>NC_072447.2:10010000-15087500 GCF_028878055.3 Symphalangus syndactylus | reverse complement strand
CCCAGGCTGGAGTGCAGTGGCACAATCTCAGCTCACTGCAAGCTCCGCCTCCCAGGTTCATGCCATTCTCCTGCCTCAGCTTCCCGAGTAGCTGGGATTACAGGTGCACACCACCATGCCGGGCTAATTTTTTGTATTTTTAGTAGAGACGGGCTTTCAGCGTGTTAGCCAGGATGGTCTCGATCTCCTGACCTCATGATCCACCTGCCTCCGCCTCCCAAAGTGCTGGGATTACAGGCATGAGCCACTGTGCCCGGCCTGCAGTTTCTCTTTCTGAGACAGTCTTACTCTGTTGCCCAGGCTGGAGTGCAATGATATGATCTCGGCTCACTGCAACCTCCACCTCCCAGCTTCAAGCGATTCTCCTGCCTCAGCCTCCTGAGTAGCTGGGACTACAAGCATGCACCATCACGCCCAGCTAATTTTTGTATTTTTTAGTAGAGATGAGATTTCACTATGTTGGCCAGAGTGGTCTTGAACTCCTGACCTCAGGTGATCCACCCACCTCAGCCCCCAAAGTGCTGGGATTACAGGCGTGAGCCAGCACGCCTGGCCAAAGTTGTAATTTCTGATAACATATCAATGATGTTGGGTGAGGCCTTATACATATTGTATGAGTCTCTGGTGTTGTATCTGATAGATAATAATTATATTTACTTGGAAGCACCTAATTAAGAGTCAGTCAGTTGGTGCTTAAGTCAATGTGGTGAGGACTTTGGACCTAGTTTGCTGCTTCCCTGAGAGCTCCTTGTCTTCTTCTTTCTCATTCTCATAGTTAATAATCACATATTGCATGTCACAAAATTGCTGAGTCCATTTTAAATGCTCTCACCTCCTAAAGATGAGACGTATGTGAGGTGATGCATTTGTTAATGAGCTTGATCTAACCATTCTACAACTTATGTATATATCGAAACCTTGCATGGTGCTCTAGAAATGTACACAATTAGTATTTGTCAATCACAAGGAAATAGTATTCCACTTTAAAAAAAAAAAAAAAAAAAGAATGCGATCCTGGCTGGGTGTGGTGGCTCAAGCCTGTAATCCCAGCACTTTGGGAAGTTGAGGCAGGTGGATCACCTGAGATTGGGAGTTCGAGACCAGCCTGGTCAACATGGAGAAATCCTGTCTCTACTACAAATACACAAATTAGCTGGGTGTGGTGGCGGGTGTCTGTAATCCCAGCTACTCGGGAGGCTGAGGCAGGAGAATTGCTTGAACCCGGGAGGCGGAGGTTGCAGTGAGTTCAGACTGAGCCATTGCACTCCAGCCTGGGCAACAACAGCAAAACTCTGTTTCAAAAAAAAAACTAAAAAACAAAACAAAACAAAAAAAGAACGAGATCCTGTCATTTCCAACAATGGATAGAACAGGAGATTACTATGTTCACTGAAATAAGCAGGCACAGACAGACACATTTCACATGTTCTCACACATGTGTGGGAGCTAAAAATTAAACAAAAAACATTAAACTCAAGGACGTGGAGAAGAGGATGATGGTGACTGAAGGCTGAGAAAAGTAGCAGGGAGGAAGGAAATAGTAGAGATGGTAATGGGTACGAAAATATCCTTATACCCCATGACTATATACACTGCTATGATAGACTGGATAAAGAAAATGTGGCACATAGACACCATGGAATACTATGCAGCCATGAAAAAGGATGAGCTCATGTCCTTTGCAGGGACATGGGTGAAGCTGGAAACCATCATTCTCAGCAAACTATCACAGGAACAGAAAACCAAACACTGCATGTTCTCAGTCATAAGTGGGAGTTGTACAATGAGAACACATGGACACAGGGAGGGGAATATCACACACTGGGGCCTGTCGGGGGGGTGGGGGGATAGGGGAGGGAGAGCATTAGGACAAATACCTAATGTAGATGACAGGTTGATGGGTGCAGCAAACCACCATGGCATGTGTATACCTATGAAACCAACCTGCACGCTCTGCACATGTATCCTAGAACTGAAAGTATAATTTAAAAAAATTAAAAATAGAGTGAGGTAGAATGAAAAGGATCTCTTATTTGGTAGCACAGTAAGATGACTATACTTAACAATAACTTATTGTATATTTTAAAATAACTAAAACAGTGGATTTGACATAATGAAATAAAATGATAAATGCTTCTCAAACAATGAAATGATAAATGCTTGAGGTGGTAAATACCCCAGTTACCCTGGTTTGATCATAATACTTTGTATGCTTGCATCAAAACAGCACACGTACTGCATAAATATATACAACTATTATGTACCCATTATCATTGATATATTTAAAAAAAAAACTTTAAAATTTCTTCCTTGTGATTACCACGTGTTCCCAAAGATCAGTGTGTTAGAAGCTCAGGATACAATGATTGAAAAAATCAAGTAAGGCCAGGCACGGTGGCTCAGGCCGGTAATCTCAGCACTTTGGGAGGTCAAGGCATGCAGATCACTTGAGGTCAGGAGTTCGAGACCAGCCTGGCCAATGTGGTGAAACCCCGTCTCTACTAAAACTACAAAAATTAGCTGGGTATGGGGGCGGGTGCCTGTAATCCCAGCTCCTTGGGAGGCTGAGGCAGGAGAATCACCTGAGCCTGGGAGGCAGAGGTTGCAGTGAGCCAAGGTTGCACCACTGCACTCCAGCGTGGGTGACACAGCGAGACTCTCTCTTAAAAACAAAACAAAACTTAAATAAATAACCCTCCCCCCGCAATCTCATCTCCTTTCTAAACTTCTCTTGACTGATTTTTGAAAGAAAAAAAGAAGGATTTTTTTCCCACCTGGCAATTACTATTATATTTTCTTATTCCTTTAGTGAAATTACAAAAGGCTTCCCTCTCATTCTCTAAATCGCACTGGGCCATTTATGGTGGGAAATGACCTGAGGAACCCCTTTCGCCTGGCCCCTCTGTGTTAAACGGCTTCTTGCCAAATCTCAAGCTAGACCAAGCTTTTCATTCTGCATAGAGGACCCTTGGGGCTTCCCAGAAAAAATGCAGACGTTTATGGAAAATAATACAGCTTGATTATTCTGGACCGCACTTCTGAATGTATCATAAGAAAAGAAAATTCAATCTTTCAGGATATTTTTTGGGTTTTTTTGTTTTTTTTTTTTTTTTGACTGCAATTGGATTACGAGGATAAGCGTTTTTTGCATATTGTTACGAACTGTTTTATGTCCATTGGGGATGAATTGTGTATAACATGGGAATGGAGGCTAAGGCAATATTGTACAATTATTCATGGTAGGAGGTAATTGCCAAGTCTCTGCCTGGGATGATGAGGTTTTTCTTTGCACTGGAGACATTCTGTAGCCCACACTGATACAAAGAAGCATTTTCAATGTTGAAGTGATCCATTTGGCATCCCTGGACATGCAGAGAGGAAGCTGACACAGGTGGCAGCCCCCTGACATCTTACAGACTCCAAGACTTAACAGGGACGTGCAGGGCTGTGAAGTCCAACGTCTGACCCTTGCTTGGAACCTGCCTTTAGTTTTCTCTGGGTGGGACACCAGGGGGCACTGGGGTATGTCCAGCGGAAGGAAACTCGCCTTTTCATTAAACCCTGTCTCTACTAAAATACTTTTCACCCTGGTCATTAAAAGCCATTTCACCCTCACACAACTCTGGCATTGAGACATCTGTTCTTCCACATAGACCTGAAATTGGGCCCCCGAGGTGCATCATGCTTTTCTTTGGCATATTAAGAGCAGGTAGAATGGGTCTTTCTCATGGGAGACTTGATTCTCTCTCCTTGTAATGGTTTGCTGAGAATGATGGCTTCCAGCTTCATCCATGAGATCTCAGAATGTGATGACGCATGCCTTCAAATATTTTTTTAAAAATTGAAAGATTATGGGATAAGGGCTGGGCACAGTGGCTCATGCCTGTAATCCCAGCACTTTGGGAGGCGGAGGCGGGTGGATCACCTGAGGTCAGGAGTTCGAGACCAGCCTGGCCAACATGGTGAAACCCCATCTCTACTAAAAACACGAAAATTAGCTGGGCGTGGTGGTGGGTGCCTGTAATCCCAGCTACTCGGGAGGCTGAGGCAGGAGAATCTCTTGAACCAGGGAGGCGGAGGTTGCAGGGAGCCGAGATCATGCCACTGCACTCCAGCCTGGGCAACAGAGTGAGAGTCTATCTCAAAAGAAAAAGAAGTCAGCTTGGACCTAAATCAAGGTGGACGGTCTCAACACAGGTAACCCAGTTATGATGAGTCTGTTACACCTGCTATTCCACCAGCGTGTGGAGAAAGATTTTCCTCCCATAGGAGGAACATCCCCAGCTGTCCCAAACAACCTTTGTACCCCAGCTACCCAGAGCCATCTCTTAGCAATCCCTGCTTGTCTTGTTCTGTTTGCAAACCCCACAACCAGCAGCAGACCAGGTTTCCTGTTTCCAACGGACGTCTCATCCAGGGGCTGAGGCCGTGCTTTAATCACTCCTAATACGATAAAGCGGCACTTGGAAATATGATTAACCTCATCTGTCTAGATTTGGGGCTAATAGACCATCCCGGGCACATTGTCTTGTACCTGGCAGTTATGCATATATTTATTTATCAGTCTACTGCTCCACGGGGGTGGAAGTGGAAAAAAAAAATACATTCTAAAGGAAGACGCACAGCAGCCCTCGTATGTGGCTGCAAGGTGAGGAGGGCAGTAATTAAATGTCAGGCTTGACAGATTAAAATTATGAAATTTAAAATCACCACGGAGCCTTTTGTCATGGTCAAATTAGAAGTCAGGGAGACGAGGAGTTGGTGGAGGGAGCGGGGTAATGGATTGAATGGGAATGGGGTGTAGCAGGCAGTTTTGCTGAATCCAGATCAGCCCGGAGTTCAGATCAGAAGCGGTGGGTAAGGGGGGTGCAGCGAGGTGAGCTGCAGCCTCCAGCGTCGGAAATAGGAGCCCATATCCACCTGGGGACCAGGGGGATTCTTCTGCCGTGAAAGACGGGCAAAAGGTACAGTCCCTACCAGGATGATGTGTAGACACAGATGGACAAGGGGCAAAGCCCCCGTCTCTGTTTACAATGGGGTGGGGAGAGCACGTTTCACACCATCTTACAGTAACCATGTTATTTTATTATGGTATTTATTCCATAGCAACACCCCTGCTATGGAACCAGGAATAATCATAACACTATATATCCCGATCGGCTATTTAAAAGGACAAACCGAAACCTGGGCAACATAGTGAGACCCCGTCTCTACCTGAAAGAAAAAAGATTAGCCAGGCACAGTGGCTCACACCTGTAATCCCAGCACTTCGGGAGGCCTGAGGCAGAAGGATTGCTTGAGACCGGGAGTTCGAGACCAGCCTGGGTACCATAGTGAAACCTCAATGTTAAAATTATTATAAAATTAGCCATGAGTGGTATAAATTGTAATTTATAAAATAATTATAAAATCTCAGCTCACAGCAACCTCTGTCTCCCAGTTTCAATTAGCCAGGAGTGGTGCGTGCCTGTAATCCCAGCTACTCAGGAGGCTGAGATGGGAGGATTGCTTGACCCCAGGAATTTGAGGCTGCAATGAGCTGTGATGGCGCCACTGCACTCCAGCCCCGGGATCAGAGTAAGACCCTGTCTCATACAAAATAGAATGAAATAAAAAAATTAAATAATGAAATAAAATACTAATACAATCAAAGATAAAATAAATAAAATAAAATAATACATTAACTAAAATGTTAATAAAATAAAATATGAA
Source organism: Symphalangus syndactylus (assembly GCF_028878055.3). Taxonomy (NCBI): domain Eukaryota; kingdom Metazoa; phylum Chordata; class Mammalia; order Primates; family Hylobatidae; genus Symphalangus; species Symphalangus syndactylus. The sequence continues at coordinate 15,081,788 of NC_072447.2, read as the reverse complement.
ATAAATAAATGAAATGAAATAAAAGAACCAGCCCAAGTGGGTGGCTGGTAGCACCTGTTCTGAAAGATTCTGGACACACTAAACTTTCTAGGCATTGATTTATAAAATAGGCATCATCCACCAGGCGCAGTGGTTTATGCCTGTAATCCCAGCACTTTGGGAGGCTGAGGTGGGTGGATCACTTGAGGTCGGGAGTTCGAGACCAGCCTGGCCTACATGGCGAAACCCTGTCTGTACTAAAAATACAAAAATTAGCTGGGTGTGATGGCACACGCCTGTAATCCCAGCTACTTGGGAGGCTGACGCAGGAGAATCACTTGAACCTGGGAGGTGGACGTTGCAGTAATCCGAGATCGCACCATTGCACTCCAGCCTGGGAAACAGAGCCAGACTCATCTCAAATAAATAAACAAAAATAAAAGTAAAAATTAATGCCGGGCATGGTGGCTCATGCCTGTAATCTCAGCACTTTGGGAGGCCAAGGTGGGCGGATCACAAAATCAGGGGTTCAAGACCATTCTGGCCAACACAGTGAAACCCCATCTCTACTAAAAATACAAAAATTAACTGGGCATGGTGGTGCACGCCTGTAATCCCAGCTACTTGGGAGGCTGAGGCAGGAGAATCACTTGAACCCAGGAGACGGAGGTTGCAGTGATCCAAGATCGCACCATTGCACTGCAGTCTGGGAGACAGAGTGAGACTCATCTCAAATAAATAAACAAAAATAAAAAAAAGGCTGGACATGGTGGCTCATGCCTGTAATGTCAGCAATTTGGGAGGCCGAGGCAGGCAGATCACAAGGTTGGGAGTTCAAAACCAGCCTGGCCTACATGGCGAAACCCTGTCTCTACTAAAAAACACAAAAATTAGCTGGGCGTGGTGCTGGGTGCCTGTAATCCCAGCTACTCCGGAGGCTGAGGCAGGAGAATCGTTTGAACCCGGGAGGCAGAGATTGCAGTGAGTCACTATCGCGCCATTGCACTTCAGCCTGGGTGACAGAGCGAGACTCCGTCTCAAATAAATAAATATAAAAATATAAAAGTAAAACAGGCATCAAAAGCCTCTTGGGGAGACCGAGGCAGTGCCGCCGTGCACAGCTCAACATCAAGAGATTCAGGCTATGCTGTAGAGATTGTAACAGGTGAAATATGAGCCCTTTCAGAGACATTCTGTAGCATTATACATCTTAGGACAACAAGATCACTTTCTTTCCAGAAGAGTTTTCAGGTTAAACGAAGACCCAACCGGGAAATGTCTCCCTGTGGTTGTGTGTACAAGAAGCCCTGAGCCCAAGGACTGGAGATTCTATTTACTTATTTATTTATTTTATGTTATTTTTTATTTTGAGATGGAGTCTCTCACTGTCTCCCAGGCTAGAGTGCAATGGCACAATCTCGGCTCACTGCAACCTCCGCCTCCCAGGTTCACGCCATTTTTCTGCCTCAGCCTCCCAAGTAGCTGGGATTACAGGCGTGCACTGCCACACCCGGCTAATTTTTTCTGTATTTTTTAGTAGAGACGGCGTTTCACTATGTTGGCCAGACTGGTCTCGAACTCCTGACCTCGTGATCTGCCTGCCTTGGCCTCCCAAAAGTGCTGGGATTACAGGTGTGATATTTATTTATTTATTTGAGACGGAGGCTCGCTCTGTCACCCAGGCTGGAGTGCAGTGGCGTGATCTCGGCTCACTGCAATCTCCACCTCCTGGGTTCAAGCGATTCTCCTGCCTCAACCTCCCAAGTAGCTGGGATTACAGGCACGTGCACCACCGCACCGAGCTGATTTTTGCATTTTTAGTGGAGATGGGGTTTCGTCACATTGGCCAGGCTGGTCTCGAACTCCTGACCTCAAGTGATCTACCCACCTCAGCCCCCCAAAGCGCTGGGATTACAGGTGTGAGCCACTGCACGTGGCCAGGACATTCTAAATGCAGCCTGACTACCCCCAAGGACTATGTAACCATAACAGCTGGTACTATGACTGCCTGGATGGGGTTGAAGTGTTCCCTCAAATTCACATTCATCTGGAAGCTTTCCTGTGACCTTATTCAGAAACAGGGTCTTTGCATAAGTAATCAGGATTACCCACAGCTGTTTCAAAAGCTATAGGAGAAGGAGGAATGCAAGAAATTCATTTCGAGAAAATCTCATGGGCTCTGAACGTGGGCTGGGGATGGTTGGAGCTGCACCCTCCAATGTCCTCTTTCCTTTTGTGGAATTTTCTTTTTTCTTTTTTTTCTTTTTTTTTTGAGACGGAGTCTGGCTCTGTCACCCAGGCTGGAGTGCAGTGGTGCGATCTCGGCTCACTGCAAACTCTGCCTCCCGGGTTCACGCCCTTCTCCTGCCTCAGCCTCCTGAGTAGCTGGGACTACAGGCGCCCACCACTACGCCTGGCTAATTTTTTGTATTTTTAGTAGAGACCCGGTTTCACCATGTTAGCCAGGATGGTCTCCATCTCTTGACCTCGTGATTCACCCTCCTCAGCCTCCCAAAGTGCTGGGATTACAGGCGTGAGCCACCATGCCCAGCTGGAATTTTCAATATTCCCCTTTTAATAGATTTTTAAACTTGTTTTCATGGTGATGTATTAGTCCATGTTTATGCTGTTGATACAAAGAAAAAGGGGTTTAATGGACTCACAGTTCCAAAGGGCTGGGGAGGTCTCACAATCATGGCAGAAGGCAAAACGCACATCTTCCATGGTGGCAGGCAAGAGAGAATGAGAACCAAGCAAAAGTGGAAACCCGTTATTAAAACCGTCAGATCTTGTGGCACTTATTCACCACCATGAGAACAGGATGAGACAAATCACAGTCACAATTCAATTATCTCCCAACTGAGTTTCTCTCACAACATGTGGGAATTATAGGAGCTGCAATTCCACATGAGATTTGGGTGGGGACGAGATTTGGGTGGGGAAGAGATTTGGGTGGGGACGAGATTTGGGTGGGGACACTGCCAAACCCTATCAGGTGATAAAATACACACAATATAAAATTTATCTTAACTGGCATTGAGTATTGATATGGCTTGGAGCTGTGTTCACACCCAAATCTCATCTCCACTTGAAATCCCCACATGTCAGGGACTTGGTGGGAGGTGACTGGATCACAGGGGCGGCTTTCTCCGTGCCATTCTACTGATAGTGAGTGAGTTCTCACTAGAACTGATAGTTTAAAAGTCTGGCACTTCCTCATTCTTACACGAAGTCCTTCCTGCCTCCTTGTGAAAGTCTTGCTTCCACTTCTCCTTCCACCATGATTGTAAGTTTCCTGAGACCTCCCCAGCCATGTGGAACTGTGAGTCCATTAAATCTCTTTCCTTTTTTCATTTCTTTTCTTTTTTTTTTTTTTTTTTGAGATGGAGTCTCGCTGTGTCGCCCAGGCTGGAGTGCAGTGGCTTGATCTTGGATCTTGGCTCACTGCAAGCTCTGCTTCCTGGGTTCACGCCATTCTCCTGCCTCAGCCTCCTGAGTAGCTGGGACTACAGGTGCCTGCCACCATGCCCAGCCAATGTTTTATATTTTCAGTAGAGACGGGGTTTCACCATGTTAGCTCGAATGGTCTCGATCTCCTGACCTTGTGATCTGCCTGCCTCATCCACATCTTTCCTTTATACATTACCCTGTCTAGGGTGGTATGTTTATAGTGGTGTGAGAATGCACTAATGCAATTATATTCACAATGTTTCACAACTACCACTTCTATGGAGTTCCAGACAATTTTCATCACCCCCAAAAGAAACACCATAGCCATTAAGCAGCCTCTCTCCACCTACTTCTCCCTCAGCCCCTGGTAACCACTAATCTACTTCCTGTTCCTATGGCTGTATCTATTCTGGACATTTTATATAAATGGAATCCTATATTATGCTGGTCTTGTGTGTCTGATCTCTTCAACAGAGCATGATGTCTTCAAGGTTCATCCACAATGTAGCCTGTGTCAGAGCCTTATCCTTTTTCGTGGCTGCATAGTATTCCATCGGCAGATACACCCCATTTCACTTATTCATTCATTCATGGATGGACCTTGGGGCTGTGTCTACTTTTTTGGCTCTTGTCAATAGTGCTACTGTGGGCATTTGTGCACTGGTTTTTCTTGGAGTCTGTTTTTAGTTATTTTGGATGCGCAGCCAGGAGTGAGATTGTGCAATCATGTGATAAGTCTATGTTTAATTTTTTGGTGAGGGGCATGCCATTTCCCACAGTGGCTGTGCCATTTTACCTTCCAGCAGTAGACAGGACTTCCAGTTTCTCCACATTCTCATCAACGCTTGCTAATATTGTCTCCACTATCCTTCTTGCCATCCTCGTGGGTGTGAGGCCGTCTCTCAATGCAGTTTTGACGTCAGTAATGATAAGTGATGCTGGGCATCTCTGCATGCCCTTCTTGGCCATTTCTTTATCTCCTTTTGGAGAAATGTCTATTCTAGTTCTTTGCCTACGTTTTAATTGAGTTGTTTGTCCTTTTGATGTTGAGGGTTTTTGTTTGTTTGTTTTTGTTTGTTTGTTTGTTTTCTTTGAGATGGAGTCTCACTCTGTCACCCAGGCTGGAGTGCAGTGGAGCGATCTCTGTTCACTGAACCCTCTGCCTCCCAGGTTCAAGCGATTCTCCTGCCTCAGCCTCCCGAGTAGCTCGGATTACAGGTGCCTGCCACCATACCTGGTTAATTATTGTATTTTTAGTAGAGATGGGATTTCACCATGTTGGGCAGGCTGGTCTCGAACTCCTGACCTCAGGTGATCCACCCGCCTCAGCCTCCAAAAGTGCTGGGATTATAGGAGTGAGCCACAGTGCCCAGCCTTGATGTTGAGTTTTAATAGATCTTTTTAAGCTTAGCTTTTGACCTTTGAAAGTAATTCTCTGTTCGTAGAGGACTTGTTTTTCTTCTATTGTAGCCGCTTCAGGGCCTGTCAAAAGACCAAAAAAAAAAAAAAAAAAAAAAAAAATGCAAGTTCATAAATTCCTGGGGCTGGAAGCCCACTTGAGATTTGTAGTCAAAACTCTTCACTGCAGGGCATCAGAGGTTGGAGTAAATGCAATCAAACAGGGCCCAAAGCAACGTGGAAGAAACTGCCTGTTTAATTTCTGCTTTCTTCTCTCTTCCAGCAAATGAAAATTCCCTTTCTGTGATAATTACAAGAATCAGCTGTCACTCTCTGTATTAACTTAAAATGTCCCCTAAAACACACAGTTGCCAGGACACTATTTGTAACCTTAATTAAAAATAAGGTCTTTATAGACGCATTAAATTCAGGATTTCAAGTTGAGAGTATCCTGAATTAAATGGACTCTGCCTCCATCTCCACGTGGCCTTCTCCTCTGTGTCTGTGTCTCCTCTTCTGTCTCCCAGAAGGACACCTGTCATTGGATTTAGGGTCCACCCAGATAATCCAGGATAATTCTTCATCTCAAGATTCTTCATTCATCATGTCCGCAAAGACCCTTTTTGCCATGTAAGTGAACACTCTCTGCTTCTTAGGGATTAGGACAAGGATCTATTTCTCCAGGTCATCATCATTCAGCCTACTTCAGTGGTCAACTAAGATGGTGCTTTCAGGAGACGGTGGAAGACAGAGTTTGCCTTTGATGGGTCAAACACTCAGAGAAGGCAAAGTTGTAATCAGCTGGAAAAGAGACGTTTAGAATTCAGATATGGTTCCTGCTGTTCAAGGCTCCTTGAAAAAAAATAATAAAAAAAATTTTTAAGCGGCCGGGCGCGGTGGCTCACGCTTGTAATCCCAGCATATTGGGAGGCCGAGGCGGGCGGATCACGAGGTCAGGAGATCGAGACCACGGTGAAACCCCGTCTCTACTAAAAATACAAAAAATTAGCTGGGCGTGGTGGCGGGCGCCTGTAGTCCCAGCTACTCGGGAGGCTGAGGCAGGAGAATGGCGTGAACCCGGGAGGCGGAGCTTGCAGTGAGCCGAGATTGTGCCACTGCACTCCAGCCTGGGCCACAGAGCAAGAATCTGTCTCAAAAAAAGAAAAAAAATTTTTTTTAAAGTACTTTGGGAGGCCGAGGCAGGTGAATCACCTGAGGTCAGGAGTTCGAGACCATCCAGGTCAACATGGCAAAACCCCATCTCTACTAAAACTACAAAAATTAGCCAGGCATGGTGGCGGGCGCCTGTAATCCCCACTACTCAAGAGGCTGAGGCAGGAAAATTGCATGAACCCAGAGGCAGAGGTTGCAGTGAGCTGAGATCACACCATTGCACTCCAGCTTGGGTGAAAGAGTGAGACTCCATCTCAAAAAAAAAAAAAAAAGAAAGAAAGAAAAAAAACATCAGATGTTGGGGGCAGGCTAGAGAAAGATCCTAAGAGTTTTCTCTCTGAGCCATTTTGTACATCTGTCTTACAATCCTGCAGTCTCTTATCAATAAAATCCATGCATCTTCTCCACCCAGCCAGGGTATTGTCTGGGACTCTCTATTCCACTTTCACTGGTTCTTCTCCTCTCTTTGGTCTTCGTGACATCTTATATTTTACCTTAGCTCTGAGAGCCAGCCCACAGCTTCATTTTCAGAGGGTCACTCCCTTCAACAGACAACCTTATCCATTGCACCAATGAACACCCGAAGTGAAGTCAAATTCTTCAACTTTTCATTCTCTACTAATATGTGAAAGTAAAGGCAGGGACAACACACAGAAGAATATCTCAGCTATAGGAAAACCTCTGAGCAGAAGAGTTCACCTACTGAAGACCACAATTTCAATGCACTTTCATCTTTTTATCAAAGTCCTCGTAATCGAGCGGCCCAGCAGTGAAGAGCTGTTGGCTGAGTTTTAATCCCCGTGTGTGCTTGAAAATGTCTGGGCTAATTTACGTGCTTTTCAAACTCACATGGATTTCTGTGTCAACCCCATCCCAGTGAATCAGAATTTGTGGTTTTTTAATCTCATAAAGATGACTAAGAATGGGTTCGAATGAATTATGTTGTGGGGTTTTATTTGTTTGTTTGTTTTGCTTGTTGAGACAAACTCTCTCTCTGTCACCCAGGCTGGAGTGCAGTGGCATGTTCTCAGCTCACTGCAACCTCTGCCTCCTGGGTTCAAGCGATTCTCCTGCCTCAGCCTCCTGAGTAACTGAGATTACAGGTGCGCACCGGCACTCTCGGCTAATTTTTGTATTTTTAGTAGAGACTGGGTTTCACCATGTTAGTCAGTCTGGTCTCCAACTCCTGACCTCAGGTGATTCTCCCACCTCGGCCTCCAAAGTGCTGAGATGACAGGCATGAGCCACCACGCCCGGCCTCTATGCTGTGTTTTTAACCTGGACTCATCCTAAAACTGATTTTTGAGGTGTTTTCTTTCTTGGTCATTTTCTACATCTATGCTTTGCGTTTTGTGTTTCTTTAGTAAGGCCTCAAATCCAAGACTGCTCATGAAAATAGAGTAGGTAGTCTCCAACCTCTCAGGTTAAATTGCTAAACTCTCCACTAGAGAAATAGGAGTATATTTATTTCCTCGCTGACTCTGTCCCGAGGATGGGTGTGGCCACCCCACCGACTCTCACCCCCTCCAGTCATGAAACTGAAGAGAATCACCATGATTTTTAGACTCATCCAAGAGGAACTTAGTATTAGGTGGAGATAGAAACATCCCTTGAGATGCAGAAATATACCAAAGAGCCAGAGGCAAACTTTCTCCCCAAGAACCATTTGCAAAGAGGCCTCCTTCTGGAAGAAGGAGGACAAAATTCGTGCCTTCCCTCAGTCTGGTCCCCAGAATCAGCAGATGCCAAGTCCCAGAAAACAATCATTGTGTTGTTGACCCAAATCTCAGCTTAAGTTTCAGCGTCTCCAGGGGTAAGGTCCTAGTGCGTTCTACTAAATGTAGGGAATTTTTTCATGAAGGCCTATCTATCTGTCTGTCTATCTATCATCTATCTATCTATCTATCTATCATCTATCTATCTATTGATCGATCTATCCATCCATCCATCCATCCATCCATCCATCCATCCATCCATCACATCTATGTAGTATCTACCTATTCATCTATCCATGTATCTATCTGTTCATCCACCATCACATCTATGTATCTATCTATCCATCCACTCATATCCTATTATCTATCATCCATCTATCTATCTATCTATTTACCTATCTATGTATCTGTCTATCTACTTTTCTAGCCATCCACCTATCTATTATCTACCTATTCATACATTCATATCCTATTATCTATCTATCATCTATCTATTCATTCACTAACATTCTATCATCTATCTATCTATCATTTATCTATTCATCCATTCACATTCTAACGTCTGTATATCTATCTTTTATCCATTACATCCTATTATCTATGTATCTATCTATTTATGTATCTATCTGTCTTTATCTATCTATCTATCTATCTATCTATCTATCATCTATCTATTCATCCACTCGCATTCTATCATCTTTCTATCTATTAATAACTATCCATCTATCCACCTATCATCTGTCTATCTACTATCTGTCATATCTATTAAAAGAAATCCATATATCATCTCTCTATTTATCTATTGATCAATCTATCAGTCTATCCATCCATCCATCTATCCATCCACCCATCACATCTGTCTAGTATTTATCTATTCATCTATCCATATATCTATCTATCTATTCATCCACTTATCCATCCACCATCACATCTATCTATCTATCCATCTATCTATTCATCCACTAACATCCTGTCATCTGTTTATCTATCTATTCATCCACTCATATCCTATTATCTATCCATCCGTCCATCTGTTGTCTATCTATTCATACATTCACATCCTTTTATCTATCTTTTGTCTATTCACCCACTCGCATTCTATCTTCTGTGTGTCTATCTTTTATCCATTACATCCTATCATCTATTTATGTATGTATATATGTATGTATGTATCTATATATCTATTTATCATCTATCCATTCATCTACTCACATTCCATCATCTGCCTATCTGTATATCTACCTAATCTACATCTATCTACTATCTGCCTATCATCTACCTATTATCTGTCTATCATCTATATCTACCATCTATCTACTCTCTTTCATCTATCTATTTATCATCTACCTATTATCTATTTAGCTATGATCTAACTATCTTACTACGCTTCTCATTCTTTGGTGAGTCCCAATAGAATCCCCTGTCCCCAAGAATCCTGGGGTATCATTGCAGCCATGACAGGAGAGTCCCCGGAACGTTTAGAGTGGGGATGGTGGCCAAGGTGAGCAAGCAGCCTGAGGAAGAACTTACTGAGTGGTTGACCGGGAGACTGAAAAATCAGTGTCAGCCCCCGAGGGATGCTTGGGATCCTGGGGCCATGCATGCACCCAGCCTTGATGGTTAGAGGTCAGGAGCCACTGAGAGAGACAGTGTGTGTCTATATGTGTGTGCCCCAAAAAGGCAGGCGTGCACCCTTCTCTACCGACGGATCCCAGCACTAGCATACAACGTCCATGAGAAAGCTCATCCGCTTCAGTTCTTGGGGAAGAGGGAATGAAAAGCCCGGTCTTTGGTCCAGTGAAGCTTTGGGACATGGGAATAGAACTGGCTCAAACTGGCAGGATGTGGTGGCTCATGCCTGTCATCCCAGCACTCTGGGAGGCCAAGGCAGGAGAATTGCTTGATCCTGTGGATGTGATACCAGACTGGGCAATGTAGCAAGACCCCACCTCTACAAAAAGTAAAAAAATAAAGATTAGCTGACTGTGGTGGCAGATGCTGGTAGTCCCAGCTACTCAGGAGGCTGAGGCAGGAGGACTGCTTGAGCCCAGGAGGTTGAGGCTGCAGTGAGTTATAATTGCACCATTGCTTGGTTGCCTGGGCAGCATAGCCAGACCCTGTTTCAAAAATTAAAAAAAGCACTCTCCCAAATGGATAGCAAGAGGCTGGCACCTGTATATCCCCAGTTACAAAAGACTCTCTCTCTCCAAGACAGATTTTTTTCCAACATCCAAACATCTTCTCTCCACTATATACCAACTTTTAATACGAAGAGAAGCTCGTTTGTATAAAATTAAAGTATGTCATTGTGCAATAAACTTGTAAAACAAGAGTTCCTCTGTTCCTTGGGAGTTCAAAGAAGCCGGATCATCCGTACAGCCACACAATTTTAAATTTTGGTGGTCAAACTGTAAGTTTGCTTTCTGGGTGTAGGAGGCCGTGGGTGCCAGGAGCTGCTGCTAATAAGGGATTGTGGCCACGTCGAAGACGGCTGGTTAGACGGCTGCTGAGGGCTCTGCACAGATATCAGATTCATTTCATTCACGCTTAAATTGCCTTCTAAACAGGCAGAAACCTATGATTTAGCAAACAAAGATCACCATCCTCATCAGCATCGTAGGGCTGTGGTAACAAAGTCCAGTGCACAGATGGGTTTAAAACAGCAGGAATTTGGCCGGGTGCCGTGGCTTACCTCTTTAATCCCAGCACTTTGGGAGGCCGAGGCGGGTGGATCATGAGGTCAGGAGTTCGAGACCAGCCTGGCCAACATGGTGAAACCCCATCTCTACTAAAAACACAAAAAATTAGCCAGGCATGGTGGCGGGCAGCTATTAATCTCAGATACTCAGGAGGTTGGGACAGGAGAATCGCTTGAACCCGGGAGGCGGAGGTTGCAGTGAGCAGAGATCATGCCACTGCACTCCAGCCAGGATGACAGAGTGAGACTCCATCTCAAAAAAAAACAAAACAACAACAACAAAAAACACACATGGTGTAAGACCTGATTAAGACTTGAAATTTAATGTACGATTGTTGCTAGCTAGTATTTATGATTCCAAAGACGTCTCTGCATATGTGGACCCAGTGAGTCTGTAATTCAAAAAGCCAGGTGCATCTTTTAATACGAAGAGAAGCTCGTTTGTATAATATTAAAGATCTGATAAGTCTATCCTTGTAATATTGGTTGCCCTAAGTACACATTTCTTTAATTTCTTACTAGGCGTAAGTTTTTTATATGAGCTTCCCTACGGTGTTTGATTTAGGAAATTGTATTAAAATAGGCGATAAGGATGTCATCTAAGATTTGCTTGTTATATTTTTTACACGTCATTAAAATGATTGATAATTTGGGATACAGCAGGAGAATGTGCAAGATTAAACCTGAGACTCTCTATAAATTAGAAGGGTTTACATAAGACGTGATATGCTGGGCTGTCAAAAGCTACTTCCTACACAGCTTTGAATCTACAAAGAGGTGCAGGGATGGTGGGTCAGCACAACTAGAGACAGACAATCAGTGCGTCCTTCTGCAGATGGAGGCTTCCAGAGAGGCTGGGATGTGTGGCAGGAGACCCTGTCACCCAGCAAGGGGCCAAAGTGGTGAAACCCCATCTCTACTAAAAATACAAAAATTAGCCGGGCATGGTGGCGGGCGCCTGTAATCCCAGCTACTCGGGAGGCTGAGGCAGGAGAATCACTTGAACCCGGGAGGTGGAGGTTGCAGTGAGCCAAGATGGCACCACTGCACTTCAACCTGGGTGACAGAGTGAGACTCCATCTCAAATAATAATAATAATAATAATAATGGTATTATTATAAAGTAAAAACCTTTTTTGTTTTTATTTTAATTGATTTATTTTTAACTTCATTATTTATTTATTTATTATTATACTCGTTTTTTATTTTTAAGAAGGGAAGAAGGAAAGGAAAGGGGGAGACAGGAAGGAAGAAAGAAAAGGGAAGAGGAGAAAGGAAAGAGGGAAGTATGGAATGAAAGAGAAAGGGGAAGGAAGGAAGGAAGGAGGGAAGGAAAGAAGGAGGGAAGAAGGGAGGGAGGGAAAGAAAGAAGGAAGGAAAGAAGGAAGGAAGGGAAGGAAGGAAGGAAGGAAGAAAGGGAGGGAGGGAGGGAGAGAGGGAGGAAGGAAGGAAGGTAGGAAGGAAAGGAGGAAGGAAAGGAGGAACGAAGAAAGGAAAAGGAAGAAAGAAATGAAGGAAGGGAGGGAGGGAGGAAGGGAGGGAGGGAGGAAGGGAGGGAGGGAGGAAGGAAGGAAGGGAGGAAGGAAGGAAGAGAGGAAAAGAGAAAAGGAGGAAGGAAGGAACGAATGAATGAAGGAAGGGAGGGAGGAAAGAAGGAAGGGAGGGAGGAATGAAGGAAGGAGAGAAGGAAGGAAAGAAGGAAGGAAGGAAAGGAGGAAGGAACGAAGGAACGAAGGAAGGGAGGGAGGAAAGAAGGAAGAAAGGGAGGGAGGAAAGAAAGAAGGAGAGAAGGAAGGAAAGAAGGAAGGAAGGAAGGGAGTAAAGAAGGAAGGAAGAAAGGAAGGAAGGGACGGAGGAAAGAAAGAAGGAAGGAAGGAAGAAAGGAAAGGAGGGAGGAAAGAAGGAAGGAGGAAAGGAAGGAAGGGAAGGAGGAAAAAAGAAGGAGGAAGGAAGGAAGGAAAGAAGGAAGGAAGGAAGATTGTCTCAAGTGATCCTTCCACCTCATCCTCCCAGGTAGCTGGACTACAGGTGTGTGCCACTATTCTGGTTAATATTATGTTATTGTTTTTGGTACAGAGACAGGATCTCACTGTGTTGTCCCGGCTGGTCTTGAACTCCTGGGCTCAAGTGATCCTCCTGCCTCCACCTCCCAAAGTGTTTTTTTTTTTTTTTTTTTTTTTCAGAATGCAGCCCACACCTCTGTGAAGACTTTGTAGATTTTGAGGTTTCTGTACTTGGCAGTCTACACCCACCATGTATATCCATCTATTCGTTCAAACAGAAAAAACCTTGAAATCTGGGCAACTGTCTCTAAGGAGAATTATCTGAGGGCATTGGCAATCCTTCCCTTAAATGCTTTGTTTCGTTTCAGATGGAGTTTCGCTCTGTTGCCCAGGCTGGCATGCAGGAGTACCATCTCGGCTCACTGCAACGTCTGCCTCCCAGGTTCAAGCGATTCTCCTACTTCAGCCTCCGGAGTAGCTGGGATTACAGGCGCCTGCCACCACGCTCGGCTAATTTTTGTATTTTTAGTAGAGACAGGGCTTCACCATGTTGGCCAGGCTGGTCTCGAACTCCTGACCTCAAGTGATCCACCCGCCTTGAGCCTCCCAAAGTGCAGGGATTACAGGCATGAGCCACCACGCCCGGCCCCCTTTCCTTTAAGTTTTACAATCCAAAGACTTCAGTATAAGCCCAATCTCTCCATGCATCCAGCATTGTTTATTTTTGGATGCTGTGCCTGCAGAGCTGTGGTGGGAGGTGGAACTCTGATTCCAGAAGAAAATGCCCTGTGAGCCAGCAGGCAGGATCAGCCAGTGTGAGACAGTAGCTGGGGTCTCCTGGTCAGGGTGTGAAGACCAGTTTTTGGCCTCCCCCCTTCGCAAGCCCTCACCGACCGATATTTGCTGGAATCTCTCTGTCTCATGAGTCCGTGTGAAGACACCACCAAACAGGCTTTGTGTGAGCAATAAAGCTTTTTAATCACCTGGGTGCAGGGGGGCTGAGTCTCAAAAGAGAGTCAGCAAAGGGTGATGGGATTATCATTAGTTCTTATAGGTTTGGAATAGGCGGTGGAGTTAGGAGCAATGTTTTGGGGGCAGGGGGTGGATCTCACAAAGTACATTCTCAAAGGTGGGGAGAATTACAAAGAACCTTCTTAAGGGTGGGGGAGATTATAAAGAATGTTGATCAGTTAGGGTGGGGCAGAAACAAATCACAATGGTGGAATGTCATCAGTTAAGGCCATTTTCACTTCTTTTGTGGGTCTTCAATTGCTTCAGGCCATCTGGGTGTATACGTGCAGGTCATAGGGGATGCGATGGCTTGGCTTGGGCTCAGAGACCTGACACTGTGTATTCCCCAAGATCACCTGAATGAGGACCTCCAGCGATACCCAGGTCCCAATCTTTGGAAGCTACGAGCATGTGAGCGCTCATAGCAACAGGTGCTTTGGAGATGTGATTCAGTTAAGGGCAGATGGACAGGTGACCTGGGATTATCCAGGTGGGCCAATGGAATCCCAAGGGTCCTTGTGTGATGAAGACGGACAGAGATTAGGAGACAGAAGAGGAACAAGGAGATGAGACGCGTGGCCAGGAGCGAAGGGTTGTGGGTTTCCTGTAGGACCCAGAAAACACCAAAGTGCAGATTGTCTCCTGGAACCTGCAGAAGGTACTCAGAGTCCTGCACACCCGTTCATGGTAGTGCAGAGAGGCTGATTTGGGAGATGTGGCCTCCAGAACCGTCATGCAATAAGAGCGTGTGTTTGTGGGAAGTTATTAGAACACAAATAACAGACTGGTGCATGCTCCCTGGCTCTCTCTGAGTAAAGGGTGGCTGCCCTGTAGGTGCTTACAGCGTTTAGGAGAAACATCTGCAGATATTGTGTTGCAGGGATGGAAATCCTTCCTGGTGGAAAAAAATCACTGCCTTTTCTGAGAGCTGAGATTCCTCCCCTGCAAATGGTAACAGCAGCAGCTCACTCGCTGGGAGAATAAGTTAATCCCCCACAGATAACTCCATCCCCCTCTTTTCCGACCCTAAGCCCGTCCTTCCCTTTTCTTTGTTTATCGTCACTACCACGGTTCACAGTCCTGGCAAAAAACAGGGTCTCAGTTTATTAGAGGAGGGTCAGCTTCTGCGCAGCAGCTTTCGCCGTAAAGAAATTAGCAAACCGGATAGCTGCAATTCCGTAGAAACCCTCCAAAAAGAAGCGGATGTAAAGTGACAAGATCCAATTAAATTTAATTGCCCAAGCTGTATTTTCATTTTAACTGACACTTTTTATTAAGGGATCTTATGTAGCAAAGCTAGCAACCTACAGCAAATTGCATCCCGGTAATACAGTTATCTTAGGCAAAATTCTGAGTATCTAATTTTCTAAAACGAAATTAGAGACAGGGGGTTTTGCAAAAAGCTTTTCTTTGTTTCGGCTCCAAAACAGCGGCTTCTTGGGGGAATCTCTTCACGCTGTATTATATCAGAAGGAGCTTCCCTGCACCCCAGGAAAACTTATCCAGTGACAACATGACGACGAGGTAGCAGCATTATTTGCTGCAATTCCACATTATCACACTGGTGATCCCAAAGAAATGAGTTTCCACCACATCTTTCTTGAGAGTGACTTTGCTTGATACGAAACAGGTGCATTTAAGTGGCAGCACGTTAACGTCACACACACACACACACACACACACACACACACACACACACACACACACACACAGAGGGATGAGGTTTGCAGTCCACATTTCCACCCCAATCCTCCTTGTCCTTGTGCTGAACACAATACAATTCATTAAAACAGTCTTTTAAGGACAAGCACACGTTCAGGCAGCGTTGGCGTGACTTTTGAAAGTGGAAGTTGAGGCACTAACAGGCTTGACAAGGGAGATGGAATTGGGAAGGGCCGTCCCTTCCCTGGGAAATGCTGGGGACAGTGAGAAGGAGAAAAAAATCGCAGTTGTGAAAGTTTACAGCTACTCGGGAGGCTGAGGCAGGAGAATCACGTGAACCTGGGAGACAGAGGTTGCCCTGAGCCAAGATCATCCCACCGCACTCCAGCCTGGGTGACAGAGGAGACTCCATCTCAAAAAACAAAACAAAACAAGCAAACAAAAGGCCGGGGGCCGGTGGCTCACACCTGTAATCCCAGCACTTTGGGAGGCTGAGGTGGGTGGATCATCGGAAGTCAGGAGTTCAAGACCAGCCTGGCCAACAGGGCAAAACCCCGTCTCTACTAAAAAATAAAAAAATAAAAATTAGCTGGTGGAAAGTGGTTTCTCTTTTCATTTTTATTTTAGACTCAGGGGGCACGTGTGCAGGACTGTTATATGGATATATGGTGTGATGCAGAGGTTTGAGCTTCCGTGGAACACAGCCCTTAAATAGTGAACATAGCACCGGATAGAAAGTCTCTTTCTTTCTTTCTTTTTCTTTCTTTCTTTCCTTCCTTCTTTCTTTCTCTTTCTTTTTCTTTCTTCTTTCTTTTTTCTTTCTTTCTCTCTTTTTTCTTTCCTTCCTTCTTTCTTTCTCTCTTTCTTTCTTTCCTTCTTTCTTTCTTTCTTGCTTTCTTGCCTTCTTTCTTTCTTTCTTTCTTTCTTTCCTTCCTTCCTTCCTTCTTTCTCTTTCTTTCTTTTTCTTTCTTTCTTTCTTTTTTCTTTCTTTCTTTTTTCTTTCTTTCCTTCCTTCTTTCTTTCTTTCTCTCTCTCTCTCTTCTTTCTTTCTTTCTTTCTTTCTTTCTTTCTTTCTTTCTTTCTTTCTTTCTTTCTTCTTTCTTCTTTCTTTCTTTCTAGATGGGGTCTCACTCTGTCGCCAGTGCTGGAGTGTAGTGGCGCTATCTCAGCTTACTGTAACCTCCACCTCCTGGGTTCAAGTGACTCTCCTGCCTCACTCTCCTGAGTAGCTGGCATTTCAGGCACCTGCCATCACGCCAAACTTATTATTTGTATGTTCACTAGACATGGGGTTTCACCGTGTTGGCCAGGCTGGTCTTGAACTCTTGACCTCAGCTGATCCACCCACCTCAGCCTCCCAAAGTGCTGGGATTACAGGCTTGAGCTACCATGCCTGGCCAACCTCTCTTCTTTATAAATTACTCAGTCTCAGATATTTCTCTGTAGCAATGGAAGAACTGACTAATACATCAGTTCATATAGCGTCAGAAGCCAGAGAACCTACAGACCACCCAGGTCCAATAAGTTTGTTATGCATCAGAAAACTGTCCCAGAGGCTGCCACGGGTGCATGACTGACTCAGAAGGAGAAACGCCACCTCTGGCAAGTATCTCCCACCATCCAGGGCTGAGTCTGCCGTTCTCAGCCCTATACATATCTCTCATGCTCACTGATGTCTGCCAATGCACACACCCCCTTTCCTGCTGCAGAAAAGCCACAGGCAGCCAGATGCCCTCTGCTCAGAAGGAAGGCCACCTAGAAGTGCAAAGATGCATACGTTCCAAGGGACCCCACGCACGCTAAGCCCGTGTGCAATTTTGTGCAGGCCCATGAAGTTTGCACCTTACGGCTGCCAAAAAGCACCACTTAGAGATTGGTTTTTGGACAACTGCCCAGAGGCTCTGGGAAGTCCTCCGCTGCCGTAACTGTGAAAGAGCCTCGATCTGGCTTCCAGAGAAGTGTTTTTAAATGTCGTTTAAGTAATGATGTGGCCAGGCGCGGTGGCTCAGGCCTATAATCCCAGCACTTTGGGAGGCTGAGGTGGGTGGATCACCTGAGGTCAGGAGTTCAAGACCAGCCTGGCCAACATGGCAAAACCCTGTCTCTACTAAAAATACAAAAATTAGCCAGGTGTGGTGGTGGGTGCCTGTAATCCCAGCTATTCTGGAGGCTGAGGCAGGAGAATGTTTGAACCCAGGAGATGGAGGTTGCAGTGAGCTGAGATCGCTGCAGCCTAGGTGACAGAAAGAGACTCTGTCTCAAAAAAACACACTAAAACACACAACACCAAAAAATATTTTGACTCACGCCTGTAATCCCAGCACTTTGGGAGGCCAAGGTGGGTGGATCACCTGAGGTCCGGAGTTTGAGACCATCCTGGCCAACACAGTGAAACCCCGCCTCTACTAAAAATACAAAAAATTAGCCGGGCGTGGTGGCGGGTGCCTGTAGTCCCAGCTACTCGGGAGGCTGAGGCAGGAGAATCGCTTGAACCCAGGAGGCGGAGCTTGCACTGAGCCGAGATCACACCACTGCACTCCAGCCTGGGTGACAGAAAGACGTGGTCTGAAAAAAAAAAAAATCAACATAAAAGAGCATATAAGACATATAAGAACATATAAGACATATAAGAGCAATGAGGTTAGTGCCCTCCAAAACTTGTAGCGTCTTTGAGGAAAATATCAAGGAAGGCAGGTTTTCAGGAAGCAAAGTAACTGGTTACCTTAATTAATGTATGCACGGATTGCTAATGAGACCTTTGCATCCAGGGTCTGTCCCGGTTCCGGTAATCTCATTTCCAGCATGCCGGAGAGTCTTTACAGATGATCTCCACGATATTCTAATAACTCATCCTGTCTGCAGCCCATACACTGTATTTATTGATTTTCAGACTCAATAAAATCCTCTAGTCTGGGGCTATGTCTAATTCTCCCCTTCCCCCAGTATATGTATATGTGTATATATGTGCGTATATATACGTATATATGTATATATGTGTATATATGTATATAGGTGTATATATGTATATATGTGTATATGTGTATATATGTATATATGTGTATATATTTATATATGTATATATGTACATATGTATATTTGTATATATGTATATTTGTATATTTGTATATATGTGTGTATATATGTATATATGTATGTATATATGTATATATGTGTATAGATGTATATATGTGCATATATGTATATTTGTATATATGTATATATGTATATATGTGTATATATGTGTATATATGTATATATGTATGTGTATATATGTATATATGTGTATATGTGTGTATATATGTATATATGAGTATATATGTGTATATATGTATATATGTATATATGTATATATGTATATATGTATATATGTGTATATATGTATATATATGTATATATGTATATATGTGTATATATGTATATATATGTATATATGTATATATGTGTATATATGTATATATATGTATATATGTATATATGTATATGTATATATGTATATATGTGTATATGTGTATATATGTATATATGTGTATAGATGTATATATGTGTATATATGTATATGTGTATACATGTATATTTGTATATATGTATATATGTAGATATGTGTAGATATGTGTATATATGTATATGTGTATATGTGTATATATGTATTATGTGTATATACGTATATATGTGTATATACGTATATATACGTATATACGTGTATACGTGTATATATGTGTATATATGTGTATATGTGTATATATGTGTATATGTGTATATATGTGTATATATGTATATATGTGTATATATATGTGTATATTGTATATATGTATATTTGTATATATATGTATATATGTATGTATATTTGTATATATATGTATATATGTATGTATATATGTGTGTATATATGTATATATGTATGTATATATGTGTATATATATATATATGGAGAGAGACAGAGAATAGCTTTTACCATTTAACCTTAAAAGTGTTGGTAGTTGTGGACACGCACGGTGGCTCACGCCTGTTATCCCAGCACTTTGGGAGGCCGAGGTGAGGGGATCACCTGAGGTCAAGAGTTCGAGAGCAGCCTGGCCAACGTGGTGAAACCCTGTCTCTACTAAAAATACAAAATTAGCCGGGCGTGGTGGTGCATGCCTGTAGTCCCAGCTACTTGGGAGGCTGAGGCAGGAGAATCGCTTGAACCTGGGAGGCAGAGGTTGTGGTGAGCCGAGATTGTGCCGCGGCACTCCAGCCTGGGTGACAAGAGTGAAACTCCCTCTCAAAAAAATAAAAATAAAAATAAAATATTGTTGCTACTTGTTTTAACTCCTGTTGTACTTGGAAAAAAGAAATTACTTTTAAAGGTACATAGTTTTCTTTCTGGTGTCTCTTCATTGTCCCTATAAATGGTGATTGACTTTATTCTGGAAATTCTCCAGGGAATTGTGTGTGTGTGTGTGTGTGTGTGTGTGTGTGCAGAATTTTTTTTTTTTGGTGTAGTAATTTCCCTTTTTTGTGTATGCAGGCATTTCCCTTTCTCTGATTTTCTTTTTTTTGTTTGTTTGAGACGGAGTCTTGCTCTGTCGCCCAGGCTGGAGTGCAGTGGTGCAATCTCGGCTCACTGCAAGCTCCGCCTCCCGGGTTCACGCCATTCTCCTGCCTCAGCCTCTCTGAGTAGCTGGGACTACAGGCGCCCGCCGCCACGCCCGGCTAATTTGTTTTGTATTTTTTAGTAAAGACGGGGTTTCACCGTGGTCTCGATCTCCTGACCTTGTGATCCGCCCGCCTCGGCCTCCCAAAGTGCTGGGATTACAAGCGTGAGCCACTGTGCCTGGCCCGCCTTTCTCTGATTTTCTGTGTGAAAATTGAAAGAGGAAAGATGCAATGGTTTCCATCTCTGCAACAATTTCTGTCTCTGTTGGTCCAGCCCAGGTGCACCTCTGTCCCCCCTAGGGTTTCCAGAGACCACCGTTATCTCTGCCTCTAACCTTTTAGCTTACACAAGGCATTTGACCCTCATTCACCCCAAGACCACCCTGTAACTCCCTACTTTACAAACTGGGGGTTGGGGTCTGTGAGTTACTCTATATCAGAACTCTGAATTCCCAGGGACTCCCATCATGAGTTATTGGTTTTAAATTTAGGGCATTCTGGCCAGGCACGGTGGCTCATGCCTGTCATCCCAGCACTTTGGGAGGCCGAGGCGGGCGGATCACCTGAGGTCAGGAGTTTGAGACCAGCCTGGACAACGTGGTGAAACCCCGTCTCTAGTAATATATATGTAACAAACCTGCACGTTGTGCACATGTACCCTAGAACTTAAAAGTATAATAATAAAAAAAAAGATTAAAAAAAATTAGCCAGGCATGGTGGCAGGTGCCTGTAATCACGGGTACTCTGGAGACTGAGGGAGGAGAATTGCTTGAATCCGGAAGGTGGAGGTTGCAGTGAGCTGAGATCGCGCCACTGCATTCCAGCCTGGGTGACAGAGCGAGACTCTGTCTCAAGAAAAAAAAAAAAAGCAGGTAAAAGGAGCTGTCATCCCAGCATTCTGGAAGGCCAGTGTGAGTGGATCACCTGCGACTAGGATTTTGAGACCAGCCTGGGTAACACGGCAAAACCCTGTCTCTACTAAAACTACAAATATTAGCTGGGTGTTGTGGCCGGTGCCTGCAGTGCCAGCTATTCTGGAGGCTGAGGCAGGAGAATCGCTTGATCCCGGAAGGTGGAGGTTGCGGTGAGCTGAGATCGCACCACTGCACTCCAGCCTGGGTGACAGAGCAAGACTCCACCTCAAAAAAAAAAAAGGAGGTAAAAGGAACAGGGAGCAGTGGCTCACGCCTGTCATCCCAGGACATTGGGAGGCCGAGGTGGGCAGATCATCTGAGCTCAGGAGTTCAAGACCAGCCTGACCAACATGAAGAAATCCCGTCTCTATTACAAATACAAACATTAGCCGGGTGTGGTGGTGGGCGCCTGTAATCCCAGCTATTCCGGAGGCTGAGGCAGGAGAATCGCTTGATCCTGGAAGGTGGAGGTTGCAGTGAGCTGAGATCACACCACTGCACTCCAGCCTGGGCGACAGAGCCAGACTCCACCTCAAAAAAAAAAAAAAGAAGTACTGAAAGGAATCGTGTCTTCCGTCTCAGCCCCAGTGAGAGAATCAGCAAGATTTTGTCTGTGAAGACCTCCAAACTTCCAGGGAAGTCCTCCAAGTAAAATATCCATGATTCAGGTCTGATCGGAAACGTATGTTATCAATATTTGCAAAAGGGCTTCTGCCCTGTTGGAAAATTCAAGTCCAAATAGGGCTCATTCTGAATATCCCTGTTCACATCCAGTTATTGATCAAATTCTTCCCAGATTCGTCGACATAACGCTTGGGGACAGTCCCCTAAAACAACCAAAGGGGACATTCCCCTGAAATCGTCTGTTATTGTGGGTTCAAATGCAGCTGTGGAAGAGACGGTAGTGCAGTTAAAAAAAAAAATTCTGTATTCTACTCCATTCCCCAGGGCCCTCTCAAAATACACAGTATGCTTTTATTGATGATTTCTGAATTTCCATTTTAATAAAATAAATGGAGATACTTCCAGATAATAGCTCTGTTCAATATTTATGAAGTGTCTTTTTAGAATAAATTCAGAAATTCGGTATTAATCATTACAACCATTAGACTCCACCAGGATATAAATAACAAACGGAAACACCATTTATTTTTTGAAAACGTATAATGAAAAGCAGCTGAGGACCCAATTTCATGTTTGAGAAATTCATCCTTTCGAGGTCGGATTTATGGGACTCTAAAAAGACATTCTCAGCTTATCCTGGGCCCGAAATATAGGTGTGATAATCACAGCTTGGTCCCACGTTGAGGTGAATAAGCAGTTTTTTATTTAAGGCAAGAAACGCCGTCCAGAATTTTTTCTTCTTCTTTTTTCTTTTCTGGCGAGGAAGCTGAGCATTTGTCTCGCAGAGCCGAGAGCCGAGCCAGCCAGGTTGTTGCAGACACCCAGAAGAGAGAAAAAAATAGATAAAAAATGGAATACAAAAAGTAAAGGGTACTTTCATTACTGGAGAGCTCAAAAAGCAAAAGGAAAAGGACAGAGTCCAGTGGAGAATCACGGCTTCGTGTGTCTTAACAGAAACACACCAGGCATGTTGGCTCACACCTGTCATCCTAGCACTTGGGGAGGCCGAGGCAGGTGGATCACCTGAGGTCAGAAGTTCAAGACCAGCCTGGCCAACATGGCGAAACCCCGTCTCTACTACAAATATGAAAATTAGCTGGGCGTGATGGCAGGTGCCTGTAATCTCAGATACTTGGCAGGCTGAGGCAGGAGAATCGCTTGAACCTGGGAGGCAGAGGTTGCAGTGAGCCGAGGTCGCGCCACTGCACTCCAGCCTGGGCGACAGAGCGAGACTCCATCTCAAAAAAAAAAAAAAAAACAGCTTTTATCGAAATGGGTACCCAGGCTCCAGTCTCAATTTGCTTAAAATTGTGCTGAGTGAAATAAAAGAAGGTATCACATCTGACATGCTAAGACTCTTTGCCTCATTTCAGGTTGGGGGGAAAATCCACCCCATAGCAAAATTCCTATATCTATCATTCTAGTTACAGAATTACCTAGAGGCTGGGTGCAGTGGCTCAAGCCTGTAACATCCCAGCATTTTGGGAGACCGAGACAGGTGGATCACCTGAGGTCAGGAGTTCAAGACCAGCCTGGCCAACATGGCGAAACCCCGTCTCTACTACAAACACGAAAATTAGCCGGGCGTGGTGGCAGGTGCCTGTAGTCCCAGCTACTCGGGAGGCTGAGGCAGGAGAATCGCTTGAACCCGGGAGGCAGAGGTTGCAGTGAGCTGAGATCACACCATTGCACTCCAGCATGGGCGACAGGGCGAGACTCCATCTCCAAAAAAAAAAAAACAGAAACACATTCGGTGTGACCCTTGGACAGGCTTTTACGCAGAAAGGTAAAGTCAGCCTGGTAGGGTCCCCATCCCAGCGTTTCTCGGCTTTGATCTGTGATCTCCTGGCGACTGACATCCTACGTCTGTCACACAAATGTCCCCAAACCCAGAAGCTTTTACAACAAGAATTTTTCCTGACCCAGTCCTGGCATCCAGGAGTCTGAGAAGAAGGTGTCTCGGGGCTGTGTTCCCTCTGGAGGTTCTAGGAGAGGATCCTTCCTGCCTCTCCCAGCTCCTGGGGGCTCCAGGCATCCCTGGGCTTGTGGCTGCATCACTCCAGTCTCTGCCTCCATCTCCACGTGGCCTCCTCCTCTGTGTCTGTGTCTCCTCTTCTGCCTCTTAGAAGGACATTCCTCATTGGGTTTGGGGTCCACCTAACGCAGGATGACCTCATCTCAAGTTCCCTAACTTAATTCCATCTGCAGAAACCTTATTTCCAAATAAAGTCCCATTTGCAGGTAGCACGGCTTAAAACATGAACCTGTCTTTTTCAGGGGACACAGTCAAGCTACCACCACAGCCAATGATCAGAGTTCTGCTGGCTTAGCTGCTTTTTCCAAAGGAAGACATTTCAGTTTCTACGCATGGAGATTTAGCTGGGGGTGGGACTACCTTTGACCTGCAACAAGGCATTGTGAAGAATTAAACCTCATTCCTGGGCTGGACACGGTGGCTCACACCTGTAATCCCAACACTTTGGGAGGCTGAGGTGGACTTCTAATTCATCCTCCTCCTGCACTCAGCAACTCCGCTTGGCTAATTTATTCCAGGAAACTCTGGCCACGACGGGCAGCCCCACGCCTCGCCCTGACTGCAGGATCATTGCATTAGCGGCTCCCCTGTCTCGTTAGTGCACCTCCTGCATTGCATTAGTGGTTGTGGTCCCTGCCGATGTGATAAGAGACCCACATATGCGGTACCCACATGGCTAATCGGATTTTGCAAATCACGTTACTGGTGCAAGGAACAGGTTTTCTGGTGATAAAACATCAGCTACGGAGCCTGCCAAGGTGACATCGCTTTCTGTTTAATGCCACAGTCATGCCTGGTTGGTGTCAGTGTGTTCCAGCCTGGATGACGGAGTGAGACTCTGTCTCAAAAAAACAAAGGGCTTAGCACAGGAGAACACCTTGGAAGCCCTTACACGCATCAGCTCCCATCATAAGGAGTGTGTAGGACAGGTGCCATGGCTCACGCCTGTAATCCCAGCACTTTGAGAGGCTGAGGCGAGCGGATCACAAGGTCAGGAGTTTGAGACCAGCCTGGCCAACATAGTGAAACCCCGTCTCTACTAAAAATACAAAAAGTTAGCCGGGCGTGGTGGCGGGTGTCTGTAATCCCAGCTATTCCAGAGGCTGAGGCAGGAGAATTGCCTGAACCCGGGAGGCAGAGGTTGCAGTGAGCCAAGATCACACCACTGCACTGCAGCCTGGACGACAGAGTGAGACTCTGCCTCAAAAAAAGAACAAAGGGTTTAGCACAGGAAGGCACCTTGGAAGCCCTTATACACATCAGCTCCCATCATAAGAAGTGTGTAGGACAGGTGCAATGGCTCACGCCTGTAATCCCAACACATCGGGAGGCCGAGGCGGGCAGATCACGAGGTCAGGAGATCGAGACCATCCTGGCTAACACGGTGAAACCCCGTCTCTACTAAAAATACAAAAAAATGAGCCGGGCATGGTGGCAGGCGCCTGTAGTCCCAGCTACTTGGGAGGCTGAGGCAGGAGAATGGCGTGAACCCGGGAGGCAGAGGTTGCAGTGAGCCAAGATCACGCCACTGCACTCCAGCATGGGCGACAGAGTGAGACTCCATCTCAAAAAAAAAAAACAACAACAACAAAAAAGAAGTGAGTTCTGTGTTCAGTGCTCCCCTGACTATGGCAGTTGGTTCTCACAGCAGTCCTGAGCGTGCCACCTCTTCCTTTCATTCTCTGAGAGACGAAGACTCAACCCAAGGTCAGCAGAAGCAACTTGGCAGAAGCTAGGAGGTGCTACACCTTTGTCTGTGATCTCCAAGCACCTGCTGGGTTTGCGGATACATTTCTTGTGAGACTCTGAGAATGTAGGAAGGAAAAAAAAGCTCTGGACTCTTTTTCCTGCAAGTTAATTAATTAAATTATCCATTTTCTTTTTAGACACAGTTGCACCCGCGTCCGTGCGAAGAGACCACCAAACAAGCTTTGTGTGAGCAATGCGGCTGATTATTTCACCTGGGTGCAGGTGGGCTGAGTCCGAAAACAGAGTCAGCAGTGGTGGATAATCATTAGTTCTTATAGGTTTGGGAATAGGCGGTGAAGTTAAGAGCAATGTTTTATAGGCAGGGATGGATCTCACAAAGTACATTCTCAAGGGTGGGGAGAATTGCAAAGAACCTTCTTATAGGTTAGGGAGATTACAAAGAACCTTCTTAAGGGGGTGGGGGAGATTACAAAGAACCTTCTTAAGGGTTAGAGAGATTACAAAGTACATTGATCAGTTAGGGTGGGGCAGAAACAAATCACAGTGGTGGAATGTCATCGGTTAAGGCTATTTTTTACTTCTTTTGTGGATCTCAGTTACTTCAGGCCATCTGGATGTATACGTGAACCTTCTTAAGGGTGGGGGAGATTACAAAGTTCATTGATCAGTTAGGGTGGGGCAGAAACAAATCACAATGGTAGAATGCTTGGGCTCAGGGGCCTGACACACAGGGTCTTGCTCTGTTGAACAGCCTGGAGTGCAGCGGCATAGTCACAGCCTCATTGCAGCCTCGAACTCCTGGGCGCAGGCAGTCCTTTCGCCTCGGCCTCTTGAGGAGCTGGGGTCACAGGCATGAGGCGCCATGCCCGGCTAATTTCTTTATTTATTTTGTAGCGACGGCGTCTGGCTGTGTTGCCCAGCCTGGCCTTGTCCTCCTGCTGTCAAGCAATCCTCCCATCTCAGCCTCCTGGGTAGCTGGGACTGCAGCTGGGCACCAACACGCCTGGTTAATTTTATTTTATTATTAATTAATTATTTAATTAATTGAGATGGAGTCTTGCTCTGTCACCCAGGCTGGAGTGGAATGTCACAGTCTCGGCTCACTGCAACCTCCGCCTCCCAGGTTAAAGCGATTCTCCTGCCTCAGCCTCCCGAGCAGCTGGGATTGCAGGCGTGTGCCACTACCTCAGGCTAAGTTTTGTATTTTTAGTAGAGATCAGAGTTCAGCATGTTAGCCAGGCTGGTCTCGAACTCCTGACCTTGTGATCCACCCACCTCGGCCTTCCAAAGTGCTGGGATTACAGGCGTGAGCCACCACGCCCAGCCTTTTATTTTTATTTTATGTTTTTGTAGAGATGGGGTCTGGCTATGTTCCCCAGGCTGATGTGGTCCTCCTGGTCTCATGAAATCCTCCCACCACAGCCTCCTGAATAGCTGAGTAGCTGGGACTACAGGTGCACACCACCACACCTGGCTCACTTTATTTATGTTATGTTTTGTTTTGTTTAGAGATGGGATCTTGCTATGTTGCCCAGGCTGATCTGGTCCTCCTGGTCTCATTAAATCCTCCCACCACAGCCTCATGAGTAGCTGGGACTACAGGTGTGCACTACCACTCCTGGTTCATTTTATTTATGTTTTGTTCAGAGATGGGATCTTGCTATGTTGCCCAGCCTGAAAACAAACGCATAAGCAAGAAAGTCCTGCACGTCCTGAGTCCCGTGGGGTGCCGTAAAATGAGGCGCTGGGGCGGAGACGGCCTGGGTATGGTCTTTGGGTTGGTGGAATGGAGAAACCCTCCTGGAAGAGATAACAGCAGATTTGAGGAGGAGAAACTAGATAAGGCAAGACTGTACGGTGGGAAGAAGCTCAGGCTCTTGGAAAGAGCTGAGAGGAGGGTGAGCCTGAGGCTGGAGGTGCTGATCAGAGAAGGTCATGCAGGACTCTGTAACCTGAGACGAGTTTCCATCTGGCTATGAACAGCTGATCACCGCCGGATCGGATGATCGGACAGGATTTTATTGCTAACAAAGGGGAAAACTGTTGAGTTCCCCTACGCCTTCTGAAAGTTTACTGAAAAAATTAATTCATGGGGGCCAGGCGCGGTGGCTCACACCTGTAATCCCAGCACTTTGGGAGGCCGAGGCGGGCAGATCACAGGGTCAGGAGTTTTGAGACCAGACTGGCCACCACGGTGAAACCCCGTCTCTATTAAAAATACAAAAAAACTAGCCGGGCGTGGTAGCCCCAGCTACTCTGGAGGCTGAGGCAGGAGAATTAAATTCAAATATAGGAAATTGTAATTCAAATACAAGAGAAACTGCATTTGAAGCTCTAGGTTGAAGACACTACAGGCAGCTACATAGAAATAGAATTGCAGGAAAACGGTCTAATCTAAGGCCAATGGTCTCAGTGGGGAAACGCAGTCAGGTCTCTCTACCTAGATTCTTCTTGGCCTCTCTGATCAGAGTTCCTTCCTTCTGGCTGTGCAGCAGAAACTTCTCTGGAGTTGGGGGTTTCAGAACTCACAAACAGGTCATGTCAGGGAATTTCTCTATGGCCACTTATCTTATTTTATTATTTTTTTTTGAGATGGAGTTTCACTCTTGTAGCCCAGGCTGGAGTGTAATGGCACCATCTCGGCTCACCGCAACCTCCGCCTTCTGGGTTCAAGTGATTCTCCTGCCTCAGCCTCCCAAGTAGCTGGGACTACAGGCACCTGTCACCACGCCCGGCTAATTTTTTGTATTTTTAGTACAAATGGGGTTTCACTGTGTTAGCCAGGATGGTCTTGATCTCCTGACCTCATTATCTGCCCACCTCAGCCTCCCAAAGTGCTGGGATTACAGGCGTGAGCCACCGCGTCCGGCCTTAATTTTGCATTTTATTTAGCACAGACGGGGTTTCACCATGTTGGCCAGGCTGGTCTCAAACTCCTGACCTCAGGTGATCTGCTTGCCTTGGCCTCCCAGAGTGCTGGGATTGCAGGCGTGAGCCACCCTGCCTGGCCTATTTTATTTTATTTTACTTTAAGTTCTGGGATACGTGTGCAGGATGTGCGTGTTTGTTACACAGGTATCCATGTGCCATGGTGGTTTGCTGCACCTGTCAACCCGTCATCTAGGTTTTAAGCCCCATATGCATTAGGTATTTGTCCTAATGCTCTCCCTCCCCTTGTCCCCCACTCCCCGACAGGCCCTGGTGTGTGATGTTCCCCTCCCCGTGTCCATGTGTTCTCATTGTTCAATGCCCACTTATGAGTGAGAACAGGCAGTGTTTAGTTTTCTGTTCCTGTGTGAGTTTGCTGAGAATGATGGTTTCCAGCTTCATCCATGTCCCTGCAAAGGACATGAACTCATCCTTTTTTATGGCTGTATAGTATTCCATGGTGTCTATGTGCCACATTCTCTTTATCCCAGTCTGTCATTGATGGGCATTTGGGTTGGTTCCAAGTCTTTGCTATTGTGAATAGTGCCGCAATGAACATACGTGTGCATGTGTCTTTATAGTGGAGTGATTAATAATCCTTTGGGTGTATACCCAGTCATGGGATCACTGGGTCAAATGGTATTTCTGGTTCTAGATCTTCAATGGTCATTAGAGAAATGCAAATCAAAATCACAACGAGACACCATCTCATGACAGTCAGAACGGTGATTATTAAAAAGTCAGGAAAGGGCCGGGCGCGATGGTTCACGCCTGTAATCCCAGCATTTTGGGAGGCCCAGGCGGGTGGATCACCTGAAGTCGGGAGTTCGAGACCAGCCTGACAAACACGGAGAAACCCCGTCTGTACTAAAAATACAAAATTAGCCGGGCGTGGTGGCACATGCCGGTAATCCCAGCTACTCGGGAGGCTGAGGCAGGAGAGTTGCTTGAACCCAGGAGGCAGAGGTTGTGGTGAGCTGAGATCACACCATTTTGCACTCCAGCCTGGGCAACAAGAGCGAAACTCCATCTCAAAAAAATAAAAGATAAAAATAAAAAAATAAAAATTCAGGAAACAACAGATGCTGGCGAGGATGTGGAGGAATAGAACGCTTTTATACCGTTGGTGGGAGTGTAAATTGGTCCAGCCACTGTGGAAGACAGTGTGGCAGTTCCTCAAGGATTTAGGGCCAATTTTTATACAGACAGGGTGGAGGAAAAGAGGAAAAGTGAGGGTCCTGTTTTTAGTTTTTTGTTAGCTTTCTTTTTTCTTTCTTTTTTTTTTTTTTTTGAGATGAAATCTTGCTCTGTCACCCAGGCTGGAGTGCAGTGGCGCGATCTCAGCTCACTGCAACCTCCACCTCCCAGGTTCAAGCGATTCTCCTGCCTCAGCCTCCCGAGTAGCTGGGATTACAGGTGCCCACCACACCCAGCTAATCTTTGTATTTTTAGTAGAGGTGGGGTTTCACCATGTTGGCCAGGCTGGTCTCAAACTCCTGACCTCTTGATCTGCCCCCCCCTCGGCCTCCCAAAGTGCTGGGATTACAGGCATGAGCCACTGTGCTTGGCCGGAACGGAGATTTTAACTGACGTGTGAGCCTTCTGCTGTTTGTGCGTGGGGCTGGGGATGGGGGAGTGAAATCAACGCATATATCCTCAAATGTCAGCCCTATGTCATCTGGCAGGATGGCGTTGCTATTCCTATCTGTGCCTGAATGAGCCACCTCTTTCTTTTTTTTTTTTTTTTTTTGACAGTTTCACTCTTGTTGCCCAGGCTGGAGTGCAGTGGCCCAATCTCGACTCGCTGCAAACCTCCACCTCCCAGGTTCAAGCGATCCTCCTGCCTCAGCCGCCCGAGTAGCTGGGATTACAGGTGCCCACCACACCCAGCTAATTTTTGTATTTTTAGTAGAGGCAGGGTTTCACCACGTTGGTCAGGCTGGTCTCGAACTCCTGACCTCAAGTGATCCACCCACCTCAGTCTCCCAAAGTGCTGGGATTACAGGCGTGAGCCACTGTGCCTGGCCGTGTTTTTAGGTTTTACGGCTGGCTTTGAGGAAAAGGGTTCTGGTTCCTAAGACCCACCTTGGGGAAGAGGGATTCTGGTTTCTGTGGTGCCTCCAGGGAGAACGGAACTGAGAGAGGGGAGGGGAGGAGAAAGTCAGAGAGAAACGTTTGCTTCTGAGGCTGCTTTGGAGGCCTTTGTTTGCGTTATTGTCTTCTGAGCCACACTTATAAAGGATTATTGGGTCTGTTTTACTGGATTTCAGAACATGGGAATGGACACCCATCAATAGCTCATTCCAGGATTCAGGTGGTAACGGTGGAGATGCCCCATAGTAGGGAGATTTGAGACATTGGCTCACGCCTGTCATCCCAGAACTTTGGGAGGCTGAGGTAAGTGGATCACCTGAGGTCAGGAGTTCGAGACCAGCCTGGCCAATATGGAGAAACACCGTCTCAACTAAAAATACAAAAATTAGCCTGGCATGGTGGCATATGCACCTGTCATTCCAGCTACTCGGGAGGCTGAGGCAGGAAGTCACTTCAGGTAAAGAGTTCTAGACCAGCCTGGCCAACAGGGTGAAACCTTATCTCTACTATAAATACAAAAATTAGCCGGGCGTGGTGGCACGCCCCTGTAATCCCAGCCATTCAGGAGGCTGAGACAGAAGAATCGTTTGAACCCGGGAGGCGGAGGTTGCAGTGAGGCAAGATCCCACCACTGCACTCCAGCCTGGGCAACAGAGAGAGACTCCATCTTAAAAAAAAAAAAAAAAAAAAAAAAGAGCGTATGTGTAAGCATGTGGTGTGGATGTAAAACTGCGTGAATGTGTACAAGTGTGTATGTGTGTTGTGTGTATAGATGGGGGTGTGTGAAACTATGTATGGGTGTGAATGCGTGCAACAGTATAAGAGTGCATGTGTGTGTCTGCATACGTGTACGCGTGTGAATGGATTTGTGTTGTATGACTGTGAGTGTGTACAAATGTGAGGGTGTGTGTGTTTAGATAGGGTGTGCACACACCTGTGTATTAGTGTATGAACGCATGTACACGTGTGTGCATGAGTGCATGTGTGTGCATACGTGTACGCGTGTGAATGGATTTGTGCTGTATGACTGTGAGTGTGTACAAATGTGAGGTTGTATATGTGTTTAGACAGGGTGTGCACACCTGTGTATTACTGTATGAACGCATGTACACGTGTGTGCATGAGTGCATGTGTGTGCATACGTGTACGCGTGTGAATGGATTTGTGCTGTATGACTGTGAGTGTGTACAAATGTGAGGTTGTATATGTGTTTAGACAGGGTGTGCACACCTGTGTATTACTGTATGAACGCATGTACACGTGTGTGCATGAGTGCATGTGTGTGCATACGTGTACGTGTGTGAATGGATTTGTGCTGTATGACTGTGAGTGTGTACAAATGTGAGGTTGTATATGTGTTTAGACAGGGTGTGCACACCTGTGTATTACTGTATGAACGCATGTACACGTGTGTGCATGAGTGCATGTGTGTGCATACGTGTACGCGTGTGAAATGATTTGTGTTGTATGACTGTGAGTGTGTACAAATGTGAGGTTGTATATGTGTTTAGATGGGGTGTGCACATCTGTGTATTAGTAACGTGAATGCATGCACACATGTGTATAACTGCATATATGTGCCTGCATACATGTGTGTAAGCACGTGAGTGTGCATGTGTTGTATGACTCTGAGTGTGTACAAGTCTGAGAGCGTGTGTGTGTTGTGTGTATAGATGGGGTGTGTGAAACTGTGTGAATGCATGGAACTGTATGTGTATAAGAGAGCATGTATGTGGTCTGCATACATGTAAGCGTGTGAATTGGTTTGTGTCGTATGACTGCATGTGTGTACAAATGTGATGGTGTGTATCTTTAGGCTGTGTGCACCTGTGTATTACTGTGCACGCACATATACACACATGCATATAAGAGTGCATGTGTGTGTCTGCATATGATTAAGACTGCGAATGGAGGCCGGGCGCGGTGGCTCACTCCTGTAATCCCAGCACTTTGGGAGGCCGAGGTGGGCGGATCACAAGGTCAGGAGATCGAGACCATCCTGGCTAACACGGTGAAACGCCGTCTCTACTAAAGATACAAAAATTAGCCGGGCATGGTGGCGGGTGCCTGTAGTCCCAGCTACTCGGAGACGCTGAGGCAGGAGAATGGCGTGAACCCGGGAGGCGGAGCTTGCAGTGAGCCGAGATCGCGCCACTGCACTCCAGCCTGGGATACAGAGCGAGACTCCGTCTCAAAAAACAAACAAACAAAAAAACACTGTGAATGGATTTGTGTTGTATGACTGTGTGTGTGCATGCATATGTGTGCATCTGTGTACTAGCATGTGAATGCATGCACACATATGTATAAGTGTGCATGTGTGTGTCTCTGTGTGTAAGCATGTGAGTGTGCACATGTTGTATGACTCTGAGTGTGTACAAGTCTGAGAGTGTGTATATGTGTTGTGTGTATAGATGGGGTGTGTGAATGCATGTACCAGTGTGTGTATGACTGTGTGTATATGTGTCTGCATACGTGTGTATAAGGATGGGGGTGTGGACGTGTGGTATAATTGTGTGAATCTGTAAAAGTGTGGGTGAGTATGTGTGTTGTGTACGGCTGCGGTGTACAAATCTATGTGCCTGTATGTGAATGCATAAAGTATGTGCATAAATGTGTGTTTGTGTGTATGTTTAAGAACCCTATCACCAAGGGTTGTTTTTTGTTTGTTTGAAAAGGAGTCTTAATCTGTTTCCCAGGCTGCAGTGCAGTGGCGCGATCTCGGCTCACTGCAACCTCCGCCTCCTGGGTTCAAGCGATCTTCCTGCCTCAGCCTCCCCAGTAGCTGAGATTACAGGCACCTGCCACCACATCCAGCTAATTTTTTGTATTTTTAATAGAGACGGGTTTCACCATGTTGGCCAGGCTGGTCTTGAACTCCTGACCTCAGGTGATCCACCTGCCTTGGCCTCTCAAAGTGCTGGGATTACAGGTGTGAGCCACAGTGCCCGGCCACAGTTAGACTTCTGTTTGTTTGAGATGGAGTTTCGCTCTTGTTGCCCAGGCTGGTGTTCAATGGCGCAATCTGGGCTCACTGCAACCTCCGCCTCCCAGATTCAAGCGATTCTCCTGCCTCAGCCTCCAGAGTAGCTGAGATTACAGGCCACAAACCCAGCTAATTTTTTGTATTTTTAGTAGAGACAGGGTTTCACCATGTTGGCCGGGCTGGTCTCGAACTCCTGACCTCAGGTGATCCACCTGCCTCTCCCTTCCAAAGTGCTGGGATTACAGGTGTGAGCCACTGTGCGCCCGGCCACAGATAGATTTTTGTTTGTTTGTTTGAGATGGAGTTTCAATGTTGTTGCCCAGGCTGGTGTTCAGTGGTACAATCTTGGCTCATAGCAACCTCCGTCTCCCGGTTCAAGCAATTCTCCTGCTCGGCCTCCCTAGCAGATGGGATTACAGGCATGTGCCATCATGCCCGGCTAATTTTGGTATTTTTAGTAGAGATGAGGTTTCACCATGTTGGCCAGGCTGGTCTCGAACTCCTGACCTCAGGTGATCCGCCCGCCTCGGCCTCCCAAAGTGCTGGGATGACAGACATGAGCCACCACGCCCGGCCACGTTTTTATAAGAAAAAGCCGTGATCCCAACCCCATTGCATTTTCCAAACACGCATTAGCCAGTTTTCTTAAGGGGAGCGTTCGCAGACTCTGCTGTCTGTTTTAGGGTGAAGAATTCCCCACTGTTACAATGTCAGCTTCTACGGATCTTTCCACAGCTCTGTTTTGTGTGTGTGTGTGTGTGTGTGCTGGACAGTCAGGGTGGAGGGACTCTGGGTGAGTTCTGTGTCACGCGTTTGACTATATCGATGAGACGGGCTGCAAACAGAGGACGGAAGACCTGTGATGGGACATTCAACACTGTGCAGAAAACTCTAACAAGTCATTCAGAAGGGAGTTCCCAGAACGTTCACATCTACCTCCCTGTTCAAATGCAAAAGAGATTCTTAACTGTTATTCCCTAGTTGACACCCCACTGAGTTTAAGGTATGCAAATCTGCAGAGAAGGCTCTGAAACGCTTTGGAGAGACGGCTCAGGCCAGGAGAAAGCCTCTTTTCGCCCCTAGAGCTTCCCAAATCTCCTGTGTCATCCCTCCTGGCCTTACAGGACGCAGACACTTCTCTCTGTAGGGTGGGGGTAGTTAGAACCTTTTTCTGTCTGCACGGTGGGGAGTAGTTAGCACCTTTATTCACTAGCAGAGCAGCCGATTATCCCGTAAACAGCCCACAAGAGTCGATCTGTAATTCGATTTTGCCACTGTTGGCTTTAGACATCTGGCACGTTGGCGGCCAGAAGTACGTTTTCAAAACTTCATTTTGAGGCGGTCAGACGACATGAGACCTGCTATTTTTTTTTTTTTTTTTATTACCAGCTGCGAATGGCTGTCTATGAACTTTTCTCGTGGGAGCCTCAATCCGATTCTGAGCGTCCCATCCATCGCCCGGGCTGCAGCTCAGATGGATTGAAACTGATTCGGATGAATAGTGCTCATCCTACCTTCGAAGGCAGAGCGGGAAGGGGGTGGTGGTAACCGGGGAGGTCCGCGTGATGCAGGAGACACACGGCCATCCCCGTGTGTCAAATTAATTTCCACGTCATCCCGCAATTCAATTAGACGTGGACCCCGTGTCACCAGAGCAGCGTAGGACATCCCGTCTTGACACACGGCCGTGGTGGGTGTGAGTATCAAGGGGGGCTGCAGAGGTTCTGCTAATCTCCTCACTAATTCTCAATTATCGTAAAATGAAGCCATAAATCACGCAGACAGGGGATCGATAGAAACGTGGTTTTCTGGGTGATTGGCAGCCTCCCCAAAGGTTTTCTGTAAGTTGGTTTAAGATGACCAGGTCTTCCACGGGTGGGTTGGGGGCGGCCGGGACAGGCCTCTGCATCTCCAGGCCTTGGGGGACCAAACCGAGGGACGTCGCCAATTTCAGCCCATCAGACATCCAATTCTTCTCCCTTTTATACCTGCTCTTGTAAATGAGAAAGAAATTAAATTTCACCACACTAGCGCCACAGAAACCATTTAAATTTTTCATGGAAACTAAATTGTCCCCAGACAAATAGCCCCTTGATTCTATGAAAATAGACTGCCTTGCTTGGGACAGAAATAAATTTGTGTCACTCTGGATATGCCTTTCTCTGTAATGTCATTCACCGCCGGCCCGTAAATGGGAGGCCTGCCGAACACAATCACCAGGAAGGGGCTGTCGGATTTCAGGGGTTGAAAGGCGTTGGGGAGAGGTGGAGGGGGGCGGTGGACAGGCGTCCTCATTACCCTGTTATTAATTTGCCGTCTGAGCTTTTACATTCATGAGGCGAAGATTGAAATGTAAATGAGTCACACACACACGCACACACAGACAGACACAGACGCACCCACACTCGTTAGCCGTAGCCAGGGCCCGGCCCACGGTGTCAGAGATGCCGAGAAGAACAGGGAAATACTGATCACTCAGAGAGATGAGCGCCCTGAGCATCCATCATCGGGCTGGGAGACAATAAATACAATTCCTCCCTGGGCAGGCGTGGAAGGGAAGGTGATGATAAGAGGGCCAGGGGTATGAGGACGATGTTGCTACCTGTTGTCAGGGAGCAAAGGTCGCTGTTGTCCTGTAGAATCCTCCTCATCTCTGGCATTCTGCATGCCAGTATTTCAACGGTGACTTTTTTTTTTTTTTTTTTAGATCTTGGCCAGGCACGGGAGATCATGCCTGTCATCCCAGCACTTTGGGAGGCCGAGGTGGGCAGATCACTTGCGGTCAGGTGTTCGAGACCAGCCTGGCTAACATGCTGAAAGCCCATTTCTACTAAAAATACAACAGTTAGCCGGGCGTGTTGGCAGGTGCCTGTAATCCCAGCACTTTGGGAGGCCGAGGTGGGCGGATCACTTGGGGTCAGGTGTTCGAGACCAGCCTGGCTAACATGCTGAAACCCCGTTTCTACTAAAAATACAAAAATTAGCCCGGCGTGGTGGCGGGTGCCTGTAATCCCAGGTACTCTGGAAACTGAGACAGGAGAATCGCTTGAACCCGAGAGGCAGAGGTTGCAGTGAGCCGAGATCGCGCTGTTGCACTCCAGCCTGGGCCACAGAGCGAGACTGTCTCAAAAAAAATAGTGCCATGTTTTTGTTTTTTTTAAAATCTCAATTTATCTCCTCCCTCAGTCCCCCGGGGTCCTGTTTGGAGGTCTTGGAGGTGTGGCGGCTGCCGCTCTGTGCTGACAGATGGAGGCCCACTCGGCTTGCCTTGGGGAAACAGGCCAGGGAGTTCACTGGCTGAGCCTCCCCAGGGGCCTCCACGGCTCACTAATGGTTTTTATGTTTTAATTGAGCAGCTCAGACTGTGTATGGAAAAGCAAACAAAAGGCCCAGAAGGGTTGATCCAAAGCATTGAGTGAGTGTGGGTCAGGTTGAGTTGCAGGAGGGACTGGGGGGTCTGGGGGGGACGATGAGTCAGGTTGAGTTGCTGGAGGGACTGGGGGGTCTGGAAGGAATGATGAGTGAGGTTGAGTTGCTGGAGGGACTGGGGGGTCTGGGGGGGATGATGAGTGAGGTTGAGTTGCAGGAGGGACTGGGGGGTCTGGGGGGACGATGAGTCAGGTTGAGTTGCTGGAGGGACTGGGGGGTCTGGGGGGGATGATGAGTGAGGTTGAGTTGCAGGAGGGACTGGGGGGTCTGGGGGGGACGATGAGTCAGGTTGAGTTGCAGGAGGGACTCGGGGGTCTGGGGGAGACGATGAGTCAGGTTGAGTTGCAGGAGGGACTCGGGGGTCTGGGGGAGACGATGAGTCAGGTTGAGTTGCAGGAGGGACTCGGGGGTCTGGGGGGGACGATGAGTCAGGTTGAGTTGCTGGAGGGACTGGGGGGTCTGGGGGGGACGATGAGTGAGGTTGAGTTGCTGGAGGGACTGGGGGGTCTGGGGGGGATGATGAGTGAGGTTGAGTTGCAGGAGGGACTCGGGGGTCTGGGGGGGATGATGAGTGAGGTTGAGTTGCTGGAGGGACTCGGGGGTCTGGGGGAGACGATGAGTCAGGTTGAGTTGCAGGAGGGACTGGGGGGTCTGGAGGGAATGATGAGTGAGGTTGAGTTGCTGGAGGGACTGGGGGGTCTGGGGGGGATGATGGGTCAGGTTGAGTTGCAGGAGGGACTGGGGGGTCTGGAGGGAATGATGAGTGAGGTTGAGTTGCTGGAGGGACTCGGGGGTCTGGGGGAGACGATGAGTCAGGTTGAGTTGCTGGAGGGACTTGGGGGTCTGGGGGGGACGATGAGTCAGGTTGAGTTGCAGGAGGGACTGGGGGATCTGGGGGGGACGATGAGTCAGGTTGAGTTGCTGGAGGGACTCGGGGGTCTGGGGGAGACGATGAGTCAGGTTGAGTTGCTGGAGGGACTGGGGGGTCTGGGGGGGATGATGAGTGAGGTTGAGTTGCAGGAGGAACTGGGGGGTCTGGGGGGAGACGATGAGTCAGGTTGAGTTGCTGGAGGGACTGGGGGGTCTGGGGGAGACGATGAGTCAGGTTGAGTTGCTGGAGGGACTGGGGGGTCTGGGGGGGACGATGAGTCAGGTTGAGTTGCAGGAGGGACTGGGGGGTCTGGGGGAGACGATGAGTGAGGTTGAGTTGCTGGAGGGACTGGGGGGTCTGGGGGGGACGATGAGTCAGGTTGAGTTGCAGGAGGGACTCGGGGGTCTGGGGGGGACGATGAGTCAGGTTGAGTTGCAGGAGGGACTGGGGGGTCTGGGGGGGACGATGAGTCAGGTTGAGTTGCAGGAGGGACTCGGGGGTCTGGGGGAGACGATGAGTCAGGTTGAGTTGCTGGAGGGACTGGGGGGTCTGGGGGAGACGATGAGTCAGGTTGAGTTGCTGGAGGGACTGGGGGGTCTGGGGGGGATGATGAGTGAGGTTGAGTTGCAGGAGGGACTGGGGGGTCTGGGGGAGACGATGAGTCAGGTTGAGTTGCAGGAGGGACTCGGGGGTCTGGGGGAGACGATGAGTCAGGTTGAGTTGCAGGAGGGACTCGGGGCTCTGGGGGGGATGATGAGTGAGGTTGAGTTGCTGGAGGGACTGGGGGATCTGGGGGGAATGATGAGTCAGGTTGAGTTGCAGGAGGGACTGGGGGGTCTGGGGGAGACGATGAGTCAGGTTGAGTTGCTGGAGGGACTGGGGGGTCTGGAAGGAATGATGAGTGAGGTTGAGTTGCTGGAGGGACTGGGGGGTCTGGGGGATGATGAATGAAGTTGAGTTGCTGGAGGGACTGGGGGGTCTGGGGGATGATGAGTGACGTTGAGTTGCTGGAGGGACTCGGGGGTCTGGGGGGACGATGAGTCAGGTTGAGTTGCAGGAGGGACTCGGGGGTCTGGGGGGGACGATGAGTCAGGTTGAGTTGCAGGAGGGACTCGGGGGTCTGGGGGGGATGATGAGTGAGGTTGAGTTGCTGGAGGGACTGGGGGTCTGGGGGAGACGATGAGTCAGGTTGAGTTGCTGGAGGGACTGGGGGGTCTGGGGGGGACGATGAGTCAGGTTGAGTTGCAGGAGGGACTGGGGGGTCTGGGGGGGAATGATGAGTGAGGTTGAGTTGCAGGAGGGACTCGGGGGTCTGGGGGGGATGATGAGTGAGGTTGAGTTGCAGGAGGGACTCGGGGGTCTGGGGGAGACGATGAGTCAGGTTGAGTTGCTGGAGGGACTCGGGGGTCTGGGGGGGACGATGAGTCAGGTTGAGTTGCAGGAGGGACTGGGGGATCTGGGGGGGACGATGAGTCAGGTTGAGTTGCTGGAGGGACTCGGGGGTCTGGGGGAGACGATGAGTCAGGTTGAGTTGCAGGAGGGACTCGGGGGGTCTGGGGGAGACGATGAGTCAGGTTGAGTTGCAGGAGGGACTGGGGGCTCTGGGGGGGACGATGAGTCAGGTTGAGTTGCAGGAGGAACTGGGGGGTCTGGGGGGGATGATGAGTCAGGTTGAGTTGCAGGAGGGACTGGGGGGTCTGGGGGGAATGATGGGTCAGGTTGAGTTGCAGGAGGGACTGGGGGGTCTGGGGGGACGATGAGTCAGGTTGAGTTGCAGGAGGAACTAGTGGGGACTAGGGGGTGACGGCTTATAAAAGGCTGGGGGGATGAGTCCTGGTGATGGGTTCAGCAGACTCACGGGGCCTCGGCATGTTCCCCTCGGGCCACAAAGGACAACATTTTCTGTTTTCTGCTCCCACTGGGACGTCCGGTGGATAAAGCGAATATACCAACAGCCTTCAGAATTTGGGGCTGGTGCTAGCTCAGGGGTACAGCTTGTCTTTGGAGCTCCTTATGGGGAGGTGGCCATACGGAAGCCTCATCTCTCCTTCTTTCCCCTCTTAGCGTGTTCGGCCCTGTTGTTACAGGAAAAGGGTCCCCATCCACACCCCAAGAGAAGGTTCTTGGATCTTGTGCAAGAAAGACTTCAGAGCGAGTCCACAGTGCAAAGTAAAAGCAAGTTTACTAAGAAAGTAAATTGGGGCCGGGTGCGGTGGCTCACGCATGTAATCCCAGCACTCTGGGAGGCCGAGGCGGGCGGATCACCTGAGGCCAGGAGTTCGAGACCAGCCTGGCCAACATGGTGAAACGTGGTCTCTACTAAAAATACAAAAATTAGCTGGGCTTGGTGGTGGGTGCCTGTAATCCCAGCTACTCGGGAGGCTGAGGCAGGAGAATCGCTTGAACCCGGGAGGCGGAGGTTGCAGTGAGCCGAGATTGCACCACTGCTCCCCAGCCTGTGGGTGACACAGTGAGTGAGACTCTGTTTCAAAAAAAAAAAAGGAAAATAAATTGGCAAAAGAACAGCTACGCCATAGACAGAGTAGGGCATTTCTGAAAGTAAGAGGAGGAAGCTTCCACTCCAGGTGCAATAGTTGTTTATATATAGGATAAAAAAAGATTATGAGGACGTACGATCTGCTACAAGGGTTTGTGATAAAGGTTTAATGTTCTTAATTACTATATTTTGCAAGAATCAATATCATTTTCTTTAAAGCAAAATCAGCAATGCCTTCGTTCTTCAGAGGTTGAGATATCTGGATAGTCCCAAGTCGGGATCTGTTTAATAAACAGTATTAATTTATTCCCTTTTTTTTTTTTTTGCTTTTTTGTTTTGTTTGAAACAGTCTGAGTCGGTCACCCAGGCTGGAGTGCAGGGGTGTGATCTCGGCTCACTGCAGCCTCCGCCTCCCGGGTTCAAGCGATTCTCCTGCCTCAGTCTCCTGAGTAGCTGCAATTACAGGCACCAGCCACCGCGACTGGCTAATTTTTGTATTTTTAGTGGATGGGGGGGGTTTCACCATGTTAGCCAGCCTGGTCTTGAACTCTTGACTTTGTGATCCACCCGCCTCGGCCTCCCAAAGTGCTGGGATTACAGGCGTGAGCCACTGCGCCCGGCATAATTTGTTCTCTTAACCATAAATATCTAGAGGCTAGGAATGTCTAACTTTCTGGGAATGCAGCCAGCAAGCCCCAGCCTCATTTTCCAAGCCCTCACTCCAGATGAAGTAGCTTTTGTTCGAACGCCTCTGACTCTATTGGCCTCAATCCTCCTGATTTTGCTCAGAGAAATTACGATAATGTTTTCCCAGTCACTAACAAGGGGTTCCCAGTAGCCACAAACACACATGGGCAGGTGATGGAGCAGGCAGTTGACTTTTTTTTTTTTTTTTTTTGAGATGGAGTTTCGCTCTATCACCCAGGCTGGAGTGCAGTGGCACTATCTCAGCTCACTGCAACCTCTGCCTCCTGGGTTCAAGCTATTCTCCTGGCTCAGCCTCCCAAGTAGCTGGGATTACAGGCACCACCACCTCGCCCGGCTAATTTTGTATTTTTAGTAGAGACGGGGTTTCACCATGTTGGCCAGGCTGGTCTCGAACCCCTGACCTCAAGTGATCCACCTGCCTCAGCCTAACCACCCTGCAGGTTAAATCCTCTTTTCCTCCACAGTTGGGGAAACTGAGTCCCAGGAATGTCGCAGAGCAGGCTTGGGTCACACTAGTAGCCATGAGTGGGCTGACATTTCAACGCAGGCAGTAAGCAGTCACCGTGGGCCCCTCGGCTATCGCTGGTTGAGTGGATATTCCTGAAATGCCAGTCTCGGTGGATAGATAACCATCAACAGATAATACATAAGTCTAATAGATAACAGATCATTTGAAGCCATCAGTACTATACCACGTTTTTACGAGCAGGTGCTTGTACCGTATTCAGGGGTGAACTAAGCTAATGTCTTGTGTTCACTCACAAATGCACAGGCCTGGTGTGGCTTGCAGACTTGAGCTGAAAGCAGGCACCACTGCTTGCTAGCTGGGTGATGTTAGGGCAGCTGGACCACCTAGCACTGAAGGAAGGCATGAAAGTTTTCAGCACTCCAGACCCCTCCCTGTTTTCACCGTGGAAATGGCATTGGTTGTGAAATGCATTAGTGATTTCAACAGTGTCAGCTTCAGCAAGAAACAGACAAATTCCAGACCCCAATGGCGTTGTAAACAATTGCCTGTGTTTTTTGGTTTGTTTCTTTGTTTTGTTCATTTTGTCTTTTTTTTGAGACAGAGTCTCACCGTGTCACCAAGGCTGGAGTGCAGTGGCACAATCTCAGCTCACTGCAACCTCCTCCTCCTGGGCTCAAGCAATTCTCCTGCCTCAGCCTCCCGAATAGCTGGGATTACACGCACACGCCAGCACACCCAGCTAATTTTTGTATTTTTAGTACAGATGGGGTTTCACTATGTTGGCCAGGCTGGTCTCAAACTCCTGACCTCAGGTGATCCACCTGCCTTGGCCTTCCAAAATGCTGGGATTACAGGCGTGAGCCACTGTGCCTGGCTGTCTTTTTTTTCCCCCCGAATGTTGAGGTTTTGCGGAATCTCTCTTACCTACATGAGTGTGTGTAGCTGCTGTGTTGCAGCCATATCCCTGTGTGGTGCTGAGTCCGTGAGCTCAGTGCATCTGTCTGGTGACACCCTGGTTTGTATTCTACCCTCCGTGTGCTGGAAGATAAGTATATCGAGTTATAAGCCCTAAGTGTATGGAGTTATAAGCTGCAAGTGTATCCAGTTATAAGCCCCAAGTGTATCGAATTATAAGCCTCTCCATGCAAATAAGAAGTGAAGTAAGGGCCAGGCGCGGTGGCTCAAGCCTGTAATCCCAGCACTATGGGAAGCCGAGGTGGGCGGATCACGAGGTCAGGAGTTCGAGACCATCCTGGCCAACATAGTGAAACCCCGTCT
Organism: Symphalangus syndactylus; assembly: GCF_028878055.3. Classification (NCBI taxonomy): domain Eukaryota; kingdom Metazoa; phylum Chordata; class Mammalia; order Primates; family Hylobatidae; genus Symphalangus; species Symphalangus syndactylus. The sequence goes on along the minus strand of NC_072447.2, from coordinate 15,039,522 downwards.
CTACTAAAAATACAAAAAAATTAGCCGGGTGTGGTGGCAGGCGCCTGTAGTCCCAGCTACTCCGGAGGCTGAGGCAGGAGAATTGCTTGAACCCGGGAGGTGGAGGTTGCAGTGAGCTGAGATCACACCACTGCATTCCAGCCTGGGAGACACAGAGAGATGCTGTCTCAAAAATAATAATAATAATATTAATAATAATAATAGTTAGCCAGGCATGACGGCAGGTGCCTGATACTCGGGAGGCTGAGGCAGGAAAATCAACTGAACCTCAGAGGAGGAGGTTGCAATGAGCTGAGATCACACCACTGCACTCCAGTCTGGGCAATAGAGTGACATTCTGTCTCAAAAAAAAAAAAAAAAAATCGGAAAATGACTCAAACAGATACTTGTCCACAAAGTTCTTAAAAGCATTATTCACAATAGCTTAAAAAAAAAAACAAACATCCATCAACAGAAGAATCAACAAACTGATTGTATTCCATTTGTACTATGAAATATTATTTAGCCGTGAAAAAGAAGAAGGCTTGGTTAGATGTGGTGGCTCATGCCTATAATCCCAGCACTTTGGGAGGCTGCGGCAGGCAGATCACTGGAGGTCAGGAGTTCGAGACCAGCCTGATCAACATGGTGAAACCCCGTCTCTACTAAAAATACAAAATTAGCTTGGTGTGGCGGCACATGCCTGTAATCCCAGCTACTTGGGAGGCTGAGGCAGGAGAATCACTTGAACCCTGGAGGCGGAGGTTGCGGTGAGCCGAGATCGCGCCATTGCACTCCAGCCTGCTGGACAACAAGAGTGAAACTCCGTCTCAAAAAAATAAACAAATAAAAAAATAAAGAAAAAGAAAAAGGCTCTGATACATGCCACACTGTGGATGAAGCTTGAGTGTATCACGCTCAGTGAAATAAGCCAGACACACAAAAAACCACATAACGTAGGGTTCCATTTATAGAAAGAACCTTGAATAGGCAGATCCAGAGACACAGGAAGTAAAATTAGAGATTTCCAGGGGCTGGGGAGAGAGTTTCTGTTCAGGTGAAAAAGAAAAACTTTGGCTTTAGACAGTGGGGATGATGGCACAATAGTGTGAATATATTTTATTCTTTATTACTTTTTATTTTTTATTTTTTTGGAGATGGAGTCTTGCTCGGTCACCCAGGTTGGAGTGCAGTGGTGTGATCTGGGCTCACTGCAACCTCCGCCTCCCGGGTTCAAGCGATTCCCTTGCCTCAGCCTCCCGAGTAGCTGGGATGACAGGCACCTGCCACCATGCCTGGCTGTTTGTATTTTCAGTAGAGACGGGGTTTCACCATGTTGGCCAGGCTGGTCTCGAACTCCTGACCTCAGGTGATCCACCTGCCTCGGCCTCCCAAAGTGTTGGGATCATAGGCGTGAGATGTGAATATATTTCATGCGACTTAACTGTTCACCTTGAAATGGTCAAAGTGGCCATGTTTAGGTTCTATACAGTTTGCCACAATTTTAAAAGAGTCTGTGGCCGGGTGCTGTGGCTCAAGCCTGTAATCTCAGCACTTTGGGAGGCCAAGATGGGCAGATCACTTGAGGTCAGGAGTTCAAAACCAGCCTGGCCAGTATCACGAAACCCCGTCTCTACTAAAAACACAAAATTAGCCGGGCGTGGTGGTGTATGCCTGTAATCCCAGCTACTCGGGAGGCTGAGGCAGGTGAATTGCTTGAACCTGGGAGGTGGAGGTTGCAGTGAGCGGAGATCACGCCATTGCACTCCAGCCTGGGTGACAAAGCAAGACTCCATCTCAAAAAAAAAAAAAAAAAAAAAGGGCCGGATGCGGTGGCTCATGCCTGTCATCCCAGCACTTTGGGAGGCCGAGGCAGGCGGATCACGAGGTCAGGAGATCGAGACCATCCTGGCTAATGCGGTGAAACCCCATCTGTACTAAAAATATAAAAAGATAGCTGGGTGTGGTGGCGCCTGCCTATAATCCCAGCTACTCGGGAGGCTGAGGCAGGTGAATTGCTTGAACCTGGGAGGTGGAGGTTGCAGTGAGCCGAGATCGCGCCATTGCACTCCAGTCTGAGCCACAAAGCAAGACTCCATCTCAAAAAAAAAAAAAAAAAGTAGAAGAAGTCTGTGATCCACACTCATCAATACCCACACCCAGGTCCTGACAGTTGCCCCCAGTATTGCAGAATAGTGTAAGGCAAAGACTTTGGAAAGAAGAATGGTTTTGACATACTTTGATTTGCAGATGTGAGTGTGGGAGGGTGTTGTGGCATAATGGCAGGTGCTTTGTCCCGCCTCCTGATGTCATGCAGAAAGTCCTCCGTGAATACCATAGCTTCTAGGTCACCACCCCACGCTTCTCCTGCAGCCAAACGTGCCACTGACATCCACAGCTCAGTTCGAATCACGCTCCATCCGTCATCAGCAAACGCGTTCCCCTGAAGCGCGGCGCCCTCATCCCTCCCTCCTGCACTCCAGTCCATTATCTTCACTCCTCGTGTCTCAAAATATCTTTTTAATTGCTTATCAAATAGATAGTTATTGTATCATAAAATCTTCAAAGCCATCCCCCAGTCCCATTGAGTTGCACAGATGAACTCTTAGATGATGATATATCACAATGGATTATGCTAATCGGCTTGTTAATAGCTGCAATGCCGTTTCCCCCTAAGACAATTAACAACCCACCAGCCTCCTCGGATGGACTTCAGCGTGTTTTATATGGCACAGGACCAGCAGCCGTCATGACAGGGCCTGTAAATCATGGCAGACACCCTGAAAACTCAAGAAATACTCAGTTAAATTATTTATACATTAATCAAAAATACAGTGGTTAAACAATATCATTACTTCAACAGTAATTGTTTTATGGATTTGTGATGAATGACGGTTCTGACTACCAAAGGACCCTGCGTTTTCCCCATCCTATTATTTCCTTCCCCCTGTGAAAGCCGGATTCTTCGGCCAGACGGCATGACTGACCACAGCTTGGAAGGGAGGGAGAGCCTGGGACCGTCCCTTTGTGTAAATTTTAGCATAAAAATACAGCTCGCCCTTTGTGAACAGTGGGGATCTCCTCTGGGTGAGATTTCATATGTGTGTAGCTCAGAGTTCAATCCAGTTTATGCAACACCTTTTCCCAAAGGGTTGCTAGTGATTTTACATCGTCTATCTATCCAGTGTTTGTCTATCTTCTATCTACCTAAGTGTGTATCTATTACCATCATCTATGTATCTACATATCTATCTATCATCTTCTACCTAAATATGTATCTATTATCATCATCTATCTGTCTGTCTATCTATCTATCCATTCATCCATTCACCCACCCATCCATCCGTCTATCCATCCATCCACCCACCCACCCACCCACCTATCTACCTACCTATCTGTCATTTATCTACCTATTATGTATCTATACCTGTCCATCTGCCTGTCTATCTATCTATCTATCTATCATCTATCTATCTATCTATCTATCTATATATCTATCTATCTATCTACCTAAGTATGTATCTATTACCGTCATCTATCTATTTATGTATGTATGTATGTATGTAGGGATCTATCTATCTATCTATCTATCTATGATCTTCTATCTACCTAAGTATGTATCTATTACCATCATCTATCTGTCTATCTATCTATCTATCATCTATCTTCTATATAGCTAAGTATGTATCTATTACCATCATCTCTCTGTCTGTCTATCTATCTATCTATCTATCTATCTATCTATCTATCTATCTATCATCTAGCTATCCATTCATCCATTCACCCACCCATCCATCCACCCACCCAACTATCTATCTACCTATCTGTCATCTATCTACCTATTATCTATCTATACCTGTCCATCTGTCTGTCTATCTATGTATCTATCTATCTATATATCTATCTATCTATCCATCTATCTATCTATCTATCCATCCATCCATCCATCCTATCAGTTCTGTCTCTCTAGAGAACCCTAAATAATACACCCAGCTTTCCTGGAAGCTTCCCATGTTCTTCTTCCACAATCTTGTGGGTCTCAAGTCAAAGATAATTTAAATATACAGAGGCAGTCCAAAATGGAAGACTGCCCTGTTTATCCTCACAATTTACTCTGCCACAAGGATCAGGTGGTTTGGGGAAGCAATGGATGGACAGCCTCCTATCCATTGCTTTGGTAAGAAAGGGTTTCTTGTGCTAGGATGCTAGGGATGGCTGACCATGGCATTTAGCACTGGAGGCATGACAGCTACAGCCACATTGATTGCTCATGTCTACACACAGATGGGGGAAGAGGACCCCCCACAGCATGCAACAGCATGTGAAGTTGCATTCTAGTACAATGAACCATCAGATGCCATGAAACGCAGGCTTTGTCGTAGCAAGTGGGTGAGGTGGCTCCTGGTTCCTGCAGAAGAAGGTGATGGGCTTTTCTGGACAATTCCATAGGTTGGCAGGGAACTGAAACCTCTACTTAGGGATGAGCAGAAACGGTCCCTGGTCCCCTTGCTAAGGAGGTCGATTTGTCTAGAGTATCTTTTTTGTTTGTTTTTGTTTTTTTGAGACTGAGTCTCGCTCTGTCGCCCAGGCTGGAGTGCAGTGGTGCAATCTTGGCTCACTGCAAGCTCCGCCTCCTGGGTTCAGGCCATTCTTCTGCCTCAGCCTCCCGAGTAGCTGGGACTACAGGCACCTGCCACCATGCCCGGCTAATTTTTTTTATATTTTTAGTAGAGACGGGGTTTTACCGTGTTAGCCAGGATGGTGTCAATCTCCTGACCTCGTGATCCGCCTGCCTCGGCCTCCCAAAGTGCTGGGGTTACAGGCATGAGCCACCGCACCCGGCCAGTGGCTAGAGAATCTTATCCGTGGGAGCAGAGTGTGGGGGAGACTTGCGGCTATGCTGTGAGGAGTGGGTTTCCAGTAGCTGGAGAGAAAGCAGTCTAAGGGCAGAGATGGCCACCTGTCAGTACCATGGCCTTCAAGGGGAGGGTGAGGCCAGCTCCTGCCATCCCTGTAGGGAGTGATCCTGAGGTGCCAGCTATCAGACTGAAGGTGGCGTCTCCATTCCTGCCATCTTCCTGGGGCTTCCTATTGACCAAATCCAGGGACACAGGAGTCCCACGCACCCTTACCCTATAAGTCAGCCTCCAGCCACTGAGCAGGACTGGGAAGCTGACCGTGGCTGTGCAGGAGTCCCAGCAGGACTGGAAGGCGCCCCAGACACTGAGCAGCGTGTTAAGCTGATTGATCAAGGACTGATTGATTGATGGATGATTGATTATGGGACAGTGGTACTGGTGATGCAGAGAAGAAAAATGCTTCTGTGTATGATCCTACAGTGGTGGTTCCATGGGATTGGACACCCGTCCAAACCCATAAGATGTACAATGCCAACAGTGATCTCACTGTCAACTATCACCTTTAGTGAATAATAATCAATATGGGCAGGCCGGGCGCGGTGACTCACGCCTGTAATCCCAGCACTTTGGGAGGCTGAGGCAGGTGGATCACGAGGTCAGGAGATCGAGACCATCCTGGCTAACACGGTGAGACCCCGTCACTATTAAAAATACAAAAAATTAGCCAGGCGTGGTGGTGGACGCCTGTAATCACAGCTACTCAGGAGGCTGAGGCAGGAGAATGGCGTGAACCCGGGAGGCGGAGCTTGCAGTGAGCCAATATAGCACCACTGCACTCCGGCCTGGGCGACAGAGTGAGACTCCTTCTCAAAAAAAAAAAAAAAAAAAATCAATATGGGTTTATCAACTCTAATAAATGTCCTCTCTGAATTCAAGATGCTAATAATAGTAGAAACTGCTGGGAGGAGAATGAAGGGGATATATGGGAATTCTTTATTTTCTGCCCTATTTTCTGCTCTCCTTTCTCTGAAACGAAAACTGCTTTGAGAAAACAAATCTATGCATTAAACACCACAGTCAGCCCCCTTAGAGGACCTATGATCTGTTGCAGAAGCTGAGGACAGAGCAATGACAATATAGCATAATTTAACACCTGTTTGATGGAAACAGTCAAGGTTCAGAGAAGCCGTGGAGATAGCTGAAGCTCCAACAGGTGTCAGGAAGAATTTCCCTCCAGAGCTGCCCTGGGGTGATGGCATGTTTTCAGTTAAGAGAAATCAGCCAACACATCTCAGAGAAAAGAATGATGACTGGCCAGCACCCAGCATGGCAGGTGCCATCTTGTGACTGTCTTCCCAGAAGGATAGCTGGAGACAGCTCCCGTCCCTCGGTAGCCCGCGTTTGGTGTCATGCCTCGAGGTTCAGCTCCCCACGCCTGAATATGTAAGGTGCTTCCTGCTGAGGGGCTTCGCAGACTACCGCTGACCAGGATCAGCAATTTGTACACCCCAGCAGTAGACTTGAGGAGCGTAGATCAAATTGAGAAAGAGGCTTAGATGAGAGGAGAAATTCTCCAAAGATCACAGCTCCCTCTTCATCATTGTAATAATATGGCAGTCCTCACCTTCAAAGCGCTGTACAGACGCTGACTGATCAATTAAACATGCTCTTATCTTTTCTGATTGCCGTCCTGCTAGGCAGGTCAAACAGGCAGGGCCGCGTTCCACTGCAATGAACAGTCTTTAAAGGAAAGGCAGACGTGGATATATTCTGAATTTCCTCCTCTAAAAGCGATATCAGCACAGTGAATTCTGTCTCTTAAAAGAAGGAGATTCTGTATTGAGGTTTGCTGTTGTTTTATCGTTTTATTTTTTTTTCCTTTTCGGATAAACTGAGATGAATTTTGGAGAAACGTATTCCCAGTACAGGGCTTGAGATCCAAGAAGACAATAGGTTACTTTTTTTTTTTTTTTGCTTTTTTTTTTTAAATGTAATACCTCTGAGTCTCCTTTATTTATTTGTGAAATGTAAGGGAGGAATATTTTAAATGTTCCTCCACTGTTGATGAAGAATGATATATGATTTAGAGCAAGAATTAAGGAAATATCAACACCCAAGTACAACTGAGTATCTTATAACGAATACTTTAAAGTTAATTCTTTAAATTTTTTCCTTCTAGTTATAGGATGACAAATTTATTTTGAATTTTTTTTTTTTTTTTTTTTTGAGACGGAGTCTCGCTCTGTCGCCCAGGCTGCAGTGCAGTGGGGCGATCTCGGCTCACCGCAAGCTCCGTCTCCCGGGTTCACGCCATTCTCCTGCCTCAGCCTCTCCGAGTAGCTGGGACTACAGGCGCCCTCCACCACGCCCGGCTAATTTTTTGTATTTTTAGTAGAGACGGGGTTTCACCGTGGTCTCGATCTCCTGACCTCATGATCCGCCCGCCTTGGCCTCCCAAAGTGCTGGGATTATAGGCGTGAGCCACCATGCCTGGCCTATTTTGAATCTTTCCTAATGCCAGACATCTACAGGGGTATAGTATGGCTCAGGTGGTTTTTGGACTTTATGGTCTTCGGAATAAAAATACATTGCTTTGAATATATACACATTACTTGAATATCTTTTGCTAATAAAATATTTCTTCTATTATCTACTTTTCTTGCTTGTCTGTGGAAGCTATGATTACATTTCAAATCCTATTTTTTTCATTTTTTTTATTATACTTTAGGTTTTAGGGTACATGTTTCACAATGTGCAGGTTTGTTACATATGTATCCACTTTTTTTTCCAATTTCATTTTCTTGGATTGCTTTTACAAGCTACAGAATGTTGCTTGAACTTTCTCCTCAGTCTTAAAATCTTTGCAGCACCCCAAGCTAGTTGCTTTCTCTTGCTGGTTAGGGAGGTTTCTCTGTTGAGTGTGCTGACACCACCTCGACTGTTCAGCTGTAAACAGCTACAGAAGCTACTTCTTCCAAAAGGGGTAAATGTATATCTGCGTGTGCTGTTGTTTTTTTCGTAGAGACTGGAAAACAGCTGGATATAGTGTATCACAGAAATTACAACGTAGATTTTTTTTTTTTTTTTTTTTTGAAACGGACTCTCACTCTGTCCCCCAGGCTGGAGTGCAGTGGCGCAATCTTGGCTCACTGCAACCTCCGCCTCCCGGGTTCACGCCACATTCTTCTGCCTCAGCCTCCTGAGTAGCTGGGACTACAGGCGCCTGCCACCACGCCCGGCTAATTTTTTGTAGTTTTAGTAGAGATGGGGTTTCACTGTGTTAGCCAGCATGGCCTTGATCTCCTGACCTTGTGATCCACCTGGCTCAGCTTCCCAAAGTGCTGGGATGACAGGCGTGAGCCACTGTGCCTGACATACATGGAATGCTGTTTATTATGAGCCTACAGTCCACAAAGCAGCCCATTTTGCTCGTCCACACATCTGAATCACTGTGTGCATGCAAAACCCACAAAAGAAGCTCATGAGGTGGAAACTGCTGCCCCAAATGTTCACGACGATTACACTCTGTGCATTGAAGAGTTCCAGTTGCTCCCTGAGCTTGTCAACATGCACTACCATATCGTTTTCATTCTAGTCATTCTGGTGCAAATGTGGTGATTTCACTTTGTACTTTTCACCCATCTTTTCCTGTTTATTACCAATGCCCTCATTTGAAGGAGCAAACATCCAGTGATTTCTTTCTTTTTTTTTTTTTTTGAGATGGAGTTTCCCTCTCGTCACCCAGGCTGGAGTGCAATGGTGCAATCTCAGCTCACCCCAACGTCCGCCTCCCGGGTTCAAGCAATTCTCCTGCCTCAGCCTCCTGGGTAGCTGGGATTACAGGCACCCACCACCCATCCAGCTAGTTTTTAATATTTTTACTAGAGACAGCATTTTGCCATGTCACCCAGGCTGGTCTCAAACCCCTGACCTCAGGTGATCTGCCCCCCTCGGTCTCCCAGAGTGCTGGAATGACAGGTGTGAGCCCCCTTGCCCAGCTGTATCCAATGATTTCTCAAGGTCACCTCAAAAAGTCTGTGACAAAATCAAGACCTAACACCCCAATTACTAATAAAGAGATTTTTCCATGACTGCCATAACACCATCACTGGAGAGATGGCATCAGCAGTATTGGTTAATCTACATCTTATTCCCTTCATATTATACACCCTAAAGTTATATTCTCATATCCAGCAAATCTTTTTCTTTTTCTTTTTGAGATGGAATCTTGCTCTGTCACTCAGGCTGGAGTGCTCACTGCAACCTCCACTTCCTGGGTTCAAGCAATTCTCCTGCCTCAGCCTCCAGAGTAGCTAGGATTACAGGCACCTGCCACCATGCCCAGCTAATTTTTCTATTTTTAGTAGAGACGGGGTTTCACCATGTTGTCCAGGCTGGTCTTGATCTCCTGACCTTGTGATCCACCTGTCTCAGCCTCCCAAAGTGCTGGGATTACAGGCGTGAGCCACTTTGCCCACTCCTTCTTCATCATCTTCTTCTTTTTTTTTTTAAACAGATGGGAGTCTCACTCTTTCCCAGGCTGGAATGCAGTGACACTGTCATGGCTTATTATAGCCTTGAACTTCTATATACAAGCAATCCTCCCACCTCAACCTCCTGAGTAGCTGGGACTACAGGCATGTGCCACTATCCCTGGCTAATATATATACACACATACATACATATATATATACACACATATATATATGTATATATGTGTATATACATATGTGTACATACATATATATGTATATACATATGTATATATATGTGTATATATATATATGTATGTATGTGTGTATATATATATTTTTTTTTTTGAGACACAGTTTCACTCTTATTGCCCAGGCTGGAGTGCAGTGGTATGATCTCAGCTCATTGCAACGTCTGCCTCCTGGGTTCAAGCAATTCTCCTGCCTCAGCCTCCCAAGTAGGTAGGATTACAGGCATGCACTACCACGCCTGGCTAATTTTGTATTTTTAGTAGAGATGGGGTTTCACCATGTTGCCCAGGCTAGACTTGAACTCCTGACCTCAGGTGATCCTCCAGCTCTAGTCTTCCCAAGTGCTGGGATTACAGGCGTGAGCCACTGGGCCCAGCCCCTGGGAGATCTTTTCACATGTCCCACTGTGTGGGTCATCGAAATATATAAAAGTCAGCAAGACGGAGGAGGGTTATGCTTACAGGCTGTGTGTTTCAGGAACAGAGATGAAAATTATGGTCGATCTTCCTTGGTTCACATTCTTTTTGTTTCTCTTCCCAAATATCCATTTTTGCTGTCTAACTGCAAGAATAAGAAGAAAAAAAAATCTCTGCTGCACTGGAGGTGGGCAGAAATGAAAACACCCCTGGCTGTGGCAGCTCTTCAAGACAGAACCAGGAGGGGGAGAGATGGCAGGAGAAAATGGGAAGCTCATTATCCATTTGGAAACTCAGCACTCAACTGGGGGTTATAACTGGTTAAATGGTGACCTCCACCCCCCTCAAAAAAAAAGATATGCTCCATCCCCCCACAAGAAATACACCAATTCCCCCCCCCAAAAAAGATATGCTTAATTTCCTTTTTTTTTGACATGGAATCTTGCTCTGTCACCCAGGCCAGAGTGCAGTGGCGCGATCTCTGCTCACTGCAAGCTCCGCCTCCCGGGTTCACACCATTCTCCTGCCTCAGCCTCCCGAGTAGCTGGGACTAGAGGCGCCCGCCACCACGCTCGGCTAATTTTTTGTATTTTTAGTAGAGACGGGGTTTCACCGTGTTAGCCAGAATGGTCTCGATCTCCTGACCTCATGGTCTGCCCGCCTCGGCCTCCCAAAGTGCTGGGATTACAGGCAAAAGCCACCGCGCCCGGCTGATATACTCAATTTCTAACCGCTGTCTGTGAAGGGGACTTTACTTGAGAACAGGATCTTTGCAGATGTAAACACTCATTTATGCCTAGTGTTCCATTATTGGAACACTAGGCATGTGAAAGTTATTGATATCCTACTGCTGAAGGTCGTCACCAAGGTCTGATTGCAAAAATTCAAAAAAACTTGCAACCTTGGGCGTGGATGGGTTAAGATGTAAGTGACTAGGGGTCATAGTGGCTTAGGGTAGACCTTCAATTTAATGACTAGACGTCTCATAAAAAAGATGAGACAGTTCATAAAAACACACAGCTATCAAGACCATGAAGGTGATGGCAGAGATTGGAAAGACGCATCTGCAAACCAGAGATGACTGGGGTCACCAGAACATAAGAGAAAGGCATGAGGCTGGGTGCGGTGGCTCACGCCTGTCATCCCAGCACTTAGGGAGGCCGAGGCGGGCGGATCACGAGGTCAGGAGATCGAGACCATCCTGGCCAACGTGGTGAAACCCCATCTCTACTAAAAATACAAAAAAATTAGCCGGGTGTGGTAGCGGGCGCCTGTAGTCCCAGCTACTCCAGAGGCTGAGGCAGGAGAATGGTGTGAACCCAGGAGACGGAGCTTACAGTGAGCCGAGATCGCGCCACTGCACTCCAGCCTGGGCGACAGAGCGAGACAGCGTCTCAAAAAAAAAAAAGAAAAAGAGAGAAAGGCATGAAATAAATATGCCATCACATTTTCCAGAAGCAATCAACCCCACGGACCCCTTCATTCCAGGCTCCTGGCCTCCTGAACAACCAGAGAATCTTATTTCTGCTGTTTCAAGCCCCCCAGTTTGTGGTCATTTTTTTATGGTAGCCCCAGGGGACTCCTATAGAGACGGCTTGGGTCCGGACGTGGAGATATGTCGAGGCCATAGTGCTGGGGGCAAATGTGGTGTCCTGTCAGTGAAGTCCCCCTGCGTCGGCCACGTCCTCACAGGTACGCTCTCTCGGAAACAAAGCAGGAGCACCATCCACAAAGTCGTCAAAAGCCCCTCAAGGCAAGTCAGATTAACAAAGAAGGAAGAATGCCGTCTGATCTCGTTAAGGCTGCCAGACAGAGCTTGTGATATCTGCAGGAACACCCTCCGACGCCAGCCCGTTCCCCTCTTTTCTCTCACACATTATGAATAAAAACATGAAATTAGTTTTATGTCAGGAGAACAACCCCTAAGCCACTTGTAACTTATAATTATGATTTCTAAGCTGTTTGACCTGTCAGCATCAAGAAATTCACAGCCCAAGACTTCCTGCAGTTTATGGGTTCCGACGTTCTGTGCTCGCTGTGGAAAATTAACCATGAGTCTCTCATCTGCATTCTGATTTATGAACTATGGTGAGAAGCAGAAATTAGGAAAATGGACTCCCAGCCACTGGAGTTGCCAGAATGTTGGCCAGGAAGGATCCGTGGATGCCTGTGGTGACTTTTCTGAAAGAGCACAGATGACCGTGGGTTGTGTTCACCTTCAACGCAGCACACACACCGTCGTTTCAGAGACAAACAATCTTTCCAGGTACAAAAAAGCAGAGTCAGGAGATGGAATCATGTGGAGAATGTGCACCTGCCATACCCACCCTAATCTTAGCTACGGACCTTCAAGCCTCCAAGTTGGCCTGTGTGTAGAAATAGAAATATCATCCAGTTCTTACCCAGCTGATGAGACAGGGGGACCCACCATGCACCTGCCCTTTCTGGATGAAAAAGTCCTGTTGCCTTTGAGGTTTCTTAAAGTTTCTATGTTATAGGATTTATGCAAAATTTGGGGTGGTTAGCAGGTTGTGGAGTGCCAGGTACCAGTGCCCAAGGCCTGTTGCTTACCTATGACATCACCTTACAGCCTCCACCTGTGGGCCAGGTACGTGCATCATAGGAACCAGACTCCCAAAGTGCTGGGATGACGGGCGTGAGCCACCGCACCCGGCCAACGCCCTTGTTTTCTTGACAATGATTGTGCTTTTGTTATTTCATCTTGAGCTATTTCATTTTATTGATTCCATGATGTCATTTCATCTTATTCACTCCGTCATGAATGGATCGTTGAAAGAATTTCGCGGAAACATCCTTGGCTGAAATGTGCCGAACAAGCCACGTACTCACTCCTTCATTCAACAACCATTCATTGAAGACCTCAAAGAGGCGGCTTATTCAGGCACGGATAGGAATAGCAACGCCATCTGGGCACGGTGCCTCACGCCTGTAATCCCAGCACTTTGAGAGGCCGAGGCAGGTGGACCACCTGAGATCAGGAGTTCAAGACCAGCCTGGCCAACATGGTGAAACCCCGTCTCTACTAAAAATAACAAAATTAGCCGGGCACGGTGGCAGGCACCTGTAATCCCAGCTACTTGGGAGGCTGAGGCAGGAGAATCGCTTGAACCTGGGAGGCAGAGGTGGCAATGAGTTGAGATCGTGCCACTGCACTCCAGCCTGGGTGACAGAGCGAGACTCCATCTCAAAAAGAAAAAATACGAAATCTCAGTTCCTTCTATTTTATGAATGAAGCACAAGATTTGCATCTGGACATTGCCCTAAAACAGCTTTCGATCTGGCTGCATTTTCAAAGCGTCTCTGAGATGGCCTTGGGGTGACCCGTGCTATGAAAGGTTCTTGGTGTGGTCATCACTCCTGCAATGGCTTCGTCTGACCCCTGCCCTGTGACCCCAGATCTCTGAGTCAACCTCACCCAGATTCCCTCTCCTGACGATTTTGAAATAGACATAGAGATTCGTCATTGCTTTGAAGAGTGAGACTATATTCTGTGTGTTTGGAAATGTGGGGTGGGGTCTTCCATCCACCGTGGGGGCCAGAGAGAGAGAGACAGAGAGCAGTGGCTGGATGGTTGGCAGAGAGAGAGAAAGGGAAGGCGGGAGATTGAACCAGAAGCAATGCCGTGATCAAAGAGGACAGATGACACGCAACCATCCATCAGTCAACCCCTCTTTCAATAGTTCAGGGATGCAGATGGCAGAGACGGGCTGGGGCTGGAGGCTGGAGACAGCGTTGCCAGCCGTGCTCTGCCCGCCATTCTCCTGAGCCCCAGCCCCTCGCCGAGCAAACGTCTGTTCTCTGACTAAGCAGGCATCAACTGGTGTCCGTTCAGTGCAATCTAATGAGAATGTTTTGGAATGAGACAGTGGTGATGGTGGCCCAACATTGGGAATGGACTTTGTGGCACTGAACTTTGCATTAAAGGTAAATCTCATGTTATGTGTATTGTGCCATAATAGAAAATAGACATATAGATGGATGATAGATGATAGATAGATGTATAGATAAAATAGATGAGAGATACATAGATGATGGTGATACATAGATAGATAGATAGATAGATAGATAGATAGATAGATAGATACATAGATAGATAGATAGATAGATAGATAGATAGATAGATAGATAGAAAGATAGATAGGTAGATAGATAGATAGATGATAGATGATAGATAGATAGATACATACATACATAGATACATAGATACATAGATAGATAGATGATGATAGATGATAGATAGATAGATAGATAGATAGATAGATAGATAGATAGATACATAGAGTAGATAGATAGATAGGTAGATTGATAGATAGATAGATAGATAGATAGATAGATAGATACATACATACATACATACATACATACATACATAGATACATAGATAGATAGATAGATAGATGATAGATAGATAGATAGAGTAGATAGAAAGATAGATAGGTAGATATAGATAGATAGACAGATAGATAGATAGACAGATAGATACATAGATACATAGATAGACACATAGATAGATACATAGCTAGATACATAGATAGATAGAAGATAGGTGATGGTAATAGATAGATACTTAGGTAGATAGAAGATAGATAGAAGATAGATATATAGATAGACAGACAGACAGACAGGTAGATAGATAGATAGATGATGGTAATAGATACACACTTAGGTAGACAGATACATAGATACATGATGGTAATAGATACATAGATAAGATGAATAGATAGATAAGACAGATAGATATGTAGATGATTGATGATAGATAAATGAGGTAGGTAGATGTATGATAAATAGATGACAGGGAGATGATTAATAGATCGTACATTCATAGGATAGATAGGTAGATAGTGTTTTTTTCTTCCTTTCTCTCTCTCCTTCTTTCTGTCCTTCTCTCCCTCGTTTCTTCTTCCTTCTTTTCTTCCTTTCTTTCCTTTCTTACTTTTTCCCTCCTCCTGTCCTCCCTCCTTCTTTTCCTCCCTTGTTTCTTCATTTCTTCCTCTCTTCCTCCCTCCCTTTTTTCTCTCTCTCTCTCCTTCTTTCCTTCCTTCCTTCTCTCCTTCCTTCCTTCATTCCTTCTTTCCTTCCTTCCTTCCTTTTTTCTTCCTTCCTTGCTTTCCTTCCTTCCTTCCTTCCTTCCTTCCTTCCTTCCCTCCCTCCCTCCCTCCCTCCCTCCCTCCCTCCTTCCTTCCTTCCTTCCTTCCTTCCTTCCTTCCTTCCTTCCTTCCTTCCCTCTCTTCCTCTGTCCCTCCCCCATGAACCAGTTCAGGACCCCACAGAGCAGCAATGTCCAATGTACCAGAATGGATCTTGTGAAAGATTTCATGTTTTTTTGTTGTTGTTGTTTTGTTTTGTTTTTTTCCTTAAAGAAAGCCCTTAAGATACACTTCACTTTGGGCCGCACCAAACTGACCTCCGTGCTGCCAGCCCTCCTGTGACTGGAGACCATTGTGGGGAGAAGGGAGGGAAGGGAGGGGTAGGTCCTGGAAGAAGGGTAAGTGATGGATAGGCTGATTCCCCAAGGAACATTTGCATGCTAAATGAGTCATGCTTGTTAGCAGCAGGGAGGCCCCACAAGGCCCCTGGCAGGTGCGACAGGGGATCCTCAGGCTGGCTGGGGCCAGTGTGAGGCCTCGCCACCATTTTTCTCCCGCTGCCCGCCCCAAACATTCCAAACCTCAGGCCGGAAGCAATGGCAGAGGTTTTTGTTTTACATACCTAGAGATTTCTCCAAGAACTGAAAATAGAGCTATCCTTCAATCAAACAATTCCACTCCTGGGTATCTATCCAAAGGAAAAGAAGTCATTCTATCAAAAAGACACCTGCCACAGGGCACAGGGTCTCATGCCTGGCGTCCCAGCATTTTGGGAGGCCGAGGCGGGCAGATCACCTGAGGTCAGGCGTTCGAGACCGAGACCAGCCTGGCCAACATGGTGAAACCCTGTTTCTTCTAAAAAAAAAAATACAAAAAGTAGACGGGCATGCTGGCACACACTTGTAAACCCTGCTACTCGGGAGGCTGAAGCAGAGGGATGAGAAGTTATTTAATGGGTACAATATACACTATTTGGGGGATGGATACACTAAAAGCTCTGAGTTCACCATTCTGCTGTCTACACATGCAACAAAATTGCACTTAAACTCCTTAAATCTATAAAAATTTCAAAATAGGCCGGGCACAGTGGCTCATGCCTGTAATCCCAGCACTTTGGGAGGCCGAGGCAGGTGGATCACGTGAGGTCAGGAGATCGAGACCGGCCCGTTCTCTACTAAAAATATAAAAATTAGCTGGGTGTGGTGGTGCATGCTTGTAATCTCAGCTACTCTGGAGGCTGAGGCAGGAGAATTGCTTGAACCCGGGAGGCGGAGGTTGCAGTGAGCTGAGATCGCACCGCTTTCACTCCAATGATAGACTGAAACTGTGTCTCAAAAATAATAATAGTAATAAGTAAAGCATGCTTACAAAAAGTAAATACATACCTGGTAGTTGTCAGTTGGCCAAAACAAGATCCCCCTTCAGAATTGACCCTATTTACAGTTTTCCTGCATTTGACTGAGGTCAGGTGTCTGGTCAAGGTGGAGCTTAGGGGAACCACAAAGCAAAGAGGCATTTCACCTGGATTTCTTCCCAGCCAGTCATGCGTATAGACACTGCATGTGTGTGTGTGTGTGTGTTTGCATGACTGCACACACATGTGACAGCTTGTGCATGGCCACAGCAAGAATCTAGCAAAGAATAAATCTGCATATGACTCCTCCCAGGCATGCTTGTGTATCCACACCGTGTGTGCATGTGTGTGCATGCTTGTGTATCCACACTGTGTGTGCATGCATGTGTATCCACACTGTGTGTGCATGTGTGTGCATGCACGTGTGTGGATGTGTGTATGTGCATGTGTGCATGAGTGCACACACACGTGACAGCTTGTTCATGGCCACAGCAAGAATCTAGCAAAGAATAAATCTGCATATGACTCCTCCCAGGCATGCATGTGTATCCACACTGTGTGTGCATGTGTGTGCATGCTTGTGTATCCACACTGTGTGTGCATGTGTGTGGATGTGTGTATGTGCATGTGTGCATGAGTGCACACACATGTGACAGCTTGTGCATGGCCACAGCAAGAATCTAGCAAAGAATAAATCTGCATATGACTCCTCCCAGGCACGCATGTGTAACCACACTGTGTGTGCATGTGTGTGCATGTTTGCATGACTGCACACATGTGAAAGCTTGTGCATGGCTGGACTAAGAATCTAGCAAAGGCAAAATCTGCATTTGCCACTTCCCAGGCACGCATGTGTAACCACACTGTGTGCACGTGTGTGTGTGTGTGTGTGTGTGTGTGCATTGTACTCATGAGATGGCACACACACCACGAACAAAATAACCCTGCACCCAGAAGCCCACAGCCCACAGAGACGTTCAACAAATAGCCCCCAACCCACTCATTGCCACTGCCGTACAAATCAACTCCTGGGATCCTTCACCCCCCTCCCCGCTTCTTCCAACAGGACAAGGTCAAATGCTGTGTCCTCGTGGGCTATAAATATGCTTTCTACAGAGCTGGCTTGTTCCCAGTTCGCCTAATGAACGCCTACCTGACATTTGTTTTCACAACGGCAAAGCATCACAGTGTTCCCCACTCTAATCCCCTGCCTAATTCAATCTTTCTGCAGATCAAATGCGCTCACGGGCCCTGACAGATCTCTCAGTCACTTCCCATGAAGGACGGGGCTGCAGCCCTGTATCAATTTGCCATCACATGGTCAGCCAGGGCCCCGGGAAAGGACAGGGCCCTTTCTGGCTGTCTTCCCAATGTCTTCCCCTGGTTTCTTTTCTATAATTCCTTTTTTCTTTTCTCCTTTCTTCTTTGTTTCTTTTCTTTCTCTTCTTTCTCTCCTTCCTTTCTTTTCTTCTTTCTTTCTTTCTCTTTTTCTTTCTTTCTTTTCCTCTCTTCCTTCCTTCCTTCCCTCTCTCCTTTCTTTCTCTTTCTTTTCTCTTGCTTTCTTTCTTTTCTTTGTGTTTCATCTCTCTCCTTCCCTCCTTTCTTTCTTTATTTTTTCTTTTCCTCTCTCTTCTTCCTTCCTTCCTTCCTTCTTTCTTTCCCAGGGTCTTGCTCTGTCACCCAGGCTGGAATGCAGTGATATGATCCTGGCTGGCTCACTGCAGCCTCCAACTCCTGGGCTTGAGTGATCCTTCTGCCTCAACTGAGTACGTAGCTGGAACTACAGGTGCATGCCACCATGCCTGGATGTTTCTAAAATTTTTTTTATAAAAAAAAAACAAAACTTAGCCAGCTATGGTGGTGGGCGCCTGTAGTCCCAGCATGCCACCATGCCTGGATAATTTTTTTTATAGCGATGGGGTCTTGCTATGTTGTCCAGGCTGGTCTCAAACTCCTGGGCTCAGGTGATCTTCCCACCTCAGCTTTCCTTATAGCTGGAACCACAGACACTCACCACCATGCCCTGCTCATTTTTAAAAATATTTTGTGGCCAGGCGTGGTGGCTCACGCCTGTAATCCCAGCACTTTGGGAGGCCAAGGTGGGCGGATCATGAGGTCAGGAGATCGAGACCATCCTGGCTAACACGGTGAAACCCCGTCTCTACTAAAAATACAAAAAATTAGCTGGGCGTGGTGGCAGGCGCCTGTAGTCCCAGCTACTTGGGAGGCTGAGGCAGGAGAATGGCGTGAACCCGGGAGGTGGAGCTTGCAGTGAGCCGAGATTGTGCCACTGCACCCCAGCCTGGGCGACAGAGTGAGACTCCATCTCAAAAAAAAAAAAAAAAATACTTCCTAGAGATGGAATCTCCCTGTGCTACCCAGGCTGGTGTCGAACTCCGGGAATCAAGTGATCCTCCCGCCTCGGCCTCCCAAAATGTTGGGATGACAAGAGTGAGCCACCATATGCCCAATCTCCACAGTTTTTTATTTTGTGTGTCTTCTGTCTTTCCCTTTCTTTCTCTCTTCCTATCTCCACAGCTAATATCTCATGTTTTTGTATTATTTTGTTTGTAAAATCAAGTTACAGCTTCAGAATGCACCCTCCCCTGCCTGTGCTGGTTTGTCTTATTAATGGTGAGTGAGTAAAACCCACCCGGGATGACAGGCATGCGCCACCACACCCGGCTAAATTTTGTATTTTTAGCAGAGACGGAGTTTCACCATGTTGGTCACGCTGGTCTCGAACCCCTGACCTTGTGACCCGCCCACCTCAGTCTCCCAAAGGGCTGGGATTACAGCCGTGAGCCACTGTGTCCGGCCAAAAAAAATACATTTTAGGGTAAAATATTTAGATTTCCTCCAGGTCCTGCTCTGTGTCACATAAGGGTACACCAGAGTCAGCTCAGAACTTGGTATCTTATGGCTGCCAAGAGCCTGTTCTGTGTGTCTTATGACCCCCTTTTAAAAAATTTATTTACCTTTTTTTAACATTAATGGTCAGCTGGGCCTAAACTCCAAGGGAACCAGATATGACAAGTGCTATCTGATCTCCATTTTCATCATTGCCAGCATATGAACCAGGGTTCGCTAAAGGGTGAAATAATAGGATTGATTAATATATAAAAGGGAGTTTATTGGCCAGGTGCAGTGGCTCACGCCTGTCATCCCTGCACTTTGGGAGGCCGAGACAGGTGGATCACCTGAAGTCAGGAGTTCGAGACCAGCCTGGCCAACATGGAAAAACCCGGTCTCTACTACAAACACAAAAAACTTAGCCAGGCGTGGTGGCGCATGCTCGTAATCCCTGCACTTTGGGAGGCTGAGGCAGGTGGATCACCAGAGGTCGGGAGTTCGAGACCAGCCTGACCAACATGGTGAAACCCCGTCTCTACTAAAAACACAAAAAATTAGCCGGGTGTGGTGGTGGGCACCTGTAATCCCAGCTACTCTGGAGGCTGAGGCAGGAGAATCACTTGAACCTGGGAGGTGGAGCTTGCAGTGAGCTGAGATCGTGCCACTGCACTCCAGCAGGTGGATCACCAGAGGTCGGGAGTTCGAGACCAGCCTGACCAACATGGTGAAACCCCGTCTCTACTAAAAACACAAAAAATTAGCCGGGTGTGGTGGTGGGCACCTATAATCCCAGCTACTCCAGAGGCTGAGGCAGGAGAATCACTTGAACCTGGGAGGTGGAGCTTGCAGTGAGCTGAGATCGTGCCACTGCACTCCAGCCTGGGGGACAAGAGTCCCTGGCAAACCTGTGGTGCACGTCCTAGAGTGTAAAAACTGATGGAGCATGGTGGAGTCTGTAGTCAAAGGCAGGAAGCATCCAGCGTGGGAGAAAGATGGGGGCTGTTAGAGTCAGCCCGTCCTGTCCTTCCACCATCCACTGCCTGCTTCTATCCCAGCCCAGCTGGCAGCTGATGAGATGGTGCCCATGCAGAGTGAAAGTGGGTCTGCCTCTCTCAGTCTACTGGCTTTGGCGAGACCCTCACAGACACAGCCACCATGAATATTTTGCATTCTTCAATCCAGTCAGGTTGACACTGAATATTCACCATCCCAGCCAGGAATTCAGTTTTTTTTTTCTGGAGTCCCCTTGGTTAAGAGAGGGTCAGTTCAGGCTGGTTGTGGTGACTCAGACCTTTAATCCCAGCACTTTGGGAGGCTGAGGCGGGCGGATCATGAGGTCAACAGTCCAAGACCAGCCTAACCAACATGATGAAACTGCATCTCTACCAAAAATACAAAAACTAGCCGGGCTTGGTGGCACGCACCTGTAGTCCCAGCTACTGGGGAGGCTGAGGCAGGAGAACCGCCTGAACCCGGGAGGCGGAGGTTGCAGTGAGCCGAGATCGCGCCACCGCACTCCAGCCTGGGTGACAGAGCCAGATTCCGTCTCAAAAAAAAAAAAAAAAAAAAGGTTCAAAGGGTTCAAATCCTTAAGATTTCATTTTTGGTTTACCCTATGACACAGAATATATTGTCTTTAGAAAACTTCCAAGGTAATAATGCATAAATGCCTCATTCCACTCCATCATCTGGATGTTTGGATGCCTCTCACCCAACTTTTTTCTGGTCCTGTTTTCAGACTTATAATTAGTCTGAAAACTTCTAATGCCATTTATGTATCCTCAAATGTGATCCAAACCTAAAACAACTGATATTCTGCCAGGCTCATCAAAGGAAAGATAATTCACGTTGGGGTTATACATTTTTCTTTTGATGATTTGATAACCATTTATGGATTGATTCAAAAGAATAATGACAATAAAAATCTACTGCAGAATTCTTCTTAATTATAGAAAAAGCACTTCATAAATATTGAAATCTGTTCTTATGTGCGAATGCCCTGATTTTTCTATATTTGGACAAACTCCGAACACAATTATTTGGTGATTAATCTATTTTTTAAATTTTCTGTTCATTAGTCTTTTGATGAAAGTTTATCTAAGCAAAGGTCACACAGAGTTAGTGCACAAGGAGAATGGAATATAGATCATCGTATGAACGGAGAAGGAAGACAAGAAAATGGCCTCATGCTGGCTACTAAGGCTGTATCTTTAGGGGACAAATGAATTCTCAATTTAGCACTTTAGCCACCTTCATTTTCCATCGGGAGGGATGAACACAGTTGACTGAGTCATCATATAACCCCATTCATTTTCTTTCTTTCTAAAGCACTTACAAAATATAAATAGATAATGATATTTTGATAATGTAGAAGGAGAAGAACCACTTATATAATATATGATGTTATGGGTTGAAGAGGGGAATAATATATAATATTTAATGTTATAGGTTGAATAGGGGACTCTCAAAAAAAAAATATGTTGAACTCCGAAGTCCTGCAACTGGGCAACATGGTCTTATTTGGAAAGATGGTCTTTACCAATGCAGTGAAGTTAGAATGACATCATCCTGGATTAGGATGGGCCCTAAAGCCAATGACAGGTGTCCTTCTAAGAGACGGAAGAGGAGACACAGACACAGAGGTGGAGGCCACGTGGAGATGGAGGCAGAGACTGGAGTGATGCAGCCACAAGCCCAGGGATGCCTGGAGCCCCCAGGAGCTGGGAGAGGCAGGAAAGAGCCTTCCCTGCGTCTTCCAGGGGGAGCCAGGTACAATGCGAAGAGATTGAATGGTGGCCCCAAAAGATAGGTTCACATTTAAGCCCCCAAAATCTGTGAATGAGATCTTATTTGGAAGGAGGATCTTTGCAGATGTAATTAGTTAAGGATCTTGAGATCATCCTGGATTAGGGTGGGTCGTAAATGCAATGAGAGGTGTTCTTCTAAGAGACGGAATAGGAGACACAGACACAGAGGTGAAGGCCACGCGGAGATAGAGGCAGAGACTGGAGTGATGCAGCCACAAGCTGAGGGACACCTGGAGCCCCCAGGAGCTGGGAGAGGCAGGAAAGAGCCAAGAGATTGAATGGTGGGACGGGTTTTGCAGCAATTTCTAGAAAAAAAAAAAAAAAAGCCCCCTTCTGGGTCATTGGGTCATTGCCTTGGAAAGGAGCGGTAACATCTGGGTGTTGTCATGGAAATGGGAACTGGTGGGTGTGTCTTATTGTATTTGTCTGTTCTCATGCTGCCAATAAAGAAAGACGTATGCAAGACTGCGTACTTTATACAGGAAACAGGTTTAATGGACTCACAGTTCCACATGGCTGGGGAAACCTCCCAGTCATGGCAGAAGAGCAAGGGACGTCTTACACGGTGGCAGAGGTAAGAAGAGAATGAGAACCACGTGAAACAGATTTAGCCTTCTGAAACCATCAGATCCCATGAGACTTATCCACTACCATGAGAACAGCATGGAGGAACCGCCCCATGATTCAACTATCTTCCACAACACATGGGAATCATGGGAGCTACAATTCAGGATGAGATTTGGGTGGGGACACAGCCAAACCGTATCACTAACGGAGAGCTGCTTCTGCCCTAGACCTGCTTTAGCTAGACCTCAACCTGGTCCGGTGTCTTAGCCCTGCGTCTGTGGTCATGTCCTGCTTCCTACCTCAGAGGCATGAGAATGATGTAATTTGACTTCAAAGAACATTAGCCGCTGCGTGGAGAATGACTGGAAGAAGGCAAGAATGGGAATTGAGGAGCACTTTGGGAAGCTGCCATCTCTGTAGTGAGCGTGTGCAGATTCCACCTGGGATCATCTGTATCTGAGTCCTACACACTTCATTCTCAGCACTGTCTGGGTGTGCATGGTTCTGTGTTCACCCTGGGTGAAGACATCTATGACTCATAGGGCAGATCACCAGAATGCTTTCTTTTTTTCTTTTTCTTTTCTTTTTCTTTTTTTTTTTTTTAAAGACTGAATCTCGCCAGGTGCGGTGGCTCAAGTCTGTAATCCCAGCACTTCGGGAGGCCGAGGAGGGCAGATCACAAGGTCAGGAGATTGAACCATCCTGGCTAACACGGTGAAACCCCGTCCCTACTAAAAATACAAAAAATTAGCCAGGCTTGGTAGTGGGCGCCTGTACTCCCAGCTACTCGGGAGGCTGAGGCAGGAGAATGGCATGAACCCGGGAGGCAGAGGTTGCAGTGAGCCGAGATTGTGCCACTGCACTCCAGCCTGGGGGACAGAGTGAGATTCTGTCTCAAAAAAAAAAAAAACAAAAAAACAAAACAAAACTGAATCTCACTCTGTTTCTCAGGCTGGAGTACACTGGTATGGTCTCAGCTCACTGAAACCTCCACCTCCTGGGTTCAAGCAATTCTCTTGCCTCAACCTCCCCAGTAGCTGGGACTACAGGTGCACACCACCAAGCCCAGCTCATTTTTTTTTGGATTTTTAGTAGAGACAGGGTTTCACTATGTTGTCCAGGCTGGTCTTGATCTCCTGGCCTCAAGTGATCCACCCACCTTGGCCTCCCAAAGTGCTGGGATCACAGGTATGAGCCACTGCACCCAGCCAAGGATGCTTTAAGGTCGAGGTAACAAGGACTGCATCTACATATGATAAACCCAAGAATACTCCCTGGAAACTGGGCCAAAGAATACAACATGGGAAGGATGTGATGTGGCCCCAGCTAAACATGGCTGGGTTTTTGTTGTACTCAGGTGAAGGTTCAGTTGTAAGCCACACCAGGAAAAGATATGGAGACATCAGATCTCATGCAGAGGAGGAGAGGTCAAGTGTATTGTGTCCCCAGTCCTGTGTAGGATCTGGGCTGATGACACCCTCCTCACCTTATGGATTTCTCACAACAGAGAGATTCCAGAAAACAGCCTTAGATATCGGCAAACTTCCCTTGACAATGCACTATCACGCTCACCCTACAAAGTCCCTTTTGGTGACACACACACTTAAAGTCATCTCCATGAACCATGGCAAAATAAGTGGTTAAACCTTCTCAGATGCATTTCTGTTACCTCGATATGGATGTAGGTTGAGTATTAATCTCACTAAATGCTGTCTAGAGAGTGAAACTCCACAACTTTCATCTGCATAAGAAAGATATCTTATGATATGCTAATGATAAAGGTGGAATCCTTAATGAGTATTATAATTAAGGACAAATAATTAAATGCTTACCTTTTTTGGTTTCTTTGAACATCAGCCTCAAAGCTGTCTGCATTGATAAAATATCGCATAGAAAAGACAGCTAGTTCTTCTCTTCCTGATATTTTGGCTTCAGTGACTATTTTGGGGGGCTCTGGGACTGTCCACCTCTACAGTGTTGTGGCCAAATTGGAAGAGTGGAATGAAAATGTAGGCTCTGGGCTGATGAGACCATTCTCACTTCATCTATTCCTCACACAGGGAAGGAGAGGTCAAGTGTATTGAGGTCCTGATCCTGTGGAGGTCGTGGGCTGATGAGGCCCTCATCACTTCATATATTCCTCACATGAGGAAGGAGAAGTCAAGTGTACTGAGGTCCTAGTCATGTGTCGGCTCTGGGCTGATGACACCCTCGTCACTTCATGTATTCCTTACACGGGGAAAGAGTGGTCAAGTGTATTGAGGTCCTCATCCTGTGCAGGCTCCGGGCTGGTGAGATTCCTCCTCACTTCATATATTCCTCACACGGGGAAAGAGTGGTCAAGTGTATTGAGGTCCTGGTCCTGGGCAGGCTCTGGGGTTGTGACACCCTCCTCACTTCATGTATTCCTCACACGGGGAAGGAGAGGTTAAGTGTATTGAGGTCCTAGTCCTGTGCAGGTTCTGGGCTGGTGAGATTCCCCCTCACTTCATGGGTTCCTCACTCAGGGAATGAGAGGTCAAGTGTATTGAGGTCCTGGTCCTGTGCAGGCTCTGGGCTGATGACACTCTCGACACTTCATATATTCCTCACATGGGGAAGGAGAAGTCAAGTGTATTGAGGTCCTGGTCCTGTGGAGGTTGTGGACTGATGAGACCCTCATCACTTCATATATTCCTCACACGAGGAAGGAGAAGTCAAGTGTATTGAGGTCCTGATCCTGTGGAGGTCGTGGGCTGGTGACACCCTCCTCACTTCATATATTCCTCACACGAGGAAGGAGAAGTCAAGTGTATTGAGGTCCTAGTCATGTGTAGGCTCTGGGCTGATGACACCCTCCTCACTTCATATATTCCTCACACGAGGAAGGAGAAGTCAAGTGTATTGAGGTCCTAGTCATGTGTAGGCTCTGGGCTGATGACACCCTCGTCACTTCATGTATTCCTTACATGGGGAAAGAGTGGTGAAGTGTATTGAGGTCCTCATCTAGTGCAGACTCTGGGCTGGTGACACCCTCCTCACTTCATGTATTCCTCACACGGGGAAGGAGAAGTCAAGTGTATTGAGATTCTGGTCCTGGGCAGGCTCTGGGGTTGTGACACCCTTTCTACTTCATGAACTCATCACAGCAAGGAAGCAGTCTATTAAGGTAAAGTGTGTTAAGTTCATAGTCCTGTACAGGTTGACCTGACTGTGTTTAATATCATTTACTTCTCACAGATGACTTTATCAACCCTGGGTCACCTACGGTACTGGGATTAACTCCACCCCGGATTGCTCGTTTTACCTCTCTACGCCCTCAGAACACCTACCCCTGCCCTTCTCAATGACGGAGGAATTTCAGAGGTAGTTCAGCCACCAATGATCCATACACAAACAAGGTGACCCTTCAACTTCTTACATGTAATACATTGAAGAATGGAATTAATTATATTTCAGTAAAAATGAAATTGTCCTGGGCACTGTAAAAGTAGGCTGGGTGCAGCGGCTCATGCCTGTAATCCCAGCATTTTGGGAGGCCAAGATGGGTGGATCACCTGAGGTCAGGACTTCAAGACCAGCCTGGCCAACACGGTGAAACCCCGTCTCCACTAAAGATACAAAAGTTAGCTGGACATGGTGGTGCACACCTGTATCCCAGCTACCCAGAAGGCTGAGGCAGGAGAATCACTTGAACCCGGGAGGTGGAGGTTTCAGTGAGCTGAGATTGTGCCACTGCACTCCAGCCTGGGTGACAGAGCGAGAATCTGTCTCAAAATAAATACGTAAATAAATCGATAAGAAGAAATTAATGAACTCCGTCCCCCCACAAAAGAAAAAAAAAAATGCCACGCCTGTCTATGACTTTTTTTTTTTTTTTGAGATGTAGTCTCGCTCTGTCACCCAGGCTGGAGTGCAATGGCACAATCTCGGCTCACTGCAAGCTCCGCTCCCAGGTTCACCCCATTCTCCTGCCTCAGCCTCCCAAGTAGCTGGGACTACAGGTGCCCGCCACCACACCCGACTAATTTTTTTTTTTGTATTTTTAGTAGAGACAGGGTTTCATCGTGTTAGCCAGGATGGTCTCAATCTCCTGATCTCATGATCTGCCTGCCTCAGCCTCCCAAAGTGCTGGGATTACAGGCGTGAGCCACCGTGCCCAGCCCGTCTATGACATTTTGAAACCAGAAGAACGGCACAAACTGGAGAGATTACTCTTGAAGCCAGGGAACAGAGGGACCTCATGGAACCCTTATTCAAGCGATTCTCCTGCCTCAGCCTCCCAAGTAGCTGGGATTACAGGCGCCCACCAGCATGCCCGGCTAATTTTTTGTATTTTTTATAGAGACGGGGTTTCACCGTGTTAGCCAGGATGGTCCCCATCTCCTGACCTTGTAATCCACCCGCCTCGGCCTCCCAAAGTGTTGGGATTACAGGCGTGAGCCACCCCACCTGGCCTGTCCACTGTTATCTAAACAGACTCAGCTGATTTTGTGCACCCTGCTGTGTAGCAAAAATAAACAAACAAAAAATAATCTATCTCTAAATGCTATTGTAACCCATCTCTAAATTCTACTCTATCTGTCCTGCCTACAGATAGAATATAATTTAGACCCAGGCTGGGTGCAGTGGTTCACGCCTGTAGCCCCAGCACTTTGAGAGGCTGAGACAGGTGGATTGCTTGAACCCAGCCTGAATGACACACACAAAAACACCCAACTCTACCAAAAATACAGAACTTAGCCGGGCGTGGTGGTTCATGCACCTGTGATCTCAGCTACTTGGGAGGCTGAGGCGGGAGGGTCACCTGAGCCCAGGGGACAGAGGTTGCAGTGAGCCGAGGTTGTACCACAGCAGTCCAGCCAGAGTGACAGCATGAGGCCCTGCCTCAAAAAAAAAAAAAAAAAAAAAAAGGAAAAAAGAATAGAATTTAGGACCGACACTCTGTCCAGGTCTAAATGTCGACACTCCCAACTGTAGAGTTGAGGGTACTTTTTGTATCACTCAGCCTGGATTCAAGCAATCCACCTGCCTCAGCCTCCCAAAGTGCTGGGACTGCAGGCATGAACCACTGCACCCAGCCTGGGTCTAAATCCTATTCTATCTGTTCTCCCTACAGTTATAATCAAGTTTAGAGATGGGTTACAATAGAACTTGGAGGCCAGGAGCGGTGGCTCACGCCTGTAATCCCAGCACTTTGGGAGGCCGAGGCGGGCAGATCACTTCCAGAACTTCAAGATTAGCCTGGTCAACATGGTAAAACCCCGTCTCTACTAAAAATACCAAAAATTAGCCGGGCCTGGTGGCAGGTGCCTGTAGTCCCAACTACCTGGGAGGCTGAGACAGGAGAATTGCTTGAACCTGGGAGGCGGAGCTTGCAGTGAGCCGAGATCTCACCACTGCACTCCAGCCTGGGGGATCAGAGTGAGACTCTGTCTCAAAAAAAAAATAATAATAATAAAAGATAGAATTTTGAGGTAGGTCATTTTCTCCAGGGCAGCTGGTCAAGCTGGTAGATACTGTAAGGGCGGTTAAGTCTCAGCTCCTGAACGGTGATCTAACCCCCTCTGAGTGCTGGTGTGCAGTCTCAGCTCCTGGCTGAGTTAATTGCTAGCAGGTTTACGAAGCATCTAATTGAGCTGGACATCTCCGTGACCTCTGACCGCCAGGCCGTTGCAAGACGTCTTGGACATAAGGCAGCCTGCAGGTTATTTAGTACGTGTGAGGACTTTGCATTTTTCTTTACCCTCCATGTGAAAATAGTTAACCGCAGTGAAACATCCCACCCCTGCACTTTGCAAAATGGTGAAATTAAGTTTTCCATGGAGGCGCTGAGGGCCGGCGGTGAGCAGCCCGGGAAACACAGTCTTCATTCATTCTGCAGAAAGAAACTTGTTCATATTCAACAACGATAACCTTTCAGAAGGTTTCGAAAGCAAATCTGACACCCCATTAAAAGGCAAATGATTTTTTTTTCTCTCCACACAAGAAAAAGAAACTTTTAAAACACAGAAGGCTATTAATAAATAATGGGGCTCTTTTTTTAAATATAGGAAACGCTGACATCAAAGGGAAGCCGTAAACTGTATTGGAGGCTGCGTGTCGGACCCCGTGCCTTAATTCTCAAGGCAGCAAGGTCTCTTGTTTTTATTAGTTGTGCAAAAGATATTTTATTGAATGTCACATTGTAATTTGATTTTAAAAGGAATAGAAAAAAGATGACATTTTTGAGTCCATAACACTGCAAAAAAAAAAAAAAAAGGAGAAAAACTCTATTCACTGTAAATGCTCACTGCCACACAGAAAAATGCCATTACTCCAGAGAAATCTCTGCACCAGAAAACAGAAAACGTGAGCATTTTCAACGTACACATATACCATGCCTCACTCATGTTCTGTGGCAGTGGCCATCCTTAAAACAAGAATTTAAAAAAAAAAAAAAAAGAATGGCGTATTCTGTATTCCCAAGGGGAGAATTCGCTAGAACTGCAAAGAAAAATGTACCTGCACCCATGACTGTAGGGTTTGCTTTTTGTAGATATCATTTATTCATATGTATCTGCCTCAACCTTCCAAAGTGCTGGGACTGCAGGCGTGAACCACTGCACCCAGCCTGGATCTAAATTCTATTCTATCTGTCCTGCCTACTTTTGCACCTGCCCGATAGGAATTCCCTGCCTTGCATTCTGAAACGTCTCAGAAAAGAGGGTCACTCCAGCGCCGTGGGGGAACCGTCTTCTTGGCCGTGAAGTCTCTGGAAGGCTAATGCCGACGCACAGCATCTGGACAAGACGGGGTGTGCCTTTGGGGCTAACTGTGGCCTTCTCCCCACAGATGTGGGAGTCCGTCTCTCAAAACGAATGGACCTTTTTGTCCTTCTCATCTTTCTTCTGTGTCGTTAGAGAGTTGACTTCCCTGAGTGTGGAATGGAATTAAGCATGTGTTGCCTGTTTAGCTGGGTTCATGGAGGGGCTCTGATTGTCCATAGACCCCAAAAAGAGCTACCTTGTCTGCCCATGTGTTGACCACCCCCAGGAAACCAAGAGCAGAGGGGACCACCAAGCCACAACCAACCAGCCCTCCAAGGGGATCCTCAATTACCCATCACCACCTGCCCCAAGGGGCTCCTTTACCTTAGTAGACAATTCCAAGAATGCTGCTGTGATGGTCATTTTCCTCTTTCACATGCTTCTGCTATATGCACATATACATATTTGGTAACAGGATTTTAAAAAATATATTTTCATATGAATTTATTTATTATATACATGTATTTAATATTTATATTAAGGAATATTTAAATTTATTTCTTAATATAAATATTAAATATTGGTGTAATATATACATGAATAAATTTATTTAAATTAATTCATTAAGATAAATATTAAATCATAAATATTTGTGTAATATTTATATTAATGAATAAACATTTGTTTAATATTTATATTTAATAAATTTATTCATTTAATATTTTTATTAAATATACTAAAAATTAATATATCACATTAATAAATACATTTATTTATATTTACTTATATTTACAAAATATTTGTATAATATATAAACCAATAAATTTATTTAAATTTATTCATTAAGATAAATATTAAATATTAAATAATAAATATTTGTGTAATATTTATATCAATGAATACATTTATTTAAATTAATTCATTAATATAAATATTAAATACTAAATATTAAATATTTATGTAATATTTATATTAAATATTAAATATTTACGTAATATTTATATTAAATATTAAATATTTATGCAATATTTATATTAAATATTAAATATTTGTATAATATTTATATTAAATATTAAATGTTTGTGTGATATTTATATTAAATATTAAATATTAGTGTATATAGATATAAATTTAATATAAATATAAAAATTTTATATTTTTAATATAAATAGAAAAATATAAAATATATAAAATATAATATATATATTTTATATTTTTTTGAGACTGAGTCTCGCTCTGTCACCCAGGCTGGAGTGCACTGGTGTGATCTTGGCTCACTGCAACTTCTGCCTCATGGGTTCAAGTGATTCTCCTGCCTCAGTCTCTTGAGTAGCTGGGATTACAGGCACCCACGACCACACCCACTTAATTTTTATATTTTTAGTAGAGACATGGTTTCACCATTTTGGTCGAGCTGTGGTCTCGATCTCCTGACCTCAGGTGATCCGCCCGCCTCGGCCTCCCAAAGTGCTGGGATTTCGGGCATGAACCACTGCACCTGGCCTGGTTTTCTTACTTCTTATGCCTCCTGGAGAACAAGACTAGAATATGTCAGGTTTTTAAAGACTCACCTATTTGCAGTTCCCCCCAGCACTCCTGTTCCTTCGTATTTGTAATAACTTTTCACTGTGCAAACGAAAATCAAGGAAGACGTCCTTAAATCGATTCTGGCCCCTGAGAACTGCCCAGGATCCCTGCCCTGACCATGGAATCCCTGTCAGTAACAGTGATTCCTGTCTATCAATCAGAAAATGAAACTGTAGGTTCAGCCTGCCATCACTACCTTTAGGAGGGAGGACATAGAACAGATACCAGGAAATAATGAGTTTCAGGTATTTCTCTCGTGACACGGGTTATACAAGGTCTCTTTGCTCCCCCTTTTTTTAATTTTTGTGATGGAGCCTTGTTCTGTTGCCCAGGCTGGATTGCAGTGGCGTGATCTCGGCTCACTGCAGCCTCTGCCTCCCGGGTTCCAGCGATTCTGCTGCCTCAGCCTCCTGGGTAGCTGTGATTCCAGGCACCCGTGTCTATTTTTAGCAGAGATGGGGTTTCACCAGTGTTGGCCAGGCTGGTCTCAAACTCCTGACATCGTGATCTGCCCACCTCGGCCTCCCAAAGTGCTGGGATTACAGGAGTGAGCCACTGCATCCGGCATTTTATTTTTATTTTATTTTATTTTATTTTATTTATTTTTTATTTTATTTTATTTTGTTTTGTTTATTTTATTTTATTTATTTATTCTATTTTTATTTCTTAAGACAGAGTCTCACTCTGTTGCCCAGGTTGGAGTGCAATGGCGCGATCTCGGCTCACTGCAACCTCTGCCTCCCGGGTTCCAGCGATTCTGCTGCCTCAGCCTCCTGGGTAGTTGGGATTACAGGCACCCGTCTCTATTTTTAGCAGAGATGGGGTTTCACCAGTGTTGGCCAGGCTGGTCTCAAACTCCTGACATCGTGATCTGCCTACCTCAGCCTCCCATAGTGCTGGGATTACAGGAGTGAGCCACTGCATCCAGCCTTTTATTTTATTTTAATTTATTTTATTTTATTTTTTATTTTATTGATTTTGTTTTGTTTTATTTTGTTTATTTTATTTTTATTTTATTTTATTTTATTTTTTTTATTTTTATTTCTTAAGATGGAGTCTCACTCTATTGCCCAGGCTGGAGTGCAATGGCCCCATCTCGGCTCACTGCAACCTCCGCCTCCTGGGTTCAAGTGATTCTCCTGCCTCAGCCTCCCAAGTAGCTGGGATTACAGGTGCCTGCCACCACGCCCAGCTAATTTTTTGTAATTTTAGTAGAGACGAGGTTTCACCGTGTGGGTCATGCTGGTCTCGAACTCCTGACCTCGTGATCCACCCGCCTCAGCCTCCCAAAGTGCTGGGATTACAGGCGTGAGCCACCGCGTCCGGCCGGGATACCTGTCTTTATATATTTCTTCAAACCCATAGAATGTGCAGCACAGATAGTGAACTTTTACGTAAACTCTGGACTTTAGCACATAATAATGTATCCATTCTAGTTCATTAATTGTAACAATGTAGCAGGTGGCATGGCCTGAACCCAGGAGTTCAAGACCAGCCTGGGCAACATGGCAAGACCCTGTCTCTAAACAAACACAAAAATTGACCATGGATGGTGGTTCATGCTTGTTAATTCCAGGACCTTTGGAGGCTGAGGCAGGAGGATCACTTGAGCTTAGGAGTTTGAAACCAGCCTGGGCAACGTAGCAAGACACTGTCTCTTACAAAAAAGTACAAAAATTAGCTACATGTGGTGGTGCATGCCTGAGGTCCCAGATACTCAGGAGGCTGAGGCAGGAGGATCACTGGAGACCAGGAGTTTGAGGCTGGAGTGAGCTGTACTCCAGCTTAGGCAACAGAGAAAGAGGAAAAAACAAAAAAAGTAAAAGAAAGAAACGAAAGTCTGGGAAGGTGGGCTGTGCTTGTCCTCTCGCGGGCTGGCTATGCGCTGTGAGGTTTGTCTTCTCTGAGCCTCTTGTTATATTCCAGGAGGATGTTATTCCAGGAGGATGCTCAGCCACGCTCCACACCTCCAAGCACGACACTCATCACAAAGGGTCCCGAGAAGACCAGCTTCTCCCTCAATTCACCTTTTGTTCTGTGCAGGAATCTGGAGATGGTGAAAGATCAAGCTCTCTTGGATTTACACAGAACAAGGAGAATTCACTTTGATTTGTTTGTGGATAGTTGCCCGACCCCACAGGGCAACATGTGGGTGTATTTCAAAGCTCATCCCATTTTCACAAATAAAGAAACCAACAGTGGGCCGGGCGTGGTGGCTCAAGCCTGTAATCCCAGCACTTTGGGAGGCCGAGGTGGGTGGATCATGAGGTCAGGAGTTCGAGAGCAGCCTGGCCAAGATGGTGAAATCCCGTCTCTACTAAAAATACAAAAATTAGCCAGGCATGGTGGTAGGAGCCTGTAATCCCAGCTACTCGGGACGTTGATGCAGGAGAATCGCTTGAACCGGGAGGCGGCGGTTCAGTGAGCTGAGATAAAGGCACCACACTCCAGCCTGGGTGACAGAGTGAGACAACCTAAATGTCAAACAACGATAGACAGGATTAAGAAAATGTGGCACATAGACACCATGGAATACTATGCAGCTATAAAAAATGATGAGTTCATGTCCTTTGTAGGGACATGGATGAAACAGGAAACCATCATTCTCAGTAAACTATCGCAAGGACAAAAAACCAAACACTTCATGTTCTCACTCATAGGTGGGAATTGAACAATGAGAACTCATGGACACAGGAAGGGGAACATCACACTCTGGGGACTGTTGTGGGATGGGGGGAGGTATACCTAATGCTAAATGACGAGTTAATGGGTGCAGCAAACCAACATGGCACATGGATACATATGTAACAAACCTGCACATTGTGGACATGTACCCTAAAACTTAAAGTATAATAATAATAAAATTTAAAAAAAAGAAAGAAAAAAGAAAAAAGAAACCAGGAGTGGCTGTCACTACGAAGCATTCCTCCAACACCAGTTAGACCAGAGGTGGGCAAATCTTTTATGTGACAAGCCAGATAGTCAATTATTTTCAGTTTTGTGGGCCACACAGTCTGCCATGCAAGGATTTAGCTCTGCCCTTGTGTCAGGAAAGCAGCCACAGGCAGTGTGCACAAGAATGTGTGTGACTGTGTTTCAATAAAACTTTATCAACAGTAACGTGCAGGGGGCCGGATTGGCTTCGTTTGCAACACCCCCAGTATGCTGGGTTATACTATAAACGGTGAATCACTCCAACGTTCTGCATCTGATCCTCAATGTATCTCTTTCCCCTCTGCACTGGCCCAGCCCTTGGCGTTGAATACAGTATCTTCTCATTGTTAAGATTCTGCCAGATATTTATTAATTTTTTTTTTTTTAAGAATCAGCCAATTGTGGTGGTTCATGCCTGTAATCCCAGCACTTTGGTAAACCAAAGCAGGAGGATTGCTTGAGCCCAGCAGTTTGAGGCCAGCCTGGGCAATATATAGCAAGACCCCGTCTGCACAGAAGAAAAAAAATCAAAAATTAGCCAGGCGTGGTAGTGTGTGGCTGTGGTCTCGGCTACTTTGGAGGCTGTGAGTGGAAGGATCGCTTGAGCCCACGAGGTTGAGGCTACAGTGAGCCGTGATTGCACCAGTGCACGTCAGCCTGGGTGACAGAGTAAGACCTTGTCTCATAAAATAAAATAAAATATAAAATAAAATAAAATAACATGATATGCCTATTTCCCAGTGAACAAATTCATCTTTCTTTCTTTCTCTTTCTTTCTTTCTTTCTCTTTCTTTCTCTTTCTTTCTTTTTCTTTTTTCTTTCTTTCTTTTTTTTTTCTTTCCTCTTTCTCTCTTTTTCTTTTTCTTTCCTTCTTTCTCTTTCTCTCTTTCTTTCTTTTTCTTTCTTTCCTTCTTTCTCTCTTTCTCTCTTTTTTCTTTCTTTCTTTCTCTCTTTCTTCTTTCTTTTCTTTCTTTCTCTCTCTCTTTTTCTTTCTTTCCTTCTTTCTCTCTCTCCTTTCTTCCTTCCTTTCTTTCTTTCTCTCTTTCTTTCTTTCTTTCTTTCTTTCGTTTCTTTACTTTTCTTTCTTTCTTTTTTTTTTTTTTTTGAAACAGAGTCTTTCTCTGTCACCAGGCTGGAGTGCAATGGCATGATCTCAGCTCACTGCAACCTCTGCCTCCAGGGTTTAAGCGATTCTCCTGCCTCAGTCTCCCGAATAGCTGGGACTACAGGTGTGCATCACCACACCCAGCTAATTTTTGTATTTTTATTAGAGATGAGGTTTCACCATGTTGGCCAGGATGGTCTCAATCTCTTGACTTCATGAACCACCTGCCTCGGCCTCCCAAAGTGCTGGGATTACAGGCATGAGCCACCGTGCCCAGTCCATTCCTTCCTTCCTTTTTTCTTTCTTTCTTTCTTTCTTTCTTTCTTTCTTTCTTTCTTTCTTTCTTTCTTTCTTTCTTCTTTCTTTCTTTCTTTCTTCTTTCTTTCTTTCTTTCTTTCTTTCTTTCCTTCTTTCTTTCTTCCTTCCTTCCTTTTTTCTTTCTTTCTTTCTTTTTTCTTTTTTTCATTCTTTCTTTCTTTCTTTCTTTCTTTCTTTCTTTCTTTCTTTCTTTCTTTCTCTGTCTCTCTTTCTTCTTTTTCTTTCTTATTTCTTACAGGCATGAGCCACCGTGCCAGGCCATGTCCTGGTTTTCTAACCATCACCCTGTCATTCATTTCCCAAGCCAGGCTCTGGGCACAGAGAAACACGTTGGCGAGGATTAACAAGGAAACGGTTTTATGATGACTCTTGGCGACTTCAGGGCTGGCTTGGGAAGAGGTGGGGGTGAGCTCTAAATTAAACCTACTTTATTAGTGTGCACCCAATAGACTCTTTATTTTGCAAAATATATTGATTGTATTAAATCATCACGAATCAATGGAGCCCCTGGTAGCGACGGAGAATACCTAACGTGCCAGCAGATCGGCCACCCGTCCCTCCACGCCTGCTCTGCCTCGAACTTTGCATTCATTTGCTTCAGGACAGCGAATCTTGCATTTATTTCAAGCCACACAGGAAGGGGACCCAGTCAGCAGAGTGGCCCTGGGATGCATGTTTGGAGTGGAGTCCAGTTTCCACTGGAAAAATCCTGGGTTTGACTCCCGGAGTCCTCCAGACACTGCCACTGCTGGTACTAGTGAGTGGCTTCTGAAGAACTAGGTGCCACAGCAGGAGGTGAGCAGTGGGCAAGCGAGCAAAGCTCCGTCTGTGTTCACAGCCACTCCCCATCTCTCCTATTAAGGCTTGAGCCCTACTTCCTCTCCGATCAGCAGCAGAGGCATTTGATGCTTATAGGAGCACAAACCCTACTGTGAACCGTGCATGTGAGGGATCTGGATTTCGCTGCATGCTCCTTATGCATGCCAGATTCCCTGTGGCGTGTGGCCTGTAAGCCCGTCGTGCCCCTGAATCTCCTTCTGTCTTTATTACCCTATGGTGTTTGCTGGGCAAACATGGATAGAGTATGCCAGGGGCCCCCGGATTCCCATGACAAAGTGTGACGGCCTCAGAGGTGGCCTTTGAGAGGGACGAGGGTTCTGCCTGAGTGGGGAGGGGTCTCTTAATGAGAAGTCTCTCTGGGAGGGTCCTTCCTGACTCTGGAGAGTAAATATGAGATTCCTGGGCTGACCGTGCGAGGAGCAGGTGAAGCATCTGCTCACGAATACATACGCAATGCCGAGATGCACTGATACACACTCAATGCCACAGTGCACACAGGGCCACAATGCACTGATATACATTAAATGCCACGATTCACTGATATGCACTGAATTCCACAATGGACTCGTATGCACTCAATGCCACAGTGCACTCGAACACAATACACACTAAGTGCCACAATGCACTGATACACACTCAATGCCACAATGCACTTATACGCACTCAATGCCACAATGCGCTGATATACATTAAATGCCATGATTCACTGATATGCACTGAATTCCACAGTGCACTCATATGCACTCAATGCCACAATGCACTGATATAGATAAAATGCCACGATTCACTGATATGACTGAATTCCACGATGCACTCATATACACTCAATGCCACAGTGCACTTGTACACCCTCAATACACACTAAGTGCCACAATGCACTAATACACACTCAATGCCACAATGCACTCATATGCACTCAATGCCACAATGTGCTGATACAGATAAAATACCACAATTCACTGATATGCACTGAATTCCACAATGCACTCGTATGCACTCAATGCCACAATTCACTGCTATAGATAAAATGCCACAATTCACTGATATGCACTGAATTCCACAATGCACTCATATGCACTCAATGCCACAATTCACTGATATAGATTAAATGCCACAATTCACTGATATGACTGAATTCCACGATGCACTGATACGCACTCAATGCCACAATGCACTGATACGCACTCAATCCCACAATGCACTCACATGCACTCAGTCCCACAATGTACTGATACACACTCAATCCCACAATGCACTGATACACACTCAATCCCACAATGCACTCACACGCACTCAATCCCACAATGCACTGATACACACTCAATCCCACTATACACTGATACACACTCGATCCCACAATGCACTCACATGCACTCAGTCCCACAATGCACTCACATGCACTCAATCCCACAATGCACTGATACACACTCAATCCCACAGTGCACTCACATGCACTCAATCCCACAATGCACTGATACACACTCAATCCCACAACACACTGATACACACTCAATCCCACAATGCACTGATACGCACTCAATCCCACAATGCACTCACATGCACTCAGTCCCACAATGCACTGATACACACTCAATCCCACAATGCACTGATACACACTCAATCCCACAATGCACTCACATGCACTCAATCCCACAATGCACTGATACACACTCAATCCCACAATGCACTGATACACAATCCCACAATGCACTCATGTGCACTCAGTACCATGATACACTTGTCCACACTCAATACACTCTAAATGCCTCAATGCACGGACATACCGTCAAAGCCACTGCACACTGATACACACCGAACGCCACAATCCCCTGATACTCATTGAATGCCACAAACAGGGCCGTGGGGGGTATGTCCACAAATCAAGACCTTCAGAAACTGAAGTTGTGTGATCAAGTGCCATGGAGAAAACCCCCAAGGGAGGTGCCTCTTGAGAAAGGCCAAGGAGGAGTCTGCAAGCAAAGGCTGGAATGGCGGTGGGTGGCCAGGGGAGGTCTGTGGGAACTGCATCATCCCAGCAGTCGGCTTGGACATCACCAGGACCTGGGGGTGAGGGTGAATTTGAGGTGCTCAGAGCAGCAGAAACTCCAGGAAGGGAGAGTGTGGATGAGGAAATGGGGGCAGGAGGAGAGAAGAAGGTCTCAAAGAATCAGGAATTTTCGGGGTCTTTTGGACAAGGTTGGTCTTGGGTCTTAGCCCTGGTGTCACGGACGGGCGTTGTAGGAATTACTGAGCAAGGGCCGGGGCTGAAGTCCAGCAACCAGATGTGCACAAAGATGTGAGTGGCTGGAGCAGGGGCTCTGTGTGGCACGTGGCAAGGGACTCAGGGGCCAAGGAGGGAGATGATATGACATTCAAACGGTGTTGAAAGCTGGTGTCAGAGACCTGTTTGAAGACCTTCCCTTCTAACTGGGGATTGGGAAAATGTTGGTTGAAGGACACAGAGCATCAGTTTCTGAGGAGGAAAAAGTTGAAGAGCTCTAACTACGGGGCATGGTGACTGGTAACATTGTATCCATTTATAATGCAACAAGATAACATGGTTGATAATAATATATGCATTGTTCACTTAAAAATGGCTGAGTTGATGTTACTCTTTCTCGCCACAAATCAATAGTAAGTCTGAGAGATAGGGCATTGGCTAATCAGCTTAATGCCACCAATTCTACAATGCATACAGCTGTCAAAACCTCATGGCACACAACCTAAATATGTACAACTTTCAGTTGTCAATTAAAACATTAATGAGGCTGGGTGTCATGGCTCACACCTGTAATCCCAGCGCCAGCACTTTGAGAGGCCAAGGCTGGAGGATCAGTTGAGGCCAAGAGTTGGAGACCAGCCTGGGCAACAAAGGGAGATCCTGTCTCCACAAAGGAATTTAAAAATTAACCAGGGGTGCTGGTGCATGCCTGTAATCCCAACTACTCGGGAGGCTGACGTGGGAGGATGATCTGAGCCCAGGAATTGGAGACCAGACTGACTGAAACCTTGTCTCTACAAAAATTAGCCAGGTATGGTGCTGTATGGCTGTAGCTCCAGCTACTCAGGAGGCTGAGACGGGAGGATCACTTGAGTCCAGGAATTCTAGATCAGCTTGAAAAACACAGTGAGACCTCATCTCTGCTAAACAAACAAACTAGTCAGGTGCGGTGGTGCACACCTGTAGATCCAGCTACTCAGGAAGCTGAGGTGGAAGGATTGCTTGAGCCTGGGAGGTTGAGGCTGCAGCGAGCTGAGATTGCATCACTGCACTACAGCCTGGGCAAAGGAGCAGGACCCTGTGTCTTAAAATGCAATGCAATAAAGCCTGTAATCCCAGCACTTTGGGAGGCCAAGGCGGACAGATCACGAGGTCAGGAGATCGAGACCATCCTGGCTAACACGGTGAAACCCCGTCTCTACTAAAAATACAAAAAATTAGCCGGGCGTGTTGGCGGGCGCCTGTAGTCCCAGCTACTCGGGAGGCTGAGGCAGGAGAATGGCATGAACCCGGGAGGCGGAGGTTGCAGTGAGCCGAGATCGCGCCACTGCACTCCAGCCTGGGCGACAGAGCGAGACTCCGTCTCAAAAAAAAAAGAAGCAATGCAATGAAATTTTATTTAAAAATAAATAGAAAAAGAAAATTAAAAGCCTCTCTTGAAGATCCCAAAAAGCAGAAGCTAACGCCCGGCTGTGAAAACAGTGTCCCACGACACTCGTTTTATCTCCACTAAAATAAGCTATGTGGGAAGAATCTTCAGGGCTTATTCCCCTCCCCAGGATACGTTGTAGATGCCCCAAAATGCTTCCCACCCGGGGCAGCTCCCCACGAGCCGCCACAGCCTCCAAGAAATAAGTTTCTTTTCCATCTGCACCTGTGGATTCTCATCTCCCAGGTCCCCGTATCTCTGGCCGGTGCTGGCCGTGCAGACACTTTCTGCAGCACTGCAAAGCAAAACCTCAGGCGGATGCAAAACCATCATTAGGATGGCAGAGCCGTCCTCATGCAGAGTGACCAGACCAGGGCAAGATCAAAGGCAGAGTCCCCAGTGGTGGCCTCGGGGGTCCTGGCCATGCCATCAGGAGGGCCCCCTCACTCTCTCTGGGGAGTCTGCTGTGATCAGAGGTTGAGCTCACAGAGGCCGGGCTGGTCTGTGACCATCCCAGCCCCAATTCTAGGAAATGCTTGCTTGCTGTTCACTGCAGTTAAATTTTTAATTTTTTTTTCCAGTTCCAACGCAGGCTGGT
This sequence comes from Symphalangus syndactylus, assembly GCF_028878055.3. Classification (NCBI taxonomy): domain Eukaryota; kingdom Metazoa; phylum Chordata; class Mammalia; order Primates; family Hylobatidae; genus Symphalangus; species Symphalangus syndactylus. Next base: position 14,999,092 of record NC_072447.2, on the reverse strand, counting down.
CCTTGCCTCTCTCTAATAGATCTAATTATCAGAAAAATGCACTTTGCAATCAGTCCCACACAACACAGGCCTTCTCTTGCAGTATGCCAGCCAGCTGTTTTGAAAGGTACAGCTCTAATCTCTTTGCCTCCACATGTTGCAGCACATGAAAGTAATTTTCTGCTCAACTGTCTATAAGTAATTAGGCTGCCATGTAAAAGCGGGTCTTTATGCATCCGTTTGGAATGAGGTACTGTCTGTGCATACGGAGTAATTATGAGCCACCCTCTTCCTCGGTAAGGTACATCTTATGCATTTTACATGAGTGCCGGTTATTAACATAACCTGACGATCAAAGCCCTCTGGATGGGCTGTCTTCCTTTTCATGTAACGGGCTGAAATTCCCCAGAAATATAATAATTTGAAAACGGGGCAATGGTGATTTGTTTCAGCTGTAATTTGTTAAGTTTTTTTTTTTTTCTGCCCTTTGTTATTTGCCTAGTATAGACCGGGGGCTGCTGGGGGCTCTGCTACACACAAACAAGTGCTCTGCCTGCCCGGCGAGGTGGGTTTTATATGCAGAAGGGGTCTCGGGGCTGCAGATGCACAGATCGAATGCCTTTATCTTATTAATTAGGAGGTCAGGAGAAGAGTTGCATTTGCCTAAGTGAGTCCTGTGCAGAGAAGGACTGTGGTTCCGAAAAACAGTTTGTAGACACCCCAACCAGACACAAACTATGTGCTTTTCAGACCATCCCAGTGGTGGGTGAAGAGGTTTGTGTGGAACCTTAGGATACCGTCTTTATGTCGTCTAATGCATCAGACAAACAGTGCTAGGAATTCCATGTCCATTGGCTGTTCTGTGCCAGCGAGATGCATGGACAGGTGGCATGCTGCTAGGGGACAAGAAATGATAAGATTAAGTTTAACGTCTGGGCGTGGTGGCTCACACCTGTAATCCCAGCACTTTGGGAGGCCGAAGTGGGTGGATCACTTGAGGTTAGAAGTTCGAGACCAGCCTGGCCAACATGGTGAAACCCCGTCTCTACTATAAATACAAAAATTAGCTGGGCATGGTGGCACGTGCATGTAGTCTCAGCTACTCAGGAGGCTGAGGCTGGAGAATCACTTGTCCATTTGGACGCCTGAGAAGGAATTTATTGAAAAAAAATATTTCGAATGCATATCTGAGATGTTATTCATAGTTCTTCTTCTTCTTCTTCTTATGACTATTTATGGAGGTGGGGTCTCACTATGTTGCCCAGGCTGGAGTGCAGTGGCACAATCTTGGCTCACTGCAACTTCCGCCTCCCAGATTCAAATGATTCTCCTGCCTCAGCCTCCCAAGTAACTGGGACTACAGATGCCTGCCACCATGCCCAGCTAATTTTTGTATTTTTAGTAGAGACTGGGTTTCACCATGTTGGCCAGGCTGGTCTCGAACTTCTAACCTCAAGTGATCCACCCATTTCGGCCTCCCAAAGTGCTGGGATTACAGATGTGAGCCACCACACTTGGCCGAGCATGGCTCTTAATTATTTCAGATGACATGTGTCACAGAGAAGGCATCAAAACTGATGAAGTCACCCTTATCTTCCATTTCTTTCCCAGAGATATGTAGCTTCCCACAATGTACCACCCCTGGAAGTCCATAATTTTTTTTTTCCTTTGCCTAGGTAATCCTCCACGAATTCATCATCCTCTGTTAAGGTGGTATATAAACCCCTGCTTATATGCCATCAGGTGTTCAGACCTCAGGTGGGGAGGGTCCCTGTAGGTGGTCAGATCTCAGGGGGGGAGGGTCCCTGTAGATGGTCAGATGTTCAGATCCAAAGTGTGGGAGGGTCTTTGCAGGTGGTCAGGTGTTCAGATCTAAGGTGGAGACGATCCCTGCAGGTGATCAGGTGGGGAGGTCCCCTGCAGGTGGTCAGGTGTTCAGATCTCAGGTGGGAAGGGTCCCTGCCATGGTCAGTTGTTCAGAACTTGGGTGCAGGACAGGTTACTCCAATGCCACCTGGCTACTTCTTAGCCCCAGCTCCTGGGTCACAGGTAGATTCTGGCACCTGTCCTGTGACCTCACAGTACAAAAAGGAAGAAGGAATTTGACAGTTTTGACTGGTCCTGACAGATCCCAGCCTCAGGCCAGGCTGACCTCCCTCAATCCACCTTTGTGACCAGGTTCAAGAGCAGAGAGGCAGCTCTTAGCTGACTTCCCACAATGGCAGAATCAATTGTGGATGCTGCAGAAATTTTCTGCCCTACAAAGATCAAGGATATCCACCTTTCTCTTCTCAACTTTCTCCCAGACCCAAAAATCCAGACTCCAAAAAATATCCTTCTCTACATGAGCACATTCGTTTGAAACAGAGACACCAAGCAGGGAGGCTGAACCCTTTTTATGGATCACAGGGAACCTTGAACCAGAGGAAGACAAAAGCATTTTTGTCTCTAAACAGCTTGGTGGTTTCTCAAAAGGCTAAACATGAAGCTACCCTAAAGCCGGTCATTCCACTCCTAGGTATGTACCAAAAAGAACTGAAAATGGATGTTCAAACAAAAACCTGGACACAAATGTTCATAGCAGCATGACTCACAATGATCCAAAGCTGGAAACAACCCAGGAGTCCATTGGCAGTTGAAAGGGTAAACGGAATATGGTCCATCCAGACAGTGGAATATTATACAGCCATGAAAAAGAACAAAGCTCTGACACGGGCTGAAGTGTGGAAGAAGCTTGAAGACATCATGCTCAGTGACAGAAATCAGACATCAAAGGACAAATATTGGAGGATTCCATTACACAAACATGTCCAGAAGAGGCAAATCCACAGAGACAGAAAGCGCATTGTGCAGAATCATGCTGTGTGGTGTCAAAAACAGAGAAAAGAAAGCACATTGGTGGTTCCCGGGGAAGGGGGAGGGGAATGGGAGTGACTGCTTAAAGGGTACAGGGTCTCCTTTTGGGTACTGAGAAAGTTGTGGTACTAGATAGAGGTGGGGATTGCACGACGTTCTCAATGCTCCTGAATTGAGCACTACAAAATTTCATGTTATGTGAATATCATCTTAATATTTTAAAGGGAGAGAGAGCTATACACTTACCACGCATTGGAGGCTAAATGTGCCACACAGAATCACTGAGCATGTTTAGGCAGGCAAGAATAAGAAACTATATATAATATATTTATATTATACTATATATATAGTATATAATATATAGTATACTAATGTATATATATTTATATTATACTATATAGTATATAATATATAGTATACTAATGTATATATATTTATATTATACCATATAGTATATAATATATGGTATACTAACGTAAATACAATATATTATATAGTATGTGTACATAATATATAATATATAATATAATATATAATATATAAAGCTATATAGTATATAATATATAAGATATATAATATCTTAAAATATTATTACAATATATCATATACAATTATATATTATATAGCTTTATATGTTATATATTATATTAGGTTAATATGATATATAAGATTGCATATTATTTTAAGATATATAATGTATAATATATGATATATATTATTATAACATATATTGTATATCATATTATATATTATATACTTAAATATATTATTATAATACAATATATAATTATATATTATGTAGCTTAATATATTATGTATTATATTATGTATTATATACATAATATATAATATAATATATGTTATGTTGTATACATCAATATATTATATAATAATTTATATATTATATACATTAATATAATATATATTTTTAATTGTATAATACATTTACATATATACATTAATATACTATACTGTGATATATTTACATGTTACCTATTGTATATACATTAATATACTATGTAGTAATATAATATATAATATATATTCAAGAACTATATATAAGAAACTGTATGTATAGAAATATATAAACTATATATACATATATATATGTATATATAGTTTCTTACATATAGTTCAGTGGCATTTGGTGATTTTTTTTCCCATTAAGCCAACTCCGTGTATATCTTTGCCTAAAAAGAAGCTGCTCAAATTTATAACAAGAGATATAAACAGATTAACCTACGACACTGGACCCACTTCCCCGACACACACACACACACACGACCCCAGGTTGGAACTTTTCCCAAAACTGATGTTCAGAGTGTCACAGGTTGAGCCAAGTCCCGTTGTTGATAATCAGGTGTGGGGCAGGGAGTCACCCCCAGGCTGCCCTGGCACTTCCCTTGCGTGGGTTACGAGCACTGCAACCACCTTCTAAACGAGACGCGGGCAGATCATGTATGCACCTGCTAAATCTCACGGCTCTGGCAGAGACCCACAATTCAGAACTAAAGCACTCCAGCCCGAATAGCAATGTCTCGGCCATAGCAAATAGGGTCATACGATAATATCAACAGTTCTGTGGGGGATCTTCCTGGCTTCCCCAAATCGACTCTTTCCCTAGACAAACTCCACTCTTTCCCAAAGTAGCTGACATTTAGCACAAGTTGGGCCAAAAGCTGTTCCCAAATCCTTCTTATTCCCCTTTGCAATGTATGTCAGCAGACACCATCAGCAAGGGGGAAGAAAATAGAAGTTGATTTTCCACACACACACACACACACACACACACACACACATACACACACACAGGATAATGAGATCCCAGCTTTTAAAGGCAATAATTATACCATTTCCAAACACCCCCATCACGACAGCCCCACGATGATCAAAATTCCTCTCCTACAATTTAAAAAGAAAATTTCTCTCTGTGGAGATGGCCAACACGGACATTACATCTTCAGCGACCCAGAATTCCGCTTGATGGCAAAGGTGATTAGTGTCGCTTGCTCCTTGATGGATGACTGTGGGGCTGTTTCACTTATTTTGACCTTGTAATAAATAATCAGGTCATGTTACAGCAATTTATTTGCTTGGCGGAATGGTTGTTACATGTTGGTTCAAGTTGTGATAATGTGGAGTGGCCACTTGGCCCCTAATTGCAGGCTTGGTAAACATCCAGGTTTTCGCTGCTATTGTTCTGCTAAAATGGTTAAGAAGTCTAAATCCTTAATAGCTGCAAAGACAGAAAAAGAGAGGAAGAAGGTGATTAGGTTAGACACTTAAATCCTCTCAGCCATCTGACTGATTGCCGTGGTCCAAGTGTCCCAGAAAGAAACAGAGGTCACAATTGTATTTTTCTGACCTCATCTGGTTCCATTTTTTTTCTTCCTCCCTTAGGAATGAGACGGGATTTCTCCATGACTTTGGAATCCGGTTTATGGGAGGACTTGATGCAGACGAAGTAAGATGGTTCTTTCACGACACATCGGCGTGAATTTGGCACGTGGGCAAGTTCTGTGTCTGTCTACTCAGTAGAAACTATACAGGCTTGAAAGTAATATTAAGAAGACAACGTTAGGGATGGACGCCAACCTCTTTGCAGAAAAGAACTGCTCCTGAAGTGTAAAAAACTGCAGAAAAATAAACCAGACTACCAAAAGGGGATGTTTTAGCCATTCTCTACTCTCACTAGCGGAAAAAAAAAACAAAAGGTATCATTGGCCACATTTCCAAATAAAACAAAATTTCAGTCAAAATATTTAACAGTAGGGTGCACTTGCTCAAAAGAAGTCAACCCTTGGCCTGGCGCGGTGGCTCATGCCTGTCAGCCTGGCTCACTCCTGTCATCCCAGCACTTAGGGAGGCCGAGGCAGGTGGATCACCTGCGGTCAGGAGTTTGATACCAACCTGACCAACATGATGAAACCCCATCTCTACTAAAAATACAAAATTTAGCTGGGTGTGGTGGTGCGAACCTGTAATCCCAGCTACTCTGGAGGCTGAGACAAGAGAATTGCTTAAACTGGGGAGGCGGAGGTTGCAGTGAGCTGAGATGGTGCCATTGCATTCCATCCTGGGCCACAGAGCAAGACCCCATCTCAAAAACAAAAAACAAAAACAAACAAAGAAGTCAACTCTTTTAAAAACGTTGGTGGAATGAACAGAAAAACATGAAATAGCAATGGCTCCATAAGAGATGCCCCAATTTAATTAGCCTTCTTAAAACTAAAGTGTGGCCAGTAAAACTCGTAAGTGGAATCTCAGTTAGATTTTAATCAAATGTGTCAAGTGAATCAAATAACTTCCTTCTTTATTTAATCACATGAGGTTCCCTCTGTCATATTATACTAAGATGGTGTGGCATATTAAAATATTAATTATCTGGTAGGAGTGTAAATTAGTTCAACCATTGTGGAAGACAGTATGGTGATTCCTCAAGGATCTGTAACTAGAATTACCATTTGACCCAGCCATCCCATGATTGCATCTATACCCCAAGGATTATAAATCATTCTACTATAAAGACACATGCACACGTATGTTTATTGCAGCACTGTTCACAATAGCAAAGACGTGGAACCAACCCAAATGTCCATCAATGATAGACTGGATAAAGAAAATGTGGCACATAGACACCATGGAATACTATGCAGCCATCAAAAAGGATGAGTTCATGTCCTTTGCAGGGATGTGGGTGAAGCTGGAAACCATCATTCTCAGCAAACTCACACAGGAACAGAAAACCAAACACTGCATGTTCTCACTCATAAGTGGGAGTTGAACAATGAGAACACATGGACACAGGGAGGGGAACATCACACACCAGGGCCTGTCGGGGAGTGAGGGACTAGGGGAGGGAGAGTGTTAGGAGAAATACCTAATGTAGATGATGGGTTGATGGGTGCAGCAAACCATCATGGCACGTGTATACCTATGTAACAAACCTGCCCATGCTGCACATGTACCCCAGAACTTAAAAGTATAAGAATAAAAGAATTGGGGGGCACCCGATATTCAGTCCATAGTAGACCTGTAGGCTCCCAGAATACCCAGGTGTCTTGCTTTTCTGCCTTGTCCTCCAACTTTGGAGAAAGCATAGGGTGAAGGAGGTAGCATTCTTATTTGGGAACCCAGGAAAGCATTCGGACCTGGCAGGACTCACTTCCTGGTGCCCCAGTTCCAGTTTCTTAGCCAGACATTCATTGCATCCTAGCTGTTTGGTTCAGAACCGATACTCACTGCTGCCCCCCTATACCCTACCCTAGCCTGAAACTCAAGACCCCAGGCAGAAGTGTGCCACCACCATAAGAAGACCATCTTGATGTCTCCGGAAGAGAAGCATGTGCCAATAGGTTGTCATTTTCTAATATTTTAATTTTTTTTAGTGGTTTTAGGTTCACCACAAAATCGAACTTTCTTTATCCAGTCTATCATTGATGGACACTTGGGTTGGTTCCAAGTCTTTGCTGTTGTGAACAGTGCCGCAATAAGCATGTGTCTTTATAGTAGAATGATTTATAATCCTTGGGGTATATACCCAGTGATGGGATGGCTGGGTCAAATGGTAATTCTAGTTATAGATCCTTGAGGAATCACCATACTGTCTTCCACAATGGTTGAACTAATGGTTGAACTAATCGAACAGAAGGCAGAGAGATTTTTCCACCTACCCTCCACCTCACACACATGCATAGCCTCCTCCAGTAGCAATTTCCCCACTAGGGTGGTGCATTTGTTACACTCAATGAACCTCCATGGACACGTCATCATCACAACAGTTCACAGTTCACATTACAGCCCCTCCTAGTGGGTGGGGTACATTCTGTGTGATTGGACAAACGTACAATGACATAGATCCACCATTGTCATTTTACCCAGAGTAATTTGACTGCCCTAAAAATCCTCTCATCTCCACCCATTCATCCCCCCTTCCTGCATCCCTGATTCTTCCTGTTTCTGTCGTTTTGCTTTTCTCCACAGTGTCCTATAGTCGGACTCATAGAGGGAGTCACCTTTTCAGACTGGTTTGTTTCATTTGATCATATGGAACTAAATTTCCTCTGGGAGTGTAACAGTTTTAAGCCATTATGATTGGGGTCATTTGTTACGCAGCATAGATAACTATTGCAATGGCTGAAACCAGCATACCTCATATGACCCATTAGATATTTGTAAAGATGGTTGCTAAAAAAAAAAAAAAAAAAAAAGGGCAGGGGGTGGAATTCCATGTGCTTTGAGGCACTATTTTGTTGGATTGTCAACATGCCTCAGCCATCATGTTGAAAAGAAGTTGGAAGGAAGCAGGGAGCTCTCGCGTTCTTAAAATTGGAGTGGCCACTAGGCTCTGTGGGGGACATTCCATAGGCACCATCTCATTTTATGTAACGACTCCAGATATGATGCACCATCATTCCTCAACGCATTTCACAGATGAGGACACTGAGCTCGCAGGGACGTCATAACTTGTTGAAGTCTCCGACACGTACACAGCCCAGGAAATCCAAATCCTGGTCTTGCTCAAACTCCTTGAGTCCTTCCTGAAGTTTTTTATGTTTGTTTGTTGTTTGTTTGTTTTTGAGACAAGAGTCTTGCTCTGTCTCCCAGGCTGGAGTACAGTGGTGCAGTCTCAGCTCACTGCAACCTCTGCCTCCCAGGTTCAAGCAATTCTTCTGCCTCAGCCCCCCGAGTGGCTGGGACTACAGGCACGTGCCACCATGCCCAGCTAATTTTTCTATTTTTTTTTTTTTTTTTTTTTGAGACGGAGTCTCGCTCTGTCACCCAGGCTGAAGTGCAGTGGTGCAATCGCAGCTCACTGCAAGCTCCACCTCCCGGGTTCACGCCATTCCCCTGCCTCAGCCTCCCGAGTAGCTGTGACTACAGAGGCCTGCCACCACGCCCAGCTAATTTTTTTGCATTTTTTTAGTAGAGATGGGGTTTCACCTTCTTAGCCAGAATGGTCTCGATCTCCTGACCTTGTGATCCGCCCGCCTTGGCCTCTCTAAGTGCTGGGATGACAGGTATGAGCCACTACACTGGGCCCTTCCTGCAGCTTTGTTCTGACTCCAAATGAGGGGGATGCCCTTATTTCAATGCTCACCCTCTGTAATGTTCTCTGCAAAGAAGCCTTGTGTGGAACCCAGAATCACTCATAAAGAGAATTGCCAGCAAGGAGTTAATTTCTCAGAACAAGAGGGAATTTGAAGCCTTTCAGATGAATAAGTGGAAATTTTCACATGATATACACATTGAACAAATATGAAAAGAGGTGAATCTGGCCCCAAAAGAACTGCACGTTTTAAAATGAGCAGACACTGAAGTGTGGGTATTTCATGTTCCCACTGACCTGGGAGACGGGCCCTCAAACACAGAGCCACAGCGCCTGTTTTAAGCAGACGGGTTCAAATGTGCTACGGGTAAATCTCCAGCCAGGATCCCACAGAACTCACAGAGAGGAGTGGTCACGTCGGGTGACATTTGGGGGTTGGCAAAAAACGTTTTCAACTGGTTTTTCAAACGTTTGGGTTTTGGCAAAGCCCAATTTTAAAAAAACAATTGTGTTCTTCTTTATTTTTAAGCCCATGAGTATTTCACGGGAAATGCAATCCACGTGTCAGAAGCATTTTTATTCTACTCGACTCCAAAGAAAGTGGGCAGGTTGACTCGTTGGGGCATCAGTACCCTTGTGGGAGAAGTCAGTCTTTTCCTAAACTGAAGGATGCAAGGAGTTGAACAGAAAATAATTCAATGACTCACCAGAAAAGAATAAAAAAAATAGCAAAGAAATTCAGCCAGGGAAACGAAATGAGAACTCAACCATACGACAACTTCAGTTTCCTACAAGCTTTGCTGTATCTCTGACTTGTCCCGGGCACACAAGAGGGGAAGATGAAATCAGACAAAACACAAATACCATTTCCTCACCTAAGCAGCCTCGTTCATAAAGACAGAGGGATGGTGGAAAAGTAGGGAACCCAGAGCTTATAACAATTGAGCAACATACTGGTCCCTAAAATCAGGTGAGCACACACCAACTCCTGTACACAGTTACTGCTGGGTTTCTGCCTGCCCACCTTAGCTCCTGCCAATAGCTGGGCATTGCACAGGGTCCAGGGCCTGGTAGGATGGGCCCGGGAGGGGTCCAGACAGGGATGGGTTTTTCTTCCAGAAAGCAGAATTGGAGGAAAGTTTCTTGGACACCTTTTTTGTTGGATTACAAATAGAGAAATGAGAGCCCGAAAGGGAAGAATCTCGTTACTAGAAAACAGCGGCATGGGATACACGCCAGGGAGGAGCCTTCTGGACGTGAGAGAGGATCCCTTGGTTTATGAGAGAGGAGCTCTCGGTCCATCCAGGGAGGAGGGAGGATCCCTTGGTTTATGAGGGAGGAGCTCTCGGTCCATCCAGGGAGGAGGGAGGATCCCTTGGTTTATGAGAGAGGAGCTCTGGGTCCTTCCAGGGAGGAGGTGAGCAGCCCTTGGTTGATGACGGAGGAGTTCTTAGTCCATCCAGGGAGGAGGGAGGATCCCTTGGTTTATGAGAGAGGAGCTCTCAGCCCATCCAGGGAGGAGGGAAGAAACCCTCGTGGGATTGTTTGTTTTATGTGTCCACTTGGCTGGGCCATGGCACCCAGATACATGGTCACACATTATTCTGAAGGTTTCTGTGAGGGTGCTTTTGCTCTATCTCTATCTCTTTCTGTCTGGACTACAGGCACCCACCACCATGCCCAGCTAATTTTTTGTATTTTTAGTAGAGATGGGATTTCACCATATTGGCCAGGCTGGTCTCGAACTCCTGACCTCAGGTGGTCCAACCACCTCGAACTCCCAAGGTGCTGGGATTACAGGCATGAGCCACTGTGCCTGGCCTAGAGCACCTTTTTAAATACAAGAGCACAAATTGCTTTGGGAGGCCCAGGAGGGTGGATTGCCTGAGGTCAGGAGCTCGAGACCAGCCTGTCCAACATGGTGAAACCCCGTTTCTACTAAAAATATGAAAAAAAAATTAGCTGGGCATGGTGGTGCATGCCTGTAGTCCCAGCTACTCGGGAGGCTGAGGCAGGGGAATTGCTCGAACCCAGGTGGCAGAGGTTGCAGTGAGCCGAGATCATGCCACTGCACTCCAGCCTGGGTGACAAAGTGAGACTCAAAAAAAAAAAAAAACCCACAAACAACAAACAAACAAACAAAAAACAGGCATTTCCAAAACAATCATTCCTGTTATAAAACACAGAGCATTGAATGAGCTGTAGGGAACGTGTGTTTGATTTAATTTGCTGATGTGTGCAGGACTTGGGACGGGTGCCCCTTCTTAGAGCCAAACTCAAGAGTCCCACACAGATTCCATTAGAAATCAATTAATCCCTGTCTGCTTGGAGACACTGCAATCATCACGTTTACGCATAGTGCCTGCTGCTTTTATGACTCCTAAATAAGTAGTCCCTGGGGACCCTGTAATGTGTAAACAGCATAACAAATGATCCTTTCTTCTTGCAGGCTCGATTTTCTCCTTAATTGAATCAGCGTGGCTCTGATAACAGGGAATGCTCATTTTCATTCCTGCACAAACACATCCAACGATCCCTCTGCCCTCTTTTTAAGTCCAGAAAAATTCTATTTTTTCAAACTCGTGGTTTTTTTTGGCCAACTACTGGAAACTAGACCTTTCTCACCCCCTCCTTCATCCCACAGAAGCAAAGTAAATTTATATTTAGGGCACCGTTTTCTGCTAACTCAACCACGTAGAAAAGATATACCAATTAGGGTAGGGCTGTGCCCCAAATGTAAGCTGGCTTATCCTCAAACATACCCTTCATTCTTATGGTGGGATTGCTTCTCAGGACTCCGTTTGGCCAGTTTTCTGGGTGTAGCCCAGGTTTGTGCCCCCTAAAAAGAGGAGAGACAGCCAGTGCTACAAAATACTCCCCAAATGTCACATAGGCTGGGCACAGTCCCTCATTCTCATATTTGGATTTTCATGTTGGGATGGCCAAGAAGAAATTCCAAGCCACTCTCAGGCTTTGAATGAACTCATTTTCCTGGATGTTCCCCTGGAGGGGCTCTCATTTGTCAAAGAACAAAACAGTCATCTACAGAGAGTGACTCTATATATCAGTAAATTTCCATCTGCCGCCCCCTCCCCCCATTCAAAACTCAAAGAAACGAACACAGTGTAAGTTGTGCTTTTGTTTGTTTGTTTGTTTGTTTGTGTTTTTTCAGATGGAGTCTTGCTCTTGTCACCCAGGTTGGCGTGCAATGACATGATCTTGGCTCACCGCAGCCTCCGTCTCCTGGGTTCAAGCGATTCTCCTGCCTCAGCCTCCTGAGTAGCTGGGATTACTGTCACCCACCACCATGCCTGGCTAATTTTTTTTTTTCTTTTTTGAGACGGAGTCCGGCTCTGTCCCCCAGGCTGGAGTGCAGTGGCACAATCTCGGCTCACTGCAAGCTCCACCTCCCAGGTTCACGCCATTCTCCTGCCTCAGCCTCCTGAGTAGCTGGGACTACAGGTGCCCGCCACTGCGCCCGGCTAATTTTTTTTTTTTATATTTTTAGTAGAGACGGGGTTTCACCGTGTTAGCCAGGATGATCTCGATCTCCTGACCTCATGATCCGCCTGTCTCAGCTTCCCAAAGTTCTGGGATTACAGGCATGAGCCACCGTGCCCAGCCTAATTTTTGTATTTTCAGTAGAGACAGGGTTTCACCATGCTGGCGAGGCTGATCTCAAACTCCTGACCTCAGGTGATCCACCCACTTCAGTCTCCCAAAGTGCTGGGATTACAGGCATGAGGCACCGCACCCGGCCATTTATTTATTTATTTATTTATTTATTTATTAGCCTGGGATTACAGGTGCCAACCACCACATCTGGCTAATTTTTGCATTTTCAGTAGAGATGGGGTTTCACCATGTTCTCCAGGCTGGTCTTCAACTCCTTTTTTTTTTTTTTTTAATTTTGCCATTTCTATAAGAGCTGATTTTTATTTATAGGTGGCTGTGAGTTGCACAGTCACTGACTGCTGGACGGGTTGACCAGGAGTCATCCCCCTGGCTCAGAAGGGGCAAATTAACTGTGCTTAAAGCAATCTTGGCCAGGCGCCGTGGCTCAGGCCTGTAATCCCAGCAGTTTGGGAGGCCCAGGCGGGTGGATCACCTGATGTCGGGAGTCTGAGACCAGCCTGGCCAACACAGTGAAACCCTGTCTCTACTAAAAATACAAAAATTAGCCAGGTGTGGTATCGCATGCTTGTAATCCCAGCTACTCAGGAGGCTGAAGCAGGAGAATCGCTTGAACCCGGGAGGCAGAGGTTGCAGTGAGCCGAGATCACGCCATTGCACTCCAGCCTGGGCAACAAGAGCAAAACTCCATCTCAAAAAAAAAAAGAAAAAGAAAAGAAAAGCAGTATCTGGGTACTGATAGATTACTTAGAGGGTGATTGCAGCTAAGCGGCTCTAATCTCTAAATCATTAAATAGTCAACTTATATTCATATTATATATATATGTGTGTATATCTGTACCTATACGTGTATGTACATGTGCATATATCCTTTATTTATTATTTATTTATTTATTTGAGACAGAGTCTTGCTCTGTCACCCAGGCTGGAGTGCAATGGTACAATCTCAGCTCACTGCAACCTCCGCCTCCTGGGTTCAAGCGATTCTCCTGCCTCAGCCTCCCAAGTAGCTGGGATTACAGGCATCCAACACCACACCTGGCTAGTTTTTATATTTTTAGTAGAGACAGGGTTTCACCATGTTAGTCAGGCTGATCTTGAACTTCTGACCTCAGGTGATCCACCCACGTCTGCCTCCCAAAGTCTTGGGATTACAGGTGTGAGCCACCATGCCTGGCACATATATCCATTAAAATGTACATGTAATATTTTCTTCAAAGCAACACATTGCAAAACTATTCAACTAACTCAGAAGGAACTGTGAATAAAAAACAACCGTCCCCATCCACCCATCCTCCATCTCATTCCCCAGAGAAAATCACGTTTCAATCCCAGAATTGTATTTCATTTTTATGATCTTCAGCATCTCACCTCTTCATAAGAAGTGAATTTTTAAATTTTAAATTTTAATTTTTTTTTTAGACAGAGTCTCACTCTGTAGCCCAGGCTGGAGTACGCTGGGGTAATCTCGGCTCACTGCAACTTCTGCCTCCAGGTTCAGGCGATTCTCCTGCCTCAGCCTCCCAAGAAGCTGGGATTACAGGCACGTGCCACTACCTAGCTAATTTTATATATTTAGTAAAGACGGGGTTTCACCATGTTGGCCAGGCTGGTCTCGAACTCCTGACCTCAAGTGATCCACCCACCTCGGCCCCCCAAAGTGCTGGGATTACAGAAAGAGAGAAAGAAAGAAAGAGAGAAAGAAAGAAGGAAAGAAAGAAAGAAAGAAAGAAAGAAAGAAAGAAAGAAAGAAAGAAGAAAGAAAGAAAGAAGAAAGAAGAAAAGAAAGAAAGAAGAAAGGAAAGAAAGAAGAAAGAAAGAAAGAAAGAAAGAAGAAAGAAAGACAGAAAGAAAGAAAGAAAGAAAGAAAGAAAGAAAGAAAGAAGAAAGAAAGAAAGAAAGAAAGAAGAAAGAAAGAAAAGAAAGAAAGAGAAAGAAAGAAAGAAAGAAAGAAAGAAAGAAAGAAAGAAAGAAAGAAAGAAAGAAAGAAGAGAGAAAGAAAGAAAGAGAAAGAAAAGAGGGAGGGAGGGAGGAAGTAAGGGAGGAAAATGGAATAAAGGAGGGAAGGGAGTAAGAAAGGAAGGGAGAAAGGGAAGGAGGGAAAGAAAGGATGAAAGAAACAAAGAAAGGAAGGGAGGGAAGAGGAAGGAAGGGAAGGAGGGTGAGGGAAGAGGAAAGAGAAGAAGAAAGAAAATAGAAGGGAAAATAAGGGAAAAAAAATACTTGTAGGCTGCTGGGTCAGAGGCCTGTTGAGGAACTTATTTACCACATTCTCCAAGGACAAGATGGCTTTTGTAAATGCCTTATGGAAATTAGTCCTTACCACACAAAACATAAATCTTAATATTAAGATGATTTACCTCACCTTTCCTGCCATCTATGCCCCGTAAATTAAGCCCATAAATGCCATTTGCTTTGCCATTAGCTGAAGACAATTGAACAGACTCTTCTGCACACACAGAGTTCCATTCCCTCATTCCCCCTTTTCCTTCTCATTTCTCCCTGATCCATGCCACCAGTCACAGCACCCGGGGGCACCCGCACGCTGACCGCCCTGACCCAACATGTGGGCCTGGTCAGCAGCTGACAAGAGAAGTCTAATTTAGACAATCTTGACTTGTGGTCTAGGAAAAAAAAATTCATTATTTATGAGTGCCAACAAAACTCTTTCATTGTTGTGCAATTTGAAACACA
Organism: Symphalangus syndactylus; assembly: GCF_028878055.3. Classification (NCBI taxonomy): domain Eukaryota; kingdom Metazoa; phylum Chordata; class Mammalia; order Primates; family Hylobatidae; genus Symphalangus; species Symphalangus syndactylus. The sequence goes on along the minus strand of NC_072447.2, from coordinate 14,983,881 downwards.
TGTTCCTGGAAGTCTCCAGCCACTTGCGGAATATCATTAGTTGACACTGAGAATTCGGCTGCAAATGAATACTGGTTTCCAGCACCTCAGATCTGGCTGCATTTACATCTCAGGAAGGAAAGGAACGAGGGTTTTCTTTTTACAACGTTCCCATATGTTCTCTCTGAGACACCTCATGCTAATAATTCGTTCCTCTGCACTCCTGTGTAAAAAGAAACGTGGAAATCAGAACTGGGGTCTTGGAGCTGCATCAAGAACTTTTCCTTGATGGTTGATGCCCCAACATGGACCAGGTGCTGGATGTCACTGAAAATCAGAAGGACAAGCCTTGGTCTCAGGTCACTCCTTCCTGTCACTCATCAGGAAATGTGTCTTGTTCTTGGACTTCCCAGCCTCCAGAACTATGAGCAAATACATTTCTGTTCCTTATAAATTACCCAGTCCCTGATAGTCAGTCGTAGCAGCACAGAACAGACTAAGACAGACACTTCCTCCTTACGAAAGTTTCTCCCATGGAGAGGAACATGGTCACCTGACTCATGCCCCCCTCTCTGTTTCTCTGAGGATAGATTGAGCCGTCTCATCACCCACTATTTTTTTTGTTATTGAGATGGAGTCTCGCTCTGTCGCCCAGGCTGGAGTGCAGTGGCACGATCTGGGCTCACTGCAACCTCAGCCTCCTAGATTCAAGTGATTCTCCTGCTTCAGCATCCTGAGTAGCTGGGACTAGAGGTGCCTGCCACCACGCCCAGCTAATTTTTTGTATTTTTAGTAGAGACAGGGTTTCACCATGTTATCCAGGATGGTCTCGATCTCCTGACCTCATGATCTGCCCTCATCAGCCTTCCAAAGTGCTGGGATTACAGGCGTGAGCCACCACACCCAGCCGACCCACTCTTGATGTCTAAGCTCTCCCCCATTTTTCCTTTCCTTGGGGAACTGAGTTTCTTTTCTGGCCATTTTTCACCCATTCTAAGCTGCATAGAAATTGTCAGCCAATGCAGTAATCCCGCTGCTGAATATGTACCCAAGATAAATTAAATCAACACTTTATAGAGCTATCTGCACCCTAGTGTGCATTGCAGCACTATTTGCAATAGCTAAGATATGTAGTGAACCCAAATGCCTATCCATGAATGAATACAGAAAATGTAATGTATGTAGACAATGGAATACTATTCAGCCTTAAAAAAGAGTCTGGGTGTGGTGGCTTATGCTTATAATCTCAGCACTTTGGGAGGCTGAGGCAGGAGGATCACTTGATTCCAGAAGTTCAAGACCATTCTGAGCAATATAGTGAGACCCCCATGTCTACAAAATTTTTTTTAAAAACTAGCTGGTCATGGTGGCACCTGTGGTCCCAGCTACTCAGAAGGCTGAGGTGGGAAGGTTGCTTGAGCTCAGAAGTTCCAGGCTGCAGTGAGCTGAGATTGAACCACTGGACTCCAGCCTGGGTTGTTGTGAAACCTTGTCTCAAACAATAAAAATGAAAATAAAGGAAAAATCCTGCTATTTGCAGCAACAACGATGAGCCTGGAAGATACGATATCAAGTGAAATAAGTCAGACATTGAAAGACAAATACTACATGGTCTCACTTATATGCAAAATCTAAAAACATCAAACTCAACCAATCAGAAAGCAGAATGGTGGGTACCAGAGGCTGGCCATGGGGGATGGAGAGATGTTAGTCAAAGGGTGCAAGATTTTAATCAGACAAGAAGAATAAATGCAGGAGGTGTATTATGCAGCATGATGACTGTAGTTAAGGACAATGTATTGCATACTCTTGAAAATTACTAGAGAGTAGATATTAAATGTTCTTACCACAAAAATATGATGAGTATACAAGCTCATTCATATGTCAATTAGTGCCATTGAGCCATTCCACAATGTATCCGTATTTCAGAACACATTGCACACAACAAAGACAATATTTTTATTTGTCAATGGAATGAACTAATTAATTAAATGAATGTTGTTTAAAGAGAGAGATAGAGAGAGAGAGAGAGAGAGAGAAATCCACCCATGGCTTACTCCAACAGTTCTTTGCAATGTTTGTCTCTAAACATTAGGCTTGACCCTGTTTGTTCTAGAATCACTCTCTTTCCTTAAAATCTTTGCCTCTGATTGTTTTTCTTTCATATACTCATTTTCTCTCCCTAAACACTAGTATTTTATGTTGTACTTTCTCTTGGAAAAAAAAAAAAAAGCATAGAGAACGCTGCCATATTATTCCAAATGGCTCTGTCACTCCAGAGGCAACCTAGCCAACCCTCTCTGAAATCCATGCCTGCATTTACTTTTATCTGCCATCTTTCTTTGTAAATGTTTGCCCACAATTCTCTTTCTTGTCCTCTGATTCTTTATGTTTTCAAATTTTCTGTCTTCCATGCACTATCAGTACTTTCCTATAGACACTTTTCAGGGTGCAGATTCAAGCCTGTGCCCTAAATTTTTTTGGGAATTGCCATGAGGCCAACACCATGTTGCCTTCTTTTTGTCTGCTCACACCACTATCCAAGTTTGAGGTCAGGGGCTGTTGGGGGAGACTGAATCTCACATGCTTGCGCTGTCTCCTGTGTGCTGAAGTGTCTCCTCTTCAAAATGAAATATTCTCAAACACCACGAGACCTTGCTAACCCTTCCTGTCTTAGTCTGTTTTTTGCTGCCATAAAAGACTACCAGGAACTGGGTAATTTATAAAGAATAGACATTCATTTTCTCACTGTTCTGGCAGCTGGTAAGTCCAAGACAAAGACACCATCATCTTGTCAGGACCTTCTTGCTGTGTCAGCCCATGGAGAAAGAGCAAAGAGAGGAGAGAGAGAGAGAGCAAGAGGGGGCCAAACTCATTCTTTTAGAAAGAGAGAAACAGAGCGAGAGGTGCCCAAACTCATTCTGTCATCAGGAACCCACTCTTTCCATAACAGCATTAAACCATTTATGACAGCAGAGCCCTCATGGCCTGATGGCCTCGTAAAGGTCTCACCTCTCAACACTGTTGCAATAGCAATTACATTTCAACATGCATTTGAGAGGGGAGAAACATTCAAACCGCAGCTCTTGCAAACGCTGGAAGTCAATCGTATCATCTGTGGTGCAATCAGAGATTTGTATTGCTCCATGTCCATGACATATTGAAAATAAGATGTGAGTTTTTATCTTTACATTCTCAAGAGGGATTTCTCTATGTTCTGCACAGTGAAGCAGAAATTGCTCATTTACTTATAAACCACATGATGCTCACTGGCTTTCATGGAGTTCCCTGAGCCAGCAGCCACCTCCAACTCAATGTTATTTCTCCCCGTATTGACTGATTCCCAAGAAACTCAAAGGAATGACTCACCCCATTTTCTTCCATTCCTCCCATGATGCCATCATCTTTCCCCTTCTTCTCGCCTTTTAGTTCCTAGGATATTTTTATATTCATTGTGTTCTGATAGAGCTCTGGAATTTGGGAGGCTTGAGGTTGAGGTGAGGAGAAGAGATAAAGAGGTCTAATCTCAGAAGGCCTTCTCCTATAATTTTGGCTTAGAAATGACGCCCAAGGGAGTCGAACATCAATGACCCCAGAAATCAGGTTGCACCTACCATGCAGCATTTCTCATCTCTTTTAACAGAGCTGTAAAACTGGTTTCCTCCTGGAAACCAGTTTGTGATTTTTTTATTTTTTTTATCAGACAGGTTCTTGCTCATCACCCAGGATGGAGTTTGGCCCTCTCTTCCTTTCTCTCTCTCTGCCTCTCTTTCTCTGTCTCTCTCTCTCTCTGTGTCTCTCTCTCTCCTCTCTTTGCTCTTTCTCCATGGGCTGACACAGCAAGAAGGTCCTCACCAGATGATGGTGCCTTGGTCTTGGACTTCCCAGCCTCCAGAACTGTGAGAAAACAAATGTCTGTTGTTTATAAATTATCCAGTTCCTGGTAGTATATTACAACAGAACAAAACAGGAAGGTTTGACAGAATTATCAAAACTGCTTTCCAGCCTGGCATGGTGGCTCACACCTACAGTCACAGCCCCTTGGGAGGCCAAGTTGGGAGGGTCATTTGATCCCAGGAGTTGGAGACCAGCCTGGGCAACACAACAAGACCCAATCTCTACAAAAAGTTTTTTAAAATTAGGCAGGCATGGTGGTGTCACCTGTAGTCCCAGCTACTTGAGAGACTGAGATGGGAAGATCACTTGAGCCCAGGAGTTCGAGGCTACAGTGAGCCATGATTGTACCACTGCACTCCAACCTGGGTGACAAGCAAGAAACTGTCTCTAAAAAATAAAAAACAACATCACAAACACACATAGAAACTCCTCGTGGTTTTTCTGTCATTAGCATCCCTTCAGCAAGCAGGGTTTATTGCACGAAGTTAGTGACTTGAAGATAAATGAGATGTGCGTCCTGTCCCCTGAGTGGCAAATAGTTTTAAAAAAAAAGAATTATACAAAATAGAAAATAAAATTAACAATGACTTCCTGATGAAATGAGCAGATTCTCTAAGGAAAAGGGGATTTAAAGGAGGATTTACATATTCATCTCTGTCCCTAAAACCCACACATGGTTCCGCTGACATTAATTTTGTCCCTGACTCTATGAAATTCAGGAACAACCAGCCCTGCCTGACTACAGGAATCCGGAATGATTTATCTTCCCAGGGGCCTGAGCCTTGTGACGCCTGTGATCACCCTGATGGACACGGGACTTCACGGTGTGCCACGTCATGTGGGTGCCGTGGTTTGGGAGGGAGGGTCTGTGGATGAACGTGTTTTGTTTTCAATTGAAGTGAAATGCACGTAACCTAAAATTAACCATTCGCCATGATAAAGTGCACACAATTCAGTAAGTATGAGTGCATTCATTACGTTGTACAACCACCACCTCCATCTAGTTCTGGGTCATTTTAATCACCGCCCAGAGAACCCTGAACTTCATCTCAACAGTGGTCACCACCTGTTCCACTCCTGGGCGTGCATCCAAAGGAATTGGAAATGGGCCGGGCATGGTGGCTCATGCCTGTAACCCCAGCACTTTGGGAGGCCAAGGCAGACAGACCGCTTGAACCCAGGAGTTGAAGACCAGCCTGGACAATGTAGGAATATGTTGCTTTTGCTAAAAAAGTAAATAAATAAATAAAATTAGCCAGTGTGGTGGTGACAAGCACCTGTACTCCCAGCTACTCAGGAGGCCGAGATAGGAGGATCACTTGAGCCGAGGAGGTGGAGGCTGCAGTGAGCTGTGATTGCACCACTGCACTCCAGCCTGGGCAACAGAATGAGACTCGGTCTTCAAAAAAAAAAAAAAAGACTTGGAAATGGGTGTTGGGGTCAGATGTACTTGTGCACACAAATCCACAGCAGCAATGGACTGGAAGCAGCTCAATGTCCATCAGTGGACTCGGAGGTACACGGGGCTCGGTCCACCCACAGAGTGGGACGTTCTCCTCTTGTAGCAGGAACGTAGCTCTGATGGAGTCTGCACCATGGGGAAGCCGGGTAGCTACCGCTCGTGGGCTGTCTATGCCCTCCACCTCCATAGGTTCTGGGGAACATCTTTCCTGCTTTCCATCTGAGCAGCCCCCACCACCCACTCCTTGTAGGGGGACAGAGCTTCCTTGGCTAGGGCTGGGCAGAATCACAAGGGCACTGAGGGGTGAGGTTATAACACTACCTGCTGGGGGCGGAGGTCACTGTCAGATACTTCAGAGCTGCTGCAGGTGGAAACCCATAGTGCATGCCGTCCCCTCTCTACATCGACCATCGGGAGTTGAACGAGAGAGTCAACTTTGCCTGCCCTGGGCAACAGCCACAGACAGGACATTTTGGGGAACAATACAACCCAAAGGCAGCCTCCTTTCCTTCTGCTTGGAAGGGGTGAGCCCAAAGTATCTGAGACAGGTCTCAATCCATTTGACAAGTTTACTTTGCCAAGGTTGAGGACGTGCACCCGTGACATAGCCTCAGGAGGTGCTGATGACAGGTGCCCAAGATGATCAGGGCACAGCTTGGTTTTATACATTTTAGGGAGACGTGAGACATCAATCAATACGTGTGAGATGTGCGTGAGTTCAGTCTGGAAAGTTAGAACAACTCGAAGCCAGGAAGAATCTTCCAGGTTACAGGCAGATAAGAGACCAATTTTGCATTCTTTTGAGTTTCTGATTAGCCTTTGGCTAAATGCATAATTTACAGGAATTGTCACTTGTCCTTCCTCCACAAGGAATTTCCTTGTGGGCCAATGGCGAGGGAGGTATGTAGCTTTCTGATCTTGGTGGCATCTTATTTAGGAAGGGATGCTTACTTCGTATATAAAAGTAGCTTCCGGATGGGCACAGAAGCTCACGCCTGTCATCCCAGCACTTTGGGAGAACGAGGCAGGTGGGTCACCTGAGGTCACCAGTTCAAGACCAGCCTGGCCAACATGGTGAAACCCCATCTCTCCTAAAAATACAAAAAGTTAGCCAGACATGATGGTGGGCACCTGTAATTCCAGCTACTTGGAAGGCTGAGGCAAGAGAATCGCTTGAACCCAGGAGGCAGAGGCTGCAGTGAGCGGAGATTACACCATTGCACTCCAGCCTGGGTAACAAGAAAGAAACTCCATCTCAAAAAAAATAAAAAAAGAAGCAACTTCAGGATGGGCACAGTAGCTCATGCCTGTCATCCCAGCACTTTGGGAAGCTGAGGCAAGGGGATCTTTTGAGGTCAGGAGTTAGAGACCAGCCTGGGCAACAAAGCAAGACCCCCTGTTTACAAAAATGTTTAAAATACTGGCTGGGTGTGGTGGCAGGTGCCTGTAGTCCCAGCTACTCAGGAGGCTGAGGCAGGAGAATCACTTGAATCTGGGAGGCGGAGGTTGCAGTGAGCCGAGATCATACCACTACACTCCAGCCTGGGTAACAGAGCGAGACTCTGTCTCGAAGAAAAAAAGGGGGGGTCCTTCTACCACTTAGGAATACCATATCCAGGACCTCATAGTGTTTTATTCTGTTTCTACCACAATATCTTCTCACACCCCCACACGCCAGGAGAAAATGTACCCTCCCTTCCATTCTACAGACAAGAGTCTTGCCCAAGTCCCCCAACCTAAACTCTAGAGGTGCTGAGATGGGTGTGGAATGTTCTGACCCTCAAGATGCTCCTGTGTGCCCACCGGCCAGGTGAACGTCTCAATTTTCTGCCCCTTCTGCAACGCCACCCTTCAGAGGGTGACGGCTGCTTCATGCATCTGAGCTGTTGCAAGCAAAGTTTCCTGTAAGTTCCCTTAATTTTTTTATTGTTGTTGAGGCGGATGTTCCAGTCACAGATGAAAATGTGAAAATGTCAACCGCTTCTAATGGCTTCGTTTATATGAGCGTGATTATGGCCAGTGCTTATGGAGTTGGGACAGGGAAACAGGACATTTTTCCATTCGCCGTTATGTGCCACACGGTCCTGTTCTTCATTCTTGCAGGAAGTCGTAAACCAACCTGGTTCCCGGTTCTGCAACGTTTGACATATTCTGATTATGAAGCATTTGCAGCCATCCGCGATTTATGGGAAATAATCCCTCCTGTAATATTCACAGCTCAATAATTCACAGTCTGGAGGCAAGTGAGCTTCTTAAAAATGACATTATACTGAAGATCACCAGTTGGAATTTACCACGGGCGCCTCACGTTCAGAATGCATAACGCGTGCAAAATGGTCCAGGCGCCATTTATGCGCCATTTATCAAGTCTTTTAACACTTTTCCTTCCTATTGCTCTTTTTTTTAAAAACATTTTCCCTTCCTATGGCTTTTTTTTTTTTTTTTTTTTGAGACAGAGTCTCATTCTGTCACCCAGGCTGGATTGCAGTGGCCTAATCTTGGCTCACTGCAACCTCTGCTTCCCAGGTTCAAGACATTCTCTTGCTTCAGCTTCCCAAGTAGCTGGAATTGCAGGCACCTGCCACTACACCTGGCTAATGTGTGTATTTTTGGTAGAGATGGGGTTTCAGCATGTTGCCCAGGCTGGTCTTGAACTCCTGACCTCAGGTGATCCACCCGCCTTGGTCTCCCAAAGTGCTGGGATTACAGGTGTGAGCCACCACACCCGGCCCACCTTTTGGAGCTTTTGAATAAAATCCTGCACCACCCGCTAGTCAAACATCCTGATGGGCAAATTAAACACAGGCGGCTGCTAGATGCGGATAAGGACTGGATGGAGGATGACAGGTCATGAGGAAACAGGATTCACTCTGATTATGAAGATGAAAACTGTCCTCTATTTCAGGCCCTGGAAAGATAATAGGTGTCAGGCCTCTGAACCCAAGCTAAGCCATCATATCCCCTGTGACCTGCACATATACCTCCACATGGCCAGAAGCAACTGAAGAACCATAAAAGAAGTGAAAATGGCCGGTTCCTGCCTTAACTGATGACATTCCACCATCGTGATTTGTTCCTGCTGCACCCTAACTGATCAATTAACCTTCTGACATTCCTTCTCCTGGAAAATAAGTCTCCAGGTCTCCCCGCCAAGCACCTTGTGACTCCTGCCCCTGCCTGAAGAGAATAACCCCATTTGACTGTAATTTTCCAGTACTTACCCAAATCCTATAAAACTGCCCCACCTCTATCTCCCTTTGCTGACTCCTTTTTCGGACTCCGCCCGCCTGCACCCAGGTGATTAAAAAGCTTTAGGTTGGGTGCGGTGGCTCACGCCTGTAATCCCAGCACTTTGGGAGGCTGATGCAGGTGGATCACGATGTCAGGAGTTCGAGACCAGCCTGGCCAACATGATGAAACCCCATCTCTACTAAAATAGAAAAATTAGCCCAGCGTGGTGACAGACACCTGTAATTCTGGGTACTCGGCAGGCTGAGGCAGGAGAATGGCGTGAACCAGGGAGGTGGAGGTTGTAGTGAGCTGAGATCATGCCACTGCACTCCAGCCTGGATGAAAAAGAGATTGTCTCAAAAATAATAATAGTAATAAAAAAAAACTCGTGTCTGTAATCCCACTTGGCCGAGCCAGCTTCACTTTATTTTATGCAATGTTTGGTTTTCGCTGGTCTCACACAACTCTTTAGGTCTTGAGCTTGACACCCCACTCACCCACGTGCCCTTCCACCAGAGTGAGCCCCACAGGGAACAGACAGTGAGGTCACCATAGGGCCAGAGTTAAACACTTCCAGAAGCTTCTTCTTGCCAAACTCTGGTGCAAGTGTTCTCCAGCCGAGGTCACGCCACTGCACTCCAGCCTGGGCGACAGTGAGACTCCGTCTCAAAAAAAAAAAAAAAAATTACTTGGCTATGGTGGTATGCACCTGCGGTCCCAGCTACTTGGGAGGCTGAAGCAGGAGGATCATTTGAACCCAGGAGTTGGAGGCTACAGTGAGCCATGGTAGTACCACTGCATTCCAGCCTGGGTGACAGGGTGAGAGCCTGTCTCTAAATAAATAAAAATGAATAAAATGTAAAAAGACCCCGGTATTATCAGTTTATTTCCTTCTGTTTCTCACAACAGCCCCAAGGGAGCTGTCCATAGTACCAGATTCTCTGCTCCACACAGTGACTCAGGGACCCAGGCTGCTCTGGACACTCCTGTGCCTTCTCATTTTCTTCCTGTTCAGAGCTGGATCTTCCAAGGTTCCTGCTGACCAGCACGAGACAGCATGCAAGATTCTGTTCTGAGGCTCAAATCCAAAAGGCGCACCTGCCATTGCTGCTGCCTGAAACTCAACTGCTTAATCAATCCCGACCAACAGGCGGAAAAGTCTAACTTTGTGTTCACGGTGGGAAGAGGAGGGATGGATTTTGGGGTGGACAACCATTAGCTATTGCTACAGGGCTGACTAATCAGATCACTAAAAGACCACTTTCTAAGAAGCATTTGATTTCCATGGCGTGGGCTCTGGCTGCAGGACGGCAATAAATCGCACATTCCACTTTATCTTTATCAAATAGACGGTGAAGACAAACCACCTCTCTCCAGGTGTCTTAGGGCGCCATTGGCAGCCGTACAGCCGACAGAATTTGTCTCTGCCTTCATCAAATCCTGTCCTTTTAAAGGTAACCTGGCACAGAGCCGTGAGGTCATCAGAAGATTAATGAGGTCTTGAAGTGAGATCAGGCGGGCTCAGTTCGAGGCTGCAAAGCATTCTCTCGACGTTATTAGCAGTCGTGTTTAATGAATGCAAGCAAGATCTTTGCAGCACAAGTGTCTACTAAGAAGCCCCAGGTACCGGGAGGCCAGAAGGCTGGTTGGGAATATTTGTCAAACCCTAATCTTATGCCAGGGTGAATGCCCTTTGTGCAAAGAGGAGAGCTTAAGCGACGGTGCTAAGCAGTTGAATTTGGCCCCAGGAAACACCAGGAAAGAAAACTGTGCAAGACCTTCTTGCACGAGAGGCAATATAAAGGGGAGATGCATTTTTATTTTTATTTTATTTTATTTTTTAATTATTTTTTTTTGAGACAAAGTCTCGATCTGTCGCCCAGGCTGGAGTGCAGTGGCGCAATCTCGGCTCACCGCAACCTCCGCCTCCTGGGTTCACGCCATTCTCCTGCCTCAGCCTCCCGAGTAGCTGGGACTACAGGCGCCCGCCACCACGCCCGGCTAATTTTGTTTGTTTTTTTTTGTTTGTTTGTTTTTTTTTTGTTTTTTTTTTTTTTTGTATTTTTAGTGCAGACAGGGTTTCACTGTGTTAGCGAGGATGATCTCGATTTCCTGACCTCGTGATCCACCTGCCTCGGCCTCCCAAAGTGCTGGGATGACAGGCATGAGCCACCATGCCTGGGCTATTTATTTTATTTATTTATTTATTTTTTGAGACAGAGTCTCTCTCTGTCACCCAGGCTGGAGTACAGTGGTGCAATCTCAGCTCACTGCGACCTCCACCTCCCAGGTTCACGCCACTCTCCTGCCTCAGCCTCCCAAGTAGCTGGGACTACAGGCGCCCGCCACCACACCTGGCTAATTTTGTTTTTTGTTTTTTGGGTTTTTTTTTTGTATTTTTAGTGCAGACAGGGTTTCACCGTGTTGGCCAGGATGGTCTCGATCTCCTGACCTCGTGATCCGCCCGCCTTGGCCTCCCAAAGTGCTGGGATTACAGGCGTGAGCCACCGCGCCTGGCCTATTTATTTTATTTATTTATTTATTTTTTGAGACAAAGTCTCTCTCTGTCGCCCAGGCTGGAGTGCAGTGGTGCAATCTCGGCTCACCGCAACCTCTGCCTCCCGGGTTCACGCCATTCTCCTGCCTCAGCCTCCTGAGTAGCTGGGACTACAGGCGCTCGCCACTACACCTGCCTAATTTTTTGTATATTTAGTAGAGACCCGGTTTCACCATGTTAGCCAGGATGGTCTTGATATCCTGACCTTGTGATCCGCCCGCCTCAGCCTCCCAAAGTGCTGGGATTACAGGCGTGAGCCACCGCACCCAGCCATAAATTTTTAATTAATTAACAAATAATAACTGCATATTTACGGAGTAACAGGTGATGTTATGATAAGTTTTGGTGCTGTATTGTAGAGCGTGGTGACTATAGTTCATAATGGTGGATTGTATATTTCAAAATTGCTTTCAAAACATATATTTTAGGCTGCATGTGGTGGCTCATGCCTGTAATCCCAGCACTTTGGGAGGCCGAGGCAGGCGGATCACGAGTTCAGGAGTTCGAGACCAGCCTGACCGACATGATGAAACCCTGTCTCTACTAAAAATACAAAAAATTTAGCTGGGCGCAGTGGCTCACGCCTGTTATCCCAGCACGTTGGGAGGCCAAGGTGGGGGATCACGAGGTCAGAAGTTCGAGACCAGCCTGACCGACGTGGTGAAACCTCATCTCAACTAAACACACACACAAAAATTAGCCAGGCATGGTCACGGGTGCCTGTAATCCCAGCTACTCAGGAGGCTGAGGCAGGAGAATCATTTGAACCCAGGAGGCGGAGGTTGCGGTGAGCCGAGATCGTACCACTGCACTCCAGCCTGGGCAACAGAGTGAGACTCCATCTCAAAAATTTAAAAAAGAAAAAGAAAAAAGCCTCCTTCCCCAGCACCCCCACCCAAACCCCATCATTCTATCCCTGGATAACAGTGAACAGTTTGGTTGTGCAATCTGACATTTCGGATGGAAAGCCTTCTTCTGTTCCTAGAATGAAACCATCTATTTTAGGGTACTTGAAGGTCACAGTAAAAGGATGGAGTAATAGCATTTCCCTAAGTCGTTAAATTGTCTGTTCTGTACATCACACCCCTGGACAAGCCACGAAGCCAGGTAGGACCACCAGAAGCCGATTGTCGCAAGAACCCAGAATAAACACCACCCAGGAAGAAACAGAGAAGAAAGACCTGGCATTGGGTAGTCAGAGGCCCACTGTTTAGGGTGTTCCATCCTGCAAACACTCCTGACCTCAAAATCATTAATTATTGACTTTCTCCTACTTCATTAACTGCTAATGCTGCTCAGGAAGAAAAATAGTCATGTTTATGTAAAAGGAAGGATCCCTCACACAGGTTTATGCCCCTCACCATGGAGGGTTTGCTTTCCAGAACCTTCACCCGGCACCCAACCACCCAAAAATCTCCAACACATAACTGAACTCCTCACATCACATTGGACCAATCTATCACTTCTTAGAAGAAATAATGTTAGTATAAGTAACATGAAAACATTCTCCTCCACGTAAGCCATAGGTATGAGTTTCTCAGCCTAGCACGTTGGTTCACACCTGTAATCCCAGCACTTGGGGAGGCCGAGGCGGGCCAATTGCCTGAGGTCGGGTGTTGGAGACCAGCTTGGCCAACATGGTGAAACCCTGTATCTACTAAAAATACAAAAATTAGCTGGCTGTGGTGGTGGGTGCCTGTAGTCTCAGCTACTCAGGAGGCTGAGGGAGGAGAATCGCTTGAACCCAGGAGGTGGACGTTGCAGTGAGCCGAGACCACACCATTGCACCCCAGCCTGGGCAACAAGAGCGAGACTCCATCTCAAAAAAAAGTTAGCCCACCGTGGTGGCAGGTGCGTGCAATCCCAGCTACTCAGGAGGCTAAGGCAGGAGAATCATTTGAACCCAGGAGGTGGAGGTTGCAATGAGCCGAGATGGTGCCACTGCACCCCAGCCTGGGCAACAAGAGCAAAACTCCATCTCAAAAATAAATTAGCCCAGCGTGTTGGCAGATGCGTGCAATCCCAGCTACTCAGGAGGCTGAGGCAGGAGAATCACTTGAACCCAGGAGGTGGAGGTTGCAGTGAGCCGAGATCCTGCCACTGCATTCCAGCCTGGGGAACAGAGTGACACTCCATTTAAAAAAAAAAAAATAGGGGGAAAAATCCAACTGTAACACTGTTGACCTTGAAGATGGCACCCTATGTTAAATAACTCTTCAACAGGAGGGTTTTCAAAAGGCTCTAGAAATCCCTGCGATTCTGGAGTGATTTCCAGAGGGGTGGTTGGTTAGGAACTTGAATTGTGTAAAGAATGTCACAGAACGCACCCACCCACCCCTGGCCCCCACCCATCCCCCAACTCACATGACTTTCTTTTTTTTTTTTCTTTAATTATACTTTAGGTTTTAGGGTACATGTGCACAATGTGCAGGTTTGTTACATATGTATCCATGTGCCATGTTGGTGTGATGCACCCATTAACTCGTCATTTAGCATTAGGTATATCTCCTAATGCTGTCCCTCCCCCCTCCCCCAACCCCACAACAGTCCCTGGAGTGTGATGTTCTCCTTCCTGTGTCCATGTGTTCTCATTGTTCAGTTCCCACCTATGAGTGAGAATATGCGGTGTCTGGTTTTTTGTCCTTGCGATAGTTTGCTGAGAATGATGGTTTCCAGCTTCATCCATGTCCCTACAAAGGACATGAACTCATCCTTTTTTATGGCTGCATAGTATTCCATGGTGTCTATGTGCCACATTTTCTTAATCCAGTCTATCGTTGTTAACCTCATATCACCTCCTCGTCCTTCTGAAAATACAGACGGGACAGGGGTGGGTGTGCAGGGACCTCACTGGTTGGGATTAATTACTCAACAGGACAACAGGTCTCCTTTGCTTTTAGAGACAGGATCTGGCTGTATTGTCCAGGCTGGAGTGCAGGGGTGGAATCACAGCTCACTGCAGCCTCAATCTCCTGGGCTCAAGTGATCCTCCTGCCTCAGCCTCCCAAGTAGTTGGGACTGCAGGTGCACACCACCAAGTCTGGTAATTTTTTTTTGTAGAGATGGGGTCTTGCTATGTTGTCCAGGCTGGTTTAAAACTGTTGGTCTTAAGCGTTTCTCCTACCTCAGCTGCCCCAAGCACTGGGATTCCAGGCGTGAAACACCCTAATGTGTACCCCAGGCACACCAGGCCTAATTTACCTTTTAATTACAAATACCCATGAGGGCAGCCTCTAAGGGCTCCCAGGCCACCAATGTGCAAGCTCCTGCTAAGTACATCAGCTCCTACTAACCACGTCAGCTCCTGCTATAGGCATGAGCCACCGCTCCTGGCCAACACTTGTTCATTCTAAAATAGAAGATGCAAGACAAAGCAGGCAGCCATTAATCTGTGTCTCATAATTGGCCATAGTCTTCTATCAAAGCAAAGCTCAAACTTTCAAGTTATGTGTGATTTTAGTTTTGAAAAAAAATAATCCACGCACCAAAATACTTCAAGCACCAAAGCATCTACGTTTGTCCAGGCAGTATTGGCACCATATAAAAATAAATAGGATGCTGATTAAATAAAGTGCTGATTAAATAAAAGCCTGTTCACGGAATACTCGGGGGCTATGCAATAATAACAATCACAATAAAAAGTTAAAAGGGAAACGCTGTAATTCCACGGACTTTCAGCAGCATGCAAATTTCACTGGATGCAGACTGCAGTTCAACAAGAAAAGCAATATCACGGGTAGCCATTCCATCTTCTCATGAGCCCGAATCCATTTCCCCAGAAGCGGAGGCAGGTAAATTACACCTCATGAACTATTAGGAAATTAAACTTCATAAGCAATATGCTGCTGTTTTGTGCAATGCATTTGCTAGAAGAATTGTTCCATTTATCTTGTTAGGAGACAGAGACTTTGAATAAAACTCATTTCATTAGAGCACCTAGTTACGTTGGGAGAGGAGATCCATTCGTGAGTCAACCCATCACTCCAAGGCGTCACAACCTCATCGAGAGATGTGAACGTCTGGGGTCTGGGGGAAAATGGTCAGGCTAGACTTTGCTCTGTTCCTAGAGGAATATGTGGGCAGAAACTCAAAGATGGCTTGGCGAGGCTGACCACCTCCGAGAGCGTCTACGCCTCTGCAGCAAAGAAAGCATTAACGAGTCTTAACTCTGCTTGAGTGGGTAGATTAGTCTGTTCTCATGCTGCTAATAAAGGCATTTCTGAGGCCAGGCATGGTGGCTCATGCCTGTCACCTCAGCACTTGGGGAGGCCGAGGCAGGCGGATCACCTGAGGCCAGGAGTTCAAGACCAGCCTGACCAACATGGTGAAATCCCGCCTTTACTAAAAATACAAAATTAGCCAGTCGTGGTGGAGCATGCCTGTAAATTCAGCTACTCAGGAGGCTGAGGCAGGAGAATCACTTGAACCCTGGAGGTGGAGGTTGCTGTGAGCCGAGATTGGGCCATCGCACTCCAGCCTGGGTGTCAGAGCAAGGCTCTGTCTCAAAATAAATAAATAGAAAGAAAAAACACAAGAAAGAAAGAAAAAAAAAAGAAAGAAAGAGAGAGAGAGAAAGAAAGAGAGAGGGAGAGAAAGAAAGAAAGAGAAAGATGGAAGGAAGGAAGAAAGGAAGGAAGGAAGGAAAGAAAGAAAGAGAAGAAAGAAAGAAAGAAAGAAAGAAAGAAAGAAAGAAAGAAAGAGAAAGATGAAGGAAGGAAGGAAGGAAAGAAGAAAGAAAGAAAAAAGAAAGAGAGAAAGAAAGAAAGAAGGAAGGAAGGAAGGAGGAAAGAGAAAGAAAGAAAGAGAAAAGAAGAAAGAAAGAGAGAAAGAAAAGAAAGGAGGAAAGAAAGGAAGGGAGGAAGGAAAGAAAGAAAGAAAAGAAGAAAGAGAGAGACCACTCTGTCTCAAAATAAATAAATAGAAAAAAAGAAAAAGAAGAAAGAAAGAAAAAGAAAGAAAGGAGAAGAAAAAAGAAAGAAAGAAAGAAGGAAGGAAGGAAGGAAGGAAGGAAGGAAGGAAGGAAGGAAGGAAGGAAAGAAAGAAAGAAAGAAAGAAAGAAAGAAAGAAAGAAAGAGAAAGAAAGAAAGGGAAGGAAGGGAGGGAGGGAGGAAAGAAAAAGAAAGAAAGAAGGAAAGAAAGACAGACATATCTGAAACTGGGTGATTTATAAAGCAAAGAGTTTTAATGGACTCACAGTTCTGCATAGCTGGGGAGGCCTCACAATCATAGTGGAAGGCAAAGAGGGTTCAAAGCCACGTCTTCCAAGGCAGCAGGCAAGAAGCTTGTGGAGGGGAACCACCCCCCTTTATAAAACGTGAGATCTCGTGAGACTTAGTCTCTATCGCGAGAACAGCACAGGAAAATCCCGCCGCCATGATTCAATTACCTATCACTGGGTCCTTCCAATGAAACGTGGGGATTGTGGGAGCTGCAATTCAAGATGAGATTTGGGTGGGGACACAGCCAAACCCTACCAGTTGGTTTAGCCAAAAAACCTGCAAAACACAGCTGGTCATTGTTTCTCTGCAGCGTGAACTCAGAGGCCCCAGTGTCTGCATATAATAATTACAATCATATTGAGACCAACGCACTGATGTTAACAAAAATGGGTTGTGTCCCCAACGTGGGGGTTTTGGCTGGAATCCGTGAGCCGGAACGCTCGTGCAAATGACTTCCTTTGATAGGAATTTACAATTGTTGAATGAAAGAGCATGTACACAGTTTGTAAATCAATTGCCTGGTCCCCACAGCACTGGATCTTTCCAAACACCTTGGTAATTAATCAAATCCAGAGTGGAACAGAGCCAGAGGGGGAAAAGAAATTTACAACCTATGTCAAAAAAAAAAAACCTGTGCGTTCTCTTAGCATCAGGGTTACAGGAGCTCCTTGCGGAATGAGGGGTCTACTTTGCAACAGTTCTGACCACGGTCATCTGTATCCTGGGTCATTGTAAAAAAAAAAAAGAAGGTGGTGCATTTTTTTTTTGTCTTGGGTTGAGGCACTGAGGGGTTGATTTTGGGGTATAAAAAGTAAAATAGAGGTTCTCTGCAAACACTTCCCTCCCCGTCTAATTAGGAATAAATAGTAACTTCTCTTAGAAGCAAAATGTATGCAAAGACCTGTGCTAACATTCTTAAATATCTGCTGGCCATAATAAAGAAATCAATGTACTTTATGTTCTTAGCTCCCACAATTTAGCCTAAGTAGCTGCCCTGGCATATGCTTATACTAGTCCAAACAAGCATTAGGTCATACCCTGTTCCTCTTCCTTATTAAAAAGTGTTGTTACCTTTCTCAGCATTCCACAAGTTACTTCCTCCTTCCTTTGTTCTCCTCTGCCTTTGCCTCTTTTTAAAAGTTCTAAGTTGCTGGACAATCGGGACAAATACAGAACGTGAGGTCCTCTTCCAGCCAATGGAAACCGGACACAGCAGTAGGGTGGACGTGTCAGGTTATAAATGACCGTGTCTCCTTTGTTTGGTGTACTCTCGTGGCAAAACTGCTGGCAAGTGTATCCTTTCTGCAGAAAGCATAAAAATGGCCTTACTAAATGCATTAAATTTATGTTCAAGTGCTATTTCTTGACGGCACTGGGGAACAAGCATTTCAAACAGGGGTGTGTTCATGACACCGGTAGCAGGAAGCATGTTGGAGCATCTATGTTCTATTCCCACCCCTGCTAGCAGCCTCATGCAATGCCTGGCTCTGAACAATGAAGTTGGCTCTGAACACCTTGGTGATTTTATCACAATGGCCCACACCTGTGAACGAAAAGACAGTATAATCACCCATTCCAGCCTCTCAATATACAGCCACATTGAAATGCAACTGTTTCTCTGCCTTCCACAGACTAGCGCTGTTCTGATAGCTACCACCTCCTCTCTGGAGGAGAGAACTCTTACCTCTGGATATCTCTTCCTCCTATTAAACCAGCCCTCCCCCACCAATCCAGTCTCCATGCTGCAGCCTCAATGGTTTTCCAAATATATTTTGAAAATATAATTCTGGCGGGAGACTTGGTGGCTCACACCTGTAATCCCAGCACTTTGGGAGGCTGAGGTGGGCAGATGCCGTGAGCTCAGAAGTTGAGACCAGCCTGGGCAACACAGCAAGACCCCGTCTCTAAAACAAAAAAGAAATACAAAAATCACCTGGGTACATGTCACACATCAGTAGTCCCAGCTACTTGGGAGGCTGAAGTAGGAGGATTAGCTTCAGCCCTGAGGGGTTGAGGTTGCACTGAGCTGTGATCACACCACTGCACTGCAGCCTGAGTGACAGAGTCACTTCTAAAGCAGCCATAGTGACTCTGAGACAATCACCATTCTGAGACAATCACAGCACAGATGTACCCATGATGAAAAGCCCATCATTAGAGGTGCCTCTTGCCTGAATCTGCAAGAAAGACGGCTAGACGTCCACGGACCCATGTTGTAAGCAGACACATCAAGTGCGTTACCTTGGGCCACATGTGAGATGCACTTTAGCTTTTATAAAATTAAAAAGCAATTTTTTTTTTGAAGAATCAAATCAGCAACTCTACTGGAACCAAGAATCCAAGGGTGTTTGGTCCAATGCTTTGACGTTGCATGTTCTATGCAGGAAGGATTTTGCCATGGAGAGATCATCAATGCATTCAATGGAAGTTTTTCTTTCCATGTTCTGACTCTACAAACTCTGACTGTATCCAATGCTATTCGTAAGCCGTGGATGATTTTAATCCATTTCTTTGCTTAGGATCCTACAGGCTTCCATCTCGGTTCCTGTTTGCATCTCAGAAGTTGCCCCAGATCTCTCTCTTTTTCTCTCTCTCTGTCTCTCTTTCTGTCTCTCTCTCTCTTTTTTTTTTTTTTTTAGAGAGACAGTCTCGCTGTGTCGCCCAGGCTGGAGTGCAGTGGCATGATCTCGGCTCACTGCAAGCTCGGCCTCCTGGGTTCATGCCATTCTCCTGCCTCAGCCTCCCGAGTAGCTGGGACTACAGGCACCTGCCACCACGTGAACCCAGGAGGCGGAGGTTGCAGTGAGCCGAGGTCGCGCCACCACACTCCAACCTGGGCAACAGAGTGAGACTCCATCTCAAAAAAAAAAAAGCCTCCAATGCATGTTTGCTGATGGACAAAGCCCAAGCCAGACATCTTCAGAAGCTATTTGCACCCCTAAAAGCATCTCCACAGAAGCCACCCTGGGTACGTGCGTGTTTGAGTTCTGGGCAGACTCCAGGTACCTCAGGCACCTCTGCAATTTGCAAGACATGAAGACACCAGTGCCTGCAGGAATGTTGAACCAGGAGATCCTGAACACACACACACAGACACACACACTTGCGCACACACACAGACACACAAGTGCGTGCACACACAGGCACACACAGACACACGTGAAAACATACAAGTGCACACACAGACACACACGTGAAGATATGCAAATGCACACACAGACACACATGTGAAGACATACAAGTGCACACACAGACATACAGGTGACGACATACAAGTGCACACACAGACACGTGTGAAGACATACATGTGCACACACATGCACGTAGATGCACACACATATGCACACGTGCACACACATGCACACACACAACATGCACATGCACACACACACACACACGCCCACAAGCACATGCTTTAAAAGCAGGAAATATTACCTGGAAACAATCGCATACCTCAGACATGCAAGACATGAAGACACCAGTGCCTGCAGGAATGTTGAACCAGGAAAGCCTGCACGCTCACACACACACACAGAGACACACAAACACGTGCACACACCCACACGTGCACACACAGACACACACGTGCATGCAGACATGCACACACACGCACACGTGCACACACACACTCACACACGCAACATGCACGTACACACACACACACACGCCCACAAGCACATGCTTTAAAAGCCGGAAATATTAACTGGAAATAATTGCATACCTCAGACACCTCTGCATTTTGCAAGACATGAAGACAAGAGTGCCTGCAGGAATGTTGAACCAGGAGACCCTGCACGCGCGCACACAGACACACAGACATGCACACGTGCGCACACAGACGTGCATACACAGACACACACGTGCACACACAGAGACAAACACGTGCACACACGTATGCATACAGAGACACACACATGCACACACACAGAGACACAGACGTGCACACACAGAGACACATGTGTACACAGACATAGACACACGTGCACACACACAGACACACACGTGCACACACAGAGACACACACGTGCACACACACAGACACACACGTGCACCCACACAGAGACACACACGTGCACACACACCGGCACAGACACACACACACATGCACGCATGCACACACACACACACACATACACATGCCCACAGGCACGTGCTTTGAAAGCAACCAGGAAATATTAACTGGAAACAATCCCATGCCTGTCAGGCAGTAATTGCTGATCTTGAAAACTGCGTAACAAAACCTTCCAGTCTCTAATGCAGAGTGACACTTGTGTGTTTTACGTCCCGTCGTCCACAGTACCGTCTACCCAGCGAGAGGGGGGCCGGCTGTTTAAAACGGTTGAACCGCGTCTTTATCATGTTTGACAGCTCTTTCTGCAGCCAGACGCTTGGTTTATGGTTCTGAAGTGGCCCCTGGCCAGGCGGCGTGAATCTGAGAGTGTCTCAGAGCAGCTTTGTGAATGCACACGCCTTCAGAATCCTGCACCAACGCCGTTCTTATGTCCCCTTGGAAGACTCCCAGAAATGGCAGAAAGGGAAGGTTTGGGGTTCGAGACAAGGAGGTATACATCTCCCAGACACCCTCCACCTCGGAACAAAATACTGGGAGAAGTTCTACCTTTTGGGGAGTAGAAAGGAGAGGTTTGGGGTTTGAGATGAGGAGGTATTCATCTTATACACACCCTCCAGATAGGAACTAAATGCTGAGAGTTCTGCCTTTGGGGGGTATAAAGGAAAGATTTGGGGTTTGAGACGAGGAGGTATTCATCTCATACACACCCTCCAGATAGGAACTAAATGCTGAGAGTTCTACCTCTGGGGGGTAGAAAGGAAAGATTTGGGGTTTGAGATGAGGAGGTATTCATCTCATACACACCCTCCAGATAGGAACTAAATGCTGAGAGTTCTGCCTTTGGGGAGTAAAAAGGAAAGATTTGGGGTTTGAGACAAGGAGGTATTCATCTGGTACACACCTTCCACATCAGAACCAAATGCTGGGAGTTCTACCTTTGGGGGGTATAAAGGAAAGATTTGGGGTTTGAGACAAGGAGGTATTCATCTGGTACACACCCTCCACATCAGAACCAAATGCTGGGTTCCTGAGCGTCTCATGCCCCTGCAGAGGGAACACAGATGGGCACAGACTTCCAGGGAGCAATCCGTCCATCTGGTGCAGACAAGACCGGGTCTCCCATTGGAGAAGTGGCCAGAGGGTCTATCTGAACCTGTGGCCGTCACAGCCGTGGGAGGCTGCCCTGGCGACTCAATGTCCACGACCAGACAACGAACACTTCTGGCTCTTCTCACCAAGCCCTGAGGCTGGCTGCTGGCCGCGTGGGTCCCAAGCTCTCTGAACTCCAAATTCCAGTTGCCCTTGGAACTTGGCATCCCCAGGACCTGGTGCCAACTATTTGCATAAAGCTCCTCTGCACCCCAGCCTGTCCACACGCTTTGATTCAGTTACAAGACACCTCTTCCCTCCTTTCGTCTCTGATATCCACGGCTCTCCCAGCCTCCACGTTCCTTCACTATCCCCCAGGTCCAACCCGGGGTTCAGCGTATTGTCATATCACTGGCATTTTATTTTTTATTTTATTATTATATTTTATTTTATTTTATTTTATTTTATTTTATTTTATTTTATTTTATGTTATTTTATTTTATTTTATTTTATTTTATTTTATTTTATTTTATTTTATTCTACTTCATTTTGAGACGGAGTCTCCCTCTGTCACCCAGATTGGAGTGCAGTGGTGCCATTTCGACTCACTGCAACCTCTGCCTCCAAGGTTCAATCGATTCTCCTGCCTCAGCCTCCCGAGTAGCTGGGACTACAGGCGCCCGCCACCAGGCCCAGCTAATTTTTGTATGTTTAGTAGAGATGGGCTTTCACCATGTTGGCCAGGGTGGCCTTGAACTCCTGACCTCATGATCCCCCCACCTCAGCCTCCCAAAGTGCTGGGATGACAGGCGCCCGCCACCAGGCCTGGCCCTCTTCCCTCCTTTTGTCTCTGATACCCACAGCTCTCCCAGCCTCCACGTTCCTTCACTATCCCACAGGTCCAACCCGGGGTTCAGCGTATTGTCACCTCACTGGCATTTTATTTTATTTTATTTTTTTGAGATGGAGTCTCTCTGTCACCCAGGCTGGAGTGCAGTGGTGCAATTTCAGCTCACTGCAAGCTCCACCTCCCAGGTTCAAGCGATTCTCCTGCCTCAGCCTCCGGAGTAGCTGGGACTACAGGCACCCATCACCACGCCCGGCTAATTTTTGTATTTTTAGTAGACATGGGGTTTCACCATCTTGGCCGAGCTGGTCTTGAACTCCTGACCTCGCAATCTGCCCACCTCAGCCTCCCAAAGGTCTGGGATGACAGGCATGAGCCATTGCATCCGGCCCTCGCTGGCATTTTTATATAAAAACCACCTTGCACCCTGACCTTAAAAATCTGCCTCTCTGTTCAGTTTCCCAGCAAGGAACTGGGCCCTGGCCCTAAAGTGGCTGTTATCACACCTCTGGGGCCTCAGATAGCACTGGATCAAATTCCCCTCGCTCGTTGGATGTTTTTTTTTATGGTGAGGCTCATTCGTGAAACACAGGCTGTTCCTCCAACAAAAAGCAGCCAGAGCCAGCCCCCTCCCTGGACACATCGTCATAAAGGGACAAAAGGCTTCCAGACGCTGGATGGGCCCTACCAGGGGATCACTTGCCTGTTCTCCCCACCAGAACAAAGCAGCCTGTGAGAAGGCGGGACGTGGCACCCTTCTCCTTCTAAATCCACCTTTGCAAGGTATCACCTAACCCGGACAACAGTAACTAATGGCTTTCCCCAGGTAGGGGAAAGGCAGGCTTTTCCAGGAACACAGCTCTGCTTTCAGGATGGAGATTAGCTCGCCACATTTGCAGCGGGCTCTCAGGAAACAGGGTTCTTGCTCTCTCTCAAAAAAAAAAAAGAAAAAAGAAAGGAAAAAAAGGGCTGGGTGTGGTAACCCGGGTCTGTTGCCCTGTCACAGAGCTGGGACATGGACCCAGCATATCTCTGGAGGAATCCACAGCCAGGGGCTGCGGCCACTCAGAAATGGTCCAGGAGGGAGGCGAACCCAGGGACGCAGGGGAGCCCGTGTTTTGCCCTGATGGTGGCTGAATTTATCAAGGTCAGGGAACTGGGCCTGGAACAGTTTGCCAGCAGGGCCTCAACTGTCCCTCCCTGCCTCCCTTCCTTCCTCCCTCCCTTCCTTCCTCCCTCCCTTCCTCCCTTCCTTCCTCCCTCCCTTCCTCCCTTCCTTCCTTCCTCCCTTCCTTCCTTCCTCCCTTCCTTCCTCCCTTCCTTCCTCCCTTCCTTCCTCCCTTCCTTCCTCCCTTCCTTCTTCCCTTCCTTCCTTCTTTCCTCCCTTCCTTCCTTCCTCCCTTCCTTCCTTCCTCCCTCCCTTCCTTCCTTCCTCCCTTCCTTCCTTCCTTTTTCCCTTTCTTCTTTCTTTCTTTCTTTTTCTTCTTTCTTTTCTTCTTTCTTTTCTTTCTTTTTCTTTCTTTCTCTGTCTTCCTTTCATCTTTCTTTTTCTCTGTCTTCCTTTCTTCTTTCTTTCTTTCCTTCTTCTTCTTTTCTTTCCTTCCTTCTTTTTTCTTTCTCTTCTTTCTTTCTTTCCCTTCTTTCTTTCTTTCTTCTTTCCTTTCTTTCTATCTCCTTCCCTTCCTTTCTTTCTTTCTTTTCCTTTTTTCCTTCCTTACTTCTTCTTTCTTTCTCTTTCTTTCTTTTTCTTCCTGGGCAGAGGCGCTCCTCACTCCATCCCAGACGGGGCGGCCGGGCATCGTCTATCTATCCCTTATCTATCTATTTCTACAGACATCTACACACCTTCCAGACATCTACAGTCTACACACCTGCAGGGCGTCTAGAATCTACACACCTGCAGGGTGTCTACAAACATCTACACACCTTCTGAGTGTCTACAGACATCTACACACCTGCAGGACATCTACACACGTAGAGGGTGTCTACAGACTACACATCTTCTGAATGTCTACAGTCTACACACCTGCAGGGCATCTACAGACATCTACACACATAGAAGGTGTCTACAGATATCTACACACCTTCCAAGCATCTACAGTCTACACACCTGCAGGGTGTCTAGAATCTACACACCTGCAGGGCGTCTACAAACATCTACACACCTTCCGAGTGTCTACAGACATCTACACACCTGGAGGACATCTACACACATAGAGGGTGTCTACAGACATCTACACACCTTCCAAGCATCTACAGTCTACACACCTGCAGGGCATCTGTAGACATCTACACACCTGCAGGGCATCTACAGATACCTACACACACAGAGGGTGTCTACAGACATCTACACACCTGTAGGACATCTACACACATAGAGGGTGTCTACAGACATCTACACACCTTCCAAGCATCTACAGTCTACACACCTGCAGGGCGTCTAGAATCTACACACCTGCAGGGCGTCTACAGTCTACACACCTTCAGAGCGTCTACAGACATCTACATACACAAGAATGTCTTTCAGACTGTGTACTGCAGGCTTCCAGTGTTAACCACATTTCTCATGGAAGTGTCTGAGAAACACCCGGTGCTTTGGAACGGTGGGTCATGTATGGGAGGTCCAGATCTAGGCGTTTTGTAAAAGCTTTTCCCATCACTCTCCCTTCCAGAGCAGCCGTCCGTTTGACTGTGTGCACTTAACTGGGGGTAACCCTCATATTCTGTGTCCCTAGGTGAGTAATGATTCCATTAACCACCGTGAACTCCGATCTCTGTTCCAGGCAAGACGGCAGAAGACAGATGGGCACTCATGAGGCAATCGTATCAACACGACCTGTTTTTGCCACGAGTTGTCAGCGCGAGCAAATTGCTTGTAATTGTGTATCAACGGGCAAAAGAGAAAGATGGTGCTGTGTGCTCTTATTATGGTATTGATTTTCAATGACACCCTCTCTCTTGGAGCTGTTTGTGTTGTGTCTTTGGCTTGAAGGACAGAGGAGTTTCTGGAGGGTATGCAGCGGTGCCCCTTGGGGGTTAGCTAGAACCTCACACCCAGAATTTCCCAGGCATGGTCCTGGTATCATGTCAGACATGAGATTCCTATTTATGGCTGTGTTGCCTGCAACCCACAGAGATGTTTAAAGGGTCACAGATGTCACAGGTGCAGTGAGACCCTCTTTCTTTCAGTGTGGGTTTGGGATATGTCCAGGGCACACCTGCTCTGTGCAACGTGCAAGACAGGTCTTGGGGGAGAGAGCGGGGAATGAGGTGGGATCGCTGTTGTTAACTTTTAAAAACACAATATATACATTTAGAAAGGGGAAAGAGACTTTACATCTGGTAAAGAGTTAGAGGGCCAGGTGCGGTGGCTCACGCCTGTCATCCCAGCATTTCGGGAGGCCGAGGAGGGCCGATCACCTGAGGTCAGGAGTTCAAGACCAGCCTGGCCAACATGGTGAAACCCAGTCTCTACTAAAAATACAAAAATTAGCTGGGCCTGGTGGAAGTCACCTGTAATTCCAGCTACTCAGGAGGCTGAGGCAGGAGAATGGCTTGAAACAGGGATGTAGAACTTGCAGTGAGCTGAGATCATGCCACTGCACTCCAGCCTGGGTGACAGAGCAAGACTCCATCTCAAAAAAAGAAAGAAAAAGAAAAACAGAAATAATTTTGCAGGAACTTCAAGGAAAGCATTTTATTCCTCCCAACGGGCTGCTAAGAAAGGGGGAAAAGAAAAACAGAAACACAGCACTTTGGGAGGCCGAGGCAGGCAGATCACCTGAGGCCAGGAGTTCAAGACCAGCCCGGACAACATGGCGAAACCCCGTCTCTACTAAAAATACAAAAGTTAGCCAGGAGTAGTGGCAGGTGCCTGTAATCCCAGCTCTCAGGAGGCTGAGGCAGGAGAATCGCTTGAACCCATGAGGCAGAGGTTGCAGTGAGCTGAGATCGCACCATTGCACTCCAGCCTGGGCAACAGAGCAAGACTCCATCTCAAAAAAAAAAAATAAAATAGAAAGAAAAAGAAAAACAGAAATAATTTTGCAGCAACTTCAAGGAAAGCATTTTATTTCTCCCAACGGGCTGCTAAAAAAGACGGAAAAAACCCCCGTAGGCCCAGACCCACAAAAGATTGCTTTGTATTTGCAGCAGGGAGAAAAAGTTCAAAGAAGGTCTCTTGATTGTATTCCTCTCTTCTTTCCCCCCCGGCTTCATCCCTTATAACCATTATTTAATGAATTTTTATTAGAAAAGCATGCCCGTGCTTATGAATTTTTTTCTTCCCTCCGAAACCAGGAAGGGGGGGCGTGTTTTTGCTGGCATTAGCCTCTGTGTGTTTTAATAACAGGTTGCACCAAAGTTCACTCCAAAGCCGTAAGCTCACAAAAAAGGGGACTCTTTGGGAAAGGAAACAGTAGGTCTCATTCCAGAGCAAGGGGTCCCCCTTTGAAGTGAAGACAGGAAATGGAAGCATGCCTGCCTGGGTCCCCATGGAACCACCCCCCCTCGCCCCCCTGTCTTTCTTCCTCTGACTTTCCACCCTCTCCTGGGCCTGAGGAGCACCAGAGGAAGGACGAGAAAGGGTGAAGGCGAACATCCACTTTCTTTTTCCCGGAATGAAGTCACTACGATTTGCCTTTGACATTTTATGTCCTGTGTACCCTGCAGGAAAGGTGAAAAGACAAACACGGGCAGGGATCTGTTTCTAAAAGAAAATTTATTTGTTTGTTTATTTAATTATCCATTTATTTATTGTAAGATGGAGTTCTGCTCTTGCTGTGCAGGCTGGAGGGCAACGGTGCGATCTGGGCTCACTGCAATCTCCGCCTCCCAGGTTCAAGCGATTCTCCTGCCTCAGCCTCCCAAGTAGCTGGGATTACAGGCGTGCACCATCACACCTGGCTAATGTTTGTATTTTTAGTAGAGACAGGGTTTCACCATGTTGGCCAGGCTGGACTTGAACTCCTGACCTCAGGTGATCCACCCACCTCGGCCTCCCAAAGTGCTGCGATTACAGGCGTGAGTCGCCGTGCCTGGCGGGGGTCTGTTTTTAAAGTAAAATTTATTTATTTATTTACTTACTTACTTTGAGATGGAGTTTTGTTTTGTTTTTTTTTTTTTTTTTTTTTTTTGAGACAGAGTCTCGCTCTGTCGCCCAGGCTGGAGTGCAGTGGCGAGATCTCGGCTCACTGCAAGCTCCGCCTCCCGGGTTCACGCCATTCTCCTGCCTCAGCCTCTCCGAGTAGCTGGGACTACAGGCGCCCGCCACCACGCCCGGCTAATTTTTTGTATTTTTAGTAGAGACGGGGTTTCACCGTGGTCTCAATCTCCTGACCTCGTGATCTGCCCGCCTCGGCCTCCCAAAGTGCTGGGATTACAAGCGTGAGCCACCGCGCCCGGCCGAGACGGAGTTTTTTGCTCTTGTTGCCCAGGCTAGAGTGCAATGGCACGATCTCAGCTCACTGCAACCTCCACCTCCCGGGTTCAAGCCATTCTCCCGCCTCAGCCTCCCAAGGAGCTGGGATTACACAGGCCTGTCACCACACCTGGCTAATTTTGTAGTTTTTAGTAGAGACGGGGTTTTGCCATGTTGGCCAGGATGGTCTTGAACTCCTGACCTCAGGTGACCCATCTGCCTCGGCCTCCCAAAGTTCTGGGATTACAGGCATGAGCCACCATGCCTGGCCGGGGTCTGTTCTTAAAGTGAAATTTATTTATTCATTTATTTACTTTGAGATGGAGTTTCACTCTTGTTGCCCAGGCTGGGGTGCAATGGCGTGATCTCGGCTCACTGCAACCTCCGCCTCCCGGGTTCAAGTGATTCTCCTGCCTCAGCCTCTCGAGTAGCTGGGATTACAGGCACCTGCCACCATGCCCGCCTAAGAGGAGAGGAGGGGATGGGAGGGGGGAGGAGAGTGAGAAGTGGGGGAGGGGAGGAGGGGAGGGGAGGAGGAAAGGAGAGGGGAGGGGAGGGGAGGAGGTGAGGGGAAGAGGGGAGGGGAGGAGGGGAGGGGAGGGGAGGGGGGAGGAGAGGAAGGGAGGGGAGGGGAGAAGGGGAGGGAGGGGAGGGGAGAAGGGGGGGAGGGGAGAAGGGGAGGGAGGGGAGGGGAGAAGGGGGGAGGGGAGAAGGGGAGGGAGGGGAGGGGAGAAGGGGAGGAGGAAAGGGGAGGGGAGGAGGGGAGGGGAGGAGGGGAGGGGAGGAGGGGAGGGGAGGAGGGGAGGGGAGGAGAGGATGGGAGGGGAGTGGAGGAGGGGAGGGAAGGGGGAGGGGAAAGGAGAAGGGAGGGGAGAAGGGGAGGGAAGGGGGAGGGGGAAAGGACAGGGGAGGGAAGGAGGGGAGGGAAGGAGGGGAGGGGAGGAGGGGAGGGGAGGGGTAGGGGGAGTGGAGGGGGAGGGGAGGGGGGAGAGGATGGGGGAGGGGTTGGGGAGGAGATGGGGAGGGGAGGAAGAGGGGAGGGGAAGCAGGGAGGGCAGGGGAGGGGAGGGGAGAAATTCAGCACTTGAACTATAAATGTAGTAGCCACAGGGAATAAAACCAATTTCTTGGCATCATTTGTGAGGAAAGAGGAAATAGAGTGTCTACCCCACGTGAACTTTGCACACAAAGAAATCCTGCATTTTCCCTTGTGCATATCAAACCCTTTGGTTTCCAATTCCATTCATTCTTGGCAAAATAAAACTTCCTGTTTTTCAGGAAAACAAGCAAGCCGAAGGTCTTCTTTTGCCAGGGTTAAAAACTGACGGAGAAATCTGGGCTCTGACTTCAGATGTCAGGAGCACTGGAGATGCTCGAACTTCACTGCCAAGTTCACGACCCCCCCACAAAGACGTCTACGGTTTTGTCTGCAGGATGACAGTGTCCACGTATCAGAAAGATACCGATTCAGCTTCCCTTGGAATTCATAGGGTTGCAAGAGTCAACAACAAAAAGTACTTGGGAAAGAGGGAAAAAAAAAAATGAGCTTGGAATTCCATTCAAGCCAAAAACATTTGAAAACAGTAAGAAGCATGAGATGCATCCAAGATGTGGCCGGCCCATCATTCCGTGGGCTGCCGAAAGAGACTTTTCCATGGTTCTGCTCCCAAAGACGATCCTCTTTTGAAATAAAAATGCTTTCACAGCAGGACTGTTCCTTACAGGGAGCCACAATGCAAATGTTTTCGTTGGTCCTTGAGTCTTCCGGCTGCAGCTCTGGGAGGCAACCGAAATTCTCTGCACCATTACTCCCCGTAAGAGTGTCAGCCGCAGAGAAGATGGAAAAGCAACAAATCCACAGGCGGAAAAGCAACCATCCTGATGGGCTAAACCCCGCAGGCCCGTTTCTTAGATTCCTGAGTCAGCCATAACAAAGGACCAGGAATGATGGTGCATGCCACAGGAATTCATCCCCGTCAAGTCCTGGAGACCAGGAGTCTGAGGTCCAGGTGTCTCAGGGCCGTGCTCCCTCTGGAGGCCCTAGGGGAGGGTCCTTCCTGCCTCTCCCAGCTCCTGGGGGCTCCAGGCATCCCTGGGCTTGTGGTCACATCACTCCCGTCTCTGCCTCCGTCTCCACGTGGTCTTCCCCTCTGTGTCTGTGTCTCCTCTTCTGTCTTTTAGAAGGACGCCTGTCATTAGATTCATGGTCCACCCTAATCTAGGATGATCTCATCTCCAGACCTTCCACTTAATCACATCTGCAGAGACCCTGTTTCCAAATAATGTCCCATTCACAGATTCCAGATGATCAATACATGGACAGGTCTTTTGTGGGGGCCACGGTTCACTTCACTTCAGTTGTATCCAGTTCCCTCTGGAGGTTCTAGGGGAGGGTCCTTCCTGCCTCTCCCAGCTCCTGGGGGCTCCAGGCGTCCCTGGGCTTGTGGCCACATCACTCCAGTCTCTGCCTCCATCTCCATGTGGCCTTCTCCTCTGTGTCTGTGTCTCCTCTTCCGTCTCTTAGGAGGACTGTAGTCACTAGATTTATAGTCCTGTTCTGTCCCTTACAAGGACACCTGTTATTGGATTTAAGACCCACCCTAATCCAGGATGACCTCATTTCAGATCCTTCCCTTAATGACATCTGCAAAGACCTGGTTTCTACATCAAGTCCCATTCAGGTTCTGAGGCCAAGAACTGCAGAAATCCCTTGGGGCCACCATTGAGATCACAAAAGTCTGGAACCTTAGAGTCTTCATCCCATTCCTCCCGTAGAATTTGGCTATAGATGTTTTGCACATACCTCAACAAAGGGTATGGTGATGAACTGACACGCTCCAAGTGGAAGGACCCAAAGTCTTCTACTGGGGCCACGCTTTTGACAATTAATTTGTTGCCCATGAGACGGCACCACCCGGGATCTGGAGAACGTCTCCCCTAAGACAGGCTGTGAGCATGGGCTCCTACTAAAACCCCCATGAGCCTGGCCTGGGTGTGGTGGCTCAGGCCTGTAATCCCAGCACTTTGGGAGGCTAAGGTGGGTGGATCACAAGGTCAGGAGTTCGAGACCAGCCTGGCCAACATGGTGAAATCCCATCTCTACTAAAGATACAAAAATTAGCCAGGTGTAGTGGCTCACGCCTGTAATCCCAGCACTTTCAGAGGCCGAGGCGGGCGGATCACGAGGTCAGGAGATCGAGACCATCCTGGCTAACACGGTGAAACCCCGACTCTACTAAAAATACAAACAATTATCCGGGTGTGGTGGCGCAAACCTGTAGTCCCAGCTACTCGGGAGGCTGAGGCAGGAGAATGATGTGAACCCAGAGGCATAGGTTGCAGTGAGCCAAGATGGATCCATTGCACTCCAGGCTGGGGGACAGAGCTAGATTCCGTCTCAAAAAAAAAAAAAAATTAGCCAGGCGTGGTGGTGGGCGCCTGTAGTCCCAGCTACTCAGGAGGCTGAGGCAGGAGAATGGCGTGAACCCAGGAGGTGGAGGCTGCAGTGAGCCGAGATTGCACCACTGCACTCCAGCCTGGGCGACAGAGCAAGACTCCATCTGAAAAAAAAATACAAAAATACAAAAAATTAGCTGGGTGTGGTGGCAGGTGTCTGTAATCCCAGCTACTCGGGAGGCTGAGGCAGGAGAATCACTTGAACCTGGGAGGTGGAGGTTGCAGCGAGCTGAGATCGTGCCACTGCACTCCAGCCTGGGCGACAGAGACGCCATCTCAAAAAACATAAAAAAAATAAAATAAAATAACTCCGTGAGCCCGACCCAGGTGCAGTGGCTCACACTTGTAATCCTAGCACTTTGGGAGGCCGAGGCAGGTGGATCATTTGAGGTCAGGAGTTCGAGACCAGCCTGACCAACATGGTGAAACTCCGTCTCTACTAAAAATACAAAAAAGAAAAAATTAGCCGGGCTTGGTGGCGGGTGCCTGTAATCCCAGCTACTCGGGAGGCTGAGGCAGGAGAATCACTTGAACCCGGGAGGTGGAGGTTGCAGTGACCTGAGATTGCGCCACTGCACTCCAGCCTGGGCAACAGAGTGAGACTCTGTCTCAAAAATAAAAAGGCCGGGTGCGGTGGCTCACGCCTGTAATCCCAGCACTTTGGGAGGCCAAGGCGGGCGGATCACGATGTCAAGAGATCGAGACCATCCTGGCTAACACAGTGAAACCCCGTCTCTATTAAAAATACAAAAAATTAGCCGGGCTTGGTGGCGGGTGCCTGTAATCCCAGCTACTCGGGAGGCTGAGGCAGGAGAATCACTTGAACCCGGGAGGCGGAGGTTGCAGTGAGCCAAGATCGCACCACTGCACTCCAGCCTGGGCGACAGAGGGAGACTCTGTCTCAAAAATAAATAAATAAAATAAGAGAAAATGACAGACCCCACGACCCAGCACAGGATTCTAAGCTGCATGCCGGAGCAGAAGCTGCTTGTCAGAAACGGACCAAGTGGGTGAAGTTAAGAGGCAAAAATGCAAAGCCGGACGCCGCTCTGTGCAGAGAAAATCGGCAGAGGCCATTCGAACCGGTGACAACGTGGTCCAAGCTCATCATTAATTTGCCCTGGACCTAGAGGTGTCAGTTAGAAGGAAAATCGTATCATCCTTCTTCCCCCGCGGTTCTCCCAGCGTCGTCCACAGCACGCGTCACCCCACGGTCGGGTGTCTGGCCAGCCAAGCTCTCTTCACTGCATTTTCCACTCACAGTGAGAGATCTTGAGAAGTTGACTTTTCATTTCTTTCTTTTTCCTTAGGAGACATACATCCCTTGTGAAAAAATGAAGGTTTGTATTTCTTAATATGAATGAACATGGCCTGCCTCGTACTTATAGGCTGAATGGGGAAACAAAAGTGCAAAATCTATGCATGAAGTATGAGGATCGATGGGTAAAAATTGATGCTCGAAGCCTGGGGAAGAGTGTCGGGATGTGGAAACAGTCGGCTCGCGAGAAACGTGGGCTTTGGGGTCGGGGTGACTGTTTCAGCCTCTTCTTCTGACTTCCCTGATTGTCGCCAGGCCTGTCTGTCCTTCTTTCTCTCTCTCTGCCTCTGTCTATCTCTCTCCTTTCTGTGTGCCTCTCTCTCTCTGCGTCTGTCTCTCTCTGTGTCTCTCTCCTTTCTGTGTGCCTCTCTGTCTCTCTCTGGTCTCTCTCCTCTCTGTGTCTCCAGCTCTCTCTCTCTGTCTATCTCTCTCCATCTCTTTGTCTCTCTCTGTCTCTCTCCATCTCTCTCCCCTGTCTCTTCATCTGTCTCTCTCCATCTCTCTCCTCTCTCTGTCTCTCTCCATCTGTCTCTCTCTGTGTGTCTGTCTCTCTCTGTGTGTCTGTCTCTCTCTGTGTGTCTGTCTGTCTCCATCTGTCTCTCTCTGTGTGTCTGTCTCTCTCTGTGTGTCTGTCTCTCTCTGTGTGTCTGTCTCTCTCTGTGTGTCTGTCTGTCTCCATCTGTCTCTCTCTGTGTGTCTGTCTCTGTGTGTCTGTCTCTCTCTGTGTGTCTGTCTCTGTGTGTCTGTCTCCATCTGTCTCTCTCTGTGTCTGTCTCTCTCTGTGTGTCTGTCTCTCTCTGTGTGTGTCTGTCTCCATCTGTCTCTCTCTGTGTCTGTCTCTCTCTGTGTGTCTGTCTCTCTCTGTGTGTCTGTCTGTCTCCATCTGTCTCTCTCTGTGTCTGTCTCTCTCTGTGTGTCTGTCTCTCTCTGTGTGTCTGTCTGTCTCCATCTGTCTCTCTCTGTGTGTCTGTCTCTCTCTGTGTGTCTGTCTGTCTCCATCTGTCTCTCTCTGTGTGTCTGTCTCTCTCTCTGTGTCTGTCTCTCTCTGTGTGTCTGTCTCTCTCTGTGTGTCTGTCTCTCTCCATCTGTCTCTCTCTGTGTGTCTGTCTCTCTCTCTGTGTCTGTCTCTCTCTGTGTGTCTGTCTGTCTCCATCTGTCTCTCTCTGTGTGTCTGTCTCTCTCTGTGTGTCTGTCTGTCTCCATCTGTCTCTCTCTGTGTGTCTGTCTCTCTCTGTGTGTCTGTCTGTCTCCATCTGTCTCTCTCTGTGTCTGTCTCTCTCTCTGTGTCTGTCTCTCTCTGTGTGTCTGTCTCTCTCTGTGTGTCTGTCTGTCTCCATCTGTCTCTCTCTGTGTGTCTGTCTCTCTCTGTGTGTGTCTGTCTCCATCTGTCTCTGTGTGTCTGTCTCTCTCTGTGTGTCTGTCTCCATCTGTCTCTCTCTGTGTGTCTGTCTCTCTCTGTGTGTCTGTCTGTCTCCATCTGTCTCTCTCTGTGTGTCTGTCTCTCTCTGTGTGTGTCTGTCTCCATCTGTCTCTGTGTGTCTGTCTCTCTCTGTGTGTCTGTCTCCATCTGTCTCTGTGTGTCTGTCTCTCTCTGTGTGTCTGTCTCCATCTGTCTCTCTCTGTGTGTCTGTCTCTCTCTGTGTGTCTGTCTGTCTCCATCTGTCTCTCTCTGTGTGTCTGTCTCTCTCTGTGTGTCTGTCTCTCTCTGTGTGTCTGTCTCTCTCTGTGTGTCTGTCTGTCTCCATCTGTCTCTCTCTGTGTGTCTGTCTCTCTCTGTGTGTCTGTCTCTCTCTGTGTGTCTGTCTGTCTCCATCTGTCTCTCTCTGTGTCTGTCTCTCTCTCTGTGTCTGTCTCTCTCTGTGTGTCTGTCTCTCTCTGTGTGTCTGTCTCTCTCTGTGTGTCTGTCTGTCTCCATCTGTCTCTCTCTGTGTGTCTGTCTCTCTCTGTGTGTCTGTCTGTCTCCATCTGTCTCTCTCTGTGTGTCTGTCTCTCTCTCTGTGTCTGTCTCTCTCTGTGTGTCTGTCTCTCTCTGTGTGTCTGTCTCTCTCCATCTGTCTCTCTCTGTGTGTCTGTCTCTCTCTCTGTGTCTGTCTCTCTCTGTGTGTCTGTCTGTCTCCATCTGTCTCTCTCTGTGTGTCTGTCTCTCTCTGTGTGTCTGTCTGTCTCCATCTGTCTCTCTCTGTGTGTCTGTCTCTCTCTGTGTGTCTGTCTGTCTCCATCTGTCTCTCTCTGTGTCTGTCTCTCTCTCTGTGTCTGTCTCTCTCTGTGTGTCTGTCTCTCTCTGTGTGTCTGTCTGTCTCCATCTGTCTCTCTCTGTGTGTCTGTCTCTCTCTGTGTGTGTCTGTCTCCATCTGTCTCTGTGTGTCTGTCTCTCTCTGTGTGTCTGTCTCCATCTGTCTCTCTCTGTGTGTCTGTCTCTCTCTGTGTGTCTGTCTGTCTCCATCTGTCTCTCTCTGTGTGTCTGTCTCTCTCTGTGTGTGTCTGTCTCCATCTGTCTCTGTGTGTCTGTCTCTCTCTGTGTGTCTGTCTCCATCTGTCTCTGTGTGTCTGTCTCTCTCTGTGTGTCTGTCTCCATCTGTCTCTCTCTGTGTGTCTGTCTCTCTCTGTGTGTCTGTCTGTCTCCATCTGTCTCTCTCTGTGTGTCTGTCTCTCTCTGTGTGTCTGTCTCTCTCTGTGTGTCTGTCTCTCTCTGTGTGTCTGTCTGTCTCCATCTGTCTCTCTCTGTGTGTCTGTCTCTCTCTGTGTGTCTGTCTCTCTCTGTGTGTCTGTCTGTCTCCATCTGTCTCTCTCTGTGTCTGTCTCTCTCTCTGTGTCTGTCTCTCTCTGTGTGTCTGTCTCTCTCTGTGTGTGTCTCTCTCCATCTGTCTCTCTCTGTGTCTGTCTCTCTCTGTGTGTCTGTCTCTCTCTGTGTGTCTGTCTGTCTCCATCTGTCTCTCTCTGTGTGTCTGTCTCTCTCTGTGTGTGTCTGTCTCCATCTGTCTCTGTGTGTCTGTCTCTCTCTGTGTGTGTGTCTGTCTCCATCTGTCTCTGTGTGTCTGTCTCTCTCTGTGTGTCTGTCTCCATCTGTCTCTGTGTGTCTGTCTCTCTCTGTGTGTCTGTCTCCATCTGTCTCTGTGTGTCTGTCTCTCTCTGTGTGTCTGTCTCCATCTGTCTCTCTCTGTGTGTCTGTCTCTCTCTGTGTGTCTGTCTGTCTCCATCTGTCTCTCTCTGTGTGTCTGTCTCTCTCTGTGTGTCTGTCTCTCTCTGTGTGTCTGTCTCTCTCTGTGTGTCTGTCTGTCTCCATCTGTCTCTCTCTGTGTGTCTGTCTCTCTCTGTGTGTCTGTCTCTCTCTGTGTGTCTGTCTGTCTCCATCTGTCTCTCTCTGTGTCTGTCTCTCTCTGTGTGTCTGTCTCTCTCTGTGTGTGTGTCTGTCTCCATCTGTCTCTCTCTGTGTGTCTGTCTCTCTCTGTGTGTGTCTGTCTCCATCTGTCTCTGTGTGTCTGTCTCTCTCTGTGTGTCTGTCTCCATCTGTCTCTCTGTGTCTGTCTCTCTCTGTGTGTCTGTCTGTCTCCATCTGTCTCTCTCTGTGTGTCTGTCTCTCTCTGTGTGTCTGTCTGTCTCCATCTGTCTCTGTGTGTCTGTCTCTCTCTGTGTGTCTGTCTCTCTCTGTGTGTCTGTCTCCATCTGTCTCTCTGTGTCTGTCTCTCTCTGTGTGTCTGTCTGTCTCCATCTGTCTCTCTCTGTGTCTGTCTCTCTCTGTGTGTCTGTCTGTCTCCATCTGTCTCTCTCTGTGTGTCTGTCTGTCTCCATCTGTCTCTCTCTGTGTGTCTGTCTCTCTGTGTGTGTCTGTCTCTCTCTGTGTGTCTGTCTGTCTCCATCTGTCTCTCTCTGTGTGTCTGTCTCTCTCTGTGTGTCTGTCTCTCTCTGTGTGTCTGTCTCCATCTGTCTCTGTGTGTCTGTCTCTCTCTGTGTGTCTGTCTCCATCTGTCTCTCTGTGTCTGTCTCTCTCTGTGTGTCTGTCTGTCTCCATCTGTCTCTCTCTGTGTGTCTGTCTCTCTCTGTGTGTCTGTCTGTCTCCATCTGTCTCTCTCTGTGTGTCTGTCTCTCTCTGTGTGTCTGTCTCTCTCTGTGTGTCTGTCTCTCTCCATCTGTCTCTCTCTGTGTGTCTGTCTGTCTCCATCTGTCTCTCTCTGTGTCTGTCTCTCTCTGTGTGTGTCTGTCTCCATCTGTCTCTGTGTCTCTGTCTCTCTCTGTGTGTCTGTCTCTCTCTGTGTGTCTGTCTGTCTCCATCTGTCTCTCTCTGTGTGTCTGTCTCTCTCTGTGTGTCTGTCTCTCTCTGTGTGTCTGTCTGTCTCCATCTGTCTCTGTGTGTCTGTCTCTCTCTGTGTGTCTGTCTCCATCTGTCTCTCTGTGTCTGTCTCTCTCTGTGTGTCTGTCTGTCTCCATCTGTCTCTCTCTGTGTGTCTGTCTCTCTCTGTGTGTGTCTGTCTCCATCTGTCTCTGTGTGTCTGTCTCTCTCTGTGTGTCTGTCTGTCTCCATCTGTCTCTCTCTGTGTGTCTGTCTCTCTCTGTGTGTCTGTCTCTCTCTGTGTGTCTGTCTGTCTCCATCTGTCTCTGTGTGTCTGTCTCTCTCTGTGTGTCTGTCTCCATCTGTCTCTCTGTGTCTGTCTCTCTCTGTGTGTCTGTCTGTCTCCATCTGTCTCTCTCTGTGTGTCTGTCTCTCTCTGTGTGTGTCTGTCTCCATCTGTCTCTGTGTGTCTGTCTCTCTCTGTGTGTCTGTCTCTCTCTGTGTGTCTGTCTGTCTCCATCTGTCTCTCTCTGTGTGTCTGTCTCTCTCTGTGTGTCTGTCTGTCTCCATCTGTCTCTCTCTGTGTCTGTCTCTCTCTGTGTGTGTCTGTCTCCATCTGTCTCTGTGGGTCTGTCTCTCTCTGTGTGTCTGTCTCTCTCTGTGTGTCTGTCTGTCTCCATCTGTCTCTCTCTGTGTGTCTGTCTCTCCTCTCTCTCTCTGTCTCTCCATCTCTCCGCATACCTCACCACCTTCCCTTCAACACCAGAAGTTGATTCCCCGTTGCCCGGGGCCTCCCAGCCTCTCGGGGACACTGTGCTCTCTCCAGGGACGACTGATCTTTTTCGACGCACGACTCTAGCTAGCATCTGTGCCCTTCCACCCTCCGCAGGGCCACCCGTGCGGATTCAACGTCGCCATGTCAAATCCATTCTCAACCCTGTTTACCTGGGGTCCACTGTGGTCTCGAGATGCTCTTCACGTTGCCCTTAATCCACCCACCCGGAGCCTGTACGTCCCTTATAACTTAATCTACCCCCCTTTCCTTCCTTTCCATTTCGCTTTTTTAAATATTTAAATTTTATGAAATGTCTGTGTGAGTGTAAGACTTAAATACAAATCCAACAAATACAGCTGAAGTTTTTCTGTACGTTCGCCCACTCATTCCTCCACCCCAGGGATCAGTAATCCAGTTTTCAATAGGTTTTATTTTTACTTTTTGTGTTTTTATTTATTTATATATTTATTTTTATTTTGCAGACAGTCTCGCTCTGTCACCCAGGCTGGAGTGCAGTGACAGGATCTGGGCTGGCTGCAACCTCTGCCTCCCAGGTGCAAGAAATTCTCCTGCCTCAGCCTCCTGGGCAGCTGGGATTACAGGCACGTGCCACAAGGCCTGCCTAATTTTTGTATTTTTTTTTTTTAGTCTCTGTGAAGCTTCACCTTGTTGATCAGGCTGGTCTCAAACTCCCGACCCCATGATCCACCCACCTCGGCCTCCCAAAGTGCTGGAATTACAGGGGTGAGCCACCGTACCCGGCCTAAATGTTTAAATTTTATGAAATCTCTGTGTGTGTAACACTTAAATACAGATTCAACAAATACAGCTGGAGTTTTTCTGTATGTTCGCCAACTCATTCCCCCACCCCAGGGATCACTAATCCAGTTTTCAACAAGTTTTATTTTTACTTTTTTATTTTATTTATTTATATATTTAGTTTTATTTTTCAGACAGAGTCTCCCTCTGTCACCCAGGCTGGAGTGCAGTGGCGGGATCTCGGCTCACTGCAACCTCTGCCTCCCAGGTGCAAGCTGTTCTCCTGCCTCAGTCTCCCGAGGAGCTGGGACTACAGGTACCCGCCACCATGCCCGGCTAATTTTGTATTTTTAGTAGAGACGGGGTTTCACCATGTTGGCCAGGCTGGTCTCGAACTCCTGACCTCAGCTGATTCGCCCACCTTGGCCTCTCAGAGTGCTGGGATTACCAGCGGGAGCCACCGTGCCTGGCCACAACGTTGATTTTAGATACGTGGTAAAATGGGCAGGCTTCCAGAACGTTCCCTGGTGGGAATGGGGCATGGAGGCCTCAGTCTCTGCTGATGCTTTTAGTCTTGCTCTTGTCTTCCTTGGAGGCCCAGGGGTTTCTGGTTTCTGGTCTCTGCTCTCTGCTCTTTGGCACGGTACTCAGTGAACCGTTCTGCCATTTTCCTTCTAGAAAGTTCCAGCCACATAGATTCCTCCAGGGACAATGCCAGGCCTGGTGTCCCAGGCGTGCGACAGTGGGAGTCCCATGAGACCCGTCCACAGCAGGTGTTTACGCCTGGGGTTAGCGCACTGTGGCCGCACCCTCTTGAGATTCTCCACACTGCTGTCTTTGAGTTTCTGTGGTACGTTTTGCAAGTCAAGTCTGATGGGACAAAAAGGCATGGCTGGGGCTTGGATCCTCGGATCCCAGAGGTTCCTGGATGCTTCCTCAGCTCCCTCGGTCCCCACCATCTTCAGCTGATGAGGGCTGGAGTGCACACATATATACACATATACACATATATACATACATACACACATATATACACATATACACACATATATGCATATACACACATATATACATATATACACACATGTATACATATATACACATATACACATATATACATACATACACACATATATACATATATACACAAATATATGCATATATACACATGTATACATATATACACACATGTATACATATATACACATATATACATATATACACACATATATACATATATACACACATATATGCATATATACACATGTATACATATATACACACATGTATACACACATATATACACATATATACATATATACACATATATACACATATACACACATATATACACACATATATACACATATATACACACATATATACACATATACACACATATATACACATATATACACACATATATACACGTATATACATATATACACATATATACACACATATATACACATATACACACATATATACACATATACACATATATACATATATACACACATATATACATATATACACACATATATGCATATATACACATGTATACATATATACACACATGTATACATATATACACATATATACATATATACACACATATATACATATACACATATATACACATATATACATGTCTATAAATATATACACACATATATACACATATATACACACACATATACACATATATACACACATATATACACATATATACATATATACACATATGTACGCATATACACACACATATATACACACATATATACACATATATACACACATATATACACATATACACACATATATACACATATATACACACATATATACACATATATACACGTATATACATATATACACATATATACACACATATATACACATATACACACATATATACACATATATACACACATATATACATACGTACACACATGTATACACACATATGCACATATATACACACTATACACACATACACATATACACACATATACATATATACACATATTTACATACATATACACACATATGTATATACATATTCAGAGTAGGGAGATGCATAGAGAGATGGGAAGCAGGTTAATGGTCGCACAGACTAAATGGAGAAACCTGAGACTGATGCCTGGATGGCCTTGGGGTTTCTTTTTAGAATCTAACAGATGGTTGCACCCTGTTGCAAATATCCTAAAAGCTACTGATCACGGTTTCCTACATTATATGAATTACACTGTAACAACAACAACAGAAAAAGAAATTTAAAAAAGTTTTTAAGATCAGGCAGGGCTGTCTGCCTCACAGTATAATTAATGAGGTCATTAGCACTCATGAGTCTGAGGTTCTCCGTGACGACTAAAATAACCCAGAAAACGCGTCTCGTATTTCTCCATCCATATTGAGAAACAGGATATTCTGCAAAGCTGTGAAGGTTCAAGACAGATGCAGACGGCACGGCCACCCAAACAGACGGGACACTTGAGTTAACCCAGAGTGCTGGGAAGATTTAAAAAGGCAGGACCCTAAAGTCAGGGGGTCAGCAAAGGGACCTTCGGCCTCACGTTCCTCAACGTCCAAACACCTGGCATTTAAAACAAATATCCACGCCTGTGCCGTGTCCCTGGGAACCACGCTTTCAGAACGGCAGCTTCTGGGAGTCTCAGAAAATAGGCAGCCCCAGACACTCAAATAAATATATATATATATACATATATATATATTTATTTGAGATGGAGTCTCCCTCTGTCGCCCAGGCTGGTGTATAGTAGCTTGGAGAGCTTCTCCACATTAACAATTACTTAGATATTCCGTTGAGAAGCTTGCCTGGCCCAAATGACACACCCTCAGTTTCTGGCAATTGGCTCACTCACGATTGAGAACGGGCTACAGACAAGAGGAGACATCCTTTCTCTCTCATTTCTCTTCGCAAGACGTCTCTGCACGATTATTCTTTTTTTCCTCAGAGTGCAGAAACCAGCCACTTTCTGATTTCCTAAGACACGACGTCTGGCCGGGCGCGGTGGCTCAAGTCTGTCATCCCAGCACTTTGGGAGGCCCAGGTGGGTGGATCACCCGAGGTCGGGAGTTCAAGACCAGCCTGATCAACATGGAGAAACCCCTTCTCTACTACAAATAAAAAATTAGCCGGTTGCGATGGTGGGACATGCCTGTAGTCCCAGCTACTCAGGAGGCTGAGGCAGGAGAATCACTTGAACCCGGGAGGCGGAGGTTGCTGTGAGCCCAGATCGTGCCACTAGCCTGGACAACACAGTGAGACTCTGTCTCAAAAATAAAAATAAATAAATAAATATAAAT
This sequence comes from Symphalangus syndactylus, assembly GCF_028878055.3. Taxonomy (NCBI): domain Eukaryota; kingdom Metazoa; phylum Chordata; class Mammalia; order Primates; family Hylobatidae; genus Symphalangus; species Symphalangus syndactylus. The sequence continues at coordinate 14,942,204 of NC_072447.2, read as the reverse complement.
AAATAAAATTAAAAAACAACATGTATCTTTACACAGTGAGGGGTAAGAAGCAATGAGAGATGGAGGTGGCGACAATGATTAAATATGTGAAATCAGGAGACTGCACACACACACACACACACACACACACACACATCCTCAAACTGTACAATTAACAAACAAAAGAGGAGAACAGAAAAGGTAGAACATCCACATAACAGTTCTTTTTTTGGAGGCCAGGTGCAGTGGCTCGTGCTTGTAACACTTGTGGCGGTGGAGATGCGAGGATCGTTAGGGCTCAGGAGTTCAAGACCAGTCTCAGTAACAAAGCAAGACCCCATCTCTAGTAAAAATCAAAAAGATTAGCTGGGTGTGGTGGCAGGTGCCTGTAGTCCCCGCTACTCAGGAGGCTGAGGCAGGAGAATGGCGTGAACCCAGGAGGCGGAGGTTGCAGTGAGCCGAGATCGAGCCACTGCACTCCAGCCTGGGTGACAGAGGGATTGCAGGCATGAGCCACCACACCTGGCTAATTTTATTTATTTGTTTTTATTGATTTGTAGACACGGGGTGTCACTTTGTTGATGAGGCTAGTCTCAAACTCCTGGGCTCAAGCAATTCCACTTCAGTTTCCCACAGTGCCGGGATTACAGACATGAGCCACCACACTTGGCTAAATTTTTTATTTTTTGGAGAGACAGGGTCTCACTTTGTTGCCGAGGCTGGTCTTGAACTCCTGGGCACAAGCAATTCTGCCTCAGCCTCCCGGAGTACTGGGATTGCAGGCGTGAGCCACCACAGCTGGCTAAATGTTTGATTTTTTGGAGAGACAGGGTCTCACTTTGTTTCTGAGGCTGGTCTTGAACTTCTGGGCTCATGCCTGTCATCCCAGCACTTTGGGAGGCCGAGGTGGGCAGATCACAAAGTCAAGAGATCGAGACCATCCTGGCTAACATGGTGAAATCCCGTCTCTACTAAACATACAAAAAATTAGCCGGGCGTGATGGTGTGCCCCTGTAATCCCAGCTACTCAGGAGGCTGAGGCAGGAGGATATATATTTCTTTTGAGACAGACTCTCCCTCCGTCGCCCAGGCTGGAGTGTGGTGGCACGATCTCAGCTCACCACGACCTCCGCCTCCCAGGTTCCAGTGACTGTCCTGCCTCAGTCTCCCGAGTAGCTGGGATTACAGGCACCCACCACCACAGCTGGCTAATTTTTGTATTTTTAGTAGATACTATGTTTGCCATGTTGGCGAGGCTGGTCTCGAACTCCTGACCTCAGGCGATCCACCTGCTTTGGCCTCCCAAGGTGCTGGAATTACAGGCGTGAGCCACCACGCCCAACCTTAAAACTCATATTTATGGTCTGCCTGGCATCTCGTGGAGTGTCTGCAGAAAGGACTGTGGGTTTATCCCAAAACTCTGAATGGAAGTAGGTGCAGTGAGAATATGGACAAAGATACCCAAACAAACTCTGAACCCTTAACAATTAATAAAAAAGGCCGGCCTCGGTGGCTCATGCCTGTAATCTCAGCACTTTGGGAGGCCGAGGCGGGCAGATCACCTGAGGTCAGGAGTTCAAAACCAGCCTGGCCAACATGGGGAAACCTCGTCTCTACTAAAAATACAAAAAAAAAATTAGCCGGGCGTGGAGGCGTGCACCTGTAATCCCAGCTACTCAGGAGGCTGAGGCAGGAGAATCGCTTGAACCCGGGAGGCGGAGGTTACAGTGAGCTGAGATCGCGCCACTGCACTCCAGCCTGGGCGACAGAGCAAGACTCTGTCTCAAAAAAAATTTAAAAACACAAAAACAAATTATCCTTTTGCCTGCTGAGTAACTTGAACCACAGGAGAGCACCGCCATGCCTGCCTAATCATTTGATTTTTTATAGAGATGAGGGTCTCGCTGTGTTACAGGTGTGAGCCACCGAGCCCAGCCTGTATTTTTCTTATTATGCTGGTGCAAAAGTAATTGTGGTTTTGGCCACTGTTGTTAATGACAAAAATTTAACTTTTAACTCTCAGCATCTCTCAGTTCAAACAAAAAAAATTAAAATACGTCGGTTTTGGGAAAACGTGTAGATGACCGACTATTTTTCTTGGTTCTCTTGCTTATCAGTTCAACATAGGCATGCTTGTAAAGTTTAAAACAACTTTTTTTTTTTTTAACAACAGCTTCACGAACAAAGGCTTTAGAAAGCTTATCTCCGTGTGCTTGGTAAGTGTTTTTGCTTTCTCTGCATTTTTCTTTAAATCCCTACATTGTCTGCTATTAAACATGAACGTCTAACAGCAACAGAAGCTTCAGAAATAGAACCCATGGAAAAATCAGAAAGAAATTCAGAGCTGAGACACTTACTTTTCAGGTTGAACTATGCAAAAAAAATGAATATCTGGAAGAGATATATCCAGGAAGATTCCGTTCATTTTTGAAAAACATTCGTTGCAATTGGCAACAAACTATTTCTAAGGGAAAGGATCTCTCAAACCATTTGAATATTCTGTTCATTTTTGAAACAGATTCATTACAACTGGCAACAAACTATTTCTAAGGGAACACGTGAAACAATAGGAATGGATTTGCAGAACAGAGCTGAACATTTTATTTTATTTAGTTCATGTTATTTTATTTTATTATTCATTTTCTTGAGACAGCGTCTGGCTCTGTCGCCCAGGCTGGAATGCAATGGCGCGATCTCGGCTCACTGCAACCTCCGCCTCCTGGGTTCAAGCGATTCTCCTGCCTCAGCTTCCTGAGTAGCTGGGATTACAGATACACACCACCACGCCCGGCTAATTTTTGTATTTTTAGTAGAGATAGAGTTTCACCATGTTGGCCAGGCTGGTCTCGAACTCCTGACCTCGTGATCCACCTGCCTCGGCCTCCCAAAGTGCTGGGATTACAGGCATGAGCCACACCGCGCCCATCCAAAGCTGAACACTTTAACCATGAAATAACCGTGTGGATTCACCTTTTCACTGAGGCCACACCAGTAGTCTGCAAAGACCAAACTTGCCTGCATTTGCCCCTAAAATCAGCTTTGTCAGAGCTGGAAATAGACGTGTTTTGGTCACAGCCATGAAAAGCACCTCTGCTAACGTGCAAAGCACCATTTTTCTTCTGTCCAGCAAGACACACACAGGCTGGGTGAACAGAGAGCTCTGAGCTTCAGATGCATTTTGCAGCACGCAGGCCAGAAGAGGAAAAGAACGCTCAACTTGCCCTTTGCAGAATGGCCTGGACACAGGGCCTCTGAAACCCCTTCTCTGGCCAAGAGAAGCTTTCACGAACTACCAGGAGTCAGCAGGAAGAATGGACGGTGCAGAAAACAGGCCGTTTAAACTCAGGGCAACTGGGGAGGTATCAGAGAGGCTCACCTGTCCTCAGGCTCTGAGCCCCCCACAAATAAAGCTTCCCCAGCTCTGCCCACCCTGTAACCGCGGTGGGAACACTGTGTGGGCAGCTGTGTCCCTCCCCCACTTCCCTCCCAGCTCACATGTGTTTTTTATCACAGCCGGGAAGCAGTCAGGCCGGCCAAATCCAATCATGAACTTTCCTTTACATAAAGAGAGAAAAATCTTTGCCAAAAAAAAAAAGTTGTTTTTAAAAGTCGATTTCTTTTTCCATTTATTATTATTATTTGTCTCAAAAATAACTCAATCATCATTGCAAGACCATACTGGAAAATCTGTGCCACTGCCGAAAACTGGAACAAAATAAAAGTTAAAAGCAGATCACCAGCCGGGCGCAGACGTGGGTGGATCACGAGGTCAGGAGTTCGAGACCAGCGTGACCAATATGGTGAAGCTCCATGGCTACTAAAAATACAAAAATCAGCCGGGCGTGGTGGTGTATATCTGCAATCCCAGCTACTCGGGAGGCTGAGGCAGGAGAGTTGCTTGAACCCGGGAGGTGGAGGTTGCAGTGAGCCGAGATCTTGCAACTGCACTCCGGCCTGGGCCACAGAGTGAGACTCCGTCTCAAAAAAAAAAAAATTAATTGATTAATTAAATAAAGTGGAAAATTAGCAGCTCTGACTTGATTCAAATCAGGGCTTTTTCCTCTTGCTTTTTCCCACCTTCTGGGGGAATGCGGCTGAGAAGACGGGAGGTACGTTTCAGTAAATGAAGGGGATGGGATACAAGCAAAAGTCAACGGTACCTCCCAATCTAAGGCTGGGGGGGTAACACCAGGTACCCCCCAGAAATGCACGGGGCACCCCGGGCTACTGGTCCCAGGACAACGCTCTGTTTTCAGCCACGGCCGACTCAGGATTTTTTTATTTCCAATCAGCCTGTCCTCCGGGGAGAGGTGAGAATTTTTTTTTTTTTTAACACTTGAATACAAATATTTATAAGTTTATTTATATCTCAGTTTCACAAGATGTACCTTCATACTACGGGGCCTCACAAAACACAGTCTGTTGCTGCACCTTAACATTGAGGATATTGAACGTTAGGAGAATGACGGCATCAGCAAAGAAACTCAGGGTGTTTTGTTTTTTTTTTTTCTCCCCCTCACCGCCCGCCGACAATAACAGCAGGATACAAATGTGAAGACTGTTGGTCTGGGAAACGGTGTGTGATATCTTTTCATTTGAAGCAATCCCTGAAAATATCCGTACATGTATTCGTAACCCGAACGTAGGGGCCGCTATGTCGTAAATCATAACAGGCTCCTCGTGAATGGGGAAAAAAAAAAAAAAAAAAGCAACAGGTTTCAGAAATATAAAAATAAATGCAACGCGATGTCAAATTTACACTCCACATAATTAAAATAGTACATATTTATGAATGTCCAACCAAGGAAAAAAATAAATAACAAATCCACATACATCGTAAAGTAAGAAGCAGGGAAGTTTGCCTCCTTCCCACGGGACCTGCAGGTACAAATGGGTTGAACCCGTGAAGCCATCCCCTTTCAATAAATAGCACATTTCATAGCTTTGAAACTTGATATTTTCTACATTCCTTAACCAGCTTCTCATTAAATATCAAATTTCAATAAAACATTTATAAATTGCATCAAGTTATCCACGTGTATTGAAGAATCAGCATATACTTGCTAAGCTAATTCTCTTTAATAAATTAGGCACCAGTTTCTTTTTTTTTTTTTTTTAATGTCAAACATGTCCACCGAAAGCCTCTCTCCTCCCCAGACCTCCCAAAGCTGGAGGGGACAAGCGACTCTCAGCAAAGTGCCTCCTAAATGTGTGTCGTTGGAGTCGCTGCCGTGCGTCATCCTCGCTGTCTCCCTGGGAAAAGTCTGGAGTTAAAGGGAGCCGGAGGGTTCTGATTGTTCTGGTATTTTCCTGCCATCCTGACCAGAGCTTGGCACCAACCTGAAACCCGTGTGGGCTTCATTTCTGTTGAACGCCCAGCTGTCCCCACACGACAGCAGCAAGACCAGAACAGAAACTCAGGCTTCCAAGCAAGTGGGACCATTTCGGGGGGCCTGGCTGGACTTTGGCTGGGTGGCGAGGTCATCCCTAAGACAGGGCATCTTTGGAGCAAGCCAAAAGGCCTCCTTCCCTTACGGGACACACCAAGCCCACCAGACCACCAACTTTGTGACTGGAAAAACGGGTGTTGGATGTGTTCAGCTTCCCTTAAATCGTACAGGCAGAGAATCTGTCCCACCTCTTTATTCAGGGCGCTGGAGAAGAAAGCCACAGCCAAAGGGGCACTGTCACCAATGATTGTGAAATCACACCCCTATCCCCACCCCACCCCCACCAGAGAAGGTGCATTTTTCTAACTCTTGGCAATTTCCAGGAGCAGATTTTTTCAAAATATGCACCAGTCAGAGGCTCGACCGGAGAAAGAAAATCTAATAGCAACATCCAATACGTCCAATTCCTCTTCCCTGTGGGTGCCTCACAGTCAGAGAGAGAGAAAAGAGAGAGAAAAGTGGATGTGTCAGAAATAGATTTCACCAGAACAGCCACACGAACGAAGACGTGCGTTTTGCTCAACTGGGGCGACTGACAACCCTCCACGGACTATTTGGCCAAATCCTCTCTCTGCAATGCCGTTGCAATGAAACGCAGCCCACTTTGCTATCTGGGTGGTGTTCCTTGCTTGGTGAGCCAGAAAGCCACAGGAAAGCAGGAACGTGACTTTGAACAGAACCTTGTTTTGAGCAAAAAGCACCAAGAATCGCCAACATACGCCCACCCCATAAATTCAATGTCTCACATCCCGTGGGGAGATGTGTGCCGTTTCCACACTGAATGTTCACGCAGACGTGTCTCTGGAAGGCCTTCCAGGAAACCAAAACCCACGCACGTCACATTCAGAGGGTCCTCATCATCCCAGTCCCTCCTAAACATTCCAGAAAACAGAAAGGAGGCCGGGCGCAGTGGCTCACCCCTGTAATCTCAGCACTTTGGGAGGCCGAGGCGGGTGGATCATCTGAGGTCAGGAGTTCGAGACCAGCCTGGCCAAAATGGCGAAACCCCGTCTCTACTAAAAAATACAAAAATTATCCGGGAATGGTGGTGGGCGCCTGTCATCCCAGTTACTCAGGAGGCTGAGGCAGGAGAATCGCTTGAAGCCGGGAGGCAGAGGATGCAGTGAGCTGGGATTGCACTGCTGCACTCCAGCCTGGGTGACAGAGTGAGACTTCATGAAAGAAAGAAAGAAAGAAAGAAAGAAAGAAAGAAAGAAAGAAAGAAAGAAAGAAAGAAAGAAAAGAGAGAGAGAGAGAAAGAAAGAAAGAAAGAAAGAAAGAAAAGGAAGGAAGAGAAAGAAAGAGAGAGAGAAAAGAGAAAGAAAAAAGAGAGAGAAAAAGGAAAGAAACAGAAGGAAATAAAGAAAGAAAGAAGAGTCTTGGTGATGAGAAGAAAGAAAAGAAAGAAGAAAGAAAGAAAGAGAGAGAACAGCCTTGGTGGTGAGAAGAAAGAAAGAGAAAGAAAGAAAGAAATGAGAGAAGGAGAAAAAGAAAAGAAAGAGAGAGAAAGAAAGAGAAAAAGAAAAGAAAGAAAGAGAGGAAGAAGGCCTTGGTGGAGAGAGAAAGAAAGAAGAAAGAGAAAGAAAGAAAGAAAGGAAGAAAGAAAGAAAGAAAGGGAGGAAGGAAGGAAGGAAGGAAGGAAGGAAGGAAGGAAGGAAGGAAAGAAGGGAGGAAGGAAGGAAGGAAGGAAGGAAGGAAGGAAGGAAGGAAGGAAGGGAGGGAGGGAAGGGAAGGGAGAGAGAAGACGGTTTTGGCGGTGAGAACTAGTCACAGCCCAAGCTGAATTTCTTATTTCCTTCCATCCCGGGATTTCAGGGAGAAAGAAGCAGCTAGCATACACGTACCCCACACTCATTCGGGGACCACCCACCCATCTACAGAAAGTCACCCAACTTTTCTCACAGGAGAAAAGCCAGAGACAGGCGGTCTCAGCAGACACTCGTGTCGCACCCACACAGTTCTCTGCGTTTGATCTGCTTCGGGGACCCATTTGTGAGGGTGCAACTTGGCTCTCTTTCCATATTAAATCAAAACGAAACCATCCCCCCACAGTTGAGAGTAAGTATCTCCCTTTTAAAAGTTCAGATTCAGGCCAGGTGCAGTGTGGCTCACGCCTGTAATCCCAGCGCTTTGGGAGGGACAAAGCGGGCAGATCAACCTGAGGTCAGGAGTTTGAGACCAGCCAGGCCAACACTGCAAAACCCCGTCTCTACTAAAAATACAAAAAAGTTAGCCAGGCCTGGTGGCAGGTGCCTGTAATCCCAGCTACTCGGGAGGCTGGAAACCCTGTGTCTACTAAAAATACAAAAAAGTTAGCCAGGCCTGGTGGCAGGTGCCTGTAATCCCAGCTACTCGGGAGGCTGAGGCAGGAGAATGGCTTGAACCCAGGAGGCGGAGGTTGTGGTGAGCCGAGATGGTGCCATTGCACTCCAGCCTGGGGGACAAGATTGAAACTCCCTCTCTAAAAAGAAACATTCAGATTCTACAGGGACCAGGTATATGTCTTTCTACTCACTTGGAGTGAGCTTTTTGTTGGGAGGAAACGACAGACTGTTATGTTTCGATTTTTGAAAATTACTCAGCCTTTTTGGTAAAAAAAAAAAAAAAAAAAAAAAAAAAAAAAAAAAAAAATTTAGGGCTGTACATATCTTACCAACAAGCGTTACATACTCTGATGAATGAATCTACTTCCCAAAGATGCCAAATGCAATTCTTCTTTTCTATAAAAATTTCAGCTTAACTATAAAAGCCTCCCTCTCTTTTTTTTTTTAAATTTCCAGCTTAAAAAAAAAATGCGTGAATGAGGCAAACTCTCTAATACCGTTAATGTCTGGGGAAAAAGAAGTTGCCAAGTGATTTAAAAATACCGAATTTGCATTCTTTCTCTCTCTCTCGGTCATTTTACAGCGGTTCTAACATTTTGACATAAAAAATGTTGAAGGAGACTTTTGGACTGTATAAAGAATATCAGAGGATACAAATGAGAGGGGTTCAAATGGATCTAAGTTCAGCTCAGCGACAAGATAGAAAGTGTTATATGGAAGAAAAAAAGAAGTTTTTTTTTTTCTTTTTTTTTTCTTTTTCAGCACGTGGGCGCTGCCCTCTCTCCCCGTGGGACCCTGCACCTCCTTCCACGCAAATGTGTTACGGAAATAAGAGAGTTGACCATTGAATGTTAGTAAATGTTGGGAGAAGATAGTTTCTCTCTGGGCAGGCCGTGGTAACTAATGCAAATGATGGAGATGGACCATCTTGGAGGTCACCAAATCCCTTGCTGTGTTCCCAGAAAACCAACCAGAACAGGCAACGTGGATCTCCCAAAATCTGGGGGCAGAACCCTGAATGTTTTCGGTTAGGTCATTTCAAGCAACTGTCCAGGCCATGCCAGCGGTAACGACAAGTTGCTATCTGCTGTTTATAAAACTGGGGGCACGTTGGGAGGCCGAGGCGGGCAGATCACCTGAGGTCAGGAGTTCAAGACCAGCCTGGCCAACACGGTGAAACCCCATCTCTAGTAAAAATCAAAAAAATTAGCCAGGCTTGGTGGTGGGTGCCTGTAATCCCAGCTACTCAGGAGGCTTAGGCAGGAGAATCGCCTGAACCCGGGAGGCAGAGGTTGCAGTGAGCCGAGATTGTGTCACTGCACTCCAGCCTGGGCTAGGAAGCAAGTCTCTTTCTCAAAAAAAAAAAAAAAACAACAACAACAACAAAACAAACAAACAAAAAAACAAAGAAACAAACAAAAGAACAAACTGGGGGAATGCAGAAGTTGGAGTAGGGGAGAAAGAAAAGATAGAACCGCCTACATCTGCAAAAACTTTAAAACTCTGTGGATCTCTCCCTAGCTTTTACGCTTCCCAACCAGAAACAGTTCAGGTACCAAAGTGACATCTTGGCACCATCCTACTCTCTTTTATCCCCTTCAGACACACAACCACACTCCCACAGCGCCCAGGGTAATCTCTACGCCCGTTGATTTTTGCAAAAGGGGCCCTCAGGGGCCAGGCGGCCAGTGCTGAAGAAGAGGTAATGCCTTTTACACGTTGGACGCTGACGGGGTCAAGAGTGCACGGCTATTTCTTTTTGATCTATAATATTTATAATATTGCACTTCATTCCATGTCACTAAAGTTAATGCTGCATCAGTATGACACCTGCCAACCACGCGTCCGTCTCTTATGCAAGTCATTTATGCAAGTCATTTGCGTCTGAATTCTGTAACACAGCAAAAAAACCAATCCAAAACAAAACAAACCCAGTTTGGGAATCAAATACTGGAAAAGTTATAAAGTCTCCTGTTCCATGCCACAAGGCATCCCAACTGTCTCCGGTGCTGCGGGGCCAGACGTGTACGCGAGCATCACGGTCCTCATTCAGGTCCCCAGAACGTGGGAGTCTCAACGTGGAAGGTTCGGTTCCCCCTCCCCTCCCTTTGCAAACCCCCCCGTTCACGTCCTCAGCCTCAGCCAGAGAACTATTTCCTTATTGCTGCCTGGGAGGCTGGGGGGAGCGGTGGAGGAGAGCCTGGCCCCTGCCTCCTGGGATTCCAAAGTCCACATTCAAATCCACACCCGTTCCGCAGCCTCTTGGGATGAAGGAAGAAGCACGGTAGTAAAGAAAATCCTTGGCAACGAAGAAATGGCATTTTCATCGGAGACCAGCCCCGGGATCTTTGCAGTTTCATAGAATCTAGGGATCTTCCAAACGTGTGTAGTTAGTTAACCGCATGCATAGGGTATAGCAGAGGAAGACGCAGCGAGGCGGGGATTTACCCTTCTCCAGGGTCCCAGGACGCAGGGGCAGCCTTGGAGAGGCCCGGGCTGGGCGCACGGCCGCTCACCCGCTCCGCCTTCCGCACCATCTCCGCGAGGGTCTGGCTGGGTCGTGCGTGGACGGTCCCGGGAGCCCCCTCCTCAGGCCTCTTGCAGGAGTTCCCGGGGTGCCCGGAGCACGGTGGCCGCGGAAGAAGCTCCAGACGGGGTTGAGTGCAGGACGCGCTGTGCAGGCGGGGCGCGCGGATCCCGGGAGTCCGGGCGCGCAGGGGGCTGCGCGGCGGGTCAGAGCCCCAGGGCTTCCGCGTGCTTCCGCGCCTTGAGCCGCAGGTCGGCGATGCTGGAATTCTTGCTGTTGCTTTTGGCGGCGGCGGCGACCACCGCGGCGGCCGAGGCGGACTCGGCCAGCGACGCGATGGGCAGCCCGAAGGGCGGCGGGGGGAACATCAGGTAGGGCGCGTGCGCCGCCAGGTGCGGGTGCAGGTGCGGGTGCGCGTGGGCCACGCCTTCCAGCTGCAGCTGAGCCTGGACCTGCAGGAGCGGGCCCGAAGGGGTGAGGGCGCAGGATGGGGACTGGGGAGCCTGCTCCGCCCCGCGCCCCCGGAAACACCCAACGTGCCTCTTTTCCCCTAGGGAGCGTCGCCCCTTCTCCAGCCCTGGAGACCACCCCACACCCGACTGTCCTCCTTCCCCCTGGCCCAGAATTGGCGCTGCCACTGGATGCATCGGGGCGAGCCAGGCCAGGGGAATCCGAACAGCTCCCTGCAAAACGCATGGGAGTGGGGTCCACATCTGGAACGCCCTCGGGGCGGCTCCAGATGCGCTCTCTTTGCAGGGATTCAGGGACTTCGGCTCACAACGTTATCTCCCCCAGCCAGTCCCCAGTAACCTCTCCCAGGACACCAGGTTCCCAAGCCTCTCCCGGGGACACTAGGTCCCCAAGCCTCTCCCGGGTCACCATGTGTCCAAGCCTCTCCCGGGTCACCAGGTTTCCAAGTCTCTTCCGGACACCAGGTCCCCAAGGCTCTCCCGGGACACCAGGTCCCCAAGGCTCTCCCGGGACAGCAGGTCCCCAAGGCTCTCCCGGGTCACCACGTGTCCAAGCTTCTCCCTGGGACACCAGGTCTGCAAGGCTCTCCCAGGTCACCAGGTCCCCAAGGCTCTCCCGGGTCACCACGTATCCAAGACTCTCCCGGGTCACCAGGTCCCCAAGGCTCTCCCGGATCATGACGTGTCTAAGCCTCTCCCTGGGACACCAGGTCCCCAAGCCTCTCCCGGGTCACCAGGTTTCCAAGTCTCTCCCGGGACACCAGGTCCCCAAGGCTCTCCCGGGTCACTAGGTCCCCAAGGCTCTCCTGGGTCACCAGGTCCCCAAGGCTCTCCCGGGTCACCAGGTCCCCAAGGCTCTCCCAGGTCACCACGTATCCAAGCTTCTCCCTGGGACACCAGGTCCCCAAGGCTCTCCCAGGACACCAGGTCTCCAAGGCTGTCCCAGGACACCAGGTCCCCAAGGCTCTCCCGGGAATACCAGGTCCCCAAGCTTTTCCCGGGGACACCAAGTCCCCAAGGCTCTGGTGCGCAAAGCCAGGGATGCGGACCCCCCTCCTTCGGGCCTGGGCCAGGGAATGCTGGAGAGCTAGCGGCCACCGGCGCTCGGGGTCCATTTCTGAGTTGTTCATTTATGATTTATACGTTTATACCTTCCGCTCTCCACCGCCACCCCCCAAGCCCCTGCGCCCTCGGCCAGCTGAGGCTGCAGTCAGAGGGCTAGGACCTCCGGCCCTTCGCCAAACACGCGCCCACATACAAACCCCAGCTTGTCCCCTTGGAATAAAACGGTGAAGAACAGAGGCCACGCGTCTGCCCTGCCAGAGCCCTCCCAACCCCATTCCGCCCGCGCATGCACTCCCGACCCCCAAATTAGGGATCGAAGGGGCAAGGGGCGCCGCAGCAGCCGGGTGCTGAGCTGCGTTCAGGCAGGGCGCACGTGGGCGCTGCGCTCTCTCCTCCTAGGACCCTGCACCTCCTTCCACGCAGCTCCCCGCTTCCCCCCATCCAATCCCCCCCCACTAAGCCAGAGCAGAGAGCGGCACCCTGGGGAAGCTTGGGCGACCGACCTCCTACTCCCTGGAAGCCCCAAATCCACCCTGGGCACCCAAGCGCTGCTGACTCCAAAGTAAGTGGGGAGGTGAGTAGGGTGCTACTCCAGCTCGGAGATGCAGAGACCAGGCCAGGGGCCAGGGGCCAGGCAGACGCCCCAGGCCCTTGGGGTGGTGGTGAAAAGGGAATGGGTGTCTGTCCCATCTCTGATATCCAGGCGCAAGCAACCCGCCCTTCTTAACCAGGCAGCAAGCCAGCTGGGGGTGCCTGACTAGGTGCACTTTTCACTCCTCTGGTTTTTGTCAGATTTCTGTTTGGGTTTGTGTGTGTTCACCTTCCCAAAAGTGGAGTTTTACAGCGTGATTTTTTTTTTTTTTTTTTTTTTTTTTTTTTTGAGACACAGTCTTGGAGTCTCACTCTGTCACCCAGACTGGAGTGCAGTGGTGCGATTTTGGCTCACCGCAACCTCCGCCTCCCAGGTTCAAGTGATTCTCGTGCCTCAGCCTCCCAAGTACCTGGGATCACAGGTGTGCGCCACCACGCCCGGCTAAGTTTTGTGTTTTTAGTAGAGATGGGTTTTCACTGTGTTGGTCAGGCTGGTCTCAAACTCCTGACCTCAGGTGATCCACCTGTCTCGGCCTCCCAAAGTGCTGGGATGAGAGGCGTGAGCCACTGCACCCCGCCTAATTTTTGTATTTTTAATAGAGACGGGGTTTCGTTAACTTGGCCAGGCTGGTCTTGAACTCCTGATCTCAGGTGACGCACCGGCCTCAGCCTCCCAAAGTGCTGGGATGACAGGCGTGAGCCACCATGCCAGGCCCAGCCTGATTTAATATGTGCCAAGGTGCCTGTAAATGCCTCCTTGGAAAAGCCACTGCTTTTTTTCTGAGGGCCGGCTGAGAAGTCTGCAGGGGCGGGGAAGGACTAGGAGTGTCAGGATGGGGGAGCAAGTAGGGGAAAGGGGAGGGGAGCGGCGGGTCCCTGGGGGTCTTCAGAGTAAGAACAACCGAGGTACCTGTTGGAAAGGCATCCGTAAGGCTCCCATGTTGACGTATGGTGCCACCCGGCAGGCATCTAGGTGGTTGGCTGTGCCCAAGATGACGCCTGTGGCAAAAGGTAGCAGGTGTCAGTGTGGTGGTCCTGGGTGCAGCCAGCATCTCGTCACCCCCCATCCCTCCTGGAGCAGGCTCCCCCAGCTTCAGGTCCCCCGAGTCCCGACACCCACCTTTATGCATCTGATTCTCTTGTTTGCGGCACTTGGCTCTCCGATTCTGGAACCAAACCTTGGGGAGAAGCAGAGAGAGATGTGGAGCCCTGCGAATCCAGCCCAACCTCCCCAGGGAGGACCCTTCCCATGACGATGAACCAAGCAGTCTGCACTTCTGGGAGCCGGGAGGTGACTGCTGGTGGGCGCCCAGACACTTACCGCCCCTCTGTCTCCAGCCCTGCATCACTGACTGCCTAGTACTGAAATTTTTTTTTTTTTTTTAATTTTTTTTGTTTTGTTGTGGTAGTGGTTGTTCTGAAATCGAGTCTTGCTCTGTCACCAGGGCTGGTGTGCAGTGGTGCAATCTCGCCTCACTGCAACCTCCACCTCCCAGGTTCAAGCGATTCTCCTGCCTCAGCCTCCCGAGTAGCTGGGATTACAGGCACCTGCCACCACGCCTGGCTAATTTCTGTATTTTCGTAGAGACGGGATTTCACCATGTTGGCCAGGCTGGTCTCGAACTCCTGACCTCAGGTGATCCACCCGCCTCAGCCTCCCAAACTGCTGTGACGACAGGCATGAGTCACCACACCCGGCCTAGAACTGAAAATTGGGTTTTGTTTTTTGGTTTTTGCTTTGTTTTTGTTTTATTTTGTTTTTGAGATGGAGTCTCGCTCTCTCATCCAGGCTGGAGTGCAGTGGCACAATCTCACCTCACTGCAACTTCCACCTCCCAAGTTCAAGCGATTCTCCTGCCTCAGCCTCCCAAGTAGCTGGCATTACAGGCGCACACCACCATGCCCGGCTAATTTTGTATTTTAGTAGAGATGGGGTTTCACCATACTGGCCAGGCTGGTCTGGAACTCCTGACCTCAAGCGATCCACCCACCTGGGCCTCCCAAAGTGCTGGGATTAGAGGTGTGAGCCACCGTGCCTGGCCTTACAGCTTGGTTTTATACTTTTTTTCTTTTTTGAGACATTGTCTCACTCTGTCGCCCAGGCTGGAGTGCAGTGGCATGATCTCGGCTCACTGTAACCTCCACCTCCCAGGTTCAAGCAATTCTCCAGCCTCAGCCTCCTCCGGAGTAGCTGGGACTACAGGCATGCGACACCACGCCTGGCTAATTTCTGTATTTTAGTAGAGACGGGGTTTCACCATGTTGGCCAGGCTGGTCTTGAACTCCTGACCTCAAGCAATCCACCCGCCTGGGCCTCCCAAAGTGCTGGGATTAGAGGCGTGAACCACTGCACCTGACCTAGGACTAGAAATTGTTAAACCCTCCGTGCCCTGCGTAAGTGAGACCTGTGCGTTAACACTGATGAATTTAAGTGAAAAAGTGAGTTCCGAGACAGTGGAAGTGGACTGTCGAACTTTCCAGCAATCTGTGTGGGCACCCCGCCCCCCAACTCCTGTATACCCTGTAGGAGAACCCAGGTTTCCACCTTCAGGCTTTAGCCATGAAGGGAGAGGGTGAGAGCTGATGGCGAAAGAGTTCCAAATCCAGCCCCTTCTCCAATCTAGCTCTGGACACACCCAGCCCAGAAAATGTCTTGCCCTTCTCCACCTCCTCGGAAGCCCTGGGGAGCTGAAGGCGTCGCGTTCATATTACCAAGGGTCATAAACATCCCGTAGAGGACCACCAAGGATTGCAGGCTTTGTGGTAGGAGCATTCTGCCCCTCCGAGGACTTCTGAGCCATGGGGGAAGCTATCAAGAAGTTGAGTGCAATAGAGCAGGGGTTCCTCAGGAGGCTGGGGAGATTCACAGAGGCCTCTTGTCAAGATTTGCGTGCAAATTCCACCCCCTCTCACCTCCTACAAGCCCCCTCCGCCCTCCCAGTATTGACAATCTCTTCCTCCACAGACAGACCAGCTGGAGAACGCAGGGAGTTTAGCCTATGCCTTGTAATCTGGACACCTCCCCATCCACTCCCCCACCGCCTCCTCCCTGACAATGTCAGTGGCTTAATTCCTCCTAACAGGTTTTCTGCGGCAGAAAACCTCCACCCTGACCAACAAGGCAGTCGGTGCCCAGGAGAAATAATTCGTACAGAGACAGGCGCCGTCAGCCAAGGTGGTGAGTGAACCAGTCACTCCAGCTGCTGTGGGCAAAACACGTGCTCGGTCCCTCGGTACGCAGCCACCCTCACGCACTGTGCACTGTGCCCCTATGAAAGGGAACCTCAGAAAACCCTCACAGTTAGGGAGCACCCAGGAGTCTACACAACGCAACGTGAACTTGGTCTCGAACCCAAGACCGAGCCTCCCGCCCACCTTCTGGAAGTGGCTTTTCATTTCCAAAGTGGGTCCTGCTGGGCTGCAGCGCGCCTGTTTCCCAGCAAAGTCATCCTCCCTCACCCACCTCCCCCCGCCAAAAACGGCCCCTGCGTGGGGCTGACATCGAACTTCACAAATAATTTCCAAAGTTCGCGCTTTCAGACCTTCACCTCCACTGACCGCCCAAGTGACGGCCGCTGTGTACCCCTCAACACCCACCTGGACTCTCTGCCGTCTCCTCCAGGGTCCAGAAAGCAAGCCAGCCACCCAAAAGCGTCTGTGAGGCCATTTTTCAAAAAACAAAACCCTACTGCAATGTGGGAAGCCTCATTCACTCTCCAACACGGAGAGAGGAAAACCCTACTGAAACGTGGAAAGCCTCATTCACTCTCCCTTCAACACGGGGAGAGAAAAACCCTACTGAAAATGAAACACGGGAAGCCCCATTCAGTCTCCCTTTAACACGGGAGAGGAAAACCCTACTGAAACGTGGGAAACCTCATTCACTCTCCCTTCAACACGGGGAAAGGAAAATCCTACTGCAACATGCAAAGCCTCATTCACTCTCCCTTCAACACGGAGAGAGGAAAACCCTACTGAAACGTGGAAAGCCTCATTCACTCTCCCTTGAACACGGGGAGAGGAAAACCCTACTGAAAATGAAACACGGGAAGCCCCATTCAGTCTCCCTTTAACACGGGAGAGGAAAACCCTACTGAAACGTGGGAAACCTCATTCACTCTCCCTTCAACACGGGGAAAGGAAAATCCTACGGCAACATGCAAAGCCTCATTCACTCTCCCTTCAACACAGAGAGAGGAAAACCCTACTGAAACGTGGAAAGCCTCATTCACTCTCCCTTCAAGACAGAGAGAGGAAACCCTACTGAAACGTGGAAAATCTCATTCATTCTCCCTTCAACACAGAGAGAGGAAAACCCCTACTGAAAATGAAACATGGGAAGCCCCATTCAGTCTCCCTTCAACACGGGGAGAGGAAACCCTACTGAAAGGTGGGAAACCTCATTCACTTTCCCTTCAACACAGAGAGAGGAAAATCCTACTGAAACGTGGAAAGCCTCATTCACTCTCCCTTCAAGACGGGGAGAGGAAAACGCTACTGAAACGTGGGAACCCTCATTCAGTCTCCCTTCAACACAGAGAGAGGAAAACCCTACTGCAACGTGGAAAGCCTCATTCACTCTCCCTTCAACACGGGGAGAGAAAACCCTACTGAAAATGAAACACGAGAAGCCCCATTCAGTCTCCCTTTAACACGGGAGAGGAAAACCCTACTGAAACTTGGGAAACCCCATTCACTCTCCCTTCAACACGGGGAGAGGAAAACCCTACTGAAACGTGAACCATGGGAAGCCCCATTCAGTCTCCCTTTAACACAGAGAGAGGAAAACCCTACTGAAACGTGGAAAGCCTCATTCACTCTCCCTTCAACACAGAGAGAGGAAAACCCTACTGAAAATGAAACATGGGAAGCCCCATTCAGTCTCCCTTCAACACGGGGAGAGGAAACCCTACTGAAACGCGGGAACCCTCATTCACTCTCCCTTCAACACAGAGAGAGGAAAACCCTACTGAAACGTGAAACATGGGAAGCCCCATTCACTCTCCCTTCAACACGGGGAGAGGAAAACCCTACTGAAACGTGGAAAGCCTCATTCACTCTCCCTTCAACATGGGGAAAGGAAAAATCCTACTGAAACGTGAAACATGGGAAGCCCCATTCAGTCTCCCTTTAACACGGGGAGAGGAAAACCCTACTGCAACATGCAAAGCCTCATTCACTCTCCCTTCAACACGGGGAGAGGAAAAAAAAAAAAAAAGATGATGAAGAATAAAAGTGATGAATTAGCCGCTGCGTTAAGCGCTAATAAATCAGTCTTGGAGTGATTCACGATCAATTCCAATTAAGCCTGAATATGGTAAGTGAAGTGTGTGACACTGGTTTAGACAGTTATTTCTTCATTAAACACCACTCACTGCTTTCTTTCACAAATGCCGTAATGCGATTTACTTTTGATTTCCATTACAGACAGTGAATAATGACATTTAATTTAGCTCTGCGCCATAAACCCAAAGATATTTGTTGTAATTAAATTACCGCCTGCCCCTCACCGCGGTCTCATAACTTTCGATTATAACCCTGACAGCTGGGTGATAGGACTTTGCAGGGCTACGCTAAAAATAAAAGGTTAATCAGGAACAGCTTCCATCGGATGCTCAATTTATTTACAGCAAATTTCCACAGTAAATTGAAACTCTATCCGCTAACAGCACGGGACACAGGCTGTACTGAAAGACATTTTTACCCAACAATTCACAAGAGCTGGGATTAAAATACGGTTCGTTTTCTGTCCCTGCTCCCTGTCCCTGTCCCCTCAACTATCACGACCTTCCACGCGACGTCTGTGTTTAAACTAATTGATTTTTATGACGACTCAAAGCCCCGCTTGCCTTGATTATACGACCATTTTCCCTGAGGCGATAGAGAATTATGTCTTTTATTCCATTCCCATGTTTGTTTTTATTATTATTTACCGTCGTTAAATTTTCATGCGACCCCTGAATCGATAACCCCTGACTTCTCCCCGATTTGTCTTTAAAGGTGCTGTAGTCGGTAATAGACTACGGAAAGAAATAGTGTGGAATTAAATTACAAGTAATTTATTTTTATAGAAACAGTACATCAAGGGCTGGGATATATTACGGATCCCAGGCACACAGACACCAGGAGATGACATACACTTGATGTCCCCTTTAGCGAAACTTTAATCTTTTCATTAATTTATACGGGGCAGTCCAATCCATCTTCTGGGAGAGGGGTGGACAGCGAGGAAACCCCTGTGTCTGATGCACACAGACCCCTAAGGAGGGACACAGTCCTCCCTCCCAGTCATCAAAGCCTCTCTCTGCCCTGGACAGTACCGTTTTGGGGACCACAGCCCTCGGTAAAGATGCCTGGGGAGGCTTTATTTAACCCTAACGATCTCGGGGAGGCCTTTAAAAATGCAGCCACAGGGGAAGACGGAAGACAATCAGGAGCCAAAATATATATATATATATATTTTTTTTTTTAATGAAAGAGCTTGTGAAACACTCTGCATTAAATGCATCTGTATCTTCATCTCCTAAGCAACATCGGTGGAAAAGTTGTGTTTGAATGTGTTGACGCGATAACCCACCCCACGGGAACCGAAGGAAATCAGGGACCAAAAAAAATATATATTTATATATAGATAGATAGATATGTTTATATATATTTATGTATATATAGATAGATATGTTTACATATATATTTATGTATATATAGATATATATGTTTATATATATTTTTATGTATATATAGATATATATGTTTATATATCTATATAGATATATATGTTTATATATCTATATAGATATATATGTTTATATATATCTACATATAGATATATATGTTTATATATCTATATATAGATATATATGTTTATATATATCTATATATAGATATATTTATATATAGCTATATACAGATATATATGTTTATATATATATGTTTATATATCTATATAGATATATTTATATAGAGAGATGTATTTATATGTCTATATACAGATATATATGTTCATATGTATCTATATATAGAGATATATATGTTCATATGTATCTATATATAGAGATATATATGTTCATATGTATCTATATATAGAGATATATATGTTCATATGTATCTATATATAGAGATATATATGTTTATATGTATCTATATAGAGAGATATATATGTTTATATGTATCTATATAGAGAGATATATATGTTTATATGTATCTATATAGAGAGATATATGTTTATATATCTGTATATAGAGATATATATGTTTATATATTTATATGTTTATATATGTTTATATATATTTATATATATGTTTATGTATGTTTACATATGTTTATATATGTTTTTATATATTTATATGTTTATACATATTTATATATGTTTATATATATTTACATGTTTATATATATTTATATATGTTTATATGTATATATATATTTTAATGAAAGATTTTGTAAAACACTTTGCATCAAACCCATCTGTATCTTCATCTCCTAAGCAACATCGATGGAAAAGTTGTGTTTGCATGTGTTGACTTGATAACCCATGTTTATATCTATTTATATATGTTTATATACATTTATATGTTTATATATTTATATGTCTGTATATATATATATATATATATATATATAAAATGAAAGATTTTGTAAAACACTTTGCATCAAACGCATCTGTATCTTCGTCTCCTAAGCAAAATCTAGGGAAAGCTGTGTTTGAATGCGTTGACCTCATAACCAATCCTACGGGAACGGGCTTTGAATGCGTCTCTTTGCTTTGAACGCCCTTTGCTTTGTCACGGGTCTCTCCCTGGTCGGCAATCTTAATTTCATTTATTTTTGACCGGGTCCCCAGGGTACGGGGATCCTGACCGTCTCTCTTTCTCTATCTCTCTCTGTCTGTCTCTCTGTCGGCCCTTCTGTCCTGCCCAGAACCAGAAGAAAGGACTGGAGGAATTGACCTTCCAGGGGAGCTGACCTGTCAGGCAGGGGCTGGAGGAAGCCATTTGGGGACTCTCCCACCAGCACCCCTGAAATAAATTCATACCCTTAAGTATGAATTCATAGCTTTAAGTAAGGAAGCCTCTGCCCGCCCCTCCCTCTGTGCACACTCAAGGCCCCCCGCCCCCCAGTGCCTGGTCTGATGGGGCACCGTGAATTCGCGCGCTCCACGGGGGGCACCCGTGCCCCGCTAATGGTCTCTGCGCATCCAGATGCCCAAAGTGCTCCTGCGCTCCCCACAGCCGGAGGGAGGAGGGGGTGGTTTGTAGCAGAGGTCAAGGCTGAAGAGGGGAAGAGGGAGACAGAAACGGTGGGTGAAAAAAGGGAGGAAAGAGAAGACCCTATTTCTCCCCACCTAGGGACAGAGGGCACCCCTCTCCTTTCATCCTAAGGAATCCTTTTCAATGCAACCACACGGGAAGACGCAAGAGAATCAGGGGCCAAAAGATACATTTTTTTAAATGAAAAATCTCGTAAAACACTCTGCATCAAATGCATCTTAGCTTCATCTCCTAAGTATAATCCAGGGAAAGTTTTGTTTGCAAGTGTTGGCCCCTGTAACCAATCCCAGGGGAACAGAACGGAGTCAGGGGCCAATATATGGGTTCACTCGGTGCGTTTGCACCGAGGACAAACAGATATCTATAATATATACAATATATATATTTGTATAACATATATTTATTTGTATAACATATATTTGTATATATATTTATTTGTTTGTCGTTGGTGCAAACAAACGCAATGAACCTATCCTACAGGCCTCAGACGTCTCCAAAAATCCAGGAACCCCAGCCCGCCCCTCACCCAACCTCCCCGAGCTCCGGGAAGGGGACCACGGCCCGGGCGCAGGTGGGTGTACCCATGCTGTGCGCTCCCGAGGACCAGGCGACGGCTCCGGGCCCCCGGGGTTCCTACCTGCACGCGCGCCTCGGAGAGCCCCAGGCGCTGGCTAAGCTCCTCGCGCATGAAGGCGTCGGGGTAATGGGTCTCGTCGAAGAGTCGCTCCAGCTCGTTGAGCTGTTCCAACGTGAAGTTGGTACGGCTGCGCCTCTGTTTCAGCTTCGTCTGCCCGTCCTCGTCCTCCGACTTCACGTCCTCGCGCTTCTCTTTGCATTCATAAATCCCTGGGTGGGGAGCGGAGGGCACAGGGCTGAGGCCGGGAGCGCCTCACCAAAGGCTCCCGGGGTCCTCTCCGCCCGCGCCCGCCTCCCCCAGCACGGCCCGCGGGGTCCTCCGCGCAGGCAGCGTGGCGCGCGGTGCGGGGAGGTATTGCGCAGCGTGGCGAACCCCTTCGTGCATCCCGCGGTGGAAAGGGGGGCCTCGAAAACCAATGCGCTTTGACGCAAAAACTGCGTGGGGTCCAAAAGGCAAAAGCCGAAGGGGATACTCGCTGCTTTCCCAAAATACCTGGGCTTTTGCGCCTCATCTCTGAACCGTTTCCTCAATTATCCACTTCACCTCTGTTGACATAACCTAACCTTTTTTTCTTATTTTTTTTTAAGGAGAGTGGCGTGTCAAATCATATTTTTAAAGAAAAGTATTTGAGGAAGAACTGCCAACTGTGGGATCGATCCCCGGAGCGGGACGCCCGGGAAGGACACGGGGAGGGCCCGGGGCGGGTTGCAGATTCTAGGCCTTTGGAGAGGCGCTATCCCCACCGCTGCAGCGCAGGAGGGCTGGGGGTCCCTCCGGGATCTGGCGGAGCTAGAATGCCCTACAGAAGCCTGTTTCTCACCAGAACGGCAGAACCATATCTGAGTACCTGAATGCACCACCGCGCCTGGGGGGTGAACCGCGTTCGCAGAAATCTCTCCTTCCCACTTTTTCACACGCGGTCGGGCGCCTACCCCACCAGGGTGCCATACATGGCACTTTCTCATCTCCAATAATGGAGACCTGTCTGTATTTGCTGGGGGAGTCAGAAGGGCAGAAAAGTCAGCCCTCAAGCGTTTCCAGGTGAAAAACATTTCCTTCCTCATTTTAGACACTCAGCCCTTGACCAAGCTCAGGGGTTTAAGTAAAAGGTGTCTCCCCCGCTCCCCTTCAACCCAGGGCTGGTGGAAGTGGCATCTCCAACGCCCCTCTCTTCCTATCTCGGGCCTGCTGAGCACAGATGAAAAGCGCGCGATGCCCTAATTAGGTGTCCCTTGCTGTCAAGGGTGAGGGGCTGACATTTGGAAGTTTAGTCTGGAAACAGTCTCAGAACCACAGGCAAGGCCACTGCAACCAAGAAGCTTGCAAAGCTGACAAATCCAAGGTGCACCATCCACACCAGGGCCCCCCCACCCCACCCCGAGCTAGATTCACTGCTGGACGCTTATTCCAACGTGGATTTCACATTCTCTTTCACCTCCTAAAAGGCACGTGACTGCGAGAGCACTCCCTTCCTTCCCCCAAGTGAATCGTTTCCTGGAGACGGCCCCCAGCTCTCCCTCCTTCATTTCTCTAAGTCTGAACCCCAGCACTTGAGCCCAGCTGACAAACTGGTCTTCAAAACCCTCAAGCACCCGCAGGCTTTGCAAAACCCACGGGATCCCAGGCTCGCTGTTCCCCAAAACTCCAGGCTTCCACTGTAGCCTCAGAGTCTCCCCTGCCCTCCCACCTCCATTTGAAGTGGATCTGATGAATCAATACTAGCAGGGGTGGCAGTCCTGGCCCCGGGGGGGGTCTTTCTGTACCCAGCCAAGGCGAAAATGTAACGGGGACTTTCTGTCTCCTCTCCTGTGGCCCTGGATCTGTGGCCCGGTCTTTATTTTCCTCTCACTTTGGAAAGGCCTGGAACACACTTTTCTCTCCCGGGTCCATGGCCAGGGGGAGAAGAGAGAGCTCAGAGGAGCAAATCAGTGTCTGCGAAGGACAACCAAAAAGCAACCCCACAGAAGCGGGCGCCGGGCACTGCGAAACCTCTTAAATTAGATGCAGGCCCTCAAGTGGCTCCAGGTTTCTGCTTTGACAAGGTCAGGGCCTTGGGAAGGTGCCTGGTGCATCCTACGAATACAAAGCTATTTCCCGGGGGCCACTCCACACCCAAAATGCAGGGCCCGGGAGAGCAGGTAGCCCCATAGTTCTAGGAAGAATTACCTTTGGGGAATTCACCCTCGTACCTCAACTCTGGGAATCAGCGAAAGCCGAGGCTGGATTCTCTGCCTCTTTGTAATGAAAACATAATAGGCGTCCGTAGCCGTCTCCAGCTGTGCCCGGACACAGCCAGCCCATTTTATTCCGAAGATGTACATGCCGCCCAGTTGTCGTGTTTGCACAGAAATCCCTGGTTCCAGCCCCTCTCTCTGAGCCTCTTTACTCCCCAATTTCCACTCCGGGACGATCCACCACTGAAGTATCAGGAAGAAGGGCCAGAGGGGACCTCCCCGGGCCCCGCACAACCGGCTGCGCTCTGACAACCTTGAGTCAGGACGCGCCCGCGAAGCCACCAGCTTCCCCTGGCCCCTCGCGCCCCGTCCAGATCCCGGCCACCTGCGGGCACGGGAGTAGTTTTAATGGACCCAACAGCTTTCACTAGGATCAAGCTGCGAGGTTCAAAGGAAAAAAACAAAATAATAATGAAGTGTTCCTTAAAGGAAACCAGAACCGAGCTGACCCGGGGCCTTCCCGTCTCCGACCACGCAGCCTCGAGTCTTCCCATGATCTCAGGGAACCCGGCAGGCGCTGAGCGCTGGGGAGGCGCGTAGAGACAGCTCCTCTGTGCGTCTGGGTGACCGTAAATACAAGGCACACAGGCAGGGACAGAAACCCACATCCTAAGCCAGTAGGACCCAGGCCGGGCGCGGTGGCTCACGCCTGTCATCCCAGCACTTTGGGAGGCCGAGGCGGGCGGATCACCTGAGGTCAGGAGTTCGAGACCAGCCTGACCAATATGGTGAAAACCCGTCTGTACTAAAAACACAAAAAATTAGTCGGGTGGGGTGGTGGGCACCTGTAGTCCCAGCTACTGGGGAGGCTGAGGCCGGAGAATCGCTTGAACCCGGGAGGCGGAGGTTGCAGTGAGCCGAGATCGCACCATTGCACTCCAGCCTGGGCGACAGAGCGAGATTCCGTCTCAAACAAACAAACAAACAAAAAAAGGAAAGAAAAGAAAAAGAAAATGAAAAAGATATCTCAGGCCCTACGGCTGCAGGCACAGCCACCCGGATCCACCCCAGCCCGGGACCTTCCCGTGTCGGTGCCCCACGCGCGCGGCCCCCGCTGCGACCCTCCCTGGGATCCCCCCACCTTCCACCCACCACCCCTGGCCTGTCTCCCCGCGTCTCCGGTCGGGTCCACTCCTGCCTCCCTTCCTTTCTTAGGGAAAACCTGGCGGCCCGGGCCTTACCCTGTCGAGCCGGGCGCTGCAATTGCGCAGAGCGAAGGGCTCGCGGGGCCGACTCCGGGGCGAGGAGGCGCCGAACCCCAGGACGGCCCCCCTGGAACCCGCCGGCGCGCAGACGATCTTACCTTCTGCCACTCTCGCGGTGCCGAATTCTTTCAGTTTCTCCTTGTCACTGTCTACGTGGTCCTTGAACAAATGCACCGGGCAGTGGCCGCCGCCGCCGTCCGTGATGTCCTGGAGGCTGGAATCCGACGTCCCCAGCTCCCGGGAGCGCGCCAGTCCGCTCTCCAAAACTTCCCGGTACGTAATGGAATCCTTCTTACCTCCTCCGCCTCCGCCTGCGCCGTTACCATCCTTGCTTTTCTGGTCAAAAGATTTGGATACAAAAGCCGTGAGCTCTTCCATGGCTGGGGCCGGGGCTGGCGAGGAGCCGGGGCTGGTGGATGCGCGCGTCTCCCCGCGCGGAGAGGATGGTCCGTGCGCGCGGGTGGATCACCAGCGCTGTTATTTACGCCTTTCCATTGGAAATCTCACTATTTATACGCGGCGACCTCGCCCAGCCCCCCCATGCGCTGCGTGTCTGGTGTAATTACCGGTCTGCGGGCTGCGAGGCGGACGCACGCAGAGACGCTGTGTCTCCCCCACCCCCCAGGCCAGCAATTGGCTTTCTTCTCATTTCATCACTGTTTGGCGTCCGTACACCTTGGTGCGAAGAGGGAAAGGTCCCATTTTTGG
Organism: Symphalangus syndactylus; assembly: GCF_028878055.3. Lineage (NCBI taxonomy): Eukaryota > Metazoa > Chordata > Mammalia > Primates > Hylobatidae > Symphalangus > Symphalangus syndactylus. Next base: position 14,916,747 of record NC_072447.2, on the reverse strand, counting down.
AAGGGAGAGCGCGCGCGCAGGAGAGGGGCGCAGGCGCCTGAGCCCCCTACACGGGTTACCCGCGTCCTCTCCGTGGCTACAGGGAAAGCAAACTCCCAGTTTTCCTCCAGAGAGAGACACAGAGACGAGCAGTTCAAGGCTGGAGAGAGGAGGGTCCCAGCCGTCCGGACCCCCTCGCCCCCCGGGAGGAGCGCAGAGCCCGGCGCCTGGATCTTTCCAGGAAGCGCCCGGGTCTCTCCGGGGTGGAGATGGCGAAGGGGGCACCCGGGCGCCCCGGGGAACGCGCGATCTTGGGACAGGACGAGCTCCGAGTTGGTGGCGGCGCGTCCTTGGATGGAGAGTCGGTGAGATGGAACGCGGCTGGAGGATGCCCCAAAGCGGGAAGGGGCCCGAGTGTCCCCAAACCTGGACGCGGGCGCCTGTGGGAGGCGGGGGCGGAGGCCGAGGATGCCCGAGGCCGCCTCCCGGGTCTCCAGGACCCGCAGAAAGAAGCCCAGGTGCCCGGGAGATCCCGTTCGTAAAGATCAATTCTTTCTGCGCGCGCCAGACCCCGGCAGACCCCGGCGCGAGGCCGCCTCGCTTAGCGCCGCGCTGTCACCCTGGCGTCTGGGTGATATTTACTGGGGAAAAAAAATGACTTGTGTTTTTTGGTTTTCTTGGTGGGATGTGCTCCTGTGCGCTCCCTCCCGCCTCTCGCTGTTGAATGTGCTTCAGGGGGAGCCGGTGCTCGCCATCGCGGTCTCAAATTCGTTTTCCAAATCCTGGAAACCAAACGCGTCACGGCTCCTGCCAAAAGGACCTTCTGCAAATAAAGTGGACTTTTTTCTCCCTTTCCCTCTTTTCTTTTCTTTCTTTTTCTTTCTTTCTTCTTTCCTTTCTCTCTCTCTCTGTGTGTCTCTCCCTGTCCCTCCCTCTTTTCTTCCTTTCTTTCTTTTTCTTTCCTTTTTCTTTCTTTCTTTCTCTCCTTTCTTTCTTTCTTTCTTTCTCTCTCTCTATGTCTCTCTCTCTGTCCCTCCCTCTCTCTCTCCTTCCTTCCTTTCTTTCTTTCTTTTTCTGTCTTTCTTTCTCTCTGTGTGTGTCTCTCCCTCTGTCCCCTCCCTGCCTCTTTCCTTTCTCTTTCTTTCTTTTTCCTTTCTTTCTTTCTGTTTCTTTTTTCTTTCTTTTTCTTTCTTTCTTTCTTTCTTTCTTTCTTTCTTTCTTTCTCTCTCTGTGTGTGTCTCCCTCTGTCCCTCCCTGTCTCTTTCCTTCCTTCCTTTCTTTCTTTTTCCTTTCTTTCTTTCTTTCTTTCTTTCTTTCTTTCTTTCTTCTTTCTTTCTTTCCTTCCTCTTCTTTCTTTCTTTCTTTCTTTCTTTCTTTCTCTCTCTCTGTGTCTCTCTCCCTCTGTCCCTCCCTGTCTCTTTCCTTCCTTCCTTTCTTTCTTTTTCCTTTCTTTCTTTCATTCTTCTTTCTTTCTTTCTTTTTCTTTCTGTGTGTCTCTCCCTCTGTCCCTCCCTCTCTCTCCTTTCTTTCTTCTTTCTTTCTTTCTTTCTTTCTTTCTTTCTTTCTTTCTTTCTTTCTTTCTCTTTCTTTCATTTTCTGTAAAATGCTCTCATTTTCCTTCTCCCATCGCGTTTGGAGTTGGGGAGTGTCCTGAGGGAGGTGTGATTTTTGGAGACAGCTTCCCTTAACTGTTTTTTGAGGGAGATTCAAGGGACCGCCCAGCCTAGAAGGCGCCCAGGGTTGGCGCTCGGGAGCCGGGCCCTGGTCTCGTTCAGCGGAAAGAAAGTGAGGCTTTTTCCCTGGAGCCCAGGACGCAGGGAAGGGGCCCCCGGCAGCCCCGGTCAGGTTCAGGTCGGGAGTCAGGCGCTGAGGGGAAGGGGGAGGAGCTGAGGAGGCGGAGAAACCCCTGTCCTGTTCCCTGCCTCCCCCTTCCCTTGCTCTCTGCTCCTTCCTTCCTTCCTTCCTTCCTTCTCTCCCTCCCTCCTCCCTCCTTTTCCCTCCTCCTCCCTCCCTCCTTCCTTCTTTCTTTCCTCCCTCCCTCCCAGTTTCCTCCCTCCCCCTTCCCTTCTTCTCTTCTTTCTTCCTTCTCTGTTTTCTCCTGCTTTTCCTTTCTCCTCTCTCTCCTTTTTTCCTCCCTCCCTTCTTTCCTTCCCTCCCTTCCTTCCTCCATTCTTTCCTTCCTTCCCTCCCTCCCTTCCTCCCTCCCTTCCTTCCTTCTTTCCTTCCTCCCTCCCTCCCTCCCTTCTTTTCTTCCTTCCTCCCTCCTCTTCTTCCTCCCTTTCTTCCGCACACTTCCCTCCCTGACCTTCTATCCTTTCGTTCTTCCTTCCCTCCCTCTTTCCCTCCCTCCATCCCCCCCAGACCCCTGCCCGAGGCCTGCTGCCTGCCCCTCTCTCTCTCCTTCCCACACATCCTCTCTCCTTCCTCTTTCCCCCCCCGTCCCTCCTTCCTCTCTCTCTTTTCCTCCCTCGTTTCCTCGTTTCTCTCTCTTCCCGTCCATGTTCCTCCCCATCCATCTCCCTCTTTCCTTCCTGTTTCTTTCTTCCTCTCTTTCTATCTCTCTCCCTCCCTCACTTCCTCAGTCTCTTTATTTCCTCCCCCTCCTTCTCTCCCTGCATCTTCCTCCTTTCCCCTCTGCCTGCACCTCCCTCCCCTTCTGTCTGCCTCCCCCCTTTTCTGCCTCTCCCCTCCCTCCCCCTTCTCCTCCCGGGAGCCCAGCCCTGGCAGCCAGCACCTCTCACCGTGTCCCGGGCCACTCTGCCCCATGCACCCACCGGCTGATCCCAGTAACTCGGGGGCTGCCACCTCCCCAGACTTCAAAACCAAAGGCAAAGAGGCCCTGGAAACTTAACAAACAGATCTTTGTCACTGCGTCCTCCCATCAAAGCAGGGGCCGCCAGATATCACAGAGAATTACAAACAGCTCCATGTATTATGCAAAAGGCGCCTGGCCGGGAAGAGGCCTGGGGAGAGGTCGGGAGGGTGGGTAGGGGCGCGGATGTGGCACCAGGAGGCCGGGAGTCCCCTTCCTCCCCTTAACCCCAGGGCGCATCTTCCTCCCCAGCGGGGCCTGGGGACCCAGGGTGAGAGCTGAGCTGTGTGCTTGTGTGACATGGCAGAGCAATGGGGTACACGAGTGACGGTGGGTTGGGGGTGTGTGTAAGACGGAGAAAGAGAGAGACAGGGAGAGAGAGAGACACAGACAGATGCACAAAGAGAGAAAGAGAGAGGCAAGGAGAGACAGAGAGACGGGGACACAGAGACACAGAGCCAGAGAGAGGCAGAAACACAGAAAGGGAGACAGGGAGAGGGGAGAGAAACAGGGAGAGAGACAGACAGACGGAGAGAGAGATTCGGAGAAGCATCTCTGGGTTAGAGCAACTTTCGGGGGTCCTCAGAGGCCGGGTGACTTCTCTGCTTCTAAAAGCCTCCCCATCTCTTCCTCTGCTGGGAAACGGGGCCCCCAGGGCCTGGGCAGTAAACCCCTCACAGCTGCTCTCTGGCTCCCTACCAAACACCCTCCCTCCTCCCAGCTCAGCTGTCTTGTCCAACTCCAAGGACCAGGCCTTCCTGGGGGTCCCGTGGGGACCAGGCATCCCCAGACTCGAGCTTCCTTGGCAGGGGAGGGCAGCAACAACCCCAGCGTCCAGCCCAGCTGCCTTGGGCTGCAACCTGGACCCCTTTGCCCAGTAGGAAACTCCGCTCTATCGGGGTCTCTGAGCCTCCAGGAACGAGAAAGGGGATGTCAGTCAGGAGCTGTGGCTATTCGAGGCCCCTCAGCCTTGGAGAAAAAGCAAAGATCCTTTTTCAACTGAAGCCCCAATTGTAATTCTCATTGCAGACGAATGGCTTTGAAATCAAGCACGTCCAATTCATGACACAATTTCCTGCCTTTCCAACACCCCGCTTTTCCTAAGACTTTCTGGCTACGTAAAAAACATCATCTTTCTGTAAAAATCCAGCTCTTTCTCAGGGATGGGCAAAGCGTCGGCCTGACCACTCTCAGCTAAAGCCCTTTCCCCTCTCTGACCAGACCTTAAATTCCTTCCCTGTACTTGCCTTTAAAGATAGGCAGGAAACACCTAGTATTTGTCTGCAGAGTGAATGGACTTTATGAAATATTGCATTTTGACATTTTACAGCAGGCGGCTGCAGGCGGAAGGCAGGGTCAGCACCTCTCTCGGCCTGGGCTGTGTACAAGGGGGTGCTTGTTTGAGATTTTATTGATGTTCCCGGAGACAGAGAGAGAGAGAAAAAGAGGTAGAGAAAAAGAGAGACAGAGAGACACAGGGAACAGAGAGACAGACAGAGAGAGAAAGCGAGAGAGAGAAGAGACCCAGCACACCAAGCCCGTGAGAAGACACTTTTCACATCTCACCATGTCTTGTTAGCATGTGGCTGCCTCCCTGGTATTAAATGCATTTTGTCAAGTGTCCCAAAAGAATCAGGTTTCAGAAAAGTTAGTGGATAGACAAAAACAACAACTGGGAATAAAAACGCAAAGGGGAAAGAGAGAAATGGCAGAGGGAAGAGGAGGAAAAGGAGTAGAAGAAGGAGGAGGAGGAGAAGGAGGAGGAGGAGGGAGGATGAAGGGGGAGGAAGGGGGAAGGAAGAGGAAAGAAATGAAAGAGAAAGAAAAAAGAAAAAGAAAGAAAAAAGAAAGAAAGAAGAAAGAAAGAAAGAAAGAAAGGAAGAAAGAAAGAGAAAGAAGGAAGGAAGGAAGGAAGGAAGGAAGGAAGGAAGGAAAGAAAGAAAGAAAGAAAGAAGAAAGAAAGAAAGAAAGAAAGAAAGAAAGAAAGAAAGAAAGAAAGAAAGAAAAGAAAAGAAAGAAAGAAAGAAAGGGAAGGAGGGAGGAAGGAAGGGAGGGAACTATCTCACCAAGCTCTGAGCGCGCCCTGAGGTTGCTGATTCGCGTCCTGGCGTCCCCAGCGCGGTCACCACCCCCTGCAAACCCTGTGCAGACTCCGGCTGCTGAGTCCTGGGCGTCTGATCCGCTCCTACCCCGCTCCCCACCCTCCCATTTCTGTTTGCAGTAGAAAGAGACGCGGAAACGAAATAAAACAAAACCAAAGAAATGTGGGGAGACCGCGTTCTCAGGACGAGGGAAGGGTCCCGGGCAAAAGGAGGCGGCCGCAGGGGGAGTTTAACACCCCTGTTGGCTCCTGGGGCCCCCCAGGGATCCGCTGTGTTTGCACTGACCCCAGTGCCCAGGGAGCTGACCCCTCGCGCGCGCGACAGTCCCGCAGTTGCAAAGGAAAAGCGAATCTCCGGATCCGGGACAGCTTCTTCTCGCCTTTGCATCCCTCTTGTAGAGACCACCTCACCCCTCTCCCCTAAAGCCCTTTCCCCTCTCTGACCAGAGCTTAAATTCTTTCCCTGTCCCTTTAAAGATAGACAGGAAACACCTAGTATTTGCGTGCTTGATCATGTGTTACAAATGGAGGCAAGAACTTTTTCTATCACACACGTTTTTCGTTGCAAATTCAAGACGCTGTCCGAGGCCGCAGCCCCAGTCTGCAGAGTGGGTGCACCTTATGAAATATTGCATTGACATTTTACAGCAGGCGGCTGCGGGCGGAAGGCAGGGTCAGCACCTCTCTTGGCCTGGGCTGTGTACAAGCTGGAGCCTCTTATCTGCAGAGTGGGTGCACCTTATGAAATATTGCATTGCCAGTTTACAGCAGGCGGCTGCAGGCGGAAGGCAGGGTCAGCACCTCTCTTGGCCTGGGCTGTGTGCAAGCTGGAGCCTCTTATCTGCAGAGTGGGTGCACCTTATGAAATATTGCATTGCCAGTTTACAGCAGGCGGCTGCGGGCGGAAGGCAGGGTCAGCACCTCTCTTGACCTGGGCTGTGTACAAGCTGGAGCCTCTTATCTGCAGAGTGGGTGCACCTTATGAAATATTGCATTGACATTTTACAGCAGGCGGCTGCAGGCGGAAGGCAGGGTCAGCACCTCTCTTGGCCTGGGCTGTGTGCAAGCTGGAGCCTCTTATCCTGGCCTGGTTCCCCCCTTCCCTGAATTCCCCCCAACTCCCCGCAACAGGCCCAAAGCCTCTGGGAGTGCAGCAGAGCTGAGGCTGCAGGTCCCTGAGTTCTCCCGACCTGAACTTGGTCCCAGCAAGATTTGCTTTTTATTTAGCCCTGGAGAGGCAGGCGGGGCTGGGAAGGTCAAACACGCAGCTCAGGGGCTGCAGGAGGCGGCCAGAATCGGCCTCCCCGTGGTGCGTCTTTGCTGGCAGGGAGCAGTTGGTGGTGGTGAAGTTTCTCCCCTTCTCTTTCCTCTCCCCAAGTGCAGAAGAGAAACGAGAGAGGAGACTCAGCAGCTGTTGTATCTGTTCTAGGATCTTGGAGGCGGGAGAGTTCCACTAGGGCGTCCAGGCGGCTGTCACTCCCATCCCCAAGAAATGCAAGGCAGCCGTGCGTCCTGACCAGCCCTTTCTAGAATATGCATCTGCTTGGGGGGGAAACACCAGGAACTCGCTTAGGGTGTCTGGGAGCAGGAATGAGCTCTGAGACTGCTCCATTTTATAAAATAAGCTGGCTTCTTGCATGTGAATTAGGTATATTTTCAGGAATATGTCATTTGCTCTGCCTCTCTCTTCTCTCTCCTCTTTCTCCTATCTCTCTTTTCTCTCTCTCATTTGCAACACCAAGGGAGAAAGAAGCCGTGAACGTTCAAAGACTGAACACTTGATTTCTTTAACTCCCGAAAAGTATGGCTTTGATTATATTTTTTTTTTCAGTTTTAGCTCCAACGAAGCTTCGCTCTCTGCAACCTAATGTATTTACTTTAAATCAAATTTCACGCCCAGAGCTCTTAATTGCACAGCGGCACTGGTACACGGGCCCTCTGGGACCTCCAGCCCTCCTGAGTGTGCAGAATCTAAGGCCCTCATCCCTTCCCCGCCCCCTACGCCACGGCCACCCCCACCTGCCAACTGGGACCTCCTGCTGGGTCCCCCAGCCAGGGAAGAAATATTTTCCAAGCAACACCCCTTCCGTGTGGCCCACTTTTTTTTTAAAGCACATAATTCGAAAGGCAATTTCTATTAATAAAAAGCACGGAAGGGTGGGTATTAATGGTTTTTGACCCAGGTGCAGCCCCTTTAACAACCAGCAACCCCTCCCCGCACATTAAATATGTATAAGCATCGATTTAGGGATTCAGAATTTTACAGACGCCTCAACACATTTCCTAGACGGACTCTTGTTTGTTTTTCTCCCCCCCCCTCCCCTTTTAAATTTAGAAACCTGGATTTGTACTCCCTCCGACGCTGTTTATTGATTTACGCAAACATCCACCTTGCCCGCGTGAAGCTAATAGATTTTCATTAAAGTGAGAGCTTTGTCAGTCTGGCTCGTGAATGGCTGAGATTGATCCAGCGGACAAGCGCAGCCTCTATAATATTTAAAAAGGTCCTGGTTAGCTTTTCCTTCTCTCTAGAGGCCTGGCTGACCATATGCGTCTAAGGACCCGCTTTGGGAATGTATAGCTTTGTTTTTGAGTGGCTTCTTTTTGTTGTTGTTGTTGCCGTTCGTTTCATTTTATCTCACTTTTTCTACAAGTCCTAGTACGTATGTGTGTGCGTGCGGGAGGGGGTGTCACTAAAATACGCCACAATGCAAACTTGCAATTTTTAAAGTAAAACTTCCTAGGAGAAAACGTTGTTTGCTTTTTCTCGGGGACCTTCTGTGGAATTTGCTTCTCTCTGTCTCTAACCTTCTGTGGAATTTGTTTCTCTCTCTCTTTCTGTCTCTCTCTCTCTCTCTTTCTCTTCTAAACCTCGACATGTACTTTGCAACATATGGTGGGCATTAAACCCCTTTCCTTTCGGATTTCATCACAGGGCCTCTATGTTTTATTTAAGAAAACTCTTATTTGTTTAAGAAAAACGTTATTTTTTTTCAGGGAGCAAAGACGTTTGTCACGAAGAACACAAACAAGGGGCGACCCTCCCTCGCCAGGAATAAATTCAGCCCCCTTTCTGCGGTCATTAATGTTCTGGGGAATACATCTTGGAGGTGTATTTCGATTTTCATTTCCACTTTTGGCACGGTCCTCCGCAAGGGGACAGAAGAAGAACTCGTCCTTCCTTCCCCCTGCCCGTGCCCCAGACGCGGGATTCGCGTCCCCAGGACGCACTGGCTTAAGACATGGGCGGGACTCCCAAACAGGCTCCCAATTTTGGCCACAACTCTCCAACGTCAAAACGCAGATGAAAGGAACGAAGACACCCACCGCGCAGAGCCAGGAAGAGGCACACCTTGCTTCCCAAGACCAGAAGCTTCGGCAGAACGCGAATGGCACCCAGGGGCGCGGCGGGGACATGGGGAAGCCCCCGAGCCTCCGGGGCGAGAGAAGCGCGCACAGGGCGCTGTGCCTGGTTTACAGCCTTCCTCCCCGGCTGAGGCCCGAGGTGAGGACCTGACCCTTGGGTAGGGCCAGCGCCGGGAAGAATGGGCCTTGGACAGCTCAGAGCGCGCGTATCCACCTGCCCCAAGCCGCCAGAGGTTTCCCATCGCCCCCATCCCCCCAACACCAAGGAACGCGACGATTCCCTGAGGTGGGGACCTGACCCTTGGGTAGGGCCAGCGTCGGGGAAACCAGGTCTTGGACAGCTCAGAGCGCGTGTATCCACCTGCCCCGATCCCCCAGAGGTTTCCCATCGCCCCCATCCCCCCAACACCAAGGAACGCGAGGATTACCTGAGGTGGGGACCTGACTCTTGGGTAGGGCCAGCGCCGGGAAGAATGGGCCTTGGACAGCTCAGAGCGCGCGTATCCACCTGCCCCAAGTCCCCAGGGGTTTCCCATCGCCCCCATCCCCCCAACACCAAGGAACGCGAGGATTACCTGAGGTGGGGACCTGACCCTTGGGTAGGGCCAGCGTCGGGGAAACCAGGTCTTGGACAGCTCAGAGCGCGTGTATCCACCTGCCCCGATCCCCCAGAGGTTTCCCATCGCCCCCACCCCTCCCACTCCAAGGAACGCGAGCATCGCCTGTCGGGTGGAATCGGCCCCGCGCAGTCTCTCCATCCTTTCCCTTCCACTTCCAGAAGCTGTGTCTTTGGAAACATATTCCAGGACAGAAACTTTGCCTTCTCTAGGAGCAGGCATGAATTAATTGCCTAATTTGTGCAGCAGACCTGGCCGCCTCCTCCCCATCGTCCTGCCTCCCGGGACTGCCCTGGAACCGAACTTCCGCGGGTACCAGGCCCAAGTCCTGACCAAGCGCAGCTTTTGGAGAGACAGCTCGACCCCGCGGGTGAGCGCAGGGGCTGTGGGGCCCCCTCGTGCCTGGAACCCCCCTACCCTCCCCAGCCCCAGACTCCTGGCCGCTCCTGGACCAGCCCTCGAGGCCACGACCCGAGGGGTCCCCCACGGTGCCCGGACTGGGGGGGCTTATCCCTGCTCAGGGCCTCGATGGGTGGGTGGGGGGCTCGCCTTGCGTCTCTCCGGGGGACCCTTCGTCCCACCCCACTAATGAGGCGCCCGCGCTGACCGCCCAAGGCTGCCTGTGGGGGGGCCGGGGATGGGCCCCGGTCATGCCCTGCGCGCATTGGGAAACTTGGCCCGCGGTGGCTGGGAAGGCGAGGAGCGCAGAGGCAGAGCGCGCGCGGTCTCCAAGCAGGAGCGTGCGGGGCAGGGATCTGGGGGAGGGATTTGGGGGAGGTCTGAGTGCAGCCTGGCTAATTGGGGAGCTCAGGCGCCCGCCCAGGCCGGAGTGCGGGGGAGGGGGCCCCGGGGCGAGGCAGGGGAGGGAGGTTTCCACCCGCAGCTCAGCCTCCTGGCCCGAGGCGAAGCTTGGGGCGACAGACCTGAGCTCGACCCGGCTGGACTCTGGCCCGGAGCCCAGCTCTGCGCTCTGCACCGCCCCGCGCTTCTCCCCCGCAGCGCACGGGGCAGGGGGCGCACCCGGGGTAGGGGTGGGAGCCAGCGCCAGCCCAGCGACCCCTACACCCCCAGCCACGCAGGATACTGGGGTCTGTGTGGCAGTCAGGAAGGCAGCTGTCCAGGTTGGGAGTGAGGCCTGTTGCACCAGGGTGCAGTAAGGTGTCTTTGGGGGACATATTTTGGGGCCTCTAGGTCGTGACTTCAGGGCGCAGCCAGGTTGGACCAGGTAGACCGGGGTCCCCCGTGTGGCCAGGTGATTTGGGGACTCTGGGTCTCCAAGGACGAGAGGTCCTTCTGCACACAGGCCACGATGCCCAGGGCTATGACAGCGTGGGTGTGTGAAGGGGACACAAAATATGAGAACGTGGGGGTCTGGAAGGGAGGTGACAACCCTGGGGGTCCGGAGGGCACATGACACCATTGCGGTCTGGAGGGAGAGGCCATCATTTTGACACTCTGCAGCTTTTATTCTGCTCATTTGCTTTCCCCAAAATCCTTTCTGCTGCATAATGGGCGGTGGTGCTTTAGGAGGATCTGATCTCCCAGACTGTTGGAGACACCCCTGTGTCCGCCGGAGGAAAAAGACTCACGAGCTCTGAAAGCATCACTGCCCCCAGGTAGGCGTCAGGACCAAGCCAGCTGTGAGAGGGTCCTGTTTGCAGATTCTGTGAGTAATGAAATAGTTCCTGGGCACTGTGGGAGATGGAATCACACCAGCCCCATCCCCACCCCACCTCAGAAAAAGAGATATCCAGACCCTCATCCCCGGAAGCTGTGACTGTGTTACTGTGGGGGCCAAGGGAGCTTTGCCGTTTCAAAGTTTGCTGAAAAATTAATTTGCAAAAGGCAGATGAATAGGAGAGGTCAGGCGCGGTGGCTCATGCTTGCAATCCCAGCATTTTGGGATATTGAGGTGGGCGGATCACAAGGTCAGGCGTTCGAGACCAGCCTGGCCAACATGGTGAAAACCCGTCTCTACTAAAAATACAAAAATTAGTTGGGCGTGGTGGTGGCGCATGCCTGTAATCTCAGCTACTCGAGAGGGTGAGGCAGGAGAATCGCTTGAACCCGGGAGGCAGACGTTGCAGTGAGCCGAGACCACGCCACTGCACTCCAGCCTGGGTGACACAGCAAGACACCAATTCAAAAAAAAAAAAAAAAGAAAAGAATAGGAGAAAACACATACACATTTATTTAACGTGTATGCACAGGAGCCTTCAGAAGGAAGACCGAAAGATACCAGGGAAATTATCCATTTTTGTGCTTTGGTTTAACAAAGCCCTGTAGAAACAGGATTGCACAAAAAGGACTTGATCTAAGGCTAATGGACTAACTGGGGAAATCGAGTCAGGCCTGTCTCTGTAGGATCTTCTTGGCCTCTCTGAGCTGCATTCCTTTCTTCTAGGTGTGGGCAGGGTCTTCTCTGAAATGGGGGTCTTAGGACCTTCAGTCAAACAATGTATGTCAGCAAATTTCCTTATGACTGGTTTTTATACAGATACAGTAGAGGGAAAGTTAGACTCTTATTTTTGGGTTTTATGGCTGGTTTTGGGGAAAAGGGGCTCCTGTTTCTTTCTCTTTTTTTTTTTTTTTTTTGAGACTGACTCTTGCTCTGTCACCCAGGCTGGACTGCAGTGGTGCAATCTCAGCTCTCCGCAACCTTCGCCTTCCGAGTTCAAGCGATTCTCCTGCGTCAGCCTCCCCAGTAGCTGGAATTACAGGCACCTGCCACCACGCCCAGGAGTTTTTGTATTTTTACTAGAGACAGGGTTTCACCATGTTGGCCAGGCTGGTCTCAAACTCCTGACCTCAGGCGATCCGCCCACCTTGCCCTCCCAAAGTGCCGGGATTACAGGCGTGAGCCACCGTGCCTGGCTTGGGGGCTCCTGTTTCTAGGACCCATGTTGGGGAAGAGGGATTCTAGTTTCTATGATGTCTTTGGGGAAAAGAGGTTCTGATTTCTGAGACCCATGTGGGGGGAAGAAAAATTCTAGTTTCTATGGTGGTGTCTCAGAGGAGAATGGGACTGAGAGGCACGAGGATAAGAGAAGGTCAAAGAGAAACATTTTGCCTCTCAGGCTGCTGAAGAAGCCTTCATTTAGGGTATCATTTTCTGAGCTTCAATATGACCTTGGATGGCAAAGGGGACTTTAAAGATGGGATTAAGTTTGCCAAACTTAAAATAGAGACGTGATCCAGGTGGGCCCAATCTAATCACATGTGCTCTCCATAGCAAAGAACTTTCTGTGCCTGGAGTCAGAGAGACGAGGAGAAGACGGCATCAGGAGGGCTCCAAGCGTAGAGAAACTCAGCCTGCCCTTGCTACAGGGGCCCCAGGTGAAGGACCATGAGCACCTCCAAGACCAAAGCCAGGTCCTGCATTGGGAGCGTCAGTCCTACAACCCCAAGGAACTGAGTTTGGCAAACGACCTGCCTGAATGCAGACGTGGACCATTTCTTAGGACCCCCAGTCAGGGCCTACTGGGTGGATCCCGTAATTGTGGCCATAGGAGGCTCTGAGGAGGGGATGCAGCTGGTGACTCTGTGCCCGACGTCTGACCCGTGATGACCGTAGGATGATGAAGAGGCGCCATTTGGAGCCATTGCATTTGGGATCACTTGTTACAGCAGCAAGAAGAAACACATACACTCACTTAGACGAGCACCTACTTGTCTTCCAGGCACACAAGCAGGAAATACAGAAGTAAATTCTCCGTCCTCACTGAGCTCCCGTCTTACTGGAGGACACAGCCAATCAGGAAGCACATCAGTCGAAAATCAGATACAATCTCACAAGACGGTAAGTGGACTGAAAGGCTGGGAGTCTGACAGTGATTGGGGCCGGGTGAAGTGGCTCATGCCTGTAATCCCAGCACTTTGGGAGGCCGAAGTGGGAGGATCATTTGAACCCAGGAGTTTAAGACCAGCCCTGGCAACATAGTGAGACCCCCTTTCTCTACTAAAAATTAACCAGCCTTGGTGGCATGCAACTGTGGTCCCAGCTACTCAGGAGGCTGAGGTGGGAGGATCACTTGAGCCCAAGAGTTAAAGACCAGCCTGTGCAATATAGTGGGACCCTCCCTCTCTACTAGAAATTAGCCAGGCGTGGTGGTGTGCACCTGTGGTCCCAGATACTCAGGAGGCTGACGTGGGAAGATTGCTTGAGCCCAAGAGGTTGAGGCTTCAGAGAGCTGTGATTGCACCACTGCACACCAGCCTCAGTGACAGAGCGAGATCCTGTCTCTAAATAGTGAAAGAGAGAAAGTGAGAGAGAGAAAGAGAGATGGAGGGAAAGAGAAACAGATTGGGTGCAGGAGCTGTTTAGAAGGAGCTGGGAGTCAAGGATATGATGGAATACTGTCAGTCATAAAAAGGAATCAATTAATGGCATTTTTAGCAATCTGGATGGAACTGGAGACAATTATTCAAAGTAAAGCAACTCAGGAATGGAAAACCAAACATTGTACATTTTCACTCATAAGTGGGTGTTAAGCTATGAGGATGCAAAGGCATAAGAATGATACAATGGACTGGGCTGGGTGCGATGGCTAATGCCTGTAATCCCAGCACTTTGGGAGGCCAAGGCAGGTGGATCATGGGGTCAGGGGATCGAGACCATCCTGGCTAACACAGTGAAACCCTGTCTCTACTAAAAATACAAAAGACGAGCCAGGCGTGGTGGCGGGCACCTGTAATCCCAGCTACTCGGGAGGCTGAGGCAGGAGAATGGCATGAACCCGGGAGGCAGAGGTTGCAATGAGCCAAGATTGCGCCACTGCACTCCAGCCTGGGCGACAGAGCAAGACTCTGTCTCAACAACAAAAGAATGATGCAATGAACTTGGGGGACTTGCAGTGAGCCAAGATCGCACCATTGCATTCCAGCCTGGGTGACAGATCGAGAGTCCATCTAAAAAAAAAAAAAACAACAAAAAAAAAACAACAAAAAAGGGTGCAATGGACTTTGGGGACTTGGGGGAAAGAGTGGGAAGGGGGTGAGGGATAAAAGACTATAAATTGGGTTTGGTGTATACTGCTCAGGTGATGGGTGCCCCAAAATCTCACCAATTGCCACTAAAGAAATTACTCATGTCAGCACAGAATGAACAATCACTGCAACAGATTAATGAAAATGTGTTGAGAGGGTCATTTATTAAAAGATTCAAATATTCTACTAAAATATTACAAATGTGTTCATCTCACTAATAACCAAAGAAACAAATTCAAATGGAAAATCGTTTTACTTACTAAATTGATTATAGCTAAGTCATTAATGGTCCAGGCCCTGAAATTATACTGACTCACTCGTTGCAATGACTCAATGTGTTTATAGAGATGTACTGGGGAAGTAACGCTAATAACATATAGTGTTTATGGAAGGACTTCACTAATATTCATGATGCCATTGTTGACTTGCTTGGTATATTATCTGTGGTCAATGAATGTCAACTATTGTTGTTAAAAAAAGAAAAAAGACGACCACCACCACCGACAAAAAAACACACACACAAAAAAAAAGAAGAAAAAAAAAAGACTTTACTCATGTACTCATGTAACCAAACACCAACTGTTCACAGCAACCTATGGAAATAATTTTTTTTTTATAAAAAGAAAGAGTTGGAAGTTAAAGTGACATTTAGTGCAGAATCTTGGGGAAGTGAGGGGAGAGGTTATGAGACCCTGGAGGGAAGGGCATGATAAGCAGATAAAACAAGGACAGGAGAAATTCCAAACAAATCCACAATGAGATACCATCGCACACCAGCAGAATAGCCATTACTAAAAAGTCAAAAAACAGGCCAGGTGTGGTGGCTCATGCCTGTAATCCCAACACTTTAGGAGGCTGAAGCAGGCAGATCACAAGGTCGAGAGATTGAGACCATCCTGGTCAACATGGTGAAACCACATCTTTACTAAAAATACAAAAAAAATAGCTGGCTGTGGTGGCGGGCACCTGTAGTCCTAGCTACTCGGGAGGCTGAATCAGAAGAATCACTTGAACCTGGGAGGTGGAGGTTGCAGTGAGCCGAGATTGCACCACCGCATTCCAGCCTGTCCAGCCTGGCTTTTTTTGAGACTCATTCTCAAAAAAAAAAAAAAAAAAAGAAAAGAAAAAAGAAAGAGTTGGAAGTTAAAGTGACATTTAGTGCAGAATCTTGGGGAAGTGAGGGAAGAGGTTATGAGACCCTGGAGGGAAGGGCATGATAAGCAGATAAAACAAAGACAAGAGAAATTCCAAACAAATCCATAATGAGATACCATCACACACCAGCAGAATCGCCATTATTAAAATGTCAAACAACAACAGATGTTGGTGATGATATGGAGAGAAGGCAACGCTGTACGCTGCCAGTGGGAATGTAAATTATTACAACCTCTATGGAAAATAGTATGGAGATTTTTCAAACAACCAAGAGTAGAACTAGTGTTCCAGCCAGCCATCCCCAGACAGGATTTCTACCCAGAGGAAAAGAAGTCATTATATGTACTTGGATGTTGACCACAGCATCATTCACAATAGCAAAGGCATGGAATCAACCTCAGTGTACATCAATAATGTACAGGATTAAAAAAAAGTGGGCCAGGCATAGTGGCTCATGCCTGTAATCCCAGCATTTTCAGAAGCCGAGGCGGGTGGATCACCTGAGGTCAGGAGTTTGAGACCAGCCTGGCCAACATGGTGAAACTCCGTCTGTATTAAAAATACAAAAATTAGCTAGGCGTGGTGGTGTGCACCTGTAATCCCAGCTACTCAGCAGGCTGAGGCAGGAGAATTGCTTGAAACTGGGAGGCAGAAGTTGCAGTGGGCCTAGATGGCGCTACTGCACTCCAGCCTGGGCAACGGGGTAACACTCTGTCTCAAGAAAAAAACAAAAATGTGGTAGCTATACACATGGAATACTATGCAGGCGTGAAAAGGAATGGCATCAAGTCATTTGCAGAAACATAGATGCAGCTGGAGGCCTTCATCCATGTACCTGGAGATTTGTCTGGGAGCAGGCTCTTCATCACAGCCCCTAAGTGAATTAATGCAGAATCAGAAAACCAAAAACTGCATGTTGTCACTTGTAAGTGGGAGTTCAACCATGTGTGGATATAATCACAGAGAGTAGAATAACAGACATTAGAGACTTGGAAGGTAAAGAGGGCCTGAGGGTGGGAGAGGGGTTGAGGGTTGAAAAATTATCTATTGGGTATAATGTTCACTATTTGGGTGATGGTTACACTAAAAGCCCACACCTCACCACTACACGACACATCCATGTAACAAAGTCACTTGTATCACCTAAATCTATGAAAACATTTTTTTAATTTAAAAAAAAAAAAAACAAGGAGAGACAGGAGGCTGGAATAAACCTTTCATGCTCAGAAGTAACCAAAGGGCTTCAGTGACCTACATGCATGACCACATGCAACGTGGCGCATTCACCAGAATGGCAGAGGATGTGAAGGGGAGTTTTAGGGGGATGAAAGGTGGCCTGTTTGGGGCTTGTTTGAATTGTGATGGTTACAGGACCTCTGAGATGTGGAGTCATTGGTTGGATTGGTGAGTGGGCGCTCCATGAGGAGACCGGGATGAGATAGACATTAATATATTTGGGAATTATTACATTGGATTGGATGAGATCCCCCACGGCTTAAACATGCATAGGGAAGAGGAGAGGTCTGTCCACTGAGCCCTGGGCAGTGCAATGTTTACAGGGTGAGACGAAGGTTGGGATGCAGCAGGCTCAGAGGGGATGACCAGGGATGTAGGAGAAAAACCAAGAGAAGGTGACTCTGAAAGACAGTGTTTTAGGAAGGAGGGAAGTTATAAATCCTATCACTATTCAAAATATGGCAAGAGAATTTCATCCACAACCTTATGGCGATAAATTTAACTGACGTGAAGTGGACAAATTCCTTGAATGACACAAGTCACCAAAGCTGACATCAGAAGAAGTAGAAAATGTGGATAGTCCTGTTTAGCATTTAAAAATCGGGGCTGTGATGAAGAGTCTGATCCCAAAGAAATCTCCAGGCCCAGGTTGTCTAGTGAATTCTGTCTAAGGAAACACAGCAAACCTTCACAAACTTTTTCAGCAGTGGAGGGGTGGAGGCACTCCCTAAACCGTTCTGGGAGGCCTGTAGGACCTCAACACCAAAACCACAAAAAAGCAAAGACACAGTGTAAAGAGATAGAGACCAGTGTTAGCCACAAACACAGACACAGAACTCCTTCATAAATTGTTAACAAATTGGGTCACGTGTGTGTGTATATATATGTGTGTGTGTGTGTGTGTGTATGTGTGTATGTGTCTTATCTATAAAGATATATCTAAAATGTTAGCAAATTGGATCACATATATACATGACATGATATATATAGGTATCTATATATGACATATATATGATGATATATATATACACACACACACACAAACACATATATATATATTTATATATTTATTTTTTTTTTGAGAGATGGAGTCTCCCTCTGTTGCCTGGGCTGGAATGCAGTGGCTCAATCTTGGCTCACTGCAACCTCTGCCTCTGAGGTTCAAGCAATTCTCCTGCCTCAGCCTCCCGAGTAGCTGGGATTACAGGCACGTGCCACAACACCTGGTTAATTTTTCATATTTTTAGAAGAGACTGGATTGCACCGTGTTAGCCAGGCTGGTCTTGAGCTCCTGACCTCATGATCCACCCACCTCAGCCTCCCAAAGTGCTAGCATTACAGACGTGAGCCAACATGTCCTGCCTACATGATTCATTAAGCTATATCTAGATAGATAGATGATAGATAAGATAGATAAGACAGATTGATAATATAGGCAGATAGATGATATAGATAAATAGATAGATGGTAGATACATAGATAACATATGTAGATAAATAATATAGATAGATCTATGAAGCATATATATAAATAATATAGGCAGGGAAGGGAAGGGAAGGGAAGGGAAGGGAAGGGAGGGGGAGGGGAGGGGGAGAGGAGGGGAGGGGAGGGAAGGGAAGGGAAGGGAAGGGAAGGGAAGGGAAGGGAAGGGAAGGGAAGGGAAGGGAATCTGAGCTGAGAAAGATGGTGCTATATGGCCTTGGATGACCAAGACGACCTGGAGCAGCTCCAAGCCATTGCATGGCAGCTAGAGAGACAGGGCAAGACCCTATCTCTCTAAAAGTTACAAGCGGCCGGGTGCAGTGGCTCACGCTTGTAATCCCAGCACTTTGGGAGGCTGAGGTGGGTGGATCACCTGATGTCAGGAGCTTGAGACCAGCCTGGCCAACACAGTGAAACCCCATCTCTACTAAAAATACAAAAATTAGCCGAGTGTGGTGGCGGGCAGCTGTAATCCCAGCTACTCGCGAGGCTGAGGCAGGAGGATCACTTGAACCCAGGAGGCGGAGGCTGCAGTGAGCTGACGTTGCAGCACTGCACTCCAGCTTCGGTGACAGAGTGAGACTCCGTCTCAAAATAACCCCAAAAAGCTGCAAGTCAGGTATCTGCAAAATGCATACCTTTCCACTGATAAAGATGATAACCAGGCCAAAGATAGTAATCCCAGCATCTTGGGAGGCTGAGGTAAGAGGATCGTTTAAGACCAGGAGTTTAGAACCAGCCTGGGCAACATAGGGAGTCCCCCATCTCTACAAAAAAAAAAAAACAAAACATTAGCTGGATGTGGTGGTGGGCGCCTGTGGTCCCAGCTACTCGGGAGGCTGAGGCAGGAGGATCACATGAACCCAGAAAGTCGAGGCTGCAGTGAGCTATGATTGCACCACTGCACTGCAGCCTGGGCAAGAGACAGGTCTGTAAAACTACAGACCCTCTCTGTAAAACCATAAAAATTGAAAAACAGTAATAAAAAAAGAATAGATTAACGACACGCAGAAACAAGTTCTCCAAAGTCAGCCTTCTCTCCTGTTTGAAAACCTCTCTTCCCCTCCCACCTGCCTGTACTGAAAACCTCCAAAACACTCATTTTCAGAGTGATTTATTTTTGTTTGCATATGAAATTCCGTTTAAAAAAAAATTGCCAGGGGCAGAAAATTTGGGCTCCTCTCGTTGTGTCTGGTGAATGACAACAGAAGGAAGACGACCTCATTAAACCAGAGAATTGCTGTAATTTCTTCATTTCGTTTCTGCCGACCGTGTGGCCCTGGGTTCTGTCGCCCCCAAGTGACTTTCACACACCGTCGTAGCATCCGAGGTGACAGCTTTGGATTAAGGAAGGATGGTGCCTTCACAGCGTAAATCCCCCCACTTCGTGCCATAATCAAGTTTGGAACCACTGGGCGTTAAACGGCTGTTTAATGAGCTGCTGCTGAGGGCTGTCCTCGGTTGCAAATGAGACTTCTCTTGGTCCCTTTCGTGCACTTCTGAAAGTGCATAAAAGTGCATGAAATCAGGCCTGAGATTCGGGACAGCAGCTGAAAAAGAAGATACCAGAAAAAAAAAAAAACATTTCTGCAGAGGTTTGACCTAAGCCTTGGAAATCCGAAGAGATGCACGCTGGCCCGTGGCTTCCAAACCGAGCTGTTTTCCTGATCCTCTGGCAGAACTGCAGAGACCCTATAATATAGTTCAGCCCAGGCCAGGAGAGGCGGCTCACGCCTGTCATCCCAGCACTTTGGGAGGCTGAGGCAGGAGGATCATCTGAGGTCAGGAGTTCGAGACCAGCCTAGGCAACATGGTGAAGCCCCGTCTCTATTAAAAATACAAAAATTAGCCAGGTATGGTGGCAGGTGCCTGTAATCCCAGCTACCTGGAGGTGCTGAGGCAGGAGGATCACCTGAGCTTCGGGAGGTTGAGGCTGCAGTGAGCTGTGATTCTGCTATTGCACTCCAGCCTGGGGGACAGAGTGAGACCCTGTCTTAAATCATAGATAAATATATATATATATGAAATATCTTCAGAGACTTGTCAGTAACCTGGGCGTCCTAAGATAATTGTCTTCTAGGCTGAAATATATATATATTAATACATATATAATAAATATATTTAATATGTAAATATATAAGATATCTTAGAAATTAAATATATTATATATTGTAAATTAAATATATTATATTATACATTAAACAAATTATATGTTATAAATATATAATATGTAAATAAATTATATAGTATAAATATACAATATATACATATATAAAATATTATATATCACAAATATATATTTCAGCCTAGTATATTATATATAGAAAAAAGAGAACAAACATTTGTACATATTACACAAACATATATTAGTCTAGAATTATATATATTTTATATATAACATATATATTATGTATAAGCCTGGAATTACATGTGTAATTATTATATATATACATACACATATATGCATGTATACATATAATATATACTATATATTATATATACTATATTATATATTATAATATATAGTATATAATATATATTATGTATAATATACTATTATGTATTATAATATACTATATATTATATATAATATATAGTATATATCATATATAGTATATATAATTATTCTATATAATATATACATAATATAAGATAATACATAATATATAACTGTTATATCATATATAATATATAGTATATATACTATATATAACATAGCATATAGTATATATACTATATATAACATATAGTATATATACTATATATAACATAACATATAGTATATATACTATATATTATATATGATATAACAGTTATATATTATATATTATCTTATATTATGTATATATTATATAGAATAATAATTATGTGCATAATTATGCATAATATACACTATATATACTATATGTTATATATAGTATATTACACTATATATATAATTTATATAAAAATTATATTATTATATATAATATACACTATATATTACTAGAAATTATCTATAATTATATATATACACACACATACATACAATATGTATGTGTGTGTATATACACACAATTATCTTAGGATGCCCAGGCTACTGACAAGCTTCTAACAATATTTCATTAGGAGCTTCCCTCCAACCCCTAAGGCATTGCACTCCAGCCTGGGCAACAAGAGCAAAACTCCGTCTGAAAACAAACAAACAAACGACAAAAAAAAAACGGTGAGGGTTTTAAGTAGAATTCAGTCAGACCAGTAAGTATGTTGGAAAAAGGAAGCCTTCTGCCAGAAAAAGAAATCTAGGCTGCTCAAAGGAAACCAGATTTTCACTGAAGTGATTGTGGAATATCATCAGCTGGGTATATTTTATCTTATTTTTATTATTTTTTAATAGAGACAGAGCCTTGCTCTGTTGCCCAGGCTGGAGTATAGTGGCGTGATCATGGCTCACTGCAGCCTCCAACTCCTGGCTCAAGTCATCCTCCTGCCTCAGCCTCCCAAGTAGCTGGGACTACAGGCATGCACCACCATGCCTGGTTGAATTATTTAGTTTTGTAGAGATGGGGTCATGCTGTGTTGCCCAGGCTGGGGTTCAGTGGCCTGATCATGGCTCACTGCAGCCTCCAAATCCTGGGTTCAAGTCATCCTCCTGCCTCAGCCTCCCAAGTAGCTGGGACTACAGGCATGCACCACCATGCCTCATTAAATTTTTTATTTTTGTGGAGATGGGGTCTTGCTCTGTTGCCCAGGCTGGAGTCCAGTGGTACGATCATGGCTCACTGCAGCCTCCAACTCCTGGGTTCAAGTCATCCTCCTGCCTCAGCCTCCCAAGTAGATGGGACTACAGGCATGCACCACCATCGTTGGTTAAATTTTTTAGTTTTGTAGAAATGGGATCTGGCTCTGTTGCCCAGGCTGGAGTCCAGTGGCGTGATCATGGTTCAGTGCAGGCTTGAACTCCTCGGCTCGAGCAGTCCCACTGCCTCAGCCTCCTGGGGACCTGGGACTTTAGCCACACACCTGGCTAATGTTTTTGTTTACGTTTTGTAGAGATGAAGTCTTCCTATGTTGCCAAGGATGATCTCAAACTCCCATGCTCAAGCAGTCCTCCTGGCTCAGTCTCCCAAAGTGCTGGGATTAAACGTATGCAGCATTGCTCCCTGCAACTGGGTACATTTTGGAAATGTTTACACACTTTTTTTTTTTTTTGAGACAGAGTCTCACTCTGTCGCTGAGACTGGAGTGCAGTGGTGTGTTCTCAGCTCACTGAAACCTCTGCTTCCCGGGTTCAAGCAATTCTCCTGCCTCAGCCTCCTAAGCACACTTCATGTTTTTTTTTTTTTTATTATACTTTAGGGTTTTAGGGTACATGTGCACAATGTGCAGGTTTGTTACATATGTATCCATGTGCCATGTTGATTTCCTGCACCCATTAATTCGTCATTTAGCATTAGGTGTATCTCCTAATGCTGTCCCTCCCCCCTCCCCCCACCCCACAACAGTCCCCGGAGCATGATGTTCCCCTTCCTGTGTCCATGAGTTCTCATTGTTCAATTCCCACCTATGAGTGAGAACATGCGGTGTTTGGTTTTTTGTCCTTGCGATAGTTTACTGAGAATGATGTTTTCCAGTTTCATCCATGTCCCTACAAAGGACACGAACTCATCATTTTTTATGGCTGCATAGTATTCCATGGTGTATATGTGCCACATTTTCTTAACAATGAACTCAAACAAATTTACAAGAAAAAAACAAACAACCCCATCAAAAAGTGGGCAGAGGACATGAACAGATACTTCTCAAAAGAAGACATTTATGCAGTCAAAAAACACATGAAGAAATGCTCCTCATCACTGGCCATCAGAGAAATGCAAATCAAAACCACAGTGAGATACCATCTCACACCAGTTAGAATGGCCATCATTAAAAAATCAGGAAACAACAGGTGCTGGAGAGGATGTGGAGAAATAGGAACACTTTTACACTGTTGGTGGGACTGTAAACTAGTTCAACCATTGTGGAAGTCAGTGTGGCGATTCCTCAGGGATCTAGAACTAGAAATACCATTTGACCCAGCCATCCCATTACTGGGTATATACCCAAAGGACTATAAATCATGCTGCTATAAAGACACATGCACACGTATGTTTATTGCGGCACTATTCACAATAGCAAAGAGTTGGAACCAACCCAAATGTCCAACACTTCATTTTTTAATTGACAGATAAAAATTGCATATGTTCAGGTGCACCACATAACTTTTTTTTTTTTTGCTTTTTTGTTTTTTTGTCTTTTGAGATGGAGTCTCGCTTCGTCGCCCAGGCTGGAGTGCAGTGGTGCAATCTCGGCTCACTGCAACCTCCACCTCCCTGGTTCAAGAGATTCTCCTGCCTCAGCCTCCCGAGTAGCTGGGGGTTACAGGTGCCCATCACCATGCCTGGCTAATTTTTGTATTTTTAGTAGTGACGGGGTTTCACCATGTTGACCAGGCCGGACTTGAACGCCTGACCGCAGGTAATTTGCCCACCTCAGCTTCCCAAAGCGCTGAGATTGCAGGCATGAGCCACCATGCCTGGCCCCATGTAATGTTTTGATGTGTATAAATATTGTGGAACGGATACATTGAGCTAATTAACATTGGCCTTTGCTCACATACTTACCATTTTCCTTTGGTGAGAACAGCTGACATCTATTGTTATCTCTTTTTATTTTATTTTATTTTATTTTATTTTATTTTATTTTATTTTTGAGACAGTCTCGCTCCGTCACCCAGGCTGGAGTGCAGTGGCGTGATCTCGGCTCAATGCAAGCTCTGCCTCTGGGGTTCATGCCATTCTCCTGCCTCAGCCTCCCAAGTAGCCGAGAGTACAGGTGCCCACCACCACGCCCGGCTAATTTTTTTTGTATTTTTAGTAGAGACGGGGTTTCACCACGTTAGCCAGGATGGTCTCGATCTCCTGGCCTCGTGATCCACCTGCCTCGGCCTCCCAAAGTGCTGGCATTATAGGCATGAGCCAGTGCGCCAGGCTGCACATCTCATTTTTAAACATTTGTAGATTAAATAAAGTGTGTGCCCATGTTTAGAAAACTGGCACTCTTGGCCTGGCATGGTGGTTCACACCTGTCATCTCAGCACTTTGGGGGGTTGAGGTGGGCAAATCACGAGCTCAGGAGTTCAAGACCAGCCTGGCCAACATGGTGGCCCGTCTCTACTAAATACACAAAAATTAGCCGGGCGTGGTGGCGGGTGCCTGTAATCCCAGCTACTCGGGAGGCTGAGGCAGGAGAATCGGTTGAACCCGGGAGGTAGAGGTAGCAATGAGCCGAGATTGTGCCTCTGTACTCCAGTCTGGCAATAGAGCAAGACAAGGAAGAAAAGAAGAAAGAAAGAAGAAAGAAAGAAAGAAAGAAAGAAAGAAAGAAAGAAAGAAAGAAAGAAAGAAAGAAAGAAAGAAAGAAAGGGAGGGAGAGAAAGAAAGGAGAGAGAGAAGGAAGGAAGGAACAAAGGAAGGAAGGAAGGAAGGAAGGAAGGAAGGAAGGAAGGAAGGAAGGAAGGAAAGAAAGAAAGAAAGAAAGAAAGAAAGAAAGAAAGAAAGAAAGAAAGAAAAGAAGGAAGGAAGGAAGGTTGGAAGGGGAGAGAGACAGAATGAAAGAAAGAAAGAAGGAAGGAAAGAAAGAAAAGAAGAAGGAAGGAAGGAAGGAAAGAGAAAGAAAGAAAGAAAGAAAGAAAGAAAGAAAGAGAAAGAAAGAAAGAAAAAAGAAAGAGAAAGAAAGAAAGGAAGAAAGAAAAAAGGAAAGAAAGAGAAAGAAAGAAGGAAGGAAAGAAAGAGAAAGAAAGAAGGAAGGAAAGAAAGAGAAAGAAAGAAGGAAGGAAAGAAAGAGAAAGAAAGAAGGAAGGAAAGAAAAGGAAGAAAGAAAGAGAAAGAAAGAAAGAAAGGAAGAAAGAAAGAGAAGGAAAGAAAGAGAAAGAAAGAAGGAAAGAGAAAGAAAGAAGGAAGGAAAGAAAGAGGAAGAAAGAAAAAGAAAGAAAGAAAGAAAGAAAGGAAGAAAGAAGGAAAGAAAGAGAAAGAAAAGAAGGAAGGAAGGAAGGAAGGAAGGAAGGAAGGAAGGAAGGAAGGAAGGAAGGAAAGAAAAGAAGAAGGAAGGAAGGAAAAAAGAAAGAAAAGAAAAGGAAAGGAAGCTGACATCCTTCATGCATTTGAATATCTACCCCTAAATATGCGCGGAAACTAGTTTCTGCAGAATTCGCCCTTGTGTCTGAAGCGGCTTCTTGGAGACCGTCCCTGCACGGCTGGACAGTCCACAACCCCCTCAATGTTTGTCCACCCCTCTTGGGTATCTGCGGGATTCATCAGTTCCTGTGACTTCTAGTCACAGACTCGTTTGTAAAGCATGACTTTCTCCCTAACTGTCTGCTCTTAATCATACGGCAATCACCTCCATGGGGTTGGTACGTGGGTTGTAAGCAGGCTGACCTCACTGCATTGCAGCTGCTGTCCCTGGCACGTCTAGAGGTTTGCAGAGAGGAGTCCAGAGCGGGTATCAGAGATCTCACCCCCTACACATGCAAAGAACCGCAGAAACAAGAAAATGCCCACACACGATAGTCGATTCCAGAAAGACTTGGAGTTTGTCTTGCCAAGCTAGAGACGGCGGCAAAGCTTAGCACCTCTTGACACCGTAAGCTTTTAACCCTAGTGAAATGGAACCAGCGTACAACCTCTTGGAGAAAAGATTACAAAGGAGACAAAAACAGACTGGATCTTGATCCCTAATTTGTCTATTATTGTTATTATTATTATTTTTGGTTATAGTCCTTGTACCTTTCAGTGCTTGAAACACCTGTGAAGTTTTCAATACATTTGCGTTCAGCCACGTTCACAGCCTCCCCAGAGTGACACTCTGCAAATTTCAGGGGTGATGGTTGAGAAGCGAGGAGACAGGGTAACAAGCGAACGTCCTGTTCCCTCTCTTGTCTCAGATGTTTGAATGATTCCAGCTGTCAGTGGAAACGTTAAGCTAATGATGCCAGGAAAAGCATCTGAAACGTTGTTTAAATAACCGGAAAATCTATGCTGACCCACAGCCAATATCCATTTGCCCAAATTGAAGGAATTTGGAAATCAAACATCGTCAGGTAGGGGCAGCGTGGGCTGGGATTTTGGAAACTCACCTGTAATCTTCTCTATAAACGTGGGACTGGAATGCAGAGAGTGTGGGTGGTGATGTGTGCAGGACAGCCTCAGGCTCCTTGGGGCAGGCCGCCGGGCGGACGCTCCCTCTCCTCACATCCCGGGGTATTCCTTGGGGTTCTCATTAGGACACAAGAAAATGTTTGCCGGTGAGGTGAAAGGGTGGGCTCTCTTTCCAAACAAGGTAAGTGATCCTTCTGCAGCGTCTTTTGCTGTCTTGTTGCAAGAAGTAAGAGGCAACCGGGGTTGGTAGGGACCAGCCTTTGGGGAGTGTCACCCTTCCGACACCTTGATCCCAGGCTTCTGGCTTCCAGCACTGGGAGAGAATAAAATTGTGTTGTCTAACCTGCATCATGGGTGGCACTTTGTTTTGGGAACCAGAGTGGATTCATGCAGATGTTTGTATGTGCCCAGGGTGAGCCCTTGAAGCAGAAAAATCCCCCCAGCCAAGGGATTCCTGGAAGCAAGCCCCAGCGGAGACTCATCAAAGAGCAAGCAGTGCCTGTCAGGCCTCTGAGTCCAAGCTAAGCCATCATATCCCCTGTGACCTGCAAGTACACATCCAGATGGCCTGAGGCAATTGAAGACCCACAAAAGAAGTGAAAATAGCCAGTTCCTGCCTTAACTGATGACGTTCCACCATTGTGATTTGTTCCTGCCCCACCCTAACTGATCAATTGACTTTGTGACAATACACTCTCCCAGCCCCTTGTGATAATGTACTTTGTGATATTCCCCTGCCCTTCTGAATGTATTTTGTACAACAGGCCCTCCCCACCCTTGAGAAGGTACTTTGTAATATCTTCCCCTGCCCTTAAAAATCATTGTCATTTGCTTTGCTTCCATTTATTATGTGTATTTCATGACCTGCCTTCTTTTTCTTCGAAGCAGGTTTGTCGGGCTATAACTGACATATCATACAATGCATCTATTTAAGGCACACAATTCAACAGGTTTTATTATATTCACAGAGTTGAGCAACGGTCATCAGAGTCACTTTTAGGATATCTTTATCACCCCCCAAAGAAGCTGAGTTGCCATCGTCAGACCCCTCCCTCTGTAGTTCTCCCATCGTGGTTCCCTCAGTCCTAAGCAACTACTGATCCACCCTCCGCCCCAATAGATTTTCCTATTCTGGACATGTGATTCGAATGGAATTGTACAATCCGTGGTCTCACTTTCCCCATTTTAATTTCGGAGAACACACACATACCCCAGTCGTTAAGACCAGCACCACGGCGCGTACAATTTGGCCTTATTCTATCATCTTCCACAAAGCTCTGGCGATCAATTAAAAAGGCAGAATTGCAGAAATAGGGGTCTTATGTTGTACCCCAGAGGTGACGGAACTGGGTCTCTGTCAAATCCGGAGAAAATCTGCAGAGACCAACCACAGTCCACCCTGCCACCTCCAGCATTTAGTTTTTTAATTGGCCCTTCTATACGCCTTCGTTCCTTTTAATTTTGTCATCTTACCCTTTCTGAATATTCTTTGTGGCACCTTTTAGAGGATAATACCATCTCCCCCCTCAGAGGAAGGGTTTCTGTCCTTGTACGGTGCAGAGATGACAACACGATTTTTCTGTAATTCCGGTGTGTTTTTTGACCTGTATTCCCCAGGGAGTTGAAGGCGTGGCTGGTAAATGAGTTTACAATTCCCATGAGATCTGCATGAATCATAATTTCCGGGGAATATCAGGTCCAGTGAGGGTGATTAACTAGTTTCCACTTGGACAACTGGGTCACTGGAGAAGCTGAAAATGGGCTCCCAGGTTTGGGGGGCAGCAAGGGAGACACAGGGACACAAGTGTTCGATTCAATTGCTATAGATCTGCTCCCTCGATCCTGCAAAAGCTTCATTCCCTCCGAAGAAGATGAAGCATCTTCATCTTTGCCTCACAGGACAGGTGTCTGAGAGGAGGAAAGAAGCAATTGCCTGTCTCGGGAAAATCATCTCAATTTCTCTGTTCTTGAAATTGTCTTTCTCCTGGAAGAAAGATATCTCTGGTCTTACCACCTCCAAAGACATGGGACAACTTTTCTGGGCGAAAGAGGAGAGAAATTCTCTGTATTTCATTCTTTCTCAGCCCCCAAAGAGCCACTAAAACTGGGAAGATCAAGAATACAAATAGAATTTAAAAAATAAAGAGGATGGACTGGGGGCGGTGGCTCACGCCTGTCATCCCAGCACTTCGGGAGGCCAAGGCGGGCGGGTCACCTGAGGCTACCAGTTTGAGACCAGCCTGGCCAACATGGTGAAACCCTGTCTCTACTAAAAATACAAAAAAAAAAAATTAGCTGGGTGTGGTGGCTCATGACTGTAATCCCAGCTACTCAGGAGGCTGAGGCAGGAGAATTGCTCGAACCTGGAAGGTGGAGGTTGCAGTGAGCCGAGATTGCACCACTGCACTCCAGCCTGGGTGACAGAGTGAGACTCTGTCTCCAATAAATAAATAAATGAATAGGATCAGACATAAAGATAGCCAACCAGTAGCCTTCAGGGCTACTCTGCCTGTGGAGTAGCCATTCTTTTATTCCTTCACTTTCTTAATAAACTTGCTTTCACTTAAAAAGAAAAGAAAGAAAGAAAGAAAGAAAAAGAAAGAAAGAAAGAAAGAAAGAAAGAAAGAAAGAAAGAAAGAAAGAAAGGAAAGAAAAGAAAGAAAGGAATGAAGAGAGAGAGAAGGAAGGAAGGAAGGAAGGAAGGAAGGAAGGAAGGAAGAAAGAAAGAAAGAAAGAAAGAAAGAAAGAAAGAAAGAAAGAAAGAAAGAAAGAAAGAAAGAAGAAAGAAAGAAAGAAGAAAGAAAGAGAGAGAGAGAGGAAGGAAGGAAGGAAGGAAGGAAGGAAGGAAGGAAGGAAGGAAGGAAGGAAGGAAGGAAAGAAATGGGATCCACATGTTATAACAAACCAGCCAAATCTTACACTAAAATCCAGGCTCCTTCCACCAAAGGAGCTCCAGGGATGAAGACCAATTTACAAAAGTCACCTCCAAAAATCAGCCTCCATTCTAAGCAATCTTATCTTTCAATATCACCCCAGCACCTGTTTTGTTTGGTTTGGTTTCTCGTGTAAATTGGGAAACAAAATACCTTTCCTTTGTGTTTTAGCTGTTGTCATTATTTCCACCTAAAATGTCACCCTTCAGGACACATGCATTTTTTTTTTTTTTTTTTTTTTGAAACAGAGTCTTGCTCTGTCGCCTAAGCTGGAGTGCAGTGGCACGATCTTGGCTCACTGCAACCTCCACCTCCTGGGTTCAAGCAATTCTCCTGCCTCAGCCTCTCGAGTATCCGGGACTACAGGCACCCACCACTACGCCCGGCTAATTTTTTGTATTTTTAGTAGAGACGGGGTTTCACCATGTTGGCCACGCTGGTCTCGAACTCCTGACCTCAAATGATCCACCCGCCTCAGCCTCCCAAAGTGCTAGGATTACAGGCATGCAACACCACGCCCAGCTAATTTTTGTATTTTTAGTAGAGACGGGGTTTCACCATGTTGGCCAGGCTGGTCTTGAACTCCTGACCTCAAATGATCCACCCACCTTGGCCTCCCAAAGTGCTGGGATGACAGGAGCCATTTGAGAGCTGAAAAGAATCATCGAGAAATACAGTCCTTTAAATTTCACCAAGGAAATGGACTCCCAGATATTTCTAAGATTTTGTACCTGATTAAAAGACACAATTAAGTTTCAGGCAGGTGGATCTCTTGAGGCCAGGGGTTCCAGACCAGCACTTGGAGAGGCTGACGTGAGGAGATTGTTTAAGTCCAAGAGTTCTAGACCAGCCTGGGCAACACAGCAAGACCCTATGTCTAAAAAAAAAACAAGGCCAGGTGCGGTGGCTCACGCCTGTAATCCCAGCACTTTGGGAGGCCGAGGCGGGCAGATCACGAGGTCATGAGATCAAAACCATCCTGGCTAATACGGTGAAACCCCGTCTCTACTAAAAATACAAAAAATTAGCTGGGTGTGGTGGCAGGTGCCTGTAGTCCCAGCTAGTCGGGAGGTTGAGGCAGGAGAATGGTGTGAACCCGGGAGGCGGAGCTTGCAGTGAGCTGAGATCGCGCCACTACACTCCAGCCTGGGCGACAGAGTCAGGCTTCGTCTCAAAAAAAAAAAAAAAAATTAATTAGTCAAATGCGTAGGGTTTACCTGTAGTCCCAGCTCCTTGGGACGCTGAGGCAGGAGCATTGCTTGAGTCCAGGTGTTCGACAGTATATAGTAAGTCGTGGTCACACCACTGCCCTCCATGGCGGACAACAGAACAAGACCCTGTCTCTTAATAAAAAAAAAAAAAAAAAAAAAAAAAGAAGCACAATTATATGTGCAATGGAGGTGTCCTTAAATGTATCACTGTTTACATTTTTCCAGAATTTAGTACGCATTTCAGGAGGCCATTACAGGGCAACCTCAGCTTGGACCAATGACCCTAACCATGTTTTGGGGGACAATCCCTTTCTGAGTTGCATAGAACCACCCAGAGATGGTTTAAAAAAAAAAAGGTTCTCTGCTTAAAAAATAAAAGTACTGGCCAGGCGTGGTGGCTCACGCCTGTAATCCCAGCACTTTGGGAGGCCGAGGCAGGTGGATCACAAGGTCAGGAGTTCGAGACCAGCCTGGCCAATATGGTGAAACCCCATGTCTACTAAAAATACAAAAATTAGCTGGGCGTGGTGGCACGTGCCTGTAATCCCAGCTACTCGGGAGGCTGAGGCAGGAGAATCACTTGGACCCGGGAGGCGGAGGTTGCAGTGAGCTGAGATGGTGCCACTGCACTCCAGCCTGGGAGACAGAGCAAGACTCTGTCTCAAAAAAAAAAAAAATAAATAAACAAATAAAAATAAATAAATAAATAAGTAAAAAATAAAAATAAAAGTACCAAAAAAAGCGTACAAAGCACATTCTATGTTAACAGCTAAGGTTGTAATCTGTATTTCTAGGGATATTATAGTAACAGTCTGTATTTTTGCTAAAAAGCACAGATAGAGAAAGAGAATACAAGTTCCTGGGAGCAGGGGATGAATGACAGGTGGGTAAAACCACGACGGGGTTTATGGTCCCTGGGATCACCTAGTTCTGGGTGATCTGCAACTTGGTGGTGTAGCTCCGTGTTTAAACATGTCCCGACACCTCAGCCAACCCGGAATTTTAGGAATCATTCTGCAGTCTTGCAAGTCTTACAGGCAATACACATTTCTTTCTCTCTCTTTATTTATTTATGTTTACTTTTTTTCTGAAACTACGTCTCTCTCACCCAGGCTGGAGTGCAATGGTGCGATCTCAGCTCACTGCAACCTCTGCCTCCCGGGTTCAAGCGATTCTCCTACCTCAGCCTCCTGAGTAGCTGGATTACAGGCGTGTGCCACCACGCTTGGCTAATATTTGTATTTTTTTTTTAGTAGGGATGGGATTTCACCGTGTTGGCCAGGCTGGTCTCAAACTCCTGACCTCAGGTGATCCACCCGCCTCAGCCTCCCAGAGTGCTGGGATTATAGGCGTGTGCCACCACGCCTGGCTAATTTTTGTATTTTTAGTAGAGACGGGGTTTCACCATGTTGGCCAGGCTGGTCTCGAACTCCTGACCTCAGGTGATCCACCCGCCTCGGCCTCCCAAAGTGCTGGAATGACAGATGTGAGCCACTCTTTCTTTCCCATGGCAATCATTTTCTTCAGATTCCCCTATTCAAGCAACTGCAACGTCTACCTCTCCCTCATCCTGGCTGCAGCCTGAGAAGCGTGCACCCTTGTGCAAAGCCTGGGGAGGCGACAGTTTTATGTCCATCTATGCGTGTTGCCTGTGTGTGTAGCCACAACCAGACTCCGTGGAGTGCTGAGGGTCTGGCACAAAAAAAAATAAAAATAAAAATAAAAACCTGCACCATCGAGCTGCCAAACAAAAGGGCCCGAGTAAATAAATAAAAAATAAAACTTGTGAAAAATCATCCTTGTTCACGTAGTTTTCCTAGGCCGGCTACAGCTGAGGGGCACGTTACCACAGCAACTGTTTCTGAGCTGGGCTGTTTCTGCAGCCAGGGGGGTCTCGGGTGGACCAGCTGCCTGTGTGCAGCGAGCATCCAGCACCTGGGATCTGCCCCCCACATCAGCTGCGTCTCCTGAAATGTGTCAGAAAACATTATCAGGAGGGGAAGGCTGGTGGTTGCAGACTCCAGTAAATTTATAGATAATCAGGTCCTTAGTGGCAGCCCTAATGGCAGGAAGGGGTGGAAGGGGTGTGATTGGAGGTGGGCAGAGGTGGGGGGTGGGTCAGCGACCTGTACTTCGAGGGCAGAGCAGGATATCTAGACTCGCAGAGACAGGGAAGGTGTATGGAGCTTTCAGCAATTTACATGCCATTTGAATGGACCTTCCTTGCAGTCCCCTGCCTTCCCTTTGCCAAATGCATTGAATTGCGTCACTGACAGAGATGCACAGACGGTGTACCCGTGGCTTCTGTGTGGAACTAAAACAATTTCTGCCCTGGATGTCGTGGGTTTGGGTGACTTTTTCAACTCAGAGCCAGCTGACCTAACACAGCGCCATCTTCTTCTACAACACCAGGGTATGCTTAGCCGGTAAAATCATCTTTTCCAATCTGCAGAGGAAGATGAGTTGTGTCCGGAAGGTTTGGCGCTGGAAATTTAGAAGGAAAAACGTGGGCTGTTCATTTTAAATAATCTCCTCCCATAGAAATGTCATAATAAAATAAAATAGTAGGTTGCAAACGCATCTATTTAAGTATCGAAAGAAACCCTTCCCCAATATTCATTTTGAGTAATTCCCATAGAGTTTAGCAGTTTCGTTATTTTAAAACACACACACAGCCCCCACCAAGTACAATTAAAGACAGTATTTGTACAACTGTGTTTTTGGATGCACTGTTTTTCACTACAACAAAACAATGTATCGAAATATCCAAGGAATGTTTCAAACAGGGTGTACTGTATGTGAAATGCTTTCTCTGCAGCAAGAAACAGCCAGGAGGTGTCTTTCGGGTCCTAAAAGAAAGATGAAGCTGTGGATAGTATTTAGAGAAGGCTATTTTTCTGGTTTTTCAACACACGCCGAAGCTTGGGAGTTTGCGGTGGGGATTAAGAAGCTGGTTCCAGGGTTTGTTATGGTTGATGATTTTTCTTCCAGCAGAATTCCTCCAGGAAACACCACCTGCCCTTTTAGTTGATTTTGATTGTACGTGAAATGTCTAAGGCTTGAGGCTCTGTAATCTTGACCCTTTGGTGACTGATTCAAACAGTTGTTACCTGTAAACGGTCAAGGAGGTGAGGCCGGGCGCGGTGGCTCACGCCTGTAATCCCAGCACTTTGGGAGACTGAGGCGGGCGGATCACGAGGTCAGGAGTTCGAGACCAACCTGGTCAACATGGTGAAACCCCGTCTCTAGCAAAAATACAAAAATTAGCTGGGCATGGTGGTGGGCACCTGTAATCCCACCTACTCAGGAGGCTGAGGCAGGAGAATCGCTTGAACCTGGGAGGCAGAGGTTGTGGTGAGCCGAGATCACGCCATTGCACTCTGGCCTGGCGACAGAGTGAGACTCTGTCTCAAAAAAAAAAAAAAAAAAAAAAAAATCCAGCAGCTGGACAGAAACACAGATGACCCAGGGCTTTCCGGCGTGTAAAGGTGACAGGAGTCAAAGGTGATGAGGATTGTACACAGCCAGTCTCACCGGTCGTCTGACGTGGCCTAATCTGTGCGTGTGACAGCTTGGCATCCACGTCTGAATTTATTTTTATTTTTTATTTTTTATGTTTTTTTGAGACGGAGTCTCACTCTGTCACCCAGGCTGGAGTGCAGTGGCTCGATCTCGGCTCACTGCAAGCTCCGCCTCCTGGGTTCACCCCATTCTCCTGCCTCAGCCTCCTGAGTAGCTGGGACTACAGGCACCTGCCACCACGCCTGGCTAATTTTTTATATTTTTAGTAGAGACGGGGCTTCACTGTGTTAGCCAGGATGGTCTCGATCTCCTGACCTCGTGATCCACCCGCCTCAGCCTCCCAAAGTGCTGGGATTACAGGCGTGAGCCACCGCGCCCGGCCCCGTGTCTAACTTTTACAACAAAAAGCCATTGGTCAGAACCCTGAGGCTTGGATGGTCACCTAAGGAAAGTTCTCACAGATTTTTATGTGCATAAGATACAGCAGTGCCGGGCGTGCCAGCTCACACCTGTCATCCCAGCACTGTGGGAGGCCGAGTGGGGCAGATCATCTGAGGTCAGGAGTTCGAGACAAGTCTGGCCAACATGGTGAAACCCCATCTCTACTAAAAACACAAAACAATTAGCCAGGCGTGGTGGCGGGTGCCTGTAATCCCAGCT
Organism: Symphalangus syndactylus; assembly: GCF_028878055.3. Lineage (NCBI taxonomy): Eukaryota > Metazoa > Chordata > Mammalia > Primates > Hylobatidae > Symphalangus > Symphalangus syndactylus. The sequence continues at coordinate 14,882,510 of NC_072447.2, read as the reverse complement.
ACTCGGGAGGCTGAGGCAGGAGAATTTCTTGAACCATGATGTTGGAGGTTGCAGTGAGCCGAGATCACGCCATTGCACTCCAGCCTGCATGACAGAGTGAGACTCCATCTCAAAAAAAAAAAAAAGGTTGCAGTGAGCCGAGATTGCACCATTGTCCTCCAACGTGGGCAACAGAGCAGGACACTCCATCTCAAAAAAAAAGAAAAAAAAAAGATACAACAGGACACAGAACGTATTTCTCTAAGCAAGCACAGAAATATGTTAATCTCAATAACTGATAGCGAGGAAAAGAAATCATCCCGCGTAGCACGTGCAATAATATCTCCCCCACACAAATAATTTCATCTGGAACCCAGGATGGGGAACTTATTTGGAACTATGGTGTCTGCAGATATAGTTAGTTATAATGAGGTCATCCTGGAATAGGCTGGGCCCTAAATGCAATGACAGGTGTCTTTGTAAGAGACAGAAGAGCAGACACAGACACAGAGGAGGAGGCCACGTGGAGATGGAGGCAGAGACTGGAGTGATGCAGCCACAAGCCCAGGGATGCCTGCAGCCCCCAGGAGCCGGGAGAGGCAGGGAGGACCCTCCCTTAGAACCTTCGGAGGGAGGATGGTCCTGAGACAGCTGGATCACACAGACAGCTGTTCTCCAGAGCTGGGAGAAGACGAATCTCTGCTGTTTTGACCTTCCCACTGTGAGGTCATGCTCATTTCTTCTGACAGCCCCAGGAACTCACACAAGCTTCTCTCCACCGTGGTTCTGAAGGCAAACCACATCCCTGCCATTTTACTGCTTTTTCTTTTCTTTCTTTCTTTCTTTCTTTTTTTTTTTTTTTTTTTGAGACACAGTCTCACTCTGTCACCCAGGCTGGAGTGAAGTGGCACGATCTCGGCTCACCGCACCCTCCACCTCCTGGGTTCAAGCGATTCTCCTGCCTCAGCCTCCCAAGTAGTTGGGATTACAGGCGTGCACCACCATGCCCGGCTAATTTTTGTATTTTTAATAGAGACAGGGTTTCACCATGTTGGCCAGGCTGGTCTCGAACTCCTGACTTCGGGTGATCCACGCACCTCAGGCTTCCAAAGTGCTGTGATAACAGGTGTGAGCCACCGCGCCCGGCCAGGCTGTTTGGACTCAGGTGTTTTTTGCCCTTTAGCACGCGTTGGAGGCTTAGGGGAAGGAGAGGGAGAAGTCTAAACACATAATGTCACCGCTTCTCTGACAGTGAGATTACAGGCACCTGCCACCACATCCAGCCGATTTTTGTATTTTTAGTAGAGACGGAGTTTCACCATATTGGCCAGGATGGTCTTGAACTCCTGACGTCAGGTGACCCGCCCGCCTCAGCCTCCCAAAGTGCTGGGATTACAGGCGTGAGCCACTGTGCCCGGCCGTCGTTTGTTTTACTGTATAAAGTTAGTTTCATTTTGTTTTATCTTACTTGTGATTTTATTTTTTGTTTAAAATAAATGCACTTTAAAAATCTATTTGTATTTAACTCAGTGGCATGCAGTCTCTGAGGCTGCCTATTTTAAAACATGAACTGCAGAACCAACGAATGGTAAGACTGAATACATAAAAACTCAGACCCAGATGAAGGAAGTGGCTTATAACCTCAGCAAAAATCCTGCCGACATGCTGCTAATTCCACATTTTTTCGCAATTATTCTTCACGGGTGGCGGGAGGCTGGTAACCTCTTTTTTCTCTGATTTTTTGCTGAGGACGTTGGTATCTTTTGGTGATGGGGCAGCGGAGGCTAATATTCAAAGGCAAATGCATAGATTTCTGGCTGGTTGCGGTGGCTCAAGCCTGTAATCCCAGCGCTTTGGGAAGGCGAGATGGGTGGATCATCTGAGGTCACGAGTTCGAGACCAGCCTGGCCAACATGGCGAAAACCCACCTCTGCTAAAAATACAAAAATTAGCCGGGTGTGACGGCGGGTGCCTGTAGTCCCAGCTACTTGGGAGGCTGAGGCAGGAGAATCGCTTGAACCTTGGGGGCGGAGGTTACAGTGAGCCGAGACCACGCCAGGTGTTAGCTTTGTAATTTTACTGCAAACTGCAAGTAAACTTTCACAGGCTGCCCCAGTTCCCGCATGTGTGAAAAGAGGTGTTCCTTTCTCTTATAGCCATGGATCCTATTAAGTACAGTTGTTTTTTTAAGAAGAAAATGCATTTGGTTCTCCATATATTCCTAACGTCAGAGAGAATTGTATCTGGGGCACAGTGGCCTAGAAAATCCATAAATCAGCATTCCAAAAGAGGGTCACGTCCTGCCTTGGACATGGAACAGAAATCAAAACAGACAGGTTCCACATCTGCAGGACGGGTATACCTTCCCCAGTTACAGGCCCCTGAGAGCGCCCCGTCTTAATAGCCGGAGACAGGGATGGAGGAGGGAGGTGGGGAGGAGCTGGGGTGCCCCGTGCGGGGCAGAGTGTCAGCCCTGCAATTACTGTGGATTCCACAATCCACCTCGGAGGGAGCACGGATGACTCATTCTCCCTGCAAGGCAAAGGCGTATTATCACCCAGACCTTGCAGAGCTCAAGGGGGCAGGCGGCATGTCCTGCTACGGAGGGGTGCACAGAGGGGCCTGAGAGAACTCAAAGTGGGGGGAGAGAACGATGGGTGTGTGGGAAGCGGGTCTCCGGGCGCACCTGCCCCTCATTAGGGTTTGCAGCTCAGTATCCTGGCAGGGCCCACATGTGGCCCAGGTGGGGGCCGGTGTGAGCAGAGCAGGCCCACAGGGAGGGCAACAGCACAGGCGTCTGGTCTACCGTGGGATGGGGGTGAGGGGACCAGGCTTTCCTGAGTCCCTCTGCACCCTCTAGCCCCCCCATCTGTTTTCTGCCTCCTCCACCTTCTCCTTCTCCTCCTCCTCCTTCCCCTCTTCCTCCCCCTCCTCCACCTCTGCCTCTTTCTCTGCCTCCTCCTTCTCCTCCTCTACTCTTTCCCTCCTCCTCTCCCTCCTCCTCCCCCGTTTCCTCTCTTGTTCCTGTTTCTCCTGTTCCTCCTCCACCTTCTCCAACCTCCTCCTTCCCCCTCTTCCTGCTTCTGTTTCTCTCCCTCCTCCTTCCCCTCCTCTTCTCCCTCCTCCTCTCCCTCCTCCTCTTTCTCTCCCTCCTCCTTCCCCTCCTCCTTCCCCTCCTCCTCTCCCTCCTCCTTCCCCTCCTCCTCTCCCTCCTCCTCTCCCTCGTCCTCTCCCTCCTCCTCCCCCTTTTCCTCTCTTGTTCCTGTTTCTCCTGTTCCTCCTCCACCTTCTCCAACCTCCTCCTTCCCCCCTCTTCCTACTTCTGTTTCTCTCCCTCCTCCTCCCCCTCCTCCTCCCCCTCCTCCTCCCCCTCCTCCTCCCCCTCCTCCTCTCCCTCCTCCTCTCCCTCCTCCGCTCCCTCCTCCTCTCCCTCCTCCTCTCCCTCCTCCTCCCCCTCCTCCTCCCCCTCCTCCTCCCCCTCCTCCTTCCCCTCCTTCTCCCCCTCCTCCTCTCCCTCCTCCTCTCTCTCTTCCTCCTCCTTCCCCTCCTCCTCTCCCTCCTCCTCTCCCTCCTCCTCCCCCTCCTCCTCTCCCTCCTCCTCTCTCTCTTCCTCCTCCTTCCCCTCCTCCTCTCCCTCCTCCTCTCCCTCCTCCTCCCCCTCCTCCTCTCCCTCCTCCTCTCTCTCTTCCTCCTCCTTCCCCTCCTCCTCTCCCTCCTCCTCCTTCCCCTCCTCCTCTCCCTCCTCCTCCCCCTCCTCCTTCCCCTCCTCCTCTCCCTCCTCCTCTCCCTCCTCCTCTCCCTCCTCCTCCCCCTTTTCCTCTCTTGTTCCTGTTTCTCCTGTTCCTCCTCCACCTTCTCCAACCTCCTCCTTCCCCCCTCTTCCTGCTTCTGTTTCTCTCCCTCCTCCTTCCCCTCCTCTTCTCCCTCCTCCTCTCCCTCCTCCTCTTTCTCTCCCTCCTCCTTCCCCTCCTCCTTCCCCTCCACCTTCCCTCCTCCTTCCCCTCCTCCTCTCCCTCCTCCTTCCCCTCCTCCTCTCCCTCCTCCTTCCCTCCTCCTCTCCCTCCTCCTTCCCCTCCTCCTCTCCCTCCTCCTTCCCTCCTCCTCTCCCTCCTCCTTCCCCTCCTCCTCTCCCTCCTCCTTCCCTCCTCCTCTCCCTCCTCCTTCCCCTCCTCCTCTCCCTCCTCCTTCCCCTCCTCCTCTCCCTCCTCCTTCCCTCCTCCTCTCCCTCCTCCTTCCCCTCCTCCTCTCCCTCCTCCTTCCCTCCTCCTCTCCCTCCTCCTTCCCCTCCTCCTCTCCCTCCTCCTTCCCCTCCTCCTCTCCCTCCTCCTCCCCCTTTTCCTCTCTTGTTCCTGTTTCTCCTGTTCCTCCTCCACCTTCTCCAACCTCCTCCTTCCCCCTCTTCCTGCTTCTGTTTCTCTCCCTCCTCCTCTCCCTCCTCCTCTCCCTCCTCCTCTCCCTCCTCCTCCCCCTTTTCCTCTCTTGTTCCTGTTTCTCCTGTTCCTCCTCCACCTTCTCCAACCTCCTCCTTCCCCCTCTTCCTGCTTCTGTTTCTCTCCCTCCTCCTCTCCCTCCTCCTCTCCCTCCTCCTCTCCCTCCTCCTCCCCCGTTTCCTCTCTTGTTCCTGTTTCTCCTGTTCCTCCTCCACCTTCTCCAACCTCCTCCTTCCCCACTCCTCCTGCTTCTGTTTCTCTCCCTCCTCCTTCCCCTCCTCCTCTCCCTCCTCCTCTTTCTCTCCCTCCTCCTTCCCCTCCTCCTCTCCTTCCTCCTCCCCCTCCTTGTTTTTCTCTTCCTCATCCTTCTCTTTCTCCTCCTCCAACCCCCTCCTCCTCTTGTTTCTCCTCTTTCTCCCTCTATCTTTAATTTTTTTTTTTTTTTGACACTGAGTCTCACTCTATCTCCCAGGTTGGAGTGCAGTGACCTCGGCTCTCTGCAACCACTGCCACCCAGGTTCCAGCAATTCTGCCTCAACCCCGGAGTAGCTGGGATTACAGGCACCTGCCACTACGCCTGACTATTTTTTGTATTTCTTTAGTAGAGACGGGGTTTCACTACGTTGGCCAGGCTGGTCTTGACCTCCTGACCTCGTGATCCGCCCGCCTCAGCCTCCGAAAGTGCTGGGATTACAGGCATGAGCCACCGCGCCCGGCTAATTTTTGTATTTTTAGTAGAGACAGGATTTCACCATGTTGGTCAGGCTGGTCTCAATCTCCTGACCTCAGGTAATCCACCCGCCTCGGCCTCCCAAAGTGCTGGGATTACAGGCGTGAGCCACCACGCCTGGATAATTTTTGTATTTTTACTAGAGACGGGATTTCACCATGTTGGTCAGGCTGGTCTCGAACTCCTGACCTCAGGTGATCCACCCACCTCGGCCCCCCAAAGTGCTGGGATGACAGATGTGAGCCACAGCGCCCGGCCTTCTTTAAACTTTTTATGAAGACCCAGAATGCAAGTTTATGCGTGATCTATACACGCATATTTTACCTGACACATGTATCTCTTTGATAGCCAGGACGCACCATGCTGACGTGAACCATACTCCACACAGGATGACGGCTTCCTCACTGTAACATCATCTGCCAGCCAGAGGCCTGAAGCCATCGAGGATCTGGGTGGAAATTAGCTCCTGAAGCATCAAGAAGGTACTTTCTCCTAGAGGCAGGAAATTTAGGAAATTAAAATCCATTTTTGGCCGGGCGCGGGTGGCTCATGCCTGTCATCGCAGCACTTTGGGAGGCCAAGCCGGGCAGATCACGAGGTTAGGAGTTCGAGACCAGCCTGGCCAATATGGTGAAACCCCGTCTCTACTAAAAATACAAAAATTAGCCTGGCGTGGTGGCGCGCACCTGTAATCCCAGCTACTCGGAAGGCTGAGGCAGGAGACTCGCTTGAACCTGGGAGGTGGAGGTTCTTGAGGCTAAGAGTTCAAGACCAGCCTGGCCAACATGGTGAAACCCCAACTCTACTAAAAGTACAAAAAATTAGCCGGGCGTGGTGGCGGGCACCTGTAGTCCCAGCTACTCGGAGAGGCTGAGGCAGGAGAATGGCGTGAACCCGGGAGGAGGAGCTTGCAGTGAGCCGAGATTGCACCACTGCACTCCAGCCTGGGGAACAGAGCGAGACTCTGTCTCAAAAAAAAAAAAGAGAGAGAGAGAGAGAGAGATACTTCTGAACAAAAAGACCCACATCCCTACGTTCTTGAGCTCACTTTCTGGGCAGTGGCTTTAGTGAAATTTTGAGCAATAATTACTTGCATTCTGCAGTGTGTCAGAAACTAAATTTCAGTGTGGGATCAGTGAGACCAGTCACTCTGAGGAGTGGAGACGTTCCCATTTTATTTTATGTTATTTTTATTTAATTAATTAATTTATTTTTCGAGATGGAGTCTTGCTCTGTCACCCAGCCTGAGCAACGTCTCGGCTCACCGCAACCTCCGTACCCGGGTTCATGCCATTCTCCTGCCTCAGCCTCCCGAGGAGCTGGGACTACAGGCACCCGCCACCACGCCCGGCTAATTTTTGTATTTTTAGTAGAGATGGGGTTTCTCCATGTTGGTCAGGCTGGTCTTGAACTCCTGACCTTGAGGATCCGCCCGCCTCAGCTTCCCAAAGTGCTGGGATTACAGGCATGAGCCACTGCGCTGGCCTTATTTTTTATTTATTTTTTTTATAAGAGTCAGGGTCTCGCTCTGTCGCTCAGGCTGGAGGGCAGTGAGATGATCATAGCTCCCTACATCTGGTTTCAGTAGCATGCAGGGAAATCTTCAAATAACGCAAGTCACCAAACAGCCTTCGTCTGCTCCACCCCAGAGATCTGTCTCCAGAGACATTCAATGGTCATCTTCTAGCCAACAGCCATAATGTGCATGAAAAATCAATGCCTGGATTCCAGACGTGCAGAAAATGACCTCTCATGTCAAACATTACATATATATATATATAAACAAATATATATATTCCATTGCACCTGCTGCAAAAGTTTTGTGTACATGCTTTTTCTCTGCTATTTAGTGACCCCAAATCTCTCTCCTTCTTTCTCTCTCTTCCTTCACCCATTTCTTTCTCACCTGTCTGTCATCTCTCGTTATGTATGTATCTGTCCATCTATCATTTATCCATCTATCCATCTATCACTTATCTATCCATCTATCTACCCATCTATCATTTATCGATTCATTTACTATTTTTCTATCCATCTATTATTTATCTATCTTTTATCTACCCATCTTTTACCAATTCATTTACTATTTATTGATCCATCTGTTATTTATTTATCTATCTTTTATCTATCCATCGATCATTTATCTATCTGTCCACCTACCAGTTATCTGTCCATTTATTATTTATCTATTTATCTATCTATCCATCTAAATACCCATCTATCATTTATCTATCTATCCATCTATTTTTTGTGTATCTATCCATCATTTATCTATCATCTATCATTTATCTATCCATCTATCATCATTTATATATTCATCTATCATTTATCTATCTACCTATCATTTATATATCTACCATCTATCTATCCATCATTTATCTATCAATCATCTATCTATCCATCTATCATCTATTTATCCATCTATCATTTATCTATCCATCTATCATTTATCTATCTATCCATCAATCATTATCTGTATCTCTGTCAATCATTATCTATCCATCTATCATTTGTCTATCTATCCATCAATCATAATCTATATCTCCGTCAATCATTATCTATCCATCTATCATTTGTCTATGTATCCATCAATCATCTATCTATCTATCCATCTATCATATATTTATCCATCTATCATTTATCTATCCATCTATCATTTATCTATCCATCAATCATTATCTACATCTCCATCAATCATTATCTGTCCATCTATCATTTGTCTATCTATCCATCAATCATCTATCTATCTATCATTTATCTATCTATCTAATAGGGTTTGGATCGGTGTCCCCGCCCAAATCTCATGCTGAATTGTAATCCCCAGTGTTGGAGGTGGGGCCTGGTGAGAGGTGATTGGATCGTGGGTGTTGGTCCCTCATGAGTGGTTTAGGACCATCCCTTTTGTGCTGTTCTTGTGCTAGAGTTCTCACGCAATCTGGTTGATTACAAGTGTGTGGCACCTCCCCCGCCCCTCCTCTTACTCCAGCAGTGTAAGACATACCTGTTTCCCCTTCATCTTCCACCATGATTATAAGTTTCCTGAGGCCTCCTCAGAAGCCCAAGCCACTGGGCTTCTTGTGCAGCCTGCAGAACCATGAGCCAATTCAACCTCTTTTCTTTATAAATTACCCAGGCTCAGGCATTGCTTTATAGCAATGCAAGAACAAATTGATATTCTATCATCTATCTATCTATCTATCTATCTATCTATCTATCTATCTATCTATCATCTATCTATCTATCTATCTATCATCTATCTGTCTATATATCTATCATCTATCTAGCTGTCTATTTATCTATCTGTCTAAATATCTATCTATCATCTATCATCTATCTATATATCTATCATCTATCTAGCTATCTGTCTGTCTATCATCTATCTATCTATATATCTGTCTGTCATCTATCTAGCTATCTATCTGTCTATCATCTATCTATTTATCTATCTATCATCTATCTATCTATATATCTGTCTAAATATCTATCATCTATCTGTCTGTCTATCATCTATCTATATATCTATCTATCATCTATATAGCTATCTGTCTATCTGTCTGTCTATCATCTATTTATCTATCTATCATCTATCTATATATATCTATCTATCTATCTGTCATCTATCTAGCTATCTATCATCTATCTGTCTATATATCTATCATCTATCTAGCTGTCTATCTATATATATCTGTCTAAATATCTATCATCTATCTGTCTATCATCTATCTATCTGTCTATCTATATATCTATCTCTCTAAATATCTATCATCTATCTATCTGTCTGTCTATCATCTATCTATACATCTATCTGTCTATCTATCATCTAGCTATCTGTCTGTCTGTCTATCATCTATTTATCTATCTATCTATCTATCTATCTATCTATCTATCTATCATCTATCTAGCTATCTGTCTATCTATATATCTGTCAGTCTAAATATCTATCATTATCTATCTGTCTATCATCTATCTATCTATATATCTATCTATCATCTATCTAGCTATCTGTCTGTCTATCATCTATTTATCTATCTATATATCTGTCTATCATCTATCTATCTATCATCTAGCTAGCTATCTAGCTATCTACCATCTACCTATTATCTATCTACCTATCATCTATCTAGGTAATCTATCATCTATCTATTATCTATCTATTATCTACCTATCATCTATCTATTTAATCTATCATCTATCTATCTATTATCTATCAATCTGTTATCTATCTATTATCTAATCAGTGGCACTCTTTTATAGCAGTACAAAATAAACTAAGATGATGTTTGTCATCATTTTTGTTACAGCAGCCAGTGGAAGCTAATACCCTTTCTAATACCCTGCCTCTTCTGGGTGTCCATTAGTAACACAGCAAACATCTCATTTGTAATCAACACCTACTCAGTGTCATGTTTGTTCAAAAGGGCTAACTCACTCAAGTATTACAATAAACCCAACAGAGTCTCTACCACCCCAGTTCCTCTTCATTCTTCTCCACTCTCTTCTTCAGGAGGCTGGAAAGTGTGGACTGTCTCAACAGCAATCTATTATCTACCTACGTATGATGTGTTTATCTACCTTTCTATCTATTATCCATCAATCATCTATTGTCTATCTATCTATCTATTAGGTATCTATTTATCTACATCTATGTACCTCATCTATCTATCCATTATCTATCTCTATCTCTTTGTCTCTCTATCCAGCATCTATCTCTCTATCTCCTGTCTCTCTATCCATCATCTATCATCTATCTACCTATCTATCTACATAATATCTATCTCTATCGTCTATCTCTGCATGTATACACACCTTAATGTGTATGGCTCTTGTATCCATGTATCTACCTCTATCAATCGATCAGTCAATCAATCAATCATCTATTGATGTATCCCTCTCTCTCTATCCATCACCTATCTCTCTATTCATCGTCTATCTATCTCTCTATCCAGCATCTATTTATCTATCAGGCATTGATCTATTTCCTGTCTATCTGCCATCTATGTATATATGTATGTACATACTTAACTGTCTACCTAGCTACCTACCCTGTTTCATCCCTGATGCAACTAGTCACATGCTACACGAATTAGCAAGAACTGCTGCAAACATTCGCTTCCCTAAAGCAGAAGAAAGGGTAAAGCACATTCTTCTGTTTGACTTTTGGGGTCATACGGTCACCACGGACAACCTCCTCAAACCCAGAACACCTTTAGGTGGGGAGGGCGACCAGTTCACACATACTTCTCCAAGGAAGCACCTGTTCTGTTCCTGGCACATAAACCCTGCAACCCTCACCTCCAGACCCAGGTCTTTCTCTGGAGACCACCTGTTTATCATCCAGCAACGAGTCATGTTGGAGCCTCTCCAGCCAGCTCCGAACACTAAACAGGTCCCCTCACACGTTCTATTCATGGGACTCTCCTAACCTTCTGGGGCAAAAAAAAGAAAAAAGAAAAAAAAATCCTAATTCGAAGCATATTGATCTCCAGGCATATGTTTTATATCAGGACCTCTGAAACGAAGGTGAAAATGTGAAAATATACTTGGAAATCTTGTACGTATCTGTCCACCTATCAGTTATCTATTCATCTGTTACTTATTTATCTATTTATCCATCTAAATACCCTTCTATCATCTATCTATCTATCCATCTATTGTTTATGTATCTATCCATCATTTATCTATCAATCTTTTATTATTCATCTATCATTTATCTATCTATCCATCTGTCATTTATCCATCCATCATTTATCTATTCATCTATCATTTATCTATTTATCCATCTATCCTCTTTCTGTCCATCTTCTTTTATCTATTCATCTATCATTTATCCATTTATCCATATATCATCTATCTGTCCATCATCTGTCTTTTATCTATTCGTCTATAATTTATCTATCTAACCATCAGTCATTTATCTATTCATGTATTACTTATCTATTTATCTATCTATCCATCTAAATACCCATCTATCTATCCATCCATCTATTGTTTATGTATCTATCCATCATTTATCTATCAATGTGTCTTTTATCTATTCATCTACATTTATCTATTTATCCATCTGTCATTTATCTATCTTTCTATCATTTATCTATTCATCTATCATGTATCTATCCATCTGTCGTCTATGTATCTGTCCATCATCTATCTTTTATCTTTTCATCTATCACTTATCTATCTATCCATCTGTAATTTATCTATCTATCCATCTATCATTTATCTAATCTATTCATTCATCTATCATCTATGTATCTGTCCATCATCTTTCATTTATCTATTCATCTATCATTTATCTATCTATCTACCCATCTATCTATATATCTATCTACCCATCTATCAATCTATCCATCTATCATCTATCTATATATCTATCTACCCATCTATCAATCTATCCATCTATCATCTATATATTTATCTACCCATCTATCAATCTATCCATCTATCATCTATCTATATATTTATCTACCCATCTATCAATCATCTATCTATATATATCCATCTATCACCTATATACCTATATATCTATCTACCCATCTATCTCTATCATTTATCTATATATCTATCCATCACACCCTCCCCTCGTCATTGCCCCAGTTTGCTTGGGCTCTGGAGCTCATCCAGTTGAAAAACAGCAAACAATCACCAGAGGAGAATCTCAGGCAGGACTTGCTGTACGTCAGAGGGAAGATGGAGGTTTCAAGGAGTCGACCATGTTGACTTCAACTCTGTGCCCTTCCTTCACCAATAGCTGTGAGATTTTCTAGTAAGGAGACCTCCTTGCCATCTGCAGTTGATGAACACTATTGGTGACCGCCATATTGTCAGCATTTCTTCATGCTATCTTTCAGAGTAGGTTTGAAGTCAACCCAACTCTACCCATCACTGGGGCTGAGCAATAAGACTGACCATTCTTCAAACTCAGTTTCCTCATCTCTGAAGTGGGGATATGAAGTACCTCGAAGAGATAGTTCACAATGGATGACATAGCAAAACGATCCTCACCAGGCATAGTGCCTCGACCTCAGACTTCCCAGCCCTCAGAACCATGAGACCAATAAACCCCCATTGTTTATAAATTACCTAATCAGTGGCACTCTTTTATAGCGGTACAAAATAAACTAAGATGATGTTTGTCCTCATTTTTGTTACAGCAGCCAGTGGAAGCTAATACCCTTTCTAATACCCTGCCTCTTCTGGGTGTCCATTAGTAACACAGGAAACATCTCATTTGTAATCAACACCCGCTCAGTGTCAAGTTTGTTCAAAAGGGCTAACTCACTCAAGTATTACAATAAACCCAAAAGAGTCTCTACCTCTCCAGTTCCTCTTCATTCTTCTCCACTCTCTGCTTCAGGAGGCTGGAAAGTGTGGACTGTCTCAACAGCAACCATGAGCTCTGGTTTTCATTTGAGTTGTTGGCTTCAACCTGCAAGAGATTAGAGGTAAGTTCTGAGCCTTCTCCTCAGATTCTGTCTCTGATAAGTCACCTTGCTCAAGTCCCTCCAGGACTTCCTCCCAGGCTGTTACACTGCTCAGTTTCTGCACAAACTCAGGTCTTGCACTGAGTCCTATGCCCGTCTTTGAACCAATTATGGTGCCAGGATGTTCACCTGCAGGAAACTCGTTGCTTAAACTGGAGGAGAGATAGAAGTTGTGCAGCTAGAGACAAACAATGGTCACTGTAGGGTCCAAAGGAAGCAGCTGTCCTTACTCCTCACTGGCTAGAGCTATCCAGAGAATGTTCCAGAAGACACACATTTGGTTAAAGTACATTTATCTCCAGGCACATGTTTTCCATCAGGACCTTCAAAACCAATGCGAAAATAGGCTTGGAAGTCTGGCTTCACAAGAAAAACAGCAAATAAACACCAGAGGAGAATCTCAGACAGGACTTACAAATCAGGAGGAAGACAGAAGTTTCAGGGAATGGGAGCCACATCCTGCCTTTCCTATGCTGGTGACATCGACTGCGTCTCCGATCCCTTTCTTCAATCAGATCATTGATACGTAGACAGATGTACTGAGATAGATGAGATAGATAGATAGATGATAGATAGATAGATAGATAGATAGATAGATAGATAGATAGACAGAGGTATAGATAGATACATGATACATGATTGATACATAGATGTACTGATATAGATAGATGATTGATACATTGACAGATGTACTGATTGAGAGATAGATGATTGATACATAGATGTATTGATAGATAGATGGTAGATAGATGATAGATAGATAGATAGATAGATAGATAGATAGATAGATAGATGATAGAGGAATAGATGACTGATATAGAGATGATTTAGATAGATATATAGACAGAGCTACAGAGCTAGAGAGATGATAGATGTAGGTAGGTCAGATGATGTTTGGATAGATAGAATACAGATAGCTTTAGGTAGTAGATTGATAGGATAGATAGAAGATTGAGAGAGAGATGACAGAATATAAATAGAAGATAGATGGATGATGGATAAATAGAGATAAAGAGATGGATAGATAGAGGAATAGATATAAAGAATGGATAGATGAATGGATAGATTGATAGATGAATAGATGAACGGAGAGATGATAGATGGATAGATGGAGAATGCATAGATGGACAGAGACATACACAATGATGCATCTGTCAAACCAATGCCTGTTAGGTTTTCTCGTAAGGAGACCTGGTTGCTATCTGGAGTTGGTGACACTGTTCGTGACCACCACGTTGCCAGCATTTGTTAGCGCTATCTTTGGGAACAGGTTTGGAGTCAGCCCAACTCCCCCCATTACTGGTGCTGAGGAATGAGACTGACTCTTCTTCAGCCTCAGTTTCTTCATCTGTGAAATGGGGAGATGACGTATCTGAAAGAGCCACAGTGAGCATTACGTGGCCAGCCTCTCCATGGCAAGGGAGAGAGGCACTTCCAGATGAGAGCAGAGCAAGAAGGCATCACTCTCGCACTTTCTTGGGCCCGAATGGGTCATTGCCACCGGACAGATTCCTGCAGGTGTCCTTAAAATGCTTTACCTCTGCAACTGAGCACACAGGTATAAGCCAGGAGCGTGCTAAAGAAAAGAACAAGCCCCGAGGTGGGGCATGAATGGTGCATCTCAGATGGACTGCGATAACTTGGCTGTTGGGTACTCACCTGAGAAAAGAACCACGCCCTATACACCAGGCATCCGTGGCAACAGGCGTCCGTGGCAACCAGCTGTGAACACAGGAATTGCCTTTCACCCACCACCCCTGGGATCCAACTGAGTCTTTTCACATCCTTCCGACCACCCACCTGCCTTCAAGAATCTCCCAGCGCCCACAGTTCCCTTGAGTTTGCAAACTAGGCTGTTACAGATGCTGAAGAATCCGCACACAGGTGTTCCCAGCTAGCCCCCGTCACCTTTCTGATTCTGCCACCGTTCTCCCAAGAAGGTGAGACCCCATGAATGTATGAAGCCTGTGCTTTGGGGAAAGATTTCTGAGACATTTTGTTTCCTGTGGAGACCAAAGGAAGCCACCTGGCTCTCACAGCAGAAAATTAGGCAGCAGGACCTGAGGCATTTTGCCGAATGTGCCAGGGCTGTCAGCAAAGTGACAGACACATCTCACTCTCTGTCGGCACTGGCTTGTCACTCATCTGGGCCGTGATATGACACGGTGGATCATCTATTAACTGCAGCAGACCCTTAAAGACACAGGGATTCATTTGCCTGTTGGTGAACATGCAAAATTCCCGCGCATGTCAGCAAGATCCGCAGGTGCACCTGGTTCCACGCAGGTAGACCTCAGACACCCCTTTCTGCATATCCTCAGCGGCTCATCCATGACAGCCCCAAATGGGACGTCAAAGGAAATCCTCGAGCACGAAAATGTATGATGAGATGTATAAAGAGTTAAAAAAAAAAATCTATTAATAAAAATCTCACATGCCAAAAAAAGAGCTTATCCCAACTCCTGACTCTCTGGCATTCATTTTTATGTCATATTAAGATTTTTTATACAAACTGGTAGTGCTCGTTTTTTTTTTAAGAAGCAAGTCGAATATTTTTTTTTAAGAAGCAAGTCAAGTATTAGCTCTGAAATTCTGAGAGTTGTCAGAATAAATTTTTACTTAATAAATGTTTTCATATTAATTGTAAAAACATGAAAATATTATTAAAATTAAATAATAATAAATTATTTCAATGAATATTTTATATATTAATTATAAACATATAAAATGTTTATAATTATAATATATTTTCTTATTTTATTATATGCATTATATTATATATTTATATTTTTAACATATTTATTATATTATATATTATATTTATAATATATTTATTATAATATATTTATAAAATTATAAATATATTTAATGTTTGTTAATATATTATAAAATTAAAATATTTGTAACATTTTCAAAACATTTATTAAAAATACAATAAATATTTTTATATTAATTATAGAAATATAAATTTTATGTCATATTAAAATTTTTTTTTTTTTTTTGAAACTGAGTCTAGCTCTGTCGCCCAGGCTGGAGTGCCGTGGCGCAATCTCCGCTCACTGCAGGCTCCGCCTCCCAGGTTCACGCCATTCTCCTGCCTCAGCCTCCCTAGTAGCTGGGACTACAAGCACCCACCACCGCGCCCAGCTAATTTTGTTTTGTATTTTTAGTAGAGACGGGGTTTCAACATGTTAGCCAGGATGGACTCGATCTCCTGGCCTCGTGATCCACTTGCCTCGGCCTCCCAAAGTCCTGGGATGACAGGCGTGAGCCACCACGGCCGGCCCATATTAAAATTTTTTATAGAAACTCTTAGCACTTAATTTTTTTTTAAAAAGTCAAATATTAGCTTTGAAATTCTGAGGGCTTTTAGAATAAATTATTATTTAATAAATATTTTCTATTAATTATAAAAATATGAAGTTATTACATTTAATATAATGAATATAAATTTAAATTATGAAAATTTAAATTATTTTAATAAATTATTGTATACCAATATTTTATATATTAATTATAAATATATAAAAATATATATTTCTATAAATAAATAATAATATATATTTTATATTTTTAAAATATATGTATTAAATATTTTAGTGTATATTATAATATATTTATTGGATATATTATATATTATGATATATACTATATTATATGATATGATATATTATATATTATGATATATACTATATTATATGATATTATGATATATTATATATTATGATATATAATATATTATATGATATTATGATATATACTATATTATATATTATGATATATTATATATTATGATATATACTATATTATGTGATATTATGATATATTATATATTATGATATATACTATATTATATATTATGATATATACGATATTATATATTATGATATATTATATATTATGATATATACTATATTATATATTATGATATATTATATATTATATGTTATTATGGTATATTATATATTATAATATATTTATTAGATATATTATAAAATTATAAATATATAATTTTATATATTTTATAAAAATAGAAATATGTTTATTAATATATTTATAAAATTAGAATAATTTCATATTTTAAAACTATTTAAAATATAATAAATATTTTTATAATCATTATAAAAATATAAAATTATATTTAGTATAATAAACATACATTTAAATTGTTAAAACATAAACAACATTCATAAATCATGTGTTTTGCCTCCACTGAAGCAAACAGCATCTGTTTCCCATTGTCTTGAGGACCTGTGGTTGTATGCAATGAAGTAGTGGGACGCCAGGAGGGTGGAATTAAAGAAGGGGAGGATGGGAGGCCCTTTCTGATACGAGGTGCAGCCCCATCATGCAACTGTCTGCCCGCAGCTGAGTGTACGTGGAGCCTCCATGACATATGTTTGAATGACCGTGGACCACAGTCTTAGGTAGAGGAATCAGGAGCCGATTTCTAGACGGACAGCCCTAGGGTGTCAGGGCTGACTGGCCGGGTTCTGTCCACGCTTGATGTCTGTCCAGCCACAGTCCTGTGAACTCATGTATCTGTGGCTTGTCATTGCCTGAATGCAAGCTCTCATTGGATAGATCCTGGGTTCTGTAAACCATTGAAATAAAAGAGCATAAAAGGTGTTTCCAGTTTCTACTTTTTTTGTTGTTGTTTTGAGACAATTTCTCATTGTCCAGGCTGGAGTACAACGGAGCAATCTCAGCTCACTGCAACCTCCGCCTCCCAGGATTCAAGCAATTCTCCTACCTCAGCCTCCCCAGTAGCTGGGATGACAGGCACCCGCCACCACTCCTGGCTAATTTTCATGTTTTTAGTAGAAAGAGGGTTTCACCATGTTGGCCAGGCTGGTCTCGAACACCTGACCTCAGGCGATCCTCCATCCTCGGCCTCCCAAAGTGCTGGGATTACAGGCGTGAGCCACCGTGCCCAGCCTAGACTTTCTTAAGAAGACTCAAATATTAATGTATTTTTTGCCCTGTATTCCACCCTGGGTTTCATCAGGACAAAACTCCCAATTGCTTCAACAGCCATTGATACAGCAGGAAGCTGGTGGACACAGCCCAGCTCAGATACAACTTTGACGGACAGTTACAGGGCTGCCCCAGAATGGAGCGTAAACCTCTCTAGTTATATTCCCACCTTCTTGATTTCTCGACACGTGTAAGACGTCAGGCATGAGGTCGAGAGATTGTGCGTCATAACTAACCTGTCTCGGCGGGGGTAGGATCCTAGAACCAGCTTTTGTGTGCAAAATGAGGTCAGTTTCACTGAAATCAGACAAGAGATGACTACAACACAGTTACCCACATAATCCAGACGAATAACTAAATTCCCTAGGGAATGCCAATTTGGTTCCCACTGCTAAATAAAGGCACAAAAAATTAAGCGTTATGATAGTTTATTCTTTCTCTGTTTTTTGGGGTTCCCCCCCCCCCCCCAAGACAGGGTCTTGCTCTGTTCCTCAGGCTGGAGTACAGTGGAATGATCACACCTCACTGATGAAACCATAGGCATTCACCACCATGCTTGGCTAATTTTTTTTTTTTTAGAGAGAGGGATAGGGGTCTTGCTATGTTGCCCAGGCTGGTCTTGAACTCCTGCACTGAAGTGATCCTCCTGCCTTGATTTCCCAGAGTGCTGGGATGAGAAGCATGAACCACCACACCCAGCCATGTCATCCCAGCACTGTGGGAAGCCAAGGTAGGTGGATCACTTGAGGTCAGGAGTTCAAGACCAGCCTGGTCAACATGGGGAAACCCAGTCTCTACTAAAAATATAGAAACTAGCCGGGCGTGGTGGTGGACGCCTGTAATCCCAGCTGCTTGGGAGGCTGAGGCGGGAGAATTGCTTGAACCCAGGAGATGGAGGTTGCAGTGAGCCGACACAGTGCCACTGCACTCCAGCCTGGGCAACAGAGTGAGACTCGGTCTCAAAAAACAAAAAACAAAACAAAACAAAACAAAACAGAAAAAAAAAAAACAGCCGAGCATGGTGGCTCATGACTGCAATCCCAGCACTTTGGGAGGCTGAGGTGGGCTGATCCCCTGAGGTCGGGAGTTCGAGACCAGCCTGACCAATATGGAGAAACCACATCTCTACTAAAAATTAGCTGGTTGTGGTGGCGCACGCCTGTAATCCCAGCTACTCGGGAGGCTGAGGCAGGAGAATGGCTTGAACCTGGGAGGCAGAGGTTGCAGTGAGCCGAGATCGCGCCACTGCACTCCAGCCTGGGCAATAAGAGCGAGACTCCATCTCAAAAAAAAAACAAAAACAAAAAACAGCACTACCCGTTATAGGTCATGGGCAATACTATTTTAAACTGTTGTTCTGTCTGTCAGTTTTATCGTTCTGAAATTAGATTTTCTAACTTCCAGGATAATTGATAACAGGCATGAACAGTATGCTGTTAAATCAAGAATTTGAAGAGAGAGCCTTTTGCTAACCACAAAACAACTGATATTGTTGCTTTAGTTCTCTGCATTTTGATTCCCTATCTATAAACACCTCATCCTTCACTCAAATTCAGGCAAAGACATCCAAATGAATCACAGAAAGACCCTTAAAAATATAAATGTGGTAGGCCGGGCGCGGTGGCTCACACCTGTCATCCCAGTACTTTGGGAGACTGGGGCGGGTGGATCACCTGAGGTCAGGAGTTCGAGACCAGCCTGACTAACATGGAGAAACCCCGTCTCCATTAAAAATACAAAAATTAGCTGGGCGTGGTTGCGTTCATCTGTAATCCCAGCTACTCAGGAGGCTGAGGCAGGAAAATCGCTTGAACCTGGGAGGCGGAGGTTGCAGTGAGCTGAGATCGCACCACTGCACTGCAGCCTCTGTGATGGGAGCAAGACTCCATCTCAAAATATATATATGTGTATATATATATATTGTGTATATATAGTTTTTATATAATATATATAATTATATGTTTTATATAATTATATAATTATATATTATGCTATATATAAAATATATATTATTTTTATGTTATATTTTATATAACATAAAATAATTATTTTTATATGTTATATTTTATATAACATAAAATAAATATTGTATATTATATTTGATATAATATATATTATATTGTATACTATATATTTATATAAATATATATTATATTTCATAATATATAAATATATTATATTATAGATAATTATATATTATCTATAATAATTACATATACTATCTATATTATATTATATATTATCTAATGTATAATAATTATATATTATCTATTATATATAATAATTATATATCTATTATATAATAATTATATATATCTATTATATATAATAATTATATATTATCTATAATATGTAATTATAGATCATGTAATTATATATAGTTATAATATATAATCATATGTATTATCTGTAAAATATATGATCATATATATATCTATAAAATATATATTTTATATTTTTTATATCTATATATGGCTGTGTAAAACACAATATTAGCAACACTATAGGGAGTGCAGGCAGCTGGGATAGTCTTACAAGGCAGTAGAAACAAGACTGTCTCATTGCACATGGTAAGTATTCAATACATTGCAATATTATCATCACAAGTAGCATTTCTTACACTGTTTCCCCTGTTAATGTCCTTACAGGAATGACTAGTAACACGTGCCATTATTTGTCCTTTTCATGGTGGTTCTCTGCCTTTTCCTCTCTATAATAAATTTTTACAAGTTCAAAAGGAAAGAGCGTGTCATTGTGCAATTGCCTGTAATAGCAAAAACACTGAAAGTGTGATCGTGGCAAGTGGTTGCAGGATGTAAGGCCATTATCTCCTTATGTGGGAGTGGGAAATTGGAACCACAGATTGGAGGGAAAGTCAGTGCTGTCCACGACAATTAAATGCACATTTTCTTCTGACCAGGCAATCCCACTTCTAAGTATCTACCCTGGAGAAACTCTCATACTCAGGCACGACATAGCATGAGGAAGCAAGCTTGTTGCAGCAATGACTGTGATAGCACAGAAAAGGGCAGACTCTGTTCGCCCAACGGGGGACTTGATGGATCCATACTGTAGATCACTTCAAAGAGATAAAATGCAGAAAGTGAGCCTCTGTGTGTTGCTAGGGAGTGTCTCCAGCACAGGTCGTTGAGTGAGAAAAGCAACTTGGGGAATCTACAAGCAACAATAAAATGTGACACTGTGAATGTTTGCACAAGTCACACACATGCAACAACAGGTCCAAATGTGTCTAAATGTGCGGAAAATGTTCTGGAAGGACATTAAGTGACAATGGCAGTTATCTCGGGGTAGTGGATAAGAAATGAGTCTTCCTTAGGAGGACTCTGCCTTTGTTAAGAATGTGTCTAGTTGTTCCCAAAGGACATTTCTAAAATAATTTCTTGAATATCTGCAAACCAATATATTGTCTTAGAAGACGACGAGGCAAAGGCGAAGTAAACAGGATCACATAGAGTAAAAATCATGTTTGTTAAAGAATGTCTGGAATTATCTACTCATCTATCTCTCCATTCATCCACATATCCATCCAGCTGTTCATTGATCCATCCACCTATCCATCCAACTATTCATTCATACAACCATCCACCCACCTACTTATCCATTCATCCACCTTTCCATTCACAAACACATCCATCCATCCATCCATCTACTAGTCGACCCATCCACTTATCTGTCCACCCATTCATCCATCCACTCATTTATCCACCCAGCCATCCACTCATTCACCTACCCACCCAACCCTAACCCATCCATCTATCCACTCATTCATCATTCATCCATCTATCTACTCATACACCCATCCATCCACCCATTCACCCATCCATCCATCCACCCATCCACTCATTCATTGTCCATCCATCATCCCATCCATCATCAATCCATTTGTCTACCCCTACACCCATCTATACACCTATCCACTCATCCATCTATCTGCCCATTGATCCACCCATCCACCCATCTATCATGTATCCATCTATCCACTCATCCATCTATCTACCACCCATCCATCCACCCATTCCCATTTATCATCTATCTATCCGCCCATCCACCCATTCACTCATCCATCATCCATCATCCATCATCCATTAATACACCCATCCATCCACCCATCCAGCTATCCATCAACCCATCCACACATACATACACCCATCCACCCATCCATCCATCCAGTCATCTGCTTATCCATCATACATCCTTCTATCCATGCAGCCATCTATACAACCATTAATCCACCCATCCATCCATCCACCCATCCAGCTATCCATCTACCCATCCATCCATCCATACACCCATCCACCCATCATTCCATCCATCCACATATCTGCTCATCCATCATGCATCCATCTATCCATCCAACCATCTATACAACCATTAATCCACCCACTCACTCATCCATCTGTCCACTCTTCAATCCATCCATTCACCCATCCATTCATCTGCTCATCCATCATGCATCCATCTATCCATCCAGCCATCTATACAATCATTAATCCACCAACTCACCCATCCATCTGTCCACTCTTCCATCCATCAATCCATCCATCTGTCCATCCATCCATTCATCCATCCACTCATCTGCTCATCCATCATGCATCCATCTGTCCATCCAGCCATCTATACAACCATTAATCCACCCACTCACCCATCCATGTGTCCACTCTTCCATCCACCCATCCATTCATCCATCCACTCATCTGCTCATCCGTCATGCATCCATCTATCCATCCAACCATCTATCCATCCATACAACCATTAATCCACCCACTCACCTATCCATCATCCATCCATTTGTCCACTCTTCCATCCATCCATTCACTCATCCATCCACCCACCTACATATCCTGTTTCATAGATGGTGACTTCATGGTGTGTCCTCACATGGTGGAATGGGCAAGTGAGCTCTCTAGGATCCCTTTTATAAGGGCACTAATCCCATTCAGAAGGCCCCCTTCTCATGACCTCATCAACCCCCAAAGGCCCCACTTCTTAACGCCATCACCTTGGGGGTGAAGAGTTCAATATGAGAATTTGGAAAGGACCCCCACATTCAGACCACAATGGGGGCAGCTCCTACTCACCTGAGAGAGCAATATTAGGGATCCCACTGCATAGCAATGTTTTAGGGCCCTGTAGTCTTCAGGAGTACAGTCCTTCCTCATTGTGGTCAGACTCTATTTGCAGATTTGCTTATTCACTAAAATTTATTGGTAATCTCCAAGTTAATACTAACTATGTCTTTGCTGTCTTTTCTGGACATGAGAACAGTGGAGAACAATTTGAGTCAGAGGCCGAGCACGGTGGCTCACGCCTGTAATCCCAGCACTTTGGGAGGCTGAGGCGGGCAGATCACAAGGTCAGGAGATCGAGACCATCCTGGTTAACACGGTGAAACCCCGTCTCTTCTAAAAATACAAAAAAATTAGCCGGGCATGGTGGTGGGCGCCTGTAAACCCAGCTACTTGGGAGGCTGAGGCAGGAGAACGGCGTGAACCTGGGAGGCGGAGGTTGCAGTCAGCCGAGACTGTGCCACTGCACTCCAGCCTGGGTGACAAAGCAAAACTCTGTCTCAAAAAAATAATAATAATAATTTGAGTCAGAAGTCTGCCCCATGGGGGACACTGTGCAATGACTGAAGACATTTCTGCTCGTCACGGCCAGGGAGGAGGTGAGAGAAACTACCAGCTTCTAGTGAGTAGAGCTCAGGGACGCTGCTGAGTATCCTACAGTATATAGGACAGCTCCCACCATGGAGAATTACCTGGCCCCCAATGTCAACTGTGCCTTAGTTGAAAACACCTCATTCCAAGTTGCAGAATCAGTAAGAGGAATATTGATTTTCACGAGGGTGTTGGCATGGTGCAGTCACAGACTCTGTATCACCTCTTGTGTCTGCGCTCTAACAGTCACATACCTAAAGTGTCTTTCCTGACTCATCACATATGCTTCCTCCTCCCTCTCCTTTCAGTTTGATCCGTGTACATCCAACCCATTGTACAAAGAAAATGCCTGGAGAAAGGCTTGGAGGCACCAATTGAAAGAAGCTTTGTAAAACCGAGCAGGAATCTGGACAACCATGAGATGCGATGGTTTATTTATTTGACATGAAAGGTGTTCTTTTGATAAAAACGCTGCCACATGGCAAAAACCATGGAAGGATCGCTGTGGATAAAATTCCACTTAGCGGAGAAACAATGGTAGTGAGAGTGGAGTTTCAGAAAAGTTAATTTACAAATATACGTTTTGCATCTTTCACTGAAGATGGAAAGAATGCATGCAGGTAAAAAAAAAAAAAAAGTTCAATAAAATAGGCCTTGTAGACATTCACCTTCTGATGAATGTAAAATAAGACTTTACATTCTTGGGAAGTGTGTCCGTTATGTGGCATCTTGTTTAAAAGAGAGATTATGTTTCGGTAGGCTTGGAATAGGATTTAGGAATCTGCATTTTTTTTTACGTGTTCAAAAAATTTACATTTTAAATTATCATACTATAAAATTGATTTTCATGATGTGCAGTTCTATGATGAACTTGAACACGTTTTTTGAAACATGTAAATAGCATCATGTTCGAGGTACAGAATAGTTCCATCGCCTCCCCCAATTTTTCTCATTCTATTTCTTTATAGTCACACACACATGCAGGCACACCAACATCTAAGGGAATCTGCGTTTTAAACACATACCCTGGGCCAGGCGCGGTGGCTCATGCCTGTAATCTCACTACTTTGGGAGGCTGAGGGGGGAGGAGCACCTGAGGTCAGGAGTTTGAGACCAGCCTGGCCAACATGGTGAAACCCCATCTCTACTAAAAACACAAAAATTAGCCAGGCATGATGGTGGATGCCTGTAATCCCAGCTACTTGGGAGGCTGAAGCAGGAGAATTGCTTGAACCTGGGAGGCGGAGGTTGCATGAGCCGAGATCACGCCACTGCACCCCAGCGTGGGGTGACAGAGCGAGACTCTGTATCAAATAAACAAACAAACGAACAAACAGGTACCCTCACATCATCCCTACTTGGTAAACCAATGGTGTAGTAAAGCTATCTTCATCCTCAGAAAGCTTCAAGACTGAACCAGGCTGAAGGGTTTATTGGCTAATGTGACTCTTGTCAAACCATTTATTTCTGAACATCACTTTGCAAAACAGGGATAATATTTATCTTTCAAAATAGGCATGAAGAAAAAGAAATAAGATAAGCAAAGGCTGGCAGACAATACGTGTTCATTAAATAATGTCTATTATAATGTTTTTAGAAGTCAGTGTTTTAAAAGTAGAGTTTTAGATAGATAGGAAGACAGGTAGATAGATAATAGATAGATAAGATGATAGATAGGAATACAGGTAGATAGATAATAGATAGATAAGATGATAGATAAATAGATAGATGATAGATGATAGATAGATAGATAGAGATAGATAGATAGATAGATAGATAGATAGATAGATAGATAGATGATAGAGAATATGGTTGATAGATAAGCTGATTGGTAGGTAGAGAGATAGGTAGATACAGAATATGATAGAGAAGATAGATAGATAGGTGATAGATGATAGATAGATAGATGATAGATATAGATAGATAGATAGATAGATGATAGATAGATAGAGAATATGGTTGATAGATAAGCTGATTGGTAGGTAGAGAGATAGGTAGATAGAGAATAAGATAGAGAAGATGATAGATAGACAGATAGATAGATGATAGATGATAGATAGATAGATAGATAGATAGATAGATAGATAGATAGATGACAGATAGATGATATACTGATACATGATAGATAATAGATAATATGATAGATAGATGATTGATAGGTAGATGGATGGACAGATAGGTAGAGAATATGATGGATAGATAAGATGACTGGTAGATAGGTAGGTAGATATATGATAGATAGATAGATAGATAGATAGATAGATAGATAGATAGATAATATGATAGATAAAGGTGATTGGTAGGTAGATGGATGGATAGATAGGTAGACAGAGTATATGATGGATAGATAAGATGACTGGTAGGTAGGTAGATAGATATATGATAGGGAATATGATTCATAGGTAGAAAGATGGTTGGTAGGTAGGTAGATAGGTAGATGGATAATAGGTAGATAGAGAATATGATAGGTAAGATGACTGGTAGATAGGTAGATAGGTAGGTAGATAGATAGACTGATAGATAGAATGGTAGATAGATAGACGCAGGCTTCTACTTTTGACCAACATGAAGTAATAGAGATCAGAGTTATCTTCCACTGGGCAAAATATATGAAATGATGGCGTTCAAGACCCTGGACATGAAGCAATGAAAGAGAATGATCTCTGAGAGACGGAAACCTAACGCAGTGAGCCCTGTGATCACCCAACTTACTGCCTGAGACATTTTACAGGCAGCAGTACAAGAAGGTGCAACCCAGATGGAACCTGGGAGACCCCTTGAGTTGAGAAGGTGGAGCTGAGAGTCTGGGGAGACCAAGGCAGCAAGAGTTCACAGGACAGAGTAGCAGATATGAGAGAGCCACGTGGAGAAAGAAGCATAGCGACCTTCTGCAGAAGGTCCACCTAGACAGCGTTGGGTTGAGAACTGATTGACATGTGTCTGTGATGAACTTATTCAAGGTCAGGGAAAGAACCAACAGAAAGAAGCCATGAGAACAGGGACCAGTGACCAGCGTTCACGCGATGCTCACAAGGTGGCTGTTCTGACCTTCTAGACTGGAAAACGTCCACAGTTCACGGGGCATTAGGTAGGATAGTGACGACGACCTTTCCTCAGTAGCTCGGACAAATTAATCCCGAATTAAACATTGCTCTTCATTCCAACAAAACGAAACCAAGATCTGAAGGGCTCAAACTACCTCCAAGTGACTTCACAGAATCCCAGAACAAAGCTTCAAAATAGTTAGAGGAATATGAAAAAATGGTATCCAGGCCAGGTGCAGTGGCTCATGCCTGTAATCCCAGCACTTTGGAAGGCTGAGGCAGGCGGATCACGAGGTCAGGAGATCGAGACCATCCTAGCTAACACAGTGAAACCCCGTCTCTACTAAAAACACGAAAAGTTAGCTGGGCGTGGTGGTGGGCGCCTGTAGTCCCAGCTACTTGGGAGGCTGAGAATTGCTTGAACCCAGGAAGTGGAGGTTGCAGTGAGCCAAGATCGCACCACTGCACTCCAGCCTGGGAGACAAGAACAAAACTCTGTTCCCCCGCCCACCCCCCAAAAAAAACAATATAAATAAAGGTAATGACCAAAATTTTCCAAATTTGATGAAATCTATGCACCCACCAGCTCAAGAATCTCGACAAACTCTAAGCAAAAACTAGAGCCTCATCAAATTGGTCAAACGAAGTGATAAAGAGAGGCTTGGAAGCAGCAGAAAAGCCAAAGACGGGCACGATGGCTCATGCCTGTAATCCCAGCACTTCGGGAGGCCGTGGCGGGTGGATCACCTGAGGTCAGGAGTTTGAGACCAGCCTGGTCAACATGGTGAAACCCTGTGTCTACTAAAAATACAAAATTAGCCAGGCGTGGTGGTGCATGCCTGTCATCCCAGCTAGTTGGGAGGCTGAGGCAGGAGAATCGCTTGAACCCAGGGGCAGAGGTTGCAGTGAGCCGAGATTGCACCATTGCGCTCCAGCCTGGGCAACAAGAGCAAAACTCCAGCTCAAAAAAAAAAAAAAAATGCAAATAAAAAGACAGCATAGGTCAGGCGTGGTGGCAGGTGCCTGTAATCTCACTTTGGGAGGCTGAGGCGGGCAGATCAACCGAGGTCAGGAGTTCGAGACCAGCCTGGCCAACATGGTGAAACCCCATCTCTACTAAAAATACAAAATCAGGCCGGGTGCAGTGGCTCACGCCTGCAATCCCAGCACTTTGGGAGGCCGAGGCGGGTGGATCACCTGAGGTCAGGAGTTCAAGACCAGCCTGGCCAGCATGGTGAAAGCCCATCTCTACTAAAACTAGAAAAATTAGCCGGGCGTGGTTGCTGGTGCCTGTAATCCCAGCTACTCAGGAGGCTGAAGCAGGAGAATGGCTTGAGTCCAGGAGGCGGAGGTTGCAGTGAGCTGACATCACGCCACTGCACTCCAGCCTGGGTAACAAGAGCAAAACTCCGTCTCTAAATAAGTAAGAGAGAGAGAGAGAGAGAGAGGATAGATTAACAGATTGGCCGTGCACAGTGGCTTATGCGTATAATCCCAGCACTTTGGGAGACCGAGGCGGGTGGACCACCTGAGGTCAGGAGTTTGAGACCAGCCTAATCAACATGGTGAAACCCCGTCTCTACTAAAAATACGAACATTAGCCGGGCGTGGTTGCTGGCACCTGTAATCCCAGCTACTCAGGAGGCTGAAGCAGGAGAATGGCTTGAGCCCAGGAGGCGGAGGTTGCAGTGAGCTGACATTGCACCACTGCACTCCAGCCTGGGAGACAGAGCGAGAATTCTGTCTCAAAAAAATAAATAAATAAATAAAAATAAGCTCATTTGTAGGCAATGGCAAGACTGTAGTGTGGCCGGCAGGCGTTTCCAAGGACTGGGCAGGAGGTGGATGAAAGAGGATGACAGCCATTAAGATACAGGGCTGTCTTCTCTGTGTGTTAGCAAGTCTGTAGTAGACAAGGAAGGCTGAAAGGATTTAAAGCGTCTTCTTATCTTCTGGGAGGGGACAAAGACCCAGGGAAGGAAATCAGGAACAAGGCTGGCTTTATTTCCCTGGCTTTAAAAATACATGTGATCCGCCAGGCACAGTGGCTCACACCTGTCATCCCAGCACTTTGGGAGTCCGAGACGGGTGGATCACCTGAGGTCAGAGGTTAGAGACCAGCCTGGCCAACATGGTGAAACCCTGTCTCTGCTAAAAATACAAAATTAGCCGGGTGTGGTGGCAGGTGCCTGTAATCCCAGCTACTTGAGAGGCTGAGGCAGGAGATTCGCTTGAACCCGGGAGGCGGAGGTTGCAGTGAGCCGAGATGGCGCCATTGCACTCCAGCCTGGGTAATAAGAGCGAAACTGTGTCTCAAAAAATAAAAATAAAATAAAATAAAAAATAGATGTGATCCTTGAAGAATACACACATCTGCTCAACTTCTGAAGATGGACGTTGTAATGATTTTATCTTTGCTGCTCTTAATGAATCCTCTCTGTGTGTATGTGTGTGTGTGTGTGTGCGCGCGAGACTTTTGTTTGTTTGATGGAAATACATTTTGCAAGGTTAGGGCTGTTGGACTAGGAACACAATTGATGATGATGACATTAAAATTATATCAGAAATGGGATGTCTCTTCAATAAAACTTCATTAATTGGGATCTCATAAATTCAGAATTTAGGCAGAAATTTATCTTAGCGCGGGCTATTAACCAAAGACTGAGTCAATTAACTATGTAAAGATTTCAGGAGAGAAGTTGGAATTACTTAAGAAAGCAAGACTTTCCGTAGCTTAGAAGCATTTTTTTTTTTTGCATCTGAAAATGTGAGATTAATTGCAATTGTCTATCAAATAATCAGATTTCCCACCCAACTGCTATTCATCAAAACTTCGGAGGTATCCAATATCATACTCATGGAAAGTAAGCGTATTTTTATAACGTTCTGTAATACCTGCTGTTCAGTTGTGGAGACTGGTGTTATTCATAGTTAATATAAATTGGTGACATTTTTATTACACCGCATTTTAGCTGAGTGCAGTGAATTACTTTATAAAATTCTGTTTTATAGACTCTGCCTATCCCTTACTCTGCTACTAGTTGATGCTTTTTGCTGACGACCTCTTTCAGGACTGACTTCTAGTTCTGTCCTGCTGAGGTCTGCTTTTTATTTTTTATTTTTTAGACAGTTTTATACTTGTTACCCAGGCTGGAGTGCAGTGGCGCGATCTCGCCTCACTGCAACCTCCGCCTCCTGGGTTCAAGCGAGTCTCCTGCCTCAGCCTCCCGAGTAGCTGGGATGACAGGCACCTGCCACCAAATCCATCTGTCTGCATTTTTAGTAGAGACAGGGTTTTGCCATGTTGCCCAGGGGTGGAATTATTTTAACATACTATGCGGTTTACGAATGGACTTCTAGTTCTGGCCTGCTGATGTCTGTTTTTTTTGTGGGTTTTTTTTTTTTTTTAAGATGGCGTTTCGCCCTTGTTTCTCAGGCTGGACTACAATGGCGCAATTTCGGCTCACTGCAACCTCCGCCTCCCGGGTTCAAGCGATTCTCCTGCCTCAGCCTCCTGAGTAGCTGGGATTACAGACATGCAGTACCACACCCAGCTAATTTTTGTATTTTTAGTAGAGATGGGGTTTCACCATGTTGGCCAGGCTGGTCTCGAACTCCTGACCTCAGGTGATCCACCTGCCTCGACCTCCCAAAGTGCTGGGATTACAGGCGTGAGCCACTGCGCCCGGCCACTGATGTCTGTTTTCTTTCTTTCTTTCTTTTTTTTTTTTTTACTTAGATGGGATGCTTAACCTCTCGGCAGGTATTTCGTTATGTGTAGCATCACAGAGCAGCTGGATTTAATAATTTCTCAAAGACCAGGTGGATTTAATAATTTCCCAAATTGCTAGAGTGCGGTGGCACGATCACGGCTCACTGCAGCCCCAAACTTCTGGCCTCAAATCATCCTTCTGCTTCAGCACCCCGAGTAGCTGGGACGACAGGCATGCGCCACCACACCCATGGCAAATTAATAATCTTTATATTGTGAGGCTTGTTTTTATTTTCAGACAGAGTTGCAGTCCGTCGCCCAGGCTGGAGTACAGGAGTACGATCTCAGCTCACTGCAGCCTCCACCTCCTGGGTTCAAGCGATTCTTGTGACTCAGCCTCCCAAGGAGCTGGGATTACAGGCGTGAGGCACCACACCCGGCTGATTTTTGTTTTTGTAGCAGAGACCAGGTTTCACTATGTTGGCCAGGCTAGTGTCTAACTCCTGACCTCAAATGATCCACGCGGCTTGGCCTCCCAAAGTGCTGGGATTATAGACATGATATATTGTGGTTTTTCATAAATGCAGACATGTGGAAGGCTATGTATGAGGAGGATATATTTTTCGTGTTTTCTGCAGGTGTGTTTCTTTAAAATAATATTAAACTAAAGGAGATTATTAATATTATTTAGATTATGTTAATAATATTAATATATTAATTATTAAATTATTGTTCACAATTTTTAATTCAATAATTGCTTATTGCATAATCAACCATTCAATAATGAATTAATATATGAATAATATTATATTGAAGATTATTAATATTTAGATTATTATATTGAAGATTATTGATATTTAGGTTATATTGAGGATTATTAATAATATTTAGATTAATATCTAAATAATATTAGATGGAAGATACGAGATCGCCATTTTCATTAGAAATGGGCAAGGGTTGGCAATTTAATGTGGCTCAACTTTACTAATTTTTATGCATATCTTAGTTCTCCTAATCATGATTCCGTGAGGGCAGGGTTAGAGTTTAATTTTCCTGCATCCAGCCAAGAGCCTAGCCCAAGCCTTCCAAATTAGCTTGTAGCAGTCAGCTATTGCTGCGTAACAAACTGCCCCTTCACTCATAAAAGAATAAGCTCTTATTCTTGTTTATCAAGGAAGTTAATTTGAATCAAGGAAGTGAAATTTTGTTGTTTTTTTTTTTGAGTTGGAGTCTCACTCTGTCACCCAGGCTGGAGTGCAGTGGTGTGATCTCAGCTCACTGCAACCTCCACCTCCCGGGTTCAAGTGATTCTCCTGCCTCAGTCTCCCGAGTAGCTGGGACTAGAGGTGCCTGCTGCCACACCTGGCTAATTTTTTGTATTTTTATTAGAGACTGGCTTTGACCATGTTAGCCAGGCTGGTCTCGCACTCCTGACCTCTGGTGGTCCACCCCCTCTTAGCCTCCCAAAGTTCTGGGATTACAGGCATGAGCCACCATGCCCAACCAGAAGTGAATATTTTTAAACAATCATCTACTACATTGCTTAACATCTACTTTGTGAGTGCAAGAATTCACTGTTTTGACTTTGGGGCATTCTTTTCCTCCTAAGAATGTAAAGGAGATAACTCATAAGTAAAATTTTATTTATTTATTTATTTATTTATTTTTGACCATAAGCATTTGTAAAGTCTTACTCTGTCTCCCAGGCTGGAGTGCAGTGGTGCGATCTCAGCTCACTGCAACCTCCGCCTCCCAGGTTCACGCCATTCTCCTGCCTGAGCCTCTCAAGTAGCTGGGATTACAGGTGCCCGCCACCACGCCCGGCTAATTTTTTTTGTATTTTTAGTAGAGACGGAGTTTCACCTTGTTAGCCAGAATGGTCTCGATCTCCTGACCTTGTGATCCTCCCGCCTCGGCCTCCCAAAGTGCTGGGATTACAGGCGTGAGCCACCACGCCCGGCCCATACTTTTCTGACTTGTCCTGAATTCCTTCTCACCACAATGTCAAGAGCCTGGACATCAGCTGGGGTTAAGGTCCCACTGGCATCTGGGGACATCTCCCAGACCACCAGTATCCTTACCATAAGCATTTGTAAATAATTTCCCAGAATAGTCCTTGTATTAGTCTGTTTTCACACTGAGGATAAGGACATACCTGACAGTGGGTAACGTATAAAGAAAAAGAGGTTTAATGGACTCACAGTTCCACGTGGCTGGGGAGGCCTCACAATCATGGCGGAAGGTGAAAGGCACGTCTTACACGGCGGCAAGCAAGAGAGAATGAGAACCAAGCAAATGGGGTTTTCCCTGATAAAACCGTCAGATCTCGTGAAGTTTATTCACTACCATGAGAACCGTATGGGGGAACCACCCCCAAAATTTCCCATGGGGTTTGTCCCACAATACATTCAAATTATAGGAGCTACAATTTAAAATGAGATTTGGGTGGGGACACGGGGCCAAGTAAAAGAGAGACTCTCTCTGGCCTCAAACCCAGTGACTTTGCGTGCAATTCCCAGGGATCCTGAGATGGCTCAGAATTTGACGTGTGGTGGGGAGATTAGAAAGGAACACAGCTCCATGAAGCACTAGAATATCCAGCTGCGTCTGTAGCAAAGATGTAGGGAGGAGCTCATGACCCTGGTCTCCTCTTCTACCTCTCGGACTGTCCCTCCTCCTTCCCTCTCAGGGCTAGTTCTTGGATTGTCAATGACGTTTCTCCTTCAGCATTTCTCAGGCTGAACCATCCGCCTTCCCTGGCAACCAGCAACTCACCCACCATGACACTCAACAAGAGGTTCACAGTCCACTGGTCCCAGAGGAAGGTCTGGTCTGCCTCATGCGTCCGTGTGAAGAGACCACCAAACAGGCTTTCTGTGAGCAACAAGGCTGTTGATTCTACCTGGGTGCAGGTGGGCTGAGTCCGAAAAAGGAGTCAGCCAAGGGAGGTGGAATTGTCATTGGTTCTCACAGGTTTTGGGATAGGCAGTGGAGTTAAGAGCAATGTTTTGGGGGCAGGGGGTGGATCTCACAAAGTACATTCTCAAAGGTGGGGAGAATTACAAAGAAACTTCTTAAGGGTGGGGGACATTATAAAGAACCTTCTTAAGGGTGGGGGAGATTACAGTACAACAGAATATCTTTGTGATATAGCCATACCACAGAATATTGTTAAATATATTCATACAATGGAATATCTCTGTGATATAGTCATACCATGGAATATTATTAAATATACTCATAGAATGCAATATCTCTCTGATATACCATGGAATATTATTAAATATATGCATGCAATGGAATATCTTTGTGATACAGCCATACCATGGAATATTATTAAATATATTCATACAATGGAATATCTCTCTGATATAGTCATACCATGGAATATTATTAAATATATTCATACCATGGAATATCTTTGTGATACAGCCATACCAGCCTGGCCAACATGGTGAAACCCCCTCTCTAATAAAAATACAAAAAAAAAGAAATTAGCCAGGTGTGGTGGTGGGCGCCTGCAATCTCAGTTACTCAGGATGCTGAGGCAGGAGAATTGCTTGAATCTGGGAGGTGGAGGTTGCAGTGAGCCGAGATTGCACCACTGCACTCCAGCCTGGGCCACAAGAGTGAAACTCCATCTCAATTAAAAAAAAAAGACAAAAAACAAAAGGAACTTAGTAGATGTGGTGGTGTTTGCCTGTGGTGCTAGCTACTTGGGAGGCTGAGGCCAGAGGATTGCTTGAACCCAGGAGTTTGAGTCCAGCCTCTGGGCAACATAGCAAGACCCCATCTCTGCAAAAATAAAAAATAGCCAGGCATGGTACCTGTAGTCCCAGCAACTCGGGAGGCTGAGGTGGGGGGATCACTTATGCCCATTACATAGAGGCTGCAGTGAGCCGTGATCACACCACTGCATTCCACTCTTGGCAACACAGCAGCGCCTGTCTCTAAACCACAAACAGGCCAGGCTTCGGTGGCTTACGCCTGTCATCCCAGCACTTTGGGAGGCCGAGGAGGGCGGATGACCTGAGGTCAGGAGTTCGAGACCAGCCTGACCAACACGGAGAAACCCCATCTCTACTAAAAATACAAACATTAGCCAGGCATGGTGGCGGGTGCCTGTAGTCCCGGCTACTCAGGAGGCCGAGGCAGGAGACTGGCATGAACGCGGGAGGCGGAGGTTGCAGTGAGCCGAGATCGCGCCACTGCCCTCCAGCGTGGGGGACAGGGTGAGACTGTCTCAAAAAAAAAATAAATTAAATAAATAAGATAATAAATAAACAAATAAATCATATATAAATAAAAAATAAATAAATAATAAATAAAACAAAAAACCCAAATCAGAAAACCAAATTATATATGCTTATAAAATATAATATATTATAAATATATAATATTACTTTTGGTTATATTATATTTTATAACATATATTATATTTTATATATATTATATATTATATTATATTTATATATTATATATTATATATATTATATATTATATTATATTTATATATTATATATATTATATTATAATATAATTTATAATATATAAATATAATATAATATATTATAATATAATTTATAATATATAAATATAATATAATATATATAATATATAAATATAATATAATATATATAATATATAAATATAATATAATATATAATATATATAATATATAAATATAATATAATATATAATATATATAATATATAATATATAAATATAATATAATATATAATATATATAAAATATAATATATGTTATAAAATATAATATAACCAAAAGTAATCCTACACTGAGGTCCATCCGTGGCCAATGCTAGTATGAAATCCGTTGCCATACTGCGGAGAGAGACAGCTGCAGGTGAACCTCAGACCTCCACACACTCCCTGCTGAAGCATTTAAAGATAGGTGTGATCAGGCTTACAGCTGTCCCTTTGCAAGGTGCAACATGCAGCTGTCGTCACATTGGACGTGAGGGGGAATATCCACCTCGTCCAGAGTTTACTGTCACCCGGGAGGACCGCTGGCTTTTTCCGGAGAGAGCCATAAAAAGAAGCTGAAAATAAAACACAGCAAACAAGAGGTAGCTGAGCTCAGATCAGATGACATCGCCTATTTCTCTGCTTTTAAGGCTGTGATTAAATCTGGTGAGGCCCCCCGCCGGGGGAGAGAATTTTTGATTTGAAGGTTAAGCCAATATTAGCAAGAAAAAATAAAATAAAGTGAGTGAAGTTGCCGTGAGCAAAAGAGGCCCCATCGATTCCAGGAATGTTTAGCTACAAAATGAGCATCCTCGTAATTGTGTAAAAATGCTGCTAATGGCGTGTGCAGAACCCCTAGCTGGGCCACTGCCTGTAACTAATAAGAAATCAATTAGCTAATGAAGTGCCCATTACATGCAATGCTAATCTGAGCTGGGGTATTTTTTTTTTTTCATGTTTCTCTTTCCCCCTTCTCTTCTTTATGATTCTGTTTAATTGTGAGTGCCATACGGAGCGTGCATCATTATATCGTCGCTGGCATTCTCCGAAGGGCTGGACGAGACCTGCTTTTGCCAATTATTTTTAATTGCCAGATAGCCTCACAACTGCGTCTTCCACGGTGTGCTTCAGAGGCCCGGCTGTCATGTCTCTCACACACACACACACACACACACACACACACACACACACACACACAGCCGGCTTCTGTTTCTCTCTGCAGCCTCTGAACGTTCGGCTGTGGTCTTGGCCACAGTGTGTGACAGAGGACAGCGTGGCAAAGCGTAAACAGGGCCTGGGTGAAAATGCTTCTCCCTTCCTTTGATGGAGCCTGGGGTGGGACCTCTCCATATGTCCCCTCTCTCCATAACTCCCCTCTCCAGAGCGCCTTCTCCATATGTCCCCTCTCCAGAGCACCTTCTCCATACATCCCCTCTCTCCATACGTCCCCTCTACAGAGCACCTTCTCCATACATCCCCTCTCTCCATATGTCCCCTCTACAGAGCACCTTCTCCATACATCCCCTCTCTCCATACGTCCCCTCTCCAGAGCGCCTTCTCCATATGTCCCCTCTCCAGAGCACCTTCTCCATATGTCCCCTCTCCAGAGCACCTTCTCCATACGTCCCCTCTCCAGAGCACCTTCTCCATATGTCCCCTCTCCAGAGCGCCTTCTCCATACGTCCCCTCTCCAGAGCACCTTCTCCATACGTCCCCTCTCCAGAGCACCTTCTCCATATGTCCCCTCTCCAGAGCGCCTTCTCCATATGTCCCCTCTCCAGAGAGCTTTCTCCATACGTCCCCTCTCCAGAGCACCTTCTCCATATGTCCCCTCCCCAGAGCACCTTCTCCATACGTCCCCTCTCCAGAGCACCTTCTCCATACGTCCCCTCTCCAGAGCACCTTCTCCATATGTCCCCTCTCTAGAGCACCTTCTCCATACGTCCCCTCTCCAGAGCACCTTCTCCATATGTCCCCTCTCTAGAGCACCTTCTCCATACGTCCCCTCTCCAGAGCACCTTCTCCATACGTCCCCTCTCCAGAGCACCTTCTCCATACGTCCCCTCTCCAGAGCACCTTCTCCATACGTCCCCTCTCTCCATACGTCCCCTCTCCAGAGCACCTTCTCCATACGTCCCCTCTCTCCATACGTCCCCTCTCCAGAGCACCTTCTCCATATGTCCCCTCTCTAGAGCGCTTTCTCCATATGTCCCCTCTCCAGAGCGCCTTCTCCATACGTCCCCTCCCCAGAGCACCTTCTCCATACATCCCCTCTCCAGAGCACCTTCTCCATATGTCCCCTCTCCAGAGCACCTTCTCCATACGTCCCCTCTCCAGAGCACCTTCTCCATATGTCCCCTCTCTCCATACGTCCCCTCTCCAGAGCACCTTCTCCATACGTCCCCTCTCCAGAGCACCTTCTCCATATGTCCCCTCTCCAGAGCACCTTCTCCATACGTCCCCTCTCCAGAGCACCTTCTCCATATGTCCCCTCTCTCCATATGTCCCCTCTCCAGAGCACCTTCTCCATACGTCCCCTCTCTCCATACGTCCCCTCTCCAGAGCACCTTCTCCATATGTCCCCTCTCTAGAGCACTTTCTCCATATGTCCCCTCTCCAGAGCACCTTCTCCATACGTCCCCTCTCCAGAGCACCTTCTCCATATGTCCCCTCTCCAGAGCGCCTTCTCCATATGTCCCCTCTCCAGAGCGCCTTCTCCATATGTCCCCTCTCCAGAGCACCTTCTCCATATGTCCCCTCTCCAGAGCGCCTTCTCCATACGTCCCCTCTCCAGATCGCCTTCTCCATACGTCCCCTCTCCAGAGCGCCTTCTCCATATGTCCCCTCTCCAGAGCGCCTTCTCCATATGTCCCCTCTCCAGAGAGCTTTCTCCATACGTCCCCTCTCCAGAGCACCTTCTCCATACGTCCCCTCTCCAGAGCGCCTTATCCATACGTCCCCTCTCCAGAGCGCCTTCTCCATACGTCCCCTCTCCAGAGCGCCTTCTCCATACGTCCCCTCTCCAGAGCGCCTTCTCCATATGTCCCCTCTCCAGAGCGCCTTCTCCATATGTCCCCTCTCCAGAGCACCTTCTCCATATGTCCCCTCTCTCCATATGTCCCCTCTCCAGAGCACCTTCTCCATACGTCCCCTCTCCAGAGCGCCTTCTCCATATGTCCCCTCTCCAGAGCGCCTTCTCCATATGTCCCCTCTCCAGAGAGCTTTCTCCATACGTCCCCTCTCCAGAGCACCTTCTCCATACGTCCCCTCTCCAGAGCGCCTTCTCCATACGTCCCCTCTCCAGAGCGCCTTCTCCATATGTCCCCTCTCCAGAGCGCCTTCTCCATACGTCCCCTCTCCAGAGCACCTTCTCCATACGTCCCCTCTCCAGAGCGCTTTCTCCATACGTCCCCTCTCCAGAGCGCCTTCTCCATATGTCCCCTCTCCAGAGCGCCTTCTCCATATGTCCCCTCTCCAGAGCGCCTTCTCCATATGTCCCCTCTCCAGAGCACCTTCTCCATATGTCCCCTCTCCAGAGAGCTTTCTCCATACGTCCCCTCTCCAGAGCGCTTTCTCCATACGTCCCCTCTCCAGAGCGCCTTCTCCATACGTCCCCTCTCCAGAGCGCCTTCTCCATATGTCCCCTCTCCAGAGCACCTTCTCCATACGTCCCCTCTCTCCATACGTCCCCTCTCCAGAGCACCTTCTCCATATGTCCCCTCTCTAGAGCACCTTCTCCATACGTCCCCTCTCCAGAGCACCTTCTCCATATGTCCCCTCTCTAGAGCACCTTCTCCATACGTCCCCTCTCCAGAGCGCCTTCTCCATATGTCCCCTCTCCAGAGCGCCTTCTCCATACGTCCCCTCTCCAGAGCACCTTCTCCATACGTCCCCTCTCCAGAGCGCCTTCTCCATACGTCCCCTCTCCAGAGCACCTTCTCCATACGTCCCCTCTCCAGAGCACCTTCTCCATATGTCCCCTCTCTAGAGCACCTTCTCCATACATCCCCTCTCTCCATACGTCCCCTCTCCAGAGCACCTTCTCCATATGTCCCCTCTCTAGAGCACCTTCTCCATACGTCCCCTCTCCAGAGCACCTTCTCCATACGTCCCCTCTCCAGAGCACCTTCTCCATATGTCCCCTCTCTCCATATGTCCCCTCTCCAGAGCACCTTCTCCATACGTCCCCTCTCCAGAGCGCCTTATCCATACGTCCCCTCTCCAGAGCGCCTTCTCCATACGTCCCCTCTCCAGAGCGCCTTCTCCATACGTCCCCTCTCCAGAGCGCCTTCTCCATATGTCCCCTCTCCAGAGCGCCTTCTCCATATGTCCCCTCTCCAGAGCACCTTCTCCATATGTCCCCTCTCCAGAGAGCTTTCTCCATACGTCCCCTCTCCAGAGCGCTTTCTCCATACGTCCCCTCTCCAGAGCGCCTTCTCCATATGTCCCCTCTCCAGAGAGCTTTCTCCATACCTCCCCTCTCCAGAGCGCCTTATCCATACGTCCCCTCTCCAGAGCGCCTTCTCCATACGTCCCCTCTCTCCATACCTCCCCTCTCCAGAGCAGACCCAAGGTGGCCAGTCCAAGCGGGGCTGGCTCAGGGGTTGGCGGAGACCTGGCATCCGACACACGTGTGCTCTTCCCCCAGGGACACACCTGGCCCCCGACATATGGGTTTCCACCCCGAGACTCTAGCCTTTCTAACACGTCGGCACCTTGCAATTATGAAGTGGCTTAGACTGTGTAGCTCTGAATGTGACAAGCCGTCAGCCCTGCAAACCGTGCTTCTGACCTGGCTGCCGTCCTTGTTCCTGAAATTGGCGGTCGATGAGAAGGCAGAGGCTCCTGGTGCCCCAACAGTTTGATACCTTCCCAGGGAGATTAAGTATCTGTATCCCGGTTGTGGAATGCTCGCATGGCATGACAGAGCTTTAAATCTTCCATCTAAGTGGGCTGCAGTTTCCCTGACGCTGACCAACCTGGGTCAGGAGGCCTCCTCCTTGCCGTCCAACACCTGGAATCTCACCATACAATGGCCCTTGGACGTCTGCTTTAAAAAATAATAATAACGACCTGGCACGGTCTCTCACGCCTGTCACCCCAGCACTTTGTGAGGCCAAGGCGGGAGGATCACCTGAGGTCAGGAGTTTGAGACCGGCCTGGCCAACATGGTGAAACTCCGTCTCTGCTAAAAATACAAACATTTGCCTGGTCTGGTGGTGGGTGCCTGTAATCCCAGCTACTCGGGAGGCTGAGGCAGGAGAATCGATTCAACCTGGGAGGTGGAGGTTGCAGTGAGCCAAGATCACGCCACTGCACTCCAGCCTGAGGTCAGGAGTTCGAGACCAGCCTGACCAACATGGTGAAACCTTGTCTCTACTAAAAATACCAAAATTACCCAGGCATGGTGGCAGGCACCTGTAATCCCAGCTACTTGGGTGACTGAGGCAGGAGAATCAATTCAACCTGGGAGGCAGAGGTTGCAGTGAGTCGAGATCGTGCCACTGCACTCCAGCCTGAGGTCAGGAGTTCGAGACCAGCCTGACCAACATGGTGAAACCCCGTCTCTACTAAAAATACAAACATTTGCCTGGCCTGGTGGCGGGTGCCTGTAATCCCAGCTACTCGGGAGGCTGAGGCAGGAGAATCGATTCAACCTGGGAGGCAGAGGTTGTAGTGAGTCGAGATCGTGCCACTGCACTCCAGCCTGAGGTCAGGAGTTCAAGACCAGCCTGGCCAACACGGTGAAACCCCGTCTCTACTAAAAATACAAACATTTGCCTGGCCTGGTGGCACGTGCCTATAATCCCAGCTACTCAGGAGGCTGAGGCAGGAGAATCGCTGAACCTGGGAGGCGGAGGTTGCAGTGAGCCAAGATCATGCCACTGCACTCCAGCCTGAGGTCAAGGGTTCGAGACCAGCCTGACCAACATGGTGAAACCTTGTCTCTACTAAAAATACCAAAATTACCCAGGCATGGTGGCAGGCACCTGTAATCCCAGCTACTTGGGAGGCTGAGGCAGAAGAATTGCTGGAACCCGGGAGGCAGAGGTTGCGGTGAGCTGAGATCGCGCCACTGCACTCCAGCCTGGAGGACAGAGGAAGGCTCCATCTGAAAAAAATAGTAATAATAATAAGAGAATTTGTTCCATCAGAGGAGGTGTGTGTCTTTGCTTTACCTTTTGAATCACATGCAAATTAAATTAGTTAATCCAGCTAGCTCCCCTCCACCTCCCCATTTCAGGAAACCTCACCACCAGCAGCTGACAGGGGTGCGGACGTCAGGGGAAGACAGATTTGATGTGACATTTTGTTCATTAAATAAACAAACCTGGTTCGGATAACAGCATTAGGTAGAAAGGCCCATCAATTCTCGTACCCTTAGTTCGCATAACGAGAAGTGACAATTGTTCTTTTACATTCAGACACGCTGCATTGAGGAACAAAAGGGTGAGAGGTGCCTGGCTACCACAGTCACTAAAAAAAAAAAAAAAAAAAAAAAAAACAGAGAACAGCTGATGTATATTAATGAGAAACGTAACTTCTGGCCTAAGGCAACTTCACGTCCGTGGGGCTACTAACGAGGTTACGGGGGAAAGAAAAAAAAAATCAAACAAGTACTTTTTTTTTAATTGTTTCACATTTGGGGTTTTCTCCCCCATTGACTTGGAGCATTTGACAGAGTCACTGGCCGTGAAGAAGACAGTGGGGTTTCTACGTATGAGGAGGCAAAAGGGAATCACCAAAGATTTGTGTCTTTTTCCCATCGAAGATGAGGCGTTGTCTTCAGCAGACACTCAGATCCAGGCGCAAAGGGAGTGGAAACCTGTCTTTAAACACCCTCAACCCAGAGGACCCCTGAGCACGTGAGGACTTTAAAAGTTTCATCGCCGTTGCAGATCCGAACAACAAAAGCATTGAAATCTCAGGCAGTCGACCGGGCCGGTATGTTTGGGTACATAAAAATCACACCACAGGCCGGGTGCGGTGACTCATGCCTGTCATCCCAGCACTCTGGGAGGCCCACGCAGGGGGGGATCACCTCAGGTCGGGAGTTCGAGACCAGCCTGGCCAACATGATGAAACCCCGTCTCTACTAAAAATACAAAAATTAGCTGGGCGTGGTGGTGCATGCCTGTAATCCCAGCTACTCGGGAGGCTGAGGCAGGTGAATCGCTTCAACCTGGGAGGTGGAGGTTGAAGTGAGCTGAGATTGCACCATTGCACTCCAGCCTGGGTGACAAGAGCGGAATTCGGTCGAGAAAGAAAGAGAGAGAGAGAGATTAGGTGGAGAAGAGGGAAAGAAGGAAAGAAGGAAAGAAAGAAAAGAAAGAAAGAAAGAAAGAAAGAAAGAAAGAAAGAAAGAAAGAAAGAAAGAGAAAGAAAAGAAAGAGAAAGAAGAAAGGAAAGAAAGAAAGAAAGAAAGAAAGAAAGAAAGAAAGAAAGAAAGAAAGAGGAAAGAAAGAAAGAAGAAAGAAAGAAGAAAGAAAGAAAGAAAGAAAGAAAGAAAGAAAGAAAGAAAGAAAAAGGAAGGAAGAAAGAGAAAGAAAGGAAGGAAGGAAGAAAGAAAGATAGATCACATCTCAGGCTGAGCGCAGAGGCTCACACCTGTAATCTCAGTACTTTGAGAAGCTGAGGCAGGTGGATCACCTGAGGTCTGCAGTTCAAGACCAGCCTGGCCAACACGGTGAAACCCCATCTCTACTAAAAATAAAAAATTAGCCAGGTGTGGTGACACAGGCCCATAATCCCAGCTACTCTGGAGGTTGAGGCAGGAGAATCACTTGAACCCGGGAGGCAGAGGTTGCAGTGAGCTGCCATCGCACCACTGCACTCCAGACTGGGCAAAAAGTAGAATTCCATCTCAAAAAAGAAAAAAAAAATCACACCACAGGCTGGGTGTGGTGGCTCACGACTGTCATGCCAGCACTTTGGGAGGCTGAGGCAGGTGGATCACCTGAGGTCTGGAGTTCGAGACCAGCCTGGCCAACATGGTGACACCCCATCTCTACTAAAAATACAAATACATATCTCTCTATACACATATGTCTACACATAAGCGTGCATGTGTCTCTATACATACACTTGCATACCTATAGTGACAGACATACAGAGAGAGGCAGAAAAGGTACACAGACATTTACACATATGGATGTGGGCATCTCTAGAGACTTATGCATAAATGTGTGTAGATAAATGCATACAGAGACAGGTATGCATATAGAGAAACAGGTGCCCATTCGGAGATAGATACTACACAGAGAGACATGCATGTGTATGCAAACTCGTGTTCCTTTGTCAGAGAAGCCAGCCAGCCATCTTCAGAAGCATACTGGAAGATGCAAGCAGATGTATGAGTACAACACACCCTTCTGGTTATGCTCAGGGACAGGCTCCATATTTGAGATTCAGAGTGAGGTACGTGTTTGCATATGCATGTATTTGTGCTGTTTGTGTGTGTGTACGTGTATTTGCGCATTCACGTGTGTGCATGTTCGTCTGTCTGTATGTTTATGTGTATTTGTGTATGTTTGTGTGCATGACTGTGTGTATCTGTGCATGTTTGTGACTTTATTTGTGAGTGTCTGTGCATGGTTTTTTGTGTATCTGAGCGTGTGTGTTTGTGCATGTTTGCCTGTATTTGTGCATGTATGTGTGTTTCTGCACGTTGGTATGTGTGTCTGTGTGTGTTTGCATGTATTTGTGCATACCTGTGTGTGTCTATGGGCATGATTGTGCATGCATGTGTGTTTCTGCACGTTTGTTTGTGTATATTTGTTTATATGTGTGTATTTGTGTGCATTCGTGTGTTTGTGCATGTTTTATGCCTGATTGTGTGTATGTGCAAGGAAGAAAGGAAGGAAAGAAGGAAGAAAGGAAGGAAGGAAGGAGAGAGAGACAGGAAAGAAAGAAAGAAAGAAGGAAAGGATGAGAGAAAAAGAAAGAAACGAAAGAAAGAAAGAGAGAGAGAAAGAGAGGAAGAAAGAAAGAAAGAAGAGAGAGAGAGAAAGGAAGGAAGAGAGAGAAGCATTCACCTAGAAGAGGTCATGCAAAAATGCAAGAGTGGCTGTACCTTGGGAACAAATGGGAATATTGGATGTTGGTGACTCTTGATCTTATTCTTTTATTTCAAAAGATTATAAGGTTTTTGCAGGAAGGAGCAGATAGTCTTCAACTTATTAAGGTGGCTGGATGAATGGATAGATGGATGATTGGATGGATGGATGCATGGATGGATAGATGAATGGGTAGATGAATGGATGAATGGATGGATGGATGAGTGGATAGACGGATGGGTGGATGGATAGATCGATGGATGGGTGGGTGGATGGATGGATAGATAAGTACATAGATGAGTGGCTGGGTGGATGAATGGATGGATGGATGGATGGATGGATGGATGGATGGATGGATGGATAGATGGGTGGGTGGATGGATG
Organism: Symphalangus syndactylus; assembly: GCF_028878055.3. Classification (NCBI taxonomy): domain Eukaryota; kingdom Metazoa; phylum Chordata; class Mammalia; order Primates; family Hylobatidae; genus Symphalangus; species Symphalangus syndactylus. The sequence goes on along the minus strand of NC_072447.2, from coordinate 14,838,553 downwards.
AATGAATAGATGAGTGGGTGGATGGATGGATGGATGAATGAATAGATGAATGAATAATGGATAGATGAAAGAATGAGTGGATGGATTGATGGATGAATTGATATGTGGATAGACGGGAGGATGGATGGATGGATGCATGCATAGATAGATGGATGATTGGTAGGTTGGATAGATAACAGATGAATAGATGGACGAGTGGGTAGGTAGGTGAATGAATAGATGATTGGATGGATGGATGAGTGGATGGATGGACGGATAGATGGCTGATCGGATGGATGGATGGATGGATGGATGGATGGATGGATGGATGGGTTAATGGATGAATAGATAAATAAGTACACGAGTGGATGGGTGGATGAATGGAAGGAACATTGGATGGATGGATGCATGGATAGATGAATAAACAGATGAATGAATAATGCATAGATGAATGAGTAGATGGATGGATGGGTGGAAGGATGCGTAGATAGATGGATGATTGGAAGGTTGGACGGATAATGGATAAATGGATGGATGAGCGGGTAGATGGATGGATGGATGAGTGGGTGGATGGATGGATGGAGGGATGGATGGATGGATGGACAGATGGATGGGTGAGTGAATGGATGGATAGATGAATAAATAGATGAGTGGCTGGGTGGATGAATGAATCGATGGGTAGATGGTTGGGTGGATGGATGGATGAAGGGATGGAAGGTTGGATGGATGGGTGGATGGATGGATAGATAGATGAATGAACAGATGAATGAATAATGGATAAATGAATGAATGAGTAGATGGATGATGGATGGATGGATGGATGGATGAAAGGATGCATAGATAGATGGATAATTGGAAGGTTGGATGGATAATGGATAAATGGATGGATGAGTGGGTAGTTGGATGGATGGATGGATGGATGGAGGGATGGATGGATAGATGGGTAGATAAATGGGCAGATGGGTGAGTGGGTAGATGGGTAGGTGAATGGACGAATGGGTGGGTGGATGATGGATAACCAGCTGGTTGGAATGATGTATGGAAAGATGAATGGACGAGGAGATAAATGGGCAGATGAATGGGCAGATACGTAAGAAAAAAACTGTGATTGAATATGTGTGTCTAGATTGTGCCTGTCTAGTTTTCAGAAGGCTGGGATTCCTCACCAAATTTCTTTAGGGTCCTCCAAGAATTCCATATTTCCTTGTTTATGGAGCAATAGGGCAAGTTATTTTTAAGCCGTACAAAGTTTAACTGTGTATTTTGTCATACAGGGAATTTTTAAACAGGAGAAAACTCTCCTTGTCTCATTTATCATTAAAAGTAGGGTAAGTATTTTCTCTTAAAAAGCTTATATTTTCTTTGCCTGAGGAAATAAATAAGAATGGCTGAAATTTGTTCGGAAAACTAGTCAGCTGATGCAGCCAGGGAAACCTCTACGTAAGCAGAAAATAAACTCAGACACAAGCCAGAACCACCTAATTAATGGGCTGATCTGCACAGGCTCTGGCGGTGAGTGAGAACACTCCTGTCTGTCATACGGTGAAGGTGGAACATTTAATCCTGCTAGCTGCACATTTTATAGACATCTGTGGAAGTTATGAACAGCTGATTAGTGCAGTTCAGAGATACAGAGAGCCTTCAGGCAGGTCTGTCCTCTGAACTGGGGCATGGACATTCAGAGCAGGGACGAAAGAAATGCGTGATCAGGAAAATAACGAATCCAGGATCCCCAGGAAGGGAGCTGGACAGCTACCTGCTTTGACAAAACGGTGCATCCCATCACAGATATCAAAATGATAAAGCCACATGGAATGAGTTCCCATCCACCCCAAGAATTCATCTCGTTCATTGGATCTGCTTACATTTTGTTGTAGGGATAGGTGAGCAAGCACTTTCCCTGAGGGGAAAAAACAGCCATACAATAAACTAGTTTACTTGAGTCATTTAATCCCAAAGTCAGCTCCAAAAATCAATACGATAAAAGCACATCAGTATTTGTGTCATAACTACGTAGATTTTTTTTTTGAGATGGAGTCTCATAACTATGTAGATGTTTTGGGCTTTCTTTGTTTTTTGTTGTTGTTGTTGTTTGTGATGGAGTCTTATAACTATGTAGATCTTGTTTTTTGTTTGTTTTTGTTTTTGCTTTTTGAGACAGAGTCTCGTTCTGTCACCAGGCTGGAGGGCAGTGGCACAATCTCAGCTCACTGCAACCTCCACTTCCCTGGTTCAAGTGATCCTCCTGCCTCAGCCTCCTGAGTTTCTGGGACTACAGGGACCTGCCACCATGCCCAGCTAATTTTCGTATTTTTAGTAGAGACGGGGTTTCATCATGTTGGCCAGGATGGTCTTGATCTCCTGACCTCACGATCTGCCCACCTCAACCTCCCAAAGTGCTGGGATTACAGGTGTGAGCCACTGCGCCTGGCGTACTATGTAGATGTTGAATCAGGATTGAGGCTCAATATTCCTCCTCATTGGAAACGTTGAAACCACAACATACCACTTCATACACACAAGAATGGCTACAAAAAAATAAAAGATGTTATTAAGTATTTGTGAGAACCACTGTGTGTAGAAATATCAACTGATACAGTCACTTTGGAAAACACATTGACAGTTGCTTAAAAAGTGGAACACACACGCCTGTCATCCCAGCACTTTGGGAGGCCGAGGCAGGTGGATCACCTGAGGTCAGGAGTTCGAGACCAGCCTGACCAACATGGAGAAACCCCATCTTTACTGAAAATACAAAAATTAGTCGGGTATGGTGGTGCATGCCTGTCATCAACCCGTCTTTATTAAAAATACAAAAATTAGCCAGGCATGGTGGCGGGTGCCTGTAATCCCAGCTACTTGGGAGGCTGAGGCAGAAGAATCGCTTGAACCCGGGAGGCGGAGGTTGCGTTGAGCTGAGATCAAGCCACTGCACTCCAGCCTGGACAACAGGAGCGAAACTCCATCAAAAAAAAAAAAAAAAAAAACAAGTTGAATACAAACTCACCATTCAATCCAGCAATTTCTCCTGTGGGCGTCTACCCAACAGAAATGAAAACTTATGTTTACTCAAAGACTTGTAGGTAAATATTCCTAGCAGCATGATTTGTAACAGGCAAGACGTGCAAACAGCCTATGTATTCATCAACAGGTGAACAGACCAAGAAACCATGGTCTTTCCCTGCAATGGAATATTATTCAGCCAATGAGATACTGATATATGCTCCACATCACGGATGTACCTCAAAAACATTACACTAAGTAGAAGTGTGGGATAAAAGACTACATATTGTGTAATTCTATGTGAAGAAATTGCACAGAAATGGAAAATCCATAGAGGCAGAATAGAGACGAGTGGTTGCCTGACGCTACGGGCAGAAATGGGGTGAGGGAACACAGCTACACAGTTTCTTTTCTGGGGTGATAAAAACGTTCCAGAATTAGATGTGGTGATGGTCGTGCACCTCTACAAATTTACTAAGACGCATTGAACCGTATAGTCAAAATGAATGCGTTTCGTGGTATGTCAATTAATCCACAATACAGTTGTTTTTTGTTTGTTTGTTTGTTTGTTTTGTTTTGTTGCTTTGTTTTCTGAGACGAAGTCTCGCTCTTGTCGTCCAGGCTGGAGTGCAATGGGGCGATCTCGGCTCACTGCAACCTCTGCCGCCCAGGTTCAAGCGATTCTCCTGCCTCAGCCTCCCAAGTAGCTGGGATTATAGGCACCTGCCACCACGCCCGGATAATTTTTCTATTTAGTAGAGATTCGGTTTCGCCATCATGGCCAGGATGGTCTCAAACTCCTGACCTCAGGTGATCTGCCCTCATCAGCCTCCCGAAGTGCTGGGATGACAGGCGTGAGCCACTGTGCCCAGCCCCTTTTCTTTTTCTTTCTTTCTTTTTTTTTTTTTGAGACAGAGTTTTGCTCTTGTTGCCCAGGCTGGAGTGCAGTGGTGCGATCTTGGCTCACTGCAAACTCCGCCGCCCGGGTTCAAGTGATTCTCCTACCTCAGCCTCTCAAGTAGCTGGGATTACAGACACCTGCCACCACGTCCGGCTAATTTTTGTATTTTTAGTAGACACAGGGTTTCACCATGTTGGCCAGGCTGGTCCTGAACTCCTGACCTCGTGATCCACCTGCCTCAGCATCCCAAAGTGCCACGATTACAGGTGTGAGCCAGTGCACCTGGCCGAAATAATGACATTCTTATCAGGCATGACATCCTAAGGCCTTCAAGGTGACATCGCAGAGCTCAAAGGCAAAAGCCAGATCTGTTTGGGGGCAAGCTTATATCTTTACTACACATTCAACAACAACAACAACAAAAAAGCGTGTTTTCTAGATACGAAGACCTCTGCTAAAATTGGTTACTGCCATAAACAAGTGGCCACATTTTGTACTTTTCACATCTCTGTGAGTCACGGTCACTGCCCACGTCGGACGCTTCCTTTTCCATCAGGGTCTAGGAATTCACCATGCTCACAGCCCAGCCGTTTCCATGGCCAGCCAGCACCGATGCTCAGGGACCCTGGCCTCCCAGGTCAGCCGGTGACATCCCCTTTCTTGGGAGATTAAGACCCTATTTGCTGCCACGATTTGCAGCTTCATCCCTAATGATCCACGTCCCCACTCCAAAGCCGTCTTGCTGACAGCGAGTGCCACGTGTGATTAGAGGCCCCGAGAGAGTTGATCTCCGCCACCCTCCACGTGCCTGCAATCTAATCACTTCTCAGACAGACAGCGAGGTTCTAGGGACAGGCAGCGACCCGCGCTCTTTCCCCCCTCTCCCTGCAATGCCTGCAAACCCTAACTGGGGCTGGCTTTTTCCTGTTAGAGTCTTGGTGATGCCCTGGATAACAGCAGCTCCACGCAAACCATCCAAAAGACCAGCACCTGCCAGATAGCGGATAGCAAAGTGGTGTCTGAGGCCAAGGACGCCAAAGTTCTGAGGGGTGAAGCCAGCAGAAGCAGGGTACCCTTTGGGGAACAGAAGGCCAAGAAACAGGTCAGAGTTCATTGGATGTTACAGGTGCTAAATAAAGAAAGGATGCCTCCCTCCACGTCTCTCACACACACACACACACACACACACACATATAAGTGGTTACACATCGCTTTTTACTTCTCATGCATCCCGCGCCCCCTGCCCCCCAACCCCACCGCCCCTGCACCGGGAATAAAAGCACAGATGTCTGCAATTGGAACTAAGGGAGCAATTTATTTTTCCTAAAATCATCCGAGACCTCACATAACTCCCGCCTTTCTTGAAAAGTGAATGTGCAGGGAAGGGTCAGCTAATCCCACTGAACAGTTCCCAGCAGGTAATTCAGGGTAACGTGAAGGCCTCACAGTCACGGACATCTGGAAACGAAACAGCAAGGAGGCAGGTGTGTGTCCAGCCCTGAGGCAGCAGGCATCAAAGTCTGCTTACACCCTGCCAAACACAGATCACAGAACCCACGAACAGGTCAGCTGGAAACTACAGACTGTCTGTACCTCCTCGTGCATTCAAGGTACCCCTGGACAGCAGCTCCCCAGGAGACACACAGACCTCCTTTGCAACCTGTTACTATTTGTCGTTTTCTTTACTGAGTGTCTCCAAGGAACCCTTCATACAAATCTCATTAAAAACCTCCTCAATACTTGGGAGGCCGACGCGGGCGGATCACGAGGTCAGGAGATCGAGACCATCCTGGCTAACACGGTGAAACCCTGTCTCTACTAAAAATACAAAAAATTAGCCAAGCATGGTGGCAGGAGTCCCAGCTACTCAGGAGGCTGAGGCAGGAGAATGGCGTGAACCTGGGAGGCGGAGTTTGCAGTGAGCTGAGATCGCACCACTGCTCTCCAGCCTGGGTGACAGAGCGAGACTCTGTCTCGAAACAAACAAACAAACAAAAACCTCAATACACTTAAGAAACAAGGTTCTCTCTTCCCCCTTGGTCAACGGGGAAGTACCTGTTGGACTTGCCCCAATCACCTGATCCAGCCTCTAGTGTGTATCAAAACATCTCTGTTTCTCAAATGACTGGGGTTAGGTATGAGGGGCCAGGCACGGTGGCTCACACCTGTAATCCCAGCCCTTTGGGAATAAGAGGCGGGCAGATCACCTGAGGTCAGGAGTTCGAGACCAGACTGACCAACATGCTGAAACCCTGTCTCTACTAAAAATACACAAATTAGCCAGACGTGGTGACGGGTGCCTGTCATCCCAGCTACTTGGGAGGCTGAGGCAGGAGAATCGCTTGAACCCGGGAGGCGGAGGTTCCAGTGACCCGAGATCGCACGACTGCACTACAGTCTGGGTGACAGAGTGAGACTCTGTCTCGAAAGAAAGAAAGAAAGAAAGAAAAAGAAAGAAAGAAAGAAAGAAAGAAAGAAAGGAGGGAGGGAGGGAGGGAGGAAGGAAGGAAGGAGAGAAAGAAGAAAGAAAGAAAGAAAGAAAGAAAGAAAGAAAGAAAGAAAGAAAGAAAGAAAGAAGAAAGAAAGAAGAAAGAAAGAAAGAAAGAAAGAAAGAAAGAAAGAAAGAAAGAAGAAAGAAAGAAAGAAAGAAGAAAGAAAGAAGAAAGAGAAAGAAAGAAAGAAAGAAAGAAAGAAAGAAAGAAAGAAAGAAAGAAGAAAGAGAAAGAAAGAAAAGAAAGAGAGAGAGAAGGAAGGAAGGAAGGAAGGAGGGAAAGAAAGGGCTTTTCTTTTTTTTTTTTTTTTTTTTTCTGGAAGCCTTTTAAGCCGATGTGTTGAGAAGTAAATTGAATCCACACGCGTCTGATTCATTTAGGCTTAACTCATCGAAGAGTCATTGGGTCCGAATGGCTTGATTTCAGAAAGCATTACGAAATGTCACTCCCTTTGAACAAGGGAGAAGTACTCTGTTAGGAAATTTCTCTCATTATCCCAGAGAGAGGGTTGACTTCTTTGGAAAATACACACACACACACACACACACACACACACACCCATGAAAAGGCCTTGAAGACTGGATGGGGTTAATATTGATTCAATGTTTCCTCTTAGCCCTGGTTGTGGAAGCAGAGAAAACACTCTCACCCTTTTCAAGGGGAACTTCACACTTCCTTGGGAGATGGTTCTGCACCACCAAAGCCATTTTCTGTAAAAAAAAAAAAAAAAAAAATGAAATCTGGCCGGGTGTGGTGGCTCACACCTGTAATCCCAGCACTTTCAGAGGCCGAGGCGGACGGATCACGAGGTCAGGAGATCAAGACCAGCCTGGTTAACACGGTGAAACCCCGTCTCTACTAAAAATACAAAAAAATTAGCCAGGCATGGTGATGGGCACCTGTAGTCCCAGCTACTCGGCATGCTGAGGCAGGAGAATGGCTTAAACCCAGGAGGCGGAGGTTGCAGTGAGCCGAGATTGAGCCATTGCACTAGAGCCTGGGTGACACAGCAAGACTCCATCTCAAAAAATAAAACAATAGAAAAAAATGAAATCTGGCCGGGCGCAGTGGCTCATGCCTGTAATCCCAGCACTTTGGGAGGCCGAGGTGGGCAGATCACGAGGTCAGGAGATCGAGACCATCCTGGCTAACATGGTGAAACCCCGTCTCTACTAAAAATACAAAAAATTAGCCGGGCGTGGTGGTGGGTGCCTGTAGTCCCAGCTACTCGGGAGGCTGAGGCAGGAGAATCACTTGAACCCGGGAGGCGGAGGTTGCAGTGAGCCAAGATCACGCCACTGCACTCTAGCCTGGGTGACAGAGTGAGATTCCCTTTCCAAAAAAAAAAAAAAAAAAACTGAAATGTTCACGCCATGGCAATATCAAAACAGACACGGTCTTGGGATGGTCAATATTCTACGGCCACCATATTGGGTGTGTAATGCATGGAAGTGTCAACATCCTACGGACACCATATTGGGAGTGGAATGCGTGGAAATGTCAACATCCTACAGACACCATATTGGGTGTGGAATACGTGGAAATGTCAACGTCCTACAGACACCATATTGGGTGTGGAATGTGTGGAAATGTCAACAATTGGGTGTGGAATGCATGGAAATGTCAACGTCCTACGGACACCATATTGGGTGTGGAATGCATGGAAATGTCAACATCCTACAGACACCATATTTGGTGTGGAATGTGTGGAAATGTCAACAATTGGGTGTGTAATGCATGGAGATGTCAACATCCTATGGACACCATATTGGGTGTGGAATGCGTGGAAATGTCGACATTCTACGGACACCATATTGGGTGTGGAATGCATGGAAATGTAGGGGAGAGAAAGATGGGGCAGGCAAGAGCTACCTACAGCCCCTTCTGAAACAAACGCAATCAGGTAGGGCAGGTTGAGAAGCAGCAAATATCCCTCTGGTGTTTGCTCTCCTTTTGGAGTCTGGGTTTCCAAACATGAGCAACCAAACATCAGGTTGACAAAGCAACTGCCATATAAGAATGTTCAATCCCTAATGTTGACAGAAATGAAAAACACCAGTGTGACAGCTACTAGAGTCTCCTTTTACCCATGAAGGATGCATTTCAAGACCCTACGGGGGATGCCGGAAACATTTATAAGTTAAGGTAGAACCATTATAAAAATATGCAAGCATCACTCCTCTTGCACGTTGGGGCCATTTTTATGTCAAGTAAAATTTCTTCAACACAAGCATTAAGATACCACAACACTTGCTGTGATCACTAAGGCAGCTGCTCAGTGACTAATGGACGGATTGTGTCTATAGCATGCTGGGGGCACCAGACAGAAAGATGAGTCATATCCCAAGTGAGACACATCAGAATAGCACACAATTAAAAAAACACATAAATCGTTGCTTTCTGGAAATTTTTTTTTTTTTAGATGGAGTCTCGCTCTGTCGCCCAGGCTGGAGTGCAGTGGCGTGATCTCGACTCACTGCAACCTCTGCCTTCCGGGTTCAAGCAATTCTCCTGCCTCAGCCTCCCGAGTAGCTGGGATTACAGGTACGTGCCGCCACATCTGGCTAATTTTTGTATTTTAGTAGAGACGGGGTTTCAGCATGTTGGTCAGGCTGGTCTCAAACTCCTGACGTCACATGATCCACCCAATTCGGCCTCCCAAAGTGCTAAGATTACAGGCATCAGCCACTGTGCCTGGCCAATTTCTGGAATTTTCTACGTAATATTTTCAGGGCAAGGTTGACCACAGAAAACTAAAATTGCAGAAAGCAAACCCATTGATAAGGGAGGAACTATTATAGTATATTTCATTTATTACATGGGAAAGAATTTAAAAGAGTTGTCATACCCAGTTATTTTTAAGATTGAACAGAGAGGTCAGTATCACTGGTAGTGGAGAGATGGATGAAAGGGGTAACTGAGGCAATTCAATATCATGTGTGAAACATCTCTGAAAAAGAAACACCTTTGACTTGGTAACCCCATTAATACACAGATATGTGGAAAAAGGTAGGAAGGAGCAAGTATCTTTCCACCGGCCTTTTCTTTTAAAGACAACATTCTCCTGTCTCAGCCTCCCAAGTAGCTGGGATTACAGGCACCCGCCACCACACCTGGCTAATTTTTGTATTTTTAGTAGAAACGGGGTCTCGTCATGTTGTCCGGGCTGGTCTCAAACCCCTGACCTCAAGTGATCCACCTGCCTCAGCCTCCCAAAGTGCTGGGATTGCAAGCATTAGCCATCACACCTGACTGCAAATCTTAGGTAGGAATTTTTTTTTTTTTTTTTGAGCTAGAGTTTCACTCTTGCTTCCTAGGCTGGAGTGCAGTGGTGCAATCTCAGCTCACTAAAACCTCCGCCTCCTGGATTCAAGCGATTCTCCTGCCTCAGCCTCCCGAGTAGCTGGGATTACAGGCATGCGCCACCACACCTGGCTAATTTTGTATTTTTAGTAGAGATGGGGTTTCACCATGTTGGCCAGGCTGGTCTCAAACTCCTGACCTCAGGTGATCCACCCACCTCAGCCTTCCAAAGTGCTGGGATTACAGGCGTGAGCCACCGCACCTGGCCAGGTAGGATCTTTATAGCAGTATGAGAACGGACTGATACACATACACATCCAAATATCGGGAACTTGTGGATGCACTGGGCTGTCTGTCAAAAGGAACTTTGCCAATGCCATTCAGATAAGGGGTCTTGAAATGGGGAATTATGCTGCAGGAGAGACAAGGTGATGGGACGTTATGGTCAAAGGTCAACGAATGCAGGAGGCCCCAGATGACAAGAAAACAGGTTCTCATCACATATTAAAAGACCTGCATGGGCCAGGTGCAGTGGCTGATGCCTGTAATCCCAGCACTTTGGGAGGCTGAGGCGGGCGGATCACGAGGTCAAGAGATCAAGACCAGCCTGGCCAACATGGTGAAACCCCGTCTCTATTTTAAAAATACAAAAATTAGCCAGGCGTGCTGGTGGGCACCTGTAGTCCCAGCTACTCGGGAGGCTGAGGCGGGAGAATCGCTTGAACCTGGGAGGCGGAGGTTGCAGTGAGCCGAGATTCTGCCACTGCACTCTAGCCTGGCGACAGAGTGAGATTCCGTCTCAGAAAAAAATAAAAAAAATAAAAAACACCTGCATGTATTAAAAGACCTGAGTGTTGCCTTTGAAAGATGTCCAGCCAGGCGTGGTGGCTCACGCCTGTAATGCTAGCACTTTGGGAGGCTGAGGCGGAAGGATCACTGGAGGTCAGGAGTTCGAGACCAGCCTGGTCAACATGGTGAAACCCCCATCTCTACTAAAAATACAAAAAAAAAAAAAAATTAGCCAGACGCACTGGCACGTGCCTGTAATCCCAGCACTTTGGGAGGCCCAGGCAGGTGGATTACTTGAGGTCAAGAGTTCAAGACCAGCCTGACCAACATGGTGAAACCCCGTCTCTATTAAAAATACAAAAATTAGCCGGGTGTGGTGGCAGGTGCCTGTAGTCCCAGCTACTTGGGAGGCTGAGGCAGGAGAATCGCTTGAACCCGGGAGGCGGAGGTTGCAGTGAGCCGAGATCGTGCCACTGCACTCCAGCCTGGGCGACAGAGCAAGACTTCATCTCAAAATACTAACAGTTAATCCATGGATATCCAATGATTCCAGTATCAAAAAGAAACTCCGAATTGCTCCTTTACCCCGAGTCCCTGTTCTCCTTTAATTTTTTGCTCTCCCTTGAAGGGTAATTATTTAAAAGAATTATCTTTTTGTTGGCAATCATCTCATTTTTAACAGTTGCTGGCAGACCTACCCCAGACTCAGCTTTTTTACGTTACTCCAGTGAAAAAAAAAAAAAAAAGCTGTAAGAAAATTCAGTGTTGTATTTCAGAAAATATGAGGTCGGGGGGATCCTGTTTGTTCAGAAATAATCCTCATATAATAACAGAAATTTTCCAGTGTTCTCCCCAGTTAGTTGGTTGTACTTTTAAATTATATTCTATCCAGGAAAAGAACACAGACGAATATAAATAAAACGTTCAGTGTCCGCCCCCAGTAACCAGTTTTTTTTAAAACTTTTCTCTTTTGAAATTTCTTATTTATTTATTTATTCATTTATCTTTTTGAGACAGATATGCCTCGACTTTTCCTGGATTCAGAACTTGCAGCCTTGGAGTCTGGGGCACGAGATCCTGCCTTCTGGGAACCCCTCTGTCTTTTTTTTTTTTTAATTATACTTTAGGTTTTAGGGTACATGTGCACAACGCGCAGGTTTGTTACATATGTATCCATGTGCCATGTTGGTGTGCTGCACCCATTAACTCATCATTTAGCATTAGGTATATCTCCTAATGCTTTCCATCCTCCCTCCCCCCACCCCACAACAGGCCCTGGTGTGTGATGTTCCCCTTCCTGTGTCCATGAGTTCTCACTGTTCAATTCCCACCTATGAGTGAGAACATGTGGTGTTTGGTTTTTTGTCCTTGTGATAGTTTGTTGAGAATGATGGTTTCCAGCTTCATCCATGTCCCTACAAAGGACATGAATGCATCCTTTTTTATGGCTGCATAGTATTCCACGGTGTATATGTGCCACATTTTCTTAATCCAGTCTATCATTGTTGGACATTTGGGTTGATAATTAAAAAGTCAGGAAACAACAGGTGCTGCAGAGGATGTGGAGAAATAGAAACACTTTTACACTAAAAATAGTGTAAACTAGTCCAACCATTGTGGAAGTCAGTGTGGCGATTCCTCAGGGATCTAGAACTAGAAATACCATTTGACCCAGCCATCCCATTACTGGGTATATACCCAAAGGACTATAAATCATGCTGCTATAAAGACACATGCACACGTATGTTTATTGCAGCACCAGTTTTTGTTTGTTTGTTTGTTTTATTTTACTTCGTTGTTTGAGATGGAGTTTTGCTCTTGTTGCCCAGGCTGGAGTGCAATAGCTCGATCTTGGCTCACGGCAACCTCCACCTCCAGGGTTCAAGCAATTCTCCTGCCTCAGCCTCCCGAGTAGCTGGGATTACAAGCTTGCACCACCACGTCTGGCTAATTTTTGTATTTTTGGTAGAGACGGGGTTTCTCCATGTTGGTCACGCTGGTCTCGAACTCCCGACCTCAGGTGATGCACCTGCCTCGGCCTCCCAAAGTGCTGGGATTACAGGCGTGAGCACCCAGTCTGTGGTGAGATTTTTTTTTTCTTTTTTTGAAACGGAATTTTGCTCTTGATGCCCAGGCTGGAGTGCAGTGGCACAATCTCAGCTCGCTGCAACCTCCACCTCCCGGGTTCAAGTGATTCTGTTGCCTCAGCCTCCCGAGTAGCTGGAATTACAAGCGTGTACCACCATGTCCAGCTAATTTTTGTATTTTATTAGAGACAGGGTTTCTCCATGTTGGTCAGGCTGGTCTCGAACTCCCGACCTCAGGTGATCCGCCCACCTCAGCCTCCCAAAGTGCTGGGATTACAGGCGTGAGCCACCACGCTCGGCCCCTGGTAACCAGTTTTTTTTGTATATGTCTTGCTACATTTATCTCAGCCAGAAGCAAAAATACACAATAATCGCATCCATATAGACAGAAAGGACCATTGTTTTTCGTAAAACCAGCTCGTCTTTCCAAACAGTTTAAGTGCCTCGTTGTAGTTTCAATACGACTGATTTCTGCCATGAAGAGCTTGGAGGTTCTGATGTTACAACCTCCCCCAACCAGACCAGCCCGGGCAGTTTTCCACGGACACATTTGCTTCCCTTTGACTCATGACCACACTTTTGTTCTAGATTTCCACGTTCCGATGGCCCTGGGATCCAGCATCTAGAAGGCCAGGCTTGGTGACTCACACCTATGATTTGGGCACTTTGGGAGACCAAGACAGGAGGATCGCTTGGGGCCAAGAGTTCAAGACCGGCGTGGGCAACATAGTGAGACCGTGTCTTTACAAAAATAAAAATTAGCCGGGCATGGTGGTGCATGCGTGCTATGTAATCCCAGCCACTCAGGAGGCTGAGGTAGGAGGATCGCTTGAGCCTGGGAGCTGGAAAATGTAGTCAGCTGAGATCACACCACTGCCAAGGATTTTTTAAAAATTCTTTTTTTTTTTTTTTTTTTTTTTGAGACGGAGTCTGGCTCTGTCACCCAGGCTGGAGTGGTGCAGTGGCGCGATCTCTGCTCACTGCAAGCTCCGCCTCCTGGGTTCACGCCATTCTCCTGCCTCAGCCTCCCAAGTAGCTGGGACTACAGGCACCCGCCACCATGCCCGGGTAATTTTTTGTATTTTTAGTAGAGACGAGGTTTCACCGCGTTAGCCAGGATGGTCTCGATCTCCTGACCTTGTGATCCGCCCGCCTCAGCCTCCCAAAGTGCTGGGATTACAGGCGTGAGCCACCGTGCCCGGCCTAAAAATTCTTTAAATAACCTGTTACAGGCATTCCTGACTCCATTTTTCCCTCCAATATCCTGCCAGACTTGTCCTGAATTTCAGACACTTCCATATAGACACAGGACCAGAGGAATTTTCTATGATTTCCCTAGACCCATGGGGCAGTAGGTTGTGCACTTCTGGTCAGGTGTGGTGGCTCACACCTCTAATCCCAGCATTTTGGGAGGCCGAGGCGGGTGGATTGCTTGAGGTCAGGAGTTCGAGACCAGCCTGGCCAACATGGTGAAACCCCATCTCTACTAAAAATATAAAAATTACCCAGGCGTGGTGGCGGGCGCCTGTAGTCCCAGCTACTCAAGAGGCTGAGGCAGGAGAATCGCTTGAACCCAGGAGGCGGAGGTTGCAGTGAGCCGAGATGGCACCACGGCACTCCAGCCTGGGCGACAGAGCGAGAAACTCCGTCTCAAAAAAGAAGAAGATGCATTTCAGACCCGTCTCTGGGAGGACAGTGCATGGGGCGCTGAAAACCATTGAACTGGTCCCAGAAGGCTTTGGCTGGAAAGTTTGCAACGCCACAAATTTAGCTGAGGAATGTTCCCCGCGGTTTCCCGAAAAAAAGCATCACGGATGTTCAGTAAGAGAACCGCAAAACCCACAGGGCATAACGGAAGGTCTTTAGTGAGCCCAGCCCTTCCGCTGGCTTGGGCCCTGACACTGGAGACCATCCCGCCTGGGGACGTGGACCCTGCCACGTTGACACACAGAGGGTGCAACGTCTCCGTTATTTTCTTTTTATTTATCATTTTAACTGCTGAATGCTTTGCACATCCAAAATCCTGTGGATGAGAGGGGAGATGGCAAAGTCACAAGGGTAATCAGCGCCAGCCCTCTGCACCCTGGGACGTCCACACTCGTGGGCCTTTCTTCGGCATCAGGCGTGTTCGTGTCAAGGCATACGTTTCGTTTTCATTGACCGGGAGATAAATGAAAAGAAAATAAGACAGGAGGGTGAAATACGGTGAACCGTGGCCTCACTGGATTTATGACACACTCCTTGCTTTTCCCAGCGTCCACGCATCATAAATATGGAGCTGTGGTGAGCGGTGCACCTGCCCCCTGTTTACTTCCTACCCACAAATCTAGAGGGGTCCCCCTCCAGCCCCTGTGTCCACGTTCTTCTTTAGAAAACACACCAGGAGCCATAATTATAATTTAGGTGGACTATTTTAAAACAAGCCTGGGTTCCATGCCTTCCCGGTTTTGCAAACTCGCAGAGCTTTATTTTTATTTTTTTGAGTTGGAGTCTCGCTCTTGTTGCCCAGGCTGGAGTGCAATGGTGCGGTCTCGGCTCACTGCAACCTCCGCCTCCCGGGTTCAAGCCATTCTCCTGCCTAAGCCTCCTGAGTAGCTGGCACCGGCCATCACGCCCGGCTAATTTTTTTTTTTTTTTGTATTTTTAGTAGAGACGGGGTTTCACTATGCTGGCCAGGCTGGTCTCGAACTCCTGACCTCAGGCAATCCACCCGTCTCGGCCTCCCAAAGTGCTGGGATGACAGGACTGAGCCACCGCGCCCGGCCAATCGCGGAGCTTTCAATTGCTCTCTTTGCTCACAAACTCACCCTGTTTGCCGAGGGACACTCTGAGCACCCCCCACAGGGGCTGGGATGTGTGTCTTCCCATCCATGACATTCAGGAAGCAGAATGTCTCACCTTATCCTCAATCTACGTACGTTTCCAGGTACCTTCCTCTTGCACAGTCAAATATGTGCACCTATATTCCGATTTACTGTCTGGGAGTAGAAGGCAGGTACAGCCCATTGGCCCTGGATGTCTGAAAAATGCAAACTGATGTTTTGCCAACAGTTGGACATTTTGATATAAGCCTGTAACCTGGGATGGCGGGGGGAGCCGGGAAGAGGGAGAAAACATGCTGAAAGCCGTTTAGACTTGCTACGGGCTGTAGGATGCCTCAGAATTCTAGGACAAGACCAGCACGGTGGCTCGCGACTGTAATCCCATCACTTTGGGAGGCCACCGTGGGAGGACTGTTTGAGGCTAGGAGTTCAAGACCAGCCTGGGCAACATAGCCAGACTCTGTGTCTACAAAAATTAAAATGAAAATTACTCAAGTGTGGTGGCATGCACCTGTATTTCCAGCTACTCAGGAGGCTGAGCTGAAAGGATAACTTAAGCCCGAGAATTTGAGGCTGCAGTGACCTATGATTGGACTACAGCACTCCTGGCAACAGAGCAAGACCCTGTATCTATTAAAAGAAAAAAAAAAGCCAGGTGCGGTGGCTCATGCCTGTAATCCCAACACTTTGGGAGGCCAAAGCAAGCAGATCTCTTTGGGTCAGGAGTTCGAGACCAGCCTGGCCAACACGGTGAAATCCCTTGTCTACTAAAAATACAAAAATTAGCAGGGCATGGTGGCACACACCTGTAATCTACTAAAAATACAAAAATGAGCCAGGAGTGGTGGCGGGCACCTGTAATCCCAGCTACTCAGGAGGCTGAGGCAGGAGAATCACTTGAACCCCGGAGGCAGAGGTGAGCCGAGATCGCGCCATTGCATTCCAATTTGTCTCCAAAAATAAAACACAAAACAAAGACTCTTTCTTTCCTATCCTGGCACAGTCTGGGAATGCCTTGCCCCTCGGCAGTTTGGGATCTTTCTTTTTCTTTCTTTCTTTCTTTCTTTTTCTTTCTTCCTTTCCTTTCTTCTCTTTCTTTCTCTTTCTTTCCTCTCTCTTCTTTCTTTCTTTCCTTCCTTCGTTCTTTCTTCTCTCTTTCCTTCTTTCTGTTGGCTGGAGTGCAGTGGCATATGATCTCGGCTCACTGCAACCTCTGCCCTCCCATATTCAAGCAACTCTCCTGCCTCAGCCTCCCAAGTAGCTGGGATTACAGGTGCCCGCGACCATGCCTGGCTAATTTTTGTGTTTTTAGTAGAGATGGGATTTTGCCATGTGGGCCAGGCTGGTCTTGAACTCCTGACCTCAGGTGATCCGCCCGCCTCGGCCTCCCAAAGTGCTGGGATTACAGGCGTGAGCCACCGCGCCCAGCCCACAAGCTATTCTTGAAACCCACAGGTTTGCAAAACTTGTCTGCGCCTCCTTTAAAGCATGAAATAATCTTTTTTCTTTTCTTTTCTTTTCCTTTTTTTTTTTTTTTTCAGACAGAGTCTCACTCTGTCACCCAGGCTGGAGTGCAGTGGCGCGATCTCGGCTCACCGCAACGTCTGCCACCTGGGTTCAGTGATTCTCCTGCCTCAGCCTCCCGAGTAGCTGGGATTACAGGGATGCGCCACCAAGCCCCACTAATTTTTGTATTTTTAGTAGAGATGGGGTTTCACCATGTTGTCCAGGATGGTCTCAATCTCTTGACCTCATGATCCACCTGCCTTGGCCTCCCAAAGGGCCAGGAGTACACGCGTGAGCCACCGCACCTGGCCTCCATCAGCTTTTTATCGGTATTAGGAACAGCTAAGACTTTAGCATCATCTGCAAATGTCCTCGGGATGCTGTCTGCCCCTCTTTTAAAAAAATTTTGCTTTATGAGGTTAAGGTGGAGACAACATAGAATTTACCATGTCAAAGTACACAGTTTGGGGCCATTTAGTGTATTCGCCATGTAGTGCAACCAGCAACTCTATCAAGTTTCAGGGTGTTCTCATAGCTGCAAAAGGCAACTCTGCACCCATGAAGCTGTCATTCCCCATCCCCCTCCCCAACCCCTGGTGACCTTCAATCCACCTCTTGTCCCTGTGGATTCGCCTGTTCCAGATATTTAAATTAAAGGAATCCTAGGCTGTGTCCTCTAGTATCTGCATTCTCTCTGTCATGTCCTCAACATCATGCTCAGTGTAGCCTGTGTCAGAGCCTCTTTCCTTTTCCCGGCTGTGTAGTATTCCACTACGTTGTAGACTGAGCAATATTCCACTACATTGTAGCCCATGCCAGAGCCTCTTTCCTTTTCATGGCTGTGTAATATTCCACTACCTCATTCCTTTTCATGGCTGTGTAGTATTCCACTAGGTTGTACCCTGTGCTGGGGCCTTGTTCCTTTTCATGGCTGTGTAGTATTCCACAAGGTTGTAGCCCATTCCAGAGCCTCTTTCCTTTTCATGGCTGTGTAATATTCCACTAGGCTGTAGCCTGTGTCAGGGCCTCTTTCCGTTTCATGGCTGTGTAATATTCCACTACATGGTAGCCCATGCCAGAATCTCTTTCCTTTTCATGCCTGTGTAATATTCCACCAGATCGTAGCCCATGACAGAGACTCTTTCCTTTTCATGGCTGTGTAGTATTCCACTAGGTTGTAGCCTGTGTAACGGTCCACTACATTGAAGGCCAGGCCAGAACCTCTTTCCTTTTCATGGCTACACAATATTCCACTAGGTTGTAACCTGTGTCGGAGCCTCTTTCCTTTTCATGGCTGTGTAATATTCCACTAGATCATAACCCATGCCAGAGCCTCTTTCCTTTTCATGGCTGTGTAATATTCCAATACATCGTAGCCCATGCCAGAGCCTCATTCGTTTTCATGGCTGTGTAGTATTCCACTAGGTTGTACCCTGTGCTGGAACCTCATTCCTTTTCATGGCTGTGTAGTATTCCACAAGGTTGTAGCCCATTCCAGAGCCTCTTTCCTTTTCATGGCTGTGTAATATTCCACTAGGTTGTAGCCTGTGTCGGGGCCTCTTTCCTTTTCATGGCTGTGTAATATTCCACTGGGTTGTAGCCCATGTTGGAGCCAGCTGCGGTGGCTCGTGCCTGTGATCCTAGCACTTTCAGAGGCTGAAGCGGGCAGATCACAAGGTCAGGAGTTTGAGACCAGCCTGGCCAACATGGTGAAACCCCGCCTCTACTAAAAATACAAAAATTAGCTGGGTGTGGTGGCATGTGCCTGTCTTCTCAGCTATTCAGGAGGCTGAGGCAGGAGAATCGCTTGAACCTGGGAGGCAGAGGTTGCAGTGAGCCGAGATCATGCCATTGCACTCCAGCCTGAGTGACAAGGGTGAAACTCCGTCTCAAATAATAATAATTAATAATAATACCAATTTAAAGTTAAAAGAATCAGAGATAATTCTCGTCCAAGAACCTTGCCTGGTACACAACCCCCATCTTCCCTGCTGCCATTTATGTCATGACTATGTTCTAAATTTAATTTAATTTTCATTTTTGCCCTCAGAGGAGCTGAGAGCAGCTGGTCCCATTGAGCCGTTGGTCCTCAAGCCCTCAGGACTGTTATTAAATTTCCCCTCAGCTGGTGCTCAGGGATTTCCAGGTCTGCTGCCCACATGCAAATCACACCCCAATTGGTATGCAAACAGCCTGGGTGCCCCTCGCTGTGTTACACACCCGGGCAGAGAGGCCTGGGGGCAGAAACCCGGTCTCCAGGGCTCCCTGCAGAGGTCTGCAGCCACACTCACGGCCGCCTTTTCACCCTGGGAAGGAAAGTGCCTGTGATTCCAGCTCTAAACGCCAGTGAAAAAGGAATCCAGCATCATGAGAGGCTGCTGAATAAAAATGCCTCTTAAAGAAATCAAAAAGTGGTCACTGGAGGATGGTCATCTTGGAGGGCTGTTAATAGTCCTGCCTCTCACAGTGATGACCCTTGTCACTTTGCTGCTACAAGCTCCTTGGGAGAGACTCAGCCAGGTCCTGAGGGAGAGGCATACTCACACCGGGGGAGGCTCACGCCAGCAAAACCGAAGGCGCAGGGCAAACGTAAGAGGAGCCAGACAGCTTTAAAAAGGAACGAATAAAGTTAAATGTGAGAATGTCACTAAAAGGCAAAGGACTTCTGAAAGTTATCTCGGTATACACGCACACACACACACACTATACACACAGGCACACACACATATATACACACATGCACACACTTATACATACACACAGATATGCACACATAGCATATATATGCTTAAGGGCTGCTGAAAGTTATCTCGGTGTACACGCACACACACACACACTATACACACATGCACACACATATTTACACACATGCACACACATCTATACATACACACAGATATGCACGCATAACATATATATGCATATACCCAGTGTGGGTGACAGAGTGAGACCCTGCCTCAAAAATAAAAAAAACAGAGAAAGAGAAGAAAGGAGAGAGAGAGAGAGGGAAGGAAGGAAGGGAGGGAGGGAGGGAAAGAAGGAAGGAAGGTAGGGAGGGAGGGAAAGAAGGAGGGAGGGAAAGAAGGAGGGAGGGAAATAGGGAGGGAGGGAAGGAAGGAAGGAGGAGAGGGAGGAGGGAACGAAGGAAGGGAGGGAGGGAGAGAAAGAAGGAGGGAGGGAAAGAGGGAGGGAGGGAAGGAAGGAAGGAAAGAAGGAAGGAAGGAAAGAAGGGAGGGAGGGGGGAAGAGAGAAGAAAGAAAGGAAAAGAAAGAAAGAAGAAAGAAAGAAAGAAAGAAAGAAAGAAAGAAAGAAAGAAAGAAAGAAAGAAAGAAAGAAAAGAAAGAAGAGAAGGAAAGAAAGCAAGAGAAAAAGGAAGGAAGGATGGAGGGAGGGAGGGAAGGGAGGGAAGGAAGAAAAGGAAGAAGGAAGGAAGGAGAGAGAGAAGAAAGAAAGAAAAAATAAGGCAAAAGAGAAAGAAAGAAAGAAGGAGGGAAGGAAGGAAGGAAAGAAGGAAAGAGAGAGAGAAAGGAAAGAGGAAGGAAGGGAGGGAGGGAGGGAGGGAGGCAGGAAGGAAAGACAGAGAGAGGGAAGGAAGGAAGGAAGGAAGGAAAGGAGGGAGAGAGGGAAGGAAGGAAGGAAGGAAGAAGGAAGGAAGGAAGGAAGGAAGGAAGGAAGGAAGGAAGGAAGGAAGGAAAGGAGGGAGGGAGGGAGGAAGGGAGGGAGGAAGGAATTAATTCATTCTCCATATGGTCTCCAAACTATCCAGGAGACCGGTTTCTCCAGCAGCCAACTGGACTAAACTTGCTCCAGTGAAACTTTGGAATTTCTCTCGGCCACTCCCCACACTGTCACTTTCTCTCCCCTCACTCTCTTTCCTCGACCTCTCTGCGGCTGCCCCAGGTGCAAGGTCAAGCTGCAGACACCCCTGTTATCCCTCACGACAAGTCGCAGAGTGTGGTCAGCGCCAGAGGGACAGTATCCCATCGTTTGAGGGGATGCCCTCCGTCTTCTGCATAGATCTTCGATGAAAGTCAGGATTATTAATGTGGGCTCTGAAGCCCTGGGTTGCACTGTGGCCTGCAGGACGGAAGGAACCACAGCTACTGAGGCAAGTGGACAGAAGAATCCCAGCCCTTTTCCCCAGTCCTCTCTGCATGCCCCAGCCCTCCGCGGCCCAGTGCCAGTTAAAACCAACTGTCACCTCTCCGATGAAGACACAAGCTGGCTTCTCTACCTCGCCGAATCGACAGGGCCTCGTACACTTTGATCTAATTCTGTTTGCTGTCTTATGATGCACGAACGCTGGCAGATAAAGAGCTGTTGAAAAAGGGCCACCTGTGCTGTCGGGACTTACAATGCCGTGTGATGGATGATGCAGAAAAGAAACAGCCCTTTCCAGGACAGGGGGAAAGGATGCAGGCCACACAGGAGGCCAAACCCACGGGCCCAGACTGCAGTCGAAGTTTTTTGTAAAGAAGCAGGTCCCCTGGTCTGTTGAGCTCTTTTCTGATCAAAGACTCCACCGTCCCCCCACCCCCGCCGTCAAGGTAAAGATTATGCTTTTTTGATAAGTGAGTTTTGCTCTTCAGAAGTGCGTTTACCTACTTTGCAGAAATGCCAGCCACACGGCACGGCAGGCACCGCCTTGCAAGGAAGCGTCAGCCCTGGTGTGTGGGGTTTGCCCACCGGAGAAGGGACTGCCCTGGTGGGTGCTGTGTTCCCTTTGCCATTAATTGGGGGAGGGGACTGAACCTTCAGGGGAATGCTTCTTAGCTGTATCTTGTCTACACCATCTGCTGGTCTTCACGGCAACCTGATGTGAGGCTGAAATACCACTGTTAGGCCTGTCTTAGAGTGAAGGCTTCAGAGGTAAGTGTCTGGGTAGGCAGAACCTGTGGACGTGAACATTGGCCTCCAAGGTGGACATTCCCTATTTTGGTTTATTTTTGTCTCTTCCTTCCTTCCTTCCTTCCTTCCTTCCTTCCTTCCTTCCTTCCTCCTTCCCTCCTTTCTTCCCTTCCTTCCTTCCTTCCTCCTTCCCTTTCTTCCCTTCCTTCCTTCCTTCCCTCCTACCTTCCTTCCTTCCTCCCTCCTTCCTTCCCTCCTTTCTTCCCTTCCTTCTTTCCTTCCTCCTTCCCTTTCTTCCCTTCCTTCCTTCCCTCCTACCTTCCTTCCTTCCTTCCTCCTTCCCTTTCTTCCCTTCCTTCCTTCCTCCCTCCCTCCTTCCCTCCTTTCTTCCCTTCCTTCCTTCTTTCCTTCCCACCTTCCTTCCTTCCTTCCCCCCTCCCTCTCTCCTTCCTTCCTTCCCTCATTCCTTCCTTCCCTTCCTTCTTTCCTTCCTTCCCCCCTCCTTCCTTCCTCCCTTCCTTCCTCCCTCCTTCCCTCCTTTCTTCCCTTCCTTCCTTCTTACTTTCCTTCCTACCTTCCTTCCTTCCTCCCTCCCTCTCTCCTTCCTTTCCTTCCTTCCTCCCTCCCTTTTTCCTTTCCTTCCTTCCTTCCTTTCTCCCTCCCTCCCTCCTTTCTTTCCTTCCTTCCTTCCTTTCTTCCTTCCTTCCTCTTTCCTTACTTCCTTCCTTTCTTCCTCTTTCCTTCTTTCCTTCCTTTCTTCCTTCCTTCCTTCCTTCCTCTGTCCCTCCATTCCTTCCTTCGTTCCTTTTCTTTCTTTAAATTTCTTATTTAGATATAATTCACATACCATAAAATTCCCTCATCTGAGGCCGGGAGGGGTGGCTCACGCCTATAATCCCAGCACTTTGGGAGGCCAAGGCAGGTGGATCACCTGAGGCCAAGAGTTTGAGATCAGCCTGGCCAACATGGTGAAACCCCATCTCTACTAAAAATATAAAATTAGCTGGGTGTGGTGGCGGCGGGCGCCTGTAATCCCAGCTACTCGGGAGGCTGAGGCAGGACAATCACTTCAACTTGAGAGGTGGAATTTGCAGTGAGCTCAGATCACACCCCTGCACTCCAGCCTGGGCAACAAGAGTGAAACTCCGTCTCAAAAAAAAAAAAAAAAAAAAAATCCCATTTGACTGATTTTTAATGCTCTGCAATCACCACCTCTATTTAGTTCCAGAACATTTTTATCACTCCAAAAAGAGATCCTGCATGCAGGCAGCAGTCAGTCCCCAGCCCCTCCCCGGCCCCTGGCAACCACAAATCCACTTTCTGCCTCTGTGGGTTTGCCTGTTCTGGACATTTTATATAAACGGATTCCTACATGACGTGGCCTTTTGTGTCTGGCTTCTCTCACTGAGTGTGATGTCTTTGAGGTCCATCCACACTGCAGCCTGTGTCAGAGCTAGCTTCCTTCCTTTTCATGGGTGTATAATATTCCACTGCATGGATGGACCACATTGCATTTATATAATGGAATCCTACACGACACAGCCTTTTGTGTCTGGCTTCTCTCACTGAGTGTGATGTCTTCGAGGTCCATCCACACTGCAGCCAGTATCAGAGCTAGCTTCCTTCCTTTTCATGGGTGTATAATATTCCACTGCATGGATGGACCACATTGCATTTATCCATCAACAGACAGTTGGTTTGTTTCCATCAAACTTGCTGCTGTGAACATTGTCCTACAGTCCTTGTTTGAGTCTTTTTTTTTTTTTCGAGATGGAATCTCGCTCTGTCACCCAGGCTGGAGTGCAGTGGCGCTATCTCAGCTCACTGCAACCTCCACCTCCCAGGTTCGTGCCATTCTTCTGACTCAGCCTCCCGAGTAGCTGGGACTACAGTTCTAGTTGCCCAGGCATGACTGTCCTGGATAAAAATAGCCCCAGAGCTCCACTGCCAAAGAGGGCTTGTTCCTGGCAGAAAAAATTCTTGCGGAAAGATGGAAAAAAAAAATGCAATAGAAAGGGAAGGTGCTCTGCAAGTTGGAGAAGAAAGGACACTTGATAAATTTATTTTTATTTTTTTTTAAATTATAAACTCTGGGGTACATGTGCAGAACATGCACGTTTGTTACACAGGTATACACGTGCCATGGTGGTTTGCTGCACCCATCAACCCATCATCTACATTAGGTATTTGTCCTAACGCTCTCCTTCCCCTATCCCCCCACCCCCCGACAGACCCCAGTGTGTGATGTTCCCCTCCCTGTGTCCATGTGGTCTCATTGTTCAACTCCCACTTATGAGTAAGAACAGGCAGTGTTTGGTTTTCTGTTCCTCTGTTAGTTTACTGAAAATGATGTTTTCCAGCTTCATCCATGTCCCTGCAAAGGACATGAACTCATCCTTTTTCATGGCTGCATAGTATTCCATGGTGTCTATGTGCCACATTCTCTTTATCCAGTCTATCATTGATGGTCATTTGGATTGGTTCCAAGTTTTTGCTATTGTGAATAGTGCCGCAATAAACATACGTGTGCATGTGTCTTGATAGTAGAATGATTTATAATCCTTTGGGTATATACCCAGTAATGGGAATTCTGGGTCAGATGGTATTTCTGGTTCTAGATCCTTGAGGAATTGCCACACTGTCTTCCACAGTGGTTGAACTATTTTACAGTCCCACCAACAGTGTAAGAGCGTTCCTATTTCTCCACATCCTCTCCAGCATCTGCTGTTTCCTGACTTTTCAATAATCGTATTCTAACTGGCCTGAGATGGTATCTCATTGTGGTCTTGATTTGCATTTCTCTGATGGCCAGTGATGATGAGCCTTTTTTTTATAGGTTTGTTGGCTGCATAAATGCCTTCTTTTGAGAAGTGTCTGTTCGTATCCTTTGCCCACTTTTTGATGAGTTGTTTTTTTTTTTTTCTTGTCAATTTGTTTAAGTTCTTTAAGTTTAAGATATTTCTACTTATTTGTCTTTGGACTCTCATTGTCATTCACAGCCACACTGAGATAAATTCTGCCCAGAAAAATACAGGTGAGCAAATGTCTCCTAAAGATAAAGAAACCTGCCGTACTTCATCAACCAGGGAAAACACTGACTTCCTTTCCCCTTCCCTTTGAGCTCTGCAAATGCCTCCTTTTCAGAAGAGCAATTCCTTTCTCAGCCCACCGTCTCTGGTTCATGTCAGCTGAGGTGAAATCGAAACCTCCAAATCCCAAGGCTAAACCCACAAGTCAAAACATCTTGTGGGTGGGTGCGTGTCCAAGCCATTCATCAAGCCAATATGAGGGCTTTGCACAGAGTTTAAAAGGTGTCCTGCTTTTGATAAGGCAGAATTGGTTTGCATGTCGTACCAATTCCTCAGCGGTGAAAAAGTGCAAATTGGCTGGCTAGAGCCGGGGACCTCAGGAAGGCATATGATACCACTTACGTCGGCATGAAAGCCATCTGCGTTCACATCACATGCTTTTGAGCAAGGAATGTCAGGTCACCAAAGGTCACAGTCAGGCTGGCTTTAAAAAAAAAATGGGGGTAGGGAGATGTAGCCTGGAATATGTAGAAACACTCATCAAGAATTTTTCTAATTTATTTTCTAATAACAGAACATGGCTGGAAAAATTTTTGGTGAGATTAATGAGATAGTTCAGCCTTTGTGCTTAAAAAAAAAAAAATTCTTCAGCTCTTCCAACGCCATTGGAGTTTCACTGTCCTGAGCTGCCGGCCGTCTGGACTGGGTAGATTTCTCAGGATTGTTGTTCAAAAGTGGCCAGGTGCCCCTTCTGAATCCCTCTGTCACCCACAAATAGGAATATTTTTTTTTTTCTTTGAGACGGAGTCTCGCTCTGTCGCCCAGGCTGGAGTGCAGTGGCGCGATCTCAGCTCACTGCAAGCTCTGCCTCCCGGGTTCACGCCATTCTCCTGCCTCAGCCTCCCGAGTAGCTGGGACTACAGGCGCCCGCCACCACGCCCGGCTAATTTTTTGTATTTTTAGTAGAGACGGGGTTTCACCGTGTTGGCCAGGATGGTCTCGATCTCCTGACCTCGTGATCCACCCCCTCAGCCTCCCAAAGTGCGGGATTACAGACATGAGTTCGAGACCAGCCTGGCCAACATGGTGAAGCCCTGTCTCCACTGAAAATACAAAAATTAGCTGGGCGTGGTGTCGGGCACCTGCAATCCCAGCTACTAATGTAGATGACAGGTTGACAGGTGCAGCAAACCACCATGGCACTTGTACACCCATGTAACAAACCTGCACGTTCTGCACGTGTATCCCAGAACTTAAAGTAAAATTAAAAAAAGAAAATGAAACAAACGAAACTAAAGACTAATAAAGGTTTGTTACATATAGTCTGAGAGTATTACCATGTTACAAAAAACACATGGCACATGTATACATATGTAACCTGCACGTCGTGCACATGTACCCTAAAACTTAAAATACAATAATAATAAAATTTAAAAAAAGATCAAGTTTATATTCCAAAAAAAAAAAAAGCCTTCTCCTATTTATAGCGTTGTAATCCTCCCTTATCTGATATTATTCCTTGTCTCTGACCAGGATTATTTGCATAATGGACCATCATTGAAAAACGCAGGAGAGCCGGGCGCGGTGGCTCACGCTTGTAATCCCAGCACTTGGGAGGCCGAGGCAGGCGGATCACGAGGTCAGGAGATTGAGACCACGGTGAAACCCCGTCTCTACCAAAAAAATACAAAAAATTAGCCAGGCGTGGTGGCGGACGCCTGTAGTCCCAGCTACTTGGAGAGGCTGAGGCAGGAGAATGGCGTGAACCCGGGAGGCGAAGCTTGCAGTGAGCGGAGATTGTGCCACTGCACTCCAGCCTGGGTGACAGACCGAGACTCCGTCTCAAAAAAAAAAAAAAAAAAAAAAGAAAAACGCAGGAGAGGAAGACAGATGGGCCCGTCGGCTACAGATATTGTCACCCGCCCGTCCCCGAGGGGCTCCCGGGACTGCGCCACAGATAGAAAAATGGAAAAGGGAGAATGAAACTTAAAAAAATAAAACGAAACACCAAAGCACCTTATATCGAACAAAATACATTGTTTAGAGGTGAACAAAGCGAGCAATGTAGAGAAAGCGTGCATACATGAAAACTTTAAAAGAGATAAACCCCAAAGAGAGAAACTCACGTTACGTTAGAAGAAGAAAATAATATAATACAGGCTGAGGTGGAGGAGGGGGGTTAAGACCCTTCACCTCCCACCCCAACTGGTCCCCGATGTCAATCACTCACCCACTTATTCATTTATCCATCTTTCAGTCAAGCCGCTTACCTGAATTCCAGCATTGACTCATACAGGACACGATTTGGGGAAAATAATCTTGGGACAACCCTCAAATCGCTAAGCCAAAGGGAAAAAAATTCAAGCTGGGAATTGTCTGAGGCAACCCTGCCTCCTATTTTACTCCTAAAAAAAAAAAGATAGCCACAGGCTTCCCTCACAATCTACCCACAAGGAAATTCCTCGTGGGCAAGGGACAAGGCAGAAGTCAAGAGCTCAAAGCATCCGTCTGCTCACTGAGGTGAATGCGTATCTCACGGTCTCCTGTGGAAAGGCTAATTAGAAACTCAACAGGGCCGGGCGCGGTGGCTCACGCCTGACATCCCAGCACTTTGGGAGGCTGAGGCGGGCGGATCACGAGGTCAGGAGTTCAAGACCAGCCTGACCAACACGGTGAAACCCCGTCTCTACTAAAAATACAAAAATTAGCTGGGCGTTGTGGCGGGTGCCTGTAATCCCAGCTACTTGGGAGGCTGAGGCAGGAGGATCACTGGAACCCGGGAGGTGGAGTTTGCAGTGAGCTGAGATCACACCACTGCACTCCAGCCTGGATGACAGAGTGAGATGGGCGCAGTGGCTCATGCTGGTCATCCCGGCACTTTGGGAGGCCCAGGCGGGCAGATCACGAGGTCAGGAGTTCAAGACCAGCCTGACCAAGATGGTGAAACCCCGTCTCTACTAAAAATACAAAAATTAGCCGGACATGGTGGCAGGAACCTGTAGTCCCAGCTACTCGGGAGGCTGAGGCAAGAGGATCGCTTGGACCCAGGAGGTGGAGTTTGCAGTGAGCTGAGATCGCACCATTGCACTCCAGCCTGGGCGACAGAGCGAGACTCTGTCTCAAAAAAAAAAAAACAAAAAAAAAAAGATTCTCATTTTCAGGTGACAGAGTGAGACTCATCTCAAAAAAAAAAAAAAAAGAAAGAAACTCAGCAGAAAATAAGGATTTCTCTCTCACCTACCTGTGATCTGGAAACCCTCTTCCGCCTGCCGTTGTCCTGCTTTTCCAAACTAAACCAACACACAGCTTGGATGTATTGATGAACCTGTCGTGTCTCCCTAAAATGTACAAACCAAGCTGTGCCCCGACCACCTTGGGACACATCATCACAGCCTCCTAAGACGGTGTTATGAACGCTGTCTTCTTAACCTTGGCAAAAGAAACTTCCTGAATTGCTTGAGATCCATCTCCGATATTTGGGGTTCACAGGCGTCTTATCCTGGGAGGTGTCGTGTATGAGAGATTAATGAGGGTAGGAAGCTACTTCACAGATACTCTGTTAAATATCTTTTAGGGGCAGCCTCACGGACCAGGGACCATGTTGACAGTAAAGGACCAGCACACACCTACATGCACACTATTTTTTCTTACCATCTAGCCTTTTATTTAAAATAATAATAATAAAAAAATTGGCTGAGCCCTGCTGCCAGGTGAAAACACAGACGTGCGAATTGAGATGGTGGATGAGATTACAGGTGTGGATGAATTTGCCTGGGAGAATATAGAGGGAGAAGGAAAGAGCCAGGAGTAGAATGTAGGACCCTCCAGCAGGGGAGAAGGCAAAGGAGGGCGGGAGGACGGCCAGGAAACGATTGGGATGCAGAGAGAGGAGGGGGGAGCAGGGAGAGGGAGAGAGAGAAAAAAGAGGAAAGAAACAGAGAGAAGGGGGGGAGCAACACAGAGAGAGAGGAGGAGAGGGAGAGAGAAGAGAGGAAGAAAAGAGAGAGAAGAGAGAAATGAGAGGGAAAAGAGAGAGGACAGAAAGAGGAGAAGGAAAGGGAAAGGAAAGAAAAAGAAAAGAATGGGCAGAGGGAGAAACAGAGAGAAGAGAAAGAGAGAGAGAGAGAGAGAGGATACAGAAAAGAGAGAGAGAGAGGCAGAGTCCAGTCTGCAGTCCACACAGAACCTGCAACCTCTGCCTGTGCTAAAAGCCACAGTGCAGACCCTTCATCTTTTCAGTGGAGGAAGGGGGTCCCGCTCCCACAGGGAAAGGGGCTGCAGGGAGAGGGGCCACAGATGGTTTCTTATCTCTCTTACCCCAGCCGGCCGAGCCTGCCGCTATCACAGAACAGAACACAGTGGTTGACTTACAGACAGCAGACATTTACCGCTCACAGCTCTGGAGGCTGGAAGACAAAGATGCAGGTGTGGTGGGTTCTGTGTCTACAGAAAGGCTTCCTGGGTCATAGACAGCGCCCTCCCTCTGTGCCCTCACATGCTGGAAGGGGCCTCTCCGGCGTACCTTTTATAAGGCACTCATCCCAGCCATGAGGCTCCAACCCTATGACCTCCTCACCTCCCAAAGACCCCACCTCCCAATATCATCAGCTTTGGAGAGAGGATTTTTTTATACTTTAAGTTCTGGGGTACATGTGCAGAAGGTGCAGGTTTGTTACATAGGTATACACGTGCCATGGTGGTTTGCTGCACCCACCAACCCGTCATGTACATTAGGTGTTTCTCCTAATGTTCTCTCTCCCCTAACCTCCCATCCCCTGACAGGCCCCATTGTGTGACGTTCCCCTCCCTGTGTCCATGTGTTCTCCTTGTTCAACTCCCACTTATGAGTGAGAACATGTGGTGTTTGGTTTTTTGTTCTTGTGATAGTTTGCTGAGAATGATGATTTCCAGGTTCATCCATGTCCCTACAAAGGACATGAACACATCCTTTTTCATGGCTGCATAGTATTCCACGGTGTCTCTGTGCCACATTTTCTTCATCCAGTCTATCATTGATGGGCATTTGGGTTGGTTCCACGTCTTTGTTATTGTGAATAGTGCTGCAGTAAATATACGTGTGCATGTGTCTTTACAGTAGAATAATTTATAATCCTTTCGGCATATACCCAGTAATGGGATTGCTGGGTCAAATGGTATTTCTGGTTCTAGATCCTTGAAGAATCACCACGCTGTCTTCCACAGTGGTTGAACTAAGGATGGGGAGACAATTTCAACACAGGAATTGGGGTAACACATTCAGGCCACAGGTGAGCACTGGACAAGCATCACTGCTGATCTGGCTGCCCTGTGGACGCCACCTATCTGCATACCCTTTTCTATGTCAAAGATCAAATGCCAAAGATGGTCAGAAAACCCAACGTTTATCAAGCTCTCTCTGAGTGCCACGTCCTTCTGCGCACCTGACCTTATTAAGACACGGATAGAAACAGCGTTTGTTGGAATCTGAACACTGAGATACTGTAAATATCCTGCCAAAAGGAAGGAACCTCTGAAAACATTGTCACAACAATCGTATTAACAGATATTTCATCTTCCCTGCCTTGGGTACGGCTTTGCAAGGTCTTTGTAGAGAATTCCCCTCCAAGCCTTCGAGAATCCTCAAGGGCCCTTTGCCTCTGGAAGGATTTGAAGGTCTTGGTGGAGACAGCATTGAAGAAATATTAAAAGCAAAATCTGCCAACCCTGGGGACCTCGCCACGAAGGTAAAAGAGAAAAGAAAATGATTTTATTATTGAGCCAGCATCAAACCAGAATGCAAAGCGTATCACAGGCAATTCACTAAAGAGGTTGCAACGATATGAACAAATCTCACTCTTCGCTAGAGCTAAGTGTATACAACCCATTGCCTTAGCTGGCTTTTGCAATCTCGAGTCAGGTGGCAAGTTCGACCCTTCTTGTCCCCAGACACTGCAGCTAAGGGAATTTTCCTCCTTCATGATCTCATTTCAAAAGAGGTGGCTCCCAGGTCCTTAGAAAAACATTCCTGGGTTATGAGACCGGCAAGTGGATCATTTAGACTTGAAAAAGATTTACACCCATTTGCGGGGCGTGGTGGCTCACGTCTGTAATACCAGCACTTTGGGAGGCCGAGGCGGGCGGATCACGAGGTCAGGAGATCGAGACCATCCTGGCTAACACGGTGAAACCCCACCTCTACTAAAAATACAAAAAAATTAGCCGGGCGTAATGGTGCATGCTTTTAAGCCCAGCTACTCGGGAGGCTGAGGCAAAAGAATTGCTTGAACCCGGGAGGCGGTTTTGCAGGATAGATAAATTCAAGAGATCTATGGTACAGCACATGGCCGGGCACAGTGGCTCACGCCGGTAATCCCAGCACTTCGGGAGGCTGAGGTGGGTGGATCACTTGTGGTCAGGAGTTCAAGACGAGCCTGGCCTACATGGTGAAACTTCATCTCTACTAAAAATACAAAAATTAGCCAGGAGTGGTGGCGGGTGCCTGTAATCCCAGCTACTCAGGGGAGGCTGAGGTAGGAGAATCACCTGAACCCCGGAGGCGGAGGTTGCAGTGAGCCGAGATTGTGCCATTGCACTTCAGCCTGGGTGACAGAGCGGGACTCCATGAATGAAAGAAAGAAAGAAAGAAAGAAAGAAAGAAAGAAAGAAAGAAAGAAAGAGAGAGAGAGAGAGAGAGAGAGAAGGAAGGAAGGAAGGAAGGAAGGAAGGAAGGAAGGAAGGAAGGAAGGAAAGGTGAGACTCCGAGAGAGAGAGAGAGAGAAAGAAAGAAAGAGAGAGAGAGAGAAGGAAGGAAAGAAGGAAGGAAGGAAGGAAGGAAGGAAGGAAGGAAGGAAGGAAGGAAGGAAGGAAGGAAGGCAGGCAGGCAGGCAGGCAGGCAAGAAAGGTGAGACCCCAAGAGAGAAAGAAAGAAAGAAAAGAAAGGAAAGAAAGAAAGAAAGAAAGAAAGACCAGAAAGGGCACTGTGTAATTAACTACGTTCTAAGGGCCCGATTCTCCAGGCGTCTAAACGGTCTTTTGTTCAATTACATTCTAATTTCTGTTTTTTTGTATACTGCTGTCCTCATATTGTGTATGTCTTTTTTTTGTTTTGTTTTGTTTTGTTTTGAGGCAGGGTCTCACTCTGTCACCCACGCTGGAGTTCAGTGGCAAAGTCATAGCTCACTGCAGCCTCGAATTCCTGGCCTCAAGTGACCCTCCCAATTCAGCCTCCCAAAGTTCTGAGATTACAGGCATAAGCCACTATACACACTGCTTTGTGTTATTTGAAACATGGCTTATAAATTATAAGATAGATAGATAGATGGATAGATAGTTAGATAGATAATAGAGACGATAGATTAGATAGCTAGATGGATAGAATAGGTGGATAAATAGATGAATGGATAGATAGATGATAGATTAGATAGATCAGATAGATAGATAGATGATACATTAGATAGATGATAGAGATGATAGATTAGATATAGATAGACAGATATAGATACATAATAGATGATAGATGGATGATAGATTAGATAGGTAGATAGATGGATAGAATAGATGGATAGATGAATGGATAGATCGATGACAGATTGATTAGATAGATCAGATAGATAGATGATAGATTAGATAGATCAGATAAATGATAGATACACAGATAGATTATAGATTAGATAAATGATAGATGATAGAGATGATAGATTAGATATAGATAAATAGATATAGATAGATACATAACAGATGATAGACAGATAGATGAGAGATTAGATAGATAGATAGATAGATGATAGAATAGATGGATAAATAGATGAATGAATAGATAGATGATAGATAGATTATATAGATCAGATAGATGATACATAGACAGATGATAGATTAGATAAATGATAGAGATGATAGATTAGATAGAGATAGATATAGATAGATACATAATAGATGATAGATAGATGATAGATTAGATAGATAGATGATAGAATAGATGGATAAATAGATGAATGAATAGATAGATGATAGATTATATAGATCAGATACATAGATAGATGATAGATTAGATAAATGATAGAGATGATAGATTAGATAGAGATAGATATAGATAGATAGATAATAGATGATAGATAGATGATAGCTTAGATAGATAGATAGATAGACGATAGAATAGATGGATAAATAGATGAATGAATATATAGATGATAGATTATATAGATCAGATAGATAGATGATAGATACATACATGATAGATTAGATAAATGATAGAGGTGATAGATTAGATAGAGATAGATATAGATAGATACATAATAGATGATAGATAGATGATAGATTAGATAGATAGATGATAGAATAGATGGATAAATAGATGAATGAATAGATAGATGATAGATAGATTATATAGATCAGATACATAGATAGATGATAGATTAGATAAATGATAGAGATGATAGATTAGATAGAGATAGATATAGATAGATAGATAATAGATGATAGATAGATAGATAGACGATAGAATAGATGGATAAATAGATGAATGAATATATAGATGATAGATTATATAGATCAGATAGATAGATGATAGATACATGATAGATTAGATAAATGATAGAGGTGATAGATTAGATAGAGATAGATATAGATAGATACATAATAGATGATAGACAGATAGATGATAGATTAGATAGACAGATGATAGAATAGATGGATAAATAGATGAATGAATAGATAGATGATAGATTAGATAGATAGATGATAGACACATAGGTGATAGATTAGAAAAAAGATAGAGATGATAGATTAGATACACATAGATATAGATACATAATAGATGATAGAGATGATAGATTAGAGATGATAGATAGATAGATAGACAGATAGATAATAGATAGATGGATAATAGCAGATATATAGATAGATTTAAATACGCACACAAACGCTGAGTGCTTCACAAAATTCTCCCTTCACCAAAACATCAAGGAACAGAAGCCGACCTGTACTTGCCCTCTGCCCCTAGGCCCCCCTTGAATTTTTTTAAAAAAGAACCTCAATTTCAATGTAATAGGGAAACCCATCTTTCAGCAGCTCTGGGGACAGTGGGTGGGCCCTTCAGAGGCACGACAAATTCCGCGATCTCCCCGGACATTCACACTGACTCTTCCTCAAGGGTAGCATAAACCACCCTGCCGGTGATCTGCAGAGACTCTAGTAGAAGCTCTTGGGCTGTACAGAGTAGATTCATCATTACATGGTACCACAGGGAAGACATTGGAGGAAGGATTGGGGAAGGGCAGTTAAAGTTGCCACTGGTTTTTAAAAAAAATAATAAGATGGCCGGGCGTGGCGACTCACGCCTATAATCCCACCTGAGGTCGGGAGTTTGAGACCAACAAGACCAACAGGCTGAAATCCTGTCTCTACTACAAATACAAAATTAGCTGGGTGTGGTGGTGCATGCCTGTAATCCCAGCTACTCGGTGGGCTGAGGCAGGAGAATCACTTCAACCCAGGAGGCGGAGGTTGCAGTGAGCTGAGATTATGCCACTGCACGCCAGCCTGAGAAACAAGAGGGAAACTTCATCTCAAATAATAATAATAATAATATATCTTGGTCCTAATATCTAAACATATCAAAGAGTCGGCCAAACATGTGAGAAAAAGCTCGTCATCACTGGCCATCAGAGAAATGCAAATCAAAACCACAATGAGATACCATCTCACACCAGTCAGAATGGCGATCATTAAAAAGTCAGGAAACAACAGATGCTGGCGAGGCTGTGGAGAAACAGGAATGCTTTTATACTGTTGAGTGTAAATTAGTTCCACCACTGTGGAAGACAGTGTGGCGATTCCTCAAGGATCTAGAACCAGAAATACCATTTGACCCAGCAATCCCATGACTGGGTATATACCCAAAGGATTATAAATCATTCTACTATAGAGACACATGCACACGTATGTTTATTGCGGCACTGTTCACAATAGCAAAGATGTGGAACCAACCCAAATGTCCGTCAATAATAGACTGGATAAAGAAAATGCGGCACAGAGACACCATGGAATACTATGCAGCCATCAAAAAGGATGAGTTCCTGCCCTTTGCAGGGACATAGATGAAGCTGGAAGCCATCATTCTCAGCAAACTAACACAGGAACAGAAAACTAAACACCATATGTTCTCACTCATAAGTGGGAGTTGAACAATGAGAACACATGGACACAGGGAGGGGAACATCACACACCGGGGCCTGGCAGGGGGTTGGGGGCAAGGGGAGGGAGAGCATTAGGACAAATACCTAACGTAGATGACCTAATGCATGCAGGGCTTAACACCTAGATGATGGGTTGGTGGGTGCAGCAAACCACCATGGCATGTGTATACCTAGGTAACAAACCTGCACGTTCCGCAGATGTACCCCAGAACTTAAAGTAAAATAAAACAAACAAACAAAAGGCTGAAAAAAAGAAAGTTGGCCAAAATATATGAACAGGATTTGGACACTTGCTCATCTCTAAGTTGGTGTCTTAAGCAGTGATATTTTGTAAAAATCTGACCTAAACATACTATTCTCTCTAATCCAAAATCATCTTTGGAAAGAAACACAACTCTTATAAAAAATAAAACACGACGCACTTGACTCACAGGTCTTGTAGGGAGAGGAACTGATGTGCTCATATGCAAATCTGCAGACGGCAGCCTCAAGTTACACCACAAGTAACCCAGGTCCTTTCTGTTCACCACCACATTGCCTCAAGGTTGCAAGGAGGCTGCTGCTGATCCGGGCATCACAGCCACACTCTGACACAGGAACGGAGTAGAGGTGGAGGGGCAGTCCTAGCCACATCTCGTCTTGTATATTTACTTCCTGTTCCATTGGCTGAAATTGGACCCCAGGGCCACCCCTAGCTAAAGAGAAGGCTGAGAGGAGATAGTCAGCAAACGGAGTGTGTGCTTTGCAGAAGCAAAAGGTTGTCTTTGACCCGTAATTCAATTGCTGTTCTTCTAGTGGCCAGCGATCTAGTGCTTTTGCAACAGCAAAAGGTTGTTCGCACAACCCCTCTTTTCAAAATTGGTTTTATAGCCCGAGTGGTGGCTCATGTCTGTAATCCCAGCACTTTGGGAGGCTGAGGTGGGAGGATCACTTGAGCCCAGGAGTTCGAAGTTGCAATGAGCCATGATTGCACCACCGTGCTCCAGCCTGAGCAGGAGGGTGAGACCGTGTCTTGCAAAAAAAACCAAAAACCAAAAACAACAGTTTGCTGACATTCCCAGGTAAACACAGAAGGAGGGGACATTTTAGCCTCCGTAGCTGATTTTATTTATTTTTTTTTTTGAGACGGACTCTGGCTCTGTCACCCAGGCTGGAGTGCAATGGCGCGACCTCGGCTCACTGCAGCCTCCACCTCCCAGGTTCAAGCGATTCTCTCCCTCAGCCTCCCGAGTAGCTGGGATTACAGATGCCCGCCACCACGCCTGGTTAATTCTTTTGTATTTTTAGTAGAGATAGGGTTTCACCATCTTGGCCAGGCTGGTCTTGAACTCCTGACCTCATGATCCGCCTGCCTTGGCCTCCCAAAGTGCTGGGATGACAGGTGTGAGACATCCCACCCGGCCCCTGCAATATATATATATACATATATTTTTGGTGGCATATTCTGAAGCTCTTCAGGGTCTCCCACGCTAATTCTTGAGACAGTCACCATTTTCCCTCCAGTGTAAACTTGGAGCTTCACTGGGAAATGGTTCATTTCAATCAGGATGTAGGGGACCTCGCCCCATAGAACTGCCACCCTATTAGGGCAGGAAAAGCAAAAAAATGTAAAAAAGCTGACACGTTTGTTTTTTTAATACAGGATGTAACTTAATTAATTAACTCTAAAATCCAGCATATAAAGTAGATCGCTGGCCACTAGAAGAACAGCAGTTGATTTTTTTTCTACCCAATACAGTTGCATAATTTATTCTTATTATTCATTTATAGGGCATCTCTCTTTTGAGAAGTGCATAATGGTTTTACAACTTTGGTATCTTATTAAACATTCATCATCACCCTCAGAGGATGGGAAGAGGCAAATATTATTACATTATCCAACAATTTCTCCATGAAATCCTGTAATTGGAATGAAAAGCAATTTCAAGGAATGAAATAATGCCAGTGAAAGGTAACACTGAGATAATTGAATGATCGGATTTTCTGATATTCAGCACAAAAGAGCTGTAAATTCACTCTTGTCCAGCCCAGGTACCACGTTACTAATGGTGACATGACCACAGACCCCAAGAATGCAGCTCCCTACGGGTGGGTGTCTGCCCCTCGGGGCAAGGGATCGGGAGGAAGCCACTTCCTGTTGCGTCCTGGCTTCTTTTGGCAAGGTCAGAAGCAGAGAGAGAGAGGGAGAGGTTGAGAGAGAAAGAGAGAGAGAGAAATATGTGTGGGAGCACGGATATTGATAATCCAGTTGGATGATAGATGATAGATAGATAGATAGATAGATAGATAGATAGATAGATAGATGATAGATAGATAGATAGATGATAGATAGATGATAGATAGATAGATGATAGATAGATAGATAGATGATAGATACATAGACAGATAGATAGATAATAGATAGATACATACCTAGATGGATAGACAATAGATACATACATACATACATAGATGGATAGATAGATGATAGATATAATACATACATACATAGAGATAGATGATAGATATAGATAGATGATAGATAAATAGATGATAGATATAATAGATACACTGAAGATAGATATAGATAGATAGATATAATAGATACATAGATGATAGATGATAGATATAATAGATAGATGATAGATAATAGATATAATAGATAGATGATAAGATAGATGATACATACACAGATACATAGATAAATATAATAGACACATAGAAGATATAGATAGATATAATAGATACATAGAAGATAGATATAGATAGATATAATAGATACACAGAAGATAGATATAGATAGATATAATAGAGAGGTGATAGATATAAGATAGATGATAGATAAGATAGATAATAGATATAATAGATGATAAGATAGATGATACATACACAGATACATAGATAAATATAATAGATACATAGAATAGATAAATAGATATAGATACATAGATATAATAGATACATAGATAGATAGGTAAGATATATAGATAGATTAATAGATAGAGAAAGAGAGATGATGGGTGATCATCTGTCTTCTAGGTCTATATGGGCTACATTCACAGGTCCCCTTTCCCCGTGGGAAAGAAAAAGAAAGAAAGAGAAAGAAGAGAAGGAAGGAAGGAAGGAAGGAAGGAAGGAAGGAAGGAAGGAAGGAAGGAAGGAAGGAAGGAAGGAAGGAAAGAAAAAGAAAGAAAGAAAGAAAGAAAGAAAGAAAGAGAGAGAGAGAAGAAAGAAAGAAAGAAAGAAAGAAAGAAAGAAAGAAAGAAAGAAAGAAAGAAAGAAAGAAAGAAAAAGAAAGAAAGGGAGAAGGAAGGTGGGAAGGAGGGAAGGACAAGAAGGAGAGAGGAAAAGAGAGAGGCAGGGAAGAAAGGGAATAGTTTTTGCTGTTCTTGACCAAATGATTAACTTTAAAAATCCTTAAATGACGAGTTTAATTTCAAATGCTGAAGTGGTTAAAAACAGGCTTTTCTCACCACCATTTATTAGCTATTGAAACAGCCACTTGATTCTCAAGTGTGTTTGTTGTGAGACGTGTGTGGTAGCACCAAAAACCAGTTCCAGTTTTTCAACTATTGAAGTGTAGGTCTGTTTTTTTGTTTTGTTTTGTTTTTAAGGACCAAGACACACAGATTTAGGGTAACTTCTGAAAAAAAGTGCAAGAAGCATGAACATGTCTTTCTGTACATTAGAAATGTGTCTCAAAATGCAGTATATTGGATAAAAAGGGGGAAAACACCATAGGGAGGTGACGTAATCTCACGGTGGCCCCTGGGCTTTGTTTAAAGAAAATAAATCAGTCCGGGCGAGGTGGCTCATGCCTGTCATCCCAGCACTTTGGGGAGGCCGAGGCAGGTGGATCACCTGAGGTCAGGAGTTCGAGACCAGCCTGGCCAATACTGTGAAACCGTATCTCAACTAAAAACACAAAAAACATTAGCTGGGTGTGGTGGCGGACACCTGTAATCCCAGCTACTCGGGAGGCTGAGGCAGGAGAATCGCTTGAACCCGGGAGGCGGAGGTTGCAGTGAGCTGAGATCTCACCACTGCACTCCAGCCTGGGTGATAAGAGCGAGACTCCTCCATCTCAACAAAAAGAACAGAAGTCAGCTGGGCACGGTGGCTCACGCCTGTAATTACAGCACTTTGGGAGGCCGAGGCAGGTGGATCACCTGAGGTCAGGAGTTCGAGACCAGCCTGGCCAACATGGTGAAATGCCATCTCGACTAAAAATACAAAAATTAGCCGGGCGTGGTGGCAGGCACCTCTAATCCCAGCTACTCGGGAGGCTGAGGCAGGAGAATCACTTGAACCCGGGAGGCGGAGGTTGCAATGAGCCGAGATCGCGCCACTGCACTCCAGCCTGGGGGACGAGAGACTCCGTTTCAAAAAAAAAAAAAAACAATAGAAGTCAGATGTCCTCAGGAACTATGATGTTGTCCTAAAGGGTTATATGCTAAGAACTATCAAGACCCCATAGCCATCAGCGGCAAGCACAGCACTGGCCAATGTTAGAAATTCTTTTCTATGTATAAGCAAGTCTATTAAAAAATAAACCCAGAACAGACAAATTCATAGAGATAGAAAGGAGCTTTGTGACTGCCAGGGGCTGAGAGAGAGGGATTGGGGGTGTGTGATTGTTTAATAGGTCGCCTTTTGGGGGAACAAAATATTCTAGGAATAGATAGAATAGATAGTGGTGATGACGCTGCAAGATTGTAAATGCACACACGTGTCCCTGAATTGTTCACTTTTCAAATGATTGCTTGCGTGCCATGCAAACTTAATCTCAGTTTTAAAAAATTGAGAAGCCAGGTGCTGTGGCTCACGCCCGTCATCCCAGCACTTCGGGAGGCCGAGGCGGGCGGATCACGAGGTCAGGAGATGGAGACCATCCCGGCTAACACGGTGAAACCCCGTCTCTACTAAAAATACAAAAAATTAGCCGGGCGTGGTGGTGGGTGCCCCTTCGTCCGGCCCGAGGTCTCTTTTATAAGGAACGAATCGTATTCGTGAGTCTCCAACCCTCATGGCCACCACCCGCCTCGGCCTCCCAAAGTGCTGGGATTACACGCGTGAGCCACCGCGCCCGGCCAGATGTCCACATCTTAATTCATCGTAAGTTCCTTCAAATCAACCATTGTTGAGGCAGAAATCAACTGGTTCTTGGCGTTCGTGATGCGGGGGTGACCTAACACATTTGTGTGTGTGTGTCTGTGTGTGTGTGTTTAGTGTGGTGTCTGTACTATACTTTCTGTGGCTGCCCAAGACCGTTCTTCTGTCTCTAAGTTCCCGTAATAAATGAACCAAAGCAGACAAACTGGATTTGTCCACCTTCTTCTTCATTTTCTGCGTTCTGTTGGCACTTGGGGATCGGTTGGCACATAAGACCCTTTCCCAGAAGACTGACTCACGTGAATGTTGTCAAGCCAACGTCCAGCAGAGCTTCCGGAAAGAAAACGCAAAGTAAGCACCACGTGTCGAAGACACGTACCCGGGATCTACGGGGATCACACGACCTGCGTCTTTGTATGTGTATTTTACGTGTTATGTGTATTTAGTGCGATGTCTGTCCTGTGCAGTGTGTGTTTAGCGAGGTCTGTGTGTGTTGCGTGTAATTGTATGTTGTGTGTGTGTATTCAGTGTGACATCTGTCCTGTACAGTGTATGTCTTTAGTGTGGTTTATGTGTGTTGTTGTGTGTACTGTATATTTTGTGTGTTGTGTCTGTTGTCTGGTATCCGTATTGTGCATGGTGTATGTTTAGTGCAGTTTGCATGTCGTATGTACTTTGTGTGTGTGTATTTAGTGTGGTGTCTGTACCGTGTAGAGTGTATATGTTTAGTGTGGTTTGTGTGTGTTGTGTGTATTTTGTGTGTTATATGTGTGCGTTTGGTGTGGCATCTGTGTTGTGCATACTGTGGTTTGTGAGGCCAGTCTGTTTTGTATTCTTTGTATTTTGTGTGTCATATGTATTGTGTGTATATGTGTATGGAGTGTGGTGTTTGTACTGTGCAGTGTGTGTCCGTAGTGTGGTTGGTATGTGTTGCGTGTAGTATTTTGTGTGTGCAGTGTGTTAGTGTGGTTTGTGTTGTGTGTAGTATGTATTTGTGTGTTTTGTGTGTGTATTGTGTGGCATCTGTGTTGTGCATAGGATATATGTTTAGTGTGGTTTGTGTGTATTTTGTGTGTTTTGTGTGTGTATTGTGTGGCATCTGTGTTGTGCACAGTGTCTGTGTTTACTGTGGTTTATGTGTATTGTGTGTAGTCTGTATTTTGTGTGTTGTGTGTGTTGTGTGGCATCTTTGTTGTGCATAGGATATGTGTTTAGTGTGGTTTTTGTGTGTTGTGTGGTATTTTGTGTGTTGTGTGTAGTATGTGTTTTTTGTGTTGCGTGTGTGTTGTGTGGCATCTGTGTTGTCCACAGTGTGTATGTTTTGTGTGGTCTGTGTGGAGTGCACTGTGTGTAGCATGTGCCGTGTGTGTTGTATATATCGTATGTGTATTGTGTAATTAGTATGATATTCTATATCATACTCACTATGCCCTAGCTCACTAAGCACATATGCTACACATAATACAGATAACACACAACACACATACAACACACAAATACACACTACACACAACACACACACACAACACATACATTCTGCACAGTACAGACATCACACTAAATACACCACACATAAAATACATACTACATGCAACAGACACAGAGTGTGTGCGTATCATGCTAGAGGGTGCTATATCCTACTATATAGTATGTGTTGGGGGTCCATGTTTTCTGATCTACCCCATGAGACACCCCGGTACCCCTCAGTCCTCTGGACGTTTTCCCTACAAGACAGACACGACCACCTACGCCCAGAGACGGACTCAGCTCTGTCAGCAGGACTTAGGAATACACACAGCTCTGTCTTCAGCACCTGGAGGTAGATGCAGCTCCATCTAGGGACCTAACAGCCGTCTACACAGCAGACTCGGATGCAGCTGTGTCCCAGGACCTAATGGCCGTCTACACAGCAGGCTCAGATGCAGCTGTGTCCCAGGACCTAATGGCCGTCTACACAGCAGGCTCAGATGCAGCTCTGTCCCAGGACCTAATGGCCGTCTACACAGCAGACTCAGATGCAGCTCTGTCCCAGGACCTAATGGCCGTCTACACAGCAGGCTCAGATGCAGCTCTGTCCCAGGACCTAATGGCCGTCTACACAGCAGGCTCAGATGTAGCTCTGTCCCAGGGCTTAATGGCCGTCTACACAGCAGACTCAGATGTAGCTCTGTCCCAGGACCTAATGGCCGTCTACACAGCAGACTCGGATGCAGCTGCATCCCAGGACCTAATGGTCATCTATGCAGCAGGGTTGGCCGCCCACCCTGAGTTTATTCAGCTGCGGCTGTGTCCCTCATGCCGTGGAGACTCTCGGCTTTCTCCAGGACCTTTTTTTATCATTGCCTTTGCAAAGGTTCCGTCGAGCTTTTATGCTGAGCTATCGAATTAGACCGATCGATTTTCTTCCTGTGTACAGAGGCAGAGGGGGAGCGCCTTGGCTTTATGAAGTTATAATGAACCGAACACCGAGGCTTGTGTCCACACAGGTTCGAGGCCTGGCTGGTCCCGTCCTGCACCCCTGGGACGCTCTGGACGTAGGATTTGCAGCTGATTTTAATTTCATGTTGCCTCTGCTGGGTCAGATGGCTCGGGGAACACAGCACAGAGACGTAGCACAATGCCAGGCCGGTTTGCAGAAAAGACGCTTCCCGGGAGCGTCTAAGAGAGACCGTGGCTCTGGTGAGCCGGGGAGGGCTTTGGGGACTGGATTTGCGCTGGGGATGGCCATTCTTGCCGGGATTAACAGGATTAAAAGCCATTAAATGACCGTCCTCCAACTCCCCACGGCAGACTTGCTTTTTCCAATGAGAGGCACCTTCTAGAAGCTCTGGGCACCCCGAGTGACCACAGCAAACAAAGGGTCCCCTTTAGCATGACAAAAGAGGCCTGCACGCATCCAGGGGTACAAATGCTCTGCCATCCTCAAGTCCATTGTTCCCCGCTCCGACACGAGGGGCCCCCTTCCTCCCCTTTCCCTTTTTTTTTTTTTTTTTTAATTTCTCCGTGCGGAGCTCAAGGTGTCATATTAATTATTTAAATCTTGAGAAGATTCAGCAGCGATCCACCAAGGCCCTCTTCGGAGACAGAAGGCCTCGGATCTGTGTTAGTTTTTCTTAATTAGAGCTGAAGCGGGAACTTTGATGTCCAGGCACAGAATGGCCAGAGAGAAGGCGGGGAAACTTCCCATGCAATTTTATTTTATTTTATTATTTTACTTTTTTTTCTTTTCTGCCATACCTATCCTCTGTCTGGGCTGTTTCTGCACTGTATGGCGCTTTGATTCACCTTGTTCTGAGGAACAATTCAAGTATAAGAGGAAGTTAAAGAACTCAAAAGTTCGGCCGGGATGATAAACCAGTGGTTCCTCCATCGGTCAACACAGTTTTCTTGTTATTTTGGGGGTGGTGGGGGCAGACGAGGGATCCTCACCCCAGTCCTCCAACGTGGGGACGTGGAGACTGATCTTACCTCATTAACGCCCCTGTGTCTGCAGAAGCAGCGGCCGCAGCAAAGGCCCTGACAAAACAGCAGGCCTTGCAGAGAAACAGTTTCTCTGCAAAAAAAAAAAAAAAAAAAAAAAGTCACCTCCCAGGGCTCGCCTCATTAGAATGCCTGGCTCATTTACATTTGTCTTATGGAAAAAGCACAGGGTGACATCAAGCAATCGGGAAAAAGAATATATCAAAAAAACTGAGCCACACTTCACGGAAGATGAAATCCGTGAATTTCACCCAAGGCCTCGGAAAAACTACGGTAC
The DNA here is from genome assembly GCF_028878055.3 of Symphalangus syndactylus. Lineage (NCBI taxonomy): Eukaryota > Metazoa > Chordata > Mammalia > Primates > Hylobatidae > Symphalangus > Symphalangus syndactylus. The sequence goes on along the minus strand of NC_072447.2, from coordinate 14,794,774 downwards.
GGCTCTCTTGTCGACAAAATCAAAAAGACGCCCCAGTCTCCACCCGCAGGCCCGGCCCCGGGGCCTGGAACCCACCCTGTGTCCGCCGAGCCTTCATTAGCGACCAACGCAGATCAATCCGGCCCCCCGTTCCCTTTGGAACGATTCAGCCGCGTGTCACCCCATGGGTCAGGGGTGGTCCCCCCCCACTTGCAGAGAACGGAAAGATGTGCATTTGCTGAAATGACCCTCCAAGCTTGAAAGAGACGATCTCACAATATCAGGCGTAAGAACCATCCGGAGGTTCTGAGGTTTGGGGGTCTAAATGATACCAACACCATTGCCAGCTTTGAGGGTTTTTTTTTCTCTCTCTCTCTCTCTTTTTTTAAATAAGCATGCATATTTTAGAGTGGATTTTCTGCCTCAGAAATAATTGGGATTTACGACTGTTAAGATAATGAGATGGTCTCTCTGTCAGACTCTTGGAGACAGAAGGAGAATTTCTCCCTGGCCTGTGGATCCCAGAGGGCTGGCATGTGGACAGACTTTTCCCTGTATCCCCACAATCCAGCACCTCTGGGGCCCAGGGGCAAATGCATGCTTTGTGATAACGTCTGCACCTTCCCTTAAGACTCCAAGGCTGCAGGAGGGCCAGGAAGAGGCTCACAGTTGCTATAATGTCTCAGGGCAGGGAATAGGACAAAACGCCTGTTATTTCTCCTGGAAAACAGTCCAAACCAAGACTTACCTGGTCAGGTGAGCAACGTGGCTTTGATAGCCCCAGACACCAGCTCAGGACTGTAACACACTCAAAAAAAAAAAAAAAAAACAACTGAATTTCTCTAATGCAGTTGTCTGTCACAGAGATGGTTTAAAAAAAAGCAAATGGGGCTGGGCGCGGTGGGTCACACCTGTAATCCCAGCACTTTGGGAGGCTGAGGCAGGTGGATCACCTGAGGTCAGGGGTTCGAGACCAGCCTGACCAACATGGTGAAACCCCGTCTCTACTAAAAATACAAAAATGAGCCAGGCGTGGTGGTGGGCACCTGTAATCCCAGCTACTCGGGAGGCTGAGGCAGGAGAATCGCTTGAACCCAGGAGGCAGAGGTTGTGGTGAGCCGAGATTGCGCCACTGCACTCCAGCCTGGGTGACAAGAGCAAAACTCCACCAAAAAAAAAACGAATTTCTTTAAAATGGTTGTCTGTCGCAGAGATGGTTAAAAAAAAAAATCACTTTGGGCCGGACACAGTGGCTCACGCCTGTAATCCCAGCACTTTGGGAGGCTGAGGCAGGTGGATCACCTGAGGTCAGGGGTTCGAGACCAGGCTGACCAACATGGTGAAACCCCGTCTCTACTAAAAGTACAAAAATTGGCCAGGCGTGGTGGCGGGCACTTGTAATCCCAGCTACTCGGGAGGCTGAGGCAGGAGAATCGCTTGAACCCAGGAGGCGGAGGTTGCAGTGAGCTGAGATTGCGCCATTGCACTCCAGCCTGGGCAACAAGAGCAAAACTCCATCAAAAAAAAAAAAAGAATTTCTTTAAAACGGTTGTCTGCTGGTAGAGATGTTAAAAAAAAAAAAAAAAAAATCACTTTGGGCCAGACACAGTGGCTCACACCTGTAATCCCAGCACTTTGGGAGGCTGAGGCAGGTGGATCACCTGAGGTCAGGAGTTCGAGACCAGCGTGGCCAACATGGTAAAACCCCATCTCTACTAAAAATACAAAAATGAGCCAGGTGTGGTGGCGGGCACCTGTAATCCCAGCTACTCGGGAGGCTGAGGCAGGAGAATGGCGTGAACCCAGGAGGTGGAGTTTGCAGTGAGCCGAGATTGTGCCACTGCACTCCAGCCTGGGCAACAAGAGCAAAACTCCATCAAAAGAAAAAAAAAAAAAAAAGAAGGGAACTCTGGGTATGGACGAACATGGGGTCTCATCAGACAGACCGGAGCTTTTGCACCTACCCCAGCCCCCACTCCCTCCTCCAAGCTGTGTGACGTTGGAGCAGTTACCCAACCTCTCTGAGCCTCCGCTGAGCGTCGGCAACACTGCCACCTTCCCCTACGTCTTCCTGGCATGAGACTCATAAAATGGAACATAGGAAATTCCTCCTGCATGTTCACGCAGCCACTTTGCAAACAGAACACTGGCAAAAGCAACAGCGATTTCTTTCCTCACGATCCGGGTCCTGCCCGAATTCTTTGGGTGCATCGGGTCCTGCTGGCTCACGCTGTGTCCTTATGAGCTTGCGCCCTACAAGGTCGCTCTGTCTGCTGAGGAATCCACACAGTCCACCTGCCGTAAGAGCCAGAAAACCAAAGCCGTTATGCCAGGGCTGGTGTCCAATCACCCAAGCTGCACACACACATTTTCTCTTCTCTATTGTGGTTGCCCCGTTCTCCACCATCCCCTGCACTCAGCTCTCCGTGCGGGGAGAGAAAACACACCAATAGGTATCCATTGCGTGGGGAGAGGGGAGACACTCCCATTGGTGCCGACCTCAATCTCCGGAAATATCCTGGAAGGGAGAAGGGTTTGCGAGCCAGGGAGACCTGGGAAGATAACAGTCTTCATTCTGAATTCTTGCCTTCTTGGTCGCAGAGCTGTCTGGGTTTCCTGGGAACACCCCAGCACGGTGTCAGGAGCATGAAGGCTTAAAACACCAGAAGTGAGTCATCCCAGCACTTTGGAAGGCTCAGGCAGGTGGATCACGAGGTCAGGAGTTCAAGACCAGCCTGACCAGCATGATGAAACCCCATCTGTATTTTTTAAAAACACAAAAGTTATCTGGGTGTGGTGGCGGGCACCTGTAATCCCAGCTACTCGGGAGGCTGAGGCAGGAGAATCACTTGAACCTGGGAGGCGGAGGTTGCAGTGAGCCGAGATGTGCCACTGCACTCCAGCCTGGGTGACAGAGCAAGATGCTGTTTCAAAAAAAAATGCAAAAATTAGCTAGGCATGGTAGCATGTGCCTGTAATCCCAGCTGATCAGCACGCAGCGATGGTGGCAGCTTGCAAAATCAGCATACAGCGATGGTGGCAGCTTGCAAAATCACATGCAGCGATGGTTGCAGCTTGCAAAATCAGCATGCAGTGATGGTTGCAGCTTGGACAATCAGCATGCAGTGATGGTTGCGGCTTGCAAAATCAGCATACAGCGATGGTTGCAAAATCAGCATGCAGCAACAGTTGTATCATCTTCTTGGAAGCCCTTTTTCTGCCACCGTTGGCTTTTTGTGCAATGCAGGGATGAGCTCACGGCCACCTTTCCAGCAGACAAACCCTGACCTGTCCTCAGCTGAGCCCAGCAGCCTGCAGATTCAGCAGTGAGTTGGCACCTTGTTTTATTTGAAAATAAAGCCACATCCCTCAGCACCTGGCCCCTTCCTCCATGTTTAAAGCCAACAGGGTGGCATCTTCCCATCTCTCCCTTTTTAAATTATTTTTTTATTTTTGAGACAGAGTCTTGCTCTGTCACCAGGCTGGAGTGCAATGGCAAAATCTCGGCTCACTGCAACCTCCACCTCCCAGGTTCATGCCATTCCCCTGCCTCAGCCTCCTGAGTAGCTGGGACTACAGGCAACCGCCACCACGCCCGGCTAATTTTTCGTATTTTAGTAGAGACGGTGTTTCACCGTGTTGGCCAGGATGGTCTCGATCTCCTGACCTTGTGATCCGTCCGCCTCGGCCTCCCAAAGTGCTGGGATTACAGGCGTGAGCCACCGCGCCCGGCCCTTCCCATCTCTCTTGCTCTTGAAAGTGACTCCAGACAACATGTTGCCATCACGTGGGACATCACTGACCAAAGATTGCAGCAGTTGGTGTGGCCACTAACAGCTGGAGAGCAGCCAGCATCGATAACAAAATACAAAGCACAAATTATCTTTAAAAACTCTGGTCCCTGAACACTCGGGGAGCCTGGTTTGAATCCTAATAAAACTCCGGTCTCCCACACAGCCTGCTGCGTGTGAATTACGCTTTCTCTATTGCAGTCCCCCCGTCTTGGTGGATTGGCACTATCTGAGCCATAGGCACAGTGAACACGATGAGGATTACAATCACGTTGGGTCAAAAATGTGGCTGGGAGCTGGGCATGGCGTAATCACAGAGAGGTCGTCTCACTAGGGAAATTTCATGATGTGGTTGTCAGTGATGCCTTCTTAAGGATCTGTTTTGAAGCTTAACCTCAGGGTGCCTACGTGCATTTGAGTGGATGTGTAGAGGGATTGTCCTTCTGAAAGATGGAGGGAAGAGCTGCCTGATTTCCCAGCCAACTTCCCAGGCTGCCTCGGTCTGTTCAAAGCAAGCAACCTCTCTCCCTCCATAAGACCAGGCTCCCCTGAACACGTGTGTCCCTGAACATTCCCACGCTGATTCCCTAGCTCCCAGTGGGATTGTATATGAAAATGGAATACTATGCAGCCATAAAAAATGATGAGTTCATGTCCTTTGTAGGGACATGGATGAAACTGGAAACCCTCATTCTCAGCAAACTATCGCAAGGACAAAAAACCAAACACCGGCCGGGCGCGGTGGCTCACGCTTGTAATCCCAGCACTTTGGGAGGCCGAGGCGGGCGGATCACGAGGTCAGGAGATCGAGACCACAGTGAAACCCCGTCTCTACTAAAAATACAAAAAATTAGCCGGGCGTGGTGGCGGGCGCCTGTAGTCCCAGCTACTCGGAGAGGCTGAGGCAGGAGAATGGCGTGAACCTGGGAGGCGGAGCTTGCAGTGAGCCGAGACTGCGCCACTGCACTCCAGCCTGGGCGACAGAGCGAGACTCTGTCTCAAAAAAAAAAAAAAAAAAAAAAAAAAAAAAAAAAAAAAAAAAAAAAAAAACCAAACACCGCATATTCTCACTAATAGGTGGGAATTGAACAATGAGAACTGATGGACACAGGAAGGGGAACATCACACTCCGGGGACTGTTGTGGGGTGGGGGGAGGGGGGAGGGACAGCATTAGGAGATACACCTAATGCTAAATGACGAGTTAATGGGTGCAGCAAACCAACATGGCACATGGATACATATGTAACAAACCTGCAAGTTGTGCACATGTACCCTAAAACCTAAAGTATAATAATAAAATTAAATTAAATTAAAAAGAAAATGGAGCCCTTGGGGGGTGATAAGGGTTAGACAATGTAATGAGGGTGGAATGGAATCAGTGCCCTTAGAGGGGATCTTTTTTTTTTTTTTTTGAGATGGAGTTTCGCTCTTGTTGCCCAGGCTGGAATGCAATGATGTGATCTCCGTTCACTGCAACCTCCGCCTCCCGGGTTCAAGCGATTCTCCTGCCTCAGCCTTCCGAGTAGCTGGGATAACAGGTGCGCACCACCACGTCCCACTAATTTTTGTATTTTTAGTAGAGACGGGGTTTCGCCATGTTGGCCAGGCTGGTCTCGAACTCCTGACCTCTGGTGATCCACCTGCCTCGGCCTCCCAAAGTACTGGGATTACAGGTGTGAGCCACCACTCCCAGCCTTATATGGGATCTTGTATGTGCCCTAAGCAGGGCACTTATATGGGATGTCACAAATGAGGACCAACGCCCTTATAAAAGGAACTTCAAAGAGCTCCATTGCTCCTTCCTGCACGTGAGGACACAGCAAGAAGACACCATCTATGGACCAGGAAGTGGGTCCTCATACACCCCAAACCTGCAGGTGCCTTGATATTTGACTTGCAGCCTGCAGGGCCGGGGGCATTAAATGTCTGTTGTTTAAGCAGCTCTGCCTATGAGGTGTTAAAAAAAAAAACACTGAATATTCAGTGCCTGACCCAACGTCAAAGCAGTCCCATGCATGATCTTTGTATTCCTTGATCTGTTCACAGGCATCTCAATTACCAACCGCAGCGTGACGTTCCATCACGATAGCTGGGTGTCCCCAACGCACAGAGAGTGCAGTAGACCCATCGTTTTTAACCAAAGGAGGCTGGAGATTGAATGAATTCAGATGACGTGGGGAAGGGCATCACGGTTCCATAGAAAGCTGGCGGGGACGGGGACGGTGGTTCACGCCTGTAATCCCAGCGCTTTGGGAGGCCGAAGGAGGAGGATCTCGCTGGAAGCCAGGAGTTTGAGACCAGCCTGGGCAACATAGTGAGACCCCGACTCTACAAAAATAATTTTAAAATGATAGGGCCAGGCACGGCGGTTCACACCTGTAACCCCAGCACTTTAGGAGGCCAAGGAGGGTAGATCACGAGGTCGGGAGTTCGAGACCAGCCTGGCCAACATAGTGAAACCCCATCTCTACTAAAAATACAAAAATTAGCAAGTGTGGTGGTGGGTGCCTGTAGTCCCAGCTACTCAGGAGGCTGAGGCAGGAGAATCGCTAACCAGGAGGCAGAGGTTGCAGTGAACCAAGACCACGCCACTGCACTCCAGCCTGGGGGACAGAGTGAGTCTCCATCTGAAAATATATATATATATATATATATATATAAAAATATATATATTATATATCTTTATATATTATATATAAATATAAAAATCTATATTTTTATATATTTTATATAAATATATAATTTATACAAATATATTTTATATAAATTATATATTATATATTTATATATAAATATTATATATAAATATTAAATATTATATATATTTATATATAAATATATTTATATATATTTATATATATAAATATATAATATATATTTATATATAAATATATATTATATATATATAAATATATACCTGAAACTGCAGGTGCACACCACACCTGGCTAATATATATATAATATATATTATATACAATATACATGTTATATATATTATATACAATATACATGTTATATATTATATATTATATACAATATACATGTTATATATTATATATTATATATAACATACATGTTATATATTATATATTATATATAACATACATGTTATATATTATATATTAGATATAACATACATGTTATATATTATATATTAGATATTATATACATGTTATATATTATATATTATATACATGTTATATATTATATATAATATACATGTTATATATTATATGATATACAAGATACATGTAATATATGTATAACATATCATATATTACATGTATATATTACATATATATTACATATAATATATATTACACGTCTATTATGTTACATGTGTTATGTATGTGTTATATATGTGATATGTATGTTATGTATGTTGTGTACATTATATATTTTATATATGTAATATATAAAATATTATATGTAATAGGTATATTATATATGTAATATAATATATATGATATATTATATATGTAATATAATATATATGATATATTATATATGTAATATAATATATATGATATATTATATATGTAATATAATATATATGATATATTATATATGTAATATATAATATGTGTGATATATTATATATGTTTAATATAATATATATATTACATATCTATGTAATATATAAAATATACATATATTAGCCAGGTGTGGTGGCGTGCACCTGCAGTTCCAGCTACTTGGGAGGCCAAGGTGAGAGGATCTCTTAAGCCCAGGAGTTTGAGACTAGCCTGTGCCACATAGCAAGATCCCACCTGCATTTTAAGAAAAGAAAAGAAAAAACAGTGGGGGACTGAACACCTTTATAGAGACAGAAAACAAATATCTCTGGGTTCACTTAGGCGAGATGGAGGAATTGCTTGATTAACTATCCTTCCAATCATTTATATACCAGCAGCTCCCAGCTCCCAAGCATCGTTCTCCGTGTCAGTGACGGAACGGTAACCGGGACGGTGTGACAGGTGCCCATGTACCATGGGGAAGTGTTTCCTACGCAGGCAGCAGTATGCAGACCCCAGGGTGATCTGTTTGTTTGAGACGGAGTCTCCCCCCATCGCCCAGGCTGGAGTGCAGGGACGTGATCTCAGCTCACTGCAACGTCCACCTCCCAGGTTCAAGCGATTCTCCTGCCTCGGCCTCCCAAGAGATTACAGGTGTGCACCACCACACCCAGCTAATTTTGTATTTTTAGTAGAGACAGGGTTTCACCGTGTTCGCCAGGATGGTCTCGATCTCCTGACCTCGTGATTCGCCCGCCTCGGCCTCCCAAAGTGCTGGGATGACAGGCGTGAGTGGTATTTACTATCTCGGTGGGAATCGTGAGTGGGCTCCTTGCGAGGGGATGATGATCCAAGACCAGGAATGTCATCTTTTTTCCTTGCAGGCTTTGAAAATCGAGACATCCTTGTGACCTCCCGTTTTGGGCAGAAACAATTCTGTTTCTTCGTGACACTCATCACGTCCGTTTCATCAGGCGCGATTTCCACGGTGATCAAGTCCTGGCCGCTTGATGGCCGTGGACAGGAGGAGACAAGGGTGCTGGCCAGACAAAGGACAGAACCCTCTTAGCCGGCCCACCTTCGTCCCCAAAGGAGACAGGGCAGCTCTGAGGCCATCGACGTGCAGCCTCTCTTCTGGAAAATGAGTTTTTTGCTGTTGGTGAGTGCCAGGGTCCCACTCAGAGCCCGTCTCTGCGAGGGGATGTTTTAATTACCTCTTTCCCCCAATGACTTCTTTCGTCCCTGGAGGCGAAGTTTGACACATTAGCAATTGAATGGCAAGCTTTCATACTGTATCCCATTTTAATCTGTCATGACTCAGGAAGCCAGATGGCTCCTGATGACAAGCTCTGCCTCAAAACAGCCCAAACTTTCTATCAAGAGAATTTGTAAGATGACGCTTTAAAAAGAGACAGGCTGGGGGGTGCGTTTGCATCCCACAAAATAACCTGAATTTTAATTGGACATCATACTTTGGCAGTGATTTCGGCGTGATTACCATTTCTGGTTAATGAGGAGGTGGATTAGACACGTAAGCAAAATGGTATTAAAAGTTCCCAGAAACGAGATTTGCTTTTAAAATATGGAATCGTGAAGAAAATTTGTCAGGACCCTCACGTGTGGGACTCAGGGCTTCTAACAACCTCCCCTTGCCCAGCACGTCTTTTTTCCTTTCTCTTTTCTTTTTTTTTTTTTTCTTTGAGACAGAGTCTCACTCTTGTCGCCCAGGCTGGAGTGCAGTGGTGTGATCTCGGCCCAGTGCAACCTCCGCCTCCTGGGTTCAAGCGATTCTCCTGTTTCAGCCTCCTGAGTAGCTGGGGTTACAGGTGCACGCCAACGTGCCCAGCTAATTTTTGTATTTTTTGTAGGGGCAGGTTTTGCCGTGTTGGCCAGACTGCTATCCAACTCCTGGCCTCAGGTGATCCGTGTGCAACTGTTCATGTGTGTGAGTCTGTGTGTGCTCACGTGCACTGATCCGTGTGTGTCTGTGTATGTGTGTCTGTGTGTGCTCACGTGCACTGCTCTGTGTGTGATTATGTATGTGTGTCTGTGTGTGCTCACGCACACTGATCCGTGTGTGTCTGTGTATGTGTGTCTGTGTGTGCTCACGTGCACTGCCCTGTGTGTGACTGTGTGTGTATGTGAGCCTGTGTGCTCACACGCACTGATCCGTGTGTCACTGTGTATGTGTTTGAGTCTGTATCTGCTCACGTGCACTGCCCTGTGTGTGACTGTGTGAGTCTGTATCTGCTCACGTGCACTGCCCTGTGTGTGTCCGTGTATGTGAGTCTATATCTGCTCATGTGCACTGCCCTGTGTGTGACTGTGTATGTGCGTGAATCTGTGTGTGCCCACGTGCGCTGATCTGTGTGGGACTGTGTATATGTGTGAGTCTGTATCTGCTCACGTGCACTGATCCGTGTGATTGTGTATGTGTGTGAGTCTGTGTCTACTCACACGCATTGATCTGTGTGTGACTGTGTTGCCATGAAAACAGATGTGTGTGGGTGCGTGTTTCTACCTGTGGGTGTGTGCACAGATGTGTGCCTGTGTTTGTGTGTCTGTGTACTTACGCGCACTGATCCCTGTGCAACTGTGTATGTGCGTGTCACACATGGATCAGGGCACGTGAACACACGCAGACACACACATACACAGTGAATGCACAAAACTGGGAGTGTGTGCTTTGTATTGTGCGTGTGTGTGCATGTGTGTGCATACGTGCACGTATGTGCAGCTCGCATGAATGTGTGCATTTGCATGTGTGTGCTCATGGCTGTGTCTGCTTGCCTTGTGTACACGTATATGCATATGGGCTTGTGTGCATGGGTGGGGTTTGCAGGAATGCGTGCATGCACCTGCACGTGAGGGCTCATGACGGTGGGTATGTGCTTGCCTTCCAGACGTGTGCGCCTGTGTGTGGGGTCAGGCACTTCATACCGTCCCCTGTTCATCCCTCAGATTGCCCTTTTCTTCTACGTTCTACCCCCGACAGGCCAGGCCTGTTCTCCCACCTCCCTCGCTGAAACCCCGTCTCCTCCATCCTTCGTTCTGGTCCCGCGTGTTTGTGAGCTTGGAGGACAGTGCCTCCGTCCAAAATTATATCAAATGGCAAGATTACACCCTCTTTCTTCTGAAGCTCCCAAAGGCATCTCTATAAATCCCTTGTTCTTCCTTCCTTCGGAGGTGGAGATTTGTGCAAGGCAGGACAGAGCCACAGGCCACTGCCCGCTCATAAGAGACCTCGGGCCGGGCGCGGTGGCTCACGCTTATAATCCCGGCACTTTGGGAGGCCGAGGCAGGTGGATCTCACCTGAGGTCGAGAGTTCAAGACCAGCCTGGCCAATATGGAGAAACCCCGTCTTTACTAAAAAAAAAAAAAAAAGTCAGGCGCGGTGGCTCACACCTGTAATCCCAGCACTCTGAGAGGCCGATGCGGGCGGATCACGAGGTCAGGAGATTGAGACCATCCTGGCTAACACGGTGAAACCCCGTCTCTACTAAAAATACAAAAAATTCGCCGGGTGTGGTGGCAGGTGTCTGTAGTCCCAGCTACTCGGGAGGCTGAGGCAGGAGAATGGTGTGAATCCGGGAGGCGGAGGTTGCAGTGAGCCGAGATTACACCACTGCACTCCAGCCTGGGTGACAGAGCGAGACTCCGTCTCAAAAAAAAAAAAAAAAATACAAAATACAAAATTAGTCAGGCATGGTGGTGCATGCCTGTAATCCCAGGTACTTGGGAGGCTGAGGCAAGAGAATCGCTTGAACCCGGGAGGCAGAGGTTGCGGTGAGCCGGGATCGCGCCATTGCACTGCAGCTTGGACAACAAGAGTGAAACTCCATCTCAGAGAGAGAGAAACCTCAGCCACCACATAATCCTTCACCCTTCGTTAGATGTTATCTGTAGGCTGCACTGTCAGAAAAATATCATCCCAAAGACAAACTGTTCAAGTGTCAAATACACGCACCTTGCACAGAAGGAGTTGAGACACCCACGTTATGAAGGCATTTGCCCGGGTTTAAGGTCTAGTTAGCATTTGGCTTGGCAAAGAGCAAGGCTTTTCCTCCTTCTGCATCCGGCCTTCTGAGCCGTGTGCTAATACCCTGGGACTCTGTCTGCTTTTTGTTTGTTTGTTTTTTTAACATTACCTAAATCATATTTTCCATTTAAAGACATTTCTAAAGAACAGTTGAGAAGCATTCAGGTCACCTTCTCCCCAGGGCTCACTTAGCACCTGCATGTAGATGGACCGTTCCGCGATGGCCGTCAACACCAATCGTGGCTGCGTCACTCACGCACAATCAGCGTCCTGCTGCCGGACAGCCTGTCTGCCGCTCTGAAAAGCAATCCCATCATACTGGAACACCAGAGTGTCCAAAGCACACCTGAGCCTCTGCAGTGCCCATCTCACACTCTCTAAAGCACCCCTCAGAGTCGGCAATGCCCACGTCAGCCTCTGCAGTGTCTAAAGCACACCTCAGAGTGTCCCATGCACATCTCAGAATTTCCATGCCCATCTCAGGTCTCCAATGCCCACCTCAGAGTGTCTAATGCCCATCTCAGTCTCCAATGCCCATCTCACAGTCTCCAGTGCCCATCTCACAGTCTCCAGTGCCCATCTCACAGTCTCCAGTGCCCATCTCACAGTCTCCAATGCCCATCTCACAGTCTCGTGTCCATCTCACAGTCTCCAATGCCCATCTCACAGTCTCCAGTGCCCATCTCAGTCTCCAGTGCCCATCTCACAGTCTCCAGTGCCCATCTCACAGTCTCCAGTGTCCATCTCACAGTCTCCAGTGCCCATCTCACAGTCTCCAATGCCCATCTCACAGTCTCCAGTGCCCATCTCACAGTCTCCAATGCCCATCTCACAGTCTCCAATGCCCATCTCACAGTCTCCAATGCCCATCTCACAGTCTCCAGTGCCCATCTCACAGTCTCCAGTGCCCATCTCACAGTCTCCAGTGCCCATCTCACAGTCTGCAATGCCCATCTCACAGTGTCCAGTGCCCATCTCACAGTCTCCAGTGCCCATCTCACAGTCTCCAATGCCCATCTCAGTCTCCAATGCCCATCTCACAGTCTCCAATGCCCATCTCACAGTCTGCAATGCCCATCTCACAGTCTCCAATGCCCATCTCACAGTCTCCAGTGCCCATCTCAGTCTCCAGTGCCCATCTCACAGTCTCCAATGCCCATCTCACAGTCTCCAGTGCCCATCTCACAGTCTCCAGTGCCCATCTCAGTCTCCAATGCCCATCTCACAGTCTCCAATGCCCATCTCACAGTCTCCAGTGCCCATCTCAGTCTCCAATGCCCATCTCACAGTCTCCAGTGCCCATCTCACAGTCTCCAATGCCCATCTCACAGTCTCCAATGCCCATCTCACAGTCTCCAGTGCCCATCTCACAGTCTCCAGTGCCCATCTCACAGTCTCCAATGCCCATCTCACAGTCTCCAGTGCCCATCTCACAGTCTGCAATGCCCATCTCACAGTCTCCAGTGCCCATCTCACAGTCTCCAGTGCCCATCTCACAGTCTCCAGTGCCCATCTCACAGTCTCCAGTGCCCATCTCAGTCTCCAGTGCCCATCTCACAGTCTCCAATGCCCACCTCAGTCTCCAGTGCCCATCTCACAGTCTCCAGTGCCCATCTCACAGTCTCCAATGCCCATCTCACAGTCTCCAGTGCCCATCTCACAGTCTGCAATGCCCATCTCACAGTGTCCAGTGCCCATCTCACAGTCTCCAGTGCCCATCTCACAGTCTCCAATGCCCATCTCAGTCTCCAATGCCCATCTCACAGTCTCCAATGCCCATCTCACAGTCTGCAATGCCCATCTCACAGTCTCCAGTGCCCATCTCACAGTCTCCAATGCCCATCTCACAGTCTCCAGTGCCCATCTCACAGTCTGCAATGCCCATCTCACAGTGTCCAGTGCCCATCTCACAGTCTCCAGTGCCCATCTCACAGTCTCCAATGCCCATCTCAGTCTCCAATGCCCATCTCACAGTCTCCAATGCCCATCTCACAGTCTGCAATGCCCATCTCACAGTCTCCAATGCCCATCTCACAGTCTCCAGTGCCCATCTCAGTCTCCAGTGCCCATCTCACAGTCTCCAATGCCCATCTCACAGTCTCCAATGCCCATCTCACAGTCTCCAGTGCCCATCTCACAGTCTCCAGTGCCCATCTCAGTCTCCAATGCCCATCTCACAGTCTCCAATGCCCATCTCACAGTCTCCAGTGCCCATCTCAGTCTCCAATGCCCATCTCACAGTCTCCAGTGCCCATCTCACAGTCTCCAATGCCCATCTCACAGTCTCCAATGCCCATCTCACAGTCTCCAATGCCCATCTCACAGTCTCCAGTGCCCATCTCACAGTCTCCAATGCCCATCTCACAGTCTCCAGTGCCCATCTCAGTCTCCAGTGCCCATCTCACAGTCTCCAATGCCCATCTCACAGTCTCCAGTGCCCATCTCAGTCTTCAGTGCCCATCTCACAGTCTCCAGTGCCCATCTCAGTCTTCAGTGCCCATCTCACAGTCTCCAGTGCCCATCTCACAGTCTCCAATGCCCATCTCACAGTCTCCAGTGCCCATCTCACAGTCTCCAATGCCCATCTCACAGTCTCCAGTGCCCATCTCAGTCTCCAGTGCCCATCTCACAGTCTCCAATGCCCATCTCACAGTCTCCAATGCCCATCTCACAGTCTCCAGTGCCCATCTCACAGTCTCCAGTGCCCATCTCAGTCTCCAATGCCCATCTCACAGTCTCCAATGCCCATCTCACAGTCTCCAGTGCCCATCTCAGTCTCCAATGCCCATCTCACAGTCTCCAGTGCCCATCTCACAGTCTCCAATGCCCATCTCACAGTCTCCAATGCCCATCTCACAGTCTCCAATGCCCATCTCACAGTCTCCAGTGCCCATCTCACAGTCTCCAATGCCCATCTCACAGTCTCCAGTGCCCATCTCAGTCTCCAGTGCCCATCTCACAGTCTCCAATGCCCATCTCACAGTCTCCAGTGCCCATCTCAGTCTTCAGTGCCCATCTCACAGTCTCCAGTGCCCATCTCAGTCTTCAGTGCCCATCTCACAGTCTCCAGTGCCCATCTCACAGTCTCCAATGCCCATCTCACAGTCTCCAGTGCCCATCTCACAGTCTCCAGTGCCCATCTCAGTCTTCAGTGCCCATCTCACAGTCTCCAGTGCCCATCTCACAGTCTCCAATGCCCATCTCACAGTCTCGTGTCCATCTCACAGTCTCCAGTGCCCATCTCACAGTCTCCAGTGCCCATCTCACAGTCTCCAATGCCCATCTCACAGTCTCGTGTCCATCTCACAGTCTCCAATGCCCATCTCACAGTCTCCAGTGCCCATCTCACAGTCTCCAATGCCCATCTCACAGTCTCGTGTCCATCTCACAGTCTCCAGTGCCCATCTCACAGTCTCCAGTGTCCATCTCACAGTCTCCAATGCCCATCTCACAGTCTCCAATGCCCATCTCACAGTCTCCAGTGCCCATCTCACAGTCTCCAGTGCCCATCTCACAGTCTCCAGTGCCCATCTCACAGTCTCCAATGCCCATCTCACAGTCTCCAGTGCCCATCTCACAGTCTCCAATGCCCATCTCAGTCTCCAGTGCCCATCTCAGTCTCCAGTGCCCATCTCACAGTCTCCAATGCCCATCTCACAGTCTCGTGTCCATCTCACAGTCTCCAATGCCCATCTCACAGTCTGCAATGCCCATCTCAGTCTCCAATGCCCATCTCACAGTCTCCAGTGCCCATCTCACAGTCTCCAGTGCCCATCTCTCAGTCTCCAGTGCCCATCTCACAGTCTCCAGTGCCCATCTCACAGTCTCCAGTGCCCATCTCACAGTCTCCAGTGCCCATCTCACAGTCTCCAATGCCCATCTCACAGTCTCGTGTCCATCTCACAGTCTCCAATGCCCATCTCACAGTCTCCAGTGCCCATCTCAGTCTCCAATGCCCATCTCAGTCTCCAATGCCCATCTCAGTCTCCAATGCCCATCTCACAGTCTCCAATGCCCACCTCAGTCTCCAATGCCCATCTCAGTCTCCAATGCCCATCTCACAGTCTCCAATGCCCATCTCAGTCTCCAGTGCCCATCTCAGTCTTCAGTGCCCATCTCACAGTCTCCAATGCCCATCTCACAGTCTCCAGTGCCCATCTCACAGTCTCCAGTGCCCATCTCACAGTCTCCAGTGCCCATCTCACAGTCTCCAATGCCCATCTCAGTCTCCAGTGCCCATCTCAGTCTTCAGTGCCCATCTCACAGTCTCCAATGCCCATCTCAGTCTCCAATGCCCATCTCACAGTCTCCAATGCCCATCTCACAGTCTCCAATGCCCATCTCACAGTCTCCAGTGCCCATCTCACAGTCTCCAATGCCCATCTCACAGTCTCCAGTGCCCATCTCAGTCTCCAATGCCCATCTCACAGTCTCCAGTGCCCATCTCACAGTCTCCAATGCCCATCTCAGTCTCCAATGCCCATCTCACAGTCTCCAATGCCCATCTCACAGTCTCCAGTGCCCATCTCAGTCTCCAATGCCCATCTCAGTCTCCAATGCCCATCTCACAGTCTCCAGTGTCCATCTCACAGTCTCCAGTGCCCATCTCAGTCTCCAGTGCCCATCTCACAGTCTCCAATGCCCATCTCACAGTCTCCAGTGCCCATCTCACAGTCTCCAGTGCCCATCTCAGTCTCCAGTGCCCATTCAGAGTCTCCAGGGCATGTGGCTGTACCAGCACCTGCCTCTAAGAATGCTTTAGCTCATGTTGAACGAACACGTCTTCAGCACCTCCCTAGATGTTTTACAGGCATTGTTTCTGCATATCAGCAAAAATCTCAGACTCAAATGCTTGCAGGAAGAGGCAGGTCAGGTCAGTGAGTAAGGCAGAGGCCTGACGTGAGACAGACAGCAGGGAGCAGTGGAGACTGCGGCGAACGTCCCATCCAGCCCACTGGTGTTGGGCAAGAATGAAGCCACAGGTTGGCCGCCTCTTCCCAAAATATTTCAAGGAACCCCAGGAATTGGATGTTCATGATCAATTTATAAATAAATAAATAAAAATTAAGTCGTGAAATGTAGCTTCAAATGTACGTGAAGGGCTGGGCGTGGTGGCTCATGCCTGTAATCCCAGCACTTTGGGAGGCCGAGGCGGGCAGACCACCTGAGGTCAGCAGTTCGAGACCAGCCTGGCTAACACTCCAGCCTGGGCAACAGAGAGAGACTCCATCTCAAAAAAAATAAATAAATAAAAATTAAGTCGTGAAATGTAGCTTCAAATGTACATGAAGGGCCGGGTGTGGTGGCTCACGCCTGTCATCCTAGCACTTTGGGAGGCCAAGGCAGGCAGATCACCTGAGGTCAGGAGTTTGAGACAAGCCTGGCCAACGTGGTGAAACCCCATCTCTACTAAAAATACAAAAATTAGCTGGGCGTGGTGGGGCATGCCTGTAATTCCAGCTACTTGGGAGGCTGAGGCAGGGCAATCGCTTGAACCCGGGTGACACACGTTGCAGTGAGCCAAGATCAGGCCGCTGCACTCCAGCCTGGGTGACAGAGCAAGACCCTGTCTCAAAAAAAAAGAAAAAATGTAGATGAATATTACATCTCTAAATTCAGAAGGACTTTCCAGGAATAAAAACAATGGAAGAAATTATATGAACAACATTGATCAATTTGACTACATTGAATTTTAAAACTCTATATGTTTAAAAAACCATTTCAAGTAGCATAAAAGAAGCTTAAAAAATTGATAAAATATGCCAATGATAAAAGAGCCTGTGTCCTTAATATATAAAGAGCTCTTACAAATCAACAAGAATGATTGGTATTTATTGAATGGTTTCTGTGCATCAAAATTCTGTGCTACTCAATGTACATATATTATCTGGTTTAAATGTCATAAAAACTCTAGGCGATTTGCTACAGACGGAGAAAGTGAAAATTAAAGGAATGAATTAACTTCTCCGGAGAAACGGAGCTAGTAAATTGTCGTGTTGTGTTTGGATTCAAACGCAGTTCTTCTGTGTGACTCTGAAGTTCAGGTTCCTAAGAACTGCTAACACTGGAAAAATAAGCAAACATCTCAAGTAATTTACAGAAGAGAAACACACACGGCTTGTAAACATGAAAAAGAATTGTCCCCTACTAAAAAGTGTTCTCTGAATGCCAAGTCAAAACAACGGATGCCGTTTTGAAACTATTAAATTTGCAGAGTTCCTCATTTTCCTTTTAAAATGCACCTCGACGTTAATCACAGTGTAAGTCCCCGGCGACCTCTTGCTCTGCCAGTAGGAACGTAAATTAGAACGGCTTTTCCCGCAAGCCGTTTGAGACGATGAATAGTGCCTTTTAGCAGTTGGTATATTAAATCCAATAATTTCACCTGAAGGAGTTGATCTTAACAATCCACGTTTTATGGGCTAGAAGGTTTACGGAATCATCTACATCCTCTTAAATAACAGCCTGGTCAAATAGCTGCCGGTGGACCTAGAAGGGTCCATGTCGTGCAGGAATCCAAAATCTTGTTTTTGAGAAAGACGTAATGACATTAAGACATGCTCATTATAAAGGTTCTTAAAAGAATCAGAAACTATATTTTTAACTTCAAAGCCGTATCCCACGGATCCGTCCCAAAATATGCAGGCAGAGCAAAGAGAGGGCAAAGGTGCTCATCTGCAGGTTCGGGGACCCACGGGTGAGAGAGACGCGATCTCACCATATTCTAGGCCTCCCCGGGACATCCTTTATCAGAAACGGGGTGAGTTTCCGCTGAGAGTTTGGGCCCCACCGAGGCCTTCGTTGATCTTCGCCTAGAAGCTACATCAAAGCCAATGTCACCAGGCGGAAGAATGTCCCACGCAGAATTTCAGGGAATGAGGACCCAGGATGTCTGCAGACCAGGAGTCCAAGAAACACTGCCTGTCGAGGTGAGCGTTACAGGCCTGCTGTATACACACCAGGCAGGAAGGCCACAGGCCGGCTGTATACATCCCACTCCTGGGAGGGAGACCACAGGCTGCTGTATACATCCTTCTCCAGAAAGAGATACCAAAAGCCATCTGTATACATCCCACTCTAGGGAGGGAGATCACAGGCCTACTGTATACATTCCACTCTAGGGAGAGACCACAGGCCAGCTGTATACATCCCACTCCTGGGAGGGAGATCACAGGCCGACTGTATACATTCCACACTAGAGAGAGAGACCACAGGCCAGCTGTACACATCCCACTCTACGGAGAAAGACCACACGCCGGCTGTATACATCCCACTCTATAGAGAAAGACCACAGGCCAGCTGTATACATTCCACTCTACGGAGAAAGACCACAGGACAGCTGTATACATCCCACTCTACGGAGAAAGACCGCAGGCCGGCTGTATACATCCCACTCTACGGAGAAAGACTGCAGGCCATCTGTATACATCTCACTCTACGGAGAAAGACCACAGGCCAGCTGTATACATCCCACTCTACGGAGAAAGACCACAGGCCAGCTGTATACATCCCACTCTATGGAGAAAGACCACAGGCCGGCTGTATACATCCCACTCTACGGAGAAAGACCGCAGGCCATCTGTATACATCTCACTCTACGGAGAAAGACCACAGGCCAGCTGTATACATCCCACTCTACGAAGAAAGACCACAGGCCAGCTGTATACATCCCACCTTAGGGAGGGAAACCGCAGGCCAGCTGTATACATCCCACTCTACGGAGAAAGACCACAGGCCAGCTGTATACATCCCACCTTAGGGAGGGAGACCGCAGGCCAGCTGTATACATCCCACTCTACGGAGAAAGACCACAGGCCAACTGTATACATCCCACTCTATGGAGAAAGACCACAGGCCAGCTGTATACATCCCACCTTAGGGAGGGAGACCGCAGGCCAGCTGTATACATCCCACTGTACGGAGAAAGACCACAGGCCAGCTGTATACATCCCACTCTATAGAGAAAGAAACCATAGGCCAGCTGTATACATCTCACTCTAGAAAGAGAGACCAAAGGCAGCTGTATACATCCCACTCTACGGAGAAAGACTGCAGGCCAACTGTATACATCCCACTCTACGGAGAAAGACCACAGGCCAGCTGTATACATCCCACTCTACGGAGAAAGACCACAGGCCAGCTGTATACATGCCACTCGATGGAGAAAGACCACAGGCCAGCTGTATACATCTCACTCTACGGAGAAAGACCACAAGCCAGCTGTATACATCCCACTCTATGGAGAAAGACCACAGGCCGGCTGTATACATCCCACTGTACGGAGAAAGACCACAGGCCAGCTGTATACATACCACTCTAGGAAGAAAGAAACTGCAGGCTGGCTGTATACACCCCACTCTAGGGAGGGAGAGACCACAGGCCAGCTGTATACATCCCATTCTAGGGAGGCATATATACACACAATCGCATTGAAACATTTAGAACTAACTCAGATTCAGAGTGCCACAAGTGGATATCAGGAAAGTGGGAAAACGGCTTTATAATTTAAGAAGCGATGTGTCGGAGATGGTTAAATTAAGTTTCTGTCTATAATAAAATCCATACATCTATGTACATATGTGTGATAAATATAGATGTATGCATATATATGGTCAGGTGTGTGTATATGTACGTGTCTGTGTAGAGGCTGGGCATGGTGGCTCACGCCTGTAATCCCAGCACTTTGGGGGGCTGAGGCGGGTGGATCATGAGGTCAGGAGTTCAAGACCAGCCTGGCCAATATAGTGAAACCCCGTCTCTACTTAAAATACAAAACTTAGCCGGGCGTGGTGGTGCATGCCTGTAATCCCAGCTACGCAGGAGGCTGAGGCAGGAGAGTCATTGAACCTGGGAGGCGGAGGTTGCAGTGAGCCGAGATCATGCCACTGCACTCCAGCCTGAGTAACAGAGTGAGACTCCATGTCAAAAAATTAAAATTAAAAAATAAGTCTGTGTGTATATGTGTTTTCTGTATATATGTATGTGCATATTTGTATGTGTATATATAGTGTGTATATGTGTATGTGTATATATCTGTGTATGAATGTGTATATATGTATTTCTATACATGTGTATATATGTATGTGTATATATAGTGTGTACATGTGTGTATGTGTATATATCTGTGTAGGAATGTGTATATATGTATTTATATACATGTGTATATATGTCTGTGTTTATATATAGTGTGTATTTGTGTGTATGTGTATATGTCTGTGTATGAATGTGTATATGTCTGTGTATGAATGTGTATATATGTATTTCTATACATGTGTATATATGTATGTGTTTATATATCGTGTGTATATGTGTGTATGTGTATATATCTGTGTATGAATGTGTATATATGTATTTCTATACATCTGTGTACATATGTATGTGTTTATATATAGTGTGTATATGTATGTGTATATATCTGTGTATGAACGTGTTTATATGTATTTCTATACATCTGTGTATATATGTATGTGTATATATAGTGTGTACGTGTGTATGTGTATATCTCTGTGTATGAATGTCTATATATGTATTTCTATACATGTGTATATATGTGTGTGTTTATATATAGTGTGCATATGTCTGTATGTGTATATATCTGTGTATGAACGTGTATATATGTATTTCTATACGTGTGTATATATGTATGTGTATATATAGTGTGTACGTGTGTATGTGTATATATCTGTGTATCAATATGTGTATATGTATTTATATACATCTGTGTATACATGTATGTGTATGTTTATTTTGTATACGTGTGTATATGTATACTTGTTTGTATGTATGTAGATATGTATTTGTATAGATATGTGTATATGTGCATTTATATATGTATGTGCATATTCATCATGCATGTGTGTAAACATTTCTTTATGTGTGTATACATGTATTTGTATATATGGGTATGTGTGTACATATGTGTGCACCCATGTACATCTGTGCATGTGTATATATGTGTGTATATGTACATATGTTTTTATATGCACTTATACACACCCACCTATAGTGATTGAAATGTAACTTGACTGCTGTTGTCATAGATTTTACTGAAAAAGAAGTAGAGTGCAGGTTGCATTTAAATGACACACCAGGTGGGGCACAGCAGCTCACGCCTGTAATCCCAGCACTTTGGGAGGCTGAGGCAGGCAGATGACCTGAGGTCAGGAGTTTGAGACCAGCCTGGCCAACATGGTAAAACCCTGTCTCTACTAAAAATACAAAAATTAGCCGGGTGTGGTGGTGCACGCCTGTAATCCCAGCTACTCAGGAGGCTGAGGCAGGAGAATCATTGAACCTGGGAGGTGGAGGTTGCAGTGAGCCGAGATCATGCCACTGCACTCCAGCCTGGGTGACAGAGCAAGACTCTGTCTCAAAAAAAAAAATAATGAAATAATAAAACAAAATAAAATGACACACCAAATATCAGGTTAAAAATACAAAGTCCAGGCTGGGCGTGGTGTCTCACGCCTGTAATCCCAGCACTTTGGGAGCCTGAGGCAGGTGGATCATGAGGTCAAGAGATCGAGACCATCCTGGCCAACAGGATGAAACCCCATCTCTACTAAAAATACAAACATTAGCCAGGCGTGGTGGCGGGTGCCTGTAGTCACAGCTACTTGGGAGGCTGAGGCAGGAGAATCGCTTGAACCCGGGCGGCGGAGCTTGCAGTGAGCCGAGATCACGCCATTGCGCTCCGGCCTGGCGACAGAGCGAGACTCCATCTCAAAAAAGGAAATTTAAAAAAAATTTACAAAAATATATAAAATAAAATAATAATAAAACAAAATAACATGACACACCAAATATCAGGTTAAAACTAGAAAGCTGGGGCAACGATTCAGGTGCTTGGCCTCTGTCTCCAAATCCGGATGCAGCTATACATCGTCTAAATTTTTTTGCCTGCGTTTTCAGCCAGATGAACGTTTGCCTTCCTGTCCCCTCTGGGGGAGAGAGCTCAGCTGACTTTATTTTATTTTCATCTCCACGAATGATCGCCTGTATTTGGCACCTCCCCTTCCGCCCAGACCTACCTCATAATAGACGGTGTGCGGGACTGAACTTGATGGCTTCAGCTCCCAGCCTTGAAATAAAATGTGGCTTTGCCTTTGGATGTCTGTAAGCATGATATAATTTGAGCCTTGTTGTTTCGGGAAAGTTTTGTCCCTGAATCACCTAAAACAAACAAACAAAAAAGGCAGGTTGTGGGGGAAGGAGACCCTTGGTGTCTACGTTCATATCTATCTCGCTTTATCTACCACCAGGATGTGCATCTGGGGACATTTACACCCACCCTGAGTCCCCGGTTCACAAAAGAAACGGTACGTGTCACCTTCTGACTTGACGATGATGTACGGCTCTGGAGAAAAGCCCTATTCAGAGATTATCATGGAAGAGACATTCCCTCACCCTCTGCATTACTTCATACGTGAAGAAATGCAGTGCCGTTTCTCCAGAGGCCAGCAAACTTGCGGCCACCTCATTCTACAATGAGCCAGACTCATGGTGCAGAGCGAGAAAACGCCGTTCCCTTTGCACAAAGCCTGGGAGTTTCCTTAGTGACTTCAGGGTCGAGTCAGGGCTGTCCCTACAACGCCGTCCGATCTAGATGACACCCTTCTGGTGGGGAAATTCCCTGATCTCTTCCTCTTGAGCAGCTGCTTTCTTTCTTTCTTTCTTAACTTCTTTCTTTTTCTTCCTTCTTTCCTTCCTTCCTTCTCTGTCTTTCTCTTTCCTTCTTTCTTCCTGATCTCTCCCTCTTAAGCAACTGATTTGAATTAGGATTTGTTTTTTCTTTTCTTCTTTCTTTCTTTCTCTTTCCTTCTTTCTTTCCTTCCTTCCTTCTCTCTCTTTCTTTCTTTCCTTCTTTCTTCTTTCTGCATTTGCATTTAGCTACTTTTACTACTTGTCCAAACAGCTGGGGAACCTGGCCGGGCACGGTGGCTCACACCTGTCACCCCCGTACTATAGTTGGGAACTTCCTCATCTCTCCCTCTTAAGCAACTGATTTGAATTAGAATCTTCCTCCCTCTCCTTCCTTCCTCCCTCCCTCTCCTTCCTTCCTTCCTCCCTCCCTCCCTCCCCTTCCTTCCTTCCTCCCTCCCTCTCCTTCCTTCCTTCCTCCCTCTCCTTCCTTCCTTCCTCCCTCCCTCCCCTTCCCTCCCTCCCTCTCCTTCCTTCCTTCCTCCCTCCCTCTCCTTCCTTCCTTCCTCCCTCTCCTTCCTTCCTTCCTCCCTCCCTCTCCTTCCTTCCTCCCTCCCTCTCCTTCCTTCCTTCCTCCCTCCCTCCCCTTCCCTCCCTCCCTCTCCTTCCTTCCTTCCTCCCTCCCTCCCCTTCCCTCCCTCCCTCTCCTTCCTTCCTTCCTCCCTCCCTCTCCTTCCTTCCTTCCTCCCTCCCTCCCCTTCCCTCCCTCCCTCTCCTTCCTTCCTTCCTCCCTCCCTCTCCTTCCTTCCTTCCTCCCTCCCTCCCCTTCCCTCCCTCCCTCTCCTTCCTTCCTTCCTCCCTCCCTCTCCTTCCTTCCTTCCTCCCTCTCCTTCCTTCCTTCCCTCCCTCCCTCTCCTTCCTTCCTCCCTCCCTCCCTCTCCTTCCTTCCTTCCTCCCTCTCCTTCCTTCCTTCCTCCCTCCCTCCCCTTCCCTCCCTCCCTCTCCTTCCTTCCTTCCCTCCCTCCCTCTCCTTCCTTCCTTCCTCCCTCCCTCTCCTTCCTTCCTTCCTCCCTCCCTTTCCTTCCTTCCTTCCTTCCTCCCTCTCCTTCCTTCCTTCCTCCCTCCCTCTCCTTCCTTCCTCCCTCCCTCCCTCTCCTTCCTTCCTCCCTCCCTCCCTCTCCTTCCTTCCTTCCCTCCCTCCCTCTCCTTCCTTCCTTCCTCCCTCCCTCTCCTTCCTTCCTTCCTCCCTCTCCTTCCTTCCTCCCTTCTTCCCTCCCTCTCCTTCCTTCCTTCCTCTCTCCCTCCCTCTCCTTCCTTCTTTCCTCTCTCCCTCTCCTTCCTTCCTCCCTCCCTCTCCTTCCTTCCTTCCTTCTTCCCTCCCTCTCCTTCCTTCCTTCCTCCCTCCCTCTCCTTCCTTCCTTCCTCCCTCCCTCTCCTTCCTTCCTTCCTTCTTCCCTCCCTCTCCTTCCTTCCTTCCTTCTTCCCTCCCTCTCCTTCCTTCCTTCCTTCCTCCCTCCCTCCCTCTCTCTTTCTCACTTTCTTTTTTTTTTTCTTTCTGCATTTGCAGTAAAGCTACTTGTTAGTACTTGTCCAACCTGGCCGGGCATGGTGGCTCACACCTGTCACCCCAGCACTTTAGTTGGGAACTTCCTGATCTCTCCCTCTTAAGCAACTGATTTAAATTAGAATTTTGCTTTTCTTTTTCTTTCTTTATTTTATTTTTATTGTTTGCATTTGCAGTTAGCTACTCGTTAGCACTTGTCCAAACATTTAGGGAACCTGGCCGGGCATGGTGGCTCACACCTGTCACCCCAACACTTCCCGACCCGGCTGGGCAACATAGTGACACTCACCTTCTATGCCAAAAATTAAAAAATTAGCTGGGCATGGTGGTGTACACCGGTAGTCCCAGTGACTCAGGAGGCTAAAATGGGAGGATTGCTTGAGGCTGAGATGCTGAGGCTGCAGTGAGCTATCATCCTGCCACTGCACTCCAGCCTGGGCAATAGAGCAAGACCCTGTCTCTTAATAATAATAATAATTATTATTATTATACTTCCCAGGGAGTATATTATTACTATATTATAAAATATATACCATATTATAATGTATAATATATATTATAATATATAAATATTATATATTATTCTGTATTAAATATTATATATCATATATTAAATACTATATTATAATATATAAATATTATATAATATAATGTAAATGTTATATAAAATATAATAAATATATTAATATGATATATTAATAATACAATTATATATTAATCATATAATGTTTTATATTATATATTGACATAGTAAAATATGTAATTAAATATATTATATATTAATATATTAATTATAATATATTAATAATATGCTACTATTATTATATATTGGCCAAGCGCGGTGGCTCACGCCTGTAATCCCAGCACTTTGGGAGGCCGAGGCGGGCAGATCACGAGGTCAGGAGATTGAGACCATCCTGGCTAACACGGTGAAACCCCGTCTCTACTAAAAATACAAAAAATTAGCCAGGCGTGGTGGCAGGCGCCTGTAATCCCAGCTACTCGGGAGGCTGAGGCAGGAGAATCACTTGAACACGGGAGGCGGAGCTTGCAGTGAGCTGAGATCGCACCATTGCACTCCAGCCTGGGCGACAGAGCAAGGCTCCATCTCAAAAAAAAAAACAAACCAAACAAACAAAAACAGGAGGTATGAATGATCCACCCCTTGTTTAGCATTTCATCAAGAAATAACCATAAAAATGGGCAATCAGCAGGCCTCCTGGCTGCCCTGTCTATGCAGTAGACATTCTTTTATTCATCTACTTTCTTTTTTTCTCTTTCTTTTTTTTTTTTTGAGACGGAGTCCTGCTCTGTGTGGACTCCGTCTCATTGCTCTGGCTGGAGTGCGGTGGCGCGATCTCAGCTCGCTGCAACCTCCGTCTCCCGAGTTCAAGCGATCCTCCTGCCTCAGCCTCCCAGGATTACAGGCACCTGCCACCACGCCCAGCTAATGTTTGTATTTTTAATAGAGACGGGGTTTCACCATGTTGGCCAGGCTGGTCTCGAACTCCGGACCTCCAGTGATCTGCCCGCCTTGGCCATCCCAAGTGCTGGGATTACAAGCGTGAGCCACTGCACTCGTCTCACTGTGTCGCCCAGGCTGGAGTGCAGTGGCACGATCTCAGCTCACTGCAACCTCCGCCTCCCGGGTTCAAGTGATCCTCCTGCCTCAGCCTCCCGAGTAGCTGGGATTACAGGCACCCACCACCACACCTGGCTAATGTTTGTATTTTTAATAGAGACGGGGTTTCACCATGTTAGCCAGGCTGGTCTCGAACTCCCGACCTCAGGTGATCCGCCCGCCTCGGCCTCCCAAAGTGCCTGGATGACAGGCACGAGCCACCGCGACCAGCTTCTCTACTTTCTTAATAAATTTGCTTTCACTTTGCACTGTGGACTTGCCCTGAATTCTCTTGCGTGAGATCCAAGAACCCTCTCTTGGAGTCTGGATGGGGACTCCGTCCCGTAACAGAAGTACGTCGCTGTCCTGGCTACAAATCAAACCACACAGAACGGGAATCAACCTGCAGGCTGAAACCCAGATCCCGACATTCCAATGGCTGCTTCCCTGAGGACAAACACGCCCTGACAATCAGATGCTTGCTCCTTCCCCTCTGGAGATAACGGAAGAGGGAAGAGACTTCCCTCTGCCCTCCTTTTCTTGCAGAATTCCTTTCTCCATTCTTTTCAAATGCATGTAAGTCTCTTAAAGGGATGAATGAGATCTCCTTCAGGACCTGGGAACCACCTCTTTGAAATGTGATCTTCAAAGAGAAGAAAGAAAAGGAAGGATCACGGTCAAACCTCAGCCGTTTTTGCAAATTCACATCCAGTCCCCAACATATGAGAAACTTGTTATATTTGTCTTGAGAACATGAATGGGACAGGGTTTTTTTGTGTGTTCAGCTCCACAAAAAGGCAACATTCTCTCTGTCTTTGCACCGGGTCAGCTGTGATGTGCGTCTCTTTTTGGTTTCATAAGATTTAAATAATAAAACTGGGGCTGGGCGGGGTGGCTCACGCCTGTAATCCCAGCCCTTTGGGAGGCCAAGGCGGGTGGATCATCTGAGGTCAGGAGTTCGAGACCAGCCTGGCCAACATGGCAAAACCCCGTGTTTACTAAATACAAAAAATTAGCTGGCTGTGGCGGTGGGTGCCTGTAGTCTCAGTTACTCAAGAGGCTGAGGCAGGAGAATAGCTTGAACGCAGGAAGTGGAGGTTGCAGTGAGCCGAGATTGCACCACTGCAGTCCAGCCTGGGCGACAGAGCGAGACTCTGTCTCAAATAATAATAATAATAATAAAATAATAATACAACTATATAAGTGAATAAGCCAAAGCTTGATTTTCCCTGCATTCCATCCTATTCCTAAAAAACATAGCTCCTAAGATTGAAAAAAAAAAAAAAAGGAAAGAAAAAAAAACTACATACCTCCCTCAGAAGCAATTTCCGTATGGACAAAGGACACACAACACTCAAAGGCATCCCTGTGCTCACCGAGATAAATGTGTATCTGATTGTCTCCTTTGGAAAAGGCTCATCACAAACTCAAAATATGGTCAGGTGCAGTGGCTCACACCTGTCATTCTAGCACTTTGACAGGGTGAGGTGGGAGGGTCACCTGAGGTCAGGAGTTCGAGACCAGCCTGGCCAATATGGTGAAACCCCGTCTCTAGTAAAAATACAAAAATTAGCCGGGCGTGGTGGCAGGTGCCTGTAGTACCAGCTCCTTGGGAGGCTGAGGCAGGAGAATCACTTGAACCCGGGAAGCGGAGCTTGCAGTGAGCCAAGACTGTGCCACTGCACTCCAGCCTGGGTGACGAAGCAAGACTTCACCTCAAAACAAAATAAAAAAAGAACCCAAAAGAATGCAACTATTTATGTTGTGCCTACCTATGACCTGGAAGCCCCCTGCCCACTTCTAGCTCTCCCGCCTTTTTTGAGACAGAGTTTTTCTCTTGTCACCCAGGCTGGAGTGCAGCGGCACGATCTCGGCTCACTGCAACCTCCACCTCTCGGGTTCAAGTGATTCTCCCACCTCAGCCATTCGAGTAGCTGGGATTTCAGGCATGCGCCACCATGCTTGGGTAATTTTTTGTATTTTTAGTAGAGACGGGGTTTCACCATGTTGGCCAGGCTGGTCTCGAACTCCTGACCTCAGGTGATCCACCTGCCTTGGCCTCCCAAAGTGCTGGGATTACAGGCATGAACCACCATGCCTTCCCCAATTTTCTTTGTTTTCTACCTTTCCAGAGTGGCTTTCTGGGTTGGTGAGGAGGTTCACACTGGTAATCCCAGCACTTTGGGAAACTGAGGTAGGAGGATCACTTGAGGCCAGAAGTTCAAGACCAGCCTGGCCAACATAGCAAGACCTCATCTCTACCAAAAAAAAAAAAAAAAAGTTTTAATTAGTCAGGAGTGGTGGCGTGCACCTGTGATCCCAGGTACTTGGGAGGCTGAGGCAGGAGGATCAGTTGAGCCCAGGAGTTCAAGGCTGCAGTGAGCTAAGATTGCACCACGGTACTCCAGCCTGGGTGACAGAGCCCATATTTCTAATAAAAATAAATAAATATATTAAAAGAGACTGGTTTCTATTTAATGCTATTTCTAGAATTAAATTCTATTTAATGCTCTTCCTTGAATTTAATTCCATTTAATTCTATTTCCAGAATTTAATTCTACTTCATGCTACCTCTATTTTCTACTTAATCTATTGTAAAAGAGTTCGGTTAAGCTCACAGGTGAATTTCATGTCAGTGAGAGCCAGACCCCATCCTCACACCAAATCCCCGTTCTCAGCAGGTGTCTACACATCCTCCTCCACAGCCTCATCTCATAGCTCCCTCTAGCCAGACCCCATCCTCACACCAAATCCCCGTTCTCAGCAGGTGTCTACACATCCTCCTCCACAGCCTCATCTCATAGCTCCCCCTAGCAGAGCTCTAGGAAGGCCCTTCAGGGGCAAAACACCCCCACGGCTTCCCGATGCTCCCTGGATTGGATGCACGGGGCTGCTGTGCCACTGAAGACATATTCGTCCTGTTTCAAGACCCTGTGAGTTACAATTCCTCTGCAGGATAAGCTCAGCCACACCCTCCCTACCTCGGATTTTAAAGTTGAACCCTTTGCCCACCTCCCTCCCCCCAGAATCTCCTCCCCACTGACATTAAAATTCACCTTAATCAAAAACCACCTAAATTCAAAGGACATTGGCTGCATGGCGAACATCACCATGACCGTAAACCACCAATAACATCTCCAACCAGAAACATTCCAAACTCCTCACCGACCAGAAGACATGTCAGCACCAAGATAAACCCTCTCCGGCCACTGGGAAGATGCCAGACCCGAGATAACCCCCTTCCAGCCACCAGGAGGATGCCAGACCCAAGATAACCCCCATCCAGCTGCCAGGAGGATGCCAGACCTGAGATAACCCCTGTCCAGCTGCCAGGAGGATGCCAGACCCGAGATAACTCCTTTCCACCCACCAGGAGGATGCCAGACTCCAGATAAAGCCCCCTCCAGCTGCCAGGAGGATGCCAGACTCCAGATAAACCCCCCTCCAGCCACCAGGAGGATGCCAGACCCGAGGTAACCCCCCTCCAGCGACCAGGAGGATGCCAGACCCAAGATAACTCCCTTCCAGCTGGAAAAATGTCAGCACCAAGATAACCTGCCCTCTGCCCACAGATATTCCAACCCTGCCATAAACTTCTCCCCCACACAGAAACATTCCAAGCTTGGGATAAGCCACCTCACCCTAAAACCAATATATATACTCTTAGTCTGTAAGAGAAAAATCGGTCAGAAGCCATCTCAGGGTTTCTCCTGCTGCCTCCAAGTGAATGAGGGCCTGGGGAACATGCTGTACCCGTCTGCCTGTGCTCTGGAAGGCTGGATGCTTTGGGAAGGAGGCCAGGAGGCGGGACCAGCCGGCCGCCCTCCAGATGTCCAGACATCCAGCCAGCCGGAGACCGGTCTGCACCTGTCACAGGTGAGCAGCATTTGTTAGCACAGGCAGACGGGGTTTCACCTGTAATGCCCAACCTCATTTTTACTAACTCTGTTTTTAGACTCTCCCTCTTTCCTTTAATCACCTATAGCCTTGTTTCCACCTGAATGGACTCTCCCTTAGCTAAGAGAACCAGACAGACCATCTTGGCTCTTTCACTGGCAGCCCCCTCCTCAAGGACTTAACTCGTGCAAGCTGCCTCCCAGGACATCCAAGAATGCAATTGGCCGATAAGATACTGCGGCGAGCTATATCCGCAGTCCCCAGGAATTCCTCCGATTGATAACGCCCAAAGCCCCGCGTCTTTCACCTTGTAATAGTCTTAAAGCCCCTGCACCCGGCACTGTTTACTTCCCTGTAACCATTTATCCTTTTAACGTTTTTGCCTACTTTATTTCTGTAAAATTGTTTTCACTAGACCCCCCCTCCCCTTTCTAAACCAAACTATAAAAAAAAAATCTAGCCCCTTCTTTGGGGCCGAGAGAACGTTGAACGTTAGCGGTCTCCTGGCCACTGGCTAAATAAACGGACTCTTAATTCGTCTCCAAGTGTGGCGTTTTCTGTAACTCGTTCAGCTACAACAGGGGAACATCCTTTACCCATGTCATGCCTGTGCAGACGTCACTAACAAATGCTGCTCACCTGTGACAGGTGCAGACCAGTCTCCGGCTGGCTGGACATCTGGACATCTGGACGTCCGGAAGGCGGCCGGCCAGTCCTGCCTCCTGGCCTTCCTTCTTTCTTTCCTGCTGTACATTGCCCAGAAATCACCAGAAGGCTGCAACCACGTCTACAGAAAGACATTTTCTTTGGGAGCGTGCTGGGTGCGTTTAAACCAACCCCACTGCCTTCTTTCTAAAGCGGGATCTGGAAGGAATGCTGACACTTTATTCAGGACCCTATGGATTTTTTTTTTTTTTTTTTTTTTTGGCTCTTTTTCCTTCTAAGATGACAGTGAGGCTGTTAAGCATAATAATTGTCCGTAAGTGAGTCAGCCTCATTGTTCCGCCCGGTTTTGCCTCCAAGGCAGGCTCCCTGCCCCCCCACAGAGGTCAGGGGTCACCTGCTAAATCACTCAATATCGCAATATCCCCGAATCCCAGGTGAATGAGGCCGTCCACAAACTGCTGCTAATGATTGAACCGGCCCGGCATGAAACGCGGGCTCTAAATTGCGATTATTTGAATGACGGATGGCGTGTCTAATGAAAGCATTATTGCCACCGGTGACCTTCCAGGCTGAAGACCGTTTCAATAGAAGCAACACCTCTCATGCCGCCGGTGTGACAGCCGCGTGCACCTGTGTGTGCGTGCCCGCACGTGCACGTGTGTGTGTGTGATGCATGCACCTGTGTGTGTCCTCTCTCTCTCTAGGGCTTGTCTCCGATTCTTTGAACCACCGCACGGGCAATGCCATGCATAAAATACTCACAGGGTTAAACTTGAGTTCCCGTGCGTGCGTGTCCTAGTCCTCTGTGGTGGGGAAAAATAAAAAGGAACAGGAGAGAAAGGGGGTGTCTCTGGGAAGCCATTCACGCATGCAGATGTAATTAAGTTGAGGATCTTGAGGTGACATCATCCTGGATTAGGGTGGGCTCCAAATGCAACGACAGGTGTCTTTCTAAGAGACAGAAGAGGAAACACAGACACAGAGGAGAAGGCCACGTGGAGATGGAGGCAGAGACTGGAGTGATGTGGCCACAAGCCCAGGGACGCCTGGAGCCCCCAGGAGCTGGGAGAGGCAGGAAGGATCCTGCCCTAGGGCCTCAGGAAGGAACAAAACACAATTGTAATGGGTTGGATGGTGACCTCCAAAAGATCTGTTCATGTCCTAACCCGTAGACTTGTGAATAGAATCTCATTTGGAAATAAGGTCTTTGCAGATGTAATTAAGCTGAGGATCTTGAGGTGAGATCGTCCTGGATTAGGATGGGCTGTAAATGCAATGACAGGTCCTCGTCCTCCGTGGTAGGGAAAAATAAAAAGGAACAGGAGAGAAAGGGGGTGTCTCCGTGAAGCCACCCACACATGCAGAAGTCGCTGAGGAGCAATTCGTAGGAAGCCGTGCAAATGAGGCTTCTGGTGGCTGAAGCCAAGGCTGAAAGACCAGCTCAGCGGAGGGTCTCTGGAGTGAAAGGAAGCCGTCTGCACCCAGGGAAGGACAGGTGGTCTCCGAGATGGCCTCAGTGCAGACCAACAAGGATGAGAGCACAGGACAAGCCCCACCCCACCCAACCCGGTGACCCCCACAGACCTACGGCTCAGCTGGACTTTGACGCAGGGCCCTGTGCCAGGGCTGCCCTGGATAAGGGGCGGGACACAGAAGCCATCGGAGCTCAGAAAGCAGGAAGCCATCTGTGCAGGCAAGATCCATGGCGGGTCCCCATCCAGGATACATGGGCACCTCTGGGGGTCGGGACGTGCTGGTCTGGCTGAAATAGAACGTCTTGTGATTCAAGCAGACCAGCCTCCAAGAAACAGCAGGAGTCCCTGGTGGTGGGTACACGCGTCTGCGGCAGTGCCACGTCAGACCTAGTCCCAGCCCTTCTCACCTGTCCAGGCTCCAGGACCCCAGAGGGAGGCAGACGACCTAGGAGATGCTGAGACGCGGCCCTTGGACTCACATTCCAGAACTATCAGGGACTTCGGACACCAACGTCCCCTTCAGCGAGATCATTGCTGCAGGGGTCTCCTCTGGTGGCCACAACAAACTGCCACAAACCAGGAGGCTTAAAACTTCACAAATTCATCCTCTGCCACTCATGGACAGCAGGAGTCTCAGGTCCAGGTGTCTCAGAGCCATGCTGTCTCTGGAGGTTCTAGGGGAGGGTCCTTCCCGCCTCTCCCAGCTCCTGGGGACTCCAGGCGTCCCTGAGCTGTGGCTGCATCACTCCAGTCTCTGCCTCCATCTCCACGTGGCCTTCTCCTCTGTGTCTGTGTGTCCTCTTCTGTCTCTTAGAAGGACACCCGTCATTGGATGTAGGGCCCACCCTAATCCAGAATGATTTCATCACAACTTATCTCTTAATTACATCTGCAAACATCCTTTTTCCAGAATAGCTCCTATTCAAAGATTGCAGATTGATATAGGCTGAAGTGCGTTCCTCTCCCACACCCCCAAACATTCATATATTGTAACCTTAACTTCCAGTTTCTCAGAATGTGTATTTGGAGATGGGGGGGGTCTTTAAAGAGGTGATTCAGGTAAAATGAGGTCACTAGGGTGGGCCCTGATCCTATAGGACTGGTGTCGTTATAAGAAGAGAAGGACACAGACACACACAAAGGGATGACCCCGTGAGGACACAAGGAAAAGATGGTGTCTCCAAGCCGAGGAGAGAGGCCTCAGGAGGAGCCAGCCCTGCCCACACCTGGATCTCAGAATTCCAGCCTCCAAGACTGTGGGAGAATCAATGTCTGTTGTTTCTAAGCCGCCCAGTCTATGGTATTCTGTGATAGCAGCCTGAGATGAACTAAGACATCCCATAAGAAGAGGAGATGAGGACACAGACACACACAGAGGGACGACCCTGTAAGGACACAGGGAGAAGACGGCATTGGTACAAGCCCAGGAGAGAGGCCTCAGGAGGAGCCAGCCCTGCCCACACCTGGATCTCAGAATTCCAGCCTCCAAGACTGTGGGAGAATCAATGTCTGTTGTTTCTAAGCCACCCAGTCTATGGTATTCTGTGAAAGCAGCATGAAATGGACTAAGACACCTCATAAGAAGAGGAGATGAGGACACAGACACACACAGAGGGACGACCCTATGAGGGAGAAGATTGCATCTATAAGCCAGGAGAAGACGGCATCTATAAGTCAAGGAGGGAGGCCTCAGGAGGAACCAGCCCTGCCCACACCTTGGTCTTGGGCCTCCAGCCTCCAGGACTGTGGGAGAATCAATGTCTGTTGTTTATAAGCCACCCAGTCTATGGTATTCTGTGATAACAGCCTGAAGTGGTCTAAGACATTTCATAAGAAGAGGAGATGAGGACACAGACACACACAGAGGGATTACCCTGTGAGGACACAGGGAGAAGACGGCATCTCCAAGCCCAGGAGAGAGGTATCAGGAGGAACCAGCCCTGCCCACACTTTGATCTTGGGCCTCCAGCCTCCAGGATCCTGGTAGAATAAGTGTCTGTTGTGAAAGCCACTCAGGCTGCGGCACTTTGACATGTCGGCCCTAGAAGACTCACACTAGGGTCAGGACATGGATGTACCTTATTCCTGGGTACCATTGAACCCATCATGACTGTATCCCAGCTTCCTACGTGCTTCAGGAGCCCACCACCCATCCTAGCCTTGAATGCCCTTCAGGTGGCCTCTCTCCAGAGAAGAAAAAGAGGACCTGAGATGCCATGAAACACAAGGGGAGGCACCTCCTTCTTTAAGGCTGGCTTAGCCGTTGCTGGCTGCCATTTACTCCTCATGCTTCTGTTGTGTCTTGCTGTCTCCTCCTTTGCTCTGTTTCATGTTTCTCCTGGATGGTATGTACCAATACGAATGCCGGATAATATACCTAAAATAGGATAGAGAAGAAGAGAATGGAGAAAATAGAATAGAATGAAATGCAATGCAATGGAATGGAATACAACATAATAGAAAATAAGGAGTGGAATGGGATGGAACAGAAAATAATCAATGAAATTGAATGGAATTGAATTGAATGGAATGGAAGAGAATAGAAAATAATGAATGGAATGGAACTGAATGAAGTGAAATGGAATAGAATAGAATGGAATAGAATAGAATAGAATAGAATAGAATAGAATAGAATAGAATAGAATAGAATAGAATAGAATAGAATAGAATAGAATAGAAAATAATGAATGGAATGGAATTGAATGAAGTGAAATGGAATGGAGGAGAATAGAATAGAAAATAATGAATGGAATGGAATGGAATGGAATAGAATGGAATAGAAAATAATGAATGGAACTGAATGAAGTGAAATGGAATAGAATAGAATAGAATAGAATAGAATAGAATAGAATAGAATAGAATAGAATAGAATAGAAAATAATGAATGGAATGGAATTGAATGAAGTGAAATGGAATGGAAGAGAATAGAATAGAAAATAATGAAGGGAATCGAATTGAATGGAATAGAATGGAATAGAAAATGGAACTGAATGAAGTGAAATGGAACGGAATGGAATAGAATAGAATAGAATAGAATAGAATAGAATAGAATAGAATAGAAAATAATGAATGGAATGGAATTGAATGAAGTGAAATGGAATGGAAGAGAATAGAATAGAAAATAATGAATGGAATGGAATTGAATGGAATAGAATGGAATAGAAAATAATGAATGGAACTGAATGAAGTGAAATGGAATGGAATGGAATGGAATGGAATAGAATAGAATAGAATAGAATAGAATAGAATAGAATAGAATAGAATAGAATAGAATAGAAAATAATAAATGGAATGGAATTGAATGAAGTGAAATGGAATGGAATAGAATGGAATAGAAAATAATGAATGGAATGGAATTGAATGGAATAGAATGGAATAGAAAATAATGAATGGAATGGAATGGAATGAAGAGAAATGGAATGGAAGAGAATAGAATAGAAAATAATGAATGTAATGTAATGGAATGGAATGGAATAGAATGGAATAGAAAATAATGAATGGAATGGAATTGAATGAAGTGAAATGGAATGGAAGAGAATAGAATAGAAAATAATGAATGGGATGCAATGGAATCGTCCTGGATTAGGGTCATCCCAGCACTTTGGGAGGCCAAGGCAGGTGGATCACCAGAGGTCAGGAGTTAGAGACCAGCCTCACCAACATAGGGAAACCCTGTCTCTATTAAAAATACAAAAATTAGCCGGGCATGGTGGCAGGCGCCTGTAGTCCCAGCTACTCGGGAGGCTGAGGCAGAAGAATGGTGTGAACCCAGGAGGCGGAGGTTGCAGTGAGCCGAGATCGCACTACTGCACTCCAGCCTGGGCGACAGAGCCAGACTCTGTCTCAAAAGAAAAGAAAAGAAAAGAAAAATCTTCATAGGGTCCATTGTCCACAGAATGACTCTACCCTCCCTGAGGTGGCATTGAGGTCTCTCCGTGCAGGGACTGGGATGGGTTAAATGGTGCCACACCCTTCTCCAGAGATGCATCAACCTGCAACCTCAGAACAGGGAGTTATTTGGAAATAGGGTCTTTGCAGATGTAATAAGTGAAGGATTATAGGATGAGATCATCCTGGATTACAACTGGTCCTAAATCCTACGACCAGTGTCCTTTGAAGAGACAGAATAGGAGACACAGACACAGAGGAGAAGGCCACATGGAGATGGAGGCAGAGACTGCAGTGATGCAGCCACAAGCCCAGGGATGCCTGGAGCCCCCAGGAGCTGAGAGAGGCAGGAAGGACCCTCCCCTAGAGTCTCTGGGAGGAAGCTGGATACAACTGAAGTTGATTGATCTGTGGTCCTCCTAAAAGATCTGCCCACATCCTAATTCCCAGAACTTGTGAATGGGAGCTTATTTGGAAATAAGCTGTCTGTCATAAGTGAAGGATCCAGAGGTAAGATGATCCTGGATTAGGGAGGCCCTAAATGCAGTGACAGGTGTCCTACTCCTTTCCCTCCGCCTCTTCCCCAGGAGCCTGTCCCTACCAAAAACAAAAAAGTTAGCCGGGCGTGGTGGTGCATGCCTGTGCTCCCAGCTACTCAGGAGGCTGAGGCAGGAGGATGGCTGGAGCCCAGGAGTTGGAGGTTACAGTGAGCTAAAATCCCACCACTGCTCTCCAGCCTGGGTGACAGAGCAAGACTTCGTGTCTACGAAAATAAAAATAAATCAACGAAACACACAAGAAGACAGAAACGCACATAGAAAATAAATAACAAACTGGGAGACTGAAGTCCCCCCTCTAAAATCCTCCTAAGCCAGCCAAAAGAAGGAAGAAAATTTGGCGCTTGCTACAGCAAACGTGAGTGTCGGAGCAGTGATGAAGCCAGACACAAAAAGATAAACACATAGGGGCCGGGCGCGGTGGCTCACGCCTGTAATCCCAGCACTTTGGGAGGCCGAGGCGGGCGGATCATGAGGTCAGGAGATCGAGACCATCCTGGCTAACACAGTGAAACCCCATCTCTACTGAAAATACAAATAAAATTAGCCAGGTGTGGTGGCATGCACCTGCAGTCCCAGCTACTCAGGAGACTGAGGCAGGAGAATGGCGTGAACCCAAGAGGCAGAGGTTGCAGTGAGCTGAGATCGTACCACTGCACTCCAGCCTGGGCGACAGACTGAGACTCTGTCTTAAAATACATGGGCCGGGCACGGTGGCTCACGCCTGTAATCCCAGCACTTTGGGAGGCCGAGGCGGGCGGATCACGAGATCAGGAGATCGAGACCATCCTGGCTAACACGGTGAAACCCCGTCTCTACTGAAAATACAAATAAAATTAGCCAGGTGTAGTGGCGGGCACCTGCAGTCCCAGCTACTCGGGAGACTGAGGCAGGAGAATGGCTTGAACCCAAGAGGCAGAGGTTGCAGTGAGCTGAGATCGTACCACTGCACTCCAGCCTGGGCGACAGAGAGACACTCCATCTCCAAACAAAAATCATGGTTAACGCCGTACACTTTGTGTTACTTGCATTTTACCACAATTTGAAAAGCACTGGAGGCCGGGCCCAGCGGCTCACACCTGTAATCCCAGCACTTTGGGAGGCTGAAGCAGGTGGATCACTTAAAGTCAGGCATTGCAGACCAGCCTGGCCAACAGGGTGAAACCCCATCTGTAGTAAAACACTGGGGGAAAAGTGTCAGGAAGTGGCGGATTGAGGAAAGGAAATGGTACGATTTTGTGGCTGGAAACGGGGGTGCTCTGTAGCTGTCACCTCTGGGTAAACAGCTCCTGACACGTGTTCAATAGGACTACATTAAAACAAGTGGGTTGTGATTGATAACCTAATATCCAGGCCGTGTGGATCATCTATCACCAGGAATATATTAATTATTCAAAGGAGCTCCCTTATATAAGAATCGATGCTGGATATGAAGCAACAAGACGTCCAATCCTCTGCAGACCCCAACAACATCATAAAATACGAACGCTAAATAACCTCCATCCATAATCACTGGGGTAATAAGATCCATTTATTTATACCTGTCAAAGCCCCGACACGATTTCATTTTACAAAAGGAAAATTGAATACATTTTCGAGTACTTATTTTATTTTTGCACAAAACGACTTGTGTGTGTTTTAAAGGAGTCGTTAACACTGAAACGTGAAACGGATGTTTACGTGTTGACAGCTCCGTGCAGGATGAAGGGCAGAACCAAATGCAGATCCTCGTCCACGTGGCGGGGCCTTAAAAATGGTCACTGGGGTGCAGCCCAGCTGGCGGAACCCTGAAATCTCTGAGAACTCACAAACCCCTTTCAGAGTCATCATCTTTGCTTTATTTATTATAATGTTTTGTGTTTTGTATTTTTTGTTGAGATGGGGTCTTGCTATGTTGTCCAGGTTCAAGAGATTCTTCCAATCAGGGTCCCAACTAGCTAAGACTATGAGCACAGGTCACCTCACCCACCTCATTTTAAATTTTTTTGTTTTTTTTTGAGACAGAGTCTTGCTCTGTCACCAGGCTGGAGTGCAATGGCATGATCTCAGCTCACAGCAACCTCTGCCTCCTGGGTTCAAGAGATTCTCTTGCCTCAGCCGCCTGAGTAGCTGGGACTACAGGTGCACGCCACCACATACAGCAGCTAATTTTTGTATTTTTAGTAAAGATGGGGTTTCATCATGTTGCCCAGGATGGACCTCCTGACCTCGTCATCTGCCCACCTTGGCCTCCCAAAGTGCTGGGATTGCAAGCGTGAGCCACCGCGCCCAGCCTAGAATATTTTTTGTATAGACAGTGTCTTGCTATGTTGCCCAGGCTGGTCTTGAATGCCTGTCCTCAAGCAATCCTCCCACCTTGGCCTCCCAAAGTGCTGGGATTATAAGCATGAGCCACCATGCTCGGCGACAATCTTTGTTTTAATAAACCTGCTGTCATCTGTGAGACTTGCACGAGGCAGCTCTTGGCAAACCTCAGCCCAATAAGACCTGAGGTTGTCTCATTCATTGTCATTCTTTTCCTTGTAATTTACCTCGAGTGAAATGCAGAAAAAAAGAGAAGACCACTAACGTGTAGCCAACACATGAAATTTGTTCCACAAATGTGGGAGGAGGTGAAATTTAGAACACAGGAACAGGAAAATGAAGAAGACACAGGCAGGGTGAGAAATACTAGCTGTTAGTCTTGTTAGCAGACCACGAAGTTCAAATGTCCACTGCACAGTAACAGACCAAGACACCGAGACAGCAGGCTTTGCAGCAGAGAAAGAGTTTAATGGTCCCAGGGAAGCTAAACAAGGAGATGGGGAGGGACCCTCAAATTCATCTCTCCTGTTAGTCTTGTTACTGGACCACCAAGTTCAAATGTCCGCTGCACAGTGTAACAGATGAAGACACCGAGACAGCAGGCTTTGCAGCAGAGAAAGAGTTTAATGGTCCCAGGGCAGCTAAACAAGGAGACAGGGAGGGACCCTCAAATTCATCTCTCCTGTTAGTTTTTTTGTTTGTCTGTTTGTTTGTTTTTTTGAGACAGAGTCTCGCTCTGCTGTCCAGGCTGGAGTGCAGTGGCGCGATCTTGGCTCACTGCAAGCTCCGCCTCCCAGGTTCACGCCATTCTCCTGCCTTGGCCTCCCAAGTAGCTGGGACTAGAGGCGCCCGCCACCACGCCCGGCTAATTTTTTCCTGCATTTTTAGTAGAGACAGGGTTTCATCATGTTAACCAGGATAGTCTCGATCTCCTGCCCTCATGATCTGCCCACCTCAGCCTCCCAAAGTGCTGGGATTACAGGCACGAGCCACTGCACCCAGCCGTCTCTCCTGTTAGTTTTGTCGGTAGACCACGAGGTTCAAATGTCCACTGCACAGTACAAGACCAAGACACCAAGACAGCAGGCTTTGCAGCAGAGAAAGAGTTGAATGGTCCCAAGGCGTCTAAACAAAGAGACGGGGAGGGACCCTCAAATTCATCTCTCCTGTTAGCCTTGTTACTAGACCAACAGGTTCAAATGTCTGCTGCACAGTAACAGACCAAGACACCGAGACAGCAGGCTTTGCAGCAGAGAAAGAATTTAATGGTCCCAGGGAATCTGAAGAAGGAGACGGGAAGGGATTCTCAAATTCATCCCCCCTGTTAGTCTTGTTACTGGACCAGCAGGTTCAAATGCCTGCTGCACAGTACCAGACTAAGACACCGAGATAGCAGGCTTTGCAGCAGAGAAAGAGTTGAATGGTCCCAGGGCAGCTAAACAAGAAGACAGGGAGGGACTCTCAAATTCATCTCTCCTGTTAGTTTTGCCACTAGACCACGAGGTTCAAATGTCCACTGCAAAGTACCAGAACAAGACACCGAGACAGCAGGCTTTGCAGCAGAGAAAGAGTTGAATGGTCCCAGGGCATCTGAAGAAGGAGATGGGAAGGGACTCTCAAATTCATCCCCCCTGTTAGTCTTGTTACTGGACCACCAGGTTCAAATGTCCGCTGCACCCGTACCATACCAGGAGGCCCAGACAGCAGGGTTTGCAGCAGAGAAAGTTTGATGATCGCAGGGCAGCTGAGTGAGGAGATGGAAGGAGACCCTGCAATCCCTCTCCCCAAGGAGCTCTGAGCTGCGGTTTTTAATGGGATTGTGGAGAGTGAAGCATCAGGGCGTGGAAAGGGAAGTGTTTGGTGGTTCTGAAGGACCGTGGGGTCCTTCAGACCAGCTGATGTCCATCGCTTCACAGATACAGAGGACCTGGAAGACTCTCTCAAAGGGAAAACTTAACAGTTCCCAATGCTTAAGTTGTCATCTATAGAGCAGGGAAAGGGAACTGCAATCTCAGGTCTGTGTCACTCCAGGACAATAGGCACCAACAGCTATGAGGAAGCAGTTCAGAGAGGAAGTCAGCCTCGTGGTGAATGCTGAGGACGCTGCAAGTCTGGCTCACTTTCACTTCTCCCCGTCCCTCCTTCCCTGGTTACTTTCATACCATTTATAGGGACGGTTTCAGGAGTTCTGTTGACATCAAACACACATCTAGCATCTGCTGAGCAATGCTTGAGGAAAGAAACGTTTCTTTCCCTTTGTCTCTGTGACAGCTCCCATGGTGTATTATTAAAGAAACGCCCCCGCAGCTGAAATATCTAGAAAACGGAAAGCACTTTACACATTCCAGGTTTTGTTTGTTTGTTGTTTGTTTTTTGAGATGGAGTTTCGCTCTTGTTGCCCAGGCTGGAGTGCAGTGGTGTGATCTCGACTCACTGCAGCCTCTGCCTCCCAGGATCAAAGGATCCTCCTTCCTCAGCCTCCTGAGTAGCTGGGATTACAGCCACGCACCATCACACCTGGCTAATTTTTGTATTTGTATTTGTATTATTGTTATATATTTTTTGAGACGGAGTCTTGCTCTTGTCACCCAGGCTGGAGCGCAGTGGCACCATCTCGGCTCACTGCAACCTCTGCCTCCCGGGTTCAAGTGATTCTCCTGCCTCAGCCTCCAGAGTAGCTGGGATTACAGGCACGCACCACCACATCTGGCTAATTTTTGTATTTGTATTTATATTATTGTTATTATTTTTTTTTTGAGACAGAGTCTCACTCTGTTGCCCAGGCTGGAGTGCAGTGTCGTGATCTCGGCTCACTGCCAGCTCTGCCTCCCAGGTTCAAATGATTCTCCTGCCTCAGCCTCCAGAGTAGCTGGGATTACAGTTACCAGCACACACCAAGCTAATTTTTGTATTTTTAATAGAGATGGGGCTTCACCATGTTGGCCAGCCTGGTCTCAAACTCCTGACCTCAGGTGATCCACCCGCCTCGGCCTCCCAAAGTGCTGGGATTACAGGTGTGAGCCACCACGCCCAGCCAACATTTCACTCCACGTCACACTCCCAAATCCCTGAACCATCGACCCCAATAGTGTGGGAAGCAGGCCACTCCCAAAACAAAGGTCTGTGGAATGGGTCTCCCAGCCATCTCAGAGCCCCGGCCACTTTGTTGCACACCTGGGTGGTGAGATATTCCTCCTCACCTTCAAAAATACCCCAGTTTGGATCAGAAAATATAGCAACACCCTCTCTGTCCTTGAGGAAAAAAAATGATCCTCAAAATCCTATATTTTTAATAAGCAGTAACCGATGCATTTTAATATGCTACAGGGAAAAGTGTGTTTAAGACAATTTACTTTTTTTTTACATTTTATCTTAAAGTTCTGGCATACACGTGCAGAATGTGCAGGTTTGTTACATAGGTGTACATGTGCCATGGTGGTTTGCTGCAGCTGTCAACCCGTCATCTAGGTGTTAAATCCCGCATGGATTAGGTATTTGTTAGCATTAGGGTAGCACTCTAATGCAATCCCACCCCTTGGCGCCCCCCAACAACGACAGGCCCTGGTGTGTGATGTTCCCCTCCCTGTGTCCCTGTGTTCTCATTGTTCAACTCCCACTTATGAGTGAGAACGTGCGGTGTTCAGTTTTCTGTTCCTGTGTTAGTTTGCTGAGAACGATGGTTTCCGGCTTTGTCCATGTCTCTGCAAAGGACGTGAACTCATCCTTTTTCATGGCTGCATAGTATTCCACGGTGTCTGTGTGCCACATTTTCTTTATCCAGTCTATCGTTGATGGGCATTTGGGTTGGTTCCAAGTCTTTGCTACTGTGAACAGTGCCGCAATAAACATACGTGTGCATGTGTCCGTATGGTAGAATGATTTATAATCCTTTGGGTATATTCCCAGTAATGGGATTGCTGGGTCAAACAGTATTTCTACTTCTAGATCCTTGAGAAATTGCCACAAAACTGTCTTCCACAATGGTTGAACTAATTTATTTACACTTACACCGATTTGCCTTAGATAAAGCTACAGAACAGCTAGGCAGGAAAAAGCATACACACAGATCATTTTTATGTTAAACAAAGCAACAAATAATAATAATAATAAAAGAGACAGACTTTATGGTTGCAAATCTGTTTGACTGTTTCTTTGGGTTTTATTTTTTCCCCACCCGCCCCCCCCTCCAATTTATTACTGAAATCAGCCGGTTAAATTGTGGTTCAAGATAATTACCTCCTCCTTTACTAAGCAGAAACAACAGGTGTCCACCAGGTCTGCACACAGCGTAGAAAAAAATATATATCCAGTCGTTTAAAAATTGTAAATCTATGCCGTATGAATTTAAACCAGACGTGCTTCAGCTGAGGGGCAGGCTGGTTGGGTTCCAGCCAACGCTTTCGAGCAGTGAGAGGGCAAGAAATAGCTCTCATTATATTTCCTTAGCAGACTGTTATCTCAGGAAACCTTTGCTTAAAGGTGCCGGTGGCCAGTTAATGACAGTTGCTTCCCCAAAGTCAAAGGTATTTTGTGGACAGGAGTGTGTGTGACACTATTTGCTGCATTTAGGAGGCTGCATTATTTAGAATGAACCTTAAAGAGAGGAACAGACTCAAGACATAAACACGCTCATTATTTTGAATCCGACTCATCTTCTACGGCCACGAAAAACAATTATTAAAGCAAACCTTTTAGGGATCGTCGGTCTGTGATTCATTTGTATTATTTTTATCTTTTTCTTTTCCTTAAAATCTCACA
The DNA here is from genome assembly GCF_028878055.3 of Symphalangus syndactylus. NCBI lineage: Eukaryota > Metazoa > Chordata > Mammalia > Primates > Hylobatidae > Symphalangus > Symphalangus syndactylus. The sequence goes on along the minus strand of NC_072447.2, from coordinate 14,751,078 downwards.
GGCACTCGGTGCTCTGGATAAACGCCGGCTTACGGGCGGTGCACGGCTTTTTAGCTGCATTTGACGTTATTTATTTTCCATGAAAACCCCGTGCTTTCAACACAGTTCACCGAATATGTCAAGAATGAGAAAGACCACAGATAAGAAACAGTGCCAATTTACCCAGCCCTCCTCGTCCCATCCGCTGCCAGTGCTTATTCTAGTAGCTGAGAACGTTAAAATGAATGCAAACCTCTCTGCCCTCCGCAGGCTGCAGATGTCAGGCCCACAGAGGTACAAAGGATTAGATATCGCCCTGCTGTCCGGGGCCCATTCAACCCTCACCAGGGCCTGTGTGTTCATCACGCCTGCTGCCCATAGCTGGAAAGTTGGCGGTAGGTCTTCCGACATAGGTGTGTCAGGATTAAAGTTATCCATTCAATCCCACTGCCGCCCTCTGGAAGGGAAGATGCCTCTCTCGTGCCCCCAGTCACTTCCAGCTCTGGGCTCAAGGGATAATCCTGTGAGGCAAGGAAGCCGCTTTGTGGATGCTTTGAGCACTGGTCCCTCTCATTCCCCAAATGCCGCCTCCGGGGTACCTGGTGGAGACGTTCGCATGATGTAGGACTTTCCAGGTACCGCATAAGAGAAGGTGCTGGCCAGGAGCGGCGGCTCACACCTGTCATCCCAGCATTTTGGGAGGCCGAGGCGGGTGGATCACTTGAGGTCAGGAGTTCGAGTCCAGCCTGGCCAACATGGTGAAACCCCGTCTCTACTGAAAACACAAAAATTAGCCAGATGTAGTGGCGGGTGCCTGTCATACCAGCTACTTGGGAGGCTGAGGCAGGAGAATCGCTTGAACCTGGGAGGCAGACGTTGCAGTGAGCCAAGATCGCGCCACTGCACTCCAGCCTGGGCAACAAGAGTGAAACACCACCTGAAAAATAAATAAATAATCCCAGCACTTTGGGAGGCTGAGGCGGGCGGATCACCTGAGGCCTAGAGTTCGAGTCCAACCTGGCCAACTTGGTGAAACCCCGTCTCTACTGAAAACACAAAAATTAGCCAGATGTAGCGGCGGGTGTCTGTCATACCAGCTACTCGCGAGGCTGACACAGGATACTGAAAACACAAAAATTAGCCAGATGTAGCGGCGGGTGCCTGTCATACCAGCTACTCGGGAGGCTGAGGCAGGAGAATCGCTTGAACCTGGGAGGCGGAGGTTGCAGTGAGCCAAGATCGCACCACTGCACTCCAGCCTGGGCGACAGACCCTGCCTCCAAAAGAAAAAAAAAATAGACAAGCATGGTGGCATGCACCTGTAGTTCCAGCTACTCAGGAGGCTGAGGAGCGAAGATTTCTTGAGCCTGGAAGATCGAGGCTGCCGTGAGCTATGATTGCACCACTGCCCTCCAGCACGGGCGACAGAGCAAGACGCTGTCTCAAATAAATAAAATCATAAAATGAAAATAAATATTGCTAATACATAATGCAACGGCCCACGACATCGCAGGCCTGCGGATTGTGAGTGTAACGGCTTGTCTTTGTTTTCAGAACCTCACACTTAAACACACACCCCTGCCGCTGACCTCTGTGTCCCTCCGACTCTGACAGACACACACACACACACACACACACACACACACACAAAGTATGTGGTACCTTCTCCTGTCAATCTCAGAGAACTCCAATGAGACTGTAGGAAACGTGAACACGTACGTGATCGATTCTGACACTTCTTGGCAGCCGGGCAGCTGAGCCCTGGCTAGCATCTCTCTCTCTCTCTATCCAACATTGAGTTTGGACTGAAACACAGTCCTCATTTAAGGAACAATTAAAAGACCTTATAGACTGCTGGAGAATGAAGTGATTAATGCAAAGAGTCTCATTTAATGGGGATATTAAGTAAACTGCTGCTTAAAACACCCATTTATCATCCATGGATTCCTAATTGCCTTCCCCTTCCGCCGGTGTGAGCATTTTCAGCAGGCAGGAGGTTCCTTGAGTGCGGCCATTGCAAACGCCATAAATCAAGCCGGTGGATTTTTAGCTAATTCTGAGGGAGGCTAAACGGAACCCACAGCATGAGAAGGGGATTGCCGTGGGAGTTCTTCACAACTTCAAGACGCAGAACACACAGGACGTCGGGAAGGGAGTCCGGCCCCAGCTGCCCGCCGGACTGGAGGTCAGGAGTTCGAGTCCAGCCTAGCCAACTTGGTGAAACCCCATCTCTACTGAAAATACAAAAATTAGCCAGATGTAGCGGCATCCACTGGACACGGGGCGTCCAGAGGCAGGAAGAAACCAACAAAGCTTTCTATTCTCACAGAGCAAGTTGCATCTGACCAGGGCAAAGAGCAGGTTTTATTTTCTGTTAGGAATTGGTGACCCCCAAAATGTGCAGGTTGAAGCTCTAATCACCCAGGGCGTGAGAATGTGACTGTATTTGGAAACAGGGTCTTTAAAGAGCTGACTAAGGTAAAATGAGGTCACTAGGATGGGCCCTGATCCAAAAGGACTGGTGTCCTTATAGGAACAGGTGATTAAGACACAGACACACGCAGAGGGACGACCGTGTGAGGACACAGGGAGAAGAAGGCGTCTCCAAGCCCAGGAGAGAGGCCACAGGAGGAACCAGCCCTGCCCACACCTGGATCTCAGACTTTCAGCATCCAGAACTGTGGGAGAATAAAGTTCTCTTGTTTAAGCCCCTCTCAGGCGCAGCAGACTCATACACGTACTTAAATATTTGAACTTCTCTTGAACACGTTCAAATTCTTTAGAGTACAGATTCGTATTCAAAACGCTCTTTTTAAACATCGTCTAAGTCCATAGTAATACTTAGTTGGATCTGAATTCTACACATTTAAGCGTTTTTAATGAACTCCATTTTTAACTGTGTCACTCCGACCTTTGTGGAATTTTAGAATGGGCGTTCTCCACTGTTTCCAATCTTTCAGATTTGAGGGCCTTCCCAACTCTGACTCTATCATTCAAAGAGGAGTAAGACGCCTGTAATCCCTGCACTTTGGGAGGCCGAGGTGGGCGGATCACGAGGTCAGGAGATCAAGACCATCCTGGCTAATACGGTGAAACCCCGTCTCTGCTAAAAATACAAAAAATTAGCCAGGTGTGGTGACGGGCGCCTGTAATCCCAGCTACTCGGGAGGCTGAGGCAGCAGAATCTCTTGAATCCAGGAGGCGGAGGTTGCAGTGAGCCAAGATCGTGCCACTGCACTCCAGCCTGGGCGACAGAGCAAGACTCAGTCTCAAAAAAAAAAAAAAAGAAAAAAGAAAAAAGGCCAGGCATGGTAGCTCACATCTGTAATCCCAGCACTTTGGGAGGCCAAGGCGGGCAGATCACGAGGTCAGGAGTTTGAGACCAGCCTGGCCAATATGGTGAAACCCCATCTCTACTAAAAATACAAAAATTAGCCAAGTGTGGTGGTGGACGCCCATAGTTCCAGCTACTCAGGAGGCTGACACAGGAGAATCGGTTGAACCCAGGAGGCGGAGGTTGCAGTGAGCTGAGATCGTGCCACTGCACTCCAGCCTGGGCAAAAGAGTGAGACTCAGTCTCAAAATAAATAAGGAACTCAAAACTGGCCGGGTGCGGTGGCTCACGCCTGTCATCCTAGCAGTTTGGGAGGCCAAGGCGGGCGGATCACGAGGTCAGGAGATCGAGACCATCCTGGCTAACACGGCAGCGAGGTTGATTCCATGTCTTTGCTATTGTGAACTGTGCTGCGATGAACATATAAGTGCATGTGCCTTTTTGGTAGACTGATTTATTTTTTAGGGGATAGATACGACAACCCCTCCATGGGTTCACTTTGCCCATGACCTAGATGGACCCGATTTATCTAGACAGAGGAACTGCAATCAGGAAAGCATAATTTACTCAGAGTCAGCTGTGCAGGAAAGAAGAGTTTTATTATCACTCAAATCCATCTCTACATTTCTTTTTTATTTTTTTTTTTTTTGAGATGGGGTCTCACTCTGTCACCCAGGTTGGAGTGCAGTGGCGCGATCTCGGCTCACTGCAACCTCCGCCTCCCGGGTTCACGCCATTCTCCTGCCTCAGCCTCCGGAGTAGCTGGGACTACAGGCGCCCGCCACCACGCCCGGATAATTTTTTGTATTTTTAGTAGAGACGGGGTTTCTCCATGTTGGTCAGGCTGGTCTTGAACTCCCAACCTCATGTGATTCACCCGCCTCAGCCTCCCGAAGAGCTGGGATTACAGGCCTGAGCCACCGCACCCAGACCCCAGGGATCAGATTTTTATTTTTATTTATTTTTCCTGAGATGGAGTCTCGCTCTGTCCCCCAGTCTGGAGTGCAGTGGCGCGATCTCAGCTCACTGCAAGCTCCGCCTCCCGGGTTCACGCCATTCTTCTGCCTCAGCCTCCCGAGTAGCTGGGACTACAGGTGCCCGTCACCACACCTGGCTAATTTTTTGTATTTTTAGTAGAGACAGGGTTTCTCCATGTTGGTCAGGCTGGTCTCGAACTCCTGACCTCAGGTGATCCACCCAACTCAGCCTCCCAAAGAGCTGGGATTACAGGCCTGAGCCACCGCACCCAGACCCCAGGGATCAGATTTTTGAAGAACCACTTGGTGGGTGGTTGGGAGGCCACTGAGTGGAAGTGCTGATTGTTCAGAGGTGAAATCTTCTCACACTGAGCCTGTTCCCGGGTGAGGACCACAGGCTCAGATGAGCTAGTGGGTAGGGCCGGCTGATCCATCAAGTACACACTGTCAGAAATATCTCAAACACTGACCTTAGCAGCCATGGAAGGAGGGTCAGAGTCTTGTAGCCGAAACCATAACTTCTAATCTCGTGGCTAACTTCTTGGTCCTGTAAAGGGAATCTTGTCCCCAGGCAGGAAGGAGGGCCGTTGTGGGAAACGGTTGTTGCCATCTTGGTTTTAAACACTAGAAACTAAGTCACCCTCTGCCCAGGAATGAATAAGGGCAGCTTGGCTGTTAGAAGGGATCTCTGCTTACTGAAAACCCGCCGCCTGGGCGACAGACAACCTCATCTCGCTTCTGACAGCCAAGCTGCTGTTTAAATTAGCCACAAGATTTGAAGTTATGCTTTCGGCTACAAGACTCTGACCACCAAATGGTTCAAAAACTGTTTTTTTTGTTTTCAATGGCGGTTTACACATTCTTTTGTTTTTGTTTTGAGACGGATTCTCCCTCTGTCGCCCAGGCTGGACGGCAGCGGCACCATCTCGGCTCACTGCAACCTCCGCCTCCCGGGTTCAAGCGATTCTCCTGCCTCGGCCTCCCCAGTAGCTGGGATTACAGGCACCTGCCACCACGCCCGGCTAATTTTTGTATTTTTAGCAGAGACGGGGTTTCACTATGTTGGCCAGGCTGGTCTCGAACTCCCAACCTCAGGTGATCTGCCCGCCTCTGCCTCCCAAAGTGCTGGGATTGCAGGCGTGAGCCACCGCGTTCCACCTCCAGACTCCTTCTAATGCCCACCTCCTCCTAAAGCACCAGGCGTCCTACACGGAACCAAAAAACCCCAACAAGTTTCCTAAGGAAATTGCTTGAGCTGTAACTTCTACCAAATAAAATAAGCGTGTGGCAGACAGTGACCCAGGACTGCACGTGAGCACAGACAGAGATTAGGAAGCAGCTGACTTTCCTGGACAGCCACTGCTGGGGAAGTTACCGGGCCAGGGCCGGGGCTGGAGACGGCCGGTACCACAGTCTCAGAACGAGAGCAGTGAGGGTCCACAGGTGCTTAAATGTCACTCTCTCCAACAGAGCCTCCTCCTCGGGGAAAGGACTTCTGACGGCAGGTGCAAACGTGAACACAGCCCACCACGGCATGTCTGCGCCTGACAGACTCATCCCGCAAACCAAGGAGGAACAAGGATGGGAGGATCCAGCAGAGCCGACAGTGACATCACTCCCCAGACGCAAAACAAAGCAAAGGGGGGCTGGGGGTGGCAATTCCTTCAGACAAGAGGGGCCCTGGGGAAGGGCCGCCAACATACACTGACATGCATGCATGCAGACAGACATGCAGGCATATGCACGCACAGATACACAGATACGCAGAAACATGTACACACATACATACAAGGCATATCCACATTCACACAGACACACACAAGCAGACACGTTTGCACACACACAGACACATATACAGGCATATGCACGCACAGATACACAGAAACATGTACACACATACATATAAGGTATACCCACATTCACACAGACACACATATACAGACAAATTTGCACACACACAGACATATACAGGCATATGCATGCACAGATACACAGATACACAGAAACATGTACACACATACATATAAGGTATACCCACATTCACACAGACACACATATACAGACACATTTGCACACACAGAGACACATATACAGGCATATGCACGCACAGATACACAGATACACAGAAACATGTACACACATACATATAAGGTATACCCACATTCACACAGACACACATATACAGACACATTTGAACACACACAGGCACATATACAGGCATATACACTCACAGACACACAGATACACAGAAACGTACACACGTACGTACATAGGCATACCTACACTCACACAGACACACATATACGGACACATGTGCACACAGACACATACAGGCATATGCACGCACACACAGAAACACATATGTACATAGGCATTCACACAGACACACATATACGGACACATGTGCAAACACACAGACACATATACAGGCATATGCAGGCACAGACACACAGATACGCAAACACACATATGTACCTTCACACAGACACACATATACGGACACATGTGCAAACACACAAACACATATACAGGCATATGCACACACAGACACACAGAAACACATACACATATGTATATAGGCATGCCCACTCTCACACAGACACACATACACACTCACATACATGCACACAGACACATTATACAGGCATATGCATGCACAGACATACAGAAACATGTACACACACATATGTGCATAGGCATATGCTCACCTCACACGGATACACACACTCACATGCATACACACAGAGACACACACAGGCATATGCATGCACAGACATGCAGAAACACGTACACACATATATCCATAGGCACGTGCACACTCACACTCGCCTGCACACAGACACACAGGCATATGTATGCACAGATATGCAAAAACACATACACGTATGTACACAGGCATACCCACATTCACACAGACACACATATACGGACCCATGTGCACACAGGCACATATACAGGCCTATGCACGCACAGATACACAGAAACATGTACACACATACATGCATGGGCACGCCCACACTCAGACACAGACATACTCGCATGCACTGAGCCACACATGCAGGTGCATGCATGCACAGACATGCAGAAACACATACACACATAGGTGCATAGGCACGCCCACCCTCACACTAACACACACATACACTCACATGCATGCACAGACATGCAGAAACACATACACACATAGGTGCATAGGCATGCCCACCCTCACACTAACACACACACTCACATGCATGCACAGACATGCAGAAACACATACACACATAGGTGCATAGGCACGCCCACCCTCACACTAACACACACATACACTCACATGCATGCACAGACATGCAGAAACACATACACACATAGGTGCATAGGCACGCCCACCCTCACACTAACACACACATACACTCACATGTGTGCACAGACATGCAGAAACACATACACACATAGGTGCATAGGCACGCCCACCCTCACACTAACACACACATACACTCACATGCATGCACAGACACACATACAGGCATATGCACAGACACACAGAAACACGCACACACACATACGTGCAAAGGCTCACACTGATAGTCACATGCATGCAGAGACACGGACAGGCATATGCACGCACAGACACATACATACACACATGGACACATGCAGAGAGACACATGCAGATGCCACACACAGATGCACATGCACACACACGGGCACTTGCGCACAGACACACACACACATGCAGACACCACACACACACGTGGACACATGTGCACACACACATGCGCGGACACACCCACGCCATGCAGCCTGCCCTTCCTGCAAACACCTGATGTGCCATTGCTGGCAGAAAAAATACAGATGCAAATGACTCTTTTATGGGAGGTTAACGCATCATTTCTCCCCACTCTGCATCTTGCATGTGTGACGGGGCACGGGGCGGCTGCCGGGCCTGGAGGGGGTGGGGGTCGGCCAGGATGGAGCGAGGAGGTGTCGCGGGGTGGGGGCTGTGTGCTGGCTGAACCAGGGCTCCCCCCACCGCAGCCTCCGTGTGGGCCGATCGTCGACATAATGTGTCATAATTTGGCCTCCGAATCTGACAGGCCTGGCTGACTGGGGGCATTAAATCATTGCCCCAAGGGACTCTCACTCTGGCAATGTGTGCTGGTACGGCTGTCATCTCCTCCCACACAGTACCTATCATTTTTGACATGATTGGGATCAAAATTAGTCAGTGCATTTAGATGTAAATTACACACATCCAAGAATCGTAATGAGCGCGCAAAAAATACAACCCTGTAGAGTTGACACAGCCCACGACTTCCATCCGCCCTGCACCGCGTCCCCGGCTGATGAGGCCCCCTGATAATGCAACTCGCGTATCAAAAAAAGTCAGGAAACTTTTTTGAGGGGCATATTTAACTGAGCCTTAAATCCCCAAATAAGTCTGTAATGCTGGCTCATCCAAAAGTACCCGCTTACCAAACGGCTCCCAACACAGAGAGAGACACAAGTGGTGTCTCGTGAAGGTGGCTCAGCCCCGGCACGGCTTGCCTCTGTGAACGCATCTCAGGCCTCTTTTCTCCCCATTCCCCTTGGATTCCTTCCTAATGCAGAATTCCCTTCCCAGGAACAAGGAGACAGTGTCCACGTGGGCTTGTAACCTGGGCATTCTCGAGGTCAGCTTTGCCGGGATAGGGCAGGGGGCCACTGCTATCTTTCTCTGCAGCCTGGACGCCTTCACTGGGGGAGCTGAAATTGTCTGCTCAGTGCCTACTTCCTCCTGGGAATTGGGACTCAGCTGCCAGAAAACCTTCCCAAAACAGCCCCTCTAACGCGATCTGAGGACCTTCCAGGCGCTGAACAGGGCTCTCTGCCCAGCCAGCCTCATACTCCAGGCAAAATGTCTCCCGTCGGCCTAAGATGCAAACAGGTTTGGGGTCAGGACCTCGTACAAACCCTCCTGAGCCAACCCACAATGAGGCATGGAGAGCTGGTTTCTAACAACTGCATTATTTAAGCCAGGTCATCAACAACGGCGTTATCTCGGCACCAAACTAGCCTACTTCGCCTATAACTGGTTTTACATTTTTTTTTTAAACATAGCCACACACACACACACACACGAAGGGGAGAAATGCTTCTGAACACATGCCTTTAAATATTCCTTAATCAGACACGCTCGATAAAACTGACAGGGCTATCCAGAGGGCAAACGCAAAACTGTTTCTCCTGCAATCCGTGGAAACCGTGCATAGAAACAGCTCCTCCAGCTCATGCGGGAAAACCTCACTTCAATTTGACATCCGGAGGTAACGACGGGGCATCTGTGCTCATCCCCGGTTCAGCCTTTCCACGGGGCCAGGAGGGCTTGAATTAAATTAGGTAATTAGTGTGTGTTTGGCCTGTCACCCGTGTTTAGGGCAATAGCCTGGTGCATGAAGCCGTAATTAAACATCGCGGGCTGTGATGACCGCGTGTGTGGCGAAATTCTGGGGAATACAGACCCGGGGCCGGCGAGGTGGGGGTGTCCCAAGGCAGGCCAGGGCCGGTGGAGGGAAATGCAGCACCGTGGCAGCCAAGCCAGAAGGTTAAATTGTCTCCACGCTCCCCCCAGCAAGTTGACAGCATAAGGTAAAATACTCCATGTTTCCGCTGAAGCAATTCAAAACTCCGTCTGCAATACGCAGACAGAGCCCTCAACATCCAGGTTTTCACAGCAACGTAAAGAAATCCTGAAATAAAGCAAAAACGTACCTGAGCATTTTGTGTCTTTTTTTTTTTCTTTTTTTTTCTTGAGATGAAGTCTCGCTCCGTCGCCCAGGCTGGAGTGCTATGGCGCAGTCTCGGCTCACTGCAACCTCCGCCTCCCAGGTTCAAGCCATTCTCCTGCCTCAGCCTCCCAAGTAGCTGGGATTACAGGCACCTGCCACCACGCCCGGCCAATTTTAGCATTTTTAGTAGAGACGGGGTTTCACCATGTTGGCCAGGCTGGTCTCGAACTCCCGACCTCAGGTGATCTGCCCGCCTCTGCCTCCCAAAGTGCTGCGATTACAGGCATGAGCCAACATGCCTGGCATATTTTTATTATTATTATTTTATTTGTAAGACAAGGTCTGGCTCTGTTGCCCAGGCTGGAGTGCAGTAGCTCAATCACGGCTCACTGCAGCCTCAGACACCTGGACTCAGGTGATCCTCCCTCCTCAGACTTCCCAGTATCTGGGACTGCAGGCGTGAGCCAACACACCTGAGTAATTTTTTTTTATTTTGTGTAGAAATGGGGGTCTTGCTATGTTGCCCAGGCTGGTCTTAAACTCCTGGCATCAAGCAATCCTCCCACCTTGGCCTCTCAAAATGCTAGGATTGCAGGATTGCAGGCGTCAGCCACCGGCCCAGCCACCCTTGGCCGTTTCTGACCTTCTGAGCTGAAACTCAGTATATTTGAAATGGGGTGTTTGCGGCCAGGTGTGGTGGCTCACGCCTGTAATCCCAGCACTTTTGGGAGCCTGGGGTGGGCAGATCACCTGAGGTCAGGAGTTCGAGACCAGCCTGGCCAGCATGGTGCACAGGTATGGCGTGCACCTGTAATCCCAGCTACTTTGGAGGTTGAGGCATGAGAATCACTTGAACCCGGGAGGCGGAGGTTGCAGTGAGCAGAGATAGTATCACTGCACACCAGTCTGGGGGTACAAGAGCAAGACTCCATCTCAAAAAAAAGAAAACAGAAAGCAAAACCGGTGTCTTATTTTCTCCATGAAGGAATCCTGTACTTCCCATATCAGTGCTAAAATCATAGTGGGCTTAAACCCATTGATGCCTAGCGTTCCATTATTGGAACACTGCCACCTCCGGCATAAAACAGGACATTGGGAAGCACGATGCCAGCCCTTCAGTTTCAACTCAGGACAAAACAAAGGTTTTATTTTCTATTTTTTTTATTTTTGAGACGAAGTTTCACTCGTTGCCCAGGCTGGAGTGCAAAATCTCAGCTCACTGCAACCTCTGCCTCCCGGGTTCAAGCAATTCTCCTGTCTCAGCCTCCCGAGTAGCTGGGATTACAGGCACCTGCCACCATGCCCAGCTAGTTTTTGTATTTTTAGTAGACGTGGGGTTTCACCGTGTTGGCCAGGCTGGTCTCACACTCCCGACCTCAGGTGATCGGTCCGCCTTGGCCTCCCAAAGTGCTGGGATTACAGGTGTGAGCCACCGTGCCCAGCCCAAAACAAAGTTTTGAGACCTAACTGACTGATGGATAATGATAGATATGATGATAGATGATAGTTGATTTGATAGGTAAATAGATGATTGATAATTGATATAGATGATTGATGATTGATGCATAAATGATATAGATCAATGATTGATGATTGATAGCTGATTGATAGGTATGATGGATAATTCATATAGATAGATGATTGATGATAGATAGTTGATAGGTATGATGGATAATTGATATAGATAGATGGTTGATAACTGATACATAGTTGATTGATAGGTATGATGGATAATTGATATAGATAGATGATTGATGATTGATAGCTGATTGATAGGTATGATGGATAATTGACATAGACAGATTGATGATAGGTAGTTGATTGATAGATATGATGGATAATTCATATAGATAGATGGTTCATTGATAAGTATGATGGATAATTGATATAGATAGATGATTGATGATTGATAGGTATGACAGATAATTGATATAGATGATTGATGATTGATAGATGGTTGATTGATAGGTATGATGGATAATTGATATAATGATTGATGATTCATAGCTGATTGATAGATATGATGGATAATTCACACAGATAGATGATTGATGATTGATAGTTGATTGATAGGTTTGATGGATAATTGATATAGATATATGATTGATGATTGATAGCTGATTGATAGATATGATGGATAATTCACACAGATAGATGATTGATGATTGACAGTTGATTGATACGTATGATGGATAATTAGTATAGATTATTGATGATTGATAGTTGATTGATACATATGATGGATAATTAGTATAGATGATTGATGATTGATAGATAGTTGATTGATACGTATGATGGATAATTAGTATAGATAGATGATTGATGATTGATAGTTGATTGATAGGTATGATGCATAATTGATATAGACAGATGATTAATGATTGATAGCTGATTGATAGGTATGACAGATAATTGATACAGATAGACAGTTAATAGATAATTGACTGATAGATCACTGACAGGTGATAGACAAACAGAGATTGTCTCAGCCTCAGGCAGTGTCTTTGAGCCCTGGCACTGCTGACACTTGGGACTGGACGATTCTCTCTGGTGGGGCTGATCTGTGCACTGTAGGGTGTTGAGCAGCATCCCTGGGCTCCACCCACCAGCGACCAGGAGCACCCTCACTCCCAATCCAGGAGCACCCTCACTCCCCAATCCAGGAGCACCCTCACTCCTAATCCAGGAGCACCCTCACTCCCCAATCCAGGAGCACCCTCACTCCTAATCCAGGAGCACCCTCACTCCCAATCCAGGAGCACCTTCACTCCCCAATCCAGACAACCAAAAGTGTCCCCAGAGACTGACAAAGTGTCCTCAGAGGAGACAATCATCCCCGGCTGAAAAGCACAGACTAGATTAGATAGATAGATGATAGATAGATAGATAGATAGATAGATAGATAGATAGATGATAGATAGATAGATAGATAGATAGATAGATAGATAGATAATGGGTCAATAAATAGATCCATAGATAGATAGATGATAGGTAATAAACGGATAGATAGACAGATAGATGATAGATAGATGATAGATAGATAGATAGATAGATAGATAGATAGATAGATAGATAATAGGTCAATAAATAGATCTGTAGATAGATGATAGGTAACAGATGGATAGACGATAGATGATAGATAGATAGATAGATAGATAGATAGATAGATAGATAGATAGACAGATAGATAATGGGTGAATAAATAGATCCGTACATAGATAGATGATAGGTAATAGATAATATAGATAGATAGATAATAGATGGATGGATGATAGGTAGATAGATTGATTTATAGATGATAGAGATAGATAGGTAATGGATGAATAGATGATAGGTGAATGATGGATAGATAGATGATAGACAGATAATAGATAAAGACTGATGATAGATAATACATAAAGGTAGATAGCTATAGATAGGTAGATAGATTGATGGATGATAGATGACTGATTGATTTATATATGATAGAGATAGGTAACGGATGGATAGATGATAGATGAATGATAGATGGATAGATAGATGATAGATAAATAATAAAGATGGATGATGGATGGATGAATGATAGATGATGGATACATTGATTGATTTATAGATGTTAGAGACGATAGATAGATGATGGATGGATGAATAGATAGATGCATGATAGACAATGGATGGATGGATGGATGGATGGACGGATAGACGGATGGTTGGGAGAGAGAGAGATTATAGACAGATGATAGGTGGATAGATAATAGATTGAGATTGATTGATTGATTGATTGATTGACAGATGATAGATAGAGTACCTCAGATAGTGTCTCTCAGCCTCACCTCTGCTGACATTTGGGGCTGGAGGATTCTCTGTGGTCACTGTAAGGCGCTGAGCATCATCCCCAAGCTCCACCAACCAGGTGCCAAGAGCACCCCCCTCCCAGTAACAACACCCAGAACCGCCCCAGACAGTGCCAAGTGTCCGCCAGGGCGCAGGTTCATTCCCGCTTGAGAATGCTCGCTCCCCAAATCCCCTGGAAGCCATCCTCATTTCTAAAGTTCCAAGAACCTGGCCAGGCCGTTTCACCTCTCCACAAACATCTGACTCCTGCTCTGCTATATATTTAGAATCCTCTCCATTCATATTTATACCCACAGAGTCCTCTGCTGGCTGAACCCCTGGGCTCCATTTTTCAGCACAAGAAGAGCCTTTTTATTCCCATGGATTTTCCCACAAAAACTGAGTGCGTCCGATGGAGACGCACGATCCAAGAGGCAGCTACCCTCTGGCAAAAGGTCTTAGAGAAAGTGCAGCTCCCGTGGGAACTCAAGGGCGGCACGATGATGGGCGGGTACCATCGAGAGGAAAACTTCAGAGCAGGTGCAGAGGCTGACCGATGGCAGCCTCCACCACAAACCAGAGCAGAATAAACAGACACAGGCTCAAGCCACAGCGTGAGAGACATAAATGAGACATAAATAATGGCATTGATTCCTTATCACAGCACACAGAGGCAGGCGCTATTTTCAAGTACATTTTTCCTGATAAGGAAATGAGGGGTTCATAGTTCGTGAGAATTTCTCCTAATGCAATCCCTTCTGCAGCCCCACAGCCCTCGACAGACCCTGGTGTGTGATGTTCCCCTCCCTGTGTCCATGTGTTCTCATTGTTCAACTCCCACTTAGGAGTGAGAACATGTGGTGTTTGATTTTCTGTTCCTGTGTGAGTTTGCTGAGAATGATGGTTTCCAGCTTCATCCATGTCCCTGCAAACAACATGAACTCATCCTTTTTGATGGCTGCATAGTATTCCATGGTGTCTATGATGCTCATAAAGAAAGCTGCACTTTCTTTATCCAGTCTATCACTGATGGGTTGGCTGCTGAGAATAACTTCCCTATTGCCAAACGCTGAGTGATGAAGAAAAACCCTGAGACTCATCTAGAAAGACGGCGAATTCAGAGAGTCGACATCATGCTGTGTGCTAAGCAAAGACGACGGGCTTAGAAAACCTGCTGGGAACAGCAAAGACTTGGAACCAACCGAAATGCCCATCAGTGATAGACTGGATAAAGAAAATGTGGCCCATATACACCGTGGAATACTATGCAGCCATGAAAAAGGATGAGTTCATGTCGTTTGCAGGGACATGGATGAAGCTGGAAACCATCATTCTCAGCAAACTCACACAGGAACAGAAAACCAAACACCACATGTTCTCACTCCTAAGTGGGAGTTGAACAATGAGAACACATGGACACAAGGAGGGGAACATCACACACCAGGGCCTGTTGGGGGGTGGGAGGCAAGGGGAGGGAGAGCATGAGGAGAAATACCTAATGTAGATGATGGGTTGATGGGTGCAGCAAACCACCATGGCACGTGTGTACCTATGTAGCCAACCTGCATGTTCTGCACATGTACCCCAGAACTTAAAGTATAATTAAAAAAAAAAAAAGAAAGAAGGAAAAGAAATCCCACTGGGATCTGAGTTCCCACTCTCACCAGCTATGAACCCCTCATTTCCTCATCAGGAAAATGAACCTGACAATAGCGCCTGCCTCTGGGTGTTGTGGGAAGGAAGCAATGCCACTATTTATGTCATGGATGCTCCAAGGGGCCCAAAGACCAGGGGCCCATTTTCATTACGGCTGGGCTGGCTTTGTGTTCACTGGAGCCATATGAGCTCCATGTGTCTCAACCTGCAAGGGTGAACTTCGTCCTAGTGGCGAAACAGATCACATGGGAGTCCCTGGAGGGTACATCTCAGAACGCCCTGTCGGTTAAGCATGAGTTTGGTACTTACGGCAGCAACCCAAGGATCAAAAAAAAAAAAAAAAAACTGCTCCATCAGTGATAGACTGGATAAAGAAAATGTGGCACATAGACACCATGGAATACTATGCAGCCATGAAAAAGGATGAGTTCGTGTCGTTTGCAGGGACATGGATGAAGTTGGAAACCATCATTTTCAGCAAACTCACACAAGAGCAGAAAACCAAACACCACATGTTCTCACTCATAAGTGGGAGCTGAACAATGAGAGCATTCTTTTGTATCTTTATTTTTGCAGAGATGAGAGGCTAACTCTATTGCCCAGACTGGAGAGCTGTGGTGTGATGTCGGCTCGCTGCAGCCTCGACATCCCAGGCTCAAGGAATGCACCTGCCTTAGCCTCCCCAGGAGCTGGGACTACAAGTGGAAACCACCACATCTAGCTGATTTTTTTTTTTTTTTTTGAGACAGAGTATCTCTCTGTTGCCCAGGCTGGAGTGCAATGGTGCAATCTCGGCTCACTGCAACCTCCGCCTCCCAGGTTCATGCCATTCTCCTGCCTCAGCCTCCCAAGTAGCTGGGACTACAGGTGCCTGCCACCATGCCCGGCTAATTTTTTGTATTTTTAATAGAGACGGGGTTTCACCGTGTCAGCCAGGATGGTCTCTATCTCCTGACCTCGTGATCCGCCCGCCTCGGCCTCCCAAGATTTTTTTTTATAGAGCTGGGGTCTTGCTATGCTGCCCAGGCTGGTCTCAAACTCCTGGCTCCAGCGATCCTCCCACCTCAGCCTCCCGAAGTGTTGGGATTACAGGTGTGAGCCACTGCACCCAGCCCCAAAGCACTTTTGGAAGGAAATCGAGGAGCAGATGCAGTAAATGGCTTATGCATTATTTATTGTGCTTAGGAAGCATTTAAAATAATTCCCCTGCTGGGCACAGTGGCTCACACTTGTAATCCCTGCACTTTAGGAGGCCAAGAAGGGAGGATCACTTGAGCCCAGAAGTTTGAGCAACGTCATGACACCCCATCTCTACAATAAATTAATTAAATTAAATAATTCCCCAAGGTCCTCAGAACCACATTCAGCGATACACTTCCAAATACAACATATATAACTATATATTTTTGTTATACATATAATAAAAGATATAACAAAGTCACATACAGTTGGTGCGGTTTAATCTAAACTATTCAAAGAAAAGTGACATCACTGGGCACAGTGGCAGGCGCCTGTAACCCCAGCACTTTGGGAGGCCGAGGCAGACAGATCACCTGTGGTCACTAGTTCAAGACCAGCGTGGCCAACATGGTGAGACCCCGTCTCTACTAAAAATACAAACATTAGCCGGGCGTGGTGGCGGGCGCCTGTAATCCCAGCACTTTGGGAGGCCGAGGCGGGCGGATCATGAAGTCAGGAGATCGAGACCATCCTGGCCAACACGGTGAAACCCCGTCTCTACTAAAAATACAAAAAAAAATTAGCCGGGCGTGGTGGCGGGCGCCTGTAGTCCCAGCTACTCGGGAGGCTGAGGCAGGAGAATGGCGTGAACCCGGGAGGCGGAGCTTGCAGTGAGCCGAGACTGAGCCACTGCACTCCAGCCTGGGCAACAGAGCGAGACTCCGTCTCAAAAATAAATAAATAAATAAATAAATATAAAAATAAATTAAAATTAAATTAAATTTAAATTTAAATTTAAAAAAGCCAAACATCTTTTCTTGGGCCACCTGGCTGAGCTTGGGACACAGGCGGGATTCATCGCCATGTACAGCCATGCAGCCCCCTGCCAACACCGATCCCTTGGCTGAATACAAAAGGCTTTCATTTCCAGAGTATAAAGTAGGTCTCTGTTGAATTTCTAGATACCCTCAGACAATAACAACCAATCATTAGAGGCGGCCCCACAGCCTTGCTCCCCAGCAGGGCGGAAGGCAGAGGCGCTCAGAGCACCCCCCGCCCAGCTCAGGTGCGACTCACCTATGCCCACAATTACCATCATTAGTGAGCTGGGCTCAGCTCGGCAGAAGCTGGAAAGCACGCTCGCAAAAACCCTTTGATCGTTTCTATTTCTAGGCCTTGAGTGATTCAATAAAACATACCTCTAAATTCGGATCCTTTCTACAATGCCCTGTTTTGACTTTGAAGTTAAATTATCTAAAAGGAGTAACTGCCTAAGTTTTCTAGGCAAACTTCACACTTGCGGCTTTTTTGTGGGAATGGTGCTTACTGAAAGCAAGTTAGTGTTCCTGCAGTGGCATAAAGAGGCCGGTCGGGTGCTACGGTTCCTGCCTGTAATCCCAGCACTTTGGGAGGCCGAGGTGGAAGGATTGCTTGAACCCAGGAATTTGAGAGCAGCCGGAGCAACATAGCAAAACCCCAGGTCTGTAAAAAATAATTTTTTGGCCAGGAGCAGTGGCTCACACCTGTAATCCCAGCACTTTGGGAGGCTGAGGTGGGCGGATCACCTGAGGTCAGGAGTTTGAGACCAGCCTGGCCAACATGGTGAAACCCGGTATCTACTAAAAATACAAAAATTAGCCGAGCGTGGTGATGGGCGCCTGTAATCCCAGCTATTCAGGAGGCTGAGGCAGGAGAATCACTTGAACCCAGGAGGCGGAGGTTGCAGTGAGCCGAGATCGTACCACTGCACTCCAGCCTGGGCAACAGAGCGAGACTCCGTCTCAGAAAAAAGAAAGAAAAAAGAAAAGAAAATTAGCCGAGTGTGGTGGTGGGTGCCTGTAATCCCAGCTATTCAGGAGGCTGAGGCAGGAGAATCGCTTGAACCCAGGAGGCGGAGGTTGTAGTGAGCCAGATTGCACCATTGCACACCAGCCTGGGAGACAGAGCAAGACTCCATCTCAAAAAAAGAAAATTTTAAAATATTAGCCAGGCTAATACCTGGGTTATGAAACAATGTTACAATTAACCCCCATGACTAATCCTCACATTTACTCATGTAACAAACTGGCATATCCTGCAGAACTTAAAAAAAAAAATTTTTTTTTTAAATTAGCCTGACGTGGTGTGGATACCTGTAATCCCAGCACTTCGGGAGGCTGAGGCAGGAGGATCACCTGAGCCCAGGATGTTGAGGCTAGCCAACACAAAATAAAATAACGAGGCCAGCCTGGGTAGCAGAGTGAGATCCTGTCTCAAAATAAATACATAAGTAATAAAAATAAAATGGTTCATTGCATGTTTCATGAAAGTCACCTCAATTAAAAAAAAAATTAAAAAAAAAAAAAAACTTAAAACAGAGTTCAGAGGCCAGGCGCGGTGTCTCACGCCTGTAATCCCAGGACTTCAGGAGGCCGAGGCAGGTGGATCACCTGAGATCAGGAGTTCCCATCCCCGTCCCCAAGGCTGCTGGCTGCAGAAATGGAACTCACCGCCGTAGCTTGTGAACTCAGAGTACTTTCAGCCAACAGTGCGGAAATCGCCGAAACAGAGGGAAAAAACAAAAGCCCCTTTTGAATATTTTGAATACAACTTGGGGTCTCCTGCTGCCTCGGCCACATGCTGTGAACATAAATAAATCAACGTGGGGTGTCTTGCATCCATTGGGATTGTCCCAAAAGTGCAGAAAGAATCAGACGATGGTGGCCTTTCTCCAGCATTAATATTTCACCAGGCTCCGGACCTCCCTGGATTACAAATTAACAGTAATCAGGTCCCAGGAGCTCTGCCCTCTCCCCGCCCAAATCCATCATCGTTTTCCTGAAAAGCGTTTTTTTGTTTTGTTTTGTTTTTTGGCTGATTTCAGACCACCCTATCCCATGTAAAACTCCCTTCTTTTTTTCTGAAAATGAGATTTTTATAATATAAATCGGAAGTGCTTGGGAAAACAGGGTGTGAGCCCCACGCTGAGTCCCTGACTCCCCCAGCTACTCCCTCTCCAAACAGAGCTACTCCCTCTTGAAACGGGGCTGAGTCCCTGACTCCCCCAGCTACTCCCTCTCCAAACAGAGCTACTCCCTCTTGAAACGGGGCTGAGTCCCTGACTCCCCCAGCTACTCCCTCTCCAAACAGAGCTACTCCCTCTTCAAACGGGGCTGAGTCCCTGACTCCCCCAGCTACTCCCTCTCCAAACAGAGCTACTCCCTCTTCAAACGGGGCTGAGTCCCTGACTCCCCCAGCTACTCCCTCTCCAAACAGAGCTACTCCCTCTTGAAACAGGGCTGAGCCCCTGACTCCCCCAGCTACTCCCTCTCCAAACAGAGCCATTGACGGGGAAGCTTTGCTCTTTGATGCCCTTGAGAGCATCGTGCTGTCCTGAGTGTCTGTCAACCCCAAATCTGGGGGAGGGCTCCAGATAAGCCCTCTTATCCAATTACAGATATGCCCACCCAGGGTCGGGACCCAGGTCTTCACATCCTCCACATTAATGCCCTCTTCTGACCTCCTTCCAACTCTGACAAAATATCTCCTCTGGCTGGAAAGTTCTGGGGCTTTCCATCAGGCTGCGAAGTTTGAAGCAAATTGGACAAGCCACTTTTGACTTACAAGGCCGTGAAAAATTAATATGTTTCTGAGTTCTGTGAAAAGGGTCCAAACTTTTTCTGCTCATAACTCAAAAAGAAAAAAAAAAAAAAAAAAGAAGGAGAAACTCATCTTTGGAGAGTTTTCTAACTTGCCCTGCACTCAGTCGAAAGCAAAGGGTTTTATTCCGTTTGCATTGTGTTGTTTTGTTGTTTTGATGTGCAAAGTTTTACGGAGGTTATTTTGCAGAGTCGGAAGGTATATCACAGAGATCCTGGTGGTGGGAATATTCCATGGTAAGGGGGTTATCCTGTAATGATATCAATTATAATTTAGCAGGTGTTTAAAGAACAACAGTCACTATACACTGAATATTGTGTTCCCCCGAGAAATTGCTATGTTGAATCCCTAACCGCTAAGGTGATGGTGTTAGGAAGAAGAGCTTTGGAAGGTGATGAGGTTGTGAGGATGAAGCCTCATGAATGGATTAGTGCCTTTATAAAAGGGACCCCAGGCCTGTAATCCCAGCACTTTGGGAGGCCGAGGTGGGCAGATCACAAAGTCAAGAGATCGAGACCATCCTCGCCAACAATGGTGAAACCCTGTCTCTACTAAAAATACAAAAATTAGCCAGGTGTGGTGGTGGACACCTATAATCCCAGCTACTTGAGAGGCTGAGGCAGGAGAGTCAGTTGAACCCAGGAGGCAGAGGTTGCAGTGAGCCAACATCGTGCCATCGCATGAGGAGTTCCTCGTGCTCCTTCCGTGAACATGTGAGATGGGGGAGCTGAATCGTCGTGCTGGGACTCAGAGCCTTGTCATCGTGGGGTCATTCCTGCCTCGCACGTCTTGCTGGGAACCAGCATCACCTCCCTCTTTGGCGTCCTGGAGCCTCATACATTCTCTGTCCCCCTCCCCCACCCTGGCATCCAGGGAGCTGGCCTTTCTGCCCAGCACTTGGAGCCTTGAGAGAATAAAGGAAATCAGCTGCAGGACAGAAATTCCTCATGACCACAGCTTGGAGAGTCCTCCCCGACCACCTTCCTCCCTTGGGTTCTGCTCTGTTGCCTGAGTCTCCATCTTCAGGTTCCCTGCGAAGACTATAAATTCCCCTAATGTTTTTCCCATGAATTCCTTTCCTGGCTAAGCTATCGAGGTCTTCTCTGATCCTCTCATGTCCTTCTCCTCGTTCTCCTTAGAGCTCGTCCACCTCCACTCCTTCTATATCCCACCTATGTGTGCAGCATCTGCAGGGACACTCCGATTCCTAGGTTGCTTCCTCTGCAAGATCTGGGGTGGTATTTTCAGCTGCCTGAATAAATCCTCCACGTGCAGCCTTGACGATTGAAGATAAGGTTATGCCACCTCCCAAGGAACAGGTCAAAGACACGGTAGGACATTCAGATTGTCTTGTTGTCTGCTGCACTTCTAATTACAAATCACAGACCGATCCATCTTATCTGCAGGTTTAAAATAAAGCTACTTCTGCACTTCACTTTGCGGTCAGACAGAGGGGAACTCTCCACTTTTAAATTCAAAGTTGAATTGAATGAACGAATGAATGAATTAATTAATTAATTAATACTTGATGGAGACTTTCTCACCTCCCTGGCTGAGAAAACCTCCAATATCCACTCCAAACATGCCAGAATTAAGTAAATAAGTACATTTCTGGTGGGGCTATCTGTTTGCTCTCCAAAGAAAGCAAACTCAGCCGAGCACGGTGGCTCATGCCTGTAATCCCAGCATTTTGGGAGGCCAAGGCAGGAGGATCACCTGAGGTCAGGGGTTCAAGACCAGCCTGGCCAACATGGTAAAAACCCATCTCTACTAAAAGTACAAAAAAATTAGCTGGGTGTGGTGGCGGGTGTCTGTAATCCCAGCTACTTGGGAGAATGAGGCAGGAGAATCGCTTGAACCCCAGAGGTGGAGGTTGCAGTGAGCCGAGATTGCACCATTGCATGCCAGCCTAGGTAACAAGGGTGAAACTCTACCTGAAAAATAAAATAAAATAAAATAGAAAGCAAACTCTTCCTTCTCTGCATGGAAATAAACTTCTCCTTTTTGTTGCTTCTGAAAGATGAGACAAAATGAAGGGAAGAGAATGATATATTGTGATGTGAAAACACACACACACACATACACAAATGTCTCCCTTTGCTCTGTACCAATTACTAAATGACAGCCAGTTTAGTGAATGTTTAAACTTCTCCACCCTAGAGGTTGAGCTCTCTGGGTATAGAAACCTGTCACTATGTTTCAGCTCCTCTGTCTCAAAAAAAAAAAAAAAGATAGATGGATAGATAGATGATAGATGGATGGAGAGATGGATTAGATGGATGGATGGATAGATGATAGATAGATAGATAGATAGATAGATAGATAGATAGATAATAGATAGATAGATGATAGATAGATGATAGATAGATAGATAGATAGATAGATGATAGATAGATAGATAGATAGATAGATAGATAGATAGATAGATGATAGATAGATAGATGATAGATAGATACATAGATAGATACAAAGATAGATAGATAGACAGATGATAGATAGATAGATACATAGATAGATAGATGACAGATAGATAGATAGATACATAGATAGATACATAGATAGATAGATAGATAGATAGATAGATGATAGATAGATAGATATAGATAGATGATAGATAGATGATAGATAGATAGATAGATAGATAGATAGATAGATAGATAGATAGACAGATAGATGATAGAATCACCAGGCCCGGTGGCTCATGCCTATAATCCCAGCTCTTTGGCAGGCCGAGGCGGGCAGATCACAAGGTCAAGAGATCGAGACCATCCTGGCCAACATGGTGAAACCCCATCTCTACTAAAAATACAAAAATCAGCCAGATGTGGTGGCGGGCACCTGCAGTCCCAGCTACTCAGGAGGCTGAGGCAGGAGAATCACTTGAACCCAGAAGGCAGAGGTTGCAGTGAGCCAAGATCACACCACTGCACTCCAGCCTGGGTGACAGAGCGAGACTCAGTCTCAAAAAGAAAGAAAGAAAGAAAATCTACAGCAAAGTACCACAAACCACACGGCTTAAACAATAGACATTGATTTCTCACTCACATGAAGACTGGAGGTCAAAGATCAAAGTGGCAACATCTCAGCTCCTGGTGAGGACTCCTTTCCTGGCTTGCAGACGGCGACCTTCTTGCTGTGTCATTCCATGGTGGGGGGTCGAGAGAAAGAGACAGAGAGAGAGGAAGCTCTAGTGTCCCTTTTATGAGGATACTAATGCCATTTATGACACTCCACCGTCACGACCTCCTCACCTCCCAAAGACCCCCCACTAGTAACACCGTGACCTTGGGGTTCAGGATTTCAACGTAGGACTTGGCAGGACAAAGCATTCATTTGGTCTGCAGAAAAAGATCCACAAAGCCCCTTTGGAACCTGGACTGGGACACAGCCATGCGTGTGGGGAGGCTCCAAACCCTCTCTGTGGTATCAGACAGAAATAACCATGGGGTTTTTGTTGTTGTTGTTTTGTTTGTTTTTGTTTATGAGATGCGGTCTCGCTCTGTCACCCAGGCTGGAGTGCAGTGGTGCGATCTCAGCTCACTGCAACCTCCACCTCCCAGGTTCAAGCGATTCTCCTACCTCGGCCTCCTGAGTAGCTAGGACTACAGGCACCCACCACCACACCCAGCTAATTTTTGTATTTTTAGTAGACATGGAGTTTCACCATGTTGGCCAAGATGGTCTCGATCTCCTGACCTCGTGATCCACACGCCTCAGCCTCCCAAAGTGCTGGGATTACAGGCGTGAGCCACCGCGCCCGGCCAACCACAGGTTTTTTTCCAAAGACCGAAAGAAACAAAAAAAATCACCAAAATTCACAAAAGTATGTCTGTCACGATTTTGCGTCTTTCCAAACGCTCACCTTACATATTTTTCGTTTTCATCATAAAACACTGATGAATCGGTTTTTCTGCCTCCACCAAGCAGTAGAAACACAACAAAATATCACAAAAAGTCCACATGCGTCTACTATGAAAGCAGGAACATCTAACAACCTAAGGGCCCTTTATACAGGAAAAAAGGCAAAAATTAACATTTCACGCTCGATCAGGGAAGCACAAAGGGAATAGGGCCTCGGGCGTTCATCCCTTCATCCTCACGAATTACCATGTGTTGTTGGAGACGTATGTGTGGTTTGTCTACCTCACGTGGGTGTCTGTAAATAAACGTCTGTCCCCGCGTCCACGCCTTTGAGCCTCACGCCTCTCCCCCCTGCACAGGTAGCTCCATGAAGCCTTGTGGAATCAGCTCCGGCTGGACTCGTGGTTTATGAGGTGTGTACGTCTGTGTGTGGGTGTGAAGGTATGTGTACAGGTGTGTGTGCATGAGCCTGTGTATCCTGTGTATGTGTGTCTGTGCAGGTGTGTATGAATGTGTGTATGTCTGTGTGTGGGTGTGAAGGGATGTGTACAGGTGTGCGTGCGTGGGCCTGTGTGTGTCTGTGCAGGTGTGTATGAATGTGTGTATGTCTGTGTGTGGGTGGGTGTGAAGGGATGTGTACAGGTGTGTGTGCGTGAGCCTGTGTATGTGTGTGTCTGTGCAGGTGTGTATGAATGTGTGTGTATGTCTGTGTGTGGGTGTGAATGTGTGTGTACAGGTGTGCATGTGTGAGCCTGTGTGTGTGTGTGTGCAGGTGTGTATGAATGTGTATGGCTGTGTGTGGGTGTGAATGTGTGTGTACAGGTGTGCGTGCATGAGCCTATGTATGTGTGTGTCTGTGCAGGTGGGTATGAATGTGTGTGTATGTCTGTGTGTGGGTGTGAATGTGTGTGTACAGGTGTGTGTAGGCGTGTATGAATGTGTGTGTGTGTGGGTGTGAATGTGTGTGTACAGGCGTGTGTGTGTGCCTGTGTGTGCAAGTGTGTATGAATGTGTGTGTCCTGGTGTGTGTGGGGTTGTGAACGTGTGTGTACAGATGTGCGTGTTGGTGAGTATGAATGCGTATGTGTGTGGGTGTGAATGTATGTGTACAGGTGTGTGTGTGCACCTGTGTGTATGTGTGTGGGTGTGTATGAATGTGTGTGTGTGTTTGTGTGTGCAGGTGTGTATGTCTGTCTCTGTGTGCACAGGCCAGGGAAGCTCACAAAGAAACAGCTCTCTTCTTTGATTCATCTCTGCCCCCACCCTGCTGTATTGTGCAGAGTTCATTGCACCCCAAAATACTCAGTGCCCCGGCCTTAACCGGGAGTGGCCCAGCCTGGGCAGGTGCATGTCTCCAACCCACCGTGTGGAACCCGCCACACTCCCTCTCCGCCTCTTCGGCCACCCCCACATCTGCACGATCAGGAACAAATATCATTTCTGATTCGACATCACTTTATCTGCCAGTCCCCCAGTCTTTCTTTATCTTGTTGCGTGTAGCTCACGCTTTGTGGTTAAATTATGTATTAAGGTCAATGTCAAAACACAGCAGCTCTGTAACCTGCAGGGAACTGGCTTTTATTCGTGATTACGGTGAAACGCGGGCCGCCTGTCAGCCAGCCGGGGTGCGCCCAGCGTGGGGCCCCCGTGCCGTGGCGTTCTACAAAGGCAGCCCGCCGTCTCCCAGGACGCACCCTTGATAGATTTACCCAGATAACGCGCCTCTGTTGAAAGGCGTCTGCCCTGCCTTCCATCTGAGACCTGTCAGCTTCACCTATAGAGTCACGTCAGAAATCAAACAGCAGAGGGTGCGTGTGCCAGGGACGCTGCACGTGTCATGTCCTGACTTGTAGTTTGAGATCTTCTAAAGGAAAACGGTGTCAGAAGAAGGAAGGCCGGGAGGAGTGTGGTTTAACGCGTTTCTTGTTCTATTTTTTTTCCCCCTTAAAAGACGTGCCGGAAACGACGGGCTGTAAACTTTTTTTCTAGAAAGTTGCCGCATTCCGAAAGCCGCCTCGTGCCTCGTGGTAAAGGAAGCACGTCGGGTTGTTCGATAAGTCACAGCTCTGGGAGTGGGGGGCAGGGGGTGGCCGGCAGCGGGGAGCTGCAGGACCTGCCTGGAAACCAGAGGAATTTATGCAGGACGTATCTTCATTATGGCTCTTGGGGTTCTTTCTTTCTGCTCTTTCGTTTCCTTCCTCCCTCCCTCCCTCCCTTCCTTCCTTCCCTGTCTCTGTCTCTCTCTGTCTCTGTCTGTATCTCTCTCTGTCTCTGCCTCTCTGTCTTTCTCTGTCTCTGCCTCTCTCTGTGTGTCTCTGTCTCTCCATCTCTCTCTCTGTCTCTCTGTCTCTCTCTGTGTCTCTCTCGTCTCTCCATCTGTCTCTGTGTCTGTCTCTCTCTGTGTCTCTCTGTCTCTCTCTGTGTCTCTCTCGTGTCTCCATCTGTGTCTGTCTCTCT
Source organism: Symphalangus syndactylus (assembly GCF_028878055.3). Classification (NCBI taxonomy): domain Eukaryota; kingdom Metazoa; phylum Chordata; class Mammalia; order Primates; family Hylobatidae; genus Symphalangus; species Symphalangus syndactylus. Next base: position 14,724,436 of record NC_072447.2, on the reverse strand, counting down.
GCCTCTCTCTGTGTCTCTCTCGTCTCTCCATGTGTCTCTGTGTCTGTCTCTCTGCCTCTCTCTGTGTCTCTCTCGTCTCTCCATCTGTCTCTGTCTCTGTCTCTCTGTCTCTCTCTGTGTCTCTCTCATCTCTCCATCTGTGTCTGTCTCTCTGCCTCTCTCTGTGTCTCTCTCGTCTCTCCATCTGTCTCTGTGTCTGTCTCTCTGCCTCTCTCTGTGTCTCTCTCTGTGTCTCTCTCGTGTCTCCATCTGTGTCTGTCTCTCTGCCTCTCTCTGTGTCTCTCTCGTCTCTCCATCTGTCTCTGTGTCTGTCTCTCTGCCTCTCTCTGTGTCTCTCTCTGTGTCTCTCTCGTGTCTCCATCTGTGTCTGTCTCTCTGTCTCTCTCTGTGTCTCTCTCGTCTCTCCATCTGTCTCTGTCTCTGTCTCTCTGCCTCTCTCTGTGTCTCTCTCATCTCTCCATCTGTGTCTGTCTCTCTGCCTCTCTCTGTGTCTCTCTCGTCTCTCCATCTGTCTCTGTGTCTGTCTCTCTGCATCTCTCTGTGTCTCTCTCGTCTCTCCATCTGTCTCTGTGTCTGTCTCTCTGCCTCTCTCTGTGTCTCTCTCGTCTCTCCATCTGTGTCTGTCTCTCTGCCTCTCTCTGTGTCTCTCTCGTCTCTCCATCTGTCTCTGTGTCTGTCTCTCTGCCTCTCTCTGTGTCTCTCTCGTCTCTCCATCTGTCTCTGTCTCTCTGTCTCTCTCTGTGTCTCTCTCGTCTCTCCATCTGTGTCTGTCTCTCTGCCTCTCTCTGTGTCTCTCTCGTCTCTCCATGTGTCTCTGTCTCTCTGCCTCTCTCTGTGTCTCTCTCGTCTCTCCATGTGTCTCTGTGTCTGTCTCTCTGTCTCTCTCTGTGTCTCTCTCGTCTCTCCATCTGTCTCTGTCTCTCTGCCTCTCTCTGTGTCTCTCTCGTCTCTCCATCTGTCTCTGTGTCTGTCTCTCTGCCTCTCTCTGTGTCTCTCTCGTCTCTCCATCTGTCTCTGTCTCTCTGCCTCTCTCTGTGTCTCTCTCGTCTCTCCATCTGTCTCTGTGTCTGTCTCTCTGCCTCTCTCTGTGTCTCTCTCGTCTCTCCATCTGTCTCTGTCTCTGTCTCTCTGCCTCTCTCTGTGTCTCTCTCATCTCTCCATCTGTCTCTGTCTCTGTCTCTCTGCCTCTCTCTGTGTCTCTCTCGTCTCTCCATGTGTCTCTGTCTCTGTCTCTCTGCCTCTCTCTGTGTCTCTCTCGTCTCTCCATCTGTCTCTGTGTCTGTCTCTCTGCCTCTCTCTGTGTCTCTCTCGTCTCTCCATCTGTCTCTGTCTCTGTCTCTCTGCCTCTCTCTGTGTCTCTCTCGTCTCTCCATCTGTCTCTGTCTCTGTCTCTCTGCCTCTCTCTGTGTCTCTCTCGTCTCTCCATCTGTCTCTGTGTCTGTCTCTCTGCCTCTCTCTGTGTCTCTCTCGTCTCTCCATCTGTCTCTGTCTCTCTGCCTCTCTCTGTGTCTCTCTCGTCTCTCCATCTGTCTCTGTGTCTGTCTCTCTGTCTCTCTCTGTGTCTCTCTCGTCTCTCCATCTGTCTCTGTCTCTGTCTCTCTGCCTCTCTCTGTGTCTCTCTCGTGTCTCCATCTGTCTCTGTGTCTGTCTCTCTGTCTCTCTCTGTGTCTCTCTCGTGTCTCCATCTGTCTCTGTCTCTCTGCCTCTCTCTGTGTCTCTCTCGTGTCTCCATCTGTCTCTGTGTCTGTCTCTCTGTCTCTCTCTGTGTCTCTCTCGTGTCTCCATCTGTCTCTGTCTCTCTGCCTCTCTCTGTGTCTCTCTCGTGTCTCCATCTGTCTCTGTCTCTCTGTCTCTCTCTGTGTCTCTCTCGTCTCTCCATGTGTCTCTGTCTCTCTGCCTCTCTCTGTGTCTCTCTCGTCTCTCCATCTGTCTCTGTGTCTGTCTCTCTGTCTCTCTCTGTGTCTCTCTCGTCTCTCCATCTGTCTCTGTGTCTGTCTCTCTGTCTCTCTCTGTGTCTCTTTCGTCTCTCCATCTGTCTCTGTCTCTGTCTCTCTGCCTCTCTCTGTGTCTCTCTCGTCTCTCCCTGTGTCTCTGTCTCTCTGTCTCTCTCTGTGTCTCTCTCGTGTCTCCATCTGTCTCTGTGTCTGTCTCTCTGTCTCTCTCTGTGTCTCTCTCGTCTCTCCATCTGTCTCTGTCTCTCTGCCTCTCTCTGTGTCTCTCTCGTCTCTCCATGTGTCTCTGTGTCTGTCTCTCTGCCTCTCTCTGTGTCTCTCTCGTCTCTCCATCTGTCTCTGTGTCTGTCTCTCTCTGTGTCTCTCTCGTCTCTCCATGTGTCTCTGTCTCTCTGCCTCTCTCTGTGTCTCTCTCGTCTCTCCATGTGTCTCTGTCTCTCTGCCTCTCTCTGTGTCTCTCTCGTCTCTCCATCTGTCTCTGTGTCTGTCTCTCTGTCTCTCTCTGTGTCTCTCTCGTCTCTCCATCTGTCTCTGTGTCTGTCTCTCTGTCTCTCTCTGTGTCTCTCTCGTCTCTCCATCTGTCTCTGTCTCTCTGCCTCTCTCTGTGTCTCTCTCGTCTCTCCATCTGTCTCTGTCTCTCTGCCTCTCTCTGTGTCTCTTTCGTCTCTCCATGTGTCTCTGTCTCTCTGCCTCTCTCTGTGTCTCTCTCGTCTCTCCATATGTCTCTGTCTCTCTGCCTCTCTCTGTGTCTCTCTCGTCTCTCCATCTGTGTCTGTCTCTCTGCCTCTCTCTGTGTCTCTCTCGTCTCTCCATGTGTCTCTGTGTCTGTCTCTCTGTCTCTCTCTGTGTCTCTCTCGTCTCTCCATCTGTCTCTGTCTCTGCCTCTCTCTGTGTCTCTCTCGTCTCTCCATCTGTGTCTGTCTCTCTGCCTCTCTCTGTGTCTCTCTCGTCTCTCCATGTGTCTCTGTGTCTGTCTCTCTGTCTCTCTCTGTGTCTCTCTCGTCTCTCCATCTGTCTCTGTCTCTGCCTCTCTCTGTGTCTCTCTCATCTCTCCATCTGTCTCTGTCTCTCTGCCTCTCTCTGTGTCTCTCTCGTCTCTCCATGTGTCTCTGTCTCTCTGTCTCTCTCTGTGTCTCTCTCGTGTCTCCATCTGTCTCTGTCTCTCTGTCTCTCTCTGTGTCTCTCTCGTCTCTCCATCTGTCTCTGTCTCTCTGCCTCTCTCTGTGTCTCTCTCGTCTCTCCATCTGTCTCTGTCTCTCTGCCTCTCTCTGTGTCTCTCTCGTCTCTCCATCTGTCTCTGTCTCTGCCTCTCTCTGTGTCTCTCTCGTCTCTCCATGTGTCTCTGTGTCTGTCTCTCTGCCTCTCTCTGTGTCTCTCTCGTGTCTCCATCTGTCTCTGTGTCTGTCTCTCTGCCTCTCTCTGTGTCTCTCTCGTCTCTCCATCTGTCTCTGTCTCTGTCTCTCTGTGTCTCTCTCGTCTCTCCATATGTCTCTGTCTCTCTGCCTCTCTCTGTGTCTCTCTCATCTCTCCATCTGTCTCTGTCTCTGTCTCTCTGCCTCTCTCTGTGTCTCTCTCGTCTCTCCATCTGTCTCTGTCTCTCTGCCTCTCTCTGTGTCTCTCTCGTGTCTCCATGTGTCTCTGTGTCTGTCTCTCTGCCTCTCTCTGTGTCTCTCTCGTCTCTCCATCTGTCTCTGTGTCTGTCTCTCTGCCTCTCTCTGTGTCTCTCTCGTCTCTCCATGTGTCTCTGTCTCTCTGCCTCTCTCTGTGTCTCTCTCGTCTCTCCATGTGTCTCTGTCTCTCTGCATCTCTCTGTGTCTCTCTCGTCTCTCCATCTGTCTCTGTCTCTGTCTCTCTGCCTCTCTCTGTGTCTCTCTCGTCTCTCCATCTGTCTCTGTCTCTCTGCCTCTCTCTCTGTCTCTGTCTCTCTCTGTCTCTCTCTCTCTTTCTCTCTGTGCCAGTTCATCTTCCCCTGGTGCCTAGTTTTTAGAGGACTTTGAACATAATAAAAACTTATTCCTGGCCGGGTGCGGTGGCTCACGCCTGTCATCCCAGCACTTTGGGAGGCCGAGGTGGGCGGATCACCTGAGGTCAGGAGTTCGAGACCAGGCTGACCAACACGGTGAAACCCCATCTCTACTAAAATACAAAAAATTAGCCGGGCGTGGCAGCGTGCACCTGTCATCCCAGCTACTCCGGAGGCTGAGGCAGGAGAATGGCTTGAACCCGGGAGGCGGAGCTTGCAGTGAGCCGAGATCGCGCCACTGCACTCCAGCCTGGGCGACAGAGCGAGACTCTGCCTCAAAAAAAAAAAAAACAAAAAAATAAAAAAAACTTATTCCTCCATGACAGTCATCTTCATGTCTGTGTTTCTCACTGGGCCTAATTAAAGCAAAGCCTCGCTGGGTGCAGACCTTATGAACCTCCCGTTGCTGTGTGTGAATTCAGGACACGCCGTCAGCCCTCAGCCAAATTCATCACCTTTAGAGGCTGGAAAACACCAGCCCTGCATGGTGCGGATGGGGGCCCAGCCGCCCGGAAGGGCCACAGCGGGATCCCGGGCACCGTCTGGACGCCCCTCGCCGTGGGTGCCCGCTGCTGGAGGCCCTGAGCGCACATCATCGGCGTTAGCTTCGGAAGGGCCGGCCGGGTGCCTTTGAAGGGAGCCCGCTCCCGTGGCCGGGAATCATTCCTGACGTCCAGGCCTAATGAATGCCTGCACGCTGACCTCCGCGTCGCCTCCTATCAAACAGGCTGCTGCAGCACAAGCTAACGCCAGGCAGGCCCAACGCTGCTAAATACTAATGAGGGATAATTAGGGCGCCCCAGCTAGAAGCCGATGCTAATAGGCCTCGTGCTGGTAGTCACAGCCCCGCTGCAGTCTAGACACGTGCCAGTGTCTCCCGGCTCAAGCCTCTTCCACCTGCCTCAGCCTCCTGGGGAGCCAGGACCGCAGGCACCCACCACCACGCCCGGCTGATTTTTGTACCTCTTGTAGAGATGGGGTCTGGCTGTGTTGACAAGCTGGTCTTGAACTCCCGGCCTGCAGCAAGCCTCTCAAAGTGCTGGGATTACAGGCTGGATTGCAGGGGTGAGCCACTGTATGCAGCCATTGTTTTGTATTGGCTGCAGAGATGGGGTCTGGCTATGTTGCCCAGGCTGGTCTTGAACTCCCGGCCTCAAGCAATCCTCCCACTGCAGCCTCCCAAAGTGCTGGGATTACAGGGTTGATTGCAGGGCTGAGCCACTGCATCCAGCTATTTTTTTTTTTTTTTTTGTATTTGCTGTAGAGATGGGGTCTCGCTATGTTGCCCATGCTGGTCTTGAACTCCCGGCCTGCAGCAAGCCTCTCAAAGTGCTGGGATTACAGGCTGGATTGCAGGGGTGAGCCACTGTATCCAGCTATTTTTTTTTTTTGTATTTGCTGCAGAGATGGGGTCTGGCGATGTTTCCCAGGCTGGTCTCGAACTACAGACATCGCCCCCTCCTGACAGCAGCCCACCGTGGCCCAGGCAGACCGTGAGCTTCCAGGGCGTGAATGCACAGGTGCGCACGCCCAGGTGTCCACTTATTCTTGACCTGGGGGATGTCAACCCTTGGGGGCTTTTGTAAGCCTACCATCTTCCCCGGCAGTCTGGTCAGCCTCTCTCAACCTCACCACCGACAGAAAAGCTCGATGATCCAGCCCAGCTTCCACAGCCCAGAGATAGAAGGAGGCAGCCCCTTGTCCTGAGATGGGGGCTGCGTCTGATGCCCCCAAAGGACTGCTGTTTGCATTTTTTTTTTTTTTTTTTTTTTTTTTGAGACAGAGTCTCGCTCTGTCGCCCGGGCTGGAGTGCAGTGGCGCCATCTCAGCTCACTGCAAGCTCCGCCTCCCGGGTTGAAGCCATTCTCCTGCCTCAGCCTCCCAAGTAGCCGGGACTACAGGTGCCCGCCACCACGCCCGGCTAATTTTTTTTGTATTTTTTAATAGAGACGGGGTTTCACCCTGTTAGCCAGATTATCTCAATCTCCTGACCTCGTGATCTGCCCACCTTGGCCTCCCAAAGTGCTGAGATGACAGGCATGAGCCACTGCACTGGTCTGGTAAATTCTTTAGTGGTGATTCTCCCACAGTCCTGGAGGCTGCTGTCATCTCAGCACTTTGGGAGACCAAGGCGGGCAGATCACCTGAGGTCACAAGTTTGAGACCAGCCTGGCTAACATGATGAAGCCCCTTCTCTGCTAAAATACAAAAATTAGCTGGGTGTGATGGTGAACGCCTGTCATCCCAGCTACCCGGGAGGCTGAAGCAGGAGAATCGCTTGAACCTGGGAGGTGGAGGTTGCAGTGAGCCGAGATCATACCACTTGCACTCCAGCCTGGGTGACAGCAAGACCGGTCTCTAAAAAGAAAAATTAGGCCAGGTGCAGTGGCTCATGCCTGTAATACCAGCACTTTGGGAGGCCGAGGTGGATCGATCACCTGAGGTCAGGAGTTCGAGACCAGCCTGACCAACAAGGTGAAACTCCGTCTTTACTAAAAATATAAAAATTAGCCGGGTGTGGTGGCACGTGCCTGTAATCCCAGCTACTCGGGAGGCTGAGGCAGGAGAATCGCTTGAACCCGGGAGGCGGAGGTTGCAGTGAGCCAAGATCTCACTGCTGCACTCCAGCCTGGCGACAGAGTGAGACTGCATCTCCAAAAAAAAAAAAAAAAAAAAGGGAGAGAGAGAGAGGGTCTTGCCCTGTCACCCAGGCTGGAGCGCCGTGGTGCAATCACAGCTCACCACAACGTCCACCTCCCGAGGTCACACCACCCTGAGGTCTGGGCCAGTCCCCGGGACACCCCTGCCTTTCCCACGCCCTCCACCTGCAGGACCCCTCCCCTCCTCTTTGCTCACCTCAAACCTGTAGGTACAAATCTCATCCCTCCTCACCTCAGGGAGACACAGGTGCCTCTCACGGCGCTGACAGCCCCGACCCGTGTCGTGGGCGGGGGCAGGAATAGCACCTCCTTCCCCCACTAAGAGTGACCAAGAATCACTGGTGTTTTATCCTGAATTTGATATTCAGAGTTGGATGAAGTGGTTTTTTTTTTTTTTCTTCCCCCAGTTCAACTCTCATCTATTTATCTTAAGGCAGACGATACGCCGTGATTTGATAAGAAAGCGCCCCCAATCAAAGTGTACCTATATCCACAGGTAATTAATACAAAGATTGCTGAATTAAACATGTGAGTCTCCATGCTCGGGCGAGGGGCCCAGGGACCAATTAACACCGCGTCGTCCTCTTTTATGTTCACTTCAATTATGGTTTCTCACCATTTTTAAAGTTATTTTCTGCTTCGCCATCTCTGTACATCAAAGAGCAAGGCAGGACAGGCCCGAGCAGGTGAGATCAGTACCAGGAAGGCAAGGAGGGGACGCGACCGCCGCCCAGGAACCCCCACACGGATCACTGTAGGGTCCGCCTCGGGGAGCGAAGACCCTCGGGGAAAGAGGGTCACTCACCTGTGGGTATTTTCCCAGATGCCAACCAGGACGGCACAGGTGTGGGACGATCGGGGTGGAAACGGTGTGTGCGGTTCAGGTGGCGTCTCAGGCTCTGGCAGGCGGGACACAGGTCAAGTTCTTGTCTTTAGCTGCAGGCTCTCGGCTCGTTTGAGGAAATTTGAGTTTCTGAGGGCGCAGATGGGGGGGCAAAGCCACAAACAGAGGGGCTGCAAACAATAGAGGTTCTCTGCCAGCGGTGGAGACCAGGGGCCTGAGGTCCAGGTGTGTGTAAGGTCTGTGCTTCCTCCAGATGGTCTAGAGGAGGGTCCTTCCTGCCTCTCCCAGCTCCCGGGTGCTCCAGGCATCCCTGGGCTTGTGGCCACATCACTCCAGTCTCTGCCTCCATCTCCACGTGGCCTTCTTCTCTGCATCTGTGTGTCCTCTTCTGTCTTTTAGAAGAGCACCTGTCATTGCATTTAGGGCCCACCCAATATCCAAGATGATTTCATTTTGAGATCCTTCGCCTGATTGCATCTGCAAAGACCCAATTTCCAAACCAGGTCCCATTCACAGGATCTGGGAGTTAGGAATGGAACATCTCTTTGGGGGAAAGGAAGGAAGGAAGAAAGGAAGGGAGGGGGGAGGGAGGGAAGAGAGGGATGGAGGAGGGGAGGAAGGAAGGAAGGAGGTAGGGAGAGTGGGAGGGAGGAAGGAAGGAACAAAGGAAGAAAGGAAGGAAGGAGGGAGGGAAGGAAAGGAAGGAAAGGAGGGAGGGAAGGGAGGAAGGAAGGAGGCAATGAACAAAGGAAGAAAGGGAGGAGGGAAAGAAGGAGGGAGAGAGGGAAGGAAGGAAAGGAAGGAAGAGAGAGGGAAGGAGGGAAGGAACGAGGGAGGGAAGGAAGGAGAAGGAAGGAAACGGGAGAGAGGGAGAAGAGACAGAAAAAAAGGCAGAAAAAGAGGAAGAGATAGACACAGAAGATGAAGAAAGAAAAATAAACTATAAAGGAAGGAGGGAGGGAAGGAGGGAAAGAAGGAAGGAAAGAAGGGAGGGAGGGAGAGAAGGAAGGGAGGAAAGGAGGGAAGGAAGGAAGGAAGGAGGGAAGGAAAGAAGAGAGGGAGGGAGGGAAGGAAGGAAGGGAAGGAAGGAAGGGAGAAAGGGAGAGAAGTAGGGAGGGAAGGAAGGAAAGAAGGAAGGAAGAGAAAACCATCTGACTGAGCACAAGAGCTGAATTCCACCTTCAGAACTCATTGTGTGGTGCCAGGTTTATTCCAGAGCCAACAGGATGAAAAAGCCGATCTTTGATCCACAACCCAGGGTCACAGCATGCTGTGTTCCCTGTGTTGCTCGGACATCAGAGGAGGTGAGCGAAGGCGGCCCAGGGAGGAATCTACTTCCTTCCTTTTCTACCCCACATCCACCTTCCATCTGAAAAACCAGAAGCCAACAGGTGAAAATCACCCCAGAGTGTGATGTTCCCCTTCCTGTGTCCATGAGTTCTCATTGTTCAATTCCCACCTATGAGTGAGAACATGCGGTGTTTGGTTTTTTGTCCTTGCGATAGTTTGCTGAGAATGATGGTTTCCAGCTTCATCCATGTCCCTACAAAGGACATGAGCTCATCCTTTTTGATGGCTGCATAGTATTCCATGGTGTCTATGTGCCACATTTTCTTAATCCAGTCTATCGTTGTTGGACATTTGGGTTGGTTCCAAGTCTTTGCTATTGTGAATAGTTCTGCAATAAACATATGTGTGTGTGTGTCTTTATAGCAGCATGATTTATAGTCCTTTGGGTATATACCCAGTAATGGGATGGCTGGGTCAGATGGTATTTCTAGTTCTAGATCCCTGAGGAATCGCCACACTGACTCCCACAATGGTTGAACTAGTTGACAGTCACACCAACAGTGTAAAAGCTTTCCTGTTTCTCCACATCCTCCCCAGCACCTCTTGTTTCCTGGGGGGAGTGGGGAGGGACAGGATTAGGAGATATACCTCACGTAAATGACGAGTTAACGGGTGCAGCACAGCAACATGGCACACGTACACACATGTAACAAACCTGCACATTGTGCACAGGTACCCTAGAACTTAAAGTATGATAATAAAAAAAAAGAAATTACCACTGACAAAGCCAACTCCCATCGCGGCTGCCTCCCAACCTCAAAACGGCCGTCGCAAAGCACAAAATGAAATCGCCAGGTGGGAGAGGCTTCCACGGAGCCCGTCTCCTCATCTCTTGAAGTCCCTTCACGGTGCGACACGGAGACCAGCTCTGTGTCACTCAACCGTGCCAGCGTGATTAAGGGCAGCTCGGCTGCCAAAAGCTCCCAAGTTTCAGCGTCTTGACCAGTGAACGGGAGACAACAGAACGGCCCAAGGTGACATCCCAGGTGGGTGGGCAGCTCGTGACACTTCTGCTGAAGCTCATTGAGTAGACTCACAGCCACACCAGGTCACAGAAAGTCTGGAAACGCAGCCCGGGCTGGGCCGTGTACGCTGCTGCTACAGTGGAAGAATGGAGGGAGCCTTCCCTCCTTTCCTTCCTTCCTTCCTTCCCTCCCTCCTTCCTTTCTTCCTTTGTACCCTCCCTCCCTCCTTCCCTTTCTCCTTCCTTCCCTCCTTCCTTCCTTTCATCCTTCCCTCCCTCCTTCCTTCCCCTTCCTTCCTTCCTTCCCTCCTTCCTTCCTTCCCTCCTTCCTTCCTTCCCTCCTTCCTTCCCTCCTTCCTTCCTTCCTTCCCTCCTTCCTTCCTTTCCTTCCTTCCTTCCCTCCTTCCTTCCTTCCCTCCTTCCTTCCTTCCCTCCTTCCTTCCTTCCCTCCTTCCCTCCTTTCCTTCCTTCCTTTCATCCTTCCCTCCCTCCTTCCTTCCCCTTCCTTCCTTCCCTCCTTCCTTCCTTCCCTCCTTCCCTCCTTTCCTTCCTTCCTTTCATCCTTCCCTCCCTCCTTCCTTCCCCTTCCTTCCTTCCCTCCTTCCTTCCTTCCCTCCTTCCTTCCTTCCCTCCTTCCTTCCTTCCTTCCCTCCTTCCTTCCTTTCCTTCCTTCCCTCCTTCCTTCCTTCCCTCCTTCCCTCCTTTCCTTCCTTCCTTCCTTTCATCCTTCCCTCCCTCCTTCCTTCCCCTTCCTTCCTTCCCTCCTTCCTTCCTTTCATCCTTCTCTCCCTCCCTCCTTCCCTTTCTCCTTCCTTCTGTCCTTCCTTCCTTTCATCTTCCCTCCCTCCCTCCTTCCCCTTCCCTCCTTCCTTCCCTCCTTCCTTCCTTTCATCCTTCCCTCCCTCCCTCCTTCCCCTTCCTTCTTTCCCTCCCTCCTTCCTTTCTTCCTTTGTTCCCCCCCTCCCTCCCTTCCCTCCTTTCTTTCTTCCTTTGTCCATTGCCTCCTTCTTCCTTCTTCATTGCCTTTGCCCCAATGAAGGGATCATCCGTTGCCACGTGCCAGCCTCCCACATAGCTTCTCTCCTTCCTTCTGAGTCCCTGTTGGTGTTTGACTGATCCATGGATCCACGCCCGTGCCAAGATCTCAAACACAGGTGCCAGTGTGCAAGGGTCATAATCAAGCCACTTAAAGGCAGAGGCCGGGTGTGGTGGCTCACGCCTGTAATCCCAGCACTTTGGGAGGCCGAGGCAGGCGGATCACGAGGTCAGGAGATCGAGACCATCCTGGCTAATGGGGTGAAACCCCGTCTCTACTAAAAATACAAAAAATTAGCCGGGCGTGGTGACGGGTGCCTGTAGTCCCAGCTACTCGGGAGGCTGAGGCAGGAGAATGGCGTGAACCCGGGAGGCAGAGCTTGCAGTGAGACGAGATTGCACCACTGCACTCCAGCCTGGGCGACAGAGCGAGACTCTGTCTCAAAAAAAAAAAAAAAAAGAGCTGTTGGCAGTCTGAATAAAAGATAGGAAATTAGGCCAGGCACCGTGGCTCACGGCTGTAATTCTAGTACTTTGGGAGGTCAAGGCAGGCAGATCACCTGAGGTCGGGAGTTTGAGACCAGCCTGACCAACATGGTGAAACCCCATCTCTACTAAAAATACAAAAATTAACCGGGTGTGGTGGCGGGTGCCTGTCATCCCAGCTACTTGGGAGGCTGAGGCAGGAGAATCACTTGAACCCAGGAGGCGGAGGTTGCAGTGAGCAGAGATTGTGGCATGACCCTCCAGCCTGGGCCACAGATCGAGAGAGGAGGTGTAATGCCACCACACCTGGCTAATTTTTTTTCTTTTTCTTTTTTTTTTGTATTTTAGTAGAGATGGGGTTTCACCATGTTGGCCAGGCTGGTCTCAAACTCCCGACCTCAGGTGATCCACCTGCCTCGAACCCCACAAAGTGCTGGGATTACAGGCGTGAGCCACTGTGCCTGGCCGAAAATATTCTTTTAATTAGCCAGGCGTGGTGGCGTGCACCTGTAGTCGTAGCTACTCAGGAGGCTGAGGCGGGAGGATTGCTTGAGCCCAGGAGGTTGAGGCTGCAACGAGCTATGCTCACATCACCGCACTCCAGCCTGGATGGCAGAACAAGACACTGTCTCAAAAAAAAAAAAAAAATTGTCAGAATGATGATTCGACATAATTGAACACAAATGTACATAGTTCATAGTCTCAGGAGGGTAGCTTATTTGATCAGGAAACCGGTATTGAAGACAGAAAACACACACTTTTGTACTTCACCTCGAACAGAAAAAAGGCAGATAGCTGGGTTTCTTTCTTAAGCCGAAATTACTAAACCCATGTGACCTGTTCAAAGACTCACTTTACTTCTGTAAACTTGGATTCTTAATATGTTTCTTCAGCTTGCAGTTTTGGTAACATTGATTTTTTTTCGTTTGGTCTTTGTTTTGTTTTGTTTCTGAGATGGAGTTTTGCTCTTGTCGCCCAGGCTGGAGTGCAGTGGTGCAATTTCGGCTCACTGAAACCTCCGCCTCCCGGGTTCAAGCGATTCTCTTGCCTCAGCCTCCCAAGTAGCTGGGATCACAGGCGCCCGCCTTTACTAAAAAACTTTGTATTTTTAGTAAAGAGGTTTCTATATGTTGGCCAGGCTGGTTTCAAACTCCTGACCTCAGGTGCCTCTGCCTTCCAAAGTGCTGGGATGACAGGCATGAGCCACCAAGTCCAGCCAAAAGTAATTTTTTTTTTTTTTGAGACAGAGTCTCTCTCTCTCTCATTAGGCTGGAATGCAGTAGTCCGATCTCGGCTCACTGCAACCTCCACCTCCGGGGTCCAAGTGATTCTCCTGTCTCAGCCTCCCGAGTAGCTGGGACTACAGGCACCCGCCACCGCGCCCAGCTAATTTTTTTTTTTTTGAGACGGAGAGAGATAGTCTCAAGGAAAAGTTCCTTTGCGAGACCTGTGAGAACCCGGCGGTACCCATAGGTGGCCTGGCCACGGCAGCCGCCCTCACTACGGCCTCTACTCCTTCTACCGGGGCTTTGCTTGAAACTCTGGATTCCTGTAAACAGTGGGGCCACAGCAGCAGGAGAAAACCCACATGACATAAATTATCAATCATCTGTCAACAAATTCTCTATCAATCATGCATCTGTATTGCTTATGTATCAACTGTCTTTCTGTCAACAAATCTATCAATCATGCATCTATACCAATTATCTGTCAATTATCAACCATCTATTACTCATGCATCTATATCAATGATCAATTATCTGTCAGCCAATCATCTATCATACATTTATAATAGCTATCAATTATCTGTCAATCACCTATTAACATGCATCTATATCAATTATCAGTCAATCATCTGTCAACCAATCTATCATACATTTATATTAATGTCTTTCATTATCTGTCAACACCTATTACTTATGCATCTATATCAATTATCAATTATTTGTCAACCAATCATCTATCAATCATACATTTATATTAATGTCTATCAATTATCTGTCAATCTCCTATTAATCATGCGCCTATACCAATTATCTGTCAATTATCAACCATCTATTAATCAAGCATCTATATCAATTATCAATCATCTGTCAATCAATCATCTATCATACATTTATATTACTGTCTATCAATTATCTGTCAATTAATCATGTGTCTATATCAATTATCAATTATCTGTCAACCATCTATCATACATTTATATTAATAGCTATCAATTATCTGTCAATCACCTATTAATCATGCATTTATATCAATTATCTATCAATCATCTGTCAACCAATCATCTATCAATCATACATTTATATTAATGTCTATCATCTGTCAATCACCTATTAATCATGCATCTATATCAATATCTATCCATCAATTATCTGTCAACCAATCACTGTCAATCATCCACCTATGAATCAACCGTGTGTCCTATGGTTTGAATAAATGTGTCCTGCACGTGAGAATGTGTCCCCGACACCCTACAGGGCACAGGACGTCCTAGGACGGAGAATCCTCCAGCCCCAGATGTCAGCAGATGTGTCAGCAGATGTGATCAGCCTTCATGAGAAGCCACCTGGCTGATCCCAAAAATCCCTGCCGACCGCCACATTCTCACTCTGGCGACAAAGGAATAGGACTTCGTAGCCACAACCCAGGACCCCACGATTGGGCATTAAACCGGTGGGCGAGGAGACACACGCGTGTTTAACACAAGGCTTTTCTTGAGGAGTGTTGGGCTTGTCCTGGACGTCAGCCGTGTGGGTCCTGTGAGATGAGCTATTTTCAGCTCAGAGTCCCCAGGAAGGCGGCGCTGACCCCCTGCCTGGTCCAGGGTTCCCAGGGCCAGGCTTGAGGCTTGATTCTTTCCCAGGACCCCCTGAGTTTCGGGGGAGACCCTCTCCTGAGGCCCCAGCCTCGTACACATAAGCCTTTTTTTTTTTTTTTTTTTGAGACGGAGTCTTGCTCTGTCGCCCAGGCTGGAGTGCAGTGGCACGATCTCGGCTCAGTGCAACCTCCACCTCCCGGGTTCACGCCATTCTCCTGCCTCAGCCTCCTGAGTAGCTGGGACTACAGGCGCCCACCACCACGCCTGGCTAATTTTTTGTATTTTTAGTAGAGACGGGGTTTCACCGTGTTGGCCAGGATGGTCTTGATCTGCTGACCTTTGATCCACCTGCCTCGGCCTCCCAAAGTGCTGGGATGACAGGTGTGAGCCAGCGCGCCTGGCCAACACGTGAGTCATTTTTACGTGCACAGTTTCGTGGTAACAAGCACGCTCACACTTTTGTGCAACCATCCCCGTTATTTGTCTCCAGAATTCCACTTCTAAACCCGAAACTGAGCCCCCTTCAACAACAAGTCCATCCGCCCTCCTCAGCCCCCAGCACCCACCGTTATACTTTCTGCCTCTGTGAATCTGGTGACTAGAGGGACCTCATCGACGTGGAATCACACAGGATTTGTCCTTCTGTGTCTGGCTGATTTGTCTTTAGCGTAACATTCTCCAGCTTCTTCCACATGGTAGCAGGTGTTTGAATAGCCTCCCTTGTTAAGGAGTCTCACTCTGTCCCCCAGGCTGGAGTGCCGTGGTGTGATCTCGGCTCACTGCAACCTCCGCCTCCCAGGTTCAAGCGATTCTCCTGCCTCAACCTCCTGAGTAGCTGAGATTACAGGCACCTGCCACCACATCCAGCTAATTTATTTTGTATTTTAGTAGAGACAGGGTTTCGCCATGTTGCCCAGGCTGGTCTCAGACTTCTGAGCTCAGGTGATCCGCCCGCCTCAGCCTCCCAAAGTGCTGGGATTACAGGCATGAGCCAATGCATCTGGCCTTTTTTTTTTTTTTTTTTTTTTGAGACAGAGTTTCCCTCTTGCCCCCCAGGCTGGAGTGCAGTGGTGTGATCTCAGCTCACTGCAGCATCTGCCTTCCAGGTTCAAGCTATTCTCCTGTCTCAGCCTCCCAAATGGCCGGGATGACAGATGCGTGCACCAGACGCGGCTAATTTTGTATTTTTAATAGAGACGGGGTTTCACCATGTTGGTCAGGCTGGTCTCAAACTCCTGACTTCTGGTGACCCACCCGCCTCAGCCTCCCAAAGTGCTGAGACGACAGGCATGAGCCACCGTGTCCGGCCACTTCTTACCCGATTTCTATGAAAACAACAGCAATAAAAAATAGGCCAGGCACAGTGGCTCATGCCCATAATTGCACGACGCTGGAAGGCTGAGGCAGGAGGATCACTTGAGGTTAACAGTTCAAGACCAGCCTGGACAACACGGTGAGACCCCATCTCTATAGAAACTTTAGAAATGAGCCCGGGCTGGTGGCGGGCACCTGTGGTCCCAGCTCCTCGGGAGGCTGAGGCAGGTGAATCGCCTGAGCCCAGGAGGTGGAGGCTGCAGTGAGCCGAGATCACACCCAGACTCCAGCCTGGGTGACAAAGCGAGACCCTGATTTGAACAGCCTCTAAGGCTCTACGACCGGACAACAGCCTCGGGTCCCGGCTGCCACCGTCCCAAGGGCCCCCCTCTCTGCCCTGGACCGTTTTAGCAGGTTGGCAAGTCAGGGTGGCACTTTTCCATGGATCTAAGGTCACGTGAGCAAACTGTAAACAGATGCTGGAGGGGTGACCTCGAGGGGTTCCTGTTGCCGTCCCTGCCTCGCAGATGGGGAAGCCGGGGTGCAAAGACGGTGAGACACCCCCCCTTCCGCTGAGGTCACAGAGCTGTCAGGAGGCTCAGCCAGGACACAGTGCAGACGCCAGGCTGTCCAGGAAGAAAGGCAGGGAGGGAGGGAGGGAGGAAAGATGGAAGGAAGGAAGGAAGGAGGAAGGAAAGAAGGAAGGAAGGAAAGAAGGAAGGAAGGAGGGAGGGAGGAAAGGAGGGAAGAGGCTGCAGTGAGCCGAGATCACACCCAGACTCCAGCCTGGGTGACAGAGCGAGATCCTGATTTGAAACTGTCCAAACACTGACCCATTTAGACACAGACTGGAGACCACTCAGGTCAGCGGCAGCACATGCCGTGTGCCCACCAGACGATTATTCTAAGGGAGAATTACAGGAAGGATTTTCGTGGACTTTTGCAGCCACTTAAACAATTTCTACAAAAATAAAATAAAATAAAATAGGCCCGGTGCGGTGGCTCACAGCTGTCATCACGGCACGTTGGGAGGCTGAGGTGGTGGATGGCTTGATCCCAGGGGTTCTAGACCAGCCCAGGGAACGTGGTGAAACCCCCGTCTCTACAAAAAATACAAAAAAATGAGCTGGGTGTGGTGGCAGGTGCCTGTGGTCCCGGCTACTTGGGAGGCTGAGGTGGGTGGATCACGTGAGGTTAGGAGTTCAAGACCAGCCTAGGCAACGTGGTGAAACCCTCGAAATCTTGGACGTATGAGAGAGAATGGGGGGCTGGGGAGACAGTGCAAAGTGCAATGTGGCTGATTTTCATCTCCTCGGCTAGATGACCGCTCACTCCCGATAGCTTTTGTTTTGTGAGGGGAACGTCAAAAACACAGTCAAGCGAAGCTTCCAGACATCAGTTCTGAATTAGCTGGTGACAGGTCTGAACGGCACACGGGGTTGGGAGCTGGGGGAGGGAAGGGGTTTGATCCCGGTTTGGGATGAATTTAAAGAGCTGAACACGGCAGTCCAGGAGGCGGGAAGGAGGTCCCGGGATTCGCAGCCGGGGACCCACAAGGGGGAAGGCAGTGACGTGTTTCAAAATTCGGCAAAGGATCCCACAAAGGTCCACGGTTTCCGTAGGTGACGCCGCCATCGTGTGGCCGAAAAGAAAATACGCAGTGAAAAACGCGGGGACGGAGTGGCCGTCCTGTCTCTGGGGTGTCCGTCCTGTCTCTGGGGAGGAGACTCCAGAGACAGACAGAGACTCCAGAGACAGGACGGAGACTCCAGAGACAGGACGGAGACTCCAGAGACAGGACAGAGACTCCAGAGACAGCACGGCCACCCCAGAGACAGCACAGACACCCCAGAGACAGGACGGACACCCCAGAGACAGGACGGACTCCTGTCTCTGGAGTCTCTGTCCTGTCTCTGGAGTCTCTGTCTGTCTCTGGAGTCTCTGTCCTGTCTCTGGAGTCTCTGTCTGTCTCTGGAGTCTCTGTCTGTCTCTGGAGTCTCTCTCCTGTCTCTGGAGTCTCTGTCTGTCTCTGGAGTCTCCGTCCTGTCTCTGGAGTCTCTCTCCTGTCTCTGGAGTCTCTGTCCTGTCTCTGGAGTCTCTGTCTGTCTCTGGAGTCTCTGTCCTGTCTCTGGAGTCTCTGTCCTGTCTCTGGAGTCTCTCTCCTGTCTCTGGAGTCTCTCTCCTGTCTCTGGAGTCTCCGTCCTGTCTCTGGAGTCTCTCTCCTGTCTCTGGAGTCTCTGTCTGTCTCTGGAGTCTCTGTCCTGTCTCTGGAGTCTCCGTCCTGTCTCTGGAGTCTCTGTCTCTGGAGTCTCCGTCCTGTCTCTGGAGTCTCTGTCTGTCTCTGGAGTCTCTGTCCTGTCTCTGGAGTCTCTCTCCTGTCTCTGGAGTCTCCGTCCTGTCTCTGGGGTGTCCGTCCTCTCTCTGCAGTAGCCGTCCCGTCTCTGGAATAGTTGTGCTGTCACTGCAGTGGCCATCCTGTCACCTGCGTGCCTTTCATGTCACCGGCGTGGCCGCCCTGATTCCAGATTCTGATCTGCGCTAGGATAAAACGTCCTTCGCCCAGCACAGGGCGCATCCCCTTCATGCTCTGAGGCTTTGCACGGCCTCCCCGTGAGCCCGTCTGGGAGGGAAGAGCCCCGCCCCTGCGATAGTCGTACGTTGCTTGCACGTGAATCACGACATGGACCGGACAGTCTGTGTTTGGGGAACCATCGCTTTGCATGAGGGCAGAGTGTGTGGTCATTGTTTTTAAGAGATATTCACTGAAGTACTATCAGCCCTCAAAATCATCTTCTAACGCTTTAAATAGACGTAATGTATATCTCACGTACATCTTTATACACACAAATACCTCTACACCTATATAAATGCATATAGACATACAAGGTGTGTGTGTGTGGACAGAGGGAGAGAGGAGAAATATTTACTGAAATATCAGCCATCAAAATCATCTCCTAATGGTTTAAATATACATCTGTATCATCTATATCATATATGCACAAATACCTCTATACCTATATAAATACATATATACATAGAAAAACGTGTGTGTGTGTGTGTGTGTGTGTGAGAGAGAGAGAGAATGAGAAGGAGAGACAGAGACAATTTGATTGGTTGAGAATTATGTCTCCCACAAAAGGCTCATTGCCCAGATGCGGTGGCTCACACCTGTAATCCCAGCACTTTGGGAGACCAGACCGGGAGGGGGGCTTGAACCCAGGAGTTTAACACCAGCCTGGGCAACACAGCAAAGACGTCATCTCTACAAAGCATTAGAAAATTAGCCGGGTGTGGCGGCAGGTGCCTGCGGTCTCAGCCGCTCGGGAGGCTGAGGCGGGAGGATGGCTTGAGCCCAGGGGTTGGAGGCCGTGGTGGCCACGATTGCACCACTGCACTCCAGCCTGGGTGACAGAGCGAGACCCTGTCTTCAAAATAAATAAATAGAAAAGAAGGGCATGAGGCAGAGGGGAGAGGCAGTCTCTAAGGCTCTACGACCGGACAACAGCCTCGGGTCCCGGCTACCACCGTCCCAAGGGCCCCCCTCTGTGTCCTGGGCCGTTTTAGCAGGTTGGCAAGTCAGGGTGGCGCTTTTCCATGGATCTAAGGCCACGTGAGAAAGCTGTAAACAAATGCTGGAGGGGTGACCTCGAGGGGTGCCTGTTGCCGTCCCTGCCTCACAGATGGGGAAGCCGGGGTGCAAAGACGGTGAGACACCCCCCACCCCGCCAAGGCCACAGAGCTGTCAGGAGGCTCAGCCAGGACACAGAAAGAAAGGGAGGGAGGGAGGGAGGAAAGATGGAAGGAAGGAAGGAAGAAGATTCCGTGTGAATTCACGCAGTGAACAAACACTCCCTGAGCCCACCCTCCACGGCCCGTTCTGCTCCAACCCCGCAATGAACCATGACCTCAGCCATCCAGGCCTTTGGGGGGAATCCAGGAGGACCCCCAACACAAGAACGACGGTGACATCACGATGACAGTGAAGACCAGCCCTGCGGCCACCGCTCCACCGAGGGAAGCCAGGGACCCCCACCTCCATCCAAGCCTTTCAGACGAGATTGGGTTGACTTGAGGATGTGGCGAGGGGGTGTTTTCCTGGCTGATATCAGAACACTTTGCACAGAACCCCCCACCACAACTCCCGAGACCCACCTGCTCGTGCCTTTGGGGGCTCAGGAGAAGAGGGGTTCCCCCGGTATACCGAGTATGACACGCTCCGTTCACACGTGTGCGATGAGACACACCTGCCCCCCCGGCGTGGCTTCTAAACACGATTCTGCAGACTCTGACAGGGAGCACCTGCTAGCGGCACCACCTCTGTCCCCACCACAGTTTTCTCTGCATTGCAGGTGACGCTTTCATCTACCTGGAACCCTCAGTACCGACCCCAGCAGTCACCTAGGGCTCATCGGATGCAGGCGGGAAAGACATAAGCCCCGGAGGCGTTTTCCCTGTTTTCTGTAGGTCACATGATCATTTGGTGGCAAGATCTAGAATTTAGGGGGTTTGATTCTAGACTGTCTTCTATTTTTTAATCTTTTTTTTCTTTTATTTTCATTTATTTATTTATTTATTTATCTTTATTTTTAATTTTTTTTTTTATATAGAGAGTTTCTTTCTCTCGCCCAGGCTGGAGTGCAATGGCGCGATCTCGGCTCACTGCAAGCTCCGCCTCCCGGGTTCACGCCATTCTCCTGCCTCAGCCTCCCGAGTAGCTGGGACTACAGGCGCCCGCCACCACGCCCGGCTAATTTTTTGTATTTTTAGTAGAGACGGGGTTTCACCGTGTTAGCCAGGATGGTCTCGATCTCCTGACCTCGTGATCCACCCGCCTCGGCCTCCCAAAGTGCTGGGATTACAGGCGTGAGCCACTGCGCCCGGCCACAGGGGGAATCTCTTGAGCCCAGGAACTCAAGACAAACCTGGGCAACGTAGTGAGACCCCATCTCCACAAAAATTAGAAATTATTTCCATATTCGACACCATCAATTAGTGGGTGAGGAAGGTGCCCAGGGAATGAGTTTTTGAGCACAGCTCTGATTGACGACTCTGAGACGAGTTCCCAGAAGGAAGGCAGCAGATACACTTTCTCAAGTCTTTTCTACTCAATGCCAAATCGCTCTCGCAGAAGGCACCTGGGGAGGCTGAGGCAGGAGGATGATGAGCCCAGGAGTTGAGGTTGCACTGAGCTATGATTGCGTCACTGCCCTGCAGCCTGGGAGACAGAGCAAGACCCTGTCTCCAAAAGAAAAAAAAAAAACGCTGGGGCCGGGCACGGTGGCTCTCACCTGTCATCCCAGCACTTTGGGAGGTCGGGGCGGGTGGATCACCTGGATGCATCACCTCCCTGGCGGGAGGTCAGGAATTCAAGACCAGGCTGACTAAGATAGTGAAACCCCGTCTCTACTAAAAACACAAAATTAGCCGGGCGTGGTGGTGCACAGCTGTCATCCCAGCTACTCGGGAGGCTGAGGCAGGAGGATCTCTTGAACCCGGGAGTGGAGGTTGCAGTGAGCCGAGATTGCACCATTGCACTCCAGCCTGGGCAATAAGAGCAAAACTCCATCTCCAAAAAATAAAAGGCTGGGCACGGTGGCTCATGCCTGTCATCCCAGCACTTTGGGAAGCCGAGACGGATGGATCACCTGAGGTCAGGAGTTCGAGACCAGCCTGACTATCATAGTGAAATGCTGTCTCTACTAAAAATACAAAATTAGCCGGGCGTGGTGACACATGCTTGTAATCCCAGCTACTCAGGAGGCTGAGGCAGGAGGATCGCTTGAACCCGGAGTGGAGGTTGCAGTGAGCTGAGATTGCAACATTGCACTCCAGCCTCATAACAAGAGCGAGATTCTGTCTCAAAAAAAAAAAAAAAAACTCATCACAAGCAGCAGTTAGATACTATTTTCTTTGTCTACTCACTCCTGATGGCTCCACTAGAGAGGAGGGAACCTCACACACACCCCACCAGGTACCCAGCACCCAGAACGGCATCCAGAGCTCCGTGGACACGCAACAAGCGTTCGCTAAGCCCAACTCAGCCAGGGCAGGGCCGGGAGAGGCTGTGACAAAAAGGAGAAAGAAAACGCCTATTTGCGGACGGTTCCCCAGGGGCCCGTCCGTCAGCCAGAACCACTTCCAGGCCGTGTTTTTCTTCCCCGTCTCCGAGGCCGAGCAGGTGATAAATCTTTCACCAACGCCGGGGCCTTGCAGGTCGGAATCAGCCGCCACCTACGTGGTGTGGCTCTAGGGACCCCAGGAATCCCCCCCCTGTCCGCATCCAGAAATCCCCTGCCCAGCGCCAACCCGGCCGCAGGTGCCTCAAAGTCCTTCCTTCTTCCTCAGGGTAAAAAATTAACGGCAGCTGTCAAAACACTCATTTTATCTGGGTGGCGAAATACATTACACAGGGGCCTGCCGTTAACACCTTCGTCCCAACGAGTTTATCCGGATTCCCGTCAGGACCTGGGAGGTCTGGACAGAGAAGGTTCTGGGTCCCTAGAACCAGGACAGACGGGAGGCGGGAGCAGGTGGGGGCTCTGAGAGTTTGCAGAGCGAAGGTTTTCTCCCACGGAGGCTGCTGGCTCAGGACCCCCAGCCGGGAAGGGTGAGTTGCAGCTGGAGCAGCGTCTGTCTGTCTTAGACGTTCTCCGACGGCCCCTCACGAGACCCTGACGTCCTGGCCTGTGTGCTGTGTCTGCAGCATGAAAACAGTTGTTTTTATTATTATTATTATTATTATATTATTTTTGAAACAGACTTTTTGCTCTTGTCGCCCAGCCTGGAGTGCAGTGGCACGATCTCGGCTCGCTGCAACCTTGGCCTCCCTGGTTCAAGCGATTCTCCTGCCTCAGCCTCCCAAGAAGCTGGGATTACAGGCACCTGCCACCAACATGCCCAGCCAACTTAGTATTTTTAGTAGAGACAGGGTTTCACCATGTTGGCCAGGCTGGTCTCGAACTCCTGACCTCAAGTGATCCGTCCGCCTCAGCCTCCCAAAGTGCTGGGATTGCAGGTGTGAGCCACCACGCCTGGCCCAAAACAAAATTTACAGAGCAGGACAAGCACGGTGGCTCACGCCTGTCATCCCAGCACTTTGGGACGCTGAGGACAGTGGATCACTTGAGGTCAGGAGCTTGAGACCAGCCTGGCCGATGTGGTGAAAGCTCATGTCTACTTAAAAAATACAAAAATTAGCCGGGCGTGGTGGCGGGCGTCTGTACTCCCAGCTACTCGGGAGGCTGAGGCAGGAGAATCGCTTGAACCTGGGAGGTGGAGGTTGCAGTGAGCCGAGATCGCGCCAGTGCACTCCAGCCTGGGCGACAGGGTGAGACTACGTCTCAAAAAAAAAAAAAAAAAAGAAAAAGAAAAGGAAAAAGAAAGAAGGAAGGAAGGAAGGGAGGGAGAGAGGGAAGGAAGGAAGGAAGAGAAGGAAGGAAGGGAAAGAAGGAAGGGAGGAAGGGAAGGAAGGAAGAGAGGGAGGGAAGGAAGGGAGGGACGGAGGGAAGGAAGGAAGGAAAGAAGGAAGGAAGGAAGGGAGGGAGGGAAGGAAGGGAGGGAGGGAGGGAAGGAAGGAAGGAACGAAGGAAGGAAGAAAGGAAGGAAGGAAGAGAAGGAAGGAAGGAGGAAAGGAAGGGAGGGAGGGAAGGAAGGAAGGAAAGAAAGAAGGAAGGCAGGCAGGCTGTTTCCAAAGGCTTTTCATGGCACGAGAAATGCCTGTGCCAACATTTAAGTGGACAAAATACTGGCTAGAGAAGCACATCGTGTGAATAAGTTGGGATTCCCAATTTATAAAACCTGTGAGTGTGGTATCTCTTCTTAGGGCCGGTCATAGCAGCTTATAAAAAGAACAGAGGGGCCGGGGGCAGTGGCTCATGCCTATAATCCCAGCACTTTGGGAGGGCGATGAGGGCGGATCACCTGAGGTCAGGAGTTCGAGACCACCCTGGCCAACATGGTGAAACCCCATCTCTACTAAACATACAAAAATTAGCCGGACGTGGTGGCAGGTGCCTGTAATCTCAGCTACTCGGGAGGCTGAGGCAGGAGAATCGCTTGAACCGGGAGGCGGAGGTTGCAGTGAGCCGAGATCGTGCCATTGCACTCCAGCCTGGGCGACAGAGAGAGACTCCATCTCAAAAAATAAAAACAAAATAAAAGTTCCGTGGGGAAATGAGCTAGAACGTGTGTCCCCAACTGTTCTCTAAAGACTGAGGGGGTATTTGTGCCGTTCTGTGTCTCAAAGTTTTCTCGAATTAATTTATTTTTTTCCTTTATCATCTTCCAGAATTTTCTGCCCGGAGCCTGCATTTCTTTTGCCAGCAGAAGGGAGCCGTTTGGTTTTATTGTTAAACTCAAAGAGCCGGTTTCTTTCTGTCTTTGTCAGAAGGATGCAGTACGGTGACTGGCCCCAGGGCCGTACGGACCCCGTTTTGTGGGGGACACACGTGGGCAGAGTGGGTGAGATAGGAGGGGAACAGGTGCCATCCCTTCTGCGGTGGGCACGACGCCTTGGGCTGGGCCTGATTATTCTATTGCGTCGCAGAGCCGTGGGCAGGACCCCCTCATGCAGGTGAGCCCCGGGTGAACCACTCTGCCTCACCTTGCATGTATGCTGAGGAGGTGACCCCACGCGCAGGTCACAGACACCGGTGTTCTTAGGGGAAGCCCAGAGCGTCCTGTGTGGCGAGAGGTGCCCTGGGAGGCGGCGAGGGGGCGCGGATTAGCGCGTCCAGGCGTCTGCAGATGTGGCCTGACGTCGGCTCCCGGCAGAAACAAGTTGTTTTCTGAGACGCAGCCCCTGTGATGTGGGAGGCGGGCGCCCGGGGTTTGCAGACGTTTCTCGGTAATATTTGTCCAGAAGCAAGATTGAGCTCTTGGCTGGAGACTGTGAGGCCACTGTAGAGAGACCACAGATTCTGGCTGCCGGGAACGTGGCAATTAGAAGGATTTATGGTGTTTGCACGGCTCCCTGGGGTGGGATCCTTTTGGAGGTGGTCCTGGGGAGCACTGTGGGGTCCAGACGGTGTCTCCAGCCCAGCTGCAGATCGAGCCACGTGGCGTATGGGAGGACGCGTTGTCAGAGGCAAATGAACCAGACTGACTCCATCTTGACTGACAGCTGGACAATGAGGCTGGAACTTGCTGGCTGCATTCTCAGAAAGTTCAGCGTGTTCGTCGCCCGGAGATGTTTACGGTTAAAGGAACAAATTACACCGGGCGCGGTGGCTCACGCCTGGAATCCCAGTGCTTTGGGAAGCCGAGGCGGCTGGATTGCTTGAGGTCAGGAGTTCAAGACCAGCCTGGCATCTAGGAGAAATGGTAAAACCCCATCTCTACTAAAAACACAAAAATTAGCCAGATGTGGTGGCTCATGCCTGTCATCCCAGCTACTCAGGAGGCTGAGGCACGAGAATCGCTTGAACCCAGGAGGTGGAGGTTGCAGTGAGCCGAGATTGCACCACTGCACTCCAGCCTGTGGACAGAGACTCTGTCTCAGAAAAAAAAAAAAAGGAACAAATTTATAATGTTTACTGGCCAGACACAGTGGCTCACGCCTGTAATCCCAGCACTTTGGGAGGCTGAGGCAAGTGGATCACCTGAGGTTGGCAGTTCGAGGCCAGCCTGACCAACACGGAGAAACCATCTCTACTAAAAAAAATACAAAATTAGCCAGGCGTGATGGTGCGCACCTGTAATCCCAGCTACTTGGGAGGCTGAGGCAGGAGAATCACTTGAACCCGGGAGGCAGAGATTGCAGCGAGCCAAGATCACACCACCTCACTCCAGCTACTGGGGAGGCTGAGGCAGGAGGATCGCTTAAGCCCAAGAATTGGAGGCTGCACTCCAGCCTGGGCGACAGAGCAAGACTTCGTCTCAAAAAATAAAAATAATACTGATTCTTGCAAAGCATAGTAATTAAGAAAATTGATTCTTAGCCTCCCGAGTAGCCGGGATTACAGGTGTGCACCACCACGCCCGGCTAATTTTTGTATTTTTAGTAGAGACGGAGTTTCATCGTGTTGGCCAGGCTGGTCTCGATCTCCTGACCTCGTGATCTGCCCGCCTCAGCCTCCCAAAGTGCTGGGATGACAGGCGTGAGCCACTGTGCCCGGCCCCATTTTACTTTCTAAATAAACTTGCTTTTATTTTGCACTGCGGACTAGATGTGAATTCTTTGTTGCACAAGATCCAGGACCCCTCTCTTGGGGTCTCAATCCAGGGACCCCAAGATGGCCTCAGCTGCCTGGTGGTCAGGGACTCAGGGGTCCGCAGGGCTCTTCTGAGGGTAAAAGGGGGATACCGAAGGGGCGTCCTCCCTGTCAGCCTCCTGGACAGCTCAGCATGGACACCTGGAGAGGCCAGAGCCGCAGCCCCACACCCACCTCCCCGCCCACCAGCTCTGAACGTGCTCAGATGCAGGAGGAAGTGAGTTTGAATTTGGCGACGTATCCCCCTTTTGTTCCCCAAACCCATCGTCAGGGCTGGGAGCTGTAGTGCACATCTGTAATCCCAACACTTTGGGAGGCTGAGGCAGGAGGATCGCTTGAGCCCAAGAATTGGAGGCTGCAGTGAGCTAAGATCGTGCCACTGCACCCCAGCCTGGGCAACGTAGAGACACCCTGTCTCTACAGAAAATACAAAATGAGCCTAGCACGGTGGTGCACGCCTGTGGTCCCAGCTACTCGGGAGGCTGAGGCAGGA
Source organism: Symphalangus syndactylus (assembly GCF_028878055.3). Lineage (NCBI taxonomy): Eukaryota > Metazoa > Chordata > Mammalia > Primates > Hylobatidae > Symphalangus > Symphalangus syndactylus. The sequence goes on along the minus strand of NC_072447.2, from coordinate 14,698,283 downwards.
GGATCGCTTAAGCCCAAGAATTGGAGGCTGCGGTGAGCTAAGATCGTGCCACTGCACCCCAGCCTGGGCAACAAGCAATACGCTGCCTCGAAAAAAAAGAAAAACCTCATCCGTGAAGGCGCCAGGAGGGACGTTTATTTGGACCTCACGCAATGCTCTCTCGTCTTGGGGATCTGGGGGTGAACGTGGGGGTGGGGGGACGGCTTCAGCGTTCACCTCCGTGCCAGACGCAGCCCCTGACACATGGCGAACAGTTCCTAGTGGGTTGGTGATGAAGGCCTGTTCCCCAGCACCTGCTAGCTCCTCTGAGAAGTCTCCAGGGCCCCAGGGGCAGGAAAAGGCTTGGAATATTTGTGGGCTTATAAAGGTTTCCACCTGCCCGTAAAATGACGTTTACAAGCCCCACCTCCACTTAGCAGTGACGGCTTCCTCCCCTACTCACCCCTCCAGCGGCTGCAAATCCCTGGATTATGGAAAACGGTGTGCGTGTGCCTGTTGACTCGGAGATCTGTTGGAAATACACACATTTGGGAAGAGAGGTCAGAAAGGCAGATTTACGAATAAAGACCTTCCCTGGGGCGGGCGGGGGTGGGAGCGGTGTAAATGAACGGTGAATCTTGCCTGGGTGCCATGGCTCATGTCGGTCATCCCAGCACTTTGGGCGGGCAGATACCTTGAGCCCAGGTGTTCAAGATCACCCTGGGCAACAGAGCAAGACCCTGTCCCTACAAAAAAATATATAAAAATTAGCCAGGTGTGATGGTGCATGTCTGTAGTGCCAGCTCCTCAGGAGGCTGAGGTGGGAGGATCACCTGAGCCCAGGAGGTGGAGGCTGCAGTGAGCTGAGATTGCACCACTGCACTCCAGCCTGGGCACCAGAGCAAGACCCTGTCCCTACAAAAAAATATATAAAAATTAGCCAGGTGTGATGGTGCATGTCTGTAGTGTCAGCTCCTCAGGAGGCTGAGGTGGGAGGATCACCTGAACCCAGGAGGTGGAGGCTGCAGTGAGCTGAGATTGCACCACTGCACTCCAGCCTGGGCACCAGAGCAAGACCCTGTCCCTACAAAAAAATATATAAAAATTAGCCAGGTGTGATGGTGCATGTCTGTAGTGTCAGCTCCTCAGGAGGCTGAGGTGGGAGGATCACCTGAGCCCAGGAGGTGGAGGCTGCAGTGAGCTGAGAAAAAGGACACTGAAGAGTGTTGATGCCGGGGACAAGCTCAGGAGGACGAGGACAGATCTGAACACTTCCTTCCATGTATATCATCTAGAAATCTAAGTGCCAATGTCTGCATCTTTTGGATAAGCTATTTTTCATCTAAATATTTTCTCTTGCATTAAAAAATAATAATAATAAACACCGGGCCAGGCGCGGTGGCTCACGCCTGTCACCCCAGCACTTTGGGAGGCCGAGGCAGGTGGATCACGAGGTCAGGAGATTGACACCATCCTGGCCAACATGATGAGACCCCGTCTTTACTAAAAACACAAAAATTAGCCAGGCGTGGTGGCGGGCGCCTGTAGTCCCAGCTACTCGGGAGGCTGAGGCAGGAGAATCGCTTGAACCCGGGAGGCGGAGGCTGCAGTGAGCCGAGATCGCGCCACTGCACTCCAGCCTGGGTGACAGAGCGAGACTCCGTCTCAAAAATAAACAAACAAAGGAAAAATGGCTCACACGCTGAACTTTATGTTCTGTACATCTTACGTACCACGGTAAACGAACAGGAAAACAAGACTCAGAAAGCATTCATCAGCCACCATGTGAAAACCAGGCCTTAGATCCATTTTTATAATTAATTTCAGACAGTCAGGTATTTGGTTTAAGAGTGCTGTGTGAGTCCACGCTACCTGGGGTGCTTGGACACTTAATTGCAAAATAATTAGAGAAAATTGGTGACTGCTTTCATCTCTGTTTCATCTTTTTCATCTGCAAGTAATGAGAATTCTGCAGCTTGGAGGATGAAAAGTCAAAATCTAGACGCTTCCGGTTCTATTCTAATGATGTTCCATACGCAGCTGCCCAAGCACAAAGCATGCTGACCATTTTTTACCATTTTGACTTTATTTTTTTTTTCTAAATGTCATAAGGGAAACTTAATTCCTTTTAATTAAATGTCTTTAAAAGCCCAACCCTTTAGTCTTTGAGCTTCTGTGCTCCGTCTCCTCCCATGCTGTAGAGGGTACTTCCATTTTCAATAAATCATTTCATTCCTTCCTTGCAAAAAATAAAAAATAAAAATAAAATAGGGCCAGGTGAGGTGGCTCACGCCTGTCATCCCAGCACTTTGGGAGGCCGAGGTGGGTGGATCACCTGAGGTCAGGAGTTCGAGACCAGCCTGGCCAACATGGTGAAACCCTGTCTCTGCTAAAAATACAAAAATTAGCCAGGCGTGGTGGCGGGTGCCTGTAATCCCCGCTATTCGGGAGGCTGAGGCAGGAGAATCGCTTGAACCCGGGAGGTGGAGCTTGCAGTGAGCCGGGATTGCGCCACTGCCCTCCAGCCTGGGCAACAGAGCGAGACTCCATCTCAAAAAAAAAAAAAGAAAATAGGGTCCTTGCAGGTACAATTAAGTCAAAGATCTCACAATGAAATCATTCTGGATTAGGGTGGACCCTAAACCCAATGACAGGCGTCCTTCTAAGAGACAGAAGAGGCGACTCAGACACAGAGGAGAAGGCCACGTGGAGATGGAGGCAGAGACCAGAGTGATGCAGCCACAAGCCCAGGGATGCCTGGAGCCCCCAGGAGCTGGGAGAGGCAGGAAGGACCCTCCCCTACAGCCTGTGGAGGGAGCGCGGCCCTGAGACACCTGGACCTCAGACTCCTGGTCTCCAGGATGGGAGAGGATAAATTCCTGTTGCTTTAGGGACCACCCTCCTGGTAGTTCTTTGTTACGGGAGTGCCAGGAATCTAATTCCGCTGCGTTTTGCAATTGGTTAATCATTGATCTTTGTTCAAAGACTGTGATAGCTGGATTATGGACGCAGAGCAGTTCACAAAAGACCCTCAGGCCCTGGGGACCACCAGACACAGTATCATCCCAGCATCTCTTTACTGGGACATTTTACAATAAAAATAATGGCTTTTTTTTTTTTTTAGAGGGAGTCTCACTCTGTCGCCCAGGCTGGAGTGCAGTGGTGCAATGTCAGCTCAGCATAACCTCTACCCCCCAGGTTCGAGCAATTCTCCCGCCTCGACCTCCTGAGTAGCTGGGATTACCAGCATGCACCACCACACCCGGCTGATTTTTGTATTTTTAGTAGAGGCAGGATTTCACCATGTTATCCAGGCTGGTCTGGAACTGCTGGCCTCAGGTGATCCACCTGCCTTGGCCTCCCAAAGTGCTGGGATGACAGGTGTGAGCTATCGTGCCCTGTCATCGCAGCACTTTGGGAGGCTGAGGTGGGAGGATCACTTGAGCCCAGGAGCTTGAGACCAGCCTGGGCAACATAGCAACACCACCCTCTCTACAAAAAAAAATACAAAAATTAGCCAGGCGTGGGGACGTGCACCTGTAGTCCCAGCTACTCAGGAGGCTGAGGCAGGAGGATGGGTTCAGCCCAGGAGGCGGAGGCTGCAATGAGCCGTGATTGCACCACTGCACTCCAGCGTGGGAGACAAAGCAATACTCTGTCTCCAAACACACACACACACACACACACACACACACACAAAATACCCACAATAGTGTATGCATTAGCCGTGAATGTATTGTTTTGAAAATTGAAGGTGGAAGCTGTATTCACACCGTGTCACCTGTCCCTGCTTTTGGGACCTACAGTGTTACAAGAGGCAATTTAAAAGGAGCCATTTCCAGCTGGAGGCGGTGGCTCACGCCTGTCATCCCAGCACTTTGGGAGGCCGAGGCCGGTGGATCACCTGAGGTCAGGAGTTCAAGAGCAGCCTGGCCAACACGGCGAGACCCCCGTCTCCACTAAAAACACAAAAATTAGCCAGGTGTGGTGGCAGGTGCCTGTAATCCCAGCTACTCAGGAGGCTGAGGCAGGAGAATCGCTGGAACCCGGGAGGTGGAGGTTGCGGTGAGCTGAGATCGCACCACTGCACTCCAGCCTGGGCAACAAGAGCGAAACTCTGTCTCAAAAATGATAATAACAATAATAATAATAAAATAAATAAAAAATAAAAGGAGCCGTTTCTCTTCCCCTTTTATTTTTGACGTGCTTTTCAGCATGACTGTGTGCAGCAGCCGGCCCTGGATTGCAGCTGCACCTGCTCCTGCCCCCCGCCACTCCCCGGCTGACCCAGGTCTGTTTATGTCTCCCCGGTATCACCCAGCAACGGGGACCTAAACACAGCTGAGCCGCAAAGACAAGGGCCCCCGGGGGGTAAACATGCAGGTCCTCTTTCCGCAGATGGCCCGAAAAAGACCTACGCCCCAGGGACCCAGTGCGCTTCTAATTCGGAAGGTGGCACATTCCGCAGGCCTGATGTCATGCTGGCCGGGAGGGGAGCTGCCATCCTGTCCGGGTGGCCTGGCTCGTTTTGGAAGAGGGCAGGCATTGTGGAGGCTGAGGCTCCCGGCTTCTCCCCAGCTTCCTTCCTCCCTGAGCAGCCCAGCGGAAAAGCAGTTCCTCCTGCAGACCTCAGAGCTCCAGCGTCTCCGGCATCCACCCACCCTAGGCCTTTGCAGGCCGCCCTGATCGCCGATGCCAAGCAGAATGTCTAAATCGGGCGTGTGCATTCCTGCTGCTAAGCGTGACCCTCGGTTAATCCCTTGCAGGGGGCGGCTGTCTTGGTCATGGAATGTGTGGACGGAATGTTGGGGCCAGGTGAACTGTTGAAAGCTCGTCCCCGGCGCCCACCCAGACTCAGCAGCTCCACGCAGACTATTTCCAGGATGGGGGAGAGGACACGGCTCCTTTCAGCCTTCGGAATTCCTGGCGGGGCCGCCCAGCTGGCTTTGCAGAGAGGCAGAGCCACAGCTACGTCTCCCTGAGTGCACGCCATGCTTATTTAAATCTTGCTCATTTGAAAGAAAATCCTTTTCCATCTTCCTCTGGGTGGCTTGACACTCTGTGCCTAGGGGGGGGTCCGTGGTCACCGGCTCTATTTTCACAAAGCATTGATTTTTTTTTTTTCTTTTTGAGACAGACTTTCGCTGTCACCCACGATCTCAGCTCACCTCCGCCTCCCGTGTTCAAGCGATTGTCCTGCCTCAGCCTCCTGAGTAGCTGGAATTACAGGCACCTGCCACCACGCCTGGCTAATTTTTGTATTTTTAGCAGAGACAGGGTTTCACCATGTTGGCCAGGCTGGTCTCAAACTCCTGACCTCAGGTGATCCGCCTGCCTTGCCCTCCCAAAGTGCTAGGATTACAGGCGTGAGCCACCGTGCCCAGCCTAAAAGGACTAATTTTATGTCGTGTTTTACCTCAATACTAGTAAATAAGTAATCAACTCCCCCACAAAAATATCCCTCCAGACCCCATCTCACTCAGAGAAAAAACTCAAGCCCTCAGTGGCCCTGGAAGGCTGGTATGCTCAACCACCACCCCCCCCCGCCACCCACCTCAGCCCCAGGGTCTCTGTTCCTGCAGGTCCCTGTGCCTGGGACATTGTTCCAGCTCAGCTCCCAGCCCACGGCCCTCGGTCTCCGCTCACGGGACACCTGGCCATGAGTCAGACACACATACACCTGACACGTGCCACACAGACACCACAGATACAGGCACAGACCACACACGCACCACAGACACACACAATACCACATACAGACACTCCTGACACAGGCACACACAAGACATGCACCACAGTACACACCAATGTTGCTACGGCCGTTTCCTGGTTTTTCTTCATAGCATGAATCTCCACAGAGGAAAGATGGGATGGATATGAGAGAAAGACAGAGAGAGAAGATGGTAGTAGGAGAGATAATAGATGATAGGTAATAGCTAGGTAGATAATAGACAGATCGATTACAGATAATAGGTAGGTAGATAATAGATAGATGATAGATAATAGGTAGGTAGATAATGGAAAGATAGATGATAGATAATAGGTAAATAATAGAGAGATGGATAAATGGATGGATGGATAGATAATAGTAGGATAGACAGATGGCAGAGGTGTGGCTGATGGATGGATGGATGATGGACAGGTGAACAAGTGGACGGATGAACAGATAGATGGTAGGAGGATAGATGGTAGAGGGGTGGCTGACGGATGGATGGATGAATACATGATGGATGGATGAATGGATGGATGGATGGATGGATGATGGACAGATGAACAGATGGATAGATGATGGATGGATGATGGGTGGACAGAGAGATGGTAGTAGGATAGACATATGGCAGAGGGGTAGCTGATGGATGGATGGATAGATGATGGACAGATGAACAGATGGATAGATGGATGATGGGTGGATAGAGACGGTAGTAGGATAGACAGATGGCAGACGGGTACCTGACGGATGGATGGATAGATGATGGACAGATGAACAGATGGATAGATGGATGATGGGTGGATAGAGATGGTAGTAGGATAGACAGATGGCAGAGGGGCAGATGACAGATTGATGGATGATGGACAGATGAACAGATGGATAGGTGGATGATGGGTGGATAGAGACGGTAGTATGATAGAGAGATGGCAGAGGGGTAGATGACAGATTGATGGATGATGGACAGATGAACAGATGGATAGGTGCATGATGGGTGGATAGAGACGGTAGTAGGATAGAGAGATGGCAGAGGGGTAGCTGATGGATAGATGGATGGATGGATGGATGGATGATGGATGGATGGATGAACAGATGGATAGATGGATGATGGGTGGATACAGAGACGGTAGTAGCATAGACAGACGGCAAAGGGTAGCTGACAGATGGATGGATGACGAACGGATGAACGGGTGGATTGATGGATGCCTAAATAGACAGCAGATGGACAGATATCCACGTCCGAATCAGACAGCTGACAGCCAGGGAGCACTGACCGGGACATCTCCCAGCTCTCAGAGCTTCCACAGAGCCCCCTAGATGAGGGTCTCCAATCCCCATGCCATCTCCTGGGGTCCTTCTCTGCGAGCAGGCCCAATGTGGGCCTGGCTCCCAGGAGAAGCAGCTCATTCGGGTCACCCCTGCAGGACAGAAGCTCTATGGCCCAGGTGGGTGAGGCAGGAAGTGTCCCAGTGGGGGGTGGGGGGGGGCAGCAGTATGCACAGAAAAGACTCAAAATCCCTGCAGGTCCCACCAACCAGAAAGAGGCCGCGAGAAGACGCTGTCCAGAGGTCAGGGCAGAACCACCTGTCCGTGCTCCGGCCACAGCAACTGCATTCCAGACGTCACCCTCCTGGGCCACAGCCAGGGCTGGGGAATGGCCGTCACTGGGCAGGACAGACTCCTGAACAGGGGCCACGTCCCACATCCCGGTCCTGGAATAACTGACGTGCAGGGGCAGGTAGAGGGAAGCATCCAGGCAGGAACGTCCGTGGGTGTGTCTATCAGCACATCCGTTCATCTGTCCATCATCTACCCATCCATCAGCCACCCCTCTGCCATCTATCCTACCACTGTCTCTCTATCCATCCATCATCTATCCATCCATCATCCACCTATCCATCCGTTCATCTGTCCATCATCTATCCATCCATCAGCCACCCCTCTGCCATCTGTCTATCCTACCACTGTCTCTCTATCCATCCATCCATCCATCCATCCATCCATCCATCATTCATCCATCATCTATCCATCCATTCATCTGTCCATCATCTATCCGTCCATTCATCCATCATCTATCCATCCATCCACCAGCCACCCCTCTGCCATCTGTCTATCCTACCACTGTCTCTCTATCCATCCATCATCCACCTATCCATCCGTTCATCTGTCCATCATCTATCCATCCATCAGCCACCCCTCTGCCATCTGTCTATCCTACTTCTGTCTCTCCATCCATCATCCATCTATCCATCCATCCACCCATCCATCCATCATCTATCCCTCCGTTCATCTGTCCATCATCTATCCGTCCACTCATCCATCCATCATCTATCCATCCATCCACCAGCCACCCCTCTGCCATCTGTCTATCCTACTACAGTCTCTCTACCCATCCATCATCCATCTATCCACCCATTCAAGCCATAGATTCCATCAAGCGATGGATTCCATTTAGAGGGTCTGTGTGACCTGGTCACGTGGCGGGATCTTGTTTAGAACCCTAAACGCATTTGATGCCACGCGCAGTGGCTCACACCTGTGGTCCCAGCACTTTGGGATGCCAAGGCGGGAGGACCGCTTGAGGCCAGGACGTTGAGACAGGCCAACATAGCAGGATCTCAACTATACAAATTGCTTTTTTTTTTTTTGAAACAGAGTCTCGCTCTTGTTGCCAAGGCTGGATGGAGTGCAGTGGCACAGTCTTGGCTCACTGCAACCTCCGCCTCCCAAGTTCAAGCAATCCTCCTGCCTTAGTCTCCCGAGTAGCTGGGATAACAGGCAAACACCATCACACCTGGCTCATTTTTCCTTTTGTATTTTTTTAGTAGCGATGAGATTTTGCCAATACTGGTAAGGCTGGTCTATGAACTCCTGGGCTCAAGCGATCCACCAGCCTCAGCCTCCCAAAGCGCTGGGAATACAGACAAGAGGCACTGCACCTGGCGTCTACAAAAAATTAAAAAAAAAATAAAATTAGCCGAGCATGGTGGCTGATGCTTATAGTTCCAACCACTCAGGAGGCCGATATGGAGTAGCTGGGACCATAGGCATGCACCATCGTGCCAGGCTCATTTTGTATTTTCGGTAAAGATAGGGTCTCTCTACGTTGTGGCTGAGGCAGGAGGATCGCTTGAGCCCAAGAATCGGAGGCTGCAGTGAGCTAAGATCGTGCCACTGCACCTCCAGCCTGGGTGACAGAGCGAGACTCCGTTTCAAAAAAAAAATAATAATAATAATTTAAATTAGCCAGGCATGGTGGCGCACACGTGTAGTCCCAGCTACTCGGGAGGCTGATGCAGGAGGATCGGTGGGGCTCAGAGGGTTGAGGCTGCAGGGAGCCGAGATCCCAACACTGCACTCCAGCCTGGGCAATAGAGCAAGACTTCAGCTGAAAAAAATAAAGGAACGTTTGATACCGACAGTGACAGCTGTCCTCAAATTTGTGGGTTCCTAGCCCCGGGGAAGGGTTTCAATTTTTTTCTTTCAGACAGTCTCAGAAAAACAAAGAAACAAAAAACCTCTCAGATGGTTACGTTTCAATTTCTCTGAGATCCAGGGTGTATTACCTTGGAATACTATATTGTTGCCAACTTGATCTCCCACCTACGGTGAACAAAACTTTGCTTTTGAATCCAAAAGCATGCACATACGCTAGACAAGTCTATTGAGATATTCATAAAAGCTCTTTGAATCGGGAATGGGAGCCGTTGCAACTTCTTTTTTTTTTGGAGACGAGGGCTTGGTCTGTCGCCCAGGCTGCAGTGCAGTAGTGCGATCACAGCTAACTGCAGCCTCGACCTCCCAGGCTCAAGCAATCCTCCCACCTCAGCCTCCTGAGTAGCTGGGACTGTAGGTGTGCACCGCCACACCTGGCTAATTCTTAAGTTTATGTTTGTTTGTTTTGAGACTGATTTTCGCTCTGTCGCCCAGGCTGGAGTGCAGTGGTGCGATCTCGACTCACTGCAGGCTCCGCCTCCCGGGTTCACGCCATTCTCCTGCCTCAGCCTCCCGAGTAGCTGAGACTACAGGCGCCCGCCACCACGCCCGGCTAATTTTTTGTATTTTTAGTAGAGACGGAGTTTCACCGTGTTAGCCAGGATGGTCTCGATCTCCTGACCTCATGATCCGCCCGCCTCAGCCTCCCAAAGTGCCAGGATTACAGGCGTGAGCCACCGCACCCGGCCTAAAAGTAGCTGCTTTGAACACTCTGACTAAAGCAGTGGGCAAGTGTGGTCAGCAAATTCCCAGATATAAAATCCAGGACCCATCCACAGCGTCACCCAGCTACCCTGGAGAAACAGCGTCACCCAGCTACTCAATCCAGCTACTCTGGAGAAACCACGTCACCCAGCTACTCTGGAGAAACAGCGTCACCCAGCTACTCAACTCAGCTACCCTGGAGAAACCACGTCACCCACCTACTCGGGAGAAACCGTGTCTCCTGGCTACTTGGGGAGCTGAGGAGGGAAGATCCCGTGAGCCTGACAGTCCAAGTCTACAGGAGCGAGACCCTGTCTCTAAAAAAAAAAAAAAAAAAATACAAATATAAATAAAGCAATAAAATAGACTGTGGTGATGGTGGCACAAGTCTCTGCATACAGAAAGCCACGGGTTGGAAGAGTTTAAGTGGATACCTTGTCGGCTGTGTAAATTATCTCTCAACACAGCTCTTTTCTGGAAAACCCGTGAATGTGACGCACTGTATTCACGGCTAAGGGGCCAAACTCACATGATCACTTCCAGAAATGCAGCAAAAGCATTTGAGCAAAGGCAGTGCCTTCTCATGATAAAAATTCAATCAACCCAGAAGTGGACAGAGAGTTCCCTCAAGCCGCTTAAGATCCAGAAGACAGCCCCGGCCGGTGGCCGCGGTGAAGGTCACTGTGGGTACCGTCGGGTAAAGCGTGAGACGCACTCCGTGTCAGAATACGGTCCAGGAAGGAAGGACTTCTCCCAGGCGTCAAAAGTCATGCATTGCCCCTGCCTGGGTTAGGAACCATCAGTCTTCTCATCCCAGAGAGTCCCAGTACTCAGAGAATAAATGAGACATTGGAACAGGCTGCAATCCCCCCATGGCAGACGGCACTGTTTGATTTCTCTTCCATCTACATGATGCATGTCACATAAAAAGGTAACTGTGTGGCCGGGCGCGGTGGCTCACACCTGTCATCCCAGCACTTTGGGAGGCTGATGGGGGCGGATCACTTGAGGTCGGGAGTTCGAGACCAGCCTGGCCAATGTGGTGAAACCGCGTCTCCACTAAAAATACAGACATTAGCCAGGCATGGTGGCGGGTGCCTGTAATCCCAGCACTTTGGGAGACCAAGGCAGGTAGATCACCTGAGGTCAGGAGTTCAAGACCAGCCTGGCCAATGTGGTGAAACCACGTCTCCACTAAAAATACAAAAATTAGCCGGGCGTGGTGGCGTGTGCCTGTAATCCCAGCTACTCGGGAGGCTGAGGCAGGAGAATGGCTTGAACCCGGGAGGCGGAGGTTGCAGTGAGCCGAGATGGCGCCATTGCACTCCAGCCTGAGCGACAGAGCAAGAGTATGTCTCAAAAAAAAAAAAGAAAAAAAAAAGTAACTTTGTGACCCTGAATAAATTAAAATGTCTAAAAAATATGAGCCAGGCGTGGTGGTACATGCAGCTGTGTTCCCAGCTACTGGGGAGGCTGAGGCAGGAGGATTGCTTGAACCCGGGAGGTGGAGTCTGCAGTGGGCTATGATCACACAGGTGCACTCCAAGCTGGGCAACAGAAGGAGACCCTGTCTCTAAAATAAAATACAATGAAATAAAATAAAAATAAATAATAAATTTAAATAAATAATATCTAAATAAATATATAATGAATAAATAAATAAATTTAAATTTAAATTTATTTATTTATTCTCTATTATATTTATTATATATTATTATTTATTAAATTAAATAAATTTAAATCTTTTAAAATTAAATTATAATTTCCCTCATGACATTTAAATTATATATAAATGAAAATGTCACGAGGGAAATTATAACTATATTTCATTTAAAATACGTAACAAAGCAAATGTTATCACAGAGTATTTACAACAAAGCACTTTTGGTGACTTTAAAAGCAGATTACACAAACAATATCACAGTGTTTTAGATCAAATGGGGACTACAAATGTCCGTTAAGGGTTTTGTGGGGTTTTTTTTTTTTTTCTGGTACGACATTAAAACAGATTTTGTCAAGAATTATTACCTCCTCGAACAAAAAGCATATTGTTGTCTCAGGAAAAAAAAAGAAAAAAAACACAATTACGCTATTCAGTTTGTGGCTACAAAGATGTACTGTCATATAAAGTAATAAAAACGGGGAGAACGACATAAAATAAGAGTTAGACAGATTAAATGACCTCATAGGAACCTGCGAAAAAGGAAGCAAGATCCTTTTACTGAGAGCGCTTTTAGGGACGCATAATCAATACTAAAGCTTATACATCCTGTCTCAGCACTTGATTTAAAAATTCTTCTATTTATTAAATAAGTTGACGTTGTTTTGAGATGTAATGAAATGGCCGCAGCAGGTGTGGAGGCTGTTTTTTGGGGGGGAGCACAGCTGACATTGTGCAGCCCTCTGCTGACTGTGCATGATCTCTACTGCAAATGCTGATTGTCAAGACACGGATGATTCCAGTTTATCTCAAAGACGACTTATTTAATAATTCCACCATCGTGTCCTTTCCTTGAAAGAAAGGACATACACAAGTGCAGAGGTGGCCGGGTGCAGTGGCTCATGCCTGTCATCCCAGCACTTTGGGAGGCCAAGGCGGGTGGATCACCTGAGGTCAGGAGTTCGAGACCAGCCTGGCCAACAAGGTGAAACCCTGTCTCTACTAAAAATACAGAAATTAGCCAGGCATGACGGTGCACGCCTGTAATCCCAGCTACTCGGGAGGCTGAGGCAGGAGAATCGCTTGAACTGGGAGGCGGAGGTTGCAGTGAGCCGAGGTCATGACACTGCACTCCAGCCTGGGCAACAGTGCAAGACTCCATCTCAAAAAAAAAAAAAAGAAAGAAAAGAAAAGAAAAAAAGAAAAAAGAAGTTCAGAGTTTGCAGACGTGAACCCTTCATTACCCAAACGTCCTTTCCGGAGAGAAATTGCGTGGCTATGATTTAGGACGATTTCTACTTTCAACCTTTAGGAAAATGACAAAGAGGAGGTTCAGTGTCCACGCTGGGGACCCCCCCCGAGCCTGTCCAGGTTGCACCGTAATTCCCCAGAGAACGCTCAGATTGCATTTTACAATGTGGTCCCAGGCGCTGACCTATTATTCCTTTGCAGGTGAGGGTAGAAGCATGAAGCTGTTCACTTTGCACACAGCACCTGCCGGCCCTGGGGTTTTACGCCGGCAATGACTGTGGTGCGGTTCCCACCTTCCTGGGTTCTGGAAGGACCTGCCGGCCTTTATGCTTTGCCGCCCCAGCACGCAGGTGGCAACTGTTGCAGAGAAGGGAAAATGGGAGTTCAGGAGGACTCATAAGGAGAGCAGCGATCCCACTGTGGGTCCCAGGGCGGGCTTTGAATTTCAGTCCCACCTTCTCCGAGGGGCTTCCTCACCTGGGAAGTGGGAAGGAGGGTGTCCCCCTAAACGAGGTATATTCTTCACTCCAGCATCAGGTTCCAAGTCAGGAGGCCAAGCTTCTGCACGGCCTGGGTGGGTGCTCACCTGTGCGGGCCCTCACCTGTGCGGGCCCTCTCCTGAGTGGGGGGAAAGCTGCTTCCCCCAGTTCTTCCCTGGGCAACGCCTTCCTGCCAGCTGCAAGGACACACACACACACACAGAATCACAATCTACCCACCTCCACTTCCCAAAGTGCTGAGACGACAGGCTGGAGCCCCCATGCCCAGCCTGATTCATTTATCGATGGAAAAAACACGTATTAGGAAGCTACCGTGAAGACGGTTCCATGGTGTAATGGTGAACATTCTGGACTCTGAATCGGGAAGGCTGCTGTGGGCCAGGTGCCCTTCCATTTCCTGGGGTCCCTGTAGTGAGACAAACAGAGCAAAGAAAAAGGTCCCTCTCCTCGGCAGCTTACGTTCTGATGGGGGGCTGCATGGTGCTATGATGGGTGGGTTAAACCCAGACAGCCAGCAGGCACACAATTTGCTGTCATAATGTCAACATTCTTCTCATAAAGCCTTTCTTCTGGCCGGGCGTGGGGGCTCACGCCTGTCATCCCAGCACTTTGGGAGGCCGAGGCGGGCAGATCACGAGGTCAAGAGATTGAGACCATCCTGGCTAACTCGGTGAAACCCTATCTCTACTAAAAATACAAAAAAATTAGCCGGGCGTGGTGGCAGGTGCCTGTAGTCCCAGCTACTCGGGAGGCTGAGGCAGGAGAATGGCGTGAACCCGGGAGGCGGAGCTTGCAGTGAGCCGAGATCGCGCCACTGCACTCCAGCCTGGGTGACAGAGGGAGACTCCGTCTCAAAAAAATAAATAAATAAATAAAATAAAATAACGAAACAAAATAAAGTGGGTCAGAAATTTGCCTTCTCATCCGCGGACGGGCACGACCTCTTCGTCACCACCAACACCCACCCTATCCCATCTACCATAGTGCTCTGAAACCACAGAGACCCGCGTCTGCCTGGACCCGGAAAAACAGTGCAGAAAATAGCGCGTTTCTGGCCAGGTGCGGTGGCTGACGCCTGTCGTCCAGGCATTTTGAGAGGCCGAGGCGGGCGGATCACTTCAGGTCAGGAGTTCGAGACCAGCCTGGCCAACGTTACAGGTGTGAGCCACCGCCCCCGGCCTGGGACCTTATTTGGAAATAGCATAGAGATGGTGAAACCCCATCTCTACAAAGAATACAAAAAATTAGCCGTGTGTGGTTGAAGGCGCCTGTAGTCCCAGCTACTCGGGAGGCTGAGTCTGGAGAACTGCTTGAACCCGGGAGGTGGAGCTTGCAGTGAGCAGAGATAACACCACTGCCCTCCAGCCTGGGTGACAGAGCGAGACTCCATCTCAAAAAAAAAGATAAGAAAAAAAAAGGGTTTTTGTCACGGAAACGCCTGACAGTGCCTTGAAGCTGGGGATTAAGAGTGAATTGCATACTTGGGATTCTGCAGCCAGAAAGTCATCGCAGAGCTAATGCACTGCCTGGACCAGGCTTCCTGAAAGCTGCTGGTCCCTCATCTCTGGGGCACGAACAAGACATCTGAAAATAACTCGGGTTCCGAGCTGCCAAAACGGCACCCGGACGTCAGCTGTTCTCCCCGCAGGCATTCCTTCCACACAGAGGCTCCTTCGGAGGACAAAGGGAGCAGATGGTGCCGGCCGAGCTGACGGCCTCTTCGATCCTGGAGGGTGTGGGGGGCAGGAGGAGAGGGCTGTGGTGTCTGGGGCAGCCTCCTCCGGCCACTTCTCAGCAAGACGTCCCTCTGTGCTGTTGAACAATGATGTCTGGACTTTTTTTTTCTGAGACAGAGTCTCACTCTGTCGCCCAGGCTGGCGATCTCAGCTCAGTGCAAGCTCAGCCTCCCGGGTTCACGCCATTCTCCCGTCTCAGCCTCCCTAGTAGCTGAGACTACAGGCGCCCGCCACCGCGCCTGGCTATTTTTTTTATTTTTTTATTTTTAGTAGAAATGGGGTTTCACCGTGGTCTCGATCTCCTGACCTCATGACCTGCCCGCCTCGGCCTGTCAAAGTGCTGGGATGACAAGCGTCAGCCGCTGCGCCCGGCCGACGTCCAGACTTTCTGCTCACACAGAGCACACGGGCAGAGACAGGTCCACGTCACCAGTGCATCCGCATTGATCCTTTCCTTGTCCTGGACACTGAGAATGAGATTAGGGTGTCTCAGGGACGGGCTCCTTCTGGAGGCTCTAGGGGAGAGTCTTCCTGCCTCTCCCAGCTCCTGGGGGCTCCAGGCGTCCCTGGGCTTATGGCTGCATCACTGCAGTCTCCGCCTCCATCTCCACGTGGCCTTCTCTGCATCTGCGTCTCCTCTTCTCTCTCTCAGAAGGACGCCTGTCATTGGATTCAGGACCCACCCTACTCCAGGACAATCTCATCTCAAGATCCTTTAGTTAATCATTTCTGCAAAGACCCTATTTGCAAATAAGATCCCAGGCCGTGGGCAGTAACTCACACCTGTCATCCCAGCACTTTGAGAGGCCGAGGCGGACAGATTGCTTGAGGTTAGGAGTTTGAGACCAGCCTGGCCAACATGGTGAAACTCCATCTCTACTAAAAATACAAAAATTAGGCTGGACACAGTGGCTCGCGCCTGTCATCCTAGCACTTTGAGAGGCCGAGGCAGGCGGATCACTTGAGGTCAGGAGTTCGAGACCACCCTGGGCAACATGGTGAAACCCCGTCTCTACTAAAAATACAAAAATTAGCCAGGTGTGGTGGTGGGCGCCTGTAATCCCAGCTACTCAGGAGGCTGAGGCAGGAGAATCATTTGAACCCGAGAGGCAGAGGTTGCAGTGAGCCAAGATCACACCATTGCACTCCAGCCTGGGTGACAGAGCAAGACTCCATTTCAAAAAAAAAAAAAAAAAAAGCAAACTGCTTCAGGACTGGGTCAAGACATTCAGAGGTTTTCGAGCATGTGTGTGCACACACACCCCCAGAGCTGAGGGATCCCCCACAGTGGCTGAAGTACTCACATTTCAGTAAAGGTCACTGTCCACACTCCTGAATAATTCAGCAACATTCACCCGTGCCATATTAACAGGATCCTGCCTCACGACTGATGCTACCAGTTTTGGGGAGATCTGGGGATCCCCAGTGCCATAACGCCAGCTTCAGGAGCCCCGTGACCCTCACCTCTGAGCCCAGCCCATGCCTATGCACCATTCTCCTGGGCATGTCCACAGCCGTGTTCAGGGCACGGTCTCTCCCCAGGCCGACGGCCACCTCCGTACCAATCTTTTCTTTTTTTTATTTGAGACAGAGTCTCGCTCTTGTGCCCCCGCCTGGAGTGCAATGGTGCGATCTCAGCTCACTGCAATCTCCCACTCCCAGGTTCAAGCGATTCTCCTGCCTCAGCCTCCCGAGTAGCTGGGACTACAGGTGCATGCCATCATACGGGGCTAATTTTTTTGGGGGGGCGGGGGGTAGAGATGGTGTCTCACTACGTTGCCCAGACTGGTTTCAAACTCCTGGGATCAAGCAATCCGCCCGCCTCAGCCTCCCGAGTAGCTGGGACTACAGCATGCACCACCACGGCCAGCTAATTTTGCTTTTTGGTAGAGATGGGGTCTTGGTATGTTACCCAGGCTCATCTCAAACTCCTAGGCTCCAGTGATGCTCTCACCTCAGCCTCCCAAAGTGCTGGGATTGCAGGCATGAGCCACCTGGCCCTGCTGTTTTTGTTTTTTTTTTTTTTTTCAGATGGCATCTCGCTCTGTCGTCCAGGCTGGAGTGCAGTGGTGCAACCTCTCAGCTCATTGCAACCTCCGCCTCCTGGGTTCAAGCGATTCTCCTGCCTCAGCCTCCTGAGTAGCTGGGATTACAGGTGCCCGCCACCATGCCCGGCTATTTTTACATTTTTAGTAGAGACGGGGTTTCACCATGTTGGTCAGGCTGGTCTTGAAGTCCTGACCTCGTGATCCGCCCACCTCGGCCTCCCAGAGTCCAGCCCTGATTTTTGAATACGCTCTCTCTACTTCCCAAGTTTTCTCCAATCAGCAACTATTCCTCTTACAAAAGAAAAAAAAAAAACAGTTTTTTGTACTACAGTGCTGTAAATCACTACCCCTGGCTATCAGAAATATGTCCTTCTGGCCGGGTGTGGTGGCCCACACCTGTAATCCCAGCAGTCTGGGAGGCCGAGGCAGGCGGATCCCAAGGTCAGGAGATCGAGACCATCCTGGCTAACACAGTGAAACTCCGTCTCTATTAAAAATATAAAACAATTAGCTGGGAGTGGTGGCGGGTGCCTGTAGTCCCAGCTACTCGGGAGGCTGAGGCAGAAGAATGGCGTGAACCCAGGAGGCGGAGCTTGCAGTGAGCTGAGATCGCGCCACTGCACTCCAGCCTGGGTGACAGAGCCAGACTCTGTCCCCAAAAAAAAAAAAAAAAAAAAAATCAGCCAGTGTGGTGGCTCACGCCTGTAGTCCCAGCTACTTGGGAGGCTGAGACGGGAGGATCACCTGAGCCTGTGGAGGTGGAGGCTGCAGTGAGCTGTGATTGCACCACTGCACTCCAGCCTGGGTGATGGAGCAAGACCTTGCCTTAAAAACAAAACAAAAAAAGGGCCTGGCATGGTGGCTCATGCCTGGAATCCCAGCACTTTGGGAGGCCGAAGTGGGTGGATCACATGAGGTCAAGCATTTAAGGTCAGCCTGACCAACATGGTGAAACCCTGTCTCTACTAAAAATACAAAAATTAGCCAGGCATGATGGCGCATGCCTGTAATCCCAGCACTTTGGCAGGCCACGGCAGGTGGATCACCTGAGGTCAGGAGTTCGAGACCAGCCTGGCCAACATGGTGAAACCCCATCTCTACTAAAAATACAAAAATTAGCCGGGCGTGGTGGCAGGTGACTGTAATCCCAGCTACTCAGGAGGCTGAGGCAGGAGAGTCGCTTGAACCTGGGAGGCAGAGCTTGCAGTGAGCCGAGATTGCTCTACCGTACTCTAGCACAGGCGAGAAAGCGAGACTCTGTCTCAAAAAATATATAAATAAAATAAAAGTGAACTGTTTCACAGCAGCTCGATTTTGTAACAGCCCAAAAGCTGAGACCACTCAAGGGTCCACCAGTGGATGGGTGGATGAGCACAATGTGGTCCACCCACATGGTGGAATAGTATGCAGCCATGAAAAGGAATGAGGTTCTGACACAGACTGCAATAAGGATGAGCCTTGAGGACATGACACTCAGTGAGAGAAGCCAGACACAAAATACCACATAGAGTAAGCAGAAACCACTCAAGGGTCCACCAGCGGATGGGTGGATGAGCACAATGTGGTCCACCCAGATGGTGGAATACTACGCAGCCATGAAAAGGAATGAGGCTCTGATACAGGCTGCAATGTGGATGAGCCTTGAGGATATCGCACTCTGAGAGAGAAGCCAGACACAAAAGGCCACAGAGAGTAAGCAGAAACCACCCAGGTGTCCACCAGTGGAAGGGTGGATGAGCACAATATGGTCCACCCACATGGTGGAATAGTACGCAGCCATGAAAAGGAATGAGGCTGTGACACAGGCTGCAGTGTGGATGAGTCTTGCGGACGTCACACTCAGTGAGAGAAGCCAGACACAAAAGGCCACAGAGAGTAAGATTCCATTTCTAGGAAAGGCCCAGAACGGGCAAATCCACAGAGGCAGAAAGTGGATGGGTGGTTGCCAGGGGCTGGGGAGGGGGACCAATGACTGTTAATGGGGACAGGGTTTCCCCTTGGGGTGAAGAAAATGTTCCAGAACTTTTGTTGTTGTTGTTGGTTTGTTTGTTTTTGAGACCGGGTGGGCTCTGTGGCCCAGCCTGGAGCGCAGTGGCACAATCTCAGCTCACTGCAACCTCCGCCTCCCAGGCTCAAGTGATTCTCCTGCCTCAGCCTCTCGAGTATCTGGGATTACAGGCACGGGCCACCAAACTCGGCTAACTTTCGTATTTTTAGTAGAGACAGGGTTTCGCCATGCTGGCGAGGCTGGTCTTGAACTGCTGACCTCAGGTGACCCACCTGCCTCGGCCTCCCAAAGTGCTGGGATGACAGGCGTGAGCCACCGCGCCCGGCCCAAGTGTTCCGGAACTAGACAGAGGTGGTGATGCGACACTGTAGATGTGTTAAATGCCCCTGTTCACTTTAAAACGGTTCCCTTTATGTTATGTGAAATGTATCTCAATCACAAAGTTAAAGACAGAGGCCCAGGACAGTGACTCATGCTGGTCATCTCAGCACTTTGGGAGGCCGAGACCAGTAGATCGCTTGAGCTCAGGAGTTCGAGACCAGCCTGGACAACATGTCGCAACCCCGCCTCTACAAAAAAAATTAGCCAGGTGTGGTGGCACGTGCCTGTGGTCCCAGCTAATTGGGAGGCTGAGGTGGGAGGATCGCTTGAGCCCGGTAGGCGGAGGTTGCAGTGAGCTGAGATTGCACCACTGCACTCCAACCTGGTGACACAGTGAGATCCTATCTCAAAAAAAAAAATATCGGCCGGGCGCGGTGGCTCATGCCTGTAATCCCAGCACTTTGGGAGGCTGAGGCGGGTGGATCACGAGGTCAGGAGATCGAGACCATCCTGGCTAACATGGTGAAACTCTGTCTCTACTAAAAATACAAAAAATTAGCCGGGGGTGGTGGCGGGCGCCTGTAGTCCCAGCCACTCGGGAGGCTGAGGCAGGAGAATGGCGTAAACCTGGGAGGCGGAGGTTGCAGTGAGCTGAGATGCTGCCACCGCCCTCCAGCCTGGGCAACAAGGGCAAAAATGTCTCAAAAAAAAAAAAGAGAGAGAGAGAGAGAAAAGTAAATGCCATCTGCATGCCCTTTGCAAACATTTCCTCCCGAAAGTCTCCTAGAATGATAAAAGCAACCACGCAGCCTGGCCACCTAGAATCTGGGTCCGCTTGTTCCAGGCTCAGAATCCTTTTGCTTTCAGCCACCAATTCCCACCCCAGGTTCTGAGTTCTGCCCGCGCCCTCGAAGTCAGAAGCCTCATCTTCCGGGCTGTCAACAACCCGTGCAGGGCCGCAGGATTTATCGGTAATGATGTGCTTCTAATTCTCCATTACCTCCAAAGATTTCATCTTCTGCTTTTCTAAATCCTTCTTAGGAGATACTTGTCAGGTTCATCTGGCCCAGCAGTTTCTGACAAGGGGACCTCGCTCGTCCCCGTAATCTCTGTGACTTCGTGTAAATAGCGACACGTGGCGGCCGTCTTTGGCCCTCGGCCCCGAATCCACTGCACAGTCTCACTTCCATTAATCCTTAATTTGTGATCACGCTTCCTTTTTTTTTCTGCTTTTAAATGGAGATGTGATTAGTAAGGTAATAGCAGAAAGCTGGGGCCCTCACGACACAATGTGCATTTCTGTGCTTTATAGAATATTGAATAGGGTTCATTATTTCTTCCAGTAGCAGAGTGCACTCCGACATCTGATTGCTTGAACCGTGATATTTCCATACGCCATCCATCACCCCGGCCACGGCGGCACGCTGCATATTCAGATTAAATTGGAACTTTTTCCCTATGAATAAGGGATTTCATTCTATCCTATAAGATACACTGTCTCCGGGGAGAGGAAATTGAGTTGAAGGTTGCTGAAAATCGTATTATCCAAATACAGAGTTCTTTTCCTTCTCATCAAAACCTGAAACATAGCCATGGGGAACCGAGAGGTCAGGAGAGAATTCAATTAGAGATGAAAATGGAAAAGGGAGCATTTTTCCACTTACGTTTTATTTCGCCAAGCAAGTGGTGGCGGGCACTGCTCAGGACAAAAGGGGCGGCCTCGAGGACTTATGAAGAGGCAGGAAAACCTCCACAACAAACGTTCCATCCTCTCCTTTGCCGTTTTTGGAGGAGGTATCCGTGAGAGTTCCCGGCCCCTTCCTGCCACAGCTACGGCTGTGGAGGGAGTTTCGCTCTGTCGCCCAGGCTGGAGTACAGAGGCGCGATCTCAGCTCACTGCAACCTCCGCCCCCACCGGGTTCAAGCCATTCTCCTGCCTCGGCTTCCTGAGTAGCTGGGATGACAGGTGCCTGCCACCACATCCAGATAATTTTTGGATTTTTAGTACAGGCGGCGTTTCACCATATTGACCAGGATGTCTCGAACTGCTGACCTTGTGATCCACCCGCCTCGGCCTCCCAAAGTGCTGGGATTATAGGCGTGAGCCACCGCGTCCAGCCCACAGTTACGGCCTTAACCATGCATGCTGCCTGGAGTCCCCACCTCTCCTCACCTGAAATATGCACTCGGAAATGTGTTTCCAAAACCTGCAGAATGCAGACCCACACTACTTTTCTATTTATTTATTTTGAGATGGAGTCCCGCTCTGTCACCCAGGCTGGAGTGCAATGGCGCGAGCTCTGCTCACTGCAATCTCCACCTCCCGGGTTCAAGCGATTCTCCTGCCTCAGCCTCCCGAGTTGCTGGGATTACAGGTGCGCGCCACCACGCCCGGCTAATATTTGTATTTTCAGTAGAGACGGGGGTTTCACCACGTTGGCCAGGCTGGTCTCGATCTCTTGACCTCGGGATCCACCCGCGTCGGCCTCACAAAGTGCTGGGATGACAGGCGTGAACCACCGCGCCCAGCTGGGGTTTTTTGTTTTGTTTTGATTTTAAAGTCATCATGCAGAATGCAAGCGGCAGATATAAACTTGATCCCTCCTTGACCTCTCACTGCACGCACCCAGCTGGGAGCTTTAGGTCGGCGCAGGACCAGGGAGACCCTACTTGCCAGGTGCTTCCTCTGAGGCATCTCCAGGTCTGGAGCTTTAGTGTTCGATCAACCACCCAGGTGCGAAGGCCGACTGAGATCCAGAGCATGTCATGCCGTGAGTGAGTTCGCTTTTCTGAGCAGCTACAGGGGGGGCAGAGGCTGCAGGTGTGTGAAACTCACAAAGTAGGGCCCTGTGGGCTGCAGACGCTGTGGCCACACAGGAGACCTGGGCTCAGGTGGGTGAAGGTAGGAACTGCTCTCCCTCTATGACCATCGTGGCTCCCTCCTTCTTCACCTCCCCGGGAAGTGCTGACCCAGCTGTTTGTTCCTGGACCTACATCCCACAGAGGAGCAGAGTCTTCCGGAATCTTCCTCTCTACTCTTCCCTCCCCATTCTCGCTTTTTATTTTTATTTATTTTTTTTTTGAGAGGGAGTCTCGCTCCGCTGCCCAGGCTGGAGTGCAATGGTGCGATCTTGGCTCACTGCAACGTCTGCCTCCCGGGTTCAAGCGATTCTCCTGCCTCAGTCTCCCGAGTAGCTGGGATTACAGGTGCCTGCCATCAATGCCCAGCTAATTTTTGTATTTTTGTAGAGACGGGGTTTCACCATGTTGGCCGGGCTGGTCTCGAACTCCTGACCTCAGGTGATCCACCCACCTCAGCTTCCCAAAGTGCTGGGATGACAGGTGTGAGCCACCATGTCTGGCTGCTTTTTAAAATTTAATGCTTTTAGGGACAGAGTCTTTCATTCCTGCCTAGGCTGGAGTGAGGTGGTCAGATCTTGGCTCACTGAAGCCTCAACCTCCCACCTCAGCCTCCCGAGTAGCTGGGACCACAGGCACACACCACGATGCCCAGCTAATTTTTAAAATATTCTCTAGAGATGGGGTCTCGCCATGTTGCCCAGGCTGGTCTTGAACTCCTGGGCTAAAACAATCCTCCTGCCTCGGCCTCCCAAAGTGCTGGGATGACAGGTGTGAGCCACCATGTCTGACTAATTTTTGTATTTTTAGTAGAGACGGGGTTTCACCATGTTGGCCAGGCTGGTCTTGAACTCCTGACCTCAGGTGATCCACCGCCTCGGCCTCCCAAAGTGCTGGGATGACAGGCATGAGCCACTGCACCCGGCCTGCCCTCACCTTTCTCTCCCCAGGACAATTCTGGTGGCCACCCACCACCCCTGCAAGACAGACAGACCCGAACGGGCAGGGCGACCATCCGGGTGTGGAGCAGCTTGGATAATTGCAGCTGGCCACATCCCAGCAAGCTCTGTACATCTCAGGCCCTGCCAGCCTTGGGGACCCAACAGCACCTCTTTGTTCTCCCACAGCAGAGCCTGCACCAAGTGAGCCCCCAGGCCCCAGTGCAGACTGAAGGCCATTCTGTTTCTGCCCTGAGTTGATTTCTGTCCTGCTGGCCCCAGGCCTCACCACCGCGCCCCAGTACCCTGGCAGAGAAAGCCCTCTTGTGCACGCATTCAAAGGAAGCCCTTTCCCCTCAAAACCACAGCGATGCCCCAAACAGTGACTCGCAGCTCATCGAAACACCCAGAATGAAAAGCACGTTTGTTCCTTGAAAAGACGTCTGTGTCCGATACACACTCGAACAGAGAACTGTATTAATATATTCACTTCCCTCCAGAAATCACAGCATCGCACACACACACAAACGTTTGCTTCCCAATTATGAAAAATAACTTCACAGAATTCCTGCGTGATGGCACTCTTGTGACCAAGTACGCTCGGATTTTTATATCCAATCATAAAACACAAACTGAAATTGAACTCATTATGTACACAACACAAAACTATCGTTTATGAGCTATTTAAACCGGGCGTGGTGGCTCACGCCTGTAATCCCAACACTTTGGGAGGCAGAGACAGAGGCAAAGGCAGGAAGATTGCTTGAGGTCAGGAGTGTCAGACCAGCTTGGGCAACACAGCAAGACCTCGTCTCTACAAACAATAAAATTAAAAATTAGCCAGGCATTTTTAATTTTATTTAATTTAATTTAACAGGTGGCGTGTGCCTGTTGTGCCAGCTGCTTGGAAGGCTGAGGTGGGAGGATCGCTTGAGCCAGGAGATCAAGGCTGCATTAAGCTAAGATCGCAGCCTGGCTGACGGAGCAAAACCCTGTCTCAAACGAACAAAAAGAGTTATTTAGGCCGGGCGTGGTAGCTCACGCCTCTAATCCCAGCACTTTGGGAGGCCGAGGCGGGTGGATCACTTGAGGTCAGCAGTTCGAGACCATCCTGGCTAACATGGTGAAACCCCATCTCTACCAAAAATACAAAAATTAGCCAGGCGTGGTGGCGGGCACCTGTAATCCCAGCTACTCCGGAGGCTGAGGCAGGAGGATCCCTTGAACCCGGGAGGCGGAGGTTGCAGTGAGCTAAGATCTTGCCATTGCACTCCAGCCTGGGCAACAGAGCAAGACTACAACTCAAAAAAAAAATAAAACTAAAAAAAGAGTTACTTTTTTTTCTTGTTTTTGAGACAGAGTCTGGCTCTGTCGCCCAGGCTGGAGTGCAGTGGTGTGATCTCGGCTCACTGCAACCTCCACCTCCCGGGTTCAAGCAATTCTCCCGCCTCAGCATCCCGAGTAGCTGGGAATACAGGCACACGCCACCATGCCCGGCTAATTTTTGTATTTTTAGTAGAGATGGGGGTTTCACTATGCTGGCCAGGCTGGTCTCAAACTCCTGACCTCGTGATCTGCCCGCCTCAGCCTCCCAAAGTTCTGGGACTACAGACGTGAGCCACCGCACCCAGCCAAGAATTACTTATTGAGTCTAGATCGATTTATGCAGCTCAGAAGTAGGAGAACCTGGCTCATAAAAGACCTTGAAACTACTGTCTTAACAGGGTGCAACATCAGGTGAAACCCTATTTTGATAAAAAATGAATAAAAAGCGGGGCAAGCTGTAAAGGAAACAGGTGCATGTGTGCCAGATGATAATGCAGTGTTTTTACGTATCCTATTAAAAGCAGAAACAAAAACAACCATTGGATAAAGTTATTTAACTAATGTCACCTCCCTGGACGTGGATGATCTTTGCAATTTTCAAAGCACTTCACGCTCATCCCAGAACACCAACGTTTAAAGGGGTCCAACTCCTCCAACCTGTCTTTACTGTTTGATAAGCAAAGCTAACGTAAACGGGGCCCTTTTGAGTCCCAGGTAGCCCCATTGTTACTGAAAAGTTTGATCTTTTCCTCGCGCGCTCCCGCAGGACGCACGCTCGCTCCCGAGCTCGGCGGGCGCGCACCCCGCATGCTCGCTCGTTCCCGGTGCCTCCCACTGCGCAGGCGCACTCCCGTCCCCCAGCCCCACCCGCTCACACACCTCCCAGCCGCTGGCTAGCGCCCCACGGGCAGGCACTGCGCATGCTCACCCGACCGGCCTCCCGAACTCCGCTGCTCCACCGGTACGCAGGGCGCATGCTCCATGCGGAGGTTCCCCCCCTCCCCTCGCTCTAGCAGGCACGCACTGCGCATGCTCCCGTCTCCGCAGCTCTAAGGCCGCCTAGCCGCCATGGGCCGCGCCTCTAAAAATCCGAAACGCAGAAAGAGCTCGGGCGGGAGGGCCGCTACAGCCTCTCCCCCGTCCTCACCGCCGCCGCTTGGCCCCACCAAAGCCTCCTGCAAAGGCTCCGAGGGCCGCGGGGCGCGCGTGGCCGGCGGCGGCGTCGCCTCGTGATGACATCGTCGGATGACGCGGCGCAGTGACGTGAACGCGGGCGCCCTTGTTTGGGAGCGCGGCCGGCGCGCCCGTTTTGAAGCTTCCCTGAGCAGCGCGGGCCGGACCGCGCCCCCTCCTCGGTCCCCGCGCCCCGCCGGTCCGCGCAGTTCCCGAGGCGCGCGGGCCCTGTTCCCTGCGCCGCGCCCCCTCAGCTGGCAGTGCTCGCATCCCCGAGGTCGATCCGGGCCGGACCGAAGCCCCCGGGGTGGGGCGGGGCGCGGGCGTCCGGGGGCGCCCCGGGCCCAGCCCCCGCCATGCCGCCCGGCAAGGTCCTGCAGCCGGTCCTGAAGATGAAGGTGGACGAGCTGTTCCTGTACTGGCTCAGCGAGGCCAGCACGCAGCGGATGCTGCAGGACTGCCTGCGCCAGATCAAGGCGCCCGGGCGGGACCAGCCGGCCGCGGGGGAGGGGGAGCTGCCCGGGGTCTGGCCTGCAGCCACGCTCGCCGCCCCCAGGCCCAGCGGCCTCGACCCCCCGGGAACCACCGGGCCGGGCCCTGCGCTGCCCCTGGGCGCCGCCTCCAGCCCCAGGAACGCGCCCCACGCTCGAGGCACCCGTAGATCCGCAGGGACGAGAGTAGTAAGTTACTCTTCCTTCTGCTAACACCTGCGCAGGTGGCTCTGGTCGCATAGCGGACGTGTGGCTGCGCGGTGGAGGCTGGTGGGAGAGCGTCAGACCCCAAAACGGTTTCATATTGAGTCTGTTCCCCGCCCCGACCCCCAGACACACACACACACACACACACACACGAAAGTCCCACGTACTGAACATTCTGTCATTGACAGTAGTTAACCTAAAAATCACACAATTTATAAACGTAGAAAGGCTTTCTTCCTATTTTATTTTTTATTTTATTTTATTGTGAGACGGAGTTTTGCTCTGTTGCCCAGGCTGGAGTGCAATGGCGCGATCTTGGCTCACTGCAACCTCTGCCTCCCAGGTTCAAGCGATTCTCCTGCCTCAGCCTCCCGAGGAGCTGGGACTTACAGGCATGTGCCACCACGCCCGGCTAATTTGATATTTTTAGTAGAGACTGGGTTTCCCCACGTTGGCCAGGCTGGTCTTAAACTCCTGAAATTAAGTGATCTGCCCGCCTCGGCCTCCCAAAGTGCTGGGATTACAGACGCAAGTCACTGCCCCTGGCCCCTTTTTTATTTAAATTTTTTGGAGACAGGGTCTTGCTCTGTCTCCTAGACTGGAGTGCAGTGGCGCAAACACAGCTGGACTTCCTGCATCAGCCTCCCCAGTAGCCGGGATTACAGGCGTGCACCATCAAACCAGGCTAATTTTTGTTTGTTTGTTCGTTTTGCAGAGATGAGGTCTTGCTGTGTTACCCAGAGTGCTCTGGAATTCCTGGGTCCAAGCAATCCTCCCATCTCGGACTCGCAAAATCCCACTGTATTTATTAGAAGAAACGCCATTTATTTCATAGAAGGTGATTATTCACTGCAGGTGAGAAGCGCAGCCTCTGGCTAATGTACCTGTAATCTCAGCTACCCGGGAGGCTGAGGCAGGAGAATCACTGGAACCCAGGAGGCAGAGGCTGCATTCCAGCCTGGGCACCAGAGCAAGACTCCGTCTCAAAAAAAAAAAAAAAAAAAAAAAAAAAAAACTAAAGCACTTGGAGGGAAAAAAAGATGAGACGAATTTATGCTGAGTGGGTTGGCCAAGCGTATATATTCAAGAAGTTATAGGAATAGCTATGGATATTCACCAAGCGTGTCCTGACCCATGGGTATTGAACAAACATGCATGTTACCTACTCCCAAGTTCACTTTGGAACGGAGACTTAACATTTAAATGCATTATGGTTAGGCCCCCTACGTCAAAAGGTGAGGCAACTTTGCAGCCTCTGTCAACCGGGCAGAACCAGTCCGTGGTGAGTAGTTATCAGGATAAAGTGATTGCAATCAGTCTTTTTTTTTTTGAGACAGATTCTCACTCTGTCACCCAGGCTGGAGAGCAGTGGTGCAATCTAAGCTCACTGCAATCTCCGCCTCCCGGGTTCAAGCGATTCTCCTGCTTCAGCCTCCCGAGTAGCTGGGATTACAGGCACCTGCTACCACGCCCGGCTAATTTTTGTGTATTTAGTAGAGGCAGGCTTTCACCATGTTGGCTAGACTGGTCTCAACCTCCTGACCTCAGGTGATCCACCCGCCTCAGCCTCTCAAAGTGCTGGGATGATAGGTGTGAGCCACCACACCTGGCCTGGAATCAGTCTTTTTCCAGTCAAAGCTGTAGTTACAGCTGGTGGAACAGAGGGGTCTGTTCATCAGGATCTGACAGGAAGCTGCAGATGTTTTAATATTGTTTATATTGGTCAGGCATGGTGGCTCACGCCTGTGATCCCAGCACTTTGGGAGTTGGAGGGAGGCAGATCACTTGAGTTCAGGAGTTCGAGACCAGCCTGGGCAACGTGGCGAAACCCCGTCTCTGCTAAAAATACACAAATTAGCCAGGCGTGGTGTGCACCTGCAGCCTCAGCTACTCAGGAGGCTGAGGCAGGAGAAATGCTTGAAGCTGGGACGCGGAGATTGTTGTGAGCTAAGATTGCACCACTACACTCCAGCCTGAGCAACAGAGGAAGACCCTGTCTCAAAAAAAAAAAAAAATTATATATATATATATATAGAGAGAGAGAGAGAGAGAGAGTCTTTTTGCCTGCGTGAGCTTGAGGCCAAGATAAGCAATAGAGAAAAAGAAAAACATCCTTTATTCTTGAAACTCAAAAATGAGTTTCTGCAGAGGTCTCTGCAAAGAGACCTTTGTCTTTAGTGAATAACCTAAAAGGACATTTAGCTGCTGGAGAAAAACGCTTTGGCAGTTGGAACTGTAGTTTATTCTTTAAGTGTAGGCAGTGTGTGACTTAACCCTCACCTCAGGTGGCCCTTGGTCTTGTTTGTCACAGAATCTGTTCCGTCAGTCTTACGATGTCAATTTTAACCTTTTTGCTGGTCAGTTGTGTTTAAACTGCCAAAGCAAGAGGGGTATAATGAGGTGTGTCCAAACTCCCATCTAGTTATGGCTGGGAACTTAGTTGTTTTTTGTTTTTTGTTGTTTTTTTGTTTTGTTTTGTTTGAGACCGACTTTCACTCTTGTTGCCCAGGCTGGAGTGCAGTGGTGCGATCTCGGCTCACTGCAACCTCCACTTCCCAGGTTCAAGCGATTCTCCTGCCTCAGCCTCCTGAGTAGTTGAGATTACAGGCACCCACCACCACGCCTTGGTAATTTTGTATTTTTTTAGTAGAGACGGGGTTTCTCCATGTTGCCAGGCTGGTCTCGAACTCCCGACCTCAGGTGATACGCCTGCCTCAGCCTCCCAAAAAAATAAGATTACAGGTGTGAGCCACCGTGCCAGCCTGAACTTAGTTTTTAAAGGTTTCTCTTTGGGCCGGGCCCAGTAGCTGACACCTGTAATCCCAGCACTTTGGGAGGCCGAAGCGGGCAGATCACTTGAGGTTACGAGTTCAAGACCAGCCTGGCCAACATGGTGAAACCCCATTTCTACTAAAAATACAAAAACTAGCTGGGCGTGGTGGCAGGTGCCTGTAATCCCAGCTACTCGGGAAGCTGAGGTACAAGAACTGCTTGAACCAGGGAGGCGGAGGTTGCAGTGAGCCGACATCTCGCCACTGCACTCCAGCCGGGGCGATAGAGTGAGACTCTGTCTCAAAAAAAAAAAATAAATAAGGTTTCTCTTGGCCAGCAATGGGGGGTCTGTTCAGTGGGTTGTGGGGCTTCGGATTTTACTTTTAATTTACAGTTATAGTCCTGAGTTGGTCTCACTGTTAGAGTTTGTTTCGAGTTCTCTAGGTTGGTTTCTGCTACCCACTTCTCAGCAATGTCTTCTGCTCGGCTTAGTTAATGAGCCTAACGGTTTTATTGTTGCTTTATCTGGTAGTAAATCTCCAGTAATTACAAATAGACAGCAGTGTATTTTTTTTTTTTTTTTTTTTTTTTTGAGACTGGAGTGCAGTGGCACGATCTCGGCTCACTACAAGCTCCGCCTCCCGGGTTCACGCCATTCTCCTGCCTCAGCCTCCCGAGTAGCTGGGACTACAGGTGCCTGCCACCACGCCCCGCTAATTTTTTTGTATTTTTAGTGGAGACGGGGTTTCACTGTGTTAACCAGGATGGTCTCAACCTTCTGACCTCGTGATCCGCCCACCTCGGCCTCCCAAAGTGCTGGGATTACAGGCGTGAGCCACCGTGCCCGCCGACAGCAGTGTATTTTTAAAAATGCTTTCTGTCGTTTTATACGATGCAGTTTAAAGCGATAAAACATTGCTTCCAGATGTTATAGAAACACGTATGGCTGCTGCGTCCGGTGTCTGAGAATACTACAGAAGCCTGAAATATTCAGAATGTTCCATTGGAACTTGTTTATATCATTTGAAATTTTTCAGCTGAACACCAGCCTTCTATCAGCCGCACTAATAAGCATGTCACGAGGTGATATTTATGTAGCACCACAGTTTTCCAGCCAAAATGGACCAGCCTCTCTACTTGCTGGGTGAGAGGTGGGTGGCAAGCTGAGGTGAGCTCCTTGTGTTCTAAATTACCAGTGGTTGTCCGACGTGTTCTGATGGATCTAGAACGTTTTCCAAAAGTATGTGTCGATGAAATTGTGAACTAGAGCTGGAGGCAGCTTGGAGACCGTCTGGCTCAGGCCCTCCAGATCCTGATCCAGGAGGGGACTCAGGGCCCCAGGACGCATTCCTTGAGCTCTGGCCCAGTGCACTTTACCGGTGAGCTGCAAAAGCTGAAGCACCTTAGGCAGTCTTGCCCAAATCCCTCATTTGCTGAGGAGGTTGTACGTGAGAGGGGGGCCAGGACTCAAGAAGTGTGCGCTAGTAACGATGGTTCCCCTCCATGGCTTCCTTTCTCAGTGGGATTGCTAATGACCTGCCATTTTGTCCTTAAACATGTTGAATGACAGAAAGCCAGACACTAAGGTAGATGCTTGAATTTTGTGACTTTGCATGAATTCTCCTAGGGCTGGGAATATTGACAGAAGGTCAGGCCTGTGCAAACAAGGCCATTTGGGTGCATGTGAGAGGATGATGTGGTCTGTAAATCAGGCAATAAGCTCTAACAAGTGGAAATTAAGTTCCAAAGGTGTTCAAAGCAGGGAGACGTCATTTCTCTCCTGGAGAAAGTTTTGAGGAGGAAGTGAGTGGTGGAACTTGGGAAATGCACTGAGTTTATTGGGTATGGGGGGCGGGACCAAGGGAGGCTATTCCGGGAGGGATGCCGGGCAGAGTGTGAAAATGAGACCTGGCTCAGTTGCTCATGCCTGTAATCCTAGCACTTTGGGAGGCTGAGGCGGACGGATCACCTGAGGTCAGGAGTTGAAGATCAACCTGGCCAACATGGTAAAACCCCGTCTCTGCTAAAAATACAAAAATTAGCTGGGTGTGGTGGTACGCGCCTGTAATCCCAGCTACTTGGGAGGCTGAGGCAGGAGAATCACTTGAACCCGGGAGGCGGAGATTGCACTGAGCCGAAATCGTGCCACTGCACTCCAGCCTGGGTGACAGAGTGAGAGACTGTCTCAAAAAAAAAAAAAAAAAAAAAAAAAAGATGAGATGTTCAGGTCACATTGAGCGACTGGAGTGGTCTGATGGGAGAAGCAGAAGGAAGGATGCGTGTGGACCGTGGCGTGGCGGCCGGGGTGTGCAGGGTGCAGGATTCTGCACTTAGGAGATGCCGAGAGTTTTCAAAAAGCAGTGACTGAGCTTGTTTGGGACTAAAAGTTTGCCTTAAACGTCTACGTGTTTGGAACCTATGGCTTACTTCAGCTGAATCTCAAGAAGTGAATAACTTAGAAGGATGTGTGTGTTCATTGGGACAAAAAAGATGAGCTTGGGCCGGGCGCGGTGGCTCACACCTGTCATCCCAGCACTTTGGGAGGCTGAGGCAGGCAGATCACAAGGTCAGGAGATCGAGACCATCCTGGCTAACACAGTGAAACCCCGTCTCTACTAAAGATACAAAAAATTAGCCGGGTGTGGTGGCGGGCGCCTGTAGTCCCAGCTACTCGGGACGCTGAGACAGGAGAATGGCGTGAACCTGGGAGGTGGACCTTGCAGTGAGCCGAGATTGCGCCACCACACTCCAGCCTGGGCAACAGAGCGAGACTCCATCTCAGAAAAAAAAAAAAAAAGATGAGCTTGTTCCTGTCCATCCCGTATACAGAATGTGCGAGGCCACGTTAACAGTGAAGGATGCAGTTCCACGCTACAAACTCTGGCCAGGGAGGGGCGATGCTGGGGTCAGAGGAAGAGATTTTCATAAATAAAACAGCTTTTTCTCACCCACACATATACAGGATTGAGTATGAGCTGTCAGGAGGGTTCACGCTAGGTCCACTGAACTCCCCAGCCAAGGGTGAAAGGAACGGCATGCCCATGTGAAAACGACGTGGTGCATCCAAAGCAGACATAACCAGCGCTGCCATGGCTGTTTTACGTTACCCTATGCCTTCATCGTTACTGAGCAGAGAGATTGCATTCTGTGTTTGAAAGGGGTGCTTGCAGTGGCTCCTTCCCGTCTGGGGAAGAGAAACTGGTACAAATTAGAAAATGTGAGCATTGGCAGGGTGCAGTGGCTCAATCCCAGCACTTTGGGAGGCCGAGGAGGGAGGATCACTTGAGGCCAGGAGTTTGAGCCCAGCCCGGGCAACATAGTGAGACTCCCCCATCTCTACAAAATAGTAAAATCAGCCAGGGGTAGCGCTTCATACCTGAAGTCCCAGCTGCTTGTGAGGCTGAGGGAGGAGGATCCCAGGAGTTCGAGGCTGCAGTGAGCTATGCTTGTGCTACTGCGCTCCCGCCGGGGCAACAAACTGAGACCCTGTCTCCAAAAAAAAGAAAGAAAGAAAATGCCAGTATCGATGGGCTGATGCTGCAAGCCAGGGTGCTTCTGCTAGGGGGTACCCTAAATGCATCTTTAAAGTAAGTTCTTATAAGGGGAAGTAAGAACCTCACGTGGATGAGCTGCTTTTTTTTTTTTTTTTTTTTTTGAGATGGAGTTTCGTTCTTGTCACCCAGGCTGCAGTGCCGTGGCGCGCGATCTCGGCTCACTATAACCTCCACCTCCTGCAGTTCAAGCGATTCTCCTGCCTCAGCCTCCCGAGTAGCTGGGATTACAGGTGCCCGCCACCACGCCCAGCTAATTTTGTATTTTTAGTAGACATGGGGTTTCACTATGTTGGTCAGGCTGGTTTTGAACTCCTGACCTCAGGTGATCCACCCGCCTCGGCCTCCCAGAGTGCTGGGATTACAGGTGAGGGCAACCACACCCGGCCAGTACTGCATGGTTTTGATCGCATTTCCCTGCGGCCTGGTGGCGCTGAGCGATTTTCACGTGCTTATTATCCATTCATGTGGTTTCCACTGTGAAACATCTGTTCAGATCGTGTGTTTGCTTTTTCAATTGGGTTATGTTTTCACTGAGTTGCGAGAGCTCTTTATGTACAACTGTAGGCAAGTCCTTGGTAAGACGATGTGTGCGCGTATTTCTCTCGATTCTGGCTTGCTTTTTGTTTTCTTCATGGTCTTTGAAAGAGCAAAAAGTGTTTAGTTTTTCAACTTTTTTCTTTTATGACTCATTTTTTTTGTCTTATTACAAAATGTTTGCATAGCTCAAGGTGTCAAAGATTTTCTCCTATTTATCTAGAGAAAGCTTTGTGGTTTTAGGATTGCGTTTCAGCCTGTGATCCAGTTCAGGTCACTTTTTCTGCGTGGTATGAGGTGAGGTATCTGGATGACCCCAGCATTATATATTGAAGAGTCTTTTCTCCCCCATGGAATTGTGTTGTTGAAAGTCAGTTGAGTACGTTCGTCTGGTTTATTAATATTTCCATCCCATTGCTGTATGTGCATCCCCTCACCTTCATGGCACTTTCCAGATTGGTGTAACTTTCTAGCAGATTTTGAAAGCAGATACTGTGAGTCCAAGCCTGTTCTTTAAAAATTGCTTTCCAGCAAGAAAAGCCTGTTGGCATTTTGATTGGGATTGCTTTGAATCTGTGGATCCATTTAGGGTAATTGATACCTTAACGGTATTTTCCAATCCACAAACAAAGGACTTTCCGTTCATTTAGGTTTTGTTCAGCAACGTTGTGTACTTCCCCGGGTACACGTCTTGCACCTCCTTGATTAAATTTCTATCCATTTCTTTAGTTATTCTCAATTTCTGGAAGCTACTCAGTAGTTCCGGTATCCACCTAACCTGTGACTTTTATCAGACCGGGTGCCAGCATTCTAGAACATTAGAACGGGGTATTTGGAGGTAAACACGTGTGTGCGTGTGCATCACACACACAGGTGCATACACACACATACACAGGTGCACACACACACAGGTGCATACACACAGGTGCATACACACACATACACAGGTGCACACACACACAGGTGCACACACACACAGGTGCATACACACAGGTGCACACACAGGTGCATACACACAAACATACATTGGTGCATACACACAGGTGCATACACAGTTGCATACACACGCATACAGACACGCACACATAGGTGCATACACACACACAGGTCCATACACAGGTGCATACACACATACATAGGTGCATATACACACAGGTGTGCTTATCTTAACGTGTCATTAGAAGCTCTTAGCAAACATGTTGTAAGACAGAAAAGCACCCAGAACCCTCAGGGCAGGAGCTCAGGGTTTCTGAAGGTTTCGTGCGGGAGCCGTGAGCTTTTGTATCAGGTGTATGCCTGTCTGCGTTCAGTTCTCACTGCCTTCGTAACAACAACCTATTCACGTTTTCGTAGTGGGCACCGATGAGAGTCTCGTTGTGAGGAGGAAGGAAGGTGTCCAGGACCCTTCTTGGAACCTCCGAGAATCTGCAACCATGGAAACTGTAAAGAGCCTCATCCCTCCCTCCCCTTCTGTTGACAGAGAGAACCGTGCCGTTTCCTGAGATGAGGTGGACGGGTTTTGAATCCGCTGGAGCCTGTCCTCTCAGGGCCTTTGAAATAGGGAGGAAGCCATGCTCTGCAGATGGCGCCTGCAGCGTGAGGACAGCATTCTGGGCCATCTTCATGTCTCATGGGTTTGCCTGTTACTAGCTATGCTTTTAGCTTTGGATGTTCAGAAAAACATTTTCTCACAAAGGATGGGTCGCCTTCGTAAGCCTTTCAAATCTAGGATTTCAGAAAAGCCATTATGTTTGCTCATCGAAGGCACATTTTTATCCTAAAATAAGCCGTCTGAACAAAAGTATGTTTAGTGAGAATGAAAAGTGAAGAGATTTTTATGAAAATTTTGCGTAAAGGTCTTCTGGGCATTTTAGGAGCTTTAGAGGTTGATGGTACAATTGTGCCCGGACGGGAGAAGAACAGTGGAGATTTGGGTGCCGTGAGGGGCTTCATCGGCCCAGACGGCAATGTCGTCTCATCAGAGTAGGAATTTGGGGGAAACAGGCTGAAAACAGGCCTCGCAGATTCCGTGCTACCCTGTGGTGCAAAAACAATGCTATGACGGCCCCGTCCCTGTACACAGTAGTGGATAGACAGCCCCATGGGGGCCCCGTCGAGTGTGGACGGCCCTGTCCCTCCCCCATCCCGTGTAGACAGCCCTGTGGCTGCACTGGGGGCGGGCGGTGCGGGTTCTGCATCGGGACAGGACGTAGGGGCTCCAGGGAGGCAGTGGGGCTGCATCCAGAGGTGGTTTGAGGGCTCCAGGTCAGAGTCTTTAAATCTCTGTGTATGTGTGCACTTCAGGATTTTGAGGCTGTGTTCCAAAAGTCTTTTTTTTTTCCCTTTTTTTTTTCTTTCTTTTTGAGACGAAGTCTCACTCTTGTTCCCCAGGGTGGAGTGCAATGGTGCGATCTCGGCTCACTGCAACCTCTGCCTCCCGAGTTGAAGCAATTCTCCTGCCTCAGCCTCCGAAGTAGCTGGGATTACAGGCGCCTGCCACGACGCCCAGCTAATTTTGTATTTTTAGTAGAGACAGGGTTTCACCATGTTGGCCAGGCTGGTCTCAAACTCCTGACCTCATGATCTGCCCACCTTGGCCTCCCAAAGTGCTGGGATTACATGTGGGTGACTGGACGGCACCTCTGCCCTGTGAGTTTGCGCGCCGCATCGTGGGTGACTGGGTGCACTTGTTTAAATCGTCTCCTGGTGGTTTGAGCACATTCCCTCTGGTGCTGTCTTTAAGCTTCCGTTTGGAGACTTAGAGGGGGTCAGAGGCTGACTTCTGAATCCTGAAGGACAGTGAGGAAGTGAGAACGATGGAGGGATCCGGGGATGGCTGGAGAAGAGAAGGGAGTGGAGGGGGCGAACCCCTAAGAAGAGCTGGAAGG
Source organism: Symphalangus syndactylus (assembly GCF_028878055.3). Classification (NCBI taxonomy): domain Eukaryota; kingdom Metazoa; phylum Chordata; class Mammalia; order Primates; family Hylobatidae; genus Symphalangus; species Symphalangus syndactylus. The sequence continues at coordinate 14,662,131 of NC_072447.2, read as the reverse complement.
GGCACTGGGGGCAGTGTGGAAGGTTGCAGGAGAAGAAAGGGTCAGTCTGAGATGGCTGCAGACTGCTGGTTCCAAGTCTAGGACACTCGGAAAAAGGAAAACGATGGAGACAGGAAACAGATCGGGGGTTACTGGGGTTAGGAGGGAGCGAGGGGTGCGTCGGTGCCACACAGACGTTTTTCAGGGCAGGGAATCTCCTCTGCGTGACCGCACAGTGGTAGATCCGTGTCATCTTGCGTTTTTCCAGACTCAACAGAGCGTGCGGCAGCGGGAGAGCCCAGTGCACGCTGTTGACTCGGGGTGATAGTGACCGGTCCAAGGAGGTTCATTGACTGTAACAGACACAGGCGGTCACGCAGGACCTTCCTGATCGGGGACCCGGGAGGCTTTCTGCTGACAGCGTCCAGCCTGGCAGGGATGTGACCAGTTTCTGTCCCTCAGCCCGAAGGTAACCCGTCTCTTTCCCGGTGGGATGAAGGTGCAGGCCCCCGGAATGTCAGCTCATCCTCATTTAAAGTTGCCCGTCCCCCTTTTCCGCCGCCCCTCTTTTCTTGTTCTAAATACGATTGCAAACAAGCAGTTATCACAGTGAGCAGTGGCAGAGAAGACGAGATCCTGGATGCCCACTGCAGCTTAGCTGTATTCTAGAAACTCCTGAAGTTTGGGGAGGGGCGGAGATGCCGGCGCGCTTTGATGCCCGGATGCCGGGATGCCGGGGCTGCGGTGCGTGTGTTTGTGGAGGCGCAGCTGCCCCTGGCGTGCCCTGGGCTCTGGAGGGGCGAGCCGGAGCCGGCACCGAGCCTGCAGCCAGCTCTGGTGTTGTCGTGCGGGGGGACCTCACTTCTCGCGGGGAGCGCCTTCGCCTGGGTCCCCGAAGCCGTCCCCAGGCTCTCCTCTTGGGGACCTGTTGATGCGCGCTCCGCCCAGGCTCTCCTCTCGGGGACCTGTTGATGCGCGCTCCAGGGCGAGCCACGTGACGGCCGCAGCGGTGCAGAAAGCGCCCTTGCCCGGCCGGACGGCCCAGCCCGGAGCGAACGGGGAGAGGAGAGAAGAGGACCGGAGGGAGCGGAGGGCAGTGCGGGGAGCGGAGGAGAGGAGAGCAGCGCCGGGAGCAGCCGGGTCTGCACAGTCGCGGGTCGGGAGGGGCGGCCGCCCCCACCCCCGGCGCCATGCGCCCTCCTCAGCCTGAGGAATGCGCGCGGCGCGGGCCCCGGCCCCAGAGCGCCTGGCGGGCGACGCGTGGAGCGCGCTGAGCCCGGGCCACGCCTGCAGCGCCCCACTGGCCCCGGCCCGGCCCTGCCCCGAGACCGCGGCGCCCGGCCTGGCCCGCGAGAGCCCTGCGCGCCGACGGCATGCGGCTCCGCGAGCGCTCGCTGCGCCAGGACCCCGACCTGCGCCAGGAGCTGGCCTCGCTGGCCCGCGGCTGCGACTTCGTGCTGCCCTCTCGGTTCAAGAAGCGGCTGAAGGCCTTCCAGCAGGTCAGCCCCGCGCGCCCCGCGGCTGCCCGACACCGGGCGAGGCCTCCCGGCCCGGCGAGTCCTACCCTCCCGGCCCCGCGCGGGCCTCCGCTCGCCGCTGCCGGCCGTGCACCCGTTGTCGCGTGGCGGGGCCCAAACGCCAGATTTTCGGGGCCAGTTGTGGGCGCAGGGGACCCGCTCGGGCCGCAGGCCGCCGAAAACCGGGTGCTGCTCTGTGAGAAGCGGTGCCAAGCTTGTTAGGAAAACCGGGCTTTGAAAAGAGCACCCGCTCCTTTCCCGGGAGTTTTGGCTGTGAGTGCGCGCCTTGCTGTGATCAACCAAGGGGGGTGAGAGCCGTCAGCGCCTGGGAGGGTTCGCTGCAGACAGATTTTTAATTTAAATAATACCTTGCATTGCTGGTAATAAACATCGGGAAACTCCTTCACCCTTCGTAAAGGCGTTGGGTGGGTGAAACTTTCCCGGCGTTATTGCAATACCCAGCATTCCTTCCCATTGGCTAACCTGTTTAAGAGTCGGTTGAGATATCACTCACATACCGGACTATTTATGCAGCGTGGTTTTATTCAGTAACTCACTGGCTTTGAAATTTATTTATTTTCATTTATATTTATTTATTTGAGACGGAGTCTCTCCGTTGCCCAGGCTGGAGTGCAGCGGCGCTATCTTGGCTCACTGCAACCTCCACCTCCTGGGTTCAAGTGATTCTCCTGCCTCAGCCTCCCGAATAGCTGGGATTACAGGCGTGCACCACCACGCCCAGCTAATTTTTGCATTTTTAGTAGAGACGGGGTTTCACCATGTTGACCAGGCTGGTCTTGAACTCCTGACCTCCGGCGATCGCCCACCTGGGCCTCCCAAAGTGCTGGGAGTACAGGCGTGAGCCTCCGCCCCAGCTGGCTTTGAAATTTAATCTATGTTCTCATAAGTGCTCAGGGAAGTAAAATTTGTGTCTGTACCCCGTGTATATTGTATGAGTTAGTTTTACGAGTACCACGTGATTTAAACGTGTAAGCGTGTTCCTGTGACAATCCCGGTATAATTTGAGAATTTAGGGCTTGGCTGCGGCCGAATCTCATCCAGGCAGGGTGTGCGTGGCTGGCGGGCGCCTCACACCCACGTGGCACATCAGACGTCCTTTTCAAACTCAATGCCAGGAGTCTGGAACTAATGGCCTAAACATCAAGCTGAACCAAGGCATCCTGCTTGAAGGGGGAGGAAGACCCACTTCTTTCTGTTGTTATTTTAATTGAAACAACTTCTCTCAGATCACAACTTTTGCACTCCTTCGGGGTTTTTGACCTCTGTCTTCCAGGTTTTGACATTTTGCCTGTAAGTGGGTAAAGGCGAGGCTGGTTTCTTCAAAATCCTCTTAACCTGCAGACCGTAAGAGTGAGATCAGCCTCGTGCGGGATTTGCTCTAGACGGTGGGAGGTGCTGGGAGGTGCGTGCTCGCTGGTTGCAGCCCATTAGGTGATTAGCTCGCACGTGGCTGGATGAGGAAGCCCTGCAGCGGGGCCCTGGCTCTTCCGTCGGAGGCTGTGGTGACGATGCACCTGTGTGTGCACCTCCGGGAGGCAGAGCCCATTCACCAAAGTCTGCATTGTTTTAACAGGACTGTTTATTTTTAAAAAGTCAGTTTCTGGGAAATCACGAATTCCGTTTACAGAAGTTTGCTTCATTTTACAGAAAATGGGTTTCCACGTTTTTAGGGAGGACAGATGTGTGAAATGCGTGTTGTCTGAGGGGTGGTGGAGGAATCACAGGGGTATTTTGGGGCATTTGTGGGGTGGCGTTGGGGGAGAAGGGGACTTTTTCTGGCTGCTTTCACTCCATGCATGAGCATGGGCTCTGTCTGTTGGGTCCACCCCACTTGGACACACCCTCAGGAGGGTTGTCAGGGAGCACCTGTGTGGGAGCCACTGGACGTGTCGGGGTGCCTCTCCTCTGCCCTCGGATGCTCCAGACCAGGCAGCACGGTCCTGTTTTCAGGGGTCCTCTGACGGGCACAGCCTTCCGCGACTGACGTTGGCCGCACCCACGAGCCCCTGGCGGGTGCTCCTGAGGTTGGTCTTCTGACTGTGCGACGTCCCACCTGGGCTTCTGTTCCCACTAACCCCCTGGCAGGTGCTGCCTGCCCAGGGGGTGAACCCAAGCTCCTCCTCCTCCCTGCCACTGCCCACTTCCCAGCCACCGGCATCCTTGACAAACCAAACTCGGGGTGGGGGGGGGGGGTTCAGCTGCGCCGGCCTTGGGAACAGAACAGCATGTGTTCACGCCGTGGGTCCTGGGAGGCTCCTGTGTGACAGTAGCGTGTTACACGTACTCTCGCCGTGGGTCCGGGGAGGCTCCCGTGTGACGATGGCATGTTACACGGCACGTGCTCTCACTGTAGGACCCAGCATGTACCTGGAGTGGGGCCGTGCAGCTGCTTGGCCGAGCTCTTCCTGCTGGAGCCACTGCCTGCGCCTCCTGCGCAGGGATCCTCAGGCCTTCTGTCCCCAGGCAACAGCAGGACAGCTCAGACCTTGTTCCCAGCCCAGGACAGCTGTGCCCACGTGGGAACGTCCACACAGAAGACCAAGGTCAGGAGCATCCGCCAGGGGCTTGTGGACGCAGGGAGGGTGCCGGATCCTCCCCTCGCTGTGTTGCCCAGCATCCATCGTCACCCCTTGGCTGGTGGACAGAATGATCCCCACATCCCTCAGCCCAGCCTTCCGAGCTCTGTGGAGACTCACACCTCGCTGCAGTCGTGGGTGCAGGCGCCAGCCGTGGGTCCAGGGCCCAGCCGACGTCTCTCAGCATCTGTCGTGGCCCCACTGCCCGGCTGCAGTCGTGTCTCTGGGTGAATGTTAGCCCACGTGAGCTCTGGCCACCTCAGACACCTGGACCTGCTGCGTTTCCGTGTTGACCCCTCCACACCAGTTCTCCCTCTTTGCTAGAGAGGGGATTTTTAAACCCACACGCGGGGCCTCTGATCTCCATGTTCGGCTCCTCTGTGTAAACACCGACCTTTTTGACTCCTGGGTTTAGCCGTCCAGCGTGCGGTTTGCAGGTGTAGCTGGCAGCCCTCTACCAGCCCTCGCGGAGGGTCCCTGGGAGTCGAGTGCTGGGCCGAGAAGAATGCTCAGAGCTTGCAGCACGCCCTGCCTTCCAGGGGTGGCTGTCATTTGGGTGGGCGAGGGGCTCAGCTGGAATCCATGAGTGTGGGTCTTGGCCGAACCCCCCCCTCCCTGATCCCATACCACAGCCTCCCATGCTTCCGCCTCCCGCTGCAGAGTAGAGGCTGTTGCAGAGTGAGGGCTCCTGGGGACACGGCTGTGCGTTGCAGCCTGTACTGAGTGTGCCTTCCGCCGGCCCCGTGCTGCTGCGGCACCTTCTCTGTGGCTTTGATCGTGGTGTCCGCTCCTGCTGCAGTTGGGGCGAGGGTCATTTCTGCTGGTCACCGCGCCCTGCCTGCTGTGCGCACCCTCTGCACATGTGGGGGTCTGCCCGAGGCTGGTGTCGCGAGATGATGTGTCACGGTGCACGTGGCCTGTGTTCTCGGGGTACTCACCTGCACCCATCAAGCGCACGCACTTCTAGGCAGCCTCAGTGTTAGGCTCAGTCTTTGCTTTTGGTCGTATACGGACATGTTTTGCAAAACTGGGTGTACTCTGGAAGGGCGACACACATATCTGTGACTTCTGGAATTGTGATGAGTCAGGGAGCTGCCTTCTCAGTGCCCTCAACAGAAATAGCTTGTCGGGAGGCAGGGTGTCGCCTTTATCACTGTGCTTTGGGTGATGGGCGCTTTACGAAGTACTTTTTAAAGTCCACGTACTGAGGAGGATTTAAAGTGGATGACCTGGCTGCCATAGGCCCCTCTGGTTTGTCTGAACTTTTTAATGAACAGGCGGCTGGCTTTAGAATTCTTCCACACACACGCAGCTGTTTTTGCTCCTTCTGTGTTTACTGTTGATGCCTGGCCTCACCGGCTACATTCGGGGCAGGGCAGCAGTCCCTGTGATTCCTTCAGAATCCCCTGAGACCTGCTGCTTGGCCGGAGAGGTGGCCAGTTCCCAAGTGAGCTGTGTGTGTTGAAAAGAATGTGTGCTCTGCAGCTGTGCTGAGGCTGAGTCTATTTCTGTCCGTGAGATTAAACTTGTAAATCTCCCGTGCCCGCATGGAGTGGTTGTGTTGTTTGTTGTTCTGTCGCTCGTCTATTAGTGCCCGGGGTGGGTGGGCCCAGCTTCCCCCCATCGGTGCCCAGGGTGGGTGGTCCTGGCCTTCCTCCTGTCGGTGCCCAGGTGGGTGGTCCCGGCCTTCCCCTCGTCAGTGCCCAGGGTGGGTGGTCCCGGCCTTCCCCTCGTCAGTGCCCAGGGTGCGTGGTCCCGGCCTTCCCCTCGTCAGTGCCCAGGGTGGGTGGTCCCGGCCTTCCCCGTGTCGGTGCCCAGGGTGGGTGGTCCCGGCCTTCCCCGTGTCGGTGCCCAGGGTGGGTGGTCCTGGCCTTCCCCGTGTCCGTGCCCGAGGTGGGTGTTCTCCACCTTTCCTGGCGGGCTGAGTTTGTGTCCAGTGGTGTTTACTTGATCAGTGCCGAGGCTGCGTTGTCAGGCATCGATAAAGTTAGCGTCATCCTGTCCTCCCGTGACTGACCTCTTCGGCGTTCCTTGGTGGCCTGTCTGTCTCCAGGTCTGTCCATCACCTTATGTCATTTCATCGATGTTAATACAGTGACACCAGCTTTCTTTATGGTCTGCCTGCTCTGTCTTTTTCCATCTCAAAAAAAAAAAAAAAAAGTGTAGTCTCTGGGTCTTTAAGTCACATATATCTCCTGTGTCTTTCTGTCCTCTGTGTCTCCCGTATATGTGAATGCTGTTTTCTTTCCGCAGTCAGACCTTTGGGAACTGGAACACTCGGTACATTGAGGTCGATGTTGCCGGCTCATTCGTGTGATGGACTGTGTCTCATCCTGCATCTCTGTCTCCAGTTCTTTCAGCTTGGTCACCTTTTCTGTCGTTTGGAGTACACACTTTCTGCTAGCTCACTGTTTATCCTACAAATGTCAATGGCTGGCCAGGCTCAGGGCCTTACACCTGTGATCCCAGTGCCTTGGGAGGCTGAGGCAGGAGAATCGCTGGAGGCCAGGAGTTCAAGACCAGCCGGGGCAACATAGCGAGACCCCCGTCTCTTAAAAAAAAAAAAAAAAAAAAGGAACATCAACTAAATTTTTCAAAGCCCAATGTTAATCAGTATCTTTTCCTCCAACTCACAAACCGTCTCACACTCATCCAGTCACCATGTCACTGACAGGCTGCTGTTGTATTGATTTTTTTTTTAATTGAACATACGTTATTATCACTGATTTATGTTTTTTAAATTGAACATACATTGTTATCACTGATTTATGTGGTCAGCTGCCAGGATTTTCCTACTCATTACCACTGACCTGCTTTTCATCCCTTCTTTCAATTCCAACCTTCCCTTTGGGAGCTTTTGGCTTCTCCCTGCTGCGTTTCCTCAGCTTTTGCCCCATAGAGTGTCCGTTAATGGGGTGCATGGTCTCTGTAAACTTGGGGCTAAAAATGTCCAAGTGTTCATCTCACTCTTTTTTTTTTTTTTTTTTTTTTGAGACAGAGTCTCACTCTGTCACCCAGGCTGGAATGCAGTGGTGCGATCTCAGCTCACTGCACCCTCCGCCTCCCGGGTTTAAGCAATTCTCCTGCCTCAGCCTCTCAAGTAGCTGGGATTACAGGCGCCCGCCACCATGCCTGGTTAATTTTTTTTATCGTTTTGTTTTGAGACAGTCTAACTGTGTCGCCCAGGCTGGAGCGCAGTGGTGCCATCTCAGTCCACTGCAACCTCTGTCTTCTGGGTTCACGCCATTCTCTTTCCTCAGCCTCTCGAGTAGCTGGGATTACAGGCGCCCGCCACCACACCCAGCTAATTTTTGTATTTTGGTAGAGACTGCGTTTCCCCATGTTGGCCAGGCTGGTCTTGAACTCCTGACCTCAAGCGATCCTCCCACCTCAGCCTCCCAAAATGCTGGGATGACAGGTGCGTGAGCCACCACACCTGGCCAGTCACCCCTCGTTTTGGTTGGTTGGTTGTATTTGGTCCAGTCTCATTGCTGTGTGTGAAGGAGTGGCTTTCTTTTCCTCTTTTGCTGGGGTTCATGGGGGTCCTCAGGCCTCGGCATCTCTCCAGGTCTTAGGGCTGCGGGGTAAACGCTCTGTTAATTTCTTTCTCCCACTTCGGCACATCTCCCTGAAATTGCACGTCTGCTCTGTAACCCCTCCCAGTGTGTGTTCTGTTCATGCATTTTAAACCTCTAGAATTCACTTGTTTTTTTGCTCGTAGTTTCAACCTTCTCTTTCATTTCTTAAAATGCACGAGGCGCACTTGTTTTCTATCCCGACAGTGTCAGAGTGGGAAGCCCCTGTGGGCCGTTTCTGCCGACTGTCATTCATGGTGCTTTGTTTCTGTGAGCATTTTGGTGATTTTTAACTGTGAACTGCTCATTTTTTCTTGGAAGTTTGGGAGGTTTCTTGAGTCCTGGGTTTCCTCAAGAACTTGTTGCTTCCAGGTGCTGCCCGCATGGGAATAACTTTGCATTATTGGCTGGAGGGGTTTTTTTTTTTGGAGACAGACCGTGCTATGTCGGCTCACTGCAGCCTCCGCCTCCTGGGTTGAAGCGAGTCTCCTGCCTCAGCCTCCTGAGTAGCTGGGATTACAGGCATGTGCCACCACACTCAGCTAATTTTTTCGATTTTTTTTTTTTAATAGTAGAGATTAACTTTTGCCATGTTGACCAGGCTGGTCTCGAACTCCTCAGCTCAGGCAGCCTGCCCCCCTCGCCTCCCAAAGCGCCAGGATTGCAGGCATGAGCCACTGCGCCTGGCCGGTTTGAGAGTTTTCGCATCATCCTGGTGACGTGAGTTTGGTTTGCAAACCTGCAGGAGAGTCGGCTGTAGCCGTCAGTTCTCAGGGGAGAACTCCCCCTTGTCCGGCTCCTGCGAGCAGCTCGGGATCTCCTGCCCCAGGACACAGAGGTCATGTTCTGAATCACAGGGAAGGGGTGTGCCCTTCGGGTAAAGCTGTGCTGAAGGAACACTCAGTTGGCACCTACTGCGGGGAGCCTGCTCTGCCCCAGGTCACGGAGGCGGCCTCTGTTCCTCCTAGATAGGGATCAGAGAAAAACAACTGAGTCTCACCTTAGCTGAGGGTCCTGTAGGGACAGCAGGGTGGGGACAGTTGGGGCGCTGTCTGTGGGACCCTTGTGACCTGGGGTGAGGGTCCTGTAGGGACAGCAGGGTGGGGACAGTTGGGGCGCCGTCTGTGGGACCCTTGTGACCTGGGGTGAGGGTCCTGTAGGGACAGCAGGGTGGGGACAGTTGGGGCGCTGTCTGTGGGACCCTTGTGACCCGGGGTGAGGGTCCTGTAGGGACAGCAGGGTGGGGACAGTTGGGGCGCTGTCTGTGGGACCCTTGTGACCCGGGGTGAGGGTCCTGTAGGGACAGCAGGGTGGACTGTTTTCTCTGTGAGGACACTGGAGCTCGGACCCAGTCCTGGATTCATCGAGGCAGTCAGGATTGTGGGTGCAAAGGCCCTGAGCTGTGGTCCATTGGTATGGGGACTTCCTCCCCGGACCCTCCTCCATGGCAGTTGGTCGAGGAGGACACAGCCCCGTCCCCTGAGTAGTTGATGGGGGAGGACGCAGCCTTGTTCTCTGGTTAGTTGATGGAGAAGGATGCAGCCCCGTCCCCTGGGTAGTTGATGGAGGAGAAGGACACAGCCCTGCTCCCTGGGTAGTTGATGGAGAAGGACACAGCCCATCCCCTGGGTAGTTGATGGAGGAGGACGCAGCCCGTCCCCTGGGTAGCTGATGGAGGAGAAGGACACAGCCCTGCTCCCTGGGTAGTTGATGGAGAAGGACACAGCCCTGCTCCCTGGGTAGTTGATGGGGGAGGACACAGCCCCGTCCCCTGGGTAGTTGATGGAGAAGGACACAGCCCCGTCCCCTGGGTAGTTGATGGAGAAGGACACAGCCCGTGCCCTGGGTAGTTGATGGAGGAGAAGGACACAGCCCTGCTCCCTGGGTAGTTGATGGAGAAGGACACAGCCCTGCTCCCTGGGTAGTTGATGGAGAAGGACACAGCCCTGCTCCCTGGGTAGTTGATGGGGGAGGACACAGCCCCGTCCCCTGGGTAGTTGATGGAGAAGGACACAGCCCCGTCCCCTGGGTAGTTGATGGAGAAGGACACAGCCCGTCCCCTGGGTAGTTGATGGAGAAGGACACAGCCCTGCTCCCTGGGTAGTTGATGGGGGAGGACACAGCCCCGTCCCCTGGGTAGTTGATGGGGGAGGACACAGCCCCGTCCCCTGGGTAGTTGATGGGGGAGGACACAGCCTCGTTCCCTGGTTAGTTGATGGAGAAGGACACAGCCCTGCTCCCTGGGTAGTTGATGGAGAAGGACACAGCCCGTGCCCTGGGTAGTTGATGGAGGAGAAGGACACAGCCCTGCTCCCTGGGTAGTTGATGGAGAAGGACACAGCCCTGCTCCCTGGGTAGTTGATGGGGGAGGACACAGCCCCGTCCCCTGGGTAGTTGATGGGGGAGGACACAGCCCCGTCCCCTGGGTAGTTGATGGGGGAGGACGCAGCCTCGTTCCCTGGTTAGTTGATGGAGAAGGATGCAGCCCCATCCCCTGGGTAGTTGATGGAGAAGGACACAGCCCTGCTCCCTGGGTAGTTGATGGAGAAGGACACAGCCCTGCTCCCTGGGTAGTTGATGGAGAAGGACACAGCCCCATCCCCTGAGTAGTTGATGGGGGAGGATGCAGCCTCGTTCCCTGGGTAGTTGATGCAGGAGGACACAGCCCCATCCCCTGGTAGTTGATGGAGGAGAAGGATACAGCATCGTCCCCTGGGTAGTTGGAGGAGGAGGAGGATGCAGCTGATGGAGGAGGACGCAGCCCCGTCCCTTCAGCAGTTGATGGTGGAGGAGGACACAGCACCGTCCCTTGGGCAGTTGATGGAGGAGGACGCAATACGGTTGCTGATGCCGTTAACCATTTCAGGCGGTGTTTTAGCATCACGGGATGAGATCAAATGTCCACCTCGCAGGTTGTGTAGAGATACAAGCAGGAGACTCTTGAGTGTTCTGGGGCCTGTGGATATACTGGGTGAGGGGAGTGCTAGTGCTGAGCGGGGCCAAGAGCCCGTGGGTGTGGGCTGTGCACTGGGTGAGGGGCTGAGGCGTGTCCGCAGCAGTACCTGGTGGTCGACCCCTTCGCCTGGCTGTGTGGCTGCCTGCCCTGCCTCTGCCTCTCAGAATGTGAGTCGCCTGGGCTGCAGGGACAGGGCTGCCTGTGGACGACGCCTGTGCCTCTCCACATCTGAGCTCTCAGGCGTCTGGGGTGCGCGGCTGCGCTTTTCCCTGGGGCCCTGCCAGGTGTGGTGGGGTCAGTGGTGTGGCCGCTGGGAATCGGGAGCGGGTCCCGGCTGGGCTCTCAGGCATCTGGGGCACGTACCTGCCCTTATCCCCAGGACCCTGCTCGGTGTGGTGGGGGCTCAGTGGCACACAGCAGCCACCTAGAGTGGGGTCCGTGGCAGCACTGTGTGGCTTCCTGGGTGGAGGTGGCCCTGCAGTGGAGTACGAGTGTGGTCCCCCACGGGGATTGCAGCTTGTCCTCTCCCGGCTGGGGTCAGATGGCCTCAGCACCGTCAGCCCTAGAGAGGCCCCTTGTGTTGTCTGGGTGGAGAAGGCGTTCGATGCTCCCAGGTTCTAACTGAGCGCTGTCTGTCGACTCTTCAGGTTCAGACGCGGAAAGAAGAGCCTCTGCCCCCGGCCACAAGCCAAAGCATTCCGACCTTCTACTTCCCCAGAGGACGCCCGCAGGACTCCGTCAACGTGGATGCCGTCATCAGCAAGATCGAGAGCACTTTCGCCCAGTTCCCCCACGAGAGGGCCACCATGGATGACATGGGTCTGGTGGCCAAGGTGCGTGTCACGCGTGTGACGTGGAGCAGCCGAGGTGGTACTGCGGGCATGTGAGGGTGAGGCCGAGCGGCCGAGGCAGGTGCATGTCCCACGAGCATGAATGAGGCGGAGCGGCCGAGGTCGGTGTGTGTCACACGAGCATGAATGAGGCGGAGCGGCCGAGGTCGGTGCGTGTCACACGAGCATGAATGAGGTGGAGCGGCCGAGGTCGGTGTGTGTCACACGAGCATGAATGAGGCGGAGCGGCCGAGGTCGGTGCGTGTCACACGAGCATGAATGAGGTGGAGCGGCCGAGGTCGGTGTGTGTCACACGAGCATGAATGAGGCCGAGCGGCCGAGGTCGCTGTGTGTCACACGAGCATGAATGAGGTGGAGCGGCCGAGGTCGGTGTGTGTCACACGAGCATGAATGAGGCGGAGCGGCCGAGGTCGGTGCGTGTCACACGAGGATGAATGAGGTGGAGCGGCCGAGGTCGGTGTGTGTCACACGAGCATGAATGAGGCGGAGCGGCCGAGGTCGGTGCGTGTCACACGAGGATGAATGAGGTGGAGCGGCCGAGGTCGGTGCATGTCACACGAGCATGAATGAGGTGGAGCGGCCGAGGTCGGTGTGTGTCACACGAGCATGAATGAGGCGGAGCGGCCGAGGTCGGTGCGTGTCACACGAGCATGAATGAGGTGGAGCGGCCGAGGTCGGTGTGTGTCACACGAGCATGAATGAGGCGGAGCGGCCGAGGTCGGTGCGTGTCACACGAGGATGAATGAGGTGGAGCGGCCGAGGTCGGTGCATGTCACACGAGCATGAATGAGGTGGAGCGGCCGAGGTCGGTGTGTGTCACACGAGCATGAATGAGGCGGAGCGGCCGAGGTCGGTGCGTGTCACACGAGGATGAATGAGGTGGAGCGGCCGAGGTCGGTGCATGTCACACGAGCATGAATGAGGTGGAGCGGCCGAGGTCGGTGCGTGTCACACGAGCATGAATGAGGCGGAGCGGCCGAGGTCGGTGCGTGTCACACGAGCATGAATGAGGCGGAGCGGCCGAGGTCGCTGTGTGTCACACGAGCATGAATGAGGCGGAGCGGCCGAGGTCGCTGTGTGTCACACGAGCATGAATGAGGTGGAGCGGCCGAGGTCGGTGCGTGTCACACGAGCATGAATGAAGTGGAGCGGCCGAGGTCGGTGTGTGTCACACGAGCGTGAATGAGGTGGAGCGGCCGAGGTCGCTGTGTGTCACACGAGCGTGAATGAGGCGGAGCGGCCGAGGTCGGTGTGTGTCACACGAGCGTGAATGAGGTGGAGCGGCCGAGGTCGCTGTGTGTCACACGAGCGTGAATGAGGCGGAGCGGCCGAGGTCGGTGTGTGTCACACGAGCGTGAATGAGGTGGAGCGGCCGAGGTCGCTGTGTGTCACACGAGCATGAATGAGGCGGAGCGGCCGAGGTCGGTGTGTGTCACACGAGCATGAATGAGGCGGAGCGGCCGAGGTCGGTGTGTGTCACACGAGCGTGAATGAGGTGGAGCGGCCGAGGTCGGTGCACGTCACACGAGCATGAATGAGGCAGAGCGGCCGAGGTCGGTGTGTGTCACACGAGCATGAATGAGGCCGAGCGGCCGAGGCGGGTGCACGTCACACGAGGATGAATGAGGCTGAGCAGCCGAGGTCGGTGCGTGTCACACATGTGCGGGAGTGGCCCAGGTTTCCTCTGAGGTTATAGTTGTGGTCTGAGGTTTGCTGTCTGGTTGCTGCCGTGTGAATTCTTAAGCATCTGAAACGCGAGTAGGAATTCCATTCTCATCCTGAGGCCGTGAAGAGCACAGGCCCGCCATGTGCCACCCTCCTCTCCTCTCCCCTCCTCTCCCCTCCAGGGCCAGTGGCACCGGCTCTTATGGCTCTCGGAGGCCGTTCGCACCCTCCTGGCTGTGTCCCTTTCTGCCCAAGGAGCCGCCATCCCAGGCTGGGCGGCCGTGGACCCCTGTCCCCCAGCAGTGGCCCCATGGGCCCATTTCTCGACTCACCCTGAGTGCTGCGGCGCTGCGTGCGTCATTCGCCACCTGCTTTCCTTCTCAGCTGCACGCTTTCCAGGCTGACCGCATGGACGCCCGGAGATCGAGCACGCTCGGTTTAGTGTCTGTGCGTTACCAAGGCAATGCCTACACCAGGGATGTGTGTCTGGACCCCTGGTGGGCGATTGTGTTTCCAGGGACCTGTGTCCTCGTCTCCAGCCTCCTACCCTCCAGGTGGAGTCACTGGGCAGCCGGTGCTCCCACTCCTCCAGGTCAGAGCCCCAGAGCCTTGGTGCACGGTACATGTGAGCCCCTCAGGGCATGACCCCTGCTCCCCAGCCCTCTCCAGCTCTGCAGCTGTGAAGGGGGTCCACAGGAGTGGGCAGGTTTCTGGTTTTTTTGCGTTTGCTTGTTTGTTTTGAGACAAAGTCTTGCTCTGTCACCCAGGCTGGAGTGCAGTGGCGCGATCTTGGCTCACTGCAACCTCCACCTTCCGGGTTCAAGTGATTCTCCTGCCGCAGCCTGCCAAGTAGCTGGGACTACAGGCATGCACCACCATGCCCGGCTAATTTTTATATTTTTAGTAGAGATGGGGTTTCACCACATTGGCCAGGCTGGTCTTGAACCCGTGACTTCAAGTGATCCACCCGCCTCGGCCTCCTAAAGTGCTGGGATTACAGGCGTGAGCCACTGCGCCTGGCCAGTTTTTGTTTTTTAACCTATTAATGCAGTCTATTGAATGAGTTGGTTTTTGGACGTTGAACCAACCTTGCATTCCTGGCATAAATTCCACATGGTTGCTGTGTCTTATCTTTTTTATATGTTGCTGGATTCCAATAATTTTTGCAACTGGATTCACAGAGAAGACACTGCTTGGTAGTTTTCTTGTGAGTCCTTTGTCTGATATTGGTTTTAGGGCAATACGGGTCTGAAAGAACACATTGGGAAGTGTCCCCCCCTTTTTCTATTAGGGATTGTCTTCTTAAAGTATTTTTAAAAGTTGTTTTGTAAATATGTAAAAACCTCCATGGTTACAAAGTGAGCACTAACAAACCAGACATTTAGATAAGTCCAGGTTCTGTCCCTGTCTGTGCTGTTTCTCCACCGAGGTAATAGTTTCCATAGCTTTGGTTTACCCTCTTATTGTTATTTTAGCTTTTAATATGAGCAACTACATACAAATATGTGTATGAGTATGAACATACATAGTTCTTGCATTTCTTAGAGAAAAATTAGTGTACTCTTTTACACTTGGGTATTTGTTTTTGCTAAGTCAGTCCGTATTTGTAGAGGTGTCCCTGTCTTGCACGGCAGTGTGGGGCCATGAAAGGACCAGATAAGTCAAGTGACAGCCATGGAAAACCATCTTCCAGGAAAAATTAGGATCCTTCTATAATCATTTTTGTTGAAATATTAGAAACTTGCTTACAGTTGGTTGCAAACATGTAGTGAAAGAACTAATGTTTACCTAGTATGCTGTAATTTAAAACACCAGAAACATTAAGAATTGTTTTATCTCTCAGTAAAAACTTGCCAAAAGTAGTTACAGCAGTGCCATCTCCTTGTCCTGTGTGGAGTGAGCCCCTGCTCCGTGACCCGGCACACTCACTCGACTTTACACGCCTTGCTCAGCTTCCGCGTTTTATCCTTGGTGCTCTTGAAGTTGTGGGGTATCTTTGAGAGTTCCTTCACTGGGAAGTCTCTTTGCTGGCATTCCGTCTGCTGGGACACCTTCATCCTTTTCAGTACAGCCTCCGTTGTATAGAGAACTCACCCTCGCCAAGTGCGCCCGGCTCCACCCACAGGGTCTCTGCGCGCCTCTGGCTGGGTCGGTCAGTCACCTCTTTTGCAGCTCACGTGCTGCGTCCCCTTCGGGTCCTACAAAGCCACTCGCTCAGCGCAGTGAGGTTCCTGCATGGGACCCACATACTCTCCTCGGTGCTTTCTGCCATGGCGCCCACCCTACCCCACCGCGGTGCTTCCCCGCCATGGTGCCCCCCCCCCACACTGTGCTTCCCTCTTCAGCGCCCCCCACTGTGCTTCCCTGCCTCGGCGCCCCCACTCCCCCCACTGTGCTTCCCCCACTCGGCGCCCCTACCCCCAACCCCCACAGTGTTTCCATGGTGCCTGGTTCTCACGTGCGTGCTTCATGTCGTTTTCCTTCCAGGACTCAGCTCTTGGTGTGACCTTGCTTCCATGCACAGCGGCGGTGGCCTTGGTGGCCGTCTAAAGTAGTAAGGCTTTAAGACTTGAAAGAACTTGGTCCGTTGGCTGCATGTCACGTTTGGCGGTAAAAACCAAGTTTTCTCATTGTCTTCGATGCCCCAGAGAAGCAGGGTGACCTGGGTGTGACCCAGTGGGGCAGGGGAGAGCTCTGAGACTGAAGTTGTCTTGCTTGCAGTGTCTGCACCGCTGGGAGTCCGAGGGACACCTCCACAGGCCCCACTGTCCGTGCACGCACCGACCCGGCCCTGCAGGCGAAGAGCATGGTGCTCGGGCACCCACGGTGACCGTGGGCAGAGGCCAGCAGGGTGTGCACTTTCGTGACTTAATGCACCTGCGCTGTGGCAGCAGAACCCTGTGAGCGTCCAGCACGTACGGGGGCCGCAGGCAAACTTCAGCTCCCCGAAAGGCTCCCGAGCCTGTCTCGGTGGCACCCAGCTCGCCGCCACGTGCAGGTGTCCTTCCACGTCTCCATCGTGTGCCTTTGGGACGGTTTTCTGTGAGCCGGGCCCCCGGCCCAGGGGACGAACGAGTAGGGGTGTCACTAGCATCATCAGGCTTCCCCACGTAAGGCCCGCGCCGTTTCGAATTCTCCCCGTCGCGTGAGTGAGTCACGGCCCACAGTGAGTTGTCAGGCGTGTGGACTTTGGCCGGCGGCTGCTTGAGAACTCACGTCTGCGGGGACTTTACTTGATGAGGGGGTTCCCCCGTGGATCTTAGCCATGGCTGTGCAGTGAGGTCCCTGTGTGCCTTCTCCTGTTTCGGTTGTTCCCGCCTGTGGTGTGAGTCACGGCTGGCGTCATACGTTATTTCCTCCCTCTCATCATCGTCACTCCTCTGTTTTCTCTGAAGCCCTTTGAGGAAGGATGATCAGCTCCTTCACCTCCACCAAACTCCACCCCTCAGCTGCCCCCACAGGAAAACACTTTTTTCTCTGTTAATTTCCTTCAAACGTTGTTGGCTAATTCAAGGTTTTCATTTATTGAGACTATTTTGATAATTTACGTTTTTTCTAAAACAATTTTTTGCATAACTTACAAATTTATTGCTCTAAAGCTTTTCTTTGTCTTGTACGATTTAAAAAATCTTTATCGTATCTGCATCATATAGACACTTTTTCTTGACAGAATCATCTGTTTCTGGTTCCTTTCTTGATCCGTCATACTACGGACTAACGTGTATCTCAGTAAGCAGCTGTCAGTGTCATCTTTTTTACATACACTTCCTTCTGTCATTTTTTTCTAGTTTGTTGAGTATTTTGTTTTGTCAGCTGTATTGTGATATAACTACACACACTAAGATTCACCAATTTTAAGTGTACAGTTTGATCCGTTTTGGTAAAGCACACACCTGGGTATCCACCCCCACAGGCAGGACCGGTCGTTTGTCGCCTGCCCCGGGTTTCCCCTGTGCTTCCTTTTGCAGCTCATCAGTCCCCCTCTTTTCTCCCTGGCCCAGGCCAGCCACAGATGTGCTTCCGGACACTGTAGTTTTGCCTCTTAGAATTTCACGTGAGGACTCGTGGAGTATTTTGTCTGTGGTTTCTGACTTCTTCCTGGCAGCATTTTTTTATTTTTAAGTTTATTTTGAATGGACAAGTAATATTTGTATATATAGGGTACAGCGAGATGTTTCTCTAGGTGTGTGTTGAGGATTGATTAAATCCTGTGGTGTGGATACTGTGGGGTTCGCCATGTGTCTGGCGGGGTGTGGTTACCGTGGGGCTCACTGTGTGTCTGGCCAGGGTGTGGATACTGTGGGGCTGGCTGTGCCCTGGCCAGGGTGTGGATACTGTGGAGCTTGCGTGTGGCTGGCCAGGGTGTGGATACTGTGGAGCTCGCGTGTGTCTGGCGGGGTGTGGTTACCGTGGGGCTCACTGTGTGTCTGGCCAGGGTGTGGATACTGTGGAGCTTGCGTGTGGCTGGCCAGGGTGTGGATACTGTGGAGCTCGCGTGTGGCTGGCCAGGGTGTGGATACTGTGGGGCTGGCTGTGCCCTGGCCAGGGTGTGGATACTGTGGAGCTTGCGTGTGGCTGGCCAGGGTGTGGATACTGTGGAGCTCGCGTGTGTCTGGCGGGGTGTGGTTACCGTGGGGCTCACTGTGTGTCTGGCCAGGGTGTGGATACTGTGGAGCTTGCGTGTGGCTGGCCAGGGTGTGGATACTGTGGAGCTCGCGTGTGGCTGGCCAGGGTGTGGATACTGTGGGGCTGGCTGTGCCCTGGCCAGGGTGTGGATACTGTGGGGCTGGCTGTGCCCTGGCCAGGGTGTGGATACTGTGGAGCTTGCGTGTGGCTGGCCAGGGTGTGGATACTGTGGAGCTCGCGTGTGTCTGGCGGGGTGTGGTTACCGTGGGGCTCACTGTGTGTCTGGCCAGGGTGTGGATACTGTGGGGCTGGCTGTGCCCTGGCCAAGGTGTGGATACTGTGGAGCTGGCTGTGCCCTGGCCAGTGTGTGGATACTGTGGGGCTGGCTGTGCCCTGGCCAGGGTGTGGATACTGTGGAGCTTGCGTGTGGCTGGCCAGGGTGTGGATACTGTGGAGCTCGCGTGTGTCTGGCGGGGTGTGGTTACCGTGGGGCTCACTGTGTGTCTGGCCAGGGTGTGGATACTGTGGGGCTGGCTGTGCCCTGGCCAGGGTGTGGATACTGTGGGGCTGGCTGTGCCCTGGCCAGGGTGTGGATACTGTGGGGCTGGCTGTGCCCTGGCCATATGGGCAGTTTGTTCTATCACTGAGTAGCTTCTGCTGCATGTGTGCTCCATGTCTCCCCTGTTCCGGGGTCGATAGACGTCTGGTTGTTTTGGGTTTTGCCTCTTGTGAGTGAAGCTGCTGTGTGTCTGTGGACTGATTTACGCAGACGTGCTTGTGTTTTCCTGAGGTGATCAGTACCGCAGAGCTGAGCTCTGCCTCATCTGGTGGCCACATGTTTAGTTTTGTAAGAAGATGTAAAACTGCTTCCAGGGCCCGGGCACGGTGGCTCACTCCACTAATCCCAGCACTTTGGGAGGCTGAGGCGGGTGAATCACCTGAGGTCAGGAGTTCGAGGCCAGCCTGGCCAACATGGTGAAACCCCATCTCTACTAAAAATACAAAAATTAGCCAGGTGTGGTGGCAGGCGCCTGTAATCCCAGCTACTCGGGAGGCTGAGACAGGAGAATCACTTGAACCCGGGAGGTGGAGGTTGCAGTGAGCCGAGATCACACCACTGCACTCCAGCCTGGGCAACTAAGCAAGACTCTGTCTCTAGGCAAAAAAACAAAAAAACCTGCTTCCGGGGTGGCCCTGAGTGACGCATTTCCAGGCAGCAGTGTTGGGGGACCCACTGCGGGCACGTGGCCTCACGCTTTGCCTTTAGCCGTTCTGCGTGTGTGCGTCTGCGTGTGTGCAGGCGTCCCGTCCTGGCTGTGCTCATTTCCCTCGTGTACGTGTTGTGACCACCTTACGTGTTTCTTTCTCATCAGTTTGTCTTTTTTTCATTTTGGGGCAGCTCTGTTGAGATATAACTGATGTGGGATACATGGCGCGTGTTGAAGGTGCAGTTCAATGAGCTTCGACGTCCCTACCCACCCATGAAACCATCCACACCACCAAGACGATAGGCGTCCCTGCATCCTTGCACTTGAGCCGGAACGTGCGCTGGACTTTGCTGCTTTCTGATGCGCCCCTGCCCTCATCCCACGCTACCTCAGGCCTCCTTTCTGTCAATATAGATTAGCCGGAATTTTCTAGAATTTTACGTAAACAGAATCAGACAGCAGGCACTTTTTTTATTATGGTAAAATTCACATAACAGAATTCACCATTGTAACCATTTGGAGCACAGAACTCGGAGACATTTGTTACATATACAGCGTGGCGTTCCGTGTGTGTGTGCAGAGGCCGGATCGCGTGGTGGCGTTCCGTGCGCGTGTGCGGAGGGCCGGATGGTATGGCGTTCCGTGTGCAGAGGGCCGGATCACGTGGCGTTCCGTGGGCGTGTGCAGTTCCACTTCCGGCTTTCTGAGGAACCTGCACGCTGTCTTCCCGAGTGGCTGCACCGTTGTTCGTTCCCACCATGTGAATTTTAGACTCGGCCCCTCCATTGCCAAGACAGCCTGCTGGGATCGCATCGGCATCCTGTTGACTCTAGATTAACTTGGAAGAATCTTGACCACATGGAGGCTTCCGTCTCCTGAACGCAGTCCTGCTCTCAGCGCAGTGCTGGAGAGCCGTGGAGAGCACGCCCCTTCCCGCCTCGGGCTCAATTCGTCCCTGACGCAGCGGCCCTGCCTGGCGTCCTTCATCACACTCAGGAGGCGCCTTCCCTTCTGGTTCCTTGTTTGCTGGGAGCTCTTGTTTTTATTTTGAGACGGGTTCTCACTCTGCCCCCCGGCTGCTGTGCAGTGGCATGATCTCAGCTCACTGCAGCCTCGACCACCTGGGCTCCAGTGATCCACCCACCTCAGCCCTCCCGAGTAGCCGTTGACTACTGGCACCCGCCATCACACCTGGCTGATTTTTTCTTTTTTTGTAGAGACAGAGTTCTGCTGTGTTAAACAGCCCAGGCTGGTCTGGAACTCCTGGGCCGGAAGGGTCCTCTGGCCCCAGCCTCTCAAAGTGCTGGGATGATGACAGGCATGAGCCACCACGCCAGGCCTGTTTTACTGTTTAAAATTATAAGTGTGCCTGGAAGTTTGCCCAGTATTCTGGACGTGTATTTCTGCATGTATTGAGGGGGGGCAGTGAGGTTTTCCTTTGGTCCTGTAAAAGGTGAATGGACCTGACTGACGTCTGAGTGTGAAGGCAGCCCCGGTCCCTGGGTGAGCCCCCGGTCCCTGGGTGAGCCCTCGGTCCCTGGGTGAGCCCTCGGTTCCTGGGTGAGCCCCCGGTCTTTGGGTGAGCCCCCGGTCTTTGGGTGAGCCCCCGGTCCCTGGGTGAGCCCTCGGTTCCTGGGTGAGCCCTCGGTTCCTGGGTGAGCCCTCGGTCCCTGGGTGAGCCCTCGGTTCCTGGGTGAGCCCCCGGTCTTTGGGTGAGCCCTCGGTCCCTGGGTGAGCCCTCGGTTCCTGGGTGAGCCCCCGGTCTTTGGGTGAGCCCCCGGTCTTTGGGTGAGCCCCGGTCTTTGGGTGAGCCCCAGTCTTTGGGTGAGCCCTGGTTCCTGGGTGAGCCCCGGTTCCTGGATGAGCCCCCGGTCTTTGGGTGAGCCCCGGTCTTTGGGTGAGCCCCGGTCTTTGGGTGAGCCCCGATCTTCGGGTGAGCCCCGGTTCCTGGGTGAGCCCCGGTTCCTGGGTGAGCCCCTGGTCTTTGGGTGAGCCCCGATCTTTGGGTGAGCCCCCGGTCCCTGGGTGAGCCCCGGTCTTTGGGTGAGCCCCGGTTCCTGGGTGAGCCCCCGGTCTTTGGGTGAGCCCCTGGTCTTTGGGTGAGCCCCGATCTTTGGGTGAGCCCCCGGTCCCTGGGTGAGCCCCGGTCTTTGGGTGAGCCCCGGTTCCTGGGTGAGCCCCCGGTCTTTGGGTGAGCCCCCGGCCTTTGGGTGAGCCCCCGGCCTTTGGGTGAGCCCCCGGTCTTTGGGTGAGCCCCCGGTCTTTGGGTGAGCCCCGATCTTTGGGTGAGCCCCCGGTCTTTGGGTGAGCCCCCGGTCTTTGGGTGAGCCCCAGTCTTTGGGTGAGCCCCCGGTCCCTGGGTGAGCCCCGGTCTTTCGGTGAGCCCCGGTCTTTGGGTGAGCCCCCAGCCCCCTGTCCCTGGGTGAGCCCCTGGTCTTTGGGTGAGCCCCGGTCCCTGGGTGAGCCCCGGTCCGTGGGTGAACCCCCAGTCCCTGGTCCACCACACGGTGTCACACTTCTATGTGTTGGGCCCACACTGCCAGGCCTTGCAGTGGTTGCGTCTGCGCTCGTGAAGGACAGGCCTGCAGTCTCCTTTTCTTGTGATAGCTTTGGTCTGGTTTAGCATCGGCGGGGGGATGCTGGCATCGGGGAGTAGCCTGGAAAATGTCCCTTAGAATTCACTTTTTGGAAAATGTCCCTTAGAATTCACTTTTTGGAAAATGTCCCTTAGAATTCACTTTTCTGGAGCCATTTGTTTAGAAAGGGTGTTATTTTTATTTGAATGTTTGGTGGAACTCATCAGTGAAGCCATTTGGGACAGACTTTTCTCTGTGGGAAGGTTTTTAACGACAGCGTGAATTGTTTCAATAGACACAGGCTGTCTGTATCTTTTTTTTCTTTTTTTTTTTGTGAGACAGAGTCTTGCTATGTCGCCCAGGCCGGAGTGCACTGGCGCCATCTCAGCTCACTGCAACCTCCACCTCCCGGGTTCAAGCAATTCTGCCTCAGCCTCCTGAGTAGCTGGGATTACAGGCATGCGCCACCACGCCCAGCTAATTTGTGTATTTTTAGGAGAGACGGGGTTTCACCATGTTGGCCATGCTGGTCTCAAACTCTTGACCTCAGGTGATCTGCCCGCCTGGGCGTCTCAAAGTGCTGGGATGACAGGCGTGAGCCACCGCGCCCGGCCACTGCCACCCACTTTTAAACCATCGGATCTCACAAGAACTCAGTATTACGAGAGCAGCAAGGGGGCCGTCCACCCTCATCACCCAGTCACCCCCCAGCAGAGCCCTGCTCCAACACTCAGGATCACCGTTCCCCATGAGACTTGGGTGGGGGCTTCGAGCCAGACGCCACCACTGGTTCATGACCCAGAAGACTCCTCCGGCTCCGCGATGTCATGTGCTCACGTAGCCCGGCAGCGTTTTCATATCTTCACGTTTCTGCAGATTGTCCTCGTGTCCTGTCACCTGCCGAGGATGTTGTGCTGAACTTGCCAGCCGTGCTTGTGTGTCCTCCTTTCTCCTCCCACACCCGTTGGTCGGTGTCGGCGTGCCCTGTGCGAGCGTAGATGCTCGGGACTCGTCCGCCTCGCGAGTCCCCCCGCAGCAGCACCATCACATGGGCCGTGGGGCCGGTGGTGTTTCCTGCTTAGGGAGCTACTTTGAGGTCAGCAGAGCCATCGTGGAATAGGAATCAGCAGTACACGGGCAGACGGTCCACACAGAGCAAGGTGTGTGAGCCCCATGTGCGTGTGCTGAGTGAGGGAAGCGAGGCCTAAAACTCTGCAGATGGCAGGGTCCCATTGCCATGTCCTGGAAAAGGTGAACCAGAGCCACAGGGAGGAGGCCTGGGGGCCGTCGCCGTAGCTGGGTGCGGAGGGGCGGAAGGGACTGTCAGGGCTGGCGGCCTCGCTCCCTGTCCCGGCTGTGCGGGCGGGCGTGCCGCTGCGTTCCCTGGCCCCATAAGGAGTCGGTCTTTCCGTGTGTCAATCATGAAAAGACTTTTAAAAGTCAAATCAGATTATCTGATGTTTTATTCCCTTTCCGATAAGGGTTTTGTAACATTGAGGTAAAACTGCTTATTTTTTTAAATGATGAGCTAATTCGTTTGGAGGTAATTTTCGGGTTTGGCGTGGTGGGCGGACTGTGTGCCCAGCACTCCCACGCTCAGTTCTCATCCCCCAGACGCCAGGGATGCAGCTGTCTCTGGTTGCAGTGTCATGCCTGTAGTCCCAGCACTTTGAGAGGCCAAGGCGGGAGGATTGCTTGAGGCCAAGGGTTCCAGACCAGCCTGGGCAACATAGTGAGACTTCACTGTAGAAATTTAAAAAATTACCCAGGCATGATAGCGCACACCTGTGGTCCCAGCTACTTGGGAGGCTGAGGTGGGAGGATTGCTTGAGCCCGTGAACTTGAGACTGCACTGAGCTGTGATCACACACTGCACTCCAGCCTGGGCAACAGCAAGACCGTGACTCAAAAACAAAAAAGGGATCACCCTGTAGCTAACCTATAGGACTGGGTACATCTGACTCTAGCCTGTAGGTCTGGGTACATCTGACTCCGGCCTGTAGGACTGGGTACATCTGACTCCGGCCTGTAGGACTGGATACATCTGACTCCGGCCTGTAGGACTGGATACATCTGACTCCGGCCTGTAGGACTGGATACATCTGACTCCGGCCTGTAGGTCTGGGTACATTTGACTCTAGCCTGTAGGACTGGATAGATTTGATGCTCCATCCCTGCCACCAGGTCATTACGGTGTGTCTTGCACAGAGTGAGGAGCACAGATGTGAAGGCTCACACATCCCCCCATGCCTGGGTGTTGAGTGCTTGAAATCTGCACGGCCCGTGAACCAGAACGGTCTGATGAGGTCAAAAGCGTGGGGCCTAGCACCAGCCCGAGGGCCCAGGGGTGCACCAGTGCTGCACCCAGCTCATTCCAGGGCACCCTTCCAGGTGGCCAGGGCTGAGCGCCATCAGGATCCTTGTCACGGGAGCTGGCACGTGCCTGTGCGTCCTGCAGGGCCTGGCCCCTCCCGCTCCACACGGCTGCCTTCGAGTCATCCACAGGGGCACCGGAGAGCGTCCTTTCCCACAGCTGCACTGCACTCCCCGCTGTGGCACACAGCCCCCTCCGCAGTTCCCCCACGCCCTCTGTGGTCACTCCCGCCCTGCACCTGTCAGGCCGACTCTGCCACCATTTGTTCCCTCAGTCCCTGCTCTGGCGTCCGGCTCCTCTCCCCTGGAGCACCGTGAATCAAGCAGCCGACGTCCCATCCGTGCAGGCTGTCACGGGCACGGGCCCTCTTCCCACTGGGGTGCTTCTGAGAGGACGGATGTCCTGGCTGGGCCACGAGGTTTTATGCTCAGCCGCCCTGTGAGCCGCTTTCCCGGCAGCTGCGCGGCGTCCCAGTTCCCCCAGCAACGCCGAGGACACCCAGCTGCCTGGCAGCCTTGCGGGACCTGGCATCTTCCATCCTTTTAGTCTCAGCTGCGCGTGTCATGTTCTTGTTCTCTCCGTGCCCCGTGAACCCTGCCCTCGCCAGCGCCACTACTGGGCGCTTCACCTTGTCTGCGGCCGTCGTGCGCCCCTCTCTGGAGGGGGCAGTGCACGTGCAGGCTGTGAAGTGTTCGGGCCTCTTTCTCACTGATGCTTAAAATTCTGCCTCCGAGTCCCTTGTCAGAATCTCGCCTTGCAGAGACACTTCTCCCTGTGTGTCTTGTCCTGGCATTGTATTCACCGTGCTGGTAGCTGACCCTGAGTCCTGTGCTGGGGCGGTGCAGCAGGCCGCTCTCTTCCTTCAGGAAGCGCACGTGTGTCCCGTGAAAGAAACCTTGGCCGCGGCACAGCCATGCAGCGTCCCTCGTTTCCTTCCAGGAGGGCCTCTGTTTGGCCTTTCACCCTTCGGGCTGGGATGCCCTGTATTCAGTTTGTGTGAAGTGGGTTTGCCTGTGGGTATTCCACGGGGCTCTGTCCCAACTCACTTCCTTCCCTTGCTCCCTTCGGCCACCGGTGCCTGACGGAGACTGATTCTTCATTACTCTGACTTTACAGGAAGGGTTGAAACCGGGCGGTGGGACTTACATCCACCAACTTGGTCCCCCTGTGAGTTCTTTTGTGTTCCCTGGTAAGTTTTCACATGAGCCTGTCCATGTATACTACAAACCCCAAAACGTCAAGCCCTCGGTGCATGTGGGTGGGGATCGCGTGGACTCTGTGGGTGGGGATCGCGTGGACTCTGGGCGGGGATCGCGTGGACTCTGGGCGGGGATCGCGTGGACTCTGGGCGGGGATCGCGTGGACTCTGGGGA
Source organism: Symphalangus syndactylus (assembly GCF_028878055.3). NCBI lineage: Eukaryota > Metazoa > Chordata > Mammalia > Primates > Hylobatidae > Symphalangus > Symphalangus syndactylus. The sequence goes on along the minus strand of NC_072447.2, from coordinate 14,636,834 downwards.
TTGCTGGACTCTGTGGGTGGGGATCGCGTGGACTCTGTGGGTGGGGATCGCGTGGACTCGGGATCGTGTGGACTCTGGGTGGGGATCGTGTGGACTCTGGGTGGGGATCGCGTGGACTCTATGGGTGGGGATCGCGTGGACTCGGGATCGCGTGGGCTCTGGGTGGGGATCGCGTGGGCTCTGGGTGGGGATCGTGTGGACCCTGGGTGGGGATCCCGTGGACTCTGTGGGTGGGGATCGCGTGGACTCGGGGTCAACAGAGTCGTCTGGAAGAAACTGCAGCCTGTGAACTCAGCAGTGAGGTCCGCCTCACCAGGTTTAGGTCTTTGATTTCACCCAGCTGTGCCCTGCAGTTTGCTTTGTAGACAGTGTGTGTGATTTTTGTTCCATTGTTTCGTAGGTTGATTTTTAATGCTCTTGATAGATGGCATTATTGGAGATTTTATTTTCTAGTTGTTTGTTGCCGGTATGTTGAAATAATTTATTTTTGCATATTGTCCTTGGACCCAGCAAGTTTGCTGAAGATACTTATTAATTCCCGTATTTCGTAAGCGTTTGGATTGTCTACACAGTGTGTTGCTTGTGAATTATGACAGTTCTGCTTCTTCCTCCCCCTCGCGGCATCTTTCAGCCTTTCTCTTGCCTGCTGCCCTGGCTCGGCCGCCCAGGCGGCCTTGGTGTGACACTGTCCTCTTGTTTCCAGCACAGGGAGGAAGTGTTCGTGTGTCATCGCTGTCTGAGAAGCTGGGGTGTTTCGTAGAGGCCCTTTGTCTTAGAGCATTCAGGCTGCTGTCACGTAACTCCCCAGCCCGGGCAGCTCGTCACCAGCAGACATTTACTGTTCACAGGTCTGCAGGCTGGAGGATCACGGTGTGGCAAAGCGGTGCCTGGTTCATCGACAGCGCCTTCCCGCTGTGTCCTCACAGGGTGGAAGGGGTGAGGGAGCTCTCTGGGGTCCCTTAGAAGGGGACTCACCATATTCGTGAGGCCCCACCTCCCAACACCATCGCCTTGGGGGAGAGGATTTCAACAGGTGGATCTTGGGGACCCAGGCATTCAGGCCATAGCACCCTTTATTAGAATAAGAGCGTCCCTCCTCCTGATTCTGGTTTCCTGGTCTATTAGTATTATTAGATACTCCTGGTCATTATTACCGAGTTGCACTTGCTACTGTGTGCTCTGTGTGGGATTTCTGCCTCTGCTCTCCAGTGATAACTGGCCTGTGACTTCCTGTGTCCTTGACCGTGTACAGCCTGTGCCAGCCTCGGAACAGGCACTGGGAAACGCCCCTCGTTTTTATTCTCCAGGGGAACGCATGTGTGATTTCTTCCTTAAATGTTTGGTCGACTCATGGAGCAGCCTTTGGGGACTGGAATTTTCTTGGTGAGACAGTTTTAAATTATGGATTCAATTTCTTGCAGAAACAGCCCTTTCAGATTTTCTGTTGTTTATTTTTTGACTTGTTCTTCACGGAGTCTGTTTCAACAGTCTCTGACTAGACATAAAGTGATTCATGGGTATCCACTATCTGATGTTTGCAGGATCTGTAGTTACAGCTGACATGGCTAATCTGTGTTTTCTTTCTTTTTTTTTTTTTTTTGAGACAGTCTCGCTCTGTCACCCAGGCTGGAGTGCAGTGGTGTGATCTTGGCTCACTGCAACCTCTGCCTCCCAGGCTCAAACGATTGATTCTCCTTCCTCAGCCCCCCGAGTAGGTGGCATTACAGGCGCCCGCCACCACACCCTGCTAATTTTGTATTTTTAGTAGAGACGGGGTTTTGCGATGTTGGCCAGGCTGGTCTCAAACTCCTGACTTCCAGGTGATCCACCCCCCCTTGGCCTCCTAAAGTGTTGGGATGACAGCCTTGAACCACCGCGCCCAGCCAGGGTGAATTAATTTTTAAGAAATCTTTCAAATCATCAAATTTTGATTTTGTTGATTTTCTGTTACTATTTACTTTTCGTTCCATCTCTGCCATGTATTTGTTCCTTTGAGGTAGAAGAGTGTAGATGATCGATCTTAAACTTTCCTTCCACACGCGTGTATTTAAGGTGTGAACTTGCCATAGCTCGCTGCTGTAGGTGTGTCCCGTACATTCCATGAGATGTTTCTGTCGCTGTCCGATTCACCACATTGCCTGGCTGCCCGGGCCATTTATTCCCGCACTTACTGCTTCTCAGTATGTGCCACTTGATTTCCAGACGCTGGGGATGCAGCCGCCTCTGGTTACAGTGCCCATGCGTGCTTTCTGTTCAGGGGAGACTGCGTGCCCGGCACTCCCACGCTCAGCTCTCATGACTGAGTTCCAAGGCTGGAGCGAAGGCCACGTTGAGTTCGCAGACACCCAGACAGGCCTCGCTGAGTGTGCTGTGTGTCTCTGCAGCAGGGGGTCTCTGGGCAGCGTCGGTCAGGCGCGAGGTGCACAGCAGGAGCACGGGCGTCCAGGCCCCGCTGACTGCCCACTCCTGCCCTCTGTGCCCCAGGCCTGCGGCTGCCCCCTCTACTGGAAGGCGCCGCTCTTCTATGGCGCCGGCGGGGAGCGCACGGGCTCCGTGTCCGTCCACAAGTTCGTCGCCATGTGGAGAAAGTGAGTCCTGGGCTGGGCAGGGTGCTGTGTTGGGAGGGCGGAGGCGTCCCCGGGTCCCCGTGGCTCCAGGATGGGTGCCCCCTGCGGCTGCCGCAGTGAGAGGAGAAACCCGCGTATGGGCACAGGCCTGGCCGTCGTGCGTGGCCACCTGCCACGTACCACGTGGAATACCATGCACGTGTTCCACCCTGCGTCTGCGGGGTCGAAAGCCACCCCCCTGTGAGGGTGGCGCCCAGTCATCCTGTCCTTCCAGAATCCTCCAGAACTGCCACGACGACGCGGCCAAGTTCGTCCATCTGCTCATGAGCCCCGGCTGCAACTACCTGGTGCAGGAGGACTTTGTCCCCTTCTTACAGGTGAGAGCCTGCGTCCACACTGCACGCCTCATCCCTCACGGGAGGGCCGGAGTCTACACCGCACACCTTATTCCTCACGGGAGGGCCGGCGTCTACACCGCACACCGTATTCCTCACGGGAGGGCCGGCGTCTACACCGCACACCTTATCACTCATGGGAGGGCCGGTGTCTACACCGCACACGTTATTACTCACGGGAAGGCCGGCGTCTACACCGCACACCTTATCACTCATGGGAGGGCTGGCGTCTACACCGCACACCTTATTCCTCACGGGAGGGCTGGTGTCTACACCACACGCCTCATCCCTCGCGGGAGGGCCGGTGTCTACAGCGTCCACACCGCACACCTCACGGGAGGGCCGGCGTCTACACCGCACACCTCATCCCTCACAATGGGGGGGAGGGGGACTGGAGTCTACACTGCACACCTCACGGGAGGGCCGGCGTCTACACCACACCCCTTATATCCCTCACAATGGGGGGGAGAGGGACTGGCGTCTACACTGCACACCTCACGGGAGGGCCGGCGTCTACACGGTGCGCCTCGTGTCCTCCCACCTGCAGGACGTGGTGAACACGCACCCGGGGCTGTCGTTCCTGAAGGAGGCGTCCGAGTTCCACTCGCGCTACATCACCACGGTGGGTCCCCAGCGGAGGGGCCGTCGGTTGCAGCGCAGGGCGGGGGTGTTTCTGCAGCGGCCGCCGCGGGGGCTTCTGCAGAGCGGGGCAGGCGGGGCCCGGGGGTCCTGAGCTTCCAGAGGGGGCGGCGGCGCCGTGGGAGGGTCTCCACCCGCCCGGGAGCCCGGTGTTGGGGGGACTCTGGTTTTCCGGGGTGGCCGCGCCGCTTTCCCACCTGTCCTGGGCCCGCGTAGCTCCGGGACGTTCTCGGCCAGACCCTCCCCGCTTTCCGCGGCCTGGGGCGGCCCCTCCCGCAGGGCCCTTCCCGCTGCTCCCGCCCGTCCCCTGGCGGCCTTCGTGCGGCTGGGACCAAGGCCGCGCCCCTCTCCCGGCTCCCGGCTCCGTGCGGGGCGAGGCTCCTGGGGGTCTGTGCGCCCACCGCACTGACGGCGCCCCCGCAGGTCATCCAGCGGATCTTCTACGCCGTGAACCGGTCCTGGTCCGGCAGGATCACCTGCGCCGAGCTGCGGAGGAGTTCCTTCCTGCAGGTGCGCAGCGGCCCCGTCCGGCTCTGCCGTCCCCCTCCCTCCCCTACCCTCCCTCTCCCCCTCCCTCTCCCCCCTCCCTCTCCCCCTCCCTCTCTCCCCTCCCTCTCCCCCTCCGTCTCTCTCCCCCTCCCTCTCTCCCCTCCCTCTCCCCCTCCCTCTCTCCCCCTCCCTCTCCCCCTCCCTCTCTCCCCGTCCCTCTCTCTCCCCCTCCCTCTCTCTCCCCCTCCCTCTCTCCCCGTCCCTCTCTCTCCCCCTCCCTCTCTCTCCCCCTCCCTCTCTCTCCCCCTCCCTCTCTCTCCCCCTCCCTCTCTCTCCCCCTCCCTCTCTCCCCCTCCCTCTCCCCCTCCCTCTCCCCCTCCCTCTCTCCCCCTCCCTCTCTCCCCCTCCCTCTCTCTCCCCCTCCCTCTCTCTCCCCCTCCCTCTCTCTCCCCCTCCCTCCGCTACCCTCCCTCTCTCCCCTCCCTCTCTCCCCTCCCTCTCTCCCCTCCCTCTCTCCCCTCCCTCTCTCCCCTCCCTCTCTCCCCTCCCTCTCTCCCCTCCCTCTCTCTCCCCCTCCCTCTCTCTCCCCCTCCCTCTCTCTCCCCCTCCCTCTCTGTCCCCCTCCCTCTCTCCCCCTCCCTCTCTCCCCCTCACTCTCTCTCCCCCTCCCTCCCCTACCCTCCCTCTCCCCTCCCTCTCTCCCCTCCCTCTCTCCCCTCCCTCTCCCCCTCCCTCTCTCCCCCTCACTCTCTCCCCCTCACTCTCTCTCCCCCTCCCTCCCCTACCCTCCCTCTCCCCTCCCTCTCTCCCCTCCCTCTCTCCCCTCCCTCTCCCCCTCCCTCTCTCCCCCTCCCTCTCTCTCCCCCTCCCTCTCTCCCCCCCTCCCTCTCTCCCCCCCTCCCTCTCTCCCCCTCCCTCTCTCCCCCTCCCTCTCTCTCCCCCTCCCTCTCTCCTCCCCTCCCCCTCCCCCCTACCCCTACCCCTCCCCCCTCCCCCCTCCCCCCTCCCCCTCCCCCCTCCCCCTCCCCCCTCCCCTCGCTCCCACCCCCACCTCCACCACACCCCCAGCCCACCCCAGGCCTGTGAGCACTGGGACTGCACCGCCTGCGCTTGGGGTTCTGTGGTTGAGTAAGGAGACGGGCGGGAGGGGAGGCCTTACTGGGCACCACCCGGAGGGGGAGCTGAGCCCTGATTCCCCCAGAGCTGCCCCCCACGCCCGCCTAGGGAGCCGCCCCGTGCTGGAGCTCCCCCCACCGCAGAGTTGCCCCCACTCGGAGTGCCCCCGGCCCCAGCACCCCTGTCCCCACCATCCACGGAGCGGCCCCGCCCTGCCCGCAGCCACGCAGACTTGGGGCGTCCCCCCAGGGGCCCCGTGCTCAGGCCGCCCGGGTCCTTTGGCAGAATGTGGCGCTGCTGGAAGAGGAGGCGGACATCAACCAACTGACCGAATTCTTCTCCTACGAGCACTTCTACGTCATCTACTGCAAGTTCTGGGAGCTGGACACGGACCACGACCTGCTCATCGACGCGGACGACCTGGCGCGGCACAATGACCACGGTACGCAGGGACAGAGGGGTGGGCGCGGCGCCGGGACACCGAGCACACCCTTCTCTCAGGGCCTCCCGGGTCTGCAGCTGCCTCTCCTTCCCCACTCCCCGCTCTGCGCTCTGTGCCTGCAGCTGCCTCTCCAGCTGCCTCTCCTTCCCCACTGCCCGCTCTGCGCTCTGTGCCTGCAGCTGCCTCTCCAGCTGCCTCTCCTTCCCCACTCCCCGCTCTGCGCTCTGTGCCTGCAGCTGCCTCTCCAGCTGCCTCTCCTTCCCCACTGCCCGCTCTGCGCTCTGTGCCTGCAGCTGCCTGTCCAGCTGCCTCTCCTTCCCCACTGCCCGCTCTGCGCTCTGTGCCTGCAGCTGCCTCTCCAGCTGCCTCTCCTTCCCCACTGCCCGCTCTTGTGTCCCCGTGTGCGCCTCTGCCTGAGGCCTCTGCCTGCGGGCGTCTTCAGGGTCAGCGTGGGCCGCTGGTCCTCAGGCTGGGACAGCCGCACCCGGGCCCGAGGGCCAGCAACGCCGTGGGGCTTCATTGTTAACACTCGAGCAAGGGCCGCAGAGCAGACGCCTTCCCTCAGGAGCTCCGGGTTCCAGGTTCCAGCCCCCAAGGCCTGCAGCAGTTTCCATCCCAGACTAGGTGGAGCCCCGGGCTTAGACGTGGTCAAATACCTGCGCGGAGCCGGTGCCTCCCAGGTGTCCTCACGGCAGCCACCACCTCCCGGCTCCTCTGAGAGTCGTGGACACTTCCAGGAACTCAAACCGGCCTGTGGCCTGAGGGGCTTGAGTTTTCTAAAGGGTTCAAGTGTTTTTCCCCCAAAAAAACCATGTGACCAAGACTATTTCCAAATTACGGTGGCATCTGTTGCGTGTGGTCAGCTCACATTCCTGGTTCCCCGAACGTGCGCTCCAGCCATCTTCGTCTCCCGGGGCTGGTCCTGGGTCGCGTGGCCGCAGTAGATCCCTGCGTCGGACGCGCACCTGAGCAGACGTAGCATTCCCTGGATTTATCCTGCACTAGTTCAGGGAGCCACCTACGCCCTGGGCCCCTAACTAGCCCGGAGAAGAGCACAGCTCCACAGTGCCGGCCCGTGTGGCCCGAGCCAGCGCTTGCACAGCTGGGAATCTGCCCAGAACCAGGCACTCACTGTCCCTGTGAACCCCCGGCCCGGCCCCATCTTTCCGTGCTCCTGTGGAAGCCACTCTCAGTCCCAGGGCAGGACGGTGTCTGCGGCCGGGCTGGGCTGTTTCTCACGCACTGCGGCCTGAAGCCGGGGCACCTTGGCTTGTGCGTCCCAGGGACACCGGTGACCGCAGGGATGGCCGCCCAGGCTGCGGGACCTTGTCGTGGCCACCTGAGCTGACGGCGACGGTGCCTTCACTCTTGCTTCTTGTTAGTGAAGTTTTGGTTGAAAGGTGTTTGTTTTCGTGATTGCACTCGAGGTCTCTCTCTCCCTCTGGAAGCTGAACCTTTGAGGCCTGAATGTTCTGCTCTTTACAACTCGGTCTTGGAACCATGCTGAGCTTTGCACTCTGTGGATTTCACGCTGGACTGGGCTCTGCTCGACGGGAAAGGGTGGTGGGCACCCAGGAGGGGCCTGTGCAGGGGCATCGGAGCCCCGGGGCCCTCCCAGACCCAGGCCTCCTCCCAGCACTTCAGTCCCCACCGCATCCAGCCTCCGCTCGGGGGGTGGTGACGTCAGGGCCCAGGCGCAGTGCGGGCTGCCCATCAACCCCATTCCTTTCCAGCCATTTCCACCAAGATGATCGACAGGATCTTCTCAGGAGCGGTCACACGGTACGTACGGCTCAGGTGCCTAGCGGCAGCCATCGCCCCACAAGGACCCGGTCCCTCTCCTCATCGTTGCCTGACATGAGCTTGTCGTGTCCTGACAGCGAGTGGCCGTCACCCCAGGCCCTGGGGGGGGAGCATGTGTCTCTGTCACGTGAAACCCTAGTGGGGTGGCGGGGGGGGGTGGCACAAGACTCTGTCACGTGAGGTCTGAAGAAGAGGGTGGCCCAGGCCCCAGGTGAGGGGTTCTTGTCAGGCACTGGGCCTGAGGGAGCAGTGACGAAGTGCACGCCTGACCCTGCCTGGATCTGGGGAAGCCCTCCGGCCACGTGGCCTCCACCTCCTCCCTGGAGGGGCAGGAAGAGGGCCGGGCCCCGGGGGACCCCTCTCACGGAGGCGCGCGGGCAGGGGCCTGTGAAGCTCTCCCTGACATGCCTCTTCGTCTCTCCATCCTGGCCTTGGATCTAGAGGCAGAAAAGTGCAGAAGGAAGGGAAGATCAGCTACGCCGACTTTGTCTGGTTTTTGATCTCTGAGGAAGACAAAAAAACGCCGACCAGGTGGGTTCCTGCCACGGCACGTTCGTCCCGGTGGAGGAGCCGGGAGCCGCCCACGTGACGTGTGTCCCCAGGCGGATGCGTGTGCGCCTGGTGGGGGCTGCAGGGGACAGGGGGATGCGTGCACGCCTGGTGGGGGCTGCAGGGCACGGGGATGTGTGCACGCTTGGTTGGGGGGCTGCTCCAGGGGCTGCAGGTCACGGGCTAGAAGGGCCCAGGGCAGGGGCTGACAGAGCTCGCCATGCCGCAGCATCGAGTACTGGTTCCGCTGCATGGACCTGGACGGGGACGGCGCCCTGTCCATGTTCGAGCTCGAGTACTTCTACGAGGAGCAGTGCCGAAGGCTGGACAGCATGGCCATCGAGGCCCTGCCCTTCCAGGACTGCCTCTGCCAGATGCTGGACCTGGTCAAGCCGAGGACTGAAGGTGACGCCCCTTCGAAGGGGGAGGGGATGGACGGGAGAGGGGACGGCCCAGGGCGAGGGGACGGACGGGAGAGGGGACGGCCCAGGGCGAGGGGACGGACGGGAGAGGGGACGGCCCAGGGCGAGGGGACGGACGGGAGAGGGGACGGCCCAGGGCGAGGGGACGGACGGGAGAGGGGACGGCCCAGGGCGAGGGGACGGACGGGAGAGGGGACGGCCTAGGATGAGGGGACGGACGGGAGAGGGAACGGCCCAGGGCGAGGGGACGGACGGGAGAGGGGACGGCCCAGGGCGAGGGGACGGACGGGAGAGGGGACAGCCTAGGATGAGGGGACGGACGGGAGAGGGGACAGCCTAGGATGAGGGGATGGCCCAGGGCGAGGGGACGGACGGGAGAGGGGACGGCCCAGGGCGAGGGGACGGACGGGAGAGGGGACAGCCTAGGATGAGGGGACGGACGGGAGAGGGAACGGCCCAGGGCGAGGGGACGGACGGGAGAGGGAACGGCCCAGGGCGAGGGGACGGACGGGAGAGGGGACAGCCTAGGATGAGGGGACCGACGGGAGAGGGGACAGCCTAGGATGAGGGGACGGACGGGAGAGGGGACAGCCTAGGATGAGGGGACGGACGGGAGAGGGGACAGCCTAGGATGAGGGGATGGCCCAGGGCGAGGGGACGGACGGGAGAGGGGACGGCCCAGGGCGAGGGGACGGACGGGAGAGGGGACGGCCTAGGGTGAGGGGACGTCCCAGGCTGAAGGGACATCCCCCGGTGGAAGGACGTCCCCCTGTGAGGCACTGTCCCTGCTGCGAGGGGACACTGGGGGAGGGACACTCCTACTCTGAGTTTGTGACGAGCGCCAGCACCACAGGTGCGCAGTCTCATGGTGCAAGAACGTCCTATTCGGGGCGTCGACACCCCGAGGGTGACCTGGAGAACCCAGGGCCGGGGCTCACTGGGGACGTCGGATCCGGGCTGAGGGACCAGTTGCCACATTTGTGCTGATGCCGCACAAGGCGGTCCTCCCCTCACCGCTGTTCCCCCCACACCATCGCCCCAGCTCTTCCCGCCCGCCCTGGTGCCCTCTAAGGCAAAGGAGAGACCTCACCATCCACACCGCCTGGCTTCCTTCTGCATCTCAGAATCCAGCTCTGGGGCTTTCACTTTGGAAATGGCTCTGAAGCCCGGGCAGCGCCCTGCAGTCCTGCCCTTCCCTGGCCGTGGGGCTCCTCCCGCTGCTCAGTGTCCCCGGGACACCCTCCGGCCTCTGCCTGCACGGGGAGCTCCGTTCTCTGTAATTTCAGATCCAGAGCTGCCTCCACGACGTGGCCTCCCACACCTCAGTCCCCACGCAGAACCAGGACACGCGTGTCCGCCTTTCACGTCAAACACGTGGCGTGAGAGCCCAGAGCTTCGTGCCGTGTCCTTAAGCACGTGTGACCGGACGCGCACGCCCCACACGCAGGCCCCAAAGGTGAGGCCTGGCTCACACGCCTTGGACGCGCTCCCCTCCCCACAGGGAAGATCACGCTGCAGGACCTGAAGCGCTGCAAGCTGGCCAACGTCTTCTTCGACACCTTCTTCAACATCGAGAAGTACCTCGACCACGAGCAGAAAGAGCAGATCTCCGTGCTCAGGGTGAGTGCGGCGGGCACGCGGGCTGGGCTGTGCCACGCCGTGTACGTAACGTGTGTGCTTCCTCCAGGACAGTGACAGCAGCGGCCCCGAGCTCTCCGACTGGGAGAAGTACGCGGCTGAGGAGTACGACATCCTGGTGGCCGAGGAGATCACGGGAGAGCCCTGGGAGGACGGGTGAGCGTGCAGACGGGGGGATGCGGGGCCAGTCAGGTGGGGCGCGCGGACTCGGGGGGCAGGGTGAGACCCGACATGGGGCCGGTGCGGTAAGGACAGCCAGTGACGGCGGGGGGGTGGGGGGGGGGGGGCTCAGTGCCGTCTCCCTGCGGCACCACCTGTTCCCTGCAGCTCAGTGGCGGGACCCGGGAGTCCCCCACCCGTTGCCCCCCGCCCATTGCCCCCCTGCGTGGGGTTTTGTGATCCTGGGCACGAGGCTTCGCACATCAGGCCAAGCACGGGGAGGCTGAGTGGACGCATTTCGCCGACAACCTCTGTCCTTAGCCCACGGCTGCCACCTACTGGGCAGGCTGCAGGGCCCGTGGCCATTCCGGGACCCACTTCGGCGTTCCAGCCTCGGAGGCCCCGAGAGGCACTGGGCTGGTTGCTTTCTCGCTGAGCGTCAGGATTCTTCGTGTCTTCAGGGTACAACCCCTTTATGTGCGATGTGTTTGCCTTTTTCCCAGTTTGTGACGTATGTTTTCACCCTCTTCACATGGCGTCTCAGAGATGTTCTGAATCTGGAGGAAGAGACACTGGTTATTTTTACGGCTGTGTTTTTGCTGTGTCGTGTCTAAGAATTCATTCCTGAATCCAAAGCCACAAAGATTCTCCTCTGCGATGTCTTGCATTTTGGTCTGGAGTCCGCTTGAGTAACCTTTCCTGTGGGGTGTGAAGCTCGGATTGAGGCTCACCTTGTTGTATGTGGGTGTCCAACCGTCCCAGCACCAGCTTTGCAAAAGGCATCGTGATTGTGCCGTGTGCGGGCTGCGTTCCTGAGCCTTCCTCCGTTCCGCTGCTGCACGCGTCTGTCCGTTCCCACTGCACAGATGACTGCAGCGAGAAGCCTCCGACGTGGGTGCCGTGTGGAACCGCTGGGGCCATTCTGGTATTTGGCTGCCTGTGTGAATCTTAGACTCAGCCCGTCCTTGCTCTGCCAACCTGTGGGAACGTGTGTTGGACGGTGACGTGGTGGTGAGCGCTGGCCCCGTGACCACGTAGACTGGCCCTCACCAGCCTCCCGTGGTGCACACTGCAGCGACGTGGTCACTTTTCCCATCCTGTGCTGAGCTTCTCCACGCTTTTTCTGTTGCAGACTGTGTTGGCTATTCTGGTTTCTTTGCCTTTGTATGAAAACACATAAGAATAAGCTCCTTCTGGCTGGGCGCGGTGGCTCACACCTGTCATCCCAGCACTTTGGGAGGCCGAGGCGGGCGGATCACAAGGTCAGGAGATCGAGAACAGCCTGGCTAACATGGTGAAACCCCGTCTCTGCGCAAAATACAAAAAATTAGCCGGGCGTGGTGGCGGGCGCCTGTAGTCACGGTACTCGGGAGGCTGAGGCGGGAGAATGGTGTGAACCCGGGAGGCGGAGCTTGTAGTGAGTCGAGATCGCGCCACTGCACTCCAGCCTGGGCGACAGAGCGAGACTCCGTCTCAAAAAATAAACAAAAAAAAAAGTCAAGGATGGTGGCTCACGCCTGTAATCCCAGCTACTCAGGAGGTGGAGGTTGCAGTGAGCCGAGATCACACCATTGCACTGCAGCCTGGGCAACAAGAGCGAAAGTCCGTCTGAAAAAAAAAAAATTCTGAATTTTTGAGTGAGATCTCAATGAGTGAATGGATGCATGTGGGCCCAGCTGCCGTCTTCATAGCCGTGGGAGGCCCAGTCCACAGGCGCCGTCCGTGTCTCCCGGCAGGATTTTTGTAGCTTTCTGTGTAGACTTGATGCGAATGCTGTGAGACTTCTGTTTGAGTGTTTCCAGGTTTTGCTGTTGTCAACGGTACTTTTAAGGTTCCCAGTTCCAGTTGTTCGTTGGTAGCATATAGGATTTTTTTTTTTTTTTGAGATGGAGTCTCACTCTGTCGCCCAGGCTGCAGTGCAGTGGCGCAATCTCGGCTCACTACAAGCTCCGCCTCCCGGGTTCACGCCATTCTCCTGCCTCAGCCTCTCCGAGTAGCTGGGACTACAGGCGCTGCCACCACGCCCGGCTAATTTTTTTTGTATTTTTAGTAGAGACGGGGTTTCACCGTGGTCTCGATCTCCTGACCTCGTGATCCGCCCGCCTCAGCCTCCCAAAGTGCTGGGATTACAAGCATGAGCCACCACGTGCCCGGCTACATATAGGATTGATTGACCTTGAGTTTTGCACCTTTATGAAACACACTTACTAGATCTAAAAGCTGTCAGTTCTTTGGGGTTTTCTGCGTGGACAGCCCATGTCTGTCAGTGGGTCTGTTTCTGTTTCCTGCTTTTCACCCCTCTGGGTACGTTGCTTCCTTTCTCTTGCCCGCTGCACGGCCTGGAACCCGCAGGGTGATGTGGATGTCAGCGCAGACCACGCCCAGCCTTGAGTGAGCCTTGCTGGTTTCCGTGTCGCCCTCGTTCCCAGTCCTGGGGACGTCTCCCCTCACGCAGCAGTAATCACGCTCATTGGCGAGGATGTCCTGGCCTGTTCTGGTCTGCGGAGACTTTTCTCGCGATGGGGGCCGAGTTTCTCAGAGGGTTTCACCCCGTGGTTCCTCTGTCTGTCCATACGGCGAGTTACACCGAGTCATCAGCCAGCCTTCTGTTCCTGGGATAGAGCTTACTGAGTCATACGTTATCCTTACATATTACTGGATTCTTTTTGCACAGATTATCTGTAGTATTTTTTTATTTTTTTTTTTTGAGACAGGGTCTTGCTCTGTCACCCACGCTAGAGGGCGGTGGTGTGATCTCAGCTCACTGCAGCCTCCACCTCCTGGGCTCAAGCGATCCTCCAGCCTCAGCCTCCTGGGAAGCTGGGACTACAGGACTGTGCCTCCACGCCCAGCTAATTGTTTGTTTTTTTAGAGACAGAGTCTTGCTGTGTTGCCTGGGGCTGGTCTCAAACTCCTGGGCTCATGTGATCCTCCCACCTCGGCCTCCCAGAGTGCTGGGATTACAGGCACGCACCAGCACACCCGGCTAATTTTTGTATTTTTTTTGTAGAGATGGGGTTTTGGCAAGTTGCCCAGGCTGGTCTTGAACACCTGAGCGCAAGGGTTCTCCCCGCCTCGGTCCCCCAACGTGCTGGAGTTACAGGCGTGAGCCCCCGCCCAGCCTTGAGTGAGCTTTGCTGGTTTGTGTGTTTCAGAAACTCGCCCAGTCACATCAGTGAGTTACTGTTGATAATATTTCCTGCTTGTGACGTTAGTGTCTGCAGAATCCACAGCGATAGCTTCTCTGGCATTCCTGAGACTGACTTGTCTGTGATCAGTGAGGCAAAGGGACGATGAGGGTCAATCATCGTCTCAGGGAACCACAAGAACCACTGGTTTTTCTCTCGTGTCTTTGTGCTGCTGTTTTGTTGTCTTTATCTTCGGGCAGCAAGTTGGGCCATTGACGCCGCAGCCCGGCCTTCTCATTTCGGTGCAGCTGAGAATACTTTCTGGTTACCGTTTGGTTCCCGACCCACGGGTTCCATGGAGCTGCATTTTAACCCCTGCTCCCCCATCAGCCGCCCCGTCCGATTCCCGCCAAGCAGCACAGGGCCCCCCGCGGCCCACCCTGGGCCGTCTGTCCCGTGTGTCCGTCCTCCTCGTGCGCGGTTGTCTGCACCGTGGCTCTGACCTGGCAGCCAACCTCTGCGTCCCCGCCCCCCACAACTTCCCAGTCTGCCTTCTCCTGCCGGACACCCTGGGGCAGCTGTGGCCCCCAGACATAGCCTGGATGAGTGTGCGCCTGTCCCCACCACCGTCTGTCACCTCCGCTCCCCACCTGACCAGTGGCCAGCGCCACACCGGGGTCGACTGCCTTCCCCGTGTCTACGCCTGCTCCGGCAGTGGGAGCTCAGCGACAGGCTGGGGGGGGGGGGGGGCGTCTGGGAAAGCAGAGGCGTCCCCACGGGATGTGGGAGAGTCTGTGTGGCCGCGCTGGTTTTCCTGGGGCAGCGCCCGACGTCACGGCCGAGACCTTCACGGAAGGCGCGCGTCTGGTCCTCGTGCTGCCGTGTGTTCTGGTCAGAATGGAAGTGGTGGCCGCCACGAGGTGCTTCTGTGTGTTGGGAGAATTTGTCTAAGCCGTGGTCCCTGTTTGTTCCTCAGTCCCGTGTGGACACCACCATCCAGTTGTGTAAACACAGGCCCCTGGCAGCTCAGAGGCTGCCCCCCTGAGTCACCGTCGTGTCGCTTTGGGGAAAAGGCGCGCCTGCCCGCCCGGTTGCTCTGTGTGTACCTCATGCCTGGGCTCCGTCCCGTCCCGGGTGGGTTTTTACCGCAGGCGCCTGCCCCGGGCGCGTGCGTGGAGCCGGGTTTCTCAGCCAGGAGTGCGTTGCCGGCTCAGCGGCTGGAGCTCAAGGTCGGCTCAGGGGACTTCCCCGTGCTGGAGGCTGGGGGGCCGAGCAGCCTGCAGTTCCCGGAGTTCAGGGCCCAGGGCCTCGCTCTGCGCCACGAGCCACGTCTTCACCATCCCCTCGTTGCAGGTTCGAGGCCGAGCTCAGCCCTGTGGAGCAGAAGCTGAGTGCGCTGCGGTCCCCGCTGGCCCAGAGGCCCTTCTTCGAGGCGCCCTCGCCCCTGGGCGCCGTGGACCTGTACGAGTACGCGTGCGGGGACGAGGACGTGGAGCCGCTGTGACGCCACCCGCGAGAACGCCGCCGCGGGGCCGCTCCCCACGTGCCACGGCCACCACCGGGACACCGCGGCTTGTGTAAAAACTGTTGTCTTTTGTGGAAAATGAGTGCGTTTGTATGGAATGATAAATTTTTATTTATTCACAGAAGCGTGTGGATGGCCGCTGTGGGTTCGTGGCCCGACCTGCCTGGAGTTCTGTTCCCCGGGGACACGTAGGGCTGCTCGTGAACGGGACGGGTTCCCACACTGACACCCTCCGGCAGTTGCCGTTCCCGAGTTGACCCGGCCTCAGTCCCGGGACCGGCGTCTCCGGAAAGGGTCTGTGTGGGCACAACGGTGACCGGCGGCTCCCGGGCGCCTCGCCAGTCCTGAACAGCAGCCTCCGCCACAGCCTGGATGAGTTTTGTGTAAATGTACAAAAGCGTTTCTGGCAATCACGCTTGTATTTTTGAATGAACGTTGGAGGATTTTCAGCCATGGCGTGGGCTCCGTTCAGGATTTACAAGCGTCAGCACTGGGTGGGGACCGCGGCCACGCCAGATGCATCGGGATATGCAGCCTGGGCCTCTCTGCGGGGAGCCCCATCCTCGGGCCGTTCCCTCCCAGAGCTACGGACCCAGGCTGCATTCCACAAACGCCCCCCAGGAGGAAGGAGCCAGAGTCGGACGTCCACAGCCGGGAGCCACGTGCAGCGACACCTAAACGAGGGGGTTCGGAGGCCCCGCCGGGAGGAGCCCTGTGTGCAGGGGAGACCACGCGCCCCCAGGTCCCCCGACGCAGATGAGCCCAGGCCCAGCTCTGCTCCCTCTGCAGGCAGGGGAGGGTCACAGGTGGTGACCATGGGAATGACCCCCTGTCCTCACACAAGACAAAATGCTCCCCCAGGAAAGGGAGGTGGCAGTGTCCACAGGGCAGGGCACAGGCGGGCAGGGCGGCCCTCTGCACTTGGGGAGGGGAGGGCAGAGCCGCGATCACCCCCAGAGCAGCACACACGCCCCGTTCATCCACTGGCAGCCGTGGCTGTGAAGGAGGTGGACACACAGGGTGGTCCCGTGACCCAAGGAGAGACGGTGGGGGCTCGGGGCAGTGGGTAGACGTGGCAGCACCCCCCAGGGAAATGGCTGCCCCCAAGGTGTCCTCTGTCACCTGGTGCTCCCCTGAATTCCTGGACACCCCCACCTGGGTCTGCGAAGGGTCAGGGTCCCCAACGGGACAGGTGCAGGGCTGGAGGGTCTGACTGGCTGCTGCAGGGAAATGACAGCAGGAGCCACGGCCTGCAGGGCCCACCCCGCCCCGAACTCCGGGGAGCCCGTCTGGGGAGCGTGTCCGCCCCACAGCACCTCAGGACACCCCCCCACACACACCTGTGAGCTGGAGCCCTCCCAATTAGGATTCAAGGCTGAGACATCAGACGCCTCCCTGGGGCAGTGAAAGACAGCGTCCCCCACCCACGGCCCTGGTGAGGCCCCTGCACGGCCCGAGTGTCGTCCGGCGTCCTCGCACCCACCGCATTCCCCAAGCACCCCGTGCTTCCCCAGCCGTGGCCCCAGATGCCCTGGGCTGTGCCAGGGCCGGGCGTGCCTTTGCTGGAGAGGTCGGGGGGGGGGGGGGATCCTCGTGGACGGTGGCGCTGCAGGGAGACCCAGAGCCCAGCGGTCGTGCCCTCCACGTGTTCTGGGGATCCATTCCGCAAAAGCTCACGGGTGCAGAGGGCCAGGGACCCCACAAAACAAGCACCCGCGTCACCCTGACCATGGCCGGCGTCCGGCGTCCCGCTAGGACAGAAGCCAGGATGTTCCAGGGCTCAGCGGAGGCGTCTCTGGCATCCCCACGTCACCCTCTGTGAATGACAATCCTGCGTCCCCCGCATTTCGTGGCTGTCACCCCTTGGAGATCCCAAGCAGGGACCCGAGTGTTCACGGGGGCAGCCCCGGGTTCACCCAGGAGCAGCAGCGTGAGCTCTGTTCCGGCAGGACCGTGAAAGGTGACGGCCACTCCCCAGCAACGGTGCCAGCCACAGCCCTGAGGTCCCCGGGTGCCTCCTCGTGGGACAGGACACAGCTCCTCGAGGTGGAGCAGGGGTGACGGGCACCACAGGCTCCCAGCACTGGCACCCAGAGCCCTGCCCAGAACAAGGGGGGGAGCGAGCCTGCGGAGGGACGGGGCCTGGACAGCCACGAGACGGGGGAGATGGAGGAAACGGAGACGGGCAAGACGGGGCAGATGGAGAAGGGGGAAGATGGAGGGGATGGAGAATGGGGAGTTTGGTGGGAAACCCGGCCACGCCCAGCAGTTCCTAGAGGAGACACGGTTCCCCGGGGGGAGCGGGAGGCCTTTATGACTCATAGAGCCGGGTAAGAAGCAGAGGCCGGAGGTCATCCCCAGCACGGTGCCCACGGGCCGCCCTGCCCAGGCCGCGGGGTCGGACCCCACAGGGCACAGAAGCCCCGTCTGCTGCAGCCCCGAGACGCACATCCCGTGGCTGACAGAGACGCGGCCCCTGGGCCGGCCCAGACCCCACGTGGCACAGAGGACCCCACTGAGTCTGAAGCCTGCAGACAAAGCCACTCACGTGGCAAGACGTGGCTGCGTGGCTACAGCAGGGGCCTCGAACCACGTTCCCCAGGACCCACGGGCAGACCCCGGGAGGGCAGAGATGCTCCCCCCCCCCGTCCCGCCACCCTCTGTAGATGTCACAGCTCCCCCAGCCTTGCACGCCCCTCGGAGCCTGGGGAGCTGTTTGGGTCTCAGTGGCACAGCACCCCGAGTGGCACAGCACCCTGCCACATACCCCCGGCCCCAGGACGTGTCTGCGAAGCTCCTGGTTGGGGGCTGCCCCAAGTCTTCCGCGTGGCAGCCTGCAGCCTCCCCTGGCCCCTCACGATGGCGTAGCTGTCTCCGCCCCGGTATCAGCTCCCACGGCAGCCCTGGCCGCCACGAGTGGGTCTGATCATGAGTGGGTCCTGGCCACAAGAGGGGGTCCTGCCCGCCTGTGCCCCAGAGAACAGCCCCTCTGCCACCCCATCTCCCTAGCGTGGCACTGCCTGACCTCACAGAGCAGCCAGAGGAGGGGGCGAGACCCTGTCGGGAAGGAAGATCCCAGACGTGCAGGCACAGCAGGTCCCGCGTGGACAAGCCCCCCACAGGCCTCCCCACAACAGGGCTTCCAGGCCCAGTCCCCCAGCCCCCAGGCCCTTGCCCTGCAACCAAGACGGGCCTGAGCGGTACCTACGGCCGACAGCTCACAGGTGGGAACACAGGGGGACGCAGCAGACCCTCCCCCATGTCACAGAGGCCCCTGAGTGCGTCGACCCCCAGTCACTCACACAAACCTTGCAGGAGACTCGGTGGCCAAGGGCAGGAAATGGGGCTTACGGAGGTGGCCGCCTGACTACAGCGATTCCAGAAAGGCATACTCCATGCTGCGCCTTTTTTGTTTTTTGAGACAGTCTCTCTCGTAGCCCAGGCTGGAGTGCAATGGCGCGATCTCGGCTCACTGCAGCCTCCGCCTCCCAGGTTCAAGCAATTCTCCTGCCTCAGCCTCCAGAGTAGCTGGGATCACAGGTGCCCGCCACCACACCCGGCTAATTTTTGTGTTTTTAGTAGAGACGGGGTTTCACCATGTTGGCCAGGCTGGTCTCGAACAACTGACCTCAAGTGATCCACCCGCCTCGGCCTCTGAAAGTGCTGGGATTACAGACATGAGCCACCGCACCTGGCCTTTTTTTTTTTTAATAGAAAACTGGGGTCCCGCTGGGCACGGTGGCTCACGCCTGTAATCCCAGCACTTTGGGAGGCCGAGGCGGGCAGATTATGGGGTCAGGAGATCGAGACCATCTTGGCTAACACGGTGAAACCCCAGCTCTACTAAAAGTACAAAAAGTTAGCCGGGCGTGGTGGCGGGCGCCTGTAGTCCCAGCCACGCGGGAGGCTGAGGTAGGAGAATGGCGTGAACCCAAGAGGCAGAGCTTGCAGTGAGCAGAGATCACACCACTGCACTCCAGCCTGGGCGACAGAGCCAGACTCCATCTCAAAAAAAAAAAAAAGAAAAAGAAAAACTGGGGTCGCACTATGGTGCCCAGGCTGGTCCTGGGCTTAAGTGATCTCAGCTTGGCCACCCAAAGCGCTGGGATTACAGGTGTGAACCACTGTGTACAGCCACACAGTTAAGCTATGCACACGGGTGTGCTGACCAGGAAGTCAACAAAACATACCCGCAACACAGGAGTCTAGAAGTGCCACGGGGGCCGGGCGCAGCGGCTCAGTGACCCTGTCATCCCAGCACTTATGGGGGCCAGGGCGGGTGATCACCTGAGGCCAGGAGTACAAGACCAGCGTGGCCGACAGGGTGAAACCCCGTCTCTACTAAAACTATAAAAATCAGCCGGGTGTGGTGGCGGGCACCCGTAATTCCAGCTACTCGGGAGGCTGAGGCAGCAGAATCGCTTGAACCCAGGAGGTGGAGGTTGCAGTGAGCCAAGGTCTCACCACTGCACTCCAGCCTGGGTGACAACAGCGAGACTCTGTCTCTAAATAAAATGTGCCACGGAAACCTGCTCCAGGGACACAGGGCATGGCCCACAGGGTGGCATGACAGGAAGTCCACCCGGGCCCTGAGCCTCCTGACCACCCCTCATCCAGGGTTACCCTAACCCTTTAGGGCTATAGACTGCCCTGAACATGACGGCTGGGGGGTACCCAGACCTTTTAGGGCTGTGGGACACACTGACTTCTTAAGACGCTGGCTGGTGCCTACAGGAGTCCAGGGGACGCCAGGCCTATGTGGGGAGGGGGCAGAGGCAGAAAAGCGATGGGGGAGGTGCGGGGCATCGGCTGTGCCTGCCCTGAAGGAGAGATGGGGCCAGCCAGGTAGGCGTGCGGCCAGGACCACCCAAGGACTCAAGGGAGAGGGGGGTCGGGGAGAGGGGGGGGGGGTCGCTGGGGAGAGAGGAGGGGGGCAGGGGATGGAGGGGGGCAGGGAGGGGACAGAGGGGGTGCCGGGGAGAGAGGAGGGGGTGCCAGGGAGAGAAGGGGCAGGCGACAGGGGGGGGCAGCGACAGGAGCCGGAACTGGGGTCACATGTGGGGCTGGCCCTCCTGACTGAAGTGTGGCCTGCAGTCACGCTGTCACCAGCCTGTGGGACCCCTGGGGTGCAGTGAGGGAGCCAGGCCTCGGGGGCCCAGCCTGGATGCTGCCGACTGCCACCCACCAGCCTCACCGAGGGGCCACTGACTTCGTCACTCCACAGGGGCCTGTGCAGAGACACGGAGGTGCAGAGCCTCGTGCCCACACCGCCGGTATCTGTATCCCACAAACTCCTAGAGCCGTCATCATCCCTGGGCTGCGGCACTGGCCGGTGACGACTCCCTGACCACCTTGCTGTGGCCACACTCCTGTCCCCGTGGGTAGAAAATCCAGTGACGCGTGTAGACAGAGCCCTCTGCACGCCTGGAACCCCAGCGCCTTGGGAGGCCCAGGTGGGGGGATCATCTGAGCTCAGGACTTTGAGACCAGCCTGGGCAACATGGCAAAACCTCATCTCTAGGAAAAATTTAACAATCAGGGACTCAGTGGTGCACACCTGTATTCCCAGCTTCCCGGGAGGCTGAGGCGGGAGAATCGCTTGAACCCGGGAGGCGGAGCTTGCAGTGAGCTGAGACCACACCACTGCACTCCAGCCTGGGAGACACAGCAAGACTCTGTTTCAAAAAAAAACAACCCCATCATGCATGATGCGAACCAAAGAGAATAAAAAATGAAATGAAAAGAATCTCAACAACTCACTCCAATTCCTTTAGGAAAATGAAATGAGAAATATACACACGTAAAATATTTAGTATTTCCCGCAGTTTAAGAAACAGAATCCAGGGCTGGGCGCGGCGGCTCACACCTGTAATCCCAGCCACACGCCTGTAATCCCAGCTACTCGGGAGGCTGCGTGTGGCGGGAGAATCACTTGAACCCGGAGGCAGAGCTTGCAGTGAGTGGAGATGGCAGAGCAACACTCCGTCTCCAAAAAATAATAAAAACAAAAAAAAGAATCGTCATCAGTCTACAGACAAGAACGCCAGGACCACACCATCACGATGAGGGTTACTTCTGCGGGATGCACACGACACAGCTCACACCTGCCCCTACACACAGATATTTCTGACCCCAAACGGAGGGGCAGTCACTTCAAACCCAAAAGAAAGGTGAAGCCTGCGGCCGTGCGCCATCCCTGTGCCACTGCACTGACTTAAAGCTTCTCACGGGCCGGGTGCGGTGGCTCACGCCTGGAATCCCAGCACTTTGGGAGGCCGAGGTGCGCGGATCACCTGAGGTCAGGGGTTCGAGACCAGCCTGGCCAACATGGTAAAACCCCATCTCTACTAAAAATACAAAAATGAGCCGGGCGTAGTGGCGGGCGCCTGTAATCCCAGCTACTCAGGAAGGCTGAGGCAGGAGAATGGCGTGAACCCGGGAGGTGGAGGTTGCAGTGAGCCGAGATCGCGCCACTGCACTCCAGCCTGGGCCACGGAGCGAGACTGTGTCTCAAAAAAATAAAGCTTCTCATGAACGATGAAGACGAGAATTACCATCGCGTCTGCACTGTATGGATCTGCCCGCTACAACCAGCAGGACGACGGCCACGCTGCAACTCACTTTCTTTACAAAAAGCACCAGGGATGACCAGGAATTAGTCCTCACCAGGTGACACTCACATCCTTACCCACATGTAGGAGCCCCACGGACATATGGATCAAAGACAATACGAGACACATCTCAACCCATTCTGTGCAGCCAACACAGTGCACATTCGCCATATGGTTTGCTTTGCTTTTTGTTTTTTTTCTGAGACAGGGTCTTGCTCTGCCTTCCAGGCTGGAGTGCGGTGGTGCAATCTCAGCTCACTGCAGCCTCCACCTTCCGGGCTCGAGCGATCCTCTCACCTCAGCTTCCTGAGTAGCCAGGACCACAGGTCCCACGCCCAGCTAATTTTTTAAGAGATGGGGTCTCACTGTGCTGCCCAGGCTGGTCTCGAGTTCCTGGGCTCAAGCCAACCTCCCCACTTGGGCTCCCAAAGCGCTTGGCACAGGGTAGATTTTAAGTTAAAAATTTCACAGAACAGGCCGGACGCAGTCTCACGCCTGGAATCCAGCACTTTGCAAGCCCGATTGGGGTATTTTTTTTTTTTTAGTAGAGACGGGTTTTCGCCACTGGAATCCAGCACTTTGGGAGGCCAAGTGGGGAGGGCTGCTTGAGCCCAAGAGTTCGAGACCAGCCTGGGAAGCACAGGCTCAGAGACTGTCTCCATGAAAACACACACACACACACACACACACACACACACACACACACTAGCCAGGTGTGGTGGTGCATGCCTGTAGTCCCAGCTACTTAGGAGGCAGAGGTGGGAGGACTGCTTCAGCCCAGGTGGTACAGGCTGAAGTGAGCTGTGATCACACCACTGCACTCCAGCCTGGGCAACACAGCAGAAACCTGCCTCGAAAAATTAAATGTTTACAGGCCAGGCACGGTGGCTCACACCTGTAATCCCAGCACTTTGGGAGGCCAAGGTGGGTGGATCACCGGCAGTCAGAAGTTTGAGACCAGCCTGACCAACGTGGAGAAACCCCATCTCTACTAAAGATACAAAACAAAATTAGCTGGGTGTGGTGGTGCATGCCTGTAATTCCAGCTTCTCAGGAGGCTGAGGCAGGAGAATCACTTGAACCCGGGAGGCGGAGGTTGCAGTGAGCTGAGATCACGCCACTGCACTCCAGCCTGGGTGACAGAGCAAGACTCCGTCTAAAAAAAAAAAAAAAAAAAAGGTTTAGAAAACATACACAATGTGAATTTTTTTTAAGACAGAATTTCGCTTGTTGCCCAGACTACAGTACAGTGGGGCAATCTCAGCTCACCGCAATCTCCACTGCCCGGGTTCAACCGATTCTCCCGCCTCAGCCTCCTGAGTAGCTGGGATTACAGGCACCTGCCACCAAAACTGGCTAATTTTTGTATTTTTAGTAGAGACGGGGTTTCACCATGTTGGACAGGCTGGTCTCGAACTCCTGACCTCAGGTGATCCGCCCGCCTCAGCCTCCCAAAGTGCTGGGGTGACAGGTGTGAGCCACCGTGCCCAGCGCAGATTTATTGGATTCTAAAATGCACAATTCTCTATGTCTCGGTGTTTCTGAAACCAAGGTCATCTCATCATCCACAGAAATCTTTAATCGTTTTTTTTTTTCCCCCAACAGTTATTACATCACTGATGCATCTTAAAAGTCACTGGTATTTGCAAGTCAAGAAAGTTACATATAAAAACCTGAAAGAGGCTGGGCACAGTGGCTCGCGCCTGTCATCCCAGCACTTTGGGAGGCCGAGGCGGGTGGATCACCTGAGGTCGGGAGTTCGAGACCAGCCTGGCCAACATAGTGAGAACCCGTCTCTACTAAAAATACAAAAAATTAGCCAGGCGTGGTAGCCCATGCCTGTAATCCCAGCTGCTCTGGAGGCTGAGGCGGGAGAATTGCTTGAACCCGGGAGGCGGAGGTTGCAGTGAGCCGAGACGATGCCGCCGTACTCCAGCCTGGGTGACAGAGCGAGAGACTGTCTCAAAAAAAAAAAAAAAAAAAAAAATTCTTACAGAGAAGAGGGTCTTGCGATGTTGGTCAGGCTGGTCTCGAACCCCTGGGCTGAGGCAACCCTCCTGCGTCGGCATCCCACAGTGCTGGAATTACAGGCCTGAGCCACCGCACCCGGCCATCTATGCCTTTTTATCCCCAAAATACGACAAGGAAGAGGCATAGCTCAGGAGTCAGCTGAGTCGACACCAGGTGGCGCCCAGGTCCCCAGCCAGCTCTGTCCGCAATGCAGCCTTCATCCCCCGGTCGCCCTCCAGAGCCATGATACCCCCACCAGCAGGGCTCACCCTCCAAAGGACCCGACTCTCCTTCTGCTCGGCCTCCCGAAGCCCTTGGATGGCTCGGAGGGCACGGGGACCAGGTACTAAAGGATAATGATGGCTACACACACACACACACACACACACACACACACATCCCTGAGCTCACCACCTGGGGACGCTCTCATTCCGTCTGTCAGTCTGTTAACAGGACACAGAGCCCAGGAGACTGACGGCTACACACACACACACACACACACCCCTGAGCTCACCACCTGGGGACGCTCTCATTCCGTCTGTCAGTCTGTTAACAGGACACAGAGCCCAGGAGACTGACGGCTACACACACACACACACACACACACACACACACACACACACCCCTGAGCTCACCACCTGGGGACGCTCTCATTCCGTCTGTCTGTTAACAGGACACAGAGCCCAGGAGACTGACGGCTACACACACACACACACACACCCCTGAGCTCACCACCTGGGGACGCTCTCATTCCGTCTGTCAGTCTGTTAACAGGACACAGAGCCCAGGAGACTGACGGCTACACACACACACACACACACACACACCCCTGAGCTCACCACCTGGGGACGCTCTCATTCCGTCTGTCAGTCTGTTAACAGGACACAGAGCCCAGGAGACTGACGGCTACACACACACACACACACACACACACACCCCTGAGCTCACCACCTGGGGACGCTCTCATTCCGTCTGTCAGTCTGTTAACAGGACACAGAGCCCAGGAGACTGACGGCTACACACACACACACACACACACACACACACACACACACACACCCCTGAGCTCACCACCTGGGGACGCTCTCATTCCGTCTGTCAGTCTGTTAACAGGACACAGAGCCCAGGAGACTGACGGCTACACACACACACACACACACACACCCCTGAGCTCACCACCTGGGGACGCTCTCATTCCGTCTCTGTGTATTAACAGGGAAGACGGAGCCCAGGAGAGGCCTCCGTCCCGTGCTGACCTGACAAATCTGGGTCCCGATTCTGAGTTCAGTGGTGTTAAAAAATAATAGGCTATGTCCCCCCTCTTAAGGCTAAATATAGCGAACCCCATTTACCCAGGCTGTGCACGTCACGATTCCACTCGTGGTGTAGCTGGGACCACAGGCACCCACACACCACACCCAGCTAATTTTTAAATTTTCTTTTTTTTTTTTTTTGTAGATATGGGTTTTTACCATGTTGCCCACACTGGTGTCAAACTCCTGGGCTGAAGCAATCCTCCCACCTCAGCCTCCTGAGTAGCTGGGACCACAGAAGGTCCATCCCACACCCCCACCCCACTGTCAGTGTCTCACTTTATGGCCCAGGCTGGAGTGCAGTGGTACAGTCTCAGCTCACTGCAACCTCCACCTCCCAGGTTCAAGCGATTCTCCCACCTCAGCCTCTGGAGTAGCTGGGACTACAGGTGCATGCCACCACGCCCAGCTAACTTTTGCATATTTAGTAGAGTCTCCAAGTTGGCCAGGCTGGTTTCGAACTCCTGACCTCAGGTGATCCACCCACGTTGGCCTCCCAAAGTGCTGGAATGACAGGCGTGAGCCACCGTGCCTGACCTCAGACACCTTTTGGTGCTTCTTGTTTGAGATGGAGTCTCACTCTGTCACCCAGGCTGGAGCTCACTGCAGCCTCCACCTCCTGGGCTCAGGTGATCCTCCCACCTCAGCCTCCAAAGTAGCTGGGACCACAGGCCCCCACCACCACGCCCGGCTAATTTTTCTTTTCTTTTTTTTGTAGATATGGGGTCTTACCATGTTGCCCGTACTGGTGTCAAACTCCTGGGCTGAAGCAATCCTCCCACCTCAGCGTCACAAGTAGCTGGGACCATAGGCCCCCACCACCACGCCTGGCTAATTTTTCTTTTCTTTTTTTTTTTTGTAGATATGGGGTCTTACCACGTTGCCCAGGCTGGTGTGAAACTCCTGGGCTCAAGCAATCCTCCCACCTCAGCCTCCCAATGCGTAAATGGCGAGTTACATTTCTACACAATCCCGCAATCTCCCTCGTTCTGTTTTACTCCCACATAAAGTAACGTACAAAGGCGAGCCCCATTATTCCCTTCGAAGGCAGACTGGACCTTGCAGGAAGCTGTAGGATAAAGATTCAGAGGTCAACTGAGATAAAAACGAAACACCCAGGTGATTTTAAGCTAATCAAGAGCCGCTTTCACGTGGGTGATTTTAAACTACCCGAGTGACCCTTTCACGCAGGTGATTTTAAACTAATCAAGAGCCGCTTTCACGTGGGTGATTTTAAACTACCCGAGTGACCCTTTCACGCAGGTGATTTTAAACTAATCAAGAGCCTCTTTCACGCAGGTGATTTGAAACTAATTGAGTTCTCCTTTCACACAGGTGATTTTAAACTAATCAAAAGCCTCTTTCACGCAGATGATTTTAAACCAATCGAATTCTTTCACAGAGTTGAAAGGGGAGGTTAATTTACACAAACGCGCAGGCTACAGCCACCTGTCCTTCCTAGGGACTTCGGGCCGAAAATGCCACCTGTCACACCTCCAATCCAGGCACTGCAGGGCTGTTAGGAGGGGAATTAGCAGCTGGGATACCCCGATCCTACAATGAGGGGGGTTAGGAACCCTTCCTGAAATACCAAAAAGGCCACAGCTTCCTACAGACACTTAAGGAACATGCCAATCACAACCGGTTTCCTGAAAAACGCAAGATGTCCTGGTGAGTGCTGGGGTTGCAGGACGCTCTGCACACCGCGGGTAAGTCTGTGGGGGAGCTTCTCTGGGACCGGCTGCCTCTTACTGTCCCCTGGACCAGGGGGGCGCCGCTCTCATCCTCCTGGCATCTCCAGGTCCCTGCCCCACTCAGAGTTCCACCGCAGGGGCTCCCAAGGCTGGACTCAGACCCGCTGGATCCCATCCAGGCCCCCAAGGCAGCAGTGGAGACCCTCAAGGCTGGACTCCAGCCCCTAATGTAGACCCCGGGACCCCTGGGATGGACGGGTTCGAACCCCCAAAGCTGACTTCAGGACCCTCAGAGCTGGACTCCACCCTCCAAGGCAGCATTCGGGACCCTCACGGCTGGACTCGAGGCCCAAGGCAGACATGAGGACCCCTGGGAGGCGTCCGGGACCCCCAGGGACTGGATTCGAGGCCTCCAGCCAGACGTGGGGGCCCCTGGGCAGCGTTCAGGACGCCTGGGGCTGCACCCAACCCCCAGGGCAGACGAGGAGAACCCCCGGGCGGCATCCGGGACCCCCAGGGCTGGACTCAAGCCCCCAAGGCTAGACGTGGGGACCCACCTGGGCGGCGTCCGGGACCCCCCAGAGCAGGTCTCAAGCCCCAAAAGCAGACGTGGGGACTCCTCGGCGACGTCCGGGACCCCCAGGGTTGGACTCCAGCCCCCAAGGTTAGACGCGGTGACTCCTGGGTGGCTTCCGGGCCTCCCACGGGGGAACTCCAGTCTCCAAGGCAGACGTGAGGACCCCCAGGCGGCATCGGGGACCCCCAGGGCAAGACTCGAGGCCCCAAGGTAGACATGAGGACCCCCGGGCGGCATCAGGGAACCCCAGGGTGGGACTCGAGCCCCCAAAGCAGATGTGGGGACCCCCTGGGCGGCGTCCAGGACCCCCAGAGCTGCAGTCGAGCTCCCAGGGCACACGTGGGGACTCCTGGGCGGCTTCCGGAACCCCCACGGCGGCTCTCCAGGCTCCAGGGCAGACATGGAGACCCCTAGGCGACGTCAGGGACCCCCAGGGCGGGACTCGAACCCCCAAGGCCGACGTAGGGACCCCCGGGCGCCGTTTTGGATCCCCGGGGCTGCAGTCAAGCGCCCGAGGCGGCGTTCCGGACCCTCGAAATCAGACTTGGACTCCGCCCAGCGCGGAACGGGGTAGGACGGGAGCGAGGACGAGGTGAGTGAGGGCAGCGCCGCCGCCGAGGCTCGGGGTCCTGGCGCCTACCGGGTCGGCGGCTGCACCGGGGGCTGCTTCTGCCACGAGCCGCCCACGCCGAACAGAAAGCGGCCTGGCCCCGCCTCTCCCGCCCGCAGCGCGTGCCAATCATCAGCACGTGACGCGGGGCAACCAATGAGGAGCACGCCCTGCCGGGGAGCGGCGCTGGGGAGACCGCCCCGGCTGCACGCCAATCACCAGCACGTGATGCGGGATAACCAATGAGAAGCATGCCTTGTGCCGGGGATCGGCGCTGCTGACCCCGCCCCGGCTACACGTCAATCACTAGCACGTGACACGGGATGACCAATGAGAAGCACGCTCTGTGCCGGAGAGAGGCGCTGCTGAGCCCGCCCCGGCCGCACGCCAATCACGAGCACGTGACGAGGAGTGGCCTGTAGGCAGCCCCGCCGCCGCTCAGCCGCCCGATGCGCCATGTGGGCCCTGCGGGCCGCCGTACGCCCGGGGCTGCGGCTCTCCCGCGTGTGCCGCGGCCGCCCGGCTCCGAGGGCAGCCGCGCCGTCCTGCCACACGCGCGCGCTCGCCGCTGTCGGCCACAGGGGCCCCGGGAATCTGGAGGGGCCATGGGGCGGAGGGCGGGGCCTGCGGGCG
Source organism: Symphalangus syndactylus (assembly GCF_028878055.3). Classification (NCBI taxonomy): domain Eukaryota; kingdom Metazoa; phylum Chordata; class Mammalia; order Primates; family Hylobatidae; genus Symphalangus; species Symphalangus syndactylus. The sequence goes on along the minus strand of NC_072447.2, from coordinate 14,608,514 downwards.
GACGGCGGCCGAAGCCGCCCGGGAGACGACAAGGAGGAGCTGGAAGATGCGGACGAGAATGCGGAGGAGGAGCTGCTGCGGGGAGAGCCTCTGCTGCCGGCGGGGACCCAGCGCGTGTGTTTGGTTCACCCTGACGTCAAGTGGGGCCCGGGGAAGCCGCAGATGACGCGAGGTGACCGCGGCGGGGCTTTCAGGATACACACAGGAGCTGGAGACCTGGGGACGGGGCTCTGAGGGGAGGGGCTCATAGGTGGTGATTCAGGGGCGGGGCTCTGAAGGGACGATCTCATAGGTGGAGAGTCAGGGGCGGGGTTCTGTGGGGAGAATCTCATAGGTGGAGATTCAGGGGCGGGACTGGGGAGAATCATAGGTGGAGATTCGGGGGCGGGGCCCTGACGTGAGAATCTCATAGGTGGAGATGCAGGGCGGGGCTCTGGGGAAGCGTTGAGGCGGTGACGTAGGAGCGAGGCTTCCGGGGGCGAGGCTCTAAGGAGAGGATTTGATGGGTGGAGATGCCAGGGCGTGGCACTGAGGGGTGGGGCTCTGAGGGAAAGTGCTTATGGATGGTGACGCAGGGGCGGGGCTCTGAGGGGAGGATCTCATAGGTGGAGGTGCATGGGCGGGGTTCGGGGGAGGAGCCCACGGGTGAAAGGGCGGGGCTTATGGGGAAGAGGGGAGGATGTCATAGGTGAAGGTGCGTGGGCGGGGCTTGGGTGGGGGCCTATGGGGTAAAAGTGCGGGGGCGGAGCTTATGGGGAGGAGCCCCTGGGGTGGGCCGGATGGGACCCACGTTTCTCTTGCCCTGGGTTAGAGGTAGGCAAGGTGTGTTTGAGGTCTGGGAAGGGAGGGCGTCCAGCGGACCAATCTGTCGAGTTCCCCCTCCCCTCCCCTCCCCTCCCCTCCCCTCCCCTCCCCTCCCCTCCCACCCCACCCCACCCCACCCCACCCCACCCCACTCCACTCCACTCCACTCCCCCCACCCCACTCCACTCCACTCCCCCCACCCACCCACCCACCCACCCACCCCACTCCACTCCACTCCCCCCACCCACCCACCCACCCCACTCCACTCCACTCCACTCCCCCCACCCACTCCACCCCACTCCACCCCACTCCACCCCCCTCCACCCCACCCCACCCCCCTCCACCCCACCCCACCCCCCTCCACCCCACCCCACCCCCCTCCACCCCACCCCACCCCCCTCCACCCCACCCCACTCCACCCCCCTCCACCCCACTCCACCCCCCCTCCCCACTCCACCCCCCTCCACCCCACTCCACCCCCCTCCACCCCCCTCCCCTCCCCTCCCCTCCCCACCCCACTCCACCCCCCTCCCCTCCCCACCCCACTCCACTACCCCCCACTCCCCTCCCCTCCCCTCCCCTCCCCTCCCCTCCCCTCCACTCCCCTGGGAGGAAATGCAAATGAATAAGTCGCTGCATGTGCCAGAGTCAGAAATGTTGATTTCTACCTTGGAAGCCCCTGTAGTCGATGAGTGGTTTTTCTTTACGGGTGTTTTCCAAAATGGTCAATACCTGGAACAGATGAAGCCCCAAACTGCTCAGAACAGCGCGCAGACCTCTTGCCTTTCTCCTCCCAAAACCTGCCCGTGGTTCCTCCGTAATCCCCGAGTACCCGCAGCTCCCCGGTTCCCTGCTGCGCCCGCCTGGAGCCCAAATTCCACGTAAGGCAGGGTCGCCCTCGTGTCCCGCTGTGGCTCCGGCGTCCTTCCCCCGTCAGATTCCTACTTAGAGGCCCTACGGGGGACGGAGTCATATCGGGGGACAAACGGCGGCTCAAGGTGCCTTCTCGGAGGAGATTGTCTCAAGGGCAGGAGGAGGCCTCCCCGGGCAGGTGTGGACGGGGGCCCCGGGCCTACCCCAAAGGGAAGCATCTCTCACGGTGGCCCTTGTGTCCCCACAGCCGAGTGGCAGGTGGCGGAGGCCACAGCGCTGGTGCATACGCTGGACGGCTGGTCCGTGGTGCAGACGATGATTGTATCGACCAAAACGCCGGACAGGAAGCTCATCTTCGGAAAAGGGAACTTTGAGCACCTGACAGGTGGGTCCGTCCAGACCTGCTCCTTCCCCAAACCTCCTTTCCTGTCCGCTGCTACCGAGAACGTTCAACCGAGACCTGCTGAAGAACGGGGGTCTTGCGGGGCCGGAGGGGAATCGGCCTCTTGGATTGCCCGGGTGAGCTGGGAGCACACGCCAGTAGGAGTCTGAGGACGGTCAGGCTTTACCTGTGTCGAGACTCACACCAGGCCCTGGAGAGGCTTAAACTACTAAAGATTAGGTCGGGGCACTTTATAGAGTCCAACAAACAGGGTAGGCAGTGGACTGGCTGTAATCCCCCCCGCCCCTGCAGGCCCCAGCCAAATCCTCCTTCTGGGTGCCCCCCACCCCACCAGCAGTCTCTTAGGGTGGGGTCCAGCATGGGATCCTTGCGCTTCCCAGGTTTTTGACCATCCCGCTTACTGTACAGAGTTGGGAAGACGCTACTCACTTGCTGAGGTGGGGGTCGGCCTCCCTGGGTCACCTGCCGAGGTGGGGGCTGGATTCCCTGCCTCACTCAGATGCATCTCACCCTGGCCGGGATGTCTTCACCACGTCTCTGTGTGTGTGTGTGTGTGTGTGTGTGTGTGTGTGTGTGTGTGTCCCCACTGGGATGTGCCCATGGTGCATGTGTGTCTGCATGTGTCCCTGTCAGGATGTGTTACACTGTGTTTGTGTCTGTGTGTGTGTGTGTTCCACCGGCTGTGTTCCCTGTGCACGTGTCTGTGTGTCCCTGTCAGGATGTGTTTACCACGCGTGTGTGTGTGTGTTGTGTATGTGTCCCTGCCGGGCTGTGTTCACCGTGTGCATGTCTATGTCTGTGAGACACACACCCTCTCCCACAGTGACTTCCTGGATCCCGGGTCTCGTGCTCAGGAAGTCCGGGAACGCCTGTGAACTGGGGTCTCCGCAGTGCATCCCACAAAGGGTATCGTGGGCTTATCCCACAGTCCACGGGCCTGGACGGCCAGCCTCTGACCGGGACCCCCTCTTTCTGTTAGAAAAGATCCGAGGGTCTCCAGACATCACGTGCGTCTTCCTGAACGTGGAGAGGATGGCTGTCCCGACCAAGGTACCACAGGATGTGGCTTGCTCTGTTTGTCCCCGCACTCCACGTGATGAAGGAGTGGACGCCACAGTGTCCCACCAGGCGGGGGACAGATGGGGACACAGTTAAGGCATTGGGGCACCCTCCTCCCTCCGAGGTTGGTGTTTGTCCCCGCACTCCGCGTGATGAAGGAGTGGACGCCACAGTGTCCCACCAGGCGGGGGACAGATGGGGACACAGTTAAGGCATTGGGGCACTCTCCTCCCTCCGAGGTTGGTGTTTGTCCCCGCACTCTGCGCGATGAAGGAGCGGACGCCACAGCGTCCCACCAGGCGGGGGACACATGGGACAGATGGGAACACGGTGGGGTTAAGGGTTAGGGGCACCCTCCTCCCTCTCAGGTTGGCCACCAGGGCCTGGCCTTCCCCTGTGGCTTCTCAGTTGCTCTCTCCTTTTGTAGAAAGAACTAGAAGCCGCCTGGGGCGTGGAGGTGTTTGACCGCTTCACAATCGTTTTGCACATTTTCCGCTGCAACGCCCGCACGAAGGAGGCCCGGCTTCAGCTGGCCCTGGCGGAGATCCCGCTGCACAGGTATCGTGGGGCACCTGGGTGGCACCAACCGTCACGCGCACTCCCAGAATCCCTCCGTTCTGTAGTCACCTGTAGGTCGTTCTGGGGGTATGTGAGGAAGAAAAGCACCATAGGGGCCAGGTGCGGTGGCTCACGCCTGTAATCCCAGCACTTTGGGAGGCCGAGGCGGGCGGATCACAAGGTCAGGAGATCGAGACCATCCTGGCTAACACGGTGAAACCCCGTCTCTACTAAAAATACAAAAAATTAGCCAGGCGTGTTGGCGGGCGCCTGTAGTCCCAGCTACTTGGGAGGCTGAGGCAGGAGAATGGCGTGAACCCGGGAGGCGGAGCTTGCAGTGAGCCGAGATCGTGCCACTGCACTCCAGCCTGGGTGACAGAGCAAGACTCCATCTCAAAAAAAAGAAAGAAAGAACGAAAGAAAAGCACCGTGTGGGCTCTCTCTCTGGGGCCTGTTGCCTCCACTGCCCACCCCCGGCTCCCTACTAGGAAGGTCTCCTCAGCCCAGGACACGCCTCACTCACACTGTCTGAGCTACACGCAGAGCGGGGCCGCGACACCAGCCCCTCCCTTCCGCCCGGAGGTCCCAGCTCTGCCCCTTTCACCTTCACCTCGCCCTCTGCTGGGAGGGAGAGCGTGTCCGCAGACACCGAGCCACTCCCGTTCCCACACCAGGTCGAACTTGAGAAGAGATGTCGCCCACCTGTACCGAGGAGTCGGCTGCCGCTACGTCATGGGGTCAGGTAACTCGGGCCGGGCGCGGCGTCCCAGGGCGTCCTCGGAATGCGGTTGTCAGCGGCAGCCACGCTCCTCAGCCCTGGAAGATTCCAACAGGGTGGGGGCTGGCTGGGGGCTCTGTCTCCTGGTATCGTTGGAGGAGATAGGAGATGGCGGTGGTTCTTGGAGGTTTTGCCTAAATCAGTAGCCACAAACTGGGGATTTAAACAGCAGAGATCTATGCTCTCCCCTCCTGGACACCAAAACTCTGAGATCAAGGTGACACCAAGGCTGCACTCCCTCCCGAGATTCCTCCTGCCTCTCCCAGCTCCTGGGGGCTCCAGGCGTCCCTGGGCTTGTGGCCACATCACTCCAGTCTCTGCCTCTTGGAAGGACACAAGTCATTGCCTCAGGGCCCACCCTAACCTCGGATGATACCTTGAGACCCTACCAAGACCGTATTTCCAAATCAGGTCCCATTCCCAGGTTCTGGGACTTTGGATGTGAACGTGGCCCCCACTGGGCCGTGCCCTGCTCAGAGGCCTCCGTAGCGATCCGGCCTTTACTTTCTCCCCGAGTCACGGGAAGCCCTCGTTGACCTCACAGGGTGGATGGGAGGATGGTGTAGACAGAGAGGAGGTGATGGTGTAGATGGGTGGGTGGAGGTGAGACCCCGTTCCGCTGAGCAGAGCCCTTTCTCATGGAACAGGACGGTGTCGGGGCCGCTCCTGGGGAAAGCCGGGCCCCCAAATGCTGGAACAGGCCCCGGGGGCCCCCACAGACCCTCCGTGGCGCCGCCCGCTCTTCGCCTCTCCCGGCGTGGCTCTCGCCGCCTCACCGTCTTGGGTGTGTTTTAGGGGAATCCTTCATGCAGGTGCAGCAGCGTCTCCTGAGAGAGAAGGAGGCCAAGATCAGGAAGGCCCTGGACAGGCTTCGCAAGAAGAGGCAACTGCTGCGCCGGCAGCGGACGAGGCGGGAGTTCCCCGTGATCTCCGTGGTGGGGTACACCAACTGCGGTGAGCACGCACCCAGGAGGGAGGTTCCCGTGGTCTCTGTATGGGGTACAGCGGCCATGGAGGATGCCATCTACCCCACCGTCCCATCCAGAGCTTTACCACCCTGTGAATACCACAACCTCCCTCTATCTACAGCATCCTCCTCTCTAGACCATCCCCACTGCCCCATCCACACAGTCCACCCATCTATCTACACCATCACCTCCCCTCTGTCTACACCGTCCTCCTGTCTACACCGGCACCACCGCCCCAGCTATACCACCACCTCATCTACACAATCCACCCACCCGTCTACACCATCACCTCCCCTGGGTCCACACCACAGCCCTGCTCTATCAGCCTATGAGCAGCGATGGTGGCTTTGTCCCATGCATCGTGTCTGGCCCAGGGGTGCCCGAGGAGCTTGGAGACCGTGTAGCCCACGGTGCAGCCCCCCAACAGGGTGCCGTGGTCTCCATTCGGAGGGCCCAGCTGCGGCTCTAGGAGTTGGGACACAAGGGTCTCTGCGGCGCCCTGACGTCCACGCCCTCCTAGGAAAGACCACGCTGATCAAGGCTCTGACGGGCGATGCCGCCATCCAGCCGCGGGACCAGCTGTTTGCCACGCTGGACGTCACGGCCCACGCGGGCACGCTGCCCTCACGCATGACCGTCCTGTACGTGGATACCATCGGCTTCCTCTCCCAGCTGCCGCACGGCCTCATCGAGTCCTTCTCCGCCACCCTGGAAGACGTGGCCCACTCGGTGAGAGTGGGACGGCCGGGGATTGGGTGCTCGGACACCCACTCGGCCCAGGGGCTGGGCACTCGGACACACACACAGCGAAGGGCTGGCTGGGCTCTCAGAAACACACTCAGGCAGGGGCCAGGCTCTCGGACACCCACACAACTTGGGGCCAGGACAACTGCCTCCTGGGGCTCAGACTTAGTGTCCCCCAAGCCTCCCACGTCCCCGGGCGAGAGGCTGAGCGGTTGCCCCAGCCTCACAAACACTCAGGGCCGTGTCCTTGCCGCTGTGAGCCGGTGTAGAAATACAAACTCAGCCGTCAGCCCTCTCCTGGCTTACGTGCCTGAACACGTGAGCGTGTTCCCGGGCGCACCTGCTCCACGTCACAGACCCCTGACAGACAGAGTGACCGTTCGTGTCACTGATGTGCGGGCGGGGGCGGACACGGCACGGTGACGCCTGAGGATCGGTGAACACCAAGACCCTGGAAACAGCTGTGGGGTCCTGAGGCTGTCACTGCAAAAGGGGCCACAGACGGGGGCCGGAAACCACAGGAACCAACCCTACCACAGGTCCAGAAAGCGGGAGCTGACTGCAGACGGTAGGGGAGGCTCCTTCCTGCCTCTCCCAGCTCCTGGGGGCTGCAGGTGTCCCTGGGTTTGTGTCCGCATCACTCCCGTCTCTGCGTCTGTCTGTGGTCTTCCCCTCTGTGTCTGTGTCTCCTCTTCTGTCTTTTAGAAGGACGCCTATCATTGGATTCATGGTCCACCCTAATCTAGGATGATCTCATCTCCAGACCTTCCACTTAATCACATCTGCAGAGACCCTGTTTCCAAATAATGTCCCATTCACAGATTCCAGATGATCAATACATGGACAGGTCTTTTGTGGGGGCCACGGTTCACTTCACTTCAGTTGTATCCAGTTCCTTCTGGAGGTTCTAGGAGAGGGTCCTTCCTGCCTCTCCCAGCTCCTGGGAGCTCAAGGCGTCCCTGGGACTGTGGCTGCATCACTGCAGTCTCTGCCTCCATCTCCACGTGGCTTTCTCCTCTGTGTCTGTCTCCTAGGACACCTGCCATTGCATTTAGGGGCCACCTAGATAAATCCAGGGTAACCTCATCTTAACTACATCTGCAAAAAGTCCATTTCCAAGCAAGTTCCCCTTCTCTCCTGTATCTGCCCCACATTCTCTCTCTCTCTCTCTCTCTCTCTGTCTCTCTCTGTCATAAACATACCGATCGGTCGTTGGATTTAGGGCCCACTGTCCTCCCCCTTGAGCTCATCTTCACCAGCTGCATCTGCAGAGATCTTAATTCAGGGTAGGGTCCCATTTTGAGGCTGCTGGTGGATGTGGGTTTGGGGGTGGGGTGCTGTTCGGCTTTGAAAGTGCCCCCGGCCCTAGGGTGCTGAGTGAGCTGCACACCCCGTCCGTACCGTAGACTTTCCGAGTTCATGAAGAATACGGGGAAAATATTGTCAAGCAACAAGGCAGGAAAACAAGGTGTGAGATTGTGACGTTCAGGCTACACCTTTGTTTTTTGCCCTGAGGGAGAAGCAGCAAATGTCCCAAAGAACGGACGAGGCTGCCACCTCCTCGAGGAGATGGGATTGAACCCCGCCCGGAGCCTGGACTCCACTTTTGACTCCTCCCGACAATAAATTATGGACCAGGCGCGGTGGCTCACGCCTGCAATCCCAACACTTTGGGAGGCCGAGGTGGGTGGACCACTTCAGGTCAGGAGATCGAGACCAGCCTGACCAACATGGTGAAACCCCATCTCTACTAAAAATACAAAAGTTAGCCGGGAGTGGTGGCAGGCGCCTGTAATCCCAGATACTCGGGAGGCTGAGGCGGGAGAATCGCTTGAACCTGGGAGGTGGAGGTTGCAGCATCACTGCACTCCAGCCTGGGTGACAGAGCGAGACTCATCTCAAAAAAAAAAGAAAACAAAAAGTCTAAAACTTTCCTGAGATGAAATTATTTTTTGTTTTGTTTTTCTTTTTCTTTCAGACAGAGTCTTGCTCTGTCACCCAGACTGAACTGCAGTGGCATGATCTCAGCTCACTGCAGCCTCAACCTGCTGGGCTCAAGTGACCCTCCCACCTCAGCCTCCTGAGTAGCTGAGACCACAGACGCACACAACCAGGCCTGGCTAACTTTTGTACTTTCTGTAGAAACGGTCTCGCTGTCTTGCCCAGGCTGGTGTCAAACTCCTGGGCTCAAGCCACCTCCCAAAGTGCCTCAGTTACAGGAAAAATATTATTTGTATTAAGTGCATCCAAACAAACAAAAAGTAGACGTGGATACCCTGGTAGCATAAGTCGGAGAATTACAGGCAGTATAATGGGGAGACTTACACACGGCTTTTTTTTCCCTGTGTTTTTTCAAATTTTGTGTAAGGAACCTGCCTGTAAGATTTTTTTTAAACGTGAGAAAAAGCGTCCTTTAAAGAGGAGACACTTCCGCTGTTAAGAAAGATTTCGCAGGAGGATTAAGCCGCCCAAAGCTTTGAATGAAGAGCCACTGGGTGGGCGGATGGTGGTTGGATGTTCATATACGGCACCCCCTTGCGTGTGGGTCTGGGGGTGCAGAGCTGCTGCCTGTGGCTTGGAAGGTTGGTGGGCCTGCGTCCACTGTTAGTTCAGGAGCCCCCGTCCTGGGGTATCCGAGAGGCCTGTATACAGACGTACCTCCCACACCCAGCCTCTCGTTGGGAGCTCGTGTGAGCCCCTCTCCTGGGCCTGTCTGCAAGCTTGGGGTCGGGGACCAGAGGCTCTGCAGCTCTGACCACACGGCCCGGCCTGCAGGATCTCATCCTCCACGTGAGGGACGTCAGCCACCCCGAGGCAGAGCTCCAGAAATGCAGCGTTCTGTCCACGCTGCGCGGCCTGCAGCTGCCCGCCCCGCTCCTGGACTCCATGCTGGAGGTTCACAACAAGGTGGACCTCGTGCCGGGGTGAGTCCAGCCCTGGGGCCCGCAAGTGTCTCCTTCCCCTGCACGCACTGGAGCCGGGTGGAGAGATGCCCTGTCTCCTTGTGTGAACCGCAGCGGTGGCAGCCAGGACACAGGGAGTGGCCCCTGGCTGTGCCCCGCGGGCAGCAGACTCGGGGACCCTGATTTCGTTCGGCCGCCCCGACGCTGACTGGGGCCTGTGGCATCCCCACCCTCGCAGGTACAGCCCCACGGAACCGAATGTCGTGCCCGTGTCTGCCCTGCGGGGCCACGGTCTCCAGGAGCTGAAAGCTCAGCTCGATGCGGCGGTTTTGAAGGCGACCGGGAGACAGATCCTTACTCTCCGCGTGAGGCTCGCAGGGGCGCAGCTCAGGTGAGCGGCCTGCAGGGGCAGGAGACGGGATGGTGCTCTGGATGCCTGTCTCTGGCTCTGAAACGGGCTCTTTGTGGGTGCAGAAGGAGCTGTGGGATCCCCGAGAGCTTTAGGATATACAGACAAGATGAATGGGTTTGCATCAAATGTACATTTCTGACTGTGCATGCAACAGGTGCCTAATCTGCACTGACAATCAGAATGTACATTTCTGACTGCATACAACAGGTGCCTAATCTGTGCTGAGTCAAAATGTACATTTCTGACTGTGCATACAACAGGTGCCTAATCTGCGCTTGACAGTCAAAATACATTTCTGTGCATACAACAGGTGCCTAATCTGCGCTCAACAGTCAAAATACATTTCTGACTGCATACAACAGGTGCCTAATCTGCGCTCGACAGTCAAAATGTACATTTCTGACTGTGCATACAACAGGTGCCTAATCTGTGCTTGAGTCAAAATGTACATTTCTGTGCATACAATAGGTGCCTAATCTGCACTCGACAGTAAAAACGTACATTTCTGACTGCATACAGCAGGTACCTAATCTGTGCTTGACAGTCAAAATGTACATTTCTGACTGTGCATACAACAGGTGCCTAATCTGTGCTTGACAGTCAAAATGTACATTTCTGTGCATACAACAGGTGCCTAATCTGTGCTTGGCAGTCAAAATGTACATTTCTGACTGTGCACACAACAGGTGCCTAATCTGCGCTTGACAGTAAAAACGTACATTTGACTGCATACAACAGGTGCCTAATCTGCGCTGACAGTCAAAATGTACATTTCTGACTGTGCATACAACAGGTGCCTAATCTGTGCTTGACAGTCAAAATGTACATTTCTGACCGTGCATACAACAGGTGCCTAATCTGTGCTTGACAGTCAACATGTACATTTCTGTGCATACAACAGGTGCCTAATCTGTGCTTGACAGTCAAAAATGTACATTTCTGACTGTGCATACAACAGGTGCCTCATCTGTGCTTGACAGTCAAAATGTACATTTCTGTGCATACAACAGGTGCCTAATCTGCGCTTGACAGTAAAAACGTACATTTCTGACTGCATATAACAGGTGCCTCATCTGTGCTTGACAGTCAAAATGTACATTTCTGTGCATACAACAGGTGCCTAATCTGTGCTTGACAGTCAAAATGCACATTTCTGACTGCATACAACAGGTGCCTAATCTGTGCTTGACGGTCAAAATGTACATTTCTGACTGTGCATACAACGGGTGCCTAATCTGCGCTGACAGTCAAGGGGTACAGGTCTCCCTACCAATAAGAGAGCAAGCTCCAGCCGGATGCAGTGGCACAGGCCGGTAACCCCAAGACTTTGGGAGGCCGAGGCAGGAGGATTCCTTGAGCTGAGAGGAGTTTGAGGCCAGGCTGGGCAACATAGTGAGACCCCATCTGTACAAAGAATAAACAATTACCCCAAGTATGGTGGCTCACGCCTGTCATCCCAGCACTTTGGGAGGCCGAGGCAGGCGGATCACGAGGTCAGGAGATCGAGACCATCCTGGCTAACACGGTGAAACCCCGTCTTTACTAAAAAATACAAAAAATTAGCCGGGCGCGGTGGCGGGCGCCTGTAGTCCCAGCTACTCGGGAGGCTGAGGCAGGAGAATAGTGTGAACCCGGGAGGCAGAGCTTGCAGTGAGCCGAGATTGCGCCACTGCACTCCAGCCTGGGCGACAGAGCGAGACTCCGTCTCAAAAAAAAAAAAAAAAAAAAAGGAAACAGGACGATGTGATGAATGAATAGTTTGAGCTAAGCTCTTTTTAGCGTAATTATTTATTGTGAAACTAACCAAATACTTACGGGTTCTGCTTGTTCCCATACAACGCGCGTCTGTCCCCAGCTGGCTGTATAAGGAGGCCACAGTTCAAGAGGTGGACGTGATCCCTGAGGACGGGGCGGCCTACGTGAGGCTAATCATCAGCAACTCAGCCTACGGCAAATTCCAGAAGCTGTTTCCAGGATGAACGGACGCCCGCAGAGGCCTGGGGAGCTGAGGCGTCACCGCCGTGTTGGGGGCAGCCTGGTGTCAGGTGCAGCAGGGTCGTCCTTGTCTGGTTCGGTGCCCGTCTGGTTCCCAGCCATTTGCTGGGATGACCGCGCAGGCTGGTGACACCGCCGCAGCTGCCCCCAAAGCGGGCCGCCCGAGCGTCCACACCAAACGTGAGCATCCACGCGATTCCAGTGGGCCCTCGGTGCCTGCTGTGAACTGCTTTCCCTCGGTATGTTTCGGTAGCAGGACATTAAACCTTTGTTTTTTACGTCCATGAGCGGCATTTCCAGTTCCTCCTGCACCTGCCGTGCGCCGTGTCCCTGGTGGGCACCGATGGGCCCTCCGCCCGGCTGTCTGTGTTCACAGAGGGTCTCGTTTCCCATGGTGGTGTCGGGGAAATGACGAAAAATCAGGTTTCCCGGCCGCACAGAGAACCCTTCCACAAAAGTAGAAGGTAAAGCAAATAGTTTTACTAAAGAAGAAGCTTCAAACCAGACCGTGAGGCCGGGCGCGGTGGGTCATGCCTGTAATCCCAGCACTTTGGGAGGCTGAGGCGGGCGGATCATGAGGTCAGGAGATCGAGACCACGGTGAAACCCCGTCTCTACTAAAAAATAAAAAAAAAATTAGCTGGGCGCGGTGGCGGGCGCCTGTAGTCCCAGCTACTCGGAGAGGCTGAGGCAGGAGAATGGCGTGAACCCGGGAGGCGGAGCTTGCAGTGAGCTGAGATCGCGCCACTGCACTCCAGCCTGGGTGACAAAGTGAGACTCCATCTCAAAAAAAAAAAAAAAAAAAAAAACACCAGACCGTGATGTGTCACAGACCATCCGCTAAGAGATGCAGAGAGAGAATTTCACCTGCGTGTGGCCAGGCTGTACAGCCGTTATGTGCACATTAGCCGTCTCCATCAATAGGAAAACAAAATGCCTCATGGTTTTTTTGTTTTGAGACAGAATCTCGCTCTGTCGCCCAGGCTGGAGTGAGTGCAGTGGTGTGATCTTGGCTCACTGCAACCTCTGCCTCCCGGGTTCAAAGGGTTCTCCTGCCTCAGCCTCCTGAGTAGCTGGGATTACAGGCACCCGCCACCACACCTGGCTAATTTTTGTATTTTTAGAAAAGACGGGGTTTCACTATATTGGTCAGGCTGGTCTCGAACTCCTGACCTCAGGTAGATCCGCCCACCTCAGCTCCCCAAAGTGCTGGGATTACAGGCATGAGCCACCGCACCGGGCCTCACGACTTGATTTTTTTAAACCTCTAGGACCTCAAAAAGGTGCCCAGTGAATTAACTTTTTTTTTTTTTTTTTTGACATGGAGTCTTGGAACTGTTTCCCAGGCTGGAATGCAATGGCACGATCTCGGCTCACTGCAACCTCCACCTCCCAGGTTCAAGCGATTCCCCTGCCTCAGCCTCTTGAGTAGCTGGGATTACAGGCGCCCACCACCACGCCCGGCTAATTTTTTGTATTTTTAGTAGAGACGGGGTTTCACCATGTTGATCAGGCTGGTCTTAAACTCCCGACCTCAGGTGATCCACCCAACTCGGCCTCCCAAAGTGCTGGGATTACAGGTGTGAGACACTGCGCCCGGCCTGAATTAACATTTTCTTTTTTTTTTTTTTTTTCTTGAGATGGAGTCTCACTCTGTCGCCCAGGCTGCAGTGCAATGGCGCGATCTCGGCTCACTGCAACCTCCGCCTCCCTGGTTCACGCCATTCTCCTGCCTCAGCCTCCTGAGTAGCTGGGACTACAGGCACCTGCCACCACGCCCGGCTAATTGTTTATATTTTTATTATTTTTATATATTTATAATTTGTATATTATTTTATACATTTCTGTATATTTAGTAATTTTTGTATTTTCACTGTCGATCAGGCTGGTCTCAAACTCTTGACCTTGTGATCCGCCCACCTCTGCCTCCCAAAGTGCTGGGATTACAGGCGTGAGCCACCGTGCCCGGCCTCCTGAATTAACATTTTCTGAAGATGCCTCCTGCGTGCTATCCTGAAAGCCACCAGAGGGGTCTTGGCTGCATAGGCAGTAATAAAATTCATACACATATTTGACTTTAATGACGTTCATTTATTTAAACGATCTGTATGAATTCGGAGATTTTGTGGATACACTCCTGACACACGAGGATTCACAGCCGATGGAAGTCAGGGAGGCTCCCTGCAAATTCTTCCTTCATCTCCGCGGGGCCTGCCCGAGCCCTGATCCAGCAGAGTCGTGGCGCTGAGGTAGCCGCTGGTTGTGGCACAGGAGTGCGTCTTTCTGGATGTGGGGCACCGTAGTTTCACCGTGGCAACCGGGTACCAAAAGTAGAAGCGGATTTTTGGAAAATGAGTCATTAGGTCCCAAAGAGAAGCTGTTCCAGCGTGGACTCGATAACCCTCGACGACCATCCTGAGAAACAACTAGTGTCTTGTTAGACGATGAAAGAAATGCACGATTTGCTTGGGAAAGGGGAGTAAAAATGGTGGCTTGAACCACCAGCTCCAATAAGCGACATGTAGAAAATGAGGTATAGGCCGGGCGCGGTGGCTCACGTCTGTCATCCCAGCACTTTGGGAGTCCGAGGCGGGAGGATCACCTGAGGTCGGGAGTTCGAGACCAGCCTGGCCAACATGGCAAAACCCCGTCTCTGCTAAAAATACAAAAATTAGCCGGGCGTGGTGGCAGGTGCCTGTAATCCCAGCTACTCAGGATGCTGAGGCAGGAGAATTGCTGGAACCCGGGAGGTGGAGGTTGCAGTGAGCCGGGATCGCGCCACTGCACTCCAGCCTCGGCAACGAGAGCGAAACCCCTTCTCAAAAAATACAAATACAAAATTAACCAGGCATGGTGGCATGCGCCTGTAATCTTAGCTCCTCGGGAGGCTGAAGCAGAGAATCACTTGAACCCGAGAGGCAGAGGTTGCAGTGAGCTGAGATCGTGCCATTGCACTCCAGCCTGAACAACAAGAGGGAAAATCCATCTCAAAAAAAAAAAAAAAAAGGTATTTGCACGATCTGCGTCTGAAACTAGGACTGTTCACGCTTCAGAGGCAGAAAGAAACCTGTTGCAGAAACCAGCGGGTCTCCCACACGGACTGGGGGCACCTTCCGTGGGGTGTGGTGTCCCGTGTACCCACAGGACTTTAATTCACGGAGGTGACTGCGACGAGCACGGAGAAGCCACTGAAATAAATTACTCCAGACCCTTCCCGAGAGAAGAGGCTGCCACACCACACAGGGCACAAGCGTGTACCTGGGTTTGGCTTGGGAGGCAGGAATGAACGAGGGAAGAGCCCTTTCCGGGGCCTGGGGAATGGCTGAGGGTTAACAACTTTGGAACACTTCAGCTGGACTCTGGACTGTGGGGCAGGCTCTACTGGGCCGGGACCCAGCCGGGAATGATTTAGGGCCGGGAAAATACTGGCTTGAGGCCGGGCGCAGTGTCTCAACGCCTGTGATCCCAGCACTTTGGGAGGCCAACGCGGATGGATCACCCGAGGTCGGGAGTTCGAGACCAGCCTGGGCAACATGGTGAAACCCCGTCTCTACTGAAAATACAAAAATGAGCCGGGTGTGGTGGCGGGTGCCTGTAATCCCAGATACTCAGGAGGCTGAGGCAGGAGAATCGCTTGAATCCGGGAGGTGGAGGTTGCAGTGAGCCGAGATTGCAGCATTGCACTCCAGCCTGGGCGACAGAGCGAGACTCCATCTCAAACATATACTCCTACTACTAATAATAATAGTAATTATCTGGACGTAGTGGGTAATTATTATAGGTATAATTACACCTACAGTCCCAGGTACTTGGGAAGCCAAGGCGGGAGGATTGCTTCAGCCCAGGCGTTGAAGGTTACACTGAGCTATGACTGTTCTCCTACTACACACCAGCCTGAGCAACAGAGTCAGACCCCATCTCTACAAAAAAAAAATAATAATTAGCTGGGTGTGGTGGCTGACACCTGAGGTCCCAGCTATGGTGGAGGTTGAGGTGGGAGGATTACGTGAGCCCAGGAGTTTGAGACCACCCTGGACAACATAGCCAGACCACATCTCTACAAAAAAATAAACTCAGCTGGGCATGGTGGTGCATGCCTGTGATCCTGGCTACTCTGAAAGCTAAGGTGGGAGGATCACTGGAGCCCAGGAATTTGAGACCAGATGTGAAACATCGTGAAACTCCGTCTCTAACAAAAATACAAAAATTAGCCGGGAGTGGGGGTGTGTCCCTGGAGTCCCAGTTACGTGGGAGGCTGAGAGGGTCACTTGAGCCCAGGAGGTTGAGGCTGCAGTGAGATATGACTGTACCACTGCCCTCCAGCCTGGGTGACAGAGCAAGACCCTGTTCCTAAACATAATTAAAAGAAATATCGGTGGCCAGGCACAGTGGCTCACACCTGTCATCCCAGCACTTTGGGAGGCGGAGGTGGGAGGATCACTTGAGGCCAGGAGTTCAAGACCAACCTGGCCAACAGAGACCCCACCTCTATTTTTTTTTGAGATGGAGTCTCGCTCTGTCACCCAGGCTGGAGTGCAGTGGCGCGATCTCACCTCAATGCAATCTCCACCTCCCAGCTTCAAGCATTTCTCCTGCCTGAACCTCCCGAGTAGCTGGGACTACAGGCGCCCACCACACACCCAGCTAATTTTTGTATTTTTAGTAGAGACAGGGTTTCACCATGCTGGTCAGGCTGGTCTCGAACTCCTGACCTCGTGATCCGCCCGCCTCGGCCTCCCAAAGTGCTGGGATGACAGGCCTGAGCCACCGTGCCCGGCCACCCCATCTGTATTTTAAAGAAAAAGAAAGGTAAAGATATTATCATCCGTCCTATGATCACCAATATTTGGCCCAAACAAAGTCACAGTACTTGGAAAGTCGGGGGTGAAACCACAGCCGCGGCGTCCTGAACTTCAGAAGGTCCCGTCAGCACCACAGCAGCTTCTGGTTCAGCGCGATGACGTCGCTGACGAAGCCGTCTGCGCCGATGAAGTCTCCCGCGATGATGTTGGTGCACCGTGAGCCCGGCCCCGGGCACTGCTCTTGGACCCACGCGCTCAGCCGCGGAAGGTTGGGCAGCGTCATCCTCTCCAGGGACTCGGACGGGTGCGCCAGAACGTACTGCAGGTTCTCCGTGAGGTTGATGCCGGCCACG
Organism: Symphalangus syndactylus; assembly: GCF_028878055.3. NCBI lineage: Eukaryota > Metazoa > Chordata > Mammalia > Primates > Hylobatidae > Symphalangus > Symphalangus syndactylus. The sequence goes on along the minus strand of NC_072447.2, from coordinate 14,591,863 downwards.
AACAACCCTCCTGCAACGGTGAGGGTGGGGAAAGGTTACACGATCACAGGCGTCACCCGCCTGTCTGTCCCTCCTGGTCACGTTAGAGGTTCGCATCTCAGGAAGTTAGAGTTGAAAGGAACATGTGTCCAACAAGGAAATCAGGTGAACTTTGGTTATAACGCGTGGTGGGTGGTGCCGGGCGCGGTGGCTCACGCCTGTAATCCCAGCACTTCCGGAGGCCGAGGTGGGGGCGGATCACCTGAGGTTGGGAGTTCGAGACCAGCCTGACCAACATGGAGAAACCCCCATCTCTACTAAAAATACAAAATTAGCCGGGCTTGGTGGTGGGCACCTGTAATCCCAGATACTCGGGAGGTTGAGGCAGGAGAATCACTTGAACCTGGGAGGCGGAGGCTGCGGTGAGCTGAGATCGCTCCACTGCACTCCAGCCTGGGTGACAAGAGCGAGACTCCATCCCCCCCCAAAAAAAACACGTGGTGGGTACATCGTAACACCGTGTGGGAGACAGAATAACAGCCCCAAAGGCGCCCACATCCTAATCCCATGTGGCAGACAGAATAACGGCCCCAGAGATGTCCACATGCTTATCCCCCATGTGATAAACAGGGAAGAATGCTGTCATCTTAGGCACTAAGTCTGTGCCATCTGTTACGAGGCTTATAGGGAGAGTTGATACTGACCAGCGATTCTCAAAGCGGGGTCCCTGCAATAGTTAGAAATGCAAATTTGGGGGCTCCACCTAGATCTGCTGAACCAGAATCTCTGTGGGGGCAGAGGGATGCAGTCTGCAAGCCGTGTTTGAAGAAGCTCCCGCAGAGGTAGGTGCCAGTGCCCCTGTGTTGACCAGCTGGACTGATTCCACGGCCAGAGACGGCAAAGTCAGCAGACGTTTAAGGCCAACTTCTCTCAGTGGTTTTTAACATTTATTTCTAGGCTGGGCACGGTGGCTCACGCCTGTCATCCCAGCACATTGGGAGGCCGAGGCGGGTGGATCATTTGAGGTCAGGAGTTCAAGACCAGCCTGACCAACACGCTGAAACCCTTTCTCCAGTAAAAACACATCAAAAAATTAACTCAGCGTGGTGGCAGGTGCCTGTTATCCCAGCTACTCGGGAGGCTGAGGCAGGAGAAATGCTTGAACCCGGGAGGTGGAGGTTGCAGGGAGCTGAGATCGCGCCACTGTACTTCCAGCCTGGGAGATAGAGCAAGACTCCGTCTCAAAAAAAAAAAAAAAAGTCCGGGTGCAGTGGCTCATGCCTGTAATCCCAGCACTTTGGAAGGCCGAGGTGGGCCGATTGCCTGAGGTAGGGAGTTCGAGACCAGCCTGACCAACATGGAAAAACCCCGTCTCTACTAAAAATAAAAAAAATTAGTCGGGCGTGGTGGGAGGCTGAAGCAGGAGAATGGCTTGAACCCAGGAGGCAGAGGTTGCAGTGAGCCAAGATCGCACCATTGCACTCCAGCCTGGACAATAAGATCGAAACTCTTGTCTCAAAAAACAAACACACAAACAAAAAAAAGTTTTCTGCCGGGCACCGTGGCTCACGCCTGTCATCCCAACACTTTGGGAGACTGAGACGGGCGAATCATGAGGTCAGGAGTTCAAGACCAGCCTGACCAACATGGTGAAACCCTGTCTCTACTAAAAACACAAAAAAAATTAGCCGGGCGTGGTGGCTCATCCCTGTAATCCAAGCTACACAGGAGGCTGAGGCAGGAGAATGTCTTGAACCCGGGAGGCGGAGGTTGCAGTGAGCCGAGATCACACCATTGCACTCCAGCCTGGGCAACAAGAGTGAGACACCATCTCAAAAAAAAAAAAAAGACATTTCTGAAGTATCTAACCTCGTTCACGTGTGAAGGCAAGAGATCAAGTTGAAAAAACCTGCTCCTTTGCCCGGCCTGTGACTGGGTTTTATGCTGCCCCTGTGGGATGCAGCCCTCGCGGCCGTGAAAATCACCTTCAGAGAACCCAGCACCAGGTTGCAGGACCGAGACGGCCCCACCTGCCACCATCCCCGTGGGGAGGACCTTCCTCCCTCCCTCCCTCAGGCTGCTGCCTCTGGAGGACACGGGACAGTGGCTGCCAATGCTGCCTGCACCTCACAGCCCCTCAGTGGCTTTTTTACAAAAATTGTGGTGAAATTCACATACAATAAAATTACCTTTTTTTTTTTTTTTTTTTTTTCCAAGACGGAGTCTCGCTCTGTCACCCGGGCTGGAGTACAATGGCACGATCTCGGCTCACTGCAGCCTCCGCCCCCCGCCAGGTTCAAGCGATTCTCCTGCGTCAGCCTCCCAAGGAGCTGGGAATACAGGCACCTGCAACAATGCCCAGCTAAATTTTTTTTTTTTTTTGTATTTTTACTAGAGATGGGGTTTCACCAGACTGGTCTAAAACTGCTGATCTCAAGTAATCCACCTGCCTCGGCCTCCCAAAGTGCTGGGATTACAGGCGTGAGCCACCGTGCGTGGCCTGTGCCCGCTAATTTTTGTATTTTTACTAGAGAAGAGGTTTCGCCATGTTGGCCAGGCTGGTCTCCAACTCCTGACCTCAGGTGATCCACCCACCTTGGCCTCCCAAAGTGCTGTGATCACAGGTGTGAGCCACTGCACCTGGCTGACACCAGGAGTTTGAGACCAGCCCGGCCAATACAGTGAGACCCCTTCTCTATCAAAGAATTAACTAAAAAAACTAAAGTGGATTCACGTTGTGCAACTCCGACCTCTCCCTAGTTCTAGAACATTGTCGTCACCCTAAAAGGAGACCCTGTTTCCATGAAGCAGTCAGTCCTCATTTCCCTTCCCTAGCCCCCCAGCAACCACAAATCCTCTTTCTGTCTCTGGACTGGCCTGTTCTGGGCATTTCCTGTAAACGTATTCACACACTATGTGTCCTTTGGTGTCTGGCTTCTCTCACTGAGTGTGATGTCTTCAGGTTCCTGCCCCGCTGCGTCCTGCGTCAGAGCCTCATTCTTTTTCATGGCTGCGTAATATTCCACCTCGTGGATGGGCCACACCTTGTTGATCCCTCCCCTGGCCAATGTAGATGGACTGCCTTCTCCCTGGGTGCTTCTTAAGTAGAGACTGGGTTTCATCACATTGGCCAGGCTGGTCTTAAACTCCCGACCTCAGGTGATCCACCTGCCTCGGTCTCCCAAAGTGCTGGGATGACAGGCGTGAACCACTGCGCCCGGCCGCTAAATTTTATTTCTAGCAAAGATGGGGTCTCACTGTGTTGGTCAGGCTGGTCTCAAACTCCCGACCTCACGTGATCTGCCCGCCTCGGCCTTCCAAAGTGCTGGGATTACAGGTGCAGGGTTAAGCACGCCCGGCTCATGCATTCCTTTTAAATTGTTTTCACGTAAAAGTGAAGGCAAGTCCACGTGGATCCGGCCTGCCGCAGGGCGTCACGGGAGGCTGTGTGGGATCCACCCCCACGAGGGGCGACCTGGTACCTGGACGGCCGCAGGTCTTCATGGTCTCCAGGTATCGGATGAGGGCCTCGGACTTCACCGTGTTTCCCCACCAGTAGGGGATTCCTGGCCACAGTTCGTGGTGCCGGCCCAAGGAGTTCTCATCCTCATAGGAGACGATGACCTGCTGGCCCCGGGACCACAACTGCCTCAGCGTCGGCACCTCCTGCAAAGGACCAGAGTTCAGGGGTGCAGGGGAGAGAGGAGAGCCGAGGACACGGGGGGCACCCGGGAGAGAGGAGGGCGGGGAAGTCGGGACACAAGCTCAACACACGAGTATAAACCAAAAACGAAATTCTGGCCGGGAGCGGTGGCTGACGCCTGTCATCCCAGCACTCTGAGAGGCCGAGGCAGGTGGATCACCTGAGGTCAGGAGTTTGAGGCCAGCCCGGGCAACATGGTGAAACTCCGTCTCTACTAAAAAATACAAAAATTAGCCAGGTGTGGTGGTGGGCACCTGTCGTTCCGGCTACTCAGGAGGCTGAGGCAGGAGAATCGCTTGAACCTGGGAGGCGGAGGTTGCGGTGAGCTGAGGTTTCACTACTGCACTCCAGCCTGGATGACAGAGTGAGACTCCCTCTCAAATAAATAAATTAATTAAGTATGGCCAGGGCAGCCGGGCGCGGTGGCTCAAGCCTGTAATCCCAGCACTTTGGGAGGCCGAGGCGGGCGGATCACGAGGTCAGGAGATCGAGACCATCCTGGCTAACACGGTGAAACCCCGTCTCTACTAAAAATACAAAAAAATTAGCCGGGCGTGTTGGCAGGCGCCTGTAGTCCCAGCTACTCGGGAGGCTGAGGCAGGAGAATGGCGTGAACCCTGGGAGGCGGAGCTTGCAGTGAGCCGAGATTGCACCACTGCACTCCAGCCTGGGGGACAGAGAAAGACTCCGTCTCAAAAAAAAAAAAAAAAAAAAAAAAGTATGGCCGGGGCAGTGGCTCATGCCTGTAATCCCGGTACTTTGGGAGGACACGGTGGGAGGATCGCTTGAGGCCAGGAATTCGAGCCTGGACTGCATAGGGTGACCCTGTCTCTATTTTTATATATTTATTTATTTTTATTTTTTAAGACAGATCTCGCTCTGTCGCCCAGGCTGGAGTGCAGTGGCGCGATCTCGGCTCACTGCAACCTCCGCCTCCCGGGTTCACGCCATTCTCCTGCCTCAGCCTCCCGAGTAGCTGGGACTACAGGCGCCCGCCACCACGCCCGGCTAATTTTTTTTTTGTATTTTTAGTAGAGACGGGGTTTCACCGTGTTAGCCAGGATGGTCTCAATCTCTTGACCTCATCATCCGCCCGCCTTGGCCTCCCAAAGTCCTGGGATGACAGACATGAGCCACTGCATCCGGCGCATCTGCCACCACACCTAGCTAATTTTTGTATTTTTAGTAGAGACGGGGTTTCACCATGTTGGCCAGGCTGGTCTCGATCTGTTGACCTCGTGATCTGCCCACCTCGGCTCCCAGAGTGCTGAGATTACAGGCGTGAACCATCACACCCAGCCTAATTTTTGTATTTTTAGTAGAGACGGGGTTTCACCGTGTTGGCCACGCTGGTCTCAATCTCTTGACCTCGTGATCCGCCCGCCTCGGCCTCCCAGAGTGCTGGGATGACGCTGCACACATTTCCAAACCCGTCACGGGAAGCAGATCTCACCGGGAGCCACTCCACCAGGTCAGCCAGGGCCCCCCACACTGTGGGACAGCAGCGAGCCCTGTTCGACGGCTTCACCTGCTACAGGAATCACGGCAGCACCCACACCCGGGAGAGACGTGGGGACGCCCTTGCCCTCCTCACCCCACGAGGACACAGCATGTCCCCGAAGATGTTCTTGATACAAGCGACCAGGTACTCGTGCAGGTCCTGGCTCAGCCCCTCGAAGTTTCTGCAGGCGAGGATGACCACCTCGTGCGGGTGCCGCTCCAGCCACTCCGAGATTTCCGTGAGCGTGTCCTGGGGAGGGGGACAAGGGGCTGAGTCCTGCACGATTCCAACAACACAGGGAAGGCCGGGTGCGGTGGCTCACGCCTGTCATCCCAGCACTTTGGGAGGCCGAGGCGGGTGGATGACCTGAGGTCAGGAGTTCGAGACCAGCCTGGCCAACATGGTGAAACCCCGTGTCTACTAAAAATACAAAAATTAGCCGGGTGTGGTGGTGCACACCTGTAATCGCAGCTACTCGGGACGCTGAGGCAGGAGAATCCCTTGAACCCAAGAGGCGGAGGTTGCAGTGAGCCGAGATCACACCATTGCACTCCAGCCTGGGGACAGAGCTAGAGACTCCATCTCCAAAAAAAAACAAAAAAAAAGAAATCCCCGTAACGGATTGCCGGGGTCAGCGTCTCCCGTCTGGGTGTACAGGTGACGTCACCATCCCATTAAAGGCGGGGCGTCTCTTGTCCAGATCTGCATGTGGCCGTTTCATGCCCAAGGGAGCTTGGCCACCTCCCTCTCTCCCCCTCGCGTCCCACCTCTGCCCAGCCGCACCTGCACCAGCGCCCGGCCACCACCCTCTCTCCCCCTCGCGTCCCATCTCAGCCCGGCTGCACCTGCACCTGCACCAGCGCCCGGCCACCTCCCTCTCTCCCACTTGTGTCCCACCTCAGCCCGGCCGCACCTCCACCAGAGCCGTTGTGTACACCATATGGACAAAGTGCAGGTTTTTCTCCGAACCCTCCAGCATGTGGGCCACCCGCAGGTCCAGGTACCGCACCCCGGCGTCCAGCTGCTCCGTGACGTCCAGCGCCTGTGGACAGAGGCTGCTGTTGTGTCTGCCTGGCTGAGTGCTGCATCTGGGGGGCTTAGGGACGGGCTGCGAGGCTGGCCCACCCACACGTCCTGCCGTCCACTGGGACGTGGATGTCGTAACGACAGCTGTTCGTACGTGCTGGGAGCTCTGCAGCCACGGGGACCTGCATTTGGAAAACCTGATCTCCGGGGACCTGGCCTCTTTCTTTTTTTTTTTTTGTGAGATGGCGTCTCGCTCTGCCGCCCAGGCTGGAGGGCAGTGGTGTGATCTCGGCTCCCTGCAACCTCCGCCTCCCGGGTTCATGCCATTCTCCTGCCTCAGCCTCCTGAGTAGCTGGGACTACAGGCACCCGCCACCGCGCCCGGCTAATTTTTTGTATTTTTAGTAGAGACAGGGTTTCACCATGTTAACCAGGATGGTCTCGATCTCCTGACCTCGTGATACGCCCGCCTTGGCCTCCCAAAGGGCTGGGATTACAGGCGTGAGCCACCACGCCCGGCCTCTACTAAAAATTTTAAAAATCAGCCTGGTGTGGTGGTGTACACCTGTAGTCCCAGCTGCCCGGGAGGCTGAGGAAGGAGGATCCTTTGATCCCGGGAGGCCAAGGCTGCAGGAAGCTGAGATCGCACCACTGCACTCCAGCCTGGGTGAGAGAGCGAGACTCTGTCTCTAAAGGAATGAATGAATGTGATTATTAGGGAGAAAGGGCCCTGTCTCCCTGTTTCCCAGGAACTAGCAGGCGCCTGAATGCAAACTACAGACCCATCTCCAGCCCTAAACACACGAGAAATGAGTCCTTGTCTGTCTTGAGTGCAGGCGTGAAAGGGGTTGTCTCGGCCGGGCGCGGTGGCTCACGCCTGTCATCCCAGCATTTTGGGAGGCCGAGCCGGGCAGATCACAAGGTCAGGAGATCGAGACCATCCTGGCCAACATGGTGAAACCCCGTCTCTACTAAAAATACAAAAAATTAGCCGGGTGTAGTGGTGGGCACCTGTAGTCCCAGCTACTCGGGAGGCTGAGGCAGGAGAATGGCGTGAACCCGGGAGGCGGAGGTTGCAGTGAGCCGAGATCGCGCCACTGCACTCTAGCCTGGGCCATAGAGCGAGACTCCATCTCATAAAAAAAAGAAAAAGAAAGGGGTTGTGTCTGCTGGGATGCAACAGGGCAAGACCCTCTCCATCTGCAGCTCTCAGTGGCGGCCCGCAATGCTCACGGCATTAGCTTTACGCCATTTAATAAAACGCTGGGCTGGGCGTGGTGGCTCACGCCTGTAATCCCAGCACTTTGGGAGGCCAGGGCGGGTGGATCATGAGGTCAGGAGATCGAGACCAACCTGACTAACATGGTGAAACCCTGTCTCTACTAAAAATACAGAAACTTAGCCAGGTGTTGGGGCAGGTGCCTGTAGACCCATGTACTTAGGAGGCTGAGGCAGGAGAATCGCTTGAACCCAGGCAGTGGAGGTCACAGGGAGCCGAGATCGCACCACGGCACTCCAGCCTGGGCAAGAGAAGCGAGACTCTGTCTCAAATAATAAAAATAAAATAAATAAAAACACTGTTCCCCTCGCTTCTGCTTTTGGGGAGGGGGGTCCAGGTGGACAGCAGGTTTTGTTTTAATCCTGTCTCCACTGCTGGGATAGGAACTGTGTTGTGCTGCAAAGCTGCAGTCGCCGTCTGCCTCCTGAGCCCACAGGGCACCACTCAGACCCTACCTGGCTGACAGGCCACGTCAGCACCACGGGGCATGGACCCCACCTGGGTGACGGACCATTTCAGTACCACGGGGCGCAGACCATACCTGGGTGACGGACCATTTCAGCACGACGGGGCGTGTGATGCAGGGGAAGGCCTTGTTCAGCAGCTGCAGCAGCCGGGACTCCTCGTGTGAAATGGGGGATTTCTTGTTCAGACAGTACGTCATCGTGTCGTGGCTCCCTGCGGGCAAAGCACACGCGGACGTGTAAGCATCAGGCCCGTCCCCGCCACCTGCTGTGAGTCGCTCCGTCGCCCGCCTACAGCACAGGCACAGGCGTGGCGGGAAGGGTGGACGCTGACCCCCAAAACTCACGTCCACTGGAACCTGGGAACAGGACCCGTGTTGAAACAGGGTCTCTGCAGATATCATTAGGTGGAAATGAGGCCATCCTGGAGTAGGGCGGGCCCCCAAATCCAGTGACAGGTGTCCATCTAAGAGACAGAGCGAGAAGACGCAGCACAGAGAAGGGCTCGTGGAGATGGAGGAAGAGACTGGAGTGATGGGGCCACAAGCCCAGGGATGCCTGGAGCCCCCAGGAGCTGGGAGAGGCAGGAAGGACCCTCCCCCAGGGCGTCAGGAGGACGTGTGGTCCTGCCTATATCTTGACTTCAGATTTCTGTATCTAGAACTGGGAGAGAGTAAATCTCTGTTCTTTGTCGCCTCCCGACGTGTGGTCACTTGTTACGGTAGCCGCAAGAAACACAGACCTTTGTGGTCTGACTGACGGCTGACGTTTGCATTTCCTGCCTATGACACGTAGTTGTTATTTGTTAAATATAGATATAAATATATCTATATTTAAGATATATATGATATATATAAGACATATATATTTACATATAAACATATAAATATATAGTATATATAGTTACATATTTATTTGCATAAACATGCATTTATATAAATTTATATAATTTATTTGCATAAATATGTACTTATATAAATATATAAAACATATATTCATGTATATGTGTTTATATAAATATAATATAAAAGTATACTTATATATTATATATATAAGTATATATATGTAAATGTATAATATAAAATATATTATACATTTACTTATATATATATTTATATATATTTATATATATTTATATATTTATATTTATATATATTTATATATACTTATATATACTTATATATTTATATATACTTATATATACTTATATATACTTATATATTTATATATACTTATATATACTTATATATATTTATATATTATTTATATATACTTATATATTTATATATACTTATATATTTATATATACTTATATATTTATATGTTTATATATATTTACATATAAATGTGTGTGTGTGTATATATATATATATATTTGCAGAGATGGGGCCTCACTATGTTGCCCAGGCTGCTCTCAAACTCCTAAACTCAGATGATCCTCCTGCCTTGGCTTCCCAAAGTGCTGGGATTACAGGTGTGAGCCACCACGCCCGGACTTCCCCCATTAAATCCCCTGAGGAACGTGAACCCCCTTTAAATCCCCAGACCCAGAGAGGCACTGGAACGAAGCCACAGTCACCTGCTCCCCCAATCTTGAGCTAAGGTATTAAGGAAGGAGACCAGTACTTCTCCTGCTGCCCTCCTACCCCCACCTTGCCTAGTTTATAAGACAGGAGACAGCAAAAAGTTGGAAAGAAACAGAGGTAAGATAAAAAGCCAGACAACCTTGGCACCACCCGGCCCTAGGAGTTAAAATAATACTAATATCAACCCCAGACCTAAACCACTTGTATCATCTGTAAATGCCAGACATTGTATGAAAAAGCATTACAAAACTTTCTGTTCTGTTAGCTGATGCATGTAGCCCCCAGTCACGTTCCCTACGCTTGCTCGATCTATCATGACCCTTTCACGTGGACCCCTTAGAGTCGTAAGCCTTTAAAAAGGCCAAGAATTTCTTTTTCAGGGAGCTCGGCACTTAAGACGCAAGTCTGCCAACGCTCCGGCCGAATAAACCTCTTCCTTCTGTAATCCGGTACCTGCAATGTCAACTCTAGACTGATGGATGCCCCGCGTCTCTACAAATTAACCTAAGACGTCGGGTGCAGTAGCTCATGTCTGCAATGCCAGCACTTTTTGGGAGGCCGAGGCGGGCGTATTGCCTGAGGTCAGGAGTTCGAGACCAGCCTGACCAACATGGTGAAACCCCATCTCTGCTAAAAATACAAAATTTAGTCAGGTGTGGTGGTGCATGCCTGTGATCCCAGCTACTCGACAGGCTGAGGCAGGAGTATCACTAGAACCCGGGAGGCGGAGGTTGCGATGAGCCGAGATGGGGCCATTGCACTCCAGCCTGGGCGACAGGAGCGAAACTCTGTCTCAAAAACAAAAAAAAATTAACCTCGGGCTGTCACACTGGGGCACCGTGACTCATTCCCTACATCTCAAGGAAGAACATGATCCGTGCTCAGTGCCACTTCTGTAACCCACATGAATTCCTGAGAAACAGCTTTCATCATCACCCCCACTCCTGATGTGTTTGTTTTTCTTTAGAAGCTCCCATCTCGACGCTGTTTTCCACAGCCACTTCCTAAGGCAAGTTGGAGGGTTTCCGGGGCTGCAGTCCTCAAATGTGCCTCAAAGAAACCCCCTACTTATATTAATTTTGTCTAAGTTTCTTTCCTTAGGTTGACAATACATATCTGTGTACATGTGTATGTGTGTCTGCATGACTATATGCATGTGTGCATGTGTGTGCCTGTGTTTAAACGTGTGTACCTGTGTTCCTGTGTGCATGGACATGTGTGTATACGTGTGTGCATGTGTGTATCTGTGTGCCTGTGCACACCTGTCTGCATGTGCTCCTGTGTGCATGGGCATGTGTGTATGTGTGCACGTGCGTGTGTGCCTTGTACACGTATGTACATGTGTACACATGTGTGTATGTGTGCATGTGTGTATACGTGTCTATGTGCATAGGTGCAAGCGTGTACATGTATGCATGTGTATGTTTGTGTGCATGCATGTACATGTGTACATATGTGTATACATGCATGTGCATACACGTGTCTCTGCGTGCATAGGTGCAAATATGTGTACATGTGTGTCTGTGTGCATGTATGTGCATGTGTATACATGTGTGTACCTGCATGTGTATATGTGTGCACACGGGTGCAAATGTGTATACATGTGTGTATGTACATGTGTACACTTGTGTTGCATGTGCATATGTGTACACACCCGCACATGTGCATGCATGTGTGTGTGCATCCATGTGTGTAATTGAGCCTACGTCCATGTATACATGTACCCACATGTGCCTGCATGTGTGTACACCTATGTGCGTGTGTGCATGTATGCTTCCATGTGCATATGTGTGGGGATGTGCATGTGTGCATGTGTGCATTTGTGTGTGCGTGCATGTGCATATATGTATGTATGTTTGTGTGTGTGCCTGCATGTGTGCCTATGTGCATCTGTGTATGTGATAGGGTTTGGCTGTGTCCCCACCCAAATCTCATCTTGAATTGTAGCTCCTATAATTCCCATGTGTCATGGGAGGGGCCCGGAGGGAGGTCACTGAATCACGGGGCGGGTCTTTCCCATGCTGTTCTCGTGATCGTGAATAGGTTTCATGAGAGCTGATGGTTTTACAAAGGGCAGTTCTCTGGCACACGTTCTCCTGCCTGCCGCCATGTAACATGTGACTTTGCTCCGCATTCACCTTCTGCCGTGATTGTGAGGCCTCCCCAGCCAGGTGGAACTGTGAGTCCATTAAACCTCTTTCTTTTATAAATTACCCAGTCTTGGATATGTCTTTATTAGCAGCGTGAGAACAGAGTAACACAGTATGCACGTGCGTATGTGTGCATATGTGCGTGTGTGTGCATATGTGCATGTGTGTATACGTGTGTGTACCTATGGTCACGTGTGCATATATGCCTGTGTATACATGTGCGCATATGTGCATGCCTGTGTGTGAATGTGTGTGCATGTCCATGACTATGTACATACGTGTGCATATGTGCATGCATGTGCATGTGTGTATACGTGTGTACCTGTGTGCATATATGCCTGTGTATACGTGTGCACGTGTGTGCATGCCTGTGTGTGCATGTATGTCCATGCCTATGGACATGTGTACATATGTGCATGTGTGTGTGCCTATGTGCATGTGTGTATACGTGTGTGTACCTATGTGCACGTGTGCATATATGCCTGTGTATACGTGTGCACGTGTGCATGCCTGTGTGTGCATGTCCATGCCTATGTACATATGTGTACGTGTGCATGTGTGCATATGTGCATGTGTGTATATGTGTGTGCGTGTACCTGTGTGCAGTGCTCACGTGTGCATATATGCCTGTGTATCCGTGTGCACGTGTGCATGCCTGTGTGTGCATGTCCATGCCTATGTACATGTGTGTACGTGTGCATGTGTGTGCATATGTGCATGTGTGTATACATGTGTGCATGTACCTGTGTGCACGTGCTCACGTGTGCATATATGCCTGTGTATACATGTGCACATGTGTGCATGCCTGTGTGTGCATGTCCATGACTGTACATGTGTGCATATGTGCACGCATATGTGCATGTGTGTATACATGTGTTCGTGTACCTGTGTGCACGTGTGCATATATGCCTGTGCATACGTGTGCACATTTGTGCATGCCTGTGTGTGCATGTCCATGACTGTACATATGTGTGCGTATGTGCACGCATATGTGCATGTGTGTATACGTGTTCGTGTACCTGTGTGCACATACTCACGTGTGCATATATGCCTGTGTATACGTGTGCACATGTGTGCATGCCTGTGTGTGCATGTGTGCATGTCCATGACTATGTACATATGTGTATGCACACACGTGTGCACTGTGCATATGTGTGTGTCCACATCAGTATGCTTTCTAGGATTTTCCTACACCCAGGATTGGTCCTACAGCCGGCATCCCCACTGAGGAATGCAGACGCGACAGCTCCCGCCCCACTCCGCCCTCACCTGGGATGGAGAGGTGGTGGAGGGGCACATCCCAGAGCCGGGGACACAGTGCCGACATCCAGTCCTCGTTGGCATTTCTGCAGCGCAGCCTCGAGAAGCTGTTGGAAGCGCTCACCTGCCCGCCCATCAGAGGTGAGCCCTGGGCAACCTGAGGAAGGAGAAGAGGAAAAGAGGTTTTTTATGGTGACTTCAGGTCAGCAGTTCGAGACCCGCCTGGCCAACTTGGCAAAACCCCATCTCTACTAAAAACACAAAAATTAGCCGGGCGTGGTGGTGGGCGCCTTTAATCCCAGCTACTCGGGAGGCTGAGGCAGGAGAATCGCTTGAAACCAGGGAGGTGGAGGTTGCAGTGAGCCAAGATCACACCACTGCACTCCAGCCTGGGCAACAGACTAAGACTCTGTCTCAAAAAAAAAAAAAAAAAAAAAGAAAGTGGAGAGGGCGGGAGAGGACAGGGAGGTCCTGAGATGCAGGAAGGAGACCAGAGCATGCCTCCCTGGAACAGGCCGCTTTGGAGCAAGGACTGTTTTGATCCAAAGCGGCAGCTACGAGAAACACCCTCTGCCCTCCCCAATTTGCTTAAAAAGGGGACAGAAGCCTGTAACTGTGTCCACCTCCCTCTCAACCCCTGAAGATGACGGTACACCCTTATCAGCTCAGAGACTCCCTGAGAGGAATCCACATGACACGCTGGCGACAGGAACCCTTATCTTCAGTGAGGTCCCCCACGTGTGCGCCTCCCGCAGGTACCTCCTGGGAAGCTCAAACCCCTTTGTCTAAGCACGTCCCCATAAGTTCATCGTCCTTTGATAAAATAGTATGTAAGCCTCTCTGTCTGACCACCTCCTGGGATTTCCATGTCACTTCGGTGAGGCCCCCACATTCCTATGAAATAAACCCTTTTCTCCCATTCCTCTGTCTTTTGTCAGTTTAATTTGCAGGCCCTCAGGGGCAGAACCTAAGAGTGTAGTGGAAGAATTCTCTCTGTTTCCCGTGCATGTGGAACTGAGAGAGAGAGGCCCAGAGCTACCTGACACACCACCCCCCCACACAAGGAGTTCACAAAGCCCCTTTTCTGGGGTGATGGCACCACATCTCTTGCCTTCAGGGCAGCTGCCCACTGTGAGATCAAATGCCAACCCCCTCAGCCTAGGGCCGTGCAAAGGGGCCACAGGTGATTCTAAGGGCTTCCATCCTGGGTATGGCAGAGCCACGTAAGGCACTGCCTGGGGGGCCCTGGGTCCTGCACCTCCCAGCCGGGACCCCACGGGATCTCTGCCTGCAACTGCCGCACTATTGGGCTCTGGGGGAGGAAGTCTTTCTGAGGAAGGTTCCCAGGCTTACAAAAGGGGGAAAAGAGTTGTCGTTGTTGTTGTTGTTTTTAAGGGACTGGGCGTGGTGGCTCATACCTGTAATCCCAGCACTTTGGGAGGCCCAGGCGGGTGGATCACCTGAGGTCGGGAGTTCGAGACCAGCCTGACCAACATGGTGAAACTTTGTCCCTAATAAAAAATCCAAAAAAGAAATTAGCCTGGCGTGGTTGCAGGTGCCTGTAATCCCAGCTACTCGGGAGGCTGAGGCAGGAGAATAACTTGTACCCCAGAGACAGAGGTTGAAGTGAGCTGAGATTGCACCACTGCACGGCAGCCCAGGCAACAGAGACCATGTCTCAAAAAAAGAAAAGAAAGAAAGAAAAGAAAACAAAAGAAGAAAGAAAGGAAGAATCATTAAATGATCATGGCTATTGCTGTCTCAGCATCCAACGCAAAAACGTGCAGAGTAATCATTTATTCTCTTACTGCTTTTGTTCTTTCTTTTTTTTTTTGGAGACGGAGTTGCTTTCCTGTTGCCCAGGCTGGAGTTCAGTGGCGCGACCTCGGCTCACTGCAACCTCCACCCCCTGGATTCAAGCGATTCTCCTGCCTCAGCCTCCCAAGTAGCTGGGAATACAGGCATCCGCCACCATGCCCAGGTAATTTTGTATTTTTAGTAGAGACGGGGTTTCACCACGTTGGCCAGGCTGGTCTCGAGCTCCAGACCTCAGGTGATCCCCCCGCCTCGGCCTCCCAAAGTGCTGGGATGACAGGCGTGAGCCACCGTGCCCGGCCTGCTTGTTCTTATAACAGACACACGACATGAGTGCACACCACCACTGAGAAATATTAATAAACTTCCAGGCCCCCAGTGGACCGAACAGACCCACTCTCGGCTGTGGGAACTGCAGAGAAACCCTGGAAGCTGAATTCGCATCATGACAGCCATGAATGAACGTTCAACTTATCTTACATAAAATGCAGCCTTACCAGGCCCTCACTCAATCTCACAAGCACGTCATCCTTTGCCTCACTGCGGCCGTCCCCTTCTTAAGAAAATGTGTAAATACTGGCCAGGCGCGGTGGCTCACACCTGTAATCCCAGCACTTTGGGAGGCCGAGGCGGGCGGATCACGAGGTCAGGAGATCGAGACCACGCCACTGCACTCCAGCCTGGGCAACAAGAGTGAAACTCCGTCTCAAAAGAAAAAAGTCCAGGAGAGGCTGGGGGCAGGAGCTCAGGCCCGTCATCCCAGCACTTTGGGAGGCCGAGGCGGGTGGATCACGAGGTCAGGAGTTCAAGACCAGCCTGGCCAAGATGGTGAAACACTGTACTGAAAATACAAAAATAGCTGGGTGTGGTGGCGGACGCCTGTAATCCCAGCTACTCCACAGGCTGAGGCAGGAGAATCACTTGAACCCGGGACGCAGAGATTGCAGTGAGCCGAGATCGCACCACTACACTCCAGCCTGGGTGACAGAGCACGATTCCATCTCAAAAAAAAGAACAAAAAAAGAAAAATAGGAGATCTGAAGCTAAAACTCATAAAAAATCAGCAGGCACAGGGGCTCACGCCTGTTATTCCAGCACTTTGGGAGGCCAACGTGGGTGGATCATCTGAGGTCAGGAGTTCAAGACCAGCCTGGCCAACATGGTGAAACCCCGTCTCTACTAAAAATACAAAAACTAGACTGCGTGGTGGCGGACGCCTGTAATCCCAGTTATTCAAGAGGCTGAGGCAGGAGAATCGCTTGAACCTGGGAGGCAGAGGTTGCGGTGAGCCGAGATTGTGCCATTGCACGCCAGTCTGGGCGACAGAGTGGAACTCTATCTCAAAAAAAAAAAAAAAAAAAAAAAATCTGAGGTTCATCCCCAGGACTGTGATGGTACCGGAAGGGAACGTGGATAGCACATACAGGACCCTAAACTGAACCCTCACTATGGATGGGCTCACTGAGGACATTAAGCATCAGCCGTATTATGAGAAGCGACAAGATCAACTTCTTGAGGGGAAAGAATCAGGCAGATCCGTGGCAGAACGGGTGCCGTGGCTCACACCTGTAATCCCAGCACTTTGGGAGGCAAAGGCGGGCAGATCACCTGAGGTCAGGAGTTCAAGACCAGCCTGGCCAACACGGCGAAACCCCATCTCTACTAAAAATACAAAAATTAGCCGGGCTTGGTGGCAGATGCCTATAATCCCAGCTACTCAGGACACTGACGCAGGAGAATCACTTGAGCTTGGGAGGCAGAGAGGTTGCAGTGACCCAAGACTGCGTCATTGCGATCCATCCTCGGTGACAGAGCGAAACTGTCTCAAGAAATAAATAAATAGGTCGTGCCGGGAGGCTCACGCCTATAATCCCAGCCCTTTGGGAGGCTGAGTCGTGTGGATCATTTGAGGTCAGGAGTTCAAAACCAGCTTGGCCAACATGGTGGAACCCCGTCTCTACTAAAAATACAAAAAAATTAGCCAGGCAGTAGTGTCACGGCCTGTAGTCCCAGCTACTCGGGAGGCTGAGGCAGAAGAATCGCTTGAGCCTGGGAGGCAGAGGTTGCAGTGGGCCGAGATCCGCGACCCTGTGGTAGGAGTTATAAAGACATGATTTTAGGCAGATAGAGAGGAAAAGGGGGCCGGGCGCGGTGGCTCGCGCCTGTATTCCCAGCACTTTTGGAGGCCGAGGCAGGTGGATCACCTGAGGTTGGGAGTTCGAAACCAGCCTCACCAAATGGAGAAACGCCGTCTCTACTAAAAATACAAAAAGTTAGCTGGGCATGGTGCCACATGCCTGTAATCCCAGCTACTCGGGAGGCTGAAGCAGGAGAATCGCTTGCACCCGGGAGGCGGAGGTTGCGGTGAGCCGAGATCCCGCCACTGCACTCCAGCCTGGGCAACAAGAGTGAAACTCCATCTCAAAAAAAAAAAAAAAAAAAGAGAGAGAGAGAGGAAAAGGGGTCCTTGAAAGGTTTTTTCGCAGCTCCAAAAAAATGTTTCTTGTCTAGCGTGAAAGCCCTGGCTCTTAGACCCGGCTTGGCAACCTTTAATATGCAAATGCGAGCCCTTAGCTGGGTCCAGCCAACATGGCGATTCCCACCGTTGCCCTCTTGCTCTCGTCCCTACCTGTGCCTGACATCATGGCTGCCCCCATCTGTGCCTGACATCATGGCCGCCCCCATCTGTGCCTGACATCATGGCCGCCCCCACTACCCCCAGGCGTGTAAAACATCATGGCGCCCTGCATTTGCATATTACGGAGACGGGGTGGGCGGGCCAGACTTTTCGCGGGCTGCGTGAATGACAGGCCTGGTCAGACCAATTCCCTGAGCGCTATGCAAATCAGTCACGCCTCCTCCAGGCACCGCATAACACTGGCTGGTCTCCCACCTGGGGTTTGGAGCCCCCTTCTCTGCTTCTCTGTCTCTGTACCGCGGAGCCACCTCGTGTGTCCGTGTCGCCTTATTTAATTCGACTCGAGAGGAAGAACCTGGTGTTCCTCCACTCATCAGAGCTGTATCACCACTGCACTCCAGCCTGGGTGACAGAGCAAGACTCTGCCTCAAAAAAAAAAAAAAAAAAAAATATATATATATATATATAAAATATATATATATATAAAATATATATTATATATAAAATATATATATAATATATATATATATAAAATATATATATACACACACATATATAACAGAATATATACATATATATAACATACATATACACATATATAATGTATGTGACATATATAATATACACATATATAATGTATATAACATATACAAATATATACATATATAACATATACATAACATATACACATAACAGTATATATATATATATATAAAACAGTGTATATATATAATATACTGTTGAAAATAAGAGACCCTTTTCGTAAGGGCATTTTAGACAACTTGTAAATTATTTCTCTGCCTCTGAACTGTATATAACTGTTTTTTGTTTTTTTTTTGACACCGTTTCGCTCTAGTTACCCAGGCTGGAGTGCGATGGAGCGATCTCAGCTCACTGCAACCTCCGCCTCCCAGGTTCAAGCAATTCTCCTGCCTCAGCCTCCAGAGTAGCTGGGATTACAGGCGCCCACCACCACACCTGGCTAATTTTTGCATATTTGAGTACACACGGGGTTTTACAATGTTGGCCAGGCTAGTATTGAACTCCTGACCTCAGATGATCCGCCCACCTCGGCCTCCCAAAGTGCTGGGATTACTGGCGTGAGCCACTGCGCCCAAGGGTATGTACGATTTTTTTTTTTTTTTTTTTTTTTTGACACAGTTTCGCTCTAGTTGCCCAGGCTGGAGTGCAATGATGCGATCTCGGCTCACTGTAACCTCCGCCTCCCAGGTTCAAGCAATTTTCCTGCCTCAGCCTCCAGAGTAGCTGGGACTACAGGCGCCCACCACCACGCCCGGCAATGTATGTAAGCTTTTTAATCATTTAGATTAAAATTGATAAGATTAAAATCATTAGATCTAATTGATTTCATCAAATCAACTAGAATTGTTGATCTTGAGCCCAGAAATCAGCCTGTTGACAGTTTCACATCTGAGGAACGTTTCCTGGTGGACCTGAGGCCTCCTCTTAGAAATGAGACCTGGAGGGGCCGGGCACAGTGGCTCACGCCTGTAATCCCATCACTTTGGGAGGCTGAGGCGGGTGGATCACCAGAGGTCAGGGGTTCGAGACCAGCCTGACCAACATGGTGAAACCCCATTTCTACTAAAAGTACAAAAAGTAGCCGGCCGTGGTGGCGCACGCCTGTAATTCCAGCTACTCAGGAGGCTAAGGCAGGGGAATCGCTTGAACCCGGGAGGCGGGGTCTGTAGTGAGCCAAGATCACACCACCGCACTCCAGCCCGGGTGACAGAGTGAGGCTCTGTCCCAAAAAAAAAAAGAAAAAAGAAATTGGACACAGGAAGGGAAGAAGCCCCGGGAGAAGAGGGGGCAAACTTCAGGTGACTGCAAACTGCAAACCCACCTCGAGTCCCACACGCCGGGGGAGTTCGGAATTCCAATTGTTGATCTTCAGCCTAGAATGAAAGGTCCTGGTCTCCCTGGGCCGCAAGAAAGGACCAGATCCTCTCGGTGTGCAGCTCCTGGCAGCTGCCCGCGTTGCCTTCACCAGGTTCTGTAATAACCCTGCTTCCTTCTCTTCCACACTGAGGCCAGGTTCCCAGGTGGCTGCAGATTTTGTTCTTATTTACATCTTCCCAAAAGCCCTTCCTCCCAGACCCTAAGCCAACACCAGCTAGATGAGCTCAGGTCTTCCCTCCTGCCGGGACCGGGAGGGAGAGAGGGGTCCCCGGAGCCTGCTGCGCCCAGGAGGAGGTGCCCATTCTTTATCAGCCCCGAGGATGTCAGCTCAGCCTCTTTCTCCAAGAGAAGCGACCACACCTGTACCGCGGCTCCCGGTCCCCAGGAGGGAGCTGGCCCCTTCTCTGCAGCCAGCTGGAAAAGGGCCAGGACGGCTTCCCCTCCCCCTGCACGGACCCCCCTCCCCCTGCACGGACCCCCCTCCCCATGCACGGCCCCCCCTCCCCCTGCACTGACCCGCCTCCCCCTGCACGGCCTCCCCTCCCCCTGTACGGCCTCCCCTTCCCCTGCACGGCTTCCTCTCCGCCTGCAAGGCTGTGCAGTGATCCGCCTGGAACATCCCAGCAGGGCCTCTGCGAGCCTCCGGATGCCCAGGGTCCCGGGGCCGCGGGCTGGAGGGGAGGTTAAAATGCAGGTCTGGGCGGGGCCCGCTGGCTCAGCACTTCAGCACTTTGGGAGGCCAAGGCGGGCGGATCACCTGAGGTCAGGAGTTCGAAACCAGCCTGGCCAACATGGCGAAACCCCGTCACTAGTAAAAATACAAAAATTATTTAACCATGCTGGCGCGCGCCTGTAGTCCCAGCTACTGGGAGGCTGAGGCAGGAGAATCGCTTGAACCCGGGAGGCGGAGGTTGCAGTGAGCCGAGATCGCGCCACTGCACTCCAGCCTGGGGGACAGAGCAAGACTCCCATTCAAAAACAAAAAACCTTCGTCTCCACATCTTATCTTAATGCAGATATTTCTTTCTACTAATAACTCTTTTTTTTTTTTTTTTAGAGGCAAGGTCTTGCTCTGTTGCCCAGACTGGTGTGCAGTGGCACGATCTCAGCTCACTGCAGCCTCCGCCTCCTGGATTCAAGCGATTCTCCTGCCTCAGCCTCCAGCACAGCTGGGATTACAGGCACCTGCCACCATTCCCAGTGAATTTTTTGTATTTTTGGTAGCAACCGGGGTCTCACCATGTTGCCCAGGCAGGTCTCGAACTCCTGACTTGAGGTGATCTGCCCGCCTTGGCCTCCCAAAGTGCTGGGATGACAGGCGTGAGCCACCGTGCCCGGCTAATAATAACTCTTTCCACCAATTACCAGTCAGAAAATTTTAAAATCTACTTATGACCTGGAAGCCCATCTCGTCCCACCCTCACAGATTGAACCTGTCAGGCCTCTGAGCCGAAGCTGAGCCATCATCACCCCCGTGACCTGCACATATGCGTCCAGGCGGCCTGCAGGAGCTGCAAAGTCTGGAGCAGCCAAGGAAAAACCACAGAGAAGTAAAACAGTCAGTTCCTGCCTTAACTGATTAACTAAAATTACAACATTTTACTATCGTGACTTCTCCCTGCCCTACCTTAGCTGATCAATCAACTTTGTGCCCTTCGTCTTCTGGACAATGAGTCTTTTTTTGTTTTTTGTTTTTTTGTGAGACGGAGTCTGGCTCTGTCACCCAGGCTGGAGTGCAGTGGCGCGATCTCGGCTCACTGCAAGCTCCGCCTCCCGGGTTCCCGGCATTCTCCTGCCTCAGCCTCTCCGAGTAGCTGGGACTACAGGCGCCCGCCAACACGCCCGGCTAATTTTTTGTATTTTTAGTAGAGACGGGGTTTCACCGTGGTCTCGATCTCCTGACCTTGTGATCCGCCCGCCTCGGCCTCCCAAAGTGCTGGGATTACAGGCGTGAGCCACCGCGCCCGGCCTAATTTTTTTATTTTTAATAGAGACGGGGTTTCACCGTGTTGGCCAGGATGGTCTCGATCTCCTGACCTCGTGATCCGCCCGCCTCGGCCTCCCAAAGTGCTGAGATTAGAGGCGTGAGCCACCGCGCCCGGCCTGGGCAATGAGTCTTATGATCTGTCCACCATGCACCTTGCAATCTCCTCCTCTGCTAACAATAGATAACCACCTTTTGCTGTAATTTTCCATTACCTACCCAACTCCTATAAAGCCACCACTTCCCCATCTCCCTTCACTGACTCTCTCTTTGGACTCAGCCCACCTGCACCCAAGTGAATCCACAGCGTTACTGCTCACACAAAGCCTGTTCGGTGCTCTCTTTGCACCAACGCGCTTGACAGAACCAAGTTCTTCTTACATATATGGATTCATGTCTGACGTCTCCTTAAAATGCATGATACCAAGATGTCCTCCGGGTCACAGGCACATCCTCAACCTTAGCAAAACACACTTTTTTTCTTTTTTTTTTTTTTTTTTGAGATGGAGTCTCACTCCATGGCCCAGGCTGGAGTGCAGTGGTGTGACCTCGGCTCACTGCAACCTCCGCCTCCCGAGTTCAAGCAATCCTCCTGCCTCAGCCTCCCAAGTAGCTGGGACTACAGGTGCCCGCCACCACGCGCGGCTAATTTCTGTATTTTTAGTAAAGACAGGGTTTCACCTTGTTGGTCAGGCTGGTCTCGATCTCCTGACCTCAGGTGATCTGCCTGCCTCAGCCTCCCAAAGTGCTGGGATTACAGGCAGGAGCCACCATGCCCGGCCAGCAAAACATGCTTTCTAAATGTCCTGAGACCTGTCTCAGATACTTTTCGGTTCTCCTAGGACAGGCTGGACCCAAAGCTGTACAGTCACATCCTCTGTGTCATGACGGATTCCATCAATTCTGGCTACTGTCATCCTCCCTCCCTCCCATCACAGTCCCTCCCCTCCCGTCAGAGACTCCGTCACATCCCAGGTCTCCTGACCACGAGGGGTGTCCCCTCCTGTCCCCACGTCCCCCGACCCCTCCCCACACATGACAAAATGGAGCAGGAAGGAGCCCCGGGGCGGCCCCCACTCCCAGCCACCTCTGCCGTCTCGTCCGGACGGCACAGCGGAGTGGGGTCTGGAGGCCGTCCACAGAGCACTGACCCTTCCTGGGGGAGGTCCCGTCCACCCTGGCCTTAACAGTCGCGGCGGGACAGTGGAGATGATGGACGGGCCAAGACGCCCGGTGACCCGCCAGGTGAGACACCTACACCCTCCCACCCGCTGAGTCCTTGGGAGGCTCACGTCCCAGAGGCGTGAGTGGCCGTGACCTGCACATCCAACGCACTGGGTGAATAGCTGCCGGGTGAATCAGCGGAAGGACAGGAGTGTTCAGATCTCAGCATTCCCACCGTCCCAACATCCCCCCCCCCCGTCCCAGCTGTCCCCACCCGTCCCCACGACCCGTCCCCACGACCTGTCCCCACGCAGGCCCCGGCGGCAGCGTGAGGACGTCCAACCGGCCAAGCAAGTCGTGGTCCCCACAGGCTCATTTCATCACCGTCCTGGGCTGTTTCCACACTGTCTCCACGGCTCTGACCCAGCAGAGAATTCCCGGCCTGTAAGGGGTGCAGGCCGCCTGCAGCTGCCAAAGTCCAGGCCACAGATCCCAGGCGACCCTCCCCCGAACCCTCTGCCCGTGCCCTCAGCTAAGGGTCCTGGGAGGAGGAGAAGGAGGAGCCTTAATGATGGAAGCGCCAGCCCCCAACAGGCCCAGACACCACCCGCCACGTCCTCCGCAGGGAACTTGGCGTCAGGAGAACGGGGTAGGCACACTCACCTTCCAGCCGCTGAAGTCTCAGAGCTCCTGGCAGCTCCCGCCCGGTCTCCGCGGGACACTCTTCCTAAAACACACCCAGGCCGCTGCGATTGGCTGGCGTGGACACTCCTGCAGGAGGAGGGACGGCCCGTCCCCGCCACGGATCTGTCCCCACTGCAGGAGCAGGACCGGTTGGGCTGCAAACACCGCCCTGAACTCACACAGGGACCCTGTGGTCAGAGGGGCCCTTGCAGAGGACATTGAGGTCTCTGACTGACGGGCCCCACTCGGGCCACTGGCCGCTGCTGCGGTACGTCTCCCGGAGCCCCCAGGACGGGGTGAACACGTGCTTTCATCTCAGCCCTGGGGACCAGGCATGGGACCAGCAGTCTGAAGCCTGCAGGCTCTGAGCGCCTTGGCCAGCAAACCCACCGAGGACAGGGAAGTCACAGCAATTTACAGGGGCTGACACTTGGCCCACTTCACTCAAGCACCCTTCACAACCCTCGACTCGTAGAAAAGAGGCAGCGCCGAGGCACGGACGACACGTCCCTCGGCACACGTGATGTCCCCCTGGTGTCCAGCCCACACCTGGCCGCCCAGGACACAGTGGGAGGAAGGGCCGGGCCCCAAGACCACAGGTCCACCCTCTCCCCGTGTGGCCCTCGTCCAGACCCTGGGCAGCCCGTGCCGCCTCCGTCGGTGGAAGCGGGTCCTCCCGGCGCAGCCCACACCTGCAGTCTCTCCCCCTGAGCCGACATAGGGCTAACCAGGAGCCCAGCTCAGGGGTCTGTCCAGGGCCCCGTTCCTGCCTGCTCCCGGCTGCTTCCGGTCCCCTCCGCAGGTCTCCCCACGCACCCCGCTGTCTCCCACCCCGGGCTGGACGCCAGGACAGGGCCAGTGTGGGCTTCACAGAGTGCACGAAACATTTGGGGGCCGCAGTGGACGGCTCAAAGGACTGCTTTGGGATCCCACGTTCCCGGGTGGAATTCTCCCACGTAGCCACGGCTGGGGCCTCTCTCCCTGCACCCCATTTGTGTCCCGGATCCCTGTTTCCTCCCTCACCCCAGCTGTGGGGTACCTTGAGGGCGGCTGCTGTCCTGGCCAGGCCTCTCTGCCTCTTTCCACCCTAACTCAGGCCCCGTCGGCTCCCCACACTCCGCCCTCCTCCCTGCTCCTCCTCCCCTCTCCTCCTTCCTCCCCCTGCTCCTTCTCTATCCTCTCCCTCCTCCTTCCTCTCTTCATTGACACTCCTCCTCTCTGCCCAAAGCCCCCTGCGGCTTCCTCTCGGGGGGGCCGTCTGTTTCCTCCCTTCCTCCTCTTTCCTCCCTCCCCCTCCTCCCTCCCCCCTTCACTGAGGCCCTGCGGGGACACCAGCCTCCCGTTTCCCGCCTCCTTCCACAGCCCCGGGAGAGTCTATAAAATGACCTGTGCCCTGCTGTGACACGGGAGCAGGAAGCGGCTTCCACGCCTCCTCCCACAGTCACGGGGCCCGGCCCTTCCTCCCACTGTGCCCCAGAGTCATGAGGACCAGAGGTCACTGGGCCCAGCCCTTCCTCTGTGTCCTGGTGTGATGTGGATCCGTGGTCACAGGGCCTGGCCCTTCCTCCATGGCCTGGTGTGATGTGGACCGTGGTCATGGGGCCTGGCCCTTCCTCCCTGTGTCCTGGTGTGATGTGGACCCGTGGTCACAGGGCCCGGCCCTTCCTCCCTCTGTGTCCTGGTGTGATGTGGATCTGTGGTCATGGGGCCTGGCCCTCCCTCTGTGTCCTGGTGTGATGTGGACCCGTGGTCATGGGGCCTGGCCCTCCCTCTGTGTCCTGGTGTGATGTGGATCCGTGGTCATGGGGCCTGGCCCTTCCTCCCTGTGTCCTGGTGTGATGTGGACCCGTGGTCACGGGGCCCGGCCCTTCCTCCCTGTGTCCTGGTGTGATGTGGATCCGTGGTCATGGGGCCCGGCCCTTCCTCCCTCTGTGTCCTGGTGTGATGTGGATCCGTGGTCTTGGGGCCTGGCCCTTCCTCTCTGTGTCCTGGTGTGATGTGGATCCGTGGTCACGGGGCCTCGCCCTTCCTCCCTGTGTCCTGGTGTGATGTGGACCCGTGGTCACAGGGCCCGGCCCTTCCTCCCTCTGTGTCCTGGTGTGATGTGGACCCGTGGTCATGGGGCCCGGCCCTTCCTCCCTGTGTCCTGGTGTGATGTGGACCCGTGGTCATGGGGCCCGGCCCTTCCTCCCTGTGTCCTGGTGTGATGTGGACCCGTGGTCATGGGGCCCGGCCCTTCCTCCCTGTGTCCTGGTGTGATGTGGACCCGTGGTCATGGGGCCCGGCCCTTCCTCTCTGTGTCCTGGTGTGATGTGGACCCGTGGTCATGGGGCCCGGCCCTTCCTCTCTGTGTCCTGGTGTGATGTGGACCCGTGGTCATGGGGCCCGGCCCTTCCTCCCTCTGTGTCCTGGTGTGATGTGGATCCGTGGTCATGGGGCCTGGCCCTTCCTTCCTCTGTGTCCTGGTGTGATGTGGACCCGTGGTCACAGGACCTGGCCCTTCCTCTGTGTCCTGGTGTGATGTGGACCCGTGGTCACAGGGACCGGCCCTTCCTCCCTGTGTCCTGGGCGGCCAGGTGTGGGCTGGACACCAGGGGGACATCACGTGTGCCGAGGGACGTGTCGTCCGTGCGTCGGCACTGCCTCTTTTCTGCGAGCCGAGGGTTGTGAAGGGTGCTTGAGTGAAGTGGGCCAAGTGTCAGCCCCTGTAAATTGCTGTGACTTCCCTGTTGACCGTGCCCTTGTGTCCGGCAAGGGGTGTTTGCCAACCCCTCCTAAGGCCGGGCATGGAAGCCCTTGGTCCAGGTGCTTCCTGGAATGGAAAACCCTCTTCTCCACTAGAAAATCCCATGACCCCGCGTTTGAGTTTCAAATATTTAGCATGGGGAGCACCCCTCCAATGGCTATAGGAGAGACACCAGGAGGAGATAAAGGTTTGATTAAAGAGTCTGCATCCACGGCCGGCCTGCAGGCCCCACCCAGGCGGAGATAAAGATTTGATTATTTATGGGTCCTGGGTCCTGCAGGCCCCACCCACACTGGGTGATCTGGAATTCAGGACACAGAGAGGGACCCTGGGCCAGCACCTTTATAGAGTCCAAGGTATATTATCCCACCCTGTTTCCGGCTCGCAGTTGCCTTGCGTGGTTGAGAGCCAGCACGGAGGGTTTCTGAGAGGCCGCACCGTGACGAACTGGTGCTCCCTGCCGGGAACAGAGGCACGAAGCTGGGAGCCCCGGACCCGGGTTTCCACAGAATGGGGCAGCCGCACGGCTCACGGGGCCTCAGGCCGGGCCGTGACGGGCTCAGAGCACACCTGTGTGAGCCGAGACCGGAGGCCACGTGATCTCATTCCGCAGGTGCGATTCCCGAAGCTGCTCTGTTCTGAGCTGCCTTCTTTATTTTTTTATTTTATTTATTTATTTTTTGAGATGGAGTCTCGCTCTGTCACCCAGGCTGGAGTGCAGTGGCACGATCTCGGCTCACTGCAAGCTCCGCCTCCCGGGTTCACGCCATTCTCCTGCCTCAGCCGCCCGAGTAGCTGGGATTACAGGCACCCGCCACCACACCCAGCTAATTTTTGTATTTTTAGTAGAGACAGGGTTTCACCATGTTGGCCAGACCGGTCTCAAACTCCTGACCTCAGGCAGTCCGCCCACCTTGGCCTCCCAAAGTGCTGGGATTACAGGCATGAGCCACCGCGCCCGGCCAGAGATACTGATTTTTATAGCAGCACGTATAGGCTTCCTAAATCACACCTCTGGAAAAAGTATTCTCCACGTCTGTAGCTCTTGTATCTGCTGGTTTGGGGGTTCGGGAAGCAAGACATGATTTTGCATTATAAGTATCGACTAAAGAATGGTAAGGCTGGCCGGGTGCGGTGGCTCACGCCTGTCATCCCAGCAGTTTGGGAGGCTGAGGCAGGTGGATCCCTGAGGTCAGGAGTTCAAGACCAGCCAGGCCAACGTGGTGAAATCCCGTCTCTACTAAAAATACAAAAATTAGCCAGGCGTGGTGGCGGGTGCCTGTAATCCCAGCTACTCGGAAGGCTGAGGCAGGAGAATCGCTTGAACCCGGGTGGCAGAGGTTGCAGTGAGCTGAGATCGTGCCACTGCACTCCAGCCTGGGCAACACAGCAAGACTCCATCTCAAAAAAATAAAAAAAAAAAAAAAAACAGGACAGGTGCCATGGCTCATGCCTGTCATCTCAGCACTTTGGGAGGCCGAGGCGGGTGGATCGCTTCAGGTCAGGAGTTCGAGACCAGCCTGGCCAACATGGTGTGAAACGTGTCTCTACCAAAAATATAAAAAATTAGCTGGGTGTGGTGACGCACACCTGTAATCCCAGCTCCTTGACGGGCTGAGGCAGGAGAATCACTTGAACCCGGAAGGCGGAGGTTGGAGTGAGCCAAGATCTAGCCACGGCACTCCAGCCTGGCGGACAGAACCAGACTCTGTCTCAAAAAAACGAACAAACAAACAAAAAAACAAAACCAAAAAGGAATGGTGAGGCTGCAAGGAGAGCTTTGTTTCTCATAAGGGATTAGGTGCAGGGGAGCTATTCCCACAGCCTGGGAAGCAGAGTGAGAAGCCAGAAACAGACACCTCGAGAGAGGGGCAGAAGGAAC
The DNA here is from genome assembly GCF_028878055.3 of Symphalangus syndactylus. Taxonomy (NCBI): domain Eukaryota; kingdom Metazoa; phylum Chordata; class Mammalia; order Primates; family Hylobatidae; genus Symphalangus; species Symphalangus syndactylus. Next base: position 14,564,083 of record NC_072447.2, on the reverse strand, counting down.
AGGAATCGGCCGGGTGTGGTGGCTCATGCCTGTAATCCTAGCACTTTGGGAGGCTGAGGCGGGTGGATCATGAGGTCAGGAGATTGAGACCATCCTGGCTAACAAGGTGAAACGCGTCTCTACTAAAAGTACAAAACATGAGCTGGGCGTGGTGGCGGGCGCCTGTAGTCCCACCTACTAGGGAAGCTGAGGCAGGAGAATGGCGTGAACCCAGGAGGCGGAGCTTAGAGTGAGCTGAGATCACGCCACTGCACTCCAGCCCGGGTGACAGAGCAAGACTCCGTCTCAAAAAAAAAAAAAAAAATTAGCAGGCCCCTGTAATCTCATCTACTCAAGAGGCTGAGGCAGGAGAAATGCTTGAACCCAGGAAGCGGATGTTGCAGTGAGCTGAGATCGCGCCACTGCACCCCAGCCTGGGCAACAAGAGTGAGACTCCGTCTCAAAACAAAACAAAAAATAGAAAAATTAGCCAGGCTGGTGATGGGCGCCTGTAATCCCAGCTACTCTGGAGGCTGAGGCAGGAGAATCGCTTGAACCAGGGAGGCGGAGGTTGCAGTGAGCTGAGATCACACCACTGCACTCCAGCCCGGTGACAGAGCGAGACTCCATCTCAAAAAAAAAGAAGGAACAGGAATCTGCTTAGCAGCGTGGCTGAATACGCATCCCCGGTAACCTACAGGGGGAGGGGGAGCCAGCCACACAGGCACCTGGGAGCTTCCCTCCCCTTCATGGCACCCATGCATGGAAAATGGCCGCATCCCTTCCAGGCCTCCTGAGGCCAAAAGAAGTAGCAGAGGCCATGGAAAGCCTCCCACTCAGGAGGCTGAGGAGGGAGGATCGATTGAGCCCAGGAGTTTGAGGCTGAAATGAGCCATGATCCCACCACTGGACTGCGGCCTGGGAAACAGAGCAACGCCCTGTCTCAAAAAAAGAAAAAAGAAAACTGGCTTGAAACAGTGCCCATTTCCAGCCGGGCGTGGTGGCTCACGCCTGTAATGCCAGCACTTCGGGAGGCCAAGGCGGGTGGATCACAAGGTCAGGAGTTCGAGACCAGCCTGGCCAACACTGTGAAACCCCGTCTCTACTAAAAATACAAAAATCAGCTGGGTGTGGTAGTGGGAGCCTGTAATCCCAGCTACTCGGGAGGCTGAGGCAGGAGAATCACTTGAACCCGGGAGGCAGAGGTTGCAGTGAGCCAAGATGGTGCCACTGCACTCCAGCATGGGCAACAGCGTTAGACTCTGTCTCCGAAAAGAAAAGAAAAGAAAAAGAAAAGAAAAGAACAAGGAAGGAAGGAAGGAAGAAAAGAAAGAAAGAAGGAAAAGGAAAGAAGGAAGGAGAGAAAGAAAGGAAAGAAAGAAAGAAGGAAAAGGAAAGAAGGAAGGAAGAAAGAAAGAAAGAAAGAAAGGGAGAGAAAGAAAGAGGGAGGGAAGGAAGGAAAAGAAAAGAAAAGAAAGGAAAGAAGGAAGGAGAGAAAGAAAGAAAAGAAAGAAAGAAGGAAAAGGAAAGAAGGAAGGAAGGAAGAAAGAAAGAAAGAAAGAAAGAAAGAAAGAAAGAAAGAAAGAAAGGGAGAGAAAGAAAGAAAGAGGGAGGGAAGGAAGGAAAAGAAAAGAAAAGAAAGGAAAGAAGGAAGGAGAGAAAGAAAGAAAAGAAAGAAAGAAGGAAAAGGAAAGAAGGAAGGAAGGAAGGAAGGAAGGAAAGAAAGAAAGAAAGAAAGAAAGAAAGAAAGAAAGAAAGAAAGAAAGGAAAGAAAGGGAAAGAAGGAAGGAAGGAAGGAAAAAGAAAGAAAGAAAGAAGAAAGAAAGAAAGAAAGAAAGAAAGAAAGAAAGAAAGAAAGAAAGAAAGGAAGGAAGAAAGAAAGAAAGATCGTTTCCTCTGGCCCAAGGGTGCCCGTGCGACAGCTGAGCTGGAGAAGGAAGTCGGGGATGAGGAGCAGAGTCAGGGACGCGGCCCTCTCACCCCTGATGCCAGGCGCACCTGTCCATCTGGTCCCATGCTAATCATTCATACTCCAAGTCCCCACGCTCAAAATTGTAACACAGCCTGAAATGTCCCAAAATGTCCTCTGATCACACACACAGCAGGAGAGTCACTCGACTTTGTACAGAATTGTCAAAACACATACAAATATATGCTACCACACACCAGTATTCAACGTTAAAATAGGTGACCATTTTCCACTGATCACGTCAACAGGGATTGAAAAACCAGCACTTTTGGGGAGGCCGAGGCAGGCAGATCGCTTCAGCCCGGGGGTTCCAGACCAGCCTGGGCAACAGAGCGAGACCCTGTCTCTACAGAAAATATAAAAATTAGCTGGACCAGCTCCACGGACCTCATGCCTCCTCCTGTAGTCCCAGCTACGCAGGAGGCTGAGGAGGGAGGGTCACTGCAGCCTGGGAGGTCGACGCTGCATGAGCTACGATCACACCACTGCACTCCACGACACAGTGAGATCCTGTGTCTACCAAAAAAGGAAAAAAGAGAAACTTCTGTCTACAATACTGATGGTTCCTGAAGTTGCCTCTCGACATATTTTAAGTTAGGCCTAAAGGTTTCTCTGTACATGGTGAACTGTGACGTAACAGGAGGTGTAAACAGACCCATCACTGAGTGTCAGCCAAAGGCAGCCAAATGTTCAAACCAGGTTCAAGCCAGGTAAACGCCAGCCCGCACCCAATGCAGCTGTTTCTCTGCTCTCTGTGTGTCCTCTCCTCTCCTCCCATTCCCTCCTTCCTTCCTTCCTTCCTTCCTCCCTCCCTCCCTCCTTTCTTCCTTCCTTCTTTCTTTCTTTCTTTCTTTTTGAGACAGTCTCGCTCTGTCTCCCAGGCTGGAGTGCAGTGGTGCAATCTCGGCTCACTGCAAGCTCCGCCTCCCGGGTTCCCGCCATTCTCCTGCCTCAGCCTCCCGAGTAGCTGGGACTACAGGCGCCCGCCACCACGCCCGGCTAATTTTTTGTATTTTTAGCAGACACCGTTTTTCACCATGTTGGCCAGGCTGGTCTTGAAGTCCTGACCTCAAGTGATCCACCTGCCTCGGCCTCCCAAAGTGATGGGATCACAGGCGTGAGCCACCGCACCAGGCCTGATTCAGTTTTTGATCACAGCTGGTTTATTCTTTTATTTCAGGTATACAGGCCTTGTACACTGATTGTTGTAAAATATATTCCATCTTACTCCTCTTCATATATACATGTATATATTTCATTTCCTTTTTTGAGACAGGCTTTTGTTGTGTTGCCTAAAACTCCTTGGTCGGGCGCGGTGGCTCACACCTGTCATCCCATCACTTTGGGAGGCCGAGGTGGGCAGATCACGAGGTCAGGAGATCAAGACCATCCTGGCTAACATGGTGAAACCCCATCTCTACTAAAAAAAAAAAAATACAAAAAATTAGCCGGGCGTGGTGGCAGGTGCCTGTCAACCCAGCTACTCGGGAGGCTGAGGCAGGAGAATGGCGTGAACCCGGGAGGTGGAGCTTGCAGTGAGCCGAGATTGCACCACTGCACTCCAGCCTGGGAGACACAGCGAGACTCCGTCTAAAAAAAAAATAAAAAACAGGTTGCAGGGCCAGGCACGGTGGCTCACACCTGTAATTCCAGCACTTTGGGAGGCCAACGGGGGCGGATCACCTGAGGTCAGGAGTTTGAGACCAGCCTGGCCAACATGGTGAAACCCCGTCTCTACTAAAAATACAAAAATTAGCCGGGCGTGGTGGTGCACGTCTGTAATCCCAGCTACTCCAGAGGCTGAGGCAGGAGAATTGCTTGAACCCGGGACGTGGAGGTTGTGGTGAGCCAAGATCGCACCACTGCACTCCAGCCTGGGGGACAGAGCTACAGAGACAGACTATCTTAAAAAAAAAAAAAAAAAAAGATCTTGCCAAGCTTGTGACTGTACTAAATGCCGCCGCAGGGCACACTTTGAAATGGGTAAGTTGACATTTTATAATTTCTTTTTTTTTTTTTTTTTTTTTTTTTTTTTTTTGAGACGGAGTCTCACTCTGTCACCCAGGCTGGAGTGCAGTGGCGCAATCTCGGCTCACTGCAAGCTCCGCCTCCCGGGTTCACGCCATTCTCCTGCCTCAGCCTCTCCGAGTAGCTGGGACTACAGGCGCCCACCACCGCGCCCGGCAAATTTTCTTTTTGTATTTTTAGTAGAGACGGGGTTTCACCATGGCCTCAATCTCCTGACCTCGTGATCCGCCCGCCTCGGCCTCCCAAAGTGCTGGGATTACAAGCGTGAGCCACCGCGCCTGGCCAACATTTTATAATTTCACATTGAATGATTAAAAACAAAAATGCAACTTGAATGTAAAATTCAATGATTAATTAAACTGCAAGTTGAATGATTAAGAATAAGTATTGAGTATGAATAGAATTATTATTTTTTTGTAGACACAGGACCTCGCTATGTCACCCAGGCTGGTCTCTAAATCTGGGGCTCAAGCGATACCCCCACCTCAGCCTCCCAAAATGCTGGGATTACAGGCGTGAACCACTTCACCGGCCTGTTTGCATTTTTAAAATAAGCTTGCATCACCTTTTAGATAAAAATTAACTACAGATAACCTCAACTGACCCTAGCAGGAACTCTTCCTCTGAGGTCCTCAGCTCCCCGTGTGTGGGGGCCCTCAAGGCAGCCCCCGGGAACAGGTGGGGCCTCCATGGTAACCCCCAGAGACCCCCCACCCCTGGCATCCTGCAGGGCCACCAGGCAGGGAGGGAGCCAGGGAGCTGGGCCAGGCGGGTCCCACAGGAAAGGGCTCTACTCCCTGAGATCGAAACTACTTTTGCAAAAAAAATTTTTCTTTTTTTAGACAGAGTCTCGATCTGTCGCCCAGGCTGCAGTGCAGTGGCGCGATCTCAGCTCACTGCAACCTCCACCTCTCAGGATCAAGCCATTCTCCTGTGTCAGTCTCCTGGGTAGCTGGGACCACATGCGCCTACCACCACACTCGGCTAGTTTTGATATTATTAGTAGAGACCGGGTTTCACCACATTGGCCAGGCTGGTCTCGAACTCCTGGCCCTGTGATCCACCCACCTCAGCCTCCTAGAGTGCTGGATTACAGGCATGAGCCACCACGCCCGGCCTCACAAAATTGTAAGTGAGAACATTAAGGCAGTGAAGGTATCTGACCTCACCTTCCGTCTTGCTTCGAACTTCCAAACTGTCTGCAAGCTGTCTCCGAGCTGTCTCCAAGCTGTCCTTCTTCACTCCTGGGTGTGGGCCACACTGTCTTTGGAAGGATCTTAGTTTATAGTTGAGCTTTGAAACAAAGATAATAGCCCTTTCCCAGTGCAAACCTCCTTCTTGCCTGGGGACAGGACGAACAGATTAGCCACTGGATTAGAAATGATGGTTTAGGACTCAGGCCGCTGGAGGCTACAACATTCCAACCCTCCTCAAATTGCTCCTGCGGAATCACATCAGTATTGTGAACCCTACGATCCGTGCTGAGGTATGTCACAGACCCTGCACTGGACGCATCAGCTGGCACCACCCAGATGATCAACCCGCTCATCTGGTCTCCGGCCCCCACCCAGGAACTGATTCACCCCACTTTCTGACCTCCCACCCACCAAATTATCCTGAAAAACTCTAATCCCAGGGTCTTGGGGGAGACGGATTTGAGGAATAACAAAACTCCAGCCTCCCACGCAGCTGGCTCCGATTGCGGCTGTGTGGTTGTGATAAATCACTCTGTCTACGCAGCCGGCGAGGTGAGCCCCTTGGACGGTGACAGGAAGACAAAGCAGGATAAAGAAAACCCAGCTCCTGGGGGCGCGAGGTCACAGCCGTGGCTGGGACGGGAACCCCAAGATCAAAGGACAGCAGGGGCAGGAGGTGCCAGCCTTGGAAGGCAGTGACTCAGATTCCACGGAAGCCTCCGGAGTCCTCGTCCCAGGCAGACGCCGTGCACCACCTGCAGGCGGTGGGAAGAACAGACACACCATGCAACGGCCTGGGTACGTCGCCAGAGGGGCACAGGCACAAGGGGGCCTGGCTGGCCCTGAAGAGGGGTCCCCGGAACCCCAGGTCCATGTCAGGGCCGGAGCCTGCCCAGAACCATTTTCCCTGCTGATTCCCAAGGTGCTCTGTGCCTGCAGAGAACTGCTTGGAACCCACACACCTCACTGCGGGGCCCATCCCATAAGCCCATCCCTGGGCTTCATGAGGTGCGGTCTGAGACCCTATTATCTTTATTATTAATTATTATTATTTTGAGATGGAGTTTCGCTCTTGTTGCCCAGACTGGCGTGCAGTGGCACGATCTCGGCTCACTGCAACCTCCGCCTCCTGGGTTCACGCAATTCTCTGCCTCAGCCTCTCGAGTAGCTGGGAGTATAAGCGACCGCCAACACGCCGGGCTAATTTTTGCATGTTTTGTAGAGACAGGGTTTCACCATCTTGGCCAGGCTGGTCTTGAACTCCTGACCTCGTGATCCACCTGCCTCAGCCTCCCAAAGTGCTGGGATTACAGGCATGATTTTTTTTTTTTTTTTTTTTTTTTTTTTTTTTTTTTGAGACAGTCTCTCTGTGTTTCCCAGGCTGGAGTGCAGTGGCGTGATCTCAGCTCACTGCAAGCTCCGCCTCCCGGGTTCACACCATTCTCCTGCCTCAGCCTCCCGAGTAGCTGGGACTGCAAGCTCCCGCCACGACGCCCGGCTGATTTTTTGTATTTTTAGTAGAGACGGGGTTTCACTGTGTTAGCCAGAATGGTCTCAAACTCCTGACCTCATGATCCGCCCGCCTCGGCCTCCCAAAGTGCTGGAATTACAGGCGTGAGCCACCACTCCCGGCCACAATTAACTATTTTCACTGTGCCCGGCCAGAATTAACTATTCTAATGGGTCAATTCACTAGCATTTAGCACGTTTCCACAGGGGCCAGGTCTGTGCAAACCACACCCCAGAGGCCGAGGAAGCTGAGAGCTGAAGAAAGTAGCTGACTAATCCAGATTCTCTGAAAGAAACACTTAGCAGAGACGTAGGAACAGAAGCCGTGTCTGCGAGGAGAGTGGATCCTGGTCATCCCCGCAGACACGGCTTCACCCTAGGGAGGAATATGCAGGAAAACGTTGGTGGGAGGGAGGGGGACCCTCAGGGTCAGGGAAGGTGCCTCAGGCACAGCCACGTGCACCTGCCCCAGGGCAGGGTTTATGGTCCAGACTATTTTGACCCAAGGGCGAGATTTAAGGTCTCATTGGAGAAAGCAGCAATCACCTTAGAGGCCTTCCCAGAACAGGGGTTGACCAGAAGTGAACAGGCGGATTTAGCATCCCAGACGGAGTTGCTCTCTCTTCCACAAACACTCGCTGTGAGATGCACCCTCCACCTGTCTCTAGCTACCCCCACTCTCTGTAGCTACCCCCACTCTCTAGCTCCAGCACATTCTCATGACTCCACAAGGAGTCCCTACACCCGTTAGGCAGTCACTCTGCAGACCCCTGACAACCACAAACTCAGGTTCTGTTTCTGTGGCATCACCTGTTCTGCACATTTCCTAGAGACGGAAGGCTCCGCCGTCCTCTTGTGTCTGGCTTCTCTCACTGAGCACAGTGTCCCCAGGGTTCATCCACGCTGCAGCCTGTGTCAGAACCCCGTTCCTTTTCATGGCTGCGTACTATTCCACTGTGTGGACAGAGCACACTTTGTGTGTCCCTTCCTCTGATGACGGCCTGTGCTGTCTTATGAATGCACCATGCATGCAGGTGACGTGTGTGCAAAGCCGTTGCAAGGCAGGTCCCAGAGACCCTCTGCTGACTCCCAGGCGGGTCCCCTCCCACCTCACGGGTGACCAAACTGAGGTTCAGGAGAGATGAGGCAGGTTGCTGACATGAGGGGCAAGCCCAGCCCTGCCGGAGCCCAGCTGGGTGCCCAGCTTGCTCACATCACCGGAGGGGCCTCCGTGCTGCACCTCTGAGTCGATGGCGCTGAGCATGGGGGTATCTCCACGAGCTGGTTCACACAGACACCCCCACACCCACCCCATGGACGTGGGGGCCTCCACCATTTCCCCTAGGGGTTCCCAGCCCCTCCCTGGGACTCCCCCAAGGGCTCCCAACTCATACATACCCATACACCCATTGCAAGGTCAGGCAGCACCTCCCAGGCTGGCCGGGGGCCAGGGTTAGGGTCGGGGAAGAGCAGGATGGTCTGTGGAATCCCCGTGCTCAGCCCCCACCCTCGATCGCCCTGGGAGGGCAGTGGCCACAGTCAGGTCCCAGCGGCAGAGCCCAGCTCTGTGGGTGGGGCAGGGGCCGGCTGTGCCATCCCAGGTGGTGTTCGGGGCCTCTGCCTCCTTCCCACCGTGTCGGGCACACCGTGTTGAGGACAGCGCTGACAGTCTGCGTTCTTGCTGGGTGGGGCGGGGGTCGGCCCTCACGGAGGGTCCTGACGGCTCCTCTATCCTCCCAGATGCTGCTGGGGGTGCCTTGAGGAAGGCCCAGCTTCACGAGCATCCATATGGACGTCAGTGTCCCCGCGGCCACGGGGCTGGCCAGAGAGAAAGGCAGGTACGTGGGGGCTTCTCTGGAGCTCCCCAGGGTCAGACAGGAGGCAGCCGTCCCCTGCCGTGCTGGCGAGAACGGTGCCGGTCGGAGGGCAGAAGAAACAGATGAAGGTGTCTCAGGGCTGTGCTCCCTCCAGAAGCCCTAGGGGAGGGTCCTTCCCGCCTCTCCCAGCTCCCGGGGGCTCCAGGCATCCCTGGGCTTGTGGCCGCGTCACTCCAGTCTCTGCCTCCATCTCCACGTGGCCTCCTTGTCTGTGTCTGTGTCTCCTTTCCTGTCTCCTAGAAGGACACGTGTCATCGCATTTAGGACCCCCCTAACTCTGGACACGGTGCGTTACATCTCAGGGTCAGGCTGTGTGGCTCTCTGAAGGATACAAGTGCTGTCTTCTGGTGTTGGCCAATTTTTCTGGCATAAATTGTCCACCAAGAGTGGTTTCAAGCAAGCAAGCCTGAGGCAGCGTTGGAAAGGAATGCAGGGTTACCTCTTGTGAGCCCCCAGCCACCGGCAGACACCAGCCCTCAGCCCCCCAGAGGAGTCTCCAGGTGCCCACCTTTGCGGGTGCAGAGTTAGCGGTTCAGAAAGGCTCGGAGGCCTCCCACGTCCACACAGCAGAGCCTCCAGAGGTGGCCACCCCCTTGTGAGGTTCCAGCCCCACAGGTGGAGACCACAGTCACCAGTATACAGCGGCCACCCTCAGGCTCATGAGGACACCCAGGGGCTTCGGAAAGGCTGCCTGGGAGACCTGGGTGGGCCAGGCCAGAAGAAGCCACAGGTTCGGAGAAACACGAACCCCAAATCCACACGCCCGGGCCTTGGGAACGCAGAGCTGGAGGAGGTGGTGGGTAGGTGCTGTCCCTCAAGGAGGCCTGTGTCCCGGGGTGAGTGTGTGCAGGTGTGTGGTGCGGTTGCAGCTCTCCCTCAAGAAGGACTGTGTTCTAGGTTTTCTGTGCATGTGTGTGTGTGTGTGTGTGTGTGTGTGTGTAGTGGGGTGTGTGTTGTTCCTCACGGAGGCCTGTGTCCCAGGGTGTCTGTGTGTGTGTGTGGGGGGGGTGGTGGGTGGTGGAAGCTGTCCCCCAGGGACACCTGTGATCGGACTTGGTGGGGCTGGAGTTTGTCATGAAGGATTCCAGGAAATAGCATCTGGAATACCTTCCAGTGGGACAATGACTCCCTCAAGCTGAAGAGGGTCCAGAGGCAGGAGACGAGGGTCTGGAGGCGGGAGAGGAGGGTCTGAGGTGGTAGATGAGGGTCTGAGGTGGGAGAAGAGGGTCTGAGGCGGGAGAGGAGGGTCTGGAGGTGGGAGGCGAGGGTCTGAGGCGGGAGAAGAGGGTCCGAGGCGGGAGATGAAGGTCCGAGGCGGGAGAGGAGGATCTGAGGCGGGAGAGGAGGGTCTGAGGCGGGAGAAGAGGGTCCGAGGCGGGAGATGAGGGTCCGAGGCGGGAGGGGAGGGTCCGAGGCGGGAGGGGAGGGTCTGAGGCGGGAGGGGAGGGTCTGAGGCTGGAGAAGAGGGTTTGATGCAGGAGACGAGGGTCTGAGGCAGGAAGAGCGTCTGGAGCCAGGAAACCTAAGGCTGTTTCACATTGACTTCCTAGAGCTAAATTGAAAGGAAAATCAGGCTGGGCACGGTGGCCCACACCTGTAATCCCAGCACTTTGGGAGGCCGAGGCGGGTGGAATTACCTGAGGTCAGGAGTTCGAGACCAGCCTGGGCAACATGGTGAAACCCCATCTCTACTAAGAATACAAAATTAGCCAGGCGTGGTGACACGTGCCTGTAGTCCCAGCTACTCGGAAGGCTGAGGCAGGAGAATTGCTTGAACCCGGGAGGCGGAGGATGTGGTGAACCGAGATCTCGCCACTGCACTCCAGCCTGGGCAACAAGAGTAAATCTCCATCTCACCAAAAAAAAAAGAAGAAAACAAAAAGACAGGAAAACCCTAACTTTGGACACCTAAGCAATAAAAGGAGCAGAGGCTACTCCCTTTGGCAGATGGGAGACCAGCTGTCCACAACCAATCAGCCTGAGTGCGTGGAGTCTTTACAGCTCTGTGACTTCCTTCCAGCCTCTGAATGGTTCAGGACTCAGGCCGTCCGCCGCGGAGGTCACGTAGAGGTCATCGTAGTCAGGTGCCCCGAAACAGCAGGCGGTGACCCTGAACGCAGGCAGCTCCACTGTGCACAGCACCTTCCCTGTGAGCGATCGTGAGGGCTGAGCCTGAGCACCCCAGGCCGCCTGCCTGGCCGTTCAGCCTGACCCCGGGCCCACCCCCCTGGGCAGCAAGAGTGTCTCTGTGGCACCTGCCCAGCCAGGCCCAGCCGCACCTGCTCTAGTGAACTCTGTAGTCCCCCAACATTCATGTCAAGTAGGGTCTCAGAATGGGACCTTATTCAGAAATAGGGTGTTTGCAGAGGTAATTAGTAGGTCAGAGCAGGTTAGGGTAGGCCCTACATCCAATCACCAGTGTCCTTCTAAGACACAGAAGAGGAGACACAGACACGGAGGAGGAGGCCACGTGGAGACGGAGGCAGAGACTGGACTGGTACGGCCACAAGCCCAGGGATGCCTGGAGTCCCCTTCCCAGCCCTGGTGAGTGCCAGCAGCAGGCAGACCTCAGGCAGACCTCAGGCAGGCCCTTGCCCCCTCCTGGATGTGAGTGGAGCCTGGACGAGGTGCACCCAGCTCGCTGGGAGCCTTGGGCCTGGCTGGATCCTGATGCGTACCGACCCCCTTTGGCGAACAGCTGTAGGCTGAAAATTAATGTCCCCAAATACAGCTGACCAGGGCACACATCTCCTCAAACGCCGGCCCAAGGACATCACCCTTTAAACAGCATCCAATCTCTCTCCTAGTTCCTACTGAGGATTATGAACGAAGCCTTGATTTACACCTGTTGACTTCGTGGTAGATGGAAGACTTCTCTCCCGACCCAAAGCACTTCCTGCCCAGAAACCCCAGTGACACCTGGTGGAAGGCCTTGTACCTTGGCCTTTCTTTCCTCAGGTGGAAATGAGAAGAAAGAACATGGCCCCGAGGACAGACACCAGAAAACTGGAGACTTGGCTGTCCACCAGCTGGGAACTGAGAGTTATCCCTGCTCCAGTGGCCCATCCTGCTAGAAAAAAGATGTCTTTACCAGGGAAACGGGATGTGGCGGTCCTTGCCAACACGCAGGATGACCTGGTCCCCACCAACATCCAGGGATAACCTTTTCCCAATCAACATCCAGGATGAGCTTGTCCCCACCCACATGCGGAGATGACCTTGTCCTCATCAGCATTCACCAAACATGCAGAGATGACCTTGTTCTCACCAACGTCCAGGGATAATCTTGTCCTCACCAACATCCAGGACTGATCTTGTCCCGATAAGCACCCAGCGATGACCTTGTCCCCACCAACAAGCAGAGATAACCTTGTCCCAATCAACATCCAGGATCACCTGGTCCCCACCGACATGCAGAGATAGCCTTGTCCTAATCACCATCCCGGATGACCTCGTTCCCACCGACATGCAGAGATGACCTTGTTCTCACCAACATCCAGGGATAACCTTGTCCCAATCAACGTCCAGGGATAACCTCGTCCCAATCAACACCCAGAATGACCTCGTCCCCACCCACATGTGGAGATGACCTCGTCCCCATCAACATTCACCAAACATGCAGAGATGACCTTGTTCTCACCAATGTCCGAGGATAATCTTGTCCCCATCAACATCTGGGATGACCTTGTCCTCACCAACATCCAGGACTGACCTTGTCCCAATAAGCACCCAGCGATGACCTTGTCCCCACCAACAAGCAGAGATAACCTTGTCCCAATCAACATCCAGGATCACCTGGTCCCCACCGACATGCAGAGATAGCCTTGTCCTAATCACCATCCCGGATGACCTCGTTCCCACCGACATGCAGAGATGTCTCACCAACATCCAGGGATAACCTTGTCCCAATCAACGTCCAGGGATAACCTCGTCCCAATCAACACCCAGAATGACCTCGTCCCCACCCACATGTGGAGATGACCTCGTCCCCATCAACATTCACCAAACATGCAGAGATGACCTTGTTCTCACCAATGTCCGAGGATAATCTTGTCCCCATCAACATCTGGGATGACCTTGTCCTCACCAACATCCAGGACTGACCTTGTCCCGATAAGCACCCAGGGATGACCTTGTCCCCCTAACAAGCAGAGATAACCTTGTCCCAATCAACATCCAGGATGACCTCGTCCCCACCGACATGCAGAGATAGCCTTGTCCTAATCACCATCCCGGATGACCTCGTTCCCACCGACATGCAGAGATGTCTCACCAACATCCAGGGATAACCTTGTCCCAATCAACGTCCAGGGATAACCTCGTCCCAATCAACACCCAGAATGACTTCGTCCCCACCCACATGTGGAGATGACCTCGTCCCCATCAACATTCACCAAACATGCAGAGATGACCTTGTTCTCACCAATGTCCGAGGATAATCTTGTCCCCATCAACATCTGGGATGACCTTGTCCTCACCAACATCCAGGACTGACCTTGTCCCGATAAGCACCCAGGGATGACCTTGTCCCCCTAACAAGCAGAGATAACCTTGTCCCAATCAACATCCAGGATCACCTGGTCCCCACCGACATGCAGAGATAGCCTTGTCCTAATCACCATCCCGGATGACCTCGTTCCCACCGACATGCAGAGATGACCTTGTTCTCACCAACCTCCAGGGATAACCTTGTCCCAATCAACGTCCAGGGATAACCTCGTCCCAATCAACACCCAGAATGACCTCGTCCCCACCCACATGTGGAGATGACCTCGTCCCCATCAACATTCACCAAACATGCAGAGATGACCTTGTTCTCACCAATGTCCGAGGATAATCTTGTCCCCATCAACATCTGGGATGACCTTGTCCTCACCAACATCCAGGACTGACCTTGTCCCGATAAGCACCCAGGGATGACCTTGTCCCCCTAACAAGCAGAGATAACCTTGTCCCAATCAACATCCAGGATGACCTCGTCCCCACCGACATGCAGAGATAGCCTTGTCCTAATCACCATCCCGGATGACCTCGTTCCCACCGACATGCAGAGATGTCTCACCAACATCCAGGGATAACCTTGTCCCAATCAACGTCCAGGGATAACCTCGTCCCAATCAACACCCAGAATGACCTCGTCCCCACCCATATGTGGAGATGACCTCGTCCCCATCAACATTCACCAAACATGCAGAGATGACCTTGTTCTCACCAACGTCCAGGGATAATCTTGTCCTCACCAACATCCAGGACTGATCTTGTCCCGATAAGCACCCAGCGATGACCTTGTCCCCACCAACAAGCAGAGATAACCTTGTCCGAATCAACATCCAGGATCACCTGGTCCCCACCGACATGCAGAGATAGCCTTGTCCTAATCACCATCCCGGATGACCTCGTTCCCACCGACATGCAGAGATGACCTTGTTCTCACCAACATCCAGGGATAACCTTGTCCCAATCAACGTCCAGGGATAACCTCGTCCCAATCAACACCCAGAATGACCTCGTCCCCACCCACATGTGGAGATGACCTCGTCCCCATCAACATTCACCAAACATGCAGAGATGACCTTGTTCTCACCAATGTCCGAGGATAATCTTGTCCCCATCAACATCTGGGATGACCTTGTCCTCACCAACATCCAGGACTGACCTTGTCCCAATAAGCACCCAGGGATGACCTTGTCCCCCTAACAAGCAGAGATAACCTTGTCACAATCAACATCCAGGATGGCCTCATCCCCACCGATACCCAGGGTGGACCTCAGGCCCCAGCATCTGTGATGTGATCTCACCGTGTGACATACTCATGACCATGAGGAGAGGGGACACTCACAAAGAGTGGATGTCAGGCCCCCACCCGACCCAGAATCTCTGATCTGATCACACTGGGTGACGAGGAGAGGGGACACGGACCACAGAGCGAATGTCAGACCCTGCCGTGACCCTGTGTCCCTGATGTAGCCACCGTGGGATCGTGGCTCCCTCCCTGCACAGGGTGGATGGACAGGTCCACTTTTCATAGCCTGTAACTCAGCTGTCCTGGGCACTTGCCAAGGTGTTAAAACAATTCTGTCCCCAGGGCACGTTTATGGTGTGTACAGCATGAAAAAGCTGCCCCTTGGCTTATGGCTGGCCTGGTGAGTGGGGCTGGTTGTTTGGAAAATGCCCGAGGGACAGGACTTCCCCACTGCCAGACCCCACAGAGGACCCTCATAGGAGAGGGAGCTGAGCCCCTGAAGCATCAAGCCCCCAGTGCGAGGACCCCGAGCTCCCCTAGGCATTGAGGGGCAGAGTGAAGCACCAGGACCCTCACTGCCTCATCAGCCCTCTTGGGGGTGAGCGGATGGCGGGCTGGGGCCACGATTAAGGGGGATGCTGGTGCCCACGGATGCTGCCCGTCTGCAGGTCATAGTCGTATGCCCGTGTGGGGAAAAGAAAGAGAGATCAGATTGTTACTGTGTCTGTGTAGAAAGAAGTCGACATAAGAGACTCCGTTTTGTTCTGTACTAAGAAAAATTCTTCTGCCTTGAGATGCTGTTAATCTGTAACCCTACCCCCAACCCTGTGCTTCCTGAAACGTGTGCTGTGTTAACTCAGGGTTAAATGGATTAAGGGCTGTGCAGGGTGTGCTTTGTTAAACACATGCTTGAAGGCAGCATGCTTGGTTAAGAGTCATCACCACTCCCTAATCTCAAGTACCCAGAGACACAAACACTGCAGAAGGCCGCAGGGACCTCTGCCTAGGAAAGCCAGGTATTGTCCAAGGTTTCTCCCCATGTGATACCCTGAAATATGGCCTTGTGGGAAGGGAAAGACCTGACCGTTCCCCAGCCCAACACCCGTAAAGGGTCTGTGCTGAGGAGGATGAGTAAAAGAGGAAGGAACGCCTCTTTGCAGTTGAGATCAGAGGAAGGCATCTGTCTCCTGCTAGTCCCTGGGCAACGGAATGTCTCGGTGTAAAGCCGACTGTATGTTCCATCTACTGAGATAGGGGAAAACCGCCTTAGGGCTGGAGGTGGGACATGCTGGCAGCAATACTGCTCCTTAAGGCATTGAGGTGTTTATGTATCTGCACATCAAAAGCACAGCACTTTTTTCTTTACCTTGTTTATGATGCAGAGACCCCCCTCTTCCTGTCACAGCCTGAGCTAGCTTTTCAAGTTTCTTTGGGATCCCCTTGGCTAAAAAGGGGTCCATTCAGTCAGCTGAGGGGCTTAGAATTCTATTTTCGGTTTACCCCACTATCAGGAGGTTGTCTGAGATACGCCAGCCCCTCTCACCCCTGCAGGCTCAGGCTGTAAGCATAAGACCCGGTGCAGGCCGGCACTCAGGCCGCAGCCACAGGGATGGTCCAGACATGGCTCTCCAACTGTCCTCGGACCACACACTGATTTAGGATGTCTGGGGTCCCAATGCGGACTCTAAAGGGTGCACAGTGTGGTCTGTGTCTGCCCTCAATGAGACCTATTCCCAGTGCGGACTCTAAGGGGTGCACAGTCTGGTCTCTGTCTGCCCTCAATGAGACCTACACTCCCAGGAGCCTGCAGAACAGGGTGTGTGTGAGTTTTCTGGGGCTGCTCTGGCAAACAGGGGGCTTAAAAGATATTTATCCTTACAGTGCTGGGGCAGAAGTCAGAGGGCTGTGCTCCCTCTTGAGGCTGTAGGGGAGGACCCTTCCTGCCTCTCCCAGCTCCTTGAGGGCTCCAGGCATCCCTGGGCTTGTGGCTGCCTCCCTCCAGTCCCTGCGTCCGTCTCCACGTGGCCTTCTGTCTGTGCATTTTCTCTGTCTTTCCCCTTCTCTTCTCCTATAAGGACACCACGCACTGGATTTATAGCCTGCCCTACTCCTGGATGACCTCATCTTAACCTGATTATATCTGCAAGTACCCTATTTCCAGATAAGGTCCTATATCTTTTGGGGGTATCTTTAGGGCTTGTTTGCAAATGAGGTACTTGGCAGAATCTGACCTTAGACTCGCTTTCAGGGCTCCCTAACTCTCCCCACTGGACCGTCTTCACACGATTTTCCAGAGCACCCATGGGTGGCATGTTGGCCCACACAGAGCCCTCCTCGCGGTGAACGTCAGGACTTCCTGTGTGATCTCTTTAAGTCTGATTGGAAGCCCTTTGACTTGTGCCCTGACTGCCCTGGAGAATTCAGAGCAGGCTGACTCATCTTTCCTCGTGGCCTGGGAGAGTTGTGGAGAACACGCCGTACCTTCGAGATGCCACACGGATCTTCCTGCTGCCTCCCTCGGAGTCTCCTAACGACGCCATCTTGTTTTCATGTTTCATCAATACGGCACCCACGAGAGTGTTGCAGGGAAGGGAAGACACCACAGGCCGTAAACCACAGAAACTATCGCTGAAGTGGCCCCACGTGGCCCTCATTCAAGCAGTACCCAAATTCTTCACCCCTCCCTTGGCCGGGTGCGGTGGCTCACGCCTGTAATCCCAGCACTTTGGGAGGCCGAGGCGGGCGGATCACCTGATGTCGGGAGTTCGAGACCAGCCTGACCAACATGGAGAAACCCCGTCTCTACTAAAAATACAAAATTAGCTGGGCATGGTGGCACATGCTTGTAATCCCAGCTACTAGGGAGGCTGAGACAGGAGAATTGCTTGAACCTCGGAGGCAGACATTGTGGTGAGCTGAGATCGCATCATTGCACTCCGGCCTGGGCATCAAGAGTGAAACTCCGTCTCAAGAAAACAAAACAAAACAAAACAAATTCTTCACCCTGAGGCCCTTTATTTATTTCTTCTTCTTCTTCTTCTTCTTATTAGAGACAGAGTTTCACTCCAGGCTGGAGTGCAGTGGTGCAATCTCGGCTCGCTGCAAGCTCTGCCTCCCGGGTTCACGCCATTCTCCTGCCTCAGCCTCCAGGGTAGCTGGGACTACAGGTGCTCCCCACCACGCCCAGAGAATTTTTTGTATTTTTAGTGGAGACGCGGTTTCACCGTGTTAGCCAGGATGGTCTCGATCTCCTGACCTCGTGATCCACCTGCCTCGGCCTCCCAAAGTGCAGGGATTACAGGCATGAGCCACCGCGCCTGGCCATTAATGTTTATTTTGACACAATTTCAGAGTTACATTAAGGCAACAATATGGTACAAAGAATTCCTTCGTATCAGGCATTCACATTCCCCGAGTGCTGGCGGTCTACACTGGCTTCATCCTGGCTCAGAGCCAAGTGGAGGGACTGCTGTTTCCGCGGGCTGGTTTCCTGGGGCTGCCATAACCAGTGACCAGAAAGCGGGTGGGTACGTCAACAGGAATTTATCATCTCCCAGTCTGGGATGTAGATGTTGAAGCCCTAACCCCCAGTGCCTCCGAACGTGAGTGTATTTGGCCTCATAGTGTTAGAACGAGGCTGTCAGGGTGGGCCCTACAGCAACCTGCTGTTCTCATGCGAGGAAGTGTGGACACACACGGAAGAGACGCCGGGGATACTTGAGCACAGTGAAAACACCCTATGAGCGTGCACCAGACGGCGTCCGCAGGCCGAGGAGAGGAGAAACCAGCCCTGCACTCCGACCTCAGCCTCCAGGTCTCTGGGAAGATAATTTTCAGTTAAGTCCTCCCGTCTTGTTACTTTATGGCGGCCCTGAACACTCATACAGACGGGTACATTTACTGTCCCGGTTCTTCTGCCGAGGAAATGGAGGCACAGAGAAGTTTAGTGAACTTGACCCATGTGGGAGGGCCAGGAGTGGTCAAGGTTGGATTGGAACAAACCACCCTTTTTGCAGCACTCATGTTCTTAGGCACGACGCCTGCTTCCTTAGATGCGCTGCAAAGAGAATACTGCAGTGCACCCCGAACACGCAACGGCACAGTCACAAAGATGACACTGACTCGAAGGGTCTTCAGCAAAATGGGAATGTCTCAGAAGAGTACGGGGGTCTCTCATGGATGGCATGAATACAAGGCCCCTAGAAAGGAAGAGACAGCTCAGCCCACCACCATCAGAGGAAGGTCTTGGTTCTGCTTCACCACTGAGTAGTTTCCCACCTCCGACAGGGGAAGGCCTCAGTACCTAGGAGACCTCAGTACCTAGAAGGCCTCAGTACCTAGGAGACCTCAGTACCTAGAAGGTCTCAGTACCTAGGCGACCTCAGTACCCAAGAGGTCTCAGTACCTATGAGATTTCCGTGCCTAGGAGACATCAGTACCTAGGAGGTCTCAGCACCGAGGCGACCTCAATACCTAGGAGGTCTCAGCACCGAGGCGACCTCAGTACCGAGGAGACTTCAGTACGGAGGAGATCTCAGTACCTAGGGGACCTCAGTGCCTAGAATGTCTCAGTACAAGGAGACCTCAGTACCCACGAGGTCTCAGTACCTATGAGATCTCTGTGCCTAGGAGACCTCAGTACCTAGGAGGTCTCAGCACCAAGGCGACCTCAGTACCGAGGAGACTTCAGTACGGAGGAGATCTCAGTACCTAGGGGACCTCAGTACCTAGTAGGTCAAACTGAGATACGAAACGTAGAGGGGAGGTTGTCACGGGCTGGGGGAGGCGGAATGGAGAGCTGTTCCGCTTGGAAAGATGCAAACGTTCTGCAGACAGACGGTGGTGCCGAGTGCACCACGCGAATGTGCTCAGTCCCACCGACCTGTGCCCTGAAAACGGCCAGTATGGCAAACTCCATGTTTTGTATATTGTGCCACAAAGAAGAAAAAGTGTCTTAGGGAGAGAGGGAGGGAGAGGCCTACAGGCCCCTACAGGCCGAGCAGCTCGCGCGGGGTCGGGCGTTCCCCAGGCCGGCTCCCGCCCGGGGATGGGCCGCTGCGGGAACGGGGTTGGCCCAAGCAGCATGCGCGGTGCGGGATGGGCCGGGCCCCGCGGTCCCCTCCGCCGCCCTCTCAGTCCGCGCGACGGCCCCACTCGGGGCTCGGACGGGCTCCCGGGACGCAGTCTGGGGTCCAGGGGCCACGAGCCTCCGCTGCTCCTCGGCCTCGTGGGCCTGGGCGCTGGGTGGGGCCGCGGGTGCGCGTCAGGGGCCAGGCTGGGCGCCGAGGTCTGCAAAGGGGCGGAGAAGACCGGCTTGGGCTCCGCGCAGAGGCTGCCAGGGGGCGGCGGTGCACCTCCCACCCGGGTCACCTCGGTGCCACCCATGCCTGCCTCAGGGCAGGCGGACCCACGGCCCTCCACGCCCTCCCTCGCTCGCGTCCTGCCCGGCTGGCCGCTGTTCGCATCCTCTCGGTAACTCCGTGGTGTCCCGCCCATTCGGGCGACTGCCCAGGCTGCAGCCCACCAGCTAATCTCGGCTATCTTTCCTGACTCAGTTCTTCGCCTCCACCTGCTTCGGCTCTTTTCGTCACCCCTCTTTACTCCTCGTTCCTCTCCGTCACTTTCCGTCAACTCCGAGTAGGCTCGGCCTGCTTCATCTCACCATTTCGCTTTCCTCTTTGTCGCTCTCTGATAAATTTCGTGACTCTTCGTCACTGTCCGTCAGTCCCCGTCACTTTCCGTCAATTCTCGCCACTTTCCGTCGCTCTCCACCGCCCTTTAGCTCCGCTCGGCTTTTCTCCGTCAGGCATCGTCTACTTTCGTCACTCTCCGTCACTCTCCGGCTGCTCCCTACCCCGCACTCCATGGAGAAAGCCTCAGGGACTTTTCCTGCCCTTAGTCCTTTTCCGTCACTCTCCGATCCTGCTGTCTCTTCAGTCCCTGGTTATTTCTGGTCTGCCCGTGACTCTGTCCTCCTCCCTTCACTCCCGGGAGAGTGGCCTGGTCTCTCCTGAGAGGCCTCTCCCCTCTACCCGGCCTGACTGATGGTGGTGAGCGGGTCTCGGGGTGATCCCGAGGGGAGGAGCCGGCGTCTAGGGGTGGTCCTGAGGGGAGGAGCAGGGGTCTGGGTGTGGTTGTCACGGGTGGAGCATGGGGTCTCCCTGTGGTCTGGAGGGTGGAGCAGGGGGTCTGGAGGTTGTACTTATGGACGGGACAGGGCTATTTCTCTTTTTGGTCCGGTTCCCATCTGCTGAGCTGGGGGTCCTTGTGATCCTGACAGGTGGGGCAGGATGGGAGGGTCAAGGTGAGGGGAAGGAAGGAGTGGCGGCCTGGTCCCAAGGGGGCAGCAAAGGGTTTGTGGTTCAGTTCTGATGTGCGACCCATCCATAGGAGAATGGACACCTCTGACTCTCCCATTCCTGGCCAGTGGCAGGGCCCAGAAGCTGCCTTCCCTGGCTGTCCTTGAGGCTCACTGGAGGATACTTTTTTCATTCTGGCAATTTTTTTTTTTTTTTTTTTTTTTTTTTTTTTTTTTTTTGAGACGGAGTCTCGTTCTTTCACCCAGGCTGGAGTGTAGTGGTGCGATCTCGGCTCACTGCAAGCTCCGCCTCCCGGGTTCACGCCATTCTCCTGCCTCAGCCTCTCCGAGTAGCTGGGACTACAGGCGTCCGCCACCACGCCCGGCTAATTTTTTGTATTTTTAGTAGAGACGGGGTTTCACCTTGGTCTCGATCTCCTGACCTCGTGATCCGCCCGCCTCGGCCTCCCAAAGTGCTGGGATTACAAGCGTGAGCCACCGCGCCCGGCCTCATTCTGGCAATTTTAAAAAAATTCTTTTATAGATCTCAGTGAGTTCAAAGGTGCCCGTGTGCAGGCATAGGTCCGTTCTTTGCCTACGTTCCACTCTAGTCGGCTGAAAGGAAATGGTAATATAGCTGGAAAAGGCATCCTGGGGTCATTAGAGGATTTTACATTTCATCTTAGAAAGGGATATTGACAGGAGGCCAGAATTTCTACATCCTCTTGAATTTCAAAAAATACTTCCAAGCCTGGACAATATCGGGAGGCCTCATCTCTACAAAATAAAAATTAAGAAATTAGCCGGGTGCGGTGGCACACTCCTGTAGTCCCACCTACTCTGGAGGCTGAGGCGGGAAGATCACTTGAGCTATGGCGGCCGAGGCTGCAGTCAGCTGTGATCATGCCACTGCACTCCTGCCTGGGTGACAGAGCAACACCCTGAAAGAAAAAAGGGAGGGAAGGAAGGAGGGACGGGAGGGGGAAGGGGGGACGGAGGGAGGGAGGGATGCAGGAAAGAAGGAAGAAAGAAAGAAAATGGCTTAAACTAAGAGAGCTGTGTGTGGTCCCCAGCTCCCACCCCCACCAAGGGGCCTGCAAACCCACGGAGGGGCAGATTGTCTTGACGTGGAGCCACAGGGACGGGGGGACCTGAACTGTAGGGGTTAGGATTAGGGTTAGGGTTAGGCTTTGAGGTTTCGGTTTATAGAATCTAGATGGGTTTGGTCCTGGGAAAATTCCAGGTCTGGGCTTTGTGGTTGGGGGTTGGTCTCAGGTGAGATGCGACAGGTTTACAGTGTTTGCAAGGTATGTACAGATTCATATGGTGCTATTGCTTGAATGCGTTCTCCGGATTTCATGTTTTGGCAATTTTTTTTCTTCTTTTTTTAGATAGTGCCTCGCTCTGTCATCTATCACCCAGGCTGGAGTGCAGTGGTGCGATCTCGGCTCACTGCAACCTCTGCCTCCCAGGTTCAAGCGATTCTCGCACCTCAGCCTCCCGGTAGCTGGCATTGTAGCACGACAAGCCACAGAAATATTCCTCAGACACCGGGTTAAAGAAAGAAGGGCTTTCTTCGGCCAGGAGGGTCAGCACCCTTGCGTCTTAAGAGCCGAGCTCCCCGAAAAAGGAATTCCTGGGCCTTTTAAGGGTTTACGACTCTAAGAGGTTCACATGAAAGGGTCGTGATAGATGGAGCAAGCGTGGGGAATGTGACTGAGGGCTACATGCATCAGATAACAGTACAGAAAGTTTTTCAGTGCTTCCTCATACAGTGTCGGGAATTTACAGATAACACAAATAGTTTACGTCTGGGGCTAATATTATTATTTTAACCACCAGGGCCGGGTGGTGGTGCCAAGGACGTCCAGCTATTTATCTTACTTCTCTCTTTTTTTTTTTTTTTTAGCTTTTTGCATTCTCCCTTTTTCCCTGTTTTATAAACTAAGGAAGGATGTGGGGAAGGGAAGGGCAGCAGGAGAAGTGGTGGTCTCCTTCCTTAGAATTACAGGCACCGGGCTTCATTCCTTGCTAATTTTTTTTTTTTTTCTATTTTTAGTAGAGATGGGGTTTCACCATGTTGGCCAGGCTGGTCTTGAACTCCTGGCCTCAGGTGATCGCCCGCCTTGGCCTCTGAAAGTGCTGGGATTAAAAGCACAAGGCACGGTGCCCAGCCATGTGTTGGCAATTTAATCCCCAAATTCATGTCCTGATTGGAGATGTGGCCTTTGGGAGGTAATTAGGATTAAATAAGGTCATCAGGGTGGGTGGCTTTGTATGATGAGGAAGAGAGACTTGAGCGCACACGCACTTTTGCCCTCCTCCCTCGCCGGCACTCTCGCTCTCCCCTCCCCTGCCATGTGCAGCCCTCCCCAGCCACCAGAACTCGCCCTCCCCTCCCGGCCATGAGTGGACACGGACTCCCGTCCTCCCGCCATGTGCCGCCCTCCACTGGGCGGAGATGCTCTGGGCCATGTGCTGCTTGGGGTCCAGGGGCCGCGAGCCTCCGCTGCTCGTCGGACTCTTGGGCCTGGGCGCTGGGTGGGGCCGTGGGGTGGGCGTCAGGGGCCAGGCTGGGCGCCGAGGTCTGCAAAGGGGCGGAGACGACGGGCTTGGGCTCCCCGCAGAGGCTGCCAGGGGTCGGCGGTGCACCTCCCACCCGGGTCACCTCGATGCCACCCATGCCTGCCCCAGGGTAGGCGGACCCACGGCCCTCCACGCCCTCCCTCGCTCGCGTCCTGCCCGGCTGCCGCTGTTCGCATCCTCTCGGTAACTCCGTGGGGTCCCGCCCATTCGGGCGACTGCCCAGGCTGCAGCCCGCCAGCTAATCTCGGCTATCTTTCCTCACTCAGTTCTTCGCCTCCACAAGCTTCGGCTCTTTTCGTCACCCCTCTTTACTCCTCGTTCCTCTCCGTCACTTTCCGTCATCTCCGATTAGGCTCGGCCTGCGGCATCTTCTCTCATCTGTGTTGCGCTCTGACAAATTTCGTGAATCTTCGTCACTGTCCGTCAGTTTCCGTTACTTTCCGTCAATTCTCGCCACTTTCCGTCGCTCTCCGCCGCCCTTCAGCTGCGCTTGGCTCTTCTCCGTCGGGCATCGTCTACTTTCGTCACTCTCCGTCACTCTCCGGCTGCTCCCTACCCCACACTCCGGGTGGAGAAAGCCTCAGGGAGTTTTCCTACCCTTAGACCTTTTCCGTCACTCTCCGATCCTGCTGTCTCTTCAGTCCCTGGTTATTTGTGGTCTGCCCGTGACTCTGTCCTCCTCCCTTCACTCCTGGAAGAGTGGCCTGGTCTCTCCTGAGTGGCCTCTCCCCTCTACCCGGCCTGACTGATGGTGGTGAGCGGGTCTCGGGGTGATCCCGAGGGGAGGAGCCGGCGTCTGGGTTGATCCCTAGGGAGGGAGCGGGAGGAGGGTCTGGAGGTGGCCCCGTGGGGGTCCCGACAGGAGGATCGGGGGTCTGGGGGTGGCGCCGAGGGAAGGAGCGGTCTGGTGTGGTCCGGAGGACAGGAGCAGGGCGTCTGGGGGTCCGGAAGGGAGGAGCGGGGGGTCTGGGTGTGGGTTTCAGGGGTGGAGTATGGGGTCTCCCTGTGGTCCGGAGGATGGAGAGGGGGTCTGGGGTTGGTCCCGAGGGGAGGAGCGGGAGGTCTCGGTTTGGTTTTCAGGGGTGGAGCATGGGGTCTCCCCGTGGTCTGGAGGGTGGAGCAGGGGGTCTGGGGGTGGTACTTATCGGCGGGACAGGGCTATTTCTCTTTTTGGTCCGGTTCCCATCTGCTGAGCTGGGGATCCTTGCGATCCTGACAGGTGGGGCAGCATGGGAGGGTCAAGGCGAGGGGAAGAAAGGAGGGGCGGCCTGGTCCCAAGGGGGCAGGAAAGGGTTTGTGGTTCAGTTCTGATGTGCGACCCATCCATAGGAGAATGGACACCTCTGACTCTCCCATTCCTGGCCAGTGGCAGGGCCCAGTAGCTGCCTTCCCTGGCTGTCCTCGAGGCTCACTGGAGGATACTTTTTTCATTCTGGCAATTTTTTAAAAATTCTTTTATAGATCTCAGTGAGTTCAAAGGTGCCCGTGTGCAGGCATAGGTCCGTTCTTTGCCTACGTTCCACTCTAGTCGGCTGAAAGGAAATGGTAATATAGCTGGAAAAGGTATCCTGGGGTGATTAGAGGATTTTACATTTCATCTTAGAAAGGGATATTGACAGGACGCCAGAACTTCTAGATCCTCTTGAATTTCAAAAAATACTTCCAGGCCTGGACAATATCGGGAGGCCTCATCTCTACAAAATAAAAATTAAGAAATTAGCCGGGTGCGGTGGCACACTCCTGTAGTCCCACCTACTCTGGAGGCTGAGGCAGGAAGATTAATTGAGCTATGGCGGCCGAGGCTGCAGTCCGCTGTGACCATGCCACTGCACTCCAGCCTGGGTGAGAGAGAAGACCCTGAAAAAAAAAAGGGAGGGAAGGAAGGAGGCAGGGGAGGGGGAAGGGGGGACGGAGGGAGGGAGGGATGCAGGAAAGAAGGAAGAAAAAAAGAAAATGGCTTAAGCTAAGAGAGCTGTGTGTGGTCCCCAGCTCCCACCCCTACCAAGGGGCCTGCAAACCCACGGAGGGGCAGATTGTCTTGATGTGGAGCCACAGGGACGGGGGGACCTGAACTGTAGGGGTTAGGATTGGGGTTAGGGTTAGGCTTTGAGGTTTCGGTTTATAGAATCTAGATGGGTTTGGTCCTGGGAAAATTCCAGGTCTGGGTTTTGTGGTTGGGGGTTGGTCTCAGGTGAGATGCGACAGGTTTACAGTGTTTGTAAGGTATGTACAGATTCGTATGGTGCTATTGCTTGAATGCGTTCTCCAGATTTCATGTTTTTGCAATTTTTTTTCTTTTCTTTTTTTTTCTAGATGATGTCTCGCTCTGTCATCTATCACCCAGGCTGCAGTGCAATGGTGCGATCTCGGCTCACTGCAACCTCTGCCTCCCAGGTTCAAGCGATTCTCGCACCTCAGCCTCCCGGTAGCTGGCATTGTAGCAGGACAAGCCACAGAAATATTCCTCAGATACCGGGATAAAGAAAGAAGGGCTTTCTTCGGCCAGGAGGGTCAGCACCCTTGCGTCTTAAGAGCCGAGCTCCCCGAAAAAGGAATTCCTGGGCCTTTTAAGGGTTTACGACTCTAAGAGGTTCACATGAAAGGGTCGTGATAGATGGAGCAAGCGTGGGGAATGTGACTGAAGGCTACATGCATCAGATAACAGTACAGAAAGTTTTTCAGTGCTTCCTCATACAGTGTCGGGAATTTACAGATAACACAAATAGTTTACGTCTGGGGCTAATATTATTATTTTAACCACCAGGGCCGGGTGGTGGTGCCAAGGTCGTCCAGCTATTTATCTTACTTCTCTCTTTTTTTTTTTTTTTTTTAGCTTTTTGCATTCTCCCTTTTTCCCTGTTTTATAAACTAAGGAAGGATGTGGGGAAGGGAAGGGCAGCAGGAGAAGTGATGGTCTCCTTCCTTAGGATTACAGGCACTGGGCTTCATTCCTTGCTAATTTTTTTTTTGTGTGTATTTTTAGTAGAGATGGGGTTTCAGCATGTTGGCCAGGCTGGTCTTGAACTCCTGGCCTCAGGTGATCGCCCGCCTCGGCCTCTGAAACTGCTGGAATTAAAAGCACAAGGCACGGCGCCCAGCCATGTGTTGGCAATTTAATCCCCAAATTCATGTCCTGATTGGAGATGTGGCCCTTGGCAGGTAATTAGGATTAAATAAGGTCATCAGGGTGGGTGGCTTTATATGACGAGGAAGAGAGACTGGAGCGGACACGCACTCTTGCCCTCTCCTCCCTCTCCGGCACTCTCGCTCTCCCCTCCCCTGCCATGTGCAGCCCTCCCCAGCCACCAGAACTCGCCCTCCCTTCCCCGGCCATGAGTGGACACGGACTCCCGTTCTCCCGCTCTCCCGCCATGTGCCGCCCTCCACTGGGCGGGGATGCTCTGGGCCACGTGCTGCTTGGGGTCCAGGGGCAGCGAGCCTCCGCCGTTCCTTGGACTTGTGGGCCCGGGCGCTGGGTGGGGCCGCGGGTGCGCGTCAGGGGCCAGGCTGGGCGCCGAGGTCTGCAAAGGGGCGGAGACGACGGGCTTGGGCTCCCCGCAGAGGCTGCCAGGGGACGGCGGTGCACCTCCCACCCTGGTCACCTCGGTGCCACCCATGCCTGCCCCAGGGCAGGCGGACCCACGGCCCTCCACTCCCCCCCTCGCTCGCGTCCTGCCCGGCTGCCGCTGTTCGCATCCTCTCGGTAACTCCGTGGGGTCCCGCCCATTCGGGCGACTGCCTAGGCTGCAGCCCACCAGCTAATCTCGGCTATCTTTCCTCACTCAGTTCTTCGCCTCCACAAGCTTCGGCTCTTTTCGTCACCCCTCTTTACTCCTCGTTCCTCTCCGTCACTTTCCGTCATCTCCGATTAGGCTCGGCCTGCTGCATCTCCTTTCCTCTGTGTCGCGCTCTGACAAATTTCGTGAATCTTCGTCACTGTCCGCAGTTTCCGTTACTTTCCGTCAATTCTCGCCACTTTCCGTCGCTCTCCGCCGCCCTTTACCTCCGCTCGGCTCTTCTCCGCCAGGCATCGTCTACTTTCGTCACTCTCCGGTACTCCCTACCCCACACTCCGGGTGGAGAAAGCCTCAGGGACTTTTCCTGCCCTTAGACCTTTTCCGTCACTCTCCGATCCTGCTGTCTCTTCAGTCCCTGGTTATTTGTGGTCTGCCCGTGACTCTGTCCTCCTCCCTTCACTCCTGGGAGAGTGGCCTGGTCTCTCCTGAGAGGCCTCTCCCCACTACCCGGCCTGACTGATGGTGGTGAGCGGGTCTCGGCGTGATCTCGAGGGGAGGATCGGGAGGAGGGTCTGGAGGTGGCCCCGTGGGGGTCCCGACGGGAGGATCGGGGGTCTGGGGGTGGCGCCAAGGGAAGGAGCGGTCTGGTGTGGTCCTGAGGACAGGAGCAGGGGTCTCGGTTTGGTTTTCAGGGGTGGAGCGTGGGGTCTCCCCGTGGTCTGGAGGGTGGAGCAGAGGGTCTGGGGTTGTACTTATGGACGGGACAGGGCTATTTCTCTTTTTGGTCCGGTTTCCATCTGCTGAGCTGGGGGTCTTTGCGATCCTGACAGGTGGGGCAGCATGGGAGGGTCAAGGTGACGGGAAGGAAGGAGTGGCGGCCTGGTCCCAAGGGGGCAGGAAAGGGTTTGTGGTTCAGTTCTGATGTGTGACCCATCCATAGGAGAATGGACACCTCTGACTCTCCCATTCCTGGCCAGTGGCAGGGCCCAGTAGCTGCCTTCCCTGGCTGTCCTTGAGGCTCACTGGAGGATACTTTTTTCATTCTGGCAATTTTTTAAAAATTCTTTTATAGATCTCAGTGAGTTCAAAGGTGCCCGTGTGCAGGCATAGGTCCGTTCTTTGCCTACGTTCCACTCTAGTCGGCTGAAAGGAAATGGTAATATAGCTGGAAAAGGTATCCTGGGGTGATTAGAGGATTTTACATTTCATCTTAGAAAGGGATATTGACAGGACGCCAGAACTTCTAGATCCTCTTGAATTTCAAAAAATACTTCCAGGCCTGGACAATATCGGGAGGCCTCATCTCTACAAAATAAAAATTAAGAAATTAGCCGGGTGCGGTGGCACACTCCTGTAGTCCCACCTACTCTGGAGGCTGAGGCAGGAAGATTAATTGAGCTATGGCGGCCGAGGCTGCAGTCCGCTGTGACCATGCCACTGCACTCCAGCCTGGGTGAGAGAGAAGACCCTGAAAAAAAAAAGGGAGGGAAGGAAGGAGGCAGGGGAGGGGGAAGGGGGGACGGAGGGAGGGAGGGATGCAGGAAAGAAGGAAGAAAAAAAGAAAATGGCTTAAGCTAAGAGAGCTGTGTGTGGTCCCCAGCTCCCACCCCTACCAAGGGGCCTGCAAACCCACGGAGGGGCAGATTGTCTTGATGTGGAGCCACAGGGACGGGGGGACCTGAACTGTAGGGGTTAGGATTGGGGTTAGGGTTAGGCTTTGAGGTTTCGGTTTATAGAATCTAGATGGGTTTGGTCCTGGGAAAATTCCAGGTCTGGGTTTTGTGGTTGGGGGTTGGTCTCAGGTGAGATGCGACAGGTTTACAGTGTTTGTAAGGTATGTACAGATTCGTATGGTGCTATTGCTTGAATGCGTTCTCCAGATTTCATGTTTTTGCAATTTTTTTTCTTTTCTTTTTTTTTCTAGATGATGTCTCGCTCTGTCATCTATCACCCAGGCTGCAGTGCAATGGTGCGATCTCGGCTCACTGCAACCTCTGCCTCCCAGGTTCAAGCGATTCTCGCACCTCAGCCTCCCGGTAGCTGGCATTGTAGCAGGACAAGCCACAGAAATATTCCTCAGATACCGGGATAAAGAAAGAAGGGCTTTCTTCGGCCAGGAGGGTCAGCACCCTTGCGTCTTAAGAGCCGAGCTCCCCGAAAAAGGAATTCCTGGGCCTTTTAAGGGTTTACGACTCTAAGAGGTTCACATGAAAGGGTCGTGATAGATGGAGCAAGCGTGGGGAATGTGACTGAAGGCTACATGCATCAGATAACAGTACAGAAAGTTTTTCAGTGCTTCCTCATACAGTATCGGGAATTTACAGATAACACAAATAGTTTACGTCTGGGGCTAATATTATTATTTTAACCACCAGGGCCGGGTGGTGGTGCCAAGGTCGTCCAGCTATTTATCTTACTTCTCTCTTTTTTTTTTTTTTTTTTTAGCTTTTTGCATTCTCCCTTTTTCCCTGTTTTATAAACTAAGGAAGGATGTGGGGAAGGGAAGGGCAGCAGGAGAAGTGATGGTCTCCTTCCTTAGGATTACAGGCACTGGGCTTCATTCCTTGCTAATTTTTTTTTTGTGTGTATTTTTAGTAGAGATGGGGTTTCAGCATGTTGGCCAGGCTGGTCTTGAACTCCTGGCCTCAGGTGATCGCCCGCCTCGGCCTCTGAAACTGCTGGAATTAAAAGCACAAGGCACGGCGCCCAGCCATGTGTTGGCAATTTAATCCCCAAATTCATGTCCTGATTGGAGATGTGGCCCTTGGCAGGTAATTAGGATTAAATAAGGTCATCAGGGTGGGTGGCTTTATATGACGAGGAAGAGAGACTGGAGCGGACACGCACTCTTGCCCTCTCCTCCCTCTCCGGCACTCTCGCTCTCCCCTCCCCTGCCATGTGCAGCCCTCCCCAGCCACCAGAACTCGCCCTCCCTTCCCCGGCCATGAGTGGACACGGACTCCCGTTCTCCCGCTCTCCCGCCATGTGCCGCCCTCCACTGGGCGGGGATGCTCTGGGCCACGTGCTGCTTGGGGTCCAGGGGCAGCGAGCCTCCGCCGTTCCTTGGACTTGTGGGCCCGGGCGCTGGGTGGGGCCGCGGGTGCGCGTCAGGGGCCAGGCTGGGCGCCGAGGTCTGCAAAGGGGCGGAGACGACGGGCTTGGGCTCCCCGCAGAGGCTGCCAGGGGACGGCGGTGCACCTCCCACCCTGGTCACCTCGGTGCCACCCATGCCTGCCCCAGGGCAGGCGGACCCACGGCCCTCCACTCCCCCCCTCGCTCGCGTCCTGCCCGGCTGCCGCTGTTCGCATCCTCTCGGTAACTCCGTGGGGTCCCGCCCATTCGGGCGACTGCCTAGGCTGCAGCCCACCAGCTAATCTCGGCTATCTTTCCTCACTCAGTTCTTCGCCTCCACAAGCTTCGGCTCTTTTCGTCACCCCTCTTTACTCCTCGTTCCTCTCCGTCACTTTCCGTCATCTCCGATTAGGCTCGGCCTGCTGCATCTCCTTTCCTCTGTGTCGCGCTCTGACAAATTTCGTGAATCTTCGTCACTGTCCGCAGTTTCCGTTACTTTCCGTCAATTCTCGCCACTTTCCGTCGCTCTCCGCCGCCCTTTACCTCCGCTCGGCTCTTCTCCGCCAGGCATCGTCTACTTTCGTCACTCTCCGGTGCTCCCTACCCCACACTCCGGGTGGAGAAAGCCTCAGGGACTTTTCCTGCCCTTAGACCTTTTCCGTCACTCTCCGATCCTGCTGTCTCTTCAGTCCCTGGTTATTTGTGGTCTGCCCGTGACTCTGTCCTCCTCCCTTCACTCCTGGGAGAGTGGCCTGGTCTCTCCTGAGAGGCCTCTCCCCACTACCCGGCCTGACTGATGGTGGTGAGCGGGTCTCGGCGTGATCTCGAGGGGAGGATCGGGAGGAGGGTCTGGAGGTGGCCCCGTGGGGGTCCCGACGGGAGGATCGGGGGTCTGGGGGTGGCGCCAAGGGAAGGAGCGGTCTGGTGTGGTCCTGAGGACAGGAGCAGGGGTCTCGGTTTGGTTTTCAGGGGTGGAGCGTGGGGTCTCCCCGTGGTCTGGAGGGTGGAGCAGAGGGTCTGGGGTTGTACTTATGGACGGGACAGGGCTATTTCTCTTTTTGGTCCGGTTTCCATCTGCTGAGCTGGGGGTCTTTGCGATCCTGACAGGTGGGGCAGCATGGGAGGGTCAAGGTGACGGGAAGGAAGGAGTGGCGGCCTGGTCCCAAGGGGGCAGGAAAGGGTTTGTGGTTCAGTTCTGATGTGTGACCCATCCATAGGAGAATGGACACCTCTGACTCTCCCATTCCTGGCCAGTGGCAGGGCCCAGTAGCTGCCTTCCCTGGCTGTCCTTGAGGCTCACTGGAGGATACTTTTTTCATTCTGGCAATTTTTTAAAAATTCTTTTATAGATCTCAGTGAGTTCAAAGGTGCCCGTGTGCAGGCATAGGTCCGTTCTTTGCCTACGTTCCACTCTAGTCGGCTGAAAGGAAATGGTAATATAGCTGGAAAAGGTATCCTGGGGTGATTAGAGGATTTTACATTTCATCTTAGAAAGGGATATTGACAGGACGCCAGAACTTCTAGATCCTCTTGAATTTCAAAAAATACTTCCAGGCCTGGACAATATCGGGAGGCCTCATCTCTACAAAATAAAAATTAAGAAATTAGCCGGGTGCGGTGGCACACTCCTGTAGTCCCACCTACTCTGGAGGCTGAGGCAGGAAGATTAATTGAGCTATGGCGGCCGAGGCTGCAGTCCGCTGTGACCATGCCACTGCACTCCAGCCTGGGTGAGAGAGAAGACCCTGAAAAAAAAAAGGGAGGGAAGGAAGGAGGCAGGGGAGGGGGAAGGGGGGACGGAGGGAGGGAGGGATGCAGGAAAGAAGGAAGAAAAAAAGAAAATGGCTTAAGCTAAGAGAGCTGTGTGTGGTCCCCAGCTCCCACCCCTACCAAGGGGCCTGCAAACCCACGGAGGGGCAGATTGTCTTGATGTGGAGCCACAGGGACGGGGGGACCTGAACTGTAGGGGTTAGGATTGGGGTTAGGGTTAGGCTTTGAGGTTTCGGTTTATAGAATCTAGATGGGTTTGGTCCTGGGAAAATTCCAGGTCTGGGTTTTGTGGTTGGGGGTTGGTCTCAGGTGAGATGCGACAGGTTTACAGTGTTTGCAAGGTATGTACAGATTCATATGGTGCTATTGCTTGAATGTGTTCTCCGGATTTCATGGTTTGGCAATTTTTTTTCTTCTTTTTCTAGATAGTGCCTCGCTCTGTCATCTATCACCCAGGCTGGAGTGCAATGGTGCGATCTCGGCTCACTGCAACCTCTGCCTCCCCGGTTCAAGCGATTCTCGCACCTCAGCCTCCCGGTAGCTGGCATTGTAGCACGACAAGCCACAGAAATATTCCTCAGACACCGGGTTAAAGAAAGAAGGGCTTTCTTCGGCCAGGAGGGTCAGCACCCTTGCGTCTTAAGAGCCGAGGTCTCCGAAAAAGGAATTCCTGGGCCTTTTAAGGGTTTACGACTCTAAGAGGTTCACATGAAAGGGTCGTGATAGATGGAGCAAGCGTGGGGAATGTGACTGAGGGCTACATGCATCAGATAACAGTACAGAAAGTTTTTCAGTGCTTCCTCATACAGTGTCTGGAATTTGCAGATAACACAAATAGTTTACGTCTGGGGCTAATATTATTATTTTAACCACCAGGGCCGGGTGGTGGTGCCAAGGACGTCCAGCTATTTATCTTACTTCTCTTTTTTTTTTTTTTTTTTTAGCTTTTTGCTTTCTCCCTTTTTCCCTGTTTTATAAACTAAGGAAGGGGTGTGGGGAAGGGAACGGCAGCAGGAGAAGTGGTGGTCTCCTTCCTTAGGATTACAGGCACTGGGCTTCATTCCTTGCTAATTTTTCTTTTTGTTTTGTATTTTTAGTAGACATGGGGGTTTCACCATGTTGGCCAGGCTGGTCTTGAACTCCTGACCTCAGGTGATCGTCGGCCTCGGCCTCTGAAAGTGTTGGGATTAAAAGCACAAGGCACGGCGCCCAGCCATGTGTTGGCAATTTAATCCCCAAATTCATGTCCTGATTGGAGATGTGGCCTTTGGGAGGTAATTAGGATGAGATAAGGTCATTAGGGTGGGTCCCAGTCATGGGACTCGTGGCTTTATATGATGAGGAAGAGAGACTGGAGCGGACACGCACTCTTGCCCTCTCCTCCCTCGCCCGCACTCTCGCTCTCCCCTCCCCTGCCATGTGCAGCCCTCCCCAGCCACCAGAACTCGCCCTCCCCTCCCCGGCCATGAGTGGACACGGACTCCCGTCCTCCCGCTCTCCCGCCATGTGCCGCCCTCCACTGGGCGGGGATGCTCTGGGCCATGTGCTGCTTGGGGTCCAGCGGCCGCGAGCCTCCGCTGCTCCTCGGACTCGTGGGCCTGGGCGCTGGGTGGGGCCGCGGGTGGGCGTCAGGGGCCAGGCTGGGCTCGGAGGTCTGCAAAGGGGCGGAGAAGACCGGCTTGGGCTCCCCGCAGAGGCTGCCAGGGGGCGGCGGTGCACCACCCACCCGGGTCACCTCGGTGCCACCCATGCCTGCCTCAGGGCAGGCGGACCCACGGCCCTCCACGCCCTCCCTCGCTCGCGTCCTGCCCGGCTGGCCGCTGTTCGCATCCTCTGGGTAACTCCGTGGGGTCCCGCCCATTCGGGCGACTGCCCAGGCTGCAGCCCACCAGCTAATCTCGGCTATCTTTCCTCACTCAGTTCTTCGCCTCCACCAGCTTCGGCTCTTTTCGTCACCCCTCTTTACTCCTCGTTCCTGTCCGTCACTTTCCGTCATCTACGATTAGGCTCGGCCTGCTGCATCTTCTCTCATCTGTGTTGCGCTCTGAGAAATTTCGTGAATCTTCGTCACTGTCCGTCAGTTTCCGTTACTTTCCGTCAATTCTCGCCACTTTCCGTCCCTCT
Source organism: Symphalangus syndactylus (assembly GCF_028878055.3). Classification (NCBI taxonomy): domain Eukaryota; kingdom Metazoa; phylum Chordata; class Mammalia; order Primates; family Hylobatidae; genus Symphalangus; species Symphalangus syndactylus. Next base: position 14,530,195 of record NC_072447.2, on the reverse strand, counting down.
CCGTCGCCCTTCAGCTGCGCTTGGCTCTTCTCCGTCGGGCATCGTCTACTTTCGTCACTCTCCGTCACTCTCCGGCTGCTCCCTACCCCACACTCCGGGTGGAGAAAGCCTCAGGGAGTTTTCCTGCCCTTAGACCTTTTCCGTCACTCTCCGATCCTGCTGTCTCTTCAGTCCCTGGTTATTTCTGGTCTGCCCGTGACTCTGTCCTCCTCCCTTCACTCCTGGAAGAGTGGCCTGATCTCTCCTGAGAGGCCTCTCCCCTCTACCCGGCCTGACTGATGGTGGTTAGCGGGTCTCGGGGTGATCCCGAGGGGAGGAGCGGGGGTCTGGGGGTGGTCCCGAGGGGGTCCCGAGGGAGGGAGCGGGAGGAGGGTCTGGAGGTGGCCCCGTGGGGGTCCCGACAGGAGGATCGGGGTTCTGGGCGTGGCGCCGAGGGAAAGAGCGGTCTCGTGTGGTCCGGAGGACAGGAGCAGGGGGTCTGGGGTGGTCCCGAGGGGAGGAGCAGGGGGTCTGGGTGTGGGTTTCAGGGGTGGAGCATGGGGTCTCCCTGTGGTCTGGAGGGTGGAGCAGGGGGTCCGGGGTGGTACTTATGGACGGGACAGGGCTATTTCTCTTTTTGGTCCGGTTCCCATCTGCTGAGCTGGGGGTCCTTGTGATCCTGACAGGTGGGGCAGGATGGGAGGGTCAAGGTGAGGGGAAGGAAGGAGTGGCGGCCTGGTCCCAAGGGGGCAGGAAAGGGTTTGTGGTTCAGTTCTGATGTGCGAACCATCCATAGGAGAATGGACACCTCTGAATCTCCCATTCCTGGCCAGTGGCAGGGCCCAGTAGCTGCCTTCCCTGGCTGTCCTCGAGGCTCACTGGAAATACTTTTTGTTCATTGTGGCAAATTTTTAAAAATTCTTCTATAGATCTCAATGAGTGGAAAGCTGCCTCTGTGCCGGCATAGTTCCGTTCTTTGCCTACATTCCACTCTACTCGGCTGAAAGGAAATGGTAATATAGCTGGAAAACGTATCCTGGGGTCATTAGAGGATTTTACACTTCGTCTTAGAAAGGGATATTGACAGGAGGCCAGAAGTTCTAGATCCTCTTGAATTTCAAAAAATACTTCCAGGCCTGGACAATATCGGGAGGCCTCATCTCTCCAAAATAAAAATTAAGAAATTAACCGGGTGCGGTGGCACACTCCTGTAGTCCCACCTACTCTGGAGGCTGAGGCAGGAAGATCAATTGAGCTATGGCGGCCAAGGCTGCAGTCCGCTGTGACCATGCCACTGCACTCCTGCCTGGGTGAGAGAGAAGACCCTGAAAAAAAAAAGGGAGGGAAGGAAGGAGGGATGGGAGGGGGAAGGGGGGACGGAGGGAGGGAGGGATGCAGGAAAGAAGGAAGAAAGAAAGAAAATGGCTTAAGCTCAGAGAGCTGTGTGTGGTCCCCAGCTCCCACCCCCACCAAGGGGCCTGCAAACCCACGGAGGGGCAGGTTGTCTTGTCGTGGAGCCACAGGGACGGGGGGACCTGAACTGTAGGGGTTAGGATTAGGGTTAGGGTTAGGCTTTGAGGTTTCAGGTTATAGAATCTAGATGGGTTTGGTCCTCGGAAAATTCCAGGTCTGGGCTTTGTGGTTGGGGGTTGGTCTCAGGTGAGATAAGACAGGTTTACAGTGTTTGCAAGGTATGTACAGATTCGTACGGTGCTATTCCTTGAATGTGTTCTCCAGATTTCATGTTTCGGCAATTTTTTTTCTTTTTTTTTTTTAGATGGTGTCTCGCTCTGTCATCTATCACCCAGGCTGGAGTGCAGTGGTGCGATCTCGGCTCACTGCAACCTCTGCCTCCCAGGTTCAAGCGATTCTCGCACCTCAGCCTCCCGGTAGCTGGCATTGTAGCACGACAAGCCACAGAAATATTCCTCAGACACCGGGTTAAAGAAAGAAGGGCTTTCTTCGGCCAGGAGGGTCAGCACCCTTGCGTCTTAAGACCCGAGCTCCCCGAAAAAGGAATTCCTGGGCCTTTTAAGGGTTTATGACTCTAAGAGGTTCACATGAAAGGGTCGTGATAGATGGAGCAAGCGTGGGGAATGTGACTGAGGGCTACATGCATCAGATAACAGTACAGAAAGTTTTTCAGTGCTTCCTCATACAGTGACTGGAATTTGCAGATAACACAAATAGTTTACGTCTGGGGCTAATATTATTATTATTATTTTAACCACCAGGGCCGGGTGGTGGTGCCAAGGTCGTCCAGCTATTTATCTTACTTCTGTTTTTTTTTTTTTTTTTTTTTTTAGCTTTTTGCTTTCTCCCTTTTTCCCTGTTTTATAAACTAAGGAAGGGGTGTGGGGAAGGGAACGGCAGCAGGAGAAGTGGTGGTCTCCTTCCTTAGGATTACAGGCACTGGGCTTCATTCCTTGCTAATTTTTCTTTTTTTTTTGTATTTTTAGTAGAGATGGGGTTTCAGCATGTTGGCCAGGCTGGTCTTGAACTCCTGGCCTCAGGTGATCGCCCGCCTCGGCCTCTGAAAGTGCTGGAATTAAAAGCACAAGGCACGGCGCCCAGCCATGTGTTGGCAATTTAATCCCCAAATTAATGTCCTGATTGGAGATGTGGCCCTTGGCAGGTAATTAGGATTAAATAAGGTCATCAGGGTGGGTGGCTTTATATGACGAGGAAGAGAGACTGGAGCGGACACGCACTCTTGCCCTCTCCTCCCTCTCCGGCACTCTCGCTCTCCCCTCCCCTGCCATGTGCAGCCCTCCCCAGCCACCAGAACTCGCCCTCCCTTCCCCGGCCATGAGTGGACACGGACTCCCGTTCTCCCGCTCTCCCGCCATGTGCCGCCCTCCACTGGGCGGGGATGCTCTGGGCCACGTGCTGCTTGGGGTCCAGGGGCAGCGAGCCTCCGCCGTTCCTTGGACTTGTGGGCCCGGGCGCTGGGTGGGGCCGCGGGTGCGCGTCAGGGGCCAGGCTGGGCGCCGAGGTCTGCAAAGGGGCGGAGACGACGGGCTTGGGCTCCCCGCAGAGGCTGCCAGGGGACGGCGGTGCACCTCCCACCCTGGTCACCTCGGTGCCACCCATGCCTGCCCCAGGGCAGGCGGACCCACGGCCCTCCACCCCCCCCCTCGCTCGCGTCCTGCCCGGCTGCCGCTGTTCGCATCCTCTCGGTAACTCCGTGGGGTCCCGCCCATTCGGGCGACTGCCTAGGCTGCAGCCCACCAGCTAATCTCGGCTATCTTTCCTCACTCAGTTCTTCGCCTCCACAAGCTTCGGCTCTTTTCGTCACCCCTCTTTACTCCTCGTTCCTCTCCGTCACTTTCCGTCATCTCCGATTAGGCTCGGCCTGCTGCATCTCCTTTCCTCTGTGTCGCGCTCTGACAAATTTCGTGAATCTTCGTCACTGTCCGCAGTTTCCGTTACTTTCCGTCAATTCTCGCCACTTTCCGTCGCTCTCCGCCGCCCTTTACCTCCGCTCGGCTCTTCTCCGCCAGGCATCGTCTACTTTCGTCACTCTCCGGTGCTCCCTACCCCACACTCCGGGTGGAGAAAGCCTCAGGGACTTTTCCTGCCCTTAGACCTTTTCCGTCACTCTCCGATCCTGCTGTCTCTTCAGTCCCTGGTTATTTGTGGTCTGCCCGTGACTCTGTCCTCCTCCCTTCACTCCTGGGAGAGTGGCCTGGTCTCTCCTGAGAGGCCTCTCCCCACTACCCGGCCTGACTGATGGTGGTGAGCGGGTCTCGGGGTGATCTCGAGGGGAGGATCGGGAGGAGGGTCTGGAGGTGGCCCCGTGGGGGTCCCGACGGGAGGATCGGGGGTCTGGGGGTGGCGCCAAGGGAAGGAGCGGTCTGGTGTGGTCCTGAGGACAGGAGCAGGGGTCTCGGTTTGGTTTTCAGGGGTGGAGCATGGGGTCTCTCCGTGGTCTGGAGGGTGGAGCAGGGGGTCTGGGGGTGGTACTTATGGACGGGACAGGGCTATTTCTCTTTTTGGTCCGGTTCCCATCTGCTGAGCTGGGGTCCTTGTGATCCTGACAGGTGGGGCAGAATGGGAGGGTCAAGGTGACGGGAAGGAAGGAGTGGCGGCCTGGTCCCAAGGGGGCAGGAAAGGGTTTGTGGTTCAGTTCTGATGTGTGACCCATCCATAGGAGAATGGACACCTCTGACTCTCCCATTCCTGGCCAGTGGCAGGGCCCAGTAGCTGCCTTCCCTGGCTGTCCTTGAGGCTCACTGGAGGATACTTTTTTCATTCTGGCAATTTTTTAAAAATTCTTTTATAGATCTCAGTGAGTTCAAAGGTGCCCGTGTGCAGGCATAGGTCCGTTCTTTGCCTACGTTCCACTCTAGTCGGCTGAAAGGAAATGGTAATATAGCTGGAAAAGGTATCCTGGGGTGATTAGAGGATTTTACATTTCATCTTAGAAAGGGATATTGACAGGACGCCAGAACTTCTAGATCCTCTTGAATTTCAAAAAATACTTCCAGGCCTGGACAATATCGGGAGGCCTCATCTCTACAAAATAAAAATTAAGAAATTAGCCGGGTGCGGTGGCACACTCCTGTAGTCCCACCTACTCTGGAGGCTGAGGCAGGAAGATTAATTGAGCTATGGCGGCCGAGGCTGCAGTCCGCTGTGACCATGCCACTGCACTCCAGCCTGGGTGAGAGAGAAGACCCTGAAAAAAAAAAGGGAGGGAAGGAAGGAGGCAGGGGAGGGGGAAGGGGGGACGGAGGGAGGGAGGGATGCAGGAAAGAAGGAAGAAAAAAAGAAAATGGCTTAAGCTAAGAGAGCTGTGTGTGGTCCCCAGCTCCCACCCCTACCAAGGGGCCTGCAAACCCACGGAGGGGCAGATTGTCTTGATGTGGAGCCACAGGGACGGGGGGACCTGAACTGTAGGGGTTAGGATTGGGGTTAGGGTTAGGCTTTGAGGTTTCGGTTTATAGAATCTAGATGGGTTTGGTCCTGGGAAAATTCCAGGTCTGGGTTTTGTGGTTGGGGGTTGGTCTCAGGTGAGATGCGACAGGTTTACAGTGTTTGCAAGGTATGTACAGATTCATATGGTGCTATTGCTTGAATGTGTTCTCCGGATTTCATGGTTTGGCAATTTTTTTTCTTCTTTTTTTAGATAGTGCCTCGCTCTGTCATCTATCACCCAGGCTGGAGTGCAATGGTGCGATCTCGGCTCACTGCAACCTCTGCCTCCCCGGTTCAAGCGATTCTCGCACCTCAGCCTCCCGGTAGCTGGCATTGTAGCACGACAAGCCAGAGAAATATTCCTCAGACACCGGGTTAAAGAAAGAAGGGCTTTCTTCGGCCAGGAGGGTCAGCACCCTTGCGTCTTAAGAGCCGAGGTCTCCGAAAAAGGAATTCCTGGGCCTTTTAAGGGTTTACGACTCTAAGAGGTTCACATGAAAGGGTCGTGATAGATGGAGCAAGCGTGGGGAATGTGACTGAGGGCTACATGCATCAGATAACAGTACAGAAAGTTTTTCAGTGCTTCCTCATACAGTGTCTGGAATTTGCAGATAACACAAATAGTTTACGTCTGGGGCTAATATTATTATTTTAACCACCAGGGCCGGGTGGTGGTGCCAAGGACGTCCAGCTATTTATCTTACTTCTCTTTTTTTTTTTTTTTTTTTTAGCTTTTTGCTTTCTCCCTTTTTCCCTGTTTTATAAACTAAGGAAGGGGTGTGGGGAAGGGAACGGCAGCAGGAGAAGTGGTGGTCTCCTTCCTTAGGATTACAGGCACTGGGCTTCATTCCTTGCTAATTTTTCTTTTTGTTTTGTATTTTTAGTAGAGATGGGGGTTTCACCATGTTGGCCAGGCTGGTCTTGAACTCCTGACCTCAGGTGATCGTCGGCCTCGGCCTCTGAAAGTGCTGGGATTAAAAGCACAAGGCACGGTGCCCAGCCATGTGTTGGCAATTTAATCCCCAAATTCATGTCCTGATTGGAGATGTGGCCTTTGGGAGGTAATTAGGATTAAATAAGGTCATCAGGGTGGGTGGCTTTGTATGATGAGGAAGAGAGACTTGAGCGGACACGCACTTTTGCCCTCCTCCCTCGCCGGCACTCTCGCTCTCCCCTCCCCTGCCATGTGCAGCCCTCCCCAGCCACCAGAACTCGCCCTCCCCTCCCGGCCATGAGTGGACACGGACTCCCGTCCTCTCGCCATGTGCCGCCCTCCACTGGGCGGAGATGCTCTGGGCCATGTGCTGCTTGGGGTCCAGGGGCCGCGAGCCTCCGCTGCTCGTCGGACTCGTGGGCCTGGGCGCTGGGTGGGGCCGTGGGGTGGGCGTCAGGGGCCAGGCTGGGCGCCGAGGTCTGCAAAGGGGCGGAGAAGACGGGCTTGGGCTCCGCGCAGAGGCTGCCAGGGGGCGGCGGTGCACCTCCCACCCGGGTCACCTCGGTGCCACCCATGCCTGCCTCAGGGCAGGCGGACCCACGGCCGTCCACGCCCTCCCTCGCTCGCGTCCTGCCCGGCTGCCGCTGTTCGCATCCTCTCGGTAACTCCGTGGGGTCCCGCCCATTCGGGCGACTGCCCAGGCTGCAGCCCGCCAGCTAATCTCGGCTATCTTTCCTCACTCAGTTCTTCGCCTCCACCAGCTTCGGCTCTTTTCGTCACCCCTCTTTAATCCTCGTTCCTCTCCGTCACTTTCCGTCATCTCCGATTAGGCTCGGTCTGCTGCATCTCCTTTCCTCTGTGTCGCTCTCTGACAAATTTCGTGAATCTTCGTCATTGTCCGTCAGTTTCCGTCAGTTCTCGCCACTTTCCGTCACTCTCCGCCGCCCTTCAGCTCCGCTCGGCTGTTCTCCGTCAGGCATCGTCTACTTTCGTCACTCTCCGGCTGCTCCCTACCCCACACTGCATGGAGAAAGCCGCAGGGACTTTTCCTGCCCTTAGACCTTTTCCGTCACTCTCCAATCCTGCTGTCTCTTCAGTCCCGGGTTATTTCTGGTCTGCCCGTGACTCTGTCCTCCTCCCTTCACTCCTGGAAGAGTGGCCTGATCTCTCCTGAGAGGCCTCTCCCCTCTACCCGGCCTGACTGATGGTGGTGAGCGGGTCTCGGGGTGATCCCGAGGGGAGGAGCGGGGGTCTCGGGGTGGTCCCGAGAGCGTCCCGAGGGAAGGAGCGGAGGGAGGGTCTGGAGGTGGCCCCGTGGGGGTCCCGACAGGAGGATCAGGGGTCTGGGGGTGGCGCCGAGGGAAGGAGCGGTCTGGTGTGATCCTGAGGACAGGACCAGGGCGTCTGGGGGTCCGGAGGGGAGGAGCAGGGGTCTGGGTGTGGTTGTCACGGGTGGAGCATGGGGTCTCCCTGTGGTCTGGAGGGTGGAGCAGGGGGTCTGGGGGTGGTACTTATGGACGGGACAGGGCTATTTGTCTTTTTGGTCCGGTTCCCATCTGCTGAGCTGGGGGTCCTTGTGATCCTGACAGGTGGGGCAGGATGGGAGGGTCAAGGTGAGGGGAAGGAAGGAGTGGCGGCTTCGTCCCAAGGGGGCAGGAAAGGGTTTGTGGTTCAGTTCTGATGTGCGACCCATCCATAGCAGAATGGACACCTCTGACTCTCCCATTCCTGGCCAGTGGCAGGGCCAAGTAGCTGCCTTCCCTGGCTGTCCTCGAGGCTCACTGGAAATACTTTTTGTTCATTGTGGCAAATTTTAAAAAATTCTTCTATAGATCTCAATGAGTTGAAAGCTGCCTCTGTGCCGGCATAGTTCCGTTCTTTGCCTGCATTCCACTCTACTCGGCTGAAAGGAAATGGTAATATAGCTGGAAAAGGTATCCTGGGGTCATTAGAGGATTTTACACTTCGTCTTAGAAAGGGATATTGACAGGAGGCCAGAACTTCTAGATCCTCTTGAATTTCAGGAAATACTTCCAAGCCTGGACCATATCAGGAGTCCTCATCTCTCCAAAATAAAAATTAAGAAATTAGCCGGGTGCGGTGGCACACTCCTGTAGTCCCACCTACTCTGGAGGCTGAGACTGGAAGATCACTTGAGCTATGGCGGCCGAGGCTGCAGTCAGCTGTGATCATGCCACTGCACTCCTGCCTGGGTGAAAGAGCAAGACCCTGAAAAAAAAAGGAATGGAAGGAAGGAGGGAGGGGAGGGGGGGGAGGAGGGAGGGAGGGGTGCAGGAAAGAAGGAAGAAAGAAAGAAAGTGGCTTAAGCTAAGAGAGCTGTGTGTGGTCCCCAGCTCCCACCCCCACCAAGGGGCCGGCAAACCCACGGAGGGGCGGGTTGTCTTGACGTGGAGCCACAGGGCCGGGGGGACCTGAAATGTAGGGGTTAGGATTAGGGTTAGGGTTAGGCTTTGAGGTTTCGGGTCACAGAATCTAGATGGGTTTGGTCCTGGGAAAATTCCAGGTCTGGGCTTTGTGGTTGGGGGTTGGTCTCAGGTGAGATGCGACAGGTTTACAGTGTTTGTAAGGTATGTACAGATTCGTATGGTGCTATTGCTTGAATGCGTTCTCCAGATTTCATGTTTTTGCAATTTTTTTTCTTTTCTTTTTTTTTCTAGATGATGTCTCGCTCTGTCATCTATCACCCAGGCTGCAGTGCAATGGTGCGATCTCGGCTCACTGCAACCTCTGCCTCCCAGGTTCAAGCGATTCTCGCACCTCAGCCTCCCGGTAGCTGGCATTGTAGCACGACAAGCCACAGAAATATTCCTCAGACACCGGGTTAAAGAAAGAAGGGCTTTCTTCGGCCAGGAGGGTCAGCACCCTAGCGTCTTAAGAGCCAAGCTCCCCGAAAAAGGAATTCCTGGGCCTTTTAAGGGTTTACGACTCTAAGAGGTTCACATGAAAGGGTCGTGATAGATGGAGCAAGCGTGGGGAATGTGACTGAGGGCTACATGCATCAGATAACAGTACAGAAAGTTTTTCAGTGCTTCCTCATACAGTGTCTGGAATTTACAGATAACACAAATAGATTAGGTCAGGGGCTAATATTATTATTTTAACCACCAGGGCCGGGTGGTGGTGCCAAGGACGTCCAGCTATTTATCTTACTTCTTTTTTTTTTTTTTTTTTTTAGCTTTTTGCGTTCTCCCTTTTTCCCTGTTTTATAAACTAAGGAAGGGGTGTGGGGAAGGGAAGGGCAGCAGGAGAAGTGGTGGTCTCCTTCCTTATGATTACAGGCACCGGGCTTCATTCCTTGCTAATTTTTTTTTTTTTTTTTTTTTTAGTAGAGATGGGATTTCACCATGTTGGCCAGGCTGGTCTTCAACTCCTGACCTCAGGTGATCGTCGGCCTCGGCCTCTGAAAGTGCTGGGATTAAAAGCACAAGGCATGGCGCCCAGCCATATGTTGGCAATTTAATCCCCAAATTCATGTCCTGATTGGAAATGTGGCCCTTGGCAGGTAATTAGAATTAAATAAGGTCATCAGGGTGGGTGGCTTTGTATGATGAGGAAGAGAGACTTGAGCAGACACGCACTCTCGCTCTCCCCTCCCTCGCCGGCACTCTCGCTCTCCCCTCCCCTGCCATGTACAGCCCTCCCCAGCCACCAGAACTCGCCCTCCCCTCCCCGGCCATGAGTGGACACGGACTCCCGCCCTCCCGCCATGTGCCGCCCTCCACTGGGCGGGGATGCTCTGGGCCATGTGCTGCTTGGGGTCCAGGGGCCGCGAGCCTCCGCCGTTCCTCGGACTCGTGGGCTCGGGCGCTGGGTGGGGCCGCGGGTGGGCGTCACGGGCCAGGATGGGCGCCGAGGTCTGCAAAGGGGCGGAGAAGACGGGCTTGGGCTCCCCGCAGAGGCTGCCAGGGGGCGGCGGTGGACCTCCCACCCGGGTCACCTCGTTGCCACCCATGCCTGCTTCAGGGCAGGCGGACCCAAGGCCCTCCACGCCCTCCCTCGCTCGCGTCCTGCCCGGCTGGCCGCTGTTCGCATCCTCTCGGTAACTCCGTGGGCTCCCGCCCATTCGGGCGACTGCCCAGGCTGCAGCCGGCCAGCTAATCTCGGCTATCTTTCCTCACTCAGTTCTTCGCCTCCACAAGCTTCGGCTCTTTTCGTCACCCCTCTTTACTCCTCGTTCCTCTCCGTCACTTTCCGTCATCTCCGATTAGGCTCGGCCTGCTGCATCTCCTTTCCTCTGTGTCGCGCTCTGACAAATTTCGTGAATCTTCGTCACTGTCCGTCAGTTTCCGTTACTTTCCGTCAATTCTCGCCACTTTCCGTCGCTCTCCGCCGCCCTTTACCTCCGCTCGGCTCTTCTCCGCCAGGCATCGTCTACTTTCGTCACTCTCCGGTGCTCCCTACCCCACACTCCGGGTGGAGAAAGCCTCAGGGACTTTTCCTGCCCTTAGACCTTTTCCGTCACTCTCCGATCCTGCTGTCTCTTCAGTCCCTGGTTATTTGTGGTCTGCCCGTGACTCTGTCCTCCTCCCTTCACTCCTCGGAGAGTGGCCTGGTCTCTCCTGAGAGGCCTCTCCCCACTACCCGGCCTGACTGATGGTGGTGAGCGGGTCTCGGGGTGATCTCGAGGGGAGGATCGGGAGGAGGGTCTGGAGGTGGCCCCGTGGGGGTCCCGACGGGAGGATCGGGGGTCTGGGGGTGGCGCCAAGGGAAGGAGCGGTCTGGTGTGGTCCTGAGGACAGGAGCAGGGGTCTCGGTTTGGTGTTCAGGGGTGGAGCGTGGGGTCTCCCCGTGGTCTGGAGGGTGGAGCAGGGGGTCTGGGGTTGTACTTATGGACGGGACAGGGCTATTTCTCTTTTTGGTCCGGTTTCCATCTGCTGAGCTGGGGGTCCTTGCGATCCTGACAGGTGGGGCAGCATGGGAGGGTCAAGGTGACGGGAAGGAAGGAGTGGCGGCCTGGTCCCAAGGGGGCAGGAAAGGGTTTGTGGTTCAGTTCTGATGTGTGACCCATCCATAGGAGAATGGACACCTCTGACTCTCCCATTCCTGGCCAGTGGCAGGGCCCAGTAGCTGCCTTCCCTGGCTGTCCTTGAGGCTCACTGGAGGATACTTTTTTCATTCTGGCAATTTTTTAAAAATTCTTTTATAGATCTCAGTGAGTTCAAAGGTGCCCGTGTGCAGGCATAGGTCCGTTCTTTGCCTACGTTCCACTCTAGTCGGCTGAAAGGAAATGGTAATATAGCTAGAAAAGGTATCCTGGGGTGATTAGAGGATTTTACATTTCATCTTAGAAAGGGATATTGACAGGACGCCAGAACTTCTAGATCCTCTTGAATTTCAAAAAATACTTCCAGGCCTGGACAATATCGGGAGGCCTCATCTCTACAAAATAAAAATTAAGAAATTAGCCGGGTGCGGTGGCACACTCCTGTAGTCCCACCTACTCTGGAGGCTGAGGCAGGAAGATTAATTGAGCTATGGTGGCCGAGGCTGCAGTCCGCTGTGACCATGCCACTGCACTCCAGCCTGGGTGAGAGAGAAGACCCTGAAAAAAAAAAGGGAGGGAAGGAAGGAGGCAGGGGAGGGGGAAGGGGGGACGGAGGGAGGGAGGGATGCAGGAAAGAAGGAAGAAAAAAAGAAAATGGCTTAAGCTAAGAGAGCTGTGTGTGGTCCCCAGCTCCCACCCCTACCAAGGGGCCTGCAAACCCACGGAGGGGCAGATTGTCTTGATGTGGAGCCACAGGGACGGGGGGACCTGAACTGTAGGGGTTAGGATTGGGGTTAGGGTTAGGCTTTGAGGTTTCGGTTTATAGAATCTAGATGGGTTTGGTCCTGGGAAAATTCCAGGTCTGGGTTTTGTGGTTGGGGGTTGGTCTCAGGTGAGATGCGACAGGTTTACAGTGTTTGCAAGGTATGTACAGATTCATATGGTGCTATTGCTTGAATGTGTTCTCCGGATTTCATGGTTTGGCAATTTTTTTTCTTCTTTTTTTAGATAGTGCCTCGCTCTGTCATCTATCACCCAGGCTGGAGTGCAATGGTGCGATCTCGGCTCACTGCAACCTCTGCCTCCCCGGTTCAAGCGATTCTCGCACCTCAGCCTCCCGGTAGCTGGCATTGTAGCACGACAAGCCAGAGAAATATTCCTCAGACACCTTGTTAAAGAAAGAAGGGCTTTCTTCGGCCAGGAGGGTCAGCACCCTTGCGTCTTAAGAGCCGAGGTCTCCGAAAAAGGAATTCCTGGGCCTTTTAAGGGTTTACGACTCTAAGAGGTTCACATGAAAGGGTCGTGATAGATGGAGCAAGCGTGGGGAATGTGACTGAGGGCTACATGCATCAGATAACAGTACAGAAAGTTTTTCAGTGCTTCCTCATACAGTGTCTGGAATTTGCAGATAACACAAATAGTTTACGTCTGGGGCTAATATTATTATTTTAACCACCAGGGCCGGGTGGTGGTGCCAAGGACGTCCAGCTATTTATCTTACTTCTCTTTTTTTTTTTTTTTTTTTTTTTTTAGCTTTTTGCTTTCTCCCTTTTTCCCTGTTTTATAAACTAAGGAAGGGGTGTGGGGAAGGGAACGGCAGCAGGAGAAGTGGTTGTCTCCTTCCTTAGGATTACAGGCACTGGGCTTCATTCCTTGCTAATTTTTCTTTTTGTTTTGTATTTTTAGTAGACATGGGGGTTTCACCATGTTGGCCAGGCTGGTCTTGAACTCCTGACCTCAGGTGATCGCCCGCCTTGGCCTCTGAAAGTGCTGGGATTAAAAGCACAAGGCACGGTGCCCAGCCATGTGTTGGCAATTTAATCCCCAAATTCATGTCCTGATTGGAGATGTGGCCTTTGGGAGGTAATTAGGATGAGATAAGGTCATTAGGGTGGGTCCCAGTCATGGGACTCCTGGCTTTATATGATGAGGAAGAGAGACTGGAGCGGACACGCACTCTTGCCCCCTCCTCCCTCGCCGGCACTCTCGCTCTCCCCTCCCCTGCCATGTGCAGCCCTCCCCAGCCACCAGAACTCGCCCTCCCCTCCCGGCCAGGAGTGGACACGGACTCCCGTCCTCCCGCCATGTGCCGCCCTCCACTGGGCGGGGATGCTGTGGGCCATGTGCTGCTTAGGGTCCACGGGCCGCGAGCCTCCGCCGTTCCTCGGACTCGTGGGCTTGGGCGCTGGGTGGGGCCGCGGGTGCGCGTAGGGGCCAGGCTGGGCGCCGAGGTCTGCAAAGGGGCGGAGAAGACGGGCTTGGGCTCCGCGCAGAGGCTGCCAGGGGGCGGCGGTGCACCTCCCACCCGGGTCACCTCGGTGCCACCCATGCCTGCCTCAGGGCAGGCGGACCCACGGCCCTCCACGCCCTCCCTCGCTCGCGTCCTGCCCGGCTGGCCGCTGTTCGCATCCTCTCGGTAACTCCGTGGTGTCCCGCCCATTCGGGCGACTGCCCAGGCTGCAGCCCACCAGCTAATCTCGGCTATCTTTCCTCACTCAGTTCTTCGCCTCCACCTGCTTCGGCTCTTTTCGTCACCCCTCTTTAATCCTCGTTCCTCTCCGTCACTTTCCGTCAACTCCGATTAGGCTCGGCCTGCTTCATCTCACCATTTCGCTTTCCTCTTTGTCGCTCTCTGATAAATTTCGTGACTCTTCGTCACTGTCCGTCAGTCCCCGTCACTTTCCGTCAATTATCGCCACTTTCCGTCACTCTCTACCGCCCTTTAGCTCCGCTCGGCTTTTCTCCGTCAGGCATCGTCTACTTTCGTCACTCTCCGTCACTCTCCGGCTGCTCCCTACCCCGCACTCCGGGTGGAGAAAGCCTCAGGGACTTTTCCTGCCCTTAGACCTTTTCCGTCACTCTCCGATCCTGCTGTCTCTGTCAGTCCCTGGTTATTTCTGGTCTGCCCGTGACTCTGTCCTCCTCCCTTCACTCCTGGGAGAGTGGCCTGATCTCTCCTGAGAGGCCTCTCCCCTCTACCCGGCCTGACTGATGGTGGTGAGCGGGTCTCGGGGTGATCCCGAGGGGAGGAGCCGGCGTCTAGGGGTGGTCTTGAGGGGAGGAGCAGGGGTCTGGGTGTGGTTGTCACGGGTGGAGCATGGGGTCTCCCTGTGGTCTGGAGGGTGGAGCAGGGTGTCTGGGGGTGGTACTTATGGACGGGACAGGGCTGTTTCTCTTTTTGGTCCGGTTTCCATCCGTTGAGCTGGGGGTCCTTGCGATCCTGACAGGTGGGGCACGATGGGAGGGTCAAGGCGAGGGGAAGGAAGGAGTGGCGGCCTGGTCCCAAGGGGGCAGGAAAGGGTTTGTGGTTCAGTTCTGATGTGCGACCCATCTATAGGAGAATGGACACCTCTGACTCTCCCATTCCTGGCCAGTGGAAGGGCCCAGTAGCTGCCTTCCCTGGCTGACCTCGAGGCTCACTGGAGGATACTTTTTTCATTCTGGCAATTTTTAAAAAATTCTTTTATCGATCTCAGAGAGTTCAAAGGTGCCCGTGTGCAGGCATAGGTCCGTTCTTTGCCTACGTTCCACTCTAGTCCGCTGAAAGGAAATGGTAATATAGCTGGAAAAGGCATCCTGGGGTCATTAGAGGATTTTACATTTCATCTTAGAAAGGGATATTGACAGGAGGCCAGAATTTCTACATCCTCTTGAATTTCAAAAAATACTTCCAAGCCTGGACAATATCGGGAGGCCTCATCTCTACAAAATAAAAATTAAGAAATTAGCCGGGTGCGGTGGCACACTCCTGTAGTCCCACCTACTCTGGAGGCTGAGGCGGGAAGATCACTTGAGCTATGGCGGCCGAGGCTGCAGTCAGCTGTGATCATGCCACTGCACTCCAGCCTGGGTGACAGAGCAACACCCTGAAAGAAAAAAGGGATGGAAGGAAGGAGAGAAGTAAGGGAGGGAGGGAGGGAGGAAGGAAGGAAGGAAGGAAGGAAGGAAGGAAGGAAGGAAATGGCTTAAGCTCAGAGAGCTGTGTGAGGCCCCCAGCTCCCATCCCCCAGCAAGGGGCCTGCAAACCCACGGAGGGACAGGTTGTCTTGAGCTGGAGCCACAGGGATGGGGGGACCTCAACTGTAGGGGTTAGGATTAGGGTTAGGCTTTGAGGTTTCAGTTTATGGAATCTAGATGGGTTTGGTCCTGGGAAAATTCCAGGTCTGGGTTTTGTGGTTGGGGGTTGGTCTCAGGTGAGATACAGCAGGTTTACAGGGTTAACGTTAGGGTTAGGGTTAGGGTTAGGCTTTGAGGTTTTGGGTTATAGAATATAGATGGGTTTGGTCCGGGGAAAATTCCAGGTCTGGGTTTTGTGGTTGGGGGTTGGTCTCAGGTGAGATGCAGCAGGTTTAAAGTGTTTGCAAGGTGTGTACAGACTCGTATGGTGCTATTGCTTGAATGTGTTCTCCAGATTTCATGTTTTTGCAATTTTTTTCTTTTCTTTTTTTTTTTTGAGATGGTGTCTCGCTCTGTCATCTATCACCGAGGCTGGAGTGCAATGGTGCGATCTCGGCTCACTGCAACCTCTGCCTCCCAGGTTCAAGCGATTCTCGCACCTCAGCCTCCCGGTAGCTAGTATTGTAGCAGGACAAGCCGCAGACAAAATTCCTCAGACACCGGGTTAAAGAAGTAAGGGCTTTATTCGCCCGGGAGTGTCGGCACCCTTGCCTCTTAAGAACCGAGCTCCCCGAAAAAGAAATTCCTGGCCCTTTTAAGTACTTACGACTCTAATGTGTTCACCTGAAAGGGTCGTGATAGATGGAGCAAGCGTGGGGAACGTGACTGGGGGCTACATGCATCAGATAACAGTACAGAAAGTTTTTCAGTGCTTCCTCATACAGTTTCTGGAATTTACACATAACACAAGTAGTTTAGGTCAGGGGTTAATATTATTATTATGTTTAACCACCAGGGCCGGGTGGTGGCATCATGTTCGTCTAGCTATTTATCTGACTTCTATTTTTTTTTTTTTTTTTTTTTTAGCTTTTTTGCTTTCTCCCTTTTTCCATTTTGTAAACTAAGGAAGGGGTGTGTGGAAGGGAAGGGCAGCAGGAGAAGTGGTGGTCTCCTTCCTTAAAATTGCAGGCACCAGGCTTCATTCCTGGCTAATTTTTTTTTTTTTTTTTATTTTTAGTAGAGATGGGGGTTTCACCATGTTGGCCAGGCTGGTCTTGAACTCCTGACCTCAGGTGATCGTCGGCCTCGGCCTCTGAAAGTGCTGGGATTAAAAGCACAAGGCATGGCGCCCAGCCATGTGTTGGCAATTTAATCCCCAAATTTATGTCCTGATTGGAAATGTGGCCCTTGGCAGGTAATTAGAATTAAATAAGGTCATCAGGGTGGGTGGCTTTGTATGATGAGGAAGAGAGACTTGAGCGGACACGCACTCTCGCTCTCCCCTCCCCTGCCATGTGCAGCCCTCCCCAGCCACCAGAACTCGCCCTCCCCTCCCCGGCCATGAGTGGACACGGACTCCCGCCCTCCCGCCATGTGCCGCCCTCCACTGGGCGGGGATGCTCTGGGCCATGTGCTGCTTGGGGTCCAGGGGCCGCGAGCCTCCGCCGTTCCTCGGACTCGTGGGCTCGGGCGCTGGGTGGGGCCGCGGGTGGGCGTCAGGGGCCAGGCTGGGCGCCGAGGTCTGCAAAGGGGCGGAGACGACGGGCTTGGGCTCCACGCAGAGGCTGCCAGGGGGCGGCGGTGCACCTCCCACCCGGGTCACCTCGGTGCCACCCATGCCTGCTTCAGGGCAGGCGGACCCAAGGCCCTCCACGCCCTCCCTCGCTCTCGTCCCGCCCGGCTGCCGCTGTTCGCATCCTCTCGGTAACTCCGTGGGGTCCCGCCCATTCGCGCGACTGCCCAGGCTGCAGCCCGCCAGCTAATCTCGGCTATCTTTCCTCACTCAGTTCTTCGCCTCCACCAGCTTCGGCTCTTTTCGTCACCCCTCTTTACTCCTCGTTCCTCTCCGTCACTTTCCGTCATCTCCGATTAGGCTCGGCCTGCTGCATCTCCTTTCCTCTGTGTCGCGCACTGACAAATTTCGTGAATCTTCGTCACTGTCCGTCAGTTTCCGTTACTTTCCGTCAATTCTCGCCACTTTCCGTCGCTCTCCGACGCCCTTTACCTCCGCTCGGCTCTTCTCCGTCAGGCATCGTCTACTTTCGTCACTCTCCGGTGCTCCCTACCCCACACTCCGGGTGGAGAAAGCCTCAGGGACTTTTCCTGCCCTTAGACCTTTTCCGTCACTCTCCGATCCTGCTGTCTCTGTCAGTCCCTGGTTATTTGTGGTCTGCCCGTGACTCTGTCCTCCTCCCTTCACTCCCGGGAGAGTGGCCTGATCTCTCCTGAGAGGCCTCTCCCCTCTACCCGGCCTGACTGATGGTGCTGAGCGGGTCTCGGGGTGATCCCGAGGGGAGGAGCGGGCGTCTAGGGGTGGTCCTGAGGGGAGGAGCAGGGGTCTGGGTGTGGTTGTCACGGGTGGAGCATGGGGTCTCCCTGTGGTCTGGAGGGTGGAGCAGGGTGTCTGGGGGTGGTACTTATGGACGGGACAGGGCTATTTCTCTTTTTGGTCCGGTTTCCATCTGTTGAGCTGGGGGTCCTTGCGATCCTGACAGGTGGGGCACGATGGGAGGGTCAAGGCGAGGGGAAGGAAGGAGTGGCGGCCTGGTCCCAAGGGGGCAGGAAAGGGTTTGTGCTTCAGTTCTGATGTGCGACCCATCTATAGGAGAATGGACACCTCTGACTCTCCCATTCCTGGCCAGTGGAAGGGCCCAGTAGCTGCCTTCCCTGGCTGACCTCGAGGCTCACTGGAGGATACTTTTTTCATTCTGGCAATTTTTAAAAAATTCTTTTATCGATCTCAGAGAGTTCAAAGGTGCCCGTGTGCAGGCATAGGTCCGTTCTTTGCCTACGTTCCACTCTAGTCCGCTGAAAGGAAATGGTAATATAGCTGGAAAAGGCATCCTGGGGTCATTAGAGGATTTTACATTTCATCTTAGAAAGGGATATTGACAGGAGGCCAGAATTTCTACATCCTCTTGAATTTCAAAAAATACTTCCAGGCCTGGACAATATCGGGAGGCCTCATCTCTACAAAATAAAAATTAAGAAATTAGCCGGGTGCGGTGGCACACTCCTGTAGTCCCACCTACTCTGGAGGCTGAGGCGGGAAGATCACTTGAGCTATGGCGGCCGAGGCTGCAGTCAGCTGTGATCATGCCACTGCACTCCAGCCTGGGTGACAGAGCAACACCCTGAAAGAAAAAAGGGATGGAGGGAAGGAGAGAAGTAAGGGAGAGAGGGAGGGAGGAAGGAAGGAAGGAAGGAAGGAAGGAAGGAAGGAAATGGCTTAAGCTCAGAGAGCTGTGTGAGGCCCCCAGCTCCCATCCCCCAGCAAGGGGCCTGCAAACCCACGGAGGGACAGGTTGTCTTGAGCTGGAGCCACAGGGATGGGGGGACCTCAACTGTAGGGGTTAGGATTAGGGTTAGGCTTTGAGGTTTCAGTTTATAGAATCTAGATGGGTTTGGTCCTGGGAAAATTCCAGGTCTGGGTTTTGTGGTTGGGGGTTGGTCTCAGGTGAGATACAGCAGGTTTACAGGGTTAACGTTAGGGTTAGGGTTAGGGTTAGGCTTTGAGGTTTTGGGTTATAGAATATAGATGGGTTTGGTCCGGGGAAAATTCCAGGTCTGGGTTTTGTGGTTGGGGGTTGGTCTCAGGTGAGATGCAGCAGGTTTAAAGTGTTTGCAAGGTGTGTACAGACTCGTATGGTGCTATTGCTTGAATGTGTTCTCCAGATTTCATGTTTTTGCAATTTTTTTCTTTTCTTTTTTTTTTCTAGATGATGTCTCGCTCTGTCATCTATCACCCAGGCTGCAGTGCAATGGTGCGATCTCGGCTCACTGCAACCTCTGCCTCCCAGGTTCAAGCGATTCTCGCAGCTCAGCCTCCCGGTAGCTGGCATTGTAGCAGGACAAGCCACAGACAAAATTCCTCAGACACTGGGTTAAAGAAGTAAGGCCTTTATTCGGCCGGGAGTGTCAGCACCCTTGCCTCTTAAGAGCCCAGCTCCCCGAAAAAGGAATTCCTGGGCCTTTTAAGGGTTCACGACTGTAACAGGTTCACATGAAAGGGTCGTGATAGATCGAGCAAGCGTGAGGAACTAGATCGAGCAAGCGTGAGGAACGTGACTGAGGGCTACATGCATCAGATAACAGTACATAATGTTTTTCAGTGCTTCCTCATACAGTGTCTGGAATTTACAGATAACACAAATAGTTTAGGTCAGGGGCTAATATTATTATTTTAACCATCAGGGCCGGGTGGTGGTGCCAAGGTCGTCCAGCTATTTATCTTACTTCTCTTTTTTTTTTTTTTTTTTTTTAGCTTTTTGCTTTCTCCCTTTTTCCCTGTTTTATAAACTAAGGAAGGATGTGGGGATGGGAAGGGCAGCAGGAGAAGTGGTGGTCTCCTTCCTTACAATTACAGGCACCGGGCTTCATTCCTTGCTAATTTTTTTTTTGTGTGTATTTTTAGTAGAGATGGGGTTTCAGCATGTTGGCCAGGCTGGTCTTGAACTCCTGGCCTCAGGTGGTCGCCCGCCTTGGCCTCTGAAAGTGCTGGGATTAAAAGCACAAGGCACGGTGCCCAGCCATGTGTTGGCAATTTAATCCCCATTCATGTCCTGATTGGAGATGTGGCCCTTGGCTGGTAATTAGGATTAAATAAGGTCATCAGGGTGGGTGGCTTTATATGATGAGGAAGAGAGACTGGAGCGGACACGCACTCTTGCCCTCTCCTCCCTCGCCGGCACTCTCGCTCTCCCCTCCCCTGCCATGTGCAGCCCTCCCCAGCCACCAGAACTCGCCCTCCCCTCCCCGGCCGTGACTGGACACGGACTCCTGCCCGCCTGCCATGTGCCGCCCTCCTCTGGGCGGGGATGCTCTGGGCCATGTGCTGCTTGGGGTCCAGGAGCCGCGAGCCTCCGCTGCTCCTCGGACTCGTGGGCCCGGGCGCTGGGTGGGGCCGCGGGTGCGCGTCAGGGGCCAGGCTGGGCACCGAGGTCTGCAAAGGGGCGGAGACGACGGGCTTGGGCTCCACGCAGAGGCTGCCAGGGGGCGGCGGTCCACCTGCTACCCGGGTCACCTCGGTGACACCCATGCCTGCATCAGGGCAGGCGGACCCACGGCCCTCCACGCCCTCCCTCGCTCGCGTCCTGCCCGGCTGGCCGCTGTTCGCATCCTCTCGGTAACTCCGTGGGGTCCCGCCCATTCGGGCGACTGCCCAGGCTGCAGCCCGCCAGCTAACCTCGGCTATCTTTCCTCACTCAGTTCTTCGCCTCCACAAGCTTCGGCTCTTTTCGTCACCCCTCTTTACTCCTCGTTCCTCTCCGTCACTTTCCGTCGTCTCCGATTAGGCTCGGCCTGCGGCATCTTCTCTCATCTGTGTTGCGCTCTGACAAATTTCGTGAATCTTCGTCACTGTCCGTCAGTTTCCGTTACTTTCCGTCAATTCTCGCCACTTTCCGTCCCTCTCCGTCGCCCTTCAGCTGCGCTTGGCTCTTCTCCGTCGGCCATCGTCTACTTTCGTCACTCTCCGTCACTCTGCGGCAGCTCCCCACCCCACACTGCATGGAGAAAGCCTCAGGGAGTTTTCCTACCCTTAGACCTTTTCCGTCACTCTCCGATCCTGCTGTCTCTTCAGTCCCTGGTTATTTCTGGTCTGCCCGTGACTCTGTCCTCCTCCCTTCACTCCTGGAAGAGTGGCCTGGTCTCTCCTGAGAGGCCTCTCCCCTCTACCCGGCCTGACTGATGGTGGTGAGCGGGTCTCGGGGTGATCCCGAGGGGAGGAGCGGGGGTCTGGGGGTGGCCCCGAGAGGGTCCCGAGGGAAGGAGCGGAGGGAGGGTCTGGAGGTGGCCCCGTGGGGGTCCCGACAGGAGGATCGCGGGTCTGGGGGTGGCGCCGAGGGAAGGAGCGGTCTGGTGTGATCCTGAGGACAGGAACAGGGCGTCTGGGGGTCCAGAGGGGAGGAGCAGGGGGGTCTGGGTGTGGGTTTCAGGGGTGGAGCATGGGGTCTCCCTGTGGTCCGGAGGATGGAGAGGGGGTCTGGGGTTGGTCCCGAGGGGAGGAGCGGGGGGTCTCGGTTTGGTTTTCAGGGGTGGAGCATGGGGTCTCCCCGTGGTCTGGAGGGTGGAGCAGGGGGTCTGGGGTGGTACTTATCGGCGGGACAGGGCTATTTCTCTTTTTGGTCCGGTTCCCATCTGCTGAGCTGGGGGTCCTTGCGATCCTGACAGGTGGGGCAGAATGGGAGGGTCAAGGCGAGGGGAAGGAAGGAATGGCGGCCTGGTCCCAAGGGGGCAGGAAAGGGTTTGTGGTTCAGTTCTGATGTGCGACCCATCCATAGGAGAATGGACACCTCTGACTCTCCCATGCCTGGCCAGTGGAAGGGCCCAGTAGCTGCCTTCCCTGGCTGTCCTTGAGGCTCACTGGAGGATACTTTTTCATTCTGGCAAATTTTTAAAAATTATTCTATAGATCTCAGTGAGTTCAAAGCTGCCTGTGTGCAAGCATAGTTCCATTCTTTGCCTACATTCCACTCTAGTCGGCTGAAAGGAAATGGTAATATAGCTGGAAAAGGTATCCTGGGGTGATTAGAGGATTTTACATTTCATCTCAGAAAGGGATATTGACTGGACGCCAGAACTTCTAGATCCTCTTGAATTTCAAAAAATACTTCCAGGCCTGGACAATATCGGGAGGCCTCATCTCTACAAAATAAAAATTAAGAAATTAGCCGGGTGCGGTGGCACACTCCTGTAGTCCCACCTACTCTGGAGGCTGAGACTGGAAGATCACTTGAGCTATGGCGGCCGAGGCTGCAGTCCGCTGTGACCATGCCACTGCACTCCAGCCTGGGTGACAGAGCAACACCCTGAAAAAAAAAGGAGGGAAGCCGGGCGCGGTGGCTCACGCTTGTAATCCCAGCACTTTGGGAGGCCGAGGCGGGCGGATCACGAGGTCAGGAGATCGAGACCACGGTGAAACCCCGTCTCCACTAAAAATACAAAAAATTAGCCAGGCGTGGTGGCGGGCGCCTGTAGTCCCAGCTACTCGGAGAGGCTGAGGCAGGAGAATGGCCTGAACCCGGGAAGCGGAGCTTGCAGTGAGCCGAGATTGCGCCACTGCACTCCAGCCTGGGCGACAGAGCGAGACTCCGTCTCAAAAAAAAAAAAAAAAAAAAAAGGAGGGAAGGAAGGAGGGAGGGGAGGGGGAGGGGGGGGGGGGGACGGAGGGAGGGAGGGATGCAGGAAAGAATGAAGAAAGAAAGAAAATGGCTTAAGCTAAGAGAGCTGTGTGTGGTCCCCAGCTCCCACCCCCAGCAAGGGGCCGGCAAACCCACGGAGGGGCAGGTTGTCTTGACGTGGAGCCACAGGGACGGGGGGACCTGAACTGTAGGGGTTAGGATTAGGGTTAGGGTTAGGCTTTGAGGTTTCGGGTTATAGAATCTAAATGGGTTTGGTCCTGGGAAAATTCCAGGTCTGGGCTTTGTGGTTGGGGGTTGGTCTCAGGTGAGTTGCGACAGGTTTACAGTGTTTGCAAGGTATGTACAGATTCATATGGTGCTATTGCTTGAATGTGTTCTCAGGATTTCATGGTTTGGCAATTTTTTTCTTCTTTTTTTAGATAGTGTCTCACTCTGTCATCTATCACCCAGGCTAGAGTGCAATGGTGCGATCTCGGCTCACTGCAACCTCTGCCTCCCAGGTTCAAGCGATTCTCGCACCTCAGCCTCCCGGTAGCTGGCATTGTAGCACGACAAGCCACAGAAATATTCCTCAGACACCGGGTTAAAGAAAGAAGGGCTTTCTTCGGCCAGGAGGGTCAGCACCCTTGCGTCTTAAGAGCCGAGCTCCCCGAAAAAGGAATTCCTGGGCCTTTTAAGGGTTTACGACTCTAAGAGGTTCACATGAAAGGGTCGTGATAGATGGAGCAAGCGTGGGGAATGTGACTGAGGGCTACATGCATCAGATAACAGTACAGAAAGTTTTTCAGTGCTTCCTCATACAGTGTCGGGAATTTACAGATAACACAAATAGTTTACGTCTGGGGCTAATATTATTATTTTAACCACCAGGGCCGGGTGGTGGTGCCAAGGTCGTCCAGCTATTTATCTTACTTCTCTCTTTTTTTTTTTTTTTTTAGCTTTTTGCTTTCTCCCTTTTTCCCTGTTTTATAAACTAAGGAAGGATGTGGGGAAGGGAACGGCAGCAGGAGAAGTGGTGGTCTCCTTCCTTAGGATTACAGGCACTGGGCTTCATTCCTTGCTAATTTTTCTTTTTGTTTTGTATTTTTAGTAGAGATGGGGTTTCAGCATGTTGGCCAGGCTGGTCTTGAACTCCTGGCCTCAGGTGATCGCCCGCCTCTGCCTCTGAAAGTGCTGGAATTAAAAGCACAAGGCACGGCGCCCAGCCATGTGTTGGCAATTTAATCCCCAAATTCATGTCCTGATTGGAGATGTGGCCTTTGGGAGGTAATTAGGATTAAATAAGGTCATCAGGGTGGGTGGCTTTGTATGATGAGGAAGAGAGACTTGAGCGGACACGCACTTTTGCCCTCCTCCCTCGCCGGCACTCTCGCTCTCCCCTCCCCTGCCATGTGCAGCCCTCCCCAGCCACCAGAACTCGCCCTCCCCTCCCGGCCATGAGTGGACAGGGACTCCCGTCCTCCCGCCATGTGCCGCCCTCCACTGGGCGGAGATGCTCTGGGCCATGTGCTGCTTGGGGTCCAGGGGCCGCGAGTCTCCGCTGCTCGTCGGACTCGTGGGCCTGGGCGCTGGGTGGGGCCGTGGGGTGGGCGTCAGGGGCCAGGCTGGGCGCCGAGGTCTGCAAAGGGGCGGAGACGACGGGCTTGGGCTCCCCGCAGAGGCTGCCAGGGGGCGGCGGTGCACCTCCCACCCGGGTCACCTCGGTGCCACCGATGCCTGCCTCAGGGCAGGCGGACCCACGGCCGTCCACGCCCTCCCTCGCTCGCGTCCTGCCCGGCTGCCGCTGTTCGCATCCTCTCGGTAACTCCGTGGGGTCCCGCCCATTCGGGCGACTGCCCAGGCTGCAGCCCGCCAGCTAATCTCGGCTATCTTTCCTCACTCAGTTCTTCGCCTCCACCGGCTTCGGCTCTTTTCGTCACCCCTCTTTAATCCTCGTTCCTCTCCGTCACTTTCCGTCATCTCCGATTAGGCTCGGCCTGCTGCATCTCCTTTCCTCTGTGTCGCTCTCTGACAAATTTCGTGAATCTTCGTCATTGTCCGTCAGTTTCCGTCAGTTCTCGCCACTTTCCGTCACTCTCCGCCGCCCTTCAGCTCCGCTCGGCTGTTCTCCGTCAGGCATCGTCTACTTTCGTCACTCTCCGGCTGCTCCCTACCCCACACTGCATGGAGAAAGCCGCAGGGACTTTTCCTGCCCTTAGACCTTTTCCGTCACTCTCCAATCCTGCTGTCTCTTCAGTCCCGGGTTATTTCTGGTCTGCCCGTGACTCTGTCCTCCTCCCTTCACTCCTGGAAGAGTGGCCTGATCTCTCCTGAGAGGCCTCTCCCCTCTACCCGGCCTGACTGATGGTGGTGAGCGGGTCTCGCGGTGATCCCGAGGGGAGGAGCGGGGGTCTCGGGGTGGTCCCCAGAGCGTCCCGAGGGAAGGAGCGGAGGGAGGGTCTGGAGGTGGCCCCGTGGGGATCCCGACAGGAGGATCGGGGGTCTGCGGGTGGCGCCGAGGGAAGGAGCGGTCTGGTGTGGTCCGGAGGACAGGAGCATGGCGTCTGGGGGTCCGGAGGGGAGGAGCAGGGGTCTGGGTGTGGTTGTCACGGGTGGAGCATGGGGTCTCCCTGTGGTCTGGAGGGTGGAGCAGGGGGTCTGGGGGTGGTACTTATGGACGGGACAGGGCTATTTGTCTTTTTGGTCCGGTTCCCATCTGCTGAGCTGGGGGTCCTTGTGATCCTGACAGGTGGGGCAGGATGGGAGGGTCAAGGTGAGGGGAAGGAAGGAGTGGCGGCTTCGTCCCAAGGGGGCAGGAAAGGGTTTGTGGTTCAGTTCTGATGTGCGACCCATCCATAGCAGAATGGACACCTCTGACTCTCCCATTCCTGGCCAGTGGCAGGGCCAAGTAGCTGCCTTCCCTGGCTGTCCTCGAGGCTCACTGGAAATACTTTTTGTTCATTGTGGCAAATTTTTAAAAATTCTTCTATAGATCTCAATGAGTTGAAAGCTGCCTCTGTGCCGGCATAGTTCCGTTCTTTGCCTACATTCCACTCTACTCGGCTGAAAGGAAATGGTAATATAGCTGGAAAAGGTTTCCTGGGGTCATTAGAGGATTTTACACTTCGTCTTAGAAAGGGATATTGACAGGAGGCCAGAACTTCTAGATCCTCTTGAATTTCAAAAAATACTTCCAGGCCTGGACAATATCGGGAGGCCTCATCTCTACAAAATAAAAATTAAGAAATTAGCCGGGTGCGGTGGCACACTCCTGTAGTCCCACCTACTCTGGAGGCTGAGGCGGGAAGATCACTTGAGCTATGGCGGCCGAGGCTGCAGTCAGCTGTGATCATGCCACTGCACTCCAGCCTGGGTGACAGAGCAACACCCTGAAAGAAAAAAGGGATGGAGGGAAGGAGAGAAGTAAGGGAGGGAGGGAGGGAGGGAGGAAGGAAGGAAGGAAGGAAGGAAGGAAGGAAGGAAGGAAATGGCTTAAGCTCAGAGAGCTGTGTGAGGCCCCCAGCTCCCATCCCCCAGCAAGGGGCCTGCAAACCCACGGAGGGACAGGTTGTCTTGAGCTGGAGCCACAGGGATGGGGGGACCTCAACTGTAGGGGTTAGGATTAGGGTTAGGCTTTGAGGTTTCAGTTTATGGAATCTAGATGGGTTTGGTCCTGGGAAAATTCCAGGTCTGGGTTTTGTGGTTGGGGGTTGGTCTCAGGTGAGATACAGCAGGTTTACAGGGTTAACGTTAGGGTTAGGGTTAGGGTTAGGCTTTCAGGTTTTGGGTTATAGAATATAGATGGGTTTGGTCCGGGGAAAATTCCAGGTCTGGGTTTTGTGGTTGGGGGTTGGTCTCAGGTGAGATGCAGCAGGTTTAAAGTGTTTGCAAGGTGTGTACAGACTCGTATGGTGCTATTGCTTGAATGTGTTCTCCAGATTTCATGGTTTCGCAATTTTTTTTCTTTTCTTTTTTTTTTTGAGATGGTGTCTCGCTCTGTCATCTATCACCGAGGCTGGAGTGCAATGGTGCGATCTCGGCTCACTGCAACCTCTGCCTCCCAGGTTCAAGCGATTCTCGCACCTCAGCCTCCCGGTAGCTAGCATTGTAGCAGGACAAGCCGCAGACAAAATTCCTCAGACACCGGGTTAAAGAAGTAAGGGCTTTATTCGCCCGGGAGTGTCGGCACCCTTGCCTCTTAAGAACCGAGCTCCCCGAAAAAGAAATTCCTGGCCCTTTTAAGTACTTACGACTCTAATGGGTTCACCTGAAAGGGTCGTGATAGATGGAGCAAGCGTGGGGAACGTGACTGGGGGCTACATGCAGCAGATAACAGTACAGAAAGTTTTTCAGTGCTTCCTCATGCAGTGTCTGGAATTTACACATAACACAAGTAGTTTAGGTCAGGAGTTAATATTATTATCATGTTTAACCACCAGAGCCGGGTGGTGGCATCATGTTCGTCTAGCTATTTATCTGACTTCTATTTTTTTTTTAGCTTTTTTGCTTTCTCCCTTTTTCCGTTTTATAAACTAAGGAAGGGGTGTGTGGAAGGGAAGGGCAGCAGAAGAAGTGGTGGTCTCCTTACTTACTATTACAGGCACCAGGCTTCATTGCTGGCTAATTTTTTTTTTTTTTTTTGTATTTTTAGTAGAGATGGGGTTTCACCATGTTGGCCAGGCTGGTCTTGAACTCCGGACCTCAGGTGATCGCCCGCCTCGGCCTCTGAAAGTGCTGGGATTAAAAGCACAACGCACGGCGCCCAGCCATGTGTTGGCAATTTAATCTCCAAATTCATGTCTTGATTGGAGATGTGGTCTTTGGGAGGTAATTAGGATTAGATAAGGTCATTAGGGTGGGTCCCAGTCATGGGACTCGTGGCTTTATATGATGAGGAAGAGAGACTGGAGCGGACACGCACTCTTGCCCTCTCCTCCCTTGCCGGCACTCTCGCTCTCCCCTCCCCTGCCATGTGCAGCCCTCCATTGGGCTGTGATGCTCTAGGTCTCCCCAGCCACCAGAACTCGCCCTCCCCTCCCCGGCCATGAGTGGACACGGACTCCCGCCCTCCCGCCATGTGCCGCCCTCCACTGGGCGGGGATGCTCTGGGCCATGTGCTGCTTGGGGTCCAGGGCCCGCGACTCGTGGGCCTGGGCGCTGGGTGGGGCCGCGGGTGCGCGTCAGGGGCCAGGCTGGGCGCCCAGGTCTGCTAAGGGGCGGAGAAGACCCGCTTGGGCTCCGCGCAGAGGCTGCCAGGGGGCGGCGGTGCACCTCCCACCCGGGTCACCTCGGTGCCACCCATGCCTGCCCCAGGGCAGGCGGACCCACGGCCCTCCACGCCCTCCCTCACTCTCGTCCCGCCCGGCTGCCGCTGTTCGCATCCTCTCGGTAACTCCGTGGGGTCCCGCCCATTCGGGCGACTGCCCAGGCTGCAGCCCACCAGCTAATCTCGGCTATCTTTCCTCACTCAGTTCTTCGCCTCCACCAGCTTCGGCTCTTTTCGTCACCCCTCTTTACTCCTCGTTCCTCTCCGTCACTTTCCGTCATCTCCGATGAGGCTCGGCCTGCTGCATCTCCTTTCCTCTGTGTCGCGCTCTGACAAATTTCGTGAATCTTCGTCACTGTCCGCAGTTTCCGTTACTTTCCGTCAATTCTCGCCACTTTCCGTCGCTCCCCGCCGCCCTTTACCTCCGCTCGGCTCTTCTCCGCCAGGCATCGTCTACTTTCGTCACTCTCCGGTGCTCCCTACCCCACACTCCGGGTGGAGAAAGCCTCAGGGACTTTTCCTGCCCTTAGACCTTTTCCGTCACTCTCCGATCCTGCTGTCTCTTCAGTCCCTGGTTATTTGTGGTCTGCCCGTGACTCTGTCCTCCTCCCTTCACTCCTGGGAGAGTGGCCTGGTCTCTCCTGAGAGGCCTCTCCCCACTACCCGGCCTGACTGATGGTGGTGAGCTGGTCTCGGGGTGATCTCGAGGGGAGGATCGGGAGGAGGGTCTGGAGGTGGCCCCGTGGGGGTCCCGACGGGAGGATCGGGGGTCTGGGGGTGGCGCCAAGGGAAGGAGCGGTCTGGTGTGGTCCTGAGGACAGGAGCAGGGGTCTCGGTTTGGTTTTCAGGGGTGGAGCATGGGGTCTCCCCGTGGTCTGGAGGGTGGAGCAGGGGGTCTGGGGTTGTACTTATGGACGGGACAGGGCTATTTCTCTTTTTGGTCCGGTTCCCGTCTGCTGAGCTGGGGTTCCTTGTGATCCTGACAGGTGGGGCAGGATGGGAGGGTCAAGGTGAGGGGAAGGAAGGAGTGGCGGCCTGGTCTCAAGGGGGCAGGAAAGGGTTTGTGGTTCAGTTCTGATGTGCGACCCATCTATAGGAGAATGGACACCTGTGACTCTCCCATTCCTGGCCAGTGGCAGGGCCCAGTAGCTGCCTTCCCTGGCTGTCCTCGAGGCTCACTGGAGGATACTTTTTTCATTCTGGCAATTTTTAAAGAATTCCTTTATCGATCTCAGAGAGTTCAAAGGTGCCCGTGTGCAGGCATAGATCCGTTCTTTGCCTACGTTCCACTCTAGTCGGCTGAAAGGAAATGGTAATATAGCTGGAAAAGGCATCCTGGGGTCATTAGAGGATTTTACATTTCATCTTAGAAAGGGATATTGACAGGAGGCCAGAATTTCTACATCCTCTTGAATTTCAAAAAATACTTCCAAGCCTGGACAATATCGGGAGGCCTCATCTCTACAAAATAAAAATTAAGAAATTAGCCGGGTGCGGTGGCACACTCCTGTAGTCCCACCTACTCTGGAGGCTGAGGCGGGAAGATCACTTGAGCTATGGCGGCCGAGGCTGCAGTCAGCTGTGATCATGCCACTGCACTCCAGCCTGGGTGACAGAGCAACACCCTGAAAGAAAAAAGGGATGGAGGGAAGGAGAGAAGTAAGGGAGGGAGGGAGGGAGGAAGGAAGGAAGGAAAGAAGGAAGGAAGGAAATGGCTTAAGGTCAGAGAGCTGTGTGAGGCCCCCAGCTCCCATCCCCCATCAAGGGGCCTGCAAACCCACGGAGGGACAGGTTGTCTTGAGCTGGAGCCACAGGGATGGGGGGACCTCAACTGTAGGGGTTAGGATTAGGGTTAGGCTTTGAGGTTTCAGTTTATAGAATCTAGATGGGTTTGGTCCTGGGAAAATTCCAGGTCTGGGTTTTGTGGTTGGGGGTTGGTCTCAGGTGAGATGCGACAGGTTTACAGTGTTTGCAAGGTATGTACAGATTCATATGGTGCTATTGCTTGAATGTGTTCTCCGGATTTCATGTTTTGGCAATTTTTTTTCTTCTTTTTTTAGATAGTGCCTCGCTCTGTCATGTATCACCCAGGCTGGAGTGCAATGGTGCGATCTCGGCTCACTGCAACCTCTGCCTCCCAGGTTCAAGCGATTCTCGCACCTCAGCCTCCTGGTAGCTGGCATTGTAGCAGGACAAGCCACAGAAATATTCCTCAGACACCGGGTTAAAGAAAGAAGGGCTTTCTTCGGCCAGGAGGGTCAGCACCCTTGCGTCTTAAGACCCGAGCTCTCCGAAAAAGGAATTCCTGGGCCTTTTAAGGGTTTACGACTCTAAGAGGTTCACATGAAAGGGTCGTGATAGATGGAACAAGCGTGGGGAATGTGACTGGGGGCTACATGCATCAGATAACAGTACAGAAAGTTTTTCAGTGCTTCCTCATACAGTGTCTGGAATTTGCAGATAACACAAATAGTTTACTTCTGGGGCTAATATTATTATTATTATTTTAACCTCCAGGACCGGGTGGTGGTGCCAAGGTCGTCCAGCTATTTATCTTACTTCTGGGTTTTTTTTTTTTTTTTTTTTTTAGCTTTTTGCTTTCTCCCTTTTTCCCTGTTTTATAAACTAAGGAAGGGATGTGGGGAAGGGAAGGGCAGCAGGAGAAGTGGTGGTCTCCTTCCTTAGGATTACAGGCACTGGGCTTTATTCCTTGCTAATTTTTTTTTTGTGTGTATTTTTAGTAGAGATGGGGTTTCACCATGTTGGCCAGGCTTGTCCTGAACTCCTGGCCTCAGGTGATCGCCCGCCTTGGCCTCTGAAAGTGCTGGGATTAAAAGCACAAGGCACGGTGCCCAGCCATGTGTTGGCAATTTAATCCCCAAATTCATGTCCTGATTGGAGATGTGGCCTTTGGGAGGTAATTAGGATGAGATAAGGTCATTAGGGTGGGTCCCAGTCATGGGACTCGTGGCTTTATATGATGAGGAAGAGAGACTGGAGCGGACACGCACTCTTGCCCCCTCCTCCCTCGCCGGCACTCTCGCTCTCCCCTCCCCTGCCATGTGCAGCCCTCCCCAGCCACCAGAACTCGCCCTCCCCTCCCGGCCAGGAGTGGACACGGACTCCCGTCCTCCCGCCATGTGCCGCCCTCCACTGGGCGGGGATGCTGTGGGCCATGTGCTGCTTAGGGTCCAGGGGCCGCGAGCCTCCGCCGTTCCTCGGCCTCGTGGGCCTGGGCGCTGGGTGGGGCCGCGGGTGGGCGTCAGGGGCCAGGCTTGGCGCCGAGGTCTGCAAAGGGGCGGAGAAGACCGGCTTGGGCTCCGCGCAGAGGCTGCCAGGGGGCGGCGGTGCACCTCCCACCCGGGTCACCTCGGTGCCACCCATGCCTGCCTCAGGGCAGGCGGACCCACGGCCCTCCACGCCCTCCCTCGCTCGCGTCCTGCCCGGCTGCCGCTGTTCGCATCCTCTCGGTAACTCCGTGGGGTCCTGCCCATTCGGGCGACTGCCCAGGCTGCAGCCCGCCAGCTAATCTCGGCTATCTTTCCTCACTCGGTTCTTCGCCTCCACCAGCTTCGGCTCTTTTCGTCACCCCTCTTTACTCCTCGTTCCTCTCCGTCACTTTCCCTCAACTCCGATCAGGCTCGGCCTGCTTCATCTCACCATTTCGCTTTCCTCTTTTTCGCTCTCTGATAAATTTCGTGACTCTTCGTCACTGTCCGTCAGTCCCCGTCACTTTCCGTCAATTCTCGCCACTTTCCGTCACTCTCCGCCGCCCTTCAGCTCCGCTCGGCTGTTCTCCGTCAGGCATCGTCTACTTTCGTCACTCTCCGTCACTCTCCGGCTGCTCCCTACCCCGCACTCCGGGTGGAGAAAGCCTCAGGGACTTTTCCTGCCCTTAGATCTTTTCCGTCACTCTCCGATCCTGCTGTCTCTTCAGTCCCTGGTTATTTCTGATCTGCCCGTGACTCTGTCCTCCTCCCTTCACTCCTGGGAGAGTGGCCTGGTCCCTCCTGAGAGGCTTCTCCCCTCTACCCGGCCTGACTGATGGTGGTGAGCGGGTCTCGGGGTGATCCCGAGGGGAGGAGCGGGCGTCTGGGGGTGGTCCCGAGAGGGTCCCGAGGGGAGGATCGGGAGGAGGGTCTGGAGGTGGCCCCGTGGGGGTCCCGACAGGAGGATCGGGGGTCTGGGGGTGGCGCCGAGGGAAGGAGCGGTCTGGTGTGTTCCGGAGCACAGGAGCAGGGCGTCTGGGGGTCCGGAGGGGAGGAGCGAGGGGTCTGGGTGTGGGTTTCAGGGGTGGAGTATGGGGTCTCCCTGTGGTCCGGAGGATGGAGAGGGGGTCTGGGGTTGGTCCCGAGGGGAGGAGCGGGGGGTCTCGGTTTGGTTTTCAGGGGTGGAGCATGGGGTCTCCCTGTGGTCTGGAGGGTGGAGCAGGGGGTCTGGGGGTGGTACTTATGGGCGGGACAGGGCTATTTCTCTTTTTGGTCCGGTTCCCATCTGCTGAGCTGGGGGTCCTTGTGATCCTGACAGGTGGGGCAGCATGGGAGGGTCAAGGCGAGGGGAAGGAAGGAGTGGCGGCCTGGTCCCAAGGGGGCAGGAAAGGGTTTGTGGTTCAGTTCTGATGTGCGACCCATCTATAGCAGAATGGACACCTCTGACTCTCCCATTCCTGGCCAGTGGAAGGGCCCAGTAGCTGCCTTCCCTGGCTGTCCTTGAGGCTCACTGGAGGATACTTTTTTCATTCTGGCAATTTTTAAAAAATTCTTTTATAGATCTCAGTGAGTTCAAAGGTGCCCGTGTGCAGGCATAGGTCCGTTCTTTGCCTACGTTCCACTCTCGTCGGCTGTAAGGAAATGGTAATATAGCTGGAAAAGGTATCCTGGGGTGATTAGAGGATTTTACATTTCATCTCAGAAAGGGATATTGACAGGACGCCAGAACTTCTAGATCCTCTTGAATTTCAAAAAATACTTCCAAGCCTGGACAATATCGGGAGGCCTCATCTCTACAAAATAAAAATTAAGAAATTAGCCGGGTGCGGTGGCACACTCCTGTAGTCCCACCTACTCTGGAGGCTGAGGCGGGAAGATCACTTGAGCTATGGTGGCCGAGGCTGCAGTCAGCTGTGATCATGCCACTGCACTCCAGCCTGGGTGACAGAGCAACACCCTGAAAGAAAAAAGGGATGGAGGGAAGGAGAGAAGTAAGGGAGGGAGGGAGGAAGGAAGGAAGGAAGGAAGGAAGGAAGGAAGGAAGGAAATGGCTTAAGCTCAGAGAGCTGTGTGAGGCCCCCAGCTCCCATCCCCCATCAAGGGGCCTGCAAACCCACGGAGGGACAGGTTGTCTTGAGCTGGAGCCACAGGGATGGGGGGACCTCAACTGTAGGGGTTAGGATTAGGGTTAGGCTTTGAGGTTTCAGTTTATAGAATCTAGATGGGTTTGGTCCTGGGAAAATTCCAGGTCTGGGTTTTGTGGTTGGGGGTTGGTCTCAGGTGAGATGCGACAGGTTTACAGTGTTTGCAAGGTATGTACAGATTCATATGGTGGATTGCTTGAATGTGTTCTCCGGATTTCATGTTTTGGCAATTTTTTTTCTTCTTTTTTTAGATAGTGCCTCGCTCTGTCATGTATCACCCAGGCTGGAGTGCAATGGTGCGATCTCGGCTCACTGCAACCTCTGCCTCCCAGGTTCAAGCGATTCTCGCACCTCAGCCTCCTGGTAGCTGGCATTGTAGCAGGACAAGCCACAGAAATATTCCTCAGACACCGGGTTAAAGAAAGAAGGGCTTTCTTCGGCCAGGAGGGTCAGCACCCTTGCGTCTTAAGAGCCGAGCTCTCCGAAAAAGGAATTCCTGGGCCTTTTAAGGGTTTACGACTCTAAGAGGTTCACATGAAAGGGTCGTGATAGATGGAACAAGCGTGGGGAATGTGACTGGGGGCTACATGCATCAGATAACAGTACAGAGAGTTTTTCAGTGCTTCCTCATACAGTGTCTGGAATTTGCCGATAACACAAATAGTTTACTTCTGGGGCTAATATTATTATTATTATTTTAACCTCCAGGACCGGGTGGTGGTGCCAAGGTCGTCCAGCTATTTATCTTACTTCTGGGTTTTTTTTTTTTTTTTTTAGCTTTTTGCTTTCTCCCTTTTTCCCTGTTTTATAAACTAAGGAAGGGATGTGGGGAAGGGAAGGGCAGCAGGAGAAGTGGTGGTCTCCTTCCTTAGGATTACAGGCACTGGGCTTCATTCCTTGCTAATTTTTTTTTTGTGTGTATTTTTAGTAGAGATGGGGTTTCACCATGTTGGCCAGGCTTGTCTTGAACTCCTGGCCTCAGGTGATCGCCCGCCTTGGCCTCTGAAAGTGCTGGGATTAAAAGCACAAGGCACGGTGCCCAGCCATGTGTTGGCAATTTAATCCCCAAATTCATGTCCTGATTGGAGATGTGGCCTTTGGGAGGTAATTAGGATGAGATAAGGTCATTAGGGTGGGTCCCAGTCATGGGACTCGTGGCTTTATATGATGAGGAAGAGAGACTGGAGCGGACACGCACTCTTGCCCCCTCCTCCCTCGCCAGCACTCTCGCTCTCCCCTCCCCTGCCATGTGCAGCCCTCCCCAGCCACCAGAACTCGCCCTCCCCTCCCCGGCCAGGAGTGGACACGGACTCCCGTCCTCCCGCCATGTGCCGCCCTCCACTGGGCGGGGATGCTGTGGGCCATGTGCTGCTTGGGGTCCAGGGGCCGCGAGCCTCCGCCGTTCCTCAGACTCGTGGGCCTGGGCGCTGGGTGGGGCCGCGGGTGCGCGTCAGTGGCCAGGCTGGGCGCCGAGGTCTGCAAAGGGGCGGAGAAGACGGGCTTGGGCTCCGCGCAGAGGCTGCCAGGGGGCGGCGGTGCACCTCCCACCCGGGTCACCTCGGTGCCACCCATGCCTGCCTCAGGGCAGGCGGACCCACGGCCCTCCACGCCCTCCCTCGCTCGCGTCCTGCCCGGCTGCCGCTGTTCGCATCCTCTCGGTAACTCCGTGGGGTCCTGCCCATTCGGGCGACTGCCCAGGCTGCAGCCCGCCAGCTAATCTCGGCTATCTTTCCTCACTCGGTTCTTCGCCTCCACCAGCTTCGGCTCTTTTCGTCACCCCTCTTTACTCCTCGTTCCTCTCCGTCACTTTCCCTCAACTCCGATCACGCTCGGCCTGCTTCATCTCACCATTTCGCTTTCCTCTTTTTCGCTCTCTGATAAATTTCGTGACTCTTCGTCACTGTCCGTCAGTCCCCGTCACTTTCCGTCAATTCTCGCCACTTTCCGTCACTCTCCGCCGCCCTTCAGCTCCGCTCGGCTGTTCTCCGTCAGGCATCGTCTACTTTCGTCACTCTCCGTCACTCTCCGGCTGCTCCCTACCCCGCACTCCGGGTGGAGAAAGCCTCAGGGACTTTTCCTGCCCTTAGATCTTTTCCGTCACTCTCCGATCCTGCTGTCTCTTCAGTCCCTGGTTATTTCTGATCTGCCCGTGACTCTGTCCTCCTCCCTTCACTCCTGGGAGAGTGGCCTGGTCCCTCCTGAGAGGCTTCTCCCCTCTACCCGGCCTGACTGATGGTGGTGAGCGGGTCTCGGGGTGATCCCGAGGGGAGGAGCGGGCGTCTGGGGGTGGTCCCGAGAGGGTCCCGAGGGGAGGATCGGGAGGAGGGTCTGGAGGTGGCCCCGTGGGGGTCCCGACAGGAGGATCGGGGGTCTGGGGGTGGCGCCGAGGGAAGGAGCGGTCTGGTGTGTTCCGGAGCACAGGAGCAGGGCGTCTGGGGGTCCGGAGGGGAGGAGCGAGGGGTCTGGGTGTGGGTTTCAGGGGTGGAGTATGGGGTCTCCCTGTGGTCCGGAGGATGGAGAGGGGGTCTGGGGTTGGTCCCGAGGGGAGGAGCGGGGGGTCTCGGTTTGGTTTTCAGGGGTGGAGCATGGGGTCTCCCTGTGGTCTGGAGGGTGGAGCAGGGGGTCTGGGGGTGGTACTTATGGGCGGGACAGGGCTATTTCTCTTTTTGGTCCGGTTCCCATCTGCTGAGCTGGGGGTCCTTGTGATCCTGACAGGTGGGGCAGCATGGGAGGGTCAAGGCGAGGGGAAGGAAGGAGTGGCGGCCTGGTCCCAAGGGGGCAGGAAAGGGTTTGTGGTTCAGTTCTGATGTGCGACCCATCTATAGCAGAATGGACACCTCTGACTCTCCCATTCCTGGCCAGTGGAAGGGCCCAGTAGCTGCCTTCCCTGGCTGTCCTTGAGGCTCACTGGAGGATACTTTTTTCATTCTGGCAATTTTTAAAAAATTCTTTTATAGATCTCAGTGAGTTCAAAGGTGCCCGTGTGCAGGCATAGGTCCGTTCTTTGCCTACGTTCCACTCTAGTCGGCTGTAAGGAAATGGTAATATAGCTGGAAAAGGTATCCTGGGGTGATTAGAGGATTTTACATTTCATCTCAGAAAGGGATATTGACAGGACGCCAGAACTTCTAGATCCTCTTGAATTTCAAAAAATACTTCCAAGCCTGGACAATATCGGGAGGCCTCATCTCTACAAAATAAAAATTAAGAAATTAGCCGGGTGCGGTGGCACACTCCTGTAGTCCCACCTACTCTGGAGGCTGAGGCGGGAAGATCACTTGAGCTATGGTGGCCGAGGCTGCAGTCAGCTGTGATCATGCCACTGCACTCCAGCCTGGGTGACAGAGCAACACCCTGAAAGAAAAAAGGGATGGAGGGAAGGAGAGAAGTAAGGGAGGGAGGGAGGAAGGAAGGAAGGAAGGAAGGAAGGAAGGAAGGAAGGAAGGAAATGGCTTAAGCTCAGAGAGCTGTGTGAGGCCCCCAGCTCCCATCCCCCATCAAGGGGCCTGCAAACCCACGGAGGGACAGGTTGTCTTGAGCTGGAGCCACAGGGATGGGGGGACCTCAACTGTAGGGGTTAGGATTAGGGTTAGGCTTTGAGGTTTCAGTTTATAGAATCTAGATGGGTTTGGTCCTGGGAAAATTCCAGGTCTGGGTTTTGTGGTTGGGGGTTGGTCTCAGGTGAGATGCGACAGGTTTACAGTGTTTGCAAGGTATGTACAGATTCATATGGTGGATTGCTTGAATGTGTTCTCCGGATTTCATGTTTTGGCAATTTTTTTTCTTCTTTTTTTAGATAGTGCCTCGCTCTGTCATGTATCACCCAGGCTGGAGTGCAATGGTGCGATCTCGGCTCACTGCAACCTCTGCCTCCCAGGTTCAAGCGATTCTCGCACCTCAGCCTCCTGGTAGCTGGCATTGTAGCAGGACAAGCCACAGAAATATTCCTCAGACACCGGGTTAAAGAAAGAAGGGCTTTCTTCGGCCAGGAGGGTCAGCACCCTTGCGTCTTAAGAGCCGAGCTCTCCGAAAAAGGAATTCCTGGGCCTTTTAAGGGTTTACGACTCTAAGAGGTTCACATGAAAGGGTCGTGATAGATGGAACAAGCGTGGGGAATGTGACTGGGGGCTACATGCATCAGATAACAGTACAGAGAGTTTTTCAGTGCTTCCTCATACAGTGTCTGGAATTTGCAGATAACACAAATAGTTTACTTCTGGGGCTAATATTATTATTATTATTTTAACCTCCAGGACCGGGTGGTGGTGCCAAGGTCGTCCAGCTATTTATCTTACTTCTGGGTTTTTTTTTTTTTTTTTTTAGCTTTTTGCTTTCTCCCTTTTTCCCTGTTTTATAAACTAAGGAAGGGATGTGGGGAAGGGAAGGGCAGCAGGAGAAGTGGTGGTCTCCTTCCTTAGGATTACAGGCACTGGGCTTCATTCCTTGCTAATTTTTTTTTTGTGTGTATTTTTAGTAGAGATGGGGTTTCACCATGTTGGCCAGGCTTGTCTTGAACTCCTGGCCTCAGGTGATCGCCCGCCTTGGCCTCTGAAAGTGCTGGGATTAAAAGCACAAGGCACGGTGCCCAGCCATGTGTTGGCAATTTAATCCCCAAATTCATGTCCTGATTGGAGATGTGGCCTTTGGGAGGTAATTAGGATGAGATAAGGTCATTAGGGTGGGTCCCAGTCATGGGACTCGTGGCTTTATATGATGAGGAAGAGAGACTGGAGCGGACACGCACTCTTGCCCCCTCCTCCCTCGCCAGCACTCTCGCTCTCCCCTCCCCTGCCATGTGCAGCCCTCCCCAGCCACCAGAACTCGCCCTCCCCTCCCCGGCCAGGAGTGGACACGGACTCCCGTCCTCCCGCCATGTGCCGCCCTCCACTGGGCGGGGATGCTGTGGGCCATGTGCTGCTTGGGGTCCAGGGGCCGCGAGCCTCCGCCGTTCCTCAGACTCGTGGGCCTGGGCGCTGGGTGGGGCCGCGGGTGCGCGTCAGTGGCCAGGCTGGGCGCCGAGGTCTGCAAAGGGGCGGAGAAGACGGGCTTGGGCTCCGCGCAGAGGCTGCCAGGGGGCGGCGGTGCACCTCCCACCCGGGTCACCTCGGTGCCACCCATGCCTGCCTCAGGGCAGGCGGACCCACGGCCCTCCACGCCCTCCCTCGCTCGCGTCCTGCCCGGCTGCCGCTGTTCGCATCCTCTCGGTAACTCCGTGGGGTCCTGCCCATTCGGGCGACTGCCCAGGCTGCAGCCCGCCAGCTAATCTCGGCTATCTTTCCTCACTCGGTTCTTCGCCTCCACCAGCTTCGGCTCTTTTCGTCACCCCTCTTTACTCCTCGTTCCTCTCCGTCACTTTCCCTCAACTCCGATCACGCTCGGCCTGCTTCATCTCACCATTTCGCTTTCCTCTTTTTCGCTCTCTGATAAATTTCGTGACTCTTCGTCACTGTCCGTCAGTCCCCGTCACTTTCCGTCAATTCTCGCCACTTTCCGTCACTCTCCGCCGCCCTTCAGCTCCGCTCGGCTGTTCTCCGACAGGCATCGTCTACTTTCGTCACTCTCCGTCACTCTCCGGCTGCTCCCTACCCCGCACTCCGGGTGGAGAAAGCCTCAGGGACTTTTCCTGCCCTTAGACCTTTTCCGTCACTCTCCGATCCTGCTGTCTCTTCAGTCCCTGGTTATTTCTGATCTGCCCGTGACTCTGTCCTCCTCCCTTCACTCCTGGGAGAGTGGCCTGGTCCCTCCTGAGAGGCTTCTCCCCTCTACCCGGCCTGACTGATGGTGGTGAGCGGGTCTCGGGGTGATCCCGAGGGGAGGAGCGGGCGTCTGGGGGTGGTCCCGAGAGGGTCCCGAGGGGAGGATCGGGAGGAGGGTCTGGAGGTGGCCCCGTGGGGGTCCCGACAGGAGGATCGGGGGTCTGGGGGTGGCGCCGAGGGAAGGAGCGGTCTGGTGTGTTCCGGAGCACAGGAGCAGGGCGTCTGGGGGTCCGGAGGGGAGGAGCGAGGGGTCTGGGTGTGGGTTTCAGGGGTGGAGTATGGGGTCTCCCTGTGGTCCGGAGGATGGAGAGGGGGTCTGGGGTTGGTCCCGAGGGGAGGAGCGGGGGGTCTCGGTTTGGTTTTCAGGGGTGGAGCATGGGGTCTCCCTGTGGTCTGGAGGGTGGAGCAGGGGGTCTGGGGGTGGTACTTATGGGCGGGACAGGGCTATTTCTCTTTTTGGTCCGGTTCCCATCTGCTGAGCTGGGGGTCCTTGTGATCCTGACAGGTGGGGCAGCATGGGAGGGTCAAGGCGAGGGGAAGGAAGGAGTGGCGGCCTGGTCCCAAGGGGGCAGGAAAGGGTTTGTGGTTCAGTTCTGATGTGCGACCCATCTATAGCAGAATGGACACCTCTGACTCTCCCATTCCTGGCCAGTGGAAGGGCCCAGTAGCTGCCTTCCCTGGCTGTCCTTGAGGCTCACTGGAGGATACTTTTTTCATTCTGGCAATTTTTAAAAAATTCTTTTATAGATCTCAGTGAGTTCAAAGGTGCCCGTGTGCAGGCATAGGTCCGTTCTTTGCCTACGTTCCACTCTAGTCGGCTGTAAGGAAATGGTAATATAGCTGGAAAAGGTATCCTGGGGTGATTAGAGGATTTTACATTTCATCTCAGAAAGGGATATTGACAGGACGCCAGAACTTCTAGATCCTCTTGAATTTCAAAAAATACTTCCAAGCCTGGACAATATCGGGAGGCCTCATCTCTACAAAATAAAAATTAAGAAATTAGCCGGGTGCGGTGGCACACTCCTGTAGTCCCACCTACTCTGGAGGCTGAGGCGGGAAGATCACTTGAGCTATGGTGGCCGAGGCTGCAGTCAGCTGTGATCATGCCACTGCACTCCAGCCTGGGTGACAGAGCAACACCCTGAAAGAAAAAAGGGATGGAGGGAAGGAGAGAAGTAAGGGAGGGAGGGAGGAAGGAAGG
Source organism: Symphalangus syndactylus (assembly GCF_028878055.3). NCBI lineage: Eukaryota > Metazoa > Chordata > Mammalia > Primates > Hylobatidae > Symphalangus > Symphalangus syndactylus. The sequence continues at coordinate 14,490,541 of NC_072447.2, read as the reverse complement.
AAGGAAGGAAGGAAGGAAGGAAGGAAGGAAGGAAATGGCTTAAGCTCAGAGAGCTGTGTGAGGCCCCCAGCTCCCATCCCCCATCAAGGGGCCTGCAAACCCACGGAGGGACAGGTTGTCTTGAGCTGGAGCCACAGGGATGGGGGGACCTCAACTGTAGGGGTTAGGATTAGGGTTAGGCTTTGAGGTTTCAGTTTATAGAATCTAGATGGGTTTGGTCCTGGGAAAATTCCAGGTCTGGGTTTTGTGGTTGGGGGTTGGTCTCAGGTGAGATGCGACAGGTTTACAGTGTTTGCAAGGTATGTACAGATTCATATGGTGGATTGCTTGAATGTGTTCTCCGGATTTCATGTTTTGGCAATTTTTTTTCTTCTTTTTTTAGATAGTGCCTCGCTCTGTCATGTATCACCCAGGCTGGAGTGCAATGGTGCGATCTCGGCTCACTGCAACCTCTGCCTCCCAGGTTCAAGCGATTCTCGCACCTCAGCCTCCTGGTAGCTGGCATTGTAGCAGGACAAGCCACAGAAATATTCCTCAGACACCGGGTTAAAGAAAGAAGGGCTTTCTTCGGCCAGGAGGGTCAGCACCCTTGCGTCTTAAGAGCCGAGCTCTCCGAAAAAGGAATTCCTGGGCCTTTTAAGGGTTTACGACTCTAAGAGGTTCACATGAAAGGGTCGTGATAGATGGAACAAGCGTGGGGAATGTGACTGGGGGCTACATGCATCAGATAACAGTACAGAGAGTTTTTCAGTGCTTCCTCATACAGTGTCTGGAATTTGCAGATAACACAAATAGTTTACTTCTGGGGCTAATATTATTATTATTATTTTAACCTCCAGGACCGGGTGGTGGTGCCAAGGTCGTCCAGCTATTTATCTTACTTCTGGGTTTTTTTTTTTTTTTTTTTAGCTTTTTGCTTTCTCCCTTTTTCCCTGTTTTATAAACTAAGGAAGGGATGTGGGGAAGGGAAGGGCAGCAGGAGAAGTGGTGGTCTCCTTCCTTAGGATTACAGGCACTGGGCTTCATTCCTTGCTAATTTTTTTTTTGTGTGTATTTTTAGTAGAGATGGGGTTTCACCATGTTGGCCAGGCTTGTCTTGAACTCCTGGCCTCAGGTGATCGCCCGCCTTGGCCTCTGAAAGTGCTGGGATTAAAAGCACAAGGCACGGTGCCCAGCCATGTGTTGGCAATTTAATCCCCAAATTCATGTCCTGATTGGAGATGTGGCCTTTGGGAGGTAATTAGGATGAGATAAGGTCATTAGGGTGGGTCCCAGTCATGGGACTCGTGGCTTTATATGATGAGGAAGAGAGACTGGAGCGGACACGCACTCTTGCCCCCTCCTCCCTCGCCAGCACTCTCGCTCTCCCCTCCCCTGCCATGTGCAGCCCTCCCCAGCCACCAGAACTCGCCCTCCCCTCCCCGGCCAGGAGTGGACACGGACTCCCGTCCTCCCGCCATGTGCCGCCCTCCACTGGGCGGGGATGCTGTGGGCCATGTGCTGCTTGGGGTCCAGGGGCCGCGAGCCTCCGCCGTTCCTCAGACTCGTGGGCCTGGGCGCTGGGTGGGGCCGCGGGTGCGCGTCAGTGGCCAGGCTGGGCGCCGAGGTCTGCAAAGGGGCGGAGAAGACGGGCTTGGGCTCCGCGCAGAGGCTGCCAGGGGGCGGCGGTGCACCTCCCACCCGGGTCACCTCGGTGCCACCCATGCCTGCCTCAGGGCAGGCGGACCCACGGCCCTCCACGCCCTCCCTCGCTCGCGTCCTGCCCGGCTGCCGCTGTTCGCATCCTCTCGGTAACTCCGTGGGGTCCTGCCCATTCGGGCGACTGCCCAGGCTGCAGCCCGCCAGCTAATCTCGGCTATCTTTCCTCACTCGGTTCTTCGCCTCCACCAGCTTCGGCTCTTTTCGTCACCCCTCTTTACTCCTCGTTCCTCTCCGTCACTTTCCCTCAACTCCGATCACGCTCGGCCTGCTTCATCTCACCATTTCGCTTTCCTCTTTTTCGCTCTCTGATAAATTTCGTGACTCTTCGTCACTGTCCGTCAGTCCCCGTCACTTTCCGTCAATTCTCGCCACTTTCCGTCACTCTCCGCCGCCCTTCAGCTCCGCTCGGCTGTTCTCCGACAGGCATCGTCTACTTTCGTCACTCTCCGTCACTCTCCGGCTGCTCCCTACCCCGCACTCCGGGTGGAGAAAGCCTCAGGGACTTTTCCTGCCCTTAGACCTTTTCCGTCACTCTCCGATCCTGCTGTCTCTTCAGTCCCTGGTTATTTCTGATCTGCCCGTGACTCTGTCCTCCTCCCTTCACTCCTGGGAGAGTGGCCTGGTCCCTCCTGAGAGGCTTCTCCCCTCTACCCGGCCTGACTGATGGTGGTGAGCGGGTCTCGGGGTGATCCCGAGGGGAGGAGCGGGCGTCTGGGGGTGGTCCCGAGAGGGTCCCGAGGGGAGGATCGGGAGGAGGGTCTGGAGGTGGCCCCGTGGGGGTCCCGACAGGAGGATCGGGGGTCTGGGGGTGGCGCCGAGGGAAGGAGCGGTCTGGTGTGTTCCGGAGCACAGGAGCAGGGCGTCTGGGGGTCCGGAGGGGAGGAGCGAGGGGTCTGGGTGTGGGTTTCAGGGGTGGAGTATGGGGTCTCCCTGTGGTCCGGAGGATGGAGAGGGGGTCTGGGGTTGGTCCCGAGGGGAGGAGCGGGGGGTCTCGGTTTGGTTTTCAGGGGTGGAGCATGGGGTCTCCCTGTGGTCTGGAGGGTGGAGCAGGGGGTCTGGGGGTGGTACTTATGGGCGGGACAGGGCTATTTCTCTTTTTGGTCCGGTTCCCATCTGCTGAGCTGGGGGTCCTTGTGATCCTGACAGGTGGGGCAGCATGGGAGGGTCAAGGCGAGGGGAAGGAAGGAGTGGCGGCCTGGTCCCAAGGGGGCAGGAAAGGGTTTGTGGTTCAGTTCTGATGTGCGACCCATCTATAGCAGAATGGACACCTCTGACTCTCCCATTCCTGGCCAGTGGAAGGGCCCAGTAGCTGCCTTCCCTGGCTGTCCTTGAGGCTCACTGGAGGATACTTTTTTCATTCTGGCAATTTTTAAAAAATTCTTTTATAGATCTCAGTGAGTTCAAAGGTGCCCGTGTGCAGGCATAGGTCCGTTCTTTGCCTACGTTCCACTCTAGTCGGCTGTAAGGAAATGGTAATATAGCTGGAAAAGGTATCCTGGGGTGATTAGAGGATTTTACATTTCATCTCAGAAAGGGATATTGACAGGACGCCAGAACTTCTAGATCCTCTTGAATTTCAAAAAATACTTCCAAGCCTGGACAATATCGGGAGGCCTCATCTCTACAAAATAAAAATTAAGAAATTAGCCGGGTGCGGTGGCACACTCCTGTAGTCCCACCTACTCTGGAGGCTGAGGCGGGAAGATCACTTGAGCTATGGTGGCCGAGGCTGCAGTCAGCTGTGATCATGCCACTGCACTCCAGCCTGGGTGACAGAGCAACACCCTGAAAGAAAAAAGGGATGGAGGGAAGGAGAGAAGTAAGGGAGGGAGGGAGGAAGGAAGGAAGGAAGGAAGGAAGGAAGGAAGGAAGGAAATGGCTTAAGCTCAGAGAGCTGTGTGAGGCCCCCAGCTCCCATCCCCCATCAAGGGGCCTGCAAACCCACGGAGGGACAGGTTGTCTTGAGCTGGAGCCACAGGGATGGGGGGACCTCAACTGTAGGGGTTAGGATTAGGGTTAGGCTTTGAGGTTTCAGTTTATAGAATCTAGATGGGTTTGGTCCTGGGAAAATTCCAGGTCTGGGTTTTGTGGTTGGGGGTTGGTCTCAGGTGAGATGCGACAGGTTTACAGTGTTTGCAAGGTATGTACAGATTCATATGGTGGATTGCTTGAATGTGTTCTCCGGATTTCATGTTTTGGCAATTTTTTTTCTTCTTTTTTTAGATAGTGCCTCGCTCTGTCATGTATCACCCAGGCTGGAGTGCAATGGTGCGATCTCGGCTCACTGCAACCTCTGCCTCCCAGGTTCAAGCGAGTCTCGCACCTCAGCCTCCCGGTAGCTGGCATTGTAGCAGGACAAGCCGCAGACAAAATTCCTCAGACACCGGGTTAAAGAAGTCAGGGCTTTATTCGCCCGGGAGTGTCGGCACCGTTGCCTCTTAAGAACCGAGCTCCCCGAAAAAGAAATTCCTGGCCCTTTTAAGTACTTACGACTCTAATGGGTTCACCTGAAAGGGTCGTGATAGATGGAGCAATCGTGGGGAACGTGACTGAGGGCTACATGCAGCAGATAACAGTAGAGAAAGTTTTTCAGTGCTTCCTCATACAGTGTCTGGAATTTACACATAACACAAGTAGTTTAGGTCAGGAGTTAATATTATTATTATGTTTAACCACCATGGCCGGGTGGTGGCATGATGTTCGTCTAGCTATTTATCTGACTTCTATTTTTTTTTTTTTTTTTTTTTTTAGCTTTTTTGCTTTCTCCCTTTTTCCGTTTTATAAACTAAGGAAGGGGTGTGTGGAAGGGAAGGGCAGCAGGAGAAGTGATGGTCTCCTTCCTTACGATTACAGGCACCGGGCTTCATTCCTTGCTAATTTTTTTTTTTTTTTTTTGTATTTTTAGTAGAGATGGGGGTTTCACCATGTTGGCCAGGCTGGTCTTGAACTCCTGACCTCAGGTGATCGTCGGCCTCGGCCTCTGAAAGTGCTGGGATTAAAAGCACAAGGCACGGCGCCCAGCCATGTATTGGCAATTTAATCTCCAAATTCATGTCTTGATTGGAGATGTGGCCTTTGGGAGGTAATTAGGATTAGATAAGGTCATTAGGATGGGTCCCAGTCATGGGACTCGTGGCTTTATATGATGAGGAAGAGAGACTGGAGCGGACACTCACTCTTGCCCTCTCCTCCCTTGCCGGCACTCTCGCTCTCCCCTCCCCTGCCATGTGCAGCCCTCCATTGGGCTGTGATGCTCTAGGTCTCCCCAGCCACCAGAACTCGCCCTCCCCTCCCCGGCCATGAGTGGACACGGACTCCCGCCCTCCCGCCATGTGCCGCCCTCCACTGGGCGGGGATGCTCTGGGCCATGTGCTGCTTGGGGTCCAGGGCCCGCGACTCGTGGGCCTGGGCGCTGGGTGGGGCCGCGGGTGCGCGTCGGGGGCCAGGCTGGGCGCCCAGGTCTGCTAAGGGGCGGAGAAGACCGGCTTGGGCTCCGCGCAGAGGCTGCCAGGGGGCGGCGGTGCACCTCCCACCCGGGTCACCTCGGTGCCACCCATGCCTGCCTCAGGGCAGGCGGACCCACGGCCCTCCACGCCCTCCCTCACTCTCGTCCCGCCCGGCTGCCGCTGTTCGCATCCTCTCGGTAACTCCGTGGGGTCCCGCCCATTCGGGCGACTGCCCAGGCTGCAGCCCACCAGCTAATCTCGGCTATCTTTCCTCACTCAGTTCTTCGCCTCCACCAGCTTCGGCTCTTTTCGTCACCCCTCTTTACTCCTCGTTCCTCTCCGTCACTTTCCGTCATCTCCGATTAGGCTCGGCCTGCTGCATCTCCTTTCCTCTGTGTCGCGCTCTGACAAATTTCGTGAATCTTCGTCACTGTCCGCAGTTTCCGTTACTTTCCGTCAATTCTCGCCACTTTCCGTCGCTCTCCACCGCCCTTTACCTCCGCTCGGCTCTTCTCCGCCAGGCATCGTCTACTTTCGTCACTCTCCGGTGCTCCCTACCCCACACTCCGGGTGGAGAAAGCCTCAGGGACTTTTCCTGCCCTTAGACCTTTTCCGTCACTCTCCGATCCTGCTGTCTCTTCAGTCCCTGGTTATTTCTGGTCTGCCCGTGACTCTGTCCTCCTCCCTTCACTCCTGGGAGAGTGGCCTGGTCTCTCCTGAGAGGCCTCTCCCCACTACCCGGCCTGACTGATGGTGGTGAGCGGGTCTCGGGGTGATCTCGAGGGGAGGATCGGGAGGAGGGTCTGGAGGTGGCCCCGTGGGGGTCCCGACGGGAGGATCGGGGGTCTGGGGGTGGCGCCAAGGGAAGGAGCGGTCTGGTGTGGTCCTGAGGACAGGAGCAGGGGTCTCGGTTTGGTTTTCAGGGGTGGAGCATGGGGTCTCCCCGTGGTCTGGAGGGTGGAGCAGGGGGTCTGGGGTTGTACTTATGGACGGGACAGGGCTATTTCTCTTTTTGGTCCGGTTTCCATCTGCTGAGCTGGGGGTCCTTGCGATCCTGACAGGTGGGGCAGCATGGGAGGGTCAAGGTGACGGGAAGGAAGGAGTGGCGGCCTGGTCCCAAGGGGGCAGGAAAGGGTTTGTGCTTCAGTTCTGATGTGTGACCCATCCATAGGAGAATGGACACCTCTGACTCTCCCATTCCTGGCCAGTGGCAGGGCCCAGTAGCTGCCTTCCCTGGCTGTCCTTGAGGCTCACTGGAGGATACTTTTTTCATTCTGGCAATTTTTTAAAAATTCCTTTATAGATCTCAGTGAGTTCAAAGGTGCCCGTGTGCAGGCATAGGTCCGTTCTTTGCCTACGCTCCACTCTAGTCGGCTGAAAGGAAATGGTAATATAGCTGGAAAAGGCATCCTGGGGTCATTAGAGGATTTTACATTTCATCTTAGAAAGGGATATTGACAGGAGGCCAGAATTTCTACATCCTCTTGAATTTCAAAAAATACTTCCAAGCCTGGACAATATCGGGAGGCCTCATCTCTACAAAATAAAAATTAAGAAATTAGCCGGGTGCGGTGGCAGACTCCTGTAGTCCCACCTACTCTGGAGGCTGAGGCGGGAAGATCACTTGAGCTATGGCGGCCGAGGCTGCAGTCAGCTGTGATCATGCCACTGCACTCCAGCCTGGGTGACAGAGCAACACCCTGAAAGAAAAAAGGGATGGAGGGAAGGAGAGAAGTAAGGGAGGGAGGGAGGGAGGAAGGAAGGAAGGAAGGAAGGAAGGAAATGGCTTAAGCTCAGAGAGCTGTGTGAGGCCCCCAGCTCCCATCCCCCAGCAAGGGGCCTGCAAACCCACGGAGGGACAGGTTGTCTTGAGCTGGAGCCACAGGGATGTGGGGACCTCAACTGTAGGGGTTAGGATTAGGGTTAGGCTTTGAGGTTTCAGTTTATAGAATCTAGATGGGTTTGGTCCTGGGAAAATTCCAGGTCTGGGTTTTGTGGTTGGGGGTTGGTCTCAGGTGAGATACAGCAGGTTTACAGGGTTAACGTTAGGGTTAGGGTTAGGGTTAGGCTTTGAGGTTTTGGGTTATAGAATATAGATGGGTTTGGTCCGGGGAAAATTCCAGGTCTGGGTTTTGTGGTTGGGGGTTGGTCTCAGGTGAGATGCAGCAGGTTTAAAGTGTTTGCAAGGTGTGTACAGACTCGTATGGTGCTATTGCTTGAATGTGTTCTCCGGATTTCATGTTTTGGCTATTTTTTTCCTTCTTTTTCTTAGATAGTGCCTCGCTCTGTCATCTATCACCCAGGCTGGAGTGCAATGGTGCGATCTCGGCTCACTGGAACCTCTGCCTCCCAGGTTCAAGCGAGTCTCGCACCTCAGCCTCCCGGTAGCTGGCATTGTAGCAGGACAAGCCACAGAAATATTCCTCAGACACCGGGTTAAAGAAAGAAGGGCTTTCTTCGGCCAGGAGGGTCAGCACCCTTGCGTCTTAAGAGCCGAGCTCTCCGAAAAAGGAATTCCTGGGCCTTTTAAGGGTTTACGACTCTAAGAGGTTCACATGAAAGGGTCGTGATAGATGGAGCAAGCGTGGGGAATGTGACTGAGGGCTACATCCATCAGATAACAGTACAGAAAGTTTTTCAGTGCTTCCTCATATAGTGTCTGGAATTTACAGATAACACAAATAGTTTAGGTCGGGGCTAATATTATTATTATTATTTTAACCTCCAGGGCCGGGTGGTGGTGCCAAGGTCGTCCAGCTATTTATCTTACTTCTGGGTTTTTTTTTTTTTTTTTTTTAGCTTTTTGCTTACTCCTTTTTTCCCTGTTTTATAAACTAAGGAAGGGGTGTGGGGAAGGGAAGGGCAGCAGGAGAAGTGATGGTCTCCTTCCTTAGGATTACAGGCACTGGGCTTCATTCCTTGCTAATTTTTTTTTTGTGTGTATTTTTAGTAGAGATGGGGTTTCAGCATGTTGGCCAGGCTGGTCTTGAACTCCTGGCCTCAGGTGATCGCCCGCCTTGGCCTCTGAAACTGCTGGAATTAAAAGCACAAGGCACGGCGCCCAGCCATGTGTTGGCAATTTAATCCCCAAATTAATGTCCTGATTGGAGATGTGGCCCTTGGCAGGTAATTAGGATTAAATAAGGTCATCAGGGTGGGTGGCTTTATATGATGAGGAAGAGAGACTGGAGCGGACACGCACTCTTGCCCTCTCCTCCCTCGCCGGCACTCTCGCTCTCCCCTCCCCTGCCATGTGCAGCCCTCCCCAGCCACCAGAACTCGCCCTCCCTTCCCCGGCCATGAGTGGACACGGACTCCCGTCCTCCCGCTCTCCCGCCATGTGCCGCCCTCCACTGGGCGGGGATGCTCTGGGCCACGTGCTGCTTGGGGTCCAGGGGCAGCGAGCCTCCGCCGTTCCTTGGACTTGTGGGCCCGGGCGCTGGGTGGGGCCGCGGGTGCGCGTCAGGGGCCAGGCTGGGCGCCGAGGTCTGCAAAGGGGCGGAGACGACGGGCTTGGGCTCCCCGCAGAGGCTGCCAGGGGACGGCGGTGCACCTCCCACCCTGGTCACCTCGGTGCCACCCATGCCTGCCCCAGGGCAGGCGGACCCACGGCCCTCCACTCCCCCCCTCGCTCGCGTCCTGCCCGGCTGCCGCTGTTCGCATCCTCTCGGTAACTCCGTGGGCTCCCGCCCATTCGGGCGACTGCCTAGGCTGCAGCCCACCAGCTAATCTCGGCTATCTTTCCTCACTCAGTTCTTCGCCTCCACAACCTTCGGCTCTTTTCGTCACCCCTCTTTACTCCTCGTTCCTCTCCGTCACTTTCCGTCATCTCGGATTAGGCTCGGCCTGCTGCATCTCCTTTCCTCTGTGTCGCGCACTGACAAATTTCGTGAATCTTCGTCACTGTCCGTCAGTTTCCGTTACTTTCCTTCAATTCTCGCCAATTTCCGTCGCTCTCCGCCGCCCTTTACCTCCGCTCGGCTCTTCTCCGTCAGGCATCGTCTACTTTCGTCACTCTCCGGTGCTCCCTACCCCACACTCCGGGTGGAGAAAGCCTCAGGGACTTTTCCTGCCCTTAGACCTTTTCCGTCACTCTCCGATCCTGCTGTCTCTTCAGTCCCTGGTTATTTGTGGTCTGCCCGTGACTCTGTCCTCCTCCCTTCACTCCTGGGAGAGTGGCCTGGTCTCTCCTGAGAGGCCTCTCCCCACTACCCGGCCTGACAGATGGTGGTGAGCGGGTCTCGGGGTGATCTCGAAGGGAGGATCGGGAGGAGGGTCTGGAGGTGGCCCCGTGGGGGTCCCGACAGGAGGATCGGGGGTCTGGGGGTGGCGCCAAGTGAAGGAGCGGTCTGGTGTGGTCCTGAGGACAGGAGCAGGGGTCTCGGTTTGGTTTTCAGGGGTGGAGCATGGGGTCTCTCCGTGGTCTGGAGGGTGGAGCAGGGGGTCTGGGGGTGGTACTTATGGACGGGACAGGGCTATTTCTCTTTTTGGTCCGGTTCCCATCTGCTGAGCTGGGGGTCCTTGTGATCCTGACAGGTGGGGCAGAATGGGAGGGTCAAGGCGAGGGGAAGGAAGGAGTGGCGGCCTGGTCCCAGGGGGGTAGGAAAGAGGTTCACGGTTCAGTTCTGATGTGCGACCCATCCATAGGAGAACGGACACCTCTGACTCTCCCATTCCTGGGCAGTGGCAGGGCCCAGTAGCTGCCTTCCCTGGCTGTCCTCGAGGCTCACTGGAGGATACTTTTTGTTCATTGTGGCAAATTTTTAAAAATTCTTCTGTAGATGTCAATGAGTTGAAAGCTGCCTCTGTGCAGGCATAGGTCCGTTCTTTGCCTACATTCCACTCTACTCGGCTGAAAGGAAATGGTAATATAGCTGGAATAGGTATCCTGGGGTCATTAGAGGATTTTACACTTCGTCTTAGAAAGGGATATCGATAGGAGGCCAGAACTTCTAGATCCTCTTGAATTTCAAGAAATACCTCCAAGCCTGGACCATATCAGGAGTCCTCATCTCTCCAAAATAAAAATTAAGAAATTAGCCGGGTGCGATAGCCCACTCCTATAATCCCATCTACTCTGGAGGCTGAGGCGGGAAGATCACTTGAGCTACAGTGGCCGAGGCTGCAGTCAGCTGTGATCATGCCACTGCACTCCAGCCTGGGTGACAGAGCAAGACCCTGAAAGAAAAAAAAAGGGAGGGAGGGAAGGAGGGAAGTAAGGGAGGGAGGGAGGGAGGAAAGAAGGAAGAAAGAAGGAAGGAAGGAAGGAAGGAAGGAAGGAAGGAAGGAAATGGCTTAAGCTCAGAGAGCTGTGTGTGGCCCCCAGCTCCCACCCCCACGAAGGGGCCTGCAAACCCACGGAGGGGCAGATTGTCTTGAGCTGGAGCCACAGGGACGGGGGGACTTCAACTGTCGGGGTTAGGGTTAGGGTTAGGGTTAGGGTTAGGGTTAGGGTTAGGGTTATGCTTTGAGGTTTCGGTTTATAGAATCTAGATGGGTTCGGTCCTGGGAAAATTCCAGGTCTGGGTTTTGTGGTTGGGGGTTGTTCTCAGGTGAGATGCAGCAGGTTAACAGTGTTTGCAAGGTATGTACAGATTCTTATGGTGCTATTGCTTGAATGTGTTCTCCAGATTTCATGTGTTGGCAATTTTTGTCTTTTTTTTTTTTTTTAGATGGTGTCTCACTCTGTCATCTATCACCCAGGCTGGAGTGCAATGGTGTGATCTCGGCTCACTGCAATCTCTGCCTCCCAGGTTCAACCTCAGCCTCCCGGTAGCTGGCATTGTAGCAGGACAAGCCACAGAAAAATTCCTCAGACACTGGATTAAAGAAAGAAGGGCTTACTTCGGCCAGGAGCGTCAGCACCCTTGTGTCTTAAGAGCCGAGCTCCCTGAAAAAGAAATTCCTGACCCTTTTAAGGGTTTACGACTCTAAGAGGTTCATGTGAAAGGGTCGTGATAGATCGAGCAAGCGTGGGGAATGTGACTGAGGGCTACATGCATCAGATAACAGTACAGAAAGTTTTTCAGTGCTTCCTCATACAGTGTCTGGAATTTACGGATAACACAAATAGTTTACGTCTGGGGCTAATATTATTATTTTAACCACCAGGGCCGGGTGGTGGTGCCAAGGTCGTCCAGTTATTTATCTTACTTCTCTCTTTTTTTTTTTTTTTTTAGCTTTTTGCTTTCTCCCTTTTTCCCTGTTTTATAAACTAAGGAAGGATGTGGGGAAGGGAAGGGCAGCAGGAGAAGTGGTGGTCTCCTTCCTTAGAATTACAGGCACCGGGCTTCATTCCTTGCTAATTTTTTTTTTTTTTTTGTATTTTTAGTAGAGATGGGGTTTCACCATGTTGGCCAGGCTGGTCTTGAACTCCTGGCCTCATGTGATCGCCCGCCTCGGCCTCTGAAAGTGCTGGGATTAAAAGCACAAGGCATGGTGCCCAGCCATGTGTTGGCAATTTAATCCCCAAATTCATGTCCTGATTGGAGATGTGGCCCTTGGCAGGTAATTAGGATTAAATAAGGTCATCAGGGTGGGTGGCTTTATATGATGAGGAAGAGAGACTGGAGCGGACACGCACTCTTGCCCTCCTGCCTCGCCGGCACTCTCGCTCTCCCCTCCCCTGCCATGTGCAGCCCTCCCCAACCACCAGAACTCGCCCTCCCCTTCCCGGCCGTGAGTGGACACGGACTCCCGCCCTCCCGCCATGTGCCGCCCTCCACTGGGCGGGGATGCTCTGGGCCACGTGCTGCTTGGGGTCCAGGGCCCGCGACTCGTGGGCCTGGGTGCTGGGTGGGGCCGCGGGTGCGCGTCAGGGGCCAGGCTGGGCGCCGAGGTCTGCAAAGGGGCGGAGAAGACGGGCTTGTGCTCCGCGCAGAGGCTGCCAGGGGGCGGCGGTGCACCTCCCACCCGGGTCACCTCGGTGCCACCCATGCCGGCCTCAGGGCAGGCGGACCCACGGCCCTCCACGCCCTCCCTCGCTCGCGTCCTGCCCGGCTGCCGCTGTTCGCATCCTCTCGGTAACTCCGTGGGGTCCCGCCCATTCGGGCGACTGCCCAGGCTGCAGCCCGCCAGCTAATCTCGGCTATCTTTCCTCACTCAGTTCTTCGCCTCCACCAGCTTCGGCTCTTTTCGTCACCCCTCTTTACTCCTCGTTCCTCTCCGTCACTTTCCGTCATCTCCGATTAGGCTTGGCCCGCTGCATCTCACCATTTTGCTTTCCTCTTCGTCGCTCTCTGATAAATTTCGTGAATCTTCGTCACTATCCGTTAGTCTCCGTCACTTTCCGTCAATTCTCGCCACTTTCCGTCACTCTCCACCGCCCTTTAGCTCCGCTCGGCTTTTCTCCGTCAGGCATCGTCTACTTTCGTCACTCTCCGTCACTCTCCGGCTGCTCCCTACCCCGCACTCCATGGAGAAAGCCGCAGGGACTTTTCCTGCCCTTAGTCCTTTTCCGTCACTCTCCGATCCTGCTGTCTCTTCAGTCCCCGGTTATTTCTGGTCTGCCCGTGACTCTGTCCTCCTCCCTTCACTCCAGGGAGAGTGGCCTGGTCTCTCCTGAGAGGCCTCTCCCCTCTACCCGGCCTGACTGATGGTGGTGAGCGGGTCTCGGGGTGATACCGAGGGGAGGAGCGGGGGTCTGGGGGTGGTCCTGAGAGGGTCCCGAGGGGAGGATCGGGAGGAGGGTCTGGAGGTGGCCCCGTGGGGGTCCCGACAAGAGGATCGGGGGTCTGGGGGTGGCGCCGAGGGAAGGAGCGGTCTGGTGTGATCCGGAGGACAGGAACAGGGCGTCTGGGGGTCCGGAGGGGAGGAGCTGGGGGTCTGGGTGTGGGTTTCAGGGGTGGAGTATGGGGTCTCCCTGTGGTCCGGAGGATGGAGAGAGGGTCTGGGGTTGGTCCCGAGGGGAGGAGCGGGGGGTCTCGGTTTGGTTTTCAGGGGTGGAGCATGGGGTCTCCCCGTGGTCTGGAGGGTGGAGCAGGGTGTCTGGGGTGGTACTTATGGGCGGGACAGGGCTATTTCTCTTTTTGGTCCGGTTCCCATCTGCTGAGCTGGGGGTCCTTGTGATCCTGACAGGTGGGGCAGCATGGGAGGGTCAAGGTGAGGGGAAGGAAGCAGTGACGGCCTGTTCCCAAAGGGAGTAGGAAAGAGGTTCATGGTTCAGTTCTGATGTGCGACCCATCCATAGGAGAATGGACACCTCTGACTCCCCCGTTCCTGGCCAGTGGCAGGGCCCAGTAGCTGCCTTCCCTGGCTGTCCTCGAGGCTCACTGGAAATACTTTTTCTTCATTGTGGCAAATTTTTAAAAATTCTTCTATAGATCTCAATGAGTTGAAAGCTGCCTCTGTGCCGGCATAGTTCCGTTCTTTGCCTACATTCCACTCTACTCGGCTGAAAGGAAATGGTAATATAGCTGGAAAAGGTATCCTGGGGTCATTAGAGGATTTTACACTTCGTCTTAGAAAGGGATATTGACAGGAGGCCAGAACTTCTAGATCCTCTTGAATTTCAAAAAATACTTCCAGGCCTGGACAATATCGGGAGGCCTCATCTCTACAAAATAAAAATTAAGAAATTAGCCGGGTGCGGTGGCACACTCCTGTAGTCCCACCTACTCTGGATGCTGAGACTGGAAGATCACTTGAGCTATGGCGGCCGAGGCTGCAGTCAGCTGTGATCATGCCACTGCACTCCTGCCTGGGTGAAAGAGCAAGACCCTGAAAAAAAAGGGAGGGAAGGAAGGAGGGAGGGGAGGGGGAGGGGGGGACGGAGGGAGGGAGGGATGCAGGAAAGAATGAAGAAAGAAAGAAAATGGCTTAAGCTAAGAGAGCTGTGTGTGGTCCCCAGCTCCCACCCCCAGCAAGGGGCCGGCAAACCCATGGAGGGGCAGGTTGTCTTGACGTGGAGCCACAGGGACGGGGGGACCTGAACTGTAGGGGTTAGGATTAGGGTTAGGGTTAGGCTTTGAGGTTTCGGGTTATAGAATCTAAATGGGTTTGGTCCTGGGAAAATTCCAGGTCTGGGCTTTGTGGTTGGGGGTTGGTCTCAGGTGAGATACGACAGGTTTACAGTGTTTGCAAGGTATGTACAGATTCATATGGTGCTATTGGTTGAATGTGTTCTCAGGATTTCATGGTTTGGCAATTTTTTTTCTTCTTTTTTTAGATAGTGTCTCACTCTGTCATCTATCACCCAGGCTGGACTGCAATGGTGCGATCTAGGCTCACTGCAACCTCTGCCTCCCAGGTTCAAGCGATTCTCCCACCTCAGCCTCCCGGTAGCTGGCATTGTAGCAGGACGAGCCACAGAAATATTCCTCAGACACCGGGTTAAAGAAAGAAGGGCTTTCTTCGGCCAGGAGGGTCAGCACCCTTGCGTCTTAAGAGCCGAGCTCCCCGAAAAAGGAATTCCTGGGCCTTTTAAGGGTTTACGACTCTAAGAGGTTCACATGAAAGGGTCGTGATAGATGGAGCAAGCGTGGGGAATGTGACTGATGGCTACATGCATCAGATTACAGTACAGAAAGTTTTTCAGTGCTTCCTCATACAGTGTCTGTAATTTACAGATAACACAAATAGTTTACGTCTGGGGCTAATATTATTATTTTAACCACCAGGGCCGGGTGGTGGTGCCAAGGTCGTCCAGCTATTTATCTTACTTCTGGTTTTTTTTTTTTTTTTTTTTAGCTTTTTGCTTTCTCCTTTTTTCCCTGTTTTATAAACTAAGGAAGGGGTGTGGGGAAGGGAAGGGCAGCAGGAGAAGTGGTGGTCTCCTTCCTTAGGATTACAGGCACCGGGCTTCATTCCTTGCTAATTTTTCTTTTTTTTTTGTATTTTTAGTAGAGATGGGGTTTCACCATGTTGGCCAGGCTGGTCTTGAACTCCTGGCCACAGGTGATCGCCCGCCTTGGCCTCTGAAACTGCTGGAATTAAAAGCACAAGGCACGGCGCCCAGCCATGTGTTGGCAATTTAATCCCCAAATTCATGTCCTGATTGGAGATGTGGCCCTTGGCACGTCATTAGGATTAAATAAGGTCATCAGGGTGGGTGGCTTTGTATGATGAGGAAGAGAGACTGGAGCGGACACGCACTCTTGCCCTCTCCTCCCTCGCCCGCACTGTCGCTCTCCCCTCCCCTGCCATGTGCAGACCTCCCCAGCCACCAGAACTCGCCCTCCCCTCCCCGGCCATGAGTGGACACGGACTCCCGTCCTCCCGCCATGTGCCGCCCTCCACTGGGCGGGGATGCTCTGGGCCACGTGCTGCTTGGGGTCCAGGGGCCGCGAGCCTCCGCTGCTTCTCGGCCTCGTGGGCCCGGGCGCTGGGTGGGGCCGCGGGTGGGGGTCAGGGTCCAGGCTGGGCGCCGAGGTCTGCAAAGGGGCGGAGACGACGGGCTTGGGCTCCCCGCAGAGGCTGCCAGGGGGCGGCGGTGCACCTCCCACCCGGGTCACCTCGGTGCCACCCATGCCTGCATCAGGGCAGGCGGACCCACGGCCCTCCACGCCCTCCCTCGCTCGCGTCCTGCCCGGCTGCCGCTGTTCGCATCCTCTCGGTAACTCCGTGGGGTCCCGCCCATTCGGGCGACTGCCCAGGCTGCAGCTCACCAGCTAATCTCGGCTATCTTTCCTCACTCAGTTCTTCACCTCCACCAGCTTCGGCTCTTTTCGTCACCCCTCTTTGCTCCTCGTTCCTCTCCGTCACTTTCCGTCAACTCCGATTAGGCTCGGCCTGCTTCATCTCACCATTTCGCTTTCCTCTTTGTCGCTCTCTGATAAATTTCGTGACTCTTCGTCACTGTCCGTCAGTCCCCGTCACTTTCCGTCAATTCTCGCCACTTTCCGTCGCTCTCCGCCGCCCTTTAGCTCCGCTCGGCTCATCTCCGTCAGGCATCGTCTACTTTCGTCACTCTCCGTCACTCTCCGGCTGCTCCGTACCCCGCACTCCATGGAGAAAGCCTCAGGGACTTTTCCTGTCCTTAGTCCTTTTCCGTCACTCTCCGATCCTGCTGTCTCTTCAGTCCCCGGTTATTTCTGGTCTGCCCGTGACTCTGTCCTCCTCCCTTCACTCCTGGGTCTGGTCTCTCCTGAGAGGCCTCTCCCCACTACCCGGCCTGACTGATGGTGGTGAGCGGGTCTCGGGGTGATCCCTAGGGGAGGGGCGGGGGGAGGGTCTGGGGTGGTTCCAAGGTTTGGAGCGGGGATGGGGTCTGGAGGTGGCCCCGAGGGGAGGATCGGGGGTCTGGGGGTGGTCCTGAGGGAAGGAGCAGTCTGGTGTGGTCCGGAGGACAGGAGCCGGGGTTCTGGGGTGGTCCCGAGGGGAGGAGCAGGAGGTCTGGGGGTGGTTCTGAGGGGTGGAGCGGGGGTCCGGGGGTGGTTTTCCTCAGACACCGGGTTAAAGAAGGACGGGCTTTATTCGGCCAGGAATATCGTCACATTTGCGTCTTAAGAGCTGAGCTCCCCGAAAAGAAATTCCTGGCCCTTTTAAAGGTTTATGACTCTAAGGGGTTCACCTGAAAGGGTCGTGATAGATGGAGCAAGCGTGGGGAATGTGACTGGGGGCTACATGCATCAGATAACAGTACAGAAAGTTTTTCAGTGCTTCCTCATACAGTGTCTGGAATTTGTAGATAACACAAATAGTTTAGGTCAGGGGCTAATATTATTATTTTAACCTCCAGGGCCGGGTGGTGGTGCCAGGGTCGTCTAGCTATTTATCTTACTTCTGTTTTTTTTTTTTTTTTTAACTTTTTCTTTCTCCCTTTTTCCCTGTTTTGTAAACTAGAGAAGGGGTGTGGGGAAGGGAAGGGCAGCAGGAGAAGTGGTGGTCTCCTTCCTTAGGATTACAGGCACCGGGCCTCATTCCTGGCTAATTTTTTTTTTTGTATTTTTAGTAGAGTTGTGGTTTCACCATGTTGGCCAGGCTGGTCTTGGGCTCCTGGCCTCAGGTGATCACCCGCCTCGGCCTCTGAAAGTGCTGGGATTAAAAGCACAAGGCACGGTGCCCAGCCATGTATTGGCAATTTAATCCCCAAATTCATGTCCTGATTGGAGATGTGGCCTTGGTCGATAATTAGGATTAAATAAGGTCATCAGGGTGGGTCCCCTGTCATGGGCCTGGTGGTTTTAAAAGATGAGGAAGAGAGACTGGAGCGGACACGCACTCTTGCACTCCCCACCCTCGCCCACACAGTCTCGCTCTCTCCTCCCCGGGCGTGTGCCGCCCTCTGTTATGCTGTGATGCTCTGGGCCGTCCCAGCCACGAGAACTGGAAGGGTTACACTTCGTTTATGAAGCACTCTGTGGTATTCTGTCATAGCAACAGAAATGGGCTAAGATACATGGTTTATAGATTTTAGGTTTGGGGTTCTTAGGGTGTGGGTCGGAGTTCCAGGCAGGGGTTAAGGAATAGGGTTAGGGTTAGTTTTAGGGCGGTGGGGAGGCAATATAGGCTAAGGTCAGAATCAGATCCAGGGCCGGCTCAGAGCTTAGTATCCTGGAGGCACCTCGTTGTGTTGTACCCAAGCGAGTTACAGAAAACGCGACACTTTGAGACGAATTAAGAGTCCTTTATTTAGCTGGCGGACAAAAAGATGGCTAGCGCTCAAAATTCTCTCGGCCCGGCAGAAGGGGCTAGATTTTCTTTTATACTTTGGTTTAGAAAGGGGAGGGGGGGTCTAGTGAAAACAATTTTACAGAAGTAAAGTAGGCAAAAAGTTAAAAGGATAAATGGTTACAGGAAAGTAAACAGTTCCAGGTGCAGGGGCTTTAAGACTATTACAAGGTGATAGAGGCGGGGCTTTGGGTGTTATCAATCGGACGAATTCCTGGGAACTGTGGATATTGCTCACCACAGTATCTTATGGGCTAATTGCATTCTTGGATGTGTTGGGAGGCAGCTTGCACAAGTTAAGTCCTTGAGGAAGGGGCTGCCAGTGAAGGAGCCAAGATGGAGTCTGTCTGGCTCTCTTAGCTAAGGGAGAGTCCATTCAGGTGGGAACAAGGCTAGGTGATTAAAGGAAAGGGAGAGTCTAAAAACAGGGTGAGTAAAAATGAGGTTGGGCATTACTGTCGTACCCTCCATCGCCTCCTCCAGTCTGAAACGATTCCATAACTGGGAAAACGTCAGGCAAGGACTTCCTGGAATGTGTCCACTGCAACCACCAGGTTTTCCACTGTGTTCTTTACGCCCTGTAACCCTGTTATCTAGTTTTTCAGCAATCTTTATGTTCTTCACCAGCACTCTGAGTACGTGAAAAAGTCCAAGATGCTTCTTCAGGGGTGAATTTTGCTACTTTTTAAAGAAGACTCAAAAGGCACTTTTGCAACTCAAAGTCTTTCTTCAAGTGATGAAATGTGTTACCTACTTCACTCATTGCTGTGATGCATTTTCCAATTCTAGATCCCCTTGGTTTTTGTTGTTGTTTTTTTTCTGTGTGAACTCTGCGTCATTTACTCACTCTCAACAACAGAATAAAAGAAATTGGCCACCATATCATATTCGGAAGGACAATCATGGCCACGAGACACAAAGGACTCCCAGCCCTCAGCCCAGGCCCCCCTCACACATGCAGGCATCATGGCACTGTGCCTGAACTAGCCATGCACACGGCGGGGCCCCCACGCTGGGAGACCCCTGAACTGTGCCTAAATGGGCTGAGTGTGGCCTCCATGCCTGGTTGTGCCCCCATGCCCTGACCCCACGTGGTGTAGGGCCAACTCCTCTTTCTCAGTCCCTGAGTGGCCCTTCCTTTGCAGACACACTTCAGCCTGCGTAGTGCCTGGTTGTCCTTCTGTGTGCAAGGATTGACTTCCAGGAGAGGACAGGAGCAGGAGGAGGAGCAGAGCGGGTGACCCTTCTGCCATGCCCAGCCCCTCTGTTGGCCTCAGGCGCTGCACACTGACTTCTCAAACCTGCCCTTTCTGCTTCCCGGCTCTAGGCGGGTAACAAGGAGGTTCCCCAAGCTGCTGTCCCTAGTGAGCCTCTCAGCCGCCCCTCCTGTCCCGTGACTGCCCTTCCCTCTTCAGCCCTGGCCTCCCTATTATTTCACCTGGAGCCATCATTTCAAATGAACAGTTGGGTTGGGGTGGTGACCCGTCCATGAGATACCTGAATCGTGGGGCAGCCTCAGACACAGCCCCCAGCCCCCCTCCTCATAGACCTAGTTCTCAGGAACTCAGGGCACAGGGGCCCAAGAACCCATAGCTGGGGAAAGCTCCCTCCTGACAGGGCTCAGCTCCATCCCCAAACTAGAGCCCCACCCTGCGGTTTCCATGGTGATGGTAAACCAACGACAGATTTTGGGGGTACGACTGCTCCCTTTGCCACGATACCTTCTTCCACGTGCCCCTGGCTTGATGACCAGACCGCTAGAGAGGGGAGGCCCGATTCCTAGGGGTGGGTGGGTGCAGGCAGAGCTGGGCCTGGATGGACAGTGAGTGGTAAGATCTCGAGATGCAGAAGGGGCTCCTGCCAGGGACTGGGTCAACAGGGTCCTGGACAAAAAGACGGGGACTCCGTGGATGAAAAAGACCTTTTCCTAGAAAATGTTTGCATCAGTCCCTAACAATGAAAAAAATAAGATAAATAACAGTACAAAAAAGCAACCACCAGAACAGCTCAAGGCAGTCTTTGAGGTCCCCCCTGTGAAGGGAAGTTGGAAGACACATCTGTGTGGCCCAGAGACAGTAGATCCCAAAGACAGAAGACCCAGGTCCCTAAATCCCCACAGGGGAACTGGGTTAAAGACCAGGAGCTCATCTACTGGACTGTCCCAGGTCACCTAAATCCCAGATGTGAACTGGGTTATCGCCCAGGGGCTCCTCCAGGGGCCGTCTCAGGGTCCTAGTGTGTCTGGAATTGGTGGGTTCTTGGTCTCACTGACTTCAAGATTGAAGCCGCGGACCCTCGCGGTGAGTGTTGCAGTTCTTAAAGGTGGCGTGTCCAGAGTTTGCTCCTTCTGATGTTCAGATGTGTTCGGAGTTTCTTCCTTCTGGTGGGGTCGTGGTCTCGCTGGCTCAGGAGTGAAGCTGCAGACCTTCGCGGTGAGTGTTACAGCTCATAAAGGCAGTGTGGACCCAAAGAGTGACCAGTAGCAAGATTTATTGCAAAGAGCAAAAGAACAAAGCTTCCAAAGTGTGGAAGGGGACACGAGCGGGTTGCCAATGCTGGCTCGGGCAGCCTGCTTTTATTCTCTTATCTGGCCCCACGCACATCCTTCTGATTGGTCCATTTTACAAAGAGCTGATTGGTCTGTTTTATAGAGAGCTGATTGGTCCGTTTTGACACAGTGCTGATTGGTGCATTTACAATCCCTGAGCTAGACACAAAAGTTCTCCACCTCCGCACTAGATTAGCTACATACAGAGAGCTGATTGGTGTATCTTCAAACCGTGAGATGGACACAGAGTGTTGATTGGCTCATTTACAAATCTTGAGCTAGATACAGAGTGCTGATTGGTGTATTCACAATCCCTCAGCTAGACATAAAGGTTCTCCAAGTCCCGACTAGACTCCGGAGCCCAGCTGGCTTCACCGAGTGGATCATCAACATACGATTCCAGGACACTGCTGTTGGGTTCTGAGTGTTTGTCCCTCACATAGGATTCCAGAAAACTGCTTCGAGCATCTGAGTGTTTGTCCCTCAGATAGGGTTAGGGTTGGGGTTGGGGTTGGGGTTAGGGGTTAGGGTTAGGGGTTAGGGGTCAGGGTTAGGGTTAGGGGTTAGGGTTAGGGTTAGGGTAGGGGTTAGGGGTTAGGGTTAGGGTTAGGGTTAGGGTTAGGGTTAGCGTTCTAATTGTAACGTGGGAGAGGAGGACGTGACACTGAATATCTCAAGGAGTAGAAACACCCTTGTGATACTATTCTTAATCTTCAGGGAGGAAGAGGATGATATTACTCCTATACAGACGGGTGTACGTCCTCTGTACAAAGCCGGTGTACACCCGTCTGTGCAATTGTTGACAATTTCCAGAGGGGGAGATGATATTACTCACAATATGATAAACCGGCTGTGAGTTCACCGGGGGTCCTAAGAGCCAAGGTGGCAGAGGGGCTGGCTCTTTCGCCTCGCCCCCCTGCGATGGTGGTCCTAAGAGCCCGGGGGGCACAGGGGCTGTCTCTTACACCCGCCTCGCGGGGGGCACCTTGCCCCTCTGCGATGGGGGTCCTAAGAGCCCGGGGGGCAGAGGTGTTGGCTCCTATGCCCCGCCTCGCAGGGGGCACCTCGTCCCCCTGTGATGGGGGTCCTCCTTCCCCTGGAGATTCTATTCGGATCAATATCGGCAGGTGGGTGTACACTTATTGCGATATTGAAAGTAATCCCATGCTCTCTCCGTCCCTGGACATTGGGAACACTATCGCAGGTGGGGGTACACCCACTGCGGTATTAGGAGTCATATTAGTATTACTTGTTACTCATTTACGATTCACATTAATATGAATTACCAATATTAATGTTAAGAAATAATTGCTAATGAAAAGTTTTCGGGTTATTAATGTTAATATTAATTATTAGGAGCTAATATTACTGTGTTCTACTGAATGTGATCAGTCCCAGTTGTTAACATCAGGCGTTATTAATAGTTAATATTAATAATTTATTGTTATCGTCAGTATGACTGTTGAATATTAATTATCATTATTATCAGTATTGATTTTAAAAATTATACGATCAGTTATTAATATTGATAATTATTAATGTCAATTAATAATTGATATTATTAATTGTGATAAGTAATATTGTGACCTTCCCCACAGTATTATTGGGAGTCATATCATCCTGTGGCCCTGAGGAGAGAAGGCATTTCTCTTTCTGTCTCCTGTCTCTGAGGAGGAGGAGGAAGTAAAAGTTGAAAACCAAGAGGATTGAAGTCAGTGGCAAGACCAGCCGCTGCCACTGATGAGCCGGCCTGAGGTGAAAAGATGAACCCCCTCCCCCACTCTAAGCACATGTGCTCTGAATCCATCAGGACCCTTTCACGTGGAACCTCTTAGAGCTGTAAGCCCTGAGAAAAGGCCTAGGAAGTCTGTCTTCCTTCGGGGCGCTCGGCTCTTAAGATGCGAGTCTGCTGACGCCCCCGGCTGATTAAAAGGAACCTCTTCCTTCTTGAATCCGGCGTCTGAGGGGTTTTGTCTGCGGCTCGTCCTGCTCCACTTTTTGGTTCACATGACCAGGAATGGAACCTGGGCCGCGGCGGTGAGAGCGCCGACTCCTAACCAGCAGACCACCGGGGAACTTCAAACTTTGTGGGCAATAGATTGCCCAACATTAGAAGTGGGTTGGCTGTCAGAAGTAAGCCTGGACAGGTCCCTGGTTTCTCAAGTGTGGCACAAGGTAACTGGGAAAGGATACCTAGACCGCTTCCCATACATAGACACTTGGTGACAGCTGGTGCTAGACCCCCCAGAGTGGCTAAGAGGGCAGGCAGCAGCAATACTAGTAGCCAAGGGACAGACAGCTAAGGAAGGATCCCGCTCCACCTGCCCAGGGAAATCAACTCCTCAAGTTCTGTTCGACCCAACGTCAGAAGATCCATTGCAGGAGATGGCACCAGTGATCCCAGTGGTGCCCTCCCCTTACCAGGGAAAGAGGCTCCCCACTCTTGAGCCCACAGTGCTTGCGCCTCCACAAGACAAGCGTATCCCTAGGCCACCCAGAGGAGACAAGAGAGGGGGTGAGGCCTCGGGAGAAACCCCTCCCTTGGCAGCTCGTTGACGACCCAAAACGGGGATACAAATGCCCCTGACAGAGCAGCGGTATACTGGGATAGATGAGGATGGTCACGTGGTGGAGAGGCGTGTTTTTCTCTACCAGCCCTTCACCTGTGCCGACCTTCTCAACTGGAAAAACCATACCCCGTCCTATACTGAAAAGCCACAAGCTCGAATTGATTTGCTCCCAACTATTATCCAGACCCACAACCCCACCAGGGCTGATTGCCACCGGTTGCTCATGTTTCTCTTTCACAGAGATGAAAGGGGGAGAGCGCTCCTAGCAGCAACTAAGTGGCTAGAGGAACACGCACCAGCTGATTATCAAAACCCCCAAGAGTATGGAAGGACCCAGTTACCAGTAAACGGCACCCAGTGGGACCCAAATGAAAGAGAGGATACGCAAAGGCTAAACCGAGACAGGGAAGCTCTCTTGGAAGCATTCAAGAGGGGAGCTCAGAAGGCCACAAACGTTAACAAGGTCTCTGAGGTCATTCGGGGAAAAGAAGAAAGTCCAGCACAATTCTATGAGAGATTGTGTGAGGCCTATCATATGTATACTCCCTTTGATCCCGATAGCCTTGAAAATCAGCACATGCTTCACATGGCTTGAGTCCGTCAAAGCGCAGAAGACATGAGAAGAAAACTGCAGAAACAGGCTGGGCTTGCAGGGACGAATACATCACAATTATTAGAAAGAGCTAAGCAGGTGTTTGTAAACAGGGATGCAGTAAGCGGTAAGGAACACCGCACAGAGAATGAACGTCAGGCCCGGCGAGACGCCGACCTGCCTGTTAGCTGCAGGAATCAGAGGGGTCCCCCCAAAGCGGCAAGGGAAGGGGGGCCCTGGGAAAGAAACTCAGCTTGGCTGTCAGAGTTGGCAGCGTAACCAGTGTGCTTATTGTAAAGAAATAGGACATTGGAAGAACAAATGCCCTCAGCTTAAAAGAAAACAAGGTGACTCAGAGCAGGAGGCCCCGGACAAGGAAGGTGCCCTGCTGAACCTGGCAGAAGGGTTCTTGGACCGAGGGAGAGCGGGCTCAAGTGTCCCCGAAGAGCCCATGGTCAGAATGACAGTCGGGGGTAGAGGCGTTGATTTTCTCATAGATACCGGTGCAGGACATTCGCTAGTAACCGCCCCGGTCGCCCCCTTCTCCGGAAAGACTATTGACATCATCGGAGCCACGGGGGTTTCAGCAAAGCAAGCTTTCTGCTTGCCTGGGACTTGCACTGTAGGAGGACATACAGTGACTCATCAGTTTTTGTCCATGCCTGACTGTCCCTTGCCCTTGTTGGGGAGGGACTTGCTTAACAAGCTGAGAGCCACTGTCTCTTTGACAGAGCACGGCTCTTTGCTGCTAAAGCTACCTGGAAAGGGAGTCACTATGACCCTTACGGTCCCCCGAGAGCAGGAATGGAGACTTTTCTTCACTGAGCCAGGCCAAGAGAGAAGACCAGCTCCGGCTAAGTGGTGGCCAAGAGTAGGGGCGGAAGATAACCCTCCAGGGTTGATATGGGGAGTAATATCATCCTCTCCCCGTTGGGATATTCGGAACCATATCCCAAGGGGTTGTCCACCCTCTGCGATATTGGGAGTAATGTCATCCTCTGTTTCCTTGGATATTAGACACAATATCACAAAAAGGTGTACACCCCCTGCAATACTGGGAGTAATATCATACTCTCCTTCCCTGGATATTAGAAAACAATATCATCAGGGCTGAACACCCCTGTGATAATGGGAGTAATATTTTCTTTTTTTTCTTCTTTTCTTTTTCTTTTTCTTTCTTGCTTTTCTTTTTTTTGAGACAGAGTTTCACTCTTGTTGCCCAGGCTGGAGTGCGATGGCACAATCTCGGCTCACTGCAACCTCTGCCTCCCGTATTCAGGCGATTCTCCTGTCTCAGACTTCCGAGTAGCTGGGATTACAGGCATGTGCTACCACGCCCCGTTCAGTTTTCTTTTTTTTTTTTTTTTTTTTGTATTTTTAGTAGAGACATTGTTTCTCCATACTGGTCAGGCTGGTCTTGAACTCCCGACCTCAGGTGATCCGCCCGCTTTGGCCTCCTAAAGTGCTGGGATTACAGGCGTGAGCGACGGTGCCCATCCACCACTTAGCATTTTAATTTTACATTTGTTGAAGTCACAGATCTCTACACACATTGATTGCTGCCTTATTATACACTTACATATAAATAAAGTGGGAAATACAAAAGAATAAAATGGGCACAGTATCCCTAAAGTTTCACATTCCGAGACATCTTAAGAATATTTGCTTTTTAGAATTTTGTTTCAATGAAGAAAGTGTGGTATACACACACTATGTGGTATTATCCAGCCTAAAAAGGCATAAAATCCTCTCCACTGCAGAAAAAATGGATGAGACTGCAGGGTCTGTATGTTAAGTGAAGTAAGGCAGGCACAGAATGACAAATATTACATGTCCTCACTTAGATATGGGAACAAAAAAGAAAATCTTGGCCAGATGTGGTGGCTCAGATCTGTCATCCCAGCATTTTGGGAGGCCGAGGCTGGCGGATTACGAGGTCAGGAGATCGAGACAATCCTGGCTAACACGGTGAAACCCCGTCTCTCCTAAAAATACAAAAAATTAGCCGGGCGTGGTGGCGGGCAGCTGTAGTCCCAGCTACTTGGGAGGCTGAGGCAGGAGAATGGCGTGAAGCTGGGAGGCGGAGCTTGCAGTGAGCCAAGATCGTGCCACTGCACTCCAGCCTGGGAGACAGAGGAAGACTCTGTCTCAAAAAAAAAAAAAAAAAGACAATGCAAAAAATCAGCTCAGCGTGGTGGCGTGTGCTTATAGTCCCAGCTACTCGGGAGGCTGAGGCACAAGAATCGCTTGAACCCGGGAAGCGGAGGTTGCAGTGAGCCCAGATTGTGCCACTGCACTCCAGCCTGTGCGACAGTGAGACTCCATGTAAACACAAAACAAAACAAAATGAAACAAAACCAAAAAACAAAACCAGACAGGCACTTCTGACACAGGCTGCAACATGGATGAACCTTGAAGACATTATCGTCAGTGAAATAAAGAAATCTCAAAAGGATAAACACGACCAGGCTCAGTGGCTCACACCTGTAACCCCAGCGCTTTGGGAGGCTGAGGCAGGCGGATCCCTTAAGGTCAGGAGTTCGAGAGCAGCCTGGCCAGTATGCTGAAAGCTCGTCTCTGTTAAAAACACAAAAATTAGCTGGGCGTGGGTGCGCACACTTGTAATCCCAGCTACTCGGGAGACTGGGGCGCAAGAATCGCTCGAACCCAAGATGTGGAGGTTGCAGTGAGCCGAGATCACGCCACTGCACTCCAGCCTGGGCGACAGAGAAAGACTGTCTCCAAAAAAAAAAAAAACAGAAAAACAAATTCAACACAGTATGATTCCACTTCTATCAAGTGCCTAGAGTAGTTAAACTCATAGAGTTGCAAATCAGAATGGTGGCCCCCGGGGTGGGCGAGAGAGAGGAATGGAGAGTTTGGTGAATGGGTGCCATTTCCATTTTGAAGGAAAAAACTGTTCTGGAGTTGACGGCGGTGATGGTTGCTAAACAATGTGAACGTACTTAATGTCATTCAACTGTCAACTGAAAAATAGTGGAAATTGTCAATGTTTATACCGGCCGTTCTAGATGAAATCATATCTATTTACAACTTTTAGTATTGATACGTGGTATATTTTCCCATAATAAAAGATGAAAATGAAAGCAGTTGGATCTTTAGAAAGAAAAGAAAGAAGCGAAGAATACACACAAGCTTCCTCCTGATTACAGGAGAGCCCCAAAGCTTCTTTGGACACTCCCTTTTCTCTTCTTCTTCCTGCAGTCTTATGAGGAAATCTTTAGAGATTGGGGAGCTTGGGCGACTTTGGCTAATGAGGAGCTCTGTGCCTTGAGCCCCCCAGGCCATAGAATAGTCAATACTCAGTCTGTGCCTCCAGCCCTGCAGTCTGAGGTTCCAGTCCTGGGGGCTCCACACCCATCACCTGTATCAGGAGGCTCATGTCTCACCCTGTCTTCTTGCCAGCCTTGAGGACGGAGTCTGAGCCTCCATCGTGCACCACGCAGGGAGGGCAGTGGACCTGTTCTCCGCGGTCATGGCCCGGCAGGGGGGAAGGGCAGTTCAGCTGAGGGACGTTCGGGAGCCTCGCTTTGTTTCCTCATCCTCAGGAAAAACAGGACAGTGCGGTGGGCAGATGGGAGGAGACCAAGCTGCAACCTGTCAGCTCAGCAGACTGTGGAGTTTCTGTTCTTGCTTGTGGTGAGGGGGCCTCAGAAATCTTATTCAAACTTTTGCCTTCCTCCCCCACTGAGTTGTCCTTTTCATAGACACCACACCCAAGATAGCAGGGAATGAGTCCCTCTAAACTATTCCCTAAGAACAACAAAGATGATGAAGGTGATGATGAGGATAAAGAGGATGAAGACAGACACCAGGGCATCATGAACCCTCACTTAGGGTTTCCTAAAGGCCAGGCTCTGAGCTCTGTGCTCTATGCAGCTTGTTTCATTTCATCTGCGTAGTTTCCCAGTTACGAGTGCACATTTCATGATGATTTTACGGACTAGAGAAGGAGCAACGCATTTTCATAGGACTTGTACCAGATCATGAAGTCCAAAAGGGTGAAGTCCAATTTGAACCAGGCAGTCTAAGTCCGGACACATGGCATTTGGCCGATCCTCTCCCTGCATCCATCCTGCCCTCTCAAATCCTTGTCACTCAGGCCGATGCCCCTGCTCACTGTGCCCTTCCCTTTGGGGGTTCCCTGTAGACCACAGCTAGACCAGTGGGTGCCACAATCACTGTGTCAAGTAGAGAAAGGGCAGCTGAGATCACATCAAAGGTTCCAGAAAGAATGGGCACAGGATCGTTCGGGACGCATCTCTCCCTTGCCCCTGTTCCTGGCTTTCCTTACAGCTCTCGGCTGCCTCAAAGGAGTCATCGATTCGGAGTTTGGCTTCCATTCCTACTGAGGAAGCTGGAAAGCGTTTCAAAAAATGCTCCTCAGACTCGCCCGTGGTTAAGACCTCTGAGCTCTGCTTACAACTTTTGGAAGCTGGGCGCGGTGGCTCACCCCTCTAATCCCAGCACTTTGGGAGGCTGAGGCAGGCGAATCACAAGGTCAGGTGTTCGAGACCAGCCTAGACCACACGGGGAAACCCCGTCTCTACTAAAAATAGAAAAAAAGGAGCCGGGCGTAGTGGTGGGCGCCTGTCCTCTCAGCTTCTCGGCAGGCTGAGGCAGGAGAATAGCTTGAACCTGGGATGCGGAGGCTGCAGTGAGCCGAGATCACTCCACTGCACTCCAGCCTGGGCCACAGAACGAGACTCCGTCTCAAAAAAGCAAAAACAAAAACAAAACCCAAACCACAACTTTTTGAGAGTTGGAAGACCATGAAGTAGAGTACCCGGGACTTAGAGTCTGGCCATGAATTTGGAATACCACCCTTTCTACTTCTCTGTATGGCAGGCGGTGAGATGTCCATCCTCTGAGACTCAGCACTCTCATCTGAGCTGATTTCTAGGTGATCTAATGGAAGCGAGCGATGATGAAACCGATCGTGGGTGCCCGCTGCGTGATCTCTCTGTGATGGCTGCGGAAAGTCAAGGCAAAGTGAATCTCCCATACACTCGTTACTATTTTAAGCTTCAACTCCATACAGTTCAACGGAAATATCCCCTGACCTGAAGTTCCGGTTTCCCTGCATTCCAGACAGGACATTTTCTTCTGTCCTTATCTCAGTAAGTACTCAGTATTGTGAGAGGAACAAGTGAGTCCCTTTTGTTTCTGATTCCCCAGAGCCTGTATCTTGCTTGGCACAGAAGAGGTAGCAAAAGTCAAAATCTGTGTTAATTCTTGAATTGACACTTCCTTGGTTCACAACCATTGGCTGTCATCAGTGTGACTTCGACTTACTTGATTCTTTTTGTTTTTTGTGTTTTGAGACGGAGTTTTGCTCCCGTTGCCCAGGCTGGAGTGCAGTGGTGTGATATCGGCTCACCGTAGCCTCTGCCTCCCAGGTTCAAGCCATTCTCTTGCCTCAGCCTCCCGAGTAGTTGGGGCTACAGGCGTCCGCCGCCATACCGGGAGAAGTTTTTGTATTTTTAGTAGAGGCGGGGTTTCACCATGTTGGCCAGGATGGTCTGGATCTCCTGACCCCGTGATCCGCCCTCCTCGGCCTTCCAAAGTGCTGGGATTACAGGCGTGAGCCACCGCGTCCGGCCGAACTTTCTGATGAAAATTCTAAGTCCACCTAAGCTAAAGACAGGAGTTGTAGCTGACGTGAATTTTCAAAGAAGACCCACCGATTTGAGGAAGCAATTACTCTCCTGCTGAAGGTGAAAAGTCAGAAAACGGAACGATGAAATCACTAGGACCTAACCGGCATGTGGAACTATTTTCTGCTTATGAACTATCAGCTTTCATTTCATTTCCAGCTGATATGGTCTCAGCTCTTGTTGCCCAGGCTGGAGTGCAATGGCTCGATCTCGGCTCACCGCAACCTCCGCCTCCCAGGTTCAAGCAATTCTCCTGCCTCAGCCTCCCGAGTAGCTGAGATTACAGGCATGCACCACTACGCCCGGCTAATTTTGTATTTTTAGTAGAGACGGGGTTTCCTCACGTTGAGGCTGGTCTCGAACTCCTGACCTCAGGTGATCCGCCCGCCTCAGCCTCCCAAAGTGCTGGGATTACAGGCGTGAGCCACCGCGCCCCGCCCGGTCTCAGCTGCTATACAGTGTTTATAAATGTTCTTAATCAAGGGAATTTGTATCGATCTAGTAGAATAAAATAAAATATTTGAGTTCTTAATTTCCTTTAATTAGGATAACCTTTTTCTTCAAGTGAAGAGAACGGCTTTGTTACGTATTTTTCTTAGGACAAGATAGGCTGTATTTTCTAGCAGTTACGCATTTGTTATATATGATGATCTGGTTCTTGGAACATTCTTGAATCTAGTGTCTCTAAGGCAGGCATGTACAGCAAGAAGTGAAGAACACAGATATCAATGATGAAAGCATTAGAAGACAAGTGAGTTTGTCAGAACTGCAAAATATTGCTGAGCGTGGATTGCTCTGAAATCTGAAAACATTACTTGTGAATTGCTTCTATCCAAAACGCAGACACAATGACGCGTGTTGGTTTACTTGTTTCCCATTTTTCAACCCCCTTTTCTAGGCAAAAGGTGTCCAAACCATGCAGACCCACAGAATCGAACCGATGTCTCTAGATTCCTCCTCCTAGAACTCTCAGGGGATCCAGAACTGCAGCCAACCCTCGCCTGGCTGTTCCTTCCATGTGCCTGGTCACGGTCCTGGGGAACCTGCTCATCATCCTGGCCATCAGCCCTGACTCCCACCTCCACACCCCCATGTACTTCTTCCTCTCCAACCTGTCCTCGCCTGACATGGGTTTCACCTCCACCACGGTCCCCGAGACGATTGTGGACATCCAATCTCACGGCAGAGTCATCTCCTAGGCAGGCCGCCTGACTCAGATGTCTCTGTTTGCCATTTTTCGAAGCATGGAAGAGAGACACGCTCCTGAGTGTGATGGCCTATGACCGGTTTGTAGCCATCTGTCACCCTCTATATCATTCGGCCATCATGAACCCGTGTTTCTGTGGCTTCCTAGTTTGGTTGTCTTTTTTTTTTTTTTTTTTCTTCTCAGTCTTCTAGACTCCCAGCTGCACAACTTGATTGCCTTGGTAACGACCTGCTTCAAGGGTGAGGAAAATCCTAATTTCTTCTGTGACCCTTCTCAACTCCCCCACCCTGCATGTTGTGACACCTTCACCAATAGCATAATCATGTATTTTCCTGCTGCCGTATTTGGGTTCCTTCCCATCTCGGGGACCCTTTCCTCTTACTATAAAATGGTTTCCTCCATTCTGAGGCTGTCATCGTCAGGTGGGAAGTATAAAGCCTTCTCCACCTGTGGGTCTCACCTGTCAGTTGTTTGCTGGGTTTATGGAAGGGGCGTTGGAGGGGACCTCAGTTCAGATGTGTCCTCTTCCCCCAGAAAGTTTGCAGTGGCCTCAGTGATGTACACGGTGGTCACCCCCATGCTGAACCCCTTCGTCGACAGCCTGAGAAACAGGGATAGTAAAGGTGTCCTGCAGCGGCCACACGGCAGCACGGTCCAATCTCCATATCTTTTTATCTGTTCCATTCCTTCTGTAGTGTGGGTGAAAAAAGGCAGTCAGGTCAAATAAGAATGATAACACAGGGTGAACACCCACTGTGACATTAGGAGTAATACCTCCTTAGCATATAAAAAACACTGTCACAGAGTATACACACGAGGGGTCCACCCACTGTGATATTAGAAGCAATATCTCCCTATAATATGAAGAACAATATCACAGGGTGATTTCATTCCCGATGTTGGTAATAAAACAATGATAAACATTAAGATTAATAACTAATATTAAAAATGGCATTAATAGTAATAATTCTAATCATGCATAATCCTCTCTTTAAAATAATCATTGATTAATAACGTTATACTATGAATTAATATTACCATTGATAGTTATTAATGAGACTGATGTTTAATAATTCACAATATTATGACTCCTAATACCGCAGGAGGTGCACACCTGCCTGTGATATTGTTCCTGATATCCAGGGATGGAGAGCATGATATTAGTTTTAATATCGCAGTAGGTGTACACTCACCCTGTGACACTGATCCTAATATCCAGCGGGTAGAGTATGACATGACTGCAACATAGCAATGAATGTAGAGCCACCCGGTGATATTGCTGCTAACATTCACGGAAGAAGCGTATGACGTTACTCCCAACATCGCAGGAAGTGTCCACCCCTTTTGTGATATTGTTCCTAGTATCCCGAGGGGGAGAGGATGATAATAATTCCAGCATCGCAGGCTGTGTTCACCCACTCTGTGATATTGTTATTAATATCGCAGGGAGTAGAAACACCCCTGTGATACTGTTGTTAATCTTCAGGGAGGAAGAGGATGATGTTACTCGAATACAGACGGGTGTACGTCCTCTGTAGAAAGCCGGTGTACACCCGTCTGTGAAATAGTTGATAATTTCCAGAGGGGAAGATATTAGTCACAATATGGAAAACAGGCTGTGAGTCCACCGTGGGTCCTAAGAGCCAGGGGGGCAGAGGGGCTGGCTCTCAGTCCCCACCTAGCGGGGGGCGCCTCGCCCCTCTGCCTCTCCCGCCCTGCATATTACGAAAAATATCACAGAGTGGGTGTACACCTCCTGCGATATGGGGGGTAATATCATCTTGTCTTCTTTTGGATAATAGGAACAATATCACACGGGTTTGTACACTTTCTGTGATATTGGGAGTAATATCAACCTCTCTGCCTTGGAATATTAAGAACAATGTCACAGAATGGATGTACACCCCCTGCGATATTGGGAGTAATAGCAGCCTCTCCTCTCCGTGGATGTTCGGAGTCATATCCCAGGGTGGCTGTACACCTCCTGCTGTATGCACCCTATTTGTAATCTTTTATCCCTCGCCCCCCTCCCTATTAAATAATAGACAAAAAATAATGGGTTTAGAATAAATGAGTTCAAACAAATTGTCAAACATATGTGGGAAAATTGGAATCAGTTTCTGAGGAAAAGCAAAAAACTCAACAGAAATGCTCATAAAGCATCATCCCTCCATGGCTAGAGCTGCCAGGACACCAAAACACCAAAATCATCTAGGGAAATTTTGTAGAAGTCCTAGATGTACTAACTGTTCTGTGAATACACAGAGATGTAATTATAACTGTTACCTGCATGTAGAGTAAAGATGAGAAGGGATTGGTCATGGTGGCAGCTACCTCAGGTGTTACAGAGCAGACGTGGTTCCAGGACAGTATGTGTCCGGGCAGAGGGGTCCTCGGAGGCTATTAGAAGCTGGTCATGGCACAGACATTGTAAGTCACATGGTCTCATTACTTTCAATGACGAAAGCAAAATTGCTTTTGCATCAGACTAATACAACGGCCTGGCAAGAGCACAGGAAACGTCCCTGTGGTGTTAGATGGAGACCTCTGATGCAGCACAATTCCTTCATCCCCTTCTCCAAAACCCCCTCTTCCAATTCCACTGAAGAGAAAATCTGATGCAAATCTGGTGTAAGCAGGCTCAGATATATCTACCACTATAGATAGTAGAGGTGACTCACAAATCCAAGCCTATCAAATACATCACTAAGAAATTACATGTTTAATTTTTTTTTGAAATTAGGGATCATGATATGAAAGTTATCAGAATCAAAACTGTCACTAATGTTTAAAAGGAAAACACCTGGACAGATAGATTCAGAGAAGGCCTTGAAGAGAGGGTTCTCATGCTTCCAGGCCTGATAACAAAAACTATCACAAAATACCACAAAAACCACAACCTTGCACAAAGGCCATAGCAACCTTACACAAAATACACTTCTGTGAGGACATCTATCCAGCAACCACCTGCCCAACCTTCAACTGACATCGACCTTGTTGTTGATCTGTATAGTTGAAGATAACTGTATCGAAACAATTACATAAGCCTCTTCATTTTTCCTTTATTTGTTTCTACTCCCCCATGCTTCCAGGTTGATCGTTTTTCTGTTAAAGACCTTGTCTTCCTTCACCATTTGAATCTACATAGTTTCTTTTGTCAGGCATGTTCCCATTACAATGTCCTCCTCCCTAAGGTCTGTCTTTTTCCATCAGAGAGCCTTTCTCTGTTTTCTAGGTTTACAATGAGAAGGGCTCTAAAGCATTTTTGTAAAACTTTTACTGTCTTCCTAGGAACAAATCATTGACTTACAGTATTGATATTGACTTATTTACATTTCTGGGGATGAGGAATTAAAGATTTCACAAATTTTCTTCTTGAGAAGATCCAAGTTTTCACGTGAGCAAAACTGAATATGTAAATTGATATGTAAATTATGCTGCAGATAATATAGTCAAATGTTTACTTGTATTTAATTTGTTACACATGGAAATTGCATATGTGAGATAATATACTAAGAAATTATCACATTTAATGAAATGCTTTAATCAAATTCCCGATTGAATTTTTGATATCAATATCTTTTTCTTTGTTTAATCCATCTTTAGAGTGAACAGGGCTGTCTAGGCCAAAGTCCTCACTTCTATCTACATTGTCTGAGTTACAGAACTTTTTGAATTTATTATGTTGTCACAGGAAGTCTCCTATTGCTTGTTTAAAGGAGTCTCTCTCAATATGATGCAGAATCCAAAAGCCCTGAAAGGCGGATATCCTGAGTTTCTGTTACCGGAGCCAAAGTTTGCCAATTTCTTGTAGATCCTGCTACAGTTAAACTTCATTTAAGTAATCATTAAAAGCTGCATTTATTCCCTCACTTGAAATTTTGATTTCACACTATTAGGACTAATTCTCTAAGTCTTTGCTAAGTAATGTTCCTCCTTTTCTTGTAGCTTCACTCTGATGATCTCTATATGCAACATCAATTGACATAAAGTACATTCGGGGCAAGAGAGTTTCCTTAAATATTACTTCGTTATTCAAAATAATCACAAAAGCACTCATCGTGGGAGAACTTGTGAGGATTCATATATAGGGAAATACTTTTTCTGAGGCATAATTCTGTAAAGAAATTCACCTTAATTTGAATATATATGGGAAAATATCCTTGTTCACTAGTAGTCTATATTCACTGTTTTCTTCCCTCATAGACCAGCCAGTTCACTATTATTCTCCAAATGATGTGTGCCTCTGTAGAGTCTAGGCTATCTGCATACCTAATTTTTCCCACAAATTACTGTTTTGAATTACACTGAATTCAATTCAAGGGGATGTCATTTATAAACAGTGCAAATATGTACTGCACAAGGGATCTTAGAAATCATATGCATGGTTTGATCCATAAGCTCATATGAGCGTGCAATGTCAACTTTTTTCATGTTTTTTTTTAAAGCCACTTAAATTCTATTTTAAGCCACCATCTGCCTGTGCTCTTAGGGCAGTTAGCCTTAAATCATTTTAAGATGCTCCCCTCTAAGTACTGTGATAGTGATAGAGATGTCACCAGTCAGGTGTTCTAGGAAACCGACTTGGAGTTGGAGATTTGCATGCAAGGAAGTTCAAATGGATATTCCCAACACCTGCGAAGAGTGAAAGCAATAGGATTGGGCAGAGCAGGAAGCTGGCTGGAATGCAATCACTATCATGGCCGCAGCCCGCTCTACAGGGATCTTGGTGAGTTTACCTAATGACCTCAAATTGGAGCAAGCAAGCCAGGCCACTATATTTCTGTACCAAGCAGTTCTCGGATGTGGGATGCCTTGAGAAGGGACATGAACTTGGATGAAGGAACTTTACTGTGCTGTGAGTGTTGTTGCCAGGAGTCAGCTGTCAACACTCGCAGGAGACAGGGAATTATGCTTTAGTCACTGAGGTGGCACCTAGTGCCAGACCACAGCCTTGTTAAACAGAGCCAGAATTTGGAGGATGGATGGTGGGTTTAACATTTGGGGCTTGACATCTTGTCCCCACAAGCTGCTGCTGGCCTATTCCTTGTCCATTTCTGTGTGGCCTGTTTAGGCCCACCGGCTTCCTGCTTCTTCTTTACCATATCTGGAATGCAAAAGTCTACTCGTAATTTGGCCCATGGTCCCTTCTCCTTAGACATATCCTTGTAGCTATTTTTTTTAAAGATGACTATGCCTTCTAGAATATTTCTAAGAAACTGCCTAAGTCACCACTGCTACCAAGAGGCCTTTGCTTTTTCCTCTTCTTAACTATGGGAAAGGAAGGTAGGAATGTAGGGAGTGAGTATTTTCTAACCTGCAAAAAAGTCATTTTACCCTATATAATTTTTGTTAGCGAATTCCTTCTTTGCACTTACTCCACAATCTTTCCAAATTCTCCCAAATGCTCATGCTTTTAAAAAACAAAAGACAGAAATGATAGCAGGTTATTATATTTTCCACCAAACCTTTTGTTTCTATTCCTTTACGTCAATGAGCTTAGAATAACTGCTCCTGAAACTGGGAAAGGGACTTGGGAAAAGAAAGAAAAAAAAAGCTCTCAAAGTTTAACATCACAAAACATTATAGTCACTGTTATTTTATATTAATTAATTAATTAATTTATTTATTTATTTTTGAGATGGAATCTTGTTCTGCCACCAGGCTGCAGTGCAGTGGTGCAATCTCAGCTCACTGCAACCTCCGCGTCTTGGGTTCAAGCGATTCTCCTGCCTCAGCCTTCTGAGTAGCTGGGACTACAGGCGCCGCCACCACACCCAGGTAATTTTTGTATTTTTAGTAGAGATGGGTTTCACCATGTTAGCCAGGATGGTCTCGATCTCCTGACCTTGTGATCCACCCGCCTCGGCCTCCCAAGGTGCTGGGATTACAGGCGTGAGCCACCGCGCGTGGCGTTGTTTTGTAATTTTTACATCATATATCCCCTGCGTTAGACCAAGAGCTTGTAAAAGCCAGAAGACATACACCATTTGTAGTTCAGTTAGAGATGTTTACTGATAAAACTGATTCTTCCATCTGAGGGTGGTATTTGTAGTTACAGTAATGTAGATGACAATCTAAGTTATGTTCTATAAACTGTGTCACTGACATCTCAATCTACAGCTAACTTTAATTTTTTAGAAGCAGAGGAGTGGGTTGTATAGGTTTAGAAATACATCCATCAAGCTGGTTAAGTGAGATGGATTCAAACCTTCAACTCACTGGAATATTTACCAAATTGACTATTCATTCTCTAAAGGAGCCATATAAACAAGGTTCTTTCTAAAATTCAAAATTATGTAAGGTTTTATTTCCTTTTTATGCTGTTATGAATTGGATTGTAGAGGTTATAAGGTGAAATAAGATTACTTTTACAGTAAAACATACAACACATTGCCACAAGAGGGCAGCCTTTGAACATGAATTGCTTCTCAGGCATCCTTGAAATTTTGAGAGTTACTTTAATTCACACAACTAAATAATAAAACACTACAGAGGATCTAAGAAGATACTTTGACTTACGCATATTGTTACTTTTTTATTACTGCCAGTGGAAGATGTAATCTATAAGGAAGGCAAGGGCTGAATTTGTTTTATGTAAAAAGACAAATTTCTTTGGGTTGTAGCTTTCAAACATCAAGATAGTAGGTCAATGTCTAAATGAGTGTATCAAAGTTCTCACACTAGCACATGTAAGTCCACCTCTTATCTACCCAAAATTCTAACAAAGCAAAGGCAAGGTGGAAGAACCAGACAAATGTAAGTGCCTAGGATACATAATTGCCACTGGATTTTATGGTTTAGTTTTCAACCTGCCAAGTTTCACTAAGAGACATGTTATTTGGAGAGGTTGCTAAAGTGTAATTGCATGATGTCTCTGTGTACGGTTGGTCTGGACCTCTCTCTGTCCAGTGGTTGCCCTCAACTGGTTAGAGCCACTTCTCTAAAGATCATGCTTATGTCCCTGGAGCAGTCCACAGCACTATCAATGTCTGACCTCCACCTTGTTCCAATTAATATTTCTGTACTTACTGAATTGGAAAACATACAGGTGTTTTCTGCCTGGTCACTTGTGGTTTTACAACACTCTCCCCCTCCCCACCACTGCCCCAGGTGATTTTGATGCCAGCCAAAGTGTGAGAACTACTGGCAGCTGCTGGCAGAGAGCAACAAAGGCCCAAACCCTCTGCGCGATTTCAAGACCCGTATCTGCTTTTCAGCTGTATGTCCTTCTCCTTCTCACAGCTGAGCCCACGCCTCCTCCCTCAGCACTTGCAGGCTATGCTGTCCAGCCTGTGTCCAGGATCAGTCCTGACGTAAGGCACGTGGGGTTTAAGGAGTTCTCTCTTCAGTCTTGTTTCTGCACCATCTCTGACAGTTATATTCTAGTTGTAATCATGGGGCTTCCTCCTTTTGTTTCCAGCTCCATGCTCGTTTTCTCTATCACATTCTACCTTGTAATAACCTAAATCTTCTGGTGGGCAAGCTTCTTCCTCAATCCAATTTGTGTTTGTGTGTTCCTGCTTTGGGGATTGGCTTCGTAATCCAGGTATTGCTACTGCCTTGAATGCGGAGACCGCATCCTTCTGTCTAGATTTCTTGATTTTCTGGATCGTAAACCTTATTAGGGCCCCTTTTTCCTAGAATTGGAGCCTCTACTTTGTTCTTGCTACTTTAGTTCACCAGAAAGCGCGATCTCTGCCTAAATTTCAAAGTGTTGGCTTGTTTAAATATCCTTTTGTGAGACTTTTGTCTTCCTGTGGAGTGATTTTTTCATCTTACATACAATTGCTAATCCTTTTATCTTGGATGTAATTGAAATAGTTTAATCTGTGTTACCAGCAACAAGAACCCCTTTTATGAGATGGAGAAGGCAGGTCAGTCTCATAACATGTGTCCCCCTCTGTGTGTTGAATTTATGTCAGAGCCAGGCTCTTTCCTACCTGATGTCTCTCACCAAATTCCAGTGTTTATGTCCTAGGAGGTGCCCAATAAATTCTAGAGTTGATACAAGCTGTAATTTTAGAGAAATTCCATTAAGTTGCTTAATTTAAGCAAAAGTTGTTTAAATTAAGCAACTTAATGGAATTTCTCTAAAGTTAAGCCCAAAGCAAGTAGAATTAGATTATATACAACCTAATCAACTTTTTTTTTTTTTTTTTCTGAGGATGAGCAAGATTTGGGCTTCAGTGACAACAGTTGTCCCCTAAATATTAATACTCAAAATCTGGAATCACCAGTACAATGTTGAATAGAGGTGACGAACACACACATCCTTTTCTTGTCCTAATCTGTGTGGTTTAAACATTGACGCTTTCACCATTAAATATAATATTTTTTATATGTTTTGCTGTGGATGCTTTCCATCACTTCGAGAAAATTTCTTTTTCTAGCTTGCTGAGAGTTTTTTCTTTTTTTAATCAGCAATAGATATTTCTCCAAATGAAATATCCAAATGACCAACAGGTACATGAAAAAGATGCTCAGCATCACTAATCATCAGGGAAATGTAATTCAAAACCACAGAGATATTGCCTCAAGCCTGTTAGAATGGTCTCATTAAAAGAAAAAGATAATGAGTGTTAACAATGGGGAGAAATTGGAACACTTGTACAGTGTTTCTGGGAATGTAAAACTGTGCAGCCTCTATGGAAAGCTGTACGGTGGCTCCTCAAAAAAATTAAGACAGTAGAACTACTATATGATCTGGCAATCTCACTTCAGGTTATTTATCTGAAAGGATTGAAATTGTGATGATTCTCTGATTCTCAGGCTCATTGCAGCATTATTTACACAAATCAAAATGTGGGAATAAGGTTAATGTCGATTGGCAGATCAATAGATAAAGAAAATGTGGTATATTCATGCAACGGAGTATTATTCAGCTTTAAAAACAGAAAGCCCTGCAATATGCAACATGGATGAACCTAGAGGACATTAATGCTAAGTAAAGGAAATGAGTCACAGGAGGACAAACTGTGTGATTCCACGTGTATAAAGTATCTAAGATAGCCAAATTCATTAGAATCACAGATTAGAATGGTGATAGCTCTTTAAGCTGAAATCAGTTTTGCATTCCTGCGTTTTGTAGTTTTGGTATCAGAATTCTGACTCATAAAACAAGTTTGGAATTTCCCCCTTCTTTATTTCTGAAATAATTTAAACATTTTATTTTTTTTAAATGTTTGAAAGAATTCACCAGCAAAACTCTTTGGATCTGGAGTTTGCTTATTTTTTTATTTTCTTTAGTTTTATGTTTTTATGTGCAAGTATTTGACAATTAATTACTTTAATAAATGTCAATTCATATGTTCCATTTAATCTTGTGAATTTTTTTTATAAGTTTTTTTCAACGAATTCACCCTTTCATCCAAGTAATGAAAATTGGTATAAAATGTTTTACAATATTCCATTATCTTGTTAATGTCCCTTGTGTCTACAACTGTACAATCTCATTAATCCCTGATATTTATAATTTGCGTTTTCTTTCTTTCTCACAGAACTAACTTTTGGCCATGTGAATTTTCTCCTGTGTCTGTTTTCTGTCTCATTGATTTCTAATTTCTGTTTTATTTCCTTTCTTCTACTTTGTTTGGACTTAATTTGCTCTCTTGTTTTAGATTTTCTTTTTAAGGTAGAAAATTAGTTCACTTGTTTTGAACTTCTCTTTTTTAGAATAAGCATTTATACAAAAACTTTACTCTGGGTCTGCTTAACTTTATCCCACACATTTTGATATAGGATATTTTTATTTGTATTCAGTTCAATGTATTTTAAGGTGTTTCTCATGATTTCTTCCTTGAGCTAAAGGGCATTTTAAGGTGTATTTAAATCTTCCAGTAGTGTAGACTTTCCTGGGTAGCTTGTTTTTACCCATTTCAACTCATTTTCATTGTGGTCAGAAAGCATACTTTCTATGATTACAGTGTTTTGAAACTTCTTGAGGGATATTTTGTGGTCTATAGTCTATTGAGAAATGTTTCACGTGTAGCATAATAGAACATATATTCTATCGTCTTGGTCAATATTGATTAGGTCAAGCTGTTGTCAAAATTATTTTATCTTAACTTTCTTTAGTTATTCTGTCAGTTAGCAATATAGCATTATGTCTTCATAAGTACTTGACATTTGATCATTATGAAATAGCTTTCTGTTGTAATATTGCTTGTTTGGAGGTCTACCTTTTCTTCTATTAATATAGCCACATAAGATTACTTGTGCTTGTTGTTTCCATGGTATACTTGGAAATTATTTTACTCTCAGCTTATCTATATCATAATATTTGGAATGCATCTCTTATAGGTACTTTTATTAATGTCTATTGGCAGATGAATAAAGATAATGTGGTATATTCATACAACAGAATATACTGATGGACAATCTGTGTTTTATTTGGAGTATTTAAATTACATTTGAAATAATTATTGATAAGGTTGGATTTAAGCCTGCTATTTTGCTTTTTTTTTCTTTTTTCTTTTTTGTTTTTTTTTAGACGGAGTCTCGCTCTGTCGCCCAGGCTGGAGTGCAGGGGTGCGATCTCAGCTCACTGCAAGCTCCGCCTCCCGGGTTCACGCCATTATCCTGCCTCAGCCTCCCGAGTAGCTGGGACTACAGGTGCCGCCACCACGCCCGGCTAATTTTTTGTATTTTTAGTAGAGACGGGGTTTCACCGTGTTAGCCAGGGTGGTCTCGATCTCCAGACTTCGTGATCCGCCCGCCTCGGCCTCCCAAAGTGCTGGGATTACAGGCGTCAGCCACCGCGCCCGACCTATTTTGCTCTTATGTTCTATTTGTTCCCTCGTTTTTTGCTCCTCTGTTCTTTCTTTCATGCCTTTTTATATTAACTGAACAATATTCGGCATTCCATTTTAATTCCTTTATTGGCATTTTAGAAGAATGTCTTCATATGATGTGGTGGTTCTCTAGGGATTATAATCAGCACCCTGGGCTTATCTCAGTCCACTTACTGTTAACAGTCAACGTTTTCATGTAACATAAAGAAATGTTGCAGCAAAATTGTTGCGTTTAGTCTCCTGTCAGAGCTATTAAATTAGAATTGTTTACATACATTATCAACAGTACACTTAATTTTTTATTTAAACCATCAGTTGTTTGTTATAAAACTAAAAGAAAAAAGCCTTAGTTTTTCATGTTGATGCACTTGCCATTCCTAGAGCTTCTCCTTGCTTCCTGTAGTTCAGAATTTCCATCTGTTGTTATCTTTCTTCAGCCTGAAAAATTTCCGTTTGCATTTCTTGTATTTAGGTCTGCTAATGACAGATGTTCGAAGCTTTCTTTTATCTGAATAAATCTTTATTTTCTCAAGAATTACTTTTTCTAGTTATAGAATTTGGAGTTGACAGGCTTTTTTTTTTATTTTGAAGATGTGGTTTCATTGCTTTTTAAACTGTCATTTCTGATGACAGGTCATCTGTCTATTTGTTTCCATGTGTGTACATTATTTTTCTCCCTCCCTTTAGCTACTTTCAGGATTTACTCTTTTTTTGCCCAGTGGTCTGACTATGATATGTCTACATTTGGTTCTTTATTTTTATTCTGTTCTTTGAGTTTCTTAAACCTGTAAGTTGATATATGCTGACAATTAGGAAAACTTTTGGTCTTTACTTTTTCAAATAGCTTTTTCTGTCTCATTTTCTCCTTCTCTACTCTTTCTAGGACTCCAATTATATTAGTTCTAGACTGGCCCTATTTTTATTATTTTTCCTCCTCTGTGTTCTTTTTTTTTTTTTTTTTTTACTTTTTTTAATTAATTTTTTTGCATACAAAAACAATAAACATTTTCTAAAAATACATACAAACAAAAAGATGCGTATCAAACATATTAGGAAGGTTGCACATGGGAAGTCGGGGAATAGAAATGGGGGGTGGGAGTTAAAATAAATGAGAGAGGGACTTTATATGGATCAGTGATAATAACTCAATCCTCTATTTGACAAAGAAGAGGGAGAAGGAAGAGGAAGAAAAAGAAAGTGGGATAAAGGATCAGAAAGGGAGGAAAATAGAAAAAATTAGAGTATGACTCCAGGGTAGACCTGTTTTGTTGTCACTGAGTTGGTTGGTTGGTTTGTCTGTTGTATTCTTCATGTTTCGCCAAGTTGGCCAGACTGGTCTCGAACTCCTAGCCCGAAGTGATCAACCCGCCTCACCCCCCAGAGTGCCGGGACCACAGGCGTGAGCCACCACGTCCAGCCCCCACATTGCTTCTGGCCTCCGTGGTAGACCTCCCAGACGGAGCGGCCAGGCAGAGGAGCTCCTCACTTCTACCCAGACACGGGGCGGCCGGGCAGAGGAGCTCCTCACTTCCCAGACGGGGCGGCCAGGCAGAGACGCTCCTCACTTCTTCCCAGACGATAGGTGGCCGGGCAGAGGCGCTCCTCACTTCCCAGATGATGGGTGGCCGGGCAGAGGCGCTCCTCACTTCCCAGACGATGGGTGGCCGGGCAGAGGCGCTCCTCACTTCCCAGACGATGGGTGGCCGGGCAGAGGCGCTCCTCACCTCCCAGACGATGGGTGGCCGGGCAGAGGCGCTCCTCACTTCCCAGATGGGGCGGCCGGGCAGAGGCGCTCCTCACTTCCCAGATGATG
This sequence comes from Symphalangus syndactylus, assembly GCF_028878055.3. Taxonomy (NCBI): domain Eukaryota; kingdom Metazoa; phylum Chordata; class Mammalia; order Primates; family Hylobatidae; genus Symphalangus; species Symphalangus syndactylus. The sequence continues at coordinate 14,447,584 of NC_072447.2, read as the reverse complement.
GGTGGCCGGGCAGAGGTGCTCCTCACCTCCCAGACGATGAGTGGCCGGGCAGAGGCGCTCCTCACCTCCCAGACGATGGGTGGCCGGGCAGAGGCGCTCCTCACTTCCCAGACGATGGGTGGCCGGGCAGAGGCGCTCCTCACCTCCCAGACGATGGGCGGCCGGGCAGAGGCGCTCCTCACTTCTTCCCGGACGGGGCGGCCGGGCAGAGGCGCTCCTCACTTCTTCCCGGACGGGGCGGCCGGGCAGAGGCGCTCCTCACTTCCTCCCGGACGGGGCGGCCGGGCAGAGGTGCTCCTCACCTCCCAGACGATGGGTGGCCGGGCAGAGGCGCTCCTCACTTCCCAGACGGGATGGCCGGGCAGAGGCGCTCCTCACTTCCCAGACGGGGTGGCCGGGCAGAGGCGCTCGCTCCTCAGTTCCCAGACGGTGGGTGGCCGGGCAGAGGCGCTCCTCACTTCCCAGACGGTGGGTGGCCGGGCAGAGGCGCTCCTCACTTCCCAGACGGTGTGTGGCCGGGCAGAGGCGCTCCTCACTTCTTCCCGGACGAGGCGCCCAAGCAGAGGCGCTCCTCACTTCTTCCCGGACGGGGCGACCGGGCAGAGGCGCTCCTCACTTCCTCCCGGACGGGGTGGCCGGGCAGAGGCGCTCCTCACTTCCTCCCGGACGGGGCGGCCGGGCAGAGGCGCTCCTCACTTCCCAGACGGTGGGTGGCCGGGCAGAGGCGCTCCTCACCTCCCAGACGGGGCGGCCGGGCAGAGGCGCTTCCCACCTCCCAGATGGGGTGGCGGCCGGGCAGGGGCTGCAATCCCAGCACCCTGGTAGGCCAAGGTAGGCGGCTGGGGGGCGGGGGCTGCCGCGAGGCCAGACCACGCCACCGCGCTCCAGCCCGGGCAACACCGAGCACTGGGTGAGCGAGACTCCGTCTGCAGCCCCAGTACCTCGGGAGGCTGAGGCGGGCAGAGCACTCGGCGTCAGGAGCTGGCGACCAGCGTGGCCAAGATGGCGAATGCGTGCCTGCAGCGAAAAGGCAGGCGGTGGCGCGTGCCGGCAGTCCCAGGCAGTCCGCGGCGTGGGCAGCAGCAAGCCGAGTAGATTGCAGCCTGGGCCAGAGAGGGAAAAGAAGAAAGAAAGAAAGAAAGAAAGAAAGGAAGGAAGGAAGGAAGGAAGGAAGGAAGGAAGGAAGGAAGCTCCTCCTCTGTGTTCTTAACTGTATTGGGAAATTGTTCTTGATCTCTTTTTAAGTTCACTGATAGTTTATTTCTGCCATCTTTAATTTACTGGTATGTGCGTACGATGTCATTTTTATATAAGATATTCTGTCCCTCAGTTCTAAAATTTGTCCCATTATTTCTTTATCGTTTTTACTTCTCTGTTGAGATTCTCCATATATTCACTCTTATGATCGTCTATTCCTTAAATCCTTGAATATGCTTACAATACTTTATTTTAAATTTCTTTTTTTTTTTTATTTTTGCCAGTATAATGGAGGGGAAATGGTATTTTTTTTTTATATATACATTTTTTTATTATACTTTAGGGTTGTAGGATACATGTGCACAATGTGCAGGTTTGTTACATATGTATCCATGTGCCATGTTGATTTCCTGCACCCATTAACTCGTCATTTAGCATTAGGTGTATCTCCTAATGCTGTCCCTCCCCCCTCCCCCCACCCCACAACAGTCTCCGGAGCATGATGTTCCCCTTCCTGTGTCCATGAGTTCTCATTGTTCAATTCCCACATATGAGTGAGAACATGCGGTGTTTGGTTTTTTGTCCTTGCGATAGTTTACTGAGAATGATGTTTTCCAGTTTCATCCATGTCCCTACAAAGGACACGAACTCATCATTTTTTATGGCTGCATAGTATTCCATGGTGTATATGTGCCACATTTTCTTAATCCAGTCTATCGTTGTTGGACATTTGGGTTGGTTCCAACTCTTTGCTATTGTGAATAGTGCCGCAATAAACATACGTGTGCATGTGTCTTTAGAGCAGCATGATTTATAGTCCTTTGGGTATATACCCAGTAATGGGATGGCTGGGTCAAATGGTATTTCTAGTTCTAGATCCCTGAGGAATCGCCACACTGACTTCCACAATGGTTGAACTAGTTTACAGTCCCACCAACAGTGTAAAAGTGTTCCTATTTCTCCACATCCTCTCCAGCACCTGTTGTTTCCTGATTTTTTAATAATGGCCATTCTAACTGGTGTGAGATGGTATCTCACTGTGGTTTTGATTTGCATTTCTCTGATGGCCAGTGATGAGGAGCATTTCTTCATGTGTTTTTTGGCTGCATAAATGTCTTCTTTTGAGAAGTGTCTGTTCATGTCCTCTGCCCACTTTTTGATGGGGTTGTTTGTTTTTTTCTTGTAAATTTGTTTGAGTTCATTGTAGATTCTGGATATTAGCCCTTTGTCAGATGAGTAGGTTGCAAAAATTTTCTCCCATTGTGTAGGTTGCCTGTTTACTCTGATGATAGTTTCTTTTGCTGTGCAGAAGCTCTTTAGTTTAATGAGATCCCATTTGTCGATTTTGGCTTCTGTTGCCATTGCTTTTGGTGTTTTAGACATGAAGTCCTTGCCCACGCCTATGTCCTGAATGGTATTGCCTAGGTTTTCTTGTAGGATTTTAATGGTTTTAGGTCTAACATTTAAGTTATTAATCCATCTTGAATTAATTTTTTTATAAGGTGTAAGGAAGGGATCCAGTTGCAGCTTTCTACATATGGCTAGCCAGTTTTCCCAGCACCATTTATTAAATAGGGAATCCTTTCCCCATTTCTTGTTTTTGTCAGGTTTGTCAAAGATCAGATAGTTGTAGCTATGCGGCATCATTTCTGAGGGCTCTGTTCTGTTCCATTGATCTATGTTTCTGTTGTGGTACCAGTACCATGCTGTTTTGGTTACTGTAGCCTTGTAGTATAGTTTAAAGTCAGGTAGCGTGATGCCTCCAGCTTTGTTCTTTTGGCTTAGGATTGACTTGGCGATGCGGGCTCTTTTTTGGTTCCATATGAACTTTAAAGTAGTGTTTTCCAATTCTGTGAAGAAAGTCATTGGTAGCTTGATGGGGATGGCATTGAATCTATAAATTACCTTGGGCAGTATGGCCATTTTCACGATATTGATTCTTCCAACCCATGAGCATGGAATGTTCTTCCATTTGTTTGTATCCTCTTTTATTTCATTGAGCAGTGGTTTGTAGTTCTCCTTGAAGAGGTCCTTCACATCCCTTGTAAGTTGGATTCCTAGGTATATTATTCTCTTTGAAGCAATTGTGAATGGGAGTTCACTCATGATTTGGCTCTCTGGACACGTTCAAAGCAGTGTGTAGAGGGAAATTTATAGCACTAAATGCCCACAAGAGAAAGCAGGAAAGATCCAAAATTGACAGCCTAACATCACAATTAAAAGAACTAGAAAAGCAAGAGCAAACACATTCAAAAGATAGCAGAAGGCTAGAAATAACTAAAATCAGAGCAGAACTGAAGGAAATACAGACACAAAAAACCCTTCAAAAAATTAATGAATCCAGGAGCTGGTTTTTTGAAAAGATCAACAAAATTGATGGACCGCTAGCAAGACTAATAAAGAAGAAAAGAGAGAAGAATCAAATAGATGCAATAAAAAACGAAAAAGGGGATATCACCACCGATCCCACAGAAATACAATCTACCATCAGAGAATACTACAAACACCTCTATGCAAATAAACTAGAAAATCTAGAAGAAATGGATAAATTCCTCGACAAATACACCCTCCCAAGACTAAACCAGGAAGAAGTTGAATCTCTGAATAGACCAATAACAGGTTCTGAAATTGTGGCAATAATCAATAGCTTACCAACCAAAAAGAGTCCAGGACCTGATGGATTCACAGCCGAATTCTACCAGAGGTACAAGGAGGAACTGGTACCATTCCTTCTGAAACTATTCCAATCGATAGAAAAAGAGGGAATCCTCCCTAACACATTTTTCGAAGCCAGCATCGTCCTGATACCAAAACCTGGCAGAGACATAACCAAAAAAGAGAATTTCAGACCAATATCCTTGATGAACATTGATGCAAAAATCCTCAATAAAATACTGGCAAACCGAATCCAGCAGCACATCAAAAAGCTTATCCACCATGATCAAGTGGGCTTCATCCCTGGGATGCAAGGCTGGTTCAACATATGCAAATCAATAAATGTAATCCAGCATATAAACAGAACCAAAGACAAAAACCACATGATTCTCTCAATAGATGCAGAAAAGGCCTTTGACAAAACTCAACAACGCTTCATGCTAAAAACTCTCAATAAATTAGGTATTGATGGGACGTATCTCAAAATAATAAGAGCTATCTACAACAAACCCACAGCCAATATCGTACTGAATGGGCAAAAACTGGAAGCATTCCCTCTGAAAACTGGCACAAGACAAGGATGCCCTCTCTCACCGCTCCTATTCAACATAGTGCTGGAAGTTCTGGCCAAAGCAATCAGGCAGGAGAAGGAAATAAAGGGTATTCAATTAGGAGAAGAGGAAGTCAAATTGTCCCTGTTTGAAGATGACATGATTGTATATCTAGAAAACTCCATTGTCTCAGCCCAAAATCTCCTTAAGCTGATTAGCAACTTCAGCAAAGTCTCAGGATACAAAATTAATGTACAAAAATCACAGGTATACTTGTACACCAATAACAGAGCTTATTTTAAATTTCTTATCTTCTAATCCCAGCGTGTGGGCCATTTCAATGTCTTAATCCATTGTTTACTTTTTTTCTTATGCGTCATATTTTCCTGGTTCTATGTCTAGACAGGTTAAATTATATGTTAGATTATGTGGATGATATTTTGTAGAGATAGGTTCTTTTGTTTTCCTTTGAAGAACGACTTTTTTCTAATATTAGTCTTCTTTGTGTAGTCAAACACCAAACTTTTACTCCTGAGCTATATGCAATGGTTGAAATATCTGCTCTGTACTAGCAATTTAGCTGTTGTTTTCTGCTGGATTCTATGGAGTCTCTTCTTATCAATGTGAAATGTAGCAGCCGTCATATATCTGAATGAAATTTAAGTGCTGATTTTAGATTTTTACTCTGTGACATTCTCCTCTGTGACTTTCACTTGTGTGAGATTTCCTCCCATGTCTCTCAAATTTCCCAGTTCTTCTTTTCTGTCAGCCTGGAACTCTGTGCTCTTATTCCTCAAGCTAGTAAAACTCACTGCTTTACTCGTAGACATGCAATTTTGCACAGACCAGGGAGTGTCATCAGGTGTGAAGCTGCATTGATGCAAATTTAAATCATTGGAATTTTTCTTTATTCAATGGTTAAAAACTTCATCAGTGATCAAATATTCTACTATTTCTGCCTATTTTCTCTTTCTTATTACCATCAAATGTGTATTTATTTTTTTTAGAGTTTACAGTTTTTTTTTCCCTGCATTTGAGTTAGACATGAGCTACTACCACATTTTGTAATTCAAACTTTTTGTCTAACAGTGTTTTAAAAAACTCTTTCTTTGGAGGGAATTCTCAAATTTCTAAATACTCTACAAACATTAGGATTGGGGCTCAAATTCCCAGTTTCCCTTGTAGCCAGATGTGCCTATGAAACATGGCCTCAGCTAATTAAGCATACCCAGATATTTGAAAGTAAGAAAAGTGTTAAGAGGAACTATAGATATCATTTTAGTTGATGCAAGGATGGAAAAAAAAATAACCAACTTTCACTGGTGAACTTTGTCTTCAATTATTGTTTTCCTGTGGGAAGTGGCTAATTTTCTGGCCTAGAGGTGGAATTGGTGTGTTGGTAACAATTGATTTGATGATAACCTGCGTTCATCTTTTTTAAAATTGCTGACCCACCATTGTTTCTGGTCCTGTTTTATACTTATGCAGTGTATAATCTCTCATGCAAAATTTAGTTCTTTGTTTCTCAGCTTAAACTGGATTTTGATGAGCAGTTTTCACCTTCAAATGAAAGAAACGGCTTTGTTTGATGTTACACAAAAATAACAACAAGAGGGAATTAAAGAAATACATGTGTCACCTTGTGACACTACATAAATGAAACTTTGAAAATTCAACAATTCTGCTTTATAAGAAAATAGAAAGTTTCTACTGTTTTTCTTTATTTTCAAAGCTATATCATTAAATGAAATTTCTGCCTCATGGAAGATTTTTAGAACTATGTAACAATAACATACAGACCATCAGGAGAGAAATGAATAAAGACGGAAAGAAGTAGGCACTGTGTGGTCACGTAGATGGCGCACAGTTGTGTGCCTGGAGCCCTAATACATTTTACCATGGAATTTATACAATAAATGTTAGTTTCCTGTGAACCTGCTAATTAATATGACTTCTGCAAATATTTCATTAACCTGAGCAGTTGAGGTTTCCTGTAGACAGACTGCACGTATTCTCATCTTTAACCTTTCCATAATGTTCTCTAATTAGAGATGTCACTGGTTCTCAAGAGCAAAAGAACAGCAGTAGCTTATAAAGTCACATTATTTGTTTTTTACTAATATGTAAAGTGGTTTTCTATTTCATTTCACCTCTAGAGCTAATTATGTATTCTAGGTTAACAAAAATTCCAGATAATACCATCATGAGTTTAAACTTTACAATGAACTCGTTATTTCCATTTATTACTAGCCTGCATTATAGCAATATTTAGCTAATGAATTCTCAAAATAGTTCTTGAAAGGGGAAAGAGTGCCTCAAGTAAATGGTGTAATTATTTATTTCTCAGAATTTTAAATTCAGTGTTCTGTTTCATCTCAAAGGGATACCAATGAAGTTAGGGCGTAAGGACTCTGTGGTTAATAAAATGGCAAGAATTAAAAAGGATTATTACATTTTTTCCTCATACCATGATGGCTACAATTTTTTAAAACAGTAGAAATGTTTAATTTTTAAAGGCCGCTAGTGTCTATTATATGCAAAATGTGAGCTCCCCAGTTCAACCTGTTGTTTGAAATTTGACCAGCTTTTTCTTGCTCTTGTTCAGGACAGTTATTTAACAGTCCAGGCAGGCCTCCGGAGTTACATATATGTATGTGGCTCTGTGTGTATATATACACAGAAGTACAAGTAGCATATAATCAATTTACATAAGACTTTTGCTTTTGATGAAAATTCTTCTGAAAGTGAATATAAATTAATAGCATATGGAGCCTACAAAAATTGTCTAATAGGCAAGTAGGCAAAGATAATCTGTGAACAAAGAGTTTGCTAAAACATACTTTTTTTTTACATGTAATAACATTGTATCGAAGGGTTTCCAGAATTACATAATGTTATAGGGCACTTATCCTGAGACACACAAAGGAGACAAGGGGTAGAGCTAGAATGGAAGGGAAAATAAAGGACAAATAGAGATAGGTACTTAAGTGGAAATGTTTTTATAAGAAAATCATCAAACAGGTGGTAATTTTAAAACATGGCTTTTCCAGGCAGCAAATTTTCTGAATTTATTGCAAAAGAAGATAAATCACGTGTCTACGTAGATCATGCCAATGAAATGAACAATAAAGGTTACTTATTAGAATATTGAAAATGGTTGATAATAAATTATTTATATTTATGGTAAGAGCAATAAACTTGATTTTTAGGGGGTTCAATGACTTCCTGAAAATATCCTTTCACAGATTTTCTCAGTGTCTAATTGGCAAAAGCACAGCTCCAAATAGCTCTTTCTGTCAACGTCTACAGAACATTTACAGTTTGATTTCTGAAAGTTACCATTTCTACTGATCTTACAAATTTGTAAAATGAATGCCCACCAGGACAAAATATTAAGTGATAAAATTAATTGGATCCTACAAGCGAAAATCTAGGCAAGGAAAGTCTTCTTCCTTCTTAATGAATGATTTTTATGTCTCTTTATTCATGTCCTTCTAGGTAGAGCAACACTCTGCAGACCTTCTTTTGAGGCATTTCACCACCAGAGTAAGTGTGATGTATGACTAATTAGTCCACCCACAGGGTGCTGGTGAAATTATATTGGAAGTTATTTCCTAACTGGCATATCTTGGAGTAAAATTAATCTAATAACAGCTCTCATAAGAGAGCATAAGCTTTAAAGACCATTTTTCATTCAACTTTACCAAACAAAGTGCAAATTTAGGACTCCAGTTGTGAAGTTTGGTTGTGTGTGGATTGTACAGTGAAGGTACCAGTGGACAACAGTTGCTCATCAAGCAAGTTTATACAAAAGCTTTGGGACAAGTCCAACTCTAGATAAACTTCTAAAGGATTTCGTGCCTGTGTTCAGAGATACTTTTTCTCTCTCCAAGGTAACCCACATATCAAAAGACATATGGGTTGTGGGTAGAACTTCTTAAAATTGCTGGTGAGAAGTGTGCCATGCATAAACATACTTCACTAGCTTGAATTTTCTATTAGTCTCACAGGCAACAATTACAATCCTGTATGTTGTTCTATCTCCACACACACCTGTACATAGAAAGATCAAGTAACATCCCTGGTTAAGATGTGTACAGGTTACAAGACATGTCTAAATATATTCACCAAGAGGTTTATTATTTTCACAGTGGCATTCACTAAATCAGTTGTCAGTGCAGCAATACTCAAAGAATAAGCAGGGTCTTTACTTTATCAAAGTTTGGAGTCAACCCCAAGTTAGATCACTGAAGCACATAACTATAGATAAGGTCACTCAAAAGCACAAATCCGGATTATAAATATTCAGTTGTCATTTATATGCATTTAGCAATTTGAATGCTGGGAAGTGTAGCCCAGAAAATCAATCGACATGGAACTATTGAAGAGGCATGCATGGCACCTGCACTTTGAATCTCTTCAGACTCAGGTTAAACAGGAGACACCGTAGCTCATGTATCCTGCAATAACCCTTCCTCATCGCCTTTTTGTCTACGAACCTGCCCTTTTCACTGTTATCTATATGCCTGAAGGTGTGAATACCCTTGATCTTGGTAAAAAATGGTACCACCCGTCAGCAAAATCTCACTGATCAGTGTCTATGTTACCTCACCGAGTTAGCCTTTTGTGTTGTTGTGGCCCAGGATGACAATGTTGACACAATCCAAACCAGTATTGGAAAGTTAATGTTGGATGCGTCTTTGACAATTGATGGAATGACCTGAAATCAAATGTGAGGCAGTGGAGACTCAAGAATGCTATTCAGGCAGTTAGTGATCTGTGGAGATACTAAATGAAATATCTGGAAGGAATTGTAATCTTGCAACTATGCTTTTATGTGTTTTTTGACATAAACAGTTTCTATTTATGATGGAGCTGCAGAGTGCATTTCCCATGAAGTTCCCTCAGTGTTAACTAACATAGTCATGTGTCACTTAATGACAGGGGTATGTCTGAGAAATGCATTGCTGGACAATTTTATTATTGTATGAACATCACAGAGTTTACTTACACAAACCTAGATACTATAGCTGATTACATACCTATGCTATATGGTATAGCCTATTCCTCCTAAGCTACAAACCTGTGCAGCATGTTACTGCACTGAATACTGTAGGCAATTGTAACACAACAGTTAAGTATATCTATATGCTTACTTATATCTATACAGTAAGTGTATCTATACATGTCTAAACATAGAAGAGGTACAGTAAAAATACAGCGTTATGATTTTATTGCACCACTGTCATGTGTGTGCACCATCCTTGACCAAAATGTTATGTGATGTACGATTGTAACAAAAGAATTAATCAAAGATAATATTGAAGGGCCTATTGTAATTTCAATGAAGGAAGGAATATTTGTAAATTCTGATTGCCTTAAGTGGGAGTTGACTTTCTTCCTGTTTCCACGGTTGTTCTTGTGAAAGGGCATAGCTTCCCAAAGACCTGAAATCTCCGACAAATCTTGCAATTCTCTATTGCCTGCATTATGAAGGTCACCTGGTATCAAATGAAGCAAAATGGTAGATTATAAAGACCTGTACTTTCTTGTCAGTTCCTAAACATAGCAAGCATTGGTCTGTCTTGAACATTTCTGCGGTTATAAATTAGCCTTGGGTCATGATTGTCTGCCTTTTTATCATAGACAAGATTTAATTTAGGAGATGTCCTTTTAATGTGTTATGTGAATAGTAAGTGCCACTTATGAAGCCCTATTTTCTTCCAGTCATTTTAATTGTCGAATCTATCCAGTCCAGATGCATTGTTAGAGGCTTCACTGACGACACCGTCTGTGTGTGTGTGTGTGTGTGTGTGTCTGTGTACATACATATGATTGAGCAGGATTTAATGTAAGTCAAAACAATCTCAAATTTCTTAGGACAATACAGCTTCCTTGGCCATTCCCTTGGAGCTCTGGGTTGAGGAGCTGGTGATGTGTGTTTCTTTTGCGTGTTCTACACGTTATCCCTATGCAGGCCTTCCTTGGGCTTGGTTTTGGAACCAGTGATGAGGAATATCATTAGAATTGTTGTGCTCTAAAAGATTCCTCCATTCTTCTGTATAAGCAATGGCAATTTTACCAGACCAATATTTCTTCTTTTGAAATGGCAAATTTTGAATAGTAACAGGTTAGTATAACCCCATAAAATAACAAAGTTTGAGTTCTATGAACTGTGTTTTATGCTAAATCATCATTTACTCCTTGTATGATCTTTTTTTTTTTTTTTGAGATGGAGTCTCACACTGTCGCCGAGGCTGGAGTGCAGTGGCATGATTTTGGCTCACAGCAACTCCACCTCCCGGATTCACACCATTCTCCTGCCTCAGTCTCCTGAGTAGCTGGGACTACAGGTGCTGCCACCATGCCTCGCTAATTGTTTTTTAAGATTAAGGGCAAAACCAAAGCTGCTCCCCTATATTATATTCATAAACCAGAATGATGAAAGCAAGCTATTTATTAGAAGCAAATACTCCAAATTTAGCATCTAAGACATGACAGCCTTTCAAAAGACATCAATTTACTTTTTAGTGTCTATAGCTATGTTTGTATTCATGTTATTGGTGTCCGTAATATTTCATTAGATGTTCTGGGCAAATCGATAAATGAAAATAATGTATATGATAAGGAGAACAATCTAGGCCACCTGGAGGCCCCTTACAACTCAGCTGGTGAAGCAATAATGCCTGGGTGTAATAGTGAACAACAACCTTTCAAACGTGTTGGGCAGTTTTCAGGCAGCGGAATATGTATGCCAAACCAGGCAGCAAGATAAGTGGAGGCCAGTTAAAAGATCAGGCTGTGATTACACGTTTTTTGTTTGTTTGTTTCTACTGAGGAAATATAACACTTACTTATAATTTTCTCCATCTATCCCGCTATTTTGTCAAAACCTTTCCTGTAAGTTAGTACCAAACACTGGGTTATCCAAGATCTGTGGGTCGTATTCAATATTTGCTTTTCCCTCCACTACTAAAACATTTGATTCCCTTTGTAACTTTCTCCCATTTCTCCTTTCAGCCTGTTTTCTCCAACCACACTGAGGTTATGAGCCTCCCTATGTACTCTCACACCCTGTTTCATCTCATAGTGGAAAAACAAATATCTTCATATAAAACTACACAGAAGCATTCTGTGAAACTACTTTCTGTTCCGTGCATTCAACTAACAGAGTTAAACCATAATTTTGATAGAGCAGTTCTGAAACACTCTTTCTGTAGAAAATGCAAGTGAACATTCGGAGCGCTAAGAGGGTAATAGTGGAAAAAGGAATATCTTCAAATATAAACTACACAGAAGCATTCTGTGAAACTTCTTTCTGTCCTGTACATTCAAATAACAGAGTTGAACCTTGCTTTTGAAGGAGCAGTTCTGAAACACTCTTTCTGTAGAAACTGCAAGCGGACATTCGGAGCGCTAAGACGCCTATAGTGGAAAAAGGAATATCTTCAAATAAAAACTACACAGAAGCATTCTGTGAAACTTCTTTTTGTTCTGTGCATTCAACTAACAGAGTTGAACCTTACCTTTGATTGAGCAGTTCAGAAACACTCTTTCTGTAGAAACTGCAAGTGGACATTCGGAGCGCTAAGAGGCGTAGAGTGGAAAAACAAATATCTTCAAATAAAACTACACAGAAGCATTCTGTGAAACTTCTTTCTGTTCTGTGAATTCAACTAACAGAGTTAAACCATACTTTTGATTGAGCACTTCTGAAACACTCTTTCTGTAGAAAATGCAAGTGGACATTCGGTGCGCTAAGAGGTAAATAGTGGAAAAAGGAATATCTTCAAATATAAACTAAACAGAAGTATTCACTGAAACATCTTTCTGTTCCGTGCATTCCACTAACAGAGTTGAACCTTACTACTGATTGAGCAGTTCTGAAACACTCTTTCTGTAGAAACTGCAAGTGGACATTCGGAGCGCTAAGAGGCCTATAGTGGAAAAAGGAATGTCTCTAAATTAAAACTACACAGAAGCATTCTCTGATACTTCTGTTCTCTGCATTCAAGTAACAGAGTTGAGCCTTACTTTTGATTGAGCAGTTCTGAAACAGTCTTTTTGTAGAAACTGCAAGTGGAATTTAGGAGTGCTAAGAGGCCAATAGTGGAAAAAGGAATATCTTCAATTAAAAACTACACAGAAGCATTCTGTGAAACTGCTTTCCGATCTGTACATTCAAATAACAGAGTTAAACCATACTTTTGATTTAGCAGTTCTGAAACAATCTTTCTGTAGAAAATGCAAGTGGACATTCGGAGGGCTAAGAGGCGTATAGTGGGAAAAGGAATATCTTCAAATAAAACTACACAGAAGCATTCTGTGCAACTTCTTTCTGTTCTGTGCATTCAACTAATAGAGGTGAACCTTACTTTTGATTGAGCAGTTCTGAAACACTCTTTCTGTAGAAACTGCAAATGGACATTCGGAGCGCTAAGAGGCGTATTGTGGAAGAAGGAATATCTTCAATTAAAAACAACACAGAAGCATTCTGTGAAACTGCTTTCTTATCTGTGCATTCAACTAACAGAATTGAACCTTACTTTAGATTGAGCAGTTCAGAAACACTCTTTCTGTAGGAACTGCAAGTGAACATTCGGAGCGCTAAGATGATAATAGTGGAGAAAGGAATATCTCCAAATAAAAACTACACAGAAGCATTCTCTGAAACTACTTTCTATTCTGTGCATTCAACTAACAGAGTTGAACCTTACTTTTGAAGGAGCAGTTCTGAAACACTCTTTCTGTAGAAACTGCAAGTGGACATTCGGAGGGCTGAGAGGCCTACAGTGGAAGAAGGAATATCTTCAAATAAAAACTACACAGAAGAATTCTGTGAATCTACATTTTGTTCTGTGCATTCAACTAACAGAGTTGAAACTTACCTTTGATTGAGCAGTTCTGAAACACTCTTTCTGTAGAAACTGCAGGTGGACATTCGGAGCGCTAAGGGGCCTATAGTAGAAAAAGGAATATCTCCAAATAACAACTACACAGAAGCATTCTGTGAAACTTATTTCTGTTCTGTGCATTCAACAAACAGAGTTGAACCTTACTTTTGATTGAGTCGTTTTGAAACAGTCTTTCTGTAGAAACTGCAATTGGACATTCTGAGCGCTAAGAGGCCTATATTGGGAAAAAGAATATCTTCAAATAAAAACTACACAGAAGCATTCTGTGAAACTTCTTTCTGTTTTGTGCATTGAACTAACAGAGTTAAACCATACTTTTGATTGAGCAGTTCTGAACACTCTTTCTGTAGAAAATGCAAGTGGACATTCGGAGCGCTAAGATGGTAATAGTGGAAAAAGGAATATCTCCAAATAAAAACTACACAGAAGCATTCTCTGAAACTTCTTTCTGTTCTCTGCATTCAACTAAAGGAGTTGAGACTTGCTTTTGAAGGAGCAGTTCTGAAACACTCTTTCTGTAGAAACTGCAAGTGGATATTCGGAGCGCTAAGAGGGTAATAGTGGAAAAAGGAATATCTTCAAATATAAACTACACAGAAGAATTCTCTGAAACTTCTTTCTCTTCCGTGCATTCAACTAACGGAGTTGAACCTTACTTTTGATTGAGCTGTTCTGAAACACTCTTTCTGTAGATACTGCAATTGGACATTCTGAGCGCTAAGAGTCCTATATTGGAAAAAGGAATATCTTCAAATAAAAACTACACAGAAGAATTCTGTGAAACTTCTTTCTCATCTGTGCATTCAAATAACAGAGTTAAACCATACTTTTGACTGAGCAGTTCTGAACACTCTTTCTGTAGAAAATGCAAGTGGACATTCGGAGCGCTAAGAGGGAAATAGTTGAAAAGGGAATATATTCAAATAAATACTACACAGATGCATTCTGTGAAACTTCTTTCTGTTCTGTGCTTTCAACTAAAAGTGTTGAACCTTACTTTTGGTTGAGCCGTTCTGAAACACTCTTTCTGTAGAAGCTGCAATTGCATATTAGGAGCGCTAACTGGCCTATATTGGAAAAAGAACTATCTTCAAATAAAAACTACACAGAAGCATACTGTGAAACATTTTTCTGTTCTGTGCATTCAACTAAGAGAGTTGAACCTTACTTTTGATTGAGCCGTTGTGAAACAATCTTTCTGTAGAAACTGCAATTGGACATTCTGAGCGCTAAGAGGCCTATATTGGGAAAAAGAATATCTTCAAATAAAAACTACACAGAAGCATTCTGTGAAACTCCTTTCTGATCTGTGCATTCAGCTAACAGAGTTAAACCATACTTTTGAATGAGCAGTTCTGAAACTCTCTTTCTGTAGAAAATGCAAGTGGACATTCGGAGCGCTAAGAGGGTAATAGTGGAAAAAGGAATATCTTCAAAGATAAACTACACAGAAGCATTCTGTGAAACTACTTTCTGTTCTGTGCATTCAACTAACAGAATTGAACCTTACTTTTGATTGAGCAGTTTTGAAACACTCTTTCTGTAGAAATTGCAGGTGGACATTCGGAGGGCTGAGAGGCCTATAGTGGAAGAACGAATATCTTCAAATAAAAACTACACAGAAGCATTCTGTGAAACTTCTTTCTGATCTGTGCATTCAGCTAACAGAGTTAAACCATACTTTTGATTGAGCAGTTCTGAAACCCTCTTTCTGTAGTAAATGCAAGTGGACATTCGGAGCGCTAAGATGGTAATAGTGGAAAAAGGAATATCTCCAAATAAAAACTACACAGAAGCATTCTCTGAAACTTCTTTCTGTTCTCTGCATTCAACTAACACAGTTGAGCCTTACTTTTGAAGGAGCAGTTCTGAAACACTCTTTCTGTAGAAACTGCAAGTGGACATTCGGAGCGCTAGGAGGGTAATAGTGGAAAATGGAATATCTTTTAATAAATACTACACAGAAGCATTCTGTGAAACTTCTTTCTGTTCTGTGCATTCAACTAAAAGAGTTGAACCTTACTTTTGATTGAGCCGTTCTCATACACTCTTTCTGTAGAAACTGCAATTGGATATTCGGACCGCTAAGAGGCCTATATTGGAAAAAGGACTACCTTCAAATGAAAACTACACAGAAGCATTCTGTGAAACTTCTTTCTGATCTGTGCATTCAGCTAACAGAGCTAAACCATACTTTTGATTGAGCAGTTCTGAAACACTCTTTCTGTAGAAAATGCAAGTGGACATTCGGAGCGCTAAGTGGGTAATAGTGGAAAAAGGAACACCTTCAAATATAAACCACAGAGAAGCATTCTCTGAAACTTCTTTCTGTTCCGTGCATTCCACTAACAGAGTTGAACCTTACTTTTGATTGAGCAGTTCTGAAACACTCTTTCTGTAGATACTGCAGTTGGACATTCTGAGCGCTAAGAGTCCTATATTGGCAAAAGGAATATCTTCAAATAAGAACTACACAGAAGCATTCTGTGAAACTTCTTTCTGATCTGTGCATTCAGCTAACAGAGTTAAACCTTACTTTTGATTGAGGAGTTCTGAAACACTCTTTCTGTAGAAAATGCAAGTGGACATTCCGAGCGCTGACATGGTAATAGTGGAAAAAGGAATATCTCCAAATAAAAACTACACAGAAGCATTCTCTGAAACTTCTTTCTGTTCCGTACATTCAACCAACAGAGCTGAACCTTACTTTTGATTGAGCAGTTCTGAAACACTCTTTTTGTAGATACTGCAATTGGACATTCTGAGCGCTAAGAGTCCTATATTGCAAAAAGGAATATCTTCAAATAAAAACTACACAGAAGCATTCTGTGAAACTTCTTTCTGTTCTGTGCATTCAGCTAACAGAGTTAAAAAATACTTTTGATTGACCAGTTCTGAAACACTCTTTCTGTAGTAAATGCAAGTGGACATTCCGAGCCCTGAGATGGTAATAGTGGAAAAAGGAATATCTCCAAATAAAAACTACACAGAAGCATTCTCTGAAACTTCTTTCTGTTCCGTACGTTCAACTAACAGATTTGAACCTTACTTTTGATTGAGCAGTTCTGAAACACTCTTTCTGTAGTTACTGCAATTGGACATTCTGAGCGCTAAGAGTCCTATATTGGAAAAAGGGATATCTTCAAATAAAAACTACACAGAAGCATTCTGTGAAACTTCTTTCTGATCTGTGCATTCAACTAACTGAGTTAAACCATACTTTTGATTGAGCAGTTCTGAACACTCCTTCTGTAGAAAATGCAAGTGGACATTCAGAGCGCTGAGATGGTAATAGTGGAAAAAGGAATATCTTCAAATAAAAACTACACAGAAGCATTCTCTGAAACTTCCTTCTGTTCTCTGCATTCAACTAACAGAGTTGAGCCTTACTTTTGAAGGAGCAGTTCTGAAACACTCTTTCTGTAGAAAGTGCAAGTGGACATTCAGAGCGCTAACAGGGTAATAGTGGAAAAAGTAATATATTCAAATATAAACTACACAGAAGCATTCTCTGAAACTTCTTTCTGTTCTGTGCATTCAACTAACACAGTGGAAACTTCCTTTTGATTGAGCAGTTCTGAAACACTCTTTCTGTAGATACTGCAATTGGACATTCTGAGCGCTGAGAGTCCTATATTGAAAAAAGGAATATCCTCAAATAAAAACTACACAGAAGCATTCTGTGAAACTTCTTTCTGATCTGTGCATTCAGCTCACAGAGTTAAACCATACTTTTGATTGAGCAGTTCTGAAACACGCTTTCTGTAGAAACTGCAAGTGGGCATTCGGAGCGCTAAGAGGGTACTAGTGGAAAAAGGAATATCTTCAAATAAATACTACACAGAAGCATTTTGTGAAACTTCTTTCTGTTATGTGCATTCAACTAAAAGAGTTGAACATTTGTTTTGATTGAGCCGTTCTGAGACACTCTTTCTGTAGAAACTGCAATTGGATTTTCGGAGCGCTAAGAAGCCTACATTGGAAAAAGGACTATCTTCATATAAAAACTACACAGAAGCATTCTGTGAAACTACTTTCTGATCTATGCATTCAGCTAACAGAGTTAAACCATACTTTTGATTCAGTAGTTGTGAAACACTCTTTCTGTAGAAACTGCAGGCGGACATTCAGAGCGCTAAGAGGCCTATAGTGGAAAAAGGAAAACCTCCTAATAAAAACCACACAGAAGCATTCTGTGAAACTTCTTTTTGTTCTGTGCATTCAACTAAGAGTGTTGAACCTTACCTTCGATTGAGCAGTTCTGAAACACTCTGTATAAACTGCAAGTGGACATTCGGAGCCCTATGTGGCCTATAGTGGAAAAAGGAATATCTCCAAATAAAAACTACACAGAAGCATTCTCTGAAACTTCTTTCTGTTCTCTGCATTAAAGTAACAGAGTTGAGCATTACTTTTGATTGTGCAGTTCTGAGACACTCTTTCTGTAGGAACTGCGACTGGACATTCGGAGCGCTAATTGGCGTATAGTGGGAAAACGAGTATCTTCAAATAAAACTACCCAGAAGAATTCTTTGAAACTTCTTTCTGTTCTGTGCATTCAACTAACAGAGTTCAACCTTACTTTTGATTGAGCCGTTCTGAAACACTCTTTCTGTAGAAACTGCAAGTGGACATTCGGAGTGCTAAGAGGCGTATAGTGGAAAAAGGAATATCTTCAATTAAAAACTACACAGAAGCATTCTGTGAAACTGCATTCTCAACTGTGCATTCAATTAACAGAGTTGAACATTACTTTTGATTGAGCAGTTCTGAAACACTCTTTCTGTAGAATCTGAACGTGGACATTCGGAGCGCTAAGATGCCTATAGTGGAAAAACGAATATCTTCAAATAAATACTACACAAAAGCATTCTGTGAAACTTCTTTCTGTTCTGTGCATTCAACTAACACAGTTTAGCCTTACTTTTGATGGAGCAGTTCTGAAACACTCTTTCTGTAGAAACTGCAATTGGACATTCTGAGCGCTAGGAGGCCTATATTGGAGAAAGGAATATCTTCAAATAAAAACTACACAGAAGCATTCTGTGAAACTTCTTTCTGATCTGTGCATTCAACTAACAGAGTTAAAGCATACTTTTGCTTGCGCAGTTCTGAAACACTCATTCCGTAGAAACTGCAGGTGGACATTCGTAGTGCTAAGTGGGTGATAGTGGAAAAACGAATATCTTCAAACAAATACTACATAGAAGCATTCTGTGGAACTTCTTTCCGTTCTGTGCATTCAACTAACAGAGTTGAACCTTACTTTTGATTGAGCCGTTCTGAAACACACTTTCTGCAGAAACTGCAATTGGATATTCGGAGCGCTAAGAGTCCTATATTGGAAAAAGGAATATCATCAAATAAAAACTACACAGAAGCATTCTCTGAAACTTCTTTCTGTTCTCTGCATTCAACTAACAGACTTTGCCTTACTTTTGATTGAACAGTTCTGAAACACCCTTTCTGTAGAAACTTCAAGTCTACATTCGGATCGCTAAGGGGCATATAGTGGAAAAATAAATATCTTCAAATATAAACCACACGGAAGCATTCTGTGAAACTTCTCTCTGTTCTGTGCATTCAACTAACAGAGTTGTACCTTACATTTGATTGAGGAGTACTGAAACACTCTTTCTGTAGAAACTGCAAGTGGACATTCGGACCGCTAAGACGCCTATAGTGGAAAAAGGAATACCTTAAAATAAAAACTACACAGAAGCATTCTGTGAAACTTCTTTTTGTTCTGTGCATTCAACTAACAGGGTTGAACCTTACCTTTGATTGAGCAGTTCTGAAACACTCTTTCTGTAGAAACTGCAGGTGGACATTCGGAGCGCTAAGAGGCCTATAGTGGAAAAAGTAATATCTCCAAATAAAAACTACACAGAAGCATTCTCTGAAACTTCTTTCTGTTCTCTTCATTCAACTAACAGAGTTGAGCCTTACTTTTGATGGAGCAGTTCTGAAACACTCTTTCTGTAGAAACTGCAAGTGCACATTCGGAGCGCTAAGAGTCGTACAGTGGAAAAAAGAGTATCTTCAAATAAAACTACACAGAAGCATTCTGTGAATCTTCTTTCTGTTCTGTGCATTCAACTAATAGAGTTGAACGTTACTTTTGATTGAGCATTTCTGAAACACACCTTATGTAGAAACTGCAGTGGACATTCGGAGCGCTAAGAGGCCTATAGTGGAAAAACGAATATCTTCAAATAAATACTACACAAAAGCATTCTGTGAAACTTCTTTCTATTCTGTGCATTCAACTAACAGAGTTGAACCTTACTTTTGATTGAGCTGTTCTGAAACACTCTTTCTGTAGAAACTGCAATTGGACATTCGGAGCGCTATGAGGCCTATATTGGAAAAAGGAATATCTTCAAAAAAAAACTACACAGAAGCATTCTGTGAAACTTATTTCGATCCGTGCATTCAACTAACAGAGTTAAACCATACTTTTGATTGAGCAGTTCTGAAACAGTCTTTCAGTAGAAAATGCAAGTGGACATTCCGAGCGCTAAGAGGGTAATTGTGGAAAAAGGAATATCTTCAAATATAAACTACACAGAAGTATTCTGTGAAACTTCTTTCTGTTCTGTGCATTCAACTAACAGAGTTGAACCTTACCTCTGATTGAGTAGTTCTGCAACACTCTTTCTGTAGAAACTGCTTGTGGACACTCAGAGAGCTAAGAGGCTTATAGTGGAAAAAGGAATATCTCCAATTAAAAACTACACAGAAGCATTCTCTGAAACTTCTTTCTGTTCTCTGCATTCAACTAACAGAGTTGAGCCTTACTTTTGATTGAGCAGTTCTGAAACACTCTTCCTTAGAAACTGCAAGTGGACATTCGGAGCGCTAAGAGGCGTAAAGTGGAAAAACAAATATCTTCAAATAAAACTACACAGAAGCATTCTGTGAAACTTCTTTCTGTTCTGTGCATTCAACTAACAGATTTGAACCTTACTTTTGATTGAGCCATTCGGAGACACTCTTTCTGTAGAATCTGTAACTGTACATTAGGAGCGCTAAGAGGCCTATATTGGAAAAAGGAATATTTTCAAATAAATACTACACAGAAGCATTCTGTGAAACTTATTTCTGATCTGTGCATTCAACTAACAGAGTTAAACCATACTTTTGATTGAGCAGTTCTGAAACACTCTTTCTGTAGAAAATGCAATTGGACATTCGCAGCGCAAAAAGGATAATAGTGTAAAAAGGAATATCTTCAAATATAAACTACACAGAAGCATTCTGTGAAGCTTCTTTCTGTTCGGTGGATTCAACTAACAGAGTTGAACCTTACTTCTGATTGAACAGTTCTGAAACACTCTTTCTGTAGAAACTGCAAGTGCACATTAGGAGCACTAAGAGGCCCATAGTTGAAAATGAAATATCTTCAAAGAAAAACTACACAGAAGCATTCTGTGAAACTTTTTTCTGTTCTGTGCATTCAAGTAACAGAGGAGAACCTTACTTGTGATTGAACAGTTCTGAAACACTCTTCCAGTAGAAACTGCAAGTGGACATTCGGAGTACTAAGAGGCCTATAGTGGAAATCCGTATATCTTCCGATAAAAACTACACAGAAGCATTCGGTGAAACTTCTTTCGGTTCTGTGCATTCAACTAACGGATTTGAAAATTGCTTTTCATTGACCAGTTCTGAAACACTCTTTCTGTAGAAGCTGCAGGTGGACATTCCGAGCGCTAAGAGGCCTAAAGCGGAAAAAAGAATATCTTCAAATAAAAATTACACAGAAGCATTCTGTGAAACTTTTTTCTCTTCTGTCCATTCAACTAACAGAGTTGAACCTTATTTTTTATTGTGCAGCTCTGAAACACTCTTTCTGAAGAAATTGCAAGTGGACAATCGGAGCGCTAAGAGGCGTATAGTGGAAAAACGATTATCTTCAAATCAAAATACACAGAAGAATTATGTGAAACTTCTTTCTGTTCTGTGAATTCAACTAACAGAGTTGAACTTTACTTTTGATTGAGCAGTTCTGAAACACTCTTTCTGTAGATACTGCAGTTGGACAGTCGGAGCGCTAAGAGGCCTATAGTGGAAATAGGAATATCTTCAAATAAAAACTACACAGAAGCATTCTGTGAAACTCCTTTCTGATCTGTGCATTCCACTAACAGGGTTAAACCATACATTTGCTTGAGCAGTTCTGAAACACTCTTTCTGTAGGAAATGCAAGCGGACTTTCGGAGCGCTAAGTGGGTTATAGTGGAAAAAGGAATATCTTCAAATATAAACTACACAGAGGCATTCTGTGTAACTTCTTTCTGTTCTGTGCATTCAACTTTCACAATTGAACCTTACTTTTGATTGAGCAGTTCTGAAACACTCTTTCTGCAGAAACTGAAAGTGGAAATTCGGAGCGCTAAGAGACCTATAGTGGAAAAAGGAATATGTTCAAAGAAAAACTACACAGAAGCATTCTGTGAAACTTCTTTCTGTTCTATTCATTCAATTATCAGAGTTGAACCTTACTCTTGATTGAGCAGTTCTGTAACACTCTTTCTGTAGAAACTGCCAGTGGACATTCGGAGGGCTAAGAGGCCTGTAGTGGAAAAAGGAATATCTCCAAATAAATACTACACAGAAGCATTCTCTGAAACTTCTTTCTGTTCTCTGCATTCAACTAACAGATTTGAGCCTTACTTTTGATTGAGCAGTTCTGAAACACTCTTTCTGTAGAAACTGCAAGTTTACATTCGGAGCGCTAAGAGGCGTATAGTGGGAAAACGAATATCTTCAAATAAAACTACACAGAAGCATTATGTGAAACTTCTTTCTGTTCTGTGCATTCCACTAACAGAGTTGAACCTTACTTTTGATTTATCAGTTCTGAAACGCTCTTTCTGTAGAAACTGCAACTGGACATTCGGAGAGCTAAGAGGCCTATAGTGGAAATAGTAATAACTTCAATTAAAAACTACACAGAAGCATTCTGTGAAACTGGTTTCTTATCTGTGCATTCAACTAACGGAGTTAAACCTTACTTTTGATTGAGCAGTTCTGAAACACTCTTTCTGTAGAAACTGCAAGTGGACATTCGGAGCGTTAAGAGGCCTATAGTGGAAAAACGAATATCTTCAAATAAAAACTACACAGAAGCATTCTGTGAAACTTCTTTCTGATCTGTGCATTTGTCTAACACACTTGAAACTTACTTTTGATTCTGCAGTTCTGATGCGCTCTTCCTGTAGAAACTGCAAGTGGACATTCGGAGCGCTAAGAGGCCTATAGTGGAAAAAGGAATATCTTCTAGTGAAAACTACACAGAAGCATTCTGTGAAACTTCTTTCTAATCTGTGCATTCAACTAACAGATTTGAACCTTACTTTTGATTGAGTTTTTCTGAAAAACTGTTTCTGTAGAAACTGCAAGTGGACATTCGGAGCGCTAAGAGGCCTATAGGGGAAAAAGGAATATATTCAAATAAAAACTACATGGAACCATTCTGTGAAACTTCTTTCGCTTCTGTGCATTCAACTAACAGAGTTGAAGCTGACTTTTGATTGAGCATTTCTGAAACACTCTTTTTGTAGAAAGTGTAAGTGGACATTCTGAGCGCTTAGAGGCCTATAGTGGAAAAAGGAATATTTTCAAATAAAAACTACACAGAAGCATTCTGTGAAACATCTTACTGTTCTGTGCATTCAACTAACAGAGTTGTACCTTACTTTTGTTGAGCAGTTCTGAAACAATCTTTCTGTAGAAACTGCAAGTGGACATTCGGAGCGCTAAGAAGCCTATAGTGGAAAAAGTAATATCTTTAAATAAAAACTACACAGAAGCATTCTGTGAAACTTCTTTCTGATCTGTACATTCAACTAACAGAGTTGAACCTTACTTTTGATTGAGCAGTTCTGAAACACTCTTTCTGTAGAAACTGCAAGTGGACCTTCGGAGCGCTAAGAGGCCTATAGTGGAAAACGAGGAACTTCAAATTAAAACTACACAGAAGCACTCTGTGAAACTGCTTTCTGATCTGTGCACTCAACTAACAAAGTTGAACCTTACTTTTGATTGTGCCGTTCTGGAACACTCTTTCCGTAGAAACTGCAAGTCGACATTCTGATCGCTAAGAAGCCTATAGTGGAAAAAGGAATATCTTCAAATAAAAACTAAAAAGAAGCCTTCTGTGAAACTTCTTTCTGATCTGTGCATTCAACTAACAGAGTTGAAATTTACTTTTGATTGAGCAGTTCTGAAACCCTCTTTCTGTAGAAACTGCAAGCGGACCTTTGGAGCGCTAAGAGGCCTATATTGGAAAAAGGAACATCTTCAAATAAAAACTACACAGAAGCATTCTGTGAAACATTTTTCTGTTCTGTGCATTCAACTAACAGAGTTAAACGTTACGTTTGATTGCGCAGTACTGAGACAATCTTTCTGTAGCAAATGCAATTAACATTCGGAGCGCTAAGTGGTCTACAGTGGAAAAAGTAATATCCTCAAATAAAAACTACACAGGAGCATTTTGTGAAACTTCTTTCTGTTCCGTTCATTCAACTAACAGAGTTGGACCATACTTTTGATTGAGCAGTTCTGAAACACTCTTTCTTTAGAAACTGCAAGTGGACATTCGGAGCGCTAAGAGGCCTATAGTGGAAAAAGGAATATCTTCAAATAAAAACTGCACAGAAGCACTCTCTGAAACTTCTTTCTGTTCTCTGCATTCAACTAACAGATTTGAGCCTTACTTTTGATTGAGCAGTTCTGAGACACTCTTTCTGTAGAAACTGCAAGTTTACATTCGGAGCGCTTAGAGGCGTATAGTGGGAAAACGAATATCTTCAAATAAAACTACACAGAAGCATTCTGTGAAACTTCTTTCTGTTCTGTGCATTCAACTCACAGAGTTGAACCTTACTTTTGATTGAGGAGTTGTGAAACACTCTTTCTGTAGAAACTGGAAGTGGACATTCGGAGCAATATAACATGAATATATTTTCACTTTAAGCATAGGAGTATAAGAGTAAGGGAACATGCCTGCAATTCCACAAGGTTTGATTTTATCTTACATGTAGTTCGTTATCCAGTCAGTAAGTGTTTGTTGTACTCGATCCTGTGCCAAGTGCTGGGAATT
This sequence comes from Symphalangus syndactylus, assembly GCF_028878055.3. Classification (NCBI taxonomy): domain Eukaryota; kingdom Metazoa; phylum Chordata; class Mammalia; order Primates; family Hylobatidae; genus Symphalangus; species Symphalangus syndactylus. The sequence goes on along the minus strand of NC_072447.2, from coordinate 14,423,153 downwards.
GAGGTATGAGGACAAAGTTGTAGAAATTCGGCCTATTGAGATTCTATTCAAAAGGCTCTCCTCAGTATAAGTTAGTAATCACATAGATAGACGAGATATTGACAAATTATAATATATGCTATGAAGAAAAATCAGATTGAGGATTTTTAAAAAGGTTGAAGGTGAAGTGAGATAAGGTGGGATCAAGAAAGGCCTGTTTGAGGAAATTAATCTCAGGCCTGAAAGAGGAGAAGATGACAAGAGATTTCCAGGCAACCAGAAGAACACATGACAAGGCCTTCTAACAGGAGAATGTTCAGCGTGTATGAGTAGTAGAAGTCCATGGTGGCCGGAGCATATTAAGTGAGGGATGCATGACATGAGGTTATACACCCATTTAGAGTTAGGGGGTCCGAATATGGGGTGTGAGCTTTCTTGCACAAGTATTGGGAAGCTTCTGCAAGATTTTTCTAGGGCAATGACCTGATGTTATTCCTTTCCTGTTTTCTTTTTCTTTTTCTTTTTTTGGTGATTACTCTCTTTGCTTTCTAGAGAACAGATGGTAGAAGGGGGAAGTGGAAATATGCAGACACATTAGGGATCCATCAAAATATTGAACTGAACTGATGGGTTTGGCCGTGGTTTGACCTAGAGTGGTTATTATAGAGAATGAGCAGAATGGATGCATTAGAGAGATTGCTCAAGTTTGATATGGTTGAGCTACAGATTGGATACAGGTAGGAAGATGGTAAAGGAAGGGATGACATCAGGTATACTTCGAGTTTGGTGTTGACAAGCAGGGTGCATGGTAGAGCCGTTTATGAGAAGGCTTCAGGAGAAAAAGGAGACTTGGAAACTATTCAGAAAGGTCAGAGACTGTGTTCTGAATCTCATGGTAGAAACAGGAAGGATTCTATTGTATACAGTAACAGGAAGAAGAATGCAAATGCAACTTTTTTGACCAGCTTTACAGAGTTCAGCCAAACAAGCCATACCTAGTTCAACCTCATGTTAGAGATGAGCAAACTGAACTTCAGAACCTGTAAACAACCTGTCAGAATCAAAAACGAGACAGAAGAATATTTCGCCCATTACATGATACATTGTTTATTTAAATAGTTATAATTATTTTAGATATTTTACTTTCTTGATTTTATTATTAAGCACAAATAACATTGTACTTAAAGTTTATCTCTATTTTTCACTTTTCTTATTTTATCATAATTTCAGGTAAAAATCAATCAAAAAATTATATTGAAATTGAAATACTGAATTTTATACTAAAGACAAGGCATCCAAATGAAAATGAAATTTTCCAGGTGAAAATTTCCAAATCATAAATATGTAGGGACATAAACTTTATTTATAAAGAAAAAGATAATTCTAATTAATTGATGATTCAAAGGTTTACAACTTTAAAAGTAAATATTATCTTTGAAGTAAAGTCCATTTAAATTATTTATGCAGCCAAAGTTTTAGTAATTGTATATGTATATCATGTAAACTTTTTCGAGAAAAATGGAATTGGAAATGTTAGAGTATTATGCGGAAAAAATCACCTAAAGGAAAAAATTATCTCCTCATGAAGGATTACTTTAACCACTTTGACAGGTGTAGGTAAAAGAACACTAAATGCACATCAATATGATTAGGAGATGCGCGCTTAGAAATACGTTATCATTGAAAAGAGAATTGTATTATCAGGTTTGCAGGGGCCCTTCTTATCCTTCATATTTATGTAACTTTGTCATCTATAGAAAGATTATGGGAATTTTAAAAATAGCTGATAATTAAGAAACATCACCATAACACTGTGCTGAATGCATAATAAAACATTTCCCTTCTCTCTAAAAGCCTTTTAAAATTATGTACCATAATCAGTATGGCCAGCAGAGGGTCATTTCCATGTTCAAGTTCCTCTGTTTCTCGAGGGTGAGAATCCTTCTATAGTCTTCTGAGGGTGACACTGTAGTGTTCTCTTAGCCTGATTATTTTTACCTATTTTTTTCGATCCTTTCCTTTGTATATTTACATTTTACATATTGAAAGTTATTTTTTCAAATATTTTATATGCAAGTTTACAAAGTACAACGACTGTACATTAAAATAACTTATTTATGCCATATGGAAGTTTAAATATAATTTTACAATATCTAATATTGATTGTTTAGTTTCTAATCATTGATACTTGACATGATTTTTTCCAGCACACCTCAAAATATTCTTCAAAATCCTGCGAATTAATTCCTGTAACACTTCTGAGGTGTATTAATAAGCTAGAGACGTAAAGAAGATTTGCAGAGAAAATTAGGTTCCCAAATTAGAAATTTTGTCCCACTATCGACTAGAAACCTCTTGAAATGATCAAAAACAATAATAATGCATGTCATAGAGGAAAACCAATAAGCCTGCTGCAGCATGACTACCTCTGTGACCTCAGACAAGTTACGTGTGGGTCCCTACTTCTGTGACCTCAGACAAGTTACGTGTGGGTCCGCACTTATTTTCTTCATCTCTAATAAATATTTGACAAATCTCATTTTCAAAAGTCTTTTAAGGCCTTTCCACCTTTTTTTTTTGAGATGGAGTTTTGCTCTCATTGTCCAGGCTGCAGTGCAATGTCATGGTCTCGGCTCACACAACGTCCGACTCCCAGGTTCATGTGATTCTCCTGCGTCCACCTCCTGAGTAGCTGGGATTACAGGCGCGCAACACAACGCCCAGCTAATTTTTTGTATTTTTAGTAGAGATGGGGTTTCACCACGTTGGTCAGGCTGGTCTTGAACTCCCGACCTCAGGTGATCTGCACGCCTCGGCCTCCCAAAGTGCTGGGATTACAGCCATGAGCAACCGCGGCCTGTGAGGGCTTTCTACTTTTAAGATTTCAGGACGTATAGCCTGGGAGGTAAATGGTAGTATATATATATATATATATATATATATATATATATATATGGTAGTATATATATATATATATATATATATATAGACACACACACACACACACACTGTATATATATACATATATACGGTATATTATACTATATATACATATATACTGAATATTATACTCTATATATACATATCTACTGTATATTATACTATATATATATATATACACATACACACATACACACATGAGACAGAGAGAAGAGATAGACAATTTCATGTGAAAATATAAACTGTTAACATAAAATTTTGCTTCTCTGAGGAATATTTAGCATTGTTCTCAATCTTCTCTGCAGAATTTAAGCATTTTTCTCAGAACTCACCCGATAGAATGAGGGAGGGGCCATATGATAGGAGCCAGAGATGAAGGGAGAACAATAGAGAGGATGCTTTGGGAAAAATAGTACAGTAAGGCTAGGGAATACTTCTCTCCAACAAAAAGACCAAGGTCACAGCTATATCTCTTCAGAAGCCAAACTTTCTTTTAAAATGTCAATTTCCATCTATTTCTTGCTTCACAGACATTCCATTCATTGCTGGATTTCAAATAAAGCCTTTCCATGTGCAACCTTTCTATAGAAAAAGAGAAATATGGGGGACAGTACAGTCTAAGAAGTGATTAAGAATATCTAGTGGACTTTCCCAGACTGTAAATCTTTACATATATCTGAGCCTAATGAGGTGATTTATTGTGCTATAATGCACAGTGAACTATACAGATGCTTCTTTTTGATCATGCTGCAGAATGGAACTAAATACTAAATACCAAATAGCACTCCCATGATTCTTAGAGATGTCATTCATGTGGCATATTTATGCTTTTTTATATAGCAATTCTTATTCTTAGCTCTTAGGCAATTACGGAATCTTTTTTGTCATTTTAATAATCATGCTCCATTTGAGTTATGCAAGGTAGAAATTCTAAGTAGAAAATCTTGTTTTTATTGAACGTTTTTAGTAAACATTTTGGAAAAAGTCTGTTTTTTGATGCTACTTCTGCACGCTTTCTCAACATGATATTACTTGGTATTGTCCTTATTAACCATAGTACACCATATTCAGCAAATATTAGAGGGGGTTAAAAATCAGTCATGTATAAGTAAAGTTAATGAAATAGAAAGGAAACCACATTTAGGAAATGGAAGGCAGAAGCAAATGTATTAACTGTGAGTTAGAAACGGTTTAGTCTTTGGAATGAAGCAGCAAGAGTTTAAAAATCTTGTTTGTGATTCACTAGCTTTGTGACCTTGGAGAATTACTTCAGATTTCTGAGTATCAGTTTAGTAGGTGATATCAATTGCAACTTCGCAGAATTATCACAAGTATTAAATAAAGGACTTAGTATCTGGGAGAGCATAGAAAATTACTAATAGTTACATTTTTGTTAATATTACCGTTATTATTATCATACGTATAGTATTTTCTTTCACTGACAATGCATTTAGGACACAAGGAGAACTATAGAACAGTGCTTCTCCAACTTAAATGCAGAGCATGAATCACCTGGAGTTTTGTCAAAATGCGAATTCTGACTCAGTAGTCCTGCAAACTAAGGAACTCTTGGTAATGCTGGTGCTGCTAGTTCACCAACAGACCACACGTTTTGCAACAGCTATATAGAATGTCCTGTTTCTTTTTTTAATCACAAAACATGGCAAGCTCTAAAATAAAGCAGAATAACAGATTTAAATGTTAATACTCATGTCCTCAATTTATAATTTCTCCCTCCCTAACAATGGTATAATTCTGATTAAAAATTGGCAAAGAAAAAAATGGAAATTAATCTTCCTATGTTTATTCTTTTAACAAATTCTGGGTGATTACTACTGGGTTACTTGCTGTAGGAAATAGAAAAATTGCTTTGACATAGATCCTCAAGAATCTGTCCCACTACAAGCTTATTTTTGTAGGAAGCTAAAAGATTTATATAAATAACCGTAATTAAAGAGACAAATGAAGAAGTGCAATGAAAGACGTAGGGAAAGTGCTAGAGGAGTTCGGCGTGGAGGAAAATTATCCTAAAATAATATCTATGCGTAACATTTTGCTATCTTCCCTAACCAGCGCTTGACCAGATTGTCACAGTGAACTTTGGTCCTTTCTTATATCTTAGTTTTGGTTCCCACATCCTTCTGTTTGGGGAAGTTCTTGTTTTCCTCATGTAATGACAACAACACTTAAACAATGTATACTAGATAAAAGGAACTATATTGCTTGCTTTATTTACATAGTTAATTTAATTTGCACAATGAACTATGAAGTAATCAGCATTACTTCCTTCATTTTACATATGAGAAAATGGAGAATCAGCGACATTGAATCATCTCAAGTTTCTAAAATATCCACTCTCACCAGGCTGTTTACCCTGTTTTTGTCTGTAGGCTGCTATAACAAAATGCCACAGATTGAGTAATTCATAAAAAACAGAAAGGTATTTCTCACAGTTCTGGGGCTGAGAAGTCCGAAATCAAGGCAGCGGAGATTTGGCAGTTGGTCCCGAGGTGGCACCTTCTTGCTTCGTCTTCACGTGACAAAAGTGGGCAAAAACGGACAATGTAACGACATGGCAGAAGAGACTGAGGAGCCCGGCATTCCTCTAAAGCATCTTTTACGAGGAAGTTTATCTCATTCATGAGGGTGGATCCTTCTTCATTTAATCACTTAACCAAAAGCCCCATCTCTTGATGTCATTGTCCTGGGATTTCAGTTTCAACATACAAACTTTGGATGGGCACATAGGTTCAAATCATAGCACCCTCCAAATTATAATGCCTCTCTCATGCCTGTTCTCCTTGAAGTACCCTCTGGTTTTGCTCTCTTCATTCTTGCCATCACAGTTAACCCTTCAGTTCCATTTCTTTAAGTAATCTCTAAATTTGTAAGATGGTTCCATCTTTTTTTTTTGTATATGGCAGTCTCTGAAACATATGTGTCATATGAACTAAGCAGGTAAATATGTAAATGCCTGCTAAATTTTAGTGAATGATATAATGGCCTAAAGATGTATCTACCCTTCAGCCAAATATATTTACTTTTAGTAGCAATCTCCTGTCATATACAAAGTCACGACTCTAGGGGTAAACATTTTAGCCTGTGGGTAAGATGTAAAGCAGTGGTAAGTTATAGTGACAACTCACTGTCATAGCACTGGGACATGCTCCTCTATCTGCTACAAATTGAATCAACAAAATATATATGATTTTGTGAGATTTAAATGTATTCTCCTGTTAGTAAAATAAAAGTACGGGAAAACTTTACGGAATAGATTTAATAGAAATGTTTTCCTGAGTTATCTGCCTTCTTTATTTTTATGTTATGCTTTAAGTCTATGGTCAATGTATAGAGCTATGATTGATGTGCTTTTCCAAGTCTGTTCAGATCAGACAGGTTAATTTTCTTCTTTTAAATCTTCTTGAATTTTGTCTAACACTTTCTGTTCCAATTTCTTACTAGATTGTACTCCCTTCTCTAACTGCTTCATGATTACTTATACACAAACGATATTACGATATTTTCACATTGAATTCATTTTAGGTGATGATTTTGGTCATAAACATGAGCAGGTTGTGATCTGTTTCAGCCATCCCAGGGCATGGCTGTCAGTCCCTTGTCTAATGTTTCAAAAAAATCTTGAATTTGTGATGATACTGTGATGGTCCCTCAGATATTCTTACACACATCTTTGCCCCTTGTTCCCTATAACTTTCCTCTTCTGATAAAAAAGCAAACACTGCCAAGCTCAAATGGAATTACATTTGGATGCAAGTGTCACTATGCAATGGTTGCCAATAAAAGTACACAAGGAATTTTATTATGGTGAATTAAAGGCAAACAGACTTCAGAGAAATGAGCACGAACATGAAAATGGCGCATGGTACGCGGATCTCACTGGAAAGTCACTCGGTACACAATGTTTTCACTAGAAAAATCCATTAGCTTTAGCTAGAAATTGAAATTACTTTGTAGGAAATCAGAATAAAATATGTGAAAACATTATATTCTGTGCAAGATTAATACCACGCATGGTGTTGAAAGGTTTGTGGTCTTGCTTCGACGATGCTAAAAGGTCAGAAACCACAAAGATGCATATGTGTTGTCGTTTGCACAGTTACTGATTTTTCTCATTATTTCCATAATGCGATGTGCTGTTTCAACAGAGAAACCCTCTGGAGAGTGGCTTGCACTGTTTTCAGGCAGCTCTTTTGCTTTCATGTTTTGGCCTTGGCCAGGGAATTCAGAGAGACTTTTCATTTATTTTCGACAAGAATGTATTCATTTATTGTTTTAAATAATAATAAATAGATTTTAAAATTACTGTACATTACTGCACTTTAAACGCCATGAGGTCAAGGACTCTAAAGTCTGGACATCATTGTATACCCTACATCTTGCACAAGGTTTAGAAAAAATGGCATGGACACCTATTATTTGAAGCAATAAATGAATACATAAAAGAATTCCAAACTCTAGTCCAAGGTTTTAGATTAATAATGTATTAAAATGCGTAAAATTTATAGACAAAACTATTCTTATTTAGAAGTTTATTCTTTAGTTGGAGAGATAAAATATATGCACATAAAAGCTTAAGGAAAAATAATAAGCGTTTTGAAGTACTTACTATGTGAAAAATTTAGCATAAATCTTACATCCATTTATTTAACACATTTTATACGTTGCATTATTTATATATAGTGCTGATTGGTAGAATTCATATGTGAACGGAACTATAAAAATTTTGAGGATAAGCACTAGAAACACAGAATAAATAGAGTGTTAACATGCAAAACACAGAAATACTTAAATTGACTAGGTGAAAGAAAAGATTTCTGGTTCCATGTACACTGATTATTGAGGGATGAGTATGACATTATTATGCCAGAATCAATAAATATTTTAAATAGGGAGAAAACTATAATTATATATCTTTGTGTTCAACAGGAGTAGCAGTACTGATAAAGTAGAAGTTTGTTATACCTTTTTATAGTCTTTTAAAGTTGTTTATATATAAAATCTACTCTTAGTTAATTAATGGTTGATGTTCATTGAAGTGTTTTCAAATTTTTGACCTCTGAATTGCCTTGTACATATGGAGAAATAAAGCTTGCCTAGCATAATTTCTTGAGTGGAGAATGAATGATCTGGATAGATTTGTTGACAATAAATATGTCTGTACTTATTTTATTAATTCTTTAATCTTCATGAAGAAAAATATAAAAGTCATATTCTAGTATTTTATAGCATGGAAAAAATGTCTTATCCTTTTCCTAAGGAAAAATACATCATGACACAAAAGTAAAGTTAATTAAATTACTTACTTTATTAATTAACTGTCTATTATTTCTATGGGTTGAAGTAAATTTGATACTCAATGCTATTTAATCTAATTCTAAAACTTGAATGAGTAATGATTTTTTCATGTAAGGTTAGTTGAAATAAATTATCATTGATTTTCAGATTTAATATTAATTAGCTATTGCATATTCTTAATGGGAAATAAGTGTTTAAAAAGCCCTTTTTGGTTGCAAAAAGACCACGCCCATTGTAGACTTCTTAGAATACATCACATCTGGCCTCTTTTTTAGAGTGGGGAATTCAACTCATAAGTGGCTGGACATTGATTCTGAACATTTTGAACATTATTTGCCTGTCTTCACTCATACTGGTTGCTGTTCTTTGATAAGTAATCACCATGTTTAGCATGCACTTGAACTATTGTTACTTAGGGTGCTTGACTATTTACAAGTCTCACTAGGATTCTAGGTATTCATTAGTCTCGTGGTGTGTATTTGCTGATGGTCCTATTATCTTTGTTGGTTCAGTTACACAGTACCATCCAAGATGCTGCAACACATTATACACAGGGTATGGGTTGTGGGAGCTACAGATTTCAGTTATTATTTAGGCTCAGAAACTTAGAATCTCTGCAAGGTTGGACATGTTCCTTAGTCTTGTTTTAAGACCGTCTTGTTTTAAAAGTTAGTCCCAAATTCTTAAAATATAGAATAGGGGTGCTAGTAGTGCTCACAGAATTGTAGTAAAGATCAGCTGGGAAAAAAGAGCCTATTAAACAGAGCCTGGTATTTAATAAGTATCAGCTGCCTTCAATTAGGAATCTGTGTTGTCATGATTAGAAGATTGCTGGTTTATTTTACAGATCTGTAAGTATAGCCAAAATATGTCAAAATAACCACCAGAAAGAATCATATACCGTCCCTTGAACATTTCATCCCTAGAATCTAGCCAGATTAGCATCTCTATACTGACAATACTGTTAACACAGATTGTGCTCAAACCCCTCATTGACTTTTCAGCACCTGTAAATTACTGGAGATTTAGGAAGAAGTCTGGGGTTATGGCTTAGTTAAGCTGAGTGGCCAGAAAGTGTGAGATGCTGGATGCCTCCTCCAGTTCATTTCTCCAGCGGCCGCACCAGGCGTATCCATAGCTCCGCTCCCGGGAGCTCGTCTCCGGCGTGGGGCGTGTGCGCACCCCTGGCCGGGCGGAGCCTGGAGCCTGCTCATTAGCAGCGCGGGCAGCTCGTGCGCCCGCAGGAGGGAGGTGGAAGCACAGCCCTGCGCCGCCAGCAGGAGGAGGGAGCGCGGTGGCTGCAGGCAGGGGAGGGAGAGGAAAGAACGGAGGGACGGTTCCCGGACAGAGCGGGAGGAATCGGGGAGCGGCCGGTCCGGGGGGAGCTGCTCCGCTGCGCTGCGCTCGTTATTCACAGGACGCGGCGGCGCTTCCCGGTGCCGCTTCCCGGTCCCCTGGGTGGAGGCTGCCGTCTAAACATGACTCCAGGTGAGTTCCCCAAAGAGGTGAACCGAGGGGTCTCGAACCAGAGACGTGGAACTGGCGAGGCTGCTCGGCTCCCCAGGCGCTGCTGCCTTGACATTTCCCGATTCACGGGAGGTTTTGGGGGCGGCTGCACAGGCTGGAGGGGCGGATGGGCGGTTGCGATCCTCAGCCGGCGTGGGGGCGTTCGGGAGGAATTAGCTTCAGTGAACGGGGTTTTAGGAGATGTCCCCAAGGCACGCGCTATGTACGCGTTTCTAGACGAGCTTTTGAGACAGAAATTTGGCTTCCCGGATGCCCGTTTTGGCCTTCTGTCCTTCCTTTTGCTTGCCTCATGCCCAATTTTCCAAGCCGAGGAAAGGACTGGAAGGGCGTGGAAGTAGGAGATCTGCGCACAGAATGCGGCAGGGCAGCCCTGGTCTCCGAGTTTGGGGGTGGGGGGTGGGACTCTTTTCCTTTCAGCCTAATTTACCAGGGGAAAACCCGCAGAGCACCTTGAGGTGCCTTTGCTCCGCACCCTCCATAAGCTTATTAGAGGGAACTTGAGGCTCGCTAGACAACCTGTGACAGGTGACGGCAATTTAGCTTAAAAGCCATGTTGGTTCACTTCGTCTCCTCTTTATCCTTTGTTGCAAAATTGATACCTTTTTGGATTTCTTTAACAGCACAAAGTTTAAGTGGCCGGCTGACAGGAAATATTTCTTTTGAAAATGCTATGAGAAAAGTGATGAGTTAAGGTTGAGAGAAAGGCAACTTTATTTTCTTGGAAGAACTTTGGGGAAAGAGATTGATAGAGAAATTCTGGGCATGAAATTATGGACATTTCCCACAGAACTTCCTTCATTTATTTATTTTTTTACATTTCCTTCATTTTTTTTTTAATCGTGTGTGTGTGTATCAGAGAGACAAAATTCGTTGGAGGTATTAGGACTTTATTTGGTTCAGAAGTTTCTTTCTTACTAATAGCACTAATTTTTGATCGTCATGATTGTAAGAATTTACTAAGTGTTTTGCTTTTAGGTGTTTTGGGTCTGTTTTTTAAAAAAATTCAATACTTACTTTGTGGGCCTTGCTGAATACCTGTCAATAAAATCGGTGGGCATACAGTTAGTCACATGACCCCTGTGGATTTAATAGCAGGTAAGTACACAAATGATGAGTTTAGGAAATAAATGTCAGAATCAACATTTAGGTGTGAAATTGAAATATCTTTCAAATATTTACCAAATTCTCTTTTAGGATCCAATGTCATTTTATGGTCAAGAGAGCTTAAAGGTTTCTCAGATTGAGATATATGTATCTACTTTTTTAATCCAAATGTAATGTTTTATTTTGTTCTTTCTTTAATGACTGTTTGAATTCAACAAATAAAACTTGCATATTTAATGTAAGGTTCTTTCACATATATTACTTCTCCAATTTTTAATATAAATTTAAGGAGAAAAGCAATATTAATTCCATTTTGTAGATGAAGAGACTGTGTCACAGAAGTATTACTCTACCTACATTTCTGTAATTATTATGTTATAAACTTAGAAATTACATATTATACTGGAACATATAAAATATATGAATGTTATAAACCATAAGAATTCAGACCTATGCTATTTAACTTCAAGTTTAGTTCTTTACCCAAACAATTGCATGACTACATTGAGACTACTGAAGTAATTATATATGAATATGCTGTATGAAATAATAGTAAAAACATTTCTTATTTTTCTCATTTCTCTTTGATATAAAATATACTATAAGTTTATGGAGTTATATTCCATATTTAGATGCTCCTAACTTCCAAATAACACCTAAACTCCTAAAAACTGACCTGTGTCCTTCTTAATAGAAGTGGCTTGACAGGGAGACTCAATTTTTACTAAGAATATTCTTGGGATAATTTATGTCTTATAATCAAGATAAAGACAGGCCACATTTAGTTGTATTTTTAAACCACTTAGTGTGAAGTTGCAACGCAGACATAACTTGCTTTCAGGCTACACTGCCAGCTTTGCAGTGAATAGTCTTTAAGATTCCGTGGAAACATTGGCAGATATAGCTAATGTATATCTGATGTAGGATTTATGAGAAAAAGAGAGGTAGAAACTCAATGCTCTTATATTTCATATGTGACCACATTCATAAATCTTTATTGATAAGTACTTTGTTGTCTGACACGGGCTGATACAAATAGGCTTCTTCAAGAGTTGAGGAAGAAAACAAAATCCCTATAATACAGCCTTTTTCCTCCTTTTCTTTCTTAAGCGGTAATAGTTGATCCTAGCTTTTGTGTGTCTATGCATGCTCAATACAGTTAGGGGTATAAGGAGAAGTTAAGCAAGAATATTGAATGCTAGCTAGGAAACTTTTTGGAGTCTCAAATACTTTGGAATGATTTTTCACATTATATACATAAAATTCCTAGTTACATTTGGGAACTAAGTATATTATACACAACATTGCATCTGATTACAGGATTCCCTGTACATTTATAGCTCAGGTATTCTGGAAAGAGTCAAGATAATTAGTTTTATGGCTCTTGCCCATGTGACCTGTTTCTTTCTGGTCCTGATATTAAAAGGATGACTTAAATTTTCTGGAATGTCAAAATTTTCTCTTCCCTCGGATCCTACAAAATACTTCAAGCAGTGTATGTGTGATACTCGCTGTCATTCCAACATTTCCAATCCTCCTGAGAATGCTAAACAATGCCCTAGATTTCTTCCTTTGTAATTCTTTCAGATAGAGGGTTAGCTGAGTTAGGAAGAAAGGAGAGAGGGAGAGAAGAAGAGAGATGACATTTTATCCCTCAGGAAAGAACAAGACCAATTGTATTCCTAATTTAGAAATATTATTCTACAAACATTCCTGAACAAGAGGGCTTTGCATATACATTAAAGCAGAATACCTAGTCAACTTCTAGTTGTGCCATGTAGTGAAATGGAAGTAAGATGAGCAGGCCGAGATCATTTTTGTTGGAGAACTGAGACCACATGAAATAGGTAACAGAGTTACCCCAACTGGGGGGCAAGAGGACTTGAAAGTTTCCTCCATAAATTTGCAGTTAGTACAGGGCTGCTCCAGTGATCAGAGTCATGAATGCCCTAGAGTGTCTGTATAACCCTGTACACAGGCTGAGACAGCTCTAACGGCCCAGAAAAGCCTCTGGACAGAATCACTGCACCCTTGGACATTGTCCGACCGCATGTATGAGAATAGTGAGTGCTGAGGAATTGTGGGTAGCTCGGTACAACTCTTGCTAAAGGAGTGTCATCAACATTCATTGCTGACAGTGAATTTTTTCATTCACATATGTGATGCCTATTAGGTCATGCTTTCTTGGATACAAATTTGTACAAGATATGAATTAATTTTTGAACATCCTTTCTTAAAAGTACCATGTTCATATAGTTGCTCATTTTAATATGAGTAGTTCAGATGGGACATAATACAGTAAGGAGATGATTGAACATCCTAAGATCTAGTGTATATACCTTTGTTCATGATGAGATTCATCCCCTGTCCCCCTTTGTAGTGACACTGATGGCATAAGGGAGTATTAGATGAAATTTAATGCAGAAAACAATGGGATATATGAATGGTAGATATGGTTGACAACCACCATTTTCACTGAAGTTGTTTCAAAGCAAAGAAATTTGGGATAAATTCATTTTATTTGCTCCTGAAGGGTAATTAGGAATAAGTAGGAATTGTGAAGAGGCTGTAGTGTTGACATTAAGAGAAGTTTTGATCCTTAAAATAGGATATATTACACAAGAGTGAACAAACCGAGGATACTGAACAAATATTCTGTCATAAGTAAGTGATGGATTATTCGGACTTGTTGAACTATGATTTTAAATGTATTATTTAAATATTTAAATATTATTAAAACCTTAAATAATATTTAAATATTATAAAAGTTGTAGAAAATTATGTTTTCAATACAAATATAGACTTATAAGCTATATTGTAGATATGGGAGTAAACAATGCAATTTTTTTAACTGAGTGAAAAATTTAGTTTTTTAAAATTCCAAATGGAGCTAACAGCTTAGTGTGATACACATTTTGAATTTCAAAATTTGTAACCAAATAGGACAAATGTGTTGAACTGTACTTTTCTTGAAGAACCGTGATAAGAATGAGCGGTGAAAAAATTACAGCATACTTACCAGGGATCAAATACTTGCTTAGGGTTAATAAGAAAAATCTCAGCAAACGCTAGAAATGAGGTACACGATCTATCACAGACCCATGATTAAAGTGGTATCTTGTTAGGTATATGAGCTTGAAAAGAAACGGCATAGCTTCACTTTACCTCAGTTGCTTCTTTTGTAAAACGGGGAGACTAAGAGTGTGGTAACTCAAAATCCTTTGTTAATGATTTGCTTCTTAGAACAGTGCCAGGTCCAATTAGGGTTAGATTGCTATTGTTATTATTGATATTTGCCGTAGTTCTGCCTTATATTGACTGTGTGAAACTGGTGAAGATCCCTTTCTGAAGCTTTGTTTCTTACCTGCAACCTGGGAATAGAATACCTGCTATGAAGAGGGGTTGTTAGTACATTAGAAAGGCTGGATATTTGTTTATATAAGGGGCTCAGCGCATGGTAGAAATTTGATAGCATTTTTTTCTTGCCCTCCCATGTATCACTGTGGAGACATCCCACATATTGTGTCCAAGTTTTTATTTTCCCCTCAAATGCAATGTCAAGCACAAAACATTCCCATCTCCCAATTCTCTTCTGATGTTCTACAACCATTAAAGTATAGAAAACTAGAATGAGTGTTTTTATAACTTTTGCCGTACTTAAGCATGTTGAGAGAAGAGCGCTAGATCACAGGACACACTTTGATAGGAAAAGGGAAATATTTACACCGCAAACAACTTTCTCCTCATGCTTAACAGTTTTATGCTGTCATTCTGTCAGCACCAAGTGAGATTTTTCTATTTAAATAGTTTTCTATTTGTGGTATGATGATTCATGTATGGACTTCATGTAATTAACATAAATATAATGGATAGTTGAGAAGTGGTTTATTTTTACCAAGAGGAAAAACTTTTTACACGATTTTTTAAAATATTGCTTTGAAAATATTTAAAATTAATTTTGATTCAGTTGGTGGAAGATAGCGTCACAAACTCACTGCTAGTGGTATTCTTGAGAAGTAATGTTTGAATTTTCTAGGTATTGTCCCCAGACTGGCTTAAAAGAATTTAATTTTAGATGTAAATTTTCTGCTTAACATGGAAGATTTTTCCCTGAAAATATTAGCTTCATCAGATACACAGTTGCTTAGGGGTAGCTGCATGGAATTATGGGAAGGGTGAAATAGAAAAAAATTTTCATGTCTAAGTTATACATACTGGTGTAATCATATTGATTGGATGATAATGATAATTACAGCAATAATGTGATTGAAAGGGTAAGCAAGTAACATATACTACAGTTACTAATATAATCCTGTGATTGAGTTTACCACTTCGTTTCTCTTTTCTGGAATCCCTTAAGTTTGTCACTATTGCACTTTATTTCCTTTGCTTATTGTAGTGGTGTATTAGTTGTATTACTGCTGCTATAACAAATTACCACACATTTACATAACTTAACACATATTTATTGTCTTGCAGTTTCAAAGGTCAGAAGTCCAAAATCACTTTAATTAGGCTAAGTCAATGTGTCTGCAGTGTGGGTTCCTTCTCGAGGTGCTGAGGGGAGAATCCATTCTCTTGCATTTTCTGCTTCTGGTGGCACCTGTCTTCATTGTCTTTTCCCCATTCCTCCACTTTCAAGGTGCGTTGCTTTTATTTCTGTTTCTGTCTCCGCGTTGTCTCCTCCTTTAACTTTGAGTCCTTCTGTCCACTTCATCTAAGGACTCCTGTGATTACTTTGGACTCACATGGATGATCTGGGATAATCACCTTGTCTCCAGATCCTTAACTGAATCGTATCTACAAGTCCTTTGGCTGTGTAAGGCAGCACATTCCCAGGGCCTGGAGATTAGGTGAAGAACATCTTTTGGGACTGTTATGCAGCCTATCACAAGTGGTAATAACACTTTTATTCCTTGAGACCCTGAAATTAATGTACTTGCTTACGCATGGAAAAACAATGTATCTGTGGGGGTAACAGTTTATTTTTGAACCATTAGAAGGTATTGATGGGGAAGTTTTCATCTGACAACAGATACTGATAAATTAAATACCCTTAGATTTGTCAAAACTAGCTTTAGTAAAATATAAGTAAAAGTATTTGCACTGCTAGTGTCAAAAATATTAATGAAACCCATTATTTATCAAGGCCAAGTCCTGGATTAGTTAGGTTTAAATTAACATAGAACATTATCTTCCATAGTGCTTAATTGTGAAGCTTAGTTCTTGCTGACAAAAGCTCATCCATATAAGAAAGCATCGAAAGGTTGGTGTTTTTTTAACCTTTGCAGAATATAAATTTTCAAAGGGATGTTAGACAATAGTTCCATCACAATTGATGCAGTTCACAAACATTCATTGTGAATATTTTATCTCATGAGTTATATCTATGACACTAATCATAGACTTCTAGAAGAAATTTAGCAATGGTCATGTCAGCCTTTCAAATCTTTCTGTAACCTAGAAGAGGATCATTGCATAAGATAGATTCATTTTCCCCTTTATTCCATTGTTGCCAGAGAGAACTTGAAATGCCCTGTTCAAATTAATTGAATGCAAATGAATTCTTGCTGCCTCACAAGTAGTTTGTCCTTCATTTTTCTTAAAATTATATTGAAAATGGATGTGACATGCTTTACTGGTTGTTGTGCAGGAAGCATTGTCCTTCCTGAAAGCTCCCTCCTTTGTCAAAATGAAGCCATTAAGAGTAAAGTAAATTATATTATCTGATCATAGTATCACAATTGACCTTAAAACAATAAATTTTATAATCAGTGCAAATTTCTGAATAGTGTTTGCAGTTGTAGAAATTTCAAAGGAAACCCTGGTTGAGATACAAAGCTGCTATAATCATTTTTAAAATCTTTGTTTTTCTTTTACTTCGGAACAGTAGTGCAGTAAGTACTTTTGCCTTATTTTTCTCTCTGCCTTAGAGAAACCCTCATTCAAATATTCTAAGTTTTTAAGTCTTTTTCATTTCTTTTAATATTGTAACATTTAACAATGTCAAAGAAAGTATAATTTTTCTGGAAATCAAGCTAAAAATAAAGAGAAGCCGATGTAAATGAACATCAAATTAACAAGATTGATTAGGAAAAGTAATTTTTGAAAAGGGCCGAAAATCCCTTTGCACATAAATGCAAAAGAATTTAG
Source organism: Symphalangus syndactylus (assembly GCF_028878055.3). Classification (NCBI taxonomy): domain Eukaryota; kingdom Metazoa; phylum Chordata; class Mammalia; order Primates; family Hylobatidae; genus Symphalangus; species Symphalangus syndactylus. Next base: position 14,406,134 of record NC_072447.2, on the reverse strand, counting down.
TGAAAAAGGTGAAACTGGAGTAAAGAACTCTACGGATGCGTAAGTAACTCTTAATGAGAATGAGTAACGTACATGCATATCTTTAGCTCCCAGTTTCAGAGATAGAGTAGTTGTATAACAAATGGTCCTTTCCTGCTGTTAAGGAAGCCTCTCCTCCTCCAGCCATGCCATTCCTCAGAGCAAGCTCTTCCACTGAGTTTTCAGCAACCATAAGTAAGAAGGATGGTACGATAGGCTGCGTGTACATATGGCCCTCATTAGCAGGCCAACTGTTCCTTTTGCCCACCCACATCACTGGGGACATATGGCGTTACTTTGACTGTTGAAAGAAGTGTGTGTGGACATATCTTGGTATGAGTAAAAGACTGTTGATTGTCTTTCTCTTGTCGCTCGTGCAACCGTCTCCTTGTGGAGGTCATATTATCCATAACACTAGATTTGAGGATGATAAATGACGTTGTTATTATTAACTGATTTGGCCTCTCTAGTTTGATCACAAAACCATCGAATGTTTGCTTATGGAACATGTAAAGCTTATAGAAGACCGAAAGCTTACAGAAAGAAATGATGACTTTTCTAAGCATAAGAGTCAGGTCTTTTTCAATCAAAAACTAACTCATTCAAAAATTCAAGAGTTCTGTAAAACCAGAACAGCAGAGGTTTCAGAAATGCTATTGAGATCATTTATTATAAAATAGCCATTAATGAAATGTAATAGTGAGTCTGTTGTTGTGACTATGTGGAGAAATGAATGAGAAAATATAAGATAGGCTGGAATGAAGAGAGTCATCTGATCCCAGCATAATTCATTTTATATAGTTCACAGTATTGTAACTTTAAAAAAATTATGAATTTTTTCAATACTGTGAATTCTGAATTTGCAATATGAGGCTTTTCAATCCTTGCAACAAGTGTGTATTTTTCAGTGGTTCTAGAATTATCGGGGCTTTCGAGCTGCTTCTGATAAGAAGGCAAGGCTAGAGGACTCGTGTTGATGTGGCATTTGCACAGGACTTTAGATAACATACATCGATGATGTAGAGAGAAGAGCGGGTGATGTTGCTGTGGATTATAGGGGAAAGGCAACTTTTGCTCCCTCTGCTGACCTCTTTGTGTATTCAGCTGTGTAGCATATTTCTTGTAGAATTACATAGTAATTTCACACACTACATTAAGAAAATCTGAACAATTTTTACTGAACTCATGTTTTCTAAATTTTAAGTAAATAAAACCAATATTTGGCTAGGTAACATTTATAAAAACAGGATTTCTAGATAGATGATGATAAATTTTCATCTATATCTATAGAGCTGATAAATTTTCAAAACCCTTTGAATATCACTTGTACTACAAAGTCTCGTTTCAGTTTCAGTGCCATGGCACATTGATTAATCACCACTAAAGCGGTACATGAAATATTTGGCAATATAGGTATTTGATAATGGTGATTGATGCACAGAATACGGCACCATTATTATGCACTGGCCTTGAGAACTTTAGTTTTCATCTTCGTTCACCTGATAGAGAACAAACTAACAGCTTTTTTCTTTCACCTTGCTGGAGAATAAACTAACAACTTCAAATTATCTGATCCATCCAAAAACTTATTTCCTTGAAACTCACTGATTTATTTATTATTTCGGGGGGATCACTATTATTTGCTGTACTAAAATATCAAATGATCGATGTTTTATACCAACATGGCAGCTCACATGGTAGGCAACAGAATGAAAACAAACAGGTTTACTACCAAGAATTATACTATATTGCTTTTATTGACAGAAAAAGCATACAGATAATTTTATTCAGAGATTTTATGTGAATTATTTTGATAAGTGTACACATATATTTATAACTGACCTTTCTTCGTCAAGTGTGGGCCCACACACGTATTCATACTAAATCAATCTTAGAGATCTTATCCAAAGATTGAATTTCTTAAACTGACGGTTCCAAATATGTATAATTTATGGCAAAAAAGTCACAAAATGGCAATACAAGGAGGCATAAAAGTGAAGATAAAGGGGGAGATGATGGTTAAAAACACCTGTAAATGAATAATTGATTTTGATTTAAATTCTCTTTAGTTCTTAGCTGATGAAATGAATATCAATGAAATTATTATGCAAAACACCTCTATTTGTTGTATATGCATGTACATATATGTGTTACAAATACAAAACTGATAGGATATTATTTAACATATATTCACACTCATAATGTGCATATATGTACATAATGAAAATGAGTGCTTGTTTTATATGTATGTATACACACACATACACATATTGCATACTTTCAGTTTTTAAAATTTTACTTTATGTTCTGGGATACATGTGCTGAACATGCAGGTTTGTTACATAGGTATACTTGTGCCATGGTAATTTGCTGCACCCATCAACCCGTCATCTAGGTTTTAAGCTCCACATGCATTAGCTATTTGTCCTAATGCTCTCCCTCCCCTTTCCCCCCACCCACCTACAGACCCCAGTGTGTGATGTTCCTCTCCCTGTGTCAACATGTTCTCATTGTTCAGCACCCACTTATGAGTGAGAACATGCAGTGTTTGGTTTTCTGTTCCTGTGTTAGTTTGCTGAGGATGATGGTTTCCAGCTTCATCCATATCCCTGCAAAGGACGTGAACTCATCTTTTTATGGCTGTGTAGTATTCCATGGTGAATATGTGCCACATTTTCTTCATCCAGTGTATCATTGATGGGCATTATGTTGGTTCCAAGTCTTTGCTATTGTAAATAGTGCCATGAGAAACATATGTGTACATGTGTCTTTAGAGTAGAATGATTTATAATCCTTTGGTATATACCCAGTAATGGGATTGCTGGGTCAAATGGTATTTCTGGTTTTATATCCTTGAGGAATCACCACATTGTATTCCACAATGGTTGAACTATTTTACAAGCCCACCAACAGTGTAAAAGTGTTCCTATTTCTCTGCATCTTCTCCAGCAACTGCTGTTTCCAGAATTTTTAATGATCACCATTCTAACTGGTGTGAGATGGTATGTCATTGTGGTTTTGATTTACATTTCTCTAATGACCAGTGAGAATAAGCTTTTTTCATATGTTTATTGGCCACATATATGTCTTCTTTTGAGGAGTGTCTGTTCATATCCTTTGCCCACTTTTTGATGGGGTTGTTTGTTTTTTTTTTCTTGTAAATTTGTTTAAGTTCCTTCTAGATTCTGGATATTAGACCTTTGTCAGATGGATAGATTGCAAAAATTTTCTCATATTTTGTAGGTTGCCTGTTCACTCTTGTGATAGTTTATTTTACTGAGCAGAAGCTCTTTAGTTTGATTAGATTCCATCTGTCAATTTTGGCTGTTGTTTCTAGTGCTGTTGGTGATTTAGTCATGAAGTCTTTGCCCACACCTATGTCCTGAATCATATTGCCTAGGTTTTCTTCTATGGTTTTTATAGTTTTAGGTTTTACATTTATGTTTTTAATCCACCTTGAGTTAATTCTTTTATAAGGTATAATGAAGGGGTCCAGTTTCTCTTTTCTGCATATGGCTAGCCAGTTTTCCCAGCGCCATTTATTACATAGGGAATCCTTTCCCCATTGCTTGCTTTTGTCAGGTTTGTTGAAGATCAGATTGTTGTAGATGTGTGGTGTTATTTCTGAGGCCTCTATTCTGTTTCATTGGTCTATATATCTGTTTTGATATTAGCACCATGCTGTTTTGGTTACTTTAGCTTTGTAATATAGTTTGAAGTCAGGCAGCGTCATGCCTCCAGCTTTGTTCTTTTTGCTTAGGTTAGCCTTGGCTCCACAGGCTCTTTTTTGCTTCCATATGAAATTTAACATAGTTTTTTTCTAGTTCTGTGAAGAAAGTCAATGGTAGCTTGATGGGAATAGCATTGAATCTATAAATTACTTTGGGCAATATGGCCATTTTCATGATATTGAGTCTTCCTATCCATGAGGATGGAATGTTTCTCTATATGTTTGTGTCCTGTCATTTCCTTGAGCTCTGGTTTGTAGTTCTCCTTGAAGAGGTCCTTCACATCCCTTGTAGGTTGTATTCCTAGGTATTTTGTTTTCTTTATAGCAATTGTGAATGGGAGTTTACTAATGATTTGGCTCTCTGCTTGTCTGTTATCGGTATATAAGAATGATTGTGATTTTTGCACATTAATTTTATATCCTGAGACTTTGCCAAAGTTGCTTATCAGGTTAAGGAATTTTTGGGCTGAGGTGGTGGCGTTTTGTAAATATACAATCATGTCATCTGCAGACAGAGACAATTTGATTTCCTTTCTTCCTATTTGCATGCTTTTATTTCATTCTCTTACTCGATTGCCCTGGCCAGAACTTCCAATACTATGTTGATAAGAGTGGGGAGAGAGGGCATCCTTCTCTTGGGCCAGTTTTCAAAGGGAATGCTTCTAGCTTTTGGCCATTTGGCATGATATTAGCTATGCATTTGTCATAAATAGCTCTTATTTTTGTGAGATATGTTCCATCAATACCTAGTTTATTGAGAGTTTTTAGTATGAGGGGTGTTGAACTTTATTGAAGGCATTTTCTGCATCTATTGAGATAATCATGTGGTTTTTGTCATTGGTTCTGTTTATGTGATGGATTATGTTTATTGATTTGCATATGTTGAACCAGCCTTGCATGCCAGGCATGAAGCCAACTTGATCGTGGTGGATAAGCTTTTTGATGTGCTGCTGGATTCTCTTGCCAGTATTTTATTCAGGATTTTCGCATCGATGTTCATCAGTGATATTGGCCTGAAATTTTCTTTTTCTCTTGGGTCTCTGCCAGGTTTTGGAATCAGAGTGATGCTGGCCTCATAAAATGAGTTAGGGAGGAGTCCTTCTTTTTCTATTGTTCAGAATAGTTTCAGAAAGAATGGTACCAGCTCCTCTTTGTACCTCTGGTAGAACTCGGCTCTGAATACTTCTGGTCCTGGGCTTTTTTTGGTTGGTAGGCTAGTAATTCCTGAGTCAATTTCAAAACTTGTTATTGGACTATTCAGGGATTTGACTTCTTCCTGGTTTAGTCTTTGGAGGGTGTATGTGTCCAGGAATTTATCCATTTCTTCTAGATTTTCTAGTTTATTTGTGTAGAGGTGTTTACAGTATTCTCTAATAATAGTTTGTATTTCTGTGGGATCAGTGGTGATATCCCCTTTATCGTTTTTTAATGTGTCTATTTGATCTTTCTCTCTTTTCTTCCTTGTTAGTCTGGCTACCGGTCTATCTATTTTGTTAATCTTTTCAAAAAACCCACTCCTAGATTCATTGATTTTTTTTTGAAGGTTTTTTTGTGTTTCTCTCCCATTCGGTTCTGCTGTGATCTTAGTTATTTCTTGTCTTATACTAGGTTTTTAATGTGTTTTCTGTTGCTTCTTTTGATTGTGATGTTAGGGTGTCTATTTTGGATCTTTCCCACTTTCTGATGTGGACATTTAATGCTGTAAATTTCCCTCTAAACACTGTTTTACCTGTATCCCAGAGATTCTGATATGTTGTGTCTTTGTTCTCATTGGTTTCAAAGAACTTATTTATTTCTGCCTTAATTTTGCTATTTACCCAGTAGTCATTCAGAAGCAGGTTGTTCAGTTTCCATGTAGTTGTGCAGTTTTGAGTGAGTTTCTTAATTCTGAGTTCTAATTTGATTACACTGTGGTTTGAGAGATTGTTTGTTATGATTTTCATTCTTTTGCATTTGCTGAGGAGTGTTTTACTTCCAATTATGTGGTTGATTTTAGAATAAGTGCTATGTGGTGCTGAGAAGAATGTATATTCTGTTGATTTGGGGTGGAGAGTTCTGTAGGTATCTATTAGGTCCACTTGGACCAGAGCTGAGTTCAAGTCTGAATATCCTTGTTAATTTCCTTTCTTGTTGATCTCTCTAATATTGATAGTGGGTTGTGAAAGTTTCCCACTATTATTGTGTGGGAGTCTAAGTCTCCTTGTAGGTCTCTAGGAACTCGTTTTATGAATCCTGGTGCTCCTGTATTTGGCATATATATATATATTTAGGATAGTTAGGTCTTCTTGTTGCATTGATCCCTTTACTATTATGTAATGCCCTTCTTTGTCCTTTTTTATCCTTGTTGGTTTAAAGTCTGTTTTATTAGAGACTAGGATTGCAACTCCTGCTTTTTTTTTCTTTCTTTCCATTTGCTTGGTAAATATTCCTCCATCCCTTTATTTTGAGCCTATGTGTGTCCTTGCAAGTGAGATGTGTCTCCTGAATACAGCACACCTGTGGGTATTGACTCTTTATCCAATTTGCCAGTGTATGTCTTTTAATTGGGGCATTTAGCTCATTTATATTTACAGTTAATATTGTTATGTGTGAATTTGATCCTGTCATCATGATGCTAGCTGGTTATTCTGCACATTAGTTGAAGCAGTTTCTTCCTAGTTTCATTGGTTTTTATATTTTGGTGTGTTTTTGCAGTGGCTGGTACTGGTTTTTCCTTTCCATGTTTAGTGCTTCCTTTATGAGCTCTTGGAAGGCAGGTCTGATGGTGACTAAATCTGTCAGCATCTGCTTGTCTGTAAAGGATTTTATTTCTCATTCACTTATGAAGCTTAGTTTGGCTGGTTATGAAATTCCATATGTACATCATGGAAACGAGTGCATGTGATACACACACACACACACGCACACACATTGCATACTTTCATTTTTGTGTCCATTTCTTTTCTGATTTTATCAGCAGCCAACTAAAGAAAATAGAAAAAAGAATTGGTAATTCGATCTTTCATGTTCTGCATCTTCCAGCTTCACAAATTATAGTTTTCTATTTTTATTGTTATTGTGATCAGAATGAAAATGTATACAATAGAATCAGAATCAGGTCAGAATCAACAAAAATACTATAATGTTTGTACATGCTTTCGATGCAGTTTGTCTCTGCAAAGGGTGTGTGTGTTTCTATGCACATGTGCATGTACACAAGTGTGTAAATAAGTGTTTTATTCATGATGGAGAAAGGCTGGTCAAAATGATTCTGAATGAGATAGTACCACTACAGCAGATAATTAGGTCTCTAGCAATAAAACAAGTCATTAAACATGTTTCTAAGCATCTACTCAGTATCTGGCACAATGTTAAGTAGTGGAAATATAATCATTAGCAAAATTCAGCTTCTACCCTCAATGGTGTATGTGTAGAACAAATTGGTAAAGCTGGAGTACATTTCAGGACCAAAAACAGTTTCCGTGTAGTTCCCACTTCATCAAGACCATATTGTATACCTCTCATACACTTAAGCCATAGGGAAGCAATTATTCCATCCATCCTTTTACAGGGTAGTGGTGGGGAAGAAGAGCTGACTGTCATGCTTGAATTCACATAATTTGATAATTAAATAATTTCATGTTACATAATCTCGATAAACCTAAAATCCAATATATGATAAAGATAGTGTTTCAAATCAGTGGATAAGTGATAAACAGTTCATAAAATGGTGTTCAGATAATTGGCTATATGTATTTTATAGTTGCACAAAGGTATAATATTTCATTAATAAATATTAATTCCAGAGTGGATGTCAAATACACTTTTTCAAAATATAAAGAAAAAATACCATAGACAAATATCACTTGCAACATTACGGTTAAAATTAAATATCCATATGTCTTTATAGCAGCATGATTTATAGTCCTTTGGGTATATACCCAGTAATGGGATGGCTGGGTCAAATGGTATTTCTAGTTCTAGATCCCTGAGGAATCGCCACACTGACTTCCACAATGGTTGAACTAGTTTACAGTCCCACCAACAGTGTAAAAGTGTTCCTATTTCTCCACATCCTCTCCAGCACCTGTTGTTTCCTGATTTTTTAATGATGCACACGTATGTTTATTGCGGCACTATTCACAATAGCAAAGAGTTGGAACCAACCCAAATGTCCAACAACGATAGACTGGATTAAGAAAATGTGGCACATATACACCATGGAATACTATGCAGCCATAAAAAATGATGAGTTCGTGTCCTTTGTAGGGACATGGATGAAACTGGAAAACATCATTCTCAGTAAACTACCGCAAGGACAAAAAACCAAACACCGCATGTTCTCACTCATACGTGGGAATTGAACAATGAGAACTCATGGACACAGGAAGGGGAACATCACGCTCCGGGGACTGATGTGGGGTGGGGGGAGGGGAGAGGGACAGCATTAGGAGATACACCTAATGCTAAATGACGAATTAATGGGTGCAGGAAATCAACATGGCACATGGATACATATGTAACAAACCTGCACATTGTGCACATGTACCCTAAAACCCTAAACTATAATAAAAAAAAAAAATTAAATATTCAAACATAGCCCTAACCAATAACAGAAAATTTAAAAAAAAAATTATGGATTGGAATTTGTTAAAATATAAAACTTTTCTTTTTCAGAGGATACCATGAATATGTGTAAAAACAAATATCAAATCAGCAACAAGTGCTTGCAATTCACTTGACATATTTAAAATATGAGTAGTTCCAACAAATCATAAATAAATGATTAGTAGTCCAATAAAAAAAAGACAAAGTACATTGACAGAAAACTGTATGAAACTCATGAACACTAAATGTCTTAGATTTTCTATTGTTAAACAAAATGCAAAAACAATAGAGAACATTATTAATATGGAGTTAATATTTAACAAAATTATTTTATCCATGTTATAAGTAAATATATACATCCAAAAACCCTTGTTTTCTCTGAAAGTTGTCAGTTATGAGTCTATTTTGAAAATGTTTAAAGAATAGTAATTAATTAACTTTAATAAATAGGTACTCCTATTGAGGGAAAACAGACATTTCCATAATTTTTCTTCTGTTTCTAATCTAGTAGATGGTAGGAAAATAATGACAATTGCATGTTCATACCTGGAGAATATGCATTCCATTTCTTTTAAACTTTTGCATTCTCAAAACTCTATTGATACCTCAAAGCATACCCTTTGCTGTTGAAAGCAGCCTTTCAAGTATAAAGACACACACATCACTTTCCTTAAATCTTATATAAGGCAAGGGCCTAGATGCCTATCAGAAAATGTATTTCAAGAATGCTTTTCTAGTAGTTCTTGTGGCCTTATCTTATAGAGGAAGGTTTTTTTTTAAACATACACACAGTTTTTGATGCACATTTTTATTGGAAAGAGCTTTTATTTCCTTAAATGTTTTGTTGTCTAAGTGTGAAAAGTATCCTGCAGTGGAATTTAGTGGCACAGATGCTTATTGTGATAGATGAGATGAACTTGCTTCCCTAAGCATGCATGGGCATGAAATGCATCTGGCTTCTGTACATAAAAGTCAGTTATGTTCCCAAATGTGTCTCTGCATTTACACAGACGTTTAGGGGCAGACACCCTACTGTTCCCTCAAAAGGCGGCTCTGCTTAATTATGAAGTTCAAGTTAGAACAGAAGTTGGAAAATAGTAAATTCCACATTGCAGACAGATACTGAGCAGGTGATGTCACCACTGCATTCTAAGGTGGCAAGTCCTCAGAGAAGTCACTTATCACCTTACCATGGAGAAAAATAACCGTGTCCAGAACACAAGAGGATGCTTTAAGGTAGCGTACAATCAAGTGTGAAAACCTGTGCAATACATACCAGATGAAATCCAGTTCAGAGGCTCAGGAAAACAAACAAATGAGGATATGCTTCAAAAAATAGGACTTAATATAAACAGTCGTGAGAGTAAAACTATTGCTAAGCACATAGGAAACATAAACCATGCTTTCAGGAAGGAGTTTGGCACCTGTGTGCACAGGTAGGAGGTGTAATGTGCAGAAATCCGGCCTTTTGTGGCATAGCAACTAAAGTTCCTTTTCTATTGTCCAGACAACCTTAAATATTCCTTTATGCAGTAATATTTTAAAAAGGCCATCTACAGTGCACAATGTGTTAGCATCAAGGACATGAAATTTATCTGGAATATACCAAAACTTTAATCAATAGACTAGGACCAAAGCTTTTAAAAACAGGTTTTCGTAGATAAATCATTATAAGTTATTATTTCCTCGCCATAGGTAAGGCATGATAGATAACTTTACTTTTTCTCAGTCACTTAGTGTGTAGGTAGAATAATGACCCTTAGCAGGATGACCTTTTGAATGTGTTGTTAGGCAGCATGGGAGCATTATGGTTAGAGGTGGAATTAAGATTGCTTATCACCTCACCTTAAACTGGAGCGATTATCCTGAATTATCTAGGTGGGCCCACTCTAGTCACAAAGAACCTTCAGACAGGAAGGCGGAGAGACCAGAGTGAGCAGAAGAGCTTGGGGAAACTGGAGCCGAGGCTGAAGTGATGTGCTTTGTCCAAGATGTTCAGAGGCCAAGAGCTCAGGGATACATATGACCCCTCAAACTCGGTGAATTCTCTCCTGGAATCTCCAGACAAAATATAGACTTGATGATAACTTGATTTTAGCACACTAAGAACCATTTTGGACTTCTGACTCCCAGAAGTATAAAGAAAGTAATGTGTTGTTTTAAACCTCTGAGTTTATGTTAATTTACTGTGACAGCAGTAAGAAACTAACACAGTAAGACGGCTTTTATTTTTATGTGATGTATAGAATTAAATTGGATATGCTAGGAAATATTGGAAATTTATTTATTTATTTTTTTGTCTGAGCTGGAGTCTGGCTCTGTCTCCCAGGCTGGAGTGCAGGGGCGCGATCTCGGCTCACTGCAAGCTCTGCCTCCCGGGCTCCCGCCATTCTCCTGCCTCAGCCTCCGGAGTAGCTGGGACTACAGGCGCCGCCACCACGCCGGCTAATTTTCTGTATTTTTAGTAGAGACGGGGTTTCACCGTGGTCTCGATCTCCTGACCTCGTGATCCGCCCGCCTCGGCCTCCCAAAGTGCTGGGATGACAAGCGTGAGCCACCGCGCCTGGCCGGGAATTTATTTTCTTAATATAGTTCTTCATATTAGAATAATGAGAACCATCGAGTAATGAAGTGTTCTATTTTGTGAAGGATGATTATATAAACAGTACGAAGGTTAAAAACCGGGCAGGGCCGGCTGGGCACAATGGCTCGTTCATGTAATCCCAGCACTTTGGGAGGCCGGGGCAGGTGGATCTCTTGAGCCCAGAAGTCTCAGATCAGCCTGGGCAACATGTGAAACCCCATCTCCACAAAAATACAAAAACCAGGCAGACGTGGTGGCGGCGCCTGTGGTCCCAGCCACTCAGGAGGCTGCGGTGGAAGGATCGGAGCCCGGCAGGTGCAGGCTGCGGTGGACCGTGATTATGCCACTGCGCTCCAGTCTGGGTGACAGAGTGAGACCCTGTCTCCATTAAATAAATAGACAAATAAATATATATATAAGTAAAAGAGGAGGGTGTCTTTTGAAGGCTATTAAAGTCGTCTAAGTGTCCTCTGATTATATGAGGCTGGGATGGTGCATGGAAGGTTGTGTTGAATAACCTGATACTGTCTCTGAAACTATAGAAGCATTAGTAATTTTAGCCTGAGAGTGCTATAATCTGGGATAATTTGGTCCAATACTTCCAGGGAGGGTTGAAGTTTTGAGATAGCTGGAGTTATTTCAGTTGAAGACCAGAATATGAGGCAACTGGATACTCAATTATAATTCAATTTCTACTCTTTATATTAGGTAGAAATGGGTAACATATGGGACACTATGTTAAAAGTAATGCAGCCATAGTGTAGTGGTAGAAGCAGACGAAAAGTACTACAATAGTCGTATAGATGAGGTACTGGAAAGAAGCAGAGTTGAAAAATTGGAGATAAATGTCAGTTTTCCAGAGCCATGGGATGAAAACCAAACAGGATTACAACAGATTCCATTCACTCAAGATGTCTAACTTGGTAATAGGTCAGAAAACTAAATTTGTCATATTTTCTTAAAAGTACACAAAAATGTTCCTTTTGATAAAACACGTGTAGTGCACCTTCGGATTTGATTTTTCTTGATATTCTGTAAACTGCTCACAGTGAAACAGAAAAAACGTCTGACAAATATGATGGTCCTTAAATTTTGTAGGAGTATGATGCTTCTCCAAAGAATAGAGGTTTTGCTAGGAAGGCCCTAAGCAAGGAATCTAATTTCCTCTTGGAAGAAATAAAATTCTCAAAAGTTCCCTGCACCTTGGAAAGGCTCTGGTTGAAATTAATAGCACAACGTTTTTTATTTAAATTTTAACTTTTAAGTTCAGGGGTACAAGTGTAGGTTTGTTACAGAGGTAAGCTTGTGCCATGGGGTTGGTTGTACAGTTTATTTCATCACCCAGGTATTAAGCCTAATATCCATTAGTTGTTTTCCTGATCCTCATAGAAAATATTACCCCCATAAAGTTTTATGGTTACTTTTTTCTTATCTTCTGATTAGTGCCATTAGATTCACCAATTGAAATTATTTTTCAGCAGTTTAATTCCCTCTAGAAGGTTTAAAAAATGTTTCCGAATTTCCTAAGTCTTCTTTCTTTGTTAGTCTTCTGAAAAGCTATATTCAATAGAATTCATGTGCTTAGGTACAGTTTCACTAAAAGCGTATCTTCAACATTTGATCTGTTTAAAAGTTCTTAAGGTGTTAAGGAACATTAGGTATCAGAGTTTATGGCATTTGATTAATCTGAATAAATCTTGGCATCAAATTGAATTCAGCAAAAGTAACAGTGATAAATCAGAGAGCAATATTTGAAATGTCTCCATGAAACATTTTAAAACAATTTTTAAGTTCACTAATTTGAGTCATTACACTTGGCCCTAATATAGTAGATTTTAAGTGAAGCTCAGTCGAACCTGGCAGATATCATATACAAACTTTTAATAGTCCTAACAATTCCTGTACCTCATTTGGAAAAAGATTATTACCAGAGCATCAGTGCTTTGACCAGAAAGGCATTTATTATTCTGTAACACTTTTCTTGAGAAAGTAGCATGATTCGTCATTTGAGTACGCTCTCTCAGATAAGATTCTAATATTTGGGTGTGAATAAAACTTCAGGGCATTGAAAGCAGCTGGAAGATAGACAATAGGGCGATCATCCTCTCTTGTCATTCTCTATCAAGGTCCTCTTTAATTATTGGCCTAAACAGCTATAACTTTATGGTGAAAACAAACCGCTCGGATATAGCGTTAAAGGTTGAAATAATGAATTATACATAAATATATTTAGTTCAGTTATATTCTGTTGAATTGGGAGAACATCGAATTTGTAAATTTCTGTGCCTTTCTTGAAGTTAGGAATAAAAGCTGGGGTGGGGTCTCCTGAAATAATGAGGTCTAGAATAATTTCTGTTAAATTTACTTTTTAGCAGGATAAGTCTACTAAAATCCATAGGAATGGAACCTTCAATGTACCACTGAAGATAATTAATCTTTGAGAGGTTAAGTAACCATTACAAGGTAATTTACCTAATTAGCAACTAAACCAACCAAATTTTAGATTTCTTAACTTTAAGACTATTGCTCACATAGTCACGTAAAGTATATCTTCCACATAGTCACAGGCAATCACATGCTAACACGAGCAGTTAGCACAAAATATATGTTCCACACAGAATGCAGAACAAAAAAAGACACTTTAAAAATCCTTTTCCCTTTTCCAAATTCATATTTAAAAAGTTTCTTGTGGAATTTCCCAAATGCCAGCATGGCCACATATAATACAGATTGATACTCAGACCTCTAATGAGAAACAGTTAGAATTATGCTAAACAAGGAACATTCTGTATTGATTTAATAAATTCTCCTCTTTCCACTTACAGTTTCTCATAAAATGTAACATGTTTGTCTCGTGTGGAGTCTGTATAGAAAAAGTGTGATAACTGAAGATATAGACACATAGGTGTATGTATGTCTGTGTGTTCCTGTGTATTATAGCCTTTCTTTAATGGTTTTCTCTTTTTATATATATATATACTTTAAGTTCTAGGACACATGTGCACAACGTGCAGGTTTGTTACATATGTATACATGTGCCATGTTGCTGTGCTGCACCCAGTAACTCATCATTTACATTAGGTATATCTCCAAATGCTGTCCCTCCCCCTCACCCCACCCCATGACAGGCCCCGGAGTGTGATGTTCCCCTTCCTTGGTCCATGTGTTCTCATTGTTCAATTCACACCTATGAGTGAGAACATGCAGCGTTTGGTTTTTTTTGTCCTTGTGATAGTTTGCTGAGAATTATGGTTTCCAGCTTCATCCATGTGTCTACAAAGGACATGAACTCATCCTTTTTTATGGCTGCATAGTATTCCATGGTGTATATGTGCCACATTTTCTTTTTTTTCTTTTCTTTTTTTTTATTATACTTTAGGTTTTAGGGTACATGTGCACAATGTGCAGGTTTGTTACATATGTATCCAGCCACATTTTCTTAATCCAGTCTGTCATTGTTGGGCGTTTGGGTCGGTTCCAAGTCATTGCTATTGTGAATAGTGCCACAATAAACATACGTGTGCATGTGTCTTTATAGCAGCATGATTTATCATCCTTTGGGTATATATACATATATATATATATAAAAACTATATATACATATTTTTGGGACGGAGTTTTGCTCTGTCACCCAGCTGGAGTGCAGTGGCGCGATCTCGGCTCACTGCAAGCTCTGCCTCCCGGGTTCACACCATTCTCCTGCCTCAGCCTCCAGAGTAGCTGGGACTACAGGTGCCCGCCACCATGCCCGGCTAATTTTTTGCATTTTTAGTACAGACGGGGTTTCACCGTGTTAGCCAGGATGGTCTCGATCTCCTGACCTCATGATCCACCCTCCTCGGCCTCCCAAAGTGCTGGGATTACAGGCATGAACCACCGCGCCTGGTCTCTATTTAAGTTAGCTCTGTCCAGGGCAAACCAGCATTTCAAAGATACAAACTGTTTTTGCAAAAAGCAGGTATACACCTATCCATAGTGCAGACATTATGTCTACTTATTTCTCTCTAAATAGATCTTTCATTTTAACAAGTACTTCACCTTCACAAAATTTAGTTGAGTCAGTGAACTCTTATCCAGATGCTATATGTTTGCCAGATTATCAAGAATTAAGCCTCACAGATAGGCTATTTCCATTTCCTTTAACAAAGTTTATCAGTCCTGTGTTACTTCTTCATTTCTTGCCAGTGGCATATAATGATGACTCAGCCAAGTCAGTTCCCAGAGTTGGACTCTTTTTTTTCTTTTACACAGGAAGCTTCTTTTCCAAGAATACTTGTTCCAGTTGCTCACAATCTTCATAGTTGATGATTATAGAATGATCTATGTACTTTCAATGTACCTTCAAAAATGATATCTGCAGCTGGATGAGACGTGTGTGTGTGTGTGTGTGTGTGTCTTAGTAGACTTAAACCGTTCATTGAATAAGAAGCCTAGTTGATAGTGTAAGGAGAGAGTTAGAAGAACAGGGAATTATTTGGTTTAAGGAATTGTGAAGAAAGGTGCTATGCCATTAAAATTTTTCTATATGTTTGTGTTAAATCTTAATTTTGTGCAGAATTTACTAAGCTGCAGGAAACTGTCAAAATTGACTGTTGCTAAGTTCCATATTGTTTGTAATTATCTTAAAACAAAAGTTGGTTGATACCAAAGTGCAATTGTTCCTCTAGCTTTCATAAATTGAGACAGGTCTTTTTCTCACCCTCCACATACCTATGGCTGGAAGCTGAGGTGGTTGTTCTTGATTCCCATTACAACTTCTAGACTGTTAATTTCTCCGCTCCTTGCAAATTAGACTGTTCCTTTGAAACTCAAACCCCTTGGAAATATCAGCCATGCCCCTTTGGTATTACCATCATCAACAGACCTCCCTCCTGGGCACTCTGGTCTTTTTTTTTTTTTTGAGATGGAGTCTTGCTCTGTCAGCCATGCTGGAGTGTAATGGTGTGATCTCGGCTCACTGCAACCTCCTCCTCCCGGTTTCAAGTGATTCTCCTGCCTCAGGTTCCTGAGTAACTGGGATTAAAGGTGCATACCACCACACCCAGCTAATTTTTGTATTTTTGGTAGAGACGGGGTTTCGCCATGTTGGCCAGGCTGGTCTCGAACTCCTGACCTCAGGTGATCTGCCTGCCTCAGCCCCCCAAAGTGCTGGGATTACAGGCATGATCCACTGCACCTGGCCTCTTGTCATTTATTTAAGGCTTTAGATCTTTTGCTCAATATCATCTTCAGGCAAGTTCAGCCATCATTTTAGTGGCTCAGGTTTCACGTGAAAGGACCAGTACAAACCTCGGTTCCCCGTTTTTTGACATCTTTATTTCCATTACTTTTTTCTTTCCTCCACTTTATTGTCATCAAATCTGAAACATTTTCTATAAGGGTATGTACCACCAGGATCTAGATGCAAATATTCTGCCTCCTGGACATCACTCCTTGCCAGCTCGTTGGCCCAGATGTCCTCATTCCTACAACCCTTCATTTTCACTGAGACTCTCCTTAGGACACAGCTGCTGCTGCTCCCTCACGATCCATCCGTACTCTCTTGCTTTCAGTTTCCACGTTTTCCTCCTCAAATGCCGTAGTTCATTTTTAGCATTCCCTTGCAACTACCCTGAGCTTCATTTTCCCACAATTTATTTGTTTCTGTTTCTCTTCCCATATTTTAAATATTGATATTTCTAAGGGTTCTGTCCTAATTGCTCTTCTTTTCTCTCCACACACATACTCTCTCTAAGCTCTAAACACTACTAAACAGCTCATAATTTCCAGTCTTAGAGTTTGGCCCAGACCTTTATTCTGGGAGTTGATGATTTACATGACAATAGCACTCAAATAATTCAGAGGTAACATGTCCTGGTTTCCCACATGTCAGTAAGTGGCACTGCCAGCCATGCTAGACGCTTATAAGTCATTTTTGGCCCTTCCTCAATATTCTGACAATATCCAATTCAACATTCATCTAAAAAATATTTTGGTTCCAAATACATCTGTAATTTCCTCCACCTCTTTTGATTTCCAATGTCCGCAGCCTAGCCAGAGCCACATATTTTCTTACCTACGCTTATTTTCTTAGGTCATCCTTAGTCAACCTACTTGAATTCTTAATCTCCTACACCCTGTTAGCTACAGAGAAACCAAAGTGATCTCTTAACATGTCTTTCAGTTTCCAACTCTCCCACTTTTCTGGTGTACTTGGACTGAGATTTATGTTCCTCATCATTACTAATGAAGACCTGTACGGTTTCACATATCCTTCTCTTTCAGCCACGTCTCACATTAGTCTTTCTCCCTTCTGTACTTCATCCAGATTCCTACTTTTCAGTTTTTCATTTCATCCAATTCACAGGTTTCTTCTACATGCCAAGATCTTGTTCATATATTAGGGTCCTTGAACACTGGGGGTATTTCCTGAAAGATGAATCTTTCTGTATTGTATGAAAAGCTAACTCTTTTTATTCTCAGGTCTTAGCTTAAATATTCTCACTTGAAAGAAGTGGTTAGAATCTGTATAATCCAAATTAATATTTCTTTTTTTCTTTTTCTTTTGAGACATGGTTTTGCTGTGTCACCCAGGCTGGAGTGCAGTGGCACAATCTTGGCTCACTGAAACCTCTGCCTCCTGGGTTCAAGCAGTTTTCCTTTCTCAGCCTCCTGAGTAGCTGGGACTACAAGCGCACACCACTACACCCGGCTAACTTTTTTATTTTTAGTAGAGATGGGGTTTTGCCATGTTGATCAGACTGGTCTGAAACTCCTGGACTGAAGTGATCCATCCGCCTTGGCCTCCCAAAATGCTGGGATTACAGGCATAAGCCACCACGCCCGGCCCAAATTAATATATCTATATATAAAAATTATATGTATGAATATTATATAATCTGCATTAAGATGATATCTAATGTTCGCCCCAACACCCTTGTTGGATATTCAGTCCCTTGCTTCACTTTGCATGTGAACACATTTTGTAATAATCTCTTCTCTTTGCTCAGTTGAGTTTCTGTGCCTGTCTTCATCTTCAGAATTGAAACCCTAGGAGTACAGGACTCTGTCTTTCTTATTCACCACCGCAGCTCCATAACTAAGAGAGCATCTGATACATATGTGTGAAGGAAATTGGTTAAATATAGACCACTAGGTCCAGTGGAGTCCACAGCCTATTCACTTCATGTAGTTTCCAAGGAACAAAGGCTTCTCAACATATATTAATGAATGAGATATGGACCAGGGTATCTGGTCTGGCTGGAGATGGCTTAACTTTGAGTTCACTTGAGAGGGTACCAGTGTGAGCAGGAATGCTTTCACTCACTTCAAGAATTGCATGGTGTTGGTCGGGCGCAGTGGCTCTCGCTTGTAATCCCAGCACTTTGGGAGGCCGAGGCGGGCGGATCACGAGGGCAGAAGATCGAGACCACGGTGAAACCCCGTCTCTACTAAAAATACAAAAAAAATTAGCCGGGCGTGGTGTCGGGCGCCTGTAGTCCCAGCTACTTGGAGAGGCTGAGGCAGGAGAATGGCGTGAACCCAGGAGGCGGAGCTTGCAGTGAGCCGAGATCGCGCCACTGCACTCCAGCCTGGGTGACAGAGCGAGACTCCGTCTCAAAAAAAAAAAAAAAAAAAAAGAATTGCATGGTGTTTAGGGGGAAGAATCTCCCTGCTTCTCTGGAGAGACATGAGGGCTCTGTGGCTCCTCTGGGCTCTCAAACTGTTGGAAGATGACTGCTAAACCTGAGTTTTCAGGTCTCCTAGTTATATTCATTTAAACTTATAGATGATTTGTGACTATTTTAAGTTGTTTTTCACTGAAAAGTCAGTCTGAATATAGAGCCTTATTTCATTCAGATCAGAAAAACTGGGTTACGGTGAAATCTGTTTATCTATAATTTTTAAGTAAGTACAATTTTATAAACCAGTTATTCCTAACTTGAGAGGCCTGGAGGATTTATTATAATGTCTATTTCAGGGCCACATCTGCAGAAGTTTTGATACAACATTTCCTTACTAATCCCCCTGACAGCACATTTTAGCAGGCATCCTGTGTTATTCAGAAGCAGAACGTTTATGCACCACACTTTGGGAGAGAGAAGTGCATGTTATGTTACCATTTAAAGATGCCTGGTTCTTGTGGGGCAAATTGGCAAATGATTTATCTGAACTAATGGCAGAGTGGAATTTTAATACTTTAGGGTTTTCAGGAATCTTAGAGCTGTTTTCATTTGTCTCATACATAGAGCCTGAACCTTGAAGACATTAATGAATTTGTCACAGAAATTAAATGGGGTCAAAATTTACATTTCCAACCCATGTCTGTGCTCTTCATTCTAAAGCACAATGGCCTAGAGTCATATTTTAACCTCTAAGTTTCATCTTATTAAAAAATAAAATAAAATAAATAATTGTAAATACATGCATGTATTATACCTATATATACAATTTATATACATTACAATATTAATTTGAATTACACATGACATCACTAGTAAAGGCCAGTTACAGTTTAGACTGAGATAAGCACTGTGAGAATTTACTAAGGTCAAAAAGACTCCTTTTAATAGTGACTCAGTGGCACCTACTCTAAGGACAAAGGCTCCAGTATGTATCCTAATCTAAGTTATTACTGAATGTGAGTCCTGTGATAGCTTCTAATGAAAATTTTCCATTGAAAAAAATCAATGTTAATAGCTGGAACTCGAGAGCTGTAATGGGTTCTGCTGTGTTTTTCAGGCTTAGACTGTGTGCTATAATATGCTAAGAAGAGGAGTTGATGACCTGTGAGCTCTGGTCACTTCCTGATCTCATTTGATTCCTGGGTCTTTAGTTTTAAAAGGGTGATCAGAGGGGTTGCTTTATAATGGAGAAGTTGAACAAAAGGACCATCAACCTGCAGGCTCACTGTCACAGCGCAAGTTTCACCGGATAAGCATTTCAGTAAAGAGGACTATTGCCAACAGCAATACTTGCAAGGAAGCTTTGTTCCAGAGAGGATTTTTTTTTTTTAAAGAAGCTGCTAGAAAAACTGACACTAGAAGCTAACTAGAGTCACTCTTTCTAGATATCAATGAAATTGTAATTCTGAAGACATTACTTACCTAGATACAGAAATGGACTTTATTTAAGAACCAACTTTATACATACCTAATATACCTAGGCTTGTTGATCAAGTTGGCTGGCTGGGGAAGAATAAAACCATCTAGAAGATCCACATGATGAGAGAAAGTATTCGGGGAGGGCAGAGAGATACTTGATGCTGTCCATAGATAGAACCCAGAGACGCTCTGTGATTGAAGTGGTTCTAATACCTGGAAGCTTCGATTTGCTCTTATAACGTGTCTAAAGCCTTTTAATTCAAGACTACCCTTCCTAGTTGGTACCTGTAGATGTAATGCATCTCCTAATGTATTACTCTAGGCTCCATCGGACAGAACAACTACCTGGAGGTAGGTGGTGGAGCCTCCGGACTCCACGACACATTTCACAATGCTATTTACTCCAAAACACTGGCCTAATTGAACTAATGTAGCTATTGGGTAAGACGAGAAGTAACACACGAACATTCTTAAAGTCTGTTCTGTTTTGCCTTGTGACCTTAAACATTTGAAAGACCAAGATGAACACTATTGAATAGAATTGTGTTTCCATCGTCATAACTAATCTGAAAGCCTAAGTTTTACCTCTTTCACTGCACATCCAAACTATTTTATGGGCAGAAGAGCACAATGGGCTCAGCTATCCAGGCTTTAGGAGTTATTTTAATCTTTAAAGAACAATAGACACAAGTGAAAGTACATACATAAAGTAGGTATTTTATATTTAATTTTTATTTTCATATGCATGAAAAGGGTGTTCCAAAAAAAGATTAGAGAAGTCCATGGCATGTCTTTCTGGTTAATGCTACTTTATTTTTTAGTTCATCTACCATACTGCTTACAAGTTACTTGTTTTTTTTTTCATGGAAAATTTTTTTTAAAAGAATTGATTTTACTTTTCATCAGCACAGTTGTTGACTAATACCAAAGTTAGTTAGAAGGTTATGATTTTTATATTTATAGAATGGCAGGGGCAGCATTTAGATAATACATCATAGTAACTTGGCATTTATGAAATATTAGTTTTCCATAAACATGAACTGAGAGAGGAAGGTTACATTTTTTTAAATTATAATAACATTTTGAAAACCATCTGTCCTTTAAAATGTTACTAAAATATATATTGGAACTGGTGTTTTAGATGCCAGTCCTTCCTGAATAGTGTTTTGAGATTTTTTTCAAATACTGCCTCAGTTCTATACAAAATAGAAAAAATTCTGCCTTGTAAAATGACTACTGGATGTAGGTAAGAAGAAGTTAAGGAAATATTACATAAAAATAGATTTGCAAAGGTAATTTGCTGAAGGATTATTTACACTTTGATGAGTGGATCTGGATATTTTGATACTAAGTGAAAGTGGCTCCACTGGAATTAGAAGGGAATAGAGATCTGAAAGCAGGAGTGAAAAGAATGTGTGTAAGCCGGGCACAGTGGCTCATGCCTGACCTCAGGTGAGCCGCCCACTTCAGCCTCCCAAAGTGCTGGGATGACACGCTTGTTAAGTGGTACTCTAATTAATCAGTAACTTAAACCTCAAAAGAGATTCATTATGTACACAAAGTTAATCTTGTGTAATCAAGTGTATAAGTAAAATTAATTGAAGAAATCAAAAAACGCACAGTGGCTGACACCTGTAATCTCAGTGCTTTCGGAAGTCCAGGTGGGAGGATCCCTTGACCTAAGGAGGCTGAGACCAGTCAAGCAACACGGTGGGACCCATCTCTGTAAAACAATTAGCCGGGGATGGTGGTGCGTGCCTGTAGTCCGAGCTACTTGAGAGGCTGAGGCAAAAGTATCGCTTGAGCCTAGGACTTGGAGTCTGCAGTGAGCTATGATCACACCACTGACTCCAGCCAGAGCAACAGAGGGAGACAATGAGAACACGTGGACACAGGAAGGGGAACATCACACTCTGGGGACTGTTGTGGGGTGGAAGGAGGGGGCAGGGACAGCATTAGGAGATACACCTAATGCTAAATGACGAGTTAATGGGTGCAGCACACCAACATGGCACATGGATACATATGTAACTAACCTGCATGTTGTGCACATGTACCCCAAAACTCAAAGTATAATAATGAATAAATAATAAATCACAAAACACTTGTAATTCCAAATCCAGATCTATAAACCACAGGAATACTTAGATAAACACACGTTATACACACATAAAGTATATGTATGATAAAATATACTTGTATGTTCAACTTGGGAAAGGTTGATGATTTTAGAAACAAACTAATAATTCTATTGCCTTGTTGTTTAATGATTTTCAATTTGAAGATGTATTTGGGATCAAATATATGAGGCTCCATATACAAGACATCTTTCTTTCCCCTCTTCTCAGCATCATTTTTTGGCTGATTATTGGACTACAACTGGGAGATCTAGAACTAAATTCCTGCTTAGTGTTTACTTGCTCAGAGCATAGGCTTTGAAATCGTCCTGTTTTGCCTCAGTCTCCACAGTGGTACCTACTAACCTCATGACTAGGGGATCGTGTAGCATTTCTCTAAGCCCTGTTTTCTTAGCTGTGAAGTGGTAAATTTTGGAAGTGCTTTGTTCATAGGATTTCTGTGAAAACTGAATTGGGTAAAGAATGTAAGGCATTTAGCACAGTCAAATAACCTGGATTACAGTAACTTTTCCAGGAGTGTTTATTAGTACTTAAACTGTCATTGTCATCAAAATTCTGTTTTTACATATGAACTTAGAAATGTCATTGTAACCTTCTCAACTCATTTGGTCATTTAAAATAGAGAGGTTGAGTTAGGTGTTTCTTAAATTTCTCTTTAGCTCTGATACTATGAGTCGGACGTTAAGTAATGCAAAGTTGGTAATTAAATCTTCCCCTTTCGTGATGCAGGAGAAAGGCATAAAAATCTTCTGGGTGACTGGATTCCCTTGCAAGTTTATTAGAATTGTAATTACGTAGCATTTTGAATAAAGCGTTCATTCTGGAAATCATTAAGTTTACTTTTCTTAACTCCGTATTTTGTCAACTGTGGAAAAATTGGGATTTAGGAGTAACCTCTGATTTAAAATTCCACCTACTAACCATTTAAATTGTAGTCTTGTAATTTCCTAACTTTGGTCTTGAAGGTGTTTATCATTCTTATGCGTTATTATACTGTATTATATATTTATGCAACATAAAATGTATAGTTTTAACTATTGCACATGTTTTCATATGAAAGGTGTAGTTTTGAACTTATCATTATTAAATTTGCTAATTTTGCTTCACTATTCATTTTGGACACTTATCCATATTAGTACATGCAACTCAAGTTTATTCTTTTGAGCTACTGTATATCATTCAAATGTATGAATAAATAACCTTTCTTTGGTGGACATTTAAGTATTTTCATGTTTCAGTACGAAAAGCAGTTTCAAAATGAACATTCAAATATACATTGTCATATATGTGTATAATATTTGTATATATGAAGGTTCCTGTGGGTCATATATCTGAAATCAAAATTACAAGTGTTTTGTACTTTCTATAATTAATTTTACTCTCAATTTTAAGTAAACAAGATTAGTTTTTGCACATGATGCATCTCTTTATTCAGTTAAAATTACTGACATAATTAGAATACCACTTAAAACTTGAGCATATTTTCAAGGGTATTTTTGCAAAACTTACATAAATGTGTTGAAAAGTCCTTTTGTATATATGTAGAGATTACATGGTATGTTAAATTCATCAATTTGCCTAAATATCAAGTTATACTTAAGTAGTGTCCATACACCATGCTTTTGCTTGACTGAACTCCAATATGTATATTGGGAGTACTTTTTAACATTCATAGGTTAAGTGGCCTGTTTTGGAAAATGATATTAAAAATGTAATTCAGATGAATGCTTAGAGTAAAGATTAAAGATGAATGAGCTTTCGTATTAATCATCAATATGACAACCCTAAAGGGAAGCATGTTTTTCAAATGTACCTCCTTGTAGGCAGGATAATTCAGAAATGCACAGTGCATATTAGATATGGGATTTGAGTCATAGTGTATTTCTCTAAGAATGTAATTTATTGTACTTTCACATCCACCCCACTGAATATGCAGATTTTATGATGCAATGGCCAGAAGACATGAGCGTGTCACTAGAAGGATGTGGACGTGGGCTCCGGGGCTGTTGATGATGACGGTGGTCTTTTGGGGTCATCAGGGGAATGGACAAGGCCAAGGTAAGTGCAAGGATTTTCCAATTCTTTGCGAGTTGGATGCGGATTTCGCTTTGTGATGAAATTATGTTGAGTCTTTGGTTTGATGTTTAAGCAATTTGTTACAATCTTCCGTCAGGTTTTTGTTACAGGGTATTGTAATATCTCTGCAACAGTTAAATTGAAATAGAATTAGGTGTGAGTAAATGCATCAAAATTGAAGCCATCTTTCTGAAATTGGCTTTTCTCTGTTGTAATTGGTGATATGTATATATATGTGAGGTATTATGAGACCATATATATGCGTGTGTCTCTGTTGTAGTTGGTGATATGTATATATATGTGAGGTATTACGAGGCCATATATATGCGTGTGTGTGGGTTTTGGGTGGGTGGGTGTGCCTGTGAGTTTGTGTGTGTGGTATTTTACAGGAACACGTAGCATATAAAGTTGTCGTGATTTTGAAGAAAAGTTTTTGGACGTTTGTCTCTTTAGGGTTTTTATGTTTTTGGATGTTTGTCTCTTTAGGGTTTTTATGTTTTACATTTTAAAATTTCAAGAACCTATTCTTAAAGGATGTGATGTTCTTTAGAAATTAAATGAAAAATGTGACGTTTCTCGTTCTTCTGCCAAGTGTATTTAGGGGAAATTAATAATAGAGTGGAGCTGCAAGGTTGTGGCATCCTGAAATGTCTGTTGGAGAGTAGAAAAGGCCCATAGATTTTGTAATAAGGCTTTCAATACTGATTTGATCAATAGCTGTATGGAGTGGTTTGTGCCAAATCTAGTATCTGTGAATGTATTTTGTGATAAGTATTGTATTATTTTTGGAGGTGTGTTGCCTGCTCAGATACAAATTGCAATTCTGTATTTTTTGTGATAAAACATCCTGACACCCCTGAAATTTTCTTTTCCTTTCGGGGCAAGTATATTCGGCATTGATTTTCTGCATTTTCAAGGCTTGAAATGAAATCTGTAAGCAGGAAGTTTACAGAATTATTTCAAGGGATAGGTATATTTCTCCAAATAAAATTGAAAGTGTGCAGTGTTATTATATAATTGTGATGAAGTTGAGCTTTGCTAGTTTGAAGTATCTAATAAAGTTTAACACTTTTTAAAAGATCCTTCAAAAACAGCAGTTTTCTTGCCATATGTAATATTGTTCAATGAAGTTTTGAAATGAAATAGATATTTTTCAAAACCACAAATGCATCTGTGCCTTTGCATATGAAGAGTTGTACATACATGTAAGCAGATAATACATTTTGTTAATTAAGATCAGCTTTGATTTTAATTTTTCTTTCCTGTCATTCAGAATTTGTATTTGCATCTAATAGAATTCTCATTTTTCTTTTTTGTGATAAAACTAATGTAAAATATATTCAATACACATAGTAGTTTTTTTCACCAAAGGTCTGAAACAAGAATATGTAGACAGTAGCTACGTTGTATTTCTGTGGCTATAAGAGTTGTCTATTTCTCTAGTAATGTGTAGAATTACTAAAATGCAGCATGACAACTGTTTCTCTGTAATAGTGATCCAACATGACATGTAGTATTACACAGGGTTGTTAAAACCTTCCTCTGACCATCATTTCCAGTAATTGTGGCTTGTTTTAGATGAGGAATATGTTATTAGATATTTAAAATATTTGAGAAAAATAGATATCTTCTGTCTTATTTACCCAAACCCTTTTATTTACTCAATATTGATGGCTCAAGTATTCTATCTTTCTCTAGGGACCATCATTTATTAAAAAATGGCCTGAAATCCATTCCAAGTCTAGCTGTAGTGAAGCTTCTAGTGGGAAATGCAAGTTAAGTAATTTGTTTTCCTTCTAAAAGGATAAATTAAAATAGACAATGATTCAAAGAACAAAACAACTTAATAGAAAACATGATGGAATGCTTTGATATTATGATTCAGGGAATTTTGCTTCCTTTGTGGTAGCTAGATTGAGTGAAGGAGATTGCTTAGGTATAATGAGCAAATCTTATAATTGCAAGTATAACCCAAGCTGCATATCATCATTTAGCTCAATAAGCCTCATTAAATATTAAATATTACCTTTTAACTTTTATGCAATTAAGCAGAATTTAAAAATAAAAGTTTTAAAAATTAAAGTTTTTATTACTAAGTATCTTTTAAAATACAAATCTCACAGCTCCTTATTGTCAAGAAAAGAACACATGAAAACTTATAAATAAGGTTTTCTCTCTATTAAGTTTACAGTCTTGCATTAAATATTGGTTATTGGGACCCACCATGTCCAAGATTATGATTAAGTATCAATGAAGTATGACTCTTGCAGCAAATATGCATGCAAATGTTATAAGATCATTTTCACATTATTTCACATAATTTCTTAAGCATAATAGGATAAGTAAATTATAGTTTCTACACAAGCTCTTCATATTTATGAATAGAGCATGGTCTAAATGTTTCAGTCATTGGGGAATCCCAATATCATATTTATGAATGGACCATGTTCTAAATATTTCAGTCTTTGGGGAATCCCAGTGTCGTATTTATGAATGGACCATGTTCTAAATGATTCAGTCGTTGGGGAATCCCAGTGTCGTATTTATGAATGGACCATGTTCTAAATGTTTCAGTCATTGGGGAATCCCAGTGTCGTATTTATGAATGGACCATGTTCTAAATGTTTCAGTCATTGGGGAATCTTCCTAGAGAAACCGTGTGAGAAATTGTAGCTAAGCTCAAAAACGGAAGACAAAAATCGATTTAACGAGGAATGTAGATTAATGTCCTAGTATTATCCCGACTGTGTGCAACCACTACTTATAAACAATGATAGAAGAAATGCAGTCTGAAATCTGAATTCTAAATAGGAATGTAGGGCCATTATCCCTCTGGGACTCTTAGGGTCAAAATAAGAGAAAAGGGATGAATGGTGGGTTGGAAGTAAGTCAGTGATCCTTGTTAATTTTTGGTATCTGTCAAGAAAAGCATCTGCATGAGGACATCCATTTTCCTACTTCTGAGTTACAGAATAATAGGTACTTATCCTGAATGTGACATTCCCTGACGTGGACTCTGTGTCTTTGCTGCTTAGGTGGTGTGTGCATGAGAAAGTGCTTAACATCTGAAAACGGAGACAATCCTTAGAGAAAGATATTCATGAATTTTAAAAGGAAATATACCTACGATGGAAATAAAACAAATAGCATAAATATCTAGCTGTATTTGGTCTTTTTGGTAACTATTACAATATATACATTTTCAAACAACTAAGTTCAGCACTGACTTTGGGAGAATCTAGATAAAACTGAACTGACATATAATAAGCATTGGTGTAATTAATAGCACAGCGGGCAGAACCATGGGGGTATTTCCTGAGGAAGAGGGACTATAGAGAGGCAAAAGAAAACCCAGCTCATTCTGGGGAGTGCCAGGAGCAGTTATTATATTCAGAACTGAGAACTTATTTCTAACTCACCAACCCATAGTTCTGGCTGAAGTGCAGTGGTGCAGTCATAGCTCATTCACAGCCCCAAACTCCTGGGTTCATATGGTCCTCTCATCTCAGCCTTCTGGTAGCTGTGACCACAGGTGTGCACTACTTTGTCCAGCCAGTTTATTTTATATTTTATTTTCATTTCATTTGTAAAGACTGGGTCTTGCTATGTTGCCCAGGCAGGTCACGAACTCCTATCCTCAAGCAGTCCTCTAACCTAGGCCTCCCAAAGTACTGAGATTACAGGCATGAGCCATTGCATCTGGCTCAAAAATATTTCTGTCTTAATGGCTTTAACAAAGAAGTGCCATTTTGGGGATATATACAATGGTGTGCTGTTTGGGAGTGACATAAAAATAATTATAAGAAGAGTGGAACGAATATGTCAGTATGTTTTCAAAAGCAAGTTAGCCCAAGTTTTTAAACAAGCATAATTTTAGAGTTTTTGTAACTAACTTAGGGTTTAAATGTAGCAAAAATTTTAAACATTATCATGAATACACAGAAAATTTTAATCAATTTGGTTTCCACAATCAATTTACATGCTTAAATTCCTAATTTCAATTTGCTGCTAGATATGAGAAAGTTTGAAATTTTGAAGAAGCAAGTGATGCTTACAAATGTAGCAAACTTAAATTTTGAGGACAATTTAATTTAACTTCCATTTTTATGACCAGATTTTAGGTCAGCTGTTAAGCATTCAAAAAATAAAATCTGATAATATCTGGCAATTCCAATTTTCAGTTTTATTGATCTTCACCATGAAATAATATATAAGGTAAGGGGCAAAATTTTGGAAAAGCAGATCACTTTGTTGTCCTATTTAGCAGGTTCTCAAATTATGCCATCTTGGAATCATTACAAGTAATTATACGAAGACAATATCTTGTGTTTTGTATTTCATTGTTACCCATCCAATTGTTCTCTAGAGATATCAGAGAAAACCCACTCAAGAAGGGAAGGTTAGATAAACAGCCCTCTCTCTCTCTCTCTGTCTTTGCCTCCATTTGGTTCCTTATATTCATTTCTCAGTGCATTTCAAAGTTAATTTTATTGTTCCCTTCATTTTCTCTTTCATTCCAGAAGTTTAAGTGATTGCATAACTCTTTTGACAGCTGAAGGTAGTATCCGACTTTGAATGAAAGGTTTACAGCTACGGCTTTTCAATTAGAAAATCTCAGATCATGTGATCTATGAGTTTTAATATCTTAGGATCATGACCAGTAAGGAATAATCACTTTGAAAAACCTTGATGCTACCTAGAGTTTGTGTTTTGTGAGGTTGCTTGGTAAATTATTTTCATTTGATAATTGAATATTGCTTCAAGAGAGGTGAGCTCAGACATTTGGCAATGAATATTGAATGTGCATTCCAAGAGACATGACCTTAAATTATCATCAAGCTAAGTAGTAGTGAAATTGAACTCTGCTGTATAATAGAAGTCAGTGTTTCTTACATCTTTATGATATATAAGTATTTTTACATTGTGGTAGATAATAATTTGTATGGGGACATTAAATTGAATTTAATTTATCCCATGGCAGAATTATGTAACATAGGTCATTTTAGTTTTTGATTTAAGCATCTTAAAATTATACATGCAAATATTGAACACATAAAACCCACATGAATACACACTGCCAAACATTTGAAATCCTAACAGTCATTTCCAACAGCTTTTTCCTACAAAAGAAGTCAGCTCTTCTTAGAGATGACATGCATTCCCATAGCTTGAGAGGTGCACACTATAAGGTAAACAGAGAAAGGATTACAGCAGTTTAAGAATACCAGCGGATTTACTTTAAAGACAATAGACTTTTGAATTACTTGTCTTCAAAATTTGGTTTCTTGAGAAAATTATCTGTGTAGATTAATCATGCATTTCAGATACTTTCCGGACATCTGAATGTTGTTTTCTTAAAAGTAGCCAGCAAGCCTTTTTATGCAGTCTGCATGGGAGATAGTAAGAGATGTGTATGCTGTATATCTACTAGTAGAGATTGGTTTTTGAGTGCTTCCTTAAAAAATTATTTTTTCTGAAGAAAGGGATTTCTTTTTTATAATTTAGATTAGATGATTTTAAATGTTTTTAGGATTTAACCTCTCTGATCATCAGGGTCATTGCCATGGAAAAAATGCAAGTCATAGCATATTTCATTTTTATAAGGAAAGAAGTTGATAATTTAGACTTTTTTCTTTTACTAAATTGAATTACATCATTCAATATTTGGATGGCATTAATTCACAATAGTAACAAAAAAAATCTTACTATTCAACATAATAAAGTATGATTTCCTTCACATTTAACTTAATTTGTTCTTTAAAACATCTCCTAATGAAGGTTTTCTCATCTTCTGAAGCTGAATTTATTTAGGAAAAAATATTTTAAACACCATCCCAAGTGATATAACTATTTTTATTGAGCTTTGATGTTCTATTTGAACATATTTGAAGACTGTACAATCACTCAATTTAGAATTAAGATTTTATTTGGAGATTTTGGTTCTATTTGAAATCTGTTGTGGAATTAAACATGAAGAATACGTCAATTTACTAGATGTCATTGTCTATGACACATTTTAGTCTTATCTTTCTGCCTATATATAAAGAGGAATAGAAATAATTGATATAAACAGGAAAAAAGAAGTAAAGTGGCAGGATCAGATGTGAGAAATATATAAGCTAAGATACTCTTTTTTTGTTTGTTTGTTTTTTGTTTTTGTGAGACAGAGTCTTGCTCTGTTGCCCAGGCTGGAGTGCAGTGACACAATCTTGGCTCACTGCGGCCTCCACCTCCCAGGCTCAATGGTTCTCCTGCCTCAGCATCCTGCGTAGCTGGGATTACAGGTACGCATCACCACACCCGGCTAATTTTTGGATTTTTAGTAGAGACTAGGTTTGACCATGTTGGCTAGGCTAGTCTCAAACTCCTGACTTCAGTTGATCCGCCCACTTCAGCCTCCCAAAGTGCTGGGATTTCAAGTGTGAGCCACCAGGGCCAGCCTAAGCTAAGATATTCTAGAAGCTAATAATAGTAAAATATAATGTAAATTGTTTAAAATTAATCTCTATATGAAATTTTTTCTAGGACTTTCCTGCCCGAAAAGTAGGAATAGAATGGCAAAAGGAACGAGGTTCCTTCTACAAGCAGGCACACATCCTATTTCACTTTATCCTGTGATCAGTCTCATAACCATCTCCTGGTGTGAAGTGCTAAAACTGTGCTTTAAGAATAACTTAAGTCCTTTATGTAAAAACTTAAGTATGAGAGCCTGAACCTTGGAAACGAAGAGATTCCAAAAAGCCTTATGTGTGAGACTGGGTGCCACAGATCTTGGCAGAAATTACTGCTTATTCTTAATTCTTATTGTTCCTTTCTAACACTTCAACTTATAATGCCAATATCTACCTCAGCCTAAAGACAAGCTCTAGAATCACTCGTGTTGCTTATTACATTTCTTTTAAAAATCTCATGAATTACACATGAATTTCAAAGTTGCCAACTAAGATTCCAAGGACTTAAAAAAAAAACCTGGCACCTTTCCATTATAAAGGCTGTACGCAGTCTTCATAGTGTTTTTCTTTTTTTTTTTTTTTTTTTTTTTGAGACGAAGTCTCGCTCTGTCGCCCAGGCTGGAGTGCAGTGGCGCAATCTCGGCTCACTGTAAGCTCCACCTCCCGGGTTTACGCCATTCTCCTGCCTCAGCCTCTCCAAGTAGCTGGGACTACAGGCGCCCGCCACCACGCCCGGCTAATTTTTTGTATTTTTTTTTTTTAGTTGAGATGGGGTTTCACCGTGGTCTCGATCTCCTGACCTCGTGATTCACCGGCCTCGGCCTCCCAAAGAGCTGGGATTACAAGCGTGAGCCACCGCGCCCAGCCCATATTGTTTTTCTTTAAGGGACGTGCCTCATCCATCAGCAACTTTTCTTCCTTAAATCATTATATCTTGCCTAAAAAGGTTTTCTCAAAAGTTAGGAAGCACTAAGATTTGCAGATTGTTATATCACATCTTAATCTACGTGTCAACTTTAGCATTATCAACGCATGAACTGTTCTGGGATTTCATAGTTAATTATGTTTGTCACAATAACTGGGATGCAATTGTTTTTCTTCTGATGATTTTGGACTTGCTTTTCTTATGGTAACTTCTGATGCTTTTTTGTAAGATCTTCCTCTCTTTTCTCCATCTGGTTATCTTCTTACCTCTGTCCTTTAACTCAGATGTCACCCACACTGTGTGTCTTTCTGGATTGCTTCTTATTTAACTGTTGCTTCTCATAGTTTGCATACCTCCTCCTATACCACACTATCGATATTTCTCAAACTGCACTATATGCTGGGTTGTGTCTTTATTTATTTATAAGCTCCTTGATAATTCGGACTATATATTTGTATATTCAAAAAATACTTATGAAATGTTTACTTTGGGTCAGGAATTATTGAGTGAAGGGAATTGACCAAAACTCTGCCATCATGAAGCTCGCATTCTAACTTAGGGAGACAGATAACAGACAATGAGCCACATAAATATGCAAAGTATTGTAAGTTAGATGGTGAAAAGTAATCCTGGATGGGGATCAGATAATTTTCAAAGGGTAATTTTTAACTGGGTAGTCAAGAAAGGCCGCACAGAGAAGATGGCAATTGGAAGAACAAGGTGGTGAGAACTGCTGAGTCTGGAGCAAACACACAATTTGGAGTAGTAGAAGATTCCAGAAGTAACAGAATAGAGGCGAAGAAGTGGGAATTGTGTGGAGTCTTACTTCCTGTTGTAATGACCTTGGCTGTGCTTTGAAGTGAGGTGGAAAGTTGGTAGGGACCTCAGTTTTCTTTTTAATAATTCATTATGAATTTTGAACGGTCACTATTAAAGACTCAATAATTTTGCTTTATTACTCTTGCAATTGACTACAAAATAGTGTATTGAAGAAATGTTAAATTCTAATTTAAACTGATTGAAATAGGTTTTTATCTTTTTATATTTCTCATCACTGAATATCTCGTTTTTAATTAATTTGAACGCATTCTAGGATAGTGAGCCAATGCAACTTAGCATAATGCATAACTTATTATTCATCAGATTAGGTATTAAACTGAAGATGCTAATTAGGAAAGTAACTTGTTCTGTTGGGTGATTTTGATAAAGCTACTTTCAAATGATTATCACATCCATTGATATCATATTAAGTTGTGTTTCTGGAAGCCAAATTTAGGCAGTGGTAATGAGTTAATATCTCTAAGTGGATACCTTTTATCTCTACAGTCAAGGATACTTGAAAGTGGAAAAACCTACTGGCTTCAAGTCTTGGGAACTAGGACTTACCGGAAATGTGTGTGTTTGTTTTGTTTCCTGGTGTAATTGTCTTCTCGGAAAGATGGTGTTTCCTTTTCAATAGGAAAAAAATTGATCCTATGCTGCTTTAATGCTTTGCTTTCGTCAAAATAGTGTTTTCTTAGGAAAATTAACCTATCATAATATAATGAAAAGAGAAATGCTGAAGACACAAAATGATGTCCATGTTAATATTGAGTAGGAAGCATCAAGGGACATGAGAAGAGGGAAGCAAAGAGAAGGAGAAGAGAAATATATAGTGTAACAAAAATTAGTAAAAAGGATTAGCATATACATGTAGTCAATAAGTCAATAAATGGCTGTTTATAGAAAGCCTACCAGGCACTAGGGGATATAGCAGTGAAGAAGGCAAAGACACAGTTGGCTATACTGTAGTGAGGAGGGAAAGAGGACGAAGACATACAAATACCTAAACAAAGCAATGGTGTGAAGGGCTATAAGGTCCACTACTACGAAGAAGATTACATGTGATAACATGGCTGAGTGAAACAGGCAAGTAGGAAGGCACTGATCTGGCTGTAGGTATTTCAGAGCATTTTTCTCTCTGAGGAGGTAATATTTCATTTGAGAGTTGAGTGAAGACAAATAGGAAGGTACTTTGAAGATCTGCGGTGCTCTGAGCAGAAAGAAGGGCAGATATAAAGATTCTGTAATTTAAAAAGAGAGCTTGATAGTTTCTTACAAAGAAAAGAAGGCCGATTTGGCTGGAATGTCCATGAAGGAAGAGCATGGAGAGAGATTACATGAGTGTTCTCAGGGACCAAATCTAGATCTTATATCAAAGTGTGAATATAAATTAACTACATTGAAAAGTGTATGATGGATGTGTGATACGATGAGTTTAGCTCTTAAGAGGGTGTACTATTGTGGAAGGGTACAGTAGTGAAGGAAGGGGGTTCATTTAGCTGACTATTGCACCTGTCCAGTTGAAGGATGATGGTGGTTGGGATTATGAGTGTAGCAATAAAGTTGGAGAAAATCAGTTGAGATTGGAAGTTGATTTGAAGATGATTAAATTTACTGAGCAAGAATTATATCAAGGTATTTGGATTTAGGGACATGGGGGATTATGGTCACTTTTAGTGATATGGCAAAGTCTTGATGACATGAGGCAGTTTGCAAGTGACAGAGGTGTGGGTAGGTGCGTATGTGTGATTGATTTTACATTTTTTAATCTTAAATTAAGACGCTAGTTAGAATCCAAGTGGAGACATCAAGTAGGCACTGACAAGTCGACTTGGCTAGAGATGTGAGTTAGACCATCGTAGCCTATAGATCATGCCTAAAGTCATGAATCTAGGTGAGGGGTTGGCAAACAATTATAGCCCATGAGCCAGATCTGGTCTGCCGCCTGTTTTTGTATGGCTCATGAGTTATAAGTACGTGTGGCATTTATAAGTCTAAAATGTAAAATACAGGGAAATTTTTCAGCAGGGAAAGTTCCATAAATTTGCCTCTTGGCAACACAAAGCCTGCAATATTTACTATCTGGCTCTTTGTCAAAAATGTTGCTGACTCGTGATCTGGATGAAACCCTGTGAGGAGAGAGTGTTGATAGAAGAGAGAGAAGCACCATAGTGGAAATTAAAATTATGTCAACTGAAGAGTGTAGGGTAGAGAATTTAAGGCTGAGTATAACAGTAAGAGATTAAAATAACAGTAAATTCATTATCAGCATGATCAATGAAACCTTTGGGGGCAAAGAGGAACTATCTTCATCAGACCTTTCACTCACTCATAGAAAGATCTTAGGCAGGAAATATAACTTGTTTGAAGATCTGAGATAAGGCTAATGTAGTTTGGACAAAGAAAGCCAATGGGAGGATGACATTACGTCTGGCCAAGGATTTAGGGAAGAGCCAAATACTTCAGGCTTTTTAAAGTGATCTTTAGATAAAGAGGAGGTCATCAAGGCATTCCGAAGTTGGAAGATCAAATCACATCTGATGGGAAAAAATCTGGCTGTATGTGCTTCTAGGATGTAAGGAAGCCAACATGGATGTGAAGTTAAAATTGTCCATTGCAGATAATAAAATGAAGGCCCCAGGTAGCCTTTGCAAGGGCAGATTTGGTACAAAATCCTTATTGGAATGGGCTTAAGCAGTAACGGGAATACGGATCTATCTGTTGTGTTTAGTGGAATTTTATGTCTTTTTGTTGTGTATGATATATAGATGGTCAAAATAAGGAACTTCTACATTTTCGGTTTTTGTTTTATTTTAATTGAGGTTTGAATTAAAAATAAGAAACTTTTATTTTCAAACTTAGAGACTGTGTTTAAAAAGTATAGAGTAGGGCTAGAAAAAAAAACATAAAACTCTCCTGATGAGGAGAGTGCTAATCATGACTCTAATAATAATAAAATACTTTTCTGATAATTTTTTGTGTGTTTCATTATTTATATATGTATGGGAAGTTGTACCCTAGCCACATGCCAATTCACCTGGTGAACTTGCTCTTCAACGTGGCACAAATATTTCCTTCTATCTTTAGCCTTCCGGGGTTTCTCACATGGACTATTGGCTCTTCCTACTTGAACCTGCTGGTAGTACCCTGTAGGAGACATGCTACTCCATGACAACAGACACCACGCTGTAGGGGAATTACCACACCTGTCAATCACTATCTCTAGAATGTGGCCTTTCATGAGCCCTGAGATTTCATACTGTTTCTCTGAGCTGTAACAATATTTATATTGAAAAAGTAAACATGTTCTTCTATCTTTAATATTTTATATCTTATAATTTGAATATCCCATTTTCATTATACTACTTAGCTGCTAAGTTATGTTATAAAAACAAATTTTAATTATCTGCAAACACCTTCAAATCTAATCCTTACCGGTGAAGACTGATGTCTGGTTAACATCTGCTAGGACATTTATTTCCATAAAGTATTTACAGCGCCTTTTTGTTATTGATTGGTATGATAAATGTGTAACTCTTACACAAAGATAAAATCTTTAGATTTTTGTATTTAAAATACTGGTTATCAAAAGAAAAACCCAGATGTTATTTGTTTATGTTTCTGCTTGAGGTACTGAATCTATTTCAAGTCATATTTCTCAGTATTGATATACTTAATTTTGCTGAAATAATAACACACTATCTTTAGGTACTTTTTTTCTCAGTATGTCTCCTTGTCGCTCACCATTTTCGCCTCATCTCACTTCTCATCTTTATTTCTTTTTCTTTGGTCTTCTTTTACTTTAGGGATTCTTTCAATTTAGAAGTGTTCTTGTTTTCTGATAATTACTATTCTTCTTGGATGTACACAGATATCCTTTTCCTTTTCATTTGTGAATTCATCTCAGAGGTATTTTGTGTGTGCCTTTTACTCATAGCTTCTCAGAAGTCCCTTTCGAGGTTACCGATTTAACATGTCATGTACTATAAGGTTTGCATGGCATGGTGGCAGCTGACTTTTGCCTTTACATGGATTGAAATGTTCACTCAACATGGATTGGTAGAATTTTTTTTTTTCCTTAAACATTACATTGCCTTGTAAACAAACAAAAGCAAACCCAAGACTCAAAAAATACGTTAGTATTGGTGCCCCTGGAAATAGCTGCCTTCTCACTCAAGTAGCTTTTGTCATCCAATTTTATGTGTTGTTGAACACACATGGTGCTGTCTGAGCACTCACTCACTAGTCTAGAAAACATTGCTGTTACCAGTTACCAGAAAAATCAATTCAGATTGCTCTTCACATGCCACAGATGACCCTTCTGAAAGCCATTTGAATTCATTATAAATTATAGTTATATTAGTATGACTTTAATTCATTTGTAATCTGAACTTTATGTGCAATGCATTTTTTCTCGTGTTTAATCATTTTTGAATGCTAAATCATTTGCAAACAAATGGCTTGTCCTTGAGAAAGAATTTAAGGCTGAAAGTACATTAAGTGCCATCTGGGTATCTGTGTCAATGGTTTTGTCACTACGTGTGTGTGTGTGTGTGTGTGTGCGCATATCCCCTACTTTATCACATTTATTTGATAAAATTGATATGCAATCTCTAAATCATTGTGTCTCCAACTTTTGTTATCCCACAAATACAAAGTTTTGTCCTAAAATTGGTGGTACCCTTTGTGAAACTGGAAGCTCCCATTTGTGCAAAGGAAGGAAAAATAAAACAAACAAATTCAATAAAAAAATTAAAGGTCAGATTTCTTTTATACATGCTGAGTTCCTTTCTTTCCTTTCCATCATCCTCACATTCCCAAATCTCAACAAAGTTAAGAAATTAAAACACACATCATGAGATCATATGTTCGCCTTGTTCAGGAACTGAAGGATTACATAGACAAGACTATACCTTAATAAGTAGAGGGAGAAATATGAAGATGTAAATAGAATATGAAAATTTATTATAATGCAGTTCTATTCTAAAGTGTTTCCTAGGCAGGCTAAGAGTATGTTGCCAGGAAATTTTAAGAGACCCACTCCATTATATAGAAGAGGATGTGTGTAGATCTCTTAATTCTGAAATGTTTAGAACTGAGTACAACAGGTCTTCGAATAACGACGTTTCATTCAATGTCATTTCATTATAATGTTGATGAGAAAAAACAAATTGATTCCAATTGGGGTTCACTGTCTGTGTAGAGCGTATGTATTCTCCCCATGTCTGCATGGATATTCTCTGGATGCTCCAGTTTCCTCTCACTTCCCAAGGCTGTGCATGTGCGGTTGATTGACATGTCTATGTGGTCCCAGTCTGAGTAACTGTGGGTATGTGTAAGTGCACCTGCAATGCGACGGCGTCCTGTCCAGGGCTGGTTCCCACATTGCGTCCTGAGCTGACAGGATAGGCTGCGCTCAACTGCAAACCTAAACTGAAATAAGTAGGTAAATAATGATTTTACTAGCTTTTATTAATCTGAAATATATGAATAGCTGAAATTTATTTCAGCATTTAATATTAGAAGTGTTTTGATCTTTATTTACAAGTTTGTTGACGTTTTAGTTACCAAAAGCCATAGAAGCTTAACTCTTTTGATGTCAACCTATGGTAAAATCGTTTTCGCTTACTGTATTTTTGTACCAATTAACCATCCCCAATTTATCCCCCCGTATGCGTGTATCAAAACGTCACGTGACCATAAATCTATATACCTATGACCAGTTTTCAAGCACCTGTCGATGACGTTAAAGGAAGACTTATTGTAGTCCTTTTGGCATAACAAAGATGTGTGTGTTTTGTTCAAGATTGGAAAAGTTCTTTGTGTAAAGAACTAGACAGTAAATATTATAGGCTTTGCTGGCCATATGTAGTCTCTGTCTCTCCTTCATCTACTCATTCTTCTTCTCCCCTTCCTTCTCCTTCTTTAAACACTTCCAAAATGCCAAAACAATTTTTAGCTCTCAGCCATATGAAGCAAGCCATTGATTAAATTTGGCTTGTAGGCCCATAATGTGTGAATTCCTTTACATCATCAGAATGCCACATATATATGAAATGTTATCTATGAGAAATTAATGGTGCTCCCAGCAGAGAGAAATTAGCCTAAGTTAAGTTTGGGCTTTGGAATTCAGGGGAATGCCATGCACAAAAATGCTCTGCTTTTAAAACTAGTTACTAACAGTCCATTTCTGATATCAGAAATACATGAAAACTACCAATTGAACGGACATTATTCACTACTTTAGTGCTGCTACTCATGTGTGGTGGAAAAAGAATCCAGAAAGTTTTCCTTTCCGTTTGAACATTCATGCAATAAAAATTTCCAAATCTTTTTTTGAACCAATTTTTATCTGATAGCTCTCTTGTGTACTTTATAAGTACCTTTTGCTGCTTATTCTCAGTAACTGTATTGAAACAATCTGTTTTCCTTTATCAATCAAAATAAAATAAGAAATTTAGCTTAATACTAATATTAAGCTGAAGTGCAAGATATATGAAAAAGAGAGAAAAGAAGCAGGATAAACTGACCTTTTGATAACTGCAGAGGACAGCAGATCAAAGACTGGACTTTAACGTCTTACATTTTCAGAATCTATCACAGTAAGTCCACTGGGTCCAGAAATAGGTTTTAATCCCAGATTGAAATGACTCACAATGCTGTCATGACATTGAGTTTGATGGAAAAAGTGAAGTTAATGTTTTTCTCAATATTTTTTTAAAATCAATGATTGATTTAACTATAAAAT
Organism: Symphalangus syndactylus; assembly: GCF_028878055.3. Classification (NCBI taxonomy): domain Eukaryota; kingdom Metazoa; phylum Chordata; class Mammalia; order Primates; family Hylobatidae; genus Symphalangus; species Symphalangus syndactylus. The sequence goes on along the minus strand of NC_072447.2, from coordinate 14,366,971 downwards.
GGACTGATTCTGAAGAACTCATTCTGAAACTGGAGGTGAAAATGCTTTTACTCTAATCATTAAAATCAATTTCTCTAGATATCTGACTTTATTCTGCTTTATAACATGAAGAATGAAACTATATTTATTAATGAAGTGTAATCTAGCAAAGTGGCATAAGCATAATTATCAGTCACTTACTAAAATTGTGTGTTTTTTTTCCATTGCATGAAAACCCTGCCTTGTTTTAATTTGTATCGACTTTTTAAAAGCAATTTTAGGTTTGTGGAAAGAAGTGAATAAGCATTCACACGTCATCCTCAGCCTTTACCCCAATTTCCCCGATTTTTAACACCTTGCAGTAGTGTTGTACATTTGTTATAGTTGATGAGTCAATATTGGTACATTATTATTGACTAAAGTATGTAGTTTATATTAGAGTTTACTCCTTGTCTTATGAATTCTATAGGTTTTGTCAAATGTGTAATGACAAATAATCCTCACTACAGCGTCCCACAGAATAATGGATTCACTCTCCTAAAATTCTTCCTTGCTCCATCCGTTCATTGCTTCCTCTACTAATTTATGTAGAAGATAAATTAGTAGATTGAGATGATGGTTATAGGAGTTTAAAGCACAGATAGAAAACTAGATTGTCCTACCTACCCAGACTGTGCTTCTCACTCTCACTGTGCCCTTTCTTAACCTTTGGAAATGCTTTTATTCATATATAAAATAGGCTATAACTTCATATAGTTGTATTACAAAAAGTTAATGCACAGAAAAAGACTTGTGCTAGGTATATGGTTTCTTCTCAGTTAAATGGAAGCCATTGCATGTGTTTGTCAATAGAATTCGTCATACTTTATCTCACATATCTTTACGTCATTGTTGGCACATGACATGTTTAGACTGCACAAATCTCCTCCAAATCCCTAATAGCTACTGATCTCTTTACTGTCTCCATAGTTTCGCTTTCTCCAGAAGGTCATGTAGTTGAATCATACAGTATGTAGACTTTTCAGACTGGCTTCTTTCACTTGGCAATATGCATTTAAAGGTTCCTGTGTGTCTTCTGTAGCTTGACAGAATACTATTCCATTGCCTGGATATACCACAGTTTATTTTTCCATTCACTTCCTGAAGGACATTTCGATTTTACTGATCATGAATAAGGCTCCTGTAACATTCATGGGAAGAAGTTTTTGTGTGCATGTAAGTTTTCAAATCCTTTAAGTAAATACCAGGGAATGTAATTGCTGGGTTGTGTGGTAGGAGTATGTTTAGTTAATAAGAAACTGCCAAACTGACTCCCAAAGTAGCTGTACTATTCTGCATTCTCGCCAGCAATGAATAAAGTTCCTGTTTCTTCTCACATTTGCCAGCTTTTGGTATTATCAGACTTTTAGATATTGGTCATTTTAATAGTCATGTAATAATATCTCACGGTTGCTGTGACTTGCAGTTCCCTGATGATACATGACTAGTAACTTCAATATCCCTATTTGACAGCTGTATTTAGACCTTTGGCCTATCTTTTAAATGAGTTGTTTTCTTTCTTATTTTCGAGTTCTTTGTATACTTTAAATACCACTAATTTATCTGATATGTTTTGAATATGTTTTGAAAAGATTTTCTCCCAACCTGTGGCTTTTCTTTTCATTCTAAGCACAGTTTGAATAACAAAAGTCTTTAATTTTAATGATGCTCAATTTCTCAATTTTTTCTTTGTCTAACCCAATAAATCAGAAAGCTTTTTATCATTTCACATGACTTAATATTCAGGCAAGGTCTATATAGGCCCCTTTCAAACAGTCATAAAGTTTAGAAGCTCTCACCTCACAAACAATAACAACAACAACATAGAAACAAAAATGACAGCTTTTGATGTTGTCTCAGTAATTTCTCAATTCAAGAACAGATTACTGAGCTTTATAAGCAATACGTATAGATATCAATTTCACAATGAAATACCTTATGATATTTATCAAATCGCCTTAGTTTTGGTCACTTATTATTATTAGACTAAAATGTAATTTGTCAGACATGAGAAATCTTTTTGTAGTATTTTTTAGAGAACCAAGTATTTGTTTTAGCCTTTTCAGTTCTTCTCTTGCTGTTTCTCCAGTATAGTCATTCCAATTGTCTCTATAGATGTATTAATACCAGGTACATAATAAACACAATTATCTCCCACGTGTACCCCAACCCCCTTCCCTGTTCATGCAGTCAACATAAAGGAAGCAGGTCAAAAGGAAGCAGGTCATGTACCCTGTGATGTGCTGGGTTGTAAGGAAAGGTACACAATTAATTTACCATGTCTGAGTTTTCTTCTTCTCTGTATTTGTTCCATTTAATGCATGTATGCTTTTTATTCCTCAGGCCTCTCCAGTCCTAACACACTCAGGGATACTTGATACAGCTATAAGGCTGTGTCTTTATCAGGTACCTTTGGGTTACCTCCGGCCAGGGGTGGGAAATAGAGGAAGTGAATGTCTGTATCCTCATTATGTATCACACAGAGCAGAAACATAAAGAAGCCTGTGCCATGAATGGGTCTCTTCTTTCTCCAAAAACCACCTGCCCCTTCAACTCTCACTGCTTAAAGGAAAATCTTGTATTAGTCTCCCCATTTTCTCCTCAAACTTGCTTTCTCCTTAAACCTCTGTTAATGTATGTCCCCACCCCTAACTCAACACACAGTCTCATGTCACATCACAGAAAAGAAGTTCAAAGCAAAACAAAACAAAGCCACAGTCTTACAAGAAAAATAGGTAAGTTTTACAAAAGTTGTGTACTGTATCTCTGCTTTGAATTTTGTCATTGGCCAAGGATAGTTAAACTCCTGGAAAACTATAAAACAGGAACTTACTTAATATGTTTTACCCAAGATTTTTCGAACATTTTTGGAAGGATACTTATTAACATCTTGCAGAGGTAATGTTACATGAAAAACTTAGCATAAGACCAATCAGGTATTCTATGCAATAATGCAGATATATGAAAAAATAATATAATGAAATAAATGACTTTTCAAAAGGTATTGATCCTAGATCCATATTCTTTTTTTGGTTCAGGTGAGGCAATTAGAATGTGAAAAAAAGCATAGAACAGCTGTCTAATGAGAGGGACGAATGCTCCTGGGGGGAAAGTGATTAGAAGATAAATTAGTAGATTGAGCTCTTTGCTGTCTATGTAGGTTTTTTTTTGTTTGTTTTGTTTTGTTTTTTTGCTAGTACCAATAGAAACAAATTCATTTTATGGTTAGTGTCACTGGAAATGTATAACTTAGTGGTAGCTGTATAGCAAACTTCCAATATGTCATAAGAGATTAGATGTAGATTTAATATCATTATTTAATTTATTTGCTTGAATACCAGTGAGGAATTTCCACTTAAGCTCTTGTTTTCAAGATGAGTGTTTAATTGAATTCCAGAATTCATTTTGAAATAGAACTTTGTGTAAAATATGAATTTCTTTGCAAGAAAAATCATTTGTACACTTGGTTTTGAGAGCAGTTTAATGTCAATATAACTTCTTTCCAGGCTTTCATTTCCTACTTTTTGATATGGGAATAATCTCATGGCGTGATTGTGAAAGTCTTAAAAGATAATGTTTGGGGGGAGGAGAAGGGATAGCATTAGGAGATATACCTAATGTTAAATGATGAGTTAATGGGTGCAGCACACCAACATGGCACATGTATACATATGTAACAAACCTCAACGTTGTGCACATGTACCCTAAAACTTAAAGTATAATAAAAAAAAAGATAATGTTTGCAAAGATACTCTGTGCACTCAAAGCGTGCTCTGTGAACTTCATTGCCGTTCACATTTTGGGTTTATGAGGCTTCCATTTGCTGGCAATTGAAATGTGACTCTGAGTTAGATGCCGTGGTGTGGGAGATGATGTTTATAGGAGTTTAAAGCACAGATAGACAACTAGATTGTCCTGCCCACCCAGACTGTGCTTCTCACTCTCACCGTGCCCTTTCTTAACCTTTGGAAACACTTGTATTTACATATAAAATAGGCTATGACTTCACATAGTTGTATTATGAAAAGTTAATGCACAGAAAAAGACTTGTGCTAGGTATACGGTTTCTTCTCAATTAAATGGAAGCTATTGCCTGTATTTGTCAATAGAATTCATCATACTTTATCTCACATATTCAGTGCTTTACATCATTTTTGGCACCTGGTATGTTTAGACTGCAGAAGGGTTATTTATGCCAAATTTATCTATCTACAGTAAATATAGCCCAAGGTACCTTGTTTAGCTGAGCAAAAGTTTGCATTTATTAAAAATGTAAATTTTATCTTGAAATGATGCCTGATCTCACAGAACTATGGGTTCCAATCTCTAAATCACCGTGATCAGTAGTAAAACTATGTACTCTGTGTCTGTCCTACTAGCTATATTGCCGGGATCTGGAGCATGACTTTTGGGTCTTTCTGTAATGCCTTACCTCTCATCAAAATTCACAAAATTCACAAGACCTGCTCTCTGGATTGTGAGACTTTTGCATTACAAAGGAAAAGGTGCTGTCCTAATGGCATTCCAAAGCCATTTGAAATGAGTTGCTGTCGTTTCCAGGGAGTCATTTTTATGTTCATTATCATTACTTTACCATTACCTTTTAATCTGGAAATGTTAAAATCCATTGCCATGCTCCTTGGAATATAAAGATCATATAGGGTCATTGAGATGAGTCTGAAAGTATCAGTCACTGGAGACGTTCTAGTGGGATAATGTTGTTAATATTGCTGGTATTCTATTCTTCACGTTTCCTCCAGTAAAATGTAAAGTGACCAAAATATAAGCGTCACGCAGGCAAAGATTCTTTTATTTGTTCAACGAACACTGCCTTCACATAGTAGTCAGTTAATATTCACTACTAGAATGCATGTTGAATGGCAGCTCTTTTATTTGCCATTAGCGTTGGCCCACTTTATAGCAGTTGGACAAAAAAATTGGACAAAGTGTGTTGATCTTTTATGAAAAAATAGATATCTTTCTTTCTTTCATTGTTGCGTTTTCTGTGGGCACATTGATAGACACTGTAGTCCTGATGTTATTTTAGGGCATACAGTTGAAGTTACTAGATACTTTAGAGTTTATTTAATTATAATATGAAGTTTTGAGTTTCTGTTTCATTATTAAATAATTTATTTTATGATAGTGTTGCTTAACTTAGTGTGGAAGGCCTACAAATAAACCTAATAAATCTCTTACAAACTACCTTAAAATAAATCTAACATTTTTTACTGAAATATTTTTAAACACGTTGAAGTTGGAATGCCAGGTAATTGTATACACACACACAGACACATACACACACATTAGGTTTTCATTTGGTTTCTTTGTTCCTATTATTGAAATTCCTATGCTAATAACCATATAAATTTATGAAACTCATTTTGAGAAAAAAGGCCTAAAATATAACTCATTTTTAAAATGATTTTCTCTGAATTTATAATGTAATACTTTAATAAAATATGGTAGGGCAATTTTGTATAAATATTTATGCTACGTTTTCTACATAAGTTACTGCATATAGTCTAGTTTTTAATACAAGGGTTTTTTTTTTTGCTTCAGTATCCACTTTAAAGTCAATGACATTTAGTGTTTTTTACTTTACAGTTCTAAGTTACTTATGCTTAAAAAGTCATCTGACTTTTAAGTTACTGTCCAACTTGATTGGTATCTCTCTGTATCTTATCGCTGTGTTCTTGAAAGTAGTTAGATTTTGAAAGACATTACTAAGAGGGCTTTTTCTCATCTTTGGAGAGTAACTTGGGGTAAATGGTTGTCTTTCGTCTTTGTCCTCCTCTCTACCCACAACTCCCCATCCCAGATCATTAGCTGAACTTGTGTGCTCAGGTTAATGTTCTGTTTCACCTTTCTTGTCAAATTGCTAGATACAACTCTCTTCAGTTATATACTGTACACACAGAATCTCATGTTTTTAATCTCTCTCTTTTAAACAAATGTGTTCACCCTCAGATTTGTTGTCATTTAGAACAGGACTTCCTCTTAGAAATATAATAATTTTCATTCATGTGGAATCTTCAATACAAAAAAAACCAGAAAAACACATATCAATGGTTTGCATTTGTCATGCTGATAGTTGGGGGGCAGCTGATATTAGAAAAAGTGACACTATATTTCTGAACACAAACCTTGTTTCATCTTAGAATTTGGTGTTGAACCAATTTTGTACCTCATTGCTATAAACCTTATGTATCTAATGAGTTGTTAATATGTGATTAACTGCCTTGGCCAAACTCAAAATCTTATTCACACATACAATACACACAGAGAACTTATTTTTATTTGTTCAGTCACTCCTTTAGTCCTTCATTTATTTCACAAACATTCATTGACACTTACGTGGCAGCACTCTTATAAGAATAGAATATACCCTGTTAAATCAGACATGATACTTGCTTTTGTGGAGCTTATGCTTTAATGGAGAAACAGAAAGTCAAGCAAAACCTCAAACTATATAACTTTAAATTGGATATGTGCTAATGAAGGAAAATGTGGCACTGTAAGAAAAAATAATAGGGAGTTAAAGGATAAATAGGAGTTTGGTGGATGAAATTTATGAAGGGCTGAAGATTTAAAACAAAAGAAACTGATGCAGGAGGGTGCAGCTTTGGAGTCAAGAATGAAGTTCTAGGAAATAGCAAGGAAATGGTAGGAGAGGAGGTCAAAGTAGGTAGGATTTTATATATTATCAATGGGAAAATATTGAACAACCCTAAGCAGAAACGCAATGATATATGTTCATCTTCATTACAAATTCTTCTATCTTTAGTAGATCTGTTTTCAGGCAAAATTTCATGAGAGAATAGTAACAAAGAGAAAAAAAGTGGTGTTCTCAGATTATCTCTAACTCACCTGATGACTTGAAGTTAAATGACCTCAACATTTTGTGAGGCTTTTCCTTCTTATAAAGTAAGGAGTTTAGATGAGGTGAGGTGTCCAATTTCATTTAGCTTCAATTTCCTGTAATTTGACAGCTGTCAAGTCATGCTTTGATTTGTTCTGTTTGTGAGCCAGAGTAACTTTAAGGCAGTATATTAACTAGGAGAACTATTTCTTTACTTTTAAACTTCAAAATTATGATGACGTAAGTATTTTAAAGAGCATTTAGAAAGTAGACAAATGAAAAATTTTTAACATTTTGGAATGCTTCTTTTATTTCTTTTTGAAACCTAGGTTTTTGGTGGTAGTGGTGATATTTATTTTTGCCAAACTAACCATTCCATGTAATTTTGTAGCATTTTGGGTTGATGACCACCGTAAGTCTAGTATTCCTATATGTGTTAAAACTTATCTTTACAATTAATGTATTTTCACTGAATTATTTAATTAAAAATTAAACTACGATTTCTAATACATGTTCAGTGAGATATTATTAGGCATTACCTGAAAGGGATTTCTGGAGAAAGAAAGAATTTCTGGTTAAAAGCAGTTGAGCAGGTTTTCCTAGAGCGATTCTCTCGGTCTCTAGGATGGAGCTACAGCATAAAATATCCTCCTAATTTACTTCACAAATTAGCCCTTAGATTTCATGAATTACTTATAATTCTTTTTGTAGACCACAGTTTCTTTGCTCTTCAGTATTTCACTTGCTTATGTGAGTTTCTAAAACTAAGTTTAATTTTGGAAATTCTTAATTTTATGTTTATATTTTGAATTTTGTTTAAAATTAAGTTTAGTAAAAAGCTAGGTTTTTATTTCTACCTACAAATTCAGTGTCCCGTCAATAGAAAAAAAATTCTCAATAATATTTTGAAGTTACTTTAGTCTTTGTCATTAAAGAATAAAAATTTACCAGGCAGAAATGCCCCAGAAGCTACCTATGGAGGAAATATAAATATTATTATTACCTACTAATATTAATATACAAAATAGTCAATTATGTGTATAGAAGTTAAATGTATATAAAAGTTAAATATTTATAAATGATACAGGACTCACATATTTGTATGCTCTGACTGCTGTGCAGTCACAGTCTTATAAATTGATAAACAGAGTTTGCAGTAAAGAAGGAGTTTAATGATTGCAGGACAGCTGAGTGAGGAGATGCGAGCACCCTCAAATCTGTCTTTCCAGAGAGTACTTGGTTGGGGTGAAGGGATTGTAGAGGGCCACGGGCTGGATAAATGGGGTCACTGACTGGTTTGGGTTAGGGGGTTTAAATCACCAGGATGTGGAAACTTCGCCCTTTAGTGAGTCAGCTTCTCCTGGAGCCCTTCGGAGGAGCTGATGTCAGTAGTTTCACTGGTATGTAGGATCTGAAAGAATACCTCAGAGAGAAAACTTAACATTTCACAATGCTCAAGTTGTTATCTATGAGTAGTTAAGTTTAACTATAATCTTGTGACAGGATATAAATGATTGTGGGGCTGTACCTAATAAACAATTATGAGGAAGCAGGACAGATAGCAAGTTAACTTAATGTTTAAGACTGGATGTGTTGGAAGCTTATTTTTATTTCATCCCCTCCCTCCTTTCCCAAATAATTTTATAAAGATTATAGGGGTGGTTTATATATATATATGTATAAATAACTTCTAATATTTTATCAGTTAATAAAAGCTCACATTTTCTAGACATTTTTGTTGATAAAGCTAATAGGATGGCTTTTACCAATGGATCTTGAAATGTATGCTAAATGAATTTCTGTTTTCAAAAAGAATTGTGCATGATCAATAATTCACTAAAAGAGTAGGCAAGTAAACTATATCACTAAGACAGTAGGCAAGTAAACTATATTTTTAAATTTACTGGTGGTGTAATCTTGAGCAAGTCACCTGACACTTCATGCCTTAATTTATAAAAGAAAAAAGAGAACTTCCTAAATTACAGAGTTGGATTCAAATATGAATGAGAAATAGAAATATGAAGGTATTGGAAATATTAGAAATAGGAATATGAAGGTATCTGCTATAGTGTTAGTGACTGACATGTACTTAACTATCATTGACAAAATTATTATTCTTTTCTTTTTTGAAATAATGGAGACATAGTAGAGAAGATTTTGTTAATTTGAGGTGTTTTAACTCTTTATTCAGTAAGTTCTTTGTAAAAAATTATAGGAAGAACTGAAGGGATATAAAGGGTTCATAATAAACACAGCAGATGATTTCTGATCCTTAAATCCAGAAACTCGGCCCTAGTCTATTTTACTTTCTTATTTCTTGCAAACTACCTAGAAAAAGTTGGAGAATGGCACTATTTTTTTTATTGATCTCAGCTTCAAAAATTTCAAAATGTAGTTTTTCATTAGTAGTAATTCAAGCTAGAACATATAATATATTCAACATTACACTAAGTGATTTACTTTTATATAAGTTATTTCATTTAACCTTAAGAATACTTCGTGGATATATTTATATTTACTTTTACAGATTAATAGACGGTTATTAGCAGAGGTTGGGTAACTTGCCGAACTCTGATACATTGCTAAGGAGTGATTCACCTATAATTGAGCCAGGTTTCTTCTAAATACTATGCTCCACTGTAAATATATGAGATTACAGGTTAAAGTTTGAGAATTACTTCTAAGTAATAAATAGCTCACTCAATTTTAATATCGATTCTGGTAAAATTCTTTATAAAGGGTTTAGCATTCTTTATAATGTTTGGGGTTGGGTCAGGGAGAAGATAATGAAAAGAGAACAGAGCAGATAAGAAACATTTTGCACATCTGACTTCCAAACTGATCCTCTAAATAGATTTTTTTATGCTATCTCATCAAATTGAAACTTTTTGATGGATATAGAAACAAAAAATATTGTATTAAAAATATTGAGAAAGATTGAGGAGAAAGAAAATTTTTTTGAAGAGAATCAAACTATATTATTTTAGGTATATTTCTGTGTGAATCTTGAAAGTAGGGAAAGAAATATGTCAGCAAAAATACTAGAAGTAATTTATTATTAGATTGTCACAAAAACATTGATTGAACTTGCAATCACTAATCTAGGATGCTCTTGCTCTGACTTATATTCCTTTCCCAAATATTCCAAACCATGACCTTGTATTAATAAAAGAAGACATTCAAGTAGTATATTGATAGTTTACAAGCACTTAGAATGTATATTTTGAAATTTTCTGGTGATCTGACGAGTGACTTTGAGTCTCAAAATTAGAGAAGTTTCTAATAATTCTGGATTAAATAAAATGTGAGGGAGTTAATCTTGAAACAAAAGGAAAAGAACTCATCCATACAAGGAAAGGACTTTGTGATTAACACCTGACTTTTCATCAGAAACAATGATAGTCAGAACACAATGGGATAGCACATCCAAAGTGCTGAAAGAAAGAATAAGTGTCTTGTTCTGTTTATGTTACCAAAGTTGTAATGTGCGTAGGATTTATATTTAAAGGGGAAAAACTTTAAGAAGAATTAGACATAGTCAATGGAAAGAATATGACCAATAATGTGTTCTAGATCTGGCTTGGTTAGATATAACACGTTTAACTTTGGATAATTCAGGAATCCTTTGCAAATCTTTGTTTCTTTGCCTCCAATATAACTGGGCTGGAGTCAACACTAAAAAGCTTGAACTCTCAATATTGTGTATATCTGTTATTTCAAGTTATCTTTGCCTCCGATATAACTGGGCTGGAGTCAACACTAAAAGCTTGGACTCCAAATATAGTGTATATCTGTTATTTCAAGTTAGTATATTTTATGTTTCCTTCTTGATGGAAGCTTGTCTTATTTTGTTCTCTACAGTCTGTATTTTTTTCTTTTCATAGTTCTGCAGCAATTGTTTTTGAAATATAAAAATAATTCTTTTGTGCTGTGTGAAAATATGCATCCTTTTATTGAAGCTGCCAGACAGATGTGTTATTTCAAGTGGGAGACTATGATTTTTCTCTATAGATGATGGGTGGGGTTTTGTTGTTGTTGTTGCCATTTGTTTGTTTGTCTAACTTTACTAGTAGGTAGATTATTTGAATGACTGATCTGATTAACCATCATTCCTTCTAAATCTGTCTCCTTTCCTTCAGGTCTCTCATCTGAACACATTAGAAATTCTCAATACAGTTGGTATTGTGCCCAGCTAAATCCATCTGATTTTTGTTTTTAAAAATGGCAAGTTGATATAACATTTCATCATACTATATAAAATAGAAAAATCAGAACAAAATGTAATTGACAGTTTTCTGAGTGTCTTTTAGCTTAAGTTTTGAAATTGTTTTTGTCTATTTTTATTTAGGGTCTCACTCTGTCACCCAGGGTGGAGTGCAGTGGTGCAATTATGGCTCACTGTACTCTTGATCTCCTGGGCTCAAGCAGTCCTCTCAACTCAGCCCCCAAGTAGCTAGAACTACAGGTGTGTGCCACCACACCCAGCTTTATTTTTTATTAAAGAAAAACAATTGTAGACCTTAGCTTTCATTATGTTGCTCTGGCTGGTCTTGAACTTCCAACCTCAAGTGATCCTCCCACCTTTGCCTCCCAAGGTGCTGGGATTAAAAGTGTGAACCACCTCACGAAACTGTTTTTTTAAATTATCATTAGAATACTTGATAAAATAAAATAAACTAAACATCTGAAAATGATTCTGACATAGTTGGGTGCTGGCTTTAAAAAGTCCATTATGTCCGTTTTCTAAGGTGGCACTTAAACACATGCACACACGCACAGACTGGGTGGCTTAAACAACAGATATTTATTTTCTCACAGTTCTAGGGGCTGTAAATCCAAGGTCAAAGTGCTCCTCTGAGGACCATGATGGAAGGATCTGTTTTAGGCCTCTCTTCTTGGCTTGTAGGTGTCTGCCTTCATGCAGTTGTACTTCTGTGCATGCATGTAGCTGATTTTTACCCCTTTCCAAATTTTATTTTATATGGACTTCATTTTTGTTGGATTGGAACCCACCCTGAGGGCCTCATTTTAACTGAATTCTTATTTAAAACATCCAAATATGGTTACTTTCAGAAATACTAGGCTTTAGAATTTCACCATATGAATTTGGAGAGAGGGGAGCACAGTTCAGCCCATAACTAACACACGGTAAGTAACTATTGACCAAGTTACTCATGTTACTCAAGAGAGATAATTCACTTTTTTAATACAAAGCAATTTTTTTCCTCAGTAGGTGTAAGAGTGTGTCACACAGAAGTAGCATTTTAACATATAAGATACGTAGCTGAGCTGTAAATATAGGAGACAGTATGATAATTTTTACATTTCAAATTCTCTGCCTGCATTAGAATATTTTTGCAGAATGTGTAAAACAATCTAATGAATTGATTGGAATGTGTGGGAACAAGAAATATGGTTGTGGTTTTTACATAAAGCTTTTATATAGTTCCTTTAAAAATATAATTCTCATTTACCGATTTCCCTAAGGTAATGGGTATATTTTGTTTAATTATTTTTGATCCCTTGATTTTTCTGACTATGGTTCACAAAAAAACCATAAGATAAAGTACCATCCTGTACCTTATTTTCATTCGACAGTTTTTTTCTGCTAAATTAATATTTTGTATATTTTTATTTTGTATATATTTGGTATAATTCTGTTAATATTTTATATATTTTGCATATTTGTATATGAGATGCAGATGCCTTAGACAACATGAAAATATCTTTGAACATCCCTATTTTACCAAGGAAGAAAGATAAGCAAAGAACATGATTTAATAGATTTTAGGATTAACTGGTAAGTTACACGAGTTTCAATTTCCCAGAACTCTAATATATATCCCTGCATTCTTATTATGAAATATACAGAAAACACCATTTTGTTGCCCATTGTTACATTTATTTATATTGTACACATAATCTCAAAGTTTATATTTTGCCACCATTTATGCATGAATTTTTCATGACAAATATTCCTAAGTATTCCCATTATAGGTATATGTTTCCCAGAATAGTGGTTTCAGGATGTCGTACTATTATCCAACTGTCAATTTACTTATTTATTTTATTTATTTTTTCTGTTTATTTTTAAGGCTAAGTGCGAGTGGAAAAGAAAACAAGAAATCTGTAACTGGTTGTGATTAATTAGTTTTGAACACCACTACATTTGGACTAGCCTGCTAATTTATTTTTCATCTATACTTACCTCATCAGCACTCCCTAATTCTTGCTTATCTTAAGCAATTGAAATTTTCACCCAAGCTTTAACCTAGTTAGAAATATATTTTTCTAAAATTCAAACTCCATACTGTTGAGGCCATACATTTCTGAAATGCAGTAATATTTTCACTACTGTTTAAATCCAAACATTTCTAACTCTGTGTTGCAGATATGGATATGAAGAGGCTACTGCTACAAGTTTATACAGGCTGGGTATTTTGCACTTTAGTGACTGATTACTGTTTCTTTAGGAATGGACATATTTGTCTTGTTCTATAGTTGCCATTCATTGAATTGTTAAATGTGCGGTCAATATTGTATATGAGCTATTCAGATATGTGTGACGTGCACGTGCACAGAGATCTTTGTCCTTTGTGATTAGTATAACTGTGCATACCCATCTTTTTGTGAGTCTCTTGGTCATTCAAATTCAGCTACTCATCCTGTACTTTATCTTCATGCAACAGTTTTTTTTCTGCTAAATTAATATTTTGTATATTTTTATTTTGTATATATTTGGCATAATTCTGTTAATATTTTATATATTTTGTATACTTGCATATGAGATGCAGATGCTTTAGACAACAAGAAAATATCTTTGAACATCCCTATTTTACCAAGGAAGAAAGATAACCAAAGCACATGATTAATAGATTTTAGAATTAACTGGTAAGTTACAAAAATTTCAATTTCCCAGAACTCCAATATATATCCCTGCATTCTTATCGTGAAATATACAGTAACAAGGAATGAAATTAATGTATTAAAGTATCTTAATCTATCTAATTAAATGGTATTTTGAAAAGGACTTTAATGCTCTTTTGACATTGAAATAAAGTGAGTTTATCTTGAGATTCCATAAGATAATGAAGAGCTGGTAATTACATCTTTACATTTTGTTGCTCTTTAAATGGCAGAATCTTCATTATTTCTGCAAGAGGTCACAAACATGTTCATCTTAACTTGACTATTATACAAATAAGGCTTTATTAATACATCTATAGAAGTAGCCAAATCACTTTGCCTAAATAACTTTTTTTTTAAAGAGACATATGCAAAAAAACATGAATGTATCATGAATTAATTTGTGCATGGTTTCCCTATAAAATAGTCACAGTAGCAACCACAATTATGGTAAATTAAAAGTTGTAAAACTAAATGTTTTTACATCAACAGTTTTCTCTTTAATGCTGTTTTCAGTTTAATGCTGACCTATTTTTATGGGCTTCCATACAGACTTTATAATTAGTTGGATACAGTGGTTGTATGATTAATAAAATATAGACTGGTGCTGCCATGTTTGCATTTGAATCCTGCCTCAGCCACCCAATATGGTATGAATGACGTCAAGTCAGAACCTGCGTTTTCTCATACAGAAAAATAGTCATAGAAACAGCAATCTCATAATGTTGTGTGTTGGTTAAATAAGAAAGTTATGTAAAACTGTCAAAGCACAATAGCTACACATAACAGGCATTCAAGTATTAGTGCCTATATTCTGATCTCTGTTTCCCTCACTTTTCTATTCCCCCAAGTGATAACAGAAGCTACATTTAAAATCACTATTCCACTCTACGATTTCTGTTGTAGAAAAATAGAGAAATCTGTGTTTTCTTATGTAGTAACTTTTATCTGTATATCTTCTTGAGTCTCTGGAGTTGTATAATTTTCATATATATAATTAATTTGACCTCCGGTCTCTACAGATAGTTTATCAACACACTGCTACACATAGACCCAGGTCTTTGATTTCCACAATGTGTGTGTCTGCATGTGTATTTATTAATATGCTTTATTTTCTGGCTGTTGAGTTGATGGGAGAAAAGTGAAGAAATCATAAGTAAAATTTTTACTCCACGATAAGGTGCTGATTTTTCTTTTAAGGAGTATACCAATATAACTATTTAAACTTGGAACTATTAAGGTATCTTTTTTCTCTTTTTTGTAAGTATCTCAAGCTGAAATGACTGTCAGCAGGATGAGGCACATGCCAGTATATGCTGCCAATTTGAGATAGTTCATATCCCAGGACTTTTTTAGAATTGTCTATGTGCCAGTCTTGACAAAATTTCAGTTACTTGCAGAGTTTTCCTTTGTGCAGAAGTGAACTCAGTTCAGATATTTTGACTTCACTACTAAAAGTGTGTAAGTCAATTTTCTATAACTGGAGACAACTGACTCAACTTTTAAAATAATCCTAGGTGTCTCTAGGATTACTATATATTAACACAAAAAGGGTTATAACCACATACTACGATAATTAAAATAACATAAAATTACAAACAAATTCATGGCACTCAGACTTAATAGGTATGTATGGCCCTTACACATTTATTTATCCTAACAATTTGTTCTGATGGCAAAAACGTACCCAAGTAGGAAGAATAATGTTAGAAGGCATGGAGTAATCTTGCATTTTTCATTATAATTTCATATATAATTTCATTTTTCATATATAATTTTGTTTTTAATGCATAGTTACCATGCATTAAAAACCAACTTTCTTTTTAGCCTCTTTAAATAAACACATTTAACACAATCAAGATGGCAGAGATTTTCAGGGATCACCTTATCAAGTTGCCCATTTCTAAGAGTATTTGGAAGCAGATATTACTAAAAACAGTAGTTAGGGTGCCATAATTGCCTTGAGGTAATATTGACTGTAAGTATCTTCAGTGTCCAGAAGTTTTCCTGAAAAATAACTTCAAATATAAACTTCACGTGATAATTTACTTTCTTAAATTACAATAGTTTATTTTTGTTTCGTTGTTTTCGAAAATGGTTGCGATCAAGGTGACACACGCATACATGATCAGAGAGGCAGTTAATTAGGACGATAGATGCCTGAATCAAGATTTGCTGTTCTGTTTGTGTTTCATATGTTGCAAAAATAATATATTCACAGCAAAGTTACTGATGGTTTGGCTGTCAACGCTATGGATGTTATTACTGTCCCTCAGGCTTTGCTGATGAGTCTACATGTATCAGGTTGTCTCCTTCCTCTACTTATCTTCCGTCTTTGCCTCTCTAATAGGATCGAAGTAATTGTAAATCTCTCCCATTGAGTTATTTTTTCAAGTTTTGAAATTTTTAGTGTATAAATTGTTAAGTTTTGATAACCTACATTTTAGTTTATTTACTTATTTTCATGGTACATATTTAAGGCATACATATATGCCATGAAATTATTACTAAAATCAAGCCAGTTAACATATCCATCACCTTTGATAGTTTTATTTTTATGTGATTGGCAAGAGCACCTAAAAAATATACTTTTAGAAAATTTTCAGTATAGAATACAATATTATTAACTATTGGTATCATACTATACGTTAGATACAACTTACTCATCCTACATGACTGCCAGTTTGTACCCTTTGATCTGCTTTTTTTCATTTCCTCTTAATCCTTATCCCTGATGACCACCATTCTACTGTTTCTGTATACTTGGCTTGTTTTTAGATAGCACATAGAAGTGAGATCATGAAGCATTTTTCTTTCCATGTCTGGTTTTATTTTGCTTAGCATAATGCCATCCAGGTTCATCCATATCATCAAAAATGGCAATTTTAATCTTTTTTTAAGATTGAATACTATATACATAATATTTATACTATTATTACAGAGTTTATAAGATTATAATATATATTATAACTAGATATCATAATTTGTTTATCCAATTGTTTTCATAGCTTGGCTATTGTGAACTATACTGCAATAAACATGGGAACACAGATGTATCTTTCATAGACTGATTTCAGTTCCTTTGGGTGTATACCCAGCAGGGGGATTGTGGAGTCATACAGTAACTCTAGTTTAAATTTTTGAGGAACCCTCATACCGTTTCCCAAAATGGATGTATCAGTTTACATTCCCACCAGCAGTGAACATGGGTTTCCTTTTTCCACACCCTCATCACAGTTCTCTCTTTTTTATATAACAACCATCCTAACAGTTGTGAAATGATATATTTGTTTTGATTAACATTTTTCTGATTAATGATGTTGAGCACCTTTTCATACACTTGTTGCCCTTCGTATGTGTTTTTTAAATAACGTCTATTCAGATACTTTGGCTATTTATCAGTCGGATTGTTTTTTGACATTGAGTTGTGTGAGATTTTTATTTCACATGTCAACCCCTATCTGACATATGGTTTGTAAATATTCTCTCCCATTCTGCAGGCTGTCTTTTCATTTTGTTGAGTGTTTGCTGTGCAGAAGCCTTTTATGCACTGCATTTTGATGCAGTCTCACTTGTTTATTTTTGCTTTTGTTGCCTGAGCTTTTGGTGTGATAGCTAAAAAACCATTGTCAAGGCCCATATCAAGGAGTTGTTTTCTCTGTGTTTTCTTCTGGGAATTTTATACTTTCAGGTCTTACACGTGGGCCTTTAATCCACCTTGAGTTGGTTTTGTGTACAGTCTAAGATAAGGGTCCAGTTTTATTCTTTTATATGTAGATAACCAGACTCTCACTGTTGCTTCTTCACAGGAACCATTCTTTGCCCCAATTTTGGCCAAGTGCCTTCTACACCACCTTCAAGTCTAAGTGCAACAGAAAATGCACCTTCTCACGAAAGACATTTATTGTTCACTCATAATTCGGTCTTTAATAGACATATCCAATAGAATATACAGTTCGCAAGATTAAAAACAAGGTTTATATTGCTTCATAAGAAGCAAGCACATTTTTGAAGCACACGGTAATTCTTGACAATGAAACCTGCAACTCATTATGATTTTTAAGTTGTGTGAGATGTGGATACCCAGCATTTTCATGATGAGGCTGTGCTTTCTTACATTTTCAGTGATGAAGAAGACATGCCAACATAGGGTTAGTTCCAGATAAAATGAAATGTTCCAAACAGTATGTATTGTTTATTTGAATCATCTGTGGGGGAAGGAAAGATAATTTTCCAAAGGACATTCCTCCTAAATTCTGTCTTAAAGTTGTTTGTAAGTAGAAGATTGAGTTTATATTACATTACAAGACCATAATGTCTTTATTAAATTCACTGTGCAATCTTTAATCAAATAAGTAAATGCATTATTTATTTCCAAGTTTGAAGCACACATTCTCTTCAGCTGAAATGCCAATTCTGGAGGAAAACATATCCAATTATATATGAAACTGAAGGCCATTTTTACTTTTTATTATTCTTGTAGCATTTAAAGACCAAAAGCCTGTCTTATATCTAGTTGCATGTTTTCAGGAAATATGCTTTTGGAAACTATTCTCATGAATATGAAATTAACCTCAATAAATAATTTATTTTTGAACTCTTATTTCTTGCTAATTAAATATCTTTGGCCAAAACATTTTTAATCCTCCTATTTGTTCTTTGAGAAATTTTGACAATAAATTCAAAACTTTTAATGGAGAATATTTAAAAGGTCTTCTTAGAATAAAAAGAAATTTTACTTTTTTTCTTCATCAAAGTTGTGTATCCCTATATTTCTAATGTTTAGGACATAAACAATTAGGTGTGATTATGACCACTAAATAACTAAGAACAATATACATTTTTAGATTTCAGGCTTTAAAAGTAAAACACTAGTTAGAATTTTATGGTTAAATCATGTTCTTTGTACCATGAAAGAAAAGAAAATCATCGTGTTGTATATCAAAATATAATAATGAGGTATCATCTCTCTCAGAGATCTCTGAGCAACATCATAAAACCTGAACATGTTTCTTTTCAGTAATATTTGAGTGATGAAGGCATCAAAAACTTGGAACAAAATAAGATTAAAGCAGAATAATAGCTTAAAAATTAGGTCTAAATTCTAGTTCTCTTGCTTGTGGCAAAACTTTGGTCAAGTAAGTAACCTCTGATTTCTCATTGTCTTCATCGATAAAGACAGAAAAATTCAATTCATCCTACTTTGCCAAACTCTGTGAGAAAGCTGCATAACTTTGAAATTTTGTGGTAGCATAGAATTTCTTAACCATCTAGATTATTAAAAATTCATTTAAAAATTAGCTATTTTTTGAAGTACAAATTCTAATAAATTCTATAACATTGAAAAAATAATTTTTCAAGTTTGGAAAACTTCAGGCTATGTGGCTAAATCAGAGGGCAATAGAGCATGTATACACCAATATATATCAAATTTTTCTTGTAACATTTTAGAGATTCTTAACTTTTACAGAAGCTTATTCACAAAAAGGGTTGCTACAAATTCAGAAATATATCCTTCAGCCTCTTCCATTAATTAGAAAACATTATATAATCAGTCACACCTGTCCAAAGTACATAATAAAATATAGCATCCTAAATAAGTATTTGTTACTTTTATTGCTTATGTTGTGAAATCGAAGCTTATTGCAAAGTAAATCAAATAAATTATTCTGTTCTGTGCTTATAAAAGTGAGATTTCAGACCCAATTTTAGATAATTTGCCATCATCATGGAAACGGAAAAGATTGCTAAGTCAGTTATTTGTTCTTTCTTTCCCGTCTCCTGGGGGTCCAGTAAATGATTATTGAAAAAGTGCTTATCAAAAAACTATTTTGAGCAACATAATTTAGAAGAAATATTATTAAGACACAAGCATTTTTAAGAGAGTTGTGAAATATTCATAGAAATGATCAATAAAATCAAAATGTGTGAAATACCACACAATAGTATACTTGATTGTTATGGGGGTGCAAAGTTAAAGTATTCTAAGGTGAGCGTGAAGTTCTGGAAAGTACTTTTTGGCCATTGACGAGGACTTTGTTTCAATGAAGGAAGCAAGAAGGGAGTGTTGAGGCAGGGACACTGGGCATCATGTTGAACAAATAGTAAAGACCAAAGACAGATTCTGGAAAATGGATGGCCTCTTGAGAGAAAAATTATGTTTCTGATACCAGCTTGACTTATTACTCTTATATAAGCAACTTCTAAATAAATGAAACCAAATTTGATTATGTTAGGGATTGCCTGGACAGAGACTTGGATTTTGGAGAAATTCAGGGCATAATTTTCTTGAATTCAAATCATGTAGATCATTGATTCTCAAAGAGTGGTCTTTGATCCAACAACATCGGTGTTACATTGAGACGTCAATTCTTGGACCCCCAGATCTGTTGAATCAGAAACTCAGGAAATCTCAGCAGTCTCTTTTGCAGCACGTCCCCTGGATGACTCCATTGCACAGTGGAGTTTGAAAACCACTGCTGTGGACAAATAACCGAAGTCCCTCGAAGGCCGTCTGGCACTAGCTGTGGCAGCCTGTTAAGTGTGGCTCCTGCAGGACCATCCCTTGTTCACTCTATCTATTAAAGTTTAGTGGCAGATGGAAAGATAACAAATGATAGGGTACAATTTTGTATCTAAACCATAATCCGCGAAATAATCTATTTTCAATCTTCTAACTAGAAGGTACTTCACTCGAATTTAAGCTATTCTAAATAACAACATTTTTCTGAATTAAGAAGACATAGAGTCAAAGGACCAGGCAATCAATTACTAATTAGTGGTTAGTTAACAAGAAATAAATAAAACTATTATCAGAATGTCATTTACATAAGCAAAGCATAGCCAGGTAGGTAGATCCTATTAGAAGGATTATAAGATGAATAACTACACATCTATTCTGTAACACTAGAAATTACAAAAATGAAAAAAATTTAATTATCAAATGAACAAATATTGTAAGATTCCTTCACAGTGGTTTATCTTCATTATTGGAAGAGTGCTTTAGTACAAACTTTCTAGGCTCAGTTTGGCAGAATTTATCAAGAATTTAAAAAATATGGCCATTGACACAATAATACGGTTAAACAATCACCTTAAGGGAATAGAAATCTAATCCAAGAACTAAAGAACCAGGAACTGATAAGGCAAAAGGGACTAAGGGATGGAAAGAGCAAGAGGGAGAGATGTGAGACCTTGCACCAAAGATAAAACTTAAAACTACAACAACGAAAATTATGGATAGACACTGTTACCTGTATATGAACATTAAGGAAAAGTAACAGTCAAAATTTTGTCTGGAATAATAGAAATGTTGTAAAAACAGGAGAGTAAGAAAAGGAAACTGATTGTATAGAATGTGAAGTGTGATTGTGGATTCCTCTCTGATACAGAGGGTTCATCAAGCACTGACAAATAATTGTGTGTGTGTGGATAGACTTAAATTCCCACAAATCAGCACCATTTATTTTATGGCCACATGATGCCATAATATATAGACATAAAACCATGAAATCACAAAGCAAGAAATGAAATTCTACATGGAATTGTCAACTTTGTCAAAATAAAAACATGCCTAGAAAAAATGAAAAGTTAATTCAGCAAAACAATGCATAAGGCTGATTATCTCACACTGGCAGATTCATTGGTAATTACATAATAATAAATATTATTAGTATCATTATTGATTTGCAGCATAGTGTTGAACAGAGCACTCTCTAGAGCCTGACTAACTCACATGAACCTTGATCCCGTCACTTTGTGGTGAACTCAAGTAATTTAGCCTCTCAGAACCTCAGTTTTTCCATCTCTAAAATAGTGATAAGGTAATGCCTATCTTTAATCAGGGCTAAATGGATAAATTATTTATAGGGGTTGGGAAGGTGCTTGGTGTTGTAATTACTCAATAAATAAAATATCCAATAATTTTTTTAAAATAAAAGTATAAAAATTATGTAAGGTTTATAATCACAAAAATACTCGAATCCAAAGATATTTACAACACAACGATATATTCTTTTTAAAAAATACTAACATTTAGGTTAGCTAATATTTGGTGTCCTATATATGAACAACAACAACATAAGGCTACATGTGAAAGAACCAAGTGGATGTCCACTTCAATAAGAGTGAGGGGTCAGAGGAAGGTAAGTTTGTGCTTCGTGATAAATAGTGTTGCACGGAGGCAAGTTCAGGGACGTTTCTTAGAGGAAGTAATTTGGGCTTTATGGAAGACTAATTGTAAAGTAAGGTTGAGAGCAAGGGTATTCAAATGCTGAAATATGATCCATGCAAAGTATGAAAATGTAAAGGGTTGTCCAGGTGGCAATGTGCAGATTTGTGGCCATTCGTGATGGCAGATATGGTTTTGTTTGCCATCTCTAGTTGAGTCTAGTACTGCTGATTTTGGCCAGACTATCCAGGAATTTGATGATCCAATTAATGAATCTGGTGTCGGAGTATAAAGATAGAATTAGGCTTTTAGGAAGACTAACGTGGCAATAGTGTGTGTTATGAGCGACAGGAAAGAGGAATTGCCCTACAGAAGGCCTAAAAGCCCAGAAACTAAAAAGGCAAGGAATAGTGATGGAAGGAGCAAGAGGGAGAGATGTGAGACCTCGCACCAAAAATAAAAATTAAAACAACAAAAAAAGTATAGATAGACTCTGTTACCTGAAAGCAACAGTGAAAATTTTGTCTGGAATAATAGAAATTTTGAAAAAACAGGAGAGTAAGAAAAGGAAACTAATTTTATAGAAAGAATGTTAATTTGATTTTGGATTACTGAAATGTGACAGCAGGCCATGGAAATGAAAGGAGCTAAGTAGCAGAGGGAATTGGTGATAGGAAGTTTTAGATGGAGTGGCTTCCGATTCATCAAATAAAAATAATAGTTGAGATTTCAGAGGTAGAAGAAAAGAGAAAATTTGAAGGCAGAAGATTAAAATTAATTACCCAGGGTTAGAAAAAAATCGTAAAAAAGAAGCCAGTAAAGATGGCGGGAAAGGGCTCATGAGTAGTTAAGGTAGGGATGAGGGAGGAGAAAAACCATGGTAATGTGGTTATATAACATGAGAATAATATGGAAGGAAGGGGTAATTATTTTAAAGAAGAAAGTGAAGGAAAACAGCAATAGGTAATGGTGAGGACCAAATACTGCGAACAGCTTACAGTTTGCTGAAACTGAAGGGACATTGGGATTGACCATTGTGAGGTGATTATGATTGCTAAATATAGTGCATATGGTGAATACAAAATGTAGAGGCTGAAAGAAGCAATGTATGAAAATATTTCAACGCAAGAAAGAATAGATTCAGGCATTTGGTAAATGTAAAATATAGTAGGCACAAAATGCATAGCAGTGCATAGAAACAGATAAGTATTAATTTTTTGTTCAGAGGCACTCAGTTACAAAAGAAATTATGTTCGCTGTTGCAATTATTATCAGCATAATAGGAGGAAATATTATGCACCCTGTATTTTGAAAGATAGGTGCATTTGAACAGTTGAGAGTAGCTATACTTCAAAGTAGCTATCATGGGAATGTTTCGGGGGTTAAAATCATTAATTAAGTAAAATTTATCGAAAATTTGTCAAAGTATTGTTGGCATTAACAGACAATTTAATTTTATGAATTATGGCTTGTCTTGTAATTCTATGTACTGCGTCAAATGTAAATTTGGCTAAACAATGTTTCGGATTTTACTGTTAGCAGTTATTCTCTAATGTTAGGTAAACATTTATAATGTTTTCAATTATTTGAGTTTAATTTCGCAAGAGATTTATTGAAAAGTTTAGTGAGTTGTAAATTTCCATATTGCACAATAAGAGGCAGTTTTGAGAGGCTAAAATATGTAGATACATTTACTTTCACAACTTTTTAGACTTAAGTCACATTATATTTATTCGATGGCAGCAGGAAAATAGTTGTTGATGCCATGTAAAACATAGAGAGATGTGTGTTTATACAGATAGTGTTTTTGACAAATTGATGAGCTTTATTTTATTTTTGTTGGGCTATAACATATTTTTAACCTGTCCTCAAAATATAAATAATAACAAGTAAAATGAACTTGTTAACAAGTATAATAATCTTTTTCACAATGGCTGAAAAAGATTGAATTATTTTTGAGATTCATAATGTATGCTTAAAATTTGGAAGAAGATACATACTTTGGGATTAGAATTGGCTAGATATAAAATAGTTGGCAGATATCTAGACAATTATCACTGTCATATATTGGTTTATTTTGTAATTGGGTACAATACATGAATATTGGCAAATTGGGTAAATAAGTTCTTCCACAGATACAAATTTAAACATATTTGTACAAATTTAATAGTTTGTTGGCCTCTTTATAGGTACTTTTGCAAGGCCAAATTCTTTATCAAATTATTTATATAAAAATGAATAATTTTTATAAATGACTAAGATATTTGAATATTTGAAGAGCAATTTCGTCTACCCTTTAATTATATGTACTAATATATTTTGGTAACCTCTGTTTAGATCAATTTCATCTACACTTTATTTATATGTACTAATATATTTTGGTAGCCTCTGTTTAGATCAATTTCATCTACTCTTTATTTATATATACTCTTTATTTATATATATACACTTTATATATACTCTATTTATATATACTTTATTTATATATATATATTAAATATACTTTATTTGTATATATATAAACTCTTTTTTTCCCATTATTTGGCTATCACTATTTACCAATGTTTATTTTTTGAAGTAATATGATCCTTGATATCAACAATTATGACATTCAATCAACAATGTGGTTGATAGAAGCCTTAAGAAAATTACCTGCTCTGATTACTTCTCAGTGAACAGGAGATGCTAACATGACCATATAGAAATAGTGTGTGAGAATTAAATCAAAGATTATGTGTGAATCTGTGATCTATAATTTATTAGCATAAAATCACTAAACAGCAAAATCCCATCTGGCTATAATTGGGAGAGATACTCACTAATGGAAGACAGGAAGTAGTATTAATCTGATTTCTACAGGACCAGGGGGCTTTTTATTGGTTGAGCCTAAGTTGGGCCATAGAACTCCAGTCACTGCCATGAAATTCTGAAAATCATTGAATAGCAACTCTCAGTGTACATGAAGCAGAAGTCCCATTGCCAGGTAATAGAGGTCTTTGGCTTGTGCCTATGAGCTTTCATTGGAGAGGAGAGAATAGTGTCAATATCCATGCAAATGGGAACAGCAGAAGCACAAGTTATAAAACTTAATTAAAAAGAAACTCTGCCAAAAATTTACATGTGACTATGCATATACCATGACCCAGAAACTCAATAAAAATGTGTACATGTGTTTAAAAAACCGTACTGAAATGTTTGTGTTAGCAGTATTCAAAATAGCCACACACTGGAGATCACTCAAATGCCCAGAAAATGTAGAAGAGATAAATTAATTATTGCACATTCATGCAGTGTAATACTATTAAGCAATAAGATTGAACTACAACCGTGGGCTGTAGTTAAATGACTCTCCAAAATACAGTGTTGAGTGAAGAAATCTAGACACAGAAGATACATACTGTTTAATTCCACTTATACAAAGTAGAAAGGAAGGAAATTTTTTGTGACTCTTGGAGTGGAAGAGACGAATTTCAAAGACATTAGCAATATTTCTTATCTGATTTGACTATTGGCTACATGGGTATTGACGTATAATACATTCTCCAAATGTATTACATGTTAATAAAAGTTTAAAAATCAATTTTTCATTGTCACAAAGAATGAATGGTTATTTTCAATAATTCATATTAAAAACAAAATCTAAGGAAGTTCCATTGTGACACAGAGCATTGTAAGACAAGGACTATGTAATATACGGAAGAGGAATTAGAAACAAAAAGAAGACTCGGAGGAAATAAAAGGGAGGGAAATCCACTTATGAATGGCACAAACCATGTTTCTTTGCCACACGTCTGTGGAAAGGGTTACTCCATACCATAGAATGGAATAATTAAAGACTCATTATCTATATGGTGTGTTTTATTTTTAGCTGGTTGCCTCAAAAGTTACGTTACCTATCAAGGAAATGGCTTAGTGTTTGCTTCCCATTATGTAGCTTAGGTATTCTCAATTATCCCTCTGTTCTTTATAATGTGTTGTGTGGATCACTCTTTCATATAGTATCAAAGAATTGCAAAATAATACTTTTGTGCATAGAGTTCTACAATATGATTAAAAGCAACCAATTCAGGAAAACATGCTAATTAACAGATCAAACACTTAACGAAAGGAATTCTCGCCTGGCCTTACTCTGTCTCACAAATGTGCCTGGCAACGTAATAGACACTTGATAGGTTCTGATACGACTAGAGAACAGATCACAAGAAAGGTCCAAACATACACCAAACACATAGCTGAAAAGTAAAGTTGAAAAAAAATTCATGGTCTGTGCTTGGTAGAATGGATTATCTCAACCTACTACTACTTGTCGGAAATATCTAACTTAAAGTCAAATAGCTAATTGTAGACATAAAAAAGTTGCGTCTCCATATTTGGTTTTCAGTTGATTCAATGGAGAACAATTTTAGTTTTGAATCCATAAAGTTGAAAACTCTTCCTTTTTGAAAATGCTTAAAAAGGCTTTTCTGCCACAAGCAACTCTTTCTACATGCCATATTTTATACTAGTTAGAGCCATTATTTGAGTTTACTTAAAATATAAGGATATGAATTTAGCTAAATAAATGAGTAGGGGTATGCTAGTTGCAAGTTAACTAGGATGGATCAATGTTCATGATAAGGAAATTTGAAAAGCGTCAACTGCCATATTGATACATACACATCAGCATATACTTTGTACTCAAAGATCCAGAAAAGGTAGAGTGACAAAGATAAATTGCACTATACATTACTTTCTGCTATTGATTATTTTCACTATTTACAACTTGTGGTATTTTGGGTAACAATGAGACATTCTTGTATATCACATGAACAATTTTGAAAACAATGAGTAAATTATTATAGCTTTAACATTTTCTCATTGAACTTGTCAATTTAGAGACACTATCCTGAAACCAGCTCTATGGAAAGATGTTATAATGTAAAGGAAGTTAAATGAGCAAGAAGTAATACAACGTTAGTTCAAATATGTCCCAATTTTTCAAAATAGTGATATATTACACATCAAAACAGTTTGTAAAGCTATATCTGAAAAAATCAGCAATAGTAGTTTTCTGTAGATATTAAATTTTACCATCGTAAATATGGTGTAGAGAATTATAGTTCAGAGTAACTTGAATTGGAATCATGGTGCTTCCACTTAAAAACTGGTTGGCTTTTGTTAAACATTTCACTTCTGTGTTTTTCTGTTTTTTCATAAGTCTAGTGAATATAATAATGGGCTCTCTTTTTGCAGGGTTTTGTAGAGTAGTCAATAATTTTAAAAAAGTACTTAGAATGCCAAAATTATTCAATAAGGTTTAGTTATTATTTTACTAATATTTTATCTTAGCTAGTATTTCAAACTTCAAGATCTTTCATTTTTAATTTAATATGCTATTGATGGTGTTCAACAAAATTTTACCTATGTTTTACAAAAATAATATATTTTCTTTTTTTTTATTATACTTTAGGTTTTAGGGTACATGTGCACAATGTGCATGTTTGTTACATATGTATCCATGTGCCATGTTGATTTCCTGAACCCATTAACTTGTCATTTAGCATTAGGTATATCTCCTAATGCTGTCCCTCCCCCCTTCCTCCACCGCACAACAGTCCCCGGAGTGTGATGTTCCCCTTCCTGTGTCCATGAGTTCTCATTGTTCAATTCCCACCTATGAGTGAGAACATGTGGTGTTTGGTTTTTTGTCCTTGTGATAGTTTACTGAGAATGATGTTTTCCAATTTCATCCATGTCCCTACAAAGGACATGAACTCATCCTTTTTTATGGCTGCATAGTATTCCACGGTGTATATGTGCCACATTTTCTTAATCCAGTCTATTGTTGTTGGACATTTGGGTTGGTTCCAAGTCTTTGCTATTGTGAATAGTGCCGCAATAAACATACGTGTGCATGTGTCTTTATAGCAGCATGATTTATAGTCCTTTGGGTATATACCCAGTAATGGGATGGCTGGGTCAAATGGTATTTCTAGTTCTAGATCCCTGAGGAATCGCCACACTGACTTCCACAATGGTTGAACTAGTTTACAGTCCCACCAACAGTGTAAAAGTGTTCCTATTTCTCCACATCCTCTCCAGCACATGTTGTTTCCTGATTTTTTAATGATGGCCATTCTAACTGGTGTGAGATGTTATCTCACTGTGGTTTTGATTTGCATTTCTCTGATGGCCAGTGATGATGAGCATTTCTTCATGTGTTTTTTGGCTGCATGAATGTCTTCTTTTGAGAAGTGTCTGTTCATGTCCTTCGCCCACTTTTTGATGGGGTTGTTTGTTTTTTTCTTGTAAATTTGTTTGAGTTCATTGTAGATTCTGGATATTAGCCCTTTGTCAGATGAGTAGGTTGCAAAAATTTTCTCCCATTCTGTAGGTTGCCTGTTCACACTGATGGTAGTTTCTTTTGCTGTGCAGAAGCTCTTTAATTGGATCCCATTTGTCAATTTTGGCTTTTGTTGCCATTGCTTTTGGAGTTTTAGACATGAAGTCCTTGCCCACGCCTATGTCCTGAATGGTATTGCCTAGGTTTTCTTGTAGGATTTTAATGGTTTTAGGTCTAACATTTAAGTCTTTAATCCATCTTGAATTAATTTTTGTATAAGGGATAAGGAAGGGATCCAGTTTCAGCTTTCTATATATGGCTAGCCAGTTTTCCCAGCACCATTTATTAAATAGGGAATCCTTTCTCCATTTCTTGTTTTTGTCAGGTTTGTCAAAGATCAGATAGTTGTAGATATGCGGCATCATTTCTGAGGGCTCTGTTCTGTTCCATTGATCTATGTCTCTGTTGTGGTACCAGTACCATGCTGTTTTGGTTACTGTAGCCTTGTAGTATAGTTTGAAGTCAGGTAGCGTGATGCCTCCAGCTTTGTTCTTTTGGCTTAGGATTGACTTGGCGATGCGGGCTCTTTTTTGGTTCCATATGAACTTTAAAGTAGTTTTTTCCAATTCTGTGAAGAAAGTCATTGGTAGCTTGATGGGGATGCCATTGAATCTATAAATTACCTTGGGCAGTATGGCCATTTTCACGATATTGATTCTTCCAATCCATGAGCATGGAATGTTCTTCCATTTGTTTGTATCCTCTTTTATTTCATTGAGCAGTGGTTTGTAGTTCTTGAAGAGGTCCTTCATGTCCCTTGTAAGTTGGATTCCTAGGTATTTTATTCTCTTTGAAGCAATTGTGAATGGGAGTTCACTCATGATTTGGCTCTCTGTCTGTCTGTGATTGGTGTACAAGAATGCTTGTGATTTTTGTACATTGATTTTGTATCCTGAGACTTTGCTGAAGTTGCTAATCAGCTTAAGGAGATTTTGGGCTGAGACAATGGTGTTTTCTAGATATACAATCATGTCATCTGCAAACAGGGACAATTTGACTTCCTCTTTTCCTAACTGAATACCCTTTATTTCCTTCTCCTGCCTGATTGCTCTGGCCAGAACTTCCAACACTATGTTGAATAGGAGCGGTGAAAGAGGGCATCCCTGTCTTGTGCCAGTTTTCAGAGGGAATGTTTCCAGTTTTTGACCATTCAGTATGATATTGGCTGTGGGTTTGTCGTAGATAGCTCTTATTATTTTGAGATACGTCCCATCAATACCTAATTTATTGAGAGTTTTTAGCATGAAGGGTTGTTGAATTTTGTCAAAGGCCTTTTCTGCATCTATTGAGATAAACATGTGGTTTTTGTCTTTGGTTCTGTTTATATGCTGGATTACATTTATTGATTTGTGTATGTTGAACCAGCCTTGCATCCCAGGGATGAAGCCCACTTGATTATGGTGGATAAGCTTTTTGATGTGCTGCTGGATTCGGTTTGCCAGTATTTTATTGAGGATTTTTGCATCAATGTTCATCAAGGATATTGGTCTGAAATTCTCTTTTGTGGTTATGTCTCTGCCAGGCTTTGGTATCAGGACGATGCTCGCTTCATAAAATGTGTTAGGGAGGATTCCCTCTTTTTCTATCGATTGGAATAGTTTCAGAAGGAATGGTACCAGTTCCTCCTTTTACCTCTGGTAGAATTCGGCTGTGAATCCATCAGGACCTGGACTCTTTTTGGTTGGTAAGCTATTGATTATTGCCACAATTTCAGAACCTGTTATTGGTCTATTCAGAGATTCAACTTCTTCCTGATTTAGTCTTGGGAGGGTGTATTTGTCGAGGAATTTATCCATTTCTTCTAGATTTTCTAGTTTATTTGCATAGAGGTGTTTGTAGTATTCTCTGATGGTAGATTGTATTTCTGTGGCATCGGTGGTGATATCCCCTTTTTCATTTTTTATTGCATCTATTTGATTCTTCTCTCTTTTCTTCTTTATTCGTCTTGCTAGCGGTCTATCAATTTTGTTGATCTTTTCAAATAAGCAGCTCCTGGATTCATTAATTTTTTGAAGGGTTTTTTGTGTCTCTATTTCCTTCAGTTCTGCTCTGATTTTAGTTATTTCTAGCCTTCTGCTAGCTTTTGAATGTGTTTGCTCTTGCTTTTCTAGTTCTTTTAATTGTGATGTTAGGGTGTCAGTTTTGGATCTTTCCTGCTTTCTCTTGTGGGCATTTAGTGCTATAAATTTCCCTCTACACACTGCTTTGAACGTGTCCCAGAGATTCTGGTATGTTGTGTCTTTGTTCTCGTTGGTTTCAAAGAACATCTTTATTTCTGCCTTCATTTCATTATGTACCCAGTAGTCATTCAGGAGCAGGTTGTTCAGTTTCCATGTACTTGAGCGGTCTTGAGTGAATTTCTTAATCCTGAGTTCTAGTTTGATTGCACTGTGGTCTGAGAGAGAGTTTGTTATAATTACTGTTCTTTTACATTTGCTGAGGAGAGCTTTACTTCCAACGATGTGGTCAATTTTGGAATAGGTGTGGTGTGGTGCTGAAAAAAATGTATATTCTGTTGATTTGGGGTGGAGAATTCTGTAGATGTCTATTAGGTCCACTTTATGTAGAGCTGAGTTCAATTCCTGGATATCCTTGTTAACTTTCTGTCTCATTGATCTGTCTAATGTTGACAGTGGGGTGTTAAAATCTCCCATTATTATTGTGTGGGAGTTTAAGTCCCTTTGTAGGTCACTCAGGACTTGCTTTATGAATCTGGGTGCTCCTGTGTTGGCTGCATATATATTTAGGATAGTTAGCTCTTCTTTTTGAATTGATCCCTTTACCATTATGTAATGGCCTTCTTTGTCTCTTTTGATCTTTGTTGGTTTAAAGTCTATTTTATCAGAGACTAGGATTGCAACCCCTGCCTTTTTTTGTTTTCCATTTACTTGATAGATCTTCCTCCATCCCTTTATTTTGAGTCTATTTGTGTCTCTGCACGTGAGATGGGTTTCCTGAATACAGCACACTGATGGGTCCTGACTCCTTATCCAGTTTGCTGGTCTATGTCTTTTAACTGGAGCATTTAGCCCATTTACATTTAACGTGAATATTGTTATGTGTGAATCTGATCCTGTCATTATGATGTTAGTTCGTTACTTTGCTCGTTAGTTGCTGCAGTTTCTTCCTAGCCTCGATGGTCTTTACAATTTGGCGTGTTTTTGCAGGGGCTGGTACCAGTTGTTCCTTTCCATATTTAGTACTTCCTTCAGGAGCTCTTTTAGGGCAGGCCTGGTGGTGACAAAATCACTCAGCGTTTGCTTGTCTGTAAAGTATTTTATTTCTCCTTCACTTATGAAGCTTAGTTTGGCTGGATAGGAAATTCTGGCCTGAAAATTCTTTTCTTTAAGAATGTTGAATATTGGCCCCCACTCTGTTCTGGCTTGTAGAGTTTCTGCTGAGAGATCAGCTCTTAGTCTGATGGGCTTCCCTTTGTGGGTAACCCGACCTTTCTCACTGGCTGCCCTTAACATTTTTTCCTTCATTTCAACTTTGGTGAATCTGACAATTATGTGTCTTGGAGTTGCTCTTCTCAAGGAGTATCTTTGTGGCATTCTCTGTATTTCCTGAATCTGAATGTTGGCCTGCCTTGCTAGATTGGGGAAGGTCTCCTGGATAATATCTTGCAGAGTGTTTTCCAACTTGGTTCCATTCTCCCCATCATTTTCAGGTACACCAATCAGACGTAGGTTTGGTCTTTTCACATAGTCCCAAATTTCTTGGAGGCTTTGTTCATTTCTTTTTATTCTTTTTTCTCTAAACTTCCCTTCTCTCTTCATTTCATTCATTTCATCTTCCATCAGCGATACCCTTTCTTCCAGTTGATCGCATCTGCTACTGAGACTTCTGCAATCTTCGCGTAGTTCCCGATACTTGGCTTTCAGCTCCATTAGCTCCTTTAAGCCCTTCTCTCCATTGGTTATTCTAGTTATCCAGTCTTCTAATTTTTTTTTCAAAGTTTTTAACTTCTTTGCTATTGTTTTGAATTTCCTCTCGTAGCTCAGAGTACTTTGATCGTCTGAAGCCTTCTTCTCTCAACTCGTCAAAGTCATCCTCCATCCAGCTTTGTTCTGTTGCTGGTGAGGAACTGTGTTCCTTTGGAGGAGGAGAGGTGCTCTGTTTTTTAGAGTTTCCAGTTTTTCTGCTCTGTTTTTTCCCCATCTTTGTGGTTTTATCTACTTTTTGTCTTTGATGATGGTGATGTACAGATGCGTTTTTGGTGTGGATGTCCTTTCTGTTTGTTAGTTTTCCTTCTACCAGACGGGACCCTCAGCTGCAGGTCTGTTGGAGTTTGCTAGAGGTCCACTCCAGACCCTGCTTGGCTGGGTGTCAGCAGTGGTGGCTGCAGAACAGCGGATTTTCGTGAGACCACAAATTCAGCTGTCTGATAGTTCCTCTGGAAGTTTTGTCTCAGAGGAGTACCTGGCCGAGTGAGGTGTCATTCTGTCCCTACTGGGGGGGTGCCTCCCAGTTAGGCTGCTCAGGGGTGAGGGACCCACTTTAGAAGGCAGTCTGTCCGTTCTCAGATCTCCAGCTGTGTGCTGGGAGAACCACTACTCACTTCAAAGCTGTCAGTCAGACAGGGACATTTAAGTGTGAGGAGGTTCCTGCTGACTTTTTGTTTGTCTGTGTCCTGCCCCCAGAGGTGGAGCCTACAGAGGCAGGCTGGCCTCCTTGAGCTGTGGTGGGCTCCACCCAGTTCGAGCTTCCTGGCTGCTTTGTTTACCTAAGCAAGCCTGGGCAATGGCGGGCGGCCCTCCCCCAGCGTCGCTGCCGCCTTGCAGCTTGATCTCAGACTGCTGTGCTAGCCATCAGTGAGACTCCGTGGGCATAGGACCCTCCGAGCCAGGTGTGGGACACAATCTCCTAGTGTGCCATTTTCCAGGCCCGTTGGAAAAGCGCAGTATTAGGATGGGACTGACCCGATATTCCAGGTGCCGTCTGTTACCCCTTTCTTTGACTAGGAAAGGGAACTCCTTGACCCCTTGCGCTTCCTGAGTGAGGCAATGCCTCGCCCTGCTTCGGCTCGCGCACAGTGCGCTTCACCGACTGTCCTGCACCCACTGTTTGGCACTCCCTAGTGAGATGAAACCGGTAACTCAAGCAGAAATGCAGAAATCACCCGTCTTCTGTGTCGCTGGGGCTGGGAGCTGGAGACCGGAGCTGTTCTTATTCGGCCATCTTGGCTCCACCCCCCAAAAACAAAATATTTTCTAAATGCTTCACAATTTTAAAATAAAGCAAAATATTTAAAAAATTGATTAAGGGAAGTGAGACAAAAAAGTAAAAAGCTGTCTGAAAATTTTAAAATTACTGTAGTTATATATATTTAATATGCAGTATTTGGTATTCAGCTTATTAACTGATATCCGTCCTTAAGAGTTAATAATTGATCTGAACTCTCAACAGTAGTAAAACTGCACTGTGTGGTAAAGACACATGCAAGTTCCATGAAAATTTTACCAACCAAGTGAATAACTTTACAGAATACATAGACACAGTGATTTATACCAGTAATCTCTTTAAAGTGAGGTTTTGCTAGGAAACTATGCCATTTTCTTGACAAGCTCACATCTTGTTATTGAGTATCACTGGAATGGGGCAGAGCACATGTGGGATGGAGCGGGAGTAAGTGCTTGTGCATTTTTGCTTCCTCACTGGCTCCTCTCCCTCCACCGTGAGATCATACCTGGGTTAGTGTGCTAAAGAATGAGAGATTAGAACACAGGTGAATACTTTCAGCTGAGGGCAAACTATGTCAACCAATGTCTGCCTGACCCACCAGCTGAAAACCGATGCATGTGTAAGATCCACTGCTCCCAGCTCAGATAGGCAGAACCAGTTAACTAATCTATAGACATTTGAAAAATAATAACTGATTGTTTTAAGCTATTAAATTTGGAGGTGGTATGTTATAAAAAGTTATGGCAGTGATAACTAACAGATGCTCTATCATACTAGGATGGCATGATAAAGATATGTGGGACAGTAACTGGCTAGGGATAAAGGGATGAGTGAACCTTATATTTTTAAAGGAAGGGAATATACACACATATACAGAGAGAGATAATAATAGACTTGCTTATTTAATTGTATACTAATTATCTTATCCAAGACAGGCAGGGGAAGTGCTGTACAATGTCTTGAATAGAAAGCAGAGAGTAGGATCAGCCCAAGTGGATAGTGTTGAACCCCACAAGAATGGATATAAGTTTATCTAGTAAGTGATTACATTGGAAAAATGGTTCCGAGGACAGGTTTTTTTTCACACTCTAACCTATCGGGAGCACATGGAAATTCTCTTCTGGCACATAATTTTTAGAGTTGTTAATGGAAATTTAGGACATAACATGCGTTAAAATGCCTTGTCTACTAGTGTCCAAAATAAGTTGGGTGCTTTGTGTGTTTCTTGTGTCCCTTCAATGTCTATATAAACTTCTTAAGAGCCTCAGCATTCTGAAATTCAGATAATGACCAGTAAAACACAACCTTTATTTCTTCTAAGCCTGAAAGCTACACATTGTTTTAGTTAATTCTTAATTTCTTCCAAAGTATAAATTTTGTAGAGATGTTGATATCCTTTAATCCAGTATTTAGGAAGTATGCCATTTAATTTTATGTAAGTTGCTTAGTTTATTTTTTCTGACTTTTTTTCAAGAAATTCCATTTCCTAAAAAATACCCATGGGAGCCTTGGATAAGGATGAAAATGCTAAATTATATGCATAAAATACAAAATTAAAAATCAGTGACGTTTTTCAAGTTACATAAACTTGTCTTCCATTTGTAGTAGGTGTTTCGTGTTACTATTAGCTGGATGAGTAGTAATACCAGTTAAAGTCCTCACGTTCCACATTTCCAAGTGATACAGGGCAAAGTATTTTGCCATCATGGACTTCAGATTTCATAAAGAAAGTGCTTCCATTTCTCTTATTAAATGAATTCTCTGAACTCCTAAAATGTATAAACTTTATGAGTATGTGGAACATGAGCCTCCCTCTCTGCCTTCTGCTTTCAGAATGATGTCAGTGCTTGAAAACGGAAAAGAGTTCAGTGTCTTTAGGGGTTCCTGATCCAACAATTACTTATTCCGTTCATCTTCTATAGAAGCATTTCTGATGATGTTTGAATTTGACTTTCAGTCTGAGCCAAATGTATATGGCTTTTTTTTCTGCTTAGTATTCATTATCACACTTACTCTTGAAATTATAAAAAACTGTTGTGAAGCAAACGGAAGTGAGTAAGTTACCTCAAATCTTTTCATGCGTCAGCATCCATGACTGTGGAAGAGGCAGCAGTTTATTTTCGCATGAAATATGTCAAGTTTCTGTAGTCAAACTATACAAAGCTGGGCTGCACCTAATTATTGGTATAAATTACATAAGGCATCTAAACAGTGATAATTTAGAAGACTCAAAGCACTGCTATTCACTTAAATCTGAAGAGGATCTGACTGGACACATGTATCTCTGACAAAAAGTCCGAGTGCCATGTAGATGTTTATGTTGGCTTTCCTTGATTCTCGGCCAGTAACTTCTGTGAGGTCCGATAAGGCAAGCAATGAATTCTCTCTTAGCCTCATCTTCTTCATTTGTAAAATTGTTAAATATTTTGCAGGACTTCTTCATACTCAGACTTTAATTGTGGTTGGCTTAGAACTCTTTCTCTTTCAATATTGTCTTCATTTCTCCACCGTTTTACTAAACCTTAGTCGTGATTGTTGATATGTCCTCAAGTATCATATACGCACCACGTTCCTTGGAGGTGGTAGAGTGTAGTGAATAGTCAAACAGGTTCTGGGTTTAAATCCTGCATCTTCTGCTTCCTAGCTGTGTGATTTGGGTCAGGCTAGTTGCTATCTGAGCCTCATTTTCCTCATCTGATTGTTTTAAAGACAAAATAGTATATAAGACAAAAGAGATAAACAATATGTGAAAATATTCCAGCTTCTGACACATCGAAATTCTCAAGAAATATTTACTGTTCTCAGAACAATATTCTATTCTATTCACAATAACAATTGTTAAAATTTTTATGCCTGTTCTAAGCTAAAATCTCTACAAGTCCAAGGGTTAATCAAGAAACATTAAATGTCCCCCAAATAATTATTTCTATTTAACATACTTTAATTTTAAAACAGTTTTAGGTTCACAGCAAAACTGAGCATTGAAGTGTAAAAGCTTTAAGATAATTTTTTGCCCTTTCAGTATTTAATTTATTTTATTTAGACCTGATTAATTATAAAATTATTTTTCCTTAGCCATGGGAATTCAATATTACGTTATAAAGATATTTCAACTGGAAAGCGTTTTTTTTTTTTGTTTTTTTTTTTTTTTTTTTTTTTTTGAGACGGAGTCTGGCTCTGTCGCCCAGGCTGGAGTGCAGGGGCACGATTTCGGCTCACTGCAAGCTCCGCCTCCCAGGTTCACCCTGTTCTCCTGCCTCAGCCTCCCTAGTAGCTGGGACTACAGGCGCCTGCCACCATGCCTGGCTAATTTTTTGTATTTTTAGTAGAGACGGTATTTCACCATGTTAGCCAGGATGGTCTCGATCTCCTGACCTCGTGATCCACCCACCTCGGGCTCCCAAAGTTAATTTTTGAATATATTTCAGATTTTGCTCTAGCATATTTAATGAGATATTAATGTTACTATACAATCTAAATTTTGGCATATCATTTTATATCCCTCAGCGTTTAAAAATCCTTTGTCATTATAGCTTGTACTCTCTGTCTTTTAATAGTGAACTTAATCTATTCATACTAAATATGACTTTGACATATATGGATATATTTCTGCATCTTTAATAAAATTTCACTGTATTTTTACTTCTTTACTTTTTTCGTTTGTTTTCTGCTTTTCATTGACTTGATTGCATATTTTTCGGGGGTGTGTTGTTTGTATATTTCCTTTTCTATTTAATCTGTGTCGCTTTTCATTGCTCTTTAGTTATTAAATGTTGAATAAAGTGCATTAGCACTAATGAAGCACAAGGTTGCATTAACAAAGTACAACTTGAATCAATCATCTCCTTCTACCTGAACAATTTAAGGGCTATAGAAAATTTTAGATATGATCATCTCTTCCAGTTTTTATGTTATTGCAACTTGTAAATATAATTATGTTTTGTTTTTTAAGTTCCAAGCTAAATAGTCATTATCCTTAATGTTATTATTGCTGTTACTTTGGTTATTGATTATTTAGATACACCAACGTGTTTTCAAGTTTCTGTATAACTGAGTGCCACTTAGATCTCACTCTTTTCTTCTCATTGAAGCTTATGTTTTGGTGCTCTTTGGTATGTAAACTCAATCATTTATTTGAATGTGTGTGTGTGTGTCTGTGGCAGGGTCTCAGGCTTTCACCCAGGCTGCAGTGCTGTGGTGCAATCATGTTTCACTGCAGCCTTGACTTTCTGGGCTCAAGGAGGTCTCCCACCTCAGCCTCCTGGGTAACTGGGACTACAGGCATTTGCCACCACGCCCACCCCAGGATAATTGTTTGTATTTTTAGTAGAAATGAAGTTTCGCCATCTTGTCCAGGCTGGTCTTGAACTCTTGAGCTCAAGCAGTCTGCTCTCCCCAGCCTCCCAAAGTGCTGAGATTACAGGCATGAACAACCATGGCTGTCCTGAAAATTATCTTATTTTATATATCTTACTCTTAATAATTTAGAAAGGTTTAAAATAATAGATTGATGGATATTTTCTCTTAGCACTTTGAAGAGTTTAAAATCATAGGTTGATGGAAATTTTCTCTTAGCACTATTGTCTTTTATAATTTCAAGATACTTTCATTTTAAATTATGAGTGGAAAACAGAAATTACCTAAAAGGGCACAATTACTAGACTGACAGTATTATGGGTTGAATTGTGTACCTTCAGCAAATAATGAGGCGGTAATTCCAGTAGCTGTGAATGTGACCTTGTATGGCAATACAGCCTTTGCAGATGACCAAGTCAGGATGAGGTCATTAGGATGGGTCCAATCCAATATGACTCTGTCCTTTCAAAAAGGAGAAATGTGGACACAGGGAAAGATAGGCATACAGAGAAGGCGATGTGAAGACACAGGAAGAATGCCATTGATAAGCCAAGCGATATGGTCTGGCTTAGCTCCCGTAACTCCCATGTGTTGTGGGAGGGATCTGGGGGAGGTAATTGAATCATGGTTGTAGCTTCCATAACTCCCATGTGTTGTGGGAGGGACCTGGTGAGAGATCATTGAATCACGGTGTTTTTTTCTCCATGCTGTTCTTGTGGTGGTGAATGAGTCTCACAAGATCTGTTGGTTTGATAAGGGGTCTCCTCTTTGCTTGGTTCTCATTCTCTCTTGCCTGCCGCCATGTGAAATGAGCCTTTCGTCTTCTGCCATGACTATGAGGCCTTCCCAGCACATGGAACTGTGAGTTCAGTAAACCTCTTTTTCTGTATAAATTACCCAGTCTCTGGTATGTCTTCATGAGCAGCAGGAGAACAGACTAAAACACCAAGAAACACCCAAAGCTGCAAGACATTAGGAGAGAGACTTCTCTGGAAAGCTTTTTCCTTTTGGCTCTCAGAAAGAGCCACCTTTTCAACACCATGATTTTAGACTTCTACCCTCCAGAACTCTGAGACAGTACACTTCTGATTAAGCCACCCACTGTGTGCTGTTTTGTTAGGGCAGTCCCAGGAAAGTACTACAGCTACAAATCGTAAACAGAAACAAGAGCCAGGAGAAACCAGAACCTTCAACCCTCCATGTAGTACTCTATCCTTTCTTTCTGGAGGTTTTCAGAAGGCATTTCAAGGATTCAGCAGGGGGTTGGTAGACCATGCTGGGCCCACTGTGTCCCATTCCTGCCAGATTCCTGCAGGAACTGCACGGTTTACTAGGTTACACTTTCTTTTCTGTTTATGGCTTCTCAGGATGCACACTTGACCCTATGCCCTCTCTTAATCCTGGCAGCCCCCCATACTCTGCCTAAATAAATACCAGTGGACATAACTACCAACATGTCAAAGTCCTCAACATCTCATATTCCATGCAAGAATACGTAGAGAGGCTCTTTATACTGTCATAGATTATACCAGCCGGGTATCCAAGTGATGTCAACAGGGCCCCAGTGTTTTTAGACATTTTAATAAAAATTCCTTTTTAAAAAATCAGATTTTGCTATAAAGTCATGCTTATAATCCCTATGTTCTTTTCTTGACAGTATGTTTTTCCAAAAGAATCCTCAGCCATCCACATAAAAACAGTTTCCATATATGCGAACTGGAAATTTTTATAACTGGTAGAAACAGACTAAAAACTGGACTTTCAAAAAATACAGTTGGCCTTTCATGTTTACGAGCTCCACATTCATAGGTTCAACCAACTATGGATAGAAAATACAGTATTCCCAGATTGGGCAGCCCAAGGATGCAGAGGGCTCAGTTTTAATTTTCCCAGGTTATACAGGACCAATGTTGGAATTTTAGCATTTCTGGATTTTGGCATCCATCAGGGTTCTAGAACTATTCCCTCATGGAGAACGTGGAAGCACTGTATATACCAATGGCAAATAAGCAGTGAAAATTTGCTTAACGCCACTAGTCATTAGGAAAACGCAATTAAAACTGCAATGAGATGCCCTATACAGCTACTAGGATGGCTATAATAAAATCACAGAAGACGGAGTACTGATGAGGATATGTAGAAACATCAGTGGTATAGTTGCTTTGGAAAACAATAGGGAAGTTTCTTTTAAATTTAAATATACATTTATCACATGACTCAACTATCAATTCCTGGATGTTTACCCAAGAGAAATAAAAGCATATTCATACAGAGACCCATTTGCTAATGTTTATAGCAACTTTATTTGCATGGCCTTAAACTAGAAATAATCCAGAGGCCCATGTATTAGTAAAGGTATAATCAAATGGAACACTAGTTTGCGATAAAAAAAATACAATATAGACATATGTAACAGCATGAATAAATCTCCAACGCATTAAGTAAACTCAATAAAAAACAATCAAGGCTACATAGTATATGATTCAATTTTTGTGACATTATTTAATAGCCAAAACTGTAGCCACCCAAATCTGAGTGGGGTAGACAGGGGCTAGGTGTCAGGTTGGGGGTGAGGACTGATTACTAAGGGGCACTAGGTAACATAGTACTTTAGGTTGCTGTAACAGAATATCATAGACTGGGTAGTTTATAAACAACCAAAATTTATTTTTCACAGTTTTGGAGACTAGAAGTTCAAATTCAAGTTACTGACAGATTCAGTGCCTGGTAATGACTCACTTCCTGATTCAGAGGTGGCTGTCATTCTTTGGTCTCCTCACATTGTAGAAGGACGGGATATCTCCAGGGTCTCTTATAAAAAGCACTATCTCCTTTGATTAAGTCTCTGTTCTTATGACCTAATCACCCTCCATAGCCTCCAACTCCCAATACCGTTATATTGGGTATTAGATTTCAGCATAAAATTTCAGAAGAATATAAAAATTGAATCTATAGAAGAAGGGAATTTTTAGGATGAAATGTCTCCATTGAAGTGGTTGTTACACTACTGTAAACATTTGTCAAAAATCATCAAAATGAACACTTAGAAAATGCTGTTATATATAATTATCGTTTGGTTGTGTCCCTCCAAAAGGCATGTGTTGGAACATAATCCAATGAACCACTGTTGGGAGGTGGGGCCCAATGGGAGGTGTTTAGGTCATGAAGGCAGAAGCCTTGTGAACAGATTCATGCTGATTTAAAATAACTTAAGGCTGGGAGTTCAATCTCTTGCTGTCTCACCTTCCACCATGAGATGACACAGAAAGAAGGTCCTCACCAGACACTTGCCTTTGCATCTTGGATTTTCCAGTTTCCAGAACCATGAAGAATCTCTACAAATTGCCCAGTCTCTTATATTCCATTATAGCAGCACAGACTGAATGGAACTATACATGCATTGCATTTGAATGAATATTAGTAAGAAATTAAACTTTCACCACAATAAAGGAATCTTTGAATGAGCACTGGGTCCCTCTGAGCAAGGACATGGACAGATGTTATGTAAGAGAAAGGACTGGATCAGAACTTTGAGAGCAGAAAGCATCAAATATTCTACAGCTTGAGCCTTCTGTAATGGTAGCAGTAGGAACTGAAGATTCCTATGTTTTTGTTATCTTACATGGTGAATTGGACTCCACTAATGGAGGGGCTTAAGATATGAGCAGCCATTTATTTTGTATAAACAGTTGTGCAAAATGAATGTGCCAATAAACCATAACAAAATAAATTGGGAGAGCTTCAAATCTAATCCACCTTTTAGGAAGTCTATGATGGATAGACTTGACCTACAGAATCTAGGCACACTTTTGATAAGCCAATAATTTCCTCTCTATATAGATACCCCTAATTCAGGCTTCAGGGGCTAAAAAGTGTTTCCAGAGTTGCAACAAAATGATCAATACTTGAACAATATAACACACACTACAAGATTCCTTACTTTGAATGTTGAATATGTGTAGATATAGAGATACTAACTGAAGAAATTAAAGTTTGGCAGCTTTTGAAAATGTAGTCATTCAAATATGTAAGGCATTGTTTGATGACACAACCAAAAATAAAGTTTTCATATTTCTTTATTCAGTATTTTACATAATCTAGGGAGATATAAACTTCTGGCTAACAACAAAATAAATGTTCGCTTAGGAAACAAGACTCCCAGACTTAAACATCGTTACAAAAATACATATGTGACCAGCTATGTTTGGTTTCTCCACTGTCTTTTGGTTGCACTCTAATTTTTCCAGCTTGAAGTATCTTGTCCTTACGCATTTTTAGACATCCAATACAGAGGTAATATTTATTTATTCAGTATTTGTCACTTTGAGAGTACTATGTTTTCTCGGATCTGAATCATCAAGTTGTTCTTGAATATTATACATTTCATTTTCAGGGTAGAATAAACTTTGTACTGATTATATTTGAATTTGTTACTTGAAGTGGAAATTGTAAGTGATAGCAGAAAGCCTGAGTGCTTTGAAATGAGGAATACTGGATAGTGAAATATTGGTTTAAATTCTGGATCTTCCAGTGATAGCTGCCATCAAGGACACAATTTCTTATCATTTTTAGCTTTAAATCACTCAATTTGGACATAGAAATAATAAACACATTTTACAAAGTTATGCTGGTGTGATGAGATCAGCATTCAGTAAAGGGAAGCTGATACGACTGTCAGTCAACGGATTCATCTAGCTATTTACCTACCCTTCTTTTGTTTTCCTCTCTGCAGCCAAAAGATTTAAGTTCAAATTCTGGATTGATGGTTTATTACATCTGTGACTTTTAGCAAGTTATGTACTTTGCAGTCTAAAATTTCACACTTATAAAGTATGATATTAACATTAAAGAGTCTATAAGAATCTAGTTTAGTGCCTGAAATATAGTAGGTGCTCATTTAATGACAGCTACTGCTATTTTAACTTTTAGACATCACTATTACTACAAAACTGGCTTTGATATTTTACCTTTCTAAAATCTATTTTTTTGCTTCCTAAAATGCAGACTGTCCTGCATCCAAACTATATTGGAAATTAAATATTTTAATGGAAAATAAAAATCACACACAGGTCAAGTAAGTTATAGTGGTTTTGAACAAAAGGCATACAATTTCTTTTTAAAAAAATATAAAAAGTATTAAAACTATGTTCAACACGAATATACTTATATGTGTATTATATACATGCTGGAAATATCAGTTTTTAAGGGACTACATAGCAGTTACATGTTTTGATAATTGACATTATTCAGCAAATTTTTCTAATACATGAAGTATGTCAAATGATGAGTTCAGTATAACATTTTTATCTGCATTGCTTTGTTACTTTTGTGCATTACTATTAAATGCATTGTTATATGTTGCTGTAAGTTGTATTATTGCATATTAAAATCATTCTTAGATAAAATAAAAATCAACAAGGTCATTTGCACAGCTCGAGAAAATGTTTTTATCATACAGAGATTACGCATTTTTCTTTTAGCACTTTTTTTTGCATGAAATCAATTATTTCAGGTTTTTTTTTTTAAAAAAACAGCTTCCAGGTAAAGTAAATATTTTCACTTTTAGCTACACATGGATATCCTCCATTATTTATGTTGTCATATACTTATCTTAGTAAAAGGTTTGACTAAAAATAACTGCTTATCCAAAGTGTACTTATGTTAAGTGTAGATATAATTTGAGTAAATAAAAAGCAGGTATTTTTTTCAGAGATAATCTTAAAAATGCTTTTTCATGAATCTGGAAGTTAAATAGCTGGAAATGAAATCCAGAAGTAAATGATACCACTTGTAAACATACCTCTGACATTAGGAGTATACAGGAAATTATGACAAGTGTCTGTTATCATAGATAAGTAAGGGTATCCCATGGGTAACTAAAAATCAGCATATTTAATGGGAGCCAAGTTTCGTATTTTTAAAAGACATGGAGAAATTTATTTCATAAGAAAAATCTGTTTAAAATGGAAAATCTTTGTAAAAAAACTACTCTTTTTAAAATCCTTTGCTAATGGCCTTCTTGAACTTTATCTTAATGTATATAAGAATTCTTCAAAAATCACATTATATAATTAATTAAGGATTTTAGAGAAAATTAGAAAGATACTGCAATATGTCAAAAATGTTTAAAACTGATGTTAAATAAGTCTGGGCGCAGTGCCTCACTCCTGTAATCCCAGCACTTTTGTAGGCGGGTCACCTGAGGTCAGGAGTTCAAGACCAGCTTGGCCAACATGGTGATACCCCAACTCCACTAAAAATATGCAAATTACCTGTGTGTGGTGGTGGATACCTCTAGTTACAACTACTCTGGGAGGCTGAGGCAGGAGAATTGCTTGAACCTGGGAGGTGGAGGTTACAGTGAGCCGAGATCACGCCACTGCACTCCAGCCTGAGAGACGGAGCAAGACTGTTAAAAAAAAAAAGAAAAAAATATCGCTGCTAAATACGTTTCTGGCTATTACTAATTTCTATTTGTGATGGTCTAGTTTGTGCTTTTCTTTTTTAATAAAGACTTGTTTTTTAAAAGAAAGCACAGTGATCTGGATGATGTCTTATGGTAAAGCCTTGGGGTAAACTCCAAAGGGTAAGTATTAGCAGTGTCGATGCCACCTCATTACAGTAACCACAATACCACATTTAAAGTGAAAAAAAAAATCAGACTTTTGTGAAGTGTCTTGCAAATTCAAATCCTTTCTATGATGGCAAATAAAACAGGAATTTGGAGCACCAAACTTGCCCCTTCCTCTGCAATAAACTAAACACAAAAGTTTCAAACATGTTTTAGAATGAATTCCTAATTTTATACATCAAATGACCACCCTCTCATCACATTGAATACCTATGGTAAGAAATTAGAATTCTCTCTCTCGTCCTTCCTTGTTAGTGTAGGGTAGAAGGGATTTTTTTTTCTCATCCATCACTAGGTTCATGGCTGAAGCACCTATAACAAAAGACAGTTTAACAACAGAAAAGCGTACATATTTATTTAATGTAAATTTTATGTGACATGTGGACCTTCAGAAATGAAGACCCAAAGAAATGGCGAAATCTATGTATATTTATGCTTAGGTTGGATGGGGAGTAGACAGTCATGAGGAAGCATGATT
This sequence comes from Symphalangus syndactylus, assembly GCF_028878055.3. Lineage (NCBI taxonomy): Eukaryota > Metazoa > Chordata > Mammalia > Primates > Hylobatidae > Symphalangus > Symphalangus syndactylus. The sequence continues at coordinate 14,321,984 of NC_072447.2, read as the reverse complement.
GAACAGAGGGAGTATGATGTAATGGTAATAAGCTGGGGGAACTTAGCAAGGCCTGTTTGTTCATATTACTTTCTGTGTCCCAGTGTGACATTCCTTGTCTCCAGATATGAGGCACATGAGGCTCTTATCACATACTTCAGAGGAAGATCAGATTTTTTTTTTTTTTTTTGAGACAGTGTCTCCTCTGTCGCCCAGGCTGGAGGGCAGTGGCGTGATCTCCGCTCACTGCAAGCTGCACCTCCCGGGTTCACACCGTTTTCCTGCCTCAGCCTCCCGAGTAGCTGGGACTACAGGCACTGCCACCCCACCCGGATAATTTTTTGTATTTTTAGTAGAGACGAGGTTTCACCGTGTTAGCCAGGATGGTCTCGATCTCCTGACCTCGTGATCCACCCACCTCGGCCTCCCAAAGTGCTGGGATTACAGGCGTGAGCCACTGCACCCAGCTGAAGATCAGATTCTTTTACAGCTTGCTTCAGAGAAGAAGGATTGGAGAAGGTCAGAGACCTTTGTCCTTTGTGATTTTCTCAAATGTGAAGGTGCCATCTTCTGGGGTAGCACGTTCTGAACCCAATGCTCTGGGGTAGCGTGTTTTTATTTGTAGAATATCAAGAGAATGGTGTTGCATCTTTCAGAAAACCCAGTCTAGAAAATCTTAGGAATGAAATATACAACCTAATTTTATACATTTTTCTAATTTCTATTTATGGTTAATATTTGAAGAAACATTCCCTCATGCATATATAGTTTTAGTTTAATGTAAGTGGATAAGATACATAATAGTGCTGGTTGCAAAGATTTTGTGTTCCAGAAGAGTTCAATAATATTTTCCTTAAAGGTTGGCTTGTAAGAAGAAAATTTATTTCCAACATTTTAATCTTTGACTCTGCATTAGCCATTTTCAAGTAGATAAATTAATTTTTTTCACTTGAGTTATTTACTGAAAATTCGTGAACTTAATTGCTGAAAAGCTTCAGCTTTTGCTGTTTTGTTTTTTCGCTAATCAGTGATTCAGTGATTACTATTTCTTTTCTATTTTCTTTATATGTACTGTAATTTCTCAATGGCATTCAAAAAACCCTGGAAAGCACATTGAAAGTGGAATTATTTGAGCTGGACATATACTTGTGCATTAAAAAATTCTCCAAATATGTCTTTAAAACTTAATTAAAAATATCAACTTAGAAACTTAATGTGCCTGGGGCTTAGTCCAGAGGACAGTGGTATCAGCTCAAACAGGAAGATAATGGAAGGGGATTTGAACTTTATGATAAGGACTCCTGGTCAGTTTAAGAAAGACAATGACAGGATCAGAATATACGTTACTGCCTGCTGTGTATATGCAGCAATAGCGGTTATACCTGGTTCTTTGTCTCCAAATCAGAGCACAGGCCCAACAAGAACAATCCTCGGTCCACTTATGAGGGAGTCTTATCCACTCAGTTGGAGGGATGGTTTCCCTGCATATTGCTGCAAACTTCCTGTCACTGCACCAGAGGTTTAGAATTAGCATTAATGACCTTCAAACAGCTTAATTTCCCCAGAGTCATTGAACACAGCTAGTTGGCCCTACTAGGCTGAAAGCCATATGGCATCAATTGTAAATGTTTTGCTACCATTTCCCAACATAACCACCTGCCTGATTTACTGTTTGCTGGATGCTCACCTTGAATGTGAATATGTCCACATAATTTTTTTCTTTAAATTAAGAAATGTAGTTTAAAATTATGATTCATTTTATCCTATTAAGATGTTGAAGGGGGATGCTGAAGAAGATTCACATTGTCAGTTTTGTATAAATCCACTTGTTGGAGAAAAGTGTTGAAATGAAATTAACAAAACCATCATATAAATATAAACGTGTAGATTGTTAAAATTACAGTTTTAGGAAATTTGCAACATAAAGTACAAGGTAAATAAATATCTCATTTTGAACTCACATATTTAGTACAAAATATTGCCCAAAATCCATCCTAGGGCTTGGGGATATTTAGAAAAGAGAAGACCCCCAGAGCTATAAATCATTAAAAAACCAGATAGCTTAACTTCAAAATGCATTTTATTTTTCTTAATCTTGGGTTTCAAGATAAAACCTTGAAGAAAACTGTAGAAGCCTTTACTCTTAGCCATAAAATAGACTCCATTTCCCCCCCTTTCCTACCATGTATACTCCCTTCACATTTATCTAATTGTATGCTGTCGTCTATATGCCTTCTTAGAAGTTGCAGGGGCTAATCTTGAGTCTGACAAAGGAAGCTTGGAGACTCAGCTGCAAAATTCCCAAGATTACTGCAAGGTGGCTGGCTAGTCAACAACCCCGCCATTGTTGAGATGCTGCCAGCTCGTGATTCAGGAGGACTGAGACACAAAATAGCCACCAGAGCAAAACACACAGACACTGTACTCAGCACAATTCTTGCGCGCCTTCCTTATCAATTTTTCCACACTTAAACCCCTACCCTCACCCCCAAAATTGAAGTGGTTGGTTTGAATGGGAATCCGGCCACATCCCCTTTACTAGTTTTGTTTAGTAAAATCCCTTTCTTTCTACCAGACCTCACTCTTGTGAATTGGACTCTGCAAGTGGTAAGCATTCAGATCTGTATTCAGTTACAACGAAGTGATCTCTCTGCAATGGATACAGAAAAGATAGGTTCAAGGGGAAATATAGGGGAAGAGGGAGGGGGAACTTAAATATTGGGGATAAATGAATTTGGGATAATTAAAAGCAGACATAGAGAAAATTCTGAAGGGACACTGGTAATAGTGTATATGGAGACATTGTGCTCCTCAATGGAAATGTTGAGGATACAGTATTGCTTCCATGCATCTCCCTTTCAGCAATTCAGCCCAGTGACTTGATGCAATGACATCACCCGTTCTCTTCTGAGGAAACAGTTTTAGACATTCAAAGCCCAGTTGTTCAATGTAGCCGAGATTCTTTAATTTCTATTTCAGCTAATTAGTAGCAATACAAACTCTTGCCAAACAAGAAATGTGAATTCTTAAAGATTAAATTTTATTTTATCTCTATCTAGAGGTAGGAAACCAATCTTTTGGGAGGCACAAATTAGGATGACAGCCAAAATTCATTTATTCATTCCAAAATAAAGCCTTTATGTGTAGCGAATTATTTTTCATAATTCTAGAAAGTGGCATGTTCCAGCAATTATAATTATAAAGTGTACTGTTTTTGGAGGGTAAAATAGTAAGTCACATCATTAAGGTCAAAATGATGTTTAAAGGAAAACTATAACTATGCCTTTAGTATATTAAAATTAGATAATATTTTGTACATCTGTCCCTGCAAAATAAAACACTTTTTATATGTTTTCTTTGGCTCACACACAACTAAATTTGATGAGATAAAATATACAAATATTTGACAGGGTCAATTTCCTTTTCAAGTTGGATTTTAATTAATTCAATAAGCATGTATTGATGACCTACTGTATGCAATACATTTGGCTATATTTAGCATATCTGATTTTGCTCTATCATCATGGATCGTGATGTTTGTGACGGGGGATGTTTGCGACTGGAAGCTTTTTTTTCCCATTAGCCAAATAAATAAGTAGGTAAATGCTTAAATATTTTTTTAAAAATCCACGTGGTGTTATTTTGAGAGGTATAGAATTTATCTAAGCTCCAGTTCCTTCCATTGGAAAAATGAGTATTTAAATGAGGTAATATGTATAAAGGCAATGGCGGCTGGGCACGGTGGCTTGTGCGTGTAATCCCCGCAATTTGGGAGGCCCAGGTGGGACGATCGCTTTAGCCCGGGAGTTCAAGATCAGCCTGGGCAACAGGGAAAGACCCAGTTTCTACAAAATATTTTTAAAGTTAGCTGGGTGCAGTGTCACGTGCCTGTAGTCCCAGCTACTTGGGAGGCTGTGGCAGAAGGATTGCTTAGGCCTGGGAGGTTAAGGTTGCAGTGAGCTGTGATCGCGCTACTGCACTCCAATCTGAACCACAGAGTGAGACCCTGTCTCTAAAAATAAATACAGAAATAAAGACATACATACATACATACATAAAAAATAAGGCAAAGAGTAGGCCCTCAATAACATGAGCTAATATCAATCCGTATTTCCATAAATTGGTATCATTCTATGTATCCATAGCCTCCAAACCTGTTATAGTCCAGTCTTTGGCTCCTTTTCCTGTGGCTTTAAAAATTTATATTAGATAAGGAAAAGAATCACACTATATACTTACCCTTAACTGTTTTATAGTTATTTTCAGATTTACATTTCCTGTGGTTACCAAATTACAAATGGCTACGTGTAAAAACATACCTTTCTGGACAGTTTAGTTTCTCAAAGTTCAGAGCAACTCATATGCACTTACATGTAAAAATTATATAAAATATGCATATGTTAACTTCTCATATATACTTAAAAGATACCTAACAAAATTGAGAGTTCGCAATGGTGTTACACACATATTTGAAGTTGCAAATAGAAAAAAACAGATATCCAGAAATCAGGCTGAGTTTATACCCTAGAGATATTTGCAATTCCTCCATAATAAAGTGACAGAATTTGTGACTTTGAAGCTAAAAATTATGCATAACTGCATTTTACACCATTTTAGCCATCAACAACTTATATTAACAACTAAATTAAGTTATACATCAAGCCAGAAAAGATCGCAAATTTCTTATGTTCTAGTATTGGAAGAAGAAAGGCATTTTTAGTTTAAAATTAAGTATGTGACACAAAATGGCCAGATGGTGCACACAATCCATTTGTTGCAGGGCTTCTAGTTCTTTCCATGGATTGGAAGAAAACCAGGTGACAAGTTAGGCAGCAGTTTTTATGTAGGACATTTCCAAATTGCATATAATCAGAGAATAAGGATCTAGAAGGTAACTTCCAACTAAAACAAGCCATTCTGACTCAAAGTCACAAGAATTCAGTCTTAATAATCACAAATGCTTTCTGTTCTCAAGCTTAAAAATCTATTCTCTATTTTCTTTGGACTCACAGTGTCTTAGAATTTTTGCACACATAGTCTTACATTTTCCTCTTCACAGAATGGGATTGGCAGAAAAAATGAGAGAACTTTTTGCAGTTAGTGATTTTTTCCAAGATCACAGAGCTAGTCAATACACCATGTGATTCACATAAAACATGAGAATAGCCAGTATGGGGTACCTAGAAATGAGGAGCATTGCAATTATAATACAAACAAAAATTATACCCCATTTTACTAGTTTGAATCATTACCACAATAAACATGGATTCATAAGTTAGGCTGTGATAGAACCAAAAGAAGACATTTATGTGATTTTTTTTTAATGGCATGCATCTGCTCAGGACAGGCTGTACTTTTTAGAGGAACAACTTTATCCTTCAGTAAAAAATTCTGAAGAAGTGTGATATCAAAGCTCAATTAAACTTGATATTTAAAGTCTTTATACCAAAATAATGAATCTATTCATGAACAATACAAGAATGAGATTTGGCAGGAAAGCTATGTCAGTATATCTCATGTCAGTGCCTAGCTAGGATGCTAATTCACAAGAAAAAATATTGTCATTCTCCAATGTCGGACAGTTATTTGAAGCCTGTCTGCTTTTTTTGGTAGAGATACTTTAAATAAGGAACCTGGGGAAAGAGTTACAGATATCTACTGGCATGAAGAGGAAGACCGTTTACTGAATATAATTGAATGGATTTTTTTATGAGTATTGGTATTATTTCAATTTTCAATTAAAAAAATAAACTGGTATATGCAAAATCTTCATGCTCTGGGCCATATTGAAAGATAGTAAATAATTGAAATAAAATGCCGAGATATTGGTGGGGACCCGTCTGCACCTACTAGGGTCTTGATGTTACCTGAGCCCCCTTAGGTATTTTAAATATGTGCCAGAAGACAGTGCTTCTCAGGACATGATTTTTCTATTCCTAAAAATAAGTTACAGGAAAAATAGACAAATGAAGACTAAATGTTTCAAGAGGGAACCCATATAATGGGTTAAATGAGGCATAGGATAGCAGTGTGTGAGGCATTTTGTATTAGAGCTCATTTAAAATACCATCGGTTACATGAGGTTTCAGAAAAAAAGAAAACAGCCTGTGTTCTGCATAAACAACTGTATGCAATGTATTGTAAAACGGGTATGAGGAATTAAGGAAAGAATGCCTTTTCTTCTGGTGTTCAACTTCCTCCTGGTTCCTAGCCAACTACAACAATTTGTTTTATAATCTTGCTTATGGCACCTTCCATGGCAACAGGTGTTTACTCATTTTGACAAATGCCACTTTATTAACAATCGTGATGTATGCAAAGAGGACTAACAATCCCTCTAGTTATGCAAAGGACAGGCACAGTACCCGCTGGGGATCAGAGCCTACCAACTTTGTGACAGCTCACAGTATATTTTCACTATTGAAGCCAATGGAGTATATATTGAATATACACGTTGTTCAAGGATTGGTCCTGCTTTATGCTTGAGGCTTATTTTATTTTCAATGTGTCCTGATTTATTAAACTAGTTTTATGATGGGCACACCTAAAGAGCATCTGCCTCCTATAGAAGAAATGGCCATGTTATAGTGACAAACTTGGCAATGTAGAAATAAACTTAGAAATGTAGGCAAATATGAGATGATACCTGAACATCATCTCAGCCACACCACAGTTATTGAGATATTGTTTTCTAAGGGTAAGGTCCAAACACTTTATCATATTTTTATATCTTGCATGTAGTAGATAATTTATATACATACCAATCACACACACACACACACACACACACACACACACAGACACTCAATGTCATAGCAATCTAATTAGAAATAAAAGCTTCTAAATTTCAAATAATGTGGAGCAAAACTATAAAATATTGTCTTAAGTTTTACAAATTTTTTAAAAGGTGATTCACAGAATTATGGAGGATATTGATCCAATTGAATAAAACATAAAGCCCTGAATACTTCTCCACTTTTCCATTTTTATAGAAACTAAGAAGCAATTTAAAGATTTCTTTTTTAATGTGAAGAAAAATGTTTTGTTAGATTTTCTGCTAAATGCCATTTAAATAATCAATTTGCCAACATTTAGGGAAATTGAGTATGCCACTTCCCTAAAAAGCTTGTCATTTCTCTTTAGGGTAACGTGTAACAGAGATGCATAGGAAAATTCAGGGATGTGCTTTGAAATACTATTAGTAGATAGCAAATGGGGGATAGATGGATAAAAATTTATTCTATATATTACTGGGCAATAGTTAAAGGGAATATTGTATCTCTCTATATACATGGGTCTCAAAATTGGCCTCAAAAATGATACTGAGTTAAAAAACACTAAGTGAAACATGGTGAATATCACATTTCCCTGTGTAAATATAAAAATAGAAAAAATATAACAATCATTGTTGATATATATTTAGGAAAGAAAGGATTAATTGTTTAATATTGAGAGTAGATTAGACACACACATATATTAAGTATATAAGAATTAGCCTTTGGATTTGTTAATTTTTTGTTTTAATCTGCTGTATCTCTATTTACTATTTCATTCATTATTATTTTTGGTTTTTATAATTGCATTTCTTCTGCTTGGGTTTCTTATGTTTTCCCTAATATCTTAATTTAACTGTTGAATTTATCTGTTTTCAGACTTTATTGCTTTCTTGTATGTTTTAAATATGCTTTCCTATTTCCAAATCTACAAATTTTTCAAAAAAAATTGTTTTTTTCTGACTTTGAACTTCGTTGTGCTTAGAGAAGTATATCTGTCTGATAATTCCTTGGAATTGGCTGATATGTGCATTATGTCTTCCCCACGTGGTTCGGTTTTCTCTGAAGCTCCGTGCGTACCTGAGAACACTGTGTATTCCTTCGTATGATGGGTTTGCTGACTTCTTCATATGTTTTGAGGAAAGTTATTAGAGGCATCGAATTTGAAATGAGTGTATAATTATCATTGTTTTATGATGTTTTCCATTCTATGTGATGCTTTGTGCCTTAAAGACTTCACTCTATAATATTAATATAGATACACCAGCTTTCCTTTGACTAATATTTAAGCTGCCTAATTTCTTATCCATTGTGTATAAGTTTTCCCATGTTTTTATTTTCATGTGTGATTCTTCGATAGTATAATCCTGGATCTTATCTTTTATTGAATTTAACCTTTAACTAGAAAGTTAATTTATTTACATTTATTAGGATTGCTGTTATATTTGGATTCATTACCATCCTATTTCTTTTTATGTATATTCCTATTTCGCTTCATCGCTTTTACTTTTTATCACTTTTTCTGCATCCTTTACATGAAGTTTTTATTTAAATTCTATTTCCCTCTTTATTCTTTTAATAGCTACCATGAAATTTTAACAGATTTATTTAAAGTCTACATTAATCATTTTCTCTATTCCTTCTTTATATAACATAGGGAGCTTCGAATTATAAAAATCAAATCACCTGCTATTTAGTCTTACTTATTGTCCCATATTTTAATTATATCCTTTCTTTATTCCCAAATTTCATATTTTTGTTATTTCACATACACTCTGTGGTTTATCTACATGCTTTCCACGTTCTTCACTCAACATTTCTTCTTGTATCTCCAGCTTTCCTTTTGTGGTTATTTTCCATCTTGTTGACATATCATCAAAAGTTTGTTGAAGTGTGAATCTATTCACTTTTAGGTTTCCTAAAGGGAGTTTTAGTTTTTCTTTTAGGTTTACTTACATCTTACTTTTGAATTATTTCAAACATGACAAAATATGTGAGAGGAGTACAAATATTAATACTTCCTATATACCTTGCGCCCACATCCTTTACTTGTTTATGTTTTACTGAATGCACTTTATCATTCTCTCTCTCTCTCTCTTTCTTCATCCTCAGTGTTCATTTTATTACCATGTTGACAGGAAGAGTTGTTCTTGATATTAAGTAAGGATTTTAAATCAGCTTATTATCACTGCAAATTTCCAAAAGACAGAAAGAAGGGTAACAGTGTGAATCTCTCTATGGCTTCTAGTAAAAATGGAAATATTGCTTAGATTGGAGGAAGGTCATAGAGCACTCTCAGAAGAAATATGATCGTATTGCCATCATAGAAGCAATACATTTGTCTTTTGTCTCCTTACTTGTTTATATTTTTTCAACTATTTAAATCAAACAATTTGAGGTGAAAGTGCACCACCACTCTCACCTACCAATAACAAGATAGAACACTGGAAATATTATTTCCCAAACATGAGTTTTCATTTTGATGATAGTCAGCTACTAATCTAGATGCTTGATATAAGAGACATTATCTAAGCTCTACCATACCTGTATCAGTAGAATTACTTCCCTATTATACATGAAGATATACAGGCATACCTTGGAGATATTGCAGATTCAGTTCCAGACCACTGCAGTAAAGCAAACATTGCAATAAAATGAGTCATATAAATTTGTTGCTTTTCCAATGCATAAAAAAGTCATGTTTACATTACAATATAAGCAGCTGAGTGTGCAATAGAAGTATGTCTAAAAAGCAATGCACATACTTTAATTTTAAAATACTTTATTGCTAAAATGCTAAGGATTATCTGTTCCTTGATCAAGTTGTGATTTTTCACAGGTAAAGGGTTTGGTCCCAGTGTTGGTGGCAGCTGACCAATCAGGGTGGTGGTTTCTTAAGGTTAATGTGGCTGTGGCAATTTCTTCTAACAAGGCAGCAATGAAGTTTGCCACATTGGTTGATTTTTCCTTTCGTGAAAGATTTTTTTTTTTTTTTTGTAGCATGTGATGCTGTTTGATAACTTTTTCCCCACAGTAGAACTTCTTTCAAACCCAAATTCTGCCACTGCTTTATCAATTCAGTTTCTGTAATATTCTAAATTCTTTGTTGTTATTTCAGGAATGTTCACAGCATCATTACCAGGAGTAGATTCTATCTCATGGAACAACTTTCTTTGCTCATCTGTAAGAAACAACTCCTAATGCATTAAAATTGTATCTTGAAACTGCAGCAACTCAGTCACATCTTCAGGCTCCACTTCTAATTCTAGTTGTCTTGCTGTTTCCACCACATCCGCATTTACTTCCACTGAAGAGTTAAACCCCTCAAAGTCATCTGTGAGAGTTGGACTCAACTTCTTCTAAACTCCTGTTATTGTTATTTTGGACTCCTCCCAGGAATCACAAATGTCCTTAGTGTCATCTAGAGTGGTGAATCCTTTCCAGAAGATTTTCAATTTATTTTACCCAGATTCATCAAGGGAGTCATTATGGCAGCAATAATCTTACTATGTTTAGTTCTTATGTAATAAAACTTGAAAGTTGAAATTACTCCTTGATTCAGAGGCTACAGAATGGATGTTGTGTTAACGAGCTTAAAAACACGAATATCCTTGTTCATCTCCATCAGAACTCTTGGGTGTTCAGGTACATTGTCAATGAACAGCAATATTTTGAAAGGACTCTTTTTTTTCTGAGCAGTAGGTCTCAAGAGCAGGATAAAAATATCCAGTAGACCATACTGTTAACAGATATGCTGTCATTCAGACTTTGCTCCATTTATAGAGTACAGGGACAGTAGATTTAGCACAATTTTTACTATTTTCAGAATCGTTAATCAGTATTGGCTTCAACTTCAATTTACCAGCTGCATTAGCCCCTACCAAGAGTGTCACCCTGTGCACTGAAGCTTTAAAGCCAGGCATTGACTTATTTTCTAGCCATGAACGTCCTAGACAGCATCTCCTTTCAATATAAGTCTGTTTCATCTACACTGAAAATCTCTTGTTTAGTGTAACAACCTTCATCTATTATCTTAGCTAGATTTTCCAGATTATGTGCTAAAGCTTCTACATCAGCACACGCTACTACTTCACCTTGCACTTTTTCTTTTATTTTGGGATGGCTTCTTTCCTTAAAAATTATCAACCAACTTCTTCTAGCTTCCAACTTTTCTACTTCATTTCTCTCAGCCTGAAGATAAATGAAAATAATTTGGGCCTTGTTGTAGTTGGTTTGGTTTTCTATCCAGACTAATAAAACGTTCTTCATATCAGCAACAAGTCTGTTTTACATTCTTTATCGTTCATTTGTTCACTGTAGTAGCACTTTCAATTACCTTCAAGAACTTTTCCTTTGTGTTCCTAAGTTGGCTGTTTGTTATAAGAGACCTAGCTTTTAGCCTCTCTCAGCTTTCAACATGCTTTCTTCATTAAGTTTAATCATTTCCAGCTTTTGACTTAAAGTGAGAGATGTATGATGCTTTTCTTCTCACTTGAACACTTACAGGCCATTGTAGGGTTATTACTTGGCCTAATTTTAATATTGTTGTGTCTCAGGGAATAGTGAGGCTTGAGGAGAAGAAGAGAGATGGAAGAACAGCTAGTTGCTGAAGAAGTGGGAACACACATGATATTAATTAAGTTCACTATCTTATATGTGCAGAGTGTATGGTGTCCCACAAACAATTACAATAGTGACATAAAAGATCATTGATCACAGATAACCATAACTAATATAATGACAATGAAAAAATCTGAAATATTGTGAGAGGTACTGAACTGTGACCCAGAAACCAAAAGTGAGCACATATTGTTGGAAAAAATGGTGTGGATAGAATTGCTCAAGGCAGGCTGGTCAAAACCTTCAATTTGTAAAATCACAACATCTACAAGAAAAGTGCAATGAAACAAAGTACGCTTGCCATTGCTCCAGGTTACAGAGAGAAAAAGTGGAAGAGATTAGATTCAAATCAAATCTCTGTGATGCCAAAATCCATGATCTTAATCATTAAATACATTGCTTCCAATTTTATGTCTAGATAATATATATTTCATAGGTTTTATATAAAAATCTATTGTTTAACATCATCTCATTAGTAATATATATATAATATTCAGAAAGTTTAAACAATGGTTACTTAAATGAACTACTGCTTTATTAAGCAAGATACAAATCTTAATCTGTAATATATATTTAGAAGTAGGATTTATAACATTAAAATAAGCCATGATGGTTTTTCCAAAATAATGAGAAAATGACCCCTTAAATCAATTATACTTTAAAAAGAAAGATGCCTGTTTTGTCTGTCTTTATGAAGGAGATGAAATTTGGCAAGGCAAAAACTTTAGGTTGTTAAAAGAAGCAAGTTAACTCATGTTTATGTTTTATAACTTATTTTATTTTTTAAAACAACCTTGAGTTGAGTTTTCTTTGTATTTATTTTGTACTATTTTAAGATGTATAGGTCATTTGCAAGTAGTTAGTTGCTGAATTTTCGGTGCAATCCAAATACTTAGTTTAGTATTACCTGTGGTTTACCTGCTAATTTAAACAGATGACTATAACATGCAAATTAAGATTATAACCACGCATTTTCAACTGCAAACTATATGGAAAGAGTATTCGATATGAAAAAGACAAAATAAAAATTACATAGTTTCTATTTTCTTTGCAGTTTAAAAATGAATTGGAAAATGAATTAGTAATAATGTTTAAAATGCATTTAATTGTGTTTTTTAATGTTGCATGGCATAAAATTTTGATAGCTCGGTTAGAAATGTATGTCTGAACTAGATTTCACAGAAACTGTTTTCCTCTTTGTATTGGTGAAATACTAACTGCTGTGTCTTGATATGACCACTTGATGGAACTCTTTCATTTTGCTTTCAGCATTCTCTAAGCAGTGACAAACTTACCTTTCTGGGCAGGTATAAATGTATATATATGTATGTGTGTGTGTATATATACATGTGTATGTATGTGTGTGTGTATATATATGTATATATATGTGTGTGCCTATATATATGTATATATATGTGTGTATATATGTGTATATATATGTATGCTTAAAGGAATTCGTTATTTGGCATATTTAGTATTCTCTACCTTTTTTATGTATGTCAATTTTATTTATTTCTATGGAGAACCACAGTGTTAGTAAGTCGATCTGTAGAAAAAAAAATACTACTTCTTAAATAAACTCTTGTTCTCATTTCCCTCCAAGAATTTTTGGCAGAAAATTAATTTTAAATAATTCTTAATATTTAAATATAATAATATCCAAAATGTTATTTTCTTTATAATCAAACTGAAACTCTATTTCTGGGATGCCTTCAAAATTAATAGTCAGAAGCATTCACAAGGTCTTGGGAATTAGAGGGTGTTAGGTAGTTGTGGGAACTTCCTAACAATTATCCTTATTAAGAAAGATAGCTTGAGAAGGGGAGAGATTGATTTTGAAGTGAAGCTTTCAATAAAGTCATATAGAACAATTAGGAAAAACTAGAAGTGAAGGACGGGGTGAAAATCACCTTCTCTTCATTGAAAACATTGACGCTATAGGTCATCCAAGAGCTGTAGATTAGGTATCAATCATCTATTTGTGACCTTTCATTTAAACTTTCTGAAGTTTTGCATAAAATAGGGATAATCGTAAATCTCTCACGAGGCTCAGATACAATAAAACTCACTATAGTAACACATTTGTAAACTCTAAAAACATCGTGGAACTAGTAGTTGTTGGAATGATCACATTGTTGTAAAGAAAGCCCACATTAAGCATGTCAGCATATCTCGGAGAAAAAGGCCGTCTTCGGTAACTCTACCTTACAAAATATTTTCCATGCTCTGTAGTGTCTGGCTCCTAGTCACAAGAATCTCAAGGAAGTAAGGCCTCTTTTTTGTTTGCCATTTATTCTAAGTGATCTCTGCCACTTCAGTGGCATCTAGTCCTATGCTAATGGTGGCCAAATCATTTTTCCAGTCCAGAATCTCTACATGAACTCCACCATCCTATTAGACACTTTCTCCCCAATATTCTGGAAACTTAAATTTCTCTTTGCTTAAACCAAACTCACTGTGTTTATTCTGCAAAACTGTTGCATACACTTGGCTGACAGAGTTTTTGGTTTTTAAATTGATGACTGTGATTAATTTCTCTTTTGGCTCCCCAGTACCCAGCCTACAGTAGTCAGTCACTGATTAACCATTGAATGAATGAAGTATTTTGAAGCTCAAGACATAGATTTGACCGAATGGTGATAATTTCAAACATTAATTTGTTTTATTGTGACTCTGTTAGAGATTGGCTTATACAATATTACTTTCCTACTGATTCTTGTTTTTATCTATTTTTGGTCTACACAAGGCATTGAAAATATAAGGCACTGAATGTGCCCTCATTTTCAGAGTTTAAAAGAAATTTCATTGCTGCACTAATGATAAAAATTTAATCATCTCTTTTTTAGGAATAAGTTATAAAATACTATTCATGCTTTTTCTCAATATACACTTTTTCTTCTTCAACTACTGGAGTGAGGAAACTCACTTAAGAGGAATGTCTTTCAATAAGAGCAGCTGTAAGGAAAAAGCATATTTTCACTGCCAAGAAAAACTATCAGATAAAATACATTCATTGTACAAAAGAATTATGAACGATTTCTGTAGACATGCAATATGGTATGAACTATTGAATGTGTTGAGGATAAAGTAATAAACAAAAGTACATGTTCTTACATTCTTTGAGCTTGTGTGGGAAACCCAATATAAACAAATGTGCTATTTATATTTTGGTTTAACTTACTTTATTTCAGGTTGCAACAGAACTATACAAAATGTGAAGTAGGGAAGGTGATGAAGTAACACAGGCTGCTATTTTCTAATGGGTTGTCAGAGAAGATCTGTCTAAGGGGAGACTTTATATAGATATCTGAGTGAAATGATGGGCCAAGTCATTTGGGGAAGACATTTTGGATTGCCTCGAGAGGTCTCAAGAACCTTCCAGGGCTCTCCAGAACCCCTCTTCAGGGATCTCTGAAAAGATACTGATTACAGAGATGTCTGAGGACTGAGCTGGGACAATCCAACATTTGTAGTACTGATGCAAAGAAAGCCCACCAAAAGAGATTTAGATCATTTCTACAGTTCTATAAAAATATTTTTATGACTCCTAATTTTCATTTAGTTAGCGTATTTTTTCTTCTTCATGTCACCTTTACCCTTTTGTTGACTGTAAAGAAATCCATACACTTACGCAATGTATTCTGTGACAGCATAAGCTGTTTTCAATGATGGGAGCATCAATTTATAGCTAAGTATAACTCAATTAAAGCACATAAGTTCAGGTACTAAAATCAATACAAAGAGCATATACTGCTACCTCCCAGTCGCCCGCCCCCGGTTTACATATGCTTAACATTTCTGGTGGACAGAATCTTGCTGCTTGTTTGGGATTTTTGACATCACAATATTCATCGTAGAGTAGGCATGCAATGCTTTTAATTTAAATCAATAAGTTAATCTCAAGGGGCAGGGAAGTGAGCAAAAGGGGGCTTATGACCCTTTTTCCTAAAGAGCAACCAATGGTCAGCCATCATTGATTGCTACACAAGGCCACTCCTGAGATCCCAGTTCTAATATCATAAATAATCAAGTACATGAAAATAATAGAAAGTGAAACCCATGCTTTCCTGACAACAGTGTCTTGCTTCTGGAGATAAAACTAATGATTTTCCCAGAAAATTTTTAAGCAACATTTGGAGGAAAAGCTAAAGAGAGATTTGAATATTATTCCTTTAGGACAGGATTGCCTGGTAACTTACAGGGCACCTATTTAAATGTGAACTTCAGATAAGCCTCTAAGTATTTAAGATGTTCTTATACTAAAAAGTTATTTGTTTTTTACATGAAATTGAAATATAAGTAGAAATCCTCTATTTATATTTGCTAAATCTGACAATCCTATGTTAGGAATACTTTAGACAGATTAGGGTAAGATACATTTTCTGGAAACATCAAGCAACCTATTTTTGTTCGTCCATCAATCAAAGCCAAGGAGCCAATAGGATAGATTAGTATGGCTAAATGTCTTAGGCTATTGGCAAAAAGTGTGGGTGTAGTATTTTTCAAGACAAAATAAAAGAAAGGAAGTTAGCTTTTAGATGTATGAAATGTTCTTTCTTAGCTATGATTTTATTAAAAATATACTGAGATGAGAAAATCAATCCTTTCTCAGATGAGAAGAAATCCAAACATAAGCACAATAAAACGTGTGAAAGCAATAAAATACATGCTATAGAATTCAACCATATTCAAATATATACTGATAGAGCAAATATGAGAGAGGATAATAGTACATGAAGCTAAACTAGGCCCTCTTCCATGAAAAATCATAGGCTCAAATTGTCTGTGGAGGGGCTAGGCCATTCATAATGATAAAAGATGAAGACACTAATAAGAGTTATATAACATTTTTAGTAGTTATATTAAGCTTCTAAGTGAGGTTAAAAAGTAACAGAAATATTCCCAACCGTGTGATAAAAACATTAAAAAATTACTACAATTGACAGAACTCCAGGATCATAAGAGACTTGTTAGATTCTAAAGGAAGTTGCTAATGAATAAGGAAAGCTGTTAAACAGGCATTGAAAATCGCCAAAGAACTAGGGCATGCATTAAAGAAATCTTCAGGAAAATGCAATATAGTAAAATTCAGAAAAAAATGTTTAACTGTGGTGTGGTATAAAACTCCAGTGGTGTGAATTTCAGAATCAAGAATAGACCTGAGAAGGAAGAGGAAGAGGAGTAGGAGGGGGACCTTTCTACCAAAGATCATTACCTGTCAAAACCATGAAGTCTCTTAATAAAATAAGCTACTGACTAGATTTTAAATTTGCATTGAAAATGCCATGATTATTAAAAATTTCTACATAAAAAAAGGCCTTGGTTATTTGAATGTGTTCTCTAACTCTGGTTGTGTGCTTGGAATTAAAGCCCTATCAATGGCGTTCCAACTCTGCTGTGATCCTATTTTGGGGGCTAGTTCCTGGCAATGATGCTATGAGCATATTTGCCAAATTGTCTAAAGACCACTTTTCTTGTTATGCAAATATCAGTTTAGTCATCCAACTTGTGTATACAGTTCTGGAACAAGAAGCATCTGGAAAAAAAAGAACATATTATGACACTTAGCTAAAAGTGGGGGATGGGGATATTCTTTGGAGGAAAAGAATTCTATCAAGGACCTAATATATTTAATTCTGTTCGTTAAAAACAAATTTCCAATGGTTTCAAACCAGAAATTAATTAAAATAAAAATGGGAGTTAACATGAAATATTAACAAAACTTTATCATTCCTATTTGTTTTTGTTAACTGTGATTAATAAGTGTTCAGAAAAAACATGGCATTATATTAATGTCTCCTAAATATTTGAAAATGTATAATTTAGCACTTCTTACATTTCTTTATTATTATTATTATACTTTAAGTTCTAGGGTACATGTGCACAATGTGCAGGTTTGTATACATGTGCCATGTTGGTGTGCTGCACCCATTAACTCCTCATTTACGTTAGGTATTTCTCCTAATGCTATCCCTCCCCCAACCCCCCACCCCATGACAGGCTGTGGTGTGTGATATTCCCAACCCAGTGTTCAAATGTTCTCATTGTTCAATTCCCACCTGTGAGTGAGAACATGCAGTGTTTGGTTTTCTGTCCTTGCGATAGTTTGCTCAGAATGATGGTTTCCAGCTTCATCCATGTCCCTACAAAGGACATGAACTCATCCTTTTTACAGCTGCATAGTATTCCATGGTGTATATGTGCCACATTTTCTTAATCTAATCTATCATTGATGGACACTTGGGTTGGTTGCAAGTCTTTGCTATTGTGAATAGTGCCACAATAACATATGTGTGCATGTCTTTATAGTAGCATGATTTATAATCCTTTGGGTATATACCCAGCAATGGAATTGCTGGGTCAAATGGTATTTCTAGTTTGAGATCCTTGAGGAATCACCACACTGTCTTCCACAATGGTTGAACTACTTTACAGTCCCACCAACAGTGTAAAACCTTCCTATTTCTCCACATCCTCTCCAGCACCTGTTGTTTCCTGACTTTTTAATGATGGCTATTCTAACTGGTGTGAGATGGTATCTCATTGTGGTTTTGATTTGCATTTCTCTGATGACCAGTGATGATGAGCCTTTTTTCATGTGTGTGTTGGCTGAATAAAGGTCTTCTTTTGAAAAGTGTCTGTTCATATCCTTTGCCCACGTTTTGATGGGGCTGTTCGATTTTTTCTTGTAAATTTGTTAAAGTCTTCGTTGATTCTGGATATTAGCCCTTTGTCAGATGGGTAGATTGCAAAAATTTCCTCCCATTCTGTAGGTTGCCTGTTCACTCTGATGGTAGTTTCTTTTGCTGTGCAGAAGCTCTTTAGTTTAATTAGATCCCATTTGTCTATCTTGGCTTTTGTTGCCACTGCTTTTGGTGTTTTAGTCATGAAGTCCTTGCCCATGCCTATGTCCTGAGTGGTATTGCCTAGGTTTTCTTCTGGGTTTTTATGGTTTTACATATAACATTTAAGTCTTTAATCCATCCTGAATTAATTTTTGTATAAGGTGTAAGGAAGGGATCCAGTTTCAGCTTTCTATATATGGCTAGCCAGTTTTCCCAGCACCATTTATTAAATAGGAAATCATTTCCCCATTTCTTGTTTTAGTCAGGTTTGTCAAAGATCAGATGGTTTTAGATGTGTGTTGGTATTTCTGAGGCCTCTGTTCTGTTACATTCATCTATGTATCTGTTTTGGTACCAGTACCATGCTATTTTGGTTACTGTAGCCTTGTAGTATAGTTGGAAGTCGGGTAGCATGATTCCTCCAGCTTTGTTGTTTTTGCTTAGGATTGGCTTGGCAATACAGGCTCTTTTTTGGTTCCATATGAACTTTAAAGTAGTTTGTTTCCAATTCTGTGAAGAAAGTCATTGGTAGCTTGATGGGGATGGCATTGAATCTATAAATTACCTTGGGGAGTATGGCCATTTTCACAATAGTGATTCTTCCTATCCATGAGCATGGAATGTTCTTCCATTTGTTTGTATCTTCTTTTATTTCATTGAGCAGTGGTTTGTAGTTCTCCTTGAAGAGGTCCTTCACATCCCTTGTGATTGGATTCTTAGGTATTTTATTCTCTTTGTAGCAATTGTGAATGGGAGTTCACTCATGATTTAGCTCTCTGTCTGTTACTGGTGTATAGGAATGCTTGTGATTTTTGCACATTGATTTTGTATCCTGAGACTTTGCTGAATTTATCAGCTTAAGGAGATTTTGGGCTGAGTGATGGGGTTTTCTAAATATAAATCATGTCATCTGCAAACAGGGACAATTTGACTTTCTCTTTTCCTAATTGAATATTTATTTCTCTTTATTTCTTTATTTCTTTCTCTTGCCTGATTGCCCTGGCCAGAACTTCCAGCACTATGTTGAATAGGAGTGGTGAGAGAGGGCATCCCCGTCTTGTGCCAGTTTTCAAAGGGAATGCTTCCAGTTTTTGCACATTCAGTAAGATATTGGCTGTGCGTCTGTCATAAATAGCTCTTATTATTTTGAGATACGTCCCATCAATACCAAATTTATTGAGAGTTTTTAGCACGAAGCGCTGTTGAATTTTGTCAAGGGCCTTTTCTAAATCTATTGAGATAATCATGTGGTTTTTGTCTTTGGTTCTGTTTATGTGATGGACTATATTTATTGATTTGCGTATGTTAAACCAGCATTGCATCCCAGGGATGAAGCAAACTTGATCTTGGTGGATAAGCTTTTTGATGTGCTGCTGGATTCGGTTTGCCAGTATTTTATTGAGGATTTTCGCATCGATGTTCATCAGGGATATTGGTCTAAAATTCTCTTTTTTTGTTGTGTCTCTGACAGGCTTTGGTATCAGGATGAAGCTGGCCTCATTAAATGAGTTAGGGAGGATTCCCTCTTTTCCTATTGTTTGGAATAGTTTCAGAAGGAATGGTACCACTTCCTCTTTGTACCTCTAGTAGAATTCAGCTGTGAATCCTGGCCTTTTTTTGGTTGGTAGGCTATTAATTATTGCCTCAATTTCAGAGTCCGTTGTTGGTCTATTCAGGGATTCAGCATCTTTCTGGTTTAGTCTTGGGAGGGTGTATGTGTCCAGGAATTTATCCATTTCTTCTAGATTTTCTAATTTATTTGCATAGAGACACTTATAGTATTCTCTGCTGGTAGTTTGTATTTCTGTGGGATCAGTGGTGATATCCCCTTTATCACTTTTTATTGCGTCTATTTGATTCTTCTCTATTTTCTTCTTTATTGGTCTTGCTAGTGGTCTATCAATTTTGTTGATCTTTTAAAAGAAACCAGCTCCTGGATTCATTGGTTTTTTTGAATGGTGTTTTGTGTCTCTATTTCCTTCAGTTCTACTCTGATCTTAGTTATTTCCTGACTTCTGCTAGCTTTGGGATGTGTTTGCTCTTGCTTCTCTTGTTCTTTTAATTTTGATGTTAGGGTGTCAATTTTGGATCTTTCCTGCTTTCTCTTGTGGGCATTTAGTGCTATAAATTTCCCTCTACACACTGCTTTGAATGTGTCCCAGAGATTCTGGTATGTTGTGTCTTTGTTCTCATTGGTTTCAAAGAACATCTTTATTTCTGCCTTCATTTTGTTATTTTTCCAGTAGTCATTCAGGAGCAGGTTGTTCAGTTTCCATGTAGTTGTGCAGTTTTGAGTGAGTTTCTTAATCCTGAGTTCTAATTTGATTGCACTGTGGTCTGAGAGATAGTTTGTTGTGATTTGTGTTCTTTTACATTTGCTGAGGAGAAGCATTTCTTACATTTCCGATGTGAAAACTGTTTAAACACTATGGCATCCTAGTTTAAAAATTACATATTGAGTGGTCCAAACAGACCGTAAAGTTTTCAGAAAGCAATATTCATATCACACACATTGAAGTTAGTTTCGACTGGCTATTATAGGATACTGCTTATTTAGGCAAGATAGTGTTTTCTTTTAATATTGCAATGTGTGATGTACTAAAGAACTTTTATGTTGAAGCTTTAAAAAGACAGAAATAAGAGACACCCACACACATTCTGACTGGCTTTAAAAGTAAGAATAAGTAGTACTTCCAAAGCATCATAAAATGGATATAACAGCAAAAAAAAAAAAAAAAAAAAATGCGTAGAAATGTTATCGTTGTTTTTTCTTTGTTTCCTCAAGGGGGAAAAAATAGCACTTTTATCATGGTTGGGACATAACTTCTAAAGAAAAACAAGTTTAGATCTTTCTATGTATTTTCTATTTCTTTCTTTAGACAATATTACCACGTGGTCTGGTCTAATGCAGCTGTGACACATACACACACACACATCACCGACCAGGATATGCTGTGCTATTGCTTTTGCTTCTTAGTGTGAATATTGAAAGGCCACAGGGTCACCTTCAGCTCTTTGGACACTGGCTTCCTGTGTGTCCCGCTGTGCATATAGGGCCTGCTACTGTGGTGTCTCCTCTGAGTCCCACACGCTGTGCCATTTTTGTACGAATTGAGCCAGATATTTTCTACATGGCATCATGGTCTGCCACTGGAATTTTACACTGAAAAGTTAGCAATAAGCATTTTGCTACTCATTATTATTTATATGTTCCTATGTAATAAAGCACCCCAAAGCTTAATGACTTCAAATCACAGCAATTTTATTGGGTATGATGCCATGAGACAGCAGTATGGGCAGGATGAAGAAGAGAGAACTCGTCCATGATTGACATGGTTTTGGCTGGGACAGCTCAGCTGGAGCTAGTGGAACCCATTGACCTCATTCGCACGTGGGGGCTGGTACTTGCTGTTGGCTGGAATGCCATGGGTCTCTTCCATGTAGATTGTGTTTCTGCCTATGGCCTGTCACCCTCCCGTCTCTCTGTGTGGTTACCCTCCTTAACAGGAGATTCTGGAATTCTTTATGCGGAGCTGAGTTCCGAAAGGGAAAGTAGAAACTGAAGACCTGAGCTCAAAAGTCCTAGAACATAATTTCTGTGACATTTCATTGATCAAAGCAAGCCACGTGGGCAACCCAGATTGAGGAGTTAAAGAAACAGACTTCACCTCTTGACAGGAGTGTGGCAAACACCTTAGAAAACGGGCATAGGCATGACCATTGGTGGGCAGTTTTTATCACTCTAGCACACTGCTTTTATGGGAGATGTGCAGTGGCCTTTGAAATGAACAGCTGTACCCAATATCATTTTGCTTTGAATAAGGCAGGAGCATGGATTTTAATTTTTCTCTAAAGTAGTTCCTGAATGAAAAAAAAAATATATATCTGTTCGTTTGTGGTTATAATGTTAAATTAGTTTTAAAAGTTTAAAATTTTGATATAATCTCCTCCTCCTCAAGTAGCTTAGCTGGTTAATTCAGAAGGACTAAATGCATCTATTTCTATTATATTTTTCTCCCCGTTTGAAAGTAGACAAGTCACCTGTACTAATTTTCTATGATAAGACGTGGAGACTAGGTTATGTATCTTTGCAGATAAGCACGCTCAGAACTGAAAGAACAAAGTTGAAAGTATGTTGTTTCAGTAGGGAACAGTGTGAAATAATTAATAACCCACATTAGTTCTGTATGTTGGAATGTTTTTGTGGGGTAGGAAAAGTACTTATTTTGCGGTTAAATTATACAAGTCTACTTCCTAATGCTTCTGCTACAGTAACTTCTTTTTGTCTTACCACCTCGAATCCATGTGTTTTGTGATGTGCCATTATCTTGCTTTAAGCTCTTCAGTTTCTTCCAGTGGCTGGTAGAAAACAGTGAGAATTCCTTAGTGTGACATTTATGAGCCTTGCCTGGTTCCAGCTATCACTCATCATGCCCCACCTCACGGCCTGTGCCCCAACCAATCAAACTGCCTGTAATTTTCTCAGATGACAGTCTGGGTCAGACCTGCAAGGCTGCTCGTTCAGTGCTCTCTGTTGTAGCTTCCTTTGGTCCCGGACTTCTTTTACTCTCCCACCTCCCAGAAAACTTGGTCCAAGAACACTGCTTCTCTCTTTAACCTTAGGTCAATACTGAATCTTATGTGAATCTTCTTGATAATCGCCTCCTCTTATGTAGAAGTGACCTTTTTATCCTATGTGTGCTAATTTCCGCACCTTCATAAGTTTTATTTTTGAAGCTATAGTATACTCCTGCATTTAATTACTTACTTATCTTTTTCTATGGCTGGACTACATGTAAATATATCTTTTTTTTTTTTTCTAAATCCTCTCTTCCTAGGACAATGTCTGGCACATGTTTGGTATTTAAGAAATGAGGCTTGCTGAATTAATGCACATATGCCAAAATCCCTTTTGATAGTGAGTCTTCCTAGTAAGTATTCTAGACATGTTCTAAGACAGATGCATAAGTATTATCTCAGCATGGATTTTCCCTGTATGATTCAGGACAGATTACTCATATATGATTCTCTGTTTTTTGTTTTGTTTTTAATTGAGACTGGAAGCATGATGAGAAGGTGAATGTGATCAGTCTGAGGATGTGCTCTGCTAGATTTCTCCAGGGTAAATTTTCTCCTCTATGCGATAAAATAACCAGCAGACTGTTTAAGAGCCTCCAGGAACTCCAGTTTTTCTTTCAGAAATCTGTTAAGACATAATGTTTGATGTGCTTGCTTTCAAAGGCATACATTAGTTGAGTGCAATTATATAAAGGAATGTTGAATCCACAAGCCATATTGCACCCAGTATGCTTTGCAGAAATGTACCTTGATATGCCACATAATTCCCATACACATTTGCAGGCCTGCACTCATTATCGATTGAAAACAATCTGATCAAAAATTGACAGTCTTGATTGCGATTTTCATTTGATCTTACAAGTTATTTCCAAGGGCCACGGTGTTGGCACATTTTTAACTCCTGTGTCTCCTTCACCCTCTACAACAGACTTAGCCCCACCTTTCCATGGAAAAGCACAAGACACTCAAATCATTGTGTTGTCCTAACGGCTTTCAAAGAATTACTTCCTTCGAAGTTATTTTCCTCTTTTTTTAACTTACGTTTCTAAAGCTAGAGTCACGATAGTTGATTCTGGTGCTGAAAAAAAATCAGTTAATAACCATTTTTATAAACTTCTACACATTTCTTTGGTGTAGGGTTGGTGTCGTGGAATATTGTGCATTTGGAGGTTAGAAAGAAACTGGTTTACTTTTATTTATTTATTTATTTTTGAGGCAGGATTTCACTCTGTCGCCCAGGCTGGAGTGCAGTGGTGCGATCCCGGCTCACTGCAACCACCGCCTCCCAGGTTCAAGTGATTCTCCTGCCTCAGCCTCCCAAGTAGCTGGGATTACAGGCACGTGCCACCACCCCCAGTTAATTTTTGTATTTTTAGTAGAAATGGGGTTTCATCATGTTGGCCAGGCTGGTCTCCAACTCCTGACCTCAGGTGATCTGCCTGCCTCGGCCTCCCAAAGTGCTGGTATTACAGGTGAGAGCCAACACGCCTGGCTGGTTCACATTTTAAATATGTTACTTTTTAACCAAATGATTTGGGGCAAGTTTCTCCTGTTTTTCTTTTTTTTTTTGAAATAGAGTTTCATTCTTGTTGCCCAGGGTGGAGTTCAATGGCGCAATCTCAGCTCACCACAACCTCCGCCTCCCAGGTTCAAGCGATTCTCCTGCCTCAGCTTCCCTAGTAGCTGGGATTACAGGCATGCGCCACCATGCCCAGCTAATTTCATGTTTTTAGTAGAGACGGGGTTTCTCCATGTTGGTAAGGCTGGTCTCAAACTCCCGACGTCAGGTGATCCGCCCGCCTTGGCCTCCCAAAGTGCTGGGATTACAGGCATGAGCCACTGCGCCCGGCCATTTCTCCCCTTTTTCACATGTGTTTTCTCAGCTATAAAATATTATTTATCCCTGTAGATCTCTATTCACCTCGAAAGTCAAGATAAAACTTTCCATTTGCTTCCCAGTATATATTTGGACATTTTGCCATAGTGAACTTACCCATGCCTGTTTTTCAGTGTGTTCATTTGCATTACTTTGGAAAAGCAATTATCTTGCCATCCTCTTTGTTGCCTTCTGATTTCTACTCCATATTTTTCATTGAGATTTTCTTCTGCCCTCAGGTAGTACATGCTCATCCATCTCCATTTTATATTAATAGGCCTTTGAAAATAATCCTAGCTATAAATCCTGACTATTAAATAATTCAGAATTATTTACTCATCTGCATCATCCTGATATATATTCCTATGTTGCCCACACTGTGTTCAGTGGTAGAAACACATGCTAAATTATGCATGTACATTTCCTTTTTACTTTTTTTTTTTAGACAGAGTATCACTCCGTTGCCCAGGCTGGAGTGCACTGGCACGATCTTGGCTCACTGCAACCTCTGCCTCCTGGCTTCAAGTGATTCTGCTGCCTCAGCCTCCCAAGTAGCTGGGATTACAGGTGTCCACCACCATGCCTGGCCAATTTTTGTATTTTTACTAGAGACGGGGTTTCACCTGTGGGCTGGGCTGGTCTCAAATTCTTGACCTCATGATCTGCCCTCCTCGGACTCCCAAAGTGCTGGGATTCGCATGTTCATTTTCCAGTCACTATTTATGCATTCTTCAATCATACTGCTTTTCTCAGCATATACATACATAAAATGTTTTCTGTGCATGAAGCCTTATTCTAGGCACTGGGGATAGAATAAAAACAAAAAAAAATAGGATAATCTGTTCCCCTGCCCCCTTGAAACTCACGGGCAAAGAGAAGAAAAATATATGAAACAAAAGAATAAAGTACATAATTTTGTCATTTGAATAAACACAAAGATAGAGTGATATTATAGAACAAAATCCTTAAGTACTTTTAGACAATGAATAAGAGTTTTTAAAGAAATGCCATTTAAAGAGATACTTTAAAAATGAAGAAAGATTCACCAAATGACAGGGATCAAGGAGGAAGTATGAATAAGTAAAATTAACCTAGAAAGGAACTTAAGGAAGAAACGTAGATCAGAATGTGAAGAGCTTTGAAACAGTCATTTTAAGAATGTTCTTACCTTATCTGAAGGTTACTGGGAAGATACCGAAAAGTTTCAGCAGAAGGGTAACTTGACCTCATTTGTATTTTTAAAGAAATCATTCTAGTTTCTGTTTGTGGAGCAAGAAAAAAGAAAGATTATTTGGGAAAGAACAGGAAGTGGGGGAAGATCATGAGTAGAATTCTACAAGTAGGTTTTGCAAATATATGTCTAGAGCTAGAGGAAATATCTGGTACAGATATAAATTTGGGTCCCTTCAGTCTATCATTATTAAAGGAAAGAATGGGAGTAGGTGAGATTGCACTGAGTGTATATTGCATGAAGAGTGGGGAAAAGAAATTATGAGGAACTTCAACACTTTAAAATTAAGTAGAAAAGTAGGACCTGGTAATGAACAATCAAGATGCAAGAATGATAGAGGTGTGAGGAACATCCTCAGAATGAGGTTACATTGTATGATGGGTGCTGTGATCACAGCCCTCTTTAAGGGTGGCCTCAACTGCCTGCAACCAATGACTGATCAATAGACGGATATGAAGGCACAGTCTACCCGTTCCAACTAGAACTTGGCCTTTATACAGCTCTGAAGTGTTATTTTACCAGTGTCCCCATAGGCTGAAGCTGCATCCAGCCCACTTTCTCTCCTTGTCCTACCATGCTTCTCTCTACTTTCCTAGGTATTGATCCCAAGAGAATTCCATAAAAGACATCCTTCTTGTTAGTACCCATCAGACATTCTCCTTCCCTGGGAACAAAACTGTTAGCACATGGAAAACTGCACCATTTTCTGAGAAGACTGTATTTGTTCCACTGTATTACCTTCACTCATTCGTCAAGATCAGTTAACTCCATTTATGTGGGTCTATTTCTGGGCTCTCTATTCTGTTCTATTTATCTATTTGTCTATTCTTTCACCAACACCACACTAATTTGATTACAATAGCTTTATAGTAAGTCAAAGTTTGATAGCATCACTCCTCCAATTTTATTCTTCTTCAATATTAAATTGGCAATTCTGATTCTTTTGCTTCTCTGTATAAACGTTAGAATCACTTTGTTGATATCTATAGAATAACTTGCTAAGATTATTTCGGATTGTGTTGAAACTATAGATCAAGTTTGGGAGAACTGATATCTTGACTACCTTGAGGTTTTTATACAAAACCATGAAATATATCCTTTATTTATTTATTTATTTATTTATTTTTTGACAGGATCTCACTCTGTTACCCAGGCTGGAGTGCAGTGGCATGATCTCTCAGATTCAAGCTATTTTCCTGCCTTAGCCTGCAGAGCAGCTGGGATTATAGGCGCCTGCCACTATTCTTAGTAGAGATGGAGTTTCACCATGTCAGCCAGGCTGGTCTCGAACTCCTGACCTCAGGTGGTCTGCCTGCCTCACTCTCCCAAAGTGTTGGGATTACAAGCATGAGCCACCGCACCCAGCCTAGTTCTTTGAAATCTTTCATGAGAGTTTTGCTGTGTTCCTTACATAGATTTTGTACATATTTTGTTAGATTTATACCTAAGTATATCATTTTGAGGGATAATAATGTAAATATTAGTGTGTTTGTAATTTCAAATTGTGTTTGTTCATTGCTAATATGTAGAAAAGCAACTGAGTTTTGTATATTAACCTTATATTCTGATACCTTTCTATAATCACTAATATTCCAGGAATTTTTCTGAGAATTCTTTTGGATTTTTTATGTCAACAATCATGTCATCTGCAAACAAGGAAAGTTCCTTTTATTCCTTTCCACTCTATATTTTAAAATTTTGTTTTCTTATTTGATTAGCTCGAACTTCCAGTACAATCTTGAGAAGAGTGGTGAATTGAATCTCCTTGCATTTTTCCTGATCTTAACGTGGAAGCTTTGAGTTTCTCACTGTTACGTATGATATTAGCTGTAGATTTAGAGCTTTTTCCAGATATGCTTTATCAACTTGAAGAAGTTCTCTGTTCCTAGTTTACTGAGAATTTATCGTGAATGGGTGTTTGATTTTGTCAAATGTTTTTTCTTCATATATTAGTATTATCATGTAATTTTTCTTCTTCAGTCTGTTGATGTGATGGGTTACATTAATTCATTTTTAAATATTTAACCAGACTTGCATACCTAGATAAATCTAATTTGGTTGTGGTGTATAATTCTTTTTATACATGCTCAATTTAATTTGCTAATATTTTCTTGAGTATTACTGCAGCTATTTTCCTGACAGACATTGTTTTGTAGTTTGCTTTTCTTATAATATCTTTGGTTTTTCTATTAGGGTAAAGCTGGCCTCAAATAATGAGTTTGAAAGTATCTCCTTTGTTTTTGCCTTCCAAAAGAGACTGTGGAGAATTGGCATAATTTATTTTATAAATGTGTGCTAAAATTCCTCCCTGAACTCATCTGGGTCTGGTGTTTCTATTCTGGTAACTGATTAAGTCAATTTCCTTAATGGATATAAGCCTATTATAACTCTGTTTCTTTCAGTGGAAGATTTGACAGATGGTGTCTTTTAAGGAATTGGTCAATTTTATTTGGATTACCCAATTTGGAAGCACAGATTTGTTCGTAATATTCTTTTACTACCCTTTTAATGCCCATAAATCTATAGTGATGTCCTCTTTTTCATTTCCGATATTGGTAATTCGCGTGGTCTCTCTCATTCTCTCTCTCTTCCACTCCGATCTTTTCAAATAACCAGTTTTTTGTTTCACTGATTATTTGAATCCGTCTTTAGTTTCATTGATTCCTCCACTAATTTTTATTATTTCTTTTCTCTGCCTACTTTGGATTTAATTTGTTCTGTTTTTCTAGTTTCTTAATGTGGAAGGTTATATTGTTGCTTTTTCTTTCATCTTTCCTAACATGTGCATTCGATGCTATAAATTTCCCTCATGCATTGCTTTTGTTGCCTCCCACAAATTTTGATAAACTGTATTTTCTTTTAAATTCAGTTCAAAATATATTTTTACTTTCTCTTGAGATATTTTATTTGACCCATGGGTTATTTAGAAATGTGTTATTTAACCTCCAAGATTTTGAGATTTTTCCAGCTGTCTTTCTGTGATCGACCTAGTGTAATTCCAGTGTAGTCTGATAGCAGACAATGCATGGTTTCTATCTTTTTTAATTTGTTAAGGTGTGATTTTATTGTTCAGATGTAATCTATCTTGGTGAATGTTCTATGTGAGCTTGAAAGACTGTGTAATACGCTATTGTCAGATAAAGTAGTCTATATGTCAGTTACATCCAAATGATTTGGTAATGCTGTACATCCATGTCCTTACCAATTTTCTGCCTGTTGGATTTGTCCACTTATGGTGGCAGGGTATTAAGGTCTCTAATTATGAGTGGATTTATGCATTTTTCCTTGCAGTCCTATCAGTTTTTGCCTCACATGTTATAACACTCTGATGTTAGGTGCATACACATTAAGGATTTTTATGTGCTCTTGGAGTATTGACCCTTTATCATTATGTAATATTTTTCTTTATCCCTGATAACTTCCTTTGCTCTGAAGTCTGTTCTGTCTGAAATTGATATAGCTACTCCTGCTTTCTTTTGATTAGTGTTAGCATAGTGTATCTCTCACCATCCTATTTTTTACTTTTCATCTATGAGTCTTTAGATATAAGACTTTTTATAAATAACATATAATTGCTTATAGTTTCTTGATCCATTCTTACAGTCTTTGTCTATAGTGTGTTAATATCATCCATATTACTTACAATTAAAATTACTTGCCCTACAGGTTGCAACATACCTTTACATCTAATCCAAATGCACTTTGAAACAATGCTTTACTGCCTCATGGGTAGTGTGTGAACTTTATAACACAATAATCCTAATTACTCACTCCTGTCTCTTGTATCATTAGTGTCACTCATTTTATTTACACATAGCCATATATATGAACAGAAGTGTAAACAATCTAATTCATTATTGCTATTATTATTTTGAAGCAACTATTAGATAAAATAACAAAAATAAAAGGTTTATCTTCACTTATTCCTTTTCTGATTCTATTCACTTCTTTATGTAGATATGACTTTGTAACCTGTATACTTTTCCTTCTTTCTACATAACTTTTTTTTTTAACATTTCTTGCAAGGCAGGTCTACTGACCAAACATTCTCTCAATTTATGTTTGAGGGTGTCTTTCTTTCTCTTCTACTTTTGGAGGATAATTTTGCAGGGTACAGAATTCTAGCTTGGAGAGTGTTTTATTTCTACCAAGACATTAAATATTTAAACCCATTCTGTTCTTGCTTACACTGCTTCTGAAAAGAAGTCAGATATAATATTTTTCTTTGATCTTTTATAAATAGGTATTTTAAAAATCTGGCATCTTTTTAGGCTTTTTCTTTGCCTTTCCTTTTCTGAAGTTTGAGTATAATATGCCTACGTGCAGGTTTTCTGACATTTATCCTCTTTGGTGTTCTCTGAGCTTTCTGGATCTGTGGTTTGGTGTCTGTCATTAATTTGGGAGAAACTCTGTTATTATTGCTTCAAATCCTGCTTCTTTCTTTCTTCTTCTTGTATTCCCTTTATGCATAGTTTTTAGTTGTTTCCCATTTCTTGGATATTATATTCTGATTTATTTCATCATTTGTCTCTTCTCTTTTCTATTGTGGATGTTTCTGTAGTCATATTCTCCAGCTCAGAGAGGCTTTTCTCATACACGTCTAGTCTGTTAATGACGCATCAAAGGCACTCGCCATTGCTGTTAGTGTTTTTAAACTCTAACACTTCTTTTTGACTCTTTTTTATAATTTTCATCTGTTCACATTGTCTATGTGTTCTTCCAAGTTATTTACTTTTTCTATTAAATCTCATAGCATATTGATCATGGTTACTAAATAAAAAATTTCTTGTCTAATACTTCCAACTTTCTTGCCTTATCTGACTCTGATTTTGATGATTGTTCTTTGTTTTCAAATTGTGCTTATTACATTTTAGTATGCCTCGTAATGTTGTGTTGAAAGGAAGACATGATGTACTGGGTAAATAGAACTGCAGCAAACAGGCCTTTAGTAGATTGCTAAGGTGTTGCAGTAGAGGAAGTTATTAGTATTTTGTTGAGCCTGTGACTTCGGACTATGAATTTCACCTGCTTCTCAGCCCCATCCACAACCTCTGCCCATTGGGTGACATAGGATGACAAGCAGTGGCTGAAGTTGGGTGATATGGTTTGGCTGTGTCCCCACCCAAATCTCATACTGAACTGTAGTTCCCATAGTCCCCACGGGTCATAGGAGGGACTTAGCGGGAGGTGATGGAATCCTGGGGGCCGTTACCTCCGTGCTGTTCTCATGGTGGTGGGTGAATTCTCCTGACATCTGGTGGTTTTATAAGCGGCTTTTCCTCCCCTTCGCTCTCACTTCTTGCTGCCACCACGTGAAGAAGGATGTGTTTGCTCCGATTCCACCATGATTGTAAGTTTCCTGAGGCTTCTGAAGCCAGGCCGTACTGTGAGTCAATTAAACACCTTTCCTTCAGAAATTACTCAGTCTCAAGTATATCCTTTTGCTGCGTGAGGACAGACTAATACACAGGATATTTTCCTTCCTTCACGTCAGTTAGGCTTTGACAATACCCCAGACGGTCAGTCCCTGATAAAATAGTTTCTCTGGAAGACAAGTCTTTAAGAACGGTTGCCCTTTTGTATTTCAAATCGGTTCATTTCTCCCTCTCCCTTGCAGAAGCTTGAGAGACTTTTATCCAATATTCACTGTGAGGACCCGGTAGAGTTCTTAGAGCTCAAATTCACAAAAGTGTGGGGGCCCTTTGTGACGTGCTCCCTTGGAGCTTTTAATTCTCAGAGTTGTCCACAGTGGGCCTCCAGCAATTCCTCAATTATGGTTCAGGTTTCCCTACTCTGGCACTGGTTCCCACAGGTGTTACTGCTGACGGGTTTCTGTGCAAGTAGGTTTTGAATCTCTGTATCTGCCTGTGTGTCTCTCCGATTTCAGGGGCAACAGTTTGCTCTGTGATCTGACGTCTAGATGGATCTGAAAAGAACTGTTAGTTTTTCATTTGATAAGCTTTTAACTTGTTGTTAGAGTGAAGTGGTGACTGCTAAGCTCTTTACATGCTGTAATGAAAACTGCAAGTCTCATGTATATTTTTTATTTTAAAAAATACCTGCTAGATTTACTTCCATTTAAAAGATAAAGATATGCAGTGCTTGTGATTTTTTGTTTACCTTTTTAAAAGTAGAAACAAAATCTGGGATTCCTTGATATCTGATAAATTAGCTTTTGTAAATCAGGTCAAACTTCCATAGCATTCCTATAATACTTAACTAAGGTAAGATAAGAATCAAACATTTGTTAAAGGTGTCTTTGAGAATGAATTGGTTTGTCAATGATTCTTAAGAACTTTAGAAATCCACTTAATGATATGTTTCTATATGCATATACTCAATTTTCCATGCATACATATCATATAGGTATATGTGTGTGTGTGTGTGTGTGTATGTAAACTGGGGGTTTGTGTTACACAAACTCTGAAGCAGATCATGGATAAGCTTTAAGCACAAGAATAGTCAGCATTTCCAAGCACACAGGTGTTACATGAGTTTTCATAAATTTTTTTTTAAAAGCCTAAATATTACCTAAGTAATGTAGTTGGGTACTAATTCAGACACATTCTGAACATTTATGTATTTCATTTTATTTTATTAATTTAATTAAGCTCGGTTTCTATATGTTTCACAAAATAAGATGTGGTCCAAGGATTGGATGAGTCCACAGAGAATACCCTAATTGCCTCTTGAGCAGCAAGGACATATTAATGTGATTTCATTCTGTAAGGTGGTAATTCTTCTGTCAGTGTACGTAGATAGAAAAGAAATGTAAACCCCATAATTTAAAAATCCATTTACAGACATGAGAAGATGGAGACAGGGCACTAGTATGGACAGACTTTAGAGGAAACCGCACGCCAGATATTATAATGGAAACCCTAATATGTAGCGAAATTCGGGTCAGGACAGGTGGAATAATATTGAGGGATTTAGAATAGGTTAGGGTTTAATTCCTGCATCTGTGCCTCAATTAAGTGTGTAATTTTGAGTAAATTCCTCATCCTTTCTGTTCCTCAGCTTTCTTATCTGTAAAACAGTAGTAATAACTGCCTCATAGAATTGTGCTGAAAATTAAATGATATAATATAATGACATCATGTTCATAAAATATGTAGCACAATTAATGGCACATGATAAATGACTAATTAGGAATCTGGTGGCTGTGGAGAAGACTAAGCAACTCCACCTTAAGGAACAGCCACTTCTTACTTCATATGACTAAAAAGTCTACATGAGTCATATGAAGAGCTTACATAACTATTTTCTTTTTGTTTCTTTGTTTCTCAGATCTGCATTCTTCTACATATTTGGCTTCATACTTAAGGTTTGCTTTTATGATTACAACATGGCAGCAGCTGTTTCTCATATTCCCTCACGAAAGAGCACAAAAGTGTCTGCTTTTTTCTAGGAATTCCATTAATTCTTACATATCATTGGTTCTGCATGGATTTTTTTCCCCAACACAATATCCAGCAGTCCCAGTTCCATTAAAAACAATAGACTGAGAGCGGGTAAGTGGCCGTTTCCCAGGTGTCAGTTGGAAGAAGCTCACCAATGGATGGGTGAGGCTTTCCAATGCCTCCCTGATGAGCATGCAGTTGTGGTAACCGTCATGTTGCCATCATTGTTGACATTGCCATGATGGAATTTTGGTGACCAATTTAGAGGAGAGAGAAAAGGGTGTGCACCTGAGAAAGTCTACAAGCTATTCAATTATTTCTGCTTTGTAACATATAGAATTAAAGGAAAGACATTCAAACGGGAAATAAGTACATAGAAGAAGCCATAGGAAGTGTAGACTTTTGGGACAGGAGGGAACATTTCAGATGCTGGTTCTATCAGGAAACTGGTGAAAGACAAAAAGTGCTCTATGAATCTAAACTCAGATGTTGACCTACATATTTCTGAAATCTAAAAGCTTAGTAAGTTTCTACACTTTAAAGTGCAAAAATCACAAACTAGTCTAGCAAAAAGTGTATTTTTTTCCTTCCCATGCTGTTGCTAAAAAACAAAACAAAAACAAAAACTTATCTAGTTCTCCTGATGAACAGTGGCCAATCTCAAAGACTCCCAGTGCAACTTCGGAATCATAGAATTTTTGTCATCCTTAACTCTCATTTTAAAAATATTATCGTTTTATTTCCTGACCTTAGTATTTTTCCAAATGCTCTAAACTTTACAGTATTTATATTCTTATGCTCACTATTCATATGACTTTTATACTTGTGTCTTCTACTGCTATCAATTTTTAATGATTTATACATCCCTACCTTAATCTCAGAGCTTTCTCCTGGGCCCCAGGCCTGCAATTCCATTCCCTTTTGACTGACAGAGAACTGATGTTTAACACCCCTGATACTGAATTTATGATCTCCTTCCCAAAGGTGTTCATATTACATTTCATTTCGGTGAATGTCATCATAATTCATCCAATCTCCCACACTGTGAAGGAAGCACCTCCTTTTTTGATCTTTCCTCCCTCATTACATATATTCCATCACCAAATACGTTTGGTTGATTTAATTTGGAAAAGCTTCTTAAGTCTGTACTCTCTACTCTATGCCCGTGGTGATCGCCTTGGGCCGGGTCTTCATGAGCTCACATTTTGAAAAAAATCATTGATTTATTCACAAAATATTTACTGAGTAGCTACTACGTCCCAGGCAACATTCTGGTCACTGAGGCTATGGAAATTATCTCAAAAGATATAAAAAATGACATACTAATGGGAAAATCATAACTAATCCTGTAATGATTTTTTCAAAGAAAAATAAAATAGGAAATAAGGAAAGAGAGTAGCAGCGACTGTTATTTAAAGGTCATTCAAATCAATCTCTGTAAAGTGGCAATACTTGAGCAGAGACTTGAAGGAGGTAAAGACAAAAGGCTTGTCACTCCCTCCACTCTTACTGGCCTCTGCTAACTTGTCACTCTCTCCTAAACAATCTTTTCCAGGGAACACAGGAGTTATTTTGTATACAGATAAGAGTCAATTATGTAGCTCTTCTATTTAAGAAACTGCCAGTTGTTTACCCTCTTGTTCCTGCTTCTCATTTCCCACTCGGCATCCTATACTCTCCTCATCTACCCTTCCCATTGATCTCTGCACATAGCATAACTTTTTATGCCTTTACACACTTAGTTGTAAAAAAATCGAAAAGGAACTTTCCTCTTCTCAATCCATTAAATTTCTGCTAAACCCTTAAGGACTCATCTTAAATGTGACTTTCTCTGGTGAGTCTTCCCTAATTTCTGGTAGTAAGAGTAGTCACATCATCTCTTATACCTACTTTGTCATGGTATGCAACACAGTGGATTGAAATTTCTTACCTTTTACATCAGTCTATCTTTAGGGCGTTGATTGACATTTATTTGGGCATATGGCTCAGTGACTGAAGCTTGTAGATAGTAAATATGTTTGTTGAATGAATCAAGTAGCTTGGAGTGAAGAAAGGAGATTAACGGTTGGGGGCTCAATTACCTTTGCCAGTCACAAAAATCTGTGGCTTGATTCTATTTTCATTAGCAAAATAAAGTTAGATTTTAAATGCATGTCTACACTTCTGCATCTGAGTATTTTGCTCTTGAGGCTTTCCTTTATCTTTTCTTTCAGTTTTTCTGGTGTGTGTGTGTGTATGTGTGTGTGTATTTTCATGTGCCATTTTGTATTCTATATACAGGACAAAGGGAAATTGTACAGACTTAAACCATGATAGTTTAGCTACTTACAGGCCTTTAAAGGACAGGTGTGGTATCCAGCTCGAGAGAAATGAGAACATCTATGAAAAGGGGACCTTAAGCTCTTATCCAGCAGCCTCAGACATGGGTTGTTTTCTGATGGCAAATTTCTCTGCAGGAGCTGAGTGAAGTGAAACATATCTAAGTGTTCAATTCACGTCTGCTTTGGTGACATAGGTGAATTTTTCATTCTCATCCAATTCTATGCCAGGTATTGAAAGATAGGGAAGTATTAAAACAAGTTATTTATTATTTTTATTATTGTTTATTGATTGCTTAACTATGTGAGGCTGAGCTAAATTCATATTATCAAATATTACCCATTTCACTATCCCTTTGTTGAGGCATAATTTTCACCATTTACAGAGAAAATCGGTTCAGATAGGTTCAGTTACATGACTATTCATACATCTATTAGGAAGTAGAGCTGGGGCAAAATTCAAGTATCTACATCAGTCCACATAAATCTACGTTTTAGAACCATAGATTGTTAATTTCCATCTAGTAAGCATCTAAGTAATGCCTGCTTAAAAATGTAGTTTGTACATGGAATAGAATATATATATACACATATATGTATGTGTATATATATAAAATTTTGTAAAAAAATTATAAAACTAATTTTCAATGATTCTCATGAATTTTCCCTTAAAGTAACTTGAAAGTGGTTGCTAATGCCCCTGATTTCTTGCCACAAAGCCCTTAAAGAGCTGTGTTTTTAAAAGAGGAGCTATAAATTTCACTTGGTTGAATTTTTTTCCATTAACAAGCCAGTCTCTTTAGCATGAGAGAATATTTTTATAAAGGAATACTAATAGGACAAACAATTGTAAGATTGCATGTCATACTGGCAAAATCAAGGATTAAAAATAGTTTGAAGAATGCTTTAAATATGGTAATTCCAGTGCCGCAAAGAAAAAGATGATCTATTTTCTCTTCTTTGTTTGCATAAAGAGTCATATATCTTACTACATATCCTTGGCCTATTTAGATCTGTTGTAGATGGTTGAAAAAGAAATTTTAACAGATAATTTGCTCCTGAAATAAGTGAGAATGATGAAAATAAAGACTGACATCTAATTTTAAAATGCTTTCATTTATAAATGTGACAACTGAGTAGACAGTGAGCAGACATACATGATCAAAAAATTCTTTGTAAGCAACTCCTCAGATCCATTTAGGGGTTCTTTGATTAAACAGAGTGAATCTGAAACTTAACAATGGCAGAAATTAGCATCTTTTGCAGAAACGAAAAAGAATGTGTTATCCTCCTACCATCAGGCTAAAATACTGTTTTTTACAACATAATCCAGGCACCAGTTCTTCCACCTGAAGTCCTGCACAAGTTGGTCTTTGGGAACAGTAGAAAAAAACATGGTTGAATTTTACTTTAGGACTGAATTATAAATGTCTTCATGGTCTCACTATGTTAGGATATTTGAAAGCAACCAGGAATAATAAGCGCTGAAGCCACAAATAGAGCCGATTTTTCTGGTGGTCAGTATGCACTGAGCCTGGGTCAGAGAGTTAGGCAGCGGTGCTTTCGTCAGCATCCTCTCCGAGGCTTCTAAGCTCGGACTAGAATTGCTGGTCTTCACTAAACCACGGCAGGCGGAGAGCCGGGTCACTACTTGGCTAGATTTAATTTCGCCTTCAACATGAGAAATCAGTGTGTCATGTTTCTACACAAAAGTGAAAAGCATTTAAATATTGTATCTATGTGAAGGCCAATTATGTTATCTCATTCTTATGCATTCCTGCTATAAAATATTTGAGGGCAACAATCAGGCATATCATTGGTTCTATTTTTCTTCTCTCATTTTCCAAATTACAAGATTTTTAGTAAAGCCAATCTTTCAGGATTTTGTAGAAATTTCTTTCTTTCTTTCTTTTCTTTCTTTCATTTTTGTTGTTGTTCATCCCTTGTTTGTAATTTCTGCCTACTTAGTCACACTTTACTTCATTTAAAATCCTAAATTTTACCTGGCACTCTGGGAGGCCAAGGCGGGCGGATTGCCTGAGCTCAGGACTTCGAGACCAGCCTGGGCAACACGGTGAAGTCCCGTCTTCACTAAAATACAAAAGAAATTAGCCGGGCGTGGCGGCATGCACCTGTAATCCCAGCTACTTGGGAGGCTGAGATGGAAGAACTGCTTGAACCTGGGAGGCGGAGGTTGCAGTGAGCCCAGATTGTGCCACTGCACTCCAGCTTGGGTGACAGAGCAAGACTCTGTCTCTACAAAAAAA
Organism: Symphalangus syndactylus; assembly: GCF_028878055.3. NCBI lineage: Eukaryota > Metazoa > Chordata > Mammalia > Primates > Hylobatidae > Symphalangus > Symphalangus syndactylus. The sequence goes on along the minus strand of NC_072447.2, from coordinate 14,284,094 downwards.
AAACAAAAAAACAAACAAAAAAACTAATAATACTAAATAAATTTTCAATGTTTAATGATACATCATAATTGCACATATTTATGGGAGTACATGTGATATTTTGATACACACATACAATGTTTAATGATCACAAGAGGGTTATTGGGATATTCATCACCTCAAGCATTTATTGTTTCATTGTGTTAGGAACACTCCAACTTCACTCTTCTAGTTACTTTGAAATACGCAATAAATTATTGTTACCTGTGGTTACCTTATTGTGATAATGAACACTAGATTTTATTACTTTCATCTAATCGTATTTGTACTCATTAACCAACCCCTCTTAATACTTGTTTCTTCACTACCCTTCCCAGTTTATTATAATCATTGTTCTCCTATCTCTGTAAGATCAGTTTTTTTAGCTCCCACATATGAGTGAAAACAGGAGATACTGGTCTTTCTGTGCGTAGCTCATTTCACTTAACGTGGCGTCTTCCAGTTCCGTCCATGTGCTCAGCAGCACTAGTCATCAGAGAAATACAAATCAAAACTACGATGAGCTGTTATCTTGTTATCTCACCCCAATTAAAATGGTTTTATCAAAAATAAAACACAGGCAACAATGAATTTTGATGAGAATGAGGAGAAAGGGGCACTTGCACACTGTTAGTAGAGATGTAAACCAGTAAAACCATGGAGGTCCCTCAAAAAACTCAACATTGAAGTTATTTTATTATGTATCATCTACTCCAATTACATATAGCAAGCTTTTTGTTTTTCTAATTTTTAAAGTATTATGTTACATTAGTTAAGATATTGAACAATTTGATTTTGTTCTTTAAAAGCTTATTACTGAGGCCAGGCATGGTGGCTCACACCTATAATCCCAGCACTTTAGGAGGCCAAGGAAGGAGGATCTCTTGCGTTCAGGAGTTTGAGACCAGCCTGGGCAACATAGGGAGACTCTGTCTCTACAAAAGAATGAGAATTAGCTGGGCAAGGTGGTGTGCGTCTGTAGTCCTAGCTACTTGGGAAGCTGAGCAGGAGGATTGCTTGAGCCTAGGAGGTCAAGGCTGCAGTGAACTATGATCATGCTATTGCACTCCAGCCTGGGGATGACAGGACAAGACCCTGTCATTAAAAATAAATAAGTAAATAAATACATAAATAAATACATCGCTTACTGCTAAATCCAACACTAGGACTGAGTTGTGCAAAAGTTGACTCAGATTCAGATTCTCCAAATACATCCAAATCTGTTTCTATGAAACAATGTTATAGGTTAAGTAATGGAACAACTTAAGAATTTCAACTCAGAAACATTAACAAAAAATCTGGCCTACCTCACAACCAATAACGAAAACACAGGTTGTTACGATCCTCTCGCTACCAAACTCTGTCATACGAATGTTGCATTGATTTTCCACTCTTCTAATTGCCACTAAAGGAAGATTATATTCCAGTATTGTGAAATTTTGAAAAATTAAGCAGTTCTCTGGGAAGAAGAGAGGGGGTGGAAAGCAGGATGTTAGCAGTAAATTTATATTGCAGGTTCATTCTAAGAAATGAGGCAATTACGCTCTTCTGTTTGATTTTGGTGGCAAAGGGGGAATGGTTATCAATGGAAGTTGGCAACTAGTGTTTGTCTTAGAATTGGAATAGACTCCTTTAATCAGTTCTTTGATCTTCCAACTCACTTTGCTGATTATCTCCACTTTGTTCCTACTTTTCCACTGCAACTCAGAATCTAAGGTATTTTAATGTTTAATTATCCATTTTTGTCTTTACATCTAACGTTTCTTAAAATTTTAATTTGTCATACCCACATGTGTTTCCTCCTTACCCATTTGTATATTACTTCTTTTTTTAAATAATAATAGGAAAAATATTGTTCAAGAAGAATCGTTATAATGAAAATTCATTACGATTTTATTTATTATTGTTGTTATTATTATTATTTTGAGACGGAGTTTCACTTTGTCACCCAGGCTGGAGTGCAGTGGCACGATCTCACTTCACTGCAACCTCCATCTCTGGAGTTCAAGCAATTCTCCTGCCTCAGCCTCCCGGGTACCTGGGACTACAGGTGCCCACCACCACTTATGGCTAATTTTTGTATCTTTGGTAGAGACAGGGTTTCGCCATGTTGGCCAGGCTGGTCTCGAACTCCTGACCTCAAATGATCCTCCCACTCGGCCTCCCAAAGTGCTGAGATTACAGGCATAAGCCACCTCACCCGGCCTCATTAAGATTTTAAAACATTATCAAATTTATATAAGATTTCCAAATTCCCCAATCCCTAGTTTCATGTTGTTTTGCTTTTCTACACATTATGGGAAACGTTTAAAATATAATCACTCCATTCAAGGACTCAATTAATTACCGAAGTTGCCATCCACACTGCATTTATTGTGTACTACTGAAAATTATGTTTTAGGGGATAATCGACAACAACTAAAATAAAAACAAACAAAATTCACTTTGCACTACCAGGGAGTAAAATATTACAGTAGGGAAGTAGAGCCCGAATTAAACAGGAAAATACTAGGCAATACTCCAACTTCACGATAAATCCAACCTAGACGTCTGAGCTTACATAAAAGACCAAAACAACAGTTATAATTTACCAGGGATAGTTCGACAGGACAACAGTTAACGTCACCGAAGTTGTAAAAAGACAATGTATGGCATCTCTTTAATTAGAGTTTAAATCTGCTCATCTTGATGCAGTAATAAACTGAGAAATGCCAGGTTATATGCTCTTTTGGAAGACAGCAATTCTATATAACACATGTGGCCGTTTCCAGTTCAACCCCTGATTCCTGGCTTCTGCTTCTGAAACACAATGTTTCATTTTAATGAAAAATACATTACTGTGGTAACATAGGTCATCAGCTGTTAAGTGTAATGCAATTTCTGTAACAAAATTAATTTTACAGCTTGCATAAAAGACTTTACACAGGTTAAATACTGTTAATTACTAGCTAAATTTTGTTCCTTAGAATGCATAAATGAAGCACCTCCACCCTCTATAAAAATAATATCTGTAGTACAAAATGTCCATAGGATTCTTTATGATTTCCATTTTTCATATCATGCTAAAATGCCAGCCATAGCCAACTGTGAGTTAATATGGCCTTTCATTGGTCACTGAAACAGAGGATATATTTGCTGGTGTCTTAAGACTAAAACAGTTGTGCTGGTGAAAGGCCAGTGCAATTTTCTTCTGGGTTACTTATTTAGAGATAGCAATTCAGACCAAAAAAACTCTGATACATAGTTATAGATTTACGTAACCTAAGTTAACCATCCAGCAAATGGATGCAGTTGATCTCAAAGGGAGGCGCAGCAGAGTAAAGGACATTCAAACCCCATCTATAACCAACATTGGAAAAACATTTCAATGTGGGTAAAATTACAGTCACATAAAAGGACAACAGATTATCGGTCAAATGTACACGCGAGCATTAATGCAATAACCTTTTTGCTCTGTGAAAAGTTTTCGTTGAGCTATTTGCTAAAATAATATTTTAAGTAATAAAGAATTTGGAATTAGTACAGAATATGGAATTGGACAGCTCTGAATTTGAACCCAAACTTTTTCATCAATTAATTAGTTACTTAGAGCCAGGAAAAGTTACTGTATCTTCCTGATCCTGTTTTATTATCTGCTCTGTAAGTAAGTACAAGACAATTGCCTCACAGTGTTATTGCCATGCTTGAATATAATGATGGATAAAAATTTCTTGGCACTAAGGCGGCCTTTATAGATGTTCCTTTTCCTTCTGTTTTGCTGTTTCTATTGACTCATGGGAGCCGTTAAGGAAGAGATGTGATCAGATTTTAGATGCTCATTTGTTTGTCTACGTTACTGGGATACTGTAGCGAATCGCTGATTTGAATGCGATACCTGGTTTAAAAAGGCACTACACGGTGTAAAATGTTACATTTAATTCAATCTAAGAAATTTTCAGTTAGTTTTGCAAATAGCACATCTATGCTTTTTGATACTTGTTATATGGAAAACAGGAACACTAGCAAAAAAAAAATAAATAAATAGGAAAAGTCTTCAGGGGAACATTTTTTAAAATATCCCTCATTTAACTCCAGACGGGAGGCAAAGACAGAGGAACAGCGTATAGGAACTCCTAGATGTGGAATGATGTCAGAGATTCTCCACTCTGCATTTGGTCACATTCAGGCTGTAGATATCACCAGTGTACCTTGCTTTCCTGGTAATAAGGACATAATCTTTCTTCCTCCCCTGGCCACTCTCAGCCTTGGAAGTTACTGGCTAGTGGATAGTAGATACTGGATGAGCCATCACAAGGTGGCCCTGGCACAGAAAGCCTGGGTGACACGGCTCCACACAGCACAATTCAGACGGGCTGTGGGAAAGACCATGTGGGGAAGCAATGTCGTTTCAACAAAGAACTCAGCAGGATAAATACGACCAAGCTCATGTCTCACAAATGATCACTTGTGTCTGAATGTCTTCCATTTCTGTTCGTATTCATGCCTAATGGGTTAAGTCTCATCCCCAAGTATGTTTCTAGTGAATATGAAAGACCCTATTGTCACATATTTCTTTCTTTATATGCAACTACCATCATTTCATTAACTTTTGCTTAAAGGAACATCTTTCAAAAATAATCTGACACGTTACTTTACCATTTTTTGATCAATTTATTTTGTGTCTTCTTTACATATATTGTGAAGGGCCATATCTGAAAGAGAACTTTTTCATTAAAAAACTAGCATATGTGGGCTATCTGCGTTTATATTCATTTTATTGACTATTTTACTATGAACAGTCTTATATTTTACTTTATACTAATTCCTCCAGATTAATGACAAGTATTTAACCTAACACATTGATACATCTCACTTAATATTAGTTTAACTTCATTTAATTCCTTCCTTTTTACTCATCATCTTTTTCCTCATGAGAAATTAAGGAAGAAGATATGTTTGGCACCTCTGTCCATCTCTTTGCCCATTTCATACTCCTCTAAGAAGGCAAGAAATGCTAATCTGATTACACATTACCAATTAATTGGGCCACATTTACTTGTGGGCCATCTGGCTGAATATTTTTAAATCATGAACAAACCATGGTGCTCTTCTTCTCTCTTGCCCCTGCCTTAACGAAGTGAGGCATTTTCCTTGACTTATTTCCTTCTCATTGCAGCAGAGTTGAAATGTGAGATGGGGTGTAGCTTCTCCTAACCCCTGGCGTATCATCTGATGGAACTGAAGAGTGAGAAATGACCTCCACGGACCTGGAGCCTCAGCTTCATGTCTCCACCGAGATGCCACATTGGAGGCAAGCTCAACGCAATGCCTTTATTAGAAACGTTTTTAAAAGGGAACCCGTATTCACGTTTGTCAGGACACTGCTTATCTCTCTAGTTGAACCCGTATAACTTACTTTATAAGATGGTAAGATACAAAGACTCTTAATCTTCTATCTACCAGGACTCTTGACATAAATTGAAAGCTCACTTATAACAGCTCTAGCATCCCAAGTGCCTTGGACTACACTCCAATTTAACTTATTGTTCAGTTTTTATATAACTGTCTTCCTTATATTGTGCTTAATTTTCTTATTAATTTAATATTTTAAGAAGAATACTCATTCTGAGAAGTTCACAAATCAGTTAGGCTTAAGTTTTTAAATAAATGTTTTAAAAATATTAAAAGCACACGTATGAAACAATGATACTAGACTTAATTATGGGAAACAATGATACTAGACTTAATTATGGAGAGCAGCCTCCCCTACAAATTTCAGCCACAACACAAGAGCAGTAAGCAGATCAGTCCACTCACCTTCCTTCCAACATTTCAAGTGACTGGGGAAAGAATAGGGACAAAATAAGATAAGATAAAACAAAATAAAGGTTTCTTGTGGAACACTGAAAAATTATTATGTGCCAAAGTGTGAGAATGCTTTATATCCATCCCATCGTTTGTCCTGGGAGGTACTTTCTATTATTGATTTCATTTGACAAATGAGGAAACAGAGGTCTGAATAGGTAGAGAAACAATTGTCAACTTTCTACTTCTTAGTATAACTTTACTGCCTCTGAGGCCTGCCTGCATTCCTGCACTGGGGTTTCATGGACATTACTCGAGACCACTGGCCCTATGTCTGTCATCTTTTATGTTTCATTTATAAACACCCTCAGCTCTTGATCTGTGAGGGTCTTAATAAATATAGTTGTAGTAAATTGTTGCGCTTTAAAGAATAATATATGATATTAAGAAATAGTATTTCTGATAACAGCTTAAGCCATAATATGAAGTGTGCTGATACAAGAGGAGTTTGTAGGTCTTAAAAAAACAAAACAAAAAAACTAAGCTCTAATTTAGTACAAGTTTCTGACCTTCCTGCTAAAATTTATCTAGGAGTATATATAAAGAAAAGGCCTTATTGAATAAACTGGTAAATGCATCTCTCAAGTTTTATTTTATATTCAACATAATATGAAGTAAAAATAAAAATAAAATACAACTAAGAAATATAGCATTGGCTACTTTTTGAAACATTTCTCCACAAAATAGGGGGTAAAATATGAAAAAGTTTCCACACAATGTTTTGAATCTCTATTTCTTTATAACCTAAAGGAAATAAGAATTTGATATGCCTCAAGGAAAAAAAATCCAACGAAATTTTTTTTGCGGGGGAAAGAAAGTCTACTATCCAGCCTCAGAGATTAGATTTAAAAGCCAAAGAAAACTTTGTTAGATTATAGTGTGACAGAGCAAACCAATCTTTAAATCTACCAAGACACTTCTAGAATGCTAGAACACAGTATGTGTGAGTAAATAACAAGTGTTTTGAGAAACATCATTTTTTTATGTCCTAAACCACTGACTTACAACGTATGAAAAGATGTGGCATGACATGGATTTGAGAATATATACTGTAGAACAGCTATTAACAAGCTTTTCTTGGTACTGAAGTGTGTTCCACAAAACACTTTTTACTCTTACATAAAGAAGAGAGTGGACCAAAGTAAATTAAACTACCAGAAACAGGTGTTAGCTTGACATTAAGAACCCACAAATCAACATTTGTTTCCATTCCTGAAAATCAGCTTTCAATTAATAATAATATTATAATCATTAAAAAATATATATTTTAAAAGCATCTGTTTACTTTCCTTAACTTGTAAATCACTGCTGGTGTTTTCCAACTCTCTTAGTGAATTTACATGACAATATCTTTCCTTAATTTTTCTATGACCTGAAAAAGTCCGATTAGAAAATGAGCAAATTCTCACAATGCTGATAGAAATCAAAGTAAAAGCTTGTATTTAAGAACATCAGTCTCTACTAAAACGAGAAATACGTAAAAATACGAATATATCCAAAATGTCGCAAAGCACATAAACCAGGTTGAAATAAAAATTTGAACGGGCAATTATGTAACATAAAGCCAGATAACCCAACCAGTTCATACATTTTATACTCAGTATAGGATATTATAAATTAGATAGTTACTGATGAAATAATAGCTTTTATAGTTAACTCTGTAGTAATTAAGTAGGATGGCAAGGCAGCAAAGAGGTCAAATTAATTTCTGAGTTCTTCCATTTATCTTTAGAAATGATGGGGAAAATTCTAACTCCAGAAGTGTTTTATGGGAATCTAAAGAACAGTTTTGACAAAGAGGAGGTCTTAAGAAAGCATTTATGATTAAGCAACCTGACATAAAGGGTAACTGCAAATTATTAGAACCAGTTGATATTTATCTAAATGGATAAATCATTCATCTGAATAATTATCAACCCAGACAAACTATAGGCCTTGAAATTGCAATTATGAAAGAGAACCAATCAAATGTTAAGACCAAATTTAAAATTTTAGCAATGGTAGAAATTATGAATCATAAAATGCTACCTTTGACTCAAGAAATGCAACCCTTGGTTAGACAGCATATTAAAAACTAGATGGCTAATGAGGTATTTCTATGGTTTCTTTTTATACTTGTTTTTGTGACATTAAGAATCTCAAAGAATCACAAATTCTAATAAAGCAATAGGCCTCTTCTCTCTGAGTTTATCTTAGACCTTCCCTTACCTAACACGTCCGAACGTGTTCTTTGTTCTTGAACAAGATTTCACCATTAAAACTCACACAGAAAGAACTTGTCAAGACTTTACTAAATAAAGTTTAGGATGTTTCTAATTTTCATTAAAAAATACTGTATGTATTTTTAATGAGATTACATAATTTCTAAGTCAGTTATTTAAGACCCACCAAATTACAATAATTTATTTCTTTCAGGAAAAAAAAAAAAAAAACTAGCCATCAGCCTGCTGTCCGGCTTCATCAGCTCTAGACGCAAACAGGAAACTAAGGCAATATTCCATTGAGAGCTGATGGTGGTTTATGCCAAGTAGTGTCTGTGCAAATTACCTCAACAGGCATTCAGTTCAAAAGTAGACTTGCAGGATTTCCTGATGGATTGAATCTGGGAAAAATAGAAATAGCAGGTAAGGATAACTTCATAGAGTTTGGTTTAAATTATCGAAGAATAAAACTGTCATTTATTGAGCTGGCCAAGTTGCGGCAGAACCAGGTTTAGGGAGAAAATCAGAGGGTCAATTTTGCAAATAATAACCTTGAGTTACTTATTAGATTTCAAGAAGTAATATCAACTAGGTGGCTCAATGTACAATTCCACAGTTCTACAGCACAATGAAGGCTGGGGATTATAAACTTGAAAATCGGCAGTATATGCATAGGAGTTAAAGCATGACACCATCTGAGGTAAAAAAGAAAATGCATTTAAATAAAGTAAATAAATGCCAGAATCATCCCTTCTGTGCTGTAACTGAGAAATCAGGAAGATGGTGGTGAACGAAGGAACGCAGGAAGCAGCAGCTATAACATGGTGAATAGAACTGACAATACTGTGACCTGGAACCCAGGTGACAAACATGTTTCAAGGAGAAGTCGAAGATTACCTGTGTCAAATTTTGTGAAAAGGACTAAAAGTTGAAGAATATGGAGATCAATGTTATCCTTGGCAACAACAAATTTTGGACAGTAGAAAAGGAGAAGGCAGATTGGGGTGGAAGCTTTAAAAACCAAGATGAAAGGATTTGGGTATAATGGGTGCATGGAGTTTTGCTCTGAGGGTCAGAGAAAGGAGGCAGTATCTTGAGAGATTTGTAGAATATGGAAAGGTATTTTAAAATAAGAATAATTGTAGCATGTTTGCATGTGAAGAATATTATTAATTAGCAGGAGGAGAATTGATGATGCAGAAGAAAGGGAAAAGTTGGGGGAATGATGTTCCTGCATTAGGTGAGAGGTGACAGTGTCTGGCACACAGGTAGAAGGCTTAGCATTTCCAATGAACACACTGTGAACCCTTAGGGCACCTTCTCCATGGCACCCACAGTGACAGTTTCTCGTATTAAACCAGACCATAAGGTATGGCTGGTTACAAACTCCTCAGTGGCTTTCCATCTCATTCAAAGTAAAAGCCTGAGGTGTTACGGAGGCCTACAAGGAACTATGTAATTTGGCTCCATTACCCCGCTGTCTCCTTCTGCTCTCACTGTCCTTTAGCTGACTACAGCCCAGTCAGACAGAACTCCTTACCCTCCCTCAAACACACCAGACACCTGCACGCCTCTCTACCTGCAAAGTCTGTGCTCTTAACAACTAGGCCATTCTGCATGGCTTGCCTTCTCTTTTCATTTGTGTCTTTGCTCACATTTCACCTGCTTAATGAAGTCTTTCCTGACCTTGTAACCCTCCACCCTCCATGTGTACTTCTTCTCCTTAGCACTCACCAATACACGACATATTAAGAGTTTTAAATATTTTCTTTGATAATTGTCTTACCCCTTTAGATTTTAAGAGAACACAAATTTTTACCCGTCGTTCACTGCTATATATCCAGCAGCTAAATTACTATCTATCACATATTACATGTTCAGTAAGTTTGCCAGATAAATGAATAAAATGATATTTTAGGGCTTAACCTCAAACTTTTACTGCTTTGCATAAAAATCCTAAAACAACATTAATGTTTAAACTATATGCAATCATGTACACTAGAGGGTATTGTAGTTTTCAGTGAGATTTCTCATATGACAAGACTAGAAGGCAAAAATAAACATTGGTAACTAGAGCATTGGTGAAAGTTTACAAAATAAATACAGTTCCTACTTCGTAATTGGCAGAAACCAGGCCCTCTCGGAAACGTTTTTGATATGACACCAAGTACAGATAAATGCTACAGGATAATAATAATATAAAAAAGATTCTTTTTCTACTTAATTGTGCGGAGCCTGATATATTTATTGATCTTCAGGTAAACAATAGTTTTTTTTTTTTAAACATTTCCAAGGCTCTGGTATCTACTGTAAAGAAAAGCAGTGAATCGCAGGAATTCTGTAAACTATTTGACTAAATTTGGCTGCCAATCTCTACCATGTTTTCCAAACATTTGTTCAGAAAGATTCCTCTTAGTCCCTGTTACCAGTATACACAATAGCTGTTATTTGCTGATTATTATGCAGATATTGTCCTCCTTTGATCTTGATATGCAATAATTAATCATACAACAGAGTGAGCTGTGTTGTATTCTTTATTATCCCCATTTTTAACTGAAGGGAACTGGGGCTTAGAAAAATCAGATAACTGGCCTGTGATCACATTTCTGATTTGTGTCAAATCTGGGATTCAAACCAAAAAAGCCGACTCCAGAATTCATAACCTGAACCACTTTGCTCAGCTATTGCCTCGGGCTTCCTGTGTCAGCCACACAACCTCAGGCACCCTACAGTCATCGAGCTGGAGACTCGTATTTGTCCATGGAAAGTGTCTTTGTTTCGAAAGAGCTAATAAAGAATTCACATTAAGGCAAAAAGACAATTGAAAAGAAATTGCTGGCTTCAAACACGCAGCCAAGAAGATAACACCCGGATTCCAAAAGATTCTGATGCATTCTAAGCTAACTTGATTGATTATATCTATCAGCTTAATTATCTTTTAATATTTATATATTATTTCTGAAATTCTTAAAACAATAAACATGAAATTTTAAAGAGAACAGAAAAGAACTTATTATAAAGTACCACGAAGATAAATGTCTGAAAACCTAATTTCTAATTTCATTTCTTTGTCAGTCTAACTGACTGCATTCCTTAACATAGGTGAGCTTGTTTTTTCACATATAAAATTGGCAGACTAAATCATATTTCTCTATTCCTTTCTTCTCTGTGGATTCTAATATCCTTAAAATAAAGTTTTCTCTTAAATTTATTCTTGCTAATTTGAAAAATATTCAATAAACATCTCAATTTTTGCAAAGTCTTATTAGTCTTATGTCTATTGTATTATTCTTAAGAAAATGGTTCATTATAAAAAATATTTGGTTTCGTAATTTAATATTTTGTACAACTAAAGAAGTTAACTTATATAAAATATTATCAAATAATTAAATAAGTTTGAGTATTCATTTGCATTATCCATTCTAAGTTATAAATTGATGTAAGACTACAGATTTGGCTGGGCGCGGTGGCTCACGCTTGTAATCCCAGCATTTTGGGAGGCCGAGGCGGGCGGATCACGAGGTGAGGAGATCGAGACCACGGTGAAACCCCATCTCTACTAAAAATACAAAAAAATTAGCTGGGCGTGGTGGTGGCGCCTGTAGTCCCAGCTACTCAGAGGCTGAGGCAGGAGAATGGCGGGAACCCGGGAGGTGGAGTTTGCAGTGAGCCAAGATTGTGCCACTGCACTCCAGCCTGGGCTACAGAGCGAGACTCAGTCTCAAAAAAAAAAAAAAAGGGAGGAGGGCAGCATAAAAAAATTCTCACAGCAACGTCTATGGTCTGGACTCAGTGAACGGCAGCTATTTTTAGACTTCGCCCAGTAACTCAAAAGGCCCCATGCCCTCTGCCACATTACATTACGCTCATGATTAACAATGCAAAACTTTTGCATAGCTGCCAAGTATGGTGACTCATTCCCTCTTTAAAGACTATAGTTAGTGTTACCTTGCATAAACATAGGTTAAGTATTTGAGTGCCAGTTGTTTAAATGAGCTGATATGTGACAAAATGTAACCAGGCTTTTAGAATGAATGCATCTAATAAGCTTAATCAAGAACTTACAGTAATAGATTTCTAACTTATGAATAGAAAATCACTTAAATGATCTCTGATTGTTAAAAATGACATAGACAAATATTAGTATCAGTAGGCGTAATTTTCTCGTATATTAACTCCAACATATATGATTTTAACAATTTTGAAATCTCCCCCAATGTTTTCTGTGATTTCTCACCATTATCTGGGGGAAAACAGAACAAAGCTATGATTTGCTAGGGTCAAGCAACGATTCCGTTCTGACAGCCCTATAGCTAACACTGTTCATGCTTTTTGATCTGCACTTCTTTGAATACTATGCCTGTGTCTGGGAAAATTTCACCTTATAAATTCGTCTCTAAGATGAAAGCACAAACCCAATTTCCTTTGCATCTAGAACACAGGCCTATAACCCTCATATAAGCATATGTTGCTAATCCCAAGTAAGAAGAATGCCAGGTAAGATTGAGTGTTGACTTCACTTCATATCAATGAAGGAGGGAGAAACTTGGATTTGAAATTTCGCGTTTTGTGACTGACAAAACCTGGTACAATGTTTTGCTAATGTTGTAAAACTACAGTGACTCGTACACCTGTAATTGTTTGGGGATCACATTAGTGAAGTAGTCGGACAGCATATAACTCTGCTAGGATTTCTGATAAAAAATTATGTTTCAATTGAAATTTGTAAGTTAACTTTTAAAACAAATTATTTTAGACGTGCTGTTTTGATTATCTTATTAATATTTAAATTTTACTGTTGCACCCAAAAGTCAGTTATGCCTTTCAAAGATTGTTTTAAAAGTTGGCTCCATCTTTGTGGTGGGCAGAACTAGGCCATATCCCCCAAGAACGTCCGCATTCTAATCTCTGTACACCTGTGAATATGTTAGGTTACATGTCACAGGGAAAGTTAAGGTTGCTAGCCAGTTGGCCTCAAAATAGGTAGATTATTTAGAGTCATCCCAGGAAGCCCAGTGACATCAGAATGGTCTCTAAAATGGGAAAGAGAAGCTGAAGAGCGAGAGTCAGAGGGAGATGTGACTATGGAAGGAAGAAAGAGAGAGAGCAGTGTTGCTGGCTTTGAGGATGCTGTGGGACCACAGGAATGCGGGTGGCCCCTGCCGGATAGAAAAAGAAAGGAAATAGACCCTGTAGAACCTCCAGAAAGGAACTCAGTCCTGCTGATACCTCGATTTCAGCCCACTGAGACCCTTGTTGAATTTCTAAGCTACATAATTATAAGACAATGGATTTCTGGGGTTTTAGCCACCAAGCCATTAGAGGTAATTTGTTACAGCAGCTGCACAGAACTAATACAATTAAAAAGTGTGACTTTACTTTCTCCAGGAGGGAAATTTCTGGTGCTTCCAGCTGTATATCAAAAAAGTATTTGGAAAACAGGTTCATCTAGATAAAATATGTTTTTTTTCACAAATTTCAACAGAACACGTCTCTGCTATCAAACAACTCTGTTAATAACACCTGGTCAAATACAGAAAATACAGGCAAGCAATATTTTATATCTGTATCCACGTTTAGTTACAGAGTAAACAATGACTAAAGGTTCCTTTAAAAGTAAAAAATACATCTTACCAAAAAAAAGAAAAACCCAATCTGAATAATGACACTATACTTAAACATAGAGAGTTCAAACAACTCAGCAGAAATGCGATGCGTTTCCTAATTATTAACTTGGTTGCTGACCATGAGATGCAGGATGCAGGTGTTCAAAGGAAGCATGCACTTTACCTGAATTTACTCAGTAAAACAATTCCAGCTTCTAAAATTGGTTTTAGGAATGATAACTTTTTTTTAAACTTTGACATGAAATTAACTTGTTGCTGAGAATTTGCACATGTGAATTCACCTTGACATTGATTTTTCGCAATCTTTATAAAGAAGAATAACATAAATAAACATGGCATTTTCCAGGTGGCTGCAAATCATACCAGGGAAAATAAAATCCTCAAATCGAGTGGAGTTTTGCAATAATCTTGTCCTTGGGGTGAAACTGTAGCAAGAACATGCTTCTAGAATTTCTAATGTTGAAACACTGACCGCTGTCCAAGGTGGAAGAACATTAAATCAAATTCCACGGTGGGAACAGGGATGATCATGAGATGGCGAAGTTTGAGATTTCTTATTCTCTGTTATTTCTCTGCCCATAACAAATCATTTTTCCAAGTTAAGAGTCACAGACAAGATCTATTAATTATCTTTCACACAGCAGTAAGAAGGAGATGTCTATTCCTGACTTGAAAAAATTCAAAAGAGTTGTAACATTGGTGTGACACCTTAAGCAAAAACCTTGGACTAGTTATTTACAGTTGTAAAGGGACCCAAATTAGCCACAGCAATCAGATTATATTTACACTTCCCATTGTTAGGGATGAAAATCCTCGGTGACAGTCACCAGCAGAAATCTCTGCCAGCCTTCAAAACGACCACCTTCTGTGGAAGCCAAAGTTTTCCCGGAAGACAACAGATCTGGGGCGAAAATGTCCTGTGCTGATTAAAACAACTAACCCTAGCATAATTTTATAAACCTCAGAGAGCTGCAACAGCAGTTGGGTTTTATTATTTACTAAAAGGTAAAATATTTCTCAAGATTATGGTTACAGATATACTTAATCGTTCCTTCACCACATGGGATTATTAATACAATACCCATATTAGATTTTATTCTGTATCTGATGTACACAAAAATCAGGTCTCTGTGTGAAAATGCTTTTTAATTTACATAAGAATGAACATTCAGCATAGATGTGATTGCTAATAATTTTCCCCCAGGTAGTTTTTGGTTTATAAGAGAATGGAAATGATTTATAGTTATGGTCAGTGATGATAACCAAATACTCAAATCACATTGTCTTTTTTAAAAAAAAACATTTTCTAGCCGATTCTGTTGGAAATCACACCAAAATACCATGATGTGATAATGTCTTAAAAATATATAAAAGAATTTCTCTGGTACCAAAACAGAGATATAGACCAATGGAACAGAACAGAGCCCTCAGAAATAACACCACACATCTACAACCATCTGATCTTTGACAAACCTGACAAAAACAAGAAATGGGGAAAGGATTCCCTATTTAATAAATGGTGCTGGGAAAACTGGCTAGCCATATGTAGAAAGCTGAAACTGGATCCCTTCCTTACACCTTATACAAAAACTAATTCAAGATGGATTAAAGACTTACATGTTAGACCTAAAACCATAAAAACCCTAGAAGAAAACCTAGGCAATACCATTCAGCACATAGGCATGGGCAAGGACTTCATGTCTAAAACACCAAAAGCAATGGCAACAAAAGCCAAAATTGACAAATGGGATCTAATTAAACTCAAGAGCTTCTGCACAGCAAAAGAAACCACCATCAGAGTGAACAGGCAACCTACAGAATGGGAGAAAATATTCACAACCTATTCATCTGACAAAGGGCTAATATCCAGAATCTACAGTGAACTCAAACAAATTTACAAGAAAAAAACAACCCCATCAAAAAGTGGGTGAAGGACATGAACAGACACTTCTCAAAAGAAGACATATATGCAGCCAAAAAACACATGAAAAAATGCTCATCATCACTGGCCATCAGAGAAATGCAAATCAAAACCACAGTGAGATACCATCTCACACCAGTTAGAATGGCCATCATTAAAAAGTCAGGAAACAACAGGTGCTGGAGAGGATGTGGAGAAATAGGAAGACTTTTACACTGTTGGTGGGACTGTAAACTAGTTCAACCATTGTGGAAGTCAGTGTGGCCATTTCTCAGGGATCTAGAACTAGAAATACCATTTGACCCAGCCATCCCATTACTGGGCATATACCCAAAGGATTATAAATCATGCTGCTAGAAAGACATATGCACACGTATGTTTACTGAGGCACTATTCACAATAGCAAAGACTTCGAACCAACCCAAACGTCCAACAATGATAGACTGGATTAAGAAAATGTGGCACATATACACCATGGAATACTATGCAGCCATAAAAAAGGATGAGTTCATGTCCTTTGTAGGGACATGGATGAAGCTGGAAACCATCATTCTCAGTAAACTATCACAAGGACAAAAAACCAAACACCCCATGTTCTCACTCATAGGTGGGAATTGAACAATGAGAACACATGGACACAGGAAGGGGAACATCACACTCTGGGGACTGTTGTGGGGTGGGGGGAGGGACAGCATTAGGAGATATACCTAATGTTAAATGACCAGTTAATGGGTGCAGCAAAACAACACGGCACATGGATACATATGTAACAAACCTGCACGTTGTGCACATGGACCCTAAAAGCTAAAGTATAATAATAATTAAAAGAAAAAGGCAAAGAAACCATCTTGCAACCAAATAACAAAAAAAGAAAAAAAAAAGAGTTTCTGCTGTTTCGACATGTGATAGTTCATGTGTAACGTTCATCAACAAGTGGAAATTGTCACTCTACCTATTTCATCAATTAGGTCGCAATGAGTTTTATAATTACCCACTAGGTGCTTCATGCAAAAGGCAGTGTTACATTCATAATATGAACTTATTAGAACTTCTAAATACATTCAGTAGTAATAACTATAGTATCCGTTTTCCTTTTAAAAATGTTCGTTACAGAAAACCAAACACCGCGTGTTCTCACTCCTAAGTGGGAGTTGAACAATTAGAACACGTGGACACAGGGAGGGGACATCACACACTGGGGCCTGTCAGGGGTGGGGGTTATGGGAGGGAGAGCATTAGGAGAAATACCTAATGGAGGTGACGGGTTGATGGGTGCAGCTATCCACCATGGCACGTCTATACCTACGTAACAAACGTGCACATTCCGCACATGTGTCCCAGAAGTGATAGTTTAAAAAAAGAGAAAAAAAAGGTCTTTATAATGATTACAATTCTGAACGTTACAACACTATCCTCCTAAAATAACATTATTGGATTTCTTTTATCTACCTCACTCAGGTTCCATTTTTAATCATAACCCTTCACAAACACATGGTAAAAGCAGTGATTTACTGTACTGGATTTTTAACTACCTATCTACATTTATGCTTTGCTGTTAAATCTGTCATTCCTGACAAACAGCTAAACAAAAACATTTGTTTATGGTATGAGATTAGGAACAAAAATCAAGAAAAATGATGTAGAACAGGGAATGATCTGATTTTTCAGACCAAAAAAACTAATTGAATTGTTACTTCAAAAAGGAAAGACAAGACAAAGGACATTTGGTGAATATTTGCAAAAAGGGAAAAAAAAAGCTGGTCGCATTGGTCAGCAGCAGTGATCTACAGCTCCGTATAATACGGTTCCAGCTCTATAAATCTTTTCTACTCCACAATACTTTCCCGAGAAAGTGATGTATCTCTAAAAAAGTTCCATCTACGTGTCACCCTGAAAGCTTACTATGTTGAGGATAATTCCAAATGCAGAAGTGTGCAGCACAACCCCTTTTTGTGACCCAAAACTGACTTATCTATCAACCATGAACATGTTTATAAAGTAAATATGGAAATATTCTAGCTTTTTAAGGAGAATGCTTGTCTCCTTTAAAGTATTTCGAACCTTCCAAAGCTTCTAAATATTAACATCTCTAAGCATAAGAAACTTTGCTCCTCCTGAGGTACTGAGGACTATTCTTACTGAATTACTGAAGTAAAAAATGTGTCGTATAAACCCAAGGATGGAGAGTCTAAATGACTTTAAGAAACTCCTGCAATGTCATAGGCACTGCAGGCTGTGAGTGGCACACATTTGAATAAGCCTGCATACGCCTAGTATCAGATTGAAGCACGTATAAATAAAAGGCCCTAGACGGTGAGAGATGATGGTAACTTAAAATATTACACACAAAGGAACGGAATCCAGATGCTCATGATAAAATATTTTAAGATCTCATTTTGTTTCTAACTGGTCTTTAGAAAATTTGGGGAACTCCAAAGTTAAGTAGACAGAATATTCAGGTAAATAACATAGTTTAAATACATACACATGCATACACAACATAATTATTTTTTTTAAAAAGACCATAATTTTAGCTGTTTTGTTTTGTTTTAATGAGGGATTGAAACTGCATACTATTAACATATGCCCCAAAATTGCAATTTGCTACATCTGACATTACACTTTCCTCTATTATAGGGTAGACTTTAGCAAATCAATTTGCAGATTATAAAGTGCTACCAATCACCACTTCTGAATTCATAATCTACTGATGTATGTTTAAGATTTGTACCTCCTTAAATTGCCATAAACATCTGCAACCCTCCCATCATAAATGTTCTTCAGAATGTTACAAGACTCAAATTTAAGTCTATGCTAAGTATTCTGAAGGCAATTGCTTCAGTGTAGTGATACATGTAAGATCCTTTTTCTTTTTTTTTGTAACCTCCTCTATAAACAGGCAACAAAACCTCAGTATTTTAAAAGTGAATGGGTTTTTTTTTTAATTTTATTTTAGAGACCCTTTTAGAACACGTAGTTAAAATTAAATACAACCAACATGATCATGCCTTTTAAAAAGTCACCATTTTATAAAGAAAATATCATGTAATTTAAAGTTTTTAAAAGCAGGGTTAGTATTAGAACTTTATTATATGGGCCAATGATTTCTGTTTAAGAATATTTTGTTTCAGTCTGAATACAGTCATCCCTTGGTACCTGTGGGGCACTGCTTCCAGAACGGACCCTCCTCAGAATCTGCAGATACTCAAGTCCTTTACATAAAATGGTGTAATATGTATATATAATCTATGCCCATCCTCCCGTATACTTTAAATTATCTACAGAGTTGTTATAATACTTAATACAATGTGAATGCTATGTAGTTGTTATACTGTATTATCATTTGTGTTATTTGTATCATTTTTTTGTTTTTCATTTTTTCAAATATTTTCAATTAGCACTTGGTTGAATCCATGGATGCAAAACCAGAGGATGTATTTTTAATCCCCAAAGTGTTGAATGAGTCGTGAGTCACAAAAACTAGTAAAATTAGTCAATCAAGTTTGTTTTTAAAAGCTGGTGGTCCAGCCGGGTGTGGTGGCGGTGCCTGTAGTCCCAGCTACTTGGGAGGCTGAAGCAGGAGAATGGCTTGAACCCAGGAGGCGGAGGTTGCAGCTAGCCGAGATGGCACCACTGCACTCCAGCCTGGCAACAGAGCGAGACTCCGTCTCAAAAAATAAAATTTAAAAAAATAAAATAAAATAAAATAAAAGCTGGTGGTCAACAGTTGATTAGATTTAAAAAATGTATATATACACCATGGAATACCACACAGTCATAAAAATAATAAAATCATGCCCTTTGCAGCAATGTGGATGGAGCTGGAGGCTATTCTTCTAAGTGAACAAACCCAGAAGCAGGAACTCAAATCATTTCACATTCTCACAAGTAGGAGCTAAATAATGGGGACATATGGACATAAAGATGGAGATAACAGACACTGAAAACTCCAAAAGCAGGGAGGGCGACTGGGGAGTGAGGGTTCATAAACTGCCTATTGAGTGTAATGTTCACCATTTGGGTGACAGGTGTACTAGAAGCACATACCCTACCATCACGCATGGAATAGCCATGTAACAAATAATCTCTGCGTCTAAAATTAGAACATAAGATAAATACAATAAAAAGATGGTGGTGACAATTAGTAAGGTCTGCCTGATATGGTTTGGCTTTGTGTCCCCACCCAAATCTCATCTTGAATTGTAGCTCCCAGAATCCCCACAGGTTGTGGGAGGGACCCCGTGCAAGATACTGAATCATGGAGGTGGTTGTTTTCCATGCTGTTCTCGTGATGTTGAATAAGTCTCATGAGAGCTGATGGTTTTATAAAGCACATGCCCTCTTCCCTGCTGCCATGTAAGATGTGACTTTGCTCCTCATTCGCCTTCAGCCATGATTGTGAAGCCTCTCCAGCAATGTAGAACTGTGAGTCCATTAAACCTCTTTCCTTCATAAATGACCCAGTCTCGGGTGTGTCTTTATTAGCAGCATGAGAACAGACTAGTACACTGCCCTTTCAAACTGATAATCAATCAACTCAAGGATATGTCCAGAGATTCCTCACCTCCCCAAACTTCAGCTTAAGGGTTTCAGGGCTGACACGGGATGTGTCAGTTTATTCAAGCTAATGCATAAGCAAGCATACCAAGAGGACAGCTAGAAAATCTCTGCTCTTCTCTCCAACTTTCCCTGATAAACAATGCCAAAAATGCGTTTCAAACTTCCATGTTTAAAATTATTTTTGAAATAATTATTATGCACCTCCACTGATAGGCTCATAGGACTTAATGTGAATAATATAATACATAATCCAAATCCTGTTGGAATTCTCAGTGTCTGTTATCTCTGTTTATGTCCATGTGTCCTTACTCTTCAGCTCCTACTTATAAGTGACAACATGCAATAGGCATGTAAACAAGAAGGCATTAAACTTGGAGGGAATAAAACTAGAAGTATTTTTGGCCGGATAGAAAAATGAAAGTCATGATAACAGTGAACAACAGGGGTATAGTTAACTTTAGTTGACGTTTCTGAATTTCCGTCTAAACTCACTCTATGACTACTACTTTTAGAAGTTTATTCCTCAAGAGAAGTGACTTGACATGTCAGTAAGTAGATTTTCCAATTATTGGAGGTAGGGCTAGGCAGGAGAGGTTTTTCCATCTGACCTAAAGAACTAAATTCAGATAAAATATTTTATACAAATTACACAATATTGTATACAATTTATACAAACATAAACTAAGACATTTCACCTCACCAAATCAGGATTCATTCATGATAGGTGTTGCCTTATGATTGTAATTACATATAACATTTAAATATTCGAGTAAAAATATAACTCTCAATTACAAAAAGGCAGGACTTAAAACATATTTCCATAAAGACATAAAACTTAAATTTCCCTATATGTTTGTTAATGTCTTTGGTCAATTTAGTTTCAAATAGATAAATTACATTGTTATACAATGGTAATAGATATATAAAGTACAGATTGTTGACTTTATATTTAGTATGTTTGCACGATATTTTTGGGAAATAGGCAAATGTTTATTAAACTATATAAAGCTCTGAAAAGCTATTTTATGAGTACTACTGTATCTGCTAGCCCACTTAATCTACATCAACAAGAGTTCATACAAGAAGATATATCATCAGGAAGCCAGGATTTCAATCTGCCTCTTATCACAGTAATATGAAGTCAATCTACACAATATAAAAGATGGGTGGAAGAAGTTAATGAACCCATTTATCTTCATGTATGGAAAATCTAATGCCAAAACAGCACATGATATTTTATTCACTATTTTCCCAGTGCATCCTACATTATGGAAGAGTTATTTTATAGCATCTGATAACATTTCTTTTGACTTCTATTTGTATGAAATAATAGTTTAAATATAAAGAAATGTTTTCATGTAGAATGTATTCAAATGCTAAAATATACATACATGTTATTGTCATCACGGTTGTAACAAATCTTTGCTTATTAATGAACTACCTTTAAATAATAGAACATTGTTTAGGTTTTGAAATGAAAGGAAAGGAACAGCTACAATGCAGTTTTAACCTTTTTACAACTAGAAAATAGTCTCAGAGTTTAAGTGTTTTATTTAAATTTAACTCTGGAAATAACAGTGCACTTCTCAAAGCTCTGTAAGTCTCAGTAACTTTGCATTAGTTGTAAAATTTAAAGAACTAAGTCAGCAGACTTGTCCCTCAGATATTTTATTTTAAAAACAAAAACTAAATGAATCATGTACTTTAACGTAAAAAGTAAAACTGACCCTGAATAAGTTCAGTGGATTATATCGATGTCAGCATCTTTGTTACGATACGGTCCTATAGTTTGGCCTACATTACCACTGGGGGAAGCTAGGCAAGTGGCCATAAAATATCTCTGCATTATTTCTTATAACTGCCTATGACCATGTAATTATCTCAGAATTAAAGCTTAATTCATAAAACTAGCTTCTTTCAAATAAAAATAACCAAAGGTTATATTTCTTGAGGAAAAATCCAGATTTGAACACTTTCAATGTTTAGAAATTCCCCAGTCAATTTAACATGTGATATGACCACTTAGCTATTTTGAAGGTGACAACTTTGTGTTCACTTGTCCTAAACACAGAATGAGTTTTACAAAATATCACTTACACAGAGTTTGGTCAGATTTGAAGATATGAATGTTAGATTATGAAGGGAAAATTTCAGTTTGGAACGACAAACAATACTTCCTGAGAAATCTGCTGTAAAAGACATCAACATAGTGAAGGATTACAAAGATTTCTGGTTCTTATATTTTGTTTTAGAAAGCAGAAAGAGTATTTGCCAAAGTCCTTACAGAAACACTGAGAAATTTTACTTTAATCAGAAAATAAGGAGATACCCTAAGTTTTAAAAATACTTCACCCAAAATGTGTATCATGCAGTTTAACAAAAAAATTCTCAGGGACAGCATCTGAAATAATTGGGGTATGAAATTCCATAAGCAAATATTACTAATTTAGATTAACCAAGCATTTCTTTGCTAGAAATTAAACCCATGATTTTATTTCACCAATTAACTTTATTATAGAACACAAACCATCTGTGCGTGCATGCGTCAGTCCCAGCATACACATTTGATGCTAGATGATAAATGTTGCAATTTGCAGGGTAAAGTTAGTATTTGCATTACTCCATTGTCTCTTAATTTTGAACAGAATTGGCACCTCTTCCTGGAAGACATCCTGTCCTTTCCTGTGCCATTTCAAGGGTTGTTAACTTTTTCTGACTGCTGTAGTTCTTAACATATCTTATGACACTGTTGTTTACATATGGGTTTTTAAAATAGATTGAGAACTTTTAAATTTATGAAGTGTGTGGAAAAGAATGTATGATCATTCATATTCCCATTTCATGAAAAATTAAATCATATTTTGGACGTAAAAATTGTTAAAGGAATGCTTTTCTATAAATATTTTCTTTTACTAGTACTTTTAATCATTGAAATTTAGATCATTCAATTATGGAGATTTCTTCATTGAAGAGAAAATATCTCTTCAAAACTCTAAATAAGCTGAGCTTTATCAACTAAATTTATAGGAATACAGGCTTCAGAGGTATTAATTTATCTTCCAATATTTTCCCTTCTAAAATTTCTCATGTTTTGTTACAGGTTTAAAGTGCAAGGCAACTATTGATATGAAAGATAATGTGGTATATGTAGTATAAGTGAACCTGATCTTTTCTCAAATATTTATTATTTTTATTTTCTTCGCTATCAAGAAGAGTGGTAACAAATATGTATTATTTGTAAAGACCCACAAAATTTGCATGAAAATAATTGTTGCATGAACTAGACATGCTTTCTGTGATATTAATCTGCAATATTCTGCAAGCCCCAAAAAAATATTCACACCCATTACAAGAAGCTTATTTCAGCATTTTACCTGTCAGAAACAGTGATTAATGTACTTAAAAGTAATTTTTGCAAACACTGTTATAATATAGTCCATGTGTAATATACATGTGAAAGCAAAGTCTGCAAAAAGTAGGATGTTATCCCTTCCTTGATTAGTTCAAATTATTTCATCAGCTAAATTCCTTTGAGATGTGTAAGATAAGGTGGTTCTTCAGTGGAACTTTGGACGGGAACTTATGACTGTAGTGACATGAATACATATGAAAGTACTTCATTTTTAAAATATAGAAAACGGACATGAAGAAAATGTACTTTAGAGTTTCAAATAATTGAAACCATCATTTTTTTTCAAATGAGGCACTAAATAAGTGCATAAGTCAATTTTTTTTCCAGCCTAGGCAATATGGCAATATATATAAGAACAAGTAAATATAACAAACAGTACAAGATTCATCTGGAGAAAAATAATTATACACGTGATAAAATACGAAAGAACAGGAGAAAACTCAATTGTTGATGTGGGATGAACTCATCACAGGATATCAATATATCACCAAGGTTTGCACATTTAAAACATGGGCAGGCCACAAGGAGGAGCTCTTGTGCAGGGATAGTGGCCTTTAATCTTCTATCTTCACTGTTTAATGAAAGCGATAGGAATGTTAGTAATTTCAAAAAGCATCACAGCAGTATTCATTAGAGAAGACTTGTGTGAACTGCCTTTCACCTGCTGAGCCCTGTTGGAAGGAATCAGCTGTAGGAGGGAAGAAGGCATTTATAAAGGCAAAGATCTGGAAACAGCTCTGGCCATCAGGTACTGAGAGAGAAGAGGGAGAGCACAGCAAGCCACAGCCGTTGCGAACTCGATGGAGAAATAAACACTGTAAGAGGCAGTGGCCACAAGAACCAGCCTGTGGGTGGTATTGACAACTTAACTGTACCTCCTAGCTGGGTGTATTAGTCAGGGTTCTCTAGGGCGACTGGACTAATAGGATAGATGTATGCATGAAAGGGAGTTTATTAGGAGAATTGACTCACATGATCTTAAGGTGAAGCCCCCAATACGCCATCTGCAAGCTGAGGACCCAGGAAGCCAGTCTGAGTCCCAAACTGCAAAAGTAGGGAAGCCAGCAGTGTCCCCTTCAGTGTGTGGCCGAAGACGCGAGAGCCCCTGGCAAATCACTGGTGTAATCCAAGAGTCTGAAAGCTGAAGAACTCAGAGTCCGATGTTCGAGGGCAGAAAGCACCCAGCACGGGAGAAAGATGGAGACCAGAGGACTTAGCCAGTCTGGTCCTTCTGCGTTCTCCTGCCTGCTTTTTTCTTAGCCACAATGGCAGCTGCTTAGGCAGCGCCCACCCAGATTGAGGGTGGGTCTGTGTCTCTCAGTCCACTGACTCAAATGCTAATGTCCTTTGGCAATACCCTCAAAGACACACCCAGGAACAGTTATTTGCATCTTTCAACCCAATCAAGTTGACACTCGTTATTAACCATCACACTGGGGAATAGCAAGCATCAGCTACCAACTATTCTGTACTCATTTAATCAAAGCTTTGCTATGCTTGGGTTGTATTACAGCAAGAAGAAGAAGAGGCCTATCTTTTTATCATTTTTAAAACACTGGGGCAGGAGGCAGAAATACAGAGGACTCTACCAATTGACCTGATTTCCAGAGAGGGACTATGCACTACCAGGAGTGAAAAATTTGCAACATGCCACCCAGGGTACGAGGACACACACATATCTTCCTCATTTGATGAAAAAGTGGCACAAATTAGAGGACAGTGGACAATAACTTTTATGAATTAAATTCAGAGAAGAATATGTGTAAATAATAAAGTAAGAGGAGGTGCTTCTCTAAAGAGCGTGATATAAATAACTTTACTTAGAAAATATTTAAGGTCTAAATATTTTCTCATTGTTTGTCCTTGTTGGAATATTGAATACATAGACACTAAAGGAACGCTTGTGGCCAGGCTCTGTGGCTCTCGCCTGTAATCCCAGCACTTTGGGAGACTGAGGGAGATGGATCACTTGAGTCCAGGAGTTTGAGAT
This sequence comes from Symphalangus syndactylus, assembly GCF_028878055.3. Classification (NCBI taxonomy): domain Eukaryota; kingdom Metazoa; phylum Chordata; class Mammalia; order Primates; family Hylobatidae; genus Symphalangus; species Symphalangus syndactylus. Next base: position 14,258,521 of record NC_072447.2, on the reverse strand, counting down.
CAGCCTGGGCAATATGGCAAACTCTGTCTCTACACACACACACACACACACACACACACACACACACACACACATATATATATATATACACACTGAAATTAGCCAGGGGTGGTGGCATGCCCCTGTGGTCTCAGCTACTCCAGAGGCTGAGGTGACAGGATTGCTTGAGCCCAAGAGGTCGTGGCTGAAGCAGTGAGTTGTGGTCACATCATTGCACTCCAACCTGGGCAGCACAGCAAAACCCTGTCTCAAAAAAACAAAAGCAAAAACAAAAAATGCTTGTGATAAATGTGAGACACTGAGATTAAATAGAAAAGGGGGTTCCTTACACCCACCGCCTAGCTACCCAGCTCAAAATAAGAAGTTGCTGAGGCTGGGCACGGTGGCTCACGCTTGTAATCCCAGCACTTTGGGAGGCCGAGGCGGGCGGATCACGGGGTCAGGAGATCGAGACCATCCTGGCTAACACAGTGAAACCCCGTCTCTACTAAAAATACAAAAAATTAGCCGGGCGTGGTGGCGGCGCCTGTAGTCCCAGCTACTCGGAGAGGCTGAGGCAGGAGAATGGCGTGAACCCGGGAGGCAGAGCTTGCAGTGAGCCGAGATCGCGCCACTGCACTCCAGCCTGGGTGACAGAGAGACTCCGTCTCGAAAAAAATAAAAAAAAGACGTTGCCGAAACCCTTAGGGTCCCTGAGGGTCCCTCATCCTGACAACTCTCTCCCCCAGAGAGATTACCATTATCCTGTATCTTGTGTGGTTTTTAATTCCTCTTTATCTTTATTAATAGTTGTACCTTCATATGTGCCTCTAATATGTTGTTTAGTGTTGCGTGCTTTGAACTTTATTCAAGTATACTCAAGAAATATGTATCTTTCTGTGGTGTGCTATTTTCATTCAACATTGTGTTCCTGAGATTAATCTTGTTAACATTTACAGTTCCGGTCCCTCATTCACACTGCTGTGTAGTATTCCATTTGTAAACATGCTATGATTTGTTAACTTGCTCTCCTGCTAATCTTCAGTGCCCTGTTACCGTAGACAGAGCTGCCATGGATGCTCTTGTGTGTCCTTATGCACATGTGTCTGAGATTCCTTGCTAGCTTTTTAGGGGTTGTGAGCATCTTAAAACATATTGTATAATTTCATATTGTCTTTTCAACCAGTGTGACAATCCATAATCTCATCTGCAGTGCATAAGGGCTGCAATATTCCCACGTTCAAATTGTCATTCATATGATCAAAAACATTGACTAATTATTTACTGCTTACTATATTAAGTAAAAATATTTGCAGTTTATGTACAAACTAATTTTTCTGGCTTATCACTGTCTGTTTGCTACTCTAAAACATAAACCTGAGTGCCAATCATGAAGTGTGCCTCCCTGTCAGTGCAGGAAAAATTCACAATTTTCAAGTTATACAAATACAAGTTTAATTTTAATTTTATCTAAAATGGTATGATTTCAATCAGAATTGCCCTAACACTAGCAGAAGATAGAGCTTTGCCAAACCCCACTGTGCAAAGGAAGTGTGCATATAGGTTAAGAGATGTGAATGCAACCATTCTCTTTTTTTTTTAGCATAAAAAACCTGCCCACCTATGGGAATGCAAACAATTTACTCCACTTTTCATTCACAAAATGTTGACAATGCATTCCATAAAATGTTTTATGATGACTAAATGAGATAATATATGAAAAGCCTCTTATACAACGCTCAGTATGAAACAGACATTCAATAAAGCTATGGTTATTCAGCAGCAACGCATTGATAAATCACCAACTTTGAGGGCTACTCTAATAACGAACAGGTATAATATAACCATATTCATTAAAAATATAATTTCTCCAAAGTTGTTACTTCAATAATATTTAATATTCCAGGTAAGATAACCTTACTATATTTTAAAAGCCCAGGTGTTCTTTATCGTAATAAAAATGTAGTAATCTGCAGATGAGATTATTAGATCAGAGACTAACACACTTCTTCGTAGAAATTAACTGGGGTCAAAGAATGTACATGCTTTCCAGACATACACCATGCACACAGGCATATTGTCTCTGGTCTCAAGACTGAATTCAAGGCTAGCCTTTTGAACATCTACATCTTATTAAATTATGTTTACACTAAGTTAAAAGCATTTTAATATAATTATCGCTGAGGCTTGTCGTCACTTACAAATCCCAGAAGGATTGTGTTGCATGACAAAGCAGACCAGAGATCCAGATCCTAAGTGGTAAACAAGACTCCTTCTCACCTCCACATAGTGCTGTCATTCTGCACGGACGGCAATCTCTGTATCACTAACATCTATTAATGTCACACACATGTTGAGAGCAGGCTAGGTCTTTTCATAGAACCAGATGGACAGAAAGAAATGGAGAATGAATATTAGCTTTAATGAATGGATGCAGAGGATCAAATATTATCCTTAAAAGAATATTTTTGGTTCTTTTCATCTCCTTTCTCCCTATTTAGCTATATTTTTCATGAGGAATATTAATGCACTATTAGTCCACAAGTTCAACCTCTGTGCACTGAGAAATAGGATTAGCATGGCTTATAAAATTAATCTGGGGGGAGGTTTCAGCTATCGAGGAATTATAGGGTGTATTAATTCTTACTTATTTAGGTTACAGACGGTTAAGCAAGGAATTATGTACTTATAATTAGGTACAGAATCGATAGCGATCACATGGTTGTTACTTATCTATCACTTCTGTTCCAAATGCATTTAAGTTTCTTGCAAATGCATACAATATAGCAATATAAAATACTTAAACTCTTTAGAAAGAACCTTTAGAAAATACAAAAAATAGGGAAGCAAGATGGTGTCAGAAATGTGGTCAGTGAACAAATGGACACTGGCGAATCATGCACTGAGTCAGGGCAGAGCACAAATTTGACTTTGAGTTTTCTAATTAACATGCAGAAAGGAGAAAATATAACCAGTAACAAGACCGTGCATGATATATTCTAGTTATTTGGGAGAACACCAATATGAAATAAGAGAAAATATTTCCTACGGCCCCTCATGAAGAGAAGGTTTTATGATGGCTAAAGCAGTTCAGTAAGAAGCGACTGTGTTGGGCCCAGTACGATGTGCTCCAGTTAGGCTTTTTTTTCTTTTTTTTTTTTTTTTTTTTTTTTGAGACAGAGTCTCACTCTGTCGCCCAGGCTGGAGTGCAGTGGTGCAATCTCGGCTCACTGCAAGCTCCGCCTCCCAGGTTCACACCATTCTCCCGCCTCAGCCTCCCAAGTAGCTGGGACTACAGGCGCCGCCACCACGCCTGGCTAACTTTTTGTGTTTTTAGTAGAGACGGGGTTTCACCGTGTTAGCCAGGATGGTCTCGATCTCCTCACCTCATGATCCGCCCGCCTCAGCCTCCCAAAGTGCTGGGATTACAGGCGTGAGCCACCGCGCCCAGCCAGTTAGGCATTTTTGGTGGTCTCACTTCATCTTGAAACAGATTTTAGATAACATGGCAGAATGGATGGCTTCGTTTCCTCCAGGCCATCTTTCATAAATATTATTTATCTTATCCACGTGTCTGAAAAGTATCCAGCTGCAGTGAATTCGTGATTATAGTCCCAGACAAGTAGTGGGAAAGCTGTAATTCTATGTTTTCATTTACAAACAAAGCTTTACACTCCAAAAGTCAACAAAATTGCATGTAGTACAAACATCCTCATGTGAAAAGCAGGAGCTGGATAAAGATGGGCCTGAACAGACCGCTCAATTTCTGACTTGAAAGGTACACAAGCAGCGCTGGCAGTCAAAGTGAAGAGTTCCTCAGAAAACAATTTTGGGACTACTTTAATGCAAAGAAAAGCAGGAAATAAAGTTCAACAGCTGCATTCCATAAAGCATACTGGCAGTCATTTGTCAAAAAAATAAATAAAAATAAAATTAAAAATAAAACTCTTCTAGTGAAAAATGGCTCAAGCCTTAGGAAGGAAGAAGGAAGAGAGAGGAAGGGAGAGGAGGAAAGAAACCAGCTCCAGCTACAGTGCTTGGTTTTGAGCAACAAAGATTCCTGAAATACTTTCCAAAATAAACGTGTGGCAAAATGCTGAACTTGGAAACAGAAATAGACAACTTGATGCACAAAATAATCAGTTCTAAAATAGTCAAAATGCACAAAAGGATACAAAGCATTTGTGGTGTTGACTGAGAAATTAACCATGTACATTTGCTAAAAGTAAAAACCTGGGGACAGAGACTGAAAAATACAATGGTCCCCAAGGCTATTTATTTTGGCATTACTTATTTATAAAGTAAATACATAAAATTGAAAGTCTTTCCTATAACCTGCGTCTCCAAATCTCTCAGAGTCTTTGTTTCAGGTCTGGTCTGGCCTCCCTCATTTTTGTTCTCAGTCTGCCTGGATCCTGAGGTCACTGAAGTCTGTGCTCCCAGCGCGTGTCCATTCCACAGTGGAATGTGAGAACGTAGTAAAACACAAAAATACAAATAAATAAGATTCTATGTTTGAGCCTGAGTGAGAGCAGCTAGAAGTGACTTAGATTAACTGAAAAAGGTGTAAAAGAATTTTGCTAAAATCATGCCTCAAAGAGTCTACAGTATTAATCGTGTAATACAGCACTACGCCACACGAGGGCACTATATGGTCAGCTTACTCAGATGAAAGCAAAATGTAAAAGGAGTTTATAAGAACAAGATTTGATGAAAATAAAATTACATTCTCTCCCAGGTAATAAAAAAAATCAAAATTCTGGAACATTTAAAGACCCTATGTGTGGTTTGTAATAAAATGGTAATAGCTTGACTTGCTGTCATCCATTTCACCTGCAACTTGGCCCCTATCAGTTTTTCAAACAGCTTAGGAATTTTTCAACGTAAAGTCCTTTACGCATTCTATTTATCTCTGCCTAGGACACTCTCTGACCTCACTGTAATCTTTTAAGGTCCCAGCTGAAATGCAATTTCCTCAGAGACAGCTAACCTAGACACCTTACCTAACGCAAGTCTCTCTTACGCAACATGCAACTGTATGTCAGCCCTCGGTGTATTTTAGTCATGGCACTTACCGAAAGTATTTTATTTATGCACATCGCACATTCCTATGTGAGTTTTGTCTGTTCCCTTCAATATGCTTTAAGCTCCATGAGGCTAAATACCTGTCAGTTTTGGTCACTGTCTAATCCCCAGAGCCTAGGACAGTGGGGCATAATAGAAACAAAGCTATGTGTTGAATGAATGAATGAATGAATGAATCTCTGTGACTGTGGCTTATTTCTCCCTACAAAGTTTGACTGAGCCCCACACTCTCACAGAAATCTTTACAATAATAACAAAAAAGTAGTGAATGTCACCATGTGTTTTCTGACCAATAAACTTGAGAACTTGTCTGGAGGTTATATGAATTATGGAGCGTTCTGATATACTCTTTATTCAACATTGCTTCTCTTCTATTTAAAAACCTGCCCTTCTTTGGAAAGGGTGAAGTGGGACAGGCTGAAGAACACAGATGTTTGAGGGAAGAATGCTTACATTCACCCACTTTGTGATAACTCTACCCTTGTTAAAAGGGAAATACAGAAAAGAGGTTACAGAGGAGTTTAATGCTGCCCTTTCTTAGCACAAGAACAACACAATTCTCTTTTCTTTTTCTCCAACTTTACAGGTACTTACTGTGGCGTATAAAATGGTCACTTACAAATTAGACCAACAAAAGGGTATTAAAAGTATTTGTTTATGGGACATTGGGGTGTAAAACACACCACTCAACATCGTGATGTAACTTTACACAACAATAGGGAAGGAGATAGAAAAGTCAAAATGCACGGGGTGAGGTGAACCACAGCAGGGCAAAGTGATCCGAAGACAATCTTCACAGAGTTCCAAGATCATGTGGATTCCAAAAGGCCAGAGGCCATTTGATCCTTGATAATAACTCCATGCTTAGCGTGATACTACAATATAATTGTGGATTAAGTAGATAAGTGCGTCTTGAAGGGTTAAACCAAAACTATGGTTGGTCATAAAGAGGTGGCCGTGTTTTTTTGTTTGGTTTGGTTTGGTTTTTGGTTGTTTTTTTTTTTGGTCGAGGAAGAATTGGTTAGGGTATAAGGTCTTCATTTCAGGCTTCCATCATCAAAGACTGACAAATCCAAGCGAGCTGGAGTGAAGGTTAGGTCTTCCCCAGCCGTGGTCTTCACAGAGTAGAGGATCAGACCCCAGCAGGACTAAGGGGAATTCGGTGACCTTGTTACTCATAGGTCAGTAGCTTGGGGTTGCACTTTCTCCTTTTTTCAACCCGTAGTCGACGCAGCAAAAAGGCCCAGAACTGGCGAAGGAACAAAGCAGCAAAAAGTGAGGCCCAATAAAAGCTTCAGGCTCAAGAAGACCCCTGAGAAACGAAAGGGAGAGACTATTCCAGGGGACAGTAGGTGAAAAGGGGATAACTAAAAGCGCAGTGGCAAAATGTTCTTACACGTAAGGGATGTTCGTTAATGGACAAATATTCATGGCACTATGATCTGTTAGAACAAATGTAGAATCATCTGTATGCTTTAAATACCTTGTGTGTAAGATTTTAACTGTTTATTAGAAGTCCGAGAACCCCGTTTAAGATATTTGGATATTCCCTCCCCTTCCTTTCCAAGATTCAGATACTACTAAGGGTGTAGCAGGATGAGCCGCAGACAAAACCCCTCAGACGCCGAGTTGTAGAAGGAAGGGCTTTATTCAGCGGGGAGCATCAGCAAGCTACTGCCTCAAAACCCGAGCTCCCCAAGTGCACAATTTCTGTCCCTTTTAAGGGCTCACAACACTAAGCATTTCACAAGAAAGGGTCGTGATTGATTTGAGCAAGCAAGGGGTACGTGGCAGGGGCTGCATGCACCGGTGGTCAGAGTGAAACGGAACAGGGCAGAGAGTTTCACAATGTTCTTCCATACAATGCCTGAAATCTATGGGTAACATCGGGTTCTAAGTCATGAGTTGATTTTTAGCTACTAGGTTTAGGCCAGGCAGGCCCAGGCCTGGTTTTGGGTCTGGCGCTGAGCTGCCTGTCTTTGATTTCACTTCCTAGTTTTTTTCTTAAAACAAGTACTGAGTATAAAACAATATAAAACAATATGAGAGGGTCTCTCTCTTCCCTCAAGGGTAAAAATAAGATTGCAACAAATCTAAACTTTATGGAAGTCAAATAAAAAACACTTAAACATATGTAAATAATTGCATACATAAAATACTGCATTAAAATGCCTCCTAAGTGTCACGTAGTCTTTAAACAAATATATTTTCAATGATGGCACAGCTTTTTGGTTCCGTTTCTATTTTAATCTCTGATATTCGCACATACCTGTGCACACCTGGAAACACCTATTACTGTTTCAAAAAGACAACTATTAACAAAGTTCTTACATACACCTGCATATCACGCATTAGAAACAAGTACTTTATTCATTTCATGTCTTCAAAATTATGTTAATATACTAATCAGGTATTCCATCCTTTCTCCAATATGATCGTCCTAGAATAAGCTACCCAACTTTCTCAAAGATGCAAAATGACCATATTTAAAGTTTGGATGAAATTTAATTCATCTTTAATTTGTTTCTGTCACTTTACTATGTTCTGGGGTTTTTTTTAATCTCTCTCTCTCTCCTTCTCTCACTCTCTGTCACACACACACAAACACACATGCCTGGTGCTGTCAGCTCTGAGATTTCTGATGATCAAGAGAAACAGGACATCTTTTAAACTTGAAGTACATTCATATGTCAATGAATGACAACGTGTTTGCGCCATTACAGACAAAATCACAGCAGTCTTTATTTCCAAAAGCCAAAAAAGTAGGGCTCAATCAACATAAAATGTCATAAGCAATAATTAAATAAATGCCAATAGAATGACCTTATAATTTTCAAACCCATGTCAGATAAAGCTATAAGAGATATGCAAATGCCATATAACGTATGATATTAATACCTGTGTTTTGTGGTATTAAGAACATGAAAAAATAGAAAATTCTATGAAGTTCAAAGTTCTTTAAAGTTAGATGGAAAAGGCATTCATTGGTATTCCCACGAAGTTTTAAGGTTTAGTTGGAAAATACACATATGTTTCTTAAGAGCTAAAATAATGCATTCGACATACAGACAAATGACCAATGTAGGTGGGAGGGCAGAGTTCTGTGATTAGACAGGAGAATTAGAAATCTGTTCCAAGGAACTCCAGGGAATGGGTGGTATAACTTCCTCCTTGAGGTCCGAGGGTCACCAACATAAAAGCTCTACATAAGTTTTTATTAGTAGCTCAGAAAAAAGAAACAGAATCTAAAAATATCTGTCAAAATCCTGGCAAAGATTTCCGGTCATAATAAATCATAGTCGCACAGGATGACATGATCTCCCACAGCATAAGATTTAGAATTAAGTGTTTGGTATTGTGAGTATCTTCAGTTACCAGATAGTCGTTGCTTTCATGATGTGTACACGTCTCCTTAGCCTCGGCAGGTTTCCAATTAAGCATAGAAATACTTTAAAAATCTGAAATCCTAGTAAAGATAGTTTGGCATTGGAAAGGATCCAATCTGTGTTGGAAATCTACATACGTGTAATGTTTAAGAGAACTTCGCTTATGAGAGAAAGCTTCGTTTTGTTTTTTGAGAGAGAGTCTCACTCTGTCGCCTAGGCTGGAGGGCAGTGGTGGGATCTCAGCTCACTGCAACCTCCCCCTCCCAGTTCAAGCAATTCTCCTGCCTCAGCCTCCTGAGTAACTGGCACTACAGATGCACCCCACCACGCCGGGCTAATTTTTGTATTTTTAGTAGAGACAAGGTTTCTCCATGTTGGCCAGGCTGGGCTTGAACTCCTGACCTCAGGTGATCTGCCCTCCTTGGCCTCCCAAAGTGCTGGGATTACAGGCATGAGCCCCCATGCCCAGCAGAGAGTGAGTTTTAAAGGTACAATATCTAATGTGCAGTTGAGTACTTGAAACAGATATTTGATTTTAAATTTCTTACTAATATAAACAATATTGGAACATTTGGCAAAGCGTTTGGATTCACCATATTGATTGTTCTTACAAAAATAAAATTATCGGGGAAATTTTGTTTGTAGATGCAGACACTAAAGAACTTAAGTGAAATAAAATATATTACATTTGGAATTCTTAGTGAATTGGAATGATGGTTTCATAATTTCAAACTTAAAATATGTAATTATTCGCTTGATTTTGACATGGTATTTTAAATTGATATTTTAGTATTTATATATTATTTTGGAACAACTAGATGCATTTTAGGGTCACTATTTTTATTAATTAGATTTATAAAAGTTATTTAGATATGCAGAAAAAATTTACTGTCCTAAATTTGAAGCACTCAAAAAATAAGTTATAAAGGTTTATAAATAAATTTAAAAATATTTGAAAATGTTTTACATTTGTAACCAAGATTAAAAAAATTCATAAGCCCTTAAAATAATTGCTGCAATTTCCCATTTTAAAAATAAAATAATCTCAGTAATGAAAGAGACCTAGAGAAGAACTAGGCTTATAAATCTAAAAATTGAATAGCAAATGTTAAAAATGAGCTTTAGAAGTTTTCTCTGCACAAAAAAGAAGACAAAAGAAGTCATTAAACCCTACATTCATTTTTAATTACAAGTCGGATATTATTTAAGAGAACAATAATATGTCCCCTTTCATGTAATGTCCAGAATTCAAAGGAACCACAGGATGTCCTGTCGTTTATTCTCCGAAGTGGAATGCAATCATTTCTGCAGATAATACTGATTAATTTGAGCCAGGCTTCCACCTACATCTCCTATGCAAATAAACTTTACAAGGCCTTTCATTACATTATATACAAATATTTATTCTCTTCATCAGTCATATTCTAATTATAGAGGCTCAACAAGGTAAGTTTAGACTGACAAATATCTATGCTTATTGTTATAGATTCACAAAGTGCTCCTTCTTCCTTATTAGTCAGATAATGTTCTTTCCTTTTACCCTATAGACAAAGGATGTGATTCATTAGGAAGTATTCCCCAACAGAGAAAATGTTTATGTAAGCTTATTCATGTGTTCTTTTCAAATGCAAGATAATTTAAATATTCTTTAAATGTTTTTCTTTTCTTGAGAGTAAAAAAAAGGGAAACAGATGTTTTCATCACAAACACCATTTACCAACCAACCCAAAATGCATGGCCATTTATATTAAACAAGAAAACAAGTAGAATATGTGATTGCCTACATTTGTGCCATATAAATTCATTGTCGTTACTCTCAACTGAACTCCTGATGCTGCCTAAAAAAAAGAGACCACGTTTATTTTCTCAATTCAACCCATCACCCTTCAGAATGACTATTTTAATCTTTCACCACAAACACAAGTCTGTATTTCCCTCTGCTGTCCTTAATCTTTGTCTCTTTCTTCCCTGAAACAAACAAAAGCCAAGACAGGAAACTGTGCTGCATCCTCCTCTAGTCAACCTAAGGCCAGTCTTTCCTATGGCCGCTACCCCACCTGTGGAGGAACATTCCAAAGTCAATGTCATTTCTTCCACCTGAAACAAATTTTACATGTGCTACCACTGTCCTGATTTTGTGTTTCCTCCTAAGCTCTTCAGTAAGATTGTCAACATTACCCATCCTCAGTCTCCCTCTCTTATTCCTCTACACGGTCCAATTCCATTGCTGCTGGCATGACTTGACCAATTTAGCTGCATTCACTACTGAAACAAAAGGGCTAATCACTACTTTGTTCCTATTGCAGACATTATTTATTGACTGTGCAGGATTACTAGACACAATCTAGCACACTCTTTAAACACACACATACACACACACATACACACACATACACACATACATACACACACATACACACACACACACACGCAGTTTTCCATGTGCTACCAGTTGTGTTCCCAGGGAAGGAGAATGTCAGATTGATACTAACAAGAAGGATGTCTTTTATGGAATTCTCTTGGGAGCAATATCTAGGAAAGTAGAGAGAAGCATGGTAGGACAAGGAGAGAAAGTGGGCTGGATGCAGCTTCAGCCTATGGGGACACTGGTGTTAAAATAACACTTCAGAGTTGCATAAAGGCCAAGTTCTAGTTGGAACGGGTAGACTGTGCCTTCATATCCGTCTGTTGATCAGTCATTGGTTGCAGGCAGTTGAGGCCACCCTTAAAGAGGGCTGTGATCACAGCACCCATCATACAATGCAACCTCATTGTAAGGATGTTCCTCACACCTCTATAATTCTTGCTTCTAGATTGTTCGTTACCAGGTCTTACTTTTCTACTTATTTTTAAAGTGTTTTCCCCACACTTTTCCCCACTCTTCTTGCAATATACACTCAATGGAATCTCACCTACTCCCATTCTTTCCTTTAATAATGATAGACTGAAGGGACCCAAATTTATATCTGTACCAGATATTTCTTCTAGATCTAGACATATATTTGCAAAACCTGCTTGTAGAATTCTACTCATGATTTTCCCCCACTTCCTGTTCTTTCCCAAACAATCTTTCTTTTTTCTTGCTCCACAAACAGAAACTAGAATGATTTCTTTAAAAATACAATTGAGGTCAAGTTACCCTTCTGCTGAAACTTTTCGGTATCTTCCCAGTACCCTTCAGATAAGGTAAGAACATTCTTAAAATGACTCTTTCAAAGCTCTGCACATTCTGATCTACGTTTCTTCCTTAAGTTCCTCTCTAGGTTAATTTTACTTATTCATAGTTCCTCCTTGATCCCTGTCATTCGGTGAATCTTTCTTTATTTTTAAAGTATCTGTTTAAATGGCATTTCTTTAAAACCTCTTACTCATTTTCCAAAAGTAGTTAAGGATTTTGTTCTATAATATCACTCTATCTTTGTGTTTATTCAAATGACAAAATTATGTACTTTATTCTTTTGTTTCATATATTTTTCTCCTGTTTGACTGTGAGTTTCAAGGGGGCAGGGGAATAGATTATCCTATTTTTTTTGTTTTTAGTCTATACCCAGTGCCTAGAATAAGGCTTCATGCACAGAAAACATTTTATGTATGTATATGCTGAGAAAAGCAGTATGATTGAAGAATGCATAAATAGTGACTGGAAAATGAACATGCGAATCCCAGCACTTTGGGAGTCCGAGGAGGGCAGATAACGAGGTCAAGAATTTGAGATCAGCCCAGCCCACAAATGAAACCCCGTCTCTAGTAAAAATACAAAAATTGGCCAGGCATGGTGGTGGACACCTGTAATCCCAGCTACTTGGGAGGCTGACGCAGCAGAATCACTTGAAGCCAGGAGGCAGAGGTTTCAGTAAGCCAAGATCGTGCCAGTGCACTCCAGCCTGGGCAACAGAGTGATACTCTGTCTAAAAAAAAAAAAGAAAAAAGAAAATGTACATGCATAATTTAGCATGTGTTTCTACCACTGAACACAGTGTGGGCAACATAGGAATATATATCAGGATGATGCAGATGAGGAAATAATTCTGAATTATTTAATCGTCAGGATTTACAGCTAGGATTATTTTCAAAGGCCTATTGATATACAATGGAGATGGATGAGCATGTACTACCTGAGGGCAGAAGAAAATCTCAATGAAAAATAGGGAGTAGAAATCAGAAGACAACAAAGAGGATGGCAAGATAATAGCTTCTCCAAAGTAATACAAATGAACACACTGAAAAACAGGCATGGGTAAGTTCAGTATGGCAAAATGTCCAAATATATACTGGGAAGCAAATGGAAAGTTTTATCTTGACTTTCGAGGTGAATAGAGATCTACAGGGATAAATAATATTTTATAGCTGAGAAAACACATGTGAAAAAGGGGAGAAATGGCCGGGCGCAGTGGCTCATGCCTGTAATCCCAGCACTTTGGGAGGCCAAGGCGGGCGGATCACCTGACGTCGGGAGTTTGAGACCAGCCTCACCAACATGGAGAAACCCCGTCTCTACTAAAAACATGAAATTAGCTGGGCATGGTGGCGCATGCCTGTAATCCCAGCTACTAGGGAAGCTGAGGCAGGAGAATCGCTTGAACCTGGGAGGCGGAGGTTGTGGTGAGCTGAGATCGCGCCATTGAACTCCACCCTGGGCAACAAGAATGAAACTCTATTTCAAAAAAAAAAGAAAAACAGGAGAAACTTGCCCCAAATCATTTGGTTAAAAAGTAACATATTTAAAATGTGAACCAGCCAGGCGTGTTGGCTCTCACCTGTAATACCAGCACTTTGGGAGGCCGAGGCAGGCAGATCACCTGAGGTCAGGAGTTGGAGACCAGCCTGGCCAACATGGTGAAACCCCATTTCTACTAAAAATACAAAAATTAACTGGGCGTGGTGGCGGGTGCCTGTAATCCCAGCTACTTGGGAGGCTGAGGCAGGAGAATCACTTGAACCCGGGAGGCGGTGGTTGCAGTGAGCCGAGATCGCACCACTGCACTCCAGCCTGGGCAACAGAGTGAAATCCTGCCTCAAAAAAAAAAAGTGAACCAGTTTCTTTCTAACCTCCAAATGCACAATATTCCACGACACCAACCCTACACCAAAGAAATGTGTAGAAGTTTATAAAAATCGTTATTAACTGATTTTTTTTCAGCACCAGAATCAACTACCCTGACTCTAGCTTTAGAAATGTAAGTTAAAAAAAGAGGAAAATAACTTCGAAGGAAGTAATTCTTTGAAAGCCGTTAGGACAACACAATGATTTGAGGGTCTTGTGCTTTTCCATGAAAAGGTGGGGCTAAGTCTGTTGTAGAGGGTGAAGGAGACACAGGAGTTACAAATGTGCCAACACCGTGGCCCTTGGAAATAATTTGTAAGATCAAATGAAAATCGCAATCGAGACTGTCACTTTTCGGTCAGATTGTTTTCAATAGATAATGAGTGCAGGCCCGCAAATGTGTATGGGAATTATGTGGCATATCAAGGTACATTTCTGCAAAACATACTCGGTGCAATAAGGCTTGTGCATTCAAGCAGGAAACACAGCAGGACGTACAGGAAGCCAGTGTCCAAAGAGCTGAAGGTGACCCTGTGGCCTTTCAATATTCACACTAAGAAGCAAAAGCAATAGCACAGCCTATCCTGGTCGGTGATGTGTGTGTGTGTGTATGTGTCACAGCTGCATTAGACCAGACCACGTGGTAATATTGTCTAAAGAAAGAAATAGAAAATACATAGAAAGCTCTAAACTTGTTTTTCTTTAGAAGTTATGTCCCAACCATGATAAAAGTGCTATTTTTTCCCCTTGAGGAAACAAAGAATAAACAACGATAACATTTCTACCCATTTTTTTTTTTTTTTTTGCTGTTATATCCATTTTATGATGCTTTGGAAGGACTATTTATTCTTACTTTTAAAGCCAGTCAGAATGTGTTTGGGTTTCTCTTATTTCTGTCTTTTTAAAGCTTCAACATAAACGTTCTTTAGTACATCACACATTGCAATATTAAAAGAAAACCCTATCTTGCCTAAATAAGCAGCATCGTATAATATCCAGTCGAAAATAACTTCAATGTGTGTGATATGAATATTGCTTTCGGAAAAATTTATGGTCTGTTTGGACCACTCAATATGTAATTATTAAACTAGGATGCCATAGTGTTTAAACAGTTTTCACATCAGAAATGTAAGAAGTGCTTCTCCTCAGCAAATGTAAAAGAACACAAATCACAACAAACTATCTCTCAGACCACAGTGCAATCAAATTAGAACTCAGGATTAAGAAACTCACTCAAAACTGCACAACTACATAGAAACTGAACAACCTGCTGCTGAATGACTACTGGGTACATAACGAAATGAAGGTAGAAATAAAGATGTTCTTTGAAACCAATGAGAACAAAGACACAACATACCAGAATCTCTGGGACACATTCAAAGCAGTGTGTAGAGGGAAATTTATAGCACTAAATGCCCACAAGAGAAAGCAGCAAAGATCCAAAATCGACACCCTAATATCACTATTAAAAGAACTAGAGAAGCAAGAGCAAACACATCCCAAAGCTAGCAGAAGTCAGGAAATAACTAAGATCAGAGCAGAACTGAAGGAAATAGAGACACAAAACACCTTTCAAAAAATCAATGAATCCAGGAGCTGGTTTTCTGAAAAGATCAACAAAACTGATAGACCACTAGCAAGACTAATAAAGAAGAAAAGAGAGAAGAATCAAATAGACTCAATAAAAAATGATAAAGGGGATATCACCACCAATCCCACAGAAATACAAACTACCCTCAGAGAATAATATAAATGCCTCTATGCAAATAAATTAGAAAATCTAGAAGAAATGGATAAATT
The DNA here is from genome assembly GCF_028878055.3 of Symphalangus syndactylus. NCBI lineage: Eukaryota > Metazoa > Chordata > Mammalia > Primates > Hylobatidae > Symphalangus > Symphalangus syndactylus. Next base: position 14,243,227 of record NC_072447.2, on the reverse strand, counting down.
CCTGGACACATACACCCTCCCAAGACTAAACCAGAAAGATGCTGAACCCCTGAATAGACCAACAACAGACTCTGAAATTGAGGCAATAATTAATAGCTACCAACCAAAAAAAGTCCAGGATTCACAGCTGAATTCTACTAGAGGTACAAAGAGGAAGTGGTACCATTCCTTCTGAAACTATTCCAAACAATAGGAAAAGAGGGAATCCTCCCTAACTCATTTTATGAGGCCAGCTTCATCCTGATACCAAAGCCTGTCAGAGACACAACAAAAAAAGAGAATTTTAGACCAATATCCCTGATGAACATCGATGCGAAAATCCTCAATAAAATACTGGCAAACCGAATCCAGCAGCACATCAAAAAGCTTATCCACCAAGATCAATTTGGCTTCATCCCTGGGATGCAATGCTGGTTTAACATACGCAAATCAATAGATATAATCCATCAGATAAACAGAACCAAAGACAAAAACCACATGATTATCTCAATAGATTTAGAAAAGGCCCTTGACAAAATTCAACAGCGCTTCGTGCTAAAAACTCTCAATAAATTTGGTATTGATGGGACGTATCTCAAAATAATAAGAGCTATTTATGACAGACGCACAGCCAATATCTTACTGAATATGCAAAAACTGGAAGCATTCCCTTTGAAAACTGGCACAAGACGGGGATGCCCTCTCTTACCACTCCTATTCAACATAGTGCTGGAAGTTCTGGCCAGGGCAATCAGGCAAGAGAAAGAAATACAGAAATAAAGAGAAATAAATATTCAATTAGGAAAAGAGAAAGTCAAATTGTCCCTGTTTGCAGACGACATGATTTATATTTAGAAAACCCCATCATCTCAGCCCAAAATCTCCTTAATCTGATAAGTAATTTCAGCAAAGTCTCAGGATACAAAATCAATCTGCAAAAATCACAAGCATTCCTATACACCAGTAACAGACAGAGAGCTAAATCATGAGTGAACTCCCATTCACAATTGCTACAAAGAGAATAAAATACCTAAGAATCCAATTCACAAGGGATGTGAAGGACCTCTTCAAGGAGAACTACAAACCACTGCTCAATGAAATAAAAGAGGATACAAACAAATGGAAGAACATTCCATGCTCATGGATAGGAAGAATCACTATTGTGAAAATGGCCATACTCCTCAAGGTAATTTATAGATTCAATGCCATCCCCATCAAGCTACCAATGACTTTCTTCACAGAATTGGAATCAAACTACTTTAAAGTTCATATGGAACCAAAAAAGAGCCTGTATTGCCAAGCCAATCCTAAGCAAAAACAAGAAAGCTGGAGGAATCATGCTACCCGACTTCCAACTATACTACAAGGCTACAGTAACCAAAACAGCATGGTACTGGTACCAAAACAGAAACATAGACGAATGGAATAGAACAGAGGCCTCAGAAATACCACCACACATCTAAAACCGTCTGATCTTTGACAAACCTGACTAAAACAAGAAATGGGGAAGTGATTTCCTATTTAATAAATGGTGCTGGGAAAACTGGCTAGCCATATGTAGAAAGCTGAAACTGGATCCCTTCCTTACACCTTATACAAAAATTAATTCAAGATGGATTAAAGACTTAAATGTGATATGTAAAACCATGAAAACCCAGAAGAAAACCTAGGCAATACCATTCAGGACATAGGCATGGGCAAGGACTTCATGACTAAAACACCAAAAGCAGTGGCAACAAAAGCCAAGATAGACAAATGGGATCTAATTAAACTAAAGAGCTTCTGCACAGCAAAAGAAACTACCATCAGAGTGAACAGGCAACCTACAGAATGGGAGGAAATTTTTGCAATCTACTCATCTGACAAAGGGCTAATATCCAGAATCAACGAAGACTTTAACAAATTTACAAGAAAAAATTGAACAGCCCCATCAAAACATGGGCAAAGGATATGAACAGACACTTTTCAAAAGAAGACCTTTATTCAGCCAACACACACATGAAAAAAGGCTCATCATCACTGGTCATCAGAGAAATGCAAATCAAAACCACAATGAGATGCCATCTCACACCAGTTAGAATGGCGATCATTAAAAAGTCAGGAAACAATAGGTGCTGGAGAGGATGTGGAGAAATAGGAAGGCTTTTACACTGTTGGTGGGACTGTAAAGTAGTTCAACCATTGTGGAAGACAGTGTGGTGATTCCTCAAGGATCTCAAACTAGAAATACCATTTGACCCAGCAATTCCATTACTGGGTATATACACAAAGGATTATAAATCATGGTACTATAAAGACATGCACACATATGTTATTGTGGCACTATTCACAATAGCAAAGACTTGCAATCAACCCAAGTGTCCATCAATGATAGATTAGATTAAGAAAATGTGGCACATATACACCATGGAATACTATGCAGCTGTAAAAAGGATGAGTTCATGTCCTTTGTAGGGACATGGATGAAGCTGGAAACCATCATTCTGAGCAAACTATCGCAAGGACAGAAAACCAAACACTGCATGTTCTCACTCACAGGTGGGAATTGAACAATGAGAACATTTGAACACTGGGTTGGGAATATCACACACCACAGCCTGTCATGGGGTGGGGGGTTGGCGGAGGGATAGCATTAGGAGAAATACCTAACGTAAATGAGGAGTTAATGGGTGCAGCACACCAACATGGCACATGTATACAAACCTGCACATTGTGCACATGTACCCTAGAACTTAAAGTATAATAATAATAATAAAGAAATGTAAGAAGTGCTAAATTATACATTTTCAAATATTTACGAGACATTAATATAATGCCATGTTTTTTCTGAACACTTATTAATCACAGTTAACAAAAACAAATAGGAATGATAAAGTTTTGTTAATATTTCATGTTAACTCCCATTTTTATTTTAATTAATTTCTGGTTTGAAACCATTGGAAATTTGTTTTTAACGAACAGAATTGAATATATTAGGTCCTTGATAGAATTCTTTTCCTCCAAAGAATATCCCCATCCCCCACTTTTAGCTAAGTGTCATAATATGTTCTTTTTTTTCCAGATGCTTCTTGTTCCAGAACTGTATACACAAGTTGGATGACTAAACTGATATTTGCATAACAAGAAAAGTGGTCTTTAGACAATTTGGCAAATATGCTCATAGCATCATTGCCAGGAACTAGCCCCCAAAATAGGATCACAGCAGAGTTGGAACGCCAGTGATAGGGCTTTAATTCCAAGCACACAACCAGAGTTAGAGAACACATTCAAATAACCAAGGCCTTTTTTTATGTAAAAATTTTTAATCGTCATGGCATTTCCAATGCAAATTTAAAATCTAGTCAGTAGCTTATTTTATTAAGAGACTTCATGGTTTTGACAGGTAATGATCTTTGGTAGAAAGGTCCCCCTCCTACTCCTCTTCCTCTTCCTTCTCAGGTCTATTCTTGATTCTGAAATTCACACCACTGGAGTTTTATACCACACCACAGTTAAACATTTTTTTCTGAATTTTACTATATTGCATTTTCCTGAAGATTTCTTTAATGCATGCCCTAGTTCTTTGGAGATTTTCAATGCCTGTTTAACAGCTTTCCTTATTCATTAGCAACTTCCTTTAGAATCTAACAAGTCTCTTATGATCCTGGAGTTCTGTCAATTGTAGTAATTTTTTAATGTTTTTATCACACGGTTGGGAATATTTCTGTTACTTTTTAACCTCACTTAGAAGCTTAATATAACTACTAAAAATGTTATATAACTCTTATTATTGTCTTCATCTTTTGTCATTATGAATGGCCTAGCCCCTCCACAGACAATTTGAGCCTATGATTTTTCATGGAAGAGGGCCTAGTTTAGCTTCATGTACTATTATCCTCTCTCATATTTGCTCTATCAGTATATATTTGAATATGGTTGAATTCTATAGCATGTATTTTATTGCTTTCACACGTTTTATTGTGCTTATGTTTGGATTTCTTCTCATCTGAGAAAGGATTGATTTTCTCATCTCAGTATATTTTTAATAAAATCATAGCTAAGAAAGAACATTTCATACATCTAAAAGCTAACTTCCTTTCTTTTATTTTGTCTTGAAAAATACTACACCCACACTTTTTGCCAATAGCCTAAGACATTTAGCCATACTAATCTATCCTATTGGCTCCTTGGCTTTGATTGATGGACGAACAAAAATAGGTTGGTTGATGTTTCCAGAAAATGTATCTTACCCTAATCTGTCTAAAGTATTCCTAACATAGGATTGTCAGATTTAGCAAATATAAATAGAGGATTTCTACTTATATTTCAATTTCATGTAAAAAACAAATCACTTTTTAGTATAAGAACATCTTAAATACTTAGAGGCTTATCTGAAGTTCACATTTAAATAGGTGCCCTGTAAGTTACCAGGCAATCCTGTCCTAAAGGAATAATATTCAAATCTCTCTTTAGCTTTTCCTCCAAATGTTGCTTAAAAATTTTCTGGGAAAATCATTAATTTTATCTCCAGAAGCAAGACACTGTTGTCAGGAAAGCATGGGTTTCACTTTCTATTATTTTCATGTACTTGATTTTTTATGATATTAGAACTGGGATCTCAGGAGTGGCCTTGTGTAGCAATCAATGATGGCTGACCATTGGTTGCTCTTTAGGAAAAAGGGTCATAAGCCCCCTTTTGCTCACTTCCCTGCCCCTTGAGATTAACTTATTGATTTAAATTAAAAGCATTGCATGCCTACTCTACGATGAATATTGTGATGTCAAGAATCCCACACAAGCAGCAAGATTCTGTCCACCAGAAATGTTAAGCATATGTAAACCGGGGGCGGGCGACTGGGAGGTAGCAGAATATGCTCTTTGTATTGATTTTAGTACCTGAACTTATGTGCTTTAATTGAGTTATACTTACCTATAAATTGATGCTCCCATCATTGAAAACAGCTTATGCTGTCACAGAATACATTGCGTAAGTGTATGCATTTCTTTACAGTCAACAAAAGGGTAAAGGTGACATGAAGAAGAAAAAATACGCTAACTAAATGAAAATTAGGAGTCATAAAAATATTTTTATAGAACTGTAGAAATGATCTAAATCTCTTTTGGTGGGCTTTCTTTGCATCAGTACTACAAATGTTGGATTGTCCCAGCTCAGTCCTCAGACATCTCTGTAATCAGTATCTTGTCAGAGATCCCTGAAGAGGGGTTCTGGAGAGCCCTGGAAGGTTCTTGAGACCTCTCGAGGCAATCCAAAATGTCTTCCCCAAATGACTTGGCCCATCATTTCACTCAGATATCTATATAAAGTCTCCCCTTAGACAGATCTTCTCTGACAACCCATTAGAAAATAGCAGCCTGTGTTACTTCATCACCTTCCCTACTTCACATTTTGTATAGTTCTGTTGCAACCTGAAATAAAGTAAGTTAAACCAAAATATAAATAGCACATTTGTTTATATTGGGTTTCCCACACAAGCTCAAAGAATGTAAGAACATGTACTTTTGTTTATTACTTTATCCTCAACACATTCAATAATACATACCATATTGCATGTCTACAGAAATCGTTCATAATTCTTTTGTACAATGAATGTATTTTATCTGATAGTTTTTCTTGGCAGTGAAAATATGCTTTTTCCTTACAGCTGCTCTTATTGAAAGACATTCCTCTTAAGTGAGTTTCCTCACTCCAGTAATTGAAGAAGAAAAAGTGTATATTGAGAAAAAGCATGAATAGTATTTTATAACTTATTCCTAAAAAAGAGTTGATTAAATTTTTATCATTAGTGCAGCAATGAAATTTCTTTTAAACTCTGAAAATGAGGGCACATTCAGTACCTTATATTTTCAATGCCTTGTGTAGACCAAAAATAGATAAAAACAAGAATCAGTAGGAAAGTAATATTGTATAAGCCAATCTCTAACAGAGTCACAATAAAACAAATTAATGTTTGAAATTATCACCATTCGGTCAAATCTATGTCTTGAGCTTCAAAATACTTCATTCATTCAATGGTTAATCAGTGACTGACTACTGTAGGCTGGGTACTGGGGAGCCAAAAGAGAAATTAATCACAGTCATCAATTTAAAAACCAAAAACTCTGTCAGCCAAGTGTATGCAACAGTTTTGCAGAATAAACACAGTGAGTTTGGTTTAAGCAAAGAGAAATTTAAGTTTTCAGAATATTGGGGAGAAAGTGTCTAATAGGATGGTGGAGTTCATGTAGAGATTCTGGACTGGAAAAATGATTTGGCCACCATTAGCATAGGACTAGATGCCACTGAAGTGGCAGAGATCACTTAGAATAAATGGCAAACAAAAAAGAGGCCTTACTTCCTTGAGATTCTTGTGACTAGGAGCCAGACACTACAGAGCATGGAAAATATTTTGTAAGGTAGAGTTACCGAAGACGGCCTTTTTCTCCGAGATATGCTGACATGCTTAATGTGGGCTTTCTTTACAACAATGTGATCATTCCAACAACTACTAGTTCCACGATGTTTTTAGAGTTTACAAATGTTTTACTATAGTGAGTTTTATTGTATCTGAGCCTCGTGAGAGATTTACGATTATCCCTATTTTATGCAAAACTTCAGAAAGTTTAAATGAAAGGTCACAAATAGATGATTGATACCTAATCCACACCTCTTGGATGACCTATAGCGTCAATGTTTTCAAAGAAGAGAAGGTGATTTTCACCCCGTCCTTCACTTCTAGTTTTTCCTAATTGTTCTATATGACTTTATTGAAAGCTTCACTTCAAAATCAATCTCTCCCCTTCTCAAGCTATCTTTCTTAATAAGGATAATTGTTAGGAAGTTCCCACAACTACCTAACACCCTCTAATTCCCAAGACCTTGTGAATGCTTCTGACTATTAATTTTGAAGGCATCCCAGAAATAGAGTTTCAGTTTGATTATAAAGAAAATAACATTTTGGATATTATTATATTTAAATATTAAGAATTATTTAAAATTAATTTTCTGCCAAAAATTCTTGGAGGGAAATGAGAACAAGAGTTTATTTAAGAAGTAGTATTTTTTTTTCTACAGATCGACTTACTAACACTGTGGTTCTCCATAGAAATAAATAAAATTGACATACATAAAAAAGGTAGAGAATACTAAATATGCCAAATAACGAATTCCTTTAAGCATACATATATGTACACATATATACACACATATATATACATATATATAGGCACACACATATATATACATATATATACACACACACATACATACACATGTATATATACACACACACATACATATATATACTTTTATACCTGCCCAGAAAGGTAAGTTTGTCACTGCTTAGAGAATGCTGAAAGCAAAATGAAAGAGTTCCATCAAGTGGTCATATCAAGACACAGCAGTTAGTATTTCACCAATACAAAGAGGAAAACAGTTTCTGTGAAATCTAGTTCAGACATATATTTCTAACCGAGCTATCAAAATTTTATGCCATGCAACATTAAAAAACACAATTAAATGCATTTTAAACATTATTACTAATTCATTTTCCAATTCATTTTTAAACTGCAAAGAAAATAGAAACTATGTAATTTTTATTTTGTCTTTTTCATATCGAATACTCTTTCCATATAGTTTGCAGTTGAAAATGCGTGGTTATAATCTTAATTTGCATGTTATAGTCATCTGTTTAAATTAGCAGGTAAACCACAGGTAATACTAAACTAAGTATTTGGATTGCACCGAAAATTCAGCAACTAACTACTTGCAAATGACCTATACATCTTAAAATAGTACAAAATAAATACAAAGAAAACTCAACTCAAGGTTGTTTTAAAAAATAAAATAAGTTATAAAACATAAACATGAGTTAACTTGCTTCTTTTAACAACCTAAAGTTTTTGCCTTGCCAAATTTCATCTCCTTCATAAAGACAGACAAAACAGGCATCTTTCTTTTTAAAGTATAATTGATTTAAGGGGTCATTTTCTCATTATTTTGGAAAAACCATCATGGCTTATTTTAATGTTATAAATCCTACTTCTAAATATATATTACAGATTAAGATTTGTATCTTGCTTAATAAAGCAGTAGTTCATTTAAGTAACCATTGTTTAAACTTTCTGAATATTATATATATATTACTAATGAGATGATGTTAAACAATAGATTTTTATATAAAACCTATGAAATATATATTATCTAGACATAAAATTGGAAGCAATGTATTTAATGATTAAGATCATGGATTTTGGCATCACAGAGATTTGATTTGAATCTAATCTCTTCCACTTTTTCTCTCTGCAACCTGGAGCAATGGCAAGCGTACTTTGTTTCATTGCACTTTTCTTGTAGATGTTGTGATTTTACAAATTGAAGGTTTTGACCAGCCTGCCTTGAGCAATTCTATCCACACCATTTTTTCCAACAATATGTGCTCACTTTTGGTTTCTGGGTCACAGTTCAGTACCTCTCACAATATTTCAGATTTTTTCATTGTCATTATATTAGTTATGGTTATCTGTGATCAATGATCTTTTATGTCACAATTGTAATTGTTTGTGGGACACCATACACTCTGCACATATAAGATAGTGAACTTAATTAATATCATGTGTGTTCCCACTTCTTCAGCAACTAGCTGTTCTTCCATCTCTCTTCTTCTCCTCAAGCCTCACTATTCCCTGAGACACAACAATATTAAAATTAGGCCAAGTAATAACCCTACAATGGCCTGTAAGTGTTCAAGTGAGAAGAAAAGCATCATACATCTTTCACTTTAAGTCAAAAGCTGGAAATGATTAAACTTAATGAAGAAGGCATGTTGAAAGCTGAGAGAGGCTAAAAGCTAGGTCTCTTATAACAAACAGCCAACTTAGGAACACAAAGGAAAAGTTCTTGAAGGTAATTGAAAGTGCTACTACAGTGAACAAATGAACGACAAAGAATGTAAAACAGACTTGTTGCTGATATGAATAACGTTTTATTAGTCTGGATAGAAAACCAAACCAACTACAACAAGGCCCAAATTATTTTCAATTATCTTCAGGCTGAGAGAAATGAAGTAGAAAAGTTGGAAGCTAGAAGAAGTTGGTTGATAATTTTTAAGGAAAGAAGCCATCCCAAAATAAAAGAAAAAGTGCAAGGTGAAGTAGTAGCATGTGCTGATGTAGAAGCTTTAGCACATAATCTGGAAAATCTAGCTAAGATAATAGATGAAGGTTGTTACACTAAACAAGAGATTTTCAGTGTAGATGAAACAGACTTATATTGAAAGGAGATGCTGTCTAGGACGTTCATGGCTAGAAAATAAGTCAATGCCTGGCTTTAAAGCTTCAGTGCACAGGGTGACACTCTTGGTAGGGGCTAATGCAGCTGGTAAATTGAAGTTGAAGCCAATACTGATTAACGATACTGAAAATAGTAAAAATTGTGCTAAATCTACTGTCCCTGTACTCTATAAATGGAGCAAAGTCTGAATGACAGCATATCTGTTAACAGTATGGTCTACTGGATATTTTTATCCTGCTCTTGAGACCTACTGCTCAGAAAAAAAAGAGTCCTTTCAAAATATTGCTGTTCATTGACAATGTACCTGAACACCCAAGAGTTCTGATGGAGATGAACAAGGATATTCGTGTTTTTAAGCTCGTTAACACAACATCCATTCTGTAGCCTCTGAATCAAGGAGTAATTTCAACTTTCAAGTTTTATTACATAAGAACTAAACATAGTAAGATTATTGCTGCCATAATGACTCCCTTGATGAATCTGGGTAAAATAAATTGAAAATCTTCTGGAAAGGATTCATCACTCTAGATGACACTAAGGACATTTGTGATTCCTGGGAGGAGTCCAAAATATCAACAATAACAGGAATTTAGAAGAAGTTGAGTCCAACTCTCACAGATGACTTTGAGGGGTTTAACTCTTCAGTGGAAGTAAATGCGGATGTGGTGGAAACAGCAAGACAACTAGAATTAGAAGTGGAGCCTGAAGATGTGACTGAGTTGCTGCAGTTTCAAGATACAATTTTAATGCATTAGGAGTTGTTTCTTACAGATGAGCAAAGAAAGTTGTTCCATGAGATAGAATCTACTCCTGGTAATGATGCTGTGAACATTCCTGAAATAACAACAAAGAATTTAGAATATTACAGAAACTGAATTGATAAAGCAGTGGCAGAATTTGGGTTTGAAAGAAGTTCTACTGTGGGGAAAAAGTTATCAAACAGCATCACATGCTACAAAAAAAAAAAAAAAATCTTTCACGAAAGGAAAAATCAACCAATGTGGCAAACTTCATTGCTGCCTTGTTAGAAGAAATTGCCACAGCCACATTAACCTTAAGAAACCACCACCCTGATTGGTAAGCTGCCACCAACACTGGGACCAAACCCTTTACCTGTGAAAAATCACAACTTGATCAAGGAACAGATAATCCTTAGCATTTTAGCAATAAAGTATTTTAAAATTAAAGTATGTGCATTGTTTTTTAGACATACTTCTATTCCACACTCAGCTGCTTATATTGTAATGTAAACATGACTTTTTTATGCATTGGAAAAGCAACAAATTTATATGACTCATTTTATTGCAATGTTTGCTTTACTGCAGTGGTCTGGAACTGAATCTGCAATATCTCCAAGGTATGCCTGTATATCTTCATGTATAATAGGGAAGTAATTCTACTGATACAGGTATGGTAGAGCTTAGATAATGTCTCTTATATCAAGCATCTAGATTAGTAGCTGACTATCATCAAAATGAAAACTCATGTTTGGGAAATAATATTTCCAGTGTTCTATCTTGTTATTGGTAGGTGAGAGTGGTGGTGCACTTTCACCTCAAATTGTTTGATTTAAATAGTTGAAAAAATATAAACAAATAAGGAGACAAAAGACAAATGTATTGCTTCTATGATGGCAATACGATCATATTTCTTCTGAGAGTGCTCTATGACCTTCCTCCAATCTATGCAATATTTCCATTTTTACTAGAAGCCATAGAGAGATTCACACTGTTACCCTTCTTTCTGTCTTTTGGAAATTTGCAGTGATAATAAGCTGATTTAAAATCCTTACTTAATATCAAGAACAACTCTTCCTGTCAACATGGTAATAAAATGAACACTGAGGATGAAGAAAGAGAGAGAGAGAGAGAATGATAAAGTGCATTCAGTAAAACATAAACAAGTAAAGGATGTGGGCGCAAGGTATATAGGAAGTATTAATATTTGTACTCCTCTCACATATTTTGTCATGTTTGAAATAATTCAAAAGTAAGATGTAAGTAAACCTAAAAGAAAAACTAAAACTCCCTTTAGGAAACCTAAAAGTGAATAGATTCACACTTCAACAAACTTTTGATGATATGTCAACAAGATGGAAAATAACCACAAAAGGAAAGCTGGAGATACAAGAAGAAATGTTGAGTGAAGAACGTGGAAATCATGTAGATAAACCACAGAGTGTATGTGAAATAACAAAAATATGAAATTTGGGAATAAAGAAAGGATATAATTAAAATGTGGGACAATAAGTAAGACTAAATAGCAGGTGATTTGATTTTTATAATTCGAAGCTCCCTATGTTATATAAAGAAGGAATAGAGAAAATGATTAATGTAGACTTTAAATAAATCTGTTAAAATTTCATGGTAGCTATTAAAAGAATAAAGAGGGAAATAGAATTTAAATAAAAACTTCATGTAAAGGATGCAGAAAAAGTGATAAAAAGTAAAAGCGATGAAGCGAAATAGGAATATACATAAAAAGAAATAGGATGGTAATGAATCCAAATATAACAGCAATCCTAATAAATGTAAATAAATTAACTTTCTAGTTAAAGGTTAAATTCAATAAAAGATAAGATCCAGGATTATACTATCGAAGAATCACACATGAAAATAAAAACATGGGAAAACTTATACACAATGGATAAGAAATTAGGCAGCTTAAATATTAGTCATAGGAAAGCTGGTGTATCTATATTAATATTATAGAGTGAAGTCTTTAAGGCACAAAGCATCACATAGAATGGAAAACATCATAAAACAATGATAATTATACACTCATTTCAACTTCAATGCCTCTAATAACTTTCCTCAAAACATATGAAGAAGTCAGCAAACCCATCATACGAAGGAATACACAGTGTTCTCAGGTACGCACGGAGCTTCAGAGAAAACCGAACCACGTGGGGAAGACATAATGCACATATCAGCCAATTCCAAGGAATTATCAGACAGATATACTTCTCTAAGCACAACGAAGTTCAAAGTCAGAAAAAAACAATTTTTTTTGAAAAATTTGTAGATTTGGAAATAGGAAAGCATATTTAAAACATACAAGAAAGCAATAAAGTCTGAAAACAGATAAATTCAACAGTTAACTTAAGATATTAGGGAAAACATAAGAAACCCAAGCAGAAGAAATGCAATTATAAAAACCAAAAATAATAATGAATGAAATAGTAAATAGAGATACAGCAGATTAAAACAAAAAATTAACAAATCCAAAGGCTAATTCTTATATACTTAATATATGTGTGTGTCTAATCTACTCTCAATATTAAACAATTAATCCTTTCTTTCCTAAATATATATCAACAATGATTGTTATATTTTTTCTATTTTTATATTTACACAGGGAAATGTGATATTCACCATGTTTCACTTAGTGTTTTTTAACTCAGTATCATTTTTGAGGCCAATTTTGAGACCCATGTATATAGAGAGATACATTATTCCCTTTAACTATTGCCCAGTAATATATAGAATAAATTTTTATCCATCTATCCCCCATTTGCTATCTACTAATAGTATTTCAAAGCACATCCCTGAATTTTCCTATGCATCTGTTACACGTTACCCTAAAGAGAAATGACAAGCTTTTTAGGGAAGTGGCATACTCAATTTCCCTAAATGTTGGCAAATTGATTATTTAAATGGCATTTAGCAGAAAATCTAACAAAACATTTTTCTTCACATTAATAAAGAAATCTTTAAATTGCTTCTTAGTTTCTATAAAAATGGAAGAGTGGAGAAGTATTCAGGGCTTTATGTTTTATTCAATTGGATCAATATCCTCCATAATTCTGTGAATCATCTTTTTAAAAAATTTGTAAAACTTAAGACAATATTTTATAGTTTTGCTCCACATTATTTGAAATTTAGAAGCTTTTATTTCTAATTAGATTGCTATGACATTGAGTGTCTGTGTGTGTGTGTGTGTGTGTGTGATTGGTATGTATATAAATTATCTACTACATGCAAGATATAAAAATATGATAAAGTGTTTGGACCTTACCCTTAGAAAACAATATCTCAATAACTGTGGTGTGGCTGAGATGATGTTCAGGTATCATCTCATATTTGCCTACATTTCTAAGTTTATTTCTACATTGCCAAGTTTGTCACTATAACATGGCCATTTCTTCTATAGGAGGCAGATGCTCTTTAGGTGTGCCCATCATAAAACTAGTTTAATAAATCAGGACACATTGAAAATAAAATAAGCCTCAAGCATAAAGCAGGACCAATCCTTGAACAACGTGTATATTCAATATATACTCCATTGGCTTCAATAGTGAAAATATACTGTGAGCTGTCACAAAGTTGGTAGGCTCTGATCCCCAGCGGGTACTGTGCCTGTCCTTTGCATAACTAGAGGGATTGTTAGTCCTCTTTGCATACATCACGATTGTTAATAAAGTGGCATTTGTCAAAATGAGTAAACACCTGTTGCCATGGAAGGTGCCATAAGCAAGATTATAAAACAAATTGTTGTAGTTGGCTAGGAACCAGGAGGAAGATGAACACCAGAAGAAAAGGCATTCTTTCCTTAATTCCTCATACCCATTTTACAATACATTGCATACAGTTGTTTATGCAGAACACAGGCTGTTTTCTTTTTTTCTGAAACCTCATGTAACCGATGGTATTTTAAATGAGCTCTAATACAAAATGCCTCACACACTGCTATCCTATGCCTCATTTAACCCATTATATGGGTTCCCTCTTGAAACATTTAGTCTTCATTTGTCTATTTTTCCTGTAACTTATTTTTAGGAATAGAAAAATCATGTCCTGAGAAGCACTGTCTTCTGGCACATATTTAAAATACCTAAGGGGGCTCAGGTAACATCAAGACCCTAGTAGGTGCAGACGGGTCCCCACCAATATCTCGGCATTTTATTTCAATTATTTACTATCTTTCAATATGGCCCACAGCATCAAGATTTTGCATATACCAGTTTATTTTTTTAATTGAAAATTGAAATAATACCAATACTCATAAAAATATCCATTCAATTCTATTCAGTAAACGGTCTTCCTCTTCATGCCAGTAGATATCTGTAACTCTTTCCCCAGGTTCCTTATTTAAAGTATCTCTACCAAAAAAAGCAGACAGGCTTCAAATAACTGTCCGACATTGGAGAATGACAATATTTTTTCTTGTGAATTAGCATCCTAGCTAGGCACTGACATGAGACATACTGACATAGCTTTCCTGCCAAATCTCATTCTTGTATTGTTCATGAATAGATTCATTATTTTGGTATAAAGACTTTAAATATCAAGTTTAATTGAGCTTTGATATCACACTTCTTCAGAATTTTTTACTGAAGGATAAAGTTGTTCCTCTAAAAAGTACAGCCTGTCCTGAGCAGATGCATGCCATTAAAAAAAAATCACATAAATGTCTTCTTTTGGTTCTATCACAGCCTAACTTATGAATCCATGTTTATTGTGGTAATGATTCAAACTAGTAAAATGGGGTATAATTTTTGTTTGTATTATAATTGCAATGCTCCTCATTTCTAGGTACCCCATACTGGCTATTCTCATGTTTTATGTGAATCACATGGTGTATTGACTAGCTCTGTGATCTTGGAAAAAATCACTAACTGCAAAAAGTTCTCTCATTTTTTCTGCCAATCCCATTCTGTGAAGAGGAAAATGTAAGACTATGTGTGCAAAAATTCTAAGACACTGTGAGTCCAAAGAAAATAGAGAATAGATTTTTAAGCTTGAGAACAGAAAGCATTTGTGATTATTAAGACTGAATTCTTGTGACTTTGAGTCAGAATGGCTTGTTTTAGTTGGAAGTTACCTTCTAGATCCTTATTCTCTGATTATATGCAATTTGGAAATGTCCTACATAAAAACTGCTGCCTAACTTGTCACCTGGTTTTCTTCCAATGCATGGAAAGAACTAGAAGCCCTGCAACAAATGGATTGTGTGCACCATCTGGCCATTTTGTGTCACATACTTAATTTTAAACTAAAAATGCCTTTCTTCTTCCAATACTAGAACATAAGAAATTTGCGATCTTTTCTGGCTTGATGTATAACTTAATTTAGTTGTTAATATAAGTTGTTGATGGCTAAAATGGTGTAAAATGCATTTATGCATAATTTTTAGCTTCAAAGTCACAAATTCTGTCACTTTATTATGGAGGAATTGCAAATATCTCTAGGGTATAAACTCAGCCTGATTTCTGGATATCTGTTTTTTTCTATTTGCAACTTCAAATATGTGTGTAACACCATTGCGAACTCTCAATTTTGTTAGGTATCTTTTAAGTATATATGAGAAGTTAACATATGCATATTTTATATAATTTTTACATGTAAGTGCATATGAGTTGCTCTGAACTTTGAGAAACTAAACTGTCCAGAAAGGTATGTTTTTACATGTAGCCATTTGTAATTTGGTAACCACAGGAAATGTAAATCTGAAAATAACTATAAAACAGTTAAGGGTAAATATATAGTGTGATTCTTTTCCTTATCTAATATAAATTTTTAAAGCCACAGGAAAAGGAGCCAAAGACTGGACTATAACAGGTTTGGAGGCTATGGATACATAGAATGATACCAATTTATGGAAATACAGATTGATATTAGCTCATGTTATTGAGGGCCTACTCTTTGCCTTATTTTTTATGTATGTATGTATGTATGTCTTTATTTCTGTATTTATTTTTAGAGACAGGGTCTCACTCTGTGGTTCAGATTGGAGTGCAGTAGCGCGATCACAGCTCACTGCAACCTTAACCTCCCAGGCCTAAGCAATCCTTCTGCCACAGCCTCCCAAGTAGCTGGGACTACAGGCACGTGCCACTGCACCCAGCTAACTTTAAAAATATTTTGTAGAAACTGGGTCTTTCCCTGTTGCCCAGGCTGATCTTGAACTCCCGGGCTAAAGCGATCGTCCCACCTGGGCCTCCCAAATTGCGGGGATTACACGCACAAGCCACCGTGCCCAGCCGCCATTGCCTTTATACATATTACCTCATTTAAATACTCATTTTTCCAATGGAAGGAACTGGAGCTTAGATAAATTCTATACCTCTCAAAATAACACCACGTGGATTTTTAAAAAAATATTTAAGCATTTACCTACTTATTTATTTGGCTAATGGGAAAAAAATACTTCCAGTCGCAAACATCCCCCGTCACAAACATCACGATCCATGATGATAGAGCAAAATCAGATATGCTAAATATAGCCAAATGTATTGCATACAGTAGGTCATCAATACATGCTTATTGAATTAATTAAAATCCAACTTGAAAAGGAAATTGACCCTGTCAAATATTTGTATATTTTATCTCATCAAATTTAGTTGTGTGTGAGCCAAAGAAAACATATAAAAAGTGTTTTATTTTGCAGGGACAGATGTACAAAATATTATCTAATTTTAATATACTAAAGTCATAGTTATAGTTTTCCTTTAAACATCATTTTGACCTTAATGATGTGACTTACTATTTTACCCTCCAAAAACAGTACACTTTATAATTATAATTGCTGGAACATGCCACTTTCTAGAATTATGAAAAATAATTCTCTACACATAAAGGCTTTATTTTGGAATGAATAAATGAATTTTGGCTGTCATCCTAATTTGTGCCTCCCAAAAGATTGGTTTCCTACCTCTAGATAGAGATAAAATAAAATTTAATCTTTAAGAATTCACATTTCTTGTTTGGCAAGAGTTTGTATTGCTACTAATTAGCTGAAATAGAAATTAAAGAATCTCGGCTACATTGAACAACTGGTCTTTGAATGTCTAAAACTTTTTCCTCAGAAGAGAACGGGTGATGTCATTGCATCAAGTCACTGGGCTGAATTGCTGAAAGGGAGATGCATGGAAACAATATTGTACCCTCAACATTTCCATTGAGGAGCACAATGTCTCCATATACACTATTACCAGTGTCCCTTCAGAATTTTCTCTACGTCTGCTTTTAATTATCCCAAATTCATTTATCCCCAATATTTAAGTTCCCCCTCCCTCTTCCCCTATATTTCCCCTTGAACCTATCTTTTCTGTATCCATTGCAGAGAGATCACTTCGTTGTAACTGAATACAGATCTGAATGCTTACCACTTGCAGAGTCCAATTCACAAGAGTGAGGTCTGGTAGAAAGAAAGGGATTTTACTAAACAAAACTAGTAAAGGGGATGTGGCCGGATTCCCATTCAAATCAACCACTTCAATTTTGGGGGTGAGGGTAGGGGTTTAAGTGTGGAAAAATTGATAAGGAAGGCGCGCAAGAATTGTGCTGAGTACAGTGTCTGTGTGTTTTGCTCTGGTGGCTATTTTGTGTCTCAGTCCTCCTGAATCACGAGCTGGCAGCATCTCAACAATGGCGGGGTTGTTGACTAGCCAGCCACCTTGCAGTAATCTTGGGAATTTTGCAGCTGAGTCTCCAAGCTTCCTTTGTCAGACTCAAGATTAGCCCCTGCAACTTCTAAGAAGGCATATAGACGACAGCATACAATTAGATAAATGTGAAGGGAGTATACATGGTAGGAAAGGGGGGGAAATGGAGTCTATTTTATGGCTAAGAGTAAAGGCTTCTACAGTTTTCTTCAAGGTTTTATCTTGAAACCCAAGATTAAGAAAAATAAAATGCATTTTGAAGTTAAGCTATCTGGTTTTTTAATGATTTATAGCTCTGGGGGTCTTCTCTTTTCTAAATATCCCCAGGCCCTAGGATGGATTTTGGGCAATATTTTGTACTAAATATGTGAGTTCAAAATGAGATATTTATTTACCTTGTACTTTATGTTGCAAATTTCCTAAAACTGTAATTTTAACAATCTACACGTTTATATTTATATGATGGTTTTGTTAATTTCATTTCAACACTTTTCTCCAACAAGTGGATTTATACAAAACTGACAATTTGAATCTTCTTCAGCATCCCCCTTCAACATCTTAATAGGATAAAATGAATCATAATTTTAAACTACATTTCTTAATTTAAAGAAAAAAATTATGTGGACATATTCACATTCAAGGTGAGCATCCAGCAAACAGTAAATCAGGCAGGTGGTTATTTTGGGAAATGGTAGCAAAACATTTACAATTGATGCCATATGGCTTTCAGCCTAGTAGGGCCAACTAGCTGTGTTCAATGACTCTGGGGAAATTAAGCTGTTTGAAGGTCATTAATGCTAATTCTAAACCTCTGGTGCAGTGACAGGAAGTTTGCAGCAATATGCAGGGAAACCATCCCTCCAACTGAGTGGATAAGACTCCCTCATAAGTGGACCGAGGATTGTTCTTGTTGGGCCTGTGCTCTGATTTGGAGACAAAGAACCAGGTATAACCGCTATTGCTGCATATACACAGCAGGCAGTAACGTATATTCTGATCCTGTCATTGTCTTTCTTAAACTGACCAGGAGTCCTTATCATAAAGTTCAAATCCCCTTCCATTATCTTCCTGTTTGAGCTGATACCACTGTCCTCTGGACTAAGACCCAGGCACATTAAGTTTCTAAGTTGACATTTTTAATTAAGTTTTAAAGACATATTTGGAGAATTTTTTAATGCACAAGTATATGTCCAGCTCAAATAATTCCACTTTCAATGTGCTTTCCAGGGTTTTTTGAATGCCATTGAGAAATTACAGTACATATAAAGAAAATAGAAAAGAAATAGTAATCACTGAATCACTGATTAGCGAAAAAAAAAACAGCAAAAGCTGAAGCTTTTCAGCAATTAAGTTCACGAATTTTCGGTAAATAACTCAAGTGAAAAAAATTAATTTATCTACTTGAAAATGGCTAATGCAGAGTCAAAGATTAAAATGTTGGAAATAAATTTTCTTCTTACAAGCCAACCTTTAAGGAAAATATTATTGAACTCTTCTGGAACACAAAATCTTTGCAACCAGCACTATTATGTATCTTATCCACTTACATTAAACTAAAACTATATATGCATGAGGGAATGTTTCTTCAAATATTAACCATAAATAGAAATTAGAAAAATGTATAAAATTAGGGTGTATATTTCATTCCTAAGATTTTCTAGACTGGGTTTTCTGAAAGATGCAACACCATTCTCTTGATATTCTACAAATAAAAACACGCTACCCCAGAGCATTGGGTTCAGAACGTGCTACCCCAGAAGATGGCACCTTCACATTTGAGAAAATCACAAAGGACAAAGGTCTCTGACCTTCTCCAATCCTTCTTCTCTGAAGCAAGCTGTAAAAGAATCTGATCTTCAGCTGGGTGCGGTGGCTCACTCCTGTAATCCCAGCACTTTGGGAGGCCGAGGTGGGTGGATCACGAGGTCAGGAGATCGAGACCATCCTGGCTAACACGGTGAAACCTCGTCTCTACTAAAAATACAAAAAATTATCCGGGTGTGGTGGCAGTGCCTGTAGTCCCAGCTACTCGGGAGGCTGAGGCAGGAAAACGGTGTGAACCCGGGAGGTGCAGCTTGCAGTGAGCGGAGATCACGCCACTGCCCTCCAGCCTGGGCGACAGAGGAGACACTGTCTCAAAAAAAAAAAAAAAAAAATCTGATCTTCCTCTGAAGTATGTGATAAGAGCCTCATGTGCCTCATATCTGGAGACAAGGAATGTCACACTGGGACACAGAAAGTAATATGAACAAACAGGCCTTGCTAAGTTCCCCCAGCTTATTACCATTAGATCATACTCCCTCTGTTCAATCATGCTTCCTCATGACTGTCTACTCCCCATCCAACCTAAGCATAAATATACATAGATTTCGCCATTTCTTTGGGTCTTCATTTCTGAAGGTCCACATGTCACATAAAATTTACATTAAATAAATATGTACACTTTTCTGTTGTTAAACTGTCTTTTGTTATAGGTGCTTCAGCCATGAACCTAGTGATGGATGAGAAAAAAAAAATCCCTTCTACCCTACACTAACAAGGAAGGACGAGAGAGAGAATTCTAATTTCTTACCATAGGTATTCAATGTGATGAGAGGGTGGTCATTTGATGTATAAAATTAGGAATTCATTCTAAAACATGTTTGAAACTTTTGTGTTTAGTTTATTGCAGAGGAAGGGGCAAGTTTGGTGCTCCAAATTCCTGTTTTATTTGCCATCATAGAAAGGATTTGAATTTGCAAGACACTTCACAAAAGTCTGATTTTTTTTTCACTTTAAATGTGGTATTGTGGTTACTGTAATGAGGTGGCATCGACACTGCTAATACTTACCCTTTGGAGTTTACCCCAAGGCTTTACCATAAGACATCATCCAGATCACTGTGCTTTCTTTTAAAAAACAAGTCTTTATTAAAAAAGAAAAGCACAAACTAGACCATCACAAATAGAAATTAGTAATAGCCAGAAACGTATTTAGCAGCGATATTTTTTTCTTTTTTTTTTTTTTAACAGTCTTGCTCTGTCTCTCAGGCTGGAGTGCAGTGGCGCGATCTCGGCTCACTGTAACCTCCACCTCCCAGGTTCAAGCAATTCTCCTGCCTCAGCCTCCCAGAGTAGTTGTAACTAGAGGTATCCACCACCACACACAGGTAATTTGCATATTTTTAGTGGAGTTGGGGTATCACCATGTTGGCCAAGCGGATCTTGAACTCCTGACCTCAGGTGACCCGCCTACAAAAGTGCTGGGATTACAGGAGTGAGGCACTGCGCCCAGACTTATTTAACATCAGTTTTAAACATTGTTGACATATTGCAGTATCTTTCTAATTTTCTCTAAAATCCTTAATTAATTATATAATGTGATTTTTGAAGAATTCTTATATACATTAAGATAAAGTTCAAGAAGGCCATTAGCAAAGGATTTTAAAAAGAGTAGTTTTTTTACAAAGATTTTCCATTTTAAACAGATTTTTCTTATGAAATAAATTTCTCCATGTCTTTTAAAAATACGAAACTTGGCTCCCATTAAATATGCTCATTTTTAGTTACCCATGGGATACCCTTACTTATCTATGATAACAGACACTTGTCATAATTTCCTGTATACTCCTAATGTCAGAGGTATGTTTACAAGTGGTATCATTTACTTCTGGATTTCATTTCCAGCTATTTAACTTCCAGATTCATGAAAAAGCATTTTTAAGATTATCTCTGAAAAAAATACCTGCTTTTTATTTACTCAAAATATATCTACACTTAACATAAGTACACTTTGGATAAGCAGTTATTTTTAGTCAAACCTTTTACTAAGATAAGTATATGACAACATAAATAATGGAGGATATCCATGTGTAGCTAAAAGTGAAAATATTTACTTTACCTGGAAGCTGTTTTTTTTAAAAAAAAACCCTGAAATAATTGATTTCATGCAAAAAAAGTGCTAAAAGAAAAATGCGTAATCTCTGTATGATAAAAACATTTTCTCGAGCTGTGCAAATGACCTTGTTGATTTTTATTTTATCTAAGAATGATTTTAATATGCAATAATACAACTTACAGCAACATATAACAATGCATTTAATAGTAATGCACAAAAGTAACAAAGCAATGCAGATAAAAATGTTATACTGAACTCATCATTTGACATACTTCATGTATTAGAAAAATTTGCTGAATAATGTCAATTATCAAAACATGTAGCTGCTATGTAGTCCCTTAAAAAGTGATATTTCCAGCATGTATATAATACACATATAAGTATATTCGTGTTGAACATAGTTTTAATACTTTTTATATTTTTTTAAAAAGAAATTGTATGCCTTTTGTTCAAAACCACTATAACTTACTTGACCTGTGTGTGATTTTTATTTTCCATTAAAATGTTTAATTTCCAATATAGTTTGGATGCAGGACAGTCTGCATTTTAGGAAGCAAAAAAATAGATTTTAGAAAGGTAAAATATCAAAGCCAGTTTTGTAGTAATAGTGATGTCTAAAAGTTAAAATAGCAGTAGCTGTCATTAAATGAGCACCTACTATATTTCAGGCACTAAACTAGATTCTTATAGACTCTTTAATGTTAATATCATACTTTATAAGTGTGAAATTTTAGACTGCAAAATACATAACTTGCTAAAAGTCACAGATGTAATAAACCATCAATCCAGAATTTGAACTTAAATCTTTTGGCTGCAGAGAGGAAAACAAAAGAAGGGTAGGTAAATAGCTAGATGAATCCGTTGACTGACAGTCGTATCAGCTTCCCTTTACTGAATGCTGATCTCATCACACCAGCATAACTTTGTAAAATGTGTTTATTATTTCTATGTCCAAATTGAGTGATTTAAAGCTAAAAATGATAAGAAATTGTGTCCTTGATGGCAGCTATCACTGGAAGATCCAGAATTTAAACCAATATTTCACTATCCAGTATTCCTCATTTCAAAGCACTCAGGCTTTCTGCTATCACTTACAATTTCCACTTCAAGTAACAAATTCAAATATAATCAGTACAAAGTTTATTCTACCCTGAAAATGAAATGTATAATATTCAAGAACAACTTGATGATTCAGATCTGAGAAAACATAGTACTCTCAAAGTGACAAATACTGAATAAATAAATATTACCTCTGTATTGGATGTCTAAAATTGCGTAAGGACAAGATTCTTCAAGCTGGAAAAATTAGAGTGTAACCAAAAGACAGTGGAGAAACCAAACATAGCTGGTCACATATGTATTTTTGTAACGATGTTTAAGTCTGGGAGTCTTGTTTCCTAAGCGAACATTTATTTTGTTGTTTCCCAGAAATTTATATCTCCCTAGATTATGTAAAATACTGAATAAAGAAATATGAAAACTTTATTTTTGGTTGTGTCATCAAACAATGCCTTACATATTTGAATGACTACATTTTCAAAAGCTGCCAAACTTTAATTTCTTCAGTTAGTATCTCTATATCTACACATATTCAACATTCAAAGTAAGGAATCTTGTAGTGTGTGTTATATTGTTCAAGTATTGATCATTTTGTTGCAACTCTGGAAACACTTTTTAGCCCCTGAAGCCTGAATTAGGGGTATCTATATAGAGAGGAAATTATTGGCTTATCAAAAGTGTGCCTAGATTCTGTAGGTCAAGTCTATCCATCATAGACTTCCTAAAAGGTGGATTAGATTTGAAGCTCTCCCAATTTATTTTATTATGGTTTATTGGCACATTCATTTTGCACAACTGTTTATACAAAATAAATGGCTGCTCATATCTTAAGCCCCTCCATTAGTGGAGTCCAATTCACCATGTAAGATAAGAAAAACATAGGAATCTTCAATTCCTACTGCTACCATTACAGAAGGCTCAAGCTGTAGAATATTTGATGCTTTCTGCTCTCAAAGTTCTGATCCAGTCCTTTCTCTTACATAACATCTGTCCATGTCCTTGCTCAGAGGGACCCAGTGCTCATTCAAAGATTCCTTTATTGTGGTGAAAGTTTAATTTCTTACTAATATTCATTCAAATGCAATGCATGTATAGTTCCATTCAGTCTGTGCTGCTATAATGGAATATAAGAGACTGGGCAATTTGTAGAGATTCTTCATGGTTCTGGAAACTGGAAAATCCAAGATGCAAAGGCAAGTGTCTGGTGAGGACCTTCTTTCTGTGTCATCTCATGGTGGAAGGTGAGACAGCAAGAGATTGAACTCCCAGCCTTAAGTTATTTTAAATCAGCATGAATCTGTTCACAAGGCTTCTGCCTTCATGACCTAAACACCTCCCATTGGGCCCCACCTCCCAACAGTGGTTCATTGGATTATGTTCCAACACATGCCTTTTGGAGGGACACAACCAAACGATAAT
This sequence comes from Symphalangus syndactylus, assembly GCF_028878055.3. Taxonomy (NCBI): domain Eukaryota; kingdom Metazoa; phylum Chordata; class Mammalia; order Primates; family Hylobatidae; genus Symphalangus; species Symphalangus syndactylus. The sequence continues at coordinate 14,219,240 of NC_072447.2, read as the reverse complement.
TATATATAACAGCATTTTCTAAGTGTTCATTTTGATGATTTTTGACAAATGTTTACAGTAGTGTAACAACCACTTCAATGGAGACATTTCATCCTAAAAATTCCCTTCTTCTATAGATTCAATTTTTATATTCTTCTGAAATTTTATGCTGAAATCTAATACCCAATATAACGGTATTGGGAGTTGGAGGCTATGGAGGGTGATTAGGTCATAAGAACAGAGACTTAATCAAAGGAGATAGTGCTTTTTATAAGAGACCCTGGAGATATCCCGTCCTTCTACAATGTGAGGAGACCAAAGAATGACAGCCACCTCTGAATCAGGAAGTGAGTCATTACCAGGCACTGAATCTGTCAGTAACTTGAATTTGAACTTCTAGTCTCCAAAACTGTGAAAAATAAATTTTGGTTGTTTATAAACTACCCAGTCTATGATATTCTGTTACAGCAACCTAAAGTACTATGTTACCTAGTGCCCCTTAGTAATCAGTCCTCACCCCCAACCTGACACCTAGCCCCTGTCTACCCCACTCAGATTTGGGTGGCTACAGTTTTGGCTATTAAATAATGTCACAAAAATTGAATCATATACTATGTAGCCTTGATTGTTTTTTATTGAGTTTACTTAATGCGTTGGAGATTTATTCATGCTGTTACATATGTCTATATTGTATTTTTTTTATCGCAAACTAGTGTTCCATTTGATTATACCTTTACTAATACATGGGCCTCTGGATTATTTCTAGTTTAAGGCCATGCAAATAAAGTTGCTATAAACATTAGCAAATGGGTCTCTGTATGAATATGCTTTTATTTCTCTTGGGTAAACATCCAGGAATTGATAGTTGAGTCATGTGATAAATGTATATTTAAATTTAAAAGAAACTTCCCTATTGTTTTCCAAAGCAACTATACCACTGATGTTTCTACATATCCTCATCAGTACTCCGTCTTCTGTGATTTTATTATAGCCATCCTAGTAGCTGTATAGGGCATCTCATTGCAGTTTTAATTGCGTTTTCCTAATGACTAGTGGCGTTAAGCAAATTTTCACTGCTTATTTGCCATTGGTATATACAGTGCTTCCACGTTTCCCATGAGGGAATAGTTCTAGAACCCTGATGGATGCCAAAATCCAGAAATGCTAAAATTCCAACATTGGTCCTGTATAACCTGGGAAAATTAAAACTGAGCCCTCTGCATCCTTGGGCTGCCCAATCTGGGAATACTGTATTTTCTATCCATAGTTGGTTGAATCTGTGAATGTGGAGCTTGTACACATGAAAGGCCAACTGTATTTTTTGAAAGTCCAGTTTTTAGTCTGTTTCTACCAGTTATAAAAATTTCCAGTTCGCATATATGGAAACTGTTTTTATGTGGATGGCTGAGGATTCTTTTGGAAAAACATACTGTCAAGAAAAGAACATAGGGATTATAAGCATGACTTTATAGCAAAATCTGATTTTTTAAAAAGGAATTTTTATTAAAATGTCTAAAAACACTGGGGCCCTGTTGACATCACTTGGATACCCGGCTGGTATAATCTATGACAGTATAAAGAGCCTCTCTACGTATTCTTGCATGGAATATGAGATGTTGAGGACTTTGGCATGTTGGTAGTTATGTCCACTGGTATTTATTTAGGCAGAGTATGGGGGGCTGCCAGGATTAAGAGAGGGCATAGGGTCAAGTGTGCATCCTGAGAAGCCATAAACAGAAAGTGTAACCTAGTAAACCGTGCAGTTCCTGCAGGAATCTGGCAGGAATGGGACACAGTGGGCCCAGCATGGTCTACCAACCCCCTGCTGAATCCTTGAAATGCCTTCTGAAAACCTCCAGAAAGAAAGGATAGAGTACTACATGGAGGGTTGAAGGTTCTGGTTTCTCCTGGCTCTTGTTTCTGTTTACGATTTGTAGCTGTAGTACTTTCCTGGGACTGCCCTAACAAAACAGCGCACAGTGGGTGGCTTAATCAGAAGTGTACTGTCTCAGAGTTCTGGAGGGTAAAAGTCTAAAATCATGGTGTTGAAAAGGTGGCTCTTTCTGAGAGCCAAAAGGAAAAAGCTTTCCAGAGAAGTCTCTCTCCTAATGTCTTGCAGCTTTGGGTGTTTCTTGGTGTTTTAGTCTGTTCTCCTGCTGCTCATGAAGACATACCAGAGACTGGGTAATTTATACAGAAAAAGAGGTTTACTGAACTCACAGTTCCATGTGCTGGGAAGGCCTCATAGTCATGGCAGAAGATGAAAGGCTCATTTCACATGGCGGCAGGCAAGAGAGAATGAGAACCAAGCAAAGAGGAGACCCCTTATCAAACCAACAGATCTTGTGAGACTCATTCACCATCACAAGAACAGCATGGGGAAAAAAACACCGTGATTCAATGATCTCTCACCAGGTCCCTCCCACAACATATGGGAGTTATGGAAGCTACAACCATGATTCAATTACCTCCCCCAGATCCCTCCCACAACACATGGGAGTTACGGGAGCTAAGCCAGACCATATCGCTTGGCTTATCAATGGCATTCTTCCTGTGTCTTCACATCGCCTTCTCTGTATGCCTATCTTTCCCTGTGTCCACATTTCTCCTTTTTGAAAGGACAGAGTCATATTGGATTGGACCCATCCTAATGACCTCATCCTGACTTGGTCATCTACAAAGGCTGTATTTCCATACAAGGTCACATTCACAGCTACTGGAATTACCGCCTCATTATTTGCTGAAGGTACACAATTCAACCCATAATATTGTCAGTCTAGTAATTGTGCCCTTTTAGGTAATTTCTGTTTTCCACTCATAATTTAAAATGAAAGTATCTTGAAATTATAAAAGACAATAGTGCTAAGAGAAAATTTCCATCAACCTATGATTTTAAACTCTTCAAAGTGCTAAGAGAAAATATCCATCAATCTATTATTTTAAACCTTTCTAAATTATTAAGAGTAAGATATATAAAATAAGATAATTTTCAGGACAGCCATGGTTGTTCATGCCTGTAATCTCAGCACTTTGGGAGGCTGGGGAGAGCAGACTGCTTGAGCTCAAGAGTTCAAGACCAGCCTGGACAAGATGGCGAAACTTCATTTCTACTAAAAATACAAACAATTATCCTGGGGTGGGCGTGGTGGCAAATGCCTGTAGTCCCAGTTACCCAGGAGGCTGAGGTGGGAGACCTCCTTGAGCCCAGAAAGTCAAGGCTGCAGTGAACCATGATTGCACCACAGCACTGCCGCCTGGGTGAAAGCCTGAGACCCTGCCACAGACACACACACACACATTCAAATAAATGATTGAGTTTACATACCAAAGAGCACCAAAACATAAGCTTCAATGAGAAGAAAAGAGTGAGATCTAAGTGGCACTGAGTTATACAGAAACTTGAAAACACGTTGGTGTATCTAAATAATCAATAACCAAAGTAACAGCAATAATAACATTAAGGATAATGACTATTTAGCTTGGAACTTAAAAAACAAAACATAATTATATTTACAAGTTGCAATAACATAAAAACTGGAAGAGATGATCATATCTAAAATTTTCTATAGCCCTTAAATTGTTCAGGTAGAAGGAGATGATTGATTCAAGTTGTACTTTGTTAATGCAACCTTGTGCTTCATTAGTGCTAATGCACTTTATTCAACATTTAATAACTAAAGAGCAATGAAAAGCGACACAGATTAAATAGAAAAGGAAATATACAAACAACACACCCCCGAAAAATATGCAATCAAGTCAATGAAAAGCAGAAAACAAACGAAAAAAGTAAAGAAGTAAAAATACAGTGAAATTTTATTAAAGATGCAGAAATATATCCATATATGTCAAAATCATATTTAGTATGAATAGATTAAGTTCACTATTAAAAGACAGAGAGTACAAGCTATAATGACAAAGGATTTTTAAATGCTGAGGGATATAAAATGATATGCCAAAATTTAGATTGTATAGTAACATTAATATCTCATTAAATATGCTAGAGCAAAATCTGAAATATATTCAAAAATTAACTTTGGGAGCCCGAGGTGGATGGATCACGAGGTCAGGAGATCGAGACCATCCTGGCTAACATGGTGAAATATCGTCTCTACTAAAAATACAAAAAATTAGCCAGGCATGGTGGCAGGCGCCTGTAGTCCCAGCTACTAGGGAGGCTGAGGCAGGAGAACAGGGTGAACCTGGGAGGCGGAGCTTGCAGTGAGCCGAAATCGTGCCCCTGCACTCCAGCCTGGGCGACAGAGCCAGACTCCGTCTCAAAAAAAATAAAAAAATAAAAAACGCTTTCCAGTTGAAATATCTTTATAACGTAATATTGAATTCCCATGGCTAAGGAAAAATAATTTTATAATTAATCAGGTCTAAATAAAATAAATTAAATACTGAAAGGGCAAAAAATTATCTTAAAGCTTTTACACTTCAATGCTCAGTTTTGCTGTGAACCTAAAACTGTTTTAAAATTAAAGTATGTTAAATAGAAATAATTATTTGGGGGACATTTAATGTTTCTTGATTAACCCTTGGACTTGTAGAGATTTTAGCTTAGAACAGGCATAAAAATTTTAACAATTGTTATTGTGAATAGAATAGAATATTGTTCTGAGAACAGTAAATATTTCTTGAGAATTTCGATGTGTCAGAGGCTGGAATATTTTCACATATTGTTTATCTCTTTTGTCTTATATACTATTTTGTCTTTAAAACAATCAGATGAGGAAAATGAGGCTCAGATAGCAACTAGCCTGACCCAAATCACACAGCTAGGAAGCAGAAGATGCAGGATTTAAACCCAGAACCTGTTTGACTATTCACTACACTCTACCACCTCCAAGGAACCTGGTGCGTATATGATACTTGAGGACATATCAACAATCACGACTAAGGTTTAGTAAAACGGTGGAGAAATGAAGACAATGTTGAAAGAGAAAGAGTTCTAAGCCAACCACAATTAAAGTCTGAGTATGAAGAAGTCCTGCAAAATATTTAACAATTTTACAAATGAAGAAGATGAGGCTAAGAGAGAATTCATTGCTTGCCTTATCGGACCTCACAGAAGTTACTGGCCGAGAATCAAGGAAAGCCAACATAAACATCTACATGGCACTCGGACTTTTTGTCAGAGATACATGTGTCCAGTCAGATCCTCTTCGGATTTAAGTGAATAGCAGTGCTTTGAGTCTTCTAAATTATCACTGTTTAGATGCCTTATGTAATTTATACCAATAATTAGGTGCAGCCCAGCTTTGTATAGTTTGACTACAGAAACTTGACATATTTCATGCGAAAATAAACTGCTGCCTCTTCCACAGTCATAGATGCTGACGCATGAAAAGATTTGAGGTAACTTACTCACATCTGTTTGCTTCACAACAGTTTTTTATAATTTCAAGAGTAAGTGTGATAATGAATACTAAGCAGAAAAAAAAGCCATATACATTTGGCTCAGACTGAAAGTCAAATTCAAACATCATCAGAAATGCTTCTATAGAAGATGAATGGAATAAGTAATTGTTGGATCAGGAACCCCTAAAGACACTGAACTGTTTTCCGTTTTCAAGCACTGACATCATTCTGAAAGCAGAAGGCAGAGAGGGAGGCTCATGTTCCACATACTCATAAAGTTTATACATTTTAGGAGTTCAGAGAATTCATTTAATAAGAGAAATGGAAGCACTTTCTTTATGAAATCTGAAGTCCATGATGGCAAAATACTTTGCCCTGTATCACTTGGAAATGTGGAACGTGAGGACTTTAACTGGTATTACTACTCATCCAGCTAATAGTAACACGAAACACCTACTACAAATGGAAGACAAGTTTATGTAACTTGAAAAACGTCACTGATTTTTAATTTTGTATTTTATGCATATAATTTAGCATTTTCATCCTTATCCAAGGCTCCCATGGGTATTTTTTAGGAAATGGAATTTCTTGAAAAAACAGTCTGAAAAAATAAACTATGCAACTTACATAAAATTAAATGGCATACTTCCTAAATACTGGATTAAAGGATATCAACATCTCTACAAAATTTATACTTTGGAAGAAATTAAGAATTAACTAAAACAATGTGTAGCTTTCAGGCTTAGAAGAAATAAAGGTTGTGTTTTACTGGTCATTATCTGAATTTCAGAATGCTGAGGCTCTTAAGAAGTTTATATAGACATTGAAGGGACACAAGAAACACACAAAGCACCCAACTTATTTTGGACACTAGTAGACAAGGCATTTTAACGCGTGTTATGTCCTAAATTTCCATTAACAACTCTAAAAATTATGTGCCAGAAGAGAATTTCCATGTGCTCCCGATAGGTTAGAGTGTGAAAAAAAACCTGTCTTCGGAACCATTTTTCCAATGTAATCACTTACTAGATAAACTTATATCCATTCTTGTGGGGTTCAACACTATCCACTTGGGCTGATCCTATTCTCTGCTTTCTATTCAAGACATTGTACAGCACTTCCCCTGCCTGTCTTGGATAAGATAATTAGTATACAATTAAATAAGCAAGTCTATTATTATCTCTCTCTGTATATGTGTGTATATTCCCTTCCTTTAAAAATATAAGGTTCACTCATCCCTTTATCCCTAGCCAGTTACTGTCCCACATATCTTTATCATGCCATCCTAGTATGATAGAGCATCTGTTAGTTATCACTGCCATAACTTTTTATAACATACCACCTCCAAATTTAATAGCTTAAAACAATCACTTATTATTTTTCAAATGTCTATAGATTAGTTAACTGGTTCTGCCTATCTGAGCTGGGAGCAGTGGATCTTACACATGCATCGGTTTTCAGCTGGTGGGTCAGGCAGACATTGGTTGACATAGTTTGCCCTCAGCTGAAAGTATTCACCTGTGTTCTAATCTCTCATTCTTTAGCACACTAACCCAGGTATGATCTCACGGTGGAGGGAGAGGAGCCAGTGAGGAAGCAAAAATGCACAAGCACTTACTCCCGCTCCATCCCACATGTGCTCTGCCCCATTCCAGTGATACTCAATAACAAGATGTGAGCTTGTCAAGAAAATGGCATAGTTTCCTAGCAAAACCTCACTTTAAAGAGATTACTGGTATAAATCACTGTGTCTATGTATTCTGTAAAGTTATTCACTTGGTTGGTAAAATTTTCATGGAACTTGCATGTGGCTTTACCACACAGTGCAGTTTTACTACTGTTGAGAGTTCAGATCAATTATTAACTCTTAAGGACGGATATCAGTTAATAAGCTGAATACCAAATACTGCATATTAAATATATATAACTACAGTAATTTTAAAATTTTCAGACAGCTTTTTACTTTTTTGTCTCACTTCCTTTAATCAATTTTTTAAATATTTTGCTTTATTTTAAAATCGTGAAGCATTTAGAAAATATTTTGTTTTTGGGGGGTGGAGCCAAGATGGCCGAATAAGAACAGCTCCGGTCTCCAGCTCCCAGCCCCAGCGACACAGAAGACGGGTGATTTCTGCATTTCTGCTTGAGGTACCGGTTTCATCTCACTAGGGAGTGCCAAACAGTGGGTGCAGGACAGTCGGAGAAGCGCACTGTGCGCGAGCCGAAGCAGGGCGAGGCATTGCCTCACTGGGGAAGCACAAGGGGTCAAGGAGTTCCCTTTCCTAGTCAAAGAAAGGGGTAACAGATGGCACCTGGAATATCGGGTCAGTCCCATCCTAATACTGCGCTTTTCCAACGGGCCTGGAAAATGGCACACTAGGAGATTGTGTCCCGCACCTGGCTCGGAGGGTCCTATGCCCACGGAGTCTCACTGATGGCTAGCACAGCAGTCTGAGATCAAGCTGCAAGGCGGCAGCAACGCTGGGGGAGGGCCGCCCGCCATTGCCCAGGCTTGCTTAGGTAAACAAAGCAGCCAGGAAGCTCGAACTGGGTGGAGCCCATCACAGCTCAAGGAGGCCAGCCTGCCTCTGTAGGCTCCACCTCTGGGGGCAGGACACAGACAAACAAAAAGTCAGCAGGAACCTCCTCACACTTAAATGTCCCTGTCTGACTGACAGCTTTGAAGTGAGTAGTGGTTCTCCCAGCACACAGCTGGAGATCTGAGAACGGACAGACTGCCTTCTAAAGTGGGTCCCTCACCCCTGAGCAGCCTAACTGGGAGGCACCCCCCCAGTAGGGACAGAATGACACCTCACTCGGCCAGGTACTCCTCTGAGACAAAACTTCCAGAGGAACTATCAGACAGCTGAATTTGTGGTCTCACGAAAATCCGCTGTTCTGCAGCCACCACTGCTGACACCCAGCCAAACAGGGTCGGGAGTGGACCTCTAGCAAACTCCAACAGACCTGCAGCTGAGGGTCCCGTCTGGTAGAAGGAAAACTAACAAACAGAAAGGACATCCACACCAAAAACGCATCTGTACATCACCATCATCAAAGACAAAAAGTAGATAAAACCACAAAGATGGGGAAAAAACAGAGCAGAAAAACTGGAAACTCTAAAAAACAGAGCACCTCTCATCCTCCAAAGGAACACAGTTCCTCACCAGCAACAGAACAAAGCTGGATGGAGGATGACTTTGACGAGTTGAGAGAAGAAGGCTTCAGACGATCAAACTACTCTGAGCTACGAGAGGAAATTCAAAACAATAGCAAAGAAGTTAAAAACTTTGAAAAAAAAATTAGAAGACTGGATAACTAGAATAACCAATGGAGAGAAGGGCTTAAAGGAGCTAATGGAGCTGAAAGCCAAGTATCGGGAACTACGCGAAGATTGCAGAAGTCTCAGTAGCAGATGCGATCAACTGGAAGAAAGGGTATCGCTGATGGAAGATGAAATGAATGAAATGAAGAGAGAAGGGAAGTTTAGAGAAAAAAGAATAAAAAGAAATGAACAAAGCCTCCAAGAAATTTGGGACTATGTGAAAAGACCAAACCTACGTCTGATTGGTGTACCTGAAAATGATGGGGAGAATGGAACCAAGTTGGAAAACACTCTGCAAGACATTATCCAGGAGACCTTCCCCAATGTAGCAAGGCAGGCCAACATTCAGATTCAGGAAATACAGAGAATGCCACAAAGATACTCCTTGAGAAGAGCAACTCCAAGACACATAATTGTCAGATTCACCAAAGTTGAAATGAAGGAAAAAATGTTAAGGGCAGCCAGTGAGAAAGGTCGGGTTACCCACAAAGGGAAGCCCATCAGACTAAGAGCTGATCTCTCGGCAGAAACTCTACAAGCCAGAACAGAGTGGGGGCCAATATTCAACATTCTTAAAGAAAAGAATTTTCAGCCCAGAATTTCCTATCCAGCCAAACTAAGCTTCATAAGTGAAGGAGAAATAAAATACTTTACAGACAAGCAAACGCTGAGTGATTTTGTCACCACCAGGCCTGCCCTAAAAGAGCTCCTGAAGGAAGTACTAAATATGGAAAGGAACAACCGGTACCAGCCCCTGCAAAAACACGCCAAATTGTAAAGACCATCCAGGCTAGGAAGAAACTGCAGCAACTAACGAGCAAAGTAACCAACTAACATCATAATGACAGGATCAGATTCACACATAACAATATTCACGTTAAATGTAAATGGGCTAAATGCTCCAGTTAAAAGACATAGACCAGCAAACTGGATAAGGAGTCAGGACCCATCAGTGTGCTGTATTCAGGAAACCCATCTCACGTGCAGAGACACAAATAGACTCAAAATAAAGGGATGGAGGAAGATCTATCAAGTAAATGGAAAACAAAAAAAGGCAGGGGTTGCAATCCTAGTCTCTGATAAAATAGACTTTAAACCAACAAAGATCAAAAGAGACAAAGAAGGCCATTACATAATGGTAAAGGGATCAATTCAAAAAGAAGAGCTAACTATCCTAAATATATATGCAGCCAACACAGGAGCACCCAGATTCATAAAGCAAGTCCTGAGTGACCTACAAAGGGACTTAAACTCCCACACAATAATAATGGGAGATTTTAACACCCCACTGTCAACATTAGACAGATCAATGAGACAGAAAGTTAACAAGGATATCCAGGAATTGAACTCAGCTCTACATAAAGTGGACCTAATAGACATCTACAGAATTCTCCACCCCAAATCAACAGAATATACATTTTTTTCAGCACCACACCACACCTATTCCAAAATTGACCACATCGTTGGAAGTAAAGCTCTCCTCAGCAAATGTAAAAGAACAGTAATTATAACAAGCTCTCTCTCAGACCACAGTGCAATCAAACTAGAACTCAGGATTAAGAAATTCACTCAAGACCGCTCAAGTACATGGAAACTGAACAACCTGCTCCTGAATGACTACTGGGTACATAATGAAATGAAGGCAGAAATAAAGATGTTCTTTGAAACCAACGAGAACAAAGACACAACATACCAGAATCTCTTGGACACGTTCAAAGCAGTGTGTAGAGGGAAATTTATAGCACTAAATGCCCACAAGAGAAAGCAGGAAAGATCCAAAACTGACACCCTAACATCACAATTAAAAGAACTAGAAAAGCAAGAGCAAACACATTCAAAAGCTAGCAGAAGGCTAGAAATAACTAAAATCAGAGCAGAACTGAAGGAAATAGAGACACAAAAAACCCTTCAAAAAATTAATGAATCCAGGAGCTGGTTATTTGAAAAGATCAACAAAATTGATAGACCGCTAGCAAGACGAATAAAGAAGAAAAGAGAGAAGAATCAAATAGATGCAATAAAAAATGAAAAAGGGGATATCACCACCGATCCCACAGAAATACAATCTACCATAAGAGAATACTACAAACACCTCTATGCAAATAAACTAGAAAATCTAGAAGAAATGGATAAATTCCTCGACAAATACACCCTCCCAAGACTAAATCAGGAAGAAGTTGAATCTCTGAATAGACCAATAACAGGTTCTGAAATTGTGGCAATAATCAATAGCTTACCAACCAAAAAGAGTCCAGGTCCTGATGGATTCACAGCCGAATTCTACCAGAGGTAAAAGGAGGAACTGGTACCATTCCTTCTGAAACTATTCCAATCGATAGAAAAAGAGGGAATCCTCCCTAACACATTTTATGAAGCGAGCATCGTCCTGATACCAAAGCCTGGCAGAGACATAACCAAAAAAGAGAATTTCAGACCAATATCCTTGATGAACATTGATGCAAAAATCCTCAATAAAATACTGGCAAACCGAATCCAGCAGCACATCAAAAAGCTTATCCACCATAATCAAGTGGGCTTCATCCCTGGGATGCAAGGCTGGTTCAACATACACAAATCAATAAATGTAATCCAGCATATAAACAGAACCAAAGACAAAAACCACATGTTTATCTCAATAGATGCAGAAAAGGCCTTTGACAAAATTCAACAACCCTTCATGCTAAAAACTCTCAATAAATTAGGTATTGATGGGACGTATCTCAAAATAATAAGAGCTATCTACGACAAACCCACAGCCAATATCATACTGAATGGTCAAAAACTGGAAGCATTCCCTCTGAAAACTGGCACAAGACAGGGATGCCCTCTCTCACCGCTCCTATTCAACATAGTGTTGGAAGTTCTGGCCAGAGCAATCAGGCAGGAGAAGGAAATAAAGGGTATTCAGTTAGGAAAAGAGGAAGTCAAATTGTCCCTGTTTGCAGATGACATGATTGTATATCTAGAAAACACCATTGTCTCAGCCCAAAATCTCCTTAAGCTGATTAGCAACTTCAGCAAAGTCTCAGGATACAAAATCAATGTACAAAAATCACAAGCATTCTTGTACACCAATCACAGACAGACAGAGAGCCAAATCATGAGTGAACTCACATTCACAATTGCTTCAAAGAGAATAAAATACCTAGGAATCCAACTTACAAGGGACATGAAGGACCTCTTCAAGAACTACAAACCACTGCTCAATGAAATAAAAGAGGATACAAACAAATGGAAGAACATTCCATGCTCATGGATTGGAAGAATCAATATCGTGAAAATGGCCATACTGCCCAAGGTAATTTATAGATTCAATGGCATCCCCATCAAGCTACCAATGACTTTCTTCACAGAATTGGAAAAAACTACTTTAAAGTTCATATGGAACCAAAAAAGAGCCCGCATCGCCAAGTCAATCCTAAGCCAAAAGAACAAAGCTGGAGGCATCACGCTACCTGACTTCAAACTATACTACAAGGCTACAGTAACCAAAACAGCATGGTACTGGTACCACAACAGAGACATAGATCAATGGAACAGAACAGAGCCCTCAGAAATGATGCCGCATATCTACAACTATCTGATCTTTGACAAACCTGACAAAAACAAGAAATGGAGAAAGGATTCCCTATTTAATAAATGGTGCTGGGAAAACTGGCTAGCCATATATAGAAAGCTGAAACTGGATCCCTTCCTTATCCCTTATACAAAAATTAATTCAAGATGGATTAAAGACTTAAATGTTAGACCTAAAACCATTAAAATCCTACAAGAAAACCTAGGCAATACCATTCAGGACATAGGCGTGGGCAAGGACTTCATGTCTAAAACTCCAAAAGCAATGGCAACAAAAGCCAAAATTGACAAATGGGATCCAATTAAAGAGCTTCTGCACAGCAAAAGAAACTACCATCAGTGTGAACAGGCAACCTACAGAATGGGAGAAAATTTTTGCAACCTACTCATCTGACAAAGGGCTAATATCCAGAATCTACAATGAACTCAAACAAATTTACAAGAAAAAAACAAACAACCCCATCAAAAAGTGGGCGAAGGACATGAACAGACACTTCTCAAAAGAAGACATTCATGCAGCCAAAAAACACATGAAGAAATGCTCATCATCACTGGCCATCAGAGAAATGCAAATCAAAACCACAGTGAGATAACATCTCACACCAGTTAGAATGGCCATCATTAAAAAATCAGGAAACAACATGTGCTGGAGAGGATGTGGAGAAATAGGAACACTTTTACACTGTTGGTGGGACTGTAAACTAGTTCAACCATTGTGGAAGTCAGTGTGGCGATTCCTCAGGGATCTAGAACTAGAAATACCATTTGACCCAGCCATCCCATTACTGGGTATATACCCAAAGGACTATAAATCATGCTGCTATAAAGACACATGCACACATATGTTTATTGCGGCACTATTCACAATAGCAAAGACTTGGAACCAACCCAAATGTCCAACAACAATAGACTGGATTAAGAAAATGTGGCACATATACACCGTGGAATACTATGCAGCCATAAAAAAGGATGAGTTCATGTCCTTTGTAGGGACATGGATGAAATTGGAAAACATCATTCTCAGTAAACTATCACAAGGACAAAAAACCAAACACCGCATGTTCTCACTCATAGGTGGGAATTGAACAATGAGAACTCATGGACACAGGAAGGGGAACATCACACTCCGGGGACTGTTGTGGGGTGGGGGGAGGGGGGAGGGACAGCATTAGGAGATATACCTAATGCTAAATGACAAGTTAATGGGTTCAGGAAATCAACATGGCACATGGATACATATGTAACAAACATGCACATTGTGCACATGTACCCTAAAACCTAAAGTATAATAAAAAAAAAGAAAATATATTATTTTTGTAAAACATAGGTAAAATTTTGTTGAACACCATCAATAGCATATTAAATTAAAAATGAAAGATCTTGAAGTTTGAAATACTAGCTAAGATAAAATATTAGTAAAATAATAACTAAACCTTATTGAATAATTTTGGCATTCTAAGTACTTTTTTAAAATTATTGACTACTCTACAAAACCCTGCAAAAAGAGAGCCCATTATTATATTCACTAGACTTATGAAAAAACAGAAAAACAAAGAAGTGAAATGTTTAACAAAAGCCAACCAGTTTTTAAGTGGAAGCACCATGATTCCAATTCAAGTTACTCTGAACTATAATTCTCTACACCATATTTACGATGGTAAAATTTAATATCTACAGAAAACTACTATTGCTGATTTTTTCAGATATAGCTTTACAAACTGTTTTGATGTGTAATATATCACTATTTTGAAAAATTGGGACATATTTGAACTAACGTTGTATTACTTCTTGCTCATTTAACTTCCTTTACATTATAACATCTTTCCATAGAGCTGGTTTCAGGATAGTGTCTCTAAATTGACAAGTTCAATGAGAAAATGTTAAAGCTATAATAATTTACTCATTGTTTTCAAAATTGTTCATGTGGTATACAAGAATGTCTCATTGTTACCCAAAATACCACAAGTTGTAAATAGTGAAAATAATCAATAGCAGAAAGTAATGTATAGTGCAATTTATCTTTGTCACTCTACCTTTTCTGGATCTTTGAGTACAAAGTATATGCTGATGTGTATGTATCAATATGGCAGTTGACGCTTTTCAAATTTCCTTATCATGAACATTGATCCATCCTAGTTAACTTGCAACTAGCATACCCCTACTCATTTATTTAGCTAAATTCATATCCTTATATTTTAAGTAAACTCAAATAATGGCTCTAACTAGTATAAAATATGGCATGTAGAAAGAGTTGCTTGTGGCAGAAAAGCCTTTTTAAGCATTTTCAAAAAGGAAGAGTTTTCAACTTTATGGATTCAAAACTAAAATTGTTCTCCATTGAATCAACTGAAAACCAAATATGGAGACGCAACTTTTTTATGTCTACAATTAGCTATTTGACTTTAAGTTAGATATTTCCAACAAGTAGTAGTAGGTTGAGATAATCCATTCTACCAAGCACAGACCATGAATTTTTTTTCAACTTTACTTTTCAGCTATGTGTTTGGTGTATGTTTGGACCTTTCTTGTGATCTGTTCTCTAGTCGTATCAGAACCTATCAAGTGTCTATTACGTTGCCAGGCACATTTGTGAGACAGAGTAAGGCCAGGCGAGAATTCCTTTCGTTAAGTGTTTGATCTGTTAATTAGCATGTTTTCCTGAATTGGTTGCTTTTAATCATATTGTAGAACTCTATGCACAAAAGTATTATTTTGCAATTCTTTGATACTATATGAAAGAGTGATCCACACAACACATTATAAAGAACAGAGGGATAATTGAGAATACCTAAGCTACATAATGGGAAGCAAACACTAAGCCATTTCCTTGATAGGTAACGTAACTTTTGAGGCAACCAGCTAAAAATAAAACACACCATATAGATAATGAGTCTTTAATTATTCCATTCTATGGTATGGAGTAACCCTTTCCACAGACGTGTGGCAAAGAAACATGGTTTGTGCCATTCATAAGTGGATTTCCCTCCCTTTTATTTCCTCCGAGTCTTCTTTTTGTTTCTAATTCCTCTTCCGTATATTACATAGTCCTTGTCTTACAATGCTCTGTGTCACAATGGAACTTCCTTAGATTTTGTTTTTAATATGAATTATTGAAAATAACCATTCTTTCTTTGTGACAATGAAAAATTGATTTTTAAACTTTTATTAACATGTAATACATTTGGAGAATGTATTATACGTCAATACCCATGTAGCCAATAGTCAAATCAGATAAGAAATATTGCTAATGTCTTTGAAATTCGTCTCTTCCACTCCAAGAGTCACAAAAAATTTCCTTCCTTTCTACTTTGTATAAGTGGAATTAAACAGTATGTATCTTCTGTGTCTAGATTTCTTCACTCAACACTGTATTTTGGAGAGTCATTTAACTACAGCCCACGGTTGTAGTTCAATCTTATTGCTTAATAGTATTACACTGCATGAATGTGCAATAATTAATTTATCTCTTCTACATTTTCTGGGCATTTGAGTGATCTCCAGTGTGTGGCTATTTTGAATACTGCTAACACAAACATTTCAGTACGGTTTTTTAAACACATGTACACATTTTTATTGAGTTTCTGGGTCATGGTATATGCATAGTCACATGTAAATTTTTGGCAGAGTTTCTTTTTAATTAAGTTTTATAACTTGTGCTTCTGCTGTTCCCATTTGCATGGATATTGACACTATTCTCTCCTCTCCAATGAAAGCTCATAGGCACAAGCCAAAGACCTCTATTACCTGGCAATGGGACTTCTGCTTCATGTACACTGAGAGTTGCTATTCAATGATTTTCAGAATTTCATGGCAGTGACTGGAGTTCTATGGCCCAACTTAGGCTCAACCAATAAAAAGCCCCCTGGTCCTGTAGAAATCAGATTAATACTACTTCCTGTCTTCCATTAGTGAGTATCTCTCCCAATTATAGCCAGATGGGATTTTGCTGTTTAGTGATTTTATGCTAATAAATTATAGATCACAGATTCACACATAATCTTTGATTTAATTCTCACACACTATTTCTATATGGTCATGTTAGCATCTCCTGTTCACTGAGAAGTAATCAGAGCAGGTAATTTTCTTAAGGCTTCTATCAACCACATTGTTGACTGAATGTCATAATTGTTGATATCAAGGATCATATTACTTCAAAAAATAAACATTGGTAACTAGTGATAGCCAAATAATGGGAAAAAAAGAGTTTATATATATACAAATAAAGTATATTTAATATATATATATATAAATAAAGTATATATAAATAGAGTATATATAAAGTATATATATATAAATAAAGAGTATATATAAATAAAGAGTAGATGAAATTGATCTAAACAGAGGCTACCAAAATATATTAGTACATATAAATAAAGTGTAGATGAAATTGATCTAAACAGAGGCTACCAAAATATATTAGTACATATAAATAAAGGGTAGACGAAATTGCTCTTCAAATATTCAAATATCTTAGTCATTTATAAAAATTATTCATTTTTATATAAATAATTTGATGAAGAATTTGGCCTTGCAAAAGTACCTATAAAGAGGCCAACAAACTATTAAATTTGTACAAATATGTTTAAATTTGTATCTGTGGAAGAACTTATTTACCCAATTTGCCAATATTCATGTATTGTACCCAATTACAAAATAAACCAATATATGACAGTGATAATTGTCTAGATATCTGCCAACTATTTTATATCTAGCCAATTCTAATCCCAAAGTATGTATCTTCTTCCAAATTTTAAGCATACATTATGAATCTCAATAATAATTCAATCTTTTTCAGCCATTGTGAAAAAGATTATTATACTTGTTAACAAGTTCATTTTACTTGTTATTATTTATATTTTGAGGACAGGTTAAAAATATGTTATAGCCCGACAAAAATACAATAAAGCTCATCAATTTATCAAAAACACTATCTGTATAAACACACATCTCTCTATGTTTTACATGGCATCAACAACTATTTTCCTGCTGCCATCGAATAAATATAATGTGACTTAAGTCTAAAAAGTTGTGAAAGTAAATGTATCTACATATTTTAGCCTCTCAAAACTGCCTCTTATTGTGCAATATGGAAATTTACAACTCACTAAACTTTTCAATAAATCTCTTGCAAAATTAAACTCAAATAATTGAAAACATTATAAATGTTTACCTAACATTAGAGAATAACTGCTAACAGTAAAATCCGAAACATTGTTTAGCCAAATTTACATTTGACGCAGTACATAGAATTACAAGACAAGCCATAATTCATAAAATTAAATTGTCTGTTAATGCCAACAATACTTTGACAAATTTTCGATAAATTTTACTTAATTAATGATTTTAACCCCCGAAACATTCCCATGATAGCTACTTTGAAGTATAGCTACTCTCAACTGTTCAAATGCACCTATCTTTCAAAATACAGGGTGCATAATATTTCCTCCTATTATGCTGATAATAATTGCAACAGCGAACATAATTTCTTTTGTAACTGAGTGCCTCTGAACAAAAAATTAATACTTATCTGTTTCTATGCACTGCTATGCATTTTGTGCCTACTATAATTTACATTTACCAAATGCCTGAATCTATTCTTTCTTGCGTTGAAATATTTTCTTACATTGCTTCTTTCACCCTCTCCATTTTGTATTCACCAAATGCACTATATTTAGCAATCATAATCACCTCACAATGGTCAATCCCAATGTCCCTTCAGTTTCAGCAAACTGTAAGCTGTTCGCAGTATTTGGTCCTCACCATTACCTATTGCTGTTTTCCTTCACTTTCTTCTTTAAAATAATTACCCCTTCCTTCCATATTATTCTCATGTTATATAACCACATTACCATGGTTTTTCTCCTCCCTCATCCCTACCTTAACTACTCATGAGCCCTTTCCCGCCATCTTTACTGGCTTCTTTTTTACGATTTTTTTCTAACCCTGGGTAATTAATTTTAATCTTCTGCCTTCAAATTTTCTCTTTTCTTCTACCTCTGAAATCTCAACTATTATTTTTATTTGATGAATCGGAAGCCACTCCATCTAAAACTTCCTATCACCAATGCCCTCTGCTACTTAGCTCCTTTCATTTCCATGGCCTGCTGTCATTTCAGTAATCCAAAATCAAATTAACATTCTTTCTATAAAATTAGTTTCCTTTTCTTACTCTCCTGTTTTTTCAAAATTTCTATTATTCCAGACAAAATTTTCACTGTTGCTTTCAGGTAACAGAGTCTATCTATACTTTTTTTGTTGTTTTAATTTTTATTTTTGGTGCGAGGTCTCACATCTCTCCCTCTTGCTCCTTCCATCACTATTCCTTGCCTTTTTAGTTTCTGGGCTTTTAGGCCTTCTGTAGGGCAATTCCTCTTTCCTGTCGCTCATAACACACACTATTGCCACGTTAGTCTTCCTAAAAGCCTAATTCTATCTTTATACTCCGACACCAGATTCATTAATTGGATCATCAAATTCCTGGATAGTCTGGCCAAAATCAGCAGTACTAGACTCAACTAGAGATGGCAAACAAAACCATATCTGCCATCACGAATGGCCACAAATCTGCACATTGCCACCTGGACAACCCTTTACATTTTCATACTTTGCATGTATCATATTTCAGCATTTGAATACCCTTGCTCTCAACCTTACTTTACAATTAGTCTTCCATATAGCCCAAATTACTTCCTCTAAGAAACGTCCCTGAACTTGCCTCCGTGCAACACTATTTATCACGAAGCACAAACTTACCTTCCTCTGACCCCTCACTCTTATTGAAGTGGACATCCACTTGGTTCTTTCACATGTAGCCTTATGTTGTTGTTGTTCATATATAGGACACCAAATATTAGCTAACCTAAATGTTAGTATTTTTTAAAAAGAATATATCGTTGTGTTGTAAATATCTTTGGATTCGAGTATTTTTATGATTATAAACCTTACATAATTTTTATACTTTTATTTTAAAAAAATTATTGGATATTTTATTTATTGAGTAATTACAACACCAAGCACCTTCCCAACCCCTATAAATAATTTATCCATTTAGCCCTGATTAAAGATAGGCATTACCTTATCACTATTTTAGAGATGGAAAAACTGAGGTTCTGAGAGGCTAAATTACTTGAGTTCACCACAAAGTGACGGGATCAAGGTTCATGTGAGTTAGTCAGGCTCTAGAGAGTGCTCTGTTCAACACTATGCTGCAAATCAATAATGATACTAATAATATTTATTATTATGTAATTACCAATGAATCTGCCAGTGTGAGATAATCAGCCTTATGCATTGTTTTGCTGAATTAACTTTTCATTTTTTCTAGGCATGTTTTTATTTTGACAAAGTTGACCATTCCATGTAGAATTTCATTTCTTGCTTTGTGATTTCATGGTTTTATGTCTATATATTATGGCATCATGTAGCCATAAAATAAATGGTGCTGATTTGTGGGAATTTAAGTCTATCCACACACACACAATTATTTGTCAGTGCTTGATGAACCCTCTGTATCAGAGAGGAATCCACAATCACACTTCACATTCTATACAATCAGTTTCCTTTTCTTACTCTCCTGTTTTTACAACATTTCTATTATTCCAGACAAAATTTTGACTGTTACTTTTCCTTAATGTTCATATACAGGTAACAGTGTCTATCCATAATTTTCGTTGTTGTAGTTTTAAGTTTTATCTTTGGTGCAAGGTCTCACATCTCTCCCTCTTGCTCTTTCCATCCCTTAGTCCCTTTTGCCTTATCAGTTCCTGGTTCTTTAGTTCTTGGATTAGATTTCTATTCCGTTAAGGTGATTGTTTAACCGTATTATTGTGTCAATGGCCATATTTTTTAAATTCTTGATAAATTCTGCCAAACTGAGCCTAGAAAGTTTGTACTAAAGCACTCTTCCAATAATGAAGATAAACCACTGTGAAGGAATCTTACAATATTTGTTCATTTGATAATTAAATTTTTTTCATTTTTATAATTTCTAGTGTTACAGAATAGATGTGTAGTTATTCATCTTATAATCCTTCTAATAGGATCTACCTACCTGGCTATGCTTTGCTTATGTAAATGACATTCTGATAATAGTTTTATTTATTTCTTGTTAACTAACCACTAATTAGTAATTGATTGCCTGGTCCTTTGACTCTATGTCTTCTTAATTCAGAAAAATGTTGTTATTTAGAATAGCTTAAATTCGAGTGAAGTACCTTCTAGTTAGAAGATTGAAAATAGATTATTTCGCGGATTATGGTATACATACAAAATTGTACCCTATCATTTGTTATCTTTCCATCTGCCACTAAACTTTAATAGATAGAGTGAACAAGGGATGGTCCTGCAGGAGCCACACTTAACAGGCTGCCACAGCTAGTGCCAGACGGCCTTCGAGGGACTTCGGTTATTTGTCCACAGCAGTGGTTTTCAAACTCCACTGTGCAATGGAGTCACCCAGGGGACGTGCTGCAAAAGAGACTGCTGAGATTTCCTGAGTTTCTGATTCAACAGATCTGGGGGTCCAAGAATTGACGTCTCAATGTAACACCGATGTTGTTGGATCAAAGACCACTCTTTGAGAATCAATGATCTACATGATTTGAATTCAAGAAAATTATGCCCTGAATTTCTCCAAAATCCAAGTCTCTGTCCAGGCAATCCCTAACATAATCAAATTTGGTTTCATTTATTTAGAAGTTGCTTATATAAGAGTAATAAGTCAAGCTGGTATCACAAACATAATTTTTCTCTCAAGAGGCCATCCATTTTCCAGAATCTGTCTTTGGTCTTTACTATTTGTTCAACATGATGCCCAGTGTCCCTGCCTCAACACTCCCTTCTTGCTTCCTTCATTGAAACAAAGTCCTCGTCAATGGCCAAAAAGTACTTTCCAGAACTTCACGCTCACCTTAGAATACTTTAACTTTGCACCCCCATAACAATCAAGTATACTATTGTGTGGTATTTCACACATTTTGATTTTATTGATCATTTCTATGAATATTTCACAACTCTCTTAAAAATGCTTGTGTCTTAATAATATTTCTTCTAAATTATGTTGCTCAAAATAGTTTTTTGATAAGCACTTTTTCAATAATCATTTACTGGACCCCCAGGAGACGGGAAAGAAAGAACAAATAACTGACTTAGCAACCTTTTCCGTTTCCATGATGATGGCAAATTATCTAAAATTGGGTCTGAAATCTCACTTTTATAAGCACAGAACAGAATAATTTATTTGATTTACTTTGCAATAAGCTTCGATTTCACAACATAAGCAATAAAAGTAACAAATACTTATTTAGGATGCTATATTTTATTATGTACTTTGGACAGGTGTGACTGATTATATAATGTTTTCTAATTAATGGAAGAGGCTGAAGGATATATTTCTGAATTTGTAGCAACCCTTTTTGTGAATAAGCTTCTGTAAAACTTAAGAATCTCTAAAATGTTACAAGAAAAATTTGATATATAATGGTGTATACATGCTCTATTGCCCTCTGATTTAGCCACATAGCCTGAAGTTTTCCAAACTTGAAAAATTATTTTTTCAATGTTATAGAATTTATTAGAATTTGTACTTCAAAAAATAGCTAATTTTTAAATGAATTTTTAATAATCTAGATGGTTAAGAAATTCTATGCTACCACAAAATTTCAAAGTTATGCAGCTTTCTCACAGAGTTTGGCAAAGTAGGATGAATTGAATTTTTCTGTCTTTATCGATGAAGACAATGAGAAATCAGAGGTTACTTACTTGACCAAAGTTTTGCCACAAGCAAGAGAACTAGAATTTAGACCTAATTTTTAAGCTATTATTCTGCTTTAATCTTATTTTGTTCCAAGTTTTTGATGCCTTCATCACTCAAATATTACTGAAAAGAAACATGTTCAGGTTTTATGATGTTGTTCAGAGATCTCTGAGAGAGATGATACCTCATTATTATATTTTGATATACAACACGATGATTTTCTTTTCTTTCATGGTACAAAGAACATGATTTAACCATAAAATTCTAACTAGTGTTTTACTTTTAAAGCCTGAAATCTAAAAATGTATATTGTTCTTAGTTATTTAGTGGTCATAATCACACCTAATTGTTTATGTCCTAAACATTAGAAATACAGGGATACACAACTTTGATGAAGAAAAAAAGTAAAATTTCTTTTTATTCTAAGAAGACCTTTTAAATATTCTCCATTAAAAGTTTTGAATTTATTGTCAAAATTTCTCAAAGAACAAATAGGAGGATTAAAAATGTTTTGGCCAAAGATATTTAATTAGCAAGAAATAAGAGTTCAAAAATAAATTATTTATTGAGGTTAATTTCATATTCATGAGAATAGTTTCCAAAAGCATATTTCCTGAAAACATGCAACTAGATATAAGACAGGCTTTTGGTCTTTAAATGCTACAAGAATAATAAAAAGTAAAAATAGCCTTCAGTTTCACATATAATTGGATATGTTTTCCTCCAGAATTGGCATTTCAGCTGAAGAGAATGTGTGCTTCAAACTTGGAAATAAATAATGCATTTACTTATTTGATTAAAGATTGCACAGTGAATTTAATAAAGACATTATGGTCTTGTAATGTAATATAAACTCAATCTTCTACTTACAAACAACTTTAAGACAGAATTTAGGAGGAATGTCCTTTGGAAAATTATCTTTCCTTCCCCCACAGATGATTCAAATAAACAATACATACTGTTTGGAACATTTCATTTTATCTGGAACTAACCCTATGTTGGCATGTCTTCTTCATCACTGAAAATGTAAGAAAGCACAGCCTCATCATGAAAATGCTGGGTATCCACATCTCACACAACTTAAAAATCATAATGAGTTGCAGGTTTCATTGTCAAGAATTACCGTGTGCTTCAAAAATGTGCTTGCTTCTTATGAAGCAATATAAACCTTGTTTTTAATCTTGCGAACTGTATATTCTATTGGATATGTCTATTAAAGACCGAATTATGAGTGAACAATAAATGTCTTTCCTGAGAAGGTGCATTTTCTGTTGCACTTAGACTTGAAGGTGGTGTAGAAGGCACTTGGCCAAAATTGGGGCAAAGAATGGTTCCTGTGAAGAAGCAACAGTGAGAGTCTGGTTATCTACATATAAAAGAATAAAACTGGACCCTTATCTTAGACTGTACACAAAACCAACTCAAGGTGGATTAAAGGCCCACGTGTAAGACCTGAAAGTATAAAATTCCCAGAAGAAAACACAGAGAAAACAACTCCTTGATATGGGCCTTGACAATGGTTTTTTAGCTATCACACCAAAAGCTCAGGCAACAAAAGCAAAAATAAACAAGTGAGACTGCATCAAAATGCAGTGCATAAAAAGCTTCTGCACAGCAAACACTCAACAAAATGAAAAGACAGCCTGCAGAATGGGAGAGAATATTTACAAACCATATGTCAGATAGGGGTTGACATGTGAAATAAAAATCTCACACAACTCAATGTCAAAAAACAATCCGACTGATAAATAGCCAAAGTATCTGAATAGATGTTATTTAAAAAACACATACGAAGGGCAACAAGTGTATGAAAAGGTGCTCAACATCATTAATCAGAAAAATGTTAATCAAAACAAATATATCATTTCACAACTGTTAGGATGGTTGTTATATAAAAAAGAGAGAAGTGTGATGAGGGTGTGGAAAAAGGAAACCCATGTTCACTGCTGGTGGGAATGTAAACTGATACATCCATTTTGGGAAACGGTATGAGGGTTCCTCAAAAATTTAAACTAGAGTTACTGTATGACTCCACAATCCCCCTGCTGGGTATACACCCAAAGGAACTGAAATCAGTCTATGAAAGATACATCTGTGTTCCCATGTTTATTGCAGTATAGTTCACAATAGCCAAGCTATGAAAACAATTGGATAAACAAATTATGATATCTAGTTATAATATATATTATAATCTTATAAACTCTGTAATAATAGTATAAATATTATGTATATAGTATTCAATCTTAAAAAAAGATTAAAATTGCCATTTTTGATGATATGGATGAACCTGGATGGCATTATGCTAAGTAAAATAAAACCAGACATGGAAAGAAAAATGCTTCATGATCTCACTTCTATGTGCTATCTAAAAACAAGCCAAGTATACAGAAACAGTAGAATGGTGGTCATCAGGGATAAGGATTAAGAGGAAATGAAAAAAAGCAGATCAAAGGGTACAAACTGGCAGTCATGTAGGATGAGTAAGTTGTATCTAACGTATAGTATGATACCAATAGTTAATAATACTGTATTCTATACTGAAAATTTTCTAAAAGTATATTTTTTAGGTGCTCTTGCCAATCACATAAAAATAAAACTATCAAAGGTGATGGATATGTTAACTGGCTTGATTTTAGTAATAATTTCATGGCATATATGTATGCCTTAAATATGTACCATGAAAATAAGTAAATAAACTAAAATGTAGGTTATCAAAACTTAACAATTTATACACTAAAAATTTCAAAACTTGAAAAAATAACTCAATGGGAGAGATTTACAATTACTTCGATCCTATTAGAGCGGCAAAGACGGAAGATAAGTAGAGGAAGGAGACAACCTGATACATGTAGACTCATCAGCAAAGCCTGAGGGACAGTAATAACATCCATAGCGTTGACAGCCAAACCATCAGTAACTTTGCTGTGAATATATTATTTTTGCAACATATGAAACACAAACAGAACAGCAAATCTTGATTCAGGCATCTATCGTCCTAATTAACTGCCTCTCTGATCATGTATGCATGTGTCACCTTGATCGCAACCATTTTCGAAAACAACGAAACAAAAATAAACTATTGTAATTTAAGAAAGTAAATTATCACGTGAAGTTTATATTTGAAGTTATTTTTCAGGAAAACTTCTGGACACTGAAGATACTTACAGTCAATATTACCTCAAGGCAATTATGGCACCCTAACTACTGTTTTTAGTAATATCTGCTTCCAAATACTCTTAGAAATGGGCAACTTGATAAGGTGATCCCTGAAAATCTCTGCCATCTTGATTGGGTTGTGTTTATTTAAAGAGGCTAAAAAGAAGGTTGGTTTTTAATGCATGGTAACTATGCATTAAAAACAAAATTATATATGAAAAATGAAATTATATATGAAATTATAATGAAAAATGCAAGATTACTCCATGCCTTCTAACATTATTCTTCCTACTTGGGTACGTTTTTGCCATCAGAACAAATTGTTAGGGTAAATAAATGTGTAAGGGCCATACATACCTATTAAGTCTGAGTGCCATGAATTTGTTTGTAATTTTATGTTATTTTAATTATTGTAGTATGTGGTTATAACCCTTTTTGTGTTAATATATAGTAATCCTAGAGACACCTAGGATTATTTTAAAAGTTGAGTCAGTTGTCTCCAGTTATAGAAAATTGACTTACACACTTTTAGTAGTGAAGTCAAAATATCTGAACTGAGTTCACTTCTGCACAAAGGAAAACTCTGCAAGTAACTGAAATTTTGTCAAGACTGGCACATAGACAATTCTAAAAAAGTCCTGGGATATGAACAATCTCAAATTGGCAGCATATACTGGCATGTGCCTCATCCTGCTGACAGTCATTTCAGCTTGAGATACTTACAAAAAAGAGAAAAAAGATACCTTAATAGTTCCAAGTTTAAATAGTTATATTGGTATACTCCTTAAAAGAAAAATCAGCACCTTATCGTGGAGTAAAAATTTTACTTATGATTTCTTCACTTTTCTCCCATCAACTCAACAGCCAGAAAATAAAGCATATTAATAAATACACATGCAGACACACACATTGTGGAAATCAAAGACCTGGGTCTATGTGTAGCAGTGTGTTGATAAACTATCTGTAGAGACCGGAGGTCAAATTAATTATATATATGAAAATTATACAACTCCAGAGACTCAAGAAGATATACAGATAAAAGTTACTACATAAGAAAACACAGATTTCTCTATTTTTCTACAACAGAAATCGTAGAGTGGAATAGTGATTTTAAATGTAGCTTCTGTTATCACTTGGGGGAATAGAAAAGTGAGGGAAACAGAGATCAGAATATAGGCACTAATACTTGAATGCCTGTTATGTGTAGCTATTGTGCTTTGACAGTTTTACATAACTTTCTTATTTAACCAACACACAACATTATGAGATTGCTGTTTCTATGACTATTTTTCTGTATGAGAAAACGCAGGTTCTGACTTGACGTCATTCATACCATATTGGGTGGCTGAGGCAGGATTCAAATGCAAACATGGCAGCACCAGTCTATATTTTATTAATCATACAACCACTGTATCCAACTAATTATAAAGTCTGTATGGAAGCCCAGAAAAATAGGCCAGCATTAAACTGAAAACAGCATTAAAGAGAAAACTGTTGATGTAAAAACATTTAGTTTTACAACTTTTAATTTACCATAATTGTGGTTGCTACTGTGACTATTTTATAGGGAAACCATGCACAAATTAATTCATGATACATTCATGTTTTTTTGCATATGTCTCTTTAAAAAAAAGTTATTTAGGCAAAGTGATTTGGCTACTTCTATAGATGTATTAATAAAGCCTTATTTGTATAATAGTCAAGTTAAGATGAACATGTTTGTGACCTCTTGCAGAAATAGTGAAGATTCTGCCATTTAAAGAGCAATAAAATGTAAAGATGTAATTACCAGCTCTTCATTATCTTATGGAATCTCAAGATAAACTCACTTTATTTCAATGTCAAAAGAGCATTAAAGTCCTTTTCAAAATACCATTTAATTAGATAGATTAAGATACTTTAATACATTAATTTCATTCCTTGTTACTGTATATTTCACGATAAGAATGCAGGGATATATATTGGAGTTCTGGGAAATTGAAATTTGTGTAACTTACCAGTTAATTCTAAAATCTATTAATCATGTGCTTTGGTTATCTTTCTTCCTTGGTAAAATAGGGATGTTCAAAGATATTTTCTTGTTGTCTAAAGCATCTGCATCTCATATGCAAGTATACAAAATATATAAAATATTAACAGAATTATGCCAAATATATACAAAATAAAAATATACAAAATATTAATTTAGCAGAAAAAAAACTGTTGCATGAAGATAAAGTACAGGATGAGTAGCTGAATTTGAATGACCAAGAGACTCACAAAAAGATGGGTATGCACAGTTATACTAATCACAAAGGACAAAGATCTCTGTGCACGTGCACGTCACACATATCTGAATAGCTCATATACAATATTGACCGCACATTTAACAATTCAATGAATGGCAACTATAGAACAAGACAAATATGTCCATTCCTAAAGAAACAGTAATCAGTCACTAAAGTGCAAAATACCCAGCCTGTATAAACTTGTAGCAGTAGCCTCTTCATATCCATATCTGCAACACAGAGTTAGAAATGTTTGGATTTAAACAGTAGTGAAAATATTACTGCATTTCAGAAAGGTATGGCCTCAACAGTATGGAGTTTGAATTTTAGAAAAATATATTTCTAACTAGGTTAAAGCTTGGGTGAAAATTTCAATTGCTTAAGATAAGCAAGAATTAGGGAGTGCTGATGAGGTAAGTATAGATGAAAAATAAATTAGCAGGCTAGTCCAAATGTAGTGGTGTTCAAAACTAATTAATCACAACCAGTTACAGATTTCTTGTTTTCTTTTCCACTCGCACTTAGCCTTAAAAATAAACAGAAAAAATAAATAAAATAAATAAGTAAATTGACAGTTGGATAATAGTACGACATCCTGAAACCACTATTCTGGGAAACATATACCTATAATGGGAATACTTAGGAATATTTGTCATGAAAAATTCATGCATAAATGGTGGCAAAATATAAACTTTGAGATTATGTGTACAATATAAATAAATGTAACAATGGGCAACAAAATGGTGTTTTCTGTATATTTCATAATAAGAATGCAGGGATATATATTAGAGTTCTGGGAAATTGAAACTCGTGTAACTTACCAGTTAATCCTAAAATCTATTAAATCATGTTCTTTGCTTATCTTTCTTCCTTGGTAAAATAGGGATGTTCAAAGATATTTTCATGTTGTCTAAGGCATCTGCATCTCATATACAAATATGCAAAATATATAAAATATTAACAGAATTATACCAAATATATACAAAATAAAAATATACAAAATATTAATTTAGCAGAAAAAAACTGTCGAATGAAAATAAGGTACAGGATGGTACTTTATCTTATGGTTTTTTTGTGAACCATAGTCAGAAAAATCAAGGGATCAAAAATAATTAAACAAAATATACCCATTACCTTAGGGAAATCGGTAAATGAGAATTATATTTTTAAAGGAACTATATAAAAGCTTTATGTAAAAACCACAACCATATTTCTTGTTCCCACACATTCCAATCAATTCATTAGATTGTTTTACACATTCTGCAAAAATATTCTAATGCAGGCAGAGAATTTGAAATGTAAAAATTATCATACTGTCTCCTATATTTACAGCTCAGCTACGTATCTTATATGTTAAAATGCTACTTCTGTGTGACACACTCTTACACCTACTAAGGAAAAAAATTGCTTTGTATTAAAAAAGTGAATTATCTCTCTTGAGTAACATGAGTAACTTGGTCAATAGTTACTTACCGTGTGTTAGTTATGGGCTGAACTGTGCTCCCCTCTCTCCAAATTCATATGGTGAAATTCTAAAGCCTAGTATTTCTGAAAGTAACCATATTTGGATGTTTTAAATAAGAATTCAGTTAAAATGAGGCCCTCAGGGTGGGTTCCAATCCAACAAAAATGAAGTCCATATAAAACAAAATTTGGAAAGGGGTAAAAATCAGCTACATGCATGCACAGAAGTACAACTGCATGAAGGCAGACACCTACAAGCCAAGAAGAGAGGCCTAAAACAGATCCTTCCATCATGGTCCTCAGAGGAGCACTTTGACCTTGGATTTACAGCCCCTAGAACTGTGAGAAAATAAATATCTGTTGTTTAAGCCACCCAGTCTGTGCGTGTGTGCATGTGTTTAAGTGCCACCTTAGAAAACGGACATAATGGACTTTTTAAAGCCAGCACCCAACTATGTCAGAATCATTTTCAGATGTTTATTTTATTTTATTTTATCAAGTATTCTAATGATAATTTAAAAAAACAGTTTCGTGAGTTGGTTCACACTTTTAATCCCAGCACTTTGGGAGGCAAAGCTGGGAGGATCACTTGAGGTTGGAAGTTCAAGACCAGCCAGAGCAACATAATGAAAGCTAAGGTCTACAATTGTTTTTCTTTAATAAAAAATAAAGCTGGGTGTGGTGGCACACACCTGTAGTTCTAGCTACTTGGGGGCTGAGTTGAGAGGACTGCTTGAGCCCAGGAGATCAAGAGTACAGTGAGCCATAATTGCACCACTGCACTCCACCCTGGGTGACAGAGTGAGACCCTAAATAAAAATAGACAAAAACAATTTCAAAACTTAAGCTAAAAGACACTCAGAAAACTGTCAATTACATTTTGTTCTGATTTTTCTCTTTTATATAGTATGATGAAATGTTATATCAACTTGCCATTTTTAAAAACAAAAATCAGATGGATTTAGCTGGGCACAATACCAACTGTATTGAGAATTTCTAATGTGTTCGGATGAGAGACCTGAAGGAAAGGAGACAGATTTAGAAGGAATGATGGTTAATCAGATCAGTCATTCAAATAATCTACCTACTAGTAAAGTTAGACAAACAAACAAATGGCAACAACAACAACAAAACCCCACCCATCATCTATAGAGAAAAATCATAGTCTCCCACTTGAAATAACACATCTGTCTGGCAGCTTCAATAAAAGGATGCATATTTTCACACAGCACAAAAGAATTATTTTTATATTTCAAAAACAATTGCTGCAGAACTATGAAAAGAAAAAAATACAGACTGTAGAGAACAAAATAAGACAAGCTTCCATCAAGAAGGAAACATAAAATATACTAACTTGAAATAACAGATATACACTATATTTGGAGTCCAAGCTTTTAGTGTTGACTCCAGCCCAGTTATATCGGAGGCAAAGATAACTTGAAATAACAGATATACACAATATTGAGAGTTCAAGCTTTTTAGTGTTGACTCCAGCCCAGTTATATTGGAGGCAAAGAAACAAAGATTTGCAAAGGATTCCTGAATTATCCAAAGTTAAACGCGTTATATCTAACCAAGCCAGATCTAGAACACATTATTGGTCATATTCTTTCCATTGACTATATCTAATTCCCCTTAAAGTTTTTCCCCTTTAAATATAAATCCTACGCACATTACAACTTTGGTAACATAAACAGAACAAGACACTTATTCTTTCTTTCAGCACTTTGGATGTGCTATCCCATTGTGTTCTGACTATCATTGTTTCTGATGAAAAGTCAGGTGTTAATCACAAAGTCCTTTCCTTGTATGGATGAGTTCTTTTCCTTTTGTTTCAAGATTAACTCCCTCACATTTTATTTAATCCAGAATTATTAGAAACTTCTCTAATTTTGAGACTCAAAGTCACTCGTCAGATCACCAGAAAATTTCAAAATATACATTCTAAGTGCTTGTAAACTATCAATATACTACTTGAATGTCTTCTTTTATTAATACAAGGTCATGGTTTGGAATATTTGGGAAAGGAATATAAGTCAGAGCAAGAGCATCCTAGATTAGTGATTGCAAGTTCAATCAATGTTTTTGTGACAATCAAATAATAAATTACTTCTAGTATTTTTGCTGACATATTTCTTTCCCTACTTTCAAGATTCACACAGAAATATACCTAAAATAATATAGTTTGATTCTCTTCAAAAAAATTTTCTTTCTCCTCAATCTTTCTCAATATTTTTAATACAATATTTTTTGTTTCTATATCCATCAAAAAGTTTCAATTTGATGAGATAGCATAAAAAAATCTATTTAGAGGATCAGTTTGGAAGTCAGATGTGCAAAATGTTTCTTATCTGCTCTGTTCTCTTTTCATTATCTTCTCCCTGACCCAACCCCAAACATTATAAAGAATGCTAAACCCTTTATAAAGAATTTTACCAGAATCGATATTAAAATTGAGTGAGCTATTTATTACTTAGAAGTAATTCTCAAACTTTAACCTGTAATCTCATATATTTACAGTGGAGCATAGTATTTAGAAGAAACCTGGCTCAATTATAGGTGAATCACTACTTAGCAATGTATCAGAGTTCGGCAAGTTACCCAACCTCTGCTAATACAGTCTATTAATCTGTAAAAGTAAATATAAATATATCCACGAAGTATTCTTAAGGTTAAATGAAATAACTTATATAAAAGTAAATCACTTAGTGTAATGTTGAATATATTATATGTTCTAGCTTGAATTACTACTAATGAAAAACTACATTTTGAAATTTTTGAAGCTGAGATCAATAAAAAAAATAGTGCTGTTCTCCAACTTTTTCTAGGTAGTTTGCAGGAAATAAGAAAGTAAAATAGACTAGGGCCGAGTTTCTGGATTTAAGGATCAGAAATCATCTGCTGTGTTTATTATGAACCCTTTATATCCCTTCAGTTCTTCCTATAAATTTTTACAAAGAACTTACTGAATAAAGAGTTAAAACACCTCAAATTAACAAAATCTTCTCTACTATGTCTCCATTATTTCAAAAAAGAAAAGAATAATAATTTTGTCAATGATAGTTAAGTACATGTCAGTCACTAACACTATAGCAGATACCTTCATATTCCTATTTCTAATATTTCCAATACCTTCATATTTATATTTCTCATTCATATTTGAACCCAACTCTGTAATTTAGGAAGTTCTCTTTTTTCTTTTATAAATTAAGGCATGAAGTGTCAGGTGACTTGCTCAAGATTACACCACTAGTAAATTTAAAAATATAGTTTACTTGCCTACTGTCTTAGTGATATAGTTTACTTGCCTACTGTTTTAGTGAATTATTGATCATGCACAATTCTTTTTGAAAACAGAAATTCATTTAGCATACCACATTTCAAGATCCATTGGTAAAAGCCATCTTATTAGCTTAATCAACAAAAATGTCTAGAAAATGTGAGCTTTTATTAACTGATAAAATATTAGAAGTTATTTATACATATATATATAAACCACCCCTATAATCTTTATAAAATTATTTGGGAAAGGAGGGAGGGGATGAAATAAAAATAAGCTTCTAACACATCCAGTCTTAAACATTAAGTTAACTTGCTATCTGTCCTGCTTCCTCATAATTGTTTATTAGGTACAGCCCCACAATCATTTATATCCTGTCACAAGATTATAGTTAAACTTAACTACTCATAGATAACAACTTGAGCATTGTGAAGTGTTAAGTTTTCTCTCTGAGGTATTCTTTCAGATCCTACATACCAGTGAAACTACTGACATCAGCTCCTCCGAAGGGCTCCAGGAGAAGCTGACTCACTAAAGGGCGAAGTTTCCACATCCTGGTGATTTAAACCCCCTAACCCAAACCAGTCAGTGACCCCATTTAGCCAGCCCGTGGCCCTCTACAATCCCTTCACCCCAACCAAGTACTCTCTGGAAAGACAGATTTGAGGGTGCTCGCATCTCCTCACTCAGCTGTCCTGCAATCATTAAACTCCTTCTTTACTGCAAACTCTGTTTATCAATTTATAAGACTGTGACTGCACAGCAGTCAGAGCATACAAACACGTGAGTCCTGTATCATTTATAAATATTTAACTTTTATATACATTTAACTTCTATACACATAATTGACTATTTTGTATATTAATATTAGTAGGTAATAATAATATTTATATTTCCTCCATAGGTAGCTTCTGGGGCATTTCTGCCTGGTAAATTTTTATTCTTTAATGACAAAGACTAAAGTAACTTCAAAATATTATTGAGAATTTTTTTTCTATTGACGGGACACTGAATTTGTAGGTAGAAATAAAAACCTAGCTTTTTACTAAACTTAATTTTAAACAAAATTCAAAATATAAACATAAAATTAAGAATTTCCAAAATTAAACTTAGTTTTAGAAACTCACATAAGCAAGTGAAATACTGAAGAGCAAAGAAACTGTGGTCTACAAAAAGAATTATAAGTAATTCATGAAATCTAAGGGCTAATTTGTGAAGTAAATTAGGAGGATATTTTATGCTGTAGCTCCATCCTAGAGATCGAGAGAATCGCTCTAGGAAAACCTGCTCAACTGCTTTTAACCAGAAATTCTTTCTTTCTCCAGAAATCCCTTTCAGGTAATGCCTAATAATATCTCACTGAACATGTATTAGAAATCGTAGTTTAATTTTTAATTAAATAATTCAGTGAAAATACATTAATTGTAAAGATAAGTTTTAACACATATAGGAATACTAGACTTACGGTGGTCATCAACCCAAAATGCTACAAAATTACATGGAATGGTTAGTTTGGCAAAAATAAATATCACCACTACCACCAAAAACCTAGGTTTCAAAAAGAAATAAAAGAAGCATTCCAAAATGTTAAAAATTTTTCATTTGTCTACTTTCTAAATGCTCTTTAAAATACTTACGTCATCATAATTTTGAAGTTTAAAAGTAAAGAAATAGTTCTCCTAGTTAATATACTGCCTTAAAGTTACTCTGGCTCACAAACAGAACAAATCAAAGCATGACTTGACAGCTGTCAAATTACAGGAAATTGAAGCTAAATGAAATTGGACACCTCACCTCATCTAAACTCCTTACTTTATAAGAAGGAAAAGCCTCACAAAATGTTGAGGTCATTTAACTTCAAGTCATCAGGTGAGTTAGAGATAATCTGAGAACACCACTTTTTTTCTCTTTGTTACTATTCTCTCATGAAATTTTGCCTGAAAACAGGTCTACTAAAGATAGAAGAATTTGTAATGAAGATGAACATATATCATTGCGTTTCTGCTTAGGGTTGTTCAATATTTTCCCATTGATAATATATAAAATCCTACCTACTTTGACCTCCTCTCCTACCATTTCCTTGCTATTTCCTAGAACTTCATTCTTGACTCCAAAGCTGCACCCTCCTGCATCAGTTTCTTTTGTTTTAAATCTTCAGCCCTTCATAAATTTCATCCACCAAACTCCTATTTATCCTTTAACTCCCTATTATTTTTTCTTACACTGCCACATTTTCCTTCATTAGCACATATCCAATTTAAAGTTATATAGTTTGAGGTTTTGCTTGACTTTCTGTTTCTCCATTAAAGCATAAGCTCCACAAAAGCAAGTATCATGTCTGATTTAACAGGGTATATTCTATTCTTCTAAGAGTGCTGCCACGTAAGTGTCAATGAATGTTTGTGAAATAAATGAAGGATTAAAGGAGTGACTGAACAAATAAAAATAAGTTCTCTGTGTGTATTGTATGTGTGAATAAGATTTTGAGTTTGGCCAAGGCAGTTAATCACACATTAACAACTCATTAAGGTTTATAGCACTGAGGTACAAAATTGGTTCAACACCACATTCTAAGATGAAACAAGGTTTGTGTTCAGAAATATAGTGTCACTTTTTCTAATATCAGCTGTCCCCCAACTATCAGCATGACACAAGCAAACCATTGATATGTGTTTTTCTGGTTTTTTTTGTATTGAAGATTCCACATGAATGAAAATTATTATATTTCTAATAGGAAGTCCTGTTCTAAATGACAGCAAATCTGAGGGTGAACACATTTGTTTAAAAGAGAGAGATTAAAAAGATGAGATTCTGTGTGTACATTATATAACTGAAGAGAGTTGTCTCTAGCAATTTGACAAGAAAGGTGAAACAGAACATTAACCTGAGCACACAAGTTCAGCTAATGATCTGGGATAGGGAGTTGCGGGTAGAGGGGAGGACAAAGAAGAAAGACAAACATTTACCCCAAGTTACTCTCCAAAGATGAGAAAAAGCCCTCTTAGTAATGTCTTTCAAAATCTAACTACTTTCAAGAACACATCGATGAGATACAGAGAGATAGTAATCAAGTTGGACATTAACTTAAAAGTCAGATGACTTTTTAAGCAAAAGTAACTTAGAACTGTAAAGTAGAAAACACTAAATGTCATTGACTTTAAAGTGGATACTGAAGCAAAAAAAAAAACCCTTCTATTAAAAACTAGACTATATGCAGTAACTTATGTAGAAAACTTAGCATAAATATTTATACAAAATTGCCCTACCATATTTTATTAAAGTATTACATTATAAATTAAGAGAAAATCATTTTAAAAATGAGTTATATTTTAGGCCTTTTTTCTCAAAATGAGTTTCATAAATTGATATGGTTATTAGCATAGGAATTTCAATAATAGGAACAAAGAAACCAAATGAAAACCTAATGTGTGTGTGTGTGTGTGTGTGTTTTGTGTGTGTGTGTATACAATTACGTGGCATTCCAACTTCAACATGTTTAAAAATATTTCAGTAAAAAATGTTAGATTTATTTTAACGTAGTTTGTAAGATATTTATTAGGTTTATTTGTAGGCCTTGCACACTAAGTTAAGCAACATTATCATAAAATAAATTATTTAATAACGAAACAGAAACTCAAAGCTTCATATTATAATTAAATAAACTCTAAAAGATCTAGTAACTTCAACTGTATGCCCTAAAATAACATCAGGACTACAGTGTCTATCAACTTGCCCACAGAAAACGCAACAATGAAAGAAAGAAAGAGATATCTATTTTTTCATAAAAGATCAACACACTTTGTCCAATTTTTTTGTCCAACTGTTATAAAGTGGACCAACGCTAATGGCAAATAAAAGAGATGCCATTCAACATGCATTCTAGTAGTGAATATTAACTGACTACTATGTGAAGGCAGTGTTCGTTGAACAAATAAAAGAATCTTTGCCTGCGTGACGCTTATATTTTGGTCACTTTACATTTTACTAGAGGAAACGTGAAGAATAGAATACCAGCAATATTAACAACATTATCCCACTAGAAGGTCTCCAGTGATTCATACTTTCAGACTCATCTCAATGACCCTATATGATCTTTATATTCCAAGGAGCATGGCAATGGATTTTAACATTTCCAAATTAAAAGGTAATGGTAAAGTAATGATAACCAACATAAAAATGACTCCCTGGAAACGAAAGCAACTCATTTCAAATGGCTTTGGAATGCCATTAGGACAGCACCTTTTTCTTTGTAATGCAAAAGTCTCACAATCCAGAGAGCAGGTCTTGTGAATTTTGTGAATTTTGATGAGAGGTAAGGCATTACAGAAAGACCCAAAAGTCATGCTCCAGATTCCGGCAATATAGCTAGTAGGACAGACACAGAGTACATAGTTTTACTACTGATCACAGTGATTTAGAGATTGGAACCCATAGTTCTGTGAGATCAGGCATCACTTCAAGATAAATTTACATTTTTAATAAATACAAACTTTGGCTCAGCTAAACAAGGTACCTTGGGCTATATTAACTGTAGATAGATAAATTTGGCGTAATTAACCCTTGCACAGTCTAAACATACCATGTGCCAAAAATGATGTAAAGCACTGAATATGTGAGATAAAGTATGATGAATTCTATTGACAAATACAGGCAATAGCTTCCATTTAATTGAGAAGAAACCGTATACCTAGCACAAGTCTTTTTCTGTGCATTAACTTTTCATAATACAACTATATGAAGTATATAGTATAAAATAGTATATGAAACTATTTTATATATAAATACAGGTGTTTCCAAAGGTTAAGAAAGGGCACGGTGAGAGTGAGAAGCACAGTCTGGGTGGGCAGGACAATCTAGTTGTCTATCTGTGCTTTAAACTCCAATAAACATCATCTCCCACACCACGGCATCTAACTCAGAGTCACATTTCAATTGCCAGCAAATGGAAGCCTCATAAACCCAAAGTGTGAACGGTAATGAAGTTCATAGAGCACGCTTTGAGTGCACAGAGTATCTTTGCAAACATTATCTTTTTTTATTATACTTTAAGATTTAGGGTACATGTGCACAACGTGGAGGTTTGTTACATATGTATACATGTGCCATGTAGGTGTGCTGCACCCATTAACTCATCATTTAACATTAGGTATATCTCCTATTGCTATCCCTTCCCCTCCCCCCAAACATTATCTTTTAAGACTTTCACAATCACGCCATGAGATTATTCCCATATCAAAAAGTAGGAAATGAAAGCCTGGAAAGAAGTTATATTGACATTAAACTGCTCTCAAACCCAAGTGTACAAATGATTCTTCTTGCAAAGAAATTCATATTCTACACAAAGTTCTATTTCAAAATGAATTCTGGAATTCAATTAAACACTCATCTGGAAAACGAGAGCTTAAGTGGAAATTCCTCACTGGTATTCAAGCAAATAAATTAAATAATGATATTAAATCTACATCTAATCTCTTATTATTACATATTGAAAGTTTGCTATATAGCTACCACTAAGTTATACATTTCCAGTGACACAAACCATAAAATGAATTTGTTTCTATTGGTACTAGCAAAAAAAAAAAAAACCTGCGTAGACAGCAAAAGGGTCAATCTACTAATTTATCTTCTAATAACTTTCCACCCAGGAACATTCGTCCCTCTCATTAGACAGTTGTTCTATGCTTCTTTTTTTCACATTCTAATTGCCTCACCTGAACCAAAAAAAGAATGTGGATCTAGGATCAATACCTTTTGAAAAGTCATTTATTTCATTATATTATTTTTTCATATATCTGCATTATTGCATAGAATACCTGATTGGTCTTATGCTAAGTTTTGCATGTAACATTACCTCTGCAAGATGTTAATAAGTATCCTTCCAAAAATGTTTGAAAAATCTTGGGTAAAATATATTAAGTAAGTTCCTGTTTTATAGTTTTCCAAGAGTTTTACTATCCTTGGCCAATGACAAAATTCAAAGCAGAGATACAGTACACAACTTTTGTAAAACTTACCTATTTTTCTTATAAGACTGTGGCTTTGTTTTGTTTTGTTTTGAACTTCTTTTCTGTGATGTGACATGAGACTGTGTGTTGAGTTAGGGGTGGGGACATACATTAACAGAGGTTTAAGAACTGCTTTGCTAAAGCAAGTTTGAGGAGAAAATGGGGAGACTAATACAAGATTTTCCTTTAAGCAGTGGGAGTTGAAGGGGTAGGTGGTTTTTGGAGAAAGAAGAGACCCATTCATGGCACAGGCTTCTTTATGTTTCTGCTCTGTGTGATACATAATGAGGATACAGACATTCACTTCCTCTATTTCCCACACCTGGCCGGGGGTAACCCAAAGGTACCTGATAAAGACACAGCCTCATAGCTGTATCAAGTATCCCTGAGTGTGTTAGGACTGGAGAGGCCTGAGGAATAAAAAACATACATGCATTAAATGGAACAAATACAGAGAAGAAGAAAACTCAGACATGGTACATTAATTGTGTACCTTTCCTTACAACCCAGCACATCACAGGGTACATGACCTGCTTCCTTTTGACCTGCTTCCTTTATGTTGACTGCATGAACAGGGAATGGGGTTGGGGTACACGTGGGAGATAATTGTGTTTACTATGTACCTGGTATTAATACATCTATAGAGACAATTGGAATGACTATACTGGAGAAACAGCAAGAGAAGAACTGAAAAGGCTAAAACAAATACTTGGTTCTCTAAAAAATACTACAAAAAGATTTCTCATGTCTGACAAATTACATTTTAGTCTAATAGTAATAAGTGACCAAAACTAAGGTGATTTGATAAATATCATAAGGTATTTTATTGTGAAATTGATATCTATACGTATTGCTTATAAAGCTCAGTAATCTGTTCTTGAATTGAGAAATTACTGAGACAACATCGAAAGCTGTCATTTTTGTTTCTATGTTGTCGTTGTTATTGATTGTGAGGTCAGAGCTTCTAAACTTTATGACTGTTTGAAAGGGGCCTATATAGACCTTGCCTGAATATTAAGTCATGTGAAATGATAAAAAGCTTTCTGATTTATTGGGTTAGACAAAGAAAAAATTGAGAAATTGAGCATCATTAAAATTAAAGACTTTTGTTATTCAAACTGTGCTTAGAATGAAAACAAAAGCCACAGGTTGGGAGAAAATCTTTTCAAAACATATTCAAAACATTTTCAAAACATATCAGATAAATTACTGGTATTTAAAGTATACAGAGAACTCGAAAATAAGAAAGAAAACAACTCATTTAAAAAATAGTCCAAAGGTCTAAATACAGCTGTCAAATAGGGATTTTGAAGTTACTAGTCATGTATCATTAGGGAACTGCAAGTCACAGCAACCGTGAGATATTATTACATGACTATTAAAATGACCAATATCCAAAAGTCTGATGATACCAAAAGCTGGCAAATGTGAGGAGAAACAGAAACTTTTATTCATTGCTGGTGAGAATGCAGAATAGTACAGCTACTTTGGCAGTCAGTTTGGCAGTTTCTTATAAAACTAAACATACCCTACCACACAACCCAGCAATTACATTCCCGCTATTTACTTAAAGGATTTGAAAACTTACATGCACACAAAAGCCTTCTTCCCATGAATGTTACAGGAGCCTTATTCATGATCACTAAAATCGAAATGTCTTTCAGGAAGTGAATGGAAAAATAAACTGTGGTATATCCAGGCAATGGAATAGTATTCTGTCAAGCTACAGAAGACACACAGGAACCTTTAAATGCATATTGCCAAGTGAAAGAAGCCAGTCTGAAAAGTCTACATACCGTATGATTCAACTGCATGACCTTCTGGAGAAAGCAAAACTATGGAGACAGTAAAGAGATCAGTGGCTATTAGGGATTTGGAGGAGATTTGTGCAGTCTAAACATGTCATGTGCCAACAATGACGTAAAGATATGTGAGATAAAGTATGACGAATTCTATTGACAAACACACGCAATGGCTTCCATTTAACTGAGAAGAAACCATATACCTAGCACAAGTCTTTTTCTGTGCATTAACTTTTTGTAATACAACTATATGAAGTTATAGCCTATTTTATATATGAATAAAAGCATTTCCAAAGGTTAAGAAAGGGCACAGTGAGAGTGAGAAGCACAGTCTGGGTAGGTAGGTCAATCTAGTTTTCTATCTGTGCTTTAAACTGCTATAACCATCAACTCAATCTACTAATTTATCTTCTACATAAATTAGTAGAGGAAACGATGAACGGATGGAGCAAGGAAGAATTTTAGGAGAGTGAATCCATTATTGTGTATGACACTGTAATGAGGATTATTTGTCATTACACATTTGACAAAACCTATAGAATTCATAAGGCAAGGAGTAAACTCTAATACAAACTACATACTTTAGTCAATAATAATGTACCAATATTGACTCATCAACTATAACAAATGTACCACACTATTGCAAGATGTTAAAAATCGGGGAAATTGGGGTAGAGGCTGAGGATGACGTGTGAATGCTTATTCACTTCTTTCTACAAACCTAAAATTGCTTTTAAAGAGTCAATAAAAATTAAAACAAGGCAGGGTTTTCATGCAATGGAAAAAAACACACAACTTTAGTAAGTGACTGATAATTATTCTTATGCCACTTTGCTAGATTACACTTCATTAATAAATATAGTTTCATTCTTTATGTTATAAAGCAGAATAAAGTCAGATATCTAGAGAAATTGATTTTAATGATTAGAGTAAAAGCATTTTCACCTCCAACGTCAGAATGAGTTCTTCAGAATCAGTCCATTTTATAGTTAAATCAATCATTGATTTTAAAAAAATATTGAGAAAAATTTTAACTTCACTTTTTCCTTCAAACTCAATGTCATGACAGCATTGTGAGTCATTTCAATCTAGGATTAAAACCTATTTCTGGACCCAGTGGACTTACTGTGATAGATTCTGAAAATGTAAGACGTTAAAGTCCAGTCTTTGATCTGCTGTCCTCTGCAGTTATCAAAAGGTCAGTTTATCCTGCTTCTTTTCTCTCTTTTTCATATATCTTGCACTTCAGCTTAATATTAGTATTAAGCTAAATTTCTTATTTTATTTTGATTGATAAAGGAAAACAGATTGTTTCGATACAGTTACTGAGAATAAGCAGCAAAAGGTACTTATAAAGTACACAAGAGAGCT
The DNA here is from genome assembly GCF_028878055.3 of Symphalangus syndactylus. Lineage (NCBI taxonomy): Eukaryota > Metazoa > Chordata > Mammalia > Primates > Hylobatidae > Symphalangus > Symphalangus syndactylus. The sequence goes on along the minus strand of NC_072447.2, from coordinate 14,177,900 downwards.
ATCAGATAAAAATGTGTTCAAAAAAAGATTTGGAAATTTTTATTGCATGAATGTTCAAATGGACAGGAAAACTTTCTGGATTCTTTTTCCACCACACATGAGTAGCAGCACTAAAGTAGTGAATAATGTCCATTCAATTGGTAGTTTTCATGTATTTCTGATATCAGAAATGGACTGTTAGTAACTAGTTTTAAAAGCAGAGCATTTTTGTGCATGGCATTCCCCTGAATTCCAAAGCCCAAACTTAACTTAGGCTAATTTCTCTCTGCTGGGAGCACCATTAATTTCTCATAGATAACATTTCATATATATGCGGCATTCTGATGATGTAAAGGAATTCACACTTTATGGGCCTACAAGCCAAATTTAATCAATGGCTTGCTTCATATGGCTGAGAGCTAAAAATTGTTTTGGCATTTTTGAAGTGTTTAAAGAAGGAGAAGGAAGGGGAGAAGAAGAATGAGTAGATGAAGGAGAGACAGAGACTACATATGGCCAGCAAAGCCTATAATATTTACTGTCTAGTTCTTTACACAAAGAACTTTTCCAATCTTGAACAAAACACACACATTTTTGTTATGCCAAAAAAGGACTACAATAAGTCTTCACTTAACATCATTGACAGGTGCTTGAAAACTGGTCATAGGTATATATATTTATGGTCACGTGATGTTTTGATACACGCATACGGAGGGATAAATTGGGGATGGTTAATTGGTACAAAAATACAGTAAGCGAAACCCATTTTACCATAGGTTGACATCAAAAGAGTTAAGCTTCTATGGCTTTTGGTAACTAAAACGTCAACAAACTTGTAAATAAAGATCAAAACACTTCTAATATTAAATGCTGACATAAATTTCAGCTATTCATACGTTTAAGATTAATAAAAGCTAGTAAAATCATTATTTACCTACTTATTTCAGTTTGGGGTTGCAGTTGACCGCAGCCTATCCTGTCAGCTCAGGACGCAATGTGGGAACCAGCCCTGGACAGGGTGCCGTCGCATTGCAGGTGCACTCACACATACCCACAGTTACTCAGACTGGGACCACATAGACACGTCAATCAACCTCACATGCACAGCCTTGGGAAGTGAGAGGAAACTGGAGCATCCAGAGAATATCAATGCAGACATGGGGAGAATACATAAGCTCTACACAGACAGTGAACCCCAATTGGAATCAATTTGTTTTTTCTCATCAACATTATAATGAAATGACATTGAATGAAACGTCGTTATTCAAAGACCTGTTGTACTCAGTTCTAAACATTTCAGAATTAAGGGATCTACACACATCCTCTTCTATATAATGGAGTGGGTCTCTTAAAATTTCCTGGCAACATACTATTAGCCTGCCTAGGAAACACTTTAGAATAGAACTGCATTATAATAAATTTTCATATTCTATTTATATCTTCCTATTTCTCCCTCTACTTATTAAGGTATAGTCTTGTATATGTAATCCTTCAGTTCCTGAACAAGGTGAACATATGATCTCATGATGTGTGTTTTAATTTCTTAACTTTGTTGAGATTTGGGAATGTGAGGATGATGGAAAGGAAATAAAGGAACTCAGCAGCTATAAAAGAAATCTGACCTTTAATTTTTTTATTGAATTTGTTTCTTGTTTTATTTTTCCTTCCTTTGCACAAATGAGAACTTCTAGTTTTACAAAGGGTACCACCAATTTTAGGACAAAAATTTGTATTTGTGGTATAACACAACTTGGAGACAACACAATGATTTAGAGATTGCATATCAATTTTATCAAATAAATGTGATAAAGTAGGTGATATGCACACACACACACATATGTAGTGACAAAACCATTGACACAGATACCCAGATGGCACTTAATGTACTTTCAGCCTTAAATTCTTTCTCAAGGACAAGCCATTTGTTTGCAAATGATTTAGCATTTGGCCGGGCGTGGTGGCTCACGCTTGTAATCCCAGCACTTTGGGGGGCCGAGGTGGGTGGATCACGAGGTCAGGAGATCGAGACCATGGTGAAACCCCGTCTCTACTAAAAATACAAAAAATTAGCCAGGCGTGGTGGCGGGCGCCTGTAGTCCCAGCTACTTGGAGAGGCTGAGGCAGGAGAATGGCGTGAACCCGGGAGGCGGAGCTTGCAGTGAGCCGAGATTGCGCCACTGCACTCCAGCCTGGGTGACAGAGCAAGACTCCGTCTCAAGAAAAAAAAAAAAAAAAAAAAAAAAAGATTTAGCATTCAAAAATGATTAAACACGGGAAAAAATGCATTGCACATAAAGTTCAGATTACAAGTGAATTAAAGTCACACTAATATAACTATAATTTATAATGAATTCAAATGGCTTTCAGAAGGGTCATCTGTGGAAGGTGAAGAGCAATCTGAATTTATTTTTCTGGTAACTGGTCACAGCAATGTTTTCTAGACTAGTGAGTGAGTGCTCATACAGCACCATGTGTGTTCAACAACACATAAAGTTGGATGACAAAATCTACTTTAGTGAGAAGGTAGCTATTTCCAGGGGCACCAATAGTAATGTCAGTTTTGAGTCTTGGGTTTGCTTTTGTTTGTTTACAAGGCGATGAAATGTTTAAGGAAAAAAAAAATTCTACCAATCCATGTTGAGTGAACATTTCAATCCTTGTAAAGACCAAAGTCAGCTGCCACCATGCCATGCAAACCTTATAGTACATGACATGTTAAATCGGTAACCTCGAAAGGGACTTCTGAGAAGCTATGAGTAAAAGGCACACACAAAATGCCTCTGAGATGAATTCACAAATGAAATGGAAAAGGATATCTGTGTACATCCAAGAAGAATAGTAATTAACAGAAAACAAGAACACTTCTAAATTGAAAGAATCCCTAAAGTAAAAGAAGACCAAAGAAAAAGAAATAAAGATGAGAAGTGAAATGAGGCGGAAATGGTGAGCGACAAGGAGACACACTGAGAAAAAAAGTAGCTAAAGTTAGTGTGTTATTATTTCAGCAAAATTAAGAATATCAATACTGAGAAATATGACTTGAAATAGATTCAGTACCTCAAGCAGAAACATAAACAAATAACATCTGGGTTTTTCTTTTGATAACCAGTATTTTAAATACAAAAATCTAAAAATTTTATCTTTGTGTAAGAGTTACACATTTATCATACCAATCAATAACAAAAAGGCGCTATAAATACTTTATGGAAATAAATGTCCTAACAGATGTTAACCAGACATCAGTCTTCACCGGTAAGGATTAGATTTGAAGGTGTTTGCAGATAATTAAAACTTGTTTTTATAACATAACTTAGCAGCTAAGTAGTATAATGAAAATGGGATATTCAAATTATAAGATATAAAATATTAAAGATAGAAGAACATGTTTATTTTTTCAATATAAATATTGTTACAGCTCAGAGAAACAGTATGAAATCTCAGGGCTCATGAAAGGCCACATTCTAGAGATAGTGATTGACAGGTATGGTAATTCCCCTACAGCGTGGTGCCTGTTGTCATGGAGTAGCATGTCTCCTACAGGGTACTACCAGCAGGTTCAAGTAGGAAGAGCCGATAGTCCATGTGAGAAACCCCGGAAGGCTAAAGATAGAAGGAAATATTTGTGCCACGTTGAAGAGCAAGTTCACCAGGTGAATTGGCATGTGGCTAGGGTACAACTTCCCATACATATATAAATAATGAAACACACAAAAAATTATCAGAAAAGTATTTTATTATTATTAGAGTCACGATTAGCACTCTCCTCATCAGGAGAGTTTTATGTTTTTTTCTAGCCCTACTCTATACTTTTTAAATACAGTCTCCAAGTTTCAAAATAAAAGTTTCTTATTTTTAATTCAAATCTCAATTAAAATAAAACAAAAACCGAAAATGTAGAAGTTCCTTATTTTGACCATCTATATATCATACACAACAAAAAGACTGATAAAATTCCACTAAACACAACAGCTAGATCCGTATTCCCGTTACTGCTTAAGCCCATTCCAATAAGGATTTTATACCAAATCTGCCCTTGCCAAGGCTACCTGGGGCCTTCATTTTATTATTTGCAATGGACAATTTTAACTTCACATCCATGTTGGCTTCCTTACATCCTAGATGCACATACAGCCAGATTTTTTCCCATCAGATGTGATTTGATCCTCCAACTTCGGAATGGCTTGATGACCTCCTCTTTATCTAAAGATCACTTTAAAAAGCCTGAAGTATTTGGCTCTTCCCTAAATCTTTGGCCAGATGTAATGTCATCCTCCCATTGGCTTTCTTTGTCCAAACTACATTAGCCTTATCTCAGATCTTCAAACAAGTTATATTTCCTGCCTAAGATCTTTCTATGAGTGAGTGAAAGGTGTGACGAAGATAGTTCCTCTTTGCCCCCAAAGGTTTCATTGATCACGCTGATAATGAATTTACTGTTAATCTCTTACTGTTATACTCAGGCTTAAATTCTCTACCCTACACACTTCAGTTGACATAATTTTAATTTCCACTGTGATGCTTCTCTCTCTTCTGTCAACACTCTCTCCTCACAGGGTTTCATCCAGATCAGGAGTCAGTAACATTTTTGACAAAGAGCCAGATAGTAAATATTGCAGGCTTTGTGTTGCCAAGAGGCAAATTTATGGAACTTTCCCTGCTGAAAAATTTCCCTGTATTTTACATTTTAGACTTATAAATGCCACACGTACTTATAACTCATGAGCCATACAAAAATAGGTGGCAGACCAGATCTGGCTCATGGGCTATAATAGTTTTCCAACCCCTCACCTAGATTCATGACTTTAGGCATGCTCTATAGGCTACGATGATCTAACTCACATCTCTAGCCAAGTCAACTTGTCAGTGCCTACTTGATGTCTCCACTTGGATTCTAACTAGCGTCTTAATTTAAGATTAAAAAATGTAAAATCAATCACACATACGCACCTACCCACACCTCTGTCACTTGCAAACTGCCTCATGTCATCAAGACTTTGCCATATCACTAAAAGTGACCATAATCCCCCATGTCCCTAAATCCAAATACCTTGATATAATTCTTGCTCAGTAAATTCAATCATCTTCAAATCAACTTCCAATCTCAACTGATTTTCTCCAACTTTATTGCTACACTCATAATCCCAACTACCATCATCCTTCAACTGGACAGGTGCAATAGTCAGCTAAATGAACCCCCTTCCTTCACTACTGTACCCTTCCACAATAGTACACCCTCCTAAGGGCTAACCTCATCGTATCACACATCCATCATACAATTCTCAATGTAGTTAATTTATATTCACACTTTGATATAAGATCTAGATTTGGTCCCTGAGAACACTCATGTAATCTCTCTCCATGCTCTTCCTTCATGGACATTCCAGCCAAACCGGCCTTCTTTTCTTTGTAAGAAACTATCAAGCTCTCTTTTTAAATTACAGAATCTTTATATCTGCCCTTCTTTCTGCTCAGAGCACCCCAGATCTTCAAAGTACCTTCCTCTTTGTCTTCACTCAACTCTCAAATGAAATATTACCTCCTCAGAGAGAAAAATGCTCTGAAATACCTACAGCCAGATCAGTGCCTTCCTCCTTGACAGTTTTACTCAGCCATGTTATCACATGTAATCTTCTTCGTAGTAGTGTACTTTATAGCCCTTCACACCATTGCTTTGTTTAGGTATTTGTATGTCTTCCTCCTCTTTCCCTCCTCACTACAGTATAGCCAATTGTGTCTTTGCCTTCTTCACTGCTATATCCCCTAGTGCCTGGTAGGCTTTCTATAAACAGCCATTTATTGACTTATTGACTACATGTATATGCTAATCCTTTTTACTAATTGTTGTTACACTATAAATTTCTCTTCTCCCTCTCTTCGCTTCCCTCTTCTCATGTCCCTTGATGCTTCCTACTCAATATTAACATGGACATCATTTTGTGTCTTCAGCATTTCTCTTTTCATTATATTATGATAGGTTAATTTTCCTAAGAAAACACTATTTTGACAAAAGCAAAGCATTAAAGTAAAGCAGCATAGGATCAATTTTTTCCTATTGAAAAGGAAACACCATCTTTCCGAGAAGACAATTCCACCAGGAAACAAAACAAACACACACATTTCCGGTAAGTCCTAGTTCCCAAGACTTGAAGCCAGTATGTTTTTCCACTTTCAAGTATCCTTGACTGTAGAGATAAAAGGTATCCACTTAGAGATATTAACTCATTACCACTGCCTAAATTTGGCTTCCAGAAACACAACTTAATATGACATCAATGGATGTGATAATCATTTGAAAGTAGCTTTATCAAAATCTTCCAACAGAACAAGTTACTTTCCTAATTAGCATCCTCGGTTAAATACCTAAATCTGATGAATAATAAGTTATGCATTATGCTAAATTGCATTGGCTCACTATCTTAGAATGCTTTCAAACTAATTAAAAATGAGATATTCAGTGATGAGAAATATAAAAAGATAAAAATCTATTTCAATCAGTTTAAATTAGAATTTAACATTTCTTCAATACGCTCTTTTGTAGTCAATTGCAAGAGTAATAAAGCAAAATTATTGAGTCTATAATAGTGACCGTTCAAAATTCATAGTGAATTATTAAAAAGAAAACTAAGGTCCCTGCCAACATTCCACCTCACTTCAAAGCATAGCCAAGGTCATTACAACAGCAAGTAAAAGACTCCACACAATTCCCACTTCTTCGCCTCTATTCTGTTACTTCTGGAATCTTCTACTACTCCAAATTGTGTGTTTGCTCCAGACTCAGCAGTTCTCACCACCTTGTTCTTCCAATTGCCATCTTCTCTGTGCGGCCTTTCTTGACTACCCAGTTAAAAATTATCCTATCAAAATTATCTGATCCCCATCCAGGATTACTTTTCACCATCTAACTTACGATACTTTGCATATTTATGTGGCTCATTGTCTGTTATCTGTCTCCCTAAGTTAGAATGCGAGCTTCATGATGGCAGAGTTTTGGTCAATTTCCTTCACTCAATAATTCCTGACCCAAAGTAAACACTTCATAAGTATTTTTTGAATATACTAATATATAGTCTGAATTATCAAGGAACTTATAAATAAATAAAGACACAACCCAGCATATAGTGCAGCTTGAGAAATGTTGATAGTGTGGTACAGGAGGAGGTATGTAAACTATGAGAAGCAACAGTTAAATAAGAAGCAATCCAGAAAGACACACAGTGTGGGTGACATCTGAGTTAAAGGACAGAAGGTAAGAAGATAACCAGATGGAGAAAAGAGAGGAAGATCTTACAAACAAGCATCAGAAGTTACCATAAGAAAAGCAAGTACAAAATCATCAGAAGAAAAACAATTGCATCCCAGTTATTACCACAAACATAATTAACTATGAAAACCCAGAACAGTTCATGCTTTGATAATGCTAAAGTTGATACGTAGATTAAGATGTGATATAACAATCTGCAAATCTTAGTTTTCAGAAAACCTTTTTAGGCAAGATATGATGATTTAAGGAAGAAAAGTTGCTGATGGATGAGGCATGTTGTCCCTTAAAGACAAACACTATGAAGACTGCGTACAGCCTTTATAATGGAAAGGTGCCACGTTTTTTCTTTTTTAAGTCCTTGGAATCTCAGTTGGCAACTTTGAAATTCATGTGTAATTCATGAGTTTTTTAAAAGAAATGTAATAAGTAACACAAGTGATTCTAGAGCTTGTCTTTAGGCTGAGGTAGATATTGGCATTATAAATTGAAGTGCTAGAAAGGAACAATAAGAATTAAGAATAAGCAGTAATTTCTGCCAAGATCTGTGGCACCCAGTCTCACACATAAGGCTTTTTGGAATCTCTTGGTTTCCAAGGTTCAGGCTCTCATACTTTAGTTTGTACATAAAGGACTTAAGTTATTCTTAAAGCACAGTTTTAGCACTTCACACCAGGAGATGGTTATGAGACTGATCACAGGATAAAGTGAAATAGGATGTGTGCCTACTTGTAGAAGGAACCTCGTTCCTTTTGCCATTCTATTCCTACTTTTCTGGCAGGAAAGTCCTAGAAAAAATTTCATATACAGATTAATTTTAAACAATTTACATTATATTTTACTATTAATAGCTTCCAGAATATCTTAGCTTAGGCTGGCCCTGGTGGCTCACACTTGAAATCCCAGAATTTTGGGAGGCTGAAGTGGGCGGATCAACTGAAGTCAGGAGTTTGAGACTAGCCTAGCCAACATGGTCAAACCTAGTCTCTACTAAAAATCCAAAAATTAGCCGGGTGTGGTGATGCGTACCTGTAATCCCAGCTATGCAGGAGGCTGAGGCAGGAGAACCATTGAGCCTGGGAGGTGGAGGCCGCAGTGAGCCAAGATTGTGTCACTGCACTCCAGCCTGGGCAACAGAGCAAGACTCTGTCTCACAAAAACAAAAAACAAACAAACAAAAAAAGAGTATCTTAGCTTATATATTTCTCACATCTGATCCTACCACTTTACTTCTTTTTTCCTGTTTATACCAATTATTTCTATTCCTCTTTACATATAGGCAGAAAGATAAGACTAAAATGTGTCATAGACAATGACATCTAGTAAATTGACGTATTCTTCATGTTTAATTCCACAACAGATTTCAAATACAACCAAAATCTCCAAATAAAATCTTAATTCTAAATTGAGTGCTTGTACAGTCTTCAAATATGTTCAAATAGAACATCAAAGCTCAATAAAAATAGTTATATCACTTGGGATGATGATTAAAATATTTTTTCCTACATAAACTCAGCTTCAGAGGATGAGAAAACCTTCGTTAGGAGATGTTTTAAAGAACAAATTAAGTTAAATGTGAAGGAAATCATACTTTATTTTGTTGAATAGTAAGATTTTTTTGTTGCTATTGTGAATTAAGGCCATCCATATATTGAGTGATGTAATTCAATTTAGTAAAAGAAAAAAGTCTAAATTATCAACTTCTTTCCTTATAAAAATGAAATATGCTATAACTTGCATTTTTTCCATGGCAATGACCCTGATGATCAGAGAGGTTAAAACCTAAAAACATTTAAAATCATCTAATCTAAATTATAAAAAAGAAATCCCTTTCTTCAGAAAAGATAATTTTTTAAGGAAGCACTCAAAAACCAATCTCTACTAGTAGATATACAGCATACACATCTCTTACTATCTCCCAAGCAGACTGCATAAAAAGGCGTGCTGGCTACTTTTAAGAAAACAACATTCAGATGTCTGGAAAGTATCTGAAATGCATGATTAATCTACACAGATAATTTTCTCAAGAAACCAAATTTTGAAGACAAGTAATTCAAAAGTCTATTGTCTATAAAGTAAATCCGCTGGTATACTTAAACTGCTGTAATCCTTTCTCTGTTTACCTTATAGTGTGCACCTCTCAAGCTATGGGAATGCATGTCTTCTCTAAGAAGAGCTGACTTCTTTTGTAGGAAAAAGCTGTTGGAAATGACTGTTAGGATTTCAAATGTTTGGGAGTGTGTATTCATGTGGGTTTTACGTGTTGAATATTTGCATTTGTAATTTTAAGATGCTTAAATCAAAAACTAAAATGACCTATGCAACATAATTCTGCCATAGGATAAATTAAATTCAATTAAATGTTCCCATACAAATTATTATCTACCACAATGTAAAAATATTTATATATCACAAAGATGTAAGAAACACTGACTTCTATTATACAGCAGAGTTCAATTTCACTACTACTTAGCTTGATGATATTTTAAGGTCATGTCTCTTGGAATACACATTCAATATTCATTGCCAAATGTCTGAGCTCACCTCTCTTGAAGCAATATTCGATTATCAAAGGAAAATAATTTACCAAGCAACCTCACAAAACACAAACTCTAGGTAGCATCAAGGTTCTTCAAAGTGATTATTCCTTACTGGTCGAGATCCTAGGATATTAAAACTCATAGATCACATGATCTGAGATTTTCTAATTGAAAAGCTGTAGCTGTAAACCTTTCATTCAAAGTCGGATACTACTTTCAGCTGTCAAAAGAATTATGCAATAACTTAAACTTCTGGAATGAAAGAGAAAATGAAGGGAACAATAAAAGTAACTGAAATGCACTGAGAAATGAACATAAGGAACCAAATGGAGGCAAAGACAGAGAGAGAGAGACAGAGGGCTGTTTATCTAACCTTCCCTTCTTGAGTGGGTTTTCTCTGATATCTCTAGAGAACAATTGGATGTGTAACAATGAAATACAAAACACAAGATACTGTCTTCGTATAATTACTTGTAATGATTCCAGGATGGCATAATTTGAGAACTTGCTAAATAGGACAACAAAGTGATCTGCTTTTCCAAAATTTTGCCCCTTACCTTATATATTATTTCATGGTGAAGATCAATAAAACTGAAAATTGGAATTGCCAGATATTATCAGATTTTATTTTTTGAATGCTTAACAGCTGACCCAAAATCTGGTCATAAAAATGGAAGTTAAATTAAATTGTCCTCAAAATTTAAGTTTGCTACATTTGTAAGAACCACTTGCTTCTTCAAAATCTCAAACTTTCTCATATCTAGCAGCAAATTGAAATTAGGAATTTAAGCATGTAAATTCATCATGGAAACCAAATTGATTAAAATTTTCTGTGTATTCATGATAATGTTTAAAATTTTTGCTACATTTAAACCCTAAGTTAGTTACAAAAACCCTAAAATTATGCTTGTTTAAAAACTTGGGCTAACTTGCTTTTGAAAACATACTGACATATTCGTTCCATTCTTCTTATAATTATTTTTTTGTCACTCCCAAGCAGCACACCATTGTATATATCCCCAAAACGGCACTTCTTTGTTAAAGCCATTAGGACAGAAATATTTTTGAGCCAGGTGCAATGGCTCATGCCTGTAATCTCAGTACTTTGGGAGGCCTAGGTTAGAGGACTGCTTGAGGATAGGAGTTTGTGACCTGCCTGGGCAACATAGCAAGACCCAGTCTTTACAAATGAAATGAAAATAAAATATAAAATAAACTGGCTGGACAAAGTAGTGCACACCTGTGGTCATAGCTACCAGGAGGCTGAGATGAGAGGACCATATGAACCCAGGAGTTTGGGGCTGAGAATGAGCTATGACTGCACCACTGCACTTCAGCCAGAACTATGGGTTGGTGAGTTAGAAATAAGTTCTCAGTTCTGAATATAATAACTGCTCCTGGCACTCGCCAGAATGAGCTGGGTTTTCTTTTGCCTCTCTATAGTCCCTCTTCCTCAGGAAATACCCCCATGGTTCTGCCCGCTGTGCTATTAATTACACCAATGCTTATTATATGTCAGTTCAGTTTTATCTAGATTCTCCCAAAGTCAGTGCTGAACTTAGTTGTTTGAAAATGTATATATTGAAATAGTTACCAAAAAGACAAAATACAGCTAGATATTTATGCCATTTGTTTTATTTCCATCGTAGGTATATTTCCTTTTAAAATTCATATATATCTTTCTCTAAGGATTGTCTCCGTTTTCAGATGTTAAGCACTTTCTCATGCACACACCACCTAAGCAGCAAAGACAGAGTCCACGTCAGGGAATGTCACATTCAGGATAAGTACCTATTATTCTGTAACTCAGAAGTAGGAAAATGGATGTCCTCAAGCAGATGCTTTTCTTGACAGATACAAAAATTTGACAAGGATCACTGACTGACTTCCAACCCACCATTCATCCCTTTTATCTTATTTTGACCCTAAGGGTCCCAGAGGGATAATGGCACTACATTCCTATTTAGAATTCAGATTTCAGATTGCATTTCTTATATCATTGTTTATAAGTTGTGGTTGCACACAGTCGCGATAATACTATGACATTAATCTACATTCCTCGTTAAATCGATTTTTGTCTTCCGTTTTTCTCACACGGTTTCTCTAGGAAGATTCCTCAATGACTGAAACATTTAGAACATGGTCGATTCATAAATACGACACTGGGATTCCCCAATGACTGAAACATTTTGAACATGGTCCATTCATAAATACGACACTGGGATTCCCCAATGACTGAAACATTTAGAACATGGTCCACTCATAAATACGACACTGGGATTCCCCAGTGACTGAAACATTTAGAACATGGTCCATTCATAAATATGACATTGGGATTCCCCAATGACTGAAACATTTAGAACATGGTCCATTCATAAATATGACACTGGGATTCCCCAATGACTGAAACATTTAGAACATGGTCCATTCATAAATATGACTTTAGGATTCCCCAATGACTGAAACATTTAGAACATGGTCCATTCATAAATATGACATTGGGATTCCCCAATGATTGAAAAATTTAGAACATGGTCTATTCATAAATATGAAGAGCTTGTGTAGAAAGTATAATTTACTTATCCTATTATGCTTAAGAAATTATGTGAAATAATGTGAAAATAATCTTAAAACATTTGCATGCATATTTGCTGCAAGAGTCATCTTTCATTGATACTTAATCATAATCATGGACATGGTGGGTCCCAATAACCAATATTTAATGCAAGACTGTAAATTTAATAGAGAGAAAACCTTATTTATAAATTTTCATGTGTTCTTTTCTTGACAATAAGGAGCTGTGAGATTTGTATTTTAAAAGATACTTAGTAATAAAAACTTTAATTTTTAAAACTTTTAATTTTAAATTCTGCTTAATTGCATAAAAGTTAAAAGGTAATATTTAATATTTAATGAGGCTTATTGAGCTAAATGATGATATGCAGCTTGGGTTATACTTGCAATTATAAGATTTGCTCATTATACCTAAGCAGTCTCCTTCACTCAATCTAGCTACCACTAAGGAAGCAAAATTCCCTGAATCATAGTATCAAAGCATTCCATTATGTTTTCTATTAAGTTGTTTTGTTCTTTGAATCATTGTCTATTTTAATTTATCCTTTTAGAAAGAAAACAAATTACTTAACTTGCATTTCCCACTAGAAGCTTCACTACAGCTAGACTTGGAATTGATTTCAGGCCATTTTTTAATAAATGATGGTCCCTAGTGAAAGATAGAATACTTGAGCCATCAATATTGAGTAAATAAAAGGGTTTGGGTAAATAAGAGAGAAGATACCTATTTTTCTCAAATATTTTAAATATCTAATAACCTATTCCTCATCTAAAACAAGCCACAATTACTGGAAATGATGGTCAGAGGAAGGTATTAGCAACCCTGTGTAATACTACATGTCATGTTGGATCACTATTACAGAGAAACAGTTGTCATGCTGCATTTTAGTAATTCTACACATCACCAGAGAAATAGACAACTCTTATAGCCAAAGAAATCCAACGTAGCTACTGTCTACATATTCTTGTTTTAGACCTTTGGTGAAAAAAACTACTATGTGTATTGAATATATTTTACATTAGTTTTATCACAAAAGAAAAATGAGAATTCTATTAGATGCAAATACAAATTCTGAATGACAGGAAAGAAAAATTAAAATCAAAGCTGATCTTAATTAACAAAATGTATTATCTGCTTACATGTATATACAACTGTTCATATACAAAGGCACAGATGCATTTGTGGTTTTGAAAAAATATCTATTTCATTTCAAATCTTCATTGAACAACATTACATATGGCAAGAAAACTGATCTTTTTGAAGGATCTTTTAAAAAGTGTTAAACTTTATTAGATACTCCAAACTAGCAAAGCTCAACTTCATCACAATTATATAATAACACTGCACACTTTCAATTTTATCTGGAGAAATATACCTATCCCTTGAAATAACTCTGTAAACTTCCTGCTCACAGATTTCATTTCAAGCCTTGAAAATGCAGAAAATCAATGCTGAATATACTTGCCCCGAAAGGAAAAGAAAATTTCAGGGGTGTCAGGATGTTTTATCACATAAAATACAGAATTGCAATTTGTATCTGAGCAGGCAACACACCTCCAAAAATAATACAATACTTATCACAAAATACATTCACAGATACTAGATTTGGCACAAACCACTCCATACAGCTATTGATGAAATCAGTATTGAAAGCCTTATTCCAAAATCTATGGCCCTTTTCTACTCTCCAACTGACATTTCAGGATGCCACAACCTTGCAGCTCCACTCTCTCATTAATTTCCCCTAAATACCCTTGGCAGAAGAACGAGAAACGTCACATTTTTCATTTAATTTCTAAAGAACATCACATCCTTTAAGAATAGGTTCTTGAAATTTTAAAATGTAAAACATAAAAACCCTAAAGAGACAAACATCCAAAAACATAAAAACCCTAAACAGACAAACGTCCAAAAACTTTTCTTCAAAATCACAACAACTTTACATGCTACGTGTTCCTGTAAAATACCACATACACAAACTCACAGGCACACCCACCCACCCAAAACCCACACACTCGAATATATATGGCCTCGTAATACCTCACATATATATACATGTCACCAAATGCAACAGAGACACACGCATATATATGGCCTCATAATACCTCACATATATATACATATCATCAATTACAACAGAGAAAAGCCAATTTCAGAAACATGGCTTCAATTTTGATGCATTTACTCACACTTAATTCTATTTCAATTTAACTGCAGAGATATTACAATACCCTGTAACAAAAACCTGACGGAAGATTGTAACAAATTGCTTAAACATCAAACCAAACACTAAACATAATTTCATCACAAAGTGAAATTCGCATCCAACTCGCAAAGAATTAGAAAATCCTTGCACTTACCTTGGCCTTGTCCATTCCCCAGATGACCCCAAAACACCACCGTCATCATCAACAGCCCCGGAGCCCACGTCCACATCCTTCTAGTGACACGCTCGTGTCTTCTGGCCATTGCATCTTAAACTCTGCATATTCAGTGGGGTGGATGTGAAAGTACAATAAATTACATTCTTAGAGAAATACACTACGACTCAAATCCCATATCTAATATGCACTGTGCATTTCTGAATTATCCTGCCTACAAGGAGGTACATTTGAAAATCATGCTTCCCTTTAGGGTTGTCATATTGATGATTAATACGAAAGCTCATTCATTTTTAATCTTTAAGCATTCATCTGAATTCCATTTTTAATATCATTTTCCAAAACAGGCCACTTAACCTATGAATGTTAAAAAGTACTCCCGATATACATATTGGAGTTCAGTCAAGCAAAAGCATGGTGTATGGACACTACTTAAGTATAACTTGATATTTAGGCAAATTGATGAATTTAACATACCATGTAATCTCTACATATATACAAAAGGACTTTTCAACACATTTATGTAAGTTTTGCATAAATACCCTTGAAAATATTCTCAAGTTTTAAGTGGTATTCTAATTATGTCAGTAATTTTAACTGAATAAAGAGATGCATCATGTGCAAAAACTAATCTTGTTTACTTAAAATTGAGAGTAAAATTAATTATAGAAGGTACAAAACACTTGTAATTTTGATTTCAGATATATGACCCACAGGAACCTTCATATATACAAATATTATACACATATATGACAATGTATATTTGAATGTTCATTTTGAAACTGCTTTTCATACTGATACATGAAAATACTTAAATGTCCACCAAAGCAAGGTTATTTATTCATACATTTGAATGATATACAGTAGCTCAAAAGAATAAACTTGAGTTGCATGTACTAATATGGATAAGTGTCCAAAATGAATAGTGAAGCAAAACTAGCAAATTTAATAATGATAAGTTCAAAATTACACCTTTCATATGTAAACATGTGCAATAGTTAAAACTATAAATTTTATGTTGCATAAATATATAATACAGTATAATAACGCATAAGAATGATAAACACCTTCAAGACTAAAGTTAGGAAATTACAAGACTACAATTTAAATGGTTAGTAGGTGGAATTTTAAATCAGAGGTTACTCCTAAATCCCAATTTTTCCACAGTTGACAAAATAACGGAGTTAAGAAAAATAAACTTAATGATTTCCAGAATGAATGCTTTATTCAAAATGCTACGTAATTACAATTCTAATAAACTTGCAAGGGAATCCAGTCACCCAGAAATTTTTTATGCCTTTCTCCTACATCACGAAAGGGGAAGATTTAATTACCAACTTTGCATTACTTAACGTCAGACTCATAGTATCAGAGCTAAAGAGAAATTTAAGAAACACCTAACTCAACCTCTCCATTTTAAATGACCAAATGAGTTGAGAAGGTTACAATGGCATTTCTAAGTTCATATGTAAAAACAGAATTTTGATGACAATGACAGTTTAAGTACTAATAAACACTCCTGGAAAAGTTACTGTAATCCAGGTTATTTTACTGTGCTAAATGCCTCACATTCTTTACCCAATTCAGTTTTCACAGAAATCCTATGAACAAAGCACTTCCAAAATTTACCACTTCACAGCTAAGAAAACAAGGCTTAGAGAAATGCTACACGATCCCCTAGTCATGAGGTTAGTAGGTACCACTGTGGAGACTGAGGCAAAACAGGACGATTTCAAAGCCTATGCTCTGAACAAGTAAACACTAAGCAGGAATTTAGTTCTAGATCTCCCAGTTGTAGTCCAATAATCAGCCAAAAAATGGTGCTGAGAAGAGGGGAAAGAAAGATGTCTTGTATGTGGAGCCTCATGTATTTGATCCCAAATACATCTTCATATTGAAAATCATTAGAGCACAAGGCAAAAGAATTATTAGTTTGTTTCTAAAATCATCAACCTTTCCCAAGTTGAACATACAAATATATTTTATCATATATATACTATATGTGTGTATAGCGTGTGTTTATCTAAGTATTCCTGTGGTTTATATATCTGGATGTGGCATTACAAGTGTTTTGTGGTTTATTATTTATTTATTATTATACTTTGAGTTTTGGGGTACATGTGCACAATGTGCAGGTTTGTTACATATGTATCCATGTGCCATGTTGATGTGCTGCACCCATTAACTCGTCATTTAGCATTAGGTGTATCTCCTAATGCTGTCCCTGCCCCCTCCCCCCACCCCACCACAGTCCCCAGAGTGTGATGTTCCCCTTCCTGTGTCCACGTGTTCTCATTGTCTCCCTCTGTTGCTCTGGCTGGAGTCAGTGGTGTGATCATAGCTCACTGCAGACTCCAAGTCCTAGGCTCAAGCGATACTTTTGCCTCGGCCTCTCAAGTAGCTCGGACTACAGGCACGCACCACCATCCCCGGCTAATTTTTTTACAGAGATGGGTCCCACCGTGTTGCTTGACTGGTCTCAGCCTCCTTAAGTCAAGGGATCCTCCCACCTGGACTTCCGAAAGCACTGAGATTACAGGTGTCAGCCACCGTGCGTTTTTTGATTTCTTCAATTAATTTTACTTATACACTTGATTACACAAGATTAATTTTGTGTACATAATGAATCTCTTTTGAGGTTTAAGTTACTGATTAATTAGAGTACCACTTAACAAGCGTGTCATCCCAGCACTTTGGGAGGCTGAAGTGGGCGGCTCACCTGAGGTCAGGCATGAGCCACCGTGCCCGGCTTACACACATTCTTTTCACTCCTGCTTGCAGATCTCTGTTCCCTTCTAATTCCAGTGGAACCACTTTCACTTAGTATCAAAATATCCAGATCCACTCATCAAAGTGTAAATAATCCTCCAGCAAATTACCTTTGCAAATCTATTTTTATGTAATATTTCCTTAACTTCTTCTTACCTACATCCAGTAGTCATTTTACAAGGCAGAATTTTTTCTATTTTATATAGAACTGAGGCAGTATTTGAAAAAAATCTCAAAACACTCTTCAGGAAGGACTGGCATCTAAAACACCAGTTCCAATATATATTTCAGTAACATTTTAAAGGACAGATGCTTTTCAAAATGTTATTATAATTTAAAAAAATGTAACCTTCCTCTCTGAGTTCATGTTTATGGAAAACTAATATTTCATAAATGCCAAGTTACTATGATGTCTTATCTAAATGCTGCCCCTGCCATTCTATAAATACAAAAATCATAACCTTCTAACTAACTTTGGTATTAGTCAACAACTGTGCTGATGAAAAGTAAAATCAATTCATTTAAAATAATTTTCCATGAACAAAATCAAGTAACTTGTAAGTAGTATGGTAGATGAACCAAAAAATAAAGTAACATTAACCAGAAAGACATGCCATGGACTTCTCTAATCTTTTTTTGGAACACCCTTTTCATGCATATGAAAATAAAAATTAAATATAAAATACCTACTTTATGTATGTACTTTTACTTGTGTCTATTGTTCTTTAAAGATTAAAATAACTCCTAAAGCCTGGATAGCTGAGCCCATTGTGCTCTTCTGCCCATAAAATAGATCGGATGTGCAGTGAAAGAGGTAAAACTTAGGCTTTCAGGTTAGTTATGACGATGGAAACACAATTCTATTCAATAGTGTTCATCTTGGTCTTTCAAATGTTTAAGGTCACAAGGCAAAAGAGAACAGACTTTAAGAATGTTCGTGTATTACTTCTCGTCTTACCCAATAGCTACATTAGTTCAATTAGGCCAGTGTTTTGGAGTAAACAGCACTGTGAAATGTGTCGTGGAGTCCGGAGGCTCCACCACCTACCTCCATGTAGTTGTTCTGTCCGATGGAGCCTAGAGTAATACCTTAGGAGATGCATTACATCTACAGGTACCAACCAGGAAGGGTAGTCTTGAATTAAATGGCTTTAGAACACGTTATAAGAGCAAATCGAAGCTTCTAGGTATTAGAACCACTTCAATCACAGAGCGTCTCTGGGTTCTATCTGTGGCCAGCATCAAGTATCTGTCTGCCCTCCCCGAATGCTTTCTCTCATCATGTGGATCTTCTAGATGGTCTTATTCTTCCCCAGCCAGCCAACTTGATCAACAAGCCTAGGTATATTAGATATGTATAAAGTTGGTTCTTAAATAAAGTCCATTTCTGTATCTAGGTAAGTAATGTCTTCAGACTTACAATTTCATTGATATCTAGAAAGAGTGACTCTAGTTAGCTTCTAGTGTCAGTTTTTCTAGCAGCTTCTTTAAAAACAAAAATCCTCTCTGGAACAAAGCTTCCTTGCAAGTATTGCTGTTGGCAATAGTCCTCTTTACTGAAATGCTTATCCGGTGAAACTTGCGCTGTGCCAGTGAGCCTGCAGGTTGATGGTCCTTTTGTTCAACTTCTCCATTATAAAGCAACCTCTCTGATCACCCTTTTAAAACTAAAGACCAAAGAATCAAATGAGATCAGGAAGTGACCAGAGCTCACAGGTCATCAACTCCTCTTCTTAGCATATTATAGCACACAGTCTAAGCCCGAAAAACACAGCAGAACCCATTACAGCTCTCGAGTTCCAGTTATTAACATTGATTTTTTCCAATGGGAAATTTTCATTAGAAGCTATCACAGGACTCACATTCAGTAATAACTTAGATTAGGATACATACTGGAGCCTTTGTCCTTAGAGTAGGTGCCACTGAGTCACTATTAAAAGGAGTCTTTTTGATCTTAGTAAATTCTCACAGGGCTTATCTCAGTCTAAACTGTAACTGGCCTTTACTAGTGATGTCATGTGTAGTTCAAATTAATATTGTAATGTATATAAATTGTATATATAGGTATAATACATGCATGTATTTACAATTATTTATTTTATTTTATTTTTTAATAAGATAAAAGTTAGAGGTTAAAATATGACTCTAGGCCATTGTGCTTTAGAATGAAGAGCACAGACATGGGTTGGAAATGTAAATTTTGGCCCAATTTAATTTCTGTGACAAATTCATTAATGTCTTCAAGGTTCAGGCTCTATGTATGAGACAAATGAAAACAGCTCTAAGATTCCTGAAAACCCTAAAATATTAAAATTCCACTCTGCCATTAGTTCAGATAAATCATTTGCCAATTTGCCCCACAAGAACCAGGCATCTTTAAATGGTAACATAACATGCACTTCTCTCTCCCAAAGTGTGGTGCATAAACGTTCTGCTTCTGAATAACACAGGATGCCTGCTAAAATGTGCTGTCAGGGGGATTAGTAAGGAAATGTTGTATCAAAACTTCTGCAGATGTGGCCCTGAAATACACATTGTAATAAATCCTCCAGGCCTCTCAAGTTAGGAATAACTGGTTTATAAAATTGTACTTACTTAAAAATTATAGATAAACAGATTTCACCGTAACCCATTCTTTCTGTTCTGAATGAAATAAGGCTCTATATTCAGACTGAATTTTCAGTGAAAAACAACTTAAAATAGTGACAAATCATCTATAAGTTTAAATGAATATAACTAGGAGACCTGAAAACTCAGGTTTAGCAGTCATCTTCCAACAGTTTGAGAGCCCACAGGAGCCACAGAGCCCTCATGTCTCTCCAGAGAAGCAGGGTGATTCTTCCCCCTAAACACCATGCAATTCTTGAAGTGAGTGAAAGCATCCCTGCTCACACTGATACCCTCTCAAGTGAACTCAAAGTTAAGCCATCTCCAGCCAGACCAGATATCCTGGCCCATATCTCATTCATTAATATATGTTGAGAAGCCTTTGTTTCTTGGAAACTACATGAAGTGAATAGGCTGTGGACTCCACTGGACATAGTGGTCTATATTTAACCAATTCCCTTCACACATATGTATCAGATGCTCTCTTAGTTACGGAGCTGCAGTGGTGAATAAGAAAGCCACAGTCCTGTACTCCCAGGGTTTCAATTCTGAAGACGAAGACAGGCACAGAAACCCAACTGAGCAAAGAGAAGAGATTATTACAAAATGTGTTCACATGCAAAGTGAAGCAAGGGACTGAATATACAACAAGGGTTTTGGGGCGAACATTAGATACAATCTTAATTCAGATTATATAAGATTCATACATATAATTTTTATATATAGATATATTAATTTGGGTCGGGCGTGGTGGCTTATGCCTGTAATCCCAGCATTTTGGGAGGCCAAGGCGGATGGATCACTTCAGTCCAGGAGTTTCAGACCAGTCTGATCAACATGGCAAAACCCCATCTCTACTAAAAATAAAAAAGTTAGCCGGGTGTAGTGGTGTGCGCTTGTAGTCCCAGCTACTCAGGAGGCTGAGAAAGGAAAACTGCTTGAACCCAGGAGGCAGAGGTTTCAGTGAGCCAAGATTGTGCCACTGCACTCCAGCCTGGGTGACACAGCAAGACCCTGTCTCAAAAGAAAAAGAAAAAAAGAAATATTAATTTGGATTATACAGATTCTAACCACTTCTTTCAAGTGAGAATATTTAAGGTAAGACCTGAGAATAAAAAGAGTTAGCTTTTCATACACTACAGAAAGATTCGTCTTTTAGGAAAAACCCCCAGTGTTCATGGACCCTAATATATGAGCAAGATCTTGGCATGTAGAAGAAACCTGTGAATTGGATGAAATGAAAAACTGAAAAGTAGGAATCTGGATGAAGTACAGAAGGGAGAAAGACTAATGTGAGACGTGGCTGAAAGAGAAGGATATGTGAAACAGTACAGGTCTTCATTAGTAATCATGAGGAACATAAATGTTAGTCCAAGTACACCAGAAAAGTGGGAGAGTTGGAAACTGAAAGACATGTTAAGAGATCACTTTGGTTTCTCTGTAGCTAACAGGGTGTAGGAGATTAAGAATTAAAGTAGGTTGACTAAGGATGACCTAAGAAAATAAGCGTAGGTAAGAAAATATGTGGCTCTGGCTAGGCTGGGGACATTGGAAATCAAAAGAGGTGGAGGAAATTACAGATGTATTTGGAATCAAAATATTTTTTAAATGAATGTTGAATTGGATATTGTCAGAATATTGAGGAAGGGCCAAAAATGACTTATAAGCGTCTAGCATGGCTGGCAGTGCCACTTACTGACATGTGGGAAACCAGGACATGTTACCTCTGAATTATTCGAGTGCTATTGTCATGTAAATCATCAACTCCCAGAATAAAGGTCTGGGCCAAACTCTAAGACTGGAAATTATGAGCTGTTTAGTAGTGTTTAGAGCTTAGAGAGAGTATGTGTGTGGAGAGAAAAGAAGAGCAATTAGGACAGAACCCTTAGAAACATCAATATTTAAAATTTGGGAAGAGAAACAGAAACAAATAAATTGTGGGAAAATGAAGCTCAGGGTAGTTGCAAGGGAATGCTAAAAATGAACTATGGCATTTGAGGAGGAAAACGTGGAAACTGAAAGCAAGAGAGTACGGATGGATCGTGAGGGAGCAGCAGCAGCTGTGTCCTAAGAAGAGTCTCAGTGAAAGTGAAGGGTTGTAGGAATGAGGACATCTGGGCCAACGAGCTGGCAAGGAGTGATGTCCAGGAGGCAGAATATTTGCATCTAGATCCTGGTGGTATATACCCTTATAGAAAATGTTTCAGATTTGATGACAATAAAGTGGAGGAAAGAAAAAAAGTAATGGAAATAAAGATGTCAAAAAACGGGGAACCGAGGTTTGTACTGGTCCTTTCACGTGAAAGCTGAGCCACTAAAATGATGGCTGAACTTGCCTGAAGATGATATTGAGCAAAAGATCTACAGCCTTAAATAAATGGCAAGAGGCCAGGTGCAGTGGATCATGCCTGTAATCCCAGAACTTTGGGGGGCTGAGGCAGGCATATCACCTGAGGTCAGGAGTTCGAGACCAGCCTGGCCAACATGGCGAAACCCCGTCTCTACCAAAAATACAAAAATTAGCTGGGTGTGGTGGTATGCACCTGTAATCCCAGTTACTCAGGAACCTGAGGCAGGAGAATCACTTGAAACCGGGAGGAGGAGGTTGCAGTGAGCCGAGATCACACCATTACACTCCAGCATGGGTGACAGAGCAAGACTCCATCTCAAAAAAAAAAAAAAATAAGACCAGAGTGCCCAGGAGGGAGGTCTGTTGATGATGGTAATACCAAAGGGGCATGGCCGATATTTCCAAGGGGTTTGAGTTTCAAAGGAACAGTCTAATTTGCAAGGAGCGGAGAAATTAACAGTCTAGAAGTTGTAACGGGAACCAAGAACAACCACCTCGGCTTCCAGCCATAGGTATGTGGAGGGTGAGAAAAAGACCTGTCTCAATTTATGAAAGCTAGAGGAAAAACTGCACTTTAGTATCAACCAACTTTTGTTTTAAGATAATTACAAACCAATATGGAACTTAGCAAGAGTCAATTTTGACAGTTTCCTGCAGCTTAGTAAATTCTGCACAAAATTAAGATTTAACACAAAAGTAGAGAAAAATTTTAATGGCATAGCACATTTCTTCACAATTCCTTAAACCAAATAATTCCCTGTTCTTCTAACTCTCACCTTACACTATCAACTAGGCTTCTTATTCAATGAACGGTTTAAGTCTACTAAGACACACACACACACACACACACACGTCTTATCCAGCTGCAGATCTCATTTTTGAAGGTACATTGAAAGTACATAGATCATTCTATAATCATCAACTATGAAGATTGTGAGCAACTGGAACAAGTATTCTTGGAAAAGAAGTTTCCTGTGTATAAGAAAAAAAAGAGTCCAACTCTGGGAACTGACTTGGCTGAGTCATCATTATATGCCACTGGCAAGAAATCAAGAAGTAACTCAGGACTGATAAACTTTGTTAAAGGAAATGGAAACAGCCTATCTGTGAGGCTTAATTCTTGATAATCTGGCCAAGATATAGCATCTGGATAAGAGTTCACTGACTCAACTAAATTTGTGAAGGTGAAGTACTTGTTAAAATGAAAGATCTATTTAGAGAGAAATAAGTAGACATAATGTCTGCACTATGGATAGGTGTATACCTGTTTTTTGCAAAAACAGTTTGTATCTTTGAAATGCTGGTTTGCCCTGGACAGAGCTAACTTAAATAGAGACCTGGCGCGGTGGTTCATGCCTGTAATCCCAGCACTTTGGGAGGCCGAGGATGGTGGATCATGAGGTCAGGAGATCGAGATCATCCTGGCTAACACGGTGAAACCCCGTCTGTACTAAAAATGCAAAAAATTAGCCGGGCATGGTGGCGGGCACCTGTAGTCCCAGCTACTCTGGAGGCTGAGGCAGGAGAATGGTGTGAACCCGGGAGGCGGAGCTTGCAGTGAGCCGAGATCGCGCCACTGCACTCCAGCTGGGTGACAGAGAGAAACTCCGTCCCCAAAATATATATATATAGTTTTTTTATATATATATGTATATATACCCAAAGGATTATAAGTCATGCTGCTATAAAGACACATGCACACGTATGTTTATTGTGGCACTATTCACAATAGCAAAGACTTGGAACCAACCCAAACGTCCAACGATGATAGACTGGATTAAGAAAATGTGGCTGGATACATATGTAACAAACCTGAACATTGTGCATATGTACCCTAAAACCTAAAGTATAATAAAAAAAAAAGAAAATGTGGCACATATACACCATGGAATACTATGCAGCCATAAAAAAGGATGAGTTCATGTCCTTTGTAGACACATGGATGAAGCTGGAAACCATAATTCTCAGCAAACTATCACAAGGACAAAAAAAACCAAACGCTGCATGTTCTCACTCATAGGTGTGAATTGAACAATGAGAACACATGGACCCAGGAAGGGGAACATCACACTCCGGGGCCTGTCATGGGGTGGGGTGAGGGGGAGGGACAGCATTTGGAGATATACCTAATGTAAATGATGAGTTACTGGGTGCAGCACACCAACATGGCACATGTATACATATGTAACAAACCTGCACGTTGTGCACATGTGTCCTAGAACTTAAAGTATATATATATATATATATATATATATATAAATATAAAGAGAAAACCATTAAAGAAAGGCTATAATACACAGGAACACACAGACATACATACACCTGTGTGTCTATATCTTCAGTTATCACACTTTTTCTATACAGACTCCACACGAGACAAACATGTTACATTTTATGAGAAACTATAAGTGGAAAGAGGAGAATTTGTGAAATCAATATAGAATGTTCCTTGTTTAGCATAATTCTAACTGTTTCTCATTAGAGGTCTGAGTATCAATCTGTATTATATGTGGCCATGCTGGCATTTGGGAAATTCCACAAGAAACTTTTTAAATATGAATTTGGAAAAGGGAAAAGGATTTTTAAAGTGTCTTTTTTTGTTCTGCATTCTATGTGGAACATCTATTTTGTGCTAACTGCTCGTGTTAGCTTGTGATTGCCTGTGACTATGTGGAAGATATACTTTACGTGACTATGTGAGCAATAGTCTTAAAGTTAAGAAATCTAAAATTTGGTTGGTTTAGTTGCTAATTAGGTAAATTACCTTGTAATGGTTACTTAACCTCTCAAAGATTAATTATCTTCAGTGGTACATTGAAGGTTCCATTCATATTGATTTTAGTAGACTTATCCTACTAAAAAGTAAATTTAACAGAAATTATTCTAGACCTCATTATTTCAGGAGACCCCACCCCAGCTTTTATTCCTAACTTCAAGAAATGCAGAGAAATTTAAAAATTCGATGTTCTCCCAATTCAACAGAATATAACTGAACTAAATCGATTTATGTATAATTCATTATTTCAACCTTTAACGCTATATCCGAGCGGTTTGTTTTCACCATAAAGTTATAGCTGTTTAGGCCAATAATTAAAGAGGACCTTGATAGAGAATGACAAGAGAGGATGATCACCCTATTGTCTATCTTCCAGCTGTTTTCAATGCCCTGAAGTTTTATTCACACCCAAATATTAGAATCTTATCTGAGAGAGCGTACTCAAATGATGAATCATGCTAATTTCTCAAGAAAAGTGTTACAGAATAATAAATGCCTTTCTGGTCAAAGCACTGATGCTCTGGAAATAATCTTTATCCAAATGAGGTACAGGAATTGTTAGGACTATTAAAAGTTTGTATATGATATCTGCCAGGTTCGACTGAGCTTCACTTAAAATCTACCATATTAGGGCCAAGTGTAATGACTCAAATTAGTGAACTTAAAAATTGTTTTAAAATGTTTCCTGGAGACATTTCAAATATTGCTCTCTGATTTATCACTGTTACTTTTGCTGAATTCAATTTGATGCCAAGATTTATTCAGATTAATCAAATGCCATAAACTCTGATACCTAATGTTCCTTAACACCTTAAGAACTTTTAAACAGATCAAATGTTGAAGATACGCTTTTAGTGAAACTGTACCTAAGCACATGAATTCTATTGAATATAGCTTTTTAGAAGACTAACAAAGAAAGAAGACTTAGGAAATTCGGAAACATTTTTTAAACCTTCTAGAGGGAATTAAACTACTGAAAAATAATTTCAATTGGTGAATCTAATGGCATTAATCAGAAGATAAGAAAAAAGTAACCATAAAACTTTATGGGGGTAATATTTGCTATGAGGATCAGGAAAAACAACTAATGGATATTAGGCTTAATATCTGGGTGATGAAATAAACTGTACAACCAATCCCATGGCATAAGCTTACCTCTGTAACAAACCTACACTTGTACCCCTGAACTTAAAAGTTAAAATTTAAATAAATAACGTTGTGCTATTAATTTCAACCAGAGCCTTTCCAAGGTGCAGGGAACTTTTGAGAATTTTATTTCTTGCAAAAGGAAACTTGATTCCTTGCTTAGGGCCTTCCTAGGAAAACCTCTATTCTTTGGAGAAGCATCATACTCCTACAATATTTAAGGACCATCATATTTGTCAGACTTTTTTTCTGTTTTACCGTGAGCAGTTTACAGAACATAAAGAAAAATCAAATCCGAAGGTGCACTACACGTGTTTTATCAAAAGGAACATTTTTGTGTACTTTTAAGAAAATACGACAAATTGAGTTTTCTGACCTATTACCAAGTTAGACATCTTGAGTGAATTGAATCTGTTGTAATCCTGTTTGGTTTTCATCCCATGGCTCTGGAAAACTGACATTTATCTCCAATTTTTCAACTCTGCTTCTTTCCAGTACCTCATCTATACGACTATTATAGTACTTTTCATCTGCTTCTACCACTACACTATGGCTGCATTACTTTTAACACAGTGTCCCACATGTTACCCATTTCTACCTTATATAAAGAGTAGAAATTGAATTGTAATTGAGTATCCAGTTGCCTCATATTCAGGTCTTCAACTGAAATAACTCCAGCTATCTCAAAACTTCAACCCTCTCTGGAAGTATTGGACCAAATTATCCCAGATTATAGCACTCTCAGGCTAAAATTACTAATGCTTCTATAGTTTCAGAGACTGTATCAGGTTATTCAACACAACATTCCATGCACCATTCCAGCCTCATATAATCAGAGGACACTTAGACGACTTTAATAGCCTTCAAAAGACACCCTCCTCTTTTACTTATATATATATTTATTTATCTATTTATTTAATGGAGACAAGGTCTCACTCTGTCACCCAGACTGGAGCGCAGTGGCATAATCACGGTCCACCGCAGCCTGCACCTGCCGGGCTCCGATCCTTCCACCGCAGCCTCCTGAGTGGCTGGGACCACAGGCGCCGCCACCACGTCTGCCTGGTTTTTGTATTTTTGTGGAGATGGGGTTTCACATGTTGCCCAGGCTGATCTGAGACTCCTGGGCTCAAGAGATCCACCTGCCCCGGCCTCCCAAAGTGCTGGGATTACATGAACGAGCCATTGTGCCCAGCCGGTCCCGCCCGGTTTTTAACCTTCGTACTGTTTATATAATCATCCTTCACAAAATAGAACACTTCATTACTCGATGGTTCTCATTATTCTAATATGAAGAACTATATTAAGAAAATAAATTCCTGGCCGGGCGCGGTGGCTCACACTTGTAATCCCAGCACTTTGGGAGGCCGAGGCGGGCGGATCACGAGGTCAGGAGATCGAGACCACGGTGAAACCCCGTCTCTACTAAAAATACAGAAAATTAGCCGGCGTGGTGGCGGCGCCTGTAGTCCCAGCTACTCGGGAGGCTGAGGCAGGAGAATGGCGGGAACCCGGGAGGCAGAGCGTGCAGTGAGCCGAGATCGCGCCACTGCACTCCAGCCTGGGCGACAGAGCCAGACTCCAGCTCAGACAAAAAAATAAATCAATAAATTTCCAATATTTCCTAGCATATCCAATTTAATTCTATACATCACATAAAAATAAAAGCCGTCTTACTGTGTTAGTTTCTTACTGCTGTTACAGTAAATTAACATAAACTCAGAGGCTTAAAACAACACATTTTTTTTCTTTATACTTCTGGGGGTCAGAAGTCCAAAATGGGTCTTAGTGTGCTAAAATCAAGGTATCATCAAGTGTATATTTTGTCTAGAGATTCCAGGAGAGAATTCACCAGGTTTGAGGGGTCACATGTATCCCTGAGCTCTTGGCCTCTGCACATCTTGGACACAGCACATCACTTCAGCCTCGGCTCCAGTTTACCCAAGCTCTTCTGCTCACTCTGGTCTCTCCGCCTTCCTGTCTGAAGGTTCTTTGTGACTACAGTGGGCCCACCTAGATAATTCAGGATAATCGCTCCAGTTTAAGGTGAGGTGATTAGCAATCTTAATTCCACCTCTAACCATAATGCTTCCATGCTGCCTAACAACACATTCAAAAGGTCATCCTGCTAAGGGTCATTATTCTACCTACACACTAAGTGACTGAGAAAAAGTAAAGTTATCTATCATGCCTTACCTATGGCGAGGAAATAATAACTTATAATGATTTATCTACGAAAACCTGTTTTTAAAAGCTTTGGTCCTAGTCTATTGATTAAAGTTTTGGTATATTCCAGATAAATTTCATGTCCTTGATGCTAACACATTGTGCACAGTAGATGGCCTTTTTAAAATAGTACTGCATAAAGGAATATTTAAGGTTGTCTGGACAATAGAAAAGGAACTTTAGTTGCTATGCCACAAAAGGCCGGATTTCTGCACATTACACCTCCTACCAGTGCACACATGTGCCAAACTCCTTCCTGAAAGCCTGGTTTATGTTTCCTATGTGCTTAGCAATAGTTTTACTCTCACGACTGTTTATATTAAGTCCTATTTTTTAAAGCATATCCTCATTTGTTTGTTTTCCTGAGCCTCTGAACTGGATTTCATCTGGTATGTATTGCACAGGTTTGCACACTTGATTGTACGCTACCTAAAAGCATCCTCTTGTGTTCTGGACACGGTTACTTTTCTCCATGGTAAGGTGATAAGTGACTTCTCTGAGGACTTGCCACCTTAGAATGCAGTGGTGACATCACCTGCTCAGGCTCTGTCTGCAATGTGGAATTTAGTATTTTCCAACTTCTGGTCTAACTTGAACTTCATAATTAAGCAGAGCCGCCTTTTGAGGGAACAGTAGGGTGTCTGCCCCTAAACGTCTGTGTAAATGCAGAGACACATTTGGGAACATAACTGACTTTTACGTACAGAAGCCAGATGCATTTCATGACCATGCATGCTTAGGGAAGCAAGTTCATCTCATCTATCACAATAAGCATCTGTGCCACTAAATTCCACTGCAGGATACTTTTCACACTTAGACAACAAAACATTTAAGGAAATAAAAGCTCTTTCCAATAAAAATGTGCATCAAATACTGTGTGTATGTTTAAAAAAAAACCTTCCTCTATAAGATAAGGCCACAGGAACTACTAAAAAAGCATTCTTGAAATACATTTTCTGATAGGAATCTAGGCCCTTGCCTTATATAAGATTTAAGGAAAGTGATGTGTGTGTCTTTATACTTGAAAGGCTGTTTTCAACAGCAAAGGGTATGCTTTGAGGTATCAATATAGTTTTGAGAATGCAAAAGTTTAAAAGAAATGGAATGCATATTCTCCAGGTATGAATATGCAATTGTCATTATTTTCCTACCATCTACTAGATTAGAAACAGAAGAAAAATTATGGAAATGTCTGTTTTCCCTCAATAGGAGTACCTATTTATTAAAGTTAATTAATTACTATTCTTTAAACATTTTCAAAATAGACTCATAAGTGACAACTTTCAGAGAAAACAAGGGTTTTTGGATGTAAATATTTACTTATAACATGGATAAAATAATTTTGTTAAATATTAACTCCATATTCATAATGTTCTCTATTGTTTTTGCATTTTGTTTAACAATAGAGAATCTAAGACATTTAGTGTTCATGAGTTTCATACAGTTTCCTGTCAATGTACTTTGTCTTTTTTTTATTGGACTACTAATCATTTATTTATGATTTGTTGGAACTACTCATATTTTAAATATGTCAAGTGAACTGCAAGCACTTGTTGCTGATTTGATATTTGCTTTTTACACATATTCATTGTATCCTCTGAAAAAGAAAAGTTTTATATTTTAACAAATTCCAATCCATAAATTTTTTTTTAAATTTTCTGTTATTGGTTAGGGCTATGTTTGGATATTTAATTTTAACCGTAATGTTGCAAGTGATATTTGTCTATGGTATTTTTTCTTTATATTTTGGAAAAGTGTATTTGACATCCACTATGGAATTAATATTTATTAATGACATATTATACCTTTGTGCAACTATAAAATACATATAGCCAATTATCTGAACACCATTTTATGAACTGTTTATCACTTATCCACTGATTTGAAACACTATCTTTATCATATATTGGATTTTAGGTTTATCGAGATTATGTAACATGAAATTATTTAATTATGAAATTATGTGAATTCAAGCATGACAGTCAGCTCTTCTTCCCCACCACTACCCTGTAAAAGGATGGATGGAATAATTGCTTCCCTATGGCTTAAGTGTATGAGAGGTATACAACATGGTCTTGATGAAGTGGGAACTACACAGAAACTGTTTTTGGTCCTGAAATGTACTCCAGCTTTACCAATTTGTTCTACACATATACCATTGAGGGTAGAAGCTGAATTTTGCTAATGATTATATTTACACTACTTAACATTGTGCCAGATACTGAGTAGATGCTTAGAAACATGTTTAATGACTTGTTTTATTGCTAGAGACCTAATTATCTGCTGTAGTGGTGCTATCTCATTCAGAATCATTTTGACCAGCCTTTCTCCATCATGAATAAAACACTTATTTACACACTTGTGTACATGCACATGTGCATAGAAACACACACACCCTTTGCAGAGACAAACTGCATCGAAAGCATGTACAAACATTATAGTATTTTTGTTGATTCTGACCTGATTCTGATTCTATTGTATACATTTTCATTCTGATCACAATAACAATAAAAATAGAAAACTATAAGTTGTGAAGCTGGAAGATGCAGAACATGAAAGATCGAATTACCAATTTTTTTTTCTATTTTCTTTAGTTGGCTGCTGATAAAATCAGAAAAGAAATGGACACAAAAATGAAAGTATGCAATGTGTGTGCGTGTGTGTGTGTGTGTGTATCACATGCACTCGTTTCCATGATGTACATATGGAATTTCATAACCAGCCAAACTAAGCTTCATAAGTGAATGAGAAATAAAATCCTTTACAGACAAGCAGATGCTGACAGATTTAGTCACCATCAGACCTGCCTTCCAAGAGCTCCTAAAGGAAGCACTAAACATGGAAAGGAAAAACCAGTACCAGCCTCTGCAAAAACACACCAAAATATATAAACCAATGAAACTAGGAAGAAACTGCTTCAACTAATGTGCAGAATAACCAGCTAACATCATGATGACAGGACCAAATTCACACATAACAATATTAACGGTAAATATAAATGAGCTAAATGCCCCAATTAAAAGACATACACTGGCAAATTGGATAAAGAGTCAATACCCACAGGTGTGCTGTATTCAGGAGACACATCTCACTTGCAAGGTCACACATAGGCTCAAAATAAAGGGATGGAGGAATATTTACCAAGCAAATGGAAAGAAAGAAAAAAAAAGCAGGAGTTGCAATCCTAGTCTCTAATAAAACAGACTTTAAACCAACAAGGATAAAAAAGGACAAAGAAGGGCATTACATAGTAGTAAAGGGATCAATGCAACAAGAAGAGCTAAGTATCCTAAATATATATATATGCCAAATACAGGAGCACCAGGATTCATAAAACGAGTTCCTAGAGACCTACAAGGAGACTTAGACTCCCACACAATAATAGTGGGAAACTTTAACAACCCACTATCAATATTAGACAGATCAACAAGAAAGGAAATTAACAAGGATATTCAGACTTGAACTCAGCTCTGGTCCAAGTGGACCTAATAGATACCTACAGAACTCTCCACCCCAAATCAACAGAATATACATTCTTCTCAGCACCACATAGCACTTATTCTAAAATCAACCACATAATTGGAAGTAAAACACTCCTCAGCAAATGCAAAAGAATGAAAATCATAACAAACAATCTCTCACACCACAGTGTAATCAAATTAGAACTCAGAATTAAGAAGCTCACTCAAAACTGCACAACTACATGGAAACTGAACAACCTGCTTATGAATGACTACTGGGTAAATAGCAAAATTAAGGCAGAAATAAATAAGTTCTTTGAAACCAATGAGAACAAAGACACAACATATCAGAATTTCTGGGATACAGTTAAAACAGTGTTTAGAGGGAAATTTACAGCATTAAATGTCCACATTAGAAAGTGGGAAAGATCTAAAATAGACACCCTAACATCACAATCAAAAGAAGCAATGGAAAACACATTAAAAACCTAGTATAAAACAAGAAATAACTAAGATCACAGCAGAACCGAATGGGAGAGAAACACAAAAAAACCTTCAAAAAAAAATCAATGAATCTAGGAGTGGGTTTTTTGAAAAGATTAACAAAATAGATAGACCGGTAGCCAGACTAACAAGGAAGAAAAGAGAGAAAGATCAAATAGACACATTAAAAAACGATAAAGGGGATATCACCACTGATCCCACAGAAATACAAACTATTATTAGAGAATACTGTAAACACCTCTACACAAATAAACTAGAAAATCTAGAAGAAATGGATAAAGTCCTGGACACATACACCCTCCCAAGACTAAAGCAGGAAGAAGTCAAATCCCTGAATAGACCAATAACAAGTTCTGAAATTGACTCAGTAATTACTAGCCTACCAACCAAAAAAAGCCCAGGACCAGATGTCTTCACAGCCGAGTTCTACCAGAGGTACAAAGAGGAGCTGGTACCATTCCTTCTGAAACTATTCTGAACAATAGAAAAAGAAAGACTCCTCCCTAAATCATTTTATGAGGCCAGCATCACTCTGATTCCAAAACCTGGCGGAGACCCAATAGAAAAAGAAAATTTCAGGCCAATATCACTGATGAACATCGATGCGAAAATCCTGAATAAAATACTGGCAAGAGAATCCAGCAGCACATCAAAAACTTATCCACCACGATCAAGTTGGCTTCATGCCTGGCATGAAAGGCTGGTTCAACATATGCAAATCAATAAACATAATCCATCACATAAACAGAACCAATGACAAAAACCACATGATTATCTCAATAGATGCAGAAAAGGCCTTCAATAAAATTCAACACCCCTCATACTAAAAACTCTCAATAAACTAGGTATTGATGGAACATATCTCACAAAAATAAGAGCTATTTATGACAAATGCATAGCTAATATCATGCTAAATGGCCGAAAGCTGGAAGCATTACCTTTGAAAACTGGCCCAAGAGTAGGATGCCCTCTCTCCCCACTCTTATCAACATAGTATTGGAAGTTCTGGCCAGGGCAATCGAGTAAGAGAAAGAAATAAAAGCATGCAAATAGGAAGAGAGGAAATCAAATTGTCTCTGTCTGCAGATGACAT
The DNA here is from genome assembly GCF_028878055.3 of Symphalangus syndactylus. NCBI lineage: Eukaryota > Metazoa > Chordata > Mammalia > Primates > Hylobatidae > Symphalangus > Symphalangus syndactylus. The sequence goes on along the minus strand of NC_072447.2, from coordinate 14,144,235 downwards.
GATTGTATATTTACAAAACGCCACCACCTCAGCCCAAAAATTCCTTAACCTGATAAGCAACTTTGGCAAAGTCTCAGGATATAAAATTAATGTGCAAAAATCACAATCATTCTTATATACCAATAACAGACAAGCAGAGAGCCAAATCATTAGTAAACTCCCATTCACAATTGCTATAAAGAAAACAAAATACCTAGGAATACAACCTACAAGGGATGTGAAGGACCTCTTCAAAGAAAACTACAAACCAGAGCTCAAGGAAATGACAGGACACAAACATATAGAGAAACACTCCATCCTCATGGATAGGAAGACTCAATATCATGAAAATGGCCATATTGCCCAAAGTAATTTATAGATTCAATGCTATTCCCATCAAGCTACCATTGACTTTCTTCACAGAACTAGAAAAAAACTATGTTAAATTTCATATGGAAGCAAAAAAGAGCCTGTGGAGCCAAGGCTAACCTAAGCAAAAAGAACAAAGCTGGAGGCATGACGCTGCCTGACTTCAAACTATATTACAAAGCTAAAGTAACCAAAACAGCATGGTGCTAATACCAAAACAGATATATAGACCAATGAAACAGAATAGAGGCCTCAGAAATAACACCACACATCTACAACAATCTGATCTTCAACAAACCTGACAAAAGCAAGCAATGGGGAAAGGATTCCCTATGTAATTAATGGCACTGGGAAAACTGGGTAGCCATATGCAGAAAAGAGAAACTAGACCCCTTCATTATACCTTATAAAAGAATTAACTCAAGGTGGATTAAAAACATAAATGTAAAACCTAAAACTATAAAAACCCTAGAAGAAAACCTAGGCAATATGATTCAGGACATAGGTGTGGGCAAAGACTTCATGACTAAATCACCAACAGCACTTGAAACAACAGCCAAAATTGACAGATGGAATCTAATCAAACTAAAGAGCTTCTGCTCAGTAAAATAAACTATCACAAGAGTGAACAGGCAACCTACAAAATATGAGAAAATTTTTGCAATCTATCCATCTGACAAAGGTCTAATATCCAGAATCTAGAAGGAACTTAAACAAATTTACAAGAAAAAAAAAACAAACAACCCCATCAAAAAGTGGGCAAAGGATATGAACAGACACTCCTCAAAAGAAGATATGTATATGGCCAATAAACATATGAAAAAAGCTCATTATCACTGTTCATTAGAGAAATGCAAATCAAAACCACAATGACATACCATCTCACACCAGTTAGAATGGTGATCATTAAAAATTCTGGAAACAGCAGATGCTGGAGAAGATGCAGAGAAATAGGAACACTTTTACACTGTTGGTGGGCTTGTAAAATAGTTCAACCATTGTGGAATACAATGTGGTGATTCCTCAAGGATATAAAACCAGAAATACCATTTGACCCAGCAATCCCATTACTGGGTATATACCAAAGGATTATACATCATTCTACTCTAAAGACACATGTACATATATGTTTATCATGGGACTATTTACAATAGCAAAGACTTGGAACCAACATAATGCCCATCAATGATAGACTGGATGAAGAAAATGTGGCACATATTCACCATGGAATACTACACAGCCATAAAAAAGGATGAGTTCACGTCCTTTGCGGGGATATGGATGAAGCTGGAAACCATCATCCTCAGCAAACTAACACAGGAACAGAAAACCAAACACTGCATGTTCTCACTCATAAGTGGGTGCTGAACAATGAGAACATGTTGACACAGGGAGAGGAACATCACACACTGGGGTCTGTAGGTGGGTGTGGGGAAAGGGGAGGGAGAGCATTAGGACAAATAGCTAATGCATGTGGAGCTTAAAACCTAGATGGCGGGTTGATGGGTGCAGCAAATTACCATGGCACAAGTATACCTATGTAACAAACCTGCATGTTCAGCACATGTATCCCAGAACTTAAAGTAAAATTTTAAAAAATGAAAGTATGCAATATGTGTATGTGTGTGTATACATACATATAAAACAAGCACTCATTTTCATTTTGTACATATATGCACATTATGAGTGTGAATATATGTTAAATAATATCCTATCAGTTTTGTATTTGTAACACATATATGTACATGCATATACAACAAATAGAGGTGTTTTGCATAATAATTTCATTTATATTCATTTCATCAGCTAAGAACTAAAAAGAATTTAAATCAAAATCAATTATTCATTTACAGGTGTTTTTAACCATCATCTCCCCCTTTATCTTCACTTTTATGCCTCCTTGTATTGCCATTTTGTGACTTTTTTGCCATAAATTATACATATTTGGAACAGTCACTTTAAGAAATTCAATCTTTGGATAAGATCTCTAAGATTGATTTAGTATGAATACGTGTGTGGGCACACACTTGACAAAGAAAGGTCAGTTATAAATATATGTGTACACTTATCAAAATAATTCACATAAAATCTCTGAATAAAATTATCTGTATGCTTTTTCTGTCAATAAAAGCAATATAGTATAATTCTTGGTAGTAAACCTGTTTGTTTTCATTCTGTTGCCTACCATGTGAGCTGCCATGTTGGTATAAAACATCGATCATTTGATATTTTACTACAGCAAATAATAGTGATCCCCACGAAATAATAAATAAATCAGTGAGTTTCACGGAAATAAGTTTTTGGATGGATCAGATAATTTGAAGTTGTTAGTTTATTCTCCAGCAAGGTGAAAGAAAAAAGCTGTTAGTTTGTTCTCTATCAGGTGATCGAAGATGAAAACTAAAGTTCTCAAGGCCAGTGCATAATAATGGTGCCGTATTCTGTGCATCAATCACCATTACCAAATACCTATATTGCCAAATATTTCATGTACCGCTTTAGTGGTGATTAATCAATGTGCCATGGCACTGAAACTGAAACGAGACTTTGTAGTACAAGTGATATTCAAAGGGTTTTGAAAATTTATCAGCTCTATAGATATAGATGAAAATTTATCATCATCTATCTAGAAATCCTGTTTTTATAAATGTTACCTAGCCAAATATTGGTTTTATTTACTTAATATTTAGAAAACATGAGTTTAGTAAAAATTGTTCAGATTTTCTTAATGTAGTGTGTGAAATTACTATGTAATTATACAAGAAATATGCTACACAGCTGAATACACAAAGAGGTCAGCAGAGGGAGCAAAAGGTGCCTTTCCCCTATAATCCACAGCAACATCACCCGCTCTTCTCTCTACATCATCGATGTATGTTATCTAAAGTCCTGTGCAAATGCCACCTCAACACAAGTCCTCTAGCCTTGCCTTCTTATCAGAAGCAGCTCGAAAGCCCCGATAATTCTAGAACCACTGAAAAATACACACTTGTTGCAAGGATTGAAAAGCCTCATATTGCAAATTCAGAATTCACAGTACTGAAAAAATTCATAATTTTTTAAAGTTACAATACTGTGAACTATACAAAATGAATTATGCTGGGATCCGATGACTCTCTTCATTCCAGCCTATCTTATATTTTCTCATTCATTTCTCCACATAGTCACAACAACAGACTCACTATTACATTTCATTAATGGCTATTTTATAATAAATGATCTCAATAGCATTTCTGAAACCTCTGCTGTTCTGGTTTTACAGAACTCTTGAATTTTTGAATGAGTTAGTTTTTGATTGAAAAAGACCTGACTCTTATGCTTAGAAAAGCCATCATTTCTTTCTGTAAGCTTTCCGTCTTCTATAAGCTTTACATGTTCCATAAGCAAACATTCGCTGGTTTTGTGATCAAACTAGAGAGGCAAATTCAGTTAATAATAACAACGTCATTTATCATCCTCAAATCTAGTGTTATGGATAATACGATCTCCACAAGGAGACGGTTGCACGAGCGACAAGAGAAAGACAATCAACAGTCTTTTACTCATACCAAGATATGTCCACACACACTTGTTTCAACAGTCAAAGTAACGCCATATGTCCCCAGTGATGTGGGTGGGCAAAAGGAACAGTTGGCCTGCTAATGAGGGCCATATGTACACGCAGCCTATCGTACCATCCTTCTTACTTATGGTTGCTGAAAACTCAGTGGAAGAGCTTGCTCTGAGGAATGGCATGGCTGGAGGAGGAGAGGCTTCCTTAAGAGCAGGAAAGGACCATTTGTTGTACAACTACTGTATCTCTGAAACTGGGAGCTAAAGATATGCATGTACGTTACTCATTCTTATTAAGAGTTACTTACGCATCCGTAGAGTTCTTTACTCCAGTTTCACCTTCTTTCACTAAATTCTTTTGCATTTATGTGCAAAGGGATTTTGGGCCCTTTTCAAAAATTACTTTTCCTAATCAATCTTGTTAATTTGATGTTCATTTACATCGGCTTCTCTTTATTTTTAGCTTGATTTCCAGAAAAATTATACTTTCTTTGACATTGTTAAATGTTACAATATTAAAAGAAATGAAAAAGACTTAAAAACTTAGAATATTTGAATGAGGGTTTCTGGAAGGCAGAGAGAACAATAAGGCAAAAGTACTTACTGCACTACTGTTCCAAAGTAAAAGAAAAACAAAGATTTTAAAAGTGATTATAGCAGCTTTGTATCTCAACCAGGGTTTCCTTTGAAATTTCTACAACTGCAAACACTATTCAGCAATTTGCACTGATTATAAAATTTATTGTTTTAAGGTCAATTGTGATACTATGATCAGATAATATAATTTACTTTACTCTTAATGGCTTCATTTTGACAACTGAGGGAGCTTTCAGGAAGGACAACGCTTCCTGCACAACAACCAGTAAAGCAGGTCACATCCATTTTCAATCTAATTTTAAGAAAAATGAAGGACAAACTACTTGTGAGGCAGCAAGAATTCATTTGCATTAAATTAATTTGAACAGGGCATTTCAAGTTCTCTCTGGCAACAATGGAATAAAGGGGAAAATGAATCTATCTTATGCAATGATCCTCTTCTAGGTTACAGAAAGATTTGAAAGGCTGACATGACCATTGCTAAATTTCTTCTAGAAGTCTATGATTAGTGTCATAGATATAACTCATGAGATAAAATATTCACAAAGAATGTCTGTGAACTGCATCAATTGTGATGGAACTACTGTCTAACATCCCTTTGAAAAGTTATATTCTGCAAAGGTTAAAAAACACCAACCTTTCGATGCTTTCTTATATGGATGAGCTTTTGTCAACAAGAACTAAGCTTCACAATTAAGCACTATGGAAGATAATGTTCTAGGTTAATTTAAACCTAACTAATCCAGGACTTGGCCTTGATAAATAATGGGTTTAATTAATATTTTTGACCCTAGCAGTGCAAATACTTTTACTTATATTTTACTAAAGCTAGTTTTGACAAATCTAAGGGTATTTAATTTATCAGTATCTGTTGTCAGATGAAAACTTCCCCATCAATACCTTCTAATGGTTCAAAAATAAACTGTTACCCCCACAGATACATTGTTTTTCCATGCGTAAGCAAGTACATTAATTTCAGGGTCTCAAGGCATAAAAGTGATATTACCACTTGTGATAGGCTGCATAATAGTCCCAAAAGATGTTCTTCACCTAATCTCCCGGCCCTGGGAATGTGCTGCCTTACACAGCCAAAGGACTTGTAGATACGATTCATTTAAGGATCTGGAGACAAGGTGATTATCCCAGATCATCCACGTGAGTCCAAAGTAATCACAGGAGTCCTTAGATGAAGTGGAGAGAAGGACTCAAAGTTAAAGGAGGAGACAGCGCGGAGACAGAAACAGAAATAAAAGCAACGCACCTTGAAAATGGAGGAATGGGGAAAAGACAATGAAGACAGGTGCCACCAGAAGCAGAAAATGCAAGAGAATGGATTCTCCCCTCAGCACCTCCAGAAGGAACCCACACTGCAGACACATTGACTTAGCCATATTAAAGTGATTTTGGACTTCTGACCTTTGAAACTGCAAGACAATAAATATGTGTTAAGTTATGTAAATGTGTCGTAATTTGTTATAGCAGCAGTAATACAACTAATACACCACTACAATAAGCAAAGGAAATAAAGTGCAATAGTGACAAACTTAAGGGTTTCCAGGAAAGAGAAACGAAGTGGTAAACTCAATCACAGGATTATATTAGTAACTGTAGTATATGTTACTTGCTTACCCTTTCAATCACATTATTGCTGTAATTATCATTATCATCCAATCAATATGATTACACCAGTATGTATAACTTAGACATGAAAATTTTTTTCTATTTCACTCTTCCCATAATTCCATGCAGCTACCCCTAAGCAACTATGTATCTGATGAAGCTAATATTTTCAGGGAAAATCTTCCATGTTAAGCAGAAAATTTACATCTAAAATTAAATTCTTTTAAGCCAGTCTGGGGACAATACCTAGAAAATTCAAACATTACTTCTCAAGAATACCACTAGCAGTGAATTTGTGACGCTATCTTCCACCAACTGAATCAAAATTAATTTTAAATATTTTCAAAGCAATATTTTAAAAAATCGTGTACACATTTTTTCCTCTTGGTAAAAATAAACCACTTCTCAACCATCCATTATATTTATGTTAGTTACATGAAGTCCATACATGAATTATCATACCACAAATAGAAAACTATTTAAATAGAAAAATCTCACTTGGTGCTGACAGAATGACAGCATAAAACTGTTAAGCATGAGGAGAAAGTTGTTTGCAGTGTAAATATTTCCCTTTTCCTATCAAAGTGTGTCCTGTGATCTAGCGCTCTTCTCTCCACATGCTTAAGTACAGCAAAAGTTATAAAAACACTCATTCTAGTTTTCTATACTTTAATGGTTGTAGAACATCAGAAGAGAATTGGGAGATGGGAATGTTTTGTGCTTGACATTGCATTTGAGGGGAAAATAAAAACTTGGACATAATATGTGGGATGTCTCCACAGTAATACATGGGAGGGCAAGAAAAAAATGCTATCAAATTTCTACCATGCGCTGAGCCCCTTATATCAACAAATATCCAGCCTTTCTGATGTACTAACAACCACTCTTCATAGCAAGTATTCTATTCCCAGCTTGTAGGTAAGAAACAAAGCTTCAGAAAGGGATCTTCACCAATTTCACACAGTCAATAAAAGGCAGAACTAGGGCAAATATCAATAATAAAAATAGCAATCTAATCCTAATTGGACCTGGCACTGTTCTAAGAAGAAAATCATTAACAAAGGATTTTGAGTTACCACACTCTTAGTCTCCCCGTTTTACAAAAGAAGCAACTGGGGTAAAGTGAAGCTATGCCGTTTCTTTTCAAGCTCATATACCTAACAAGATACCACTTTAATCATGGGTCTCTGATAGATCGTGTACCTCATTTCTAGCGTTTGCTGAGATTTTTCTTATTAACCCTAAGCAAGTATTTGATCCCTGGTAAGTATGCTGTAATTTTTTCACCGCTCATTCTTATCACGGTTCTTCAAGAAAAGTACAGTTCAACACATTTGTCCTATTTGGTTACAAATTTTGAAATTCAAAATATGTATCACACTAAGCTGTTAGCTCCATTTGGAATTTTAAAAAACTAAATTTTTCACTCAGTTAAAAAAAATTGCATTGTTTACTCCCATATCTACAATATAGCTTATAAGTGTATATTTGTATTGAAAACATAATTTTCTACAACTTTTATAATATTTAAATATTATTTAAGGTTTTAATAATATTTAAATATTTAAATAATACATTTAAAAACATAGTTCAACAAGTCCGAATAATCCATCACTTACTTATGACAGAATATTTGTTCAGTATCTTCTGTTTGTTCACTCTTGTGTAATATATCCTATTTTAAGAATCAAAAACTTCTCTTAATGTCAACACTACAGCCTCTTCACAATTCCTACTTATTCCTAATTACCCTTCAGGAGCAAATAAAATGAATTTATCCCAAATTTCTTTGCTTTGAAACAACTTCAGTGAAAATGGTGGTTGTCAACCATATCTACCATTCATATATCCCATTGTTTTCTGCATTAAATTTCATCTAATACTCCTTATGCCATCAGTGTCACTACAAAGGGGGACAGGGGATGAATCTCATCATGAACAAAGGTATATACACTAGATCTTAGGATGTTCAATCATTTCCTTACTCTATTATGTCCCATCTGAACTACTCACATTAAAATGAGCAACTATATGAACATGGTACTTTTAAGAAAGGATGTTCAAAAATTAATTCATATCTTGTACAAATTGGTATCCAAGAAATCATGACCTAATAGGCATCACATATGTGAATGAAAAAATTCACTTTCAGCAATGAATGTTGATGACACTCCTTTAGCAAGAGTTGTACCGAGCTACCCACAACTCCTCAGCACTCACTATTCTCATACATGCGGTCGGACAATGTCCAAGGGTGCAGTGATTCTGTCCAGAGGCTTTTCTGGGCCGTTAGAGCTGTCTCAGCCTGTGTACAGGGTTATACAGACACTCTAGGGCATTCATGACTCTGATCACTGGAGCAGCCCTGTACTAACTGCAAATTTATGGAGGAAACTTTCAAGTCCTCTTGCCCCCCAGTTGGGGTAACTCTGTTACCTATTTCATGTGGTCTCAGTTCTCCAACAAAAATGATCTCGGCCTGCTCATCTTACTTCCATTTCACTACATGGCATAACTAGAAGTTGACTAGGTATTCTGCTTTAATGTATATGCAAAGCCCTCTTGTTCAGGAATGTTTGTAGAATAATATTTCTAAATTAGGAATACAATTGGTCTTGTTCTTTCCTGAGGGATAAAATGTCATCTCTCTTCTTCTCTCCCTCTCTCCTTTCTTCCTAACTCAGCTAACCCTCTATCTGAAAGAATTACAAAGGAAGAAATCTAGGGCATTGTTTAGCATTCTCAGGAGGATTGGAAATGTTGGAATGACAGCGAGTATCACACATACACTGCTTGAAGTATTTTGTAGGATCCAAGGGAAGAGAAAATTTTGACATTCCAGAAAATTTAAGTCATCCTTTTAATATCAGGACCAGAAAGAAACAGGTCACACGGGCAAGAGCCATAAAACTAATTATCTTGACTCTTTCCAGAATACCTGAGCTATAAATGTACTGGGAATCCTGTAATCAGATGCAAAGTTGTGTATAATATACTTAGTTCCCAAATGTAACTAGGAATTTTATGTATATAATGTGAAAAATCGTTCCAAAGTATTTGAGACTCCAAAAACTTTCCTAGCTAGCATTCAATATTCTTGCTTAACTTCTCCTTATACCCCTAACTGTATTGAGCATGCATAGACACACAAAAGCTAGGATCAACTATTACCGCTTAAGAAAGAAAAGGAGGAAAAAGGCTGTATTATAGGGATTTAGTTTTCTTCCTCAACTCTTGAAGAAGCCTATTTGTATCAGCCCGTGTCAGACAACAAAGTACTTATCAATAAAGTTTTATGAATGTGGTCACATATGAAATATAAGAGCATTCAGTTTCTACCTCTCCTTTTCTCATAAATCCTACATCAGATAGACATTAGCTATATCTGCCAATGTTTCCACGGAATCTTAAAGACTATTCACTGCAAAGCTGGCAGTGTAGCCTGAAAGCAAGTTATGTCTGCGTTGCAACTTCACACTAAGTGGTTTAAAAATACAACTAAATGTGGCCTGTCTTTATCTTGATTATAAGACATAAATTATCCCAAGAATATTCTTAGTAAAAATTGGGTCTCCCGGTCAAGCCACTTCTATTAAGAAGGACACAGGTCAGTTTTTAGGAGTTTAGGTGTTATTTGGAAGTTAGGAGCATCTAAATATGGAATATAACTCCATTAAATTATAGTATATTTTATATCAAAGAGAAACGACAAAAATAAGAAATGTTTTAAGTATTTTTTCGTATAGCGTGTTCATATATAATTACTTCAGTAGTCTCAATGTAGTCATGCAATTGTTTGGGTAAAGAACTAAACTTGAAGTTAAATAGCATAGGTCTGAATTCTTATGGTTTATAACATTCATATATTTTATATGTTCCAGAATAATATGTAATTTCTAAGTTTATAACATAATAATTACAGAAATCTAGGTAAAGTAATACTTCTGTGACACAGTCTCTTCATCTACAAAATGGAATATTGCTTTTCTCCTTAAATTTATATTAAAAATTGGAGAAGTAATATATGTGAAAGAACCTTACATTAAATATGCAAGTTTTATTTGTTGAATTCAAACAGTCATTAAAGCACAAAATAAAACATTACATTTGGATTAACAAAGTAGATACATATATCTCAATCTGAGAAACCTTTAAGCTCTCTTGACCATAAAATGACATTGGATCCTATAAGAGAGTTTGGTAAATATTTGAAAGATATTTCAATTTCACACCTAAATGTTGATTCTGACATTTATTTCCTAAACTTATCATTTGTATACTTACCTGCTATTAAATCCACAGGGGTCATGTCACTAACTGTATGCCCACCGATTTTATTGAGAGGTATTCAGCAAGGCCCACAAAGTAAGTATTGAATTTTTTTAAAAAACAGACCCAAAACACCTAAAAGCAAAACACTTAGTAAATACTTATAATCATGAAGATCACAAATTAGTGCTATTAGTAAGAAAGAAACTTCTAAACCAAATAATCCTAATACCTCCAACGAATTTTGTCTCTCTGATACACACACACACGATTAAAAAAAAAATGAAGGAAATGTAAAAAAATAAATAAATGAAGGAAGTTCTGTGGGAAATGTCCATAATTTCATGCCCAGAATTTCCCTATCAATCTCTTTCCCCAAAGTTCTTCCGAGAAAATAAAGTTGCCTTTCTCTCAAAGTTAACTCATCACTTTTCTCATAGCATTTTCAAAAGAAATATTTCCTGTCAGCCGGCCACTTAAACTTTGTGCTGTTAAAGAAATCCAAAAAGGTATCAATTTTGCAACAAAGGATAAAGAGGAGACGAAGTGAACCAACATGGCTTTTAAGCTAAATTGCCGTCACCTGTCACAGGTTGTCTAGCGAGCCTCAAGTTCCCTCTAATAAGCTTATGGAGGGTGCGGAGCAAAGGCACCTCAAGGTGCTCTGCGGGTTTTCCCCTGGTAAATTAGGCTGAAAGGAAAAGAGTCCCACCCCCCACCCCCAAACTTGGAGACCAGGGCTGCCCTGCCGAATGCTGTGCCCAGACCTCCTACTTCCACGCCCTTCCAGTCCTTTCCTCGGCTTGGAAAATTGGGCATGAGGCAAGCAAAAGGAAGGACAGAAGGCCAAAACGGGCATCCGGGAAGCCAAATTTCTGTCTCAAAAGCTCGTCTAGAAACGCGTACATAGCGCGTGCCTTGCGGACATCTCCTAAAACCCCGTTCACTGAAGCTAATTCCTCCCGAACGCCCCCACGCCGGCTGAGGATCGCAACCGCCCATCCGCCCCTCCAGCCTGTGCAGCCGCCCCCAAAACCTCCCGTGAATCGGGAAATGTCAAGGCAGCAGCGCTTGGGGAGCCGAGCAGCCTCGCCAGTTCCAAGTCTCTGGTTCGAGACCCCTCGCTTCGCCTCTTTGGGGAACTCACCTGGAGTCAGGTTTAGATGGCAGCCTCCACCCAGGGGACCGGGAAGCGGCCCCGGGAAGCGCCGCCGCGTCCTGTGAATAACGAGCGCAGCGCAGCGGAGCAGCTCCCCCTGGACCGGCCGCTCCCCGATTCCTCCCGCTCTGTCCGGGAACCGTCCCTCCGTTCTTTCCTCTCCCTCCCCTGCCTGCAGCCGCCGCGCTCCCTCCTCCTGCTGGCGGCTCAGGGCTGTGCTTCCGCCTCCCTCCTGCGGGCGCACGAGCTGCCCGCGCTGCTAATGAGCAGGCTCCAGGCTCCGCCCGGCCAGGGGTGCGCACACACCCCACGCCGGAGACGAGCTCCCGGGAGCGGAGCTATGGATACGCCTGGTGCGGCCGCTGGAGAAATGAACTGGAGGAGGCATCCAGCATCTCACACTTTCTGGCCACTCAGCTTAACTAAGCCATAACCCCAGACTTCTTCCTAAATCTCCAGTAATTTACAGGTGCTGAAAAGTCAATGAGGGGTTTGAGCACAATCTGTGTTAACAGTATTGCCAGTATAGACATGCTAATCTGGCTAGATTCTAGGGATGAAATGTTCAAGGGACGGTATATGATTCTTTCTGGTGGTTATTTTGACATATTTTGGCTATACTTACAGATCTGTAAAATAAACCAGCAATCTTCTAATCATGACAACACAGATTCCTAATTGAAGGCAGCTGATACTTATTAAATACCAGGCTCTGTTTAATAGGCTCTTCTTTCCCAGCTGATCTTTACTACAATTCTGTGAGCACTACTAGCACCCCTATTCTATATTTTAAGAATTTGGGTTTAACTTTTAAAACAAGACGGTCTTAAAACAAGACTAAGGATCATGTCCAACCTTGCAGAGATTCTAAGTTTCTGAGCCTAAATAATAACTGAAATCTGTAGCTCCCACAACCCATAGCCTGTGTATAATGTGTTGCAGCATCTTGGATGGTACTGTGTAACTGAACCAACAAAGATAATAGGACCATCAGCAAATACACACCACGAGACTAATGAATACCTAGAATCCTAGTGAGACTTGTAAATAGTCAAGCACCCTAAGTAACAATAGTTCAAGTGCATGCTAAACATGGTGATTACTTATAAAAGAACAGCAACCAGTATGAGTGAAGACAGGCAAATAATGTTCAAAATGTTCAGAATCAATGTCCAGCCACTTATGAGTTGAATTCCCCACTCTAAAAAGGAGGCCAGATGTGATGTATTCTAAGAAGTCTACAATGGGCGTGGTCTTTTCGCAACCAAAAAGGGCTTTTTAAACACTTATTTCCCATTAAGAATATGCAATAGCTAATTAATATTAAATCTGAAAATCAGTGATAATTTATTTCAACTAACCTTACATGAAAAAATCATTACTCATTCAAGCTTTTAGAATTAGATTAAATAGCATTGAGTATCAAATTTACTTCAACCCATAGAAATAATAGACAGTTAATTAATAAAGTAAGTAATTTAATTAACTTTACTTTTGTGTCATGATGTATTTTTCCTTAGGAAAAGGATAAGACATTTTTTCCATGGTATAAAATACTAGAATATGACTTTTATATTTTTCTTCATGAAGATTAAAGAATTAATAAAATAAGTACAGACATATTGTCAACAAATCTATCCAGATCATTCATTCTCCACTCAAGAAATTATGCTAGGCAAGCTTTATTTCTCCATATGTACAAGGCAATTCAGAGGTCAAAAATTTGAAAACACTTCAATGAACATCAACCATTAATTAACTAAGAGTAGATTTTATTTATAAACAACTTTAAAAGACTATAAAAAAGGTATAACAAACTTCTACTTTATCAGTACTGCTACTCCTGTTGAACACAAAGATATATAATTATAGTTTTCTCCCTATTTAAAATATTTATTGATTCTGGCATAATAATGTCATACTCATCCCTCAATAATCAGTGTACATGGAACCAGAAATCTTTTCTTTCACCTAGTCAATTTAAGTATTTCTGTGTTTTGCATGTTAACACTCTATTTATTCTGTGTTTCTAGTGCTTATCCTCAAAATTTTTATAGTTCCGTTCACATATGAATTCTACCAATCAGCACTATATATAAATAATGCAACGTATAAAATGTGTTAAATAAATGGATGTAAGATTTATGCTAAATTTTTCACATAGTAAGTACTTCAAAACCCTTATTATTTTTCCTTAAGCTTTTATGTGCATATATTTTATCTCTCCAACTAAAAATAAACTTCTAAATAAGAAGAGTTTTGTCTATAAATTTTACGCATTTTAATACATTATTAATCTAAAACCTTGGACTAGAGTTTGGAATTCTTTTATGTATTCATTTATTGATTCAAAAAATAGGTGTCCATGCCATTTTTTCTAAACCTTGTGCAAGATGTAGGGTATACAATGATGTCCAGACTTTAGAGTCCTTGACCTCATGGCGTTTAAAGTGCAGTAATGTACAGTAATTTTAAAATCTATTTATTATTATTTAAAACAATCAATGAATACATTCTTGTCGAAAATAACTGAAAAGTCTGTCTGAATTCCCTGGCCAAGGCCAAAACATGAAAGCAAAAGAGCTGCCTGAAAACAGTGCAAGCCACTCTCCAGAGGGTTTCTCTGTTGAAACAGCACATCGCATTATGGAAATAATGAGAAAAATTAGTAACTGTGCAAACGACAACACATATGCATCTTTGTGGTTTCTGACCTTTTAGCATCGTCGAAGCAAGACCACAAACCTTTCAACACCAGGCGTGGTATTAATCTTGCACAGAATATAATGTTTTCACATATTTTATTCTGATTTCCTACAAAGTAATTTCAATTTCTAGCTAAAGCTAATGGATTTTTCTAGTGAAAACATTGTGTACCGAATGACTTTCCAGTGAGATCCGCGTACCATGCGCCATTTTCATGTTCGTGCTCATTTCTCTGAAGTCTGTTTGCCTTTAATTCACCATAATGAAATTCCTTGTGTACTTTTATTGGCAACCATTGCATAGTGACACTTGCATCCAAATGTAATTCCATTTGAGCTTGGCAGTGTTTGCTTTTTTATCAGAAGAGGAAAGTTAGAGGGAACAAGGGGCAAAGATGTGTGTAAGAATATCTGAGGGACCATCACAGCATCATCACAAATTCAAGATTTTTTTGAAACATTAGACAAGGGACTCACAGCCATGCCCTGGGATGGCTGAAACACTTCACAACCTGCTCATGTTTATGACCAAAATCATCACCTAAAATGAATTCAATGTGTCAATATCATAATATTGTTTGTGTATAAGTAATCATGAAGCAGTTAGGGAAGGGAGTATAATCTAGTAAGAAATTGGAACAAAAAGTGTTAGACAAAATTCAAGAAGATTTAAAAGAAGAAAATTAACCTGTCTGATCTGAACAGAATTGGAAAAGCACAGCAATCATAGCTCTATACATTGACCATAGACTTAAAGCATAACATAAAAATAAAGAAGGCAGATAACTCAGGAAAACATTTCTATTAAATCTACTCCGTAAAGTTTTCCCATACTTTTATTTTACTAACAGGAGCATACATTTAAATCTGACAAAATCATATGTATTTTGTTGATTCAATTTGTAGCAGATAGAGGAGCATGTCCCAGTGCTATGACAGTGAGTTGTCACTATAACATACTACTGCTTTACATCTTACCCACAGGCTAAAATGTTTACCCCTAGAGTCGTGACTTTGTATATGACAGGAGATTGCTACTAAAAGTAAATATATTTGGCTGAAGGGTAGATACAACTTTAGGCCATTATATCATTCACTAAAATTTAGCTGGCATTTACATATTTACCTGCTTAGTTCATATGACAAATATGTTTGAGAGACTGCCATATACAAAAAAAAAAGATGGAACCATCTTACAAATTTAGAGATTACTTAAAGAAATGGAACTGAAGGGTTAACTGTGATGGCAAGAATGAAGAGAGCAAAACCAGAGGGTACTTCAAGGAGAACAGGCATGAGAGAGGCATTATAATTTGGAGGGTGCTATGATTTGAACCTATGTGCCCATCCAAAGTTTGTATGTTGAAACTAAAATCCCAGGACAATGACATCAAGAGATGGGGCTTTTGGTTAAGTGATTAAGTGAAGAAGGATCCACCCTCATGAATGAGATAAACGTCCTCGTAAAAGATGCTTTAGAGGAATGCCGGGCTCCTCAGTCTCTTCTGCCATGTCGTCACATTGTCCGTTTTTGCCCACTTTTGTCACGTGAAGACGAAGCAAGAAGGTGCCACCTCGGGACCAACTGCCAAATCTCCGCTGCCTTGATTTCGGACTTCTCAGCCCCAGAACTGTGAGAAATACATTTCTGTTTTTTATGAATTACTCAATCTGTGGCATTTTGTTATAGCAGCATACAGACAAAAACAGGGTAAACAGCCTGGTGAGAGTGGATATTTTAGAAACTTGAGATGATTCAATGTCGCTGATTCTCCATTTTCTCATATGTAAAATGAAGGAAATAATGCTGATTACTTCATAGTTCATTGTACAAATTAAATTAACTATGTAAATAAAGCAAGCAATATAGTTCCTTTTATCTGGTATACATTGTTTAAGTGTTGTTGTCATTACATGAGGAAAACAAGAACTTCCCCAAACAGAAGGATGTGGGAACCAAAACTAAGATATAAGAAAGGACCAAAGTTCACTGTGACAATCTGGTCAAGCGCTGGTTAGGGAAGATAGCATAATGTTACGCATAGATATTATTTGAGGATAATTTTCCTCCACCCCGAACTCCTCTAGCACTTTCCCTACGTCTTTCATTGCACTTCTTCATTTGTCTCTTTAATTACGGTTATTTATATAAATCTTTTAGCTTCCTACAAAAATAAGCTTGTAGTGGGACAGATTCTTGAGGATCTATGTCAAAGCAATTTTTCTATTTCCTACAGCAAGTAACCCAGTAGTAATCACACAGAATTTGTTAAAAGAATAAACATAGGAAGATTAATTTCCATTTTTTTCTTTGCTAATTTTTAATCAGAATTATACCATTGTTAGGGAGGGAGAAATTATAAATTGAGGACATGAGTATTAACATTTAAATCTGTTATTCTGCTTTATTTTAGAGCTTGCCATGTTTTGTGATTAAAAAAAGAAACAGGACATTCTATATAGCTGTTGCAAAACGTGTGGTCTGTTGGTGAACTAGCAGCACCAGCATTACCAAGATTTCCTTAGTTTGCAGGGCTACTGAGTCAGAATTCGCATTTTGACAAAACTCCAGGTGATTCATGCTCTGCATTTAAGTTGGAGAAGCACTGTTCTATAGTTCTCCTTATGTCCTAAATGCATTGTCAGTGAAAGAAAATACTATACGTATGATAATAATAACGGTAATATTAACAAAAATGTAACTATTAGTAATTTTCTATGCTCTCCCAGATACTAAGTCCTTTATTTAATACTTGTGATATTTCTGCGAAGTTGCAATTGATATCACCTACTAAACTGATACTCAGAAATCTGAGGTAATTCTCCAAGGTCACAAAGCTAGTGAATCACAAACCAGATTTTTAAACTCTTGCTGCTTCATTCCAAAGACTAAACCGTTTCTAACTCACGGTTAATACATTTGCTTCTGCCTTCCATTTCCTAAATATGGTTTCCTTTCTATTTCATTAGCTTTACTTATACATGACTGATTTTTAACCCTCTCTAACATTTGCAGAATATGGTGTACTATGGTTAATAAGGACAATACCAAGTAATATCATGTTGAGAAAGCGTGCAGAAGTAGCATCAAAAAACAGACTTTTTCCAAAATGTTTACTAAAAACTTTCAATAAAAACAAGATTTTCTACTTAGAATTTCTACCTTGCATAACTCAAATGGAGCATGACTATTAAAATGACAAATAGATTCCGTAGTTGCCTAAGAGCTAAGAATAAGAATTGCTATATAAAAAAGCATAAATATGCCACATGTATAAGAATCATGGGAGTGCTATTTGGTATTTAGTATTTAGTTCCATTCTGCAGCATGATCAAAAAGAAGCATCTGTATAGTTCACTGTGCATTATAGCACAATAAATCACCTCATTAGGCTCAGATATATGTAAAGATTTACAGTCTGGGAAAGTCCACTAGATATTCTTAATCACTTCTTAGACTGTACTGTCCCCCATATTTCTCTTTTTCTATAGAAAGGTTGCACATGGAAAGGCTTTATTTGAAATCCAGCAATGAATGGAATGTCTGTGAAGCAAGAAATAGATGGAAATTGACATTTTAAAAGAAAGTTTGGCTTCTGAAGAGATACAGCTGTGACCTTGGTCTTTTTGTTGGAGAGAAGTATTCCCTAGCCTTACTGTACTATTTTTCCCAAAGCACCCTCTCTATTGTTCTCCCTTCATCTCTGGCTCGTATCATATGGCCCCTCCCTCATTCTATCTGGTGAGTTCTGAGAAAAATGCTTAAATTCTGCAGAGAAGATTGAGAACAATGCTAAATATTCCTCAGAGAAGCAAAATATTATGTTAACAGTTTATATTTTCACATGAAATTGTCTATCTCTTCTCTCTGTCTCATGTGTGTATGTGTGTATGTGTGTATGTGTATATATATATATATAATATACAGTAGATATGTATATATAGAGTATAATATTCAGTATATATGTATATATAGTATAATATACCGTATATATGTATATATATACAGTGTGTGTGTGTGTATATATATATACATATATATATGTATATATATACTACCATTTACCTCCCAGGCTATACGTCCTGACATCTTAAAAGTAGAAAGCCCTCACAGGCCGCGGTTGCTCATGACTGTAATCCCAGCACTTTGAGAGGCCGAGGCGTGCAGATCACCCGAGGTCGGGAGTTCAAGACCAGCCTGACCAACATGGTGAAACCCCATCTCTACTAAAAATACAAAAAATTAGCTGGGCGTTGTGTTGCGCACCTGTAATCCCAGCTACTCAGGAGGTGGAGGCAGGAGAATCACATGAACCCGGGAGTCGGAGGTTGTGTGAGCCGAGACCATGACATTGCACTGCAGCCTGGGCAATGAGAGCAAAACTCCATCAGAAAAAGAAAGGTGGATAGGCCTTAAAAGACTTTTGAAAATGAGATTTGTCGAATATTTATTAGAGATGAAGAAAATAAGTGCGGACCCACACGTAACTTGTCTGAGGTCACAGAAGTAGGGACCCACACGTAACTTGTCTGAGGTCACAGAGGTAGTCATGCTGCAGCAGCCTTATTGGTTTTCCTCTATGACATGCATTATTATTGTTTTTGATCATTTCAAGAGGTTTCTAGTCGATAGTGGGACAAAATTTCTAATTTGGGAACCTAATTTTCTCTGCAAATCTTCTTTACATCTCTAGCTTATTAATACACCTCAGAAGTGTTACAGGAATTAATTCGCAGGATTTTGAAGAATATTTTGAGGTATGCTGGGAAAAATCATGTCAAGTATCAATGATTAGAAACTAAACAATCAATATTAGATATTGTAAAATTATATTTAATCTTCCATATGGCATAAATAAGTTATTTTAATGTACAGTCGTTGTACTTTGTAAACTTGCATATAAAATATTTGAAAAAATAACTTTCAATATGTAAAATGTAAATATACAAAGGAAAGCATCGGAAAAAATAGATAAAAATAATCAGGCTAAGAAAACACTACAGTGTCACCCTCAGAAGACTATAGAAGGATTCTCACCCTCGAGAAACAGAGGAACTTGAACATGGAAATGACCCTCTGCTGGCCATACTGATTATGGTACATAATTTTAAAAGGCTTTTAGAGAGAAGGGAAATGTTTTATTATGCATTCAGCACAGTGTTATGGTGATGTTTCTTAACTATCAGCTATTTTTAAAATTCCTATAATCTTTCTATAGATGACAAAGTTACATAAATATGAAGGATAAGAAGGGCCCCTGCAAACCTGATAATACAATTCTCTTTTCAATGATAACGTATATCTAAGCGCGCATCTCCTAATCATATTGATGTGCATTAAGTGTTCTTTTACCTACACCTGTCAAAGTGGCTAAAGTAATCCTTCATGAGGAGATAATTTTTTTCTTTAGGTGATTTTTTCCGCATAATACCCTAACATTTCCAATTCCATCATTCTCGAAAAAGTTTACATGATATACATATACAATTACTAAAATTTTGGTGGCATAAATAATTTAAATGGACTTTACTTCAAAGATAATATTTACTTTTAAAGTTGTAAACCTTTGAATCATCAATTAATTAGAATTATCTTTTTCTTTATAAATAAAGTTTTTTGTCCCTACATATTTATGATTTGGAAATTTTCACCTGGAAAATTTCATTTTCAGTTGGAGGCCTTGTCTTTAGTATAAAATTCAGTATTTCAATTTCAATATAATTTTTTGATTGATTTTAATGCAGACAACAGAAAGGAATATCTTCAAATATAAACTACACAGAATCATTCTGTGAAACTTCTTTCTGATCTGTGCATTCAGTTAACAGAGTTAAACCGTACATTTGATTGAGCAGTTCTGAACACTCTTTCTGTAGAAAATGCAACTGGACATTTGGAGCGCTAAGAGGGTAGTAGTGGAAAAAGGAATATATTCAAATATAAAGTACACAGAAGCATTCTGTGAAATTTCTTTCTGTTCTCTGCAACTTCTTTCTGTTCTCTGCATTCAACTAACAGAGTTGAGCCTTACTTTTGAAGGAGCAGTTCTGAAACACTCTTTGTGTAGAAACTGAAATTGGACATTCGGAGAGCTAAGAGGATAATAGTCGAAAAAGGAATATCTTCAGCTAAATACTACACAGAAGCATTCTGTGAAACTTATTTCTGATATGTGAATTCAACTAACAGAGTAAAACCATACTTTTGATTGAGCCGTTATGAACACTCTTTCTGAAGAAAATGCAAGTGGACATTCGGAGCACTAAGAAGGTAATACTGGAAAAAGGAATATATTCAAATATAAACTACACAGAAGAATTCTGTGAAACTTCTTTCTGTTCTGTGCATTCAACTAACAGAGTTGAACCTTACTTTTGATTGAGCCGTCCTGAAACACTCATTCTGTAGAAACTGCAATTGGACATTCTGAGCGCTAAGTGGCCTATATTGGGAAAAAGAATATCTCCAAATAAAAACTACTCAGAAGAATTCTGTGAAACTTATTTCTGATCTGTGCATTCAGCTAACAGAGTTAAACCACACTTTTGATTGAGCAGTTATTAAACACTGTTTCTGTAGGAAATGCAAGTGGACATTAGGAGCGCTAAGATTGTAATAGTGGAAAAAGGAATATCCCCAAATAAAAACTACACAGAAGCATTCTCTGAAACTCCTTTCTGTTCTCTGCATTAAACTAACAGAGTTGAGCCTTACTTTTGAAGGTGCTGTTCTGAAACACTCTTTGTGTAGAAACTGCCAGTGGATATGCGGAACGCTAAGAGGGTAATAGTCGAAAAAGGAATATCTTCAACTAAATACTAAACAGAAGCATTCTGCGAAACTTCTTTCTGTTCTGTGCATTCAACTAAAAGAGTTGAACCTTACTTTTGATTGAGCCGTTCTGAAACACTCTTTCTGTAGAAAATGCAAGTGGTGATTCGGAGCGCTAAGAGGGTAATAGTGGAAAAAGGAGTATCTTCAAATATAAACTACACAGAAGCATTCTGTAAAACTTCTTTCTGTTCCTTGCATTCAACTAACAATATTGAACCTTACTTTTGATTGACCAGTTCTGAAACTCTCTTTCTGTAGATACTGCAATTGGAAATTCTGAGCGCTAAGAGTCCTATATTGGAAAAAGGAATATGTTCAAATAAAAACTACACAGAAGAATTCTGTGAAACTTCTTTCTGATCTGTGCATTCAACTAACAGAGTTAAACCATACTTTTGATTGAGCAGTTCTGAACACTCTTTCTGTAGAAAATGCAAGTGGACATTGGGAGCTCTAAGAGGGTAATAGTGGAAAAAGTAATATCGTCAAATAAGAACTACAGACAGGCATTCTGTGAAACTACTTTCTGTTCTGTGCATTCAACTAACAGAGTTGAACCTTACTTTTGATTGAGCCGTCCTGAAACACTCATTCTGTAGAAACTGCAATTGGACATTCTGAGCGCTAAGTGGCCTATATTGGGAAAAAGAATATCTCCAAATAAAAACTACTCAGAAGAATTCTGTGAAACTTATTTCTGATCTGTGCATTCAGCTAACAGAGTTAAACCACACTTTTGATTGAGCAGTTATTAAACACTGTTTCTGTAGGAAATGCAAGTGGACATTAGGAGCGCTAAGATTGTAATAGTGGAAAAAGGAATATCCCCAAATAAAAACTACACAGAAGCATTCTCTGAAACTCCTTTCTGTTCTCTGCATTAAACTAACAGAGTTGAGCCTTACTTTTGAAGGTGCTGTTCTGAAACACTCTTTGTGTAGAAACTGCCAGTGGATATGCGGAACGCTAAGAGGGTAATAGTCGAAAAAGGAATATCTTCAACTAAATACTAAACAGAAGCATTCTGTGAAACTTCTTTCTGTTCTGTGCATTCAACTAAAAGAGTTGAACCTTACTTTTGATTGAGCCGTTCTGAAACACTCTTTCTGTAGAAAAGGCAAGTGGTGATTCGGAGCGCTAAGAGGGTAATAGTGGAAAAAGGAGTATCTTCAAATATAAACTACACAGAAGCATTCTGTAAAACTTCTTTCTGTTCCTTGCATTCAACTAACAATATTGAACCTTACTTTTGATTGACCAGTTCTGAAACTCTCTTTCTGTAGATACTGCAATTGGAAATTCTGAGCGCTAAGAGTCCTATATTGGAAAAAGGAATATGTTCAAATAAAAACTACACAGAAGAATTCTGTGAAACTTCTTTCTGATCTGTGCATTCAACTAACAGAGTTAAACCATACTTTTGATTGAGCAGTTCTGAACACTCTTTCTGTAGAAAATGCAAGTGGACATTGGGAGCTCTAAGAGGGTAATAGTGGAAAAAGTAATATCGTCAAATAAGAACTACAGACAGGCATTCTGTGAAACTACTTTCTGTTCTGTGCATTCAAATAACAGAGTTGAACCTTACTTATGATAGAGCCATTCTGAAACACTCTTTCTGTAGAAAATTCAATTGGACAATCTGAGCGATAAGAGGCCTATATTGGGAAAAAGAATATCTTCAAATAAAAACTACACAGAAGCATTCTGTGAAACTTTTTCTGATCTGTGCATTCAGCTAACAGAGTTAAATCATACATTTGATTGATCAGTTCTGAACACTCTTTCTGTAGAAAATGCAACTGGACATTTGGAGCACTAAGAGGGTAGTAGTGCAAAAAGGAATATATTCCAATATAAACTACACAGAAGCATTCTGTGAAACTTCTTTCTGTTCTGTGCATTCAACTAACATAGTTGAACCTTACTTTTGATTGAGCCTTTCTGAAACACTCTTTCTGTAGAAACTGCAATTGGACATTCTGAGCGCTAAGAGGCCTATATTGGTAAAAAGAATATCTTCATATAAACACTACACAGCAGCATTCTGTGAAACTTCTTTCTGATCTGTGCATTCAGCTAACAGAGTTTAACCATACTTTTGATTGAGCAGTTCTGAAACACTCTTTCTGTAGAAAATGCAACTGGACATTCAGAGCGCTAAGTGGGTAATAGTGGAAAATGGAATATCTTCAAATATAAACTACACAGAAGAATTCTGTGAAACTTATTTCTGATCTGTGCATTCACCTAACAGAGTTAAACCATACTTTTGATAGAGCAGTTCTGAACACACTTTCTGTAGAAAATGCAAGTGGACATTCTGAGCTCTAAGAGGGTAACAGTGGAAAAAGGAATATTTTCAAATATAAACTACACAGAAGCAATCTGTGAAACTACATTCTGTTCTGTGCATTCAACTAACAGAGTTGAACCTTAATTTTGATTGAGCAGTTCTGAAACACTCTTTCTGTAGAAACTGTAATTGGATTTCTGAACGCTAAGAGGCCTATATTGAGAAAAATAATATCTTCAAATAAAAACTACAGAGATGCATTCTCTGAAACTTCTTTCTGTTCTGTGCATTCAGCTAACTGAATTAAATGATACATTTGATTTAGCAGTTCTGAAACACTCTTTCTGTAGAAAATGCAAGTGGACATTCGGTGTGCTAAGTTGGTAATTGTGGAAAAAGGAATATCTTCAAATAAAAACTACACAGATGCATTCTGTGAAACTTCTTTCTTATCTGTGCATTCAGCTAACAGAATTAAACGATACTTTTGATTTAGCAGTTCTGAAACACTCTTTCTGTAGAAAATGCAAGTGGTCATTCGGTGCGCTAAGATGGTAATTGTGGAAAAAGGAATATCTTCAAATAAAAACTACAAAGAGGCATTCTCTGAAACTTGTTTCTGTTCTCTGCTTTCAACTAACAGGGTTGAGCCTTATTTTTGAAGGAGCAGTCCTGAAACACTCTTTCTGTAGAAACTGCAAGTGGACATTTGGAGCGCTAAGAGGGTAATAGTGGAAAAAGGAATATCTTCAAATAAATACTACACAGAAGCATTCTGTGAAACTACTCTCTGTTCTGTGCATTCAACTAAATGAGTTGAACCCTACTTTTGATTGAGCCATTCTGAAACACTCTTTCTGTAGAAACTGCAATTGGATATACGGAGCGCTAAGAGGCCTATATTGGAAAAAGGACTATCTTCAAATAAAAACTACACAGAAGCATTCCGTGAAACTTCGTACTGATCTGTGCATTCAGCTAACAGAATTAAACCATACTTTTGATTGAGCAGTTCGGAAACACTCATTCTGTAGAAAATGCAAGTGGACATTCGGAGCGCTTAGAAGGTAATAGTGGAAAAAGGAACATCTTCAAATATAAACTACACAGAAGCATTCTATGAAACTTCTTTCTGTTCCGTTCACTCAACTAACAGAGTTGAACCTTACATTTGATTAAGCAGTTCAGAAACACTCTTTCTGTAGATACTGCAATTGGACATTCTGAGCGCTAAGACTCCTATATTGGAGAAAGGAATATCTTCAAATAAAAAGTACACAGAAGCATTCTGTGAAAATTCTTTCTGATCTGTGCATTCAAATAACAGAGTAAAACCATACTTTTGATTGAGCCGTTCAGAACACACTTTCTGTAGAAAATGCAAGTGGACATTCGGAGCACTAAGAGGGTAATACTGGAAAAAGGAATATATTCAAATATAAACTACACAGAAGCATTCTGTGAAACTTCTTGCTGTTCTGTGCATTCAAGTAACAGAGTTGAACCTTACTTTTGATTGAGCCTTTCTGAAACTCTCTTTCTGTAGAAAATGCAAGTGGACATTCGGAGCGCTAAGATGGTAATAGTGGAAAAAGGAATACATTCAAATATAAACTACACAGAAGCATTCTGTGAAACTTCTTTCTGTTCTGTGCATTCAACTAACAGAGTTGAACCTTACTTTTGATTGAGCCTTCTGAAACACTCATTTTGTAGAAACGGCAATTGGACATTCTGAGCGCTAAGTGGCCTATATTGGGAAAAAGAATATCTCCAAATAAAAACTACTCAGAAGCATTCTGTGAAACTTATTTCTGATCTGTGCATTCAGCTAACAGAGTTAAACCATACTTTTGATTGAGAAGTTATGAGACACTCTTTCTGTAGAAAACGCAAGTGGACATTCGGAGCGCTAAAATTGTATTAGTGGAAAAAGGAATATCCCCAAATTAAAACTACACAGAAGCATTCTCTGAAACTCCTTTCTGTTCTCTGCATTCAACTAACAGATTTGAGCCTTACTTTGAAGGAGCTGTTCTGAAACACTCTTTGTGTAGAAACTGCCAGTGGACATTCGGAACGCTAAGAGGGTAATAGTCGAAAAAGGAATATCTATAACTAAATACTACACAGAAGCATTCTGTGAAACTTATTTCTGTTCTGTGCATTCAACTAAACGAGTTCAACCTTACTTTTGATTGAGCCGTTCTGAAACACTCTTTCTGTAGAAAATGCAAGTGGTGATTCGGAGCGCTAAGAGGGTAATAGTGGAAAAAGGAATATCTTCAAATATAAACTACACAGAAGCATTCTCTGAAACTTCTTTCTGTTCCGTGCATTCAACTAACAGTATTGAACCTTACTTTTGATTGAGCAGTTCTGAAACTCTCTTTCTGTAGATACTGCAATTGGACATTCTGAGCGCTAAGAGACCTATATTGGAAAAAGGAATATCTTCAAATAAAAATTACACAGAAGAATTCTGTGAAACTTCTTTCTGATCTGTGCATTCAACTAACAGAGTTAAACCATACTTTTGATGGAGCAGTTCTGAACACACTTTCTGTAGAAAATGCAAGTGGACATTCCGAGCTCTAAGAGGGTAATAGTGGAAAAAGTAATATCGTCAAATATGAACTACAGAGAAGCATTCTGTGAAACTACTTTCTGTTCTGTGCATTGAAATAGCAGAGTTGAACCTTACTATTGAAAGAGCCATTCTGAAACACTCTTTCTGTAGAAACTGCAATTGGACAATCTGAGCACTAAGAGGCCTATATTGGGAAAAAGTATATCTTCAAATAAAAACTACACAGAAGCATTCTGTGCAACTTCTTTCTAATCTGTGCATTCAGCTAAGAGAGTTAAATCATACATTTGATTGAGCAGTTCTGAACACTCTTTCTGTAGAAAATGCAACTGGACATTTGGAGCGCTAAGAGGGTAGTAGTGGAAAAAGTAATATATTCAAATATAAACTACACAGAAGCATTCTGTGAAACTACTTTCTGTTCTGTGCATTCAACTAACAGGGTTGAACCTTACTTTTGATTGAGCCTTTCTGAAACACTCTTTCTGTAGAAACTGCAATTGGACATTCTGAGCGCTAAGAGGCCTATATTGGTAAAAAGAATATCTTCATATAAACATTACACCGCAGCATTCTGTGAAACTTCTTTCTGTTCTGTGCATTCAGCTAACAGAGTTAAACCATTCTTTTGACTGAGCAGTTCTGAAACACTCTTTCTGTAGAAAATGCAACTGGAGATTCAGAGCGCTAAGTGGGTAATAGTGGAAAATGGAATATCTTCAAATATAAACTACACTGAAGAATTCTGTGAAACTTCTTTCTGATCTGTGCATTCACCTAACAGGGTTAAACCACACTTATGATTGAGCAGTTCTGAACACTCCTTCTGTAGAAAATGCAACTGGACTTTTGGAGTGCTAAGAGGTTACTGGTGGAAAAAGGAATACCTTCAAATAAATACTACACAGAAGCATTCTGTGAAACTTCTTTCTGTTCTGTGAATTCAACTAAAAGAGTTGAACCCTACTTTTCATTGAGGCGTTCTGAAACACTTTTTCTGTAGAAACTAAAATTGGATATTCGGTGCGCTAAGAGGCCTATATTTGGGAAAGGACTATCTTCAAATAAAAACTACACAGAAACATTCTGTGAAACTTCGTACTGATCTGTGCATTCAGCTAACAGAGTTAAACCATACTTTTGATTGAGCAGTTCGGAAACACTCTTTCTGTAGAAAATGCAAGTGGACATTCGGAGAGCTTAGAAGGTAATAGTGGAAAAAGGAATATCTTCAAATATAAACTACACAGAATCATTCTCTGAAACTTCTTTCTGTTCTGTTCATTCAACTAAAAGAGTTGAACCTTACTTTTGATTGAGCCTTTCTGAAACACTCTCTCTGTAGAAACTGCGATTGGACATTCTGTGCGCTAAGAGGCCTATATTGCTAAAAAGAATAACTTCATATAAACACTACACAGCAGCATTCTGTGAAACTTCTTTCTGATCTGTGCATTCAGCTAACAGAGTTAAACCATACTTTTGATTGAGCAGTTCTGAAACACTCTTTCTGTAGAAAATGCAACTGGACATTCAGAGCGCTAAGTGGGTAATAGTGGAAAATGGAATATCTTCAAATATAAACTACACAGAAAAATTCTGTGAAACTTATTTCTGATCTGTGCATTCACCTAAAGAGTTAAAACATACTTTTGATAGAGCAGTTCTGAACACACTTTCTGTAGAAAATGCAAGTGGACATTCTGAGCTCTAAGAGGGTAACAGTGGAAAAAGGAATATCTTCAAATACAAACTACACAGAAGCAATCTGTGAAACTAAATTCTGTTCTGTGCATTCAACTAAGAGATTTTTACCTTAGTTTTGATTGAGACGTTCTGAAACACTCTTTCTGTAGAAAATGCAAGGGGAGATTTGGAGCGCTAAGAGGGTAATAGTGGAAAAAGGAATGTCTTCAAATATAAACTACACTGAATCATTCTGTGAAACTTCTTTCTGATCTGTGCATTCAGCTAACAGAGTTAAACCATACTTTTGATTGAGCAGATCTGAACACTCTTTCTGTAGAAAATGCAACTGGACATTTGGAGCGCTAAGAGTGTAGTAGTGGAAAAAGGAATATATTCAAATATAAACTACACAGAAGCATTCTGTGAAACTTTTTCTGATCTGAGCATTCAGCTAACAGAGTTAAACCATACTTTTGATTGAGCAGTTTTGAAACACTCTGTCTGTAGAAAATGCAACTGGACATTCGTAGCGCTAAGTGGGTAATAGTGGAAAAAAGAATATGTTCAAATATAAACTACACAGAAGCATTGTATGAAACTTCTTTCTGTTCTGTGCATTCAAATAACAGAGTTGAACCTTACTTTTGATTGAGCCGTTCTGAAACACTTTTTCTGTAGAAACTGCAATTGGACATTCTGAGTGCTAAGAGGCCTATATTGGGAAAAATAATATCTTCAAATAAAAACTACACAGAAGCATTGTGTGAAACTTATTTCTGATATGTGCATTCAGCTAACAGATTTAAACCATACTTTTGATTGCGCAGTTCCGAACACTCTTTCTGTAGAAAATGCAAGTGGACATTCGGAGCGCTAAGAGGGTAATAGTGGAAAAAGGAATATATTCAAATATAAACTACACAGTAGCATTCTGTGAAACTTCTTTCTGTTCTTTGCATTCAGCTAACAGAGTTGAACCTTACTTTTGATTGAGCCGTTCTGAAACACTCTTTCTGTAGAAACTGCAATTGGACATTCTAAGCGCTAAGAGGCCTATATTGGGAAAAAGAGTATCTTCAAATAAAAACTACACAGATGCATTCTGTGAAACTTATTTCTGATCTGTAAATTCAGTTAACAGAGCTAAAATATATTTTTGATTGAGCAGTTATGAAACACTCTTTTTGTAGAAAATGCAAGTGGACATTCGGAGCGCTAAGATTGTAATAGAGGAAAAAGGAATATCTCCAATTAAAAACTACACAGAAGCATTCTCTGAAACCCCTTTCTGTTCTCCGCATTCAACTAACAGAGTTGAGCCTTACTTTTGAAGGAGCAGTTCTGAAACACTCTTTGTGTAGAAACTGCCAGTGGATATTCGGAGCGCTAAGTTGGTAATAGTCCAAAAAGGAGTATCTTCAACTAAATACTACACAGAAGCATTCTGTGAAACTTCTTTCTGTTCTGTGCATTCAACTAAGAAAGTTGAACCTTACATTTGATTGAGCCGTTCTGAAACACTCTTGCTGTAGAAACTGCAGTTGGACATTCTGAGCGCTAAGAGGCCTATATTGGGAAAATAATATCTTCAAATAAAAACTACACAGAAGCATTGTTTGAAACTTATGTCTGATATATGCATTCAGCTAACAGAGTTAAACCATACTTTTGATTGCGCAGTTCAGAACACTCTTTCTGTAGAAAGTGCAAGTGGACATTCGGAGCGCTAAGAGGGTAATAGTGGAAAAAGGAATATATTCAAATATAAACTACACAGAAGCATTCTGTGAAACTTCTTTCTGTTCTGTGCATTCAACTACCAGGGTTGAACCTTACTTTTGATTGAGCCGTTCTGAAACACTCTTTCTGTAGAAACTGCAATTGGACATTCTGAGCGCTAAGAGGCCTATATTGGGAAAAAGAATATCTACAAATAAAAACTACACAGAAGCATTCTGTGAAACTTCTTTATGTTCTGTTCATTCAACTAAAAGAGTTGAACATTAGTTTTGATTGAGCCGTTCTGAAACACTCTTTCTGTAGAAAATGCAAGTGGAGATTCGGAGCGCTAAGAGGGTAATAGTGGAAAAAGGAATGTCTTCAAATATAAACTACACAGAATCATTCTGTGAAACTTCTTTCTGATCTGTGCATTCAGCTAACAGTGTTAAACCATACTTTTGATTGAGCAGATCTGATCACTCTTTCTGTAGAAAATGCAACTGGACATTTGGAGCGCTAAGAGTGTAGTAGTGGAAAAAGGAATATATTCAAATATAAACTACACAGAAGCATTCTGTGAAACATTTTCTGATCTGAGCATTCAGCTAACAGAGTTAAACCATACTTTTGATTGAGCAGTTTTGAAACACTCTGTCTGTAGAAAATGCAACTGGACATTCGTAGCGCTAAGTGGGCAATAGTGGAAAAAAGAATATGTTCAAATATAAACTACACAGAATCATTGTATGAAACTTCTTTCTGTTCTGTGCATTCAAATAACAGAGTTGAACCTTACTTTTGATTGAGCCGTTCTGAAACACTTTTTCTGTAGAAACTGCAATTGGACATTCTGAGTGCTAAGAGGCCTATATTGGGAAAAATAATATCTTCAAATAAAAACTACACAGAAGCATTGTGTGAAACTTATTTCTGATATGTGCATTCAGCTAACAGATTTAAACCATACTTTTGATTGCGCAGTTCCGAACACTCTTTCTGTAGAAAATGCAAGTGGACATTCGGAGCGCTAAGAGGGTAATAGTGGAAAAAGGAATATATTCAAATATAAACTACACAGTAGCATTCTGTGAAACTTCTTTCTGTTCTTTGCATTCAGCTAACAGAGTTGAACCTTACTTTTGATTGAGCCGTTCTGAAACACTCTTTCTGTAGAAACTGCAATTGGACATTCTAAGCGCTAAGAGGCCTATATTGGGAAAAAGAGTATCTTCAAATAAAAACTACACAGATGCATTCTGTGAAACTTATTTCTGATCTGTAAATTCAGTTAACAGAGCTAAAATATATTTTTGATTGAGCAGTTATGAAACACTCTTTTTGTAGAAAATGCAAGTGGACATTCGGAGCGCTAAGATTGTAATAGAGGAAAAAGGAATATCTCCAATTAAAAACTACACAGAAGCATTCTCTGAAACCACTTTCTGTTCTCCGCATTCAACTAACAGAGTTGAGCCTTACTTTTGAAGGAGCAGTTCTGAAACACTCTTTGTGTAGAAACTGCCAGTGGATATTCGGAGCGCTAAGTTGGTAATAGTCCAAAAAGGAGTATCTTCAACTAAATACTACACAGAAGCATTCTGTGAAACTTCTTTCTGTTCTGTGCATTCAACTAAGAAAGTTGAACCTTACATTTGATTGAGCCGTTCTGAAACACTCTTGCTGTAGAAACTGCAGTTGGACATTCTGAGCGCTAAGAGGCCTATATTGGGAAAATAATATCTTCAAATAAAAACTACACAGAAGCATTGTTTGAAACTTATGTCTGATATATGCATTCAGCTAACAGAGTTAAACCATACTTTTGATTGCGCAGTTCAGAACACTCTTTCTGTAGAAAGTGCAAGTGGACATTCGGAGCGCTAAGAGGGTAATAGTGGAAAAAGGAATATATTCAAATATAAACTACACAGAAGCATTCTGTGAAACTTCTTTCTGTTCTGTGCATTCAACTACCAGGGTTGAACCTTACTTTTGATTGAGCCGTTCTGAAACACTCTTTCTGTAGAAACTGCAATTGGACATTCTGAGCGCTAAGAGGCCTATATTGGGAAAAAGAATATCTACAAATAAAAACTACACAGAAGCATTCTGTGAAACTTCTTTATGTTCTGTTCATTCAACTAAAAGAGTTGAACATTAGTTTTGATTGAGCCGTTCTGAAACACTCTTTCTGTAGAAAATGCAAGTGGAGATTCGGAGCGCTAAGAGGGTAATAGTGGAAAAAGGAATGTCTTCAAATATAAACTACACAGAATCATTCTGTGAAACTTCTTTCTGATCTGTGCATTCAGCTAACAGTGTTAAACCATACTTTTGATTGAGCAGATCTGAACACTCTTTCTGTAGAAAATGCAACTGGACATTTGGAGCGCTAAGAGGGTAGTAGTGGAAAAAGGAATATATTCATATATAAACTACACAGAAGCATTCTGTGAAACTTCTTTCTGATCTGAGCATTCAGCTAACAGAGTTAAACCATACTTTTGATTGAGCAGTTTTGAAACACTCTGTCTGTAGGAAATGCAACTGGACATTCGTAGCGCTAAGTGGGTCATAGTGGAAAAAAGAATATGTTCAAATATAAACTACACAGAAGCATTGTATGAAACTTCTTTCTGTTCTGTGCATTCAACTAACAGAGTTGAACCTTACTTTTGATTGAGTCGTTCTGAAACACTCTCTCTGTAGAAACTGCAATTGGACATTCTGAGCGCTAAGAGGCCTATATTGGGAAAAATATTATCATCAAATAAAAACTACACAGAAGCATTGTGTGAAACTTATTTCTGATATGTGCATTCAGCAAACAGAGTTAAACCATACTTTTGATTGCGAAGTTCCGAACACTCTTTCTGTAGAAAATGCAAGTGGACATTCCGAGCGCTAAGAGGGTAATATTGGAAAAAGGAATATATTCACATATAAACTACACAGTAGCATTCTGTGAAACTTCTTTCTGTTCTGTGCATTCAACTAAAAGAGTTGAACCTTACTTTTGATTGAGCCGTTCTGAAACACTCTTTCTGTAGAAACTGCAATTGGACATTCTAAGCGCTAAGAGGCCTACATTGGGAAGAAGAATATCTTCAAATAAAAACTACACAGATGCATTCTGTGAAACTTATTTCCGATCTGTAAATTCAGTTAACAGAGCTAAACCAAATTTTTGATTGAGCAGTTATGAAACACTCTTTTTTTAGAAAATGCAAGTGGACATTCGGAGCGCTAAGATTGTAATAGAGGAAAAAGGAATATCTCCAATTAAAAACTACACAGAAGCATTCTCTGAAACCACTTTCTGTTCTCCGCATTCAACTAACAGAGCTAAGCCCTACATTTGAAGGAGCAGTTCTGAAACACTCTTTGTGTAGAAACTGCCAGTGGATATTTGGAGCGCGAAGTGGGTAATAGTCCAAAAAGGAGTATCTTCAACTAAATACTACACAGAAGCATTCTGTGAAACTTCTTTCTGTTCTGTGCATTCAACTACCAGGGTTGAACCTTACTTTTGATTGAGCCGTTCTGAAACACTCTTTCTGTAGAAACTGCAATTGGACATTCTGAGCGCTAAGAGGCCTATATTGGGAAAAAGAATATCTACAAATAAAAACTACACAGAAGCATTCTGTGAAACTTCTTTATGTTCTGTTCATTCAACTAAAAGAGTTGAACATTAGTTTTGATTGAGCCGTTCTGAAACACTCTTTCTGTAGAAAATGCAAGTGGAGATTCGGAGCGCTAAGAGGGTAATAGTGGAAAAAGGAATGTCTTCAAATATAAACTACACAGAATCATTCTGTGAAACTTCTTTCTGATCTGTGCATTCAGCTAACAGTGTTAAACCATACTTTTGATTGAGCAGATCTGAACACTCTTTCTGTAGAAAATGCAACTGGACATTTGCAGCGCTAAGAGGGTAGTAGTGGAAAAAGGAATATATTCATATATAAACTACACAGAAGCATTCTGTGAAACTTCTTTCTGATCTGAGCATTCAGCTAACAGAGTTAAACCATACTTTTGATTGAGCAGTTTTGAAACACTCTGTCTGTAGGAAATGCAACTGGACATTCGTAGCGCTAAGTGGGTCATAGTGGAAAAAAGAATATGTTCAAATATAAACTACACAGAAGCATTGTATGAAACTTCTTTCTGTTCTGTGCATTCAACTAACAGAGTTGAACCTTACTTTTGATTGAGTCGTTCTGAAACACTCTCTCTGTAGAAACTGCAATTGGACATTCTGAGCGCTAAGAGGCCTATATTGGGAAAAATATTATCATCAAATAAAAACTACACAGAAGCATTGTGTGAAACTTATTTCTGATATGTGCATTCAGCAAACAGAGTTAAACCATACTTTTGATTGCGAAGTTCCGAACACTCTTTCTGTAGAAAATGCAAGTGGACATTCAGAGCGCTAAGAGGGTAATATTGGAAAAAGGAATATATTCACATATAAACTACACAGTAGCATTCTGTGAAACTTCTTTCTGTTCTGTGCATTCAACTAAAAGAGTTGAACCTTACTTTTGATTGAGCCGTTCTGAAACACTCTTTCTGTAGAAACTGCAATTGGACATTCTAAGCGCTAAGAGGCCTACATTGGGAAAAAGAATATCTTCAAATAAAAACTACACAGATGCATTCTGTGAAACTTATTTCCGATCTGTAAATTCAGTTAACAGAGCTAAACCAAATTTTTGATTGAGCAGTTATGAAACACTCTTTTTTTAGAAAATGCAAGTGGACATTCGGAGCGCTAAGATTGTAATAGAGGAAAAAGGAATATCTCCAATTAAAAACTACACAGAAGCATTCTCTGAAACCACTTTCTGTTCTCCGCATTCAACTAACAGAGCTAAGCCCTACATTTGAAGGAGCAGTTCTGAAACGCTCTTTGTGTAGAAACTGCCAGTGGATATTTGGAGCGCGAAGTGGGTAATAGTCCAAAAAGGAGTATCTTCAACTAAATACTACACAGAAGCATTCTGTGAAACTTCTTTCTGTTCTGTGCATTCAACTAAGAGAGTTGAACCTTACATTTGATTGAGCCGTTCTGAAACACTCTTTCTGTAGAAACTGCAATTGGACATTCTGAGCGCTAAGAGGCTTATATTGGGAAAAATAATATCTTCAAATAAAAACTACACAGAAGCATTGTTTGAAACTTATTTCTGATATGTGCATTCAGCTAACGGAGTTAAACCATACTTTTGATTGCGCAGTTCAGAACACTCTTTCTGTAGAAAATGCAAGTGGACATTCAGAGCGCTAAGAGGGTAATAGTGAAAAAAGGAATATATTCAAATATAAACTACACAGAAGCATTGTGTGAAACTTCTTTCTGTTCTGTGCATTCAACTACCAGGGTTGAATATTACTTTTGATTGAGCCGTTCTGAAACACTCTTTCTGTAGAAACTGCAATTGGACATTCTGAGCGCTAAGAGACCTATATTGGAAAAAGGAATATCTTCAAATAAAAACTACACAGAAGAATTCTGTGAAAATTCTTTCTGATCTGTGCATTCAACTAACAGAGTTAAACCATACTTTTGATGGAGCAGTTCTGAACAAACGTTCTGTAGAAAATGCAAGTGGACATTCCGAGCTCTAAGAGGGTAATAGTGGAAAAAGTAATACCGTCAAATATGAACTACAGAGAAGCATTCTGTGAAACTACTTTCCGTTCTGTGCATTGAAATAGCAGAGTTGAACCTTACTTTTGAAAGAGCCATTCTGAAACACTCTTTCTGTAGAAACTGCAATTGGACAATCTGAGCACTAAGAGGCCTATATTGGGAAAAATATATCTTCAAATAAAAACTACACAGAAGCATTCTGGGCAACTTCTTTCTAATCTATGCATTCAGCTAAGAGAGTTAAATCATATATTTGATTGAGCAGTTCTGAACAATCTTTCTGTAGAAAATGCAACTGGACATTTGGAGCGCCAAGAGGGTAGTAGTGGAAAAAGTAATATATTCAAATATAAACTACACAGAAGCGTTCTGTGAAACTACTTTCTGTTCTGTGCATTCAACTAACAGAGTTGAACCTTACTTTTGATTGAGCCTTTCTGAAACACTCTTTCTGTAGAAACTGCAATTGGACATTCTGAGCGCTAAGACTCCTATATTGGAGAAAGGAATATCTTCAAATAAAAAGTACACAGAAGCATTCTGTGAAAATTCTTTCTGATCTGTGCATTCAGCTAAAAGGGTTAAACCATACTTTGGATTGAGCAGTTCTGAACACTCTTTCTGTAGAAAATGCAAGTGGACATTCGGAGCGCTAAGAGGGTAATACTGAAAAAGGGAATATATTCAAATATAAACTACACAGAGGCATTCTGTGAAACTCCTTTCTGTTCTCTGCATTCAACTAACAGAGTTGAGCCCTACTTTTGAAGGAGCAGTTCTGAAACACTCTTTGTTTAGAAACTGAAATTGGACATTCGGAGAGCTAAGAGGATAATAGTCGAAAAAGGAATATCTTCAACAAAATACTACACGGAAGGATTCTGTGAAACTTATTTCTGATATGTGCATTCAAATAACAGAGTAAAACCATACTTTTGATTGTGCCGTTCACAACACTCGTTCTGTAGAAAATGCAAGTGGACATTCGGAGCACTAAGAGGGTAATACTGGAAAAAGGAATATATTCAAATATAAACTACACAGAAGCATTGTATGAAACTTCTTTCTGTTCTGTGCATTCAACTAACAGAGCTGAACCTTACTTTTGATTGAGCCTTTCTGAAACACTCTTTCTGTAGAAACTGCAATTGGACATTCTGAGCGTTAAGAGGCCTCTATTGGGAAAAATAATATCTTCAAATAAAAACTACACAGAAGCATTGTGTGAAACTTATTTCTGATATGTTCATTAAGCTAACAGAGTTAAACCATAATTTTGATTGCGCAGTTCTGAA
Organism: Symphalangus syndactylus; assembly: GCF_028878055.3. Classification (NCBI taxonomy): domain Eukaryota; kingdom Metazoa; phylum Chordata; class Mammalia; order Primates; family Hylobatidae; genus Symphalangus; species Symphalangus syndactylus. The sequence goes on along the minus strand of NC_072447.2, from coordinate 14,107,893 downwards.
CACTCTTTCTGTAGAAAATGCAAGTGGACATTCGGAGCGCTAAGAGGGTAATAGTGGAAAAAGGAATATATTCAAATATAAACTACACAGTAGCATTCTGTGAAAATTCTTTCTGTTCTGTGCATTCAACTAACAGAGTTGAACCTTACTTTTGATTGAGCCGTTCTGAAACACTCTTTCTGTAGAAACTGCAATTGGACATGCTAAGCGCTAAGAGGCCTACATTGGGAAAAAGAATATCTTCAAATAAAAACTACACAGATGAATTCTGTGAAACTTATTTCTGATCTGTAAATTCAGTTAACAGAGATAAAACATATTTTTGATTGAGCAGTTATGAAACACTCTTTTTGTAGAAAAGGCAAGTGGAGATTCGGAGCGCTAAGAGGGTAATAGTGGAAAAAGGAATGTCTTCAAATATAAACTACACAGAATCATTCGGTGAAACTTCTTTCTGATCTGTGCATTCAGCTAACAGAGTTAAACCATACTTTTGATTGAGCAGATCTGAACACTCTTTCTGTAGAAAATGCAACTGGACATTTGGAGCGCTAAGAGCGTAGTAGTGGAAAAAGGAATATATTCAAATATAAACTACACAGAAGCATTCTGTGAAACTTCTTTCTGATCTGAGCATTCAGCTAACGGAGTTAAACCATACTTTTGATTGAGCAGTTTTGAAACACTCTGTCTGTAGAAAATGCAACTGGATATTCGTAGCGCTATGTGGGTAATAGTGGAAAAAAGAATATGTTCAAATATAAACTACACAGAAGCATTGCATGAAACTTCTTTCTGTTCTGTGCATTCAACTAACAGAGTTGAACCTTACTTTTGATTGAGCCGTTCTGAAACACTCTTTCTGTAGAAACTGCAATTGGACATTCTGAGCGCTAGGAGGCCTATATTGGGAAAAAGAATGTCTACAAATAAAAACTACACAGAAGAATTGTGTGAAACTTCTTTCTGTTCTGTTTGTTCAACTAAAAGAGTTGAACCTTAGTTTTGATTGAGCCGTTCTGAAACACTCTTTCTGTAGAAAATGCAAGTGCAGATTCGGAGCGCTAAGAGGGTAATAGTGGATAAAGGAATGTCTCCAAATATAAACTACACAGAATCATTCTGTGAAACTTCTTTCTGATCTGTGCATTCAGCTAACAGAGTTAAACCATACTTTTGATTGAGCAGATCTGAACACTCTTTCTGTAGAAAATGCAACTGGACATTTGGAGCGCTAAGAGAGTACTAGTGGAAAAAGGAATATATTCAAATATAAACTACACTGAAGCATTCCGTGAAACTTCTTTCTGATCTGAGCATTCAGCTAACAGAGTTAAACCATACTTTTGATTGAGCAGTTTTGAAACACTCTGTCTGTAGAAAATGCAACTGGACATTCGTAGCGCTAAGTGGGTAAGAGTGGAAAAAAGAATATGTTCAAATATAAACTACACAGAAGCATTGTATGAAACTTCTTTCTGTTCTGTGCATTCAACTAACAGAGTTGAACCTTATTTTTGATTGAGCCTTTCTGAAACACTCTTTCTGTAGAAACTGCAATTGGACATTCTGAGCGCTAAGAGGCCTCTATTGGGAAAAATAATATCTTCAAATAAAAACTACACAGAAGCATTGTGTGAAACTCATTTCTGATATGATCATTAAGCTAACAGAATTAAACCATACTTTTGATTGCGCAGTTCTGAACACTCTTTCTGTAGAAAATGCAAGTGGACATTCGGAGCGCTAAGAGGGTAATAGTGGAAAAAGGAATATATTCAAATATAAACTACACAGTAGCATTCTGTGAAAATTCTTTCTGTTCTGTGCATTCAACTAACAGAGTTGAACCTTAGTTTTGATTGAGCCGTTCTGAAACAATCTTTCTGTAGAAACTGCAATTGGACATGCTAAGCGCTAAGAGGCCTACATTGGGAAAAAGAATATCTTCAAATAAAAACTACACAGATGCATTCTGTGAAACTTATTTCTGATCTGTAAATTCAGTTAACAGAGATAAAACATATTTTTGATTGAGCAGTTATGAAACACTCTTTTTGTAGAAAATGCAAGTGGAGATTCGGAGCGCTAAGAGGGTAATAGTGGAAAAAGGAATGCCTTCAAATATAAACTACACAGAATCATTCGGTGAAACTTCTTTCTGATCTGTGCATTCAGCTAACAGAGTTAAACCATACTTTTGATTGAGCAGATCTGAACACTCTTTCTGTAGAAAATGCAACTGGACATTTGGAGCGCTAAGAGCGTAGTAGTGGAAAAAGGAATATATTCAAATATAAACTACACAGAAGCATTCTGTGAAACTTCTTTCTGATCTGAGCATTCAGCTAACAGAGTTAAACCATACTTTTGATTGAGCAGTTTTGAAACACTCTGTCTGTAGAAAATGCAACTGGACATTCGTAGCGCTAAGTGGGTAATAGTGGAAAAAAGAAAATGTTCAAATATAAACTACACAGAAGCATTGTATGCAACTTCTTTCTGTTGTGTGCATTCAACTAACAGAGTTGAACCTTACTTTTGATTGAGCCGTTCTGAAACACTCTTTCTGTAGAAACTGCAATTGGACATTCTGAGCGCTAGGAGGCCTATATTGGGAAAAAGAATGTCTACATATAAAAACTACACAGAAGAATTGTGTGAAACTTCTTTCTGTTCTGTTTGTTCAACTGAAAGAGTTGAACCTTAGTTTTGATTGAGCCGTTCTGAAACACTCTTTCTGTAGAAAATGCAAGTGGAGATTCGGAGCGCTAAGAGGGTAATAGTGGAAAAAGGAATGTCTCCAAATATAAACTACACAGAATCATTCGGTGAAACTTATTTCTGATCTGTGCATTCAGCTAACAGTGTTAAACCATACTTTTGATTGAGCAGATCTGAACTCTCTTTCTGTAGAAAATGCAACTGGACATTTGGAGCGCTAAGAGATTAGTAGTGGAAAAAGGAATATATTCAAATATAAACTACACAGAAGCATTCTGTGAAACTTCTTTCTGATCTGAGCATTCAGCTAACAGAGTTAAACCATACTTTTGATTGAGCAGTTTTGAAACACTCTGTCTGTAGAAAATGCAACTGGACATTCGAAGCGCCTAGTGGGTAATAGTGGAAAAAAGAATATGTTCAAATATAAACTACACAGAAGCATTGTATGAAACTTCTTTCTGTTCTGTGCATTCAACTAACAGAGTTGAACCTTACTTTTGATTGAGCCTTTCTGAAACACTCTTTCTGTAGAAACTGCAATTGGACATTCTGAGCGCTAAGAGGCCTCTATTGGGAAAAATAATATCTTCAAATAAAAACTACACAGAAGCATTGTGTGAAACTTATTTCTGATATATTCATTAAGCTAACAGAGTTAAACCATACTTTTGATTGCGCAGTTCTGAACACTCTTTCTGTAGAAAATGCAAGTGGACATTCGGAGCGCTAAGAGGGTAATAGTGGAAAAAGGAATATATTCAAATATAAACTACACAGTAGCATTCTGTGAAAACTCTTACTGTTATGTGCATTCAGCTAACAGAGTTGAACCTTACTTTTGATTGAGCCGTTCTGAAACACTCTTTCTGTAGAAACTGCAATTGGACATGCTAAGCGCTAAGAGGCCTACATTGGGAAAAAGAATATCTTCAAATAAAAACTACACAGATGCATTCTGTGAAACTTATTTCTGATCTGTAAATTCAGTTAACAGAGATAAAACATATTTTTGATTGAGCAGTTATGAAACACTCTTTTTGTAGAAAATGCAAGTGTAGATTCGGAGCGCTAAGAGGGTAATAGTGGAAAAAGGAATGTCTTCAAAAATAAACTACACAGAATCATTCGGTGAAACTTCTTTCTGATCTGTGCATTCAGCTAACAGAGTAAAACCATACTTTGATTGAGCAGATCTGAACACTCTTTCTGTAGAAAATGCAACTGGACATTTGGAGCGCTAAGAGCGTAGTAGTGGAAAAAGGAATATATTCAAATATAAACTACACAGAAGCATTCTGTGAAACTTCTTTCGGATCTGAGCATTCAGCTAACAGAGTTAAACCATACTTTTGATTGAGCAGTTTTGAAACACTCTGTCTGTAGAAAATGCAACTGGACATTCGTAGCGCTAAGTGGGTAATAGTGGAAAAAAGAATATGTTCAAATATAAACTACACAGAAGCATTCTGTGAAACTTCTTGCTGTTCTGTGCATTCAACTAACAGAGTTGAACCTTAATTTTGATTGAGCCGTTCTGAAACACTCTTTCTGTAGAAAATGCAAGTGGAGAATCGGAGCGCTAAGAGGGTAATAGTGGAAAAAGGAATGTCTCCAAATATAAACTACACAGAATCATTCTGTGAAACTTCTTTCTGATCTGTGCATTCAGCTAACAGAGTTAAACCATACTTTTGATTGAGCAGATCTGAACACTCTTTCTGTAGAAAATGGAACTGGACATTTGGAGCGCTAAGAGAGTAGTAGTGGAAAAAGGAATATATTCAAATATAAACTACACAGAAGCATTCTGTGAAACTTCTTTCTGATCTGAGCATTCAGCTAATAGAGTTAAACCATACTTTTGATTGAGCAGTTTTGAAACACTCTGTCTGTAGAAAATGCAACTGGACATTCGTAGCGCTAAGTGGGTAATAGTGGAAAAAAGAATATGTTCAAATATAAACTACACAGAAGCATTGTATGAAACTTCTTTCTGTTCTGTGCATTCAACTAACAGAGTTGAACCTTACTTTTGATTGAGCCGTTCTGAAACACTCTTTCTGTAGAAACTGCAATTGGACATGCTAAGCGCTAAGAGGCCTACATTGGGAAAAAGAATATCTTCAAATAAAAACTACACAGATGCATTCTGTGAAACTTATTTCTGATCTGTAAATTCAGTTAACAGAGATAAAACATATTTTTGATTGAGCAGTTATGAAACACTCTTTTTGTAGAAAATGCAAGTGGAGATTCGGAGCGCTAAGTGGGTAATAGTGGAAAAAGGAATGTCTTCAAATATAAACTACACAGAATCATTCAGTGAAACTTCTTTCTGATCTGTGCATTCAGCTAACAGAGTTAAACCATACTTTTGATTGAGCAGATCTGAACACTCTTTCTGTAGAAAATGCAACTGGACATTTGGAGCGCTAAGAGCGTAGTAGTGGAAAAAGGAATATATTCAAATATAAACTACACAGAAGCATTCTGTGAAACTTCTTTCTGATCTGAGCATTCAGCTAACAGAGTTAAACCATACTTTTGATTGAGCAGTTTTGAAACACTCTGTCTGTAGAAAATGCAACTGGACATTCGTAGCGCTAAGTGGGTAATAGTGGAAAAAAGAAAATGTTCAAATATAAACTACACAGAAGCATTGTATGCAACTTCTTTCTGTTGTGTGCATTCAACTAACAGAGTTGAACCTTACTTTTGATTGAGCCGTTCTGAAACACTCTTTCTGTAGAAACTGCAATTGGACATTCTGAGCGCTAGGAGGCCTATATTGGGAAAAAGAATGTCTACATATAAAAACTACACAGAAGAATTGTGTGAAACTTCTTTCTGTTCTGTTTGTTCAACTGAAAGAGTTGAACCTTAGTTTTGATTGAGCCGTTCTGAAACACTCTTTCTGTAGAAAATGCAAGTGGAGATTCGGAGCGCTAAGAGGGTAATAGTGGAAAAAGGAATGTCTCCAAATATAAACTACACAGAATCATTCGGTGAAACTTATTTCTGATCTGTGCATTCAGCTAACAGTGTTAAACCATACTTTTGATTGAGCAGATCTGAACTCTCTTTCTGTAGAAAATGCAACTGGACATTTGGAGCGCTAAGAGATTAGTAGTGGAAAAAGGAATATATTCAAATATAAACTACACAGAAGCATTCTGTGAAACTTCTTTCTGATCTGAGCATTCAGCTAACAGAGTTAAACCATACTTTTGATTGAGCAGTTTTGAAACACTCTGTCTGTAGAAAATGCAACTGGACATTCGAAGCGCCTAGTGGGTAATAGTGGAAAAAAGAATATGTTCAAATATAAACTACACAGAAGCATTGTATGAAACTTCTTTCTGTTCTGTGCATTCAACTAACAGAGTTGAACCTTACTTTTGATTGAGCCTTTCTGAAACACTCTTTCTGTAGAAACTGCAATTGGACATTCTGAGCGCTAAGAGGCCTCTATTGGGAAAAATAATATCTTCAAATAAAAACTACACAGAAGCATTGTGTGAAACTTATTTCTGATATATTCATTAAGCTAACAGAGTTAAACCATACTTTTGATTGCGCAGTTCTGAACACTCTTTCTGTAGAAAATGCAAGTGGACATTCGGAGCGCTAAGAGGGTAATAGTGGAAAAAGGAATATATTCAAATATAAACTACACAGTAGCATTCTGTGAAAACTCTTACTGTTATGTGCATTCAGCTAACAGAGTTGAACCTTACTTTTGATTGAGCCGTTCTGAAACACTCTTTCTGTAGAAACTGCAATTGGACATGCTAAGCGCTAAGAGGCCTACATTGGGAAAAAGAATATCTTCAAATAAAAACTACACAGATGCATTCTGTGAAACTTATTTCTGATCTGTAAATTCAGTTAACAGAGATAAAACATATTTTTGATTGAGCAGTTATGAAACACTCTTTTTGTAGAAAATGCAAGTGTAGATTCGGAGCGCTAAGAGGGTAATAGTGGAAAAAGGAATGTCTTCAAAAATAAACTACACAGAATCATTCGGTGAAACTTCTTTCTGATCTGTGCATTCAGCTAACAGAGTAAAACCATACTTTGATTGAGCAGATCTGAACACTCTTTCTGTAGAAAATGCAACTGGACATTTGGAGCGCTAAGAGCGTAGTAGTGGAAAAAGGAATATATTCAAATATAAACTACACAGAAGCATTCTGTGAAACTTCTTTCGGATCTGAGCATTCAGCTAACAGAGTTAAACCATACTTTTGATTGAGCAGTTTTGAAACACTCTGTCTGTAGAAAATGCAACTGGACATTCGTAGCGCTAAGTGGGTAATAGTGGAAAAAAGAATATGTTCAAATATAAACTACACAGAAGCATTCTGTGAAACTTCTTGCTGTTCTGTGCATTCAACTAACAGAGTTGAACCTTAATTTTGATTGAGCCGTTCTGAAACACTCTTTCTGTAGAAAATGCAAGTGGAGAATCGGAGCGCTAAGAGGGTAATAGTGGAAAAAGGAATGTCTCCAAATATAAACTACACAGAATCATTCTGTGAAACTTCTTTCTGATCTGTGCATTCAGCTAACAGAGTTAAACCATACTTTTGATTGAGCAGATCTGAACACTCTTTCTGTAGAAAATGGAACTGGACATTTGGAGCGCTAAGAGAGTAGTAGTGGAAAAAGGAATATATTCAAATATAAACTACACAGAAGCATTCTGTGAAACTTCTTTCTGATCTGAGCATTCAGCTAATAGAGTTAAACCATACTTTTGATTGAGCAGTTTTGAAACACTCTGTCTGTAGAAAATGCAACTGGACATTCGTAGCGCTAAGTGGGTAATAGTGGAAAAAAGAATATGTTCAAATATAAACTACACAGAAGCATTGTATGAAACTTCTTTCTGTTCTGTGCATTCAACTAACAGAGTTGAACCTTACTTTTGATTGAGCCGTTCTGAAACACTCTTTCTGTAGAAACTGCAATTGGACATGCTAAGCGCTAAGAGGCCTACATTGGGAAAAAGAATATCTTCAAATAAAAACTACACAGATGCATTCTGTGAAACTTATTTCTGATCTGTAAATTCAGTTAACAGAGATAAAACATATTTTTGATTGAGCAGTTATGAAACACTCTTTTTGTAGAAAATGCAAGTGGAGATTCGGAGCGCTAAGTGGGTAATAGTGGAAAAAGGAATGTCTTCAAATATAAACTACACAGAATCATTCAGTGAAACTTCTTTCTGATCTGTGCATTCAGCTAACAGAGTTAAACCATACTTTTGATTGAGCAGATCTGAACACTCTTTCTGTAGAAAATGCAACTGGACATTTGGAGCGCTAAGAGCGTAGTAGTGGAAAAAGGAATATATTCAAATATAAACTACACAGAAGCATTCTGTGAAACTTCTTTCTGATCTGAGCATTCAGCTAACAGAGTTAAACCATACTTTTGATTGAGCAATTTTGAAACACTCTGTCTGTAGAAAATGCAACTGGACATTCGTAGCGCTAAGTGGGTAATAGTGGAAAAAAGAATATGTTCAAATATAAACTACACAGAAGCATTCTGTGAAACTACTTGCTGTTCTGTGCATTCAACTAACAGAGTTGAACCTTACTTTTGATTGAGCCGTTCTGAAACACTCTTTCTGTAGAAACTGCAATTGGACATTCTGAGCGCTAAGAGGCCTATATTGGGAAAAAGAATGTCTACAAATAAAAACTACACAGAAGAATTGTGTGAAACTTCTTTCTGTTCTGTTTGTTCAACTAAAAGAGTTGAACCTTAGTTTTGATTGAGCCGTTCTGAAACACTCTTTCTGTACAAAATGCAAGTGGAGATTCGGAGCGCTAAGAGGGTAATAGTGGAAAAAGGAATGTCTCCAAATATAAACTACACAGAATCATTCTGTGAAACTTCTTTCTGATCTGTGCATTCAGCTAACAGAGTTAAACCATACTTTTGATTCAGCAGATCTGAACACTCTTTCTGTAGAAAATGCAACTGGACATTTGGAGCGCTAAGAGAGTAGTAGTGGAAAAAGGAATATATTCAAATATAAACTACACAGAAGAATTCTGTGAAACTTCTTTCTGATCTGAGCATTCAGCTAACAGAGTTAAACCATACTTTTGATTGAGCAGTTTTGAAACACTCTGTCTGTAGAAAATGCAACTGGACATTCGTAGCGCTAAGTGGGTAATAGTGGAGAAAAGAATATGTTCAAATATAAACTACACAGAAGCATTGTATGAAACTACTTTCTGTTCTGTGCATTCAACTAACAGAGTTGAACCTTACTTTTGATTGAGCCTTTCTGAAACACTCTTTCTGTAGAAACTGCAATTGGACATTCTGAGCGCTAAGAGGCCTCTATTGGGAAAAATAATATCTTCAAATAAAAACTACACAGAAGCATTGTGTGAAACTTATTTCTGATATATTCATTAAGCTAACAGAGTTAAACCATACTTTTGATTGCGCAGTTCTGAACACTCTTTCTGTAGAAAATGCAAGTGGACATTCGGAGCGCTAAGAGGGTAATAGTGGAAAAAGGAATATATTCAAATATAAACTACACAGTAGCATTCTGTGAAAACTCTTACTGTTATGTGCATTCAGCTAACAGAGTTGAACCTTACTTTTGATTGAGCCGTTCTGAAACACTCTTTCTGTAGAAACTGCAATTGGACATGCTAAGCGCTAAGAGGCCTACATTGGGAAAAAGAATATCTTCAAATAAAAACTACACAGATGCATTCTGTGAAACTTATTTCTGATCTGTAAATTCAGTTAACAGAGATAAAACATATTTTTGATTGAGCAGTTATGAAACACTCTTTTTGTAGAAAATGCAAGTGGAGATTCGGAGCGCTAAGAGGGTAATAGTGGAAAAAGGAATGCCTTCAAATACAAACTACACAGAATCATTCTGTGAAACTTCTTTCTGATCTGTGCATTCTGCTAACAGACTTAAACCATACTTTTGATTCAGCAGATCTGAACACTCTTTCTGTTGAAAATGCAACTGGACATTTGGAGCGCTAAGAGATTAGTAGTGGAAAAAGGAATATATTCAAATATAAACTACACAGAAGCATTCTGTGAAACTTCTTTCGGATCTGAGAATTCAGCTAACAGAGTTAAACCATAGTTTTGATTGAGCAGTTTTGAAACATTCTGTCTGTAGAAAATGCAACTGGACATTCGTAGCGCTAAGTGGGTAATAGTGGAGAAAAGAATATGTTCAAATATAAACTACACAGAAGCATTGTATGAAACATTTTTCGGTTCTGTGCATTCAACTAACAGAGTTGAACCTTACTTTGATTGAGCCTTTCTGAAACACTCTTTCTGTAGAAACTGCAATTGGACATTCTGAGCGCTAAGAGGCCTCTATTGGGAAAAATAATATCTTCAAATAAAAACTACACAGAAGCATTGTGTGAAACTTATTTCTGATATGTTCATTAAGCTAACAGAGTTAAACCATACTTTTGATTGCGCAGTTCTGAACACTCTTTCTGTAGAAAATGTAAGTGGACATTCGGAGCGCTAAGAGGGTAATTGTGGAAAAAGGAATATATTCAAATATAAACTACACAGTAGCATTCTGTGAAAACTCTTATTGTTCTGCGCATTCAGGTAACAGAGTTGAACCTTACTTTTGATTGAGCCGTTCTGAAACACTCTTTCTGTAGAAACTCCAATTGGACATGCTAAGCGCTAAGAGGCCTACATTGGGAAAAAGAATATCTTCAAATAAAAACTACACAGATGCATTCTGTGAAACTTATTTCTGATCTGTAAATTCAGTTAACAGAGATAAAACATATTTTTGATTGAGCATTTATGAAACACTCTTTTTGTAGAAAATGCAAGTGGAGATTCGGAGCGCTAAGAGGGTAATAGTGGAAAAAGGAATGTCTTCAAATATAAACTACACAGAATCATTCGGTGAAACTTCTTTCGGATCTGTGCATTCAGCTAACAGAGTTAAACCACACTTTTGATTGAGCAGATCTGAACACTCTTTCTGTAGAAAATGCAACTGGACATTTGGAGCGCTAAGAGCGTAGTAGTGGAAAAAGGAATATATTCAAATATAAACTACACAGAAGCATTCTGTGAAACTTCTTTCTGATCTGAGCATTCAGCTAACAGAGTTAAACCATACTTTTGATTGAGCAATTTTGAAACACTCTGTCTGTAGAAAATGCAACTGGACATTCTTAGCGCTAAGTGGGTAATAGTGGAAAAAAGAATATGTTCAAATATAAACTACACAGAAGCATTCTGTGAAACTTCTTTCTGTTCTGTCCATTCAACTAACAGAGTTGAACCTTACTTTTGATTGAGCCGTTCTGAAACACTCTTTCTGTAGAAACTGCAATTGGACATTCTGAGCGCTAAGAGGCCTATATTGGGAAAAAGAATGTCTACAAATAAAAACTACACAGAAGAATTGTGTGAAACTTCTTTCTGTTCTGTTTGTTCAACTAAAAGAGTTGAACCTTAGTTTTGATTGAGCCGTTCTGAAACACACTTTCTGTAGAAAATGCAAGTGGAGATTCGGAGCGCTAAGAGGGTAATAGTGGAAAAAGGAATGTCTCCAAATATAAACTACACAGAATCATTCTGTGAAACTTCTTTCTGATCTGTGCATTCAGCTAACAGAGTTAAACCATACTTTTGATTCAGCAGATCTGAACACTCTTTCTGTAGAAAATGCAACTGGACATTCGTAGCGCTAAGTGGGTAATAGTGGAAAAAAGAATATGTTCAAATATAAACTACACAGAAGCATTGTATGAAACTTCTTTCTGTTCTGTGCATTCAACTAACAGAATTGAACCTTACTTTTGATTGAGCCTTTCTGAAACACTCTTTCTGTAGAAACTGCAATTGGACATTCTGAGCGCTAAGAGGCCTCTATTGGGAAAAATAATATCTTCAAATAAAATTACACAGAAGCATTGTGTGAAACTTATTTCTGATATATTCATTAAGCTAACAGAGTTAAACCATACTTTTGATTGCGCAGTTCTGAACACTCTTTCTGTAGAAAATGCAAGTGGACATTCGGAGCGCTAAGAGGGTAATAGTGGAAAAAGGAATATATTCAAATATAAACTACACAGTAGCATTCTGTGAAAACTCTTACTGTTATGTGCATTCAGCTAACAGAGTTCAACTTTACTTTTGATTGAGCCGTTCTGAAACACTCTTTCTGTAGAAACTGCAATTGGACATGCTAAGCGCTAAGAGGCCTACATTGGGAAAAAGAATATCTTCAAATAAAAACTACACAGATGCATTCTGTGAAACTTATTTCTGATCTGTAAATTCAGTTAACAGAGATAAAACATATTTTTGATTGAGCAGTTATGAAACACTCTTTTTGTAGAAAATGCAAGTGTAGATTCGGAGCGCTAAGAGGGTAATAGTGGAAAAAGGAATGTCTTCAAAAATAAACTACACAGAATCATTCGGTGAAACTTCTTTCTGATCTGTGCATTCAGCTAACAGAGTAAAACCATACTTTTGATTGAGCAGATCTGAACACTCTTTCTGTAGAAAATGCAACTGGACATTTGGAGCGCTAAGAGCGTAGTAGTGGAAAAAGGAATATATTCAAATATAAACTACACAGAAGCATTCTGTGAAACTTCTTTCGGATCTGAGCATTCAGCTAACAGAGTTAAACCATACTTTTGATTGAGCAGTTTTGAAACACTCTGTCTGTAGAAAATGCAACTGGACATTCGTAGCGCTAAGTGGGTAATAGTGGAAAAAAGAATATGTTCAAATATAAACTACACAGAAGCATTCTGTGAAACATCTTGCTGTTCTGTGCATTCAACTAACAGAGTTGAACCTTAATTTTGATTGAGCCGTTCTGAAACACTCTTTCTGTAGAAAATGCAAGTGGAGAATCGGAGCGCTAAGAGGGTAATAGTGGAAAAAGGAATGTCTCCAAATATAAACTACACAGAATCATTCTGTGAAACTTCTTTCTGATCTGTGCATTCAGCTAACAGAGTTAAACCATACTTTTGATTGAGCAGATCTGAACACTCTTTCTGTAGAAAATGGAACTGGACATTTGGAGCGCTAAGAGAGTAGTAGTGGAAAAAGGAATATATTCAAATATAAACTACACAGAAGCATTCTGTGAAACTTCTTTCTGATCTGAGCATTCAGCTAATAGAGTTAAACCATACTTTTGATTGAGCAGTTTTGAAACACTCTGTCTGTAGAAAATGCAACTGGACATTCGTAGCGCTAAGTGGGTAATAGTGGAAAAAAGAATATGTTCAAATATAAACTACACAGAAGCATTGTATGAAACTTCTTTCTGTTCTGTGCATTCAACTAACAGAGTTGAACCTTACTTTTGATTGAGCCGTTCTGAAACACTCTTTCTGTAGAAACTGCAATTGGACATGCTAAGCGCTAAGAGGCCTACATTGGGAAAAAGAATATCTTCAAATAAAAACTACACAGATGCATTCTGTGAAACTTATTTCTGATCTGTAATTTCAGTTAACCGAGATAAAACATATTTTTGATTGAGCAGTTATGAAACACTCTTTTTGTAGAAAATGCAAGTGGAGATTCGGAGCGCTAAGTGGGTAATAGTGGAAAAAGGAATGTCTTCAAATATAAACTACACAGAATCATTCAGTGAAACTTCTTTCTGATCTGTGCATTCAGCTAACAGAGTTAAACCATACTTTTGATTGAGCAGATCTGAACACTCTTTCTGTAGAAAATGCAACTGGACATTTGGAGCGCTAAGAGCGTAGTAGTGGAAAAAGGAATATATTCAAATATAAACTACACAGAAGCATTCTGTGAAACTTCTTTCTGATCTGAGCATTCAGCTAACAGAGTTAAACCATACTTTTGATTGAGCAATTTTGAAACACTCTGTCTGTAGAAAATGCAACTGGACATTCGTAGCGCTAAGTGGGTAATAGTGGAAAAAAGAATATGTTCAAATATAAACTACACAGAAGCATTCTGTGAAACTACTTGCTGTTCTGTGCATTCAACTAACAGAGTTGAACCTTACTTTTGATTGAGCCGTTCTGAAACACTCTTTCTGTAGAAACTGCAATTGGACATTCTGAGCGCTAAGAGGCCTATATTGGGAAAAAGAATGTCTACAAATAAAAACTACACAGAAGAATTGTGTGAAACTTCTTTCTGTTCTGTTTGTTCAACTAAAAGAGTTGAACCTTAGTTTTGATTGAGCCGTTCTGAAACACTCTTTCTGTACAAAATGCAAGTGGAGATTCGGAGCGCTAAGAGGGTAATAGTGGAAAAAGGAATGTCTCCAAATATAAACTACACAGAATCATTCTGTGAAACTTCTTTCTGATCTGTGCATTCAGCTAACAGAGTTAAACCATACTTTTGATTCAGCAGATCTGAACACTCTTTCTGTAGAAAATGCAACTGGACATTTGGAGCGCTAAGAGAGTAGTAGTGGAAAAAGGAATATATTCAAATATAAACTACACAGAAGAATTCTGTGAAACTTCTTTCTGATCTGAGCATTCAGCTAACAGAGTTAAACCATACTTTTGATTGAGCAGTTTTGAAACACTCTGTCTGTAGAAAATGCAACTGGACATTCGTAGCGCTAAGTGGGTAATAGTGGAGAAAAGAATATGTTCAAATATAAACTACACAGAAGCATTGTATGAAACTTCTTTCTGTTCTGTGCATTCAACTAACAGAGTTGAACCTTACTTTTGATTGAGCCTTTCTGAAACACTCTTTCTGTAGAAACTGCAATTGGACATTCTGAGCGCTAAGAGGCCTCTATTGGGAAAAATAATATCTTCAAATAAAAACTACACAGAAGCATTGTGTGAAACTTATTTCTGATATATTCATTAAGCTAACAGAGTTAAACCATACTTTTGATTGCGCAGTTCTGAACACTCTTTCTGTAGAAAATGCAAGTGGACATTCGGAGCGCTAAGAGGGTAATAGTGGAAAAAGGAATATATTCAAATATAAACTACACAGTAGCATTCTGTGAAAACTCTTACTGTTATGTGCATTCAGCTAACAGAGTTGAACCTTACTTTTGATTGAGCCGTTCTGAAACACTCTTTCTGTAGAAACTGCAATTGGACATGCTAAGCGCTAAGAGGCCTACATTGGGAAAAAGAATATCTTCAAATAAAAACTACACAGATGCATTCTGTGAAACTTATTTCTGATCTGTAAATTCAGTTAACAGAGATAAAACATATTTTTGATTGAGCAGTTATGAAACACTCTTTTTGTAGAAAATGCAAGTGGAGATTCGGAGCGCTAAGAGGGTAATAGTGGAAAAAGGAATGCCTTCAAATACAAACTACACAGAATCATTCTGTGAAACTTCTTTCTGATCTGTGCATTCAGCTAACAGACTTAAACCATACTTTTGATTCAGCAGATCTGAACACTCTTTCTGTTGAAAATGCAACTGGACATTTGGAGCGCTAAGAGATTAGTAGTGGAAAAAGGAATATATTCAAATATAAACTACACAGAAGCATTCTGTGAAACTTCTTTCGGATCTGAGAATTCAGCTAACAGAGTTAAACCATACTTTTGATTGAGCAGTTTTGAAACACTCTGTCTGTAGAAAATGCAACTGGACATTCGTAGCGCTAAGTGGGTAATAGTGGAGAAAAGAATATGTTCAAATATAAACTACACAGAAGCATTGTATGAAACATTTTTCGGTTCTGTGCATTCAACTAACAGAGTTGAACCTTACTTTGATTGAGCCTTTCTGAAACACTCTTTCTGTAGAAACTGCAATTGGACATTCTGAGCGCTAAGAGGCCTCTATTGGGAAAAATACTATCTTCAAATAAAAACTACACAGAAGCATTGTGTGAAACTTATTTCTGATATGTTCATTAAGCTAACAGAGTTAAACCATACTTTTGATTGCGCAGTTCTGAACACTCTTTCTGTAGAAAATGCAAGTGGACATTCGGAGCGCTAAGAGGGTAATAGTGGAAAAAGGAATATATTCAAATATAAACTACACAGTAGCATTCTGTGAAAACTCTTACTGTTATGTGCATTCAGCTAACAGAGTTGAACCTTACTTTTGATTGAGCCGTTCTGAAACACTCTTTCTGTAGAAACTGCAATTGGACATGCTAAGCGCTAAGAGGCCTACATTGGGAAAAAGAATATCTTCAAATAAAAACTACACAGATGCATTCTGTGAAACTTATTTCTGATCTGTGCATTCAGCTAACAGAGTTAAACCATACTTTTGATTGAGCAGATCTGAACACTCTTTCTGTAGAAAATGCAACTGGACATTTGGAGCGCTAAGAGCTTAGTAGTGGAAAAAGGAATATATTCAAATATAAACTACACAGAAGCATTCTGTGAAACTTATTTCTGATCTGAGCATTCAGCTAACAGAGTTAAACCATACTTTTGATTGAGCAGTTATGAAACACTCTTTTTGTAGAAAATGCAAGTGGAGATTCGGAGCGCTAAGTGGGTAATAGTGGAAAAAGGAATGTCTTCAAATATAAACTACAGAGAATCATTCAGTGAAACTTCTTTCTGATCTGTGCATTCAGCTAACAGAGTTAAACCATACTTTGATTGAGCAGATCTGAACACTCTTTCTGTAGAAAATGCAACTGGACATTTGGAGCGCTAAGAGCGTAGTAGTGGAAAAAGGAATATATTCAAATATAAACTACACAGAAGCATTCTGTGAAACTTCTTTCTGATCTGAGCATTCAGCTAACAGAGTTAAACCATACTTTTGATTGAGCAATTTTGAAACACTCTGTCTGTAGAAAATGCAACTGGACATTCGTAGCGGTAAGTGGGTAATAGTGGAAAAAAGAATATGTTCAAATATAAACTACACAGAAGCATTCTGTGAAACTTCTTGCTGTTCTGTGCATTCAACTAACAGAGTTGAACCTTACTTTTGATTGAGACGTTCTGAAACACTCTTTCTGTAGAAACTGCAATTGGACATTCTGAGCGCTAAGAGGCCTATATTGCGAAAAAGAATGTCTACAAATAAAAACTACACAGAAGAATTTTGTGAAACTTCTTTCTGTTCTGTTTGTTCAACTAAAAGAGTTGAACCTTAGTTTTGATTGAGCCGTTCTGAAACACTCTTTCTGTAGAAAATGCAAGTGGATATTCGGAGCGCTAAGAGGGTAATAGTGGAAAAAGGAATGTCTCCAAATATAAACTACACAGAATCATTCTGTGAAACTTCTTTCTGATCTGTGCATTCAGCTTAAAGAGTTAAACCATACTTTTGATTCAGCAGATCTGAACACTCTTTCTGTAGAAAATGCAACTGGTCATTTGGAGCGCTAAGAGAGTAGTAGTGGAAAAAGGAATATATTCAAATATAAACTACACAGAAGCATACTGTGAAACTTCTTTCTGATCTGAGCATTCAGCTAACAGAGTTAAACCATACTTTTGATTGAGCAGTTTTGAAACACTCTGTCTGTAGAAAATGCAACTGGACATTCGTAGCGCTAAGTGGGTAATAGTGGAAAAAAGAATATGTTCAAATATAAACTACACAGAAGCATTGTATGAAACTGCTTTCTTTTCTGTGCATTCAACTAACAGAGTTGAACCTTACTTTTGATTGAGCCTTTCTGAAACACTCTTTCTGTAGAAACTGCAATTGGACATTCTGAGCGCTAAGAGGCCTCTATTGGGAAAAATAATATCTTCAAATAAAAACTACACAGAAGCATTGTGTGAAACTTATTTCTGATATGTTCATTAAGCTAACAGAGTTAAACCATACTTTTGATTGCGCAGTTCTGAACACTCTTTCTGTAGAAAATACAAGTGGACATTCGGAGCGCTAAGAGGGTAATAGTGGAAAAAGGAATATATTCAAATAAAAACTACACAGTAGCATTCTGTGAAAACTCTTACTGTTCTGTGCATTCAGCTAACAGAGTTGAACCTTACTTTTGATTGAGCCGTTCTGAAACACTCTTTCTGTAGAAACTGCAATTGGACATGCTAAGCGCTAAGAGGCCTACATTGGGAAAAAGAATATCTTCAAATAAAAACTACACAGATGCATTCTGTGAAACTTATTTCTGATCTGTAAATTCAGTTAACAGAGATAAAACATATTTTTGATTGAGCAGTTATGAAACACTCTTTTTGTAGAAAATGCAAGTGGAGATTCGGAGCGCTAAGTGGGTAATAGTGGAAAAAGGAATGTCTTCAAATATAAACTACACAGAATCATTCAGTGAAACTTCTTTCTGATCTGTGCATTCAACTAACAGAGTTAAACCATACTTTTGATTGAGCAGATCTGAACACTCTTTCTGTAGAAAATGCAACTGGACATTTGGAGCGCTAAGAGCGTAGTAGTGGAAAAAGGAATATATTCAAATATAAACTACACAGAAGCATTCTGTGAAACTTCTTTCTGATCTGAGCATTCAGCTAACAGAGTTAAACCATACTTTTGATTGAGCAATTTTGAAACACTCTGCCTGTAGAAAATGCAACTGGACATTCGTAGCGCTAAGTGGGTAATAGTGGAAAAAAGAATATGTTCAAATATAAACTACACAGAAGCATTCTGTGAAACTTCTTGCTGTTCTATGCATTCAAGTAACAGAGTTGAACCTTACTTTTGATTGAGACGTTCTGAAACACTCTTTCTGTAGAAACTGCAATTGGAGATTCTGAGCGCTAAGAGGCCTATATTGGGAAAACGAATGTCTACAAATAAAAACTACACAGAAGAAATGTGTGAAACTTCTTTCTGTTCTGTTTGTTCAACTAAAAGAGTTGAACCTTAGTTTTGATTGAGCCGTTCTGAAACACTCTTTATGTAGAAAATGCAAGTGGAGATTCGGAGCGCTAAGAGGGTAATAGTGGAAATAGAATGTCTCCATATATAAACTACACAGAATCATTCTGTGAAACTTCTTTCTGATCTGTGCATTCAGCTAACAGAGTTAAACCATACTTTTGATTCAGCAGATCTGAACACTCTTTCTGTAGAAAATGCAACTGGACATTTGGAGCCCTAAGAGAGTAGTAGTGGAAAAAGTAATATATTCAAATATAAACTACACAGAAGAATTCTGTGAAATTTCTTTCTGATCTGAGCATTCAGCTAACAGTGTTAAACCATACTTTTGATTGAGCAGTTTTGAAACACTCTGTCTGTAGAAAATGCAACTGGACATTCGTAGCGCTAAGTGGGTAATAGTGGAGAAAAGAATATGTTCAAATATAAACTACACAGAAGCATTGTATGAAACTTCTTTCTGTTCTGTGCATTCAACTAACAGAGTTGAACCTTACTTTTGATTGAGCCTTTCTGAAACACTCTTTCTGTAGAAACTGCAATTGGACTTTCTGAACGCTAAGAGGCCTCTATTGGGAAAAATAATATCTTCAAATAAAAACTACACAGAAGCATTGTGTGAAACTTATTTCTGATATGTTCATTAAGCTAACAGAGTTAAACCATACTTTTGATTGCGCAGTTCTGAACACTCTTTCTGTAGAAAATGCAAGTGGACATTCGGAGCGCTAAGAGGGTAATAGTGGAAAAAGGAATATATACAAATATAAACTACACAGTAGCATTCTGTGAAAACTCTTACTGTTATGTGCATTCAGCTAACAGAGTTGAACCTTACTTTTGATTGAGCCGTTCTGAAACACTCTTTCTGTAGAAACTGCAATTGGACATGCTAAGCGCTAAGAGGCCTACATTGGGAAAAAGAATATCTTCAAATAAAAACTACACAGATGCATTCTGTGAAACTTATTTCTGATCTGTGCATTCAGCTAACAGAGTTAAACCATACTTTTGATTGAGCAGATCTGAACACTCTTTCTGTAGAAAATGCAACTGGACATTTGGAGCGCTAAGAGCTTAGTAGTGGAAAAAGGAATATATTCAAATATAAACTACACAGAAGCATTCTGTGAAACTTATTTCTGATCTGAGCATTCAGCTAACAGAGTTAAACCATACTTTTGATTGAGCAGTTATGAAACACTCTTTTT
This sequence comes from Symphalangus syndactylus, assembly GCF_028878055.3. Classification (NCBI taxonomy): domain Eukaryota; kingdom Metazoa; phylum Chordata; class Mammalia; order Primates; family Hylobatidae; genus Symphalangus; species Symphalangus syndactylus. Next base: position 14,088,090 of record NC_072447.2, on the reverse strand, counting down.
GTAGAAAATGCAAGTGGAGATTCGGAGCGCTAAGTGGGTAATAGTGGAAAAAGGAATGTCTTCAAATATAAACTACACAGAATCATTCAGTGAAACTTCTTTCTGATCTGTGCATTCAGCTAACAGAGTTAAACCATACTTTGATTGAGCAGATCTGAACACTCTTTCTGTAGAAAATGCAACTGGACATTTGGAGCGCTAAGAGCGTAGTAGTGGAAAAAGGAATATATTCAAATATAAACTACACAGAAGCATTCTGTGAAACTTCTTTCTGATCTGAGCATTCAGCTAACAGAGTTAAACCATACTTTTGATTGAGCAATTTTGAAACACTCTGTCTGTAGAAAATGCAACTGGACATTCGTAGCGCTAAGTGGGTAATAGTGGAAAAAAGAATATGTTCAAATATAAACTACACAGAAGCATTCTGTGAAACTTCTTGCTGTTCTGTGCATTCAACTAACAGAGTTGAACCTTACTTTTGATTGAGACGTTCTGAAACACTCTTTCTGTAGAAACTGCAATTGGACATTCTGAGCGCTAAGAGGCCTATATTGCGAAAAAGAATGTCTACAAATAAAAACTACAGGGAAGAATTTTGTGAAACTTCTTTCTGTTCTGTTTGTTCAACTAAAAGAGTTGAACCTTAGTTTTGATTGAGCCGTTCTGAAACACTCTTTCTGTAGAAAATGCAAGTGGATATTCGGAGCGCTAAGAGGGTAATAGTGGAAAAAGGAATGTCTCCAAATATAAACTACACAGAATCATTCTGTGAAACTTCTTTCTGATCTGTGCATTCAGATAAAAGAGTTAAACCATACTTTTGATTCAGCAGATCTGAACACTCTTTCTGTAGAAAATGCAACTGGTCATTTGGAGCGCTAAGAGAGTAGTAGTGGAAAAAGGAATATATTCAAATATAAACTACACAGAAGCATACTGTGAAACTTCTTTCTGATCTGAGCATTCAGCTAACAGAGTTAAACCATACTTTTGATTGAGCAGTTTTGAAACACTCTGTCTGTAGAAAATGCAACTGGACATTCGTAGCGCTAAGTGGGTAATAGTGGAAAAAAGAATATGTTCAAATATAAACTACACAGAAGCATTGTATGAAACTGCTTTCTTTTCTGTGCATTCAACTAACAGAGTTGAACCTTACTTTTGATTGAGCCTTTCTGAAACACTCTTTCTGTAGAAACTGCAATTGGACATTCTGAGCGCTAAGAGGCCTCTATTGGGAAAAATAATATCTTCAAATAAAAACTACACAGAAGCATTGTGTGAAACTTATTTCTGATATGTTCATTAAGCTAACAGAGTTAAACCATACTTTTGATTGCGCAGTTCTGAACACTCTTTCTGTAGAAAATACAAGTGGACATTCGGAGCGCTAAGAGGGTAATAGTGGAAAAAGGAATATATTCAAATATAAACTACACAGTAGCATTCTGTGAAAACTCTTACTGTTCTGTGCATTCAGCTAACAGAGTTGAACCTTACTTTTGATTGAGCCGTTCTGAAACACTCTTTCTGTAGAAACTGCAATTGGACATGCTAAGCGCTAAGAGGCCTACATTGGGAAAAAGAATATCTTCAAATAAAAAGTACACAGATGCATTCTGTGAAACTTATTTCTGATCTGTAAATTCAGTTAACAGAGATAAAACATATTTTTGATTGAGCAGTTATGAAACACTCTTTTTGTAGAAAATGCAAGTGGAGATTCGGAGCGCTAAGAGGGTAATAGTGGAAAAAGGTATGTCTTCAAATATAAACTACACAGAATCATTCTGTGAAACTTCTTTCTGATCTGTGCATTCAGCTAACAGACTTAAACCATACTTTTTATTCAGCAGATCTGAACACTCTTTCTGTAGAAAATGCAACTGGACATTTGGAGCGCTAAGAGCGTAGTAGTGGAAAAAGGAATATATTCAAATATAAACTACACAGAAGCATTCTGTGAAACTTCTTTCTGATCTGAGCATTCAGCTAACAGAGTTAAACCATACTTTTGATTGAGCAATTTTGAAACACTCTGCCTGTAGAAAATGCAACTGGACATTCGTAGCGCTAAGTGGGTAATAGTGGAAAAAAGAATATGTTCAAATATAAACTACACAGAAGCATTCTGTGAAACTTCTTGCTGTTCTATGCATTCAACTAACAGAGTTGAACCTTACTTTTGATTGAGACGTTCTGAAACACTCTTTCTGTAGAAACTGCAATTGGACATTCTGAGCGCTAAGAGGCCTATATTGGGAAAACGAATGTCTACAAATAAAAACTACACAGAAGAAATGTGTGAAACTTCTTTCTGTTCTGTTTGTTCAACTAAAAGAGTTGAACCTTAGTTTTGATTGAGCCGTTCTGAAACACTCTTTATGTAGAAAATGCAAGTGGAGATTCGGAGCGCTAAGAGGGTAATAGTGGAAATAGAATGTCTCCATATATAAACTACACAGAATCATTCTGTGAAACTTCTTTCTGATCTGTGCATTCAGCTAACAGAGTTAAACCATACTTTTGATTCAGCAGATCTGAACACTCTTTCTGTAGAAAATGCAACTGGACATTTGGAGCCCTAAGAGAGTAGTAGTGGAAAAAGGAATATATTCAAATATAAACTACACAGAAGAATTCTGTGAAATTTCTTTCTGATCTGAGCATTCAGCTAACAGTGTTAAACCATACTTTTGATTGAGCAGTTTTGAAACACTCTGTCTGTAGAAAATGCAACTGGACATTCGTAGCGCTAAGTGGGTAATAGTGGAGAAAAGAATATGTTCAAATATAAACTACACAGAAGCATTGTATGAAACTTCTTTCTGTTCTGTGCATTCAACTAACAGAGTTGAACCTTACTTTTGATTGAGCCTTTCTGAAACACTCTTTCTGTAGAAACTGCAATTGGACTTTCTGAGCGCTAAGAGCCCTCTATTGGGAAAAATAATATCTTCAAATAAAAACTACACAGAAGCATTGTGTGAAACTTATTTCTGATATGTTCATTAAGCTAACAGAGTTAAACCATACTTTTGATTGCGCAGTTCTGAACACTCTTTCTGTAGAAAATGCAAGTGGACATTCGGAGCGCTAAGAGGGTAATAGTGGAAAAAGGAATATATTCAAATATAAACTACACAGTAGCATTCTGTGAAAACTCTTACTGTTATGTGCATTCAGCTAACAGAGTTGAACCTTACTTTTGATTGAGCCGTTCTGAAACACTCTTTCTGTAGAAACTGCAATTGGACATGTTAAGCGCTAAGAGGCCTACATTGGGAAAAAGAATATCTTCAAATAAAAACTACACAGATGCCTTCTGCGAAACTTATTTCTGATCTGTAAATTCAGTTAACAGAGATAAAACATATTTTTGATTGAGCAGTTATGAAACACTCTTTCTGTAGAAAATGCAAGTGGAGATTCGGAGCGCTAAGAGGGTAATAGTGGAAAAAGGAATGTCTTCAAATATAAACTACACAGAATCATTCTGTGAAACTTCTTTCTGATCTGTGCATTCAGCTAACAGAGTTAAACCATACTTTTGATTGAGCAGATCTGAACACTCTTTCTGTAGAAAATGCAACTGGACATTTGGAGCGCTAAGAGAGTAGTAGTGGAAAAAGGAATATATTCAAATATAAACTACACAGAAGCATTCTGTGAAACTTCTTTCTGATCTGAGCATTCAGCTAACAGAGTTAAACCATACTTTTGATTGAGCAGTTTTGAAACACTCTGTCTGTAGAAAATGCAACTGGACATTCGTAGCGCTAAGTGGGTAATAGTGGAGAAAAGAATATGTTCAAATATAAACTACACAGAAGCATTGTATGAAACTTCTTTCTGTTCTGTGCATTCAGCTAACAGAGTTCAACCTTACTTTTGATTGAGCCATTCTGAAACACTCTTTCTGTAGAAACTGCAATTGGACATGCTAATCGCTAAGAGGCCTACATTGGGAAAAAGAATATCTTCAAATAAAAACTACACAGATGCATTCTGTGAAACTTATTTCTGATCTGTAAATTCAGTTAACGGAGATAAAACATATTTTTGATTGAGCAGTTATGAAACACTCTTTTTGTAGAAAATGCAAGTGGAGATTCGGAGCGCTAAGTGGGTAATAGTGGAAAAAGGAATGTCTTCAAATATAAACTACACAGAATCATTCGGTGAAACTTCTTTCTGATCTGAGGATTCAGCTAACAGAGTTAAACCATACTTTTGATTGAGCTGTTTTGAAACACTCTGTCTGTAGAAAATGCAACTGGACATTTGGAGCGCTAAGAGAGTAGTAGTGGAAAAAGGAATATATTCAAATATAAACTACACAGAAGCATTCTGTGAAACTTCTTTCTGATCTGAGCATTCAGCTAACAGAGTTAAACCATAATTTTGATTGAGCAGTTTTGAAACACTCTGTCTGTAGAAAATGCAACTGGACATTCGTAGCGCTAAGTGGGTAATAGAGGAGAAAAGAATATGTTCAAATATAAACTACACAGAAGCATTGTATGAAACTTCTTTCTGTTCTGTGCATTCAACTAACAGAGTTGAACCTTACTTTTGATTGAGCCTTTCTGAAACACTCTTTCTGTAGAAATTGCAATTGGACATTCTGAGCGCTAAGAGGCCTCTATTGGGAAAAATAATATCTTCAAATAAAAACTACACAGAAGCATTGCGTGAAACTTATTTCTGATATGTTCATTAAGCTAACAGAGTTAAACCATACTTTTGATTGCGCAGTTCTGAACACTCTTTCTGTAGAAAATGCAAGTGGACATTCGGAGCGCTAAGAGGGTAATAGTTTAAAAAAGGAATATATTCAAATATAAACTACACAGTAGCATTCTGTGAAAACTCTTTCTGTTCTGTGCATTCAGCTAACAGAGTTGAACCTTACTTTTGATTGAGCCGTTCTGAAACACTCTTTCTGTAGAAACTGCAATTGGACATGCTAAGCGCTAAGAGGCCTACATTGGGAAAAAGAATATCTTCAAATAAAAACTACACAGATGCATTCTGCGAAACTTATTTCTGATCTGTAAATTCAGTTAACAGAGATAAAACATATTTTTGATTGAGCAGTTATGAAACACTCTTTTTGTAGAAAATGCAAGTGGAGATTCGGAGCGCTAAGAGGGTAATAGTGGAAAAAGGAATGTCTTCAAATATAAACTACACAGAATCATTCGGTGAAACTTCTTTCTGATCTGTGCATTCAGCTAACAGAGTTAAACCATACTTTTGATTGAGCAGATCTGAACACTCTTTCTGTAGAAAATGCAACTGGACATTTGGAGCGCTAAGAGCGTAGTAGTGGAAAAAGGAATATATTCAAATATAAACTACACAGAAGCATTCTGTGAAACATCTTTCTGATCTGAGCATTCAGCTAACAGAGTTAAACCATACTTTTGATTGAGCAGTTTTGAAACACTCTGTCTGTAGAAAATGCAACTGGACATTCGTAGCGCTAAGTGGGTAATAGTGGAAAAAAGAATATGTTCAAATATAAACTACACAGAAGCATTCTGTGAAACTTCTTTCTGTTCTGTGCATTCGACTAACAGAGTTGAACCTTACTTTTGATTGAGCCGTTCTGAAACACTCTTTCTGTAGAAACTGCAATTGGACATTCTGAGCGCTAAGAGGCCTTTATTGGGAAAAAGAATGTCTACAAATAAAAACTACACAGAAGAATTGTGTGAAACTTCTTTCTGTTCTGTTTGTTCAACTAAAAGAGTTGAACCTTAGTTTTGATTGAGCCGTTCTGAAACACTCTTTCTGAAGAAAATGCAAGTGGAGATTCGGAGCGCTAAGAGGGTAATAGTGGAAAAAGGAATGTCTCCAAATATAAACTACACAGAATCATTCTGTGAAACTTCTTTCTGATCTGTGCATTCAGCTAACAGAGTTAAAACATACTTTTGATTGAGCAGATCTGAACACTCTTTCTGTAGAAAATGCAACTGGACATTTGGAGCGCTAAGAGAGTAGTAGTGGAAAAAGGAATATATTCAAATATAAACTACACAGAAGCATTCTGTGAAACTTCTTTCTGATCTGAGCATTCAGCTAACAGTGTTAACCATACTTTTGATTGAGCAGTTTTGAAACACTCTGTCTGTAGAAAATGCAACTGGACATTCGTAGCGCTAAGTGGGTAATAGTGGAGAAAAGAATATGTTCATATATAAACTACACAGAAGCATTGTATGAAACTTCTTTCTGTTCTGTGCATTCAACTAACAGAGTTGAACCTTACTTTTGATTGAGCCTTTCTGAAACACTCTTTCTGTAGAAACTGCAATTGGACATTCTGAGCGCTAAGAGGATTCTATTGGGAAAAATAATATCTTCAAATAAAAACTACACAGAAGCATTGTGTGAAACTTATTTCTGATATGTTCATTAAGCTAACAGAGTTAAACCATACTTTTGATTGCGCAGTTCTGAACACTCTTTCTGAAGAAAATGCAAGTGGACATTCGGAGCGCTAAGAGGGTAATAGTGGAAAAAGGAATATATTCAAATATAAACTACACAGTAGCATTCTGTGAAAACTCTTTCTGTTCTGTGCATTCAGCTAACAGAGTTGAACCTTACTTTTGATTGAGCCGTTCTGAATCACTCTTTCTGTAGAAACTGCAATTGGACATGCTAAGCGCTAAGAGGCCTACATTGGAAAAAGAATATCTTCAAATAAAAACTACACAGATGCATTCTGCGAAACTTATTTCTGATCTGTAAATTCAGTTAACAGAGATAAAACATATTTTTGATTGAGCAGTTATGAAACACTCTTTCTGTAGAACATGCAAGTGGAGATTCGGAGCGCTAAGAGGGTAATAGTGGAAAAAGGAATGTCTTCAAATATAAACTACACAGAATCATTCGGTGAAACTTCTTTCTGATCTGTGCATTCAGCTAACAGAGTTAAACCATACTTTTGATTGAGCAGATCTGAACACTCTTTCTGTAGAAAATGCAACTGGACATTTGGAGCGCTAAGAGCGTAGTAGTGGAAAAAGGAATATATTCAAATATAAACTACACAGAAGCATTCTGTGAAACTTCTTTCTGATCTGAGCATTCAGCTAACAGAGTTAAACCATACTTTTGATTGAGCAGTTTTGAAACTATCTGTCTGTAGAAAATGCAACTGGACATTCGTAGCGCTAAGTGGGTAATAGTGGAAAAAAGAATATGTTTAAATATAAACTACACAGAAGCATTCTGTGAAACTTCTTTCTGTTCTGTGCATTCAACTAACAGAGTTGAACCTTACTTTTGATTGAGCCGTTCTGAAACACTCTTTCTGTAGAAACTGCAATTGGACATTCTGAGCGCTAAGAGGCCTATATTGGGAAAAAGAATGTCTACAAATAAAAACTACACAGAAGAATTGTGTGAAACTTCTTTCTGTTCTGTTTGTTCAACTAAAAGAGTTGAACCTTAGTTTTGATTGAGCCGTTCTGAAACACTCTTTCTGTAGAAAATGCAAGTGGAGATTCGGAGCGCTAAGTGGGTAATAGTGGAAAAAGGAATGTCTCCAAATATAAACTACACAGAATCATTCTGTGAAACTTCTTTCTGATCTGTGCATTCAGCTAACAGAGTTAAACCATACTTTTGATTGAGCAGATCTGAACACTCTTTCTGTAGAAAATGCAACTGGACATTTGGAGCGCTAAGAGAGTAGTAGTGGAAAAAGGAATATATTCAAATATAAACTACACAGAAGCATTCTGTGAAACTTCTTTCTGATCTGAGCATTCAGCTAACAGAGTTAAACCATACTTTTGATTGAGCAGTTTTGAAACACTCTGTCTGTAGAAAATGCAACTGGACATTCGTAGCGCTAAGTGGTTAATAGTGGAGAAAAGAATATGTTCAAATATAAACTACACAGAAGCATTGTATGAAACTTCTTTCTGTTCTGTGCATTCAACTAACAGAGTTGAACCTTACTTTTGATTGAGCCTTTCTGAAACACTCTTTCTATAGAAATTGCAATTGGACATTCTGAGCGCTAAGAGGCCTCTATTGGGAAAAATAATATCTTCAAATAAAAACTACACAGAAGCATTGTGTGAAACTTATTTCTGATATGTTCATTAAGCTAACAGAGTTAAACCATACTTTTGATTGCGCAGTTCTGAACACTCTTTCTGTAGAAAATGCAAGTGGACTTTCGGAGCGCTAAGAGGGTAATAGTTTAAAAAAGGAATATATTCAAATATAAACTACACAGTAGCATTCTGTGAAAACTCTTTCTGTTCTGTGCATTCAGCTAACAGAGTTGAACCTTACTTTTGATTGAGCCGTTCTGAAACACTCTTTCTGTAGAAACTGCAATTGGACATGCTAAGCGCTAAGAGGCCTACATTGGGAAAAAGAATATCTTCAAATAAAAACTACACAGATGCATTCTGCGAAACTTATTTCGGATCTGTAAATTCAGTTAACAGAGATAAAACATATTTTTGATTGAGCAGTTATGAAACACTCTTTTTGTAGAAAATGCAAGTGGAGATTCGGCTCGCTAAGAGGGTAATAGTGGAAAAAGTAATGTCTTCAAATATAAACTACACAGAATCATTCGGTGAAACTTCTTTCTGATCTGTGCATTCAGCTAACAGAGTTAAACCATACTTTTGATTGAGCAGATCTGAACACTCTTTCTGTAGAAAATGCAACTGGACATTTGGAGCGCTAAGAGCGTAGTAGTGGAAAAAGGAATATATTCAAATATAAACTACACAGAAGCATTCTGTGAAACTTCTTCTGATCTGAGCATTCAGCTAACAGAGTTAAACCATACTTTTAATTGAGCAGTTTTGAAACACTCTGTCTGTAGAAAATGCAACTGGACATTCGTAGCGCTAAGTGGGTAATAGTGGAAAAAAGAATATGTTCAAATATAAACTACACAGAAGCATTCTGTGAAACTTCTTTCTGTTCTGTGCATTCGACTAACAGAGTTGAACCTTACTTTTGATTGAGCCGTTCTGAAACACTCTTTCTGTAGAAACTGCAATTGGACATTCTGAGCGCTAAGAGGCCTATATTGGGAAAAAGAATGTCTACAAATAAAAACTACACAGAAGAATTGTGTGAAACTTCTTTCTGTTCTGTTTGTTCAACTAAAAGAGTTGAACCTTAGTTTTGATTGAGCCATTCTGAAACACTCTTTCTGAAGAAAATGCAAGTGGAGATTCGGAGCGCTAAGAGGGTAATAGTGGAAAAAGGAATGTCTCCAAATATAAACTACACAGAATCATTCTGTGAAACTTCTTTCTGATCTGTGCATTCAGCTAACAGAGGTAAAACATACTTTTGATTGAGCAGATCTGAACACTCTTTCTGTAGAAAATGCAACTGGACATTTGGAGCGCTAAGAGAGTAGTAGTGGAAAAAGGAATATATTCAAATATAAACTACACAGAAGCATTCTGTGAAACTTCTTTCTGATCTGAGCATTCAGCTAACAGTGTTAAACCATACGTTTGATTGAGCAGTTTTGAAACACTCTGTCTGTAGAAAATGCAACTGGACATTCGTAGCGCTAAGTGGGTAATAGTGGAGAAAAGAATATGTTCAAATATAAACTACACAGAAGCATTGTATGAAACTTCTTTCTGTTCTGTGCATTCAGCTAACAGAGTTGAACCTTACTTTTGATTGAGCCGTTGTGAAACACTCTTTCTGTAGAAACTGCAATTGGACATTCTGAGCGCTAAGAGGAATCTATTGGGAAAAATAATATCTTCAAATAAAAACTACACAGAAGCATTGTGTGAAACTTATTTCTGATATGTTCATTAAGCTAACAGAGTTAAACCATACTTTTGATTGTGCAGTTCTGAACACTCTTTCTGAAGAAAATGCAAGTGGACATTCGGAGCGCTAAGAGGGTAATAGTGGAAAAAGGAATGTCTTCAAATATAAACTACACAGAATCATTCGGTGAAACTTCTTTCTTATCTGTGCATTCAGCTAACAGAGTTAAACCATACTTTTGATTGAGCAGATCTGAACACTCTTTCTGTAGAAAATGCAACTGGACATTTGGAGCGCTAAGAGCTTAGTAGTGGAAAAAGGAATATATTCAAATATAAACTACACAGAAGCATTCTGTGAAACTTCTTTCCGATCTGAGCATTCAGCTAACAGAGTTAAACCATACCTTTGATTGAGCAGTTTTGAAACACTCTGTCTGTAGAAAATGCAACTGGACATTCGTAGCGCTAAGTGGGTAATAGTGGAAAAAAGAATATGTTCAAATATAAACTACACAGAAGCATTCTGTGAAACTTCTTTCTGTTCTGTGCATTCAACTAACAGAGTTGAACCTTACTTTTGATTGAGCCGTTCTGAAACACTCTTTCTGTAGAAACTGCAATTGGACATTCTGAGCGCTAAGAGGCCTATATTGGGAAAAAGAATATCTACAAATAAAAACTACACAGAAGAATTGTGTGAAACTTCTTTCTGTTCTGTTTGTTCAACTAAAAGAGTTGAACCTTAGTTTTGATTGAGCCGTTCTGAAACACTCTTTCTGTAGAAAATGCAAGTGGAGATTCGGAGCGCAAAGAGGGTAATAGTGGAAAAAGGAATGTCTCCAAATATAAACTACACAGAATCATTCTGTGAAATTTCTTTCTGATCTGTGCATTCAGCTAACAGAGTTAAACCATACTTTTGATTGAGCAGATCTGAACACTCTTTCTGTAGAAAATGGAACTGGACATTTGGAGCGCTAAGAGAGTAGTAGTGGAAAAAGGAATATATTCAAATATAAACTACACAGAAGCATTCTGTGAAACTTCTTTCTGATCTGAGCATTCAGCTAACAGAGTTAAAACATACTTTTGATTGAGCAGTTTTGAAACACTCTGTCTGTAGAAAATGCAACTGGACATTCGTAGCGCTAAGTGGGTAATAGTGGAGAAAAGAATATGTTCAAATATAAACTACACAGAAGCATTGTATGAAACTTCTTTCTGTTCTGTGCATTCAACTAACAGAGTTGAACCTTACTTTTGATTGAGCCTTTCTGAAACACTCTTTCTGTAGAAACTGCAATTGGACATTCTGAGCGCTAAGAGGACTCTATTGGGAAAAATAATATCTTCAAATAAAAACTACACAGAAGCATTGTGTGAAACTTATTTCTGATATGTTCATTAAGCTAACAGAGTTAAACCATACTTTTGATTGCGCAGTTCTGAACACTCTTTCTGTAGAAAATGCAAGTGGACATTCGGAGCGCTAAGAGGGTAATAGTGGAAAAAGGAATATATTCAAATATAAACTACACAGTAGCATTCTGTGAAAACATTTTCTGTTCTGTGCATTCAGCTAACAGTGTTGAACCTTACTTTTGATTGAGCCGTTGTGAAACACTCTTTCTGTAGAAACTGCAATTGGACATGCTAAGCGCTAAGAGGCCTACATTGGGAAAAAGAATATCTTCAAATAAAAACTACACAGATGCATTCTGCGAAACTTATTTCTGATCTGTAAATTCAGTTAACAGATATAAAACATATTTTTGATTGAGCAGTTATGAAACACTATTTTTGTAGAAAATGCAAGTGGAGATTCGGAGCGCTAAGAGGGTAATAGTGGAAAAAGGAATGTCTTCAAATATAAACTACACAGAATCATTCGGTGAAACTTCTTTCTGATCTGTGCATTCAGCTAACAGAGTTAAACCCTACTTTTGATTGAGCAGATCTGAACACTCTTTCTGTAGAAAATGCAACTGGACATTTGGAGCGCTAAGAGCGTAGTAGTGGAAAAAGGAATATATTCAAATATAAACTACACAGAAGCATTCTGTGAAACTTCTTTCTGATCTGAGCATTCAGCTAACAGAGTTAAACCATACTTTTGATTGAGCAGTTTTGAAACACTCTGTCTGTAGAAAATGCAACTGGACATTCGTAGCGCTAAGTGGGTAATAGTGGAAAAAAGAATATGTTCAAATATAAACTACACAGAAGCATTCTGTGAAACTTCTTTCTGTTCTGTGCATTCAACTAACAGAGTTGGAAATTACTTTTGATTGAGCCGTTCTGAAACACTCTTTCTGTAGAAACTGCAATTGGACATTCTGAGCGCTAAGAGGCCTATATTGGGAAAAAGAATGTCTACAAATAAAAACTACACAGAAGAATTGTGTGAAACTTCTTTCTGTTCTGTTTGTTCAACTAAAAGAGTTGAACCTTAGTTTTGATTGAGCCGTTCTGAAACACTCTTTCTGTAGAAAATGCAAGTGGAGATTCGGAGCGCTAAGAGGGTAATAGTGGAAAAAGTAATGTCTCCAAATATAAACTACACAGAATCATTCTGTGAAACTTCTTTCTGATCTGTGCATTCAGCTAACAGAGTTAAACCATACTTTTGATTGAGCAGATCTGAACACTCTTTCTGTAGAAAATGCAACTGGACATTTGGAGCGCTAAGAGAGTAGTAGAGGAAAAAGGAATATATTCAAATATAAACTACACAGAAGCATTCTGTGAAACTTCTTTCTGATCTGAGCATTCAGCTAACAGAGTTAAACCATACTTTTGATTGAGCAGTTTTGAAACACTCTGTCTGTAGAAAATGCAACTGGACATTCGTAGCGCTAAGTGGGTAATAGTGGAGAAAAGAATATGTTCAAATATAAACTACACAGAAGCATTGTATGAAACTTCTTTCTGTTCTGTGCATTCAGCTAACAGAGTTCAACCTTACTTTTGATTGAGCCATTCTGAAACACTCTTTCTGTAGAAACTGCAATTGGACATGCTAAGCGCTAAGAGGCCTACACTGGGAAAAAGAATATCTTCAAATAAAAACTACACAGATGCATTCTGTGAAACTTATTTCTGATCTGTAAATTCAGTTAACAGAGATAAAACATATTTTTGATTGAGCAGTTATGAAACACTCTTTTTGTAGAAAATGCAAGTGGAGATTCGGAGCGCTAAGAGGGTAATAGTGGAAAAAGGAATGTCTTCAAATATAAACTACACAGAATCATTCGGTGAAACTTCTTTCTGATCTGAGGATTCAGCTAACAGAGTTAAACCATACTTTTGATTGAGCAGTTTTGAAACACTCTGTCTGTAGAAAATGCAACTGGACATTTGGAGCGCTAAGAGAGTAGTAGTGGAAAAAGGAATATATTCAAATATAAACTACACAGAAGCATTCTGTGAAACTTCTTTCTGATCTGAGCATTCAGCTAACAGAGTTAAACCATACTTTTGATTGAGCAGTTTTGAAACACTCTTTCTGTAGAAATTGCAATTGGACATTCTGAGCGCTAAGAGGCCTCTATTGGGAAAAATAATATCTTCAAATAAAAACTACACAGAAGCATTGTGTGAAACTTATTTCTGATATGTTCATTAAGCTAACAGAGTTAAACCATACTTTTGATTGCGCAGTTCTGAACACTCTGTCTGTAGAAAATGCAAGTGGACATTCGGAGCGCTAAGAGGGTAATAGTGGAAAAAGGAATATATTCAAATATAAACTACACAGTAGCATTCTGTGAAAACTCTTACTGTTCTGTGCATTCAGCTAACAGAGTTGAACCTTACTTTTGATTGAGCCGTTCTGAAACACTCTTTCTGTAGAAACTGCAATTGGACATGCTAAGCGCTATGAGGCCTACATTGGGAAAAAGAATATCTTCAAATAAAAACTACACAGATGCATTCTGTGAAACTTATTTCTGATCTGTAAATTCAGTTTACAGAGATAAAACATATTTTTGATTGAGCAGTTATGAAACACTCTTTTTGTAGGAAATGCAAGTGGAGATTCGGAGCGCTAAGAGGGTAATAGTGGAAAAAGGAATGTCTTCAAATATAAACTACACAGGATCATTCGGTGAAATTTCTTTCTGATCTGTGCATTCAGCTAACAGAGTTAAACCATACTTTTGATTGAGCAGATCTGAACACTCTTTCTGTAGAAAATGGAACTGGACATTTGGAGCGCTAAGAGAGTAGTAGTGGAAAAAGGAATATATTCAAATATAAACTACACAGAAGCATTCTGTGAAACTTCTTTCTGATCTGAGCATTCAGCTAACAGAGTTAAAACATACTTTTGATTGAGCAGTTTTGAAACACTCTCTCTGTAGAAAATGCAACTGGACATTCGTAGCGCTAAGTGGGTAATAGTGGAGAAAAGAATATGTTCAAATATAAACTACACAGAAGCATTGTATGAAACTTCTTTCTGTTCTGTGCATTCAACTAACAGAGTTGAACCTTACTTTTGATTGAGCCTTTCTGAAACACTCTTTCTGTAGAAACTGCAATTGGACATTCTGAGCGCTAAGAGGACTCTATTGGGAAAAATAATATCTTCAAATAAAAACTACACAGAAGCATTGTGTGAAACTTATTTCTGATATGTTCATTAAGCTAACAGAGTTAAACCATACTTTTGATTGCGCAGTTCTGAACACTCTTTCTGTAGAAAATGCAAGTGGACATTCGGAGCGCTAAGAGGGTAATAGTGGAAAAAGGAATGTCTTCAAATATAAACTACACAGAATCATTCGGTGAAACTTCTTTCTGATCTGTGCATTCAGCTAACAGAGTTAAACCATACTTTTGATTGAGCAGATCTGAACACTCTTTCTGTAGAAAATGCAACTGGACATTTGGAGCGCTAAGAGCGTAGTAGTGGAAAAAGGAATATATTCAAATATAAACTACACAGAAGCATTCTGTGAAACTTCTTTCTGATCTGAGCATTCAGCTAACAGAGTTAAACCATACTTTTGATTGAGCAGTTTTGAAACTATCTGTCTGTAGAAAATGCAACTGGACATTCGTAGCGCTAAGTGGGTAATAGTGGAAAAAAGAATATGTTTAAATATAAACTACACAGAAGCATTCTGTGAAACTTCTTTCTGTTCTGTGCATTCAACTAACAGAGTTGAACCTTACTTTTGATTGAGCCGTTCTGAAACACTCTGTCTGTAGAAACTGCAATTGGACATTCTGAGCGCTAAGAGGCCTATATTGGGAAAAAGAATGTCTACAAATAAAAACTACACAGAAGAATTGTGTGAAACTTCTTTCTGTTCTGTTTGTTCAACTAAAAGAGTTGAACCTTAGTTTTGATTGAGCCGTTCTGAAACACTCTTTCTGTAGAAAATGCAAGTGGAGATTCGGAGCGCTAAGTGGGTAATAGTGGAAAAAGGAATGTCTCCAAATATAAACTACACAGAATCATTCTGTGAAACTTCTTTCTGATCTGTGCATTCAGCTAACAGAGTTAAACCATACTTTTGATTGAGCAGATCTGAACACTCTTTCTGTAGAAAATGCAACTGGACATTTGGAGCGCTAAGAGAGTAGTAGTGGAAAAAGGAATATATTCAAATATAAACTACACAGAAGCATTCTGTGAAACTTCTTTCTGATCTGAGCATTCAGCTAACAGAGTTAAACCATACTTTTGATTGAGCAGTTTTGAAACACTCTGTAGAAAATGCAACTGGACATTCGTAGCGCTAAGTGGTTAATAGTGGAGAAAAGAATATGTTCAAATATAAACTACACAGAAGCATTGTATGAAACTTCTTTCTGTTCTGTGCATCCAACTAACAGAGTTGAACCTTACTTTTGATTGAGCGTTTCTGAAACACTCTTTCTATAGAAATTGCAATTGGACATTCTGAGCGCTAAGAGGCCTCTATTGGGAAAAATAATATCTTCAAATAAAAACTACACAGAAGCATTGTGTGAAACATATTTCTGATATGTTCATTAAGCTAACAGAGTTAAACCATACTTTTGATTGCGCAGTTCTGAACACTCTTTCTGTAGAAAATGCAAGTGGACTTTCGGAGCGCTAAGAGGGTAATAGTTTAAAAAAGGAATATATTCAAATATAATCTACACAGTAGCATTCTGTGAAAACTCTTACTGTTCTGTGCATTCAGCTAACAGAGTTGAACCTTACTTTTGATTGAGCCGTTCTGAAACACTCTTTCTGTAGAAACTGCAATTGGACATGCTAAGCGCTAAGAGGCCTACATTGGGAAAAAGAATATCTTCAAATAAAAACTACACAGATGCATTCTGCGAAACTTATTTCGGATCTGTAAATTCAGTTAACAGAGATAAAACATATTTTTGATTGAGCAGTTATGAAACACTCTTTTTGTAGAAAATGCAAGTGGAGATTCGGAGCGCTAAGAGGGTAATAGTGGAAAAAGGAATGTCTTCAAATATAAACTACACAGAATCATTCGGTGAAACTTCTTTCTGATCTGTGCATTCAGCTAACAGAGTTAAACCATACTTTTGATTGAGCAGATCTGAACACTCTTTCTGTAGAAAATGCAACTGGACATTTGGAGCGCTAAGAGCGTAGTAGTGGAAAAAGGAATATATTCAAATATAAACTACACAGAAGCATTCTGTGAAACTTCTTCTGATCTGAGCATTCAGCTAACAGAGTTAAACCATACTTTTAATTGAGCAGTTTTGAAACACTCTGTCTGTAGAAAATGCAACTGGACATTCGTAGCGCTAAGTGGGTAATAGTGGAAAAAAGAATATGTTCAAATATAAACTACACAGAAGCATTCTGTGAAACTTCTTTCTGTTCTGTGCATTCGACTAACAGAGTTGAACCTTACTTTTGATTGAGCCGTTCTGAAACACTCTTTCTGTAGAAACTGCAATTGGACATTCTGAGCGCTAAGAGGCCTATATTGGGAAAAAGAATGTCTACAAATAAAAACTACACAGAAGAATTGTGTGAAACTTCTTTCTGTTCTGTTTGTTCAACTAAAAGAGTTGAACCTTAGTTTTGATTGAGCCATTCTGAAACACTCTTTCTGAAGAAAATGCAAGTGGAGATTCGGAGCGCTAAGAGGGTAATAGTGGAAAAAGGAATGTCTCCAAATATAAACTACACAGAATCATTCTGTGAAACTTCTTTCTGATCTGTGCATTCAGCTAACAGAGGTAAAACATACTTTTGATTGAGCAGATCTGAACACTCTTTCTGTAGAAAATGCAACTGGACATTTGGAGCGCTAAGAGAGTAGTAGTGGAAAAAGGAATATATTCAAATATAAACTACACAGAAGCATTCTGTGAAACTTCTTTCTGATCTGAGCATTCAGCTAACAGTGTTAAACCATACGTTTGATTGAGCAGTTTTGAAACACTCTGTCTGTAGAAAATGCAACTGGACATTCGTAGCGCTAAGTGGGTAATAGTGGAGAAAAGAATATGTTCAAATATAAACTACACAGAAGCATTGTATGAAACTTCTTTCTGTTCTGTGCATTCAGCTAACAGAGTTGAACCTTACTTTTGATTGAGCCGTTGTGAAACACTCTTTCTGTAGAAACTGCAATTGGACATTCTGAGCGCTAAGAGGAATCTATTGGGAAAAATAATATCTTCAAATAAAAACTACACAGAAGCATTGTGTGAAACTTATTTCTGATATGTTCATTAAGCTAACAGAGTTAAACCATACTTTTGATTGTGCAGTTCTGAACACTCTTTCTGAAGAAAATGCAAGTGGACATTCGGAGCGCTAAGAGGGTAATAGTGGAAAAAGGAATGTCTTCAAATATAAACTACACAGAATCATTCGGTGAAACTTCTTTCTTATCTGTGCATTCAGCTAACAGAGTTAAACCATACTTTTGATTGAGCAGATCTGAACACTCTTTCTGTAGAAAATGCAACTGGACATTTGGAGCGCTAAGAGCGTAGTAGTGGAAAAAGGAATATATTCAAATATAAACTACACAGAAGCATTCTGTGAAACTTCTTTCTGATCTGAGCATTCAGCTAACAGAGTTAAAACATACTTTTGATTGAGCAGTTTTGAAACACTCTGTCTGTAGAAAATGCAACTGGACATTCGTAGCGCTAAGTGGGTAATAGTGGAGAAAAAAATATGTTCAAATATAAACTACACAGAAGCATTGTATGAAACTTCTTTCTGTTCTGTGCATTCAACTAACAGAGTTGAACCTTACTTTTGATTGAGCCTTTCTGAAACACTCTTTCTGTAGAAACTGCAATTGGACATTCTGAGCGCTAAGAGGACTCTATTGGGAAAAATAATATCTTCAAATAAAAACTACACAGAAGCATTGTGTGAAACTTATTTCTGATATGTTCATTAAGCTAACAGAGTTAAACCATACTTTTGATTGCGCAGTTCTGAACACTCTTTCTGTAGAAAATGCAAGTGGACATTCGGAGCGCTAAGAGGGTAATAGTGGAAAAAGGAATATATTCAAATATAAACTACACAGTAGCATTCTGTGAAAACATTTTCTGTTCTGTGCATTCAGCTAACAGAGTTGAACCTTACTTTTGATTGAGCCGTTGTGAAACACTCTTTCTGTAGAAACTGCAATTGGACATGCTAAGCGCTAAGAGGCCTACATTGGGAAAAAGAATATCTTCAAATAAAAACTACACAGATGCATTCTGCGAAACTTATTTCTGATCTGTAAATTCAGTTAACAGATATAAAACATATTTTTGATTGAGCAGTTATGAAACACTATTTTTGTAGAAAATGCAAGTGGAGATTCGGAGCGCTAAGAGGGTAATAGTGGAAAAAGGAATGTCTTCAAATATAAACTACACAGAATCATTCGGTGAAACTTCTTTCTGATCTGTGCATTCAGCTAACAGAGTTAAACCCTACTTTTGATTGAGCAGATCTGAACACTCTTTCTGTAGAAAATGCAACTGGACATTTGGAGCGCTAAGAGCGTAGTAGTGGAAAAAGGAATATATTCAAATATAAACTACACAGAAGCATTCTGTGAAACTTCTTTCTGATCTGAGCATTCAGCTAACAGAGTTAAACCATACTTTTGATTGAGCAGTTTTGAAACACTCTGTCTGTAGAAAATGCAACTGGACATTCGTAGCGCTAAGTGGGTAATAGTGGAAAAAAGAATATGTTCAAATATAAACTACACAGAAGCATTCTGTGAAACTTCTTTCTGTTCTGTGCATTCAACTAACAGAGTTGGAAATTACTTTTGATTGAGCCGTTCTGAAACACTCTTTCTGTAGAAACTGCAATTGGACATTCTGAGCGCTAAGAGGCCTATATTGGGAAAAAGAATGTCTACAAATAAAAACTACACAGAAGAATTGTGTGAAACTTCTTTCTGTTCTGTTTGTTCAACTAAAAGAGTTGAACCTTAGTTTTGATTGAGCCGTTCTGAAACACTCTTTCTGTAGAAAATGCAAGTGGAGATTCGGAGCGCTAAGAGGGTAATAGTGGAAAAAGTAATGTCTCCAAATATAAACTACACAGAATCATTCTGTGAAACTTCTTTCTGATCTGTGCATTCAGCTAACAGAGTTAAACCATACTTTTGATTGAGCAGATCTGAACACTCTTTCTGTAGAAAATGCAACTGGACATTTGGAGCGCTAAGAGAGTAGTAGTGGAAAAAGGAATATATTCAAATATAAACTACACAGAAGCATTCTGTGAAACTTCTTTCTGATCTGAGCATTCAGCTAACAGTGTTAAACCATACGTTTGATTGAGCAGTTTTGAAACACTCTGTCTGTAGAAAATGCAACTGGACATTCGTAGCGCTAAGTGGGTAATAGTGGAGAAAAGAATATGTTCAAATATAAACTACACAGAAGCATTGTATGAAACTTCTTTCTGTTCTGTGCATTCAGCTAACAGAGTTGAACCTTACTTTTGATTGAGCCGTTGTGAAACACTCTTTCTGTAGAAACTGCAATTGGACATTCTGAGCGCTAAGAGGAATCTATTGGGAAAAATAATATCTTCAAATAAAAACTACACAGAAGCATTGTGTGAAACTTATTTCTGATATGTTCATTAAGCTAACAGAGTTAAACCATACTTTTGATTGTGCAGTTCTGAACACTCTTTCTGAAGAAAATGCAAGTGGACATTCGGAGCGCTAAGAGGGTAATAGTGGAAAAAGGAATGTCTTCAAATATAAACTACACAGAATCATTCGGTGAAACTTCTTTCTTATCTGTGCATTCAGCTAACAGAGTTAAACCATACTTTTGATTGAGCAGATCTGAACACTCTTTCTGTAGAAAATGCAACTGGACATTTGGAGCGCTAAGAGCGTAGTAGTGGAAAAAGGAATATATTCAAATATAAACTACACAGAAGCATTCTGTGAAACTTCTTTCTGATCTGAGCATTCAGCTAACAGAGTTAAAACATACTTTTGATTGAGCAGTTTTGAAACACTCTGTCTGTAGAAAATGCAACTGGACATTCGTAGCGCTAAGTGGGTAATAGTGGAGAAAAAAATATGTTCAAATATAAACTACACAGAAGCATTGTATGAAACTTCTTTCTGTTCTGTGCATTCAACTAACAGAGTTGAACCTTACTTTTGATTGAGCCTTTCTGAAACACTCTTTCTGTAGAAACTGCAATTGGACATTCTGAGCGCTAAGAGGACTCTATTGGGAAAAATAATATCTTCAAATAAAAACTACACAGAAGCATTGTGTGAAACTTATTTCTGATATGTTCATTAAGCTAACAGAGTTAAACCATACTTTTGATTGCGCAGTTCTGAACACTCTTTCTGTAGAAAATGCAAGTGGACATTCGGAGCGCTAAGAGGGTAATAGTGGAAAAAGGAATATATTCAAATATAAACTACACAGTAGCATTCTGTGAAAACATTTTCTGTTCTGTGCATTCAGCTAACAGAGTTGAACCTTACTTTTGATTGAGCCGTTGTGAAACACTCTTTCTGTAGAAACTGCAATTGGACATGCTAAGCGCTAAGAGGCCTACATTGGGAAAAAGAATATCTTCAAATAAAAACTAAACAGATGCATTCTGCGAAACTTATTTCTGATCTGTAAATTCAGTTAACAGATATAAAACATATTTTTGATTGAGCAGTTATGAAACACTATTTTTGTAGAAAATGCAAGTGGAGATTCGGAGCGCTAAGAGGGTAATAGTGGAAAAAGGAATGTCTTCAAATATAAACTACACAGAATCATTCGGTGAAACTTCTTTCTGATCTGTGCATTCAGCTAACAGAGTTAAACCCTACTTTTGATTGAGCAGATCTGAACACTCTTTCTGTAGAAAATGCAACTGGACATTTGGAGCGCTAAGAGCGTAGTAGTGGAAAAAGGAATATATTCAAATATAAACTACACAGAAGCATTCTGTGAAACTTCTTTCTGATCTGAGCATTCAGCTAACAGAGTTAAACCATACTTTTGATTGAGCAGTTTTGAAACACTCTGTCTGTAGAAAATGCAACTGGACATTCGTAGCGCTAAGTGGGTAATAGTGGAAAAAAGAATATGTTCAAATATAAACTACACAGAAGCATTCTGTGAAACTTCTTTCTGTTCTGTGCATTCAACTAACAGAGTTGGAAATTACTTTTGATTGAGCCGTTCTGAAACACTCTTTCTGTAGAAACTGCAATTGGACATTCTGAGCGCTAAGAGGCCTATATTGGGAAAAAGAATGTCTACAAATAAAAACTACACAGAAGAATTGTGTGAAACTTCTTTCTGTTCTGTTTGTTCAACTAAAAGAGTTGAACCTTAGTTTTGATTGAGCCGTTCTGAAACACTCTTTCTGTAGAAAATGCAAGTGGAGATTCGGAGCGCTAAGAGGGTAATAGTGGAAAAAGTAATGTCTCCAAATATAAACTACACAGAATCATTCTGTGAAACTTCTTTCTGATCTGTGCATTCAGCTAACAGAGTTAAACCATACTTTTGATTGAGCAGATCTGAACACTCTTTCTGTAGAAAATGCAACTGGACATTTGGAGCGCTAAGAGAGTAGTAGTGGAAAAAGGAATATATTCAAATATAAACTACACAGAAGCATTCTGTGAAACTTCTTTCTGATCTGAGCATTCAGCTAACAGAGTTAAACCATACTTTTGATTGAGCAGTTTTGAAACACTCTGTCTGTAGAAAATGCAACTGGACATTCGTAGCGCTAAGTGGGTAATAGTGGAGAAAAGAATATGTTCAAATATAAACTACACAGAAGCATTGTATGAAACTTCTTTCTGTTCTGTGCATTCAGCTAACAGAGTTCAACCTTACTTTTGATTGAGCCATTCTGAAACACTCTTTCTGTAGAAACTGCAATTGGACATGCTAAGCGCTAAGAGGCCTACACTGGGAAAAAGAATATCTTCAAATAAAAACTACACAGATGCATTCTGTGAAACTTATTTCTGATCTGTAAATTCAGTTAACAGAGATAAAACATATTTTTGATTGAGCAGTTATGAAACACTCTTTTTGTAGAAAATGCAAGTGGAGATTCGGAGCGCTAAGAGGGTAATAGTGGAAAAAGGAATGTCTTCAAATATAAACTACACAGAATCATTCGGTGAAACTTCTTTCTGATCTGTGCATTCAGCTAACAGAGTTAAACCCTACTTTTGATTGAGCAGATCTGAACACTCTTTCTGTAGAAAATGCAACTGGACATTTGGAGCGCTAAGAGCGTAGTAGTGGAAAAAGGAATATATTCAAATATAAACTACACAGAAGCATTCTGTGAAACTTCTTTCTGATCTGAGCATTCAGCTAACAGAGTTAAACCATACTTTTGATTGAGCAGTTTTGAAACACTCTGTCTGTAGAAAATGCAACTGGACATTCGTAGCGCTAAGTGGGTAATAGTGGAAAAAAGAATATGTTCAAATATAAACTACACAGAAGCATTCTGTGAAACTTCTTTCTGTTCTGTGCATTCAACTAACAGAGTTGGAAATTACTTTTGATTGAGCCGTTCTGAAACACTCTTTCTGTAGAAACTGCAATTGGACATTCTGAGCGCTAAGAGGCCTATATTGGGAAAAAGAATGTCTACAAATAAAAACTACACAGAAGAATTGTGTGAAACTTCTTTCTGTTCTGTTTGTTCAACTAAAAGAGTTGAACCTTAGTTTTGATTGAGCCGTTCTGAAACACTCTTTCTGTAGAAAATGCAAGTGGAGATTCGGAGCGCTAAGAGGGTAATAGTGGAAAAAGTAATGTCTCCAAATATAAACTACACAGAATCATTCTGTGAAACTTCTTTCTGATCTGTGCATTCAGCTAACAGAGTTAAACCATACTTTTGATTGAGCAGATCTGAACACTCTTTCTGTAGAAAATGCAACTGGACATTTGGAGCGCTAAGAGAGTAGTAGTGGAAAAAGGAATATATTCAAATATAAACTACACAGAAGCATTCTGTGAAACTTCTTTCTGATCTGAGCATTCAGCTAACAGTGTTAAACCATACGTTTGATTGAGCAGTTTTGAAACACTCTGTCTGTAGAAAATGCAACTGGACATTCGTAGCGCTAAGTGGGTAATAGTGGAGAAAAGAATATGTTCAAATATAAACTACACAGAAGCATTGTATGAAACTTCTTTCTGTTCTGTGCATTCAGCTAACAGAGTTGAACCTTACTTTTGATTGAGCCGTTGTGAAACACTCTTTCTGTAGAAACTGCAATTGGACATTCTGAGCGCTAAGAGGAATCTATTGGGAAAAATAATATCTTCAAATAAAAACTACACAGAAGCATTGTGTGAAACTTATTTCTGATATGTTCATTAAGCTAACAGAGTTAAACCATACTTTTGATTGTGCAGTTCTGAACACTCTTTCTGAAGAAAATGCAAGTGGACATTCGGAGCGCTAAGAGGGTAATAGTGGAAAAAGGAATGTCTTCAAATATAAACTACACAGAATCATTCGGTGAAACTTCTTTCTTATCTGTGCATTCAGCTAACAGAGTTAAACCATACTTTTGATTGAGCAGATCTGAACACTCTTTCTGTAGAAAATGCAACTGGACATTTGGAGCGCTAAGAGCGTAGTAGTGGAAAAAGGAATATATTCAAATATAAACTACACAGAAGCATTCTGTGAAACTTCTTTCTGATCTGAGCATTCAGCTAACAGAGTTAAAACATACTTTTGATTGAGCAGTTTTGAAACACTCTGTCTGTAGAAAATGCAACTGGACATTCGTAGCGCTAAGTGGGTAATAGTGGAGAAAAAAATATGTTCAAATATAAACTACACAGAAGCATTGTATGAAACTTCTTTCTGTTCTGTGCATTCAACTAACAGAGTTGAACCTTACTTTTGATTGAGCCTTTCTGAAACACTCTTTCTGTAGAAACTGCAATTGGACATTCTGAGCGCTAAGAGGACTCTATTGGGAAAAATAATATCTTCAAATAAAAACTACACAGAAGCATTGTGTGAAACTTATTTCTGATATGTTCATTAAGCTAACAGAGTTAAACCATACTTTTGATTGCGCAGTTCTGAACACTCTTTCTGTAGAAAATGCAAGTGGACATTCGGAGCGCTAAGAGGGTAATAGTGGAAAAAGGAATATATTCAAATATAAACTACACAGTAGCATTCTGTGAAAACATTTTCTGTTCTGTGCATTCAGCTAACAGAGTTGAACCTTACTTTTGATTGAGCCGTTGTGAAACACTCTTTCTGTAGAAACTGCAATTGGACATGCTAAGCGCTAAGAGGCCTACATTGGGAAAAAGAATATCTTCAAATAAAAACTAAACAGATGCATTCTGCGAAACTTATTTCTGATCTGTAAATTCAGTTAACAGATATAAAACATATTTTTGATTGAGCAGTTATGAAACACTATTTTTGTAGAAAATGCAAGTGGAGATTCGGAGCGCTAAGAGGGTAATAGTGGAAAAAGGAATGTCTTCAAATATAAACTACACAGAATCATTCGGTGAAACTTCTTTCTGATCTGTGCATTCAGCTAACAGAGTTAAACCCTACTTTTGATTGAGCAGATCTGAACACTCTTTCTGTAGAAAATGCAACTGGACATTTGGAGCGCTAAGAGCGTAGTAGTGGAAAAAGGAATATATTCAAATATAAACTACACAGAAGCATTCTGTGAAACTTCTTTCTGATCTGAGCATTCAGCTAACAGAGTTAAACCATACTTTTGATTGAGCAGTTTTGAAACACTCTGTCTGTAGAAAATGCAACTGGACATTCGTAGCGCTAAGTGGGTAATAGTGGAAAAAAGAATATGTTCAAATATAAACTACACAGAAGCATTCTGTGAAACTTCTTTCTGTTCTGTGCATTCAACTAACAGAGTTGGAAATTACTTTTGATTGAGCCGTTCTGAAACACTCTTTCTGTAGAAACTGCAATTGGACATTCTGAGCGCTAAGAGGCCTATATTGGGAAAAAGAATGTCTACAAATAAAAACTACACAGAAGAATTGTGTGAAACTTCTTTCTGTTCTGTTTGTTCAACTAAAAGAGTTGAACCTTAGTTTTGATTGAGCCGTTCTGAAACACTCTTTCTGTAGAAAATGCAAGTGGAGATTCGGAGCGCTAAGAGGGTAATAGTGGAAAAAGTAATGTCTCCAAATATAAACTACACAGAATCATTCTGTGAAACTTCTTTCTGATCTGTGCATTCAGCTAACAGAGTTAAACCATACTTTTGATTGAGCAGATCTGAACACTCTTTCTGTAGAAAATGCAACTGGACATTTGGAGCGCTAAGAGAGTAGTAGTGGAAAAAGGAATATATTCAAATATAAACTACACAGAAGCATTCTGTGAAACTTCTTTCTGATCTGAGCATTCAGCTAACAGAGTTAAACCATACTTTTGATTGAGCAGTTTTGAAACACTCTGTCTGTAGAAAATGCAACTGGACATTCGTAGCGCTAAGTGGGTAATAGTGGAGAAAAGAATATGTTCAAATATAAACTACACAGAAGCATTGTATGAAACTTCTTTCTGTTCTGTGCATTCAGCTAACAGAGTTCAACCTTACTTTTGATTGAGCCATTCTGAAACACTCTTTCTGTAGAAACTGCAATTGGACATGCTAAGCGCTAAGAGGCCTACACTGGGAAAAAGAATATCTTCAAATAAAAACTACACAGATGCATTCTGTGAAACTTATTTCTGATCTGTAAATTCAGTTAACAGAGATAAAACATATTTTTGATTGAGCAGTTATGAAACACTCTTTTTGTAGAAAATGCAAGTGGAGATTCGGAGCGCTAAGAGGGTAATAGTGGAAAAAGGAATGTCTTCAAATATAAACTACACAGAATCATTCGGTGAAACTTCTTTCTGATCTGAGGATTCAGCTAACAGAGTTAAACCATACTTTTGATTGAGCAGTTTTGAAACACTCTGTCTGTAGAAAATGCAACTGGACATTTGGAGCGCTAAGAGAGTAGTAGTGGAAAAAGGAATATATTCAAATATAAACTACACAGAAGCATTCTGTGAAACTTCTTTCTGATCTGAGCATTCAGCTAACAGAGTTAAACCATACTTTTGATTGAGCAGTTTTGAAACACTCTTTCTGTAGAAATTGCAATTGGACATTCTGAGCGCTAAGAGGCCTCTATTGGGAAAAATAATATCTTCAAATAAAAACTACACAGAAGCATTGTGTGAAACTTATTTCTGATATGTTCATTAAGCTAACAGAGTTAAACCATACTTTTGATTGCGCAGTTCTGAACACTCTGTCTGTAGAAAATGCAAGTGGACATTCGGAGCGCTAAGAGGGTAATAGTGGAAAAAGGAATATATTCAAATATAAACTACACAGTAGCATTCTGTGAAAACTCTTACTGTTCTGTGCATTCAGCTAACAGAGTTGAACCTTACTTTTGATTGAGCCGTTCTGAAACACTCTTTCTGTAGAAACTGCAATTGGACATGCTAAGCGCTAAGAGGCCTACATTGGGAAAAAGAATATCTTCAAATAAAAACTGCACAGATGCATTCTGTGAAACTTATTTCTGATCTGTAAATTCAGTTTACAGAGATAAAACATATTTTTGATTGAGCAGTTATGAAACACTCTTTTTGTAGGAAATGCAAGTGGAGATTCGGAGCGCTAAGAGGGTAATAGTGGAAAAAGGAATGTCTTCAAATATAAACTACACAGGATCATTCGGTGAAATTTCTTTCTGATCTGTGCATTCAGCTAACAGAGTTAAACCATACTTTTGATTGAGCAGATCTGAACACTCTTTCTGTAGAAAATGGAACTGGACATTTGGAGCGCTAAGAGAGTAGTAGTGGAAAAAGGAATATATTCAAATATAAACTACACAGAAGCATTCTGTGAAACTTCTTTCTGATCTGAGCATTCAGCTAACAGAGTTAAAACATACTTTTGATTGAGCAGTTTTGAAACACTCTGTCTGTAGAAAATGCAACTGGACATTCGTAGCGCTAAGTGGGTAATAGTGGAGAAAAGAATATGTTCAAATATAAACTACACAGAAGCATTGTATGAAACTTCTTTCTGTTCTGTGCATTCAACTAACAGAGTTGAACCTTACTTTTGATTGAGCCTTTCTGAAACACTCTTTCTGTAGAAACTGCAATTGGACATTCTGAGCGCTAAGAGGACTCTATTGGGAAAAATAATATCTTCAAATAAAAACTACACAGAAGCATTGTGTGAAACTTATTTCTGATATGTTCATTAAGCTAACAGAGTTAAACCATACTTTTGATTGCGCAGTTCTGAACACTCTTTCTGTAGAAAATGCAAGTGGACATTCGGAGCGCTAAGAGGGTAATAGTGGAAAAAGGAATATATTCAAATATAAACTACACAGTAGCATTCTGTGAAAACATTTTCTGTTCTGTGCATTCAGCTAACAGAGTTGAACCTTACTTTTGATTGAGCCGTTGTGAAACACTCTTTCTGTAGAAACTGCAATTGGACATGCTAAGCGCTAAGAGGCCTACATTGGGAAAAAGAATATCTTCAAATAAAAACTACACAGATGCATTCTGCGAAACTTATTTCTGATCTGTAAATTCAGTTAACAGAGATAAAACATATTTTTGATTGAGCAGTTATGAAACACTATTTTTGTAGAAAATGCAAGTGGAGATTCGGAGCGCTAAGAGGGTAATAGTGGAAAAAGGAATGTCTTCAAATATAAACCACACAGAATCATTCGGTGAAACTTCTTTCTGATCTGTGCATTCAGCTAACAGAGTTAAACCATACTTTTGATTGAGCAGATCTGAACACTCTTTCTGTAGAAAATGCAACTGGACATTTGGAGCGCTAAGAGCGTAGTAGTGGAAAAAGGAATATATTCAAATATAAACTACACAGAAGCATTCTGTGAAACTTCTTTCTGATCTGAGCATTCAGCTAACAGAGTTAAACCATACTTTTGATTGAGCAGTTTTGAAACACTCTGTCTGTAGAAAATGCAACTGGACATTCGTAGCGCTAAGTGGGTAATAGTGGAAAAAAGAATATGTTCAAATATAAACTACACAGAAGCATTCTGTGAAACTTCTTTCTGTTCTGTGCATTCAACTAACAGAGTTGGAAATTACTTTTGATTGAGCCGTTCTGAAACACTCTTTCTGTAGAAACTGCAATTGGACATTCTGAGCGCTAAGAGGCCTATATTGGGAAAAAGAATGTCTACAAATAAAAACTACACAGAAGAATTGTGTGAAACTTCTTTCTGTTCTGTTTGTTCAACTAAAAGAGTTGAACCTTAGTTTTGATTGAGCCGTTCTGAAACACTCTTTCTGTAGAAAATGCAAGTGGAGATTCGGAGCGCTAAGAGGGTAATAGTGGAAAAAGGAATGTCTCCAAATATAAACTACACAGAATCATTCTGTGAAACTTCTTTCTGATCTGTGCATTCAGCTAACAGAGTTAAACCATACTTTTGATTGAGCAGATCTGAACACTCTTTCTGTAGAAAATGCAACTGGACATTTGGAGCGCTAAGAGAGTAGTAGTGGAAAAAGGAATATATTCAAATATAAACTACACAGAAGCATTCTGTGAAACTTCTTTCTGATCTGAGCATTCAGCTAACAGAGTTAAACCATACTTTTGATTGAGCAGTTTTGAAACACTCTGTCTGTAGAAAATGCAACTGGACATTCGTAGCGCTAAGTGGGTAATAGTGGAGAAAAGAATATGTTCAAATATAAACTACACAGAAGCATTG
The DNA here is from genome assembly GCF_028878055.3 of Symphalangus syndactylus. Classification (NCBI taxonomy): domain Eukaryota; kingdom Metazoa; phylum Chordata; class Mammalia; order Primates; family Hylobatidae; genus Symphalangus; species Symphalangus syndactylus. Next base: position 14,058,991 of record NC_072447.2, on the reverse strand, counting down.
TATGAAACTTCTTTCTGTTCTGTGCATTCAGCTAACAGAGTTGAACCTTACTTTTGATTGAGCCGTTCTGAAACACTCTTTCTGTAGAAACTGCAATTGGACATGCTAAGCGCTAAGAGGCCTACATTGGGAAAAAGAATATCTTCAAATATAAACTACACAGATGCATTCTGTGAAACTTATTTCTGATCTGTAAATTCAGTTAACAGAGATAAAACATATTTTTGATTGAGCAGTTATGAAACACACTTTTTGTAGAAAATGCAAGTGGAGATTCGGAGCGCTGAGAGGGTAATAGTGGAAAAAGGAATGTCTTCAAATATAAACTACACAGAATCATTCGGTGAAACTTCTTTCTGATCTGAGGATTCAGCTAACAGAGTTAAACCATACTTTTGATTGAGCAGTTTTGAAACACTCTGTCTGTAGAAAATGCAACTGGACATTCGTAGCGCTAAGTGGGTAATAGTGGAGAAAAGAATATGTTCAAATATAAACTACACAGAAGCATTGTATGAAACTTCTTTCTGTTCTGTGCATTCAACTAACAGAGTTGAACCTTACTTTTGATTGAGCCTTTCTGAAACACTCTTTCTGTAGAAATTGCAATTGGACATTCTGAGCGCTAAGAGGCCTCTATTGGGAAAAATAATATCTTCAAATAAAAACTACACAGAAGCATTGTGTGAAACTTATTTCTGATTTGTTCATTAAGCTAACAGAGTTAAACCATACTTTTGATTGCGCAGTTCTGAACACTCTGTCTGTAGAAAATGCAAGTGGACATTCGGAGCGCTAAGAGGGTAATAGTGGAAAAAGGAATATATTCAAATATAAACTACACAGTAGCATTCTGTGAAAACTCTTACTGTTCTGTGCATTCAGCTAACAGAGTTGAACCTTACTTTTGATTGAGCTGTTCTGAAACACTCTTTCTGTAGAAACTGCAATTGGACATGCTAAGCGCTAAGAGGCCTACATTGGGAAAAAGAATATCTTCAAATAAAAACTACACAGATGCATTCTGTGAAACTTATTTCTGATCTGTAAATTCAGTTTACAGAGATAAAACATATTTTTGATTGAGCAGTTATGAAACACTCTTTTTGTAGGAAATGCAAGTGGAGATTCGGAGCGCTAAGAGGGTAATAGTGGAAAAAGGAATGTCTTCAAATATAAACTACACAGAATCATTCGGTGAAACTTCTTTCTGATCTGTGCATTCAGCTAACAGAGTTAAACCACACTTTTGATTGAGCAGATCTGAACACTCTTTCTGTAGAAAATGCAACTGGACATTTGGAGCGCTAAGAGCTTAGTAGTGGAAAAAGGAATATATTCAAATATAAACTACACAGAAGCATTCTGTGAAACTTCTTTCTGATCTGAGCATTCAGCTAACAGAGTTAAACCATAGTTTTGATTGAGTAGTTTTGAAACACTCTGTCTGTAGAAAATGCAACTGGACATTCGTAGCGCTAAGTGGGTAATAGTGGAGAAAAGAATATGTTCAAATATAAACTACACAGAAGCATTGTATGAAACTTCTTTCTGTTCTGTGCATTCAACTAACAGAGTTGAACCTTACTTTTGATTGAGCCTTTCTGAAACACTCTTTCTGTAGAAACTGCAACTGGACATTCTGAGCGCTAAGAGGCCTATATTGGGAAAAAGAATGTCTACAAATAAAAACTACACAGAAGAATTGTGTGAAACTTCTTTCTGTTCTGTTTGTTCAACTAAAAGGGTTGAACCTTAGTTTTGATTGAGCCGTTCTGAAACACTCTTTCTGTAGAAAATGCAAGTGGAGATTCGGAGCGCTAAGAGGGTAATAGTGGAAAAAGGAATGTCTCCAAATATAAACTACACAGAATCATTCTGTGAAACTACTTTCTGATCTGTGCATTCAGCTAACAGAGTTAAACCATACTTTTGATTGAGCAGATCTGAACACTCTTTCTGTAGAAAATGCAACTGGACATTTGGAGCGCTAAGAGAGTACTAGTGGAAAAAGGAATATATTCAAATATAAACTACACAGAAGCATTCTGTGAAACTTCTTTCTGATCTGAGCATTCAGCTAACAGAGTTAAACCATACTTTTGATTGAGCAGTTTTGAAACACTCTGTCTGTAGAAAATGCAACTGGACATTCGTAGCGCTAAGTGGGTAATAGTGGAGAAAAGGATATGTTCAAATATAAACTACACAGAAGCATTGTATGAAACTTCTTTCTGTTCTGTGCATTCAACTAACAGAGTTGAACCTTACTTTTGATTGAGCCTTTCTGAAACACTCTTTCTGTAGAAACTGCAATTGGACATTCTGAGCGCTAAGAGGCCTCTATTGGGAAAAATAATATCTTCAAATAAAAACTACACAGAAGCATTGTGTGAAACTTATTTCTGATATGTTCATTAAGCTAACAGAGTTAAACCATACTTTTGATTGCGCAGTTCTGAACACTCTTTCTGTAGAAAATGCAAGTGGACATTCAGAGCGCTAAGAGGTTAATAGTGGAAAAAGGAATATATTCAAATATAAACTACACAGTAGCATTCTGTGAAAACTCTTACTGTTCTGTGCATTCAGCTAACAGAGTTGAAACTTACTTTTGATTGAGCCGTTCTGAAACACTCTTTCTGTAGAAACTGCAATTGGACATGCTAAGCGCTAAGAGGCCTACATTGGGAAAAAGAATATCTTCAAATATAAACTACACAGATGCATTCTGTGAAACTTATTTCTGATCTGTAAATTCAGTTAACAGAGATAAAACATATTTTTGATTGAGCAGTTATGAAACACTCTTTTTGTAGGAAATGCAAGTGGAGATTCGGAGCGCTAAGGGGGTAATAGTGGAAAAAGGAATGTCTTCAAATATAAACTACACAGAATCATTCGGTGAAACTTCTTTCTGATCTGTGCATTCAGCTAACAGAGTTAAACCATACTTTTGATTGAGCAGATCTGAACACTCTTTCTGTAGAAAATGCAACTGGACATTTGGAGCACTAAGAGCTTAGTAGTGGAAAAAGGAATATATTCAAATATAAACTACACAGAAGCATTCTGTGAAACTTCTTTCTGATCTGAGCATTCAGCTAACAGAGTTAAACCATACTTTTGATTGAGCAGTTTTGAAACACTCTGTCTGTAGAAAATGCAACTGGACATTCGTAGCGCTAAGTGGGTAATAGTGGAGAAAAGAATATGTTCAAATATAAACTACACAGAAGCATTGTATGAAACTTCTTTCTGTTCTGTGCATTCAACTAACAGAGTTGAACCTTACTTTTGATTGAGCCTTTCTGAAACACTCTTTCTGTAGAAACTGCAATTGGACATTCTGAGCGCTAAGAGGCCTATATTGGGAAAAAGAATGTCTACAAATAAAAACTACACAGAAGAATTGTGTGAAACTACTTTCTGTTCGGTTTGTTCAACTAAAAGAGTTGAACCTTAGTTTTGATTGAGCCGTTCTGAAACACTCTTTCTGTAGAAAATGCAAGTGGAGATTCGGAGCGCTAAGAGGGTAATAGTGGAAAAAGGAATGTCTCCAAATATAAACTACACAGAATCATTCTGTGAAACTTCTTTCTGATCTGTGCATTCAGCTAACAGAGTTAAACCATACTTTTGATTGAGCAGATCTGAACACTCTTTCTGTAGAAAATGCAACTGGACATTTGGAGCGCTAAGAGAGTAGTAGTGGAAAAAGGAATATATTCAAATATAAACTACACAGAAGCATTCTGTGAAACTTCTTTCTGATCTGAGCATTCAGCTAACAGAGTTAAACCATACTTTTGATTGAGCAGTTTTGAAACACTCTGTCTGTAGAAAATGCAACTGGACATTCGTAGCGCTAAGTGGGTAATAGTGGAGAAAAGGATATGTTCAAATATAAACTACACAGAAGCATTGTATGAAACTTCTTTCTGTTCTGTGCATTCAACTAACAGAGTTGAACCTTACTTTTGATTGAGCCTTTCTGAAACACTCTTTCTGTAGAAACTGCAATTGGACATTCTGAGCGCTAAGAGGCCTCTATTGGGAAAAATAATATCTTCAAATAAAAACTACACAGAAGCATTGTGTGAAACTTATTTCTGATATGTTCATTAAGCTAACAGAGTTAAACCATACTTTTGATTGCGCAGTTCTGAACACTCTTTCTGTAGAAAATGCAAGTGGACATTCAGAGCGCTAAGAGGTTAATAGTGGAAAAAGGAATATATTCAAATATAAACTACACAGTAGCATTCGGTGAAAACTTTTACTGTTCTGTGCATTCAGCTAACAGAGTTGAAACTTACTTTTGATTGAGCCGTTCTGAAACACTCTTTCTGTAGAAACTGCAATTGGACATGCTAAGCGCTAAGAGGCCTACATTGGGAAAAAGAATATCTTCAAATAAAAACTACACAGATGCATTCTGTGAAACTTATTTCTGATCTGTAATTTCAGTTAACAGAGATAAAACATATTTTTGATTGAGCAGTTATGAAACACTCTTTTTGTAGGAAATGCAAGTGGAGATTCGGAGCGCTAAGGGGGTAATAGTGGAAAAAGGAATGTCTTCAAATATAAACTACACAGAATCATTCGGTGAAACTTCTTTCTGATCTGTGCATTCAGCTAACAGAGTTAAACCATACTTTTGATTGAGCAGATCTGAACACTCTTTCTGTAGAAAATGCAACTGGACATTTGGAGCACTAAGAGCTTAGTAGTGGAAAAAGGAATATATTCAAATATAAACTACACAGAAGCATTCTGTGAAACTTCTTTCTGATCTGAGCATTCAGCTAACAGAGTTAAACCATACTTTTGATTGAGCAGTTTTGAAACACTCTGTCTGTAGAAAATGCAACTGGACATTCGTAGCGCTAAGTGGGTAATAGTGGAGAAAAGAATATGTTCAAATATAAACTACACAGAAGCATTGTATGAAACTTCTTTCTGTTCTGTGCATTCAACTAACAGAGTTGAACCTTACTTTTGATTGAGCCTTTCTGAAACACTCTTTCTGTAGAAACTGCAATTGGACATTCTGAGCGCTAAGAGGCCTATATGGGGAAAAGAATGTCTACAAATAAAAACTACACAGAAGAATTGTGTGAAACTTCTTTCTGTTCGGTTTGTTCAACTAAAAGAGTTGAACCTTAGTTTTGATTGAGCCGTTCTGAAACACTCTTTCTGTAGAAAATGCAAGTGGAGATTCGGAGCGCTAAGAGGGTAATAGTGGAAAGAGGAATGACTCCAAATATAAACTACACAGAATCATTCTGTGAAACTTCTTTCTGATCTGTGCATTCAACTAACAGAGTTAAACCATACTTTTGATTGAGCAGATCTGAACACTCTTTCTGTAGAAAATGCAACTGGACATTTGGAGCGCTAAGAGAGTAGTAGTGGAAAAAGGAATATATTCAAATATAAACTACACAGAAGCATTCTGTGAAACTTCTTTCTGATCTGAGCATTCAGCTAACAGAGTTAAACCATACTTTTGATTGAGCAGTTTTGAAACACTCTGTCTGTAGAAAATGCAACTGGACATTCGTAGCGCTAAGTGGGTAATAGTGGAGAAAAGAATATGTTCAAATATAAACTACACAGAAGCATTGTATGAAACTTCTTTCCGTTCTGTGCATTCAACTAACAGAGTTGAACCTTACTTTTGATTGAGCCTTTCTGAAACACTCTTTCTGTAGAAACTGCAATTGGACATTCTGAGCGCTAAGAGGACTCTATTGGGAAAAATAATATCTTCAAATAAAAACTACACAGAAGCATTGTGTGAAACTTATTTCTGATATGTTCATTAAGCTAACAGAGTTAAACCATACTTTTGATTGCGCAGTTCTGAACACTCTTTCTGTAGAAAATGCAAGTGGACATTCGGAGCGCTAAGAGGGTAATAGTGGAAAAAGGAATATATTCAAATATAAACTACACAGTAGCATTCTGTGAAAACTCTTACTGTTCTGTGCATTCAGCTAACAGTGTTGAACCTTACTTTTGATTGAGCCGTTCTGAAACACTCTTTCTGTAGAAACTGCAATTGGACATGCTAAGCGCTAAGAGGCCTACATTGGGAAAAAGAATATCTTCAAATAAAAACTACACAGATGCATTCTGTGAAACTTATTTCTGATCTGTAAATTCAGTTAACAGAGGTAAAACATATTTTTGATTGAGCAGTTATGAAACACTCTTTTTTTAGAAAATGCAAGTGGAGATTCGGAGCGCTAAGAGGGTAATAGTGGAAAAAGGAATGTCTTCAAATATAAACTACACAGAATCATTCGGTGAAACTTCTTTCTGATCTGTGCATTCAGCTAACAGAGTTAAACCATACTTTTGATTGAGCAGATCTGAACAGTCTTTCTGTAGAAAATGCAACTGGACATTTGGAGCGCTAAGAGCGTAGTAGTGGAAAAAGGAATATATTCAAATATAAACTACAGAGAAGCATTCTGTGAAACTTCTTTCTGATCTGAGCATTCAGCTAACAGAGTTAAACCATACTTTTGATTGAGCAATTTTGAAACACTCTGTCTGTAGAAAATGCAACTGGACATTCGTAGCGCTAAGTGGGTAATAGTGGAAAAAAGAATATGTTCAAATATAAACTACACAGAAGCATTCTGTGAAACTTCTTGCTGTTCTGTGCATTCAACTAACAGAGTTGAACCTTACTTTTGATTGAGCCGTTCTGAAACACTCTTTCTGTAGAAACTGCAATTGGACATTCTGAGCGCTAACAGGCCTATATTGGGAAAAAGAATGTCTACAAATAAAAACTACACAGAAGAATTGTGTGAAACTTCTTTCTGTTCTGCTTGTTCAACTAAAAGAGTTGAACCTTAGTTTTGATTGAGCCGTTCTGAAACACTCTTTCTGTAGAAAATGCAAGTGGAGATTCGGAGCGCTAAGAGGGTAATAGTGGAAAAAGGAATGTCTCCAAATATAAAGTACACAGAATCATTCTGTGAAACTTCTTTCTGATCTGTGCATTCAGCTAACAGACTTAAACCATACTTTTGATTGAGCAGATCTGAACACTCTTTCTGTAGAAAATGCAACTGGACATTTGGAGCGCTAAGAGCATAGTAGTGGAAAAAGGAATATATTCAAATATAAACTACACAGAAGCATTCTGTGAAACTTCTTTCTGATCTGAGCATTCAGCTAACAGAGTTAAACCATACTTTTGATTGAGCAGTTTTGAAACACTATGTCTGTAGAAAATGCAACTGGACATTCGTAGCGCTATGTGGGTAATAGTGGAAAAAAGAATATGTTCAAATATAAACTACACAGAAGCATTGTATGAAACTTCTTTCTGTTCTGTGCATTCAACTAACAGAGTTGAACCTTACTTTTGATTGAGCCTTTCTGAAACACTCTTTCTGTAGAAACTGCAATTGGACATTCTCAGCGCTAAGAGGCCTCTATTGGGAAAAATAATATCTTCAAATAAAAACTACACCGAAGCATTGTGTGAAACTTATTTCTGATATGTTCATTAAGCTAACAGAGTTAAACCATAGTTTTGATTGCGCAGTTCTGAACACTCTTTCTGTAGAAAATGCAAGTGGACATTCGGAGCGCTAAGAGGGTAATAGTGGAAAAAGGAATATATTCAAATATAAACTACACAGTAGCATTCTGTGAAAATTCTTTCTGTTCTGTGCATTCAACTAACAGAGTTGAACCTTACTTTTGATTGAGCCGTTCTGAAACACTCTTTCTGTAGAAACTGCAATTGGACATGCTAAGCGCTAAGAGGCCTACATTGGGAAAAAGAATATCTTCAAATAAAAACTACACAGATGCATTCTGTGAAACTTATTTCTGATCTGTAAATTCAGTTAACAGAGATAAAACATATTTTTGATTGAGCAGTTATGAAACACTCGTTTTGTAGAAAATGCAAGTGGAGATTCGGAGCGCTAAGAGGGTAATAGTGGAAAAAGGAATGTCTTCAAATATAAACTACACAGAATCATTCGGTGAAACTTCTTTCTGATCTGTGCATTCAGCTAACAGAGTTAAACCATACTTTTGATTGAGCAGATCTGAACACTCTTTCTGTAGAAAATGCAACTGGACATTTGGAGCGCTAAGAGCGTAGTAGTGGAAAAATGAATATATTCAAATATAAACTACACAGAAGCATTCTGTGAAACTTCTTTCTGATCTGAGCATTCAGCTAACAGATTTAAACCATACTTTTGATTGAGCAGTTTTGAAACACTCTGTCTGTAGAAAATGCAACTGGACATTCGTAGCGCTAAGTGGGTAATAGTGGAAAAAAGATTATGTTCAAATATAAACTACACAGAAGCATTGTATGAAATTTCTTTCTGTTCTGTGCATTCAACTAACACAGTTGAACCTTACTTTTGATTGAGCCGTTCTGAAACACTCTTACTGTAGAAACTGCAATTGGACATTCTGAGCGCTAAGAGGCCTATATTGGGAAAAAGAATGTCTACAAATAAAAACTACACAGAAGAATTGTGTGAAACTTCTTTCTGTTCTGTTTGTTCAACTAAAAGAGTTGAACCTTAGTTTTGATTGAGCCGTTCTGAAACACTCTTTCTGTAGAAAATGCAAGTGGAGATTCGGAGCGCTAAAAGGGTAATAGTGGAAAAAGGAATGTCTCCAAATATAAACTACACAGAATCATTCTGTGAAACTCCTTTCTGATCTGTGCATTCAGCTAACAGAGTTAAACCATACTTTTGATTGAGCAGATCTGAACACTCTTTCTGTAGAAAATGCAACTGGACATTTGGAGCGCTAAGAGAGTAGTAGTGGAAAAAGGAATATATTCAAATATAAACTACACAGAAGCATTCTGTGAAACTTCTTTCTGATCTGAGCATTCAGCTAACAGAGTTAAAGCATACTTTTGATTGAGCAGTTTTGAAACACTCTGTCTGTAGAAAATGCAACTGGACATTCGTAGCGCTAAGTGGGTAATAGTGGAAAAAAGTACATGTTCAATTATAAACTACACAGAAGCATTGTATGAAACTTCTTTCTGTTCTGTGCATTCAACTAACAGAGTTGAACCTTACTTTTGATTGAGCCGTTCTGAAACACTCTTTCTGTAGAAACTGCAATTGGACATGCTAAGCGCTAAGAAGCCTACATTGGGAAAAAGAATATCTTCAAATAAAAACTACACAGATGCATTCTGTGAAACTTATTTCTGATCTGTAAATTCAGTTAACAGAGATAAAACATATTTTTGATTGAGCAGTTATGAAACACTCTTTTTGTAGAAAATGCAAGTGGAGATTCGGAGCGCTAAGAGGGTAATAGTGGAAAAAGGAATGTCTCCAAATATAAACTACACAGAATCATTCTGTGAAACTCCTTTCTGATCTGTGCATTCAGCTAACAGAGTTAAACCATACTTTTGATTGAGCAGATCTGAACACTCTTTCTGTAGAAAATGCAACTGGACATTTGGAGCGCTAAGAGAGTAGTAGTGGAAAAAGGAATATATTCAAATATAAACTACACAGAAGCATTCTGTGAAACTTCTTTCTGATCTGAGCATTCAGCTAACAGAGTTAAACCATACTTTTGATTGAGCAGTTTTGAAACACTCTGTCTGTAGAAAATGCAACTGGACATTCGTAGCGCTAAGTTGGTAATAGTGGAAAAAAGAACATGTTCAAATATAAACTACACAGAAGCATTGTATGAAACTTCTTTCTGTTCTGTGCATTCAACTAACAGAGTTGAACCTTACTTTTGATTGAGCCGTTCTGAAACACTCTTTCTGTAGAAACTGCAATTGGACATGCTAAGCGCTAAGAGGCCTACATTGGGAAAAAGAATATCTTCAAGTAAAAACTACACAGATGCATTCTGTGAAACTTATTTCTGATCTGTAAATTCAGTTAACAGAGATAAAACATATTTTTGATTGAGCAGTTATGAAACACTCTTTTTGTAGAAAATGCAAGTGGAGATTCGGAGCGCTAAGAGGGTAATAGTGGAAAAAGGAATGTCTTCAAATATAAACTACACAGAATAATTTGGTGAAACTTCTTTCTGATCTGTGCATTCAGCTAACAGAGTTAAAGCATACTTTTGATTGAGCAGATCTGAACACTCTTTCTGTAGAAAATGCAACTGGACATTTGGAGCGCTAAGAGCGTAGTAGTGGAAAAAGGAATATATTCAAATATAAACTACACAGAAGCATTCTCTGAAACTTCTTTCTGATCTGAGCATTCAGCTAACAGAGTTAAACCATACTTTTGATTGAGCAGTTTTGAAACACTCTGTCTGTAGAAAATGCAACTGGACATTCGTAGCGCTAAGTGGGTAATAGTGGAAAAAAGAATATATTCAAATATAAACTACACAGAAGCATTGTATGAAACTTCTTTCTGTTCTGTGCATTCAACTAACAGAGTTGAACCTAACTTTTGATTGAGCCTTTCTGAAACACTCTTTGTGTAGAAACTGCAATTGGACATTCTGAGCGCTAAGAGGCCTCTATTGGGAAAAATAATATCTTCAAATAAAAACTACACCGAAGCATTGTGTGAAACTTATTTCTGATATGTTCATTAAGCTAACAGAGTTCAACCATACTTTTGATTGCGCAGTTCTGAACACTCTTTCTGTAGAAAATGCAAGTGGACATTCGGAGTGCTAAGAGGGTAATAGTGGAAAAAGGAATATATTCAAATATAAACTACACAGTAGCATTCTGTGAAAATTCTTTCTGTTCTGTGCATTCAACTAACAGAGTTGAACCTTACTTTTGATTGAGCCGTTCTGAAACACTCTTTCTGTAGAAACTGCAATTGGACATGCTAAGCGCTAAGAGGCCTACATTGGGAAAAAGAATATCTTCAAATAAAAACTACACAGATGCATTCTGTGAAACTTATTTCTGATCTGTAAATTCAGTTAACAGAGATAAAACATATTTTTGATTGAGCAGTTATGAAACACTCTTTTTGTAGAAAATGCAAGTGGAGATTCGGAGCGCTAAGAGGGTAATAGTGGAAAAAGGAATGTCTTCAAATATAAACTACACAGAATCATTCGGTGAAACTTCTTTCTGATCTGTGCATTCAGCTAACAGAGTTAAACCATACTTTTGATTGAGCAGATCTGAACACTCTTTCTGTAGAAAATGCAACTGAACATTTGGAGCGCTAAGAGCGTAGTAGTGGAAAAATGACTATATTCAAATATAAACTACACAGAAGCATTCTGTGAAACTTCTTTCTGATCTGAGCATTCAGCTAACAGAGTTAAACCATACTTTTGATTGAGCAGTTTTGAAACACTCTGTCTGTAGAAAATGCAACTGGACATTCGTAGCGCTAAGTGGGTAATAGTGGAAAAAAGATTATGTTCAAATATAAACTACACAGAAGCATTGTATGAAATTTCTTTCTGTTCTGTGCATTCAACTAACAGAGTTGAACCTTACTTTTGATTGAGCCGTTCTGAAACACTCTTTCTGTAGAAACTGCAATTGGACATTCTGAGCGCTAAGAGGCCTCTATTGGGAAAAAAATGTCTACAAATAAAAACTACACAGAAGAATTGTGTGAAACTTCTTTCTGTTCTGTTTGTTCAACTAAAAGAGTTGAACCTTAGTTTTGATTGAGCCGTTCTGAAACACTCTTTCTGTAGAAAATGCAAGTGGAGATTCGGAGCGCTAAAAGGGTAATAGTGGAAAAAGGAATGTCTCCAAATATAAACTACACAGAATCATTCTGTGAAACTCCTTTCTGATCTGTGCATTCAGCTAACAGAGTTAAACCATACTTTTGATTGAGTAGATCTGAACACTCTTTCTGTAGAAAATGCAACTGGACATTTGGAGCGCTAAGAGAGTAGTAGTGGAAAAAGGAATATATTCAAATATAAACTACACAGAAGCATTCTGTGAAACTTCTTTCTGATCTGAGCATTCAGCTAACAGAGTTAAACCATACTTTTGATTGAGCAGTTTTGAAACACTCTGTCTGTAGAAAATGCAACTGGACATTCGTAGCGCTAAGTGGGTAATAGTGGAAAAAAGAACATGTTCAATTATAAACTACACAGAAGCATTGTATGAAACTTCTTTCTGTTCTGTGCATTCAACTAACAGAGTTGAACCTTACTTTTGATTGAGCCGTTCTGAAACACTCTTTCTGTAGAAACTGCAATTGGACATGCTAAGCGCTAAGAAGCCTACATTGGGAAAAAGAATATCTTCAAATAAAAACTACACAGATGCATTCTGTGAAACTTATTTCTGATCTGTAAATTCAGTTAACAGAGATAAAACATATTTTTGATTGAGCAGTTATGAAACACTCTTTTTGTAGAAAATGCAAGTGGAGATTCGGAGCGCTAAGAGGGTAATAGTGGAAAAAGGAATGTCTCCAAATATAAACTACACAGAATCATTCTGTGAAACTCCTTTCTGATCTGTGCATTCAGCTAACAGAGTTAAACCATACTTTTGATTGAGCAGATCTGAACACTCTTTCTGTAGAAAATGCAACTGGACATTTGGAGCGCTAAGAGAGTAGTAGTGGAAAAAGGAATATATTCAAATATAAACTACACAGAAGCATTCTGTGAAACTACTTTCTGATCTGAGCATTCAGCTAACAGAGTTAAACCATACTTTTGATTGAGCAGTTTTGAAACACTCTGTCTGTAGAAAATGCAACTGGACATTCGTAGCGCTAAGTGGGTAATAGTGGAAAAAAGAACATGTTCAAATATAAACTACACAGAAGCATTGTATGAAACTTCTTTCTGTTCTGTGCATTCAACTAACAGAGTTGAACCTTACTTTTGATTGAGCCGTTCTGAAACACTCTTTCTGTAGAAACTGCAATTGGACATGCTAAGCGCTAAGAGGCCTACATTGGGAAAAAGAATATCTTCAAGTAAAAACTACACAGATGCATTCTGTGAAACTTATTTCTGATCTGTAAATTCAGTTAACAGAGATAAAACATATTTTTGATTGAGCAGTTATGAAACACTCTTTTTGTAGAAAATGCAAGTGGAGATTCGGAGCGCTAAGAGGGTAATAGTGGAAAAAGGAATGTCTTCAAATATAAACTACACAGAATAATTTGGTGAAACTTCTTTCTGATCTGTGCATTCAGCTAACAGACTTAAACCATACTTTTGATTGAGCAGATCTGAACACTCTTTCTGTAGAAAATGCAACTGGACATTTGGAGCGCTAAGAGCGTAGTAGTGGAAAAAGGAATATATTCAAATATAAACTACACAGAAGCATTCTCTGAAACTTCTTTCTGATCTGAGCATTCAGCTAACAGAGTTAAACCATACTTTTGATTGAGCAGTTTTGAAACACTCTGTCTGTAGAAAATGCAACTGGACATTCGTAGCGCTAAGTGGGTAATAGTGGAAAAAAGAATATATTCAAATATAAACTACACAGAAGCATTGTATGAAACTTCTTTCTGTATTGTGCATTCAACTAACAGAGTTGAACCTAACTTTTGATTGAGCCTTTCTGAAACACTCTTTCTGTAGAAACTGCAATTGGACATTCTGAGCGCTAAGAGGCCTCTATTGGGAAAAATAATATCTTCAAATAAAAACTACACCGAAGCATTGTGTGAAACTTATTTCTGATATGTTCATTAAGCTAACAGAGTTAAACCATACTTTTGATTGCGCAGTTCTGAACACTCTTTCTGTAGAAAATGCAAGTGGACATTCGGAGTGCTAAGAGGGTAATAGTGGAAAAAGGAATATATTCAAATATAAACTACACAGTAGCATTCTGTGAAAATTCTTTCTGTTCTGTGCATTCAACTAACAGAGTTGAACCTTACTTTTGATTGAGCCGTTCTGAAACACTCTTTCTGTAGAAACTGCAATTGGACATGCTAAGCGCTAAGAGGCCTACATTGGGAAAAAGAATATCTTCAAATAAAAACTACACAGATGCATTCTGTGAAACTTATTTCTGATCTGTAAATTCAGTTAACAGAGATAAAACATATTTTTGATTGAGCAGTTATGAAACACTCTTTTTGTAGAAAATGCAAGTGGAGATTCGGAGCGCTAAGAGGGTAATAGTGGAAAAAGGAATGTCTTCAAATATAAACTACACAGAATCATTCGGTGAAACTTCTTTCTGATCTGTGCATTCAGCTAACAGAGTTAAACCATACTTTTGATTGAGCAGATCTGAACACTCTTTCTGTAGAAAATGCAACTGAACATTTGGAGCGCTAAGAGCGTAGTAGTGGAAAAATGACTATATTCAAATATAAACTACACAGAAGCATTCTGTGAAACTTCTTTCTGATCTGAGCATTCAGCTAACAGAGTTAAACCATACTTTTGATTGAGCAGTTTTGAAACACTCTGTCTGTAGAAAATGCAACTGGACATTCGTAGCGCTAAGTGGGTAATAGTGGAAAAAAGATTATGTTCAAATATAAACTACACAGAAGCATTGTATGAAATTTCTTTCTGTTCTGTGCATTCAACTAACAGAGTTGAACCTTACTTTTGATTGAGCCGTTCTGAAACACTCTTTCTGTAGAAACTGCAATTGGACATTCTGAGCGCTAAGAGGCCTATATTGGGAAAAAAATGTCTACAAATAAAAACTACACAGAAGAATTGTGTGAAACTTCTTTCTGTTCTGTTTGTTCAACTAAAAGAGTTGAACCTTAGTTTTGATGGAGCCGTTCTGAAACACTCTTTCTGTAGAAAATGCAAGTGGAGATTCGGAGCGCTAAAAGGGTAATAGTGGAAAAAGGAATGTCTCCAAATATAAACTACACAGAATCATTCTGTGAAACTCCTTTCTGATCTGTGCATTCAGCTAACAGAGTTAAACCATACTTTTGATTGAGCAGATCTGAACACTCTTTCTGTAGAAAATGCAACTGGACATTTGGAGCGCTAAGAGAGTAGTAGTGGAAAAAGTAATATATTCAAATATAAACTACACAGAAGCATTCTGTGAAACTTCTTTCTGATCTGAGCATTCAGCTAACAGAGTTAAACCATACTTTTGATTGAGCAGTTCTGAACACTCTTTCTGTAGAAAATGCAAGTGGACATTCGGAGCGCTAAGAGGGTAATAGTGGAAAAAGGAATATATTCAAATATAAACTACACAGTAGCATTCTGTGAAAATTCTTTCTGTTCTGTGCATTCAACTAACAGTGTTGAACCTTACTTTTGATTGAGCCGTTCTGAAACACTCTTTCTGTAGAAACTGCAATTGGACATGCTAAGCGCTAAGAGGCCTACATTGGGAAAATGAATATCTTCAAATAAAAACTACACAGATGCATTCTGTGAAACTTATTTCTGATCTGTAAATTCAGTTAACAGAGATAAAACATATTTTTGATTGAGCCGTTATGAAACACTCTTTTTGTAGAAAATGCAAGTGGAGATTCGGAGCGCTAAGAGGGTAATAGTGGAAAAAGGAATGTCTTCAAATATAAACTACACAGTAGCATTCTGTGAAAATTCTTTCTGTTCTGTGCATTCAACTAACAGAGTTGAACCCTACTTTTGATTGAGCCGTTCTGAAACACTCTTTCTGTAGAAACTGCAATTGGACATGCTAAGCGCTAAGAGGCCTACATTGGGAAAAAGAATATCTTCAAATAAAAACTACACAGATGCATTCTGTGAAACTTATTTCTGATCTGTAAATTCAGTTAACAGATATAAAACATATTTTTGATTGAGCAGTTATGAAACACTCTTTTTGTAGAAAATGCAAGTGGAGATTCGGAGCGCTAAGAGGGTACTAGTGGAAAAAGGAATGTCTTCAAATATAAACTACACAGAATCATTCGGTGAAACTTCTTTCTGATCTGTGCATTCAGCTAACAGAGTTAAACCATACTTTTGATTGAGCAGATCTGAACACTCTTTCTGTAGAAAATGCAACTGGACATTTGGAGCGCTAAGAGCGTAGTAGTGTAAAAAGGAATATATTCAAATATAAACTACACAGAAGCATTCTGTGAAACTTCTTTCTGATCTGAGCATTCAGCTAACAGAGTTAAACCATACTTTTGATTGAGCAGTTTTGAAACACTCTGTCTGTAGAAAATGCAACTGGACATTCGTAGCGCTAAGTGGGTAATAGTGGAAAAAAGAATATGTTCAAATATAAACTACACAGAAGCATTGTATGAAACTTCTTTCTGTTCTGTGCATTCAACTAACAGAGTTGAACCTTACTTTTGATTGAGCCGTTCTGAAACACTCTTTCTGTAGAAACTGCAATTGGACATTCTGAGCGCTAAGAGGACTATATTGGGAAAAAGAATGTCTACAAATAAAAACTACACAGAAGAATTGTGTGAAACTTCTTTCTGTTCTGTTTGTTCAAATAAAAGAGTTGCACTTTAGTTTTGATTGAGCCGTTCTGAAACACTCTTTCTGTAGAAAATGCAAGTGGAGATTCGGAGCGCTAAGAGGTTAATAGTGGAAAAAGGAATGTCTACAAATATAAACTACACAGAATCATTCTGTGAAACTTCTTTCCGATCTGTGCATTCAGCTAACAGAGTTAAACCATAATTTTGATTGAGCAGATCTGAACACTCTTTCTGTAGAAAATGCAACTGGACATTTGGAGCGCTAAGAGAGTAGTAGTGGAAAAAGGAATATATTCAAATATAAACTACACAGAAGCATTCTGTGAAACTTCTTTCTGATCTGAGCATTCAGCTAACAGAGTTAAACCATACTTTTGATTGAGCAGTTTTGAAACACTCTGTCTGTAGAAAATGCAACAGGACATTCGTAGCGCTAAGTGGGTAATAGTGGAAAAAAGAATATGTTCAAATATAAACTACACAGAAGCATTGTATGAAACTTCTTTCTGTTCTGTGCATTCAACTAACAGAGTTGAACCTTACTTTTGATTGAGCCTTTCTGAAACACTCTTTCTGTAGAAACTGCAATTGGACATTCTGAGCGCTAAGAGGCCTCTATTGGGAAAAATAATATCTACAAATAAAAACTACACAGAAGCATTGTGTGAAACTTATTTCTGATATGTTCATTAAGCTAACAGAGTTAAAACATACTTTTTATTGCGCAGTTCTGAACACTCTTTCTGTAGAAAATGCAAGTGGACATTCGGAGCGCTAAGAGGGTAATAGTGGAAAAAGGAATATATTCAAATATAAACTACACAGTAGCATTCTGTGAAAATTCTTTCTGTTCTGTGCATTCAACTAACAGAGTTGAACCTTACTTTTGATTGAGCCGTTCTGAAACACTCTTTCTGTAGAAACTGCAATTGGACATGCTAAGCGCTAAGAGGCCTACATTGGGAAAATGAATATCTTCAAATAAAAACTACACAGATGCATTCTGTGAAACTTATTTCTGATCTGTAAATTCAGTTAACAGAGATAAAACATATTTTTGATTGAGCAGTTATGAAACACTCTTTTTGTAGAAAATGCAAGTGGAGATTCGGAGCGCTAAGAGGGTAATAGTGGAAAAAGGAATGTCTTCAAATATAAACTACACAGTAGAATTCTGTGAAAATTCTTTCTGTTCTGTGCATTCAACTAACAGAGTTGAACCCCACTTTTGATGGAGCCGTTCTGAAACACTCTT
Source organism: Symphalangus syndactylus (assembly GCF_028878055.3). Classification (NCBI taxonomy): domain Eukaryota; kingdom Metazoa; phylum Chordata; class Mammalia; order Primates; family Hylobatidae; genus Symphalangus; species Symphalangus syndactylus. Next base: position 14,041,330 of record NC_072447.2, on the reverse strand, counting down.
TCTGTAGAAACTGCAATTGGACATGCTAAGCGCTAAGAGGCCTACATTGGGAAAAAGAATATCTTCAAATAAAAACTACACAGATGCATTCTGTGAAACTTATTTCTGATCTGTAAATTCAGTTAACAGAGATAAAACATATTTTTGATTGAGCAGTTATGAAACACTCTTTTTGAAGAAAATGCAAGTGGAGATTCGGAGCGCTAAGAGGGTACTAGTGGAAAAAGGAATGTCTTCAAATATAAACTACACAGAATCATTCGGTGAAACTTCTTTCTGATCTGTGCATTCAGCTAACAGAGTTAAACCATACTATTGATTGAGCAGATCTGAACACTCTTTCTGTAGAAAATGCAACTGGACATTTGGAGCGCTAAGAGCGTAGTAGTGTAAAAAGGAATATATTCAAATATAAACTACACAGAAGCATTCTGTGAAACTTCTTTCTGATCTGAGCATTCAGCTAACAGAGTTAAACCATACTTTTGATTGAGCAGTTTTGAAACACTCTGTCTGTAGAAAATGCAACTGGACATTCGTAGCGCTAAGTGGGTAATAGTGGAAAAAAGAATATGTTCAAATATAAACTACACAGAAGCATTGTATGAAACTTCTTTCTGTTCTGTGCATTCAACTAACAGAGTTGAACCTTACTTTTGATTGAGCCGTTCTGAAACACTCTTTCTGTAGAAACTGCAATTGGACATTCTGAGCGCTAAGAGGACTATATTGGGAAAAAGAATGTCTACAAATAAAAACTACACAGAAGAATTGTGTGAAACTTCTTTCTGTTCTGTTTGTTCAACTAAAAGAGTTGAACCTTAGTTTTGATTGAGCCGTTCTGAAACACTCTTTCTGTAGAAAATGCAAGTGGAGATTCGGAGCGCTAAGAGGTTAATAGTGGAAAAAGGAATGTCTACAAATGTAAACTACACAGAATCATTCTGTGAAACTTCTTTCTGATCTGTGCATTCAGCTAACAGAGTTAAACCATAATTTTGATTGAGCAGATCTGAACACTCTTTCTGTAGAAAATGCAACTGTACATTTGGAGCGATAAGAGAGTAGTAGTGGAAAAAGGAATATATTCAAATATAAACTACACAGAAGCATTCTGTGAAACTTTTTCTGATCTGAGAATTCAGCTAACAGAGTTAAACCATACTTTTGATTGAGCAGTTTTGAAACACTCTGTCTGTAGAAAATGCAACTGGACATTCGTAGCGCTAAGTGGGTAATAGTGGAAAAAAGAATATGTTCAAATATAAACTACACAGAAGCATTGTATGAAACTTCTTTCTGTTCTGTGCATTCAACTAACAGAGTTGAACCTTACTTTTGATTGAGCCTTTCTGAAACACTCTTTCTGTAGAAACTGCAATTGGACATTCTGAGCGCTAAGAGGCATCTATTGGGAAAAATAATATCTTCAAATAAAAACTACACAGAAGCATTGTGTGAAACTTATATCTGATATGTTCATTAAGCTAACAGAGTTAAACCATACTTTGGATTGCGCAGTTCTGAACACTCTTTCTGTAGAAAATGCAAGTGGACATTCGGAGCGCTAAGAGGGAAATAGTGGAAAAAGGAATATATTCAAATATAAACTACACAGTAGCATTCTGTGAAAATTCTTTCTGTTCTGTGCATTCAACTAACAGAGTTGAACCTTACTTTTGATTGAGCCGTTCTGAAACACTCTTTCTGTAGAAACTGCAATTGGACATGCTAAGCGCTAAGAGGCCTACATTGGGAAAAAGAATATCTTCAAATAAAAACTACACAGATGCATTCTGTGAAACTTATTTATGATCCTTAAATTCAGTTAACAGAGATAAAACATATTTTTGATTGAGCAGTTATGAAACACTCTTTTTGTAGAAAATGCAAGTGGAGATTCGGAGCGCTAAGAGGGTAATAGTGGAAAAAGGAATGTCTTCAAATATAAACCACACAGAATCATTCGGTGAAACTTCTTTCTGATCTGTGCATTCAGCTAACAGAGTTAAACCATACTTTTGATTGAGCAGATCTGAACACTCTTTCTGTAGAAAATGCAACTGGACATTTGGAGCGCTAAGAGCGTAGTAGTGGAAAAAGGAATATATTCAAATATAAACTACACAGAAGCATTCTGTGAAACTTCTTTCTGATCTGAGCATTCAGCTAACAGAGTTAAACCATACTTTTGATTGAGCAGTTTTCAAACACTCTGTCTGTAGAAAATGCAACAGGACATTCGTAGCGCTAAGTGGGTAATAGTGGAAAAAAAATATGTTCAAATATAAACTACACAGAAGCATTGTATGAAACTCCTTTCTGTTCTGTGCATTCAAATAACAGAGTTGAACCTTACTTTTGATTGAGCCTTTCTGAAACACTCTTTCTGTAGAAACTGCAATTGGACATTCTGAGCGCTAAGAGGCCTCTATTGGGAAAAATAATATCTTCAAATAAAAACTACACAGAAGCATTGTGTGAAACTTATTTCTGATATGTTCATTAAGCTAACAGAGTTAAACCATACTTTTGATTGCGCAGTTCTGAACACTGTTTCTGTAGAATATGCAAGTGGACATTCGGAGCGCTAAGAGGGTAATAGTGGAAAAAGGAAAGTCTCCAAATATAAACTACACAGAATCATTCTGTGAAACTTCTTTCTGATCTGTGCATTCAGCTAACAGAGTTAAAACATACTTTTGATTGAGCAGATCTGAACACTCTTTCTGTAGAAAATGCAACTGTACATTTGGAGCGCTAAGAGAGTAGTAGTGGAAAAAGGAATATATTCAAATATAAACTACACAGAAGCATTCTGTGAATCTTCTTTCTGATCTGAGCATTCAGCTAACAGAATTAAACCATACTTTTGATTGAGCAGTTTTGAGACACTCTGTCTGTAGAAAATGCAACTGGACATTCGTAGCGCTAAGTGGGTAATAGTGGAGAAAAGAATATGTTCAAATATAAACTACAGAGAAGCATTGTATGAAACTTCTTTCTGTTCTGTGCATTCAACTAACAGAGTTGAACCTTACTTTTGATTGAGCCTTTCTGAAACACTCTTTCTGTAGAAACTGCAATTGGACATTCTGAGCGCTAAGAGGCCTCTATTGGGAAAAATAATATCTTCAAATAAAAAGTACACAGAAGCATTGTGTGAAACTTATTTCTGATATGTTCATTAAGCTAACAGAGTTAAACCATACTTTGGATTGCGCAGTTCTGAACACTCTTTCAGTAGAAAATGCAAGTGGACATTCGGAGCGCTAAGAGGGTAATAGTGGAAAAAGGAATATATTCAAATATAAACTACAGAGTAGCATTCTGTGAAAATTCTTTCTGTTCTGTGCATTCAACTAACAGAGTTGAACCTTACTTTTGATTGAGCCGTTCTGAAACACTCTTTCTGTAGAAACTGCAATTGGACATGCTAAGCGCTAAGAGGCCTACATTTGGAAAAAGAATATCTTCAAATAAAAACTACACAGATGCATTCTGTGAAACTTATTTCTGATCTGTAAATTCAGTTAACAGAGATAAAACATATTTTTGATTGAGCAGTTATGAAACACTCTTTTTGTAGAAAATGCAAGTGGAGATTCGGAGCGCTAAGAGGGTAATAGTGGAAAAAGGAATGTCTTCAAATATAAACTACACAGTAGCATTCTGTGAAAATTCTTTCTGTTCTGTGCATTCAACTAACAGAGTTGAACCCTACTTTTGATTGAGCCGTTCTGAAACACTCTTTCTGTAGAAACTGCAATGGGACATGCTAAGCGCTAAGAGGCCTACATTGGGAAAAAGAATATCTTCAAATAAAAACTACACAGATGCATTCTGTGAAACTTATTTCTGATCTGTATATTCAGTTAACAGAGATAAAACATATTTTTGATTGAGCAGTTATGAAACACTCTTTTTGTAGAAAATGCAAGTGGAGATTCGGAGCGCAAAGAGGGTACTAGTGGAAAAAGTAATGTCTTCAAATATAAACTACACAGAATCATTCGGTGAAACTTCTTTCTGATCTGTGCATTCAGCTAACAGAGTTAAACCATACTTTTGATTGAGCAGATCTGAACACTCTTTCTGTAGAAAATGCAACTGGACATTTGGAGCGCCAAGAGCGTATTAGTGTAAAAAGGAATATATTCAAATATAAACTACACAGAAGCATTCTGTGAAACTTCTTTCTGATCTGAGCATTCAGCTAACAGAGTTAAACCATACTTTTGATTGAGCAGTTTTGAAACACTCTGTCTGTAGAAAATGCAACTGGACATTCGTAGCGCTAAGTGGGTAATAGTGGAAAAAAGAATATGTTCAAATATAAACTACACAGAAGCATTGTATGAAACTTCTTTCTGTTCTGTGCATTCAACTAACAGAGTTGAACCTTACTTTTGATTGAGCCGTTCTGAAACACTCTTTCTGTAGAAACTGCAATTGGACATTCTGAGCGCTAAGAGGACTATATTGGGAAAAAGAATGTCTACAAATAAAAACTACACAGAAGAATTGTGTGAAACTTCTTTCTGTTCTGTTTGTTCAACTAAAAGAGTTGAACCTTAGTTTTGATTGAGCCGTTCTGAAACACTCTTTCTGTAGAAAATGCAAGTGGAGATTCGGAGCGCTAAGAAGTTAATAGTGGAAAAAGGAATGTCTACAAATATAAACTACACAGAATCATTCTGTGAAACTTCCTTCCGATCTGTGCATTCAGCTAACAGAGTTAAACCATAATTTTGATTGAGCAGATCTGAACACTCTTTCTGTAGAAAATGCAACTGGACATTTGGAGCGCTAAGAGAGTAGTAGTGGAAAAAGGAATATATTCAAATATAAACTACACAGAAGCATTCTGTGAAACTTTTTCTGATCTGAGAATTCAGCTAACAGAGTTAAACCATACTTTTGATTGAGCAGTTTTGAAACACTCTGTCTGTAGAAAATGCAACTGGACATTCGTAGCGCTAAGTGGGTAATAGTGGAAAAAAGAATATGTTCAAATATAAACTACACAGAATCATTGTATGAAACTTCTTTCTGTTCTGTGCATTCAACTAACAGAGTTGAACCTTACTTTTGATTGAGCCTTTCTGAAACACTCTTTCTGTAGAAACTGCAATTGGACATTCTGAGCGCTAAGAGGCATCTATTGGGAAAAATAATATCTTCAAATAAAAACTACACAGAAGCATTGTGTGAAACTTATATCTGATATGTTCATTAAGCTAACAGAGTTAAACCATACTTTGGATTGCGCAGTTCTGAACACTCTTTCTGTAGGAAATGCAAGTGGACATTCGGAGCGCTAAGAGGGTAATAGTGGAAAAAGGAATATATTCAAATATAAACTACACAGTAGCATTCTGTGAAAATTCTTTCTGTTCTGTGCATTCAACTAACAGAGTTGAACCTTACTTTTGATTGAGCCGTTCTGAAACACTCTTTCTGTAGAAACTGCAATTGGACATGCTAAGCGCTAAGAGGCCTACATTGGGAAAAAGAATATCTTCAAGTAAAAACTACACAGATGCATTCTGTGAAACTTATTTCTGATCTGTAAATTCAGTTAACAGAGATAAAACATATTTTTGATTGAGCAGTTATGAAACACTCTTTTTGTAGAAAATGCAAGTGGAGATTCGGAGCGCTAAGTGGGTACTAGTGGAAAAAGGAATGTCTTCAAATATAAACTACACAGAATCATTCGGTGAAACTTCTTTCTGATCTGTGCATTCAGCTAACAGAGTTAAACCATACTTTTGATTGAGCAGATCTGAACACTCTTTCTGTAGAAAATGCAACTGGACATTTGGAGCGCTAAGAGCGTAGTAGTGTAAAAAGGAATATATTCAAATATAAACTACACAGAAGCATTCTGTGAAACTTCTTTCTGATCTGAGCATTCAGCTAACAGAGTTAAACCATACTTTTGATTGAACAGTTTTGAAACACTCTGTCTGTAGAAAATGCAACTGGACATTCGTAGCGCTAAGTGGGTAATAGTGGAAAAAAGAATATGTTCAAATATAAACTACACAGAAGCATTGTATGAAACTTCTTTCTGTTCTGTGCATTCAACTAACAGAGTTGAACCTTACTTTTGATTGAGCCGTTCTGAAACACTCTTTCTGTAGAAACTGCAATTGGACATTCTGAGCGCTAAGAGGACTATATTGGGAAAAAGAATGTCTACAAATAAAAACTACACAGAAGAATTGTGTGAAACTTCTTTCTGTTCTGTTTGTTCAACTAAAAGAGTTGAACCTTAGTTTTGATTGAGCCGTTCTGAAAAACTCTTTCTGTAGAAAATGCAAGTGGAGATTCGGAGCGCTAAGAGGTTAATAGTGGAAAAAGGAATGTCTACAAATATAAACTACACAGAATCATTCTGTGAAACTTCTTTCCGATCTGTGCATTCAGCTAACAGAGTTAAACCATAATTTTGATTGAGCAGATCTGAACACTCTTTCTGTAGAAAATGCAACTGTACATTTGGAGCGCTAAGAGAGTAGTAGTGGAAAAAGGAATATATTCAAATATAAACTACACAGAAGCATTCTGTGAAACTTTTTCTGATCTGAGAATTCAGCTAACAGAGTTAAACCATACTTTTGATTGAGCAGTTTTGAAACACTCTGTCTGTAGAAAATGCAACTGGACATTCGTAGCGCTAAGTGGGTAATAGTGGAAAACAGAATATGTTCAAATATAAACTACACAGAAGCATTGTATGAAACTTCTTTCTGTTCTGTGCATTCAACTAACAGAGTTGAACCTTACTTTTGATTGAGCCTTTCTGAAACACTCTTTCTGTAGAAACTGCAATTGGACATTCTGAGCGCTAAGAGGCATCTATTGGGAAAAATAATATCTTCAAATAAAAACTACACAGAAGCATTGTGTGAAACTTATATCTGATATGTTCATTAAGCTAACAGAGTTAAACCATACTTTGGATTGCGCAGTTCTGAACACTCTTTCTGTAGAAAATGCAAGTGGACATTCGGAGCGCTAAGAGGGAAATAGTGGAAAAAGGAATATATTCAAATATAAACTACACAGTAGCATTCTGTGAAAATTCTTTCTGTTCTGTGCATTCAACTAACAGAGTTGAACCTTACTTTTGATTGAGCCGTTCTGAAACACTCTTTCTGTAGAAACTGCAATTGGACATGCTAAGCGCTAAGAGGCCTACATTGGGAAAAAGAATATCTTCAAGTAAAAACTACACAGATGCATTCTGTGAAACTTATTTCTGATCTGTAAATTCAGTTAACAGAGATAAAACATATTTTTGATTGAGCAGTTATGAAACACTCTTTTTGTAGAAAATGCAAGTGGAGATTCGGAGCGCTAAGAGGGTACTAGTGGAAAAAGGAATGTCTTCAAATATAAACTACACAGAATCATTCGGTGAAACTTCTTTCTGATCTGTGCATTCAGCTAACAGAGTTAAACCATACTTTTGATTGAGCAGATCTGAACACTCTTTCTGTAGAAAATGCAACTGGACATTTGGAGCGCTAAGAGCGTAGTAGTGTAAAAAGGAATATATTCAAATATAAACTACACAGAAGCATTCTGTGAAACTTCTTTCTGATCTGAGCATTCAGCTAACAGAGTTAAACCATACTTTTGATTGAGCAGTTTTGAAACACTCTGTCTGTAGAAAATGCAACTGGACATTCGTAGCGCTAAGTAGGTAATAGTGGAAAAAAGAATATGTTCAAATATAAACTACACAGAAGCATTGTATGAACCTTCTTTCTGTTCTGTGCATTCAACTAACAGAGTTGAACCTTACTTTTGATTGAGCCGTTCTGAAACACTCTTTCTGTAGTAACTGCAATTGGACATTCTGAGCGCTAAGAGGACTATATTGGGAAAAAGAATGTCTACAAATAAAAACTACACAGAAGAATTGTGTGAAACTTCTTTCTGTTCTGTTTGTTCAACTAAAAGAGTTGAACCTTAGTTTTGATTGAGCCGTTCTGAAACACTCTTTCTGTAGAAAATGCAAGTGGAGATTCGGAGCGCTAAGAGGTTAATAGTGGAAAAAGGAATGTCTACAAATATAAACTACACAGAATCATTCTGTGAAACTTCTTTCCGATCTGTGCATTCAGCTAACAGAGTTAAACCATAATTTTGATTTAGCAGATCTGAACACTCTTTCTGTAGAAAATGCAACTGTACATTTGGAGCGCTAAGAGAGTAGTAGTGGAAAAAGGAATATATTCAAATATAAACTACACAGAAGCATTCTGTGAAACTTTTTCTGATCTGAGAATTCAGCTAACAGAGTTAAACCATACTTTTGATTGAGCAGTTTTGAAACACTCTGTCTGTAGAAAATGCAACTGGACATTCGTAGCGCTAAGTGGGTAATAGTGGAAAAAAGAATATGTTCAAATATAAACTACACAGAAGCATTGTATGAAACTTCTTTCTGTTCTGTGCATTCAACTAACAGAGTTGAACCTTACTTTTGATTGAGCCTTTCTGAAACACTCTTTCTGTAGAAACTGCAATTGGACATTCTGAGCGCTAAGAGGCATCTATTGGGAAAAATAATATCTTCAAATAAAAACTACACAGAAGCATTGTGTGAAACTTATATCTGATATGTTCATTAAGCTAACAGAGTTAAACCATACTTTGGATTGCGCAGTTCTGAACACTCTTTCTGTAGAAAATGCAAGTGGACATTCGGAGCGCTAAGAGGGAAATAGTGGAAAAAGGAATATATTCAAATATAAACTACACAGTAGCATTCTGTGAAAATTCTTTCTGTTCTGTGCATTCAACTAACAGAGTTGAACCTTACTTTTGATTGAGCCGTTCTGAAACACTCTTTCTGTAGAAACTGCAATTGGACATGCTAAGCGCTAAGAGGCCTACATTGGGAACAAGAACATCTTCAATAAAAACTACACAGATGCATTCTGTGAAACTTATTTATGATCCTTAAATTCAGTTAACAGAGATAAAACATATTTTTGATTGAGCAGTTATGAAACACTCTTTTTGTAGAATATGCAAGTGGAGATTCGGAGCGCTAAGAGGGTGATAGTGGAAAAAGGAAAGTCTCCAAATATAAACTACACAGAATCATTCTGTGAAACTTCTTTCTGATCTGTGCATTCAGCTAACAGAGTTAAAACATACTTTTGATTGAGCAGATCTGAACACTCTTTCTGTAGAAAATGCAACTGTACATTTGGAGCGCTAAGAGAGTAGTAGTGGAAAAAGGAATATATTCAAATATAAACTACACAGAAGCATTCTGTGAATCTTCTTTCTGATCTGAGCATTCAGCTAACAGAATTAAACCATACTTTTGATTGAGCAGTTTTGAGAAACTCTGTGTGTAGAAAATGCAACTGGACATTCGTAGCGCTAAGTGGGTAATAGTGGAAAAAAGAATATGTTCAAATATAAACTGCAGAGAAGCATTGTATGAAACTTCTTTCTGTTCTGTGCATTCAACTAACAGAGTTGAACCTTACTTTTGATTGAGCCTTTCTGAAACACTCTTTCTGTAGAAACTGCAATTGGACATTCTGAACGCTAAGAGGCCTCTATTGGGAAAAATAATATCTTCAAATAAAAAGTACACAGAAGCATTGTGTGAAACTTATTTCTGATATGTTCATTAAGCTAACAGAGTTAAACCATACTTTGGATTGCGCAGTTCTGAACACTCTTTCAGTAGAAAATGCAAGTGGACATTCGGAGCGCTAAGAGGGTAATAGTGGAAAAAGGAATATATTCAAATATAAACTACACAGTAGCATTCTGTGAAAATTCTTTCTGTTCTGTGCATTCAACTAACAGAGTTGAACCTTACTTTTGATTGAGCCGTTCTGAAACACTCTTTCTGTAGAAACTGCAATTGGACATGCTAAGCGCTAAGAGGCCTACATTTGGAAAAAGAATATCTTCAAATAAAAACTACACAGATGCATTCTGTGAAACTTATTTCTGATCTGTAAATTCAGTTAACAGAGATAAAACATATTTTTGATTGAGCAGTTATGAAACACTCTTTTTGTAGAAAATGCAAGTGGAGATTCGGAGCGCTAAGAGGGTAATAGTGGAAAAAGGAATGTCTTCAAATATAAACTACACAGTAGCATTCTGTGAAAATTCTTTCTGTTCTGTGCATTCAACTAACAGAGTTGAACCCTACTTTTGATTGAGCCGTTCTGAAACACTCTTTCTGTAGAAACTGCAATGGGACATGCTAAGCGCTAAGAGGCCTACATTGGGAAAAAGAATATCTTCAAATAAAAACTACACAGATGCATTCTGTGAAACTTATTTCTGATCTGTATATTCAGTTAACAGAGATAAAACATATTTTTGATTGAGCAGTTATGAAACACTCTTTTTGTAGAAAATGCAAGTGGAGATTCGGAGCGCTAAGAGGGTACTAATGGAAAAAGGAATGTCTTCAAATATAAACTACACAGAATCATTCGGTGAAACTTCTTTCTGATCTGTGCATTCAGCTAACAGAGTTAAACCATACTTTTGATTGAGCAGATCTGAACACTCTTTCTGTAGAAAATGCAACTGGACATTTGGAGCGCCAAGAGCGTAGTAGTGTAAAAAGGAATATATTCAAATATAAACTACACAGAAGCATTCTGTGAAACTTCTTTCTGATCTGAGCATTCAGCTAACAGAGTTAAACCATACTTTTGATTGAGCAGTTTTGAAACACTCTGTCTGTAGAAAATGCAACTGGACATTCGTAGCGCTAAGTGGGTAATAGTGGAAAAAAGAATATGTTCAAATATAAACTACACAGAATCATTGTATGAAACTTCTTTCTGTTCTGTGCATTCAACTAACAGAGTTGAACCTTACTTTTGATTGAGCCGTTCTGAAACACTCTTTCTGTAGAAACTGCAATTGGACATTCTGAGCGCTAAGAGGACTATATTGGGAAAAAGAATGTCTACAAATAAAAACTACACAGAAGAATTGTGTGAAACTTCTTTCTGTTCTGTTTGTTCAACTAAAAGAGTTGAACCTTAGTTTTGATTGAGCCCTTCTGAAACACTCTTTCTGTAGAAAATGCAAGTGGAGATTCGGAGCGCTAAGAGGTTAATAGTGGAAAAAGGAATGTCTACAAATATAAACTACACAGAATCATTCTGTGAAACTTCTTTCCGATCTGTGCATTCAGCTAACAGAGTTAAACCATAATTTTGATTGAGCAGATCTGAACACTCTTTCTGTAGAAAATGCAACTGGACATTTGGAGCGCTAAGAGAGTAGAAGTGGAAAAAGGAATATATTCAAATATAAACTACACAGAAGCATTCTGTGAAACTTTTTCTGATCTGAGAATTCAGCTAACAGAGTTAAACCATACTTTTGATTGAGCAGTTTTGAAACACTCTGTCTGTAGAAAATGCAACTGGACATTCGTAGCGCTAAGTGGGTAATAGTGGAAAAAAGAATATGTTCAAATATAAACTACACAGAAGCATTGTATGAAACTTCTTTCTGTTCTGTGCATTCAACTAACAGAGTTGAACCTTATTTTTGATTGAGCCTTTCTGAAACACTCTTTCTGTAGAAACTGCAATTGGACATTCTGAGCGCTAAGAGGCATCTATTGGGAAAAATAATATCTTCAAATAAAAACTACACAGAAGCATTGTGTGAAACTTATATCTGATATGTTCATTAAGCTAACAGAGTTAAACCATACTTTGGATTGCGCAGTTCTGAACACTCTTTCTGTAGAAAATGCAAGTGGACATTCGGAGCGCTAAGAGGGTAATAGTGGAAAAAGGAATATATTCAAATATAAACTACACAGTAGCATTCTGTGAAAATTCTTTCTGTTCTGTGCATTCAACTAACAGAGTTGAACCTTACTTTTGATTGAGCCGTTCTGAAACACTCTTTCTGTAGAAACTGCAATTGGACATGCTAAGCGCTAAGAGGCCTACATTGGGAAAAAGAATATCTTCAAATAAAAACTACACAGATGCATTCTGTGAAACTTATTTATGATCCTTAAATTCAGTTAACAGAGATAAAACATATTTTTGATTGAGCAGTTATGAAACACTCTTTTTGTAGAAAATGCAATTGGAGATTCGGAGCGCTAAGAGGGTAATAGTGGAAAAAGGAATGTCTTCAAATATAAACCACACAGAATCATTCGGTGAAACTTCTTTCTGATCTGTGCATTCAGCTAACAGAGTTAAACCATACTTTTGATTGAGCAGATCTGAACACTCTTTCTGTAGAAAATGCAACTGGACATTTGGAGCGCTAAGAGCGTAGTAGTGGAAAAAGGAATATATTCAAATATAAACTACACAGAAGCATTCTGTGAAACTTCTTTCTGATCTGAGCATTCAGCTAACAGAGTTAAACCATACTTTTGATTGAGCAGTTTTGAAACACTCTGTCTGTAGAAAATGCAACAGGACATTCGTAGCGCTAAGTGGGTAATAGTGGAAAAAAGAATATGTTCAAATATAAACTACACAGAAGCATTGTATGAAACTTCTTTCTGTTCTGTGCATTCAACTAACAGAGTTGAACCTTACTTTTGATTGAGCCTTTCTGAAACACTCTTTCTGTAGAAACTGCAATTGGACATTCTGAGCGCTAAGAGGCCTCTATAGGGAAAAATAATATCTTCAAATAAAAACTACACAGAAGCATTGTGTGAAACTTATTTCTGATATTTTCATTAAGCTAACAGAGTTAAACCATACTTTTGATTGCGCAGTTCTGAACACTCTTTCTGTAGAATATGCAAGTGGACATTCGGAGCGCTAAGAGGGTAATAGTGGAAAAAGGAATGTCTCCAAATATAAACTACACAGAATCATTCTGTGAAACTTCTTTCTGATCTGTGCATTCAGCTAACAGAGTTAAAACATACTTTTGATTGAGCAGATCTGAACACTCTTTCTGTAGAAAATGCAACTGCACATTTGGAGCGCTAAGAGAGTAGTAGTGGAAAAAGGAATATATTCAAATATAAACTACACAGAAGCATTCTGTGAATCTTCTTTCTGATCTGAGCATTCAGCTAACAGAATTAAACCATACATTTGATTGAGCAGTTTTGAGACACTCTGTCTGTAGAAAATGCAACCGGACATTCGTAGCGCTAAGTGGGTAATAGTGGAAAAAAGAATATGTTCAAATATAAACTACAGAGAAGCATTGTATGAAACTTCTTTCTGTTCTGTGCATTCAACTAACAGAGTTGAACCTTACTTTTGATTGAGCCTTTCTGAAACACTCTTTCTGTAGAAACTGCAATTGGACATTCTGAGCGCTAAGAGGCCTCTATTGGGAAAAATAATATCTTCAAATAAAAAGTACACAGAAGCATTGTGTGAAACTTATTTCTGATATGTTCATTAAGCTAACAGAGTTAAACCATACTTTGGATTGCGCAGTTCTGAACACTCTTTCAGTAGAAAATGCAAGTGGACATTCGGAGCGCTAAGAGGGTAATAGTGGAAAAAGGAATATATTCAAATATAAACTACACAGTAGCATTCTGTGAAAATCCTTTCTGTTCTGTGCATTCAACTAACAGAGTTGAACCTTACTTTTGATTGAGCCGTTCTGAAACACTCTTTCTGTAGAAACTGCAATTGGACATGCTAAGCGCTAAGAGGCCTACATTTGGAAAAAGAATATCTTCAAATAAAAACTACACAGATGCATTCTGTGAAACTTATTTCTGATCTGTAAATTCAGTTAACAGAGATAAAACATATTTTTGATTGAGCAGTTATGAAACACTCTTTTTGTAGAAAATGCAAGTGGAGATTCGGAGCGCTAAGAGGGTAATAGTGGAAAAAGGAATGTCTTCAAATATAAACTACACAGTAGCATTCTGTGAAAATTCTTTCTGTTCTGTGCATTCAACTAACAGAGTTGAACCCTACTTTTGATTGAGCCGTTCTGAAACACTCTTTCTGTAGAAACTGCAATGGGACATGCTAAGCGCTAAGAGGCCTACATTGGGAAAAAGAATATCTTCAAATAAAAACTACACAGATGCATTCTGTGAAACTTATTTCTGATCTGTATATTCAGTTAACAGAGATAAAACATATTTTTGATTGAGCAGTTATGAAACACTCTTTTTGTAGAAAATGCAAGTGGAGATTCGGAGCGCTAAGAGGGTACTAGTGGAAAAAGGAATGTCTTCAAATATAAACTACACAGAATCATTCGGTGAAACTTCTTTCTGATCTGTGCATTCAGCTAACAGAGTTAAACCATACTTTTGATTGAGCAGATCTGAACACTCTTTCTGTAGAAAATGCAACTGGACATTTGGAGCGCCAAGAGCGTAGTAGTGTAAAAAGGAATATATTCAAATATAAACTACACAGAAGCATTATGTGAAACTTCTTTCTGATCTGAGCATTCAGCTAACAGAGTTAAACCATACTTTTGATTGAGCAGTTTTGAAACACTCTGTCTGTCGAAAATGCAACTGGACATTCGTAGCGCTAAGTGGGTAATAGTGGAAAAAAGAATATGTTCAAATATAAACTACACAGAAGCATTGTATGAAACTTCTTTCTGTTCTGTGCATTCAACTAACAGAGTTGAACCTTACTTTTGATTGAGCCGTTCTGAAACACTCTTTCTGTAGAAACTGCAATTGGACATTCTGAGCGCTAAGAGGACTATATTGGGAAAAAGAATGTCTACAAATAAAAACTACACAGAAGAATTGTGTGAAACTTCTTTCTGTTCTGTTTGTTCAACTAAAAGAGTTGAACCTTAGTTTTGATTGAGCCGTTCTGAAACACTCTTTCTGTAGAAAATGCAAGTGGAGATTCGGAGCGCTAAGAGGTTAATAGTGGAAAAAGGAATGTCTACAAATATAAACTACACAGAATCATTCTGTGAAACTTCTTTCCGATCTGTGCATTCAGCTAACAGAGTTAAACCATAATTTTGATTGAGCAGATCTGAACACTCTTTCTGTAGAAAATGCAACTGGACATTTGGAGCGCTAAGAGAGTAGTAGTGGAAAAAGGAATATATTCAAATATAAACTACACAGAAGCATTCTGTGAAACTTTTTCTGATATGAGAATTCAGCTAACAGAGTTAAACCATACTTTTGATTGAGCAGTTTTGAAACACTCTGTCTGTAGAAAATGCAACTGGACATTCGTAGCGCTAAGTGGGTAATAGTGGAAAAAAGAATATGTTCAAATATAAACTACACAGAAGCATTGTATGAAACTTCTTTCTGTTCTGTGCATTCAACTAACAGAGTTGAACCTTACTTTTGATTGAGCCTTTCTGAAACACTCTTTCTGTAGAAACTGCAATTGGACATTCTGAGCGCTAAGAGGCATCTATTGGGAAAAATAATATCTTCAAATAAAAACTACACAGAAGCATTGTGTGAAACTTATATCTGATATGTTCATTAAGCTAACAGAGTTAAACCATACTTTGGATTGCGCAGTTCTGAACACTCTTTCTGTAGAAAATGCAAGTGGACATTCGGAGCGCTAAGAGGGTAATAGTGGAAAAAGGAATATATTCAAATATAAACTACACAGTAGCATTCTGTGAAAATTCTTTCTGTTCTGTGCATTCAACTAACAGAGTTGAACCTTACTTTTGATTGAGCCGTTCTGAAACACTCTTTCTGTAGAAACTGCAATTGGACATGCTAAGCGCTAAGAGGCCTACATTGGGAAAAAGAATATCTTCAAATAAAAACTACACAGATGCATTCTGTGAAACTTATTTATGATCCTTAAATTCAGTTAACAGAGATAAAACATATTTTTGATTGAGCAGTTATGAAACACTCTTTTTGTAGAAAATGCAAGTGGAGATTCGGAGCGCTAAGAGGGTAATAGTGGAAAAAGGAATGTCTTCAAATATAAACCACACAGAATCATTCGGTGAAACTTCTTTCTGATCTGTGCATTCAGCTAACAGAGTTAAACCATACTTTTGATTGAGCAGTTTTCAAACACTCTGTCTGTAGAAAATGCAACAGGACATTCGTAGCGCTAAGTGGGTAATAGTGGAAAAAAAATATGTTCAAATATAAACTACACAGAAGCATTGTATGAAACTTCTTTCTGTTCTGTGCATTCAACTAACAGAGTTGAACCTTACTTTTGATTGAGCCTTTCTGAAACACTCTTTCTGTAGAAACTGCAATTGGACATTCTGAGCGCTAAGAGGCCTCTATTGGGAAAAATAATATCTTCAAATAAAAACTACACAGAAGCATTGTGTGAAACTTATTTCTGATATGTTCATTAAGCTAACAGAGTTAAACCATACTTTTGATTGCGCAGTTCTGAACACTGTTTCTGTAGAATATGCAAGTGGACATTCGGAGCGCTAAGAGGGTAATAGTGGAAAAAGGAAAGTCTCCAAATATAAACTACACAGAATCATTCTGTGAAACTTCTTTCTGATCTGTGCATTCAGCTAACAGAGTTAAAACATACTTTTGATTGAGCAGATCTGAACACTCTTTCTGTAGAAAATGCAACTGTACATTTGGAGCGCTAAGAGAGTAGTAGTGGAAAAAGGAATATATTCAAATATAAACTACTCAGAAGCATTCTGTGAATCTTCTTTCTGATCTGAGCATTCAGCTAACAGAATTAAACCATACTTTTGATTGAGCAGTTTTGAGACACTCTGTCTGTAGAAAATGCAACTGGACATTCGTAGCGCTAAGTGGGTAATAGTGGAAAAAAGAATATGTTCAAATATAAACTACAGAGAAGCATTGTATGAAACTTCTTTCTGTTCTGTGCATTCAACTAACAGAGTTGAACCTTACTTTTGATTGAGCCTTTCTGAAACACTCTTTCTGTAGAAACTGCAATTGGACATTCTGAGCGCTAAGAGGCCTCTATTGGGAAAAATAATATCTTCAAATAAAAAGTACACAGAAGCATTGTGTGAAACTTATTTCTGATATGTTCATTAAGCTAACAGAGTTAAACCATACTTTGGATTGCGCAGTTCTGAACACTCTTTCAGTAGAAAATGCAAGTGGACATTCGGAGCGCTAAGAGGGTAATAGTGGAAAAAGGAATATATTCAAATATAAACTACAGAGTAGCATTCTGTGAAAATTCTTTCTGTTCTGTGCATTCAACTAACAGAGTTGAACCTTACTTTTGATTGAGCCGTTCTGAAACACTCTTTCTGTAGAAACTGCAATTGGACATGCTAAGCGCTAAGAGGCCTACATTTGGAAAAAGAATATCTTCAAATAAAAACTACACAGATGCATTCTGTGAAACTTATTTCTGATCTGTAAATTCAGTTAACAGAGATAAAACATATTTTTGATTGAGCAGTTATGAAACACTCTTTTTGTAGAAAATGCAAGTGGAGATTCGGAGCGCTAAGAGGGTAATAGTGGAAAAAGGAATGTCTTCAAATATAAACTACACAGTAGCATTCTGTGAAAATTCTTTCTGTTCTGTGCATTCAACTAACAGAGTTGAACCCTACTTTTGATTGAGCCGTTCTGAAACACTCTTTCTGTAGAAACTGCAATGGGACATGCTAAGCGCTAAGAGGCCTACATTGGGAAAAAGAATATCTTCAAATAAAAACTACACAGATGCATTCTGTGAAACTTATTTCTGATCTGTATATTCAGTTAACAGAGATAAAACATATTTTTGATTGAGCAGTTATGAAACACTCTTTTTGTAGAAAATGCAAGTGGAGATTCGGAGCGCAAAGAGGGTACTAGTGGAAAAAGGAATGTCTTCAAATATAAACTACACAGAATCATTCGGTGAAACTTCTTTCTGATCTGTGCATTCAGCTAACAGAGTTAAACCATACTTTTGATTGAGCAGATCTGAACACTCTTTCTGTAGAAAATGCAACTGGACATTTGGAGCGCCAAGAGCGTATTAGTGTAAAAAGGAATATATTCAAATATAAACTACACAGAAGCATTCTGTGAAACTTCTTTCTGATCTGAGCATTCAGCTAACAGAGTTAAACCATACTTTTGATTGAGCAGTTTTGAAACACTCTGTCTGTAGAAAATGCAACTGGACATTCGTAGCGCTAAGTGGGTAATAGTGGAAAAAAGAATATGTTCAAATATAAACTACACAGAAGCATTGTATGAAACTTCTTTCTGTTCTGTGCATTCAACTAACAGAGTTGAACCTTACTTTTGATTGAGCCGTTCTGAAACACTCTTTCTGTAGAAACTGCAATTGGACATTCTGAGCGCTAAGAGGACTATATTGGGAAAAAGAATGTCTACAAATAAAAACTACACAGAAGAATTGTGTGAAACTTCTTTCTGTTCTGTTTGTTCAACTAAAAGAGTTGAACCTTAGTTTTGATTGAGCCGTTCTGAAACACTCTTTCTGTAGAAAATGCAAGTGGAGATTCGGAGCGCTAAGAGGTTAATAGTGGAAAAAGGAATGTCTACAAATATAAACTACACAGAATCATTCTGTGAAACTTCCTTCCGATCTGTGCATTCAGCTAACAGAGTTAAACCATAATTTTGATTGAGCAGATCTGAACACTCTTTCTGTAGAAAATGCAACTGGACATTTGGAGCGCTAAGAGAGTAGTAGTGGAAAAAGGAATATATTCAAATATAAACTACACAGAAGCATTCTGTGAAACTTTTTCTGATCTGAGAATTCAGCTAACAGAGTTAAACCATACTTTTGATTGAGCAGTTTTGAAACACTCTGTCTGTAGAAAATGCAACTGGACATTCGTAGCGCTAAGTGGGTAATAGTGGAAAAAAGAATATGTTCAAATATAAACTACACAGAAGCATTGTATGAAACTTCTTTCTGTTCTGTGCATTCAACTAACAGAGTTGAACCTTACTTTTGATTGAGCCTTTCTGAAACACTCTTTCTGTAGAAACTGCAATTGGACATTCTGAGCGCTAAGAGGCATCTATTGGGAAAAATAATATCTTCAAATAAAAACTACACAGAAGCATTGTGTGAAACTTATATCTGATATGTTCATTAAGCTAACAGAGTTAAACCATACTTTGGATTGCGCAGTTCTGAACACTCTTTCTGTAGGAAATGCAAGTGGACATTCGGAGCGCTAAGAGGGTAATAGTGGAAAAAGGAATATATTCAAATATAAACTACACAGTAGCATTCTGTGAAAATTCTTTCTGTTCTGTGCATTCAACTAACAGAGTTGAACCTTACTTTTGATTGAGCCGTTCTGAAACACTCTTTCTGTAGAAACTGCAATTGGACATGCTAAGCGCTAAGAGGCCTACATTGGGAAAAAGAATATCTTCAAGTAAAAACTACACAGATGCATTCTGTGAAACTTATTTCTGATCTGTAAATTCAGTTAACAGAGATAAAACATATTTTTGATTGAGCAGTTATGAAACACTCTTTTTGTAGAAAATGCAAGTGGAGATTCGGAGCGCTAAGAGGGTACTAGTGGAAAAAGGAATGTCTTCAAATATAAACTACACAGAATCATTCGGTGAAACTTCTTTCTGATCTGTGCATTCAGCTAACAGAGTTAAACCATACTTTTGATTGAGCAGATCTGAACACTCTTTCTGTAGAAAATGCAACTGGACATTTGGAGCGCTAAGAGCGTAGTAGTGTAAAAAGGAATATATTCAAATATAAACTACACAGAAGCATTCTGTGAAACTTCTTTCTGATCTGAGCATTCAGCTAACAGAGTTAAACCATACTTTTGATTGAACAGTTTTGAAACACTCTGTCTGTAGAAAATGCAACTGGACATTCGTAGCGCTAAGTGGGTAATAGTGGA
Source organism: Symphalangus syndactylus (assembly GCF_028878055.3). Taxonomy (NCBI): domain Eukaryota; kingdom Metazoa; phylum Chordata; class Mammalia; order Primates; family Hylobatidae; genus Symphalangus; species Symphalangus syndactylus. Next base: position 14,021,488 of record NC_072447.2, on the reverse strand, counting down.
AAAAAGAATATGTTCAAATATAAACTACACAGAAGCATTGTATGAAACTTCTTTCTGTTCTGTGCATTCAACTAACAGAGTTGAACCTTACTTTTGATTGAGCCGTTCTGAAACACTCTTTCTGTAGAAACTGCAATTGGACATTCTGAGCGCTAAGAGGACTATATTGGGAAAAAGAATGTCTACAAATAAAAACTACACAGAAGAATTGTGTGAAACTTCTTTCTGTTCTGTTTGTTCAACTAAAAGAGTTGAACCTTAGTTTTGATTGAGCCGTTCTGAAACACTCTTTCTGTAGAAAATGCAAGTGGAGATTCGGAGCGCTAAGAGGTTAATAGTGGAAAAAGGAATGTCTACAAATATAAACTACACAGAATCATTCTGTGAAACTTCTTTCCGATCTGTGCATTCAGCTAACAGAGTTAAACCATAATTTTGATTGAGCAGATCTGAACACTCTTTCTGTAGAAAATGCAACTGTACATTTGGAGCGCTAAGAGAGTAGTAGTGGAAAAAGGAATATATTCAAATATAAACTACACAGAAGCATTCTGTGAAACTTTTTCTGATCTGAGAATTCAGCTAACAGAGTTAAACCATACTTTTGATTGAGCAGTTTTGAAACACTCTGTCTGTAGAAAATGCAACTGGACATTCGTAGCGCTAAGTGGGTAATAGTGGAAAAAAGAATATGTTCAAATATAAACTACACAGAAGCATTGTATGAAACTTCTTTCTGTTCTGTGCATTCAACTAACAGAGTTGAACCTTACTTTTGATTGAGCCTTTCTGAAACACTCTTTCTGTAGAAACTGCAATTGGACATTCTGAGCGCTAAGAGGCATCTATTGGGAAAAATAATATCTTCAAATAAAAACTACACAGAAGCATTGTGTGAAACTTATATCTGATATGTTCATTAAGCTAACAGAGTTAAACCATACTTTGGATTGCGCAGTTCTGAACACTCTTTCTGTAGAAAATGCAAGTGGACATTCGGAGCGCTAAGAGGGAAATAGTGGAAAAAGGAATATATTCAAATATAAACTACACAGTAGCATTCTGTGAAAATTCTTTCTGTTCTGTGCATTCAACTAACAGAGTTGAACCTTACTTTTGATTGAGCCGTTCTGAAACACTCTTTCTGTAGAAACTGCAATTGGACATGCTAAGCGCTAAGAGGCCTACATTGGGAAAAAGAATATCTTCAAGTAAAAACTACACAGATGCATTCTGTGAAACTTATTTCTGATCTGTAAATTCAGTTAACAGAGATAAAACATATTTTTGATTGAGCAGTTATGAAACACTCTTTTTGTAGAAAATGCAAGTGGAGATTCGGAGCGCTAAGACGGTAATAGTGGAAAAAGGAATGTCTTCAAATATAAACTACACAGAATCATTCGGTGAAACTTCTTTCTGATCTGTGCATTCAGCTAACAGAGTTAAACCATACTTTTGATTGAGCAGATCTGAACACTCTTTCTGTAGAAAATGCAACTGGACATTTGGAGCGCTAAGAGCGTAGTAGTGTAAAAAGGAATATATTCAAATATAAACTACACAGAAGCATTCTGTGAAACTTCTTTCTGATCTGAGCATTCAGCTAACAGAGTTAAACCATACTTTTGATTGAACAGTTTTGAAACACTCTGTCTGTAGAAAATGCAACTGGACATTCGTAGCGCTAAGTGGGTAATAGTGGAAAAAAGAATATGTTCAAATATAAACTACACAGAAGCATTGTATGAACCTTCTTTCTGTTCTGTGCATTCAACTAACAGAGTTGAACCTTACTTTTGATTGAGCCGTTCTGAAACACTCTTTCTGTAGTAACTGCAATTGGACATTCTGAGCGCTAAGAGGACTATATTGGGAAAAAGAATGTCTACAAATAAAAACTACACAGAAGAATTGTGTGAAACTTCTTTCTGTTCTGTTTGTTCAACTAAAAGAGTTGAACCTTAGTTTTGATTGAGCCGTTCTGAAACACTCTTTCTGTAGAAAATGCAAGTGGAGATTCGGAGCGCTAAGAGGTTAATAGTGGAAAAAGGAATGTCTACAAATATAAACTACACAGAATCATTCTGTGAAACTTCTTTCCGATCTGTGCATTCAGCTAACAGAGTTAAACCATAATTTTGATTGAGCAGATCTGAACACTCTTTCTGTAGAAAATGCAACTGTACATTTGGAGCACTAAGAGAGTAGTAGTGGAAAAAGGAATATATTCAAATATAAACTACACAGAAGCATTCTGTGAAACTTTTTCTGATCTGAGAATTCAGCTAACAGAGTTAAACCATACTTTTGATTGAGCAGTTTTGAAACACTCTGTCTGTAGAAAATGCAACTGGACATTCGTAGCGCTAAGTGGGTAATAGTGGAAAAAAGAATATGTTCAAATATAAACTACACAGAAGCATTGTATGAAACTTCTTTCTGTTCTGTGCATTCAACTAACAGAGTTGAACCTTACTTTTGATTGAGCCTTTCTGAAACACTCTTTCTGTAGAAACTGCAATTGGACATTCTGAGCGCTAAGAGGCATCTATTGGGAAAAATAATATCTTCAAATAAAAACTACACAGAAGCATTGTGTGAAACTTATATCTGATATGTTCATTAAGCTAACAGAGTTAAACCATACTTTGGATTGCGCAGTTCTGAACACTCTTTCTGTAGAAAATGCAAGTGGACATTCGGAGCGCTAAGAGGGAAATAGTGGAAAAAGGAATATATTCAAATATAAACTACACAGTAGCATTCTGTGAAAATTCTTTCTGTTCTGTGCATTCAACTAACAGAGTTGAACCTTACTTTTGATTGAGCCGTTCTGAAACACTCTTTCTGTAGAAACTGCAATTGGACATGCTAAGCGCTAAGAGGCCTACATTGGGAAAAAGAATATCTTCAATAAAAACTACACAGATGCATTCTGTGAAACTTATTTATGATCCTTAAATTCAGTTAACAGAGATAAAACATATTTTTGATTGAGCAGTTATGAAACACTCTTTTTGTAGAAAATGCAAGTGGAGATTCGGAGCGCTAAGAGGGTAATAGTGGAAAAAGGAATGTCTTCAAATATAAACCACACAGAATCATTCGGTGAAACTTCTTTCTGATCTGTGCATTCAGCTAACAGAGTTAAACCATACTTTTGATTGAGCAGATCTGAACACTCTTTCTGTAGAAAATGCAACTGGACATTTGGAGCGCTAAGAGCGTAGTAGTGGAAAAAGGAATATATTCAAATATAAACTACACAGAAGCATTCTGTGAAACTTCTTTCTGATCTGAGCATTCAGCTAACAGAGTTAAACCATACTTTTGATTGAGCAGTTTTCAAACACTCTGTCTGTAGAAAATGCAACAGGACATTCGTAGCGCTAAGTGGGTAATAGTGGAAAAAAGAATATGTTCAAATATAAACTACACAGAAGCATTGTATGAAACTTCTTTCTGTTCTGTGCATTCAACTAACAGAGTTGAACCTTACTTTTGATTGAGCCTTTCTGAAACACTCTTTCTGTAGAAACTGCAATTGGACATTCTGAGCGCTAAGAGGCCTCTATTGGGAAAAATAATATCTTCAAATAAAAACTACACAGAAGCATTGTGTGAAACTTATTTCTGATATGTTCATTAAGCTAACAGAGTTAAACCATACTTTTGATTGCGCAGTTCTGAACACTGTTTCTGTAGAATATGCAAGTGGACATTCGGAGCGCTAAGAGGGTAATAGTGGAAAAAGGAAAGTCTCCAAATATAAACTACACAGAATCATTCTGTGAAACTTCTTTCTGATCTGTGCATTCAGCTAACAGAGTTAAAACATACTTTTGATTGAGCAGATCTGAACACTCTTTCTGTAGAAAATGCAACTGTACATTTGGAGCGCTAAGAGAGTAGTAGTGGAAAAAGGAATATATTCAAATATAAACTACACAGAAGCATTCTGTGAATCTTCTTTCTGATCTGAGCATTCAGCTAACAGAATTAAACCATACTTTTGATTGAGCAGTTTTGAGAAACTCTGTGTGTAGAAAATGCAACTGGACATTCGTAGCGCTAAGTGGGTAATAGTGGAAAAAAGAATATGTTCAAATATAAACTACAGAGAAGCATTGTATGAAACTTCTTTCTGTTCTGTGCATTCAACTAACAGAGTTGAACCTTACTTTTGATTGAGCCTTTCTGAAACACTCTTTCTGTAGAAACTGCAATTGGACATTCTGAACGCTAAGAGGCCTCTATTGGGAAAAATAATATCTTCAAATAAAAAGTACACAGAAGCATTGTGTGAAACTTATTTCTGATATGTTCATTAAGCTAACAGAGTTAAACCATACTTTGGATTGCGCAGTTCTGAACACTCTTTCAGTAGAAAATGCAAGTGGACATTCGGAGCGCTAAGAGGGTAATAGTGGAAAAAGGAATATATTCAAATATAAACTACACAGTAGCATTCTGTGAAAATTCTTTCTGTTCTGTGCATTCAACTAACAGAGTTGAACCTTACTTTTGATTGAGCCGTTCTGAAACACTCTTTCTGTAGAAACTGCAATTGGACATGCTAAGCGCTAAGAGGCCTACATTTGGAAAAAGAATATCTTCAAAGAAAAACTACACAGATGCATTCTGTGAAACTTATTTCTGATCTGTAAATTCAGTTAACAGAGATAAAACATATTTTTGATTGAGCAGTTATGAAACACTCTTTTTGTAGAAAATGCAAGTGGAGATTCGGAGCGCTAAGAGGGTAATAGTGGAAAAAGGAATGTCTTCAAATATAAACTACACAGTAGCATTCTGTGAAAATTCTTTCTGTTCTGTGCATTCAACTAACAGAGTTGAACCCTACTTTTGATTGAGCCGTTCTGAAACACTCTTTCTGTAGAAACTGCAATGGGACATGCTAAGCGCTAAGAGGCCTACATTGGGAAAAAGAATATCTTCAAATAAAAACTACACAGATGCATTCTGTGAAACTTATTTCTGATCTGTATATTCAGTTAACAGAGATAAAACATATTTTTGATTGAGCAGTTATGAAACACTCTTTTTGTAGAAAATGCAAGTGGAGATTCGGAGCGCTAAGAGGATACTAATGGAAAAAGGAATGTCTTCAAATATAAACTACACAGAATCATTCGGTGAAACTTCTTTCTGATCTGTGCATTCAGCTAACAGAGTTAAACCATACTTTTGATTGAGCAGATCTGAACACTCTTTCTGTAGAAAATGCAACTGGACATTTGGAGCGCCAAGAGCGTAGTAGTGTAAAAAGGAATATATTCAAATATAAACTACACAGAAGCATTCTGTGAAACTTCTTTCTGATCTGAGCATTCAGCTAACAGAGTTAAACCATAATTTTGATTGAGCAGTTTTGAAACACTCTGTCTGTAGAAAATGCAACTGGACATTCGTAGCGCTAAGTGGGTAATAGTGGAAAAAAGAATATGTTCAAATATAAACTACACAGAAGCATTGTATGAAACTTCTTTCTGTTCTGTGCATTCAACTAACAGAGTTGAACCTTACTTTTGATTGAGCCGTTCTGAAACACTCTTTCTGTAGAAACTGCAATTGGACATTCTGAGCGCTAAGAGGACTATATTGGGAAAAAGAATGTCTACAAATAAAAACTACACAGAAGAATTGTGTGAAACTTCTTTCTGTTCTGTTTGTTCAACTAAAAGAGTTGAACCTTAGTTTTGATTGAGCCCTTCTGAAACACTCTTTCTGTAGAAAATGCAAGTGGAGATTCGGAGCGCTAAGAGGTTAATAGTGGAAAAAGGAATGTCTACAAATATAAACTACACAGAATCATTCTGTGAAACTTCTTTCCGATCTGTGCATTCAGCTAACAGAGTTAAACCATAATTTTGATTGAGCAGATCTGAACACTCTTTCTGTAGAAAATGCAACTGGACATTTGGAGCGCTAAGAGAGTAGAAGTGGAAAAAGGAATATATTCAAATATAAACTACACAGAAGCATTCTGTGAAACTTTTTCTGATCTGAGAATTCAGCTAACAGAGTTAAACCATACTTTTGATTGAGCAGTTTTGAAACACTCTGTCTGTAGAAAATGCAACTGGACATTCGTAGCGCTAAGTGGGTAATAGTGGAAAAAAGAATATGTTCAAATATAAACTACACAGAAGCATTGTATGAAACTTCTTTCTGTTCTGTGCATTCAACTAACAGAGTTGAACCTTATTTTTGATTGAGCCTTTCTGAAACACTCTTTCTGTAGAAACTGCAATTGGACATTCTGAGCGCTAAGAGGCATCTATTGGGAAAAATAATATCTTCAAATAAAAACTACACAGAAGCATTGTGTGAAACTTATATCTGATATGTTCATTAAGCTAACAGAGTTAAACCATACTTTGGATTGCGCAGTTCTGAACACTCTTTCTGTAGAAAATGCAAGTGGACATTCGGAGCGCTAAGAGGGTAATAGTGGAAAAAGGAATATATTCAAATATAAACTACACAGTAGCATTCTGTGAAAATTCTTTCTGTTCTGTGCATTCAACTAACAGAGTTGAACCTTACTTTTGATTGAGCCGTTCTGAAACACTCTTTCTGTAGAAACTGCAATTGGACATGCTAAGCGCTAAGAGGCCTACATTGGGAAAAAGAATATCTTCAAATAAAAACTACACAGATGCATTCTGTGAAACTTATTTATGATCCTTAAATTCAGTTAACAGAGATAAAACATATTTTTGATTGAGCAGTTATGAAACACTCTTTTTGTAGAAAATGCAATTGGAGATTCGGAGCGCTAAGAGGGTAATAGTGGAAAAAGGAATGTCTTCAAATATAAACCACACAGAATCATTCGGTGAAACTTCTTTCTGATCTGTGCATTCAGCTAACAGAGTTAAACCATACTTTTGATTGAGCAGATCTGAACACTCTTTCTGTAGAAAATGCAACTGGACATTTGGAGCGCTAAGAGCGTAGTAGTGGAAAAAGGAATATATTCAAATATAAACTACACAGAAGCATTCTGTGAAACTTCTTTCTGATCTGAGCATTCAGCTAACAGAGTTAAACCATACTTTTGATTGAGCAGTTTTGAAACACTCTGTCTGTAGAAAATGCAACAGGACATTCGTAGCGCTAAGTGGGTAATAGTGGAAAAAAGAATATGTTCAAATATAAACTACACAGAAGCATTGTATGAAACTTCTTTCTGTTCTGTGCATTCAACTAACAGAGTTGAACCTTACTTTTGATTGAGCCTTTCTGAAACACTCTTTCTGTAGAAACTGCAATTGGACATTCTGAGCGCTAAGAGGCCTCTATTGGGAAAAATAATATCTTCAAATAAAAACTACACAGAAGCATTGTGTGAAACTTATTTCTGATATGTTCATTAAGCTAACAGAGTTAAACCATACTTTTGATTGCGCAGTTCTGAACACTCTTTCTGTAGAATATGCAAGTGGACATTCGGAGCGCTAAGAGGGTAATAGTGGAAAAAGGAATGTCTCCAAATATAAACTACACAGAATCATTCTGTGAAACTTCTTTCTGATCTGTGCATTCAGCTAACAGAGTTAAAACATACTTTTGATTGAGCAGATCTGAACACTCTTTCTGTAGAAAATGCAACTGCACATTTGGAGCGCTAAGAGAGTAGTAGTGGAAAAAGGAATATATTCAAATATAAACTACACAGAAGCATTCTGTGAATCTTCTTTCTGATCTGAGCATTCAGCTAACAGAATTAAACCATACTTTTGATTGAGCAGTTTTGAGACACTCTGTCTGTAGAAAATGCAACTGGACATTCGTAGCGCTAAGTGGGTAATAGTGGAAAAAAGAATATGTTCAAATATAAACTACAGAGAAGCATTGTATGAAACTTCTTTCTGTTCTGTGCATTCAACTAACAGAGTTGAACCTTACTTTTGATTGAGCCTTTCTGAAACACTCTTTCTGTAGAAACTGCAATTGGACATTCTGAGCGCTAAGAGGCCTCTATTGGGAAAAATAATATCTTCAAATAAAAAGTACACAGAAGCATTGTGTGAAACTTATTTCTGATATGTTCATTAAGCTAACAGAGTTAAACCATACTTTGGATTGCGCAGTTCTGAACACTCTTTCAGTAGAAAATGCAAGTGGACATTCGGAGCGCTAAGAGGGTAATAGTGGAAAAAGGAATATATTCAAATATAAACTACACAGTAGCATTCTGTGAAAATTCTTTCTGTTCTGTGCATTCAACTAACAGAGTTGAACCTTACTTTTGATTGAGCCGTTCTGAAACACTCTTTCTGTAGAAACTGCAATTGGACATGCTAAGCGCTAAGAGGCCTACATTTGGAAAAAGAATATCTTCAAATAAAAACTACACAGATGCATTCTGTGAAACTTATTTCTGATCTGTAAATTCAGTTAACAGAGATAAAACATATTTTTGATTGAGCAGTTATGAAACACTCTTTTTGTAGAAAATGCAAGTGGAGATTCGGAGCGCTAAGAGGGTAATAGTGGAAAAAGGAATGTCTTCAAATATAAACTACACAGTAGCATTCTGTGAAAATTCTTTCTGTTCTGTGCATTCAACTAACAGAGTTGAACCCTACTTTTGATTGAGCCGTTCTGAAACACTCTTTCTGTAGAAACTGCAATGGGACATGCTAAGCGCTAAGAGGCCTACATTGGGAAAAAGAATATCTTCAAATAAAAACTACACAGATGCATTCTGTGAAACTTATTTCTGATCTGTATATTCAGTTAACAGAGATAAAACATATTTTTGATTGAGCAGTTATGAAACACTCTTTTTGTAGAAAATGCAAGTGGAGATTCGGAGCGCTAAGAGGGTACTAGTGGAAAAAGGAATGTCTTCAAATATAAACTACACAGAATCATTCGGTGAAACTTCTTTCTGATCTGTGCATTCAGCTAACAGAGTTAAACCATACTTTTGATTGAGCAGATCTGAACACTCTTTCTGTAGAAAATGCAACTGGACATTTGGAGCGCCAAGAGCGTAGTAGTGTAAAAAGGAATATATTCAAATATAAACTACACAGAAGCATTATGTGAAACTTCTTTCTGATCTGAGCATTCAGCTAACAGAGTTAAACCATACTTTTGATTGAGCAGTTTTGAAACACTCTGTCTGTAGAAAATGCAACTGGACATTCGTAGCGCTAAGTGGGTAATAGTGGAAAAAAGAAAATGTTCAAATATAAACTACACAGAAGCATTGTATGAAACTTCTTTCTGTTCTGTGCATTCAACTAACAGAGTTGAACCTTACTTTTGATTGAGCCGTTCTGAAACACTCTTTCTGTAGAAACTGCAATTGGACATTCTGAGCGCTAAGAGGACTATATTGGGAAAAAGAATGTCTACAAATAAAAACTACACAGAAGAATTGTGTGAAACTTCTTTCTGTTCTGTTTGTTCAACTAAAAGAGTTGAACCTTAGTTTTGATTGAGCCGTTCTGAAACACTCTTTCTGTAGAAAATGCAAGTGGAGATTCGGAGCGCTAAGAGGTTAATAGTGGAAAAAGGAATGTCTACAAATATAAACTACACAGAATCATTCTGTGAAACTTCTTTCCGATCTGTGCATTCAGCTAACAGAGTTAAACCATAATTTTGATTGAGCAGATCTGAACACTCTTTCTGTAGAAAATGCAACTGGACATTTGGAGCGCTAAGAGAGTAGTAGTGGAAAAAGGAATATATTCAAATATAAACTACACAGAAGCATTCTGTGAAACTTTTTCTGATCTGAGAATTCAGCTAACAGAGTTAAACCATACTTTTGATTGAGCAGTTTTGAAACACTCTGTCTGTAGAAAATGCAACTGGACATTCGTAGCGCTAAGTGGGTAATAGTGGAAAAAAGAATATGTTCAAATATAAACTACACAGAAGCATTGTATGAAACTTCTTTCTGTTCTGTGCATTCAACTAACAGAGTTGAACCTTACTTTTGATTGAGCCTTTCTGAAACACTCTTTCTGTAGAAACTGCAATTGGACATTCTGAGCGCTAAGAGGCATCTATTGGGAAAAATAATATCTTCAAATAAAAACTACACAGAAGCATTGTGTGAAACTTATATCTGATATGTTCATTAAGCTAACAGAGTTAAACCATACTTTGGATTGCGCAGTTCTGAACACTCTTTCTGTAGAAAATGCAAGTGGACATTCGGAGCGCTAAGAGGGTAATAGTGGAAAAAGGAATATATTCAAATATAAACTACACAGTAGCATTCTGTGAAAATTCTTTCTGTTCTGTGCATTCAACTAACAGAGTTGAACCTTACTTTTGATTGAGCCGTTCTGAAACACTCTTTCTGTAGAAACTGCAATTGGACATGCTAAGCGCTAAGAGGCCTACATTGGGAAAAAGAATATCTTCAAATAAAAACTACACAGATGCATTCTGTGAAACTTATTTATGATCCTTAAATTCAGTTAACAGAGATAAAACATATTTTTGATTGAGCAGTTATGAAACACTCTTTTTGTAGAAAATGCAATTGGAGATTCGGAGCGCTAAGAGGGTAATAGTGGAAAAAGGAATGTCTTCAAATATAAACCACACAGAATCATTCGGTGAAACTTCTTTCTGATCTGTGCATTCAGCTAACAGAGTTAAACCATACTTTTGATTGAGCAGATCTGAACACTCTTTCTGTAGAAAATGCAACTGGACATTTGGAGCGCTAAGAGCGTAGTAGTGGAAAAAGGAATATATTCAAATATAAACTACACAGAAGCATTCTGTGAAACTTCTTTCTGATCTGAGCATTCAGCTAACAGAGTTAAACCATACTTTTGATTGAGCAGTTTTGAAACACTCTGTCTGTAGAAAATGCAACAGGACATTCGTAGCGCTAAGTGGGTAATAGTGGAAAAAAGAATATGTTCAAATATAAACTACACAGAAGCATTGTATGAAACTTCTTTCTGTTCTGTGCATTCAACTAACAGAGTTGAACCTTACTTTTGATTGAGCCTTTCTGAAACACTCTTTCTGTAGAAACTGCAATTGGACATTCTGAGCGCTAAGAGGCCTCTATTGGGAAAAATAATATCTTCAAATAAAAACTACACAGAAGCATTGTGTGAAACTTATTTCTGATATGTTCATTAAGCTAACAGAGTTAAACCATACTTTTGATTGCGCAGTTCTGAACACTCTTTCTGTAGAATATGCAAGTGTACATTCGGAGCGCTAAGAGGGTAATAGTGGAAAAAGGAATGTCTCCAAATATAAACTACACAGAATCATTCTGTGAAACTTCTTTCTGATCTGTGCATTCAGCTAACAGAGTTAAAACATACTTTTGATTGAGCAGATCTGAACACTCTTTCTGTAGAAAATGCAACTGGACATTTGGAGCGCTAAGAGAGTAGTAGTGGAAAAAGGAATATATTCAAATATAAACTACACAGAAGCATTCTGTGAATCTTCTTTGTGATCTGAGCATTCAGCTAACAGAGTTAAACCATACTTTTGATTGAGCAGTTTTGAGACACTCTGTCTGTAGAAAATGCAACTGGACATTCGTAGCGCTAAGTGGGTAATAGTGGAAAAAAGAATATGTTCAAATATAAACTACAGAGAAGCATTGTATGAAACTTCTTTCTGTTCTGTGCATTCAATTAACAGAGTTGAACCTTACTTTTGATTGAGCCTTTCTGAAACACTCTTTCTGTAGAAACTGCAATTGGACATTCTGAGCGCTAAGAGGCCTCTATTGGGAAAAATAATATCTTCAAATAAAAAGTACACAGAAGCATTGTGTGAAACTTATTTCTGATATGTTCATTAAGCTAACAGAGTTAAACCATACTTTGGATTGCGCAGTTCTGAACACTCTTTCAGTAGAAAATGCAAGTGGACATTCGGAGCGCTAAGAGGGTAATAGTGGAAAAAGGAATATATTCAAATATAAACTACACAGTAGCATTCTGTGAAAATTCTTTCTGTTCTGTGCATTCAACTAACAGAGTTGAACCTTACTTTTGATTGAGCCGTTCTGAAACACTCTTTCTGTAGAAACTGCAATTGGACATGCTAAGCGCTAAGAGGCCTACATTTGGAAAAAGAATATCTTCAAATAAAAACTACACAGATGCATTCTGTGAAACTTATTTCTGATATGTAAATTCAGTTAACAGAGATAAAACATATTTTTGATTGAGCAGTTATGAAACACTCTTTTTGTAGAAAATGCAAGTGGAGATTCGGAGCGCTAAGAGGGTAATAGTGGAAAAAGGAATGTCTTCAAATATAAACTACACAGTAGCATTCTGTGAAAATTCTTTCTGTTCTGTGCATTCAACTAACAGAGTTGAACCTTACTTTTGATTGAGCCGTTCTGAAACACTCTTTCTGTAGAAACTGCAATTGGACATGCTAAGCGCTAAGAGGCCTACATTTGGAAAAAGAATATCTTCAAAGAAAAACTACACAGATGCATTCTGTGAAACTTATTTCTGATCTGTAAATTCAGTTAACAGAGATAAAACATATTTTTGATTGAGCAGTTATGAAACACTCTTTTTGTAGAAAATGCAAGTGGAGATTCGGAGCGCTAAGAGGGTAATAGTGGAAAAAGGAATGTCTTCAAATATAAACTACACAGTAGCATTCTGTGAAAATTCTTTCTGTTCTGTGCATTCAACTAACAGAGTTGAACCCTACTTTTGATTGAGCCGTTCTGAAACACTCTTTCTGTAGAAACTGCAATGGGACATGCTAAGCGCTAAGAGGCCTACATTGGGAAAAAGAATATCTTCAAATAAAAACTACACAGATGCATTCTGTGAAACTAATTTCTGATCTGTATATTCAGTTAACAGAGATAAAACATATTTTTGATTGAGCAGTTATGAAACACTCTTTTTGTAGAAAATGCAAGTGGAGATTCGGAGCGCTAAGAGGGTACTAATGGAAAAAGGAATGTCTTCAAATATAAACTACACAGAATCATTCGGTGAAACTTCTTTCTGATCTGTGCATTCAGCTAACAGAGTTAAACCATACTTTTGATTGAGCAGATCTGAACACTCTTTCTGTAGAAAATGCAACTGGACATTTGGAGCGCCAAGAGCGTAGTAGTGTAAAAAGGAATATATTCAAATATAAACTACACAGAAGCATTCTGTGAAACTTCTTTCTGATCTGAGCATTCAGCTAACAGAGTTAAACCATACTTTTGATTGAGCAGTTTTGAAACACTCTGTCTGTAGAAAATGCAACTGGACATTCGTAGCGCTAAGTGGGTAATAGTGGAAAAAAAATATGTTCAAATATAAACTACACAGAAGCATTGTATGAAACTTCTTTCTGTTCTGTGCATTCAACTAACAGAGTTGAACCTTACTTTTGATTGAGCCGTTCTGAAACACTCTTTCTGTAGAAACTGCAATTGGACATTCTGAGCGCTAAGAGGACTATATTGGGAAAAAGAATGTCTACAAATAAAAACTACACAGAAGAATTGTGTGAAACTTCTTTCTGTTCTGTTTGTTCAACTAAAAGAGTTGAACCTTAGTTTTGATTGAGCCCTTCTGAAACACTCTTTCTGTAGAAAATGCAAGTGGAGATTCGGAGCGCTAAGAGGTTAATAGTGGAAAAAGGAATGTCTACAAATATAAACTACACAGAATCATTCTGTGAAACTTCTTTCCGATCTGTGCATTCAGCTAACAGAGTTAAACCATAATTTTGATTGAGCAGATCTTAACACTCTTTCTGTAGAAAATGCAACTGGACATTTGGAGCGCTAAGAGAGTAGAAGTGGAAAAAGGAATATATTCAAATATAAACTACACAGAAGCATTCTGTGAAACTTTTTCTGATCTGAGAATTCAGCTAACAGAGTTAAACCATACTTTTGATTGAGCAGTTTTGAAACACTCTGTCTGTAGAAAATGCAACTGGACATTCGTAGCGCTAAGTGGGTAATAGTGGAAAAAAGAATATGTTCAAATATAAACTACACAGAAGCATTGTATGAAACTTCTTTCTGTTCTGTGCATTCAACTAACAGAGTTGAACCTTATTTTTGATTGAGCCTTTCTGAAACACTCTTTCTGTAGAAACTGCAATTGGACATTCTGAGCGCTAAGAGGCATCTATTGGGAAAAATAATATCTTCAAATAAAAACTACACAGAAGCATTGTGTGAAACTTATATCTGATATGTTCATTAAGCTAACAGAGTTAAACCATACTTTGGATTGCGCAGTTCTGAACACTCTTTCTGTAGAAAATGCAAGTGGACATTCGGAGCGCTAAGAGGGTAATAGTGGAAAAAGGAATATATTCAAATATAAACTACACAGTAGCATTCTGTGAAAATTCTTTCTGTTCTGTGCATTCAACTAACAGAGTTGAACCTTACTTTTGATTGAGCCGTTCTGAAACACTCTTTCTGTAGAAACTGCAATTGGACATGCTAAGCGCTAAGAGGCCTATATTGGGAAAAAGAATATCTTCAAATAAAAACTACACAGATGCATTCTGTGAAACTTATTTATGATCCTTAAATTCAGGTAACAGAGATAAAACATATTTTTGATTGAGCAGTTATGAAACACTCTTTTTGTAGAAAATGCAATTGGAGATTCGGAGCGCTAAGAGGGTAATAGTGGAAAAAGCAATGTCTTCAAATATAAACCACACAGAATCATTCGGTGAAACTTCTTTCTGATCTGTGCATTCAGCTAACAGAGTTAAACCATACTTTTGATTGAGCAGATCTGAACACTCTTTCTGTAGAAAATGCAACTGGACATTTGGAGCGCTAAGAGCGTAGTAGTGGAAAAAGGAATATATTCAAATATAAACTACACAGAAGCATTCTGTGAATCTTCTTTCTGATCTGAGCATTCAGCTAACAGAATTAAACCATACTTTTGATTGAGCAGTTTTGAGACACTCTGTCTGTAGAAAATGCAACTGGACATTCGTAGCGCTAAGTGGGTAATAGTGGAAAAAAGAATATGTTCAAATATAAACTACAGAGAAGCATTGTATGAAACTTCTTTCTGTTCTGTGCATTCAACTAACAGAGTTGAACCTTACTTTTGATTGAGCCTTTCTGAAACACTCTTTCTGTAGAAACTGCAATTGGACATTCTGAGCGCTAAGAGGCCTCTATTGGGAAAAATAATATCTTCAAATAAAAAGTACACAGAAGCATTGTGTGAAACTTATTTCTGATATGTTCATTAAGCTAACAGAGTTAAACCATACTTTGGATTGCGCAGTTCTGAACACTCTTTCAGTAGAAAATGCAAGTGGACATTCGGAGCGCTAAGAGGGTAATAGTGGAAAAAGGAATATATTCAAATATAAACTACACAGTAGCATTCTGTGAAAATTCTTTCTGTTCTGTGCATTCAACTAACAGAGTTGAACCTTACTTTTGATTGAGCCGTTCTGAAACACTCTTTCTGTAGAAACTGCAATTGGACATGCTAAGCGCTAAGAGGCCTACATTTGGAAAAAGAATATCTTCAAATAAAAACTACACAGATGCATTCTGTGAAACTTATTTCTGATCTGTAAATTCAGTTAACAGAGATAAAACATATTTTTGATTGAGCAGTTATGAAACACTCTTTTTGTAGAAAATGCAAGTGGAGATTCGGAGCGCTAAGAGGGTAATAGTGGAAAAAGGAATGTCTTCAAATATAAACTACACAGTAGCATTCTGTGAAAATTCTTTCTGTTCTGTGCATTCAACTAACAGAGTTGAACCCTACTTTTGATTGAGCCGTTCTGAAACACTCTTTCTGTAGAAACTGCAATGGGACATGCTAAGCGCTAAGAGGCCTACATTGGGAAAAAGAATATCTTCAAATAAAAACTACACAGATGCATTCTGTGAAACATATTTCTGATCTGTATATTCAGTTAACAGAGATAAAACATATTTTTGATTGAGCAGTTATGAAACACTCTTTTTGTAGAAAATGCAAGTGGAGATTCGGAGCGCTAAGAGGGTACTAGTGGAAAAAGGAATGTCTTCAAATATAAACTACACAGAATCATTCGGTGAAACTTCTTTCTGATCTGTGCATTCAGCTAACAGAGTTAAACCATACTTTTGATTGAGCAGATCTGAACACTCTTTCTGTAGAAAATGCAACTGGACATTTGGAGCGCCAAGAGCGTAGTAGTGTAAAAAGGAATATATTCAAATATAAACTACACAGAAGCATTATGTGAAACTTCTTTCTGATCTGAGCATTCAGCTAACAGAGTTAAACCATACTTTTGATTGAGCAGTTTTGAAACACTCTGTCTGTAGAAAATGCAACTGGACATTCGTAGCGCTAAGTGGGTAATAGTGGAAAAAAGAATATGTTCAAATATAAACTACACAGAAGCATTGTATGAAACTTCTTTCTGTTCTGTGCATTCAACTAACAGAGTTGAACCTTACTTTTGATTGAGCCGTTCTGAAACACTCTTTCTGTAGAAACTGCAATTGGACATTCTGAGCGCTAAGAGGACTATATTGGGAAAAAGAATGTCTACAAATAAAAACTACACAGAAGAATTGTGTGAAACTTCTTTCTGTTCTGTTTGTTCAACTAAAAGAGTTGAACCTTAGTTTTGATTGAGCCGTTCTGAAACACTCTTTCTGTAGAAAATGCAAGTGGAGATTCGGAGCGCTAAGAGGTTAATAGTGGAAAAAGGAATGTCTACAAATATAAACTACACAGAATCATTCTGTGAAACTTCTTTCCGATCTGTGCATTCAGCTAACAGAGTTAAACCATAATTTTGATTGAGCAGATCTGAACACTCTTTCTGTAGAAAATGCAACTGGACATTTGGAGCGCTAAGAGAGTAGTAGTGGAAAAAGGAATATATTCAAATATAAACTACACAGAAGCATTCTGTGAAACTTTTTCTGATCTGAGAATTCAGCTAACAGAGTTAAACCATACTTTTGATTGAGCAGTTTTGAAACACTCTGTCTGTAGAAAATGCAACTGGACATTCGTAGCGCTAAGTGGGTAATAGTGGAAAAAAGAATATGTTCAAATATAAACTACACAGAAGCATTGTATGAAACTTCTTTCTGTTCTGTGCATTCAACTAACAGAGTTGAACCTTACTTTTGATTGAGCCTTTCTGAAACACTCTTTCTGTAGAAACTGCAATTGGACATTCTGAGCGCTAAGAGGCATCTATTGGGAAAAATAATATCTTCAAATAAAAACTACACAGAAGCATTGTGTGAAACTTATATCTGATATGTTCATTAAGCTAACAGAGTTAAACCATACTTTGGATTGCGCAGTTCTGAACACTCTTTCTGTAGAAAATGCAAGTGGACATTCGGAGCGCTAAGAGGGTAATAGTGGAAAAAGGAATATATTCAAATATAAACTACACAGTAGCATTCTGTGAAAATTCTTTCTGTTCTGTGCATTCAACTAACAGAGTTGAACCTTACTTTTGATTGAGCCGTTCTGAAACACTCTTTCTGTAGAAACTGCAATTGGACATGCTAAGCGCTAAGAGGCCTACATTGGGAAAAAGAATATCTTCAAATAAAAACTACACAGATGCATTCTGTGAAACTTATTTATGATCCTTAAATTCAGTTAACAGAGATAAAACATATTTTTGATTGAGCAGTTATGAAACACTCTTTTTGTAGAAAATGCAATTGGAGATTCGGAGCGCTAAGAGGGTAATAGTGGAAAAAGGAATGTCTTCAAATATAAACCACACAGAATCATTCGGTGAAACTTCTTTCTGATCTGTGCATTCAGCTAACAGAGTTAAACCATACTTTTGATTGAGCAGATCTGAACACTCTTTCTGTAGAAAATGCAACTGGACATTTGGAGCGCTAAGAGCGTAGTAGTGGAAAAAGGAATATATTCAAATATAAACTACACAGAAGCATTCTGTGAAACTTCTTTCTGATCTGAGCATTCAGCTAACAGAGTTAAACCATACTTTTGATTGAGCAGTTTTGAAACACTCTGTCTGTAGAAAATGCAACAGGACATTCGTAGCGCTAAGTGGGTAATAGTGGAAAAAAGAATATGTTCAAATATAAACTACACAGAAGCATTGTATGAAACTTCTTTCTGTTCTGTGCATTCAACTAACAGAGTTGAACCTTACTTTTGATTGAGCCTTTCTGAAACACTCTTTCTGTAGAAACTGCAATTGGACATTCTGAGCGCTAAGAGGCCTCTATTGGGAAAAATAATATCTTCAAATAAAAACTACACAGAAGCATTGTGTGAAACTTATTTCTGATATGTTCATTAAGCTAACAGAGTTAAACCATACTTTTGATTGCGCAGTTCTGAACACTCTTTCTGTAGAATATGCAAGTGTACATTCGGAGCGCTAAGAGGGTAATAGTGGAAAAAGGAATGTCTCCAAATATAAACTACACAGAATCATTCTGTGAAACTTCTTTCTGATCTGTGCATTCAGCTAACAGAGTTAAAACATACTTTTGATTGAGCAGATCTGAACACTCTTTCTGTAGAAAATGCAACTGGACATTTGGAGCGCTAAGAGAGTAGTAGTGGAAAAAGGAATATATTCAAATATAAACTACACAGAAGCATTCTGTGAATCTTCTTTGTGATCTGAGCATTCAGCTAACAGAGTTAAACCATACTTTTGATTGAGCAGTTTTGAGACACTCTGTCTGTAGAAAATGCAACTGGACATTCGTAGCGCTAAGTGGGTAATAGTGGAAAAAAGAATATGTTCAAATATAAACTACAGAGAAGGATTGTATGAAACTTCTTTCTGTTCTGTGCATTCAATTAACAGAGTTGAACCTTACTTTTGATTGAGCCTTTCTGAAACACTCTTTCTGTAGAAACTGCAATTGGACATTCTGAGCGCTAAGAGGCCTCTATTGGGAAAAATAATATCTTCAAATAAAAAGTACACAGAAGCATTGTGTGAAACTTATTTCTGATATGTTCATTAAGCTAACAGAGTTAAACCATACTTTGGATTGCGCAGTTCTGAACACTCTTTCAGTAGAAAATGCAAGTGGACATTCGGAGCGCTAAGAGGGTAATAGTGGAAAAAGGAATATATTCAAATATAAACTACACAGTAGCATTCTGTGAAAATTCTTTCTGTTCTGTGCATTCAACTAACAGAGTTGAACCTTACTTTTGATTGAGCCGTTCTGAAACACTCTTTCTGTAGAAACTGCAATTGGACATGCTAAGCGCTAAGAGGCCTACATTTGGAAAAAGAATATCTTCAAATAAAAACTACACAGATGCATTCTGTGAAACTTATTTCTGATATGTAAATTCAGTTAACAGAGATAAAACATATTTTTGATTGAGCAGTTATGAAACACTCTTTTTGTAGAAAATGCAAGTGGAGATTCGGAGCGCTAAGAGGGTAATAGTGGAAAAAGGAATGTCTTCAAATATAAACTACACAGTAGCATTCTGTGAAAATTCTTTCTGTTCTGTGCATTCAACTAACAGAGTTGAACCCTACTTTTGATTGAGCCGTTCTGAAACACTCTTTCTGTAGAAACTGCAATGGGACATGCTAAGCGCTAAGAGGCCTACATTGGGAAAAAGAATATCTTCAAATAAAAACTACACAGATGCATTCTGTGAAACTTATTTCTGATCTGTATATTCAGTTAACAGAGATAAAACATATTTTTGATTGAGCAGTTATGAAACACTCTTTTTGTAGAAAATGCAAGTGGAGATTCGGAGCGCTAAGAGGGTACTAGTGGAAAAAGGAATGTCTTCAAATATAAACTACACAGAATCATTCGGTGAAACTTCTTTCTGATCTGTGCATTCAGCTAACAGAGTTAAACCATACTTTTGATTGAGCAGATCTGAACACTCTTTCTGTAGAAAATGCAACTGGACATTTGGAGCGCCAAGAGCGTAGTAGTGTAAAAAGGAATACATTCAAATATAAACTACACAGAAGCATTCTGTGAAACTTCTTTCTGATCTGAGCATTCAGCTAACAGAGTTAAACCATACTTTTGATTGAGCAGTTTTGAAACACTCTGTCTGTAGAAAATGCAACTGGACATTCGTAGCGCTAAGTGGGTAATAGTGGAAAAAAGAATATGTTCAAATATAAACTACACAGAAGCATTGTATGAAACTTCTTTCTGTTCTGTGCATTCAACTAACAGAGTTGAACCTTACTTTTGATTGAGCCGTTCTGAAACACTCTTTCTGTAGAAACTGCAATTGGACATTCTGAGCGCTAAGAGGACTATATTGGGAAAAAGAATGTCTACAAATAAAAACTACACAGAAGAATTGTGTGAAACTTCTTTCTGTTCTGTTTGTTCAACTAAAAGAGTTGAACCTCAGTTTTGATTGAGCCGTTCTGAAACACTCTTTCTGTAGAAAATGCAAGTGGAGATTCGGAGCGCTAAGAGGTTAATAGTGGAAAAAGGAATGTCTACAAATATAAACTACACAGAATCATTCTGTGAAACTTCTTTCCGATCTGTGCATTCAGCTAACAGAGTTAAACCATAATTTTGATTGAGCAGATCTGAACACTCTTTCTGTAGAAAATGCAACTGGACATTTGGAGCGCTAAGAGAGTAGTAGTGGAAAAAGGAATATATTCAAATATAAACTACACAGAAGCATTCTGTGAAACTTTTTCTGATCTGAGAATTCAGCTAACAGAGTTAAACCATACTTTTGATTGAGCAGTTTTGAAACACTCTGTCTGTAGAAAATGCAACTGGACATTCGTAGCGCTAAGTGGGTAATAGTGGAAAAAAGAATATGTTCAAATATAAACTACACAGAAGCATTTTATGAAACTTCTTTCTGTTCTGTGCATTCAACTAACAGAGTTGAACCTTACTTTTGATTGAGCCTTTCTGAAACACTCTTTCTGTAGAAACTGCAATTGGACATTCTGAGCGCTAAGAGGCATCTATTGGGAAAAATAATATCTTCAAATAAAAACTACACAGAAGCATTGTGTGAAACTTATATCTGATATGTTCATTAAGCTAACAGAGTTAAACCATACTTTGGATTTCGCAGTTCTGAACACTCTTTCTGTAGAAAATGCAAGTGGACATTCGGAGCGCTAAGAGGGTAATAGTGGAAAAAGGAATATATTCAAATATAAACTACACAGTAGCATTCTGTGAAAATTCTTTCTGTTCTGTGCATTCAACTAACAGAGTTGAACCTTACTTTTGATTGAGCCGTTCTGAAACACTCTTTCTGTAGAAACTGCAATTGGACATGCTAAGCGCTAAGAGGCCTACATTGGGAAAAAGAATATCTTCAAATAAAAACTACACAGATGCATTCTGTGAAACTTATTTATGATCCTTAAATTCAGTTAACAGAGATAAAACATATTTTTGATTGAGCAGTTATGAAACACTCTTTTTGTAGAAAATGCAATTGGAGATTCGGAGCGCTAAGAGGGTAATAGTGGAAAAAGGAATGTCTCCAAATATAAACTACACAGAATCATTCTGTGAAACTTCTTTCTGATCTGTGCATTCAGCTAACAGAGTTAAACCATACTTTTGATTGAGCAGATCTGAACACTCTTTCTGTAGAAAATGCAACTGGACATTTGGAGCGCTAAGAGAGTAGTAGTGGAAAAAGGAATATATTCAAATATAAACTACACAGAAGCATTCTGTGAAACTTCTTTCTGATCTGAGCATTCAGCTAACAGAGTTAAACCATACTTTTGATTGAGCAGTTTTGAAACACTCTGTCTGTAGAAAATGCAACTGGACATTCGTAGCGCTAAGTGGGTAATAGTGGAAAAAAGAATATGTTCAAATATAAGCTACACAGAAGAATTGTATGAAACTTCTTTCTGTTCTGTGCATTCAACTAACAGAGTTGAACTTTACTTTTGATTGAGCCTTTCTGAAACACTCTTTCTGTAGAAACTGCAATTGGACATTCTGAGCGCTAAGAGGCCTCTATTGGGAAAAATAATATCTTCAAATAAAAACTACACAGAAGCATTGTGTGAAACTTATTTCTGATATGTTCATTAAGCTAACAGAGTTAAACCATACTTTTGATTGCGCAGTTCTGAACACTCTTTCTGTAGAAAATGCAAGTGGACATTCGGAGCGCTAAGAGGGTAATAGTGGAAAAAGGAATATATTCAAATATAAACTACACAGTAGCATTCTGTGAAAATTCTTTCTGTTCTGTGCATTCAACTAACAGAGTTGAACCCTACTTTTGATTGAGCCGTTCTGAAACACTCTTTCTGTAGAAACTGCAATTGGACATTCTGAGCGCTAAGAGGCCTATATTGGGAAAAAGAATGTCTACAAATAAAAACTACACAGAAGAATTGTGTGAAACTTCTTTCTGTTCTGTTTGTTCAACTAAAAGAGTTGAACCTTAGTTTAGATTGAGCCGTTCTGAAACACTCTTTCTGTAGAAAATGCAAGTGGAGATTCAGAGCGCTAAGAGGGTAATAGTGGAAAAAGGAATGTCTCCAAATATAAACTACACAGAATCATTCTGTGAAACTTCTTTCTGATCTGTGCATTCAGCTAACAGAGTTAAACCATACTTTTGATTGAGCAGATCTGAACACTCTTTCTGTAGAAAATGCAACTGGACATTTGGAGCGCTAAGAGAGTAGTAGTGGAAAAAGGAATATATTCAAATATAAACTACACAGAAGCATTCTGTGAAACTTCTTTCTGATCTGAGAATTCAGCTAACAGAGTTAAACCATACTTTTGATTTAGCAGTTTTGAAACACTCTGTCTGTAGAAAATGCAACTGGACATTCGTAGCGCTAAGTGGGTAATAGTGGAAAAAAGAATATGTTCAAATATAAACTACACAGAAGCATTGTATGAAACTTCTTTCTGTTCTGTGCATTCAACTAACAGAGTTGAACCTTACTTTTGATTGAGCCTTTCTGAAACACTCTTTCTGTAGAAACTGCAAATGGACATTCTGAGCGCTAAGAGGCCTTTATTGGGAAAAATAATATCTTCAGATGAAAACTACACAGAAGCATTGTGTGAAACTTATTTCTGATATGTTCATTAAGCTAACAGAGTTAAACCATACTTTGGATTGCGCAGTTCTGAACACTCTTTCTGTAGAAAATGCAAGTGGACATTCGGAGCGCTGAGGGTAATAGTGGAAAAAGGAATATATTCAAATATAAACTACACAGTAGCATTCTGTGAAAATTCTTTCTGTTCTGTGCATTCAACTAACAGAGTTGAACCTTACTTTTGATTGAGCCGTTCTGAAACACTCTTTCTGTAGAAACTGCAATTGGACATGCTAAGCGCTAAGAGGCCTACATTGGGAAAAAGAATATCTTCAAATAAAAACTACACAGATGCATTCTGTGAAACTTATTTCTGATCTGTAAATTCAGTTAACAGAGATAAAACATATTTTTGATTGAGCAGTTATGAAACACTCTTTTTGTAGAAAATGCAAGTGGAGATTCGGAGCGCTAAGAGGGTAATAGTGGAAAAAGGAATGTCTTCAAATATAAACTACACAGAATCATTCGGTGAAACTTCTTTCTGATCTGTGCATTCAGCTAACAGAGTTAAACCATACTTTTGATTGAGCAGATCTGAACACTCTTTCTGTAGAAAATGCAACTGGACATTTGGAGCGCTAAGAGCGTAGTAGTGGAAAAAGGAATATATTCAAATATAAACTACACAGAAGCATTCTGTGAAACTTTTTTCTGATCTTAGCATTCAGCTAACAGAGTTAAACCATACTTTTGATTGAGCAGTTTTGAAACACTCTGTCTGTAGAAAATGCAACTGGACATTAGTAGCGCTAAGTGGGTAATAGTGGAAAAAAGAATATGTTCAAATATGAACTACACAGAAGCATTGTATGAAACTTCTTTCTGTTCTGTGCATACAACTAACAGAGTTGAACCTTACTTTTGATTGAGCCGTTCTGAAACACTCTTTCTGTAGAAACTGCAATTGGACATTCTGAGCGCTAAGAGGCCTATATTGGGAAAAAGAATGTCTACAAATAAAAACTACACAGAAGAATTGTGTGAAACTTCTTTCTGTTCTGTTTGTTCAACTAAAAAGTTGAACCTTAGTTTTGATTGAGCCGTTCTGAAACACTCTTTCTGTAGAAAATGCAAGTGGAGATTCGGAGCGCTAAGAGGGTAATAGTGGAAAAAGGAATGTCTTCAAATATAAACTACACAGAATCATTCGGTGAAACTTCTTTCTGATCTGTGCATTCAGCTAACAAATTTAAACCATACTTTTGATTGAGCAGATCTGAACACTCTTTCTGTAGAAAATGCAATTGGACATTTGGAGCGCTAAGAGCGTAGTAGTGGAAAAAGGAATATATTCAAATATAAACTACACAGAAGCATTCTGTGAAACTTCTTTCTGATCTGAGCATTCAGCTAACAGAGTTAAACCATACTTTTGATTGAGCAGTTTTGAAACACTCTGTCTGTAGAAAATGCAACTGGACATTTGTAGCGCTAAGTGGGTAATAGTGGAAAAAAGAATATGTTCAAATATAAACTACACAGAAGCATTGTATGAAAATACTTTCTGTTCTGTGCATTCAACTAACAGAGTTGAACCTTACTTTTGATTGAGCCGTTCTGAAACACTCCTTCTGTAGAAACTGCAATTGGACATTCTGAGCGCTAAGAGGCCTATATTGGGAAAAAGAATGTCTACAAATAAAAACTACACAGAAGAATTGCGTGAAACTTCTTTCTGTTCTGTTTGTTCAACTAAAAGAGTTGAACCTTAGTTTTGATTGAGCCGTTCTGAAACACTCTTTCTGTAGAAAATGCAAGTGGAGATTCGGAGCGCTAAGAGGGTAATAGTGGAAAAAGGAATGTCTCCAAATATAAACTACACAGAATCATTCTGTGAAACTTCTTTCTGATCTGTGCATTCAGCTAACAGAGTTAAACCATACTTTTGATTGAGCAGATCTGAACACTCTTTCTGTAGAAAATGCAACTGGACATTTGGAGCGCTAAGAGAGTAGTAGTGGAAAAAGGAATATATTCAAATATAAACTACACAGAAGCATTCTGTGAAACTTCTTTCTGATCTGAGCATTCAGCTAACAGAGTTAAACCATACTTTTGATTGAGCAGTTTTGAAACACTCTGTCTGTAGAAAATGCAACTGGACATTCGTAGCGCTAAGTGGGTAATAGTGGAAAAAAGAATATGTTCAAATATAAGCTACACAGAAGCATTGTATGAAACTCCTTTCTGTTCTGTGCATTCAACTAACAGAGTTGAACCTTACTTTTGATTGAGCCTTTCTGAAACACTCTTTCTGTAGAAACTGCAATTGGACATTCTGAGCGCTAAGAGGCCTCTATTGGGAAAAATAATATCTTCAAATAAAAACTACACAGAAGCATTGTGTGAAACTTATTTCTGATATGTTCATTAAGCTAACAGAGTTAAACCACACTTTTGATTGCGCAGTTCTGAACACTCTTTCTGTAGAAAATGCAAGTGGACATTCGGAGCGCTAAGAGGGTAATAGTGGAAAAAGGAATATATTCAAATATAAACTACACAGTAGCATTCTGTGAAAATTCTTTCTGTTCTGTGCATTCAACTAACAGAGTTGAACCCTACTTTTGATTGAGCCGTTCTGAAACACTCTTTCTGTAGAAACTGCAATTGGACATGCTAAGCGCTAAGAGGCCTACATTGGGAAAAAGAATATCTTCAAATAAAAACTACACAGATGCATTCTGTGAAACTTATTTCTGATCTGTAAATTCAGTTTACAGAGATAAAACATATTTTTGATTGAGCAGTTATGAAACACTCTTTTTGCAGAAAATGCAAGTGGAGATTCGGAGTGCAAAGGGGGTAATAGTGGAAAAAGGAATGTCTTCAAATATAAACTACACAGAATCATTCGGTGAAACTTCTTTCTGATCTGTGCATTCAGCTAACAGAGTTAAACCATACTTTTGATTGAGCAGATCTGAACACTCTTTCTGTAGAAAATGCAACTGGACATTTGGAGCGCTAAGAGCGTAGTAGTGGAAAAAGGAATATATTCAAATATAAACTACACAGAAGCATTCTGTGAAACTTCTTTCTGATCTGAGCATTCAGCTAACAGAGTTAAACCATACTTTTGATTGAGCAGTTTTGAAACACTCTGTCTGTAGAAAATGCAACTGGACATGCGTAGCGCTAAGTGGGTAATAGTGGAAAAAAGAGTATGTTCAGATATAAACTACACAGAAGCATTGTATGAAACTTCTTTCTGTTCTGTGCATTCAACTAACAGAGTTGAACCTTACTTTTGATTGAGCCGTTCTGAAACACTCTTTCTGTAGAAACTGCAATTGCACATGCTAAGCGCTAAGAAGCCTACATTGGGAAAAAGAATATCTTCAAATAAAAACTACACAGATGCATTCTGTGAAACTTATTTCTGATCTGTTAATTCAGTTAACAGAGATAAAACATATTTTTGATTGAGCAGTTATGAAACACTCTTTTTGTAGAAAATGCAAGTGGAGATTCGGAGCGCTAAGAGGGTAATAGTGGAAAAAGGAATGTCTTCAAATATAAACTACACAGAATCATTCGGTGAAACTTCTTTCTGATCTGTGCATTCAGCTAACAGAGTTAAACCATACTTTTGATTGAGCAGATCTGAACACTCTTTCTGTAGAAAATGCAACTGGACATTTGGAGCGCTAAGAGCGTAGTAGTGGAAAAAGGAATATATTCAAATATAAACTACACAGAAGCATTCTGTGAAACTTCTTTCTGATCTGAGCATTCAGCTAACAGAGTTAAACCATACTTTTGATTGAGCAGTTTTGAAACACTCTGTCTGTAGAAAATGCAACTGGACATTCGTAGCGCTAAGTGGGTAATAGTGGAAAAAAGAATATGTTCA
Source organism: Symphalangus syndactylus (assembly GCF_028878055.3). Lineage (NCBI taxonomy): Eukaryota > Metazoa > Chordata > Mammalia > Primates > Hylobatidae > Symphalangus > Symphalangus syndactylus. The sequence continues at coordinate 13,994,514 of NC_072447.2, read as the reverse complement.
AATATGAACTACACAGAAGCATTGTATGAAACTTCTTTCTGTTCTGTGCATTCAACTAACAGAGTTGAACCTTACATTTGATTGAGCCGTTCTGAAACACTCTTTCTGTAGAAACTGCAATTGGACATTCTGAGCGCTAAAAGGCCTCTATTCGGAAAAAGAATGTCTACAAATAAAAACTACACAGAAGAATTGTGTGAAACTTCTTTCTGTTCTGTTTGTTCAACTAAAATAGTTGAACCTTAGTTTTGATTGAGCCGTTCTGAAACACTCTTTCTGTAGAAAATGCAAGTGGAGATTCGGAGCGCTAAGGGGGTAATAGTGGAAAAAGGAATGTCTCCAAATATAAACTACACAGAATCATTCGGTGAAACTTCTTTCTGATCTGTGCATTCAGCTAACAGAGTTAAACCATACTTTTGATTGAGCAGATCTGAACACTCTTTCTGTAGAAAATGCAACTGGACATTTGGAGCGCTAAGTGCGTAGTAGTGGAAAAAGGAATATATTCAAATATAAACTACACAGAAGCATTCTGTGAAACTTCTTTCTGATCTGAGCATTCAGCTAACAGAATTAAACCATACTTTTGATTGAACAGTTTTGAAACACTCTGTCTGTAGAAAATGCAACTGGACATTCGTAGCGCTAAGTGGGTAATAGTGGAAAAAAGAATATGTTCAAATATCAGCTACACAGAAGCATTGTATGAAACTTCTTTCTGTTCTGTGCATTCAACTAACAGAGTTGAACCTTACTTTTGATTGAGCCTTTCTGAAACACACTTTCTGTACAAATTGCAATTGGACAATCTGAGCGCTAAGAGGCCTCTATTGGGAAAAATAATATCTTCAAATAAAAACTACACAGAAGCATTGTGTGAAACTTATTTCTGATATGTTCATTAAGCTAACAGAGTTAAACCATACTTTTGATTGCGCAGTTCTGAACACTCTTTCTGTAGAAAATGCAAGTGGACATTAGGAGCGCTAAGTGGGTAATAGTGGAAAAAGGAATATATTCAAATATAAACTACACAGTAGCATTCTGTGAAAATTCTTTCTGTTCTGTGCATTCAACTAACAGAGTTGAACCCTACTTTTGATTGAGCCGTTCTGAAACACTCTTTCTGTAGAAACTGCAATTGGACATGCTAAGCGCTAAGAGGCCTACATTGGGAAAAAGAATATCTTCAAATAAAAACTACACAGATGCATTCTGTGAAACTTATTTCTGATCTGTAAATTCAGTTAACAGAGATAAAACATATTTTTGATTGAGCAGTTATGAAACACTCTTTTTGTAGAAAATGCAAGTGGAGATTCTGAGTGCTAAGAGGGTAATAGTGGAAAAAGGAATGTCTTCAAATATAAACTACACAGAATCATTCGGTGAAACTTCTTTCTGATCTGTGCATTCAGCTAACAGCGTTAAACCATACTTTTGATTGAGCAGATCTGAACATTCTTTCTGTAGAAAATGCAACTGGACATTTGGAGCGCTAAGAGCGTAGTAGTGGAAAAAGGATTATATTCAAATATAAACTACACAGAAGCATTCTGTGAAACTTCTTTCTGATCTGAGCATTCAGCTAACAGAGTTAAACCATACTTTTGATTGAGCAGTTTTGAAACACTCTGTCTGTAGAAAATGCAACTGGACATTCGTAGCGCTAAGTGGGTAATAGTGGAAAAAAGAGTATGTTCAGATATAAACTACACAGAAGCATTGTATGAAACTTCTTTCTGTTCTGTGCATTCAACTAACAGAGTTGAACCTTACTTTTGATTGAGCCGTTCTGAAACACTCTTTCTGTAGAAACTGCAATTGCACATGCTAAGCGCTAAGAAGCCTACATTGGGAAAAAGAATATCTTCAAATAAAAACTACACAGATGCATTCTGTGAAACTTATTTTGATCTGTAAATTCAGTTAACAGAGATAAAACATATTTTTGATTGAGCAGTTATGAAACACTCTTTTTGTAGAAAATGCAAGTGGAGATTCGGAGCGCTAAGAGGGTAATAGTGGAAAAAGGAATGTCTTCAAATATAAACTACACAGAATAATTCGGTGAAACTTCTTTCTGATCTGTGCATTCAGCTAACAGAGTTAAACCATACTTTTGATTGAGCAGATCTGAACACTCTTTCTGTAGAAAATGCAACTGGTCATTTGGAGCGCTAAGAGCGTAGTAGTGGAAAAAGGAATATATTCAAATATAAACTACACAGAAGCATTCTGTGAAACTTCTTTCTGATCTGAGCATTCAGCTAACAGAGTTAAACCATACTTTTGATTGAGCAGTTTTGAAACACTCTGTCTGTAGAAAATGCAACTGGACATTCGTAGCGCTAAGTGGGTAATAGTGGAAAAAAGAATATATTCAAATATAAACTACACAGAAGCATTGTATGAAACTTCTTTCTGTTCTGTGCATTCAACTAACAGAGTTGAACCTTACTTTTGATTGAGCCGTTCTGAAACACTCTTTCTGTAGAAACTGCAATTGGACATTCTGAGCGCTAAGAGGCCTATATTGGGAAAAAGAATGTCTACAAATAAAAACTACACAGAAGAATTGTGTGAAACTTCTTTCTGTTCTGTTTGTTCAACTAAAAGAGTTGAACCTTAGTTTTGATTGAGCCGTTCTGAAACACTCTTTCTGTAGAAAATGCAAGTGGAGATTCGGAGGGCTAAGAGGGTAATAGTGGAAAAAGGAATGTCTCCAAATATAAACTACACAGAATCATTCTGTGAAACTTCTTTCTGATCTGTGCATTCAACTAACAGAGTTAAACCATACTTTTGATTCAGCAGATCTGAACACTCTTTCTGTAGAAAATGCAACTGGACATTTGGAGCGCTAAGAGAGTAGTAGTGGAAAAAGGAATAAATTCAAATATAAACTACACAGAAGCATTCTGTGAAATTTCTTTCTGATCTGAGCATTCAGCTAACAGAGTTAAACCATACTTTTGATTGAGCAGTTTTGAAACACTCTGTCTGTAGAAAATGCAACTGGACATTCGTAGCGCTAAGTGGGTAATAGTGGAAAAAAGAATATGTTCAAATATAAGCTACACAGAAGCATTGTATGAAACTTCTTTCTGTTCTGTGCATTCAACTAACAGAGTTGAACCTTACTTTTGATTGAGCCGTTCTGAAACACTCTTTCTGTAGAAACTGCAATTGGACATTCTGAGCGCTAAGAGGACTATATTGGGAAAAATAATATCTTCAGATGAAAACTACACAGAAGCATTGTGTGAAACTTATTTCTGATATGTTCATTAAGCTAACAGAGTTAAACCATACTTTGGATTGCGCAGTTCTGAACACTCTTTCTGTAGAAAATGCAAGTGGACATTCGGAGCGCTGAGGGTAATAGTGGAAAAAGGAATATATTCAAATATAAACTACACAGTAGCATTCTGTGAAAATTCTTTCTGTTCTGTGCATTCAACTAACAGAGTTGAACCTTACTTTTGATTGAGCCGTTCTGAAACACTCTTTCTGTAGAAACTGCAATTGGACATGCTAAGCGCTAAGAGGCCTACATTGGGAAAAAGAATATCTTCAAATAAAAACTACACAGATGCATTCTGTGAAACTTATTTCTGATCTGTAAATTCAGTTAACAGAGATAAAACATATTTTTGATTGAGCAGTTATGAAACACTCTTTTTGTAGAAAATGCAAGTGGAGATTCGGAGCGCTAAGAGGGTAATAGTGGAAAAAGGAATGTCTCCAAATATAAACTACACAGAATCATTCGGTGAAACTTCTTTCTGATCTGTGCATTCAGCTAACAGAGTTAAACCATACTTTTGATTGAGCAGATCTGAACACTCTTTCTGTAGAAAATGCAACTGGACATTTGGAGCGCTAAGAGCGTAGTAGTGGAAAAAGGAATATATTCAAATATAAACTACACAGAAGCATTCTGTGAAACTTCTTTCTGATCTGAGCATTCAGCTAACAGAGTTAAACCATACTTTTGATTGAGCAGTTTTGAAACACTCTGTCTGTAGAAAATGCAACTGGACATTCGTAGCGCTAAGTGGGTAATAGTGGAAAAAAGAATATATTCAAATATAAACTACACAGAAGCATTGTATGAAACTTCTTTCTGTTCTGTGCATTCAACTAACAGTGTTGAACCTTACTTTTGATTGAGCCGTTCTGAAACACTCTTTCTGTAGAAACTGCAATTGGACATTCTGAGCGCTAAGAGGCCTATATTGGGAAAAAGAATGTCTACAAATAAAAACTACACAGAAGAATTGTGTGAAACTTCTTTCTGTTCTGTTTGTTCAACTAAAAGAGTTGAACCTTAGTTTTGATTGAGCCGTTCTGAAACACTCTTTCTGTAGAAAATGCAAGTGGAGATTCGGAGGGCTAAGAGGGTAATAGTGGAAAAAGGAATGTCTCCAAATATAAACTACACAGAATCATTCTGTGAAAATTCTTTCTGATCTGTGCATTCAGCTAACAGAGTTAAACCATACTTTTGATTGAGCAGATCTGAACACTCTTTCTGTAGAAAATGCAACTGGACATTTGGAGCGCTAAGAGAGCAATAGTGGAAAAAGGAATATATTCAAATATAAACTACACAGAAGCATTCTGTGAAACTTCTTTCTGATCTGAGCATTCAGCTAACAGAGTTAAACCATACTTTTGATTGAGCAGTTTTGAAACACTCTGTCTGTAGAAAATGCAACTGGACATTCGTAGCGCTAAGTGGGTAATAGTGGAAAAAAGAATATGTTCAAATATAAGCTACACAGAAGCATTGTATGAAACTTCTTTCTGTTCTGTGCATTCAACTAACAGAGTTGAACTTTACTTTTGATTGAGCCTTTCTGAAACACTCTTTCTGTAGAAACTGCAATTGGACATTCTGAGCGCTAAGAGGCCTCTATTGGAAAAAATAATATCTTCAAATAAAAACTACACAGAAGCATTGTGTGAAACTTATTTCTGATATGTTCATTAAGCTAACAGAGTTAAACCATACTTTTGATTGCGCAGTTCTGAACACTCTTTCTGTAGAAAATGCAAGTGGACATTCGGAGCGCTAAGAGGGTAATAGTGGAAAAAGGAATATATTCAAATATAAACTACACAGTAGCATTCTGTGAAAATTCTTTCTGTTCTGTGCATTCAACTAACAGAGTTGAACCCTACTTTTGATTGAGCCGTTCTGAAACACTCTTTCTGTAGAAACTGCAATTGGACATGCTAAGCGCTAAGAGGCCTACATTGGGAAAAAGAATATCTTCAAATAAAAACTACACAGATGCATTCTGTGAAACTTATTTCTGATCTGTAAATTCAGTTAACAGAGATAAAACATATTTTTGATTGAGCAGTTATGAAACACTCTTTTTGTAGAAAATGCAAGTGGAGATTCTGAGTGCTAAGAGGGTAATAGTGGAAAAAGGAATGTCTTCAAATATAAACTACACAGAATCATTCGGTGAAACTTCTTTCTGATCTGTGCATTCAGCTAACAGAGTTAAACCATACTTTTGATTGAGCAGATCTGAACACTCTTTCTGTAGAAAATGCAACTGGACATTTGGAGCGCTAAGAGCGTAGTAGTGGAAAAAGGAATATATTCAAATATAAACTACACAGAAGCATTCTGTGAAACTTCTTTCTGATCTGAGCATTCAGCTAACAGAGTTAAACCATACTTTTGATTGAGCAGTTTTGAAACACTCTGTCTGTAGAAAATGCAACTGGACATTCGTAGCGCTAAGTGGGTAATAGTGGAAAAAAGAGTATGTTCAGATATAAACTACACAGAAGCATTGTATGAAACTTCTTTCTGTTCTGTGCATTCAACTAACAGAGTTGAACCTTACTTTTGATTGAGCCGTTCTGAAACACTCTTTCTGTAGAAACTGCAATTGCACATGCTAAGCGCTAAGAAGCCTACATTGGGAAAAAGAATATCTTCAAATAAAAACTACACAGATGCATTCTGTGAAACTTATTTCTGATCTGTAAATTCAGTTAACAGAGATAAAACATATTTTTGATTGAGCAGTTATGAAACACTCTTTTTGTAGAAAATGCAAGTGGAGATTCGGAGTGCTAAGAGGGTAATAGTGGAAAAAGGAATGTCTTCAAATATAAACTACACAGAATCATTCGGTGAAACTTCTTTCTGATCTGTGCATTCAGCTAACAGAGTTAAACCATACTTTTGATTGAGCAGATCTGAACACTCTTTCTGTAGAAAATGCAACTGGACATTTGGAGCGCTAAGAGCGTAGTAGTGGAAAAAGGAATATATTCAAATATAAACTACACAGAAGCATTCTGTGAAACTTCTTTCTGATCTGAGCATTCAGCTAACAGAGTTAAACCATACTTTTGATTGAGCAGTTTTGAAACACTCTGTCTGTAGAAAATGCAACTGGACATTCGTAGCGCTAAGTGGGTAATAGTGGAAAAAAGAATATATTCAAATATAAACTACACAGAAGCATTGTATGAAACTTCTTTCTGTTCTGTGCATTCAACTAACAGAGTTGAACCTTACTTTTGATTGAGCCGTTCTGAAACACTCTTTCTGTAGAAACTGCAATTGGACATTCTGAGCGCTAAGAGGCCTATATTGGGAAAAAGAATGTCTACAAATAAAAACTACACAGAAGAATTGTGTGAAACTTCTTTCTGTTCTGTTTGTTCAACTAAAAGAGTTGAACCTTAGTTTTGATTGAGCCGTTCTGAAACACTCTTTCTGTAGAAAATGCAAGTGGAGATTCGGAGGGCTAAGAGGGTAATAGTGGAAAAAGGAATGTCTCCAAATATAAACTACACAGAATCATTCTGTGAAACTTCTTTCTGATCTGTGCATTCAACTAACAGAGTTAAACCATACTTTTGATTGAGCAGATCTGAACACTCTTTCTGTAGAAAATGCAACTGGACATTTGGAGCGCTAAGTGCGTAGTAGTGGAAAAAGGAATATATTCAAATATAAACTACACAGAAGCATTCTGTGAAACTTCTTTCTGATCTGAGCATTCAGCTAACAGAATTAAACCATACTTTTGATTGAGCAGTTTTGAAACACTCTGTCTGTAGAAAATGCAACTGGACATTCGTAGCGCTAAGTGGGTAATAGTGGAAAAAAGAATATGTTCAAATATCAGCTACACAGAAGCATTGTATGAAACTTCTTTCTGTTCTGTGCATTCAACTAACAGAGTTGAACCTTACTTTTGATTGAGCCTTTCTGAAACACACTTTCTGTAGAAATTGCAATTGGACAATCTGAGCGCTAAGAGGCCTCTATTGGGAAAAATAATATCTTCAAATAAAAACTACACAGAAGCATTGTGTGAAACTTATTTCTGATATGTTCATTAAGCTAACAGAGTTAAACCATACTTTTGATTGCGCAGTTCTGAACACTCTTTCTGTAGAAAATGCAAGTGGACATTAGGAGCGCTAAGAGGGTAATAGTGGAAAAAGGAATATATTCAAATATAAACTACACAGTAGCATTCTGTGAAAATTCTTTCTGTTCTGTGCATTCAACTAACAGAGTTGAACCCTACTTTTGATTGAGCCGTTCTGAAACACTCTTTCTGTAGAAACTGCAATTGGACATGCTAAGCGCTAAGAGGCCTACATTGGGAAAAAGAATATCTTCAAATAAAAACTACACAGATGCATTCTGTGAAACTTATTTCTGATCTGTAAATTCAGTTAACAGAGATAAAACATATTTTTGATTGAGCAGTTATGAAACACTCTTTTTGTAGAAAATGCAAGTGGAGATTCGGAGTGCTAAGAGGGTAATAGTGGAAAAAGGAATGTCTTCAAATATAAACTACACAGAATCATTCGGTGAAACTTCTTTCTGATCTGTGCATTCAGCTAACAGAGTTAAACCATACTTTTGATTGAGCAGATCTGAACATTCTTTCTGTAGAAAATGCAACTGGACATTTGGAGCGCTAAGAGCGTAGTAGTGGAAAAAGGATTATATTCAAATATAAACTACACAGAAGCATTCTGTGAAACTTCTTTCTGATCTGAGCATTCAGCTAACAGAGTTAAACCATACTTTTGATTGAGCAGTTTTGAAACACTCTGTCTGTAGAAAATGCAACTGGACATTCGTAGCGCTAAGTGGGTAATAGTGGAAAAAAGAGTATGTTCAGATATAAACTACACAGAAGCATTGTATGAAACTTCTTTCTCTTCTGTGCATTCAACTAACAGAGTTGAACCTTACTTTTGATTGAGCCGTTCTGAAACACTCTTTCTGTAGAAACTGCAAGTGCACATGCTAAGCGCTAAGAAGCCTACATTGGGAAAAAGAATATCTTCAAATAAAAACTACACAGATGCATTCTGTGAAACTTATTTCTGATCTGTAAATTCAGTTAACAGAGATAAAACATATTTTTGATTGAGCAGTTATGAAACACTCTTTTTGTAGAAAATGCAAGTGGAGATTCGGAGCGCTAAGAGGGTAATAGTGGAAAAAGGAATGTCTTCAAATATAAACTACACAGAATAATTCGGTGAAACTTCTTTCTGATCTGTGCATTCAGCTAACAGAGTTAAACCATACTTTTGATTGAGCAGATCTGAACACTCTTTCTGTAGAAAATGCAACTGGTCATTTGGAGCGCTAAGAGCGTAGTAGTGGAAAAAGGAATATATTCAAATATAAACTACACAGAAGCATTCTGTGAAACTTCTTTCTGATCTGAGCATTCAGCTAACAGAGTTAAACCATACTTTTGATTGAGCAGTTTTGAAACACTCTGTCTGTAGAAAATGCAACTGGACATTCGTAGCGCTAAGTGGGTAATAGTGGAAAAAAGAATATATTCAAATATAAACTACACAGAAGCATTGTATGAAACTTCTTTCTGTTCTGTGCATTCAACTAACAGAGTTGAACCTTACTTTTGATTGAGCCGTTCTGAAACACTCTTTCTGTAGAAACTGCAATTGGACATTCTGAGCGCTAAGAGGCCTATATTGGGAAAAAGAATGTCTACAAATAAAAACTACACAGAAGAATTGTGTGAAACTTCTTTCTGTTCTGTTTGTTCAACTAAAAGAGTTGAACCTTAGTTTTGATTGAGCCGTTCTGAAACACTCTTTCTGTAGAAAATGCAAGTGGAGATTCGGAGGGCTAAGAGGGTAATAGTGGAAAAAGGAATGTCTCCAAATATAAACTACACAGAATCATTCTGTGAAACTTCTTTCTGATCTGTGCATTCAACTAACAGAGTTAAACCATACTTTTGATTCAGCAGATCTGAACACTCTTTCTGTAGAAAATGCAACTGGACATTTGGAGCGCTAAGAGAGTAGTAGTGGAAAAAGGAATAAATTCAAATATAAACTACACAGAAGCATTCTGTGAAATTTCTTTCTGATCTGAGCATTCAGCTAACAGAGTTAAACCATACTTTTGATTGAGCAGTTTTGAAACACTCTGTCTGTAGAAAATGCAACTGGACATTCGTAGCGCTAAGTGGGTAATAGTGGAAAAAAGAATATGTTCAAATATAAGCTACACAGAAGCATTGTATGAAACTTCTTTCTGTTCTGTGCATTCAACTAACAGAGTTGAACCTTACTTTTGATTGAGCCGTTCTGAAACACTCTTTCTGTAGAAACTGCAATTGGACATTCTGAGCGCTAAGAGGACTATATTGGGAAAAATAATATCTTCAGATGAAAACTACACAGAAGCATTGTGTGAAACTTATTTCTGATATGTTCATTAAGCTAACAGAGTTAAACCATACTTTGGATTGCGCAGTTCTGAACACTCTTTCTGTAGAAAATGCAAGTGGACATTCGGAGCGCTGAGGGTAATAGTGGAAAAAGGAATATATTCAAATATAAACTACACAGTAGCATTCTGTGAAAATTCTTTCTGTTCTGTGCATTCAACTAACAGAGTTGAACCTTACTTTTGATTGAGCCGTTCTGAAACACTCTTTCTGTAGAAACTGCAATTGGACATGCTAAGCGCTAAGAGGCCTACATTGGGAAAAAGAATATCTTCAAATAAAAACTACACAGATGCATTCTGTGAAACTTATTTCTGATCTGTAAATTCAGTTAACAGAGATAAAACATATTTTTGATTGAGCAGTTATGAAACACTCTTTTTGTAGAAAATGCAAGTGGAGATTCGGAGCGCTAAGAGGGTAATAGTGGAAAAAGGAATGTCTCCAAATATAAACTACACAGAATCATTCGGTGAAACTTCTTTCTGATCTGTGCATTCAGCTAACAGAGATAAACCATACTTTTGATTGAGCAGATCTGAACACTCTTTCTGTAGAAAATGCAACTGGACATTTGGAGCGCTAAGAGCGTAGTAGTGGAAAAAGGAATATATTCAAATATAAACTACACAGAAGCATTCTGTGAAACTTCTTTCTGATCTGAGCATTCAGCTAACAGAGTTAAACCATACTTTTGATTGAGCAGTTTTGAAACACTCTGTCTGTAGAAAATGCAACTGGACATTCGTAGCGCTAAGTGGGTAATAGTGGAAAAAAGAATATATTCAAATATAAACTACACAGAAGCATTGTATGAAACTTCTTTCTGTTCTGTGCATTCAACTAACAGTGTTGAACCTTACTTTTGATTGAGCCGTTCTGAAACACTCTTTCTGTAGAAACTGCAATTGGACATTCTGAGCGCTAAGAGGCCTATATTGGGAAAAAGAATGTCTACAAATAAAAACTACACAGAAGAATTGTGTGAAACTTCTTTCTGTTCTGTTTGTTCAACTAAAAGAGTTGAACCTTAGTTTTGATTGAGCCGTTCTGAAACACTCTTTCTGTAGAAAATGCAAGTGGAGATTCGGAGGGCTAAGAGGGTAATAGTGGAAAAAGGAATGTCTCCAAATATAAACTACACAGAATCATTCTGTGAAACTTCTTTCTGATCTGTGCATTCAGCTAACAGAGTTAAACCATACTTTTGATTGAGCAGATCTGAACACTCTTTCTGTAGAAAATGCAACTGGACATTTGGAGCGCTAAGAGAGCAATAGTGGAAAAAGGAATATATTCAAATATAAACTACACAGAAGCATTCTGTGAAACTTCTTTCTGATCTGAGCATTCAGCTAACAGAGTTAAACCATACTTTTGATTGAGCAGTTTTGAAACACTCTGTCTGTAGAAAATGCAACTGGACATTCGTAGCGCTAAGTGGGTAATAGTGGAAAAAAGAATATGTTCAAATATAAGCTACACAGAAGCATTGTATGAAACTTCTTTCTGTTCTGTGCATTCAACTAACAGAGTTGAACTTTACTTTTGATTGAGCCTTTCTGAAACACTCTTTCTGTAGAAACTGCAATTGGACATTCTGAGCGCTAAGAGGCCTCTATTGGAAAAAATAATATCTTCAAATAAAAACTACACAGAAGCATTGTGTGAAACTTATTTCTGATATGTTCATTAAGCTAACAGAGTTAAACCATACTTTTGATTGCTCAGTTCTGAACACTCTTTCTGTAGAAAATGCAAGTGGACATTCGGAGCGCTAAGAGGGTAATAGTGGAAAAAGGAATATATTCAAATATAAACTACACAGTAGCATTCTGTGAAAATTCTTTCTGTTCTGTGCATTCAACTAACAGAGTTGAACCCTACTTTTGATTGAGCCGTTCTGAAACACTCTTTCTGTAGAAACTGCAATTGGACATGCTAAGCGCTAAGAGGCCTACATTGGGAAAAAGAATATCTTCAAATAAAAACTACACAGATGCATTCTGTGAAACTTATTTCTGATCTGTAAATTCAGTTAACAGAGATAAAACATATTTTTGATTGAGCAGTTATGAAACACTCTTTTTGTAGAAAATGCAAGTGGAGATTCTGAGTGCTAAGAGGGTAATAGTGGAAAAAGGAATGTCTTCAAATATAAACTACACAGAATCATTCGGTGAAACTTCTTTCTGATCTGTGCATTCAGCTAACAGAGTTAAACCATACTTTTGATTGAGCAGATCTGAACACTCTTTCTGTAGAAAATGCAACTGGACATTTGGAGCGCTAAGAGCGTAGTAGTGGAAAAAGGAATATATTCAAATATAAACTACACAGAAGCATTCTGTGAAACTTCTTTCGGTTCTGAGCATTCAGCTAACAGAGTTAAACCATACTTTTGATTGAGCAGTTTTGAAACACTCTGTCTGTAGAAAATGCAACTGGACATTCGTAGCGCTAAGTGGGTAATAGTGGAAAAAAGAGTATGTTCAGATATAAACTACACAGAAGCATTGTATGAAACTTCTTTCTGTTCTGTGCATTCAACTAACAGAGTTGAACCTTACTTTTGATTGAGCCGTTCTGAAACACTCTTTCTGTAGAAACTGCAATTGCACATGCTAAGCGCTAAGAAGCCTACATTGGGAAAAAGAATATCTTCAAATAAAAACTACACAGATGCATTCTGTGAAACTTATTTCTGATCTGTAAATTCAGTTAACAGAGATAAAACATATTTTTGATTGAGCAGTTATGAAACACTCTTTTTGTAGAAAATGCAAGTGGAGATTCGGAGTGCTAAGAGGGTAATAGTGGAAAAAGGAATGTCTTCAAATATAAACTACACAGAATCATTCGGTGAAACTTCTTTCTGATCTGTGCATTCAGCTAACAGAGTTAAACCATACTTTTGATTGAGCAGATCTGAACACTCTTTCTGTAGAAAATGCAACTGGACATTTGGAGCGCTAAGAGCGTAGTAGTGGAAAAAGGAATATATTCAAATATAAACTACACAGAAGCATTCTGTGAAACTTCTTTCTGATCTGAGCATTCAGCTAACAGAGTTAAACCATACTTTTGATTGAGCAGTTTTGAAACACTCTGTCTGTAGAAAATGCAACTGGACATTCGTAGCGCTAAGTGGGTAATAGTGGAAAAAAGAATATATTCAAATATAAACTACACAGAAGCATTGTATGAAACTTCTTTCTGTTCTGTGCATTCAACTAACAGAGTTGAACCTTACTTTTGATTGAGCCGTTCTGAAACACTCTTTCTGTAGAAACTGCAATTGGACATTCTGAGCGCTAAGAGGCCTATATTGGGAAAAAGAATGTCTACAAATAAAAACTACACAGAAGAATTGTGTGAAACTTCTTTCTGTTCTGTTTGTTCAACTAAAAGAGTTGAACCTTAGTTTTGATTGAGCCGTTCTGAAACACTCTTTCTGTAGAAAATGCAAGTGGAGATTCGGAGGGCTAAGAGGGTAATAGTGGAAAAAGGAATGTCTCCAAATATAAACTACACAGAATCATTCTGTGAAACTTCTTTCTGATCTGTGCATTCAACTAACAGAGTTAAACCATACTTTTGATTCAGCAGATCTGAACACTCTTTCTGTAGAAAATGCAACTAGACATTTGGAGCGCTAAGAGAGTAGTAGTGGAAAAAGGAATAAATTCAAATATAAACTACACAGAAGCATTCTGTGAAATTTCTTTCTGATCTGAGCATTCAGCTAACAGAGTTAAACCATACTTTTGATTGAGCAGTTTTGAAACACTCTGTCTGTAGAAAATGCAACTGGACATTCGTAGCGCTAAGTGGGTAATAGTGGAAAAAAGAATATGTTCAAATATAAGCTACACAGAAGCATTGTATGAAACTTCTTTCTGTTCTGTGCATTCAACTAACAGAGTTGAACCTTACTTTTGATTGAGCCGTTCTGAAACACTCTTTCTGTAGAAACTGCAATTGGACATTCTGAGCGCTAAGAGGACTATATTGGGAAAAATAATATCTTCAGATGAAAACTACACAGAAGCATTGTGTGAAACTTATTTCTGATATGTTCATTAAGCTAACAGAGTTAAACCATACTTTGGATTGCGCAGTTCTGAACACTCTTTCTGTAGAAAATGCAAGTGGACATTCGGAGCGCTGAGGGTAATAGTGGAAAAAGGAATATATTCAAATATAAACTACACAGTAGCATTCTGTGAAAATTCTTTCTGTTCTGTGCATTCAACTAACAGAGTTGAACCTTACTTTTGATTGAGCCGTTCTGAAACACTCTTTCTGTAGAAACTGCAATTGGACATGCTAAGCGCTAAGAGGCCTACATTGGGAAAAAGAATATCTTCAAATAAAAACTACACAGATGCATTCTGTGAAACTTATTTCTGATCTGTAAATTCAGTTAACAGAGATAAAACATATTTTTGATTGAGCAGTTATGAAACACTCTTTTTGTAGAAAATGCAAGTGGAGATTCGGAGCGCTAAGAGGGTAATAGTGGAAAAAGGAATGTCTCCAAATATAAACTACACAGAATCATTCGGTGAAACTTCTTTCTGATCTGTGCATTCAGCTAACAGAGTTAAACCATACATTTGATTGAGCAGATCTGAACACTCTTTCTGTAGAAAATGCAACTGGACATTTGGAGCGCTAAGAGCGTAGTAGTGGAAAAAGGAATATATTCAAATATAAACTACACAGAAGCATTCTGTGAAACTTCTTTCTGATCTGAGCATTCAGCTAACAGAGTTAAACCATACTTTTGATTGAGCAGTTTTGAAACACTCTGTCTGTAGAAAATGCAACTGGACATTCGTAGCGCTAAGTGGGTAATAGTGGAAAAAAGAATATATTCAAATATAAACTACACAGAAGCATTGTATGAAACTTCTTTCTGTTCTGTGCATTCAACTAACAGAGTTGAACCTTACTTTTGATTGAGCCGTTCTGAAACACTCTTTCTGTAGAAACTGCAATTGGACATTCTGAGCGCTAAGAGGCCTATATTGGGAAAAAGAATGTCTACAAATAAAAACTACACAGAAGAATTGTGTGAAACTTCTTTCTGTTCTGTTTGTTCAACTAAAAGAGTTGAACCTTAGTTTTGATTGAGCCGTTCTGAAACACTCTTTCTGTAGAAAATGCAAGTGGAGATTCGGAGGGCTAAGAGGGTAATAGTGGAAAAAGGAATGTCTCCAAATATAAACTACACAGAATCATTCTGTGAAACTTCTTTCTGATCTGTGCATTCAGCTAACAGAGTTAAACCATACTTTTGATTGAGCAGATCTGAACACTCTTTCTGTAGAAAATGCAACTGGACATTTGGAGCGCTAAGAGAGCAATAGTGGAAAAAGGAATATATTCAAATATAAACTACACAGAAGCATTCTGTGAAACTTCTTTCTGATCTGAGCATTCAGCTAACAGAGTTAAACCATACTTTTGATTGAGCAGTTTTGAAACACTCTGTCTGTAGAAAATGCAACTGGACATTCGTAGCGCTAAGTGGGTAATAGTGGAAAAAAGAATATGTTCAAATATAAGCTACACAGAAGCATTGTATGAAACTTCTTTCTGTTCTGTGCATTCAACTAACAGAGTTGAACTTTACTTTTGATTGAGCCTTTCTGAAACACTCTTTCTGTAGAAACTGCAATTGGACATTCTGAGCGCTAAGAGGCCTCTATTGGAAAAAATAATATCTTCAAATAAAAACTACACAGAAGCATTGTGTGAAACTTATTTCTGATATGTTCATTAAGCTAACAGAGTTAAACCATACTTTTGATTGCGCAGTTCTGAACACTCTTTCTGTAGAAAATGCAAGTGGACATTCGGAGCGCTAAGAGGGTAATAGTGGAAAAAGGAATATATTCAAATATAAACTACACAGTATCATTCTGTGAAAATTCTTTCTGTTCTGTGCATTCAACTAACAGAGTTGAACCCTACTTTTGATTGAGCCGTTCTGAAACACTCTTTCTGTAGAAACTGCAATTGGACATGCTAAGCGCTAAGAGGCCTACATTGGGAAAAAGAATATCTTCAAATAAAAACTACACAGATGCATTCTGTGAAACTTATTTCTGATCTGTAAATTCAGTTAACAGAGATAAAACATATTTTTGATTGAGCAGTTATGAAACACTCTTTTTGTAGAAAATGCAAGTGGAGATTCGGAGTGCTAAGAGGGTAATAGTGGAAAAAGGAATGTCTTCAAATATAAACTACACAGAATCATTCGGTGAAACTTCTTTCTGATCTGTGCATTCAGCTAACAGAGTTAAACCATACTTTTGATTGAGCAGATCTGAACACTCTTTCTGTAGAAAATGCAACTGGACATTTGGAGCGCTAAGAGCGTAGTAGTGGAAAAAGGAATATATTCAAATATAAACTACACAGAAGCATTCTGTGAAACTTCTTTCTGATCTGAGCATTCAGCTAACAGAGTTAAACCATACTTTTGATTGAGCAGTTTTGAAACACTCTGTCTGTAGAAAATGCAACTGGACATTCGTAGCGCTAAGTGGGTAATAGTGGAAAAAAGAATATATTCAAATATAAACTACACAGAAGCATTGTATGAAACTTCTTTCTGTTCTGTGCATTCAACTAACAGAGTTGAACCTTACTTTTGATTGAGCCGTTCTGAAACACTCTTTCTGTAGAAACTGCAATTGGACATTATGAGCGCTAAGAGGCCTATATTGGGAAAAAGAATGTCTACAAATAAAAACTACACAGAAGAATTGTGTGAAACTTCTTTCTGTTCTGTTTGTTCAACTAAAAGAGTTGAACCTTAGTTTTGATTGAGCCGTTCTGAAACACTCTTTCTGTAGAAAATGCAAGTGGAGATTCGGAGGGCTAAGAGGGTAATAGTGGAAAAAGGAATGTCTCCAAATATAAACTACACAGAATCATTCTGTGAAACTTCTTTCTGATCTGTGCATTCAACTAACAGAGTTAAACCATACTTTTGATTGAGCAGATCTGAACACTCTTTCTGTAGAAAATGCAACTGGACATTTGGAGCGCTAAGAGAGTAGTAGTGGAAAAAGGAATATATTCAAATATAAACTACACAGAAGCATTCTGTGAAACTTCTTTCTGATCTGAGCATTCAGCTAACAGAGTTAAACCATACTTTTGATTGAGCAGTTTTGAAACACTCTGTCTGTAGAAAATGCAACTGGACATTCGTAGCGCTAAGTGGGTAATAGTGGAAAAAAGAATATGTTCAAATATAAGCTACACAGAAGCATTGTATGAAACTTCTTTCTGTTCTGTGCATTCAACTAACAGAGTTGAACCTTACTTTTGATTGAGCCTTTCTGAAACACTCTTTCTGTAGAAATTGCAATTGGACATTCTGAGCGCTAAGAGGCCTCTATTGGGAAAAATAATATCTTCAAATAAAAACTACACAGAAGCATTGTGTGAAACTTATTTCTGATATGTTCATTAAGCTAACAGAGTTAAACCATACTTTTGATTGCGCAGTTCTGAACACTCTTTCTGTAGAAAATGCAAGTGGACATTCCGAGCGCTAAGAGGGTAATAGTGGAAAAAGGAATATATTCAAATATAAACTACACAGTAGCATTCTGTGAAAATCCTTTCTGTTCTGTGCATTCAACTAACAGAGTTGAACCCTACTTTTGATTGAGCCGTTCTGAAACACTCTTTCTGTAGAAACTGCAATTGGACATGCTAAGCGCTAAGAGGCCTACATTGGGAAAAAAATATCTTCAAATAAAAACTACACAGATGCATTCTGTGAAACTTATTTCTGATCTGTAAATTCAGTTAACAGAGATAAAACATATTTTTGATTGAGCAGTTATGAAACACTCTTTTTGTAGAAAATGCAAGTGGAGATTCGGAGTGCTAAGAGGGTAATAGTGGAAAAAGGAATGTCTTCAAATATGAACTACACAGAATCATTCGGTGAAACTTCTTTCTGATCTGTGCATTCAGCTAACAGAGTTAAACCATACTTTTGATTGAGCAGATCTGAACACTCTTTCTGTAGAAATTGCAACTGGACATTTGGAGCGCTAAGAGCGTAGTAGTGGAAAAAGGAATATATTCAAATATAAACTACACAGAAGCATTCTGTGAAACTTCTTTCTGATCTGAGCATTCAGCTAACAGAGTTAAACCATACTTTTGATTGAGCAGTTTTGAAACACTCTGTCTGTAGAAAATGCAACTGGACATTCGTAGCGCTAAGTGGGTAATAGTGGAAAAAAGAGTATGTTCAGATATAAACTACACAGAAGCATTGTATGAAACTTCTTTCTGTTCTGTGCATTCAACTAACAGAGTTGAACCTTACTTTTGATTGAGCCGTTCTGAAACACTCTTTCTTTAGAAACTGCAATTGCACATGCTAAGCGCTAAGAAGCCTACATTGGGAAAAAGAATATCTTCAAATAAAAACTACACAGATGCATTCTGTGAAACTTATTTCTGATCTGTAAATTCAGTTAACAGAGATAAAACATATTTTTGATTGAGCAGTTATGAAACACTCTTTTTGTAGAAAATGCAATTGGAGATTCGGAGCGCTACGAGGGTAATAGTGGAAAAAGGAATGTCTTCAAATATAAACTACACAGAATAATTCGGTGAAACTTCTTTCTGATCTGTGCATTCAGCTAACAGAGTTAAACCATACTTTTGATTGAGCAGATCTGAACACTCTTTCTGTAGAAAATGCAACTGGACATTTGGAGCACTAAGAGCGTAGTAGTGGAAAAAGGAATATATTCAAATATAAACTACACAGAAGCATTCTGTGAAACTTCTTTCTGATCTGAGAATTCAGCTAACAGAGTTAAACCATACTTTTGATTGAGCAGTTTTGAAACACTCTGTCTGTAGAAAATGCAACTGGACATTCGTAGCGCTAAGTGGGTAATAGTGGAAAAAAGAATATGTTCAAATATAAACTACACAGAAGCATTGTATGAAACTTCTTTCTGTTCTGTGCATTCAACTAACAGAGTTGAACCTTACTTTTGATTGAGCCGTTCTGAAACACTCTTTCTGTAGAAACTGCAATTGGACATTCTGAGCGCTAAGAGGCCTATATTGGGAAAAAGAATGTCTACAAATAAAAACTACACAGAAGAATTGTGTGAAACTTCTTTCTGTTCTGTTTGTTCAACTAAAAGAGTTGAACCTTAGTTTTGATTGAGCCGTTCTGAAACACTCTTTCTGTAGAAAATGCAAGTGGAGATTCGGAGGGCTAAGAGGGTAATAGTGGAAAAAGGAATGTCTCCAAATATAAACTACACAGAATCATTCTGTGAAACTTCTTTCTGATCTGTGCATTCAACTAACAGAGTTAAACCATACTTTTGATTCAGCAGATCTGAACACTCTTTCTGTAGAAAATGCAACTGGACATTTGGAGCGCTAAGAGATTAGTAGTGGAAAAAGGAATATATTCAAATATAAACTACACAGAAGCATTCTGTGAAATGTCTTTCTGATCTGAGCATTCAGCTAACAGAGTTAAACCATACTTTTGATTGAGCAGTTTTGAAACACTCTGTCTGTAGAAAATGCAACTGGACATTCGTAGCGCTAAGTGGGTAATAGTGGAAAAAAGAATATGTTCAAATATAAGCTACACAGAAGCATTGTATGAAACTTCTTTCTGTTCTGTGCATTCAACTAACAGAGTTGAACCTTACTTTTGATTGAGCCGTTCTGAAACACTCTTTCTGTAGAAACTGCAATTGGACATTCTGAGCGCTAAGAGGACTATATTGGGAAAAAGAATGTCTACAAATAAAAACTACACAGAAGAATTGTGTGAAACTTCTTTCTGTTCTGTTTATTCAACTAAAAGAGTTGAACCTTAGTTTTGATTGAGCCGTTCTGAAACACTCTTTCTGTAGAAAATGCAAGTGGAGATTCGGAGCGCTAAGAGGGTAATAGTGGAAAAAGGAATGTCTTCAAATATAAACTACACAGAATCATTCTGTGAAACTTCTTTCTGATCTGTGCATTCAGCTAACAGACTTAAACCATAATTTTGATTGAGCAGATCTGAACACTCTTTCTGTAGAAAATGCAACTGGACATTTGGAGCGCTAAGAGAGTAGTAGTGGAAAAAGGAATATATTCAAATATAAACTACACAGAAGCATTCTGTGAAACTTCTTTCTGATCTGAGCATTCAGCTAACAGAGTTAAACCATACTTTTGATTGAGCAGTTTTGAAACACTCTGTCTGTAGAAAATGAAACTGGACATTCGTAGCGCTAAGTGGGTAATAGTGGAAAAAAGAATATGTTCAAATATAAACTACACAGAAGCATTGTATGAAACTTCTTTCTGTTCTGTGCATTCAACTAACAGAGTTGAACCTTACATTTGATTGGGCCTTTCTGAAACACTCTTTCTGTAGAAAGTGAAATTGGACATTCTGAGCGCTAAGAGGCCTCTATTGGGAAAAATAATATCCTCAAATAAAAACTACACAGAAGCATTGTGTGAAACTTATTTCTGATATGTTCATTAAGCTAACAGAGTTAAACCATACTTTGGATTGCGCAGTTCTGAACACTCTTTCGGTAGAAAATGCAAGTGGACATTCGGAGCGCTAAGAGGGTAATAGTGGAAAAAGGAATATACTCAAATATAAACTACACAGTAGCATTCTGTGAAAATTCTTTCTGTTCTGTGCATTCAACTAACAGAGTTGAACCTTACTATTGATTGAGCCGTTCTGAAACACTCTTTCTGTAGAAACTGCCATTGGACATGGTAAGCGCTAAGAGGCCTACATTGGGAAAAAGAATATCTTCAAATAAAAACTACACAGATGCATTCTGTGAAACTTATTTCTGATCCTTAAATTCAGTTAACAGAGATAAAACATATTTTGGATTGAGCAGTTATGAAACACTCTTTTTGTAGAAAATGCAAGTGGAGATTCGGAGCGCTAAGAGGGTATTAGTGGAAAAAGGAATGTCTTCAAATATAAACCACACAGAATCATTCGGTGAAACTTCTTTCTGATCTGTGCATTCAGCTAACAGAGTTAAAACATACTTTTGATTGAGCAGATCTGAACACTCTTTCTGTAGAAAATGCAACTGGACATTTGGAGCACTAAGAGCGTAGTAGTGGAAAAAGGAATATATTCAAATATAAACTACACAGAAGCATTCTGTGAAACTTCTTTCTGATCTGAGCATTCAGCAAACAGAGTTAAACCATACTTTTGATTGAGCAGTTTTGAAACACTCTGTCTTTAGAAAATGCAACTGGACATTCGTAGCGCTAAGGGGGTAATAGTGGAAAAAAGAATATGTTCAAATATGAACTACACAGAAGCATTGTATGAAACTACTTTCTGTTCTGTGCATTCAACTAATAGAGTTGAACCTTACTTTTGATTGAGCCGTTCTGAAACACTCTTTCTGTAGAAACTGCAATTGGACATTCTGAGCGCTAAGAGGCCTATATTGGGAAAAAGAATGTCTACAAATAAAAACTACACAGAAGAATTGTGTGAAACTTCTTTCTGTTCTGTTTGTTCAACTAAAAGAGTTGAACCTTAGTTTTGATTGAGCCGTTCTGAAACACTCTTTCTGTAGAAAATGCAAGTGGAGATTCGGAGCGCTAAGAGGGTAATAGTGGAAAAAGGAATGTCTGCAAATATAAACTACACAGAATCATTCTGTGAAACTTCTTTCTGATCTGTGCATTCAGCTAACAGAGTTAAAGCATACTTTTGATTCAACAGATCTGAACACTCTTTCTGTAGAAAATGCAACTGGACATTTGGAGCGCTAAGAGAGTAGTAGTGGAAAAAGGAATATATTCAAATATAAACTACACAGAAGCATTCTGTGAAACTTCTTTCTGATCTGAGCATTCAGCTAACAGAGTTAAACCATACTTTTGATTGAGCAGTTTTGAAACACTCTGTCTGTAGAAAATGCAACTGGACATTCGTAGCGCTAAGTGGGTAATAGTGGAAAAAAGAATATGTTCAAATATGAACTACACAGAAGCACTGTATGAAACTACTTTCTGTTCTGTGCATTCAACTAACACAGTTGAACCTTACTTTTGATTGAGCCGTTCTGAAACACTCTTTCTGTAGAAACTGCAATTGGACATTCTGAGCGCTAAGAGGACTCTATTGGGAAAAAGAATGTCTACAAATAAAAACTACACAGAAGAATTGTGTGAAACTTCTTTCTGTTCTGTTTGTTCAACTAAAAGAGTTGAACCTTAGTTTTGATTGAGCCGTTCTGAAACACTCTTTCTGTAGAAAATGCAAGTGGAGATTCGGAGCGCTAAGAGGGTAATAGTGGAAAAAGGAATGTCTCCAAATATAAACTACACAGAATCATTCTGTGAAACTTCTTTCTGATCTGTGCATTCAGCTAACAGAGTTAAACCATAGTTTTGATTGAGCAGATCTGAACACTCTTTCTGTAGAAAATGCAACTGGACATTTGGAGCGCTAAGAGAATAGTAGTGGAAAAAGGAATATATTCAAATATAAACAACACAGAAGCATTCTGTGAAGCATTCTGTGAAACTTCTTTCTGATCTGAGCATTCAGCTAACAGAGTTAAACCATACTTTTGATTGAGCAGTTTTGAAACCCTCTGTCTGTAGAAAATGCAACTGGACATTCGTAGCGCTAAGTGGGTAATAGTGGAAAAGAGAATATGTTCAAATATAAACTACACAGAAGCATTGTATGAAACTTCTTTCTGTTCTGTGCATTCAACTAACAGAGTTGAACCTTACTTTTGATTGAGCCTTTCTGAAACACTCTTTCTGTAGAAACTGCAATTGGACATTCTGAGCGCTAAGAGGCCTCTATTGGGAAAAATAATATCTTCAAATAAAAACTACACAGAAGCATTGTGTGAAACTTATTTCTGATATGTTCATTAAGCTAACAGAGTTAAACCATACTTTTGATTGCGCAGTTCTGAACACTCTTTCTGTAGAAAATGCAAGTGGACATTCGGAGCGCTAAGAGGGTAATAGTGGAAAAAGGAATATATTCAAATATAAACTACACAGTAGCATTCTGTGAAAATTCTTTCTGTTCTGTGCATTCAACTAACAGAGTTGAACCCTACTTTTGATTGAGCCGTTCTGACACACTCTTTCTGTAGAAACTGCAATAGCACATGCTAAGCGCTAAGAGGCCTACATTGGGAAAAAGAATATCTTCAAATAAAAACTACACAGATGCATTCTGTGAAACTTATTTCTGATCCTTAAATTCAGTTAACAGAGATAAAACATATTTTTGATTGAGCAGTTATGAAACACTCTTTTTGTAGAAAATGCAAGTGGAGATTCATAGCGCTAAGAGGGTAATAGTGGAAAAAGGAATGTCTTCAAATATAAACCACACAGAATCATTCGGTGAAACTTCTTTCTGATCTGTGCATTCAGCTAACAGAGTTAAACCATACTTTTGATTGAGCAGATCTGAACACTCTTTCTGTAGAAAATGCAACTGGACATTTGGAGCGCTAAGAGAGTAGTAGTGGAAAAAGGAATATATTCAAATATAAACTACACAGAAGCATTCTGTGAAACTTCTTTCTGATCTGAGCATTCAGCTAACAGAGTTAAACCATACTTTTGATTGAGCAGTTTTGAAACACTCTGTCTGTAGAAAATGCAACTGGACATTCGTAGCGCTAAGTGGGTAATAGTGGAAAAAAGAATATGTTCAAATATGAACTACACAGAAGCACTGTATGAAACTACTTTCTGTTCTGTGCATTCAACTAACACAGTTGAACCTTACTTTTGATTGAGCCGTTCTGAAACACTCTTTCTGTAGAAACTGCAATTGGACATTCTGAGCGCTAAGAGGACTCTATTGGGAAAAAGAATGTCTACAAATAAAAACTACACAGAAGAATTGTGTGAAACTTCTTTCTGTTCTGTTTGTTCAACTAAAAGAGTTGAACCTTAGTTTTGATTGAGCCGTTCTGAAACACTCTTTCTGTAGAAAATGCAAGTGGAGATTCGGAGCGCTAAGAGGGTAATAGTGGAAAAAGGAATGTCTCCAAATATAAACTACACAGAATCATTCTGTGAAACTTCTTTCTGATCTGTGCATTCAGCTAACAGAGTTAAACCATAGTTTTGATTGAGCAGATCTGAACACTCTTTCTGTAGAAAATGCAACTGGACATTTGGAGCGCTAAGAGAATAGTAGTGGAAAAAGGAATATATTCAAATATAAACTACACAGAAGCATTCTGTGAAGCATTCTGTGAAACTTCTTTCTGATCTGAGCATTCAGCTAACAGAGTTAAACCATACTTTTGATTGAGCAGTTTTGAAACACTCTGTCTGTAGAAAATGCAACTGGACATTCGTAGCGCTAAGTGGGTAATAGTGGAAAAGAGAATATGTTCAAATATAAACTACACAGAAGCATTGTATGAAACTTCTTTCTGTTCTGTGCATTCAACTAACAGAGTTGAACCTTACTTTTGATTGAGCCTTTCTGAAACACTCTTTCTGTAGAAACTGCAATTGGACATTCTGAGCGCTAAGAGGCCTCTATTGGGAAAAATAATATCTTCAAATAAAAACTACACAGAAGCATTGTGTGAAACTTATTTCTGATATGTTCATTAAGCTAACAGAGTTAAACCATACTTTTGATTGCGCAGTTCTGAACACTCTTTCTGTAGAAAATGCAAGTGGACATTCGGAGCGCTAAGAGGGTAATAGTGGAAAAAGGAATATATTCAAATATAAACTACACAGTAGCATTCTGTGAAAATTCTTTCTGTTCTGTGCATTCAACTAACAGAGTTGAACCCTACTTTTGATTGAGCCGTTCTGACACACTCTTTCTGTAGAAACTGCAATAGCACATGCTAAGCGCTAAGAGGCCTACATTGGGAAAAAGAATATCTTCAAATAAAAACTACACAGATGCATTCTGTGAAACTTATTTCTGATCCTTAAATTCAGTTAACAGAGATAAAACATATTTTTGATTGAGCAGTTATGAAACACTCTTTTTGTAGAAAATGCAAGTGGAGATTCATAGCGCTAAGAGGGTAATAGTGGAAAAAGGAATGTCTTCAAATATAAACCACACAGAATCATTCGGTGAAACTTCTTTCTGATCTGTGCATTCAGCTAACAGAGTTAAACCATACTTTTGATTGAGCAGATCTGAACACTCTTTCTGTAGAAAATGCAACTGGACATTTGGAGCGCTAAGAGAGTAGTAGTGGAAAAAGGAATATATTCAAATATAAACTACACAGAAGCATTCTGTGAAACTTCTTTCTGATCTGAGCATTCAGCTAACAGAGTTAAACCATACTTTTGATTGAGCAGTTTTGAAACACTCTGTCTTTAGAAATTGCAACTGGACATTCGTAGCGCTAAGTGGGTAATAGTGGAAAAAAGAATATGTTCAAATATGAACTACACAGAAGCATTGAATGAAACTACTTTCTGTTCTGTGCATTCAACTAACAGAGTTGAACCTTACTTTTGATTGAGCCGTTCTGAAACACTCTTTCTGTAGAAACTGCAATTGGACATTCTGAGCGCTAAGAGGCCTATATTGGGAAAAAGAATGTCTAGAAATAAAAACTACACAGAAGAATTGTGTGAAACTTCTTTCTGTTCTGTTTGTTCAACTAAAAGAGTTGAACCTTAGTTTTGATTGAGCCGTTCTGAAACACTCTTTCTGTAGAAAATGCAAGTGGAGATTCGGAGCGCTAAGAGGGTAATAGTGGAAAAAGGAATGTCTCCAAATATAAACTACACAGAATCATTCTGTGAAACTTCTTTCTGATCTGTGCATTCAGCTAACAGTGTTAAAGCATACTTTTGATTCAGCAGATCTGAACACTCTTTCTGTAGAAAATGCAACTGGACATTTGGAGCGCTAAGAGAGTAGTAGTGGAAAAAGGAATATATTCAAATATAAACTACACAGAAGCATTCTGTGAAACTTCTTTCTGATCTGAGCATTCAGCTAACAGAGTTAAACCATACTTTTGATTGAGCAGTTTTGAAACACTCTGTCTGTAGAAAATGAAACTGGACATTCGTAGCGCTAAGTGGGTAATAGTGGAAAAAAGAATATGTTCAAATATAAACTACACAGAAGCATTGTATGAAACTTCTTTCTGTTCTGTGCATTCAACTAACAGAGTTGAACCTTACATTTGATTGAGCCTTTCTGAAACACTCTTTCTGTAGAAAGTGAAATTGGACATTCTGAGCGCTAAGAGGCCTCTATTGGGAAAAATAATATCCTCAAATAAAAACTACACAGAAGCATTGTGTGAAACTTATTTCTGATATGTTCATTAAGCTAACAGAGTTAAACCATACTTTGGATTGCACAGTTCTGAACACTCTTTCGGTAGAAAATGCAAGTGGACATTCGGAGCGCTAAGAGGGTAATAGTGGAAAAAGGAATATACTCAAATATAAACTACACAGTAGCATTCTGTGAAAATTCTTTCTGTTCTGTGCATTCAACTAACAGAGTTGAACCTTACTATTGATTGAGCCGTTCTGAAACACTCTTTCTGTAGAAACTGCCATTGGACATGGTAAGCGCTAAGAGGCCTACATTGGGAAAAAGAATATCTTCAAATAAAAACTACACAGATGCATTCTGTGAAACTTATTTCTGATCCTTAAATTCAGTTAACAGAGATAAAACATATTTTGGATTGAGCAGTTATGAAACACTCTTTTTGTAGAAAATGCAAGTGGAGATTCGGAGCGCTAAGAGGGTATTAGTGGAAAAAGGAATGTCTTCAAATATAAACCACACAGAATCATTCGGTGAAACTTCTTTCTGATCTGTGCATTCAGCTAACAGAGTTAAAACATACTTTTGATTGAGCAGATCTGAACACTCTTTCTGTAGAAAATGCAACTGGACATTTGGAGCACTAAGAGCGTAGTAGTGGAAAAAGGAATATATTCAAATATAAACTACACAGAAGCATTCTGTGAAACTTCTTTCTGATCTGAGCATTCAGCAAACAGAGTTAAACCATACTTTTGATTGAGCA
Source organism: Symphalangus syndactylus (assembly GCF_028878055.3). Classification (NCBI taxonomy): domain Eukaryota; kingdom Metazoa; phylum Chordata; class Mammalia; order Primates; family Hylobatidae; genus Symphalangus; species Symphalangus syndactylus. Next base: position 13,967,609 of record NC_072447.2, on the reverse strand, counting down.
GTTTTGAAACACTCTGTCTTTAGAAAATGCAACTGGACATTCGTAGCGCTAAGGGGGTAATAGTGGAAAAAAGAATATGTTCAAATATGAACTACACAGAAGCATTGTATGAAACTACTTTCTGTTCTGTGCATTCAACTAATAGAGTTGAACCTTACTTTTGATTGAGCCGTTCTGAAACACTCTTTCTGTAGAAACTGCAATTGGACATTCTGAGCGCTAAGAGGCCTATATTGGGAAAAAGAATGTCTACAAATAAAAACTACACAGAAGAATTGTGTGAAACTTCTTTCTGTTCTGTTTGTTCAACTAAAAGAGTTGAACCTTAGTTTTGATTGAGCCGTTCTGAAACACTCTTTCTGTAGAAAATGCAAGTGGAGATTCGGAGCGCTAAGAGGGTAATAGTGGAAAAAGGAATGTCTGCAAATATAAACTACACAGAATCATTCTGTGAAACTTCTTTCTGATCTGTGCATTCAGCTAACAGAGTTAAAGCATACTTTTGATTCAACAGATCTGAACACTCTTTCTGTAGAAAATGCAACTGGACATTTGGAGCGCTAAGAGAGTAGTAGTGGAAAAAGGAATATATTCAAATATAAACTACACAGAAGCATTCTGTGAAACTTCTTTCTGATCTGAGCATTCAGCTAACAGAGTTAAACCATACTTTTGATTGAGCAGTTTTGAAACACTCTGTCTGTAGAAAATGCAACTGGACATTCGTAGCGCTAAGTGGGTAATAGTGGAAAAAAGAATATGTTCAAATATGAACTACACAGAAGCACTGTATGAAACTACTTTCTGTTCTGTGCATTCAACTAACACAGTTGAACCTTACTTTTGATTGAGCCGTTCTGAAACACTCTTTCTGTAGAAACTGCAATTGGACATTCTGAGCGCTAAGAGGACTCTATTGGGAAAAAGAATGTCTACAAATAAAAACTACACAGAAGAATTGTGTGAAACTTCTTTCTGTTCTGTTTGTTCAACTAAAAGAGTTGAACCTTAGTTTTGATTGAGCCGTTCTGAAACACTCTTTCTGTTGAAAATGCAAGTGGAGATTCGGAGCGCTAAGAGGGTAATAGTGGAAAAAGGAATGTCTCCAAATATAAACTACACAGAATCATTCTGTGAAACTTCTTTCTGATCTGTGCATTCAGCTAACAGAGTTAAACCATAGTTTTGATTGAGCAGATCTGAACACTCTTTCTGTAGAAAATGCAACTGGACATTTGGAGCGCTAAGAGAATAGTAGTGGAAAAAGGAATATATTCAAATATAAACTACACAGAAGCATTCTGTGAAGCATTCTGTGAAACTTCTTTCTGATCTGAGCATTCAGCTAACAGAGTTAAACCATACTTTTGATTGAGCAGTTTTGAAACACTCTGTCTGTAGAAAATGCAACTGGACATTCGTAGCGCTAAGTGGGTAATAGTGGAAAAGAGAATATGTTCAAATATAAACTACACAGAAGCATTGTATGAAACTTCTTTCTGTTCTGTGCATTCAACTAACAGAGTTGAACCTTACTTTTGATTGAGCCTTTCTGAAACACTCTTTCTGTAGAAACTGCAATTGGACATTCTGAGCGCTAAGAGGCCTCTATTGGGAAAAATAATATCTTCAAATAAAAACTACACAGAAGCATTGTGTGAAACTTATTTCTGATATGTTCATTAAGCTAACAGAGTTAAACCATACTTTTGATTGCGCAGTTCTGAACACTCTTTCTGTAGAAAATGCAAGTGGACATTCGGAGCGCTAAGAGGGTAATAGTGGAAAAAGGAATATATTCAAATATAAACTACACAGTAGCATTCTGTGAAAATTCTTTCTGTTCTGTGCATTCAACTAACAGAGTTGAACCCTACTTTTGATTGAGCCGTTCTGACACACTCTTTCTGTAGAAACTGCAATAGCACATGCTAAGCGCTAAGAGGCCTACATTGGGAAAAAGAATATCTTCAAATAAAAACTACACAGATGCATTCTGTGAAACTTATTTCTGATCCTTAAATTCAGTTAACAGAGATAAAACATATTTTTGATTGAGCAGTTATGAAACACTCTTTTTGTAGAAAATGCAAGTGGAGATTCATAGCGCTAAGAGGGTAATAGTGGAAAAAGGAATGTCTTCAAATATAAACCACACAGAATCATTCGGTGAAACTTCTTTCTGATCTGTGCATTCAGCTAACAGAGTTAAACCATACTTTTGATTGAGCAGATCTGAACACTCTTTCTGTAGAAAATGCAACTGGACATTTGGAGCGCTAAGAGAGTAGTAGTGGAAAAAGGAATATATTCAAATATAAACTACACAGAAGCATTCTGTGAAACTTCTTTCTGATCTGAGCATTCAGCTAACAGAGTTAAACCATACTTTTGATTGAGCAGTTTTGAAAAACTCTGTCTTTAGAAATTGCAACTGGACATTCGTAGCGCTAAGTGGGTAATAGTGGAAAAAAGAATATGTTCAAATATGAACTACACAGAAGCATTGAATGAAACTACTTTCTGTTCTGTGCATTCAACTAACAGAGTTGAACCTTACTTTTGATTGAGCCGTTCTGAAACACTCTTTCTGTAGAAACTGCAATTGGACATTCTGAGCGCTAAGAGGCCTATATTGGGAAAAAGAATGTCTAGAAATAAAAACTACACAGAAGAATTGTGTGAAACTTCTTTCTGTTCTGTTTGTTCAACTAAAAGAGTTGAACCTTAGTTTTGATTGAGCCGTTCTGAAACACTCTTTCTGTAGAAAATGCAAGTGGAGATTCGGAGCGCTAAGAGGGTAATAGTGGAAAAAGGAATGTCTCCAAATATAAACTACACAGAATCATTCTGTGAAACTTCTTTCTGATCTGTGCATTCAGCTAACAGAGTTAAACCATACTTTTGATTGAGCAGATCTGAACACTCTTTCTGTAGAAAATGCAACTGGACATTTGGAGCGCTAAGAGAGTAGTAGTGGAAAAAGGAATATATTCAAATATAAACTACACAGAAGCATTCTGTGAAACTTCTTTCTGATCTGAGCATTCAGCTAACAGAGTTAAACCATACTTTTGATTGAGCAGTTTTGAAACACTCTCTCTGTAGAAAATGCAACTGGACATTCGTAGCGCTAAGTGGGTAATAGTGGAAAAAAGAATATGTTCAAATATAAACTACACAGAAGCATTGTATGAAACTTCTTTCTGTTCTGTGCATTCAACTAACAGAGTTGAACCTTACTTTTGATTGAGCCGTTCTGATACACTCTTTGTGTAGAAACTGCAATTGGACATTCTGAGCGCTAAGAGGCCTATATTGGGAAAAAGAATGTCTACAAATAAAAACTACACAGAAGAATTGTGTGAAACTACTTTCTGTTCTGTTTGTTCAACTAACAGAGTTGAACTTTAGTTTTGATTGAGCCGTTCTGAAAAACTCTTTCTGTAGAAAATGCAAGTGGAGATTCGGAGCGCTAAGGGGGTAATAGTGGAAAAAGGAATGTCTCCAAATATAAACTACACAGAATCATTCTGTGAAACTTCTTTCTGATCTGTGCATTCAGCTAACAGAGTTAAACCATACTTTTGATTGAGCAGATCTGAACACTCTTTCTGTAGAAAATGCAACTGGACATTTGGAGCGCTAAGAGAGTAGTAGTGGAAAAAGGAATATATTCAAATATAAACTACACAGAAGCATTCTGTGAAGCATTCTGTGAAACTTCTTTCTGATCTGAGCATTCAGCTAACAGAGTTAAACCATACTTTTGATTGAGCAGTTTTGAAACACTCTGTCTGTAGAAAATGCAACTGGACATTCGTAGCGCTAAGTGGGTAATAGTGGAAAAAAGAATATGTTCAAATATAAACTACACAGAAGCATTGTATGAAACTTCTTTCTGTTCTGTGCATTCAACTAACAGAGTTGAACCTTACTTTTGATTGAGCCGTTCTGAAACACTCTTTCTGTAGAAACTGCAATTGGACATGCTAAACGCTAAGAGGCCTACATTGGGAAAAAGAATATCTTCAAATAAAAACTACACAGATGCATTCTGTGAAACTTATTTCTGATCTGTAAATTCAGTTAACATAGATAAAACATATTTTTGATTGAGCAGTTATGAAACACTCTTTTTGTAGAAAATGCAAGTGGAGATTCGGAGCGCTAGAGGGTAATAGTGGAAAAAGGAATGTCTTCAAATATAAACTACACAGAATCATTCGGTGAAACTTCTTTCTGATCTGTGCATTCAGCTAACAGAGTTAAACCATACTTTTGATTGAGCAGATCTGAACACTCTTTCTGTAGAAAATGCAACTGGACATTTGGAGCGCTAAGAGCGTAGTAGTGGAAAAATTAATATATTCAAATATAAACTAACAGAAGCATTCTGTGAAACTTCTTTCTGATCTGAGCATTCAGCTAACAGAGTTAAACCATACTTCTGATTGAGCAGTTTTGAAACACTCTGTCTGTAGAAAATGCAACTGGACATTCGTAGCGCTAAGCGGGTAATAGTGGAAAAAAGAATATGTTCAAATATAAACTACACAGAAGCATTGTATGAAACTTCTTTCTGTTCTGTGCATTCAACTAACAGAGTTGAACCTTACTTTTGATTGAGCCGTTCTGAAACACTCTTTCTGTAGAAACTGCAATTGGACATTCTGAGCGCTAAGAGGCCTATATTGGGAAAAAGAATGTCTACAAATAAAAACTACACAGAAGAATTGTGTGAAATTTCTTTCTGTTCTGTTCGTTCAACTAAAAGAGTTGAACCTTAGTTTTGATTGAGCCGTTCTGAAACACTCTTTCTGTAGAAAATGCAAGTGGAGATTCGGAGCGCTAAGAGGGTAATAGTGGAAAAAGGAATGTCTCCAAATATAAACTACACAGAATCATTCTGTGAAACTTCTTTCTGATCTGTGCATTCAGCTAACAGAGTTAAACCATACTTTTGATTGAGCAGATCTGAACACTCTTTCTGTAGAAAATGCAACTGGACATTTGGAGCGCTAAGAGAGTAGCAGTGGAAAAAGGAATATATTCAAATATAAACTACACAGAAGCATTCTGTGAAGCATTCTGTGAAACTTCTTTCTGATCTGAGCATTCAGCTAACAGAGTTAAACCATACTTTTGATTGAGCAGTTTTGAAACACTCTGTCTGTAGAAAATGCAACTGGACATTCGTAGCGCTAAGTGGGTAATAGTGGAAAAGAGAATATGTTCAAATATAAACTACACAGAAGCATTGTATGAAACTTCTTTCTGTTCTGTGCATTCAACTAACAGAGTTGAACCTTACTTTTGATTGAGCCTTTCTGAAACACTCTTTCTGTAGAAACTGCAATTGGACATTCTGAGCGCTAAGAGGCCTCTATTGGGAAAAATAATATCTTCAAATAAAAACTACACAGAAGCATTGTGTGAAACTTATTTCTGATATGTTCATTAAGCTAACAGAGTTAAACCATACTTTTGATTGCGCAGTTCTGAACACTCTTTCTGTAGAAAATGCAAGTGGACATTCGGAGCGCTAAGAGGGTAATAGTGGAAAAAGGAATATATTCAAATATAAACTACACAGTAGCATTCTGTGAAAATTCTTTCTGTTCTGTGCATTCAACTAACAGAGTTGAACCTTACTTTTGATTGAGCCGTTCTGAAACACTCTTTCTGTAGAAACTGCAATTGGACATGCTAAGCGCTAAGAGGCCTACATTGGGAAAAAGAATATCTTCAAATAAAAACTACACAGATGCATTCTGTGAAACTTATTTCTGATCTGTAAATTCAGTTAACAGAGATAAAACATATTTTTGATTGAGCAGTTATGAAACACTCTTTTTGTAGAAAATGCAAGTGGAGATTCGGAGCGCTAAGAGGGTAATAGTGGAAAAAGGAATGTCTTCAAATATAAACTACACAGAATCATTCGGTGAAACTTCTTTCTGATCTGTGCATTCAGCTAACAGAGTTAAACCATACTTTTGATTGAGCAGATCTGAACACTCTTTCTGTAGAAAATGCAACTGGACATTTGGAGCGCTAAGAGCGTAGTAGTGGAAAGAGGAATATATTCAAATATAAACTACACAGAAGCATTCTGTGAAACTTCTTTCTTATCTGAGCATTCAGCTAACAGAGTTAAACCATACTTTTGATTGAGCAGTTTTGAAACACTCTGTCTGTAGAAAATGCAACTGGACATTCGTAGCGCTAAGTGGGTAATAGTGGAAAAAAGAATATGTTCAAATATAAACTACACAGAAGCATTGTATGAAACTTCTTTCTGTTCTGTGCATTCAACTAACAGAGTTGAACCTTACTTTTGATTGAGCCGTTCTGAAACACTCTTTCTGTAGAAACTGCAATTGGACATTCTGAGCGCTAAGAGGCCTATATTGGGAAAAAGAATGTCTACAAATAAAAACTACACAGAAGAATTGTGTGAAACTTCTTTCTGTTCTGTTTGTTCAACTAAAAGGGTTGAACCTTAGTTTTGATTGAGCCGTTCTGAAACACTCTTTCTGTAGAAAATGCAAGTGGAGATTCGGAGCGCTAAGAGGGTAATAGTGGAAAAAGGAATGTCTTCAAATATAAACTACACAGTAGCATTCTGTGAAAATACTTTCTGTTCTGTGCATTCAACTAACAGAGTTGAACCATACATTTGATTGAGCAGATCTGAACACTCTTTCTGTAGAAAATGCAACTGGACATTTGGAGCGCTAAGAGAATAGTAGTGGAAAAAGGAATATATTCAAATATAAACTACACAGAAGCATTCTGTGAAACTTCTTTCTGATCTGAGCATTCAGCTAACAGAGTTAAACCATACTTTTGATTGAGCAGTTTTGAAACACTCTGTCTGTAGAAAATGCAACTGGACATTCGTAGCGCTAAGTGGGTAATAGTGGAAAAAAGAATATGTTCAAATATAAACTACACAGAAGCATTGTATGAAACTTCTTTCTGTTCTGTGCATTCAACTAACAGAGTTGAACCTTACTTTTGATTGAGCCTTTCTGAAACACTCTTTCTGTAGAAACTGCAATTGGACATTCTGAGCGCTAAGAGGCCTCTATTGGGAAAAATAATATCTTCAAATAAAAACTACACAGAAGCATTGTGTGAAACTTATTTCTGATATGTTCATTAAGCTAACAGAGTTAAACCATACTTTTGATTGCGCAGTTCTGAACACTCTTTCTGTAGAAAATGCAAGTGGACATTCGGAGCGCTAAGAGGGTAATAGTGGAAAAAGGAATATATTCAAATATAAACTACACAGTAGCATTCTGTGAAAATACTTTCTGTTCTGTGCATTCAACTAACAGAGTTGAATCTTACTTTTGATTGAGCCGTTCTGAAACACTCTTTCTGTAGAAACTGCAATTGGACATGCTAAGCGCTAAGAGGCCTACATTGGGAAAAAGAATATCTTCAAATAAAAACTACACAGATGCATTCTGTGAAACTTATTTCTGATCTGTAAATTCAGTTAACAGAGATTAAACATATTTTTGATTGAGCAGTTATGAAACACTCTTTTTGTAGAAAATGCAACTGGACATTTGGAGCGCTAAGAGCGTAGTAGTGGAAAAAGGAATATATTCAAATATAAACTACACAGAAGCATTCTGTGAAACTTCTTTCTGATCTGAGCATTCAGCTAACAGAGTTAAACCATACTTTTGATTGAGCAGTTTTGAAACACTCTGTCTGTAGAAAATGCAACTGGACTTTCGTAGCGCTAAGTGGGTAATAGTGGAAAAAAGAATATGTTCAAATATAAACTACACAGAAGCATTGTATGAAACTTCTTTCTGTTCTGTGCATTCAACTAACAGAGTTGAACCTTACTTTTGATTGAGCCGTTCTGAAACACTCTTTCTGTAGAAACTGCAATTGGACATTCTGAGCGCTAAGAGGCCTATATTGGGAAAAAGAATGTCTACAAATAAAAACTACACAGAAGAATTGTGTGAAACTTCTTTCTGTTCTGTTTGTTCAACTAAAAGAGTTGAACCTTAGTTTTGATTGAGCCGTTCTGAAACACTCTTTCTGTAGAAAATGCAAGTGGAGATTCGGAGCGCTAAGGGGGTAATAGTGGAAAAAGTAATGTCTCCAAATATGAACTACACAGAATCATTCTGTGAAACTTCTTTCTGATCTGTGCATTCAGCTAACAGAGTTAAACCATACTTTTGATTGAGCAGTTTTGAAACACTCTGTCTGTAGAAAATGAAACTGGACATTCGTAGCGCTAAGTGGGTAATAGTGGAAAAAAGAATATGTTCAAATATAAACTACACAGAAGCATCGTATGAAACTTCTTTCTGTTCTGTGCATTCAACTAACAGAGTTGAACCTTACTTTTGATTGAGCCTTTCTGAAACACTCTTTCTGTAGAAACTGCAATTGGACATTCAGAGCGCTAAGAGGCCTCTATTGGGAAAAATAATATCTTCAAATAAAAACTACACAGAAGCATTGTGTGAAACTTTTTTCTGATATGTTCATTAAGCTAACAGAGTTAAACCATACTTTTGATTGCGCAGTTCTGAACACTCTTTCTGTAGAAAATGCAAGTGGACATTCGGAGCGCTAAGAGGGTAATATTGGAAAAAGGAATATATTCAAATATGAACTACACAGTAGCATTCTGTGAAAATTCTTTCTGTTCTGTGCATTCAACTAACAGAGTTGAACCTTACTTTTGATTGAGCAGTTCTGAAACACTCTTTCTGTAGAAACTGCAATTGGACATTCTGAGCGCTAAGAGGCCTATATTGGGAAAAAGAATGTCTACAAATAAAAACTACACAGAAGAATTGTGTGAAACTTCTTTCTGTTCTGTTTGTTCAACTAAAAGAGTTGAACCTTAGTTTTGATTGAGCCGTTCTGAAACACTCTTTCTGTAGAAAATGCAAGTGGAGATTCGGAGCGCTAAGAGGGTAATAGTGGAAAAAGGAATGTCTCCAAATATAAACTACACAGAATCATTCTGTGAAACTTCTTTCTGATCTGTGCATTCAGCTAACAGAGTTAAACCATACTTTTGATTGAGCAGATCTGAACACTCTTTCTGTAGAAAATGCAACTGGACATTTGGAGCGCTAAGAGAGTAGTAGTGGAAAAAGGAATATATTCAAATATAAACTACACAGAAGCATTCTGTGAAACTTCTTTCTGATCTGAGCATTCAGCTAACAGAGTTAAACCATACTTTTGATTGAGCAGTTTTGAAACACTCTGTCTGTAGAAAATGCAACTGGACATTCGTAGCGCTAAGTGGGTAATAGTGGAAAAAAGAATATGTTCAAATATAAACTACACAGAAGCATTGTATGAAACTTCTTTCTGTTCTGTGCATTCAACTAACAGAGTTGAACCTTACTTTTGATTGAGCCTTTCTGAAACACTCTTTCTGTAGAAACTGCAATTGGACATTCTGAGCGCTAAGAGGCCTCTATTGGGAAAAATAATATCTTCAAATAAAAACTACACAGAAGCATTGTGTGAAACTTATTTCTGATATGTTCATTAAGCTAACAGAGTTAAACCATACTTTTGATTGCGCAGTTCTGAACTCTCTTTCTGTAGAAAATGCAAGTGGACATTCGGAGCGCTAAGAGGGTAATAGTGGAAAAAGGAATATATCCAAATATAAACTACACAGTAGCATTCTGTGAAAATTCTTTCTGTTCTGTGCATTCAACTAACAGATTTGAACCTTACTTTTGATTGAGCCGTTCTGAAACTCTCTTTGTGTAGAAACTGCAATTGGACATGCTAAGCGCTAAGAGGCCTACATTGGGTAAAAGAATATCTTCAAATAAAAACTACACAGATGCATTCAGTGGAACTTATTTCTGATCTGTAAATTCATTTAACAGAGATAAAACATATTTTTGATTGAGCATTTATGAAACACTCTTTTTGTAGAAAATGCAAGTGGAGATTCGGAGCGCTAAGAGGGTAATAGTGGAAAAAGGAATGTCTTCAAATATAAACTACACAGAATCATTCGGTGAAACTTCTTTCTGATCTGTGCATTCAGCTAACAGAGTTAAAACATACTTTTGATTGAGCAGATCTGAACACTCTTTCTGTTGAAAATGCAACTGGACAATTGGAGCGCTAAGAGCGTAGTAGTGGAAAAAGGAATATATTCAAATATAAACTACACAGAAGCATTCTGTGAAACTTCTTTCTGATCTGAGCATTCAGCTAACAGAGTTAAACCATACTTTTGATTGAGCAGTTTTGAAACAATCTGTCTGTAGAAAATGCAACTGGACATTCGTAGCGCTAAGTGGGTAATAGTGGAAAAAAGAATATGTTCAAATATAAACTACACAGAAGCATTGTATGAAACTTCTTTCTGTTCTGTGCATTCAACTAACAGAAATGAACCTTACTTTTGATTGAGCCGTTCTGAAACACTCTTTCTGTAGAAACTGCAATTGGACATTCTGAGCGCTAAGAGGCCTATATTGGGAAAAAGAATGTCTACAAATAAAAACTACACAGAAGGATTGTGTGAAACTTCTTTCTGTTCTGTTTGTTCAACTAAAAGGGTTGAACCTTAGTTTTGATTGAGCCGTTCTGAAACACTCTTTCTGTAGAAAATGCAAGTGGAGATTCGGAGCGCTAAGAGGGTAATAGTGGAAAAAGGAATGTCTTCAAATATAAACTACACAGAATCATTCGGTGAAACTTCTTTCTGATCTGTGCATTCAGCTAACAGAGTTAAACCATACTTTTGATTGAGCAGATCTGAACACTCTTTCTGTAGAAAATGCAACTGGACATTTGGAGCGCTAGGAGAGTAGTAGTGGAAAAAGGAATATATTCAAATATAAACTACACAGAAGCATTCTGTGAAACTTCTTTCTGATCTGAGCATTCAGCTAACAGAGTTAAACCATACTTTTGATTGAGCAGTTTTGAAACACTCTGTCTGTAGGAAATGCAACTGGACATTCGTAGCGCCAAGTGGGTAATAGTGGAAAAAAGAATATGTTCAAATATAAACTACACAGAAGCATTGTATGAAATTTCTTTCTGTTCTGTGCATTCAACTAACAGAGTTGAACCTTACTTTTGATTGAGCCTTTCTGAAACACTCTTTCTGTAGAAACTGCAATTGGACATTCTGAGCGCTAAGAGGCCTCTATTGGGAAAAATAATATCTTCAAATAAAAACTACACAGAAGCATTGTGTGAAACTTATTTCTGATATGTTCATTAAGCTAACAGAGTTAAACCATACTTTTGATTGCGAAGTTCTGAACACTCATTCTGTAGAAAATGCAAGTGGACATTCGGAGCGCTAAGAGGGTAATAGTGGAGAAAGGAATATATTCAAATATAAACTACACAGTAGCATTCTGTGAAAATTCTTTCTGTTCTGTGCATTCAACTAACAGAGTTGAACCTTACTTTTGATTGAGCCGTTCTGAAACACTCTTTCTGTAGAAACTGCAATTGGACATGCTAAGCGCTAAGAGGCCTACATTGGGAAAAAGAATATCTTCAAATAAAAACTACACAGATGCATTCTGTGGAACTTATTTCTGATCTGTAAATTCATTTAACAGAGATAAAACATATTTTTGATTGAGCATTTATGAAACACTCTTTTTGTAGAAAATGCAAGTGGAGATTCGGAGCGCTAAGAGGTAATAGTGGAAAAAGGAATGTCTTCAAATATAAACTACACAGAATCATTCGGTGAAACTTCTTTCTGATCTGTGCATTCAGCTAACAGAGTTAAACCATACTTTTGATTGAGCAGATCTGAACACTCTTTCTGTTGAAAATGCAACTGGACAATTGGAGCGCTAAGAGCGTAGTAGTGGAAAAAGGAATATATTCAAATATAAACTACACAGAAGCATTCTGTGAAACTTCTTTCTGATCTGAGCATTCAGCTAACAGAGTTAAACCATACTTTTGATTGAGCAGTTTTGAAACACTCTGTCTGTAGAAAATGCAACTGGACATTCGTAGCGCTAAGTGGGTAATAGTGGAAAAAAGAATATGTTCAAATATAAACTACACAGAAGCATTGTATGAAACTTCTTTCTGTTCTGTGCATTCAACTAACAGAATTGAACCTTACTTTTGATTGAGCCGTTCTGAAACACACTCTCTGTAGAAACTGCAATTGGACATTCTGAGCACTAAGAGGCCTATATTGGGAAAAAGAATGTCTACAAACAAAAACTACACAGAAGAATTGTGTGAAAGTTCTTTCTGTTCTGTTTGTTCAACTAAAAGTGTTGAACCTTAGTTTTGATTGAGCCGTTCTGTAACAGTCTTTCTGTAGAAAATGCAAGTGGAGATTCGGAGCGCTAAGGGGGTAATAGTGGAAAAAGGAATGTCTCCAAATATAAACTACACAGAATCATTCTGTGAAACTTCTTTCTGATCTGTGCATTCAGCTAACAGAGTTAAACCATACTTTTGATTGAGCAGATCTGAACACTCTTTCTGTAGAAAATGCAACTGGACATTTGGAGCGCTAAGAGAGTAGTAGTGGAAAAAGGAATATATTCAAATATAAACTACACAGAAGCATTCTGTGAAACTTCTTTCTGATCTGAGCATTCAGCTAACAGAGTTAAACCATACTTTTGATTGAGCAGTTTTGAAACACTCTGTCTGTAGAAAATGCAACTGGACATTCGTAGCGCTAAGTGGGTAATAGTGGAAAAAAGAATATGTTCAAATATAAACTACACAGAAGCATTGTATGAAACTTCTTTCTGTTCTGTGCATTCAACTAACAGAGTTGAACCTTACTTTTGATTGAGCCGTTCTGAAACACTCTTTCTGTAGAAACTGCAATTGGACATTCTGAGCGCTAAGAGGCCTATATTGGGAAAAAGAATGTCTACAAATAAAAACTACACAGAAGAATTGTGTGAAACTTCTTTCTGTTCTGTTTGTTCAACTAAAAGAGTTGAACCTTAGTTTTGATGGAGACGTTCTGAAACACTCTTTCTGTAGAAAATGCAAGTGGAGATTCGGAGCGCTAAGAGGGTAATAGTGGAAAAAGGAATGTCTCCAAATATAAACTACACAGAATCATTCTGTGAAACTTCTTTCTGATCTGTGCATTCAGCTAACAGATTTAAAACATACTTTTGATTGAGCAGTTTTGAAACACTCTGTCTGTAGAAAATGAAACTGGACATTCGTAGCTGAATTCTACCAGAGGTACAAGGAGGAACTGGTACCATTCCTTCTGAAACTATTCCAGTCGATAGAAAAAGAGGGAATCCTCCCTAACACATTTTACGAAGCCAGCATCGTCCTGATACCAAAACCTGGCAGAGACTTAACCAAAAAAGAGAATTTCAGACCAATATCCTTGATGAACATTGATGCAAAAATCCTCAATAAAATACTGGCAAACCGAATCCAGCAGCACATCAAAAAGCTTATCCACCATGACCAAGTGGGCTTCATCCCTGGGATGCAAGGCTGGTTCAACATACGCAAATCAATAAATGTAATCCAGCATATAAACAGAACCAAAGACAAAAACCACATGATTATCTCAATAGATGCAGAAAAGGCCTTTGACAAAATTCAACAACCCTTCATGCTAAAAACTCTCAATAAATTAGGTATTGATGGGACGTATCTCAAAATAATAAGAGCTATCTACGACAAACCCACAGCCAATATCATACTGAATGGGCAAAAACTGGAAGCATTCCCTCTGAAAACTGGCACAAGACAGGGATGCCCTCTCTCACCGCTCCTATTCAACATAGTGCTGGAAGTTCTGGCCAGAGCAATCAGGCAGGAGAAGGAAATAAAGGGTATTCAATTAGGAAAAGAGGAAGTCAAATTGTCCCTGTTTGCAGATGACATGATTGTATATCTAGAAAACCCCATTGTCTCAGCCCAAAATCTCCTTAAGCTGATCAGCAACTTCAGCAAAGTCTCAGGATACAAAATTAATGTACAAAAATCACAAGCATTCTTGTACACCAATAACAGACAAACAGAGAGCCAAATCATGAGTGAACTCCCATTCACAATTGCTTCAAAGAGAATAAAATACCTAGGAATCCAACTTACAAGGGATGTGAAGGACCTCTTCAAGGAGAACTACAAACCACTGCTCAATGAAATAAAAGAGGATACAAACAAATGGAAGAACATTCCATGCTCATGGGTTGGAAGAATCAATATTGTGAAAATGGCCATACTGCCCAAGGTAATTTATAGATTCAATGCCATCCCCATCAAGCTACCAATGACTTTCTTCACAGAATTGGAAAAAACTACTTTAAAGTTCATATGGAACCAAAAAAGAGCCCGCATCGCCAAGTCAATCCTAAGCCAAAAGAACAAAGCTGGAGGCATCACGCTACCTGACTTTAAACTATACTACAAGGCTACAGTAACCAAAACAGCATGGTACTGGTACCACAACAGAGACATAGATCAATGGAACAGAACAGAGCCCTCAGAAATGATGCCGCATAGCTACAACTATCTGATCTTTGACAAACCTGACAAAAACAAGAAATGGGGAAAGGATTCCCTATTTAATAAATGGTGCTGGGAAAACTGGCTAGCCATATGTAGAAAGCTGCAACTGGATCCCTTCCTTACACCTTATACAAAAATTAATTCAAGATGGATTAAAGACTTATATGTTAGACCTAAAACCATTAAAATCCTACAAGAAAACCTAGGCAATACCATTCAGGACATAGGCGTGGGCAAGGACTTCATGTCTAAAACACCAAAAGCAATGGCAACAAAAGCCAAAATCGACAAATGGGATCTCATTAAACTAAAGAGCTTCTGCACAGCAAAAGAAACTATCATCAGAGTGAACAGGCAACCTACACAATGGGAGAAAATTTTTGCAACCTACTCATCTGACAAAGGGCTAATATCCAGAATCTACAATGAACTCAAACAAATTTACAAGAAAAAAACAAACAACCCCATCAAAAAGTGGGCAGAGGACATGAACAGACACTTCTCAAAAGAAGACATTTATGCAGCCAAAAAACACATGAAGAAATGCTCCTCATCACTGGCCATCAGAGAAATGCAAATCAAAACCACAGTGAGATACCATCTCACACCAGTTAAAATGGCCATCATTAAAAAATCAGGAAACAACAGGTGCTGGAGAGGATGTGGAGAAATAGGAACACTTTTACACTGTTGGTGGGACTGTAAACTAGTTCAACCATTGTGGAAGTCAGTGTGGCGATTCCTCAGGGATCTAGAACTAGAAATACCATTTGACCCAGCCATCCCATTACTGGGTATATACCCAAAGGATTATAAATCATGCTGCTATAAAGACACATGCACACGTATGTTTATTGCGGCACTATTCACAATAGCAAAGAGTTGGAACCAACCCAAATGTCCAACAACGATAGACTGGATTAAGAAAATGTGGCACATATACACCATGGAATACTATGCAGCCATAAAAAATGATGAGTTTGTGTCCTTTGTAGGGACATGGATGAAACTGGAAAACATCATTCTCAGTAAACTATCGCAAGGACAAAAAACCAAACACCGCATGTTCTCACTCATAGGTGGGAATTGAACAATGAGAACTCATGGACACAGGAAGGGGAACATCACACTCCGGGGACTGTTGTGGGGTGGGGGGAGGGGGGAGGGACAGCATTAGGAGATACACCTAATGCTAAATGACGAGTTAATGGGTGCAGGAAATCAACATGGCACATGGATACATATGTAACAAAACTGCACATTGTGCACATGTACCCTAAAACCCTAAAGTATAATAAAAAAAAAAAATAAAATAAAAATAAATATAATGACAATGAAAAAAAAAAAAAAAAAAAACAAAATGAATTAAAGACTTGAATCTAAGACCTGACATCATGAAACTGCTAGAAGAAAACATTGGGGAAATGCTCCAGGACATTGGTCTGGGCAAATTTTTTTTTTTGTATAAGACCTCGAAAGCACACACAACCAAACCAAAAATATAGAACTGGGTTTATATCAAGCTAAAAAGTTTCTTCTGCAAATGAACAATCAAGACATTGAAGGGACAACCCATAGAAAGGAAGAAAATATTGGAAAACCATCCACCTGACAAGTGATTAATAACCAGAATATATAAGGAGTTCAAACAACTTAATAGCAACAACAACAACAACAAAAAACCTAATTTAAAACTGGGCAAAAGATGTGAACATTTCTCAACAGTGACATACAAATGGCCTATAGGTCTATGAAAAAAAAGTTCAACGTCACTAATCATGGAGAAATGCAAATCAAAACCAATGTGCAATATCCTCTCATCCCAGTTAAAAGGACTTGTATCAAAAAGACAAGCAATAGCAGATGCTGGCAAGAATGTGGAGAAAGGGGAACTCTCATACACTGCTAATGGGAATGTAAATTAGCACAGCCACTAAGGATAACAGTATGGAGATTCCTCAAAAAACTAAAATTAGAACTACCATATGATCCAGCAACTCCACTACTGAGATAGTTGTCCAAAAGAAAAGAATCAACATATCAAAGAGATATCTGCCTACCATCTTTATTGTAGTACTATTCACAATGGTCAAATATGGAATCAGGCTGGGCATGGTGGCTCATGCCTGTAATCCCAGCACTTTGGGGGGCTGAGGCGGGCGGATCACTTGAGGTCAGTTCACTTGGCCAACATGGTGAAACCCCGCCTCTACTAAAAATACAAAAATTAGCTGGGCATGGTGGTGGATGCCTGTAATCCCAGCTACTCATGAGGCTGAGGCAGGAGAATCGTTTAAGCCTGGGAGGCGGAGGTTGCAGTCAGTGGAGGTTACACCACTGCACTCCAGCCTGGGCGACAGAGGGAGACTCGGTCTCAAAGAAACAAACAAAAAGGCAGGGAGGGGTGGTTCATGCCTGTATCCCAGTACTTTGGGAGGCTGAGGCAGGTGGATCACGAAGTCAGGAGTTAAAGACCAGCCTGGCCAAGATGGTGAAACCCCATCTCTACTAAAAATACAAAAGTTAGCCAGGTATGGTGGTCAGGGTGCTTGTAATCCCAGCTACTTGGGAGGCTGAGGCAGAGAATTGCTTGAGCCTGGGAGACAGAGGTTGCAGTGAGCTGAGATCACGCCACTGCACTCCAGCCTGGGTGATAGAGCGAGACTCTGTCTCAAAAAAAAAAAAAAAAAAAAGTTTGTAGCACCTCCCTCCTCTCTCTCTTCCTCCTGCTTCAGCCACGGAAGACATGCTTGCTTCCCCTTTGCCTTCCACTGTGATTGTCAGGTTCCTGTGACCTCCCCAGCCATGCTTCCTGTACAGCCTGTGGAATGTGAGCCAATTAAACCTCTTTTCTTTATAACTTAAAAAAAAAAAAAAAAAAAAAAAAAAAAAAAAAAAAACATACTTTTGATTGAGCAGATCTGAACACTCTTTCTGTAGAAAATGCAACTGGACATTTGGAGCGCTAAGAGTGTAGTAGTGGAAAAAGGAATATATTCAAATATAAACTACACTGAAGCATTCTGTGAAAATTCTTTCTGATCTGAGCATTCAGCTAACAGAGTTAAACCATACTTTTGATTGAGAAGTTTTGAAACACTCTGTCTGTAGAAAATGCAACTGGACATTCGTAGCGCTAAGTGGGTAATAGTGGAAAAAAGAATATTTTCAAATATAAACTACACAGAAGCATTGTATGAAACTTCTTTCTGTTCTGTGCATTCAACTAACAGAGTTGAACCTTACTTTTGATTGAGCCTTTCTGAAACACTCTTTCTGTAGAAACTGCAATTGGACATTCTGAGCGCTAAGAGGCCTCTATTGGGAAAAATAACATCTTCAAATAAAAACTACACAGAAGCATTGTGTGAAACTTATTTCTGATATGTTCATTAAGCTAACAGAGTTAAACCATACTTTTGATTGCACAGTTCTGAACACTCTTTCTGTAGATAATGCAAGTGGACATTCGGAGCGCTAAGATGGTAATAGTGGAGAATGGAATATATTCAAATATAAACTACACAGTAGCATTCTGTGAAAATCCTTTCTGTTCTGTGCATTCAACTAACAGAGTTGAACCTTACTTTTGATTGAGCCGTTCTGAAACACTCTTTCTGTAGAAACTGCAATTGGACATGCTAAGCGCTAAGAGGCCTACATTGGGAAAAAGAATATCTTCAAATAAAAGCTACACAGATGCATTCTGTGAAACTTATTTCTGATCGGTAAATTCAGTTAACAGAGATAAAACATATTTTTGATTGAGCAGTTATGAAACACTCTTTTTGTAGAAAATGCAAGTGGAGATTCGGAGCGCTAAGAGGGTAATAGTGGAAAAAGGAATGTCTTCAAATATAAACTACACAGAATCATTCGGTGAAACTTCTTTCTGATCTGTGCATTCAGCTAACAGAGTTAAACCATACTTTTGATTGAGCAGATCTGAACACTCTTTCTGTAGAAAATGCAACTGGACATTTGGAGCGCTAAGAGCGTAGTAGTGGAAAAAGGAATATATTCAAATATAAACTACACAGAAGCATTCTGTGAAACTTCTTTCTGATCTGAGCATTCAGCTAACAGAGTTAAACCATACTTTTGATTGAGCAGTTTTGAAACACTCTGTCTGTAGAAAATGCAACTGGACATTCGTAGCGCTAAGTGGGTAATAGTGGAAAAAAGAATATGTTCAAATATAAACTACACAGAAGCATTGTATGAAACTTCTTTCTGTTCTGTGCATTCAACTAACAGAGTTGAACCTTACTTTTGATGGAGCCGTTCTGAAACACTCTTTCTGTAGAAACTGCAATTGGACATTCTGAGCGCTAAGAGGCCTATATTGGGAGAAAGAATGTCTAAAAATAAAAACTACAGAGAAGAATTGTGTGAAACTTCTTTCTGTTCTGTTTGTTCAACTAAAAGGTTTGAACCTTAGTTTTGATTGAGCCGTTCTGAAACACTCTTTCTGTAGAAAATGCAAGTGGAGATTCGGAGCGCTAAGAGGGTAATAGTGGAAAAAGGAATGTCTCCAAATATAAACTACACAGAATCATTCTGTGAAACTTCTTTCTGATCTGTGCATTCAGCTAACAGAGCTAAACCATACTTTTGATGGAGCAGATCTGAACACTCTTTCTGTAGAAAATGCAACTGGACATTTGGAGCGCTAACAGATTAGTAGTGGAAAAAGGAATATATTCAAATATAAACTACACAGAAGCATTCTGTGAAACTTCTTTCTGATCTGAGCATTCAGCTAACAGAGTTAAACCATACTTTTGATTGAGCAGTTTTGAAACACTCTGTCTGTAGAAAATGCAACTGGACATTCGTAGCGCTAAGTGGGTAATAGTGGAAAAAAGAATATGTTCAAATATAAACTACACAGAAGCATTGTATGAAACTTCTTTCTGTTCTGTGCATTCAACTAACAGAGTTGAACCTTACTTTTGATTGAGCCTTTCTGAAACACTCTTTCTGTAGAAAATTCAATTAGACATTCTGAGCGCTAAGAGGCCTCTATTGGGAAAAATAATATCTTCAAATAAAAACTACACAGAAGAATTGTGTGAAACTTATTTCTGATATGTTCATTAAGCTAACAGAGTTAAACCATACTTTTGATTGCGCAGTTCTGAACACTCTTTCTGTAGAAAATGCAAGTGGACATTCGGAGCGCTAAGAGGGTAACAGTGGAAAAAGGAATATATTCAAATATAAACTACACAGTAGCATTCTGTGAAAATTCTTTCTGTTCTGTGCATTCAACTAACAGATTTGAACCTTACTTTTGATTGAGCCGTTCTGAAACTCTCTTTCTGTAGAAACTGCAATTGGACATGCTAAGCGCTAAGAGGCCTACATTGGGTAAAAGAATATCTTCAAATAAAAACTACACAGATGCATTCTGTGGAACTTATTTCTGATCTGTAAATTCATTTAACAGAGATAAAACATATTTTTGATTGAGCATTTATGAAACACTCTTTTTGTAGAAAATGCAAGTGGAGATTCGGAGCGCTAAGAGGTAATAGTGGAAAAAGGAATGTCTTCAAATATAAACTACACAGAATCATTCGGTGAAACTTCTTTCTGATCTGTGCATTCAGCTAACAGAGTTAAACCATACTTTTGATTGAGCAGATCTGAACATTCTTTCTGTTGAAAATGCAACTGGACAATTGGAGCGCTAAGAGCGTAGTAGTGGAAAAAGGAATATATTCAAATATAAACTACACAGAAGCATTCTGTGAAACTTCTTTCTGATCTGAGCATTCAGCTAACAGAGTTAAACCATACTTTTGATTGAGCAGTTTTGAAACACTCTGTCTGTAGAAAATGCAACTGTACATTCGTAGCGCTAAGTGGGTAATAGTGGAAAAAAGAATATGTTCAAATATAAACTACACAGAAGCATTGTATGAAACTTCTTTCTGTTCTGTGCATTCAACTAACAGAATTGAACCTTACTTTTGATTGAGCCGTTCTGAAACACACTTTCTGTAGAAACTGCAATTGGACATTCTGAGCGCTAAGAGGCCTATATTGGGAAAAAGAATGTCTACAAATAAAAACTACACAGAAGAATTGTGTGAAAGTTCTTTCTGTTCTGTTTGTTCAACTAAAAGTGTTGAACCTTAGTTTTGATTGAGCCGTTCTGTAACAGTCTTTCTGTAGAAAATGCAAGTGGAGATTCGGAGCGCTAAGGGGGTAATAGTGGAAAAAGGAATGTCTCCAAATATAAACTACACAGAATCATTCTGTGAAACTTCTTTCTGATCTGTGCATTCAGCTAACAGAGGTAAACCATACTTTTGATTGAGCAGATCTGAACACTCTTTCTGTAGAAAATGCAACTGGACATTCGGAGCGCTAAGAGGGTAATAGTGGAAAAAGGAATATATTCAAATATAAACTACACAGTAGCATTCTGTGAAAATTCTTTCTGTTCTGTGCATTCAACTAACAGAGTTGAACCCTACTTTTGATTGAGCCGTTCTGACACACTCTTTCTGTAGAAACTGCAATAGCACATGCTAAGCGCTAAGAGGCCTACATTGGGAAAAAGAATATCTTCAAATAAAAACTACACAGATGCATTCTGTGAAACTTATTTCTGATCCTTAAATTCAGTTAACAGAGATAAAACATATTTTTGATTGAGCAGTTATGCAACACTCTTTTTGTAGAAAATGCAAGTGGAGATTCGGAGCGCTAAGAGGGTAATAGTGGAAAAAGGAATGTCTTCAAATATAAACTACACAGAATCATTCGGTGAAACTTCTTTCTGATCTGTGCATTCAGCTAACAGAGTTAAACCATACTTTTGATTGAGCAGATCTGAACACTCTTTCTGTAGAAAATGCAACTGGACATTTGGAGCGCTAAGAGCGTAGTAGTGGAAAAAGGAATATATTCAAATATAAACTACACAGAAGCATTCTGTGAAACTTCTTTCTGATCTGAGCATTCAGCTAACAGAGTTAAACCATACTTTTGATTGAGCAGTTTTGAAACACTCTGTCTTTAGAAATTGCAACTGGACATTCGTAGCGCTAAGTGGGTAATAGTGGAAAAAAGAATATGTTCAAATATGAACTACACAGAAGCATTGAATGAAACTACTTTCTGTTCTGTGCATTCAACTAACAGAGTTGAACCTTACTTTTGATTGAGCCGTTCTGAAACACTCTTTCTGTAGAAACTGCAATTGGACATTCTGAGCGCTAAGAGGCCTATATTGGGAAAAAGAATGTCTAGAAATAAAAACTACACAGAAGAATTGTGTGAAACTTCTTTCTGTTCTGTTTGTTCAACTAAAAGAGTTGAACCTTAGTTTTGATTGAGCCGTTCTGAAACACTCTTTCTGTAGAAAATGCAAGTGGAGATTCGGAGCGCTAAGAGGGTAATAGTGGAAAAAGGAATGTCTCCAAATATAAACTACACAGAATCATTCTGTGAAACTTATTTCTGATCTGTGCATTCAGCTAACAGTGTTAAAGCAAACTTTTGATTCAGCAGATCTGAACACTCTTTCTGTAGAAAATGCAACTGGACATTTGGAGCGCTAAGAGAGTAGTAGTGGAAAAAGGAATATATTCAAATATAAACTACACAGAAGCATTCTGTGAAACTTCTTTCTGATCTGAGCATTCAGCTAACAGAGTTAAACCATACTTTTGATTGAGCAGTTTTGAAACACTCTCTCTGTAGAAAATGCAACTGGACATTCGTAGCGCTAAGTGGGTAATAGTGGAAAAAAGAATATGTTCAAATATAAACTACACAGAAGCATTGTATGAAACTTCTTTCTGTTCTGTGCATTCAACTAACAGAGTTGAACCTTACTTTTGATTGAGCCGTTCTGATACACTCTTTCTGTAGAAACTGCAATTGGACATTCTGAGCGCTAAGAGGCCTATATTGGGAAAAAGAATGTCTACAAATAAAAACTACACAGAAGAATTGTGTGAAACTACTTTCTGTTCTGTTTGTTCAACTAACAGAGTTGAACTTTAGTTTTGATTGAGCCGTTCTGAAAAACTCTTTCTGTAGAAAATGCAAGTGGAGATTCGGAGCGCTAAGGGGGTAATAGTGGAAAAAGGAATGTCTCCAAATATAAACTACACAGAATCATTCTGTGAAACTTCTTTCTGATCTGTGCATTCAGCTAACAGAGTTAAACCATACTTTTGATTGAGCAGATCTGAACACTCTTTCTGTAGAAAATGCAACTGGACATTTGGAGCGCTAAGAGAGTAGTAGTGGAAAAAGGAATATATTCAAATATAAACTACACAGAAGCATTCTGTGAAGCATTCTGTGAAACTTCTTTCTGATCTGAGCATTCAGCTAACAGAGTTAAACCATACTTTTGATTGAGCAGTTTTGAAACACTCTGTCTGTAGAAAATGCAACTGGACATTCGTAGCGCTAAGTGGGTAATAGTGGAAAAAAGAATATGTTCAAATATAAACTACACAGAAGCATTGTATGAAACTTCTTTCTGTTCTGTGCATTCAACTAACAGAGTTGAACCTTACTTTTGATTGAGCCGTTCTGAAACACTCTTTCTGTAGAAACTGCAATTGGACATGCTAAACGCTAAGAGGCCTACATTGGGAAAAAGAATATCTTCAAATAAAAACTACACAGATGCATTCTGTGAAACTTATTTCTGATCTGTAAATTCAGTTAACATAGATAAAACATATTTTTGATTGAGCAGTTATGAAACACTCTTTTTGTAGAAAATGCAAGTGGAGATTCGGAGCGCTAGAGGGTAATAGTGGAAAAAGGAATGTCTTCAAATATAAACTACACAGAATCATTCGGTGAAACTTCTTTCTGATCTGTGCATTCAGCTAACAGAGTTAAACCATACTTTTGATTGAGCAGATCTGAACACTCTTTCTGTAGAAAATGCAACTGGACATTTGGAGCGCTAAGAGCGTAGTAGTGGAAAAATTAATATATTCAAATATAAACTAACAGAAGCATTCTGTGAAACTTCTTTCTGATCTGAGCATTCAGCTAACAGAGTTAAACCATACTTCTGATTGAGCAGTTTTGAAACACTCTGTCTGTAGAAAATGCAACTGGACATTCGTAGCGCTAAGCGGGTAATAGTGGAAAAAAGAATATGTTCAAATATAAACTACACAGAAGCATTGTATGAAACTTCTTTCTGTTCTGTGCATTCAACTAACAGAGTTGAACCTTACTTTTGATTGAGCCGTTCTGAAACACTCTTTCTGTAGAAACTGCAATTGGACATTCTGAGCGCTAAGAGGCCTATATTGGGAAAAAGAATGTCTACAAATAAAAACTACACAGAAGAATTGTGTGAAATAACTTTCTGTTCTGTTCGTTCAACTAAAAGAGTTGAACCTTAGTTTTGATTGAGCCGTTCTGAAACACTCTTTCTGTAGAAAATGCAAGTGGAGATTCGGAGCGCTAAGAGGGTAATAGTGGAAAAAGGAATGTCTCCAAATATAAACTACACAGAATCATTCTGTGAAACTTCTTTCTGATCTGTGCATTCAGCTAACAGAGTTAAACCATACTTTTGATTGAGCAGATCTGAACACTCTTTCTGTAGAAAATGCAACTGGACATTTGGAGCGCTAAGAGAGTAGCAGTGGAAAAAGGAATATATTCAAATATAAACTACACAGAAGCATTCTGTGAAGCATTCTGTGAAACTTCTTTCTGATCTGAGCATTCAGCTAACAGAGTTAAACCATACTTTTGATTGAGCAGTTTTGAAACACTCTGTCTGTAGAAAATGCAACTGGACATTCGTAGCGCTAAGTGGGTAATAGTGGAAAAGAGAATATGTTCAAATATAAACTACACAGAAGCATTGTATGAAACTTCTTTCTGTTCTGTGCATTCAACTAACAGAGTTGAACCTTACTTTTGATTGAGCCTTTCTGAAACACTCTTTCTGTAGAAACTGCAATTGGACATTCTGAGCGCTAAGAGGCCTCTATTGGGAAAAATAATATCTTCAAATAAAAACTACACAGAAGCATTGTGTGAAACTTATTTCTGATATGTTCATTAAGCTAACAGAGTTAAACCATACTTTTGATTGCGCAGTTCTGAACACTCTTTCTGTAGAAAATGCAAGTGGACATTCGGAGCGCTAAGAGGGTAATAGTGGAAAAAGGAATATATTCAAATATAAACTACACAGTAGCATTCTGTGAAAATTCTTTCTGTTCTGTGCATTCAACTAACAGAGTTGAACCTTACTTTTGATTGAGCCGTTCTGAAACACTCTTTCTGTAGAAACTGCAATTGGACATGCTAAGCGCTAAGAGGCCTACATTGGGAAAAAGAATATCTTCAAATAAAAACTACACAGATGCATTCTGTGAAACTTATTTCTGATCTGTAAATTCAGTTAACAGAGATAAAACATATTTTTGATTGAGCAGTTATGAAACACTCTTTTTGTAGAAAATGCAAGTGGAGATTCGGAGCGCTAAGAGGGTAATAGTGGAAAAAGGAATGTCTTCAAATATAAACTACACAGAATCATTCGGTGAAACTTCTTTCTGATCTGTGCATTCAGCTAACAGAGTTAAACCATACTTTTGATTGAGCAGATCTGAACACTCTTTCTGTAGAAAATGCAACTGGACATTTGGAGCGCTAAGAGCGTAGTAGTGGAAAGAGGAATATATTCAAATATAAACTACACAGAAGCATTCTGTGAAACTTCTTTCTTATCTGAGCATTCAGCTAACAGAGTTAAACCATACTTTTGATTGAGCAGTTTTGAAACACTCTGTCTGTAGAAAATGCAACTGGACATTCGTAGCGCTAAGTGGGTAATAGTGGAAAAAAGAATATGTTCAAATATAAACTACACAGAAGCATTGTATGAAACTTCTTTCTGTTCTGTGCATTCAACTAACAGAGTTGAACCTTACTTTTGATTGAGCCGTTCTGAAACACTCTTTCTGTAGAAACTGCAATTGGACATTCTGAGCGCTAAGAGGCCTATATTGGGAAAAAGATTGTCTACAAATAAAAACTACACAGAAGAATTGTGTGAAACTTCTTTCTGTTCTGTTTGTTCAACTAAAAGGGTTGAACCTTAGTTTTGATTGAGCCGTTCTGAAACACTCTTTCTGTAGAAAATGCAAGTGGAGATTCGGAGCGCTAAGAGGGTAATAGTGGAAAAAGGAATGTCTTCAAATATAAACTACACAGTAGCATTCTGTGAAAATACTTTCTGTTCTGTGCATTCAACTAACAGAGTTGAACCATACATTTGATTGAGCAGATCTGAACACTCTTTCTGTAGAAAATGCAACTGGACATTTGGAGCGCTAAGAGAATAGTAGTGGAAAAAGGAATATATTCAAATATAAACTACACAGAAGCATTCTGTGAAACTTCTTTCTGATCTGAGCATTCAGCTAACAGAGTTAAACCATACTTTTGATTGAGCAGTTTTGAAACACTCTGTCTGTAGAAAATGCAACTGGACATTCGTAGCGCTAAGTGGGTAATAGTGGAAAAAAGAATATGTTCAAATATAAACTACACAGAAGCATTGTATGAAACTTCTTTCTGTTCTGTGCATTCAACTAACAGAGTTGAACCTTACTTTTGATTGAGCCTTTCTGAAACACTCTTTCTGTAGAAACTGCAATTGGACATTCTGAGCGCTAAGAGGCCTCTATTGGGAAAAATAATATCTTCAAATAAAAACTACACAGAAGCATTGTGTGAAACTTATTTCTGATATGTTCATTAAGCTAACAGAGTTAAACCATACTTTTGATTGCGCAGTTCTGAACACTCTTTCTGTAGAAAATGCAAGTGGACATTCGGAGCGCTAAGAGGGTAATAGTGGAAAAAGGAATATATTCAAATATAAACTACACAGTAGCATTCTGTGAAAATACTTTCTGTTCTGTGCATTCAACTAACAGAGTTGAATCTTACTTTTGATTGAGCCGTTCTGAAACACTCTTTCTGTAGAAACTGCAATTGGACATGCTAAGCGCTAAGAGGCCTACATTGGGAAAAAGAATATCTTCAAATAAAAACTACACAGATGCATTCTGTGAAACTTATTTCTGATCTGTAAATTCAGTTAACAGAGATTAAACATATTTTTGATTGAGCAGTTATGAAACACTCTTTTTGTAGAAAATGCAACTGGACATTTGGAGCGCTAAGAGCGTAGTAGTGGAAAAAGGAATATATTCAAATATAAACTACACAGAAGCATTCTGTGAAACTTCTTTCTGATCTGAGCATTCAGCTAACAGAGTTAAACCATACTTTTGATTGAGCAGTTTTGAAACACTCTGTCTGTAGAAAATGCAACTGGACTTTCGTAGCGCTAAGTGGGTAATAGTGGAAAAAAGAATATGTTCAAATATAAACTACACAGAAGCATTGTATGAAACTTCTTTCTGTTCTGTGCATTCAACTAACAGAGTTGAACCTTACTTTTGATTGAGCCGTTCTGAAACACTCTTTCTGTAGAAACTGCAATTGGACATTCTGAGCGCTAAGAGGCCTATATTGGGAAAAAGAATGTCTACAAATAAAAACTACACAGAAGAATTGTGTGAAACTTCTTTCTGTTCTGTTTGTTCAACTAAAAGAGTTGAACCTTAGTTTTGATTGAGCCGTTCTGTAACAGTCTTTCTGTAGAAAATGCAAGTGGAGATTCGGAGCGCTAAGGGGGTAATAGTGGAAAAAGGAATGTCTCCAAATATAAACTACACAGAATCATTCTGTGAAACTTCTTTCTGATCTGTGCATTCAGCTAACAGAGTTAAACCATACTTTTGATTGAGCAGATCTGAACACTCTTTCTGTAGAAAATGCAACTGGACATTTGGAGCGCTAAGAGAGTAGTAGTGGAAAAAGGAATATATTCAAATATAAACTACACAGAAGCATTCTGTGAAGCATTCTGTGAAACTTCTTTCTGATCTGAGCATTCAGCTAACAGAGTTAAACCATACTTTTGATTGAGCAGTTTTGAAACACTCTGTCTGTAGAAAATGCAACTGGACATTCGTAGCGCTAAGTGGGTAATAGTGGAAAAAAGAATATGTTCAAATATAAACTACACAGAAGCATTGTATGAAACTTCTTTCTGTTCTGTGCATTCAACTAACAGAGTTGAACCTTACTTTTGATTGAGCCGTTCTGAAACACTCTTTCTGTAGAAACTGCAATTGGACATGCTAAACGCTAAGAGGCCTACATTGGGAAAAAGAATATCTTCAAATAAAAACTACACAGATGCATTCTGTGAAACTTATTTCTGATCTGTAAATTCAGTTAACATAGATAAAACATATTTTTGATTGAGCAGTTATGAAACACTCTTTTTGTAGAAAATGCAAGTGGAGATTCGGAGCGCTAGAGGGTAATAGTGGAAAAAGGAATGTCTTCAAATATAAACTACACAGAATCATTCGGTGAAACTTCTTTCTGATCTGTGCATTCAGCTAACAGAGTTAAACCATACTTTTGATTGAGCAGATCTGAACACTCTTTCTGTAGAAAATGCAACTGGACATTTGGAGCGCTAAGAGCGTAGTAGTGGAAAAATTAATATATTCAAATATAAACTAACAGAAGCATTCTGTGAAACTTCTTTCTGATCTGAGCATTCAGCTAACAGAGTTAAACCATACTTCTGATTGAGCAGTTTTGAAACACTCTGTCTGTAGAAAATGCAACTGGACATTCGTAGCGCTAAGCGGGTAATAGTGGAAAAAAGAATATGTTCAAATATAAACTACACAGAAGCATTGTATGAAACTTCTTTCTGTTCTGTGCATTCAACTAACAGAGTTGAACCTTACTTTTGATTGAGCCGTTCTGAAACACTCTTTCTGTAGAAACTGCAATTGGACATTCTGAGCGCTAAGAGGCCTATATTGGGAAAAAGAATGTCTACAAATAAAAACTACACAGAAGAATTGTGTGAAATATCTTTCTGTTCTGTTCGTTCAACTAAAAGAGTTGAACCTTAGTTTTGATTGAGCCGTTCTGAAACACTCTTTCTGTAGAAAATGCAAGTGGAGATTCGGAGCGCTAAGAGGGTAATAGTGGAAAAAGGAATGTCTCCAAATATAAACTACACAGAATCATTCTGTGAAACTTCTTTCTGATCTGTGCATTCAGCTAACAGAGTTAAACCATACTTTTGATTGAGCAGATCTGAACACTCTTTCTGTAGAAAATGCAACTGGACATTTGGAGCGCTAAGAGAGTAGCAGTGGAAAAAGGAATATATTCAAATATAAACTACACAGAAGCATTCTGTGAAGCATTCTGTGAAACTTCTTTCTGATCTGAGCATTCAGCTAACAGAGTTAAACCATACTTTTGATTGAGCAGTTTTGAAACACTCTGTCTGTAGAAAATGCAACTGGACATTCGTAGCGCTAAGTGGGTAATAGTGGAAAAGAGAATATGTTCAAATATAAACTACACAGAAGCATTGTATGAAACTTCTTTCTGTTCTGTGCATTCAACTAACAGAGTTGAACCTTACTTTTGATTGAGCCTTTCTGAAACACTCTTTCTGTAGAAACTGCAATTGGACATTCTGAGCGCTAAGAGGCCTCTATTGGGAAAAATAATATCTTCAAATAAAAACTACACAGAAGCATTGTGTGAAACTTATTTCTGATATGTTCATTAAGCTAACAGAGTTAAACCATACTTTTGATTGCGCAGTTCTGAACACTCTTTCTGTAGAAAATGCAAGTGGACATTCGGAGCGCTAAGAGGGTAATAGTGGAAAAAGGAATATATTCAAATATAAACTACACAGTAGCATTCTGTGAAAATTCTTTCTGTTCTGTGCATTCAACTAACAGAGTTGAACCTTACTTTTGATTGAGCCGTTCTGAAACACTCTTTCTGTAGAAACTGCAATTGGACATGCTAAGCGCTAAGAGGCCTACATTGGGAAAAAGAATATCTTCAAATAAAAACTACACAGATGCATTCTGTGAAACTTATTTCTGATCTGTAAATTCAGTTAACAGAGATAAAACATATTTTTGATTGAGCAGTTATGAAACACTCTTTTTGTAGAAAATGCAAGTGGAGATTCGGAGCGCTAAGAGGGTAATAGTGGAAAAAGGAATGTCTTCAAATATAAACTACACAGAATCATTCGGTGAAACTTCTTTCTGATCTGTGCATTCAGCTAACAGAGTTAAACCATACTTTTGATTGAGCAGATCTGAACACTCTTTCTGTAGAAAATGCAACTGGACATTTGGAGCGCTAAGAGCGTAGTAGTGGAAAGAGGAATATATTCAAATATAAACTACACAGAAGCATTCTGTGAAACTTCTTTCTTATCTGAGCATTCAGCTAACAGAGTTAAACCATACTTTTGATTGAGCAGTTTTGAAACACTCTGTCTGTAGAAAATGCAACTGGACATTCGTAGCGCTAAGTGGGTAATAGTGGAAAAAAGAATATGTTCAAATATAAACTACACAGAAGCATTGTATGAAACTTCTTTCTGTTCTGTGCATTCAACTAACAGAGTTGAACCTTACTTTTGATTGAGCCGTTCTGAAACACTCTTTCTGTAGAAACTGCAATTGGACATTCTGAGCGCTAAGAGGCCTATATTGGGAAAAAGAATGTCTACAAATAAAAACTACACAGAAGAATTGTGTGAAACTTCTTTCTGTTCTGTTTGTTCAACTAAAAGGGTTGAACCTTAGTTTTGATTGAGCCGTTCTGAAACACTCTTTCTGTAGAAAATGCAAGTGGAGATTCGGAGCGCTAAGAGGGTAATAGTGGAAAAAGGAATGTCTTCAAATATAAACTACACAGTAGCATTCTGTGAAAATACTTTCTGTTCTGTGCATTCAACTAACAGAGTTGAACCATACATTTGATTGAGCAGATCTGAACACTCTTTCTGTAGAAAATGCAACTGGACATTTGGAGCGCTAAGAGAATAGTAGTGGAAAAAGGAATATATTCAAATATAAACTACACAGAAGCATTCTGTGAAACTTCTTTCTGATCTGAGCATTCAGCTAACAGAGTTAAACCATACTTTTGATTGAGCAGTTTTGAAACACTCTGTCTGTAGAAAATGCAACTGGACATTCGTAGCGCTAAGTGGGTAATAGTGGAAAAAAGAATATGTTCAAATATAAACTACACAGAAGCATTGTATGAAACTTCTTTCTGTTCTGTGCATTCAACTAACAGAGTTGAACCTTACTTTTGATTGAGCCTTTCTGAAACACTCTTTCTGTAGAAACTGCAATTGGACATTCTGAGCGCTAAGAGGCCTCTATTGGGAAAAATAATATCTTCAAATAAAAACTACACAGAAGCATTGTGTGAAACTTATTTCTGATATGTTCATTAAGCTAACAGAGTTAAACCATACTTTTGATTGCGCAGTTCTGAACACTCTTTCTGTAGAAAATGCAAGTGGACATTCGGAGCGCTAAGAGGGTAATAGTGGAAAAAGGAATATATTCAAATATAAACTACACAGTAGCATTCTGTGAAAATACTTTCTGTTCTGTGCATTCAACTAACAGAGTTGAATCTTACTTTTGATTGAGCCGTTCTGAAACACTCTTTCTGTAGAAACTGCAATTGGACATGCTAAGCGCTAAGAGGCCTACATTGGGAAAAAGAATATCTTCAAATAAAAACTACACAGATGCATTCTGTGAAACTTATTTCTGATCTGTAAATTCAGTTAACAGAGATTAAACATATTTTTGATTGAGCAGTTATGAAACACTCTTTTTGTAGAAAATGCAACTGGACATTTGGAGCGCTAAGAGCGTAGTAGTGGAAAAAGGAATATATTCAAATATAAACTACACAGAAGCATTCTGTGAAACTTCTTTCTGATCTGAGCATTCAGCTAACAGAGTTAAACCATACTTTTGATTGAGCAGTTTTGAAACACTCTGTCTGTAGAAAATGCAACTGGACTTTCGTAGCGCTAAGTGGGTAATAGTGGAAAAAAGAATATGTTCAAATATAAACTACACAGAAGCATTGTATGAAACTTCTTTCTGTTCTGTGCATTCAACTAACAGAGTTGAACCTTACTTTTGATTGAGCCGTTCTGAAACACTCTTTCTGTAGAAACTGCAATTGGACATTCTGAGCGCTAAGAGGCCTATATTGGGAAAAAGAATGTCTACAAATAAAAACTACACAGAAGAATTGTGTGAAACTTCTTTCTGTTCTGTTTGTTCAACTAAAAGAGTTGAACCTTAGTTTTGATTGAGCCGTTCTGAAACACTCTTTCTGTAGAAAATGCAAGTGGAGATTCGGAGCGCTAAGGGGGTAATAGTGGAAAAAGTAATGTCTCCAAATATGAACTACACAGAATCATTCTGTGAAACTTCTTTCTGATCTGTGCATTCAGCTAACAGAGTTAAACCATACTTTTGATTGAGCAGTTTTGAAACACTCTGTCTGTAGAAAATGAAACTGGACATTCGTAGCGCTAAGTGGGTAATAGTGGAAAAAAGAATATGTTCAAATATAAACTACACAGAAGCATCGTATGAAACTTCTTTCTGTTCTGTGCATTCAACTAACAGAGTTGAACCTTACTTTTGATTGAGCCTTTCTGAAACACTCTTTCTGTAGAAACTGCAATTGGACATTCAGAGCGCTAAGAGGCCTCTATTGGGAAAAATAATATCTTCAAATAAAAACTACACAGAAGCATTGTGTGAAACTTTTTTCTGATATGTTCATTAAGCTAACAGAGTTAAACCATACTTTTGATTGCGCAGTTCTGAACACTCTTTCTGTAGAAAATGCAAGTGGACATTCGGAGCGCTAAGAGGGTAATATTGGAAAAAGGAATATATTCAAATATGAACTACACAGTAGCATTCTGTGAAAATTCTTTCTGTTCTGTGCATTCAACTAACAGAGTTGAACCTTACTTTTGATTGAGCAGTTCTGAAACACTCTTTCTGTAGAAACTGCAATTGGACATTCTGAGCGCTAAGAGGCCTATATTGGGAAAAAGAATGTCTACAAATAAAAACTACACAGAAGAATTGTGTGAAACTTCTTTCTGTTCTGTTTGTTCAACTAAAAGAGTTGAACCTTAGTTTTGATTGAGCCGTTCTGAAACACTCTTTCTGTAGAAAATGCAAGTGGAGATTCGGAGCGCTAAGAGGGTAATAGTGGAAAAAGGAATGTCTCCAAATATAAACTACACAGAATCATTCTGTGAAACTTCTTTCTGATCTGTGCATTCAGCTAACAGAGTTAAACCATACATTTGATTGAGCAGATCTGAACACTCTTTCTGTAGAAAATGCAACTGGACATTTGGAGCGCTAAGAGAGTAGTAGTGGAAAAAGGAATATATTCAAATATAAACTACACAGAAGCATTCTGTGAAACTTCTTTCTGATCTGAGCATTCAGCTAACAGAGTTAAACCATACTTTTGATTGAGCAGTTTTGAAACACTCTGTCTGTAGAAAATGCAACTGGACATTCGTAGCGCTAAGTGGGTAATAGTGGAAAAAAGAATATGTTCAAATATAAACTACACAGAAGCATTGTATGAAACTTCTTTCTGTTCTGTGCATTCAACTAACAGTGTTGAACCTTACTTTTGATTGAGCCTTTCTGAAACACTCTTTCTGTAGAAACTGCAATTGGACATTCTGAGCGCTAAGAGGCCTCTATTGGGAAAAATAATATCTTCAAATAAAAACTACACAGAAGCATTGTGTGAAACTTATTTCTGATATGTTCATTAAGCTAACAGAGTTAAACCATACTTTTGATTGCGCAGTTCTGAACACTCTTTCTGTAGAAAATGCAAGTGGACATTCGGAGCGCTAAGAGGGTAATAGTGGAAAAAGGAATATATTCAAATATAAACTACACAGTAGCATTCTGTGAAAATTCTTTCTGTTCTGTGCATTCAACTAACAGATTTGAACCTTACTTTTGATTGAGCCGTTCTGAAACTCTCTTTGTGTAGAAACTGCAATTGGACATGCTAAGCGCTAAGAGGCCTACATTGGGTAAAAGAATATCTTCAAATAAAAACTACACAGATGCATTCAGTGGAACTTATTTCTGATCTGTAAATTCATTTAACAGAGATAAAACATATTTTTGATTGAGCATTTATGAAACACTCTTTTTGTAGAAAATGCAAGTGGAGATTCGGAGCGCTAAGAGGGTAATAGTGGAAAAAGGAATGTCTTCAAATATAAACTACACAGAATCATTCGGTGAAACTTCTTTCTGATCTGTGCATTCAGCTAACAGAGTTAAAACATACTTTTGATTGAGCAGATCTGAACACTCTTTCTGTTGAAAATGCAACTGGACAATTGGAGCGCTAAGAGCGTAGTAGTGGAAAAAGGAATATATTCAAATATAAACTACACAGAAGCATTCTGTGAAACTTCTTTCTGATCTGAGCATTCAGCTAACAGAGTTAAACCATACTTTTGATTGAGCAGTTTTGAAACAATCTGTCTGTAGAAAATGCAACTGGACATTCGTAGCGCTAAGTGGGTAATAGTGGAAAAAAGAATATGTTCAAATATAAACTACACAGAAGCATTGTATGAAACTTCTTTCTGTTCTGTGCATTCAACTAACAGAAATGAACCTTACTTTTGATTGAGCCGTTCTGAAACACTCTTTCTGTAGAAACTGCAATTGGACATTCTGAGCGCTAAGAGGCCTATATTGGGAAAAAGAATGTCTACAAATAAAAACTACACAGAAGAATTGTGTGAAACTTCTTTCTGTTCTGTTTGTTCAACTAAAAGGGTTGAACCTTAGTTTTGATTGAGCCGTTCTGAAACACTCTTTCTGTAGAAAATGCAAGTGGAGATTCGGAGCGCTAAGAGGGTAATAGTGGAAAAAGGAATGTCTTCAAATATAAACTACACAGAATCATTCGGTGAAACTTCTTTCTGATCTGTGCATTCAGCTAACAGAGTTAAACCATACTTTTGATTGAGCAGATCTGAACACTCTTTCTGTAGAAAATGCAACTGGACATTTGGAGCGCTAGGAGAGTAGTAGTGGAAAAAGGAATATATTCAAATATAAACTACACAGAAGCATTCTGTGAAACTTCTTTCTGATCTGAGCATTCAGCTAACAGAGTTAAACCATACTTTTGATTGAGCAGTTTTGAAACACTCTGTCTGTAGGAAATGCAACTGGACATTCGTAGCGCCAAGTGGGTAATAGTGGAAAAAAGAATATGTTCAAATATAAACTACACAGAAGCATTGTATGAAATTTCTTTCTGTTCTGTGCATTCAACTAACAGAGTTGAACCTTACTTTTGATTGAGCCTTTCTGAAACACTCTTTCTGTAGAAACTGCAATTGGACATTCTGAGCGCTAAGAGGCCTCTATTGGGAAAAATAATATCTTCAAATAAAAACTACACAGAAGCATTGTGTGAAACTTATTTCTGATATGTTCATTAAGCTAACAGAGTTAAACCATACTTTTGATTGCGAAGTTCTGAACACTCATTCTGTAGAAAATGCAAGTGGACATTCGGAGCGCTAAGAGGGTAATAGTGAAGAAAGGAATATATTCAAATATAAACTACACAGTAGCATTCTGTGAAAATTCTTTCTGTTCTGTGCATTCAACTAACAGAGTTGAACCTTACTTTTGATTGAGCCGTTCTGAAACACTCTTTCTGTAGAAACTGCAATTGGACATGCTAAGCGCTAAGAGGCCTACATTGGGAAAAAGAATATCTTCAAATAAAAACTACACAGATGCATTCTGTGGAAGTTATTTCTGATCTGTAAATTCATTTAACAGAGATAAAACATATTTTTGATTGAGCATTTATGAAACACTCTTTTTGTAGAAAATGCAAGTGGAGATTCGGAGCGCTAAGAGGTAATAGTGGAAAAAGGAATGTCTTCAAATATAAACTACACAGAATCATTCGGTGAAACTTCTTTCTGATCTGTGCATTCAGCTAACAGAGTTAAACCATACTTTTGATTGAGCAGATCTGAACACTCTTTCTGTTGAAAATGCAACTGGACAATTGGAGCGCTAAGAGCGTAGTAGTGGAAAAAGGAATATATTCAAATATAAACTACACAGAAGCATTCTGTGAAACTTCTTTCTGATCTGAGCATTCAGCTAACAGAGTTAAACCATACTTTTGATTGAGCAGTTTTGAAACACTCTGTCTGTAGAAAATGCAACTGGACATTCGTAGCGCTAAGTGGGTAATAGTGGAAAAAAGAATATGTTCAAATATAAACTACACAGAAGCATTGTATGAAACTTCTTTCTGTTCTGTGCATTCAACTAACAGAATTGAACCTTACTTTTGATTGAGCCGTTCTGAAACACACTCTCTGTAGAAACTGCAATTGGACATTCTGAGCACTAAGAGGCCTATATTGGGAAAAAGAATGTCTACAAACAAAAACTACACAGAAGAATTGTGTGAAAGTTCTTTCTGTTCTGTTTTTTCAACTAAAAGTGTTGAACCTTAGTTTTGATTGAGCCGTTCTGTAACAGTCTTTCTGTAGAAAATGCAAGTGGAGATTCGGAGCGCTAAGGGGGTAATAGTGGAAAAAGGAATGTCTCCAAATATAAACTACACAGAATCATTCTGTGAAACTTCTTTCTGATCTGTGCATTCAGCTAACAGAGTTAAACCATACTTTTGATTGAGCAGATCTGAACACTCTTTCTGTAGAAAATGCAACTGGACATTTGGAGCGCTAAGAGAGTAGTAGTGGAAAAAGGAATATATTCAAATATAAACTACACAGAAGCATTCTGTGAAACTTCTTTCTGATCTGAGCATTCAGCTAACAGAGTTAAACCATACTTTTGATTGAGCAGTTTTGAAACACTCTGTCTGTAGAAAATGCAACTGGACATTCGTAGCGCTAAGTGGGTAATAGTGGAAAAAAGAATATGTTCAAATATAAACTACACAGAAGCATTGTATGAAACTTCTTTCTGTTCTGTGCATTCAACTAACAGAGTTGAACCTTACTTTTGATTGAGCCGTTCTGAAACACTCTTTCTGTAGAAACTGCAATTGGACATTCTGAGCGCTAAGAGGCCTATATTGGGAAAAAGAATGTCTACAAATAAAAACTACACAGAAGAATTGTGTGAAACTTCTTTCTGTTCTGTTTGTTCAACTAAAAGAGTTGAACCTTAGTTTTGATGGAGACGTTCTGAAACACTCTTTCTGTAGAAAATGCAAGTGGAGATTCGGAGCGCTAAGAGGGTAATAGTGGAAAAAGGAATGTCTCCAAATATAAACTACACAGAATCATTCTGTGAAACTTCTTTCTGATCTGTGCATTCAGCTAACAGATTTAAAACATACTTTTGATTGAGCAGTTTTGAAACACTCTGTCTGTAGAAAATGAAACTGGACATTCGTAGCTGAATTCTACCAGAGGTACAAGGAGGAACTGGTACCATTCCTTCTGAAACTATTCCAGTCGATAGAAAAAGAGGGAATCCTCCCTAACACATTTTACGAAGCCAGCATCGTCCTGATACCAAAACCTGGCAGAGACTTAACCAAAAAAGAGAATTTCAGACCAATATCCTTGATGAACATTGATGCAAAAATCCTCAATAAAATACTGGCAAACCGAATCCAGCAGCACATCAAAAAGCTTATCCACCATGACCAAGTGGGCTTCATCCCTGGGATGCAAGGCTGGTTCAACATACGCAAATCAATAAATGTAATCCAGCATATAAACAGAACCAAAGACAAAAACCACATGATTATCTCAATAGATGCAGAAAAGGCCTTTGACAAAATTCAACAACCCTTCATGCTAAAAACTCTCAATAAATTAGGTATTGATGGGACGTATCTCAAAATAATAAGAGCTATCTACGACAAACCCACAGCCAATATCATACTGAATGGGCAAAAACTGGAAGCATTCCCTCTGAAAACTGGCACAAGACAGGGATGCCCTCTCTCACCGCTCCTATTCAACATAGTGCTGGAAGTTCTGGCCAGAGCAATCAGGCAGGAGAAGGAAATAAAGGGTATTCAATTAGGAAAAGAGGAAGTCAAATTGTCCCTGTTTGCAGATGACATGATTGTATATCTAGAAAACCCCATTGTCTCAGCCCAAAATCTCCTTAAGCTGATCAGCAACTTCAGCAAAGTCTCAGGATACAAAATTAATGTACAAAAATCACAAGCATTCTTGTACACCAATAACAGACAAACAGAGAGCCAAATCATGAGTGAACTCCCATTCACAATTGCTTCAAAGAGAATAAAATACCTAGGAATCCAGCTTACAAGGGATGTGAAGGACCTCTTCAAGGAGAACTACAAACCACTGCTCAATGAAATAAAAGAGGATACAAACAAATGGAAGAACATTCCATGCTCATGGGTTGGAAGAATCAATATTGTGAAAATGGCCATACTGCCCAAGGTAATTTATAGATTCAATGCCATCCCCATCAAGCTACCAATGACTTTCTTCACAGAATTGGAAAAAACTACTTTAAAGTTCATATGGAACCAAAAAAGAGCCCGCATCGCCAAGTCAATCCTAAGCCAAAAGAACAAAGCTGGAGGCATCACGCTACCTGACTTTAAACTATACTACAAGGCTACAGTAACCAAAACAGCATGGTACTGGTACCACAACAGAGACATAGATCAATGGAACAGAACAGAGCCCTCAGAAATGATGCCGCATAGCTACAACTATCTGATCTTTGACAAACCTGACAAAAACAAGAAATGGGGAAAGGATTCCCTATTTAATAAATGGTGCTGGGAAAACTGGCTAGCCATATGTAGAAAGCTGCAACTGGATCCCTTCCTTACACCTTATACAAAAATTAATTCAAGATGGATTAAAGACTTATATGTTAGACCTAAAACCATTAAAATCCTACAAGAAAACCTAGGCAATACCATTCAGGACATAGGCGTGGGCAAGGACTTCATGTCTAAAACACCAAAAGCAATGGCAACAAAAGCCAAAATCGACAAATGGGATCTCATTAAACTAAAGAGCTTCTGCACAGCAAAAGAAACTATCATCAGAGTGAACAGGCAACCTACACAATGGGAGAAAATTTTTGCAACCTACTCATCTGACAAAGGGCTAATATCCAGAATCTACAATGAACTCAAACAAATTTACAAGAAAAAAACAAACAACCCCATCAAAAAGTGGGCAGAGGACATGAACAGACACTTCTCAAAAGAAGACATTTATGCAGCCAAAAAACACATGAAGAAATGCTCCTCATCACTGGCCATCAGAGAAATGCAAATCAAAACCACAGTGAGATACCATCTCACACCAGTTAAAATGGCCATCATTAAAAAATCAGGAAACAACAGGTGCTGGAGAGGATGTGGAGAAATAGGAACACTTTTACACTGTTGGTGGGACTGTAAACTAGTTCAACCATTGTGGAAGTCAGTGTGGCGATTCCTCAGGGATCTAGAACTAGAAATACCATTTGACCCAGCCATCCCATTACTGGGTATATACCCAAAGGATTATAAATCATGCTGCTATAAAGACACATGCACACGTATGTTTATTGCGGCACTATTCACAATAGCAAAGAGTTGGAACCAACCCAAATGTCCAACAACGATAGACTGGATTAAGAAAATGTGGCACATATACACCATGGAATACTATGCAGCCATAAAAAATGATGAGTTTGTGTCCTTTGTAGGGACATGGATGAAACTGGAAAACATCATTCTCAGTAAACTATCGCAAGGACAAAAAACCAAACACCGCATGTTCTCACTCATAGGTGGGAATTGAACAATGAGAACTCATGGACACAGGAAGGGGAACATCACACTCCGGGGACTGTTGTGGGGTGGGGGGAGGGGGGAGGGACAGCATTAGGAGATACACCTAATGCTAAATGACGAGTTAATGGGTGCAGGAAATCAACATGGCACATGGATACATATGTAACAAAACTGCACATTGTGCACATGTACCCTAAAACCCTAAAGTATAATAAAAAAAAAAAATAAAATAAAAATAAATATAATGACAATGAAAAAAAAAAAAAAAAAAAAACAAAATGAATTAAAGACTTGAATCTAAGACCTGACATCATGAAACTGCTAGAAGAAAACATTGGGGAAATGCTCCAGGACATTGGTCTGGGCAAATTTTTTTTTTTGTATAAGACCTCGAAAGCACACACAACCAAACCAAAAATATAGAACTGGGTTTATATCAAGCTAAAAAGTTTCTTCTGCAAATGAACAATCAAGACATTGAAGGGACAACCCATAGAAAGGAAGAAAATATTGGAAAACCATCCACCTGACAAGTGATTAATAACCAGAATATATAAGGAGTTCAAACAACTTAATAGCAACAACAACAACAACAAAAAACCTAATTTAAAACTGGGCAAAAGATGTGAACATTTCTCAACAGTGACATACAAATGGCCTATAGGTCTATGAAAAAAAAGTTCAACGTCACTAATCATGGAGAAATGCAAATCAAAACCAATGTGCAATATCCTCTCATCCCAGTTAAAAGGACTTGTATCAAAAAGACAAGCAATAGCAGATGCTGGCAAGAATGTGGAGAAAGGGGAACTCTCATACACTGCTAATGGGAATGTAAATTAGCACAGCCACTAAGGATAACAGTATGGAGATTCCTCAAAAAACTAAAATTAGAACTACCATATGATCCAGCAACTCCACTACTGAGATAGTTGTCCAAAAGAAAAGAATCAACATATCAAAGAGATATCTGCCTACCATCTTTATTGTAGTACTATTCACAATGGTCAAATATGGAATCAGGCTGGGCATGGTGGCTCATGCCTGTAATCCCAGCACTTTGGGGGGCTGAGGCGGGCGGATCACTTGAGGTCAGTTCACTTGGCCAACATGGTGAAACCCCGCCTCTACTAAAAATACAAAAATTAGCTGGGCATGGTGGTGGATGCCTGTAATCCCAGCTACTCATGAGGCTGAGGCAGGAGAATCGTTTAAGCCTGGGAGGCGGAGGTTGCAGTCAGTGGAGGTTACACCACTGCACTCCAGCCTGGGCGACAGAGGGAGACTCGGTCTCAAAGAAACAAACAAAAAGGCAGGGCGGGGTGGTTCATGCCTGTATCCCAGTACTTTGGGAGGCTGAGGCAGGTGGATCACGAAGTCAGGAGTTAAAGACCAGCCTGGCCAAGATGGTGAAACCCCATCTCTACTAAAAATACAAAAGTTAGCCAGGTATGGTGGTCAGGGTGCTTGTAATCCCAGCTACTTGGGAGGCTGAGGCAGAGAATTGCTTGAGCCTGGGAGACAGAGGTTGCAGTGAGCTGAGATCACGCCACTGCACTCCAGCCTGGGTGATAGAGCGAGACTCTGTCTCAAAAAAAAAAAAAAAAAAAAGTTTGTAGCACCTCCCTCCTCTCTCTCTTCCTCCTGCTTCAGCCACGGAAGACATGCTTGCTTCCCCTTTGCCTTCCACTGTGATTGTCAGGTTCCT
Organism: Symphalangus syndactylus; assembly: GCF_028878055.3. Taxonomy (NCBI): domain Eukaryota; kingdom Metazoa; phylum Chordata; class Mammalia; order Primates; family Hylobatidae; genus Symphalangus; species Symphalangus syndactylus. Next base: position 13,926,511 of record NC_072447.2, on the reverse strand, counting down.
GTGACCTCCCCAGCCATGCTTCCTGTACAGCCTGTGGAATGTGAGCCAATTAAACCTCTTTTCTTTATAACTTAAAAAAAAAAAAAAAAAAAAAAAAAAAAAAAAAAAAAACATACTTTTGATTGAGCAGATCTGAACACTCTTTCTGTAGAAAATGCAACTGGACATTTGGAGCGCTAAGAGTGTAGTAGTGGAAAAAGGAATATATTCAAATATAAACTACACTGAAGCATTCTGTGAAAATTCTTTCTGATCTGAGCATTCAGCTAACAGAGTTAAACCATACTTTTGATTGAGAAGTTTTGAAACACTCTGTCTGTAGAAAATGCAACTGGACATTCGTAGCACTAAGTGGGTAATAGTGGAAAAAAGAATATTTTCAAATATAAACTACACAGAAGCATTGTATGAAACTTCTTTCTGTTCTGTGCATTCAACTAACAGAGTTGAACCTTACTTTTGATTGAGCCTTTCTGAAACACTCTTTCTGTAGAAACTGCAATTGGACATTCTGAGCGCTAAGAGGCCTCTATTGGGAAAAATAACATCTTCAAATAAAAACTACACAGAAGCATTGTGTGAAACTTATTTCTGATATGTTCATTAAGCTAACAGAGTTAAACCATACTTTTGATTGCACAGTTCTGAACACTCTTTCTGTAGATAATGCAAGTGGACATTCGGAGCGCTAAGATGGTAATAGTGGAGAATGGAATATATTCAAATATAAACTACACAGTAGCATTCTGTGAAAATCCTTTCTGTTCTGTGCATTCAACTAACAGAGTTGAACCTTACTTTTGATTGAGCCGTTCTGAAACACTCTTTCTGTAGAAACTGCAATTGGACATGCTAAGCGCTAAGAGGCCTACATTGGGAAAAAGAATATCTTCAAATAAAAGCTACACAGATGCATTCTGTGAAACTTATTTCTGATCGGTAAATTCAGTTAACAGAGATAAAACATATTTTTGATTGAGCAGTTATGAAACACTCTTTTTGTAGAAAATGCAAGTGGAGATTCGGAGCGCTAAGAGGGTAATAGTGGAAAAAGGAATGTCTTCAAATATAAACTACACAGAATCATTCGGTGAAACTTCTTTCTGATCTGTGCATTCAGCTAACAGAGTTAAACCATACTTTTGATTGAGCAGATCTGAACACTCTTTCTGTAGAAAATGCAACTGGACATTTGGAGCGCTAAGAGCGTAGTAGTGGAAAAAGGAATATATTCAAATATAAACTACACAGAAGCATTCTGTGAAACTTCTTTCTGATCTGAGCATTCAGCTAACAGAGTTAAACCATACTTTTGATTGAGCAGTTTTGAAACACTCTGTCTGTAGAAAATGCAACTGGACATTCGTAGCGCTAAGTGGGTAATAGTGGAAAAAAGAATATGTTCAAATATAAACTACACAGAAGCATTGTATGAAACTTCTTTCTGTTCTGTGCATTCAACTAACAGAGTTGAACCTTACTTTTGATGGAGCCGTTCTGAAACACTCTTTCTGTAGAAACTGCAATTGGACATTCTGAGCGCTAAGAGGCCTATATTGGGAAAAAGAATGTCTACAAATAAAAACTACAGAGAAGAATTGTGTGAAACTTCTTTCTGTTCTGTTTGTTCAACTAAAAGGTTTGAACCTTAGTTTTGATTGAGCCGTTCTGAAACACTCTTTCTGTAGAAAATGCAAGTGGAGATTCGGAGCGCTAAGAGGGTAATAGTGGAAAAAGGAATGTCTCCAAATATAAACTACACAGAATCATTCTGTGAAACTTCTTTCTGATCTGTGCATTCAGCTAACAGAGCTAAACCATACTTTTGATGGAGCAGATCTGAACACTCTTTCTGTAGAAAATGCAACTGGACATTTGGAGCGCTAACAGATTAGTAGTGGAAAAAGGAATATATTCAAATATAAACTACACAGAAGCATTCTGTGAAACTTCTTTCTGATCTGAGCATTCAGCTAACAGAGTTAAACCATACTTTTGATTGAGCAGTTTTGAAACACTCTGTCTGTAGAAAATGCAACTGGACATTCGTAGCGCTAAGTGGGTAATAGTGGAAAAAAGAATATGTTCAAATATAAACTACACAGAAGCATTGTATGAAACTTCTTTCTGTTCTGTGCATTCAACTAACAGAGTTGAACCTTACTTTTGATTGAGCCGTTCTGAAACACTCTTTCTGTAGAAAATTCAATTAGACATTCTGAGCGCTAAGAGGCCTCTATTGGGAAAAATAATATCTTCAAATAAAAACTACACAGAAGAATTGTGTGAAACTTATTTCTGATATGTTCATTAAGCTAACAGAGTTAAACCATACTTTTGATTGCGCAGTTCTGAACACTCTTTCTGTAGAAAATGCAAGTGGACATTCGGAGCGCTAAGAGGGTAACAGTGGAAAAAGGAATATATTCAAATATAAACTACACAGTAGCATTCTGTGAAAATTCTTTCTGTTCTGTGCATTCAACTAACAGATTTGAACCTTACTTTTGATTGAGCCGTTCTGAAACTCTCTTTCTGTAGAAACTGCAATTGGACATGCTAAGCGCTAAGAGGCCTACATTGGGTAAAAGAATATCTTCAAATAAAAACTACACAGATGCATTCTGTGGAACTTATTTCTGATCTGTAAATTCATTTAACAGAGATAAAACATATTTTTGATTGAGCATTTATGAAACACTCTTTTTGTAGAAAATGCAAGTGGAGATTCGGAGCGCTAAGAGGTAATAGTGGAAAAAGGAATGTCTTCAAATATAAACTACACAGAATCATTCGGTGAAACTTCTTTCTGATCTGTGCATTCAGCTAACAGAGTTAAACCATACTTTTGATTGAGCAGATCTGAACACTCTTTCTGTTGAAAATGCAACTGGACAATTGGAGCGCTAAGAGCGTAGTAGTGGAAAAAGGAATATATTCAAATATAAACTACACAGAAGCATTCTGTGAAACTTCTTTCTGATCTGAGCATTCAGCTAACAGAGTTAAACCATACTTTTGATTGAGCAGTTTTGAAACACTCTGTCTGTAGAAAATGCAACTGTACATTCGTAGCGCTAAGTGGGTAATAGTGGAAAAAAGAATATGTTCAAATATAAACTACACAGAAGCATTGTATGAAACTTCTTTCTGTTCTGTGCATTCAACTAACAGAATTGAACCTTACTTTTGATTGAGCCGTTCTGAAACACACTTTCTGTAGAAACTGCAATTGGACATTCTGAGCGCTAAGAGGCCTATATTGGGAAAAAGAATGTCTACAAATAAAAACTACACAGAAGAATTGTGTGAAAGTTCTTTCTGTTCTGTTTGTTCAACTAAAAGTGTTGAACCTTAGTTTTGATTGAGCCGTTCTGTAACAGTCTTTCTGTAGAAAATGCAAGTGGAGATTCGGAGCGCTAAGGGGGTAATAGTGGAAAAAGGAATGTCTCCAAATATAAACTACACAGAATCATTTTGTGAAACTTCTTTCTGATCTGTGCATTCAGCTAACAGAGGTAAACCATACTTTTGATTGAGCAGATCTGAACACTCTTTCTGTAGAAAATGCAACTGGACATTTGGAGCGCTAAGAGAGTAGTAGTGGAAAAAGGAATATATTCAAATATAAACTACACAGAAGCATTCTGTGAAACTTCTTTCTGATCTGAGCATTCAGCTAACAGAGTTAAACCATACTTTTGATTGAGCAGTTTTGAAACACTCTGTCTGTAGAAAATGCAACTGGACATTCGTAGCGCTAAGTGGGTAATAGTGGAAAAAAGAATATGTTCAAATATAAACTAAACAGAAGCATTGTATGAAACTTCTTTCTGTTCTGTGCATTCAACTAACAGAGTTGAACCTTACTTTTGATTGAGCCTTTCTGAAACACTCTTTCTGTAGAAACTGCAATTGGACATTCTGAGCGCTAAGAGGCCTCTATTGGGAAAAATAATATCTTCAAATAAAAACTACACAGAAGCATTGTGTGAAACTTATTTCTGATATGTTCATTAAGCTAACAGAGTTAAACCATACTTTTGATTGCGCAGTTCTGAACACTCTTTCTGTAGAAAATGCAAGTGGACATTCGGAGCGCTAAGAGGGTAATAGTGGAAAAAGGAATATATTCAAATATAAACTACACAGTAGCATTCTGTGAAAATACTTTCTGTTCTGTGCATTCAACTAACAGAGTTGAACCTTACTTTTGATTGAGCCGTTCTGAAACACTCTTTCTGTAGAAACTGCAATTGGACATGCTAAGCGCTAAGAGGCCTACATTGGGAAAAAGGATATCTTAAAATAAAAACTACACAGATGCATTCTGTGAAACTTATTTCTGATCTGTAAATTCAGTTAACAGAGATAAAACATATTTTTGATTGAGCAGTTATGAAACACTCTTTTTGTAGAAAATGCAACTGGACATTTGGAGCGCTAAGAGCGTAGTAGTGGAAAAAGGAATATATTCAAATATAAACTACACAGAAGCATTCTGTGAAACTTCTTTCTGATCTGAGCATTCAGCTAACAGAGTTAAACCATACTTTTGATTGAGCAGTTTTGAAACACTCTGTCTGTAGAAAATGCAACTGGACATTCGTAGCGCTAAGTGGGTAATAGTGGAAAAAAGAATATGTTCAAATATAAACTACACAGAAGCATTGTATGAAACTTCTTTCTGTTCTGTGCATTCAACTAACAGAGTTGAACCTTACTTTTGATTGAGCCGTTCTGAAACACTCTTTCTGTAGAAACTGCAATTGGACATTCTGAGCGCTAAGAGGCCTATATTGGGAAAAAGAATGTCTACAAATAAAAACTACACAGAAGAATTGTGTGAAACTTCTTTCTGTTCTGTTTGTTCAAGTAAAAGAGTTGAACCTTAGTTTTGATTGAGCCGTTCTGAAACACTCTTTCTGTAGAAAATGCAAGTGGAGATTCGGAGCGCTAAGGTGGTAATAGTGGAAAAAGGAATGTCTCCAAATATGAACTACACAGAATCATTCTGTGAAACTACTTTCCGATCTGTGCATTCAGCTAACAGAGTTAAACCATACTTTTGATTGAGCAGTTTTGAAACACTCTGTCTGTAGAAAATGAAACTGGACATTCGTAGCGCTAAGTGGGTAATAGTGGAAAAAAGAATATGTTCAAATATAAACTACACAGAAGCATCGTATGAAACTTCTTTCTGTTCTGTGCATTCAACTAACAGAGTTGAACCTTACTTTTGATTGAGCCTTTCTGAAACACTCTTTCTGTAGAAACTGCAATTGGACATTCTGAGCGCTAAGAGGCCTCTATTGGGAAAAATAATATCTTCAAATAAAAACTACACAGAAGCATTGTGTGAAACTTATTTCTGATATGTTCATTAAGCTAACAGAGTTAAACCATACTTTTGATTGCGCAGTTCTGAACACTCTTTCTGTAGAAAATGCAAGTGGACATTCGGAGCGCTAAGAGGGTAATATTGGAAAAAGGAATATATTCAAATATGAACTACACAGTAGCATTCTGTGAAAATTCTTTCTGTTCTGTGCATTCAACTAACAGAGTTGAACCTTACTTTTGATTGAGCAGTTCTGAAACACTCTTTCTGTAGAAACTGCAATTGGACATTCTGAGCGCTAAGAGGCCTATATTGGGAAAAAGAATGTCTACAAATAAAAACTACACAGAAGAATTGTGTGAAACTTATTTCTGTTCTGTTTGTTCAACTAAAAGACTTGAACCTTAGTTTTGATTGAGCCGTTCTGAAACACTCTTTCTGTAGAAAATGCAAGTGGAGATTCGGAGCGCTAAGAGGGTCATAGTGGAAAAAGGAATGTCTCCAAATATAAACTACACAGAATCATTCTGTGAAACTTCTTTCTGATCTGTGCATTCAGCTAACAGAGTTAAACCATACTTTTGATTGAGCAGATCTGAACACTCTTTCTGTAGAAAATGCAACTGGACATTTGGAGCGCTAAGAGAGTAGTAGTGGAAAAAGGAATATATTCAAATATAAACTACACAGAAGCATTCTGTGAAACTTCTTTCTGATCTGAGCATTCAGCTAACAGAGTTAAACCATACTTTTGATTGAGCAGTTTTGAAACACTCTGTCTGTAGAAAATGCAACTGGACATTCGTAGCGCTAAGTGGGTAGTAGTGGAAAAAAGAATATGTTCAAATATAAACTACACAGAAGCATTGTATGAAACTACTTTCTGTTCTGTGCATTCAACTAACAGAGTTGAACCTTACTGTTGATTGAGCCTTTCTGAAACACTCTTTCTGTAGAAACTGCAATTGGACATTCTGAGCGCTAAGAGGCCTCTATTGGGAAAAATAATATCTTCAAATAAAAACTACACAGAAGCATTGTGTGAAACTTATTTCTGATATGTTCATTAAGCTAACAGAGTTAAACCATACTTTTGATTGCGCAGTTCTGAACACTCTTTCTGTAGAAAATGCAAGTGGACATTCGGAGCGCTAAGAGGGTAATAGTGGAAAAAGGAATATATTCAAATATAAACTACACAGTAGCATTCTGTGAAAATACTTTCTGTTCTGTGCTTTCAACTAACAGAATTGAACCTTACTTTTGATTGAGCCGTTCTGAAACACTCTTTCTGTAGAAACTGCAATTGGACATGCTAAGCGCTAAGAGGCCTACATTGGGAAAAAGAATATCTTCAAATAAAAACTACACAGATGCATTCTGTGAAACTTATTTCTGATCTGTAAATTCAGTTAACAGAGATAAAACATATTTTTGATTGAGCAGTTATGAAACACTCTTTTTGTAGAAAATGCAACTGGACATTTGGAGCGCTAAGAGCATAGTAGTGGAAAAAGGAATATATTCAAATATAAACTACACAGAAGCATTCTGTGAAACTTCTTTCTGATCTGAGCATTCAGCTAACAGAGTTAAACCATACTTTTGATTGAGCAGTTTTGAAACACTCTGTCTGTAGAAAATGCAACTGGACATTCGTAGCGCTAAGTGGGAAACAGTGGAAAAAAGAATATGTTGAAATATAAACTACACAGTAGCATTGTATGAAACTTCTTTCTGTTCTGTGCATTCAACTAACAGAGTTGAACCTTACTTTTGATTGAGCCGTTCTGAAACACTCTTTCTGTAGAAACTGCAATTGGACATTCTGAGCGCTAAGAGGCCTATATTGGGAAAAAGAATGTCTACAAATAAAAACTACACAGAAGAATTGTGTGAAACTTCTTTCTGTTCTGTTTGTTCAAGTAAAAGAGTTGAACCTTAGTTTTGATTGAGCCGTTCTGAAACACTCTTTCTGTAGAAAATGCAAGTGGAGATTCGGAGCACTAAGGTGGTAATAGTGGAAAAAGGAATGTCTCCAAATATGAACTACACAGAATCATTCTGTGAAACTTCTTTCCGATCTGTGCATTCAGCTAACAGAGTTAAACCATACTTTTGATTGAGCAGTTTTGAAACACTCTGTCTGTAGAAAATGAAACTGGACATTCGTAGCGCTAAGTGGGTAATAGTGGAAAAAAGAATATGTTCAAATATAAACTACACAGAAGCATCGTATGAAACTTCTTTCTGTTCTGTGCATTCAACTAACAGAGTTGAACCTTACTTTTGATTGAGCCTTTCTGAAACACTCTTTCTGTAGAAACTGCAATTGGACATTCTGAGCGCTAAGAGGCCTCTATTGGGAAAAATAATATCTTCAAATAAAAACTACACAGAAGCATTGTGTGAAACTTATTTCTGATATGTTCATTAAGCTAACAGAGTTAAACCATACTTTTGATTGCGCAGTTCTGAACACTCTTTCTGTAGAAAATGCAAGTGGACATTCGGAGCGCTAAGAGGGTAATATTGGAAAAAGGAATATATTCAAATATGAACTACACAGTAGCATTCTGTGAAAATTTTTTCTGTTCTGTGCATTCAACTAACAGAGTTGAACCTTACTTTTGATTGAGCAGTTCTGAAACACTCTTTCTGTAGAAACTGCAATTGGACATTCTGAGCGCTAAGAGGCCTATATTGGGAAAAAGAATGTCTACAAATAAAAACTACACAGAAGAATTGTGTGAAACTTCTTTCTGTTCTGTTTGTTCAACTAAAAGAGTTGAACCTTAGTTTTGATTGAGCCGTTCTGAAACACTCTTTCTGTAGAAAATGCAAGTGGAGATTCGGAGCGCTAAGAGGGTCATAGTGGAAAAAGGAATGTCTCCAAATATAAACTACACAGAATCATTCTGTGAAACTTCTTTCTGATCTGTGCATTCAGCTAACAGAGTTAAACCATACTTTTGATTGAGCAGATCTGAACACTCTTTCTGTAGAAAATGCAACTGGACATTTGGAGCGCTAAGAGAGTAGTAGTGGAAAAAGGAATATATTCAAATATAAACTACACAGAAGCATTCTGTGAAACTTCTTTCTGATCTGAGAATTCAGCTAACAGAGTTAAACCATACTTTTGATTGAGCAGTTTTGAAACACTCTGTCTGTAGAAAATGCAACTGGACATTCGTAGCGCTAAGTGGGTAATAGTGGAAAAAAGAATATGTTCAAATATAAACTACACAGAAGCATTGTATGAAACTACTTTCTGTTCTGTGCATTCAACTAACAGAGTTGAACCTTACTGTTGATTGAGCCTTTCTGAAACACTCTTTCTGTAGAAACTGCAATTCGACATTCTGAGCGCTAAGAGGCCTCTATTGGGAAAAATAATATCTTCAAATAAAAACTACACAGAAGCATTGTGTGAAACTTATTTCTGATATGTTCATTAAGCTAACAGAGTTAAACCATACTTTTGATTGCGCAGTTCTGAACACTCTTTCTGTAGAAAATGCAAGTGGACATTCGGAGCGCTAAGAGGGTAATAGTGGAAAAAGGAATATATTCAAATATAAACTACACAGTAGCATTCTGTGAAAATACTTTCTGTTCTGTGCATTCAACTAACAGAGTTGAACCTTACTTTTGATTGAGCCGTTCTGAAACACTCTTTCTGTAGAAACTGCAATTGGACATGCTAAGCGCTAAGAGGCCTACATTGGGAAAAAGAATATCTTCAAATAAAAACTACACAGATGCATTCTGTGAAACTTATTTCTGATCTGTAAATTCAGTTAACAGAGATAAAACATATTTTTGATTGAGCAGTTATGAAACACTCTTTTTGTGGAAATGCAACTGGACATTTGGAGCGCTAAGAGCATAGTAGTGGAAAAAGGAATATATTCAAATATAAACTACACAGAAGCATTCTGTGAAACTTCTTTCTGATCTGAGCATTCAGCTAACAGAGTTAAACCATACTTTTGATTGAGCAGTTTTGAAACACTCTGTCTGTAGAAAATGCAACTGGACATTCGTAGCGCTAAGTGGGAAACAGTGGAAAAAAGAATATGTTCAAATATAAACTACACAGTAGCATTGTATGAAACTTCTTTCTGTTCTGTGCATTCAACTAACAGAGTTGAACCTTACTTTTGATTGAGCCGTTCTGAAACACTCTTTCTGTAGAAACTGCAATTGGACATTCTGAGCGCTAAGAGGCCTATATTGGGAAAAAGAATGTCTACAAATAAAAACTACACAGAAGAATTGTGTGAAACTTCTTTCTGTTCTGTTTGTTCAACTAAAAGAGTTGAACCTTAGTTTTGATTGAGCCGTTCTGAAACACTCTTTCTGTAGAAAATGCAAGTGGAGATTCGGAGCGCTAAGGGGGTAATAGTGGAAAAAGGAATGTCTCCAAATATGAACTACACAGAATCATTCTGTGAAACTTCTTTCCGATCTGTGCATTCAGCTAACAGAGTTAAACCATACTTTTGATTGAGCAGTTTTGAAACACTCTGTCTGTAGAAAATGAAACTGGACATTCGTAGCGCTAAGTGGGTAATAGTGGAAAAAAGAATATGTTCAAATATAAACTACACAGAAGCATCGTATGAAACTTCTTTCTGTTCTGTGCATTCAACTAACAGAGTTGAACCTTACTTTTGATTGAGCCTTTCTGAAACACTCTTTCTGTAGAAACTGCAATTGGACATTCTGAGCGCTAAGAGGCCTCTATTGGGAAAAATAATATCTTCAAATAAAAACTACACAGAAGCATTGTGTGAAACTTATTTCTGATATGTTCATTAAGCTAACAGAGTTAAACCATACTTTTGATTGCGCAGTTCTGAACACTCTTTCTGTAGAAAATGCAAGTGGACATTCGGAGCGCTAAGAGGGTAATATTGGAAAAAGGAATATATTCAAATATGAACTTCACAGTAGCATTCTGTGAAAATTCTTTCTGTTCTGTGCATTCAACTAACAGAGTTGAACCTTACTTTTGATTGAGCAGTTCTGAAACACTCTTTCTGTAGAAACTGCAATTGGACATTCTGAGCGCTAAGAGGCCTATATTGGGAAAAAGAATGTCTACAAATAAAAACTACACAGAAGAATTGTGTGAAACTTCTTTCTGTTCTGTTTGTTCAACTAAAAGAGTTGAACCTTAGTTTTGATTGAGCCGTTCTGAAACACTCTTTCTGTAGAAAATGCAAGTGGAGATTCGGAGCGCTAAGAGGGTAATAGTGGAAAAAGGAATGTCTCCAAATATAAACTACACAGAATCATTCTGTGAAACTTCTTTCTGATCTGTGCATTCAGCTAACAGAGTTAAACCATACTTTTGATTGAGCAGATCTGAACACTCTTTCTGTAGAAAATGCAACTGGACATTTGGAGCGCTAAGAGAGTAGTAGTGGAAAAAGGAATATATTCAAATATAAACTACACAGAAGCATTCTGTGAAACTTCTTTCTGATCTGAGCATTCAGCTAACAGAGTTTAACCATACTTTTGATTGAGCAGTTTTGAAACACTCTGTCTGTAGAAAATGCAACTGGACATTCGTAGCGCTAAGTGGGTAATAGTGGAAAAAAGAATATGTTCAAATATAAACTACACAGAAGCATTGTATGAAACTACTTTCTGTTCTGTGCATTCAACTAACAGAGTTGAACCTTACTGTTGATTGAGCCTTTCTGAAACACTCTTTCTGTAGAAACTGCAATTGGACATTCTGAGCGCTAAGAGGCCTCCATTGGGAAAAATAATATCTTCAAATAAAAACTACACAGAAGCATTGTGTGAAACTTATTTCTGATATGTTCATTAAGCTAACAGAGTTAATCCATACTTTTGATTGCACAGTTCTGAACACTCTTTCTGTAGAAAATGCAAGTGGACATTCGGAGCGCTAAGAGGGTAATAGTGGAAAAAGGAATATATTCAAATATAAACTACACAGTAGCATTCTGTGAAAATACTTTCTGTTCTGTGCATTCAACTAACAGAGTTGAACCTTACTTTTGATTGAGCCGTTCTGAAACACTCTTTCTGTAGAAACTGCAATTGGACATGCTAAGCGCTAAGAGGCCTACATTGGGAAAAAGAATATCTTCAAATAAAAACTACACAGATGCATTCTGTGAAACTTATTTCTGATCTGTAAATTCAGTTAACAGAGATAAAACATATTTTTGATTGAGCAGTTATGAAACACTCTTTTTGTAGAAAATGCAACTGGACATTTGGAGCGCTAAGAGCGTAGTAGTGGAAAAAGGAATATATTCAAATATAAACTACACAGAAGCATTCTGTGAAACTTCTTTCTGATCTGAGCATTCAGCTAACAGAGTTAAACCATACTTTTGATTGAGCAGTTTTGAAACACTCTGTCTGTAGAAAATGCAACTGGACATTCGTAGCGCTAAGTGGGAAACAGTGGAAAAAAGAATATGTTCAAATATAAACTACATAGTAGCATTGTATGAAACATCTTTCTGTTCTGTGCATTCAACTAACAGAGTTGAACCTTACATTTGATTGAGCCGTTCTGAAACACTCTTTCTGTAGAAACTGCAATTGGACATTCTGAGCGCTAAGAGGCCTATATTGGGAAAAAGAATGTCTACAAATAAAAACTACACAGAAGAATTGTGTGAAACTTCTTTCTGTTCTGTTTGTTCAACTAAAAGAGTTGAACCTTAGTTTTGATTGAGCCGTTCTGAAACACTCTTTCTGTAGAAAATGCAAGTGGAGATTCGGAGCGCTAAGGGGGTAATAGTGGAAAAAGGAATGTCTCCAAATATGAACTACACAGAATCATTCTGTGAAACTTCTTTCTGATCTGTGCATTCAGCTAACAGAGTTAAACCATACTTTTGATTGAGCAGTTTTGAAACACTCTGTCTGTAGAAAATGAAACTGGACATTCGTAGCGCTAAGTGGGTAATAGTGGAAAAAAGAATATGTTCAAATATAAACTACACAGAAGCATTGTATGAAACTTCTTTCTGTTCTGTGCATTCAACTAACAGTGTTGAACCTTACTTTTGATTGAGCCTTTCTGAAACACTCTTTCTGTAGAAACTGCAATTGGACATTCTGAGCGCTAAGAGGCCTCTATTGGGAAAAATAATATCTTCAAATAAAAACTACACAGAAGCATTGTGTGAAACTTATTTCTGATATGTTCATTAAGCTAACAGAGTTAAACCATACTTTTGATTGCGCAGTTCTGAACACTCTTTCTGTAGAAAATGCAAGTGGACATTCGGAGCGCTAAGAGGGTAATAGTGGAAAAAGGAATATATTCAAATATAAACTACACAGTAGCATTCTGTGAAAATTCTTTCTGTTCTGTGCATTCAACTAACAGATTTGAACCTTACCTTTGATTGAGCCGTTCTGAAACTCTCTTTCTGTAGAAACTGCAATTGGACATGCTAAGCGCTAAGAGGCCTACATTGGGTAAAAGAATATCTTCAAATAAAAACTACACAGATGCATTCAGTGGAACTTATTTCTGATCTGTAAATTCATTTAACAGAGATAAAACATATTTTTGATTGAGCGTTTATGAAACACTCTTTTTGTAGAAAATGCAAGTGGAGATTCGGAGCGCTAAGAGGGTAATAGTGGAAAAAGGAATGTCTTCAAATATAAACTACACAGAATCATTCGGTGAAACTTCTTTCTGATCTGTGCATTCAGCTAACAGAGTTAAAACATACTTTTGATTGAGCAGATCTGAACACTCTTTCTGTTGAAAATGCAACTGGACAATTGGAGCGCTAAGAGCGTAGTAGTGGAAAAAGGAATATATTCAAATATAAACTACACAGAAGCATTCTGTGAAACTTCTTTCTGATCTGAGCATTCAGCTAACAGAGTTAAACCATACTTTTGATTGAGCAGTTTTGAAACAATCTGTCTGTAGAAAATGCAACCGGACATTCGTAGCGCTAAGTGGGTAATAGTGGAAAAAAGAATATGTTCAAATATAAACTACACAGAAGCATTGTATGAAACTTCTTTCTGTTCTGTGCATTCAACTAACAGATATTAACCTTACTTTTGATTGAGCCGTTGTGAAACACTCTTTCTGTAGAAACTGCAATTGGACATTCTGAGCGCTAAGAGGCCTATATTGGGAAAAAGAATGTCTACAAATAAAAACTACACAGAAGAATTCTGTGAAACTTCTTTCTGTTCTGTTTGTTCAACTAAAAGAGTTGAACCTTAGTTTTGATTGAGCAGTTCTGAAACAGTCTTTCTGTAGAAAATGCAAGTGGAGATTCGGAGCGCTAATGGGGTAATAGTGGAAAAAAGAATGTCTCCAAATATGAACTACACAGAATCATTCTGTGAAACTTCTTTCTGATCTGTGCATTCAGCTAACAGAGTTAAACCATACTTTTGATTGAGCAGATCTGAACACTCTTTCTGTAGAAAATGCAACTGGACATTTGGAGCGCTAAGAGAGTAGTAGTGGAAAAAGGAATATATTCAAATATAAACTACACAGAAGCATTCTGTGAAATTTCTTTCTGATCTGAGCATTCAGTTAACAGAGTTAAACCATACTTTTGATTGAGCAGTTTTGAAACACTCTGTCTGTAGAAAATACAACTGGACATTCGTAGCGCTAAGTGGGTAATAGTGGAAAAAATAGTATGTTCAAATATAAACTACACAGAAGCATCGTATGAAACTTCTTTCTGTTCTGTGCATTCAACTAACAGAGTTGAACCTTACTTTTGATTGAGCCTTTCTGAAACACTCTTTCTGTAGAAACTGCAATTGGACATTCTGAGCGCTAAGAGGCCTCTATTGGGAAAAATAATATCTTCAAATAAAAACTACACAGAAGCATTGTGTGAAACTTATTTCTGATATGTTCATTAAGCTAACAGAGTTAAACCATACTTTTGATTGCGCAGTTCTGAACACTCTTTCTGTAGAAAATGCAAGTGGACATTCGGAGCGCTAAGAGGGTAATAGTTTAAAAAAGGAATATATTCAAATATAAACTACACAGTAGCATTCTGTGAAAACTCTTTCTGTTCTGTGCATTCAGCTAACAGAGTTGAACCTTACTTTTGATTGAGCCGTTCTGAAACACTATTTCTGTAGAAACTGCAATTGGACATGCTAAGCGCTAAGAGGCCTACATTGGGAAAAAGAATATCTTCAAATAAAAACTACACAGATGCATTCTGCGAAACTTATTTCTGATCTGTAAATTCAGTTAACAGAGATAAAACATATTTTTGATTGAGCAGTTATGAAACACTCTTTTTGTAGAAAATGCAAGTGGAGATTCCGAGCGCTAAGAGGGTAATAGTGGAAAAAGTAATGTCTTCAAATATAAACTACACAGAATCATTCGGTGAAACTTCTTTCTGATCTGTGCATTCAGCTAACAGAGTTAAACCATACTTTTGATTGAGCAGATCTGAACACTCTTTCTGTAGAAAATGCAACTGGACATTTGGAGCGCTAAGAGCGTAGTAGTGGAAAAAGGAATATATTCAAATATAAACTACACAGAAGCATTCTGTGAAACTTCTTTCTGAACTGAGCATTCAGCTAACAGAGTTAAACCATACTTTTGATTGAGCAGTTTTGAAACACTCTGTCTGTAGAAAATGCAACTGGACATTCGTAGCGCTAAGTGGGTAATAGTGGAAAAAAGAATATGTTCAAATATAAACTACACAGAAGCATTGTATGAAACTTCTTTCTGTTCTGTGCATTCAACTAACAGAGTTGAACCTTACTTTTGATTGAGCCGTTCTGAAACACTCTTTCTGTAGAAACTGCAATTGGACATTCTGAGCGCTAAGAGGCCTATATTGGGAAAAAGAATGTCTACAAATAAAAACTACACAGAAGAATTGTGTGAAACTTCTTTCTGTTCTGTTTGTTCAACTAAAAGAGTTGAACCTTAGTTTTGATTGAGCCGTTCTGAAACACTCTTTCTGTAGAAAATGCAAGTGGAGATTCGGAGCGCTAAGGGGGTAATAGTGGAAAAAGGAATGTCTCCAAATATGAACTACACAGAATCATTCTGTGAAACTTTTTCTGATCTGTGCATTCAGCTAACAGAGTTAAACCATACTTTTGATTGAGCAGATCTGAACACTCTTTCTGTAGAAAATGCAACTGGACATTTGGAGCGCTAAGAGATTAGTAGTGGAAAAAGGAATATATTCAAATATAAACTACACAGAAGCATTCTGTGAAACTTCTTTCTGATCTGAGCATTCAGCTAACAGAGTTAAACCATACTTTTGATTGAGCAGTTTTGAAACACTCTGTAGAAAATGCAACTGGACATTCGTAGCGCTAAGTGGGTAATAGTGGAAAAAAGAATATGTTCAAATATAAACTACACAGAAGCATCGTATGAAACTTCTTTCTGTTCTGTGCATTCAACTAACAGAGTTGAACCTTACTTTTGATTGAGCCTTTCTGAAACACTCTTTCTGTAGAAACTGCAATTGGACATTCTGAGCGCTAAGAGGCCTCTATTGGGAAAAATAATATCTTCAAATAAAAAGTACACAGAAGCATTGTGTGAAACTTATTTCTGATATGTTCATTAAGCTAACAGAGTTAAACCATACTTTTGATTGCGCAGTTCTGAACACTCTTTCTGTAGAAAATGCAAGTGGACATTCGGAGCGCTAAGAGGGTAATAGTGGAAAAAGGAATATATTCAAATATGAACTACACAGTAGCATTCTGTGAAAATTCTTTCTGTTCTGTGCATTCAACTAACAGAGTTAAACCATACTTTTGATTGAGCAGTTTTGAAACACTCTGTCTGTAGAAAATGCAACTGGACATTCGTAGCGCTAAGTGGGTAATAGTGGAAAAAAGAATATGTTCAAATATAAACTACACAGAAGCATTGTATGAAACTTCTTTCTGTTCTGTGCATTCAACTAACAGAGTTGAACCTTACTTTTGATTGAGCCGTTCTGAAACACTCTTTCTGTAGAAACTGCAATTGGACATTCTGAGCGCTAAGAGGCCTATATTGGGGAAAAGAATGTCTACAAATAAAAACTACACAGAAGAATTGTGTGAAACTTCTTTCTGTTCTGTTTGTTCAACTAAAAGAGTTGAACCTTAGTTTTGATTGAGCCGTTCTGAAACACTCTTTCTGTAGAAAATGCAAGTGGAGATTCGGAGCGCTAAGGGGGTAATAGTGGAAAAAGGAATGTCTCCAAATATGAACTACACAGAATCATTCTGTGAAACTTTTTCTGATCTGTGCATTCAGCTAACAGAGTTAAACCATACTTTTGATTGAGCAGATCTGAACACTCTTTCTGTAGAAAATGCAACTGGACATTTGGAGCGCTAAGAGATTAGTAGTGGAAAAAGGAATATATTCAAATATAAACTACACAGAAGCATTCTGTGAAACTTCTTTCTGATCTGAGCATTCAGCTAACAGAGTTAAACCATACTTTTGATTGAGCAGTTTTGAAACACTCTGTAGAAAATGCAACTGGACATTCGTAGCGCTAAGTGGGTAATAGTGGAAAAAAGAATATGTTCAAATATAAACTACACAGAAGCATCGTATGAAACTTCTTTCTGTTCTGTGCATTCAACTAACAGAGTTGAACCTTACTTTTGATTGAGCCTTTCTGAAACACTCTTTCTGTAGAAACTGCAATTGGACATTCTGAGCGCTAAGAGGCCTCTATTGGGAAAAATAATATCTTCAAATAAAAACTACACAGAAGCATTGTGTGAAACTTATTTCTGATATGTTCATTAAGCTAACAGAGTTAAACCATACTTTTGATTGCGCAGTTCTGAACACTCTTTCTGTAGAAAATGCAAGTGGACATTCGGAGCGCTAAGAGGGTAATAGTGGAAAAAGGAATATATTCAAATATGAACTACACAGTAGCATTCTGTGAAAATTCTTTCTGTTCTGTGCATTCAACTAACAGAGTTGAACCTTACTTTTGATTGAGCAGTTCTGAAACACTCTTTCTGTAGAAACTGCAATTGGACATTCTGAGCGCTAAGAGGCCCATATTGGGAAAAAGAATGTCTACAAATAAAAACTACACAGAAGAATTGTGTGAAACTTCTTTCTGTTCTGTTTGTTCAACTAAAAGAGTTGAACCTTAGTTTTGATTGAGCCGTTCTGAAACACTCTTTCTGTAGAAAATGCAAGTGGAGATTCGGAGCGCTAAGAGGGTAATAGTGGAAAAAGGAATGTCTCCAAATATAAACTACACAGAATCATTCTGTGAAACTTCTTTCTGATCTGTGCATTCAGCTAACAGAGTTAAACCATACTTTTGATTGAGCAGATCTGAACACTCTTTCTGTAGAAAATGCAACTGGACATTTGGAGCGCTAAGAGAGTAGTAGTGGAAAAAGGAATATATTCAAATATAAACTACACAGAAGCATTCTGTGAAACTTCTTTCTGATCTGAGCATTCAGCTAACAGAGTTAAACCATACTTTTGATTGAGCAGTTTTGAAACACTCTGTCTGTAGAAAATGCAACTGGACATTCGTAGCGCTAAGTGGGTAATAGTGGAAAAAAGAATATGTTCAAATATAAACTACACAGAAGCATTGTATGAAACTTCTTTCTGTTCTGTGCATTCAACTAACAGAGTTGAACCTTACTTTTGATTGAGCCTTTCTGAAACACTCTTTCTGTAGAAACTGCAATTGGACATTCTGAGCTCTAAGAGGCCTCTATTGGGAAAAATAATATCTTCAAATAAAAACTACACAGAAGCATTGTGTGAAACTTATTTCTGATATGTTCATTAAGCTAACAGAGTTAAACCATACTTTTGATTGCGCAGTTCTGAACACTCTTTCTGTAGAAAATGCAAGTGGACATTCGGAGCGCTAAGAGGGTAATAGTGGAAAAAGGAATATATTCAAATATAAACTACACAGTATCATTCTGTGAAAATTCTTTCTGTTCTGTGCATTCAACTAACAGATTTGAACCTTACTTTTGATTGAGCCGTTCTGAAACTCTCTTTCTGTAGAAACTGCAATTGGACATGCTAAGCGCTAAGAGGCCTTCATTGGGTAAAAGAATATCTTCAAATAAAAACTACACAGATGCATTCAGTGGAACTTATTTCTGATCTGTAAATTCATTTAACAGAGATAAAACATATTTTTGATTGAGCATTTATGAAACACTCTTTTTGTAGAAAATGCAAGTGGAGATTCGGAGCGCTAAGAGGGTAATAGTGGAAAAAGGAATGTCTTCAAATATAAACTACACAGAATCATTCGGTGAAACTTCTTTCTGATCTGTGCATTCAGCTAACAGAGTTAAACCATACTTTTGATTGAGCAGATCTGAACACTCTTTCTGTTGAAAATGCAACTGGACAATTGGAGCGCTAAGAGCGTAGTAGTGGAAAAAGGAATATATTCAAATATAAACTACACAGAAGCATTCTGTGAAACTTCTTTCTGATCTGAGCATTCAGCTAACAGAGTTAAACCATACTTTTGATTGAGCAGTTTTGAAACAATCTGTCTGTAGAAAATCAACTGGACATTCGTAGCGCTAAGTGGGTAATAGTGGAAAAAAGAATATGTTCAAATATAAACTACACAGAAGCATTGTATGAAACTTCTTTCTGTTCTGTGCATTCAACTAACAGAAATGAACCTTACTTTTGATTGAGCCGTTCTGAAACACTCTTTCTGTAGAAAGTGCAATTGGACATTCTGAGCGCTAAGAGGCCTATATTGGGAAAAAGAATGTCTACAAATAAAAACTACACAGAAGAATTGTGTGAAACTTCTTTCTGTTCTGTTTGTTCAACTAAAAGAGTTGAACCTTAGTTTTGATTGAGCCGTTCTGAAACACTCTTTCTGTAGAAAATGCAAGTGGAGATTCGGAGCGCTAAGGGGGTAATAGTGGAAAAAAGAATGTCTCCAAATATGAACTACACAGAATCATTCTGTGAAACTTCTTTCTGATCTGTGCATTCAGCTAACAGAGTTAAACCATACTTTTGATTGAGCAGATCTGAACACTCTTTCTGTAGAAAATGCAACTGGACATTTGGAGCGCTAAGAGAGTAGTAGTGGAAAAAGGAATATATTCAAATATAAACTACACAGAAGCATTCTGTGAAACTTCTTTCTGATCTGAGCATTCAGCTAACAGAGTTAAACCATACTTTTGATTGAGCAGTTTTGAAACACTCTGTCTGTAGAAAATACAACTGGACATTCGTAGCGCTAAGTGGGTAATAGTGGAAAAAATAGTATGTTCAAATATAAACTACACAGAAGCATCGTATGAAACTTCTTTCTGTTCTGTGCATTCAACTAACAGAGTTGAACCTTACATTTGATTGAGCCTTTCTGAAACACTCTTTCTGTAGAAACTGCAATTGGACATTCTGAGCGCTAAGAGGCCTATATTGGGAGAAATAATATCTTCAAATAAAAACTACACAGAAGCATTGTGTGAAACTTATTTCTGATATGTTCATTAAGCTAACAGAGTTAAACCATACTTTTGATTGCGCAGTTCTGAACACTCTTTCTGTAGAAAATGCAAGTGGACATTCAGAGCGCTAAGAGGGTAATAGTGGAAAAAGGATTATATTCAAATATAAACTACACAGTAGCATTCTGTGAAAATTCTTTCTGTTCTGTGCATTCAACTAACAGAGTTGAACCTTACTTTTGATTGAGCCGTTCTGAAACACTCTTTCTGTAGAAACTGCAATTGGACATGCTAAGCGCTAAGAGGCCTACATTGGGAAAAATAATATCTTCAAATAAAAACTACACAGATGCATTCTGTGAAACTTATTTCTGATCTGTAAATTCAGTTAACAGAGATAAAACATATTTTTGATTGAGCAGTTATGAAACACTCTTTTTGTAGAAAATGCAAGTGTAGATTCGGACCGCTAAGTGGGTAATAGTGGAAAAAGGAATGTCTTCAAATATAAACTACACAGAATCATTTGGTGAAACTTCTTTCTGATCTGTGCATTCAGCTAACAGAGTTAAACCATACTTTTGATTGAGCAGATCTGAACACTCTTTCTGTAGAAAATGCAACTGGACATTTGGAGCGCTAAGAGCGTACTAGTGGAAAATGGAATATATTCAAATATAAACTACACAGAAGCATTCTGTGAAACTTCTTTCTGATCTGAGCATTCAGCTAACAGAATTAAACCATACTTTTGATTGAGCAGTTTTGAAACTCTCTGTCTGTAGAAAATGCAACTGGACATTCGTAGCGCTAAGTGGGTAATAGTGGAAAAAAGAATATGTTCAAATATAAACTACACAGAAGAATTGTATGAAACTTCTTTCTGTTCTGTGCATTCAACTTACAGAGTTGAACCTTACTTTTGATTGAGCCTTTCTGAAACACTCTTTCTGTAGAAACTGCAATTGGACATTCTGAGCGCTAAGAGGCCTATATTGGGAAAAATAATATCTTCAAATAAAAACTACCCAGAAGCATTGTGTGAAACTTATTTCTGATATGTTCATTAAGCTAACAGAGTTAAACCACACTTTTGATTGCGCAGTTCTGAACACTCTTTCTGTAGAAAATGCAAGTGAACATTCGGAGCGCTAAGAGGGTAATAGTGGAAAAAGGAATATATTCAAATATAAATTACACAGTAGCATTCTGTGAAAATTCTTTCTGTTCTGTGCATTCAACTAACAGAGTTGAACCTTACTTTTGATTGAGCCGTTCTGAAACACTCTTTCTGTAGAAACTGCAATTGGACATGCTAAGCGCTAAGAGGCCTCCATTGGGAAAAAGAATATCTTCAAATAAAAACTACACAGATGCATTCTGTGAAACTTATTTCTGATCTGTAAATTCAGTTAACAGAGATAAAACATATTTTTGATTGAGCAGTTATGAAACACTCTTTTTGTAGAAAATGCAAGTGGAGATTCGGAGCGCTAAGAGGGTAATAGTGGAAAAAGGAATGTCTTCAAATATAAACTACACAGAATCATTCGCTGAAACTTCTTTCTGATCTGTGCATTCAGCTAACAGAGTTAAACCATACTTTTGATTGAGCAGATCTGAACACTCTTTCTGTAGAAAATGCAACTGGACATTTGGAGCGCTAAGAGCGTAGTAGTGGAAAAAGGAATATATTCAGATATAAACTACACAGAAGCATTCTGTGAAACTTCTTTCTGATCTGAGCATTCAGCTAACAGAGTTAAACCATACTTTTGATTGAGCAGTTTTGAAACACGCTGTCTGTAGAAAATGCAACTGGACATTCATAGCGCTAAGTGGGTAATAGTGGAAAAAAGAATATATTCATATATAAACTACACAGAAGCATTGTATGAAACTTCTTGCTGTTCTGTGCATTCAACTAACAGAGTTGAACCTTACTTTTGATTGAGCCGTTCTGAAACACTCTTTCTGTAGAAACTGCAATTGGACATTCTGAGCGCTAAGAGGCCTATATTGGGAAAAAGAATGTCTACAAATAAAAACTACACAGAAGAATTGTGTTAAACTTCTTTCTGTTCTGTTTGTTCAACTAAAAGAGTTGAACCTTAGTTTTGATTGAGCCGTTCTGAAACACTCTTTCTGCAGAAAATGCAAGTGGAGATTCGGAGCGCTAAGAGGGTAATAGTGGAAAAAGGAATGTCTTCAAATATAAACCACACAGAATCATTCGGTGAAACTTCTTTCTGATCTGTGCATTCAGCTAACAGAGTTAAACCATACTTTTGATTGAGCACATCTGAACACTCTTTCTGTAGAAAATGCAACTGGACATTTGGAGCGCTAAGAGAGTAGTAGTGGAAAAAGGAATATATTCAAATATAAACTACAGTGAAGCATTCTGTGAAACTTCTTTCTGATCTGAGCATTCCGCTAACAGAGTTAAACCATACTTTTGATTGAGCAGTTTTGAAACACTCTGTCTGTAGAAAATGCAACTGGACATTCGTAGCGCTAAGTGGGTAATAGTGGAAAAAAGAATATGTTCAAATATAAACTACACAGAAGCATTGTATGAAACTTCTTTCTGTTCTGTGCATTCAACTAACAGAGTTGAACCTTACTTTTGATTTAGCCTTTCTGAAACACTCTTTCTGTAGAAACTGCAATTGGACATTCTGAGCTCTAAGATGCCTATATTGGGAAAAATAATATCTTCAAATAAAAACTACACAGCAGCATTGTGTGAAACTTATTTCTGATATGTTCATTAAGCTAACAGAGTTAAACCATACTTTTGATTGCGCAGTTCTGAACACTCTTTCTGTAGAAAATGCAAGTGGACATTCGGAGCGCTAAGAGGGTTATAGTTTAAAAAAGGAATATATTCAAATATAAACTACACAGTAGCATTCTGTGAAAACTCTTTCTGTTCTGTGCATTCAGCTAACAGAGTTGAACCTTACTTTTGATTGAGCCGTTCTGAAACACTCTTTCTGTAGAAACTGCAATTGGACATGCTAAGCGCTAAGAGGCCTACATTGGGAAAAAGAATATCTTCAAATAAAAACTACACAGATGCATTCTGCGAAACTTATTTCTGATCTGTAAATTCAGTTAACAGAGATAAAACATATTTTTGAGTGAGCAGTTATGAAACACTCTTTTTGTAGAAAATGCAAGTGGAGATTCGGAGCGCTAAGAGGGTAATAGTGGAAAAAGGAATGTCTTCAAATATAAACTACACAGAATCATTCGGTGAAACTTCTTTCTGATCTGTGCATTCAGCTAACAGAGTTAAACCATACTTTTGATTGAGCAGATCTGAACACTCTTTCTGTAGAAAATGCAACTGGACATTTGGAGCGCTAAGAGCGTAGTAGTGGAAAAAGGAATATATTCAAATATAAACTACACAGAAGCATTCTGTGAAACTTCTTTCTGATCTGAGCATTCAGCTAACAGAGTTAAACCATACTTTTGATTGAGCAGTTTTGAAACACTCTGTCTGTAGAAAATGCAACTGGACATTCGTAGCGCTAAGTGGGTAATAGTGGAAAAAAGAATATGTTCAAATATAAACTACACAGAAGCATTGTATGAAACTTCTTTCTGTTCTGTGCATTCAACTAACAGAGTTGAACCTTACTTTTGATTGAGCCGTTCTGAAACACTCTTTCTGTAGAAACTGCAATTGGACATTCTGAGCGCTAAGAGGCCTATATTGGGAAAAAGTATGTCTACAAATAAAAACTACACAGAAGAATTGTGTGAAACTTCTTTCTGTTCTGTTTGTTCAACTAAAAGAGTTGAACCTTAGTTTTTATTGAGCCGTTCTGAAACACTCTTTCTGTAGAAAATGCAAGTGGAGATTCGGAGCGCTAAGGGGGTAATAGTGGAAAAAGGAATGTCTCCAAATATGAACTACACAGAATCATTCTGTGAAACATCTTTCTGATCTGTGCATTCAGCTAACAGATTTAAACCATACTTTTGATTGAGCAGATCTGAACCCTCTTTCTGTAGAAAATGCAACTGGACATTTGGAGCGCTAAGAGAGTAGTAGTGGAAAAAGGAATATATTCAAATATAAACTACACAGAAGCATTCTGTGAAACTTCTTTCTGATCAGAGCATTCAGCTATCAGAGTTAAACCATACTTTTGATTGAGCAGTTTTGAAACACTCTGTCTGTAGAAAATGCAACTGGACATTCGTAGCGCTAAGTGGGTAATAGTGGAAAAAAGAATATGTTCAAATATAAACTACACAGAAGGATCGTATGAAACTTCTTTCTGTTCTGTGCATTCAACTAACAGAGTTGAACCTTACTTTTGATTGAGCCTTTCTGAAACACTCTTTCTGTAGAAACTGCAATTGGACATTCTGAGCGCTAAGAGGCCTCTATTGGGAAAAATAATATCTTCAAATAAAAACTACACAGAAGCATTGTGTGAAACTTATTTCTGATATGTTCATTAAGCTAACAGAGTTAAACCATACTTTTGATTGCGCAGTTCTGAACACTCTTTCTGTAGAAAATGCAAGTGGACATTCCGAGTGCTAAGAGGGTAATAGTGGAAAAAGGAATATATTCAAATATAAACTACACAGTAGCATTCTGTGAAAATACTTTCTGTTCTGTGCATTCAACTAACAGAGTTGAACCTTACTTTTGATTGAGCCGTTCTGAAACACTCTTTCTGTAGAAACTGCAATTGGACTTTCTGAGCGCTAAGAGGCCTATATTGGGAAAAAGAATGTCTACAAATAAAACTACACAGAAGAATTGTGTGAAACTTCTTTCTGTTCTGTTTGTTCAACTAAAAGAGTTGAACCATATTTTTGATTGAGCCGTTCTGAAACACTCTTTCTGTAGAAAATGCAAGTGGAGATTCGGAGCGCTAAGAGGGTAATAGTGGAAAAAGGAATGTCTCCAAATATAAACTACACAGAATCATTCTGTGAAACTTCTTTCTGATCTGTGCATTCAGCTAACAGAGTTAAACCCTACTTTTGATTGAGCAGATCTGAACACTCTTTCTGTAGAAAATGCAACTGGACATTTGGAGCGCTAAGAGAGTAGTAGTGGAAAAAGGAATATATTCAAATATAAACTACACAGAAGCATTCTGTGAAACTTCTTTCTGATCTGAGCATTCAGCTAACAGAGTTAAACCATACTTTTGATTGAGCAGTTTTGAAACACTCTGTCTGTAGAAAATGCAACTGGACACTCGTAGCGCTAAGTGGGTAATAGTGGAAAAAAAAATATGTTCAAATATAAACTACACAGAAGCATTGTATGAAACTTCTTTCTGTTCAGTGCATTCAACTAACAGTGTTGAACCTTACTTTTGATTGAGCCTTTCTGAAACACTCTTTCTGTAGAAAATGCAATTGGACATTCTGAGCGCTAAGAGGCCTCTATTGGGAAAAATAATATCTTCAAATAAATACTACACAGAAGCATTGTGTGAAACTTATTTCTGATATGTTCATTAAGCTAACAGAGTTAAACCATACTTTTATTGCGCAGTTCTGAACACTCTTTCTGTAGAAAATGCAAGTGGACATTCGGAGCGCTAAGAGGGTAATAGTGGAAAAAGGAATATATTCAAATATAAACTACACAGTAGCCTTCTGTGAAAATACTTTCTGTTCTGTGCATTCAACAAACAGAGTTGAACCTTACTTTTGATTGAGCCGTTCTGAAACACTCTTTCTGTAGAAACTGCAATTGGACATGCTAAGCGCTAAGAGGCCTACATTGGGTAAAAGAATATCTTCAAATAAAAACTACACAGATGCATTCTGTGGAACTTATTTCTGATCTGTAAATTCATTTAACAGAGATAAAACATATTTTTGATTGAGCATTTATGAAAAACTCTTTTTGTAGAAAATGCAAGTGGAGATTCGGAGCGCTAAGAGGGTAATAGTGGAAAAAGGAATGTCTTCAAATATAAACTACACAGAATCATTCGGTGAAACTTCTTTCTGATCTGTGCATTCAGCTAACAGAGTTAAACCATACTTTTGATTGAGCAGATCTGAACACTCTTTCTGTAGAAAATGCAACTGGACATTTGGAGCGCTAAGAGCGTAGTAGTGGAAAAAGGAATATATTCAAATATAAACTACACAGAAGCATTCTGTGAAACTTCTTTCTGATCTGAGCATTCAGCTAACAGAGTTAAACCATACTTTTGATTGAGCAGTTTTGAAACACTCTGTCTGTAGAAAATGCAACTGGACATTCGTAGCGCTAAGTGGGTAATAGTGGAAAAAAGAATATGTTCAAATATAAACTACACAGAAGCATTGTATGAAACTTCTTTCTGTTCTGTGCATTCAACTAACAGAGTTGAACCTTACTTTTGATTGAGCCGTTCTGAAACACTCTTTCTGTAGAAACTGCAATTGGACATTCTGAGCGCTAAGAGGCCTATATTGGGAAAAAGTATGTCTACAAATAAAAACTACACAGAAGAATTGTGTGAAACTTCTTTCTGTTCTGTTTGTTCAACTAAAAGAGTTGAACCTTAGTTTTTATTGAGCCGTTCTGAAACACTCTTTCTGTAGAAAATGCAAGTGGAGATTCGGAGCGCTAAGGGGGTAATAGTGGAAAAAGGAATGTCTCCAAATATGAACTACACAGAATCATTCTGTGAAACATCTTTCTGATCTGTGCATTCAGCTAACAGATTTAAACCATACTTTTGATTGAGCAGATCTGAACCCTCTTTCTGTAGAAAATGCAACTGGACATTTGGAGCGCTAAGAGAGTAGTAGTGGAAAAAGGAATATATTCAAATATAAACTACACAGAAGCATTCTGTGAAACTTCTTTCTGATCAGAGCATTCAGCTATCAGAGTTAAACCATACTTTTGATTGAGCAGTTTTGAAACACTCTGTCTGTAGAAAATGCAACTGGACATTCGTAGCGCTAAGTGGGTAATAGTGGAAAAAAGAATATGTTCAAATATAAACTACACAGAAGGATCGTATGAAACTTCTTTCTGTTCTGTGCATTCAACTAACAGAGTTGAACCTTACTTTTGATTGAGCCTTTCTGAAACACTCTTTCTGTAGAAACTGCAATTGGACATTCTGAGCGCTAAGAGGCCTCTATTGGGAAAAATAATATCTTCAAATAAAAACTACACAGAAGCATTGTGTGAAACTTATTTCTGATATGTTCATTAAGCTAACAGAGTTAAACCATACTTTTGATTGCGCAGTTCTGAACACTCTTTCTGTAGAAAATGCAAGTGGACATTCCGAGTGCTAAGAGGGTAATAGTGGAAAAAGGAATATATTCAAATATAAACTACACAGTAGCATTCTGTGAAAATACTTTCTGTTCTGTGCATTCAACTAACAGAGTTGAACCTTACTTTTGATTGAGCCGTTCTGAAACACTCTTTCTGTAGAAACTGCAATTGGACTTTCTGAGCGCTAAGAGGCCTATATTGGGAAAAAGAATGTCTACAAATAAAACTACACAGAAGAATTGTGTGAAACTTCTTTCTGTTCTGTTTGTTCAACTAAAAGAGTTGAACCATATTTTTGATTGAGCCGTTCTGAAACACTCTTTCTGTAGAAAATGCAAGTGGAGATTCGGAGCGCTAAGAGGGTAATAGTGGAAAAAGGAATGTCTCCAAATATAAACTACACAGAATCATTCTGTGAAACTTCTTTCTGATCTGTGCATTCAGCTAACAGAGTTAAACCCTACTTTTGATTGAGCAGATCTGAACACTCTTTCTGTAGAAAATGCAACTGGACATTTGGAGCGCTAAGAGAGTAGTAGTGGAAAAAGGAATATATTCAAATATAAACTACACAGAAGCATTCTGTGAAACTTCTTTCTGATCTGAGCATTCAGCTAACAGAGTTAAACCATACTTTTGATTGAGCAGTTTTGAAACACTCTGTCTGTAGAAAATGCAACTGGACACTCGTAGCGCTAAGTGGGTAATAGTGGAAAAAAAAATATGTTCAAATATAAACTACACAGAAGCATTGTATGAAACTTCTTTCTGTTCAGTGCATTCAACTAACAGTGTTGAACCTTACTTTTGATTGAGCCTTTCTGAAACACTCTTTCTGTAGAAAATGCAATTGGACAT
The DNA here is from genome assembly GCF_028878055.3 of Symphalangus syndactylus. NCBI lineage: Eukaryota > Metazoa > Chordata > Mammalia > Primates > Hylobatidae > Symphalangus > Symphalangus syndactylus. The sequence goes on along the minus strand of NC_072447.2, from coordinate 13,898,528 downwards.
TCTGAGCGCTAAGAGGCCTCTATTGGGAAAAATAATATCTTCAAATAAATACTACACAGAAGCATTGTGTGAAACTTATTTCTGATATGTTCATTAAGCTAACAGAGTTAAACCATACTTTTATTGCGCAGTTCTGAACACTCTTTCTGTAGAAAATGCAAGTGGACATTCGGAGCGCTAAGAGGGTAATAGTGGAAAAAGGAATATATTCAAATATAAACTACACAGTAGCCTTCTGTGAAAATACTTTCTGTTCTGTGCATTCAACAAACAGAGTTGAACCTTACTTTTGATTGAGCCGTTCTGAAACACTCTTTCTGTAGAAACTGCAATTGGACATGCTAAGCGCTAAGAGGCCTACATTGGGTAAAAGAATATCTTCAAATAAAAACTACACAGATGCATTCTGTGGAACTTATTTCTGATCTGTAAATTCATTTAACAGAGATAAAACATATTTTTGATTGAGCATTTATGAAAAACTCTTTTTGTAGAAAATGCAAGTGGAGATTCGGAGCGCTAAGAGGGTAATAGTGGAAAAAGGAATGTCTTCAAATATAAACTACACAGAATCATTCGGTGAAACTTCTTTCTGATCTGTGCATTCAGCTAACAGAGTTAAACCATACTTTTGATTGAGCAGATCTGAACACTCTTTCTGTAGAAAATGCAACTGGACATTTGGAGCGCTAAGAGCGTAGTAGTGGAAAAAGGAATATATTCAAATATAAACTACACAGAAGCATTCTGTGAAACTTCTTTCTGATCTGAGCATTCAGCTAACAGAGTTAAACCATACTTTTGATTGAGCAGTATTGAAACACTCTGTCTGTAGAAAATGCAACTGGACATTCGTAGCGCTAAGTGGGTAATAGTGGAAAAAAGAATATGTTCAAATATAAACTACACAGAAGCATTGTATGAAACTTCTTTCTGTTCTGTGCATTCAACTAACAGAGTTGAACCTTACTTTTGATTGAGCCGTTCTGAAACACTCTTTCTGTAGAAACTGCAATTGGACATTCTGAGCGCTAAGAGGCCTATATTGGGAAAAGAATGTCTACAAATAAAAACTACACAGAAGAATTGTGTGAAACTTCTTTCTGTTCTGTTTGTTCAACTAAAAGAGTTGAACCTTAGTTTTGATTGAGCCGTTCTGAAACACACTTTCTATAGAAAATGCAAGTGGAGATTCGGAGCGCTAAGAGGGTAATAGTGGAAAAAGGAATGTCTCCAAATATAAACTACACAGAATAATTCTGTGAAACTTCTTTCTGATCTGTGCATTCAGCTAACAGAGTTAAACCATACTTTTGATTGAGCAGATCTGAACACTCTTTCTGTAGAAAATGCAACTGGACATTTTGAGCGCTAAGAGAGTAGTAGTGGGAAAAGGAATATATTCAAATATAAACTACACAGAAGCATTCTGTGAAACTTCTTTCTGATCTGAGCATTCAGCTAACAGAGTTAAACCATACTTTTGATTGAGCAGTTTTGAAACACTCTGTCTGTAGAAAATGCAACTGGACATTCGTAGCGCTAAGTGGGTAATAGTGGAAAAAAGAATATGTTCAAATATAAACTACACAGAAGCATTGTATGAAACTTCTTTCTGTTCTGTGCATTCAACTAACAGAGTTGAACCTTACTTTTGATTGAGCCTTTCTGAAACACTCTTTCTGTAGAAACTGCAATTGGACATTCTGAGCGCTAAGAGGCCTCTATTGGGAAAAATAATATCTTCAAATAAAAACTACACAGAAGCATTGTGTGAAACTTATTTCTGATATGTTCATTAAGCTAACAGAGTTAAACCATACTTTTGATTGCGCAGTTCTGAACACTCTTTCTGTAGAAAATGCAAGTGGACATTCGGAGCGCTAAGAGGGTAATAGTGGAAAAAGGAATATATTCAAATATAAACTACACAGTAGCATTCTGTGAAAATTCTTTCTGTTCTGTGCATTCAACTATCAGAGTTGAACCTTACTTTTGATTGAGCCGTTCTGAAACACTCTTTCTGTAGAAACTGCAATTGGACATGCTAAGCGCTAAGAGGCCTACATTGGGAAAAAGAATATCTTCAAATAAAAACTACACAGATGCATTCTGTGAAACTTATTTCTGATCTGTAAATTCAGTTAACAGAGATAAAACATATTTTTGATTGAGCAGTTATGAAACACTCTTTTTGTAGAAAATGCAAGTGGAGATTCGGAGCGCTAAGAGGGTAATAGTGGAAAAAGGAATGTCTTCAAATATAAACTACACAGAATCATTCGGTGAAACTTCTTTCTGATCTGTGCATTCAGCTAACAGAGTTAAACCATACTTTTGATTGAGCAGTTTTGAAACACTCTGTCTGTAGAAAATGCAACTGGACACTCGTAGCGCTAAGTGGGTAATAGTGGAAAAAAAAATATGTTCAAATATAAACTACACAGAAGCATTGTATGAAACTTCTTTCTGTTCTGTGCATTCAACTAACAGAGTTGAACCTTACTTTTGATTGAGCCTTTCTGAAACACTCTTTCTGTAGAAACTGCAATTGGACATTCTGAGCGCTAAGAGGCCTCTATTGGGAAAAATAATATCTTCAAATAAATACTACACAGAAGCATTGTGTGAAACTTATTTCTGATATGTTCATTAAGCTAACAGAGTTAAACCATACTTTTGATTGCGCAGTTCTGAACACTCTTTCTGTAGAAAATGCAAGTGGACATTCGGAGCGCTAAGAGGGTAATAGTGGAAAAAGGAATATATTCAAATATAAACTACACAGTAGCCTTCTGTGAAAATACTTTCTGTTCTGTGCATTCAACAAACAGAGTTGAACCTTACTTTTGATTGAGCCGTTCTGAAACACTCTTTCTGTAGAAACTGCAATTGGACATGCTAAGCGCTAAGAGGCCTACATTGGGTAAAAGAATATCTTCAAATAAAAACTACACAGATGCATTCTGTGGAACTTATTTCTGATCTGTAAATTCATTTAACAGAGATAAAACATATTTTTGATTGAGCATTTATGAAAAACTCTTTTTGTAGAAAATGCAAGTGGAGATTCGGAGCGCTAAGAGGGTAATAGTGGAAAAAGGAATGTCTTCAAATATAAACTACACAGAATCATTCGGTGAAACTTCTTTCTGATCTGTGCATTCAGCTAACAGAGTTAAACCATACTTTTGATTGAGCAGATCTGAACACTCTTTCTGTAGAAAATGCAACTGGACATTTGGAGCGCTAAGAGCGTAGTAGTGGAAAAAGGAATATATTCAAATATAAACTACACAGAAGCATTCTGTGAAACTTCTTTCTGATCTGAGCATTCAGCTAACAGAGTTAAACCATACTTTTGATTGAGCAGTATTGAAACACTCTGTCTGTAGAAAATGCAACTGGACATTCGTAGCGCTAAGTGGGTAATAGTGGAAAAAAGAATATGTTCAAATATAAACTACACAGAAGCATTGTATGAAACTTCTTTCTGTTCTGTGCATTCAACTAACAGAGTTGAACCTTACTTTTGATTGAGCCGTTCTGAAACACTCTTTCTGTAGAAACTGCAATTGGACATTCTGAGCGCTAAGAGGCCTATATTGGGAAAAGAATGTCTACAAATAAAAACTACACAGAAGAATTGTGTGAAACTTCTTTCTGTTCTGTTTGTTCAACTAAAAGAGTTGAACCTTAGTTTTGATTGAGCCGTTCTGAAACACACTTTCTATAGAAAATGCAAGTGGAGATTCGGAGCGCTAAGAGGGTAATAGTGGAAAAAGGAATGTCTCCAAATAAAACTACACAGAATCATTCTGTGAAACTTCTTTCTGATCTGTGCATTCAGCTAACAGAGTTAAACCATACTTTTGATTGAGCAGATCTGAACACTCTTTCTGTAGAAAATGCAACTGGACATTTTGAGCGCTAAGAGAGTAGTAGTGGGAAAAGGAATATATTCAAATATAAACTACACAGAAGCATTCTGTGAAACTTCTTTCTGATCTGAGCATTCAGCTAACAGAGTTAAACCATACTTTTGATTGAGCAGTTTTGAAACACTCTGTCTGTAGAAAATGCAACTGGACATTCGTAGCGCTAAGTGGGTAATAGTGGAAAAAAGAATATGTTCAAATATAAACTACACAGAAGCATTGTATGAAACTTCTTTCTGTTCTGTGCATTCAACTAACAGAGTTGAACCTTACTTTTGATTGAGCCTTTCTGAAACACTCTTTCTGTAGAAACTGCAATTGGACATTCTGAGCGCTAAGAGGCCTCTATTGGGAAAAATAATATCTTCAAATAAAAACTACACAGAAGCATTGTGTGAAACTTATTTCTGATATGTTCATTAAGCTAACAGAGTTAAACCATACTTTTGATTGCGCAGTTCTGAACACTCTTTCTGTAGAAAATGCAAGTGGACATTCGGAGCGCTAAGAGGGTAATAGTGGAAAAAGGAATATATTCAAATATAAACTACACAGTAGCATTCTGTGAAAATTCTTTCTGTTTTGTGCATTCAACTATCAGAGTTGAACCTTACTTTTGATTGAGCCGTTCTGAAACACTCTTTCTGTAGAAACTGCAATTGGACATGCTAAGCGCTAAGAGGCCTACATTGGGAAAAAGAATATCTTCAAATAAAAACTACACAGATGCATTCTGTGAAACTTATTTCTGATCTGTAAATTCAGTTAACAGAGATAAAACATATTTTTGATTGAGCAGTTATGAAACACTCTTTTTGTAGAAAATGCAAGTGGAGATTCGGAGCGCTAAGAGGGTAATAGTGGAAAAAGGAATGTCTTCAAATATAAACTACACAGAATCATTCGGTGAAACTTCTTTCTGATCTGTGCATTCAGCTAACAGAGTTAAACCATACTTTTGATTGAGCAGATCTGAACACTCTTTCTGTAGAAAATGCAACTGGACATTTGGAGCGCTAAGAGCGTAGTAGTGGAAAAAGGAATATATTCAAATATAAACTACACAGAAGCATTCTGTGAAACTTCTTTCTGATCTGAGCATTCAGCTAACAGAGTTAAACCATACTTTTGATTGAGCAGTTTTGAAACACTCTGTGTGTAGAAAATGCAACTGGACATTCTTAGCGCTAAGTGGGTAATAGTGGAAAAAAGAATATGTTCAAATATAAACTACACAGAAGCATTGTATGAAACTTCTTTCTGTTCTGTGCATTCAACTAACAGAGTTGAACCTTACTTTTGATTGAGCCGTTCTGAAACACTCTTTCAGTAGAAAGTGCAATTGGACATTCTGAGCGCTAAGAGGCCTATATTGGGAAAAAGAATGTCTACAAATAAAAACTACACAGAAGAATTGTGTGAAACTTCTTTCTGTTCTGTTTGTTCAAGTAAAAGAGTTGAACCTTAGTTTTGATTGAGCCGTTCTGAAACACTCTTTCTGTAGAAACTGCAATTGGACATTCTGAGCGCTAAGAGGCCTCTATTGGGAAAAATAATATCTTCAAATAAAAATTACACAGAAGCATTGTGTGAAACTTATTTCTGATATGTTCATTAAGCTAACAGAGTTAAACCATACTTTTGATTGCGCAGTTCTGAACACTCTTTCTGTAGAAAATGCAAGTGGACATTCGGAGCGCTAAGAGGGTAATAGTGGAAAAAGGAATATATTCAAATATAAACTACACAGTAGCATTCTGTGAAAATTCTTTCTGTTCTGTGCATTCAACTAACAGAGTTGAACCGTACTTTTGATTGAGCCTTTCTGAAACACTCTTTCTGTAGAAACTGCAATTGGACATGCTAAGCGCTAAGAGGCCTACATTGGGAAAAAGAATATCTTCAAATAAAAACTACACAGATGCATTCTGTGAAACTTATTTCTGATCTGTAAATTCAGTTAACAGAGATAAAACATATTTTTGATTGAGCAGTTATGAAACATTCTTTTTGTAGAAAATGCAAGTGGAGATTCGGAGCGCTAAGAGGGTAATAGTGGAAAAAGGAATGTCTTCAAATATAAACTACACAGAATCATTCGGTGAAACTTCTTTCTGATCTGTGCATTCAGCTAACAGAGTTAAACCATACTTTTGATTGAGCAGATCTGAACACTCTTTCTCTAGAAAATGCAACTGGACATTTGGAGCGCTAAGAGCGTAGTAGTGGAAAAAGGAATATATTCAAATATAAACTACACAGAAGCATTCTGTGAAACTTTTTTCTGATCTGAGCATTCAGCTAACAGAGTTAAACCATACTTTTGATTGAGCAGTTTTGAAACACTCTGTCTGTAGAAAATGCAACTGGACATTCGTAGCGCTAAGAGGCCTATATTGGGAAAAAGAATGTCTACAAATAAAAACTACACAGAAGAATTGTGTGAAACTTCTTTCTGTTCTGTTTGTTCAACTAAAAGAGTTGAACCTTAGTTTTGATTGAGCCGTTCTGAAACACTCTTTCTGCAGAAAATGCAAGTGGAGATTCGGAGCGCTAAGAGGTTAATAGTGGAAAAAGGAATGTCTCCAAATATAAACTACACAGAATCATTCTGTGAAACTTCTTTCTGATCTGTGCATTCAGCTAACAGAGTTAAACCATACTTTTGATTGAGCACATCTGAACACTCTTTCTGTAGAAAATGCAACTGGACATTTGGAGCGCTAATAGAGTAGTAGTGGAAAAAGGAATATATTCAAATATAAACTACACAGAAGCATTCTGTGAAACTTCTTTCTGATCTGAGCATTCAGCTAACGGAGTTAAACCATACTTTTGATTGAGCAGTTTTGAAACACTCTGTCTGTAGAAAATGCAACTGGACATTCGTAGCGCTAAGTGGGTAATAGTGGAAAAAAGAATATGTTCAAATATAAACTACACAGAAGCATTGTATGAAACTTCTTTCTGTTCTGTGCATTCAACTAACAGAGTTGAGCCTTACATTTGATTGAGCCTTTCTGAAACACTCTTTCTGTAGAAACTGCAATTGGACATTCTGAGCGCTAAGAGGCCTATATTGGGAGAAATAATATCTTCAAATAAAAACTACACAGAAGCATTGTGTGAAACTTATTTCTGATATGTTCATTAAGCTAACAGAGTTAAACCATACTTTTGATTGCGCAGTTCTGAACACTCTTTCTGTAGAAAATGCAAGTGGACATTCAGAGCGCTAAGAGGGTAATAGTGGAAAAAGGATTATATTCAAATATAAACTACACAGTAGCATTCTGTGAAAATTCTTTCTGTTCTGTGCATTCAACTAACAGAGTTGAACCTTACTTTTGATTGAGCCGTTCTGAAACACTCTTTCTGTAGAAACTGCAATTGGACATGCTAAGCGCTAAGAGGCCTACATTGGGAAAAATAATATCTTCAAATAAAAACTACACAGATGCATTCTGTGAAACTTATTTCTGATCTGTAAATTCACTTAACAGAGATAAAACATATTTTTGATTGAGCAGTTATGAAACACTCTTTTTGTAGAAAATGCAAGTGTAGATTCGGAGCGCTAAGTGGGTAATAGTGGAAAAAGGAATGTCTTCAAATATAAACTACACAGAATCATTTGGTGAAACTTCTTTCTGATCTGTGCATTCAGCTAACAGAGTTAAACCATACTTTTGATTGAGCAGATCTGAACACTCTTTCTGTAGAAAATACAACTGGACATTTGGAGCGCTAAGAGCGTACTAGTGGAAAATGGAATATATTCAAATATAAACTACACAGAAGCATTCTGTGAAACTTCTTTCTGATCTGAGCATTCAGCTAACAGAATTAAACCATACTTTTGATTGAGCAGTTTTGAAACTCTCTGTCTGTAGAAAATGCAACTGGACATTCGTAGCGCTAAGTGGGTAATAGTGGAAAAAAGAATATGTTCAAATATAAACTACACAGAAGAATTGTATGAAACTTCTTTCTGTTCCTTGCATTCAACTTACAGAGTTGAACCTTACTTTTGATTGAGCCTTTCTGAAACACTCTTTCTGTAGAAACTGCAATTGGACATTCTGAGCGCTAAGAGGCCTATATTGGGAAAAATAATATCTTCAAATAAAAACTACACAGAAGCATTGTGTGAAACTTATTTCTGATATGTTCATTAAGCTAACAGAGTTAAACCACACTTTTGATTGCGCAGTTCTGAACACTCTTTGTGTAGAAAATGCAAGTGAACATTCGGAGCGCTAAGAGGGTAATAGTGGAAAAAGGAATATATTCAAATATAAATTACACAGTAGCATTCTGTGAAAATACTTTCTGTTCTGTGCATTCAACTTACAGAGTTGAACCTTACTTTTGATTGAGCCGTTCTGAAACACTCTTTCTGTAGAAACTGCAATTGGACATGCTAAGCGCTAAGAGGCCTCCATTGGGAAAAAGAATATCTTCAAATAAAAACTACACAGATGCATTCTGTGAAACTTATTTCTGATCTGTAAATTCAGTTAACAGAGATAAAACATATTTTTGATTGAGCAGTTATGAAACACTCTTTTTGTAGAAAATGCAAGTGGAGATTCGGAGCGCTAAGAGGGTAATAGTGGAAAAAGGAATGTCTTCAAATATAAACTACACAGAATCATTCGGTGAAACTTCTTTCTGATCTGTGCATTCAGCTAACAGAGTTAAACCATACTTTTGATTGAGCAGATCTGAACACTCTTTCTGTAGAAAATGCAACTGGACATTTGGAGCGCTAAGAGCGTAGTAGTGGAAAAAGGAATATATTCAGATATAAACTACACAGAAGCATTCTGTGAAACTTCTTTCTGATCTGAGCATTCAGCTAACAGAGTTAAACCATACTTTTGATTGAGCAGTTTTGAAACACTCTGTCTGTAGAAAATGCAACTGGACATTCGTAGCGCTAAGTGGGTAATAGTGGAAAAAAGAATATATTCAAATATAAACTACACAGAAGCATTGTATGAAACTTCTTGCTGTTCTGTGCATTCAACTAACAGAGTTGAACCTTACTTTTGATTGAGCCGTTCTGAAACACTCTTTCTGTAGAAACTGCAATTGGACATTCTGAGCGCTAAGAGGCCTATATTGGGAAAAAGAATGTCTACAAATAAAAACTACACAGAAGAATTGTGTTAAACTTCTTTCTGTTCTGTTTGTTCAACTAAAAGAGTTGAACCTTAGTTTTGATTGAGCCGTTCTGAAACACTCTTTCTGCAGAAAATGCAAGTGGAGATTCGGAGCGCTAAGAGGGTAATAGTGGAAAAAGGAATGTCTTCAAATATAAACCACACAGAATCATTCGGTGAAACTTCTTTCTGATCTGTGCATTCAGCTAACAGAGTTAAACCATACTTTTGATTGAGCACATCTGAACACTCTTTCTGTAGAAAATGCAACTGGACATTTGGAGCGCTAAGAGAGTAGTAGTGGAAAAAGGAATATATTCAAATATAAACTACAGTGAAGCATTCTGTGAAACTTCTTTCTGATCTGAGCATTCAGCTAACAGAGTTAAACCATACTTTTGATTGAGCAGTTTTGAAACACTCTGTCTGTAGAAAATGCAACTGGACATTCGTAGCGCTAAGTGGGTAATAGTGGAAAAAAGAATATGTTCAAATATAAACTACACAGAAGCATTGTATGAAACTTCTTTCTGTTCTGTGCATTCAACTAACAGAGTTGAACCTTACTTTTGATTGAGCCTTTCTGAAACACTCTTTCTGTAGAAACTGCAATTGGACATTCTGAGCTCTAAGATGCCTATATTGGGAAAAATAATATCTTCAAATAAAAACTACACAGCAGCATTGTGTGAAACTTATTTCTGATATGTTCATTAAGCTAACAGAGTTAAACCATACTTTTGATTGCGCAGTTCTGAACACTCTTTCTGTAGAAAATGCAAGTGGACATTCGGAGCGCTAAGAGGGTAATAGTGGAAAAAGGAATATATTCAAATATAAACTACACAGTAGCATTCTGTGAAAATTCTTTCTGTTCTGTGCATTCAACTAACAGAGTTGAACCTTACTTTTGATTGAGCCGTTCTGAAACACTCTTTCTGTAGAAACTGCAGTTGGACATGCTAAGCGCTAAGAGGCCTACATTGGGAAAAAGAATATCTTCAAATAAAAACTACACAGATGCATTCTGTGAAACTTATTTCTGATCTGTAAATTCAGTTAACAGAGATAAAACATATTTTTGATTGAGCAGTTATGAAACACTCCTTTTGTAGAAAATGCAAGTGGAGATTTGGAGCGCTAAGTGGGTAATAATGGAAAAAGGAATGTCTTCAAATATAAACTACACAGAATCACTCGGTGAAACTTCTTTCTGATCTGTGCATTCAGCTAACAGAGTTAAACCATACTTTTGATTGAGCAGATCTGAACACTCTTTCTGTAGAAAATGCAACTGGACATTTGGAGCGCTAAGAGCGTAGTAGTGGAAAAAGGAATATATTCAAATATAAACTACACAGAAGCATTCTGTGAAACTTCTTTCTGATCTGAGCATTCAGCTAACAGAGTTAAACCATACTTTTGATTGAGCAGTTTTGAAACACTCTGTCTGTAGAAAATACAACTGGACATTCGTAGCGCTAAGTGGGTAATAGTGGAAAAAATAGTATGTTCAAATATAAACTACACAGAAGCATCGTATGAAACTTCTTTCTGTTCTGTGCATTCAACTAACAGAGTTGAACCTTACTTTTGATTGAGCCTTTCTGAAACACTCTTTCTGTAGAAACTGCAATTGGACATTCTGAGCGCTAAGAGGCCTCTATTGGGAAAAATAATGTCTTCAAATAAAAACTACACAGAAGCTTTGTGTGAAACTTATTTCTGATATGTTCATTAAGCTAACAGAGTTAAACCATACTTTTGATTGCGCAGTTCTGAACACTCTTTCTGTAGAAAATGCAAGTGGACATTCGGAGCGCTAAGAGGGTTATAGTTTAAAAAAGGAATATATACAAATATAAACTACACAGTAGCATTCTGTGAAAACTCTTTCTGTTCTGTGCATTCAGCTAACAGAGTTGAACCTTACATTTGATTGAGCCGTTCTGAAACACTCTTTCTGTAGAAACTGCAATTGGACATGCTAAGCGCTAAGAGGCCTACATTGGGAAAAAGAATATCTTCAAATAAAAACTACACAGATGCATTCTGCGAAACTTATTTCTGATCTGTAAATTCAGTTAACAGAGATAAAACATATTTTTGATTGAGCAGTTATGAAACACTCTTTTTGTAGAAAATGCAAGTGGAGATTCGGAGCGCTAAGAGGGTAATAGTGGAAAAAGGAATGTCTTCAAATATAAACTACACAGAATCATTCGGTGAAACTTCTTTCTGATCTGTGCATTCAGCTAACAGAGTTAAACCATACTTTTGATTGAGCAGATCTGAACACTCTTTCTGTAGAAAATGCAACTGGACATTTGGAGCGCTAAGAGCGTAGTAGTGGAAAAAGGAATATATTCAAATATAAACTACACAGAAGCATTCTGTGAAACTTCTTTCTGATCTGAGCATTCAGCTAACAGAGTTAAACCATACTTTTGATTGAGCAGTTTTGAAACACTCTGTCTGTAGAAAATGCAACTGGACATTCGTAGCGCTAAGTGGGTAATAGTGGAAAAAAGAATATGTTCAAATATAAACTACACAGAAGCATTGTATGAAACTTCTTTCTGTTCTGTGCATTCAACTAACAGAGTTGAACCTTACTTTTGATTGAGTCGTTCTGAAACAGTCTTTCTGTAGAAACTGCAATTGGACATTCTGAGCGCTAAGAGGCCTATATTGGGAAAAAGAATGTCTACAAATAAAAACTACACAGAAGAATTGTGTGAAACTTCTTTCTGTTCTGTTTGTTCAACTAAAAGAGTTGAACCTTAGTTTTGATTGAGCCGTTCTGAAACACTCTTTCTGTAGAAAATGCAAGTGGAGATTCGGAGCGCTAAGGGGGTAATAGTGGAAAAAGGAATGTCTCCAAATATGAACTACACAGAATCATTCTGTGAAACTTCTTTCTGATCTGTGCATTCAGCTAACAGATTTAAACCATACTTTTGATTGAGCAGATCTGAACCCTCTTTCTGTAGAAAATGCAACTGGACATTTGGAGCGCTAAGAGAGTAGTAGTGGAAAAAGGAATATATTCAAATATAAACTACACAGAAGCATTCTGTGAAACTTCTTTCTGATCAGAGCATTCAGCTAACAGAGTTAAACCATACTTTTGATTGAGCAGTTTTGAAACACTCTGTCTGTAGAAAATGCAACTGGACATTCGTAGCGCTAAGTGGGTAATAGTGGAAAAAAGAATATGTTCAAATATAAACTACACAGAAGGATCGTATGAAACTTCTTTCTGTTCTGTGCATTCAACTAACAGAGTTGAACCTTACTTTTGATTGAGCCTTTCTGAAACACTCTTTCTGTAGAAACTGCAATTGGACATTCTGAGCGCTAAGAGGCCTCTATTGGGAAAAATAATATCTTCAAATAAAAATTACACAGAAGCATTGTGTGAAACTTATTTCTGATATGTTCATTAAGCTAACAGAGTTAAACCATACTTTTGATTGCGCAGTTCTGAACACTCTTTCTGTAGAAAATGCAAGTGGACATTCGGAGTGCTAAGAGGGTAATAGTGGAAAAAGGAATATATTCAAATATAAACTACACAGTAGCATTCTGTGAAAATACTTTCTGTTCTGTGCATTCAACTAACAGAGTTGAACCTTACTTTTGATTGAGCCGTTCTGAAACACTCTTTCTGTAGAAACTGCAATTGGACTTTCTGAGCGCTAAGAGGCCTATATTGGGAAAAAGAATGTCTACAAATAAAACTACACAGAAGAATTGTGTGAAACTTCTTTCTGTTCTGTTTGTTCAACTAAAAGATTTGAACCATAGTTTTGATTGAGCCGTTCTGAAACACTCTTTCTGTAGAAAATGCAAGTGGAGATTCGGAGCGCTAAGAGGGTAATAGTGGAAAAAGGAATGTCTCCAAATATAAACTACACAGAATCATTCTGTGAAACTTCTTTCTGATCTGTGCATTCAGCTAACAGAGTTAAATCCTACTTTTGATTGAGCAGATCTGAACACTCTTTCTGTAGAAAATGCAACTGGACATTTGGAGCGCTAAGAGAGTAGTAGTGGAAAAAGGAATATATTCAAATATAAACTACACAGAAGCATTCTGTGAAACTTCTTTCTGATCTGAGCATTCAGCTAACAGAGTTAAACCATACTTTTGATTGAGCAGTTTTGAAACACTCTGTCTGTAGAAAATGCAACTGGACACTCGTAGCGCTAAGTGGGTAATAGTGGAAAAAAAAATATGTTCAAATATAAACTACACAGAAGCATTGTATGAAACTTCTTTCTGTTCTGTGCATTCAACTAACAGAGTTGAACCTTACTTTTGATTGAGCCTTTCTGAAACACTCTTTCTGTAGAAACTGCAATTGGACATTCTGAGCGCTAAGAGGCCTCTATTGGGAAAAATAATATCTTCAAATAAATACTACACAGAAGCATTGTGTGAAACTTATTTCTGATATGTTCATTAAGCTAACAGAGTTAAACCATACTTTTGATTGCGCAGTTCTGAACACTCTTTCTGTAGAAAATGCAAGTGGACATTCGGAGCGCTAAGAGGGTAATAGTGGAAAAAGGAATATATTCAAATATAAACTACACAGTAGCATTCTGTGAAAATTCTTTCTGTTCTGTGCATTCAACAAACAGAGTTGAACCTTACTTTTGATTGAGCCGTTCTGAAACACTCTTTCTGTAGAAACTGCAATTGGACATGCTAAGCGCTAAGAGGCCTACATTGGGTAAAAGAATATCTTCAAATAAAAACTACACAGATGCATTCTGTGGAACTTATTTCTGATCTGTAAATTCATTTTACAGAGATAAAACATATTTTTGATTGAGCATTTATGAAAAACTCTTTTTGTAGAAAATGCAAGTGGAGATTCGGAGCGCTAAGAGGGTAATAGTGGAAAAAGGAATGTCTTCAAATATAAACTACACAGAATCATTCGGTGAAACTTCTTTCTGATCTGTGCATTCAGCTAACAGAGTTAAACCATACTTTTGATTGAGCAGATCTGAACACTCTTTCTGTAGAAAATGCAACTGGACATTTGGAGCGCTAAGAGCGTAGTAGTGGAAAAAGGAATATATTCAAATATAAACTACACAGAAGCATTCTGTGAAACTTCTTTCTGATCTGAGCATTCAGCTAACAGAGTTAAACCATACTTTTGATTGAGCAGTATTGAAACACTCTGTCTGTAGAAAATGCAACTGGACATTCGTAGCGCTAAGTGGGTAATAGTGGAAAAAAGAATATGTTCAAATATAAACTACACAGAAGCATTGTATGAAACTTCTTTCTGTTCTGTGCATTCAACTAACAGAGTTGAACCTTACTTTTGATTGAGCCGTTCTGAAACACTCTTTCTGTAGAAACTGCAATTGGACATTCTGAGCGCTAAGAGGCCTATATTGGGAAAAGAATGTCTACAAATAAAAACTACACAGAAGAATTGTGTGAAACTTCTTTCTGTTCTGTTTGTTCAACTAAAAGAGTTGAACCTTAGTTTTGATTGAGCCGTTCTGAAACACACTTTCTATAGAAAATGCAAGTGGAGATTCGGAGCGCTAAGAGGGTAATAGTGGAAAAAGGAATGTCTCCAAATATAAACTACACAGAATCATTCTGTGAAACTTCTTTCTGATCTGTGCATTCAGCTAACAGAGTTAAACCATACTTTTGATTGAGCAGATCTGAACACTCTTTCTGTAGAAAATGCAACTGGACATTTGGAGCGCTAAGAGAGTAGTAGTGGGAAAAGGAATATATTCAAATATAAACTACACAGAAGCATTCTGTGAAACTTCTTTCTGATCTGAGCATTCAGCTAACAGAGTTAAACCATACTTTTGATTGAGCAGTTTTGAAACACTCTGTCTGTAGAAAATGCAACTGGACATTCGTAGCGCTAAGTGGGTAATAGTGGAAAAAAGAATATGTTCAAATATAAACTACACAGAAGCATTGTATGAAACTTCTTTCTGTTCTGTGCATTCAACTAACAGAGTTGAACCTTACTTTTGATTGAGCCTTTCTGAAACACTCTTTCTGTAGAAACTGCAATTGGACATTCTGAGCGCTAAGAGGCCTCTATTGGGAAAAATAATATCTTCAAATAAAAACTACACAGAAGCATTGTGTGAAACTTATTTCTGATATGTTCATTAAGCTAACAGAGTTAAACCATACTTTTGATTGCGCAGTTCTGAACACTCTTTCTGTAGAAAATGCAAGTGGACATTCGGAGCGCTAAGAGGGTAATAGTGGAAAAAGGAATATATTCAAATATAAACTACACAGTAGCATTCTGTGAAAATTCTTTCTGTTCTGTGCATTCAACTATCAGAGTTGAACCTTACTTTTGATTGAGCCGTTCTGAAACACTCTTTCTGTAGAAACTGCAATTGGACATGCTAAGCGCTAAGAGGCCTACATTGGGAAAAAGAATATCTTCAAATAAAAACTACACAGATGCATTCTGTGAAACTTATTTCTGATCTGTAAATTCAGTTAACAGAGATAAAACATATTTTTGATTGAGCAGTTATGAAACACTCTTTTTGTAGAAAATGCAAGTGGAGATTCGGAGCGCTAAGAGGGTAATAGTGGAAAAAGGAATGTCTTCAAATATAAACTACACAGAATCATTCGGTGAAACTTCTTTCTGATCTGTGCATTCAGCTAACAGAGTTAAACCATACTTTTGATTGAGCAGATCTGAACACTCTTTCTGTAGAAAATGCAACTGGACATTTGGAGCGCTAAGAGCGTAGTAGTGGAAAAAGGAATATATTCAAATATAAACTACACAGAAGCATTCTGTGAAACTTCTTTCTGATCTGAGCATTCAGCTAA
Source organism: Symphalangus syndactylus (assembly GCF_028878055.3). Classification (NCBI taxonomy): domain Eukaryota; kingdom Metazoa; phylum Chordata; class Mammalia; order Primates; family Hylobatidae; genus Symphalangus; species Symphalangus syndactylus. Next base: position 13,882,557 of record NC_072447.2, on the reverse strand, counting down.
CAGAGTTAAACCATACTTTTGATTGAGCAGTTTTGAAACACTCTGTGTGTAGAAAATGCAACTGGACTTTCTTAGCGCTAAGTGGGTAATAGTGGAAAAAAGAATATGTTCAAATATAAACTACACAGAAGCATTGTATGAAACTTCTTTCTGTTCTGTGCATTCAACTAACAGAGTTGAACCTTACTTTTGATTGAGCCGTTCTGAAACACTCTTTCAGTAGAAAGTGCAATTGGACATTCTGAGCGCTAAGAGGCCTATATTGGGAAAAAGAATGTCTACAAATAAAAACTACACAGAAGAATTGTGTGAAACTTCTTTCTGTTCTGTTTGTTCAAGTAAAAGAGTTGAACCTTAGTTTTGATTGAGCCGTTCTGAAACACTCTTTCTGTAGAAACTGCAATTGGACATTCTGAGCGCTAAGAGGCCTCTATTGGGAAAAATAATATCTTCAAATAAAAACTACACAGAAGCATTGTGTGAAACTTATTTCTGATATGTTCATTAAGGTAACAGAGTTAAACCATACTTTTGATTGCGCAGTTCTGAACACTCTTTCTGTAGAAAATGCAAGTGGACATTCGGAGCGCTAAGAGGGTAATAGTGGAAAAAGGAATATATTCAAATATAAACTACACAGTAGCATTCTGTGAAAATTCTTTCTGTTCTGTGCATTCAACTAACAGAGTTGAACCGTACTTTTGATTGAGCCTTTCTGAAACACTCTTTCTGTAGAAACTGCAATTGGACATGCTAAGCGCTAAGAGGCCTACATTGGGAAAAAGAATATCTTCAAATAAAAACTACACAGATGCATTCTGTGAAACTTATTTCTGATCTGTAAATTCAGTTAACAGAGATAAAACATATTTTTGATTGAGCAGTTATGAAACAGTCTTTTTGTAGAAAATGCAAGTGGAGATTCGGAGCGCTAAGAGGGTAATAGTGGAAAAAGGAATGTCTTCAAATATAAACTACACAGAATCATTCGGTGAAACTTCTTTCTGATCTGTGCATTCAGCTAACAGAGTTAAACCATACTTTTGATTGAGCAGATCTGAACACTCTTTCTCTAGAAAATGCAACTGGACATTTGGAGCGCTAAGAGCGTAGTAGTGGAAAAAGGAATATATTCAAATATAAACTACACAGAAGCATTCTGTGAAACTTTTTTCTGATCTGAGCATTCAGCTAACAGAGTTAAACCATACTTTTGATTGAGCAGTTTTGAAACACTCTGTCTGTAGAAAATGCAACTGGACATTCGTAGCGCTAAGTGGGTAATAGTGGAAAAAAGAATATGTTCAAATATAAACTACACAGAAGCATTGTATGAAACTTCTTTCTGTTCTGTGCATTCAACTAACAGAGTTGAACCTTACTTTTGATTGAGCCGTTCTGAATCACTCTTTCTGTAGAAAGTGCAATTGGACATTCTGAGCGCTAAGAGGCCTATATTGGGAAAAAGAATGTCTACAAATAAAAACTACACAGAAGAATTGTGTGAAACTTCTTTCTGTTCTGTTTGTTCAACTAAAAGAGTTGAACCTTAGTTTTGATTGAGCCGTTCTGAAACACTCTTTCTGTAGAAAATGCAAGTGGAGATTCGGAGCGCTAAGAGGGTAATAGTGGAAAAAGGAATGTCTCCATATATAAACTACACAGAATCATTCTGTGAAACTTCTTTCTGATCTGTGCATTCAGCTAACAGATTTAAACCATACTTTTGATTGAGGAGATCTGAACTCTCTTTCTGTAGAAAATGCAACTGGACATTTGGAGCGCTAAGAGAGTAGTAGTGGAAAAAGGAATATATTCAAATATAAACTACACAGAAGGATTCTGTGAAACTTCTTTCTGATCTGAGCATTCAGCTAACAGAGTTAAACCATACTTTTGATTGAGCAGTTTTGAAACACTCTGTCTGTAGAAAATGCAACTGGACATTCGTAGCGAAAAGTGGGTAATTGTGGAAAAAAGAATATGTTCAAATATAAACTACACAGAAGCAGTGTATGAAACTTCTTTCTGTTCTGTGCATTCAACTAACAGAGTTGAACCTTACTTTTGATTGAGCCTTTCTGAAACACTCTTTCTGTAGAAACTGCAATTGGACATTCTGAGCGCTAAGAGGCCTATATTGGGAAAAAAAATATCTTCAAATAAAAACTACACAGAAGCATTGTGTGAAACTTATTTCTGATATGTTCATTAAGCTAACAGAGTTAAACCATACTTTTGATTGCGCAGTTCTGAACAGTCTTTCTGTAGAAAATGCAAGTGGACATTCTGAGCGCTAAGAGGGTAATAGTGGAAAAAGGAATATATTCAAATATAAACTACACAGTAGCATTCTGTGAAAATTCTTTCTGTTCTGTGCATTCAACTAACAGAGTTGAACCTCACTTTTGATTGAGCCGTTCTGAAACACTCTTTCTGTAGAAACTGCAATTGGACATGCTAAGCGCTAAGAGGCCTACATTGGGAGAAGAATATCTTCAAATAAAAACTACACAGATGCATTCTGTGAAACTTATTTCTGATCTGTAAATTCAGTTAACAGAGATAAAACATATTTTTGATTGAGCAGTTATGAAACACACTTTTTGTAGAAAATGCAAGTGGAGATTCGGAGCGCTAAGAGGGTAATAGTGGAAAAAGGAATGTCTTCAAATATAAACTACACAGAATCATTCGGTGAAACTTCTTTCTGATCTGTGCATTCAGCTAACAGAGTTAAACCATACTTTTGATTGAGCAGATCTGAACACTCTTTCTGTAGAAAATGCAACTGGACATTTGGAGCGCTAAGAGCGTAGTAGTGGAAAAAGGAATATATTCAAATATAAACTACACAGAAGCATTCTGTGAAACTTTTTTCTGATCTGAGCATTCAGCTAACAGAGTGAAACGATACTTTTGATTGAGCAGTTTTGAAACACTCTGTCTGTAGAAAACGCAACTGGACATTCGTAGCGCTAAGTGGGTAATAGTGGAAAAAAGAATATGTTCAAATATAAACTACACAGAAGCTTTGTATGAAACATCTTTCTGTTCTGTGCATTCAACTAACAGAGTTGAACCTTACTTTTGATTGAGCCGTTCTGAAACACTCTTTCTGTAGAAACTGCAATTGGACATTCTGAGCGCTAAGAGGCCTATATTGGGAAAAAGAATGTCAACAAATAAAAACTACACAGAAGAATTGTGTGAAACTTCTTTCTGTTCTGTTTGTTCAACTAAAAGAGTTGAACCTTAGTTTTGATTGCGCCGTTCTGAAATACTCTTTCTGTAGAAAATGCAAGTGGAGATTCAGAGCGCTAAGAGGGTAATAGTGGAAAAAGGAATGTCTCCAAATATAAACTACACAGAATCATTCTGTGAAACTTCTTTCTGATCTGTGCATTCAGCTAACAGAGTTAAACCATACTTTTGATTGAGCAGATCTGAACACTCTTTCTGTAGAAAATGCAACTGGACATTTGGAGCGCTAAGAGAGTAGTAGTGGAAAAAGGAATATATTCAAATATAAACTACACAGAAGCATTCTGTGAAACTTCTTTCTGATCTGAGCATTCAGCTAACAGAGTTAAACCATACTTTTCATTGAGCAGTTTTGAAACACTCTGTCTGTAGAAAATGCAACTGGACATTCGTAGCGCTAAGTGGGTAATAGTGGAAAAAAGAATATGTTCAAATATAAACTACACAGAAGCATTGTATGAAACATCTTTCTGTTCTGTGCATTCAACTAACAGAGTTGAACCTTACTTTTGATTGAGCCTTTCTGAAACACTCTTTCTGTAGAAACTGCAATTGGACATTCTGAGCGCTAAGAGGCCTCTATTGGGAAAAACAATATCTTCAAATAAAAACTGCACAGAATCATTGTGTGAAACTTATTTCTGATATGTTCATTAAGCTAACAGAGTTAAACCATTCTTTTGATTGCGCAGTTCTGAACACTCTTTCTGTAGAAAATGCAAGTGGACATTCGGAGAGCTAAGAGGGTAATAGTGGAAAAAGGAATATATTCAAATATAAACTACACAGTAGCATTCTGTGAAAATTCTTTCTGTTCTGTGCATTCAACTAACAGAGTTGAACCTAACTTTTGATTGAGCCGTTCTGAAACACTCTTTCTGTAGAAACTGCAATTGGACATGCTAAGCGCTAAGAGGCCTACATTGGGAAAAAGAATATCTTCAAATAAAAACTACACAGATGCATTCTGTGAAACTTATTTCTGATCTGTAAATTCAGTTAACAGAGATAAAACATATTTTTGATTGAGCAGTTATGAAACACTCTTTTTGTAGAAAATGCAAGTGGAGATTCGGAGCGCTAAGATGGTAATAGTGGAAAAAGGAATGTCTTCAAATATAAACTACACAGAATCATTCGGTGAAACTTCTTTCTGATCTGTGCATTCAGCTAACAGAGTTAAACCATACTTTTGATTGAGCAGATATGAACACTCTTTCTGTAGAAAATGCAACTGGACATTTGGAGCGCTAAGAGCGTAGTAGTGGAAAAAAGGAATATATTCAAATATAAACTACACAGAAGCATTCTGTGAAACTTTTTTCTGATCTGAGCATTCAGCTAACAGAGTTAAACCATAATTTTGATTGAGCAGTTTTGAAACACTCTGTCTGTAGAAAATGCAACTGGACATTCGTAGCGCTAAGTGGGTAATAGTGGAAAAAAGAATATGTTCAAATATAAACTACACAGAAGCATTGTATGAAACTTCTTTCTGTTCTGTGCATTCAACTAACAGAGTTGAACCTTACTTTTGATTGAGCCGTTCTGAAACACTCTTTGTGTAGAAACTGCAATTGGACATTCTGAGCGCTAAGAGGCCTATATTGGGAAAAAGAATGTCTACAAATAAAAACTACACAGAAGAATTGTGTGAAACTTCTTTCTGTTCTGTTTGTTCAACTAAAAGAGTTGAACCTTAGTTTTGATTGAGCCGTTCTGAAATACTCTTTCTGTAGAAAATGCAAGTGGAGATTCAGAGCGCTAAGAGGGTAATAGTGGAAAAAGGAATGTCTCCAAATATAAACTACACAGAATCATTCTGTGAAACTTCTTTCTGATCTGTGCATTCAGCTAACAGAGTTAAACCATACTTTTGATTGAGCAGATCTGAACTCTCTTTCTGTAGAAAATGCAACTGTACATTTGGAGCGCTAAGAGAGTAGTAGTGGAAAAAGGAATATATTCAAATATAAACTACACAGAAGCATTCTGTGAAACTTCATTCTGATCTGAGCATTCAGCAAACAGAGTTAAACCATACTTTTGATTGAGCAGTTTTGAAACACACTGTCTGTAGAAAATGCAACTGGACATTCGTAGCGCTAAGTGGGTAATTGTGGAAAAAAGAATATGTTCAAATATAAACTACACAGAAGCAGTGTATGAAACTTCTTTCTGTTCTGTGCATTCAACTAACAGAGATGAACCTTACTTTTGATTGAGCCTTTCTGAAACACTCTTTCTGTAGAAACTGCAATTGGACATTCTGAGCGCTAAGAGGCCTCTATTGGGAAAAATAATATCTTCAAATAAAAACTACACAGAAGCATTGTGTGAAACTTATTTCTGATATGTTCATTAAGCTAACAGAGTTAAACCATACTTTTGATTGCGCAGTTCTGAACACTCTTTCTGTAGAAAATGCAAGTGGACATTCGGAGCGCTAAGAGGGTAATAGTGGAAAAAGGAATATATTCAAATATAAACTACACAGTAGCATTCTGTGAAAATTCTTTCTGTTCTGTGCATTCAACTATCAGAGTTGAACCTTACTTTTGATTGAGCCGTTCTGAAACACTCTTTCTGTAGAAACTGCAATTGGACATGCTAAGCGCTAAGAGGCCCACATTGGGAAAAAGAATATCTTCAAATAAAAACTACACAGATGCATTCTGTGAAACTTATTTCTGATCTGTAAATTCAGTTAACAGAGATAAAACATATTTTTGATTGAGCAGTTATGAAACACTCTTTTTGTAGAAAATGCAAGTGGAGATTCGGAGCGCTAAGAGGGTAATAGTGGAAAAAGGAATGTCTTCAAATATAAACTACACAGAATCATTCGGTGAAACTTCTTTCTGATCTGTGCATTCAGCTAACAGAGTTAAACCATACTTTTGATTGAGCAGATCTGAACACTCTTTCTGTAGAAAATGCAACTGGACATTTGGAGCGCTAAGAGCGTAGTAGTGGAAAAAGGAATATATTCAAATATAAACTACACAGAAGCATTCTGTGAAACTTCTTTCTGATCTGAGCATTCAGCTAACAGAGTTAAACCATACTTTTGATTGAGCAGTTTTGAAACACTCTGTCTGTAGAAAATGCAACTGGACATTCGTAGCGCTAAGTGGGTAATAGTGGAAAAAAGAATATGTTCAAATATAAACTACACAGAAGCATTGTATGAAACTTCTTTCTGTTCTGTGCATTCAACTAACAGAGTTGAACCTTACTTTTGATTGAGCCGTTCTGAAACACTCTTTCTGTGGAAACTGCAATTGGACATTCTGAGCGCTAAGAGGCCTATATTGGGAAAAAGAATGTCTACAAATAAAAACTACACAGAAGAATTGTGTGAAACTTCTTTCTGTTCTGTTTGTTCAAGTAAAAGAGTTGAACCTTAGTTTTGATTGAGCCATTCTGAAACACTCTTTCTGTAGAAAATGCAAGTGGAGATTCGGAGTGCTAATAGGGTAATAGTGAAAAAAGGAATGTCTCCAAATATAAACTACACAGAATCATTCTGTGAAACTTCTTTCTGATCTGTGCATTCAGCTAACAGAGTTAAACCTTACTTTTGATTGAGCAGATCTGAACACTCTTTCTGTAGAAAATGCAACTGGACATTTGGAGCGCTAAGAGAGTAGTAGTGGAAAAAGGAATATATTCAAATATAAACTACACAGAAGCATTCTGTGAAACTTCTTTCTGATCTGAGCATTCAGCTAACAGTGTTAAACCATACTTTTGATTGAGCAGTTTTGAAACACTCTGTCTGTAGAAAATGCAACTGGACATTCGTAGCGCTAAGTGGGTAATAGTGGAAAAAAGAGTATGTTCAGATATAAACTACACAGAAGCATTGTATGAAAGTTCTTTCTGTTCTGTGCATTCAACTAACAGAGTTGAACCTTACTTTTGATTTAGCCTTTCTGAAACACTCTTTCTGTAGAAACTGCAATTGGACATTCTGAGCGCTAAGAGGCCTCTATTGGGAAAAATAATATCTTCAAATAAAAACTACACAGAAGCATTGTGTGAAACTTATTTCTGATATGTTCATTAAGCTAACAGAGTTAAACCATACTTTTGATTGCGCAGTTCTGAACACTCTTTCTGTAGAAAATGCAAGTGGACATTCGGAGCGCTAAGAGGGTAATAGTGGAAAAAGGAATATATTCATATATAAACTACACAGTAGCATTCTGTGAAAATTCTTTCTGTTCTGTGCATTCAACTAACAGAGTTGAACCTTACTTTTGATTGAGCCGTTCTGAAACACTCTTTCTGTAGAAACTGCAATTGGACATGCTAAGCGCTAAGAGGCCTACATTGGGAAAAAGAATATCTTCAAATAAAAACTACACAGATGCATTCTGTGAAACTTATTTCTGATCTGTAAATTCAGTTAACAGAGATAAAACATATTTTTGATTGAGCAGTTATGAAACATTCTTTTTGTAGAAAATGCAAGTGGAGATTCGGAGCGCTAAGAGGGTAATAGTGGAAAAAGGAATGTCTTCAAATATAAACTACACAGAATCATTCGGTGAAACTTCTTTCTGATCTGTGCATTCAGCTAACAGAGTTAAACCATACTTTTGATTGAGCAGATCTGAACACTCTTTCTCTAGAAAATGCTACTGGACATTTGGAGCGCTAAGAGCGTAGTAGTGGAAAAAGGAATATATTCAAATATAAACTACACAGAAGCATTCTGTGAAACTTTTTTCTGATTTGAGCATTCAGCTAACAGAGTTAAACCATACTTTTGATTGAGCAGTTTTGAAACACTCTGTCTGTAGAAAATGCAACTGGACATTCGTAGCGCTAAGTGGGTAATAGTGGAAAAAAGAATATGTTCAAATATAAACTACACAGAAGCATTGTATGAAACTTCTTTCTGTTCTGTGCATTCAACTAACAGAGTTGAACCTTACTTTTGATTGAGCCGTTCTGAATCACTCTTTCTGTAGAAACTGCAATTGGACATTCTGAGCGCTAAGAGGCCTATATTGGGAAAAAGAATGTCTACAAATAAAAACTACACAGAAGAATTGTGTGAAACTTCTTTCTGTTCTGTTTGTTCAACTAAAAGAGTTGAACCTTAGTTTTGATTGAGCCGTTCTGAAACACTCTTTCTGTAGAAAATGCAAGTGGAGATTCGGAGCGCTAAGAGGGTAATAGTGGAAAAAGGAATGTCTCCATATATAAACTACACAGAATCATTCTGTGAAACTTCTTTCTGATCTGTGCATTCAGCTAACAGATTTAAACCATACTTTTGATTGAGCAGATCTGAACTCTCTTTCTGTAGAAAATGCAACTGGACATTTGGAGCGCTAAGAGAGTAGTAGTGGAAAAAGGAATATATTCAAATATAAACTACACAGAAGGATTCTGTGAAACTTCTTTCTGATCTGAGCATTCAGCTAACAGAGTTAAACCATACTTTTGATTGAGCAGTTTTGAAACACTCTGTCTGTAGAAAATGCAACTGGACATTCGTAGCGCTAAGTGGGTAATTGTGGAAAAAAGAATATGTTCAAATATAAACTACACAGAAGCATTGTATGAAACTTCTTTCTGTTCTGTGCATTCAACTAACAGAGTTGAACCTTACTTTTGATTGAGCCTTTCTGAAACACTCTTTCTGTAGAAACTGCAATTGGACATTCTGAGCGCTAAGAGGCCTATATTGGGAAAAATAATATCTTCAAATAAAAATTACACAGAAGCATTGTGTGAAACTTATTTCTGATATATTCATTAAGCTAACAGAGTTAAACCATACTTTTGATTGCGCAGTTCTGAACACTCTTTCTGTAGAAAATGCAAGTGGACATTCGGAGCGCTAAGAGGGTAATAGTGGAAAAAGTAATATATTCAAATATAAACTACACAGTAGCATTCTGTGAAAATTCTTTCTGTTCTGTGCATTCAACTAACAGAGTTGAACCTTACTTTTGATTGAGCCGTTCTGAAACACTCTTTCTGTAGAAACTGCAATTGGACATGCTAAGCGCTAAGAGGCCTACATTGGGAAAAAGAATATCTTCAAATAAAAACTACACAGATGCATTCTGTGAAACTTATTTCTGATCTGTAAATTCAGTTAACAGAGATAAAACATATTTTTGATTGAGCAGTTATGAAACATTCTTTTTGTAGAAAATGCAAGTGGAGATTCGGAGCGCTAAGAGGGTAATAGTGGAAAAAGGAATGTCTTCAAATATAAACTACACAGAATCATTCGGTGAAACTTCTTTCTGATCTGTGCATTCAGCTAACAGAGTTAAACCATACTTTTGATTGAGCAGATCTGAACACTCTTTCTGTAGAACATGCAACTGGACATTTGGAGCGCTAAGAGCGTAGTAGTGGAAAAAGGAATATATTCAAATATAAACTACACAGAAGCATTCTGTGAAACTTCTTTCTGATCTGAGCATTCAGCTAACAGAGTTAAACCATACTTTTGATTGAGCAGTTTTGAAACACTCTGTCTGTAGAAAATGCAACTGGACATTCGTAGCGCTAAGTGGGTAATAGTGGAAAAAAGAATATGTTCAAATATAAACTACACAGAAGCATTGTATGAAACTTCTTTCTGTTCTGTGCATTCAACTAACAGAGTTGAACCTTACTTTTGTTTGAGCCTTTCTGAAACATTCTTTCTGTAGAAACTGCAATTGGACATTCTGAGTGCTAAGAGGCCTATATTGGGAAAAGAATGTCTACAAATAAAAACTACACAGAAGAATTGTGTGAAACTTCTTTCTGTTCTGTTTGTTCAACTAAAAGAGTTGAACCTTAGTTTTGATTGAGCCGTTCTGAAACACACTATCTATAGAAAATGCAAGTGGAGATTCGGAGCGCTAAGAGGGTAATAGTGGAAAAAGGAATGTCTCCAAATATAAACTGCACAGAATCATTCTGTGAAACTTCTTTCTGATCTGTGCATTCAGCTAACAGAGTTAAACCATACTTTTGATTGAGCAGATCTGAACACTCTTTCTGTAGAAAATGCAACTGGACATTTGGAGCGCTAAGAGCGTAGTAGTGGAAAAAGGAATATATTCAAATATAAACTACACAGAAGCATTCTGTGAAACTTTTTTCTGATTTGAGCATTCAGCTAACAGAGTTAAACCATACTTTTGATTGAGCAGTTTTGAAACACTCTGTCTGTAGAAAATGCAACTGGACATTCGTAGCGCTAAGTGGGTAATAGTGGAAAAAAGAATATGTTCAAATATAAACTACACAGAAGCATTGTATGAAACTTCTTTCTGTTCTGTGCATTCAACTAACAGAGTTGAACCTTACTTTTGATTGAGCCGTTCTGAATCACTCTTTCTGTAGAAACTGCAATTGGACATTCTGAGCGCTAAGAGGCCGATATTGGGAAAAAAAATATCTTCAAATAAAAACTACACAGAAGCATTGTGTGAAACTTATTTCTGATATGTTCATTAAGCTAACAGAGTTAAACCATACTTTTGATTGCGCAGTTCTGAACACTCTTTCTGTAGAAAATGCAAGTGGACATTCGGAGCGCTAAGAGGGTAATAGTGGAAAAAGGAATATATTCAAATATAAACTACACAGTAGCATTCTGTGAAAATTTTTTCTGTTCTGTGCATTCAACTAACAGAGTTGAACCTTACTTTTGATTGAGCCGTTCTGAAACACTCTTTCTGTAGAAAGTGCAATTGGACATGCTAAGCGCTAAGAGGCCTACATTGGGAAAAAGAATATCTTCAAATAAAAACTACACAGATGCATTCTGTGAAACTTATTTCTGATCTGTAAATTCAGTTAACAGAGATAAAACATATTTTTGATTGAGCAGTTATGAAACACTCTTTTTGTAGAAAATGCAAGTGGAGATTCGGAGCGCTAAGAGGGTAATAGTGGAAAAAGGAATGTCTTCAAATATAAACTACACAGAATCATTCGGTGAAACTTCTTTCTGATCTGTGCATTCAGCTAACAGAGTTAAACCATACTTTGATTGAGCAGATCTGAACACTCTTTCTGTAGAAAATGCAACTGGACATTTGGAGCGCTAAGAGCGTAGTAGTGGAAAAAGGAATATATTCAAATATAAACTACACAGAAGCATTCTGTGAAACTTCTTTCTGATCTGAGCATTCAGCTAACAGATTTAAACCATACTTTTGATTGAGCAGTTTTGAAACACTCTGTCTGTAGAAAATGCAACTGGACATTCGTAGCGCTAAGTGGGTAATAGTGGAAAAAAGAATATGTTCAAATATAAACTACACAGAAGCATTGTATGAAACTTCTTTCTGTTCTGTGCATTCAACTAACAGAGTTGAACCTTACTTTTGATTGAGCATTTCTGAAACACTCTTTCTGTAGAAACTGCAATTGGACATTCTGAGCGCTAAGAGGACTATATTGGGAAAAACAATATCTTCAAATAAAAACTACACAGAATCATTGCGTGAAACTTATTTCTGATATGTTCATTAAGCTAACAGAGTTAATCCATACTTTTGATTGCGCAGTTCTGAACACTCTTTCTGTAGAAAATGCAACTGGACATTCGGAGCGCTAAGAGGGTAATAGTGGAAAAAGGAATATATTCAAATATAAACTACACAGTAGCATTCTGTGAAAATCCTTTCTGTTCTGTGCATTCAACTAACAGAGTTGAACCTGACTTTTGATTGAGCCGTTCTGAAACACTCTTTCTGTAGAAACTGCAATTGGACATGCTAAGCGCTAAGAGGCCTACATTGGGAAAAAGAATATCTTCAAATAAAAACTACACAGATGCATTCTGTGAAACTTATTTCTGATCTGTAAATTCAGTTAACAGAGATAAAACATATTTTTGATTGAGCAGTTATGAAACACCCTTTTTGTAGAAAATGCAAGTGGAGATTCGGAGCGCTAAGAGGGTAATAGTGGAAAAAGGAATGTCTTCAAATATAAACTACACAGAATCATTCGGTGAAACTTCTTTCTGACCGGTGCATTCAGCTAACAGAGTTAAACCATACTTTTGATTGAGCAGATATGAACACTCTTTCTGTAGAAAATGCAACTGGACATTTGGAGCGCTAAGAGCGTAGTAGTGGAAAAAAGGAATATATTCAAATATAAACTACACAGAAGCATTCTGTGAAACTTTTTTCTGATCTGAGCATTCAGCTAACAGAGTTAAACCATAATTTTGATTGAGCAGTTTTGAAACACTCTGTCTGTAGAAAATGCAACTGGACATTCGTAGCGCTAAGTGGGTAATAGTGGAAAAAAGAATATGTTCAAATATAAACTACACAGAAGCATTGTATGAAACTTCTTTCTGTTCTGTGCATTCAACTAACAGAGTTGAACCTTACTTTTGATTGAGCCGTTCTGAAACACTCTTTGTGTAGAAACTGCAATTGGACATTCTGAGCGCTAAGAGGCCTATATTGGGAAAAAGAATGTCTACAAATAAAAACTACACAGAAGAATTGTGTGAAACTTCTTTCTGTTCTGTTTGTTCAACTAAAAGAATTGAACCTTAGTTTTGATTGAGCCGTTCTGAAATATTCTTTCTGTAGAAAATGCAAGTGGAGATTCAGAGCGCTAAGAGGGTAATAGTGGAAAAAGGAATGTCTCCAAATATAAACTACACAGAATCATTCTGTGAAACTTCTTTCTGATCTGTGCATTCAGCTAACAGAGTTAAACCATACTTTTGATTGAGCAGATCTGAACTCTCTTTCTGTAGAAAATGCAACTGGACATTTGGAGCGCTAAGAGAGTAGTAGTGGAAAAAGGAATATATTCAAATATAAACTACACAGAAGCATTCTGTGAAACTTCTTTCTGATCTGAGCATTCAGCTAACAGAGTTAAACCATACTTTTGATTGAGCAGTTTTGAAACACTCTGTCTGTAGAAAATGCAACTGGACATTCGTAGCGCTAAGTGGGTAATTGTGGAAAAAAGAATATGTTCAAATATAAACTACACAGAAGCAGTGTATGAAACTTCTTTCTGTTCTGTGCATTCAACTAACAGAGTTGAACCTTACTTTTGATTGAGCCTTTCTGAAACACTCTTTCTGTAGAAACTGCAATTGGACATTCTGAGCGCTAAGAGGCCTATATTGGGAAAAAAAATATCTTCAAATAAAAACTTCACAGAAGCATTGTGTGAAACTTATTTCTGATATGTTCATTAAGTTAACAGAGTTAAACCATACTTTTGATTGCGCAGTTCTGAACACTCTTTCTGTAGAAAATGCAAGTGGACATTCGGAGCGCTACGAGGGTAATAGTGGAAAAAGGAATATATTCAAATATAAACTACACAGTAGCATTCTGTGAAATTTCTTTCTGTTCTGTGCATTCAACTAACAGAGTTGAACCTTACTTTTGATTGAGCCGTTCTGAAACACTCTTTCTGTAGAAACTGCAATTGGACATGCTAAGCGCTAAGAGGCCTACATTGGGAAAAAGAATATCTTCAAATAAAAACTACACAGATGCATTCTGTGAAACTTATTTCTGATCTGTAAATTCAGTTAACAGAGATAAAACATATTTTTGATTGAGCAGTTATGAAACACTCTTTTTGTAGAAAATGCAAGTGGAGATTCGGAGCGCTAAGAGGGTAATAGTGGAAAAAGGAATGTCTTCAAATATAAACTACACAGAATCATTCGGTGAAACTTCTTTCTGATCTGTGCATTCAGCTAACAGTGTTAAACCATACTTTTGATTGAGCAGATCTGAACACTCTTTCTGTAGAAAATGCAACTGGACATTTGGAGCGCTAAGAGCGTAGTAGTGGAAAAAGGAATATATTCAAATATAAACTACACAGAAGCATTCTGTGAAACTTCTTTCTGATCTGAGCATTCAGCTAACAGAGTTAAACCATACTTTTGATTGAGCAGTTTTGAAACACTCTGTCTGTAGAAAATGCAACTGGACATTCGTAGCGGTAAGTGGGTAATAGTGGAAAAAAGAATATGTTCAAATATAAACTACACAGAAGCATTGTATGAAACTTCTTTCTGTTCTGTGCATTCAACTAACAGAGTTGAACCTTACTTTTGATTGAGCCGTTCTGAAACACTCTTTCTGTAGAAACTGCAATTGGACATTCTGAGCGCTAAGAGGCCTATATTGGGAAAAAGAATGTCTACAAATAAAAACTACACAGAAGAATTGTGTGAAACTTCTTTCTGTTCTGTTTGTTCAACTAAAAGAGTTGAACCTTAGTTTTGATTGAGCCGTTCTGAAACACTCTTTCTGTAGAAAATGCAAGTGGAGATTCGGAGCGCTAAGAGGGTAATAGTGGAAAAAGGAATGTCTCCAAATATAAACTACACAGAATCATTCTGTGTAACTTCTTTCTGATCTGTGCATTCAGCTAACAGAGTGAAACCATACTTTTGATTGAGCAGATCTGAACTCTCTTTCTGTAGAAAATGCAACTGGACATTTGGAGCGCTAAGAGAGTAGTAGTGGAAAAAGGAATATATTCAAATATAAACTACACAGAAGCATTCTGTGAAACTTCTTTCTGATCTGAGCATTCAGCTAACAGAGTTAAACCATACTTTTGATTGAGCAGTTTTGAAACACTCTGTCTGTAGAAAATGCAACTGGACATTCGTAGCGCTAAGTGGGTAATAGTGGAAAAAAGAATATGTTCAAATATAAACTACACAGAAGCATTGTATGAAACTTCTTTCTGTTCTGTGCATTCAACTAACAGAGTTGAACCTTACTTTTGATTGAGCCTTTCTGAAACACTCTTTCTGTACAAACTGCAATTGGACATTCTGAGCGCTAAGAGGCCTATATTGGGAAAAAAAATAACTTCAAATAAAAACTACACAGAATCATTGTGTGAAACTTATTTCTGATATGTGCATTCTGCTAACAGAGTTAAACCATACTTTTGATTGCGCAGTTCCGAACACTCTTTCTGTAGAAAATGCAAGTGGACATTCGGAGCGCTAAGAGGGTAATATTGGAAAAAGGAATATATTCAAATATAAACTACACAGTAGCATTCTGTGAAACTTCTTTCTGTTCTGTGCATTCAACTAACAGCGTTGAACTTTACTTTTGATTGAGCCGTTCTGAAACACTCTTTCTGTAGAAACTGCAATTGGACATTCTAAGCGCTAAGAGGCCTACATTGGGAAAAAGAATATCTTCAAATAAAAACTACACAGATGCATTCTGTGAAACTTATTTCTGATCGGTAAATTCAGTTAACAGAGATAAAACATATTTTTGATTGAGCAGTTATGAAACACTCTTTTTGTAGAAAATGCAAGTGGAGATTCGGAGCGCTAAGAGGGTAATAGTGGAAAAAGGAATGTCTTCAAATATAAACTACACAGAATCATTCGGTGAAACTTCTTTCTGATCTGTGCATTCAGCTAACAGAGTTAAACCATACTTTGATTGAGCAGATCTGAACACTCTTTCTGTAGAAAATGCAACTGGACATTTGGAGCGCTAAGAGCGTAGTAGTGGAAAAAGGAATATATTCAAATATAAACTACACAGAAGCATTCTGTGAAACTTCTTTCTGATCTGAGAATTCAGCTAACAGAGTTAAACCATACTTTTGATTGAGCAGTTTTGAAACACTCTGTCTGTAGAAAATGCAACTGGACATTCGTAGCGCTAAGTGGGTAATAGTGGAAAAAAGAATATGTTCAAATATAAACTACACAGAAGCATTGTATGAAACTTCTTTCTGTTCTGTGCATTCAACTAACAGAGTTGAACCTTACTTTTGATTGAGCCTTTCTGAAACGCTCTTTCTGTAGAAACTGCAATTGGACATTCTGAGCGCTAAGAGGCCTATATTGGGAAAAATAATATCTTCAAATAAAAACTACACAGAAGCATTGTGTGAAACTTATTTCTGATATGTTCATTAAGCTAACAGAGTTAAACCATACTTTTGATTGCGCAGTTCTGAACACTCTTTCTGTAGAAAATGCAAGTGGACATTCGGAGCGCTAGGAAGGTAATAGTGGAAAAAGGAATATATTCAAATATAAACTACACAGTAGCATTCTGTGAAAATTCTTTCTGTTCTGTGCATTCAACTAACAGAGTTGAACCTTACTTTTGATTGAGCCGTGCTGAAACACTCCTTCTGTAGAAACTGCAATTGGACATGCTAAGCGCTAAGAGGCCTACATTGGGAAAAGAATATCTTCAAATAAAAACTACACAGATGCATTCTGTGAAACTTATTTCTGATCTGTAAATTCAGTTAACAGAGATAAAACATATTTTTGATTGAGCAGTTATGAAACACTCTTTTTGTAGAAAATGCAAGTGGAGATTCGGAGCGCTAAGACGGTAATAGTGGAAAAAGGAATGTCTTCAAATATAAACTACACAGAATCATTCGGTGAAACTTCTTTCTGATCTGTGCATTCAGCTAAAAGTGTTAAACCATACTTTTGATTGAGCAGATCTGAACACTCTTTCTGTAGAAAATGCAACTGGACATTTGGAGCGCTAAGAGCGTAGTAGTGGAAAAAGGAATATATTCAAATATAAACTTCACAGAACCATTCTGTGAAACTACTTTCTGATCTGAGCATTCAGCTAACAGAGTTAAACCATACTTTTGATTGAGCAGTTTTGAAACACTCTGTCTGTAGAAAATGCAACTGGACATTCGTAGCGCTAAGTGGGTAATAGTGGAAAAAAGAATATGTTCAAATATAAGCTACACAGAAGCATTGTATGAAACTTCTTTCTGTTCTGTGCATTCAACTAACAGAGTTGAACCTTACTTTTGATTGAGCCGTTCTGAAACACTCTTTCTGTAGAAACTGCAATTGGACATTCTGAGCGCTAAGAGGCCTATATTGGGAAAAAGAATGTCTACAAATAAAAACTTCACAGAAGAATTGTGTGAAACTTCTTTCTGTTCTGTTTGTTCAACTAAAAGAGTTGAACCTTAGTTTTGATTGAGCCGTTCTGAAACACTCTTTCTGTAGAAAATGCAAGTGTAGATTCGGAGCGCTAAGTGGGTAATAGTGGAAAAAGGAATGTCTCCAAATATAAACTACACAGAAACATTCGGTGAAACTTCTTTCTGATCTGTGCATTCAGCTAACAGAGTTAAACCATACTTTTGATTGAGCAGATCTGAACTCTCTTTCTGTAGAAAATGCAACTGGACATTTGGAGCGCTAAGAGAGTAGTAGTGGAAAAAGGAATGTATTCAAATATAAACTACACAGAAGCATTCTGTGAAACTTCTTTCTGATCTGAGCATTCAGATAACAGAGTTAAACCATACTTTTGAATGAGCAGTTTTGAAACACTCTGTCTGTAGAAAATGCAACTGGACATTCGTAGCGCTAAGTGGGTAATAGTGGAAAAAAGAATATGTTCAAATATAAACTACACAGAAGCATTGTATGAAACTTCTTTCTGTTCTGTGCATTCAAATAACAGAGTTGAACCTTACTTTTGATTGAGCCTTTCTGAAACACTCTTTCTGTAGAAACTGCAATTGGACATTCTGAGCGCTAAGAGGCCTATATTGGGAAAAATAATATCTTCAAATAAAAACTACACAGAAGCATTGTGTGAAACTTATTTCTGATATGTTCATTAAGCTAACAGAGTTAAACCATACTTTTGATTGCGCAGTTCTGAACACTCTTTCTGTAGAAAATGCAAGTGGACATTCGGAGCGGTAAGTGGGTAATAGTGGAAAAAGGAATATATTCAAATATAAACTACACAGTAGCATTCTGTGAAAATTCTTTCTGTTCTGTGCATTCAACTAACAGAGTTGAACCTTACTTTTGATTGAGCCGTTCTGAAACACTTTTTCTGTAGAAACTGCAATTGGACATGCTAAGTGCTAAGAGGCCTACATTTTGAAAAAGAATATCTTCAAATAAAAACTACACAGATGCATTCTGTGAAACTTATTTCTGATCTGTAAATTCAGTTAACAGAGATAAAACATATGTTTGATTGTGCAGTTATGAAACACTCTTTTTGTAGAAAATGCAAGTGGAGATTCGGAGCGCTAAGAGGGTAATAGTGGAAAAAGGAATGTCTTCAAATATAAACTACACAGAATCATTCGGTGAAACTTCTTTCTGATCTGTGCATTCAGCTAACAGAGTTAAACCATACTTTTGATTGAGCAGATCTGAACACTCTTTCTGTAGAAAATGCAACTGGACATTTGGAGCGCTAAGAGCGTAGTAGTGGAAAAAGGAATATATTCAAATATAAACTACACAGAAGCATTCTGCGAAACTTCTTTCTGATCTGAGCATTCAGCTAACAGAGTTAAACCATACTTTTGATTGAGCAGTTTTGAAACACTCTGTCTGTAGAAAATGCAACTGGACATTCGTAGCGCTAAGTGGGTAATAGTGGAAAAAAGAATATGTTCAAATATAAACTACACAGAAGCATTGTATGAAACTTCTTTCTGTTCTGTGCATTCAACTAACAGAGTTGAACCTTACTTTTGATTGAGCCGTTCTGAAACACTCTTTCTGTAGAAACTGCAATTGGACATTCTGAGCGCTAAGAGGCCTATATTGGGAAAACGAATGTCTACAAATAAAAACTACACAGAAGAATTGTGTGAAACTTCTTTCTGTTCTGTTTGTTTAACTAAAAGAGTTGAACCTTAGTTTTGATTGAGCCGTTCTGAAACACTCTTTCTGTAGAAAATGCAAGTGGAGATTCGGAGCGCTAAGAGGGTAATAGTGGAAAAAGGAATGTCTCCAAATATAAACTACACAGAATCATTCGGTGAAACTTCTTTCTGATCTGTGCATTCAGCTAACAGAGTTAAACCATACTTTTGATTGAGCAGATCTGAACTCTCTTTCTGTAGAAAATGCAACTGGACATTTGGAGCGCTAAGAGAGTAGTAGTGGAAAAAGGAATATATTCAAATATAAACTACACAGAAGCATTCTGTGAAACTTCTTTCTGATCTGAGCATTCAGCTAACAGAGTTAAACCATACTTTTGATTGAGCAGTTTTGAAACACTCTGTCTGTAGAAAATGCAACTGGACATTCGTAGCGCTAAGTGGGTAATAGTGGAAAAAAGAATATGTTCAAATATAATCTACACAGAAGCATTGTATGAAACTTCTTTCTGTTCTGTGCATTCAACTAACAGAGTTGTACCTTACTTTTGATTGAGCCTTTCTGAAACACTCTTTCTGTAGAAACTGCAATTGGACATTCTGAGCGCTAAGAGGCCTATATTGGGAAAAAAAATATCTTCAAATAAAAACTACACAGAAGCATTGTGTGTAACTTATTTCTGATATGTTCATTAAGCTAACAGAGTTAAACCATACTTTTGATTGCACAGTTCTGAACACTCTTTCTGTAGAAAATGCAAGTGGACATTCAGAGCGCTAAGAGGGTAATAGTGGAAAAAGGAATATATTCAAATATAAACTACACAGTAGCATTCTGTGAAAATCCTTTCTGTTCTGTGCATTCAACTAACAGAGTTGAACCTTACTTTTGATTGAGCCGTTCTGAAACACTCTTTCTGTAGAAACTGCAATTGGACATGCTAAGCGCTAAGAGGCCTACATTTTGAAAAAGAATATCTTCAAATAAAAACTACACAGATGCATTCTGTGAAACTTATTTCTGATCTGTAAATTCAGTTAACAGAGATAAAACATATTTTTGATTGAGCAGTTATGAAACACTCTTTTTGTAGAAAATGCAAGTGGAGATTCGGAGCGCTAAGAGTGTAATAGGGGAAAAAGGAATGTCTTCAAATATAAACTACACAGAATCATTCGGTGAAATTCTTTCTGATCTGTGCATTCAGCTAACAGAATTAAACCATACTTTTGATTGAGCAGATCTGAACACTCTTTCTGTAGAAAATGCAACTGGACATTTCGAGCGCTAAGAGCGTAGTAGTGGAAAAAGGAATATATTCAAATATAAACTACACAGAAGCATTCTGTGAAACTTCTTTCTGATCTGAGCATTCAGCTAACAGAGTTAAACCATACTTTTGATTGAGCAGTTTTGAAACACTCTGTCTGTAGAAAATGCAACTGGACATTCGTAGCGCTAAGTGGGTAATAGTGGAAAAAAGAATATGTTCAAATATAAACTACACAGAAGCATTGCATGAAACTTCTTTCTGTTCTGTGCATTCAACTAACAGAGTTGAACCTTACTTTTGATTGAGCCGTTCTGAAACACTCTTTCTGTAGAAACTGCAATTGGACATTCTGAGCGCTAAGAGGCCTATATTGGGAAAAAGAATGTCTACAAATAAAAACTACACAGAAGAATTGTGTGAAACTTCTTTCTGTTCTGTTTGTTCAACTAAAAGAGTTGAACCTTAGTTTTGATTGAGCCGTTCTGAAACACTCTTTCTGTAGAAAATGCAAGTGTAGATTCGGAGCGCTAAGTGGGTAATAGTGGAAAAAGGAATGTCTCCAAATATAAACTACACAGAAACATTCGGTGAAACTTCTTTCTGATCTGTGCATTCAGCTAACAGAGTTAAACCATACTTTTGATTGAGCAGATCTGAACTCTCTTTCTGTAGAAAATGCAACTGGACATTTGGAGCGCTGAGAGAGTAGTAGTGGAAAAAGGAATGTATTCAAATATAAACTACACAGAAGCATTCTGTGAAACTTCTTTCTGATCTGAGCATTCAGATAACAGAGTTAAACCATACTCTTGAATGAGCAGTTTTGAAACACTCTGTCTGTAGAAAATGCAACTGGACATTCGTAGCGCTAAGTGGGTAATAGTGGAAAAAAGAATATGTTCAAATATAAACTACACAGAAGCATTGTATGAAACTTCTTTCTGTTCTGTGCATTCAAATAACAGAGTTGAACCTTACTTTTGATTGAGCCTTTCTGAAACACTCTTTCTGTAGAAACTGCAATTGGACATTCTGAGCGCTAAGAGGCCTCTATTGGGAAAAATAATATCTTCAAATAAAAACTACACAGAAGCATTGTGTGAAACTTATTTCTGATATGTTCATTAAGCTAACAGAGTTAAACCATACTTTTGATTGCGCAGTTCTGAACACTCTTTCTGTAGAAAATGCAAGTGGACATTCGGAGCGCTAAGAGGGTAATAGTGGAAAAAGGAATATATTCAAATATAAACTACACAGTAGCATTCTGTGAAAATTCTTTCTGTTCTGTGCATTCAACTAACAGAGTTGAACCTTACTTTTGATTGAGCCGTTCTGAATCTCTCTTTCTGTAGAAACTGCAATTGGACATGCTAAGCGCTAAGAGGACTACATTTTGAAAAAGAATATCTTCAAATAAAAACTACACAGATGCATTCTGTGAAACTTATTTCTGATCTGTAAATTCAGTTAACAGAGATAAAACATATTTTTGATTGAGCAGTTATGAAACACTCTTTTGTAGAAAATGCAAGTGGAGATTCGGAGCACTAAGAGGGTAATAGTGGAAAAAGGAATGTCTTCAAATATAAACTACACAGAATCATTCGGTGAAACTTTTTCTGATCTGTGCATTCAGCTAACAGAGTTAAACCATACTTTTGATTGAGCAGATCTGAACACTCTTTCTGTAGAAAATGCAACTGGACATTTGGAGCGCTAAGAGAGTAGTAGTGGAAAAAGGAATATATTCAAATATAAACTACACAGAAGCATTCTGTGAAACTTCTTTCTGATCTGAGCATTCAGCTAACAGAGTTAAACCATACATTTGATTGAGCAGTTTTGAAACACTCTGTCTGTAGAAAATGCAACTGGACATTCGTAGCGCTAAGTGGGTAATAGTGGAAAAAAGAATATGTTCAAATATAAACTACACAGAAGCATTGTATGAAACTTCTTTCTGTTCTGTGCATTCAACTAACAGAGTTGAACCTTACTTTTGATTGAGCCTTTCTGAAACACTCTTTCTGTAGAAAATGCATTTGGACATTCTGAGCGCTAAGAGGCCTATATTGGGAAAAATAATATCTTCAAATAAAAACTACACAGAAGCATTGTGTGAAACTTATTTCTGATATGTTCATTAAGCTAACAGAGTTATACCATACTTTTGATTGCGCAGTTCTGAACACTCTTTCTGTAGAAAATGCAAGTGGACATTCGGAGCGCTAAGAGGGTAATAGTGGAAAAAGGAATATATTCAAATATAAACTACACAGTAGCATTCAGTGAAAATTCTTTTTGTTCTGTGCATTCAACTAACAGAGTTGAACCTTACTTTTGATTGAGCCGTTCTGAAACACTCTTTCTGTAGAAACTGCAATTGGACATGCTAAGCGCTAAGAGGCCTACATTGGGAAAAAGAATATCTTCAAATAAAAAATTCACAGATGCATTCTGTGAAACATATTTCTGATCTGTAAATTCAGTTAACAGAGATAAAACATATTTTTGATTGAGCAGTTATGAAACACTCTTTTTGTAGAAAATGCAAGTGGAGATTCGGAGCGCTAAGAGGGTAATATTGGAAAAAGGAATGTCTTCAAATATAAACTACACAGAATCATTCGGTGAAACTTCTTTCTGATCTGTGCATTCAGCTAACAGAGTTAAACCATACATTTGATTGAGCAGATCTGAACACTCTTTCTGTAGAAAATGCAACTGGACATTTGGAGCGCTAAGAGCGTAGTAGTGGAAAAAGGAATATATTCAAATATAAACTACACAGAAGCATTCTGTGAAACTTTTTTCTGATCTGAGCATTCAGCTAACAGAGTTAAACCATACTTTTGATTGAGCAGTTTTGAAACACTCTGTCTGTAGAAAATGCAACTGGACATTCGTAGCACTAAGTGGGTAATAGTGGAAAAAAGAATAAGTTCAAATATAAAATACACAGAAGCATTGTATGAAACTACTTTCTGTTCTGTGCATTCAACTAACAGAGTTGAACCTTACTTTTGATTGAGCCGTTCTGAAACACTCTTTCTGTAGAAACTGCAATTGGACATTCTGAGCGCTAAGAGGCCTATATTGGGAAAAAGAATGTCTACAAATAAAAACTACACAGAAGAATTGTGTGAAACTTCTTTCTGTTCTGTTTGTTCAACTAAAAGAGTTGAACCTTAGTTTTGATTGAGCCGTTCTGAAACACTCTTTCTGTAGAAAATGCAAGTGGAGATTCGGAGCGCTAAGAGGGTAATAGTGGAAAAAGGAATGTCTCCATATATAAACTACACAGAATCATTCGGTGAAACTTCTTTCTGATCTGTGCATTCAGCTAACAATGTTAAACCATACTTTTGATTGAGCAGATCTGAACTCTCTTTCTGTAGAAAATGCAACTGGACATTTGGAGCGCTAAGAGAGTAGTAGTGGAAAAAGGAATATATTCAAATATAAACTACACAGAAGCATTCTGTGAAACTTCTTTCTGATCTGAGCATTCAGCTAACAGAGTTAAACCATACTTTTGATTGAGCAGTTTTGAAACACTCTGTCTGTAGAAAATGCAACTGGACATTCGTAGCGCTAAGTGGGTAATAGTGGAAAAAAGAATATGTTCAAATATAAACTACACAGAAGCATTGTATGAAACTTCTTTCTGTTCTGTGCATTCAACTAACAGAGTTGAACCTTACTTTTGATTGAGCCTTTCTGAAACACTCTTTCTGTAGAAACTGCAATTGGACATTCTGAGCGCTAAGAGGCCTATATTGGGAAAAATAATATCTTCAAATAAAAACTACACAGAAGCATTGTGTGAAACTTATTTCTGATATGTTCATTAAGCTAACAGAGTTAAACCATACTTTTGATTGCGCAGTTCTGAACACTCTTTCTGTAGAAAATGCAAGTGGACATTCGGAGCGCTAAGAGGGTAATAGTGGAAAAAGGAATATATTCAAATATAAACTACACAGTAGCATTCTGTGAAAATTCTTTCTGTTCTGTGCATTCAACTAACAGAGTTGAACCTTACTTTTGATTGAGCCGTTCTGAAACACTCTTTCTGTAGAAACTGCAATTGGACATGCTAAGCGCTAAGAGGCCTACATTTTGAAAAAGAATATCTTCAAATAAAAACTACACAGATGCATTCTGTGAAACTTATTTCTGATCTGTAAATTCAGTTAACAGAGATAAAACATATTTTTGATTGAGCAGTTATGAAACACTCTTTTTGTAGAAAATGCAAGTGGAGATTCGGAGCGCTAAGAGGGTAATAGTGGAAAAAGGAATGTCTTCAAAAATAAACTACACAGAATCATTCGGTGAAACTTCTTTCTGATCTGTGCATTCAGCTAACAGAGTTAAACCATACTTTTGATTGAGCAGATCTGAACACTCTTTCTGTAGAAAATGCAACTGGACATTTGGAGCGCTAAGAGCGTAGTAGTGGAAAAAGAAATATATTCAAATATAAACTACACAGAAGCATTCTGTGAAACTTCTTTCTGATCTGAGCATTCAGCTAACAGAATTAAACCATACTTTTGATTGAGCAGTTTTGAAACACTCTGTCTGTAGAAAATGCAACTGGACATTCGTAGCGCTAAGTGGGTAATAGTGGAAAAAAGAATATGTTCAAATATAAACTACACAGAAGCATTGTATGAAACTTCTTTCTGTTCTGTGCATTCAACTAACAGAGTTGAACCTTACTTTTGATTGAGCCGTTCTGAAACACTCTTTCTGTAGAAACTGCAATTGGACATTCTGAGCGCTAAGAGGCCTATATTGGGAAAAAGAATGTCTACAAATAAAAACTACACAGAAGAATTGTGTGAAACTTCTTTCTGTTCTGTTTGTTCAACTAAAAGAGTTGAACCTTAGTTTTGATTGAGCCGTTCTGAAACACTCTTTCTGTAGAAAATGCAAGTGGAGATTCAGAGCGCTAAGAGGGTAATAGTGGAAAAAGTAATGTCTCCAAATATAAACTACACAGAATCATTCGGTGAAACTTCTTTCTGATCTGTGCATTCAGCTAACAGAGTTAAACCATACTTTTGATTGAGCAGATCTGAACTCTCTTTCTGTAGAAAATGCAACTGGACATTTGGAGCGCTAAGAGAGTAGTAGTGGAAAAAGGAATATATTCAAATATAAACTACACAGAAGCATTCTGTGAAACTTCTTTCTGATCTGAGCATTCAGCTAACAGAGTTAAACCATACTTTTGATTGAGCAGTTTTGAAACACTCTGTCTGTAGAAAATGCAACTGGACATTCGTAGCGCTAAGTGGGTAATAGTGGAAAAAAGAATATGTTCAAATATAAACTACACAGAAGCATTGTATGAAACTTCTTTCTGTTCTGTGCATTCAACTAACAGAGTTGAACCTTACTTGTGATTGAGCCTTTCTGAAACCCTCTTTCTGTAGAAACTGCAATTGGACATTCTGAGCGATAAGAGGCCTATATTGGGAAAAAAAATATCTTCAAATAAAAACTACCCAGAAGCATTGTGTGAAACTTATTTCTGATATGTTCATTAAGCTAACAGAGTTAAACCATACTTTTGATTGCGCAGTTCTGAACACTCTTTCTGTAGAAAATGCAAGTGGACATTCGGAGCGCTAAGAGGGTAATAGTGGAAAAAGGAATATATTCAAATATAAACTACACAGTAGCATTCTGTGAAAATTCTTTCTGTTCTGTGCATTCAACTAACAGATTTGAACCTTACTTTTGATTGAGCCGTTCTGAAACACTCTTTCTGTAGAAACTGCAATTGGACATGCTAAGCGCTAAGAGGCCTACATTGGGAAAAAGAATATCTTCAAATAAAAACTACACAGATGCATTCTGTGAAACTTATTTCTGATCTCTAAATTCAGTTAACAGAGATAAAACATATTTTTGATTGAGCAGTTATGAAACACTCCTTTGTAGAAAATGCAAGTGGAGATTCGGAGCGCTAAGAGCGTAGTAGTGGAAAAAGGAATATTTTCAAATATAAACTACACAGAAGCATTCTGTGAAACTTCTTTCTGATCTGAGCATTCAGCTAACAGAGTTAAACCATACTTTTGATTGAGCAGTTTTGAAACACTCTGTCTGTAGAAAATGCAACTGGACATTCGTAGCGCTAAGTGGGTAATAGTGGAAAAAAGAATATGTTCAAATATAAACTACACAGAAGCATTGTATGAAACTTCTTTCTGTTCTGTGCATTCAACTAACAGAGTTGAACCTTACTTTTGATTGAGCCTTTCTGAAACACTCTTTCTGTAGAAACTGCAATTGGACATTCTGAGCGCTAAGAGGCCTATATTGGGAAAAATAATATCTTCAAATAAAAACTACACAGAAGCATTGTGTGAAACTTATTTCTGATATGTTCATTAAGCTAACAGAGTTAAACCATACTTTTGATTGCGCAGTTCTGAACACTCTTTCTGTAGAAAATGCAAGTGGACATTCGGAGCGCTAAGAGGGTAATAGTGGAAAAAGGAATATATTCAAATATAAACTACACAGTAGCATTCTGTGAAAATTCTTTCTGTTCTGTGCATTCAACTAACAGAGTTGAACCTTACTTTTGATTGAGCCGTTCTGAATCACTCTTTCTGTAGAAACTGCAATTGGACATGCTAAGCGCTAAGAGGCCTACATTTTGAAAAAGAATATCTTCAAATAAAAACTACACAGATGCATTCTGTGAAACTTATTTCTGATCTGTAAATTCAGTTAACAGAGATAAAACATATTTTTGATTGAGCAGTTATGAAACACTCTTTTGTAGAAAATGCAAGTGGAGATTCGGAGCGCTGAGAGGGTAATAGTGGAAAAAGGAATGTCTTCAAATATAAACTACACAGAATCATTCGGTGAAACTTTTTCTGATCTGTGCATTCAGCTAACAGAGTTAAACCATACTTTTGATTGAGCAGATCTGAACACTCTTTCTGTAGAAAATGCAACTGGACATTTGGAGCGCTAAGAGAGTAGTAGTGGAAAAAGGAATATATTCAAATATAAACTACACAGAAGCATTCTGTGAAACTTCTTTCTGATCTGAGCATTCAGCTAACAGAGTTAAACCATACATTTGATTGAGCAGTTTTGAAACACTCTGTCTGTAGAAAATGCAACTGGACATTCGTAGCGCTAAGTGGGTAATAGTGGAAAAAAGAATATGTTCAAATATAAACTACACAGAAGCATTGTATGAAACTTCTTTCTGTTCTGTGCATTCAACTAACAGAGTTGAACCTTACTTTTGATTGAGCCTTTCTGAAACACTCTTTCTGTAGAAAATGCATTTGGACATTCTGAGCGCTAAGAGGCCTATATTGGGAAAAATAATATCTTCAAATAAAAACTACACAGAAGCATTGTGTGAAACTTATTTCTGATATGTTCATTAAGCTAACAGAGTTATACCATACTTTTGATTGCGCAGTTCTGAACACTCTTTCTGTAGAAAATGCAAGTGGACATTCGGAGCGCTAAGAGGGTAATAGTGGAAAAAGGAATATATTCAAATATAAACTACACAGTAGCATTCAGTGAAAATTCTTTTTGTTCTGTGCATTCAACTAACAGAGTTGAACCTTACTTTTTATTGAGCCGTTCTGAAACACTCTTTCTGTAGAAACTGCAATTGGACATGCTAAGCGCTAAGAGGCCTACATTGGGAAAAAGAATATCTTCAAATAAAAAATTCACAGATGCATTCTGTGAAACATATTTCTGATCTGTAAATTCAGTTAACAGAGATAAAACATATTTTTGATTGAGCAGTTATGAAACACTCTTTTTGTAGAAAATGCAAGTGGAGATTCGGAGCGCTAAGAGGGTAATATTGGAAAAAGGAATGTCTTCAAATATAAACTACACAGAATCATTCGGTGAAACTTCTTTCTGATCTGTGCATTCAGCTAACAGAGTTAAACCATACTTTTGATTGAGCAGATCTGAACACTCTTTCTGTAGAAAATGCAACTGGACATTTGGAGCGCTAAGAGCGTAGTAGTGGAAAAAGGAATATATTCAAATATAAACTACACAGAAGCATTCTGTGAAACTTCTTTCTGATCTGAGCATTCAGCTAACAGAATTAAACCATACTTTTGATTGAGCAGTTTTGAAACACTCTGTCTGTAGAAAATGCAACTGGACATTCGTAGCGCTAAGTGGGTAATAGTGGAAAAAAGAATATGTTCAAATATAAACTACACAGAAGCATTGTATGAAACTTCTTTCTGTTCTGTGCATTCAACTAACAGAGTTGAACCTTACTTTTGATTGAGCCGTTCTGAAACACTCTTTCTGTAGAAACTGCAATTGGACATTCTGAGCGCTAAGAGGCCTATATTGGGAAAAAGAATGTCTACAAATAAAAACTACACAGAAGAATTGTGTGAAACTTCTTTCTGTTCTGTTTGTTCAACTAAAAGAGTTGAACCTTAGTTTTGATTGAGCCGTTCTGAAACACTCTTTCTGTAGAAAATGCAAGTGGAGATTCAGAGCGCTAAGAGGGTAATAGTGGAAAAAGTAATGTCTCCAAATATAAACTACACAGAATCATTCGGTGAAACTTCTTTCTGATCTGTGCATTCAGCTAACAGAGTTAAACCATACTTTTGATTGAGCAGATCTGAACTCTCTTTCTGTAGAAAATGCAACTGGACATTTGGAGCGCTAAGAGAGTAGTAGTGGAAAAAGGAATATATTCAAATATAAACTACACAGAAGCATTCTGTGAAACTTCTTTCTGGTCTGAGCATTCAGCTAACAGAGTTAAACCATACTTTTGATTGAGCAGTTTTGAAACACTCTGTCTGTAGAAAATGCAACTGGACATTCGTAGCGCTAAGTGGGTAATAGTGGAAAAAAGAATATGTTCAAATATAAACTACACAGAAGCATTGTATGAAACTTCTTTCTGTTCTGTGCATTCAACTAACAGAGTTGAACCTTACTTGTGATTGAGCCTTTCTGAAACCCTCTTTCTGTAGAAACTGCAATTGGACATTCTGAGCGATAAGAGGCCTATATTGGGAAAAAAAATATCTTCAAATAAAAACTACCCAGAAGCATTGTGTGAAACTTATTTCTGATATGTTCATTAAGCTAACAGAGTTAAACCATACTTTTGATTGCGCAGTTCTGAACACTCTTTCTGTAGAAAATGCAAGTGGACATTCGGAGCGCTAAGAGGGTAATAGTGGAAAAAGGAATATATTCAAATATAAACTACACAGTAGCATTCTGTGAAAATTCTTTCTGTTCTGTGCATTCAACTAACAGATTTGAACCTTACTTTTGATTGAGCCGTTCTGAAACACTCTTTCTGTAGAAACTGCAATTGGACATGCTAAGCGCTAAGAGGCCTACATTGGGAAAAAGAATATCTTCAAATAAAAACTACACAGATGCATTCTGTGAAACTTATTTCTGATCTCTAAATTCAGTTAACAGAGATAAAACATATTTTTGATTGAGCAGTTATGAAACACTCCTTTGTAGAAAATGCAAGTGGAGATTCGGAGCGCTAAGAGCGTAGTAGTGGAAAAAGGAATATTTTCAAATATAAACTACACAGAAGCATTCTGTGAAACTTCTTTCTGATCTGAGCATTCAGCTAACAGAGTTAAACCATACTTTTGATTGAGCAGTTTTGAAACACTCTGTCTGTAGAAAATGCAACTGGACATTCGTAGCGCTAAGTGGGTAATAGTGGAAAAAAGAATATGTTCAAATATAAACTACACAGAAGCATTGTATGAAACTTCTTTCTGTTCTGTGCATTCAACTAACAGAGTTGAACCTTACTTTTGATTGAGCCTTTCTGAAACACTCTTTCTGTAGAAACTGCAATTGGACATTCTGAGCGCTAAGAGGCCTATATTGGGAAAAATAATATCTTCAAATAAAAACTACACAGAAGCATTGTGTGAAACTTATTTCTGATATGTTCATTAAGCTAACAGAGTTAAACCATACTTTTGATTGCGCAGTTCTGAACACTCTTTCTGTAGAAAATGCAAGTGGACATTCGGAGCGCTAAGAGGGTAATAGTGGAAAAAGGAATATATTCAAATATAAACTACACAGTAGCATTCTGTGAAAATTCTTTCTGTTCTGTGCATTCAACTAACAGAGTTGAACCTTACTTTTGATTGAGCCGTTCTGAATCACTCTTTCTGTAGAAACTGCAATTGGACATGCTAAGCGCTAAGAGGCCTACATTTTGAAAAAGAATATCTTCAAATAAAAACTACACAGATGCATTCTGTGAAACTTATTTCTGATCTGTAAATTCAGTTAACAGAGATAAAACATATTTTTGATTGAGCAGTTATGAAACACTCTTTTGTAGAAAATGCAAGTGGAGATTCGGAGCGCTGAGAGGGTAATAGTGGAAAAAGGAATGTCTTCAAATATAAACTACACAGAATCATTCGGTGAAACTTTTTCTGATCTGTGCATTCAGCTAACAGAGTTAAACCATACTTTTGATTGAGCAGATCTGAACACTCTTTCTGTAGAAAATGCAACTGGACATTTGGAGCGCTAAGAGAGTAGTAGTGGAAAAAGGAATATATTCAAATATAAACTACACAGAAGCATTCTGTGAAACTTCTTTCTGATCTGAGCATTCAGCTAACAGAGTTAAACCATACATTTGATTGAGCAGTTTTGAAACACTCTGTCTGTAGAAAATGCAACTGGACATTCGTAGCGCTAAGTGGGTAATAGTGGAAAAAAGAATATGTTCAAATATAAACTACACAGAAGCATTGTATGAAACTTCTTTCTGTTCTGTGCATTCAACTAACAGAGTTGAACCTTACTTTTGATTGAGCCTTTCTGAAACACTCTTTCTGTAGAAAATGCATTTGGACATTCTGAGCGCTAAGAGGCCTATATTGGGAAAAATAATATCTTCAAATAAAAACTACACAGAAGCATTGTGTGAAACTTATTTCTGATATGTTCATTAAGCTAACAGAGTTATACCATACTTTTGATTGCGCAGTTCTGAACACTCTTTCTGTAGAAAATGCAAGTGGACATTCGGAGCGCTAAGAGGGTAATAGTGGAAAAAGGAATATATTCAAATATAAACTACACAGTAGCATTCAGTGAAAATTCTTTTTGTTCTGTGCATTCAACTAACAGAGTTGAACCTTACTTTTTATTGAGCCGTTCTGAAACACTCTTTCTGTAGAAACTGCAATTGGACATGCTAAGCGCTAAGAGGCCTACATTGGGAAAAAGAATATCTTCAAATAAAAAATTCACAGATGCATTCTGTGAAACATATTTCTGATCTGTAAATTCAGTTAACAGAGATAAAACATATTTTTGATTGAGCAGTTATGAAACACTCTTTTTGTAGAAAATGCAAGTGGAGATTCGGAGCGCTAAGAGGGTAATATTGGAAAAAGGAATGTCTTCAAATATAAACTACACAGAATCATTCGGTGAAACTTCTTTCTGATCTGTGCATTCAGCTAACAGAGTTAAACCATACTTTTGATTGAGCAGATCTGAACACTCTTTCTGTAGAAAATGCAACTGGACATTTGGAGCGCTAAGAGCGTAGTAGTGGAAAAAGGAATATATTCAAATATAAACTACACAGAAGCATTCTGTGAAACTTCTTTCTGATCTGAGCATTCAGCTAACAGAATTAAACCATACTTTTGATTGAGCAGTTTTGAAACACTCTGTCTGTAGAAAATGCAACTGGACATTCGTAGCGCTAAGTGGGTAATAGTGGAAAAAAGAATATGTTCAAATATAAACTACACAGAAGCATTGTATGAAACTACTTTCTGTTCTGTGCATTCAACTAACAGAGTTGAACCTTACTTTTGATTGAGCCGTTCTGAAACACTCTTTCTGTAGAAACTGCAATTGGACATTCTGAGCGCTAAGAGGCCTATATTGGGAAAAAGAATGTCTACAAATAAAAACTACACAGAAGAATTGTGTGAAACTTCTTTCTGTTCTGTTTGTTCAACTAAAAGAGTTGAACCTTAGTTTTGATTGAGCCGTTCTGAAACACTCTTTCTGTAGAAAATGCAAGTGGAGATTCAGAGCGCTAAGAGGGTAATAGTGGAAAAAGTAATGTCTCCAAATATAAACTACACAGAATCATTCGGTGAAACTTCTTTCTGATCTGTGCATTCAGCTAACAGAGTTAAACCATACTTTTGATTGAGCAGATCTGAACTCTCTTTCTGTAGAAAATGCAACTGGACATTTGGAGCGCTAAGAGAGTAGTAGTGGAAAAAGGAATATATTCAAATATAAACTACACAGAAGCATTCTGTGAAACTTCTTTCTGATCTGAGCATTCAGCTAACAGAGTTAAACCATACTTTTGATTGAGCAGTTTTGAAACACTCTGTCTGTAGAAAATGCAACTGGACATTCGTAGCGCTAAGTGGGTAATAGTGGAAAAAAGAATATGTTCAAATATAAACTACACAGAAGCATTGTATGAAACTTCTTTCTGTTCTGTGCATTCAACTAACAGAGTTGAACCTTACTTTTGATTGAGCCTTTCTGAAACCCTCTTTCTGTAGAAACTGCAATTGGACATTCTGAGCGCTAAGAGGCCTATATTGGGAAAAAAAATATCTTCAAATAAAAACTACCCAGAAGCATTGTGTGAAACTTATTTCTGATATGTTCATTAAGCTAACAGAGTTAAACCATACTTTTGATTGCGCAGTTCTGAACACTCTTTCTGTAGAAAATGCAAGTGGACATTCGGAGCGCTAAGAGGGTAATAGTGGAAAAAGGAATATATTCAAATATAAACTACACAGTAGCATTCTGTGAAAATTCTTTCTGTTCTGTGCATTCAACTAACAGAGTTGAACCTTACTTTTGATTGAGCCGTTCTGAAACACTCTTTCTGTAGAAACTGCAATTGGACATGCTAAGCGCTAAGAGGCCTACATTGGGAAAAAGAATATCTTCAAATAAAAACTACACAGATGCATTCTGTGAAACTTATTTCTGATCTGTAAATTCAGTTAACAGAGATAAAACATATTTTTGATTGAGCAGTTATGAAACACTCCTTTGTAGAAAATGCAAGTGGAGATTCGGAGCGCTAAGTGCGTAGTAGTGGAAAAAGGAATATTTTCAAATATAAACTACACAGAAGCATTCTGTGAAACTTCTTTCTGATCTGAGCATTCAGCTAACAGAGTTAAACCATACTTTTGATTGAGCAGTTTTGAAACACTCTGTCTGTAGAAAATGCAACTGGACATTCGTAGCGCTAAGTGGGTAATAGTGGAAAAAAGAATATGTTCAAATATAAACTACACAGAAGCATTGTATGAAACTTCTTTCTGTTCTGTGCATTCAACTAACAGAGTTGAACCTTACTTTTGATTGAGCCGTTCTGAAACACTATTTCTGTAGAAACTGCAATTGGACATTCTGAGCGCTAAGAGGCCTATATTGGGAAAAAGAATGTCTACAAATAAAAACTACACAGAAGAATTGTGTGAAACTTCTTTCTGTTCTGTTTGTTCAACTAAAAGAGTTGAACCTTAGTTTTGATTGAGACGTTCTGAAACACTCTTTCTGTAGAAAATGCAAGTGGAGATTCGGAGCGCTAAGAGGGTAATAGTGGAAAAAGGAATGTCTCCAAATATAAACTTCACAGAATCATTCGGTGAAACTTCTTTCTGATCTGTGCATTCAGCTAACAGAGTTAAACCATACTTTTGATTGAGCAGATCTGAACTCTCTTTCTGTAGAAAATGCAACTGGACATTTGGAGCGTTAAGAGAGTGGTAGTGGAAAAAGGAATATATTCAAATATAAACTACACAGAAGCATTCTGTGAAACTTCTTTCTGATCTGAGCATTCAGCTAACAGAGTTAAACCATACTTTTGATTGAGCAGTTTTGAAACACTCTGTCTGTAGAAAATGCAACTGGACATTCGTAGCGCTAAGTGGGTAATAGTGGAAAAAAGAATATGTTCAAATATAAACTACACAGAAGCATTGTATGAAACTTCTTTCTGTTCTGTGCATTCAACTAACAGAGTTGAACCTTACTTTTGATTGAGCCTTTCTGAAACACTCTTTCTGTAGAAACTGCAATTGGATATTCTGAGCGCTAAGAGGCCTATATTGGGAAAAAGAATGTCTACAAATAAAAACTACACAGAAGAATTGTGTGAAACTTCTTTCTGTTCTGTTTGTTCAACTAAAAGAGTTGAACCTTAGTTTTGATTGAGCCGTTCAGAAACACTCTTTCTGTAGAAAATGCAAGTGGAGATTCGGAGCGCTAAGAGGGTAATAGTGGAAAAAGGAATGTCTCCAAATATAAACTTCACAGAATCATTCGGTGAAACTTCTTTCTGATCTGAGCATTCAGCTAACAGAGTTAAACCATACTTTTGATTGAGCAGATCTGAACTCTCTTTCTGTAGAAAATGCAACTGGACATTTGGAGCGCTAAGAGAGTAGTAGTGGAAAAAGGAATATATTCAAATATAAACTACACAGAAGCATTCTGTGAAACTTCTTTCTGATCTGAGCATTCAGCTAACAGAGTTAAGCCATACTTTTGATTGAGCAGTTTTGAAACACTCTGTCTGTAGAAAATGCCACTGGACATTCGTAGCGCTAAGTGGGTAATAGTGGAAAAAAGAATATGTTCAAATATAAACTACACAGAAGCATTGTATGAAACTTCTTTCTGTTCTGTGCATTCAACTAACAGAGTTGAACCTTACTTTTGATTGAGCCTTTCTGAAACACTCTTTCTGTAGAAACTGCAATTGGACATTCTGAGCGCTAAGAGGCCTATATTGGGAAAAATAATATCTTCAAATAAAAACTACACAGAAGCATTGTGTGAAACTTATTTCTGATATGTTCATTAAGCTAACAGAGTTAAACCATACTTTTGATTGCGCAGTTCTGAACACTCTTTCTGTAGAAAATGCAAGTGGACA
Source organism: Symphalangus syndactylus (assembly GCF_028878055.3). NCBI lineage: Eukaryota > Metazoa > Chordata > Mammalia > Primates > Hylobatidae > Symphalangus > Symphalangus syndactylus. The sequence continues at coordinate 13,847,337 of NC_072447.2, read as the reverse complement.
TTCGGAGTGCTAAGAGGGTAATAGTGGAAAAAGGAATATATTCAAATATAAACTACACAGTAGCATTCTGTGAAAATTCTTTCTGTTCTGTGCATTCAACTAACAGAGTTGAACCTTACTTTTGATTGAGCCGTTCTGAAACACTCTTTCTGTAGAAACTGCAATTGGACATGCTAAGCGCTTAGAGGCCTACATTTTGAAAAAGAATATCTTCAAATAAAAACTACACAGATGCATTCTGTGAAACTTATTTCTGATCTGTAAATTCAGTTAACAGAGATAAAACATATTTTTGATTGAGCAGTTATGAAACACTCTTTTTGTAGAAAATGCAAGTGGAGATTCGGAGCGCTAAGAGGGTAATAGTGGAAAAAGGAATGTCTTCAAATATAAACTACACAGAATCATTCGGTGAAACTTCTTTCTGATCTGTGCATTCAGCTAACAGAGTTAAACCATACTTTTGATTGAGCAGATCTGATCACTCTTTCTGTAGAAAATGCAACTGGACATTTGGAGCGCTAAGAGCGTAGTAGTGGAAAAAGGAATATATTCAAATATAAACTACACAGAAGCATTCTGTGAAACTTCTTTCTGATCTGAGCATTCAGCTAACAGAGTTAAACCATACTTTTGATTGAGCAGTTTTGAAACACTCTGTCTGTAGAAAATGCAACTGGACATTCGTAGCGCTAAGTGGGTAATAGTGGAAAAAAGAATATGTTCAAATATAAACTACACAGAAGCATTGTATGAAACTTCTTTCTGTTCTGTGCATTCAACTAACAGAGTTGAACCTTACTTTTGATTGAGCCTTTCTGAAACACTCTTTCTGTAGAAACTGCAATTGGACATTCTGAGCGCTAAGAGGCCTATATTGGGAAAAAGAATGTCTACAATTAAAAACTACACAGAAGAATTGTGTGAAACTTCTTTCTGTTCTGTTTGTTCAACTAAAAGAGTTGAACCTTAGTTTTGATTGAGCCGTTCTGAAACACTCTTTCTGTAGAAAATGCAAGTGGAGATTCGGAGCGCTAAGAGGGTAATAGTGGAAAAAGGAATGTCTCCAAATATAAACTACACAGAATCATTCGGTGAAACTTCTTTCTGATCTGTGCATTCAGCTAACAGAGTTAAACCATACTTTTGATTGAGCAGATCTGAACTCTCTTTCTGTAGAAAATGCAACTGGACATTTGGAGCGCTAAGAGAGTAGTAGTGGAAAAAGGAATATATTCAAATATAAACTACACAGAAGCATTCTGTGAAACTTCTTTCTGATCTGAGCATTCAGCTAACAGAGTTAAACCATACTTTTGATTGAGCAGTTTTGAAACACTCTGTCTGTAGAAAATGCAACTGGACATTCGTAGCGCTAAGTGGGTAATAGTGGAAAAAAGAATATGTTCAAATATAAACTACACAGAAGCATTGTATGAAACTTCTTTCTGTTCTGTGCATTCAACTAACAGAGTTGAACCTTACTTTTGATTGAGCCTTTCTGAAACCCTCTTTCTGTAGAAATTGCAATTGGACATTCTGAGCGCTAAGAGGCCTATATTGGGAAAAAAAATATCTTCAAATAAAAACTACCCAGAAGCATTGTGTGAAACTTATTTCTGATATGTTCATTAAGCTAACAGAGTTAAACCATACTTTTGATTGCGCAGTTCTGAACACTCTTTCTGTAGAAAATGCAAGTGGACATTCGGAGCGCTAAGAGGGTAATAGTGGAAAAAGGAATATATTCAAATATAAACTACACAGTAGCATTCTGTGAAAATTCTTTCTGTTCTGTGCATTCAACTAACAGAGTTGAACCTTACTTTTGATTGAGCCGTTCTGAAACACTCTTTCTGTAGAAACTGCAATTGGACATGCTAAGCGCTAAGAGGCCTACATTGGGAAAAAGAATATCTTCAAATAAAAACTACACAGATGCATTCTGTGAAACTTATTTCTGATCTGTAAATTCAGTTAACAGAGATAAAACATATTTTTGATTGAGCAGTTATGAAACACTCCTTTGTAGAAAATGCAAGTGGAGATTCGGAGCGCTAAGAGCGTAGTAGTGGAAAAAGGAATATTTTCAAATATAAACTACACAGAAGCATTCTGTGAAACTTCTTTCTGATCTGAGCATTCAGCTAACAGAGTTAAACCATACTTTTGATTGAGCAGTTTTGAAACACTCTGTCTGTAGAAAATGCAACTGGACATTCGTAGCGCTAACTGGGTAATAGTGGAAAAAAGAATATGTTCAAATATAAACTACACAGAAGCATTGTATGAAACTTCTTTCTGTTCTGTGCATTCAACTAACAGAGTTGAACCTTACTTTTGATTGAGCCGTTCTGAAACACTATTTCTGTAGAAACTGCAATTGGACATTCTGAGCGCTAAGAGGCCTATATTGGGAAAAAGAATGTCTACAAATAAAAACTACACAGAAGAATTGTGTGAAACTTCTTTCTGTTCTGTTTGTTCAACTAAAAGAGTTGAACCTTAGTTTTGATTGAGACGTTCTGAAACACTCTTTCTGTAGAAAATGCAAGTGGAGATTCGGAGCGCTAAGAAGGTAATAGTGGAAAAAGGAATGTCTCCAAATATAAACTTCACAGAATCATTCGGTGAAAATTCTTTCTGATCTGTGCATTCAGCTAACAGAGTTAAACCATACTTTTGATTGAGCAGATCTGAACTCTCTTTCTGTAGAAAATGCAACTGGACATTTGGAGCGTTAAGAGAGTGGTAGTGGAAAAAGGAATATATTCAAATATAAACTACACAGAAGCATTCTGTGAAACTTCTTTCTGATCTGAGCATTCAGCTAACAGAGTTAAACCATACTTTTGATTGAGCAGTTTTGAAACACTCTGTCTGTAGAAAATGCAACTGGACATTCGTAGCGCTAAGTGGGTAATAGTGGAAAAAAGAATATGTTCAAATATAAACTACACAGAAGCATTGTATGAAACTTCTTTCTGTTCTGTGCATTCAACTAACAGAGTTGAACCTTACTTTTGATTGAGCCTTTCTGAAACACTCTTTCTGTAGAAACTGCAATTGGATATTCTGAGCGCTAAGAGGCCTATATTGGGAAAAAGAATGTCTACAAATAAAAACTACACAGAAGAATTGTGTGAAACTTCTTTCTGTTCTGTTTGTTCAACTAAAAGAGTTGAACCTTAGTTTTGATTGAGCCGTTCAGAAACACTCTTTCTGTAGAAAATGCAAGTGGAGATTCGGAGCGCTAAGAGGGTAATAGTGGAAAAAGGAATGTCTCCAAATATAAACTTCACAGAATCATTCGGTGAAACTTCTTTCTGATCTGAGCATTCAGCTAACAGAGTTAAACCATACTTTTGATTGAGCAGATCTGAACTCTCTTTCTGTAGAAAATGCAACTGGACATTTGGAGCGCTAAGAGAGTAGTAGTGGAAAAAGGAATATATTCAAATATAAACTACACAGAAGCATTCTGTGAAACTTCTTTCTGATCTGAGCATTCAGCTAACAGAGTTAAACCATAATTTTGATTGAGCAGTTTTGAAACACTCTGTCTGTAGAAAATGCCACTGGACATTCGTAGCGCTAAGTGGGTAATAGTGGAAAAAAGAATATGTTCAAATATAAACTACACAGAAGCATTGTATGAAACTTCTTTCTGTTCTGTGCATTCAACTAACAGAGTTGAACCTTACTTTTGATTGAGCCTTTCTGAAACACTCTTTCTGTAGAAACTGCAATTGGACATTCTGAGCGCTAAGAGGCCTATATTGGGAAAAATAATATCTTCAAATAAAAACTACACAGAAGCATTGTGTGAAACTTATTTCTGATATGTTCATTAAGCTAACAGAGTTAAACCATACTTTTGATTGCGCAGTTCTGAACACTCTTTCTGTAGAAAATGCAAGTGGACATTCGGAGTGCTAAGAGGGTAATAGTGGAAAAAGGAATATATTCAAATATAAACTACACAGTAGCATTCTGTGAAAATTCTTTCTGTTCTGTGCATTCAACTAACAGAGTTGAACCTTACTTTTGATTGAGCCGTTCTGAAACACTCTTTCTGTAGAAACTGCAATTGGACATGCTAAGCGCTTAGAGGCCTACATTTTGAAAAAGAATATCTTCAAATAAAAACTACACAGATGCATTCTGTGAAACTTATTTCTGATCTGTAAATTCAGTTAACAGAGATAAAACATATTTTTGATTGAGCAGTTATGAAACACTCTTTTTGTAGAAAATGCAAGTGGAGATTCGGAGCACTAAGAGGGTAATAGTGGAAAAAGGAATGTCTTCAAATATAAACTACACAGAATCATTCGGTGAAACATCTTTCTGATCTGTGCATTCAGCTAACAGAGTTAAACCATACTTTTGATTGAGCAGATCTGAACACTCTTTCTGTAGAAAATGCAACTGGACATTTGGAGCGCTAAGAGCGTAGTAGTGGAAAAAGGAATATATTCAAATATAAACTACACAGAAGCATTCTGTGAAACTTCTTTCTGATCTGAGCATTCAGCTAACAGAGTTAAACCATACTTTTGATTGAGCAGTTTTGAAACACTCTGTCTGTAGAAAATGCAACTGGACATTCGTAGCGCTAAGTGGGTAATAGTGGAAAAAAGAATATGTTCAAATATAAACTACACAGAAGCATTGTATGAAACTTCTTTCTGTTCTGTGCATTCAACTAACAGAGTTGAACCTTACTTTTGAATGAGCCTTTCTGAAACACTCTTTCTGTAGAAACTGCAATTGGATATTCTGAGCGCTAAGAGGCCTATATTGGGAAAAAGAATGTCTACAAATAAAAACTACACAGAAGAATTGTGTGAAACTTCTTTCTGTTCTGTTTGTTCAACTAAAAGAGTTGAACCTTAGTTTTGATTGAGCCGTTCAGAAACACTCTTTCTGTAGAAAATGCAAGTGGAGATTCGGAGCGCTAAGAGGGTAATAGTGGAAAAAGGAATGTCTCCAAATATAAACTTCACAGAATCATTCGGTGAAACTTCTTTCTGATCTGAGCATTCAGCTAACAGAGTTAAACCATACTTTTGATTGAGCAGATCTGAACTCTCTTTCTGTAGAAAATGCAACTGGACATTTGGAGCGCTAAGAGAGTAGTAGTGGAAAAAGGAATATATTCAAATATAAACTACACAGAAGCATTCTGTGAAACTTCTTTCTGATCTGAGCATTCAGCTAACAGAGTTAAACCATACTTTTGATTGAGCAGTTTTGAAACACTCTGTCTGTAGAAAATGCCACTGGACATTCGTAGCGCTAAGTGGGTAATAGTGGAAAAAAGAATATGTTCAAATATAAACTACACAGAAGCATTGTATGAAACTTCTTTCTGTTCTGTGCATTCAACTAACAGAGTTGAACCTTACTTTTGATTGAGCCTTTCTGAAACACTCTTTCTGTAGAAACTGCAATTGGACATTCTGAGCGCTAAGAGGCCTATATTGGGAAAAATAATATCTTCAAATAAAAACTACACAGAAGCATTGTGTGAAACTTATTTCTGATATGTTCATTAAGCTAACAGAGTTAAACCATACTTTTGATTGCGCAGTTCTGAACACTCTTTCTGTAGAAAATGCAAGTGGACATTCGGAGTGCTAAGAGGGTAATAGTGGAAAAAGGAATATATTCAAATATAAACTACACAGTAGCATTCTGTGAAAATTCTTTCTGTTCTGTGCATTCAACTAACAGAGTTGAACCTTACTTTTGATTGAGCCGTTCTGAAACACTCTTTCTGTAGAAACTGCAATTGGACATGCTAAGCGCTTAGAGGCCTACATTTTGAAAAAGAATATCTTCAAATAAAAACTACACAGATGCATTCTGTGAAACTTATTTCTGATCTGTAAATTCAGTTAACAGAGATAAAACATATTTTTGATTGAGCAGTTATGAAACACTCTTTTTGTAGAAAATGCAAGTGGAGATTCGGAGCGCTAAGAGGGTAATAGTGGAAAAAGGAATGTCTTCAAATATAAACTACACAGAATCATTCGGTGAAACATCTTTCTGATCTGTGCATTCAGCTAACAGGGTTAAACCATACTTTTGATTGAGCAGATCTGAACACTCTTTCTGTAGAAAATGCAACTGGACATTTGGAGCGCTAAGAGCGTAGTAGTGGAAAAAGGAATATATTCAAATATAAACTACACAGAAGCATTCTGTGAAACTTCTTTCTGATCTGAGCATTCAGCTAACAGAGTTAAACCATACTTTTGATTGAGCAGTTTTGAAACACTCTGTCTGTAGAAAATGCAACTGGACATTCGTAGCGCTAAGTGGGTAATAGTGGAAAAAAGAATATGTTCAAATATAAACTACACAGAAGCATTGTATGAAACTTCTTTCTGTTCTGTGCATTCAACTAACAGAGTTGAACCTTACTTTTGATTGAGCCTTTCTGAAACACTCTTTCTGTAGAAACTGCAATTGGACATTCTGAGCGCTAAGAGACCTATATTGGGAAAAAGAATGTCTACAATTAAAAACTACACAGAAGAATTGTGTGAAACTTCTTTCTGTTCTGTTTGTTCAACTAAAAGAGTTGAACCTTAGTTTTGATTGAGCCGTTCTGAAACACTCTTTCTGTAGAAAATGCAAGTGGAGATTCGGAGCGCTAAGAGGGTAATAGTGGAAAAAGGAACGTCTCCAAATATAAACTTCACAGAATCATTCGGTGAAACTTCTTTCTGATCTGTGCATTCAGCTAACAGAGTTAAACCATACTTTTGATTGAACAGATCTGAACTCTCTTTCTGTAGAAAATGCAACTGGACATTTGGAGAGCTAAGAGAGTAGTAGTGGAAAAAGTAATATATTCAAATATAAACTACACAGAAGCATTCTGTGAAACTTCTTTCTGATCTGAGCATTCAGCTAACAGAGTTAAACCATACTTTTGATTGAGCAGTTTTGAAACACTCTGTCTGTAGAAAATGCAACTGGACATTCGTAGCGCTAAGTGGGTAATAGTGGAAAAAAGAATATGTTCAAATATAAACTACACAGAAGCATTGTATGAAACTACTTTCTATTCTGTGCATTCAACTAACAGAGTTGAACCTTACTTTTGATTGAGCCTTTCTGAAACACTCTTTCTGTAGAAACTGCAATTGGACATTCTGAGCGCTAAGAGGCCTATATTGGGAAAAATAATGTCTTCAAATAAAAACTACACAGAAGCATTGTGTGAAACTTATTTCTGATATGTTCATTAAGCTAACAGAGTTAAACCATACTTTTGATTGCGCAGTTCTGAACACACTTTCTGTAGAAAATGCAAGTGGACATTCGGAGCGCTAAGAGGGTAATAGTGGAAAAAGGAATATATTCAAATATAAACTACACAGTAGCATTCTGTGAAAATTCTTTCTGTTCTGTGCATTCAACTAACGGAGTTGAACCTTACTTTTGATTGAGCCGTTCTGAAACACTCTTTCTGTAGAAACTGCAATTGGACATGCTAAGCGCTAAGAGGCCTACATTGGGAAAAAGAATATCTTCAAATAAAAACTACACAGATGCATTCTGTGAAAGTTATTTCTGATCTGTAAATTCAGTTAACGGAGATAAAACATATTTTTGATTGAGCAGTTATGAAACACTCTTTTTGTAGAAAATGCAAGTGGAGATTCGGAGCGCTAAGAGGGTAATAGTGGAAAAAGGAATGTCTTCAAATATAAACTACACAGAATCATTCGGTGAAACTTCTTTCTGATCTGTGCATTCAGCTAACAGAGTTAAACCATACTTTTGATTGAGCAGATCTGAACACTCTTTCTGTAGAAAACGCAACTGGACAATTGGAGCGCTAAGAGCGTAGTAGTGGAAACAGGAATATATTCAAATATAAACTACACAGAAGCATTCTGTGAAACTTCTTTCTGATCTGAGCATTCAGCTAACAGAGTTAAACCATACTTTTGATTGAGCAGTTTTGAAACACTCTGTCTGTAGAAAATGCAACTGGACATTCGTAGCGCTAAGTGGGTAATAGTGGAAAAAAGAATATGTTCAAATATAAACTACACAGAAGCATTGTATGAAACTTCTTTCTGTTCTGTGCATTCAACTAACAGAGTTGAACCTTACTATTGATTGAGCCGTTCTGAAACACTCTTTCTGTAGAAACTGCAATTGGACATTCTGAGCGCTAAGAGGCCTATATTGGGAAAAAGAATGTCTACAAATAAAAACTACACAGAAGAATTGTGTGAAACTTCTTTCTGTTCTGTTTGTTCAACTAAAAGAGTTGAACCTTAGTTTTGATTGAGCCGTTCTGAAACACTCTTTCTGTAGAAAATGCAAGTGGAGATTCGGAGCGCTAAGAGGGTAATAGTGGAAAAAGGAATGTCTCCAAATATAAACTTCACAGAATCATTCGGTGAAACATCTTTCTGATCTGTGCATTCAGCTAACAGAGTTAAACCATACTTTTGATTGAGCAGATCTGAACTCTCTTTCTGTAGAAAATGCAACTGGACATTTGGAGAGCTAAGAGAGTAGTAGTGGAAAAAGGAATATATTCAAATATAAACTACACAGAAGCATTCTGTGAAACTACTTTCTGATCTGAGCATTCAGCTAACAGAGTTAAACCATACTTTTGATTGAGCAGTTTTGAAACACTCTGTCTGTAGAAAATGCAACTGGACATTCGTAGCGCTAAGTGGGTAATAGTGGAAAAAAGAATATGTTCAAATATAAACTACACAGAAGCATTGTATGAAACTTCTTTCTGTTCTGTGCATTCAACTAACAGAGTTGAACCTTACTTTTGATTGAGCCTTTCTGAAACACTCTTTCTGTAGAAACTGCAATTGGACATTCTGAGCGCTAAGAGGCCTATATTGGGAAAAATAATATCTTCAAATAAAAACTACACAGAAGCATTGTGTGAAACTTATTTCTGATATGTTCATTAAGCTAACAGAGTTAAACCATACTTTTGATTGCGCAGTTCTGAACACTCTTTCTGTAGAAAATGCAAGTGGACATTCGGAGCGCTAAGAGGGTAATAGTGGAAAAAGGAATATATTCAAATATAAACTACACAGTAGCATTCTGTGAAAATTCTTTCTGTTCTGTGCATTCAACTAACAGAGTTGAACCTTACTTTTGATTGAGCCGTTCTGAAACACTCTTTCTGTAGAAACTGCAATTGGACATGCTAAGCGCTAAGAGGCCTACGTTGGGAAAAAGAATATCTTCAAATAAATACTACACAGATGCATTCTGTGAAAGTTATTTCTGATCTGTAAATTCAGTTAACAGAGATAAAACATATTTTTGATTGAGCAGTTATGAAACACTCTTTTTGTAGAAAATGCAAGTGGAGATTCGGAGCGCTAAGAGGGTAATAGTGGAAAAAGGAATGTCTTCAAATATAAACTACACAGAATCATTCGGTGAAACTTCTTTCTGATCTGTGCATTCAGCTAACAGAGTTAAACCATACTTTTGATTGAGCAGATCTGAACACTCTTTCTGTAGAAAATGCAACTGGACATTTGGAGCGCTAAGAGCGTAGTAGTGGAAAAAGGAATATATTCAAATATAAACTACACAGAAGCATTCTGTGAAACTTCTTTCTGATCTGAGCATTCAGCTAACAGAGTTAAACCATACTTTTGATTGAGCAGTTTTGAAACACTCTGTCTGTAGAAAATGCAACTGGACATTCGTAGCGCTAAGTGGGTAATAGTGGAAAAAAGAATATGTTCAAATAGAAACTACACAGAAGCATTGTATGAAACTTCTTTCTGTTCTGTGCATTCAACTAACAGAGTTGAACCTTACTTTTGATTGAGCCGTTCTGAAACACTCTTTCTGTAGAAACTGCAATTGGACATTCTGAGCGCTAAGAGGCCTATATTGGGAAAAAGAATGTCTACAAATAAAAACTACACAGAAGAATTGTGTGAAACTTCTTTCTGTTCTGTTTGTTCAACTAAAAGAGTTGAACCTTAGTTTTGATTGAGCCGTTCTGAAACACTCTTTCTGTAGAAAATGCAAGTGGAGATTCGGAGCGCTAAGAGGGTAATAGTGGAAAAAGGAATGTCTCCAAATATAAACTACACAGAATCATTCGGTGAAACTTCTTTCTGATCTGTGCATTCAGCTAACAGAGTTAAACCATACTTTTGATTGAGGAGTTTTGAAACACTCTGTCTGTAGAAAATGCAACTGGACATTCGTAGCGCTAAGTGGGTAATAGTGGAAAAAAGAATATGTTCAAATATAAACTACACAGAAGCATTGTATGAAACTTCTTTCTGTTCTGTGCATTCAACTAACAGAGTTGAACCTTACATTTGATTGAGCCTTTCTGAAACACTCTTTCTGTAGAAACTGCAATTGGACATTCTGAGCGCTAAGAGGACTCTATTGGGAAAAATAATATCTTCAAATAAAAACTACACAGAAGCATTGTGTGAAACTTATTTCTGATATGTTCATTAAGCTAACAGAGTTAAACCATACTTTTGATTGCGCAGTTCTGAACACTCTTTCTGTAGAAAATGCAAGTGGACATTCGGAGCGCTAAGAGGGTAATAGTGGAAAAAGGAATATATTCAAATATAAACTACACAGTAGCATTCTGTGAAAATTCTTTCTGTTCTGTGCATTCAACTAACAGAGTTGAACCTTACTTTTGATTGAGCCGTTCTGAAACACTCTTTCTGTAGAAACTGCAATTGGACATGCTAAGCGCTAAGAGGCCTACATTGGGAAAAAGAATATCTTCAAATAAAAACTACACAGATGCATTCTGTGAAACTTATTTCTGATCTGTAAATTCAGTTAACAGAGATAAAACATATTTTTGATTGAGCAGTTATGAAACACTCTTTTTGTAGAAAATGCAAGTGGAGATTCGGAGCGCTAAGAGGGTTATAGTGGAAAAAGGAATGTCTTCAAATATAAACTACACAGAATCATTCGGTGAAACTTCTTTCTGATCTGTGCATTCAGCTAACAGAGTTAAACCATACTTTTGATTGAGCAGATCTGAACACTCTTTCTGTAGAAAATGCAACTGGACATTTGGAGCGCTAAGAGCGTAGTAGTGGAAAAAGGAATATATTCAAATATAAACTACACAGAAGCATTCTGTGAAACTTCTTTCTGATCTGAGCATTCAGCTAACAGAGTTAAACCATACTTTTGATTGAGCAGTTTTGAAACACTCTGTCTGTAGAAAATGCAACTGGACATTCGTAGCGCTAATTGGGTAATAGTGGAAAAAAGAATATGTTCAAATATAAACTACACAGAAGCATTGTATGAAACTTCTTTCTGTTCTGTGCATTCAACTAACAGAGTTGAACCTTACTTTTGATTGAGCCGTTCTGAAACACTCTTTCTGTAGAAACTGCAATTGGACATTCTGAGCGCTAAGAGGCCTATATTGGGAAAAAGAATGTCTACAAATAAAAACTACACAGAAGAATTGTGTGAAACTTCTTTCTGTTCTGTTTGTTCAACTAAAAGAGTTGAACCTTAGTTTTGATTGAGCCGTTCTGAAACACTCTTTCTGTAGAAAATGCAAGTGGAGTTTCGGAGCGCTAAGAGGGTAATAGTGGAAAAAGGAATGTCTCCAAATATAAACTACACAGAATCATTCGGTGAAACTTCTTTCTGATCTGTGCATTCAGCTAACAGAGTTAAACCATACTTTTGATTGAGCAGATCTGAACTCTCTTTCTGTAGAAAATGCAACTGGACATTTGGAGCCCTAAGAGAGTAGTAGTGGAAAAAGGAATATATTCAAATATAAACTACACAGAAGCATTCTGTGAAACTTCTTTCTGATCTGAGCATTCAGCTAACAGAGTTAAACCATACTTTTGATTGAGCAGTTTTGAAACACTCTGTCTGTAGAAAATGCAACTGGACATTCGTAGCGCTAAGTGGGTAATAGTGGAAAAAAGAATATGTTCAAATATAAACTACACAGAAGCATTGTATGAAACTTCTTTCTGTTCTGTGCATTCAACTAACAGAGTTGAACCTTACTTTTGATTGAGCCTTTCTGAAACACTCTTTCTGTAGAAACTGCAATTGGACATTCTGAGCGCTAAGAGGCCTATATTGGGAAAAATAATATCTTCAAATAAAAACTACACAGAAGCATTGTGTGAAACTTATTTCTGATATGTTCATTAAGCTAACAGAGTTAAACCATACTTTTGATTGCGCAGTTCTGAACACTCTTTCTGTAGAAAATGCAAGTGGACATTCGGAGCGCTAAGAGGGTAATAGTGGAAAAAGGAATATATTCAAATATAAACTACACAGTAGCATTCTGTGAAAATTCTTTCTGTTCTGTGCATTCAACTAACAGAGTTGAACCTTACTTTTGATTGAGCCGTTCTGAAACACTCTTTCTGTAGAAACTGCAATTGGACATGCTAAGCGCTAAGAGGCCTACATTGGGAAAAAGAATATCTTCAAATAAAAACTACACAGATGCATTCTGTGAAACTTATTTCTGATCTGTAAATTCAGTTAACAGAGATAAAACATATTTTTGATTGAGCAGTTATGAAACACTCTTTTTGTAGAAAATGCAAGTGGAGATTCGGAGCGCTAAGAGGGTAATAGTGGAAAAAGGAATGTCTTCAAATATAAACTACACAGAATCATTCGGTGAAACTTCTTTCTGATCTGTGCATTCAGCTAACAGGGTTAAACCATACTTTTGATTGAGCATATCTGAACACTCTTTCTGTAGAAAATGCAACTGGACATTTGGAGCGCTAAGAGCGTATTAGTGGAAAAAGGAATATATTCAAATATAAACTACACAGAAGCATTCTGTGAAACTTCTTTCTGATCTGAGCATTCAGCTAACAGAGTTAAACCATACTTTTGATTGAGCAGTTTTGAAACACTCTGTCTGTAGAAAATGCAACTGGACATTCGTAGCGCTAAGTGGGTAATAGTGGAAAAAAGAATATGTTCAAATATAAACTACACAGAAGCATTGTATGAAACTTCTTTCTGTTCTGTGCATTCAACTAACAGAGTTGAACCTTACTTTTGATTGAGACGTTCTGAAACACTCTTTCTGTAGAAACTGCAATTGGACATTCTGAGCGCTAAGAGGCCTATATTGGGAAAAAGAATGTCTACAAATAAAAACTACACAGAAGAATTGTGTGAAACTTCTTTCTGTTCTGTTTGTTCAACTAAAAGAGTTGAACCTTAGTTTTGATTGAGCCGTTCTGAAACACTCTTTCTGTAGAAAATGCAAGTGGAGATTCGGAGCGCTAAGAGGGTAATAGTGGAAAAAGGAATGTCTCCAAATATAAACTTCACAGAATCATTCGGTGAAACTTCTTTCTGATCTGTGCATTCAGCTAACAGAGTTAAACCATACTTTTGATTGAGCAGATCTGAACTCTCTTTCTGTAGAAAATGCAACTGGACATTTGGAGCGCTAAGAGAGTAGTAGTGGAAAAAGGAATATATTCAAATATAAACTACACAGAAGCATTCTGTGAAACTTCTTTCTGATCTGAGCATTCAGCTAACAGAGTTAAACCATACTTTTGATTGAGCAGTTTTGAAACACTCTGTCTGTAGAAAATGCAACTGGACATTCGTAGCGCTAAGTGGGTAATAGTGGAAAAAAGAATATGTTCAAATATAAACTACACAGAAGCATTGTATGAAACTTCTTTCTGTTCTGTGCATTCAACTAACAGAGTTGAACCTTACTTTTGATTGAGCCTTTCTGAAACACTCTTTCTGTAGAAACTGCAATTGGACATTCTGAGCGCTAAGAGGCCTCTATTGGGAAAAATAATATCTTCAAATAAAAACTACACAGAAGCATTGTGTGAAACTTATTTCTGATATGTTCATTAAGCTAACAGAGTTAAACCATACTTTTGATTGCGCAGTTCTGAACACTCTTTCTGTAGAAAATGCAAGTGGACATTCGGAGCGCTAAGAGGGTAATAGTGGAAAAAGGAATATATTCAAATATAAACTACACAGTAGCATTCTGTGAAAATTCTTTCTGTTCTGTGCATTGAACTAACAGAGTTGAACCTTACTATTGATTGAGCCGTTCTGAAACACTCTTTCTGTAGAAACTGCAATTGGACATGCTAAGCGCTAAGAGGCCTACATTGAGAAAAAAATATCTTCAAATAAAAACTACACAGATGCATTCTGTGAAACTTATTTCTGATCTGTAAATTCAGTTAACAGAGATAAAACATATTTTTGATTGAGCAGTTATGAAACACTCTTTTTGTAGAAAATGCAAGTGGAGATTCGGAGCGCTAAGAGGGTAATAGTGGAAAAAGGAATGTCTTCAAATATAAACTACACAGAATCATTCGGTGAAACTTCTTTCTGATCTGTGCATTCAGCTAACAGAGTTAAACCATACTTTTGATTGAGCAGATCTGAACACTCTTTCTGTAGAAAATGCAACTGGACATTTGGAGCGCTAAGAGCGTAGTAGTGGAAAAAGGAATATATTCAAATATAAACTACACAGAAGCATTCTGTGAAACTTCTTTCTGATCTGAGCATTCAGCTAACAGAGTTAAACCATACTTTTGATTGAGCAGTTTTGAAACACTCTGTCTGTAGAAAATGCAACTGGACATTCGTAGCGCTAAGTGGGTAATAGTGGAAAAAAGAATATGTTCAAATATAAACTACACAGAAGCATTGTATGAAACTTCTTTCTGTTCTGTGCATTCAACTAACAGAGTTGAACCTTACTTTTGATTGAGCCGTTCTGAAACACTCTTTCTGTAGAAACTGCAATTGGACATTCTGAGCGCTAAGAGGCCTATATTGGGAAAAAGAATGTCTACAAATAAAAACTACACAGAAGAATTGTGTGAAACTTCTTTCTGTTCTGTTTGTTCAACTAAAAGAGTTGAACCTTAGTTTTGATTGAGCCGTTCTGAAACACTCTTTCTGTAGAAAATGCAAGTGGAGATTCGGAGCGCTAAGAGGGTAATAGTGGAAAAAGGAATGTCTCCAAATATAAACTTCACAGAATCATTCGGTGAAACTTCTTTCTGATATGTGCATTCAGCTAACAGAGTTAAACCATACTTTTGATTGAGCAGATCTGAACTCTCTTTCTGTAGAAAATGCAACTGGACATTTGGAGAGCTAAGAGAGTAGTAGTGGAAAAAGGAATATATTCAAATATAAACTACACAGAAGCATTCTGTGAAACTTCTTTCTGATCTGAGCATTCAGCTAACAGAGTTAAACCATACTTTTGATTGAGCAGTTTTGAAACACTCTGTCTGTAGAAAATGCAACTGGACATTCGTAGCGCTAAGTGGGTAATAGTTGAAAAAAGAATATGTTCAAATATAAACTACACAGAAGCATTGTATGAAACTACTTTCTGTTCTGTGCATTCAACTAACAGAGTTGAACCTTACTTTTGATTGAGCCTTTCTGAAACACTCTTTCTGTAGAAACTGCAATTGGACATTCTGAGCGCTAAGAGGCCTCTATTGGGAAAAATAATATCTTCAAATAAAAACTACACAGAAGCATTGTGTGAAACTTATTTCTGATATGTTCATTAAGCTAACAGAGTTAAACCATACTTTTGATTGCGCAGTTCTGAACACTCTTTCTGTAGAAAATGCAAGTGGACATTCGGAGCGCTAAGAGGGTAATAGTGGAAAAAGGAATATATTCAAATATAAACTACACAGTAGCATTCTGTGAAAATTCTTTCTGTTCTGTGCATTCAACTAACAGAGTTGAACCTTACTTTTGATTGAGCCGTTCTGAAACACTCTTTCTGTAGAAACTGCAATTGGACATTCTGAGCGCTAAGAGGCCTATATTGGGAAAAAGAATGTCTACAAATAAAAACTACACAGAAGAATTGTGTGAAACTTCTTTCTGTTCTGTTTGTTCAACTAAAAGATTTGAACCTTAGTTTTGATTGAGGCGTTCTGAAACACTCTTTCTGTAGAAAATGCAAGTGGAGATTCGGTGCGCTAAGAGGGTAATAGTGGAAAAAGGAATGTCTCCAAATATAAACTACACAGAATCATTCTGTGAAACTTCTTTCTGATCCGTGCATTCAGCTAACAGAGTTAAACCATACTTTTGATTGACCAGATCTGAACTCTCTTTCTGTAGAAAATTCAACTGGACATTTGGAGCGCTAAGAGCGTAGTAGTGGAAAAAGGAATATATTCAAATATAAACTACACAGAAGCATTCTGTGAAACTTCTTTCTGATCTGAGCATTCAGCTAACAGAGTTAAACCATACTTTTGATTGAGCAGTTTTGAAACACTCTGTCTGTAGAAAATGCAACTGGACATTCCTAGCGCTAAGTGGGTAAGAGTGGAAAAAAGAATATGTTCAAATATAAACTACACAGAAGCATTGTATGAAACTTCTTTCTGTTCTGTGCATTCAACTAACAGAGTTGAACCTTACTTTTGATTGAGCCGTTCTGAAACACTCTTTCTGTAGAAACTGCAATTGGACATTCTGAGTGCTAAGAGGCCTATATTGGGAAAAGAATGTCTACAAATAAAAACTACACAGAAGAATTGTGTGAAACTTCTTTCTGTTCTGTTTGTTCAACAAAAAGAGTTGAACCTTAGTTTTGATTGAGCCGTTCTGAAACACTCTTTCTGTAGAAAATGCAAGTGGAGATTCGGAGCGCTAGGAGGGTAATAGTGGAAAAAGGAATGTCTCCAAATATAAACTACACAGAATCATTCGGTGAAACTTCTTTCTGATCTGTGCATTCAGCTAACAGAGTTAAACCATACTTTTGATTGAGCAGATCTGAACTCTCTTTCTGTAGAAAATGCAACTGGACATTTGGAGCGCTAAGAGAGTAGTAGTGGAAAAAGGAATACATTCAAATATAAACTACACAGAAGCATTCTGTGAAACTTCTTTCTGATCTGAGCATTCAGCTAACAGAGTTAAACCATACTTTTGATTGAGCAGTTTTGAAACACTCTGTCTGTAGAAAATGCAACTGGACATTCGTAGCGCTAAGTGGGTAATAGTGGAAAAAAGAATATGTTCAAATATAAACTACACAGAAGCATTGTATGAAACTTCTTTCTGTTCTGTGCATTCAACTAACAGAGTTGAACCTTACTTTTGATTGAGCCTTTCTGAAACACTCTTTCTGTAGAAACTGCAATTGGACATTCTGAGCGCTAAGAGGCCTCTATTGGGAAAAATAATATCTTCAAATAAAAACTACACAGAAGCATTGTGTGAAACTTTTTTCTGATATGTTCATTAAGCTAACAGAGTTAAACCATACTTTTGATTGCGCAGTTCTGAACACTCTTTCTGTAGAAAATGCAAGTGGACATTCGGAGCGCTAAGAGGGTAATAGTGGAAAAAGGAATATATTCAAATATAAACTACACAGTAGCATTCTGTGAAAATTCTTTCTGTTCTGTGCATTCAACTAACAGAGTTGAACCTTACTTTTGATTGAGCCGTTCTGAAACACTCTTTCTGTAGAAACTGCAATTGGACATGCTAAGCGCTAAGAGGCCTACATTGAGAAAAAGAATATCTTCAAATAAAAACTACACAGATGCATTCTGTGAAACTTATTTCTGATCTGTAAATTCAGTTAACAGAGATAAAACATATTTTTGATTGATCAGTTATGAAACACTCCTTTGTAGAAAATGCAAGTGGAGATTCGGAGCGCTAAGAGGAAAATAGTGGAAAAAGGAATGTCTTCAAATATAAACTACACAGAATCATTCGGTGAAACTTCTTTCTGATCTGTGCATTCAGCTAACAGAGTTAAACCATACTTTTGATTGAGCAGATCTGAACACTATTTCTGTAGAAAATGCAACTGGACATTTGGAGCGCTAAGAGCGTAGTAGTGGAAAAAGGAATATATTCAAATATAAACTACACAGAAGCATTCTGTGAAACTTCTTTCTGATCTGAGCATTCAGCTAACAGAGTTAAACCATACTTTTGATTGAGCAGTTTTGAAACACTATGTCTGTAGAAAATGCAACTGGACATTCGTAGCGCTAAGTGGGTAATAGTTGAAAAAAGAATATGTTCAAATATAAACTACACAGAAGCATTGTATGAAACTACTTTCTGTTCTCTGCATTCAACTAACAGAGTTGAACCTTACTTTTGATTGAGCCTTTCTGAAACACTCTTTCTGTAGAAACTGCAATTGGACATTCTGAGCGCTAAGAGGCCTCTATTGGGAAAAATAATATCTTAAAATAAAAACTACACAGAAGCATTGTGTGAAACTTTTTTCTGATATGTTCATTAAGCTAACAGAGTTAAACCATACTTTTGATTGCGCAGTTCTGAACACTCTTTCTGTAGAAAATGCAAGTGGACATTCGGAGCGCTAAGAGGGTAATAGTGGAAAAAGGAATATATTCAAATATAAACTACACAGTAGCATTCTGTGAAAATTCTTTCTGTTCTGTGCATTCAACTAACAGAGTTGAACCTTACTTTTGATTGAGCCGTTCTGAAACACTCTTTCTGTAGAAACTGCAATTGGACATTCTGAGCGCTAAGAGGCCTATATTGGGAAAAAGAATGTCTACAAATAAAAACTACACAGAAGAATTGTGTGAAACTTCTTTCTGTTCTGTTTGTTCAACTAAAAGAGTTGAACCTTAGTTTTGATTGAGCCGTTCTGAAACACTCTTTCTGTAGAAAATGCAAGTGGAGATTCGGAGCGCTAAGAGGGTAATAGTGGAAAAAGGAATGTCTCCAAATATAAACTACACAGAATCATTCTGTGAAACTTCTTTCTGATCTGTGCATTCAGCTAACAGAGTTAAACCATACTTTTGATTGAGCAGATCTGAACTCTCTTTCTGTAGAAAATGCAACTGGACATTTGGAGCGCTAAGAGAGTAGTAGTGGAAAAAGGAATATATTCAAATATAAACTACACAGAAGCATTCTGTGAAACTTCTTTCTGATCTGAGCATTCAGCTAACAGAGTTAAACCATACTTTTGATTGAGGAGTTTTGAAACACTCTGTCTGTAGAAAATGCAACTGGACATTCGTAGCGCTAAGTGGGTAATAGTGGAAAAAAGAATATGTTCAAATATAAACTACACAGAAGCATTGTATGAAACTTCTTTCTGTTCTGTGCATTCAACTAACAGAGTTGAACCTTACATTTGATTGAGCCTTTCTGAAACACTCTTTCTGTAGAAACTGCAATTGGACATTCTGAGCGCTAAGAGGCCTCTATTGGGAAAAATAATATCTTCAAATAAAAACTACACAGAAGCATTGTGTGAAACTTATTTCTGATATGTTCATTAAGCTAACAGAGTTAAACCATACTTTTGATTGCGCAGTTCTGAACACTCTTTCTGTAGAAAATGCAAGTGGACATTCGGAGCGCTAAGAGGGTAATAGTGGAAAAAGGAATATATTCAAATATAAACTACACAGTAGCATTCTGTGAAAATTCTTTCTGTTCTGTGCATTCAACTAACAGAGTTGAACCTTACTTTTGATTGAGCCGTTCTGAAACACTCTTTCTGTAGAAACTGCAATTGGACATTCTGAGCGCTAAGAGGCCTATATTGGGAAAAAGAATGTCTACAAATAAAAACTACACAGAAGAATTGTGTGAAACTTCTTTCTGTTCTGTTTGTTCAACTAAAAGATTTGAACCTTAGTTTTGATTGAGGCGTTCTGAAACACTCTTTCTGTAGAAAATGCAAGTGGAGATTCGGTGCGCTAAGAGGGTAATAGTGGAAAAAGGAATGTCTCCAAATATAAACTACACAGAATCATTCTGTGAAACTTCTTTCTGATCCGTGCATTCAGCTAACAGAGTTAAACCATACTTTGATTGACCAGATCTGAACTCTCTTTCTGTAGAAAATTCAACTGGACATTTGGAGCGCTAAGAGCGTAGTAGTGGAAAAAGGAATATATTCAAATATAAACTACACAGAAGCATTCTGTGAAACTTCTTTCTGATCTGAGCATTCAGCTAACAGAGTTAAACCATACTTTTGATTGAGCAGTTTTGAAACACTCTGTCTGTAGAAAATGCAACTGGACATTCCTAGCGCTAAGTGGGTAAGAGTGGAAAAAAGAATATGTTCAAATATAAACTACACAGAAGCATTGTATGAAACTTCTTTCTGTTCTGTGCATTCAACTAACAGAGTTGAACCTTACTTTTGATTGAGCCGTTCTGAAACACTCTTTCTGTAGAAACTGCAATTGGACATTCTGAGTGCTAAGAGGCCTATATTGGGAAAAGAATGTCTACAAATAAAAACTACACAGAAGAATTGTGTGAAACTTCTTTCTGTTCTGTTTGTTCAACAAAAAGAGTTGAACCTTAGTTTTGATTGAGCCGTTCTGAAACACTCTTTCTGTAGAAAATGCAAGTGGAGATTCGGAGCGCTAGGAGGGTAATAGTGGAAAAAGGAATGTCTCCAAATATAAACTACACAGAATCATTCGGTGAAACTTCTTTCTGATCTGTGCATTCAGCTAACAGAGTTAAACCATACTTTTGATTGAGCAGATCTGAACTCTCTTTCTGTAGAAAATGCAACTGGACATTTGGAGCGCTAAGAGAGTAGTAGTGGAAAAAGGAATACATTCAAATATAAACTACACAGAAGCATTCTGTGAAACTTCTTTCTGATCTGAGCATTCAGCTAACAGAGTTAAACCATACTTTTGATTGAGCAGTTTTGAAACACTCTGTCTGTAGAAAATGCAACTGGACATTCGTAGCGCTAAGTGGGTAATAGTGGAAAAAAGAATATGTTCAAATATAAACTACACAGAAGCATTGTATGAAACTTCTTTCTGTTCTGTGCATTCAACTAACAGAGTTGAACCTTACTTTTGATTGAGCCTTTCTGAAACACTCTTTCTGTAGAAACTGCAATTGGACATTCTGAGCGCTAAGAGGCCTCTATTGGGAAAAATAATATCTTCAAATAAAAACTACACAGAAGCATTGTGTGAAACTTTTTTCTGATATGTTCATTAAGCTAACAGAGTTAAACCATACTTTTGATTGCGCAGTTCTGAACACTCTTTCTGTAGAAAATGCAAGTGGACATTCGGAGCGCTAAGAGGGTAATAGTGGAAAAAGGAATATATTCAAATATAAACTACACAGTAGCATTCTGTGAAAATTCTTTCTGTTCTGTGCATTCAACTAACAGAGTTGAACCTTACTTTTGATTGAGCCGTTCTGAAACACTCTTTCTGTAGAAACTGCAATTGGACATGCTAAGCGCTAAGAGGCCTACATTGAGAAAAAGAATATCTTCAAATAAAAACTACACAGATGCATTCTGTGAAACTTATTTCTGATCTGTAAATTCAGTTAACAGAGATAAAACATATTTTTGATTGATCAGTTATGAAACACTCCTTTGTAGAAAATGCAAGTGGAGATTCGGAGCGCTAAGAGGAAAATAGTGGAAAAAGGAATGTCTTCAAATATAAACTACACAGAATCATTCGGTGAAACTTCTTTCTGATCTGTGCATTCAGCTAACAGAGTTAAACCATACTTTTGATTGAGCAGATCTGAACACTCTTTCTGTAGAAAATGCAACTGGACATTTGGAGCGCTAAGAGCGTAGTAGTGGAAAAAGGAATATATTCAAATATAAACTACACAGAAGCATTCTGTGAAACTTCTTTCTGATCTGAGCATTCAGCTAACAGAGTTAAACCATACTTTTGATTGAGCAGTTTTGAAACACTATGTCTGTAGAAAATGCAACTGGACATTCGTAGCGCTAAGTGGGTAATAGTGGAAAAAAGAATATGTTCAAATATAAACTACACAGAAGCATTGTATGAAACTTCTTTCTGTTCTGTGCATTCAACTAACAGAGTTGAACCTTACTTTTGATTGAGCCGTTCTGAAACACTCTTTCTGTAGAAACTGCAATGGGACATTCTGAGCGCTAAGAGGCCTATATTGGGAAAAAGAATGTCTACAAATAAAAACTACACAGAAGAATTGTGTGAAACTTCTTTCTGTTCTGTTTGTTCAACTAAAAGATTTGAACCTTAGTTTTGATTGAGCCGTTCTGAAACACTCTTTCTGTAGAAAATGCAAGTGGAGTTTCGGAGCGCTAAGGGGGTAATAGTGGAAAAAGGAATGTCTCCAAATATAAACTACACAGAATCATTCGGTGAAACTTCTTTGTGATCTGTGCATTCAGCTAACAGAGTTAAACCATACTTTTGATTGAGCAGATCTGAACTCTCTTTCTGTAGAAAATGCAACTGGACATTTGGAGCGCTAAGAGATTAGTAGTGGAAAAAGGAATATATTCAAATATAAACTACACAGAAGCATTCTGTGAAACTTCTTTCTGATCTGAGCATTCAGCTAACAGAGTTAAACCATACTTTTGATTGAGCAGTTTTGAAACACTCTGTCTGTAGAAAATGCAACTGGACATTCGTAGCGCTAAGTGGGTAATAGTGGAAAAAAGAATATGTTCAAATATAAACTACACAGAAGCATTGTATGAAACTTCTTTCTGTTCTGTGCATTCAACTAACAGAGTTGAACCTTACTTTTGATTGAGCCTTTCTGAAACACTCTTTCTGTAGAAACTGCAATTGGACATTCTGAGCGCTAAGAGGCCTCTATTGGGAAAAATAATATCTTCAAATAAAAACTACACAGAAGCATTGTGTGAAACTTATTTCTGATATGTTCATTAAGCTAACAGAGTTAAACCATACTTTTGATTGCGCAGTTCTGAACACTCTTTCTGTAGAAAATGCAAGTGGACATTCGGAGCGCTAAGAGGGTAATAGTGGAAAAAGGAATATATTCAAATATAAACTACACAGTAGCATTCTGTGAGAATTCTTTCTGTTCTGTGCATTCAACTAACAGAGTTGAACCTTACTTTTGATTGAGCCGTTCTGAAACACTCTTTCTGTAGAAACTGCAATTGGACATGCTAAGCGCTAAGAGGCCTACATTGGGAAAAAGAATATCTTCAAATAAAAACTACACAGATGCATTCTGTGAAAGTTATTTCTGATCTGTAAATTCAGTTAACAGAGATAAAACATATTTTTGATTGAGCAGTTATGAAACACTCTTTTTGTAGAAAATGCAAGTGGAGATTCGGAGCGCTAAGAGGGTAATAGTGGAAAAAGGAATGACTTCAAATATAAACTACACAGAATCATTCGGTGAAATTTCTTTCTGATCTGTGCATTCAGCTAACAGAGTTAAACCATACTTTTGATTGAGCAGATCTGAACCCTCTTTCTGTAGAAAATGCAACTGGACATTTGGAGCGCTAAGAGCGTAGTAGTGGAAAAAGGAATATATTCAAATATAAACTACACAGAAGCATTCTGTGAAACTTCTTTCTGATCTGAGCATTCAGCAAACAGAGTTAAACCATACTTTTGATTGAGCAGTTTTGAAACACTCTGTCTGTAGAAAATGCAACTGGACATTCGTAGCGCTAAGTGGGTAATAGTGGAAAAAAGAATATGTTCAAATATAAACTACACAGAAGCATTGTATGAAACTTCTTTCTGTTCTGTGCATTCAACTAACAGAGTTGAACCTTACTTTTGATTGAGCCGTTCTGAAACACTCTTTCTGTAGAAACTGCAATGGGACATTCTGAGCGCTAAGAGGCCTATATTGGGAAAAAGAATGTCTACAAAAAAAAACTACACAGAAGAATTGTGTGAAACTTCTTTCTGTTCTGTTTGTTCAACTAAAAGATTTGAACCTTAGTTTTGATTGAGCCGTTCTGAAACACTCTTTCTGTAGAAAATGCAAGTGGAGTTTCGGAGCGCTAAGGGGGTAATAGTGGAAAAAGGAATGTCTCCAAATATAAACTACACAGAATCATTCGGTGAAACTTCTTTGTGATATGTGCATTCAGCTAACAGAGTTAAACCATAATTTGATTGAGCAGATCTGAACTCTCTTTCTGTAGAAAATGCAACTGGACATTTGGAGCGCTAAGAGAGTAGTAGTGGAAAAAGAAATATATTCAAATATAAACTACACAGAAGCATTCTGTGAAACTTCTTTCTGATCTGAGCATTCAGCTAACAGAGTTAAACCATACTTTTGATTGAGCAGTTTTGAAACACTCTGTCTGTAGAAAATGCAACTGGACATTCGTAGCGCTAAGTGGGTAATAGTGGAAAAAAGAATATGTTCAAATATAAACTACACAGAAGCATTGTATGAAACTTCTTTCTGTTCTGTGCATTCAACTAACAGAGTTGAACCTTACTTTTGATTGAGCCTTTCTGAAACACTCTTTCTGTAGAAACTGCAATTGGACATTCTGAGCGCTAAGAGGCCTCTATTGGGAAAAATAATATCTTCAAATAAAAACTACACAGAAGCATTGTGTGAAACTTATTTCTGATATGTTCATTAAGCTAACAGAGTTAAACCATACTTTTGATTGCGCAGTTCTGAACACTCTTTCTGTAGAAAATGCAAGTGGACATTCGGAGCGCTAAGAGGGTAATAGTGGAAAAAGAAATATATTCAAATATAAACTACACAGTAGCATTCTGTGAAAATTCTTTCTGTTCTGTGCATTCAACTAACAGAGTTGAACCTTACTTTTGATTGAGCCGTTCTGAAACACTCTTTCTGTAGCAACTGCAATTGGACATGCTAAGCGCTAAGAGGCCTACATTGGGAAAAAGAATATCTTCAAATAAAAACTACACAGATGCATTCTGTGAAAGTTATTTCTGATCTGTAAAT
The DNA here is from genome assembly GCF_028878055.3 of Symphalangus syndactylus. Classification (NCBI taxonomy): domain Eukaryota; kingdom Metazoa; phylum Chordata; class Mammalia; order Primates; family Hylobatidae; genus Symphalangus; species Symphalangus syndactylus. Next base: position 13,822,497 of record NC_072447.2, on the reverse strand, counting down.
TCAGTTAACAGAGATAAAACATATTTTTGATTGAGCAGTTATGAAACACTCTTTTTGTAGAAAATGCAAGTGGAGATTCGGAGCGCTAAGAGGGTAATAGTGGAAAAAGGAATGTCTTCAAATATAAACTACACAGAATCATTCGGTGAAACTTCTTTCTGATCTGTGCATTCAGCTAACAGAGTTAAACCATACTTTTGATTGAGCAGATCTGAACACTGTTTCTGTAGAAAATGCAACTGGACATTTGGAGCGCAAAGAGCGTATTAGTGGAAAAAGGAATATATTCAAATATAAACTACACAGAAGCATTCTGTGAAACTTCTTTCTGATCTGAGCATTCAGCTAACCGAGTTAAACCATACTTTTGATTGAGCAGTTTTGAAACACTCTGTCTGTAGAAAATGCAACTGGACATTCGTAGCGCTAAGTGGGTAATAGTGGAAAAAAGAATATGTTCAAATATAAACTACACAGAAGCATTTTATGAAACTCCTTTCTGTTCTGTGCATTCAACTAACAGAGTTGAACCTTACTTTTGATTGAGCCGTTCGGAAACACTCTTTCTGTAGAAACTGCAATTGGACATTCTGAGCGCTAAGAGGCCTATATTGGGAAAAAGAATGTCTACAAATAAAAACTACACAGAAGAATTGTGTGAAACTTCTTTCTGTTCTGTTTGTTAAACTAAAAGAGTTGAACATTAGTTTTGATTGAGCCGTTCTGAAACACTCTTTCTGTAGAAAATGCAAGTGGAGATTCGGAGCGCTAAGAGGGTAATAGTGGAAAAAGGAATGTCTCCAAATATAAACTACACAGAATCATTCTGTGAAACTTCTTTCTGATCTGTGCATTCAGCTAACAGAGTTAAATCATACTTTTGATTGAGCAGATCTGAACTCTCTTTCTGTAGAAAATGCAACTGGACATTTGGAGCGCTAAGAGAGTAGTATTGGAAAAAGGAATATATTCAAATATAAACTACACAGAAGCATTCTGTGAAACTTCATTCTGATCTGAGCATTCAGCTAACAGAGTTAAACCATACTTTTGATTGAGCAGTTTTGAAACACTCTGTCTGTAGAAAATGCAACTGGACATTCGTAGCGCTAAGTGGGTAAGAGTGGAAAAAAGAATATGTTCAAATATAAACTACACAGAAGCATTGTATGAAACTTCTTTCTGCTCTGTGCATTCAACTAACAGAGTTGAACCTTACTTTTGATTGAGCCTTTCTGAAACACTCTTTCTGTAGAAACTGCAATTGGACATTCTGAGCGCTAAGAGGCCTCTATTGGGAAAAATAATATCTTCAAATAAAAACTACACAGAAGCATTGTGTGAAACTTATTTCTGATATGTTCATTAAGCTAACAGAGTTAAACCATACTTTTGATTGCGCAGTTCTGAACACTCTTTCTGTAGAAAATGCAAGTGGACATTCGGAGCGCTAAGAGGGTAATAGTGGAAAAAGGAATATATTCAAATATAAACTACACAGTAGCATTCTGTGAAAATTCTTTCTGTTCTGTGCATTCAACTAACAGAGTTGAACCTTACTTTTGATTGAGCCGTTCTGAAACACTCTTTCTGTAGAAACTGCAATTGGACATTCTGAGCGCTAAGAGGCCTATATTGGGAAAAAGAATGTCTACAAATAAAAACTACACAGAAGAATTGTGTGAAACTTCTTTCTGTTCTGTTTGTTCAACTAAAAGATTTGAACCTTAGTTTTGATTGAGGCGTTCTGAAACACTCTTTCTGTAGAAAATGCAAGTGGAGATTCGGTGCGCTAAGAGGGTAATAGTGGAAAAAGGAATGTCTCCAAATATAAACTACACAGAATCATTCTGTGAAACTTCTTTCTGATCTGTGCATTCAGCTAACAGAGTTAAACCATACTTTTGATTGACCAGATCTGAACTCTCTTTCTGTAGAAAATTCAACTGGACATTTGGAGCGCTAAGAGCGTAGTAGTGGAAAAAGGAATATATTCAAATATAAACTACACAGAAGCATTCTGTGAAACTTCTTTCTGATCTGAGCATTCAGCTAACAGAGTTAAACCATACTTTTGATTGAGCAGTTTTGAAACACTCTGTCTGTAGAAAATGCAACTGGACATTCCTAGCGCTAAGTGGGTAAGAGTGGAAAAAAGAATATGTTCAAATATAAACTACACAGAAGCATTGTATGAAACTTCTTTCTGTTCTGTGCATTCAACTAACAGAGTTGAACCTTACTTTTGATTGAGCCGTTCTGAAACACTCTTTCTGTAGAAACTGCAATTGGACATTCTGAGTGCTAAGAGGCCTATATTGGGAAAAAGAATGTCTACAAATAAAAACTACACAGAAGAATTGTGTGAAACTTCTTTCTGTTCTGTTTGTTCAACTAAAAGAGTTGAACCTTAGTTTTGATTGAGCCGTTCTGAAACACTCTTTCTGTAGAAAATGCAAGTGGAGATTCGGAGCGCTAGGAGGGTAATAGTGGAAAAAGGAATGTCTCCAAATATAAACTACACAGAATCATTCGGTGAAACTTCTTTCTGATCTGTGCATTCAGCTAACAGATTTAAATCATACTTTTGATTGAGCAGATCTGAACTCTCTTTCTGTAGAAAATGCAACTGGACATTTGGAGCGCTAAGAGAGTAGTAGTGGAAAAAGGAATATATTCAAATATAAACTACACAGAAGCATTCTGTGAAACTTCTTTCTGATCTGAGCATTCAGCTAACAGAGTTAAACCATACTTTTTATTGAGCAGTTTTGAAACACTCTGTCTGTAGAAAATGCAACTGGACATTCGTAGCGCTAAGTGGGTAATAGTGGAAAAAAGAATATGTTCAAATATAAACTACACAGAAGCATTGTATGAAACTTCTTTCTGTTCTGTGCATTCAACTAACAGAGTTGAACCTTACTTTTGATTGAGCCTTTCTGAAACACTCTTTCTGTAGAAACTGCAATTGGACATTCTGAGCGCTAAGAGGCCTATATAGGGAAAAATAATATCTTCAAATAAAAACTACACAGAAGCATTGTGTGAAACTTATTTCTGATATGTTCATTAAGCTAACAGAGTTAAACCATACTTTTGATTGCGCAGTTCTGAACACTCTTTCTGTAGAAAATGCAAGTGGACATTCGGAGCGCTAAGAGGGTAATAGTGGAAAAAGGAATATATTCAAATATAAACTACACAGTAGCATTCTGTGAAAATTCTTTCTGTTCTGTGCATTCAACTAACAGAGTTGAACCTTACTTTTGATTGAGCCGTTCTGAAACACTCTTTCTGTAGAAACTGCAATTGGACATGCTAAGCGCTAAGAGGCCTACATTGGGAAAAAGAATATCTTCAAATAAAAACCACACAGATGCATTCTGTGAAACTTATTTCTGATCTGTAAATTCAGTTAACAGAGATAAAACATACTTTTGATTGAGCAGTTATGAAACACTCTTTTTGTAGAAAATGCAAGTGGAGATTCGGAGCGCTAAGAGGGTAATAGTGGAAAAAGGAATGTCTTCAAATATAAACTACACAGAATCATTCGGTGAAACTTCTTTCTGATCTGTGCATTCAGCTAACAGAGTTAAACCATACTTTTGATTGAGCAGATCTGAACACTCTTTCTGTAGAAAATGCAACTGGACATTTGGAGCGCTAAGAGCGTAGTCGTGGAAAAAGGAATATATTCAAATATAAACTACACAGAAGCATTCTGTGAAACTTCTTTCTGATCTGAGCATTCAGCTAACAGAGTTAAACAATACTTTTGATTGAGCAGTTTTGAAACACTCTGTCTGTAGGAAATGCAACTGGACATTCGTAGCGCTAAGTGGTTAATAGTGGAAAAAAGAATATGTTCAAATATAAACTACACAGAAGCATTGTATGAAACTTCTTTCTGTTCTGTGCATTCAACTAACAGAGTTGAACCTTACTTTTGATTGAGCCGTTCTGAAACACTCTTTTGTAGAAACTGCAATTGGACCTTCTGAGCGCTAAGAGGCCTATATTGGGAAAAAGAATGTCTACAAATAAAAACTACACAGAAGAATTGTGTGAAACTACTTTTTGTTCTGTTTGTTCAACTAAAAGAGTTGAACCTTAGTTTTGATTGAGCCGTTCTGAAACACTCTTTCTGTAGAAAATGCAAGTGGAGATTCGGAGCACTAAGAGGGTAATAGTGGAAAAAGGAATGTCTCCAAATATAAACTACACAGAATCATTCTGTGAAACTTCTTTCTGATCTGTGCATTCAGCTAACAGAGTTAAACCATACTTTTGATTGAGCAGATCTGAACACTCTTTCTGTAGAAAATGCAACTGGACATTTGGAGCGCTAAGAGAGTAGTAGTGGAAAAAGGAATATATTCAAATATAAACTACACAGAAGCATTCTGTGAAACTTCTTTCTGATCTGAGCATTCAGCTAACAGAGTTAAACCATACTTTTGATTGAGCAGTTTTGAAACACTCTGTCTGTAGAAAATGCAACTGGACATTCGTAGCGCTAAGTGGGTAATAGTGGAAAAAAGAATATGTTCAAATATAAACTACACAGAAGCATTGTCTGAAACTTCTTTCTGTTCTGTGCATTCAACTAACAGAGTTGAACCTTACTTTTGATTGAGCCGTTCTGAAACACTCTTTCTGTAGAAACTGCAATTGGACATGCTAAGCGCTAAGAGGCCTACATTGGGAAAAAGTATATCTTCAAATAAAAACTACACAGATGCATTCTGTGAAACTTATTTCTGATCTGTAAATTCAGTTAACAGAGATAAAACATATTTTTGATTGAGCAGTTATGAAACACTCTTTTTGTAGAAAATGCAAGTGGAGATTCGGAGCGCTAAGAGGTAATAGTGGAAAAAGGAATGTCTTCAAATATAAACTACACAGAATCATTCGGTGAAACTTCTTTCTGATCTGTGCATTCAGCTAACAGAGTTAAACCATACTTTTGATTGAGCAGATCTGAACACTCTTTCTGTAGAAAATGCAACTGGACATTTGGAGCGCTAATAGCGTAGTAGTGGAAAAAGGAATATATTCAAATATAAAATACACAGAAGCATTCTGTGAAACTTCTTTCTGATCTGAGCATTCAGCTAACAGAGTTAAACCATACTTTTGATTGAGCAGATCTGAACACTCTTTCTGTTGAAAATGCAACTGGACCTTTGGAGCGCTAAGAGAGTAGTAGTGGAAAAAGGAATATATTCAAATATAAACTACACAGAAGGATTCTGTGAAACTTCTTTCTGATCTGAGCATTCAGCTAACAGAGTTAAACCATACTTTTGATTGAGCAGTTTTGAAACACTCTGTCTGTAGAAAATGCAACTGGACATTCGTAGCGCTAAGTGGGTAATAGTGGAAAAAAGAATATGTTCAAATATAAACTACACAGAAGCATTGTATGAAACATCTTTCTGTTCTGTGCATTCAACTAACAGAGTTGAACCTTACTTTTGATTGAGCCTTTCTGAAACACTCTTTCTGTAGAAACTGCAATTGGACATTCTGAGCGCTAAGAGGCCTATATTGGGAAAAATAATATCTTCAAATAAAAACTACACAGAAGCATTGTGTGAAACTTATTTCTGATATGTTCATTAAGCTAACAGAGTTAAACCATACTTTTGATTGCGCAGTTCTGAACACTCTTTCTGTAGAAAATGCAAGTGGACATTCGGAGCGCTAAGAGGGTAATAGTGGAAAAAGGAATATATTCAAATATAAACTACACAGTAGCATTCTGTGAAAATTCTTTCTGTTCTGTGCATTCAACTAACAGAGTTGAACCTTACTTTTGATTGAGCCGTTCTGAAACACTCTTTCTGTAGAAACTGCAATTGGACATGCTAAGCGCTAAGAGGCCTACATTGGGAAAAAGAATATCTTCAAATAAAAACTACACAGATGCATTCTGTGAAACTTATTTCTGATCTGTAAATTCAGTTAACAGAGATAAAACATATTTTTGATTGAGCAGTTATGAAACACTCTTTTTGTAGAAAATGCAAGTGGAGATTCGGAGCGCTAAGAGGTAATAGTGGAAAAAGGAATGTCTTCAAATATAAACTACACAGAATCATTCGGTGAAACTTCTTTCTGATCTGTGCATTCAGCTAACAGGGTTAAACCATACTTTTGATTGAGCAGATCTGAACACTCTTTCTGTAGAAAATGCAACTGGACATTTGGAGCGCTAAGAGCGTATTAGTGGAAAAAGGAATATATTCAAATATAAACTACACAGAAGCATTCTGTGAAACTTCTTTCTGATCTGAGCATTCAGCTAACCGAGTTAAACCATACTTTTGATTGAGCAGTTTTGAAACACTCTGTCTGTAGAAAATGCAACTGGACATTCGTAGCGCTAAGTGGGTAATAGTGGAAAAAAGAATATGTTCAAATATAAACTACACAGAAGCATTTTATGAAACTTCTTTCTGTTCTGTGCATTCAACTAACAGAGTTGAACCTTACTTTTGATTGAGCCGTTCTGAAACACTCTTTCTGTAGAAACTGCAATTGGACATTCTGAGCGCTAAGAGGCCTATATTGGGAAAAAGAATGTCTACAAATAAAAACTACACAGAAGAATTGTGTGAAACTTCTTTCTGTTCTGTTTGTTAAACTAAAAGAGTTGAACATTAGTTTTGATTGAGCCGTTCTGAAACACTCTTTCTGTAGAAAATGCAAGTGGAGATTCGGAGCGCTAAGAGGGTAATAGTGGAAAAAGGAATGTCTCCAAATATAAACTACACAGAATCATTCTGTGAAACTTCTTTCTGATCTGTGCATTCAGCTAACAGAGTTAAACCATACTTTTGATTGAGCAGATCTGAACTCTCTTTCTGTAGAAAATGCAACTGGACATTTGGAGCGCTAAGAGAGTAGTATTGGAAAAAGGAATATATTCAAATATAAACTACACAGAAGCATTCTGTGAAACTTCATTCTGATCTGAGCATTCAGCTAACAGAGTTAAACCATACTTTTGATTGAGCAGTTTTGAAACACTCTGTCTGTAGAAAATGCAACTGGACATTCGTAGCGCTAAGTGGGTAAGAGTGGAAAAAAGAATATGTTCAAATATAAACTACACAGAAGCATTGTATGAAACTTCTTTCTGTTCTGTGCATTCAACTAACAGAGTTGAACCTTACTTTTGATTGAGCCGTTCTGAAACACTATTTCTGTAGAAACTGCAATTGGACATTCTGAGCGCTAAGAGGCCTATATTGGGAAAAAGAATGTCTACAAATAAAAACTACACAGAAGAATTGTGTGAAACTTCTTTCTGTTCTGTTTGTTCAACTAAAAGAGTTGAACCTTAGTTTTGATTGAGACGTTCTGAAACACTCTTTCTGTAGAAAATGCAAGTGGAGATTCGGAGCGCTAAGAGGGTAATAGTGGAAAAAGGAATGTCTCCAAATATAAACTTCACAGAATCATTCGGTGAAACTTCTTTCTGATCTGTGCATTCAGCTAACAGAGTTAAACCATACTTTTGATTGAGCAGATCTGAACTCTCTTTCTGTAGAAAATGCAACTGGACATTTGGAGCGTTAAGAGAGTGGTAGTGGAAAAAGGAATATATTCAAATATAAACTACACAGAAGCATTCTGTGAAACTTCTTTCTGATCTGAGCATTCAGCTAACAGAGTTAAACCATACTTTTGATTGAGCAGTTTTGAAACACTCTGTCTGTAGAAAATGCAACTGGACATTCGTAGCGCTAAGTGGGTAATAGTGGAAAAAAGAATATGTTCAAATATAAACTACACAGAAGCATTGTATGAAACCTCTTTCTGTTCTGTGCATTCAACTAACAGAGTTGAACCTTACTTTTGATTGAGCCTTTCTGAAACACTCTTTCTGTAGAAACTGCAATTGGATATTCTGAGCGCTAAGAGGCCTATATTGGGAAAAAGAATGTCTACAAATAAAAACTACACAGAAGAATTGTGTGAAACTTCTTTCTGTTCTGTTTGTTCAACTAAAAGAGTTGAACCTTAGTTTTGATTGAGCCGTTCAGAAACACTCTTTCTGTAGAAAATGCAAGTGGAGATTCGGAGCGCTAAGAGGGTAATAGTGGAAAAAGGAATGTCTCCAAATATAAACTTCACAGAATCATTCGGTGAAACTTCTTTCTGATCTGAGCATTCAGCTAACAGAGTTAAACCATACTTTTGATTGAGCAGATCTGAACTCTCTTTCTGTAGAAAATGCAACTGGACATTTGGAGCGCTAAGAGAGTAGTAGTGGAAAAAGGAATATATTCAAATATAAACTACACAGAAGCATTCTGTCAAACTTCTTTCTGATCTGAGCATTCAGCTAACAGAGTTAAACCATACTTTTGATTGAGCAGTTTTGAAACACTCTGTCTGTAGAAAATGCAACTGGACATTCGTAGCGCTATGTGGGTAAAAGTGGAAAAAGAATATGTTCAAATATAAACTACACAGAATCATTGTATGAAACTTCTTTCTGTTCTGTGCATTCATCTAACAGAGTTGAACCTTACTTTTGATTGAGCCTTTCTGAAACACTCTTTCTGTAGAAACTGCAATTGGACATTCTGAGCGCTAAGAGGCCTATATTGGGAAAAATAATATCTTCAAATAAAAACTACACAGAAGCATTGTGTGAAACTTATTTCTGTTATGTTCATTAAGCTAACAGAGTTAAACCATACTTTTGATTGCGCAGTTCTGAACACTCTTTCTGTAGAAAATGCAAGTGGACATTCGGAGCGCTAAGAGGGTAATAGTGGAAAAAGGAATATATTCAAATATAAACTACACAGTAGCATTCTGTGAAAATTCTTTCTGTTCTGTGCATTCAACTAACAGATTTGAACCTTACTTTTGATTGAGCCGTTCTGAAACACTCTTTCTGTAGAAACTGCAATTGGACATGCTAAGCGCTAAGAGGCCTACATTGGGAAAAAGAATATCTTCAAATAAAAACTACACAGATGCATTCTGTGAAACTTATTTCTGATCTGTAAATTCAGTTAACAGAGATAAAACATATTTTTGATTGAGCAGTTATGAAACACTCCTTTGTAGAAAATGCAAGTGTAGATTCGGAGCGCTAAGAGCGTAGTAGTGGAAAAAGGAATATTTTCAAATATAAACTACACAGAAGCATTCTGTGAAACTTCTTTCTGATCTGAGCATTCAGCTAACAGAGTTAAACCATACTTTTGATTGAGCAGTTTTGAAACACTCTGTCTGTAGAAAATGCAACTGGACATTCGTAGCGCTAAGTGGGTAATAGTGGAAAAAAGAATATGTTCAAATAGAAACTACACAGAAGCATTGTATGAAACTTCTTTCTGTTCTGTGCATTCAACTAACAGAGTTGAACCTTACTTTTGATTGAGCCGTTCTGAAACACTCTTTCTGTAGAAACTGCAATTGGACATTCTGAGCGCTAAGAGGCCTATATTGGGAAAAAGAATGTCTACAAATAAAAACTACACAGAAGAATTGTGTGAAACTTCTTTCTGTTCTGTTTGTTCAACTAAAAGAGTTGAACCTTAGTTTTGATTGAGCCGTTCTGAAACACTCTTTCTGTAGAAAATGCAAGTGGAGATTCGGAGCGCTAAGAGGGTAATAGTGGAAAAAGGAATGTCTCCAAATATAAACTACACAGAATCATTCGGTGAAACTTCTTTCTGATCTGTGCATTCAGCTAACAGAGTTAAACCATACTTTTGATTGAGGAGTTTTGAAACACTCTGTCTGTAGAAAATGCAACTGGACATTCGTAGCGCTAAGTGGGTAATAGTGGAAAAAAGAATATGTTCAAATATAAACTACACAGAAGCATTGTATGAAACTTCTTTCTGTTCTGTGCATTCAACTAACAGAGTTGAACCTTACATTTGATTGAGCCTTTCTGAAACACTCTTTCTGTAGAAACTGCAATTGGACATTCTGAGCGCTAAGAGGCCTCTATTGGGAAAAATAATATCTTCAAATAAAAACTACACAGAAGCATTGTGTGAAACTTATTTCTGATATGTTCATTAAGCTAACAGAGTTAAACCATACTTTTGATTGCGCAGTTCTGAACACTCTTTCTGTAGAAAATGCAAGTGGACATTCGGAGCGCTAAGAGGGTAATAGTGGAAAAAGGAATATATTCAAATATAAACTACACAGTAGCATTCTGTGAAAATTCTTTCTGTTCTGTGCATTCAACTAACAGAGTTGAACCTTACTTTTGATTGAGCCGTTCTGAAACACTCTTTCTGTAGAAACTGCAATTGGACATGCTAAGCGCTAAGAGGCCTACATTGGGAAAAAGAATATCTTCAAATAAAAACTACACAGATGCATTCTGTGAAACTTATTTCTGATCTGTAAATTCAGTTAACAGAGATAAAACATATTTTTGATTGAGCAGTTATGAAACACTCTTTTTGTAGAAAATGCAAGTGGAGATTCGGAGCGCTAAGAGGGTAATAGTGGAAAAAGGAATGTCTTCAAATATAAACTACACACAATCATTCGGTGAAACTTCTTTCTGATCTGTGCATTCAGCTAACAGAGTTAAACCATACTTTTGATTGAGCAGATCTGAACACTCTTTCTGTAGAAAATGCAACTGGACATTTGGAGCGCTAAGAGCGTAGTAGTGGAAAAAGGAATATATTCAAATATAAACTACACAGAAGCATTCTGTGAAACTTCTTTCTGATCTGAGCATTCAGCTAACAGAGTTAAACCATACTTTTGATTGAGCAGTTTTGAAACACTCTGTCTGTAGAAAATGCAACTGGACATTCGTAGCGCTAATTGGGTAATAGTGGAAAAGAATATGTTCAAATATAAACTACACAGAAGCATTGTATGAAACTTCTTTCTGTTCTGTGCATTCAACTAACAGAGTTGAACCTTACTTTTGATTGAGCCGTTCTGAAACACTCTTTCTGTAGAAACTGCAATTGGACATTCTGAGCGCTAAGAGGCCTATATTGGGAAAAAGAATGTCTACAAATAAAAACTACACAGAAGAATTGTGTGAAACTTCTTTCTGTTCTGTTTGTTCAACTAAAAGAGTTGAACCTTAGTTTTGATTGAGCCGTTCTGAAACACTCTTTCTGTAGAAAATGCAAGTGGAGTTTCGGAGCGCTAAGAGGGTAATAGTGGAAAAAGGAATGTCTCCAAATATAAACTACACAGAATCATTCGGTGAAACTTCTTTCTGATCTGTGCATTCAGCTAACAGAGTTAAACCATACTTTTGATTGAGCAGATCTGAACTCTCTTTCTGTAGAAAATGCAACTGGACATTTGGAGCCCTAAGAGAGTAGTAGTGGAAAAAGGAATATATTCAAATATAAACTACACAGAAGCATTCTGTGAAACTTCTTTCTGATCTGAGCATTCAGCTAACAGAGTTAAACCATACTTTTGATTGAGCAGTTTTGAAACACTCTGTCTGTAGAAAATGCAACTGGACATTCGTAGCGCTAAGTGGGTAATAGTGGAAAAAAGAATATGTTCAAATATAAACTACACAGAAGCATTGTATGAAACTTCTTTCTGTTCTGTGCATTCAACTAACAGAGTTGAACCTTACTTTTGATTGAGCCTTTCTGAAACACTCTTTCTGTAGAAACTGCAATTGGACATTCTGAGCGCTAAGAGGCCTATATTGGGAAAAATAATATCTTCAAATAAAAACTACACAGAAGCATTGTGTGAAACTTATTTCTGATATGTTCATTAAGCTAACAGAGTTAAACCATACTTTTGATTGCGCAGTTCTGAACACTCTTTCTGTAGAAAATGCAAGTGGACATTCGGAGCGCTAAGAGGGTAATAGTGGAAAAAGGAATATATTCAAATATAAACTACACAGTAGCATTCTGTGAAAATTCTTTCTGTTCTGTGCATTCAACTAACAGAGTTGAACCTTACTTTTGATTGAGCCGTTCTGAAACACTCTTTCTGTAGAAACTGCAATTGGACATGCTAAGCGCTAAGAGGCCTACATTGGGAAAAAGAATATCTTCAAATAAAAACTACACAGATGCATTCTGTGAAACTTATTTCTGATCTGTAAATTCAGTTAACAGAGATAAAACATATTTTTGATTGAGCAGTTATGAAACACTCTTTTTGTAGAAAATGCAAGTGGAGATTCGGAGCGCTAAGAGGGTAATAGTGGAAAAAGGAATGTCTTCAAATATAAACTACACAGAATCATTCGGTGAAACTTCTTTCTGATCTGTGCATTCAGCTAACAGGGTTAAACCATACTTTTGATTGAGCAGATCTGAACACTCTTTCTGTAGAAAATGCAACTGGACATTTGGAGCGCTAAGAGCGTATTAGTGGAAAAAGGAATATATTCAAATATAAACTACACAGAAGCATTCTGTGAAACTTCTTTCTGATCTGAGCATTCAGCTAACAGAGTTAAACCATACTTTTGATTGAGCAGTTTTGAAACACTCTGTCTGTAGAAAATGCAACTGGACATTCGTAGCGCTAAGTGGGTAATAGTGGAAAAAAGAATATGTTCAAATATAAACTACACAGAAGCATTGTATGAAACTTCTTTCTGTTCTGTGCATTCAACTAACAGAGTTGAACCTTACTTTTGATTGAGCCGTTCTGAAACACTCTTTCTGTAGAAACTGCAATTGGACATTCTGAGCGCTAAGAGGCCTATATTGGGAAAAAGAATGTCTACAAATAAAAACTACACAGAAGAATTGTGTGAAACTTCTTTCTGTTCTGTTTGTTCAACTAAAAGAGTTGAACCTTAGTTTTGATTGAGCCGTTCTGAAACACTCTTTCTGTAGAAAATGCAAGTGGAGATTCGGAGCGCTAAGAGGGTAATAGTGGAAAAAGGAATGTCTCCAAATATAAACTTCACAGAATCATTCGGTGAAACTTCTTTCTGATCTGTGCATTCAGCTAACAGAGTTAAACCATACTTTTGATTGAGCAGATCTGAACTCTCTTTCTGTAGAAAATGCAACTGGACATTTGGAGAGCTAAGAGAGTAGTAGTGGAAAAAGGAATATATTCAAATATAAACTACACAGAAGCATTCTGTGAAACTTCTTTCTGATCTGAGCATTCAGCTAACAGAGTTAAACCATACTTTTGATTGAGCAGTTTTGAAACACTCTGTCTGTAGAAAATGCAACTGGACATTCGTAGCGCTAAGTGGGTAATAGTGGAAAAAAGAATATGTTCAAATATAAACTACACAGAAGCATTGTATGAAACTACTTTCTGTTCTGTGCATTCAACTAACAGAGTTGAACCTTACTTTTGATTGAGCCTTTCTGAAACACTCTTTCTGTAGAAACTGCAATTGGACATTCTGAGCGCTAAGAGGCCTCTATTGGGAAAAATAATATCTTCAAATAAAAACTACACAGAAGCATTGTGTGAAACTTTTTTCTGATATGTTCATTAAGCTAACAGAGTTAAACCATACTTTTGATTGCGCAGTTCTGAACACTCTTTCTGTAGAAAATGCAAGTGGACATTCGGAGCGCTAAGAGGGTAATAGTGGAAAAAGGAATATATTCAAATATAAACTACACAGTAGCATTCTGTGAAAATTCTTTCTGTTCTGTGCATTCAACTAACAGAGTTGAACCTTACTTTTGATTGAGCCGTTCTGAAACACTCTTTCTGTAGAAACTGCAATTGGACATGCTAAGCGCTAAGAGGCCTACGTTGGGAAAAAGAATATCTTCAAATAAATACTACACAGATGCATTCTGTGAAAGTTATTTCTGATCTGTAAATTCAGTTAACAGAGATAAAACATATTTTTGATTGAGCAGTTATGAAACACTCTTTTTGTAGAAAATGCAAGTGGAGATTCGGAGCGCTAAGAGGGTAATAGTGGAAAAAGGAATGTCTTCAAATATAAACTACACAGAATCATTCGGTGAAACTTCTTTCTGATCTGTGCATTCAGCTAACAGAGTTAAACCATACTTTTGATTGAGCAGATCTGAACACTCTTTCTGTAGAAAATGCAACTGGACATTTGGAGCGCTAAGAGCGTAGTAGTGGAAAAAGGAATATATTCAAATATAAACTACACAGAAGCATTCTGTGAAACTTCTTTCTGATCTGAGCATTCAGCTAACAGAGTTAAACCATACTTTTGATTGAGCAGTTTTGAAACACTCTGTCTGTAGAAAATGCAACTGGACATTCGTAGCGCTAAGTGGGTAATAGTGGAAAAAAGAATATGTTCAAATATAAACTACACAGAAGCATTGTATGAAACTTCTTTCTGTTCTGTGCATTCAACTAACAGAGTTGAACCTTACTTTTGATTGAGCCGTTCTGAAACACTCTTTCTATAGAAACTGCAATTGGACATTCTGAGCGCTAAGAGGCCTATATTGGGAAAAAGAATGTCTACAAATAAAAACTACACAGAAGAATTGCGTGAAACTTCTTTCTGTTCTGTTTGTTCAACTAAAAGAGTTGAACCTTAGTTTTGATTGAGCCGTTCTGAAACACTCTTTCTGTAGAAAATGCAAGTGGAGATTCGGAGCGCTAAGAGGGTAATAGTGGAAAAAGGAATGTCTCCAAATATAAACTACACAGAATCATTCTGTGAAACTTCTTTCTGATCTGTGCATTCAGCTAACAGAGTTAAACCATACTTTTGATTGAGCAGATCTGAACTCTCTTTCTGTAGAAAATGCAACTGGACACTTGGAGCGCTAAGAGAGTAGTAGTGGAAAAAGGAATATATTCAAATATAAACTACACAGAAGCATTCTGTGAAACTTCTTTCTGATCTGAGCATTCAGCTAACAGAGTTAAACCATACTTTTGATTGAGGAGTTTTGAAACACTCTGTCTGTAGAAAATGCAACTGGACATTCGTAGCGCTAAGTGGGTAATAGTGGAAAAAAGAATATGTTCAAATATAAACTACACAGAAGCATTGTATGAAACTTCTTTCTGTTCTGTGCATTCAACTAACAGAGTTGAACCTTACTTTTGATTGAGCCGTTCTGAAACACTCTTTTGTAGAAACTGCAATTGGACATTCTGAGCGCTAAGAGGCCTATATTGGGAAAAAGAATGTCTACAAATAAAAACTACACAGAAGAATTGTGTGAAACTACTTTTTGTTCTGTTTGTTCAACTAAAAGAGTTGAACCTTAGTTTTGATTGAGCAGTTCTGAACACTCTTTCTGTAGAAAATGCAAGTGGACATTCGGAGCGCTAAGAGGGTAATAGTGGAAAAAGGAATATATTCAAATATAAACTACACAGTAGCATTCTGTGAAAATTCTTTCTGTTCTGTGCATTCAACTAACAGAGTTGAACCTTACTTTTGATTGAGCCGTTCTGAAACACTCTTTCTGTAGAAACTGCAATTGGACATGCTAAGCGCTAAGAGGCCTACATTGGGAAAAAGAATATCTTCAAATAAAAACTACACAGATGCATTCTGTGAAACTTATTTCTGATCTGTAAATTCAGTTAACAGAGATAAAACATATTTTTGATTGAGCAGTTATGAAACACTCTTTTTGTAGAAAATGCAAGTGGGGATTCGGAGCGCTAAGATGGTAATAGTGGAAAAAGGAATGTCTTCAAATATAAACTACACAGAATCATTCGGTGAAACTTCTTCCTGATCTGTGCATTCAGCTAACAGAATTAAATCATACTTTTGATTGAGCAGATCTGAACACTCTTTCTGTAGAAAATGCAACTGGACATTTGGAGCGCTAAGAGCGTAGTAGTGGAAAAAGTAATATATTCAAATATAAACTACACAGAAGCATTCTGTGAAACTTCTTTCTGATCTGAGCATTCAGCTAACAGAGTTAAACCATACTTTTGATTGAGCAGTTTTGAAACACTCTGTCTGTAGAAAATGCAACTGGACATTCGTAGCGCTAAGTGGGTAATAGTGGAAAAAAGAATATGTTCAAATATAAACTACACAAAAGCATTGTATGAAACTTCTTTCTGTTCTGTGCATTCAACTAACAGAGTTGAACCTTACTTTTGATTGAGCCGTTCTGAAACACTCTTTCTGTAGAAACTGCAATTGGACATTCTGAGGGCTAAGAGGCCTATATTGGGAAAAAGAATGTCTACAAATAAAAACTACACAGAAGAATTGTGTGAAACTTCTTTCTGTTCTGTTTGTTCAACTAAAAGAGTTGAACCTTAGTTTTGATTGAGCCGTTCTGAAACACTCTTTCTGTAGAAAATGCAAGTGGAGATTCGGAGCGCTAAGAGGGTAATAGTGGAAAAAGGAATGTCTCCAAATATAAACTACACAGAATCATTCTGTGAAACTTCTTTCTGATCTGTGCATTCAGCTAACAGAGTTAAACCATACTTTTGATTGAGCAGATCTGAACACTCTTTCTGTAGAAAATGCAACTGGACATTTGGAGCGCTAAGAGCGTACTAGTGGAAAAAGGAATATATTCTAATATAAACTACACAGAAGCATTCTGTGAAACTTCTTTCTGGTCTGAGCATTCAGCTAACAGATTTAAACCATACTTTTGATTGAGCAGTTTTGAAACACTCTGTCTGTAGAAAATGCAAATGGACATTCGTAGCGCTAAGTGGGTAATAGTGGAAAAAAGAATATGTTCAAATATAAACTACACAGAAATATTGTATGAAACTTCTTTCTGTTCTGTGCATTCAACTAACAGAGTTGAACCTTACTTTTGATTGAGCCTTTCTGAAACACTCTTTCTTTAGAAACTGCAATTGGACATTCTGAGCGCTAAGAGGCCTATATTGGGAAAAAGAATGTCTACAAATAAAAACTACACAGAAGAA
The DNA here is from genome assembly GCF_028878055.3 of Symphalangus syndactylus. Taxonomy (NCBI): domain Eukaryota; kingdom Metazoa; phylum Chordata; class Mammalia; order Primates; family Hylobatidae; genus Symphalangus; species Symphalangus syndactylus. Next base: position 13,805,634 of record NC_072447.2, on the reverse strand, counting down.
TTGTGTGAAACTTCTTTCTGTTCTGTTTGTTCAAGTAAAAGAGTTGAACCTTAGTTTTGATTGAGCCGTTCTGAAACACTCTTTCTGTAGAAAATGCAAGTGGAGATTCGGAGCGCTAAGAGGGAAATAGTGGAAAAAGGAATGTCTCCAATATAAACTACACAGAATCATTCTGTGAAACTTCTTTCTGATCTGTGCATTCTGCTAACAGAGTTAAACCATACTTTTGATTGAGCAGATCTGAACACTCTTTCTGTAGAAAATGCAACTGGACATTTTGAGCGCTAAGAGAGTAGTAGTGGAAAAAGAAATATATTCAAATATAAACTACACAGAAGCATTCTGTGAAACTTCTTTCTGATCTGAGCATTCAGCTAACAGAGTAAATCCATACTTTTGATTGAGCAGTTTTGAAACACTCTGTCTGTAGAAAATGCAACTGGACATTCGTGGCGCTAAGTGGGTAATAGTGGAAAAAAAATACGTTCAAATATAAACTACACAGAAGCATTGTATGAAACTTCTTTCTGTTCTGTGCATTCAACTAACAGAGTTGAACCTTACTTTGATTGAGCCTTTCTGAAACACTCTTTCTGTAGAAACTGCAATTGGACATTCTGAGCGCTAAGAGGCCTCTATTGGGAAAAATAATATCTTCAAATAAAAACTACACAGAAGCATTGTGTGAAACTTATTTCTGATATGTTCATTAAGCTAACAGAGTTAAACCATACTTTTGATTGCGCAGTTCTGAACACTCTTTCTGTAGAAAATGCAAGTGGACATTCGGAGCGCTAAGATGGTAAGAGTGGAAAAAGGAATATATTCAAATATAAACTACACAGTAGCATTCTGTGAAAATTCTTTCTGTTCTGTGCATTCAACTAACAGAGTTGAACCTTACTTTTGATTGAGCCGTTCTGAAACACTCTTTCTGTAGAAACTGCAATTGGACATGCTAAGCGCTAAGAGGCCTACATTGGGAAAAAGAATATCTTCAAATAAAAACTACACAGATGCATTCTGTGAAAGTTATTTCTGATCTGTAAATTCAGTTAACAGAGATAAAACATATTTTTGATTGAGCAGTTATGAAACACTCTTTTTGTAGAAAATGCAAGTGGAGATTCGGAGCGCTAAGAGGGTAATAGTGGAAAAAGGAATGTCTTCAAATATAAACTACACAGAATCATTCGGTGAAACTTCTTTCTGATCTGTGCATTCAGCTAACAGAGTTAAACCATACTTTTGATTGAGCAGATCTGAACACTCTTTCTGTAAAAAATGCAACTGGACATTTGGAGCGCTAAGAGCGTAGTAGTGGTAAAAGTAATATATTCAAATATAAACTACACAGAAGCATTCTGTGAAACTTCTTTCTGATCTGAGCATTCAGCTAACAGAGTTAAACCATACTTTTGATTGAGCAGTTTTGAAACAATCTGTCTGTAGAAAATGCAACTGGACATTCGTAGCGCTAAGTGGGTAATAGTGGAAAAAAGAATATGTTCAAATATAAACTACACAGAAGCATTGTATGAAACTTCTTTCTGTTCTGTGCATTCAACTAACAGAGTTGAACCTTACTTTTGATTGAGCCGTTCTGAAACACTCTTTCTGTAGAAACTGCAATTGGACATTCTGAGCGCTAAGAGGCCTATATTGGGAAAAATAATATCTTCGAATAAAAACTACACAGAAGCATTGTGTGAAACTTATTTCTGATATATTCATTAAGCTAACACAGTTAAACCATACTTTTGATTGCGCAGTTCTGAACACTATTTCTGTAGAAAATGCAAGTTGACATTCGGAGCCTTAAGAGGGTAATAGTGGAAAAAGGAATATATTCAAATATAAACTACACAGTAGCATTCTGTGAAAATTCTTTCTGTTCTGTGCATTCAACTAACAGAGTTGAACCTTACTTTTGATTGAGCCGTTCTGAAACACTCTTTCTGTAGAAACTGCAATTGGACATGCTAAGCGCTAAGAGGCCTATATTGGGAAAAAGAATATCTTCAAATAAAAACTACACAGATGCATTCTGTGAAACTTATTTCTGATCTGTAAATTCAGTTAACAGAGATAAAACATATTTTTGATTGAACAGTTATGAAACACTCTTTCTGTAGAAAATGCAAGTGGAGATTCGGAGCGCTAAGAGGGTAATAGTGGAAAAAGGAATGTCTCCAAATATAAACTACACAGAATCATTCTGTGAAAATTTTTTCTGATCTGTGCATTCACCTAACAGAGTTAAAACATACTTTTGATTGAGCAGATCTGAACACTCTTTCTGTAGAAAATGCAACTGGACATTTGGAGCGCTAAGAGAGTAGTAGTGGAAAAAGGAATATATTCAAATATAAACTACACAGAAGCATTCTGTGAAACTTCTTTCTGATCTGAGCATTCAGCTAACAGAGTTAAACCATACTTCTGATTGAGCAGTTTTGAAACACTCTGTCTGTAGAAAATGCAACTGGACATTCGTAGCGCTAAGTGGGTAATAGTGGAAAAAGAATATGTTCAAATATAAACTACACAGAAGCATTGTATGAAACTTCTTTCTGTTCTGTGCATTCAACTAACAGAGTTGAACCTTACTTCTGATTGAGCCTTTCTGAAACACTCTTTCTGTAGAAACTGCAATTGGACATTCTGAGCGCTAAGAGGCCTCTATTGGGAAAAATAATATCTTCAAATAAAAACTACACAGAAGCATTGTGTGAAACTTATTTCTGATATGTTCATTAAGCTAACAGAGTTAAACCATACTTTTGATTGCGCAGTTCTGAACACTCTTTCTGTAGAAAATGCAAGTGGACATTCGGAGCGCTAAGAGGGTAATAGTGGAAAAAGGAATATATTCAAATATAAACTACACAGTAGCATTCTGTGAAAATTCTTTCTGTTCTGTGCATTCAACTAACAGAGTTGAACCTTAATTTTGATTGAGCCGTTCTGAAACACTCTTTATGTAGAAACTGCAATTGGACATGCTAAGCGCTAAGAGGCCTACATTGGGAAAAAAAATATCTTCAAATAAAAACTACACAGATGCATTCTGTGAAACTTATTTCTGATCTGTAAATTCAGTTAACAGAGATAAAACATATTTTTGATTGAGCAGTTATGAACACTCTTTCTGTAGAAAATGCAAGTGGAGATTCGGAGCGCTAAGAGGGTAATAGTGGAAAAAGGAATGTCTCCAAATATAAACTACACAGAATCATTCTGTGAAACTTCTTTCTGATCTGTGCATTCAGCTAAAAGAGTTAAACCATACTTTTGATTGAGCAGATCTGAACACTCTTTCTGTAGAAAATGCAATTGGACATTTGGAGCGCTAAGAGAGTAGTAGTGGAAAAAGGAGTATATTCAAATATAAACTACACAGAAGCATTCTGTGAAACTTCTTTCTGATCTGTGCATTCAGCTAACAGAGTTAAACCATACTTTTGATTGAGCAGATCTGAACACTCTTTCTGTAGAAAATGCAACTGGACATTTGGAGCGCTAAGAGAGTAGTAGTGGAAAAAGGAGTATATTCAAATATAAACTACACAGAAGCATTCTGTGAAACTTCTTTCTGATCTGAGCATTCAGCTAACAGAGTTAAACCATCCTTTTGATTGAGCAGTTTTGAAACACTCTGTCTGTAGAAAATGCAACTGGACATTCGTAGCGCTAAGTGGGTAATAGTGGAAAAAAGAATATGTTCAAATATAAACTACACAGAAGCATTGTATGAAACTACTTTCTGTTCTGTGCATTCAACTAACAGAGTTGAACCTTACTTTTGATTGAGCCTTTCTGAAACACTCTTTCTGTAGAAACTGCAATTGGACATTCTGAGCGCTAAGAGGCCTCTATTGGGAAAAATAATATCTTCAAATAAAAACTACACAGAAGCATTGTGTGAAACTTATTTCTGATATGTTCATTAAGCTAACAGAGTTAAACCATACTTTTGATTGCGCAGTTCTGAACACTCTTTCTGTAGAAAATGCAAGTGGACATTCGGAGCGCTAAGATGTTAAGAGTGGAAAAAGGAATATATTCAAATATAAACTACACAGTAGCATTCTGTGAAAATTCTTTCTGTTCTGTGCATTCAACTAACATAGTTGAACCTTACTTTTGATTGAGCCGTTCTGAAACACTCTTTCTGTAGAAACTGCAATTGGACATGCTAAGCGCTAAGAGGCCTACATTGGGAAAAAGAATGTCTACAAATAAAAACTACACAGAAGAATTGTGTGAAACTTCTTTCTGTTCTGTTTGTTCAACTGAAAGAGTTAAACCTTAGTTTTGATTGAGCCGTTCTGAAACACTCTTTCTGTAGAAAATGCAAGTGGAGATTCGGAGCGCTAAGAGGGTAATAGTGGAAAAAGGAATGTCTCCAAATATAAACTACACAGAATCATTCTGTGAAACTTCTTTCTGATCTGTGCATTCAGCTAACAGAGTTAAACCATACTTTTGATTGAGCAGATCTGAACACTCTTTCTGTAGAAAATGCAACTGGACATTTGGAGCGCTAAGAGAGTAGTAGTGGAAAAAGGAATATATTCAAATATAAACTACACAGAAGCATTCTGTGAAACTTCTTTCTGATCTGAGCATTCAGCTAACAGAGTTAAACCATACTTTTGATTGAGCAGTTTTGAAACACTCTGTCTGTAGAAAATGCAACTGGACATTCGTAGCGCTAAGTGGGTAATAGTGGAAAAAAGAATATGTTCAAATATAAACTACACAGAAGCATTGTATGAAATTTCTTTCTGTTCTGTGCATTCAACTAACAGAGTTGAACCTTACTTTTGATTGAGCCTTTCTGAAACACTCTTTCTGTAGAAACTGCAATTGGACATTCTGAGCGCTAAGAGGCCTCTATTGGGAAAAATAATATCTTCAAATAAAAACTACACAGAAGCATTGTGTGAAACTTATTTCTGATATGTTCATTAAGCTAACAGACTTAAACCATACTTTTGATTGCGCAGTTCTGAACACTCTTTCTGTAGAAAATGCAAGTGGACATTCGGAGCGCTAAGAGGGTAATAGTGGAAAAAGGAATATATTCAAATATAAACTACACAGTAGCATTCTGTGAAAATTCTTTCTGTTCTGTGCATTCAACTAACAGAATTGAAACTTACTTTTGATTGAGCCGTTCTGAAACACTCTTTCTGTAGAAACTGCAATTGGACATGCTAAGCGCTAAGAGGCCTACATTGGGAAAAAGAATATCTTCAAATAAAAAGTACACAGATGCATTCTGTGAAACATATTTCTGATCCGTAAATTCAGTTAACAGAGATAAAATATATTTTTGATTGAGCAGTTATGAAACACTCTTTTTGTAGAAAATGCAAGTGGAGATTCGGAGCGCTAAGACGGTAATAGTGGAAAAAGGAATGTCTTCAAATATAAACTACACAGAATCATTCGGTGAAACTTCTTTCTGATCTGTGCATTCAGCTAACAGAGTTAAACCATACTTTTGATTGAGCAGATCTGAACACTCTTTCTGTAGAAAATGCAACTGGACATTTGGAGCGCTAAGAGCGTAGTAGTGGAAAAAGGAATATATTCAAATATAAACTACACAGAAGCATTCTGTGAAACTTCTTTCTGATCTGAGCATTCAGCTAACAGAGTTAAACCATACTTTTGATTGAGCAGTTTTGAAACACTCTGTCTGTAGAAAATGCAACTGGACATTCGTAGCGCTAAGTGGGTAATAGTGGAAAAAAAATATGTTCAAATATAAACTACACAGAAGCATTGTATGAAACTTCTTTCTGCTCTGTGCATTCAACTAACAGAGTTGAACCTTACTTTTGATTGAGCCGTTCTGAAACACTCTTTCTGTAGAAACTGCAATTGGACATTCTGAGCGCTAAGAGGCCTATATTGGGAAAAAGAATGTCTACAAATAAAAACTACACAGAAGAATTGTGTGAAACTTCTTTCTGTTCTGTTTGTTCAACTGAAAGAGTTGAAACTTAGTTTTGATTGAGCCGTTCTGAAACACTCTTTCTGTAGAAAATGCAAGTGGAGATTCGGAGCGCTAAGAGGGAAATAGTGGAAAATGGAATGTCTCAAAATATAAACTACACAGAATCATTCTGTGAAACTTCTTTCTGATCTGTGCATTCAGCTAACAGAGTTAAACCATACTTTTGATTGAGCAGATCTGAACACTCTTTCTGTAGAAAATGCAACTGGACATTTGGAGCGCTAAGAGAGTAGTAGTGGAAAAAGGAATATATTCAAATATAAACTACACAGAAGTATTCTGTGAAACTTCTTTCCAATCTGAGCATTCAGCTATCAGAGTTAAACCATACTTTTGATTGTGCAGTTTTGAAACACTCTGTCTGTGGTAAATGCAACTGGACATTCGTAGCGCTAAGTGGGTAATAGTGGAAAAAAGAATATGTTCAAATATAAACTACACAGAAGCATTGTATGAAACTTCTTTCTGTTCTGTGCATTCAACTAACAGAGTTGAACCTTACTTTTGATTGAGCCTTTCTGAAACACTCTTTCTGTAGAGACTGCAATTGGACATTCTGAGCGCTAAAAGGCCTCTATTGGGAAAAATAATATCTTCAAATAAAAACTACACAGAAGCATTGTGTGAAACTTATTTCTAATATGTTCATTAAGGAAACAGAGTTAAACCATACTTTTGATTGCGCAGTTCTGAACACTCTTTCTGTAGAAAATGCAAGTGGACATTCGGAGCGCTAAGAGGGTAATAGTGGAAAAAGGAATATATTCAAATATAAACTACACAGTAGCATTCTGTGGAAATACTTTCTGTTCTGTGCATTCAACTAACAGAGTTGAACCTTACTTTTGATTGAGCCGTTCTGAAACACTCTTTCTGTAGAAACTGCAATTGGACATGCTAAGCGCTAAGAGGCCTACATTGGGAAAAAGAATATCTTCAAATAAAAACTACACAGATGCATTCTGTGAAACTTATTTCTGATCTGTAAATTCAGTTAACAGAGATAAAACATATTTTTGATTGAGCAGTTATGAAACACTCTTTTTGTAGAAAATGCAAGTGGAGATTCGGAGCGCTAAGAGGGTAATAGTGGAAAAAGGAATGTCTTCAAATATAAACTACACAGAATCATTCGGTGAAACTTCTTTCTGATCTGTGCATTCAGCTAAAAGAGTTAAACCATACTTTTGATTGAGCAGATCTGAACACTCTTTCTGTAGAAAATGCAACTGGACATTTGGAGCGCTAAGAGCGTAGTAGTGGAAAAAGGAATATATTCAAATATAAACTACACAGAAGCATTCTGTGAAACTTCTTTCTGATCTGAGCATTCAGCTAACAGAGTTTAACCATACTTTTGATTGAGCAGTTTTGAAACACTCTGTCTGTAGAAAATGCAACTGGACATTCGTAGCGCTAAGTGGGTAATAGTGGAAAAAAGAATATGTTCAAATATAAACTACACAGAATCATTGTATGAAACTTCTTTCTGTTCTGTGCATTCAACTAACAGAGTTGAACCTTACTTTTGATTGAGCCGTTCTGAAACACTCTTTCTGTAGAAAGTGCAATTGGACATTCTGAGCGCTAAGAGGCCTATATTGGGAAAAAGAATGTCTACAAATAAAAACTACACAAAAGAATTGTGTGAAACTTCTTTCTGTTCTGTTTGTTCAACTAAAAGAGTTGAACCTTAGTTTTGATTGAGCCGTTCTGAAACACTCTTTCTGTAGAAAATGCAAGTGGAGATTCGGAGTGCTAAGAGGGTAATAGTGGAAAAAGGAATGTCTCCAAATATAAACTACACAGAATCATTCTGTGAAACTTCTTTCTGATCTGTGCATTCAGCTAACAGAGTTAAACCATACTTTTGATTGAGCAGATCGGAACACTCTTTCTGTAGAAAATGCAACTGGACATTTGGAGCGCTAAGAGAGTAGTAGTGGAAAAAGGAATATATTCAAATATAAACTACACAGAAGCATTCTGTGAAACTTCTTTCTGATCTGAGCATTCAGCTAACAGAGTTAAACCATACTTTTGATTGAGCAGTTTTGAAACACTCTGTCTGTAGAAAATGCCACTGGACATTCATAGCGCTAAGTGGGTAATAGTGGAAAAAAGAATATGTTCAAATATAAACTACACAGAAGCATTGTATGAAACTTCTTTCTGTTCCGTGCATTCAACTAACAGAGTTGAACCTTACTTTTGATTGAGCCTTTCTGAAACACTCTTTCTGTAGAAACTGCAATTGGACATTCTGAGCGCTAAGAGGCCTCTATTGGGAAAAATAATATCTTCAAATAAAAACTACACAGAAGCATTGTGTGAAACTTATTTCTGATATGTTCATTAAGCTAACAGAGTTAAACCATACTTTTGATTGCACAGTTCTGAACACTCTTTCTGTAGAAAATGCAAGTGGACATTCGGAGCGCTAAGAGGGTAATAGTGGAAAAAGGAATATATTCAAATATAAACTACACAGTAGCATTCTGTGAAAATTCTTTCTGTTCTGTGCATTCAACTAACAGAATTGAACCTTACTTTTGATTGAGCCGTTCTGAAACACTCTTTCTGTAGAAACTGCAATTGGACATTCTAAGCGCTAAGAGGCCTACATTGGGAAAAAGAATATCTTCAAATAAAAACTACACAGATGCATTCTGTGAAACTTATTTCTGATCTGTAAATTCAGTTAACAAAGATAAAACATATTTTTGATTGAGCAGTTATGAAACACTCTTTTTGTAGAAAATGCAAGTGGAGATTCGGAGCGCTAAGTGGGTAATAGTGGAAAAAGGAATGTCTTCAAATATAAACTACACAGAATCATTCAGTGAAACTTCTTTCTGATCTGTGCATTCAGCTAACAGAGTTAAACCATACTTTTGATTGAGCAGATCTGAACACTCTTTCTGTAGAAAATGCAACTGGACATTTGGAGCGCTAAGAGTGTAGTAGTGGAAAAAGGAATATATTCAAATATAAACTACACAGAAGCATTCTGTGAAACTTCTTTCTGATCTGAGCATTCAGCTAACAGAGTTAAACCATACTTTTGATTGAGCAGTTTTGAAACACTCTGTCTGTAGAAAATGCAACTGGACATTCGTAGCGCTATGTGGGTAATAGTGGAAAAAAGAATATGTTGAAATATAAACTACACAGAAGCATTGTATGAAACTTCTTTCTGTTCTGTGCATTCAACTAACAGAGTTGAACCTTACTTTTGATTGAGCCGTTCTGAAACACTCTTTCTGTAGAAACTGCAAATGGACATTCTGAGCGCTAAGAGGCCTATATTGGGAAAAAGAATGTCTACAAATAAAAACTACACAGAAGAATTTTGTGAAACTTCTTTCTGTTCTGTTTGTTCAACTGAAAGAGTTGAACCTTAGTTTTGATTGAGCCGTTCTGAAACACTCTTTCTGTAGAAAATGCAAGTGGAGATTCGGAGCGCTAAGAGGGTAATAGTGGAAAAAGGAATGTCTCCAAATATAAACTACACAGAATCATTCTGTGAAACTTCTTTCTGATCTGTGCATTCAGCTAACAGAGTTAAACCATACTTTTGATTGAGCAGATCTGAACACTCTTTCTGTAGAAAATGCAACTGGACATTTGGAGCGCTAAGAGAGTAGTAGTGGAAAAAGGAATATATTCAAATATAAACTACACAGAAGCATTCTGTGAAACTTCTTTCTGATCTGAGCATTCAGCTAACAGAGTTAAACCATACTTTTGATTGAGCAGTTTTGAAACACTCTGTCTGTAGAAAATGCAACTGGACATTCGTAGCGCTAAGTGGGTAATAGTGGAAAAAAGAATATGTTCAAATATAAACTACACAGAAGCATTGTATGAAATATCTTTCTGTTCTGTGCATTCAACTAACAGAGTTGAACCTTATTTTTGATTGAGCCTTTCTGAAACACTCTTTCTGTAGAAACTGCAATTGGACATTCTGAGCGCTAAGAGGCCTCTATTGGGAAAAATAATATCTTCAAATAAAAACTACACAGAAGCATTGTGTGAAACTTATTTCTGATATGTTCATTAAGCTAACAGACTTAAACCATACTTTTGATTGCGCAGTTCTGAACACTCTTTCTGTAGAAAATGCAAGTGGACATTCGGAGCGTTAAGAGGGTAATAGTGGAAAAAGGAATATATTCAAATATAAACTACACAGTAGCATTCTGTGAAAATTCTTTCTGTTCTGTGCATTCAACTAACAGAATTGAACCTTACTTTTGATTGAGCCGTTCTGAAACACTCTTTCTGTAGAAACTGCAAATGGACATGCTAAGCGCTAAGAGGCCTACATTGGGAAAAAGAATATCTTCAAATAAAAAGTACACAGATGCATTCTGTGAAACTTATTTCTGATCCGTAAATTCAGTTAACAGAGATAAAACATATTTTTGATTGAGCAGTTATGAAACACACTTTTTGTAGAAAACGCAAGTGGAGATTCGGAGCGCTAAGACGGTAATAGTGGAAAAAGGAATGTCTTCAAATATAAACTACACAGAATCATTCGGTGAAACTTCTTTCTGATCTGTGCATTCAGCTAACAGAGTTGAACCATACTTTTGATTGAGCAGATCTGAACACTCTTTCTGTAGAAAATGCAACTGGACATTTGGAGCGCTAAGAGCGTAGTAGTGGAAAAAGGAATATATTCAAATATAAACTACACAGAAGCATTCTGTGAAACTTCTTTCTGATCTGAGCATTCAGCTAACAGAGTTAAACCATACTTTTGATTGAGCAGTTTTGAAACACTCTGTCTGTAGAAAATGCAACTGGACATTCGTAGCGCTAAGTGGGTAATAGTGGAAAAAAAATATGTTCAAATATAAACTACACAGAAGCATTGTATGAAACTACTTTCTGCTCTGTGCATTCAACTAACAGAGTTGAACCTTACTTTTGATTGAGCCGTTCTGAAACACTCTTTCTGTAGAAACTGCAATTGGACATTCTGAGCGCTAAGAGGCCTATATTGGGAAAAAGAATGTCTACAAATAAAAACTACACAGAAGAATTGTGTGAAACTTCTTTCTGTTCTGTTTGTTCAACTGAAAGAGTTGAAACTTAGTTTTGATTGAGCCGTTCTGAAACACTCTTTCTGTAGAAAATGCAAGTGGAGATTCGGAGCGCTAAGAGGGAAATAGTGGAAAAAGGAATGTCTCCAAATATAAACTACACAGAATCATTCTGTGAAACTTCTTTCTGATCTGTGCATTCAGCTAACAGAGTTAAACCATACTTTTGATTGAGCAGATCTGAACACTCTTTCTGTAGAAAATGCAACTGGACATTTGGAGCGCTAAGAGAGTAGTAGTGGAAAAAGGAATATATTCAAATATAAACTACACAGAAGCATTCTGTGAAACTTCTTTCCAATCTGAGCATTCAGCTAACTGAGTTAAACCATACTTTTGATTGAGCAGTTTTGAAACACTCTGTCTGTGGAAAATGCAACTGGACATTCGTAGCGCTAAGTGGGTAATAGTGGAAAAAAGAATATGTTCAAATATAAACTACACAGAAGCATTGTATGAAACTTCTTTCTGTTCTGTGCATTCAACTAACAGAGTTGAACCTTACTTTTGATTGAGCCTTTCTGAAACACTCTTTCTGTAGAAACTGCAATTGGACATTCTGAGCGCTAAGAGGCCTCTATTGGGAAAAATAATATCTTCAAATAAAAACTACACAGAAGCATTGTGTGAAACTTATTTCTGATATGTTCATTAAGCTAACAGAGTTAAACCATACTTTTGATTGCGCAGTTCTGAACAGTCTTTCTATAGAAAATGCAAGTGGACATTCGGAGCGCTAAGAGGGTAATAGTGGAAAAAGGAATATATTCAAATATAAACTACACAGTAGCATTCTGTGAAAATTCTTTCTGTTCTGTGCATTCAACTAACAGAGTTGAACCTCACTTTTGATTGAGCCATTCTGAAACACTCTTTCTGTAGAAACTGCAATTGGACATGCTAAGCGCTAAGAGGCCTACATTGGGAAAAAGAATATCTTCAAATAAAAACTACACAGATGCATTCTGTGAAACTTATTTCTGATCTGTAAATTCAGTTAACAGAGATAAAACATATTTTTGATTGAGCAGTTATGAAACACTCTTTTTGTAGAAAATGCAAGTGGAGATTCGGAGCGCTAAGAGGGTAATAGTGGAAAAAGGAATGTCTTCAAATATAAACTACACAGAATCATTCGGTGAAACTTCTTTCTGATCTGTGCATTCAGCTAACAGAGTTACACCATACTTTTGATTGAGCAGATCTGAACACTCTTTCTGTAGAAAATGCAACTGGACATTTGGAGCGCTAAGAGCGTAGTAGTGGAAAAAGGAATATATTCAAATATAAACTACACAGAAGCACTCTGTGAAACTTCTTTCTGATCTGAGCATTCAGCTAACAGAGTTAAACCATACTTTTGATTGAGCAGTTTTGAAACACTCTGTCTGTAGAAAATGCAACTGGACATTCGTAGCGCTAAGTGGGTAATAGTGGAAAAAAGAATATATTCAAATATAAACTACACAGAAGCATTGTATGAAACTTCTTTCTGTTCTGTGCATTCAACTAACAGAGTTGAACCTTACTTTTGATTGAGCCTTTCTGAAACACTCTTTCTGTAGAAACTGCTATTGGACATTCTGAGCGCTAAGAGGCCTATATTGGGAAAAAGAATGTCTACAAATAAAAACTACACAGAAGAATTGTGTGAAACATCTTTCTGTTCTGTTTGTTGAACTAAAAGAGTTGAACCTTAGTTTTGATTGAGCCGTTCTGAAACACTCTTTCTGTAGAAAATGCAAGTGGAGATTCGGAGCGCTAAGAGGGTAATAGTGGAAAAAGGAATGTCTCCAAATATAAACTACACAGAATCATTCTGTGAAACTTCTTTCTGATCTGTGCATTCAGCTAACAGAGTTAAACCATACTTTGATTGAGCAGATCTGAACACTCTTTCTGTAGAAAATGCAACTGGACATTTGGAGAGCTAAGGGAGTAGTAGTGGAAAAAGGAATATATTCAAATATAAACTACACAGAAGCATTCTGTGAAACTTCTTTCTGATCTGAGCATTCAGCTAACAGAGTTAAACCATACTTTTGATTGAGCAGTTTTGATACACTCTGTCTGTAGAAAATGCAACTGGACATTCGTAGCGCTAAGTGGGTAATAGTGGAAAAAAGAATATGTTCAAATATAAACTACACAGAAGCATTGTATGAAACTTCTTTCTGTTCTGTGCATTCAACTAACAGAGTTGAACCTTACTTTTGATTGAGCCTTTCTGAAACACTCTTTCTGTAGAAACTGCAATTGGACATTCTGATCGCTAAGAGGCCTCTATTGGGAAAAATAATATCTTCAAATAAAAACTACACAGAAGCATTGTGTGAAACTTATTTCTGATATATTCATTCAGCTAACAGAGTTAAACCATACTTTTGATTGCGCAGTTCTGAACACTCTTTCTGTAGAAAATGCAAGTGGACATTCTGAGCGCTAAGAGGGTAATAGTGGAAAAAGGAATGTCTCCAAATATAAACTACACATAATCATTCTGTGAAACTTCTTTCTGATCTGTGCATTCAGCTAACAGAGTTAAACCATACTTTTGATTGAGCAGATCTGAACACTCTTTCTGTAGAAAATGCAACTGGACATTTGGAGCGCTAAGAGAGTAGTAGTGGAAAAAGGAATATATTCAAATATAAACTACACAGAAGCATTCTGTGAAACTTCTTTCTGATCTGAGCATTCAGCTAACAGAGTTAAACCATACTTTTGATTGAGCAGTTTTGAAACAATCTGTCTGTAGAAAATGCAACTGGACATTCGTAGCGCTAAGTGGATAATAGTGGAAAAAAGAATATGTTCAAATATAAACTACACAGAAGCATTGTATGAAACTTCTTTCTGTTCTGTGCATTCAACTAACAGAGTTGAACCTTACTTTTGATTGAGCCTTTCTGAAACACTCTTTCTGTAGAAACTGCAATTGGACATTCTGAGTGCTAAGAGGCCTATATTGGGAAAAATAATATCTTCAAATAAAAACTACACAGAAGCATTGTGTGAAACTTATTTCTGATATGTTCATTAAGCTAACAGAGTTAAACCATACTTTTGATTGCGCAGTTCTGAACACTCTTTCTGTAGAAAATGCAAGTGGACATTCGGAGCGCTAAGAGGGTAATAGTGGAAAAAGGAATATATTCAAATATAAACTACACAATAGCATTCTGTGAAAATTCTTTCTGTTCTGTGCATTCAACTAACAGAGTTGAACCTTACTTTTGATTGAGCCGTTCTGAAACACTCTTTCTGTAGAAATTGCAATTGGACATGCTAAGCGCTAAGAGGCCTACATTGGGAAAAAGAATATCTTCAAATAAAAACTACACAGATGCATTCTGTGAAACTTATTTCTGATCTGTAAATTCAGTTAACAGAGATAAAATATATTTTTGATTGAGCAGTTATGAAACACTCTTTTTGTAGAAAATGCAAGTGGAGTTTCGGAGCGCTAAGAGGGTAATAGTGGAAAAAGGAATGTCTTCAAATATAAACTACACAGAATCATTCGGTGAAACTTCTTTCTGATCTGTGCATGCAGCTAACAGAGTTAAACCATACTTTTGATTGAGCAGATCTGAACACTCTTTCTGTAGAAAATGCAACTGGACATTTGGAGCGCTAAGAGCGTAGTAGTGTAAAAAGGAATATATTCACATATAAACTACACAGAAGCATTCTGTGAAACTTCTTTCTGATCTGAGCATTCAGCTAACTGAGTTAAACCATACTTTTGATTGAGCAGTTTTGAAACACTCTGTCTGTAGAAAATGCAACTGGACATTCGTAGCGCTAAGTGGGTAATAGTGGAAAAAAAATATGTTCAAATATAAAAGACACAGAAGCATTGTATGAAACTTCTTTCTATTCTGTGCATTCAACTAACAGAGTTGAACCTTACTTTTGATTGAGCCGTTCTGAAACATTCTTTCTGTAGAAACTGCAATTGGACATTCTGAGCGCTAAGAGGCCTATATTGGGAAAAAGAATGTCTACAAATAAAAACTACACAGAAGAATTGTGTGAAACTTCTTTCTGTTCTGTTTGTTCAACTAAAAGAGTTGAACCTTAGTTTTGATTGAGCCGTTCTGAAACACTCTTTCTGTAGAAAATGCAAGTGGAGATTCGGAGCGCTAAGAGGGTAATAGTGGAAAGAGGAATGTCTCCAAATATAAACTACACAGAATCATTCTGTGAAACTTCTTTCTGATCTGTGCATTCAGCTAACAGAGTTAAACCATACTTTTGATTGAGCAGATCTGAACACTCTTTCTGTAGAAAATGCAACTGGACATTTGGAGCGCTAAGAGAGTAGTAGTGGAAAAAGGAATATATTCAAATATAAACTACACAGAAGCATTCTGTGAAACTTCTTTCTGATCTGAGCATTCAGCTAACAGAGTTAAACCATACTTTTGATTGAGCAGTTTTGAAACACTCTGTCTGTAGAAAATGCAGCTGGCCATTCGTAGCGCTAAGTGGATAATAGTGGAAAAAAGAATATGTTCAAATATAAACTACACAGAAGCATTGTATGAAACTTCTTTCTGTTCTGTGCATTCAACTAACAGAGTTGAACCTTACTTTTGATTGAGCCTTTCTGAAACACTCTTTCTGTAGAAACTGCAATTGGACATTCTGAGCGCTAAGAGGCCTATATTGGGAAAAATAATATCTTCAAATAAAAACTACACAGAAGCATTGTGTGAAACTTATTTCTGATATGTTCATTAAGCTAACAGTGTTAAACCATACTTTTGATTGCGCAGTTCTGAACACTCTTTCTGTAGAAAATGCAAGTGGACATTCGGAGCGCTAAGAGGGTAATAGTGGAAAAAGGAATATATTCAAATATAAACTACACAGTAGCATTCTGTGAAAATTCTTTCTGTTCTGTGCATTCAACTAACAGAGTTGAACCTTACTTTTGATTGAGCTGTTCTGAAACACTCTTTCCGTAGAAACTGCAATTGGACATGCTAAGCGCTAAGAGGCCTACATTGGGAAAAAGAATATCTTCAAATAAAAACTACACAGATGCATTCTGTGAAACTTATTTCTGATCTGTAAATTCACTTAACAGAGATAAAACATATTTTTGATTGAGCAGTTATGAAACACTCTTTTTGTAGAAAATGCAAGTGGAGATTCGGAGCGCTAAGAGTGTAATAGTGGAAAAAGGTATGTCTTCAAATATAAACTACACAGAATCATTCTGTGAAACTTCTTTCTGATCTGTGCATTCAGCTAACAGAGTTAAACCATACTTTTGATTGAGCAGATCTGAACACTCTTTCTGTAGAAAATGCAACTGGACATTTGGAGCGCTAAGAGCGTAGTTGTGGAAAAAGGAATATATTCAAATATAAACTACACAGAAGCATTCTGTGAAACTTCTTTCTGATCTGAGCATTCAGCTAACAGAGTTAAACCATACTTTTGATTGAGCAGTTTTTAAACACTCTGTCTGTAGAAAATGCAACTGGACATTCGTAGCGCTAAGTGGGTAATAGTGGAAAAAAAATATGTTCAAATATAAACTACACAGAAGCATTGTATGAAACTTCTTTCTGTTCTGTGCATTCAACTAACAGAGTTGAATCTTACTTTTGATTGAGCCTTTCTGAAACACTCTTTCTGTAGAAACTGCAATTGGACATTCTGATCGCTAAGAGGCCTCTATTGGGAAAAATAATATCTTCAAATAAAAACTACACAGAAGCATTGTGTGAAACTTATTTCTGATATATTCATTCAGCTAACAGAGTTAAACCATACTTTTGATTGCGCAGTTCTGAACACTCTTTCTGTAGAAAATGCAAGTGGACATTCTGAGCGCTAAGAGGGTAATAGTGGAAAAAGGAATATACTCAAATATAAACTACACAGTAGCATTCTGTGAAAATTCTTTCTGTTCTGTGCATTCAACTAACAGAGTTGAACCTTACGTTTGATTGAGCCGTTCTCAAACACTCTTTCTGTAGGAACTGCAATTGGACATGCTAAGCGCTAAGAGGCCTACATTGGGAAAAAGAATATCTTCAAATAAAAACTACACAGATGCATTCTGTGAAACTTATTTCTTATCTGTAAATTCAGTTAACAGAGATAAAACATATTTTTGATTGAGCAGTTATGAAACACTCTTTTTGTAGAAAATGCAAGTGGAGATTCGGAGCCCTAAGGGGGTAATAGTGGAAAAAGGAATGTCTTCAAATATAAACTACACAGAATCATTCGGTGAAACTTCTTTCTGATCTGTGCATTCAGCTAACAGAGTTAAACCATACTTTTGATTGAGCAGATCTGAACACTCTTTCTGTAGAAAATGCAACTGGACATTTGGAGCGCTAAGAGCGTAGTAGTGGAAAAAGGATTATATTCAAATATAAACTACACAGAAGCATTCTGTGAAACTTCTTTCTGATCTGAGCATTCAGCTAACAGAGTTAAACCATACTTTTGATTGAGCAGTTTTGAAACACTCTGTCTGTAGAAAATGCAACTGGACATTCGTAGCGCTAAGTGGGTAATAGTGGAAAAAAGAATATGTTCAAATATAAACTACACAGAAGCATTGAATGAAACTTCTTTCTGTTCTGTGCATTCAACTAACAGAGTTGAACCTTACTTTTGATTGAGCCGTTCTGAAACACTCTTTCTGAAGAAACTGCAATTGGACATTCTGAGCGCTAAGAGGCCTATATTGGGAAAAAGAATGTCTACAAATAAAAACTACACAGAAGAATTTTGTGAAACTTCTTTCTGTTCTGTTTGTTGAACTAAAAGAGTTGAACCTTAGTTTTGATTGAGCCGTTCTGAAACACTCTTTCTGTAGAAAATGCAAGTGGAGATTCGGAGCACTAAGAGGGTAATAGTGGAAAAAGGAATGTCTCCAAATATAAACTACACAGAATCATTCTGTGAAACTTCTTCCTGGTCTGTGCATTCAGCTAACAGAGTTAAACCATACTTTTGATTGAGCAGATCTGAACACTCTTTCTGTAGAAAATGCAACTGGACATTTGGAGCGCTAAGAGAGTAGTAGTGGAAAAAGGAATATATTCAAATATAAACTACACAGAAGCATTCTGTGAAACTTCTTTCTGATCTGAGCATTCAGCTAACAGAGTTAAACCATACTTTTGATTGAGCAGTTTTGAAACACTCTGTCTGTAGAAAATGCAACTGGACATTCGTAGCGCTAAGTGGGTAATAGTGGAAAAAAGAATATGTTCAAATATAAACTACACAGAAACATTGTATGAAACTTCTTTCTGTTCTGTGCATTCAACTAACAGAGTTGAACCTGACTTTTGATTGAGCCTTTCTGAAACACTCTTTCTGTAGAAACTGCAATTGGACATTCTGAGCGCTAAGAGGCCTATATTGGGAGAAATAAGGTCTTCAAATAAAAACTACACAGAAGCATTGTGTGAAACTTATTTCTGATATGTTCATTAAGCTAACAGAGTTAAACCATACTTTTGATTGCGCAGTTCTGAACACTCTTTCTGTAGAAAATGCAAGTGGACTTTCGGAGCGCTAAGAGGGTAATAGTGGAAAAAGGAATATATTCAAATATAAACTACACAGTAGCATTCTGTGAAAATTCTTTCTGTTCTGTGCATTCAACTAACAGAGTTGAACCTTACTTTTGATTGAGCCGTTCTGAAACACTCTTTCTGTAGAAACTGCAATTGGACATGCTAAGCCCTAAGAGGCCTACATTGGGAAAAAGAATATCTTCAAATAAAAACTACACAGATGCATTCTGTGAAACTTATTTCTGATCTGTAAATTCAGTTAACAGAGATAAAACATATTTTTGATTGAGCAGTTATGAAACACTCTTTTTGTAGAAAATGCAAGTGGAGATTCGGAGCGCTAAGTGGGTAATAGTGGAAAAAGGAATGTCTTCAAATATAAACTACACAGAATCATTCGGTGAAACTTCTTTCTGATCTGTGAATTCAGCTAACAGAGTTAAACCATACTTTTGATTGAGCAGATCTGAACACTCTTTCTGTAGAAATTGCAAGTGGACATTTGGAGCGCTAAGAGCGTAGTAGTGGAAAAAGGAATATATTCAAATATAAACTACACAGAAGCATTCTGTGAAACTTCTTTCTGATCTGAGCATTCAGCTAACAGAGTTAAACCATACTTTTGATTGAGCAGTTTTGAAACACTCTGTCTGTAGAAAATGCAACTGGACATTCGTAGCGCTAAGTGGGTAATAGTGGAAAAAAGACTATGTTCAAATATAAACTACATAGAAGCATTGTATGAAACTTCTTTCTGTTCTGTGCATTCAACTAACAGAGTTGAACCTTAAGTTTGATTGAGCCGTTCTGAAACACTCTTTCTGTAGAGACTGCAATTGGACATTCTGAGCGCTAAGAGGCCTATATTGGGAAAAAGAATGTCTACAAATAAAAACTACACAGAAGAATTGTGTGAAACTTCTTTCTGTTCTGTTTGTTCAACTAAAAGAGTTGAACCTTAGTTTTGATTGAGCCGTTCTGAAACACTATTTCTGTAGAAAATGCAAGTGGAGATTCGGAGCGCTAAGAGGGTAATAGTGGAAAAAGGAATGTCTCCAAATATAAACTACACAGAATCATTCTGTGAAACTTCTTTCTGATCTGTGCATTCAGCTAACAAATTTAAACCATACTTTTGATTGAGCAGATCTGAACACTCTTTCTGTAGAAAATGCAACTGGATATTTGGAGCGCTAAGAGATTAGTAGTTGAAAAAGGAATATATTCAAATATAAACTACACAGAAGCATTCTGTGAAACTTCTTTCTGATCTGAGCATTCAGCTAACAGAGTTAAACCATACTTTTGATTGAGCAGTTTTGAAACACTCTGTCTGTAGAAAATGCAACTGGACATTCGTAGCGCTAAGTGGGTAATAGTGGAAAAAAGAATATGTTCAAATATAAACTACACAGAAGCATTGTATGAAACTTCTTTCTGTTCTGTGCATTCAACTAACAGAGTTGAACCTTACTTTTGATTGAGCCTTTCTGAAACACTCTTTCTGTAGAAACTGCAATTGTACATTCTGAGCGCTAAGGGGCCTCTATTGGGAAAAATAATATCTTCAAATAAAAACTACACAGAAGCATTGTGTGAAACTTATTTCTGATATGTTCATTAAGCTACCAGAGTTAAACCATACTTTTGATTGCGCAGTTCTGAACACTCTTTCTGTAGAAAATGCAAGTGGACATTCGGAGCGCTAAGAAGGTAATAGTGGAAAAAGGAATATATACAAATATAAACTACACAGTAGCATTCAGGGAAAATTCTTTCTGTTCTGTGCATTCAACTAACAGAGTTGAACCTTACTTTTGATTGAGCCGTTCTGAAACACTCTTTCTGTAGAAACTGCAATTGGACATGCTAAGCGCTAAGAGGCCTACATTGGGAAAAAGAATATCTTCAAATAAAAACTACACAGATGCATTCTGTGAAACTTATTTCTTATCTGTAAATTCAGTTAACAGAGATAAAACATATTTTTGATTGAGCAGTTATGAAACACTCTTTTTGTAGAAAATGCAAGTGGAGATTCGGAGCCCTAAGGGGGTAATAGTGGAAAAAGGAATGTCTTCAAATATAAACTACACAGAATCATTCGGTGAAACTTCTTTCTGATCTGTGCATTCAGCTAACAGAGTTAAACCATACTTTTGATTGAGCAGATCTGAACACTCTTTCTGTAGAAAATGCAACTGGACATTTGGAGCGCTAAGAGCGTAGTAGTGGAAAAAGGAATATATTCAAATATAAACTACACAGAAGCATTCTGTGAAACTTCTTTCTGATCTGAGCATTCAGCTAACAGAGTTAAACCATACTTTTGATTGAGCAGTTTTGAAACACTCTGTCTGTAGAAAATGCAACTGGACATTCGTAGCGCTAAGTGGGTAATAGTGGAAAAAAGAATATGTTCAAATATAAACTACACAGAAGCATTGAATGAAACTTCTTTCTGTTCTGTGCATTCAACTAACAGAGTTGAACCTTACTTTTGATTGAGCCGTTCTGAAACACTCTTTCTGAAGAAACTGCAATTGGACATTCTGAGCGCTAAGAGGCCTATATTGGGAAAAAGAATGTCTACAAATAAAAACTACACAGAAGAATTTTGTGAAACTTCTTTCTGTTCTGTTTGTTGAACTAAAAGAGTTGAACCTTAGTTTTGATTGAGCCGTTCTGAAACACTCTTTCTGTAGAAAATGCAAGTGGAGATTCGGAGCGCTAAGAGGGTAATAGTGGAAAAAGGAATGTCTCCAAATATAAACTACACAGAATCATTCTGTGAAACTTCTTCCTGGTCTGTGCATTCAGCTAACAGAGTTAAACCATACTTTTGATTGAGCAGATCTGAACACTCTTTCTGTAGAAAATGCAACTGGACATTTGGAGCGCTAAGAGAGTAGTAGTGGAAAAAGGAATATATTCAAATATAAACTACACAGAAGCATTCTGTGAAACTTCTTTCTGATCTGAGCATTCAGCTAACAGAGTTAAACCATACTTTTGATTGAGCAGTTTTGAAACACTCTGTCTGTAGAAAATGCAACTGGACATTCGTAGCGCTAAGTGGGTAATAGTGGAAAAAAGAATTTCTTCAAATATAAACTACACAGAAACATTGTATGAAACTTCTTTCTGTTCTGTGCATTCAACTAACAGAGTTGAACCTGACTTTTGATTGAGCCTTTCTGAAACACTCTTTCTGTAGAAACTGCAATTGGACATTCTGAGCGCTAAGAGGCCTATATTGGGAGAAATAATGTCTTCAAATAAAAACTACACAGAAGCATTGTGTGAAACTTATTTCTGATATGTTCATTAAGCTAACAGAGTTAAACCATACTTTTGATTGCGCAGTTCTGAACACTCTTTCTGTAGAAAATGCAAGTGGACTTTCGGAGCGCTAAGAGGGTAATAGTGGAAAAAGGAATATATTCAAATATAAACTACACAGTAGCATTCTGTGAAAATTCTTTCTGTTCTGTGCATTCAACTAACAGAGTTGAACCTTACTTTTGATTGAGCCGTTCTGAAACACTCTTTCTGTAGAAACTGCAATTGGACATGCTAAGCCCTAAGAGGCCTACATTGGGAAAAAGAATATCTTCCAATAAAAACTACACCGATGCATTCTGTGAAACTTATTTCTGATCTGTAAATTCAGTTAACAGAGATAAAACATATTTTTGATTGAGCAGTTATGAAACACTCTTTTTGTAGAAAATGCAAGTGGAGATTCGGAGCGCTAAGTGGGTAATAGTGGAAAAAGGAATGTCTTCAAATATAAACTACACATAATCATTTGGTGAAACTTCTTTCTGATCTGTGCATTCAGCTAACAGAGTTAAACCATACTTTTGATTGAGCAGATCTGAACACTCTTTCTGTAGAAAATGCAACTGGATATTTGGAGCGCTAAGAGCGTAGTAGTGGAAAAAGGAATATATTGAAATATAAACTACACTGAAGCATTCTGTGAAACTTCTTTCTGATCTGAGCATTCAGCTAACAGAGTTAAACCATACTTTTGATTTAGCAGTTTTGAAACAATCTGTCTGTAGAAAATGCAACTGGACATTCGTAGCGCTAAGTGGGTAATAGTGGAAAAAAGTATATGTTCAAATATAAACTACACAGAAGCATTGTATGAAACTTCTTTCTGTTCTGTGCATTCAACTAACAGAGTTGAACCTTAAGTTTGATTGAGCCGTTCTGAAACACTCTTTCTGTAGAGACTGCAATTGGACATTCTGAGCGCTAAGAGGCCTATATTGGGAAAAAGAATGTCTACAAATAAAAACTACACAGAAGAATTGTATGAAACTTCTTTTTGTTCTGTTTGTTCAACTCAAAGAGTTGAACCTTAGTTTTGATTGAGCCGTTCTGAAACACTCTTTCTGTAGAAAATGCAAGTGGAGATTCGGAGCGCTAAGAGGGTAATAGTGGAAAAAGGAATGTCTCCAAATATAAACTACACAGAATCATTCTGTGAAACTTCCTTCTGATCTGTGCATTCAGCTAACAGAGTTAAACCATACTTTTGATTGAGCAGATCTGAACACTCTTTCTGTAGCAAATGCAACTGGACATTTGGAGCGCTAAGAGAGTAGTAGTGGAAAAAGGAATATATTCATATATGAACTACACAGAAGCATTCTGTGAAGCTTCTTTCTGATCTGAGCATTGAGCTAACAGAGTTAAACCATACTTTTGATTGAGCAGTTTTGAAACACTCTGTCTGTAGAAAATGCAACTGGACATTCGCAAAGCTAAGTGGGTAATAGTGGAAAAAAGTATATGTTCAAATATAAACTACACAGAAGCATTGTATGAAACTTCTTTCTGTTCTGTGCATTCAACTAACAGAGTTGAACCTTACTTTTGATTGAGCCGTTCTGAAACCCTCTTTCTGTAGAAACTGCAATTGGACATTCTGAGCGCTAAGAGGCCTATATTGGGAAAAAGAATGTCTACAAATAAAAACTACACAGAAGAATTGTGTGAAACGTCTTTCTGTTCTGTTTGTTCAACTAAAAGAGTTGAACCTTAGTTTTGATTGAGCCGTTCTGAAACACCCTTTCTGTAGAAAATGCAAGTGGAGATTCGGAGCGCTAAGAGGCTAATAGTGGAAAAAGGAATGTCTCCAAATACAAACTACACAGAATCATTCTGTGAAACTTCTTCTTGATCTGTGCATTCAGCTAACAGAGTTAAACCATACTTTTGATTGAGCAGATCTGAATACTCTTTCTGTAGAAAATGCAACTGGACATTTGGAGCGCTAAGAGAGTAGTAGTGGAAAAAGGAATATATTCAAATATAAACTACACAGAAGCATTCTGTGAAACTTCTTTCTGATCTGAGCATTCAGCTGACAGAGTTAAACCATACTTTTGATTGAGCAGTTTTGAAACACTCTGTCTGTAGAAAATGCAACTGGACATTCGTAGCGCTAAGTGGGTAATAGTGGAAAAAAGAATATGTTCAAATATAAACTACACAGAAGCATTGTATGAAACTTCTTTCTGTTCTGTGCATTCAACTAACAGAGTTGAACCTTATTTTTGATTGAGCCTTTCTGAAACACTCTTTCTGTAGAAACTGCAATTGGACATTCTGAGCGCTAAGAGGCCTCTATTGGGAAAAATAATATCTTCAAATAAAAACTACACAGAAGCATTATGTGAAACTTATTTCTGATATGTTCATTAAGCTAACAGAGTTAAACCATACTTTTGATTGCGCAGTTCTGAACACACTTTCTGTAGAAAATTCAAGTGGACATTCGGAGCGCTAAGAGGGTAATAGTGGAAAAAGGAATATATTCAAATATAAACTACACAGTAGCATTCTGTGAAAATTCTTTCTGTTCTGTACATTCAACTAACAGAGTTGAACCTAACTTTTGATTGAGCCGTTCTGAAACACTCTTTCTGTAGAAACTGCAATTGGACATGCTAAGCGCTAAGAGGCCTACATTGGGAAAAAGAATATCTTCAAATAAAAACTACACAGATGCATTCTGTGAAACTTATTTCTGATCTGTTAATTCAGTTAACAGAGATAAAACACATTTTTGATTGAGCAGTTATGAAACACTCTTTTTGTAGAAAATGCAAGTGGAGATTCGGAGCGGTATGTGGGTAATAGTGGAAAAAGGAATGTCTTCAAATATAAACTACACAGAATCATTCGGTGAAACTTCTTTCTGATCTGTGCATTCAGCTAACAGAGTTAAACCATACTTTTGATTGAGCAGATCTGAACACTCTTTCTGTAGAAAATGCAACTGGACATTTGGAGCGCTAAGAGCGTAGTAGTGGAAAAAGGAATATATTCAAATATAAACTAAACAGAAGCATTCTGTGAAACTTCTTTCTGATCTGAGCATTCAGCTAACAGAGTTAAACCATACTTTTGATTGAGCAGTTTTGAAACACTCTGTCTGTAGAAAATGCAACTGGACATTCGTAGCGCTAGGTGGGTAATAGTGGAAAAAAGAATATGTTCAAATATAAACTACACAGAAGCATTGAATGAAACTTCCTTCTGTTCTGTGCATTCAACTAACAGAGTTGAACCTTACTTTTGATTGGGCCGTTCTGAAACACTCTTTCTGTAGAAACTGCAATTGGACATTCTGAGCGCTAAGAGGCCTATATTGGGAAAAAGAATGTCTACAAATAAAAACTACACAGAAGAATTGTGTGAAACTTCTTTCTGTTCTGTTTGTTCAACTAAAAGAGTTGAACCTTAGTTTTGATTGAGCCGTTCTGAAACAATCTTTCTGTAGAAAATGCAAGTGGAGATTCGGAGCGCTAAGAGGGTAATAGTGGAAAAAGGAATGTCTCCAAATATAAACTACACAGAATCATTCTGTGAAACTTCTTCCTGATCTGTGCATTCAGCTAACAGAGTTAAACCATACTTTTGATTGAGCAGATATGAACACTCTTTCTGTAGAAAATGCAACTGGACATTTGGAGCGCTAAGAGAGTAGTAGTGGAAAAAGGAATATATTCAAATATAAACTACACAGAAGCATTCTGTGAAACTTCTTTCTGATCTGAGCATTCAGCTAACAGAGTTAAACCATACTTTTGATTGAGCAGTTTTGAAACACTCTGTCTGTAGAAAATGCAACTGGACATTCGTAGCGCTAAGTGGGTAATAGTGGAAAAAAGAATATGTTCAAATATAAACTACACAGAAGCATTGTATGAAACTTCTTTCTGTTCTGTGCATTCAACTAACAGAGTTGAACCTTACTTTTGATTGAGCCTTTCTGAAACACTCTTTCTGTAGAAACTGCAATTGGACATTCTGAGCGCTAAGAGGCCTCTATTGGGAAAAATAATATCTTCAAATAAAAACTACACAGAAGCATTGTGTGAAACTTATTTCTGATATGTTCATTAAGCTAACAGAGTTAAACCATACTTTTGATTGCGCAGTTCTGAACACTCTTTCTGTAGAAAATGCAAGTGGACATTCGGAGCGCTAAGAGGGTAATAGTGGAAAAAGGAATACATTCTAATATAAACTACACAGTAGCATTCTGTGAAAATTCTTTCTGTTCTGTGCATTCAACTAACAGAGATGAACCTTACTTTTGATTGAGCCGTTCTGAAACACTCTTTCTGTAGAAACTGCAATTGGACATGCTAAGACCTAAGAGGCCTACATTGGGAAAAAGAATATCTTCAAATAAAAACTACACAGATGCATTCTGTGAAACTTATTTCTGATCTGTAAATTCAGTTAACAGAGATAAAACATATTTTTGATTGAGCAGTTATGAAACACTCTTTTTGTAGAAAATGCAAGTGGAGATTCGGAGCGCTAAGTGGGTAATAGTGGAAAAAGGAATGTCTTCAAATATAAACTACACAGAATCATTCGGTGAAACTTCTTTCTGATCTGTGCATTCAGCTAACAGAGTTAAACCATACTTTTGATTGAGCAGATCTGAACACTCTTTCTGTAGAAAATGCAACTGGACATTTGGAGCGCTAAGAGCGTAGTAGTGGAAAAAGGAATATATTCAAATATAAACTACACAGAAGCATTCTGTGAAACTTCTTTCTGATCTGAGCATTCAGCTAACAGAGTTAAACCATACTTTTGATTTAGCAGTTTTGAAACACTCTGTCTGTAGAAAATGCAACTGGACATTCGTAGCGCTAAGTGGGTAATAGTGGAAAAAAGAATATGTTCAAATATAAACTACACAGAAGCATTGTATGAAACTTCTTTCAGTTCTGTGCATTCAACTAACAGAGTTGAACCTTAAGTTTGATTGAGCCGTTCTGAAACACTCTTTCTGTAGAGACTGCAATTGGACATTCTGAGCGCTAAGAGGCCTATATTGGGAAAAAAATGTCTACAAATAAAAACTACACAGAAGAATTGTATGAAACTTCTTTTTGTTCTGTTTATTCAACTAAAAGTGTTGAACCTTAGTTTTGATTGAGCCGTTCTGAAACACTCTTTCTGTAGAAAATGCAAGTGGAGATTCGGAGCGCTAAGAGGGTAATAGTGGAAAAAGGAATGTCTCCATATATAAACTACACAGAATCATTCTGTGAAACTTCCTTCTGATCTGTGCATTCAGCTAACAGAGTTAAACCATACTTTTGATTGAGCAGATCTGAACACTCTTTCTGTGGCAAATGCAACTGGACATTTGGAGCGCTAAGAGAGTAGTAGTGGAAAAAGGAATATATTCATATATGAACTACACAGAAGCATTCTGTGAAGCTTCTTTCTGATCTGAGCATTGAGCTAACAGAGTTAAACCATACTTTTGATTGAGCAGTTTTGAAACACTCTGTCTGTAGAAAATGCAACTGGACATTCGTAGCGCTAAGTGGGTAATAGTGGAAAAAAGAATATGTTCAAATATAAACTACACAGAAGCATTGTATGAAACTTCTTTCTGTTCTGTCCATTCAACTAACAGAGTTGAACCTTACTTTTGATTGAGCCTTTCTGAAACACTCTTTCTGTAGAAACTGCAATTGGACATTCTGAGCGCTAAGAGGCCTCTATTGGGAAAAATAATATCTTCAAATAAAAACTACACAGAAGCATTGTGTGAAACTTATTTCTGATATGTTCATTAAGCTAACAGAGTTAAACCATACTATTGATTGCGCAGTTCTGAACACACTTTCTGTAGAAAATGCAAGTGGACATTCGGAGCGCTAAGAGGGTAATAGTGGAAAAAGGAATATATTCAAATATAAACTACACAGTAGCATTCTGTGAAAATTCTTTCTGTTCTGTACATTCAACTAACAGAGTTGAACCTAACTTTTGATTGAGCCGTTCTGAAACACTCTTTCTGTAGAAACTGCAATTGGACATGCTAAGCGCTAAGAGGCCTACATTGGGAAAAAGAATATCTTCAAATAAAAACTACACAGATGCATTCTGTGAAACTTATTTCTGATCTGTTAATTCAGTTAACAGAGATAAAACATATTTTTGATTGAGCAGTTATGAAACACTCTTTTTGTAGAAAATGCAAGTGGAGATTCGGAGCGGTATGTGGGTAATAGTGGAAAAAGGAATGTCTTCAAATATAAACTACACAGAATCATTCGGTGAAACTTCTTTCTGATCTGTGCATTCAGCTAACAGAGTTAAACCATACTTTTGATTGAGCAGATCTGAACACTCTTTCTGTAGAAAATGCAACTGGACATTTGGAGCGCTAAGAGCGTAGTAGTGGAAAAAGGAATATATTCAAATATAAACTAAACAGAAGCATTCTGTGAAACTTCTTTCTGATCTGAGCATTCAGCTAACAGAGTTAAACCATACTTTTGATTGAGCAGTTTTGAAACACTCTGTCTGTAGAAAATGCAACTGGACATTCGTAGCGCTAGGTGGGTAATAGTGGAAAAAAGAATATGTTCAAATATAAACTACACAGAAACATTGAATGAAACTTCCTTCTGTTCTGTGCATTCAACTAACAGAGTTGAACCTTACTTTTGATTGGGCCGTTCTGAAACACTCTTTCTGTAGAAACTGCAATTGGACATTCTGAGCGCTAGGAGGCCTATATTGGGAAAAAGAATGTCTACAAATAAAAACTACACAGAAGAATTGTGTGAAACTTCTTTCTGTTCTGTTTGTTCAACTAAAAGAGTTGAACCTTAGTTTTGATTGAGCCGTTCTGAAACAATCTTTCTGTAGAAAATGCAAGTGGAGATTCGGAGCGCTAAGAGGGTAATAGTGGAAAAAGGAATGTCTCCAAATATAAACTACACAGAATCATTCTGTGAAACTTCTTCCTGATCTGTGCATTCAGCTAACAGAGTTAAACCATACTTTTGATTGAGCAGATATGAACACTCTTTCTGTAGAAAATGCAACTGGACATTTGGAGCGCTAAGAGAGTAGTAGTGGAAAAAGGAATATATTCAAATATAAACTACACAGAAGCATTCTGTGAAACTTCTTTCTGATCTGAGCATTCAGCTAACAGAGTTAAACCATACTTTTGATTGAGCAGTTTTGAAACACTCTGTCTGTAGAAAATGCAACTGGACATTCGTAGCGCTAAGTGGGTAATAGTGGAAAAAAGAATATGTTCAAATATAAACTACACAGAAGCATTGTATGAAACTTCTTTCTGTTCTGTGCATTCAACTAACAGAGTTGAACCTTATTTTGATTGAGCCTTTCTGAAACACTCTTTCTGTAGAAACTGCAATTGGACATTCTGAGCGCTAAGAGGCCTCTATTGGGAAAAATAATATCTTCAAATAAAAACTACACAGAAGCATTGTGTGAAACTTATTTCTGATATGTTCATTAAGCTAACAGAGTTAAACCATACTTTTGATTGCGCAGTTCTGAACACTCTTTCTGTAGAAAATGCAAGTGGACATTCGGAGCGCTAAGAGGGTAATAGTGGAAAAAGGAATACATTCTAATATAAACTACACAGTAGCATTCTGTGAAAATTCTTTCTGTTCTGTGCATTCAACTAACAGAGATGAACCTTACTTTTGATTGAGCCGTTCTGAAACACTCTTTCTGTAGAAACTGCAATTGGACATGCTAAGACCTAAGAGGCCTACATTGGGAAAAAGAATATCTTCAAATAAAAACTACACAGATGCATTCTGTGAAACTTATTTCTGATCTGTAAATTCAGTTAACAGAGATAAAACATATTTTTGATTGAGCAGTTATGAAACACTCTTTTTGTAGAAAATGCAAGTGGAGATTCGGAGCGCTAAGTGGGTAATAGTGGAAAAAGGAATGTCTTCAAATATAAACTACACAGAATCATTCGGTGAAACTTCTTTCTGATCTGTGCATTCAGCTAACAGAGTTAAACCATACTTTTGATTGAGCAGATCTGAACACTCTTTCTGTAGAAAATGCAACTGGACATTTGGAGCGCTAAGAGCGTAGTAGTGGAAAAAGGAATATATTCAAATATAAACTACACAGAAGCATTCTGTGAAACTTATTTCTGATCTGAGCATTCAGCTAACAGAGTTAAACCATACTTTTGATTTAGCAGTTTTGAAACACTCTGTCTGTAGAAAATGCAACTGGACATTCGTAGCGCTAAGTGGGTAATAGTGGAAAAAAGAATATGTTCAAATATAAACTACACAGAAGCATTGTATGAAACTTCTTTCAGTTCTGTGCATTCAACTAACAGAGTTGAACCTTAAGTTTGATTGAGCCGTTCTGAAACACTCTTTCTGTAGAGACTGCAATTGGACATTCTGAGCGCTAAGAGGCCTATATTGGGAAAAAAATGTCTACAAATAAAAACTACACAGAAGAATTGTATGAAACTTCTTTTTGTTCTGTTTATTCAACTAAAAGTGTTGAACCTTAGTTTTGATTGAGCCGTTCTGAAACACTCTTTCTGTAGAAAATGCAAGAGGAGATTCGGAGCGCTAAGAGGGTAATAGTGGAAAAAGGAATGTCTCCATATATAAACTACACAGAATCATTCTGTGAAACTTCTTTATGATCTGTGCATTCAGCTAACAGAGTTAAACCATACTTTTGATTGAGCAGATTTGAACCTCTCTTTCTGTAGAAAATGCAACTGGACATTTGGAGCGCTAAGAGAGTAGTAGTGGAAAAAGGAATATATTCAAATATAAACTACACAGAAGCATTCTGTGAAACTTCTTTCTGATCTCAGCATTCAGCTAACAGAGTTAAACCATACTTTTGATTGAGCAGTTTTGAAACACTCTGTCTGTAGAAAATGCAACTGGACATTCGTAGCGCTAAGTGGGTAATAGTGGAAAAAAGAATATGTTCAAATATAAACTACACAGAAGCATTGTATGAAACTTCTTTCTGTTCTGTGCATTCAACTAACAGAGTTGAACCTTACTTTTGATTGAGCCTTTCTGAAACAATCTTTCTGTAGAAACTGCAATTGGACATTCTGAGCGCTAAGAGGCCTCTATTGGGAAAAATAATATCTTCAAAGAAAAACTACACAGAAGCATTGTGTGAAACTTATTTCTGATATGTTCATTAAGCTAACAGAGTTAAACCATACTTTTGATTGCGCAGTTCTGAACACTCTTTCTGTAGAAAATGCAAGTGCACATTCGGAGCGCTAAGAGGGTAATAGTGGAAAAAGGAATATATACAAATATAAACTACACAGAAGCATTAAATGAAACTTCCTTCTATTCTGTGCATTCAACTAACAGAGTTGAACCTTACTTTTGATTGAGCCGTTCTGAAACACTCTTTCTGTAGAAACGGCAATTGGACATGCTAAGTGCTAAGAGGCCTACATTGGGAAAAAGAATATCTTCAAATAAAAACTACACAGATGCATTCTGTGAAACTTATTTCTGATCTGTAAATTCAGTTAACAGAGATAAAACATATTTTTGATTGAGCAGTTATGAAACACTCTTTTTGTAGAAAATGCAAGTGGAGATTCGGAGCGCTAAGTGGGTAATAGTGGAAAAAGGAATGTCTTCAAATATAAACTACACAGAATCATTCGGTGAAACTTCTTTCTGATCTGTGCATTCAGCTAACAGAGTTAAAACATACTTTTGATTGAGCAGATCTGAACACTCTTTCTGTAGAAAATGCAACTGGACATTTGGAGCGCTAAGAGCGTAGTAGTGGAAAATGGAATATATTCAAATATAAACTACACAGAAACATTCTGTGAAACTTCTTTCTGATCTGAGCATTCAGCTAACAGAGTTAAACCATACTTTTGATTGAGCAGTTTTGAAACACTCTGTCTGTAGAAAATGCAACTGGACATTCGTAGCGCTATGTGGG
The DNA here is from genome assembly GCF_028878055.3 of Symphalangus syndactylus. NCBI lineage: Eukaryota > Metazoa > Chordata > Mammalia > Primates > Hylobatidae > Symphalangus > Symphalangus syndactylus. The sequence goes on along the minus strand of NC_072447.2, from coordinate 13,773,604 downwards.
TAATAGTGGAAAAAAGAATATGTTCAAATATAAACTACACAGAAGCATTGTATGAAACTTCTTTCTGTTCTGTGCATTCAACTAACAGAGTTGAACCTTAAGTTTGATTGAGCCGTTCTGAAACACTCTCTCTGTAGAAACTGCAATTGCACATTCTGAGCGCTAAGAGGCCTATATTGGAAAAAAGAATATCTACAAATAAAAACTATACAGAAGCATTCTGTGAAACTTCTTTCTGTTCTGTTCATTCAACTAAAAGAGTTGAACATTAGTTTTGATTGAGCCGTTCTGAAACACTCTTTCTGTAGAAAATGCAAGTGGAGATTCGGAGCGCTAAGAGGGTAATAGTGGAAAATGAATGTCTCCAAATATAAACTACACAGAATCATTCTGTGAAACTTCTTCCTGATCTGTGCATTCAGCTAACAGAGTTGAACCTAACTTTTGATTGAGCCGTTCTGAAACACTCTTTCTGTAGAAACTGCAATTGGACATGCTAAGCGCTAAGAGGCCTACATTGGGAAAAAGAATATATTCAAATAAAAACTACACAGATGCATTCTGTGAAACTTATTTCTGATCTGTAAATTCAGTTAACAGAGATAAAACATATTTTTGATTGAGCAGTTATGAAACACTCTTTTTGTAGAAAATGCAAGTGGAGATTCGGAGCGCTAAGAGGGTAATAGTGGAAAAAGGAATGTCTTCAAATATAAACTACACAGAATCATTCGGTGAAACTTCTTTCTGATCTGTGCATTCAGCTAACAGAGTTAAACCATACTTTTGATTGAGCAGATCTGAACACTCTTTCTGTAAAAAATGCAACTGGACATTTGGAGCGCTAAGAGCGTAGTAGTGGAAAAAGGAATATATTCAAATATAAACTACACAGAAGCATTCTGTGAAACTTCTTTCTGATCTGAGCATTCAGCTAACAGAGTTAAACCGTATTTTGATTGAGCAGTTTTGAAACACTCTGTCTGTAGAAAATGCAACTGGACATTCGTAGCGCTAAGTGGGTAATAGTGGAAAAAAGAATATGTTCAAATATAAACTACACAGAAGCATTGTATGAAACTTCTTTCTGTTCTGTGCATTCAACTAACAGAGTTGAACCTTACTTTTGATTGAGCCGTTCTGAAACACTCTTTCTGTAGAAACTGCAATTGGCCATTCTGAGCGCTAGGAGGCCTATATTGGGAAAAAGAATGTCTACAAATAAAAACTACACAGAAGAATTTTGTGAAACTACTTTCTGTTCTGTTTGTTCAACTAAAAGAGTTGAACCTTAGTTTTGATTGAGCCGTTCTGAAACACTCTTTCTGTAGAAAAGGCAAGTGGAGATTCGGAGCGCTAAGAGGGTAATAGTGGGAATAGGAATGTCTCGAAATATAAACTACACAGAATCATTCTGTGAAACTTCTTTCTGATCTGTGCATTCAGCTAACAAACTTAAACCATACTTTTGATTGAGCAGATCTGAACACTCTTTCTGTAGAAAATGCAACTGGACATTTGGAGCGCTAAGAGCGTAGTAGTGGAAAAAGGAATATATTCAAATATAAACTACACAGAAGCATTCTGTGAAACTTCTTTCTGATCTGAGCATTCAGCTAACAGAGTTAAACCATACTTTTGATTGAGCAGTTTTGAAACACTCTGTCTGTAGAAAATGCAACTGGACATTCGTAGCGCTAAGTGGGTAATAGTGGAAAAAAGAATATGTTCAAATATAAACTACAGAGAAGCATTGAATGAAACTCCTTTCTGTTCTGTGCATTCAACTAACAGAGTTGAACCTTACTTTTGATTGAGCCGTTCTGAAAACCTCTTTCTGTAGAAACTGCAATTGGACACTCTGAGCGCTAAGAGGCCTATATTGGGAAAAAGAATGTCTACAAATAAAAACTACACAGAAGAATTGTGTGAAACTTCTTTCTGTTCTGTTTGTTCAACTAAAAGAGTTGAACCTTAGTTTTGATTGAGCCGTTCGGAAACACTCTTTCTGTAGAAAATGCAAGTGGAGATTCGGAGCGCTAAGAGGGTAATAGTGGAAAAAGGAATGTCTCCAAATATAAACTACACAGAATCATTCTGTGAAACTTCTTCCTGATCTGTGCATTCAGCTAACAGAGTTAAACCATACTTTTGATTGAGCAGATCTGAACACTCTTTCTGTAGAAAATGCAACTGGACATTTAGAGCGCTAAGAGAGTAGTAGTGGAAAAAGGAATATATTCAAATATAAACTACACAGAAGCATTCTGTGAAACTTCTTTCTGATCTGAGCATTCAGCTAACAGAGTTAAACCATACTTTTGATTGAGCAGTTTTGAAACGCTCTGTCTGTAGAAAATGCAACTGGACATTCATAGCGCTAAGTGGGTAATAGAGGAAAAAAGAATATGTTCAAATATAAACTACACAGAAGCATTGTATGAAACTACTTTCTGTTCTGTGCATTCAACTAACAGAGTTGAACCTTACTTTTGATTGAGAATTTCTGAAACACTCTTTCTGTAGAAACTGCAATTGGACATTCTGAGCGCTAAGAGGCCTATATTGGGAAAAATAATATCTTCAAATAAAAACTACACAGAAGCATTGTGTGAAACTTATTTCTGATATGTTCATTAAGCTAACAGAGTTAAACCATACTTTTGATTGCGCAGTTCTGGACACTCTTTCTGTAGAAAATGCAAGTGGACATTCGGAGCGCTAAGAAGGTAATAGTGGAAAAAGGAATATATTCAAATATAAACTACACAGTAGCATTCTGTGAAAATTCTTTCTGTTCTGTGCATTCAACTAACCGAGTTGAACCTTACTTTTGATTGAGCCGTTCTGAAACCCTCTTTCTGTAGAAACTGCAATTGGACATGCTAAGCGCTAAGAGGCCTACATTGGGAAAAAGAATATCTTCAAATAAAAACTACACAGATGCATTCTGTGAAACTTATTTCTGATCTGTAAATTCAGTTAACAGAGATAAAACATATTTTTGATTGAGCAGTTATGAAACACTCTTTTTGTAGAAAATGCAAGTGGAGATTCGGAGCGCTAAGAGGGTAATAGTGGAAAAAGGAATGTCTTCAAATATAAACTACACAGAATCATTCGGTGAAACTTCTTTCTGATCTGTGCATTCAGCTAACAGAGTTAAACCATACTTTTGATTGAGCAGATCTGAACACTCTTTCTGTAAAAAATGCAACTGGACATTTGGAGCGCTAAGAGCGTAGTAGTGGAAAAAGGAATATATTCAAATATAAACTACACAGAAGCATTCTGTGAAACTTCTTTCTGATCTGAGCATTCAGCTAACAGAGTTAAACCGTATTTTGATTGAGCAGTTTTGAAACACTCTGTCTGTAGAAAATGCAACTGGACATTCGTAGCGCTAAGTGGGTAATAGTGGAAAAAAGAATATGTTCAAATATAAACTACACAGAAGCATTGTATGAAACTTCTTTCTGTTCTGTGCATTCAACTAACAGAGTTGAACCTTACTTTTGATTGAGCCGTTCTGAAACACTCTTTCTGTAGAAACTGCAATTGGACATTCTGAGCGCTAGGAGGCCTATATTGGGAAAAAGAATGTCTACAAATAAAAACTACACAGAAGAATTTTGTGAAACTACTTTCTGTTCTGTTTGTTCAACTAAAAGAGTTGAACCTTAGTTTTGATTGAGCCGTTCTGAAACACTCTTTCTGTAGAAAAGGCAAGTGGAGATTCGGAGCGCTAAGAGGGTAATAGTGGGAATAGGAATGTCTCGAAATATAAACTACACAGAATCATTCTGTGAAACTTCTTTCTGATCTGTGCATTCAGCTAACAAACTTAAACCATACTTTTGATTGAGCAGATCTGAACACTCTTTCTGTAGAAAATGCAACTGGACATTTGGAGCGCTAAGAGCGTAGTAGTGGAAAAAGGAATATATTCAAATATAAACTACACAGAAGCATTCTGTGAAACTTCTTTCTGATCTGAGCATTCAGCTAACAGAGTTAAACCATACTTTTGATTGAGCAGTTTTGAAACACTCTGTCTGTAGAAAATGCAACTGGACATTCGTAGCGCTAAGTGGGTAATAGTGGAAAAAAGAATATGTTCAAATATAAACTACAGAGAAGCATTGAATGAAACTCCTTTCTGTTCTGTGCATTCAACTAACAGAGTTGAACCTTACTTTTGATTGAGCCGTTCTGAAAACCTCTTTCTGTAGAAACTGCAATTGGACAATCTGAGCGCTAAGAGGCCTATATTGGGAAAAAGAATGTCTACAAATAAAAACTACACAGAAGAATTGTGTGAAACTTCTTTCTGTTCTGTTTGTTCAACTAAAAGAGTTGAACCTTAGTTTTGATTGAGCCGTTCGGAAACACTCTTTCTGTAGAAAATGCAAGTGGAGATTCGGAGCGCTAAGAGGGTAATAGTGGAAAAAGGAATGTCTCCAAATATAAACTACACAGAATCATTCTGTGAAACTTCTTCCTGATCTGTGCATTCAGCTAACAGAGTTAAACCATACTTTTGATTGAGCAGATCTGAACACTCTTTCTGTAGAAAATGCAACTGGACATTTAGAGCGCTAAGAGAGTAGTAGTGGAAAAAGGAATATATTCAAATATAAACTACACAGAAGCATTCTGTGAAACTTCTTTCTGATCTGAGCATTCAGCTAACAGAGTTAAACCATACTTTTGATTGAGCAGTTTTGAAACGCTCTGTCTGTAGAAAATGCAACTGGACATTCATAGCGCTAAGTGGGTAATAGAGGAAAAAAGAATATGTTCAAATATAAACTACACAGAAGCATTGTATGAAACTACTTTCTGTTCTGTGCATTCAACTAACAGAGTTGAACCTTACTTTTGATTGAGAATTTCTGAAACACTCTTTCTGTAGAAACTGAAATTGGACATTCTGAGCGCTAAGAGGCCTATATTGGGAAAAATAATATCTTCAAATAAAAACTACACAGAAGCATTGTGTGAAACTTATTTCTGATATGTTCATTAAGCTAACAGAGTTAAACCATACTTTTGATTGCGCAGTTCTGGACACTCTTTCTGTAGAAAATGCAAGTGGACATTCGGAGCGCTAAGAAGGTAATAGTGGAAAAAGGAATATATTCAAATATAAACTACACAGTAGCATTCTGTGAAAATTCTTTCTGTTCTGTGCATTCAACTAACCGAGTTGAACCTTACTTTTGATTGAGCCGTTCTGAAACACTCTTTCTGTAGAAACTGCAATTGGACATGCTAAGCGCTAAGAGGCCTACATTGGGAAAAAGAATATCTTCAAATAAAAACTACACAGATGCATTCTGTGAAACTTATTTCTGATCTGTAAATTCAGTTAACAGAGATAAAACATATTTTTGATTGAGCAGTTATGAAACACTCTTTTTGTAGAAAATGCAAGTGGAGATTCGGAGCGCTAAGAGGGTAATAGTGGAAAAAGGAATGTCTTCAAATATAAACTACACAGAATCATTCGGTGAAACTTCTTTCTGATCTGTGCATTCAGCTAACAGAGTTAAACCATATATTTGATTGAGCAGATCTGAACACTCTTTTTGTAGAAAATGCAACTGGACATTTGGATCGCTCAGAGCGTAGTAGTGGAAAAAGGAATATATTCAGATATAAACTACACAGAAGCATTCTGTGAAACTTCTTTCTGATCTGAGCATTCAGCTAACAGAGTTAAACCATACTTTTGATTGAGCAGTTTTGAAACACTCTGTCTGTAGAAAATGCAACTGGACATTCGTAGCGCTAAGTGGGTAATAGTGGAAAAAAGAATATGTTCAAATATAAACTACACAGAAGCATTGTATGAAACATCTTTCTGTTCTGTGCATTCAACTAACAGAGTTGAACCTTACTTTTGATTGAGCCTTTCTGAAACACTCTTTCTGTAGAAACTGCAATTGGACATTCTGAGCGCTAAGAGGCCTCTATTGGGAAAAATAATATCTTCAAATAAAAACTACACAGAAGCATTGTGTGAAACTTATTTCTGATATGTTCATTAAGCTAACAGAGTTAAACCATACTTTTGATTGAGCAGATCTGAACACTCTTTCTGTAGAAAATGCAACTGGACATTTGGAGCGCTAAGAGCGTAGTAGTGGAAAAAGGAATATATTCAAATATAAACTACACAGAAGCATTCTGTGAAACTTCTTTCTGATCTGAGCATTCAGCTAACAGAGTTAAACCATACTTTTGATTGAGCAGTTTTGAAACACTCTGTCTGTAGAAAATGCAACTGGACATTCGTAGCGCTAAGTGGGTAATAGTGGAAAAAAGAATATTTTCAAATATAAACTACACAGAAGCATTGAATGAAACTTCTTTCTGTTCTGTGCATTCAACTAACAGAGTTGAACCTTACTTTTGATTGAGCCGTTCTGAAACACTCTTTCTGTAGAAACTGCAATTGGACATTCTGAGCGCTAAGAGGCCTATATTGGGAAAAAGAATGTCTACAAATAAAAACTACACAGAAGAATTGTGTGAAACTTCTTTCTGTTCTGTTTGTTCAACTAAAAGAGTTGAACCTTAGTTTTGATTGAGCCGTTCTGAAACACTCTTTCTGTAGAAAATGCAAGTGGAGATTCGGAGCGCTAAGAGGGTAATAGTGGAAAAAGTAATGTCTCCAAATATAAACTACACAGAATCATTCTGTGAAACTTCCTCCTGATCTGTGCATTCAGCTAACAGAGTTAAACCATACTTTTGATTGAGCAGATCTGAACACTCTTTCTGTAGAAAATGCAACTGGACATTTGGAGCGCTAAGAGAGTAGTAGTGGAAAAAGGAATATATTCAAATATAAACTACACAGAAGCATTCTGTGAAACTTCTTTCTGACCTGAGCATTCAGCTAACAGAGTTAAACCATACTTATGATTGAGCAGTTTTGAAACACTCTGTCTGTAGAAAATGCAACTGGACATTCGTAGCGCTAAGTGGGTAATAGTGGAAAAAAGAATATGTTCAAATATAAACTACACAGAAGCATTGTATGAAACTTCTTTCTGTTCTGTGCATTCAACTAACAGAGTTGAACCTTACTTTTGATTGAGCCTTTCTGAAACACTCTTTCTGTAGAAACTGCAATTGGACATTCTGAGCGCTAAGAGGCCTATATTGGGAAAAATAATATCTTCAAATAAAAACTACACAGAAGCATTGTGTGAAACTTATTACTGATATATTCATTAAGCTAACAGAGTTAAACCATACTTTTGATTGCGCAGTTCTGAACACTCTTTCTGTAGAAAATGCAAGTGGACATTCGGAGCGCTAAGAGGGTAATAGTGGAAAAAGGAATATATTCAAATATAAACTACACAGTAGCATTCTGTGAAAATTCTTTCTGTTCTGTGCATTCAAATAACAGAGATGAACCTTACTTTTGATTGAGCCGTTCTGAAACACTCTTTCTGTAGAAACTGCAATTGGACATGCTAAGCGCTAAGAGGCCTACATTGGGAAAAAGAATATCTTCAAATAAAAACTACACAGATGCATTCTGTTAAACTTATTTCTGATCTGTAAATTCAGTTAACAGAGATAAAACATATTTTTGATTGAGCAGTTATGAAACACTCTTTTTGTAGAAAATGCAAGTTGAGATTCGGAGCGCTAAGTGGGTAATAGTGGAAAAAGGAATGTCTTCAAATATAAACTACACAGAATCATTCGGTGAAACTTCTTTCTGACCTGTGCATTCAGCTAACAGAGTTAAACCATACTTTTGATTGAGCAGATCTGAACACTCTCTCTGTAGAAAATGCAACTGGACATTTGGAGCGCTAAGAGCGTAGTAGTGGAAAAAGGAATATATTCAAATATAAACTACAGAGAAGCATTCTGTGAAACTTCTTTCTGATCTGAGCATTCAGCTAACAGAGTTAACCCATACTTTTGATTGAGCAGTTTTGAAACACTCTGTCTGTAGAAAATGCAACTGGACATTCGTAGCGCTAAGTGGGTAATAGTGGAAAAAAGAATATGTTCAAATATAAACTACACAGAAGCATTGAATGAAACTACTTTCTGTTCTGTGCATTCAACTAACAGAGTTGAACCTTACTTTTGATTGAGCCGTTCTGAAACACTCTTTCTGTAGAAACTGCAATTGGACATTCTGAGCGCTAAGAGGCCTATATTGGGAAAAAGAATGTCTACAAATAAAAACTACACAGAAGAATTGTGTGAAACTTCTTTCTGTTCTGTTTGTTCAACTAAAAGAGTTGAACCTAAGTTTTGATTGAGCCGTTCTGAAACACTCTTTCTGTAGAAAATGCAAGTGGAGATTCGGAGCGCTAATAGGGTAATAGTGGAAAAAGGAATGTCTCCAAATATAAACTACACACAATCATTCTGTGAAACTTCTTTCTGATCTGTGCATTCAGCTAACAGAGTTAAACCATACTTTTGATTGAGCAGATCTGAACACTCTTTCTGTAGAAAATGCAACTGGACATTTGGAGCGCTAAGAGAGTAGTAGTGCAAAAAGGAATATATTCAAATATAAACTACACAGAAGCATTCTGTGAAACTTGTTTCTGATCTGAGCATTCAGCTAACAGATTTAAGCCATACTTTTGATTGAGCAGTTTTGAAACACTCTGTCTGTAGAAAATGCAACTGGACATTCGTAGCGCTAAGTGGGTAATAGTGGAAAAAAGAATATGTTCAAATATAAACTACACAGAAGCATTGTATGAAACTTCTTTCTGTTCTGTGCATTCAACTAACAGAGTTGAACCTTACTTTTGATTGAGCCTTTCTGAAACACTCTTTCTGTAGAAACTGCAATTGGACATTCTGAGCGCTAAGAGGCCTATATTGGGAAAAATAATATCTTCAAATAAAAACTACACAGAAGCATTGTGTGAAACTTATTACTGATATATTCATTAAGCTAACAGAGTTAAACCATACTTTTGATTGCGCAGTTCTGAACACTATTTCTGTAGAAAATGCAAGTGGACATTCCGAGCGCTAAGAGGGTAATAGTGGAAAAAGGAATATATTCAAATATAAACTACACAGTAGCATTCTGTGAAAATTCTTTCTGTTCTGTGCATTCAACTAACAGAGATGAACCTTACTTTTGATTGAGCCGTTCTGAAACACTCTTTCTGTAGAAACTGCAATTGGACATGGTAAGCGCTAAGAGGCCTACATTGGGAAAAAGAATATCTTCAAATAAAAACTACACAGATGCATTCTGTGAAACTTATTTCTGATCTGTAAATTCAGTTAACTGAGATAAAACATATTTTTGATTGAGCAGTTATGAAACACTCTTTTTGTAGAAAATGCAAGTGGAGATTCGGAGCGCTAAGTGGGTAATAGTGGAAAAAGGAATGTCTTCAAATATAAACTACACAGAAACATTCAGTGAAACTTCTTTCTGATCTGTGCATTCAGCTAACAGAGTTAATCCATACTTTTGATTGAGCAGATCTGAACACTCTTTCTGTAGAAAATGCAACTGGACATTTGGAGCGCTAAGAGCGTAGTAGTGGAAAAAGGAATATATTCAAATATAAACTACACAGAATCATTCTGTGAAACTTCTTTCTGATCTGAGCATTCAGCTAACAGAGTTAAACCATACATTTGATTGAGCAGTTTTGAAACACTCTGTCTGTAGAAAATGCAACTGGACATTCGTAGCGTTAAGTGTGTAATAGTGGAAAAAAGAATATGTTCAAATATAAACTACACAGAAGCATTGTATGAAACTTCTTTCTGTTCTGTGCATTCAACTAACAGAGTTGAACCTTAAGTTTGATTGAGCCGTTCTGAAACACTCTTTCTGTAGAAACTGCAATTGGACATTCTGAGCGCTAAGAGGCCTATATTGGGAAAAGGAATGTCTACAAATAAAAACTACACAGAAGAATTTTGTGAAACTTCTTTCTGTTCTGTTTGTTCAACTAAAAGAGTTGAATCTTAGTTTTGATTGAGCCGTTCTGAAACACTCTTTCTGTAGAAAATGCAAGTGGAGATTCAGAGCGCTAAGAGGGTAATAGTGGAAAAAGGAATGTCTCCAAATATAAACTACACAGAATCATTCTGTGAAACTTCTTTCTGATCTGTGCATTCAGCTAACAGAGTTAAACCATACTTTTGATTGAGCAGATCTGAACACTCTTTCTGTAGAAAATGCAACTGGACATTTGGAGCGCTAAGAGCGTAGTAGTGGAAAAAGGAATATATTCAAATATAAACTACACAGAAGCATTCTGTGAAACTTCTTTCTGATCTGAGCATTCAGCTAACAGAGTTAAACCATACTTTTGATTGAGCAGTTTTGAAACACTCTGTCTGTAGAAAATGCAACTGGACATTCGTAGCGCTAAGTGGGTAATAGAGGAAAAAAGAATATGTTCAAATATAAACTACACAGAAGCATTGTATGAAACTACTTTCTGTTCTGTGCATTCAACTAACAGAGTTGAACCTTACTTTTGATTGAGAATTTCTGAAACACTCTTTCTGTAGAAACTGCAATTGGACATTCTGAGCGCTAAGAGGCCTATATTGGGAAAAATAATATCTTCAAATAAAAACTACACAGAAGCATTGTGTGAAACTTATTTCTGATATGTTCATTAAGCTAACAGAGTTAAACCATACTTTTGATTGCGCAGTTCTGAACACTCTTTCTGTAGAAAATGCAAGTGGACATTCGGAGCGCTAAGAGGGTAATAGTGGAAAAAGGAATATATTCAAATATAAACTACACAGTAGCATTCTGTGAAAATTCTTTCTGTTCTGTGCATTCAACTAACCGAGTTGAACCTTACTTTTGATTGAGCCGTTCTGAAACACTCTTTCTGTAGAAACTGCAATTGGACATGCTAAGCGCTAAGAGGCCTACATTGGGAAAAAGAATATCTTCAAATAAAAACTACACAGATGCATTCTGTGAAACTTATTTCTGATCTGTAAATTCAGTTAACAGAGATAAAACATATTTTTGATTGAGCAGTTATGAAACACACTTTTTGTAGAAAATGCAAGTGGAGATTCGGAGCGCTAAGTGGGTAATAGTGGAAAAAGGAATGTCTTCAAATATAAACTACACAGAATCATTCGGTGAAACTTCTTTCTGATCTGTGCATTCAGCTAACACAGTTAAACCATACTTTTGATTGAGGAGATCTGAACACTCTTTCTGTAGAAAATGCAACTGGACATTTGGAGCGCTAAGAGCGTAGTAGTGGAAAAAGGAATATATTCAAATATAAACTACACAGAAGCATTCTGTGAAACTTCTTTCTGATCTGAGCATTCAGCTAACAGAGTTAAACCATACTTTTGATAGAGCAGTTTTGAAACACTCTGTCTGTAGAAAATGCAACTGGACATTCGTAGAGCTAAGTGGGTAATAGTGGAAAAAAGAATATGTTCAAATATAAACTACACAGAAGCATTGAATGAAACTACTTTCTGTTCTGTGCATTCAACTAACAGAGTTGAACCTTACTTTTGATTGAGCCGTTCTGAAACACTCTTTCTGTAGAAACTGCAATTGGACATTCTGAGCGCTAAGAGGCCTATATTGGGAAAAAGAATGTCTACAAATAAAAACTACACAGAAGAATTGTGTGAAACTTCTTTCTGTTCTGTTTGTTCAACTAAAAGAGTTGAACCTTAGTTTTGATTGAGCCGTTCTGAAACACTCTTTCTGTAGAAAATGCAAGTGGAGATTCGGAGCGCTAATAGGGTAATAGTGGAAAAAGGAATGTCTCCAAATATAAACTACACACAATCATTCTGTGAAACTTCTTTCTGATCTGTGCATTCAGCTAACAGAGTTAAACCATACTTTTGATTGAGCAGATCTGAACACTCTTTCTGTAGAAAATGCAACTGGACATTTGGAGCGCTAAGAGAGTAGTAGTGCAAAAAGGAATATATTCAAATATAAACTACACAGAAGCATTCTGTGAAACTTGTTTCTGATCTGAGCATTCAGCTAACAGATTTAAACCATACTTTTGATTGAGCAGTTTTGAAACACTCTGTCTGTAGAAAATGCAACTGGACATTCGTAGCGCTAAGTGGGTAATAGTGGAAAAAAGAATATTTTCAAATATAAACTACACAGAAGCATTGAATGAAACTTCTTTCTGTTCTGTGCATTCAACTAACAGAGTTGAACCTTACTTTTGATTGAGCCGTTCTGAAACACTCTTTCTGTAGAAACTGCAATTGGACATTCTGAGCGCTAAGAGGCCTATATTGGGAAAAAGAATGTCTACAAATAAAAACTACACAGAAGAATTGTGTGAAACTTCTTTCTGTTCTGTTTGTTCAACTAAAAGAGTTGAACCTTAGTTTTGATTGAGCCGTTCTGAAACACTCTTTCTGTAGAAAATGCAAGTGGAGATTCGGAGCGCTAAGAGGGTAATAGTGGAAAAAGTAATGTCTCCAAATATAAACTACACAGAATCATTCTGTGAAACTTCCTCCTGATCTGTGCATTCAGCTAACAGAATTAAACCATACTTTTGATTGAGCAGATCTGAACACTCTTTCTGTAGAAAATGCAACTGGACATTTGGAGCGCTAAGAGAGTAGTAGTGGAAAAAGGAATATATTCAAATATAAACTACACAGAAGCATTCTGTGAAACTTCTTTCTGATCTGAGCATTCAGCTAACAGAGTTAAACCATACTTATGATTGAGCAGTTTTGAAACACTCTGTCTGTAGAAAATGCAACTGGACATTCGTAGCGCTAAGTGGGTAATAGTGGAAAAAAGAATATGTTCAAATATAAACTACACAGAAGCATTGTATGAAACTTCTTTCTGTTCTGTGCATTCAACTAACAGAGTTGAACCTTACTTTTGATTGAGCCTTTCTGAAACACTCTTTCTGTAGAAACTGCAATTGGACATTCTGAGCGCTAAGAGGCCTATATTGGGAAAAATAATATCTTCAAATAAAAACTACACAGAAGCATTGTGTGAAACTTATTACTGATATATTCATTAAGCTAACAGAGTTAAACCATACTTTTGATTGCGCAGTTCTGAACACTCTTTCTGTAGAAAATGCAAGTGGACATTCGGAGCGCTAAGAGGGTAATAGTGGAAAAAGGAATATATTCAAATATAAACTACACAGTAGCATTCTGTGAAAATTCTTTCTGTTCTGTGCATTCAAATAACAGAGATGAACCTTACTTTTGATTGAGCCGTTCTGAAACACTCTTTCTGTAGAAACTGCAATTGGACATGCTAAGCGCTAAGAGGCCTACATTGGGAAAAAGAATATCTTCAAATAAAAACTACACAGATGCATTCTGTTAAACTTATTTCTGATCTGTAAATTCAGTTAACAGAGATAAAACATATTTTTGATTGAGCAGTTATGAAACACTCTTTTTGTAGAAAATGCAAGTTGAGATTCGGAGCGCTAAGTGGGTAATAGTGGAAAAAGGAATGTCTTCAAATATAAACTACACAGAATCATTCGGTGAAACTTCTTTCTGACCTGTGCATTCAGCTAACAGAGTTAAACCATACTTTTGATTGAGCAGATCTGAACACTCTCTCTGTAGAAAATGCAACTGGACATTTGGAGCGCTAAGAGCGTAGTAGTGGAAAAAGGAATATATTCAAATATAAACTACAGAGAAGCATTCTGTGAAACTTCTTTCTGATCTGAGCATTCAGCTAACAGAGTTAACCCATACTTTTGATTGAGCAGTTTTGAAACACTCTGTCTGTAGAAAATGCAACTGGACATTCGTAGCGCTAAGTGGGTAATAGTGGAAAAAAGAATATGTTCAAATATAAACTACACAGAAGCATTGAATGAAACTACTTTCTGTTCTGTGCATTCAACTAACAGAGTTGAACCTTACTTTTGATTGAGCCGTTCTGAAACACTCTTTCTGTAGAAACTGCAATTGGACATTCTGAGCGCTAAGAGGCCTATATTGGGAAAAAGAATGTCTACAAATAAAAACTACACAGAAGAATTGTGTGAAACTTCTTTCTGTTCTGTTTGTTCAACTAAAAGAGTTGAACCTAAGTTTTGATTGAGCCGTTCTGAAACACTCTTTCTGTAGAAAATGCAAGTGGAGATTCGGAGCGCTAATAGGGTAATAGTGGAAAAAGGAATGTCTCCAAATATAAACTACACACAATCATTCTGTGAAACTTCTTTCTGATCTGTGCATTCAGCTAACAGAGTTAAACCATACTTTTGATTGAGCAGATCTGAACACTCTTTCTGTAGAAAATGCAACTGGACATTTGGAGCGCTAAGAGAGTAGTAGTGCAAAAAGGAATATATTCAAATATAAACTACACAGAAGCATTCTGTGAAACTTGTTTCTGATCTGAGCATTCAGCTAACAGATTTAAGCCATACTTTTGATTGAGCAGTTTTGAAACACTCTGTCTGTAGAAAATGCAACTGGACATTCGTAGCGCTAAGTGGGTAATAGTGGAAAAAAGAATATGTTCAAATATAAACTACACAGAAGCATTGTATGAAACTTCTTTCTGTTCTGTGCATTCAACTAACAGAGTTGAACCTTACTTTTGATTGAGCCTTTCTGAAACACTCTTTCTGTAGAAACTGCAATTGGACATTCTGAGCGCTAAGAGGCCTATATTGGGAAAAATAATATCTTCAAATAAAAACTACACAGAAGCATTGTGTGAAACTTATTACTGATATATTCATTAAGCTAACAGAGTTAAACCATACTTTTGATTGCGCAGTTCTGAACACTATTTCTGTAGAAAATGCAAGTGGACATTCCGAGCGCTAAGAGGGTAATAGTGGAAAAAGGAATATATTCAAATATAAACTACACAGTAGCATTCTGTGAAAATTCTTTCTGTTCTGTGCATTCAACTAACAGAGATGAACCTTACTTTTGATTGAGCCGTTCTGAAACACTCTTTCTGTAGAAACTGCAATTGGACATGGTAAGCGCTAAGAGGCCTACATTGGGAAAAAGAATATCTTCAAATAAAAACTACACAGATGCATTCTGTGAAACTTATTTCTGATCTGTAAATTCAGTTAACTGAGATAAAACATATTTTTGATTGAGCAGTTATGAAACACTCTTTTTGTAGAAAATGCAAGTGGAGATTCGGAGCGCTAAGTGGGTAATAGTGGAAAAAGGAATGTCTTCAAATATAAACTACACAGAAACATTCAGTGAAACTTCTTTCTGATCTGTGCATTCAGCTAACAGAGTTAATCCATACTTTTGATTGAGCAGATCTGAACACTCTTTCTGTAGAAAATGCAACTGGACATTTGGAGCGCTAAGAGCGTAGTAGTGGAAAAAGGAATATATTCAAATATAAACTACACAGAATCATTCTGTGAAACTTCTTTCTGATCTGAGCATTCAGCTAACAGAGTTAAACCATACATTTGATTGAGCAGTTTTGAAACACTCTGTCTGTAGAAAATGCAACTGGACATTCGTAGCGTTAAGTGTGTAATAGTGGAAAAAAGAATATGTTCAAATATAAACTACACAGAAGCATTGTATGAAACTTCTTTCTGTTCTGTGCATTCAACTAACAGAGTTGAACCTTAAGTTTGATTGAGCCGTTCTGAAACACTCTTTCTGTAGAAACTGCAATTGGACATTCTGAGCGCTAAGAGGCCTATATTGGGAAAAGGAATGTCTACAAATAAAAACTACACAGAAGAATTTTGTGAAACTTCTTTCTGTTCTGTTTGTTCAACTAAAAGAGTTGAATCTTAGTTTTGATTGAGCCGTTCTGAAACACTCTTTCTGTAGAAAATGCAAGTGGAGATTCAGAGCGCTAAGAGGGTAATAGTGGAAAAAGGAATGTCTCCAAATATAAACTACACAGAATCATTCTGTGAAACTTCTTTCTGATCTGTGCATTCAGCTAACAGAGTTAAACCATACTTTTGATTGAGCAGATCTGAACACTCTTTCTGTAGAAAATGCAACTGGACATTTGGAGCGCTAAGAGCGTAGTAGTGGAAAAAGGAATATATTCAAATATAAACTACACAGAAGCATTCTGTGAAACTTCTTTCTGATCTGAGCATTCAGCTAACAGAGTTAAACCATACTTTTGATTGAGCAGTTTTGAAACACTCTGTCTGTAGAAAATGCAACTGGACATTCGTAGCGCTAAGTGGGTAATAGAGGAAAAAAGAATATGTTCAAATATAAACTACACAGAAGCATTGTATGAAACTACTTTCTGTTCTGTGCATTCAACTAACAGAGTTGAACCTTACTTTTGATTGAGAATTTCTGAAACACTCTTTCTGTAGAAACTGCAATTGGACATTCTGAGCGCTAAGAGGCCTATATTGGGAAAAATAATATCTTCAAATAAAAACTACACAGAAGCATTGTGTGAAACTTATTTCTGATATGTTCATTAAGCTAACAGAGTTAAACCATACTTTTGATTGCGCAGTTCTGAACACTCTTTCTGTAGAAAATGCAAGTGGACATTCGGAGCGCTAAGAGGGTAATAGTGGAAAAAGGAATATATTCAAATATAAACTACACAGTAGCATTCTGTGAAAATTCTTTCTGTTCTGTGCATTCAACTAACCGAGTTGAACCTTACTTTTGATTGAGCCGTTCTGAAACACTCTTTCTGTAGAAACTGCAATTGGACATGCTAAGCGCTAAGAGGCCTACATTGGGAAAAAGAATATCTTCAAATAAAAACTACACAGATGCATTCTGTGAAACTTATTTCTGATCTGTAAATTCAGTTAACAGAGATAAAACATATTTTTGATTGAGCAGTTATGAAACACACTTTTTGTAGAAAATGCAAGTGGAGATTCGGAGCGCTAAGTGGGTAATAGTGGAAAAAGGAATGTCTTCAAATATAAACTACACAGAATCATTCGGTGAAACTTCTTTCTGATCTGTGCATTCAGCTAACACAGTTAAACCATACTTTTGATTGAGGAGATCTGAACACTCTTTCTGTAGAAAATGCAACTGGACATTTGGAGCGCTAAGAGCGTAGTAGTGGAAAAAGGAATATATTCAAATATAAACTACACAGAAGCATTCTGTGAAACTTCTTTCTGATCTGAGCATTCAGCTAACAGAGTTAAACCATACTTTTGATAGAGCAGTTTTGAAACACTCTGTCTGTAGAAA
Source organism: Symphalangus syndactylus (assembly GCF_028878055.3). Classification (NCBI taxonomy): domain Eukaryota; kingdom Metazoa; phylum Chordata; class Mammalia; order Primates; family Hylobatidae; genus Symphalangus; species Symphalangus syndactylus. The sequence continues at coordinate 13,756,396 of NC_072447.2, read as the reverse complement.
ATGCAACTGGACATTCGTAGCGCTAAGTGGGTAATAGTGGAAAAAAGAATATGTTCAAATATAAACTACACAGAAGCATTGAATGAAACTACTTTCTGTTCTGTGCATTCAACTAACAGAGTTGAACCTTACTTTTGATTGAGCCGTTCTGAAACACTCTTTCTGTAGAAACTGCAATTGGACATTCTGAGCGCTAAGAGGCCTATATTGGGAAAAAGAATGTCTACAAATAAAAACTACACAGAAGAATTGTGTGAAACTTCTTTCTGTTCTGTTTGTTCAACTAAAAGAGTTGAACCTTAGTTTTGATTGAGCCGTTCTGAAACACTCTTTCTGTAGAAAATGCAAGTGGAGATTCGGAGCGCTAATAGGGTAACAGTGGAAAAAGGAATGTCTCCAAATATAAACTACACACAATCATTCTGTGAAACTTCTTTCTGATCTGTGCATTCAGCTAACAGAGTTAAACCATACTTTTGATTGAGCAGATCTGAACACTCTTTCTGTAGAAAATGCAACTGGACATTTGGAGCGCTAAGAGAGTAGTAGTGCAAAAAGGAATATATTCAAATATAAACTACACAGAAGCATTCTGTGAAACTTGTTTCTGATCTGAGCATTCAGCTAACAGATTTAAACCATACTTTTGATTGAGCAGTTTTGAAACACTCTGTCTGTAGAAAATGCAACTGGACATTCGTAGCGCTAAGTGGGTAATAGTGGAAAAAAGAATATGTTCAAATATAAACTACACAGAAGCATTGTATGAAACTTCTTTCTGTTCTGTGCATTCAACTAACAGAGTTGAACCTTACTTTTGATTGAGCCTTTCTGAAACACTCTTTCTGTAGAAACTGCAATTGGACATTCTGAGCGCTAAGAGGCCTATATTGGGAAAAATAATATCTTCAAATAAAAACTACAGAGAAGCATTGTGTGAAACTTATTACTGATATATTCATTAAGCTAACAGAGTTAAACCATACTTTTGATTGCGCAGTTCTGAACACTCTTTCTGTAGAAAATGCAAGTGGACATTCGGAGCGCTAAGAGGGTAATAGTGGAAAAAGGAATATATTCAAATATAAACTACACAGTAGCATTCTGTGAAAATTCTTTCTGTTCTGTGCATTCAACTAACAGAGATGAACCTTAGTTTTGATTGAGCCGTTCTGAAACACTCTTTCTGTAGAAACTGCAATTGGACATGGTAAGCGCTAAGAGGCCTACATTGGGAAAAAGAATATCTTCAAATAAAAACTACACAGATGCATTCTGTGAAACTTATTTCTGATCTGTAAATTCAGTTAACTGAGATAAAACATATTTTTGATTGAGCAGTTATGAAACACTCTTTTTGTAGAAAATGCAAGTGGAGATTCGGAGCGCTAAGTGGGTAATAGTGGAAAAAGGAATGTCTTCAAATATAAACTACACAGAAACATTCAGTGAAACTTCTTTCTGATCTGTGCATTCAGCTAACAGAGTTAATCCATACTTTTGATTGAGCAGATCTGAACACTCTTTCTGTAGAAAATGCAACTGGACATTTGGAGCGCTAAGAGCGTAGTAGTGGAAAAAGGAATATATTCAAATATAAACTACACAGAATCATTCTGTGAAACTTCTTTCTGATCTGAGCATTCAGCTAACAGAGTTAAACCATACATTTGATTGAGCAGTTTTGAAACACTCTGTCTGTAGAAAATGCAACTGGACATTCGTAGCGTTAAGTGGGTAATAGTGGAAAAAAGAATATGTTCTAATATAAACTACACAGAAGCATTGTATGAAACTTCTTTCTGTTCTGTGCATTCAACTAACAGAGTTGAACCTTAAGTTTGATTGAGCCGTTCTGAAACACTCTTTCTGTAGAAACTGCAATTGGACATTCTGAGCGCTAAGAGGCCTATATTGGGAAAAGGAATGTCTACAAATAAAAACTACACAGAAGAATTTTGTGAAACTTCTTTCTGTTCTGTTTGTTCAACTAAAAGAGTTGAATCTTAGTTTTGATTGAGCCGTTCTGAAACACTCTTTCTGTAGAAAATGCAAGTGGAGATTCGGAGCGCTAAGAGGGTAATAGTGGAAAAAGGAATGTCTCCAAATATAAACTACACAGAATCATTCTGTGAAACTTCTTTCTGATCTGTGCATTCAGCTAACAGAGTTAAACCATACTTTTGATTGAGCAGATCTGAACACTCTTTCTGTAGAAAATGCAACTGGACATTTGGAGCGCTAAGAGCGTAGTAGTGGAAAAAGGAATATATTCAAATATAAACTACACAGAAGCATTCTGTGAAACTTCTTTCTAATCTGAGCATTCAGCTAACAGAGTTAAACCATACTTTTGATTGAGCAGTTTTGAAACACTCTGTCTGTAGAAAATGCAACTGGACATTCGTAGCGCTAAGTGGGTAATAGAGGAAAAAAGAATATGTTCAAATATAAACTACACAGAAGCATTGTATGAAACTACTTTCTGTTCTGTGCATTCAACTAACAGAGTTGAACCTTACTTTTGATTGAGAATTTCTGAAACACTCTTTCTGTAGAAACTGCAATTGGACATTCTGAGCGCTAAGAGGCCTATATTGGGAAAAATAATATCTTCAAATAAAAACCACACAGAAGCATTGTGTGAAACTTATTTCTGATATGTTCATTAAGCTAACAGAGTTAAACCATACTTTTGATTGCGCAGTTCTGAACACTCTTTCTGTAGAAAATGCAAGTGGACATTCGGAGCGCTAAGAGGGTAATAGTGGAAAAAGGAATATATTCAAATATAAACTACACAGTAGCATTCTGTGAAAATTCTTTCTGTTCTGTGCATTCAACTAACCGAGTTGAACCTTAGTTTTGATTGAGCCGTTCTGAAACACTCTTTCTGTAGAAACTGCAATTGGACATGCTAAGCGCTAAGAGGCCTACATTGGGAAAAAGAATATCTTCAAATAAAAGCTACACAGATGCATTCTGTGAAACTTATTTCTAATCTGTAAATTCAGTTAACAGAGATAAAACATATTTTTGATTGAGCAGTTATGAAACACTCTTTTTGTAGAAAATGCAAGTGGAGATTCGGAGCGCTAAGAGGGTAATAGTGGAAAAAGGAATGTCTTCAAATATAAACTACACAGAATCATTCGGTGAAACTTCTTTCTGATCTGTGCATTCAGCTAACACAGTTAAACCATACTTTTGATTGAGGAGATCTGAACACTCTTTCTGTAGAAAATGCAACTGGACATTTGGAGCGCTAAGAGCGTAGTAGTGGAAAAAGGAATATATTCAAATATAAACTACACAGAAGCATTCTGTGAAACTTCTTTCTGATCTGAGCATTCAGCTAACAGAGTTAAACCATACTTTTGATAGAGCAGTTTTGAAACACTCTGTCTGTAGAAAATGCAACTGGACATTCGTAGCGCTAAGTGGGTAATAGTGGAAAAAAGAATATGTTCAAATATAAACTACACAGAAGCATTGTATGAAACTTCTTTCTGTTCTGTGCATTCAACTAACAGAGTTGAAACTTACTTTTGATTCAGCCGTTCTGAAACACTCTTTCTGTAGAAACTGCAATTGGACATTCTGAGCGCTAGGAGGCCTATATTGGGAAAAAGAATGTCTACAAATAAAAACTACACAGAAGAATTGTGTGAAACTTCTTTCTGTTCTGTTTGTTCAACTAAAAGAGTTGAACCTTAGTTTTGATTGAGCCGTTCTGAAACACTCTTTCTGTAGAAAATGCAAGTGGAGATTCGGAGCGCTAAGAGGGTAATAGTGGAAATAGGAATGTCTCGAAATATAAACTACACAGAATCATTCTGTGAAACTTCTTTCTGATCTGTGCATTCAGCTAACAGACTGAAACCACACTTTTGATTGAGCAGATCTGAACACTCTTTCTGTAGAAAATGCAACTGGACATTTGGAGCGCTAAGAGAGTAGTAGTGGAAAAAGGAATATATTCAAATATAAACTACACAGAAGCATTCTGTGAAACTTGTTTCTGGTCTGAGCATTCAGCTAACAGAGTTAAACCATACTTTTGATTGAGCAGTTTTGAAACACTCTGTCTGTAGAAAATGCATCTGGACATTCTTAGCGCTAAGTGGGTAATAGTGGAAAAAAGAATATGTTCAAATATAAACTACACAGAAGCATTGTATGAAACTTATTTCTGTTCTGTGCATTCAACTAACAGAGTTGAACCTTACTTTTGATTGAGCCTTTATGAAACACTCTTTCTGTAGAAACTGCAATTGGACATTCTGAGCTCTAAGAGGCCTATATTGGGAAAAATAATATCTTCAAATAAAAACTACACAGAAGCATTGTGTGAAACTTATTTCTGATATGTTCATTAAGCTAACAGAGTTAAACCATACTTTTGATTGCGCAGTTCTGAACACTCTTTGTGTAGAAAATGCAAGTGGACATTCGGAGCGCTAAGAGGGTAATAGTGGAAAAAGGAATATATTCAAATATAAACTACACAGTAGCACTCTGTGAAAATTCTTTCTGTTCTGTGCATTCAACTAACAGAGTTGAACCTTACTTTTGATTGAGCCGTTCTGAAACACTCTTTCTGTAGAAACTGCAATTGGACATGCTAAGCGCTAAGAGGCCTACATTGGGAAAAAGAATATCTTCAAATAAAAACTACACAGATGCATTCTGTGAAACTTATTTCTGATTTGTAAATTCAGTTAACAGAGATAAAACATATTTTTGATTGAGCAGTTATGAAACACTCTTTTTGTAGAAAATGCAAGTGGAGATTCGGAGCGCTAAGTGTGTAATAGTGGAAAAAGGAATGTCTTCAAATATAAACTACACAGAATCATTCGGTGAAACTTCTTTCTGATCTGTGCATTCAGCTAACAGAGTTAAACCATACTTTTGATTGAGCAGATCTGAACACTCTTTCTGTAGAAAATGCAACTGGACATTTGGAGCGCTCAGAGCGTAGTAGTGGAAAAAGGAATATATTCAGATATAAACTACACAGAAGCATTCTGTGAAACTTCTTTCTGATCTGAGCATTCAGCTAACAGAGTTAAACCATACTTTTGATTGAGCAGTTTTGAAACACTCTGTCTGTAGAAAATGCAACTGGACATTCGTAGCGCTAAGTGGGTAATAGTGGAAAAAAGAATATGTTCAAATATAAACTACACAGAAGCATTGTATGAAACATCTTTCTGTTCTGTGCATTCAACTAACAGAGTTGAACCTTACTTTTGATTGAGCCTTTCTGAAACACTCTTTCTGTAGAAACTGCAATTGGACATTCTGAGCGCTAAGAGGCCTCTATTGGGAAAAATAATATCTTCAAATAAAAACTACACAGAAGCATTGTGTGAAACTTATTTCTGATATGTTCATTAAGCTAACAGAGTTAAACCATACTTTTGATTGAGCAGATCTGAACACTCTTTCTGTAGAAAATGCAACTGGACATTTGGAGCGCTAAGAGCGTAGTATTGGAAAAAGGAATATATTCAAATATAAACTACAAAGAAGCATTCTGTGAAACTTCTTTCTGATCTGAGCATTCAGCTAACAGAGTTAAACCATACTTTTGATTGAGCAGTTTTGAAACACTCTGTCTGTAGAAAATGCAACTGGACATTCGTAGCGCTAAGTGGGTAATAGTGGAAAAAAGAATATGTTCAAATATAAACTACACAGAAGCATTGAATGAAACTTCTTTCTGTTCTGTGCATTCAACTAACAGAGTTGAACCTTACTTTTGATTGAGCCGTTCGGAAACACTCTTTCTGTAGAAACTGCAATTGGACACTCTGAGCGCTAAGAGGCCTATATTGGGAAAAAGAATGTCTACAAATAAAAACTACACAGAAGAATTGTGTGAAACTTCTTTCTGTTCTGTTTGTTCAACTAAAAGAGTTGAACCTTAGTTTTGATTGAGCCGTTCTGAAACACTCTTTCTGTAGAAAATGCAAGTGGACATTCGGAGCGCTAAGAGGGTAATAGTGGAAAAAGGAATATATTCAAATATAAACTACACAGTAGCATTCTGTGAAAATTCTTTCTGTTCTGTGCATACAAATAACAGAGATGAACCTTACTTTTGATTGAGCCGTTCTGAAACACTCTTTCTGTAGAAACTGCAATTGGACATGCTAAGCGCTAAGAGGCCTACATTGGGAAAAAGAATATCTTCAAATAAAAACTACACAGATGCATTCTGTGAAACTTATTTCTGATCTGTAAATTCAGTTAACAGAGATAAAACATATTTTTGATTGAGCAGTTATGAAACACTCTTTTTGTAGAAAATGTAAGTGGAGATTCGGAGCGCTAAGTGGGTAATAGTGGAAAAAGGAATGTCTTCAAATATAAACTACACAGAATCATTCGGTGAAACTTCTTTCTGATCTGTGCATTCAGCTAACAGAGTTAAACCATACTTTTGATTGAGCAGATCTGAACAGTCTCTCTGTAGAAAATGCAACTGGACATTTGGAGCGCTAAGAGCGTAGTAGTGGAAAAAGGAATATATTCAAATATAAACTACAGAGAAGCATTCTGTGAAACTTCTTTCTGATCTGAGCATTCAGCTAACAGAGTTAAACCATACTTTTGATTGAGCAGTTTTGAAACACTCTGTCTGTAGAAAATGCAACTGGACATTCGTAGCGCTAAGTGGGTAATAGTGGAAAAAAGAATATGTTCAAATATAAACTACACAGAAGCATTGAATGAAACTACTTTCTGTTCTTTGCATTCAACTAACAGAGTTGAACCTTACTTTTGATTGAGCCGTTCTGAAACACTCTTTCTGTAGAAACTGCAATTGGACATTCTGAGCGCTAAGAGGCCTATATTGGGAAAAAGAATGTCTACAAATAAAAACTACACAGAAGAATTGTGTGAAACTTCTTTCTGTTCTGTTTGTTCAACTAAAAGAGTTGAACCTTAGTTTTGATTGAGCCGTTCTGAAACACTCTTTCTGTAGAAAATGCAAGCGGAGATTCGGAGCGCTAATAGGGTAATAGTGGAAAAAGGAATGTCTCCAAATATAAACTACACAGAATCATTCTGTGAAACTTCTTTCTGATCTGTGCATTCAGCTAACAGAGTTAAACCATACTTTTGATTGAGCAGATCTGAACACTCTTTCTGTAGAAAATGCAACTGGACATTTGGAGCGCTAAGAGAGTAGTAGTGCAAAAAGGAATATATTCAAATATAAACTACACAGAAGCATTCTGTGAAACTTGTTTCTGATCTGAGCATTCAGCTAACAGAGTTAAACCATACTTTTGATTGAGCAGTTTTGAAACACTCTGTCTGTAGAAAATGCAACTGGACATTCGTAGCGCTAAGTGGGTAATAGTGGAAAAAAGAATATGTTCAAATATAAACTACACAGAATCATTGTATGAAACTTCTTTCTGTTCTGTGCATTCAACTAACAGAGTTGAACCTTACTTTTGATTGAGCCTTTCTGAAACACTCTTTCTGTAGAAACTGCAATTGGATATTCTGAGCGCTAAGAGGCCTATATTGGGAAAAATAATATCTTCAAATAAAAACTACACAGAAGCATTGTGTGAAACTTATTACTGATATGTTCATTAAGCTAACAGAGTTAAACCATACTTTTGATTGCGCAGTTCTGAACACTCTTTCTGTAGAAAATGCAAGTGGACATTCGGAGCGCTAAGAGGGTAATAGTGGAAAAAGGAATATATTCAAATATAAACTACACAGTAGCATTCTGTGAAAATTCTTTCCGTTCTGTGCATTCAACTAACAGAGATGAACCTTACTTTTGATTGAGCCGTTCTGAAACACTCTTTCTGTAGAAACTGCAATTGGACATGCTAAGCGCTAAGAGGCCTACATTGGGAAAAACAATATCTTCAAATAAAAACTACACAGATGCATTCTGTGAAACTTATTTCTGATCTGTAAATTCAGTTAACTGAGATAAAACATATTTTTGATTGAGCAGTTATGAAACACTCTTTTTGTAGAAAATGCAAGTGGAGATTCGGAGTGCTAAGTGGGTAATAGTGGAAAAAGGAATGTCTTCAAATATAAACTACACAGAATCATTCAGTGAAACTTCTTTCTGATCTGTGCATTCAGCTAACAGAGTTAATCCATACTTTTGATTGAGCAGATCTGAACACTCTTTCTGTAGAAAATGCAACTGGACATTTGGAGCGCTAAGAGCGTAGTAGTGGAAAAAGGAATATATTCAAATATAAACTACACAGAATCATTCTGTGAAACTTCTTTCTGATCTGAGCATTCAGCTAACAGAGTTAAACCATACATTTGATTGAGCAGTTTTGAAACACTCTGTCTGTAGAAAATGCAACTGGACTTTCGTAGCGTTAAGTGGGTAATAGTGGAAAAAAGAATATGTTCAAATATAAACTACACAGAAGCATTGTATGAAACTTCTTTCTGTTCTGTGCATTCAACTAACAGAGTTGAACCTTAAGTTTGATTGAGCCGTTCTGAAACACTCTTTCTGTAGAAACTGCAATTGGACATTCTGAGCGCTAAGAGGCCTATATTGGGAAAAGGAATATCTACAAATAAAAACTACACAGAAGAATTTTGTGAAACTTCTTTCTGTTCTGTTTGTTCAACTAAAAGAGTTGAACCTTAGTTTTGATTGAGCCGTTCTGAAACACTCTTTCTGTAGAAAATGCAAGTGGAGATTCGGAGCGCTAAGAGGGTAATAGTGGAAAAAGGAATGTCTCCAAATATAAACTACACAGAATCATTCTGTGAAGCTTCTTTCTGATCTGTGCATTCAGCTAACAGAATTAAACCATACTTTTGATTGAGCAGATCTGAACACTCTTTCTGTAGAAAATGCAACTGGACATTTGGAGCGCTAAGAGCGTAGTAGTGGAAAAAGGAATATATTCAAATATAAACTACACAGAAGCATTCTGTGAAACTTCTTTCTGATCTGAGCATTCAGCTAACAGAGTTAAACCATACTTTTGATTGAGCAGTTTTGAAACACTCTGTAGAAAATGCAACTGGACATTCGTAGCGCTAAGTGGGTAATAGTGGAAAAAAGAATATGTTCAAATATAAACTACACAGAAGCATTGTATGAAACTTCTTTCTGTTCTGTGCATTCAACTAACAGAGTTGAACCTTACTTTTGATTGAGCCTTTCTGAAACACTCTTTCTGTAGAAACTGCAATTGGACATTCTGAGCGCTAGGAGGCCTATATTGGGAAAAAGAATGTCTAGAAATAAAAACTACACAGAAGAATTGTGTGAAACTTTTTTCTGTTCTGTTTGTTCAACTAAAAGAGTTGAACCTTAGTTTTGATTGAGCCGTTCTGAAACACTCTTTCTGTAGAAATTGCAAGTGGAGATTCGGAGCGCTAAGAGGGTAATAGTGGAAAAAGGAATGTCTCCAAATATAAACTACACAGAATCATTCTGTGAAACTTCTTTCTGATCTGTGCATTCAGCTAACAGACTTAAACCATACTTATGATTGAGCAGATCTGAACACTCTTTCTGTAGAAAATGCAACTGGACATTTGGAGCGCTAAGAGAGTAGTAGTGGAAAAAGGAATATATTCAAATATAAACTACACAGAAGCATTCTGTGAAACTTCTTTCTGATCTGAGCATTCAGCTAACAGAGTTAAACCATACTTTTGATTGAGCAGTTTTGAAACACTCTGTCTGTAGAAAATGCATCTGGACATTCTTATCGCTAAGTGGGTAATAGTGGAAAAAAGAATATGTTCAAATATAAACTACACAGAAGCATTGTATGAAACTTATTTCTGTTCTGTGCATTCAACTAACAGAGTTGAACCTTACTTTTGATTGTGCCTTTCTGAAACACTCTTTCTGTAGAAACTGCAATTGGACATTCTGAGCGCTAAGAGGCCTATATTGGGAAAAATAATATCTTCAAATAAAAACTACACAGAAGCAGTGTGTGAAACTTATTTCTGATATGTTCATTAAGCTAACAGAGTTAAACCATACTTTTGATTGCGCAGTTCTGAACATTCCTTCTGTAGAAAATGCAAGTGGACATTCGGAGCGCTAAGAGGGTAATAGTGGAAAAAGGAATATATTCAAATATAAACTACACAGTAGCACTCTGTGAAAATACTTTCTGTTCTGTGCATTCAACTAACAGAGTTGAACCTTACTTTTGATTGAGCCCTTCTGAAACACTCTTTCTGTAGAAACTGCAATTGGACATGCTAAGCGCTAAGAGGCCTACATTGGGAAAAAGAATATCTTCAAATAAAAACTACACAGATGCATTCTGTGAAACTTATTTCTGATCTGTAAATTCAGTTAACAGAGATAAAACATATTTTTGATTGAGCAGTTATGAAACACTCTTTTTGTAGAAAATGCAAGTGGAGATTCGGAGCGCTAAGAGGGTAATAGTGGAAAAAGGAATGTCTTCAAATATAAACTTCACAGAATCATTCGGTGAAACTTCTTTCTGATCTGTGCATTCAGCTAACAGAGTTAAACCATACTTTTGATTGAGCAGATCTGAACACTCTTTCTGTAGAAAATGCAACTGGACATTTGGAGCGCTCAGAGCGTAGTAGTGGAAAAAGGAATATATTCAGATATAAACTACATAGAAGCATTCTGTGAAACTTCTTTCTGATCTGAGCATTCAGCTAACAGAGTTAAACCATACTTTTGATTGAGCAGTTTTGAAACACTCTGTCTGTAGAAAATGCAACTGGACATTCGTAGCGCTAAGTGGGTAATAGTGGAAAAAAGAATATGTTCAAATATAAACTACACAGAAGCATTGTATGAAACATCTTTCTGTTCTGTGCATTCAACTAACAGAGTTGAACCTTACTTTTGATTGAGCCTTTCTGAAACACTCTTTCTGTAGAAACTGCAATTGGACATTCTGAGCGCTAAGAGGCCTCTATTGGGAAAAATAATATCTTCAAATAAAAACTACACAGAAGCATTGTGTGAAACTTATTTCTGATATGTTCATTAAGCTAACAGAGTTAAACCATACTTTTGATTGAGCAGATCTGAACACTCTTTCTGTAGAAAATGCAACTGGACATTTGGAGCGCTAAGAGCGTAGTAGTGGAAAAAGGAATATATTCAAATATAAACTACACAGAAGCATTCTGTGAAACTTCTTTCTGATCTGAGCATTCAGCTAACAGAGTTAAACCATACTTTTGATTGAGCAGTTTTGAAACACTCTGTCTGTAGAAAATGCAACTGGACATTCGTAGCGCTAAGTGGGTAATAGTGGAAAAAAGAATATGTTCAAATATAAACTACACAGAAGCATTGAATGAAACTTCTTTCTGTTCTGTGCATTCAACTAACAGAGTTGAACCTTACTTTTGATTGAGCCGTTCTGAAACACTCTTTCTGTAGAAACTGCAATTGGACATTCTGAGCGCTAAGAGGCCTATATTGGGAAAAAGAATGTCTACAAATAAAAACTACACAGAATAATTGTGTGAAACTTCTTTCTGTTCTGTTTGTTCAACTAAAAGAGTTGAACCTTAGTTTTGATTGAGCCGTTCTGAAACACTCTTTCTGTAGAAAATGCAAGTGGAGATTCGGAGCGCTAAGAGGGTAATAGTGGAAAAAGGAATGTCTCCAAATATAAACTACACAGAATCATTCTGTGAAACTTCTTCCTGATCTGTGCATTCAGCTAACAGAGTTAAACCATACTTTTGATTGAGCAGATCTGAACACTCTTTCTGTAGAAAATGCAACTGGACATTTAGAGCGCTAAGAGAGTAGTAGTGGAAAAAGGAATATATTCAAATATAAACTACACAGAAGCATTCTGTGAAACTTCTTTCTGATCTGAGCATTCAGCTAACAGAGTTAAACCATACTTTTGATTGAGCAGTTTTGAAACACTCTGTCTGTAGCAAATGCAACTGGACATTCGTAGCGCTAAGTGGGTAATAGTGGAAAAAAGAATATGTTCAAATATAAACTACACAGAAGCATTGTATGAAACTTCTTTCTGTTCTGTGCATTCAACTAACAGAGTTGAACCTTACTTTTGATTGAGCCTTTCTGAAACACTCTTTCTGTAGAAACTGCAATTGGACATTCTGAGCGCTAAGAGGCCTATATTGGGAAAAATAATATCTTCAAATAAAAACTACACAGAAGCATTGTGTGAAACTTATTACTGATATGTTCATTAAGCTAACAGTGTTAAACCATACTTTTGATTGCGCAGTTCTGAACACTCTTTCTGTAGAAAATGCAAGTGGACATTCGGAGCGCTAAGAGGGTAATAGTGGAAAAAGGAATATATTCAAATATAAACTACACAGTAGCATTCTGTGAAAATTCTTTCTGTTCTGTGCATTCAACTAACAGAGATGAACCTTACTTTTGATTGAGCCGTTCTGAAACACTCTTTCTGTAGAAACTGCAATTGGACATGCTAAGCGCTAAGAGGCCTACATTGGGAAAAACAATATCTTCAAATAAAAACTACACAGATGCATTCTGTGAAACTTATTTCTGATCTGTAAATTCAGTTAACTGAGATAAAACATATTTTTGATTGAGCAGTTATGAAACACTCTTTTTGTAGAAAATGCAAGTGGAGATTCGGAGCGCTAAGTGGGTAATAGTGGAAAAAGGAATGTCTTCAAATATAAACTACACAGAATCATTCAGTGAAACTTCTTTCTGATCTGTGCATTCAGCTAACAGAGTTAATCCATACTTTTGATTGAGCAGATCTGAACACTCTTTCTGTAGAAAATGCAACTGGACATTTGGAGCGCTAAGAGCGTAGTAGTGGAAAAAGGAATATATTCAAATATAAACTACACAGAATCATTCTGTGAAACTTCTTTCTGATCTGAGGATTCAGCTAACAGAGTTAAACCATACATTTGATTGAGCAGTTTTGAAACACTCTGTCTGTAGAAAATGCAACTGGACATTCGTAGCGTTAAGTGGGTAATAGTGGAAAAAAGAATATGTTCAAATATAAACTACACAGAAGCATTGTATGAAACTTCTTTCTGTTCTGTGCATTCAACTAACAGAGTTGAACCTTAAGTTTGATTGAGCCGTTCTGAAACACTCTTTCTGTAGAAACTGCAATTGGACATTCTGAGCGCTAAGAGGCCTATATTGGGAAAAGGAATGTCTACAAATAAAAACTACACAGAAGAATTTTGTGAAACTTCTTTCTGTTCTGTTTGTTCAACTAAAAGAGTTGAACCTTAGTTTTGATTGAGCCGTTCTGAAACACTCTTTCTGTAGAAAATGCAAGTGGAGATTCGGAGCGCCAAGAGGGTAATAGTGGAAAAAGGAATGTCTCCAAATATAAACTACACAGAATCATTCTGTGAAACTTCTTTCTGATCTGTGCATTCAGCTAACAGAGTTAAACCATACTTTTGATTGAGCAGATCTGAACACTCTTTCTGTAGAAAATGCAACTGGACATTTGGAGCGCTAAGAGCGTAGTAGTGGAAAAAGGAATATATTCAAATATAAACTACACAGAAGCATTCTGTGAAACTTCTTTCTGATCTGAGCATTCAGCTAACAGAGTTAAACCATACTTTTGATTGAGCAGTTTTGAAACACTCTGTAGAAAATGCAACTGGACATTCGTAGCGCTAAGTGTGTAATAGTGGAAAAAAGAATATGTTCAAATATAAACTACACAGAAGCATTGTATGAAACTTCTTTCTGTTCTGTGCATTCAACTAACAGAGTTGAACCTTACTTTTGATTGAGCAGATCTGAACACTCTTTCTGTAGAAAATGCAACTGGACATTTGGAGCGCTAAGAGAGTAGTAGTGGAAAAAGGAATATATTCAAATATAAACTACACAGAAGCATTCTGTGAAACTTCTTTCTGATCTGAGCATTCAGCTAACAGAGTTAAACCATACTTTTGATTGAGCAGTTTTGAAACACTCTGTCTGTAGCAAATGCAACTGGACATTCGTAGCGCTAAGTGGGTAATAGTGGAAAAAAGAATATGTTCAAATATAAACTACACAGAAGCATTTTATGAAACTTCTTTCTGTTCTGTGCATTCAACTAACAGACTTGAACCTTACTTTTGATTGAGCCTTTCTGAAACACTCTTTCTGTAGAAACTGCAATTGGACATTCTGAGCGCTAAGAGGCCTATATTGGGAAAAATAATATCTTCAAATAAAAACTACACAGAAGCATTGTGTGAAACTTATTACTGATATGTTCATTAAGCTAACAGAGTTAAACCATACTTTTGATTGCGCAGTTCTGAACACTCTTTCTGTAGAAAATGCAAGTGGACATTCGGAGCGCTAAGAGGGTAATAGTGGAAAAAGGAATATATTCAAATATAAACTACACAGTAGCATTCTGTGAAAATTCTTTCTGTTCTGTGCATTCAAATAACAGAGATGAACCTTACTTTTGATTGAGCCGTTTTGAAACACTCTTTCTGTAGAAACTGCAATTGGACATGCTAACCGCTAAGAGGCCTACATTGGGAAAAAGAATATCTTCAAATAAAAACTACACAGATGCATTCTGTGAAACTTATTTCTGATCTGTAAATTCAGTTAACAGAGATAAAACATATTTTTGATTGAGCAGTTATGAAACACTCTTTTTGTAGAAAACGCAAGTGGAGATTCGGAGCGCTAAGTGGGTAATAGTGGAAAAAGGAATGTCTTCAAATATAAACTACACAGAATCATTCGGTGAAACTTCTTTCTGATCTGTGCATTCAGCTAACAGAGTTAAACCATACTTTTGATTGAGCAGATCTGAACACTCTCTCTGTAGAAAATGCAACTGGACATTTGGAGCGCTAAGAGCGTAGTAGTGGAAAAAGGAATATATTCAAATATAAACTACAGAGAAGCATTCTGTGAAACTTCTTTCTGATCTGAGCATTCAGCTAACAGAGTTAAACCATACTTTTGATTGAGCAGTTTTGAAACACTCTGTCTGTAGAAAATGCAACTGGACATTCGTAGCGCTAAGTGGGTAATAGTGGAAAAAAGAATATGTTCAAATATAAACTACACAGAAGCATTGAATGAAACTACTTTCTGTTCTGTGCATTCAACTAACAGAGTTGAACCTTACTTTTGATTGAGCCGTTCTGAAACACTCTTTCTGTAGAAACTGCAATTGGACATTCTGAGCGCTAAGAGGCCTATATTGGGAAAAAGAATGTCTACAAATAAAAACTACACAGAAGAATTGTGGGAAACTTCTTTCTGTTCTGTTTGTTCAACTAAAAGAGTTGAACCTTAGTTTTGATTGAGCCGTTCTGAAACACTCTTTCTGTAGAAAATGCAAGTGGAGATTCCGAGCGCTAATAGGGTAATAGTGGAAAAAGGAATGTCTCCAAATATAAACTACACAGAATCATTCTGTGAAACTTCTTTCTGATCTGTGCATTCAGCTAACAGAGTTAAACCATACTTTTGATTGAGCAGATCTGAACACTCTTTCTGTAGAAAATGCAACTGGACATTTGGAGCGCTAAGAGAGTAGTAGTGCAAAAAGGAATATATTCAAATATAAACTACACAGAAGCATTCTGTGAAACTTGTTTCTGATCTGAGCATTCAGCTAACAGAGTTAAACCATACTTTTGATTGAGCAGTTTTGAAACACTCTGTCTGTAGCAAATGCAACTGGACATTCGTAGCGCTAAGTGGGTAATAGTGGAAAAAAGAATATGTTCAAATATAAACTACACAGAAGCATTGTATGAAACTTCTTTCTGTTCTGTGCATTCAACTAACAGAGTTGAACCTTACTTTTGATTGAGCCTTTCTGAAACACTCTTTCTGTAGAAACTGCAATTGGACATTCTGAGCGCTAAGAGGCCTATATTGGGAAAAATAATATCTTCAAATAAAAACTACACAGAAGCATTGTGTGAAACTTATTACAGATATGTTCATTAAGCTAACAGAGTTAAACCATACTTTTGATTGCGCAGTTCTGAACACTCTTTCTGTAGAAAATGCAATTGGACATTCGGAGCGCTAAGAGGGTAATAGTGGAAAAAGGAATATATTCAAATATAAACTACACAGTAGCATTCTGTGAAAATTCTTTCTGTTCTGTGCATTCAACTAACAGAGATGAACCTTACTTTTGATTGAGCCGTTCTGAAACACTCTTTCTGTAGAAACTGCAATTGGACATGCTAAGCGCTAAGAGGCCTACATTGGGAAAAACAATATCTTCAAATAAAAACTACACAGATGCATTCTGTGAAATTTATTTCTGATCTGTAAATTCAGTTAACTGAGATAAAACATATTTTTGATTGAGCAGTTATGAAACACTCTTTTTGTAGAAAATGCAAGTGGAGATTCGGAGCGCTAAGTGGGTAATAGTGGAAAAAGGAATGTCTTCAAATATAAACTACACAGAATCATTCAGTGAAACTTCTTTCTGATCTGTGCATTCAGCTAACAGAGTTAATCCATACTTTTGATTGAGCAGATCTCAACACTCTTTCTGTAGAAAATGCAACTGGACATTTGGAGCGCTAAGAGCGTAGTAGTGGAAAAAGGAATATATTCAAATATAAACTACACAGAATCATTCTGTGAAACTTCTTTCTGATCTGAGGATTCAGCTAACAGAGTTAAACCATACATTTGATTGAGCAGTTTTGAAACACTCTGTCTGTAGAAAATGCAACTGGACATTCGTAGCGTTAAGTGGGTAATAGTGGAAAAAAGAATATGTTCAAATATAAACTACACAGAAGCATTGTATGAAACTTCTTTCTGTTCTGTGCATTCAACTAACAGAGTTGAACCTTAAGTTTGATTGAGCCGTTCTGAAACACTCTTTCTGTAGAAACTGCAATTGGACATTCTGAGCGCTAAGAGGCCTATATTGGGAAAAGGAATGTCTACAAATAAAAACTACACAGAAGAATTTTGTGAAACTTCTTTCTGTTCTGTTTGTTCAACTAAAAGAGTTGAACCTTAGTTTTGATTGAGCCGTTCTGAAACACTCTTTCTGTAGAAAATGCAAGTGGAGATTCGGAGCGCCAAGAGGGTAATAGTGGAAAAAGGAATGTCTCCAAATATAAACTACACAGAATCATTCTGTGAAACTTCTTTCTGATCTGTGCATTCAGCTAACAGAGTTAAACCATACTTTTGATTGAGCAGATCTGAACACTCTTTCTGTAGAAAATGCAACTGGACATTTGGAGCGCTAAGAGCGTAGTAGTGGAAAAAGGAATATATTCAAATATAAACTACACAGAAGCATTCTGTGAAACTTCTTTCTGATCTGAGCATTCAGCTAACAGAGTTAAACCATACTTTTGATTGAGCAGTTTTGAAACACTCTGTAGAAAATGCAACTGGACATTCGTAGCGCTAAGTGTGTAATAGTGGAAAAAAGAATATGTTCAAATATAAACTACACAGAAGCATTGTATGAAACTTCTTTCTGTTCTGTGCATTCAACTAACAGAGTTGAACCTTACTTTTGATTGAGCCGTTCTGAAACACTCTTTCTGTAGAAACTGCAATTGGACATTCTGAGCGCTAGGAGGCCTATATTGGGAAAAAGAATGTCTACAAATAAAAACTACACAGAAGAATTGTGTGAAACTTCTTTCTGTTCTGTTTGTTCAACTAAAAGAGTTGAACCTTAGTTTTGATTGAGCCGTTCTGAAACACTCTTTCTGTAGAAAATGCAACTGGACATTTGGAGCGCTAAGAGAGTAGTAGTGGAAAAAGAAATATATTCAAATATAAACTACACAGAAGCATTCTGTGAAACTTCTTTCTGATCTGAGCATTCAGCTAACAGAGTTAAACCATACTTTTGATTGAGCAGTTTTGAAACACTCTGTCTGTAGCAAATGCAACTGGACATTCGTAGCGCTAAGTGGGTAATAGTGGAAAAAAGAATATGTTCAAATATAAACTACACAGAAGCATTGTATGAAACTTCTTTCTGTTCTGTGCATTCAACTAACAGACTTGAACCTTACTTTTGATTGAGCCTTTCTGAAACACTCTTTCTGTAGAAACTGCAATTGGACATTCTGAGCGCTAAGAGGCCTATATTGGGAAAAATAATATCTTCAAATAAAAACTACACAGAAGCATTGTGTGAAACTTATTACTGATATGTTCATTAAGCTAACAGAGTTAAACCATACTTTTGATTGCGCAGTTCTGAACACTCTTTCTGTAGAAAATGCAAGTGGACATTCGGAGCGCTAAGAGGGTAATAGTGGAAAAAGGAATATATTCAAATATAAACTACACAGTAGCATTCTGGGAAAATTCTTTCTGTTCTGTGCATTCAAATAACAGAGATGAACCTTACTTTTGATTGAGCCGTTTTGAAACACTCTTTCTGTAGAAACTGCAATTGGACATGCTAACCGCTAAGAGGCCTACATTGGGAAAAAGAATATCTTCAAATAAAAACTACACAGATGCATTCTGTGAAACTTATTTCTGATCTGTAAATTCAGTTAACAGAGATAAAACATATTTTTGATTGAGCAGTTATGAAACACTCTTTTTGTAGAAAACGCAAGTGGAGATTCGGAGCGCTAAGTGGGTAATAGTGGAAAAAGGAATGTCTTCAAATATAAACTACACAGAATCATTCGGTGAAACTTCTTTCTGATCTGTGCATTCAGCTAACAGAGTTAAACCATACTTTTGATTGAGCAGATCTGAACACTCTCTCTGTAGAAAATGCAACTGGACATTTGGAGCGCTAAGAGCGTAGTAGTGGAAAAAGGAATATATTCAAATATAAACTACAGAGAAGCATTCTGTGAAACTTCTTTCTGATCTGAGCATTCAGCTAACAGAGTTAAACCATACTTTTGATTGAGCAGTTTTGAAACACTCTGTCTGTAGAAAATGCAACT
Source organism: Symphalangus syndactylus (assembly GCF_028878055.3). Classification (NCBI taxonomy): domain Eukaryota; kingdom Metazoa; phylum Chordata; class Mammalia; order Primates; family Hylobatidae; genus Symphalangus; species Symphalangus syndactylus. Next base: position 13,737,451 of record NC_072447.2, on the reverse strand, counting down.
GGACATTCGTAGCGCTAAGTGGGTAATAGTGGAAAAAAGAATATGTTCAAATATAAACTACACAGAAGCATTGAATGAAACTACTTTCTGTTCTGTGCATTCAACTAACAGAGTTGAACCTTACTTTTGATTGAGCCGTTCTGAAACACTCTTTCTGTAGAAACTGCAATTGGACATTCTGAGCGCTAAGAGGCCTATATTGGGAAAAAGAATGTCTACAAATAAAAACTACACAGAAGAATTGTGGGAAACTTCTTTCTGTTCTGTTTGTTCAACTAAAAGAGTTGAACCTTAGTTTTGATTGAGCCGTTCTGAAACACTCTTTCTGTAGAAAATGCAAGTGGAGATTCCGAGCGCTAATAGGGTAATAGTGGAAAAAGGAATGTCTCCAAATATAAACTACACAGAATCATTCTGTGAAACTTCTTTCTGATCTGTGCATTCAGCTAACAGAGTTAAACCATACTTTTGATTGAGCAGATCTGAACACTCTTTCTGTAGAAAATGCAACTGGACATTTGGAGCGCTAAGAGAGTAGTAGTGCAAAAAGGAATATATTCAAATATAAACTACACAGAAGCATTCTGTGAAACTTGTTTCTGATCTGAGCATTCAGCTAACAGAGTTAAACCATACTTTTGATTGAGCAGTTTTGAAACACTCTGTCTGTAGCAAATGCAACTGGACATTCGTAGCGCTAAGTGGGTAATAGTGGAAAAAAGAATATGTTCAAATATAAACTACACAGAAGCATTGTATGAAACTTCTTTCTGTTCTGTGCATTCAACTAACAGAGTTGAACCTTACTTTTGATTGAGCCTTTCTGAAACACTCTTTCTGTAGAAACTGCAATTGGACATTCTGAGCGCTAAGAGGCCTATATTGGGAAAAATAATATCTTCAAATAAAAACTACACAGAAGCATTGTGTGAAACTTATTACAGATATGTTCATTAAGCTAACAGAGTTAAACCATACTTTTGATTGCGCAGTTCTGAACACTCTTTCTGTAGAAAATGCAAGTGGACATTCGGAGCGCTAAGAGGGTAATAGTGGAAAAAGGAATATATTCAAATATAAACTACACAGTAGCATTCTGTGAAAATTCTTTCTGTTCTGTGCATTCAACTAACAGAGATGAACCTTACTTTTGATTGAGCCGTTCTGAAACACTCTTTCTGTAGAAACTGCAATTGGACATGCTAAGCGCTAAGAGGCCTACATTGGGAAAAACAATATCTTCAAATAAAAACTACACAGATGCATTCTGTGAAACTTATTTCTGATCTGTAAATTCAGTTAACTGAGATAAAACATATTTTTGATTGAGCAGTTATGAAACACTCTTTTTGTAGAAAATGCAAGTGGAGATTCGGAGCGCTAAGTGGGTAATAGTGGAAAAAGGAATGTCTTCAAATATAAACTACACAGAATCATTCAGTGAAACTTCTTTCTGATCTGTGCATTCAGCTAACAGAGTTAATCCATACTTTTGATTGAGCAGATCTCAACACTCTTTCTGTAGAAAATGCAACTGGACATTTGGAGCGCTAAGAGCGTAGTAGTGGAAAAAGGAATATATTCAAATATAAACTACACAGAATCATTCTGTGAAACTTCTTTCTGATCTGAGCATTCAGCTAACAGAGTTAAACCATACATTTGATTGAGCAGTTTTGAAACACTCTGTCTGTAGAAAATGCAACTGGACATTCGTAGCGTTAAGTGGGTAATAGTGGAAAAAAGAATATGTTCAAATATAAACTACACAGAAGCATTGTATGAAACTTCTTTCTGTTCTGTGCATTCAACTAACAGAGTTGAACCTTAAGTTTGATTGAGCCGTTCTGAAACACTCTTTCTGTAGAAACTGCAAATGGACATTCTGAGCGCTAAGAGGCCTATATTGGGAAAAGGAATGTCTACAAATAAAAACTACACAGAAGAATATTGTGAAACTTCTTTCTGTTCTGTTTGTTCAACTAAAAGAGTTGAACCTTAGTTTTGATTGAGCCGTTCTGAAACACTCTTTCTGTAGAAAATGCAAGTGGAGATTCGGAGCGCTAAGAGGGTAATAGTGGAAAAAGGAATGTCTCCAAATATAAACTACACAGAATCATTCTGTGAAACTTCTTTCTGATCTGTGCATTCAGCTAACAGAGTTAAACCATACTTTTGATTGAGCAGATCTGAACACTCTTTCTGTAGAAAATGCAACTGGACATTTGGAGCGCTAAGAGCGTAGTAGTGGAAAAAGGAATATATTCAAATCTAAACTACACAGAAGCATTCTGTGAAACTTCTTTCTGATCTGAGCATTCAGCTAACAGAGTTAAACCATACTTTTGATTGAGCAGTTTTGAAACACTCTGTAGAAAATGCAACTGGACATTCGTAGCGCTAAGTGGGTAATAGTGGAAAAAAGAATATGTTCAAATATAAACTACACAGAAGCATTGTATGAAACTTCTTTCTGTTCTGTGCATTCAACTAACAGAGTTGAACCTTACTTTTGATTGAGCCGTTCTGAAACACTCTTTCTGTAGAAACTGCAATTGGACATTCTGAGCGCTAGGAGGCCTATATTGGGAAAAAGAATGTCTACAAATAAAAACTACACAGAAGAATTGTGTGAAACTTCTTTCTGTTCTGTTTGTTCAACTAAAAGAGTTGAACCTTAGTTTTGATTGAGCCGTTCTGAAACACTCTTTCTGTAGAAATTGCAAGTGGAGATTCGGAGCGCTAAGAGGGTAATAGTGGAAAAAGGAATGTCTCCAAATATAAACTACACAGAATCATTCTGTGAAACTTCTTTCTGATCTGTGCATTCAGCTAACAGACTTAAACCATACTTATGATTGAGCAGATCTGAACACTCTTTCTGTAGAAAATGCAAATGGACATTTGGAGCGCTAAGAGAGTAGTAGTGGAAAAAGGAATATATTCAAATATAAACTACACAGAAGCATTCTGTGAAACTTCTTTCTGATCTGAGCATTCAGCTAACAGAGTTAAACCACACTTTTGATTGAGCAGTTTTGAAACACTCTGTCTGTAGAAAATGCATCTGGACATTCGTAGCGCTAAGTGGGTAATAGTGGAAAAAAGAATATGTTCAAATATAAACTACACAGAAGCATTGTATGAAACTTATTTCTGTTCTGTGCATTCAACTAACAGAGTTGAACCTTACTTTTGATTGAGCCTTTCTGAAACACTCTTTCTGTAGAAACTGCAATTGGACATTCTGAGCGCTAAGAGGCCTATATTGGGAAAAATAATATCTTCAAATAAAAACTACACAGAAGCAGTGTGTGAAACTTATTTCTGATATGTTCATTAAGCTAACAGAGTTAAACCATACTTTTGATTGCGCAGTTCTGAACACTCTTTCTGTAGAAAATGCAAGTGGACATTCGGAGCGCTAAGAGGGTAATAGTGGAAAAAGGAATATATTCAAATATAAACTACACAGTAGCACTCTGTGAAAATTCTTTCTCTTCTGTGCATTCAACTAACAGAGTTGAACCTTACTTTTGATTGAGCCCTTCTGAAACACTCTTTCTGTAGAAACTGCAATTGGACATGCTAAGCGCTAAGAGGCCTACATTGGGAAAAAGAATATCTTAAAATAAAAACTACACAGATGCATTCTGTGAAACTTATTTCTGATCTGTAAATTCAGTTAACAGAGATAAAACATATTTTTGATTGAGCAGTTATGAAACACTCTTTTTGTAGAAAATGCAAGTGGAGATTCGGAGCGCTAAGAGGGTAATAGTGGAAAAAGGAATGTCTTCAAATATAAACTTCACAGAATCATTCGGTGAAACTTCTTTCTGATCTGTGCATTCAGCTAACAGAGTTAAACCATACTTTTGATTGAGCAGATCTGAACACTCTTTCTGTAGAAAATGCAACTGGACATTTGGAGCGCTCAGAGCGTAGTAGTGGAAAAAGGAATATATTCAGATATAAACTACACAGAAGCATTCTGTGAAACTTCTTTCTGATCTGAGCATTCAGCTAACAGAGTTAAACCATACTTTTGATTGAGCAGTTTTGAAACACTCTGTCTGTAGAAAATGCAACTGGACATTCGTAGCGCTAAGTGGGTAATAGTGGAAAAAAGAATATGTTCAAATATAAACTACACAGAAGCATTGTATGAAACTTCTTTCTGTTCTGTGCATTCAACTAACAGAGTTGAACCTTACTTTTGATTGAGCCGTTCTGAAACACTCTTTCTGTAGAAACTGCAACTGGACATTCTGAGCGCTAAGAGGCCTATATTGGGAAAAATAATGTCTACAAATAAAAACTACACAGAAGAATTGTGTGAAACTTCTTTCTGTTCTGTTTGTTCAACTAAAAGAGTTGAACCTTAGTTTTGATTGAGCCGTTCTGACACACTCTTTATGCAGAAAATGCAAGTGGAGATTCGGAGCGCTAAGAGGGTAATAGTGGAAAAAGGAATGTCTCCAAATATAAACTACACAGAATCATTCTGTGAAACTTCTTTCTGATCTGTGCATTCAGCTAACAGAGTTAAACCATACATTTGATTGAGCAGATCTGAACACTCTTTCTGTAGAAAATGCAACTGGACATTTGGAGCGCTAAGAGAGTAGTAGTGGAAAAAGGAATATATTCAAATATAAACTAAACAGAAGCATTCTGTGAAACTTCTTTCTGATCTGAGCATTCAGCTAACAGAGTTAAACCATACTTTTGATTGAGCAGTTTTGAAACCCTCTGTCTGTAGAAAATGCAACTGGACATTCGTAGCGCTAAGTGGGTAATAGAGGAAAAAAGAATATGTTCAAATATAAACTACACAGAAGCATTGTATGAAACTTCTTTCTGTTCTGTGCATTCAACTAACAGAGTTGAACCTTACTTTTGATTGAGAATTTCTGAAACACTCTTTCTGTAGAAACTGCAATTGGACATTCTGAGCGCTAAGAGGCCTATATTGGGAAAAATAATATCTTCAAATAAAAACTACACAGAAGCATTGTGTGAAACTTATTTCTGATATGTTCATTAAGCTAACAGAGTTAAACCATACTTTTGATTGCGCAGTTCTGAACACTCTTTCTGTAGAAAATGCAAGTGGACATTCGGAGCGCTAAGAGGGTAATAGTGGAAAAAGGAATATATTCAAATATAAACTACACAGTAGCATTCTGTGAAAATTCTTTCTGTTCTGTGCATTCAACTAACCGAGTTGAACCTTACTTTTGATTGAGCCGTTCTGAAACACTCTTTCTGTAGAAACTGCAATTGGACATGCTAAGCGCTAAGAGGCCTACATTGGGAAAAAGAATATCTTCAAATAAAAACTACACAGATGCATTCTGTGAAACTTATTTCTGATCTGTAAATTCAGTTAACAGAGATAAAACATATTTTTGATTGAGCAGTTATGAAACACTCTTTTTGTAGAAAACGCAAGTGGAGATTCGGAGCGCTAAGTGGGTAATAGTGGAAAAAGGAATGTCTTCAAATATAAACTACACAGAATCATTCGGTGAAACTTCTTTCTGATCTGTGCATTCAGCTAACAGAGTTAAACCATACTTTTGATTGAGCAGATCTGAACACTCTCTCTGTAGAAAATGCAACTGGACATTTGGAGCGCTAAGAGCGTAGTAGTGGAAAAAGGAATATATTCAAATATAAACTACAGAGAAGCATTCTGTGAAACTTCTTTCTGATCTGAGCATTCAGCTAACAGAGTTAAACCATACTTTTGATTGAGCAGTTTTGAAACACTCTGTCTGTAGAAAATGCAACTGGACATTCGTAGCGCTAAGTGGGTAATAGTGGAAAAAAGAATATGTTCAAATATAAACTACACAGAAGCATTGAATGAAACTACTTTCTGTTCTGTGCATTCAACTAACAGAGTTGAACCTTACTTTTGATTGAGCCGTTCTGAAACACTCTTTCTGTAGAAACTGCAATTGGACATTCTGAGCGCTAAGAGGCCTATATTGGGAAAAAGAATGTCTACAAATAAAAACTACACAGAAGAATTGTGGGAAACTTCTTTCTGTTCTGTTTGTTCAACTAAAAGAGTTGAACCTTAGTTTTGATTGAGCCGTTCTGAAACACTCTTTCTGTAGAAAATGCAAGTGGAGATTCCGAGCGCTAATAGGGTAATAGTGGAAAAAGGAATGTCTCCAAATATAAACTACACAGAATCATTCTGTGAAACTTCTTTCTGATCTGTGCATTCAGCTAACAGAGTTAAACCATACTTTTGATTGAGCAGATCTGAACACTCTTTCTGTAGAAAATGCAACTGGACATTTGGAGCGCTAAGAGAGTAGTAGTGCAAAAAGGAATATATTCAAATATAAACTACACAGAAGCATTCTGTGAAACTTGTTTCTGATCTGAGCATTCAGCTAACAGAGTTAAACCATACTTTTGATTGAGCAGTTTTGAAACACTCTGTCTGTAGCAAATGCAACTGGACATTCGTAGCGCTAAGTGGGTAATAGTGGAAAAAAGAATATGTTCAAATATAAACTACACAGAAGCATTGTATGAAACTTCTTTCTGTTCTGTGCATTCAACTAACAGAGTTGAACCTTACTTTTGATTGAGCCTTTCTGAAACACTCTTTCTGTAGAAACTGCAATTGGACATTCTGAGCGCTAAGAGGCCTATATTGGGAAAAATAATATCTTCAAATAAAAACTACACAGAAGCATTGTGTGAAACTTATTACAGATATGTTCATTAAGCTAACAGAGTTAAACCATACTTTTGATTGCGCAGTTCTGAACACTCTTTCTGTAGAAAATGCAAGTGGACATTCGGAGCGCTAAGAGGGTAATAGTGGAAAAAGGAATATATTCAAATATAAACTACACAGTAGCATTCTGTGAAAATTCTTTCTGTTCTGTGCATTCAACTAACAGAGATGAACCTTACTTTTGATTGAGCCGTTCTGAAACACTCTTTCTGTAGAAACTGCAATTGGACATGCTAAGCGCTAAGAGGCCTACATTGGGAAAAACAATATCTTCAAATAAAAACTACACAGATGCATTCTGTGAAACTTATTTCTGATCTGTAAATTCAGTTAACTGAGATAAAACATATTTTTGATTGAGCAGTTATGAAACACTCTTTTTGTAGAAAATGCAAGTGGAGATTCGGAGCGCTAAGTGGGTAATAGTGGAAAAAGGAATGTCTTCAAATATAAACTACACAGAATCATTCAGTGAAACTTCTTTCTGATCTGTGCATTCAGCTAACAGAGTTAATCCATACTTTTGATTGAGCAGATCTCAACACTCTTTCTGTAGAAAATGCAACTGGACATTTGGAGCGCTAAGAGCGTAGTAGTGGAAAAAGGAATATATTCAAATATAAACTACACAGAATCATTCTGTGAAACTTCTTTCTGATCTGAGCATTCAGCTAACAGAGTTAAACCATACATTTGATTGAGCAGTTTTGAAACACTCTGTCTGTAGAAAATGCAACTGGACATTCGTAGCGTTAAGTGGGTAATAGTGGAAAAAAGAATATGTTCAAATATAAACTACACAGAAGCATTTTATGAAACTTCTTTCTGTTCTGTGCATTCAACTAACAGAGTTGAACCTTAAGTTTGATTGAGCCGTTCTGAAACACTCTTTCTGTAGAAACTGCAAATGGACATTCTGAGCGCTAAGAGGCCTATATTGGGAAAAGGAATGTCTACAAATAAAAACTACACAGAAGAATATTGTGAAACTTCTTTCTGTTCTGTTTGTTCAACTAAAAGAGTTGAACCTTAGTTTTGATTGAGCCGTTCTGAAACACTCTTTCTGTAGAAAATGCAAGTGGAGATTCGGAGCGCTAAGAGGGTAATAGTGGAAAAAGGAATGTCTCCAAATATAAACTACACAGAATCATTCTGTGAAACTTCTTTCTGATCTGTGCATTCAGCTAACAGAGTTAAACCATACTTTTGATTGAGCAGATCTGAACACTCTTTCTGTAGAAAATGCAACTGCACATTTGGAGCGCTAAGAGCGTAGTAGTGGAAAAAGGAATATATTCAAATCTAAACTACACAGAAGCATTCTGTGAAACTTCTTTCTGATCTGAGCATTCAGCTAACAGAGTTAAACCATACTTTTGATTGAGCAGTTTTGAAACACTCTGTAGAAAATGCAACTGGACATTCGTAGCGCTAAGTGGGTAATAGTGGAAAAAAGAATATGTTCAAATATAAACTACACAGAAGCATTGTATGAAACTTCTTTCTGTTCTGTGCATTCAACTAACAGAGTTGAACCTTACTTTTGATTGAGCCGTTCTGAAACACTCTTTTTGTAGAAACTGCAATTGGACATTCTGAGCGCTAGGAGGCCTATATTGGGAAAAAGAATGTCTACAAATAAAAACTACACAGAAGAATTGTGTGAAACTTCTTTCTGTTCTGTTTGTTCAACTAAAAGAGTTGAACCTTAGTTTTGATTGAGCCGTTCTGAAACACTCTTTCTGTAGAAATTGCAAGTGGAGATTCGGAGCGCTAAGAGGGTAATAGTGGAAAAAGGAATGTCTCCAAATATAAACTACACAGAATCATTCTGTGAAACTTCTTTCTGATCTGTGCATTCAGCTAACAGACTTAAACCATACTTATGATTGAGCAGATCTGAACACTCTTTCTGTAGAAAATGCAAATGGACATTTGGAGCGCTAAGAGAGTAGTAGTGGAAAAAGGAATATATTCAAATATAAACTACACAGAAGCATTCTGTGAAACTTCTTTCTGATCTGAGCATTCAGCTAACAGAGTTAAACCACACTTTTGATTGAGCAGTTTTGAAACACTCTGTCTGTAGAAAATGCATCTGGACATTCGTAGCGCTAAGTGGGTAATAGTGGAAAAAAGAATATGTTCAAATATAAACTACACAGAAGCATTGTATGAAACTTATTTCTGTTCTGTGCATTCAACTAACAGAGTTGAACCTTACTTTTGATTGAGCCTTTCTGAAACACTCTTTCTGTAGAAACTGCAATTGGACATTCTGAGCGCTAAGAGGCCTATATTGGGAAAAATAATATCTTCAAATAAAAACTACACAGAAGCAGTGTGTGAAACTTATTTCTGATATGTTCATTAAGCTAACAGAGTTAAACCATACTTTTGATTGCGCAGTTCTGAACACTCTTTCTGTAGAAAATGCAAGTGGACATTCGGAGCGCTAAGAGGGTAATAGTGGAAAAAGGAATATATTCAAATATAAACTACACAGTAGCACTCTGTGAAAATTCTTTCTCTTCTGTGCATTCAACTAACAGAGTTGAACCTTACTTTTGATTGAGCCCTTCTGAAACAATCTTTCTGTAGAAACTGCAATTGGACATGCTAAGCGCTAAGAGGCCTACATTGGGAAAAAGAATATCTTAAAATAAAAACTACACAGATGCATTCTGTGAAACTTATTTCTGATCTGTAAATTCAGTTAACAGAGATAAAACATATTTTTGATTGAGCAGTTATGAAACACTCTTTTTGTAGAAAATGCAAGTGGAGATTCGGAGCGCTAAGAGGGTAATAGTGGAAAAAGGAATGTCTTCAAATATAAACTTCACAGAATCATTCGGTGAAACTTCTTTCTGATCTGTGCATTCAGCTAACAGAGTTAAACCATATTTTGATTGAGCAGATCTGAACACTCTTTCTGTAGAAAATGCAACTGGACATTTGGAGCGCTCAGAGCGTAGTAGTGGAAAAAGGAATATATTCAGATATAAACTACACAGAAGCATTCTGTGAAACTTCTTTCTGATCTGAGCATTCAGCTAACAGAGTTAAACCATACTTTTGATTGAGCAGTTTTGAAACACTCTGTCTGTAGAAAATGCAACTGGACATTCGTAGCGCTAAGTGGGTAATAGTGGAAAAAAGAATATGTTCAAATATAAACTACACAGAAGCATTGTATGAAACTTCTTTCTGTTCTGTGCATTCAACTAACAGAGTTGAACCTTACTTTTGATTGAGCCGTTCTGAAACACTCTTTCTGTAGAAACTGCAATTGGACATTCTGAGCGCTAAGAGGCCTATATTGGGAAAAATAATGTCTACAAATAAAAACTACACAGAAGAATTGTGTGAAACTTCTTTCTGTTCTGTTTGTTCAACTAAAAGAGTTGAACCTTAGTTTTGATTGAGCCGTTCTGAAACACTCTTTATGCAGAAAATGCAAGTGGAGATTCGGAGCGCTAAGAGGGTAATAGTGGAAAAAGGAATGTCTCCAAATATAAACTACACAGAATCATTCTGTGAAACTTCTTTCTGATCTGTGCATTCAGCTAACAGAGTTAAACCATACTTTTGATTGAGCAGATCTGAACACTCTTTCTGTAGAAAATGCAACTGGACATTTGGAGCGCTAAGAGAGTAGTAGTGGAAAAAGGAATATATTCAAATATAAACTAAACAGAAGCATTCTGTGAAACTTCTTTCTGATCTGAGCATTCAGCTAACAGAGTTAAACCATACTTTTGATTGAGCAGTTTTGAAACACTCTGTCTGTAGAAAATGCAACTGGACATTGGTAGCGCTAAGTGGGTAATAGAGGAAAAAAGAATATGTTCAAATATAAACTACACAGAAGCATTGTATGAAACTTCTTTCTGTTCTGTGCATTCAACTAACAGAGTTGAACCTTACTTTTGATTGAGAATTTCTGAAACACTCTTTCTGTAGAAACTGCAATTGGACATTCTGAGCGCTAAGAGGCCTATATTGGGAAAAATAATATCTTCAAATAAAAACTACACAGAAGCATTGTGTGAAACTTATTTCTGATATGTTCATTAAGCTAACAGAGTTAAACCATACTTTTGATTGCGAAGTTCTGAACACTCTTTCTGTAGAAAATGCAAGTGGACATTCGGAGCGCTAAGAGGGTAATAGTGGAAAAAGGAATATATTCAAATATAAACTACACAGTAGCATTCTGTGAAAATTCTTTCTGTTCTGTGCATTCAACTAACCGAGTTGAACCTTACTTTTGATTGAGCCGTTCTGAAACACTCTTTCTGAAGAAACTGCAATTGGACATGCTAAGCGCTAAGAGGCCTACATTGGGAAAAAGAATATCTTCAAATAAAAACTACACAGATGCATTCTGTGAAACTTATTTCTGATCTGTAAATTCAGTTAACAGAGATAAAACATATTTTTGATTGAGCAGTTATGAAACACACTTTTTGTAGAAAATGCAAGTGGAGATTCGGAGCGCTAAGAGGGTAATAGTGGAAAAAGGAATGTCTTCAAATATAAACTACACAGAACCATTCGGTGAAACTTCTTTCTGATCTGTGCATTCAGCTAACAGAGTTAAACCATACTTTTGATTGAGCAGATCTGAACACTCTTTCTGTAGAAAATGCAACTGGACATTTGGAGCGCTAAGAGCGTAGTAGTGGAAAAAGGAATATATTCAAATATAAACTACACAGAAGCATTCTGTGAAACTTCTTTCTGATCTGAGCATTCAGCTAACAGAGTTAAACCATACTTTTGATTGAGCAGTTTTGAAACACTCTGTCTGTAGAAAATGCAACTGGACATTCGTAGCGCTAAGTGGGTAATAGTGGAAAAAAGAATATGTTCAAATATAAACTACACAGAAGCATTGTATGAAACTTCTTTCTGTTCTTTGCATTCAACTAACAGAGTTGAACCTTACTTTTGATTGAGCCGTTCTGAAACACTCTTTCTGTAGAAACTGCAATTGGACATTCTGAGCGCTAGGAGGCCTATATTGGGAAAAAGAATGTCTACAAATAAAAACTACACAGAAGAATTGTGTGAAACTTCTTTCTGTTCTGTTTGTTCAACTAAAATAGTTGAACCTTAGTTTTGATTGAGCCGTTCTGAAACACTCTTTCTGTAGAAATTGCAAGTGGAGATTCGGAGCGCTAAGAGGGTAATAGTGGAAAAAGGAATGTCTCCAAATATAAACTACACAGAATCATTCTGTGAAACTTCTTTCTGATCTGTGCATTCAGCTAACAGACTTAAACCATACTTATGATTGAGCAGATCTGAACACTCTTTCTGTAGAAAATGCAAATGGACATTTGGAGCACTAAGAGAGTAGTAGTGGAAAAAGGAATATATTCAAATATAAACTACACAGAAGCATTCTGTGAAACTTCTTTCTGATCTGAGCATTCAGCTAACAGAGTTAAACCACACTTTTGATTGAGCAGTTTTGAAACACTCTGTCTGTAGAAAATGCATCTGGACATTCGTATCGCTAAGTGGGTAATAGTGGAAAAAAGAATATGTTCAAATATAAACTACACAGAAGCATTGTATGAAACTTATTTCTGTTCTGTGCATTCAACTAACAGAGTTGAACCTTACTTTTGATTGAGCCTTTCTGAAACACTCTTTCTGTAGAAACTGCAATTGGACATTCTGAGCGCTAAGAGGCCTATATTGGGAAAAATAATATCTTCAAATAAAAACTACACAGAAGCAGTGTGTGAAACTTATTTCTGATATGTTCATTAAGCTAACAGAGTTAAACCATACTTTTGATTGCGCAGTTCTGAACACTCTTTCTGTAGAAAATGCAAGTGGACATTCGGAGCGCTAAGAGGGTAATAGTGGAAAAAGGAATATATTCAAATATAAACTACACAGTAGCATTCTGTGAAAATTCTTTCTGTTCTGTGCATTCAACTAACCGAGTTGAACCTTACTTTTGATTGAGCCGTTCTGAAACACTCTTTCTGTAGAAACTGCAATTGGACATGCTAAGCGCTAAGAGGCCTACATTGGGAAAAAGAATATCTTCAAATAAAAACTACACAGATGCATTCTGTGAAACTTATTTCTGATCTGTAAATTCAGTTAACAGAGATAAAACATATTTTTGATTGAGCAGTTATGAAACACACTTTTTGTAGAATATGCAAGTGGAGATTCGGAGCGCTAAGAGGGTAATAGTGGAAAAAGGAATGTCTTCAAATATAAACTACACAGAATCATTCGGTGAAACTTCTTTCTGATCTGTGCATTCAGCTAACAGAGTTAAACCATACTTTTGATTGAGCAGATCTGAACACTCTTTCTGTAGAAAATGCAACTGGACATTTGGAGCGCTCAGAGCGTAGTAGTGGAAAAAGGAATATATTCAGATATAAACTACACAGAAGCATTCTGTGAAACTTCTTTCTGATCTGAGCATTCAGCTAACAGAGTTAAACCATACTTTTGATTGAGCAGTTTTGAAACACTCTGTCTGTAGAAAATGCAACTGGACATTCGTAGCGCTAAGTGGGTAATAGTGGAAAAAAGAATATGTTCAAATATAAACTACACAGAAGCATTGTATGAAACTTCTTTCTGTTCTGTGCATTCAACTAACAGAGTTGAACCTTACTTTTGATTGAGCCGTTCTGAAACACTCTTTCTGTAGAAACTGCAATTGGACATTCTGAGCGCTAAGAGGCCTATATTGGGAAAAATAATGTCTACAAATAAAAACTACACAGAAGAATTGTGTGAAACTTCTTTCTGTTCTGTTTGTTCAACTAAAAGAGTTGAACCTTAGTTTTGATTGAGCCGTTCTGAAACACTCTTTATGCAGAAAATGCAAGTGGAGATTCGGAGCGCTAAGAGGGTAATAGTGGAAAAAGGAATGTCTCCAAATATAAACTACACAGAATCATTCTGTGAAACTTCTTTCTGATCTGTGCATTCAGCTAACAGAGTTAAACCATACTTTTGATTGAGCAGATCTGAACACTCTTTCTGTAGAAAATGCAACTGGACATTTGGAGCGCTAAGAGAGTAGTAGTGGAAAAAGGAATATATTCAAATATAAACTAAACAGAAGCATTCTGTGAAACTTCTTTCTGATCTGAGCATTCAGCTAACAGAGTTAAACCATACTTTTGATTGAGCAGTTTTGAAACACTCTGTCTGTAGAAAATGCAACTGGACATTGGTAGCGCTAAGTGGGTAATAGAGGAAAAAAGAATATGTTCAAATATAAACTACACAGAAGCATTGTATGAAACTTCTTTCTGTTCTGTGCATTCAACTAACAGAGTTGAACCTTACTTTTGATTGAGAACTTCTGAAACACTCTTTCTGTAGAAACTGCAATTGGACATTCTGAGCGCTAAGAGGCCTATATTGGGAAAAATAATATCTTCAAATAAAAACTACACAGAAGCATTGTGTGAAACTTATTTCTGATATGTTCATTAAGCTAACAGAGTTAAACCATACTTTTGATTGCGAAGTTCTGAACACTCTTTCTGTAGAAAATGCAAGTGGACATTCGGAGCGCTAAGAGGGTAATAGTGGAAAAAGGAATATATTCAAATATAAACTACACAGTAGCATTCTGTGAAAATTCTTTCTGTTCTGTGCATTCAACTAACCGAGTTGAACCTTACTTTTGATTGAGCCGTTCTGAAACACTCTTTCTGAAGAAACTGCAATTGGACATGCTAAGCGCTAAGAGGCCTACATTGGGAAAAAGAATATCTTCAAATAAAAACTACACAGATGCATTCTGTGAAACTTATTTCTGATCTGTAAATTCAGTTAACAGAGATAAAACATATTTTTGATTGAGCAGTTATGAAACACACTTTTTGTAGAAAATGCAAGTGGAGATTCGGAGCGCTAAGAGGGTAATAGTGGAAAAAGGAATGTCTTCAAATATAAACTACACAGAACCATTCGGTGAAACTTCTTTCTGATCTGTGCATTCAGCTAACAGAGTTAAACCATACTTTTGATTGAGCAGATCTGAACACTCTTTCTGTAGAAAATGCAACTGGACATTTGGAGCGCTAAGAGCGTAGTAGTGGAAAAAGGAATATATTCAAATATAAACTACACAGAAGCATTCTGTGAAACTTCTTTCTGATCTGAGCATTCAGCTAACAGAGTTAAACCATACTTTTGATTGAGCAGTTTTGAAACACTCTGTCTGTAGAAAATGCAACTGGACATTCGTAGCGCTAAGTGGGTAATAGTGGAAAAAAGAATATGTTCAAATATAAACTACACAGAAGCATTGTATGAAACTTCTTTCTGTTCTTTGCATTCAACTAACAGAGTTGAACCTTACTTTTGATTGAGCCGTTCTGAAACACTCTTTCTGTAGAAACTGCAATTGGACATTCTGAGCGCTAGGAGGCCTATATTGGGAAAAAGAATGTCTACAAATAAAAACTACACAGAAGAATTGTGTGAAACTTCTTTCTGTTCTGTTTGTTCAACTAAAAGAGTTGAACCTTAGTTTTGATTGAGCCGTTCTGAAACACTCTTTCTGTAGAAATTGCAAGTGGAGATTCGGAGCGCTAAGAGGGTAATAGTGGAAAAAGGAATGTCTCCAAATATAAACTACACAGAATCATTCTGTGAAACTTCTTTCTGATCTGTGCATTCAGCTAACAGACTTAAACCATACTTATGATTGAGCAGATCTGAACACTCTTTCTGTAGAAAATGCAAATGGACATTTGGAGCACTAAGAGAGTAGTAGTGGAAAAAGGAATATATTCAAATATAAACTACACAGAAGCATTCTGTGAAACTTCTTTCTGATCTGAGCATTCAGCTAACAGAGTTAAACCACACTTTTGATTGAGCAGTTTTGAAACACTCTGTCTGTAGAAAATGCATCTGGACATTCGTATCGCTAAGTGGGTAATAGTGGAAAAAAGAATATGTTCAAATATAAACTACACAGAAGCATTGTATGAAACTTATTTCTGTTCTGTGCATTCAACTAACAGAGTTGAACCTTACTTTTGATTGAGCCTTTCTGAAACACTCTTTCTGTAGAAACTGCAATTGGACATTCTGAGCGCTAAGAGGCCTATATTGGGAAAAATAATATCTTCAAATAAAAACTACACAGAAGCAGTGTGTGAAACTTATTTCTGATATGTTCATTAAGCTAACAGAGTTAAACCATACTTTTGATTGCGCAGTTCTGAACACTCTTTCTGTAGAAAATGCAAGTGGACATTCGGAGCGCTAAGAGGGTAATAGTGGAAAAAGGAATATATTCAAATATAAACTACACAGTAGCATTCTGTGAAAATTCTTTCTGTTCTGTGCATTCAACTAACCGAGTTGAACCTTACTTTTGATTGAGCCGTTCTGAAACACTCTTTCTGTAGAAACTGCAATTGGACATGCTAAGCGCTAAGAGGCCTACATTGGGAAAAAGAATATCTTCAAATAAAAACTACACAGATGCATTCTGTGAAACTTATTTCTGATCTGTAAATTCAGTTAACAGAGATAAAACATATTTTTGATTGAGCAGTTATGAAACACACTTTTTGTAGAATATGCAAGTGGAGATTCGGAGCGCTAAGAGGGTAATAGTGGAAAAAGGAATGTCTTCAAATATAAACTACACAGAATCATTCGGTGAAACTTCTTTCTGATCTGTGCATTCAGCTAACAGAGTTAAACCATACTTTTGATTGAGCAGATCTGAACACTCTTTCTGTAGAAAATGCAACTGGACATTTGGAGCGCTAAGAGCGTAGTAGTGGAAAAAGGAATATATTCAAATATAAACTACACAGAAGCATTCTGTGAAACTTCTTTCTGATCTGAGCATTCAGCTAACAGAGTTAAACCATACTTTTGATTGAGCAGTTTTGAAACACTCTGTCTGTAGAAAATGCAACTGGACATTCGTAGCGCTAAGTGGGTAATAGTGGAAAAAAGAATATGTTCAAATATAAACTACACAGAAGCATTGTATGAAACTTCTTTCTGTTCTGTGCATTCAACTAACAGAGTTGAACCTTACTTTTGATTGAGCCGTTCTGAAACACTCTTTCTGTAGAAACTGCAATTGGACATTCTGAGCGCTAGGAGGCCTATATTGGGAAAAAGAATGTCTACAAATAAAAACTACACAGAAGAATTGTGTGAAACTTCTTTCTGTTCTGTTTGTTCAACTAAAAGAGTTGAACCTTAGTTTTGATTGAGCCGTTCTGAAACACTCTTTCTGTAGAAAATGCAAGTGGAGATTCGGAGCGCTAAGAGGGTAATAGTGGAAAAAGGAATGTCTCCAAATATAAACTACACAGAATCATTCTGTGAAACTTCTTTCTGATCTGTGCATTCAGCTAACAGAGTTAAACCATACTTTTGATTGAGCAGATCTGAACACTCTTTCTGTAGAAAATGCAACTGGACATTTGGAGCGCTAAGAGAGTAGTAGTGCAAAAAGGAATATATTCAAATATAAACTACACAGAAGCATTCTGTGAAACTTCTTTCTGATCTGAGCATTCAGCTAACAGAGTTAAACCATACTTTTGATTGAGCAGTTTTGAAACACTCTGTCTGTAGAAAATGCAACTGGACATTCGTAGCGCTAAGTGGGTAATAGAGGAAAAAAGAATATGTTCAAATATAAACTACACAGAAGCATTGTATGAAACTTCTTTCTGTTCTGTGCATTCAACTAACAGAGTTGAACCTTACTTTTGATTGAGAATTTCTGAAACACTCTTTCTGTAGAAACTGCAATTGGACATTCTGAGCGCTAAGAGGCCTATATTGGGAAAAATAATATCTTCAAATAAAAACTACACAGAAGCATTGTGTGAAACTTATTTCTGATATGTTCATTAAGCTAACAGAGTTAAACCATACTTTTGATTGCGCAGTTCTGAACACTCTTTCTGTAGAAAATGCAAGTGGACATTCGGAGCGCTAAGAGGGTAATAGTGGAAAAAGGAATATATTCAAATATAAACTACACAGTAGCATTCTGTGAAAATTCTTTCTGTTCTGTGCCTTCAACTAACCGAGTTGAACCTTACTTTTGATTGAGCCGTTCTGAAACACTCTTTCTGTAGAAACTGCAATTGGACATGCTAAGCGCTAAGAGGCCTACATTGGGAAAAAGAATATCTTCAAATAAAAACTACACAGATGCATTCTGTGAAACTTATTTCTGATCTGTAAATTCAGTTAACCGAGATAAAACATATTTTTGATTGAGCAGTTATGAAACACACTTTTTGTAGAAAATGCAAGTGGAGATTCGGAGCGCTAAGGGGGTAATAGTGGAAAAAGGAATGTCTTCAAATATAAACTACACAGAATCATTCGGTGAAACTTCTTTCTGATCTGTGCATTCAGCTAACAGAGTTAAACCATACTTTTGATTGAGCAGATCTGAACACTCTTTCTGTAGAAAATGCAACTGGACATTTGGAGCGCTAAGAGCGTAGTAGTGGAAAAAGGAATATATTCAAATATAAACTACACAGAAGCATTCTGTGAAACTTCTTTCTGATCTGAGCATTCAGCTAACAGAGTTAAACCATACTTTTGATTGAGCAGTTTTGAAACACTCTGTCTGTAGAAAATGCAACTGGACATTCGTAGCGCTAAGTGGGTAATAGTGGAAAAAAGAATATGTTCAAATATAAACTACACAGAAGCATTGTATGAAACTACTTTCTGTTCTGTGCATTCAACTAACAGAGTTGAACCTTACTTTTGATTGAGCCTTTCTGAAACACTCTTTCTGTAGAAACTGCAATTGGACATTCTGAGCGCTAAGAGGCCTATATTGGGAAAAATAATATCTTCAAATAAAAACTACACAGAAGCAGTGTGTGAAACTTATTTCTGATATGTTCATTAAGCTAACAGAGTTAAACCATACTTTTGATTGCGCAGTTCTGAACACTCTTTCTGTAGAAAATGCAAGTGGACATTCGGAGCGCTAAGAGGGTAATAGTGGAAAAAGGAATATATTCAAATATAAACTACACAGTAGCATTCTGTGAAAATTCTTTCTGTTCTGTGCATTCAAATAACCGAGTTGAACCTTACTTTTGATTGAGCCGTTCTGAAACACTCTTTCTGTAGAAACTGCAATTGGACATGCTAAGCGCTAAGAGGCCTACATTGGGAAAAAGAATATCTTCAAATAAAAACTACACAGATGCATTCTGTGAAACTTATTTCTGATCTGTAAATTCAGTTAACAGAGATAAAACATATTTTTGATTGAGCAGTTATGAAACACACTTTTTGTAGAATATGCAAGTGGAGATTCGGAGCGCTAAGAGGGTAATAGTGGAAAAAGGAATGTCTTCAAATATAAACTACACAGAATCATTCGGTGAAACTTCTTTCTGATCTGTGCATTCAGCTAACAGAGTTAAACCATACTTTTGATTGAGCAGATCTGAACACTCTTTCTGTAGAAAATGCAACTGGACATTTGGAGCGCTAAGAGCGTAGTAGTGGAAAAAGGAATATATTCAAATATAAACTACACAGAAGCATTCTGTGAAACTTCTTTCTGATCTGAGCATTCAGCTAACAGAGTTAAACCATACTTTTGATTGTGCAGTTTTGAAACACTCTGTCTGTAGAAAATGCAACTGGACATTCGTAGCGCTAAGTGGGTAATAGTGGAAAAAAGAATATGTTCAAATATAAACTACACAGAAGCATTGTATGAAACTTCTTTCTGTTCTGTGCATTCAACTAACAGAGTTGAACCTTACTTTTGATTGAGCCGTTCTGAAACACTCTTTCTGTAGAAACTGCAATTGGACATTCTGAGCGCTAGGAGGCCTATATTGGGAAAAAGAATGTCTACAAATAAAAACTACACAGAAGAATTGTGTGAAACTTCTTTCTGTTCTGTTTGTTCAACTAAAAGAGTTGAACCTTAGTTTTGATTGAGCCGTTCTGAAACACTCTTTCTGTAGAAAATGCAAGTGGAGATTCGGAGCGCTAAGAGGGTAATAGTGGAAAAAGGAATGTCTCCAAATATAAACTACACAGAATCATTCTGTGAAACTTCTTTCTGATCTGTGCATTCAGCTAACAGAGTTAAACCATACTTTTGATTGAGCAGATCTGAACACTCTTTCTGTAGAAAATGCAACTGGACATTTGGAGCGCTAAGAGAGTAGTAGTGCAAAAAGGAATATATTCAAATATAAACTACACAGAAGCATTCTGTGAAACTTCTTTCTGATCTGAGCATTCAGCTAACAGAGTTAAACCATACTTTTGATTGAGCAGTTTTGAAACACTCTGTCTGTAGAAAATGCAACTGGACATTCGTAGCGCTAAGTGGGTAATAGTGGAAAAAAGAATATGTTCAAATATAAACTACACAGAAGCATTGTATGAAACTTCTTTCTGTTCTGTGCATTCAACTAACAGAGTTGAACCTTACTTTTGATTGAGCCTTTCTGAAACACTCTTTCTGTAGAAACTGCAATTGGACCTTCTGAGCGCTAAGAGGCCTATATTGGGAAAAATAATATCTTCAAATAAAAACTACACAGAAGCATTGTGTGAAACATATTACGGATATGTTCATTAAGCTAACAGAGTTAAACCATACTTTTGATTGCGCAGTTCTGAACACTCTTTCTGTAGAAAATGCAAGTGGACATTCGGAGCGCTAAGAGGGTAATAGTGGAAAAAGGAATATGTTCAAATATAAACTACACAGTAGCATTCTGTGAAAATTCTTTCTGTTCTGTGCATTCAACTAACAGAGATGAACCTTACTTTTGATTGAGCCGTTCTGAAACACTCTTTCTGTAGAAACTGCAATTGGACATGCTAAGCGCTAAGAGGCCTACATTGGGAAAAAGAATATCTTCAAATAAAAACTACACAGATGCATTCTGTGAAACTTATTTCTGATCTGTAAATTCAGTTAACAGAGATAAAACATATTTTTGATTGAGCAGTTATGAAACACTCTTTTTGTAGAAAATGCAAGTGGAGATTCGGAGCGCTAAGCGGGTAATAGTGGAAAAAGGAATGTCTTCAAATATAAACTACACAGAATCATTCAGTGAAACTTCTTTCTGATCTGTGCATTCAGCTAACAGAGTTAAAACATACTTTTGATTCAGCAGATCTGAACACTCTTTCTGTAGAAAATGCAACTGGACATTTGGAGCGCTAAGAGCGTAGTAGTGGAAAAAGGAATATATTCAAATATAAACTACACAGAATCATTCTGTGAAACTTCTTTCTGATCTGAGCATTCAGCTAACAGAGTTAAAGCATACATTTGATTGAGCAGTTTTGAAACACTCTGTCTGTAGAAAATGCAACTGGACATTCGTAGCGTTAAGTGGGTAATAGTGGAAAAAAGAATATGTTCAAATATAAACTACACAGAAGCATTGTATGAAACTTCTTTCTGTTCTGTGCATTCAACTAACAGAGTTGAACCTTACTTTTGATTGAGCCGTTCTGAAACACTCTTTCTGTAGAAACTGCAATTGGACATTCTGAGCGCTAGGAGGCCTATATTGGGAAAAAGAATGTCTACAAATAAAAACTACACAGAAGAATTGTGTGAAACTTCTTTCTGTTCTGTTTGTTCAACTAAAAGAGTTGAACCTTAGTTTTGATTGAGCCGTTCTGAAACACTCTTTCTGTAGAAATTGCAAGTGGAGATTCGGAGCGCTAAGAAGGTAATAGTGGAAAAAGGAATGTCTCCAAATATAAACTACACAGAATCATTCTGTGAAACTTCTTTCTGATCTGTGCATTCAGCTAACAGACTTAAACCATACTTATGATTGAGCAGATCTGAACACTCTTTCTGTAGAAAATGCAACTGGACATTTGGAGCGCTAAGAGAGTAGTAGTGGAAAAAGGAATATATTCAAATATAAACTACACAGAAGCATTCTGTGACACTTCTTTCTGATCTGAGCATTCAGCTAACAGAGTTAAACCATACTTTTGATTGAGCAGTTTTGAAACACTCTGTCTGTAGAAAATGCATCTGGATATTCGTAGCGCTAAGTGGGTAATAGTGGAAAAAAGAATATGTTCAAATATAAACTACACAGAAGCATTGTATGAAACTTATTTCTGTTCTGTGCATTCAACTAACAGAGTTGAACCTTACTTTTGATTGAGCCTTTCTGAAACACTCTTTCTGTAGAAACTGCAATTGGACATTCTGAGCGCTAAGAAGCCTATATTGGGAAAAATAATATCTTCAAATAAAAACTACACAGAAGCAGTGTGTGAAACTTATTTCTGATATGTTCATTAAGCTAACAGAGTTAAACCATACTTTTGATTGCGCAGTTCTGAACACTCTTTCTGTAGAAAATGCAAGTGGACATTCGGAGCGCTAATAGGGTAATAGTGGAAAAAGGAATATATTCAAATATAAACTACACAGTAGCACTCTGTGAAAATACTTTCTCTTCTGTGCATTCAACTAACAGAGTTGAACCTTACTTTTGATTGAGCCGTTCTGAAACACTCTTTCTGTAGAAACTGCAATTGGACATGCTAAGCGCTAAGAGGCCTACATTGGGAAAAAGAATATCTTCAAATAAAAACTACACAGATGCATTCTGTGAAACTTATTTCTGATCTGTAAATTCAGTTAACAGAGATAAAACATATTTTTGATTGAGCAGTTATGAAACACTCTTTTTGTAGAAAATGCAAGTGGAGATTCGGAGCGCTAAGAGGGTAATAGTGGAAAAAGGAATGTCTTCAAATATAAACTTCACAGAATCATTCGGTGAAACTTCTTTCTGATCTGTGCATTCAGCTAACAGAGTTAAACCATACTTTTGATTGAGCAGATCTGAACACTCTTTCTGTAGAAAATGCAACTGGACATTTGGAGCGCTCAGAGCGTAGTAGTGGAAAAAGGAATATATTCAGATATAAACTACACAGAAGCATTGTGTGAAACTTCTTTCTGATCTGAGCATTCAGCTAACAGAGTTAAACCATACTTTTGATTGAGCAGTTTTGAAACACTCTGTCTGTAGAAAATGCAACTGGACATTCGTAGCGCTAAGTGGGTAATAGTGGAAAAAAGAATATGTTCAAATATAAACTACACAGAAGCATTGTATGAAACTTCTTTCTGTTCTGTGCATTCAACTAACAGATTTGAACCTTACTTTTGATTGAGCCGTTCTGAAACACTCTTTCTGTAGAAACTGCAATTGGACATTCTGAGCGCTAAGAGGCCTATATTGGGAAAAAGAATGTCTACAAATAAAAACCACACAGAAGAATTTTGTGAAACTTCTTTCTGTTCTGTTTGTTCAACTAAAAGAGTTGAACCTTAGTTTTGATTGAGCCGTTCTGAAACACTCTTTATGCAGAAAATGCAAGTGGAGATTCGGAGCGCTAAGAGGGTAATAGTGGAAAAAGGAATGTCTCCAAATATAAACTACACAGAATCATTCTGTGAAACTTCTTTCTGATCTGTGCATTCAGCTAACAGAGTTAAACCATACTTTTGATTGAGCAGATCTGAACACTCTTTCTGTAGAAAATGCAACTGGACATTTGGGGCGCTAAGAGAGTAGTAGTTGAAAAAGGAATATATTCAAATATAAACTACACAGAAGCATTCTGTGAAACTTCTTTCTGATCTGAGCATTCAGCTAACAGAGTTAAACCATACTTTTGATTGAGCAGTTTTGAAACACTCTGTCTTTAGAAAATGCAACTGGACATTCGTAGCGCTAAGTGGGTAATAGTGGAAAAAAGAATATGTTCAAATATAAACTACACAGAAGCATTGTATGAAACTTCTTTCTGTTCTGTGCATTCAACTAACAGAGTTGAACCTTACTTTTGATTGAGCCTTTCTGAAACACTCTTTCTGTAGAAACTGCAATTGTACATTCTGAGCGCTAAGAGGCCTATATTGGGAAAAATAATATCTTCAAATAAAAACTACACAGAAGCATTGTGTGAAACTTATTTCTAATATGTTCATTAAGCTAACAGAGTTAAACCATACTTTTGATTGCGCAGTTCTGAACACTCTTTCTGTAGAAAATGCAAGTGGACATTCGGAGCGCTAAGAGTGTAATAGTGGAAAAAGGAATATATTCAAATATAAACTACACAGTAGCATTCTGTGAAAATTCATTCTGTTCTGTGCATTCAACTAACAGAGATGAACCTTACTTTTGATTGAGCCGTTCTGAAACACTCTTTCTGTAGAAACTGCAATTGGAGATGGTAAGCGCTAAGAGGCCTACATTGGGAAAAAGAATATCTTCAAATAAAAACTACACAGATGCATTCTGTGAAACTTATTTCTGATCTGTAAATTCAGTTAACAGAGATAAAACATATTTTTGATTGAGCAGTTATGAAACACCCTTTTTGTAGAAAATGCAAGTGGAGATTCGGAGCGCTAAGAGGGTAATAGTGGAAAAAGGAATGTCTTCAAATATAAACTACACAGAATCATTCGGTGAAAGTTCTTTCTGATCTGTGCATTCAGCTAACAGAGTTAAACCATACTTTTGATTGAGCAGATCTGAACACTCTTTCTGTAGAAAATGCAACTGGACATTTGGAGCGCTAAGAGCGTAGTAGTGGAAAAAGGAATATATTCAAATATAAACTACACAGAAGCATTCTGTGAAACTTCTTTCTGATCTGAGCATTCAGCTAACAGAGTTAAACCATACTTTTGATTGAGCAGTTTTGAAACACTCTGTCTGTAGAAAATGCAACTGGACATTCGTAGCGCTAAGTGGGTAATAGTGGAAAAAAGAATATGTTCAAATATAAACTACACAGAAGCATTGTATGAAACTTCTTTCTGTTCGGTGCATTCAACTAACAGAGTTGAACCTTACTTTTGATTGAGCCGTTCTGAAACACTCTTTCTGTAGAAACTGCAATTGGACATTCTGAGCGCTAGGAGGCCTATATTGGGAAAAAGAATGTCTACAAATAAAAACTACACAGAAGAACTGTGTGAAACATCTTTCTGTTCTGTTTGTTCAACTAAAAGAGGTGAACCTTAGTTTTGATTGAGCCGTTCTGAAACACTCTTTCTGTAGAAAATGCAAGTGGAGTTTCGGAGCGCTAAGAGGGTAATAGTGGAAAAAGGAATGTCTCCAAATATAAACTACACAGAATCATTCTGTGAAACTTCTTTCTGATCTGTGCATTCAGCTAACAGACTTAAACCATACTTTTGATTGAGCAGATCTGAACACTCTTTCTGTAGAAAATGCAACTGGACATTTGGAGCGCTAAGAGAGTAGTAGTGGAATAAGGAATATATTCAAATATAAACTACACAGAAGCATTCTGTGAAACTTCTTTCTGATCTGAGCATTCAGCTAACAGAGTTAAACCATACTTTTGATTGAGCAGTTTTGAAACACTCTGTCTGTAGAAAATGCAACTGGACATTCGTAGCGCTAAGTGGGTAATAGTGGAAAAAAGAATATGTTCAAATATAAACAACACAGAAGCATTGTATGAAACTTCTTTCTGTTCTGTGCATTCAACTAACAGAGTTGAACCTTACTTTTGATTGAGCCTTTCTGAAACACTCTTTCTGTAGAAACTGCAATTGTACATTCTGAGCGCTAAGAGGCCTATATTGGGAAAAATAATATCTTCAAATAAAAACTACACAGAAGCATTGTGTGAAACTTATTTCTAATATGTTCATTAAGCTAACAGAGTTAAACCATACTTTTGATTGCGCAGTTCTGAACACTCTTTCTGTAGAAAATGCAAGTGGACATTCGGAGCGCTAAGAGGGTAATAGTGGAAAAAGGAATATATTCAAATATAAACTACACAGTAGCATTCTGTGAAAATTCTTTCTGTTCTGTGCATTCAACTAACAGAGTTGAACCTTACTTTTGATTGAGCCGTTCTGAAACACTCTTTCTGTAGAAACTGCAATTGGACATGCTAAGCGCTAAGAGGCCTTCATTGGGAAAAAGAATATCTTCAAATAAAAACTACACAGATGCATTCTGTGAAACTTATTTCTGATCTGTAAATTCAGTTAACAGAGATAAAACATATTTTTGATTGAGCAGTTATGAAACACTCTTTTTGTAGAAAATGCAAGTGCAGATTCGGAGCGCTAAGGGGGTATTAGTGGATAAAGGAATGTCTTCAAATATAAACTACACAGAATCATTCGGTGAAACTTCTTTCTCATCTGTGCATTCAGCTAACAGAGTTAAACCATACTTTTGATTGAGCAGATCTGAACACTCTTTCTGTAGAAAATGCAACTGGACATTTGGAGCGCTAAGAGCGTAGTAGTGGAAAAAGGAATATATTCAAATATAAACAACACAGAAGCATTCTGTGAAACTTCTTTCTGATCTGAGCATTCAGCTAACAGAGTTAAACCATACTTTTGATTGAGCAGTTTTGAAACACTCTGTCTGTAGAAAATGCAACTGGACATTCGTAGCGCTAAGTGGGTAATAGTGGAAAAAAGAATATGTTCAAATAGAAACTACACAGAAGCATTGTATGAAACATCTTTCTGTTCTGTGCATTCAACTAACAGAGTTGAACCTTACTTTTGATTGAGCCGTTCTGAAACACTCTTTCTGTAGAAACTGCAATTGGACATTCTGAGCGCTAAGAGGCCTATATTGGGAAAAAGAATGTCTACAAATAAAAACCACACAGAAGAATTGTGTGAAACTTCTTTCTGTTCTGTTTGTTCAACTAAAAGAGTTGAACCTTAGTTTTGATTGAGCCGTTCTGAAACACTCTTTATGCAGAAAATGCAAGTGGAGATTCGGAGCGCTAAGAGGGTAATAGTGGAAAAAGGAATGTCTCCAAATATAAACTACACAGAATCATTCTGTGAAACTTCTTTCTGATCTGTGCATTCAGCTAACAGAGTTAAACCATACTTTTGATTGAGCAGATCTGAACACTCTTTCTGTAGAAAATGCAACTGGACCTTTGGGGCGCTAAGAGAGTAGTAGTTGAAAAAGGAATATATTCAAATATAAACTACACAGAAGCATTCTGTGAAACTTCTTTCTGATCTGAGCATTCAGCTAACAGAGTTAAACCATACTTTTGATTGAGCAGTTTTGAAACACTCTGTCTGTAGAAAATGCAACTGGACATTCGTAGCGCTAAGTGGGTAATAGTGGAAAAAAGAATATGTTCAAATATAAACTACACAGAAGCATTGTATGAAACTTCTTTCTGTTCTGTGCATTCAACTAACAGAGTTGAACCTTACTTTTGATTGAGCCTTTCTGAAACACTCTTTCTGTAGAAACTGCAATTGTACATTCTGAGCGCTAAGAGGCCTATATTGGGAAAAATAATATCTTCAAATAAAAACTACACAGAAGCATTGTGTGAAACTTATTTCTAATATGTTCATTAAGCTAACAGAGTTAAACCATACTTTTGATTGCGCAGTTCTGAACACTCTTTCTGTAGAAAATGCAAGTGGACATTCGGAGCGCTAAGAGGGTAATAGTGGAAAAAGGAATATGTTCAAATATAAACTACACAGAAGCATTGTATGAAACTTCTTTCTGTTCCGTGCATTCAACTAACAGAGTTGAACCTTACTTTTGATTGAGCCTTTCTGAAACACTCTTTCTGTAGAAACTGCAATTGGACATTCTGAGCGCTAAGAGGCCTCTATTGGGAAAAATAATATCTTCAAATAAAAACTACACAGAAGCATTGTGCGAAACTTATTTCTGATATGTTCATTAAGCTAACAGAGTTAAACCATAATTTTGATTGCACAGTTCTGAACACTCTTTCTGTAGAAAATGCCAGTGGACATTCGGAGCGCTAAGAGGGTAATAGTGGAAAAAGGAATATATTCAAATATAAACTACACAGTAGCATTCTGTGAAAATTCTTTCTGTTCTGTGCATTCAACTAACAGAGTTGAACCTTACTTTTGATTGAGCCGTTCTGAAACACTCTTTCTGTAGAAACTGCAATTGGACATGCTAAGCGCTAAGAGGCCTACATTGGGAAAAATAATATCTTCAAATAAAAACTACACAGATGCATTCTGTGAAACTTATTTCTGATCTGTAAATTCAGTTAACAAAGATAAAACATATTTTTGATTGAGCAGTTATGAAACACTCTTTTTGTAGAAAATGCAAGTGGAGATTCGGAGCGCTAAGAGGGTAATAGTGGAAAAAGGAATGTCTTCAAATATAAACTACACAGAATCATTCAGTGAAACTTCTTTCTGATCTGTGCATTCAGCTAACAGAGTTAAACCATACTTTTGATTGAGCAGATCTGAACACTCTTTCTGTAGAAAATGCAACTGGACATTTGGAGCGCTAAGAGCGTAGTAGTGGAAAAAGGAATATATTCAAATATAAACTACACAGAAGCATTCTGTGAAACTTCTTTCTGATCTGAGCATTCAGCTAACAGAGTTAAACCATACTTTTGATTGAGCAGTTTTGAAACACTCTGTCTGTAGAAAATGCAACTGGACATTCGTAGCGCTATGTGGGTAATAGTGGAAAAAAGAATATGTTGAAATATAAACTACACAGAAGCATTGTAT
Organism: Symphalangus syndactylus; assembly: GCF_028878055.3. Classification (NCBI taxonomy): domain Eukaryota; kingdom Metazoa; phylum Chordata; class Mammalia; order Primates; family Hylobatidae; genus Symphalangus; species Symphalangus syndactylus. The sequence continues at coordinate 13,709,048 of NC_072447.2, read as the reverse complement.
GAAACTTCTTTCTGTTCTGTGCATTCAACTAACAGAGTTGAACCTTACTTTTGATAGAGCCGTTCTGAAACACTCTTTCTGTAGAAACTGCAATTGGACATTCTGAGCGCTAAGAGGCCTATATTGGGAAAAAGAATGTCTACAAATAAAAACTACACAGAAGAATTGTGTGAAACTTCTTTCTGTTCTGTTTGTTCAACTGAAAGAGTTGAACCTTAGATTTGATTGAGCCGTTCTGAAACACTCTTTCTGTAGAAAATGCACGTGGAGATTCGGAGCGCTAAGAGGGTAATAGTGGAAAAAGGAATGTCTCCAAATATAAACTACACAGAATCATTCTGTGAAACTTCTTTATGATCTGTGCATTCAGCTAACAGAGTTAAACCATACTTTTGATTGCGCAGATCTGAACACTCTTTCTGTAGAAAATGCAACTGGACATTTGGAGCGCTAAGAGAGTAGTAGTGGAAAAAAGAATATATTCAAATATAAACTACACAGAAGCATTCTGTGAAACTTCTTTCTGATCTGAGCATTCAGCTAACAGAGTTAAACCATACTTTTGATTGAGCAGTTTTGAAACACTCTGTCTGTAGAAAATGCAACTGGACATTCGTAGCGCTAAGTGGGTAATAGTGGAAAAAAGAATATGTTCAAATATAAACTACACAGAAGCATTGTATGAAATTTCTTTCTGTTCTGTGCATTCAACTAACAGCGTTGAACCTTACTTTTGATTGAGCCTTTCTGAAACACTCTTTCTGTAGAAACTGCAATTGGACATTCTGAGCGCTAAGAGGCCTCTATTGGGAAAAATAATATCTTCAAATAAAAACTACACAGAAGCATTGTGTGAAACTTATTTCTGATATGTTCATCAAGCTAACAGACTTAAACCATACTTTTGATTGCGCAGTTCTGAACACTCTTTCTGTAGAAAATGCAAGTGGACATTCGGAGCGCTAAGAGGGTAATAGTGGAAAAAGGAATATATTCAAATATAAACTACACAGTAGCATTCTGTGAAAATTCTTTCTGTTCTGTGCATTCAACTAACAGAATTGAACCTTACTTTTGATTGAGCCGTTCTGAAACACTCTTTCTGTAGAAACTGCAATTGGACATGCTAAGCGCTAAGAGGCCTACATTGGGAAAAAGAATATCTTCAAATAAAAACTACACAGATGCATTCTGTGAAACTTATTTCTGATCTGTAAATTCAGTTAACAGAGATAAAACATATTTTTGATTGAGCAGTTATGAAACACTCTTTTTGTAGAAAATGCAAGTGGAGATTCGGAGCGCTAAGTGGGTAATAGTGGAAAAAGGAATGTCTTCATATATAAACTACACAGAATCATTCGGTGAAACTTCTTTCTGATCTGTGCATTCAGCTAACAGAGTTAAACCATACTTTTGATTGAGCAGATCTGAACACTCTTTCTGTAGAAAATGCAACTGGACATTTGGAGCGCTAAGAGCGTAGTAGAGGAAAAAGGAATATATTCAAATATAAACTACACAGAAGCATTCTGTGAAACTTCTTTCTGATCTGAGCATTCAGCTAACAGAGTTAAACCATACTTTTGATTGAGCAGTTTTGAAACACTCTGTCTGTAGAAAATGCAACTGGACATTCTTAGCGCTAAGTGGGTAATAGTGGAAAAAAGAATATGTTCAAATATAAACTACACAGAAGCATTGTATGAAACTTCTTTCTGTTCTGTGCATTCAACTAACAGAGTTGAACCTTACTTTTGATTGAGCCTTTCTGAAACACTCTTTCTGTAGAAACTGCAATTGTACATTCTGAGCGCTAAGAGGCCTATATTGGGAAAAATAATATCTTCAAATAAAAACTACACAGAAGCATTGTGTGAAACTTATTTCTAATATGTTCATTAAGCTAACAGAGTTAAACCATACTTTTGATTGCGCAGTTCTGAACACTCTTTCTGTAGAAAATGCAAGTGGACATTCGGAGCGCTAAGAGGGTAATAGAGGAAAAAGGAATATATTCAAATATAAACTACACAGTAGCATTCTGTGAAAATTCTTTCTGTTCTGTGCATTCAACTAACAGAGTTGAACCTTACTTTTGATTGAGCCGTTCTGAAACACTCTTTCTGTACAAACTGCAATTGGACATGCTAAGCGCTAAGAGGCCTACATTGGGAAAAAGTATATCTTCAAATAAAAACTACACAGATGCATTCTGTGAAACTTATTTCTGATCTGTAAATTCAGTTAACAGAGATAAAACATATTTTTGATTGAGCAGTTATGAAACACTCTTTTTGTAGAAAATGCAAGTGGAGATTCGGAGCGCTAAGAGGGTATTAGTGGAAAAAGGAATGTCTTCAAATATAAACTACACAGAATCATTCGGTGAAACTTCTTTCTGATCTGTGAATTCAGCTAACAGAGTTAAACCATACTTTTGATTGAGCAGATCTGAACACTCTTTCTGTAGAAAATGCAACTGGACATTTGGAGCGCTAAGAGCGTAGTAGTGGAAAAAGCAATATATTCAAATATAAACTACACAGAAGCATTCTGTGAAACTTCTTTCTGATCTGAGCATTCAGCTAACAGAGTTAAACCATACTTTTGATTGAGCAGTTTTGAAACACTCTGTCTGTAGAAAATGCAACTGGACATTCGTAGCGCTAAGTGGGTAATAGTGGAAAAAAGAATATGTTCAAATATAAACTACACAGAAGCATTGTATGAAACATCTTTCTGTTCTGTGCATTCAACTAACAGAGTTGAACCTTACTTTTGATTGAGCCGTTCTGAAACACTCTTTCTGTAGAAACTGCAATTGGACATTCTGAGCGCTAGGAGGCCTATATTGGGAAAAAGAATGTCTACAAATAAAAACTACACAGAAGAACTGTGTGAAACATCTTTCTGTTCTGTTTGTTCAACTAAAAGAGGTGAACCTTAGTTTTGATTGAGCCTTTCTGAAACACTCTTTCTGTAGAAACTGCAATTGGACATTCTGAGCGCTAAGAGGCCTCTATTGGGAAAAATAATATCTTCAAATAAAAACTACACAGAAGCATTGTGTGAAACTTATTTCTGATATGTTCATTAAGCTAACAGAGTTAAACCATACTTTTGATTGCGCAGTTCTGAACACTCTTTCTGTAGAAAATGCAAGTGGACATTCGGAGCCTTAAGAGGGTAATAGTGGAAAAAGGAATATATTCAAATATAAACTACACAGTAGCATTCTGTGAAAATTCTTTCTGTTCTGTGCATTCAACTAACAGAGTTGAACCTTACTTTTGATTGAGCCGTTCTGAAACACTCTTTCTGTAGAAACTCCAATTGGACATGCTAAGCGCTAAGAGGCCTATATTGGGAAAAAGAATATCTTCAAATAAAAACTACACAGATGCATTCTGTGAAACTTATTTCTGATCTGTAAATTCAGTTAACAGAGATAAAACATATTTTTGATTGAGCAGTTATGAAACACACTTTCTGTAGAAAATGCAAGTGGAGATTCGGAGCGCTAAGAGGGTAATAGTGGAAAAAGGAATGTCTTCAAATATAAACTACACAGAATAATTCTGTGAAACTTCTTTCTGATCTGTGCATTCAGCTAACAGAGTTAAACCATACTTTTGATTGAGCAGATCTGAACACTCTTTCTGTAGAAAATGCAACTGGACATTTGGAGCGCTAAGAGCGTAGTAGTGGAAAAAGGAATATATTCAAATATAAACTACACAGAAGCATTCTGTGAAACTTCTTTCTGATCTGAGCATTCAGCTAACAGAGTTAAACCATACTTTTGATTGGGCAGTTTTGAAACACTCTGTCTGTATAAAATGCAACTGGACATTCGTAGCGCTAAGTGGGTAATAGTAGAAAAAAGAATATGTTCAAATATAAACTACACAGAAGCATTGTATGAAACATCTTTCTGTTCTGGGCATTCAACTAACAGAGTTGAACCTTACTTTTGATTGAGCCGTTCTGAAACACTCTTTCTGTAGAAACTGCAATTGGTCATTCTGAGCGCTAAAAGGCCTATATTGGGAAAAAGAATGTCTACAAATAAAAACTACACAGAAGAATTGTGTGAAACTTCTTTGTGTTCTGTTTGTTCAACTAAAAGATTTGAACCTTAGTTTTGATTGAGCCGTTCTGAAACACACTTTCTGTAGAAAATGCAAGTGGAGATTCGGAGCGCTAAGAGGGTAATAGTGGAAAAAGGAATGTCTCCAAATATAAACTACACAGAATCATTCTGTGAAACTTCTTTCTGATCTGTGCATTCAGCTAACAGAGTTAAACCATACTTTTGATTGAGCAGATCTGAACACTCTTTCTGTAGAAAATGCAACTGGACATTTGGAGCGCTAAGAGCGTAGTAATGGAAAAAGAATATATTCAAATATAAACTACACAGAAGCATTCTGTGAAACTTCTTTCTGATCTGAGCATTCAGCTAACAGAGTTAAACCATACTTTTGATTGAGCAGTTTTGAAACACTCTGTCTGTAGAAAATGCAACTGGACATTCGTAGCGCTAAGTGGGTAATAGTGGAAAAAAGAATATGTTCAAATAGAAACTACACAGAAGCATTGTATGAAACTTCTTTCTGTTCTGTGCATTCAACTAACAGAGTTGAACCTTACTTTTGATTGAGCCTTTCTGAAACACTCTTTCTGTAGAAACTGCAATTGGACATTCTGAGCGCTAAGAGGCCTATATTAGGAAAAATAATATGTTCAAATAAAAACTACACAGAAGCATTGTGTGAAACTTATTTCTGATATGTTCATTAAGCTAACAGAGTTAAACCATACTTTTGATTGCGCAGTTCTGAACACTCTTTCTGTAGAAAATGCAAGTGGACATTCGGAGCGCTAAGAGGGTAATAGTGGAAAAAGGAACATATTCAAATATAAACTACACAGTAGCATTCTGTGAAAATTCTTTCTGTTCTGTGCATTCAACTAACAGAGTTGAACCTTACTTTTGATTGAGCCGTTCTGAAACACTCTTTCTGTAGAAACTGCAATTGGACATGCTAAGCGCTAAGAGGCCTACATTGGGAAAAAGAATATCTTCAAATAAAAACTACACAGATGCATTCTCTGAAACTTATTTCTGGTCTGTAAATTCAGTTAACAGAGATAAAACATATTTTTGATTGAGCAGTTATGAAACACTCTTTTTGTAGAAAATGCAAGTGGAGATTTGGAGCGCTAAGAGGGTAATAGTGGAAAAAGGAATGTCTTCAAATATAAACTACACAGAATCATTCGGTGAAACTTCTTTCTGATCTGTGCATTCAGCTAACAGAGTTAAACCATAGTTTTGATTGAGCAGATTTGAACACTCTTTCTGTAGAAAATGCAACTGGACATTTGGAGCGCTAAGAGCGTAGTAGTGGAAAAAGGAATATATTCAAATATAAACTACACAGAAGCATTCTGTGAAACTTCTTTCTGATCTGAGCATTCAGCTAACAGAGTTAAACCATACTTTTGATTGAGCAGTTTTGAAACACTCTGTCTGTTGAAAATGCAACTGGACATTCGTAGCGCTAAGTGGGTAATAGTGGAAAATGAATATGTTCAAATATAAACTACACAGAAGCATTGTATGAAACTTCTTTCTGTTCTGTGCATTCAACTAACAGAGTTGAACCTTACTTTTGATTGAGCCGTTCTGAAACACTCTTTCTGTAGAAACTGCAATTGGACATTCTGAGCGCTAAGAGGCCTATATTGGGAAAAAGAATGTCTACAAATAAAAACTACACAGAAGAATTGTGTGAAACTTCTTTCTGTTCTGTTTGTTCAACTAAAAGAGTTGAAACTTAGTTTTGATTGAGCCGTTCTGAAACACTCTTTGTGTAGAAAATGCAAGTGGAGATTCGGAGCGCTAAGATGGTAATAGTGGAAAAAGGAATGTCTCCAAATATAAACTACACAGAATCATTCTGTGAAACTTCTTTCTGATCTGTGCATTCAGCTAACAGAGTTAAACCATACTTTTGATTGAGCAGATCTGAACACTCTTTCTTTAGAAAATGCAACTGGACATTTGGAGCGCTAAGAGAGTAGTAGTGGAAAAAGGAATATATTCAAATACAAACTACACAGAAGCACTCCGTGAAACTTCTTTCTGATCTGAGCATTCAGCTAACAGAGTTAAACCATACTTTTGATTGAGCAGTTTTGAAACACTCTGTCTGTAGAAAATGCAACTGGACATTCATAGCGCTAAGTGGGTAATAGTGGAAAAAAGAATATGTTCAAATATAAACTACTCATAAGCATTGTATGAAACTTCTTTCTGTTCTGTGCATTCAACTAACAGAGTTGAACCTTACTTTTGATTGAGCCTTTCTGAAACACTCTTTCTGTAGAAACTGCAATTGGACATGCTAAGCGCTAAGAGGCCTATATTGGGAAAAAGAATATCTTCAAATAAAAACTACACAGATGCATTCTGTGAAACTTATTTCTGATCTGTAAATTTAGTTAACAGAGATAAAACATATTTTTGATTGAGCAGTTATGAAACACTCTTTCTGTAGAAAATGCAAGTGGAGATTCGGAGCGCTAAGAGGGTAATAGTGGAAAAAGGAATGTCTCCAAATATAAACTACACAGAATCATTCTGTGAAACTTCTTTCTGATCTGTGCATTCAGCTAACAGTGTTAAACCATACTTTTGATTGAGCAGATCTGAACACTCTTTCTGTAGAAAATGCAACTGGACATTTGGAGCGCTAAGAGAGTAGTAGTGGAAAAAGGAATATATTCAAATATAAACTACACAGAAGCATTCTGTGAAACTTCTTTCTGATCTGAGCATTCAGCTAACAGAGTTAAACCATACTTTTGATTGAGCAGTTTTGAAACACTCTGTCTGTAGAAAATGCAACTGGACATTCGTAGCGCTAAGTGGGTAATAGTGGAAAAAAGAATATGTTCAAATATAAACTACACAGAAGCATTGTATGAAACTACTTTCTGTTCTGTGCATTCAACTAACAGAGTTGAACCTTACTTTTGATTGAGCCTTTCTGAAACACTGTTTCTGTAGAAACTGCAATTGGACATTCTGAGCGCTAAGAGGCCTCTATTGGGAAAAATAATATCTTCAAATAAAAACTACACAGAAGCATTGTGTGAAACTTATTTCTGATATGTTCATTAAGCTAACAGAGTTAAACCATACTTTTGATTGCGCAGTTCTGAACACTCTTTCTGTAGAAAATGCAAGTGGACATTCGGAGCGCTAACATGGTAAGAGTGGAAAAAGGAATATATTCAAATATAAACTACACAGTAGCATTCTGTGAAAATTCTTTCTGTTCTGTGCATTCAACTAACAGATTTGAACCTTACTTTTGATTGAGCCGTTCTGAAACACTCTTTCTGTAGAAACTGCAATTGGACATTCTGAGCGCTAGGAGGCCTATATTGGGAAAAAGAATGTCTACAAATAAAAACTACACAGAAGAACTGTGTGAAACATCTTTCTGTTCTGTTTGTTCAACTAAAAGAGGTGAACCTTAGTTTTGATTGAGCCGTTCTGAAACACTCTTTCTGTAGAAAATGCAAGTGGAGTTTCGGAGCGCTAAGAGGGTAATAGTGGAAAAAGGAATGTCTCCAAATATAAACTACACAGAATCATTCTGTGAAACTTCTTTCTGATCTGTGCATTCAGCTAACAGACTTAAACCATACTTTTGATTGAGCAGATCTGAACACTCTTTCTGTAGAAAATGCAACTGGACATTTGGAGCGCTAAGAGAGTAGTAGTGGAATAAGGAATATATTCAAATATAAACTACACAGAAGCATTCTGTGAAACTTCTTTCTGATCTGAGCATTCAGCTAACAGAGTTAAACCATACTTTTGATTGAGCAGTTTTGAAACACTCTGTCTGTAGAAAATGCAACTGGACATTCGTAGCGCTAAGTGGGTAATAGTGGAAAAAAGAATATGTTCAAATATAAACAACACAGAAGCATTGTATGAAACTTCTTTCTGTTCTGTGCATTCAACTAACAGAGTTGAACCTTACTTTTGATTGAGCCTTTCTGAAACACTCTTTCTGTAGAAACTGCAATTGTACATTCTGAGCGCTAAGAGGCCTATATTGGGAAAAATAATATCTTCAAATAAAAACTACACAGAAGCATTGTGTGAAACTTATTTCTAATATGTTCATTAAGCTAACAGAGTTAAACCATACTTTTGATTGCGCAGTTCTGAACACTCTTTCTGTAGAAAATGCAAGTGGACATTCGGAGCGCTAAGAGGGTAATAGTGGAAAAAGGAATATATTCAAATATAAACTACACAGTAGCATTCTGTGAAAATTCTTTCTGTTCTGTGCATTCAACTAACAGAGTTGAACCTTACTTTTGATTGAGCCGTTCTGAAACACTCTTTCTGTAGAAACTGCAATTGGACATGCTAAGCGCTAAGAGGCCTTCATTGGGAAAAAGAATATCTTCAAATAAAAACTACACAGATGCATTCTGTGAAACTTATTTCTGATCTGTAAATTCAGTTAACAGAGATAAAACATATTTTTGATTGAGCAGTTATGAAACACTCTTTTTGTAGAAAATGCAAGTGCAGATTCGGAGCGCTAAGGGGGTATTAGTGGATAAAGGAATGTCTTCAAATATAAACTACACAGAATCATTCGGTGAAACTTCTTTCTCATCTGTGCATTCAGCTAACAGAGTTAAACCATACTTTTGATTGAGCAGATCTGAACACTCTTTCTGTAGAAAATGCAACTGGACATTTGGAGCGCTAAGAGCGTAGTAGTGGAAAAAGGAATATATTCAAATATAAACAACACAGAAGCATTCTGTGAAACTTCTTTCTGATCTGAGCATTCAGCTAACAGAGTTAAACCATACTTTTGATTGAGCAGTTTTGAAACACTCTGTCTGTAGAAAATGCAACTGGACATTCGTAGCGCTAAGTGGGTAATAGTGGAAAAAAGAATATGTTCAAATAGAAACTACACAGAAGCATTGTATGAAACATCTTTCTGTTCTGTGCACTCAACTAACAGAGTTGAACCTTACTTTTGATTGAGCCGTTCTGAAACACTCTTTCTGTAGAAACTGCAATTGGACATTCTGAGCGCTAAGAGGCCTATATTGGGAAAAAGAATGTCTACAAATAAAAACCACACAGAAGAATTGTGTGAAACTTCTTTCTGTTCTGTTTGTTCAACTAAAAGAGTTGAACCTTAGTTTTGATTGAGCCGTTCTGAAACACTCTTTATGCAGAAAATGCAAGTGGAGATTCGGAGCGCTAAGAGGGTAATAGTGGAAAAAGGAATGTCTCCAAATATAAACTACACAGAATCATTCTGTGAAACTTCTTTCTGATCTGTGCATTCAGCTAACAGAGTTAAACCATACTTTTGATTGAGCAGATCTGAACACTCTTTCTGTAGAAAATGCAACTGGACCTTTGGGGCGCTAAGAGAGTAGTAGTTGAAAAAGGAATATATTCAAATATAAACTACACAGAAGCATTCTGTGAAACTTCTTTCTGATCTGAGCATTCAGCTAACAGAGTTAAACCATACTTTTGATTGAGCAGTTTTGAAACACTCTGTCTGTAGAAAATGCAACTGGACATTCGTAGCGCTAAGTGGGTAATAGTGGAAAAAAGAATATGTTCAAATATAAACTACACAGAAGCATTGTATGAAACTTCTTTCTGTTCTGTGCATTCAACTAACAGAGTTGAACCTTACTTTTGATTGAGCCTTTCTGAAACACTCTTTCTGTAGAAACTGCAATTGTACATTCTGAGCGCTAAGAGGCCTATATTGGGAAAAATAATATCTTCAAATAAAAACTACACAGAAGCATTGTGTGAAACTTATTTCTAATATGTTCATTAAGCTAACAGAGTTAAACCATACTTTTGATTGCGCAGTTCTGAACACTCTTTCTGTAGAAAATGCAAGTGGACATTCGGAGCGCTAAGAGGGTAATAGTGGAAAAAGGAATATGTTCAAATATAAACTACACAGAAGCATTGTATGAAACTTCTTTCTGTTCCGTGCATTCAACTAACAGAGTTGAACCTTACTTTTGATTGAGCCTTTCTGAAACACTCTTTCTGTAGAAACTGCAATTGGACATTCTGAGCGCTAAGAGGCCTCTATTGGGAAAAATAATATCTTCAAATAAAAACTACACAGAAGCATTGTGCGAAACTTATTTCTGATATGTTCATTAAGCTAACAGAGTTAAACCATAATTTTGATTGCACAGTTCTGAACACTCTTTCTGTAGAAAATGCCAGTGGACATTCGGAGCGCTAAGAGGGTAATAGTGGAAAAAGGAATATATTCAAATATAAACTACACAGTAGCATTCTGTGAAAATTCTTTCTGTTCTGTGCATTCAACTAACAGAGTTGAACCTTACTTTTGATTGAGCCGTTCTGAAACACTCTTTCTGTAGAAACTGCAATTGGACATGCTAAGCGCTAAGAGGCCTACATTGGGAAAAATAATATCTTCAAATAAAAACTACACAGATGCATTCTGTGAAACTTATTTCTGATCTGTAAATTCAGTTAACAAAGATAAAACATATTTTTGATTGAGCAGTTATGAAACACTCTTTTTGTAGAAAATGCAAGTGGAGATTCGGAGCGCTAAGAGGGTAATAGTGGAAAAAGGAATGTCTTCAAATATAAACTACACAGAATCATTCAGTGAAACTTCTTTCTGATCTGTGCATTCAGCTAACAGAGTTAAACCATACTTTTGATTGAGCAGATCTGAACACTCTTTCTGTAGAAAATGCAACTGGACATTTGGAGCGCTAAGAGCGTAGTAGTGGAAAAAGGAATATATTCAAATATAAACTACACAGAAGCATTCTGTGAAACTTCTTTCTGATCTGAGCATTCAGCTAACAGAGTTAAACCATACTTTTGATTGAGCAGTTTTGAAACACTCTGTCTGTAGAAAATGCAACTGGACATTCGTAGCGCTATGTGGGTAATAGTGGAAAAAAGAATATGTTGAAATATAAACTACACAGAAGCATTGTATGAAACTTCTTTCTGTTCTGTGCATTCAACTAACAGAGTTGAACCTTACTTTTGATAGAGCCGTTCTGAAACACTCTTTCTGTAGAAACTGCAATTGGACATTCTGAGCGCTAAGAGGCCTATATTGGGAAAAAGAATGTCTACAAATAAAAACTACACAGAAGAATTGTGTGAAACTTCTTTCTGTTCTGTTTGTTCAACTGAAAGAGTTGAACCTTAGATTTGATTGAGCCGTTCTGAAACACTCTTTCTGTAGAAAATGCACGTGGAGATTCGGAGCGCTAAGAGGGTAATAGTGGAAAAAGGAATGTCTCCAAATATAAACTACACAGAATCATTCTGTGAAACTTCTTTATGATCTGTGCATTCAGCTAACAGAGTTAAACCATACTTTTGATTGCGCAGATCTGAACACTCTTTCTGTAGAAAATGCAACTGGACATTTGGAGCGCTAAGAGAGTAGTAGTGCAAAAAGGAATATATTCAAATATAAACTACACAGAAGCATTCTGTGAAACTTCTTTCTGATCTGAGCATTCAGCTAACAGAGTTAAACCATACTTTTGATTGAGCAGTTTTGAAACACTCTGTCTGTAGAAAATGCAACTGGACATTCGTAGCGCTAAGTGGGTAATAGTGGAAAAAAGAATATGTTCAAATATAAACTACACAGAAGCATTGTATGAAATTTCTTTCTGTTCTGTGCATTCAACTAACAGCGTTGAACCTTACTTTTGATTGAGCCTTTCTGAAACACTCTTTCTGTAGAAACTGCAATTGGACATTCTGAGCGCTAAGAGGCCTCTATTGGGAAAAATAATATCTTCAAATAAAAACTACACAGAAGCATTGTGTGAAACTTATTTCTGATATGTTCATCAAGCTAACAGACTTAAACCATACTTTTGATTGCGCAGTTCTGAACACTCTTTCTGTAGAAAATGCAAGTGGACATTCGGAGCGCTAAGAGGGTAATAGTGGAAAAAGGAATATATTCAAATATAAACTACACAGTAGCATTCTGTGAAAATTCTTTCTGTTCTGTGCATTCAACTAACAGAATTGAACCTTACTTTTGATTGAGCCGTTCTGAAACACTCTTTCTGTAGAAACTGCAATTGGACATGCTAAGCGCTAAGAGGCCTACATTGGGAAAAAGAATATCTTCAAATAAAAACTACACAGATGCATTCTGTGAAACTTATTTCTGATCTGTAAATTCAGTTAACAGAGATAAAACATATTTTTGATTGAGCAGTTATGAAACACTCTTTTTGTAGAAAATGCAAGTGGAGATTCGGAGCGCTAAGTGGGTAATAGTGGAAAAAGGAATGTCTTCATATATAAACTACACAGAATCATTCGGTGAAACTTCTTTCTGATCTGTGCATTCAGCTAACAGAGTTAAACCATACTTTTGATTGAGCAGATCTGAACACTCTTTCTGTAGAAAATGCAACTGGACATTTGGAGCGCTAAGAGCGTAGTAGAGGAAAAAGGAATATATTCAAATATAAACTACACAGAAGCATTCTGTGAAACTTCTTTCTGATCTGAGCATTCAGCTAACAGAGTTAAACCATACTTTTGATTGAGCAGTTTTGAAACACTCTGTCTGTAGAAAATGCAACTGGACATTCTTAGCGCTAAGTGGGTAATAGTGGAAAAAAGAATATGTTCAAATATAAACTACACAGAAGCATTGTATGAAACTTCTTTCTGTTCTGTGCATTCAACTAACAGAGTTGAACCTTACTTTTGATTGAGCCTTTCTGAAACACTCTTTCTGTAGAAACTGCAATTGTACATTCTGAGCGCTAAGAGGCCTATATTGGGAAAAATAATATCTTCAAATAAAAACTACACAGAAGCATTGTGTGAAACTTATTTCTAATATGTTCATTAAGCTAACAGAGTTAAACCATACTTTTGATTGCGCAGTTCTGAACACTCTTTCTGTAGAAAATGCAAGTGGACATTCGGAGCGCTAAGAGGGTAATAGAGGAAAAAGGAATATATTCAAATATAAACTACACAGTAGCATTCTGTGAAAATTCTTTCTGTTCTGTGCATTCAACTAACAGAGTTGAACCTTACTTTTGATTGAGCCGTTCTGAAACACTCTTTCTGTACAAACTGCAATTGGACATGCTAAGCGCTAAGAGGCCTACATTGGGAAAAAGTATATCTTCAAATAAAAACTACACAGATGCATTCTGTGAAACTTATTTCTGATCTGTAAATTCAGTTAACAGAGATAAAACATATTTTTGATTGAGCAGTTATGAAACACTCTTTTTGTAGAAAATGCAAGTGGAGATTCGGAGCGCTAAGAGGGTATTAGTGGAAAAAGGAATGTCTTCAAATATAAACTACACAGAATCATTCGGTGAAACTTCTTTCTGATCTGTGAATTCAGCTAACAGAGTTAAACCATACTTTTGATTGAGCAGATCTGAACACTCTTTCTGTAGAAAATGCAACTGGACATTTGGAGCGCTAAGAGCGTAGTAGTGGAAAAAGCAATATATTCAAATATAAACTACACAGAAGCATTCTGTGAAACTTCTTTCTGATCTGAGCATTCAGCTAACAGAGTTAAACCATACTTTTGATTGAGCAGTTTTGAAACACTCTGTCTGTAGAAAATGCAACTGGACATTCGTAGCGCTAAGTGGGTAATAGTGGAAAAAAGAATATGTTCAAATATAAACTACACAGAAGCATTGTATGAAACATCTTTCTGTTCTGTGCATTCAACTAACAGAGTTGAACCTTACTTTTGATTGAGCCGTTCTGAAACACTCTTTCTGTAGAAACTGCAATTGGACATTCTGAGCGCTAGGAGGCCTATATTGGGAAAAAGAATGTCTACAAATAAAAACTACACAGAAGAACTGTGTGAAACATCTTTCTGTTCTGTTTGTTCAACTAAAAGAGGTGAACCTTAGTTTTGATTGAGCCTTTCTGAAACACTCTTTCTGTAGAAACTGCAATTGGACATTCTGAGCGCTAAGAGGCCTCTATTGGGAAAAATAATATCTTCAAATAAAAACTACACAGAAGCATTGTGTGAAACTTATTTCTGATATGTTCATTAAGCTAACAGAGTTAAACCATACTTTTGATTGCGCAGTTCTGAACACTCTTTCTGTAGAAAATGCAAGTGGACATTCGGAGCCTTAAGAGGGTAATAGTGGAAAAAGGAATATATTCAAATATAAACTACACAGTAGCATTCTGTGAAAATTCTTTCTGTTCTGTGCATTCAACTAACAGAGTTGAACCTTACTTTTGATTGAGCCGTTCTGAAACACTCTTTCTGTAGAAACTCCAATTGGACATGCTAAGCGCTAAGAGGCCTATATTGGGAAAAAGAATATCTTCAAATAAAAACTACACAGATGCATTCTGTGAAACTTATTTCTGATCTGTAAATTCAGTTAACAGAGATAAAACATATTTTTGATTGAGCAGTTATGAAACACACTTTCTGTAGAAAATGCAAGTGGAGATTCGGAGCGCTAAGAGGGTAATAGTGGAAAAAGGAATGTCTTCAAATATAAACTACACAGAATAATTCTGTGAAACTTCTTTCTGATCTGTGCATTCAGCTAACAGAGTTAAACCATACTTTTGATTGAGCAGATCTGAACACTCTTTCTGTAGAAAATGCAACTGGACATTTGGAGCGCTAAGAGCGTAGTAGTGGAAAAAGGAATATATTCAAATATAAACTACACAGAAGCATTCTGTGAAACTTCTTTCTGATCTGAGCATTCAGCTAACAGAGTTAAACCATACTTTTGATTGGGCAGTTTTGAAACACTCTGTCTGTATAAAATGCAACTGGACATTCGTAGCGCTAAGTGGGTAATAGTAGAAAAAAGAATATGTTCAAATATAAACTACACAGAAGCATTGTATGAAACATCTTTCTGTTCTGGGCATTCAACTAACAGAGTTGAACCTTACTTTTGATTGAGCCGTTCTGAAACACTCTTTCTGTAGAAACTGCAATTGGTCATTCTGAGCGCTAAAAGGCCTATATTGGGAAAAAGAATGTCTACAAATAAAAACTACACAGAAGAATTGTGTGAAACTTCTTTGTGTTCTGTTTGTTCAACTAAAAGAGTTGAACCTTAGTTTTGATTGAGCCGTTCTGAAACACACTTTCTGTAGAAAATGCACGTGGAGATTCGGAGCGCTAAGAGGGTAATAGTGGAAAAAGGAATGTCTCCAAATATAAACTACACAGAATCATTCTGTGAAACTTCTTTCTGATCTGTGCATTCAGCTAACAGAGTTAAACCATACTTTTGATTGAGCAGATCTGAACACTCTTTCTGTAGAAAATGCAACTGGACATTTGGAGCGCTAAGAGCGTAGTAATGGAAAAAGAATATATTCAAATATAAACTACACAGAAGCATTCTGTGAAACTTCTTTCTGATCTGAGCATTCAGCTAACAGAGTTAAACCATACTTTTGATTGAGCAGTTTTGAAACACTCTGTCTGTAGAAAATGCAACTGGACATTCGTAGCGCTAAGTGGGTAATAGTGGAAAAAAGAATATGTTCAAATAGAAACTACACAGAAGCATTGTATGAAACTTCTTTCTGTTCTGTGCATTCAACTAACAGAGTTGAACCTTACTTTTGATTGAGCCTTTCTGAAACACTCTTTCTGTAGAAACTGCAATTGGACATTCTGAGCGCTAAGAGGCCTATATTAGGAAAAATAATATGTTCAAATAAAAACTACACAGAAGCATTGTGTGAAACTTATTTCTGATATGTTCATTAAGCTAACAGAGTTAAACCATACTTTTGATTGCGCAGTTCTGAACACTCTTTCTGTAGAAAATGCAAGTGGACATTCGGAGCGCTAAGAGGGTAATAGTGGAAAAAGGAATATATTCAAATATAAACTACACAGTAGCATTCTGTGAAAATTCTTTCTGTTCTGTGCATTCAACTAACAGAGTTGAACCTTACTTTTGATTGAGCCGTTCTGAAACACTCTTTCTGTAGAAACTGCAATTGGACATGCTAAGCGCTAAGAGGCCTACATTGGGAAAAAGAATATCTTCAAATAAAAACTACACAGATGCATTCTCTGAAACTTATTTCTGGTCTGTAAATTCAGTTAACAGAGATAAAACATATTTTTGATTGAGCAGTTATGAAACACTCTTTTTGTAGAAAATGCAAGTGGAGATTTGGAGCGCTAAGAGGGTAATAGTGGAAAAAGGAATGTCTTCAAATATAAACTACACAGAATCATTCGGTGAAACTTCTTTCTGATCTGTGCATTCAGCTAACAGAGTTAAACCATAGTTTTGATTGAGCAGATTTGAACACTCTTTCTGTAGAAAATGCAACTGGACATTTGGAGCGCTAAGAGCGTAGTAGTGGAAAAAGGAATATATTCAAATATAAACTACACAGAAGCATTCTGTGAAACTTCTTTCTGATCTGAGCATTCAGCTAACAGAGTTAAACCATACTTTTGATTGAGCAGTTTTGAAACACTCTGTCTGTTGAAAATGCAACTGGACATTCGTAGCGCTAAGTGGGTAATAGTGGAAAAAAGAATATGTTCAAATATAAACTACACAGAAGCATTGTATGAAACTTCTTTCTGTTCTGTGCATTCAACTAACAGAGTTGAACCTTACTTTTGATTGAGCCGTTCTGAAACACTCTTTCTGTAGAAACTGCAATTGGACATTCTGAGCGCTAAGAGGCCTATATTGGGAAAAAGAATGTCTACAAATAAAAACTACACAGAAGAATTGTGTGAAACTTCTTTCTGTTCTGTTTGTTCAACTAAAAGAGTTGAAACTTAGTTTTGATTGAGCCGTTCTGAAACACTCTTTGTGTAGAAAATGCAAGTGGAGATTCGGAGCGCTAAGATGGTAATAGTGGAAAAAGGAATGTCTCCAAATATAAACTACACAGAATCATTCTGTGAAACTTCTTTCTGATCTGTGCATTCAGCTAACAGAGTTAAACCATACTTTTGATTGAGCAGATCTGAACACTCTTTCTTTAGAAAATGCAACTGGACATTTGGAGCGCTAAGAGAGTAGTAGTGGAAAAAGGAATATATTCAAATACAAACTACACAGAAGCACTCCGTGAAACTTCTTTCTGATCTGAGCATTCAGCTAACAGAGTTAAACCATACTTTTGATTGAGCAGTTTTGAAACACTCTGTCTGTAGAAAATGCAACTGGACATTCATAGCGCTAAGTGGGTAATAGTGGAAAAAAGAATATGTTCAAATATAAACTACTCATAAGCATTGTATGAAACTTCTTTCTGTTCTGTGCATTCAACTAACAGAGTTGAACCTTACTTTTGATTGAGCCTTTCTGAAACACTCTTTCTGTAGAAACTGCAATTGGACATGCTAAGCGCTAAGAGGCCTATATTGGGAAAAAGAATATCTTCAAATAAAAACTACACAGATGCATTCTGTGAAACTTATTTCTGATCTGTAAATTTAGTTAACAGAGATAAAACATATTTTTGATTGAGCAGTTATGAAACACTCTTTCTGTAGAAAATGCAAGTGGAGATTCGGAGCGCTAAGAGGGTAATAGTGGAAAAAGGAATGTCTCCAAATATAAACTACACAGAATCATTCTGTGAAACTTCTTTCTGATCTGTGCATTCAGCTAACAGTGTTAAACCATACTTTTGATTGAGCAGATCTGAACACTCTTTCTGTAGAAAATGCAACTGGACATTTGGAGCGCTAAGAGAGTAGTGGTGGAAAAAGGAATATATTCAAATATAAACTACACAGAAGCATTCTGTGAAACTTCTTTCTGATCTGAGCATTCAGCTAACAGAGTTAAACCATACTTTTGATTGAGCAGTTTTGAAACACTCTGTCTGTAGAAAATGCAACTGGACATTCGTAGCGCTAAGTGGGTAATAGTGGAAAAAAGAATATGTTCAAATATAAACTACACAGAAGCATTGTATGAAACTACTTTCTGTTCTGTGCATTCAACTAACAGAGTTGAACCTTACTTTTGATTGAGCCTTTCTGAAACACTGTTTCTGTAGAAACTGCAATTGGACATTCTGAGCGCTAAGAGGCCTCTATTGGGAAAAATAATATCTTCAAATAAAAACTACACAGAAGCATTGTGTGAAACTTATTTCTGATATGTTCATTAAGCTAACAGAGTTAAACCATACTTTTGATTGCGCAGTTCTGAACACTCTTTCTGTAGAAAATGCAAGTGGACATTCGGAGCGCTAACATGGTAAGAGTGGAAAAAGGAATATATTCAAATATAAACTACACAGTAGCATTCTGTGAAAATTCTTTCTGTTCTGTGCATTCAACTAACAGATTTGAACCTTACTTTTGATTGAGCCGTTCTGAAACACTCTTTCTGTACAAACTGCAATTGGACATGCTAAGCGCTAAGAGGCCTATATTGGGAAAAAGAATATCTTCAAATAAAAACTACACAGATGCATTCTGTGAAACTTATTTCTGATCTGTAAATTCAGTTAACAGAGATAAAACATATTTTTGATTGAGCAGTTATGAAACACTCTTTCTGTAGAAAATGCAAGTGGAGATTCAGAGCGCTAAGAGGGTAATAGTGGAAAAAGGAATGTCTTCAAATATAAACTACACAGAATCATTCTGTGAAACTTCTTTCTGATCTGTGCATTCAGCTAACAGAGTTAAACCATACTTTTGATTGAGCAGATCTGAACACTCTTTCTGTAGAAAATGCAACTGGACATTTGGAGCGCTAAGAGCGTAGTAGTGGAAAAAGGAATATATTCAACTATAAACTACACAGAAGCATTCTGTGAAACTTCTTTCTGATCTGAGCATTCAGCTAACAGAGTTAAACCATACTTTTGATTGAGCAGTTTTGAAACACTCTGTCTGTAGAAAATGCAACTGGACATTCGTAGCGCTAAGTGGGTAATAGTAGAAAAAAGAATATGTTCTAATATAAACTACACAGAAACATTGTATGAAACTTCTTTCTGTTCTGGGCATTGAACTAACAGAGTTGAACCTTACTTTTGATTGAGCCGTTCTGAAACACTCTTTCTGTAGAAACTGCAATGGGACATTCTGAGCGCTAAGAGGCCTATATTTGGAAAAAGAATGTCTACAAATAATAACTACACAGAAGAATTGTGTGAAACTACTTTCTGTTCTGTTTGTTCAACTAAAAGATTTGAACCTTAGTTTTGATTGAGCCGTTCTGAAAAACTCTTTCTGTAGAAAATGCAAGTGGAGATTCGGAGCGCTAAGAGGGTAATAGTGGAAAAAGGAATGTCTCCAAATATAAACTACACAGAATCATTCTGTGAAACTTCTTTCTGATCTGTGCATTCAGCTAACAGATTTAAACCATACTTTTGATTGAGCAGATCTGAACACTCTTTCTGTAGAAAATGCAACTGGACATTTGGAGCGCTAAGAGTGTAGTAGTGGAAAAAGGTATATATTCAAATATAAACTAAACAGAAGGATTCTGTGAAACTTCTTTCTGATCTGAGCATTCAGCTAACAGAGTTAAACCATACTTTTGATTGAGCAGTTTTGAAACACTCTGTCTGTAGAAAATGCAACTGGACATTCGTAGCGCTAAGTGGGTAATAGTGGAAAAAAGAATATGTTCAAATATAAACTACACAGAAGCATTGTATGAAACTTCTTTCTGTTCTGTGCATTCAACTAACAGAGTTGAACCTTACTTTTGATTGAGCCTTTCTGAAACACTCTTTCTGTAGAAACTGCAATTGGACATTCTGAGCGCTAAGAGGCCTCTATTGGGAAAAATAATATCTTCAAATAAAAACTACACAGAAGCATTGTGTGAAACTTATTTCTGATATGTTCATTAAGCTAACAGAGTTAAACCATACTTTTGATTGCGCAGTTCTGAACACTCTTTCTGTAGAAAATGCAAGTGGACATTCGGAGCGCTAACATGGTAAGAGTGGAAAAAGGAATATATTCAAATATAAACTACACAGTAGCATTCTGTGAAAATTCTTTCTGTTCTGTGCATTCAACTAACAGAGTTGAACCTTACTTTTGATTGAGCCGTTCTGAAACACTCTTTCTGTAGAAACTGCAATTGGACATGCTAAGCGCTAAGAGGCCTATATTGGGAAAAAGAATATCTTCAAATAAAAACTACACAGATGCATTCTGTGAAACTTATTTCTGGTCTGTAAATTCAGTTAACAGAGATAAAACATATTTTTGATTGAGCAGTTATGAAACACTCTTTTTGTAGAAAATGCAAGTGGAGATTTGGAGCGCTAAGAGGGTAATAGTGGAAAAAGGAATGTCTTCAAATATAAACTACACAGAATCATTCGGTGAAACTTCTTTCTGATCTGTGCATTCAGCTAACAGAGTTAAACCATACTTTTGATTGAGCAGATCTGAACACTCTTTCTTTAGAAAATGCAACTGGACATTTGGAGCGCTAAGAGAGTAGTAGTGGAAAAAGGAATATATTCAAATACAAACTACACAGAAGCACTCCGTGAAACTTCTTTCTGATCTGAGCATTCAGCTAACAGAGTTAAACCATACTTTTGATTGAGCAGTTTTGAAACACTCTGTCTGTAGAAAATGCAACTGGACATTCATAGCGCTAAGTGGGTAATAGTGGAAAAAAGAATATGTTCAAATATAAACTACTCATAAGCATTGTATGAAACTTCTTTCTGTTCTGTGCATTCAACTAACAGAGTTGAACCTTACTTTTGATTGAGCCTTTCTGAAACACTCTTTCTGTAGAAACTGCAATTGGACATGCTAAGCGCTAAGAGGCCTATATTGGGAAAAAGAATATCTTCAAATAAAAACTACACAGATGCATTCTGTGAAACTTATTTCTGATCTGTAAATTTAGTTAACAGAGATAAAACATATTTTTGATTGAGCAGTTATGAAACACTCTTTCTGTAGAAAATGCAAGTGGAGATTCGGAGCGCTAAGAGGGTAATAGTGGAAAAAGGAATGTCTCCAAATATAAACTACACAGAATCATTCTGTGAAACTTCTTTCTGATCTGTGCATTCAGCTAACAGTGTTAAACCATACTTTTGATTGAGCAGATCTGAACACTCTTTCTGTAGAAAATGCAACTGGACATTTGGAGCGCTAAGAGAGTAGTAGTGGAAAAAGGAATATATTCAAATATAAACTACACAGAAGCATTCTGTGAAACTTCTTTCTGATCTGAGCATTCAGCTAACAGAGTTAAACCATACTTTTGATTGAGCAGTTTTGAAACACTCTGTCTGTAGAAAATGCAACTGGACATTCGTAGCGCTAAGTGGGTAATAGTGGAAAAAAGAATATGTTCAAATATAAACTACACAGAAGCATTGTATGAAACTACTTTCTGTTCTGTGCATTCAACTAACAGAGTTGAACCTTACTTTTGATTGAGCCTTTCTGAAACACTCTTTCTGTAGAAACTGCAATTGGACATTCTGAGCGCTAAGAGGCCTCTATTGGGAAAAATAATATCTTCAAATAAAAACTACACAGAAGCATTGTGTGAAACTTATTTCTGATATGTTCATTAAGCTAACAGAGTTAAACCATACTTTTGATTGCGCAGTTCTGAACACTCTTTCTGTAGAAAATGCAAGTGGACATTCGGAGCGCTAACATGGTAAGAGTGGAAAAAGGAATATATTCAAATATAAACTACACAGTAGCATTCTGTGAAAATTCTTTCTGTTCTGTGCATTCAACTAACAGAGTTGAACCTTACTTTTGATTGAGCCGTTCTGAAACACTCTTTCTGTAGAAACTGCAATTGGACATGCTAAGCGCTAAGAGGCCTACATTGGGAAAAACAATATCTTCAAATAAAAACTACACAGATGCATTCTGTGAAACTTATTTCTGATCTGTAAATTCAGTTAACAGAGATAAAACATATTTTTGATTGAACAGTTATGAAACACTCTTTCTGTAGAAAATGCAAGTGGAGATTCGGAGCGCTAAGAGGGTAATAGTGGAAAAAGGAATGTCTCCAAATATAAACTACACAGAATCATTCTGTGAAAATTTTTTCTGATCTGTGCATTCAGCTAACAGAGTTAAACCATACTTTTGATTGAGCAGATCTGAACACTCTTTCTGTAGAAAATGCAACTGGACATTTGGAGCGCTAAGAGAGTAGTAGTGGAAAAAGGAATATATTCAAATATAAACTACACAGAAGCATTCTGTGAAACTTCTTTCTGATCTGAGCATTCAGCTAACAGAGTTACACCATACTTTTGATTGAGCAGTTTTGAAACACTCTGTCTGTAGAAAATGCAACTGGACATTCGTAGCGCTAAGTGGGTAATAGTGGAAAAAAGAATATGTTCAAATATAAACTACACAGAAGCATTGTATGAAACTCCTTTCTGTTCTGTGCATTCAACTAACAGAGTTGAACCTTACTTCTGATTGAGCCTTTCTGAAACACTCTTTCTGTAGAAACTGCAATTGGACATTCTGAGCGCTAAGAGGCCTCTATTGGGAAAAATAATATCTTAAAATAAAAACTACACAGAAGCATTGTATGAAACTTATTACTGATATGTTCATTAAGCTAACAGAGTTAAACCATACTTTTGATTGCGCAGTTCTGAACACTCTTTCTGTAGAAAATGCAAGTGGACATTCCGAGCGCTAAGAGGGTAATAGTGGAAAAAGGAATATATTCAAATATAAACTACACAGTAGCATTCTGTGAAAATTCTCTCTGTTCTGTGCATTCAACTAACAGAGATGAACCTTACTTTTGATTGAGCCGTTCTGAAACACTCTTTCTGTAGAAACTGCAATTGGACATGCTAAGCGCTAAGAGGCCTACATTGGGAAAAAGAATATCTTCAAATAAAAACTACACAGATGCATTCTGTGAAACTTATTTCTGATCTGTAAATTCAGTTAACAGAGATAAAACATATTTTTGATTGAGCAGTTATGAAACACACTTTTTGTAGAAAATGCAAGTGGAGATTCGGAGCGCTAAGTGGTTAATAGTGGAAAAAGGAATGTCTTCAAATATAAACCACACAGAATCATTCAGTGAAGCTTCTTTCTGATCTGTGCATTCAGCTAACAGAGTTAAACCATACTTTTGATTGAGGAGATCTGAACACTCTTTCTGTAGAAAATGCAACTGGACATTTGGAGCGCTAAGAGCGTAGTAGTGGAAAAAGGAATATATTCAAATATAAACTACACAGAAGCATTCTGTGAAACTTCTTTCTGATCTGAGCATTCAGCTAACAGAGTTAAACCATACATTTGATTGAGCAGTTTTGAAACACTCTGTCTGTAGAAAATGCAACTGGACATTCGTAGCGCTAAGTGGGTAATAGTGGAAAAAAGAATATGTTCAAATATAAACTACACAGAAGCATTGTATGAAACTTCTTTCTGTTCTGTGCATTCAACTAACAGAGTTGAACCTTATGTTTGATTGAGACGTTCTGAAACACTCTTTCTGTAGAAACTGCAATTAGACATCCTGAGCGCTAAGAGGCCTATATTGGGAAAAGGAATGTCTACAAATAAAAACTACACAGAAGAATTTTGTGAAACTTCTTTCTGTTCTGTTTGTTCAACTAAAAGAGTTGAACCTTAGTTTTGATTGAGCCGTTCTGAAACACTCTTTCTGTAGAAAATGCAAGTGGAGATTCGGAGCGCTAAGAGGGTAATAGTGGAAAAAGGAATGTCTCCAAATATAAACTACACAGAATCATTCTGTGAAACTTCTTTCTGATCTGTGCATTCAGCTAACAGAGTTAAACCATACTTTTGATTGAGCAGATCTGAACACTCTTTCTGTAGAAAATGCAACTGGACATTTGGAGCGCTAAGAGCGTAGTAGTGGAAAAAGGAATATATTCAAATATAAACTACACAGAAGCATTCTGTGAAACTTCTATCTGATCTGAGCATTCAGCTAACAGAGTTAAACCATACTTTTGATTGAGCAGATCTGAACACTCTTTATGTAGAAAATGCAACTGGACATTTGGAGCGCTCAGAGCGTAGTAGTGGAAAAAGGAATATATTCAGATATAAACTACACAGAAGCATTCTGTGAAACTTCTTTCTGATCTGAGCATTCAGCTAACAGAGTTAAACCATACTTTTGATTGAGCAGTTTTGAAACACTCTGTCTGTAGAAAATGCAACTGGACATTCGTAGCGCTAAGTGGGTAATAGTGGAAAAAAGAATATGTTCAAATATAAACTACACAGAAGCATTGTATGAAACTTCTTTCTGTTCTGTGCATTCAACTAACAGAGTTGAACCTTACTTTTGATTGAGCCGTTCTGAAACACTCTTTCTGTAGAAACTGCAATTGGACATTCTGAGCGCTAAGAGGCCTATATTGGGAAAAATAATGTCTACAAATAAAAACTACACAGAAGAATTGTGTGAAACTTCTTTCTGTTCTGTTTGTTCAACTAAAAGAGTTGAACCTTAGTTTTGATTGAGCTGTTCTGAAACACTCTTTATGCAGAAAATGCAAGTGGAGATTCGGAGCGCTAAGAGGGTAATAGTGGAAAAAGTAATGTCTCCAAATATAAACTACACAGAATCATTCTGTGAAACTTCTTTCTGATCTGTGCATTCAGCTAACAGAGTTAAACCATACTTTTGATTGAGCAGATCTGAACACTCTTTCTGTAGAAAATGCAACTGGACATTTGGAGCGCTAAGAGAGTAGTAGTGGAAAAAGGAATATATTCAAATATAAACTACACAGAAGCATTCTGTGAAACTTCTTTCTGATCTGAGCATTCAGCTAACAGAGTTAAACCATACTTTTGATTGAGCAGTTTTGAAACACTCTGCCTGTAGAAAATGCAACTGGACATTCGTAGCGCTAAGTGGGTAATAGTGGAAAAAAGAATATGTTCAAATATAAACTACACAGAAGCATTGTATGAAACTACTTTCTGTTCTGTGCATTCAACTAACAGAGTTGAACCTTACTTTTGATTAAGCCGTTCTGAAACACTCTTTCTGTAGAAACTGCAATTGGACATGCTAAGCGCTAAGAGGCCTACATTGGGAAAAAGAATATCTTCAAATAAAAACTACACAGATGCATTCTGTGAAACTTATTTCTGATCTGTAAATTCAGTTAACAGAGGTAAAACATATTTTTGATTCAGCAGTTATGAAACACTCTTTTTGTAGAAAATGCAAGTGGAGATTCGGAGCGCTAAGAGGGTAATAGTGGAAAAAGGAATGTCTTCAAATATAAACTACACAGAATCATTCGGTGAAACTTCTTTCTGATCTGTGCATTCAGCTAACAGAGTTAAACCATACTTTTGATTGAGCAGATCTGAACACTCTTTCTGTAGAAAATGCAACTGGACATTTGGAGCGCTAAGAGCGTAGTAGTGGAAAAAGGAATATATTCAAATATAAACTACACAGAAGCATTCTGTGAAACTTCTTTCTGATCTGAGCATTCAGCTAACAGAGTTAAACCATACTTTTGATTGAGCTGTTTTGAAACACTCTGTCTGTAGAAAATGCAACTGGACATTCGTAGCGCTAAGTGGGTAATAGTGGAAAAAATAATATGTTCAAATATAAACTACACAGAAGCATTGTATGAAACTTCTTTCTGTTCTGTGCATTCAACTAACAGAGTTGAACCTTACTTTTGATTGAGCCGTTCTGAAACACTCTTTCTGTAGAAACTGCAATTGGACATTCTGAGCGCTAAGAGGCCTATATTGGGAAAAAGAATGTCTACAAATAAAAACTACACAGAAGAATTGTGTGAAACTTCTTTCTGTTCTGTTTGTTCAACTAAAAGAGTTGAACCTTAGTTTTGATTGAGCCGTTCTGAAACACTCTTTATGCAGAAAATGCAAGTGGAGATTCGGAGCGCTAAGAGGGTAATAGTGGAAAAAGGAATGTCTCCAAATATAAACTACACAGAATCATTCTGTGAAACTTCTTTCTGATCTGTGCATTCAGCTAACAGAGTTAAACCATACTTTTGATTGAGCAGATCTGAACACTCTTTCTGTAGAAAATGCAACTGGACATTTGGAGCGCTAAGAGAGTAGTAGTGGAAAAAGGAATATATTCAAATATAAACTACACAGAAGCATTCTGTGAAACTTCTTTCTGATCTGAGCATTCAGCTAACAGAGTTAAACCATACTTTTGATTGAGCAGTTTTGAAACACTCTGCCTGTAGAAAATGCAACTGGACATTCGTAGCGCTAAGTGGGTAATAGTGGAAAAAAGAATATGTTCAAATATAAACTACACAGAAGCATTGTATGAAACTTCTTTCTGTTCTGTGCATTCAACTAACAGAGTTGAACCTTACTTTTGATTGAGCCTTTCTGAAACACTCTTTCTGTAGAAACTGCAATTGGACATTCTGAGCGCTAAGAGGCCTCTATTGGGAAAAATAATATCTTCAAATAAAAACTACACAGAAGCATTGTGTGAAACTTATTTCTGATATGTTCATTAAGCTAACAGAGTTAAACCATACTTTTGATTGCGCAGTTCTGAACACTCTTTCTGTAGAAAATGCAAATGGACATTCGGAGCGCTCACAGGGTAATAGTGGAAAAAGGAATATATTCAAATATAAACTACACAGTAGCATTTTGTGAAAATTCTTTCTGTTCTGTGCATTCAACTAACAGAGTTGAACCTTACTTTTGATTGAGCCGTTCTGAAACACTCTTTCTGTAGAAACTGCAATTGGACATGCTAAGCGCTAAGAGGCCTACATTGGGAAAAAGAATATCTTCAAATAAAAACTACACAGATGCATTCTGTGAAACTTATTTCTGATCTGTAAATTCAGTTAACAGAGATAAAACATATTTTTGATTGAGCAGTTATGAAACACTCTTTTTGTAGAAAATGCAAGTGGAGATTCTGAGCGCTAAGTGGGTAATAGTGGAAAAAGGAATGTCGTCAATTATAAACTACACTGAATCATTCGGTGAAACTTCTTTCTGATCTGTGCATTCAGCTAACAGAGTTAAACCATACTTTTGATTGAGCAGATCTGAACACTCTTTCTGTAGAAAATGCAACTGGACATTTGGAGCGTTCAGAGCGTAGTAGTGGAGAAAGGAATATATTCAGATATAAACTACACAGAAGCATTCTGTGAAACTTCTTTCTGATCTGAGCATTCAGCTAACAGAGTTAAACCATACTTTTGATTGAGCAGTTTTGAAACACTCTGTCTGTAGAAAATGCAACTGGACATTCGTAGCGCTAAGTGGGTAATAGTGGAAAAAAGAATATGTTCAAATATAAACTACACAGAAGCATTGTATGAAACTTCTTTCTGTTCTGTGCATTCAACTAACAGAGTTGAACCTTACTTTTGATTGAGCCGTTCTGAAACACTCTTTCTGTAGAAACTGCAATTGGACATTCTGAGCGCTAGGAGGCCTATATTGGGAAAAAGAATGTCTACAAATAAAAACTACACAGAAGAACTGTGTGAAACTTCTTTCTGTTCTGTTTGTTCAACTAAAAGAGGTGAACCTTAGTTTTGATTGAGCCGTTCTGAAACACTCTTTCTGTAGAAAATGCAAGTGGAGATTTGGAGCACTAAGAGGGTAATAGTGGAAAAAGGAATGTCTCCAAATATAAACTACACAGAATCATTCTGTGAAACTTCTTTCTGATCTGTGCATTCAGCTAACAGACTTAAACCATACTTTTGATTGAGCAGATCTGAACACTCTTTCTGTAGAAAATGCAACTGGACATTTGGAGCGCTAAGAGAGTAGTAGTGGAATAAGGAATATATTCAAATATAAACTACACAGAAGCATTCTGTGAAACTTCTTTCTGATCTGAGCATTCAGCTAACAGAGTTAAACCATACTTTTGATTGAGCAGTTTTGAAACACTCAGTCTGTAGAAAATGCATCTGGACATTCGTAGCGCTAAGTGGGTAATAGTGGAAAAAGAATATGTTGAAATATAAACTACACAGAAGCATTGTATGAAACTTATTTCTGTTCTGTGCATTCAACTAACAGAGTTGAAACTTACTTTTGATTGAGCCTTTCTGAAACACTCTTTCTGTAGAAACTGCAATTGGACATTCTGAGCGCTAAGAGGCCTATATTGGGAAAAATAATATCTTCAAATAAAAACTACACAGAAGCATTGTGTGAAACTTATTTCTGATATGTTCATTAAGCTAACAGAGTTAAACCATACTTTTGATTGCGCAGTTCTGAACACTCTTTCTGTAGAAAATGCAAGTGGACATTCGGAGCGCTAAGAGGGTAATAGTGGAAAAAGGAATATATTCAAATATAAACTACACAGTAGCACTCTGTGAAAATTCTTTCTGTTCTGTGCATTCAACTAACATAGTTGAACCTTACTTTTGATTGAGCCGTTCTGAAACACTCTTTCTGTAGAAACTGCAATTGGACATGCTAAGCGCTAAGAGGCCTACATTGGGAAAAGGAATATCTTCAAATAAAAACTACACAGATGCATTCTGTGAAACTTATTTCTGATCTGTAAATTCAGTTAACAGAGATAAAACATATTTTTGATTGAGCAGTTAGGAAACACTCTTTTTGTAGAAAATGCAAGTGGAGATTCGGAGCGCTAAGAGGGTAATAGTGGAAAAAGGAATGTCTTCAAATATAAACTACACAGAATCATACGGTGAAACTTCTTTCTGATCTGTGCATTCAGCTAACAGAGTTAAACCATAATTTTGATTGAGCAGATCTGAACACTCTTTCTGTAGAAAATGCAACTGGACATTTGGAGCGCTCAGAGCGTAGTAGTGGAAAAAGGAATATATTCAGATATAAACTACACAGAAGCATTCTGTGGAACTTCTTTCTGATCTG
The DNA here is from genome assembly GCF_028878055.3 of Symphalangus syndactylus. Taxonomy (NCBI): domain Eukaryota; kingdom Metazoa; phylum Chordata; class Mammalia; order Primates; family Hylobatidae; genus Symphalangus; species Symphalangus syndactylus. The sequence continues at coordinate 13,680,015 of NC_072447.2, read as the reverse complement.
AGCATTCAGCTAACAGAGTTAAACCATACTTTTGATTGAGCAGTTTTGAAACTCTCTGTCTGTAGAAAATGCAACTGGACATTCGTAGCGCTAAGTGGGTAATAGTGGAAAAAAGAATATGTTCAAATATAAACTACACAGAAGCATTGTATGAAACTTCTTTCTGTTCTGTGCATTCAACTAACAGAGTTGAACCCTACTTTTGATTGAGCCGTTCTGAAACACTCTTTCTGTAGAAACTGCAATTGGACATTCTGAGCGCTAAGAGGCCTATATTGGGAAAAAGACTGTCTACAAATAAAAACTACACAGAAGAATTCTGTGAAACTTCTTTCTGTTCTGTTTGTTCAACTAAAAGAGTTGGACCTTAGTTTTGATTGAGCCGTTCTGAAACACTCTTTATGCAGAAAATGCAAGTGGAGATTCGGAGCGCTAAGAGGGTAATAGTGGAAAAAGGAATGTCTCCAAATATAAACTACACAGAATCATTCTGTGAAACTTCTTTCTGATCTGTGCATTCAGCTAACAGAGTTAAACCATACTTTTGATTGAGCAGATCTGAACACTCTTTCTGTAGAAAATGCAACTGGACATTTGGAGCGCTAAGAGAGTAGTAGTGGAAAAAGGAATATATTCAAATATAAACTACACAGAAGCATTCTGTGAAACTTCTTTCTGATCTGAGCATTCAGCTAACAGAGTTAAACCATACTTTTGATTGAGCAGTTTTGAAACACTCTGTCTGTAGAAAATGCAACTGGACATTCGTAGCGCTAAGTGGGTAATAGTGGAAAAAAGAATATGTTCAAATATAAACTACACAGAAGCATTGTATGAAACTCCTTTCTGTTCTGTGCATTCAACTAACAGAGTTGAACCTTACTTCTGATTGAGCCTTTCTGAAACACTCTTTCTGTAGAAACTGCAATTGGACATTCTGAGCGCTAAGAGGCCTCTATTGGGAAAAATAATATCTTAAAATAAAAACTACACAGAAGCATTGTATGATACTTATTACTGATATGTTCATTAAGCTAACAGAGTTAAACCATACTTTTGATTGCGCAGTTCTGAACACTCTTTCTGTAGAAAATGCAAGTGGACATTCGGAGCGCTAAGAGGGTAATAGTGGAAAAAGGAATATATTCAAATATAAACTACACAGTAGCATTCTGTGAAAATTCTCTCTGTTCTGTGCATTCAACTAACAGAGATGAACCTTACTTTTGATTGAGCCGTTCTGAAACACTCTTTCTGTAGAAACTGCAATTGGACATGCTAAGCGCTAAGAGGCCTACATTGGGAAAAAGAATATCTTCAAATAAAAACTACACAGATGCATTCTGTGAAACTTATTTCTGATCTGTAAATTCAGTTAACAGAGATAAAACATATTTTTGATTGAGCAGTTATGAAACACTCTTTTTGTAGAAAATGCAAGTGGAGATTCGGAGCGCTAAGTGGGTAATAGTGGAAAAAGGAATGTCTTCAAATATAAACCACACAGAATCATTCAGTGAAACTTCTTTCTGATCTGTGCATTCAGCTAACAGAGTTAAACCATACTTTTGATTGAGGAGATCTGAACACTCTTTCTGTAGAAAATGCAACTGGACATTTGGAGCGCTAAGAGCGTAGTAGTGGAAAAAGGAATATATTCAAATATAAACTACACAGAAGCATTCTGTGAAACTTCTTTCTGATCTGAGCATTCAGCTAACAGAGTTAAACCATACATTTGATTGAGCAGTTTTGAAACACTCTGTCTGTAGAAAATGCAACTGGACATTCGTAGCGCTAAGTGGGTAATAGTGGAAAAAAGAATATGTTCAAATAAAAACTACACAGAAGCATTGTATGAAACTTCTTTCTGTTCTGTGCATTCAACTAACAGAGTTGAACCTTATGTTTGATTGAGACGTTCTGAAACACTCTTTCTGTAGAAACTGCAATTAGACATCCTGAGCGCTAAGAGGCCTATATTGGGAAAAGGAATGTCTACAAATAAAAACTACACAGAAGAATTTTGTGAAACTTCTTTCTGTTCTGTTTGTTCAACTAAAAGAGTTGAACCTTAGTTTTGATTGAGCCGTTCTGAAACACTCTTTCTGTAGAAAATGCAAGTGGAGATTCGGAGCGCTAAGAGGGTAATAGTGGAAAAAGGAATGTCTCCAAATATAAACTACACAGAATCATTCTGTGAAACTTCTTTCTGATCTGTGCATTCAGCTAACAGAGTTAAACCATACTTTTGATTGAGCAGATCTGAACACTCTTTCTGTAGAAAATGCAACTGGACATTTGGAGCGCTAAGAGCGTAGTAGTGGAAAAAGGAATATATTCAAATATAAACTACACAGAAGCATTCTGTGAAACTTCTATCTGATCTGAGCATTCAGCTAACAGAGTTAAACCATACTTTTGATTGAGCAGATCTGAACACTCTTTATGTAGAAAATGCAACTGGACATTTGGAGCGCTCAGAGCGTAGTAGTGGAAAAAGGAATATATTCAGATATAAACTACACAGAAGCATTCTGTGAAACTTCTTTCTGATCTGAGCATTCAGCTAACAGAGTTAAACCATACTTTTGATTGAGCAGTTTTGAAACACTCTGTCTGTAGAAAATGCAACTGGACATTCGTAGCGCTAAGTGGGTAATAGTGGAAAAAAGAATATGTTCAAATATAAACTACACAGAAGCATTGTATGAAACTTCTTTCTGTTCTGTGCATTCAACTAACAGAGTTGAACCTTACTTTTGATTGAGCCGTTCTGAAACACTCTTTCTGTAGAAACTGCAATTGGACATTCTGAGCGCTAAGAGGCCTATATTGGGAAAAATAATGTCTACAAATAAAAACTACACAGAAGAATTGTGTGAAACTTCTTTCTGTTCTGTTTGTTCAACTAAAAGAGTTGAACCTTAGTTTTGATTGAGCTGTTCTGAAACACTCTTTATGCAGAAAATGCAAGTGGAGATTCGGAGCGCTAAGAGGGTAATAGTGGAAAAAGTAATGTCTCCAAATATAAACTACACAGAATCATTCTGTGAAACTTCTTTCTGATCTGTGCATTCAGCTAACAGAGTTAAACCATACTTTTGATTGAGCAGATCTGAACACTCTTTCTGTAGAAAATGCAAATGGACATTTGGAGCGCTAAGAGAGTAGTAGTGGAAAAAGGAATATATTCAAATATAAACTACACAGAAGCATTCTGTGAAACTTCTTTCTGATCTGAGCATTCAGCTAACAGAGTTAAACCATACTTTTGATTGAGCAGTTTTGAAACACTCTGCCTGTAGAAAATGCAACTGGACATTCGTAGCGCTAAGTGGGTAATAGTGGAAAAAAGAATATGTTCAAATATAAACTACACAGAAGCATTGTATGAAACTACTTTCTGTTCTGTGCATTCAACTAACAGAGTTGAACCTTACTTTTGATTAAGCCGTTCTGAAACACTCTTTCTGTAGAAACTGCAATTGGACATGCTAAGCGCTAAGAGGCCTACATTGGGAAAAAGAATATCTTCAAATAAAAACTACACAGATGCATTCTGTGAAACTTATTTCTGATCTGTAAATTCAGTTAACAGAGGTAAAACATATTTTTGATTGAGCAGTTATGAAACACTCTTTTTGTAGAAAATGCAAGTGGAGATTCGGAGCGCTAAGAGGGTAATAGTGGAAAAAGGAATGTCTTCAAATATAAACTACACAGAATAATTCGGTGAAACTTCTTTCTGATCTGTGCATTCAGCTAACAGAGTTAAACCATACTTTTGATTGAGCAGATCTGAACACTCTTTCTGTAGAAAATGCAACTGGACATTTGGAGCGCTAAGAGCGTAGTAGTGGAAAAAGGAATATATTCAAATATAAACTACACAGAAGCATTCTGTGAAACTTCTTTCTGATCTGAGCATTCAGCTAACAGAGTTAAACCATACTTTTGATTGAGCTGTTTTGAAACACTCTGTCTGTAGAAAATGCAACTGGACATTCGTAGCGCTAAGTGGGTAATAGTGGAAAAAATAATATGTTCAAATATAAACTACACAGAAGCATTGTATGAAACTTCTTTCTGTTCTGTGCATTCAACTAACAGAGTTGAACCTTACTTTTGATTGAGCCGTTCTGAAACACTCTTTCTGTAGAAACTGCAATTGGACATTCTGAGCGCTAAGAGGCCTATATTGGGAAAAAGAATGTCTACAAATAAAAACTACACAGAAGAATTGTGTGAAACTTCTTTCTGTTCTGTTTGTTCAACTAAAAGAGTTGAACCTTAGTTTTGATTGAGCCGTTCTGAAACACTCTTTATGCAGAAAATGCAAGTGGAGATTCGGAGCGCTAAGAGGGTAATATTGGAAAAAGGAATGTCTCCAAATATAAACTACACAGAATCATTCTGTGAAACTTCTTTCTGATCTGTGCATTCAGCTAACAGAGTTAAACCATACTTTTGATTGAGCAGATCTGAACACTCTTTCTGTAGAAAATGCAACTGGACATTTGGAGCGCTAAGAGAGTAGTAGTGGAAAAAGGAATATATTCAAATATAAACTACACAGAAGCATTCTGTGAAACTACTTTCTGATCTGAGCATTCAGCTAACAGAGTTAAACCATACTTTTGATTGAGCAGTTTTGAAACACTCTGCCTGTAGAAAATGCAACTGGACATTCGTAGCGCTAAGTGGGTAATAGTGGAAAAAAGAATATGTTCAAATATAAACTACACAGAAGCATTGTATGAAACTTCTTTCTGTTCTGTGCATTCAACTAACAGAGTTGAACCTTACTTTTGATTGAGCCTTTCTGAAACACTCTTTCTGTAGAAACTGCAATTGGACATTCTGAGCGCTAAGAGGCCTATATTGGGAAAAATAATATCTTCAAATAAAAACTACACAGAAGCATTGTGTGAAACTTATTTCTGATATGTTCATTAAGCTAACAGAGTTAAACCATACTTTTGATTGCGCAGTTCTGAACACTCTTTCTGTAGAAAATGCAAATGGACATTCGGAGCGCTCACAGGGTAATAGTGGAAAAAGGAATATATTCAAATATAAACTACACAGTAGCATTTTGTGAAAATTCTTTCTGTTCTGTGCATTCAACTAACAGAGTTGAACCTTACTTTTGATTGAGCCGTTCTGAAACACTCTTTCTGTAGAAACTGCAATTGGACATGCTAAGCGCTAAGAGGCCTACATTGGGAAAAAGAATATCTTCAAATAAAAACTACACAGATGCATTCTGTGAAACTTATTTCTGATCTGTAAATTCAGTTAACAGAGATAAAACATATTTTTGATTGAGCAGTTATGAAACACTCTTTTTGTAGAAAATGCAAGTGGAGATTCTGAGCGCTAAGTGGGTAATAGTGGAAAAAGGAATGTCGTCAATTATAAACTACACAGAATCATTCGGTGAAACTTCTTTCTGATCTGTGCATTCAGCTAACAGAGTTAAACCATACTTTTGATTGAGCAGATCTGAACACTCTTTCTGTAGAAAATGCAACTGGACATTTGGAGCGTTCAGAGCGTAGTAGTGGAGAAAGGAATATATTCAGATATAAACTACACAGAAGCATTCTGTGAAACTTCTTTCTGATCTGAGCATTCAGCTAACAGAGTTAAACCATACTTTTGATTGAGCAGTTTTGAAACACTCTGTCTGTAGAAAATGCAACTGGACATTCGTAGCGCTAAGTGGGTAATAGTGGAAAAAAGAATATGTTCAAATATAAACTACACAGAAGCATTGTATGAAACTTCTTTCTGTTCTGTGCATTCAACTAACAGAGTTGAACCTTACTTTTGATTGAGCCGTTCTGAAACACTCTTTCTGTAGAAACTGCAATTGGACATTCTGAGCGCTAGGAGGCCTATATTGGGAAAAAGAATGTCTACAAATAAAAACTACACAGAAGAACTGTGTGAAACTTCTTTCTGTTCTGTTTGTTCAACTAAAAGAGGTGAACCTTAGTTTTGATTGAGCCGTTCTGAAACACTCTTTCTGTAGAAAATGCAAGTGGAGATTTGGAGCACTAAGAGGGTAATAGTGGAAAAAGGAATGTCTCCAAATATAAACTACACAGAATCATTCTGTGAAACTTCTTTCTGATCTGTGCATTCAGCTAACAGACTTAAACCATACTTTTGATTGAGCAGATCTGAACACTCTTTCTGTAGAAAATGCAACTGGACATTTGGAGCGCTAAGAGAGTAGTAGTGGAATAAGGAATATATTCAAATATAAACTACACAGAAGCATTCTGTGAAACTTCTTTCTGATCTGAGCATTCAGCTAACAGAGTTAAACCATACTTTTGATTGAGCAGTTTTGAAACACTCAGTCTGTAGAAAATGCATCTGGACATTCGTAGCGCTAAGTGGGTAATAGTGGAAAAAGAATATGTTGAAATATAAACTACACAGAAGCATTGTATGAAACTTATTTCTGTTCTGTGCATTCAACTAACAGAGTTGAAACTTACTTTTGATTGAGCCTTTCTGAAACACTCTTTCTGTAGAAACTGCAATTGGACATTCTGAGCGCTAAGAGGCCTATATTGGGAAAAATAATATCTTCAAATAAAAACTACACAGAAGCATTGTGTGAAACTTATTTCTGATATGTTCATTAAGCTAACAGAGTTAAACCATACTTTTGATTGCGCAGTTCTGAACACTCTTTCTGTAGAAAATGCAAGTGGACATTCGGAGCGCTAAGAGGGTAATAGTGGAAAAAGGAATATATTCAAATATAAACTACACAGTAGCACTCTGTGAAAATTCTTTCTGTTCTGTGCATTCAACTAACATAGTTGAACCTTACTTTTGATTGAGCCGTTCTGAAACACTCTTTCTGTAGAAACTGCAATTGGACATGCTAAGCGCTAAGAGGCCTACATTGGGAAAAGGAATATCTTCAAATAAAAACTACACAGATGCATTCTGTGAAACTTATTTCTGATCTGTAAATTCAGTTAACAGAGATAAAACATATTTTTGATTGAGCAGTTATGAAACACTCTTTTTGTAGAAAATGCAAGTGGAGATTCGGAGCGCTAAGAGGGTAATAGTGGAAAAAGGAATGTCTTCAAATATAAACTACACAGAATCATACGGTGAAACTTCTTTCTGATCTGTGCATTCAGCTAACAGAGTTAAACCATAATTTTGATTGAGCAGATCTGAACACTCTTTCTGTAGAAAATGCAACTGGACATTTGGAGCGCTCAGAGCGTAGTAGTGGAAAAAGGAATATATTCAGATATAAACTACACAGAAGCATTCTGTGGAACTTCTTTCTGATCTGAGCATTCAGCTAACAGAGTTAAACCATACTTTTGATTGAGCAGTTTTGAAACTCTCTGTCTGTAGAAAATGCAACTGGACATTCGTAGCGCTAAGTGGGTAATAGTGGAAAAAAGAATATGTTCAAATATAAACTACACAGAAGCATTGTATGAAACTTCTTTCTGTTCTGTGCATTCAACTAACAGAGTTGAACCCTACTTTTGATTGAGCCGTTCTGAAACACTCTTTCTGTACAAACTGCAATTGGACATTCTGAGCGCTAAGAGGCCTATATTGGGAAAAAGACTGTCTACAAATAAAAACTACACAGAAGAATTCTGTGAAACTTCTTTCTGTTCTGTTTGTTCAACTAAAAGAGTTGGACCTTAGTTTTGATTGAGCCGTTCTGAAACACTCTTTATGCAGAAAATGCAAGTGGAGATTCGGAGCGCTAAGAGGGTAATAGTGGAAAAAGGAATGTCTCCAAATATAAACTACACAGAATCATTCTGTGAAACTTCTTTCTGATCTGTGCATTCAGCTAACAGAGTTAAACCATACTTTTGATTGAGCAGATCTGAACACTCTTTCTGTAGAAAATGCAACTGGACATTTGGAGCGCTAAGAGAGTAGTAGTGGAAAAAGGAATATATTCAAATATAAACTACACAGAAGCATTCTGTGAAACTTCTTTCTGATCTGAGCATTCAGCTAACAGAGTTAAACCATACTTTTGATTGAGCAGTTTTGAAACACTCTGTCTGTAGAAAATGCAACTGGACATTCGTAGCGCTAAGTGGGTAATACTGGAAAAAAGAATATGTTCAAATATAAACTACACAGAAGCATTGTATGAAACTACTTTCTGTTCTGTGCATTCAACTAACAGAGTTGAACCTTACTTTTGATTGAGCCTTTCTGAAACACTCTTTCTGTAGAAACTGCAATTGTACATTCTGAGCGCTAAGAGGCCTATATTGGGAAAAATAATATCTTCAAATAAAAACTACACAGAAGCATTGTGTGAAACTTCTTTCTAATATGTTCATTAAGCTAACAGAGTTAAACCATACTTTTGATTGCGCAGTTCTGAACACTCTTTCTGTAGAAAATGCAAGTGGACATTCGGAGCGCTAAGAGGGTAATAGTGGAAAAAGGAATATATTCAAATATAAACTACACAGTAGCATTCTGTGAAAATTCTTTCTGTTCTGTGCATTCAACTAACAGAGTTGAACCTTACTTTTGATTGAGCCGTTCTGAAACACTCTTTCTGTAGAAACTGCAATTGGACATGCTAAGCGCTAAGAGGCCTACATTGGGAAAAATAATATCTTCAAATAAAAACTACACAGATGCATTCTGTGAAACTTATTTCTGATCTGTAAATTCAGTTAACAGAGATTAAACATATTTTTGATTGAGCAGTTATGAAACACTCTTTTTGTAGAAAATGCAAGTGGAGATTCGGAGCGCTAAGAGGGTAATAGTGGAAAAAGGAATGTCTTCAAATATAAACTACACAGAATCATTCGGTGAAACTTCTTTCTGATCTGTGCATTCAGCTAACAGAGTTAAACCATACTTTTGATTGAGCAGATCTGAACACTCTTTCTGTAGAAAATGCAACTGGACATTTGGAGTGCTAAGAGCGTAGTAGTGGAAAAAGGAATATATTCAAATATAAACTACACAGAAGCATTCTGTGAAACTTCTTTCTGATCTGAGCATTCAGCTAACAGAGTTAAACCATACTTTTGATTGAGCAGTTTTGAAACACTCTGTCTGTAGAAAATGCAACTGGACATTCGTAGCGCTAAGTGGGTAATAGTGGAAAAAAGAATATGTTCAAATATAAACTACACAGAAGCATTGTATGAAACTTCTTTCTGTTCTGTGCATTCAACTAACAGAGTTGAACCTTACTTTTGATTGAGCCGTTCTGAAACACTCTTTCTGTAGAAACTGCAATTGGACATTCTGAGCGCTAGGAGGCCTATATTGGGAAAAAGAATGTCTACAAATAAAAACTACACAGAAGAACTGTGTGAAACTACTTTCTGTTCTGTTTGTTCAACTAAAAGAGGTGAACATTTGTTTTGATTGAGCCGTTCTGAAACACTCTTTCTGTAGAAAATGCAAGTGGAGATTCGGAGCGCTAAGAGGGTAATAGTGGAAAAAGGAATGTCTCCAAATATAAACTACACAGAATCATTCTGTGAAACTTCTTTCTGATCTGTGAATTCAGCTAAAAGACTTAAACCATGCTTTTGATTGAGCAGATCTGAACACTCTTTCTGTAGAAAATGCAACTGGACATTTGGAGCGCTAAGAGATTAGCAGTGGAAAAAGGAATATATTCAAATATAAACTACACAGAAGCATTCTGTGAAACTTCTTTCTGATCTGAGCATTCAGCTAACAGAGTTAAACCACACTTTTGATTGAGCAGTTTTGAAACACTCTGTCTGTAGAAAATGCATCTGGACATTCGTAGCGCTAAGTGGGTAATAGTGGAAAAAAGAATATGTTCAAATATAAACTACACAGAAGCATTGTATGAAATTTATTTCTGTTCTGTGCATTCAACTAACAGAGGTGAACCTTACTTTTGATTGAGCCTTTCTGAAACACTCTTTCTGTAGAAACTGCAATTGGACATTCTGAGCGCTAAGAGGCCTATATTGGGAAAAATAATATCTTCAAATAAAAACTACACAGAAGCATTGTGTGAAACTTATTTCTGATATGTTCATTAAGCTAACAGAGTTAAACCATACTTTTGATTGCGCAGTTCTGAACACTCTTTCTGTAGAAAATGCAAGTGGACATTCGGAGCGCTAAGAGGGTAATAGTGGAAAAAGGAATATATACAAATAGAAACTACACAGTAGCACTCTGTGAAAATTCTTTCTGTTCTGTGCATTCAACTAACAGAGTTGAACCTTACTTTTGATTGAGCCGTTCTGAAACACTCTTTCTGTAGAAACTGCAATTGGACATGCTAAGCGCTAAGAGGCCTACATTGGGAAAAAGAATATCTTCAAATAAAAACTACACAGATGCATTCTGTGAAACTTATTTCTGATCTGTAAATTCAGTTAACAGAGATAAAACATATTTTTGATTGAGCAGTTATGAAACACTCTTTTTGTAGAAAATGCAAGTGGAGATTCGGAGCGCTAAGTGGGTAATAGTGGAAAAAGGAATGTCTTCAAATATAAACTACACAGAATCATTCGGTGAAACTTCTTTCTGATTTGTGCATTCAGCTAACAGAGTTAAAACATACTTTTGAATGAGCAGATCTGAACACTCTTTCTGTAGAAAATGCAACTGGACATTTGGAGCGCTCAGAGCGTAGTAGTGGAAAAAGGAATATATTCAGATATAAACTACACAGAAGCCTTCTGTGAAACTTCTTTCTGATCTGAGCATTCAGCTAACAGAGTTAAACCATACTTTTGATTGAGCAGTTTTGAAACACTCTGTCTGTAGAAAATGGAACTGGACATTCGTAGCGCTAAGTGGGTAATAGTGGAAAAAAGAATATGTTCAAATATAAACTACACAGAAGCATTGTATGAAACTTCTTTCTGTTCTGTGCATTAAACTAACAGAGTTGAACCTTACTTTTGATTGAGCCGTTCTGAAACACTCTTTCTGTAGAAACTGCAATTGGACATTCTGAGCGCTAAGAGGCCTATATTGGGAAAAAGAATGTCTACAAATAAAAACTACACAGAAGAATTGTGTGAAACTTCTTTCTGTTCTGTTTGTTCAACTAAAAGAGTTGAACCTTAGTTTTGATTGAGCCGTTCTGAAACACTCTTTATGCAGAAAATGCAAGTGGAGATTCGGAGCGCTAAGAGGGTAATAGTGGAAAAAGGAATGTCTCCAAATATAAACTACACAGAATCATTCTGTGAAACTTCTTTCTGATCTGTGCATTCAGCTAACAGACTTAAACCATACTTTTGATAGAGCAGATCTGAACACTCTTTCTGTAGAAAATGCAACTGGACATTTGGAGCGCTAAGAGAGTAGTAGTGGAATAAGGAATATATTCAAATATAAACTACACAGAAGCATTCTGTGAATCTTCTTTCTGATCTGAGCATTCAGCTAACAGAGTTAAACCATACTTTTGATTGAGCAGTTTTGAAACACTCTGTCTGTAGAAAATGCATCTGGACATTCGTAGCGCTAAGTGGGTAATAGTGGAAAAAGAATATGTTCAAATATAAACTACACAGAAGCATTGTATGAAACATATTTCTGTTCTGTGCATTCAACTAACAGAGTTGAACCTTACTTTTGATTGAGCCTTTCTGAAACACTCTTTCTGTAGAAACTGCAATTGGACATTCTGAGCGCTAAGAGGCCTATATTGGGAAAAATAATAGCTTCAAATAAAAACTACACAGAAGCATTGTGTGAAACTTATTTCTGATATGTTCATTAAGCTAACAGAGTTAAACCATACTTTTGATTGCGCAGTTCTGAACACTCTTTCTGTAGAAAATGCAAGTGGACGTTCGGAGCGCTAAGAGGGTAATAGTGGAAAAAGGAATATATTCAAATAGAAACTACACAGTAGCACTCTGTGAAAATTCTTTCTGTTCTGTGCATTCAACTAACAGAGTTGAACCTTAGTTTTGATTGAGCCGTTCTGAAACACTCTTTCTGTAGAAACTGCAATTGGACATGCTAAGCGCTAAGAGGCCTACATTGGGAAAAAGAATATCTTCAAATAAAAACTACACAGATGCATTCTGTGAAACTTATTTCTGATCTGTAAATTCAGTTAACAGAGATAAAACATATTTTTGATTGAGCAGTTATGAAACACTCTTTTTGTAGAAAATGCAAGTGGAGATTCGGAGCGCTAAGAGGGTAATAGTGGAAAAAGGAATGTCTTCAAATATAAACTACACAGAATCATTCGGTGAAACTTCTTTCTGATCTGTGCATTCAGCTAACAGAGTTAAACCATACTTTTGATTGGGCAGATCTGAACACTCTTTCTGTAGAAAATGCAACTGGACATTTGGAGCGCTCAGAGCGTAGTAGTGGAAAAAGGAATATATTCAGATATAAACTACACAGAAGCATTCTGTGAAACTTCTTTCTGATCTGAGCATTCAGCTAACAGAGTTAAACCATACTTTTGATTGAGCAGTTTTGAAACACTCTGTCTGTAGAAAATGCAACTGGACATTCGTAGCGCTAAGTGGGTAATAGTGGAAAAAAGAATATGTTCAAATATAAACTACACAGAAGCATTGTATGAAACTTCTTTCTGTTCTGTGCATTCAACTAACAGAGTTGAACCTTACTTTTGATTGAGCCGTTCTGAAACACTCTTTCTGTAGAAACTGCAATTGGACATTCTGAGCGCTAAGAGGCCTATATTGGGAAAAAGAATGTCTACAAATAAAAACTACACAGAAGAATTGTGTGAAACTTCTTTCTGTTCTGTTTGTTCAACTAAAAGAGTTGGACCTTAGTTTTGATTGAGCCGTTCTGAAACACTCTTTATGCAGAAAATGCAAGTGGAGATTCGGAGCGCTAAGAGGGTAATAGTGGAAAAAGGAATGTCTCCAAATATAAACTACACAGAATCATTCTGTGAAACTTCTTTCTGATCTGTGCATTCAGCTAACAGACTTAAACCATATTTTGATTGAGCAGATCTGAACACTCTTTCTGTAGAAAATGCAACTGGACATTTGGAGCGCTAAGAGAGTAGTAGTGGAATAAGGAATATATTCAAATATAAACTACACAGAAGCATTCTGTGAAACTTCTTTCTGATCTGAGCATTCAGCTAACAGAGTTAAACCATACTTTTGATTGAGCAGTTTTGAAACACTCAGTCTGTAGAAAATGCATCTGGACATTCGTAGCGCTAAGTGGGTAATAGTGGAAAAAGAATATGTTGAAATATAAACTACACAGAAGCATTGTATGAAACTTATTTCTGTTCTGTGCATTCAACTAACAGAGTTGAAACTTACTTTTGATTGAGCCTTTCTGAAACACTCTTTCTGTAGAAACTGCAATTGGACATTCTGAGCGCTAAGAGGCCTATATTGGGAAAAATAATATCTTCAAATAAAAACTACACAGAAGCATTGTGTGAAACTTATTTCTGATATGTTCATTAAGCTAACAGAGTTAAACCATACTTTTGATTGCGCAGTTCTGAACACTCTTTCTGTAGAAAATGCAAGTGGACATTCGGAGCGCTAAGAGGGTAATAGTGGAAAAAGGAATATATTCAAATATAAACTACACAGTAGCACTCTGTGAAAATTCTTTCTGTTCTGTGCATTCAACTAACATAGTTGAACCTTACTTTTGATTGAGCCGTTCTGAAACACTCTTTCTGTAGAAACTGCAATTGGACATGCTAAGCGCTAAGAGGCCTACATTGGGAAAAGGAATATCTTCAAATAAAAACTACACAGATGCATTCTGTGAAACTTATTTCTGATCTGTAAATTCAGTTAACAGAGATAAAACATATTTTTGATTGAGCAGTTATGAAACACTCTTTTTGTAGAAAATGCAAGTGGAGATTCGGAGCGCTAAGAGGGTAATAGTGGAAAAAGGAATGTCTTCAAATATAAACTACACAGAATCATACGGTGAAACTTCTTTCTGATCTGTGCATTCAGCTAACAGAGTTAAACCATAATTTTGATTGAGCAGATCTGAACACTCTTTCTGTAGAAAATGCAACTGGACATTTGGAGCGCTCAGAGCGTAGTAGTGGAAAAAGGAATATATTCAGATATAAACTACACAGAAGCATTCTGTGGAACTTCTTTCTGATCTGAGCATTCAGCTAACAGAGTTAAACCATACTTTTGATTGAGCAGTTTTGAAACTCTCTGTCTGTAGAAAATGCAACTGGACATTCGTAGCGCTAAGTGGGTAATAGTGGAAAAAAGAATATGTTCAAATATAAACTACACAGAAGCATTGTATGAAACTTCTTTCTGTTCTGTGCATTCAACTAACAGAGTTGAACCCTACTTTTGATTGAGCCGTTCTGAAACACTCTTTCTGTAGAAACTGCAATTGGACATTCTGAGCGCTAAGAGGCCTATATTGGGAAAAAGACTGTCTACAAATAAAAACTACACAGAAGAATTCTGTGAAACTTCTTTCTGTTCTGTTTGTTCAACTAAAAGAGTTGGACCTTAGTTTTGATTGAGCCGTTCTGAAACACTCTTTATGCAGAAAATGCAAGTGGAGATTCGGAGCGCTAAGAGGGTAATAGTGGAAAAAGGAATGTCTCCAAATATAAACTACACAGAATCATTCTGTGAAACTTCTTTCTGATCTGTGCATTCAGCTAACAGAGTTAAACCATACTTTTGATTGAGCAGATCTGAACACTCTTTCTGTAGAAAATGCAACTGGACATTTGGAGCGCTAAGAGAGTAGTAGTGGAAAAAGGAATATATTCAAATATCAACTACACAGAAGCATTCTGTGAAACTTCTTTCTGATCTGAGCATTCAGCTAACAGAGTTAAACCATACTTTTGATTGAGCAGTTTTGAAACACTCTGTCTGTAGAAAATGCAACTGGACATTCGTAGCGCTAAGTGGGTAATACTGGAAAAAAGAATATGTTCAAATATAAACTACACAGAAGCATTGTATGAAACTACTTTCTGTTCTGTGCATTCAACTAACAGAGTTGAACCTTACTTTTGATTGAGCCTTTCTGAAACACTCTTTCTGTAGAAACTGCAATTGTACATTCTGAGCGCTAAGAGGCCTATATTGGGAAAAATAATATCTTCAAATAAAAACTACACAGAAGCATTGTGTGAAACTTCTTTCTAATATGTTCATTAAGCTAACAGAGTTAAACCATACTTTTGATTGCGCAGTTCTGAACACTCTTTCTGTAGAAAATGCAAGTGGACATTCGGAGCGCTAAGAGGGTAATAGTGGAAAAAGGAATATATTCAAATATAAACTACACAGTAGCATTCTGTGAAAATTCTTTCTGTTCTGTGCATTCAACTAACAGAGTTGAACCTTACTTTTGATTGAGCCGTTCTGAAACACTCTTTCTGTAGAAACTGCAATTGGACATGCTAAGCGCTAAGAGGCCTACATTGGGAAAAATAATATCTTCAAATAAAAACTACACAGATGCATTCTGTGAAACTTATTTCTGATCTGTAAATTCAGTTAACAGAGATTAAACATATTTTTGATTGAGCAGTTATGAAACACTCTTTTTGTAGAAAATGCAAGTGGAGATTCGGAGCGCTAAGAGGGTAATAGTGGAAAAAGGAATGTCTTCAAATATAAACTACACAGAATCATTCGGTGAAACTTCTTTCTGATCTGTGCATTCAGCTAACAGAGTTAAACCATACTTTTGATTGAGCAGATCTGAACACTCTTTCTGTAGAAAATGCAACTGGACATTTGGAGTGCTAAGAGCGTAGTAGTGGAAAAAGGAATATATTCAAATATAAACTACACAGAAGCATTCTGTGAAACTTCTTTCTGATCTGAGCATTCAGCTAACAGAGTTAAACCATACTTTTGATTGAGCAGTTTTGAAACACTCTGTCTGTAGAAAATGCAACTGGACATTCGTAGCGCTAAGTGGGTAATAGTGGAAAAAAGAATATGTTCAAATATAAACTACACAGAAGCATTGTATGAAACTTCTTTCTGTTCTGTGCATTCAACTAACAGAGTTGAACCTTACTTTTGATTGAGCCGTTCTGAAACACTCTTTCTGTAGAAACTGCAATTGGACATTCTGAGCGCTAGGAGGCCTATATTGGGAAAAAGAATGTCTACAAATAAAAACTACACAGAAGAACTGTGTGAAACTACTTTCTGTTCTGTTTGTTCAACTAAAAGAGGTGAACATTTGTTTTGATTGAGCCGTTCTGAAACACTCTTTCTGTAGAAAATGCAAGTGGAGATTCGGAGCGCTAAGAGGGTAATAGTGGAAAAAGGAATGTCTCCAAATATAAACTACACAGAATCATTCTGTGAAACTTCTTTCTGATCTGTGAATTCAGCTAAAAGACTTAAACCATGCTTTTGATTGAGCAGATCTGAACACTCTTTCTGTAGAAAATGCAACTGGACATTTGGAGCGCTAAGAGATTAGCAGTGGAAAAAGGAATATATTCAAATATAAACTACACAGAAGCATTCTGTGAAACTTCTTTCTGATCTGAGCATTCAGCTAACAGAGTTAAACCACACTTTTGATTGAGCAGTTTTGAAACACTCTGTCTGTAGAAAATGCATCTGGACATTCGTAGCGCTAAGTGGGTAATAGTGGAAAAAAGAATATGTTCAAATATAAACTACACAGAAGCATTGTATGAAATTTATTTCTGTTCTGTGCATTCAACTAACAGAGGTGAACCTTACTTTTGATTGAGCCTTTCTGAAACACTCTTTCTGTAGAAACTGCAATTGGACATTCTGAGCGCTAAGAGGCCTATATTGGGAAAAATAATATCTTCAAATAAAAACTACACAGAAGCATTGTGTGAAACTTATTTCTGATATGTTCATTAAGCTAACAGAGTTAAACCATACTTTTGATTGCGCAGTTCTGAACACTCTTTCTGTAGAAAATGCAAGTGGACATTCGGAGCGCTAAGAGGGTAATAGTGGAAAAAGGAATATATACAAATAGAAACTACACAGTAGCACTCTGTGAAAATTCTTTCTGTTCTGTGCATTCAACTAACAGAGTTGAACCTTACTTTTGATTGAGCCGTTCTGAAACACTCTTTCTGTAGAAACTGCAATTGGACATGCTAAGCGCTAAGAGGCCTACATTGGGAAAAAGAATATCTTCAAATAAAAACTACACAGATGCATTCTGTGAAACTTATTTCTGATCTGTAAATTCAGTTAACAGAGATAAAACATATTTTTGATTGAGCAGTTATGAAACACTCTTTTTGTAGAAAATGCAAGTGGAGATTCGGAGCGCTAAGTGGGTAATAGTGGAAAAAGGAATGTCTTCAAATATAAACTACACAGAATCATTCGGTGAAACTTCTTTCTGATCTGTGCATTCAGCTAACAGAGTTAAAACATACTTTTGAATGAGCAGATCTGAACACTCTTTCTGTAGAAAATGCAACTGGACATTTGGAGCGCTCAGAGCGTAGTAGTGGAAAAAGGAATATATTCAGATATAAACTACACAGAAGCCTTCTGTGAAACTTCTTTCTGATCTGAGCATTCAGCTAACAGAGTTAAACCATACTTTTGATTGAGCAGTTTTGAAACACTCTGTCTGTAGAAAATGGAACTGGACATTCGTAGCGCTAAGTGGGTAATAGTGGAAAAAAGAATATGTTCAAATATAAACTACACAGAAGCATTGTATGAAACTTCTTTCTGTTCTGTGCATTAAACTAACAGAGTTGAACCTTACTTTTGATTGAGCCGTTCTGAAACACTCTTTCTGTAGAAACTGCAATTGGACATTCTGAGCGCTAAGAGGCCTATATTGGGAAAAAGAATGTCTACAAATAAAAACTACACAGAAGAATTGTGTGAAACTTCTTTCTGTTCTGTTTGTTCAACTAAAAGAGTTGAACCTTAGTTTTGATTGAGCCGTTCTGAAACACTCTTTATGCAGAAAATGCAAGTGGAGATTCGGAGCGCTAAGAGGGTAATAGTGGAAAAAGGAATGTCTCCAAATATAAACTACACAGAATCATTCTGTGAAACTTCTTTCTGATCTGTGCATTCAGCTAACAGACTTAAACCATACTTTTGATAGAGCAGATCTGAACACTCTTTCTGTAGAAAATGCAACTGGACATTTGGAGCGCTAAGAGAGTAGTAGTGGAATAAGGAATATATTCAAATATAAACTACACAGAAGCATTCTGTGAATCTTCTTTCTGATCTGAGCATTCAGCTAACAGAGTTAAACCATACTTTTGATTGAGCAGTTTTGAAACACTCTGTCTGTAGAAAATGCATCTGGACATTCGTAGCGCTAAGTGGGTAATAGTGGAAAAAGAATATGTTCAAATATAAACTACACAGAAGCATTGTATGAAACATATTTCTGTTCTGTGCATTCAACTAACAGAGTTGAACCTTACTTTTGATTGAGCCTTTCTGAAACACTCTTTCTGTAGAAACTGCAATTGGACATTCTGAGCGCTAAGAGGCCTATATTGGGAAAAATAATAGCTTCAAATAAAAACTACACAGAAGCATTGTGTGAAACTTATTTCTGATATGTTCATTAAGCTAACAGAGTTAAACCATACTTTTGATTGCGCAGTTCTGAACACTCTTTCTGTAGAAAATGCAAGTGGACGTTCGGAGCGCTAAGAGGGTAATAGTGGAAAAAGGAATATATTCAAATAGAAACTACACAGTAGCACTCTGTGAAAATTCTTTCTGTTCTGTGCATTCAACTAACAGAGTTGAACCTTAGTTTTGATTGAGCCGTTCTGAAACACTCTTTCTGTAGAAACTGCAATTGGACATGCTAAGCGCTAAGAGGCCTACATTGGGAAAAAGAATATCTTCAAATAAAAACTACACAGATGCATTCTGTGAAACTTATTTCTGATCTGTAAATTCAGTTAACAGAGATAAAACATATTTTTGATTGAGCAGTTATGAAACACTCTTTTTGTAGAAAATGCAAGTGGAGATTCGGAGCGCTAAGAGGGTAATAGTGGAAAAAGGAATGTCTTCAAATATAAACTACACAGAATCATTCGGTGAAACTTCTTTCTGATCTGTGCATTCAGCTAACAGAGTTAAACCATACTTTTGATTGGGCAGATCTGAACACTCTTTCTGTAGAAAATGCAACTGGACATTTGGAGCGCTCAGAGCGTAGTAGTGGAAAAAGGAATATATTCAGATATAAACTACACAGAAGCATTCTGTGAAACTTCTTTCTGATCTGAGCATTCAGCTAACAGAGTTAAACCATACTTTTGATTGAGCAGTTTTGAAACACTCTGTCTGTAGAAAATGCAACTGGACATTCGTAGCGCTAAGTGGGTAATAGTGGAAAAAAGAATATGTTCAAATATAAACTACACAGAAGCATTGTATGAAACTTCTTTCTGTTCTGTGCATTCAACTAACAGAGTTGAACCTTACTTTTGATTGAGCCGTTCTGAAACACTCTTTCTGTAGAAACTGCAATTGGACATTCTGAGCGCTAAGAGGCCTATATTGGGAAAAAGAATGTCTACAAATAAAAACTACACAGAAGAATTGTGTGAAACTTCTTTCTGTTCTGTTTGTTCAACTAAAAGAGTTGGACCTTAGTTTTGATTGAGCCGTTCTGAAACACTCTTTATGCAGAAAATGCAAGTGGAGATTCGGAGCGCTAAGAGGGTAATAGTGGAAAAAGGAATGTCTCCAAATATAAACTACACAGAATCATTCTGTGAAACTTCTTTCTGATCTGTGCATTCAGCTAACAGAGTTAAACCATATTTTGATTGAGCAGATCTGAACACTCTTTCTGTAGAAAATGCAACTGGACATTTGGAGCGCTAAGAGAGTAGTAGTGGAAAAAGTAATATATTCAAATATAAACTACACAGAAGCATTCTGTGAAACTTCTTTCTGATCTGAGCATTCAGCTAACAGAGTTAAACCATACTTTTGATTGAGCAGTTTTGAAACACTCTGTCTGTAGAAAATGCAACTGGACATTCGTAGCGCTAAGTGGGTAATAGTGGAAAAAAGAATATGTTCAAATATAAACTACACAGAAGCATTGTATGAAACTTCTTTCTGTTCTGTGCATTCAACTGACAGAGTTGAACCTTACTTTTGATTGAGCCTTTCTGAAACACTCTTTCTGTAGAAAGTGCAATTGGACATTCTGAGCGCTAAGAGGCCTATATTGGGAAAAATTATATCTTCAAATAAAAACTACACAGAAGCATTGTGTGAAACTTATTTCTAATATGTTCATTAAGCTAACAGAGTTAAACCATACTTTTGATTGCGCAGTTCTGAACACTCTTTCTGTAGAAAATGCAAGTGGACATTCGGAGCGCTAAGAGGGTAATAGTGGAAAAAGGAATATATTCAAATATAAACTACACAGTAGCATTCTGTGAAAATTCTTTCTGTTCTGTGCATTCAACTAACAGAGTTGAACCTTACTTTTGATTGAGCCGTTCTGAAACACTCTTTCTGTACAAACTGCAATTGGACATGCTAAGCGCTAAGAGGCCTACATTGGGAAAAAGAATATCTTCAAATAAAAACTACACAGATGCATTCTGTGAAACTTATTTCTGATCTGTAAATTCACTTAACAGAGATAAAACATATTTTTGATTGAGCAGTTATGAAACACTCTTTTTGTAGAAAATGCAAGTGGAGATTCGGAGCGCTAAGAGGGTAATAGTGGAAAAAGGAATGTCTTCAAATATAAACTACACAGAATCATTCGGTGAAACTTCTTTCTGATCTGTGCATTCAGCTAACAGAGTTAAACCATACTTTTGATTGAGCAGATCTGAACACTCTTTCTGTAGAAAATGCAACTGGACATTTGGAGCACTAAGAGCGTAGTAGTGGAAAAAGGAATATATTCAAATATACACTACACAGAAGCATTCTGTGAAACTTCTTTCTTATCTGAGCATTCAGCTAACAGAGTTAAACCATACTTTTGATTGAGCAGTTTTGAAACACTCTGTCTGTAGAAAATGCAACTGGACATTCGTAGCGCTAAGTGGGTAATAGTGGAAAAAAGAATATGTTCAAATATAAACTACACAGAAGCATTGTATGAAACTTCTTTCTGTTCTGTGCATTCAACTAACACAGTTGAACCTTACTTTTGATTGAGCATTTCTGAAACACTCTTTCTGTAGAAACTGCAATTGGACATTCTGAGCGCTAAGAGGCCTCAATTGGGAAAAATAATATCTTCAAATAAAAACTACACAGAAGCATTGTGTGAAACTTATTTCTGATATGTTCATTAAGCTAACAGAGTTAAACCATACTTTTGATTGCGCAGTTCTGAACACTCTTTCTGTAGAAAATGCAAGTGGACATTCGGAGCGCTAAGAGTGTAATAGTGGAAAAAGGTATATATTGAAATATAAACTACACAGTAGCATTCTGTGAAAATTCTTTCTGTTCTGTGCATTCAACTAACAGAGTTGAACCTTACTTTTGATTGAGCCGTTCTGAAACACTCTTTCTGTAGAAACTGCAATTGGACATGCTTAGCGCTAAGAGGCCTATATTGGGAAAAAGAATATCTTCAAATAAAAACTTCACAGATGCATTCTGTGAAACTTATTTCTGATCTGTAAATTCAGTTAACAGAGATAAAACATATTTTTGATTGAGCAGTTATGAAACACTCTTTCTGTAGAAAATGCAAGTGGAGATTCGGAGCGATAAGAGGGTAATAGTGGAAAAAGGAATGTCTCCAAATATAAACTACACAGAATCATTCGGTGAAACTTTTTTCTGATCTGTGCATTCAGCTAACAGAGTTAAACCATACTTTTGATTGAGCAGATCTGAACACTCTTTCTGTAGAAAATGCAACTGGACATTTGGAGCGCTAAGAGCGTAGTAGTGGAAAAAGGAATATATTCAAATATAAACTACACAGAAGCATTCTGTGAAACTTCTTTCTGATCTGAGCATTCAGCTAACAGAGTTAAACCATACTTTTGATTGAGCTGTTTTGAAACACTCTGTCTGTAGAAAATGCAACTGGACATTCGTAGCGCTAAGTGGGTAATAGTGGAAAAAAGAATATGTTCAAATATAAACTACACAGAAGCATTGTATGAAACTTCTTTCTGTTCTGTGCATTCAACTGACAGAGTTGAACCTTACTTTTGATTGAGCCTTTCTGAAACACTCTTTCTGTAGAAAGTGCAATTGGACATTCTGAGCGCTAAGAGGCCTATATTGGGAAAAATAATATCTTCAAATAAAAACTACACAGAAGCATTGTGTGAAACTTATTTCTAATATGTTCATTAAGCTAACAGAGTTAAACCATACTTTTGATTGCGCAGTTCTGAACACTCTTTCTGTAGAAAATGCAAGTGGACATTCGGAGCGCTAAGAGGGTAATAGTGGAAAAAGGAATATATTCAAATATAAACTACACAGTAGCATTCTGTGAAAATTCTTTCTGTTCTGTGCATTCAACTAACAGAGTTGAACCTTACTTTTGATTGAGCCGTTCTGAAACACTCTTTCTGTAGAAACTGCAATTGGACATGCTAAGCGCTAAGAGGCCTACATTGGGAAAAAGAATATCTTCAAATAAAAGCTACACAGATGCATTCTGTGAAACTTATTTCTGATCTGTAAATTCACTTAACAGAGATAAAACATATTTTTGATTGAGCAGTTATGAAACACTCTTTTTGTAGAAAATGCAAGTGGAGATTCGGAGCGCTAAGAGGGTAATAGTGGAAAAAGGAATGTCTTCAAATATAAACTACACAGAATCATTCGGTGAAACTTCTTTCTGATCTCTGCATTCAGCTAACAGAGTTAAACCATACTTTTGATTGAGCAGATCTGAACACTCTTTCTGTAGAAAATGCAACTGGACATTTGGAGCGCTAAGAGCGTAGTAGTGGAAAAAGGAATATATTCAAATATACACTACACAGAAGCATTCTGTGAAACTTCTTTCTGATCTGAGCATTCAGCTAACAGAGTTAAACCATACTTTTGATTGAGCAGTTTTGAAACACTCTGTCTGTAGAAAATGCAACTGGACATTCGTAGCGCTAAGTGGGTAATAGTGGAAAAAAGAATATGTTCAAATATAAACTACACAGAAGCATTGTATGAAACTTCTTTCTGTTCTGTGCATTCAACTAACAGAGTTGAACCTTACTTTTGATTGAGCCGTTCTGAAACACTCTTTCTGTAGAAACTGCAATTGGACATTCTGAGCGCTAAGAGGCCTATATTGGGAAAAAGAATGTCTACAAATAAAAACCACACAGAAGAATTGTGTGAAACTTCTTTCTGTTCTGTTTGTTCAACTAAAAGAGTTGAACCTTAGTTTTGATTGAGCCGTTCTGAAACACTCTTTGTGTAGTAAATACAAGTGGAGATTCGGAGCGCTAAGATGGTAATAGTGGAAAAAGGAATGTCTCCAAATATAAACTACACAGAATCATTTTGTGAAACTTCTTTCTGATCTGTGCATTCAGCTAACAGAGTTAAACCATACTTTTGATTGAGCAGATCTGAACACTCTTTCTTTAGAAAATGCAACTGGACATTGGGAGCGCTAAGAGAGTAGTAGCGGAAAAAGGAATATATTCAAATACTAACTACACAGAAGCACTCTGTGAAACTTCTTTCTGATCTGAGCATTCAGCTAACAGAGTTAAACCATACTTTTGATTGAGCAGTTTTGAAACACTCTGTCTGTAGAAAATGCAACTGGACATTCGTAGCGCTAAGTGGGTAATAGTGGAAAAAAGAATATGTTCAAATATAAACTACACAGAAGCATTGTATGAAACTTCTTTCTGTTCTGTGCATTCAACTGACAGAGTTGAACCTTACTTTTGATTGAGCCTTTCTGAAACACTCTTTCTGTAGAAAGTGCAATTGGACATTCTGAGCGCTATGAGGCCTATATTGGGAAAAATTATATCTTCAAATAAAAACTACACAGAAGCATTGTGTGAAACTTATTTCTAATATGTTCATTAAGCTAACAGAGTTAAACCATACTTTTGATTGCGCAGTTCTGAACACTCTTTCTGTAGAAAATGCAAGTGGACATTCGGAGCGCTAAGAGGGTAATAGTGGAAAAAGGAATATATTCAAATATAAACTACACAGTAGCATTCTGTGAAAATTCTTTCTGTTCTGTGCATTCAACTAACAGAGTTGAACCTTACTTTTGATTGAGCCGTTCTGAAACACTCTTTCTGTAGAAACTGCAATTGGACATTCTGAGCGCTAAGAGGCCTATATTGGGAAAAAGAATGTCTACAAATAAAAACTACACAGAAGAATTGTGTGAAACTTCTTTCTGTTCTGTTTGTTCAACTAAAAGAGTTGAACCTTAGTTTTGATTGAGCCGTTCTGAAACACTCTTTGTGTAGTAAATACAAGTGGAGATTCGGAGCGCTAAGATGGTAATAGTGGAAAAAGGAATGTCTCCAAATATAAACTACACAGAATCATTCTGTGAAACTTCTTTCTGATCTGTGCATTCAGCTAACAGAGTTAAACCATACTTTTGATTGAGCAGATCTGAACACTCTTTCTTTAGAAAATGCAACTGGACATTGGGAGCGCTAAGAGAGTAGTAGTGGAAAAAGGAATATATTCAAATACTAACTACACAGAAGCACTCTGTGAAACTTCTTTCTGATCTGAGCATTCAGCTAACAGAGTTAAACCATACTTTTGATTGAGCAGTTTTGAAACACTCTGTCTGTAGAAAATGCAACTGGACATTCATAGAGCTAAGTGGGTAATAGTGGAAAAAAGAATATGTCCAAATATAAACTACACAGAAGCATTGTATGAAACTACTTTCTGTTCTGTGCATTCAACTAACAGAGTTGAAACTTACTTTTGATTGAGCCTTTCTGAAACACTCTTTCTGTAGAAACTGCAATTGGACATTCTGAGCGCTAAGAGGCCTCTATTGGGAAAAATAATATCTTCAAATAAAAACTACACAGAAGCATTGTGTGAAACTTATTTCTGATATGTTCATTAAGCTAACAGAGTTAAACCATACTTTTGATTGCGCAGTTCTGAACACTCTTTCTGTAGAAAATGCAAGTGGACATTCGGAGCGCTAAGAGTGTAATAGTGGAAAAAGGTATATATTGAAATATAAACTACACAGTAGCATTCTGTGAAAATTCTTTCTGTTCTGTGCATTCAACTAACAGAGTTGAACCTTACTTTTGATTGAGCCGTTCTGAAACACTCTTTCTGTAGAAACTGCAATTGGACATGCTTAGCGCTAAGAGGCCTATATTGGGAAAAAGAATATCTTCAAATAAAAACTACACAGATGCATTCTGTGAAACTTATTTCTGATCTGTAAATTCAGTTAACAGAGATAAAACATATTTTTGATTGAGCAGTTATGAAACACTCTTTCTGTAGAAAATGCAAGTGGAGATTCGGAGCGATAAGAGGGTAATAGTGGAAAAAGGAATGTCTCCAAATATAAACTACACAGAATCATTCGGTGAAACTTTTTTCTGATCTGTGAATTCAGCTAACAGAGTTAAACCATACTTTTGATTGAGCAGATCTGAACACTCTTTCTGTAGAAAATGCAACTGGACATTTGGAGCGCTAAGAGAGTAGTAGTGGAAAAAGGAATATATTCATATATAAACTACACAGAAGCATTCTGTGAAACTTCTTTCTGATCTGAGCATTCAGCTAACAGAGTTAAACCATACTTTTGATTGAGCTGTTTTGAAACACTCTGTCTGTAGAAAATGCAACTGGACATTCGTAGCGCTAAGTGGGTAATAGTGGAAAAAAGAATATGTTCAAATATAAACTACACAGAAGCATTGTATGAAACTTCTTTCTGTTCTGTGCATTCAACTAACAGAGTTGAACCTTACTTTTGATTGAGCCGTTCTGAAACACTCTTTCTGTAGAAACTGCAATTGGACATTCTGAGCGCTAGGAGGCCTATATTGGGAAAAAGAATGTCTACAAATAAAAACTACACAGAAGAACTCTGTGAAACTTCTTTCTGTTCTGTTTGTTCAACTAAAAGAGGTGAACCTTAGTTTTGATTGAGCCGTTCTGAAACACTCTTTCTGTAGAAAATGCAAGTGGAGATTCGGAGCGCTAAGAGGGTAATAGTGGAAAAAGGAATGTCTCCAAATATAAACTACACAGAATCATTCTGTGAAACTTCTTTCTGATCTGTGCATTCAGCTAACAGACTTAAACCATACTTTTGATTGAGCAGATCTGAACACTCTTTCTGTAGAAAATGCAACTGGACATTTGGAGCGCTAAGAGAGTAGTAGTGGAATAAGGAATATATTCAAATATAAACTACACAGAAGCATTCTGTGAAACTTCTTTCTGATCTGAGCATTCAGCTAACACAGTTAAACCATACTTTTGATTGAGCAGTTTTGAAACACTCTGTCTGTAGAAAATGCATCTGGACATTCGTAGCGCTAAGTGGGTAATAGTGGAAAAAGAATATGTTCAAATATAAACTACACAGAAGCATTGTATGAAACTTCTTTCTGTTCTGTGCATTCAACTGACAGAGTTGAACCTTACTTTTGATTGAGCCTTTCTGAAACACTCTTTCTGTAGAAAGTGCAATTGGACATTCTGAGCGCTAAGAGGCCTCAATTGGGAAAAATAATATCTTCAAATAAAAACTACACAGAAGCATTGTGTGAAACTTATTTCTGATATGTTCATTAAGCTAACAGAGTTAAACCATACTTTTGATTGCGCAGTTCTGAACACTCTTTCTGTAGAAAATGCAAGTGGACATTCGGAGCGCTAAGAGTGTAATAGTGGAAAAAGGTATATATTGAAATATAAACTACACAGTAGCATTCTGTGAAAATTCTTTCTGTTCTGTGCATTCAACTAACAGAGTTGAACCTTACTTTTGATTGAGCCGTTCTGAAACACTCTTTCTGTAGAAACTGCAATTGGACATGCTTAGCGCTAAGAGGCCTATATTGGGAAAAAGAATATCTTCAAATAAAAACTACACAGATGCATTCTGTGAAACTTATTTCTGATCTGTAAATTCAGTTAACAGAGATAAAACATATTTTTGATTGAGCAGTTATGAAACACTCTTTCTGTAGAAAATGCAAGTGGAGATTCGGAGCGATAAGAGGGTAATAGTGGAAAAAGGAATGTCTCCAAATATAAACTACACAGAATCATTCGGTGAAACTTTTTTCTGATCTGTGCATTCAGCTAACAGAGTTAAACCATACTTTTGATTGAGCAGATCTGAACACTCTTTCTGTAGAAAATGCAACTGGACATTTGGAGCGCTAAGAGAGTAGTAGTGGAAAAAGGAATATATTCAAATATAAACTACACAGAAGCATTCTGTGAAACTTCTTTCTGATCTGAGCATTCAGCTAACAGATTTAAACCATACTTTTGATTGAGCAGTTTTGAAACACTCTGTCTGTAGAAAATGCAACTGGACATTCGTAGCGCTAAGTGGGTAATAGTGGAAAAAAGAATATGTTCAAATATAAACTACACAGAAGCATTGTATGAAACTTCTTTCTGTTCTGTGCATTCAACTAACAGAGTTGAACCTTACATTTGATTGAGCCTTTCTGAAACACTCTTTCTGTAGAAACTGCAATTGGACATTCTGAGCGCTAAGAGGCCTCTATTGGGAAAAATAATATCTTCAAATAAAAACTACACAGAAGCATTGTGTGAAACTTATTACAGATATGTTCATTAAGCTAACAGAGTTAAACCATACTTTTGATTGCGCAGTTCTGAACACTCTTTCTGTAGAAACTGCAATTGGACATTCTGAGCGCTAAGAGGCCTATATTGGGAAAAAGAATGTCTACAAATAAAAACTACACAGAAGAATTGTGTGAAACTTCTTTCTGTTCTGTTTGTTCAACTAAAAGAGTTGAACCTTAGTTTTGATTGAGCCGTTCTGAAACACTCTTTGTGTAGTAAATACAAGTGGAGATTCGGAGCGCTAAGATGGTAATAGTGGAAAAAGGAATGTCTCCAAATATAAACTACACAGAATCATTCTGTGAAACTTCTTTCTGATCTGTGCATTCAGCTAACAGAGTTAAACCATACTTTTGATTGAGCAGATCTGAACACTCTTTCTTTAGAAAATGCAACTGGACATTGGGAGCGCTAAGAGAGTAGTAGTGGAAAAAGGAATATATTCAAATACTAACTACACAGAAGCACTCTGTGAAACTTCTTTCTGATCTGAGCATTCAGCTAACAGAGTTAAACCATACTTTTGATTGAGCAGTTTTGAAACACTCTGTCTGTAGAAAATGCAACTGGACATTCATAGAGCTAAGTGGGTAATAGTGGAAAAAAGAATATGTCCAAATATAAACTACACAGAAGCATTGTATGAAACTACTTTCTGTTCTGTGCATTCAACTAACAGAGTTGAAACTTACTTTTGATTGAGCCTGTCTGAAACACTCTTTCTGTAGAAACTGCAATTGGACATTCTGAGCGCTAAGAGGCCTCTATGGGGAAAAATAATATCTTCAAATAAAAACTACACAGAAGCATTGTGTGAAACTTATTTCTGATATGTTCATTAAGCTAACAGAGTTAAACCATACTTTTGATTGCGCAGTTCTGAACACTCTTTCTGTAGAAAATGCAAGTGGACATTCGGAGCGCTAAGAGTGTAATAGTGGAAAAAGGTATATATTGAAATATAAACTACACAGTAGCATTCTGTGAAAATTCTTTCTGTTCTGTGCATTCAACTAACAGAGTTGAACCTTACTTTTGATTGAGCCGTTCTGAAACACTCTTTCTGTAGAAACTGCAATTGGACATGCTTAGCGCTAAGAGGCCTATATTGGGAAAAAGAATATCTTCAAATAAAAACTACACAGATGCATTCTGTGAAACTTATTTCTGATCTGTAAATTCAGTTAACAGAGATAAAACATATTTTTGATTGAGCAGTTATGAAACACTCTTTCTGTAGAAAATGCAAGTGGAGATTCGGAGCGATAAGAGGGTAATAGTGGAAAAAGGAATGTCTCCAAATATAAACTACACAGAATCATTCGGTGAAACTTTTTTCTGATCTGTGAATTCAGCTAACAGAGTTAAACCATACTTTTGATTGAGCAGATCTGAACACTCTTTCTGTAGAAAATGCAACTGGACATTTGGAGCGCTAAGAGAGTAGTAGTGGAAAAAGGAATATATTCAAATATAAACTACACAGAAGCATTCTGTGAAACTTCTTTCTGATCTGAGCATTCAGCTAACAGAGTTAAACCATACTTTTGATTGAGCTGTTTTGAAACACTCTGTCTGTAGAAAATGCAACTGGACATTCGTAGCGCTAAGTGGGTAATAGTGGAAAAAAGAATATGTTCAAATATAAACTACACAGAAGCATTGTATGAAACTTCTTTCTGTTCTGTGCATTCAACTAACAGAGTTGAACCTTACTTTTGATTGAGCCGTTCTGAAACACTCTTTCTGTAGAAACTGCAATTGGACATTCTGAGCGCTAGGAGGCCTATATTGGGAAAAAGAATGTCTACAAATAAAAACTACACAGAAGAACTCTGTGAAACTTCTTTCTGTTCTGTTTGTTCAACTAAAAGAGGTGAACCTTAGTTTTGATTGAGCCATTCTGAAACACTCTTTCTGTAGAAAATGCAAGTGGAGATTCGGAGCGCTAAGAGGGTAATAGTGGAAAAAGGAATGTCTCCAAATATAAACTACACAGAATCATTCTGTGAAACTTCTTTCTGATCTGTGCATTCAGCTAACAGACTTAAACCATACTTTTGATTGAGCAGATCTGAACACTCTTTCTGTAGAAAATGCAACTGGACATTTGGAGCGCTAAGAGAGTAGTAGTGGAATAAGGAATATATTCAAATATAAACTACACAGAAGCATTCTGTGAAACTTCTTTCTGATCTGAGCATTCAGCTAACAGAGTTAAACCATACTTTTGATTGAGCAGTTTTGAAACACTCTGTCTGTAGAAAATGCATCTGGACATTCGTAGCGCTAAGTGGGTAATAGTGGAAAAAGAATATGTTCAAATATAAACTACACAGAAGCATTGTATGAAACTTCTTTCTGTTCTGTGCATTCAACTGACAGAGTTGAACCTTACTTTTGATTGAGCCTTTCTGAAACACTCTTTCTGTAGAAAGTGCAATTGGACATTCTGAGCGCAAAGAGGGCTATATTGGGAAAAATAATATCTTCAAATAAAAACTACACAGAAGCATTGTGTGAAACTTATTTCTAATATGTTCATTAAGCTAACAGAGTTAAACCATACTTTTGATTGCGCAGTTCTGAACACTCTTTCTGTAGAAAATGCAAGTGGACATTCGGAGCGCTAAGAGGGTAATAGTGGAAAAAGGAATATATTCAAATATAAACTACACAGTAGCATTCTGTGAAAATTCTTTCTGTTCTGTGCATTCAACTAACAGAGTTGAACCTTACATTTGATTGAGCCGTTCTGAAACACTCTTTCTGTAGAAACTGCAATTGGACATGCTAAGCGCTAAGAGGCCTACATTGGGAAAAAGAATATCTTCAAATAAAAGCTACACAGATGCATTCTGTGAAACTTATTTCTGATCTGTAAATTCACTTAACAGAGATAAAACATATTTTTGATTGAGCAGTTATGAAACACTCTTTTTGTAGAAAATGCAAGTGGAGATTCGGAGCGCTAAGAGGGTAATAGTGGAAAAAGGAATGTCTTCAAATATAAACTACACAGAATCATTCGGTGAAACTTCTTTCTGATCTCTGCATTCAGCTAACAGAGTTAAACCATACTTTTGATTGAGCAGATCTGAACACTCTTTCTGTAGAAAATGCAACTGGACATTTGGAGCGCTAAGAGCGTAGTAGTGGAAAAAGGAATATATTCAAATATACACTACACAGAAGCATTCTGTGAAACTTCTTTCTGATCTGAGCATTCAGCTAACAGAGTTAAACCATACTTTTGATTGAGCAGTTTTGAAACACTCTGTCTGTAGAAAATGCAACTGGACATTCGTAGCGCTAAGTGGGTAATAGTGGAAAAAAGAATATGTTCAAATATAAACTACACAGAAGCATTGTATGAAACTTCTTTCTGTTCTGTGCATTCAACTAACACAGTTGAACCTTACTTTTGATTGAGCATTTCTGAAACAATCTTTCTGTAGAAACTGCAATTGGACATTCTGAGCGCTAAGAGGCCTCAATTGGGAAAAATAATATCTTCAAATAAAAACTACACAGAAGCATTGTGTGAAACTTATTTCTGATATGTTCATTAAGCTAACAGAGTTAAACCATACTTTTGATTGCGCAGTTCTGAACACTCTTTCTGTAGAAAATGCAAGTGGACATTCGGAGCGCTAAGAGTGTAATAGTGGAAAAAGGTATATATTGAAATATAAACTACACAGTAGCATTCTGTGAAAATTCTTTCTGTTCTGTGCATTCAACTAACAGAGTTGAACCTTACTTTTGATTGAGCCGTTCTGAAACACTCTTTCTGTAGAAACTGCAATTGGACATGCTTAGCGCTAAGAGGCCTATATTGGGAAAAAGAATATCTTCAAATAAAAACTACACAGATGCATTCTGTGAAACTTATTTCTGATCTGTAAATTCAGTTAACAGAGATAAAACATATTTTTGATTGAGCAGTTATGAAACACTCTTTCTGTAGAAAATGCAAGTGGAGATTCGGAGCGATAAGAGGGTAATAGTGGAAAAAGGAATGTCTCCAAATATAAACTACACAGAATCATTCGGTGAAACTTTTTTCTGATCTGTGAATTCAGCTAACAGAGTTAAACCATACTTTTGATTGAGCAGATCTGAACACTCTTTCTGTAGAAAATGCAACTGGACATTTGGAGCGCTAAGAGAGTAGTAGTGGAAAAAGGAATATATTCAAATATAAACTACACAGAAGCATTCTGTGAAACTTCTTTCTGATCTGAGCATTCAGCTAACAGAGTTAAACCATACTTTTGATTGAGCTGTTTTGAAACACTCTGTCTGTAGAAAATGCAACTGGACATTCGTAGCGCTAAGTGGGTAATAGTGGAAAAAAGAATATGTTCAAATATAAACTACACAGAAGCATTGTATGAAACTTCTTTCTGTTCTGTGCATTCAACTAACAGAGTTGAACCTTACTTTTGATTGAGCCGTTCTGAAACACTCTTTCTGTAGAAACTGCAATTGGACATTCTGAGCGCTAGGAGGCCTATATTGGGAAAAAGAATGTCTACAAATAAAAACTACACAGAAGAACTCTGTGAAACTTCTTTCTGTTCTGTTTGTTCAACTAAAAGAGGTGAACCTTAGTTTTGATTGAGCCATTCTGAAACACTCTTTCTGTAGAAAATGCAAGTGGAGATTCGGAGCGCTAAGAGGGTAATAGTGGAAAAAGGAATGTCTCCAAATATAAACTACACAGAATCATTCTGTGAAACTTCTTTCTGATCTGTGCATTCAGCTAACAGACTTAAACCATACTTTTGATTGAGCAGATCTGAACACTCTTTCTGTAGAAAATGCAACTGGACATTTGGAGCGCTAAGAGAGTAGTAGTGGAATAAGGAATATATTCAAATATAAACTACACAGAAGCATTCTGTGAAACTTCTTTCTGATCTGAGCATTCAGCTAACAGAGTTAAACCATACTTTTGATTGAGCAGTTTTGAAACACTCTGTCTGTAGAAAATGCATCTGGACATTCGTAGCGCTAAGTGGGTAATAGTGGAAAAAGAATATGTTCAAATATAAACTACACAGAAGCATTGTATGAAACTTCTTTCTGTTCTGTGCATTCAACTGACAGAGTTGAACCTTACTTTTGATTGAGCCTTTCTGAAACACTCTTTCTGTAGAAAGTGCAATTGGACATTCTGAGCGCAAAGAGGGCTATATTGGGAAAAATAATATCTTCAAATAAAAACTACACAGAAGCATTGTGTGAAACTTATTTCTAATATGTTCATTAAGCTAACAGAGTTAAACCATACTTTTGATTGCGCAGTTCTGAACACTCTTTCTGTAGAAAATGCAAGTGGACATTCGGAGCGCTAAGAGGGTAATAGTGGAAAAAGGAATATATTCAAATATAAACTACACAGTAGCATTCTGTGAAAATTCTTTCTGTTCTGTGCATTCAACTAACAGAGTTGAACCTTACATTTGATTGAGCCGTTCTGAAACACTCTTTCTGTAGAAACTGCAATTGGACATGCTAAGCGCTAAGAGGCCTACATTGGGAAAAAGAATATCTTCAAATAAAAGCTACACAGATGCATTCTGTGAAACTTATTTCTGATCTGTAAATTCACTTAACAGAGATAAAACATATTTTTGATTGAGCAGTTATGAAACACTCTTTTTGTAGAAAATGCAAGTGGAGATTCGGAGCGCTAAGAGGGTAATAGTGGAAAAAGGAATGTCTTCAAATATAAACTACACAGAATCATTCGGTGAAACTTCTTTCTGATCTCTGCATTCAGCTAACAGAGTTAAACCATACTTTTGATTGAGCAGATCTGAACACTCTTTCTGTAGAAAATGCAACTGGACATTTGGAGCGCTAAGAGCGTAGTAGTGGAAAAAGGAATATATTCAAATATACACTACACAGAAGCATTCTGTGAAACTTCTTTCTGATCTGAGCATTCAGCTAACAGAGTTAAACCATACTTTTGATTGAGCAGTTTTGAAACACTCTGTCTGTAGAAAATGCAACTGGACATTCGTAGCGCTAAGTGGGTAATAGTGGAAAAAAGAATATGTTCAAATATAAACTACACAGAAGCATTGTATGAAACTTCTTTCTGTTCTGTGCATTCAACTAACACAGTTGAACCTTACTTTTGATTGAGCATTTCTGAAACAATCTTTCTGTAGAAACTGCAATTGGACATTCTGAGCGCTAAGAGGCCTCAATTGGGAAAAATAATATCTTCAAATAAAAACTACACAGAAGCATTGTGTGAAACTTATTTCTGATATGTTCATTAAGCTAACAGAGTTAAACCATACTTTTGATTGCGCAGTTCTGAACACTCTTTCTGTAGAAAATGCAAGTGGACATTCGGAGCGCTAAGAGTGTAATAGTGGAAAAAGGTATATATTGAAATATAAACTACACAGTAGCATTCTGTGAAAATTCTTTCTGTTCTGTGCATTCAACTAACAGAGTTGAACCTTACTTTTGATTGAGCCGTTCTGAAACACTCTTTCTGTAGAAACTGCAATTGGACATGCTTAGCGCTAAGAGGCCTATATTGGGAAAAAGAATATCTTCAAATAAAAACTACACAGATGCATTCTGTGAAACTTATTTCTGATCTGTAAATTCAGTTAACAGAGATAAAACATATTTTTGATTGAGCAGTTATGAAACACTCTTTCTGTAGAAAATGCAAGTGGAGATTCGGAGCGATAAGAGGGTAATAGTGGAAAAAGGAATGTCTCCAAATATAAACTACACAGAATCATTCTGTGAAACTTCTTTCTGATCTGTGCATTCAGCTAACAGAGTTAAACCATACTTTTGATTGAGCAGATCTGAACACTCTTTCTGTAGAAAATGCAACTGGACATTTGGAGCGCTAAGAGAGTAGTAGTGGAAAAGGGAATATATTCAAATATAAACTACACAGAAGCATTCTGTGAAACTTCTTTCTGATCTGAGCATTCAGCTAACAGATTTAAACCATACTTTTGATTGAGCAGTTTTGAAACACTCTGTCTGTAGAAAGTGTAACTGGACATTCGTAGCGCTAAGTGGGTAATAGTGGAAAAAAGAATATGTTCAAATATAAACTACACAGAAGCATTGTATGAAACTTCTTTCTGTTCTGTGCATTCAACTAACAGAGTTGAACCTTACTTCTGATTGAGCCTTTCTGAAACTCTCTTTCTGTAGAAACTGCAATTGGACATTCTGAGCCCTAAGAGGCCTATATTAGGAAAAATAATATCTTCAAATAAAAACTACACAGAAGCATTGTGTGAAACTTATTTCTGATATGTTCATTAAGCTAACAGAGTTAAACCATACTTTTGATTGCGCAGTTCTGAACACTCTTTCTGTAGAAAATGCAAGTGGACATTCGGAGCGCTAAGAGCGTAATAGTGGAAAAAGGAATATATTCAAATATAAACTACACAGTAGCATTCTGTGAAAATTCTTTCTGTTCTGTGCATTCAACTAACAGAGTTGAACCTTACTTTTGATTGAGCCGTTCTGAAACACTCTTTCTGTAGAAACTGCAATTGGACATGCTAAGCGCTAAGAGGCCTACATTGGGAAAAAGAATATCTTCAAATAAAAACTACACAGATGAATTCTGTGAAACTTATTTCTGGTCTGTAAATTCAGTTAACAGAGATAAAACATATTTTTGATGGAGCAGTTATGAAACACTGTTTTTGTAGAAAATGCAAGTGGAGATTTGGAGCGCTAAGAGGGTAATAGTGGAAAAAGGAATGTCTTCAAATATAAACTACACAGAATCATTCGGTGAAACTTCTTTCTGATCTGTGCATTCAGCTAACAGAGTTAAACCATACTTTTGATTGAGCAGATCTGAACACTCTTTCTGTAGAAAATGCAACTGGACATTTGGAGCGCTAAGAGAGTAGTAGTGGAAAAAGGAATATATTCAAATATAAACTACACAGAAGCATTCTGTGAAACTTCTTTCTGATCTGAGCATTCAGCTAACAGAGTTAAACCATACTTTTGATTGAGCGGTTTTGAAACACTCTGTCTGTAGAAAATGCAACTGGACATTCGTAGCGCTAAGTGGGTAATAGTGGAAAAAAGAATATGTTCAAATATAAACTACACAGAAGCATTGTATGAAACTTCTTTCTGTTCTGTGCATTCAACTGACAGAGTTGAACCTTACTTTTGATTGAGCCTTTCTGAAACACTCTTTCTGTAGAAAGTGCAATTGGACATTCTGAGCGCTAAGAGGCCTATAATGGGAAAAATAATATCTTCAAATAAAAACTACACAGAAGCATTGTGTGAAACTTATTTCTAATATGTTCATTAAGCTAACAGAGTTAAACCATACATTTGATTGCGCAGTTCTGAACACTCTTTCTGTAGAAAATGCAAGTGGACATTCGGAGCGCTAAGAGGGTAATAGTGGAAAAAGGAATATATTCAAATATAAACTACACAGTAGCATTCTGTGAAAATTCTTTCTGTTCTGTGCATTCAACTAACAGAGTTGAACCTTACTTTTGATTGAGCCGTTCTGAAACACTCTTTCTGTAGAAACTGCAATTGGACATGCTAAGCGCTAAGAGGCCTACATTGGGAAAAAGAATATCTTCAAATAAAAACTACACAGATGAATTCTGTGAAACTTATTTCTGGTCTGTAAATTCAGTTAACAGAGATAAAACATATTTTTGATGGAGCAGTTATGAAACACTGTTTTTGTAGAAAATGCAAGTGGAGATTTGGAGCGCTAAGAGGGTAATAGTGGAAAAAGGAATGTCTTCAAATATAAACTACACAGAATCATTCGGTGAAACTTCTTTCTGATCTGTGCATTCAGCTAACAGAGTTAAACCATACTTTTGATTGAGCTGATCTGAACACTCTTTCTGTAGAAAATGCAACTGGACATTTGGAGCGCTAAGAGCGTAGTAGTGGAAAAAGTAATATATTCAAATATAAACTACACAGAAGCATTCTGTGAAACTTCTTTCTGATCTGAGCATTCAGCTAACAGAGTTAAACCATACTTTTGATTGAGCAGTTTTGAAACACTCTGTCTGTAGAAAATGCAACTGGACATTCGTAGCGCTAAGTGGGTAATAGTGGAAAAAAGAATATGTTCAAATATAAACTACACAGAAGCATTGTATGAAACTATTTTCTGTTCTGTGCATTCAACTAACAGAGTTGAACCTTACTTTTGATTGAGCCGTTCTGAAACACTCTTTCTGTAGAAACTGCAATTGGACATTCTGAGCGCTAAGAGGCCTATATTGGGAAAAAGAATGTCTACAAATAAAAACTACACAGAAGAATTGTGTGAAACTTCTTTCTGTTCTGTTTGTTCAACTAAAAGAGTTGAACCTTAGTTTTGATTGAGCCGTTCTGAAACACTCTTTGTGTAGTAAATACAAGTGGAGATTCGGAGCGCTAAGATGGTAATAGTGGAAAAAGGAATGTCTCCAAATATAAACTACACAGAATCATTCTGTGAAACTTCTTTCTGATCTGTGCATTCAGCTAACAGAGTTAAACCATACTTTTGATTGAGCAGATCTGAACACTCTTTCTTTAGAAAATGCAACTGGACATTGGGAGCGCTAAGAGAGTAGTAGTGGAAAAAGGAATATATTCAAATACTAACTACACAGAAGCACTCTGTGAAACTTCTTTCTGATCTGAGCATTCAGCTAACAGAGTTAAACCATACTTTTGATTGAGCAGTTTTGAAACACTCTGTCTGTAGAAAATGCAACTGGACATTCATAGAGCTAAGTGGGTAATAGTGGAAAAAAGAATATGTTCAAATATAAACTACACAGAAGCATTGTATGAAACTTCTTTCTGTTCTGTGCATTCAACTAACAGAGTTGAAACTTACTTTTGATTGAGCCTTTCTGAAACACTCTTTCTGTAGAAACTGCAATTGGACATTCTGAGCGCTAAGAGGCCTCTATTGGGAAAAATAATATCTTCAAATAAAAACTACACAGAAGCATTTGTGAAACTTATTTCTGATATGTTCATTAAGCTAACAGAGTTAAACCATACTTTTGATTGCGCAGTTCTGAACACTCTTTCTGTAGAAAATGCAAGTGGACATTCGGAGCGCTAAGAGTGTAATAGTGGAAAAAGGTATATATTGAAATATAAACTACACAGTAGCATTCTGTGAAAATTCTTTCTGTTCTGTGCATTCAACTAACAGAGTTGAACCTTACTTTTGATTGAGCCGTTCCGAAACACTCTTTCTGTAGAAACTGCAATTGGACATGCTTAGCGCTAAGAGGCCTATATTGGGAAAAAGAATATCTTCAAATAAAAACTACACAGATGCATTCTGTGAAACTTATTTCTGATCTGTAAATTCAGTTAACAGAGATAAAACATATTTTTGATTGAGCAGTTATGAAACACTCTTTCTGTAGAAAATGCAAGTGGAGATTCGGAGCGATAAGTGGGTAATAGTGGAAAAAGGAATGTCTCCAAATATAAACTACACAGAATCATTCGGTGAAACTTTTTTCTGATCTGTGCATTCAGCTAACAGAGTTAAACCATACTTTTGATTGAGCAGATCTGAACACTCTTTCTGTAGAAAATGCTACTGGACATTTGGAGCGCTAAGAGAGTAGTAGTGGAAAAAGGAATATATTCAAATATAAACTACACAGAAGCATTCTGTGAAACTTCTTTCTGATCT
The DNA here is from genome assembly GCF_028878055.3 of Symphalangus syndactylus. Classification (NCBI taxonomy): domain Eukaryota; kingdom Metazoa; phylum Chordata; class Mammalia; order Primates; family Hylobatidae; genus Symphalangus; species Symphalangus syndactylus. Next base: position 13,641,450 of record NC_072447.2, on the reverse strand, counting down.
GAGCATTCAGCTAACAGAGTTAAACCATACTTTTGATTGAGCTGTTTTGAAACACTCTGTCTGTAGAAAGTGTAACTGGACATTCGTAGCGCTAAGTGGGTAATAGTGGAAAAAAGAATATGTTCAAATATAAACTACACAGAAGCATTGTATGAAACTTCTTTCTGTTCTGTGCATTCAACTGACAGAGTTGAACCTTACTTTTGATTGAGCCTTTCTGAAACACTCTTTCTGTAGAAAGTGCAATTGGACATTCTGAGCGCTAAGAGGCCTATATTGGGAAAAATAATATCTTCAAATAAAAACTACACAGAAGCATTGTGTGAAACTTATTTCTAATATGTTCATTAAGCTAACAGAGTTAAACCATACATTTGATTGCGCAGTTCTGAACACTCTTTCTGTAGAAAATGCAAGTGGACATTCGGAGCGCTAAGAGGGTAATAGTGGAAAAAGGAATATATTCAAATATAAACTACACAGTAGCATTCTGTGTAAATTCTTTCTGTTCTGTGCATTCAACTAACAGAGTTGAATCTTACTTTTGATTGAGCCGTTCTGAAACACTCTTTCTGTAGAAACTGCAATTGGACATGCTAAGCGCTAAGAGGCCTACATTGGGAAAAAGAATATCTTCAAATAAAAGCTACACAGATGCATTCTGTGAAACTTATTTCTGATCTGTAAATTCACTTAACAGAGATAAAACATATTTTTGATTGAGCAGTTATGAAACACTCTTTTTGTAGAAAATGCAAGTGGAGATTCGGAGCGCTAAGAGGGTAATAGTGGAAAAAGGAATGTCTTCAAATATAAACTACACAGAATCATTCGGTGAAACTTCTTTCTGATCTGTGCATTCAGCTAACAGAGTTAAACCATACTTTTGATTGAGCAGATCTGAACACTCTTTATGTAGAAAATGCAACTGGACATTTGGAGCGCTAAGAGCGTAGTAGTGGAAAAAGGAATATATTCAAATATACACTACACAGAAGCATTCTGTGAAACTTCTTTCTGATCTGAGCATTCAGCTAACAGAGTTAAACCATACTTTTGATTGAGCAGTTTTGAAACACTCTGTCTGTAGAAAATGCAACTGGACATTCGTAGCGCTAAGTGGGTAATAGTGGAAAAAAGAATATGTTCAAATATAAACTACACAGAAGCATTGTATGAAACTTCTTTCTGTTCTGTGCATTCAACTAACACAGTTGAACCTTACTTTTGATTGAGCATTTCTGAAACACTCTTTCTGTAGAAACTGCAATTGGACATTCTGAGCGCTAAGAGGCCTCAATTGGGAAAAATAATATCTTCAAATAAAAACTACACAGAAGCATTGTGTGAAACTTATTTCTGATATGTTCATTAAGCTAACAGAGTTAAACCATACTTTTGATTGCGCAGTTCTGAACACTCTTTCTGTAGAAAATGCAAGTGGACATTCGGAGCGCTAAGAGTGTAATAGTGGAAAAAGGTATATATTGAAATATAAACTACACAGTAGCATTCTGTGAAAATTCTTTCTGTTCTGTGCATTCAACTAACAGAGTTGAACCTTACTTTTGATTGAGCCGTTCTGAAACACTCTTTCTGTAGAAACTGCAATTGGACATGCTTAGCGCTAAGAGGCCTATATTGGGAAAAAGAATATCTTCAAATAAAAACTACACAGATGCATTCTGTGAAACTTATTTCTGATCTGTAAATTCAGTTAACAGAGATAAAACAAATTTTTGATTGAGCAGTTATGAAACACTCTTTCTGTAGAAAATGCAAGTGGACATTCGGAGCGCTAACATGGTAAGAGTGGAAAAAGGAATATATTCAAATATAAACTACACAGTAGCATTCTGTGAAAATTCTTTCTGTTCTGTGCATTCAACTAACAGAGTAGAACCTTACTTTTGATTGAGCCGTTCTGAAACACTCTTTCTGTAGAAACTGCAATTGGACATGCTAAGCGCTAAGAGGCCTACATTGGGAAAAAGAATATCTTCAAATAGAAACTACACAGATGCATTCTGTGAAACTTATTTCTGATCTGTAAATTCAGTTAACAGAGATAAAACATATTTTTGATTGAGCAGTTATGAAACACTCTTTTTGTAGAAAATGCAAGCGGAGATTCGGAGCGCTAAGAGGGTAATAGTGGAAAAAGGAATGTCTTCAAATATAAACTACACAGAATCATTCGGTGAAACTTCTTTCTGATCTGTGCATTCAGCAAACAGAGTTAAACCATACTTTTGATTGAGCAGATTTGAACACTCTTTCTGTAGAAAATGCAACTGGACATTTGGAGCGCTAAGAGCGTAGTAGTGGAAAAAGGAATATATTCATATATAAACTACACAGAAGCATTCTGTGAAACTTCTTTCTGATCTGAGCATTCAGCTAACAGAGTTAAACCATACTTTTGATTGAGCAGTTTTGAAACACTCTGTCTGTAGAAAATGCAACTGGACAATCGTAGCGCTAAGTGGGTAATACTGGAAAAAAGAATATGTTCAAATATAAACTACACAGAAGCATTGCATGAAACTTCTTTCTGTTCTGTGCATTCAACTAACAGAGTTGAACCTTACTTTTGATTGAGCCGTTCTGAAACACTCTTTCTGTAGAAACTGCAATTGGACATTCTGAGCGCTCAGAGGCCTATATTGGGAAAAAGAATGTCTACAAATAAAAACTACACAGAAGAATTGTGTGAAACTTCTTTCTGTTCTGTTGGTTCAACTAAAAGATTTGAACCTTAGTTTTGATTGAGCCGTTCTGAAACACTCTTTCTGTAGAAAATGCAAGTGGAGATTCGGAGTGCTAAGAGGGTAATAGTGGAAAAAGGAATGTCTCCAAATATAAACTACACAGAATCATTCTGTGAAACTTCTTTCTGATCTGTGCATTCAGCTAACAGAGTTAAACCATACTTTTGATTGAGCAGATCTGAACCCTCTTTCTGTAGAAAATGCAACTGGACATTTGGAGCGCTAAGAGAGTAGTAGTGGATAAAGGAATATATTCAAATATAAACTAAACAGAAGCATTCTGTGAAACTTCTTTCTGATCTGAGCATTCAGCTAACAGAGTTAAACCATACTTTTGATTGAGCAGTTTTGAAACACTCTGTCTGTAGAAAATGCAACTGGACATTCGTAGCGCTAAGTGGGTAATAGTGGAAAATAGAATATGTTCAAATATAAACCACACAGAAGCATTGTATGAAACTTCTTTCTGTTCTGTGCATTCAACTAACACAGTTGAACCTTACTTTTGATTGAGCCTTTCTGAAACACTCTTTCTGTAGAAACTGCAATTGGACATTCTGAGCGCTAAGAGGCCTCTATTGGGAAAAATAATATCTTCAAATAAAAACTACACAGAAGCATTGTGTGAAACTTATTTCTGATATGTTCATTAAGCTAACAGAGTTAAACCATACTTTTGATTGCGCAGTTCTGAACACTCTTTCTGTTGAAAATGCAAGTGGACATTCTGAGCGCTAAGAGGGTAATAGTGGAAAAAGGAATATATTCAAATATAAACTACATAGTAGCATTCTGTGAAAATACTTTCTGTTCTGTGCATTCAACTAACAGAGTTGAACCTTACTTTTGATTGAGCCATTCTGAAACACTCTGTCTGTAGAAACTGCAATTGGACATGCTAAGTGCTAAGAGGCCTACATTGGGAAAAAGAATATCTTCAAATAAAAACTACACAGATGCATTCTGTGAAACTTATTTCTGATCTGTATATTCAGTTAACAGAGATAAAACATATTTTTGATTGAGCAGTTATGAAACACTCTTTTTGTAGAAAATGCAAGTGGAGATTCGGAGCGCTAAGAGGGTAATAGTGGAAAAAGGAATGTCTTCAAATATAAACTACACAGAATCATTCGGTGAAACTTCTTTCTGATCTGTGCATTCAGCTAACAGAGTTAAACCATACTTTTGATTGAGCAGATCTGAACACTCTTTCTGTAGAAAATGCAACTGGACATTTGGAGCGCTAAGAGCGTAGCAGTGGAAAAAGGAATATATTCAAATATAAACTACACAGAAGCATTCTGTGAAACTTCTTTCTGATCTGAGCATTCAGCTAACAGAGTTAAACCATACTTTTGATTGAGCAGTTTTGAAACACTCTGTCTGTAGAAAATGCAACTGGACATTCGTAGCGCTAAGTGGGTAATAGTGGAAAAAAGAATATGTTCAAATATAAACTACACAGAAGCATTGTATGAAACTTCTTTCTGTTCTGTGCATTCAACTAACAGAGTTGAACCTTACTTTTGATTGAGCCGTTCTGAAACACTCTTTCTGTAGAAACTGCAATTGGACATTCTGAGCGCTAAGAGGCCTATATTGGGAAAAAGAATGTCTACCAATAAAAACTACACAGAAGAATTGTGTGAAACTTCTTTCTGTTCTGTTTGTTCAACTAAAAGAGTTGAACCTTAGTTTTGATTGAGCCGTTCTGAAACACTCTTTCTGTAGAAAATGCAAGTGGAGATTCGGAGCGCTAAGAGGGTAATAGTGGAAAAAGGAATGTCTCCAAATATAAACTACACAGAATCATTCTGTGAAACTTCTTTCTGATCTGTGCATTCAGCTAACAGAGTTAAACCATACTTTTGATTGAGCAGATCTGAACCCTCTTTCTGTAGAAAATGCAACTGGACATTTGGAGCGCTAAGAGAGTAGTAGTGGATAAAGGAATATATTCAAATATAAACTAAACAGAAGCATTCTGTGAAACTTCTTTCTGATCTGAGCATTCAGCTAACAGAGTTAAACCATACTTTTGATTGACCAGTTTTGAAACACTCTGTCTGTAGAAAATGCAACTGGACATTCGTAGCGCTAAGTGGGTAATAGTGGAAAATAGAATATGTTCAAATATAAACCACACAGAAGCATTGTATGAAACTTCTTTCTGTTCTGTGCATTCAACTAACAGAGTTGAACCTTACTTTTGATTGAGCCTTTCTGAAACACTCTTTCTGTAGAAACTGCAATTGGACATTCTGAGCGCTAAGAGGCCTCTATTGGGAAAAATAATATCTTCAAATAAAAACTACACAGAAGCATTGTGTGAAACTTATTTCTGATATGTTCATTAAGCTAACAGAGTTAAACCATACATTTGATTGCGCAGTTCTGAACACTCTTTCTGTTGAAAATGCAAGTGGACATTCTGAGCGCTAAGAGGGTAATAGTGGAAAATGGAATATATTCAAATATAAACTACACAGTAGCATTCTGTTAAAATTCATTCTGTTCTGTGCATTCTACTAACAGAGTTGAACCTTACTTTTGATTGAGCCGTTCTGAAACACTCTTTCTGTAGAAACTGCAATTGGACATGCTAAGCGCTAAGAGGCCTACATTGGGAAAAAGAATATCTTCAAATAAAAACTACACAGATGCATTCTGTGAAACTTATTACTGATCTGTAAATTCAGTTAACAGAGATAAAACATATTTTTGATTGAGCAGTTATGAAACACTCTTTTTGTAGAAAATGCAAGTGGAGATTCGGAGCGCTAAGAGGGTAATAGTGGAAAAAGGTATGTCTTCAAATATAAACTACACAGAATCATTCGGTGAAACTTCTTTCTGATCTGTGCATTCAGCTAACAGAGTTAAACCATACTTTTGATTGAGCAGATCTGAACTCTCTTTCTGTAGAAAATGCAACTGGACATTTGGAGCGCTAAGAGCGTAGTAGTGGAAAAAGGAATATATTCAAATATAAACTACACAGAAGCATTCTGTGAAACTTCTTTCTGATCTGAGCATTCAGCTAACAGAGTTAAACCATACTTTAGATTGAGCAGTTTTGAAACACTCTGTCTGTAGAAAATGCAACTGGACATTCGTAGCGATAAGTGGGTAATAGTGGAAAAAAGAATATGTTCAAATATAAACTACACAGAAGCATTGTATGAAACTTCTTTCTGTTCTGTGCATTCAACTAACAGAGTTGAACCTGACTTTTGATTGAGCCTTTCTGAAACACTCTTTCTGTAGAAACTGCAATTGGACATTCTGAGCGCTAAGAGGCCTATATTGGGAAAAATAATATCTTCAAATAAAAACTACACAGAAGCATTGTGTGAAACTTATTTCTGATATGTTCATTAAGCTAACAGAGTTAAACCATACTTTTGATTGCGCAGTTCTGAACACTCTTTCTGTAGAAAATGCAAGTGGACATTCTGAGCGCTAAGAGGGTAATAGTGGAAAAAGGAATATATTCAAATATAAACTACACAGTAGCATTCTGTGAAAATTCTTTCTGTTCTGTGCATTCAACTAACAGAGTTGAACCTAACTTTTGATTGAGCCGTTCTGAAACACTCCTTCTGTAGAAACTGCAATTGGACATTCTGAGCGCTAAGAGGCCTATATTGGGAAAAAGAATGTCTACAAATAAAAACTACACAGAAGAATTGTGTGAAACTTCTTTCTGTTCTGTTTGTTCAACTAAAAGAGTTGAACTTTAGTTTTGATTGAGCCGTTCTGAAACACTCTTTCTGTAGAAAATGCAAGTGGAGATTCGGAGCGCTAAGAGGGTAATAGTGGAAAAAGGAATGTCTCCAAATATAAACTACACAGAATCATTCTGTGAAACTTCTTTCTGATCTGTGCATTCAGCTAACAGAGTTAAACCATACTTTTGATTGAGCAGATCTGAACAATCTTTCTGTAGAAAATGCAACTGGACATTTGGAGCGCTAAGAGAGTAGTAGTGGAGAAAGGAATATATTCAAATATAAACTACACAGAAGCATTCTGTGAAACTTCTTTCTGATCTGAGCATTCAGCTAACAGAGTTAAACCATACTTTTGATTGAGCAGTTTTGAAACACTCTGTCTGTAGAAAATGCAACTGGACATTCGTAGCGCTAAGTGGGTAATAGTGGAAAATAGAATATGTTCAAATATAAACCACACAGAAGCATTGTATGAAACTTCTTTCTGTTCTGTGCATTCAACTAACACAGTTGAACCTTACTTTTGATTGAGCCTTTCTGAAACACTCTTTCTGTAGAAACTGCAATTGGACATTCTGAGCGCTAAGAGGCCTCTATTGGGAAAAATAATATCTTCAAATAAAAACTACACAGAAGCATTGTGTGAAACTTATTTCTGATATGTTCATTAAGCTAACAGAGTTAAACCATACTTTTGATTGCGCAGTTCTGAACACTCTTTCTGTTGAAAATGCAAGTGGACATTCTGAGCGCTAAGAGGGTAATAGTGGAAAAAGGAATATATTCAAATATAAACTACATAGTAGCATTCTGTGAAAATACTTTCTGTTCTGTGCATTCAACTAACAGAGTTGAACCTTACTTTTGATTGAGCCATTCTGAAACACTCTGTCTGTAGAAACTGCAATTGGACATGCTAAGTGCTAAGAGGCCTACATTGGGAAAAAGAATATCTTCAAATAAAAACTACACAGATGCATTCTGTGAAACTTATTTCTGATCTGTATATTCAGTTAACAGAGATAAAACATATTTTTGATTGAGCAGTTATGAAACACTCTTTTTGTAGAAAATGCAAGTGGAGATTCGGAGCGCTAAGAGGGTAATAGTGGAAAAAGGAATGTCTTCAAATATAAACTACACAGAATCATTCGGTGAAACTTCTTTCTGATCTGTGCATTCAGCTAACAGAGTTAAACCATACTTTTGATTGAGCAGATCTGAACACTCTTTCTGTAGAAAATGCAACTGGACATTTGGAGCGCTAAGAGCGTAGCAGTGGAAAAAGGAATATATTCAAATATAAACTACACAGAAGCATTCTGTGAAACTTCTTTCTGATCTGAGCATTCAGCTAACAGAGTTAAACCATACTTTTGATTGAGCAGTTTTGAAACACTCTGTCTGTAGAAAATGCAACTGGACATTCGTAGCGCTAAGTGGGTAATAGTGGAAAAAAGAATATGTTCAAATATAAACTACACAGAAGCATTGTATGAAACTTCTTTCTGTTCTGTGCATTCAACTAACAGAGTTGAACCTTACTTTTGATTGAGCCGTTCTGAAACACTCTTTCTGTAGAAACTGCAATTGGACATTCTGAGCGCTAAGAGGCCTATATTGGGAAAAAGAATGTCTACCAATAAAAACTACACAGAAGAATTGTGTGAAACTTCTTTCTGTTCTGTTTGTTCAACTAAAAGAGTTGAACCTTAGTTTTGATTGAGCCGTTCTGAAACACTCTTTCTGTAGAAAATGCAAGTGGAGATTCGGAGCGCTAAGAGGGTAATAGTGGAAAAAGGAATGTCTCCAAATATAAACTACACAGAATCATTCTGTGAAACTTCTTTCTGATCTGTGCATTCAGCTAACAGAGTTAAACCATACTTTTGATTGAGCAGATCTGAACCCTCTTTCTGTAGAAAATGCAACTGGACATTTGGAGCGCTAAGAGAGTAGTAGTGGATAAAGGAATATATTCAAATATAAACTAAACAGAAGCATTCTGTGAAACTTCTTTCTGATCTGAGCATTCAGCTAACAGAGTTAAACCATACTTTTGATTGACCAGTTTTGAAACACTCTGTCTGTAGAAAATGCAACTGGACATTCGTAGCGCTAAGTGGGTAATAGTGGAAAATAGAATATGTTCAAATATAAACCACACAGAAGCATTGTATGAAACTTCTTTCTGTTCTGTGCATTCAACTAACAGAGTTGAACCTTACTTTTGATTGAGCCTTTCTGAAACACTCTTTCTGTAGAAACTGCAATTGGACATTCTGAGCGCTAAGAGGCCTCTATTGGGAAAAATAATATCTTCAAATAAAAACTACACAGAAGCATTGTGTGAAACTTATTTCTGATATGTTCATTAAGCTAACAGAGTTAAACCATACATTTGATTGCGCAGTTCTGAACACTCTTTCTGTTGAAAATGCAAGTGGACATTCTGAGCGCTAAGAGGGTAATAGTGGAAAATGGAATATATTCAAATATAAACTACACAGTAGCATTCTGTTAAAATTCATTCTGTTCTGTGCATTCTACTAACAGAGTTGAACCTTACTTTTGATTGAGCCGTTCTGAAACACTCTTTCTGTAGAAACTGCAATTGGACATGCTAAGCGCTAAGAGGCCTACATTGGGAAAAAGAATATCTTCAAATAAAAACTACACAGATGCATTCTGTGAAACTTATTACTGATCTGTAAATTCAGTTAACAGAGATAAAACATATTTTTGATTGAGCAGTTATGAAACACTCTTTTTGTAGAAAATGCAAGTGGAGATTCGGAGCGCTAAGAGGGTAATAGTGGAAAAAGGTATGTCTTCAAATATAAACTACACAGAATCATTCGGTGAAACTTCTTTCTGATCTGTGCATTCAGCTAACAGAGTTAAACCATACTTTTGATTGAGCAGATCTGAACTCTCTTTCTGTAGAAAATGCAACTGGACATTTGGAGCGCTAAGAGCGTAGTAGTGGAAAAAGGAATATATTCAAATATAAACTACACAGAAGCATTCTGTGAAACTTCTTTCTGATCTGAGCATTCAGCTAACAGAGTTAAACCATACTTTAGATTGAGCAGTTTTGAAACACTCTGTCTGTAGAAAATGCAACTGGACATTCGTAGCGATAAGTGGGTAATAGTGGAAAAAAGAATATGTTCAAATATAAACTACACAGAAGCATTGTATGAAACTTCTTTCTGTTCTGTGCATTCAACTAACAGAGTTGAACCTGACTTTTGATTGAGCCTTTCTGAAACACTCTTTCTGTAGAAACTGCAATTGGACATTCTGAGCGCTAAGAGGCCTATATTGGGAAAAATAATATCTTCAAATAAAAACTACACAGAAGCATTGTGTGAAACTTATTTCTGATATGTTCATTAAGCTAACAGAGTTAAACCATACTTTTGATTGCGCAGTTCTGAACACTCTTTCTGTAGAAAATGCAAGTGGACATTCTGAGCGCTAAGAGGGTAATAGTGGAAAAAGGAATATATTCAAATATAAACTACACAGTAGCATTCTGTGAAAATTCTTTCTGTTCTGTGCATTCAACTAACAGAGTTGAACCTAACTTTTGATTGAGCCGTTCTGAAACACTCCTTCTGTAGAAACTGCAATTGGACATTCTGAGCGCTAAGAGGCCTATATTGGGAAAAAGAATGTCTACAAATAAAAACTACACAGAAGAATTGTGTGAAACTTCTTTCTGTTCTGTTTGTTCAACTAAAAGAGTTGAACTTTAGTTTTGATTGAGCCGTTCTGAAACACTCTTTCTGTAGAAAATGCAAGTGGAGATTCGGAGCGCTAAGAGGGTAATAGTGGAAAAAGGAATGTCTCCAAATATAAACTACACAGAATCATTCTGTGAAACTTCTTTCTGATCTGTGCATTCAGCTAACAGAGTTAAACCATACTTTTGATTGAGCAGATCTGAACAATCTTTCTGTAGAAAATGCAACTGGACATTTGGAGCGCTAAGAGAGTAGTAGTGGAGAAAGGAATATATTCAAATATAAACTACACAGAAGCATTCTGTGAAACTTCTTTCTGATCTGAGCATTCAGCTAACAGAGTTAAACCATACTTTTGATTGAGCAGTTTTGAAACACTCTGTCTGTAGAAAATGCAACTGGACATTCGTAGCGCTAAGTGGGTAATAGTGGAAAAAAGAATATGTTCAAATATAAACTACACAGAAGCATTGTATGAAACTTCTTTCTGTTCTGTGCATTCAACTAACAGAGTTGAACCTTACTTTTAATTGAGCCTTTCTGAAACACTCTTTCTGTAGAAACTGCAATTGGACATTCTGAGCGCTAAGAGGCCTATATTGGGAAAAATAATATCTTCGAATAAAAACTACACAGAAGCATTGTGTGAAACTTATTTCTGATATGTTCATTAAGCTAACAGAGTTAAACCATACTTTTGATTGCGCAGTTCTGAACACTCTTTCTGTAGAAAATGCAAGTGGACAATCGGAGCCTTAAGAGGGTAATAGTGGAAAAAGGAATATATTCAAATATAAACTACACAGTAGCATTCTGTGAAAATTCTTTCTGTTCTGTGCATTCAACTAACAGAGTTGAACCTTACTTTTGATTGAGCCGTTCTGAAACACTCTTTCTGTAGAAACTGCAATTGGACATGCTAAGCGCTAAGAGGCCTATATTGGGAAAAAGAATATCTTCAAATAAAAACTACACAGATGCATTCTGTGAAACATATTTCTGATCTGTAAATTCAGTTAACAGAGATAAAACATATTTTTGATTGAGCAGTTATGAAACACTCTTTTTGTTGAAAATGCAAGTGGAGATTTGGAGCGCTAAGAGGGTAATAGTGGAAAAAGGAATGTCTTCAAATATAAACTACACAGAATCATTCGGTGAAACTTGTTTCTGATCTGTGCATTCAGCTAACAGAGTTAAACCATACTTTTGATTGAGCAGATCTGAACACTCTTTCTGTAGAAAATGCAACTGGACATTTGGAGCGCTAAGAGCGTAGTAGTTGAAAAAGGAATATATTCAAATATAAACTACACAGAAGCATTCTGTGAAACTTCTTTCTGATCTGAGCATTCAGCTAACAGAGTTAAACCATACTTTTGATTGAGCAGTTTTGAAACACTCTGTCTGTAGAAAATGCAACTGGACATTCGTAGCGCTAAGTGGGTAATAGTGGAAAAAAGAATATGTTCAAATATAAACTACACAGAAGCATTGTATGAAACTTCTTTCTGTTCTGTGCATTCAACTAACAGAGTTGAACCTTACTTTTGATTGAGCCGTTCTGAAACACTCTTTCTGTAGAAACTGCAATTGGACATTCTGAGCGCTAAGAGGCCTATATTGGGAAAAAGAATGTCTACAAATAAAAACTACACAGAAGAATTGTGTGAAACTTATTTCTGATCTGTTTGTTCAACTAAAAGAGTTGAACCTTAGTTTTGATTGAGCCGTTCTGAAACAATCTTTCTGTAGAAAATGCAAGTGGAGATTCGGAGCGCTAAGAGGGTAATAGTGGAAAAGGAATGTCTCCAAATATAAACTACACAGAATCATTCTGTGAAACTTCTTTCTGATCTGTGCATAAAGCTAACAGAGTTAAACCATACTTTTGAATGAGCAGTTTTGAAACACTCTGTCTGTAGAAAATGCAACTGGACATTCGTAGCGCTAAGTGGGTAATAGTGGAAAAAAGAATATGTTCAAATATAAACTACACAGAAGCATTGTATGAAACTTCTTTCTGTTCTGTGCATTCAACTAACAGAGTTGAACCTTACTTTTGATTGAGCCGTTCTGAAACACTCTTTCTGTAGAATCTGCAATTGGACATTCTGAGCGCTAAGAGGCCTATATTGGGAAAAAGAATGTCTACCAATAAAAACTACACAGAAGAATTGTGTGAAACTTCTTTCTGTTCTGTTTGTTCAACTAAAAGATTTGAACCTTAGTTTTGATTGAGCCGTTCTGAAACACTCTTTCTGTAGAAAATGCAAGTGGAGATTCGGAGCGCTAAGAGGGTAATAGTGGAAAAGGAATGTCTCCAAATATAAACTACACAGAATCATTCTGTGAAACTTCTTTCTGATCTGTGCATTCAGCTAACAGAGTTAAACCATACTTTTGATTGAGCAGATCTGAACACTCTTTCTGTAGAAAATGCAACTGGACATTTGGAGCGCTAAGAGAGTAGTAGCAGAAAAAGGAATATATTCAAATATAAACTACACAGAAGCATTCTGTGAAACTTCTTTCTGATCTGAGCATTCAGCTAACAGAGTTAAACCATACTTGTGATTGAGCAGTTTTGAAACACTCTGTCTGTAGAAAATGCAACTGGACATTCGTAGCGCTAAGTGGGTAATAGTGGAAAAAAAATATGTTCAAATATAAACTACACAGAAGCATTGTATGAAACTTCTTTCTGTTCTGTGCATTCAACTAACACAGTTGAACCTTACTTTTGATTGAGCCTTTCTGAAACACTCTTTCTGTAGAAACTGCAATTGGACATTCTGAGCGCTAAGAGGCCTATATTGGGAAAAATAATATCTTCAAATAAAAACTACAAGAAGCATTGTGTGAAACTTATTACTGATATGTTCATTAAGCTAACAGAGTTAAACCATACTTTTGATTGCGCAGTTCTGAACACTCTTTCTGTAGAAAATGCAAATGGACATTCGGAGCGCTAAGAGGGTAATAGTGGAAAAAGGAATATATTCAAATATAAACTACACAGTAACATTCTGTGAAAATTCTTTCTGTTCTGTGCATTCAACTAACAGAGTTGAACCTTACTTTTGATTGAGCCGTTCTGAAACACTCTTTCTGTAGAAACTGCAATTGGACACGCTAAGCGCTAAGAGGCCTATATTGGGAAAAAGAATATCTTCAAATAAAAACTACACAGATGCATTCTGTGAAACTTATTTCTGATCTGTTAATTCAGTTAGCAGAGATAAAACATATTTTTGATTGAGCAGTTATGAAACACTCTTTTTGTAGAAAATGCAAGTGGAGATTCGGAGCGCTAAGAGGGTAATAGTGGAAAAAGGAATGTCCTCAAATATAAACTACACAGAATCATTCGGTGAAACTTCTTTCTGATCTGTGTTTGCAGCTAACAGAGTTAAACCATACTTTTGATTGAGCAGATCTGAACACTCTTTCTGTAGAAAATGCAACTGGACATTTGAAGCGCTAAGAGCGTAGTAGTGGAAAAAGGAATATATTCAAATATAAACTACACAGAGGCATTCTGTGAAACTTCTTTCTGATCTGAGCATTCAGCTAACAGAGTTAAACCATACTTTTGATTGAGCAGTTTTGAAACACTCTGTCTGTAGAAAATGCAACTGGACATTCGTAGCGCTAAGTGGGTAATAGTGGAAAAAAGAATATGTTCAAATATAAACTACACAGAAGCATTGTATGAAACTTCTTTCTGTTCTGTGCATTCAACTAACAGAGTTGAACCTTACTTTTTATTGAGCCGTTCTGAAATACTCTTTCTGTAGAAACTGCAATTGGACATTCTGAGCGCTAAGAGGCCTATATTGGGAAAAAGAATGTCTACAAATAAAAACTACACAGAAGAATTGTGTGAAACTTCTTTCTGTTCTGTTTGTTCAACTAAAAGAGTTGAACCTTAGTTTTGATTGAGCCGTTCTGAAACACTCTTTCTGTAGAAAATGCAAGTGGAGATTCGGAGCGCTAAGAGGGTAATAGTGGAAAAAGGAAGGTCTCCAAATATAAACTACACAGAATCATTCTGTGAAACTTCTTTCTGATCTGTGCATTCAGCTAACAGAGTTAAACCATACTTTTGATTGAGCAGATCTGAACACTCTTTCTGTAGAAAATGCAACTGGACATTTGGAGCGCTAAGAGAGTAGTAGTGGAAAAAGGAATATATTCAAATATAAACTACACAGAAGCATTCTGTGAAACTTCTTTCTGATCTGAGCATTCAGCTAACAGAGTTAAACCATACTTTTGATTGAGCAGTTTTGAAACACTCTGTCTGTAGAAAATGCAACTGGACATTCGTAGCGCTAAGTGGGTAATAGTGGAAAAAAGAATATGTTCAAATATAAACTACACAGAAGCATTGTATGAAACTTCTTTCTGTTCTGTGCATTCAACTAACAGAGTTGAACCTTACCTTTGATTGAGCCTTTCTGAAACACTCTTTCTGTAGAAACTGCAATTGGACATTCTGAGCGCTAAGAGGCCTCTATTGGGAAAAATAATATCTTCAAATAAAAACTACACAGAAGCATTGTGTGAAACTTATTTCTGATATGTTCATTAAGCTAACAGAGTTAAACCATACTTTTGATTGCGCAGTTCTGAACACTCTTTCTGTAGAAAATGCAAGTGGACATTCGGAGCGCTAAGAGGGTAATAGTGGAAAAAGGTATATATTCAAATATAAACTACACAGTAGCATTCTGTGAAAATTCTTTCTGTTCTGTGCATTCAACTAACAGAGTTGAACCTTACTTTTGATTGAGCCGTTCTGAAACACTCTTTCTGTAGAAACTGCAATTGGACATGCTAAGCGCTAAGAGGCCTACATTGGGAAAAAGAATATCTTCAAATAAAAACTACACAGATGCATTCTGTGAAACTTATTTCTGATCTGTAAATTCAGTTAACAGAGATAAAACATATTTTTGATTGAGCAGTTATGAAACACTCTTTTTGTAGAAAATGCAAGTGGAGATTCGGAGCGCTAAGAGGGTAATATTGGAAAAAGGAATGTCTTCAAATATAAACTACACAGAATCATTCGGTGAAACTTCTTTCTGATCTGTGCATTCAGCTAACAGAGTTAAACCATACTTTTGATTGAGCAGATCTGAACATTCTTTCTGTAGAAAATGCAACTGGACATTTGGAGCGCTCAGAGCGTAGTAGTGGAAAAAAGAATATATTCAAATATAAACTACACAGAAGCATTCTGTGAAACTTCTTTCTGATCTGAGCATTCAGCTAACAGAGTTAAACCATACTTGTGATTGAGCAGTTTTGAAACACTCTGTCTGTAGAAAATGCAACTGGACATTCGTAGCGCTAAGTGGGTAATAGTGGAAAAAAAATATGTTCAAATATAAACTACACAGAAGCATTGTATGAAACTTCTTACTGTTCTGTGCATTCAACTAACACAGTTGAACCTTACTTTTGATTGAGCCTTTCTGAAACACTCTTTCTGTAGAAACTGCAATTGGACATTCTGAGCGCTAAGAGGCCTATATTGGGAAAAATAATATCTTCAAATAAAAACTACAAGAAGCATTGTGTGAAACTTATTACTGATATGTTCATTAAGCTAACAGAGTTAAACCATACTTTTGATTGCGCAGTTCTGAACACTCTTTCTGTAGAAAATGCAAATGGACATTCGGAGCGCTAAGAGGGTAATAGTGGAAAAAGGAATATATTCAAATATAAACTACACAGTAGCATTCTGTGAAAATTCTTTCTGTTCTGTGCATTCAACTAACAGAGTTGAACCTTACTTTTGATTGAGCCGTTCTGAAACACTCTTTCTGTAGAAACTGCAATTGGACACGCTAAGCGCTAAGAGGCCTATATTGGGAAAAAGAATATCTTCAAATTAAAACTACACAGATGCATTCTGTGAAACTTATTTCTGATCTGTTAATTCAGTTAGCAGAGATAAAACATATTTTTGATTGAGCAGTTATGAAACACTCTTTTTGTAGAAAATGCAAGTGGAGATTCGGAGCGCTAAGAGGGTAATAGTGGAAAAAGGAATGTCCTCAAATATAAACTACACAGAATCATTCGGTGAAACTTCTTTCTGATCTGTGTATGCAGCTAACAGAGTTAAACCATACTTTTGATTGAGCAGATCTGAACACTCTTTCTGTAGAAAATGCAACTGGACATTTGAAGCGCTAAGAGCGTAGTAGTGGAAAAAGGAATATATTCAAATATAAACTACACAGAAGCATTCTGTGAAACTTCTTTCTGATCTGAGCATTCAGCTAACAGAGTTAAACCATACTTTTGATTGAGCAGTTTTGAAACACTCTGTCTGTAGAAAATGCAACTGGACATTCGTTGCGCTAAGTGGGTAATAGTGGAAAAAAGAATATGTTCAAATATAAACTACACAGAAGCATTGTATGAAACTTCTTTCTGTTCTGTGCATTCAACTAACAGAGTTGAACCTTACTTTTGATTGAGCCGTTCTGAAATACTCTTTCTGTAGAAACTGCAATTGGACATTCTGAGCGCTAAGAGGCCTATATTGGGAAAAAGAATGTCTACAAATAAAAACTACACAGAAGAATTGTGTGAAACTTCTTTCTGTTCTGTTTGTTCAACTAAAAGAGTTGAACCTTAGTTTTGATTGAGCCGTTCTGAAACACTCTTTCTGTAGAAAATGCAAGTGGAGATTCGGAGCGCTAAGAGGGTAATAGTGGAAAAAGGAAGGTCTCCAAATATAAACTACACAGAATCATTCTGTGAAACTTCTTTCTGATCTGTGCATTCAGCTAACAGAGTTAAACCATACTTTTGATTGAGCAGATCTGAACACTCTTTCTGTAGAAAATGCAACTGGACATTTGGAGCGCTAAGAGAGTAGTAGTGGAAAAAGGAATATATTCAAATATAAACTACACAGAAGCATTCTGTGAAACTTCTTTCTGATCTGAGCATTCAGCTAACAGAGTTAAACCATACTTTTGATTGAGCAGTTTTGAAACACTCTGTCTGTAGAAAATGCAACTGGACATTCGTAGCGCTAAGTGGGTAATAGTGGAAAAAAGAATATGTTCAAATATAAACTACACAGAAGCATTGTATGAAACTTCTTTCTGTTCTGTGCATTCAACTAACAGAGTTGAACCTTACCTTTGATTGAGCCTTTCTGAAACACTCTTTCTGTAGAAACTGCAATTGGACATTCTGAGCGCTAAGAGGCCTCTATTGGGAAAAATAATATCTTCAAATAAAAACTACACAGAAGCATTGTGTGAAAGTTATTTCTGATATGTTCATTAAGCTAACAGAGTTAAACCATACTTTTGATTGCGCAGTTCTGAACACTCTTTCTGTAGAAAATGCAAGTGGACATTCGGAGCGCTAAGAGGGTAATAGTGGAAAAAGGAATATATTCAAATATAAACTACACAGTAGCATTCTGTTAAAATTCTTTCTGTTCTGTGCATTCAACTAACAGAGTTGAACCTTACTTTTGATTGAGCCGTTCTGAAACACTCTTTCTGTAGAAACTGCAATTGGACATGCTAAGCGCTAAGAGGCCTACATTGGGAAAAAGAATATCTTCAAATAAAAACTACACAGATGCATTCTGTGAAACTTATTTCTGATCTGTAAATTCAGTTAACAGAGATAAAACATATTTTTGATTGAGCAGTTATGAAACACTCTTTTTGTAGAAAATGCAAGTGGAGATTCGGAGCGCTAAGAGGGTAATAGTGGAAAAAGGAATGTCTTCAAATATAAACTACACAGAATCATTCGGTGAAACTTCTTTCTGATCTGTGCATTCAGCTAACAGAGTTAAACCATACTTTTGATTGAGCAGATCTGAACACTCTTTCTGTAGAAAATGCAACTGGACATTTGGAGCGCTCAGAGCGTAGTAGTGGAAAAAGGAATATATTCAAATATAAACTACACAGAAGCATTCTGTGAAACTTCTTTCTGATCTGAGCATTCAGCTAACAGAGTTAAACCATACTTTTGAATGAACAGTTTTGAAACACTCTGTCTGTAGAAAATGCAACTGGACATTCTTAGCGCTAAGTGGGTAATAGTGGAAAAAAGAATATGTTCAAATATAAACTACACAGAAGCATTGTATGAAATTTCTTTCTGTTCTGTGCATTCAACTAACAGGGTTGAACCTTACTTTTGATTGAGCCGTTCTGAAACACTCTTTCTGTAGAAACTGCAATTGGACATTCTGAGCGCTAAGAGGCCTATATTGGGAAAAGGAATGTCTACAAGTAAAAACTACACAGAAGAATTGTGTGAAACTACTTTCTGTTCTGTTTGTTCAACTAAAAGAGTTGAACCTTAGTTTTGATTGAGCCGTTCTGAAACACTCTTTCTGTAGAAAATGCAAGTGGAGATTCGGAGCGCTAAGAGGGTAATAGTGGAAAAAGGAATGTCTCCAAATATAAATTACACAGAATCATTCTGTGAAACATCTTTCTGATCTGTGCATTCAGCTAACAGAGTTAAACCATACTTTTGATTGAGCAGATCTGAACACTCTTTCTGTAGAAAATGCAACTGGACATTTGGAGCGCTAAGAGAGTAGTAGTGGAAAAAGGAATATATTCAAATATAAACTACACCGAAGCATTCTGTGAAACTTCTTTCTGATATGAGCATTCAGCTAACAGAGTTAAACCATACTTTTGATTGAGCAGTTTTGAAACACTCTGTCTGTAGAAAATGCAACTGGACATTCCTAGCGCTAAGTGGGTAATAGTGGAAAATAGAATATGTTCAAATATAAACTACACAGAAGTATTGTATGAAACTTCTTTCTGTTCTGTGCATTCAACTAACAGAGTTGAACCTTACTTTTGATTGAGCCTTTCTGAAACACTCTTTCTGTAGAAACTGCAATTGGACATTCTGAGCGCTAAGAGGCCTCTATTGGGAAAAATAGTATCTTCAAATAAAAACTACACAGAAGCATTGTGTGAAACTTATTTCTGATATGTTCATTAAGCTAACAGAGTTAAACCATACTTTTGATTGCGCAGTTCTGAACACTCTTTCTGTTGAAAATGCAAGTGGACATTCTGAGCGCTAAGAGGGTAATAGTTGAAAAAGGAATATATTCAAATATAAACTACACAGTAGCATTCTGTGAAAATTCTTTCTGTTCTGTGCATTCAACTAACAGAGTTGAACCTTACTTTTGATTGAGCCATTCTGAAACACTCTGTCTGTAGAAACTGCAATTGGACATGCTAAGTGCTAAGAGGCCTACATTGGGAAAAAGAATATCTTCAAATAAAAACTACACAGATGCATTCTGTGAAACTTATTTCTGATCTGTAAATTCAGTTAACAGAGATAAAACATATTTTTGATTGAGCAGTTATGAAACACTCTTTTTGTAGAAAATGCAAGTGGAGATTCGGAGCGCTAAGAGGGTAATAGTGGAAAAAGGAATGTCTTCAAATATAAACTACACAGAATCATTTGGTGAAACTTCTTTCTGATCTGTGCATTCAGCTAACAGAGTTAAACCATACTTTTGATTGAGCAGATCTGAACACTCTTTCTGTAGATAACGCAACTGGACATTTGGAGCGCTAAGTGCGTAGTAGTGGAAAAACGAATATATTCAAATATAAACTACACAGAATCATTCTGTGAAACTTCTTTCTGATCTGAGCATTCAGCTAACAGAGTTAAACCATACTTTTGATTGAGCAGTTTTGAAACACTCTGTCTGTTGAAAATGCAACTGGACATTCGTAGCGCTAAGTGGGTAATAGTGCAAAAAAGAATATGTTCAAATATAAACTACACAGAAGCATTGTATGAAACTTCTTTCTGTTCTGTGCATTCAACTAACAGAGTTGAACCTTACTTTTGATTGAGCCGTTCTGAAACACTCTTTCTGTAGAAACTGCAATTGGACATTCTGAGCGCTAAGAGGCCTATATTGGGAAAAAGAATGTCTACAAATAAAAACTACACAGAAGAATTGTGTGAAATTTCTTTCTGTTCTGTTTGTTCAACTAAAAGAGTTGAACCTTAGTTTTGATTGAGCCGTTCTGAAACACTCTTTCTGTAGAAAATGCAAGTGGAGATTCGGAGCGCTAAGAGGGTAATAGTGGAAAAAGGAATGTCTCCAAATATAAACTACACAGAATCATTCTGTGAAACTTCTTTCTGATCTGTGCATTCAGCTAACAGAGTTAAACCATACTTTTGATTGAGCAGATCTGAACCCTCTTTCTGTAGAAAATGCAACTGGACATTTGGAGCGCTAAGAGAGTAGTAGTGGAAAAAGGAATATATTCAAATATAAACTAAACAGAAGCATTCTATGAAACTTCTTTCTGATCTGAGCATTCAGCTAACAGAGTTAAACCATACTTTTGATTGAGCAGTTTTGAAACAATCTGTCTGTGGAAAATGCAACTGGACATTCGTAGCGCTAAGTGGGTAATAGTGGAAAATAGAATATGTTCAAATATAAACTACACAGAAGCATTGTATGAAACTTCTTTCTGTTCTGTGCATTCAACTAACAGAGTTTAACCTTACTTTTGATTGAGCCTTTCTGAAACACTCTTTCTGTAGAAACTGCAATTGGACATTCTGAGCGCTAAGAGGCCTCTATTGGGAAAAATAATATCTTCAAATAAAAACAACACAGAAGCATTGTGTGAAACTTATTTCTGATATGTTCATTAAGCTAACAGAGTTAAACCATACTTTTGATTGCGCAGTTCTGAACACTCTTTCTGTTGAAAATGCAAGTGGACATTCTGAGCGCTAAGAGGGTAATAGTGGAAAATGGAATATATTCAAATATAAACTACACAGTAGCATTCTGTTAAAATTCATTCTGTTCTGTGCATTCAACTAACAGATTTGAACCTTACTTTTGATTGAGCCGTTCTGAAACACTCTTTCTGTAGAAACTGCAATTGGACATGCTAATCGCTAAGAGGCCTACATTGGGAAAAAGAATATCTTCAAATAAAAACTACACAGATGCATTCTTTGAAACTTATTACTGATCTGTAAATTCAGTTAACAGAGATAAAACATATTTTTGATTGAGCAGTTATGAAACACTCTTTTTGTAGAAAATGCAAGTGGAGATTCGGAGCGCTAAGAGGGTAATAGTGGAAAAAGGAATGTCTTCAAATATAAACTACACAGAATCATTCGGTGAAACTTCTTTCTGATCTGTGCATTCAGCTAACAGAGTTAAACCATACTTTTGATTGAGCAGTTCTGAACTCTCTTTCTGTAGAAAATGCAACTGGACATTTGGAGCGCTAAGAGCGTAGTAGTGGAAAAAGGAATATATTCAAATATAAACTACACAGAAGCATTCTGTGAAACTTCTTTCTGATCTGAGCATTCAGCTAACAGAGTTAAACCATACTTTTGATTGAGCAGTTTTGAAACACTCTGTCTGTAGAAAATGCAACTGGACATTCGTAGCGATAAGTGGGTAATAGTGGAAAAAAGAATATGTTCAAATATAAACTACACAGAAGCATTGTATGAAACTTCTTTCTGTTCTGTGCATTCAACTAACAGAGTTGAACCTGACTTTTGATTGAGCCTTTCTGAAACACTCTTTCTGTAGAAACTGCAATTGGACATTCTGAGCGCTAAGAGGCATATATTGGGAAAAATAATATCTTCAAATAAAAACTACACAGAAGCATTGTGTGAAACTTATTTCTGATATGTTCATTAAGCTAACAGAGTTAAACCATACTTTTGATTGCGCAGTTCTGAACACTCTTTCTGTAGAAAATGCAAGTGGACATTCTGAGCGCTAAGAGGGTAATAGTGGAAAAAGGAATATATTCAAATATAAACTACACAGTAGCATTCTGTGAAAATTCTTTCTGTTCTGTGCATTCAACTAACAGAGTTGAACCTAACTTTTGATTGAGCCGTTCTGAAACACTCTTTCTGTAGAAACTGCAATTGGACATTCTGAGCGCTAAGAGGCCTATATTGGGAAAAAGAATGTCTACAAATAAAAACTACACAGAAGAATTGTGTGAAACTTCTTTCTGTTCTGTTTGTTCAACTAAAAGAGTTGAACTTTAGTTTTGATTGAGCCTTTCTGAAACACTCTTTCTGTAGAAAATGCAAGTGGAGATTCGGAGCGCTAAGAGGGTAATAGTGGAAAAAGGAATGTCTCCAAATATAAACTACACAGAATCATTCTGTGAAACTTCTTTCTGATCTGTGCATTCAGCTAACAGAGTTAAACCATACTTTTGATTGAGCAGATCTGAACAATCTTTCTGTAGAAAATGCAACTGGACATTTGGAGCGCTAAGAGAGTAGTAGTGGAGAAAGGAATATATTCAAATATAAACTACACAGAAGCATTCTGTGCAACTTCTTTCTGATCTGAGCATTCAGCTAACAGAGTTAAACCATACTTTTGATTGAGCAGTTTTGAAACACTCTGTCTGTAGAAAATGCAACTGGACATTCGTAGCGCTAAGTGGGTAATAGTGGAAAAAAGAATATGTTCAAATATAAACTACACAGAAGCATTGTATGAAACTTCTTTCTGTTCTGTGCATTCAACTAACAGAGTTGAACCTGACTTTTGATTGAGCCTTTCTGAAACACTCTTTCTGTAGAAATTGCAATTGGACATTCTGAGCGCTAAGAGGCCTATATTGGGAAAAATAATATCTTCAAATAAAAACTACACAGAAGCATTGTGTGAAACTTATTTCTGATATGTTCATTAAGCTAACAGAGTTAAACCATACTTTTGATTGCGCAGTTCTGAACACTCTTTCTGTAGAAAATGCAAGTGGACATTCGGAGCGCTAAGATTGTAATAGTGGAAAAAGGAATATATTCAAATATAAACTACACAGTAGCATTCTGTGAAAATTCTTTCTGTTCTGTGCATTCAACTAACAGAGTTGAACCTTACTTTTGATTGAGCCGTTCTGAAAAACTCTTTCTGTAGAAACTGCAATTGGACATGCTAAGCGCTAAGAGGCCTACATTGGGAAAAAGAATATCTTCAAATAAAAACTACACAGATGCATTCTGTGAAACTTATTTCTGATCTGTAAATTCAGTTAACAGAGATAAAATATATTTTTGATTGAGCAGTTATGAAACACTCTTTTTGTAGAAAATGTAAGTGGAGATTCGGAGGGCTAAGAGGGTAATAGTGGAAAAAGGAATGTCTTCAAATATAAACTACACAGAATCACTCGGTGAAACTTCTTTCGGATCTGTGCATTCAGCTAACAGAGTTAAACCATACTTTTGATTGAGCAGATCTGAACACTCTTTCTGTAGAAAATGCAACTGGACATTTGGAGCGCTAAGAGCGTAGTAGTGGAAAAAGGAATATATTCAAATATAAACTACACAGAAGCATTCTGTGAAACTTCTTTCTGATCTGAGCATTCAGCTAACAGAGTTAAACCATACTTTTGATTGAGCAGTTTTGAAACACTCTGTCTGTAGAAAATGCAACTGGATATTCGTAGCGCTAAATGGGTAATAGTGGAAAAAAAATATGTTCAAATATAAACTACACAGAAGCATTGTATGAAACTTCTTTCTGTTCTGTGCATTCAACTAACAGAGTTGAACCTTACTTTTGATTGAGCCGTTCTGAAACACTCTTTCTGGAGAAACTGCAATTGGACATTCTGAGCGCTAAGAGGCCTATATTGGGAAAAAGATTGTCTACAAATAAAAACTACACAGAAAAATTGTGTGAAACTTCTTTCTGTTCTGTTTGTTCAACTAAAAGAGTTGAACCTTAGTTTTGATTGAGCCGTTCTGAAACACTCTTTCTGTAGAAAATGCAAGTGGAGATTCGGAGCGCTAAGAGGGTAATAGTGGAAAAAGGAATGTCTCCAAATATAAACTACACAGAATCATTCTGTGAAACTTCTTTCTGATCTGTGCATTCAGCTAACAGAGTTAAACCATACTTTTGATTGAGCAGATCTGAACACTCTTTCTGTAGAAAATGCAACTGGACATTTGGAGCGCTAAGAGAGTAGTAGTGGAAAAAGGAATACATTCAAATATAAACTACACAGAAGCATTCTGTGAAACTTCTTTCTGATCTGAGCATTCAGCTAACAGAGTTAAACCATACTTTTGATTGAGCAGTTTTGAAACACTCTGTCTGTAGAAAATGCAACTGGACATTCGTAGCGCTAAGTGGGTAATAGTGGAAAAAAGAATATGTTCAAATATAAACTACACAGAAGCATTGTATGAAACTTCTTTCTGTTCTGTGCATTCAACTAACAGAGTTGAACCTTACTTTTGATTGAGCCTTTCTGAAACACTGTTTCTGTAGAAACTGCAATTGGACATTCTGAGCGCTAAGAGGCCTCTATTGGGAAAAATAATATCTTCAAATAAAAACTACACAGAAGCATTGTGTGAAACTTATTTCTGATATGTTCATTAAGCTAACAGAGTTAAACCATACTTTTGATTGCGCAGTTCTGAACACTCTTTCTGTAGAAAATGCAAGTGGACATTCTGAGCGCTAAGAGGGAAATAGTGGAAAAAGGAATATATTCAAATATAAACTACATAGTAGCATTCTGTGAAAATTCTTTCTGTTCTGTGCATTCAACTAACAGAGTTGAACCTTACTTTTGATTGAGCCGTTCTGAAACACTCTTTCTGTAGAAACTGCAATTGGACATGCTAAGCGCTAAGAGGCCTACATTGGGAAAAAGAATATCTTCAAATAAAAACTACACAGATGCATTCTGTGAAACTTATTTCTGATCTGTAAATTCAGTTAACAGAGATAAAACATATTTTTGATTGAGCAGTTATGAAACACTCTTTTTGAAGAAAATGCAAGTGGAGATTCGGAGCGCTAAGAGGGTAATAGTGGAAAAAGGAATGTCTTCAAATATAAACTACACAGAATCATTCGGTGAAACTTCTTTCTGATCTGTGCATTCAGCTAACAGAGTTAAACCATATTTTTGATTGAGCAGATCTGAACATTCTTTCTGTAGAAAATGCAACTGGACATTTGGAACGTTAAGAGCGTAGTAGTGGAAAAAGGAATATATTCAAATATAAACTACACAGAAGCATTCTGTGAAACTTCTTTCTGATCTGAGCATTCAGCTAACAGAGTTAAACCATACTTTTGATTGAGCAGTTTTGAAACACTCTGTCTGTAGAAAATGCAACTGGACATTCGTAGCGCTAAGTGGGTAATAGTGGAAAAAAGAATATGTTCAAATATAAACTACACAGAAGCATTGTATGAAACTTCTTTCTGTTCTGTGCATTCAACTAACAGAGTTGAACCTTACTTTTGATTGAGCCTTTCTGAAACACACTTTCTGTAGAAACTGCAATTGGACATTCTGAGCGCTAAGAGGCCTCTATTGGGAAAAATAATATCTTCAAATAAAAACTACACAGAAGCATTGTGTGAAACTTATTTCTGATATGTTCATTAAGCTAACAGAGTTAAACCATACTTTTGATTGCGCAGTTCTGAACACTCTTTCTGTAGAAAATGCAAGTGCACATTCGGAGCGCTAAGAGGGAAATAGTGGAAAAAGGAATATATTCAAATATAAACTACACAGTAGCATTCTGTGAAAATTCTTTCTGTTCTGTGCATTCAACTAACAGAGTTGAACCTTACTTTTGATTGAGCCGTTCTGAAACACTCTTTCTGTAGAAACTGCAATTGGACATGCTAAGCGCTAAGAGGCCTACATTGGGAAAAAGAATATCTTCAAATAAAAACTACACAGATGCATTCTGTGAAACTTATTTCTGATCTGTAAATTCAGTTAACAGAGATAAAACATATTTTTGATTGAGCAGTTATGAAACACTCTTTTTGTAGAAAATGCAAGAGGAGATTCGGAGCGCTAAGAGGGTAATAGTGGAAAAAGGAATGTCTTCAAATATAAAATACACAGAATCATTCGGTGAAACTTCTTTCTGATCTGTGCATTCAGCTAACAGAGTTAAACCATATTTTTGATTGAGCAGATCTGAACATTCTTTCTGTAGAAAATGCAAATGGACATTTGGAGCGTTAAGAGCGTAGTAGTGGAAAAAGAATATATTCAAATATAAACCACACAGAAGCATTCTGTGAAACTTCTTTCTGATCTGAGCATTCAGCTAACAGAGTTAAACCATACTTTTGATTGAGCAGTTTTGAAACACTCTGTCTGTAGAAAATGCAACTGGACATTCGTAGCGCTAAGTGGGTAATAGTGGAAAAAAGAATATGTTCAAATATAAACTACACAGAAGCATTGTATGAAACTTCTTTCTGTTCTGTGCATTCAACTAACAGAGTTGAACCTTACTTTTGATTGAGCCGTTCTGAAACACTCTTTCTGTAGAAACTGCAATTGGACATTCTGAGCGCTAAGAGGCCTATATTGGGAAAAAGAATGTCTACAAATAAAAACTACACAGAAGAATTGTGTGAAACTTCTTTCTGTTCTGTTTGTTCAACTAAAATAGTTGAACCTTAGTTTTGATTGAGCCGTACTGAAACACTCTTTCTGTAGAATATGCAAGTGGAGATTCGGAGCGCTAAGAGGGTAATAGTGGAAAAAGGAATGTCTCCAAATATAAACTACACAGAATCATTCTGTGAAACTTCTTTCTGATCTGTGCATTCAGATAACAGAGTTAAACCACACTTTTGATTGAGCAGATCTGAACACTCTTTCTGTAGAAAATGCAACTGGACATTTGGATCGCTAAGAGAGTAGTAGTGGAAAAAGGAATATATTCAAATATAAACTACACAGAAGCATTCTGTGAAACTTCTTTCTGATCTGAGCATTCAGCTAACAGAGTTAAACCATTCTTTTGATTGAGCAGTTTTGAAACACTCTGTCTGTAGAAAATGCAACTGGACATTCGTAGCGCTAAGTGGGTAATAGTGGAAAAAAGAATATGTTCAAATATAAACTACACAGAAGCATTGTATGAAACTTCTTTCTGTTCTGTGCATTCAACTAACAGAGTTGAACCTTACTTTGATTGAGCCTTTCTGAAACACTCTTTCTGTAGAAACTGCAATTGGACATTCTGAGCGGTAAGAGGCCTATATTGGGAAAAATAATATCTTCAAATAAAAACTACACAGAAGCATTGTGTGAAACTTATTACTGATATGTTCATTAAGCTAACGGAGTTAAACCATACTTTTGATTGCGCAGTTCTGAACACTCTTTCTGTAGAAAATGCAAATGGACATTCGGAGCGCTAAGAGGGTAATAGTGGAAAAAGGAATATATTCAAATATAAACTACACAGTAGCATTCTGTGAAAATTCTTTCTGTTCTGTGCATTCAGCTAACAGAGTTGAACCTTACTTTTGATTGAGCCGTTCTGAAACACTCTTTCTGTAGAAACTGCCATTGGACATGCTAAGCGCTAAGACGCCTATATTGGGAAAAAGAATATCTTCAAATAAAAACTACACAGATGCATTCTGTGAAACTTATTTCTGATCTGTAAATTCAGTTAACAGAGATAAAACATATTTTTGATTGAGCAGTTATGAAACACTCTTTTTGTAGAAAATGCAAGTGGAGATTCGGAGCGCTAAGAGGGTAATAGTGGAAAAAGGAATGTCTTCAAATATAAACTACACAGAATCATTCGGTGAAACTTCTTTCTGATCTGTGCATGCAGCTAACAGTGTTAAACCATACTTTTGATTGAGCAGATCTGAACACTCTTTCTGTAGAAAATGCAACTGGACATTTGGAGCGCTAAGAGCGTAGTAGTGGAAAAAGGAATATATTCAAATATAAACTACACAGAAGCATTCTGTGAAACTTCTTTCTGATCTGAGCATTCAGCTAACAGAGTTAAACCATACTTTTGATTGAGCAGTTTTGAAACACTCTGTCTGTAGAAAATGCAACTGGACATTCGTAGCACTAAGTGGGTAATAGTGGAAAAAAGAATATGTTCAAATATAAACTACACAGAAGCATTGTATGAAACTTCTTTCTGTTCTGTGCATTCAACTAACAGAGTTGAACCTTACTTTTGATTGAGCCGTTCTGAAACACTCTTTCTGTAGAAACTGCAATTGGACATTCTGAGCGCTAAGAGGCCTATAATGGGAAAAAGAATGTCTACAAATAAAAACTACACAGAAGAATTGTGTGAAACTTCTTTCTGTTCTGTTTGTTCAACTAAAAGATTTGAACCTTAGTTTTGATTGAGCCGTTCTGAAACACTCTTTCTGTAGAAAATGCAAGTGGAGATTCGGAGCGCTAAGAGGGTAATAGTGGAAAAAGGAATGTCTCCAAATATAAACTACACAGAATCATTCTGTGAAACTTCTTTCTGATCTGTGCATTCAGCTAACAGAGTTAAACCATACTTTTGATTAAGCAGATCTGAACACTCTTTCTGTAGAAAATGCAAATGGACATTTGGAGCGCTAAGAGAGTAGTAGTGGAAAAAGGAATATATTCAAATATAAACTACACCGAAGCATTCTGTGAAACTTCTTTCTGATCTGAGCATTCAGCTAACAGAGTTAAACCATACTTTTGATTGAGCAGTTTTGAAACACTCTGTCTGTAGAAAATGCAACTGGACATTCGTAGCGCTAAGTGGGTAATAGTGGAAAAAAGAATATGTTCAAATATAAACTACACAGAAGCATTGTATGAAACTTCTTTCTGTTCTGTGCATTCAACTAACAGAGTTGAACCTGACTTTTGATTGAGCCTTTCTGAAACACTCTTTCTGTAGAAACTGCAATTGGACATTCTGAGCGCTAAGAGGCCTATATTGGGAAAAATAATATCTTCAAATAAAAACTACACAGAAGCATTGTGTGAAACTTATTTCTGATCTGTTCATTAAGCTAACAGAGTCAAACCATTCTTTTGATTGCGCAGTTCTGAACACTCTTTCTGTAGAAAATGCAAGTGGACATTCGGAGCGCTAAGAGGGTAATAGTGGAAAAAGGAATATATTCAAATATAAACTACACAGTAGCATTCTGTGAAAATTCTTTCTGTTCTGTGCATTCAACTAACAGAGTTGAACCTTATTTTGATTGAGCCGTTCTGAAACACTCTTTCTGTAGAAACTGCAATTGGACATGCTAAGCGCTAAGAGGCCTACATTGGGAAAAAGAATATCTTCAAATAAAAACTACACAGATGCATTCTGTGAAACTTATTTCTGATCTGTAAATTCAGTTAACAGAGATAAAACATATTTTTGATTGAGCAGTTTTGAAACACTCTTTTTGTAGAAAATGCAAGTGGAGATTCGGAGCTAAGAGGGTAATAGTGGAAAAACGAATGTCCTCAAATATAAACTACACAGAATCATTCGGTGAAACTTCTTTCTGATCTGTGCATTCAGATAACAGAGTTAAAACATACTTTTGATTGAGCAGATCTGAACACTCTTTCTGTAGAATATGCAACTGGACATTTGGAGCGCTAAGAGCGTAATAGTGGAAAAAGGAATATATTCAAATATAAACTACACAGAAGCATTCTGTGAAACTTCTTTCTGATCTGAGCATTCAGCTAACAGAGTTAAACCATACTTTTGGTTGAGCAGTTTTGAAACACTCTGTCTGTAGAAAATGCAACTGGACATTCGTAGCGCTAAGTGGGTAATAGTGGAAAAAAGAATATGTTCAAATATAAACTACACAGAAGCATTGTATGAAACTTCTTTCTTTTCTGTGCTTTCAACTAACAGAGTTGAACCTTACTTTTGATTGAGCCGTTCTGAAACACTCTTTCTGTACAAACTGCAATTGGACATTCTGAGCGCTAAGAGGCCTATATTGGGAAAAAGAATGTCTACAAATAAAAACTACACAGAAGTATTGTGTGAAACTTCTTTCTGTTCTGTTTGTTCAACTAAAAGAGTTGAACCTTAGTTTTGATTGAGCCGTTCTGAAACACTCTTTCTGTAGAAAATGCAAGTGGAGATTCGGAGCGCTAAGAGGGTAATAGTGGAAAAAGGAATGTCTCCAAATATAAACTACACAGAATCATTCTGTGAAACTTCTTTCTGATCTGTGCATTCAGCTAACAGAGTTAAACCATACTTTTGATTGAGCAGATCTGAACACTCTTTCTGTAGAAAATGCAACTGGACATTTGGAGCGCTAAGAGTGTAGTAGTGGAAAAAGGAATATATTCAAATATAAACTACACAGAAGCATTCTGTGAAACTTCTTTCTGATCTGAGCATTCAGCTAACAGAGTTAAACCATACTTTTGATTGAGCAGTTTTGAAACACTCTGTCTGTAGAAAATGCAACTGGACATTCGTAGCACTAAGTGGGTAATAGTGGAAAAAAGAATATGATCAAATATAAACTACACAGAAGCATTGTATGAAAATTCTTTCTGTTCTGTGCATTCAACTAACAGAGTTGAACCTGACTTTTGATTGAGCCTTTCTGAAACACTCTTTCTGTAGAAACTGCAATTGGACATTCTGAGCGCTAAGAGGCCTCTATTGGGAAAAATAATATCTTCAAATAAAAACTACACAGAAGCATTGTGTGAAACTTATTTCTGATATGTTCATTAAGCTAACAGAGTTAAACCATACTTTTGATTGCGCAGTTCTGAACACTCTTTCTGTAGAAAATGCAAGTGGACATTCGGAGCGCTAAGAGGGTAATAGTGGAAAAAGGAATATATTCAAATATAAACTACACAGTAGCATTCTGTGAAAATTCTTTCTGTTCTGTGCATTCAACTAACAGAGTTGAACCTTACTTTTGATTGAGCCGTTCTGAAACACTCTTTCTGTAGAAACTGCAATTGGACATGCTAAGCGCTAAGAGGCCTACATTGGGAAAAAGAATATCTTCCAATAGAAACTACACAGATGCATTCTGTGAAACTTATTTCTGATCTGTAAATTCAGTTACCAGAGATAAAACATATTTTTGATTGAGCAGTTATGAAACACTCTTTTTGTAGAAAATGCAAGTGGAGATTCGGAGCGCTAAGAGGGTAATAGTGGAAAAAGGAATGTCTCCAAATATAAACTACACAGAATCATTCTGTGAAACTTCTTTCTGATCTGTGCATTCAGCTAACAGAGTTAAACCATACTTTTGATTGAGCAGATCTGAACACTCTTTCTGTAGAAAATGCAACTGGACATTTTGAGCGCTAAGAGAGTAGTAGTGGAAAAAGCAATATATTCAAATATAAACTACACAGAAGCATTCTGTGAAACTTCTTTCGAATCTGAGCATTCAGCTAACAGAGTTAAACCATACTTTTGATTGAGCAGGTTTGAAACACTCTGTCTGTAGAAAATGCAACTGGACATTCGTAGCGCTAAGTGGGTAATAGTGGAAGAAAGAATATGTTCAAATATAAACTACACAGAAGCATTGTATGAAACTTCTTTCTGTTCTGTGCATTCAACTAACAGAGTTGAACCTTACTTTTGATTGAGCCTTTCTGAAACACTCTTTCTGTAGAAACTGCAATTGGACATTCTGAGCGATAAGAGGCCTATATTGGGAAAAATAATATCTTCAAATAAAAACTACACAGAAGCATTGTGTGAAACTTATTTCTGATATGTTCATTAAGCTAACAGAGTTAAACCATAATTTTGATTGCGCAGTTCTGAACACTCTTTCTGTAGAAAATGCAAGTGGACATTCGGAGCGCTAAGAGGGTATTAGAGGAAAAAGGAATATATTCAAATATAAACTACACAGTAGCATTCTGTGAAAATTCTTTCTGTTCTGTGCATTCAACTAACAGAGTTGAACCTTACTTTTGATTGAGCCGTTCTGAAACACTCTTTCTGTAGAAACTGCAATTGGACATGCTAAGCGCTAAGAGGCCTACATTGGGAAAAAGAATATCTTCAAATAAAAACTACACAGATGCATTCTGTGAAACTTATTTCTGATCTGTAAATTCAGTTAACAGAGATAAAACATATTTTTGATTGAGCAGTTATGAAACACTCTTTTTGTAGAAAATGCAAGTGGAGATTCGGAGCGCTAAGAGGGTAATAGTGGAAAAAGGAATGTCTTCAAATATAAACTACACAGAATTATTCGGTGAAACTTCTTCCTCATCTGTGCATTCAGCTAACAGAGTTAAACCATACTTTTGATTGAGCAGATCTGAACACTCTTTCTGTAGAAAATGCAACTGGACATTTGGAGCGCTAAGAGCATAGTAGTGGAAAAAGGAATATATTCAAATATAAACTACACAGAAGCATTCTGTGAAACTTCTTTCTGATCTGAGCATTCAGCTAACAGAGTTAAACCATACTTTTGATTGAGCAGTTTTGAAACACTCTGTCTGTAGAAAATGCAACTGGACATTCGTAGCGCTAAGTGGGTAATAGTGGAAAAAAGAATATGTTCAAATATAAACTACACAGAAGCATTGTATGAAACTTATTTCTGTTCTGTGCATTCAACTAACAGAGTTGAACCTTACTTTTGATTGAGCCGTTCTGAAACACTCTTTCTGTAGAAACTGCAATTGGACATTCTGAGTGCTAAGAGGCCTATATTGGGAAAAAGAATGTCTACAAATAAAAACTACACAGAAGAATTGTGTGAAACTTCTTTCTGTTCTGTTTGTTCAACTAAAAGAGTTGAACCTTAGTTTTGATTGAGCCGTTCTGAAACACTCTTTCTGTAGAAAATGCAAGTGGAGATTCGGAGCGCTAAGAGGGTAATAGTGGAAAAAGGAATGTCTCCAAATATAAACTACACAGAATCATTCTGTGAAACTTCTTTCTGATCTGTGCATTCAGCTAACAGAGTTAAACCATACTTTTGATTGAGCAGATCTGAACACTCTTTCTGTAGAAAATGCAACTGGACATTTGGAGCGCTAAGAGATTAGTAGTGGAAAAAGGAATATATTCAAATATAAACTACACAGAAGCATTCTGTGAAACTTCTTTCTGATCTGAGCATTCAGCTAACAGAGTTAAACCATACTTTTGATTGAGCAGTTTTGAAACACTCTGTCTGAAGGAAATGCAACTGGACATTCGTAGCGCTAAGTGGGTAATAGTGGAAAAAAATATGTTCAAATATAAACTACACAGAAGCATTGTATGAAATTTCTTTCTGTTCTGTGCATTCAGCTAACAGAGTTGAACCTTACATTTGATTGAGCCTTTCTGAAACACTCTTTCTGTAGAAACTGCAATTGGACATTCTGAGCGCTAAGAGGCCTCTATTGGGAAAAATAATATCTTCAAATAAAAACTACACAGAAGCATTGTGTGAAACTTATTTCTGATATGTTCATTAAGCTAACAGAGTTAAACCATACTTTTGATTGCGCAGTTATGAAACACACTTTTTGTAGAAAATGCAAGTGGACATTCGGAGCGCTAAGAGTGTAATAGTGGAAAAAGGAATGTCTTCAAATATAAACTACACAGAATCATTCGGTGAAACTTCTTTCTGATCTGTGCATTCAGCTAATAGAGTTAAACCGTACTTTTGATGGAGCAGATCTGAACACTCTTTCTCTAGAAAATGCAACTGGACATTTGAGCGCTAAGAGCGTAGTAGTGGAAAAAGGAATATATTCAAATATAAACTAAACAGAAGCATTCTGTGAAACTTCTTTCTGATCTGAGCATTCAGCTAACAGAGTTAAACCATACTTTTGATTGAGCAGGTTTGAAACACTCTGTCTGTAGAAAATGCAACTGGACATTCGTAGCGCTAAGTGGGTAATAGTGGAAAAAAGAATATGTTCAAATATAAACTACACAGAAGCATTGTATGAAACTTCTTTCTGTTCTGTGCATTCAACTAACAGAGTTGAACCTGACTTTTGATTGAGCCTTTCTGAAACACTCTTTCTGTAGAAACTGCAATTGTACATTCTGAGCGCTAAGAGGCCTCTATTGGGAAAAATAATATCTTCAAATAAAAACTACACAGAAGCATTGTGTGAAACTTATTTCTGATATGTTCATTAAGCTAACAGAGTTAAACCATACTTTTGATTGCGCAGTTCTGAACACTTTTTCTGTAGAAAATGCAAGTGGACATTCGGAGCGCTAAGAGGGTAATAGTGGAAAAAGGAATATATTCAAATATAAACTACACAGTAGCATTCTGTGAAAATTCTTTCTGTTCTGTGCATTCAACTAACAGAGTTGAACCTTACTTTTGATTGAGCCGTTCTGAAACACTCTTTCTGTAGAAACTGCAATTGGTCATGCTAAGCGCTAAGAGGCCTACATTGGGAAAAAGAATATCTTCAAATAAAAACTACACAGATGCATTCTGTGAAACTTATTTCTGATCTGTAAATTCAGTTAACAGAGATAAAACATATTTTTGATTGAGCAGTTATGAAACACTCTTTTTGTAGAAAATGCAAGTGGAGATTCGGAGCGCTAAGAGGGTAATAGTGGAAAAAGGAATGTCTTCAAATATAAACTACACAGAATCATTCGGTGAAACTTCTTTCTGATCTGTGCGTTCAGCTAACAGAGTTAAACCATACTTTTGATTGAGCAGATCTGAACACTCTTTCTGTAGAAAATGCAACTGGACATTTGGAGCGCTAAGAGCGTAGTAGTGGAAAAAGGAATATATTCAAATATAATCTACACAGAAGCATTCTGTGAAACTTCTTTCTGATCTGAGCATTCAGCTAACAGAGTTAAACCATACTTTTGATTGAGCAGTTTTGAAACACTCTGTCTGTAGAAAATGCAACTGGACATTCGTAGCGCTAAGTGGGTAATAGTGGAAAAAAGAATATGTTCAAATATAAACTACACAGAAGCATTGTATGAAACTTCTTTCTGTTCTGTGCATTCAACTAACAGAGTTGAACCTTACTTTTGATTGAGCCGTTCTGAAACACTCTTTCTGTAGAAACTGCAATTGGACATTCTGAGCGCTAAGAGGCCTATATTGGGAAAAAGAATGTCTACAAATAAAAACTACACAGAATAATTGTGTGAAACTTCTTTCTGTTCTGTTTGTTCAACTAAAAGAGTTGAACCTTAGTTTTGATTGAGCAGTTATGAAACACTATTTTGTAGAAAATGCAAGTGGAGATTCGGAGCGCTAAGAGGGTAATAGTGGAAAAAGGAATGTCTCCAAATATAAACTACACAGAATCATTCTGTGAAACTTCTTTCTGATCTGTGCATTCAGCTAACAGAGTTAAACCATACTTTTGATTGAGCAGATCTGAACACTCTTTCTGTAGAAAATGCAACTGGACATTTGGAGCGCTAAGAGAGTAGTAGTGGAAAAAGGAATATATTCAAATATAAACTACACAGAAGCATTCTGTGAAACTTCTTTCTGATCTGAGCATTCAGCTAACAGAGTTAAACCATACTTTTGATTGAGCAGTTTTGAAACACTCTGTCTGTAGAAAATGCAACTGGACATTCGTAGCGCTAAGTGGGTAATAGTGGAAAAAAGAATATGTTCAAATATAAACTACACAGAAGCATTGTATGAAACTACTTTCTGTTCTGTGCATTCAACTAACAGAGTTGAACCTGACTTTTGATTGAGCCTTTCTGAAACACTCTTTCTGTAGAAACTGCAATTGGACATTCTGAGCGCTAAGAGGCCTCTATTGGGAAAAATAATATCTTCAAATAAAAACTACACAGAAGCATTGTGTGAAACTTATTTCTGATATGTTCATTAAGCTAACAGAGTTAAACCATACTTTTGATTGCGCAGTTCTGAACACTCTTTCTGTAGAAAATGCAAGTGGACATTCGGAGCGCTAAGAGTGTAATAGTGGAAAAAGGAATACATTCAAATATAAACTACACAGTAGCATTCTGTGAAAATTCTTTCTGTTCTGTGCATTCAACTAACAGAGTTGAACCTTACTTTTGATTGAGCCGTTCTGAAACACTCTTTCTGTAGAAACTGCAATTTTACATGCTAAGCGCTAAGAGGCCTACATTGGGAAAAAGAATATCTTCAAATAAAAACTACACAGATGCATTCTGTGAAACTTATTTCTGATCTGTAAATTCAGTTAACAGAGATAAAACATATTTTTGATTGAGCAGTTATGAAACACTCTTTTTGTAGAAAATGCAAGTGGAGATTCGGAGCGCTAAGAGGGTAATAGTGGAAAAAGGAATGTCTTCAAATATAAACTACACAGAATCATTCGGTGAAACTTCTTTCTGATCTGTGCATTCAGCTAACAGAGTTAAAACATACTTTTGATTGAGCAGATCTGAACACTCTTTCTGTAGAAAATGTAAATGGACATTTGGAGCGCTAAGAGCGTAGTAGTGGAAAAAGGAATATATTCAAATATAATCTACACAGAAGCATTCTGTGAAACTTCTTTCTGATCTGAGCATTCAGCTAACAGAGTTAAACCATACTTTTGATTGAGCAGTTTTGAAACACTCTGTCTGTAGAAAATGCAACTGGACATTCGTAGCGCTAAGTGGGTAATAGTGGAAAAAAGAATATGTTCAAATATAAACTACACAGAAGCATTGTATGAAACTTCTTTCTGTTCTGTGCATTCAACTAACAGAGTTGAACCTTACTTTTGATTGAGCCGTTCTGAAACACTCTTTCTGTAGAAACTGCAATTGGACATTCTGAGCGCTAAGAGGCCTATATTGGGAAAAAGAATGTCTACAAATAAAAACTACACAGAAGAATTGTGTGAAACTTCGTTCTGTTCTGTTTGTTCAACTAAAAGAGTTGAACCTTAGTTTTGATTGAGCCGTTCTGAAACACTCTTTCTGTAGAAAATGCAAGTGGAGATTCGGAACGCTAAGAGGGTAATAGTGGAAAAAGGAATGTCTCCAAATATAAACTACACAGAATCATTCTGTGAAACTTCTTTCTGATCTGTGCATTCAGCTAACAGAGTTAAACCATACTTTTGATTGAGCAGATCTGAACACTCTTTCTGTAGAAAATGCAACTGGACATTTGGAGCGCTAAGAGAGTAGTAGTGGAAAAAGGAATATATTCAAATATAAACTACACAGAAGCATTCTGTGAAACTTCTTTCCGATCTGAGCATTCAGCTAACAGAGTTAAACCATACTTTTGATTGAGCAGTTTTGAAACACTCTGTCTGTAGAAAATGCAACTAGACATTCGTAGCGCTAAGTGGGTAATAGTGGAAAAAAGAATATGTTCAAATATAAACTACACAGAAGCATTGTATGAAATTCCTTTCTGTTCTGTGCATTCAACTAACAGAGTTGAACCTTACATTTGATTGAGCCTTTCTGAAACACTCTTTCTGTAGAAACTGCAATTGGACATTCTGAGCGCTAAGAGGCATCTATTGGGAAAAATAATATCTTCAAATAAAAACTACACAGAAGCATTGTGTGAAACTTATTTCTGATATGTTCATTAAGCTAACAGAGTTAAACCATACTTTTGATTGCGCAGTTCTGAACACTCTTTCTGTAGAAAATGCAAGTGAACATTCGGAGCGCTAAGAGGGTAATAGTGGAAAAAGGAATATATTCAAATATAAACTACACAGTAGCATTCTGTGAAAATTCTTTCTGTTCTGTGCATTCAACTAACAGAGTTGAACCTTACTTTTGATTGAGCCGTTCTGAAACACTCTTTCTGTAGAAACTGCAATTGGACATGCTAAGCGCTAAGAGGCCTACATTGGGAAAAAGAATATCTTCAAATAAAAACTACACAGATGCATTCTGTGAAACTTATTTCTGATCGGTAAATTCAGTTAACAGAGATAAAACATATTTTTGATTGAGCAGTTATGAAACACTCTTTTTGTAGAAAATGCAAGTGGAGATTCGGAGCGCTAAGAGGGTTATAGTGGAAAAAGGAATGTCTTCAAATATAAACTACACAGAATCATTCGGTGAAACTTCTTTCTGATCTGTGCATTCAGCTAACAGAGTTAAAACATAATTTTGATTGAGCAGATCTGAACACTCTTTCTGTAGAAAATGCAACTGGACATTTGGAGCGCTAAGAGCGTAGTAGTGGAAAAAGGAATATATTCAAATATAAACTACACAGAAGCATTCTGTGAAACTTCTTTCTGATCTGAGCATTCAGCTAACAGAGTTAAACCATACTTTTGATTGAGCAGTTTTGAAACACTCTGTCTGTAGAAAATGCAACTGGACATTCGTAGCGCTAAGTGGGTAATAGTGGAAAAAAGAATATGTTCAAATATAAACTACACAGAAGCATTGTATGAAACTTCTTTCTGTTCTGTGCATTCAACTAACAGAGTTGAACCTTACTTTTGATTGAGCCGTTCTGAAACACTCTTTCTGTAGAAACTGCAATTGGACATTCTGAGCGCTAAGAGGCCTATATTGGGAAAAAGAATGTCTACAAATAAAAACTACACAGAAGAATTGTGTGAAACTTCGTTCTGTTCTGTTTGTTCAACTAAAAGAGTTGAAACTTAGTTTTGATTGAGCCGTTCTGAAACACTCTTTCTGTAGAAAATGCAAGTGGAGATTCGGAGCGCTAAGAGGGTAATAGTGGAAAAAGGAATGTCTCCAAATATAAACTACACAGAATCATTCTGTGAAACTTCTTTCTGATCTGTGCATTCAGCTAACAGTGTTAATCCATACTTTTGATTGAGCAGATCTGAACACTCTTTCTGTAGAAAATGCAACTGGACATTTGGAGCGCTAAGAGAGTAGTAGTGGAAAAAGGAATATATTCAAATATAAACTACACAGAAGCATTCTGTGAAACTTCTTTCCGATCTGAGCATTCAGCTAACAGAGTTAAACCATACTTTTGATTGAGCAGTTTTGAAACACTCTGTCTGTAGAAAATGCAACTAGACATTCGTAGCGCTAAGTGGGTAATAGTGGAAAAAAGAATATGTTCAAATATAAACTACACAGTAGCATTGTATGAAATTCCTTTCTGTTCTGTGCATTCAACTAACAGAGTTGAACCTTACATTTGATTGAGCCTTTCTGAAACACTCTTTCTGTAGAAACTGCAATTGGACATTCTGAGCGCTAAGAGGCATCTATTGGGAAAAATAATATCTTCAAATAAAAACTACACAGAAGCATTGTGTGAAACTTATTTCTGATATGTTCATTAAGCTAACAGAGTTAAACCATACTTTTGATTGCGCAGTTCTGAACACTCTTTCTGTAGAAAATGCAAGTGAACATTCGGAGCGCTAAGAGGGTAATAGTGGAAAAAGGAATATATTCAAATATAAACTACACAGTAGCATTCTGTGAAAATTCTTTCTGTTCTGTGCATTCAACTAACAGAGTTGAACCTTACTTTTGATTGAGCCGTTCTGAAACACTCTTTCTGTAGAAACTGCAATTGGACATGCTAAGCGCTAAGAGGCCTACATTGGGAAAAAGAATATCTTCAAATAAAAACTACACAGATGCATTCTGTGAAACTTATTTCTGATCGGTAAATTCAGTTAACAGAGATAAAACCTATTTTTGATTGAGCAGTTATGAAACACTCTTTTTGTAGAAAATGCAAGTGGAGATTCGGAGCGCTAAGAGGGTAATAGTGGAAAAAGGAATGTCTTCAAATATAAACTACACAGAATCATTCGGTGAAACTTCTTTCTGATCTGTGCATTCAGCTAACAGAGTTAAAACATAATTTTGATTGAGCAGATCTGAACACTCTTTCTGTAGAAAATGCAACTGGACATTTGGAGCGCTAAGAGCGTAGTAGTGGAAAAAGGAATATATTCAAATATAAACTACACAGAAGCATTCTGTGAAACTTCTTTCTGATCTGAGCATTCAGCTAACAGAGTTAAACCATACTTTTGATTGAGCAGTTTTGAAACACTCTGTCTGTAGAAAATGCAACTGGACATTCGTAGCGCTAAGTGGGTAATAGTGGAAAAAAGAATATGTTCAAATATAAACTACACAGAAGCATTGTATGAAACTTCTTTCTGTTCTGTGCATTCAACTAACAGAGTTGAACCTTACTTTTGATTGAGCCGTTCTGAAACACTCTTTCTGTAGAAACTGCAATTGGACATTCTGAGCGCTAAGAGGCCTATATTGGGAAAAAGAATGTCTACAAATAAAAACTACACAGAAGAATTGTGTGAAACTTCGTTCTGTTCTGTTTGTTCAACTAAAAGATTTGAACCTTAGTTTTGATTGAGCCGTTCTGAAACACTCTTTCTGTAGAAACTGCAATTGGACATTCTGAGCGCTAAGAGGCCTCTATTGGGAAAAAAAATATCTTCAAATAAAAACTACACAGAAGCATTGTGTGAAACTTATTTCTGATATGTTCATTAAGCTAACAGATTTAAACCATACTTTTGATGGCGCAGTTCTGAACACTCTTTCTGTAGAAAATGCAAGTGGACATTCGGAGCGCTAAGAGGGTAATAGTGGAAAAAGGAATATATTCAAATATAAACTACACAGTAGCATTCTGTGAAAATTCTTTCTGTTCTGTGCATTCAACTAACAGTGTTGAACCTTACTTTTGATTGAGCCGTTCTGAAACACTCTTTCTGTAGTAACTGCAATTGGACATGCTAAGACCTAAGAGGCCTACATTGGGAAAAAGAATATCTTCAAATAAAAACTACACAGATGCATTCTGTGAATCTTATTTCTGATCTGTAAATTCAGTTAACAGAGATAAAACATATTTTTGATTGAGCAGTTATGAAACACTCTTTTTGTAGAAAATGCAAGTGGAGATTCGGAGCGCTAAGTGGGTAATAGTGGAAAAAGGAATGTCTTCAAATATAAACTACACTGAATCATTCGGTGAAACTTCTTTCTGATCTGTGCATTCAGCTAACAGAGTTAAACCATACTTTTGATTGAGCAGATCTGAACACTCTTTCTGTAGAAAATGAACTGGACATTTGGAGCGATAAGAGCGTAGTAGTGGAAAAAGCAATATATTCAAATATAAACTACACAGAAGCATTCTGTGAAACTTCTTTCTGATCTCAGCATTCAGCTAACAGAGTTAAACCATACTTTTGATTGAGCAGTTTTGAAACACTCTGTCTGTAGAAAATGCAACTGGACATTCGTAGCGCTAAGTGGGTAATAGTGGAAAAAATAATATGTTCAAATATAAACGACACAGAAGCATTGTATGAAACTTCTTTCTGTTCTGTGCATTCAACTAACAGAGTTGAACCTTACTTTTGATTGAGCCGTTCTGAAACACCCTTTCTGTAGAAACTGCAATTGGACATTCTGAGCGCTAAGAGGCCTATATTGGGAAAAAGAATGTCTACAAATAAAAACTACACAGAAGAATTGTGTGAAACTTCTTTCTGTTCTGTTTGTTCAACTAAAAGAGTTGAACCTTAGTTTTGATTGAGCCGTTCTGAAACACTCTTTCTGTAGAAAATTCAAGTGGAGATTCGGAGCGCTAAGGGGGTAATAGTGGAAAAAGGAATGTCTCCAAATATAAACTACACAGAATCATTCTGTGAAACTTC
Source organism: Symphalangus syndactylus (assembly GCF_028878055.3). Lineage (NCBI taxonomy): Eukaryota > Metazoa > Chordata > Mammalia > Primates > Hylobatidae > Symphalangus > Symphalangus syndactylus. The sequence continues at coordinate 13,599,655 of NC_072447.2, read as the reverse complement.
TTTCTGATCTGTGCATTCAGCTAACAGAGTTAAACCATACTTTTGATTGAGCAGTTTTGAAACACTCTGTCTGTAGAAAATGCAACTGGACATTCGTAGCGCTAAGTGGGTAATAGTGGAAAAAAGAATATGTTCAAATATATACTTCACAGAAGCATTGTATGAAACTTCTTTCTGTTCTGTGCATTCAACTAACAGAGTTGAACCTGACTTTTGATTGAGCCTTTCTGAAACACTCTTTCTGTAGAAACTGCAATTGGACATTCTGAGCGCTAAGAGGCCTATACTGGGAAAAATAATATCTACAAATAAAAACTACACAGAAGCTTTGTGTGAAACTTATTTCTGATATGTTCATTAAGCTAACAGAGTTAAACCATACTTTTGATTGCGCAGTTCCGAACACTCTTTCTGTAGAAAATGCAAGTGGACATTCGGAGCACTAAGAGGGTAATAGTGGAAAAAGGAATATATTCAAATATAAACTACACAGTAGCATTCTGTGAAAATTCTTTCTGTTCTGTGCATTCAACTAACAGAGTTGAACCTTACTTTTGATTGAGCCGCTCTGAAACACTCTTTCTGTAGAAACTGCAATTGGACATGCTAAGCGCTAAGAGGCCTACATTGGGAAAAAGAGTATCTTCAAATAGAAACTACACAGATGCATTCTGTGAAACTTATTTCTGATCTGTAAATTCAGTTAACAGAGATAAAACATATTTTTGATTGAGCAGTTATGAAACACTCTTTTTGTAGAAAATGCAAGTGGAGATTCGGAGCGCTAAGAGGGTAATAGTGGAAAAAGGAATGTCTCCAAATATAAACTACACAGAATCATTCTGTGAAACTTCTTTCTGATCTGTGCATTCAGCTAACAGAGTTAAACCATACTTTTGATTGAGCAGATCTGAACACTCTTTCTGTAGAAAATGCAACTGGACATTTGGAGCGCTAAGAGCGTAGTAGTGGAAAAAGGAATATATTCAAATATAAACTACACAGAAGCATTCTGTGAAACTTCTTTCTGATCTGAGCATTCAGCTAACAGAGTTAAACCATACTTTTGATTGAGCAGTTTTGAAACACTCTGTCTGTAGAAAATGCAACTGGACATTGGTAGCGCTAAGTGGGTAATAGTGGAAAAAAGAATATGTTCAAATATAAACTACACAGAAGCATTGTATGAAATTCCTTTCTGTTCTGTGCATTCAACTAACAGAGTTGAACCTTACATTTGATTGAGCCTTTCTGAAACACTCTTTCTGTAGAAACTGCAATTGGACATTCTGAGCGCTAAGAGGCCTCTATTGGGAAAAATAATATCTTCAAATAAAAACTACACAGAAGCATTGTGTGAAACTTATTTCTGATATGTTCATTAAGCTAACAGAGTTAAACCATACTTTTGATTGCGCAGTTCTGAACACTCTTTCTGTAGAAAATGCAAGTGGACATTAGGAGCGCTAAGAGGGTAATAGTGGAAAAAGGAATATATTCAAATATAAACTACACAGTAGCATTCTGTGAAAATTCTTTCTGTTCTGTGCATTCAACTAACAGAGTTGAACCTTACTTTTGATTGAGCCGTTCTGAAACAGTCTTTCTGTAGAAACTGCAATTGGTCATGCTAAGCGCTAAGAGGCCTACATTGGGAAAAAGAATATCTTCAAATAAAAACTACACAGATGCATTCTGTGAAACTTATTTCTGATCTGTAAATTCAGTTAACAGAGATAAAACATATTTTTGATTGAGCAGTTATGAAACACTCTTTTTGTAGAAAATGCAAGTGGAGATTCGGAGCGCTAAGAGGGTAATAGTGGAAAAAGGAATGTCTTCAAATATAAACTACACAGAATCATTCGGTGAAACTTCTTTCTGATCTGTGCATTCAGCTAACAGAGTTAAAACATACTTTTGATTGAGCAGATCTGAACACTCTTTCTGTAGAAAATGCAACTGGACATTTGGAGCGCTAAGAGCGTAGTAGTGGAAAAAGGAATATATTCAAATATAAACTACACAGAAGCATTCTGTGAAACTTCTTTCTGATCTGAGCATTCAGCTAACAGAGTTAAACCATACTTTTGATTGAGCAGTTTTGAAACACTCTGTCTGTAGAAAATGCAACTGGACATTCGTAGCGCTAAGTGGGTAATAGTGGAAAAAAGAATATGTGCAAATATAAACTACACAGTAGCATTGTATGAAACTTCTTTCTGTTCTGTGCATTCAACTAACAGAGTTGAACCTTACTTTTGATTGAGCCGTTCTGAAACACTCTTTCTGTAGAAACTGCAATTGGACATTCTGAGCGCTAAGAGGCCTATATTGGGAAAAAGAATGTCTACAAATAAAAACTACACAGAAGAATTGTGTGAAACTTCTTTCTGTTCTGTTTGTTCAACTAAAAGAGTTGAACCTTAGTTTTGATTGAGCCGTTCTGAAACACTCTTTCTGTAGAAAATGCAAGTGGAGATTCGGAGCGCTAAGAGGGTAATAGTGGAAAAAGGAATGTCTCCAAATATAAACTACACAGAATCATTCTGTGAAACTTCTTTCTGATCTGTGCATTCAGCTAACAGAGTTAAACCATACTTTTGATTGAGCAGATCTGAACACTCTTTCTGTAGAAAATGCAACTGGACATTTGGAGCGCTAAGAGAGTAGTAGTGGAAAAAGGAATATATTCAAATATAAACTACACAGAAGCATTCTGTGAAACTTCTTTCCGATCTGAGCATTCAGCTAACAGAGTTAAACCATGCTTTTGATTGAGCAGTTTTGAAACACTCTGTCTGTAGAAAATGCAACTGGACATTCGTAAAGCTAAGTGGGTAATAGTGGAAAAAAGAATATGTTCAAATATAAACTACACAGAAGCATTGTATGAAATTTCTTTCTGTTCTGTGCATTCAACTAACAGAGTTGAACCTTACATTTGATTGAGCCTTTCTGAAACACTCTTTCTGTAGAAACTGCAATTGGACATTCTGAGCGCTAAGAGGCCTCTATTGGGAAAAAAAATATCTTCAAATAAAAACTACACAGAAGCATTGTGTGAAACTTATTTCTGATATGTTCATTAAGCTAACAGATTTAAACCATACTTTTGATTGCGCAGTTCTGAACACTCTTTCTGTAGAAAATGCAAGTGGACATTCGGAGCGCTAAGAGGGTAATAGTGGAAAAAGGAATATATTCAAATATAAACTACACAGTAGCATTCTGTGAAAATTCTTTCTGTTCTGTGCATTCAACTAACAGTGTTGAACCTTACTTTTGATTGAGCCGTTCTGAAACACTCTTTCTGTAGAAACTGCAATTGGACATGCTAAGCGCTAAGAGGCCTACATTGGGAAAAAGAATATCTTCAAATAAAAACTACACAGATGCATTCTGTGAAACTTATTTCTGATCTGTAAATTCAGTTAACAGAGATAAAACATATTTTTGATTGAGCAGTTATGAAACACTCTTTTTGTAGAAAATGCAAGTGGAGATTCGGAGCGCTAAGTGGGTAATAGTGGAAAAAGGAATGTCTTCAAATATAAACTACACTGAATCATTCGCTGAAACTTCTTTCTGATCTGTGCATTCAGCTAACAGAGTTAAAACATACTTTTGATTGAGCAGATCTGAACACTCTTTCTGTAGAAAATGCAACTGGACATTTGGAGCGCTAAGAGCGTAGTAGTGGAAAAAGGAATATATTCAAATATAAACTACACAGAAGCATTCTGTGAAACTTCTTTCTGATCTGAGCATTCAGCTAACAGAGTTAAACCATACTTTTGATTGAGCAGTTTTGAAACACTCTGTCTGTAGAAAATGCAACTGGACATTCGTAGCGCTAAGTGGGTAATAGTGGAAAAAAGAATATGTGCAAATATAAACTACACAGTAGCATTGTATGAAACTTCTTTCTGTTCTGTGCATTCAACTAACAGAGTTGAACCTTACTTTTGATTGAGCCGTTCTGAAACACTCTTTCTGTAGAAACTGCAATTGGACATTCTGAGCGCTAAGAGGCCTATATTGGGAAAAAGAATGTCTACAAATAAAAACTACACAGAAGAATTGTGTGAAACTTCTTTCTGTTCTGTTTGTTCAACTAAAAGAGTTGAACCTTAGTTTTGATTGAGCCGTTCTGAAACACTCTTTCTGTAGAAAATGCAAGTGGAGATTCGGAGCGCTAAGAGGGTAATAGTGGAAAAAGGAATGTCTCCAAATATAAACTACACAGAATCATTCTGTGAAACTTCTTTCTGATCTGTGCATTCAGCTAACAGAGTTAAACCATACTTTTGATTGAGCAGATCTGAACACTCTTTCTGTAGAAAATGCAACTGGACATTTGGAGCGCTAAGAGAGTAGTAGTGGAAAAAGGAATATATTCAAATATAAACTACACAGAAGCATTCTGTGAAACTTCTTTCCGATCTGAGCATTCAGCTAACAGAGTTAAACCATACTTTTGATTGAGCAGTTTTGAAACACTCTGTCTGTAGAAAATGCAACTGGACATTCGTAGCGCTAAGTGGGTAATAGTGGAAAAAAGAATATGTTCAAATATAAACTACACAGAAGCATTGTATGAAATTTCTTCCTGTTCTGTGCATTCAACTAACAGAGTTGAACCTTACATTTGATTGAGCCTTTCTGAAACACTCTTTCTGTAGAAACTGCAATTGGACATTCTGAGCGCTAAGAGGCCTCTATTGGGAAAAAAAATATCTTCAAATAAAAACTACACAGAAGCATTGTGTGAAACTTATTTCTGATATGTTCATTAAGCTAACAGATTTAAACCATACTTTTGATTGCGCAGTTCTGAACACTCTTTCTGTAGAAAATGCAAGTGGACATTCGGAGCGCTAAGAGGGTAATAGTGGAAAAAGGAATATATTCAAATATAAACTACACAGTAGCATTCTGTGAAAATTCTTTCTGTTCTGTGCATTCAACTAACAGTGTTGAACCTTACTTTTGATTGAGCCGTTCTGAAACACTCTTTCTGTAGAAACTGCAATTGGACATGCTAAGCGCTAAGAGGCCTACATTGGGAAAAAGAATATCTTCAAATAAAAACTACACAGATGCATTCTGTGAAACTTATTTCTGATCTGTAAATTCAGTTAACAGAGATAAAACATATTTTTGATTGAGCAGTTATGAAACACTCTTTTTGTAGAAAATGCAAGTGGAGATTCGGAGCGCTAAGTGGGTAATAGTGGAAAAAGGAATGTCTTCAAATATAAACTACACTGAATCATTCGGTGAAACTTCTTTCTGATCTGTGCATTCAGCTAACAGAGTTAAACCATACTTTTGATTGAGCAGATCTGAACACTCTTTCTGTAGAAAATGAACTGGACATTTGGAGCGCTAAGAGCGTAGTATTGGAAAAAGCAATATATTCAAATATAAACTACACAGAAGCATTCTGTGAAACTTCTTTCTGATCTGAGCATTCAGCTAACAGAGATAAACCATACTTTTGATTGAGCAGTTTTGAAACACTCTGTCTGTAGAAAATGCAACTGGACATTCGTAGCGCTAAGTGGGTAATAGTGGAAAAAAGAATATGTTCAAATATAAACGACACAGAAGCATTGTATGAAACTTCTTTCTGTTCTGTGCATTCAACTAACAGAGTTGAACCTTACTTTTGATTGAGCCGTTCTGAAACACTCTTTCTGTAGAAACTGCAATTGGACATTCTGAGCGCTAAGAGGCCTATGTTGGGAAAATCAATGTCTACAAATAAAAACTACACAGAAGAATTGTGTGAAACTTCTTTCTGTTCTGTTTGTTCAACTAAAAGAGTTGAACCTTAGTTTTGATTGAGCCGTTCTGAAACACTCTTTCTGTAGAAAATGCAAGTGGAGATTCGGAGCGCTAAGAGGGTAATAGTGGAAAAAGGAATGTCTCCAAATATAAACTACACAGAATCATTCTGTGAAACTTCTTTCTGATCTGTGCATTCAGCTAACAGAGTTAAACCATACTTTTGATTGAGCAGATCTGAACACTCTTTCTGTAGAAAATGCAACTGGACATTTGGAGCGCTAAGAGAGTAGTAGTGGAAAAAGGAATATATTCAAATATAAACTACACAGAAGCATTCTGTGAAACTTCTTTCCGATCTGAGCATTCAGCTAACAGAGTTAAACCATACTTTTGATTGAGCAGTTTTGAAACACTCTGTCTGTAGAAAATGCAACTGGACATTCGTAGCGCTAAGTGGGTAATAGTGGAAAAAAGAATATGTTCAAATATAAACTACACAGAAGCATTGTATGAAACTTCTTTCTGTTCTGTGCATTCAACTAACAGAGTTGAACCTTACATTTGATTGAGCCTTTCTGAAACACTCTTTCTGTAGAAACTGCAATTGGACATTCTGAGCGCTAAGAGGCATCTATTGGGAAAAATAATAACTTCAAATAAAAACTACACAGAAGCATTGTGTGAAACTTATTTCTGATATGTTCATTAACCTAACAGAGTTAAACCATACTTTTGATTGCGCAGTTCTGAACACTCTTTCTGTAGAAAATGCAAGTGGAAATTCGGAGCGCTAAGAGGGTAATAGTGGAAAAAGGAATATATTCAAATATAAACTACACAGTAGCATTCTGTGAAAATTCTTTCTGTTCTGTGCATTCAACTAACAGAGTTGAACCTTACTTTTGATTGAGCCGCTCTGAAACACTCTTTCTGTAGAAACTGCAATTGGACATGCTAAGCGCTAAGAGGCCTACATTGGGAAAAAGAGTATCTTCAAATAGAAACTACACAGATGCATTCTGTGAAACTTATTTCTGATCTGTAAATTCAGTTAACAGAGATAAAACATATTTTTGATTGAGCAGTTATGAAACACTCTTTTTGTAGAAAATGCAAGTGGAGATTCGGAGCGCTAAGAGGGTAATAGTGGAAAAAGGAATGTCTCCAAATATAAACTACACAGAATCATTCTGTGAAACTTCTTTCTGATCTGTGCATTCAGCTAACAGAGTTAAACCATACTTTTGATTGAGCAGATCTGAACACTCTTTCTGTAGAAAGTGCAACTGGACATTTGGAGAGCTAAGAGAGTAGTAGTGGAAAAAGGAATATATTCAAATATAAACTACACAGAAGCATTCTGTGAAACTTCTTTCTGATCTGAGCATTCAGCTAACAGAGTTAAACCATACTTTTGATTGAGCAGTTTTGAAACACTCTGTCTGTAGAAAATGCAACTGGACATTCGTAGCGCTAAGTGGGTAATAGTGGAAAAAAGAATATGTTCAAATATAAACTACACAGAAGCATTGTATGAAACTTCTTTCTGTTCTGTGCATTCAACTAACAGAGTTGAACCTGACTTTTGATTGAGCCTTTCTGAAACACTCTTTCTGTAGAAACTGCAATTGGACATTCTGAGCGCTAAGAGGCCTCTATTGGGAAAAATAATATCTTCAAATAAAAACTACACAGAAGCATTGTGTGAAACTTATTTCTGATATGTTCATTAAGCTAACAGAGTTAAACCATACATTTGATTGCGCAGTTCTGAACACTCTTTCTGTAGAAAATGCAAGTGGACATTCGGAGCGCTAAGAGGGTAATAGTGGAAAAAGGAATATATTCAAATATAAACTACACAGTAGCATTCTGTGAAAATTCTTTCTGTTCTGTGCATTCAACTAACAGAGTTGAACCTTACTTTTGATTGAGCCGTTCTGAAACACTCTTTCTGTAGAAACTGCAATTGGACATGCTAAGCGCTAAGAGGCCTACATTGGGAAAAAGAATATCTTCAAATAAAATCTACACAGAAGCATTCTGTGAAACTTATTTCTGATCTGTAAATTCAGTTAACAGAGATAAAACATATTTTTGATTGAGCAGTTATGAAACACTCTTTTTGTAGAAAATGCAAGTGGAGATTCGGAGCGCTAAGAGGGTAATAGTGGAAAAAGGAATGTCTTCAAATATAAACTACACAGAATCATTCGGTGAAACTTCTTTCTGATCTGTGCATTCAGCTAACAGAGTTAAACCATACTTTTGATTGAGCAGATCTGAACACTCTTTCTGTAGAAAATGAACTGGACATTTGGAGCGCTAAGAGCGTAGTAGTGGAAAAAGCAATATATTCAAATATAAACTACACAGAAGCATTCTGTGAAACTTCTTTCTGATCTGAGCATTCAGCTAACAGAGATAAACCATACTTTTGATTGAGCAGTTTTGAAACACTCTGTCTGTAGAAAATGCAACTGGACATACGTAGCGCTAAGTGGGTAATAGTGGAAAAAAGAATATGTTCAAATATAAACTACACAGAAGCATTGTATGAAACTTCTTTCTGTTCTGTGCATTCAACTAACAGAGTTGAACCTTACTTTTGATTGAGCCGTTCTGAAACACTCTTTCTGTAGAAACTGCAATTGGACATTCTGAGCGCTAAGAGGCCTATGTTGGGAAAATGAATGTCTACAAATAAAAACTACACAGAAGAATTGTGTGAAACTTCTTTCTGTTCTGTTTGTTCAACTAAAGAGTTGAACCTTAGTTTTGATTGAGCCGTTCTGAAACACTCTTTCTGTAGAAAATGCAAGTGGAGATTCGGAGCGCTAAGAGGGTAATAGTGGAAAAAGGAATGTCTCCAAATATAAACTACACAGAATCATTCTGTGAAACTTCTTTCTGATCTGTGCATTCAGCTAACAGAGTTAAACCATACTTTTGATTGAGCAGATCTGAACACTCTTTCTGTAGAAAATGCAACTGGACATTTGGAGCGCTAAGAGAGTAGTAGTGGAAAAAGGAATATATTCAAATATAAACTACACAGAAGCATTCTGTGAAACTTCTTTCCGATCTGAGCATTCAGCTAACAGAGTTAAACCATACTTTTGATTGAGCAGTTTTGAAACACTCTGTCTGTAGAAAATGCAACTGGACATTCGTAGCGCTAAGTGGGTAATAGTGGAAAAAAGAATATGTTCAAATATAAACTACACAGAAGCATTGTATGAAACTTTTTCTGTTCTGTGCATTCAACTAACAGAGTTGAACCTTACATTTGATTGAGCCTTTCTGAAACACTCTTTCTGTAGAAACTGCAATTGGACATTCTGAGCGCTAAGAGGCATCTATTGGGAAAAATAATAACTTCAAATAAAAACTACACAGAAGCATTGTGTGAAACTTATTTCTGATATGTTCATTAAGCTAACAGAGTTAAACCATACTTTTGATTGCGCAGTTCTGAACACTCTTTCTGTAGAAAATGCAAGTGGACATTCGGAGCGCTAAGAGGGTAATAGTGGAAAAAGGAATATATTCAAATATAAACTACACAGTAGCATTCTGTGAAAATTCTTTCTGTTCTGTGCATTCAACTAACAGTGTTGAACCTTACTTTTGATTGAGCCGTTCTGAAACACTCTTTCTGTAGAAACTGCAATTGGACATGCTAAGCGCTAAGAGGCCTACATTGGGAAAAAGAATATCTTCAAATAAAAACTACACAGATGCATTCTGTGAAACTTATTTCTGATCTGTAAATTCAGTTAACAGAGATAAAACATATTTTTGATTGAGCAGTTATGAAACACTCTTTTTGTAGAAAATGCAAGTGGAGATTCGGAGCGCTAAGTGGGTAATAGTGGAAAAAGGAATGTCTTCAAATATAAACTACACTGAATCATTCGGTGAAACTTCTTTCTGATCTGTGCATTCAGCTAACAGAGTTAAACCATACTTTTGATTGAGCAGATCTGAACACTCTTTCTGTAGAAAATGAACTGGACATTTGGAGCGCTAAGAGCGTAGTAGTGGAAAAAGCAATATATTCAAATATAAACTACACAGAAGCATTCTGTGAAACTTCTTTCTGATCTGAGCATTCAGCTAACAGAGATAAACCATACTTTTGATTGAGCAGTTTTGAAACACTCTGTCTGTAGAAAATGCAACTGGACATTCGTAGCGCTAAGTGGGTAATAGTGGAAAAAAGAATATGTTCAAATATAAACGACACAGAAGCATTGTATGAAACTTCTTTCTGTTCTGTGCATTCAACTAACAGAGTTGAACCTTACTTTTGATTGAGCCGTTCTGAAACACTCTTTCTGTAGAAACTGCAATTGGACATTCTGAGCGCTAAGAGGCCTATGTTGGGAAAATCAATGTCTACAAATAAAAACTACACAGAAGAATTGTGTGAAACTTCTTTCTGTTCTGTTTGTTCAACTAAAAGAGTTGAACCTTAGTTTTGATTGAGCCGTTCTGAAACACTCTTTCTGTAGAAAATGCAAGTGGAGATTCGGAGCGCTAAGAGGGTAATAGTGGAAAAAGGAATGTCTCCAAATATAAACTACACAGAATCATTCTGTGAAACTTCTTTCTGATCTGTGCATTCAGCTAACAGAGTTAAACCATACTTTTGATTGAGCAGATCTGAACACTCTTTCTGTAGAAAATGCAACTGGACATTTGGAGCGCTGAGAGATTAGTGGTGGAAAAAGGAATATATTCAAATATAAACTACACAGAAGCATTCTGTGAAACTTCTTTCCGATCTGAGCATTCAGCTAACAGAGTTAAACCATACTTTTGATTGAGCAGTTTTGAAACACTCTGTCTGTAGAAAATGCAACTGGACATTCGTAGCGCTAAGTGGGTAATAGTGGAAAAAAGAATATGTTCAAATATAAACTACACAGAAGCATTGTATGAAACTTCTTTCTGTTCTGTGCATTCAACTAACAGAGTTGAACCTTACATTTGATTGAGCCTTTCTGAAACACTCTTTCTGTAGAAACTGCAATTGGACATTCTGAGCGCTAAGAGGCATCTATTGGGAAAAATAATAACTTCAAATAAAAACTACACAGAAGCATTGTGTGAAACTTATTTCTGATATGTTCATTAAGCTAACAGAGTTAAACCATACTTTTGATTGCGCAGTTCTGAACACTCTTTCTGTAGAAAATGCAAGTGGACATTCGGAGCGCTAAGAGGGTAATAGTGGAAAAAGGAATATATTCAAATATAAACTACACAGTAGCATTCTGTGAAAATTCTTTCTGTTCTGTGCATTCAACTAACAGTGTTGAACCTTACTTTTGATTGAGCCGTTCTGAAACACTCTTTCTGTAGAAACTGCAATTGGACATGCTAAGCGCTAAGAGGTCTACATTGGGAAAAAGAATATCTTCAAATAAAAACTACACAGATGCATTCTGTGAAACTTATTTCTGATCTGTAAATTCAGTTAACAGAGATAAAACATATTTTTGATTGAGCAGTTATGAAACACTCTTTTTGTAGAAAATGCAAGTGGAGATTCGGAGCGCTAAGTGGGTAATAGTGGAAAAAGGAATGTCTTCAAATATAAACTACACTGAGTCATTCGGTGAAACTTCTTTCTGATCTGTGCATTCAGCTAACAGAGTTAAACAATACTTTTGATTGAGCAGATCTGAACACTCTTTCTGTAGAAAATGCAACTGGACATTTGGAGCGCTAAGAGCGTAGTAGTGGAAAAAGGAATATATGCAAATATAAACTACACAGAAGCATTCTGTGAAACTTCTTTCTGATCTGAGCATTCAGCTAACAGAGTTAAACCATACTTTTGATTGAGCAGTTTTGAAACACTCTGTCTGTAGAAAATGCAACTGGACATTCGTAGTGCTAAGTGGGTAATAGTGGAAAAAATAATATGTTCAAATATAAACGACACAGAAGCATTGTATGAAACTTCTTTCTGTTCTGTGCATTCAACTAACAGAGTTGAACCTTACTTTTGATTGAGCCGTTCTGAAACACTCTTTCTGTAGAAACTGCAATTGGACATTCTGAGCGCTAAGAGGCCTATATTGGGAAAAAGAATGTCTACAAATAAAAACTACACAGAAGAATTGTGTGAAACTTCTTTCTGTTCTGTTTGTTCAACTAAAAGAGTTGAACCTTAATTTTGATTGAGCCGTTCTGAAACACTCTTTCTGTAGAAAATTCAAGTGGAGATTCGGAGCGCTAAGAGGGTAATAGTGGAAAAAGGAATGTCTCCAAATATAAACTACACAGAATCATTCTGTGAAACTTCTTTCTGATCTGTGCATTCAGCTAACAGAGTTAAACCATAGTTTTGATTGAGCAGATCTGAACACTCTTTCTGTAGAAAATGCAACTGGACATTTGGAGCGCTAAGAGAGTAGTAGTGGAAAAAGGAATATATTCAAATATAAACTACACAGAAGCATTCTGTGAAACTTCTTTCCGATCTGAGCATTCAGCTAACAGAGTTAAACCATACTTTTGATTGAGCAGTTTTGAAACACTCTGTCTGTAGAAAATGCAACTGGACATTCGTAGCGCTAAGTGGGTAATAGTGGAAAAAAGAATATGTTCAAATATATACTTCACAGAAGCATTGTATGAAACTTCTTTCTGTTCTGTGCATTCAACTAACAGAGTTGAACTTGACTTTTGATTGAGCCTTTCTGAAACACTCTTTCTGTAGAAACTGCAATTGGACATTCTGAGCGCTAAGAGGCCTATACTGGGAAAAATAATATCTACAAATAAAAACTACACAGAAGCTTTGTGTGAAACTTATTTCTGATATGTTCATTAAGCTAACAGAGTTAAACCATACTTTTGATTGCGCAGTTCCGAACACTCTTTCTGTAGAAAATGCAAGTTGACATTCGGAGCGCTAAGAGGGTAATAGTGGAAAAAGGAATATATTCAAATATAAACTACACAGTAGCATTCTGTGAAAATTCTTTCTGTTCTGTGCATTCAACTAACAGAGTTGAACCTTACTTTTGATTGAGCCGCTCTGAAACACTCTTTCTGTAGAAACTGCAATTGGACATGCTAAGCGCTAAGAGGCCTACATTGGGAAAAAGAGTATCTTCAAATAGAAACTACACAGATGCATTCTGTGAAACTTATTTCTGATCTGTAAATTCAGTTAACAGAGATAAAACATATTTTTGATTGAGCAGTTATGAAACACTCTTTTTGTAGAAAATGCAAGTGGAGATTCGGAGCGCTAAGAGGGTAATAGTGGAAAAAGGAATGTCCCCAAATATAAACTACACAGAATCATTCTGTGAAACTTCTTTCTGATCTGTGCATTCAGCTAACAGAGTTAAACCATACTTTTGATTGAGCAGATCTGAACACTCTTTCTGTAGAAAGTGCAACTGGACATTTGGAGAGCTAAGAGAGTAGTAGTGGAAAAAGGAATATATTCAAATATAAACTACACAGAAGCATTCTGTGAAACTTCTTTCTGATCTGAGCATTCAGCTAACAGAGTTAAACCATACTTTTGATTGAGCAGTTTTGAAACACTCTGTCTGTAGAAAATGCAACTGGACATTCGTAGCGCTAAGTGGGTAATAGTGGAAAAAAGAATATGTTCAAATATAAACTACACAGAAGCATTGTATGAAACTTCTTTCTGTTCTGTGCATTCAACTAACAGAGTTGAACCTGACTTTTGATTGAGCCTTTCTGAAACACTCTTTCTGTAGAAACTGCAATTGGACATTCTGAGCGCTAAGAGGCCTCTATTGGGAAAAATAATATCTTCAAATAAAAACTACACAGAAGCATTGTGTGAAACTTATTTCTGATATGTTCATTAAGCTAACAGAGTTAAACCATACATTTGATTGCGCAGTTCTGAACACTCTTTCTGTAGAAAATGCAAGTGGACATTCGGAGCGCTAAGAGGGTAATAGTGGAAAAAGGAATATATTCAAATATAAACTACACAGTAGCATTCTGTGAAAATTCTTTCTGTTCTGTGCATTCAACTAACAGAGTTGAACCTTACTTTTGATTGAGCCGTTCTGAAACACTCTTTCTGTAGAAACTGCAATTGGACATGCTAAGCGCTAAGAGGCCTACATTGGGAAAAAGAATATCTTCAAATAAAATCTACACAGAAGCATTCTGTGAAACTTATTTCTGATCTGTAAATTCAGTTAACAGAGATAAAACATATTTTTGATTGAGCAGTTATGAAACACTCTTTTTGTAGAAAATGCAAGTGGAGATTCGGAGCGCTAAGAGGGTAATAGTGGAAAAAGGAATGTCTTCAAATATAAACTACACAGAATCATTCGGTGAAACTTCTTTCTGATCTGTGCATTCAGCTAACAGAGTTAAACCATACTTTTGATTGAGCAGATCTGAACACTCTTTCTGTAGAAAATGAACTGGACATTTGGAGCGGTAAGAGCGTAGTAGTGGAAAAAGCAATATATTCAAATATAAACTACACAGAAGCATTCTGTGAAACTTCTTTCTGATCTGAGCATTCAGCTAACAGAGATAAACCATACTTTTGATTGAGCAGTTTTGAAACACTCTGTCTGTAGAAAATGCAACTGGACATACGTAGCGCTAAGTGGGTAATAGTGGAAAAAAGAATATGTTCAAATATAAACTACACAGAAGCATTGTATGAAACTTCTTTCTGTTCTGTGCATTCAACTAACAGAGTTGAACCTTACTTTTGATTGAGCCGTTCTGAAACACTCTTTCTGTAGAAACTGCAATTGGACATTCTGAGCGCTAAGAGGCCTATGTTGGGAAAATGAATGTCTACAAATAAAAACTACACAGAAGAATTGTGTGAAACTTCTTTCTGTTCTGTTTGTTCAACTAAAGAGTTGAACCTTAGTTTTGATTGAGCCGTTCTGAAACACTCTTTCTGTAGAAAATGCAAGTGGAGATTCGGAGCGCTAAGAGGGTAATAGTGGAAAAAGGAATGTCTCCAAATATAAACTACACAGAATCATTCTGTGAAACTCCTTTCTGATCTGTGCATTCAGCTAACAGAGTTAAACCATAGTTTTGATTGAGCAGATCTGAACACTCTTTCTGTAGAAAATGCAACTGGACATTTGGAGCGCTAAGAGAGTAGTAGTGGAAAAAGGAATATATTCAAATATAAACTACACAGAAGCATTCTGTGAAACTTCTTTCCGATCTGAGCATTCAGCTAACAGAGTTAAACCATACTTTTGATTGAGCAGTTTTGAAACACTCTGTCTGTAGAAAATGCAACTGGACATTCGTAGCGCTAAGTGGGTAATAGTGGAAAAAAGAATATGTTCAAATATATACTTCACAGAAGCATTGTATGAAACTTCTTTCTGTTCTGTGCATTCAACTAACAGAGTTGAACTTGACTTTTGATTGAGCCTTTCTGAAACACTCTTTCTGTAGAAACTGCAATTGGACATTCTGAGCGCTAAGAGGCCTATACTGGGAAAAATAATATCTACAAATAAAAACTACACAGAAGCTTTGTGTGAAACTTATTTCTGATATGTTCATTAAGCTAACAGAGTTAAACCATACTTTTGATTGCGCAGTTCTGAACACTCTTTCTGTAGAAAATGCAAGTTGACATTCGGAGCGCTAAGAGGGTAATAGTGGAAAAAGGAATATATTCAAATATAAACTACACAGTAGCATTCTGTGAAAATTCTTTCTGTTCTGTGCATTCAACTAACAGAGTTGAACCTTACTTTTGATTGAGCCGCTCTGAAACACTCTTTCTGTAGAAACTGCAATTGGACATGCTAAGCGCTAAGAGGCCTACATTGGGAAAAAGAGTATCTTCAAATAGAAACTACACAGATGCATTCTGTGAAACTTATTTCTGATCTGTAAATTCAGTTAACAGAGATAAAACATATTTTTGATTGAGCAGTTATGAAACACTCTTTTTGTAGAAAATGCAAGTGGAGATTCGGAGCGCTAAGAGGGTAATAGTGGAAAAAGGAATGTCTCCAAATATAAACTACACAGAATCATTCTGTGAAACTTCTTTCTGATCTGTGCATTCAGCTAACAGAGTTAAACCATACTTTTGATTGAGCAGATCTGAACACTCTTTCTGTAGAAAGTGCAACTGGACATTTGGAGAGCTAAGAGAGTAGTAGTGGAAAAAGGAATATATTCAAATATAAACTACACAGAAGCATTCTGTGAAACTTCTTTCTGATCTGAGCATTCAGCTAACAGAGTTAAACCATACTTTTGATTGAGCAGTTTTGAAACAATCTGTCTGTAGAAAATGCAACTGGACATTCGTAGCGCTAAGTGGGTAATAGTGGAAAAAAGAATATGTTCAAATATAAACTACACAGAAGCATTGTATGAAACTTCTTTCTGTTCTGTGCATTCAACTAACAGAGTTGAACCTGACTTTTGATTGAGCCTTTCTGAAACACTCTTTCTGTAGAAACTGCAATTGGACATTCTGAGCGCTAAGAGGCCTCTATTGGGAAAAATAATATCTTCAAATAAAAACTACACAGAAGCATTGTGTGAAACTTATTTCTGATATGTTCATTAAGCTAACAGAGTTAAACCATACATTTGATTGCGCAGTTCTGAACACTCTTTCTGTAGAAAATGCAAGTGGACATTCGGAGCGCTAAGAAGGTAATAGTGGAAAAAGGAATATATTCAAATATAAACTACACAGTAGCATTCTGTGAAAATTCTTTCTGTTCTGTGCATTCAACTAACAGTGTTGAACCTTACTTTTGATTGAGCCGTTCTGAAACACTCTTTCTGTAGAAACTGCAATTGGACATGCTAAGCGCTAAGAGGCCTACATTGGGAAAAAGAATATCTTCAAATAAAAACTACACAGATGCATTCTGTGAAACTTATTTCTGATCTGTAAATTCAGTTAACAGAGATAAAACATATTTTTGATTGAGCAGTTATGAAACACTCTTTTTGTAGAAAATGCAAGTGGAGATTCGGAGCGCTAAGTGGGTAATAGTGGAAAAAGGAATGTCTTCAAATATAAACTACACTGAATCATTCGGTGAAACTTCTTTCTGATCTGTGCATTCAGCTAACAGAGTTAAACCATACTTTTGATTGAGCAGATCTGAACACTCTTTCTGTAGAAAATGCAACTGGACATTTGGAGCGCTAAGAGCGTAGTAGTGGAAAAAGGAATATATTCAAATATAAACTACACAGAAGCATTCTGTGAAACTTCTTTCTGATCTGAGCATTCAGCTAACAGAGTTAAACCATACTTTTGATTGAGCAGTTTTGAAACACTCTGTCTGTAGAAAATGCAACTGGACATTCGTAGTGCTAAGTGGGTAATAGTGGAAAAAAGAATATGTTCAAATATAAACGACACAGAAGCATTGTATGAAACCTCTTTCTGTTCTGTGCATTCAACTAACAGAGTTGAACCTTACTTTTGATTGAGCCGTTCTGAAACACTCTTTCTGTAGAAACTGCAATTGGACATTCTGAGCGCTAAGAGGCCTATATTGGGAAAAAGAATGTCTACAAATAAAAACTACACAGAAGAATTGTGTGAAACTTCTTTCTGTTCTGTTTGTTCAACTAAAAGAGTTGAACCTTAGTTTTGATTGAGCCGTTCTGAAACACTCTTTCTGTAGAAAATTCAAGTGGAGATTCAGAGCGCTAAGAGGGTAATAGTGGAAAAAGGAATGTCTCCAAATATAAACTACACAGAATCATTCTGTGAAACTTCTTTCTGATCTGTGCATTCAGCTAACAGAGTTAAAAAATACTTTTGATTGAGCAGATCTGAACACTCTTTCTGTAGAAAATGCAACTGGACATTTGGAGCGCTAAGAGAGTAGTAGTGGAAAAAGGAATATATTCAAATATAAACTACACAGAAGCATTCTGTGAAACTTCTTTCCGATCTGAGCATTCAGCTAACAGAGTTAAACCATACTTTTGATTGAGCAGTTTTGAAACACTATGTCTGTATAAAATGCAACTGGACATTCGTAGCGCTAAGTGGGTAATAGTGGAAAAAAGAATATGTTCAAATATATACTTCACAGAAGCATTGTATGAAACTTCTTTCTGTTCTGTGCATTCAACTAACAGAGTTGAACTTGACTTTTGATTGAGTCTTTCTGAAACACTCTTTCTGTAGAAACTGCAATTGGACATTCTGAGCGCTAAGAGGCCTATACTGGGAAAAATAATATCTACAAATAAAAACTACACAGGAGCATTGTGTGAAACTTATTTCTGATATGTTCATTAAGCTAACAGAGTTAATCCATACTTTTGATTGCGCAGTTCTGAACACTCTTTCTGTAGAAAATGCAAGTGGACATTCGGAGCGCTAAGAGGGTAATAGTGGAAAAAGGAATATATTCAAATATAAACTACACAGTAGCATTCTGTGAAAATACTTTCTGTTCTGTGCATTCAACTAACAGAGTTGAACCTTACTTTTGATTGAGCCGTTCTGAAACACTCTTTCTGTAGAAACTGCAATTGGACATGCTAAGCTCTAAGAGGCCTACATTGGGAAAAAGAATATCTTCAAATAAAAACTACACAGATGCATTCTGTGAAACTTATTTCTGATCTGTAAATTCAGTTAACAGAGATAAAACATATTTTTGATTGAGCAGTTATGAAACACTCTTTTTGTAGAAAATGCAAGTGGAGATTCGGAGCGCTAAGAGGGTAATAGTGGAAAAAGGAATGTCTTCAAATATAAACTACACAGAATCATTCGGTGAAACTTCTTTCTGATCTGTGCATTCAGCTAACAGAGTTAAACCATACTTTTGATTGAGCAGATCTGAACACTCTTTCTGTAGAAAATGCAACTGGACATTTGGAGCGCTAAGAGCGTAGCAGTGGAAAAAGGAATATATTCAAATATAAACTACACAGAAGCATTCTGTGAAACTTCTTTCTGATCTGAGCATTCAGCTAACAGAGTTAAACCATACTTTTGATTGAGCAGTTTTGAAACACTCTGTCTGTAGAAAATGCAACTGGACATTCGTAGCGCTAAGTGGGTAATAGTGGAAAAAAGAATATGTTCAAATATAAACTACACAGAAGCATTGAATGAAACTTCTTTCTGTTCTGTGCATTCAACTAACAGAGTTGAACCTTACTTTTGATTGAGCCGTTCTGAAACACTCTTTCTGTAGAAACTGCAATTGGACATTCTGAGCGCTAAGAGGCCTATATTGGGAAAAAGAATGTCTACAAATAAAAACTACACAGAAGAATTGTGTGAAACTTCTTTCTGTTCTGTTTGTTCAACTAAAAGAGTTGAACCTTAGTTTTGATTGAGCCGTTCTGAAACACTCTTTCTGTAGAAAATGCAAGTGGAGATTCAGAGCGCTAAGAGGGTAATAGTGGAAAAAGGAATGTCTCCAAATATAAACTACACAGAATCATTCTGTGAAACTTCTTTCTGATCTGTGCATTCAACTAACATAGTTAAACCATACTTTTGATTGAGCAGATCTGAACACTCTTTCTGTAGAAAATGCAACTGGACATTTGTAGCGCTAAGAGAGTAGTAGTGGAAAAAGGAATATATTCAAATATAAACTACACCGAAGCATTCTGTGAAACTTCTTCCTGATCTGAGCATTCAGCTAACAGGGTTAAACCATACATTTGATTGAGCAGTTTTGAAACACTCTGTCTGTAGAAAATGCAACTGGACATTCGTAGCGCTAAGTGGGTAATAGTGGAAAAAAGAATATGTTCAAATATAAACTACACAGAAGCATTGTATGAAACTTCTTTCTGTTCTGTGCATTCAACTAACAGAGTTGAACCTTACTTTTGATTGAGCCTTTCTGAAACACTCTTTCTGTAGAAACTGCAATTGGACATTCTGAGCGCTAAGAGGCCTCTATTGGGAAAAATAATATCTTCAAATAAAAACTACACAGAAGCATTGTGTGAAACTTATTTCTGATATGTTCATTAAGCTAACAGAGTTAAACCATACTTTTGATTGCGCAGTTCTGAACACTCTTTCTGTAGAAAATGCAAGTGGACATTCGGAGCGCTAAGAGGGTAATAGTGGAAAAAGGAATATATTCAAATATAAACTACACAGTAGCATTCTGTGAAAATTCTTTCTGTTCTGTGCATTCAACTAACAGAGTTGAACCTTACTTTTGATTGAGCCGTTCTGAAACACTCTTTCTGTAGAAACTGCAATTGGACATGCTAAGCGCTAAGAGGCCTACATTGGGAAAAAGAATATATTCAAATAGAAACTACACAGATGCATTCTGTGAAACTTATTTCTGATCTGTAAATTCAGTTAACAGAGATAAAACATATTTTGATTGAGCAGTTATGAAACACTCTTTTTGTAGAAAATGCAAGTGGAGATTCGGAGTGCTAAGAGGGTAATAGTGGAAAAAGGAATGTCTTCAAATATAAACTACACAGAATCATTTGGTGAAACTTCTTTCTGATCTGTGCATTCAGCTAACAGAGTTAAACCATACTTTTGATTGAGCTGATCTGAACACTCTTTCTGTAGAAAATGCAACTGGACATTTGGAGCGCTAAGAGCGTAGTAGTGGAAAAAGGAATATATCCAAATATAAACTACACAGAAGCATTCTGTGAAACTTCTTTCTGATCTGAGCATTCAGCTAACCGAGTTAAACCATACTTTTGATTGAGCAGTTTTGAAACACTCTGTCTGTAGAAAATGCAACTGGACATTCGTAGCGCTAAGTGGGTAATAGTGGAAAAAAGAATATGTTCAAATATAAACTACACAGAAGCATTGTATGAAACTTCTTTCTGTTCTGTGCATTCAACTAACAGAGTTGAACCTTACTTTTGATTGAGCCGTTCTGAAACACTCTTTCTGTAGAAACTGCAATTGGACATTCTGAGCGCTAAGAGGCCTATATTGGGAAAAAGAATGTCTATAAATAAAAACTACACAGAAGAATTGTGTGAAACTTCTTTCTGTTCTGTTTGTTCAACTAAAAGAGTGGAAACTTAGTTTTGATTGAGCCATTCTGAAACACTCTTTCTGTAGAAAATGCAAGTGGAGATTCGGAGCGCTAAGTGGGTAATAGTGGAAAAAGAAATGTCTCCAAATATAAACTACACAGAATCATTCTGTGAAACTTCTTTCTGATCTGTGCATTCAGCTAACAGACTTAAACCATACTTTTGATTGAGCAGATCTGAACACTCTTTCTGTAGAAAATGCAACTGGACATTTGGAGCGCTAATAGAGTAGTAGTGGAAAAAGGAATATATTCAAATATAAACTACACCGAAGCATTCTGTGAAACTTCTTTCTGATCTGAGCATTCAGCTAACAGAGTTAAACCATACTTTTGATTGAGCAGTTTTGAAACACTCTGTCTGTAGAATATGCAACTGGACATTCGTAGCGCTAAGTGGGTAATAGTGGAAAAAAGAATATGTTCAAATATAAACTACACAGAAGCATTGTATGAAACTTCTTTCTGTTCTGTGCATTCAACTAACAGAGTTGAACCTGACTTTTGATTGAGCCTTTCTGAAACACTCTTTCTGTAGAAACTGCAATTGGACATTCTGAGCGCTAAGAGGCCTCTATTGGGAAAAATAATATCTTCAAATAAAAACTACGCAGAAGAATTGTGTGAAACTTATTTCTGATATGTTCATTAAGCTAACAGAGTTAAACCATACTTTTGATTGCGCAGTTCTGAACACTCTTTCTGTAGAAAATGCAAGTGGACATTCGGAGCGCTAAGAGGGTAATAGTGGGAAAAGGAATATATTCAAATATAAACTACACAGTAGCATTCTGTGAAAATTCTTTCTGTTCTGTGCATTCAACTAACAGAGTTGAACCTTACTTTTGATTGAGCCGTTCTGAAACACTCTTTCTGTAGAAACTGCAATTGGACATGCTAAGCGCTAAGAGGCCTACATTGGGAAAAAGAATATCTTCAAATAGAAACTACACAGATGCATTCTGTGAAACTTATTTCTGATCTGTAAATTCAGTTAACAGAGATAAAACATATTTTTGATTGAGCAGTTATGAAACACTCTTTTTGTAGAAAATGCAAGTGGAGATTCGGAGCGCTAAGAGGGTAATAGTGGAAAAAGGAATGTCTCAAAATATAAACTACACAGAATCATTCTGTGAAACTTCTTTCTGATCTGTGCATTCAGCTAACAGAGTTAAACCATACTTTTGATTGAGCAGATCTGAACACTCTTTCTGTAGAAAATTCAACTGGACATTTGGAGCGCTAAGAGAGTAGTAGTGGAAAAAGAAATATATTCAAATATAAACTACACAGAAGCATTCTGTGAAACTTCTTTCTGATCTGAGCATTCAGCTAACAGAGTTAAACCATACTTTTGATTGAGCAGTTTTGAAACACTCTGTCTGTAGAAAATGCAACTGGACATTCGTAGCGCTAAGTGGGTAAAAGTGGAAAAAAGAATATGTTCAAATATAAACTACACAGAAGCATTGTATGAAACTTCTTTCTGTTCTGTGCATTCAACTAACAGAGTTGAACCTGACTTTTGATTGAGCCTTTCTGAAACACTCTTTCTGTAGAAACTGCAATTGGACATTCTGAGCGCTAAGAAGCCTATATTGGGAAAAAGAATGTCTACAAATAAAAACTACACAGAAGAATTGTGTGAAACTTCTTTCTGTTCTGTTTGTTCAACTAAAAGAGTTGAACCTTAGTTTTGATTGAGCCGTTCTGAAACACTCTTTCTGTAGAAAATGCAAGTGGAGATTCAGAGCGCTAAGAGGGTAATAGTGGAAAAAGGAATGTCTCCAAATATAAACTACACAGAATCATTCTGTGAAACTTCTTTCTGATCTGTGCATTCAACTAACATATTTAAACCATACTTTTGATTGAGCAGATCTGAACACTCTTTCTGTAGAAAATGCAACTGGACATTTGTAGCGCTAAGAGAGTAGTAGTGGAAAAAGGAATATATTCAAATATAAACTACACCGAAGCATTCTGTGAAACTTCTTTCTGATCTGAGCATTCAGCTAACAGAGTTAAACCATACATTTGATTGAGCAGTTTTGAAACACTCTGTCTGTAGAAAATGCAACTGGACATTCGTAGCGCTAAGTGGGTAATAGTGGAAAAAAGAATATGTTCAAATATAAACTACACAGAAGCATTGTATGAAACTTCTTTCTGTTCTGTGCATTCAACTAACAGAGTTCAACCTTACTTTTGATTGAGCCTTTCTGAAACACTCTTTCTGTAGAAACAGCAATTGGACATTCTGAGCGCTAAGAGGCCTCTATTGGGAAAAATAATATCTTCAAATAAAAACTACACAGAAGCATTGTGTGAAACTTATTTCTGATATGTTCATTAAGCTAACAGAGTTAAACCATACTTTTGATTGCGCAGTTCTGAACACTCTTTCTGTAGAAAATGCAAGTGGACATTCGGAGCGCTAAGAGGGTAATAGTGGAAAAAGGAATATATTCAAATATAAACTACACAGTAGCATTCTGTGAAAATTCTTTCTGTTCTGTGCATTCAACTAACAGAGTTGAACCTTACTTTTGATTGAGCCGTTCTGAAACACTCTTTCTGTAGAAACTGCAATTGGACATGCTAAGCGCTAAGAGGCCTACATTGGGAAAAAGAATATCTTCAAATAAAAACTGCACAGATGCATTCTGTGATACTTATTTCTGATCTGTAAATTCAGTTAACAGAGATAAAACATATTTTTGATTGAGCAGTTATGAAACACTCTTTTTGTAGAAAATGCAAGTGGAGATTCGGAGCGCTAAGAGGGTAATAGTGGAAAAAGGAATGTCTTCAAATATAAACTACACAGAATCATTCGGTGAAACTTCTTTCTGATCTGTGCATTCAGCTAACCGACTTAAAACATACTTTTGATTGAGCAGATCTGAACACTCTTTATGTAGAAAATGCAACTGGACATTTGGAGCGCTAAGGGCGTAGTAGTGGAAAAAGGAATATATTCAAATATAAACTACACAGAAGCATTCTGTGAAACTTCTTTCTGATCTCAGCATTCAGCTAACAGAGTTAAACCATACTTTTGATTGAGCAGTTTTGAAACACTCTGTCTGTAGAAAATGCAACTGGACATTCGTAGCGCTAAGTGGGTAATAGTGGAAAAAAGAATATGTTCAAATATAAACTACACAGAAGCATTGTATGAAACTTCTTTCTGTTCTGTGCATTCAACTAACAGAGTTGAACCTTACTTTTGATTGAGCCGTTCTGAAACACTCTTTCTGTAGAAACTGCAATTGGACATTCTGAGCGCTAAGAGGCCTATATTGGGAAAAAGAATGTCTACAAATAAAAACTACACAGAAGAATTGTGTGAAAATTCTTTCTGTTCTGTTTGTTCAACTAAAAGAGTTGAACCTTAGTTTTGATTGAGCCGTTCTGAAACACTCTTTCTGTAGAAAATGCAAGTGGAGATTCGGAGCGCTAAGAGGGTAATAGTGGAAAAAGGAATGTCTCCAAATATAAACTACACAGAATCATTCTGTGAAACTTCTTTCTGATCTGTGCATTCAGCTAACAGAGTTAAACCATACTTTTGATTGAGCAGATCTGAACACTCTTTCTGTAGAAAATGCAACTGGACATTTGGAGCGCTAAGAGAGTAGTAGTGGAAAAAGGAATATATTCAAATATAAACTACACAGAAGCATTCTGTGAAACTTCTTTCTGATCTGAGCATTCAGCTAACAGAGTTAAACCATACTTTTGATTGAGCAGTTTTGAAACACTCTGTCTGTAGAAAATGCAGCTGGACATTCGTAGCGCTAAGTGGGTAATAGTGGAAAAAAGAATATGTTCAAATATAAACTACACAGAAGCATTGTATGAAATTTCTTTCTGTTCTGTGCATTCAACTAACAGAGTTGAACCTTACTTTTGATTGAGCCTTTCTGAAACACTCTTTCTGTAGAAACTGCAATTGGACATTCTGAGCGCTAAGAGGCCTCTATTGGTAAAAATAATATCTTCAAATAAAAACTACACAGAAGCATTGTGTGAAACTTATTTCTGATATGTTCATTAAGCTAACAGAGTTAAACCATACTTTTGATTGCGCAGTTCTGAACACTCTTTCTGTAGAAAATGCAAGTGGACATTCGGAGCGCTAAGAGGGTAATAGTGGAAAAAGGAATATATTCAAATATAAACTACACAGTAGCATTCTGTGAAAATTCTTTCTGTTCTGTGCATTCAACTAACAGAGTTGAACCTTACTTTTGATTGAGCCGTTCTGAAACACTCTTTCTGTAGAAACTGCAATTGGACATGCTAAGCGCTAAGAGGCCTACATTGGGAAAAAGAATATCTTCAAATAGAAACTACACAGATGCATTCTGTGAAACTTATTTCTGATCTGTAAATTCAGTTAACAGAGATAAAACATATTTTGATTGAGCAGTTATGAAACACTCTTTTTGTAGAAAATGCAAGTGGAGATTCGGAGTGCTAAGAGGGTAATAGTGGAAAAAGGAATGTCTTCAAATATAAACTACACAGAATCATTGGGTGAAACTTCTTTCTGATCTGTGCATTCAGCTAACAGAGTTAAACCATACTTTTGATTGAGCTGATCTGAACACTCTTTCTGTAGAAAATGCAACTGGACATTTGGAGCGCTAAGAGCGTAGTAGTGGAAAAAGGAATATATCCAAATATAAACTACACAGAAGCATTCTGTGAAACTTCTTTCTGATCTGAGCATTCAGCTAACCGAGTTAAACCATACTTTTGATTGAGCAGTTTTGAAACACTCTGTCTGTAGAAAATGCAACTGGACATTCGTAGCGCTAAGTGGGTAATAGTGGAAAAAAGAATATGTTCAAATATAAACTACACAGAAGCATTGTATGAAACTTCTTTCTGTTCTGTGCATTCAACTAACAGAGTTGAACCTTACTTTTGATTGAGCCGTTCTGAAACACTCTTTCTGTAGAAACTGCAATTGGACATTCTGAGCGCTAAGAGGCCTATATTGGGAAAAAGAATGTCTATAAATAAAAACTACACAGAAGAATTGTGTGAAACTTCTTTCTGTTCTGTTTGTTCAACTAAAAGAGTGGAAACTTAGTTTTGATTGAGCCATTCTGAAACACTCTTTCTGTAGAAAATGCAAGTGGAGATTCGGAGCGCTAAGAGGGTAATAGTGGAAAAAGAAATGTCTCCAAATATAAACTACACAGAATCATTCTGTGAAACTTCTTTCTGATCTGTGCATTCAGCTAACAGACTTAAACCATACTTTTGATTGAGCAGATCTGAACACTCTTTCTGTAGAAAATGCAACTGGACATTTGGAGCGCTAATAGAGTAGTAGTGGAAAAAGGAATATATTCAAATATAAACTACACCGAAGCATTCTGTGAAACTTCTTTCTGATCTGAGCATTCAGCTAACAGAGTTAAACCATACTTTTGATTGAGCAGTTTTGAAACACTCTGTCTGTAGAATATGCAACTGGACATTCGTAGCGCTAAGTGGGTAATAGTGGAAAAAAGAATATGTTCAAATATAAACTACACAGAAGCATTGTATGAAACTTCTTTCTGTTCTGTGCATTCAACTAACAGAGTTGAACCTGACTTTTGATTGAGCCTTTCTGAAACACTCTTTCTGTAGAAACTGCAATTGGACATTCTGAGCGCTAAGAGGCCTCTATTGGGAAAAATAATATCTTCAAATAAAAACTACGCAGAAGAATTGTGTGAAACTTATTTCTGATATGTTCATTAAGCTAACAGAGTTAAACCATACTTTTGATTGCGCAGTTCTGAACACTCTTTCTGTAGAAAATGCAAGTGGACATTCGGAGCGCTAAGAGGGTAATAGTGGGAAAAGGAATATATTCAAATATAAACTACACAGTAGCATTCTGTGAAAATTCTTTCTGTTCTGTGCATTCAACTAACAGAGTTGAACCTTACTTTTGATTGAGCCGTTCTGAAACACTCTTTCTGTAGAAACTGCAATTGGACATGCTAAGCGCTAAGAGGCCTACATTGGGAAAAAGAATATCTTCAAATAGAAACTACACAGATGCATTCTGTGAAACTTATTTCTGATCTGTAAATTCAGTTAACAGAGATAAAACATATTTTTGATTGAGCAGTTATGAAACACTCTTTTTGTAGAAAATGCAAGTGGAGATTCGGAGCGCTAAGAGGGTAATAGTGGAAAAAGGAATGTCTCCAAATATAAACTACACAGAATCATTCTGTGAAACTTCTTTCTGATCTGTGCATTCAGCTAACAGAGTTAAACCATACTTTTGATTGAGCAGATCTGAACACTCTTTCTGTAGAAAATTCAACTGGACATTTGGAGCGCTAAGAGAGTAGTAGTGGAAAAAGAAATATATTCAAATATAAACTACACAGAAGCATTCTGTGAAACTTCTTTCTGATCTGAGCATTCAGCTAACAGAGTTAAACCATACTTTTGATTGAGCAGTTTTGAAACACTCTGTCTGTAGAAAATGCAACTGGACATTCGTAGCGCTAAGTGGGTAAAAGTGGAAAAAAGAATATGTTCAAATATAAACTACACAGAAGCATTGTATGAAACTTCTTTCTGTTCTGTGCATTCAACTAACAGAGTTGAACCTGACTTTTGATTGAGCCTTTCTGAAACACTCTTTCTGTAGAAACTGCAATTGGACATTCTGAGCGCTAAGAAGCCTATATTGGGAAAAAGAATGTCTACAAATAAAAACTACACAGAAGAATTGTGTGAAACTTCTTTCTGTTCTGTTTGTTCAACTAAAAGAGTTGAACCTTAGTTTTGATTGAGCCGTTCTGAAACACTCTTTCTGTAGAAAATGCAAGTGGAGATTCAGAGCGCTAAGAGGGTAATAGTGGAAAAAGGAATGTCTCCAAATATAAACTACACAGAATCATTCTGTGAAACTTCTTTCTGATCTGTGCATTCAACTAACATATTTAAACCATACTTTTGATTGAGCAGATCTGAACACTCTTTCTGTAGAAAATGCAACTGGACATTTGTAGCGCTAAGAGAGTAGTAGTGGAAAAAGGAATATATTCAAATATAAACTACACCGAAGCATTCTGTGAAACTTCTTTCTGATCTGAGCATTCAGCTAACAGAGTTAAACCATACATTTGATTGAGCAGTTTTGAAACACTCTGTCTGTAGAAAATGCAACTGGACATTCGTAGCGCTAAGTGGGTAATAGTGGAAAAAAGAATATGTTCAAATATAAACTACACAGAAGCATTGTATGAAACTTCTTTCTGTTCTGTGCATTCAACTAACAGAGTTCAACCTTACTTTTGATTGAGCCTTTCTGAAACACTCTTTCTGTAGAAACAGCAATTGGACATTCTGAGCGCTAAGAGGCCTCTATTGGGAAAAATAATATCTTCAAATAAAAACTACACAGAAGCATTGTGTGAAACTTATTTCTGATATGTTCATTAAGCTAACAGAGTTAAACCATACTTTTGATTGCGCAGTTCTGAACACTCTTTCTGTAGAAAATGCAAGTGGACATTCGGAGCGCTAAGAGGGTAATAGTGGAAAAAGGAATATATTCAAATATAAACTACACAGTAGCATTCTGTGAAAATTCTTTCTGTTCTGTGCATTCAACTAACAGAGTTGAACCTTACTTTTGATTGAGCCGTTCTGAAACACTCTTTCTGTAGAAACTGCAATTGGACATGCTAAGCGCTAAGAGGCCTACATTGGGAAAAAGAATATCTTCAAATAAAAACTGCACAGATGCATTCTGTGATACTTATTTCTGATCTGTAAATTCAGTTAACAGAGATAAAACATATTTTTGATTGAGCAGTTATGAAACACTCTTTTTTTAGAAAATGCAAGTGGAGATTCGGAGCGCTAAGAGGGTAATAGTGGAAAAAGGAATGTCTTCAAATATAAACTACACAGAATCATTCGGTGAAACTTCTTTCTGATCTGTGCATTCAGCTAACAGAGTTAAACCATACTTTTGATTGAGCTGATCTGAACACTCTTTCTGTAGAAAATGCAACTGGACATTTGGAGCGCTAAGAGCGTAGTAGTGGAAAAAGGAATATATCCAAATATAAACTACACAGAAGCATTCTGTGAAACTTCTTTCTGATCTGAGCATTCAGCTAACAGAATTAAACCATACTTTTGATTGAGCAGTTTTGAAACACTCTGTCTGTAGAAAATGCAACTGGACATTCGTAGCGCTAAGTGGGTAATAGTGGAAAAAAGAATATGTTCAAATATAAACTACACAGAAGCATTGTATGAAACTTCTTTCTGTTCTGTGCATTCAACTAACAGAGTTGAACCTTACTTTTGATTGAGCCGTTCTGAAACACTCTTTCTGTAGAAACTGCAATTGGACATTCTGAGCGCTAAGAGGCCTATATTGGGAAAAAGAATGTCTACAAATAAAAACTACACAGAAGAATTGTGTGAAAATTCTTTCTGTTCTGTTTGTTCAACTAAAAGATTTGAACCTTAGTTTTGATTGAGCCGTTCTGAAACACTCTTTCTGTAGAAAATGCAAGTGGAGATTCGGAGCGCTAAGAGGGTAATAGTGGAAAAAGGAATGTCTCCAAATATAAACTACACAGAATCATTCTGTGAAACTTCTTTCTGATCTGTGCATTCAGCTAACAGAGTTAAACCATACTTTTGATTGAGCAGATCTGAACACTCTTTCTGTAGAAAATGCAACTGGACATTTGGAGCGCTAAGAGAGTAGTAGTGGAAAAAGGAATATATTCAAATATAAACTACACAGAAGCATTCTGTGAAACTTCTTTCTGATCTGAGCATTCAGCTAACAGAGTTAAACCATACTTTTGATTGAGCAGTTTTGAAACACTCTGTCTGTAGAAAATGCAGCTGGACATTCGTAGCGCTAAGTGGGTAATAGTGGAAAAAAGAATATGTTCAAATATAAACTACACAGAAGCATTGTATGAAATTTCTTTCTGTTCTGTGCATTCAACTAACAGAGTTGAACCTTACTTTTGATTGAGCCTTTCTGAAACACTCTTTCTGTAGAAACTGCAATTGGACATTCTGAGCGCTAAGAGGCCTCTATTAGTAAAAATAATATCTTCAAATAAAAACTACACAGAAGCATTGTGTGAAACTTATTTCTGATATGTTCATTAAGCTAACAGAGTTAAACCATACTTTTGATTGCGCAGTTCTGAACACTCTTTCTGTAGAAAATGCAAGTGGACATTCGGAGCGCTAAGAGGGTAATAGTGGAAAAAGGAATATATTCAAATATAAACTACACAGTAGCATTCTGTGAAAATTCTTTCTGTTCTGTGCATTCAACTAACAGAGTTGAACCTTACTTTTGATTGAGCCGTTCTGAAACACTCTTTCTGTAGAAACTGCAATTGGACATGCTAAGCGCTAAGAGGCCTACATTGGGAAAAAGAATATCTTCAAATAGAAACTACACAGATGCATTCTGTGAAACTTATTTCTGATCTGTAAATTCAGTTAACAGAGATAAAACATATTTTTGATTGAGCAGTTATGAAACACTCTTTTTGTAGAAAATGCAAGTGGAGATTCGGAGCGCTAAGAGGGTAATAGTGGAAAAAGGAATGTCTTCAAATATAAACTACACAGAATCATTCGGTGAAACTTCTTTCTGATCTGTGCATTCAGCTAACAGAGTTAAACCATACTTTTGATTGAGCTGATCTGAACACTCTTTCTGTAGAAAATGCAACTGGACATTTGGAGCGCTAAGAGCGTAGTAGTGGAAAAAGGAATATATCCAAATATAAACTACACAGAAGCATTCTGTGAAACTTCTTTCTGATCTGAGCATTCAGCTAACCGAGTTAAACCATACTTTTGATTGAGCAGTTTTGAAACACTCTGTCTGTAGAAAATGCAACTGGACATTCGTAGCGCTAAGTGGGTAATAGTGGAAAAAAGAATATGTTCAAATATAAACTACACAGAAGCATTGTATGAAACTTCTTTCTGTTCTGTGCATTCAACTAACAGAGTTGAACCTTACTTTTGATTGAGCCGTTCTGAAACACTATTTCTGTAGAAACTGCAATTGGACATTCTGAGCGCTAAGAGGCCTATATTGGGAAAAAGAATGTCTACAAATAAAAACTACACAGAAGAATTGTGTGAAACTTTTTTCTGTTCTGTTTGTTCAACTAAAAGAGTGGAAACTTCGTTTTGATTGAGCCATTCTGAAACACTCTTTCTGTAGAAAATGCAAGTGGAGATTCGGAGCGCTAAGAGGGTAATAGTGGAAAAAGAAATGTCTCCAAATATAAACTACACAGAATCATTCTGTGAAACTTCTTTCTGATCTGTGCATTCAGCTAACAGACTTAAACCATACTTTTGATTGAGCAGATCTGAACACTCTTTCTGTAGAAAATGCAACTGGACATTTGGAGCGCTAATAGAGTAGTAGTGGAAAAAGGAATATATTCAAATATAAACTACACCGAAGCATTCTGTGAAACTTCTTTCTGATCTGAGCATTCAGCTAACAGAGTTAAACCATACTTTTGATTGAGCAGTTTTGAAACACTCTGTCTGTAGAATATGCAACTGGACATTCGTAGCGCTAAGTGGGTAATAGTGGAAAAAAGAATATGTTCAAATATAAACTACACAGAAGCATTGTATGAAACTTCTTTCTGTTCTGTGCATTCAACTAACAGAGTTGAACCTGACTTTTGATTGAGCCTTTCTGAAACACTCTTTCTGTAGAAACTGCAATTGGACATTCTGAGCGCTAAGAGGCCTATATTGGGAAAAATAATATCTTCAAATAAAAACTACACAGAAGAATTGTGTGAAACTTATTTCTGATATGTTCATTAAGCTAACAGAGTTAAACCATACTTTTGATTGCGCAGTTCTGAACACTCTTTCTGTAGAAAATGCAAGTGGACATTCGGAGCGCTAAGAGGGTAATAGTGGGAAAAGGAATATATTCAAATATAAACTACACAGTAGCATTCTGTGAAAATTCTTTCTGTTCTGTGCATTCAACTAACAGAGTTGAACCTTACTTTTGATTGAGCCGTTCTGAAACACTCTTTCTGTAGAAACTGCAATTGGACATGCTAAGCGCTAAGAGGCCTACATTGGGAAAAAGAATATCTTCAAATAGAAACTACACAGATGCATTCTGTGAAACTTATTTCTGATCTGTAAATTCAGTTAACAGAGATAAAACATATTTTTGATTGAGCAGTTATGAAACACTCTTTTTGTAGAAAATGCAAGTGGAGATTCGGAGCGCTAAGAGGGTAATAGTGGAAAAAGGAATGTCTCCAAATATAAACTACACAGAATCATTCTGTGAAACTTCTTTCTGATCTGTGCATTCAGCTAACAGAGTTAAACCATACTTTTGATTGAGCAGATCTGAACACTCTTTCTGTAGAAAATTCAACTGGACATTTGGAGCGCTAAGAGAGTAGTAGTGGAAAAAGAAATATATTCAAATATAAACTACACAGAAGCATTCTGTGAAACTTCTTTCTGATCTGAGCATTCAGCTAACAGAGTTAAACCATACTTTTGATTGAGCAGTTTTGAAACACTCTGTCTGTAGAAAATGCAACTGGACATTCGTAGCGCTAAGTGGGTAATAGTGGAAAAAAGAATATGTTCAAATATAAACTACACAGAAGCATTGTATGAAACTTCTTTCTGTTCTGTGCATTCAACTAACAGAGTTGAACCTGACATTTGATTGAGCCTTTCTGAAACACTCTTTCTGTAGAAACTGCAATTGGACATTCTGAGCGCTAAGAGGCCTTTATTGGGAAAAATAATATCTTCAAATAAAAACTACACAGAAGCATTGTGTGAAACTTATTTCTGATATGTTCATTAAGCTAACAGAGTTAAACCATACTTTTGATTGCGCAGTTCTGAACACTCTTTCTGTAGAAAATGCAAGTGGACATTCGGAGCGCTAAGAGGGTAATAGTGGAAAAAGGAATATATTCAAATATAAACTACACAGTAGCATTCTGTGAAAATTCTTTCTGTTCTGTGCATTCAACTAACAGAGTTGAACCTTACTTTTGATTGAGCCGTTCTGAAACACTCTTTCTGTAGAAACTGCAATGGGACATGCTAAGCGCTAAGAGGCCTACATTGGGAAAAAGAATATCTTCAAATAAAAACTACACAGATGCATTCTGTGAAACTTATTTCTGATCTGTAAATTCAGTTAACAGAGATAAAACTTATTTTTGATTGAGCAGTTATGAAACACTCTTTTTGTAGAAAATGCAAGTGGAGATTCGGAGCGCTAAGAGGGTAATAGTGGAAAAAGGAATGTCTTCAAATATAAACTACACAGAATCATTCGGTGAAACTTCTTTCTGATCTGTGCATTCAGCTAACAGAGTTAAAACATACTTTTGATTGAGCAGATCTGAACACTCTTTCTGTAGAAAATGCAACTGCACATTTGGAGCGCTAAGAGCGTAGTAGTGGAAAAAGGAATATATTCAAATATAAACTACACAGAAGCATTCTGTGAAACTTCTTTCTGATCTGAGCATTCAGCTAACAGAGTTAAACCATACTTTTGATTGAGCAGCTTTGAAACACTCTGTCTGTAGAAAATGCAACTGGACATTCGTAGCGCTAAGTGGGTAATAGTGGAAAAAAGAATATGTTCAAATAGAAAATACACAGAAGCATTGTATGAAACTTCTTTCTGTTCTGTGCATTCAACTAACAGAGTTGAACCTTACTTTTGATTGAGCCGTTCTGAAACACTCTTTCTGTAGAAACTGCAATTGGACATTCTGAGCGCTAAGAGGCCTATATTGGGAAAAAGAATGTCTACAAATAAAAACTACACAGAAGAATTGTGTGAAACTTCTTTCTGTTCTGTTTGTTCAACTAAAAGAGTTGAACCTTAGTTTTGATTGAGCCGTTCTGAAACACTCTTTCTGTAGAAAATGCAAGTGGAGATTCGGAGCGCTAAGAGGGTAATAGTGGAAAAAGGAATGTCTCCAAATATAAACTACACAGAATCATTCTGTGAAACTTCTTTCTGATCTGTGCATTCAGCTAACAGAATTAAAACATACTTTTGATTGAGCAGATCTGAACACTCTTTCTGTAGAAAATGCAACTGGACATTTGGAGCGCTAAGAGAGTAGTAGTGGAAAAAGGAATATATTAAAATATAAACTACACAGAAGCATTCTGTGAAACTTCTTTCCGATCTGAGCATTCAGCTAACAGAGTTAAACCATACTTTTGATTGAGCAGTTTTGAAACACTCTGTCTGTAGAAAATGCAACTGGACATTCGTAGCGCTAAGTGGGTAATAGTGGAAAAAAGAATATGTTCAAATATAAACTACACAGAAGCATTGTATGAAATTTCTTTCTGTTCTGTGTATTCAACTAACAGAGTTGAACCTTACTTTTGATTGAGCCTTTCTGAAACACTCTTTCTGTAGAAACTGCAATTGGACATTCTGAGCGCTAAGAGGCCTCTATTGGGAAAAATAATATCTTCAAATAAAATCTACACAGAAGCATTGTGTGAAACTTATTTCTGATATGTTCATTAAGCTAACAGAGTTAAACCATACTTTTGATTGCGCAGTTCTGAACACTCTTTCTGTAGAAAATGCAAGTGGACATTCGGAGCGCTAAGAGGGTAATAGTGGAAAAAGGAATATATACAAATATAAACTACACAGTAGCATTCTGTGAAAATTCTTTCTGTTCTGTGCATTCAACTAACAGAGTTGAACCTTACTTTTGATTGAGCCGTTCTGAAACACTCTTTCTGTAGAAACTGCAATTGGACATGCTAAGCGCTAAGAGGCCTACATTGGGAAAAAAAATATCTTCAAATAAAAACTACACAGATGCATTCTGTGAAACTTATTGCTGATCTGTAAATTCAGTTAACAGAGATAAAACATATTTTTGATTGTGCAGTTATGAAACACTCTTTTTGTAGAAAATGCAAGTGGAGATTCAGAGCGCTAAGAGGGTAACAGTGGAAAAAGGAATGGCTTCAAATATAAACTACACAGAATCATTCGGTGAAACTTCTTTCTGATCTGTGCATGCAGCTAACAGAGTTAAACCATACTTTTGATTGAGCATATCTGAACACTCTTTCTGTAGAAAATGCAACTGGACATTTGGAGCGCTAAGAGCGTAGTAGTGGAAAAAGGAATATATTCAAATATAAACTACACAGAAGCATTCTGTGAAACTTCTTTCTGATCTGAGCATTCAGCTAACAGAGATAAACCATACCTTTGATTGAGCAGTTTTGAAACACTCTGTCTGTAGAAAATGCAACTGGACATTCGTAGCGCTAAGTGGGTAATAGTGGAAAAAAGAATATGTTCAAATAGAAACTACACAGAAGCATTGTATGAAACTTCTTTCTGTTCTGTGCATTCAACTAACAGAGTTGAACCTTACTTTTGATTGAGCCGTTCTGAAACACTCTTTCTGTAGAAACTGCAATTGGACATTCTGAGCGCTAAGAGGCCTATATTGGGAAAAAGAATGTCTACAAATAAAAACTACACAGAAGAATTGTGTGAAACTTCTTTCTGTTCTGTTTGTTCAACTAAAAGAGTTGAACCTTAGTTTTGATTGAGCCGTTCTGAAACACTCTTTCTGTAGAAAATGCAAGTGGAGGTTCGGAGCGCTAAGAAGGTAATAGTGGAAAAAGGAATGTCTCCAAATATAAACTACACAGAATCATTCTGTGAAACTTCTTTCTAATCTGTGCATTCAGCTAACAGAGTTAAACCATACTTTTGATTGAGCAGATCTGAACACCCTTTCTGTAGAAAATGCAACTGGACATTTGGAGCGCTAAGAGAGTAGTAGTGGAAAAAGGAATATATTCAAATATAAACTACACAGAAGCATTCTGTGAAACTTCTTTCTGATCTGTGCATTCAGCTAACAGAGTTAAACCATACTTTTGATTGAGCAGATCTGAACACTCTTTCTGTAGAAAATGCAAATGGACATTTGGAGCGCTAAGAGAGTAGTAGTGGAAAAAGGAATATATTCAAATATAAACTACACAGAAGCATTCTGTGAAACTTCTTTCTGATCTGAGCATTCAGCTAACAGATTTAAACCATACTTTTGATTGAGCAGTTTTGAAACACTCTGTCTGTAGAAAATGCAACTGGACATTCGTAGCGCTAAGTGGGTAATAGTGGAAAAAAGAATATGTTCAAATATAAACTACACAGAAGCATTGTATGAAACTTCTTTCTGTTCTGTGCATTCAACTAACAGAGTTGAACCTTACTTTTGATTGAGCCTTTCTGAAACACTCTTTCTGTAGAAACTGCAATTGGACATTCTGAGCGCTAAGAGGCCTCTATTGGGAAAAATAATATCTTCAAATAAAAACTACACAGAAGCATTGTGTGAAACTTATTTCTGATATGTTCATTAAGCTAACAGAGTTAAACCATACTTTTGATTGCGCAGTTCTGAACACTTTTTCTGTAGAAAATGCAAGTGGACTTTCGGAGCGCTAAGAGGGTAATAGTGGAAAAAGGAATATATTCAAATATAAACTACACAGTAGCATTCTGTGAAAATTCTTTCTGTTCTGTGCATTCAACTAACAGAGTTGAACCTTACTTTTGATTGAGCCGTTCTGAAACACTCTTTCTGTAGAAACTGCAATTGGACATGCTAAGCGCTAAGAGGCCTACATTGGGAAAAAAAATATCTTCAAATAAAAACTACACAGATGCATTCTGTGAAACTTATTGCTGATCTGTAAATTCAGTTAACAGAGATAAAACATATTTTTGATTGTGCAGTTATGAAACACTCTTTTTGTAGAAAATGCAAGTGGAGATTCAGAGCGCTAAGAGGGTAACAGTGGAAAAAGGAATGGCTTCAAATATAAACTACACAGAATCATTCGGTGAAACTTCTTTCTCATCTGTGCATGCAGCTAACAGAGTTAAACCATACTTTTGATTGAGCATATCTGAACACTCTTTCTGTAGAAAATGCAACTGGACATTTGGAGCGCTAAGAGCGTAGTAGTGGAAAAAGGAATATATTCAAATATAAACTACACAGAAGCATTCTGTGAAACTTCTTTCTGATCTGAGCATTCAGCTAACAGAGTTAAACCATACCTTTGATTGAGCAGTTTTGAAACACTCTGTCTGTAGAAAATGCAACTGGACATTCGTAGCGCTAAGTGGGTAATAGTGGAAAAAAGAATATGTTCAAATAGAAACTACACAGAAGCATTGTATGAAACTTCTTTCTGTTCTGTGCATTCAACTAACAGAGTTGAACCTTACTTTTGATTGAGCCGTTCTGAAACACTCTTTCTGTAGAAACTGCAATTGGACATTCTGAGCGCTAAGAGGCCTATATTGGGAAAAAGAATGTCTACAAATAAAAACTACACAGAAGCATTGTGTGAAACTTCTTTCTGTTCTGTTTGTTCAACTAAAAGATTTGAAACTTAGTTTTGATTGAGCCGTTCTGAAACACTCTTTCTGTAGAAAATGCAAGTGGAGATTCGGAGCGCTAAGAGGGTAATGGTGGAAAAAGTAATGTCTCCAAATATAAACTACACAGAATCATTCTGTGAAACTTCTTTCTGATCTGTGCATTCAGCTAACAGAGTTAAACCATACTTTTGATTGAGCAGATCTGAACACTCTTTCTGTAGAAAATGCAACTGGACATTTGGAGCGCTAAGAGAGTAGTAGTGGAAAAAGGAATATATTCAAATATAAACTACACAGAAGCATTCTGTGAAACTTCTTTCTGATCTGAGCATTCAGCTAACAGAGTTAAACCATACTTTTGATTGAGCAGTTTTGAAACACTCTGTCTGTAGAAAATGCAACTGGACATTCGTAGCGCTAAGTGGGTAAAAGTGGAAAAAAGAATATGTTCAAATATAAACTACACAGAAGCATTGTATGAAACTTCTTTCTGTTCTGTGCATTCAACTAACAGAGTTGAACCTTACTTTTGATTGAGCCTTTCTGAAACACTCTTTCTGTAGAAACTGCAATTGGACATTCTGAGCGCTAAGAGGCCTCAATTGGGAAAAATAATATCTTCAAATAAAAACTACACAGAAGCATTGTGTGAAACTTATTTCTGATATGTTCATTAAGCTAACAGAGTTAAACCATACTTTTGATTGCGCAGTTCTGAACACTCTTTCTGTAGAAAATGCAAGTGGACATTCGGAGCGCTAAGAGGGTAATAGTGGAAAAAGGAATATATCCAAATATAAACTACACAGTAGCATTCTGTGAAAATTCTTTGTGTTCTGTGCATTCAACTAACAGAGTTGAACCTTACTTTTGATTGAGCCGTTCTGAAACACTCTTTCTGTAGAAACTGCAATTGGACATGCTAAGCGCTAAGAGGCCTACATTGGGAAAAAGAATATCTTCAAATAAAAACTACACAGATGCATTCTGTGAAACTTATTTCTGATCTGTAAATTCAGTTAACAGAGATAAAACATATTTTAGATTTAGCAGTTATGAAACACTCTTTTTGTAGAAAATGCAAGTCGAGATTCGGAGCGCTAAGAGGGTAATAGTGGAAAAAAGAATGTCTTCAAATATAAACTACACAGAATCATTCGGTGAAACTTCTTTCTGATCTGTGCATGCAGCTAACAGAGTTAAACCATACTTTTGATTGAGCAGATCTGAACACTCTTTCTGTAGAAAATGCAACTGGACATTTGGAGCGCTAAGAGCGTAGTAGTGGAAAAAGGAATATATTCAAATATAAACTACACAGAAGCATTCTGTGAAACTTCTTTCTGATCTGAGCATTCAGCTAACAGAGTTAAACCATACTTTTGATTGAGCAGTTTTGAAACACTCTGTCTGTAGAAAATGCAACTGGACATTCGTAGCGCTAAGTGGGTAATAGTGGAAAAAAGAATATGTTCAAATAGAAACTACACAGAAGCATTGTATGAAATTTCTTTCTGTCTGTGCATTCAACTAACAGAGTTGAACCTTACTTTTGATTGAGCCGTTCTGAAACACTCTTTCTGTAGAAACTGCAATTGGACATTCTGAGCGCTAAGAGGCCTATATTGGGAAAAAGAAGGTCTATAAATAAAAACTACACAGAAGAATTGTGTGAAACTTCTTTCTGTTCTGTTTGTCCAACTAAAAGAGTTGAACCTTAGTATTGATTGAGCCGTTCTGAAACACTCTTTCTGTAGAAAATGCAAGTGGAGATTCGGAGCGCTAAGAGGGTAATAGTGGAAAAAGGAATGTCTCCAAATATAAACTACACAGAATCATTCTGTGAAACTTCTTTCTGATCTGTGCATTCAGCTAACAGAGTTAAACCATACTTTTGATTGAGCAGATCTGAACACTCTTTCTGTAGAAAATGCAACTGGACATTTGGAGCGCTAAGAGAGTAGTAGTGGAAAAAGGAATATATTCAAATATAAACTACACAGAAGCATTCTGTGAAACTTCTTTCTGATCTGAGCATTCAGCTAACAGAGTTAAACCATACTTTTGATTGAGCAGTTTTGAAACACTCTGTCTGTAGAAAATGCAACTGGACATTCGTAGCGCTACGTGGGTAATACTGGAATAAAGAATATGTTCAAATATAAACTACACAGAATCATTGTATGAAACTTCTTTCTGTTCTGTGCATTCAACTAACAGAGTTGAACCTGACTTTTGATTGAGCCTTTCTGAAACACTCTTTCTGTAGAAACTGCAATTGGACATTCTGAGCGCTAAGAGGCCTCTATTGGGAAAAATAATATCTTCAAATAAAAACTACACAGAAGCATTGTGTGAAACTTATTTCTGATATGTTCATTAAGCTAACAGAGTTAAACCATACTTTTGATTGCGCAGTTCTGAACACTCTTTCGGTAGAAAATGCAAGTGGACATTCGGAGCGCTAAGAGGGTAATAGTGGAAAAAGGAATATATTCAAATATAAACTACACAGTAGCATTCTGTGAAAATTCTTTCTGTTCTGTGCATTCAACTAACAGAGTTAAACCTTACTTTTGATTGAGCCGTTCTGAAACACTCTTTCTGTAGAAACTGCAATTGGACATGCTAAGCGCTAAGAGGCCTACATTGGGAAAAAGAATATCTTCAAATAAAAACTACACAGATGCATTCTGTGAAACTTATTTCTGATCTGTAAATTCAGTTAACAGAGATAAAACATATTTTTGATTGTGCAGTTATGAAACACTCTTTTTGTAGAAAATGCAAGTGGAGATTCAGAGCGCTAAGAGGGTAATAGTGGAAAAAGGAATGGCTTCAAATATAAACTACACAGAATCATTCGGTGAAACTTCTTTCTGATCTGTGCATGCAGCTAACAGAGTTAAACCCTACTTTTGATTGAGCATATCTGAACACTCTTTCTGTAGAAAATGCAACTGGACATTTGGAGCGCTAAGAGCGTAGTAGTGGAAAAAGGAATATATTCAAATATAAACTACACAGAAGCATTCTGTGAAACTTCTTTCTGATCTGAGCATTCAGCTAACAGATTTAAACCATACTTTTGATTGAGCAGTTTTGAAACACTCTGTCTGTAGAAAATGCAAATGGACATTCGTAGCGCTAAGTTGGTAATAGTGGAAAAAAGAATATGTTCAAATAGAAACTACACAGAAGCATTGTATGAAACTACTTTCTGTTCTGTGCATTCAACTAACAGAGTTGAACCTTACTTTTGATTGAGCCGTTCTGAAACACTCTTTCTGTAGAAACTGCAATTGGAAATTCTGAGCGCTAAGAGGCCTATATTGGGAAAATGAATGTCTACAAATAAAAACTACACAGAAGAATTGTGTGAAACTTCTTTCTGTTCTGTTTGTTCAACTAAAAGAGTTGAACCTTAGTTTTGATTGAGCCGTTCTGAAACACTCTTTCTGTAGAAAATGCAAGTGGAGATTCGGAGCGCTAAGAGGGTAATAGTGGAAAAAGGAATGTCTCCAAATATAAACTACACAGAATCATTCTGTGAAACTTCTTTCTGATCTGTGCATTCAGCTAACAGAGTTAAACCATACTTTTGATTGAGCAGATTTGAACACCCTTTCTGTAGAAAATGCAATTGGACATTTGGAGCGCTAAGAGAGTAGTAGTGGAAAAAGGAATATATTCAAATATAAACTACACAGGAGCATTCTGTGAAACTTCTTTCTGATCTGATCATTCAGCTAACAGAGTTAAACCATAATTTTGATTGAGCAGTTTTGAAACACTCTGTCTGTAGAAAATGCAACTGGACATTCGTAGCGCTAAGTGGGTAATACTGGAATAAAGAATATGTTCAAATATAAACAACACAGAATCATTGTATGAAACTTCTTTCTGTTCTGTGCATTCAACTAACAGAGTTGAACCTTACTTTTGATTGAGCCTTTCTGAAACACTCTTTCTGTAGAAACTGCAATTGGACATTCTGAGCGCTAAGAGGCCTCTATTGGGAAAAATAATATCTTCAAATAAAAACTACACAGAAGCATTGTGTGAAACTTATTTCTGATATGTTCATTAAGCTAACAGAGTTAAACCATACTTTTGATTGCGCACTTCTGAACACTCTTTCTGTAGAAAATTCAAGTGGACTTTCGGAGCGCTAAGAGGGTAATAGTGGAAAAAGGAATATATTCAAATATAAACTACACAGTAGCATTCTGTGAAAATTCTTTCTGTTCTGTGCATTCAACTAACAGAGTTGAACCTTACTTTTGATTGAGCCATTCTGAAACACTCTTTCTGTAGAAACTGCAATTGGACATGCTAAGCGCTGAGAGGCCTACACTGGGAAAAAGAATATCTTCAAATAAAAACAACACAGATGCATTCTGTGAAACTTAATTCTGATCTGTAAATTCAGTTAACAGAGATAAAACATATTTTTGATTGAGCAGTTATGAAACACTCTTTTTGTAGAAAATGCAAGTGGAGATTCGGAGCGCTAAGAGGGTAATAGTTGAAAAAGGAATGTCTTCAAATGTAAACTACACAGAATCATTCGGTGAAACTTCTTTCTGATCTGTGCATTCAGCTAACAGAGTTAAACCATACTTTTGATTGAGCAGATCTGAACACTCTTTCTGTAGAAAATGCAACTGGACATTTGGAGCGCTAAGAGCGTAGTAGTGGAAAAAGGAATATATTCAAATATAAACTACACAGAAGCATTCTGTGAAACTTCTTTCTGATCTGAGCATTCAGCTAACAGAGTTAAACCATACTTTTGATTGAGCAGTTTTGAAACACTCTGTCTGTAGAAAATGCAACTGGACATTCGTAGCGCTAAGTGGGTAATAGTGGAAAAAAGAATATGTTCAAATAGAAACTACACAGAAGCATTGTATGAAACTTCTTTCTGTTCTGTGCATTCAACTAACAGAGTTGAACCTTACTTTTGATTGAGCCGTTCTGAAACACTCTTTCTGTAGAAACTGCAATTGGACATTCTGAGCGCTAAGAGGCCTATATTGGGAAAAAGAATGTCTACAAATAAAAACTACACAGAAGAATTGTGTGAAACTTCTTTCTGTTCTGTTTGTTCAACTAAAAGAGTTGAACCTTAGTTTTGATTGAGCCGTTCTGAAACACTCTTTCTGTAGAAAATGCAAGTGGAGATTCGGAGCACTAAGAGGGTAATAGTGGAAAAAGGAATGTCTCCAAATATAAACTACACAGAATCATTCTGTGAAACTTCTTTCTGATCTGTGCATTCAGCTAACAGAGTTAAACCATACTTTTGATTGAGCAGATCTGAACACTCTTTCTGTAGAAAATGCAAATGGACATTTGGAGCGCTAAGAGAGTAGTAGTGGAAAAAGGAATATATTCAAATATAAACTACACAGAAGCATTCTGTGAAACTTCTTTCTGATCTGAGCATTCAGCTAACAGAGTTAAACCATACTTTTGATTGAGCAGTTTTGAAACACTCTGTCTGTAGAAAATGCAACTGGACATTCGTAGCGCTAAGTGGGTAATAGTGGAAAAAAGAATATGTTCAAATATAAACTACACAGAAGCATTGTATGAAACTTCTTTCTGTTCTGTGCATTCAACTAACAGAGTTGAACCTTACTTTTGATTGAGCCTTTCTGAAACACTCTTTCTGTAGAAACTGCAATTGGACATTCTGAGCGCTAAGAGGCCTCTATTGGGAAAAATAATATCTTCAAATAAAAACTACACAGAAGCATTGTGTGAAACTTATTTCTGATATGTTCATTAAGCTAACAGAGTTAAACCATACTTTTGATTGCGCAGTTCTGAACACTCTTTCTGTAGAAAATGCAAGTGGACATTCGGAGCGCTAAGAGGGTAATAGTGGAAAAAGGAATATATTCAAATATAAACTACACAGTAGCATTCTGTGAAAATTCTTTCTGTTCTGTGCATTCAACTAACAGA
The DNA here is from genome assembly GCF_028878055.3 of Symphalangus syndactylus. Classification (NCBI taxonomy): domain Eukaryota; kingdom Metazoa; phylum Chordata; class Mammalia; order Primates; family Hylobatidae; genus Symphalangus; species Symphalangus syndactylus. Next base: position 13,556,281 of record NC_072447.2, on the reverse strand, counting down.
GTTGAACCTTACTTTTGATTGAGCCGTTCTGAAACACTCTTTCTGTAGAAACTGCAATTGGACATGCTAAGCGCTAAGAGGCCTACATTGGGAAAAAAAATATCTTCAAATAAAAACTACACAGATGCATTCTGTGAAACTTATTTCTGATCTGTAAATTCAGTTAACAGAGATAAAACATATTTTTGATTGAGCAGTTATGAAACACTCTTTCTGTAGAAACTGCAATTGGACATGCTAAGCGCTAAGAGGCCTATATTGGGAAAAAGAATGTCTACAAATAAAAACTACACAGAAGAATTGTGTGAAACTTCTTTCTGTTCTGTTTGTTCAACTAAAAGAGTTGAACCTTAGTTTTGATTGAGCCGTTCTGAAACACTCTTTCTGTAGAAAATGCAAGTGGAGATTCGGAGCGCTAAGAGGGTAATAGTGGAAAAAGGAATGTCTCCAAATATAAACTACACAGAATCATTCTGTGAAACTTCTTTCTGATCTGTGCATTCAGCTAACAGAGTTAAAGCATACTTTTGAGTGAGCAGATCTGAACACTCTTTCTGTAGAAAATGCAACTGGACATTTGGAGCGCTAAGAGAGTAGTAGTGGAAAAAGGAATATATTCAAATATAAACTACACAGAAGCATTCAGTGAAACTTCTTTCTGATCTGAGCATTCAGCTAACAGAGTTAATCCATACTTTTCATTGAGCAGTTTTGAAACACTCTGTCTGTAGAAAATGCAACTGGACATTCGTAGCGCTAAGTGGGTAATAGTGGAAAAAAGAATATGTTCAAATATAAACTACACAGAAGCACTGTATGAAACTTCTTTCTGTTCTGTGCATTCAACTAACAGAGTTGAACCTTAATTTGATTGAGCCTTTCTGAAACACTCTTTCTGTAGAAACTGCAATTGGACATTCTGAGCGCTAAGAGGCCTCTATTGGGAAAAATAATATCTTCAAATAAAAACTACACAGAAGCATTGTGTGAAACTTATTTCTAATATGTTCATTAAGCTAACAGAGTTAAACCATACTTTTGATTGCGCAGTTCTGAACACTCTTTCTGTAGAAAATGCAAGTGGGCATTCGGAGCGCTAAGAGGGTAATAGTGGAAAAAGGAATATATTCAAATATAAACTACACAGTAGCATTCTGTGAAAATTCTTTCTGTTCTGTGCATTAAACTAACAGAGTTGAACCTTACTTTTGATTGAGCCGTTCTGAAACACTCTTTCTGTAGAAACTGCAATTGGACATGCTAAGCGCTAAGAGGCCTACATTTGGAAAAAAAATATCTTCAAATAAAAACTACACAGATGCATTCTGTGAAACTTATTTCTGATCTGAAAATTCAGTTAACAGAGATAAAACATATTTTTGATTGAGCAGTTATGAAACACTCTTTTTGTAGAAAATGCAAGTGGAGATTCGGAGCGCTAAGAGGGTAATAGTGGAAAAAGGAATGTCTTCAAATATAAACTACACAGAATCATTCTGTGAAACTTCTTTCTGATCTGTGCATTCAGCTAACAGAGTTAAACCATACTTTTGATTGAGCAGATCTGAACACACTTTCTGTAGAAAATGCAACTGGACATTTGGAGCGCTAAGAGCGTAGTAGTGGAAAAAGGAATATATTCAAATATAAACTACACAGAAGCATTCTGTGAAACTTCTTTCTGATCTGAGCATTCAGCTAACAGAGTTAAACCATACTTTTGATTGAGCAGTATTGAAACACTCTGTCTGTAGAAAATGCAACTGGACATTCGTAGCGCTAAGTGGGTAATAGTGGAAAAAAGAATATGTTCAAATAGAAACTACACAGAAGCATTGTATGAAACTTCTTTCTGTTCTGTGCATTCAACTAACAGAGTTGAACCTTACTTTTGATTGAGCCGTTCTGAAACACTCTTTCTGTAGAAACTGCAATTGGACATTCTGAGCGCTAAGAGGCCTATATTGGGAAAAAGAATGTCTACAAATAAAAACTACACAGAAGAATTGTGTGAAACTTCTTTCTGTTCTGTTTGTTCAACTAAAAGAGTTGAACCTTAGTTTTGATTGAGCCGTTCTGAAACACTCTTTCTGTAGAAAATGCATGTGGAGATTCGGAGCGCTAAGAGGGTAATAGTGGAAAAAGGAATGTCTCCAAATATAAACTACACAGAATCATTCTGTGAAACTTCTTTCTGATCTGTGCATTCAGCTAACAGAATTAAACCATACTTTTGATTGAGCAGATCTGAACACTCTTTCTGTAGAAAATGCAACTGGACATTTGGAGCGCTAAGAGAGTAGTAGTGGAAAAAGGAATATATTCAAATATAAACTACACAGAAGCATTCTGTGAAACTTCTTTCTGATCTGAGCATTCAGCTAACAGAGTTAAACCATACTTTTGATTGAGCAGTTTTGAAACACTCTGTCTGTAGAAAATGCAACTGGACATTCGTAGCGCTAAGTGGGTAATAGTGGAAAAAAGAATATGTTCAAATATAAACTACACAGAAGCATTGTATGAAACTTCTTTCTGTTCTGTGCATTCAACTAACAGAGTTGAACCTTATTTTTGATTGAGCCTTTCTGAAACACTCTTTCTGTAGAAACTGCAATTGGACATTCTGAGCGCTAAGAGGCCTCTATTGGGAAAAATAATATCTTCAAATAAAAACTACACAGAAGCATTGTGTGAAATTTATTTCTGATATGTTCATTAAGCTAACAGAGTTAAACCATACTTTTGATTGCGCAGTTCTGAACACTCTTTCTGTAGAAAATGCAAGTGGACATTCGGAGCGCTAAGAGGGTAATAGTGGAAAAAGGAATATATTCAAATATAAACTACACAGTAGCATTCTGTGAAAATTCTTTCTGTTCTGTGCATTCAACTAACAGAGTTGAACCTTACTTTTGATTGAGCCGTTCTGAAACACTCTTTCTGTAGAAACTGCAATTGGACATGCTAAGCGCTAAGAGGCCTACATTGGGAAAAAGAATATCTTCAAATAAAAACTACACAGATGCATTCTGTGAAACTTATTTCTGATCTGTAAATTCAGTTAACAGAGATAAAACATATTTTTGATTGAGCAGTTATGAAACACTCTTTTTGTAGAAAATGCAAGTGGAGATTCGGAGCGCTAAGAGGGTAATAGTGGAAAAAGGAATGTCTTCAAATATAAACTACACAGAATCATTCGGTGAAACTTCTTTCTGATCTGTGCACTCAGGTAACAGAGTTAAACCATTCTTTTGATTGAGCAGATCTGAACACACTTTCTGTAGAAAATGCAACTGGACTTTTGCAGCGCTAAGAGCGTAGTAGTGGAAAAAGGAATATATTCAAATATAAACTACACAGAAGCATTCTGTGAAACTTCTTTCTGATCTGAGCATTCAGCTAACAGAGTTAAACCATACTTTTGATTGAGCAGTTTTGAAACACTCTGTCTGTAGAAAATGCAACTGGACATTCGTAGCGCTAAGTAGGTAATAGTGGAAAAAAGAATATGTTCAAATTGAAACTACACAGAAGCATTGTATGAAACTTCTTTCTGTTCTGTGCATTCAACTAACAGAGTTGAACCTTACTTTTGATTGAGCCGTTCTGAAACACTCTTTCTGTAGAAACTGCAATTGGACATTCTGAGCGCTAAGAGGCCTATATTGGGAACAAGAATGTCTACAAATAAAAACTACACAGAAGAATTGTGTGAAACTTCTTTCTGTTCTGTTTGTTCAACTAAAAGAGTTGAACCTTAGTTTTGATTGAGCCGTTCTGAAACACTCTTTCTGTAGAAAATGCAAGTGGAGATTCGGAGCGCTAAGAGGGTAATAGTGGAAAAAGGAATGTCTCCAAATATAAACTACACAGAATCATTCTGTGAAACTTCTTTCTGATCTGTGCATTCAGCTAACAGAGTTAAACCATACTTTTGATTGAGCAGATCTGAACACTCTTTCTGTAGAAAATGCAACTGGACATTTGGAGCGCTAAGAGAGTATTAGTGGAAAAAGGAATATATTCAAATATAAACTACACAGAAGCATTCTGTGAAACTTCTTTCTGATCTGAGCATTCAGCTAACAGAGTTAAACCATACTTTTGATTGAGCAGTTTTGAAACACTCTGTCTGTAGAAAATGCAACTGGACATTCGTAGTGCTAAGTGGGTAATAGTGGAAAAAAGAATATGTTCAAATATAAACTACACAGAAGCATTGTATGAAACATCTTTCTGTTCTGTGCATTCAACTAACAGAGTTGAACCTTACTTTTGATTGAGCCTTTCTGAAACACTCTTTCTGTAGAAACTGCAATTGGACATTCTGAGCGCTAAGAGGCCTCTATTGGGAAAAATAATATCTTCAAATAAAAACTACACAGAAGCATTTTGTGAAACTTATTTCTAATATGTTCATTAAGCTAACAGAGTTAAACCATACTTTTGATTGCGCAGTTCTGAACACTCTTTCTGTAGAAAATGCAAGTGGACATTCGGAGCGCTAAGAGGGTAATAGTGGAAAAAGGAATATATTCAAATATAAACTACACAGTAGCATTCTGTGAAAATTCTTTCTGTTCTGTGCATTCAACTAACAGAGTTGAACCTTACTTTTGATTGAGCCGTTCTGAAACACTCTTTCTGTAGAAACTGCAATTGGACATGGTAAGCCCTAAGAGGCCTACATTGGGAAAAAAAATATCTTCAAATAAAAACTACACAGATGCATTCTGTGAAACTTATTTCTGGTCTGTAAATTCAGTTAACAGAGATAAAACATATTTTTGATTGAGCAGTTATGAAACACTCTTTTTGTAGAAAATGCAAGTGGAGATTCGGAGCGCTAAGAGGGTAATAGTGGAAAAAGGAATGTCTTCAAATATAAACTACACAGATTCATTCGGTGAAACTTCTTTCTGATCTGTGCATTCAGCTAACAGAGTTAAACCATACTTTTGATTGAGCAGATCTGAACACTCTTTCTGTAGAAAATGCAACTGGACATTTGGAGCGCTAAGAGCGTAGTAGTGGAAAAAGGAATATATTCAAATATAAACTACACAGAAGCATTCTGTGAAACTTCTTTCTGATCTGAGCATTCAGCTAACACAGTTAAACCATACTTTTGATTGAGCAGTTTTGAAACACTCTTTCTGTAGAAAATGCAACTGGACATTCGTAGCGCTAAGTAGGTAATAGTGGAAAAAAGAATATGTTCAAATTGAAACTACACAGAAGCATTGTATGAAACTTCTTTCTGTTCTGTGCATTCAACTAACAGAGTTGAACCTTACTTTTGATTGAGCCGTTCTGAAACACTCTTTCTGTAGAAACTGCAATTGGACATTCTGAGCGCTAAGAGGCCTATATTGGGAAAAAGAATGTCTACAAATAAAAACTACACAGAAGAATTGTGTGAAACTTCTTTCTGTTCTGTTTGTTCAACTAAAAGTGTTGAACCTTAGTTTTGATTGAGCCGTTCTGAAACACTCTTTCTGTAGAAAATGCAAGTGGAGATTCGGAGCGCTAAGAGGGTTATAGTGGAAAAAGGAATGTCTCCAAATATAAAGTACAGAGAATCATTCTGTGAAACTTCTTTCTGATCTGTGCATTCAGCTAACAGAGTTAAACCATACTTTTGATTGAGCAGATCTGAACACTCTTTCTGTAGAAAATGCAACTGGACATTTGGAGCGCTAAGAGAGTATTAGTGGAAAAAGGAATATATTCAAATATAAACTACACAGAAGCATTCTGTGAAACTTCTTTCTGATCTGAGCATTCAGCTAACAGAGTTAAACCATACTTTTGATTGAGCAGTTTTGAAACACTCTGTCTGTAGAAAATGCAACTGGACATTCGTAGTGCTAAGTGCTTAATAGTGGAAAAAAGAATATGTTCAAATATAAACTACACAGAAGCATTGTATGAAACATCTTTCTGTTCTGTGCATTCAACTAACAGAGTTGAACCTTACTTTTGATTGAGCCTTTCTGAAACACTCTTTCTGTAGAAACTGCAATTGGACATTCTGAGCGCTAAGAGGCCTCTATTGGGAAAAATAATATCTTCAAATAAAAACTACACAGAAGCATTTTGTGAAACTTATTTCTAATATGTTCATTAAGCTAACAGAGTTAAACCATACTTTTGATTGCGCAGTTCTGAACACTCTTTCTGTAGAAAATGCAAGTGGACATTCGGAGCGCTAAGAGGGTAATAGTGGAAAAAGGAATATATTCAAATATAAACTACACAGTAGCATTCTGTGAAAATTCTTTCTGTTCTGTGCATTCAACTAACAGAGTTGAACCTTACTTTTGATTGAGCCGTTCTGAAACACTCTTTCTGTAGAAACTGCAATTGGACATGGTAAGCCCTAAGAGGCCTACATTGGGAAAAAAAATATCTTCAAATAAAAACTACACAGATGCATTCTGTGAAACTTATTTCTGGTCTGTAAATTCAGTTAACAGAGATAAAACATATTTTTGATTGAGCAGTTATGAAACACTCTTTTTGTAGAAAATGCAAGTGGAGATTCGGAGCGCTAAGAGGGTAATAGTGGAAAAAGGAATGTCTTCAAATATAAACTACACAGATTCATTCGGTGAAACTTCTTTCTGATCTGTGCATTCAGCTAACAGAGTTAAACCATACTTTTGATTGAGCAGATCTGAACACTCTTTCTGTAGAAAATGCAACTGGACATTTGGAGCGCTAAGAGCGTAGTAGTGGAAAAAGGAATATATTCAAATATAAACTACACAGAAGCATTCTGTGAAACTTCTTCCTGATCTGAGCATTCAGCTAACACAGTTAAACCATACTTTTGATTGAGCAGTTTTGAAACACTCTTTCTGTAGAAAATGCAACTGGACATTCGTAGCGCTAAGTGGGTAATAGTGGAAAAAAGAATATGTTCAAATAGAAACTACACAGAAGCATTGTATGAAACTTCTTTCTGTTCTGTGCATTCAACTAACAGAGTTGAACCTTACTTTTGATTGAGCCGTTCTGAAACACTCTTTCTGTAGAAACTGCAATTGGACATTCTGAGCGCTAAGAGGCCTATATTGGGAAAAAGAATGTCTACAAATAAAAACTACACAGAAGAATTGTGTGAAACTTCTTTCTGTTCTGTTTGTTCAACTAAAAGAGTTGAACCTTAGTTTTGATTGAGCCGTTCTGAAACACTCTTTCTGTAGAAAATGCAAGTGGAGATTCGGAGCGCTAAGAGGGTTATAGTGGAAAAAGGAATGTCTCCAAATATAAAGTACAGAGAATCATTCTGTGAAACTTCTTTCTGATCTGTGCATTCAGCTAACAGAGTTAAACCATACTTTTGATTGAGCAGATCTGAACACTCTTTCTGTAGAAAATGCAACTGGACATTTGGAGCGCTAAGAGAGTAGTAGTGGAAAAAGGAATATATTCAAATATAAACTACACAGAAGCATTCTGTGAAACTTCTTTCTGATCTGAGCATTCAGCTAACAGAGTTAAACCATACTTTTGATTGAGCAGTTTTGAAACACTCTGTCTGTAGAAAATGCAACTGGACATTCGTAGCGCTAAGTGGGTAATAGTGGAAAAAAGAATATGTTCAAATATAAACTACACAGAAGCATTGTATGAAACTTCTTTCTGTTCTGTGCATTCAACTAACAGAGTTGAACCTTACTTTTGATTGAGCCTTTCTGAAACACTCTTTCTGTAGAAACTGCAATTGGACATTCTGAGCGCTAAGAGGCCTCTATTGGGAAAAATAATATCTTCAAATAAAAACTACACAAAAGCATTGTGTGAAACTTATTTCTAATATGTTCATTAAGCTAACAGAGTTAAACCATACTTTTGATTGCGCAGTTCTGAACACTCTTTCTGTAGAAAATGCAAGTGGACATTCGGAGCGCTAAGAGGGTAATAGTGGAAAAAGGAATATATTCAAATATAAACTACACAGTAGCATTCTGTGAAAATTCTTTCTGTTCTTTGCATTCAACTAACAGAGTTGAACCTTACTTTTGATTGAGCCGTTCTGAAACACTCTTTCTGTAGAAACTGCAATTGGACATGCTAAGCGCTAAGAGGCCTACATTGGGAAAAAGAATATCTTCAAATAAAAACTACACAGATGCATTCTGTGAAACTTATTTCTGATCTGTAAATTCAGTTAACAGAGATAAAACATATTTTTGATTGAGCAGTTATGAAACACTCTTTTTGTAGAAAATGCAAGTGGAGATTCGGAGTGCTAAGAGGGTAATAGTGGAAAAAGGAATGTCTTCAAATATAAACTACACAGAATCATTCGTTGAAACTTCTTTCTGATCTGTGCACTCAGGTAACAGAGTTAAACCATTCTTTTGATTGAGCAGATCTGAACACACTTTCTGTAGAAAATGCAACTGGACATTTGGAGCGCTAAGAGCGTAGTAGTGGAAAAAGGAATATATTCAAATATAAACTACACAGAAGCATTCTGTGAAACTTCTTTCTGATCTGAGCATTCAGCTAACAGAGTTAAACCATACTTTTGATTGAGCAGTTTTGAAACACACTGTCTGTAGAAAATGCAACTGGACATACGTAGCGCTAAGTGGGTAATAGTGGAAAAAAGAATATGTTCAAATAGAAACTACACAGAAACATTGTATGAAACTTCTTTCTGTTCTGTGCATTCAACTAACAGAGTTGAACCTTACTTTTGATTGAGCCGTTCTGAAACACTCTTTCTGTAGAAACTGCAATTGGACATTCTGAGCGCTAAGAGGCCTATATTGGGAAAAAGAATGTCTACAAATAAAAACTACACAGAAGAATTGTGTGAAACTTCTTTCTGTTCTGTTTGTTCAACTAAAAGAGTTGAACCTTAGTTTTGATTGAGCCGTTCTGAAACACTCTTTCTGTAGAAAATGCAAGTGGAGATTCGGAGCGCTAAGAGGGTAATAGTGGAAAAAGGAATGTCTCCATATATAAACTACACAGAATCATTCTGTGAAACTTCTTTCTGATCTGTGCATTCAGCTAACAGAGTTAAACCATACTTTTGATTGAGCAGATCTGAACACTCTTTCTGTAGAAAATGCAACTGGACATTTGGAGCGCTAAGAGAGTAGTAGTGGAAAAAGGAATATATTCAAATATAAACTACACAGAAGCATTCTGTGAAACTTCTTTCTGATCTGAGCATTCAGCAAACAGAGTTAAACCATACTTTTGATTGAGCAGTTTTGAAACACTCTGTCTGTAGAAAATGCAACTGGACATTCGTAGCGCTAAGTGGGTAATAGTGGAAAAAAGAATATGTTCAAATATAAACTACACAGAAGCATTGTATGAAACTTCTTTCTGTTCTGTGCATTCAACTAACAGAGTTGAACCTTACTTTTGATTGAGCCTTTCTGAAACACTCTTTCTGTAGAAACTGCAATTGGACATTCTGAGCGCTAAGAGGCTTCAATTGGGAAAAATAGTATCTTCAAATAAAAACTACACAGAAGCATTTTGTGAAACTTATTTCTGATATGTTCATTAAGCTAACAGAGTTAAACCATACTTTTGATTGCGCAGTTCTGAACACTCTTTCTGTAGAAAATGCAAGTGGACATTCGGAGCGCTAAGAGGGTAATAGTGGAAAAAGGAATATATTCAAATATAAACTACACAGTAGCATTCTGTGAAAATTCTTTCTGTTCTGTGCATTCAACTAACAGAGTTGAACCTTACTTTTGATTGAGCCGTTCTGAAACACTCTTTCTGTAGAAACTGCAATTGGACATGCTAAGCGCTAAGAGGCCTACATTGGGAAAAAGATTATCTTCAAATAAAAACTACACAGATGCATTCTGTGAAACTTATTTCTGATCTGTAAATTCAGTTAACAGAGATAAAACATATTTTTGATTGAGCAGTTATGAAACACTCTTTTTGTAGAAAATGCAAGTGGAGATTCGGAGCGCTAAGAGGGTAATAGTGGAAAAAGGAATGTCTTCAAATATAAACTACACAGAATCATTCGGTGAAACTTCTTTCTGATCTGTGCATTCAGCTAACAGAGTTAAACCATACTTTTGATTGAGCAGATCTGAACACTCTTTCTGTAGAAAATGCAACTGGACATTTGGAGCGCTAAGAGCGTAGTAGTGGAAAAAGGAATATATTCAAATATAAACTACACAGAAGCATTCTGTGAAACTTCTTTCTGATCTGAGCATTCAGCTAACAGAGTTAAACCATACTTTTGATTGAGCAGTTTTGAAACACTCTGTCTGTAGAAAATGCAACTGGACATTCGTAGCGCTAAGTGGGTAATAGTGGAAAAAAGAATATGTTCAAATATAAACTACACAGAAGCATTGTATGAAACTACTTTCTGTTCTGTGCATTCAACTAACAGAGTTGAACCTTACTTTTGATTGAGCCGTTCTGAAACACTCTTCCTGTAGAAACTGCAATTGGACATTCTGAGCGCTAAGAGGCCTATATTGGGAAAAAGAATGTCTACAAATAAAAACTACACAGAAGAATTGTGTGAAACTACTTTCTGTTCTGTTTGTTCAACTAAAAGAGTTGAACCTTAGTTTTGATTGAGCCGTTCTGAAACACTCTTTCTGTAGAAAATGCAAGTGGAGATTCGGAGCGCTAAGAGGGTAATAGTGGAAAAAGGAATGTCTCCAAATATAAACTACACAGAATCATTCTGTGAAACTTCTTTCTAATCTGTGCATTCAGCTAACAGAGTTAAACCATACTTTTGATTGAGCAGATCTGAACACTCTTTCTGTAGAAAATGCAACTGGACATTTGGAGCGCTAAGAGAGTAGTAGTGGAAAAAGGAATATATTCAAATATAAACTACACAGAAGCATTCTGTGAAACTTCTTTCTGATCTGAGCATTCAGCTAACAGAGTTAAACCATACTTTTGATTGAGCAGTTTTGAAACACTCTGTCTGTAGAAAATGCAACTGGACATTCGTAGCGCTAAGTGGGTAATAGTGGAAAAAGAATATGTTCAAATATAAACTACACAGAAGCATTGTATGAAACTTCTTTCTGTTCTGTGCATTCAACTAACAGAGTTGAACCTTACTTTTGATTGAGCCTTTCTGAAACACTCTTTCTGTAGAAACTGCAATTGGACATTCTGAGCGCCAAGAGGCCTATATTGGGAAAAATAATATCTTCAAATAAAAACTACACAGAAGCATTGTGTGAAACTTATTTCTGATATGTTCATTAAGCTAACAGAGTTAAACCATACTTTTGATTGCGCAGTTCTGAACACTCTTTCTGTAGAAAATGCAAGTGGACATTCGGAGCGCTAAGAGGGTAATAGTGGAAAAAGGAATATATTCAAATATAAACTACACAGTAGCATTCTGTGAAAATTCTTTCTGTTCTGTGCATTCAACTAACAGAGTTGAACCTTACTTTTGATTGAGCCGTTCTGAAACACTCTTTCTGTAGAAACTGCAATTGGACATGCTAAGCGCTAAGAGGCCTACATTGGGAAAAAGAATATCTTCAAATAAAAACTACACAGATGCATTCTGTGAAACTTATTTCTGATCTGTAAATTCAGTTAACAGAGATAAAACATATTTTTGATTGAGCAGTTATGAAACACTCTTTTTGTAGAAAATGCAAGTGGAGATTCGGAGCGCTAAGAGGGTAATAGTGGAAAAAGGAATGTCTTCAAATATAAACTACACAGAATCATTCGGTGAAACTTCTTTCTGATCTGTGCATTCAGCTAACATAGTTAAACCATACTTTTGATTGAGCAGATCTGAACACTCTTTCTGTAGAAAATGCAACTGGACATTTGGAGCGCTAAGAGCGTAGTAGTGGAAAAAAGAATATGTTCAAATAGAAACTACACAGAAGCATTGTATGAAACTACTTTCTGTTCTGTGCATTCAACTAACAGAGTTGAACCTTACTTTTGATTGAGCCGTTCTGAAACACTCTTTCTGTAGAAACTGCAATTGGACATTCTGAGCGCTAAGAGGCCTATATTGGGAAAAAGAATATCTACAAATAAAAACTACACAGAAGAATTGTGTGAAACTTCTTTCTGTTCTGTTTGTTCAACTAAAAGAGTTGAACCTTAGTTTTGATTGAGCCGTTCTGAAACACTCTTTCTGTAGAAAATGCAAGTGGAGATTCGGAGCGCTAAGAGGGTAATAGTGGAAAAAGGAATGTCTCCAAATATAAACTACAGAGAATCATTCTGTGAAACTTCTTTCTGTTCTGTGCATTCAACTAACAGAGTTGAACCTTACTTTTGATTGAGCCGTTCTGAAACACTCTTTCTGTAGAAACTGCAATTGGACATGCTAAGCGCTAAGAGGCCTATATTGGGAAAAAAATATCTTCAAATAAAAACTACACAGATGCATTCTGTGAAACTTATTTCTGATCTGTTAATTCAGTTAGCAGAGATAAAACATATTTTTGATTGAGCAGTTATGAAACACTCTTTTTGTAGAAAATGCAAGTGGAGATTCGGAGCGCTAAGAGGGTAATAGTGGAAAAAGGAATGTCCTCAAATATAAACTACACAGAATCATTCGGTGAAACTTCTTTCTGATCTGTGCATTCAGCTAACAGAGTTAAACCATACTTTTGATTGAGCAGATCTGAACACTCTTTCTGTAGAAAATGCAACTGGACATTTGGAGCGCTAAGAGCGTAGTAGTGGAAAAAGGAATATATTCAAATATAAACTACACAGAAGCATTCTGTGAAACTTCTTTCTGATCTGAGCATTCAGCTAACAGAGTTAAACCATACTTTTGATTGAGCAGTTTTGAAACACTCTGTCTGTAGAAAATGCAACTGGACATTCGTAGCGCTAAGTGGGTAATAGTGGAAAAAAGAATATGTTCAAATATAAACTACACAGAAGCATTGTATGAAACTTCTTTCTGTTCTGTGCATTCAACTAACAGAGTTGAACCTTACTTTTGATTGAGCCTTTCTGAAACACTCTTTCTGTAGAAACTGCAATTGGACATTCTGAGCGCTAAGAGGCCTCTATTGGGAAAAATAATATCTTCAATTAAAAACTACACAGAAGCATTGTGTGAAACTTATTTCTGATATGTTCATTAAGCTAACAGAGTTAAACCATACTTTTGATTGCGCAGTTCTGAACACTCTTTCTGTAGAAAATGCAAGTGGACATTCGGAGCGCTAAGAGGGTAATAGTGGAAAAAGAATATATTCAAATATAAACTACACTGTAGCATTCTGTGAAAATTCTTTCTGTTCTGTGCATTCAACTAACAGAGTTGAACCTTACTTTTGATTGAGCCGTTCTGAAACACTCTTTCTGTAGAAACTGCAATTGGACATGCTAAGCGCTAAGAGGCCTACATTGGGAAAAAGATTATCTTCAAATAAAAACTACACAGATGCATTCTGTGAAACTTATTTCTGATCTGTAAATTCAGTTAACAGAGATAAAACATATTTTTGATTGAGCAGTTATGAAACACTCTTTTTGTAGAAAATGCAAGTGGAGATTCGGAGCGCTAAGAGGGTAATAGTGGAAAAAGGAATGTCTTCAAATATAAACTACACAGAATCATTCGGTGAAACTTCTTTCTGATCTGTGCATTCAGCTAACAGAGTTAAACCATACTTTTGATTGAGCAGATCTGAACACTCTTTCTGTAGAAAATGCAACTGGACATTTGGAGCGCTAAGAGCGTAGTAGTGGAAAAAGGAATATATTCAAATATAAACTACACAGAAGCATTCTGTGAAACTTCTTTCTGATCTGAGCATTCAGCTAACAGAGTTAAACCATACTTTTGATTGAGCAGTTTTGAAACACTCTGTCTGTAGAAAATGCAACTGGACATTCGTAGCGCTAAGTGGGTAATAGTGGAAAAAAGAATATGTTCAAATATAAACTACACAGAAGCATTGTATGAAACTACTTTCTGTTCTGTGCATTCAACTAACAGAGTTGAACCTTACTTTTGATTGAGCCGTTCTGAAACACTCTTTCTGTAGAAACTGCAATTGGACATTCTGAGCGCTAAGAGGCCTATATTGGGAAAAAGAATGTCTACAAATAAAAACTACACAGAAGAATTTTGTGAAACTACTTTCTGTTCTGTTTGTTCAACTAAAAGAGTTGAACCTTAGTTTTGATTGAGCCGTTCTGAAACACTCTTTCTGTAGAAAATGCAAGTGGAGATTCGGAGCGCTAAGAGGGTAATAGTGGAAAAAGGAATGTCTCCAAATATAAACTACACAGAATCATTCTGTGAAACTTCTTTCTAATCTGTGCATTCAGCTAACAGTGTTAAACCATACTTTTGATTGAGCAGATCTGAACACTCTTTCTGTAGAAAATGCAACTGGACATTTGGAGCGCTAAGAGAGTAGTAGTGGAAAAAGGAATATATTCAAATATAAACTACACAGAAGCATTCTGTGAAACTTCTTTCTGATCTGAGCATTCAGCTAACAGAGTTAAACCATACTTTTGATTGAGCAGTTTTGAAACACTCTGTCTGTAGAAAATGCAACTGGACATTCGTAGCGCTAAGTGGGTAATAGTGGAAAAAAGAATATGTTCAAATATAAACTACACAGAAGCATTGTATGAAACTTCTTTCTGTTCTGTGCATTCAACTAACAGAGTTGAACCTTACTTTTGATTGAGCCTTTCTGAAACACTCTTTCTGTAGAAACTGCAATTGGACATTCTGAGCGCCAAGAGGCCTATATTGGGAAAAATAATATCTTCAAATAAAAACTACACAGAAGCATTGTGTGAAACTTATTTCTGATATGTTCATTAAGCTAACAGAGTTAAACCATACTTTTGATTGCGCAGTTCTGAACACTCTTTCTGTAGAAAATGCAAGTGGACATTCGGAGCGCTAAGAGGGTAATAGTGGAAAAAGGAATATATTCAAATATAAACTACACAGTAGCATTCTGTGAAAATTCTTTCTGTTCTGTGCATTCAACTAACAGAGTTGAACCTTACTTTTGATTGAGCCGTTCTGAAACACTCTTTCTGTAGAAACTGCAATTGGACATGCTAAGCGCTAAGAGGCCTACATTGGGAAAAAGAATATCTTCAAATAAAAACTACACAGATGCATTCTGTGAAACTTATTTCTGATCTGTAAATTCAGTTAACAGAGATAAAACATATTTTTGATTGAGCAGTTATGAAACACTCTTTTTGTAGAAAATGCAAGTGGAGATTCGGAGCGCTAAGATGGTAATAGTGGAAAAAGGAATGTCTTCAAATATAAACTACACAGAATCATTCGGTGAAACTTCTTTCTGATCTGTGCATTCAGCTAACATAGTTAAACCATACTTTTGATTGAGCAGATCTGAACACTCTTTCTGTAGAAAATGCAACTGGACATTTGGAGCGCTAAGAGCGTAGTAGTGGAAAAAGGAATATATTCAAATATAAACTACACAGAAGCATTCTGTGAAACTTCTTTCTGATCTGAGCATTCAGCTAACAGAGTTAAACCATACTTTTCATTGAGCAGTTTTGAAACACTCTGTCTGTAGAAAATGCAACTGGACATTCGTAGCGCTAAGTGGGTAATAGTGGAAAAAAGAATATGTTCAAATAGAAACTACACAGAAGCATTGTATGAAACTTCTTTCTGTTCTGTGCATTCAACTAACAGAGTTGAACCTTACTTTTGATTGAGCCTTTCTGAAACACTCTTTCTGTAGAAACTGCAATTGGACATTCTGAGCGCTAAGAGGCCTCTATTGGGAAAAATAATATCTTCAATTAAAAACTACACAGAAGCATTGTGTGAAACTTATTTCTGATATGTTCATTAAGCTAACAGAGTTAAACCATACTTTTGATTGCGCAGTTCTGAACACTCTTTCTGTAGAAAATGCAAGTGGACATTCGGAGCGCTAAGAGGGTAATAGTGGAAAAAGAATATATTCAAATATAAACTACACTGTAGCATTCTGTGAAAATTCTTTCTGTTCTGTGCATTCAACTAACAGAGTTGAACCTTACTTTTGATTGAGCCGTTCTGAAACACTCTTTCTGTAGAAACTGCAATTGGACATGCTAAGCGCTAAGAGGCCTACATTGGGAAAAAGATTATCTTCAAATAAAAACTACACAGATGCATTCTGTGAAACTTATTTCTGATCTGTAAATTCAGTTAACAGAGATAAAACATATTTTTGATTGAGCAGTTATGAAACACTCTTTTTGTAGAAAATGCAAGTGGAGATTCGGAGCGCTAAGAGGGTAATAGTGGAAAAAGGAATGTCTTCAAATATAAACTACACAGAATCATTCGGTGAAACTTCTTTCTGATCTGTGCATTCAGCTAACAGAGTTAAACCATACTTTTGATTGAGCAGATCTGAACACTCTTTCTGTAGAAAATGCAACTGGACATTTGGAGCGCTAAGAGCGTAGTAGTGGAAAAAGGAATATATTCAAATATAAACTACACAGAAGCATTCTGTGAAACTTCTTTCTGATCTGAGCATTCAGCTAACAGAGTTAAACCATACTTTTGATTGAGCAGTTTTGAAACACTCTGTCTGTAGAAAATGCAACTGGACATTCGTAGCGCTAAGTGGGTAATAGTGGAAAAAAGAATATGTTCAAATATAAACTACACAGAAGCATTGTATGAAACTACTTTCTGTTCTGTGCATTCAACTAACAGAGTTGAACCTTACTTTTGATTGAGCCGTTCTGAAACACTCTTTCTGTAGAAACTGCAATTGGACATTCTGAGCGCTAAGAGGCCTATATTGGGAAAAAGAATGTCTACAAATAAAAACTACACAGAAGAATTTTGTGAAACTACTTTCTGTTCTGTTTGTTCAACTAAAAGAGTTGAACCTTAGTTTTGATTGAGCCGTTCTGAAACACTCTTTCTGTAGAAAATGCAAGTGGAGATTCGGAGCGCTAAGAGGGTAATAGTGGAAAAAGGAATGTCTCCAAATATAAACTACACAGAATCATTCTGTGAAACTTCTTTCTAATCTGTGCATTCAGCTAACAGTGTTAAACCATACTTTTGATTGAGCAGATCTGAACACTCTTTCTGTAGAAAATGCAACTGGACATTTGGAGCGCTAAGAGAGTAGTAGTGGAAAAAGGAATATATTCAAATATAAACTACACAGAAGCATTCTGTGAAACTTCTTTCTGATCTGAGCATTCAGCTAACAGAGTTAAACCATACTTTTGATTGAGCAGTTTTGAAACACTCTGTCTGTAGAAAATGCAACTGGACATTCGTAGCGCTAAGTGGGTAATAGTGGAAAAAAGAATATGTTCAAATATAAACTACACAGAAGCATTGTATGAAACTTCTTTCTGTTCTGTGCATTCAACTAACAGAGTTGAACCTTACTTTTGATTGAGCCTTTCTGAAACACTCTTTCTGTAGAAACTGCAATTGGACATTCTGAGCGCCAAGAGGCCTATATTGGGAAAAATAATATCTTCAAATAAAAACTACACAGAAGCATTGTGTGAAACTTATTTCTGATATGTTCATTAAGCTAACAGAGTTAAACCATACTTTTGATTGCGCAGTTCTGAACACTCTTTCTGTAGAAAATGCAAGTGGACATTCGGAGCGCTAAGAGGGTAATAGTGGAAAAAGGAATATATTCAAATATAAACTACACAGTAGCATTCTGTGAAAATTCTTTCTGTTCTGTGCATTCAACTAACAGAGTTGAACCTTACTTTTGATTGAGCCGTTCTGAAACACTCTTTCTGTAGAAACTGCAATTGGACATGCTAAGCGCTAAGAGGCCTACATTGGGAAAAAGAATATCTTCAAATAAAAACTACACAGATGCATTCTGTGAAACTTATTTCTGATCTGTAAATTCAGTTAACAGAGATAAAACATATTTTTGATTGAGCAGTTATGAAACACTCTTTTTGTAGAAAATGCAAGTGGAGATTCGGAGCGCTAAGATGGTAATAGTGGAAAAAGGAATGTCTTCAAATATAAACTACACAGAATCATTCGGTGAAACTTCTTTCTGATCTGTGCATTCAGCTAACATAGTTAAACCATACTTTTGATTGAGCAGATCTGAACACTCTTTCTGTAGAAAATGCAACTGGACATTTGGAGCGCTAAGAGCGTAGTAGTGGAAAAAGGAATATATTCAAATATAAACTACACAGAAGCATTCTGTGAAACTTCTTTCTGATCTGAGCATTCAGCTAACAGAGTTAAACCATACTTTTCATTGAGCAGTTTTGAAACACTCTGTCTGTAGAAAATGCAACTGGACATTCGTAGCGCTAAGTGGGTAATAGTGGAAAAAAGAATATGTTCAAATAGAAACTACACAGAAGCATTGTATGAAACTACTTTCTGTTCTGTGCATTCAACTAACAGAGTTGAACCTTACTTTTGATTGAGCCGTTCTGAAACACTCTTTCTGTAGAAACTGCAATTGGACATTCTGAGCGCTAAGAGGCCTATATTGGGAAAAAGAATGTCTACAAATAAAAACTACACAGAAGAATTGTGTGAAACTTCTTTCTGTTCTGTTTGTTCAACTAAAAGAGTTGAACCTTAGTTTTGATTGAGCCGTTCTGAAACACTCTTTCTGTAGAAAATGCAAGTGGAGATTCGGAGCGCTAAGAGGGTAATAGTGGAAAAAGGAATGTCTCCAAATATAAACTACAGAGAATCATTCTGTGAAACTTCTTTCTGATCTGTGCATTCAGCTAACAGAGTTAAACCATACTTTTGATTGAGCAGATCTGAACACTCTTTCTGTAGAAAATGCAAATGGACATTTGGAGCGCTAAGAGAGTAGTAGTGGAAAAAGGAATATATTCAAATATAAACTACACAGAAGCATTCTGTGAAACTTCTTTCTGATCTGAGCATTCAGCTAACAGAGTTAAACCATACTTTTGATTGAGCAGTTTTGAAACACTCTGTCTGTAGAAAATGCAACTGGACATTCATAGCGCTAAGTGGGTAATAGTGGAAAAAAGAATATGTTCAAATATAAACTACACAGAAGCATTGTATGAAACTTCTTTCTGTTCTGTGCATTCAACTAACAGAGTTGAACCTTACTTTTGATTGAGCCTTTCTGAAACACTCTTTCTGTAGAAACTGCAATTGGACATTCTGAGCGCTAAGAGGCCTCTATTGGGAAAAATAATATCTACAAATAAAAACTACACAGAAGCATTGTGTGAAACTTATTTCTAATATGTTCATTAAGCTAACAGAGTTAAACCATACTTTTGATTGCGCAGTTCTGAACACTCTTTCTGTAGAAAATGCAAGTGGACATTCGGAGCGCTAAGAGGGTAATAGTGGAAAAAGGAA
The DNA here is from genome assembly GCF_028878055.3 of Symphalangus syndactylus. Lineage (NCBI taxonomy): Eukaryota > Metazoa > Chordata > Mammalia > Primates > Hylobatidae > Symphalangus > Symphalangus syndactylus. Next base: position 13,536,897 of record NC_072447.2, on the reverse strand, counting down.
TATATTCAAATATAAACTACACAGTAGCATTCTGTGAAAATTCTTTCTGTTCTGTGCATTCAACTAACAGAGTTGAACCTTACTTTTGATTGAGCCGTTCTGAAACACTCTTTCTGTAGAAACTGCAATTGGACATGCTAAGCGCTAAGAGGCCTACATTGGGAAAAAGAATATCTTCAAATAAAAACTACACAGATGCATTCTGTGAAACTTATTTCTGATCTGTAAATTCAGTTAACAGAGATAAAACATATTTTTGATTGAGCCGTTCTGAAACACTCTTTCTGTAGAAAATGCAAGTGGAGATTCGGAGCGCTAAGAGGGTTATAGTGGAAAAGGAATGTCTCCAAATATAAACTACACAGAATCATTCTGTGAAACTTCTTTCTGATCTGTGCATTCAGCTAACAGAGTTAAACCATACTTTTGATTGAGCAGGTCTGAACACTCTTTCTGTAGAAAATGCAACTGGACATTTGGAGCGCTAAGAGAGTAGTAGCAGAAAAAGGAATATATTCAAATATAAACTACACAGAAGCATTCTGTGAAACTTCTTTTTGATCTGAGCATTCAGCTAACAGAGTTAAACCATACTTTTGATTGAGCAGTTTTGAAACACTCTGTCTGTAGAAAATGCAACTGGACATTCGTAGCGCTAAGTGGGTAATAGTGGAAAAAAGAATATGTTCAAATATAAGCTACACAGAAGCATTGTATGAAACTTCTTTCTGTTCTGTGCATTCAACTAACAGAGTTGAACCTTAGTTTTGATTGAGCCTTTCTGAAACACTCTTTCTGTAGAAACTGGAATTGGACATTCTGAGCGCTAAGAGGCCTATATTGGGAAAAATAATATCTTCAAATAAAAACTACAAGAAGCATTGTGTGAAACATATTACTGATATGTTCATTAAGCTAACAGAGTTAAACCATACTTTTGATTGCGCAGTTCTGAACACTCTTTCTGTAGAAAATGCAAATGGACATTCGGAGCGATAAGAGGGTAATAGTGGAAAAAGGAATATATTCAAATATAAACTACACAGTAGCATTCTGTGAAAATTCTTTCTGTTCTGTGCATTCAACTAACAGAGTTGAACCTTACTTTTGATTGAGCCGTTCTGAAACACTCTTTCTGTAGAAACTGCAATTGGACATGCTAAGCGCTAAGAGGCCTATATTGGGAAAAAAATATCTTCAAATAAAAATTACACAGATGCATTCTGTGAAAATTATTTCTGATCTGTTAATTCAGTTAGCAGAGATAAAACATATTTTTGATTGAGCAGTTATGAAACACTCTTTTTGTAGAAAATGCAAGTGGAGATTCGGAGCGCTAAGAGGGTAATAGTGGAAAAAGGAATGTCCTCAAATATAAACTACACAGAATCATTCGGTGAAACTTCTTTCTGATCTGTGCATTCAGCTAACAGAGTTAAACCATACTTTTGATTGAGCAGATCTGAACACTCTTTCTGTAGAAAATGCAACTGGACATTTGGAGCGCTAAGAGCGTAGTAGTGGAAAAAGGAATATATTCAAATATAAACTACACAGAAGCATTCTGTGAAACTTCTTTCTGATCTGAGCATTCAGCTAACAGAGTTAAACCATACTTTTGATTGAGCAGTTTTGAAACACTCTGTCTGTAGAAAATGCAACTGGACATTCGTAGCGCTAAGTGGGTAATAGTGGAAAAAAGAATATGTTCAAATATAAACTACACAGAAGCATTGTATGAAACTTCTTTCTGTTCTGTGCATTCAACTAACAGAGTTGAACCTTACTTTTGATTGAGCCTTTCTGAAACACTCTTTCTGTAGAAACTGCAATTGGACATTCTGAGCGCTAAGAGGCCTCTATTGGGAAAAATAATATCTTCAATTAAAAACTACACAGAAGCATTGTGTGAAACTTATTTCTGATATGTTCATTAAGCTAACAGAGTTAAACCATACTTTTGATTGCGCAGTTCTGAACACTCTTTCTGTAGAAAATGCAAGTGGACATTCGGAGCGCTAAGAGGGTAATAGTGGAAAAAGAATATATTCAAATATAAACTACACTGTAGCATTCTGTGAAAATTCTTTCTGTTCTGTGCATTCAACTAACAGTGTTGAACCTTACTTTTGATTGAGCCGTTCTGAAACACTCTTTCTGTAGAAACTGCAATTGGACATGCTAAGCGCTAAGAGGCCTACATTGGGAAAAAGAATATCTTCAAATAAAAACTACACAGATGCATTCTGTGAAACTTATTTCTGATCTGTAAATTCAGTTAACAGAGATAAAACATATTTTTGATTGAGCAGTTATGAAACACTCTTTTTGTAGAAAATGCAAGTGGAGATTCGGAGCGCTAAGAGGGTAATAGTGGAAAAAGGAATGTCTTCAAATATAAACTACACAGAATCATTCGGTGAAACTTCTTTCTGATCTGTGCATTCAGCTAACAGAGTTAAACCATACTTTTGATTGAGCAGATCTGAACACTCTTTCTGTAGAAAATGCAACTGGACATTTGGAGCGCTAAGAGCGTAGTAGTGGAAAAAGGAATATATTCAAATATAAACTACACAGAAGCATTCTGTGAAACTTCTTTCTGATCTGAGCATTCAGCTAACAGAGTTAAACCATACTTTTGATTGAGCAGTTTTGAAACACTCTGTCTGTAGAAAATGCAACTGGACATTCGTAGCGCTAAGTGGGTAAGAGTGGAAAAAAGAATATGTTCAAATATAAACTACACAGAAGCATTGTATGAAACTTCTTTCTGTTCTGTGCATTCAACTAACAGAGTTGAACCTTACTTTTGATTGAGCCTTTCTGAAACACTCTTTCTGTAGAAACTGCAATTGGACATTCTGAGTGCTAAGAGGCCTATATTGGGAAAAATAATATCTTCAAATAAAAACTACACAGAAGCATTGTGTGAAACTTATTTCTGATATGTTCATTAAGCTAACAGAGTTAAACCATACTTTTGATTGCGCAGTTCTGAACACTCTTTCTGTAGATAATGCAAGTGGACTTTCGGAGCGCTAAGAGGGTAATAGTGGAAAAAGGAATATATTCAAACATAAACTACACAGTAGCACCCTGTGAAAATTCTTCTTTTCTGTGCATTCAACTAACAGAGTTGAACCTTACTTTTGATTGAGCCGTTCTGAAACACTCTTTCTGTAGAAACTGCAATTGGACATGCTAAGCGCTAAGAGGCCTATATTGGGAAAAAGAATATCTTCAAATAAAAACTACACAGATGCATTCTGTGAAACTTATTTCTGATCTGTTAATTCAGTTAGCAGAGATAAAACATATTTTTGATTGAGCAGTTATGAAACACTCTTTTTGTAGAAAACGCAAGTGGAGATTCGGAGCGCTAAGAGGGTAATAGTGGAAAAAGGAATGTCCTCAAATATAAACTACACAGAATCATTCGGTGAAACTTCTCTCTGATCTGTGCATGCAGCTAACAGACTTAAACCATACTTTTGATTGAGCAGATCTGAACACTCTTTCTGTAGAGAATGCAACTGGACATTTGGAGCGCTAAGAGCGTAGTAGTGAAAAAAGGAATATATTCAAATATAAACTACACTGAAGCATTCTGTGAAACTTCTTTCTGATCTGAGCATTCAGCTAACAGAGTTAAACCATACTTTTGATTGAGCAGTTTTGAAACACTCTGTCTGTAGAAAATGCAACTGGACATTCGTAGCGCTAAGTGGGTAATAGTGGAAAAAAGAATATGTTCAAATATAAACTACACAGAAGCATTGTATGAAACTTCTTTCTGTTCTGTGCATTCAACTAACAGAGTTGAACCTTACTTTTGATTGAGCCTTTCTGAAACACTCTTTCTGTAGAAACTGCAATTGGACATTCTGAGCGCTAAGAGGCCTCTATTGGGAAAAATAATATCTTCAATTAAAAACTACACAGAAGCATTGTGTGAAACTTATTTCTGATATGTTCATTAAGCTAACAGAGTTAAACCATACTTTTGATTGCGCAGTTCTGAACACTCTTTCTGTAGAAAATGCAAGTGGACATTCGGAGCGCTAAGAGGGTAATAGTGGAAAAAGGAATGTCTCCAAATATAAACTACACAGAATCATTCTGTGAAACTTCTTTCTGATCTGTGAATTCAGCTAACAGAGTTAAACCATACTTTTGATTGAGCAGATCTGAACACTCTTTCTGTAGAAAATGCAACTGGACATTTGGAGCGCTAAGAGAGTAGTAGTGGAAAAAGGAATATATTCAAATATAAACTACACAGAAGCATTCTGTGAAATTCTTTCTGATCTGAGCATTCAGCTAACAGAGTTATACCATACTTTTGATTGAGCAGTTTTGAAACACTCTGTCTGTAGAAAATGCAAGTGGACATTCGTAGCGCTAAGTGGGTAATAGTGGAAAAATGAATATGTTCAAATATAAACTACACAGAAGCATTGTATGAAACTTCTTTCTGTTCTGTGCATTCAACTAACAGAGTTGAACCTTACTTTTTATTGAGCCTTTCTGAAACACTCTTTTTGTAGAAACTGCAATTGGACATTGTCAGCGCTAAGAGGCCTCTATTGGGAAAAATAATATCTTCAAATAAAAACTACACAGAAGCATTGTGTGAAACTTATTTCTGATATGTTCATTAAGCTAACAGAGTTAAACCATACTTTTGATTGCGCAGTTCTGAACACTCTTTCTGTAGAAAATGCAAGTGGACATTCGGAGCGCTAAGAGGGTAATAGTGGAAAAAGGAATATATTCAAATATAAACTACACAGTAGCATTCTGTGAAAATTCTTTCTGTTCTGTGCATTCAACTAACAGAGTTGAACCTTACTTTTGATTGAGCCGTTCTGAAACACTCTTTCTGTAGAAACTGCAATTGGACATGCTAAGCGCTAAGAGGCCTACATTAGGAAAAAGAATATCTTCAAATATAAACTACACAGATGCATTCTGTGAAACATATTTCTGATCTGTAAATTCAGTTAACAGAGATAAAACATATTTTTGATTGAGCAGTTATGAAACACTCTTTCTGTAGAAAATGCAAGTGGAGATTCGGAGCGCTAAGAGGGTAATAGTGGAAAAAGGAATGTCTTCAAATATAAACTACACAGAATCATTCGGTGAAACTTCTTTCTGATCTGTGCATTCAGCTAACAGAGTTAAACCATACTTTTGATTGAGCAGATCTGAACACTCTTTCTGTAGAAAATGCAACTGGACATTTGGAGCGCTAAGAGCGTAGTAGTGGAAAAAGGAATATATTCAAATATAAACTACACAGAAGCATTCTGTGAAACTTCTTTCTGATCTGAGCATTCAGCTAACAGAGTTAAACCATACTTATGATTGAGCAGTTTTGAAACACTCTGTCTGTAGAAAATGCAACTGGACATTCGTAGCGCTAAGTGGGTAATACTGTAAAAAAGAATATGTTCAAATATAAACTACACAGAAGCATTGTATGAAACTTCTTTCTGTTCTGTGCATTCAACTAACAGAGTTGAACCTTACTTTTGATTGAGCCTTTCTGAAACACTCTTTCTGTAGAAACTGCAATTGGACATTCTGAGCGCTAAGAGGCCTATATTGGGAAAAATAATATCTTCAAATAAAAACTACACAGAAGCATTGTGTGAAACTTATTTCTGATATGTTCATTAAGCTAACAGAGTTAAAACATACTTTTGATTGCGCAGTTCTGAACACTCTTTCTGTAGATAATGCAAGTGGACTTTTTGAGCGCTAAGAGGGTAATAGTGGAAAAAGCAATATATTCAAATATAAACTACACAGTAGCATTCTGTGAAAATTATTTCTGTTCTGTGCATTCAACTAACAGAGTTGAACCTTACTTTTGATTGAGCCGTTCTGAATCACTCTTTCTGTAGAAACTGCAATTGGACATGCTAAGCGCTAAGAGGTCTACATTGGGAAAAAGAATATCTTCAAATAAAAACTACACAGATGCATTCTGTGAAACTTATTTCTGATCTCTAAATTCAGTTAACAGAGATAAAACATATTTTTGATTGAGCAGTTATGAAACACTCTTTTTGTAGAAAATGCAAGTGGAGATTCGGAGCGCTAAGATGGTAATAGTGGAAAAAGGAATGTCTTCAAATATAAACTACACAGAATCATTCGGTGAAACTTCTTTCTGATCTGTGCATTCAGCTAACAGAGTTAAACCATTCTTTTGATTGAGCAGATCTGAACACTCTTTCTGTAGAAAATGCAACTGGACATTTGGAGCGCTAAGAGCGTAGTAGTGGAAAAAGGAATATATTCAAATATAAACTACACAGAAGCATTCTGTGAAACTTCTTTCTGATCTGAGCATTCAGCTAACAGAGTTAAACCATACTTTTGATTGAGCAGTTTTGAAACACTCTGTCTGTAGAAAATGCAACTGGACATTCGTAGCGCTAAGTGGGTAATAGTGGAAAAAAGAATATGTTCAAATATAAACTACACAGAAGCATTGTATGAAATTTCTTTCTGTTCTGTGCATTCAACTAACAGAGTTGAACCTTACTTTTGATTGAGCCGTTCTGAAACACTCTTTCTGTAGAAACTGCAATTGGACATTCTGAGCGCTAAGAGGCCTATATTGGGAAAAAGAATGTCTACAAATAAAAACTACACAGAAGAATTGTGTGAAACTTCTTTCTGTTCTGTTTGTTCAACTAAAAGAGTTGAACCTTAGTTTTGATTGAGCCGTTCTGAAACACTCTTTCTGTAGAAAATGCAAGTGGAGATTCGGAGCGCTAAGAGGGTAATAGTGGAAAAAGGAATGTCTCCAAATATAAACTACACAGAATCATTCTGTGAAACTTCTTTCTGATCTGTGCATTCAGCTAACAGAGTTAAACCATACTTTTGATTGAGCAGATCTGAACACTCTTTCTGTAGAAAATGCAACTGGACATTTGGAGCGCTAAGAGAGTAGTAGTGGAAAAAGGAATATATTCAAATATAAACTACACAGAAGCATTCTGTGAAACTTCTTTCTGATCTGAGCATTCAGCTAACAGAGTTAAACCATACTTTTGATTGAGCAGTTTTGAAACACTCTGTCTGTAGAAAATGCAAGTGGACATTCGTAGCGCTAAGTGGGTAATAGTGGAAAAAAAATATGATCAAATATAAACTACACAGAAGCATTGTATGAAACTTCTTTCTGTTCTGTGCATTCAACTAACAGAGTTGAACCTTACTTTTGATTGAGCCTTTCTGAAACACTCTTTTTGTAGAAACTGCAATTGGACATTGTGAGCGCTAAGAGGCCTCTATTGGGAAAAATAATATCTTCAAATAAAAACTACACAGAAGCATTGTGTGAAACTTATTTCTGATATGTTCATTAAGCTAACAGAGTTAAACCATACTTTTGATTGTGCAGTTCTGAACACTCTTTCTGTAGAAAATGCAAGTGGACATTCGGAGGGCTAAGAGGGTAATAGTGGAAAAAGGAATATATTCAAATATAAACTACACAGTAGCATTCTGTGAAAATACTTTCTGTTCTGTGCATTCAACTAACAGAGTTGAACCTTACTTTTGATTGAGCCGTTCTGAAACACTCTTTCTGTAGAAACTGCAATTGGACATGCTAAGCGCTAAGAGGCCTACATTAGGAAAAAGAATATCTTCAAATATAAACTACACAGATGCATTCTGTGAAACTTATTTCTGATCGGTAAATTCAGTTAACAGAGATAAAACATATTTTTGATTGAGCAGTTATGAAACACTCTTTCTGTAGAAAATGCAAGTGGAGATTCGGAGCGCTAAGAGGGTAATAGTGGAAAAAGGAATGTCTTCAAATATAAACTACACAGAATCATTCGGTGAAACTTCTTTCTGATCTGTGCATTCAGCTAACAGAGTTAAACCATACTTTTGATTGAGCAGATCTGAACACTCTTTCTGTAGAAAATGCAACTGGACATTTGGAGCGCTAAGAGCGTAGTAGTGGAAAAAGGAATATATTCAAATATAAACTACACAGAAGCATTCTGTGAAACTTCTTTCTGATCTGAGCATTCAGCTAACAGAGTTAAACCATACTTATGATTGAGCAGTTTTGAAACACTCTGTCTGTAGAAAATGCAACTGGACATTCGTAGCGCTAAGTGGGTAATACTGTAAAAAAGAATATGTTCAAATATAAACTACACAGAAGCATTGTATGAAACTTCTTTCTGTTCTGTGCATTCAACTAACACAGTTGAACCTTACTTTTGATTGAGCCTTTCTGAAACACTCTTTCTGTAGAAACTGCAATTGGACATTCTGAGCGCAAAGAGGCCTCAATTGGGAAAAATAATATCTTCAAATAAAAACTACACAGAAGCATTGTGTGAAACTTATTTCTGATATGTTCATTAAGCTAACAGAGTTAAACCATACTTTTGATTGCGCAGTTCTGAACACTCTTTCTGTAGAAAATGCAAGTGGACATTCGGAGCGCTAAGAGGGTAATAGTGGAAAAAGGAATATATTCAAATATAAACTACACAGTAGCATTCTGTGAAAATTCTTTCTGTTCTGTGCATTCAACTGACAGAGTTGAACCTTACTTTTGATTGAGCCGTTCTGAAACACTCTTTCTGTAGAAACTGCAATTGGACATGCTAAGCGCTAAGAGGCCTACATTGGGAAAAACAATATCTTCAAATAAAAACTACACAGATGCATTCTGTGAAACTTATTTCTGATCTGTAAATTCAGTTAACAGAGATAAAACATATTTTTGATTGAGCAGTTATGAAACACTCTTTTTGTAGAAAATGCAAGTGGAGATTCGGAGCGCTAAGAGGGTAATAGTGGAAAAAGGAATGTCTTCAAATATAAACTACACAGAATCATTCGGTGAAACTTCTTTCTGATCTGTGCATTCAGCTAACAGAGTTAAACCATACTTTTGATTGAGCAGATCTGAACACTCTGTAGAAAATGCAACTGGACATTTGGAGCGCTAAGAGTGTAGTAGTGGAAAAAGGAATATATTCAAATATAAACTACACAGAAGCATTCTGTGAAACTTCTTTCTGATCTGAGCATTCAGCTAACAGAGTTAAACCATACTTTTGATTGAGCAGTTTTGAAACACTCTGTCTGTAGAAAATGCAACTGGACATTCGTAGCGCTAAGTGGGTGATAGTGGAAAAAAGAATATGTTCAAATATAAACTACACAGAAGCACTGTATGAAACTTCTTTCTGTTCTGTGCATTCAACTAACAGAGTTGAACCTTACTTTTGATTGAGCCTTTCTGAAACACTCTTTCTGTAGAAACTGCAATTGGACATTCTGAGCGCTAAGAGGCCTCTATTGGGAAAAATAATATCTTCAATTAAAAACTACACAGAAGCATTGTGTGAAACTTATTTCTGATATGTTCATTAAGCTAACAGAGTTAAACCATACTTTTGATTGCGCAGTTCTGAACACTCTTTCTGTAGAAAATGCAAGTGGACATTCGGAGCGCTAAGAGGGTAATAGTGGAAAAAGAATATATTCAAATATAAACTACACTGTAGCATTCTGTGAAAATTCTTTCTGTTCTGTGCATTCAACTAACAGAGTTGAACCTTACTTTTGATTGAGCCGTTCTGAAACACTCTTTCTGTAGAAACTGCAATTGGACATGCTAAGCGCTAAGAGGCCTACATTGGGAAAAAGAATATCTTCAAATAAAAACTACACAGATGCATTCTGTGAAACTTATTTCTGATCTGTAAATTCAGTTAACAGAGATAAAACATATTTTTGATTGAGCAGTTATGAAACACTCTTTTTGTAGAAAATGCAAGTGGAGATTCGGAGCGCTAAGGGGTAATAGTGGAAAAAGGAATGTCTTCAAATATAAACTACACAGAATCATTCGGTGAAACTTCTTTCTGATCTGTGCATTCAGCTAACAGAGTTAAACCATACTTTTGATTGAGCAGATCTGAACACTCTTTCTGTAGAAAATGCAACTGGACATTTGGAGCGCTAAGAGCGTAGTAGTGGAAAAAGGAATATATTCAAATATAAACTACACAGAAGCATTCTGTGAAACTTCTTTCTGATCTGAGCATTCAGCTAACAGAGTTAAACCATACTTTTGATTGAGCAGTTTTGAAACACTCTGTCTGTAGAAAATGCAACTGGACATTCGTAGCGCTAAGTGGGTAAGAGTGGAAAAAAGAATATGTTCAAATATAAACTACACAGAAGCATTGTATGAAACTTCTTTCTGTTCTGTGCATTCAACTAACAGAGTTGAACCTTACTTTTGATTGAGCCTTTCTGAAACACTCTTTCTGTAGAAACTGCAATTGGACATTCTGAGTGCTAAGAGGCCTATATTGGGAAAAATAATATCTTCAAATAAAAACTACACAGAAGCATTGTGTGAAACTTATTTCTGATATGTTCATTAAGCTAACAGAGTTAAACCATACTTTTGATTGCGCAGTTCTGAACACTCTTTCTGTAGATAATGCAAGTGGACTTTCGGAGCGCTAAGAGGGTAATAGTGGAAAAAGGAATATATTCAAACATAAACTACACAGTAGCACTCTGTGAAAATTCTTCTTTTCTGTGCATTCAACTAACAGAGTTGAACCTTACTTTTGATTGAGCCGTTCTGAAACACTCTTTCTGTAGAAACTGCAATTGGACATGCTAAGCGCTAAGAGGCCTATATTGGGAAAAAGAATATCTTCAAATAAAAACTACACAGATGCATTCTGTGAAACTTATTTCTGATCTGTTAATTCAGTTAGCAGAGATAAAACATATTTTTGATTGAGCAGTTATGAAACACTCTTTTTGTAGAAAACGCAAGTGGAGATTCGGAGCGCTAAGAGGGTAATAGTGGAAAAAGGAATGTCCTCAAATATAAACTACACAGAATCATTCGGTGAAACTTCTCTCTGATCTGTGCATGCAGCTAACAGACTTAAACCATACTTTTGATTGAGCAGATCTGAACACTCTTTCTGTAGAGAATGCAACTGGACATTTGGAGCGCTAAGAGCGTAGTAGTGAAAAAAGGAATATATTCAAATATAAACTACACTGAAGCATTCTGTGAAACTTCTTTCTGATCTGAGCATTCAGCTAACAGAGTTAAACCATACTTTTGATTGAGCAGTTTTGAAACACTCTGTCTGTAGAAAATGCAACTGGACATTCGTAGCGCTAAGTGGGTAATAGTGGAAAAAAGAATATGTTCAAATATAAACTACACAGAAGCATTGTATGAAACTTCTTTCTGTTCTGTGCATTCAACTAACAGAGTTGAACCTTACTTTTGATTGAGCCTTTCTGAAACACTCTTTCTGTAGAAACTGCAATTGGACATTCTGAGCGCTAAGAGGCCTCTATTGGGAAAAATAATATCTTCAATTAAAAACTACACAGAAGCATTGTGTGAAACTTATTTCTGATATGTTCATTAAGCTAACAGAGTTAAACCATACTTTTGATTGCGCAGTTCTGAACACTCTTTCTGTAGAAAATGCAAGTGGACATTCGGAGCGCTAAGAGGGTAATAGTGGAAAAAGGAATGTCTCCAAATATAAACTACACAGAATCATTCTGTGAAACTTCTTTCTGATCTGTGAATTCAGCTAACAGAGTTAAACCATACTTTTGATTGAGCAGATCTGAACACTCTTTCTGTAGAAAATGCAACTGGACATTTGGAGCGCTAAGAGAGTAGTAGTGGAAAAAGGAATATATTCAAATATAAACTACACAGAAGCATTCTGTGAAATTCTTTCTGATCTGAGCATTCAGCTAACAGAGTTATACCATACTTTTGATTGAGCAGTTTTGAAACACTCTGTCTGTAGAAAATGCAAGTGGACATTCGTAGCGCTAAGTGGGTAATAGTGGAAAAATGAATATGTTCAAATATAAACTACACAGAAGCATTGTATGAAACTTCTTTCTGTTCTGTGCATTCAACTAACAGAGTTGAACCTTACTTTTTATTGAGCCTTTCTGAAACACTCTTTTTGTAGAAACTGCAATTGGACATTGTCAGCGCTAAGAGGCCTCTATTGGGAAAAATAATATCTTCAAATAAAAACTACACAGAAGCATTGTGTGAAACTTATTTCTGATATGTTCATTAAGCTAACAGAGTTAAACCATACTTTTGATTGCGCAGTTCTGAACACTCTTTCTGTAGAAAATGCAAGTGGACATTCGGAGCGCTAAGAGGGTAATAGTGGAAAAAGGAATATATTCAAATATAAACTACACAGTAGCATTCTGTGAAAATTCTTTCTGTTCTGTGCATTCAACTAACAGAGTTGAACCTTACTTTTGATTGAGCCGTTCTGAAACACTCTTTCTGTAGAAACTGCAATTGGACATGCTAAGCGCTAAGAGGCCTACATTAGGAAAAAGAATATCTTCAAATATAAACTACACAGATGCATTCTGTGAAACATATTTCTGATCTGTAAATTCAGTTAACAGAGATAAAACATATTTTTGATTGAGCAGTTATGAAACACTCTTTCTGTAGAAAATGCAAGTGGAGATTCGGAGCGCTAAGAGGGTAATAGTGGAAAAAGGAATGTCTTCAAATATAAACTACACAGAATCATTCGGTGAAACTTCTTTCTGATCTGTGCATTCAGCTAACAGAGTTAAACCATTCTTTTGATTGAGCAGATCTGAACACTCTTTCTGTAGAAAATGCAACTGGACATTTGGAGCGCTAAGAGCGTAGTAGTGGAAAAAGGAATATATTCAAATATAAACTACACAGAAGCATTCTGTGAAACTTCTTTCTGATCTGAGCATTCAGCTAACAGAGTTAAACCATACTTTTGATTGAGCAGTTTTGAAACACTCTGTCTGTAGAAAATGCAACTGGACATTCGTAGCGCTAAGTGGGTAATAGTGGAAAAAAGAATATGTTCAAATATAAACTACACAGAAGCATTGTATGAAATTTCTTTCTGTTCTGTGCATTCAACTAACAGAGTTGAACCTTACTTTTGATTGAGCCGTTCTGAAACACTCTTTCTGTAGAAACTGCAATTGGACATTCTGAGCGCTAAGAGGCCTATATTGGGAAAAAGAATGTCTACAAATAAAAACTACACAGAAGAATTGTGTGAAACTTCTTTCTGTTCTGTTTGTTCAACTAAAAGAGTTGAACCTTAGTTTTGATTGAGCCGTTCTGAAACACTCTTTCTGTAGAAAATGCAAGTGGAGATTCGGAGCGCTAAGAGGGTAATAGTGGAAAAAGGAATGTCTCCAAATATAAACTACACAGAATCATTCTGTGAAACTTCTTTCTGATCTGTGCATTCAGCTAACAGAGTTAAACCATACTTTTGATTGAGCAGATCTGAACACTCTTTCTGTAGAAAATGCAACTGGACATTTGGAGCGCTAAGAGAGTAGTAGTGGAAAAAGGAATATATTCAAATATAAACTACACAGAAGCATTCTGTGAAACTTCTTTCTGATCTGAGCATTCAGCTAACAGAGTTAAACCATACTTTTGATTGAGCAGTTTTGAAACACTCTGTCTGTAGAAAATGCAAGTGGACATTCGTAGCGCTAAGTGGGTAATAGTGGAAAAAAAATATGATCAAATATAAACTACACAGAAGCATTGTATGAAACTTCTTTCTGTTCTGTGCATTCAACTAACAGAGTTGAACCTTACTTTTGATTGAGCCTTTCTGAAACACTCTTTTTGTAGAAACTGCAATTGGACATTGTGAGCGCTAAGAGGCCTCTATTGGGAAAAATAATATCTTCAAATAAAAACTACACAGAAGCATTGTGTGAAACTTATTTCTGATATGTTCATTAAGCTAACAGAGTTAAACCATACTTTTGATTGTGCAGTTCTGAACACTCTTTCTGTAGAAAATGCAAGTGGACATTCGGAGGGCTAAGAGGGTAATAGTGGAAAAAGGAATATATTCAAATATAAACTACACAGTAGCATTCTGTGAAAATACTTTCTGTTCTGTGCATTCAACTAACAGAGTTGAACCTTACTTTTGATTGAGCCGTTCTGAAACACTCTTTCTGTAGAAACTGCAATTGGACATGCTAAGCGCTAAGAGGCCTACATTAGGAAAAAGAATATCTTCAAATATAAACTACACAGATGCATTCTGTGAAACTTATTTCTGATCGGTAAATTCAGTTAACAGAGATAAAACATATTTTTGATTGAGCAGTTATGAAACACTCTTTCTGTAGAAAATGCAAGTGGAGATTCGGAGCGCTAAGAGGGTAATAGTGGAAAAAGGAATGTCTTCAAATATAAACTACACAGAATCATTCGGTGAAACTTCTTTCTGATCTGTGCATTCAGCTAACAGAGTTAAACCATACTTTTGATTGAGCAGATCTGAACACTCTTTCTGTAGAAAATGCAACTGGACATTTGGAGCGCTAAGAGCGTAGTAGTGGAAAAAGGAATATATTCAAATATAAACTACACAGAAGCATTCTGTGAAACTTCTTTCTGATCTGAGCATTCAGCTAACAGAGTTAAACCATACTTATGATTGAGCAGTTTTGAAACACTCTGTCTGTAGAAAATGCAACTGGACATTCGTAGCGCTAAGTGGGTAATACTGTAAAAAAGAATATGTTCAAATATAAACTACACAGAAGCATTGTATGAAACTTCTTTCTGTTCTGTGCATTCAACTAACACAGTTGAACCTTACTTTTGATTGAGCCTTTCTGAAACACTCTTTCTGTAGAAACTGCAATTGGACATTCTGAGCGCAAAGAGGCCTCAATTGGGAAAAATAATATCTTCAAATAAAAACTACACAGAAGCATTGTGTGAAACTTATTTCTGATATGTTCATTAAGCTAACAGAGTTAAACCATACTTTTGATTGCGCAGTTCTGAACACTCTTTCTGTAGAAAATGCAAGTGGACATTCGGAGCGCTAAGAGGGTAATAGTGGAAAAAGGAATATATTCAAATATAAACTACACAGTAGCATTCTGTGAAAATTCTTTCTGTTCTGTGCATTCAACTGACAGAGTTGAACCTTACTTTTGATTGAGCCGTTCTGAAACACTCTTTCTGTAGAAACTGCAATTGGACATGCTAAGCGCTAAGAGGCCTACATTGGGAAAAACAATATCTTCAAATAAAAACTACACAGATGCATTCTGTGAAACTTATTTCTGATCTGTAAATTCAGTTAACAGAGATAAAACATATTTTTGATTGAGCAGTTATGAAACACTCTTTTTGTAGAAAATGCAAGTGGAGATTCGGAGCGCTAAGAGGGTAATAGTGGAAAAAGGAATGTCTTCAAATATAAACTACACAGAATCATTCGGTGAAACTTCTTTCTGATCTGTGCATTCAGCTAACAGAGTTAAACCATACTTTTGATTGAGCAGATCTGAACACTCTGTAGAAAATGCAACTGGACATTTGGAGCGCTAAGAGTGTAGTAGTGGAAAAAGGAATATATTCAAATATAAACTACACAGAAGCATTCTGTGAAACTTCTTTCTGATCTGAGCATTCAGCTAACAGAGTTAAACCATACTTTTGATTGAGCAGTTTTGAAACACTCTGTCTGTAGAAAATGCAACTGGACATTCGTAGCGCTAAGTGGGTGATAGTGGAAAAAAGAATATGTTCAAATATAAACTACACAGAAGCACTGTATGAAACTTCTTTCTGTTCTGTGCATTCAACTAACAGAGTTGAACCTTACTTTTGATTGAGCCTTTCTGAAACACTCTTTCTGTAGAAACTGCAATTGGACATTCTGAGCGCTAAGAGGCCTATATTGGGTAAAATAATAACTTCAAATAAAAACTACACAGAAGCATTGTGTGAAACTTATTTCTGACATGTTCATTAAGCTAACAGAGTTAAACCATACTTTTGATTGCGCAGTTCTGAACATTCTTTCTGTAGAAAATGCAAGTGGACATTCGGAGCGCTAAGAGGGTAATAGTGGAAAAAGGAATATATTCAAATATAAACTACACAGTAGCATTCTGTGAAAATACTTTCTGTTCTGTGCATTCAACTAACAGAGTTGAACCTTACTTTTGATTAAGCCGTTCTGAAACACTCTTTCTGTAGAAACTGCAATTGGACATGCTAAGCGCTAAGAGGCCTACATTGGGAAAAAGAATATCTTCAAATAAAAACTACACAGATGCATTCTGTGAAACTTATTTCTGATCTGTAAATTCAGTTAACAGAGATAAAACATATTTTTGATTGAGCAGTTATGAAACACTCTTTTTGTAGAAAATGCAAGTGGAGATTCGGAGCGCTAAGAGGGTAATAGTGGAAAAAGGAATGTCTTCAAATATAAACTACACAGAATCATAAGGTGAAACTTCTTTCTGATCTGTGCATTCAGCTAACAGAGTTAAACCATACTTTTGATTGAGCAGATCTGAACACTCTTTCTGTAGAAAATGCAACTGGACATTTGGAGCGCTAAGAGCGTAGTAGTGGAAATAGGAATATATTCAAATATAAACTACACAGAAGCATTCTGTGAAACGTCTTTCTGATCTGAGCATTCAGCTAACAGAGTTAAACCATACTTTTGATTGAGCAGTTTTGAAACACTCTGTCTGTAGAAAATGCAACTGGACATTCGTAGTGCTAAGTGGGTAATAGTGGAAAAAAGAATATGTTCAAATATAAACTACACAGAAGCATTGTATGAAACTTCTTTCTGTTCTGTGCATTCAACTAACAGAGTTGAACCTTACTTTTGATTGAGCCGTTCTGAAACACTCTTTCTGTAGAAACTGCAATGGGACATTCCGAGCGCTAAGAGGCCTATATTTGGAAAAAGAATGTCTACAAATAAAAACTACACAGAGGAATTGTGTGAAACTTCTTTCTGTTCTGTTTGTTCAACTAAAAGAGTTGAACCTTAGTTTTGATTGAGCCGTTCTGAAACACTCTTTCTGTAGAAAATGCAAGTGGAGATGCAGAGCGCTAAGAGGGTAATAGTGGAAAAAGGAATGTCTCCAAATATAAACTACACAGAATCATTCTGTGAAACTTCTTTCTGATCTGTGCATTCAGCTAACAGAGTTAAACCATACTTTTGATTGAGCAGATCTGAACACTCTTTCTGTAGAAAATGCAACTGGGCATTTGGAGCGCTAAGAGAGTAGTAGTGGAAAAAGGAATATATTCAAATATAAACTACACAGAAGCATTCTGTGAAACTTCTTTCCGATCTGAGCATTCAGCTAACAGAGTTAAACCATACTTTTGATTGAGCAGTTTTGAAACACTCTGTCTGTAGAAAATGCAACTGGACATTCGTAGCGCTAAGTGGGTAATAGTGGAAAAAAGAATATGTTCAAATATAAACTACACAGAAGCACTGTATGAAACTCCTTTCTGTTCTGTGCATTCAACTAACAGAGTTGAACCTTACATTTGATTGAGCCTTTCTGAAACACTCTTTCTGTAGAAACTACAATTGGACATTCTGAGCGCTAAGACGCCTATATTGGGTAAAATAATAACTTCAAATAAAAACTACACAAAAGCATTGTGTGAAACTTATTTCTGACATGTTCATTAAGCTAACAGAGTTAAACCATACTTTTGATTGCGCAGTTCTGAACATTCTTTCTGTAGAAAATGCAAGTGGACATTCGGAGCGCTAAGAGGGTAATAGTGGAAAAAGGAATATATTCAAATATAAACTACACAGTAGCATTCTGTGAAAATACTTTCTGTTCTGTGCATTCAACTAACAGAGTTGAACCTTACTTTTGATTAAGCCGTTCTGAAACACTCTTTCTGTAGAAACTGCAATTGGACATGCTAAGCGCTAAGAGGCCTACATTGGGAAAAAGAATATCTTCAAATAAAAACTACACAGATGCATTCTGTGAAACTTATTTCTGATCTGTAAATTCAGTTAACAGAGATAAAACATATTTTTGATTGAGCAGTTATGAAACACTCTTTTTGTAGAAAATGCAAGTGGAGATTCGGAGCGCTAAGAGGGTAATAGTGGAAAAAGGAATGTCTTCAAATATAAACTACACAGAATCATTCGGTGAAACTTCTTTCTGATCTGTGCATTCAGCTAACAGAGTTAAACCATACTTTTGATTGAGCAGATCTGAACACTCTTTCTGTAGAAAATGCAACTGGACATTTGGAGCGCTAAGAGCGTAGTAGTGGAAATAGGAATATATTCAAATATAAACTACACAGAAGCATTCTGTGAAACGTCTTTCTGATCTGAGCATTCAGCTAACAGAGTTAAACCATACTTTTGATTGAGCAGTTTTGAAACACTCTGTCTGTAGAAAATGCAACTGTACATTCGTAGCGCTAAGTGGGTAATAGTGGAAAAAAGAATATGTTCAAATATAAACTACACAGAGCATTGTATGAAACTTCTTTCTGTTCTGTGCATTCAACTAACAGAGTTGAACCTTACTTTTGATTGAGCCGTTCTGAAACACTCTTTCTGTAGAAACTGCAATTGGACATTCTGAGCGCTAGGAGGCCTATATTGGGAAAAAGAATGTCTACAAATAAAAACTACACAGAGGAATTGTGTGAAACTTCTTTCTGTTCTGTTTGTTCAACTAAAAGAGTTGAACCTTAGTTTTGATTGAGCCGTTCTGAAACACTCTTTCTGTAGAAAATGCAAGTGGAGATGCAGAGCGCTAAGAGGGTAATAGTGGAAAAAGGAATGTCTCCAAATATAAACTACACAGAATCATTCTGTGAAACTTCTTTCTGATCTGTGCATTCAGCTAACAGAGTTAAACCATACTTTTGATTGAGCAGATCTGAACACTCTTTCTGTAGAAAATGCAACTGGACATTTGGAGCGCTAAGAGAGTAGTAGTGGAAAAAGGAATATATTCAAATATAAACTACACAGAAGCATTCTGTGAAACTTCTTTCTGATCTGAGCATTCAGCTAACAGAGTTAAACCATACTTTTGATTGAGCAGTTTTGAAACACTCTGTCTGTAGAAAATGCAACTGGACATTCGTAGAGCTAAGTGGGTTATAGTGGAAAAAAGATTATGTTCAAATACAAACTACACAGAAGCATTGTATGAAACTTCTTTCTGTTCTGTGCATTCAACTAACAGAGTTGAACCTTACTTTTGATTCAGCCTTTCTGAAACACTCTTTCTGTAGAAACTGCAATTGGACATTCTGAGCGCTAAGAGGCCTCTATTGGGAAAAATAATATCTTCAAATAAAAACTACACAGAAGCATTGTGTGAAACTTATTTCTGATATGTTCATTAAGCTAACAGAGTTAAACCATACTTTTGATTGCGCAGTTCTGAACACTCTTTCTGTAGAAAATGCAATTGGACATTCGGAGCGCTAAGAGGCCTCTATTGGGAAAAATAATATCTTCAAATAAAAACTACACAGAAGCATTCTGTGAAACTTATTTCTGATATGTTCATTAAGCTAACAGAGTTAAACCATACTTTTGATTGCGCAGTTCTGAACACTCTTTCTGTAGAAAATGCAATTGGACATTCGGAGCGCTAAGAGGGTAATAGTGGAAAAAGGAATATATTCAAATATAAACTACACAGTATGATTCTGTGAAAATTCTTTCTGTTCTGTGCATTCAACTAACAGAGTTGAACCTTACTTTTGATTGAGCCGTTCTGAAACACTCTTTCTGTAGAAACTGCAATTGGACATGCTAAGCGCTAAGAGGCCTACATTGGGAAAAAGAATATCTTCAAATAAAAACTACACAGATGCATTCTGTGAAACTTATTTCTGATCTGTAAATTCAGTTAACAGAGATAAAACATATTTTTGATTGAGCAGTTATGAAACACTCTTTTTGTAGAAAATGCAAGAGGAGATTCGGAGCGCTAAGAGGGTAATAGTGGAAAAAGGAATGTCTTCAAATATAAACTCCACACAATCATTCGGTGAAACTTCTTTCTGATCTGTGCATTCAGCTAACAGAGTTAAAACATACTTTTGATTGAGCAGATCTGAACACTCTTTCTGTAGAAAATGCAACTGGACATTTGGAGCGCTAAGAGCGTAGTAGTGGAAAAAGGAATATATTCAAATATAAACTACACAGAAGCATTCTGTGAAACGTCTTTCTGATCTGAGCATTCAGCTAACAGAGTTAAACCATACTTTTGATTGAGCAGTTTTGACACACTCTGTCTGTAGAAAATGCAACTGGACATTCGTAGCGCTAAGTGGGTAATAGTGGAAAAAAGAATATGTTCAAATATAAACTACACAGAAGCATTGTATGAAACTTCTTTCTGTTCTGTCCATTCAACTAACAGAGTTGAACCTTACTTTTGATTGAGCCTTTCTGAAACACTCTTTCTGTAGAAACTGCAATTGGACATTCTGAGCGCTAAGAGGCCTATATTGGGAAAAAGAATGTCTACAAATAAAAACTACACAGAAGAATTGTGTGAAACTTCTTTCTGTTCTGTTTGTTCAACTAAAAGAGTTGAACCTTAGTTTCGATTGAGCCGTTCCGAAACACTCTTTCTTTAGAAAATGCAAGTGGAGATTCGGAGCGCTAAGAGGGTAATAGTGGAAAAAGGAATGTCTCCAAATATATACTACACAGAATCATTCTGTGAAACTTCTTTCTGATCTGTGCATTCAGCTAACAGAGTTAAACCATACTTTTGATTGAGCAGATCTGAACACTCTTTCTGTAGAAAATGCAACTGGACATTTTGAGCGCTAAGAGAGTAGTAGTGGGAAAAGGAATATATTCAAATATCAACTACACAGAAGCATTCTGTGAAACTTCTTTCTGATCTGAGCATTCAGCTAACAGAGTTAAACCATACTTTTGATTGAGCAGTTTTGAAACACTCTGTCTGTAGAAAATGCAACTGGACATTCGTAGCGCTAAGTGGGTAATAGTGGAAAAAAGAATATGTTCAAATATAAACTACACAGAAGCATTGTATGAAACTTCTTTCTGTTCTGTGCATTCAACTAACAGAGTTGAACCTTACTTTTGATTGAGCCTTTCTGAAACACTGTTTCTGTAGAAACTGCAATTGGACATTCTGAGCGCTAAGAGGCCTCTATTGGGAAAAATAATATCTTCAAATAAAAACTACACAGAAGCATTGTGTGAAACTTATTTCTGATATGTTCATTAAGCTAACAGAGTTAAATCATACTTTTGATTGCGCAGTTCTGAACACTCTTTCTGTAGAAAATGCAAGTGGACATTCGGAGCGCTAAGAGGGTAATAGTGGAAAAAGGAATATATTCAAATATAAACTACACAGTAGCATTCTGTGAAAATTCTTTCTGTTCTGTGCATTCAACTAACAGAGTTGAACCTTACTTTTGATTGAGCCGTTCTGAAACACTCTTTCTGTAGAAACTGCAATTGTACATGCTAAGCGCTAAGAGGCCTACATTGGGAAAAAGTATATCTTCAAATAAAAACTACACAGATGCATTCTGTGAAACTTATTTCTGATCTGTAAATTCAGTTAACAGAGATAAAACATATTTTTGAATGAGCAGTTATGAAACACTCTTTTTGTAGAAAATGCAAGTGGAGGTTTGGAGCGCTAAGAGGGTAATAGTGGAAAAAGGAATGTCTTCAAATATAAACTACACAGAATCATTCGGTGAAACTTCTTTCTGATCTGTGCATTCAGCTAACAGAGTTAAACCATACTTTTGATTGAGCAGATCTGAACACTCTTTCTGTAGAAAATGCAACTGGACATTTGGAGCGCTAAGAGCGTAGTAGTGGAAAAAGGAATATATTCAAATATAAACTACACAGAAGCATTCTGTGAAACTTCTTTCTGATCTGAGCATTCAGCTAACAGAGTTAAACCATACTTTTGATTGAGCAGTTTTGAAACACTCTGTCTGTAGAAAATGCAACTGGACATTCGTAGCGCTAAGTGGGTAATAGTGGAAAAAAGAATATGTTCAAATATAAACTACACAGAAGCATTGTATGAAACTTCTTTCTGTTCTGTGCATTCAACTAACAGAGTTGAACCTTACTTTTGATTGAGCCGTTCTGAAACACTCTTTCTGTAGAAACTGCAATTGGACATTCTGAGCGCTAAGAGGCCTATATTGGGAAAAAGAATGTCTACAAATAAAAACTGCACAGAAGAATTGTGTGAAACTTCTTTCTGTTCTGTTTGTTCAACTAAAAGAGTTGAACCTTAGTTTTGATTGAGCCGTTCTGAAACACTCTTTCTGTAGAAAATGCAAGTGGAGATTCGGAGCGCTAAGAGGGTAATAGTGGAAAAAGGAATGTCTCCAAATATAAACTACACAGAATCATTCTGTGAAACTTCTTTCTGATCTGTGAATTCAGCTAACAGAGTTAAAACATACTTTTGATTGAGCAGATCTGAACACTCTTTCTGTAGAAAATGCAACTGGACATTTGGAGCGCTAAGAGAGTAGTAGTGGAAAAAGGAATATATTCAAATATAAACTACACAGAAGCATTCTGTGAAACTTCTTTCTGATCTGAGCATTCAGCTAACAGAGTTAAACCATACTTTTGATTGAGCAGTTTTGAAACACTCTGTCTGTAGAAAATGCAAGTGGACATTCGTAGCGCTAAGTGGGTAATAGTGGAAAAAAGAATATGTTCAAATATAAACTACACAGAAGCATTGTATGAAACTTCTTTCTGTTCTGTGCATTCAACTAACAGAGTTGAACCTTACTTTTGATTGAGCCTTTCTGAAACACTCTTTCTGTAGAAACTGCAATTGGACATTCTGAGCGCTAAGAGGCCTATATTGGGAAAAATAACATCTTCAAATAAAAACTACACAGAAGCATTGTGTGAAACTTATTTCTGATATGTTCATTAAGCTAACAGAGTTAAACCATACTTTTGATTGCGCAGTTCAGAACACTCTTTCTGTAGATAATGCAAGTGGACTTTTTGAGCGCTAAGTGGGTAATAGTGGAAAAAGGAATATATTCAAATATAAACTACACAGTAGCATTCTGTGAAAATTCTTTCTGTTCTGTGCATTCAACTAACAGAGTTGAACCTTACTTTTGATTGAGCCGTTCTGAAACACTCTTTCTGTAGAAACTGCAATTGGACATGCTAAGCGCTAAGAGGTCTACATTGGGAAAAAGAATATCTTCAAATAAAAACTACACAGATGCATTCTGTGAAACTTATTTCTGATCTGTAAATTCAGTTAACAGAGATAAAACATATTTTTGATTGAGCAGTTATGAAACACTCTTTTTGTAGAAAATGCAAGTGGAGATTCGGAGCGCTAAGGGGGTAATAGTGGAAAAAGGAATGTCTTCAAATATAAACTACACAGAATCATTCGGTGAAACTTCTTTCTGATCTGTGCATTCAGCTAACAGAGTTAAACCATTCTTTTGATTGAGCAGATCTGAACACTCTTTCTGTAGAAAATGCAACTGGACATTTGGAGCGCTAAGAGCGTAGTAGTGGAAAAAGGAATATATTCAAATATAAACTACACAGAAGCATTCTGTGAAACTTCTTTCTGATCTGAGCATTCAGCTAACAGAGTTAAACCATACTTTTGATTGAGCAGTTTTGAAACACTCTGTCTGTAGAAAATGCAACTGGACATTCGTAGAGCTAAGTGGGTTATAGTGGAAAAAAGATTATGTTCAAATACAAACTACACAGAAGCATTGTATGAAACTTCTTTCTGTTCTGTGCATTCAACTAACAGAGTTGAACCTTACTTTTGATTCAGCCTTTCTGAAACACTCTTTCTGTAGAAACTGCAATTGGACATTCTGAGCGCTAAGAGGCCTCTATTGGGAAAAATAATATCTTCAAATAAAAACTACACAGAAGCATTGTGTGAAACTTATTTCTGATATGTTCATTAAGCTAACAGAGTTAAACCATACTTTTGATTGCGCAGTTCTGAACACTCTTTCTGTAGAAAATGCAATTGGACATTCGGAGCGCTAAGAGGCCTCTATTGGGAAAAATAATATCTTCAAATAAAAACTACACAGAAGCATTGTGTGAAACTTATTTCTGATATGTTCATTAAGCTAACAGAGTTAAACCATACTTTTGATTGCGCAGTTCTGAACACTCTTTCTGTAGAAAATGCAATTGGACATTCGGAGCGCTAAGAGGGTAATAGTGGAAAAAGGAATATATTCAAATATAAACTACACAGTATGATTCTGTGAAAATTCTTTCTGTTCTGTGCATTCAACTAACAGAGTTGAACCTTACTTTTGATTGAGCCGTTCTGAAACACTCTTTCTGTAGAAACTGCAATTGGACATGCTAAGCGCTAAGAGGCCTACATTGGGAAAAAGAATATCTTCAAATAAAAACTACACAGATGCATTCTGTGAAACTTATTTCTGATCTGTAAATTCAGTTAACAGAGATAAAACATATTTTTGATTGAGCAGTTATGAAACACTCTTTTTGTAGAAAATGCAAGAGGAGATTCGGAGCGCTAAGAGGGTAATAGTGGAAAAAGGAATGTCTTCAAATATAAACTCCACACAATCATTCGGTGAAACTTCTTTCTGATCTGTGCATTCAGCTAACAGAGTTAAAACATACTTTTGATTGAGCAGATCTGAACACTCTTTCTGTAGAAAATGCAACTGGACATTTGGAGCGCTAAGAGCGTAGTAGTGGAAAAAGGAATATATTCAAATATAAACTACACAGAAGCATTCTGTGAAACGTCTTTCTGATCTGAGCATTCAGCTAACAGAGTTAAACCATACTTTTGATTGAGCAGTTTTGAAACACTCTGTCTGTAGAAAATGCAACTGGACATTCGTAGCGCTAAGTGGGTAATAGTGGAAAAAAGAATATGTTCAAATATAAACTACACAGAAGCATTGTATGAAACTTCTTTCTGTTCTGTCCATTCAACTAACAGAGTTGAACCTTACTTTTGATTGAGCCTTTCTGAAACACTCTTTCTGTAGAAACTGCAATTGGACATTCTGAGCGCTAAGAGGCCTATATTGGGAAAAAGAATGTCTACAAATAAAAACTACACAGAAGAATTGTGTGAAACTTCTTTCTGTTCTGTTTGTTCAACTAAAAGAGTTGAACCTTAGTTTCGATTGAGCCGTTCCGAAACACTCTTTCTTTAGAAAATGCAAGTGGAGATTCGGAGCGCTAAGAGGGTAATAGTGGAAAAAGGAATGTCTCCAAATATATACTACACAGAATCATTCTGTGAAACTTCTTTCTGATCTGTGCATTCAGCTAACAGAGTTAAACCATACTTTTGATTGAGCAGATCTGAACACTCTTTCTGTAGAAAATGCAACTGGACATTTTGAGCGCTAAGAGAGTAGTAGTGGGAAAAGGAATATATTCAAATATCAACTACACAGAAGCATTCTGTGAAACTTCTTTCTGATCTGAGCATTCAGCTAACAGAGTTAAACCATACTTTTGATTGAGCAGTTTTGAAACACTCTGTCTGTAGAAAATGCAACTGGACATTCGTAGCGCTAAGTGGGTAATAGTGGAAAAAAGAATATGTTCAAATATAAACTACACAGAAGCATTGTATGAAACTTCTTTCTGTTCTGTGCATTCAACTAACAGAGTTGAACCTTACTTTTGATTGAGCCTTTCTGAAACACTGTTTCTGTAGAAACTGCAATTGGACATTCTGAGCGCTAAGAGGCCTCTATTGGGAAAAATAATATCTTCAAATAAAAACTACACAGAAGCATTGTGTGAAACTTATTTCTGATATGTTCATTAAGCTAACAGAGTTAAATCATACTTTTGATTGCGCAGTTCTGAACACTCTTTCTGTAGAAAATGCAAGTGGACATTCGGAGCGCTAAGAGGGTAATAGTGGAAAAAGGAATATATTCAAATATAAACTACACAGTAGCATTCTGTGAAAATTCTTTCTGTTCTGTGCATTCAACTAACAGAGTTGAACCTTACTTTTGATTGAGCCGTTCTGAAACACTCTTTCTGTAGAAACTGCAATTGTACATGCTAAGCGCTAAGAGGCCTACATTGGGAAAAAGTATATCTTCAAATAAAAACTACACAGATGCATTCTGTGAAACTTATTTCTGATCTGTAAATTCAGTTAACAGAGATAAAACATATTTTTGAATGAGCAGTTATGAAACACTCTTTTTGTAGAAAATGCAAGTGGAGGTTTGGAGCGCTAAGAGGGTAATAGTGGAAAAAGGAATGTCTTCAAATATAAACTACACAGAATCATTCGGTGAAACTTCTTTCTGATCTGTGCATTCAGCTAACAGAGTTAAACCATACTTTTGATTGAGCAGATCTGAACACTCTTTCTGTAGAAAATGCAACTGGACATTTGGAGCGCTAAGAGCGTAGTAGTGGAAAAAGGAATATATTCAAATATAAACTACACAGAAGCATTCTGTGAAACTTCTTTCTGATCTCAGCATTCAGCTAACAGAGTTAAACCATACTTTTGATTGAGCAGTTTTGAAACACTCTGTCTGTAGAAAATGCAACTGGACATTCGTAGCGCTAAGTGGGTAATAGTGGAAAAAAGAATATGTTCAAATATAAACTACACAGAAGCATTGTATGAAACTTCTTTCTGTTCTGTGCATTCAACTAACAGAGTTGAACCTTACTTTTGATTGAGCCGTTCTGAAACACTCTTTCTGTAGAAACTGCAATTGGACATTCTGAGCGCTAAGAGGCCTATATTGGGAAAAAGAATGTCTACAAATAAAAACTGCACAGAAGAATTGTGTGAAACTTCTTTCTGTTCTGTTTGTTCAACTAAAAGAGTTGAACCTTAGTTTTGATTGAGCCGTTCTGAAACACTCTTTCTGTAGAAAATGCAAGTGGAGATTCGGAGCGCTAAGAGGGTAATAGTGGAAAAAGGAATGTCTCCAAATATAAACTACACAGAATCATTCTGTGAAACTTCTTTCTGATCTGTGAATTCAGCTAACAGAGTTAAACCATACTTTTGATTGAGCAGATCTGAACACTCTTTCTGTAGAAAATGCAACTGGACATTTGGAGCGCTAAGAGAGTAGTAGTGGAAAAAGGAATATATTCAAATATAAACTACACAGAAGCATTCTGTGAAACTTCTTTCTGATCTGAGCATTCAGCTAACAGAGTTAAACCATACTTTTGATTGAGCAGTTTTGAAACACTCTGTCTGTAGAAAATGCAAGTGGACATTCGTAGCGCTAAGTGGGTAATAGTGGAAAAAAGAATATGTTCAAATATAAACTACACAGAAGCATTGTATGAAACTACTTTCTGTTCTGTGCATTCAACTAACAGAGTTGAACCTTACTTTTGATTGAGCCTTTCTGAAACACTCTTTTTGTAGAAACTGCAATTGGACATTGTGAGCGCTAAGAGGCCTCTATTGGGAAAAATAATATCTTCAAATAAAAACTACACAGAAGCATTGTGTGAAACTTATTTCTGATATGTTCATTAAGCTAACAGAGTTAAACCATACTTTTGATTGCGCAGTTCTGAACACTCTTTCTGTAGAAAATGCAAGTGGACATTCGGAGCGCTAAGAGGGTAATAGTGGAAAAAGGAATATATTCAAATATAAACTACACAGTAGCATTCTGTGAAAATTCTTTCTGTTCTGTGCATTCAACTAACAGAGTTGAACCTTACTTTTGATTGAGCCGTTCTGAAACACTCTTTCTGTAGAAACTGCAATTGGACATGCTAAGCGCTAAGAGGCCTACATTAGGAAAAAGAATATCTTCAAATATAAACTACACAGATGCATTCTGTGAAACTTATTTCTGATCTGTAAATTCAGTTAACAGAGATAAAACATATTTTTGATTGAGCAGTTATGAAACACTCTTTCTGTAGAAAATGCAAGTGGAGATTCGGAGCGCTAAGAGGGTAATAGTGGAAAAAGGAATGTCTTCAAATATAAACTACACAGAATCATTCGGTGAAACTTCTTTCTGATCTGTGCATTCAGCTAACAGAGTTAAACCATACTTTTGATTGAGCAGATCTGAACACTCTTTCTGTAGAAAATGCAACTGGACATTTGGAGCGCTAAGAGCGTAGTAGTGGAAAAAGTAATATATTCAAATATAAACTACACAGAAGCATTCTGTGAAACTTCTTTCTGATCTGAGCATTCAGCTAACAGAGTTAAACCATACTTATGATTGAGCAGTTTTGAAACACTCTGTCTGTAGAAAATGCAACTGGACATTCGTAGCGCTAAGTGGGTAATACTGTAAAAAAGAATATGTTCAAATATAAACTACACAGAAGCATTGTATGAAACTTCTTTCTGTTCTGTGCATTCAACTAACAGAGTTGAACCTTACTTTTGATTGAGCCTTTCTGAAACACTCTTTCTGTAGAAACTGCAATTGGACATTCTGAGCGCTAAGAGGCCTATATTGGGAAAAATAATATCTTCAAATAAAAACTACACAGAAGCATTGTGTGAAACTTATTTCTGATATGTTCATTAAGCTAACAGAGTTAAACCATACTTTTGATTGCGCAGTTCAGAACACTCTTTCTGTAGATAATGCAAGTGGACTTTTTGAGCGCTAAGAGGGTAATAGTGGAAAAAGGAATATATTCAAATATAAACTACACAGTAGCATTCTGTGAAAATTCTTTCTGTTCTGTGCATTCAACTAACAGAGTTGAACCTTACTTTTGATTGAGCCGTTCTGAAACACTCTTTCTGTAGAAACTGCAATTGGACATGCTAAGCGCTAAGAGGTCTACATTGGGAAAAAGAATATCTTCAAATAAAAACTACACAGATGCATTCTGTGAAACTTATTTCTGATCTGTAAATTCAGTTAACAGAGATAAAACATATTTTTGATTGAGCAGTTATGAAACACTCTTTTTGTAGAAAATGCAAGTGGAGATTCGGAGCGCTAAGAGGGTAATAGTGGAAAAAGGAATGTCTTCAAATATAAACTACACAGAATCATTCGGTGAAACTTCTTTCTGATCTGTGCATTCAGCTAACAGAGTTAAACCATTCTTTTGATTGAGCAGATCTGAACACTCTTTCTGTAGAAAATGCAACTGGACATTTGGAGCGCTAAGAGCGTAGTAGTGGAAAAAGGAATATATTCAAATATAAACTACACAGAAGCATTCTGTGAAACTTCTTTCTGATCTGAGCATTCAGCTAACAGATTTAAACCATACTTTTGATTGAGCACTTTTGAAACACTCTGTCTGTAGAAAATGCAACTGGACATTCGTAGCGCTAATTGGGTAATAGTGGAAAAAAGAATATGTTCAAATATAAACTACACAGAAGCATTTTATGAAACTTCTTTCTGTTCTGTGCATTCAACTAACAGAGTTGAACCTTACTTTTGATTGAGCCGTTCTGAAACACTCTTTCTGTAGAAACTGCAATTGGACATTCTGAGCGCTAAGAGGCCTATATTGGGAAAAAGAATGTCTACAAATAAAAACTACACAGAAGAATTGTGTGAAACTTCTTTCTGTTCTCTATGTTCAACTAAAAGAGTTGAACCTTAGTTTTGATTGAGCCGTTCTGAAACACTCTTTCTGTAGAAAATGCAAGTGGAGATTCGGAGCGCTAAGAGGGTAATAGTGGAAAAAGGAATGTCTCCAAATATAAACTACACAGAATCATTCTGTGAAACTTCTTTCTGATCTGTGCATTCAGCTAACAGAGTTAAACCATACTTTTGATTGAGCAGATCTGAACACTCTTTCTGTAGAAAATGCAACTGGACATTTGGAGCGCTAAGAGAGTAGTAGTGGAAAAAGGAATATATTCAAATATAAACTACACAGAAGCATTCTGTGAAACTTCTTTCTGATCTGAGCATTCAGCTCACAGAGTTAAACCATACTTTTGATTGAGCAGTTTTGAAACACTCTGTCTGTAGAAAATGCAAGTGGACATTCGTAGCGCTAAGTGGGTAATAGTGGAAAAAAGAATATGTTCAAATATAAACTACACAGAAGCATTGTATGAAACTTCTTTCTGTTCTGTGCATTCAACTAACAGAGTTGAACCTTACTTTTGATTGAGCCTTTCTGAAACACTCTTTTTGTAGAAACTGCAATTGGACATTGTGAGCGCTAAGAGGACTCTATTGGGAAAAATAATATCTTCAAATAAAAACTACACAGAAGCATTGTGTGAAACTTATTTCTGATATGTTCATTAAGCTAACAGAGTTAAACCATACTTTTGATTGCGCAGTTCTGAACACTCTTTCTGTAGAAAATGCAAGTGGACATTCGGAGCGCTAAGAGGGTAATAGTGGAAAAAGGAATATATTCAAATATAAACTACACAGTAGCATTCTGTGAAAATTCTTTCTGTTCTGTGCATTCAACTAACAGAGTTGAACCTTATTTTTGATTGAGCCGTTCTGAAACACTCTTTCTGTAGAAACTGCAATTGGACATGCTAAGCGCTAAGAGGCCTACATTAGGAAAAAGAATATCTTCAAATATAAACTACACAGATGCATTCTGTGAAACTTATTTCTGATCTGTAAATTCAGTTAACAGAGATAAAACATATTTTTGATTGAGCAGTTATGAAACACTCTTTCTGTAGAAAATGCAAGTGGAGATTCGGAGCGCTAAGAGGATAATAGTGGAAAAAGGAATGTCTTCAAATATAAACTACACAGAATCATTCGGTGAAACTTCTTTCTGATCTGTGCATTCAGCTAACAGAGTTAAACCATACTTTTGATTGAGCAGATCTGAACACTCTTTCTGTAGAAAATGCAACTGGACATTTGGAGCGCTAAGAGCGTAGTAGTGGAAAAAGGAATATATTCAAATATAAACTACACAGAAGCATTCTGTGAAACTTCTTTCTGATCTGAGCATTCAGCTAACAGAGTTAAACCATACTTATTATTGAGCAGTTTTGAAACACTCTGTCTGTAGAAAATGCAACTGGACATTCGTAGCGCTAAGTGGGTAATACTGTAAAAAAGAATATGTTCAAATATAAACTACACAGAAGCATTGTATGAAACTTCTTTCTGTTCTGTGCATTCAACTAACAGAGTTGAACCTTACTTTTGATTGAGCCTTTCTGAAACACTCTTTCTGTAGAAACTGCAATTGGACATTCTGAGCGCTAAGAGGCCTATATTGGGAAAAATAATATCTTCAAATAAAAACTACACAGAAGCATTGTGTGAAACTTATTTCTGATATGTTCATTAAGCTAACAGAGTTAAACCATACTTTTGATTGCGCAGTTCTGAACACTCTTTCTGTAGATAATGCAAGTGGACTTTTTGAGCGCTAAGAGGGTAATAGTGGAAAAAGGAATATATTCAAATATAAACTACACAGTAGCATTCTGTGAAAATTCTTTCTGTTCTGTGCATTCAACTAACAGAGTTGAACCTTACTTTTGATTGAGCCGTTCTGAAACACTCTTTCTGTAGAAACTGCAATTGGACATGCTAAGCGCTAAGAGGTCTACATTGGGAAAAAGAATATCTTCAAATAAAAACTACACAGATGCATTCTGTGAAACTTATTTCTGATCTGTAAATTCAGGTAACAGAGATAAAACATATTTTTGATTGAGCAGTTATGAAACACTCTTTTTGTAGAAAATGCAAGTGGAGATTCGGAGCGCTAAGAGGGTAATAGTGGAAAAAGGAATGTCTTCAAATATAAACTACACAGAATCATTCGGTGAAACTTCTTTCTGATCTGTGCATTCAGCTAACAGAGTTAAACCATTCTTTTGATTGAGCAGATCTGAACACTCTTTCTGTAGAAAATGCAACTGGACATTTGGAGCGCTAAGAGCGTAGTAGTGGAAAAAGGAATATATTCAAATATAAACTACACAGAAGCATTCTGTGAAACGTCTTTCTGATCTGAGCATTCAGCTAACAGAGTTAAACCATACTTTTGATTGAGCAGTTTTGAAACACTCTGTCTGTAGAAAATGCAACTGGACATTCGTAGCGCTAAGTGGGTAATAGTGGAAAAAAGAATATGTTCAAATATAAACTACACAGAAGCATTGTATGAAACTTCTTTCTGTTCTGTGCATTCAACTAACAGAGTTGAACCTTACTTTTGATTGAGCCGTTCTGAAACACTCTTTCTGTAGAAAGTGCAATTGGACATTCTGAGCGCTAAGAGGCCTATATTGGGAAAAAGAATGTCTACAAATAAAAACTACACAGAGGAATTGTGTGAAACTTCTTTCTGTTCTGTTTGTTCAACTAAAAGAGTTGAACCTTAGTTTTGATTGAGCCGTTCTGAAACACTCTTTCTGTAGAAAATGCAAGTGGAGATGCAGAGCGCTAAGAGGGTAATAGTGGAAAAAGGAATGTCTCCAAATATAAACTACACAGAATCATTCTGTGAAACTTCTTTCTGATCTGTGCATTCAGCTAACAGAGTTAAACCATACTTTTGATTGAGCAGATCTGAACACTCTTTCTGTAGAAAATGCAACTGGACATTTTGAGCGCTAAGAGAGTAGTAGTGGAAAAAGGAATATATTCAAATATAAACTACACAGAAGCATTCTGTGAAACTTCTTTCTGATCTGAGCATTCAGCTAACAGAGTTAAACCATACTTTTGATTGAGCAGTTTTCAAACACTCTGTCTGTAGAAAATGCAACTGGACATTCGTAGAGCTAAGTGGGTAATAGTGGAAAAAAGATTATGTTCAAATATAAACTACACAGAAGCATTGTATGAAACTTCTTTCTGTTCTGTGCATTCAACTAACAGAGTTGAACCTTACTTTTGATTGAGCCTTTCTGAAACACTCTTTCTGTAGAAACTGCAATTGGACATTCTGAGCGCTAAGAGGCCTCTATTGGGAAAAATAATATCTTCAAATAAAAACTACACAGAAGCATTGTGTGAAACTTATTTCTGATATGTTCATTAAGCTAACAGAGTTAAACCATACTTTTGATTGCGCAGTTCTGAACACTCTTTCTGTAGAAAATGCAATTGGACATTCGGAGCGCTAAGAGGGTAATAGTGGAAAAAGGAATATATTCAAATATAAACTACACAGTAGGATTCTGTGAAAATTCTTTCTGTTCTGTGCATTCAACTAACAGAGTTGAACCTTACTTTTGATTGAGCCGTTCTGAAACACTCTTTCTGTAGAAACTGCAATTGGACATGCTAAGCGCTAATAGGCCTACATTGGGAAAAAGAATATCTTCAAATAAAAACTACACAGATGCATTCTGTGAAACTTATTTCTGATCTGTAAATTCAGTTAACAGAGATAAAACATATTTTTGATTGAGCAGTTATGAAACACTCTTTTTGTAGAAAATGCAAGTGGAGATTCGGAGCGCTAAGAGGGTAATAGTGGAAAAAGGAATGTCTTCAAATATAAACTACACAGAATCATTCGGTGAAACTTCTTTCTGATCTGTGCATTCAGCTAACAGAGTTAAACCATTCTTTTGATTGAGCAGATCTGAACACTCTTTCTGTAGAAAATGCAACTGGACATTTGGAGCGCTAAGAGCGTAGTAGTGGAAAAAGGAATATATTCAAATATAAACTACACAGAAGCATTCTGTGAAACTTCTTTCTGATCTGAGCATTCAGCTAACAGATTTAAACCATACTTTTGATTGAGCACTTTTGAAACACTCTGTCTGTAGAAAATGCAACTGGACATTCGTAGCGCTAAGTGGGTAATAGTGGAAAAAAGAATATGTTCAAATATAAACTACACAGAAGCATTTTATGAAACTTCTTTCTGTTCTGTGCATTCAACTAACAGAGTTGAACCTTACTTTTGATTGAGCCGTTCTGAAACACTCTTTCTGTAGAAACTGCAATTGGACATTCTGAGCGCTAAGAGGCCTATATTGGGAAAAAGAATGTCTACAAATAAAAACTACACAGAAGAATTGTGTGAAACTTCTTTCTGTTCTCTATGTTCAACTAAAAGAGTTGAACCTTAGTTTTGATTGAGCCGTTCTGAAACACTCTTTCTGTAGAAAATGCAAGTGGAGATTCGGAGCGCTAAGAGGGTAATAGTGGAAAAAGGAATGTCTCCAAATATAAACTACACAGAATCATTCTGTGAAACTTCTTTCTGATCTGTGCATTCAGCTAACAGAGTTAAACCATACTTTTGATTGAGCAGATCTGAACACTCTTTCTGTAGAAAATGCAACTGGACATTTGGAGCGCTAAGAGAGTAGTAGTGGAAAAAGGAATATATTCAAATATAAACTACACAGAAGCATTCTGTGAAACTTCTTTCTGATCTGAGCATTCAGCTCACAGAGTTAAACCATACTTTTGATTGAGCAGTTTTGAAACTGTCTGTAGAAAATGCAAGTGGACATTCGTAGCGCTAAGTGGGTAATAGTGGAAAAAAGAATATGTTCAAATATAAACTACACAGAAGCATTGTATGAAACTTCTTTCTGTTCTGTGCATTCAACTAACAGAGTTGAACCTTACTTTTGATTGAGCCTTTCTGAAACACTCTTTTTGTAGAAACTGCAATTGGACATTGTGAGCGCTAAGAGGACTCTATTGGGAAAAATAATATCTTCAAATAAAAACTACACAGAAGCATTGTGTGAAACTTATTTCTGATATGTTCATTAAGCTAACAGAGTTAAACCATACTTTTGATTGCGCAGTTCTGAACACTCTTTCTGTAGAAAATGCAAGTGGACATTCGGAGCGCTAAGAGGGTAATAGTGGAAAAAGGAATATATTCAAATATAAACTACACAGTAGCATTCTGTGAAAATTCTTTCTGTTCTGTGCATTCAACTAACAGAGTTGAACCTTATTTTTGATTGAGCCGTTCTGAAACACTCTTTCTGTAGAAACTGCAATTGGACATGCTAAGCGCTAAGAGGCCTACATTAGGAAAAACAATATCTTCAAATATAAACTACACAGATGCATTCTGTGAAACTTATTTCTGATCTGTAAATTCAGTTAACAGAGATAAAACATATTTTTGATTGAGCAGTTATGAAACACTCTTTCTGTAGAAAATGCAAGTGGAGATTCGGAGCGCTAAGAGGATAATAGTGGAAAAAGGAATGTCTTCAAATATAAACTACACAGAATCATTCGGTGAAACTTCTTTCTGATCTGTGCATTCAGCTAACAGAGTTAAACCATACTTTTGATTGAGCAGATCTGAACACTCTTTCTGTAGAAAATGCAACTGGACATTTGGAGCGCTAAGAGCGTAGTAGTGGAAAAAGGAATATATTCAAATATAAACTACACAGAAGCATTCTGTGAAACTTCTTTCTGATCTGAGCATTCAGCTAACAGAGTTAAACCATACTTATTATTGAGCAGTTTTGAAACACTCTGTCTGTAGAAAATGCAACTGGACATTCGTAGCGCTAAGTGGGTAATACTGTAAAAAAGAATATGTTCAAATATAAACTACACAGAAGCATTGTATGAAACTTCTTTCTGTTCTGTGCATTCAACTAACAGAGTTGAACCTTACTTTTGATTGAGCCTTTCTGAAACACTCTTTCTGTAGAAACTGCAATTGGACATTCTGAGCGCTAAGAGGCCTATATTGGGAAAAATAATATCTTCAAATAAAAACTACACAGAAGCATTGTGTGAAACTTATTTCTGATATGTTCATTAAGCTAACAGAGTTAAACCATACTTTTGATTGCGCAGTTCTGAACACTCTTTCTGTAGATAATGCAAGTGGACTTTTTGAGCGCTAAGAGGGTAATAGTGGAAAAAGGAATATATTCAAATATAAACTACACAGTAGCATTCTGTGAAAATTCTTTCTGTTCTGTGCATTCAACTAACAGAGTTGAACCTTACTTTTGATTGAGCCGTTCTGAAACACTCTTTCTGTAGAAACTGCAATTGGACATGCTAAGCGCTAAGAGGTCTACATTGGGAAAAAGAATATCTTCAAATAAAAACTACACAGATGCATTCTGTGAAACTTATTTCTGATCTGTAAATTCAGGTAACAGAGATAAAACATATTTTTGATTGAGCAGTTATGAAACACTCTTTTTGTAGAAAATGCAAGTGGAGATTCGGAGCGCTAAGAGGGTAATAGTGGAAAAAGGAATGTCTTCAAATATAAACTACACAGAATCATTCGGTGAAACTTCTTTCTGATCTGTGCATTCAGCTAACAGAGTTAAACCATTCTTTTGATTGAGCAGATCTGAACACTCTTTCTGTAGAAAATGCAACTGGACATTTGGAGCGCTAAGAGCGTAGTAGTGGAATAAGGAATATATTCAAATATAAACTACACAGAAGCATTCTGTGAAACGTCTTTCTGATCTGAGCATTCAGCTAACAGAGTTAAACCATACTTTTGATTGAGCAGTTTTGAAACACTCTGTCTGTAGAAAATGAAACTGGACATTCGTAGCGCTAAGTGGGTAATAGTGGAAAAAAGAATATGTTCAAATATAAACTACACAGAAGCATTGTATGAAACTTCTTTCTGTTCTGTGCATTCAACTAACAGAGTTGAACCTTACTTTTGATTGAGCCGTTCTGAAACACTCTTTCTGTAGAAAGTGCAATTGGACATTCTGAGCGCTAAGAGGCCTATATTGGGAAAAAGAATGTCTACAAATAAAAACTACACAGAGGAATTGTGTGAAACTTCTTTCTGTTCTGTTTGTTCAACTAAAAGAGTTGAACCTTAGTTTTGATTGAGCCGTTCTGAAACACACTTTCTGTAGAAAATGCAAGTGGAGATGCAGAGCGCTAAGAGGGTAATAGTGGAAAAAGGAATGTCTCCAAATATAAACTACACAGAATCATTCTGTGAAACTTCTTTCTGATCTGTGCATTCAGCTAACAGAGTTAAACCATACTTTTGATTGAGCAGATCTGAACACTCTTTCTGTAGAAAATGCAACTGGACATTTGGAGCGCTAAGAGAGTAGTAGTGGAAAAAGGAATATATTCAAATATAAACTACACAGAAGCATTCTGTGAAACTTCTTTCTGATCTGAGCATTCAGCTAACAGAGTTAAACCATACTTTTGATTGAGCAGTTTTCAAACACTCTGTCTGTAGAAAATGCAACTGGACATTCGTAGAGCTAAGTGGGTAATAGTGGAAAAAAGATTATGTTCAAATATAAACTACACAGAAGCATTGTATGAAACTTCTTTCTGTTCTGTGCATTCAACTAACAGAGTTGAACCTTACTTTTGATTGAGCCTTTCTGAAACACTCTTTCTGTAGAAACTGCAATTGGACATTCTGAGCGCTAAGAGGCCTCTATTGGGAAAAATAATATCTTCAAATAAAAACTACACAGAAGCATTGTGTGAAACTTATTTCTGATATGTTCATTAAGCTAACAGAGTTAAACCATACTTTTGATTGCGCAGTTCTGAACACTCTTTCTGTAGAAAATGCAATTGGACATTCGGAGCGCTAAGAGGGTAATAGTGGAAAAAGGAATATATTCAAATATAAACTACACAGTAGGATTCTGTGAAAATTCTTTCTGTTCTGTGCATTCAACTAACAGAGTTGAACCTTACTTTTGATTGAGCCGTTCTGAAACACTCTTTCTGTAGAAACTGCAATTGGACATGCTAAGCGCTAATAGGCCTACATTGGGAAAAAGAATATCTTCAAATAAAAACTACACAGATGCATTCTGTGAAACTTATTTCTGATCTGTAAATTCAGTTAACAGAGATAAAACATATTTTTGATTGAGCAGTTATGAAACACTCTTTTTGTAGAAAATGCAAGAGGAGATTCGGAGCGCTAAGAGGGTAATAGTGGAAAAAGGAATGTCTTCAAATATAAACTCCACACAATCATTCGGTGAAACTTCTTTCTGATCTGTGCATTCAGCTAACAGAGTTAAAACATACTTTTGATTGAGCAGATCTGAACAATCTTTCTGTAGAAAATGCAACTGGACATTTGGAGCGCTAAGAGCGTAGTAGTGGAAAAAGGAATATATTCAAATATAAACTACACAGAAGCATTCTGTGAAACGTCTTTCTGATCTGAGCATTCAGCTAACAGAGTTAAACCATACTTTTGATTGAGCAGTTTTGAAACACTCTGTCTGTAGAAAATGCAACTGGACATTCGTAGCGCTAAGTGGGTAATAGTGGAAAAAAGAATATGTTCAAATATAAAATACACAGAAGCATTGTATGAAACTTCTTTCTGTTCTGTCCATTCAACTAACAGAGTTGAACCTTACTTTTGATTGAGCCTTTCTGAAACACTCTTTCTGTAGAAACTGCAATTGGACATTCTGAGCGCTAAGAGGCCTATATTGGGAAAAAGAATGTCTACAAATAAAAACTACACAGAAGAATTGTGTGAAACTTCTTTCTGTTCTGTTTGTTCAACTAAAAGAGTTGAACCTTAGTTTCGATTGAGCCGTTCCGAAACACTCTTTCTTTAGTAAATGCAAGTGGAGATTCGGAGCGCTAAGAGGGTAATAGTGGAAAAAGGAATGTCTCCAAATATAAACTACACAGAATCATTCTGTGAAACTTCTTTCTGATCTGTGCATTCAGCTAACAGAGTTATACCATACTTTTGATTGAGCAGATCTGAACACTCTTTCTGTAGAAAATGCAACTGGACATTTGGAGCGCTAAGAGAGTAGTAGTGGAAAAAGGAATATATTCAAATATAAACTACACAGAAGCATTCTGTGAAACTTCTTTCTGATCTGAGCATTCAGCTAACAGAGTTAAACCATACTTTTGATTGAGCAGTTTTCAAACACTCTGTCTGTAGAAAATGCAACTGGACATTCGTAGCGCTAAGTGGGTAATAGTGGAAAAAAGAATATGTTCAAATATAAACTACACAGAAGCATTGTATGAAACTTCTTTCTGTTCTGTGCATTCAACTAACAGAGTTGAACCTTACTTTTGATTGAGCCTTTCTGAAACACTCTTTCTGTAGAAACTGCAATTGGACATTCTGAGCGCTAAGAGGCCTCTATTGGGAAAAATAATATCTTCAAATAAAAACTACACAGAAGCATTGTGTGAAACTTATTTCTGATATGTTCATTAAGCTAACAGAGTTAAATCATACTTTTGATTGCGCAGTTCTGAACACTCTTTCTGTAGAAAATGCAAGTGGACATTCGGAGCGCTAAGAGGGTAATAGTGGAAAAAGGAATATATTCAAATATAAACTACACAGTAGCATTCTGCGAAAATTCTTTCTGTTCTGTGCATTCAACTAACAGAGTTGAACCTTACTTTTGATTGAGCCGTTCTGAAACACTCTTTCTGTAGAAACTGCAATTGGACATGCTAAGCGCTAAGAGGCCTACATTGGGAAAAAGAATATCTTCAAATAAAAACTACACAGATGCATTCTGTGAAACTTATTTCTGATCTGTAAATTCAGTTAACAGAGATAAAACATATTTTTGATTGAGCAGTTATGAAACAATCTTTTTGTAGAAAATGCAAGTGGAGATTTGGAGCGCTGAGAGGGTAATAGTGGAAAAAGGAATGTCTTCAAATATAAACTACACAGAAGCATTCTGTGAAACTTCTTTCTGATCTGAGCATTCAGCTAACAGAGTTAAACCATACTTTTGATTGAGCAGTTTCGAAACACTCTGTCTGTAGAAAATGCAACTGGACATTCGTAGCGCTAAGTGGGTAATAGTGGAAAAAAGAATATGTTCAAATATAAACTACACAGAAGCATTGTATGAAACTACTTTCTGTTCTGTGCATTCAACTAACAGAGTTGAAACTTACTTTTGATTGAGCCGTTCTGAAACACTCTTTCTGTAGAAACTGCAATTGGACATTCTGAGCGCTAAGAGGCCTATATTGGGAAAATCAATGTCTACAAATAAAAACTACACAGAGGAATTGTGTGAAACTCCTTTCTGTTCTGTTTGTTCAACTAAAAGAGTTGAACCTTAGTTTTGATTGAGCCGTTCTGAAACACTCTTTCTGGAGAAAATGCAAGTGGAGATGCGGAGCGCTAAGAGGGTAATAGTGGAAAAAGGAATGTCTCCAAATATAAACTACACAGAATCATTCTGTGAAACTTCTTTCTGATCTGTGCATTCAGCTAACAGAGTTAAACCATACTTTTGATTGAGCAGATCTGAACACTCTTTCTGTAGAAAATGCAACTGGACATTTGGAGCGCTAAGGGAGTGGTAGTGGAAAAAGGAATATATTCAAATATAAACTACACAGAAGCATTCTGTGAAACTTCTTTCTGATCTGAGCATTCATCTAACAGTGTTAAACCATACTTTTGATTGAGCAGTTTTGAAGCACTCTGTCTGTAGAAAATGCAACTGGACATTCGTAGCGCTAAGTGGGTACTAGTGGAAAAAGAATATGTTCAAATATAAACTACACAGAAGCATTGTATGAAACTTCTTTCTGTTCTGTGCATTCAACTAACAGAGTTGAACCTGACTTTTGATTGAGCCTTTCTGAAACACTCTTTCTGTAGAAACTGCAATTGGACATTCTGAGCGCTAAGAGGCCTATATTGGGAAAAATAATATCTTCAAATAAAAACTACACAGAAGCATTGTGTGAAACTTATTTCTGATATGTTCATTAAGCTAACAGAGTTAAACCATACTTTTGATTGCGCAGTTCTGAACACTCTTTCTGTAGAAAATGCAAGTGGACATTCGGAGCGCTAAGAGGGTAATAGTGGAAAAAGGAATATATTCAAATATAAACTACACAGTAGCATTCTGTAAAATTCTTTCTGTTCTGTGCATTCAACTAACAGATTTGAACCTTACTTTTGATTGAGCCGTTCTGAAACACTCTTTCTGTAGAAACTGCAATTGGACATGCTAAGCGCTAAGAGGCCTACATTGGGAAAAAGAATATCTTCAAATAAAAACTACACAGATGCATTCTGTGAAACTTATTTCTGATCTGTAAATTCAGTTAACAGAGATAAAACATATTTTTGATTGAGCAGTTATGAAACACTCTTTTTGTAGAAAATGCAAGTGGAGATTCCGAGCGCTAAGAGGGTAATAGTGGAAAAAGGAATGTCTTCAAATATAAACTACACAGAATCATTCGGTGAAACTTCTTTCTGATCTGTGCATTCAGCTAACAGAGTTAAACCATACTTTTGATTGAGCAGATCTGAACACTCTTTCTGTAGAAAATGCAACTGGACATTTGGAGCGCTAATAGCGTAGTAGTGGAAAAAGGAATATATTCAAATATAAACTACACAGAAGCATTCTGTGAAACTTCTTTCTGATCTGAGCATTCAGCTAACAGAGTTAAACCATACTTTTGATTGAGCAGTTTTGAAACACTCTGTCTGTAGAAAATGCAACTGGACAATCGTAGCGCTAAGTGGGTAATAATGGAAAAAAGAATATGTTCAAATATAAACTACACAGAAGCACTGTATGAAACTTCTTTCTGTTCTGTGCATTCAACTAACAGAGTTGAACCTTACTTTTGACTGAGCCTTTCTGAAACACTCTTTCTGTAGAAACTGCAATTGGACATTCTGAGCACTAAGAGGCCTATATTGGTTAAAATAATATCTTCAAATAAAAACTACACAGAAGCATTGTGTGAAACTTATTTCTGACATGTTCATTAAGCTAACAGAGTTAAACCATACTTTTGATTGCGCAGTTCTGAACATTCTTTCTGTAGAAAATGCAAGTGGACATTCGGAGCGCTAAGAGGGTAGTAGTGGAAAAAGGAATATATTCAAATATAAACTACACAGTAGCATTCTGTGAAAATTCTTTCTGTTCTGTGCATTCAACTAACAGAGTTGAACCTTACTTTTGATTAAGCCGTTCTGAAACACTCTTTCTGTAGAAACTGCAATTGGACATGCTAAGCGCTAAGAGGCCTACATTGGGAAAAAGAATATCTTCAAATAAAAACTACACAGATGCATTCTGTGAAACTTATTTCTGATCTGTAAATTCAGTTAACAGAGATAAAACATATTTTTGATTGAGCAGTTATGAAACACTCTTTTTGTAGAAAATGCAAGTGGAGATTCGGAGCGCTAAGAGGGTAATAGTGGAAAAAGGAATGTCTTCAAATATAAACTACACAGAATCATTCGGTGAAACTTCTTTCTGATCTGTGCATTCAGCTAACAGAGTTTAACCATACTTTTGATTGAGCAGATCTGAACACTCTTTCTGTAGAAAATGCAACTGGACATTTGGAGCGCTAAGAGAGTAGTAGTGGAAAAAGGAATATATTCAAATATAAACTACACAGAAGCATTCTGTGAAACTTCTTTCTGATCTGAGCATTCAGCTAACAGAGTTAAACCATACTTTTGATTGAGCAGTTTTGAAACACTCTGTCTGTAGAAAATGCAACTGGACATTCGTAGAGCTAAGTGGGTAATAGTGGAAAAATGATTATGTTCAAATATAAACTACACAGAAGCATTGTATGAAACTTCTTTCTGTTCTGTGCATTCAACTAACAGAGTTGAACCTTACTTTTGTTTGAGCCTTTCTGAAACACTCTTTCTGTAGAAACTGCAATTGGACATTCTGAGCGCTAAGAGGCCTCTACTGGGAAAAATAATATCTTCAAATAAAAGCTACACAGAAGCATTGTGTGAAACTTATTTCTGATATGTTCATTAAGCTAACAGAGTTAAACCATACTTTTGATTGCGCAGTTCTGAACACTCTTTCTGTAGAAAATGCAATTGGACATTCGGAGCGCTAAGAGGGTAATAGTGGAAAAAGGAATATATTCAAATATAAACTACACAGTAGGATTCTGTGAAAATTCTTTCTGTTCTGTGCATTCAACTAACAGAGTTGAACCTTACTTTTGATTGAGCCGTTCTGAAACACTCTTTCTGTAGAAACTGCAATTGGACATGCTAAGCGCTAAGAGGCCTACATTGGGAAAAAGAATATCTTCAAATAAAAACTACACAGATGCATTCTGTGAAACTTATTTCTGATCTGTAAATTCAGTTAACAGAGATAAAACATATTTTTGATTGAGCAGTTATGAAACACTCTTTTTGTAGAAAATGCAAGAGGAGATTCGGAGCGCTAAGAGGGTAATAGTGGAAAAAGGAATGTCTTCAAATATAAACTCCACACAATCATTCGGTGAAACTTCTTTCTGATCTGTGCATTCAGCTAACAGAGTTAAAACATACTTTTGATTGAGCAGATCTGAACACTCTTTCTGTAGAAAATGCAACTGGACATTTGGAGCGCTAAGAGCGTAGTAGTGGAAAAAGTAATATATTCAAATATAAACTACACAGAAGCATTCTGTGAAACTTCTTTCTGATCTGAGCATTCAGCTAACAGAGTTAAACCATACTTTTGATTGAGCAGTTTTGAAACACTCTGTCTGTAGAAAATGCAACTGGACATTCGTAGCGCTAAGTGGGTAATAGTGGAAAAAAGAATATGTTCAAATATAAAATACACAGAATCATTGTATGAAACTACTTTCTGTTCTGTGCATTCAACTAACAGAGTTGAACCTTACTTTTGATTGAGCCGTTCTGAAACACTCTTTCTGTAGAAACTGCAATTGGACATTCTGAGCGCTAAGAGGCCTATATTGGGAAAATTAATGTCTACAAATAAAAATTACACAGAGGAATTGTGTGAAACTTCTTTCTGTTCTGTTTGTTCAACTAAAAGAGTTGAACCTTAGTTTTGATT
Organism: Symphalangus syndactylus; assembly: GCF_028878055.3. Taxonomy (NCBI): domain Eukaryota; kingdom Metazoa; phylum Chordata; class Mammalia; order Primates; family Hylobatidae; genus Symphalangus; species Symphalangus syndactylus. The sequence goes on along the minus strand of NC_072447.2, from coordinate 13,493,139 downwards.
GAGCCGTTCTGAAACACTCTTTCTATAGAAAATGCAAGTGGAGATGCGGAGCGCTAAGAGGGTAATAGTGGAAAAAGGAATGTCTCCAAATATAAACTACACAGAATCATTCTGTGAAACTTCTTTCTGATCTGTGCATTCAGCTAACAGAGTTAAACCATACTTTTGATTGAGAAGATCTGAACACTCTTTCTGTAGAAAATGCAACTGGACATTTGGAGCGCTAAGAGAGTAGTAGTGGAAAAAGGAATATATTCAAATATAAACTACACAGAAGCATTCTGTGAAACTTCTTTCTGATCTGAGCATTCAGCTAACAGAGTTAAACCATACTTTTGATTGAGCAGTTTTGAAACACTCTGTCTGTAGAAAATGCAACTGGACATTCGTAGCGCTAAGTGGGTACTAGTGGAAAAAGAATATGTTCAAATATAAACTACACAGAAGCATTGTATGAAACTTCTTTCTGTTCTGTGCATTCAACTAACAGAGTTGAACCTGACTTTTGATTGAGCCTTTCTGAAACACTCTTTCTGTAGAAACTGCAATTGGACATTCTGAGCGCTAAGAGGCCTATATTGGGAAAAATAATATCTTCAAATAAAAACTACACAGAAGCATTGTGTGAAACTTATTTCTGATATGTTCATTAAGCTAACAGAGTTAAACCATACTTTTGATTGCGCAGTTCTGAACACTCTTTCTGTAGAAAATGCAAGTGGACATTCGGAGCGTTAAGAGGGTAATAGTGGAAAAAGGAATATATTCAAATATAAACTACACAGTAGCATTCTGTGAAAATTCTTTCTGTTCTGTGCATTCAACTAACAGAGTTGAACCTTACTTTTGATTGAGCCGTTCTGAAACACTCTTTCTGTAGAAACTGCAATTGGACATGCTAAGCGCTAAGAGACCTACATTGGGAAAAAGAATATCTTCACATAAAAACTACACAGATGCATTCCGTGAAACTTATTTCTGATCTGTAAATTCAGTTAACAGAGATAAAACATATTTTTGATTGAGCAGTTATGAAACACTCTTTTTGTAGAAAATGCAAGTGGAGATTCGGAGCGCTAAGAGGGTAATAGTGGAAAAAGGAATGTCTTCAAATATAAACTACACAGAATCATTCGGTTAAACTTCTTTCTGATCTGTGCATTCAGCTAACAGAGTTAAACCATACTTTTGATTGAGCAGATCTGAACACTCTTTCTGTAGAAAATGCAACTGGACATTTGGAGCGCTAAGAGCGTAGTAGTGGAAAAAGGAATATATTCAAATATAAACTACACAGAAGCATTCTGTGAAACGTCTTTCTGATCTGAGCATTCAGCTAACAGAGTTAAACCATACTTTTGATTGAGCAGTTTTGAAACACTCTGTCTGTAGAAAATGCAACTGGACATTCGTAGCACTAAGTGGGTAATAGTGGAAAAAAGAATATGTTCAAATATAAACTACACAGAAGCACTGTATGAAATTTCTTTCTGTTCTGTGCATTCAACTTACAGAGTTGAACCTTACTTTTGATTGAGCCTTTCTGAAACACTCTTTCTGTAGAAACTGCAATTGGACATTCTGAGCGCTAAGAGGCCTATATTGGGTAAAATAATAACTTCAAATAAAAACTACACAGAAGCATTGTGTGAAACTTATTTCTGACATGTTCATTAAGCTAACAGAGTTAAACCATACTTTTGATTGCGCAGTTCTGAACATTCTTTCTGTAGAAAATGCAAGTGGACATTCGGAACGCTAAGAGGGTAATAGTGGAAAAAGGAATACATTCAAATATAAACTACACAGTAGCATTCTGTGAAAATTCTTTCTGTTCTGTGCATTCAACTAACAGAGTTGAACCTTACTTTTGATTAAGCCGTTCTGAAACACTCTTTCTGTAGAAACTGCAATTGGACATGCTAAGCGCTAAGAGGCCTACATTGGGAAAAAGAATATCTTCAAATAAAAACTACACAGATGCATTCTGTGAAACTTATTTCTGATCTGTAAATTCAGTTAACAGAGATAAAACATATTTTTGACTGAGCAGTTATGAAACACTCTTTTTGTAGAAAATGCAAGTGGAGATTCGGAGCGCTAAGAGGGTAATAGTGGAAAAAGGAATGTCTTCAAATATAAACTACACAGAATCATTCGGTGAAACTTCTTTCTGATCTGTGCATTCAGCTAACAGAGTTAAACCATACTTTTGATTGAGCAGATCTGAACACTCTTTCTGTAGAAAATGCAACTGGACATTTGGAGCGCTAAGAGCGTAGTAGTGGAAATAGGAATATATTCAAATATAAACTACACAGAAGCATTCTGTGAAACTTCTTTCTGATCTGAGCATTCAGCTAACAGAGTTAAACCATACTTTTGATTGAGCAGTTTTGAAACACTCTGTCTGTAGAAAATGCAACTGGACATTCGTTGCGCTAAGTGGGTAATAGTGGAAAAAAGAATATGTTCAAATATAAACTACACAGAAGCATTGTATGAAACTTCTTTCTGTTCTGTGCATTCAACTAACAGAGTTGAACCTTACTTTTGATTGAGCCGTTCTGAAACACTCTTTCTGTAGAAACTGCAATTGGACATTCTGAGCGCTAGGAGGCCTATATTGGGAAAAAGAATGTCTACAAATAAAAACTACACAGAGGAATTGTGTGAAACTTCTTTCTGTTCTGTTTGTTCAACTAAAAGAGTTGAACCTTAGTTTTGATTGAGCCGTTCTGAAACACTCTTTCTGTAGAAAATGCAAGTGGAGATGCGGAGCGCTAAGAGGGTAATAGTGGAAAAAGGAATGTCTCCAAATATAAACTACACAGAATCATTCTGTGAAACTTCTTTCTGATCTGTGCATTCAGCTAACAGAGTTAAACCATACTTTTGATTGAGCAGATCTGAACACTCTTTCTGTAGAAAATGCAACTGGACATTTGGAGCGCTAAGAGAGTAGTAGTGGAAAAAGGAATATATTCAAATATAAACTACACAGAAGCATTCTGTGAAACTTCTTTCTGATCTGAGCATTCAGCTAACAGAGTTAAACCATACTTTTGATTGAGCAGTTTTGAAACACTCTGTCTGTAGAAAATGCAACTGGACATTCGTAGAGCTAAGTGGGTAATAGTGGAAAAAAGATTATGTTCAAATATAAACTACACAGAATCATTGTATGAAACTTATTTCTGTTCTGTGCATTCAACTAACAGAGTTGAACCTTACTTTTGATTGAGCCTTTCTGAAACACTGTTTCTGTAGAAACTGCAATTGGACATTCTGAGCGCTAAGAGGCCTCTATTGGGAAAAACAATATCTTCAAATAAAAACTACACAGAAGCATTGTGTGAAACTTATTTCTGATATGTTCATTAAGCTAACAGAGTTAAACCATACTTTTGATTGCGCAATTCTGAACACTCTTTCTGTAGAAAATGCAAGTGGACATTCGGAGCGCTAAGAGGGTAATAGTGGAAAAAGGAATATATTCAAATATAAACTACACAGTAGCATTCTGTGAAAATTCTTTCTGTTCTGTGCATTCAACTAACAGAGTTGAACCTTACTTTTGATTGAGCCGTTCTGAAACACTCTTTCTGTAGAAACTGCAATTGGACATGCTAAGCGCTAAGAGGCCTACATTGGGAAAAAGAATATCTTCAAATAAAAACTACACAGATGCATTCTGTGAAACTTATTTCTGATCTGTAAATTCAGTTAACAGAGATAAAACATATTTTTGATTGAGCAGTTATGAAACACTCTTTTTGTAGAAAATGCAAGTGGAGATTTGGAGCGCTAAGAGGGTAATAGTGGAAAAAGGAATGTCTACAAATATAAACTACACAGAATCATTCGGTGAAACTTCTTTCTCATCTGTGCATTCAGCTAACAGAGTTAAAACATACTTTTGATTGAGCAGATCTGAACACTCTTTCTGTAGAAAATGCAACTGGACATTTGGAGCGCTAAGAGCGTAGTAGTGGAAAAAGGAATATATTCAAATATAAACTACACAGAAGCATTCTGTGAAACTTCTTTCTGATCTGAGCATTCAGCTAACAGAGTTAAACCATACTTTTGATTGAGCAGTTTTGAAACACTCTGTCTGTAGAAAATGCAACTGGACATTCGTAGCGCTAAGTGGGTAATAGTGGAAAAAAGAATATGTTCAAATATAAACTACACAGAAGCATTGTATGAAACTACTTTCCGTTCTGTGCATTCAACTAACAGAGTTGAACCTTACTTTTGATTGAGCCGTTCTGAAACACTCTTTCTGTAGAAACTGCAATTGGACATTCTGAGCGCTAAGAGGCCTATATTGGGAAAATCGATGTCTACAAATAAAAACTACACAGAGGAATTGTGTGAAACTTCTTTCTGTTCTGTTTGTTCAACTAAAAGAGTTGAACCTTAGTTTTGATTGAGCCGTTCTGAAACACTCTTTCTGTAGAAAATGCAAGTGGAGATGCGGAGCGCTAAGAGGGTAATAGTGGAAAAAAGAATGTCTCCAAATATAAACTACAAAGAATCATTCTGTGAAACTTCTTTCTGATCTGTGCATTCAGCTAACAGAGTTAAACCATACTTTTGATTGAGCAGATCTGAACACTCTTTCTGTAGAAAATGCAACTGGACATTTGGAGCGCTAAGAGAGTAGTAGTGGAAAAAGGAATATATTCAAATATAAACTACACAGAAGCATTCTGTGAAACTTCTTTCTGATCTGAGCATTCAGCTAACAGAGTTAAACCATACTTTTGATTGAGCAGTTTTGAAACACTCTGTCTGTAGAAAATGCAACTGGACATTCGTAGAGCTAAGTGGGTAATAGTGGAAAAAAGATTATGTTCAAATATAAACTACACAGAATCATTGTATGAAACTTATTTCTGTTCTGTGCATTCAACTAACAGAGTTCAACCTTACTTTTGATTGAGCCTTTCTGAAACACTGTTTCTGTAGAAACTGCAATTGGACATTCTGAGCGCTAAGAGGCCTCTATTGGGAAAAAGAATATCTTCAAATAAAAACTACACAGAAGCATTGTGTGAAACTTATTTCTGATATGTTCATTAAGCTAACAGAGTTAAACCATACTTTTGATTGCGCAGTTCTGAACACTCTTTCTGTAGAAAATGCAAGTGGACATTCGGAGCGCTAAGAGGGTAATAGTGGAAAAAGGAATATATTCAAATATAAACTACACAGTAGCATTCTGTGAAAATTCTTTCTGTTCTGTGCATTCAACTAACAGAGTTGAACCTTACTTTTGATTGAGCCGTTCTGAAACACTCTTTCTGTAGAAACTGCAATTGGACATGCTAAGCGCTAAGAGGCCTACATTGGGAAAAAGAATATCTTCAAATAAAAACTACACAGATGCATTCTGTGAAACTTATTTCTGATCTGTAAATTCAGTTAACAGAGATAAAACATATTTTTGATTGAGCAGTTATGAAACACTCTTTTTGTAGAAAATGCAAGTGGAGATTTGGAGCGCTAAGAGGGTAATAGTGGAAAAAGGAATGTCTTCAAATATAAACTACACAGAATCATTCGGTGAAACTTCTTTCTCATCTGTGCATTCAGCTAACAGAGTTAAACCATACTTTTGATTGAGCAGATCTGAACACTCTTTCTGTAGAAAATGCAACTGGACATTTGGAGCGCTAAGAGCGTAGTAGTGGAAAAAGGAATATATTCAAATATAAACTACACAGAAGCATTCTGTGAAACTTCTTTCTGATCTGAGCATTCAGCTAACAGACTTAAACCATACTTTTGATTGAGCAGTTTTGAAACACTCTGTCTGTAGAAAATGCAACTGGACATTCGTAGCGCTAAGTGGGTAATAGTGGAAAAAAGAATATGTTCATATATAAACTACACAGAAGCATTGTATGAAACTACTTTCCGTTCTGTGCATTCAACTAACAGAGTTGAACCTTACTTTTGATTGAGCCGTTCTGAAACACTCTTTCTGTAGAAACTGCAATTGGACATTCTGAGCGCTAAGAGGCCTATATTGGGAAAATCGATGTCTACAAATAAAAACTACACAGAGGAATTGTGTGAAACTTCTTTCTGTTCTGTTTGTTCAACTAAAAGAGTTGAACCTTAGTTTTGATTGAGCCGTTCTGAAACACTCTTTCTGTAGAAAATGCAAGTGGAGATTCGGAGCGCTAAGAGGGTAATAGTGGAAAAAGGAATGTCTCCAAATATAAACTACACAGAATCATTCTGTGAAACTTCTTTCTGATCTGTGCATTCAGCTAACAGAGTTAAACCATACTTTTGATTGAGCAGATCTGAACACTCTTTCTGTAGAAAATGCAACTGGACATTTGGAGCGCTAAGGGAGTGGTAGTGGAAAAAGGAATATATTCAAATATAAACTACACAGAAGCATTCTGTGAAACTTCTTTCTGATCTGAGCATTCATCTAACAGTGTTAAACCATACTTTTGATTGAGCAGTTTTGAAACACTCTGTCTGTAGAAAATGCAACTGGACATTCGTAGCGCTAAGTGGGTACTAGTGGAAAAAGAATATGTTCAAATATAAACTACACAGAAGCATTGTATGAAACTTCTTTCTGTTCTGTGCATTCAACTAACAGAGTTGAACCTGACTTTTGATTGAGCCTTTCTGAAACACTCTTTCTGTAGAAACTGCAATTGGACATTCTGAGCGCTAAGAGGCCTATATTGGGAAAAATAATATCTTCAAATAAAAACTACACAGAAGCATTGTGTGAAACTTATTTCTGATATGTTCATTAAGCTAACAGAGTTAAACCATACTTTTGATTGCGCAGTTCTGAACACTCTTTATGTAGAAAATGCAAGTGGACATTCGGAGCGCTAAGAGGGTAATAGTGGAAAAAGGAATATATTCAAATATAAACTACACAGTAGCATTCTGTGAAAATTCTTTCTGTTCTGTGCATTCAACTAACAGAGTTGAACCTTACTTTTGATTGAGCCGTTCTGAAACACTCTTTCTGTAGAAACTGCAATTGGACATGCTAAGCGCTAAGAGGCCTACATTGGGAAAAAGAATATCTTCAAATAAAAACTACACAGATGCATTCTGTGAAACTTATTTCTGATCTGTAAATTCAGTTAACAGAGATAAAACATATTTTTGATTGAGCAGTTATGAAACACTCTTTTTGTAGAAAATGCAAGTGGAGATTCGGAGCGCTAAGAGGGTAATAGTGGAAAAAGGAATGTCTTCAAATATAAACTACACAGAATCATTCGGTGAAACTTCTTTCTGATCTGTGCATTCAGCTAACAGAGTTAAACCATACTTTTGATTGAGCAGATCTGAACACTCTTTCTGTAGAAAATGCAACTGGACATTTGGAGCGCTAAGAGCGTAGTAGTGGAAAAAGGAATATATTCAAATATAAACTACACAGAAGCATTCTGTGAAACTTCTTTCTGATCTGAGCATTCAGCTAACAGAGTTAAACCATACTTTTGATTGAGCAGTTTTGAAACACTCTGTCTGTAGAAAATGCAACTGGACATTCGTAGCGCTAAGTGGGTAATAGTGGAAAAAAGAATATGTTCAAATATAAACTACACAGAAGCACTGTATGAAACTTCTTTCTGTTCTGTGCATTCAACTAACAGAGTTGAACCTTACTTTTGACTGAGCCTTTCTGAAACACTCTTTCTGTAGAAACTGCAATTGGACATTCTGAGCACTAAGAGGCCTATATTGGGTAAAATAATATCTTCAAATAAAAACTACACAGAAGCATTGTGTGAAACTTATTTCTGACATGTTCATTAAGCTAACAGAGTTAAACCATACTTTTGATTGCGCAGTTCTGAACATTCTTTCTGTAGAAAATGCAAGTGGACATTCGGAGCGCTAAGAGGGTAATAGTGGAAAAAGGAATATATTCAAATATAAACTACACAGTAGCATTCTGTGAAAATTCTTTCTGTTCTGTGCATTCAACTAACAGAGGTGAACCTTACTTTTGATTAAGCCGTTCTGAAACACTCTTTCTGTAGAAACTGCAATTGGACATGCTAAGCGCTAAGAGGCCTACTTTGGGAAAAAGAATATCTTCAAATAAAAACTACACAGATGCATTCTGTGAAACTTATTTCTGATCTGTAAATTCAGTTAACAGAGATAAAACATATTTTTGATTGAGCAGTTATGAAACACTCTTTTTGTAGAAAATGCAAGTGGAGATTCGGAGCGCTAAGAGGGTAATAGTGGAAAAAGGAATGTCTTCAAATATAAACTACACAGAATCATTCGGTGAAACTTCTTTCTGATCTGTGCATTCAGCTAACAGAGTTAAACCATACTTTTGATTGAGCAGATCTGAACACTCTTTCTGTAGAAAATGCAACTGGACATTTGGAGCGCTAAGAGCGTAGTATTGGAAATAGGAATATATTCAAATATAAACTACACAGAAGCATTCTGTGAAACTTCTTTCTGATCTGAGCATTCAGCTAACAGAGTTAAACCATACTTTTGATTGAGCAGTTTTGAAACACTCTGTCTGTAGAAAATGCAACTGTACATTCGTAGCGCTAAGTGGGTAATAGTGGAAAAAAGAATATGTTCAAATATAAACTACACAGAAGCATTGTATGAAACTTCTTTCTGTTCTGTGCATTCAACTAACAGAGTTAAACCTTACTTTTGATTGAGCCGTTCTGAAACACTCTTTCTGTAGAAACTGCAATTGGACATTCTGAGCGCTAAGAGGCCTATATTGGGAAAAAGAATGTCTACAAATAAAAACTACACAGAGGAATTGTGTGAAACTTCTTTCTGTTCTGTTTGTTCAACTAAAAGAGTTGAACCTTAGTTTTGATTGAGCCGTTCTGAAACACTCTTTCTGTAGAAAATGCAAGTGGAGATGCGGAGCGCTAAGAGGGTAATAGTGGAAAAAGGAATGTCTCCAAATATAAACTACACAGAATCATTGTGTGAAACTTCTTTCTGATCTGTGCATTCAGCTAACAGAGTTAAACCATACTTTTGATTGAGCAGATCTGAACACTCTTTCTGTAGAAAATGCAACTGGATATTTGGAGCGCTAAGAGCGTAGTAGTGGAAAAAGGAATATATTCAAATATAAACTACACAGAAGCATTCTGTGAAACTTCTTTCTGATCTGAGCATTCAGCTAACAGAGTTAAACCATACTTTTGATTGAGCAGTTTTGAAACACTCTGTCTGTAGAAAATGCAACTGGACATTCGTAGCGCTAAGTGGGTAATAGTGGAAAAAAGAATATGTTCAAATATAAACTACACAGAAGCATTGTATGAAACTTCTTTCTGTTCTGTGCATTCAACTAACAGAGTTGAACCTGACTTTTGATTGAGCCTTTCTGAAACACTCTTTCTGTAGAAACTGCAATTGGACATTCTGAGCGCTAAGAGGCCTCTATTGGGAAAAATAATATCTTCAAATAAAAACTACACAGAAGCATTGTGTGAAACTTATTTCTGATATGTTCATTAAGCTAACAGAGTTAAACCATACTTTTGATTGCGCAGTTCTGAACACTCTTTCTGTAGGAAATGCAATTGGACATTCGGATCGCTAAGAGGGTAATAGTGGAAAAAGGTATATATTCAAATATAAACTACACAGTAGCATTCTGTGAAAATTCTTTCTGTTCTGTGCATTCAACTAACAGAGTTGAACCTTACTTTTGATTGAGCCGTTCTGAAACACTCTTTCTGTAGAAACTGCAATTGGACATGCTAAGCGCTAAGAGGCCTACATTGGGAAAAAGAATATCTTCAAATAAAAACTACACAGATGCATTCTGTGAAACTTATTTCTGATCTGTAAATTCAGTTAACAGAGATAAAACATATTTTTGATTGAGCAGTTATGAAACACTCTTTTTGTAGAAAATGCAAGAGGAGATTCGGAGCGCTAAGAGGGTAATAGTGGAAAAAGGAATGTCTTCAAATATAAACTACACAGAATCATTCGGTGAAACTTCTTTCTGATCTGTGCATTCAGTTAACAGAGTTAAAACATACTTTTGATTGAGCAGATCTGAACACTCTTTCTGTAGAAAATGCAACTGGATATTTGGAGCGCTAAGAGCGTAGTAGTGGAAAAAGGAATATATTCAAATATAAACTACACAGAAGCATTCTGTGAAACTTCTTTCTGATCTGAGCATTCAGCTAACAGAGTTAAACCATACTTTTGATTGAGCAGTTTTGAAACACTCTGTCTGTAGAAAATGCAACTGGACATTCGTAGCGCTAAGTGGGTAATAGTGGAAAAAAGAATATGTTCAAATATAAACTACACAGAAGCATTGTATGAAACTACTTTCTGTTCTGTCCATTCAACTAACAGAGTTGAACCTTACTTTTGATTGAGCCTTTCTGAAACACTCTTTCTGTAGAAACTGCAATTGGACATTCTGAGCGCTAAGAGGCCTATATTGGGAAAAAGAATGTCTACAAATAAAAACTACACAGAAGAATTTTGTGAAACTTCTTTCTTTTCTGTTTGTTCAACTAAAAGAGTTGAACCTTAGTTTCGATTGAGCCGTTCTGAAACACTCTTTCTGTAGAAAATGCAAGTGGAGATTCGGAGCGCTAAGAGGGTTATAGTGGAAAAAGGAATGTCTCCAAATATAAACTACACAGAATCATTCTGTGAAACTTCTTTCTGATCTGTGCATTCAGCTAACAGAGTTAAACCATACTTTTGATTGAGCAGATCTGAACACTTTTTCTGTAGAAAATGCAACTGGACATTTGGAGCGCTAAGAGCGTAGTATTGGAAATAGGAATATATTCAAATATAAACTACACAGAAGCATTCTGTGAAACTTCTTTCTGATCTGAGCATTCAGCTAACAGAGTTAAACCATACTTTTGATTGAGCAGTTTTGAAACACTCTGTCTGTAGAAAATGCAACTGTACATTCGTAGCGCTAAGTGGGTAATAGTGGAAAAAAGAATATGTTCAAATATAAACTACACAGAAGCATTGTATGAAACTTCTTTCTGTTCTGTGCATTCAACTAACAGAGTTAAACCTTACTTTTGATTGAGCCGTTCTGAAACACTCTTTCTGTAGAAACTGCAATTGGACATTCTGAGCGCTAAGAGGCCTATATTGGGAAAAAGAATGTCTACAAATAAAAACTACACAGAGGAATTGTGTGAAACTTCTTTCTGTTCTGTTTGTTCAACTAAAAGAGTTGAACCTTAGTTTTGATTGAGCCGTTCTGAAACACTCTTTCTGTAGAAAATGCAAGTGGAGATGCGGAGCGCTAAGAGGGTAATAGTGGAAAAAGGAATGTCTCCAAATATAAACTACACAGAATCATTGTGTGAAACTTCTTTCTGATCTGTGCATTCAGCTAACAGAGTTAAACCATACTTTTGATTGAGCAGATCTGAACACTCTTTCTGTAGAAAATGCAACTGGACATTTTGAGCGCTAAGAGAGTAGTAGTGGAAAAAGGAATATATTCAAATATAAACTACACAGAAGCATTCTGTGAAACTTCTTTCTGATCTGAGCATTCAGCTAACAGAGTTAAACCATACTTTTGATTGAGCAGTTTTGAAACACTCTGTCTGTAGAAAATGCAACTGGACATTCGTAGAGCTAAGTGGGTAATAGTGGAAAAAAGAATATGTTCAAATATAAACTACACAGAAGCATTGTATGAAACTTCTTTCTGTTCTGTGCATTCAACTAACAGAGTTGAACCTGACTTTTGATTGAGCCTTTCTGAAACACTCTTTCTGTAGAAACTGCAATTGGACATTCTGAGCGCTAAGAGGCCTCTATTGGGAAAAATAATATCTTCAAATAAAAACTACACAGAAGCATTGTGTGAAACTTATTTCTGATATGTTCATTAAGCTAACAGAGTTAAACCATACTTTTGATTGCGCAGTTCTGAACACTCTTTCTGTAGGAAATGCAATTGGACATTCGGATCGCTAAGAGGGTAATAGTGGAAAAAGGTATATATTCAAATATAAACTACACAGTAGCATTCTGTGAAAATTCTTTCTGTTCTGTGCATTCAACTAACAGAGTTGAACCTTACTTTTGATTGAGCCGTTCTGAAACACTCTTTCTGTAGAAACTGCAATTGGACATGCTAAGCGCTAAGAGGCCTACATTGGGAAAAAGAATATCTTCAAATAAAAACTACACAGATGCATTCTGTGAAACTTATTTCTGATCTGTAAATTCAGTTAACAGAGATAAAACATATTTTTGATTGAGCAGTTATGAAACACTCTTTTTGTAGAAAATGCAAGAGGAGATTCGGAGCGCTAAGAGGGTAATAGTGGAAAAAGGAATGTCTTCAAATATAAACTACACAGAATCATTCGGTGAAACTTCTTTCTGATCTGTGCATTCAGTTAACAGAGTTAAAACATACTTTTGATTGAGCAGATCTGAACACTCTTTCTGTAGAAAATGCAACTGGATATTTGGAGCGCTAAGAGCGTAGTAGTGGAAAAAGGAATATATTCAAATATAAACTACACAGAAGCATTCTGTGAAACTTCTTTCTGATCTGAGCATTCAGCTAACAGAGTTAAACCATACTTTTGATTGAGCAGTTTTGAAACACTCTGTCTGTAGAAAATGCAACTGGACATTCGTAGCGCTAAGTGGGTAATAGTGGAAAAAAGAATATGTTCAAATATAAACTACACAGAAGCATTGTATGAAACTACTTTCTGTTCTGTCCATTCAACTAACAGAGTTGAACCTTACTTTTGATTGAGCCTTTCTGAAACACTCTTTCTGTAGAAACTGCAATTGGACATTCTGAGCGCTAAGAGGCCTATATTGGGAAAAAGAATGTCTACAAATAAAAACTACACAGAAGAATTTTGTGAAACTTCTTTCTTTTCTGTTTGTTCAACTAAAAGAGTTGAACCTTAGTTTCGATTGAGCCGTTCTGAAACACTCTTTCTGTAGAAAATGCAAGTGGAGATTCGGAGCGCTAAGAGGGTTATAGTGGAAAAAGGAATGTCTCCAAATATAAACTACACAGAATCATTCTGTGAAACTTCTTTCTGATCTGTGCATTCAGCTAACAGAGTTAAACCATACTTTTGATTGAGCAGATCTGAACACTCTTTCTGTAGAAAATGCAACTGGACATTTGGAGCGCTAAGAGAGTAGTAGTGGAAAAAGGAATATATTCAAATATCAACTACACAGAAGCATTCTGTGAAACTTCTTTCTGATCTGAGCATTCAGCTAACAGAGTTAAACCATACTTTTGATTGAGCAGTTTTGAAACACTCTGTCTGTAGAAAATGCAACTGGAGATTCGTAGCGCTAAGTGGGTAATAGTGGAAAAAAGAATATGTTCAAATATAAACTACACAGAATCATTGTATGAAACTTCTTTCTGTTCTGTGCATTCAACTAACAGAGTTCAACCTTACTTTTGATTGAGCCTTTCTGAAACACTGTTTCTGTAGAAACTGCAATTGGACATTCTGAGCGCTAAGAGGCCTCTATTGGGAAAAATAATATCTTCAAATAAAAACTACACAGAAGCATTGTGTGAAACTTATTTCTGATATGTTCATTAAGCTAACAGAGTTAAACCATACTTTTGATTGCGCAGTTCTGAACACTCTTTCTGTAGAAAATGCAAGTGGACATTCGGAGCGCTAAGAGGGTAATAGTGGAAAAAGGAATATATTCAAATATAAACTACACAGTAGCATTCTGTGAAAATTCTTTCTGTTCTGTGCATTCAACTAACAGAGTTGAACCTTACTTTTGATTGAGCCGTTCTGAAACACTCTTTCTGTAGAAACTGCAATTGGACATGCTAAGCGCTAAGAGGCCTACATTGGGAAAAAGAATATCTTCAAATAAAAACTACACAGATGCATTCTGTGAAACTTATTTCTGATCTGTAAATTCAGTTAACAGAGATAAAACATATTTTTGATTGAGCAGTTATGAAACACTCTTTTTGTAGAAAATGCAAGTGGAGATTTGGAGCGCTAAGAGGGTAATAGTGGAAAAAGGAATGTCTTCAAATATAAACTACACAGAATCATTCGGTGAAACTTCTTTCTCATCTGTGCATTCAGCTAACAGAGTTAAACCATACTTTTGATTGAGCAGATCTGAACACTCTTTCTGTAGAAAATGCAACTGGACATTTGGAGCGCTAAGAGCGTAGTAGTGGAAAAAGGAATATATTCAAATATAAACTACACAGAAGCATTCTGTGAAACTTCTTTCTGATCTGAGCATTCAGCTAACAGACTTAAACCATACTTTTGATTGAGCAGTTTTGAAACACTCTGTCTGTAGAAAATGCAACTGGACATTCGTAGCGCTAAGTGGGTAATAGTGGAAAAAAGAATATGTTCATATATAAACTACACAGAAGCATTGTATGAAACTACTTTCCGTTCTGTGCATTCAACTAACAGAGTTGAACCTTACTTTTGATTGAGCCGTTCTGAAACACTCTTTCTGTAGAAACTGCAATTGGACATTCTGAGCGCTAAGAGGCCTATATTGGGAAAATCGATGTCTACAAATAAAAACTACACAGAGGAATTGTGTGAAACTTCTTTCTGTTCTGTTTGTTCAACTAAAAGAGTTGAACCTTAGTTTTGATTGAGCCGTTCTGAAACACTCTTTCTGTAGAAAATGCAAGTGGAGATGCGGAGCGCTAAGAGGGTAATAGTGGAAAAAGGAATGTCTCCAAATATAAACTACACAGAATCATTGTGTGAAACTTCTTTCTGATCTGTGCATTCAGCTAACAGAGTTAAACCATACTTTTGATTGAGCAGATCTGAACACTCTTTCTGTAGAAAATGCAACTGGACATTTTGAGCGCTAAGAGAGTAGTAGTGGAAAAAGGAATATATTCAAATATAAACTACACAGAAGCATTCTGTGAAACTTCTTTCTGATCTGAGCATTCAGCTAACAGAGTTAAACCATACTTTTGATTGAGCAGTTTTGAAACACTCTGTCTGTAGAAAATGCAACTGGACATTCGTAGAGCTAAGTGGGTAATAGTGGAAAAAAGAATATGTTCAAATATAAACTACACAGAAGCATTGTATGAAACTTCTTTCTGTTCTGTGCATTCAACTAACAGAGTTGAACCTGACTTTTGATTGAGCCTTTCTGAAACACTCTTTCTGTAGAAACTGCAATTGGACATTCTGAGCGCTAAGAGGCCTCTATTGGGAAAAATAATATCTTGAAATAAAAACTACACAGAAGCATTGTGTGAAACTTATTTCTGATATGTTCATTAAGCTAACAGAGTTAAACCATACTTTTGATTGCGCAGTTCTGAACACTCTTTCTGTAGAAAATGCAATTGGACATTCGGAGCGCTAAGAGGGTAATAGTGGAAAAAGGTATATATTCAAATATAAACTACACAGTAGCATTCTGTGAAAATTCTTTCTGTTCTGTGCATTCAACTAACAGAGTTGAACCTTACTTTTGATTGAGCCGTTCTGAAACACTCTTTCTGTAGAAACAGCAATTGGACATGCTAAGCGCTAAGAGGCCTACATTGGGAAAAAGAATATCTTCAAATAAAAACTACACAGATGCATTCTGTGAAACTTATTTCTGATCTGTAAATTCAGTTAACAGAGATAAAACATATTTTTGATTGAGCAGTTATGAAACACTCTTTTTGTAGAAAATGCAAGAGGAGATTCGGTGCGCTAAGAGGGTAATAGTGGAAAAAGGAATGTCTTCAAATATAAACTACACAGAATCATTCGGTGAAACTTCTTTCTGATCTGTGCATTCAGTTAACAGAGTTAAAACATACTTTTGATTGAGCAGATCTGAACACTTTTTCTGTAGAAAATGCAACTGGATATTTGGAGCGCTAAGAGCGTAGTAGTGGAAAAAGGAATATATTCAAATATAAACTACACAGAAGCATTCTGTGAAACTTCTTTCTGATCTGAGCATTCAGCTAACAGAGTTAAACCATACTTTTGATTGAGCAGTTTTGAAACACTCTGTCTGTAGAAAATGCAACTGGACATTCGTAGCGCTAAGTGGGTAATAGTGGAAAAAAGAATATGTTCAAATATAAACTACACAGAAGCATTGTATGAAACTACTTTCTGTTCTGTCCATTCAACTAACAGAGTTGAACCTTACTTTTGATTGAGCCTTTCTGAAACACTCTTTCTGTAGAAACTGCAATTGGACATTCTGAGCGCTAAGAGGCCTATATTGGGAAAAAGAATGTCTACAAATAAAAACTACACAGAAGAATTTTGTGAAACTTCTTTCTTTTCTGTTTGTTCAACTAAAAGAGTTGAACCTTAGTTTCGATTGAGCCGTTCTGAAACACTCTTTCTGTAGAAAATGCAAGTGGAGATTCGGAGCGCTAAGAGGGTTATAGTGGAAAAAGGAATGTCTCCAAATATAAACTACACAGAATCATTCTGTGAAACTTCTTTCTGATCTGTGCATTCAGCTAACAGAGTTAAACCATACTTTTGATTGAGCAGATCTGAACACTCTTTCTGTAGAAAATGCAACTGGACATTTGGAGCGCTAAGAGAGTAGTAGTGGAAAAAGGAATATATTCAAATATCAACTACACAGAAGCATTCTGTGAAACTTCTTTCTGATCTGAGCATTCAGCTAACAGAGTTAAACCATACTTTTGATTGAGCAGTTTTGAAACACTCTGTCTGTAGAAAATGCAACTGGAGATTCGTAGCGCTAAGTGGGTAATAGTGGAAAAAAGAATATGTTCAAATATAAACTACACAGAAGCATTGTATGAAACTTCTTTCTGTTCTGTGCATTCAACTAACAGAGTTGAACCTTACTTTTGATTGAGCCTTTCTGAAACACTCTTTCTGTAGAAACTGCAATTGGACATTCTGAGCGCTAAGAGGCCTCTATTGGGAAAAATAATATCTTCAAATAAAAACTACACAGAAGCATTGTGTGAAACTTATTTCTGATATGTTCATTAAGCTAACAGAGTTAAACCATACTTTTGATTGCGCAGTTCTGAACACTCTTTCTGTAGAAAATGCAATTGGACATTCGGAGCGCTAAGAGGGTAATAGTGGAAAAAGGAATATATTCAAATATAAACTACACAGTAGGATTCTGTGAAAATTCTTTCTGTTCTGTGCATTCAACTAACAGAGTTGAACCTTACTTTTGATTGAGCCGTTCTGAAACACTCTTTCTGTAGAAACTGCAATTGGACATGCTAAGCGCTAAGAGGCCTACATTGGGAAAAAGAATATCTTCAAATAAAAACTACACAGATGCATTCTGTGAAACTTATTTCTGATCTGTAAATTCAGTTAACAGAGATAAAACATATTTTTGATTGAGCAGTTATGAAACACTCTTTTTGTAGAAAATGCAAGAGGAGATTCGGAGCGCTAAGAGGGTAATAGTGGAAAAAGGAATGTCTTCAAATATAAACTCCACACAATCATTCGGTGAAACTTCTTTCTGATCTGTGCATTCAGCTAACAGAGTTAAAACATACTTTTGGTTGAGCACATCTGAACACTCTTTCTGTAGAAAATGCAACTGGACATTTGGAGCGCTAAGAGCGTAGTAGTGGAAAAAGGAATATATTCAAATATAAACTACACAGAAGCATTCTGTGAAACTTCTTTCTGATCTGAGCATTCAGCTAACAGAGTTAAACCATACTTTTGATTGAGCAGTTTTGAAACACTCTGTCTGTAGAAAATGCAACTGGACATTCGTAGCGCTAAGTGGGTAATAGTGGAAAAAAGAATATGTTCAAATATAAACTACACAGAAGCATTGTATGAAACTTCTTTCTGTTCTGTGCATTCAACTAACAGAGTTGAACCTTACTTTTGATTGAGCCTTTCTGAAACACTGTTTATGTAGAAACTGCAATTGGACATTCTGAGCGCTAAGAGGCCTCTATTGGGAAAAATAATATCTTCAAATAAAAACTACACAGAAGCATTGTGTGAAACTTATTCCTGATATGTTCATTAAGCTAACAGAGTTAAACCATACTTTTGATTGCGCAGTTCTGAACACTCTTTCTGTAGAAAATTCAAATGGACATTCGGAGCGCTAAGAGGGTAATAGTGGAAAAAGGAATATATTCAAATATAAACTACACAGTAGCATTCTGTGAAAATTCTTTCTGTTCTGTGCATTCAACTAACAGAGTTGAACCTTACTTTTGATTGAGCCGTTCTGAAACACTCTTTCTGTAGAAACTGCAATTGGACAGGCTAAGCGCTAAGAGGCCTATATTGGGAAAAAGAATATCTTCAAATAAAAACTACACAGATGCATTCTGTGCAACTTATTTCTGATCTGTAAATTCAGTTAACAGAGATAAAACATATTTTTGATTGAGCAGTTATGAAACACTCTTTTTGTAGAAAATGCAAGTGGAGATTCGGAGCGCTAAGAGGGTAATAGTGGAAAAAGGAATGTCTTCAAATATAAACTACACAGAATCATTCGGTGAAACTTCTTTCTGATCTGTGCATTCAGCTAACAGAGTTAAACCATACTTTTGATTGAGCAGATCTGAACACTCTTTCTGTAGAAAATGCAACTGGACATTTTGAGCGCTAAGAGCGTAGTTGTGGAAAAAGGAATATATTCAAATATAAACTACACAGAAGCATTCTGTGAAACTTCTTTCTGATCTGAGCATTCAGCTAACAGAGTTAAACCATACTTTTGATTGAGCAGTTTTGAAACACTCTGTCTGTGGAAAATGCAACTGGACATTCGTAGCACTAAGTGGGTAATAGTGGAAAAAAAATATGTTCAAATATAAACTACACAGAAGCATTGTATGAAACTTCTTTCTGTTCTGTGCATTCAACTAATAGAGTTGAACCTTACTTTTGATTGAGCCGTTCTGAAACACTCTTTCTGTAGAAACTGCAATTGGACATTCTGAGCGCTAAGAGGCCTATATTGGGAAAAAGAATGTCTACAAATAAAAACTACACAGAAGAATTGTGTGAAACTTCTTTCTGTTCTGTTTGTTCAACTAAAAGAGTTGAACCTTAGTTTTGATTGAGCCGTTCTGAAACACTCTTTCTGTAGAAAATGCAACTGGAGATTCGGAGCGCTAAGAGGGTAATAGTGGAAAAAGGAATGTCTTCAAATATAAACTACACAGAATCATTCGGTGAAACTTCTTTCTGATCTGTGCATTCAGCTAACAGAGTTAAACCATACTTTTGATTGAGCAGATCTGAACACTCTTTCTGTAGAAAATGCAACTGGACATTTGGAGCGCTAAGAGCGTAGTAGTGGAAAAAGTAATATATTCAAGTATAAACTACACAGAAGCATTCTGTGAAACTTCTTTCTGATCTGAGCATTCAGCTAACAGAGTTAAACCATACTTTTGATTGAGCAGTTTTGAAACACTCTGTCTGTAGAAAATGCAACTGGACATTCGTAGCGCCAAGTGGGTAATAGTGGAAAAAAGAATATGTTCAAATATAAACTACACAGAAGCATTGTATGAAACTTCTTTCTGTTCTGTGCATTCAACTAACAGAGTTGAACCTTACTTTTGATTGAGCCGTTCTGAAACACTCTTTCTGTAGAAACTGCAATTGGACATTCTGAGCGCTAAGAGGCCTATATTGGGAAAAAGAATGTCTACAAATAAAAACTACACAGAGGAATTGTGTGAAACTTCTTTCTGTTCTGTTTGTTCAACTAAAAGAGTTGAACCTTAGTTTTGATTGAGCCGTTCTGAAACACTCTTTCTGTAGGAAATGCAAGTGGAGATTCGGAGCGCTAAGGTGGTAATAGTGGAAAAAGGAATGTCTCCAAATATAAACTACACAGAATCATTCTGTGAAACTTTTTTCTGATCTGTGCATTCAGCTAAGAGAGTTAAACCATACTTTTGATTGAGCAGATCTGAACACTCTTTCTGTAGAAAATGCAACTGGACATTTGGAGTGCTAAGAGAGTAGTAGTTGAAAAAGGAATATATTCAAATATAAACTACACAGAAGCATTCTGTGAAACTTCTTTCTGATCTGAGCATTCAGCTCACAGAGTTAAACCATACTTTTGATTGAGCAGTTTTGAAACACTCTGTCTGTAGAAAATGCAACTGGACATTCGTAGCGCTAAGTGGGTAATAGTGGAAAAAAGAATATGTTCAAATATAAACTACACAGAAGCATTGTATGAAACTTCTTTCTGTTCTGTGCATTCAACTAACAGAGTTGAACCTTACTTTTGATTGAGCCTTTCTGAAACACTCTTTCTGTAGAAACTGCAATTTGACATTCTGAGCGCTAAGAGGCCTCTATTGGGAAAAATAATATCTTCAAATAAAAACTACACAGAAGCATTGTGTGAAACTTATTCCTGATATGTTCATTAAGCTAACAGAGTTAAACCATACTTTTGATTGCGCAGTTCTGAACACTCTTTCTGTAGAAAATGCAAATGGACATTCGGAGCGCTAAGAGGGTAATAGTGGAAAAAGGAATATATTCAAATATAAACTACACAGTAGCATTCTGTGAAAATTCTTTCTGTTCTGTGCATTCAACTAACAGAGTTGAACCTTACTTTTGATTGAGCCGTTCTGAAACACTCTTTCTGTAGAAACTGCAATTGGACAGGCTAAGCGCTAAGAGGCCTATATTGGGAAAAAGAATATCTTCAAATAAAAACTACACAGATGCATTCTGTGAAACTTATTTCTGATCTGTAAATTCAGTTAACAGAGATAAAACATATTTTTGATTGAGCAGTTATGAAACACTCTTTTTGTAGAAAATGCAAGTGGAGATTCGGAGCGCTAAGAGGGTAATAGTGGAAAAAGGAATGTCTTCAAATATAAACTACACAGAATCATTCGCTGAAACTTCTTTCTGATCTGTGCATGCAGCTAACAGAGTTAAACCATACTTTTGATTGAGCAGATCTGAACACTCTTTCTGTAGAAAATGCAACTGGACATTTGGAGCGCTAAGAGCGTAGTAGTGGAAAAAGGAATATATTCAAATATAAACTACACAGAAGCATTCTGTGAAACTTCTTTCTGATCTGAGCATTCAGCTAACAGAGTTAAACCATACTTTTGATTGAGCAGTTTTGAAACACTCTGTCTGTGGAAAATGCAACTGGACATTCGTAGCACTAAGTGGGTAATAGTGGAAAAAAGAATATGTTCAAATATAAACTACACAGAAGCATTGTATGAAACTTCTTTCTGTTCTGTGCATTCAACTAACAGAGTTGAACCTTACTTTTGATTGAGCCGTTCTGAAACACTCTTTCTTTAGAAACTGCAATTGGACATTCTGAGCGCTAAGAGGCCTATATTGGGAAAAAGAATGTCTACAAATAAAAACTACACAGAAGAATTGTGTGAAACTTCTTTCTGTTCTGTTTGTTCAACTAAAAGAGTTGAACCTTAGTTTTGATTGAGCCGTTCTGAAACACTCTTTCTGTAGAAAATGCAAGTGGAGATTCGGAGCGCTAAGAGGGTAATAGTGGAAAAAGGAATGTCTCCAAATATAAACTACACAGAATCATTCAGTGAAACTTCTTTCTGATCTGTGCATTCAGCTAACAGGGTTAAATCATACTTTTGATTGAGCAGATCTGAACACTCTTTCTGTAGAAAATGCAACTGGACATTTGGAGCGCTAAGAGAGTAGTAGTGGAAAAAGGAATATATTCAAATATAAACTACACAGAAGCATTCTGTGAAACTTTTTTCTGATCTGAGCATTCAGCTAACAGAGTTAAACCATACTTTTGATTGAGCAGTTTTGAAACACTCTGTCTGTAGAAAATGCAACTGGACATTCGTAGCGCTAAGTGGGTAATAGTGGAAAAAAGAATATGTTCAAATATAAACTACACAGAAGCATTGTATGAAACATCTTTCTGTTCTGTGCATTCAACTAACAGAGTTGAACCTTACTTTTGATTGAGCCGTTCTGAAACACTCTTTCTGTAGAAACTGCAATTGGACATTCTGAGCGCTAAGAGGCCTATATTGGGAAAAAGAATGTCTACAAATAAAAACTACACAGAGGAATTGTGTGAAACTTCTTTCTGTTCTGTTTGTTCAACTAAAAGAGTTGAACCTTAGTTTTGATTGAGCCGTTCTGAAACACTCTTTCTGTAGGAAATGCAAGTGGAGATTCGGAGCGCTAAGGTGGTAATAGTGGAAAAAGGAATGTCTCCAAATATAAACTACACAGAATCATTCTGTGAAACTTTTTTCTGATCTGTGCATTCAGCTAACAGAGTTAAACCATACTTTTGATTGAGCAGATCTGAACACTCTTTCTGTAGAAAATGCAACTGGACATTTGGAGTGCTAAGAGAGTAGTAGTTGAAAAAGGAATATATTCAAATATAAACTACACAGAAGCATTCTGTGAAACTTCTTTCTGATCTGAGCATTCAGCTCACAGAGTTAAACCATACTTTTGATTGAGCAGTTTTGAAACACTCTGTCTGTAGAAAATGCAACTGGACATTCGTAGCGCTAAGTGGGTAATAGTGGAAAAAAGAATATGTTCAAATATAAACTACACAGAAGCATTGTATGAAACTTCTTTCTGTTCTGTGCATTCAACTAACAGAGTTGAACCTTACTTTTGATTGAGCCTTTCTGAAACACTCTTTCTGTAGAAACTGCAATTTGACATTCTGAGCGCTAAGAGGCCTCTATTGGGAAAAATAATATCTTCAAATAAAAACTACACAGAAGCATTGTGTGAAACTTATTCCTGATATGTTCATTAAGCTAACAGAGTTAAACCATACTTTTGATTGCGCAGTTCTGAACACTCTTTCTGTAGAAAATGCAAATGGACATTCGGAGCGCTAAGAGGGTAATAGTGGAAAAAGGAATATATTCAAATATAAACTACACAGTAGCATTCTGTGAAAATTCTTTCTGTTCTGTGCATTCAACTAACAGAGTTGAACCTTACTTTTGATTGAGCCGTTCTGAAACACTCTTTCTGTAGAAACTGCAATTGGACAGGCTAAGCGCTAAGAGGCCTATATTGGGAAAAAGAATATCTTCAAATAAAAACTACACAGATGCATTCTGTGAAACTTATTTCTGATCTGTAAATTCAGTTAACAGAGATAAAACATATTTTTGATTGAGCAGTTATGAAACACTCTTTTTGTAGAAAATGCAAGTGGAGATTCGGAGCGCTAAGAGGGTAATAGTGGAAAAAGGAATGTCTTCAAATATAAACTACACAGAATCATTCGCTGAAACTTCTTTCTGATCTGTGCATGCAGCTAACAGAGTTAAACCATACTTTTGATTGAGCAGATCTGAACACTCTTTCTGTAGAAAATGCAACTGGACATTTGGAGCGCTAAGAGCGTAGTAGTGGAAAAAGGAATATATTCAAATATAAACTACACAGAAGCATTCTGTGAAACTTCTTTCTGATCTGAGCATTCAGCTAACAGAGTTAAACCATACTTTTGATTGAGCAGTTTTGAAACACTCTGTCTGTGGAAAATGCAACTGGACATTCGTAGCACTAAGTGGGTAATAGTGGAAAAAAGAATATGTTCAAATATAAACTACACAGAAGCATTGTATGAAACTTCTTTCTGTTCTGTGCATTCAACTAACAGAGTTGAACCTTACTTTTGATTGAGCCGTTCTGAAACACTCTTTCTTTAGAAACTGCAATTGGACATTCTGAGCGCTAAGAGGCCTATATTGGGAAAAAGAATGTCTACAAATAAAAACTACACAGAAGAATTGTGTGAAACTTCTTTCTGTTCTGTTTGTTCAACTAAAAGAGTTGAACCTTAGTTTTGATTGAGCCGTTCTGAAACACTCTTTCTGTAGAAAATGCAAGTGGAGATTCGGAGCGCTAAGAGGGTAATAGTGGAAAAAGGAATGTCTCCAAATATAAACTACACAGAATCATTCAGTGAAACTTCTTTCTGATCTGTGCATTCAGCTAACAGGGTTAAATCATACTTTTGATTGAGCAGATCTGAACACTCTTTCTGTAGAAAATGCAACTGGACATTTGGAGCGCTAAGAGAGTAGTAGTGGAAAAAGGAATATATTCAAATATAAACTACACAGAAGCATTCTGTGAAACTTTTTTCTGATCTGAGCATTCAGCTAACAGAGTTAAACCATACTTTTGATTGAGCAGTTTTGAAACACTCTGTCTGTAGAAAATGCAACTGGACATTCGTAGCGCTAAGTGGGTAATAGTGGAAAAAAGAATATGTTCAAATATAAACTACACAGAAGCATTGTATGAAACTTCTTTCTGTTCTGTGCATTCAACTAACAGAGTTGAACCTTACTTTTGATTGAGCCTTTCTGAAACACTCTTTCTGTAGAAACTACAATTGGACATTCTGAGCGCTAAGAGGCCTCTATTGGGAAAAAAAATATCTTCAAATAAAAACTACACAGAAGCATTGTGTGAAACTTATTCCTGATATGTTCATTAAGCTAACAGAGTTACACCATACTTTTGATTGCGCAGTTCTGAACACTCTTTCTGTAGAAAATGCAAATGGACATTCGGAGCGCTAAGAGGGTAATAGTGGAAAAAGGAATATATTCAAATATAAACTACACAGTAGCATTCTGTGAAAATTCTTTCTGTTCTGTGCATTCAACTAACAGAGTTGAACCTTACTTTTGATTGAGCCGTTCTGAAACACTCTTTCTGTAGAAACTGCAATTGGAAAGGCTAAGCGCTAAGAGGCCTATATTGGGAAAAATAATATCTTCAAATAAAAACTACACAGATGCATTCTGTGAAACTTATTTCTGATCTGTAAATTCAGTTAACACAGATAAAACATATTTTTGATTGAGCAGTTATGAAACACTCTTTTTGTAGAAAATGCAAGTGGAGATTCGGAGCGCTAAGAGGGTAATAGTGGAAAAAGGAATGTCTTCAAATATAAACTACACAGAATCATTCGGTGAAACTTCTTTCTGATCTGTGCATGCTGCTAACAGTGTTAAACCATACTTTTGATTGAGCAGATCTGAACACTCTTTCTGTAGAAAATGCAACTGGACATTTGGAGCGCTAAGAGCGTAGTAGTGGAAAAAGGAATATATTCAAATATAAACTACACAGAAGCATTCTGTGAATCTTCTTTCTGATCTGAGCATTCAGCTAACAGAGTTAAACCATACTTTTGATTGAGCAGTTTTGAAACACTCTGTCTGTGGAAAATGCAACTGGACATTCGTAGCACTAAGTGGGTAATAGTGGAAAAAAAATATGTTCAAATATAAACTACACAGAAGCATTGTATGAAACTTCTTTCTGTTCTGTGCATTCAACTAACAGAGTTGAACCTTACTTTTGATTGAGCAGTTCTGAAACACTCTTTCTGTAGAAACTGCAATTGGACATTCTGAGCGCTAAGAGGCCTATATTGGGAAAAAGAATGTCTACAAATAAAAACTACACAGAAGAATTGTGTGAAACTTCTTTCTGTTCTGTTTGTTCAACTAAAAGAGTTGAAACTTAGTTTTGATTGAGCCGTTCTGAAACACTCTTTCTGTAGAAAATGCAAGTGGAGATTTGGAGCGCTAAGAGGGTAATAGTGGAAAAAGGAATGTCTCCAAATATAAACTACACAGAATCATTCTGTGAAACTTCTTTCTGATCTGTGCATTCAGCTAACAGAGTTAAAGCATATTTTTGATTGAGCAGATCTGAACACTCTTTCTGTAGAAAATGCAACTGGACTTTTGGAGCGCTAAGAGAGTAGTAGTGGAAAAAGGAATATATTCAAATATAAACTACACAGAAGCATTCTGTGAAACTTCTTTCTGATCTGAGCATTCAGCTAACAGAGTTAAACCATACTTTTGATTGAGCAGTTTTGAAACACTCTGTCTGTAGAAAATGCAACTGGACATTCGTAGCGCTAAGTGGGTAATAGTGGAAAAAAGAATATGTTCAAATATAAACTACACAGAGGCATTGTATGAAACTACTTTCTGTTCTGTGCATTCAACTAACAGAGTTGAACCTTACATTTGATTGAGCCTTTCTGAAACACTCTTTCTGTAGAAACTGCAATTGGACATTCTGAGCGCTAAGAGGCCTCTATTGGGAAAAATAATATCTTCAAATAAAAACTACACAGAAGCATTGTGTGAAACTTATTCCTGATATGTTCATTAAGCTAACAGAGTTAAACCATACATTTGATTGCGCAGTTCTGAACACTCTTTCTGTAGAAAATGCAAATGGACATTCGGAGCGCTAAGAGGGTAATAGTGGAAAAAGGAATATATTCAAATATAAACTACACAGTAGCATTCTGTGAAAATTCTTTCTGTTCTGTGCATTCAACTAACAGAGTTGAACCTTACTTTTGATTGAGCCGTTCTGAAACACTCTTTCTGTAGAAACTGCAATTGGACAGGCTAAGCGCTAAGAGGCCTATATTGGGAAAAAGAATATCTTCAAATAAAAACTACACAGATGCATTCTGTGAAACTTATTTCTGATCTGTAAATTCAGTTAACAGAGATAAAACATATTTTTGATTGAGCAGTTATGAAACACTCTTTTTGTAGAAAATGCAAGTGGAGATTCGGAGCGCTAAGAGGGTAATAGTGGAAAAAAGAATGTCTTCAAATATAAACTACACAGAATCATTCGCTGAAACTTCTTTCTGATCTGTGCATGCAGCTAACAGAGTTAAACCATACTTTTGATTGAGCAGATCTGAACACTCTTTCTGTAGAAAATGCAACTGGACATTTGGAGCGCTAAGAGCGTAGTAGTGGAAAATGGAATATATTCAAATATAAACTACACAGAAGCATTCTGTGAAACTTCTTTCTGATCTGAGCATTCAGCTAACAGAGTTAAACCATACTTTTGATTGAGCAGTTTTGAAACACTCTGTCTGTGGAAAATGCAACTGGACATTCGTAGCACTAAGTGGGTAATAGTGGAAAAAAGAATATGTTCAAATATAAACTACACAGAAGCATTGTATGAAACTTCTTTCTGTTCTGTGCATTCAACTAACAGAGTTGAACCTTACTTTTGATTGAGCCGTTCTGAAACACTCTTTCTTTAGAAACTGCAATTGGACATTCTGAGCGCTAAGAGGCCTATATTGGGAAAAAGAATGTCTACAAATAAAAACTACACAGAAGAATTGTGTGAAACTTCTTTCTGTTCTGTTTGTTCAACTAAAAGAGTTGAACCTTAGTTTTGATTGAGCCGTTCTGAAACACTCTTTCTGTAGAAAATGCAAGTGGAGATTCGGAGCGCTAAGAGGGTAATAGTGGAAAAAGGAATGTCTCCAAATATAAACTACACAGAATCATTCCGTGAAACTTCTTTCTGATCTGTGCATTTAGCTAACAGAGTTAAACCATACTTTTGATTGAGCAGATCTGAACACTCTTTCTGTAGAAAATGCAACTGGACATTTGGAGCGCTAAGAGAGTAGTAGTGGAAAAAGGAATATATTCAAATATAAACTACACAGAAGCATTCTGTGAAACTTCTTTCTGATCTGAGCATTCAGCTAACAGAGTTAAACCATACTTTTGATTGAGCAGTTTTGATACACTCTG
Organism: Symphalangus syndactylus; assembly: GCF_028878055.3. Classification (NCBI taxonomy): domain Eukaryota; kingdom Metazoa; phylum Chordata; class Mammalia; order Primates; family Hylobatidae; genus Symphalangus; species Symphalangus syndactylus. The sequence goes on along the minus strand of NC_072447.2, from coordinate 13,465,469 downwards.
TCTGTAGAAAATGCAACTGGACATTCGTAGCGCTAAGTGGGTAATAGTGGAAAAAAGAATATGTTCAAATATGAACTACACAGAAGCATTGTATGAAACTTCTTTCTGTTCTGTGCATTCAACTAACAGAGTTGAACCTTACTTTTGATTGAGCCTTTCTGAAACACTCTTTCTGTAGAAACTGCAATTGGACATTCTGAGCGCTAAGAGTCCTCTATTGGGAAAAATAATATCTTCAAATAAAATCTACACAGAAGAATTGTGTGAAACTTCTTTCTGTTGTGTTTGTTCAACTAAAAGAGTTGAACCTTAGTTTTGATTGAGCCGTTCTGAAACACTCTTTCTGTAGAAAATGCAAGTGGAGATTCGGAGCGCTAAGAGGGTAATAGTGGAAAAAGGAATGTCTCCAAATATAAACTACACAGAATCATTCAGTGAAACTTCTTTCTGATCTGTGCATTCAGCTAACAGGGTTAAATCATACTTTTGATTGAGCAGATCTGAACACTCTTTCTGTAGAAAATGCAACTGGACATTTGGAGCGCTAAGAGAGTAGGAGTGGAAAAAGGAATATATTCAAATATAAACTACACAGAAGCATTCTGTGAAACTTCTTTCTGATCTGAGCATTCAGCTAACAGAGTTAAACCATACTTTTGATTGAGCAGTTTTGAAACACTCTGTCTGTAGAAAATGCAACTGGACATTCGTAGCGCTAAGTGGGTAATAGTGGAAAAAAGAATATGTTCAAATATAAACTACACAGAAGCATTGTATGAAACTTCTTTCTGTTCTGTGCATTCAACTAACAGAGTTGAACCTTACTTTTGATTGAGCCTTTCTGAAACACTCTTTCTGTAGAAACTACAATTGGACATTCTGAGCGCTAAGAGGCCTCTATTGGGAAAAAAAATATCTTCAAATAAAAACTACACAGAAGCATTGTGTGAAACTTATTCCTGATATGTTCATTAAGCTAACAGAGTTACACCATACTTTTGATTGCGCAGTTCTGAACACTCTTTCTGTAGAAAATGCAAATGGACATTCGGAGCGCTAAGAGGGTAATAGTGGAAAAAGGAATATATTCAAATATAAACTACACAGTAGCATTCTGTGAAAATTCTTTCTGTTCTGTGCATTCAACTAACAGAGTTGAACCTTACTTTTGATTGAGCCGTTCTGAAACACTCTTTCTGTAGAAACTGCAATTGGAAAGGCTAAGCGCTAAGAGGCCTATATTGGGAAAAATAATACCTTCAAATAAAAACTACACAGATGCATTCTGTGAAACTTATTTCTGATCTGTAAATTCAGTTAACACAGATAAAACATATTTTTGATTGAGCAGTTATGAAACACTCTTTTTGTAGAAAATGCAAGTGGAGATTCGGAGCGCGAAGAGGGTAATAGTGCAAAAAGGAATGTCTTCAAATATAAACTACACAGAATCATTCGGTGAAACTTCTTTCTGATCTGTGCATGCAGCTAACAGTGTTAAACCATACTTTTGATTGAGCAGATCTGAACACTCTTTCTGTAGAAAATGCAACTGGACATTTGGAGCGCTAAGAGCGTAGTAGTGGAAAAAGGAATATATTCAAATATAAACTACACAGAAGCATTCTGTGAATCTTCTTTCTGATCTGAGCATTCAGCTAACAGAGTTAAACCATACTTTTGATTGAGCAGTTTTGAAACACTCTGTCTGTGGAAAATGCAACTGGACATTCGTAGCACTAAGTGGGTAATAGTGGAAAAAAAATATGTTCAAATATAAACTACACAGAAGCATTGTATGAAACTTCTTTCTGTTCTGTGCATTCAACTAACAGAGTTGAACCTTACTTTTGATTGAGCAGTTCTGAAACACTCTTTCTGTAGAAACTGCAATTGGACATTCTGAGCGCTAAGAGGCCTATATTGGGAAAAAGAATGTCTACAAATAAAAACTACACAGAAGAATTGTGTGAAACTTCTTTCTGTTCTGTTTGTTCCACTAAAAGAGTTGAAACTTAGTTTTGATTGAGCCGTTCTGAAACACTCTTTCTGTAGAAAATGCAAGTGGAGATTTGGAGCGCTAAGAGGGTAATAGTGGAAAAAGGAATGTCTCCAAATATAAACTACACAGAATCATTCTGTGAAACTTCTTTCTGATCTGTGCATTCAGCTAACAGAGTTAAAGCATATTTTTGATTGAGCAGATCTGAACACTCTTTCTGTAGAAAATGCAACTGGACTTTTGGAGCGCTAAGAGAGTAGTAGTGGAAAAAGGAATATATTCAAATATAAACTACACAGAAGCATTCTGTGAAACTTCTTTCTGATCTGAGCATTCAGCTAACAGAGTTAAACCATACTTTTGATTGAGCAGTTTTGAAACACTCTGTCTGTAGAAAATGCAACTGGACATTCGTAGCGCTAAGTGGGTAATAGTGGAAAAAAGAATATGTTCAAATATAAACTACACAGAGGCATTGTATGAAACTACTTTCTGTTCTGTGCATTCAACTAACAGAGTTGAACCTTACTTTTGATTGAGCCTTTCTGAAACACTCTTTCTGTAGAAACTGCAATTGGACATTCTGAGCGCTAAGAGGCCTCTATTGGGAAAAATAATATCTTCAAATAAAAACTACACAGAAGCATTGTGTGAAACTTATTCCTGATATGTTCATTAAGCTAACAGAGTTAAACCATACTTTTGATTGCGCAGTTCTGAACACTCTTTCTGTAGAAAATGCAAATGGACATTCGGAGCGCTAAGAGGGTAATAGTGGAAAAAGGAATATATTCAATTATAAACTACACAGTAGCATTCTGTGAAAATTCTTTCTGTTCTGTGCATTCAACTAACAGAGTTGAACCTTACTTTTGATTGAGCCGTTCTGAAACACTCTTTCTGTAGAAACTGCAATTGGACAGGCTAAGCGCTAAGAGGCCTATATTGGGAAAAAGAATATCTTCAAATAAAAACTACACAGATGCATTCTGTGAAACTTATTTCTGATCTGTAAATTCAGTTAACACAGATAAAACATATTTTTGATTGAGCAGTTATGAAACACTCTTTTTGTAGAAAATGCAAGTGGAGATTCGGAGCGCTAAGAGGGTAATAGTGGAAAAAGGAATGTCTTCAAATATAAACTACACAGAATCATTCGGTGAAACTTCTTTCTGATCTGTGCATGCAGCTAACAGTGTTAAACCATACTTTTGATTGAGCAGATCTGAACATTCTTTCTGTAGAAAATGCAACTGGACATTTGGAGCGCTAAGAGCGTAGTAGTGGAAAAAGGAATATATTCAAATATAAACTACACAGAAGCATTCTGTGAAACTTCTTTCTGATCTGAGCATTCAGCTAACAGAGTTAAACCATACTTTTGATTGAGCAGTTTTGAAACACTCTGTCTGTGGAAAATGCAACTGGAAATTCGTAGCACTAAGTGGGTAATAGTGGAAAAAAAATATGTTCAAATATAAACTACACATAAGCATTGTATGAAACTTCTTTCTGTTCTGTGCATTCAACTAACAGAGTTGAACCTTACTTTTGATTGAGCCGTTCTGAAACACTCTTTCTGTAGAAACTGCAATTGGACATTCTGAGCGCTAAGAGGCCTCTGTTGGGAAAAATAATATCTTCAAATAAAAACTACACAGAAGAATTGTGTGAAACTTCGTTCTGTTCTGTTTGTTCAACTAAAAGAGTTGAACCTTAGTTTTGATTGAGCCGTTCTGAAACACTCTTTCTGTAGAAAATGCAAGTGGAGATTCGGAGCGCTAAGAGGGTAATAGTGGAAAAAGGAATGTCTCCAAATATAAACTACACAGAATCATTCAGTGAAACTTCTTTCTGATCTGTGCATTCAGCTAACAGGGTTAAACCATACTTTTGATTGAGCAGATCTGAACACTCTTTCTGTAGAAAATGCAACTGGACATTTGGAGCGCTAAGAGAGTAGTAGTGGAAAAAGGAATATATTCAAATATAAACTACACAGAAGCATTCTGTGAAACTTCTTTCTGATCTGAGCATTCAGCTAACAGAGTTAAACCATACTTTTGATTGAGAAGTTTTGAAACACTCTGTCTGTAGAAAATGCAACTGGACATTCGTAGCGCTAAGTGGGTAATAGTGGAAAAAAGAATATGTTCAAATATAAACTACACAGAAGCATTGTATGAAACTTCTTTCTGTTCTGTGCATTCAACTAACAGAGTTGAACCTTACTTTTGATTGAGCCTTTCTGAAACACTCTTTCTGTAGAAACTGCAATTGGACATTCTGAGCGCTAAGAGGCCTCTATTGGGAAAAAAAATAACTTCAAATAAAAACTACACAGAAGCATTGTGTGAAACTTATTCCTGATATGTTCATTAAGCTAACAGAGTTAAACCATACTTTTGATTGCGCAGTTCTGAACATTCTTTCTGTAGAAAATGCAAATGGACATTCGGAGCGCTAAGAGGGTAATAGTGGAAAAAGGAATATATTCAATTATAAACTACACAGTAGCATTCTGTGAAAATTCTTTCTGTTCTGTGCATTCAACTAACAGATTTGAACCTTACTTTTGATTGAGCCGTTCTGAAACACTCTTTCTGTAGAAACTGCAATTGGACAGGCTAAGCGCTAAGAGGCCTATATTGGGAAAAAGAATATCTTCAAATAAAAACTACACAGATGCATTCTGTGAAACTTATTTCTGATCTGTAAATTCAGTTAACACAAATAAAACATATTTTTGATTGAGCAGTTATGAAACACTCTTTTTGTAGAAAATGCACGTGGAGATTCGGAGCGCTAAGAGGGTAATAGTGGAAAAAGGAATGTCTTCAAATATAAACTACACAGAATCATTCGGTGAAACTTCTTTCTGATCTGTGCATGCAGCTAACAGTGTTAAACCATACTTTTGATTGAGCAGATCTGAACACTCTTTCTGTAGAAAATGCAACTGGACATTTGGAGCGCTAAGAGCGTAGTAGTGGAAAAAGGAATATATTCAAATATAAACTACACAGAAGCATTCTGTGAAACTTCTTTCTGATCTGAGCATTCAGCTAACAGAGTTAAACCATACTTATGATTGAGCAGTTTTGAAACACTCTGTCTGTGGAAAATGCAACTGGAAATTCGTAGCACTAAGTGGGTAATAGTGGAAAAAAAATATGTTCAAATATAAACTACACAGAAGCATTGTATGAAACTTCTTTCTGTTCTGTGCATTCAACTAACAGGGTTGAACCTTACTTTTGATTGAGCCGTTCTGAAACACTCTTTCTGTAGAAACTGCAATTGGACATTCTGAGCGCTAAGAGGCCTATATTGGGAAAAAGAATGTCTACAAATAAAAACTACACAGAAGAATTGTGTGAAACTTCTTTCTGTTCTGTTTGTTCAACTAAAAGAGTTGAACCTTAGTTTTGATTGAGCCGTTCTGAAACACTCTTTCTGTAGAAAATGCAAGTGGAGATTCGGAGCGCTAAGAGGGTAATAGTGGAAAAAGGAATGTCTCCAAATATAAACTACACAGAATCATTCAGTGAAACTTCTTTCTGATCTGTGCATTCAGCTAACGGGGTTAAACCATACTTTTGATTGAGCAGATCTGAACACTCTTTCTGTAGAAAATGCAACTGGACATTTGGAGTGCTAAGAGAGTAGTAGTGGAAAAAGGAATATATTCAAATATAAACTACACAGAAGCATTCTGTGAAACTTCTTTCTGATCTGAGCATTCAGCTAACAGAGTTAAACCATACTTTTGATTGAGCAGTTTTGAAACACTCTGTCTGTAGAAAATGTAACTGGACATTCGTAGCGCTAAGTTGGTAAAAGTGGAAAAAAGAATATGTTCAAATATAAACTACACAGAAGCATTGTGTGAAACTTCTTTCTGTTCTGTGCATTCAACTAACAGAGTTGAACCTTACTTTTGATTGAGCCTTTCTGAAACACTCTTTCTGTAGAAACTGCAATTGGACATTCTGAGCGCTAAGAAGCCTCTATTGGGAAAAATAATATCTTCAAATAAAAACTACACAGAAGAATTGTGTGAAACTTCTTTCTGTTCTGTTTGTTCAACTAAAAGAGTTGAACCTTAGTTTTGATTGAGCCGTTCTGAAACACTCTTTCTGTAGAAAATGCAAGTGGAGATTCGGAGCGCTAAGAGGGTAATAGTGGAAAAAGGAATATATTCAAATATAAACTACACAGAAGCATTCTGTGAAACTTCTTTCTGATCTGAGCATTCAGCTAACAGAGTTAAACCATACTTTTGATTGAGCAGTTTTGAAACACTCTCTCTGTAGAAAATGCAACTGGACATTCGTAGCGCTAAGTGGGTAATAGTGGAAAAAAGAATATGTTCAAATATAAACTACACAGAAGCATTGTATGAAACTTCTTTCTGTTCTGTGCATTCAACTAACAGAGATGAACCTTACTTTTGATTGAGCCGTTCTGAAACACTCTTTCTGTAGAAACTGCAATTGGACATTCTGAGCGCTAAGAGGCCTATATTGGGAAAAAGAATGTCTACAAATAAAAACTACACAGAAGAATTGTGTGAAACTTCTTTCTGTTCTGTTTGTTCAACTAAAAGAGTTGAACCTTAGTTTTGATTGAGCCGTTCTGAAACACTCTTTCTGTAGAAAATGCAAGTGGAGATTCGGAGCGCTAAGAGGGTAATAGTGGAAAAAGGAATGTCTCCAAATATAAACTACACAGAATCATTCTGTGAAACTTCTTTCTGATCTGTGCATTCAGCTAACAGAGTTAAACCATACTTTTGATTGAGCAGATCTGAACACTCTTTCTGTAGAAAATGCAACTGGACATTTGGAGCGCTAAGAGCGTAGTAGTGGAAAAAGGAATATATTCAAATATAAACTACACCGAAGCATTCTGTGAAACTTCTTTCTGATCTGAGCATTCAGCTAACAGAGTTAAAACATACTTTTGATTGCGCAGTTCTGAACACTCTTTCTGTAGAAAATGCAAATGGACATTCGGAGCGCTAAGTAGGTAATAGTGGAAAAAGGAATATATTCAAATATAAACTACACAGTAGCATTCTGTGAAAATCCTTTCTGTTCTGTGCATTCAACTAACAGATTTGAACCTTACTTTTAATTGAGCCGTTCTGAAACACTCTTTCTGTAGAAACTGCAATAGGACAGGCTAAGCGCTAAGAGGCCTATATTGGGAAAAAAAATATCTTCAAATAAAAACTACACAGATGCACTCTGTGAAACATATTTCTGATCTGTAAATTCAGTTAACAGAGATAAAGCATATTTTTGATTGAGCAGTTATGAAACACTCTTTTTGTAGAAAATGCAAGTGGAGATTCGGAGCGCTAAGAGGGTAATATTGGAAAAAGGAATGTCTTCAAATACAAACTACACAGAATCATTCGGTGAAATTTCTTTCTGATTTGTGCATGCAGCTAACAGAGTTAAACCATACTTTTGATTGAGCAGATCTGAACACTCTTTCTGTAGAAAATGCAACTGGACATTTGGAGTGCTAAGAGCGTAGTAGTGGAAAAAGGAATATATTCAAATATAAACTACACCGAAGCATTCTGTGAAACTTCTTTCTGATATGAGCATTCAGCTAACAGAGTTAAACCATACTTTTGATTGAGCAGTTTTGAAACACTCTGTCTGTAGAAAATGCAACTGGACATTCGTAGCGCTAAGTGGGTAATAGTGGAAAAAAGAATATGTTCAAATATAAACTACACAGAAGCATTGTATGAAACTTCTTTCTGTTCTGTGCATTCAACTAACAGAGTTGAACCTTACTTTTGATTGAGCCGTTCTGAAACACTCTTTCTGTAGAAACTGCAATTGGACATTCTGAGCGCTTAGAGGCCTATATTGGGAAAAAGTATGTCTACAAATAAAAACTACACAGAAGAATTGTGTGAAACTTCTTTCTGTTCTGTTTGTTCAACTAAAAGAGTTGAACCTTAGTTTTGATTGAGCCGTTCTGAAACACTCTTTCTGTAGAAAATGCAACTGGAGATTCGGAGCGCTAAGAGGGTAATAGTGGAAAAAGGAATGTCTCCAAATATAAACTACACAGAATCATTCTGTGAAACTTCTTTCTGATCTGTGCATTCAGCTAACAGAATTAAACCATACTTTTGATTGAGCAGATCTGAACACTCTTTCTGTAGAAAATGCAACTGGACATTTGGAGCGCTAAGAGAGTAGTAGTGGAAAAAGGAATATATTCAAATATAAACTACACAGAAGCATTCTGTGAAACTTCTTTCTGATCTGAGCATTCAGCTAACAGAGTTAAACCATACTTTTGATTGAGCAGTTTTGAAACACTCTGTAGAAAATGCAACTGGACATTCGTAGCGCTAAGTGGGTAATAGTGGAAAAAAGAATATGTTCAAATATAAACTACACAGAAGCATTGTATGAAACTACTTTCTGTTCTGTGCATTCAACTAACAGAGTTGAACCTTACTTTTGATTGAGCCTTTTGAAACACTGTTTCTGTAGAAACTGCAATTGGACATTCTGAGCGCTAAGAGGCCTCTATTGGGAAAAATAATATCTTCAAATAAAAACTACACAGAAGCATTGTGTGAAACTTATTTCTGATATGTTCATTAAGCTAACAGAGTTAAACCATACTTTTGATTACGCAGTTCTGAACACTCTTTCTGTAGAAAATGCAAGTGGACATTCGGAGCGCTAAGAGAGTAATAGTGGAAAAAGGAACATATTCAAATATAAACTACACAGTAGCATTCTGTGAAAATACTTTCTGTTCTGTGCATTCAAATAACAGAGTTGAACCTTACTTTTGATTGAGCCGTTCTGAAACACTCTTTCTGTAGAATCTGCAATTGGACATGCTAAGCGCTAAGAGGCCTACATTGGGAAAAAGAATATCTTCAAATAAAAACTACACAGATGCATTCTGTGAAACTTATTTCTGATCTGTAAATTCAGTTAACAGAGATAAAACATATTTTTGATTGAGCAGTTATGAAACACGCTTTTTGTAGAAAATGCAAGTGGAGATTCGGAGCGCTAAGAGGGTAATAGTGGAAAAAGGAATGTCTTCAAATATAAACTACACAGAATCATTCGGTGAAACTTCTTTCTGATCTGTGCATTCAGCTAACAGAGTTAAACCATACTTTTGATTGAGCAGATCTGAACACTCTTTCTGTAGAAAATGCAACTGGACATTTGGAGCGCTAAGAGCGTAGTAGTGGAAAAAGTAATATATTCAAGTATAAACTACACAGAAGCATTCTGTGAAACTTCTTTCTGATCTGAGCATTCAGCTAACAGAGTTAAACCATACTTTTGATTGAGCAGTTTTGAAACACTCTGTCTGTAGAAAATGCAACTGGACATTCGTAGCGCTAAGTGGGTAATAGTGGAAAAAAGAATATGTTCAAATATAAACTACACAGAAGCATTGAATGAAACTTCTTTCTGTTCTGTGCATTCAACTAACAGAGTTGAACCTTACTTTTGATTGAGCCGTTCTGAAACACTCTTTCTGTAGAAACTGCAATTGGACATTCTGAGCGCTAAGAGGCCTATATTGGGAAAAAGAATGTCTACAAATAAAAACTACACAGAGGAATTGTGTGAAACTTCTTTCTGTTCTGTTTGTTCAACTAAAAGAGTTGAACCTTAGTTTTGATTGAGCCGTTCTGAAACACTCTTTCTGTAGGAAATGCAAGTGGAGATTCGGAGCGCTAAGGGGGAAATAGTGGAAAAAGGAATGTCTCCAAATATAAACTACACAGAATCATTCTGTGAAACTTCTTTCTGATCTGTGCATTCAGCTAACAGAGTTAAACCATACTTTTGATTGAGCAGATCTGAACACTCTTTCTGTAGAAAATGCAACTGGACATTTGGAGTGCTAAGAGAGTAGTAGTTGAAAAAGGAATATATTCAAATATAAACTACACAGAAGCATTCTGTGAAACTTCTTTCTGATCTGAGCATTCAGCTCACAGAGTTAAACCATACTTTTGATTGAGCAGTTTTGAAACACTCTGTCTGTAGAAAATGCAACTGGACATTCGTAGCGCTAAGTGGGTAATAGTGGAAAAAAGAATATGTTCAAATATAAACTACACAGAAGCATTGTATGAAACTTCTTTCTGTTCTGTGCATTCAACTAACAGAGTTGAACCTTACTTTTGATTGAGCCTTTCTGAAACACTCTTTCTGTAGAAACTGCAATTTGACATTCTGAGCGCTAAGAGGCCTCTATTGGGAAAAATAATATCTTCAAATAAAAACTACACAGAAGCATTGTGTGAAACTTATTCCTGATATGTTCATTAAGCTAACAGAGTTAAACCATACTTTTGATTGCGCAGTTCTGAACACTCTTTCTGTAGAAAATGCAAATGGACATTCGGAGCGCTAAGAGGGTAATAGTGGAAAAAGGAATATATTCAAATATAAACTACACAGTAGCATTCTGTGAAAATTCTTTCTGTTCTGTGCATTCAACTAACAGAGTTGAACCTTACTTTTGATTGAGCTGTTCTGAAACACTCTTTCTGTAGAAACTGCAATTGGACAGGCTAAGCGCTAAGAGGCCTATATTGGGAAAAAGAATATCTTCAAATAAAAACTACACAGATGCATTCTGTGAAACTTATTTCTGATCTGTAAATTCAGTTAACAGAGATAAAACATATTTTTGATTGAGCAGTTATGAAACACTCTTTTTGTAGAAAATGCAAGTGGAGATTCGGAGCGCTAAGAGGGTAATAGTGGAAAAAGGAATGTCTTCAAATATAAACTACACAGAATCATTCGGTGAAACTTCTTTCTGATCTGTGCATTCAGCTAACAGAGTTAAACCATACTTTTGATTGAGCAGATCTGAACACTCTTTCTGTAGAAAATGCAACTGGACATTTGGAGCGCTAAGAGCGTAGTAGTGGAAAAAGTAATATATTCAAGTATAAACTACACAGAAGCATTCTGTGAAACTTCTTTCTGATCTGAGCATTCAGCTAACAGAGTTAAACCATACTTTTGATTGAGCAGTTTTGAAACACTCTGTCTGTAGAAAATGCAACTGGACATTCGTAGCGCTAAGTGGGTAATAGTGGAAAAAAGAATATGTTCAAATATAAACTACACAGAAGCATTGTATGAAACTTCTTTCTGTTCTGTGCATTCAACTAACAGAGTTGAACCTTACTTTTGATTGAGCCGTTCTGAAACACTCTTTCTGTAGAAACTGCAATTGGACATTCTGAGCGCTAAGAGGCCTATATTGGGAAAAAGAATGTCTACAAATAAAAACTACACAGAGGAATTGTGTGAAACTTCTTTCTGTTCTGTTTGTTCAACTAAAAGAGTTGAACCTTAGTTTTGATTGAGCCGTTCTGAAACACTCTTTCTGTAGGAAATGCAAGTGGAGATTCGGAGCGCTAAGGGGGTAATAGTGGAAAAAGGAATGTCTCCAAATATAAACTACACAGAATCATTCTGTGAAACTTCTTTCTGATCTGTGCATTCAGCTTACAGAGTTAAACCATACTTTTGATTGAGCAGATCTGAACACTCTTTCTGTAGAAAATGCAACTGGACATTTGGAGTGCTAAGAGAGTAGTAGTTGAAAAAGGAATATATTCAAATATAAACTACACAGAAGCATTCTGTGAAACTTCTTTCTGATCTGAGCATTCAGCTCACAGAGTTAAACCATACTTTTGATTGAGCAGTTTTGAAACACTCTGTCTGTAGAAAATGCAACTGGACATTCGTAGCGCTAAGTGGGTAATAGTGGAAAAAAGAATATGTTCAAATATAAACTACACAGAAGCATTGTATGAAACTTCTTTCTGTTCTGTGCATTCAACTAACAGAGTTGAACCTTACTTTTGATTGAGCCTTTCTGAAACACTCTTTCTGTAGAAACTGCAATTGGACATTCTGAGCGCTAAGAGGCCTCTATTGGGAAAAATAATATCTTCAAATAAAAACTACACAGAAGCATTGTGTGAAACTTATTCCTGATATGTTCATTAAGCTAACAGAGTTAAACCATACTTTTGATTGCGCAGTTCTGAACACTCTTTCTGTAGAAAATGCAAATGGACATTCGGAGCGCTAAGAGGGTAATAGTGGAAAAAGGAATATATTCAAATATAAACTACACAGTAGCATTCTGTGAAAATTCTTTCTGTTCTGTGCATTCAACTAACAGAGTTGAACCTTACTTTTGATTGAGCTGTTCTGAAACACTCTTTCTGTAGAAACTGCAATTGGACAGGCTAAGCGCTAAGAGGCCTATATTGGGAAAAAGAATATCTTCAAATAAAAACTACACAGATGCATTCTGTGAAACTTATTTCTGATCTGTAAATTCAGTTAACAGAGATAAAACATATTTTTGATTGAGCAGTTATGAAACACTCTTTTTGTAGAAAATGCAAGTGGAGATTCGGAGCGCTAAGAGGGTAATAGTGGAAAAAGGAATGTCTTCAAATATAAACTACACAGAATCATTCGGTGAAACTTCTTTCTGATCTGTGCATTCAGCTAACAGAGTTAAACCATACTTTTGATTGAGCAGATCTGAACACTCTTTCTGTAGAAAATGCAACTGGACATTTGGAGCGCTAAGAGCGTAGTAGTGGAAAAAGTAATATATTCAAGTATAAACTACACAGAAGCATTCTGTGAAACTTCTTTCTGATCTGAGCATTCAGCTAACAGAGTTAAACCATACTTTTGATTGAGCAGTTTTGAAACACTCTGTCTGTAGAAAATGCAACTGGACATTCGTAGCGCTAAGTGGGTAATAGTGGAAAAAAGAATATGTTCAAATATAAACTACACAGAAGCATTGTATGAAACTTCTTTCTGTTCTGTGCATTCAACTAACAGAGTTGAACCTTACTTTTGATTGAGCCGTTCTGAAACACTCTTTCTGTAGAAACTGCAATTGGACATTCTGAGCGCTAAGAGGCCTATATTGGGAAAAAGAATGTCTACAAATAAAAACTACACAGAGGAATTGTGTGAAACTTCTTTCTGTTCTGTTTGTTCAACTAAAAGAGTTGAACCTTAGTTTTGATTGAGCCGTTCTGAAACACTCTTTCTGTAGGAAATGCAAGTGGAGATTCGGAGCGCTAAGGGGGTAATAGTGGAAAAAGGAATGTCTCCAAATATAAACTACACAGAATCATTCTGTGAAACTTCTTTCTGATCTGTGCATTCAGCTTACAGAGTTAAACCATACTTTTGATTGAGCAGATCTGAACACTCTTTCTGTAGAAAATGCAACTGGACATTTGGAGTGCTAAGAGAGTAGTAGTTGAAAAAGGAATATATTCAAATATAAACTACACAGAAGCATTCTGTGAAACTTCTTTCTGATCTGAGCATTCAGCTCACAGAGTTAAACCATACTTTTGATTGAGCAGTTTTGAAACACTCTGTCTGTAGAAAATGCAACTGGACATTCGTAGCGCTAAGTGGGTAATAGTGGAAAAAAGAATATGTTCAAATATAAACTACACAGAAGCATTGTATGAAACTTCTTTCTGTTCTGTGCATTCAACTAACAGAGTTGAACCTTACTTTTGATTGAGCCTTTCTGAAACACTCTTTCTGTAGAAACTGCAATTGGACATTCTGAGCGCTAAGAGGCCTCTATTGGGAAAAATAATATCTTCAAATAAAAACTACACAGAAGCATTGTGTGAAACTTATTCCTGATATGTTCATTAAGCTAACAGAGTTAAACCATACTTTTGATTGCGCAGTTCTGAACACTCTTTCTGTAGAAAATGCAAATGGACATTCAGAGCGCTAAGAGGGTAATAGTGGAAAAAGGAATATATTCAAATATAAACTACACAGTAGCATTCTGTGAAAATTCTTTCTGTTCTGTGCATTCAACTAACAGAGTTGAACCTTACTTTTGATTGAGCCGTTCTGAAACACTCTTTCTGTAGAAACTGCAATTGGACAGGCTAAGCGCTAAGAGGCCTATATTGGGAAAAAGAATATCTTCAAATAAAAACTACACAGATGCATTCTGTGAAACTTATTTCTGATCTGTAAATTCAGTTAACACAGATAAAACATATTTTTGATTGAGCACTTATGAAACACTCTTTTTGTAGAAAATGCAAGAGGAGATTCGGAGCGCTAAGAGGGTAATAGTGGAAAAAGGAATGTCTTCAAATATAAACTACACAGAATCATTCGGTGAAACTTCTTTCTGATCTGTGCATGCAGCTAACAGAGTTAAACCATACTTTTGATTGAGCAGATCTGAACACTCTTTCTGTAGAAAATGCAACTGGACATTTGGAGCGCTAAGAGCGTAGTAGTGGAAAAAGGAATATATTCAAATATAAACTACACAGAAGCATTCTGTGAAACTTCTTTCTGATCTGAGCATTCAGCTAACAGAATTAAACCATACTTTTGATTGAGCAGTTTTGAAACACTCTGTCTGTAGAAAATGCAACTGGACATTCGTAGCGCTAAGTGGGTAATAGTGGAAAAAAGAATATGTTCAAATATAAACTACACAGAAGCATTGTATGAAACTTCTTTCTGTTCTGTGCATTCAACTAACAGAGTTGAACCTTACTTTTGATTGAGCCGTTCTGAAACACTCTTTCTGTAGAAACTGCAATTGGACATTCTGAGCGCTAAGAGGCCTATATTGGGAAAAAGAATGTCTACAAATAAAAACTACACAGAGGAATTGTGTGAAACTTCTTTCTGTTCTGTTTGTTCAACTAAAAGAGTTGAACCTTAGTTTTGATTGAGCCGTTCTGAAACACTCTTTCTGTAGGAAATGCAAGTGGAGATTCGGAGCGCTAAGGGGGTAATAGTGGAAAAAGGAATGTCTCCAAATATAAACTACACAGAATCATTCTGTGAAACTTCTTTCTGATCTGTGCATTCAGCTAACAGAGTTAAACCATACTTTTGATTGAGCAGATCTGAACACTCTTTCTGTAGAAAATGCAACTGGACATTTGGAGTGCTAAGAGAGTAGTAGTTGAAAAAGGAATATATTCAAATATAAACTACACAGAAGCATTCTGTGAAACTTCTTTCTGATCTGAGCATTCAGCTCACAGAGTTAAACCATACTTTTGATTGAGCAGTTTTGAAACACTCTGTCTGTAGAAAATGCAACTGGACATTCGTAGCGCTAAGTGGGTAATAGTGGAAAAAAGAATATGTTCAAATATAAACTACACAGAAGCAGTGTATGAAACTTCTTTCTGTTCTGTGCATTCAACTAACAGAGTTGAACCTTACTTTTGATTGAGCCTTTCTGAAACACTCTTTCTGTAGAAACTGCAATTTGACATTCTGAGCGCTAAGAGGCCTCTATTGGGAAAAATAATATCTTCAAATAAAAACTACACAGAAGCATTGTGTGAAACTTATTCCTGATATGTTCATTAAGCTAACAGAGTTAAACCATACTTTTGATTGCGCAGTTCTGAACACTCTTTCTGTAGAAAATGCAAATGGACATTCGGAGCGCTAAGAGGGTAATAGTGGAAAAAGGAATATATTCAAATATAAACTACACAGTAGCATTCTGTGAAAATTCTTTCTGTTCTGTGCATTCAACTAACAGAGTTGAACCTTACTTTTGATTGAGCCGTTCTGAAACACTCTTTCTGTAGAAACTGCAATTGGACAGGCTAAGCGCTAAGAGGCCTATATTGGGAAAAAGAATATCTTCAAATAAAAACTACACAGATGCATTCTGTGAAACTTATTTCTGATCTGTAAATTCAGTTAACAGAGATAAAACATATTTTTGATTGAGCACTTATGAAACACTCTTTTTGTAGAAAATGCAAGTGGAGATTCGGAGCGCTAAGAGGGTAATAGTGGAAAAAGGAATGTCTTCAAATATAAACTACACAGAATCATTCGGTGAAACTTCTTTCTGATCTGTGCATTCAGCTAACAGAGTTAAACCATACTTTTGATTGAGCAGATCTGAACACTCTTTCTGTAGAAAATGCAACTGGACATTTGGAGCGCTAAGAGCGTAGTAGTGGAAAAAGTAATATATTCAAGTATAAACTACACAGAAGCATTCTGTGAAACTTCTTTCTGATCTGAGCATTCAGCTAACAGAGTTAAACCATACTTTTGATTGAGCAGTTTTGAAACACTCTGTCTGTAGAAAATGCAACTGGACATTCGTAGCGCTAAGTGGGTAATAGTGGAAAAAAGAATATGTTCAAATATAAACTACACAGAAGCATTGTATGAAACTTCTTTCTGTTCTGTGCATTCAACTAACAGAGTTGAACCTTACTTTTGATTGAGCCGTTATGAAACACTCTTTCTGTAGAAACTGCAATTGGACATTCTGAGCGCTAAGAGGCCTGTATTGGGAAAAAGAATGTCTACAAATAAAAACTACACAGAGGAATTGTGTGAAACTTCTTTCTGTTCTGTTTGTTCAACTAAAAGAGTTGAACCTTAGTTTTGATTGAGCCGTTCTGAAACACTCTTTCTGTAGGAAATGCAAGTGGAGATTCGGAGCGCTAAGGGGGTAATAGTGGAAAAAGGAATGTCTCCAAATATAAACTACACAGAATCATTCTGTGAAACTTCTTTCTGATCTGTGCACTCAGCTAACAGAGTTAAACCATACTTTTGATTGAGCAGATCTGAACACTCTTTCTGTAGAAAATGCAACTGGACATTTGGAGTGCTAAGAGAGTAGTAGTTGAAAAAGGAATATATTCAAATATAAACTACACAGAAGCATTCTGTGAAACTTCTTTCTGATCTGAGCATTCAGCTCACAGAGTTAAACCATACTTTTGATTGAGCAGTTTTGAAACACTCTGTCTGTAGAAAATGCAACTGGACATTCGTAGCGCTAAGTGGGTAATAGTGGAAAAAAGAATATGTTCAAATATAAACTACACAGAAGCATTGTATGAAACTTCTTTCTGTTCTGTGCATTCAACTAACAGAGTTGAACCTTACTTTTGATTGAGCCTTTCTGAAACACTCTCTCTGTAGAAACTGCAATTTGACATTCTGAGCGCTAAGAGGCCTCTATTGGGAAAAATAATATCTTCAAATAAAAACTACACAGAAGCATTGTGTGAAACTTATTCCTGATATGTTCATTAAGCTAACAGAGTTAAACCATACTTTTGATTGCGCAGTTCTGAACACTCTTTCTGTAGAAAATGCAAATGGACATTCGGAGCGCTAAGAGGGTAATAGTGGAAAAAGGAATATATTCAAATATAAACTACACAGTAGCATTCTGTGAAAATTCTTTCTGTTCTGTGCATTCAACTAACAGAGTTGAACCTTACTTTTGATTGAGCCGTTCTGAAACACTCTTTCTGTAGAAACTGCAATTGGACAGGCTAAGCGCTAAGAGGCCTATATTGGGAAAAAGAATATCTTCAAATAAAAACTACACAGATGCATTCTGTGAAACTTATTTCTGATCTGTAAATTCAGTTAACACAGATAAAACATATTTTTGATTGAGCACTTATGAAACACTCTTTTTGTAGAAAATGCAAGTGGAGATTCGGAGCGCTAAGAGGGTAATAGTGGAAAAAGGAATGTCTTCAAATATAAACTACACAGAATCATTCGGTGAAACTTCTTTCTGATCTGTGCATGCAGCTAACAGAGTTAAACCATACTTTTGATTGAGCAGATCTGAACACTCTTTCTGTAGAAAATGCAACTGGACATTTGGAGCGCTAAGAGCGTAGTAGTGGAAAAAGGAATATATTCAAATATAAACTACACAGAAGCATTCTGTGAAACTTCTTTCTGATCTGAGCATTCAGCTAACAGAGTTAAACCATACTTTTGATTGAGCAGTTTTGAAACACTCTGTCTGTGGAAAATGCAACTGGACATTCGTAGCACTAAGTGGGTAATAGTGGAAAAAAGAATATGTTCAAATATAAACTACACAGAAGCATTGTATGAAACTTCTTTCTGTTCTGTGCATTCAACTAACAGAGTTGAACCTTACTTTTGATTGAGCCGTTCTGAAACACTCTTTCTTTAGAAACTGCAATTGGACATTCTGAGCGCTAAGAGGCCTATATTGGGAAAATGAATGTCTACAAATAAAAACTACACAGAAGAATTGTGTGAAACTGCTTTCTGTTCTGTTTGTTCAACTAAAAGAGTTGAACCTTAGTTTTGATTGAGCCGTTCTGAAACACTCTTTCTGTAGAAAATGCAAGTGGAGATTCGGAGCGCTAAGAGGGTAATAGTGGAAAAAGGAATGTCTCCAAATATAAACTACACAGAATCATTCTGTGAAACTTCTTTCTGATCTGTGCATTCAGCTAACAGAGTTAAACCATACTTTTGATTGAGCAGATCTGAACACTCTTTCTGTAGAAAATGCAACTGGACATTTGGAGCGCTAAGAGAGTAGTAGTGGAAAAAGGAATATATTCAAATATAAACTACACAGAAGCATTCTGTGAAACTTCTTTCTGATCTGAGCATTCAGCTAACAGAGTTAAACCATACTTTTGATTGAGCAGTTTTGAAACACTCTGTCTGTAGAAAATGCAACTGGACATTCGTAGCGCTAAGTGGGTAATAGTGGAAAAAAGAATATGTTCAAATATAAACTACACAGAAGCATTGTATGAAACTTCTTTCTGTTCTGTGCATTCAACTAACAGAGTTGAACCTTACTTTTGATTGAGCCTTTCTGAAACACTCTTTCTGTAGAAACTGCAATTGGACATTCTGAGCGCTAAGAGTCCTCTATTGGGAAAAATAATATCTTCAAATAAAATCTACACAGAAGAATTGTGTGAAACTTCTTTCTGTTGTGTTTGTTCAACTAAAAGAGTTGAACCTTAGTTTTGATTGAGCCGTTCTGAAACACTCTTTCTGTAGAAAATGCAAGTGGAGATTCGGAGCGCTAAGAGGGTAATAGTGGAAAAAGGAATGTCTCCAAATATAAACTACACAGAATCATTCAGTGAAACTTCTTTCTGATCTGTGCATTCAGCTAACAGGGTTAAATCATACTTTCGATTGAGCAGATCTGAACACTCTTTCTGTAGAAAATGTAACTGGACATTTGGAGCGCTAAGAGAGTAGTAGTGGAAAAAGGAATATATTCAAATATAAACTACACAGAAGCATTCTGTGAAACTTCTTTCTGATCTGAGCATTCAGCTAACAGAGTTAAACCATACTTTTGATTGAGCAGTTTTGAAACACTCTGTCTGTAGAAAATGCAACTGGACATTCGTAGCGCTAAGTGGGTAATAGTGGAAAAAAGAATATGTTCAAATATAAACTACACAGAAGCATTGTATGAAACTTCTTTCTGTTCTGTGCATTCAACTAACAGAGTTGAACCTTACTTTTGATTGAGCCTTTCTGAAACACTCTTTCTGTAGAAACTACAATTGGACATTCTGAGCGCTAAGAGGCCTCTATTGGGAAAAATAATATCTTCAAATAAAAACTACACAGAAGCATTGTGTGAAACTTATTCCTGATATGTTCATTAAGCTAACAGAGTTAAACCATACTTTTGATTGCGCAGTTCTGAACACTCTTTCTGTAGAAAATGCAAATGGACATTCGGAGCGCTAAGAGGGTAATAGTGGAAAAAGGAATATATTCAAATATAAACTACACAGTAGCATTCTGTGAAAATTCTTTCTGTTCTGTGCATTCAACTAACAGAGTTGAACCTTACTTTTGATTGAGCCGTTCTGAAACACTCTTTCTGTAGAAACTGCAATTGGAAAGGCTAAGCGCTAAGAGGCCTATATTGGGAAAAAGAATATCTTCAAATAAAAACTACACAGATGCATTCTGTGAAACTTATTTCTGATCTGTAAATTCAGTTAACACAGATAAAACATATTTTTGATTGAGCAGTTCTGAAACACTCTTTTTGTAGAAAATGCAAGTGGAGATTCGGAGCGCTAAGAGGGTAATAGTGGAAAAAGGAATGTCTTCAAATATAAACTACACAGAATCATTCGGTGAAACTTCTTTCTGATCTGTGCATGCAGCTAACAGTGTTAAACCATACTTTTGATTGAGCAGATCTGAACACTCTTTCTGTAGAAAATGCAACTGGACATTTGGAGCGCTAAGAGCGTAGTAGTGGAAAAAGGAATATATTCAAATATAAACTACACAGAAGCATTCTGTGAATCTTCTTTCTGATCTGAGCATTCAGCTAACAGAGTTAAACCATACTTTTGATTGAGCAGTTTTGAAACACTCTGTCTGTGGAAAATGCAACTGGACATTCGTAGCACTAAGTGGGTAATAGTGGAAAAAAAATATGTTCAAATATAAACTACACAGAAGCATTGTATGAAACTTCTTTCTGTTCTGTGCATTCAACTAACAGAGTTGAACCTTACTTTTGATTGAGCCTTTCTGAAACACTCTTTCTGTAGAAACTGCAATTGGACATTCTGAGCGCTAAGAGGCCTCTATTGGGAAAAATAATATCTTCAAATAAAAACTACACAGAAGAATTGTGTGAAACTTCTTTCTGTTCTGTTTGTTCAACTAAAAGAGTTGAACCTTAGTTTTGATTGAGCCGTTCTGAAACACTCTTTCTGTAGAAAATGCAAGTGGAGATTCGGAGCGCTAAGAGGGTAATAGTGGAAAAAGGAATATATTCAAATATAAACTACACAGAAGCATTCTGTGAAACTTCTTTCTGATCTGAGCATTCAGCTAACAGAGTTAAACCATACTTTTGATTGAGCAGTTTTGAAACACTCTCTCTGTAGGAAATGCAACTGGACATTCGTAGCGCTAAGTGGGTAATAGTGGAAAAAAGAATATGTTCAAATATAAACTACACAGAAGCATTGTATGAAACTTCTTTCTGTTCTGTGCATTCAACTAACAGAGTTGAACCTTACTTTTGATTGAGCCGTTCTGAAACACTCTTTCTGTAGAAACTGCAATTGGACATTCTGAGCGCTAACAGGCCTATATTGGGAAAAATAATATCTACAAATAAAAACTACACAGAAGAATTGTGTGAAACTTCTTCCTGTTCTGTTTGTTCAACTAAAAGAGTTGAACCTTAGTTTTGACTGAGCCGTTCTGAAACACTCTTTCTGTAGAAAATGCAAGTGGAGATTCGGAGCGCTAAGAGGGTAATAGTGGAAAAAGAAATGTCTTCAAATATAAACTACACAGAATCATTCGGTGAAACTTCTTTCTGATCTGTGCATTCAGCTAACAGAGTTAAAACATACTTTTGATTGAGCAGATCTGAACACTCTTTCTGTTGAAAATGGAACTGGACATTTGGAGCGCTAAGAGCGTAGTAGTGGAAAAAGGAATATATTCAAATATAAACTACACAGAAACATTCTGTGAAACTTCTTTCTGATCTGAGCATTCAGCTAACAGAGCTAAACCATACTTTTGATTGAGCAGTTTTGAAACACTCTGTCTGTAGAAAACGCAACTGGACATACGTAGCGCTAAGTGGGTAATAGTGGAAAAAAAATATGTTCAAATATAAACTACACAGAAGCATTGTATGAAACTTCTTTCTCTTCTGTGCATTCAACTAACAGAGTTGAACCTTACTTTTGATTGAGCCTTTCTGAAACACTCTTTCTGTAGAAACTGCAATTGGACATTCTGAGCGCTAAGAGGCCTATATTGGGAAAAATAATATCTTCAAATAAAAACTACACAGAAGCATTGTGTGAAACTTATTTCTGATATGTTCATTAAGCTAACAGAGTTAAACCATACTTTTGATTGCGCAGTTCTGAATACTCTTTCTGTAGAAAATGCAAGTGGACATTCGGAGCGCTAAGAGGGTAATAGTGGAAAAAGGAATATATTCAAATATAAAATACACAGTAGCATTCTGTGAAAATTCTTTCTGTTCTGTGCATTCAACTAACAGAGTTGAACCTTACTTTTGATTGAGCTGTTCTGAAACACTCTTTCTATAGAAACGGCAATTGGATATGCTAAGCGCTAAGAGGCCGACATTGGGAAAAAAATATCTTCAAATAAAAACTACACAGATGCATTCTGTGAAACTTATTTCTGATCTGTAAATTCAGTTAACAGAGATAAAACATATTTTTGATTGAGCAGTTATGAAACACTCTTTTTGTAGAAAATGCAAGTGGAGATTCGGAGCACTAAGAGGGTAATAGTGGAAAAAGGAATGTCTTCAAATATAAACTACACGGAATCATTCGGTGAAATTTCTTTCTGATCTGTGCATTCAGCTAACAGAGTTAAACCATACTTTTGATTGAGCAGATCTGAACACTCTTTCTGTAGAAAATGCAACTGGACATTTGGAGCGCTAAGAGCGTAGTAGTGGAAAAAGGAATATATTCAAATATAAACTACACAGAAGCATTCTGTGAAACTTCTTTCTGATCTGAGCATTCAGCTAACAGAGTTAAACCATACTTTTGATTGAGCAGTTTTGAAACACTCTGTCTGTAGAAAATGCAACTGGACATTCGTAGCGCTAAGTGGGTAATAGTGGAAAAAAGAATATGTTCAAATATAAACTACACAGAAGCATTGTATGAAACTTCTTTCTGTTCTGTGCATTCAACTAACAGAGTTGAACCTTACTTTTGATTGAGCCGTTCTGAAACACTCTTTCTGTAGAAACTGCAATTGGACATTCTGAGCGCTAAGAGGCCTATATTGGGAAAAAGAATGTCTACAAATAAAAACTACACAGAAGAATTGTGTGAAACTTCTTCCTGTTCTGTTTGTTCAACTAAAAGAGTTGAACCTTAGTTTTGATTGAGCCGTTCTGAAACATTCTTTCTGTAGAAAATGCAAGTTTAGATTCGGAGCGCTAAGAGGGTAATAGTGGAAAAAGTAATGTCTTCAAATATAAACTACACAGAATCATTCGGTGAAACTTCTTTCTGATCTGTGCATTCAGCTAACAGAGTTAAAACATACTTTTGATTGAGCAGATCTGAACACTCTTTCTGTTGAAAATGCAACTGGACATTTGGAGCGCTAAGAGAGTAGTAGTGGAAAAAGGAATATATTCAAATATAAACTACACAGAAACATTCTGTGAAACTTCTTTCTGATCTGAGCATTCAGCTAACAGAGCTAAACCATACTTTTGATTGAGCAGTTTTGAAACACTCTGTCTGTAGAAAAGGCAACTGGACATTCGTAGCGCTAAGTGGGTAATAGTGGAAAAAAGTATATGTTCAAATATAAACTAAACAGAAGCATTGTATGAAACTCCTTTCTGTTCTGTTCATTCAACTAACAGAGTTGAACCTTACTTTTGATTGAGCCTTTCTGAAACACTCTTTCTGTAGAAACTGAAATTGGACATTCTGAGCGCTAAGAGGCCTATATTGGGAAAAATAATATCTTCAAATAAAAACTACACAGAAGCATTGTGTGAAACTTATTTCTGATATGTTCATTAAGCTAACAGAGTTAAACCATACTTTTGATTGCGCAGTTCTGAACACTCTTTCTGTAGAAAATGCAAGTGGACATTCGGAGCGCTAAGAGGGTAATAGTGGAAAAAGGAATATATTCAAATATAAACTACACAGTAGCATTCTGTGAAAATACTTTCTGTTCTGTGCATTCAACTAACAGAGTTAAACCTTACTTTTGATTGAGCCGTTCTGAAACACTCTTTCTGTAGAAACTGCAATTGGACATGCTTAGCGCTAAGAGGCCTACATTGGGAAAAAGAATATCTTCAAATAAAAACTACACAGATGCATTCTGTGAAACTTATTTCTGATCTGTAAATTCAGTTAACAGAGATAAAACATATTTTTGATTGAGCAGTTATGAAACACTCTTTTTGTAGAAAATGCAAGTGGAGATTCGGAGCGCTAAGAGGGTAATAGTGGAAAAAGGAATGTCTTCAAATATAAACTACACGGAATCATTCGGTGAAACTTCTTTCTGATCTGTGCATTCAGCTAACAGAGTTAAACCATACTTTTGATTGAGCAGATCTGAACACTCTTTCTGTAGAAAATGCAACTGGACATTTGGAGCGCTAAGAGCGTAGTAGTGGAAAAAGGAATATATTCAAATATAAACTACACAGAAGCATTCTGTGAAACTTCTTTCTCATCTGAGCATTCAGCTAACAGAGTTAAACCATACTTTTGATTGAGCAGTTTTGAAACACTCTGTCTGTAGAAAATGCAACTGGACATTCGTAGCGCTAAGTGAGTAATAGTGGAAACAAGAATATGTTCAAATATAAACTACACAGAAGCATTGTATGAAACTTCTTTCTGTTCTGTGCATTCAACTAACAGAGTTGAACTTTACTTTTGATTGAGCCGTTCTGAAACACTCTTTCTGTAGAAACTGCAATTGGACATTCTGAGCGCTAAGAGGCCTATATTGGGAAAAAGAATGTCTACAAATAAAAACTACACAGAAGAATTGTGTGAAACTTCTTCCTGTTCTGTTTGTTCAACTAAAAGAGTTGAACCTTAGTTTTGATTGAGCCGTTCTGAAACACTCTTTCTGTAGAAAATGCAAGTGGAGATTCAGAGCGCTAAGAGGGTAATAGTGGAAAAAGTAATGTCTTCAAATATAAACTACACAGAATCATTCGGTGAAACTTCTTTCTGATCTGTGCATTCAGCTAACAGAGTTAAAACATACTTTTGATTGAGCAGATCTGAACACTCTTTCTGTTGAAAATGCAACTGGACATTTGGAGCGCTAAGAGAGTAGTAGTGGAAAAAGGAATATATTCAAATATAAACTACACAGAAACATTCTGTGAAACTTCTTTCTGATCTGAGCATTCAGCTAACAGAGCTAAACCATACTTTTGATTGAGCAGTTTTGAAACTCTCTGTCTGTAGAAAACGCAACTGGACATTCGTAGCGCTAAGTGGGTAATAGTGGAAAAAAGAATATGTTCAAATATAAACTACACAGAAGCATTGTATGAAACTCCTTTCTGTTCTGTTCATTCAACTAACAGAGTTGAACCTTACTTTTGATTGAGCCTTTCTGAAACACTCTTTCTGTAGAAACTGAAATTGGACATTCTGAGCGCTAAGAGGCCTATATTGGGAAAAATAATATCTTCAAATAAAAACTACACAGAAGCATTGTGTGAAATTTATTTCTGATATGTTCATTAAGCTAACAGAGTTAAACCATACTTTTGATTGCGCAGTTCTGAACACTCTTTCTGTAGAAAATGCAAGTGGACATTCGGAGCGCTAAGAGGGTAATAGTGGAAAAAGAAATATATTCAAATATAAACTAAACAGTAGCATTCGGTGAAAATTCTTTCTGTTCTGTGCATTCAACTAACAGAGTTGAACCTTACTTTTGATTGAGCCGTTCTGAAACACTCTTTCTGTAGAAACTGCAATTGGACATGCTTAGCGCTAAGAGGCCTACATTGGGAAAAAGAATATCTTCAAATAAAAACTACACAGATGCATTCTGTGAAACTTATTTCTGATCTGTAAATTCAGTTAACAGAGATAAAACATATTTTTGATTGAGCAGTTATGAAACACTCTTTTTGTAGAAAATGCAAGTGGAGATTCGGAGCACTAAGAGGGTAATAGTGGAAAAAGGAATGTCTTCAAATATAAACTACACGGAATCATTCGGTGAAACTTCTTTCTGATCTGTGCATTCAGCTAACAGAGTTAAACAATACTTTTGATTGAGCAGATCTGAACACTCTTTCTGTAGAAAATGCAACTGGACATTTGGAGCGCTAAGAGCGTAGTAGTGGAAAAAGGAATATATTCAAATATAAACTACACAGAAGCATTCTGTGAAACTTCTTTCTGATCTGAGCATTCAGCTAACAGAGTTAAACCATACTTTTGATTGAGCAGTTTTGAAACACTCTGTCTGTAGAAAATGCAACTGGACATTCGTAGCGCTAAGTGGGTAATGGTGGAAAAAAGAATATGTTCAAATATAAACTACACAGAAGCATTGTATGAAACTTCTTTCTGTTCTGTGCATTCAACTAACAGAGTTGAACCTTACTTTTGATTGAGCCGTTCTGAAACACTCTTTCTGTAGAAACTGCAATTGGACATTCTGAGCGCTAAGAGGCCTATATTGGGAAAAAGAATGTCTACAAATAAAAACTACACAGAAGAATTGTGTGAAACTTCTTTCTGTTCTGTTTGTTCAACTAAAAGATTTGAACCTTAGTTTTGATTGAGCCGTTCTGAAACACTCTTTCTGTAGAAAATGCAAGTGGAGATTCAGAGCGCTAAGAGGGTAATAGTGGAAAAAGGAATGTCTCCAAATATAAACTACACAGAATCATTCTGTGAAACTTCTTTCTGATCTGTGCATTCAGCTAACAGAGTTAAACCATACTTTTGATTGAGCAGATCTGAACACTCTTTCTGTAGAAAATGCAACTGGACATTTGGAGCGCTAAGAGAGTAGTAGTGGAAAAAGGAATATATTCAAATATAAACTACACAGAAGCATTCTGTGAAACATCTTTCTGATCTGAGCATTCAGCTAACAGAGTTAAACCATACTTTTGATTGAGCAGTTTTGAAACACTCTGTCTGTAGAAAATGCAACTGGACATTCGTAGCGCTAAGTGTGTAATAGTGGAAAAAAGAATATGTTCAAATATAAACTACACAGAAGCATTGTATGAAACTTCTTTCTGTTCTGTGCATTCAACTAACAGAGTTGAACCTTACTTTTGATTGAGCCTTTCTGAAACACTCTTTCTGTAGAAACTGCAATTGGACATTCTGAGCGCTAAGAGGCCTCTATTGGGAAAAATAATATCTTCAAATAAAAACTACACAGAAGCATTGTATGAAACTCCTTTCTGTTCTGTTCATTCAACTAACAGAGTTGAACCTTACTTTTGATTGAGCCTTTCTGAAACACTCTTTCTGTAGAAACTGCAATTGGACATTCTGAGCGCTAAGAGGCCTATATTGGGAAAAATAATATCTTCAAATAAAAACTACACAGAAGCATTGTGTGAAACTTATTTCTGATATGTTCATTAAGCTAACAGAGTTAAACCATACTTTTGATTGCGCAGTTCTGAACACTCTTTCTGTAGAAAATGAAAGTGGACATTCGGAGTGCTAAGAGGGAAATAGTGGAAAAAGGAATGTCTTCAAATATAAACTACACAGAATCATTCGGTGAAACTTCTTTCTGATCTGTGCATTCAGCTAACAGAGTTAAACCATACTTTTGATTGAGCAGATCTGAACACTCTTTCTGTAGAAAATGCAACTGGACATTTGGAGCGCTAAGAGCGTAGAAGTGGAAAAAGGAATATATTCAAATATAAACTACACAGTAGCATTCTGTGAAACTTCTTTCTGTTCTGTGCATTCAACTAACAGAGTTGAACCTTACTTTTGATTGAGCGGTTCTGAAACACTCTTTCTGTAGAGACTGCAATTGGACATGCTAAGCGCTAAGAGGCCTACATTGGGAAAAAGAATATCTTCAAATAAAAACTACACAGATGCATTCTGTGAAACTTATTTCTGATCTGTAAATTCAGTTAACAGAGATAAAACATATTTTTGATTGAGCAGTTATGAAACACTCTTTTTGTAGAAAATGCAAGTGGAGATTCGGAGCGCTAAGAGGGTAATAGTGGAAAAAGGAATGTCTTCAAATATAAACTACACAGAATCATTCTGTGAAACTTCTTTCTGATCTGTGCATTCAGCTAACAGAGTTAAACCATACTTTTGATTGAGCAGATCTGAACACTCTTTCTGTAGAAAATGCAACTGGACATTTGGAGCGCTAAGAGAGTAGTAGTGGAAAAAGGAATATATTCAAATATAAACTACACAGAAGCATTCTGTGAAAATTCTTTCTGATCTGAGCATTCAGCTAACAGAGTTAAACCATACTTTTGATTGTGCAGTTTTGAAACACTCTGTCTGTAGAAAATGCAACTGGACATTCGTAGCGCTAAGTGGGTAAGAGTGGAAAAATAATATGTTCAAATATAAACTACACAGAAGCATTGTATGAAACTTCTTTCTGTTCTGTGCATTCAACTAACAGAGTTGAACCTTACTTTTGATTGAGCCTTTCTGAAAAACTCTTTCTGTAGAAACTGCAATTGGACATTCTGAGCGCTAAGAGGCCTATATTGGGAAAAATAATATCTTCAAATAAAAACTACACAGAAGCATTGTGTGAAACTTATTTCTGATATGTTCATTAAGCTAACAGAGTTAAACCATACTTTTGATTGCGCAGTTCTGAACACTGTTTCTGTAGAAAATGCAAGTGGACATTCGGAGCGCTAAGAGGGTAATAGTGGAAAAAGGAATATATTCAAATATAAACTACACAGTAGCATTCTGTGAAAATTCTTTCTGTTCTGTGCATTCAACTAACAGAGTTGAACCTTACTTTTGATTGAGCCGTTCTGAAACACTCTTTCTGTAGAAACTGCAATTGGACAGGCTAAGCGCTAAGAGGCCTACATTGGGAAAAAGAATACCTTCAAATAAAAACTACACAGATGCATTCTGTGAAACTTATTTCTGATCTGTAAATTCAGTTAACAGAGATAAAACATATTTTTGATTGAGCAGTTATGAAACACTCTTTTTGTAGAAAATGCAAGTGGAGATTCGGAGCGCTAAGAGGGTAATAGTGGAAAAAGGAATGTCTTCAAACATAAACTACACAGAATCATTCAGTGAAACTTCTTTCTGATCTGTGCATTCAGCTAACAGAGTTAAACCATAGTTTTGATTGAGCAGATCTGAACACTCTTTCTGTAGAAAATGCAACTGGACATTTCGAGCGCTAAGAGCGTAGTAGTGGAAAAAGGAATATATTCAAATATAAACTACACAGAAGCATTCAGTGAAACTTCTTTCTGATCTGAGCATTCAGCTAACAGAGTTAAACCATACTTTTGATTGAGCAGTTTTGAAACACTCTGTCTGTAGAAAATGCAACTGGACATTCGTAGCGCTAAGTGGGTAATAGTGGAAAAAAGAATATGTTCAAATATAAACTACACAGAAGCATTGTATGAAACTTCTTTCTGTTCTGTGCATTCAACTAACAGAGTTGAACCTTACTTTTGATTGAGCCGTTCTGAAACACTCTTTCTGTAGAAACTGCAATTGGACATTCTGAGCGCTAAGAGGCCTATATTGGGAAAAAGAATGTCTACAAATAAAAACTACACAGAAGAATTGTGTGAAACTTCTTTCTGTTCTGTTTGTTCAACTAAAAGAGTTGAACCTTAGTTTTGATTGAGCCGTTCTGAAACACTCTTTCTGTAGAAAATGCAAGTGGAGATTCGGAGCGCTAAGAGGGTAATAGTGGAAAAAGGAATGTCTCCAAATATAAACTACACAGAATCATTCTGTGAAACTTCTTTCTGATCTGTGCATTCAGCTAACAGAGTTAAACCATACTTTTGATTGAGCAGATCTGAACACTCTTTCTGTAGAAAATGCAACTGGACATTTGGAGCGCTAAGAGAGTAGTAGTGGAAAAAGGAATATATTCAAATATAAACTACACAGAAGCATTCTGTGAAACTTCTTTCTGATCTGAGCATTCAGCTAACAGAGTTAAACCATACTTTTGATTGAGCAGTTTTGAAACACTCTGTCTGTAGAAAATGCAACTGGACATTCGTAGCGCTAAGTGGGTAATAGTGGAAAAATAATATGTTCAAATATAAACTACACAGAATCATTGTATGAAACTTCTTTCTGTTCTGTGCATTCAACTAACAGAGTTGAACCTTACTTTTGATTGAGCCTTTCTGAAACACTCTTTCTGTAGAAACTGCAATTGGACATTCTGAGCGCTAAGAGGCCTATATTGGGAAAAATAATATCTTCAAATAAAAACTACACAGAAGCATTGTGTGAAACTTATTTCTGATATGTTCATTAAGCTAACAGAGTTAAACCATACTTTTGATTGCGCAGTTCTGAACACTCTTTCTGTAGAAAATGCAAGTGGACATTCGGAGCGCTAAGAGGGTAATAGTGGAAAAAGGAATATATACAAATATAAACTACACAGTAGCATTCTGTGAAACTTCTTTCTGTTCTGTGCATTCAACTAACAGTGTTGAACCTTATTTTGATTGAGCCGTTCTGAAACACTCTTTCTGTAGAAACTGAAATTGGACATGCTAAGCGCTAAGAGGCCTTCATTGGGAAAAAGAATATCTTCAAATAAAAACTACACAGATGCATTCTGTGAAACTTATTTCTGATCTGTAAATTCAGTTAACAGAGATAAAACATATTTTTGATTGAGCAGTTATGAAACACTCTTTTTGTAGAAAATGCAAGTGGAGATTCGGAGCGCTAAGAAGGTAATAGTGGAAAAAGGAATGTCTTCAAACATAAACTACACAGAATCATTCAGTGAAACTACTTTCTGATCTGTGCATTCAGCTAACAGAGTTAAACCATAGTTTTGATTGAGCAGATCTGAACACTCTTTCTGTAGATAATGCAACAGGACATTTCGAGCGCTAAGAGCGTAGTAGTGGAAAAAGGAATATATTCAAATATAAACTACACAGAAGCATTCTGTGAAACTTCTTTCTGATCTGAGCATTCAGCTAACAGAGTTTAACCATACTTTTGATTGAGCAGTTTTGAAACACTCTGTCTGTAGAAAATGCAACTGGACATTCGTAGCGCTAAGTGGGTAATAGTGGAAAAAAGAATATGTTCAAATATAAACTACACAGAAGCATTGTATGAAACTTCTTTCTGTTCTGTGCATTCAACTAACAGAGTTGAACCTTACTTTTGATTGAGCCGTTCTGAGACACTCTTTCTGTAGAAACTGCAATTGGACATTCTGAGCGCTAAGAGGCCTATATTGGGAAAAAGAATGTCTACAAATAAAAACTACACAGAAGAATTGTGTGAAACTTCTTTCTGTTCTGTTTGTTCAACTAAAAGAGTTGAACCTTAGTTTTGATTGAGCCATTCTGAAACACTCTTTCTGTAGAAAATGCAAGTGGAGATTCGGAGCGCTAAGAGGGTAATAGTGGAAAAAGGAATGTCTCCAAATATAAACTACACAGAATCATTCTGTGAAACTTCTTTCTGATCTGTGCATTCAGCTAACAGAGTTAAACCATACTTTTGATTGAGCAGATCTGAACACTCTTTGTGTAGAAAATGCAACTGGACATTTGGAGCGCTAAGAGAGTAGTATGGAAAAAGGAATATATTCAAATATAAACTACACAGAAGCATTCTGTGGAACTTCTTTCTGATCTGAGCATTCAGCTAACAGAGTTAAACCATACTTTTGATTGAGCAGTTTTGAAACACTCTGTCTGTAGAAAATGCAACTGGACATTCGTAGCGCTAAGTGGGTAATAGTGGAAAAATAATATGTTCAAATATAAACTACACAGAAGCATTGTATGAAACTTCTTTCTGTTCTGTGCATTCAACTAACAGAGTTGAACCTTACATTTGATTGAGCCTTTCTGAAACACTCTTTCTGTAGAAACTGCAATTGGACATTCTGAGCGCTAAGAGGCCTCTATTGGGAAAAATAATATCTTCAAATAAAAACTACACAGAAGCATTGTGTGAAACATATTTCTGATATGTTCATTAAGCTAACAGAGTTAAACCATACTTTTGATTGCGCAGTTCTGAACACTCTTTCTGTAGAAAATGCAAGTGGACATTCGGAGCGCTAAGAGGGTAATAGTGGAAAAAGGAATATATTCAAATATAAACTACACAGTAGCATTCTGTGAAAATTCTTTCTGTTCTGTGCATTCAACTAACAGAATTGAACCTTACTTTTGATTGAGCCGTTCTGAAACACTCTTTCTGTAGAAACTGCAATTGGACATGCTAATTTCTAAGAGGCCTACATTGGGAAAAAGAATATCTTCAAATAAAAACTACACAGATGCATTCTGTGAAACTTATTTCTGATCTGTAAATTCAGTTAACAGAGATAAAACATATTTTTGATTGAGCAGTTATGAAACACTCTTTTTGTAGAAAATGCAAGGGGAGATTCGGAGCGCTAAGAGGGTAATAGTGGAAAAAGGAATGTCTTCAAATATAAACTACACAGAATCATTCGGTGAAACTTCTTTCTGATCTGTGCATTCAGCTAACAGAGTTAAACCATACTTTTGATTGAGCAGATCTGAACACTCTTTCTGTAGAAAATGCAACTGGACATTTGGAGCGCTAAGAGCGTAGAAGTGGAAAAAGGAATATATTCAAATATAAACTACACAGTAGCATTCTGTGAAACTTCTTTCTGTTCTGTGCATTCAACTAACAGAGTTGAACCTTACTTTTGATTGAGCGGTTCTGAAACACTCTTTCTGTAGAGACTGCAATTGGACATGCTAAGCGCTAAGAGGCCTACATTGGGAAAAAGAATATCTTCAAATAAAAACTACACAGATGCATTCTGTGAAACTTATTTCTGATCTGTAAATTCAGTTAACAGAGATAAAACATATTTTTGATTGAGCAGTTATGAAACACACTTTTTGTAGAAAATGCAAGTGGAGATTCGGAGCGCTAAGAGGGTAATAGTGGAAAAAGGAATGTCTTCAAATATAAACTACACAGAATCATTCGGTGAAACTTCTTTCTGATCTGTGCATTCAGCTAACAGAGTTAAACCACACTTTTGATTTAGCAGATCTGAACACTCTTTCTGTAGAAAATGCAACTGGACATTTGGAGCGCTAAGAGCGTAGTAGTGGAAAAAGGAATATATTCAAATATAAACTACACAGAAGCATTCTGTGAAACTTCTTTCTGATCTGAGCATTTAGCTAACAGAGTTAAACCATACTTTTGATTGAGCAGTTTTGAAACACTCTGTCTGTAGAAAATGCAACTGGACACTCGTAGCGCTAAGTGGGTAATAGTGGAAAAAAGAATATGTTCAAATATAAACTACACAGAAACATTGTATGAAACTTCTTTCTGTTCTGTGCATTCAACTAACAGAGTTGAACCTTACTTTTGATTGAGCCGTTCTGAAACACTCTTTCTGTAGAAACTGCATTTGGACATTCTGAGCGCTAAGAGGCCTATATTGGGAAAAAGAATGTCTACAAATAAAAACTACACAGAAGAATTGTGTGAAACTTCTTTCTGTTCTGTTTGTTCAACTAAAAGAGTTGAACTTTAGTTTTGATTGAGCCGATCTGAAACACTCTTTCTGTAGAAAATGCAAGTGGAGATTCGGAGCGCTAAGACGGTAATAGTGGAAAAAGGAATGTCTCCAAATATAAACTACACAGAATCATTCTGTGAAACTTCTTTCTGATCTGTGCATTCAGCTAACAGAGTTAAACCATACTTTTGATTGAGCAGATCTGAACACTCTTTCTGTAGAAAATGCAACTGGACATTTGGAACGCTAAGAGAGTAGTAGTGGAAAAAGGAATATATTCAAATATAAACTACACAGAAGCATTCTGTGAAACTTCTTTCTGATCTGAGCATTCAGCTAACAGAGTTAAACCATACTTTTGATTGTGCAGTTTTGAAACACTCTGTCTGTAGAAAATGCAACTGGACATTCGTAGCGCTAAGTGGGTAAGAGTGGAAAAATAATATGTTCAAATATAAACTACACAGAAGCATTGTATGAAACTTCTTTCTGTTCTGTGCATTCAACTAACAGAGTTGAACCTTACTTTTGATTGAGCCTTTCTGAAACACTCTTTCTGTAGAAACTGCAATTGGACATTCTGAGCGCTAAGAGGCCTATATTGGGAAAAATAATATCTTCAAATAAAAACTACACAGAAGCATTGTGTGAAACTTATTTCTGATATGTTCATTAAGCTAACAGAGTTAAACCATACTTTTGATTGCGCAGTTCTGAACACTGTTTCTGTAGAAAATGCAAGTGGACATTCGGAGCGCTAAGAGGGTAATAGTGGAAAAAGTAATATATTCAAATATAAACTACACAGTAGCATTCTGTGAAAATTCTTTCTGTTCTGTGCATTCAACTAACAGAGTTGAACCTTACTTTTGATTGAGCCGTTCTGAAACACTCTTTCTGTAGAAACTGCAATTGGACATGCTAAGCGCTAAGAGGCCTACATTGGGAAAAAGAATACCTTCAAATAAAAACTACACAGATGCATTCTGTGAAACTTATTTCTGATCTGTAAATTCAGTTAACAGACATAAAACATATTTTTGATTGAGCAGTTATGAAACACTCTTTTTGTAGAAAATGCAAGTGGAGATTCGGAGCGCTAAGAGGGTAATAGTGGAAAAAGGAATGTCTTCAAACATAAACTACACAGAATCATTCAGTGAAACTTCTTTCTGATCTGTGCATTCAGCTAACAGAGTTAAACCATAGTTTTGATTGAGCAGATCTGAACACTCTTTCTGTAGAAAATGCAACTGGACATTTCGAGCGCTAAGAGCGTAGTAGTGGAAAAAGGAATATATTCAAATATAAACTACACAGAAGCATTCAGTGAAACTTCTTTCTGATCTGAGCATTCAGCTAACAGAGTTAAACCATACTTTTGATTGAGCAGTTTTGAAACACTCTGTCTGTAGAAAATGCAACTGGACATTCGTAGCGCTAAGTGGGTAATAGTGGAAAAAAGAATATGTTCAAATATAAACTACACAGAAGCATTGTATGAAACTTCTTTCTGTTCTGTGCATTCAACTAACAGAGTTGAACCTTACTTTTGATTGAGCCGTTCTGAAACACTCTTTCTGTAGAAACTGCAATTGGACATTCTGAGCGCTAAGAGGCCTATATTGGGAAAAAGAATGTCTACAAATAAAAACTACACAGAAGAATTGTGTGAAACTTCTTTCTGTTCTGTTTGTTCAACTAAAAGAGTTGAACCTTAGTTTTGATTGAGCCGTTCTGAAACACTCTTTCTGTAGAAAATGCAAGTGGAGATTCGGAGCGCTAAGAGGGTAATAGTGGAAAAAGGAATGTCTCCAAATATAAACTACACAGAATCATTCTGTGAAACTTCTTTCTGATCTGTGCATTCAGCTAACAGAGTTAAACCATACTTTTGATTGAGCAGATCTGAACACTCTTTCTGTAGAAAATGCAACTGGACACTTGGAGCGCTAAGAGAGTAGTAGTGGAAAAAGGAATATATTCAAATATAAACTACACAGAAGCATTCTGTGAAACTTCTTTCTGATCTGAGCATTCAGCTAACAGAGTTAAACCATACTTTTGATTGAGCAGTTTTGAAACACTCTGTCTGTAGAAAATGCAACTGGACATTCGTAGCGCTAAGTGGGTAATAGTGGAAAAATAATATGTTCAAATATAAACTACACAGAAGCATTGTATGAAACTTCTTTCTGTTCTGTGCATTCAACTAACAGAGTTGAACCTTACTTTTGATTGAGCCTTTCTGAAACACTCTTTCTGTAGAAACTGCAATTGGACATTCTGAGCGCTAAGAGGCCTATATTGGGAAAAATAATATCTTCAAATAAAAACTACACAGAAGCATTGTGTGAAACTTATTTCTGATATGTTCATTAAGCTAACAGAGTTAAACCATACTTTTGATTGCGCAGTTCTGAACACTGTTTCTGTAGAAAATGCAAGTGGACATTCGGAGCGCTAAGAGGGTAATAGTGGAAAAAGGAATATATTCAAATATAAACTACACAGTAGCATTCTGTGAAAATTCTTTCTGTTCTGTGCATTCAACTAACAGAGTTGAACCTTACTTTTGATTGAGCCGTTCTGAAACACTCTTTCTGTAGAAACTGCAATTGGACATGCTAAGCGCTAAGAGGCCTACATTGGGAAAAAGAATACCTTCAAATAAAAACTACACAGATGCATTCTGTGAAACTTATTTCTGATCTGTAAATTCAGTTAACAGACATAAAACATATTTTTGATTGAGCAGTTATGAAACACTCTTTTTGTAGAAAATGCAAGTGGAGATTCGGAGCGCTAAGAGGGTAAT
Organism: Symphalangus syndactylus; assembly: GCF_028878055.3. Taxonomy (NCBI): domain Eukaryota; kingdom Metazoa; phylum Chordata; class Mammalia; order Primates; family Hylobatidae; genus Symphalangus; species Symphalangus syndactylus. The sequence continues at coordinate 13,429,423 of NC_072447.2, read as the reverse complement.
AGTGGAAAAAGGAATGTCTTCAAACATAAACTACACAGAATCATTCAGTGAAACTTCTTTCTGATCTGTGCATTCAGCTAACAGAGTTAAACCATAGTTTTGATTGAGCAGATCTGAACACTCTTTCTGTAGAAAATGCAACTGGACATTTCGAGCGCTAAGAGCGTAGTAGTGGAAAAAGGAATATATTCAAATATAAACTACACAGAAGCATTCAGTGAAACTTCTTTCTGATCTGAGCATTCAGCTAACAGAGTTAAACCATACTTTTGATTGAGCAGTTTTGAAACACTCTGTCTGTAGAAAATGCAACTGGACATTCGTAGCGCTAAGTGGGTAATAGTGGAAAAAAGAATATGTTCAAATATAAACTACACAGAAGCATTGTATGAAACTTCTTTCTGTTCTGTGCATTCAACTAACAGAGTTGAACCTTACTTTTGATTGAGCCGTTCTGAAACACTCTTTCTGTAGAAACTGCAATTGGACATTCTGAGCGCTAAGAGGCCTATATTGGGAAAAAGAATGTCTACAAATAAAAACTACACAGAAGAATTGTGTGAAACTTCTTTCTGTTCTGTTTGTTCAACTAAAAGAGTTGAACCTTAGTTTTGATTGAGCCGTTCTGAAACACTCTTTCTGTAGAAAATGCAAGTGGAGATTCGGAGCGCTAAGAGGGTAATAGTGGAAAAAGGAATGTCTCCAAATATAAACTACACAGAATCATTCTGTGAAACTTCTTTCTGATCTGTGCATTCAGCTAACAGAGTTAAACCATACTTTTGATTGAGCAGATCTGAACACTCTTTCTGTAGAAAATGCAACTGGACACTTGGAGCGCTAAGAGAGTAGTAGTGGAAAAAGGAATATATTCAAATATAAACTACACAGAAGCATTCTGTGAAACTTCTTTCTGATCTGAGCATTCAGCTAACAGAGTTAAACCATACTTTTGATTGAGCAGTTTTGAAACACTCTGTCTGTAGAAAATGCAACTGGACATTCGTAGCGCTAAGTGGGTAATAGTGGAAAAATAATATGTTCAAATATAAACTACACAGAAGCATTGTATGAAACTTCTTTCTGTTCTGTGCATTCAACTAACAGAGTTGAACCTTACTTTTGATTGAGCCTTTCTGAAACACTCTTTCTGTAGAAACTGCAATTGGACATTCTGAGCGCTAAGAGGCCTATATTGGGAAAAATAATATCTTCAAATAAAAACTACACAGAAGCATTGTGTGAAACTTATTTCTGATATGTTCATTAAGCTAACAGAGTTAAACCATACTTTTGATTGCTCAGTTCTGAACACTCTTTCTGTAGAAAATGCAAGTGGACATTCGGAGCGCTAAGAGGGTAATAGTGGAAAAAGGAATATATACAAATATAAACTACACAGTAGCATTCTGTGAAACTTCTTTCTGTTCTGTGCATTCAACTAACAGAGTTGAACCTTATTTTGATTGAGCCGTTCTGAAACACTCTTTCTGTAGAAACTGAAATTGGACATGCTAAGCGCTAAGAGGCCTTCATTGGGAAAAAGAATATCTTCAAATAAAAACTACACAGATGCATTCTGTGAAACTTATTTCTGATCTGTAAATTCAGTTAACAGAGATAAAACATATTTTTGACTGAGCAGTTATGAAACACTCTTTTTGTAGAAAATGCAAGTGGAGATTCGGAGCGCTAAGAAGGTAATAGTGGAAAAAGGAATGTCTTCAAACATAAACTACACAGAATCATTCAGTGAAACTACTTTCTGATCTGTGCATTCAGCTAACAGAGTTAAACCATAGTTTTGATTGAGCAGATCTGAACACTCTTTCTGTAGATAATGCAACAGGACATTTCGAGCGCTAAGAGCGTAGTAGTGGAAAAAGGAATATATTCAAATATAAACTACACAGAAGCATTCTGTGAAACTTCTTTCTGATCTGAGCATTCAGCTAACAGAGTTTAACCATACTTTTGATTGAGCAGTTTTGAAACACTCTGTCTGTAGAAAATGCAACTGGACATTCGTAGCGCTAAGTGGGTAATAGTGGAAAAAAGAATATGTTCAAATATAAACTACACAGAAGCATTGTATGAAACTTCTTTCTGTTCTGTGCATTCAACTAACAGAGTTGAACCTTACTTTTGATTGAGCCGTTCTGAAACACTCTTTCTGTAGAAACTGCAATTGGACATTTTGAGCGCTAAGAGGCCTATATTGGGAAAAAGAATGTCTACAAATAAAAACTACACAGAAGAATTGTGTGAAACTTCTTTCTGTTCTGTTTGTTCAACTAAAAGAGTTGAACCTTAGTTTTGATTGAGCCATTCTGAAACACTCTTTCTGTAGAAAATGCAAGTGGAGATTCGGAGCGCTAAGAGGGTAATAGTGGAAAAAGGAATGTCTCCAAACATAAACTACACAGAATCATTCTGTGAAACTTATTTCTGATCTGTGCATTCAGCTAACAGAGTTAAACCATACTTTTGATTGAGCAGATCTGAACACTCTTTGTGTAGAAAATGCAACTGGACATTTGGAGCGCTAAGAGAGTAGTATGGAAAAAGGAATATATTCAAATATAAACTACACAGAAGCATTCTGTGGAACTTCTTTCTGATCTGAGCATTCAGCTAACAGAGTTAAACCATACTTTTGATTGAGCAGTTTTGAAACACTCTGTCTGTAGAAAATGCAACTGGACATTCGTAGCGCTAAGTGGGTAATAGTGGAAAAATAATATGTTCAAATATAAACTACAGAGAAGCATTGTATGAAACTTCTTTCTGTTCTGTGCATTCAACTAACAGAGTTGAACCTTACATTTGATTGAGCCTTTCTGAAACACTCTTTCTGTAGAAACTGCAATTGGACATTCTGAGCGCTAAGAGGCCTCTATTGGGAAAAATAATATCTTCAAATAAAAACTACACAGAAGCATTGTGTGAAACATATTTCTGATATGTTCATTAAGCTAACAGAGTTAAACCATACTTTTGATTGCGCAGTTCTGAACACTCTTTCTGTAGAAAATGCAAGTGGACATTCGGAGCGCTAAGAGGGTAATAGTGGAAAAAGGAATATATTCAAATATAAACTACACAGTAGCATTCTGTGAAAATTCTTTCTGTTCTGTGCATTCAACTAACAGAATTGAACCTTACTTTTGATTGAGCCGTTCTGAAACACTCTTTCTGTAGAAACTGCAATTGGACATGCTAATTTCTAAGAGGCCTACATTGGGAAAAAGAATATCTTCAAATAAAAACTACACAGATGCATTCTGTGAAACTTATTTCTGATCTGTAAATTCAGTTAACAGAGATAAAACATATTTTTGATTGAGCAGTTATGAAACACTCTTTTTGTAGAAAATGCAAGGGGAGATTCGGAGCGCTAAGAGGGTAATAGTGGAAAAAGGAATGTCTTCAAATATAAACTACACAGAATCATTCGGTGAAACTTCTTTCTGATCTGTGCATTCAGCTAACAGAGTTAAACCATACTTTTGATTGAGCAAATCTGAACACTCTTTCTGTAGAAAATGCAACTGGACATTTCGAGCGGTAAGAGCGTAGTAGTGGAAAAAGGAATATATTCAAATATAAACTACACAGAAGCATTCTGTGAAACTTCTTTCTGATCTGAGCATTCAGCTAACAGAGTTAAACCATACTTTTGATTGTGCAGTTTTGAAACACTCTGTCTGTAGAAAATGCCACTGGACATTCGTAGCGCTAAGTGGGTAATAGTGGAAAAAAGAATATGTTCAAATATAAACTACACAGAAGCATTGTATGAAACTTCTTTCTGTTCTGTGCATTCAACTAACAGAGTTGAACCTTACTTTTGATTGAGCCGTTCTGAAACACTCTTTCTGTAGAAACTGCAATTGGACATTCTCAGCGCTAAGAGGCTTATATTGGGAAAAAGAATGTCTACAAATAAAAACTACACAGAAGAATTGTGTGAAACTTCTTTCTGTTCTGTTTGTTCAACTAAAAGAGTTGAACCTTAGTTTTGATTGAGCCGTTCTGAAACACTCTTTCTGTAGAAAATGCAAGTGGAGATTCGGAGCGCTAAGAGGGTAATAGTGGAAAAACGAATGTCTCCAAATATAAACTACACAGAATCATTCTGTGAAACTTCTTTCTGATCTGTGCATTCAGCTAACAGAGTTAAACCATACTTTTGATTGAGCAGATCTGAACACTCTTTCTGTAGAAAATGCAACTGGACATTTGGAGCGCTAAGAGAGTAGTAGTGGAAAAAGGAATATATTCAAATATAAACTACACAGAAGCATTCTGTGAAACTTCTTTCTGATCTGAGCATTCAGCTAACAGAGTTAAACCATACTTTTGATTGAGCAGTTTTGAAACACTCTGTCTGTAGAAAATGCAACTGGACATTCGTAGCGCTAAGTGGGTAATAGTGGAAAAATAATATGTTCAATTATAAACTACACAGAAGCATTGTATGAAACTTCTTTCTGTTCTGTGCATTCAACTAACAGAGTTGAACCTTACTTTTGATTGAGCCTTTCTGAAACACTCTTTCTGTAGAAACTGCAATTGGACATTCTGAGCGCTAAGAGGCCTCTATTGGGAAAAATAATATCTTCAAATAAAAACTACACAGAAGCATTGTGTGAAACTTATTTCTGATATGTTCATTAAGCTAACAGAGTTAAACCATACTTTTGATTGCGCAGTTCTGAACACTCTTTCTGTAGAAAATGCAAGTGGACATTCGGAGCGCTAAGAGGGTAATAGTGGAAAAAGGAATATATTCAAATATAAACTACACAGTAGCATTCTGTGAAAATTCTTTCTGTTCTGTGCATTCAACTAACAGAGTTGAACCTTACTTTTGATTGAGCCGTTCTGAAACACTCTTTCTGTAGAAACTGCAATTGGACATGCTAAGGGCTAAGAGGCCTACATTGGGAAAAAGAATATCTTCAAATAAAATCTACACAGATGCATTCTGTGAAACTTATTTCTGATCTGTAAATTCAGTTAACAGAGATAAAACATATTTTTGATTGAGCAGTTATGAAACACTCTTTTTGTAGAAAATGCAAGTGGAGATTCGGAGCGCTAAGAGGGTAATAGTGGAAAAAGGAATGTCTTCAAATATAAACTACACAGAATCATTCGGTGAAACTTCTTTCTGATCTGTGCATTCAGCTAACAGAGTTAAACCATACTTTTGATTGAGCAGATCTGAACACTCTTTCTGTAGAAAATGCAACTGGACATTTCGAGCGCTAAGAGCGTAGTAGTGGAAAAAGGAATATATTCAAATATAAACTACACAGAAGCATTCTGTGAAACTTCTTTCTGATCTGAGCATTCAGCTAACAGAGTTAAACCATACTTTTGATTGCGCAGTTTTGAAACACTCTGTCTGTAGAAAATGCAACTGGACATTCGTAGCGCTAAGTGGGTAATAGTGGAAAAAAGAATATGTTCAAATATAAACTACACAGAAGCATTGTATGAAACTTCTTTCTGTTCTGTGCATTCAACTAACAGAGTTGAACCTTACTTTTGATTGAGCCGTTCTGAAACACTCTTTCTGTAGAAACTGCAATTGGACATTCTGAGCGCTAAGAGGCCTATATTGGGAAAAAGAATGTCTACAAATAAAAACTACACAGAAGAATTGTGTGAAACTTCTTTCTGTTCTGTTTGTTCAACTAAAAGAGTTGAACCTTAGTTTTGATTGAGCCGTTCTGAAACACTCTTTCTGTAGAAAATGCAAGTGGAGATTCGGAGCGCTAAGAGGGTAATAGTGGAAAAACGAATGTCTCCAAATATAAACTACACAGAATCATTCTGTGAAACTTCTTTCTGATCTGTGCATTCAGCTAACAGAGTTAAACCATACTTTTGATTGAGCAGATCTGAACACTCTTTCTGTAGAAAATGCAACTGGACATTTGGAGCGCTAAGAGAGTAGTAGTGGAAAAAGGAATATATTCAAATATAAACTACACAGAAGCATTCTGTGAAACTTCTTTCTGATCTGAGCATTCAGCTAACAGAGTTAAACCATACTTTTGATTGAGCAGTTTTGAAACACTCTGTCTGTAGAAAATGCAACTGGACATTCGTAGCGCTAACTGGGTAATAGTGGAAAAATAATATGTTCAAATATAAACTACACAGAAGCATTGTATGAAACTTCTTTCTGTTCTGTGCATTCAACTAACAGAGTTGAACCTTACATTTGATTGAGCCTTTCTGAAACACTCTTTCTGTAGAAACTGCAATTGGACATTCTGAGCGCTAAGAGGCCTCTATTGGGAAAAATAATATCTTCAAATAAAAACTACACAGAAGCATTGTGTGAAACTTATTTCTGATATGTTCATTAAGCTAACAGAGTTAAACCATACTTTTGATTGCGCAGTTCTGAACACTCTTTCTGTAGAAAATGCAAGTGGACATTTGGAGCGCTAAGAGGGTAATAGTGGAAAAAGGAATATATTCAAATATAAACTACACAGTAGCATTCTGTGAAAATTCTTTCTGTTCTGTGCATTCAACTAACAGAATTGAACCTTACTTTTGATTGAGCCGTTCTGAAACACTCTTTCTGTAGAAACTGCAATTGGACATGCTAATTTCTAAGAGGCCTACATTGGGAAAAAGAATATCTTCAAATAAAAACTACACAGATGCATTCTGTGAAACTTATTTCTGATCTGTAAATTCAGTTAACAGAGATAAAACATATTTTTGATTGAGCAGTTATGAAACACTCTTTTTGTAGAAAATGCAAGTGGAGATTCGGAGCGCTAAGAGGGTAATAGTGGAAAAAGGAATGTCTTCAAATATAAACTACACAGAATCATTCGGTGAAACTTCTTTCTGATCTGTGCATTCAGCTAACAGAGTTAAACCATACTTTTGATTGAGCAGATCTGAACACTCTTTCTGTAGAAAATGCAACTGGACATTTCGAGCGCTAAGAGCGTAGTAGTGGAAAAAGGAATATATTCAAATATAAACTACACAGAAGCATTCTGTGAAACTTCTTTCTGATCTGAGCATTCAGCTAACAGAGTTAAACCATACTTTTGATTGCGCAGTTTTGAAACACTCTGTCTGTAGAAAATGCCACTGGACATTCGTAGCGCTATGTGGGTAATAGTGGAAAAAAGAATATGTTCAAATATAAACTACACAGAAGCATTGTATGAAACTTCTTTCTGTTCTGTGCATTCAACTAACAGAGTTGAACCTTACTTTTGATTGAGCCGTTCTGAAACACTCTTTCTGTAGAAACTGCAATTGGACATTCTCAGCGCTAAGAGGCCTATATTGGGAAAAAGAATGTCTACAAATAAAAACTACACAGAAGAATTGTGTGAAACTTCTTTCTGTTCTGTTTGTTCAACTAAAAGAGTTGAACCTTAGTTTTGATTGAGCCGTTCTGAAACACTCTTTCTGTAGAAAATGCAAGTGGAGTTTCGGAGCGCTAAGAGGGTAATAGTGGAAAAACGAATGTCTCCAAATATAAACTACACAGAATCATTCTGTGAAACTTCTTTCTGATCTGTGCATTCAGCTAACAGAGTTAAACCATACTTTTGATTGAGCAGATCTGAACACTCTTTCTGTAGAAATTGCAACTGGACATTTGGAGCGCTAAGAGAGTAGTAGTGGAAAAAGGAATATATTCAAATATAAACTACACAGAAGCATTCTGTGAAACTTCTTTCTGATCTGAGCATTCAGCTAACAGAGTTAAACCATACTTTTGATTGAGCAGTTTTGAAACACTCTGTCTGTAGAAAATGCAACTGGACATTCGTAGCGCTAAGTGGGTAATAGTGGAAAAATAATATGTTCAAATATAAACTACACAGAAGCATTGTATGAAACTTCTTTCTGTTCTGTGCATTCAACTAACAGAGTTGAACCTTACTTTTGATTGAGCCTTTCTGAAACACTCTTTCTGTAGAAACTGCAATTGGACATTCTGAGCGCTAAGAGGCCTCTATTGGGAAAAATAATATCTTCAAATAAAAACTACACAGAAGCATTGTGTGAAACTTATTTCTGATATGTTCATTAAGCTAACAGAGTTAAACCATACTTTTGATTGCGCAGTTCTGAACACTCTTTCTGTAGAAAATGCAAGTGGACATTCGGAGCCCTAAGAGGGTAATAGTGGAAAAAGGAATATATTCAAATATAAACTACACAGTAGCATTCTGTGAAAATTCTTTCTATTCTGTGCATTCAACTAACAGAGTTGAACCTTACTTTTGATTGAGCCGTTCTGAAACACTCTTTCTGTAGAAACTGAAATTGGACATGCTAAGCGCTAAGAGGCCTACATTGGGAAAAAGAATATCTTCAAATAAAAACTACACAGATGCATTCTGTGAAACTTATTTCTGATCTGTAAATTCAGTTAACAGAGATAAAACATATTTTTGATTGAGCAGTTATGAAACACTCTTTTTGTAGAAAATGCAAGTGGAGATTCAGAGCGCTAAGAGGGTAATAGTGGAAAAAGGAATGTCTTCAAACATAAACTACACAGAATCATTCGGTGAAACTTCTTTCTGATCTGTGCATTCAGCTAACAGAGTTAAACCATACTTTTGATTGAGCAGATCTGAACACTCTTTCTGTAGAAAATGCAACTGGACATTTCGAGCGCTAAGAGCGTAGTAGTGGAAAAAGGAATATATTCAAATATAAACTACACAGAAGCATTCTGTGAAACTTCTTTTTGATCTGAGCATTCAGCTAACAGAGTTAAACCATACTTTTGATTGAGCAGTTTTGAAACACTCTGTCTGTAGAAAATGCAACTGGACATTCGTAGCGCTAAGTGGGTAATAGTGGAAAAAAGAATATGTTCAAATATAAACTACACAGAAGCATTGTATGAAACTTCTTTCTGTTCTGTGCATTCAACTAACAGAGTTGAACCTTACTTTTGATTGAGCCGTTCTGAAACACTCTTTCTGTAGAAACTGCAATTGGACATTCTGAGCGCTAATAGGCCTATATTGGGAAAAAGAATGTCTACAAATAAAAACTACACAGAAGAATTGTGTGAAACTTCTTTCTGTTCTGTTTGTTCAACTAAAAGAGTTGAACCTTAGTTTTGATTGAGCCGTTCTGAAACACTCTTTCTGTAGAAAATGCAAGTGGAGATTCGGAGCGCTAAGAGGGTAATAGTGGAAAAAGGAATGTCTCCAAATATAAACTACACTGAATCATTCTGTGAAACTTCTTTCTGATCTGTGCATTCAGCTAACAGAGTTAAACCATACTTTTGATTGAGCAGATCTGAACACTCTTTCTGTAGAAAATGCAACTGGACATTTGGAGCGCTAAGAGAGTAGTAGTGGAAAAAGGAATATATTCAAATATAAACTACACAGAAGCATTCTGTGAAACTTCTTTCTGATCTGAGCATTCAGCTAACAGAGTTAAACCATACTTTTGATTGAGCAGTTTTGAAACACTCTGTCTGTAGAAAATGCAACTGGACATTCGTAGCGCTAAGTGGGTAATAGTGGAAAAATAATATGTTCAAATATAAACTACACAGAAGGATTGTATGAAACTTCTTTCTGTTCTGTGCATTCAACTAACAGAGTTGAACCTTACTTTTGATTGAGCCTTTCTGAAACACTCTTTCTGTAGAAACTGCAATTGGACATTCTGAGCGCTAAGAGGCCTCTATTGGGAAAAATAATATCTTCAAACAAAAACTACACAGAAGCATTGTGTGAAACTTATTTCTGATATGTTCATTAAGCTAACAGAGTTAAACCATACTTTTGATTGCGCAGATCTGAACACTCTTTCTGTAGAAAATGCAAGTGGACATTCGGAGCGCTAAGAGGGTAATAGTGGAAAAAGGAATATATTCAAATATAAACTACACAGTAGCATTCTGTGAAAATTCTTTCTGTTCTGTGCATTCAACTAACAGAGTTGAACCTTACTTTTGATTGAGCCGTTCTGAAACACTCTTTCTGTAGAAACTGCAATTGGACATGCTAAGGGCTAAGAGGCCTACATTGGGAAAAAGAATATCTTCAAATAAAAACTACACAGATGCATTCTGTGAAACTTATTTCTGATCTGTAAATTCAGTTAACAGAGATAAAACATATTTTTGATTGAGCAGTTATGAAACACTCTTTTTGTAGAAAATGCAAGTGGAGATTCGGAGCGCTAAGAGGGTAATAGAGGAAAAAGGAATGTCTCCAAATATAAACTACACAGAATCATTCTGTGAAACTTCTTTCTGATCTGTGCATTCAGCTAACAGAGTTAAACCATACTTTTGATTGAGCAGATCTGAACACTCTTTCTGTAGAAAATGCAACTGGACATTTGGAGCGCTAAGAGAGTAGTAGTGGAAAAAGGAATATATTCAAATATAAACTACACAGAAGCATTCTGTGAAACTTCTTTCTGATCTGAGCATTCAGCTAAGGAGTTAAACCATACTTTTGATTGAGCAGTTTTGAAACACTCTGTCTGTAGAAAATGCAACTGGACATTCGTAGCGCTAAGTGGGTAATAGTGGAAAAATAATATGTTCAAATATAAACTACACAGAAGCATTGTATGAAACTTCTTTCTGTTCTGTGCATTCAACTAACAGAGTTGAACCTTACTTTTGATTGAGCCTTTCTGAAACACTCTTTCTGTAGAAACTGCAATTGGACATTCTGAGCGCTAAGAGGCCTCTATTGGGAAAAATAATATCTTCAAATAAAAACTACACAGAAGCATTGTGTGAAACTTATTTCTGATATGTTCATTAAGCTAACAGAGTTAAACCATACTTTTGATTGCGCAGTTCTGAACACTCTTTCTGTAGAAAATGCAAGTGGACATTCGGAGCGCTAAGTGGGTAATAGTGGAAAAAGGAATATATACAAATATAAACTACACAGTAGCATTCTGTGAAAATTCTTTCTGTTCTGTGCATTCAACTAACAGAGTTGAACCTTACTTTTGATTGAGCCGTTCTGAAACACTCTTTCTGTAGAAACTGAAATTGGACATGCTAAGCGCTAAGAGGCCTTCATTGGGAAAAAGAATATCTTCAAATAAAAACTACACAGATGCATTCTGTGAAACTTATTTCTGATCTGTAAATTCAGTTAACAGAGATAAAACATATTTTTGATTGAGCAGTTATGAAACACTCTTTTTGTAGAAAATGCAAGTGGAGATTCGGAGCGCTAAGAAGGTAATAGTGGAAAAAGGAATGTCTTCAAACATAAACTACACAGAATCATTCAGTGAAACTTCTTTCTGATCTGTGCATTCAGCTAACAGAGTTAAACCATAGTTTTGATTGAGCAGATCTGAACACTCTTTCTGTAGATAATGCAACAGGACATTTCGAGCGCTAAGAGCGTAGTAGTGGAAAAAGGAATATATTGAAATATAAACTACACAGAAGCATTCTGTGAAACTTCTTTCTGATCTGAGCATTCAGCTAACAGAGTTTAACCATACTTTTGATTGAGCAGTTTTGAAACACTCTGTCTGTAGAAAATGCAACTGGACATTCGTAGCGCTAAGTGGGTAATAGTGGAAAAAAGAATATGTTCAAATATAAACTACACAGAAGCATTGTATGAAACTTCTTTCTGTTCTGTGCATTCAACTAACAGAGTTGAACCTTACTTTTGATTGAGCCGTTCTGAAACACTCTTTCTGTAGAAACTGCAATTGGACATTCTGAGCGCTAAGAGGCCTATATTGGGAAAAAGAATGTCTACAAATAAAAACTACACAGAAGAATTGTGTGAAACTTCTTTCTGTTCTGTTTGTTCAACTAAAAGAGTTGAACCTTAGTTTTGATTGAGCCGTTCTGAAACACTCTTTCTGTAGAAAATGCAAGTGGAGATTCGGAGCGCTAAGAGGGTAATAGTGGAAAAAGGAATGTCTCCAAATATAAACTACACAGAATCATTCTGTGAAACTTCTTTCTGCTCTGTGCATTCAGCTAACAGAGTTAAACCATACTTTTGATTGAGCAGATCTGAACACTCTTTCTGTTGAAAATGCAACTGGACATTTGGAGCGCTAAGAGAGTAGTAGTGGAAAAAGGAATATATTCAAATATAAACTACACAGAAGCATTCTGTGAAACTTCTTTCTGATCTGAGCATTCAGCTAACAGAGTTAAACCATACTTTTGATTGAGCAGGTTTGAAACACTCTGTCTGTAGAAAATGCAACTGGACATTCGTAGCGCTAAGTGGGTAATAGTGGAAAAATAATATGCTCAAATATAAACTACACAGAAGCATTTTATGAAACTTCTTTCTATTCTGTGCATTCAACTAACAGAGTTGAACCTTACATTTGATTGAGCCTTTCTGAAACACTCTTTCTGTAGAAACTGCAATTGGACATTCTGAGCGCTAAGAGGCCTCTATTGGGAAAAATAATATCTTCAAATAAAAACTACACAGAAGCATTGTGTGAAACTTATTTCTGATATGTTCATTAAGCTAACAGAGTTAAACCATACTTTTGATTGCGCAGTTCTGAACACTCTTTCTGTAGAAAATGCAAGTGGACATTCGGAGCGCTAAGAGGGTAATAGTGGAAAAAGGAATATATTCAAATATAAACTACACAGTAGCATTCTGTGAAAATTCTTTCTGTTCTGTGCATTCAACTAACAGAATTGAACCTTACTTTTGATTGAGCCGTTCTGAAACACTCTTTCTGTAGAAACTGCTATTGGACATGCTAATTTCTAAGAGGCCTTCATTGGGAAAAAGAATATCTTCAAATAAAAACTACACAGATGCATTCTGTGAAACTTATTTCTGATCTGTAAATTCAGTTAACAGAGATAAAACATATTTTTGATTGAGCAGTTATGAAACACTCTTTTTGTAGAAAATGCAAGTGGAGATTCGGAGCGCTAAGAAGGTAATAGTGGAAAAAGGAATGTCTTCAAACATAAACTACACAGAATCATTCAGTGAAACTTCTTTCTGATCTGTGCATTCAGCTAACAGAGTTAAACCATAGTTTTGATTGAGCAGATCTGAACACTCTTTCTGTAGATAATGCAACAGGACATTTCGAGCGCTAAGAGCGTAGTAGTGGAAAAAGGAATATATTCAAATATAAGCTACACAGAAGCATTCTGTGAAACTTCTTTCTGATCTGAGCATTCAGCTAACAGAGTTAAACCATACTTTTGATTGAGGAGATTTGAAACACTCTGTCTGTAGAAAATGCAACTTTACATACGGAGCGCTAAGTGGGTAATAATGGAAAAAGGAATATGTTCAAATATAAACTACACAGAAGCATTGTATGAAACTCCTTTATGTTCTGTGCATTCAACTAACAGAGTTGAACCTTACTTTTGATTGAGCCGTTCTGAAACACTCTTTGTGTAGAAACTGCAATTGGATATTCTGAGCGCTAAGAGGCATATATTGGGAAAAATTATATCTTCAAATAAAAACTACACAGCAGCATTGTGTGAAACTTATTTCTGATATGTCCATTCAGCTAACAGAGTTAAACCATACTTTTGATTGCGCAGTTCTGAACACTCTTTCTGTAGAAAATGCAAGTGGACATTCGGAGCGGTAATACGGTAATAGTGGAAAAAGGAATATATTCAATTATAAACTACACAGAAGCATTGTATGAAACAACTTTGTGTTCTGTACATTCAACTAACAGAGTTGAACCTTACTTTTGATTGAGCCGTTCTTAAACACTGTTTCTGTAGAAACTGTAATTCGACATTCTGAGCGCTAGGAGGCCTATATTGCGAAAAATAATATATTCAAATAAAAACTACACAGAAGCATTGTGTGAAACCTATTTCTGATATGTGCATTCAGCTAACAGATTTAAACCATACATTTGATTGCACAGTTCTGAACACACTTTCTGTAGAAAATGCAAGTGGACTTTCGGAGCGCTAAGAGGGTAATAGTGGAAAAAGGAATATATTCAAATATAAATTACACAGAAGCATCTGTGAAACTTCTTTCTGATCTCTGCATTCAACTAACTGAGTTAAAACTTGCTTTTGATTGAGCCGTTCTGAAACACTCTTTCTGTAGAAATTGCAATTGGACATTCTGAGCGCTAAGAGGCCTATATTGGGAAAAATAATATCTACACATGAAAACTACACAGAAGCATTCTGTGAAACTTCTTTCTGTTCTGTGAATTCAACTAAAAGTGTTGAACCTTAGTTTTGATTGAGCCGTTCTGAAACACTATTTCTGTAGAAAATGCAAGTGGACATTCGGAGCGCTAAGATTGTAATAGTGAAAAAAGGAATATCTCCAAATAAAAACTACACAGAAGCATTCTCTGAAACTCCTTTCTGTTCTCTGCATTCAACTAACAGAGCTGAGCCTTACTTTTGAAGGAGCAGTTCTGAAACACTCTTTGTGTAGGAACTGCCAGTGGACATTCGGAGCGCTAAGACGGTAATAGTCGAAAAAGGAATATCTTCAACTAAATACTACACAGAAGCATTCTGTGAAACTTCTTTCTGTTCTGTGCATTCAGCTAACAGAGTTAAACCATACTTTTGATTGAGCAGATCTGAACACTCTTTCTATAGAAAATGCAACTGGACATTTGGAGCGCTACGAGGGTAGTAGTGGAAAAAGGTGTATATTCAAACATAAACTACACAGAAGCATTCTGTGAAACTTCTTTCTGATCTGAGCATTCAGCTAACAGAGTTAAACCATACTTTTGATTGAGCAGTTTTGAAAAACTCTGTCTGTAGAAAATGCAATTGGACATTCGGAGCGCTAAGTGGGTAATAATGGAAAAAGGAATATGTTCAAATATAAACTAAACAGAAGCATTGTATGAAACTTCTTTCTGTTCTGTGCATTCAACTAACAGATTTGAAACTTACTTTTGATTGAGCCGTTCTGAAACACTTTCTGTAGAAACTGCAATTGGACATTCTGAGCGCTAAGAGGCCTATATTGGGAAAAATAATATCTTCAAATAAAAATTACACAGCAGCATTGTGTGAAACTTATTTCTGATATGTGCATTCAGCTAACAGAGTTAAACCATACTTTTGATTGAGCAGTTCTGAACACTCTTTCTGTAGAAAATGCAACTGGACATTTGGAGCGCTAAGAGGGTAGTAGTTGAAAAAGAATATATTCAAATATAAACTACAGAGAAACATTCTGTGAAACTTTTTCTGATCTTAGCATTCAGCTAACAGAGTTAAACCATACTTTTGATTGAGCAGTTTTGAAACCCTCTGTCTGTAGAAAATGCACCTGGACATTCGAAGCGTTAAGTGGGTAATAGTGGAAAAAGGAATATGTTCAAATATAAACTACACAGAAGCATTGTATGAAACAACTTTGTGTTCTGTACATTCAACTAACAGAGTTGAACCTTACTTTTGATTGAGCCGTTCTTAAACACTGTTTCTGTAGAAACTGTAATTGGACATTCTGAGCGCTAGGAGGCCTATATTGCGAAAAATAATATATTCAAATAAAAACTACACAGAAGCATTGTGTGAAACTTATTTGTTATATGTGCATTCAGCTAACAGAGTTAAAGCATACATTTGATTGCACAGTTCTGAACACTCTTTCTGTAGAAAATGCAAGTGGACATTCGGAGCGCTTAGAGGGTAATAGTGGAAAAAGCAATATATTCATATATAAACTACACAGAAGCATTCTGTGAAACTTCTTTCTGATCTCTACATTCAGCTAACTGAGTTAAACCTTGCTTTTGATTGAGCCATTCTGAAACTCTCTTTCTTTAGAAAATGCAATTGGACATTCTGAGCGCTAAGAGGCCTATATTGGGAAAAAGAATATCTACACATAAAAACTACACAGAAGCCTTCTGTGAAACTTTTTCTGTTCTGTGCTTTCAACTAATAGTGTTGAACCTTTGTTTTGATTGAGCCGTTCTGAAACACTCTTTCTGTAGAAAATGAAAGTGGACATTCTGAGCGCTAAGATTTTATTAGTGGAAAAAGGAATATCTCCAAATAAAAACTACACAGAAGCATTCTCTGAAACTTATTTCTGATCTGTGCATTCAGTTAACAGATCTAAACAATACTTTTGATTGAGCACTTATGAAACACTCTTTGTGTAGAAAATGCAAGGGGACCTTCGGAGCGCTAAGATTGTAATAGAGGAAAAAGGAATATCTCCAAATAAAAACTACACAGAAGCATTCTCAGAAACTCCTTTCTGTTCTCTGAATTCAACTAACAGAGTTTAGCCTTACTTTTGAAGGAACAGTTCTGAAACACTCTTTGTGTAGAAACTGCCAGTGGACATTCGGAGCGCTAAGTGGGTAATAGTCAATAAAGGAATATCTTCAACTAAATACTACACAGAAGCATTCTGTGAAACTTCTTTCTGTTCTGTGCATTCAACTAAAAGAAGTGAACCTTACTTTTCATTGAGCCGTTCTGAAACACTCTTTTTATAGAAACTGCAATTGGACATTCTGAGCGCTAAGAGGCATATATTGGTAAAAAGAATATTTTCATATAAACACTACACAGAAGCATTCTGTTAAACTTCTTTCTGATCTGTGCATTCAGCTAATAGAGTTAAACCATACTTTTGATTGAGCAGTTCTGAAACACTCTTTCTGTAGAAAATGCTACTGGACATTTGGAGCGCTAAGTGGGTAATGGTGGAAAAAGGAATATGTTCAAATATAAACTACACAGAAGCATTCTGTGAAACTTCTTTCTGTTCTGTGCATTCAAATAACTGAGTTGAACCTTACTTTTGATGGAGCCGTTCTGAAACACTCTTTCTGTAGAAACTGCAATTGGATATTCTTTGCGCTAAGAGGCCTATATTGGGAAAAAGAATATCTTCAAATAAAAACTACACAGAAGCATTCTGTGAAACTTATTTCTGATATGGGCATTCAACTAATAGAGTAAAACCATACTTTTGATTGAGAAGTTCTGAACACTCTTTCTGTAGAAAATGCAACTGGACATTTGGAGCGCTAAGAAGGTAGTAGTGGAAAAAGAATATATTCAAATATAAACTACACAGAAGAATTCTGTGAAACTTCTTTCTGATCTGAGCATTCAGCTAACAGAGTTAAACCATTCTTTTGATTGAGCAGTTTTGAAACACTCTGTCTGTAGAAAATGCAACTGGACATTCGGAGTGCTAAGTGGGTAATAGTGGAAAAAGGAATATGTTCAAATATAAACTACACAGAAGCATTGTATGAAACATCTTTCTCTTCTGTACATTCAACTAACAGAGTTGAACCTTACTTTTGATTGAGCCGTTCTTAAACACTCTTTCTGTAGAAACTGTAATTGGACATTCTGAGCGCTAAGAGGCCTATATTGTGAAAAATAATATATTCAAATAAAAATTACACAGAAGCATTGTGTGAAACTTATTTGTGATATGTGCATTCAGCTAACAGAGTTAAACCATACTTTTGATTGCACAGTTCTGAATACTCTTTCTGTAGAAAATGCAAGTGGACATTCCGAGCGCTAAGAGGGTAATAGTGGAAAAAGCAATATATCCAAATGTAAACTACACAGAAGCATTCTGTGAAACTTCTTTCTGTTCTCTGCATTCAACTAACTGTGTTGAACCTTGCTTTTGATTGAGCCGTTCTGAAACACTCTTTCTGTAGAAAATGCAATTGGACATTCTGAGCGCTAAGAGGCCTATATTGGGAAAAAAACTATCTACAAATAAAAACTACACAGAAGCATTCTGTGAAACTTCTTTCTGTTCTGTGCATTCAACTAAAAGTGTTGAACCTTAGTTTTGATTGAGCCGTTCTGAAACACTCTTTCTGTAGAAAATGCAAGTGGACATTCGGAACGCTAAGATTGTAATAGTGGAAAAAGGAATATCTCCAAATAAAAACTACACAGAAGCATTCTCTGAAACTCCTTTCTGTTCTCTGCATTCAACTAACAGAGCTGAGTCTCAGTTTTGAAGGAGCAGTTCTGAAACACTCTTTGCGTAGGAACTGCCAGTGGACATTCGGAGCGCTAAGATGCTAATAGTCGAAAAAGGAATATCTTCAACTAAATACTACACAGAAGCATTCTGTGAAACTACTTTCTGTTCTGTGCATTCAACTAAAAGAGTTGAAACTTAGTTTTGATTGAGCCGTTCTGAAACACTCTTTCTGTAGAAAATGAAAGTGGAGATTCGGAGCGCTAAGAGGGTAATAGTGGAAAAAGGACTATCTTCAAATATAAACTACACAGAATCATCCTGTGAAACTTCTTTCTGATATGTGCATTCAGCTAACAGAGTTAAAGCATACTTTTGATAGAGCAGTTCTGAACACTCTTTCTGTAGAAAATGCAACTGGACAGTTGGAGCGCTAAGAGGGTAGTAGTGGAAAAAGGAATATATTCAAATATAAGCTACACAGAAGCATTCTGTGAAACTTCTTTCTGATCTGAGCATTCAGCTAACAGAGTTAAAAAATACTTTTGATTGAGGAGATTTGAAACACTCTGTCTGTAGAAAATGCAACTGGACATTCGGAGCGCTAAGTGGGTAATAATGGAAAAAGAAAAATGTTCAATATAAACTACACAGAAGCATTGTATGAAACTTCTTTCTGTTCTGTGCATTCAAGTAACAGAGTTGAAGCTTATTTTGATTGAGCCGTTCTGAAACACTCTTTCTGTAGAAAGAGCAATTGGACATTCTGAGATCTAAGAAGCCTATATTGGGAAAAATAATATCTTCAAATAAAAACTACACAGAAGCATTGTGTGAAACTTATTTCTGATCTGTGCATTCAGCTAACAGAGTTAAACCATACTTTTGATTGCGCAGTTCTGAACACTCTTTCTGTAGAAAATGCAAGTGGACATTCGCAGCGCTAATACGGTAATAGTGGAAAAAGGAATATATTCTATTATAAACTACACAGAAGCATTCTGTGAAAATTCTTTCTGTTCTGTGCATTCAACTAACTGAGTTGAACCTTTCTTTTGATGGAGCCGTTGTGAAACACTCTTTCTGTAGAAATTGCAATTGGACATTCTGACCGCTAAAAGGCCTATATTGGGAAAAAGAATATCTACAAATAAAAACTACACAGAAGCATTCTGTGAAACTTCTTTCGGATCTGTGCATTCAACTAACAGAGTAAAGCCATACTTTTGATTAAGCCGTTCTGAACACTCTTTCTGTAGAAAATGCAAGTGGACATTCGGAGCGCTAAGAGGGTAATAGTTGAAAAAGGAATATATTCAAATATAAACTACACAGAAGCATTCTGTGAAACTTCTTTCTGTTCTGTGCATTCAACTAACAGAGTTGAATCTTACTTTTGATTGAGCCGTTCTGAAACACTCTTTCTGTAGAAACTGCAATTGGACTTTCTAAGCGCTAAGAGGCCTACATTGTTAAAAAGAATATCTTCAAATAAAAACTACACAGAAGCATTCTGTGAAACTTATTTCTGATATGTGCATTCAGTTAACAGAGCTAAACCATACTTTTGATTGAGCAGTTATGAAACATTCTTTGTGTAGAAAATGCAAGTGGACCTTCGGAGCGCTAAGATTTTTATAGAGGAAAAAGGATTATCTCCAAATAAAAACCACACAGAAGCATTCTCTGAAACTCTTTCTGTTCTCTGAATTCAACTAACAGAGTTTAGCCTTACTTTTGAAGGAACAGTTCTGAAACACTCTTTTTGTAGAAACTGCCAGTGGACATTCGGAGCGCTAAGTGTGTAATAGTCAATAAAGGGATATCTTCAACTGAATACTACACAGAAGCATTCTGTGAAACTTCTTCCTGTTTTGTGCATTCAACTAAAAGAGGTGAACCTTACTTTTCATTGAGCCGTTCTGAAACACTCTTTCTATAGAAACTGCAATTGGACATTCTGAGCGCTAAGAGGCCTATATTGGTAAAAAGAATATTTTCATATAAACACTACACAGAAGCATTCTGTGAAACTACTTTCTGATCTGGGCATTCAGCTAACAGAGTTAAACCATACTTTTGATTGAGCAGTTCTGAAACACTCTTTCTGTAGAAAATGCTACAGGACATTTGGAGCGCTAAGTGGGTAATAGTGGAAAAAGGAATATATTCAAATATCAACTACACAGAATCATTCTGTGAAACTTATTTCTGATCTGTGCATTCAGCTAACAGAGTTAAACCATACTTTTGATTGAGCAGTTCTGAACACTCTTTCTGTGGAAAATGCAACTGGACATTTGGAGCGCTAAAAGGGTAGTAGTGGAAAAAGGAATGTCTTCAAATATAAACTACACAGAAGCATTGTATGAAACTTCTTTCTGTTCTGTGCATTCAACTAACAGATTTGAACCTTATTTTTGATTGAGCCGTTCTGAAACACTCTTTCTGTAGAAAATGCAAGTGGATATTCGGAGCGCTAAGACGGTAATACTGGAAAAGGAATATATTCAAATATAAACTACACAGAAGCATTCTGTGAAACTACTTTCTGTTCTGTGCATTCAAATAACTGAGTTGAACCTTACTTTTGATGGAGGGGTTCTGAAACACTCTTTCTGTAGAAACTGCAATTGGACATTCTGAGAGCTAAGAGGCCTATATTGGGAAAAAGAATATCTTCAAATAAAAATTACACAGAAGCATTCTGTGAAACTTATTTCTGATATGGGCATTCAACTAACAGAGTAAAACCATACTTTTGATTGAGCAGTTCTGAACACTCTTTCTGTAGAAAATGCAAGTGTACATTCGGAGCTCTAAGAGGGTAATACTGGAAATAGTAATATCTTCAAATATAAACTACACAGAATCATTCTGTGAAACTTCTTTCTGATCTGTGCATTCAGCTAACAGAATTAAACCATAATTTTGATTGAGCAGTTCTGAACACTCTTTCTGTAGAAAATGCAACTGGACATTTGGAGCGATAAGAGGGTAGTAGTGGAAAAAGAAATATATTCAAATATAAACTACACAGAAGCATTCTGTGAAAGTTCTTTCTGATCTGAGCATTCAGCTAACAGAGTTAAACCATACTTTTGACTGAGCAGTTTTGAAACACTCTGTCTGTAGAAAATGCAACTGGACATTCGGAGCGCTACGTTGGTAATAGTGGAAAAAGGAATATGTTCAAATATAAACTACACAGAAGCATTGTATGAAACATCTTTCTGTTCTGTACATTCAACTAACTGAGTTGAACCTTGCTTTTGATTGAGCCGTTCTGACACTCTTTCTGTAGAAACTGCATTTGGACAATATGAGCCCAAAGAGGCTTATATTGGGAAAAATAATATATTCAAATAAAAACTACACAGAAGCATTGTGTGAAACTTACTTCTGATATGTGCATTCAGCTAACAGAGTTAAACCATACTTTTGATTGCGCAGTTCTGAACACTCTTTCTGTAGAAAATGCAAGTGGACATTCGGAGCGCTAAGAGGGTAATAGTGGAAAAAGCAATATACCCAAATATAAACTACACAGAAGCATTCTATGAAACTTCCTTCTGTTCTCTGCATTCAACTAACTGAGTTGAACCTTGCTTTTGATTGAGCCGTTCTGGAACACTCTTTCTGTAGCAAATGCAATTGGACATTCTGAGCGCTAAGAGGCCTATATTGGGAAAAAGAATATCTACAAATAAAAACTACACAGAATCATTCCGTGAAACTTCTTTCTGTTCTGTGCATTCAACTAAAAGTGTTCAACCTTAGTTGTGATTGAGCCGTTCTGAAACACTCTTTCTGTAGAAAATGCAAGAGGACATTCGGAGCGCTAAGATAGTAATAGTGGAAAAAGGAATATATCCAAATAAAAACTACACAGAAGCATTCTCTGAAACTCCTTTCTGTTCTCTGCATTCAACTAACAGAGCTGAGCCTTACTTTTGAAGGAGCAGTTCTGAAACACTCTTTGTGTAGAAACTGCCAGTGGAAATTCAGAGCGCTAAGAGGGTAATAGTCGAAAAAGGAATATCTTCAACTAAATACTACACAGAAGCATTCTGTGAAACTTCTTTCTGTTCTGTGCATTCAACTAAAAGAGTTGAACCTTTGTTTTGATTGAGCCGTTCTGAAACACTCTTTCTGTAGAAAATGAAAGTGGAGATTCGGAGCGCTAAGAGGGTAATAGTGGAAAAAGGATTATCTTCAAATATAAACTACACAGAATCATTCTGTGAAACTTCTTTCTGATATGTGCATTCAGCTAACAGAGTTAAACCATACTTTTGATAGTGCAGTTCTGAACACTCTTTCTGTAGAAAATGCAACTGGACATTTGGAGCGCTAAGAGGGTAGTATTGGAAAAAGGAATATATTCAAATATAAGCTACACAGAAGCATTCTGTGAAACTTCTGATCTGAGCATTCCGCTAACAGAGTTAAACCATACTTTTGATTGAGGAGATTTGAAACACTCTGACTGTAGAAAATGCAACTGGACATTCGGAGCGCTAAGTGGGTAATAATGGAAAAAGGAATATGTTCAAATATAAACAACACAGAAGCATTGTATGAAACTTCTTTCTGTTCTGTGCATTCAACTAACAGAGTTGAACCTTACTTTTGATTGAGCCGTTCTGAAACACTCTTTCTGTAGAAACTGCAATTGGACATTCTCAGCTCTAAGAGGCCTATATTGGGAATAATAATATCTTCAAATAAAAACTACACAGCAGAATTGTGTGAAACTTATTTCTGATATGTGCATTCAGCTAACAGAGTTAAACCATACTTTTGATTGCGCAGTTCTGAGCACTCTTTCTGTAGAAAATGCAAGTGGACATTCGGAGCGCTAAGTTGGCAGCAATATGCAGGGAAACCATACCTCCAACTGAGTGGTTAAACCTCCAACTGAGTGGATAAGCCTCCTTCATAAGTGGACCGAGGATTGTTCTTGTTGGGCCTGTGCTCTGATTTGGAGACAAAGAACCAGGTATAACCACTATTGCTGCATATACACAGCAGGCAGTAACGTATATTCTGATCCTGCCATTGTCTTTCTTAAACTGACCAGGAGTCCTTATCATAAAGTTCAAATCCCCTTCCATTATCTTCCTGTTTCAGCTGATACCACTGTCCTCTGGACTAAGCCCCAGGCACATTAAGTTTCTAAGTTGACATTTTTAATTAAGTTTTAAAGACATATTTGGAGAATTTTTTAATGCACAAGTATATGTCCAGCTCAAATAATTCCACTTTCAATGTGCTTTCCTGGGTTTCTTGAATGCCATTGAGAAATTACAGTACATATAAAGAAAATAGAAAAGAAATAGTAATCACTGAATCAATGATTAGCGAAAAAAAAACAGCAAAAGCTAAAGCTTTTCAGCAATTAAGTTCACCAATTTCAGTAAATAACTCAAGTGAAAAAAATTAATTTATCTACTTGAAAATGGCTAATGCAGAGTCAAAGATTAAAATGTTGGAAATAAATTTTCTTCTTCCACGCCAACCTTTAAGGAAAATATTATTGAACTCTTCTGGAACACAAAATCTTTGCAACCAGCATTATTATGTATATTATCCACTTACATTAAATTAAAACTCTATATGCATGAGGGAATGTTTCTTCAAATATTAACCATAAATAGAAATTAGAAAAATGTATAAAATTAGGTTGTATATTTCATTCCTAAGATTTTCTAGACTGGGTTTTCTGAAAGATGCAACACCATTCTCTTGATATTCTACAAATAGAAACACGCTACCCCAGAGCATTGGGTTCAGAACGTGCTACCCCAGAAGATGGCACCTTCACATTTGAGAAAATCACAAAGGAGAAAGGTCTCTGACCTTCTCCAATCCTTCTTCTCTGAAGCAAGCTGTAAAAGAATCTGATCTTCAGCTGGGTGCGGTGGCTCACTCCTGTAATCTCAGCACTTTGGGACGCCGAGGTGGGTGGATCACGAGGTCAGGAGATTGAGACCATCCTGGCTAACACGGTGAAACCTCGTCTCTACTAAAAATACAAAAAATTATCCGGGTGTGGTGGTGGCACCTGTAGTCCCAGCTACTCGGGAGGCTGAGGTAGGAAAACGGTGTGAACCCGGGAGGTGGAGCTTGCAGTGAGCGGAGATCACGCCACTGCCCTCCAGCCTGGGCGACAGAGCGAGACTCTGTCTCAAAAAAAAAATAAAAAAAGAATCTGATCTTCCTCTGAAGTATGTGATAAGAGCCTCATGTGCCTCATATCTGGAGACAAGGAATGTCACACTGGGACACAGAAAATAATATGAACAAACAGGCCTTGCTAAGTTCCCCCAGCTTATTACCATTAGATCATACTCCTTCTGTTCAATCATGCTTCCTCATGACTGTCTACTCCCCATCCAACCTAAGCATAAATATACATAGATTTCGCCATTTCTTTGGGTCTTCATTTCTGAAGGTCCACATGTCACATAAAATTTACATTAAATAAATATGTATGCTTTTCTGTTGTTAAACTGCCTTTTGTTATAGGTGCTTCAGCCATGAACCTAGTGATGGATGAGAAAAAAAAATCCCTTCTACCCTACACTAACAAGGAAGGACGAGAGAGAGAATTCTAATTTCTTACCATAGGTATTCAATGTGATGAGAGGGTGGTCATTTGATGTATAAAATTAGGAATTCATTCTAAAACATGTTTGAAACTTTTGTTTACTTTATTGCAGAGGAAGGGGCAAGTTTGGTGCTCCAAATTCCTGTTTTATTTGCCATCATAGAAAGGATTTGAATTTGCAAGACACTTCAGAAAAGTCTGATTTTTTTTTTCAATTTAAATGTGGTATTGTGGTTACCGTAATGAGGTGGCATCGACACTGCTAATACTTACCCTTTGGAGTTTACCCCAAGGCTTTACCATAAGACATCATCCAGATCACTGTGCTTTCTTTTAAAAAACAAGTCTTTATTAAAAAGAAAAGCACAAACTAGACCATCACAAATAGAAATTAGTAATAGCCAGAAACGTATTTAGCAGCGATATTTTTTCTTTTTCTTTTTTAACAGTCTTGCTCTGTCTCTCAGGCTGGAGTGCAGTGGCGTGATCTCGGCTCACTGTAACCTCCACCTCCCAGGTTCAAGCAATTCTCCTGCCTCAGCCTCCCAGAGTAGTTGTAACTAGAGGTATCCACCACCACACCCAGGTAATTTGCATATTTTTAGTAGAGTTGGGGTATCACCATGTTGGCCAAGCTGGTCTTGAACTCCTGACCTCAGGTGACCCGCCTACGAAAGTGCTGGGATTACAGGAGTGAGGCACTGCACCCAGACTTATTTAACATCAGTTCTAAACATTGTTGACACATTGCAGTATCTAATTTTCTCTAGTATCCTTAATTAATTATATAATGTGACTTTTGAAGAATTCTTATATACATTAAGATAAAGTTCAAGAAGGCCATTAGCAAAGGATTTTAAAAAGAGTAGTTTTTTTACAAAGATTTTCCATTTTAAACAGATTTTTCTTATAAAATAAATTTCTCCATGTCTTTTAAAAATACGAAACTTGGCTCCCATTAAATATGCTCATTTTTAGTTACCCATGGGATACCCTTACTTATCTATGATAACAGATACTTGTCATAATTTCCTGTATACTCCTAATGTCAGAGGTATGTTTACAAGTGGTATCATTTACTTCTGGATTTCATTTCCAGCTATTTAACCTCCAGATTCATGATAAAGCATTTTTAAGATTATCTCTGAAAACAATACCTGCTTTTTATTTACTCAAAATATATCTACACTTAACATAAGTACACTTTGGATAAGCAGTTATTTTTAGGCAAACTTTTACTAAGATAAGTATATGACAACATAAATAATGGAGGATATCCATGTGTAGCTAAAAGTGAAAATATTTACTTTACCTGGAAGATGGGTTTTTTTTAAAAAAAAAACCCTGAAACAATTGATTTCATGCAAAAAAAGTGCTAAAAGAAAAATGCGTAATCTCTGTATGATAAAAACATTTTCTCGAGCTGTGCAAATGACCTTGTTGATTTTTATTTTATCTAAGAATGATTTTAATATGCAATAATACAACTTACAGCAACATATAACAATGCATTTAATAGTAATGCACAAAAGTAACAAAGCAATGCAGATAAAAATGTTATACTGAACTCATCATTTGACATACTTCCTGTATTAGAATAATTTGCTGAATAATGTCAATTATCAAAACATGTAGCTGCTATGTAGTCCCTTAAAAACTGATATTTCCAGCATGTATATAATACACATATAAGTATATTCGTGTTGAACATAGCTTTAGTACTTTTTATATTTTTTTAAAAAGAAATTGTATGCCTTTTGTTCAAAACCACTATAACTTACTTGACCTGTGTGTGATTTTTATTTTCCGTTAAAATATTTAATTTCCAATATAGTTTGGATGTAGGACAGTCTGCATTTTAGGAAGCAAAAAAATAAATTTTAGAAAGGTAAAATATCAAAGCCAGTTTTGTAGTAATAGTGATGTCTAAAAGTTGAAATAGTAGCTGTCATTAAATGAGCACCTACTATATTTCAGGCACTAAACTGGATTCTTACAGACTCTTTAATAATAATATCATACATTATAAATGTGAAATTTTAGACTGCAAAGTACATAATTTGCTAAAAGTCACAGATGTAATAAACTGTCAATCCAGAATTTGAACTTAAATCTTTTGGCTGCAGAGAGGAAAACAAAAGAACGGTAGGTAAATAGCTAGATGAATCCGTTGACTGACAGTCGTATCAGCTTCCCTTTACTGAATGCTGATCTCATCACACCAGTATAACTTTGTAAAATGTGTTTATTATTTCCATGTTCAAAGTGAGTGACTTAAGGCTAAAAATGATAAGAAATGTGTCCTTGATGGCAGCTATCACTGGAAGATCCAGAATTTTAACCAATATTTCACTATCCAGTATTACTCATTTCAAAGCACTCAGCCTTTCTGCTATCACATACAATTTCCACTTCAAGTAACAAATTCAAATATAATCGGTACAAAGTTTATCCTACCCTGAAAATGAAATGTATAATATTCAAGAACAACTTGATGATTCACATCTGAGAAAACATAGTACTCTCAAAGTGACAAATACTGAATAAATAAATATTACCTCTGTATTGGATGTCTAAAAATGAGTAAGGACAAGATACTTCAAGCTGGAAAAATTAGAATGCAAACAAAAGACAACGGAGAAACCAAACATAGCTGGTCACATATGTATTTTTGTAACGATTTTTAAGTCTGGGAGTCTTGTTTCCTAAGCAAACATTTATTTTTTTGTTAGCCAGAAGTTTATATCTCCCTAGATTATGTAAAATGCTGAAAAAAGAAATATGAAAACTTTATTTTTAGTTGTGTCATCAAACAGTGCCTTACATATTTGAATGACTACACTTTCAAAAGCTGCCAAACTTTAATTTCTTCTGTTAGTATCTATATCTACACATATTCAACATTCAAAGTAAGGAATCTTGTAGTGTGTGTTATATTGTTCAAGTATTGATGATTTTGTTGCAACTCTGGGAACACTTTTTAGCCCCTGAAGCCTGAATTAGGGGTATCTATATAGAGAGGAAATTATTGGCTTATCAAAAGTGTGCATAGATTCTGTAGGTCAAGTCTATCCATCATAGACTTCCTAAAAGGTGGATTAGATTTGAAGCTCTCCCAATTTATTTTGTTATGGTTTATTGGCACATTCATTTTGCACAACTGTTTATACAAAATAAATGGCTGCTGATATCTTAAGCCCCTCCATTAGTGGAGTCCAATTCACCATCTAAGATAACAAAAACATAGGAATCTTCAGTTCCTACTGCTACCATTACAGAAGGCTCAAGCTGTAGAATATTTGATGCTTTCTGCTCTCAAAGTTCTGATCCAGTCCTTTCTCTTACATAACATCTGTCCATGGCCTTGCTCAGAGGGACCCAGTGCTCATTCAAAGATCCCTTTATTGTGGTGAATGTTTAATTTCTTACTAATATTCATTCAAATGCAATACATGTATAGTTACATTCAGTCTGTGCTGCTATAATGGAATATAAGAGACTGGGCAATTTGTAGAGATTCTTCATGGTTCTGGAAACTGGAAAATCCAAGATGCAAAGGCAAGTGTCTGGTGAGGACCTTCTTTCTGTGTCATCTCATGGTGGAAGGTGAGACAGCAAGAGATTGAACTCCCAGCTTTAAGTTATTTTAAATCAGCATGAATCTGTTCACAAGGCTTCAGCCTTCATGACCTAAACACCTCCCATTGGGCCCCACCTCCCAACAGTGGTTCATTGGATTATGTTCCAACACATGCCTTTTGGAGGGACACAGCCAAACGATAATGATATATAACAGCATTTTCTAAGTGTTCATTTTGATGAATTTTGACAAATGTTTACAGTAGTGTAACAACCACTTCAATGGAGACGTTTCATCCTAAAAATTCCCTTGTTCTATAGATTCAATTTTTATATTCTTCTGAAATTTTATGCTGAAATCTAATACCCAATATAATGGTATTGCGAGTTGGAGGCTTTGGAAGGTGATTAGATCATAAGAACAGAGACTTAATCAAAGGAGTTAGTGCTTTTTATAAGAGACCCTGGAGATATCCCGTCCTTCTACAATGTGAGGAGACAAAAGAATGACAGCCACCTCTGAATCAGGAAGTGAGTCATTACCAGGCACTGAATCTGTCAGTAACGTGAATTTGAACTTCTGGTCACCAAAACTGTGAAAAATAAATTGTGGTTGTTTTTAAACTACCCAGTCTATGATATTCTGTTACAGCAACCTAAAGTACTATGTTACCTGGTGCCCCTTTGTAATCAGTCCTCGCCCCCAACCTGACACCTAGCCCCTGTCTACCCCACTCAGATTTGGGTGGCTACAGTTTTGGCTATTAAATAATGTCACAAAAATTGAATCATATACTATGTAGCTTTGATTGTTTTTTATTGAGTTTACTTAATGCGTTGGAGATTTATTCATGCTGTTACATATGTCTATATTGTATTTTTTTATCGCAAACTAGTGTTCCATTTGATTATACCTTTACTAATACATGGGCCTCTGGATTATTTCTAGTTTAAGGCCATGCAAATAAAGTTGCTATAAACATTAGCAAATGGGTCTCTGTATGAACATGCTTTTATTTCTCTTGGGTAAACATCCAGGAATTGACAGTTGAGTCATATGATAAATGTATATTTAAATTTAAAAGAAACTTCCCTATTGTTATCCAAAGCAACTATACCACTGATGTTTCTACATATCCTCATCAGTACTCCGTCTTCTGTGATTTGATTATAGCCGTCCTAGTAGCTGTATAGAGCATCTCATTGCAGTTTTAATTGCATTTTCCTAATGACTAGTGGCGTTAAGCAAATTTTCACTGCTTATTTGCCATTGGTATATACAGTGGTTCCACGTTCTCCGTGAGAGATTAGTTCTAGAACCCCGATGGATGCCAAAATCCAGAAATGCTAAAATTCCAACATTGGTCCTGTATAACCTGGGAAAATTAAAACTGAGCCCTCTGCATCCTTGGGCTGCCCAATCTGGGAATACTATATTTTCTATCCATAGTTGGTTGAATCTGTGAATGCGGAGCTCGTACACAGGAAAGGCCAACTATATTTTTTGAAAGTCTAGTTTTTAGTCTGTTTCTACCAGTTATAAAAATTTCCAGTTCGCATATATGGAAACTGTTTTTATGTGGATGGCTGAGGATTCTTTTGGAAAAACATACTGTCAAGAAAAGAACATAGGGATTATAAGCCTGACTCTATAGCAAAATCTGATTTTTTAAAAAGAAATTTTTATTAAAATGTCTAAAAAACACTGGGGCCCTGTTGACATCACTTGGATACCCGGCTGGTATAATCTATGACAGTATAAAGAACCCGTCTATGTACTCTTCCATGGAATATGAGATGTTGAGGACTTTGGCATGTCGGTAGTTATGTCCACTGGTATTTATTTAGGCAGAGTATGGGGGGTTGCCAGGATTAAGAGAGGGCATAGGGTCAAGTGTGCATCCTGAGAAGCCATAAACAGAAAAGAAAGTGTAACCTAGTAAACCGTGCAGTTCCCGCAGGAATCTGGCAGGAATGGGACACAGTGGGCCCAGCATGGTCTACCAACCCCCTGCCGAATCCTTGAAATTCCTTCTGAAAACCTCCAGAAAGAAAGGACAGAGTACTGCATAGAGGGTTGAAGGTTCTGGTTTCTCCTGGCTCTTGTTTCTGTTTACGATTTGTATCTGTAGTAGTTTCCTGGGACTGCCCTAACAAAACAGCACACAGTGGGTGGCTTAACCATAAGTGTACTGTCTCAGAGTTCTGGAAGGCAGAAGTCTAAAATCATGGTGTTGAAAAGGTGGCTCCTTCTGAGAGCCACAAGGAAAAAGCTATTCCAGAGAAGTCTCTCTCCTTATGTCATGCAGCTTTGGGTGTTTCTTGGTGTTTTAGTCTGTTCTCCTGCTGCTCATGAAGACATACCAGAGACTGGATAATTTATACAGAAAAAGAGGTTTAATGAACTCACAGTTCCATGTGCTGGGAAGGCCTCATAGTCATGGCAGAAGACGAAAGGCTCATTTCACATGGCGGCAGGCAAGAGAGAATGAGAACCAAGCAAAGAGGAGACCCCTTATCAAACCAACAGATCTTGTGAGACTCATTCACCACCACAAGAACAGTATGGGGAAAACCACCCCGTGATTCAATGATCTCTCACCAGATCCCTCCCACAACACATGGGAGTTACGGAAACTACAACCATGATTCAATTACCTCCCCCAAATCCCTCCCACAACACATGGGAGTTACAGGAGCTAAGACAGACCATATCGCTTGGCTTATCAATGGCATTCTTCCTGTGTCTTCACATCGCCTTCTCTGTATACCTATCTTTCCCTGTGTCCACATTTCTCCTTTTTGTAACTACAGAGTCATATTGGATTGGGCCCATCCTAATGACTTCATCCTGACTTGGTCATCTGCAAAGGCTGTATTTCCATACAAGGTCACATTCACAGCTACTGGAATTACCGCCTCATTATTTGCTGAAGGTACACAATTCAACCCATAACACTGTCAGTCTAGTAATTGTGCCCTTTTAGGTAATTTCTGTTTTCTACTCATAATTTAAAATGAAAGCATCTTGAAATTATAAAAGACAATAGTGCTAAGAGAAAATTTCCATCAACCTATGATTTTAAACTCTTCAAAGTGCTAAGAGAAAATATCCATCAATCTATTATTTTAAACCTTTCTAAATTATTAAGAGTAAGATATATAAAATAAGATAATTTTCAGGACAGCCATGGTTGTTCATGCGTGTAATCTCAGCACTTTGGGAGGCTCGGGAGAGCAGACTGCTTGAGCTCAAGAGTTCAAGACCAGCCTGGACAAGATAGTGAAACTTCATTTCTACTAAAAATACAAACAATTAGCCTGGTGTGGGCATGGTGGCAAATGCCTGTAGTCCCAGTTACCCAAGAGGCTGAGGTGGGAGACCTGCTTGAGCCCAGAAAGTCAAGGCTGCAGTGAACCATGATTGCACCACAGCACTGCAGCCTGGGTGACAGCCTGAGACCCTGCCACATACACACACACACATATTCAAATAAATGATTGAGTTTACATACCAAAGAGCACCAAAATATATGCTTCAATGAGAAGAAAAGAGTGAGATCTAAGTGGCACTGAGTTATACAGAAACTTGAAAACACGTTGGTGTATCTAAATAATCAATAACCAAAGTAACAGCAATAATAACATTAAGGATAATGACTATTTAGCTTGGAATTTAAAAAACAATACATAATTATATTTACAAATTGCAATAATATAAAAACTGGAAGAGATGATCATATCTAAAATTTTCTACAGCCTTTAAATTGTTCAGGTAGAAGGAGATGATTGTTTCAAGTTGTACTTTGCTAATGCAACCTTGTGCTTCATTAGTGCTAATGCACTTTGTTCAACATTTAATAACTAAAGAGCAATGAAAAGCGACACAGATTAAATGGAAAAGGAAATATACAAACAACACACCCCCCAAAAATATGCAATCAAGTCAATGAAAAGCAGAAAACAAACGAAAAAAGTAAAGAAGTAAAAATACAGTGAAATTTTATTAAAGATGCAGAAATATATCCATATGTGTCAAAATCATATTTAGTATAAATACATTAAGTTCACTATTAAAAGACAGAGAGTACAAGCTATAATGACAAAGGATTTTTACACGCTGAGGGACATAAAATGATATGCCAAAATTTAGATTGTATAGTGACATTAATATCTCATTAAATATGCTAGAGCAAAATCTGAAATATATTCAAAAATTAACTTTGGGAGCCCGAGGTGGGTGGATCAAGAGGTCAGCAGATCGAGACCATCCTGGCTAACATGGTGAAATACCATCTCTACTAAAAATACAAAAAAATTAGCCAGGCATGGTGGCAGGCGCCTGTAGTCCCAGCTACTAGGGAGGCTGAGGCAGGAGAACAGGGTGAACCCGGGAGGTGGAGCTTGCAGTGAGCCGAGATCGTGCCCCTGCACTCCAGCCTGGGCGACAGAGCCAGATTCCATCTCAAAAAAAAAAAAAAAAAAAAAAAAAAAAGCTTTCCAGTTGAAATATCTTTATAACGTAATATTGAATTCTCATGGCTAAGGAAAAATAATTTTATAATTAATCAGGTCTAAATAAAATAAATTAAATACTGAAAGGGCAAAAAATTATCTTAAAGCTTTTACACTTCAATGCTCAGTTTTGCTGTGAACCTAAAACTGTTTTAAAATTAAATTATGTTAAATAGAAATAATTATTTGTGGGACATTTAATGTTTCTTGATTAACCCTTGGACTTGTAGAGATTTTAACTTAGAACAGGCATAAAAATTGTAACAATTGTTATTGTGAATAGAATAGAATATTGTTCTGAGAACAGTAAATATTTCTTGAGAATTTCGATGTGTCAGAGGCTGGAATATTTTCACATATTGTTTAACTCTTTTGTCTTATATACTATTTTGTCTTTAAAACAATCAGATGAGGAAAATGAGGCTCAGATAGCAACTAGCCTGACCCAAATCACACAGCTAGAAAGCAGAGGATGCAGGATTTAAACCCAGAACCTGTTTGACTATTCACTACACTCTACCACCTCCAAGGAACGTGGTGCGTATATGATACTTGAGGACATATCAACAGTCACGACTAAGATTTAGTAAAACGGTGGAGAAATGAAGACAATGTTGAAAGAGAAAGAGTTCTAAGCCAACCACAATTAAAGTCTGAGTATGAAGAAGTCATGCAAAATATTTAACAATTTTACAAATGAAGAAGATGAGGCTAAGAGAGAATTCATTGCTTGCCTTATCGGACATCACAGTCCTCACTAATTATTTTAGTTTGTGTTTTCTTTCACATGTCTTGAAACTTGCACCATCCTATAATAGTCACTAGAATTTAGTACTTAATTTTTCTCTCGTTTCTGTGCATCTGTGCATGGAGAGGGATACCCCTGCTGCATGCTGATAGAAACTGACATTGTTTGAAAACACCTACTTTCATTTCCTAAATATGTGACTTCAAATATAACATAATTAAATATATAAATACTTAGGATATTTTTCTCTCTCTTAAAATTTATCTTAGCTTTGCAGGCCATAAGCTCAGAAATATGTGTTCCTTGTAAAAGCCACCATCTTGACCTCTTATTCTCCAGCCATTAGCACAGTAAGTGTGCATTTAAACAGTTAACTAGCTATGAAATTGTTGGTAGAGGAGTTCTACAAAAACTGCAATGTATTAAAATCCTGTTTGGTCACAACTTTCTGAGGGAGGGAAGAAAACTTCATATGAGTTATGGCGATGTAATTTATGTTGATTATAAGAAAAAATTTGTTTAGGCCAATAAAATTCAAATTAACAAAGCACATTCAGAAACGAGGTTTAAAACATAAATAGCATGAAATAGGGGAGATTAGAGCTAATATTTTCCAGGAGCTAAATAAACACACAAGCTCATATAGCATTTATTGTAAAGGTTAGAAGAGAAATCTAATTCAATATATTTAATGTACATGTAGAATGATTAGAATCTGTCTGGTTCTTGATAAATATAATCTAAAGAATTAGTTTAGACATCTTTCTCCCATCTTCAGTCAGAGTTTTATAAATTAATGAAATTATCTATTATCATTTCATCTTAGATGTCATAAGACTTTGGAAACAGGGGGTATTAGGGACTAATTTACAACACATAAATAGCTTGAACAGGTGGTACTTAATACCATCACAGATACTGGTCACTGGGTAGAGTTCACAGTTATGGAAGTGAATGCCAATTAGAAAAATGTTCATATCCTCATCACTGAGTAAACTTAAACTAAGTGAAAAGACACCACTTGCCAGGTGCAGTGGCTCAGGCCTGTAATCCCAGCACTTTGGGAGGCCGAGGCAGGCAGATCACGAGGTCAGGAGATCGAGACCATCCTGGCTAACAGGGTGAAACCCCGTCTCTACTAAAAATGCAAAAAAAAAATTAGCCAGGCGTGGTTGCGGACAACTGTAGTCCCAGCTACTCGGGAGGCTGAGGCAGGAGAATGGTGTGAACCCGGGAGGCGGAGCTTGCAGTGAGCCGAGATTGCACCACTGCACTCCAGCCTGGGCGACAGAGCGAGACTCCGTCTCAGGAAAAAAAAAAAAAGAATGGATGAATACAAATGCCTTTAATTCCGTTCAGACTTAAGACTTCACAGTTCTCAGAGACACCAAAGAAATTCTTTCCAAAAGTTTTTTTTGCAGAGATATATTTAAAGGCATAATTATATTTTTAAGAGCTTCCCAGATTGTAACAAATATAAGTAACTTCAACTAGCAAATAAGAAATTCATAAATGTAGCTAGCTGCTCAGTATTGCTGATTTGATATCATTTGATATCTTCGAAGTGTACCAACATTTAATGAGGATATAACTGAGTGAATCCTGCAACAGAAATATTAACATATGTGCTAAAATGAGCTATAATGGATATATATATTTCCAATGTCATTTAGAGCAAATACTTATATTAATCAGGCTGAATTATATGACTCCTACATTGAATCTTTGAACAATTGAGTTACAGTGGCAAATAATAGACAAATAAAGAAATGACATAATTAGATCATAAACTGATTTAGTAGTCTTATATAATTTTTATGTAGAGCCTGAAGGAAGAGTGCTGATCATGAAATAGTATCCTAAAAGAATGCAGCTATTACTTAATAATACAAGGAAATCAGAAAATTTGTCAAGGATCATGCAGCATAGTGAGTAGTGATGATTTACATATATCTGAATAGATGATTTACATATATCAGAATAGATGATTTACATATATCAGAACTGATGATTTACATATATCAGAACTGATGATTTACATATATCAGAATAGATGATTTACATATATCAGAATTGATGACTTACATATATCAGAATATTCATCCCTTAACTTAACTACTCATAGATAACAACTTGAGCATTGTGAAATGTTGTTTTCTCTCTGAGGTATTCTTTCAGATCCTACATACCAGTGAAACTACTGACATCAGCTCCTCCGAAGGGCTCCAGGAGAAGCTGACTCACTAAAGGGTGAAGTTTCTATATCCTGGTGATTTAAGATTTAATCCCCCTAACCCAAACCAGTCAGTGACCCCATTTATCCAGCCCCTGGTCCTCTACAATCCCTTCACCCCAACCAAGTACTCTCTGGAAAGACAGATTTGAGGGTGCTCGCATCTCCTCACTCAGCTGTCCTGCAATCATTAAACTCCTTCTTTACTGCAAACTCTGTTTATCAATTTATCAGACTGTGACTGCACAGCAGTCAGAGAATACAAACACGTGAGTCCTGTATCATTTATAAATATTTAACTTTTATATATATTTAACTTCTATACACATAATTGACTATTTTGTATATTACTATTAGTAGGTAATAATAATATTTATATTTCCTCCATAGGTAGCTTCTGGGGCATTTCTGCCTGGTAAATTTTATTCTTTAATGACAAAGACTAAAGTAAGTAACTTTAAAATATTATTGAGAATTTTTTTTCTATTGATGGGACACTGAATTTGTAGGTAGAAATAAAAACCTAGCTTTTTACTAAACTTAATTTTAAACACAATTCAAAATATAAATATAAAATTAAGAATTTCCAAAATTAAACTTAGTTTTAGAAACTCACATAAGCAAGTGTAATACTGAAGAGCAAAGAAACTGTGGTCTACAAAAAAAATTATAAGTAATTCATGAAATCTAAGGGCTAATTTGTGAAGTAAATTAGGAGGATATTTTATGCTGTAGCACCATCCTAGAGACCAAGAGAATCGCTCTAGGAAAACCTGCTCAACTCTTTTTAACCAGAAATTCTTTCTTTCTCCAGAAATCCCTTTCAGGTAATGCCTAATAATATCTCACTGAACATGTATTAGAAATCGTAGTTTAATTTTTAATTAAATAATTCAGTGAAAATATATTAATTGTAAAGATAAATTTTAACACATATGGGAATACTAGACTTACGGTGGTCATCAACCCAAAATGCTACAAAATTACATGGAATGGTTAGTTTGGCAAAAATAAATATCAACACTACCACCAAAAACCTAGGTTTCAAAAAGAAATACAAGAAGCATTCCAAAATGTTAAAAATTTTTCATTTGTCTACTTTCTAAATGCTCTTTAAAATACTTATGTCATCATAATTTTGAAGTTTAAAAGTAAAGAAATAGTTCTCCTAGTTAATATACTGCCTTAAAGTTACTCTGGCTCACAAACAGAACAAATCAAAGCATGACTTGACAGCCGTCAAATTACAGGAAATTGAAGCTAAATGAAATTGGACACCTCACCTCATCTAAACTCCTTACTTTATAAGAAGGAAAAGCCTCACAAAATGTTGAGGTCATTTAGCTTAAAGTCATCAGGTGAGTTAGAGATAATCTGAGAACACCACTTTTTTTCTCTTTGTTACTATTCTCTCATGAAATTTTGCCTGAAAACAGGTCTACTAAAGATATAAGAATTTGTAATGAAGATGAATATATATCATTGTCTTTCTGCTTAGGGTTGTTCAATATTTTCCCATTGATAATATATAAAATCCTACCTACTTTGACCTCCTATCATTGCCTTTCTGCTTAGGGTTGTTCAATATTTTCCCATTGATAATATATAAAATCCTACCTACTTTGACCCCCTATCATTGCCTTTCTGCTTAGGGTTGTTCAATATTTTCCCATTGATAATATATAAAATCCTACCTACTTTGACCTCCTCTCCCACCATTTCCTTGCTATCTCCTAGAACTTCATTCTTGACTCCAAAGCTGCACCCTCCTGCATCAGTTTCTTTTGTTTGAAATCTTCAGCCCTTCATAAATTTCATCCACCAAACTCCTATTTATCCTTTAACTCCCTATTATTTTTTCTTACACTGCCACATTTTCCTTCATTAGCACATATCCAATTTAAAGTTATATAGTTTGAGTTTTTGCTTGACTTTCTGTTTCTCCATTAAAGCATAAGCTCCACAAAAGCAAGTATCATGTCTGATTTAACAGGGTATATTCTATTCTTATAAGAGTGCTGCCACGTAAGTGTCAATGAATGTTTGTGAAATAAATGAAGGACTAAAGGAGTGACTGAACAAATAAAAATAAGTTCTCTGTGTGTATTGTATGTGTGAATAAGATTTTGAGTTTGGCCAAGGCAGTTAATCACATATTAACAACTCATTAAAATTTATTGCTATGAGGTACACAATTGGTTCAACACCAAATTCTAAGATGAAACAAGGTTTGTGTTCAGAAATATAGTGTCACTTTTTCTAATATCAGTTGCCCTCCAACTATC
Source organism: Symphalangus syndactylus (assembly GCF_028878055.3). Lineage (NCBI taxonomy): Eukaryota > Metazoa > Chordata > Mammalia > Primates > Hylobatidae > Symphalangus > Symphalangus syndactylus. Next base: position 13,391,478 of record NC_072447.2, on the reverse strand, counting down.
AGCATGACACATGCAAACCATTGATACGTGTTTTTCTGTTTTTTTTTTTGTATTGAAGATACAACATGAAGGAAAATTATTATATTTCTAATAGGAAGTCCTGTTCTAAATGACAACAAATCTGAGCGTGAACACATTTGTTTAAAAGAGAGAGATTAAAAAGATGAGATTCTGTTTGTACAGTATATAACTGAAGAGAGTTGTATCTAGCAATTTGACAAGAAAGGTGAAACAGAACATTAACCTGAGCACACAAGTTCAGCTAATGATCTGGGATGGGGAGTTGCGGGTAGAGAGGAGGACAAAGACGAAAGACAACCGTTTACCCCAAGTTACTCTCCAAAGATGAGAAAAAGCCCTCTTAGTAATGTCTTTCAAAATCTAACTACTTTCAAGAACACATCGATAAGATACAGAGAGATAACAATCAAGTTGGACAGTAACTTAAAAGTCAGATGTCTTTTTAAGCATAAGTAACTTAGAACTGTAAAGTAAAAAACACTAAATGTCATTGACTTTAAAGTGGATACTGAAGAAAAAGAAAACCCTTCTGTTAAAAACTAGACTACATGCAGTAACTTATGTAGAAAACTTAGCATAAATATTTATACAAAATTGCCCTACCCTATTTTATTAAAGTATGACATTATAAATTAAGAGAAAATCATTTTAAAAATGAGTTATATTTTAGTCCTTTTTTCTCAAAATGAGTTTCATAAATTGATATGGTTATTAGCATAGGAATTTCAATAATAGGAACAAAGAAACCAAAAGAAAATGTGTGTGTGTGTATGTATACAATTACCTGGCATTCCAACTTCAACATGTTTAAAAATATTTCAGTAAAAAATGTTAGATTTATTTTAAGGTAGTTTGTAAGATATTTATTAGGTTTATTTGTAGGCCTTGCACACTAAGTTAAGCAACACTATCATAAAATAAATTATTTAATAATGAAACAGAAACTCAAAGCTTCATATTATAATTAAATAAACTCTAAAGTATCTAGTAACTTCAACTGTATCCCTAAAATAACATCAGGTCTACAGTGTGTATCAACTTGCCCAGAGAAAACGCAACAATGAAAGAAAGAAAGAGATATCTATTTTTTCATAAAAGATCAACACACTTTGTCCAATTTTTTTGTCCAACTGCTATCAAGTGGGCCAACGCTAATGGCAAATAAAAGAGCTGCCATTCAACATGCATTCTAGTAGTGAATATTAACTGACTACTCTGTGAAAGCAGTGTTCGTTGAACAAATAAAAGAATCTTTGCCTGCGTGACGCTTATATTTTGGTCACTTTACATTTTACTGGAGGAAACGTGAAGAATAGAATACCAGCAATATTAACAACATTATCCCACTAGAAGGTCTCCAGTGACTGATACTTTCAGACTCATGTCAATGACCCTATATGATCTTTATATTCCAAGGAGCATGGCAATGGATTTTAACATTTCCAAATTAAAAGGTAATGGTAAAGTAATGATAACCAACACAAAAATGACTCCCTGGAAACGACAGCAACTCATTTCAAATGGCTTTGGAATGCCACTAGGACAGTACCTTTTTCTTTGTAATGCAAAAGTCTCACAATCCAGAGAGCAGGTCTTGTGAATTTTGTGAATTTTGATGAGAGGTAAGGCATTACAGAAAGACCCAAAAGTCATGCTCCAGATTCCGGCAATATAGCTAGTAGGACAGACACAGAGTACATAGTTTTACTACTGATCACAGTGATTTAGAGATTGGAACCCATAGTTCTGTGAGATCAGGCATCACTTCAAGATAAATTTACATTTTTAATAAATGCAAACTTTGGCTCAGCTAAACAAGGTACCTTGGGCTATATTAACTGTAGATAGATAAATTTGGCGTAATTAACCCTTGCACAGTCTAAACATACCATGTGCCAAAAATGATGTAAAGCACTGAATATGTGAGATAAAGTATGATGAATTCCATTGACAAATACAGGCAATAGCTTCCATTTAATTGAGAAGAAACCGTATACCTAGCACAAGTCTTTTTCTGTGCATTAACTTTTCATAATACAACTATATGAAGTATATAGTATAAAATAGTATATGAAACTATTTTATATATAAATAAAGGTGTTTCCAAAGGTTAAGAAAGGGCACGGTGAGAGTGAGAAGCACAGTCTGGGTGGGCAGGACAATCTAGTTGTCTATCTGTGCTTTAAACTCCAATAAACATCATCTCCCACACCACGGCATCTAACTCAGAGTCACATTTCAATTGCCAGCAAATGGAAGCCTCATAAACCCAAAATGTGAACGGCAATGAAGTTCATAGAGCACGCTTTGAGTGCACAGAGTATCTTTGCAAACATTATCTTTTTTTATTACACTTTATGTTTTAGGGTACATGTGCACAACGTGGAGGTTTGTTACAGATGTATACATGTGCCATGTAGGTGTGCTGCACCCATTAACTCATCATTTAACATTAGGTATATCTCCTATTGCTATCCCTTCCCCTCCCCCCAAACATTATCTTTTAAGACTTTCACAATCACGGCATGAGATTATTCCCATATCAAAAAGTAGGAAATGAAAGCCTGGAAAGAAGTTGTATTGACATTAAACTGCTCTCAAACCCAAGTGTACAAATGATTCTTCTTGCAAAGAAATTCATATTCTACACAAAGTTCTATTTCAAAATGAATTCTGGAATTCAATTAAACACTCATCTGGAAAACGAGAGCTTAAGTGGAAATTCCTCACTGGTATTCAAGCAAATAAATTAAATAATGATATTAAACCTACATCTAATCTCTTATTATTACATATTCAAAGTTTGCTATACAGCTACCACTAAGTTATACATTTCCAGTGACACAAACCATAAAATGAATTTGTTTCTATTGGTACTAGCAAAAAAAAAAAAAAACCTGCGTAGACAGCAAAAGGGTCAATCTACTAATTTATCTTCTAATAACTTTCCACCCAGGAGCATTCGTCCCTCTCATTAGACAGTTGTTCTATGCTTCTTTTTTTCACATTCTAATTGCCTCACCTGAACCAAAAAAAGAATGTGGATCTAGGATCAATACCTTTTGAAAAGTCATTTATTTCATTATATTATTTTTTCATATATCTGCATTATTGCATAGAATACCTGATTGGTCTTATGCTAAGTTTTTCATGTAACATTACCTCTGCAAGATGTTAATAAGTATCCTTCCAAAAATGTTTGAAAAATCTTGGGTAAAACATATTACGTAAGTTCCTGTTTTATAGTTTTCCAAGAGTTTTACTATCCTTGGCCAATGACAAAATTCAAAGCAGAGATACAGTACACAACTTTTGTAAAACTTACCTATTTTTCTTATAAGACTGTGGCTTTGTTTTGTTTTGTTTTGAACTTCTTTTCTGTGATGTGACATGAGACTGTGTGTTGAGTTAGGGGTGGGGACATACATTAACAGAGGTTTAGGAACTGCTTTGCTAAAGCAAGTTTGAGGAGAAAATGGGGAGACTAATACAAGATTTTCCTTTAAGCAGTGGGAGTTGAAGGGGTAGGTGGTTTTTGGAGAAAGAAGAGACCCATTCATGGCACAGGCTTCTTTATGTTTCTGCTCTGTGTGATACTTAATGAGGATACAGACATTCACTTCCTCTATTTCCCACCCCTGGCCGGGGGTAACCCAAAGGTACCTGATAAAGACACAGCCTTATAGCTGTATCAAGTATCCCTGAGTGTGTTAGGACTGGAGAGGCCTAAGGAATAAAAAACATACGTGCATTAAATGGAACAAATACAGAGAAGAAGAAAACTCAGACATGGTACATTAATTGTGTACCTTTCCTTACAACCCAGCACATCACAGGGTACATGACCTGCTTCCTTTTGACCTGCTTCCTTTATGTTCACTGCATGAACAGGGAAGGGGGTTGGGGTACACGTGGGAGATAATTGTGTTTACTATGTACCTGGTATTAATACATCTATAGAGACAATTGGAATGACTATACTGGAGAAACAGCAAGAGAAGAACTGAAAAGGCTAAAACAAATACTTGGTTCTCTAAAAAATACTCCAAAGGATTTCTCATGTCTGACAAATTACATTTTAGTCTAATAGTAATAAGTGACCAAAACTAAGGTGATTTGATAAATATCATAAGGTATTTTATTGTGAAATTGATATCTATACGTATTGCTTATAAAGCTCAGTAATCTGTTCTTGAATTGAGAAATTACTGAGACAACATCAAAAGCTGTCATTTTTGTTTCTATGTTGTCGTTGTTATTGTTTGTGAGGTCAGAGCTTCTAAACTTTATGACTGTTTGAAAGGGGCCTATATAGACCTTGCCTGAATATTAAGTCATGTGAAATGATAAAAAGCTTTCTGATTTATTGGGTTAGACAAAGAAAAAATTGAGAAATTGAGCATCATTAAAATTAAAGACTTTTGTTATTAAAACTGTGCTTAGAATGAAAACAAAAGCCACAGGTTGGGAGAAAATTTTTTCAAAACATATTCAAAACATTTTCAAAACATATCAGATAAATTACTGGTATTTAAAGTATACAGAGAACTCGAAAATAAGAAAGAAAACAACTCATTTAAAAAATAGTCCAAAGGTCTAAATACAGCTGTCAAATGGGGATTTTGAAGTTACTAGTCATGTATCATTAGGGAACTGCAAGTCACAGCAACCGTGAGATATTATTACATGACTATTAAAATGACCAATATCCAAAAGTCTGATGATACCAAAAGCTGGCAAATGTGAGGAGAAACAGGAACTTTTATTCATTGCTTGTGAGAATGCAGAATAGTACAGCTACTTTGGCAGTCAGTTTGGCAGTTTCTTATAAAACTAAACATACTCCTACCACACAACCCAGCAATTACATTCCCGGTATTTACTTAAAGGATTTGAAAACTTACATGCACACAAAAGCCTTCTTCCCATGAATGTTACAGGAGCCTTATTCATGATCACTAAAATCGAAATGTCCTTCAGGAAGTGAATGGAAAAATAAACTGTGGTATATCCAGGCAATGGAATAGTATTCTGTCAAGCTACAGAAGACACACAGGAACCTTTAAATGCATATTGCCAAGTGAAAGAAGCCAGTCTGAAAAGTCTACATACCGTATGATTCAACTACATGACCTTCTGGAGAAAGCAAAACTATGGAGACAGTAAAGAGATCAGTGACTATTAGGGATTTGGAGGAGATTTGTGCAGTCTAAACATGTCATGTGCCAACAATGACGTAAAGATATGTGAGATAAAGTATGACGAATTCTATTGACAAACACACGCAATGGCTTCCATTTAACTGAGAAGAAACCATATACCTAGCACAAGTCTTTTTCTGTGCATTAACTTTTTGTAATACAACTATATGAAGTTATAGCCTATTTTATATATGAATAAAAGCATTTCCAAAGGTTAAGAAAGGGCACAGTGAGAGTGAGAAGCACAGTCTGGGTAGGCAGGTCAATCTAGTTTTCTATCTGTGCTTTAAACTGCTATAACCATCAACTCAATCTACTAATTTATCTTCTACATAAATTAGTAGAGGAAACGATGAACGGATGGAGCAAGGAAGAATTTTAGGAGAGTGAATCCATTATTCTGTATGACACTGTAATGAGGATTATTTGTCATTACACATTTGACAAAACCTACAGAATTCATAAGACAAGGAGTAAACTCTAATACAAACTACATACTTTAGTCAATAGTAATGTACCAATATTGACTCATCAACTATAACAAATGTACCACACTATTGCAAGATGTTAAAAATCGGGGAAATTGGGGTAGAGGCTGAGGATGACGTGTGAATGCTTATTCACTTCTTTCTACAAACCTAAAATTGCTTTTAAAGAGTCAATAAAAATTAAAACAAGGCAGGGTTTTCATGCAATGGAAAAAAACACACAACTTTAGTAAGTGACTCATAATTATGCTTATGCCACTTTGCTAGATTACACTTCATTAATAAATATAGTTTCATTCTTTATGTTATAAAGCAGAATAAAGTCAGATATCTAGAGAAATTGATTTTAATGATTAGAGTAAAAGCATTTTCACCTCCAACGTCAGAATGAGTTCTTCAGAATCAGTCCATTTTATAGTTAAATCAATCATTGATTTTAAAAAAATATTGAGAAAAACTTTAACTTCACTTTTTCCATCAAACTCAATGTCATGACAGCATTGTCATTTCAATCTAGGATTAAAACCTATTTCTGGACCCAGTGGACTTACTGTGATAGATTCTGAAAATGTCAGACGTTAAAGTCCAGTCTTTGATCTGCTGTCCTCTGCAGTTATCAAAAGGTCAGTTTATCCTGCTTCTTTTCTCTCTTTTTCATATATCTTGCACTTCAGCTTAATATTAGTATTAAGCTAAATTTCTTATTTTATTTTGATTGATAAAGGAAAACAGATTGTTTCAATACAGTTACTGAGAATAAGCAGCAAAACGTACTTATAAAGTACACAAGAGAGCTATAAGATAAAAAATTTGTTCAAAAAAAGATTTGGAAATTTTTATTGCATGAATGTTCAAATGGAAAGGAAAACTTTCTGGATTCTTTTTCCACCACACAGGAGTAGCAGCACTAAAGTAGTGAATAATGTCCGTTCAATTGGTAGTTTTCATGTATTTCTGATATCAGAAATGGACTGTTAGTAACTAGTTTTAAAAGCAGAGCATTTTTGTGCATGGCATTCCCCTGAATTCCAAAGCCCAAACTTAACTTAGGCTAATTTCTCTCTGCTGGGAGCCCCATTAATTTCTCATAGATAACATTTCATATATATGCGGCATTCTGATGATGTAAAGGAATTCACACCTTATGGGCCTACAAGCCAAATTTAATCAATGGCTTGCTTCATATGGCTGAGAGCTAAAAATTGTTTTGGCATTTTGGAAGTGTTTAAAGAAGGAGAAGGAAGGGGAGAAGAAGAATGAGTAGATGAAGGAGAGACAGAGACTACATATGGCCAGCAAAGCCTATAATATTTACTGTCTAGTTCTTTACACAAAGAACTTTTCCAATCTTGAACAAAACACACACATTTTCGTTATGCCAAAAAAGGACTACAATAAGTCTTCACTTAACATCATTGACAGGTGCTTGAAAACTGGTCATAGGTATATATATTTATGGTCACGTGATGTTTTGATACACGCATACGGAGGGATAAATTGGGGATGGTTAATTGGTACAAAAATACAGTCAGCGAAACCCATTTTACCATAGGTTGACATCAAAAGAGTTAAGCTTCTATGGCTTTTGGTAACTAAAACGTCAACAAACTTGTAAATAAAGATCAAAACACTTCTAATATTAAATGCTGAAATAAATTTCAGCTATTCATACGTTTAAGATTAATAAAAGCTAGTAAAATCATTATTTACCTACTTATTTCAGTTTAGGGTTGCAGTTGACCGCAGCCTATCCTGTCAGCTCAGGACGCAATGTGGGAACCAGCCCTGGACAGGGTGCCGTCGCATTGCAGGTGCACTCACACATACCCACAGTTACTCAGACTGGGACCACATAGACACGTCAATCAACCTCACATGCACAGCCTTGGGAAGTGAGAGGAAACTGGAGCATCCAGAGAATATCAATGCAGACATGGGGAGAATACATAAGCTCTACACAGACAGTGAACCCCAATTGGAATCAATTTGTTTTTTCTCATCAACATCATAATGAAATGACATTGAATGAAACGTCGTTATTCAAAGACCTGTTGTACTCAGTTCTAAACATTTCAGAATTAAGAGATCTACACACATCCTCTTCTATATAATGGAGTGGGTCTCTTAAAATTTCCTGGCAACATACTCTTAGCCTGCCTAGGAAACACTTTAGAATACAACTGCATTATAATAAATTTTCATATTCTATTCATATCTTCATATTTCTCCCTCTACTTATTAAGGTATAGTCTTGTATATGTAATCCTTCAGTTCCTGAACAAGGTGAACATATGATCTCATGATGTGTGTTTTAATTTCTTAACTTTGTTGAGATTTGGGAATGTGAGGATGATGGAAAGGAAAGAAAGGAATTCAACAGCTATAAAAGAAATCTGACCTTTAATTTTTTTATTGAATTTGTTTCTTGTTTTATTTTTCCTTCCTTTGCACAAATGAGAACTTCTAGTTTTACAAAGGGTACCATCAACTTTAGGACAAAAATTTGTATTTGTGGCATAACACAAGTTGGAGACACAATGATTTAGAGATTGCATATCAATTTTATCAAATAAATGTGATAAAGTAGGTGATATGCACACACACACACATTTGTAGTGACAAAACCATTGACACAGATACCCAGATGGCACTTAATGTACTTTCAGCCTTAAATTCTTTCTCAAGCACAAGCCATTTGTTTGCAAATGATTTAGCATTCAAAAATGATTAAACACGGGAAAAAATGCATTGCACATAAAGTTCAGATTACAAGTGAATTAAAGTCACACTAATATAACTATAATTTATAATGAATTCAAATGGCTTTCAGAAGGGTCATCTGTGGAAGGTGAAGAGCAATCTGAATTTATTTTTCTGGTAACTGGTCACAGCAATGTTTTCTAGACTAGTGAGTGAGTGCTCATACAGCACCATGTGTGTTCAACAACACATAAAGTTGGATGACAAAATCTACTTTAGTGAGAAGGTAGCTATTTCCAGGGGCACCAATAGTAATGTCAGTTTTGAGTCTTGGGTTTGCTTTTGTTTGTTTACAAGGCGATGAAATGTTTAAGGAAAAAATAAATTCTACCAATCCATGTTGAGTGAACATTTCAATCCTTGTAAAGACCAAAGTCAGCTGCCACCATGCCATGCAAACCTTATAGTACATGACATGTTAAATCGGTAACCTCGAAAGGGACTTCTGAGAAGCTATGAGTAAAAGGCACATACAAAATGCCTCTGAGATGAATTCACAAATGAAATGGAAAAGGATAACTGTGTACATCCAAGAAGAATAGTAATTAACAGAAAACAAGAACACTTCTAAATTGAAAGAATCCCTAAAGTAAAAGAAGACCAAAGAAAAAGAAATAAAGATGAGAAGTGAAATGAGGCAGAAATGGTGAGCGACAAGGAGATACACTGAGAAAAAAAGTAGCTAAAGTTAGTGTGTTATTATTTCAGCAAAATTAAGTATATCAATACTGAGAAATATGACTTGAAATAGATTCAGTACCTCAAGCAGAAACATAAACAAATAACATCTGGGTTTTTCTTTTGATAACCAGTATTTTAAATACAAAAATCTAAAAATTTTGTCTTTGTGTAAGAGTTACACATTTATCATACCAATCAATAACAAAAAGGCGCTATAAATACTGTATGGAAATAAATGTCCTAACAGATGTTAACCAGACATCAGTCTTCACCGGTAAGGATTAGATTTGAAGGTGTTTGCAGATAATTAAAACTTGTTTTTATAACATAACTTAGCAGCTAAGTAGTATAATGAAAATGGGATATTCAAATTATAAGATATAAAATATTAAAGATAGAAGAACATGTTTATTTTTTCAATATAAATATTGTTACAGCTCAGAGAAACAGTATGAAATCTCAGGGCTCATGAAAGGCCACATTCTAGAGATAGTGATTGACAGGTATGGTAATTCCCCTACAGCGTGGTGCCTGTTGTCATGGAGTAGCATGTCTCCTACAGGGTACTACCAGCAGGGTCATGTAGGAAGAGCCAATAGTCCATGTGAGAAACCCCGGAAGGCTAAAGATAGAAGGAAATATTTGTGCCACGTTGAAGAGCAAGTTCACCAGGTGAATTGGCATGTGGCTAGGGTACAACTTCCCATACATATATAAATAATGAAACACACAAAAAATTATCAGAAAAGTATTTTATTATTATTAGAGTCACGATTAGCACTCTCCTCATCAGGAGAGTTTTAGGTTTTTTTCTTGCCCTACTCTATACTTTTTAAACACAGTCTCCAAGTTTCAAAATAAAAGTTTCTTATTTTTAATTCAAATCTCAATTAAAATAAAACAAAAACCGAAAATGTAGAAGTTCCTTATTTTGACCATCTATATATCATACACAACAAAAAGACTGATAAAATTCCACTAAACACAACAGCTAGATCCGTATTCCCGTTACTGCTTAAGCCCATTCCAATAAGGATTTTATACCAAATCTGCCCTTGCCAAGGCTACCTGGGGCCTTCATTTTATTATTTGCAATGGACAATTTTAACTTCACATCCATGTTGGCTTCCTTACATCCTAGATGCACATACAGCCAGATTTTTTCCATCAGATGTGATTTGATCCTCCAAATTCGGAATGCCTTGATGACCTCCTCTTTATCTAAAGATCACTTTAAAAAGCCTGAAGTATTTGGCTCTTCCCTAAATCTTTGGCCAGATGTAATGTCATCCTCCCATTGGCTTTCTTTGTCCAAACTACATTAGCCTTATCTCAGATCTTCAAACAAGTTATATTTCCTGCCTAAGATCTTTCTATGAGTGAGTGAAAGGTGTGACGAAGATAGTTCCTCTTTGCCCCCAAAGGTTTCATTGATCACGCTGATAATGAATTTACTGTTATTTTAATCTCTTACTGTTATACTCAGGCTTAAATTCTCTACCCTACACACTTCAGTTGACATAATTTTAATTTCCACTGTGATGCTTCTCTCTCTTCTGTCAACACTCTCTCCTCACAGGGTTTCATCCAGATCAGGAGTCAGTAACATTTTTGACAAAGAGCCAGATAGTAAATATTGCAGGCTTTGTGTTGCCAAGAGGCAAATTTATGGAACTTTCCCTGCTGAAAAATTTCCCTGTATTTTACATTTTAGACTTATAAATGCCACACGTACTTATAACTCATGAGCCATACAAAAATAGGTGGCAGACCAGATCTGGCTCATGGGCTATAATAGTTTTCCAACCCCTCACCTAGATTCATGACTTTAGGCATGCTCTATAGGCTACGATGATCTAACTCACATCTCTAGCCAAGTCAACTTGTCAGTGCCTACTTGATGTCTCCACTTGGATTCTAACTAGCGTCTTAATTTAAGATTAAAAAATGTAAAATCAATCACACATACGCACCTACCCACACCTCTGTCACTTGCAAACTGCCTCATGTCATCAAGACTTTGCCATATCACTAAAAGTGACCATAATCCCCCATGTCCCTACATCCAAATACCTTGATATAATTCTTGCTCAGTAAATTCAATCATCTTCAAATCAACTTCCAATCTCAACTGATTTTCTCCAACTTTATTGCTACACTCATAATCCCAACTACCATCATCCTTCAACCGGACAGGTGCAATAGTCAGCTAAATGAACCCCCTTCCTTCACTAGTGTACCCTTCCACAATAGTACACCCTCCTAAGAGCTAACCTCATCGTATCACACATCCATCATACACTTTTCAATGTAGTTAATTTATATTCACATTTTGATATAAGATCTAGATTTGGTCCCTGAGAACACTCATGTAATCTCTCTCCATGCTCTTCCTTCATGGACATTCCAGCCAAACCGGCCTTCTTTTCTTTGTAAGAAACTATCAAGCTCTCTTTTTAAATTACAGAATCTTTATATCTGCCCTTCTTTCTGCTCAGAGCACCCCAGATCTTCAAAGTACCTTCCTCTTTGTCTTCACTCAACTCTCAAATGAAATATTACCTCCTCAGAGAGAAAAATGCTCTGAAATACCTACAGCCAGATCAGTGCCTTCCTCCTTGACAGTTTTACTCAGCCATGTTATCACATGTAATCTTCTTCGTAGTAGTGTACTTTATAGCCCTTCACACCATTGCTTTTTTTAGGTATTTGTATGTCTTCCTCCTCTTTCCCTCCTCACTACAGTATAGCCAATTGTGTCTTTGCCTTCTTCACTGCTATATCCCCTAGTGCCTGGTAGGCTTTCTATAAACAGCCATTTATTGACTTATTGACTACATGTATATGCTAATCCTTTTTACTAATTGTTGTTACACTATAAATTTCTCTTCTCCCTCTCTTCGCTTCCCTCTTCTCATGTCCCTTGATGCTTCCTACTCAATATTAACATGGACATCATTTTGTGTCTTCAGCATTTCTCTTTTCATTATATTATGATAGGTTAATTTTCCTAAGAAAACACTATTTTGACAAAAGCAAAGCATTAAAGTAAAGCAGCATAGGATCAATTTTTTCCTATTGAAAAGGAAACACCATCTTTCCGAGAAGACAATTCCACCAGGAAACAAAAAAAACACACACATTTCCGGTAAGTCCTAGTTCCCAAGACTTGAAGCCAGTATGTTTTTCCACTTTCAAGTATCCTTGACTGTAGAGATAAAAGGTATCCACTTAGAGATATTAACTCATTACCACTGCCTAAATTTGGTTTCCAGAAACACAACTTAATATGACATCAATGGATGTGATAATCATTTGAAAGTAGCTTTATCAAAATCATCCAACAGAACAAGTTACTTTCCTAATTAGCATCCTCGGTTAAATACCTAAATCTGATGAATAATAAGTTATGCATTATGCTAAATTGCATTGGCTCACTATCTTAGAATGCTTTCAAACTAATTAAAAATGAGATATTCAGTGATGAGAAACATAAAAAGATAAAAACCTATTTCAATCAGTTTAAATTAGAATTTAACATTTCTTCAATACGCTCTTTTGTAGTCAATTGCAAGAGTAATAAAGCAAAATTATTGAGTCTATAATAGTGACCGTTCAAAATTCATAGTGAATTATTAAAAAGAAAACTAAGGTCCCTGCCAACTTTCCACCTCACTTCAAAGCATAGCCAAGGTCATTACAACAGCAAGTAAAAGACTCCACACAATTCCCACTTCTTCGCCTCTATACTGTTACTTCTGGAATCTTCTACTGCTCCAAATTGTGTGTTTGCTCCAGACTCAGCAGTTCTCACCACCTTGTTCTTCCAATTGCCATCTTCTCTGTGCGGCCTTTCTTGACTACCCAGTTAAAAATTATCCTATCAAAATTATCTGATCCCCATCCAGGATTACTTTTCACCATCTAACTTACGATACTTTGCATATTTATGTGGCTCATTGTCTGTTATCTGTCTCCCTAAGTTAGAATGCGAGCTTCATGATGGCAGAGTTTTGGTCAATTTCCTTCACTCAATAATTCCTGACCCAAAGTAAACACTTCATAAGTATTTTTTGAATATACTAATATATAGTCCGAATTATCAAGGAACTTATAAATAAATAAAGACACAACCCAGCATATAGTGCAGCTTGAGAAATGTTGATAGTGTGGTACAGGAGGAGGTATGTAAACTATGAGAAGCAACAGTTAAATAAGAAGCAATCCAGAAAGACACACAGTGTGGGTGACATCTGAGTTAAAGGACAGAAGGTAAGAAGATAACCAGATGGAGAAAAGAGAGGAAGATCTTACAAACAAGCATCAGAAGTTACCATAAGAAAAGCAAGTACAAAATCATCAGAAGAAAAACAATTGCATCCCAGTTATTACCACAAACATAATTAACTATGAAAACCCAGAACAGTTCATGCTTTGATAATGCTAAAGTTGATACGTAGATTAAGATGTGATATAACAATCTGCAAATCTTAGTTTTCAGAAAACCTTTTTAGGCAAGATATGATGATTTAAGGAAGAAAAGTTGCTGATGGATGAGGCATGTTGTCCCTTAAAGACAAACACTATGAAGACTGCGTACAGCCTTTATAATGGAAAGGTGCCACGTTTTTTCTTTTCTAAGTCCTTGGAATCTCAGTTGGCAACTTTGAAATTCATGTGTAATTCATGAGCTTTTTAAAAGAAATGTAATAAGTAACACAAGTGATTCTAGAGCTTGTCTTTAGGCTGAGGTAGATATTGGCATTATAAATTGAAGTGCTAGAAAGGAACAATAAGAATTAAGAATAAGCAGTAATTTCTGCCAAGATCTGTGGCACCCAGTCTCACACATAAGGCTTTTTGGAATCTCTTGGTTTCCAAGGTTCAGGCTCTCATACTTTAGTTTGTACATAAAGGACTTAAGTTATTCTTAAAGCACAGTTTTAGCACTTCACACCAGGAGATGGTTATGAGACTGATCACAGGATAAAGTGAAATAGGATGTGTGCCTACTTGTAGAAGGAACCTCGTTCCTTTTGCCATTCTATTCCTACTTTTCTGGCAGGAAAGTCCTAGAAAAAATTTCATATACAGATTAATTTTAAACAATTTACATTATATTTTACTATTAATAGCTTCTAGAATATCTTAGCTTAGGCTGGCCCTGGTGGCTCACACTTGAAATCCCAGAATTTTGGGAGGCTGAAGTGGGCGGATCAACTGAAGTCAGGAGTTTGAGACTAGCCTAGCCAACATGGTCAAACCTAGTCTCTACTAAAAATCCAAAAATTAGCCGGGTGTGGTGATGCGTACCTGTAATCCCAGCTACACAGGAGGCTGAGGCAGGAGAACCATTGAGCCTGGGAGGTGGAGGCCGCAGTGAGCCAAGATTGTGTCACTGCACTCCAGCCTGGGCAACAGAGCAAGACTCTGTCTCACAAAAACAAAAAACAAACAAACAAAAAAAGAGTATCTTAGCTTATATATTTCTCACATCTGATCCTACCACTTTACTTCTTTTTTCTTGTTTATACCAATTATTTCTATTCCTCTTTACATATAGGCAGAAAGATAAGACTAAAATGTGTCATAGACAATGACATCTAGTAAATTGACGTATTCTTCATGTTTAATTCCACAACAGATTTCAAATACAACCAAAATCTCCAAATAAAATCTTAATTCTAAATTGAGTGCTTGTACAGTCTTCAAATATGTTCAAATAGAACATCAAAGCTCAATAAAAATAGTTATATCACTTGGGATGGTGTTTAAAATATTTTTTCCTAAATAAATTCAGCTTCAGAGGATGAGAAAACCTTCGTTAGGAGATGTTTTAAAGAACAAATTAAGTTAAATGTGAAGGAAATCATACTTTATTTTGTTGAATAGTAAGATTTTTTTGTTGCTATTGTGAATTAATGCCATCCAAATATTGAGTGATGTAATTCAATTTAGTAAAAGAAAAAAGTCTAAATTATCAACTTCTTTCCTTATAAAAATGAAATATGCTATAACTTGCATTTTTTCCATGGCAATGACCCTGATGATCAGAGAGGTTAAAACCTAAAAACATTTAAAATCATCTAATCTAAATTATAAAAAAGAAATCCCTTTCTTCAGAAAAAATAATTTTTTAAGGAAGCACTCATAAACAAATCTCTACTAGTAGATATACAGCATACACATCTCTTACTATCTCCCATGCAGACTGCATAAAAAGGCGTGCTGGCTACTTTTAAGAAAACAACATTCAGATGTCTGGAAAGTATCTGAAATGCATGATTAATCTACACAGATAATTTTCTCAAGAAACCAAATTTTGAAGACAAGTAATTCAAAAGTCTATTGTCTATAAAGTAAATCCGCTGGTATACTTAAACTGCTGTAATCCTTTCTCCGTTTACCTTATAGTGTGCACCTCTCAAGCTATGGGAATGCATGTCTTCTCTAAGAAGAGCTGACTTCTTTTGTAGGAAAAAGCTGTTGGAAATGACTGTTAGGATTTCAAATGTTTGGGAGTGTGTATTCATGTGGGTTTTACGTGTTGAATATTTGCATTTGTAATTTTAAGATGCTTAAATCAAAAACTAAAATGACCTATGCAACATAATTCTGCCATAGGATAAATTAAATTCAATTAAATGTTCCCATACAAATTATTATCTACCACAATGTAAAAATATTTATATATCACAAAGATGTAAGAAACACTGACTTCTATTATACAGCAGAGTTCAATTTCACTACTACTTAGCTTGATGATATTTTAAGGTCATGTCTCTTGGAATACACATTCAATATTCATTGCCAAACGTCTGAGCTCACCTCTCTTGAAGCAATATTCAATTATCAAAGGAAAATAATTTACCAAGCAACCTCACAAAACACAAACTCTAGGTAGCATCAAGGTTTTTCAAAGTGATTATTCCTTACTGGTCGAGATCCTAAGATATTAAAACTCATAGATCACATGATCTGAGATTTTCTAATTGAAAAGCTGTAGCTGTAAACCTTTCATTCAAAGTCGGATACTACTTTCAGCTGTCAAAAGAATTATGCAATCACTTAAACTTCTGGAATGAAAGAGAAAATGAAGGGAACAATAAAAGTAACTGAAATGCACTGAGAAATGAACATAAGGAACCAAATGGAGGCAAAGACAGAGAGAGAGAGAGAGAGGGCTGTTTATCTAACCTTCCCTTCTTGAGTGGGTTTTCTCTGATATCTCTAGAGAACAATTGGATGTGTAACAATGAAATACAAAACACAAGATACTGTCTTCGTATAATTACTTGTAATGATTCCAAGATGGCATAATTTGAGAACTTGCTAAATAGGACAACAAAGTGATCTGCTTTTCCAAAATTTTGCCCCTTACCTTATATATTATTTCATGGTGAAGATCAATAAAACTGAAAAATGGAATTGCCAGATATTATCAGATTTTATTTTTTGAATGCTTAACAGCTGACCCAAAATCTGGTCATAAAACTGGAAGTTAAATTAAATTGTCCTCAAAATTTAAGTTTGCTACATTTGTAAGAACCACTTGCTTCTTCAAAATCTCAAACTTTCTCATATCTAGCAGCAAATTGAAATTAGGAATTTAAGCATGTAAATTCATCATGGAAACCAAATTGATTAAAATTTTCTGTGTATTCATGATAATGTTTAAAATTTTTGCTACATTTAAACCCTAAGTTAGTTACAAAAACCCTAAAATTATGCTTGTTTAAAAACTTGGGCTAACTTGCTTTTGAAAACATACTGACATATTCGTTCCATTCTTCTTATAATTATTTTTTTGTCACTCCCAAGCAGCACACCATTGTATATATCCCCAAAACGGCACTTCTTTGTTAAAGCCATTAGGACAGAAATATTTTTGAGCCAGATGCAATGGCTCATGCCTGTAATGTCAGTACTTTGGGAGGCCTAGGTTAGAGGACTGCTTGAGGATAGGAGTTTGTGACCTGCCTGGGCAACATAGCAAGACCCAGTCTTTACAAATGAAATGAAAATAAAATATAAAATAAACTGGCTGGACAAAGTAGTGCACACCTGTGGTCATAGCTACCAGGAGGCTGAGATGAGAGGACCATATGAACCCAGGAGTTTGGGGCTGAGAATGAGCTATGACTGCACCACTGCACTTCAGCCAGAACTATGGGTTGGTGAGTTAGAAATAAGTTCTCAGTTCTGAATATAATAACTGCTCCTGGCACTCCCCAGAATGAGCTGGGTTTTCTTTTGCCTCTCTATAGTCCCTCTTCCTCAGCAAATACCCCCATGGTTCTGCCCGCTGTGCTATTAATTACACCAATGCTTATTATATGTCAGTTCAGTTTTATCTAGATTCTCCCAAAGTCAGTGCTGAACTTAGTTGTTTGAAAATGTATATATTGTAATAGTTACCAAAAAGACCAAATACAGCTAGATATTTATGCTATTTGTTTTATTTCCATCGTAGGTATATTTCCTTTTAAAATTCATATATATCTTTCTCTAAGGATTGTCTCCGTTTTCAGATGTTAAGCACTTTCTCATGCACACACCACCTAAGCAGCAAAGACAGAGTCCACGTCAGGGAATGTCACATTCAGGATAAGTACCTATTATTCTGTAACTCAGAAGTAGGAAAATGGATGTCCTCAAGCAGATGCTTTTCTTGACAGATACAAAAATTTGACAAGGATCACTGACTGACTTCCAACCCACCATTCATCACTTTTATCTTATTTTGACCCTAAGGGTCCCAGAGGGATAATGGCACTACATTCCTATTTAGAATTCAGATTTCAGATTGCATTTCTTATATCATTGTTTATAAGTAGTGGTTGCACACAGTCGCGATAATACTATGACATTAATCTACATTCCTCGTTAAATCGATTTTTGTCTTCCGTTTTTGAGCTTAGCTACAATTTCTCACACGGTTTCTCTAGGAAGATTCCTCAATGACTGAAACATTTAGAACATGGTCGATTCATAAATACGACACTGGGATTCCCCAGTGACTGAAACATTTTGAACATGGTCCATTCATAAATACGACACTGGGATTCCCCAATGACTGAAACATTTAGAACATGGTCCACTCATAAATACGACACTGGGATTCCCCAATGACTGAAACATTTAGAACATGGTCCATTCATAAATACGACACTGGGATTCCCCAATGACTGAAACTTTTAGAACATGGTCCATTCATAAATATGACATTGGGATTCCCCAATGACTGAAACATTTAGAACATGGTCCATTCATAAATATGACATTGGGATTCCCCAATGATTGAAAAATTTAGAACATGGTCTATTCATAAATATGAAGAGCTTGTGTAGAAAGTATAATTTACTTATCCTATTATGCTTAAGAAATTATGTGAAATAATGTGAAAATAATCTTAAAACATTTGCATGCATATTTGCTGCAAGAGTCATCTTTCATTGATACTT
Organism: Symphalangus syndactylus; assembly: GCF_028878055.3. Lineage (NCBI taxonomy): Eukaryota > Metazoa > Chordata > Mammalia > Primates > Hylobatidae > Symphalangus > Symphalangus syndactylus. Next base: position 13,372,863 of record NC_072447.2, on the reverse strand, counting down.
AATCATAATCATGGACATGGTGGGTCCCAATAACCAATATTTAATGCAAGACTGTAAATTTAATAGAGAGAAAACCTTATTTATAAATTTTCATGTGTTCTTTTCTTGACAATAAGGAGCTGTGAGATTTGTATTTTAAAAGATACTTAGTAATAAAAACTTTAATTTTTAAAACTTTTATTTTTAAATTCTGCTTAATTGCATAAAAGTTAAAAGGTAATATTTAATATTTAATGAGGCTTATTGAGCTAAATGATGATATGCAGCTTGGGTTATACTTGCAATTATAAGATTTGCTCATTATACCTAAGCAATCTCCTTCACTCAATCTAGCTACCACTAAGGAAGCAAAATTCCCTGAATCATAGTATCAAAGCATTCCATTATGTTTTCTATTAAGTTGTTTTGTTCTTTGAATCATTGTCTATTTTAATTTATCCTTTTAGAAAGAAAACAAATTACTTAATTTGCATTTCCCACTAGAAGCTTCACTACAGCTAGACTTGGAATTGATTTCAGGCCATTTTTTAATAAATGATGGTCCCTAGTGAAAGATAGAATACTTGAGCCATCAATATTGAGTAAATAAAAGGGTTTGGGTAAATAAGAGAGAAGATACTTATTTTTCTCAAATATTTTAAATATCTAATAACCTATTCCTCATCTAAAACAAGCCACAATTACTGGAAATGATGGTCAGAGGAAGGTATTAGCAACCCTGTGTAATACTACATGTCATGTTGGATCACTATTACAGAGAAACAGTTGTCATGCTGCATTTTAGTAATTCTACACATCACCAGAGAAATAGACAACTCTTATAGCCAAAGAAATCCAACGTAGCTACTGTCTACATATTCTTGTTTTAGACCTTTGGTGAAAAAAACTACTATGTGTATTGAATATATTTTACATTAGTTTTATGACAAAAAAGAAAAATGAGAATTCTATTAGATGCAAATACAAATTCTGAATGACAGGAAAGAAAAATTAAAATCAAAGCTGATCTTAATTAACAAAATGTATTATCTGCTTACATGTATATACAACTGTTCATATAAAGGCACAGATGCATTTGTGGTTTTGAAAAATATCTATTTCATTTCAAAACTTCATTGAACAATATTACATATGGCAAGAAAACTGCTTTTTTTGAAGGATCTTTTAAAAAGTGTTAAACTTTATTAGATACTTCAAACTAGCAAAGCTCAACTTCATCACAATTATATAATAACACTGCACACTTTCAATTTTATCTGGAGAAATATACCTATCCCTTGAAATAACTCTGTAAACTTCCTGCTCACAGATTTCATTTCAAGCCTTGAAAATGCAGGAAATCAATGCCGAATATACTTGCCCGGAAAGGAAAAGAAAATTTCAGCGATGTCAGGATGTTTTATCACATAAAATACAGAATTGCAATTTGTATCTGAGCAGGCAACACACCTCCAAAAATAATACAATACTTATCACAAAATACATTCACAGATACTAGATTTGGCACAAACCACTCCATACAGCTATTGATGAAATCAGTATTGAAAGCCTTATTACAAAATCTATGGCCTTTTTCTACGCTCCAACAGACATTTCAGGATGCCACAACCTTGCAGCTCCACTCTCTCATTAATTTCCCCTAAATACACTTGGCAGAAGAATGAGAAACGTCACATTTTTCATTTAATTTCTAAAGAACATCGCATCCTTTAAGAATAGGTTCTTGAAATTTTAAAATGTAAAACATAAAAACCCTAAAGAGACAAACATCCAAAAACATAAAAACCCTAAACAGACAAACGTCCAAAAACTTTTCTTCAAAATCACGACAACTTTATATGCTACGTGTTCTTGTAAAATACCACACACACAAACTCACAGGCACACCCACCCACCCAAAACCCACACACACGCATATTTATGGCCTCGTAACACCTCACATATATATACATACCACCAACTACAACAGAGACACACGCATATATATGGCTTCATAAAACCTCACATATATATACATATCATCAATTACAACAGAGAAAAGCCAATTTCAGAAAGATGGCTTCAATTTTGATGCATTTACTCACACCTAATTCTATTTCAATTTAACTGGTGCAGAGATATTACAATACCCTGTAACAAAAACCTGACGGAAGATTGTAAAAAATTGCTTAAACATCAAACCAAAGACTCAACATAATTTCATCACAAAGTGAAATTCGCATCCAACTCGCAAAGAATTAGAAAATCCTTGCACTTACCTTGGCCTTGTCCATTCCCCAGATGACCCCAAAAGACCACCGTCATCATCAACAGCCCCGGAGCCCACGTCCACATCCTTCTAGTGACACGCTCATGTCTTCTGGCCATTGCATCTTAAACTCTGCATATTCAGTGGGGTGGATGTGAAAGTACAATAAATTACATTCTTAGAGAAATACACTATGACTCAAATCCCATATCTAATATGCACTGTGCATTTCTGAATTATCCTGCCTACAAGGAGGTATATTTGAAAATCATGCTTCCCTTTAGGGTTGTCATATTGATGATTAATACGAAAGCTCATTCATTTTTAATCTTTAAGCATTCATCTGAATTACATTTTTAATATCATTTTCCAAAACAGGCCACTTAACCTATGAATGTTAAAAAGTACTCCGGATATACATATTGGAGTTCAGTCAAGCAAAAGCATGGTGTATGGACACTACTTAAGTATAACTTGATATTTAGGCAAATTGATGAATTTAACATACCATGTAATCTCTACATATATACAAAAGGACTTTTCAACACATTTATGTAAGTTTTGCATAAATACCCTTGAAAATATTCTCAAGTTTTAAGTGGTATTCTAATTATGTCAGTAATTTTAACTGAATAAAGAGATGCATCATGTGCAAAAACTAATCTTGTTTACTTAAAATTGAGAGTAAAATTAATTATAGAAGGTACAAAACACTTGTAATTTTGATTTCAGATATATGACCCACAGGAACCTTCATATATACAAATATTATACACATATATGCAATGTATATTTGAATGTTCATTTTGAAACTGTTTTTCATACTGATACATGAAAATACTTAAATGTCCACCAAAGCAAGGTTATTTATTCATACATTTGAATGATATACAGTAGCTCAAAAGAATAAACTTGAGTTGCATGTACTAATATGGATAAGTGTCCAAAATGAATAGTGAAGCAAAATTAGCAAATTTAATAATGATAAGTTCAAAACTACACCTTTCATATGTAAACATGTGCAATAGTTAAAACTATACATTTTATGTTGCATAAATATATAATACAGTATGATAACGCATAAGAATGATAAACACCTTCAAGACCAAAGTTAGGAAATTACAAGACTACAATTTAGATGGTTACTAGGTGGAATTTTAAATCAGAGGTTACTCCTAAATCCCAATTTTTCCACAGTTGACAAAATACGGAGTTAAGAAAAATAAACTTAATGATTTCCAGAATGAACGCTTTATTCAAAATGCTACGTAATTTCAATTCTAATAAACTTGCAAGGGAATCCAGTCACCCAGAAATTTTTTATGCCTTTCTCCTACATCACGAAAGGGGAAGATTTAATTACCAACTTTGCATTACTTAACGTCAGACACATAGTATCAGAGCTAAAGAGAAATTTAAGAAACACCTAACTCAACCTCTCTATTTTAAATGACCAAATGAGTTGAGAAGGTTACAATGGCATTTCTAAGTTCATATGTAAAAACAGAATTTTGATGACAATGGCAGTTTAAGTACTAATAAACACTCCTTGAAAAGTTACTGTAATCCAGGTTATTTTACTGTGCTAAATGCCTTACATTCTTTACCCAATTCAGTTTCCACAGAAATCCTATGAACAAAGCACTTCCAAAATTTACCACTTCACAGCTAAGAAAACAAGGCTTAGAGAAATGCTACACGATCCCCTAGTCATGAGGTTAGTAGGTACCACTGTGGAGACTGAGGCAAAACAGGACGATTTCAAAGCCTATGCTCTGAACAAGTAAACACTAAGCAGGAATTTAGTTCTAGATCTCCCAGTTGTAGTCCAATAATCAGCCAAAAAATGGTGCTGAGAAGAGGGGAAAGAAAGATGTCTTGTATATGGAGCCTCATATATTTGATCCCAAATAAATCTTCAAATTGAAAATCATTAGAGCACAAGGCAATAGAATTATTAGTTTCTAAAATCATCAACCTTTCCCAAGTTGAACATACAAGTATATTTTATCATACATATACTATATGTGTGTATAACGTGTGTTTATCTAAGTATTCCTGTGGTTTATATATCTGGATTTGGAATTACAAGTGTTTTGTGGTTTATTATTTATTTATTATTATACTTTGAGTTTTGGGGTACATGTGCACAACGTGCAGGATTCTTACATATGTATCCATGTGCCATGTTGGTGTGATGCACCCATTAACTCGTCATTTAGCATTAGGTGTATCTCCTAATGCTGTCCCTGCCCCCTCCCCCCACCCCACAACAGTCCCCAGAGTGTGATGTTCCCCTTCCTGTGTCCACGTGTTCTCATTGTCTCCCTCTGTTGCTCTGGCTGGAGTCAGTGGTGTGATCATAGCTCACTGCAGACTCCAAGTCCTAGGCTCAAGCGATACTTTTGCCTCAGCCTCTCAAGTAGCTCGGACTACAGGCACGCACCACCATCCCCGGCTAATTGTTTTACAGAGATGGGGTCCCACCGTGTTGCTTGACTGGTCTCAGCCTCCTTAAGTCAAGGGATCCTCCCACCTAGACTTCCGAAAGCACTGAGATTACAGGTGTCAGCCACCTTGCGTTTTTTGATTTCTTCAATTAATTTTACTTATACACTTGATTACACAAGATTAATTTTGTGTACATAATGAATCTCTTTTGAGGTTTAAGTTACTGATTAATTAGAGTACCACTTAACAAGCGTGTCATCCCAGCACTTTGGGAGGCTGAGGTGGGCGGCTCACCTGAGGTCAGGCATGAGCCACCGTGCCCGGCTTACACACATTCTTTTCACTCCTGCTTTCAGATCTCTATTCCCTTCTAATTCCAGTGGAACCACTTTCACTTAGTATCAAAATATCCAGATCCACTCATCAAAGTGTAAATAATCCTTCAGCAAATTACCTTTGCAAATCTACTTTTATGTAATATTTCCTTAACTTCTTCTTACCTACATCCAGTAGTCATTTTACAAGGCAGAATATTTTCTATTTTATATAGAACTGAGGCAGTATTTGAAAAAAATCTCAAAACACTCTTCAGGAAGGACTGGCATCTAAAACACCAGTTCCAATATATATTTTAGTAACATTTTAAAGGACAGATGGTTTTCAAAATGTTATTATAATTTAAAAAAATGTAACCTTCCTCTCTGAGTTCATGTTTATGGAAAACTAATATTTCATAAATGCCAAGTTACTATGATGTATTGTCTAAATGCTGCCCCTGACATTCTATAAATGTAAAAATCATAACCTTCTAACTAACTTTGGTATTAGTCAACAACTGTGCTGATGAAAAGCAAAATCAATTCATTTAAAAAAAATTTTCCATGAAAAAAAAAACAAGTAACTTGTAAGTAGTAGCGTAGATGAACCAAAAAATAAAGTAACATTAACCAGAAAGACATGCCATGGATTTCTCTAATCTTTTTTTGGAACACACTTTTCATGCACATGAAAATAAAAATTAAATATAAAATGCCTACTTTATGTATGTACTTTTACTTGTGTCTATTGTTCTTTAAAGGTTAAAATAACTCCTAAAGCCTGCATAGCTGAGCCCATTGTGCTCTTCTGCCCATAAAATAGATTGGATGTGCAGTGAAAGAGGTATAACTTAGGCTTTCAGATTAGTTATGACGATGGAAACACAATTCTATTCAATAGTGTTCATGTTGGTCTTTGAAATGTTTAAGGTCACAAGGCAAAAGAGAACAGACTTTAAGAATGTTCGTGTATTACTTCTCGTCTTACCCAATAGCTAGATTAGTTCAATAAGGCCAGTGTTTTGGAGTAAACAGCATTGTGAAATGTGTCGCGGAGTCCGGAGGCTCCACCACCTACCTCCAGGTAGTTGTTCTGTCCGGTGGAGCCTAGACTAATACCTTAGGAGATGCATTACATCTACAGGTACCAACTAGGAAGGGTAGTCTTGAATTAAATGGCTTTAGACACGTTATAAGAGCAAATCGAAGCTTCCAGGTATTAGAACTACTTCAATCACAGAGCGTCTCTGGGTTCTATCTGTGGCCAGCATCATGTCTCTGTCTGCCCTCCCCGAATGCTTTCTCTCATCATGTGGATCTTCTAGATGGTTTTATTCTTCCCCAGCCAGCCAACTTGATCAACAAGCCTAGGTATATTAGGTATGTATAAAGTTGGTTCTTAAATAAAGTCCATTACTGTATCTAGGTAAGTAATGTCTTCAGACTTACAATTTCATTGATATCTATAAAGAGTGACTCTAGTTAGCTTCTAGTGTCAGTTTTCCTAGCAGCTTCTTTAAAAAAAAAAATCCTCTCTGTAACAAAGCTTCCTTGCAAGTATTGCTGTTGGCAATAGTCCTCTTTACTGAAATGCTTATCCGGTGAAACTTGCGCTGTGCCAGTGAGCCTGCAGGTTGATGGTCCTTTTGTTCAACTTCTCCATTATAAAGCAACCTCTCTGATCACCCTTTTAAAACTAAAGACCAAAGAGTCAAATGAGATCAGGAAGTGACCAGAGCTCACAGGTCATCAACTCCTCTTCTTAGCATATTATAGCACACAGTCTAAGCCCGAAAAACACAGCAGAACCCATTACAGCTCTCGAGTTCCAGTTATTAACATTGATTTTTTTCAATGGAAAATTTTCATTAGAAGCTATCACAGGACTCACATTCAGTAATAACTTAGATTAGGATACATACTGGAGCCTTTGTCCTTAGAGTAGGTACCACTGAGTCACTATTAAAAGGAGTCTTTTTGACCTTAGTAAATTCTCACAGGGCTTATCTCAGTCTAAACTGTAACTGGCCTTTACTAGTGATGTCATGTGTAATTCAAATTAATATTGTAATGTATATAAATTGTATATATAGTATAATACATGCATGTATTTACATTTATTTTATTTTATTTTTTAATAAGATGAAACTTAGAGGTTAAAATATGACTCTAGGCCATTGTGCTTTAGAATGAAGAGCACAGACATGGGTTGCAAATGTAAATTTTGGCCCAATTTAATTTCTGTGACAAATTCATTAATGTCTTCAAGGTTCAGGCTGTATGTGTGAGACAAATGAAAACAGCTCTAAGATTCCTGAAAACCCTAAAGTATTAAAATTCCACTCTGCCATTAGTTCAGATAAATCATTTGCCAATTTGCCCCACAAGAACCAGGCATCTTTAAATGGTAACATAACATGCACTTCTCTCTCCCAAAGTGTAGTGCATAAACGTTCTGCTTCTGAATAACACAGGATGCCTGCTAAAATGTGCTGTCAGGGGTATTAGTAAGGAAATGTTGTATCAAAACTTCTGCAGATGTGGCCCTGAAATACACATTGTAATAAATCCTCCAGGCCTCTCAAGTTAGGAATAACTGGTTTATAAAATTGTACTTACTTAAAAATTATAGATAAACAGATTTTACCAAAACCCAGTTTTTCTGATCTGAATGAAATAAGGCTCTATATTCAGACTGACTTTTCAGTGAAAAACAACTTAAAATAGTGACAAATCATGTATAAGTTTAAATGAATATAACTAGGAGACCTGAAAACTCAGGTTTAGCAATCATCTTCCAACAGTTTGAGAGCCCACAGGAGCCACAGAGCCCTCATGTCTCCCCAGAGAAGCGGGGTGATTCTTCCCCCTAAACACCATGCAATTCTTCTTCTTTTTTTTTTTTTTTGAGACGGAGTCTCGCTCTGTCACCCAGGCTGGAGTGCAGTGGTGCAATCTCGGCTCACTGCAAGCTCCGCCTCCTGTGTTCACGCCGTTCTCCTGCCTCAGCCTCTCGAAGTAGCTGGGACTACAGGCGCCCGACACCACGACTGGCTAAATTTTTTTGTATTTTTAGTGGAGACGGGGTTTCACCGTGGTCTCGATCTTCTGCCCTCGTGATCCGCCCGCCTCGGCCTCCCAAAGTGCTGGGATTACAAGCGAGAGCCACCGCGCCCGGCCAACACCATGCAATTCTTGAAGTGAGTGAAAGCATTCCTGCTCACACTGATACCCTCTCAAGTGAACTCAAAGTTAAGCCATCTCCAGCCAGACCAGATACCCTGGCCCATATCTCATTCATTAATATATGTTGAGAAGCATTTGTTTCTTGGAAACTACATGAAGTGAATAGGCTGTGGACTCCACTGGACCTAGTGGTCTATATTTAACCAATTCCCTTCACACATATGTATCAGATGCTCTCTTAGTTACGGAGCTGCAGTGGTGAATAAGAAAGCCACAGTCCTGTACTCCTAGGGTTTCAATTCTGAAGACGAAGACAGGCACAGAAATCCAACTGAGCAAAGTGAAGAGATTATTACAAAATGTGTTCACATGCAAAGTGAAGCAAGGGACTGAATATCCAACAAGGGTGTTGGGGCGAACATTAGATATAATCTTAATTCACATTATATAAGATTCATACATATAATTTTTATATATAGATATATTAATTTGGGCCGGGCGTGGTGGCTTATGCCTGTAATGCCAGCATTTTTGGAGGCCAAGGCGGATGGATCACTTGAGTCCAGGAGTTTGAGACCAGTCTGATCAACATGGCAAAACCCCATCTCTACTAAAAATAAAAAAGTTAGCCGGGTGTAGTGGTGTGCGCTTGTAGTCCCAGCTACTCAGGAGGCTGAGAAAGGAAAACTGCTTGAACCCAGGAGGCAGAGGTTTCCGTGAGCCAAGATTGTGGCACTGCACTCCAGCCTGGGTGACACAGCAAGACCCTGTCTCAAAAGAAAAAGAAAAAAAGAAATATTAATTTGGATTATACAGACTCTAACCACTTCTTTCAAGTGAGAATATTTAAGCTAAGACCTGAGAATAAAAAGAGTTAGCTTTTCATACAATACAGAAAGATTCGTCTTATAGGAAAAACCCCCAGTGTTCAAGGACCCTAATATATGAGCAAGATCTTGGCATGTAGAAGAAACCTGTGAATTGGATGAAATGAAAAACTGAAAAGTAGGAATCTGGATGAAGTACAGAAGGGAGAAAGAGTAATGTGAGACGTGGCTGAAAGAGAAGGATATGTGAAACAGTACAGGTCTTCATTAGTAATGATGAGGAACATAAATCTTAGTCCAAGTACACCAGAAAAGTGGGAGAGTTGGAAACTGAAAGACATGTTAAGAGATCACTTTGGTTTCTCTGTAGCTAACAGGGTGTCGGAGATAAGAATTAAAGTAAGTTGACTAAGGATGACCTAAGAAAATAAGCGTAGGTAAGAAAATATGTGGCTCTGGCTAGGCTGGGGACATTGGAAATCAAAATAGGTGGAGGAAATTACAGATGTATTTGGAACCAAAATATTCTTTAAATGAATGTTGAATTGGATATTGTCAGAATATTGAGGAAGGGCCAAAAATGACTTATAAGCATCTAGCATGGCTGGCAGTGCCACTTACTATCATGTGGGAAACCAGGACATGTTACCTCTGAATTATTCGAGTGCTATTGTCACGTAAATCATCAACTCCCAGAATAAAGGTCTGGACCAAACTCTAAGACTGGAAATTATGAGCTGTTTAGTAGTGTTTAGAGCTTAGAGAGAGTATGTGTGTGGAGAGAAAAGAAGAGCAATTAGGACAGAACCCTTAGAAACATCAACATTTAAAATTTGGGAAGAGAAAGAGAAACAAATAAATTGTGGGAAAATGAAGCTCAGGGTAGTTGCAAGGGAATGCTAAAAATGAACTATGGCATTTGAGGAGGAAAACGTGGAAACTGAAAGCAAGAGAGTACGGATGGATCGTGAGGGAGCAGCAGCATCTGTGTCCTAAGGAGAGTCTCAGTGAAAATGAAGGGTTGTAGGAATGAGGACATCTGGGCCAACGAGCTGGCAAGGAGTGATGTCCAGGAGGCAGAATATTTGCATCTAGATCCTGGTGGTACATACCCTTATAGAAAATGTTTCAGATTTGATGACAATAAAGTGGAGGAAAGAAAAAAAGTAATGGAAATAAAGATGTCAAAAAACGGGGAACCGAGGTTTGTACTGGTCCTTTCACGTGAAAGCTGAGCCACTAAAATGATGGCTGAACTTGCCTGAAGATGATATTGAGCAAAAGATCTAAAGCCTTAAATAAATGGCAAGAGGCCAGGTGCAGTGGATCATGCCTGTAATCCCAGCACTTTGGGGGGCTGAGGCAGGCATATCACCTGAGGTCAGGAGTTCGAGACCAGCCTGGCCAACATGGCGAAACCCCGTCTCTACCAAAAATACAAAAATTAGCTGGGTGTGGTGGTATGCACCTGTAATCCCAGTTACTCAGGAACCTGAGGCAGGAGAATCACTTGAAACCGGGAGGAGGAGTTTGCAGTGAGCCGAGATCACACCATTACACTCCAGCATGGGTGACAGAGCAAGACTCCATCTCAAAAAAAAAAAAAAATAAGACCAGAGTGCCCAGGAGGGAGGTCTGTTGATGATGGTAATACCAAAGGGGCATGGCTGATATTTCCAAGGGGTTTGAGTTTCAAAGGAACAGTCTAATTTGCAAGGAGCGGAGAAATTAACAGTCTAGAAGTTGTAACGGGAACCAAGAACAACCACCTCGGCTTCCAGCCATAGGTATGTGGAGGGTGAGAAAAAGACCTGTCTCAATTTATGAAAGCTAGAGGAAAAACTGCACTTTAGTATCAACCAACTTTTGTTTTAAGATAATTACAAACCAATATGGAACTTAGCAAGAGTCAATTTTGACAGTTTCCTGCAGCTTAGTAAATTCTGCACAAAATTAAGATTTAACACAAAAGTAGAGAAAAATTTTAATGGCATAGCACATTTCTTCACAATTCCTTAAACCAAATAATTCCCTGTTCTTCTAACTCTCACCTTACACTATCAACTAGGCTTCTTATTCAATGAAAGGTTTAAGTCTACTAAGACACACACACACACACACACACACACGTCTTATCCAGCTGCAGATCTCATTTTTGAAGGTACATTCAAAGTACATAGATCATTCTATAATCATCAACTATGAAGATTGTGAGCAACTGGAACAAGTATTCTTGGAAAAGAAGTTTCCTGTGTATAAGAAAAAAAAGAGTCCAACTCTGGGAACTGACTTGGCTGAGTCATCATTATATGCCACTGGCAAGAAATCAAGAAGTAACTCGGGACTGATAAACTTTGTTAAAGGAAATGGAAACAGCCTATCTGTGAGGCTTAATTCTTGATAATCTGGCCAAGATATAGCATCTGGATAAGAGTTCACTGACTCAACTAAATTTTGTGAAGGTGAAGTACTTGTTAAAATGAAAGATCTATTTAGAGAGAAATAAGTAGACATAATGTCTGCACTATGGATAGGTGTATACCTGTTTTTTGCAAAAACAGTTTGTATCTTTGAAATGCTGGTTTGCCCTGGACAGAGCTAACTTAAATAGAGACCAGGCGCGGTGGTTCATGCCTGTAATCCCAGCACTTTGGGAGGCCGAGGAGGGTGGATCATGAGGTCAGGAGATCGAGACCATCCTGGCTAACACGGTGAAACCCCGTCTGTAGTAAAAATGCAAAAAATTAGCCGGGCATGGTGGCGGGCACCTGTAGTCCCACCTACTCTGGAGGCTGAGGCAGGAGAATGGTGTGAACCCGGGAGGCGGAGCTTGCAGTGAGCCGAGATCGCGCCACTGCACTCCAGCTGGGTGACAGAGCGAAACTCCGTCCCCAAAATATATATATATAATTTTTTTATATATATATGTATATATACCCAAAGGATTATAAGTCATGCTGCTATAAAGACACATGCACACGTATGTTTATTGTGGCACTATTCACAATAGCAAAGACTTGGAACCAACCCAAACGTCCAACGATGATAGACTGGATTAAGAAAATGTGGCTGGATACATATGTAACAAACCTGCACATTGTGCATATGTACCCTAAAACCTAAAGTATAATAAAAAAAAGAAAAAAAAAAGAAAATGTGGCACATATACACCATGGAATACTATGCAGCCATAAAAAAGGATGAGTTCATGTCCTTTGTAGACACATGGATGAAGCTGGAAACCATAATTCTCAGCAAACTATCACAAGGACAAAAAAAACCAAACGCTGCATGTTCTCACTCATAGGTGTGAATTGAACAATGAGAACACATGGACCCAGGAAGGGGAACATCACACTCCGGGGCCTGTCATGGGGTGGGGTGAGGGGGAGGGACAGCATTTGGAGATATACCTAATGTAAATGATGAGTTACTGGGTGCAGCACACCAACATGGCACATGTATACATATGTAACAAACCTGCACGTTGTGCACATGTGTCCTAGAACTTAAAGTATATATATATATAAAGAGAAAACCATTAAAGAAAGGCTATAATACACAGGAACACACAGACATACATACACCTGTGTGTCTATATCTTCAGTTATCACACTTTTTCTATACAGACTCCACACAAGACAAACATGTTACATTTTATGAGAAACTATAAGTGGAAAGAGGAGAATTTGTGAAATCAATATAGAATGTTCCTTGTTTAGCATAATTCTAACTGTTTCTCATTAGAGGTCTGAGTATCAATCTGTATTATATGTGGCCATGCTGGCATTTGGGAAATTCCACAAGAAACTTTTTAAATATGAATTTGGAAAAGGGAAAAGGATTTTTAAAGTGTCTTTTTTTGTTCTGCATTCTATGTGGAACATCTATTTTGTGCTAACTGCTCGTGTTAGCTTGTGATTGCCTGTGACTATGTGGAAGATATACTTTACGTGACTATGTGAGCAATAGTCTTAAAGTTAAGAAATCTAAAATTTGGTTGGTTTAGTTGCTAATTAGGTAAATTACCTTGTAATGGTTACTTAACCTCTCAAAGATTAATTATCTTCAGTGGTACATTGAAGGTTCCATTCATATTGATTTTAGTAGACTTATCCTACTAAAAAGTAAATTTAACAGAAATTATTCTAGACCTCATTATTTCAGGAGACCCCACCCCAGCTTTTATTCCTAACTTCAAGAAATGCAGAGAAATTTAAAAATTCGATGTTCTCCCAATTCAACAGAATATAACTGAACTAAATCGATTTATGTATAATTCATTATTTCAACCTTTAACGCTATATCCGAGCGGTTTGTTTTCACCATAAAGTTATAGCTGTTTAGGCCAATAATTAAAGAGGACCTTGATAGAGAATGACAAGAGAGGATGATCACCCTATTGTCTATCTTCCAGCTGTTTTCAATGCCCTGAAGTTTTATTCACACCCAAATATTAGAATCTTATCTGAGAGAGCGTACTCAAATGATGAATCATGCTAATTTCTCAAGAAAAGTGTTACAGAATAATAAATGCCTTTCTGGTCAAAGCACTGATGCTCTGGAAATAATCTTTATCCAAATGAGGTACAGGAATTGTTAGGACTATTAAAAGTTTGTATATGATATCTGCCAGGTTCGACTGAGCTTCACTTAAAATCTACCATATTAGGGCCAAGTGTAATGACTCAAATTAGTGAACTTAAAAATTGTTTTAAAATGTTTCCTGGAGACATTTCAAATATTGCTCTCTGATTTATCACTGTTACTTTTGCTGAATTCAATTTGATGCCAAGATTTATTCAGATTAATCAAATGCCATAAACTCTGATACCTAATGTTCCTTAACACCTTAAGAACTTTTAAACAGATCAAATGTTGAAGATACGCTTTTAGTGAAACTGTACCTAAGCACATGAATTCTATTGAATATAGCTTTTTAGAAGACTAACAAAGAAAGAAGACTTAGGAAATTCGGAAACATTTTTTAAACCTTCTAGAGGGAATTAAACTACTGAAAAATAATTTCAATTGGTGAATCTAATGGCATTAATCAGAAGATAAGAAAAAAGTAACCATAAAACTTTATGGGGGTAATATTTGCTATGAGGATCAGGAAAAACAACTAATGGATATTAGGCTTAATATCTGGGTGATGAAATAAACTGTACAACCAATCCCATGGCATAAGCTTACCTCTGTAACAAACCTACACTTGTACCCCTGAACTTAAAAGTTAAAATTTAAATAAATAACGTTGTGCTATTAATTTCAACCAGAGCCTTTCCAAGGTGCAGGGAACTTTTGAGAATTTTATTTCTTGCAAAAGGAAACTTGATTCCTTGCTTAGGGCCTTCCTAGGAAAACCTCTATTCTTTGGAGAAGCATCATACTCCTACAATATTTAAGGACCATCATATTTGTCAGACTTTTTTTCTGTTTTACTGTGAGCAGTTTACAGAACATAAAGAAAAATCAAATCCGAAGGTGCACTACACGTGTTTTATCAAAAGGAACATTTTTGTGTACTTTTAAGAAAATACGACAAATTGAGTTTTCTGACCTATTACCAAGTTAGACATCTTGAGTGAATTGAATCTGTTGTAATCCTGTTTGGTTTTCATCCCATGGCTCTGGAAAACTGACATTTATCTCCAATTTTTCAACTCTGCTTCTTTCCAGTACCTCATCTATACGACTATTATAGTACTTTTCATCTGCTTCTACCACTACACTATGGCTGCATTACTTTTAACACAGTGTCCCACATGTTACCCATTTCTACCTTATATAAAGAGTAGAAATTGAATTGTAATTGAGTATCCAGTTGCCTCATATTCAGGTCTTCAACTGAAATAACTCCAGCTATCTCAAAACTTCAACCCTCTCTGGAAGTATTGGACCAAATTATCCCAGATTATAGCACTCTCAGGCTAAAATTACTAATGCTTCTATAGTTTCAGAGACTGTATCAGGTTATTCAACACAACATTCCATGCACCATTCCAGCCTCATATAATCAGAGGACACTTAGACGACTTTAATAGCCTTCAAAAGACACCCTCCTCTTTTACTTATATATATATTTATTTATCTATTTATTTAATGGAGACAAGGTCTCACTCTGTCACCCAGACTGGAGCGCAGTGGCATAATCACGGTCCACCGCAGCCTGCACCTGCCGGGCTCCGATCCTTCCACCGCAGCCTCCTGAGTGGCTGGGACCACAGGCGCCGCCACCACGTCTGCCTGGTTTTTGTATTTTTGTGGAGATGGGGTTTCACATGTTGCCCAGGCTGATCTGAGACTCCTGGGCTCAAGAGATCCACCTGCCCCGGCCTCCCAAAGTGCTGGGATTACATGAACGAGCCATTGTGCCCAGCCGGTCCCGCCCGGTTTTTAACCTTCGTACTGTTTATATAATCATCCTTCACAAAATAGAACACTTCATTACTCGATGGTTCTCATTATTCTAATATGAAGAACTATATTAAGAAAATAAATTCCTGGCCGGGCGCGGTGGCTCACACTTGTAATCCCAGCACTTTGGGAGGCCGAGGCGGGCGGATCACGAGGTCAGGAGATCGAGACCACGGTGAAACCCCGTCTCTACTAAAAATACAGAAAATTAGCCGGCGTGGTGGCGGCGCCTGTAGTCCCAGCTACTCGGGAGGCTGAGGCAGGAGAATGGCGGGAACCCGGGAGGCAGAGCATGCAGTGAGCCGAGATCGCGCCACTGCACTCCAGCCTGGGCGACAGAGCCAGACTCCAGCTCAGACAAAAAAATAAATCAATAAATTTCCAATATTTCCTAGCATATCCAATTTAATTCTATACATCACATAAAAATAAAAGCCGTCTTACTGTGTTAGTTTCTTACTGCTGTTACAGTAAATTAACATAAACTCAGAGGCTTAAAACAACACATTTTTTTTCTTTATACTTCTGGGGGTCAGAAGTCCAAAATGGGTCTTAGTGTGCTAAAATCAAGGTATCATCAAGTGTATATTTTGTCTAGAGATTCCAGGAGAGAATTCACCAGGTTTGAGGGGTCACATGTATCCCTGAGCTCTTGGCCTCTGCACATCTTGGACACAGCACATCACTTCAGCCTCGGCTCCAGTTTACCCAAGCTCTTCTGCTCACTCTGGTCTCTCCGCCTTCCTGTCTGAAGGTTCTTTGTGACTACAGTGGGCCCACCTAGATAATTCAGGATAATCGCTCCAGTTTAAGGTGAGGTGATTAGCAATCTTAATTCCACCTCTAACCATAATGCTTCCATGCTGCCTAACAACACATTCAAAAGGTCATCCTGCTAAGGGTCATTATTCTACCTACACACTAAGTGACTGAGAAAAAGTAAAGTTATCTATCATGCCTTACCTATGGCGAGGAAATAATAACTTATAATGATTTATCTACGAAAACCTGTTTTTAAAAGCTTTGGTCCTAGTCTATTGATTAAAGTTTTGGTATATTCCAGATAAATTTCATGTCCTTGATGCTAACACATTGTGCACAGTAGATGGCCTTTTTAAAATAGTACTGCATAAAGGAATATTTAAGGTTGTCTGGACAATAGAAAAGGAACTTTAGTTGCTATGCCACAAAAGGCCGGATTTCTGCACATTACACCTCCTACCAGTGCACACATGTGCCAAACTCCTTCCTGAAAGCCTGGTTTATGTTTCCTATGTGCTTAGCAATAGTTTTACTCTCACGACTGTTTATATTAAGTCCTATTTTTTAAAGCATATCCTCATTTGTTTGTTTTCCTGAGCCTCTGAACTGGATTTCATCTGGTATGTATTGCACAGGTTTGCACACTTGATTGTACGCTACCTAAAAGCATCCTCTTGTGTTCTGGACACGGTTATTTTTCTCCATGGTAAGGTGATAAGTGACTTCTCTGAGGACTTGCCACCTTAGAATGCAGTGGTGACATCACCTGCTCAGGCTCTGTCTGCAATGTGGAATTTAGTATTTTCCAACTTCTGGTCTAACTTGAACTTCATAATTAAGCAGAGCCGCCTTTTGAGGGAACAGTAGAGTGTCTGCCCCTAAACGTCTGTGTAAATGCAGAGACACATTTGGGAACATAACTGACTTTTACGTACAGAAGCCAGATGCATTTCATGACCATGCATGCTTAGGGAAGCAAGTTCATCTCATCTATCACAATAAGCATCTGTGCCACTAAATTCCACTGCAGGATACTTTTCACACTTAGACAACAAAACATTTAAGGAAATAAAAGCTCTTTCCAATAAAAATGTGCATCAAATACTGTGTGTATGTTTAAAAAAAAACCTTCCTCTATAAGATAAGGCCACAGGAACTACTAAAAAAGCATTCTTGAAATACATTTTCTGATAGGAATCTAGGCCCTTGCCTTATATAAGATTTAAGGAAAGTGATGTGTGTGTCTTTATACTTGAAAGGCTGTTTTCAACAGCAAAGGGTATGCTTTGAGGTATCAATATAGTTTTGAGAATGCAAAAGTTTAAAAGAAATGGAATGCATATTCTCCAGGTATGAATATGCAATTGTCATTATTTTCCTACCATCTACTAGATTAGAAACAGAAGAAAAATTATGGAAATGTCTGTTTTCCCTCAATAGGAGTACCTATTTATTAAAATTAATTAATTACTATTCTTTAAACATTTTCAAAATAGACTCATAAGTGACAACTTTCAGAGAAAACAAGGGTTTTTGGATGTAAATATTTACTTATAACATGGATAAAATAATTTTGTTAAATATTAACTCCATATTCATAATGTTCTCTATTGTTTTTGCATTTTGTTTAACAATAGAGAATCTAAGACATTTAGTGTTCATGAGTTTCATACAGTTTCCTGTCAATGTACTTTGTCTTTTTTTTATTGGACTACTAATCATTTATTTATGATTTGTTGGAACTACTCATATTTTAAATATGTCAAGTGAACTGCAAGCACTTGTTGCTGATTTGATATTTGCTTTTTACACATATTCATTGTATCCTCTGAAAAAGAAAAGTTTTATATTTTAACAAATTCCAATCCATAAATTTTTTTAAATTTTCTGTTATTGGTTAGGGCTATGTTTGGATATTTAATTTTAACCGTAATGTTGCAAGTGATATTTGTCTATGGTATTTTTTCTTTATATTTTGGAAAAGTGTATTTGACATCCACTATGGAATTAATATTTATTAATGACATATTATACCTTTGTGCAACTATAAAATACATATAGCCAATTATCTGAACACCATTTTATGAACTGTTTATCACTTATCCACTGATTTGAAACACTATCTTTATCATATATTGGATTTTAGGTTTATCGAGATTATGTAACATGAAATTATTTAATTATGAAATTATGTGAATTCAAGCATGACAGTCAGCTCTTCTTCCCCACCACTACCCTGTAAAAGGATGGATGGAATAATTGCTTCCCTATGGCTTAAGTGTATGAGAGGTATACAACATGGTCTTGATGAAGTGGGAACTACACAGAAACTGTTTTTGGTCCTGAAATGTACTCCAGCTTTACCAATTTGTTCTACACATATACCATTGAGGGTAGAAGCTGAATTTTGCTAATGATTATATTTACACTACTTAACATTGTGCCAGATACTGAGTAGATGCTTAGAAACATGTTTAATGACTTGTTTTATTGATAGAGACCTAATTATCTGCTGTAGTGGTGCTATCTCATTCAGAATCATTTTGACCAGCCTTTCTCCATCATGAATAAAACACTTATTTACACACTTGTGTACATGCACATGTGCATAGAAACACACACACCCTTTGCAGAGACAAACTGCATCGAAAGCATGTACAAACATTATAGTATTTTTGTTGATTCTGACCTGATTCTGATTCTATTGTATACATTTTCATTCTGATCACAATAACAATAAAAATAGAAAACTATAAGTTGTGAAGCTGGAAGATGCAGAACATGAAAGATCGAATTACCAATTTTTTTTTCTATTTTCTTTAGTTGGCTGCTGATAAAATCAGAAAAGAAATGGACACAAAAATGAAAGTATGCAATGTGTGTGCGTGTGTGTGTGTGTGTATCACATGCACTCGTTTCCATGATGTACATATGGAATTTCATAACCAGCCAAACTAAGCTTCATAAGTGAATGAGAAATAAAATCCTTTACAGACAAGCAGATGCTGACAGATTTAGTCACCATCAGACCTGCCTTCCAAGAGCTCCTAAAGGAAGCACTAAACATGGAAAGGAAAAACCAGTACCAGCCTCTGCAAAAACACACCAAAATATATAAACCAATGAAACTAGGAAGAAACTGCTTCAACTAATGTGCAGAATAACCAGCTAACATCATGATGACAGGACCAAATTCACACATAACAATATTAACGGTAAATATAAATGAGCTAAATGCCCCAATTAAAAGACATACACTGGCAAATTGGATAAAGAGTCAATACCCACAGGTGTGCTGTATTCAGGAGACACATCTCACTTGCAAGGTCACACATAGGCTCAAAATAAAGGGATGGAGGAATATTTACCAAGCAAATGGAAAGAAAGAAAAAAAAAGCAGGAGTTGCAATCCTAGTCTCTAATAAAACAGACTTTAAACCAACAAGGATAAAAAAGGACAAAGAAGGGCATTACATAGTAGTAAAGGGATCAATGCAACAAGAAGAGCTAAGTATCCTAAATATATATATATGCCAAATACAGGAGCACCAGGATTCATAAAACGAGTTCCTAGAGACCTACAAGGAGACTTAGACTCCCACACAATAATAGTGGGAAACTTTAACAACCCACTATCAATATTAGACAGATCAACAAGAAAGGAAATTAACAAGGATATTCAGACTTGAACTCAGCTCTGGTCCAAGTGGACCTAATAGATACCTACAGAACTCTCCACCCCAAATCAACAGAATATACATTCTTCTCAGCACCACATAGCACTTATTCTAAAATCAACCACATAATTGGAAGTAAAACACTCCTCAGCAAATGCAAAAGAATGAAAATCATAACAAACAATCTCTCACACCACAGTGTAATCAAATTAGAACTCAGAATTAAGAAGCTCACTCAAAACTGCACAACTACATGGAAACTGAACAACCTGCTTATGAATGACTACTGGGTAAATAGCAAAATTAAGGCAGAAATAAATAAGTTCTTTGAAACCAATGAGAACAAAGACACAACATATCAGAATTTCTGGGGTACAGTTAAAACAGTGTTTAGAGGGAAATTTACAGCATTAAATGTCCACATTAGAAAGTGGGAAAGATCTAAAATAGACACCCTAACATCACAATCAAAAGAAGCAATGGAAAACACATTAAAAACCTAGTATAAAACAAGAAATAACTAAGATCACAGCAGAACCGAATGGGAGAGAAACACAAAAAAACCTTCAAAAAAAAATCAATGAATCTAGGAGTGGGTTTTTTGAAAAGATTAACAAAATAGATAGACCGGTAGCCAGACTAACAAGGAAGAAAAGAGAGAAAGATCAAATAGACACATTAAAAAACGATAAAGGGGATATCACCACTGATCCCACAGAAATACAAACTATTATTAGAGAATACTGTAAACACCTCTACACAAATAAACTAGAAAATCTAGAAGAAATGGATAAAGTCCTGGACACATACACCCTCCCAAGACTAAAGCAGGAAGAAGTCAAATCCCTGAATAGACCAATAACAAGTTCTGAAATTGACTCAGTAATTACTAGCCTACCAACCAAAAAAAGCCCAGGACCAGATGTCTTCACAGCCGAGTTCTACCAGAGGTACAAAGAGGAGCTGGTACCATTCCTTCTGAAACTATTCTGAACAATAGAAAAAGAAAGACTCCTCCCTAAATCATTTTATGAGGCCAGCATCACTCTGATTCCAAAACCTGGCGGAGACCCAATAGAAAAAGAAAATTTCAGGCCAATATCACTGATGAACATCGATGCGAAAATCCTGAATAAAATACTGGCAAGAGAATCCAGCAGCACATCAAAAACTTATCCACCACGATCAAGTTGGCTTCATGCCTGGCATGAAAGGCTGGTTCAACATATGCAAATCAATAAACATAATCCATCACATAAACAGAACCAATGACAAAAACCACATGATTATCTCAATAGATGCAGAAAAGGCCTTCAATAAAATTCAACACCCCTCATACTAAAAACTCTCAATAAACTAGGTATTGATGGAACATATCTCACAAAAATAAGAGCTATTTATGACAAATGCATAGCTAATATCATGCTAAATGGCCGAAAGCTGGAAGCATTACCTTTGAAAACTGGCCCAAGAGTAGGATGCCCTCTCTCCCCACTCTTATCAACATAGTATTGGAAGTTCTGGCCAGGGCAATCGAGTAAGAGAAAGAAATAAAAGCATGCAAATAGGAAGAGAGGAAATCAAATTGTCTCTGTCTGCAGATGACATGATTGTATATTTACAAAACGCCACCACCTCAGCCCAAAAATTCCTTAACCTGATAAGCAACTTTGGCAAAGTCTCAGGATATAAAATTAATGTGCAAAAATCACAATCATTCTTATATACCAATAACAGACAAGCAGAGAGCCAAATCATTAGTAAACTCCCATTCACAATTGCTATAAAGTAAACAAAATACCTAGGAATACAACCTACAAGGGATGTGAAGGACCTCTTCAAAGAAAACTACAAACCAGAGCTCAAGGAAATGACAGGACACAAACATATAGAGAAACACTCCATCCTCATGGATAGGAAGACTCAATATCATGAAAATGGCCATATTGCCCAAAGTAATTTATAGATTCAATGCTATTCCCATCAAGCTACCATTGACTTTCTTCACAGAACTAGAAAAAAACTATGTTAAATTTCATATGGAAGCAAAAAAGAGCCTGTGGAGCCAAGGCTAACCTAAGCAAAAAGAACAAAGCTGGAGGCATGACGCTGCCTGACTTCAAACTATATTACAAAGCTAAAGTAACCAAAACAGCATGGTGCTAATACCAAAACAGATATATAGACCAATGAAACAGAATAGAGGCCTCAGAAATAACACCACACATCTACAACAATCTGATCTTCAACAAACCTGACAAAAGCAAGCAATGGGGAAAAGATTCCCTATGTAATTAATGGCGCTGGGAAAACTGGGTAGCCATATGCAGAAAAGAGAAACTAGACCCCTTCATTATACCTTATAAAAGAATTAACTCAAGGTGGATTAAAAACATAAATGTAAAACCTAAAACTATAAAAACCCTAGAAGAAAACCTAGGCAATATGATTCAGGACATAGGTGTGGGCAAAGACTTCATGACTAAATCACCAACAGCACTTGAAACAACAGCCAAAATTGACAGATGGAATCTAATCAAACTAAAGAGCTTCTGCTCAGTAAAATAAACTATCACAAGAGTGAACAGGCAACCTACAAAATATGAGAAAATTTTTGCAATCTATCCATCTGACAAAGGTCTAATATCCAGAATCTAGAAGGAACTTAAACAAATTTACAAGAAAAAAAAAACAAACAACCCCATCAAAAAGTGGGCAAAGGATATGAACAGACACTCCTCAAAAGAAGATATGTATATGGCCAATAAACATATGAAAAAAGCTCATTATCACTGTTCATTAGAGAAATACAAATCAAAACCACAATGACATACCATCTCACACCAGTTAGAATGGTGATCATTAAAAATTCTGGAAACAGCAGATGCTGGAGAAGATGCAGAGAAATAGGAACACTTTTACACTGTTGGTGGGCTTGTAAAATAGTTCAACCATTGTGGAATACAATGTGGTGATTCCTCAAGGATATAAAACCAGAAATACCATTTGACCCAGCAATCCCATTACTGGGTATATACCAAAGGATTATACATCATTCTACTCTAAAGACACATGTACATATATGTTTATCATGGGACTATTTACAATAGCAAAGACTTGGAACCAACATAATGCCCATCAATGATAGACTGGATGAAGAAAATGTGGCACATATTCACCATGGAATACTACACAGCCATAAAAAAGGATGAGTTCACGTCCTTTGCGGGGATATGGATGAAGCTGGAAACCATCATCCTCAGCAAACTAACACAGGAACAGAAAACCAAACACTGCATGTTCTCACTCATAAGTGGGTGCTGAACAATGAGAACATGTTGACACAGGGAGAGGAACATCACACACTGGGGTCTGTAGGTGGGTGTGGGGAAAGGGGAGGGAGAGCATTAGGACAAATAGCTAATGCATGTGGAGCTTAAAACCTAGATGACGGGTTGATGGGTGCAGCAAATTACCATGGCACAAGTATACCTATGTAACAAACCTGCATGTTCAGCACATGTATCCCAGAACTTAAAGTAAAATTTTAAAAAATGAAAGTATGCAATATGTGTATGTGTGTGTATACATACATATAAAACAAGCACTCATTTTCATTTTGTACATATATGCACATTATGAGTGTGAATATATGTTAAATAATATCCTATCAGTTTTGTATTTGTAACACATATATGTACATGCATATACAACAAATAGAGGTGTTTTGCATAATAATTTCATTTATATTCATTTCATCAGCTAAGAACTAAAAAGAATTTAAATCAAAATCAATTATTCATTTACAGGTGTTTTTAACCATCATCTCCCCCTTTATCTTCAGTTTTATGCCTCCTTGTATTGCCATTTTGTGACTTTTTTGCCATAAATTATACATATTTGGAACAGTCACTTTAAGAAATTCAATCTTTGGATAAGATCTCTAAGATTGATTTAGTATGAATACGTGTGTGGGCACACACTTGACAAAGAAAGGTCAGTTATAAATATATGTGTACACTTATCAAAATAATTCACATAAAATCTCTGAATAAAATTATCTGTATGCTTTTTCTGTCAATAAAAGCAATATAGTATAATTCTTGGTAGTAAACCTGTTTGTTTTCATTCTGTTGCCTACCATGTGAGCTGCCATGTTGGTATAAAACATCGATCATTTGATATTTTACTACAGCAAATAATAGTGATCCCCACGAAATAATAAATAAATCAGTGAGTTTCACGGAAATAAGTTTTTGGATGGATCAGATAATTTGAAGTTGTTAGTTTATTCTCCAGCAAGGTGAAAGAAAAAAGCTGTTAGTTTGTTCTCTATCAGGTGATCGAAGATGAAAACTAAAGTTCTCAAGGCCAGTGCATAATAATGGTGCCGTATTCTGTGCATCAATCACCATTACCAAATACCTATATTGCCAAATATTTCATGTACCGCTTTAGTGGTGATTAATCAATGTGCCATGGCACTGAAACTGAAACGAGACTTTGTAGTACAAGTGATATTCAAAGGGTTTTGAAAATTTATCAGCTCTATAGATATAGATGAAAATTTATCATCATCTATCTAGAAATCCTGTTTTTATAAATGTTACCTAGCCAAATATTGGTTTTATTTACTTAATATTTAGAAAACATGAGTTTAGTAAAAATTGTTCAGATTTTCTTAATGTAGTGTGTGAAATTACTATGTAATTATACAAGAAATATGCTACACAGCTGAATACACAAAGAGGTCAGCAGAGGGAGCAAAAGGTGCCTTTCCCATATAATCCACAGCAACATCACCCGCTCTTCTCTCTACATCATCGATGTATGTTATCTAAAGTCCTGTGCAAATGCCACCTCAACACAAGTCCTCTAGCCTTGCCTTCTTATCAGAAGCAGCTCGAAAGCCCCGATAATTCTAGAACCACTGAAAAATACACACTTGTTGCAAGGATTGAAAAGCCTCATATTGCAAATTCAGAATTCACAGTACTGAAAAAATTCATAATTTTTTAAAGTTACAATACTGTGAACTATACAAAATGAATTATGCTGGGATCCGATGACTCTCTTCATTCCAGCCTATCTTATATTTTCTCATTCATTTCTCCACATAGTCACAACAACAGACTCACTATTACATTTCATTAATGGCTATTTTATAATAAATGATCTCAATAGCATTTCTGAAACCTCTGCTGTTCTGGTTTTACAGAACTCTTGAATTTTTGAATGAGTTAGTTTTTGATTGAAAAAGACCTGACTCTTATGCTTAGAAAAGCCATCATTTCTTTCTGTAAGCTTTCCGTCTTCTATAAGCTTTACATGTTCCATAAGCAAACATTCGCTGGTTTTGTGATCAAACTAGAAAGGCAAATTCAGTTAATAATAACAACGTCATTTATCATCCTCAAATCTAGTGTTATGGATAATACGATCTCCACAAGGAGACGGTTGCACGAGCGACAAGAGAAAGACAATCAACAGTCTTTTACTCATACCAAGATATGTCCACACACACTTGTTTCAACAGTCAAAGTAACGCCATATGTCCCCAGTGATGTGGGTGGGCAAAAGGAACAGTTGGCCTGCTAATGAGGGCCATATGTACACGCAGCCTATCGTACCATCCTTCTTACTTATGGTTGCTGAAAACTCAGTGGAAGAGCTTGCTCTGAGGAATGGCATGGCTGGAGGAGGAGAGGCTTCCTTAAGAGCAGGAAAGGACCATTTGTTGTACAACTACTGTATCTCTGAAACTGGGAGCTAAAGATATGCATGTACGTTACTCATTCTTATTAAGAGTTACTTACGCATCCGTAGAGTTCTTTACTCCAGTTTCACCTTCTTTCACTAAATTCTTTTGCATTTATGTGCAAAGGGATTTTGGGCCCTTTTCAAAAATTACTTTTCCTAATCAATCTTGTTAATTTGATGTTCATTTACATCGGCTTCTCTTTATTTTTAGCTTGATTTCCAGAAAAATTATACTTTCTTTGACATTGTTAAATGTTACAATATTAAAAGAAATGAAAAAGACTTAAAAACTTAGAATATTTGAATGAGGGTTTCTGGAAGGCAGAGAGAACAATAAGGCAAAAGTACTTACTGCACTACTGTTCCAAAGTAAAAGAAAAACAAAGATTTTAAAAATGATTATAGCAGCTTTGTATCTCAACCAGGGTTTCCTTTGAAATTTCTACAACTGCAAACACTATTCAGCAATTTGCACTGATTATAAAATTTATTGTTTTAAGGTCAATTGTGATACTATGATCAGATAATATAATTTACTTTACTCTTAATGGCTTCATTTTGACAACTGAGGGAGCTTTCAGGAAGGACAACGCTTCCTGCACAACAACCAGTAAAGCAGGTCACATCCATTTTCAATCTAATTTTAAGAAAAATGAAGGACAAACTACTTGTGAGGCAGCAAGAATTCATTTGCATTAAATTAATTTGAACAGGGCATTTCAAGTTCTCTCTGGCAACAATGGAATAAAGGGGAAAATGAATCTATCTTATGCAATGATCCTCTTCTAGGTTACAGAAAGATTTGAAAGGCTGACATGACCATTGCTAAATTTCTTCTAGAAGTCTATGATTAGTGTCATAGATATAACTCATGAGATAAAATATTCACAAAGAATGTCTGTGAACTGCATCAATTGTGATGGAACTACTGTCTAACATCCCTTTGAAAAGTTATATTCTGCAAAGGTTAAAAAAACACCAACCTTTCGATGCTTTCTTATATGGATGAGCTTCTGTCAACAAGAACTAAGCTTCACAATTAAGCACTATGGAAGATAATGTTCTAGGTTAATTTAAACCTAACTAATCCAGGACTTGGCCTTGATAAATAATGGGTTTAATTAATATTTTTGACCCTAGCAGTGCAAATACTTTTACTTATATTTTACTAAAGCTAGTTTTGACAAATCTAAGGGTATTTAATTTATCAGTATCTGTTGTCAGATGAAAACTTCCCATCAATACCTTCTAATGGTTCAAAAATAAACTGTTACCCCCACAGATACATTGTTTTTCCATGCGTAAGCAAGTACATTAATTTCAGGGTCTCAAGGCATAAAAGTGATATTACCACTTGTGATAGGCTGCATAATAGTCCCAAAAGATGTTCTTCACCTAATCTTCCGGCCCTGGGAATGTGCTGCCTTACACAGCCAAAGGACTTGTAGATACGATTCATTTAAGGATCTGGAGACAAGGTGATTATCCCAGATCATCCACGTGAGTCCAAAGTAATCACAGGAGTCCTTAGATGAAGTGGAGAGAAGGACTCAAAGTTAAAGGAGGAGACAGCGCGGAGACAGAAACAGAAATAAAAGCAACGCACCTTGAAAATGGAGGAATGGGGAAAAGACAATGAAGACAGGTGCCACCAGAGCAGAAAATGCAAGAGAATGGATTCTCCCCTCAGCACCTCCAGAAGGAACCCACACTGCAGACACATTGACTTAGCCATATTAAAGTGATTTTGGACTTCTGACCTTTGAAACTGCAAGACAATAAATATGTGTTAAGTTATGTAAATGTGTCGTAATTTGTTATAGCAGCAGTAATACAACTAATACACCACTACAATAAGCAAAGGAAATAAAGTGCAATAGTGACAAACTTAAGGGTTTCCAGGAAAGAGAAACGAAGTGGTAAACTCAATCACAGGATTATATTAGTAACTGTAGTATATGTTACTTGCTTACCCTTTCAATCACATTATTGCTGTAATTATCATTATCATCCAATCAATATGATTACACCAGTATGTATAACTTAGACATGAAAATTTTTTTCTATTTCACTCTTCCCATAATTCCATGCAGCTACCCCTAAGCAACTATGTATCTGATGAAGCTAATATTTTCAGGGAAAATCTTCCATGTTAAGCAGAAAATTTACATCTAAAATTAAATTCTTTTAAGCCAGTCTGGGGACAATACCTAGAAAATTCAAACATTACTTCTCAAGAATACCACTAGCAGTGAATTTGTGACGCTATCTTCCACCAACTGAATCAAAATTAATTTTAAATATTTTCAAAGCAATATTTTAAAAAATCGTGTACACATTTTTTCCTCTTGGTAAAAATAAACCACTTCTCAACCATCCATTATGTTTATGTTAGTTACATGAAGTCCATACATGAATTATCATACCACAAATAGAAAACTATTTAAATAGAAAAATCTCACTTGGTGCTGACAGAATGACAGCATAAAACTGTTAAGCATGAGGAGAAAGTTGTTTGCAGTGTAAATATTTCCCTTTTCCTATCAAAGTGTGTCCTGTGATCTAGCGCTCTTCTCTCCACATGCTTAAGTACAGCAAAAGTTATAAAAACACTCATTCTAGTTTTCTATACTTTAATGGTTGTAGAACATCAGAAGAGAATTGGGAGATGGGAATGTTTTGTGCTTGACATTGCATTTGAGGGGAAAATAAAAACTTGGACATAATATGTGGGATGTCTCCACAGTAATACATGGGAGGGCAAGAAAAAAATGCTATCAAATTTCTACCATGCGCTGAGCCCCTTATATCAACAAATATCCAGCCTTTCTAATGTACTAACAACCACTCTTCATAGCAAGTATTCTATTCCCAGCTTGTAGGTAAGAAACAAAGCTTCAGAAAGGGATCTTCACCAATTTCACACAGTCAATAAAAGGCAGAACTAGGGCAAATATCAATAATAAAAATAGCAATCTAATCCTAATTGGACCTGGCACTGTTCTAAGAAGAAAATCATTAACAAAGGATTTTGAGTTACCACACTCTTAGTCTCCCCGTTTTACAAAAGAAGCAACTGGGGTAAAGTGAAGCTATGCCGTTTCTTTTCAAGCTCATATACCTAACAAGATACCACTTTAATCATGGGTCTCTGATAGATCGTGTACCTCATTTCTAGCGTTTGCTGAGATTTTTCTTATTAACCCTAAGCAAGTATTTGATCCCTGGTAAGTATGCTGTAATTTTTTCACCGCTCATTCTTATCACGGTTCTTCAAGAAAAGTACAGTTCAACACATTTGTCCTATTTGGTTACAAATTTTGAAATTCAAAATATGTATCACACTAAGCTGTTAGCTCCATTTGGAATTTTAAAAAACTAAATTTTTCACTCAGTTAAAAAAAATTGCATTGTTTACTCCCATATCTACAATATAGCTTATAAGTGTATATTTGTATTGAAAACATAATTTTCTACAACTTTTATAATATTTAAATATTATTTAAGGTTTTAATAATATTTAAATATTTAAATAATACATTTAAAAACATAGTTCAACAAGTCCGAATAATCCATCACTTACTTATGACAGAATATTTGTTCAGTATCTTCTGTTTGTTCACTCTTGTGTAATATATCCTATTTTAAGAATCAAAAACTTCTCTTAATGTCAACACTACAGCCTCTTCACAATTCCTACTTATTCCTAATTACCCTTCAGGAGCAAATAAAATGAATTTATCCCAAATTTCTTTGCTTTGAAACAACTTCAGTGAAAATGGTGGTTGTCAACCATATCTACCATTCATATATCCCATTGTTTTCTGCATTAAATTTCATCTAATACTCCTTATGCCATCAGTGTCACTACAAAGGGGGACAGGGGATGAATCTCATCATGAACAAAGGTATATACACTAGATCTTAGGATGTTCAATCATTTCCTTACTCTATTATGTCCCATCTGAACTACTCATATTAAAATGAGCAACTATATGAACATGGTACTTTTAAGAAAGGATGTTCAAAAATTAATTCATATCTTGTACAAATTGGTATCCAAGAAATCATGACCTAATAGGCATCACATATGTGAATGAAAAAATTCACTTTCAGCAATGAATGTTGATGACACTCCTTTAGCAAGAGTTGTACCGAGCTACCCACAACTCCTCAGCACTCACTATTCTCATACATGCGGTCGGACAATGTCCAAGGGTGCAGTGATTCTGTCCAGAGGCTTTTCTGGGCCGTTAGAGCTGTCTCAGCCTGTGTACAGGGTTATACAGACACTCTAGGGCATTCATGACTCTGATCACTGGAGCAGCCCTGTACTAACTGCAAATTTATGGAGGAAACTTTCAAGTCCTCTTGCCCCCCAGTTGGGGTAACTCTGTTACCTATTTCATGTGGTCTCAGTTCTCCAACAAAAATGATCTCGGCCTGCTCATCTTACTTCCATTTCACTACATGGCATAACTAGAAGTTGACTAGGTATTCTGCTTTAATGTATATGCAAAGCCCTCTTGTTCAGGAATGTTTGTAGAATAATATTTCTAAATTAGGAATACAATTGGTCTTGTTCTTTCCTGAGGGATAAAATGTCATCTCTCTTCTTCTCTCCCTCTCTCCTTTCTTCCTAACTCAGCTAACCCTCTATCTGAAAGAATTACAAAGGAAGAAATCTAGGGCATTGTTTAGCATTCTCAGGAGGATTGGAAATGTTGGAATGACAGCGAGTATCACACATACACTGCTTGAAGTATTTTGTAGGATCCAAGGGAAGAGAAAATTTTGACATTCCAGAAAATTTAAGTCATCCTTTTAATATCAGGACCAGAAAGAAACAGGTCACACGGGCAAGAGCCATAAAACTAATTATCTTGACTCTTTCCAGAATACCTGAGCTATAAATGTACAGGGAATCCTGTAATCAGATGCAAAGTTGTGTATAATATACTTAGTTCCCAAATGTAACTAGGAATTTTATGTATATAACGTGAAAAATCGTTCCAAAGTATTTGAGACTCCAAAAACTTTCCTAGCTAGCATTCAATATTCTTGCTTAACTTCTCCTTATACCCCTAACTGTATTGAGCATGCATAGACACACAAAAGCTAGGATCAACTATTACCGCTTAAGAAAGAAAAGGAGGAAAAAGGCTGTATTATAGGGATTTAGTTTTCTTCCTCAACTCTTGAAGAAGCCTATTTGTATCAGCCCGTGTCAGACAACAAAGTACTTATCAATAAAGTTTTATGAATGTGGTCACATATGAAATATAAGAGCATTCAGTTTCTACCTCTCCTTTTCTCATAAATCCTACATCAGATAGACATTAGCTATATCTGCCAATGTTTCCACGGAATCTTAAAGACTATTCACTGCAAAGCTGGCAGTGTAGCCTGAAAGCAAGTTATGTCTGCGTTGCAACTTCACACTAAGTGGTTTAAAAATACAACTAAATGTGGCCTGTCTTTATCTTGATTATAAGACATAAATTATCCCAAGAATATTCTTAGTAAAAATTGGGTCTCCCGGTCAAGCCACTTCTATTAAGAAGGACACAGGTCAGTTTTTAGGAGTTTAGGTGTTATTTGGAAGTTAGGAGCATCTAAATATGGAATATAACTCCATTAAATTATAGTATATTTTATATCAAAGAGAAACGACAAAAATAAGAAATGTTTTAAGTATTTTTTCGTATAGCGTGTTCATATATAATTACTTCAGTAGTCTCAATGTAGTCATGCAATTGTTTGGGTAAAGAACTAAACTTGAAGTTAAATAGCATAGGTCTGAATTCTTATGGTTTATAACATTCATATATTTTATATGTTCCAGAATAATATGTAATTTCTAAGTTTATAACATAATAATTACAGAAATCTAGGTAAAGTAATACTTCTGTGACACAGTCTCTTCATCTACAAAATGGAATATTGCTTTTCTCCTTAAATTTATATTAAAAATTGGAGAAGTAATATATGTGAAAGAACCTTACATTAAATATGCAAGTTTTATTTGTTGAATTCAAACAGTCATTAAAGAACAAAATAAAACATTACATTTGGATTAACAAAGTAGATACATATATCTCAATCTGAGAAACCTTTAAGCTCTCTTGACCATAAAATGACATTGGATCCTATAAGAGAGTTTGGTAAATATTTGAAAGATATTTCAATTTCACACCTAAATGTTGATTCTGACATTTATTTCCTAAACTTATCATTTGTATACTTACCTGCTATTAAATCCACAGGGGTCATGTCACTAACTGTATGCCCACCGATTTTATTGAGAGGTATTCAGCAAGGCCCACAAAGTAAGTATTGAATTTTTTTAAAAAACAGACCCAAAACACCTAAAAGCAAAACACTTAGTAAATTCTTATAATCATGAAGATCACAAATTAGTGCTATTAGTAAGAAAGAAACTTCTAAACCAAATAAAGTCCTAATACCTCCAACGAATTTTGTCTCTCTGATACACACACACACGATTAAAAAAAAAATGAAGGAAATGTAAAAAAATAAATAAATGAAGGAAGTTCTGTGGGAAATGTCCATAATTTCATGCCCAGAATTTCCCTATCAATCTCTTTCCCCAAAGTTCTTCCGAGAAAATAAAGTTGCCTTTCTCTCAACGTTAACTCATCACTTTTCTCATAGCATTTTCAAAAGAAATATTTCCTGTCAGCCGGCCACTTAAACTTTGTGCTGTTAAAGAAATCCAAAAAGGTATCAATTTTGCAACAAAGGATAAAGAGGAGACGAAGTGAACCAACATGGCTTTTAAGCTAAATTGCCGTCACCTGTCACAGGTTGTCTAGCGAGCCTCAAGTTCCCTCTAATAAGCTTATGGAGGGTGCGGAGCAAAGGCACCTCAAGGTGCTCTGCGGGTTTTCCCCTGGTAAATTAGGCTGAAAGGAAAAGAGTCCCACCCCCCACCCCCAAACTTGGAGACCAGGGCTGCCCTGCCGAATGCTGTGCCCAGACCTCCTACTTCCACGCCCTTCCAGTCCTTTCCTCGGCTTGGAAAATTGGGCATGAGGCAAGCAAAAGGAAGGACAGAAGGCCAAAACGGGCATCCGGGAAGCCAAATTTCTGTCTCAAAAGCTCGTCTAGAAACGCGTACATAGCGCGTGCCTTGCGGACATCTCCTAAAACCCCGTTCACTGAAGCTAATTCCTCCCGAACGCCCCCACGCCGGCTGAGGATCGCAACCGCCCATCCGCCCCTCCAGCCTGTGCAGCCGCCCCCAAAACCTCCCGTGAATCGGGAAATGTCAAGGCAGCAGCGCTTGGGGAGCCGAGCAGCCTCGCCAGTTCCAAGTCTCTGGTTCGAGACCCCTCGCTTCGCCTCTTTGGGGAACTCACCTGGAGTCAGGTTTAGATGGCAGCCTCCACCCAGGGGACCGGGAAGCGGCCCCGGGAAGCGCCGCCGCGTCCTGTGAATAACGAGCGCAGCGCAGCGGTGCAGCTCCCCCTGGACTGGCCGCTCCCCGATTCCTCCCGCTCTGTCCGGGAACCGTCCCTCCGTTCTTTCCTCTCCCTCCCCTGCCTGCAGCCGCCGCGCTCCCTCCTCCTGCTGGCGGCTCAGGGCTGTGCTTCCGCCTCCCTCCTGCGGGCGCACGAGCTGCCCGCGCTGCTAATGAGCAGGCTCCAGGCTCCGCCCGGCCAGGGGTGCGCACACACCCCACGCCGGAGACGAGCTCCCGGGAGCGGAGCTATGGATACGCCTGGTGCGGCCGCTGGAGAAATGAACTGGAGGAGGCATCCAGCATCTCACACTTTCTGGCCACTCAGCTTAACTAAGCCATAACCCCAGACTTCTTCCTAAATCTCCAGTAATTTACAGGTGCTGAAAAGTCAATGAGGGGTTTGAGCACAATCTGTGTTAACAGTATTGCCAGTATAGAGATGCTAATCTGGCTAGATTCTAGGGATGAAATGTTCAAGGGACGGTATATGATTCTTTCTGGTGGTTATTTTGACATATTTTGGCTATACTTACAGATCTGTAAAATAAACCAGCAATCTTCTAATCATGACAACACAGATTCCTAATTGAAGGCAGCTGATACTTATTAAATACCAGGCTCTGTTTAATAGGCTCTTCTTTCCCAGCTGATCTTTACTACAATTCTGTGAGCACTACTAGCACCCCTATTCTATATTTTAAGAATTTGGGTTTAACTTTTAAAACAAGACGGTCTTAAAACAAGACTAAGGATCATGTCCAACCTTGCAGAGATTCTAAGTTTCTGAGCCTAAATAATAACTGAAATCTGTAGCTCCCACAACCCATAGCCTGTGTATAATGTGTTGCAGCATCTTGGATGGTACTGTGTAACTGAACCAACAAAGATAATAGGACCATCAGCAAATACACACCACGAGACTAATGAATACCTAGAATCCTAGTGAGACTTGTAAATAGTCAAGCACCCTAAGTAACAATAGTTCAAGTGCATGCTAAACATGGTGATTACTTATAAAAGAACAGCAACCAGTATGAGTGAAGACAGGCAAATAATGTTCAAAATGTTCAGAATCAATGTCCAGCCACTTATGAGTTGAATTCCCCACTCTAAAAAGGAGGCCAGATGTGATGTATTCTAAGAAGTCTACAATGGGCGTGGTCTTTTCGCAACCAAAAAGGGCTTTTTAAACACTTATTTCCCATTAAGAATATGCAATAGCTAATTAATATTAAATCTGAAAATCAGTGATAATTTATTTCAACTAACCTTACATGAAAAAATCATTACTCATTCAAGCTTTTAGAATTAGATTAAATAGCATTGAGTATCAAATTTACTTCAACCCATAGAAATAATAGACAGTTAATTAATAAAGTAAGTAATTTAATTAACTTTACTTTTGTGTCATGATGTATTTTTCCTTAGGAAAAGGATAAGACATTTTTTCCATGGTATAAAATACTAGAATATGACTTTTATATTTTTCTTCATGAAGATTAAAGAATTAATAAAATAAGTACAGACATATTGTCAACAAATCTATCCAGATCATTCATTCTCCACTCAAGAAATTATGCTAGGCAAGCTTTATTTCTCCATATGTACAAGGCAATTCAGAGGTCAAAAATTTGAAAACACTTCAATGAACATCAACCATTAATTAACTAAGAGTAGATTTTATTTATAAACAACTTTAAAAGACTATAAAAAAGGTATAACAAACTTCTACTTTATCAGTACTGCTACTCCTGTTGAACACAAAGATATATAATTATAGTTTTCTCCCTATTTAAAATATTTATTGATTCTGGCATAATAATGTCATACTCATCCCTCAATAATCAGTGTACATGGAACCAGAAATCTTTTCTTTCACCTAGTCAATTGAAGTATTTCTGTGTTTTGCATGTTAACACTCTATTTATTCTGTGTTTCTAGTGCTTATCCTCAAAATTTTTATAGTTCCGTTCACATATGAATTCTACCAATCAGCACTATATATAAATAATGCAACGTATAAAATGTGTTAAATAAATGGATGTAAGATTTATGCTAAATTTTTCACATAGTAAGTACTTCAAAACCCTTATTATTTTTCCTTAAGCTTTTATGTGCATATATTTTATCTCTCCAACTAAAGAATAAACTTCTAAATAAGAAGAGTTTTGTCTATAAATTTTACGCATTTTAATACATTATTAATCTAAAACCTTGGACTAGAGTTTGGAATTCTTTTATGTATTCATTTATTGATTCAAAAAATAGGTGTCCATGCCATTTTTTCTAAACCTTGTGCAAGATGTAGGGTATACAATGATGTCCAGACTTTAGAGTCCTTGACCTCATGGCGTTTAAAGTGCAGTAATGTACAGTAATTTTAAAATCTATTTATTATTATTTAAAACAATCAATGAATACATTCTTGTCGAAAATAACTGAAAAGTCTGTCTGAATTCCCTGGCCAAGGCCAAAACATGAAAGCAAAAGAGCTGCCTGAAAACAGTGCAAGCCACTCTCCAGAGGGTTTCTCTGTTGAAACAGCACATCGCATTATGGAAATAATGAGAAAAATTAGTAACTGTGCAAACGACAACACATATGCATCTTTGTGGTTTCTGACCTTTTAGCATCGTCGAAGCAAGACCACAAACCTTTCAACACCAGGCGTGGTATTAATCTTGCACAGAATATAATGTTTTCACATATTTTATTCTGATTTCCTACAAAGTAATTTCAATTTCTAGCTAAAGCTAATGGATTTTTCTAGTGAAAACATTGTGTACCGAATGACTTTCCAGTGAGATCCGCGTACCATGCGCCATTTTCATGTTCGTGCTCATTTCTCTGAAGTCTGTTTGCCTTTAATTCACCATAATGAAATTCCTTGTGTACTTTTATTGGCAACCATTGCATAGTGACACTTGCATCCAAATGTAATTCCATTTGAGCTTGGCAGTGTTTGCTTTTTTATCAGAAGAGGAAAGTTAGAGGGAACAAGGGGCAAAGATGTGTGTAAGAATATCTGAGGGACCATCACAGCATCATCACAAATTCAAGATTTTTTTGAAACATTAGACAAGGGACTCACAGCCATGCCCTGGGATGGCTGAAACACTTCACAACCTGCTCATGTTTATGACCAAAATCATCACCTAAAATGAATTCAATGTGTCAATATCATAATATTGTTTGTGTATAAGTAATCATGAAGCAGTTAGGGAAGGGAGTATAATCTAGTAAGAAATTGGAACAAAAAGTGTTAGACAAAATTCAAGAAGATTTAAAAGAAGAAAATTAACCTGTCTGATCTGAACAGAATTGGAAAAGCACATCAATCATAGCTCTATACATTGACCATAGACTTAAAGCATAACATAAAAATAAAGAAGGCAGATAACTCAGGAAAACATTTCTATTAAATCTACTCCGTAAAGTTTTCCCATACTTTTATTTTACTAACAGGAGCACACATTTAAATCTGACAAAATCATATATATTTTGTTGATTCAATTTGTAGCAGATAGAGGAGCATGTCCCAGTGCTATGACAGTGAGTTGTCACTATAACATACCACTGCTTTACATCTTACCCACAGGCTAAAATGTTTACCCCTAGAGTCGTGACTTTGTATATGACAGGAGATTGCTACTAAAAGTAAATATATTTGGCTGAAGGGTAGATACAACTTTAGGCCATTATATCATTCACTAAAATTTAGCTGGCATTTACATATTTACCTGCTTAGTTCATATGACAAATATGTTTGAGAGACTGCCATATACAAAAAAAAAAGATGGAACCATCTTACAAATTTAGAGATTACTTAAAGAAATGGAACTGAAGGGTTAACTGTGATGGCAAGAATGAAGAGAGCAAAACCAGAGGGTACTTCAAGGAGAACAGGCATGAGAGAGGCATTATAATTTGGAGGGTGCTATGATTTGAACCTATGTGCCCATCCAAAGTTTGTATGTTGAAACTAAAATCCCAGGACAATGACATCAAGAGATGGGGCTTTTGGTTAAGTGATTAAATGAAGAAGGATCCACCCTCATGAATGAGATAAACGTCCTCGTAAAAGATGCTTTAGAGGAATGCCGGGCTCCTCAGTCTCTTCTGCCATGTCGTTACATTGTCCGTTTTTGCCCACTTTTGTCACGTGAAGACGAAGCAAGAAGGTGCCACCTCGGGACCAACTGCCAAATCTCCACTGCCTTGATTTCGGACTTCTCAGCCCCAGAACTGTGAGAAATACATTTCTGTTTTTTATGAATTACTCAATCTGTGGCATTTTGTTATAGCAGCATACAGACAAAAACAGGGTAAACAGCCTGGTGAGAGTGGATATTTTAGAAACTTGAGATGATTCAATGTCGCTGATTCTCCATTTTCTCATATGTAAAATGAAGGAAATAATGCTGATTACTTCATAGTTCATTGTACAAATTAAATTAACTATGTAAATAAAGCAATATAGTTCCTTTTATCTAGTATACATTGTTTAAGTGTTGTTGTCATTACATGAGGAAAACAAGAACTTCCCCAAACAGAAGGATGTGGGAACCAAAACTAAGATATAAGAAAGGACCAAAGTTCACTGTGACAATCTGGTCAAGTGCTGGTTAGGGAAGATAGCATAATGTTACGCATAGATATTATTATAGGATAATTTTCCTCCACCCCGAACTCCTCTAGCACTTTCCCTACGTCTTTCATTGCACTTCTTCATTTGTCTCTTTAATTACGGTTATTTATATAAATCTTTTAGCTTCCTACAAAAATAAGCTTGTAGTGGGACAGATTCTTGAGGATCTATGTCAAAGCAATTTTTCTATTTCCTACAGCAAGTAACCCAGTAGTAATCACACAGAATTTGTTAAAAGAATAAACATAGGAAGATTAATTTCCATTTTTTTCTTTGCTAATTTTTAATCAGAATTATACCATTGTTAGGGAGGGAGAAATTATAAATTGAGGACATGAGTATTAACATTTAAATCTGTTATTCTGCTTTATTTTAGAGCTTGCCATGTTTTGTGATTAAAAAAAGAAACAGGACATTCTATATAGCTGTTGCAAAACGTGTGGTCTGTTGGTGAACTAGCAGCACCAGCATTATCAAGATTTCCTTAGTTTGCAGGGCTACTGAGTCAGAATTCGCATTTTGACAAAACTCCAGGTGATTCATGCTCTGCATTTAAGTTGGAGAAGCACTGTTCTATAGTTCTCCTTATGTCCTAAATGCATTGTCAGTGAAAGAAAATACTATACGTATGATAATAATAACGGTAATATTAACAAAAATGTAACTATTAGTAATTTTCTATGCTCTCCCAGATACTAAGTCCTTTATTTAATACTTGTGATATTTCTGCGAAGTTGCAATTGATATCACCTACTAAACTGATACTCAGAAATCTGAAGTAATTCTCCAAGGTCACAAAGCTAGTGAATCACAAACCAGATTTTTAAACTCTTGCTGCTTCATTCCAAAGACTAAACCGTTTCTAACTCACGGTTAATACATTTGCTTCTGCCTTCCATTTCCTAAATATGGTTTCCTTTCTATTTCATTAGCTTTACTTATACATGACTGATTTTTAACCCTCTCTAACATTTGCAGAATATGGTGTACTATGGTTAATAAGGACAATACCAAGTAATATCATGTTGAGAAAGCGTGCAGAAGTAGCATCAAAAAACAGACTTTTTCCAAAATGTTTACTAAAAACTTTCAATAAAAACAAGATTTTCTACTTAGAATTTCTACCTTGCATAACTCAAATGGAGCATGACTATTAAAATGACAAAAAGATTCCGTAATTGCCTAAGAGCTAAGAATAAGAATTGCTATATAAAAAAGCATAAATATGCCATATGAATGACATGTATAAGAATCATGGGAGTGCTATTTGGTATTTAGTATTTAGTTCCATTCTGCAGCATGATCAAAAAGAAGCATCTGTATAGTTCACTGTGCATTATAGCACAATAAATCACCTCATTAGGCTCAGATATATGTAAAGATTTACAGTCTGGGAAAGTCCACTAGATATTCTTAATCACTTCTTAGACTGTACTGTCCCCCATATTTCTCTTTTTCTATAGAAAGGTTGCACATGGAAAGGCTTTATTTGAAATCCAGCAATGAATGGAATGTCTGTGAAGCAAGAAATAGATGGAAATTGACATTTTAAAAGAAAGTTTGGCTTCTGAAGAGATACAGCTGTGACCTTGGTCTTTTTGTTGGAGAGAAGTATACCCTAGCCTTACTGTACTATTTTTCCCAAAGCACCCTCTCTATTGTTCTCCCTTCATCTCTGGCTCGTATCATATGGCCCCTCCCTCATTCTATCTGGTGAGTTCTGAGAAAAATGCTTAAATTCTGCAGAGAAGATTGAGAACAATGCTAAATATTCCTCAGAGAAGCAAAATATTATGTTAACAGTTTATATTTTCACATGAAATTGTCTATCTCTTCTCTCTGTCTCATGTGTGTATGTGTGTATGTGTGTATGTGTATATATATATATACATATAATATACAGTAGATATGTATATATAGAGTATAATATTCAGTATATATGTATATATAGTATAATATACCGTATATATGTATATATATACAGTGTGTGTGTGTATATATATATACATATATATATATATATGTATATATATACTACCATTTACCTCCCAGGCTATACGTCCTGACATCTTAAAAGTAGAAAGCCCTCACAGGCCGCGGTTGCTCATGCCTGTAATCCCAGCACTTTGAGAGGCCGAGGCGTGCAGATCACCTGAGGTCGGGAGTTCAAGACCAGCCTGACCAACATGGTGAAACCCCATCTCTACTAAAAATACAAAAAATTAGCTGGGCGTTGTGTTGCGCACCTGTAATCCCAGCTACTCAGGAGGTGGAGGCAGGAGAATCACATGAACCCGGGAGTCGGAGGTTGTGTGAGCGGAGACCATGACATTGCACTGCAGCCTGGGCAATGAGAGCAAAACTCCATCTGAAAAATAAAGGTGGATAGGCCTTAAAAGACTTTTGAAAATGAGATTTGTCAAATATTTATTAGAGATGAAGAAAATAAGTGCGGACCCACACGTAACTTGTCTGAGGTCACAGAAGTAGGGACCCACACGTAACTTGTCTGAGGTCACAGAGGTAGTCATGCTGCAGCAGCCTTATTGGTTTTCCTCTATGACATGCATTATTATTGTTTTTGATCATTTCAAGAGGTTTCTAGTCGATAGTGGGACAAAATTTCTAATTTGGGAACCTAATTTTCTCTGCAAATCTTCTTTACATCTCTAGCTTATTAATACACCTCAGAAGTGTTACAGGAATTAATTCGCAGGATTTTGAAGAATATTTTGAGGTATGCTGGGAAAAATCATGTCAAGTATCAATGATTAGAAACTAAACAATCAATATTAGATATTGTAAAATTATATTTAATCTTCCATATGGCATAAATAAGTTATTTTAATGTACAGTCGTTGTACTTTGTAAATTTGCATATAAAATATTTGAAAAAATAACTTTCAATATGTAAAATGTAAATATACAAAGGAAAGGATCGGAAAAAATAGATAAAAATAATCAGGCTAAGAAAACACTACAGTGTCACCCTCAGAAGACTATAGAAGGATTCTCACCCTCGAGAAACAGAGGAACTTGAACATGGAAATGACCCTCTGCTGGCCATACTGATTATGGTACATAATTTTAAAAGGCTTTTAGAGAGAAGGGAAATGTTTTATTATGCATTCAGCACAGTGTTATGGTGATGTTTCTTAACTATCAGCTATTTTTAAAATTCTTATAATCTTTCTATAGATGACAAAGTTACATAAATATGAAGGATAAGAAGGGCCCCTGCAAACCTGATAATACAATTCTCTTTTCAATGATAACGTATTTCTAAGCGCGCATCTCCTAATCATATTGATGTGCATTAAGTGTTCTTTTACCTACACCTGTCAAAGTGGCTAAAGTAATATTTCATGAGGAGATAATTTTTTCCTTTAGGTGATTTTTTCCGCATAATACTCTAACATTTCCAATTCCATCTTTCTCGAAAAAGTTTACATGATATACATATACAATTACTAAAATTTTGGCGGCATAAATAATTTAAATGGACTTTACTTCAAAGATAATATTTACTTTTAAACTTGTAAACCTCTGAATCATCAATTAATTAGAATTATCTTTTTCTTTATAAATAAAGTTTTTTGTCCCTAAATATTTATGATTTGGAAATTTTCACCTGGAAAATTTCATTTTCAGTTGTATGCCTTGTCTTTAGTATAAAATTCAGTATTTCAATTTCAATATAATTTTTTGATTGATTTTAATGCAGAGAACAGAAAGGAATATCTTCAAATATAAACTACACAGAATCATTCTGTGAAACATCTTTCTGATCTGTGCATTCAGCTAACAGAGTTAAACCGTACTTTTGATTGAGCAGTTCTGAACACTCTTTCTGTAGAAAATGCAACTGGACATTTGCAGCGCTAAGAGCGTAGTAGTGGAAAAAGGAATATATTCAAATATAAAGTAAACAGAAGCATTCTGTGAAATTTCTTTCTGTTCTCTGCAACTTCTTTCTGTTCTCTGCATTCAACTAACAGAGTTGAGCCTTACTTTTGAAGGAGCAGTTCCGAAACACTCTTTGTGTAGAAACTGAAATTGGACATTCGGAGAGCTAAGAGGATAAAAGTCGAAAAAGGAATATCTTCAGCTAAATACTACACAGAAGCATTCTGTGAAACTTATTTCTGATATGTGCATTCAACTAACAGAGTAAAACCATACTTTTGATTGAGCCATTATGAACACTCTTTCTGAAGAAAATGCAAGTGGACATTCGGAGCACTACGAAGGTAATACAGGAAAAAGGAATATATTCAAATATAAACTACACAGAAGAATTCTGTGAAACTTCTTTCTGTTCTGTGCATTCAACTAACAGAGTTGAACCTTACTTTTGATTGAGCCGTCCTGAAACACTCATTCAGTAGAAACTGCAATTGGACATTCTGAGCGCTAAGTGGCCTATATTGGGAAAAAGAATATCTCCAAATAAAAACTACTCAGAAGAATTCTGTGAAACTTATTTCTGATCTGTGCATTCAGCTAACAGAGTTAAACCATACTTTTGATTGAGCAGTTATTAAACACTGTTTCTGTAGGAAATGCAAGTGGACATTAGGAGCGCTAAGATTGTAATAGTGGAAAAAGGAATATCCCCAAATAAAAACTACACAGAAGCATTCTCTGAAACTCCTTTCTGTTCTCTGCATTAAACTAACAGAGTTGAGCCTTACTTTTGAAGGAGCTGTTCTGAAACACTCTTTGTGTAGAAACTGCCAGTGGACATTCGGAACGCTAAGAGGGTAATAGTCGAAAAAGGAATATCTTCAACTAAATACTAAACAGAAGCATTCTGTGAAACTTCTTTCTTTTCTGTGCATTCAACTAAAAGAGTTGAACCTTACTTTTTATTGAGCCGTTCTGAAACACTCTTTCTGTAGAAAATGCAAGTGGTGATTCGGAGCGCTAAGAGGGTAATAGAGGAAAAAGGAATATCTTCAAATATAAACTACACAGAAGCATTCTGTAGAACTTCTTTCTGTTCCTTGCATTCAACTAACAATATTGAACCTTACTTTTGATTGACCAGTTCTGAAACTCTCTTTCTGTAGATACTGCAATTGGAAATTCTGAACGCTAAGTGTCCTATATTGGAAAAAGGAATATCTTCAAATAAAAACTACACAAAAGAATTCTGTGAAACTTCTTTCTGATCTGTGCATTCAACTAACAGAGTTAAACCATACTTTTGATTGAGCAGTTCTGAACACTCTTTCTGTAGAAAATGCAAGTGGACATTCGGAGCTCTAAGAGGGTAATAGTGGAAAAAGTAATATCGTCAAATAAGAACTACAGACAAGCATTCTGTGAAACTACTTTCTGTTCTGTGCATTCAAATAACAGAGTTGAACCTTACTTTTGATAGAGCCATTCTGAAACACTCTTTCTGTAGAAAATTCAATTGGACAATCTGAGCGATAAGAGGCCTATATTGGGAAAAAGAATATCTTCAAATAAAAACTACACAGAAGCATTCTGTGACACTTTTTCTGATCTGTGCATTCAGCTAACAGAGTTAAATCATACATTTGATTGATCAGTTCTGAACACTCTTTCTGTAGAAAATACAACTGGACATTTGGAGCGCTAAGAGGGTAGTAGTGCAAAAAGGAATATATTCAAATATAAACTACACAGAAGCATTCTGTGAAACTTGTTTCTGTTCTGTGCATTCAACTAACATAGTTGAACCTTACTTTTGATTGAGCCTTTCTGAAACACTCTTTCTGTAGAAAATGCAATTGGACATTCTGAGCGCTAAGAGGCCTATATTGGTAAAAAGAATATCTTCATATAAACACTACACAGCAGCATTCTGTGAAACTTCTTTCTGATCTGTGCATTCAGCTAACAGAGTTAAACCATACTTTTGATTGAGCAGTTCTGAAACACTCTTTCTGTAGAAAATGCAACTGGACATTCAGAGCGCTAAGTGGGTAATAGTGGAAAATGGAATATCTTCAAATATAAACTACACAGAAGAATTCTGTGAAACTTATTTCTGATCTGTGCATTCACCTAACACAGTTAAACCATACTTTTGATAGAGCAGTTCTGAACACACTTTCTGTAGAAAATGCAAGTGGACATTCGGAGATCTAAGAGGACTATATTGGTAAAAAGAATATCTTCATATAAACACTACACAGCAGCATTCTGTGAAGCTTCTTTCTGATCTGTGCATTCAGCTAACAGAGTTAAACCATACTTTTGATTGAGCAGTTCTGAAACACTCTTTCTGTAGAAAATGCAACTGGACATTCAGAGCGCTAAGTGGGTAATAGTGGAAAATGGAATATATTCAAATATAAACTACACAGAAGCATTCTGTGAAACTACATTCTGTTCTGTGCATTCAACTAACAGAGTTGAAACTTAATTTTGATTGAGCAGTTCTGAAACACTCTTTCTGTAGAAAGTGTAATTGGATTTCTGAACGCCAAGAGTCCTATATTGAGAAAAATAATATCTTCAAATAAAAACTACAGAGATGCATTCTCTGAAACTACTTTCTGATCTGTGCATTCAGCTAACAGAATTAAATGATACATTTGATTTAGCAGTTCTGAAACACTCTTTCTGTAGAAAATGCAAGTGGACATTCGGTGCGCTAAGTTGGTAATTGTGGAAAAAGTAATATCTTCAAATAAAAACTACACAGAGGCATTCTCTGAAACTTCTTTCTGTTCTCTGCATTCAACTAACAGAGTTGAGCCTTATTTTTGAAGGAGCAGCCCTGAAACACACTTTCTGTAGAAACTGCAAGTGGACATTCCGAGCGCTACTAGGGTAATAGTGGAAAAAGGAATACCTTCAAATAAATACTACACAGAAGCAATCTGTGAAACTACTTTCTGTTCTGTGAATTCAACTAAAAGTGTTGAACCCTACTTTTCATTTTGCCGTTCTGAAACACTCTTTCTGTAGAAACTGCAATTGGATATTCGGAGCGCTAAGAGGCCTATATTTGAAAAAGGACTATCTTCAAATAAAAACTACACAGAAGCATTCTGTGAAACTTCGTACTGATATGTGCATTCAGCTAACAGAGATAAACCATACATTTGATTGAGCAGTTCTGAACACTCTTTTTGTAGAAAATGCAGGTGGACATTCGGAGCGCTAAGAGGGTAATACTGAAAAAAGGAATATATTCAAATATAAACTACACAGAAGCATTCTGTGAAAC
This sequence comes from Symphalangus syndactylus, assembly GCF_028878055.3. Taxonomy (NCBI): domain Eukaryota; kingdom Metazoa; phylum Chordata; class Mammalia; order Primates; family Hylobatidae; genus Symphalangus; species Symphalangus syndactylus. The sequence continues at coordinate 13,327,871 of NC_072447.2, read as the reverse complement.
TTCTTTCTGTTCTCTGCATTCAACTTACAGTGTTGAGCATTACTTTTGAAGGAGCAGTTCTGAAAAACTCTTTGTGTAGAAACTGCCAGTGGACATTCGGAGCGCTAAGAGGTTAATATTCAAAAAAGGAATATCTTCAACTAAATACTACACAGAAGCCTTCTCTGAAACTTATTTCTGATATGTGCATTTAACTAACAGAGTAAAACCATATTTTAGATTGAGCCGTTCTGAACACTCTTTATGTAGAAAATGCAAGTGGACATTCGGAGCGCTAAGAGGGTAATAGTGGAAAAAGGAATATATTCAAATATAAACTACTGAGAAGCATTCTGTGAAACTTCTTTTTGTTCTGTGCATTCAACTAACAGAGTTCAACCTTACTTTTGATTGAGCCGTTCTGAAACACTCTTTCTGTAGAAACTGCAATTTAACATACTGAGCGCTATGATGTCTATATTGGGATAAAGAATATCTTAAAATAAAAACTAAACAGATGCATTCTGTGAAACTTCTTTCTTATCTGTGCATTCAGCTAACAGAGTTAAACGATACTTTTGATTTAGCAGTTCTGAAACACTTTCTGTAGAAAGTGCAAGTGGTCATTCGGTGCGCTAAGATGGTAATTGTGGAAAAAGGAATATCTTCAAATAAAAACTACACAGAGGAATTCTCTGAAACTTGTTTCTGTTCTCTGCTTTCAACTAACAGGGTTGAGCCTTATTTTTGAAGGAGCAGTCCTGAAACACTCTTTCTGTAGAAACTGCAAGTGGACATTCGGAGCGCTAAGAGGGTAATAGTGGAAAAAGGAATATATTCAAATAAATACTACACAGAAGCATTCTGTGAAACTACTTTCTGTTCTGTGCATTCAACTAAAAGAGTTGAACCCTACTTTTGATTGAGACATTCTGAAACACTCTTTCTGTAGAAACTGCAATTGGATATTCGGAGCGCTAAGAGGCCTATATTGGAAAAAGGACTATCTTCAAATAAAAACTACACAGAAGCATTCCGTGAAACTTCGTACGGATCTGTGCATTCAGCTAACAGAATTAAACCATACTTTTGATTGAGCAGTTCGGAAACACTCTTTCTGTAGAAAATGCAAGTGGACATTCGGAGCGCTTAGAAGGTAATAGTGGAAAAAGGAACATCTTCAAATATAAACTACACAGAAGCATTCTATGAAACTTCTTTCTGTTCCGTTCATTCAACTAACAGAGTTGAACCTTACATTTGATTGAGCAGTTCAGAAACACTCTTTCTGTAGATACTGCAATTGGACATACTGAGCGCTAAGACTCCTATATTGGAGAAAGGAATATCTTCAAATAAAAAGTACACAGAAGCATTCTGTGAAAATTCTTTCTGATCTGTGCATTCAGCTAACAGAGTTAAACCATACTTTTGATTGAGCAGTTCTGAACACTCTTTCTGTAGAAAATGCAAGTGGACATTCGGAGCGCTAAGAGGGTAATACTGAAAAAGGGAATATATTCAAATATAAACTACACAGAGTCATTCTGTGTAACTCCTTTCTGTTCTCTGCATTCAACTAACAGAGTTGAGCCCTACTTTTGAAGGAGCAGTTCTGAAACACTCTTTGTGTAGAAACTGAAATTGGACATTCGGAGAGCTAAGAGGATAATAGTCGAAAAAGGAATATCTTCAACAAAATACTACACGGAAGGATTCTGTGAAACTTATTTCTGTTATGTGCATTGAAATAACAGAGTAAAACCATACTTTTGATTGAGCCGTTCTGAACACTCTTTCTGTAGAAAATGCAAGTGGACATTCGGAGCACTAAGAGGGTAATACTGGAAAAAGGAATATATTCAAATATAAACTACACAGAAGCATTCTGTGAAACTTCTTGCTGTTCTGTGCATTCAAGTAACAGAGTTGAACCTTACTTTTGATGGAACCGTTCTGAAACCCTCTTTCTGTAGAAAATGCAAGTGGACATTCGGAGCGCTAAGATGTTAATAGTGGAAAAAGGAATACATTCAAATATAAACTACACAGAAGCATTCTGTGAAACTTCTTTCTGTTCTGTGCATTCAACTAACAGAGTTGAACCTTACTTTTGATTGAGCCTTCTGAAACACTCATTCTGTAGAATCTGCAATTGGACATTCTGAGCTCTAAGTGGCCTATATTGGGAAAAAGAATATCTCCAAATAAAATCTACTCACAAGCATTCTGTGAAACTTATTTCTGATCTGTGCATTCAGCTAACAGAGTTAAACGATACTTTTGATTGAGAATTTATGAGACACTCTTTCTGTAGAAAATGCAAGTGGACATTCGGAGCGCTAAGATTGTATTACTGGAAAAAGGAATATCCCCAAATTAAAACTACACAGAAGCATTCTCTGAAACTCTTTTCTGTTCTCTGCATTCAACTAACAGATTTGAGCCTTACTTTGAAGGAGCTGTTCTGAAACACTCATTGTGTAGAAACTACCAGTGGACATTCGGAACGCTAACAGGGTAATAGTTGAAAAAGGAATATCTATAACTAAATACTACACAGAAGCATTCTGTGAAACTTCTTTCTGTTCTGTTCATTCAACTAAAAGAGTTGAACCTTACTTTTGATTGAGCCGTTCTGAAACACTCTTTCTGTAGAAAATGCAAGTGGTGATTCGGAGCGCTAAGAGGGTAATAGTGAAAAAAGGAATATCTTCAAATATAAACTACACAGAAGCATTCTCTGAAACTTCTTTCTGTTCCGTGCATTCAACTAACAGTATTGAACCTTACTTTTGATTGAGCAGTTCTGAAACTCTCTTTCTGCAGATACTGCAATTGGACATTCTGAGCGCTAAGGGACCTATATTGGAAAAAGGAATATCTTCAAATAAAAACTACACAGAAGAATTCTGTGAAACTTCTTTCTGATCTGTGGATTCAACTAACAGAGTTAAACCATACTTTTGATTGAGCAGTTCTGAACAATCTTTCTGTAGAAAATGCAAGTGGACATTCGGAGCTCTAAGTGGGTAATAGTGGAAAAAGTAATATCGTCAAATATGAATTACAGAGAAGCATTCTGTGAAACTACTTTCTGTTCTGTGCATTCAAATAACAGAGTTGAGCCCTACTTTTGAAGGAGCAGTTCTGAAACACTCTTTGTGTAGAAACTGCAATTGGACTATCTGAGCGCTAGAGGCCTATATTGGGAAAAAGAATATCTTCAAATAAAAACTACACAGAAGTATTCTGTGCAACTTCTTTCTAATCTGTGCATTCAGCTAAGAGAGTTAAATCATACATTTGATTGATCAGTTCTGAACACTCTTTCTGTAGAAAATGCAACTGGACATTTGGAGCGCTAAGAGGGTAGTATTGGAAAAAGCAATATATTCAAATATAAACTACACAGAAGCATTCTGTGAAACTTCTTTTTGTTCTGTGCATTCAACTAACATAGTTGAACTTTACTTTTGATTGAGCTTTTCTGAAACACCCTTTCTGTAGAAACTGCAATTGGATATTCTGAGCGCTAAGAGGCCTATATTGGTAAAAAGAATATCTTCATATAAACATTACACCGCAGCATTCTGTGAAACTTCTTTCTGTTCTGTGCATTCAGCTAACAGAGTTAAACCATTCTTTTGATTGAGCAGTTCTGAAACAATCTTTCTGTAGATAATGCAACTGGAGATTCAGAGCGATAAGTGGGTAATAGTGAAAAATGGAATATCTTCAAATATAAACTACGCAGAAGAATTCTGTGAAACTTCTTTCTGATCTGTGCATTCACCTAACAGGGTTAAACCACACTTATGTTTGAGCAGTTCTGAACACTCCTTCTGTAGAAAATGCAACTGGACATTTGGAGCGCTAAGAGGTTAATAATGGAAAAAGGAATACCTTCAAATAAATACTACACAGAAGCATTCTGTGAAACTCCTTTCTGTTCTGTGAATTCAACTAAAAGAGTTGAACCCTACTTTTCATTGAGCCGTTCTGAAACACTCTTTCTGTAGAAACCGCAATTGGATATTCGGAGCGCTAAGAGGCCTATATATGAGAAAGAACTATCTTCAAATGAAAACTACACAGAAACATTCCGTGAAACTTCGTACTGATCTGTGCATTCAGCTAACAGAGTTAAACCATACTTTTGATTGAGCAGTTCGGTAACACTCTTTCTGTAGAAAATGCAAGTGGACATTCGGAGCGCTTAGAAGGTAATAGTGGAAAAAGGAATATCTTCAAATATCAACTACACAGAATCATTCTCTGAAACTTCTTTCTGTTCTGTTCATTCAACTAACAGAGTTGAACCTTACTTTTGATTGAGCCTTTCTGAAACACTCTTTCTGTAGAAACTGCAATTGGACATTCTGTGCGCTAAGAGGCCTATATTGGTAAAAAGAATATCTCCATATAAACACTACACAGCAGCATTCTGTGAAACATATTTCTGATCTGTGCATTCAGCTAACAGAGCTAAACCATGCTTTTGATTGAGCAGTTCTGAAACACTCTTTCTGTAGAAAATGCAACTGGACATTCAGAGAGCTAAGTGGGTAATAGTGGAAAATGGAATATCTTCATATATAAACTACACTGAAGAATTCTGTGAAACTTATTTCTGATCTGTGCATTCACCTAACAGAGTTAAATCATACTTTTGATAGAGCAGTTCTGAACACACTTTCTGTAGAAAATGCAAGTGGACATTCTGAGCTCTAAGAGGGTAACAGTGGAAAAAGGAATATCTTCAAATACAAACTACACAGAAGCAATCTGTGAAACTACATTCTGTTCTGTGCATTCAACTAACAGATTTGAACCTTAGATTTGATTGTGCCGTTCTGAAACACTGTTTCTGTAGAAAATGCAAGTGGAGATTCGGAGCGCTAAGAGGGTAATAGTGGAAAATGGAATGTCTTCAAATATAAACTGCACAGAATGATTCTGTGAAACTTCTTTCTGATCTGTGCATTAAGCTAACAGAGTTAAAAAATACTTTTGATTCAGCAGATCTGAACACTCTTTCTGTAGAAAATGCAACTGGACATTTGGAGCGCTAAGAGGGTAGTAGTGGAAAAAGGAATATATTCAAATATAAACTACACAGAAGCATTCTGTGAAACTTCTTTCTGATCTGAGCATTCAGCTAACAGAGTTAAACCATACTTTTGATTGAGCAGTATTGAAACACTCTGTCTGTAGAAAATGCAACTGGTCATTCGTAGCGCGAAGTGGGTAATATTGGAAAAAAGAATATGTTCAAATATAAACTACACAGAAGCATTGTATGAAACTTCTTTCTGTTCTGTGCATTCAACTAAAAGATTTGAACCTTACTTTTGATTGAGCCTTTCTGAAACACTCTTTCTGTAGAAACTGCAATTGGACATTCTAAGCGCTAAGAGGCCTACATTGGGAAAAATAATATCTTCAAATAAAAACTACACAGATGCATTCTGTGAAACTTATTTCTGATCTGTAAATTCAGATAACAGAGCTAAACCATATTTTTGATTGAGCAGTTATGAAACACTCTTTTTGTAGAAAATGCAAGTGGACATTCGGAGCGCTAAGATTGTAATAGAGGAAAAAGGAATATCTCCAATTAAAAACTACACAGAAGCATTCTCTGAAACACCTTTCTGTTCTCCGAATTCAACTAAGAGAGTTGAGCCTTACTTTCAAAGGAGCAGTTCTGAAACACTCTTTGTGTACAAACTGCCAGTGGATATTCGGAGCGCTAAGTGGGTAATAGTCCAAAAAGGAGTATCTTCAACTAAATACTACACAGAAGCATTCTGTGAAACTTCTTTCTGTTCTGTGCATTCAACTAAGAGAGTTGAACCTTAAATTTGATTGAGCCGTTCTGAAACACTCTTTCTGTAGAAACTGGAATTGGACATTCTGAGTGCTAGGAGGCCTATATTGGGAAAAATAATATCTTCAAATAAAAACTACACAGAAGCATTGTTTGAAACTTATTTCTGATATGTGCATTCAGCTAACAGAGTGAAACCATACTTTTGATTGCGCAGTTCAGAACACTCTTTCTGTGGAAAATGCAAGTGGACATTCGGAGCGCTATGAGGGTAAGAGTGGAAAAAGGAATATATTCAAATATAAACTACACAGTAGCATTCTGTGAAACTTCTTTCTGTTCTGTTCATTCAACTAAAAGAGTTGAACCTTAGTTTTGATTGAGCCGTTCTGAAACACTCCTTCTGTAGAAACTGCAATTGGACATTCTGAGCGCTAAGAGGCCTATATTGGGAAAGAGAATATCTACAAATAAAAACTACACAGAAGCATTCTGTGAAGCTTCTTTCTGTTCTGTTCATTCAAATAAAAGAGTTGAACCTTAGTTTTGATTGAGCCGTTCTGAAACACTCTTTCTGTAGAAAATGCAAGTGGAGATCCGGAGCGCTAAGAGGGTAATAGTGGAAAAAGGAATGTCTTCAAATATAAACTACACAGAATCATTCGGTGAAACTTCTTTCTGATCTGTGCATTCAGCTAACAGAGTTAAACCATACTTTTGATTGAGCAGATCTGAACACTCTTTCTGTAGAAAATGCAACTGGATATTTGGAGCGCTAAGAGGGTAGTAGTGGAAAAGGAATATATTCAAATATAAACTACACAGAAGCATTCTGTGAAACTTCTTTCTGATCTGAGCATTCAGCTAACAGTGTTAAACCATACTTTTGATTGAGCAGTTTTGAAACACTCTGTCTGTAGAAAATGCAACTGGACATTCGTAGCGCTAAGTGGGTAATAGTGGAAAAAAGAATATGTTCAAATATAAACTACACAGAAGCATTGTATGAAACTTCTTTCTGTTCTGTGCATTCAACTAACTGAGTTGAACATTACTTTTGATTGAGCCGTTCTGAAACACTCTTTCTGTAGAAAATGCAATTGGACATTCTGAGCGCTAAGAGGCCTATCTTGGGAAAAATAATATCTTTAAATAAAAACTACACAGAAGCATTGTGTGAGACTTATTTCTGATATGTGCATACACCTAACAGAGTTAAACCATACTTTTGATTGCGCAGTTCCGAACACTCTTTCTGTAGAAAATGCAAGTGGACATTCGGAGCGCTAAGATGGTAATAGTGGAAAAAGGAATATATTCAAATATAAACTACACAGTAGCATTCTGTGAAACTTCTTTCTGTTCTGTGCATTCAACTAACAGAGTTGAACCTTACTTTTGATTGAGCCGTTCTGAAACACTCTTTCTGTAGAAACTGCAATTGGACATTCTGAGCGCTAAGAGGCCTATATTGGGAAAATGAATATCTACAAATAAAAACTACACAGAAGCATTCTGTGAAACTTCTTTCTGTTCTGTTCATTCAACTAAAAGGGTTGTACCTTAGTTTTGATTGAGCCGTTCTGAAACACTCTTTCTGTAGAAACTGCAATTGGACATTCTGAGCGCTAAGAGGCCTATATTGGGAAAAAGAATATCTACAAATAAAAACTACACAGAACCATTCTGTGATACTTCTTTCTGATCTGTGCATTCAGCTAACAGAGTTAAACCATACTTTTGATTGAGCAGATCTGAACACTCTTTCTATAGAAAATGCAACTGTACATTTGGAGAGCTAAGAGGGTAGTAGTGGAAAAAGTAATATATTCAAAAATAAACTACACAGAAGCATTCTGTGAAAATTCTTTCTGATCTGAGCATTAAGCTAACAGAGTTAAACCATACTTTTGATTGAGCAGTTTTGAAACACTCTGTCTGTAGAAAATGCAACTGGACATTCGTAGCGCTAAGTGGGTAATAGTGGAAAAAAGAATATGTTCAAATATAAACTACACAGAAGCATTGTATGAAACTTCTTTCTGTTCTGTGCATTCAACTAACAGAGTTGAACCTTACTTTTGATTGAGCCGTTCTGAAACACTCTTTCTGTAGAAACTGCAATTGGACATTCTGAGCGATAAGAGGCCTATATTGGGAAAAAGAATATCTACAAATAAAAACTACACAGAAGAATTCTGTGAAACTTCATTCTGTTCTGTTCATTCAACTAAAAGAATTGAACCTTACTTTTGATTGAGCCGTTCTGAAACACTCTTTCCGTAGAAACTGCAATTGGACATTCTGAGCGCTAAGAGGCCTATATTGGGAAAATAATATCTTCAAATAAAAACTACACAGAAGCATTTTGTGAAACTTATTTCTGATATGTGCATTCAGCTAACAGAGTTAAACCATACTTTTGATTGCGCAGTTCCGAACACTATTTCTGTAGAAAATGCAAGTGGACATTCGGAGCGCTAAGAGGGTAATAGTGGTAAAAGGAATATATTCAAATATAAACTACACAGTAGCATTCTGTGAAACTTCTTTCTGTTCTGTGCATTCAACTAACAGAGTTGAACCTTACATTTGATTGAGCCGTTCTGAAACACTCTTTTTGTAGAAACTGCAATTGGACATTCTAAGCGCTAAGAGGCCTACATTGGGAAAAAGAATATCTTCAAATAAAAACTACACAAATGCATTCTGTGAAACTTATTTCTGATCTGTAAATTCAGTTAACAGAGCTTAACCATATTTTTGATTGGGCAGTTATTAAATACTCTTTTTGTTGAAAATGCAAGTGGACATTCGGAGCGCTAAGATTGTAATAGAGGAAAAAGGAATATCTCCAATTAAAAACTAAACAGAAGCATTCTCTGAAACCCCCTCTGTTCTCCGCATTCAACTAACAGTGTTGAACCTTACTTTTGAAGGAGCAGTTCTGAAACACTCTTTTTGTAGAAACTGCCAGTGGATATTCGGAGCGCTAAGTGGGTGATAGTCCAAAAAGGAGTATCTTCAACTAAATACTACACGGAAGCATTCTGTGAAACTTCTTTCTGTTCTGTGCATTCAACTGAGAGAGTTGAACCTTACATTTGATTGAGCCGTTCTGAAACACTCTTTCTGTAGAAACTGCATATGGACATTCTGAGCGCTAAGAGGCCTATATTGGGAAAAATAATATCTTCAAATAAAAACTACACAGAAGCATTGTTTGAAACTTATTTCTGATATGTGCATTCAGCTAACAGAGTTAAACCATACTTTTGATTGCGCAGTTCAGAACACTCTTTTGTAGAAAATGCAAGTGGACATTCGGAGCGCTAAGAGGGTAATATTGGAAAAAGGAATATATACAAATATAAACTACACAGAAGCATTCTGTGAAACGTCTTTCTGTTCTGTGCATTCAACTACCGGGGTTGAACCTTACTTTTGATTGAGCCGTTCTGAAACACTCTTTCTGTAGAAACTGCAATTGGACATTCTGAGCGCTAAGAGGCCTATATTGGGAAAAAGAATATCTACAAATAAAAACTACACAGAAGCATTCTGTGAAACTTCTTTCTGTTCTGTTCATTCAACTAAAAGTGTTGAACCTTAGTTTTGATTGAGCCGTTCTGAAACACTCTTTCTGTAGAAAATGCAAGTGGAGATTCGGAGCGCTAAGATGGTAATAGTGGAAAAAGGAATGTCTTCAAATATAAACAACACAGAATCATTCTGTGAAACTACTTTCTGATCTGTGCATTCAGCTAACAGAGTTAAACCATACTTTTGATTGAGCAGATCTGAACACTCTTTCTGTAGAAAATGCAACTGGACATTTGGAGCGCTAAGAGGGTAGTAGTGGAAAAAGGAATATATTCAAATATAAACTACACAGAAGCATTCTGTGAAACTTCTTTCTGATCTGAGCATTCAGCTAACAGAGTTAAACCATACTTTTGATTGCGCAGTTCAGAACACACTTTCTGTAGAAAATGGAAGTGGACATTCGGAGCGCTAAGAGGGTAATTGCGGAAAAAGGGATATATTCAAATATAAACTACACAGTAGCATTCTGTGAAACTTCTTTCTGTTCTGTGCATTCAACTAACAGAGTTGAAACTTACTTTTGATTGAGCCGTTCTGAAACACTCTTTCTGTAGAAACTGCAATTGGACATTCTAAGCGCTAAGAGGCCTACATTGGGAAAAAGAATATCTTCAAATAAAAACTACACAGATGCATTCTGTGAAACTTATTTCTGATCTGTAAATTCAGTTAACAGAGCTAAACCATATTTTTTATTGAGCAGTTATGAAACAAACTTTTTGTAGAAAATGCAAGTGGACATTCGGAGCACTAAGATTGTAACAGAGGAAAAAGGGATATCTCAAATTAAAAACTACACAGAAGCATTCTCTGAAACCCCTTTCTGTTCTCCGCATTCAACTAACAGAGTTGAGCCTTACTTTTGAAGGAGCATTTCTGAAACACTCTTTGTGTAGAAACTGCCAGTGGATATTCGGAGCGCTAAGTGTGTAATAGTCCAAAAAGGAGTATCTTCAACTAAATACTACACAGAAGCATTCAGTGAAACTTCTTTCTGTTCTGTGCATTCAACTAAGAGAGTTGAACCTTACATTTGATTCAGCCGTTCTGAAACACTCTTTCTGTAGAAACTGCAATTGGACATTCTGAGCGCTAAGAGGCCTATATTTGGAAAAATAATATCTTCAAATAAAAATTACACAGAAGTATTGTTTGAAACTTATTTCTGATATGTGCACTCAGCTAACAGAGTTAAACCATACTTTTGATTGCGCAGTTCAGAACACTCTTTCTGTAGAAAATGCAAGTGGACATTCGGAGCGCTAAGAGGATAATAGTGGAAAAAGGGATATATTCAAATATAAACTACACAGTAGCATTCTGTGAAACTTCTTTCTCTTCTGTGCATTCAACTAACAGCGTTGAACCTTACTTTTGATTGAGCCTTTCTGAAACACTCTTTCTGTAGAAATTGCAATTGGACATTCTAAGCGCTAAGAGGCCTACATTGGGAAAAAGAATATCTTCAAATAAAAACTACACAGATGCATTCTGTGAAACTTATTTCTGATCTGTAAATTCAGTTAACAGAGCTAAACCATATTTTTGATTGAGCAGTTATGAAACACTCTTTTTGTAGAAAATGCAAGTGGACATTCGGAGCGCTAAGATTGTAATAGAGGAAAAAGGAATATCTCCAATTAAAAACTACACAGAAGCATTCTCTGAAACCCCTTTCTGTTCTCCGCATTCAACTAACAGAGTTGAGCCTTACTTTTGAAGGAGCAGTTCTGAAACACTCTTTGTGTAGAAACTGCCAGTGGATATTCGGAGCGCTAAGTGGGTCATAGTCCAAAAAGTAGTATCTTCAACTAAATACTACACAGAAGCATTCTGTGAAACTTCTTTCTGTTCTGTGCATTCAACTAAGAAAGTTGAACCTTACATTTGATTGAGCCGTTCTGAAACACTCTTTCTGTAGAAACTGCAATTGGACATTCTGAGCGCTACGAGACCTATATTGGGAAAAATAATATCTTCAAATAAAAACTACACAGAAGCATTCTGTGAAACTTATTTCTGATATGTGCATTCAGCTAACAGAGTTAAACCATACTTCTGATTGCGCAGTTCAGAACACTCTTTCTGTAGAAAATGCAAGTGGACATTCGGAGCGCTAAGAGGGTAATAGTGGAAAAAGGAATATATTCAAATATAAACTACACAGAAGCATTCTGTGAAACTTCTTTCTGTTCTGTGCATTCAAGTACCAGGGTTGAACCTTACTTTTGATTGAGCCGATCTGAAACACTCTTTCTGTAGAAACTGCAATTGGACATTCTGAGCGCTAAGAGGCCTATATTGGGTAAAAGAATATCTACAAATAAAAACTACACAGAAGCATTCTGTGAAACTTCTTTCTGTTCTGTTCATTCAACTAAAAGAGTTGAACCTTAGTTTTGATTGAGCCTTTCTGAAACACTCTTTCTGTAGAAAATGCAAGTGGAAATTCGGAGCGCTAAGAGGGTAATAGTGGAAAAAGGAATGTCTTCAAATATAAACTACACAGAATCATTCTGTGAAACTTCTTTCTGATCTGTGCATCCAGCTAACAGAGTTAAGCCATGCTTTTGATTGAGCAGATCTGAAATCTCTTTCTGTAGAAAATGCAACTGGACATTTGGAGCGCTAAGAGGGTAGTAGTGGAAAAAGAATATATTCAAATATAAACTACACAGAAGCGTTCTGTGAAACTTCTTTGTGATCTGAGCATTCAGCTAACAGAGTTAAACCATACTATTGATTGAGCAGTTTTGAAACACTCTGTCTGTAGAAAATGCAACTGGACATTCATAGCGCTAAGTGGGTAATAGTGGAAAAAAATATGGTCAAATATAAACTACACAGAAGCATTGTATGAAACTTCTTTCTGTTCTGTGCTTTCAACTAACAGAGTTGAACCTTACTTTTGATTTTTGCCGTTCTGAAACACTCTTTCTGTAGAAACTGCAATTGGACATTCTGAGCGCTAAGAGGCCTATATTGGGAAAATGAATATCTACAAATAAAAAGTACACAGAAGCATTCTGTGAAACTTCTTTCTGTTCTGTTCATTCAACTAAAAGGGTTGTACCTTAGTTTTGATTGAGCCGTTCTGAAACACTCTTTCTGTAGAAACTGCAATTGGACATTCTGAGCGCTAAGAGGCCTATATTGGGAAAAAGAATATCTACAAATAAAAACTACACAGAACCATTCTGTGATACTTCTTTCTGATCTGTGCATTCAGCTAACAGAGTTAAACCATACTTTTGATTGAGCAGATCTGAACACTCTTTCTATAGAAAATGCAACTGTACATTTGGAGAGCTAAGAGGGTAGTAGTGGAAAAAGTAATATATTCAAAAATAAACTACACAGAAGCATTCTGTGAAAATTCTTTCTGATCTGAGCATTAAGCTAACAGAGTTAAACCATACTTTTGATTGAGCAGTTTTGAAACACTCTGTCTGTAGAAAATGCAACTGGACATTCGTAGCGCTAAGTGGGTAATAGTGGAAAAAAGAATATGTTCAAATATAAACTACACAGAAGCATTGTATGAAACTTCTTTCTGTTCTGTGCATTCAACTAACAGAGTTGAACCTTACTTTTGATTGAGCCGTTCTGAAACACTCTTTCTGTAGAAACTGCAATTGGACATTCTGAGCGCTAAGAGGCCTATATTGGGAAAAAGAATATCTACAAATAAAAACTACACAGAAGAATTCTGTGAAACCTCATTCTGTTCTGTTCATTCAACTAAAAGAATTGAACCTTACTTTTGATTGAGCCGTTCTGAAACACTCTTTCCGTAGAAACTGCAATTGGACATTCTGAGCGCTAAGAGGCCAATATTGGGAAAATAATATCTTCAAATAAAAATTACACAGAAGCATTGTTTGAAACTTATTTCTGATATGTGCATTCAGCTAACAGAGTTAAACCATACTTTTGATTGCGCAGTTCCGAACACTATTTCTGTAGAAAATGCAAGTGGACATTCGGAGCGCTAAGAGGGTAATAGTGGTAAAAGGAATATATTCAAATATAAACTACACAGTAGCATTCTGTGAAACTTCTTTCTGTTCTGTGCATTCAACTAACAGAGTTGAACCTTACATTTGATTGAGCCGTTCTGAAACACTCTTTTTGTAGAAACTGCAATTGGACATTCTAAGCGCTAAGAGGCCTACATTGGGAAAAAGAATATCTTCAAATAAAAACTACACAGATGCATTCTGTGAAACTTATTTCTGATCTGTAAATTCAGTTAACAGAGCTTAACCATATTTTTGATTGGGCAGTTATGAAATACTCTTTTTGTTGAAAATGCAAGTGGACATTCGGAGCGCTAAGATTGTAATAGAGGAAAAAGGAATATCTCCAATTAAAAACTAAACAGAAGCATTCTCTGAAACCCCCTCTGTTCTCCGCATTCAACTAACAGTGTTGAACCTTACTTTTGAAGGAGCAGTTCTGAAACACTCTTTTTGTAGAAACTGCCAGTGGATATTCGGAGCGCTAAGTGGGTGATAGTCCAAAAAGGAGTATCTTCAACTAAATACTACACGGAAGCATTCTGTGAAACTTCTTTCTGTTCTGTGCATTCAACTAAGAGAGTTGAACCTTACATTTGATTGAGCCGTTCTGAAACACTCTTTCTGTAGAAACTGCATATGGACATTCTGAGCGCTAAGAGGCCTATATTGGGAAAAATAATATCTTCAAATAAAAACTACACAGAAGCATTGTTTGAAACTTATTTCTGATATGTGCATTCAGCTAACAGAGTTAAACCATACTTTTGATTGCGCAGTTCAGAACACTCTTTTGTAGAAAATGCAAGTGGACATTCGGAGCGCTAAGAGGGTAATATTGGAAAAAGGAATATATACAAATATAAACTACACAGAAGCATTCTGTGAAACGTCTTTCTGTTCTGTGCATTCAACTACCGGGGTTGAACCTTACTTTTGATTGAGCCGTTCTGAAACACTCTTTCTGTAGAAACTGCAATTGGACATTCTGAGCGCTAAGAGGCCTATATTGGGAAAAAGAATATCTACAAATAAAAACTACACAGAAGCATTCTGTGAAACTTCTTTCTGTTCTGTTCATTCAACTAAAAGTGTTGAACCTTAGTTTTGATTGAGCCGTTCTGAAACACTCTTTCTGTAGAAAATGCAAGTGGAGATTCGGAGCGCTAAGATGGTAATAGTGGAAAAAGGAATGTCTTCAAATATAAACAACACAGAATCATTCTGTGAAACTACTTTCTGATCTGTGCATTCAGCTAACAGAGTTAAACCATACTTTTGATTGAGCAGATCTGAACACTCTTTCTGTAGAAAATGCAACTGGACATTTGGAGCGCTAAGAGGGTAGTAGTGGAAAAAGGAATAGATTCAAATATAAACTACACAGAAGCATTCTGTGAAACTTCTTTCTGATCTGAGCATTCAGCTAACAGAGTTAAACCATACTTTTGATTGCGCAGTTCAGAACACACTTTCTGTAGAAAATGCAAGTGGACATTCGGAGCGCTAAGAGGGTAATTGCGGAAAAAGGGATATATTCAAATATAAACTACACAGTAGCATTCTGTGAAACTTCTTTCTGTTCTGTGCATTCAACTAACAGAGTTGAAACTTACTTTTGATTGAGCCGTTCTGAAACACTCTTTCTGTAGAAAGTGCAATTGGACATTCTAAGCGCTAAGAGGCCTACATTGGGAAAAAGAATATCTTCAAATAAAAACTACACAGATGCATTCTGTGAAACTTATTTCTGATCTGTAAATTCAGTTAACAGAGCTAAACCATATTTTTTATTGAGCAGTTATGAAACAAACTTTTTGTAGAAAATGCAAGTGGACATTCGGAGCACTAAGATTGTAACAGAGGAAAAAGGGATATCTCAAATTAAAAACTACACAGAAGCATTCTCTGAAACCCCTTTCTGTTCTCCGCATTCAACTAACAGAGTTGAGCCTTACTTTTGAAGGAGCATTTCTGAAACACTCTTTGTGTAGAAACTGCCAGTGGATATTCGGAGCGCTAAGTGTGTAATAGTCCAAAAAGGAGTATCTTCAACTAAATACTACACAGAAGCATTCAGTGAAACTTCTTTCTGTTCTGTGCATTCAACTAAGAGAGTTGAACCTTACATTTGATTCAGCCGTTCTGAAACACTCTTTCTGTAGAAACTGCAATTGGACATTCTGAGCGCTAAGAGGCCTATATTTGGAAAAATAATATCTTCAAATAAAAATTACACAGAAGTATTGTTTAAAACTTATTTCTGATATGTGCACTCAGCTAACAGAGTTAAACCATACTTTTGATTGCGCAGTTCAGAACACTCTTTCTGTAGAAAATGCAAGTGGACATTCGGAGCGCTAAGAGGATAATAGTGGAAAAAGGGATATATTCAAATATAAACTACACAGTAGCATTCTGTGAAACTTCTTTCTCTTCTGTGCATTCAACTAACAGCGTTGAACCTTACTTTTGATTGAGCCTTTCTGAAACACTCTTTCTGTAGAAATTGCAATTGGACATTCTAAGCGCTAAGAGGCCTACATTGGGAAAAAGAATATCTTCAAATAAAAACTACACAGATGCATTCTGTGAAACTTATTTCTGATCTGTAAATTCAGTTAACAGAGCTAAACCATATTTTTGATTGAGCAGTTATGAAACACTCTTTTTGTAGAAAATGCAAGTGGACATTCGGAGCGCTAAGATTGTAATAGAGGAAAAAGGAATATCTCCAATTAAAAACTACACAGAAGCATTCTCTGAAACCCCTTTCTGTTCTCCGCATTCAACTAACAGAGTTGAGCCTTACTTTTGAAGGAGCAGTTCTGAAACACTCTTTGTGTAGAAACTGCCAGTGGATATTCGGAGCGCTAAGTGGGTCATAGTCCAAAAAGTAGTATCTTCAACTAAATACTACACAGAAGCATTCTGTGAAACTTCTTTCTGTTCTGTGCATTCAACTAAGAAAGTTGAACCTTACATTTGATTGAGCCGTTCTGAAACACTCTTTCTGTAGAAACTGCTATTGGACAGTCTGAGCGCTAAGAGGCCTATATTGGGAAAAATAATATCTTCAAATAAAAACTACACAGAAGCATTGTTTGAAACTTATTTCTGATATGTGCATTCAGCTAACAGAGTTAAACCATACTTTTGATTGCGCAGTTCAGAACACTCTTTCTGTAGAAAATGCAAGTGGACATTCGGAGCGCTAAGAGGGTAATAGTGGAAAAAGGAATATATTCAAATATAAACTACACAGAAGCATTCTGTGAAACTTCCTTCTGTTCTGTGCATTCAACTACCGGGGTTGAACCTTACTTTTGATTGAGCCGTTCTGAAACACTCTTTCTGTAGAAAATGCAAGTGGAGATTCGGAGCGCTAAGATGGTAATAGTGGAAAAAGGAATGTCTTCAAATATAAACAACACAGAATCATTCTGTGAAACTACTTTCTGATCTGTGCATTCAGCTAACAGAGTTAAACCATACTTTTGATTGAGCAGATCTGAACACTCTTTCTGTAGAAAATGCAACTGGACATTTGGAGCGCTAAGAGGGTAGTAGTGGAAAAAGGAATATATTCAAATATAAACTACACAGAAGCATTCTGTGAAACTTCTTTCTGATCTGAGCATTCAGCTAACAGAGTTAAACCATACTTTTGATTGCGCAGTTCAGAACACACTTTCTGTAGAAAATGCAAGTGGACATTCGGAGCGCTAAGAGGGTAATTGCGGAAAAAGGGATATATTCAAATATAAACTACACAGTAGCATTCTGTGAAACTTCTTTCTGTTCTGTGCATTCAACTAACAGAGTTGAAACTTACTTTTGATTGAGCCGTTCTGAAACACTCTTTCTGTAGAAACTGCAATTGGACATTCTAAGCGCTAAGAGGCCTACATTGGGAAAAAGAATATCTTCAAATAAAAACTACACAGATGCATTCTGTGAAACTTATTTCTGATCTGTAAATTCAGTTAACAGAGCTAAACCATATTTTTTATTGAGCAGTTATGAAACAAACTTTTTGTAGAAAATGCAAGTGGACATTCGGAGCACTAAGATTGTAACAGAGGAAAAAGGGATATCTCAAATTAAAAACTACACAGAAACATTCTCTGAAACCCCTTTCTGTTCTCCGCATTCAACTAACAGAGTTGAGCCTTACTTTTGAAGGAGCATTTCTGAAACACTCTTTGTGTAGAAACTGCCAGTGGATATTCGGAGCGCTAAGTGTGTAATAGTCCAAAAAGGAGTATCTTCAACTAAATACTACACAGAAGCATTCAGTGAAACTTCTTTCTGTTCTGTGCATTCAACTAAGAGAGTTGAACCTTACATTTGATTCAGCCGTTCTGAAACACTCTTTCTGTAGAAACTGCAATTGGACATTCTGAGCGCTAAGAGGCCTATATTTGGAAAAATAATATCTTCAAATAAAAATTACACAGAAGTATTGTTTAAAACTTATTTCTGATATGTGCACTCAGCTAACAGAGTTAAACCATACTTTTGATTGCGCAGTTCAGAACACTCTTTCTGTAGAAAATGCAAGTGGACATTCGGAGCGCTAAGAGGATAATAGTGGAAAAAGGGATATATTCAAATATAAACTACACAGTAGCATTCTGTGAAACTTCTTTCTCTTCTGTGCATTCAACTAACAGCGTTGAACCTTACTTTTGATTGAGCCTTTCTGAAACACTCTTTCTGTAGAAATTGCAATTGGACATTCTAAGCGCTAAGAGGCCTACATTGGGAAAAAGAATATCTTCAAATAAAAACTACACAGATGCATTCTGTGAAACTTATTTCTGATCTGTAAATTCAGTTAACAGAGCTAAACCATATTTTTGATTGAGCAGTTATGAAACACTCTTTTTGTAGAAAATGCAAGTGGACATTCGGAGCGCTAAGATTGTAATAGAGGAAAAAGGAATATCTCCAATTAAAAACTACACAGAAGCATTCTCTGAAACCCCTTTCTGTTCTCCGCATTCAACTAACAGAGTTGAGCCTTACTTTTGAAGGAGCAGTTCTGAAACACTCTTTGTGTAGAAACTGCCAGTGGATATTCGGAGCGCTAAGTGGGTCATAGTCCAAAAAGTAGTATCTTCAACTAAATACTACACAGAAGCATTCTGTGAAACTTCTTTCTGTTCTGTGCATTCAACTAAGAAAGTTGAACCTTACATTTGATTGAGCCGTTCTGAAACACTCTTTCTGTAGAAACTGCTATTGGACAGTCTGAGCGCTAAGAGGCCTATATTGGGAAAAATAATATCTTCAAATAAAAACTACACAGAAGCATTGTTTGAAACTTATTTCTGATATGTGCATTCAGCTAACAGAGTTAAACCATACTTTTGATTGCGCAGTTCAGAACACTCTTTCTGTAGAAAATGCAAGTGGACATTCGGAGCGCTAAGAGGGTAATAGTGGAAAAAGGAATATATTCAAATATAAACTACACAGAAGCATTCTGTGAAACTTCCTTCTGTTCTGTGCATTCAACTACCGGGGTTGAACCTTACTTTTGATTGAGCCGTTCTGAAACACTCTTTCTGTAGAAACTGCAGTTGGACATTCTGAGCGCTAAGAGGCCTATATTGGGAAAAAGAATATCTACAAATAAAAACTACACAGAAGCATTCTGTGAAACTTCTTTCTGTTCTGTTCATTCAACTAAAAGAGTTGAAACTTAGTTTTGATTGAGCCTTTCTGAAACACTCTTTCTGTAGAAAATGCAAGTGGAAATTCGGAGCGCTAAGAGGGTAATAGTGGAAAAAGGAATGTCTTCAAATATAAACTACACAGAATCATTCTGTGAAACTTTTTCTGATCTGTGCATTCAGCTAACAGAGTTAAGCCATACTTTTGATTGAGCAGATCTGAAAACTCTTTCTGTAGAAAATGCAACTGGACATTTGGAGCGCTAAGAGGGTAGTAGTGGAAAAAGAATATATTCAAATATAAACTACACAGAAGCGTTCTGTGAAATTTCTTTGTGATCTGAGCATTCAGCTAACAGAGTTAAACCATACTTTTGATTGAGCAGTTTTGAAACGCTCTGTCTGTAGAAAATGCAACTGGACATTCGTAGCGCTAAGTGGGTAATAGTGGAAAAAAGAATATGTTCAAATATAAACTACACAGAAGCATTGTATGAAACTTCTTTCTGTTCTGTGCTTTCAACTAACAGAGTTGAACCTTACTTTTGATTTTTGCCGTTCTGAAACACTCTTTCTGTAGAAACTGCAATTGGACATTCTGAGCGCTAAGAGGCCTATATTGGGAAAAATAATATCTTCAAATAAAAACTACACAGAAGCATTGTGTGAAACTTATTTCTGATATGTGTATTCAGCTAACAGAGTTAAACCATACTTTTGATTGCGCAGTTCCGAACACTCTTTCTGTAGAATATGCAAGTGGACATTCGGAGCGCTAAGAGGGTAATATTGGAAAAAGGAATATATTCAAATATAAACTACAGAGTAGCATTCTGTGAAACTTCTTTCTGTTCTGTGCATTCAACTAACATCGTTGAACCTTACTTTTGATTGAGCCGTTCTGAAACACTCTTTCTGTAGAAACTGCAATTGGACATTCTAAGCGCTAAGAGGCCTACATTGGGAAAAAGAATATCTTCAAATAAAAACTACACAGATGCATTCTGTGAAACTTATTTCTGATCTGTAAATTCAGTTAACAGAGCTAAACCATATTTTTGATTGAGCAGTTATGAAACAATCTTTTTGTAGAAAATGCAAGTGGACATTCGGAGCGCTAAGATTGTAATAGAGGAAAAAGGGATATCTCCAATTAAAAACTACACAGAAGCATTCTCTGAAACCCCTTTCTGTTCTCCGAATTCAACTAACAGAGATGAGCCTTACTATTGAAGGAGCAGTTCTGAAACACTCTTTGTGTAGAAACTGCCAGTGGATATTCGGAGCGCTAAGTGTGTAATAGTCCAAAAAGGAGTATCTTCAACTAAATACTACACAGAAGCATTCAGTGAAACTTCTTTCTGTTCTGTGCATTCAACTAAGAGAGTTGAACCTTACATTTGATTGAGCCGTTCTGAAACACTCTTTCTGTAGAAACTGCAATTGGACATTCTGAGCGCTAAGAGGCCTATATTGGGAAAAATAATATCTTGAAATAAAAATTACACAGAAGCATTGTTTGAAACTTATTTCTGATATGTGCATTCAGCTAACAGAGTTAAACCATACTTTTGATTGCGCAGTTCCGAACACTCTTTCTGTAGAAAATGCAAGTGGACATTCGGAGCGCTAAGAGGGTAATATTGGAAAAAGGAATATATTCAAATACAAACTACAGAGTAGCATTCTGTGAAACTTCTTTCTGTTCTGTGCATTCAACTAACATCGTTGAACCTTACTTTTGATTGAGCCATTCTGAAACACTCTTTCTGTAGAAACTGCAATTGGACATTCTAAGCGCTAAGAGGCCTACATTGGGAAAAAGAATATCTTCAAATAAAAACTACACAGATGCATTCTGTGAAACTTATTTCTGATCTGTAAATTCAGTTAACAGAGCTAAACCATATTTTTGATTGAGCAGTTGTGAAACACTCTTTTTGTAGAAAATGCAAGTGGACATTCGTAGCGCTAAGATTGTAATAGAGGAAAAAGGACTATCTCCAATTAAAAACTACACAGAAGCATTCTCTGAAACCCCTTTCTGTTCTCCGCATTCAACTAAGAGAGTTGAGCCTTACTTTTGAAGGAGCAGTTCTGAAACACTCTTTGTGTAGAAACTGCCAGTGGATATTCGGAGCGCTAAGTGGGTAATAGTCCAAAAAGTAGTATCTTCAACTAAATACTACACAGAAGCATTCTGTGAAACTTCTTTCTGTTCTGTGCATTCAACTAAGAAAGTTGAACCTTACATTTGATTGAGCCGTTCTGAAACACTCTTTCTGTAGAAACTGCTATTGGACAGTCTGAGCGCTAAGAGGCCTATATTGGGAAAAATAATATCTTCAAATAAAAACTACACAGAAGCATTGTTTGAAACTTATTTCTGATATGTGCATTCAGCTAACAGAGTTAAACCATATTTTTGATTGCGCAGTTCAGAACACTCTTTCTGTAGAAAATGCAAGTGGACATTCGGAGCGCTAAGAGGGTAATAGTGGAAAAAGTAATATATTCAAATATAAACTACACAGAAGCATTCTGTGAAACTTCCTTCTGTTCTGTGCATTCAACCACCGGGGTTGAACCTTACTTTTGATTGAGCCGTTCTGAAACACTCTTTCTGTAGAAACTGCAATTGGACATTCTGAGCGCTAAGAGGCTTATATTGGGAAAAAGAATATCTACAAATAAAAACTACACAGAAGCATTCTGTGAAACTTCTTTCTGTTCTGTTCATTCAACTAAAAGAGTTGAAACTTAGTTTTGATTGAGCCTTTCTGAAACACTCTTTCTGTAGAAAATGCAAGTGGAAATTCGGAGCGCTAAGAGGGTAATAGTGGAAAAAGGAATGTCTTCAAATATAAACTACACAGAATCATTCTGTGAAACTTCTTTCTGATCTGTGCATTCAGCTAACAGAGTTAAGCCATACTTTTGATTGAGCAGATCTGAAAACTCTTTCTGTAGAAAATGCAACTGGACATTTGGAGCGCTAAGAAGGTAGTAGTGGAAAAAGAATATATTCAAATATAAACTACACAGAAGCGTTCTGTGAAACTTCTTTGTGATCTGAGCATTCAGCTAACAGAGTTAAACCATACTTTTGATTGAGCAGTTTTGAAACACTCTGTCTGTAGAAAATGCAACTGGACATTCGTAGCGCTAAGTGGGTAATAGTGGAAAAAAGAATATGTTCAAATATAAACTACACAGAAGCATTGTATGAAACTTCTTTCTGTTCTGTGCTTTCAACTAACAGAGTTGAACCTTACTTTTGATTTTTGCCGTTCTGAAACACTCTTTCTGTAGAAACTGCAATTGGACATTCTGAGCGCTAAGAGGCCTATATTGGGAAAAATAATATCTTCAAATAAAAACTACACAGAAGCATTGTGTGAAACTTATTTCTGATATGTGCATTCAGCTAACAGAGTTAAACCATACTTTTGATTGCGCAGTTCCGAACACTCTTTCTGTAGAAAATGCAAGTGGACATTCGGAGCGCTAAGAGGGTAATATTGGAAAAAGGAATATATTCAAATATAAACTACAGAGTAGCATTCTGTGAAACTACTTTCTGTTCTGTGCATTCAACTAACATCGTTGAACCTTACTTTTGATTGAGCCGTTCTGAAACACTCTTTCTGTAGAAAATGCAATTGGACATTCTAAGCGCTAAGAGGCCTACATTGGGAAAAAGAATATCTTCAAATAAAAACTACAAAGATGCATTCTGTGAAACTTATTTCTGATCTGTAAATTCAGTTAACAGAGCTAAACCATATTTTTGATTTAGCAGTTATGAAGCAAACTTTTTGTAGAAAATGCAAGTGGACATTCGGAGCGCTAAGATTGTAATAGAGGAAAAAGGGATATCTCCAATTAAAAACTACACAGAAGCATTCTCTGAAACCCCTTTCTGTTCTCCGAATTCAACTAACAGAGATGAGCCTTACTTTTGAAGGAGCAGTTCTGAAACACTCTTTGTGTAGAAACTGCCAGTAGATATTCGGAGCGCTAAGTGTGTAATAGTCCAAAAAGGAGTATCTTCAACTAAATACTACACAGAAGCATTCAGTGAAACTTCTTTCTGTTCTGTGCATTCAACTAAGAGAGTTGAACCTTACATTTGATTGAGCCGTTCTGAAACACTCTTTCTGTAGAAACTGCAATTGGACATTCTGAGCGCTAAGAGGCCTATATTGGGAAAAATAATATCTTCAAATAAAAATTACACAGAAGCATTGTTTGAAACTTATTTCTGATATGTGCATTCAGCTAACAGAGTTAAACCATACTTTTGATTGCGCAGTTCAGAACACTCTTTCTGTAAAAAATGCAAGTGGACATTTGGAGCGCTAAGAGGGTAATAGTGGAAAAAGGGATATATTCAAATATAAACTACACAGTAGCATTCTGTGAAACTTCTTTCTCTTCTGTGCATTCAACTAACAGTGTTGAACCTTACTTTTGATTGAGCCGTTCTGAAACACTCTTTCTGTAGAAACTGCAATTGGACATTCTAAGCGCTAAGAGGCCTACATTGGGAAAAAGAATATCTTCAAATAAAAACTACACAGATGCATTCTGTGAAACTTATTTCTGATCTGTAAATTCAGTTAACAGAGCTAAACCATATTTATGATTGAGCAGTTGTGAAACACTCTTTTTGTAGAAAATGCAAGTGGACATTCGGAGCGCTAAGATTGTAATAGAGGAAAAAGGACTATCTCCAATTAAAAACTACACAGAAGCATTCTCTGAAACCCCTTTCTGTTCTCCGCATTCAACTAACAGAGTTGAGCCTTACTTTTGAAGGAGCAGTTCTGAAACACTCTTTGTGTAGAAACTGCCAGTGGATATTCGGAGCGCTAAGTGGGTAATAGTCCAAAAAGTAGTATCTTCAACTAAATACTACACAGAAGCATTCTGTGAAACTTCTTTCTGTTCTGTGCATTCAACTAAGAAAGTTGAACCTTACATTTGATTGAGCCGTTCTGAAACACTCTTTCTGTAGAAACTGCTATTGGACATTCTGAGCGCTAAGAGGCCTATATTGGGAAAAATAATATCTTCAAATAAAAACTACACAGAAGCATTGTTTGAAACTTATTTCTGATATGTGCATTCAGCTAACAGAGTTAAACCATACTTTTGATTGCGCAGTTCAGAACACTCTTTCTGTAGAAAATGCAAGTGGACATTCGGAGCGCTAAGAGGGTAATAGTGGAAAAAGGAATATATTCAAATATAAACTACACAGAAGCATTCTGTGAAACTTCCTTCTGTTCTGTGCATTCAACTACCGGGGTTGAACCTTACTTTTGATTGAGCCGTTCTGAAACACTCTTTCTGTAGAAACTGCAATTGGACAATCTGAGCGCTAAGAGGCCTATATTGGGAAAAAGAATATCTACAAATAAAAACTACACAGAAGCATTCTGTGAAACTTCTTTCTGTTCTGTTCATTCAACTAAAAGAGTTGAAACTTAGTTTTGATTGAGCCTTTCTGAAACACTCTTTCTGTAGAAAATGCAAGTGGAAATTCAGAGCGCTAAGAGGGTAATAGTGGAAAAAGGAATGACTTCAAATATAAACTACACAGAATCATTCTGTGAAACTTCTTTCTGATCTGTGCATTCAGCTAACAGAGTTAAGCCATACTTTTGATTGAGCAGATCTGAACACTCTTTCTGTAGAAAATGCATCTGGACATTTGGAGCGCTAAGAGGGTAATAGTGGAAAAAGAATATATTCAAATATAAACTACACAGAAGCGTTCTGTGAAACTTCTTTGTGTTCTGAGCATTCAGCTAACAGAGTTAAACCATACTTTTGATTGAGCAGTTTTGAAACACTCTGTCTGTAGAAAATGCAACTGGACATTCGTAGCGCTAAGTGGGTAATAGTGGAAAAAGAATATGTTCAAATATAAACTACACAGAAGCATTGTATGAAACTTCTTTCTGTTCTGTGCTTTCAACTAACAGAGTTGAACCTTACTTTTGATTTTTGCCGTTCTGAAACACTCTTTCTGTAGAAACTGCAATTGGACATTCTGAGCGCTAAGAGGCCTATATTGGGAAAAATAATATCTTCAAATAAAAACTACACAGAAGCATTGTGTGAAACTTATTTCTGATATGTGCATTCAGCTAACAGAGTTAAACCATACTTTTGATTGCGCAGTTCCGAACACTCTTTCTGTAGAAAATGCAAGTGGACATTCGGAGCGCTAAGAGGGTGATATTGGAAAAAGGAATATATTCAAATATAAACTACAGAGTAGCATTCTGTGAAACTTCTTTCTGTTCTGTGCATTCAACTAACATCGTTGAACCTTACTTTTGATTGAGCAGTTTTGAAACACTCTGTCTGTAGAAAATGCAACTGGACATTCGTAGCGCTAAGTGGGTAATAGTGGAAAAAAGAATATGTTCAAATAGAAACTACACAGATGCATTGTATGAAACTTCTTTCTGTTCTGTGCATTCAACTAACAGAGTTGAACCTTACTTTTGATTGAGCCGTTCTGAAACACTCTTTCTGTAGAAACTGCAATTGGACATTCTGAGCGCTAAGAGGCCTATATTGGGAAAAAGAATGTCTACAAATAAAAACTACACAGAAGAATTGTGTGAAACTTCTTTCTGTTCTGTTTGTTCAACTAAAAGAGTTGAACCTTAGTTTTGATTGAGCCTTTCTGAAACACACTTTCTGTAGAAAATTCAAGTGGAGATTCGGAGCGCTAAGAGGGTAATAGGGGAAAAAGGAATGTCTCCAAATATAAACTACACAGAATCATTCTGTGAAACTTCTTTCTGATCTGTGCATTCAGCTAACAGAGTTAAACCATACTTTTGATTGAGCAGATCTGAACACTCTTTCTGTAGAAAATGCAACTGGACATTTGGAGCGCTAAGAGAGTAGTAGTGGAAAAAGGAATATATTCAAATATAAACTACACAGAAGCATTCTGTGAAACTTCTGTCTGATCTGAGCATTCAGCTAACAGATTTAAACCATACTTTTGATTGAGCAGTTTTGAAACACTCTGTCTGTAGAAAATGCAACTGGACATTCGTAGCGCTAAGTGGGTAATAGTGGAAAAAAGAATATGTTCAAATATAAACTACACAGAAGCATTGTATGAAACTTCTTTCTGTTCTGTGCATTCAACTAACAGAGTTGAACCTTACTTTTGATTGAGCCGTTCTGAAACACTCTTTCTGTAGAAACTGCAATTTTACATTCTGAGCGCTAAGAGGCCTCTATTGGGAAAAATAATATCTTCAAATAAAAACTACACAGAAGCATTGTTTGAAACTTATTTCTGATATGTTCATTAAGCTAACAGAGTTAAACCATACTTTTGATTGCGCAGTTCTGAACACTCTTTCTGTAGAAAATGCAAGTGGACATTCGGAGCGCTAAGAGGGTAATTGTGGAAAAAGGAATATATTCAAATATAAACTACACAGTAGCATTCTGTGAAAATTCTTTCTGTTCTGTGCATTCAACTAACAGAGTTGAACCTTACTTTTGATTGAGCCTTTCTGAAACACTCTTTCTGTAGAAACTGCAATTGGACATGCTAAGCGCTAAGAGGCCTACATTGGGAAAAAGATTATCTTCAAATAAAAACTACACAGATGCATTCTGTGAAACTTATTTCTGATCTGTAAATTCAGTTAACAGAGATAAAACATATTTTTGATTGAGCAGTTATGAAACACTCTTTTTGTAGAAAATGCAAGTGGAGATTCGGAGCGCTAAGAGGGTAATAGTGGAAAAAGGAATGTCTTCAATATAAACTACACAGAATCTTTCGGTGAAACTTCTTTCTGATCTGTGCATTCAGCTAACAGAGTTAAACCATACTTTTGATTGAGCAGATCTGAACACTCTTTCTGTAGAAAATGCAACTGGACGTTTGGAGCGCTAAGAGCGTAGTAGTGGAAAAAGGAATATATTCAAATATAAACTACACAGAAGCATTCTGTGAAACTTCTTTCTGATCTGAGCATTCAGCTAACAGAGTTAAACCATACTTTTGATTGAGCAGTTTTGAAACACTCTGTCTGTAGAAAATGCAACTGGACATTCGTAGCGCTAAGTGGGTAATAGTGGAAAAAAGAATATGTTCAAATATAAACTACACAGAAGCATTGTATGAAACTACTTTCTGTTCTGTGCATTCAACTAACAGAGTTGAACCTTACTTTTGATTGAGCCGTTCTGAAACACTCTTTCTGTAGAAACTGCAATTGGACATTCTGAGCGCTAGGAGGCCTATATTGGGAAAAAGAATGTCTACAAATAAAAACTACACAGAATAATTGTGTGAAACTTCTTTCTGTTCTGTTTGTTCAACTAAAAGAGTTGAACCTTAGTTTTGATTGAGCCGTTCTGAAACACTCTTTCTGTAGAAAATGCAAGTGGAGATTCGGAGCGCTAAGAGGGTAATAGTGGAAAAAGGAATGTCTCCAAATATAAACTACACAGAATCATTCTGTGAAACTTCTTTCTGATCTGTGCATTCAGCTAACAGAGTTAAACCATACTTTTGATTGAGCAGATCTGAACACTCTTTCTGTAGAAAATGCAACTGGACATTTGGAGCGCTAAGAGAGTAGTAGTGGAAAAAGGAATATATTCAAATATAAACTACACAGAAGCATTCTGTGAAACTTCTTTCTGATCTCAGCATTCAGCTAACAGAGTTAAACCATACTTTTGATTGAGCAGTTTTGAAACATTCTGTCTGTAAAAAATGCAACTGGACATTCGTAGCGCTAAGTGGGTAATAGTGGAAAAAAGAATATGTTCAAATATAAACTACACAGAAGCATTGTATGAAACTTCTTTCTGTTCTGTGCATTCAACTAACAGAGTTGAACCTTACTTTTGATTGAGCCTTTCTGAAACACTCTTTCTGTAGAAACTGCAATTGGACATTCTGAGCGCTAAGAGGCCTCTATTGGGAAAAATAATATCTTCAAATAAAAACTACACAGAAGCATTGTGTGAAACTTATTTCTGATATGTTGATTAAGCTAACAGAGTTAAACCATACTTTTGATTGCGCAGTTCTGAACACTCTTTCTGTAGAAAATGCAAGTGGACATTCGGAGCGCTAAGAGGGTAATAGTGGAAAAAGGAGTATATTCAAATATAAACTACACAATAGCATTCTGTGAAAATTCTTTCTGTTCTGTGCATTGAACTAACAGAGTTGAACCTTACTTTTGATTGAGCCGTTCTGAAACACTCTTTCTGTAGAAACTGCAATTGGACATGCTATGCGCTAAGAGGCCTACATTGGGAAAAAGAATATCTTCAAATAAAAACTACACAGATGCATTCTGTGAAACTTATTTCTGATCTGTAAATTCAGTTAACAGAGATAAAACATATTTTTGATTGAGCAGTTATGAAACACTCTTTTTGTAGAAAATGCAAGTGGAGATTCGGAGCGCTAAGAGGGTAATAGTGGAAAAAGGAATGTCTTCAAATATAAACTACACAGAATCATTCGGTGAAACTTCCTTCTGATCTGTGCGTTCAGCTAACAGAGTTAAACCATACTTTTGATTGAGCAGATCTGAACACTCTTTCTGTAGAAAATGCAACTGGACATTTGGAGCGCTAAGAGCGTAGTAGTGGAAAAAGGAACATATTCAAATATAAACTACACAGAAGCATTCTGTGAAACTTCTTTCTGATCTGAGCATTCAGCTAACAGAGTTAAACCATACTTTTGATTGAGCAGTTTTGAAACACTCTGTCTGTAGAAAATGCAACTGGACATTCGTAGCGCTAAGTGGGTAATAGTGGAAAAAAGAATATGTTCAAATAAAACTACACAGAAGCATTGTATTAAACTACTTTCTGTTCTGTGCATTCAACTAGCAGAGTTGAACCTTACTTTTGATTGAGCCGTTCTGAAACACTCTTTCTGTAGAAACTGCAATTGGACATTCTGAGCGCTAGGAGGCCTATATTGGGAAAAAGAATGTCTACAAATAAAAACTACACAGAAGAATTGTGTGAAACTTCTTTCTGTTCTGTTTGTTCAACTAAACTAGTTGAACCTTAGTTTTGATTGAGCCGTTCTGAAACTCTCTTTCTGGAGAAAATGCAAGTGGAGATTCGGAGCGCTAAGAGGGTAATAGTGGAAAAAGGAATGTCTCCAAATATAAACTACACAGAAACATTCTGTGAAACTTCTTTCTGATCTGTGCATTCAGCTAACAGAGTTAAACCATACTTTTGATTGAACAGATCTGAACACTCTTTCTGTAGAAAATGCAACTGGACATTTGGAGCGCTAAGAGAGTAGTAGTGGAAAAAGGAATATATTCAAATATAAACTACACAGAAGCATTCTGTGAAACTTCTTTCTGATCCGAGCATTCAGCTAACAGAGTTAAACCATACTTTTGATTGAGCAGTTTTGAAACACTCTGTCTGTAGAAAATGCAACTGGACATTCGTAGCGCTAAGTGGGTAATAGTGGAAAAAAGAATATGTTCAAATATAAACTACACAGAAGCATTGTATGAAACTTCTTTCTGTTCTGTGCATTCAACTAACAGAGTTGAACCTTACTTTTGATTGAGCCGTTCTGAAACACTCTTTCTGTAGAAACTGCAATTGGACATTCTGAGTGCTAAGAGGCCTATATTGGGAAAAATAATATCTTCAAATAAAAACTACACAGAAGCATTGTTTGAAACTTATTTCTGATATGTGCATTCAGCTAACAGAGTTAAACCATACTTTTGATTGCGCAGTTCAGAACACTCTTTCTGTAGAAAATGCAAGTGGACATTCGGAGCGCTAAGAGGGTAATAGTGGAAAAAGGAATATATTCAAATATAAACTACACAGAAGCATTCTGTGAAACTTCCTTCTGTTCTGTGCATTCAACTACCGGGATTGAACCTTACTTTTGATTGAGCCGTTCTGAAACACTCTTTCTGTAGAAACTGCAATTGGACAATCTGAGCGCTAAGAGGCCTATATTGGGAAAAAGAATATCTACAAATAAAAACTACACAGAAGCATTCTGTGAAACTTCTTTCTGTTCTGTTCATTCAACTAAAACAGTTGAAACTTAGTTTTGATTGAGCCTTTCTGAAACACTCTTTCTGTAGAAAATGCAAGTGGAAATTCAGAGCGCTAAGAGGGTAATAGTGGAAAAAGGAATGACTTCAAATATATACTACACAGAATCATTCTGTGAAACTTCTTTCTGATCTGTGCATTCAGCTAACAGAGTTAAGCCATACTTTTGATTGAGCAGATCTGAACACTCTTTCTGTAGAAAATGCTTCTGGACATTTGGAGCGCTAAGAGGGTAGTAGTGGAAAAAGAATATATTCAAATATAAACTACACAGAAGCGTTCTGTGAAACTTCTTTGTGTTCTGAGCATTCAGCTAACAGAGTTAAACCATACTTTTGATTGAGCAGTTTTGAAACACTCTGTCTGTAGAAAATGCAACTGGACATTCGTAGCGCTAAGTGGGTAATAGTGGAAAAAAGAATATATTCAAATATAAACTACACAGAAGCATTGTATGAAACTTCTTTCTGTTCTGTGCTTTCAACTAACAGAGTTGAATCTTACTTTGGATTTTTGCCGTTCTGAAACACTCTTTCTGTAGAAACTGCAATTGGACATTCTGAGCGCTAAGAGGCCTATATTGGGAAAAATAATATCTTCAAATAAAAACTACACAGAAGCATTGTGTGAAACTTATTTCTGATATGTGCATTCAGCTAACAGAGTTAAACCATACTTTTGATTGCGCAGTTCCGAACACTCTTTCTGTAGAAAATGCAAGTGGACATTCGGAGCGCTAAGAGGGTGATATTGGAAAAAGGAATATATTCAAATATAAACTACAGAGTAGCATTCTGTGAAACTTCTTTCTGTTCTGTGCATTCAACTAACATCGTTGAACCTTACTTTTGATTGAGCAGTTTTGAAACACTCTGTTTGTAGAAAATGCAACTGGACATTCGTAGCGCTAAGTGGGTAATAGTGGAAAAAAGAATATGTTCAAATAGAAACTACACAGATGCATTGTATGAAACTTCTTTCTGTTCTGTGCATTCAACTAACAGAGTTGAACCTTACTTTTGATTGAGCCGTTCTGAAACACTGTTTCTGTAGAAACTGCAATTGGACATTCTGAGCGCTAAGAGGCCTATATTGGGAAAAAGAATGTCTACAAATAAAAACTACACAGAAGAATTGTGTGAAACTTCTTTCTGTTCTGTTTGTTCAACTAAAAGAGTTGAACCTTAGTTTTGATTGAGCCTTTCTGAAACACACTTTCTGTAGAAAATTCAAGTGGAGATTCGGAGCGCTAAGAGGGTAATAGGGGAAAATGGAATGTCTCCAAATATAAACTACACAGAATCATTCTGTGAAACTTCTTTCTGATCTGTGCATTCAGCTAACAGAGTTAAACCATACTTTTGATTGAGCAGATCTGAACACTCTTTCTGTAGAAAATGCAACTGGACATTTGGAGCGCTAAGAGAGTAGTAGTGGAAAAAGGAATATATTCAAATATAAACTACACAGAAGCATTCTGTGAAACTTCTTTCTGATCTGAGCATTCAGCTAACAGACTTAAACCATACTTTTGATTGAGCAGTTTTGAAACACTCTGTCTGTAGAAAATGCAACTGGACATTCGTAGCGCTAAGTGGGTAATAGTGGAAAAAAAATATGTTCAAATATAAACTACACAGAAGCATTGTATGAAATTTCTTTCTGTTCTGTGCATTCAACTAACAGAGTTGAACCTTACTTTTGATTGATCCTTTCTGAAACACTCTTTCTGTAGAAACTGCAATTGGACATTCTGAGCGCTAAGAGGCCTATATTGGGAAAAATAATATCTTCAAATAAAAACTACACAGAAGCATTGTGTGAAACTTATTTCTGATATGTTCATTAAGCTAACAGAGTTAAACCATACTTTTGATTGCGCAGTTCTGAACACACTTTCTGTAGAAAATGCAAGTGGACATTCGGAGCGCTAAGAGGGTAATAGTGGAAAAAGGAATATATTCAAATATAAACTACACAGTAGCATTCTGTGAAAATACTTTCTGTTCTGTGCATTCAACTAACAGAGTTGAACCTTACTTTTGATTGAGCCGTTCTGAAACACTCTTTCTGTAGAAACTGCAATTGGACATGCTAAGCGCTAAGAGGCCTACATTGGGAAAAAGAATATCTTCAAATAAAAACTACACAGATGCATTCTGTGAAACTTATTTCTGATCTGTAAATTCAGTTAACAGAGATAAAACATATTTTTGATTGAGCAGTTATGAAACACTCTTTTTGTAGAATATGCAAGTGGAGATTCGGAGCGCTAAGAGGGTAATAGTGGAAAAAGGAATGTCTTCAAATATAAACTACACAGAATCATTCGGTGAAACTTCTTTCTGATCTGTGCATTCAGCTAACAGAGTTAAACCATACTTTTGATTGAGCAGATCTGAACACTCTTTCTGTAGAAAATGCAACTGGACATTTGGAGCGCTAAGAGCGTAGTAGTGGAAAAAGGAATATATTCAAATATAAACTACACAGAAGCATTCTGTGAAACTTCTTTCTGATCTGAGCATTCAGCTAACAGAGTTAAACCATACTTTTGATTGAGCAGTTTTGAAACACTCTGTCTGTAGAAAATGCAACTGGACATTCGTAGCGCTAAGTGGGTAATACTGGAAAAAAGAATATGTTCAAATATAAACTACACAGAAACATTGTATGAAACTTCTTTCTGTTCTGTGCATTCAACTAACAGAGTTGAACCTTACTTTTGATTGAGCCGTTCTGAAACACTCTTTCTGTAAAAACTGCAATTGGACATTCTGAGCGCTAAGAGGCCTATATTGGGAAAAAGCATGTCTACAAATAAAAACTACACAGAAGAATTGTGTGAAACTTCTTTCTGTTCTGTTTGTTCAACTAAACTAGTTGAACCTTAGTTTTGATTGAGCCGTTCTGAAACTCTCTTTCTGGAGAAAATGCAAGTGGAGATTCGGAGCGCTAAGAGGGTAATAGTGGAAAAAGGAATGTCT
The DNA here is from genome assembly GCF_028878055.3 of Symphalangus syndactylus. Taxonomy (NCBI): domain Eukaryota; kingdom Metazoa; phylum Chordata; class Mammalia; order Primates; family Hylobatidae; genus Symphalangus; species Symphalangus syndactylus. The sequence goes on along the minus strand of NC_072447.2, from coordinate 13,294,633 downwards.
CCAAATATAAACTACACAGAATCATTCTGTGAAACTTCTTTCTGATCTGTGCATTCAGCTAACAGAGTTAAACCATACTTTTGATTGAACAGATCTGAACACTCTTTCTGTAGAAAATGCAACTGGACATTTGGAGCGCTAAGAGAGTAGTAGTGGAAAAAGGAATATATTCAAATATAAACTACACAGAAGCATTCTGTGAAACTTCTTTCTGATCTGAGCATTCAGCTAACAGAGTTAAACCATACTTTTGATTGAGCAGTTTTGAAACACTCTGTCTGTAGAAAATGCAACTGGACATTCGTAGCGCTAAGTGGGTAATAGTGGAAAAAAGAATATGTTCAAATATAAACTACACAGAAGCATTGTATGAAACTTCTTTCTGTTCTGTGCATTCAACTAACAGAGTTGAACCTTACTTTTGATTGAGCCGTTCTGAAACACTCTTTCTGTAGAAACTGCAATTGGACATTCTGAGCGCTAAGAGGCCTATATTGGGAAAAATAATATCTTCAAATAAAAACTACACAGAAGCATTGTTTGAAACTTATTTCTGATATGTGCATTCAGCTAACAGAGTTAAACCATACTTTTGATTGCGCAGTTCAGAACACTCTTTCTGTAGAAAATGCAAGTGGACATTCGGAGCGCTAAGAGGGTAATAGTGGAAAAAGGAATATATTCAAATATAAACTACACAGAAGCATTCTGTGAAACTACCTTCTGTTCTGTGCATTCAACTACCGGGGTTGAACCTTACTTTTGATTGAGCCGTTCTGAAACACTCTTTCTGTAGAAACTGCAATTGGACAATCTGAGCGCTAAGAGGCCTATATTGGGAAAAAGAATATCTACAAATAAAAACTACACAGAAGCATTCTGTGAAACTTCTTTCTGTTCTGTTCATTCAACTAAAAGAGTTGAAACTTAGTTTTGATTGAGCCTTTCTGAAACACTCTTTCTGTAGAAAATGCAAGTGGAAATTCAGAGCGCTAAGAGGGTAATAGTGGAAAAAGGAATGACTTCAAATATAAACTACACAGAATCATTCTGTGAAACTTCTTTCTGATCTGTGCATTCAGCTAACAGAGTTAAGCCATACTTTTGATTGAGCAGATCTGAACACTCTTTCTGTAGAAAATGCATCTGGACATTTGGAGCGCTAAGAGGGTAGTAGTGGAAAAAGTATATATTCAAATATAAACTACACAGAAGCGTTCTGTGAAACTTCTTTGTGTTCTGAGCATTCAGCTAACAGAGTTAAACCATACTTTTGATTGAGCAGTTTTGAAACACTCTGTCTGTAGAAAATGCAACTGGACATTCGTAGCGCTAAGTGGGTAATAGTGGAAAAAAGAATATGTTCAAATATAAACTACACAGAAGCATTGTATGAAACTTCTTTCTGTTCTGTGCTTTCAACTAACAGAGTTGAACCTTACTTTGGATTTTTGCCGTTCTGAAACACTCTTTCTGTAGAAACTGCAATTGGACATTCTGAGCGCTAAGAGGCCTATATTGGGAAAAATAATATCTTCAAATAAAAACTACACAGAAGCATTGTGTGAAACTTATTTCTGATATGTGCATTCAGCTAACAGAGTTAAACCATACTTTTGATTGCGCAGTTCCGAACACTCTTTCTGTAGAAAATGCAAGTGGACATTCGGAGCGCTAAGAGGGTGATATTGGAAAAAGGAATATATTCAAATATAAACTACAGAGTAGCATTCTGTGAAACTTCTTTCTGTTCTGTGCATTCAACTAACATCGTTGATCCTTACTTTTGATTGAGCAGTTTTGAAACACTCTGTCTGTAGAAAATGCAACTGGACATTCGTAGCGCTAAGTGGGTAATAGTGGAAAAAAGAATATGTTCAAATAGAAACTACACAGATGCATTGTATGAAACTTCTTTCTGTTCTGTGCATTCAACTAACAGAGTTGAACCTTACTTTTGATTGAGCCGTTCTGAAACACTCTTTCTGTAGAAACTGCAATTGGACATTCTGAGCGCTAAGAGGCCTATATTGGGAAAAAGAATGTCTACAAATAAAAACTACACAGAAGAATTGTGTGAAACTTCTTTCTGTTCTGTTTGTTCAACTAAAAGAGTTCAACCTTAGTTTTGATTGAGCCTTTCTGAAACACACTTTCTGTAGAAAATTCAAGTGGAGATTCGGAGCGCTAAGAGGGTAATAGGGGAAAAAGGAATGTCTCCAAATATAAACTACACAGAATCATTCTGTGAAACTTCTTTCTGATCTGTGCATTCAGCTAACAGAGTTAAACCATACTTTTGATTGAGCAGATCTGAACACTCTTTCTGTAGAAAATGCAACTGGACATTTGGAGCGCTAAGAGAGTAGTAGTGGAAAAAGGAATATATTCAAATATAAACTACACAGAAGCATTCTGTGAAACTTCTGTCTGATCTGAGCATTCAGCTAACAGATTTAAACCATACTTTTGATTCAGCAGTTTTGAAACACTCTGTCTGTAGAAAATGCAACTGGACATTCGTAGCGCTAAGTGGGTAATAGTGGAAAAAAGAATATGTTCAAATATAAACTACACAGAAGCATTGTATGAAACTTCTTTCTGTTCTGTGCATTCAACTAACAGAGTTGAACCTTACTTTTGATTGAGCCGTTCTGAAACACTCTTTCTGTAGAAACTGCAATTTTACATTCTGAGCGCTAAGAGGCCTCTATTGGGAAAAATAATATCTTCAAATAAAAACTACACAGAAGCATTGTTTGAAACTTATTTCTGATATGTTCATTAAGCTAACAGAGTTAAACCATACTTTTGATTGCGCAGTTCTGAACACTCTTTCTGTAGAAAATGCAAGTGGACATTCGGAGCGCTAAGAGGGTAATAGTGGAAAAAGGAATATATTCAAATATAAACTACACAGTAGCATTCTGTGAAAATTCTTTCTGTTCTGTGCATTCAACTAACAGAGTTGAACCTTACTTTTGATTGAGCCTTTCTGAAACACTCTTTCTGTAGAAACTGCAATTGGGCATGCTAAGCGCTAAGAGGCCTACATTGGGAAAAAGATTATCTTCAAATAAAAACTACACAGATGCATTCTGTGAAACTTATTTCTTATCTGTAAATTCAGTTAACAGAGATAAAACATATTTTTGATTGAGCAGTTATGAAACACTCTTTTTGTAGAAAATGCAAGTGGAGATTCGGAGCGCTAAGAAGGTAATAGTGGAAAAAGGAATGTCTCCAAATATAAACTACACAGTATCATTCTGTGAAACTTCTTTCTGATCTGTGCATTCAGCTAACAGAGTTAAACCATACTTTTGATTGAGCAGATCTGAACACTCTTACTGTAGAAAATGCAACTGGACATTTGGAGCGCTAAGAGAGTAGTAGTGGAAAAAGGAATATATTCAAATATAAACTACACAGAAGCATTCTGTGAAACTTCTTTCTGATCTGAGCATTCAGCTAACAGAGTTAAACCATACTTTTGATTGAGCAGTTTTGAAACACTCTGTCTGTAGAAAATGCAACTGGACATTCGTAGCGCTAAGTGGGTAATAGTGGAAAAAAGAATATGTTCAAATATAAACTACACAGAAGCATTGTATGAAATTTCTTTCTGTTCTGTGCATTCAACTAACAGAGTTGAACCTTACTTTTGATTGATCCTTTCTGAAACACTCTTTCTGTAGAAACTGCAATTGGACATTCTGAGCGCTAAGAGGCCTATATTGGGAAAAATAATATCTTCAAATAAAAACTACACAGAAGCATTGTGTGAAACTTATTTCTGATATGTTCATTAAGCTAACAGAGTTAAACCATACTTTTGATTGCGCAGTTCTGAACACACTTTCTGTAGAAAATGCAAGTGGACATTCGGAGCGCTAAGAGGGTAATAGTGGAAAAAGGAATATATTCAAATATAAACTACACAGTAGCATTCTGTGAAAATTCTTTCTGTTCTGTGCATTCAACTAACAGAGTTGAACCTTACTTTTGATTGAGCCGTTCTGAAACACTCTTTCTGTAGAAACTGCAATTGGACATGCTAAGCGCTAAGAGGCCTACATTGGGAAAAAGAATATCTTCAAATAAAAACTACACAGATGCATTCTGTGAAACTTATTTCTGATCTGTAAATTCAGTTAACAGAGATAAAACATATTTTTGATTGAGCAGTTATGAAACACTCTTTTTGTAGAATATGCAAGTGTAGATTCGGAGCGCTAAGAGGGTAATAGTGGAAAAAGGAATGTCTTCAAATATAAACTACACAGAATCATTCGGTGAAACTTCTTTCTGATCTGTGCATTCAGCTAACAGAGTTAAACCATACTTTTTATTGAGCAGATCTGAACACTCTTTCTGTAGAAAATGCAACTGGACATTTGGAGCGCTAAGAGCGTAGTAGTGGAAAAAGGAATATATTCAAATATAAACTACACAGAAGCATTCTGTGAAACTTCTTTCTGATCTGAGAATTCAGCTAACAGAGTTAAACCATACTTTTGATTGAGCAGTTTTGAAACACTCTGTCTGTAGAAAATGCAACTGGACATTCGTAGCGCTAAGTGGGTAATACTGGAAAAAAGAATATGTTCAAATATAAACTACACAGAAGCATTGTATGAAACTTCTTTCTGTTCTGTGCATTCAACTAACAGAGTTGAACCTTACTTTTGATTGAGCCGTTCTGAAACACTCTTTCTGTAGAAACTGCAATTGGACATTCTGAGTGCTAAGAGGCCTATATTGGGAAAAAGAATGTCTACAAATAAAAACTACACAGAAGAATTGTGTGAAACTTCTTTCTGTTCTGTTTGTTCAACTAAACTAGTTGAACCTTAGTTTTGATTGAGCCGTTCTGAAAGTCTCTTTCTGGAGAAAATGCAAGTGGAGATTCGGAGCGCTAAGAGGGTAATAGTGGAAAAAGGAATGTCTCCAAATATAAACTACACAGAAACATTCTGTGAAACTTCTTTCTGATGTGTGCATTCAGCTAACAGTGTTAAACCATACTTTTGATTGAACAGATCTGAACACTCTTTCTGTAGAAAATGCAACTGGACATTTGGAGCGCTAAGAGAGTAGTAGTGGAAAAAGGAATATATTCAAATATAAACTACACAGAAGCATTCTGTGAAACTTCTTTCTGATCTGAGCATTCAGCTAACAGAGTTAAACCATACTTTTGATTGAGCAGTTTTGAAACACTCTGTCTGTAGAAAATGCAACTGGATATTCGTAGCGCTAAGTGGGTAATAGTGGAAAAAAGAATATGTTCAAATATAAACTACACAGAAGCATTGTATGAAACTTCTTTCTGTTCTGTGCATTCAACTAACAGAGTTGAACCTTACTTTTGCTTGAGCCGTTCTGAAACACTCTTTCTGTAGAAACTGCAATTGGACATTCTGAGCGCTAAGAGGCCTATATTGGGAAAAATAATATCTTCAAATAAAAACTACACAGAAGCATTGTTTGAAACTTATTTCTGATATGTGCATTCAGCTAACAGAGTTAAACCATACTTTTGATTGCGCAGTTCAGAACACTCTTTCTGTAGAAAATGCAAGTGGACATTCGGAGCGCTAAGAGGGTAATAGTGGAAAAAGGAATATATTCAAATATAAACTACACAGAAGCATTCTGTGAAACTTCCTTCTGTTCTGTGCATTCAACTACCGGGGTTGAACCTTACTTTTGATTGAGCCGTTCTGAAACACTCTTTCTGTAGAAACTGCAATTGGACAATCTGAGCGCTAAGAGGCCTATATTGGGAAAAAGAATATCTACAAATAAAAACTACACAGAAGCATTCTGTGAAACTTCTTTCTGTTCTGTTCATTCAACTAAAAGAGTTGAAACTTAGTTTTGATTGAGCCTTTCTGAAACACTCTTTCTGTAGAAAATGCAAGTGGAATTTCAGAGCGCTAAGAGGGTAATAGTGGAAAAAGGAATGACTTCAAATATAAACTACACAGAATCATTCTGTGAAACTTCTTTCTGATCTGTGCATTCAGCTAACAGAGTTAAACCATACTTTTGATTGAGCAGATCTGAACACTCTTTCTGTTGAAAATGCAACTGGACATTTGGAGCGCTAGGAGCGTAGTAGTGGAAAAAGGAATATATTCAAATATTTGAACTACACAGAATCATTCTGTGAAACTTCTTTCTGATCTGTGCATTCAGCTAACAGAGTTAAACCATACTTTTGATTGAGCAGATCTGAACACTCTTTCTGTAGAAAATGCAACTGGACATTTGGAGCGCTAAGAGAGTAGTAGTGGAAAAAGGAATATATTCAAATATAAACTACACAGAAGCATTCTGTGAAACTTCTTTCCGATCTGAGCATTCAGCTAACAGAGTTAAACCATACTTTTGATTGAGCAGTTTTGAAACACTCTGTCTGTAGAAAATGCAACTGGACATTCGTAGCGCTAAGTGGGTAATAGTGGAAAAAAGAATATGTTCAAATATAAACTACACAGAAGCATTGTATGAAACTTCTTTCTGTTCTGTGCATTCAACTAACAGAGTTGAACCTTACTTTTGATTGAGCCGTTCTGAAACACTCTTTCTGTAGAAACTGCAATTGGACATTCTGAGCGCTAGGAGGCCTATATTGGGAAAAAGAATGTCTACAAATAAAAACTACACAGAAGAATTGTGTGAAACTTCTTTCTGTTCTGTTTGTTCAACTAAAAGAGTTGAACCTTAGTTTTGATTGAGCCGTTCTGAAACACTCTTTCTGTAGAAAATGCAAGTGGAGATTCGGAGCGCTATGAGGGTAATAGTGGAAAAAGGAATGTCTCCAAATATAAACTACACAGAATCATTCTGTGAAACTTCTTTCTGATCTGTGCATTCAGCTAACAGAGTTAAACCATACTTTTGATTGAGCAGATCTGAACACTCTTTCTGTAGAAAATGCAACTGGACATTTGGAGCGCTAAGAGAGTAGTAGTGGAAAAAGGAATATATTCAAATATAAACTACACAGAAGCATTCTGTGAAACTTCTTTCTGATCTGAGCATTCAGCTAACAGAGTTAAACCATACTTTTGATTGAGCAGTTTTGAAACATTCTGTCTGTAGAAAATGCAACTGGACATTCGTAGCGCTAAGTGGGTAATAGTGGAAAAAAGAATATATTCAAATATAAACTACACAGAAGCATTGTATGAAACTACTTTCTGTTCTGTGCATTCAACTAACAGAGTTGAACCTTACTTTTGATTGAGCCTTTCTGAAACACTCTTTCTGTAGAAACTGCAATTGGACATTCTGAGCGCTAAGAGGCCTCTATTGGGAAAAATAATATCTTCAAATAAAAACTACACAGAAGCAATGTGTGAAACTTATTTCTGATATGTTGATTAAGCTAACAGAGTTAAACCATACTTTTGATTGCTCAGTTCTGAACACTCTTTCTGTAGAAAATGCAAGTGGACATTCGGAGCGCTAAGAGGGTAATAGTGGAAAAAGGAGTATATTCAAATATAAACTACACAATAGCATTCTGTGAAAATACTTTCTGTTCTGTGCATTCAACTAACAGAGTTGAACCTTACTTTTGATTGAGCCATTCTGAAACACTCTTTCTGTAGAAACTGCAATTGGACATGCTAAGCGCTAAGAGGCCTACATTGGGAAAAAGAATATCTTCAAATAAAAACTACACAGATGCATTCTGTGAAACTTATTTCTGATCTGTAAATTCAGTTAACAGAGATAAAACATATTTTTGATTGAGCAGTTATGAAACACTCTTTTTGTAGAAAATGCAAGTGGAGATTCGGAGCGCTAAGAGGGTAATAGTGGAAAAAGGAATGTCTTCAAATATAAACTACACAGAATCATTCGGGGAAACTTCCTTCTGATCTGTGCGTTCAGCTAACAGAGTTAAACCATACTTTTGATTGAGCAGATCTGAACACTCTTTCTGTAGAAAATGCAACTGGACATTTGGAGCGCTAAGAGAGTAGTAGTGGAAAAAGGAATATATTCAAATATAAACTACACAGAAGCATTCTGTGAAACTTCTTTCTGATCTGAGCATTCAGCTAACAGAGTTAAACCATACTTTTGATTGAGCAGTTTTGAAAAACTCTGTCTGTAGAAAATGCAACTGGACATTCGTAGCGCTAAGTTTGTAATAGTGGAAAAAAGAATATGTTCCAATATAAACTACACAGAAGCATTGTATGAAACTTCTTTCTGTTCTGTGCATTCAACTAACAGAGTTGAACCTTACTTTTGATTGAGCCGTTCTGAAACACTCTTTCTGTAGAAACTGCAATTTTAAATTCTGAGCGCTAAGAGGCCTCTATTGGGAAAAATAATATCTTCAAATAAAAACTACACAGAAGCATTGTGTGAAACTTATTTCTGATATGTTCATTAAGCTAACAGAGTTAAACCATACTTTTGATTGCGCAGTTCTGAACACTCTTTCTGTAGAAAATGCAAGTGGACATTCGGAGCGCTAAGAGGGTAATAGTGGAAAAAGGAATATATTCAAATACAAACTACACAGTAGCATTCTGTGAAAATTCTTTCTGTTCTGTGCATTCAACTAACAGAGTTGAACCTTACTTTTGATTGAGCCTTTCTGAAACACTCTTTCTGTAGAAACTGCAATTGGACATGCTAAGCGCTAAGAGGCCTACATTGGGAAAAATATTATCTTCAAATAAAAATTACACAGATGCATTCTGTGAAACATATTTCTGATCTGTAAATTCAGTTAACAGAGATAAAACATATTTTTGATTGAGCAGTTATGAAACACTCTTTTTGTAGAAAATGCAAGTGGAGATTCGGAGCGCTAAGGGGGTAATAGTGGAAAAAGGAATGTCTCCAAATATAAACTACACAGTATCATTCTGTGAAACTTCTTTCTGATCTGTGCATTCAGCTAACAGAGTTAAACCATACTTTTGATTGAGCAGATCTGAACACTCTTTCTGTAGAAAATGCAACTGGACATTTGGAGCGCTAAGAGAGTAGTAGTGGAAAAAGGAATATATTCAAATATAAACTACACAGAAGCATTCTGTGAAACTTCTTTCTGATCTGAGCATTCAGCTAACAGAGTTAAACCATACTTTTGATTGAGCAGTTTTGAAACACTCTGTCTGTAGAAAATGCAACTGGACATTCGTAGCGCTAAGTGGGTAATAGTGGAAAAAAGAATATGTTCAAATATAAACTACACAGAAGCATTGTATGAAATTTCTTTCTGTTCTGTGCATTCAACTAACAGAGTTGAACCTTACTTTTGATTGATCCTTTCTGAAACACTCTTTCTGTAGAAACTGCAATTGGACATTCTGAGCGCTAAGAGGCCTATATTGGGAAAAATAATATCTTCAAATAAAAACTACACAGAAGCATTGTGTGAAACTTATTTCTGATATGTTCATTAAGCTAACAGAGTTAAACCATACTTTTAATTGCGCAGTTCTGAACACACTTTCTGTAGAAAATGCAAGTGGACATTCGGAGCGCTAAGAGGGTAATAGTGGAAAAAGGAATATATTAAAATATAAACTACACAGTAGCATTCTGTGAAAATTCTTTCTGTTCTGTGCATTCAACTAACAGAGTTGAACCTTACTTTTGATTGAGCCGTTCTGAAACACTCTTTCTGTAGAAACTGCAATTGGACATGCTAAGCGCTAAGAGGCCTTCATTGGGAAAAAGAATATCTTCAAATAAAAACTACACAGATGCATTCTGTGAAACTTATTTCTGATCTGTAAATTCAGTTAACAGAGATAAAACATATTTTTGATTGAGCAGTTATGAAACACTCTTTTTGTAGAATATGCAAGTGGAGATTCGGAGCGCTAAGAGGGTAATAGTGGAAAAAGGAATGTCTTCAAATATAAACTACACAGAATCATTCGGTGAAACTTCTTTCTGATCTGTGCATTCAGCTAACAGAGTTAAACCATACTTTTGATTGAGCAGATCTGAACACTCTTTCTGTAGAAAATGCAACTGGACATTTGGAGCGCTAAGAGCGTAGTAGTGGAAAAAGGAATATATTCAAATATAAACTACACAGAAGCATTCTGTGAAACTTCTTTCTGATCTGAGCATTCAGCTAACAGAGTTAAACCATACTTTTGATTGAGCAGTTTTGAAACACTCTGTCTGTAGAAAATGCAACTGGACATTCGTAGCGCTAAGTGGGTAATACTGGAAAAAAGAATATGTTCAAATATAAACTACACAGAAGCATTGTATGAAATTTCTTTCTGTTCTGTGCATTCAACTAACAGAGTTGAACCTTACTTTTGATTGAGCCGTTCTGAAACACTCTTTCTGTAGAAACTGCAATTGGACATTCTGAGCGCTAAGAGGCCTATATTGGGAAAAAGAATGTCTACAAATAAAAACTACACAGAAGAATTCTGTGAAACTTCTTTCTGTTCTGTTTGTTCAACTAAACTAGTTGAACCTTAGTTTTGATTGAGCCGTTCTGAAACACTCTTTCTGTAGAAAATGCAAGTGGAGATTCGGAGCGCTAAGAGGGTAATAGTGGAAAAAGGAATGTCTCCAAATATAAACTACACAGAATCATTCTGTGAAACTTCTTTCTGATCTGTGCATTCAGCTAACAGAGTTAAACCATACTTTTGATTGAGCAGATCTGAACACTCTTTCTGTAGAAAATGCAACTGGACATTTGGAGCGCTAAGAGAGTAGTAGTGGAAAAAGGAATATATTCAAATATAAACTACACAGAAGCATTCTGTGAAACTTCTTTCTGATCTGAGCATTCAGCTAACAGAGTTAAACCATACTTTTGATTGAGCAGTTTTGAAAAACTCTGTCTGTAGAAAATGCAACTGGACATTCGTAGCGCTAAGTGGGTAATAGTGGAAAAAAGAATATGTTCCAATATAAACTACACAGAAGCATTGTATGAAACTGCTTTCTGTTCTGTGCATTCAACTAACAGAGTTGAACCTTACTTTTGATTGAGCCGTTCTGAAACACTCTTTCTGTAGAAACTGCAATTTTAAATTCTGAGCGCTAAGAGGCCTCTATTGGGAAAAATAATATCTTCAAATAAAAACTACACAGAAGCATTGTGTGAAACTTATTTCTGATATGTTCATTAAGCTAACAGAGTTAAACCATACTTTTGATTGCGCAGTTCTGAACACTCTTTCTGTAGAAAATGCAAGTGGACATTCGGAGCGCTAAGAGGGTAATAGTGGAAAAAGGAATATATTCAAATATAAACTACACAGTAGCATTCTGTGAAAATTCTTTCTGTTCTGTGCATTCAACTAACAGAGTTGAACCTTACTTTTGATTGAGCCGTTCTGAAACACTCTTTCTGTAGAAACTGCAATTGGACATGCTAAGCACTAAGAGGCCTACATTGGGAAAAAGAATATCTTCAAATAAAAACTACACAGATGCATTCTGTGAAACTTATTTCTGATCCGTAAATTCAGTTAACAGAGATAAAACATATTTTTGATTGAGCAGTTATGAAACACTCTTTTTGTAGAAAATGCAAGTGGAGATTTGGAGCGCTAAGAGGGTAATAGTGGAAAAAGGAATGTCTTCAAATATAAACTACACAGAATCATTCGGTGAAACATCTTTCTGATCTGTGCATGCAGCTAACAGAGTTAAACCATACTTTTGATTGAGCAGATCTGAACACTCTTTCTGTAGAAAATGCAACTGGACATTTGGAGCGCTAAGAGCGTAGTAGTGGAAAAAGGAATATATTCAAATATAAACTACACAGAAGCATTCTGTGAAACTTCTTTCTGATCTGAGCATTCAGCTAACAGAGTTAAACCATACTTTTGATTGAGCAGTTTTGAAACACTCTGTCTGTAGAAAATGCAACTGGACATTCATAGCGCTAAGTGGGTAATAGTGGAAAAAAGAATATGTTCAAATATAAACTACACAGAAGCATTGAATGAAACTTCTTTCTGTTCTGTGCATTCAACTAACAGAGTTGAACCTTACTTTTGATTGAGCCGTTCTGAAACACTCTTTCTGTAGAAACTGCAATTGGACATTCTGAGCGCTAAGAGGCCTATATTGGGAAAAAGAATGTCTACAAATAAAAACTACACAGAAGAATTGTGTGAAACTTCTTTCTGTTCTGTTTGTTCAACTAAAAGAGTTGAACCTTTGTTTTGATTGAGCCATTCTGAAACACTCTTTCTGTAGAAAATGCAAGTGGAGATTCGGAGCGCTAAGAGGGTAATAGTGGAAAAGGGAATGTCTCCAAATATAAACTACACAGAATCATTCTGTGAAACTTCCTTCTGATCTGTGCATTCAGCTAACAGAGTTAAACCATACTTTTGATTGAGCAGATCTGAACACTCTTTCTGTAGAAAATGCAACTGGACATTTGGAGCGCTAAGAGAGTAGTAGTGGAAAAAGGAATATATTCAAATATAAACTACACAGAAGCATTCTGTGAAACTTCTTTCTGATCTGAGCATTCAGCTAACAGAGTTAAACCATACTTTTGATTGAGCAGTTTTGAAACATTCTGTCTGTAGAAAATGCAACTGGACATTCGTAGCGCTAAGTGGGTAATAGTGGAAAAAAGAATATGTTCAAATATAAACTACACAGAAGCATTGTATGAAACTTCTTTCTGTTCTGTGCATTCAACTAACAGAGTTGAACTTTACTTTTGATTGAGCCTTTCTGAAACACTCTTTCTGTAGAAACTGCAATTGGACATTCTGAGCGCTAAGAGGCCTCTATTGGGAAAAATAATATCTTCAAATAAAAACTACACAGAAGCATTGTGTGAAACTTATTTCTGATATGTTGATTAAGCTAACAGAGTTAAACCATACTTTTGATTGCGCAGTTCTGAACACTCTTTCTGTAGAAAATGCAAGTGGACATTCGGAGCGCTAAGAGGGTAATAGTGGAAAAAGGAGTATATTCAAATATAAACTACACAATGGCATTCTGTGAAAATTCTTTCTGTTCTGTGCATTCAACTAACAGAGTTGAACCTTACTTTTGATTGACCCGTTCTGAAACACTCTTTCTGTAGAAACTGCAATTGGACATGCTAAGCGCTAAGAGGCCTTCATTGGGAAAAAGAATATCTTCAAATAAAAACTACACAGATGCATTCTGTGAAACTTATTTCTGATCTGTAAATTCAGTTAACAGAGATAAAACATATTTTTGATTGAGCAGTTATGAAACACTCTTTTTGTAGAATATGCAAGTGGAGATTCGGAGCGCTAAGAGGGTAATAGTGGAAAAAGGAATGTCTTCAAATATAAACTACACAGAATCATTCGGTGAAACTTCTTTCTGATCTGTGCATTCAGCTAACAGAGTTAAACCATACTTTTGATTGAGCAGATCTGAACACTCTTTCTGTAGAAAATGCAACTGGACATTTGGAGCGCTAAGAGCGTAGTAGTGGAAAAAGGAATATATTCAAATATAAACTACACAGAAGCATTCTGTGAAACTTCTTTCTGATCTGAGCATTCAGCTAACAGAGTTAAACCATACTTTTGATTGAGCAGTTTTGAAACACTCTGTCTGTAGAAAATGCAACTGGACATTCGTAGCGCTAAGTGGGTAATACTGGAAAAAAGAATATGTTCAAATATAAACTACACAGAAGCATTGTATGAAATTTCTTTCTGTTCTGTGCATTCAACTAACAGAGTTGAAACTTACTTTTGATTGAGCCGTTCTGAAACACTCTTTCTGTAGAAACTGCAATTGGACATTCTGAGCGCTAAGAGGCCTATATTGGGAAAAAGAATGTCTACAAATAAAAACTACACAGAAGAATTCTGTGAAACTTCTTTCTGTTCTGTTTGTTCAACTAAACTAGTTGAACCTTAGTTTTGATTGAGCCGTTCTGAAACACTCTTTCTGTAGAAAATGCAAGTGGAGATTCGGAGCGCTAAGAGGGTAATAGTGGAAAAAGGAATGTCTCCAAATATAAACTACACAGAATCATTCTGTGAAACTTCTTTCTGATCTGTGCATTCAGCTAACAGAGTTAAACCATACTTTTGATTGAGCAGATCTGAACACTCTTTCTGTAGAAAATGCAACTGGACATTTGGAGCGCTAAGAGAGTAGTAGTGGAAAAAGGAATATATTCAAATATAAACTACACAGAAGCATTCTGTGAAACTTCTTTCTGATCTGAGCATTCAGCTAACAGAGTTAAACCATACTTTTGATTGAGCAGTTTTGAAAAACTCTGTCTGTAGAAAATGCAACTGGACATTCGTAGCGCTAAGTGGGTAATAGTGGAAAAAAGAATATGTTCCAATATAAACTACACAGAAGCATTGTATGAAACTGCTTTCTGTTCTGTGCATTCAACTAACAGAGTTGAACCTTACTTTTGATTGAGCCGTTCTGAAACACTCTTTCTGTAGAAACTGCAATTTTAAATTCTGAGCGCTAAGAGGCCTCTATTGGGAAAAATAATATCTTCAAATAAAAACTACACAGAAGCATTGTGTGAAACTTATTTCTGATATGTTCATTAAGCTAACAGAGTTAAACCATACTTTTGATTGCGCAGTTCTGAACACTCTTTCTGTAGAAAATGCAAGTGGACATTCGGAGCGCTAAGAGGGTAATAGTGGAAAAAGGAATATATTCAAATATAAACTACACAGTAGCATTCTGTGAAAATTCTTTCTGTTCTGTGCATTCAACTAACAGAGTTGAACCTTACTTTTGATTCAGCCGTTCTGAAACACTCTTTCTGTAGAAACTGCAATTGGACATGCTAAGCACTAAGAGGCCTACATTGGGAAAAAGAATATCTTCAAATAAAAACTACACAGATGCATTCTGTGAAACTTATTTCTGATCCGTAAATTCAGTTAACAGAGATAAAACATATTTTTGATTGAGCAGTTATGAAACACTCTTTTTGTAGAAAATGCAAGTGGAGATTTGGAGCGCTAAGAGGGTAATAGTGGAAAAAGGAATGTCTTCAAATATAAACTACACAGAATCATTCGGTGAAACTTCTTTCTGATCTGTGCATGCAGCTAACAGAGTTAAACCATACTTTTGATTGAGCAGATCTGAACACTCTTTCTGTAGAAAATGCAACTGGACATTTGGAGCGCTAAGAGCGTAGTAGTGGAAAAAGGAATATATTCAAATATAAACTACACAGAAGCATTCTGTGAAACTTCTTTCTGATCTGAGCATTCAGCTAACAGAGTTAAACCATACTTTTGATTGAGCAGTTTTGAAACACTCTGTCTGTAGAAAATGCAACTGGACATTCATAGCGCTAAGTGGGTAATAGTGGAAAAAAGAATATGTTCAAATATAAACTACACAGAAGCATTGAATGAAACTTCTTTCTGTTCTGTGCATTCAACTAACAGAGTTGAACCTTACTTTTGATTGAGCCGTTCTGAAACACTCTTTCTGTAGAAACTGCAATTGGACATTCTGAGCGCTAAGAGGCCTATATTGGGAAAAAGAATGTCTACAAATAAAAACTACACAGAAGAATTGTGTGAAACTTCTTTCTGTTCTGTTTGTTCAACTAAAAGAGTTGAACCTTTGTTTTGATTGAGCCATTCTGAAACACTCTTTCTGTAGAAAATGCAAGTGGAGATTCGGAGCGCTAAGAGGGTAATAGTGGAAAAGGGAATGTCTCCAAATATAAACTACACAGAATCATTCTGTGAAACTTCCTTCTGATCTGTGCATTCAGCTAACAGAGTTAAACCATACTTTTGATTGAGCAGATCTGAACACTCTTTCTGTAGAAAATGCAACTGGACATTTGGAGCGCTAAGAGAGTAGTAGTGGAAAAAGGAATATATTCAAATATAAACTACACAGAAGCATTCTGTGAAACTTCTTTCTGATCTGAGCATTCAGCTAACAGAGTTAAACCATACTTTTGATTGAGCAGTTTTGAAACATTCTGTCTGTAGAAAATGCAACTGGACATTCGTAGCGCTAAGTGGGTAATAGTGGAAAAAAGAATATGTTCAAATATAAACTACACAGAAGCATTGTATGAAACTTCTTTCTGTTCTGTGCATTCAACTAACAGAGTTGAACTTTACTTTTGATTGAGCCTTTCTGAAACACTCTTTCTGTAGAAACTGCAATTGGACATTCTGAGCGCTAAGAGGCCTCTATTGGGAAAAATAATATCTTCAAATAAAAACTACACAGAAGCATTGTGTGAAACTTATTTCTGATATGTTGATTAAGCTAACAGAGTTAAACCATACTTTTGATTGCGCAGTTCTGAACACTCTTTCTGTAGAAAATGCAAGTGGACATTCGGAGCGCTAAGAGGGTAATAGTGGAAAAAGGAGTATATTCAAATATAAACTACACAATGGCATTCTGTGAAAATTCTTTCTGTTCTGTGCATTCAACTAACAGAGTTGAACCTTACTTTTGATTGACCCGTTCTGAAACACTCTTTCTGTAGAAACTGCAATTGGACATGCTAAGCGCTAAGAGGCCTACATTGGGAAAAAGAATATCTTCAAATAAAAACTACACAGATGCATTCTGTGAAACTTATTTCTGATCTGTAAATTCAGTTAACAGAGATAAAACATATTTTTGATTGAGCAGTTATGAAACACTCTTTTTGTAGAAAATGCAAGTGGAGATTCGGAGCGCTAAGAGGGTAATAGTGGAAAAAGGAATGTCTTCAAATATAAACTACACAGAATCATTCGGTGAAACTTCCTTCTGATCTGTGCGTTCAGCTAACAGAGTTAAACCATACTTTTGATTGAGCAGATCTGAACACTCTTTCTGTAGAAAATGCAACTGGACATTTGGAGCGCTAAGAGCGTAGTAGTGGAAAAAGGAATATATTCAAATATAAACTACACAGAAGCATTCTGTGAAACTTCTTTCTGATCTGAGCATTCAGCTAACAGAGTTAAACCATACTTTTGTTTGAGCAGTTTTGAAACACTCTGTCTGTAGAAAATGCAACTGGACATTCGTAGCGCTAAGTGGGTAATAGTGGAAAAAAGAATATGTTCAAATAGAAACTACACAGAAGCATTGTATGAAACTACTTTCTGTTCTGTGCATTCAACTAACAGAGTTGAACCTTACTTTTGATTGAGCCGTTCTGAAACACTCTTTCTGTAGAAACTGCAATTGGACATTCTGAGCGCTAGGAGGCCTATATTGGGAAAAAGAATGTCTACAAATAAAAACTACACAGAAGAATTGTGTGAAACTTCTTTCTGTTCTGTTTGTTCAACTAAAAGAGTTGAATCTTAGTTTTATTGAGCCGTTATGAAACACTCTTTCTGTAGAAAATGCAAGTGGAGATTCGGAGCGCTAAGAGGGTAATATTGGAAAAAGGAATGTCTCCAAATATAAACTACACAGAATCATTCTGTGAAACTTCTATCTGATCTTTGCATTCAGCTAACAGAGTTAAACCATACTTTTGATTGAGCAGTTTTGAAACACTCTTTCTGTAGAAACTGCAATTGGACATGCTAAGCGCTAAGAGGCCTACTTTGGGAAAAAGATTATCTTCAAATAAAAACTACACAGATGCATTCTGTGAAACTTATTTCTGATCTGTAAATTCAGTTAACAGAGATAAAACATATTTTTGATTGAGCAGTTATGAAACACTCTTTTTGTAGAAAATGCAAGTGGAGATTCGGAGCGCTAAGTGGGTAATAGTGGAAAAAGGAATGTCTTCAATATAAACTACACAGAATCATTCGGTGAAACTTCTTTCTGATCTGTGCATTCAGCTAACAGAGTTAAACCATACTTTTGATTGAGCAGATCTGAACACTCTTTCTGTAGAAAATGCAACTGGACATTTGGAGCGCTAAGAGCGTAGTAGTGGAAAAAGGAATATATTCAAATATAAACTACACAAAAGCATTCTGTGAAACTTCTTTCTGATCTGTGCATTCAGCTAACAGAGTTAAACCATACTTTTGATTGAGCAGATCTGAACACTCTTTCTGTAGAAAATGCAACTGGGCATTTGGAGCGCTAAGAGCGTAGTAGTGGAAAAAGGAATATATTCAAATATAAACTACACAGAAGCATTCTGTGAAACTTCTTTCTGATCTGAGCATTCAGCTAACAGAGTTAAACCATACTTTTGATTGAGCAGTTTTGAAACACTCTGTCTGTAGAAAATGCAACTGGACATTCGTAGCGCTAAGTGGGTAAGAGTGGAAAGAAGAATATGTTCAAATATAAACTACACAGAAGAATTGTATGAAACTTCTTTCTGTTCTGTGCATTCAACTAACAGAGTTGAACCTTACTTTTGATTGAGCCTTTCTGAAACACTCTTTCTGTAGAAACTGCAATTGGACATTCTGAGCGCTAAGAGGCCTATATTGTGAAAAATAATATCTTCAAATAAAAACTACACAGAAGCATTGTGTGAAACTTATTACTGATATGTTCATTAAGCTAACAGAGTTAAACCATACTTTTGATTGCGCAGTTCTGAACACTCTTTCTGTAGAAAATGCAAATGGACATTCGGAGCGCTAAGAGGGTAATAGTGGAAAAAGGAATATATTCAAATATAAACAACACAGTAGCATTCTGTGAAAATTCTTTCTGTTCTGTGCATTCAACTAACAGAGTTGAACCTTACTTTTGATTGAGCCGTTCTGAAACACTCTTTCTGTAGAAACTGCAATTGGACATTCTGAGCGCTAAGAGGCCTATATTGGGAAAAAGAATGTCTACAAATAAAAACTACACAGAAGAATTGTGTGAAACTTCTTTCTGTTCTGTTTGTTCAACTAAAAGAGTTGAACCTTAGTTTTGATTGAGCCGTTCTGAAACACTCTTTCTGTAGAAAATGCAAGTGGAGATTCGGAGCGCTAAGAGGGTAATAGTGGAAAAAGGAATGTCTCCAAATATAAACTACACAGAATCATTCTGTGAAACTTCTTTCTGATCTGTGCATTCAGCTAACAGTGTTAAACCATAATTTTGATTGAGCAGATCTGAACACTCTTTCTGTAGAAAATGCAACAGGACATTTGGAGCGCTAAGAGAGTAGTAGTGGAAAAGGGAATATATTCAAATATAAACTACACAGAAGCATTCTGTGAAACTTCTTTCTGATCTGAGCATTCAGCTAACAGAGTTAAACCATAATTTTGATTGATCAGTTTTGAAACACTCTGTCTGTAGAAAATGCAACTGGACATTCGTAGCGCTAAGTGGGTAATAGTGGAAAAAAGAATATGTTCAAATATAAACTACACAGAAGCATTGTATGAAACTTCTTTCTGTTCTGTGCATTCAACTAACAGAGTTGAACCTTACTTTTGATTGAGCCGTTCTGAAACACTCTTTCTGTAGAAACTGCAATTGGACATGCTAAGCGCTAAGAGGCCTACATTGGGAAAAAGTATATCTTCAAATAAAAACTACACAGATGCATTCTGTTAAACTTATTTCTGATCTGTAAATTCAGTTAACAGAGATAAAACATATTTTTGATTGAGCAGTTATGAAACACTCTTTTTGTAGAAAATGTAAGTGGAGATTCGGAGCGCTAAGAGGGTAATAGTGGAAAAAGGAATGTCTTCAAATTTAAACTACACAGAATCATTCGGTGAAACTTCTTTCTGATCTGTGCATTCAGCTAACAGAGTTAAACCATACTTTTGATTGAGCAGATCTGAACACTCTTTCTGTAGAAAATGCAACTGGACATTTGGAGCGCTAAGAGCGTAGTAGTGGAAAAAGGGATATATTCAAATATAAACTACACAGAAGCATTCTGTGAAACTTCTTTCTGATCTGAGCATTCAGCTAACAGAGTTAAAACATACTTTTGATTGAGCAGTTTTGAAACACTCTGTCTGTAGAAAATGCAACTGGACATTCGTAGCGCTAAGTGGGTAATAGTTGAAAAAAGAATATGTTCAAATATAAACTACACAGAAGCATTGTATGAAACTTCTTTCTGTTCTGTGCATTCAACTAACAGAGTTGAACCTTACTTTTGATTGAGCCTTTCTGAAACACTCTTTCTGTAGAAACTGCAATTGGACATTCTGAGCGCTAAGAGGCCTATATTGGGAAAAATAATATCTTCAAATAAAAACTACACAGAAGCATTGTGTGAAACTTATTACTGATATGTTCATTAAGCTAACAGAGTTAAACCATACTTTTGATTGCGCAGTTCTGAACACTCTTTCTGTAGAAAATGCAAATGGACATTCGGAGCGCTAAGAGGGTAATTGTGGAAAAAGGAATATATTCAAATATAAACTACACAGTAGCATTCTGTGAAAATACTTTCTGTTCTGTGCATTCAACTAACAGAGTTGAACCTTACTTTTCATTGAGCCGTTCTGAAACACTCTTTCTGTAGAAACTGCAATTGGACATTCTGAGCGCTAAGAGGCCTATATTGGGAAAAAGAATGTCTACAAATAAAAACTACACAGAATAATTGTGTGAAACTTCTTTCTGTTCTGTTTGTTCAACTAAAAGAGTTGAACCTTAGTTTTGATTGAGCCGTTCTGAAACACTCTTTCTGTAGAAAATGCAAGTGGAGATTCGGAGCGCTAAGGGGGTAATAGTGGAAAAAGGAATGTCTCCAAATATAAACTACACAGAATCATTCTGTGAAACTTCTTTCTGATGTGTGCATTCAGCTAACAGAGTTAAACCATACTTTTGATTGAGCAGATCTGAACACTCTTTCTGTAGAAAATGCAACTGGACATTTGGAGCGCTAAGAGAGTAGTAGTGGAAAAAGGAATATATTCAAATATAAACTACACAGAAGCATTCTGTGAAACTTCTTTCTGATCTGAGCATTCAGCTAACAGAGTTAAACCATACTTTTGATTGAGCAGTTTTGAAACACTCTGTCTGTAGAAAATGCAACTGGACATTCGTAGCGCTAAGTGGGTAATAGTGGAAAAAAGAATATGTTCAAATATAAACTACACAGAAGCATTGTATGAAACTTCTTTTTGTTCTGTGCATTCAACTAACAGAGTTGAACCTTACTTTTGATTGAGCCGTTCTGAAACACTCTTTCTGTAGAAACTGCAATTGGACATTCTGAGCGCTAAGAGGCCTATATTGGGAAAAAGAATGTCTACAAATAAAAACTACACAGAAGAATTGTGTGAAACTTCTTTCTGTTCTGTTTGTTCAACTAAAAGAGTTGAACCTTAGTTTTGATTGAGCCGTTCTGAAACACTCTTTCTGTAGAAAATGCAAGTGGAGATTCGGAGCGCTAAGAGGGTAATAGTGGAAAAAGGAATGTCTCCAAATATAAACTACACAGAATCATTCTGTGAAATTTCTTTCTGATCTGTGCATTCAGCTAACAGAGTTAAACCATACTTTGATTGAGCAGATCTGAACACTCTTTCTGTAGAAAATGCAACTGGACATTTGGAGCGCTAAGAGAGTAGTAGTGGAAAAAGGAATATATTCAAAGATAAACTACACAGAAGCATTCTGTGAAACTTCTTTCTGATCTGAGCATTCAGCTAACAGAGTTAAACCATACTTTTGATTGAGCAGTTTTGAAACACTCTGTCTGTAGAAAATGCAACTGGACATTCGTAGCGCTAAGTGGGTAATAGTGGAAAATAGAATATGTTCAAATATAAACTACACAGAAGCATTGTATGAAACTTCTTTCTGTTCTGTGCATTCAACTAACAGAGTTGAACCTTACTTTTGATTGAGCCTGTCTGAAACACTCTTTCTGTAGAAACTGCAATTGGACATTCTGAGCGCTAAGAGGCCTCTATTGGGAAAAATAATATCTTCAAATAAAAAATAAACAGAAGCATTGTGTGAAACTTATTTCTGATATGTTCATTAAGCTAACAGAGTTAAACCATACTTTTGATTGCGCAGTTCTGAACACTCTTTCTGTAGAAAATGCAAGTGGACATTCTGAGCGCTAAGAGGGTAATAGTGGAAAAAGGAATATATTCAAATATAAACTACACAGTAGCATTCTGTGAAAATTCTTTCTGTTCTGTGCATTCAACTAACAGAGTTGAACCTTACTTTTGATTGAGCCGTTCTGAAACACTCTTTCTGTAGAAACTGCAATTGGACATGCTAAGCGCTGAGAGGCCTACATTGGGAAAAAGAATATCTTCAAATAAAAACTACACAGATGCATTCTGTGAAACTTATTTCTGATCTGTAAATTCAGTTAACAGAGATAAAACATATTTTTGATTGAGCAGTTATGAAACACTCTTTTTGTAGAAAATGCAAGTGGAGATTCGGAGCCCTAAGAGGGTAATAGTGGAAAAAGGAATGTCTTCAAATATAAACTACACAGAATCATTCGGTGAAACTTCTTTCTGATCTGTGCATTCAGCTAACAGAGTTAAACCATACTTTTGATTGAGCAGATCTGAACACTCTTTCTGTAGAAAATGCAACTGGACATTTGGAGCGCTAAGAGATTAGTAGTGGGAAAAGTAATATATTCAAATATAAACTACACAGAAGCATTCTGTGAAACTTCTTTCTGATCTGAGCATTCAGCTAACAGAGTTAAACCATACTTTTGATTGAGCAGTTTTGAAACACTCTGTCTGTATAAAATGCAACTGGACATTCGTAGCGCTAAGTGGGTAATAGTGGAAAAAAGAATATGTTCAAATATAAACTACACAGAAGCATTGTATGAAACTTCTTTCTGTTCTGTGCATTCAACTAACAGAGTTGAACCTTACTTTTGATTGCGCCTTTCTGAAACACTCTTTCTGTAGAAAATGCAATTGGACATTCTGAGCGCTAAGAGGCCTATATTGGGAAAAATAATATCTTCAAATAAAAACTACACAGAAGCATTGTGTGAAACTTATTTCTGATATGTTCATTAAGCTAACAGACTTAAACCATACTTTTGATTGCGCAGTTCTGAACACTCTTTCTGTAGAAAATGCAAGTGGACATTCGGAGCGCTAAGAGGGTAATAGTGGAAAAAGGAATATATTCGAATATAAACTACACAGTAGCATTCTGTGAAAATACTTTCTGTTCTGTGCATTCAACTAACAGAGTTGAACCTTACTTTTGATTGAGCCGTTCTGAAACACTCTTTCTGTAGAAACTGCAATTGGACATGCTAAGCGCTAAGAGGCCTACATTGGGAAAAAAAATATCTTCAAATAAAAACTACACAGATGCATTCTGTGAAACTTATTTCTGATCTGTAAATTCAGTTAACAGAGATAAAACATATTTTTGATTGAGCAGTTATGAAACACTCTTTTTGTAGAAAATGCAAGTGGAGATTCGGAGCGCTAAGAGGGTAATAGTGGAAAAAGGAATGTCTTCAAATATAAACTACACAGAATCATTCGGTGAAACTTCTTTCTGATCTGTGCATTCAGCTAACAGAGTTAAACCATACTTTTGATTGAGCAGATCTGAACACTCTTTCTGTAGAAAATGCAACTGGACATTTGGAGCGCTAAGAGCGTAGTAGTGGAAAAAGGGATATATTCAAATATAAACTACACAGAAGCATTCTGTGAAACTTCTTTCTGATCTGAGCATTCAGCTAACAGAGTTAAACCATACTTTTGATTGAGCAGTTTTGAAACACTCTGTCTGTAGAAAATGCAACTGGACATTCGTAGCGCTAAGTGGGTAATAGTGGAAAAAAGAATATGTTCAAATATAAACTACACAGAAGCATTGTATGAAACTTCTTTCTGTTCTGTGCATTCAACTAACAGAGTTGAACCTTACTTTTGATTGAGCCTTTCTGAAACCCTCTTTCTGTAGAAACTGCAATTGGACATTCTGAGCGCTAAGAGGCCTATATTGGGAAAAATAATATCTTCAAATAAAAACGACACAGAAGCATTGTGTGAAACTTATTTCTGATATGTTCATTAAGCTAACAGAGTTAAACCATACTTTTGATTGTGCAGTTCTGAACACTCTTTCTGTAGAAAATGCAAGTGGACATTCGGAGCGCTAAGAGGGTAATAGTGGAAAAAGGAATATATTCAAATATAAACTACACAGTAGCATTCTGTGAAAATTCTTTCTGTTCTGTGCATTCAACTAACAGAGTTGAACCTTACTTTTGATTGAGCCGTTCTGAAACACTCTTTCTGTAGAAACTGCAATTCGACATGCTAAGCGCTAAGAGTCCTACATTGGGAAAAATAATATCTTCAAATAAAAACTACACAGATGCATTCTGTGAAACTTATTTCTGATCTGTGAATTCAGTTAACAGAGATAAAACATATTTTTGATTGAGCAGTTATGAAACACTCTCTTTGTAGAAAATGAAAGTGGAGATTCGGAGCGCTAAGAGGGTAATAGTGGAAAAAGGAATGTCTTCAAATATAAACTACCCAGAATCATTCAGTGAAACTTCTTTCTGATCTGTGCATTCAGCTAACAGAGTTAAACCATACTTTTGATTGAGCAGATCTGAACACTCTTTCTGTAGAAAATGCAACTGGACATTTGGAGCGCTAAGAGCGTAATAGTGGAAAAAGGAATATATTCGAATATAAACTACACAGAAGCATTCTGTGAAACTTCTTTCTGATCTGAGCATTCAGCTAACAGAGTTAAACCATACTTTTGATTGAGCAGTTTTGAAACACTCCGTCTGTAGAAAATGCAACTGGACATTCGTAGCGCTAAGTGGGTAATAGTGGAAAAAAGAATATGTTCAAATATAAACTACACAGAAGCATTGTATGAAACTTCTTTCTGTTCTGTGCATTCAACTAACAGAGTTGAACCATACTTTTGATTGAGCCGTTCTGAAACACTCTTTCTGTAGAAACTGCAATTGGACATTCTGAGCGCTAGGAGGCCTATATTGGGAAAAAGAATGTCTACAAATAAAAACTACAAAGAAGAATTGTGTGAAACTTCTTTCTGTTCTGTTTGTTCAACTAAAAGAGTTGAACCTTACTTTTGAATGAGCCGTTCTGAAACACTCTTTCTGAAGAAAATGCAAGTGGAGATTCGGAGCGCTAAGAGCGTAATAGTGGAAAAAGGAATGTCTCCAAATATAAACTACACAGAGTCATTCTGTGAAACTTCTTTCTGATCTGTGCATTCAGCTAACAGAATTAAACCATACTTTTGATTGAGCAGATCTGAACTCTCTTTCTGTAGAAAATGCAACTGGACATTTGGAGCGCTAAGAGAGTACTAGTGGAAAAAGTAATATATTCATATATAAACTACACAGAAGCATTCTGTGAAACTTCTTTCTGATCTGAGCATTCAGCTAACAGAGTTAAACCATACTTTTGATTGAGCAGTTTTGAAACACTCTGTCTGTAGAAAATGCAACTGGACATTCGTAGCGCTAAGGGGGTAATAGTGGAAAAAAGAATATGTTCAAATATAAACTACACAGAAGCATTGTATGAAACTCCTTTCTGTTCTGTGCATTCAACTAACAGAGTTGAACCTTACTTTTGATTGAGCCTTTCTGAAACACTCTTTCTGTAGAAACTGCAATTGGACATTCTGAGCGCTAAGAGGCCTCTATTGCGAAAAATAATATCTTCAAATAAAAACTACACAGAAGCATTGTGTGAAACTTATTTCTGATATGTTCATTAAGCTAACAGAGTTAAACCATACTTTTGATTGCGCAGTTCTGAACACTCTTTCTGTAGAAAATGCAAGTGTACATTCGGAGCGCTAAGAGGGTAATAGTGGAAAAAGGAATATATTCAAATATAAACTACACAGTAGCATTCTGTAAAAATTCTTTCTGTTCTGTGCATTCAACTAACAGAGTTGAACCTTACTTTTGATTCAGCCGTTCTGAAACACTCTTTCTGTAGAAACGGCAATTGGACATGCTAAGCGCTAAGAGGCCTACATTGGGAAAAAGAATATCTTCAAATAAAAACTACACAGATGCATTCTGTGAAACTTATTTCTGATCTGTAAATTCAGTTAACAGAGATAAAACATATTTTTGATTGAGCAGTTATGAAACACTCTTTTTGTAGAAAATGCAAGTGGAGATTCGGAGCGCTAAGAGGGTAATAGTGGAAAAAGGAATGTCTACAAATATAAACTACACAGAATCATTCGGTGAAACTTCTTTCTGATCTGTGCATTCAGCTAACAGAGTTAAACCATACTTTTGATTGAGCAGATCTGAACACTCTTTCTGTAGAAAATACAACTGGACATTTGGAGCGCTAAGAGCGTAGTAGTGGAAAAAGGAATATATTCAAATATAAACTACACAGAAGCATTCTGTGAAACGTCTTTCTGATCTGAGCATTCAGCTAACAGAGTTAAAACATACTTTTGATTGAGCAGTTTTGAAACACTCTGTCTGTAGAAAATGCAACTGGACATTCGTAGCGCTAATTGGGTAATAGTGGAAAAAAGAATATGTTCAAATATAAACTACACGGAAGCATTGTATGAAACTTCTTTCTGTTCTGTGCATTCAACTAACAGAGTTGAACCTTACTTTTGATTGAGCCGTTCTGAAACACTCTTTCTGTAGAAACTGCAATTGGACATTCTGAGCGCTAGGAGGCCTATATTGGGAAAAAGAATGTATACAAATGAAAACTACAGAGAAGAATTGTGTGAAACTTCTTTCTGTTCTGTTTGTTCAACAAAAAGAGTTGAACCTTTGTTTTGATTGAGCCGTTCTGAGAAACTCTTTCTGTAGAAAATGCAAGTGGAGATTTGGAGCGCTAAGAGGGTAATAGTGGAGAAAGGAATGTCTCCAAATATAAACTACACAGAATCATTCTGTGAAACTTCTTTCTGTTCTGTGCATTCAGCTAACAGAGTTAAACCATACTTTTGATAGAGCAGATCTGAACACTCTTTCTGTAGAAAATGCAACTGGACATTTGGAGCGCTAAGAGAGTAGTAGTGGAAAAAGGAATATATTCAAATATAAACTACACAGAAGCATTCTGTGAAACTTCTTTCTGATCTGAGCATTCAGCTAACAGAGTTAAACCATACTTTTGATTGAGCAGTTTTGAAACACTCTGTCTGTAGAAAATGCAACTGGACATTCGTAGCGCTAATTGGGTAATAGTGGAAAAAAGAATATGTTCAAATATAAACTACACAGAAGCATTGTATGAAACTTCTTTCTGTTCTGTGCATTCAACTAACAGAGTTGAACCTTACTTTTGATTGAGCCGTTCTGAAACACTCTTTCTGTAGAAACTGCAATTGGACATTCTGAGCACTAGGAGGCCTATATTGGGAAAAAGAATGTCTACAAATAAAAACTACAGAGAAGAATTGTGTGAAACTTCTTCCTGTTCTGTTTGTTCAACTAAAAGAGTTGAACCTTAGTTTTGATTGAGCCGTTCTGAGAAACTCTTTCTGTAGAAAATGCAAGTGGAGATTTGGAGCGCTAAGAGGGTAATAGTGGAAAAAGGAATGTCTCCAAATATAAACTACACAGAATCATTCTGTGAAACTTCTTTCTGATCTGTGCATTCAGCTAACAGAGTTAAACCATACTTTTGATTGAGCAGTTTTGAAACACTCTGTCTGTAGAAAATGCAACTGGACATTCGTAGCGCTAAGTGGGTAATAGTGGAAAAAAGAATATGTTCAAATATAAACTACACAGAAGCATTGTATGAAACTACTTTCTGTTCTGTGCATTCAACTAACAGAGTTGAACCTTACTTTTGATTGAGCCTTTCTGAAACACTCTTTCTGTAGAAACTGCAATTGGACATTCTGAGCGCTAAGAGGCCTCTATTGGGAAAAATAATATCTTCAAATAAAAACTACACAGAAGCATTGTGTGAAACTTATTTCTGATATGTTCATTAAGCTAACAGAGTTAAACCATACTTTTGATTGCGCAGTTCTGAACACTCTTTCTGTAGAAAATGCAAGTGGACATTCGGAGCGCTAAGAGGGTAATAGTGGAAAAAGGAATATATTCAAATATAAACTACACAGTAGCATTCTGTGAAAATTCTTTCTGTTCTGTGCATTCAACTAACAGAGTTGAACCTTACTTTTGATTGAGCCGTTCTGAAACACTCTTTCTGTAGAAACTGCAATTTTACATGCTAAGCGCTAAGAGGCCTACATTGGGAAAAAGAATATCTTCAAATAAAAACTACACAGATGCATTCTGTGAAACTTATTTCTGATCTGTAAATTCAGTTAACAGAGATAAAGCATATTTTTGATTGAGCAGTTATGAAACACTCTTTTTGTAGAAAATGCAAGTGGAGATTCGGAGCGCTAAGAGGGTAATAGTGGAAAAAGGAATAACTTCAAATATAAACTACACAGAATCATTCGGTGAAACTTCTTTCTGATCTGTGCATTCAGCTAACAGAGTTAAACCATACTTTTGATTGAGCAGATCTGAACACTCTTTCTGTAGAAAATGCAACTGGACATTTGGAGCGCTAAGAGCGTAGTAGTGGAAAAAGGAATATATTCAAATATAAACTACACAGAAGCATTCTGTGAAACTTCTTTCTGATCTGAGCATTCAGCTAACAGAGTTAAAACATACTTTTGATTGAGCAGTTTTGAAACACTCTGTCTGTAGAAAATGCAACTGGACATTCGTAGCGCTAATTGGGTAATAGTGGAAAAAAGAATATGTTCAAATATAAACTACACAGAAGCATTGTATGAAACTTCTTTCTGTTCTGTGCATTCAACTAACAGAGTTGAACCTTACTTTTGATTGAGCCGTTCTGAAACACTCTTTCTGTAGAAAATGCAATTGGACATTCTGAGCGCTAGGAGGCCTATATTGGGAAAAAGAATGTCTACAAATAAAAACTACAGAGAAGAATTGTGTGAAACTTCTTTCTGTTCTGTTTGTTCAACTAAAAGAGTTGAACCTTAGTTTTGATTGAGCCGTTCTGAGAAACTCTTTCTGTAGAAAATGCAAGTGGAGATTTGGAGCGCTAAGAGGGTAATAGTGGAAAAAGGAATGTCTCCAAATATAAACTACACAGAAACATTCTGTGAAACTTCTTTCTGATCTGTGCATTCAGCTAACAGATTTAAACCATACTTTTGATAGAGCAGATCTGAACACTCTTTCTGTATAAAATGCAACTGGACATTTGGAGCGCTAAGAGAGTAGTAGTGGAAAAAGGAATATATTCAAATATAAACTACACAGAAGCATTCTGTGAAACTTCTTTCTGATCTGAGCATTCAGCTAACAGAGTTAAACCATACTTTTGATTGAGCAGTTTTGAAACACTCTGTCTGTAGAAAATGCAACTGGACATTCGTAGCGCTAAGTGGGTAATAGTGGAAAAAAGAATATGTTCAAATATAAACTACACAGAAGCATTGTATGAAACTACTTTCTGTTCTGTGCATTCAACTAACAGTGTTGATCCTTACTTTTGATTGAGCCTTTCTGAAACACTCTTTCTGTAGAAACTGCAATTGGACATTCTGAGCGCTAAGAGGCCTCTATTGGGAAAAATAATATCTTCAAATAAAAACTACACAGAAGCATTGTGTGAAACTTATTTCTGATATGTTCATTAAGCTAACAGAGTTAAACCATACTTTTGATTGCGCAGTTCTGAACACTCTTTCTGTATAAAATGCAAGTGGACATTCGGAGCGCTAAGAGGGTAATAGTGGAAAAAGTAATATATTCAAATATAAACTACACAGTAGCATTCTGTGAAAATTCTTTCTGTTCTGTGCATTCAACTAACAGAGTTGAACCTTACTTTTGATTGAGCCGTTCTGAAACACTCTTTCTGTAGAAACTGCAATTTTACATGCTAAGCGCTAAGAGGCCTACATTGGGAAAAATAATATCTTCAAATAAAAACTACACAGATGCATTCTGTGAAACTTATTTCTGATCTGTAAATTCAGTTAACAGAGATAAAGCATATTTTTGATTGAGCAGGTATGAAACACTCTTTTTGTAGAAAATGCAAGTGGAGATTCGGAGCGCTAAGAGGGTAATAGTGGAAAAAGGAATATCTTCAAATATAGACTACACAGAATCATTCGGTGAAAATTCTTTCTGATCTGTGCATTCAGCTAACAGAGTTAAACCACACTTTTGATTGAGCAGATCTGAACACTCTTTCTGTAGAAAATGCAACTGGACATTTGGAGCGCTAAGAGCGTAGTAGTGGAAAAAGGAATATATTCAAATATAAACTACACAGAAGCATTCTGTGAAACTTCTTTCTGATCTGAGCATTCAGCTAACAGAGTTAAAACATACTTTTGATTGAGCAGTTTTGAAACACTCTGTCTGTAGAAAATGCAACTGGACATTCGTAGCGCTAATTGGGTAATAGTGGAAAAAAGAATATGTTCAAATATAAGCTACACAGAAGCATTGTATGAAACTACTTTCTGTTCTGTGCATTCAACTAACAGAGTTGAACCTTACTTTTGATTGAGCCGTTCTGAAACACTCTTTCTGTAGAAACTGCAATTGGACATTCTGAGCGCTAGGAGGCCTATATTGGGAAAAAGAATGTCTACAAATAAAAACTACAGAGAAGAATTGTGTGAAACTTCTTTCTGTTCTGTTTGTTCAACTAAAAGAGTTGAACCGTAGTTTTGAATGAGCCGTTCTGAGAAACTCTTTCTGTAGAAAATGCAAGTGGAGATTTGGAGCGCTAAGAGGGTTATAGTGGAAAAAGGAATGTCTCCAAATATAAACTACACAGAATCATTCTGTGAAACTTCTTTCTGATCTGTGCATTCAGCTAACAGAGTTAAAACATACTTTTGATAGAGCAGATCTGAACACTCTTTCTGTAGAAAATGCAACTGGACATTTGGAGCGCTAAGAGAGTAGTAGTGGAAAAAGAAATATATTCAAATATAAACTACACAGAAGCATTCTGTGAAACTTCTTTCTGATCTGAGCATTCAGCTAACAGAGTTAAACCATACTTTTGATTGAGCAGTTTTGAAACACTCTGTCTGTAGAAAATGCAACTGGACATTCGTAGCGCTAAGTGGGTAATAGTGGAAAAAAGAATATGTTCAAATATAAACAACACAGAAGCATTGTATGAAACTACTTTCTGTTCTGTGCATTCAACTAACAGAGTTGAACCTTACTTTTGATTGAGCCTTTCTGAAACACTCTTTCTGTAGAAACTGCAATTGGACATTCTGAGCGCTAAGAGGCCTCTATTGGGAAAAATAATATCTTCAAATAAAAACTACACAGAAGCATTGTGTGAAACTTATTTCTGATATGTTCATTAAGCTAACAGAGTTAAACCATACTTTTGATTGCGCAGTTCTCAACACTCTTTCTGTAGAAAATGCAAGTGGACATTCGGAGCGCTAAGACAGTAATTGTGGAAAAAGGAATATATTCAAATATAAACTACACATTAGCATTCTGGGAAAATTCTTTCTGTTCTGTGCATTCAACTAACAGAGTTGAACCTTACTTTTGATTGAGCCGTTCTGAAACACTCTTTCTGTAGAAACTGCAATTTTACATGCTAAGCTCTAAGAGGCCTACATTGGGAAAAATAATATCTTCAAATAAAAACTACACAGATGCATTCTGTGAAACTTATTTCTGATCTGTAAATTCAGTTAACAGAGATAAAGCATATTTTTGATTGAGCAGTTATGAAACACTCTTTTTGTAGAAAATGCAAGTGGAGATTCGGAGCTCTAAGAGGGTAATAGTGGAAAAAGGAATATCTTCAAACATAAACTACACAGAATCATTCGGTGAAACTTCTTTCTGATCTGTGCATTCAGCTAACAGAGTTAAACCATACTTTTGATTGAGCAGACCTGAACACTCTTTCTGTAGAAAATGCAACTGGACATTTGGAGCGCTAAGAGCGTAGTAGTGGAAAAAGGAATATATTCAAATATAAACTACACAGAAGCATTCTGTGAAACTTCTTTCTGATCTGAGCATTCAGCTAACAGAGTTAAAACATACTTTTGATTGAGCAGTTTTGAAACACTCTGTCTGTAGAAAATGCAACTGGACATTCGTAGCGCTAATTGGGTAATAGTGGAAAAAAGAATATGTTCAAATATAAACTACACAGAAGCATTGTATGAAACTTTTTTCTGTTCTGTGCATTCAACTAACAGAGTTGAACCTTACTTTTGATTGAGCCGTTCTGAAACACTCTTTCTGTAGAAACTGCAATTGGACATTCTGAGCGCTAGGAGGCCTATATTGGGAAAACGAATGTCTACAAATAAAAACTACAGAGAAGAATTGTGTGAAACTTCTTTCTGTTCTGTTTGTTCAACTAAAAGATTTGAACCTTAGTTTTGATTGAGCCGTTCTGAAACACTCTTTCTGTAGAAAATGCAAGTGGAGATTCGGAGCGCTAAGAGGGTAATAGTGGAAAAAGGAATGTCTCCAAATATAACCTACACAGAATCATTTTGTGAAACTTCTTTCTGATCTGTGCATTCAGCTACCAGAGTTAAACCATACTTTTGATTCAGCAGATCTGAACACTCTTTCTGTAGAAAATGCAACTGGACATTTGGAGCGCTAAGAGAGTAGTAGTGGAAAAAGGAATATATTCAAATATAAACCACACAGAAGCATTCTGTGAAACTTCTTTCTGATCTGAGCATTCAGCTAACAGAGTTAAACCATACTTTTGATTGAGCAGTTTTGAAACACTCTGTCTGTAGAAAATGCAACTGGACATTCGTAGCGCTAAGTGGGTAATAGTGGAAGAAAGAATATGTTCAAATATAAACTACACAGAAGCATTGTATGAAACTCCTTTCTGTTCTGTGCATTCAACTAACAGAGTTGAACCTTACTTTTGATTGAGCCTTTCTGAAACACTATTTCTGTACAAACTGCAATTGGACATTCTGAGCGCTAAGAGGCCTCTATTGGGAAAAATAATATCTTCAAATAAAAACGACACAGAAGCATTGTGTGAAACTTATTTCTGATATGTTCATTAAGCTAACAGAGTTAAACCATACTTTTGATTGCGCAGTTCTCAACACTCTTTCTGTAGAAAATGCAAGTGGACATTCGGAGCGCTAAGAGGGTAATTGTGGAAAAAGGAATATATTCAAATATAAACTACACAGTAGCATTCTGTGAAAATTCTTTCTGTTCTGTGCATTCAACTAACAGAGTTGAACCTTACTTTTGTTTGAGCCGTTCTGAAACACTCTTTCTGTAGAAACTGCAATTGGACATGCTAAGCGCTAAGAGGCCTACACTGCGAAAAAGAATATCTTCAAATAAAAACTACACAGATGCATTCTGTGAAACTTATTTCTGATCTGTAAATTCAGTTAACAGAGATAAAACGTATTTTTGATTGAGCAGTTATGAAACACTCTTTTTGTAGTAAATGCATATGGAGATTCGGAGCGCTAAGAGGGTAACAGTGGAAAAAGGAATGTCTTCAAATATAAACTACACAGAATCATTCGGTGAAACTTCTTTCTGATCTGTGCATTCAGCTAACAGAGTTAAACCATACTTTTGATTGAGCAGATCTGAACACTCTTTATGTAGAAAATGCAACTGGACATTTGGAGCGCTAAGTGCGTATTAGTGGAAAAAGGAATATATTCAAATATAAACAACACAGAAGCATTCTGTGAAACTTCTTTATGATCTGAGCATTCAGCTAACAGAGTTAAACCATACTTTTGATTGAGCAGTTTTGAAACACTCTGTCTGTAGAAAATGCAACTGGACATTCATAGCGCTAAGTGGGTAATAGTGGAAAAAAGAATATGTTCAAATATAAACTACACAGAATCATTCTGTGAAACTTCTTGCTGTTCTGTGCATTCAACTAACAGAGTTGAACCTTACTTTTGATTGAGCCATTCTGAAACACTCTTTCTGTAGAAACTGCAATTGGACATTCTGAGCGCTAAGAGGCCTATATTGGGAAAAAGAATGTCTACAAATAAAAACTACACAGAAAAATTGTGTGAAACTTCTTTCTGTTCTGTTTGTTCAACTAAAAGAGTTGAACCTTAGTTTTGATTCAGCCGTTCTGAAACACTCTTTCTGTAGAAAATGCAAGTGGAGATTCGGAGCGCTAGGAGGGTAATAGTGGAAAAAGGAATGTCTCCAAATATAAACTACACAGAATCATTCTGTGAAACTTCTTTCTTATCTGTGCATTCAGCTAACAGAGTTAAACCATACTTTTGATTCAGCAGATCTGAACACTCTTTCTGTAGAAAATACAACTGGACATTTGGAGTGCTAAGAGGGTAGTAGTGGAAAAAGGAATATATTCAAATATAAACTACACAGAAGCATTCTGTGAAACTTCTTTCTGATCTGAGCATTCAGCTAACAGAGTTAAACCATACTTTTGATTGAGCAGTTTTGAAACACTCTGTCTGTAGAAAATGCAACTGGACATTCGTAGCGCTAAGTGGGTAATAGTGGAAAAAAGAATATGTTCAAATATAAACTACACAGAAGCACTGTATGAAACTTCTTTCTGTTCTGTGCATTCAACTAACAGAGTTGAACCTTACTTTTGATTGAGCCTTTCTGAAACACTCTTTCTGTAGAAACTGCAATTGGACATTCTGAGCGCTAAGAGGCCTCTATTGGGAAAAATAATATCTTCAAATAAAAACTACCAGAAGCATTGTGTGAAACTTATTTCTGATATGTTCATTAAGCCAACAGAGTTAAACCATACTTTTGATTGCGCAGTTCTGAACACTCTTTCTGTGGAAAATGCAAGTGGACATTCGGAGCGCTAAGAGGGTAATAGTGGAAATAGGAATATATTCAAATATAAACTACACAGTAGCATTCTGTGAAAATTCTTTCTGTTCTGTGCATTCAACTAACAGAGTTGAACCTTACTTTTGATTGAGCCGTTCTGAAACACTCTTTCTGTAGAAACTGCAATTGGACATGCTAAGCGCTAAGAGGCCTACATTGGGAAAAAGAATATCTTCAAATAAAAACTACACAGATGCATTCCGTGAAACTTATTTCTGATCTGTAAATTCAGTTAACAGAGTTAAAACATACTTTTGATTGAGCAGTTTTGAAACACTCTGTCTGTAGAAAATGCAACTGGACATTCGTAGCGCTAATTGGGTAATACTGGAAAAAAGAATATGTTCAAATATAAACTACACAGAAGCATTGTATGAAACTTCTTTCTGTTCTGTGCATTCAACTAACAGAGTTGAACCTTACTTTTGATTGAGCCGTTCTGAAACACTCTTTCTGTAGAAACTGCAATTGGACATTCTGAGCGCTAGGAGGCCTATATTGGGAAAAAGAATGTCTACAAATAAAAACTACAGAGAAGAATTGTGTGAAACTTCTTTCTGTTCTGTTTGTTCAACTAAAAGATTTGAACCTTAGTTTTGATTGAGCCGTTCTGAAACACTCTTTCTGTAGAAAATGCAAGTGGAGATTTTGAGCGCTAAGAGGGTAATAGTGGAAAAAGGAATGTCTCCAAATATAACCTACACAGAATCATTTTGTGAAACTTCTTTCTGATCTGTGCATTCAGCTACCAGAGTTAAACCATACTTTTGATTCAGCAGATCTGAACACTCTTTCTGTAGAAAATGCAACTGGACATTTGGAGCGCTAAGAGAGTAGTAGTGGAAAAAGGAATATATTCAAATATAAACCACACAGAAGCATTCTGTGAAACTTCTTTCTGATCTGAGCATTCAGCTAACAGAGTTAAACCATACTTTTGATTGAGCAGTTTTGAAACACTCTGTCTGTAGAAAATGCAACTGGACATTCGTAGCGCTAAGTGGGTAATAGTGGAAAAAAGAATATGTTCAAATATAAACTACACAGAAGCATTGTATGAAACTCCTTTCTGTTCTGTGCATTCAACTAACAGAGTTGAACCTTACTTTTGATTGAGCCTTTCTGAAACACTCTTTCTGTAGAAACTGCAATTGGACATTCTGAGCGCTAAGAGGCCTCTATTGGGAAAAATAATATCTTCAAATAAAAACTACACAGAAGCATTGTGTGAAACTTATTTCTGATATGTTCATTAAGCTAACAGAGTTAAACCATACTTTTGATTGCGCAGTTCTCAACACTCTTTCTGTAGAAAATGCAAGTGGACATTCGGAGCGCTAAGAGGGTAATTGTGGAAAAAGGAATATATTCAAATATAAACTACACAGTAGCATTCTGTGAAAATCCTTTCTGTTCTGTGCATTCAACTAACAGAGTTGAACCTTACTTTTGATTGAGCCGTTCTGAAACACTCTTTCTGTAGAAACTGCAATTTTACATGCTAAGCGCTAAGAGGCCTACATTGGGAAAAATAATATCTTCAAATAAAAACTACACAGATGCATTCTGTGAAACTTATATCTGATCTGTAAATTCAGTTAACAGAGATAAAGCATATTTTTGATTGAGCAGTTATGAAACACTCTTTTTGTAGAAAATGCAAGTGGAGATTCGGAGCGCTAAGAGGGTAATAGTGGAAAAAGGAATATCTTCAAACATAAACTACACAGAATCATTCGGTGAAACTTCTTTCTGATCTGTGCATTCAGCTAACAGAGTTAAACCATACTTTTGATTGAGCAGATCTGAACACTCTTTCTGTAGAAAATGCAACTGGACATTTGGAGCGCTAAGAGCGTAGTAGTGGAAAAAGGAATATATTCAAATATAAACTACACAGAAGCATTCTGTGAAACTTCTTTCTGATCTGAGCATTCAGCTAACAGAGTTAAAACATACTTTTGATTGAGCAGTTTTGAAACACTCTGTCTGTAGAAAATGCAACTGGACATTCGTAGCGCTAATTGGGTAATACTGGAAAAAAGAATATGTTCAAATATAAACTACACAGAAGCATTGTATGAAACTCCTTTCTGTTCTGTGCATTCAACTAACAGAGTTGAACCTTACTTTTGATTGAGCCGTTCTGAAACACTCTTTCTGTAGAAACTGCAATTGGACATTCTGAGCGCTAGGAGGCCTATATTGGGAAAAAGAATGTCTACAAATAAAAACTACAGAGAAGAATTGTGTGAAACTTCTTTCTGTTCTGTTTGTTCAACTAAAAGATTTGAACCTTAGTTTTGATTGAGCCGTTCTGAAACACTCTTTCTGTAGAAAATGCAAGTGGAGATTCGGAGCGCTAAGAGGGTAATAGTGGGAAAAGGAATGTCTCCAAATATAACCTACACAGAATCATTTTGTGAAACTTCTTTCTGATCTGTGCATTCAGCTACCAGAGTTAAACCATACTTTTGATTCAGCAGATCTGAACACTCTTTCTGTAGAAAATGCAACTGGACATTTGGAGCGCTAAGAGAGTAGTAGTGGAAAAAGGAATATATTCAAATATAAACCACACAGAAGCATTCTGTGAAACTTCTTTCTGATCTGAGCATTCAGCTAACAGAGTTAAACCATACTTTTGATTGAGCAGTTTTGAAACACTCTGTCTGTAGAAAATGCAACTGGACATTCGTAGCGCTAAGTGGGTAATAGTGGAAAAAAGAATATGTTCAAATATAAACTACACAGAAGCATTGTATGAAACTCCTTTCTGTTCTGTGCATTCAACTAACAGAGTTGAACCTTACTTTTGATTGAGCCTTTCTGAAACACTCTTTCTGTAGAAACTGCAATTGGACATTCTGAGCGCTAAGAGGTCTCTATTGGGAAAAATAATACCTTCAAATAAAAACTACAGAGAAGCATTGTGTGAAACTTATTTCTGATATGTTCATTAGGCTAACAGAGTTAAACCATACTTTTGATTGCGCAGTTCTGAACACTTTCTGTAGAAAATGCAAGTGGACATTCGGAGCGCTAAGAGGGTAATAGTGGAAAAAGGAATATATTCAAATATAAACTACACAGTAGCATTCTTTGAAAACTCTTACTGTTCTGTGCATTCAGCTAACAGAGTTGAACCTTACTTTTGATTGAGCCGTTCTGAAACACTCTTTCTGTAGAAACTGCAATTGGACATGCTAAGCGCTAAGAGGCCTACACTGCGAAAAAGAATATCTTCAAATAAAAACTACACAGATGCATTCTGTGAAACTTATTTCTGATCTGTAAATTCAGTTAACAGAGATAAAACGTATTTTTGATTGAGCAGTTATGAAACACTCTTTTTGTAGTAAATGCATATGGAGATTCGGAGCGCTAAGTGGGTAACAGTGGAAAAAGGAATGTCTTCAAATATAAACTACACAGAATCATTCGGTGAAACTTCTTTCTGATCTGTGCATTCAGCTAACAGAGTTAAACCATACTTTTGATTGAGCAGATCTGAACACTCTTTATGTAGAAAATGCAACTGGACATTTGGAGCGCTAAGTGCGTATTAGTGGAAAAAGGAATATATTCAAATATAAACAACACAGAAGCATTCTGTGAAACTTCTTTATGATCTGAGCATTCAGCTAACAGAGTTAAACCATACTTTTGATTGAGCAGTTTTGAAACACTCTGTCTGTAGAAAATGCAACTGGACATTCATAGCGCTAAGTGGGTAATAGTGGAAAAAAGAATATGTTCAAATATAAACTACACAGAATCATTCTGTGAAACTTCTTGCTGTTCTGTGCATTCAACTAACAGAGTTGAACCTTACTTTTGATTGAGCCATTCTGAAACACTCTTTCTGTAGAAACTGCAATTGGACATTCTGAGCGCTAAGAGGCCTATATTGGGAAAAAGAATGTCTACAAATAAAAACTACACAGAAAAATTGTGTGAAACTTCTTTCTGTTCTGTTTGTTCAACTAAAAGAGTTGAATCTTAGTTTTGATTCAGCCGATCTGAAACACTCTTTCTGTAGAAAATGCAAGTGGAGATTCGGAGCGCTAGGAGGGTAATAGTGGAAAAAGGAATGTCTCCAAATATAAACTACACAGAATCATTCTGTGAAACTTCTTTCTTATCTGTGCATTCAGCTAACAGAGTTAAACCATACTTTTGATTCAGCAGATCTGAACACTCTTTCTGTAGAAAATGCAACTGGACATTTGGAGTGCTAAGAGGGTAGTAGTGGAAAAAGGAATATATTCAAATATAAACTACACAGAAGCATTCTGTGAAACTTCTTTCTGATCTGAGCATTCAGCTAACAGAGTTAAACCATACTTTTGATTGAGCAGTTTTGAAACACTCTGTCTGTAGAAAATGCAACTGGACATTCGTAGCGCTAAGTGGGTAATAGTGGAAAAAAGAATATGTTCAAATATAAACTACACAGAAGCACTGTATGAAACTTCTTTCTGTTCTGTGCATTCAACTAACAGAGTTGAACCTTACTTTTGATTGAGCCTTTCTGAAACACTCTTTCTGTAGAAACTGCAATTGGACATTCTGAGCGCTAAGAGGCCTCTATTGGGAAAAATAATATCTTCAAATAAAAACTACCAGAAGCATTGTGTGAAACTTATTTCTGATATGTTCATTAAGCCAACAGAGTTAAACCATACTTTTGATAGCGCAGTTCTGAACACTCTTTCTGTGGAAAATGCAAGTGGACATTCGGAGCGCTAAGAGGGTAATAGTGGAAATAGGAATATATTCAAATATAAACTACACAGTAGCATTCTGTGAAAATCCTTTCTGTTCTGTGCATTCAACTAACAGAGTTGAACCTTACTTTTGATTGAGCCGTTCTGAAACACTCTTTCTGTAGAAACTGCAATTTTACATGCTAAGCGCTAAGAGGCCTACATTGGGAAAAATAATATCTTCAAATAAAAACTACACAGATGCATTCTGTGAAACTTATATCTGATCTGTAAATTCAGTTAACAGAGATAAAGCATATTTTTGATTGAGCAGTTATGAAACACTCTTTTTGTAGAAAATGCAAGTGGAGATTCGGAGCGCTAAGAGGGTAATAGTGGAAAAAGGAATATCTTCAAACATAAACTACACAGAATCATTCGGTGAAACTTCTTTCTGATCTGTGCATTCAGCTAACAGAGTTAAACCATACTTTTGATTGAGCAGATCTGAACACTCTTTCTGTAGAAAATGCAACTGGACATTTGGAGCGCTAAGAGCGTAGTAGTGGAAAAAGGAATATATTCAAATATAAACTACACAGAAGCATTCTGTGAAACTTCTTTCTGATCTGAGCATTCAGCTAACAGAGTTAAAACATACTTTTGATTGAGCAGTTTTGAAACACTCTGTCTGTAGAAAATGCAACTGGACATTCGTAGCGCTAATTGGGTAATACTGGAAAAAAGAATATGTTCAAATATAAACTACACAGAAGCATTGTATGAAACTCCTTTCTGTTCTGTGCATTCAACTAACAGAGTTGAACCTTACTTTTGATTGAGCCGTTCTGAAACACTCTTTCTGTAGAAACTGCAATTGGACATTCTGAGCGCTAGGAGGCCTATATTGGGAAAAAGAATGTCTACAAATAAAAACTACAGAGAAGAATTGTGTGAAACTTCTTTCTGTTCTGTTTGTTCAACTAAAAGATTTGAACCTTAGTTTTGATTGAGCCGTTCTGAAACACTCTTTCTGTAGAAAATGCAAGTGGAGATTCGGAGCGCTAAGAGGGTAATAGTGGGAAAAGGAATGTCTCCAAATATAACCTACACAGAATCATTTTGTGAAACTTCTTTCTGATCTGTGCATTCAGCTACCAGAGTTAAACCATACTTTTGATTCAGCAGATCTGAACACTCTTTCTGTAGAAAATGCAACTGGACATTTGGAGCGCTAAGAGAGTAGTAGTGGAAAAAGGAATATATTCAAATATAAACCACACAGAAGCATTCTGTGAAACTTCTTTCTGATCTGAGCATTCAGCTAACAGAGTTAAACCATACTTTTGATTGAGCAGTTTTGAAACACTCTGTCTGTAGAAAATGCAACTGGACATTCGTAGCGCTAAGTGGGTAATAGTGGAAAAAAGAATATGTTCAAATATAAACTACACAGAAGCATTGTATGAAACTCCTTTCTGTTCTGTGCATTCAACTAACAGAGTTGAACCTTACTTTTGATTGAGCCTTTCTGAAACACTCTTTCTGTAGAAACTGCAATTGGACATTCTGAGCGCTAAGAGGTCTCTATTGGGAAAAATAATACCTTCAAATAAAAACTACAGAGAAGCATTGTGTGAAACTTATTTCTGATATGTTCATTAGGCTAACAGAGTTAAACCATACTTTTGATTGCGCATTTCTGAACACTTTCTGTAGAAAATGCAAGTGGACATTCGGAGCGCTAAGAGGGTAATAGTGGAAAAAGGAATATATTCAAATATAAACTACACAGTAGCATTCTGTGAAAACTCTTACTGTTCTGTGCATTCAGCTAACAGAGTTGAACCTTACTTTTGATTGAGCCGTTCTGAAACACTCTTTCTGTAGAAACTGCAATTGGACATGCTAAGCGCTAAGAGGCCTACACTGGGAAAAAGAATATCTTCAAATAAAAACTACACAGATGCATTCTGTGAAACTTATTTCTGATCTGTAAATTCAGTTAACAGAGATAAAACATATTTTTGATTGAGCAGTTATGAAACACTCTTTTTGTAGTAAATGCAAGTGGAGATTCGGAGCGCTAACAGGGTAGTAGTGGAAAAAGGAATGTCTTCAATTATAAACTACACAGAATCATTCGGTGAAACTTCTTTCTGATCTGTGCATTCAGCTAACAGAGTTAAACCATACTTTTGATTGAGCAGATCTGAACACTCTTTCTGTAGAAAATGCAACTGGACATTTGGAGCGCTAAGTGCGTATTAGTGGAAAAAGGAATATATTCAAATATAAACAACACAGAAGCATTCTGTGAAACTTCTTTATGATCTGAGCATTAAGCTAACAGAGTTAAACCATACTTTTGATTGCGCAGTTCTGAACACTCTTTCTGTAGAAAATGCAAGTGGACATTCGGAGCGCTAAGAGGGTAATAGTGGAAAAAGGAATATATTCAAATATAAACTACACAGTAGCATTCTGTGAAAATACTTTCTGTTCTGTGCATTCAACTAACAGAGTTGAACCTTACTTTTGATTGAGCCGTTCTGAAACACTCTTTCTGTAGAAACTGCAATTGGACATGCTAAGCGCTAAGAGGCCTACATTGGGAAAAAGAATATCTTCAAATAAAAACTACACAGATGCATTCTGTGAAACTTATTTCTGATCTGTAAATTCAGTTAACAGAGATAAAGCATATTTTTGATTGAGCAGTTATGAAACACTCTTTTTGTAGAAAATGCAAGTGGAGATTCGGAGCGCTAAGAGGGTAATAGTGGAAAAAGGAATGTCTTCAAATATAAACTACACAGAATCATTCGGTGAAACTTCTTTCTGATCTGTGCATTCAGCTAACAGAGTTAAACCATACTTTTGATTGAGCAGATCTGAACACTCTTTCTGTAGAAAATGCAACTGGACATTTGGAGCGCTAAGAGCGTAGTAGTGGAAAAAGGAATATATTCAAATATAAACTACACAGAAGCATTCTGTGAAACTTCTTTCTGATCTGAGCATTCAGCTAACAGAGTTAAACCATACTTTGATTGAGCAGTTTTGAAACACTCTGTCTGTAGAAAATGCAACTGGACATTCGTAGCGCTAAGTGGGTAATAGTGGAAAAAAGAATATGTTCAAATATAAACTACACAGAAGCATTGTATGAAACTTCTTTCTGTTCTGTGCATTCAACTAACAGAGTTGAACCTTACTTTTGATTGAGCCGTTCTGAAACACTCTTTCTGTAGAAACTGCAATTGGACATTCTGAGCGCTAAGAGGCCTATATTGGGAAAAAGAATGCCTACAAATAAAAACTACACAGAAGAATTGTGTGAAACTTCTTTCTGTTCTGTTTGTTCAACTAAGAGAGTTGAACCTTAGTTTTGATTGAGCCGTTCTGAAACACTCTTTCTGTAGAAAATGCAAGTGGAGATTCGGAGCGCTAAGAGGGTAATAGTGGAAAAAGGAATGTCTCCAAATATAAACTACACAGAATAATTCTGTGAAACTTCTTTCTGATCTGTGCATTCAGCTAACAGAGTTAAACCATACTTTTGATTGAGCAGTTTTGAAACACTCTGTCTGTAGAAAATGCACCTGGACATTTGTAGCGCTAAGTGGGTAATAGTGGAAAAAAGAATATGTTCAAATATAAACTACACAGAAGCATTGTATGAAACTTCTTTCTGTTCTTTGCATTCAACTAACAGAGTTGAACCTTACTTTTGATTGAGCCGTTCTGAAACACTCTTTCTGTAGAAACTGCAATTGGACATTCTGAGCGCTAAGAGGCATATATTGGGAAAAAGAATGTCTACAAATAAAAACTACACAGAAGAATTGTGTGAAACTTCTTTCTGTTCTGTTTGTTCAACTAAAAGAGTTGAACCTTAGTTTTGATTGAGCCGTTCTGAAACACTCTTTCTGTAGAAAATGCAACTGGACATTTTGAGCGCTAAGAGATTAGTAGTGGAAAAAGGAATATATTCAAATATAAACTACACAGAAGCATTCTGTGAAACTTCTTTCTGATCTGAGCATTCAGCTAACAGAGTTAAACCATACTTTTGATTGAGCAGTTTTGAAACACTCTGTCTGTAGAAAATGCAACTGGACATTCGTAGCGCTAAGTGGGTAATAGTGGAAAAAAGAATATGTTCAAATATAAACTACACAGAAGCATTGTATGAAACTTCTCTCTGTTCTGTGCATTCAACTAACAGAGTTGAACCTTACTTTTGATTGAGCCTTTCTGAAACACTCTTTCTGTAGAAACTGCAATTGGACATTCTGAGCGCTAAGAGGCCTCTATTGGGAAAAATAATATCTTCAAATAAAAACTACACAGAAGCATTGAGTGAAACTTATTTCTGATATGTTCATTAAGCTAACAGAGTTAAACCATACTTTTGATTGCGCAGTTCTGAACACTCTTTCTGTAGAAAATGCAAGTGGACATTCGGAGCGCTAAGAGGGTAATAGTGGAAAAAGGAATATAATCAAATATAAACTACACAGTAGCATTCTGTGAAAATTCTTTCTGTTCTGTGCATTCAACTAACAGAGTTGAACCTTACTTTTGATTGAGCCGTTCTGAAACACTCTTTCTGTAGAAACTGCAATTGGACATGCTGAGCGCTAAGAGGCCTACATTGGGAAAAAGAATATCTTCAAATAAAAACTACACAGATGCATTCTGTGAAACTTATTTCTGATCTGTAAATTCAGTTAACAGAGATAAAACATATTTTTGATTGAGCAGTTATGAAACACTCTTTTTGTAGAAAATGCAAGTGGAGATTCGGAGCGCTAAGAGGGTAATAGTGGAAAAAGGAATGTCTTCAAATATAAACTGCACAGAATCATTCGGTGAAACTTCTTTCTGATCTGTGCATTCAGCTAACAGAGTTAAACCATACTTTTGATTGAGCAGATCTGAACACTCTTTCTGTAGAAAATGCAACTGGACATTTGGAGCGCTAAGAGCGTAGTAGTGGAAAAAGGAATATATTCAAATATAAACTACACAGAAGCATTCTGTGAAACTTCTTTCTGATCTGAGCATTCAGCTAACAGAGTTAAACCATACTTTTATTGAGCAGTTTTGAAACACTCTGTCTGTAGAAAATGCAACTGGACATTCGTAGCGCTAAGTGGGTAATAGTGGAAAAAAGAATATGTTCAAATATAAACTACACAGAAGCATTCTGTGAAACTTCTTTCTGTTCTGTGCATTCAACTAACAGAGTTGAACCTTACTTTTGATTGAGCCGTTCTGAAACACTCTTTCTGTAGAAACTGCAATTGGACATTCTGAGCGCTAAGAGGCCTATATTGGGAAAAAGAATGTCTAAAAATAAAAACTACACAGAAGAATTGTGTGAAACTTCTTTCTGTTCTGTTTGTTCAACTAAAAGAGTTGAACCTTA
This sequence comes from Symphalangus syndactylus, assembly GCF_028878055.3. Taxonomy (NCBI): domain Eukaryota; kingdom Metazoa; phylum Chordata; class Mammalia; order Primates; family Hylobatidae; genus Symphalangus; species Symphalangus syndactylus. The sequence goes on along the minus strand of NC_072447.2, from coordinate 13,249,671 downwards.
GTTTTGATTGACCCGTTCTGAATCACTCTTTCTGTAGAAAATGCAAGTGGAGATTCGGAGCGCTAAGAGGGTAATAGTGGAAAAAGGAATGTCTCCAAATATAAACTACACAGAATCATTCTGTGAAACTTCTTTCTGTTCTGTGAATTCAGCTAACAGAGTTAAAACATACTTTTGATTCAGCAGATTTGAACACTCTTTCTGTAGAAAATGCAACTGGACATTTGGAGCGCTAAGAGAGTAGTAGTGGAAAAAGGAATATATTCAAATATAAACTACACAGAAGCATTCTGTGAAACTTCTTTCTGATCTGAGCATTCAGCTAACAGAGTTAAAGCATACTTTTGATTGAGCAGTTTTGAAACACTGTGTCTGTAGAAAATGCAACTGGACATTCGTAGCGCTAAGTGGGTAATAGTGGAAAAAAGAATATGTTCAAATATAAACTACACAGAAGCATTGTATGAAACTTCTTTCTGTTCTGTGCATTCAACTAACAGAGTTGAACCTTACTTTTGATTGAGCCTTTCTGAAACACTCTTTCTGTAGAAACTGCAATTGGACATTCTGAGCGGTAAGAGGACTCTATTGGGAAAAATAATATCTTCAAATAAAAACTACCAGAAGCATTGTGTGAAACTTATTTCTGATATGTTCATTAAGCTAACAGAGTTAAACCATACTTTTGATTGCGCAGTTCTGAACACACTTTCTGTAGAAAATTCAAGTGGACATTCGGAGCGCTAAGAGGGTAATAGTGGAAAAAGGAATATATTCAAATATAAACTACACAGTAGCATTCTGTGAAAATTCTTTCTGTTCTGTGCATTCAATTAACAGAGTTGAACCTTACTTTTGATTGAGCCGTTCTGAAACACTCTTTCTGTAGAAACTGCAATTGGACATGCTAAGCGCTAAGAGGCCTACATTGGAAAAAAGAATATCTTCAAATAAAAACTACACAGATGCATTCTGTGAAACTTATTTCTGATCTGTAAATTCAGTTAACAGAGATAAAACATATTTTTGATTGAGCAGTTATGAAACACTCTTTTTGTAGAAAATGCAAGTGGAGATTCGGAGCGCTAAGAGGGTAATAGTGGAAAAAGGAATGTCTCCAAATATAAACTACACAGAATCATTCTGTGAAACTTCTTTCTGTTCTGTGCATTCAGCTAACAGAGTTAAAACATACTTTTGATTCAGCAGATCTGAACACTCTTTCTGTAGAAAATGCAACTGGACATTTGGAGCGCTAAGAGAGTAGTAGTGGAAAAAGGAATATATTCAGATATAAACTACACAGAAGCATTCTGTGAAACTTCTTTCTGATCTGAGCATTCAGCTAACAGAGTTAAAGCATACTTTTGATTGAGCAGTTTTGAAAAACTCTGTCTGTAGGAAATGCAACTGGACATTCGTAGCGCGAAGTGGGTAATAGTGGAAAAAAGAATATGTTCAAATATAAACTACACAGAAGCATTGTATGAAACTTCTTTCTGTTCAGTGCATTCAACTAACAGTGTTGAACCTTACTTTTGATTGAGCCGTTCTGAAACACTCTTTCTGTAGAAACTGCAATTGGACATTCTGAGCGCTAAGAGGCCTATATTGGGAAAAAGAATGTCTACAAATAAAAACTACACAGAAGAATTGTGTGAAACTTCTTTCTGTTCTGTTTGTTCAACTAAAAGTGTTGAACCTTAGTTTTGATTGAGCCGTTCTGAAACACTCTTTCTGTAGAAAATGCAAGTGGAGATTCGGAGCGCTAAGAGGGTAATAGTGGAAAAAGGAATGTCTCCAAATGTAAACTACACAGAATCATTCTGTGAAACTTCTTTTTATCTGTGCATTCAGCTAACAGAGTTAAACCATACTTTTGATTGAGCAGTTTTGAAACACTCAGTCTGTAGAAAATGCAACTGGACATTCGTAGCGCTAAGTGGGTAATAGTGGAAAAAAGAATATGTTCAAATATAAACTACACAGAAGCATTGTATGAAACTACTTTCTGTTCTGTGCATTCAACTAACAGAGTTGAACCTTACTTTTGATTGAGCCGTTCTGAAACACTCTTTCTGTAGAAACTGCAATTGGACATTCTGAGCGCTAAGATTCCTATATTGGGAAAAAGAATGTCTACAAATAAAAACTACACAGAAGAATTGTGTGAAACTTCTTTCTGTTCTGTTTGTTCAACTAAAAGAGTTGAACCTTAGTTTTGATTGAGCCGTTCTGAATCACTCTTTCTGTAGAAAATGCAAGTGGAGATTCGGAGCGCTAAGAGGGTAATAGTGGAAAAAGGAATGTCTCCAAATATAAACTACACAGAATCATTCTGTGAAACTTCTTTCTGATCTGTGCATTCAGCTAACAGAGTTAAACCATACTTTTGATTGAGCAGATCTGAACACTCTTTCTGTAGAAAATGCAACTGGAAATTTGGAGCGCTAAGAGCGTAGTAGTGGAAAAAGGAATATATTCAAATATAAACTACACAGAAGCATTCTGTGAAACTTCTTTCTGATCTGAGCATTCAGCTAACAGAGTTAAACCATACTTTTGATTGAGCAGTTGTGAAACACTCTGTCTGTAGAAAATGCAACTGGACATTCGTAGCGCTAAGTGGGTAATAGTGGAGAAAAGAATATGTTCAAATATAAACTACACAGAAGCATTGTATGAAACTTCTTTTTGTTCTGTGCATTCAACTAACAGAGTTGAACCTTACTTTTGATTGAGCCTTTCTGAAACAATCTTTCTGTAGAAACTGCAATTGGACATTCTGAGCGCTAAGAGGCCTCTATTGGGAAAAATAATATCTTCAAATAAAAACTACACAGAAGCATTGTGTGAAACTTATTTCTGATATGTTCATTAAGCTAACAGATTTAAACCATACTTTTGATTGCGCAGTTCTGAACACTCTTTCTGTAGAAAATGCAAGTGGACATTCGGAGCGCTAAGAGGGTAATAGTGGAAAAAGAAATATATTCAAATATAAACTACACAGTAGCATTCTGTGAAAATTCTTTCTGTTCTGTGCATTCAACCAACAGAGTTGAACCTTACTTTTGATTGAGCCGTTCTGAATCACTCTTTCTGTAGAAACTGCAATTGGACATTCTGAGCGCTAAGATTCCTATATTGGGAAAAAGAATGTCTACAAATAAAAACTACACAGAAGAATTGTGTGAAACTTCTTTCTGTTCTGTTTGTTCAACTAAAAGAGTTGAACCTTAGTTTTGATTGAGCCGTTCTGAATCACTCTGTAGAAAATGCAAGTGGAGATTCGGAGCGCTAAGAGGGTAATAGTGGAAAAAGGAATGTCTCCAAATATAAACTACACAGAATCATTCTGTGAAACTTCTTTCTGATCTGTGCATTCAGCTAACAGAGTTAAACCATACTTTTGATTGAGCAGTTTTGAAACACTCTGTCTGTAGAAAATGCAACTGGACATTCGTAGCGCTAAGTGGGTAATAGTGGAAAAAAGAATATGTTCAAATATAAACTACACAGAAGCATTGTATGAAACTTCTTTCTGTTCTGTGCATTCAACTAACAGAGTTGAACCTTACTTTTGATTGACCCTTTCTGAAACACTCTTTCTGTAGAAGCTGCAATTGGACATTCTGAGCACTAAGAGGCCTCTATTGGGAAAAATAATATCTTCAAATAAAAACTACACAGAAGCATTGTGTGAAACTTATTTCTGATATGTTCATTAAGCTAACAGAGTTAAACCATACTTTTGATTGCGCAGTTCTGAACACTCTTTCTGTAGAAAATGCAAGTGGACATTCGGAGCGCTAAGAGGGTAATAGTGGAAAAAGGAATATATTCAAATATAAACTACACAGTAGCATTCTGTGAAAACTCTTTCTGTTCTGTGCATGCAGCTAACAGAGTTGAACCTTACTTTTGATTGAGCCGTTCTGAAACACTCTTTCTGTAGAAACTGCAATTGGACATGCTAAGCGCTAAGAGGCCTACATTGGGAAAAAGAATATCTTCAAATAAAAACTACACAGATGCATTCTGTGAAACTTTTTTCTGATCTGTAAATTCAGTTAACGGAGATAAAACATATTTTTGATGGAGCAGTTATGAAACACTCTTTTTGTAGTAAATACAAGTGGAGATTCGGAGCCCTAAGAGGGTAATAGTGGAAAAAGGAATGTTTTCAAATATAAACTACACAGAATCATTCGGTGAAACTTCTTTCTGCTCTGTGCATTCAGCTAACAGAGTTAAACCATACTTTTGATTGAGCAGATCTGAACACTCTTTCTGTAGAAAATGCAACTGGACATTTGGAGCGCTAAGAGCGTAGTAGTGGAAAAAGGAATATATTCAAATATAAACTACACAGAAGCATTCTGTGAAACTTCTTTCTGATCTGAGCATTCAGCTAACAGAGTTAAACCATACTTTTGATTGAGCAGTTTTGAAACACTCTGTCTGTAGAAAATGCAACTGGACATTCGTAGCGCTAAGTGGGTAATAGTGGAAAAAAGAATATGTTCAAATATAAACTACACAGAAGCATTCTGTGAAACTTCTTGCTGTTCTGTGCATTCAACTAACAGAGTTGAACCTTACTTTTGATTGAGCCGTTCTGAAACACTCTTTCTGTAGAAACTGCAATTGGACATTCTGAGCGCTAAGAGGCCTATATTGGGAAAAAGAATGTCTACAAATAAAAACTACACAGAAGAATTGTGTGAAACTTCTTTCTGTTCTGTTTGTTCAACTAAAAGAGTTGAACCTTAGTTTTGATTGAGCCGTTCTGAAACACTCTTTCTGTAGAAAATGCAAGTGGAGATTCGGAGCGCTAAGAGGGTAATAGTGGAAAAAGGAATGTCTCCAAATATAAACTACACAGAATCATTCTGTGAAACTTCTTTCTGATCTGTGCATTCAGCTAACAGAGTTAAACCATACTTTTGATTGAGCAGATCTGAACACTCTTTCTGTAGAAAATGCAACTGGACATTTGGAGCGCTAAGAGAGTAGTAGTGGAAAAAGGAATATATTCAAATATAAACTACACAGAAGCATTCTGTGAGACTTCTTTCTGATCTGAGCATTCAGCTAACAGAGTTAAACCATACTTTTGATTGAGCAGTTTTGAAACACTCTGTCTGTAGAAAATGCAACTGGACATTCGTAGCGCTAAGTGGGTAATAGTGGAAAAAAGAATATGTTCAAATATAAACTACACAGAAGCATTGTATGAAACTTCTTTCTGTTCTGTGCATTCAACTAACAGAGTTGAACCTTACTTTTGATTGAGCCTTTCTGAAACACTCTTTCTGTAGAAAATGCAATTGGACATTCTGAGCGCTAAGAGGCATATATTGGGAAAAATAATATATTCAAATAAAAACTACACAGAAGCATTGTGTGAAACTTATTTCTGATATGTTCATTAAGCTAACAGAGTTAAACCACACTTTTGATTGCGCAGTTCTGAACACTCTTTCTGTAGAAAATGCAAGTGGACATTCTGAGCGCTAAGTGGGTAATAGTGGAAAAAGGAATATATTCAAATATAAACTACACAGTAGCATTCTGTGAAAATTCTTTCTGTTCTGTGCATTCAACTAACAGAGTTGAACCTTACTTTTGATTGAGCCGTTCTGAAACACTCTTTCTGTAGAGACTGCAATTGGACATGCTAAGCGCTAAGAGGCCTACATTGGGAAAAAGAATATCTTCAAATAAAAACTACACAGATGCATTCTGTGGAACTTATTTCTGATCTTTAAATTCAGTTAACAGAGATAAAACATATTTTGGATTGAGCAGTTATGAAACACTCTTTTTGTAGAAAATGCAAGTGGAGATTCGGAGCGCTAAGTGGGTAATAGTGGAAAAAGGAATGTCTTCAAATATAAACTACACAGAATCATTCGGTGAAACTTCTTTCTGATCTGTGCATTCAGCTAACAGAGTTAAACCATACTTTTGATTGAGCAGATCTGAACACTCTTTCTGTAGAAAATGCAACTGGACATTTGGAGCGCTAAGAGCGTAGTAGTGGAAAAAGGAATATATTCAAATATAAACTACACAGAAGCATTCTGTGAAACTTCTTTCTGATCTGAGCATTCAGCTAACAGAGTTAAACCATACTTTTGATTGAGCAGTTTTGAAACACTCTGTCTGTAGAAAATGCAACTGGACATTCGTAGCGCTAAGTGGGTAATAGTGGAAAAAAGAATATGTTCAAACATAAACTACACAGAAGCATTGTATGAAACTTCTTTCTGTTCTGTGCATTCAACTAACAGAGTTGAACCTTACTTTTGATTGAGCCGTTCTGAAACACTCTTTCTGTAGAAACTGCAATTGGACATTCTGAGCGCTAAGAGGCCTATATTGGGAAAAAGAATGTCTACAAATAAAAACTACACAGAAGAATTGTGTGAAACTACTTTCTGTTCTGTTTGTTCAACTAAAAGAGTTGAACCTTACTTTTGATTGAGCCGTTCTGAAACACTCTTTCTGTAGAAAATGCAAGTGGAGATTCGGAGCGCTAAGAGGGTAATAGTGGAAAAAGGAATATATTCAAATATAAACTACACAGTAGCATTTTGTGAAAATTCTTTCTGTTCTGTGCATTCAACTAACAGAGTTGAACCGTACTTTTGATTGAGCCGTTCTGAAACACTCTTTCTGTAGAAACTGCAATTGGACATGCTAAGCGCTAAGAGGCCTACATTGGGAAAAAGAATATCTTCAAATAAAAACTACACAGATGCATTCTGTGAAACTTATTTCTGATCTGTAAATTCAGTTAACAGAGATAAAACATATTTTTGATTGAGCAGTTATGAAACACTCTTTTTGTAGAAAATGCAAGTGGAGATTCGGAGCGCTAAGAGGGTAATAGTGGAAAAAGGAATGTCTTCAAATATAAACTACACAGAATCATACGGTGAAACTTATTTCTGATCTGTGCATTCAGCTAACAGAGTTAAACCATACTTTTGATTGAGCAGATCTGAACACTCTTTCTGTAGAAAATGCAACTGGACATTTGCAGCGCTGAGAGCGTAGTAGTGGAAAAAGGAATATATTCAAATATAAACTACACAGAAGCATTCTGTGAAACTTCTTTCTGATCTGAGCATACAGCTAACAGAGTTAAACCATACTTTTGATTGAGCAGTTTTGAAACACTCTGTCTGTAGAAAATGCAACTGGACATTCGTAGCGCTAAGTGGGTAATAGTGGAAAAAAGAATATGTTCAAATATAAACTACACAGAAGCATTGTATGAAACTTCTTTCTGTTCTGTGCATTCAACTAACAGAGTTGAACCTTACTTTTGATTGAGCCTTTCTGAAACTCTCTTTCTGTAGAAACTGCAATTGGGCATTCTGAGCGCTAAGAGGCCTCTATTGGGAAAAATAATATCTTCAAATAAAAACTACACAGAAGAATTGTGTGAAACTTATTTCTGATATGTTCATTAAGCTAACAGAGTTAAACCATACTTTTGATTGCGCAGTTCTGAACACTCTTTCTGTAGAAAATGCAAGTGGACATTCGGAGCGCTAAGAGGGTAATAGTGGAAAAAGGAATATATTCAAATATAAACTACAAAGTAGCATTCTGTGAAAACTCTTTCTGTTCTGTGCATGCAGCTAACAGAGTTGAACCTTAATTTTGATTGAGCCGTTCTGAAACACTCTTTCTGTAGAAACTGCAATTGGACATGCTAAGCGCTAAGAGGCCTACATTGGGAAAAAGAATATCTTCAAATAAAAACTACACAGATGCATTCTGTGAAACTTATTTCTGATCTGTAAATTCAGTTAACGGAAATAAAACATATTTTTGATTGAGCAGTTATGAAACACTCCTTTTGTAGAAAATGCAAGTGGAGATTCGGAGCGCTAAGAGGGTAATAGTGGAAAAAGGAATGTCTTCAAATATAAACTAAACAGAATCATTCGGTGAAACTTATTTCTGATCTGTGCATTCAGCTAACAGAGTTAAACCATACTTTTGATTGAGCAGATCTGAACACTCTTCCTGTTGAAAATGCAACTGGACATTTGGAGCGCTAAGAGCGTAGTAGTGGAAAAAGGAATATATTCAAATATAAACTACACAGAAGCATTCTGTGAAACTTCTTTCTGATCTGAGCATACAGCTAACAGAGTTAAACCATACTTTTGATTGAGCAGTTTTGAAACACTATGTCTGTAGAAAATGCAACTGGACATTCGTAGCGCTAAGTGGGTAATAGTGGAAAAAAGAATATGTTCAAATATAAACTACACAGAAGCATTGTATGAAACTTCTTTCTGTTCTGTGCATTCAACTAACAGAGTTGAACCTTACTTTTGATTGAGCCGTTCTGAAACACTCTTTCTGTAGAAACTGCAATTGGACATTCTGAGCGCTAAGAGGACTATATTGGGAAAAAGAATGCCTACAAATAAAAACTACACAGAAGAATTGTGTGAAACTTCTTTCTGTTCTGTTTGTTCAACTAAAAGAGTTGAACCTTACTTTTGATTGAGCCGTTCTGAAACACTCTTTCTGTAGAAAATGCAAGTGGAGATTCGGAGCGCTAAGAGGGTAATAGTGGAAAAAGGAATGTCTCCAAATATAAACTACACAGAATCATTCTGTGAAACTTTTTTCTTATCTGTGCATTCAGCTAACAGAGTTAAACCATACTTTTGATTGAGCATATCTGAACACTCTTTCTGTAGAAAATGCAACTGGACATTTGGAGCGCTAATAGAGTAGTAGTGGAAAAAGGAATATATTCAAATATAAACTACACAGAAACATTCTGTGAAACTTCTTTCTGATCTGAGCATTCAGCTAACAGAGTTAAACCATACTTTTGATTGAGCAGTTTTGAAACACTCTGTCTGTAGAAAATGCAACTGGACATTCGTAGCGCTAAGTGGGTAATAGTGGAAAAAAGAATATGTTCAAATATAAACTACACAGAAGCATTGTATGAAACTTCTTTCTGTTCTGTGCATTCAACTAACAGAGTTGAACCTTACATTTGATTGAGCCTTTCTGAAACACTCTTTCTGTAGAAACTGCAATTGGACATTCTGAGCGCTAAGAGGACCCTATTGGGAAAAATAATATCTTCAAATAAAAACTACACAGAAGCACTGTGTGAAACTTATTTCTGATATGTTCATTAAGCTAACAGAGTTAAACCATACTTTTGATTGCGCAGTTCTGAACACTCTTTCTGTAGAAAATGCAAATGGACATTCGGAGCGCTCACAGGGTAATAGTGGAAAAAGGAATATATTCAAATATAATCTACACAGTAGCATTTTGTGAAAATTCTTTCTGTTCTGTGCATTCAACTAACAGAGTTGAACCGTACTTTTGATTGAGCCGTTCTGAAACACTCTTTCTGTAGAAACTGCAATTGGACATGCTAAGCGCTAAGAGGCCTACATTGGGAAAAAGAATATCTTCAAATAAAAACTACACAGATGCATTCTGTGAAACTTATTTCTGATCTGTAAATTCAGTTAACAGAGATAAAACATATTTTTGATTGAGCAGTTATGAAACACTCTTTTTGTAGAAAATGCAAGTGGAGATTCGGAGCGCTAAGAGGGTAATAGTGGAAAAAGGAATGTCTTCAAATATAAACTACACAGAATCATTCGGTGAAACTTATTTCTGATCTGTGCATTCAGCTAACAGAGTTAAACCATACTTTTGATTGAGCAGATCTGAACACTCTTTCTGTAGAAAATGCAACTGGACATTTGCAGCGCTAAGAGCGTAGTAGTGGAAAAAGGAATATATTCAAATATAAACTACACAGAAGCATTCTGTGAAACTTCTTTCTGATCTGAGCATACAGCTAACAGAGTTAAACCATACTTTTGATTGAGCAGTTTTGAAACACTCTGTCTGTAGAAAATGCAACTGGACATTCGTAGCGCTAAGTGGGTAATAGTGGAAAAAAGAATATGTTCAAATATAAACTACACAGAAGCATTGTATGAAACTTCTTTCTGTTCTGTGCATTCAACCATCAGAGTTGAACCTTACTTTTGATTGAGCCGTTCTGAAACACTCTTTCTGTAGAAACTGCAATTGGACATTCTGAGCGCTAAGAGGCCTATATTGGGAAAAAGAATATCTACAAATAAAAACTACACAGAAGAATTGTGTGAAACTTCTTTCTGTTCTGTTTGTTCAACTAAAAGAGTTGAACCTTAGTTTTGATTGAGCCGTTCTGAAACACTCTTTCTGTAGAAAATGCAAGTGGAGATTCGGAGTGCTAAGAGTGTAATAGTGGAAAAAGTAATGTCTCCAAATATAAACTACACAGAATCATTCTGTGAAACTTCTTTCTTATCTGTGCATTCAGCTAACAGAGTTAAACCATACTTTTGATTGAGCAGATCTGAACACTCTTTCTGTAGAAAATGCAACTGGAAATTTGGAGCGCTAAGAGAGTAGTAGTGGAAAAAGGAATATATTCAAATATAAACTACACAGAAGCATTCTGTGAAACTTCTTTCTGATCTGAGCATTCAGCTAACAGAGTTAAACCATACTTTTGATTGAGCAGTTTTGAAACACTCTGTCTGTAGAAAATGCAACTGGACATTCGTAGCGCTAAGTGGGTAATAGTGGAGAAAAGAATATATTCAAATATAAACTACACAGAAGCATTGTATGAAACTTCTTTTTGTTCTGTGCATTCAACTAACAGAGTTGAACCTTACTTTTGATTGAGCCTTTCTGAAACACTCTTTCTGTAGAAACTGCAATTGGACATTCTGAGCGCTAAGAGGCCTCTATTGGGAAAAATAATATCTTCAAATAAAAACTACACAGAAGCATTGTGTGAAACTTATTTCTGATATGTTCATTAAGCTAACAGAGTTAAACCATACTTTTGATTGCACAGTTCTGAACACTCTTTCTGTAGAAAATACAAGTGGACATTCCGAGCGCTAAGAGGGTAATAGTGGAAAAAGGAATATATTCAAATATAAACTACACAGTAGCATTCTGTGAAAATTCTTTCTGTTCTGTGCATTCAACTAACAGAGTTGAACCTTACTTTTGATTGAGCCGTTCTGAAACACTCTTTCTGTAGAAACTGCAATTGGACATGCTAAGCACTAAGAGGCCTACATTGGGAAAAAGAATATCTTCAAATAAAAACTACACAGATGCATTCTGTGAAACTTATTTCTGATCTGTAAATTCAGTTAACAGAGATAAAACATATTTTTGATTGAGCAGTTATGAAACACTCTTTTTGTAGAAAATGCAACTGAACATTTGGAGCGCTAAGAGCGTAGTAGTGGAAAAAGGAATATATTCAAATATAAACTACACAGAAGCATTCTGTGAAACTTCTTTCTGATCTGAGCATTCAGCTAACAGAATAAAACCATACTTTTGATTTAACAGTTTTGAAACACTCTGTCTGTAGAAAATGCAACTGGACATTCGTAGCGCTAAGTGGGTAATAGTGGAAAAAAAATATGTTCAAATATAAACTACACAGAAGCATTGTATGAAACTTCTTTCTGTTCTGTGCATTCAACTAACAGAGTTGAACCTTACTTTTGATTGAGCCGTTCTGAAACACTCTTTCTGTAGAAACTGCAATTGGACATTCTGAGCGCTAAGAGGCCTATATTGGGAAAAAGAATGTCTACAAATAAAAACTACACAGAAGAATTGTGTGAAACTTCTTTCTGTTCTGTTTGTTCAACTAAAAGAGTTGAACCTTACTTTTGATTGAGCCGTTCTGAAACACTCTTTCTGTAGAAAATGCAAGTGGAGATTCGGAGCGCTAAGAGGGTAATAGTGGAAAAAGGAATGTCTCCAAATATAAACTACACAGAATCATTCTGTGAAACTTTTTTCTTATCTGTGCATTCAGCTAACAGAGTTAAACCATACTTTTGATTGAGCATATCTGAACACTCTTTCTGTAGAAAATGCAACTGGACATTTGGAGCGCTAATAGAGTAGTAGTGGAAAAAGGAATATATTCAAATATAAACTACACAGAAGCATTCTGTGAAACTTCTTTCTGATCTGAGCATTCAGCTAACAGAGTTAAACCATACTTTTGATTGAGCAGTTTTGAAACACTCTGTCTGTAGAAAATGCAACTGGACATTCGTAGCGCTAAGTGGGTAATAGTGGAAAAAAGAATATGTTCAAATATAAACTACACAGAAACATTGTATGAAACTTCTTTCTGTTCTGTGCATTCAACTAACAGAGTTGAACCTTACATTTGATTGAGCCTTTCTGAAACACTCTTTCTGTAGAAACTGCAATTGGACATTCTGAGCGCTAAGAGGCCCCTATTGGGAAAAATAATATCTTCAAATAAAAACTACACAGAAGCACTGTGTGAAACTTATTTCTGATATGTTCATTAAGCTAACAGATTTAAACCATACTTTTGATTGCGCAGTTCTGAACACTCTTTCTGTAGAAAATGCAAATGGACATTCGGAGCGCTCAGAGGGTAATAGTGGAAAAAGGAATATATTCAAATATAAACTACACAGTAGCATTTTGTGAAAATACTTTCTGTTCTGTGCATTCAACTAACAGAGTTGAACCGTACTTTTGATTGAGCCGTTCTGAAACACTCTTTCTGTAGAAACTGCAATTGGACATGCTAAGCGCTAAGAGGCCTACATTGGGAAAAAGAATATCTTCAAATAAAAACTACACAGATGCATTCTGTGAAACTTATTTCTGATCTGTAAATTCAGTTAACAGAGATAAAACATATTTTTGATTGAGCAGTTATGAAACACTCTTTTTGTAGAAAATGCAAGTGGAGATTCGGAGCGCTAAGAGGGTAATAGTGGAAAAAGGAATGTCTTCAAATATAAACTACACAGAATCATTCGGTGAAACTTATTTCTGATCTGTGCATTCAGCTAAAAGAGTTAAACCATACTTTTGATTGAGCAGATCTGAACACTCTTTCTGTAGAAAATGCAACTGGACATTTGCAGCGCTAAGAGCGTAGTAGTGGAAAAAGGAATATATTCAAATATAAACTACACAGAAGCATTCTGTGAAACTTCTTTCTGATCTGAGCATACAGCTAACAGAGTTAAACCATACTTTTGATTGAGCAGTTTTGAAACACTCTGTCTGTAGAAAATGCAACTGGACATTCGTAGCGCTAAGTGGGTAATAGTGGAAAAAAGAATATGTTCAAATATAAACTACACAGAAGCATTGTATGAAACTTCTTTCTGTTCTGTGCATTCAACCATCAGAGTTGAACCTTACTTTTGATTGAGCCGTTCTGAAACACTCTTTCTGTAGAAACTGCAATTGGACATTCTGAGCGCTAAGAGGCCTATATTGGGAAAAAGAATATCTACAAATAAAAACTACACAGAAGAATTGTGTGAAACTTCTTTCTGTTCTGTTTGTTCAACTAAAAGAGTTGAACCTTAGTTTTGATTGAGCCGTTCTGAAACACTCTTTCTGTAGAAAATGCAAGTGGAGATTCGGAGTGCTAAGAGTGTAATAGTGGAAAAAGTAATGTCTCCAAATATAAACTACACAGAATCATTCTGTGAAACTTCTTTCTTATCTGTGCATTCAGCTAACAGAGTTAAACCATACTTTTGATTGAGCAGATCTGAACACTCTTTCTGTAGAAAATGCAACTGGAAATTTGGAGCGCTAAGAGAGTAGTAGTGGAAAAAGGAATATATTCAAATATAAACTACACAGAAGCATTCTGTGAAACTTCTTTCTGATCTGAGCATTCAGCTAACAGAGTTAAACCATACTTTTGATTGAGCAGTTTTGAAACACTCTGTCTGTAGAAAATGCAACTGGACATTCGTAGCGCTAAGTGGGTAATAGTGGAGAAAAGAATATATTCAAATATAAACTACACAGAAGCATTGTATGAAACTTCTTTTTGTTCTGTGCATTCAACTAACAGAGTTGAACCTTACTTTGATTGAGCCTTTCTGAAACACTCTTTCTGTAGAAACTGCAATTGGACATTCTGAGCGCTAAGAGGCCTCTATTGGGAAAAATAATATCTTCAAATAAAAACTACACAGAAGCATTGTGTGAAACTTATTTCTGATATGTTCATTAAGCTAACAGAGTTAAACCATACTTTTGATTGCACAGTTCTGAACACTCTTTCTGTAGAAAATACAAGTGGACATTCCGAGCGCTAAGAGGGTAATAGTGGAAAAAGGAATATATTCAAATATAAACTACACAGTAGCATTCTGTGAAAATTCTTTCTGTTCTGTGCATTCAACTAACAGAGTTGAACCTTACTTTTGATTGAGCCGTTCTGAAACACTCTTTCTGTAGAAACTGCAATTGGACATGCTAAGCACTAAGAGGCCTACATTGGGAAAAAGAATATCTTCAAATAAAAACTACACAGATGCATTCTGTGAAACTTATTTCTGATCTGTAAATTCAGTTAACAGAGATAAAACATATTTTTGATTGAGCAGTTATGAAACACTCTTTTTGTAGAAAATGCAACTGAACATTTGGAGCGCTAAGAGCGTAGTAGTGGAAAAAGGAATATATTCAAATATAAACTACACAGAAGCATTCTGTGAAACTTCTTTCTGATCTGAGCATTCAGCTAACAGAATAAAACCATACTTTTGATTTAACAGTTTTGAAACACTCTGTCTGTAGAAAATGCAACTGGACATTCGTAGCGCTAAGTGGGTAATAGTGGAAAAAAAATATGTTCAAATATAAACTACACAGAAGCATTGTATGAAACTTCTTTCTGTTCTGTGCATTCAACTAACAGAGTTGAACCTTACTTTTGATTGAGCCGTTCTGAAACACTCTTTCTGTAGAAACTGCAATTGGACATTCTGAGCGCTAAGAGGCCTATATTGGGAAAAAGAATGTCTACAAATAAAAACTACACAGAAGAATTGTGTGAAACTTCTTTCTGTTCTGTTTGTTCAACTAAAAGAGTTGAACCTTACTTTTGATTGAGCCGTTCTGAAACACTCTTTCTGTAGAAAATGCAAGTGGAGATTCGGAGCGCTAAGAGGGTAATAGTGGAAAAAGGAATGTCTCCAAATATAAACTACACAGAATCATTCTGTGAAACTTTTTTCTTATCTGTGCATTCAGCTAACAGAGTTAAACCATACTTTTGATTGAGCATATCTGAACACTCTTTCTGTAGAAAATGCAACTGGACATTTGGAGCGCTAATAGAGTAGTAGTGGAAAAAGGAATATATTCAAATATAAACTACACAGAAGCATTCTGTGAAACTTCTTTCTGATCTGAGCATTCAGCTAACAGAGTTAAACCATACTTTTGATTGAGCAGTTTTGAAACACTCTGTCTGTAGAAAATGCAACTGGACATTCGTAGCGCTAAGTGGGTAATAGTGGAAAAAAGAATATGTTCAAATATAAACTACACAGAAACATTGTATGAAACTTCTTTCTGTTCTGTGCATTCAACTAACAGAGTTGAACCTTACATTTGATTGAGCCTTTCTGAAACACTCTTTCTGTAGAAACTGCAATTGGACATTCTGAGCGCTAAGAGGCCCCTATTGGGAAAAATAATATCTTCAAATAAAAACTACACAGAAGCACTGTGTGAAACTTATTTCTGATATGTTCATTAAGCTAACAGATTTAAACCATACTTTTGATTGCGCAGTTCTGAACACTCTTTCTGTAGAAAATGCAAATGGACATTCGGAGCGCTCAGAGGGTAATAGTGGAAAAAGGAATATATTCAAATATAAACTACACAGTAGCATTTTGTGAAAATACTTTCTGTTCTGTGCATTCAACTAACAGAGTTGAACCGTACTTTTGATTGAGCCGTTCTGAAACACTCTTTCTGTAGAAACTGCAATTGGACATGCTAAGCGCTAAGAGGCCTACATTGGGAAAAAGAATATCTTCAAATAAAAACTACACAGATGCATTCTGTGAAACTTATTTCTGATCTGTAAATTCAGTTAACAGAGATAAAACATATTTTTGATTGAGCAGTTATGAAACACTCTTTTTGTAGAAAATGCAAGTGGAGATTCGGAGCGCTAAGAGGGTAATAGTGGAAAAAGGAATGTCTTCAAATATAAACTACACAGAATCATTCGGTGAAACTTATTTCTGATCTGTGCATTCAGCTAAAAGAGTTAAAACATACTTTTGATTGAGCAGATCTGAACACTCTTTCTGTAGAAAATGCAACTGGACATTTGCAGCGCTAAGAGCGTAGTAGTGGAAAAAGGAATATATTCAAATATAAACTACACAGAAGCATTCTGTGAAACTTCTTTCTGATCTGAGCATACAGCTAACAGAGTTAAACCATACTTTTGATTGAGCAGTTTTGAAACACTCTGTCTGTAGAAAATGCAACTGGACATTCGTAGCGCTAAGTGGGTAATAGTGGAAAAAAGAATATGTTCAAATATAAACTACACAGAAGCATTGTATGAAACTTCTTTCTGTTCTGTGCATTCAACCATCAGAGTTGAACCTTACTTTTGATTGAGCCGTTCTGAAACACTCTTTCTGTAGAAACTGCAATTGGACATTCTGAGCGCTAAGAGGCCTATATTGGGAAAAAGAATATCTACAAATAAAAACTACACAGAAGAATTGTGTGAAACTTCTTTCTGTTCTGTTTGTTCAACTAAAAGAGTTGAACCTTAGTTTTGATTGAGCCGTTCTGAAACACTCTTTCTGTAGAAAATGCAAGTGGAGATTCGGAGCGCTAAGAGGGTAATAGTGGAAAAAGGAATGTCTCCAAATATAAACTACACAGAATCATTCTGTGAAAATTCTTTCTTATCTGTGCATTCAGCTAACAGAGTTAAACCATACTTTTGATTGAGCAGATCTGAACACTCTTTCTGTAGAAAATGCAACTGGACATTTGGAGCGCTAAGAGAGTAGTAGTGGAAAAAGGAATGTATTCAAATATAAACTACACAGAAGCATTCTGTGAAACTTCTTTCTGATCTGAGCATTCAGCTAACAGAGTTAAACCATACTTTTGATTGAGCAGTTTTGAAACACTCTGTCTGTAGAAAATGCAACTGGACATTCGTAGCGCTAAGTGGGTAATAGTGGAAAAAAGAATATGTTCAAATATAAACTACACAGAAGCATTGTATGAAACATCTTTCTGTTCTGTGCATTCAACTAACAGAGTTGAACCTTACTTTTGATTGAGCCGTTCTGAAACACTCTTTCTGTAGAAATTGCAATTGGACATTCTGAGCGCTAAGAGGCCTATATTGGGAAAAAGAATGTCTTCAAATAAAAACTACACAGAAGAATTGTGTGAAACTACTTTCTGTTCTGTTTGTTCAACTAAAAGAGTTGAACCGTAGTTTTGATTGAGCCGTTCTGAAACACTCTTTCTGTAGAAAATGCAAGTGGAGATTCGGAGCGCTAAGAGGGTTATAGTGGAAAAAGGAATGTCTCCAAATATAAACTACACAGAATCATTCTGTGAAACTTCTTTCTGATCTGTGCATTCAGCTAACAGAGTTAAACCATACTTTTGGTTGAGCAGATCTGAACACTCTTTCTGTAGAAAATGCAACTGGACGTTTGGAGCGCTAAGAGAGTAGTAGTGGAAAAAGGAATATATTCAAATATAAACTACACAGAAGCATTCTGTGAAACTTCTTTCTGATCTGAGCATTCAGCTAACAGAGTTAAACCATACTTTTGATTGAGCAGTTTTGAAACACTCTGTCTGTAGAAAATGCAACTGGACATTCGTAGCGCTAAGTGGGTAATAGTGGAAAAAAGAATATGTTCAAATATAAACTACACAGAAGCATTGTATGAAACTTCTTTCTGTTCTGTGCATTCAACTAACAGAGTTGAACCTTAAATTTGATTGAGCCTTTCTGAAACACTCTTTCTGTAGAAACTGCAATTGGACATTCTGAGCGCTAAGAGGCCCCTATTGGGAAAAATAATATCTTCAAATAAAAACTAAACAGAAGCACTGTGTGAAACTTATTTCTGATATGTTCATTAAGCTAACAGAGTTAAACCATACTTTTGATTGCGCAGTTCTGAACACTCTTTCTGTAGAAAATGCAAATGGACATTCGGAGCGCTCAGAGGGTAATAGTGGAAAAAGGAATATATTCAAATATAAACTACACAGTAGCATTTTGTGAAAATTCTTTCTGTTCTGTGCATTCAACTAACAGAGTTGAACCGTACTTTTGATTGAGCCGTTCTGAAACACTCTTTCTGTAGAAACTGCAATTGGACATGCTAAGGGCTAAGAGGCCTACATTGGGAAAAAGAATATCTTCAAATAAAAACTACAAAGATGCATTCTGTGAAACTTATTTCTGATCTGTAAATTCAGTTAACAGAGATAAAACATATTTTTGATTCAGCAGTTATGAAACACTCTTTTTGTAGAAAATGCAAGTGGAGATTCGGAGCGCTAAGAGGGTAATAGTGGAAAAAGGAATGTCTTCAAATATAAACTACACAGAATCATTCGGTGAAACTTCTTTCTGATCTGTGCATTCAGCTAACAGAGTTAAACCATACTTTTGATTGAGCAGATCTGAACACTCTTTCTGTAGAAAATGCAACTGGACATTTGGAGCGCTAAGAGCGTAGTAGTGGAAAAAGGAATATATTCAAATATAAACTACACAGAAGCATTCTGTGAAACTTCTTTCTGATCTGAGCATACAGCTAACAGAGTTAAACCATACTTTTGATTGAGCAGTTTTGAAACACTCTGTCTGTAGAAAATGCAACTGGACATTCGTAGCGCTAAGTGGGTAATAGTGGAAAAAAGAATATGTTCAAATATAAACTACACAGAAGCATTGTATGAAACTTCTTTCTGTTCTGTGCATTCACCCATCAGAGTTGAACCTTACTTTTGATTGAGCCGTTCTGAAACACTCTTTCTGTAGAAACTGCAATTGGACATTCTGAGCGCTAAGAGGCCTATATTGGGAAAAAGAATATCTACAAATAAAAACTACACAGAAGAATTGTGTGAAACTTCTTTCTGTTCTGTTTGTTCAACTAAAAGAGTTGAACCTTACTTTTGATTGAGCCGTTCTGAAACACTCTTTCTGTAGAAAATGCAAGTGGAGATTCGGAGCGCTAAGAGGGTAATAGTGGAAAAAGGAATGTCTCCAAATATAAACTACACAGAATCATTCTGTGAAACTTCTTTCTTATCTGTGCATTCGGCTAACAGAGTTAAACCATACTTTTGATTGAGCAGATCTGAACACTCTTTCTGTAGAAAATGCAACTGGACATTTGGAGCGCTAAGAGAGTAGTAGTGGAAAAAGGAATGTATTCAAATATAAACTACACAGAAGCATTCTGTGAAACTTCTTTCTGATCTGAGCATTCAGCTAACAGAGTTAAACCATACTTTTGATTGAGCAGTTTTGAAACACTCTGTCTGTAGAAAATGCAACTGGACATTCGTAGCGCTAAGTGGGTAATAGTGGAAAAAAGAATATGTTCAAATATAAACTACACAGAAGCATTGTATGAAACTTCTTTCTGTTCTGTGCATTCAACTAACAGAGTTGAACCTTACTTTTGATTGAGCCGTTCTGAAACACTCTTTCTGTAGAAATTGCAATTGGACATTCTGAGCGCTAAGAGGCCTCTATTGGGAAAAAGAATGTCTTCAAATAAAAACTACACAGAAGAATTGTGTGAAGCTACTTTCTGTTCTGTTTGTTCAACTAAAAGAGTTGAACCGTAGTTTTGATTGAGCCGTTCTGAAACACTCTTTCTGTAGAAAATGCAAGTGGAGATTCGGAGCGCTAAGAGGGTAATAGTGGAAAAAGGAATGTCTCCAAATATAAACTACACAGAATCATTCTGTGAAACTTCTTTCTGATCTGTGCATTCAGCTAACAGAGTTAAACCATACTTTTGATTGAGCAGATCTGAACACACTTTCTGTAGAAAATGCAACTGGACATTTGGAGCGCTAAGAGAGTAGTAGTGGAAAAAGGAATATATTCAAATATAAACTACACAGAAGCATTCTGTGAAACTTCTTTCTGATCTGAGCATTCAGCTAACAGAGTTAAACCATACTTTTGATTGAGCAGTTTTGAAACACTCTGTCTGTAGAAAATGCAACTGGACATTCGTAGCGCTAAATGGGTAATAGTGGAAAAAAGAATATGTTCAAATATAAACTACACAGAAGCATTGTATGAAACTTCTTTCTGTTCTGTGCATTCAACTAACAGAGTTGAACCTTACATTTGATTGAGCCTTTCTGAAACACTCTTTCTGTAGAAACTGCAATTGGACATTCTGAGCGCTAAGAGGCCTCTATTGGGAAAAATAATATCTTCAAATACAAACTACACAGAAGCATTGTGTGAAACTTATTTCTGATATGTTCATTAAGCTAACAGAGTTAAACCATACTTTTGATTGCGCAGTTCTGAACACTCTTTCTGTAGAAAATGCAAGTGGACATTCGGAGCGCTAAGAGGGTAATAGTGGAAATAGGAATATTTTCAAATATAAACTACAAAGTAGCATTCTGTGAAAATTCTTTCTGTTCTGTGCATTCAACTAACAGAGTTGAACCTTACTTTTGATTGAGCCGTTCTGAAACACTCTTTCTGTAGAAACTGCAATTGGACATGCTAAGCGCTAAGAGGCCTACATTGGGAAAAAGAATATCTTCAACTAAAAACTACACAGATGCATTCTGTGAAACTTATTTCTGATCTGTAAATTCAGTTAACAGAGATAAAACATATTTTTGATTGAGCAGTTATGAAACACTCTTTTTGTAGAAAATGCAAGTGGAGATTCGGAGCGCTAAGAGGGTAATAGTGGAAAAAGGAATGTCTTCAAATATAAACTACACAGAATCATTCGGTGAAACTTCTTTCTGATCTGTGCATTCAGCTAACAGAGTTAAACCATACTTTTGATTGAGCAGATCTGAACACTCTTTCTGTAGAAAATGCAACTGGACATTTGGAGCGCTAAGAGCGTAGTAGTGGAAAAAGGAATATATTCAAATATAAACCACACAGAAGCATTCTGTGAAACTTCTTTCTGATCTCAGCATTCAGCTAACAGAGTTAAACCATACTTTTGATTGAGCAGTTTTGAAACACTCTGTCTGTAGAAAATGCAACTGGACATTCGTAGCGCTAAGTGGGTAATAGTGGAAAAAATAATATGTTCAAATATAAACTACACAGAAGCATTGTATGAAACTTCTTTCTGTTCTGTGCATTCAACTAACAGAGTTGAACCTTACATTTGATTGAGCCTTTCTGAAACACTCTTTCTGTAGAAACTGCAATTGGACATTCTGAGCGCTAAGAGGCCCCTATTGGGAAAAATAATATCTTCAAATAAAAACTACACAGAAGCACTGTGTGAAACTTATTTCTGATATGTTCATTAAGCTAACAGAGTTAAACCATACTTTTGATTGCGCAGTTCTGAACACTCTTTCTGTAGAAAATGCAAATGGACATTCGGAGCGCTCAGAGGGTAATAGTGGAAAAAGGAATATATTCAAATATAAACTACACAGTAGCATTGTGTGAAAATTCTTTCTGTTCTGTGCATTCAACTAACAGAATTGAACCGTACTTTTGATTGAGCCGTTCTGAAACACTCTTTCTGTAGAAACTGCAATTGGACATGCTAAGGGCTAAGAGGCCTACATTGGGAAAAAGAATATCTTCAAATAAAAACTACACAGATGCATTCTGTGAAACTTATTTCTGATCTGTAAATTCAGTTAACAGAGATAAAACATATTTTTGATTGAGCAGTTATGAAACACTCTTTTTGTAGAAAATGCAAGTGGAGATTCGGAGCGCTAAGAGGGTAATAGTGCAAAAAGGAATGTCTTCAAATATAAACTACACAGAATCATTCGGTGAAACTTCTTTCTGATCTGTGCATTCAGCTAACAGAGTTAAACCATACTTTTAACTGAGCAGATCTGAACACTCTTTCTGTAGAAAATGCAACTGGACATTTGGAGCGCTAAGAGCGTAGTAGTGGAAAAAGGAATATATTCAAATATAAACTACACAGAAGCATTCTGTGAAACTTCTTTCTGATCTGAGAATTCAGCTAACAGAATAAAACCATACTTTTGATTGAGCAGTTTTGAAACACTCTGTCTGTAGAAAATGCAACTGGACATTCGTAGCGCTAAGTGGGTAATAGTGGAAAAAAAATATGTTCAAATATAAACTACACAGAAGCATTGTATGAAACTTCTTTCTGTTCTGTGCATTCAACTAACAGAGTTGAACCTTACTTTTGATTGAGCCGTTCTGAAACACTCTTTCTGTAGAAACTGCAATTGGACATTCTGAGCGCTAAGAGGCCTATATTGGGAAAAAGAATGTCTACAAATAAAAACTACACAGAAGAATTGTGTGAAACTTCTTTCTGTTCTGTTTGTTCAACTGAAAGAATTGAACCTTAGTTTTGATTGAGCCGTTCTGAAACACTCTTTCTGTAGAAAATGCAAGTGGAGATTCGGAGCGCTAAGAGGGTAATAGTGGAAAAAGGAATGTCTCCAAATATAAACTACACAGAATCATTCTGTGAAACTTCTTTATGATCTGTGCATTCAGCTAACAGAGTTAAACCATACTTTTGATTGAGCAGATCTGAACACTCTTTCTGTAGAAAATGCAACTGGACATTTGGAGCGCTAAGAGAGTAGTAGTGGAAAAAGGAATATATTCAAATATAAACTACACAGAAGCATTCTGTGAGACTTCTTTCTGATCTGAGCATTCAGCTAACAGAGTTAAACCATACTTTTGATTGAGCAGTTTTGAAACACTCTGTCTGTAGAAAATGCAACTGGACATTCGTAGCGCTAAGTGGGTAATAGTGGAAAAAAGAATATGTTCAAATATAAACTACACAGAAGCATTGTATGAAACTTCTTTCTGTTCTGTGCATTCAACTAACAGAGTTGAACCTTACATTTGATTGAGCCTTTCTGAAACACTCTTTCTGTAGAAACTGCAATTGGACATTCTGAGCGCTAAGAGGCCCCTATTGGGAAAAATAATATCTTCAAATAAAAACTACACAGAAGCACTGTGTGAAACTTATTTCTGATATGTTCATTAAGCTAACAGAGTTAAACCATACTATTGATTGCGCAGTTCTGAACACTCTTTCTGTAGAAAATGCAAATGGACATTCGGAGCGCTCAGAGGGTAATAGTGGAAAAAGGAATATATTCAAATATAAACTATACAGTAGCATTTTGTGAAAATTCTTTCTGTTCTGTGCATTCAACTAACAGAGTTGAACCGTACTTTTGATTGAGCCGTTCTGAAACACTCTTTCTGTAGAAACTGCAATTGGACATGCTAAGCGCTAAGAGGCCTACATTGGGAAAAAGAATATCTTCAAATAAAAACTACACAGATGCATTCTGTGAAACTTATTTCTGATCTGTAAATTCAGTTAACAGAGATAAAACATATTTTTGATTGAGCAGTTATGAAACACTCTTTTTGTAGAAAATGCAAGTGGAGATTCGGAGCGCTAAGAGGGTAATAGTGGAAAAAGGAATGTCTTCAAATATAAACTACACAGAATCATTCGGTGAAACTTATTTCTGATCTGTGCATTCAGCTAACAGAGTTAAACCATACTTTTGATTGAGCAGATCTGAACACTCTTTCTGTAGAAAATGCAACTGGACATTTGCAGCGCTAAGAGCGTAGTAATGGAAAAAGGAATATATTCAAATATAAACTACACAGAAGCATTCTGTGAAACTTCTTTCTGATCTGAGCATACAGCTAACAGAGTTAAACCATACTTTTGATTGAGCAGTTTTGAAACACTCTGTCTGTAGAAAATGCAACTGGACATTCGTAGCGCTAAGTGGGTAATAGTGGAAAAAAGAATATGTTCAAATATAAACTACACAGAAGCATTGTATGAAACTTCTTTCTGTTCTGTGCATTCAACTAACAGAGTTGAACCTTACTTTTGATTGAGCCTTTCTGAAACACTCTTTCTGTAGAAACTGCAATTGGGCATTCTGAGCGCTAAGAGGCCTCTATTGGGAAAAATAATATCTTCAAATAAAAACTACACAGAAGCATTGTGTGAAACTTATTTCTGATATGTTCATTAAGCTAACAGAGTTAAACCATACTTTTGATTGCGCAGTTCTGAACACTCTTTCTGTAGAAAATGCAAGTGGACATTCGGAGCGCTAAGAGGGTAATAGTGGAAAAAGGAATATATTCAAATATAAACTACAAAGTAGCATTCTGTGAAAACTCTTTCTGTTCTGTGCATGCAGCTAACAGAGTTGAACCTTAATTTTGATTGAGCCGTTCTGAAACACTCTTTCTGTAGAAACTGCAATTGGACATGCTAAGCGCTAAGAGGCCTACATTGGGAAAAAGAATATCTTCAAATAAAAACTACACAGATGCATTCTGTGAAACTTTTTTCTGATCTGTAAATTCAGTTAACGGAGATAAAACATATTTTTGATTGAGCAGTTATGAAACACTCCTTTTGTAGAAAATGCAAGTGGAGATTCGGAGTGCTAAGAGGGTAATAGTGGAAAAAGGAATGTCTTCAAATATAAACTACACAGAATCATTCGGTGAAACTTATTTCTGATCTGTGCATTCAGCTAACAGAGTTAAACCATACTTTTGATTGAGCAGATCTGAACACTCTTTCTGTAGAAAATGCAACTGGACATTTGGAGCGCTAAGAGAGTAGTAGTGGAAAAAGGAATATATTCAAATATAAACTACACAGAAGCATTCTGTGAAACTTCTTTCTGATCTGAGCATTCAGCTAACAGAGTTAAACCATACTTTTGATTGAGCAGTTTTGAAACACTCTGTCTGTAGAAAATGCAACTGGACATTCGTAGCGCTAAGTGGGTAATAGTGGAGAAAAGAATATGTTCAAATATAAACTACACAGAAGCATTGTATGAAACTTCTTTCTGTTCTGTGCATTCAACTAACAGAGTTGAACCTTACTTTTGATTGAGCCTTTCTGAAACACTCTTTCTGTAGAAACTGCAATTGGACATTCTGAGCTCTAAGAGGCCTCTATTGGGAAAAATAATATCTTCAAATAAAAACTACACAGAAGCATTGTGTGAAACTTATTTCTGATATGTTCATTAAGCTAACAGAGTTAAACCATACTTTTGATTGCGCAGTTCTGAACACTCTTTCTGTAGAAAATGCAAGTGGACATTCGGAGCGCTAAGAGGGTAATAGTGGAAAAAGGAATATATTCAAATATAAACTACACAGTAGCATTCTGTGAAAATTCTTTCTGTTCTGTGCATTCAACTAACAGAGTTGAACCTTACTTTTGATTGAGCCGTTCTGAAACACTCTTTCTGTAGAAACTGCAATTGGACATGCTAAGCGATAAGAGGCCTACATTGGGAAAAAGAATATCTTCAAATAAAAACTACACAGATGCATTCTGTGAAACTTATTTCTGATCTGTAAATTCAGTTAACAGAGATAAAACATATTTTTGATTGAGCAGTTATGAAACACTCTTTTTGTAGAAAATGCAAGTGGAGATTCGGAGCGCTAAGAGGGTAATAGTGGAAAAAGGAATGTCTTCAAATATAAACTACACGGAATCATTCGGTGAAACTTCTTTCTGATCTGTGCATTCAGCTAACAGAGTTAAACCATACTTTTGATTGAGCAGATCTGAACACTCTTTCTGTTGAAAATGCAACTGGACATTTGGAGCGCTAAGAGCGTAGTAGTGGAAAAAGGAATATATTCAAATATAAACTACACAGAAGCATTCTGTGAAACTTCTTTCTGATCTGAGAATACAGCTAACAGAGTTAAACCATACTTTTGATTGAGCAGTTTTGAAACACTCTGTCTGTAGAAAATGCAACTGGACATTCGTAGCGCTAAGTAGGTAATAGTGGAAAAAAGAATATGTTCAAATATAAACTACACAGAAGCATTGTATGAAACTTCTTTCTGTTCTGTGCATTCAACTAACAGAGTTGAACCTTACTTTTGATTGAGCCGTTCTGAAACACTCTTTCTGTAGAAACTGCAATTGGACATTCTGAGCGCTAAGAGGCCTATATTGGGAAAAAGATTGTCTACAAATAAAAACTACACAGAAGAATTGTGTGAAACTTCTTTCTGTTCTGTTTGTTCAACTAAAAGAGTTGAACCTTACTTTTGATTGAGCCGTTCTGAAACACTCTTTCTGTAGAAAATGTAAGTGGAGATTCGGAGCGCTAAGAGGGTAATAGTGGAAAAAGGAATGTCTCCAAATATAAACTACACAGAATCATTCTGTGAAACTTCTTTCTGATCTGTGCATTCAGCTAACAGAGTTAAACCATACTTTTGATTGAGCAGATCTGAACACTCTTTCTGTAGAAAATGCAACTGGACATTTGGAGCGCTAAGAGAGTAGTAGTGGAAAAAGGAATATATTCAAATATAAACTACACAGAAGCATTCTGTGAAACTTCTTTCTGATCTGAGCATTCAGCTAACAGAGTTAAACCATACATTTGATTGAGCAGTTTTGAAACACTCTGTCTGTAGAAAATGCAACTGGACATTCGTAGCGCTAAGTGGGTAATAGTGGATAAAAGAATATGTTCAAAT
The DNA here is from genome assembly GCF_028878055.3 of Symphalangus syndactylus. Classification (NCBI taxonomy): domain Eukaryota; kingdom Metazoa; phylum Chordata; class Mammalia; order Primates; family Hylobatidae; genus Symphalangus; species Symphalangus syndactylus. The sequence goes on along the minus strand of NC_072447.2, from coordinate 13,222,949 downwards.
ATAAACTACACAGAAGCATTGTATGAAACTCCTTTCTGTTCTGTGCATTCAACTAACAGAGTTGAACCTTACTTTTGATTGAGCCTTTCTGAAACACTCTTTCTGTAGAAACTGCAATTGGACATTCTGAGCGCTAAGAGGCCTCTATTGGGAAAAATAATATCTTCAAATAAAAACTACACAGAAGCATTGTGTGAAACTTATTTCTGATATGTTCATTAAGCTAACAGAGTTAAACCATACTTTTGATTGCGCAGTTCTGAACACTCTTTCTGTAGAAAATGCAAGTGGACATTCGGAGCGCTAAGAGGGTAATAGTGGAAAAAGGAATATATCCAAATATAAACTACAAAGTAGCATTCTGTGAAAATTCTTTCTGTTCTGTGCATTCAACTAACAGGGTTGAACCTTACTTTTGATTGAGCCGTTCTGAAACACTCTTTCTGTAGAAACTGCAATTGGACATGCTAAGCGCTAAGAGGCCTACATTGGGAAAAAGAATATCTTCAAATAAAAACTACACAGATGCATTCTGTGAAACTTATTTCTGATCTGTAAATTCAGTTAACAGAGATAAAACATAGTTTTGATTGAGCAGTTATGAAACACTCTTTTTGTTAAAAATGCAAGTGGAGATTCGGAGCGCTAAGAGGGTAATAGTGGAAAAAGGAATGTCTTCAAATATAAACTACACAGAATCATTCGGTGAAACTTCTTTCTGATCTGTGCATTCAGCTAACAGAGTTAAACCATACTTTTGATTGAGCAGATCTGAACACTCTTTCTGTTGAAAATGCAACTGGACATTTGGAGCGCTAAGAGCGTAGTAGTGGAAAAAGGAATATATTCAAATATAAACTACACAGAAGCATTCTGTGAAACTTCTTTCTGATCTGAGCATACAGCTAACAGAGTTAAACCATACTTTTGATTGAGCAGTTTTGAAACACTCTGTCTGTAGAAAATGCAACTGGACATTCGTAGCGCTAAGTGGGTAATAGTGGAAAAAAGAATATGTTCAAATATAAACTACACAGAAGCATTGTATGAAACTTCTTTCTGTTCTGTGCATTCAACTAACAGAGTTGAACCTTACTTTTGATTGAGCCGTTCTGAAACACTCTTTCTGTAGAAACTGCAATTGGACATTCTGAGCGCTAACAGGCCTATATTGGGAAAAAGAATGTCTACAAATAAAAACTACACAGAAGAATTGTGTGAAACTTCTTTCTGTTCTGTTTGTTCAACTAAAAGAGTTGAACCTTACTTTTGATTGAGCCGTTCTGAAACACTCTTTCTGTAGAAAATGTAAGTGGAGATTCGGAGTGCTAAGAGGGTAATAGTGGAAAAAGGAATGTCTCCAAATATAAACTACACAGAATCATTCTGTGAAACTTCTTTCTGATCTGTGCATTCAGCTAACAGAGTTAAACCATACTTTTGATTGAGCAGATCTGAACACTCTTTCTGTAGAAAATGCAACTGGACATTTGGAGCGCTAAGAGATTAGTAGTGGAAAAAGGAATATATTCAAATATAAACTACACAGAAGCATTCTGTGAAATTTCTTTCTGATCTGAGCATTCAGCTAACAGAGTTAAACCATACTTTTGATTGAGCAGTTTTGAAACACTCTGTCTGTAGGAAATGCAACTGGACATTCGTAGCGCTAAGTGGGTAATAGTGGAAAAGAGAATATGTTCAAATATAAACTACACAGAAGCATTGTATGAAACTTCTTTCTGTTCTGTGCATTCAACTAACAGAGTTGAACCTTACTTTTGATTGAGCCTTTCTGAAACACTCTTTCTGTAGAAACTGCAATTGGACATTCTGAGCGCTAAGAGGCCTCTATTGGGAAAAATAATATCTTCAAATAAAAACTACACAGAAGCATTGTGTGAAACTTATTTCTGATATGTTCATTAAGCTAACAGAGTTAAACCATACTTTTGATTGCGCAGTTCTGAACACTCTTTCTGTAGAAAATGCAAGTGGACATTCGGAGCGCTAAGAGGGTAATAGTGGAAAAAGGAATATATCCAAATATAAACTACAAAGTAGCATTCTGTGAAAATTCTTTCTGTTCTGTGCATTCAACTAACAGGGTTGAACCTTACTTTTGATTGAGCCGTTCTGAAACACTCTTTCTGTAGAAACTGCAATTGGACATGCTAAGCGCTAAGAGGCCTACATTGGGAAAAAGAATATCTTCAAATAAAAACTACACAGATGCATTCTGTGAAACTTATTTCTGATCTGTAAATTCAGTTAACAGAGATAAAACATATTTTTGATTGAGCAGTTATGAAACACTCTTTTTGTAGAATATGCAAGTGGAGGTTCGGAGCGCTAAGAGGGTAATAGTGGAAAAAGGAATGTCTTCAAATATAAACTACACAGAATCATTCGGTGAAACTTATTTCTGATCTGTGCATTCAGCTAACAGAGTTAAACCATACTTTTGATTGAGCAGATCTGAACACTCTTTCTGTTGAAAATGCAACTGGACATTTGGAGCACTAAGAGCGTAGTAGTGGAAAAAGGAATATATTCAAATATAAACTACACAGAAGCATTCTGTGAAACTTCTTTCTGATCTGAGCATACAGCTAACAGAGTTAAACCATACTTTTGATTGAGCAGTTTTGAAACACTCTGTCTGTAGAAAATGCAACTGGACATTCGTAGCGCTAAGTGGGTAATAGTGGAAAAAAGAATATGTTCAAAAATAAACAACACAGAAGCATTGTATGAAACTTCTTTCTGTTCTGTGCATTCAACTAACAGAGTTGAACCTTACTTTTGATTGAGCCGTTCTGAAACACTCTTTCTGTAGAAACTGCAATTGGACATTCTGAGCGCTAAGAGGCCTATATTGGGAAAAACGAATGTCTACAAATAAAAACTACACAGAAGAATTGTGTGAAACTTCTTTCTGTTCTGTTTGTTCAACTAAAAGAGTTGAACCTTACTTTTGATTGAGCCGTTCTGAAACACTCCTTCTGTAGAAAATGTAAGTGGAGATTCGGAGCGCTAAGAGGGTAATAGTGGAAAAAGGAATGTCTCCAAATATAAACTACACAGAATCATTCTGTGAAACTTCTTTCTGATCTGTGCATTCAGCTAACAGAGTTAAACCATACTTTTGATTGAGCAGATCTGAACACTCTTTCTGTAGAAAATGCAACTGGACATTTGGAGCGCTAAGAGAGTAGTAGTGGAAAAAGGAATATATTCAAATATAAACTACACAGAAGCATTCTGTGAAACTTCTTTCTGATCTGAGCATTCAGCTAACAGAGTTAAACCATACTTTTGATTGAGCAGTTTTGAAACACTCTGTCTGTAGAAAATGCAACTGGACATTCGTAGCGCTAAGTGGGTAATAGTGGAAAAAAGAATATGTTCAAATATAAACTAAACAGAAGCATTGTATGAAACTCCTTTCTGTTCTGTGCATTCAACTAACAGAGTTGAACCTTACTTTTGATTGTGCCTTTCTGAAACACTCTTTCTGTAGAAACTGCAATTGGACATTCTGAGCGCTTGGAGGCCTCTATTGGGAAAAATAATATCTTCAAATAAAAACTACACAGAAGCATTGTGTGAAACTTATTTCTGATATGTTCATTAAGCTAACAGAGTTAAACCATACTTTTGATTGCGCAGTTCTGAACACTCTTTCTGTAGAAAATGCAAGTGGACATTCGGAGCGCTAAGAGAGTAGTAGTGGAAAAAGGAATATATTCAAATATAAACTACACAGAATCATTCTGTGAAACTTCTTTCTGATCTGTGCATTCAGCTAACAGAGTTAAACCATACTTTTGATTGAGCAGATCTGAACACTCTTTCTGTAGAAAATGCAACTGGACATTTGGAGCGCTAAGAGAGTAGTAGTGGAAAAAGGAATATATTCAAATATAAACTACACAGAAGCATTCTGTGAGACTTCTTTCTGATCTGAGCATTCAGCTAACAGAGTTAAACCATACTTTTGATTGAGCAGTTTTGAAACACTCTGTCTGTAGAAAATGCAACTGGACATTCGTAGCGCTAAGTGGGTAATAGTGGAAAAAAGAATATGTTCAAATATAAACTACACAGAAGCATTGTATGAAACTTCTTTCTGTTCTGTGCATTCAACTAACAGAGTTGAACCTTACTTTTGATTGAGCCTTTCTGAAACACTCTTTCTGTAGAAACTGCAATTGGACATTCTGAGCGCTAAGAGGCCTATATTGGGAAAAATAATATCTTCAAATAAAAACTACACAGAAACATTGTGTGAAACTTATTTCTGATATGTTCATTAAGCTAACAGAGTTAAAGCATACTTTTGATTGCGCAGTTCTGAACACTCTTTCTGTAGAAAATGCAAGTGGACATTCTGAGCGCTAAGTGGGTAATAGTGGAAAAAGGAATATATTCAAATATAAACTACACAGTAGCATTCTGTGAAAATTCTTTCTGTTCTGTGCATTCAACTAACAGAGTTGAACCTTACTTTTGATTGAGCCGTTCTGAAACACTCTTTCTGTAGAGACTGCAATTGGACATGCTAAGCGCTAAGAGGCCTACATTGGGAAAAAGAATATCTTCAAATAAAAACTACACAGATGCATTCTGTGAAACTTATTTCTGATCTGTAAATTCAGTTAACAGAGATAAAACATATTTTGGATTGAGCAGTTATGAAACACTCTTTTTGTAGAAAATGCAAGTGGAGATTCGGAGCGCTAAGAGGGTAATAGTGGAAAAAGGAATGTCTTCAAATATAAACTACACAGAATCATTCGGTGAAACTTCTTTCTGATCTGTGCATTCAGCTAACAGAGTTAAACCATACTTTTGATTGAGCAGATGTGAACACTCTTTCTGTAGAAAATGCAACTGGACATTTTGAGCGCTAAGAGCGTAGTAGTGGAAAAAGGAATATATTCAAATATAAACTACACAGAAGCATGCTGTGAAACTTCTTTCTGATCTGAGCATTCAGCTAACAGAGTTAAACCATACTTTTGATTGAGCAGTTTTGAAACACTCTGTCTGTAGAAAATGCAACTGGACATTCGTAGCGCTAAGTGGGTAATAGTGGAAAAAAGAATATGTTCAAATATAAACTACACAGAAGCATTGTATGAAACTTCTTTCTGTTCTGTGCATTCAACTAACAGAGTTGAACCTTACTTTTGATTGAGCCGTTCTGAAACACTCTTTCTGTAGAAACTGCAATTGGACATTCTGAGCGCTAAGAGGCCTATATTGGGAAAAAGAATGTCTACAAATAAAAACTACACAGAAGAATTGTGTGAAACTTCTTTCTGTTCTGTTTGTTCAACTAAAAGAGTTGAACTTTACTTTTGATTGAGCCGTTCTGAAACACTCTTTCTGTAGAAAATGCAAGTGGAGATTCGGAGCGCTAAGAGGGTAATAGTGGAAAAAGGAATGTCTCCAAATATAAACTACACAGAATCATTCTGTGAAACTTTTTTCTTATCTGTGCATTCAGCTAACAGAGTTAAACCATACTTTTGATTGAGCAGATCTGAACACTCTTTCTGTAGAAAATGCAACTGGACATTTGGAGAGCTAAGAGATTAGTAGTGGAAAAAGGAATATATTCAAATATAAACTACACAGAAGCATTCTGTGAAACTTCTTTCTGATCTGAGCATTCAGCTAACAGAGTTAAACGATACTTTTGATTGAGCAGTTTTGAAACACTCTGTCTGTAGAAAATGCAACTGGACATTCGTAGCGCTAAGTGGGTAATAGTGGAAAAAAGAATATGTTCAAATATAAACTACACAGAAGCATTGTATGAAACTTCTTTCTTTTCTGTGCATTCAACTAACAGAGTTGAACCTTACATTTGATTGAGCCTTTCTGAAACACTCTTTCTGTAGAAACTGCAATTGGACATTCTGAGCGCTAAGAGGCCTCTATTGGGAAAAATAATATCTTCAAATAAAAACTACACAGAAACATTGTGTGAAACTTATTTCTGATATGTTCATTAAGCTAACAGAGTTAAACCATACTTTTGATTGCGCAGTTCTGAACACTCTTTCTGTAGAAAATGCAAGTGGACATTCGGAGCGCTAAGAGGGTAATAGTGGAAAAAGGAATATATTCAAATATAAACTACAAAGTAGCATTCTGTGAAAATTCTTTCTGTTCTGTGCATTCAACTAACATAGTTGAACCTTACTTTTGATTGAGCCGTTCTGAAACACTCTTTCTGTAGAAACTGCAATTGGACATGCTAAGCGCTAAGAGGCCTACATTGGGAAAAAGAATATCTTCAAATAAAAACTACACAGATGCATTCTGTGAAACTTATTTCTGATCTGTAAATTCAGTTAACAGAGATAAAACATATTTTTGATTGAGCAGTTATGAAACACTCTTTTTGTAGAAAATGCAAGTGGAGATTCGGAGCGCTAAGAGGGTAATAGTGGAAAAAGGAATGTCTTCAAATATAAACTACACAGAATCATTCGGTGAAACTTATTTCTGATCTGTGCATTCAGCTAACAGAGTTAAAACATACTTTTGATTGAGCAGATCTGAACACTCTTTCTGTTGAAAATGCAACTGGACATTTGGAGCGCTAAGAGCGTACTAGTGGAAAAAGGAATATATTCAAATATAAACTACACAGAAGCATTCTGTGAAACTTCTTTCTGATCTGAGCATACAGCTAACAGAGTTAAACCATACTTTTGATTGAGCAGTTTTGAAACACTCTGTCTGTAGAAAATGCAACTGGACATTCGTAGCGCTAAGTGGGTAATAGTGGAAAAAAAATATGTTCAAATATAAACTACACAGAAGCATTGTATGAAACTTCTTTCTGTTCTGTGCATTCAACTAACAGAGTTGAACCTTACTTTTGATTGAGCCGTTCTGAAACACTCTTTCTGTAGAAACTGCAATTGGACATTCTGAGCGCTAAGAGGCCTATATTGGGAAAAAGAATGTCTACAAATAAAAACTACACAGAAGAATTGTGTGAAACTTCTTTCTGTTCTGTTTGTTCAACTAAAAGAGTTGAACCTTACTTTTGATTGAGCCGTTCTGAAACACTCTTTCTGTAGAAAATGTAAGTGGAGATTCGGAGCGCTAAGAGGGTAATAGTGGAAAAAGGAATGTCTCCAAATATAAACTACACAGAATCATTCTGTGAAACTTCTTTCTGATCTGTGCATTCAGCTAACAGAGTTAAACCATACTTTTGATTGAGCAGATCTGAACACTCTTTCTGTAGAAAATGCAACTGGACATTTGGAGCGCTAAGAGAGTAGTAGTGGAAAAAGGAATATATTCAAATATAAACTACACAGAAGCATTCTGTGAAACTTCTTTCTGATCTGAGCATTCAGCTAACAGAGTTAAACCATACTTTTGATTGAGCAGTTTTGAAACACTCTGTCTGTAGAAAATGCAACTGGACATTCGTAGCGCTAAGTGGGTAATAGTGGATAAAAGAATATGTTCAAATATAAACTACACAGAAGCATTGTATGAAACTCCTTTCTGTTCTGTGCATTCAACTAACAGAGTTGAACCTTACTTTTGATTGAGCCTTTCTGAAACACTCTTTCTGTAGAAACTGCAATTGGACATTCTGAGCGCTAAGAGGCCTCTATTGGGAAAAATAATATCTTCAAATAAAAACTACACAGAAGCATTGTGTGAAACTTATTTCTGATATGTTCATTAAGCTAACAGAGTTAAACCATACTTTTGATTGCGCAGTTCTGAACACTCTTTCTGTAGAAAATGCAAGTGGACATTCGGAGCGCTAAGAGGGTAATAGTGGAAAAAGGAATATATCCAAATATAAACTACAAAGTAGCATTCTGTGAAAATTCTTTCTGTTCTGTGCATTCAACTAACAGGGTTGAACCTTACTTTTGATTGAGCCGTTCTGAAACACTCTTTCTGTAGAAACTGCAATTGGACATGCTAAGCGCTAAGAGGCCTACATTGGGAAAAAGAATATCTTCAAATAAAAACTACACAGATGCATTCTGTGAAACTTATTTCTGATCTGTAAATTCAGTTAACAGAGATAAAACATAGTTTTGATTGAGCAGTTATGAAACACTCTTTTTGTTAAAAATGCAAGTGGAGATTCGGAGCGCTAAGAGGGTAATAGTGGAAAAAGGAATGTCTTCAAATATAAACTACACAGAATCATTCGGTGAAACTTCTTTCTGATCTGTGCATTCAGCTAACAGAGTTAAACCATACTTTTGATTGAGCAGATCTGAACACTCTTTCTGTTGAAAATGCAACTGGACATTTGGAGCGCTAAGAGCGTAGTAGTGGAAAAAGGAATATATTCAAATATAAACTACACAGAAGCATTCCGTGAAACTTCTTTCTGATCTGAGCATACAGCTAACAGAGTTAAACCATACTTTTGATTGAGCAGTTTTGAAACACTCTGTCTGTAGAAAATGCAACTGGACATTCGTAGCGCTAAGTGGGTAATAGTGGAAAAAAGAATATGTTCAAATATAAACTACACAGAAGCATTGTATGAAACTTCTTTCTGTTCTGTGCATTCAACTAACAGAGTTGAACCTTACTTTTGATTGAGCCGTTCTGAAACACTCTTTCTGTAGAAACTGCAATTGGACATTCTGAGCGCTAAGAGGCCTATATTGGGAAAAAGAATGTCTACAAATAAAAACTACACAGAAGAATTGTGTGAAACTTCTTTCTGTTCTGTTTGTTCAACTAAAAGAGTTGAACCTTACTTTTGATTGAGCCGTTCTGAAACACTCTTTCTGTAGAAAATGTAAGTGGAGATTCGGAGTGCTAAGAGGGTAATAGTGGAAAAAGGAATGTCTCCAAATATAAACTACACAGAATCATTCTGTGAAACTTCTTTCTGATCTGTGCATTCAGCTAACAGAGTTAAGCCATACTTTTGATTGAGCAGATCTGAACACTCTTTCTGTAGAAAATGCAACTGGACATTTGGAGCGCTAAGAGATTAGTAGTGGAAAAAGGAATATATTCAAATATAAACTACACAGAAGCATTCTGTGAAATTTCTTTCTGATCTGAGCATTCAGCTAACAGAGTTAAACCATACTTTTGATTGAGCAGTTTTGAAACACTCTGTCTGTAGGAAATGCAACTGGACATTCGTAGCGCTAAGTGGGTAATAGTGGAAAAGAGAATATGTTCAAATATAAACTACACAGAAGCATTGTATGAAACTTCTTTCTGTTCTGTGCATTCAACTAACAGAGTTGAACCTTACTTTTGATTGAGCCTTTCTGAAACACTCTTTCTGTAGAAACTGCAATTGGACATTCTGAGCGCTAAGAGGCCTCTATTGGGAAAAATAATATCTTCAAATAAAAACTACACAGAAGCATTGTGTGAAACTTATTTCTGATATGTTCATTAAGCTAACAGAGTTAAACCATACTTTTGATTGCGCAGTTCTGAACACTCTTTCTGTAGAAAATGCAAGTGCACATTCGGAGCGCTAAGAGGGTAATAGTGGAAAAAGGAATATATTCAAATATAAACTACACAGTAGCATTCTGTGAAAATTCTTTCTGTTCTGTGCATTCAACTAACAGAGTTGAACCTTACTTTTGATTGAGCCGTTCTGAAACACTCTTTCTGTAGAAACTGCAATTGGACATGCTAAGCGCTAAGAGGCCTACATTGGGAAAAAGAATATCTTCAAATAAAAACTACACAGATGCATTCTGTGAAACTTATTTCTGATCTGTAAATTCAGTTAACAGAGATAAAACATATTTTTGATTGAGCAGTTATGAAACACTCTTTTTGTAGAAAATGCAAGTGGAGATTCGGAGCGCTAAGAGGGTAATAGTGGAAAAAGGAATGTCTTCAAATATAAACTACACAGAATCATTCGGTGAAACTTATTTCTGATCTGTGCATTCAGCTAACAGAGTTAAACCATACTTTTGATTGAGCAGATCTGAACACTCTTTCTGTTGAAAATGCAACTGGACATTTGGAGCGCTAAGAGCGTACTAGTGGAAAAAGGAATATATTCAAATATAAACTACACAGAAGCATTCTGTGAAACTTCTTTCTGATCTGAGCATACAGCTAAGAGAGTTAAACCATACTTTTGATAGAGCAGTTTTGAAACACTCTGTCTGTAGAAAATGCAACTGGACATTCGTAGCGCTAAGTGGGTAATAGTGGAAAAAAAATATGTTCAAATATAAACTACACAGAAGCATTGTATGAAACTTCTTTCTGTTCTGTGCATTCAACTAACAGAGTTGAACCTTACTTTTGATTGAGCCGTTCTGAAACACTCTTTCTGTATAAACTGCAATTGGACATTCTGAGCGCTAAGAGGCCTATATTGGGAAAAAGAATGTCTACAAATAAAAACTACACAGAAGAATTGTGTGAAACTTCTTTCTGTTCTGTTTGTTCAACTAAAAGAGTTGAACCTTACTTTTGATTGAGCCGTTCTGAAACACTCTTTCTGTAGAAAATGTAAGTGGAGATTCGGAGCGCTAAGAGGGTAATAGTGGAAAAAGGAATGTCTCCAAATATAAACTACACAGAATCATTCTGTGAAACTTCTTTCTGATCTGTGCATTCAGCTAACAGAGTTAAACCATACTTTTGATTGAGCAGATCTGAACACTCTTTCTGTAGAAAATGCAACTGGACATTTGGAGTGCTAAGAGAGTAGTAGTGGAAAAAGGAATATATTCAAATATAAACTACACAGAAGCATTCTGTGAAAATTCTTTCTGATCTGAGCATTCAGCTAACAGAGTTAAACCATACTTTTGATTGAGCAGTTTTGAAACACTCTGTCTGTAGAAAATGCAACTGGACATTCGTAGCGCTAAGTGGGTAATAGTGGAAAAAAGAATATGTTCAAATATAAACTACACAGAAGCATTGTATGAAACTCCTTTCTGTTCTGTGCATTCAACTAACAGAGTTGAACCTTACTTTTGATTGAGCCTTTCTGAAACACTCTTTCTGTAGAAACTGCAATTGGACATTCTGAGCGCTAAGAGGCCTCTATTGGGAAAAATAATATCTTCAAATAAAAACTACACAGAAGAATTGTGTGAAACTTATTTCTGATATGTTCATTAAGCTAACAGAGTTAAACCATACTTTTGATTGCGCAGTTCTGAACACTCTTTCTGTAGAAAATGCAAGTGGACATTCGGAGCGCTAAGAGGGTAATAGTGGAAAAAGGAATATATCCAAATATAAACTACAAAGTAGCATTCTGTGAAAATTCTTTCTGTTCTGTGCATTCAACTAACAGGGTTGAACCTTACTTTTGATTGAGCCGTTCTGAAACACTCTTTCTGTAGAAACTGCAATTGGACATGCTAAGCGCTAAGAGGCCTACATTGGGAAAAAGAATATCTTCAAATAAAAACTACACAGATGCATTCTGTGAAACTTATTTCTGATCTGTAAATTCAGTTAACAGAGATAAAACATATTTTTGATTGAGCAGTTATGAAACACTCTTTTTGTAGAATATGCAAGTGGAGGTTCGGAGCGCTAAGAGGGTAATAGTGGAAAAAGGAATGTCTTCAAATATAAACTACACAGAATCATTCGGTGAAACTTATTTCTGATCTGTGCATTCAGCTAACAGAGTTAAACCATACTTTTGATTGAGCAGATCTGAACACTCTTTCTGTTGAAAATGCAACTGGACATTTGGAGCACTAAGAGCGTAGTAGTGGAAAAAGGAATATATTCAAATATAAACTACACAGAAGCATTCTGTGAAACTTCTTTCTGATCTGAGCATACAGCTAACAGAGTTAAACCATACTTTTGATTGAGCAGTTTTGAAACACTCTGTCTGTAGAAAATGCAACTGGACATTCGTAGCGCTAAGTGGGTAATAGTGGAAAAAAGAATATGTTCAAAAATAAACTACACAGAAGCATTGTATGAAACTTCTTTCTGTTCTGTGCATTCAACTAACAGAGTTGAACCTTACTTTTGATTGAGCCGTTCTGAAACACTCTTTCTGTAGAAACTGCAATTGGACATTCTGAGCGCTAAGAGGCCTATATTGGGAAAAACGAATGTCTACAAATAAAAACTACACAGAAGAATTGTGTGAAACTTCTTTCTGTTCTGTTTGTTCAACTAAAAGAGTTGAACCTTACTTTTGATTGAGCCGTTCTGAAACACTCCTTCTGTAGAAAATGTAAGTGGAGATTCGGAGCGCTAAGAGGGTAATAGTGGAAAAAGGAATGTCTCCAAATATAAACTACACAGAATCATTCTGTGAAACTTCTTTCTGATCTGTGCATTCAGCTAACAGAGTTAAACCATACTTTTGATTGAGCAGATCTGAACACTCTTTCTGTAGAAAATGCAACTGGACATTTGGAGCGCTAAGAGAGTAGTAGTGGAAAAAGGAATATATTCAAATATAAACTACACAGAAGCATTCTGTGAAACTTCTTTCTGATCTGAGCATTCAGCTAACAGAGTTAAACCATACTTTTGATTGAGCAGTTTTGAAACACTCTGTCTGTAGAAAATGCAACTGGACATTCGTAGCGCTAAGTGGGTAATAGTGGAAAAAAGAATATGTTCAAATATAAACTACACAGAAGCATTGTATGAAACTCCTTTCTGTTCTGTGCATTCAACTAACAGAGTTGAACCTTACTTTTGATTGAGCCTTTCTGAAACACTCTTTCTGTAGAAACTTCAATTGGACATTCTGAGCGCTAAGAGGACTCTATTGGGAAAAATAATATCTTCAAATAAAAACTACACAGAAGCATTGTGTGAAACTTATTTCTGATATGTTCATTAAGCTAACAGAGTTAAACCATACTTTTGATTGCGCAGTTCTGAACACTCTTTCTGTAGAAAATGCAAGTGGACATTCGGAGCGCTAAGAGGGTAATAGTGGAAAAAGGAATATATTCAAATATAAACTACACAGTAGCATTCTGTGAAAATTCTTTCTGTTCTGTGCATTCAACTAACAGAGTTGAACCTTACTTTTGATTGAGCCGTTCTGAAACACTCTTTCTGTAGAAACTGCAATTGGACATGCTAAGCGCTAAGAGGCCTACATTGGGAAAAAGAATATCTTCAAATAAAAACTACACAGATGCATTCTGTGAAACTTATTTCTGATCTGTAAATTCAGTTAACAGAGATAAAACATATTTTTGATTGAGCAGTTATGAAACACTCTTTTTGTAGAAAATGCAAGTGGAGATTCGGAGCGCTAAGAGGGTAATAGTGGAAAAAGGAATGTCTTCAAATATAAACTACACAGAATCATTCGGTGAAAATTATTTCTGATCTGTGCATTCAGCTAACAGAGTTAAACCATACTTTTGATTGAGCAGATCTGAACACTCTTTCTGTTGAAAATGCAACTGGACATTTGGAGCGCTAAGAGCGTACTAGTGGAAAAAGGAATATATTCAAATATAAACTACACAGAAGCATTCTGTGAAACTTCTTTCTGATCTGAGCATACAGCTAAGAGAGTTAAACCATACTTTTGATAGAGCAGTTTTGAAACACTCTGTCTGTAGAAAATGCAACTGGACATTCGTAGCGCTAAGTGGGTAGTAGTGGAAAAAAAATATGTTCAAATATAAACTACACAGAAGCATTGTATGAAACTACTTTCTGTTCTGTGCATTCAACTAACAGAGTTGAACCTTACTTTTGATTGAGCCGTTCTGAAACACTCTTTCTGTAGAAACTGCAATTGGACATTCTGAGCGCTAAGAGGCCTATATTGGGAAAAAGAATGTCTACAAATAAAAACTACACAGAAGAATTGTGTGAAACTTCTTTTTGTTCTGTTTGTTCAATTAAAAGAGTTGAACCTTACTTTTGATTGAGCCGTTCTGAAACACTATTTCTGTAGAAAATGTAAGTGGAGATTCGGAGCGCTAAGAGGGTAATAGTGGAAAAAGGAATGTCTCCAAATATAAACTACACAGAATCATTCTGTGAAACTTCTTTCTGATCTGTGCATTCAGCTAACAGAGTTAAACCATACTTTTGATTGAGCAGATCTGAACACTCTTTCTGTAGAAAATGCAACTGGACATTTGGAGCGCTAAGAGAGTAGTAGTGGAAAAAGGAATATATTCAAATATAAACTACACAGAAGCATTCTGTGAAACTTCTTTCTGATCTGAGCATTCAGCTAACAGAGTTAAACCATACTTTTGATTGAGCAGTTTTGAAACACTCTGTCTGTAGAAAATGCAACTGGACATTCGTAGCGCTAAGTGGGTAATAGTGGAAAAAAGAATATGTTCAAATATAAACTACACAGAAGCATTGTATGAAACTCCTTTCTGTTCTGTGCATTCAACTAACAGAGTTGAACCTTACTTTTGATTGAGCCTTTCTGAAACACTCTTTCTGTAGAAACTGCAATTGGACATTCTGAGCGCTAAGAGGCCTCTATTGGGAAAAATAATATCTTCAAATAAAAACTACACAGAAGCATTGTGTGAAACTTATTTCTGATATGTTCATTAAGCTAACAGAGTTAAACCATACTTTTGATTGCGCAGTTCTGAACACTCTTTCTGTAGAAAATGCAAGTGGACATTCGGAGCGCTAAGAGGGTAATAGTGGAAAAAGGAATATATCCAAATATAAACTACAAAGTAGCATTCTGTGAAAATTCTTTCTGTTCTGTGCATTCAACTAACAGGGTTGAACCTTACTTTTGATTGAGCCGTTCTGAAACACTCTTTCTGTAGAAACTGCAATTGGACATGCTAAGCGCTAAGAGGCCTACATTGGGAAAAAGAATATCTTCAAATAAAAACTACACAGATGCATTCTGTGAAACTTATTTCTGATCTGTAAATTCAGTTAACAGAGATAAAACATATTTTTGATTGAGCAGTTATGAAACACTCTTTTTGTAGAAAATGCAAGTGGAGGTTCGGAGCGCTAAGAGGGTAATAGTGGAAAAAGGAATGTCTTCAAATATAAACTACACAGAATCATTCGGTGAAACTTATTTCTGATCTGTGCATTCAGCTAACAGAGTTAAACCATACTTTTGATTGAGCAGATCTGAACACTCTTTCTGTTGAAAATGCAACTGGACATTTGGAGCGCTAAGAGCGTACTAGTGGAAAAAGGATTATATTCAAATATAAACTACACAGAAGCATTCTGTGAAACTTCTTTCCGATCTGAGCATACAGCTAAGAGAGTTAAACCATACTTTTGATAGAGCAGTTTTGAAACACTCTGTCTGTAGAAAATGCAACTGGACATTCGTAGCGCTAAGTGGGTAATAGTGGAAAAAAAATATGTTCAAATATAAACTACACAGAAGCATTGTATGAAGCTTCTTTCTGTTCTGTGCATTCAACTAACAGAGTTGAACCTTACTTTTGATTGAGCCATTCTGAAACACTCTTTCTGTAGAAACTGCAATTGGACATTCTGAGCGCTAAGAGGCCTATATTGGGAAAAAGAATGTCTACAAATAAAAACTACACAGAAGAATTGTGTGAAACTTCTTTCTGTTCTGTTTGTTCAACTAAAAGAGTTGAACCTTACTTTTGATTGAGCCGTTCTGAAACACTATTTCTGTAGAAAATGTAAGTGGAGATTCGGAGCGCTAAGAGGGTAATAGTGGAAAAAGGAATGTCTCCAAATATAAACTACACAGAATCATTCTGTGAAACTTCTTTCTGATCTGTGCATTCAGCTAACAGAGTTAAACCATACTTTTGATTGAGCAGATCTGAACACTCTTTCTGTAGAAAATGCAACTGGACATTTGGAGCGCTAAGAGAGTAGTAGTGGAAAAAGGAATATATTCAAATATAAACTACACAGAAGCATTCTGTGAAACTTCTTTCTGATCTGAGCATTCAGCTAACAGAGTTAAACCATACTTTTGATTGAGCAGTTTGAAACACTCTGTCTGTAGAAAATGCAACTGGACATTCGTAGCGCTAAGTGGGTAATAGTGGAAAAAAGAATATGTTCAAATATAAACTACACAGAAGCATTGTATGAAACTCCTTTCTGTTCTGTGCATTCAACTAACAGAGTTGAACCTTACTTTTGATTGAGCCTTTCTGAAACACTCTTTCTGTAGAAACTGCAATTGGACATTCTGAGCGCTAAGAGGCCTCTATTGGGAAAAATAATATCTTCAAATAAAAACTACACAGAAGCATTGTGTGAAACTTATTTCTGATATGTTCATTAAGCTAACAGAGTTAAACCATACTTTTGATTGCGCAGTTCTGAACACACTTTCTGTAGAAAATTCAAGTGGACATTCGGAGCGCTAAGAGGGTAATAGTGGAAAAAGGAATATATCCAAATATAAACTACAAAGTAGCATTCTGTGAAAATTCTTTCTGTTCTGTGCATTCAACTAACAGGGTTGAACCTTACTTTTGATTGAGCCGTTCTGAAACACTCTTTCTGTAGAAACTGCAATTGGACATGCTAAGCGCTAAGAGGCCTACATTGGGAAAAAGAATATCTTCAAATAAAAACTACACAGATGCATTCTGTGAAACTTATTTCTGATCTGTAAATTCAGTTAACAGAGATAAATCATATTTTTGATTGAGCAGTTATGAAACACTCTTTTTGTAGAATATGCAAGTGGAGGTTCGGAGCGCTAAGAGGGTAATAGTGGAAAAAGGAATGTCTTCAAATATAAACTACACAGAATCATTCGGTGAAACTTATTTCTGATCTGTGCATTCAGCTAACAGAGTTAAACCATACTTTTGATTGAGCAGATCTGAACACTCTTTCTGTTGAAAATGCAACTGGACATTTGGAGCACTAAGAGCGTAGTAGTGGAAAAAGGAATATATTCAAATATAAACTACACAGAAGCATTCTGTGAAACTTCTTTCTGATCTGAGCATACAGCTAACAGAGTTAAACCATACTTTTGATTGAGCAGTTTTGAAACACTCTGTCTGTAGAAAATGCAACTGGACATTCGTAGCGCTAAGTGGGTAATAGTGGAAAAAAGAATATGTTCAAAAATAAACTACACAGAAGCATTGTATGAAACTTCTTTCTGTTCTGTGCATTCAACTAACAGAGTTGAACCTTACTTTTGATTGAGCCGTTCTGAAACACTCTTTCTGTAGAAACTGCAATTGGACATTCTGAGCGCTAAGAGGCCTATATTGGGAAAAAGAATGTCTACAAATAAAAACTACACAGAAGAATTGTGTGAAACTTCTTTCTGTTCTGTTTGTTCAACTAAAAGAGTTGAACCTTACTTTTGATTGAGCCGTTCTGAAACACTCTTTCTGTAGAAAATGTAAGTGGAGATTCGGAGCGCTTAGAGGGTAATAGTGGAAAAAGGAATGTCTCCAAATATAAACTACACAGAATCATTCTGTGAAACTTCTTTCTGATCTGTGCATTCAGCTAACAGAGTTAAACCATACTTTTGATTGAGCAGATCTGAACACTCTTTCTGTAGAAAATGCAACTGGACATTTGGAGCGCTAAGAGAGTAGTAGTGGAAAAAGGAATATATTCAAATATAAACTACACAGAAGCATTCTGTGAAACTTCTTTCTGATCTGAGCATTCAGCTAACAGAGTTAAACCATACTTTTGATTGAGCAGTTTTGAAACACTCTGTCTGTAGAAAATGCAACTGGACATTCGTAGCGCTAAGTGGGTAATAGTGGAAAAAAGAATATGTTCAAATATAAACTACACAGAAGAATTGTATGAAACTTCTTTCTGTTCTGTGCATTCAACTAACAGAGTTGAACCTCAATTTTGATTGAGCCTTTCTGAAACACTTTTTCTGTAGAAACTGCAATTGGACATTCTGAGCGCTAAGAGGCCTCTATTGGGAAAAATAATATCTTCAAATAAAAACTACACAGAAGCATTGTGTGAAACTTATTTCTGATATGTTCATTAAGCTAACAGAGTTAAACCATACTTTTGATTGCGCAGTTCTGAACACTCTTTCTGTAGAAAATGCAAGTGGACATTCGGAGCGCTAAGAGGGTAATAGTGGAAAAAGGAATATATTCAAATATAAACTACACAGTAGCATTCTGTGAAAATTCTTTCTGTTCTGTGCATTCAACTAACAGAGTTGAACCTTACTTTTGATTGAGCCGTTCTGAAACACTCTTTCTGTAGAAACTGCAATTGGACATGCTAAGCGCTAAGAGGCCTACATTGGGAAAAAGAATATCTTCAAATAAAAACTACACAGATGCATTCTGTGAAACTTATTTCTGATCTGTAAATTCAGTTAACAGAGATAAAACATATTTTTGATTGAGCAGTTATGAAACACTCTTTTTGTAGAAAATGCAAGTGGAGATTCGGAGCGCTAAGAGGGTAATAGTGGAAAAAGGAATGTCTTCAAATATAAACTACACAGAATCATTCGGTGAAACTTATTTCTGATCTGTGCATTCAGCTAACAGAGTTAAACCATACTTTTGATTGAGCAGATCTGAACACTCTTTCTGTTGAAAATGCAACTGGACATTTGGAGCGCTAAGAGCGTACTAGTGGAAAAAGGAATATATTCAAATATAAACTACACAGAAGCATTCTGTGAAACTTCTTTCTGATCTGAGCATACATCTAAGAGAGTTAAACCATACTTTTGATAGAGCAGTTTTGAAACACTCTGTCTGTAGAAAATGCAACTGGACATTCGTAGCGCTAAGTGGGTAATAGTGGAAAAAAAATATGTTCAAATATAAACTACACAGAAGCATTGTATGAAACTTCTTTCTGTTCTGTGCATTCAACTAACAGAGTTAAACCTTACTTTTGATTGAGCCGTTCTGAAACACTCTTTCTGTAGAAACTGCAATTGGACATTCTGAGCGCTAAGAGGCCTATATTGGGAAAAAGAATGTCTACAAATAAAAACTACACAGAAGAATTGTGTGAAACTTCTTTCTGTTCTGTTTGTTCAACTAAAAGAGTTGAACCTTAGTTTTGATTGAGCCGTTCTGAAACACTATTTCTGTAGAAAATGTAAGTGGAGATTCGGAGCGCTAAGAGGGTAATAGTGGAAAAAGGAATGTCTCCAAATATAAACTACACAGAATCATTCTGTGAAACTTCTTTCTGATCTGTGCATTCAGCTAACAGAGTTAAACCATACTTTTGATTGAGCAGATCTGAACACTCTTTCTGTAGAAAATGCAACTGGACATTTGGAGCGCTAAGAGAGTAGTAGTGGAAAAAGGAATATATTCAAATATAAACTACACAGAAGCATTCTGTGAAACTTCTTTCTGATCTGAGCATTCAGCTAACAGAGTTAAACCATACTTTTGATTGAGCAGTTTGAAACACTCTGTCTGTAGAAAATGCAACTGGACATTCTTAGCGCTAAGTGGGTAATAGTGGAAAAAAGAATATGTTCAAATATAAACTACACAGAAGCATTGTATGAAACTCCTTTCTGTTCTGTGCATTCAACTAACAGAGTTGAACCTTACTTTTGATTGAGCCTTTCTGAAACACTCTTTCTGTAGAAACTGCAATTGGACATTCTGAGCGCTAAGAGGCCTCTATTGGGAAAAATAATATCTTCAAATAAAAACTACACAGAAGCATTGTGTGAAACTTATTTCTGATATGTTCATTAAGCTAACAGAGTTAAACCATACTTTTGATTGCGCAGTTCTGAACACTCTTTCTGTAGAAAATTCAAGTGGACATTCGGAGCGCTAAGAGGGTAATAGTGGAAAAAGGAATATATCCAAATATAAACTACAAAGTAGCATTCTGTGAAAATACTTTCTGTTCTGTGCATTCAACTAACAGGGTTGAACCTTACTTTTGATTGAGCCGTTCTGAAACACTCTTTCTGTAGAAACTGCAATTGGACATGCTAAGCGCTAAGAGGCCTACATTGGGAAAAAGAATATCTTCAAATAAAAACTACACAGATGCATTCTGTGAAACTTATTTCTGATCTGTAAATTCAGTTAACAGAGATAAAACATATTTTTGATTGAGCAGTTATGAAACACTCTTTTTGTAGAATATGCAAGTGGAGGTTCGGAGCGCTAAGAGGGTAATAGTGGAAAAAGGAATGTCTTCAAATATAAACTACACAGAATCATTCGGTGAAACTTATTTCTGATCTGTGCATTCAGCTAACAGAGTTAAACCATACTTTTGATTGAGCAGATCTGAACACTCTTTCTGTTGAAAATGCAACTGGACATTTGGAGCACTAAGAGCGTAGTAGTGGAAAAAGGAATATATTCAAATATAAACTACACAGAAGCATTCTGTGAAACTTCTTTCTGATCTGAGCATACAGCTAACAGAGTTAAACCATACTTTTGATTGAGCAGTTTTGAAACACTCTGTCTGTAGAAAATGCAACTGGACATTCGTAGCGCTAAGTGGGTAATAGTGGAAAAAAGAATATGTTCAAAAATAAACTACACAGAAGCATTGTATGAAACTTCTTTCTGTTCTGTGCATTCAACTAACAGAGTTGAACCTTACTTTTGATTGAGCCGTTCTGAAACACTCTTTCTGTAGAAACTGCAATTGGACATTCTGAGCGCTAAGAGGCCTATATTGGGAAAAAGAATGTCTACAAATAAAAACTACACAGAAGAATTGTGTGAAACTTCTTTCTGTTCTGTTTGTTCAACTAAAAGAGTTGAACCTTACTTTTGTTTGAGCCGTTCTGAAACACTCTTTCTGTAGAAAATGTAAGTGGAGATTCGGAGCGCTTAGAGGGTAATAGTGGAAAAAGGAATGTCTCCAAATATAAACTACACAGAATCATTCTGTGAAACTTCTTTCTGATCTGTGCATTCAGCTAACAGAGTTAAACCATACTTTTGATTGAGCAGATCTGAACACTCTTTCTGTAGAAAATGCAACTGGACATTTGGAGCGCTAAGAGAGTAGTAGTGGAAAAAGGAATATATTCAAATATAAACTACACAGAAGCATTCTGTGAAACTTCTTTCTGATCTGAGCATTCAGCTAACAGAGTTAAACCATACTTTTGATTGAGCAGTTTTGAAACACTCTGTCTGTAGAAAATGCAACTGGACATTCGTAGCGCTAAGTGGGTAATAGTGGAAAAAAGAATATGTTCAAATATAAACTACACAGAAGCATTGTATGAAACTTCTTTCTGTTCTGTGCATTCAACTAACAGAGTTGAACCTTACTTTTGATTGAGCCTTTCTGAAACACTCTTTCTGTAGAAACTGCAATTGGACATTCTGAGCGCTAAGAGGCCTCTATTGGGAAAAATAACATCTTCAAATAAAAACTACACAGAAGCATTGTGTGAAACTTATTTCTGATATGTTCATTAAGCTAACAGAGTTAAACCATACTTTTGATTGCGCAGTTCTGAACACTCTTTCTGTAGAAAATGCAAGTGGACATTCGGAGCGCTAAGAGGGTAATAGTGGAAAAAGGAATATATTCAAATATAAACTACACAGTAGCATTCTGTGAAAATTCTTTCTGTTCTGTGCATTCAACTAACAGAGTTGAACCTTACTTTTGATTGAGCCGTTCTGAAACACTCTTTCTGTAGAAACTGCAATTGGACATGCTAAGCGCTAAGAGGCCTACATTGGGAAAAAGAATATCTTCAAATAAAAACTACACAGATGCATTCTGTGAAACTTATTTCTGATCTGTAAATTCAGTTAACAGAGATAAAACATTTTTTTGATTGAGCAGTTATGAAACACTCTTTTTGTAGAAAATGCAAGTGGAGATTCGGAGCGCTAAGAGGGTAATAGTGGAAAAAGGAATGTCTTCAAATATAAACTACACAGAATCATTCGGTGAAACTTATTTCTGATCTGTGCATTCAGCTAACAGAGTTAAACCATACTTTTGATTGAGCAGATCTGAACACTCTTTCTGTTGAAAATGCAACTGGACATTTGGAGCGCTAAGAGCGTACTAGTGGAAAAAGGAATATATTCAAATATAAACTACACAGAAGCATTCTGTGAAACTTCTTTCTGATCTGAGCATACATCTAAGAGAGTTAAACCATACTTTTGATAGAGCAGTTTTGAAACACTCTGTCTGTAGAAAATGCAACTGGACATTCGTAGCGCTAAGTGGGTAATAGTGGAAAAAAAATATGTTCAAATATAAACTACATAGAAGCATTGTATGAAACTTCTTTCTGTTCTGTGCATTCAACTAACAGAGTTGAACCTTACTTTTGATTGAGCCGTTCTGAAACACTCTTTCTGTAGAAACTGCAATTGGACATTCTGAGCGCTAAGAGGCCTATATTGGGAAAATGAATGTCTACAAATAAAAACTACACAGAAGAATTGTGTGAAACTTCTTTCTGTTCTGTTTGTTCAACTAAAAGAGTTGAACCTTAGTTTTGATTGAGCCGTTCTGAAACACTATTTCTGTAGAAAATGTAAGTGGAGATTCGGAGCGCTAAGAGGGTAATAGTGGAAAAAGGAATGTCTCCAAATATAAACTACACAGAATCATTCTGTGAAACTTCTTTCTGATCTGTGCATTCAGCTAACAGAGTTAAACCATACTTTTGATTGAGCAGATCTGAACACTCTTTCTGTAGAAAATGCAACTGGACATTTGGAGCGCTAAGAGAGTAGTAGTGGAAAAAGGAATATATTCAAATATAAACTACACAGAAGCATTCTGTGAAACTTCTTTCTGATCTGAGCATTCAGCTAACAGAGATAAACCATACTTTTGATTGAGCAGTTTGAAACACTCTGTCTGTAGAAAATGCAACTGGACATTCTTAGCGCTAAGTGGGTAATAGTGGAAAAAAGAATATGTTCAAATATAAACTACACAGAAGCATTGTATGAAACTCCTTTCTGTTCTGTGCATTCAACTAACAGAGTTGAACCTTACTTTTGATTGAGCCTTTCTGAAACACTCTTTCTGTAGAAACTGCAATTGGACATTCTGAGCGCTAAGAGGCCTCTATTGGGAAAAATAATATCTTCAAATAAAAACTACACAGAAGCATTGTGTGAAACTTATTTCTGATATGTTCATTAAGCTAACAGAGTTAAACCATACTTTTGATTGCGCAGTTCTGAACACTCTTTCTGTAGAAAATTCAAGTGGACATTCGGAGCGCTAAGAGGGTAATAGTGGAAAAAGGAATATATCCAAATATAAACTACAAAGTAGCATTCTGTGAAAATACTTTCTGTTCTGTGCATTCAACTAACAGGGTTGAACCTTACTTTTGATTGAGCCGTTCTGAAACACTCTTTCTGTAGAAACTGCAATTGGACATGCTAAGCGCTAAGAGGCCTACATTGGGAAAAAGAATATCTTCAAATAAAAACTACACAGATGCATTCTGTGAAACTTATTTCTGATCTGTAAATTCAGTTAACAGAGATAAAACATATTTTTGATTGAGCAGTTATGAAACACTCTTTTTGTAGAATATGCAAGTGGAGGTTCGGAGCGCTAAGAGGGTAATAGTGGAAAAAGGAATGTCTTCAAATATAAACTACACAGAATCATTCGGTGAAACTTATTTCTGATCTGTGCATTCAGCTAACAGAGTTAAACCATACTTTTGATTGAGCAGATCTGAACACTCTTTCTGTTGAAAATGCAACTGGACATTTGGAGCACTAAGAGCGTAGTAGTGGAAAAAGGAATATATTCAAATATAAACTACACAGAAGCATTCTGTGAAACTTCTTTCTGATCTGAGCATACAGCTAACAGAGTTAAACCATACTTTTGATTGAGCAGTTTTGAAACACTCTGTCTGTAGAAAATGCAACTGGACATTCGTAGCGCTAAGTGGGTAATAGTGGAAAAAAGAATATGTTCAAAAATAAACTACACAGAAGCATTGTATGAAACTTCTTTCTGTTCTGTGCATTCAACTAACAGAGTTGAACCTTACTTTTGATTGAGCCGTTCTGAAACACTTTCTGTAGAAACTGCAATTGGACATTCTGAGCGCTAAGAGGCCTATATTGGGAAAAAGAATGTCTACAAATAAAAACTACACAGAAGAATTGTGTGAAACTTCTTTCTGTTCTGTTTGTTCAACTAAAAGAGTTGAACCTTACTTTTGATTGAGCCGTTCTGAAACACTCTTTCTGTAGAAAATGTAAGTGGAGATTCGGAGCGCTTAGAGGGTAATAGTGGAAAAAGGAATGTCTCCAAATATAAACTACACAGAATCATTCTGTGAAACTTCTTTCTGATCTGTGCATTCAGCTAACAGAGTTAAACCATACTTTTGATTGAGCAGATCTGAACACTCTTTCTGTAGAAAATGCAACTGGACATTTGGAGCGCTAAGAGAGTAGTAGTGGAAAAAGGAATATATTCAAATATAAACTACACAGAAGCATTCTGTGAAACTTCTTTCTGATCTGAGCATTCAGCTAACAGAGTTAAACCATACTTTTGATTGAGCAGTTTTGAAACACTCTGTCTGTAGAAAATGCAACTGGACATTCGTAGCGCTAAGTGGGTAATAGTGGAAAAAAGAATATGTTCAAATATAAACTACACAGAAGCATTGTATGAAACTTCTTTCTGTTCTGTGCATTCAACTAACAGAGTTGAACCTTACTTTTGATTGAGCCTTTCTGAAACACTCTTTCTGTAGAAACTGCAATTGGACATTCTGAGCGCTAAGAGGCCTCTATTGGGAAAAATAATATCTTCAAATAAAAACTACACAGAAGCATTGTGTGAAACTTATTTCTGATATGTTCATTAAGCTAACAGAGTTAAACCATACTTTTGATTGCGCAGTTCTGAACACTCTTTCTGTAGAAAATGCAAGTGGACATTCGGAGCGCTAAGAGGGTAATAGTGGAAAAAGGAATATATTCAAGTATAAACTACACAGTAGCATTCTGTGAAAATTCTTTCTGTTCTGTGCATTCAACTAACAGAGTTGAACCTTACTTTTGATTGAGCCGTTCTGAAACACTCTTTCTGTAGAAACTGCAATTGGACATGCTAAGCGCTAAGAGGCCTACATTGGGAAAAAGAATATCTTCAAATAAAAACTACACAGATGCATTCTGTGAAACTTATTTCTGATCTGTAAATTCAGTTAACAGAGATAAAACATATTTTTGATTGAGCAGTTATGAAACACTCTTTTTGTTAAAAATGCAAGTGGAGATTCGGAGCGCTAAGAGGGTAATAGTGGAAAAAGGAATGTCTTCAAATATAAACTACACAGAATCATTCGGTGAAACTTGTTTCTGATCTGTGCATTCAGCTAACAGAGTTAAACCATACTTTTGATTGAGCAGATCTGAACACTCTTTCTGTTGAAAATGCAACTGGACATTTGGAGCGCTAAGAGCGTAGTAGTGGAAAAAGGAATATATTCAAATATAAACTACACAGAAGCATTCTGTGAAACTTCTTTCTGATCTGAGCATACAGCTAACAGAGTTAAACCATACTTTTGATTGAGCAGTTTTGAAACACTCTGTCTGTAGAAAATGCAACTGGACATTCGTAGCGCTAAGTGGGTAATAGTGGAAAAAAGAATATGTTCAAATATAAACTACACAGAAGCATTGTATGAAACTTCTTTCTGTTCTGTGCATTCAACTAACAGAGTTGAACCTTACTTTTGATTGAGCCGTTCTGAAACACTCTTTCTGTAGAAACTGCAATTGGACATTCTGAGCGCTAAGAGGCCTATATTGGGAAAAAGAATGTCTACAAATAAAAACTACACAGAAGAATTGTGTGAAACTTCTTTCTGTTCTGTTTGTTCAACTAAAAGAGTTGAACCTTACTTTTGATTGAGCCGTTCTGAAACACTCTTTCTGTAGAAAATGTAAGTGGAGATTCGGAGCGCTAAGAGGGTAATAGTGGAAAAAGGAATGTCTCCAAATATAAACTACACAGAATCATTCTGTGAAACTTCTTTCTGATCTGTGCATTCAGCTAACAGAGTTAAACCATACTTTTGATTGAGCAGATCTGAACACTCTTTCTGTAGAAAATGCAACTGGACATTTGGAGCGCTAAGAGATTAGTAGTGGAAAAAGGAATATATTCAAATATAAACTACACAGAAGCATTCTGTGAAACTTCTTTCTGATCTGAGCATTCAGCTAACAGAGTTAAACCATACTTTTGATTGAGCAGTTTTGAAACACTCTGTCTGTAGAAAATGCAACTGGACATTCGTAGCGCTAAGTGGGTAATAGTGGAAAAAAGAATATGTTCAAATATAAACTACACAGAAGAATTGTATGAAACTTCTTTCTGTTCTGTGCATTCAACTAACAGAGTTGAACCTCAATTTTGATTGAGCCTTTCTGAAACACTTTTTCTGTAGAAACTGCAATTGGACATTCTGAGCGCTAAGAGGCCTCTATTGGGAAAAATAATATCTTCAAATAAAAACTACACAGAAGCATTGTGTGAAACTTATTTCTGATATGTTCATTAAGCTAACAGAGTTAAACCATACTTTTGATTGCGCAGTTCTGAACACTCTTTCTGTAGAAAATGCAAGTGGACATTCGGAGCGCTAAGAGGGTAATAGTGGAAAAAGGAATATATTCAAATATAAACTACACAGTAGCATTCTGTGAAAATTCTTTCTGTTCTGTGCATTCAACTAACAGAGTTGAACCTTACTTTTGATTGAGCCGTTCTGAAACACTCTTTCTGTAGAAACTGCAATTGGACA
This sequence comes from Symphalangus syndactylus, assembly GCF_028878055.3. Classification (NCBI taxonomy): domain Eukaryota; kingdom Metazoa; phylum Chordata; class Mammalia; order Primates; family Hylobatidae; genus Symphalangus; species Symphalangus syndactylus. The sequence goes on along the minus strand of NC_072447.2, from coordinate 13,196,206 downwards.
TGCTAAGCGCTAAGAGGCCTACATTGGGAAAAAGAATATCTTCAAATAAAAACTACACAGATGCATTCTGTGAAACTTATTTCTGATCTGTAAATTCAGTTAACAGAGATAAAACATATTTTTGATTGAGCAGTTATGAAACACTCTTTTTGTAGAAAATGCAAGTGGAGATTCGGAGCGCTAAGAGGGTAATAGTGGAAAAAGGAATGTCTTCAAATATAAACTACACAGAATCATTCGGTGAAACTTATTTCTGATCTGTGCATTCAGCTAACAGAGTTAAACCATACTTTTGATTGAGCAGATCTGAACACTCTTTCTGTTGAAAATGCAACTGGACATTTGGAGCGCTAAGAGCGTACTAGTGGAAAAAGGAATATATTCAAATATAAACTACACAGAAGCATTCTGTGAAACTTCTTTTGATATGAGCATACAACTAAGAGAGTTAAACCATACTTTTGATAGAGCAGTTTTGAAACACTCTGTCTGTAGAAAATGCAACTGGACATTCGTAGCGCTAAGTGGGTAATAGTGGAAAAAAAATATGTTCAAATATAAACTACACAGAAGCATTGTATGAAACTTCTTTCTGTTCTGTGCATTCAACTAACAGAGTTGAACCTTACTTTTGATTGAGCCGTTCTGAAACACTCTTTCTGTAGAAACTGCAATTGGACATTCTGAGCGCTAAGAGGCCTATATTGGGAAAAAGAATGTCTACAAATAAAAACTACACAGAAGAATTGTGTGAAACTTCTTTCTGTTCTGTTTGTTCAACTAAAAGAGTTGAACCTTAGTTTTGATTGAGCCGTTCTGAAACACTATTTCTGTAGAAAATGTAAGTGGAGATTCGGAGCGCTAAGAGGGTAATAGTGGAAAAAGGAATGTCTCCAAATATAAACTACACAGAATCATTCTGTGAAACTTCTTTCTGATCTGTGCATTCATCTAACAGAGTTAAACCATACTTTTGATTGAGCAGATCTGAACACTCTTTCTGTAGAAAATGCAACTGGACATTTGGAGCGCTAAGAGAGTAGTAGTGGAAAAAGGAATATATTCAAATATAAACTACACAGAAGCATTCTGTGAAACTTCTTTCTGATCTGAGCATTCAGCTAACAGAGTTAAACCATACTTTTGATTGAGCAGTTTTGAAACACTCTGTCTGTAGAAAATGCAACTGGACATTCGTAGCGCTAAGTGGGTAATAGTGGAAAAAAGAATATGTTCAAATATAAACTACACAGAAGCATTGTATGAAACCCCTTTCTGTTCTGTGCATTCAACTAACAGAGTTGAACCTTACTTTTGATTGAGCCTTTCTGAAACACTCTTTCTGTAGAAACTGCAATTGGACATTCTGAGCGCTAAGAGGCCTCTATTGGGAAAAATAATATCTTCAAATAAAAACTACACAGAAGCATTGTGTGAAACTTATTTCTGATATGTTCATTAAGCTAACAGAGTTAAACCATACTTTTGATTGCGCAGTTCTGAACACTCTTTCTGTAGAAAATGCAAGTGGACATTCGGAGCGCTAAGAGGGTAATAGTGGAAAAAGGAATATATCCAAATATAAACTACAAAGTAGCATTCTGTGAAAATTCTTTCTGTTCTGTGCATTCAACTAACAGGGTTGAACCTTACTATTGATTGAGCCGTTCTGAAACACTCTTTCTGTAGAAACTGCAATTGGACATGCTAAGCGCTAAGAGGCCTACATTGGGAAAAAGAATATCTTCAAATAAAAACTACACAGATGCATTCTGTGAAACTTATTTCTGATCTGTAAATTCAGTTAACAGAGATAAAACATATTTTTGATTGAGCAGTTATGAAACACTCTTTTTGTAGAATATGCAAGTGGAGGTTCGGAGCGCTAAGAGGGTAATAGTGGAAAAAGGAATGTCTTCAAATATAAACTACACAGAATCATTCGGTGAAACTTATTTCTGATCTGTGCATTCAGCTAACAGAGTTAAACCATACTTTTGATTGAGCAGATCTGAACACTCTTTCTGTTGAAAATGCAACTGGACATTTGGAGCACTAAGAGCGTAGTAGTGGAAAAAGGAATATATTCAAATATAAACTACACAGAAGCATTCTGTGAAACTTCTTTCTGATCTGAGCATACAGCTAACAGAGTTAAACCATACTTTTGATTGAGCAGTTTTGAAACACTCTGTCTGTAGAAAATGCAACTGGACATTCGTAGCGCTAAGTGGGTAATAGTGGAAAAAAGAATATGTTCAAAAATAAACTACACAGAAGCATTGTATGAAACTTCTTTCTGTTCTGTGCATTCAACTAACAGAGTTGAACCTTACTTTTGATTGAGCCGTTCTGAAACACTCTTTCTGTAGAAACTGCAATTGGACATTCTGAGCCCTAAGAGGCCTATATTGGGAAAAAGAATGTCTACAAATAAAAACTACACAGAAGAATTGTGTGAAACTTCTTTCTGTTCTGTTTGTTCAACTAAAAGAGTTGAACCGTAGTTTTGATTGAGCCGTTCTGAAACACTCTTTCTGTAGAAAATGCAAGTGGAGATTCGGAGCGCTAAGAGGGTAATAGTGGAAAAAGGAATGTCTCCAAATATAAACTACACAGAATCATTCTGTGAAACTTCTTTCTGATCTGTGCATTCAGCTAACAGAGTTAAACCATACTTTTGATTGAGCAGATCTGAACACTCTTTCTGTAGAAAATGCAACTGGACATTTGGAGCGCTAAGAGAGTAGTAGTGGAAAAAGGAATATATTCAAATATAAACTACACAGAAGCATTCTGTGAAACTTCTTTCTGATCTGAGCATTCAGCTAACAGAGTTAAACCATACTTTTGATTGAGCAGTTTTGAAACACTCTGTCTGTAGAAAATGCAACTGGACATTCGTAGCGCTAAGTGGGTAATAGTGGAAAAAAGAATATATTCAAATATAAACTACACAGAAGCATTGTATGAAACTTCTTTCTGTTCTGTGCATTTAACTAACAGAGTTGAACCTTATTTTTGATTGAGCCTTTCTGAAACACTCTTTCTGTAGAAACTGCAATTGGACATTCTGAGCGCTAAGAGGCCTCTATTGGGAAAAATAATATCTTCAAATAAAAACTACACAGAAGCATTGTGTGAAACTTATTTCTGATATGTTCATTAAGCTAACAGAGTTAAACCATACTTTTGATTGCGCAGTTCTGAACACTCTTTCTGTAGAAAATGCAAGTGGACATTCGGAGCGCTAAGAGGGTAATAGTGGAAAAAGGAATATATTCAAATATAAACTACACAGTAGCATTCTGTGAAAATTCTTTCTGTTCTGTGCATTCAACTAACAGAGTTGAACCTTACTTTTGATTGAGCCGTTTGAAACACTCTTTCTGTAGAAACTGCAATTGGACATGCTAAGCGCTAAGAGGCCTACATTGGGAAAAAGAATATCTTCAAATAAAAACTACACAGATGCATTCTGTGAAACTTATTTCTGATCTGTAAATTCAGTTAACAGAGATAAAACATATTTTTGATTGAGCAGTTATGAAACACTCTTTTTGTAGAAAATGCAAGTGGAGATTCGGAGCGCTAAGAGGGTAATAGTGGAAAAAGGAATGTCTTCAAATATAAACTACACAGAATCATTCGGTGAAACTTCTTTCTGATCTGTGCATTCAGCTAACAGAGTTAAACCATACTTTTGATTGAGCAGATCTGAACACTCTTTCTGTTGAAAATGCAACTGGACATTTGGAGCGCTAAGAGCGTAGTAGTGGAAAAAGGAATATATTCAAATATAAACTACACAGAAGCATTCTGTGAAACTTCTTTCTGATCTGAGCATACAGCTAACAGAGTTAAACCATACTTTTGATTGAGCAGTTTTGAAACAGTCTGTCTGTAGAAAATGCAACTGGACATTCGTAGCGCTAAGTGGGTAATAGTGGAAAAAAGAATATGTTCAAATATAAACTACACAGAAGCATTGTATGAAACTTCTTTCTGTTCTGTGCATTCAAATAACAGAGTTGAACCTTACTTTTGATTGAGCCGTTCTGAAACACTCTTTCTGTAGAAATTGCAATTGGACATTCTTAGCGCTAAGAGGCCTATATTGGGAAAAAGAATGTCTACAAATAAAAACTACACAGAAGAATTGTGTGAAACTTCTTTCTGTTCTGTTTGTTCAACTAAAAGAGTTGAACTTTAGTTTTGATTGAGCCGTTCTGAAACACTCTTTCTGTAGAAAATGCAATTGGAGATTCGGTGCGCTAAGAGGGTAATAGTGGAAAAAAGAATGTCTCCAAATATAAACTACACAGAATCATTCTGTGAAACTTCTTTCTGATCTGTGCATTCAGCTAACAGAGTTAAACCATACTTTTGATTGAGCAGATCTGAACACTCTTTCTGTAGAAAATGCAACTGGACATTTGGAGCGCTAAGAGAGTAGTAGTGGAAAAAGGAATATATTCAAATATAAACTACACAGGAGCATTCTGTGAAACTTCTTTCTGATCTGAGCATTCAGCTAACAGAGTTAAACCATACTTTTGATTGAGCAGTTTTGAAACACTCTGTCTGTAGAAAATGCAACTGGACATTCGTAGCGCTAAGTGGGTAATAGTTGAAAAAAGAATATGTTCAAATATAAATTACACAGAAGCATTGTATGAAACTTCTTTCTGTTCTGTGCATTCAACTAACAGAGTTGAACCTTACTTTTGATTGAGCCTTTCTGAAACACTCTTTCTGTAGAAACTGCAATTGGACATTCTGAGCGCTAAGAGGCCTCTATTGGGAAAAATAATATCTTCAAATAAAAACTACACAGAAGCATTGTGTGAAACTTATTTCTGATATGTTCATTAAGCTAACAGAGTTAAACCATACTTTTGATTGCGCAGTTCTGAACACTCTTTCTGTAGAAAATGCAAGTGGACATTCGGAGCGCTAAGAGGGTAATAGTGGAAAAAGGAATATATTCAAATATAAACTACACAGTAGCATTCTGTGAAAATTCTTTCTGTTCTGTGCATTCAACTAACAGAGTTGAACCTTACTTTTGATTGAGCTGTTCTGAAACACTCTTTCTGTAGAAACTGCAATTGGACATCATAAGCGCTAAGAGGCCTACATTGGGAAAAAGAATATCTTCAAATAAAAACTACAGAGATGCATTCTGTGAAACTTATTTCTGATCTGTATATTCAGTTAACAGAGATAAAACATATTTTTGATTGAGCAGTTATGAAACACTCTTTTTGTAGAAAATGCAAGTGTAGATTCGGAGCGCTAAGCGGGTAATAGTGGAAAAAGGAATGTCTTCAAATATAAACTACACAGAATCATTGGGTGAAACTTCTTTCTGATCTGTGCATTCAGCTAACAGAGTTAAACCATACTTTTGATTGAGCAGATCTGAACACTCTTTCTGTTGAAAATGCAACTGGACATTAGGAGCGCTAAGAGCGTAGTAGTGGAAAAAGGAATATATTCAGATATAAACTACACAGAAGCATTCTGTGAAACTTCTTTCTGATCTGAGCATACAGCTAACAGAGTTAAACCATACTTTTGATTGAGCAGTTTTGAAACACTCTGTCTGTAGAAAATGCAACTGGACATTCGTAGCGCTAAGTGGGTAATAGTCGAAAAAAGAATATGTTCAAATATAAACTACACAGAAGCATTGTATGAAACTTCTTTCTGTTCTGTGCATTCAACTAACAGAGTTGAACGTTACTTTTGATTGAGCCGTTCTGAAACACTCTTTCTGTAGAAACTGCAATTGGACATTCTGAGCGCTAAGAGGCCTATATTGGGAAAAGAATGTCTACAAATAAAAACTACACAGAAGAATTGTGTGAAACTTCTTTCTGTTCTGTTTGTTCAACTAAAAGAGTTGAACCTTAGTTTTGATTGAGCCGTTCTGAAACACTCTTTCTGTAGAAAATGCAAGTGGAGATTCGGAGCGCTAAGAGGGTAATAGTGGAAAAAGGAATGTCTCCAAATATAAACTACACAGAATCATTCTGTGAAACTTCTTTCTGATCTGTGCATTCAGCTAACAGAGTTAAACCATACTTTTGATTGAGCAGATCTGAACACTCTTTCTTTAGAAAATGCAACTGGACATTTGGAGCGCTAAGAGAGTAGTAGTGGAAAAAGGAATATATTCAAATATAAACTACACAGAAGCATTCTGTGAAACTTCTTTCTGATCTGAGCATTCAGCTAACAGAGTTAAACCATACTTTTGATTGAGCAGTTTTGAAACACTCTGTCTGTAGAAAATGCAACTGGACATTCGTAGCGCTAAGTGGGTAATAGTGGAAAAAAGAATATGTTCAAATATAAACTACACGGAAGCATTGTATGAAACTTCTTTCTGTTCTGTGCATTCAACTAACAGAGTTGAACCTTACTTTTGATTGAGCCTTTCGGAAACACTCTTTCTGTAGAAACTGCAATTGGACATTCTGAGCGCTAAGAGGCCTCTATTGGGAAAAATAATATCTTCAAATAAAAACTACACAGAAGCATTGTGTGAAACTTATTTCTGATATGTTCATTAAGCTAACAGAGTTAAACCATACTTTGATTGCGCAGTTCTGAACACTCTTTCTGTAGAAAATGCAAGTGGACATTCGGAGCGCTAAGAGGGTAATAGTGGAAAAAGGAATATATTCAAATATAAACTACACAGTAGCATTCTGTGAAAATTCTTTCTGTTCTGTGCATTCAACTAACAGAGTTGAACCTTACTTTTGATTGAGCCGTTCTGAAACACTCTTTCTGTAGAAACTGCAATTGGACATGCTAAGCGCTAAGAGGCCTACATTGGGAAAAAGAATATCTTCAAATAAAAACTACACAGATGCATTCTGTGAATCTTATTTCTGATCTGTAAATTCAGTTAACAGAGATAAAACATATTTTTGATTAAGCAGTTATGAAACACTCTTTTTGTAGAAAATGCAAGTGGAGATTCGGAGCGCTAAGAGGGTAATAGTGGAAAAAGGAATGTCTTCAAATATAAACTACACAGAATCATTCGGTGAAACTTCTTTCTGATCTGTGCATTCAACTAAAAGAGTTAAACCATACTTTTGATTGAGCAGATCTGAACACTCTTTCTGTTGAAAATGCAACTGGACATTTGGAGCGCTAAGAGCGTAGTAGTGGAAAAAGGAATATATTCATATATAAACTACACAGAAGCATTCTGTGAAACTTCTTTCTGATCTGAGCATACAGCTAACAGAGTTAAACCATACTTTTGATTGAGCAGTTTTGAAACACTCTGTCTGTAGAAAATGCAACTGGACATTCGTAGCGCTAAGTGGGTAATAGTCGAAAAAAGAATATGTTCAAATATAAACTACACAGAAGCATTGTATGAAACTTCTTTCTGTTCTGTGCATTCTACTAACAGAGTTGAACGTTACTTTTGATTGAGCCGTTCTGAAACACTCTTTCTGTAGAAACTGCAATTGGACATTCTGAGCGCTAAGAGGCCTATATTGGGAAAAGAATGTCTACAAATAAAAACTACACAGAAGAATTGTGTGAAACTTCTTTCTGTTCTGTTTGTTCAACTAAAAGAGTTGAACCTTAGTTTTGATTGAGCCGTTCTGAAACACTCTTTCTGTAGAAAATGCAAGTGGAGATTCAGAGCGCTAAGAGGGTAATAGTGGAAAAAGGAATGTCTCCAAATATAAACTACACAGAATCATTCTGTGAAACTTCTTTCTGATCTGTGCATTCAGCTAACAGAGTTAAACCATACTTTTGATTGAGCAGATCTGAACACTCTTTCTGTAGAAAATGCAACTGGACATTTGGAGCGCTAAGAGAGTAGTAGTGGAAAAAGGAATATATTCAAATATAAACTACACAGAAGCATTCTGTGAAACTTCTTTCTGATCTGAGCATTCAGCTAACAGAGTTAAACCATACTTTTGATTGAGCAGTTTTGAAACACTCTGTCTGTAGAAAATGCAACTGGACATTCGTAGCGCTAAGTGGGTAATAGTGGAAAAAAGAATATGTTCAAATATAAACTACACAGAAGCATTGTATGAAACTTCTTTCTGTTCTGTGCATTCAACTAACAGAGTTGAACCTTACTTTTGATTGAGCCGTTCTGAAACACTCTTTCTGTAGAAATTGCAATTGGACATTCTTAGCGCTAAGAGGCCTATATTGGGAAAAATAATGTCTACAAATAAAAACTACACAGAAGAATTGTGTGAAACTTCTTTCTGTTCTGTTTGTTCAACTAAAAGAGTTGAACTTTAGTTTTGATTGAGCCGTTCTGAAACACTCTTTCTGTAGAAAATGCAAGTGGAGATTCGGTGCGCTAAGAGGGTAATAGTGGAAAAAAGAATGTCTCCAAATATAAACTACACAGAATCATTCTGTGAAACTTCTTTCTGATCTGTGCATTCAGCTAACAGAGATAAACCATACTTTTGATTGAGCAGATCTGAACACTCTTTCTGTAGAAAATGCAACTGGACATTTGGAGCGCTAAGAGAGTAGTAGTGGAAAAAGGAATATATTCAAATATAAACTACACAGGAGCATTCTGTGAAACTTCTTTCTGATCTGAGCATTCAGCTAACAGAGTTAAACCATACTTTTGATTGAGCAGTTTTGAAACACTCTGTCTGTAGAAAATGCAACTGCACATTCGTAGCGCTAAGTGGGTAATAGTTGAAAAAAGAATATGTTCAAATATAAATTACACAGAAGCATTGTATGAAACTTCTTTCTGTTCTGTGCATTCAACTAACAGAGTTGAACCTTACTTTTGATTGAGCCTTTCTGAAACACTCTTTCTGTAGAAACTGCAATTGGACATTCTGAGCGCTAAGAGGCCTCTATTGGGAAAAATAATATCTTCAAATAAAAACTACACAGAAGCATTGTGTGAAACTTATTTCTGATATGTTCATTAAGCTAACAGAGTTAAACCATACTTTTGATTGCGCAGTTCTGAACACTCTTTCTGTAGAAAATGCAAGTGGACATTCGGAGCGCTAAGAGGGTAATAGTGGAAAAAGGAATATATTCAAATATAAACTACACAGTAGCATTCTGTGAAAATTCTTTCTGTTCTGTGCATTCAACTAACAGAGTTGAACCTTACTTTTGATTGAGCCGTTCTGAAACACTCTTTCTGTAGAAACTGCAATTGGACATCATAAGCGCTAAGAGGCCTACATTGGGAAAAAGAATATCTTCAAATAAAAACTACACAGATGCATTCTGTGAAACTTATTTCTGATCTGTATATTCAGTTAACAGAGATAAAACATATTTTTGATTGAGCAGTTATGAAACACTCTTTTTGTAGAAAATGCAAGTGTAGATTCGGAGCGCTAAGAGGGTAATAGTGGAAAAAGGAATGTCTTCAAATATAAACTACACAGAATCATTGGGTGAAACTTCTTTCTGATCTGTGCATTCAGCTAACAGAGTTAAACCATACTTTTGATTGAGCAGATCTGAACACTCTTTCTGTTGAAAATGCAACTGGACATTAGGAGCGCTAAGAGCGTAGTAGTGGAAAAAGGAATATATTCATATATAAACTACACAGAAGCATTCTGTGAAACTTCTTTCTGATCTGAGCATACAGCTAACAGAGTTAAACCATACTTTTGATTGAGCAGTTTTGAAACACTCTGTCTGTAGAAAATGCAACTGGACATTCGTAGCGCTAAGTGGGTAATAGTCGAAAAAAGAATATGTTCAAATATAAACTACACAGAAGCATTGTATGAAACTTCTTTCTGTTCTGTGCATTCAACTAACAGAGTTGAACGTTACTTTTGATTGAGCCGTTCTGAAACACTCTTTCTGTAGAAACTGCAATTGGACATTCTGAGCGCTAAGAGGCCTATATTGGGAAAAGAATGTCTACAAATAAAAACTACACAGAAGAATTGTGTGAAACTTCTTTCTGTTCTGTTTGTTCAACTAAAAGAGTTGAACCTTAGTTTTGATTGAGCCGTTCTGAAACACTCTTTCTGTAGAAAATGCAAGTGGAGATTCGGAGCGCTAAGAGGGTAATAGTGGAAAAAGGAATGTCTCCAAATATAAACTACACAGAATCATTCTGTGAAACTTCTTTCTGATCTGTGCATTCAGCTAACAGAGTTAAACCATACTTTTGATTGAGCAGATCTGAACACTCTTTCTGTAGAAAATGCAACTGGACATTTGGAGCGCTAAGAGAGTAGTAGTGGAAAAAGGAATATATTCAAATATAAACTACACAGAAGCATTCTGTGAAACTTCTTTCTGATCTGAGCATTCAGCTAACAGAGTTAAACCATACTTTTGATTGAGCAGTTTTGAAACACTCTGTCTGTAGAAAATGCAACTGGACATTCGTAGCGCTAAGTGGGTAATAGTGGAAAAAAGAATATGTTCAAATATAAACTACACGGAAGCATTGTATGAAACTTCTTTCTGTTCTGTGCATTCAACTAACAGAGTTGAACCTTACTTTTGATTGAGCCTTTCTGAAACACTCTTTCTGTAGAAACTGCAATTGGACATTCTGAGCGCTAAGAGGCCTCTATTGGGAAAAATAATATCTTCAAATAAAAACTACACAGAAGCATTGTGTGAAACTTTTTTCTGATATGTTCATTAAGCTAACAGAGTTAAACCATACTTTTGATTGCGCAGTTCTGAACACTCTTTCTGTAGAAAATGCAAGTGGACATTCGGAGCGCTAAGAGGGTAATAGTGGAAAAAGGAATATATTCAAATATAAACTACACAGTAGCATTCTGTGAAAATTCTTTCTGTTCTGTGCATTCAACTAACAGAGTTGAACCTTACTTTTGATTGAGCCGTTCTGAAACACTCTTTCTGTAGAAACTGCAATTGGACATCATAAGCGCTAAGAGGCCTACATTGGGAAAAAGAATATCTTCAAATAAAAACTACACAGATGCATTCTGTGAAACTTATTTCTGATCTGTATATTCAGTTAACAGAGATAAAACATATTTTTGATTGAGCAGTTATGAAACACTCTTTTTGTAGAAAATGCAAGTGTAGTTTCGGAGCGCTAAGAGGGTAATAGTGGAAAAAGGAATGTCTTCAAATATAAACTACACAGAATCATTCGGTGAAACTTCTTTCTGATCTGTGCATTCAGCTAACAGAGTTAAACCATACTTTTGATTGAGCAGATCTGAACACTCTTTCTGTTGAAAATGCAACTGGACATTTGGAGCGCTAAGAGCGTAGTAGTGGAAAAAGGAATATATTCAAATATAAACTACACAGAAGCATTCTGTGAAACTTCTTTCTGATCTGAGCATACAGCTAACAGAGTTAAACCATACTTTTGATTGAGCAGTTTTGAAACACTCTGTCTGTAGAAAATGCAACTGGACATTCGTAGCGCTAAGTGGGAAATAGTCGAAAAAAGAATATGTTCAAATATAAACTACACAGAAGCATTGTATGAAACTTCTTTCTGTTCTGTGCATTCAACTAACAGAGTTGAACCTTACTTTTGATTGAGCCGTTCTGAAACACTCTTTCTGTAGAAATTGCAATTGGACATTCTTAGCGCTAAGAGGCCTATATTGGGAAAAATAATGTCTACAAATAAAAACTACACAGAAGAATTGTGTGAAACTTCTTTCTGTTCTGTTTGTTCAACTAAAAGAGTTGAACTTTAGTTTTGATTGAGCCGTTCTGAAACACTCTTTCTGTAGAAAATGCAAGTGGAGATTCGGTGCGCTAAGAGGGTAATAGTGGAAAAAAGAATGTCTCCAAATATAAACTACACAGAATCATTCTGTGAAACTTCTTTCTGATCTGTGCATTCAGCTAACAGAGATAAACCATACTTTTGATTGAGCAGATCTGAACACTCTTTCTGTAGAAAATGCAACTGGACATTTGGAGCGCTAAGAGAGTAGTAGTGGAAAAAGGAATATATTCAAATATAAACTACACAGGAGCATTCTGTGAAACTTCTTTCTGATCTGAGCATTCAGCTAACAGAGTTAAACCATACTTTTGATTGAGCAGTTTTGAAACACTCTGTCTGTAGAAAATGCAACTGCACATTCGTAGCGCTAAGTGGGTAATAGTTGAAAAAAGAATATGTTCAAATATAAATTACACAGAAGCATTGTATGAAACTTCTTTCTGTTCTGTGCATTCAACTAACAGAGTTGAACCTTACTTTTGATTGAGCCTTTCTGAAACACTCTTTCTGTAGAAACTGCAATTGGACATTCTGAGCGCTAAGAGGCCTCTATTGGGAAAAATAATATCTTCAAATAAAAACTACACAGAAGCATTGTGTGAAACTTATTTCTGATATGTTCATTAAGCTAACAGAGTTAAACCATACTTTTGATTGCGCAGTTCTGAACACTCTTTCTGTAGAAAATGCAAGTGGACATTCGGAGCGCTAAGAGGGTAATAGTGGAAAAAGGAATATATTCAAATATAAACTACACAGTAGCATTCTGTGAAAATTCTTTCTGTTCTGTGCATTCAACTAACAGAGTTGAACCTTACTTTTGATTGAGCCGTTCTGAAACACTCTTTCTGTAGAAACTGCAATTGGACATCATAAGCGCTAAGAGGCCTACATTGGGAAAAAGAATATCTTCAAATAAAAACTACACAGATGCATTCTGTGAAACTTATTTCTGATCTGTATATTCAGTTAACAGAGATAAAACATATTTTTGATTGAGCAGTTATGAAACACTCTTTTTGTAGAAAATGCAAGTGTAGATTCGGAGCGCTAAGAGGGTAATAGTGGAAAAAGGAATGTCTTCAAATATAAACTACACAGAATCATTGGGTGAAACTTCTTTCTGATCTGTGCATTCAGCTAACAGAGTTAAACCATACTTTTGATTGAGCAGATCTGAACACTCTTTCTGTTGAAAATGCAACTGGACATTAGGAGCGCTAAGAGCGTAGTAGTGGAAAAAGGAATATATTCATATATAAACTACACAGAAGCATTCTGTGAAACTTCTTTCTGATCTGAGCATACAGCTAACAGAGTTAAACCATACTTTTGATTGAGCAGTTTTGAAACACTCTGTCTGTAGAAAATGCAACTGGACATTCGTAGCGCTAAGTGGGTAATAGTCGAAAAAAGAATATGTTCAAATATAAACTACACAGAAGCATTGTATGAAACTTCTTTCTGTTCTGTGCATTCAACTAACAGAGTTGAACGTTACTTTTGATTGAGCCGTTCTGAAACACTCTTTCTGTAGAAACTGCAATTGGACATTCTGAGCGCTAAGAGGCCTATATTGGGAAAAGAATGTCTACAAATAAAAACTACACAGAAGAATTGTGTGAAACTTCTTTCTGTTCTGTTTGTTCAACTAAAAGAGTTGAACCTTAGTTTTGATTGAGCCGTTCTGAAACACTCTTTCTGTAGAAAATGCAAGTGGAGATTCGGAGCGCTAAGAGGGTAATAGTGGAAAAAGGAATGTCTCCAAATATAAACTACACAGAATCATTCTGTGAAACTTCTTTCTGATCTGTGCATTCAGCTAACAGAGTTAAACCATACTTTTGATTGAGCAGATCTGAACACTCTTTCTGTAGAAAATGCAACTGGACATTTGGAGCGCTAAGAGAGTAGTAGTGGAAAAAGGAATATATTCAAATATAAACTACACAGAAGCATTCTGTGAAACTTCTTTCTGATCTGAGCATTCAGCTAACAGAGTTAAACCATACTTTTGATTGAGCAGTTTTGAAACACTCTGTCTGTAGAAAATGCAACTGGACATTCGTAGCGCTAAGTGGGTAATAGTGGAAAAAAGAATATGTTCAAATATAAACTACACGGAAGCATTGTATGAAACTTCTTTCTGTTCTGTGCATTCAACTAACAGAGTTGAACCTTACTTTGATTGAGCCTTTCTGAAACACTCTTTCTGTAGAAACTGCAATTGGACATTCTGAGCGCTAAGAGGCCTCTATTGGGAAAAATAATATCTTCAAATAAAAACTACACAGAAGCATTGTGTGAAACTTTTTTCTGATATGTTCATTAAGCTAACAGAGTTAAACCATACTTTTGATTGCGCAGTTCTGAACACTCTTTCTGTAGAAAATGCAAGGGAACATTCGGAGCGCTAAGAGGGTAATAGTGGAAAAAGGAATATATTCAAATATAAACTACACAGTAGCATTCTGTGAAAATTCTTTCTGTTCTGTGCATTCAACTAACAGAGTTGAACCTTACTTTTGATTGAGCCGTTCTGAAACACTCTTTCTGTAGAAACTGCAATTGGACATCATAAGCGCTAAGAGGCCTACATTGGGAAAAAGAATATCTTCAAATAAAAACTACACAGATGCATTCTGTGAAACTTATTTCTGATCTGTATATTCAGTTAACAGAGATAAAACATATTTTTGATTGAGCAGTTATGAAACACTCTTTTTGTAGAAAATGCAAGTGTAGTTTCGGAGCGCTAAGAGGGTAATAGTGGAAAAAGGAATGTCTTCAAATATAAACTACACAGAATCATTCGGTGAAACTTCTTTCTGATCTGTGCATTCAGCTAACAGAGTTAAACCATACTTTTGATTGAGCAGATCTGAACACTCTTTCTGTTGAAAATGCAACTGGACATTTGGAGCGCTAAGAGCGTAGTAGTGGAAAAAGGAATATATTCAAATATAAACTACACAGAAGCATTCTGTGAAACTTCTTTCTGATCTGAGCATACAGCTAACAGAGTTAAACCATACTTTTGATTGAGCAGTTTTGAAACACTCTGTCTGTAGAAAATGCAACTGGACATTCGTAGCGCTAAGTGGGAAATAGTCGAAAAAAGAATATGTTCAAATATAAACTACACAGAAGCATTGTATGAAACTTCTTTCTGTTCTGTGCATTCAACTAACAGAGTTGAACGTTACTTTTGATTGAGCCGTTCTGAAACACTCTTTCTGTAGAAACTGCAATTGGACATTCTGAGCGCTAAGAGGCCTATATTGGGAAAAAGAATGTCTACAAATAAAAACTACACAGAAGAATTGTGTGAAACTTCTTTCTGTTCTGTTTGTTCAACTAAAAGAGTTGAACCTTAGTTTTGATTGAGCCGTTCTGAAACACTCTTTCTGTAGAAAATGCAAGTGGAGATTCGGAGCGCTAAGAGGGTAATAGTGGAAAAAGGAATGTCTCCAAATATAAACTACACAGAATCATTCTGTGAAACTTCTTTCTGATCTGTGCATTCAGCTAACAGAGTTAAACCATACTTTTGATTGAGCAGATCTGAACACTCTTTCTGTAGAAAATGCAACTGGACATTTGGAGCGCTAAGAGAGTAGTAGTGGAAAAAGGAATATATTCAAATATAAACTACACAGAAGCATTCTGTGAAACTACTTTCTGATCTGAGCATTCAGCTAACAGAGTTAAACCATACTTTTGATTGAGCAGTTTTGAAACACTCTGTCTGTAGAAAATGCAACTGGACATTCGTAGCGCTAAGTGGGTAATAGTGGAAAAAAGAATATGTTCAAATATAAACTACACGGAAGCATTGTATGAAACTTCTTTCTGTTCTGTGCATTCAACTAACACAGTTGAACCCTACTTTTGATTGAGCCTTTCGGAAACACTCTTTCTGTAGAAACTGCAATTGGACATTCTGAGCGCTAAGAGGCCTCTATTGGGAAAAATAATATCTTCAAATAAAAACTACACAGAAGCATTGTGTGAAACTTATTGCTGATATGTTCATTAAGCTAACAGAGTTAAACCATACTTTTGATTGCGCAGTTCTGAACACTCTTTCTGTAGAAAATGCAAGTGGACATTCGGAGCGCTAGGAGGGTAATAGTGGAAAAAGGAATGTCTTCAAATATAAACTACACAGAATCATTTGGTGAAACTTCTTTCTGATCTGTGCATTCAGCTAAAAGAGTTAAACCATACTTTTGATTGAGCAGATCTGAACACTCTTTCTGTTGAAAATGCAACTGGACATTTGGAGCGCTAAGAGCGTAGTAGTGGAAAAAGGAATATATTCAAATATAAACTACACAGAAGCATTCTGTGAAACTTCTTTCTGATCTGAGCATACAGCTAACAGAGTTAAACCATACTTTTGATTGAGCAGTTTTGAAACACTCTGTCTGTAGAAAATGCAACTGGACATTCGTAGCGCTAAGTGGGTAATAGTGGAAAAAAGAATATGTTCAAATATAAACTACACAGAAGCATTGTATGAAACTTCTTTCTGTTCTGTGCATTCAACTAACAGAGTTGAACCTTACTTTTGATTGAGACGTTCTGAAACACTCTTTCTGTAGAAACTGCAATTGGACATTCTGAGCGCTAAGAGGCCTATATTGGGAAAAAGAATGTCTACAAATAAAAACTACACAGAAGAATTGTGTGAAACTTCTTTCTGTTCTGTTTGTTCAACTAAAAGAGTTGAACCTTAGTTTTGATTGAGCCGTTCTGAAACACTCTTTCTGTAGAAAATGCAAGTGGAGATTCGGAGCGCTAAAAGGGTAATAGTGGAAAAAGGAATGTCTCCAAATATAAACTACACAGAATCATTCTGTGAAACTTCTTTCTGATCTGTGCATTCAGCTAACAGAGTTAAACCATACTTTTGATTGAGCAGATCTGAACACTCTTTCTGTAGAAAATGCAACTGGACATTTGGAGCGCTAAGAGAGTAGTAGTGGAAAAAGGAATATATTCAAATATAAACTACACAGGAGCATTCTGTGAAACTTCTTTCTGATCTGAGCATTCAGCTAACAGAGTTAAACCATACTTTTGATTGAGCAGTTTTGAAACACTCTGTCTGTAGAAAATGCAACTGGACATTCGTAGCGCTAAGTGGGTAATATTTGAAAAAAGAATATGTTCAAATATAAATTACACAGAAGCATTGTATGAAACTTCTTTCTGTTCTGTGCATTCAACTAACAGAGTTGAACCTTACTTTTGATTGAGCCTTTCTGAAACACTCTTTCTGTAGAAACTGCAATTGGACATTCTGAGCGCTAAGAGGCCTCTATTGGGAAAAATAATATCTTCAAATAAAAACTACACAGAAGCATTGTGTGAAACTTATTTCTGATATGTTCATTAAGCTAACAGAGTTAAACCATACTTTTGATTGCGCAGTTCTGAACACTCTTTCTGTAGAAAATGCAAGTGGACATTCGGAGCGCTAAGAGGGTAATAGTGGAAAAAGGAATATATTCAAATATAAACTACACAGTAGCATTCTGTGAAAATTCTTTCTGTTCTGTGCATTCAACTAACAGAGTTGAACCTTACTTTTGATTGAGCCGTTCTGAAACACTCTTTCTGTAGAAACTGCAATTGGACATTCTGAGCGCTAAGAGGCCTATATTGGGAAAAGAATGTCTACAAATAAAAACTACACAGAAGAATTGTGTGAAACTTCTTTCTGTTCTGTTTGTTCAACTAAAAGAGTTGAACCTTAGTTTTGATTGAGCCGTTCTGAAACACTCTTTCTGTAGAAAATGCAAGTGGAGATTCGGAGCGCTAAGAGGGTAATAGTGGAAAAAGGAATGTCTCCAAATATAAACTACACAGAATCATTCTGTGAAACTTCTTTCTGATCTGTGCATTCAGCTAACAGAGTTAAACCATACTTTTGATTGAGCAGATCTGAACACTCTTTCTGTAGAAAATGCAACTGGACATTTGGAGCGCTAAGAGAGTAGTAGTGGAAAAAGGAATATATTCAAATATAAACTACACAGAAGCATTCTGTGAAACTTCTTTCTGATCTGAGCATTCAGCTAACAGAGTTAAACCATACTTTTGATTGAGCAGTTTTGAAACACTCTGTCTGTAGAAAATGCAACTGGACATTCGTAGCGCTAAGTGGGTAATAGTGGAAAAAAGAATATATTAAAATATAAACTACACGGAAGCATTGTATGAAACTTCTTTCTGTTCTGTGCATTCAACTAACAGAGTTGAACCTTACTTTTGATTGAGCCTTTCGGAAACACTCTTTCTGTAGAAACTGCAATTGGACATTCTGAGCGCTAAGAGGACTCTATTGGGAAAAATAATATCTTCAAATAAAAACTACACAGAAGCATTGTGTGAAACTTATTTCTGATATGTTCATTAAGCTAACAGAGTTAAACCATACTTTGATTGCGCAGTTCTGAACACTCTTTCTGTAGAAAATGCAAGTGGACATTCGGAGCGCTAAGAGGGTAATAGTGGAAAAAGGAATATATTCAAATATAAACTACACAGTAGCATTCTGTGAAAATTCTTTCTGTTCTGTGCATTCAACTAACAGAGTTGAACCTTACTTTTGATTGAGCCGTTCTGAAACACTCTTTCTGTAGAAACTGCAATTGGACATGCTAAGCGCTAAGAGGCCTACATTGGGAAAAAGAATATCTTCAAATAAAAACTACACAGATGCATTCTGTGAATCTTATTTCTGATCTGTAAATTCAGTTAACAGAGATAAAACATATTTTTGATTAAGCAGTTATGAAACACTCTTTTCGTAGAAAATGCAAGTGGAGATTCGGAGCGCTAAGAGGGTAATAGTGGAAAAAGGAATGTCTTCAAATATAAACTACACAGAATCATTCGGTGAAACTTCTTTCTGATCTGTGCATTCAACTAAAAGAGTTAAACCATACTTTTGATTGAGCAGATCTGAACACTCTTTCTGTTGAAAATGCAACTGGACATTTGGAGCGCTAAGAGCGTAGTAGTGGAAAAAGGAATATATTCAAATATAAACTACACAGAAGCATTCTGTGAAACTTCTTTCTGATCTGAGCATACAGCTAACAGAGTTAAACCATACTTTTGATTGAGCAGTTTTGAAACACTCTGTCTGTAGAAAATGCAACTGGACATTCGTAGCGCTAAGTGGGTAATAGTGGAAAAAAGAATATGTTCAAATATAAACTACACAGAAGCATTGTATGAAACTTCTTTCTGTTCTGTGCATTCAACTAACAGAGTTGAACCTTACTTTTGATTGAGACGTTCTGAAACACTCTTTCTGTAGAAACTGCAATTGGACATTCTGAGCGCTAAGAGGCCTATATTGGGAAAAAGAATGTCTACAAATAAAAACTACACAGAAGAATTGTGTGAAACTTCTTTCTGTTCTGTTTGTTCAACTAAAAGAGTTGAACCTTAGTTTTGATTGAGCCGTTCTGAAACACTCTTTCTGTAGAAAATGCAAGTGGAGATTCGGAGCGCTAAGAGGGTAATAGTGGAAAAAGGAATGTCTCCAAATATAAACTACACAGAATCATTCTGTGAAACTTCTTTCTGATCTGTGCATTCAGCTAACAGAGTTAAACCATACTTTTGATTGAGCAGATCTGAACACTCTTTCTGTAGAAAATGCAACTGGACATTTGGAGCGCTAAGAGAGTAGTAGTGGAAAAAGGAATATATTCAAATATAAACTACACAGAAGCATTCTGTGAAACTTCTTTCTGATCTGAGCATTCAGCTAACAGAGTTAAACCATACTTTTGATTGAGCAGTTTTGAAACACTCTGTCTGTAGAAAATGCAACTGGACATTCGTAGCGCTAAGTGGGTAATAGTGGAAAAAAGAATATGTTCAAATATAAACTACACAGAAGCATTGTATGAAACTTCTTTCTGTTCTGTGCATTCAACTAACAGAGTTGAACCTTACTTTTGATTGAGCCGTTCTGAAACACTCTTTCTGTAGAAATTGCAATTGGACATTCTTAGCGCTAAGAGGCCTATATTGGGAAAAATAATGTCTACAAATAAAAACTACACAGAAGAATTGTGTGAAACTTCTTTCTGTTCTGTTTGTTCAACTAAAAGAGTTGAACTTTAGTTTTGATTGAGCCGTTCTGAAACACTCTTTCTGTAGAAAATGCAAGTGGAGATTCGGTGCGCTAAGAGGGTAATAGTGGAAAAAAGAATGTCTCCAAATATAAACTACACAGAATCATTCTGTGAAACTTCTTTCTGATCTGTGCATTCAGCTAACAGAGATAAACCATACTTTTGATTGAGCAGATCTGAACACTCTTTCTGTAGAAAATGCAACTGGACATTTGGAGCGCTAAGAGAGTAGTAGTGGAAAAAGGAATATATTCAAATATAAACTACACAGGAGCATTCTGTGAAACTTCTTTCTGATCTGAGCATTCAGCTAACAGAGTTAAACCATACTTTTGATTGAGCAGTTTTGAAACACTCTGTCTGTAGAAAATGCAACTGGACATTCGTAGCGCTAAGTGGGTAATAGTTGAAAAAAGAATATGTTCAAATATAAATTACACAGAAGCATTGTATGAAACTTCTTTCTGTTCTGTGCATTCAACTAACAGAGTTGAACCTTACTTTTGATTGAGCCTTTCTGAAACACTCTTTCTGTAGAAACTGCAATTGGACATTCTGAGCGCTAAGAGGCCTCTATTGGGAAAAATAATATCTTCAAATAAAAACTACACAGAAGCATTGTGTGAAACTTATTTCTGATATGTTCATTAAGCTAACAGAGTTAAACCATACTTTTGATTGCGCAGTTCTGAACACTCTTTCTGTAGAAAATGCAAGTGGACATTCGGAGCGCTAAGAGGGTAATAGTGGAAAAAGGAATATATTCAAATATAAACTACACAGTAGCATTCTGTGAAAATTCTTTCTGTTCTGTGCATTCAACTAACAGAGTTGAACCTTACTTTTGATTGAGCCGTTCTGAAACACTCTTTCTGTAGAAACTGCAATTGGACATCATAAGCGCTAAGAGGCCTGTATTGGGAAAAATAATATCTTCAAATAAAAACTACACAGAAGCATTGTGTGAAACTTATTGCTGATATGTTCATTAAGCTAACAGAGTTAAACCATACTTTTGATTGCGCAGTTCTGAACACTCTTTCTGTAGAAAATGCAAGTGGACATTCGGAGCGCTAAGAGGGTAATAGTGGAAAAAGGAATGTCTTCAAATATAAACTACACAGAATCATTCGGTGAAACTTCTTTCTGATCTGTGCATTCAGCTAAAAGAATTAAACCATACTTTTGATTGAGCAGATCTGAACACTCTTTCTGTTGAAAATGCAACTGGACATTTGGAGCGCTAAGAGCGTAGTAGTGGAAAAAGGAATATATTCAAATATAAACTACACAGAAGCATTCTGTGAAACTTCTTTCTGATCTGATCATACAGCTAACAGAGTTAAACCACACTTTTGATTGAGCAGTTTTGAAACACTCTGTCTGTAGAAAATGCAACTGGACATTCGTAGCGCTAAGTGGGTAATAGTGGAAAAAAGAATATGTTCAAATATAAACTACACAGAAGCATTGTATGAAACTTCTTTCTGTTCTGTGCATTCAACTAACAGAGTTGAACCTTACTTTTGATTGAGACGTTCTGAAACATTCTTTCTGTAGAAACTGCAATTGGACATTCTGAGCGCTAAGATTCCTATATTGGGAAAAAGAATGTCTACAAATAAAAACTACACAGAAGAATTGTGTGAAACTTCTTTCTGTTCTGTTTGTTCAACTAAAAGAGTTGAACCTTAGTTTTGATTAAGCCGTTCTGAAACACTCTTTCTGTAGAAAATGCAAGTGGAGATTCGGAGCGCTAAGAGGGTAATAGTGGAAAAAGGAATGTCTCCAAATATAAACTACACAGAATAATTCTGTGAAACTTCTTTCTGATCTGTGCATTCAGCTAACAGAGTTAAACCATACTTTTGATTGAGCAGATCTGAACACTCTTTCTGTAGAAAATGCAACTGGACATTTGGAGCGCTAAGAGAGTAGTAGTGGAAAAAGGAATATATTCAAATATAAACTACACAGAAGCATTCTGTGAAACTTCTTTCTGATCTGAGCATTCAGCTAACAGAGTTAAACCATACTTTTGATTGAGCAGTTTTGAAACACTCTGTCTGTAGAAAATGCAACTGGACATTCGTAGCGCTAAGTGGGTAATAGTGGAAAAAAGAATATGTTCAAATATAAATTACACAGAAGCATTGTATGAAACTTCTTTCTGTTCTGTGCATTCAACTAACAGAGTTGAACCTTACTTTTGATTGAGCCGTTCTGAAACACTCTTTCTGTAGAAATTGCAATTGGACATTCTTAGCGCTAAGAGGCCTATATTGGGAAAAATAATGTCTACAAATAAAAACTACACAGAAGAATTGTGTGAAACTTCTTTCTGTTCTGTTTGTTCAACTAAAAGAGTTGAACTTTAGTTTTGATTGAGCCGTTCTGAAACACTCTTTCTGTAGAAAATGCAAGTGGAGATTCGGTGCGCTAAGAGGGTAATAGTGGAAAAAAGAATGTCTCCAAATATAAACTACACAGAATCATTCTGTGAAACTTCTTTCTGATCTGTGCATTCAGCTAACAGAGTTAAACCATACTTTTGATTGAGCAGATCTGAACACGCTTTCTGTAGAAAATGCAACTGGACATTTGGAGCGCTAAGAGAGTAGTAGTGGAAAAAGGAATATATTCAAATATAAACTACACTGGAGCATTCTGTGAAACTTCTTTCTGATCTGAGCATTCAGCTAACAGAGTTAAACCATACTTTTGATTGAGCAGTTTTGAAACACTCTGTCTGTAGAAAATGCAACTGGACATTCGTAGCGCTAAGTGAGTAATAGTTGAAAAAAGAATATGTTCAAATATAAATTACACAGAAGCATTGTATGAAACTTCTTTCTGTTCTGTGCATTCAACTAACAGAGTTGACCCTTACTTTTGATTGAGCCTTTCTGAAACACTCTTTCTGTAGAAACTGCAATTGGACATTCTGAGCGCTAAGAGGCCTCTATTGGGAAAAATAATATCTTCAAATAAAAACTACACAGAAGCATTGTGTGAAACTTATTTCTGATATGTTCATTAAGCTAACAGAGTTAAACCATACTTTTGATTGCGCAGTTCTGAACACTCTTTCTGTAGAAAATGCAAGTGGACATTCGGAGCGCTAAGAGGGTAATAGTGGAAAAAGGAATATATTCAAATATAAACTACACAGTAGCATTCTGTGAAAATTCTTTCTGTTCTGTGCATTCAACTAACAGAGTTGAACCTTACTTTTGATTGAGCCGTTCTGAAACACTCTTTCTGTAGTAACTGCAATTGGACATGCTAAGCGCTAATAGGCCTACATTGGGAAAAAGAATATCTTCAAATAAAAACTACACAGATGCATTCTGTGAAACTTATTTCTGATATGTAAATTCAGTTAACAGAGATAAAACATATTTTTGATTGAGCAGTTATGAAACACTCTTTTTGTAGAAAATGCAAGTGGAGATTCGGAGCGCTAAGTGGGTAATAGTGGAAAAAGGAATGTCTTCAAATATAAACTACACAGAATCATTCGGTGAAACTTCTTTCTGATCTGTGCATTCAGCAAACAGAGTTAAACCATACTTTTGATTGAGCAGATCTGAACACTCTTTCTGTTGAAAATGCAACTGGACATTTGGAGCGCTAAGAGCGTAGTAGTGGAAAAAGGAATATATTCAAATATAAACTACACAGAAGCATTCTGTGAAACTTCTTTCTGATCTGAGCATTCAGCTAACAGAGTTAAACCATACTTTTGATTGAGCAGTTTTGAAACACTCTGTCTGTAGAAAATGCAACTGGACATTCGTAGCGCTAAGTGGGTAATAGTGGAAAAAAGAATATGTTCAAATATAAACTACACAGAAGCATTGTATGAAACTTCTTTCTGTTCTGTGCATTCAACTAACAGAGTTGAACCTTACTTTTGATTGAGCCTTTCTGAAACACTCTTTCTGTAGAATCTGCAATTGGACATTCTGAGCGCTAAGAGTCCTATATTGGGAAAAATAATATCTTCAAATAAAAACTACACAGAAGCATTGTGTGAAACTTATTTCTGATATGTTCATTAAGCTAACAGAGTTAAACCATACTTTTGATTGCGCAGTTCTGAACACTCTTTCTGTAGAAAATGCAAGTGGACATTCGGAGCGCTAAGAGGGTAATAGTGGAAAAAGGAATATATTCAAATATAAACTACACAGTTGCATTCTGTGAAAATTCTTTCTGTTCTGTGCATTCAACTAACAGAGTTGAACCTTACTTTTGATTGAGCCGTTCTGAAACACTCTTTCTGTAGAAACTGCAATTGGACATGCTAAGCGCTAAGAGGCCTACATTGGGAAAAAGAATATCTTCAAATAAAAACTACACAGATGCATTCTGTGAAACTTATTTCTGATCTGTAAATTCAGTTAACAGAGATAAAACATATTTTTGATTGAGCAGTTATGAAACACTCTTTTTGTAGAAAATGCAAGTGGAGATTCGGAGCGCTAAGAGGGTAATAGTGGAAAAAGGAATGTCTTCAAATATAAACTACACAGAATCATTCGGTGAAACTTCTTTCTGATCTGTGCATTCAGCTAACAGAGTTAAACCATACTTTTGATTGAGCAGATCTGAACACTCTTTCTGTAGAAAATGCAACTGGACATTTGGAGCGCTAAGAGCGTAGTAGTGGAAAAAGGAATATATTCAAATATAAACTACACAGAAGCATTCTGTGAAACTTCTTTCTGATCTGAGCATACAGCTAACAGAGTTAAACCATACTTTTGATTGAGCAGTTTTGAAACACTCTGTCTGTAGAAAATGCAACTGGACATTCGTAGCGCTAAGTGGGTAATAGTGGAAAAGAGAATATGTTCAAATATAAACTACACAGAAGCATTGTATGAAACTTCTTTCTGTTCTGTGCATTCAACTAACAGAGTTGAACCTTACTTTTGATTGAGCCGTTCTGAAACACTCTTTCTGTAGAAACTGCAATTGGACATTCTGAGCGCTAAGAGGCCTATATTGGGAAAAAGAATGTCTACAAATAAAAACTACACAGAAGAATTGTGTGAAACTTCTTTCTGTTCTGTTTGTTAATCTAAAAGAGTTGAACCTTAGTTTTGATTGAGCCGTTCTGAAACACTCTTTCTGTAGAAAATGCAAGTGGAGATTCGGAGCGCTAAGAGGGTAATAGTGGAAAAAGGAATGTCTCCAAATATAAACTACAGAGAATAATTCTGTGAAACTTCTTTCTGATCTGTGCATTCAGCTAACAGAGTTAAACCATACTTTTGATTGAGCAGATCTGAACACTCTTTCTGTAGAAAATGCAACTGGACATTTGGAGCGCTAATAGAGTAGTAGTGGAAAAAGGAATATATTCAAATATAAACTACACAGAAGCATTCTGTGAAACTTCTTTCTGATCTGAGCATTCAGCTAACAGAGTTAAACCATACTTTTGATTGAGCAGTTTTGAAACACTCTGTCTGTAGAAAATGCAACTGGACATTCGTAGCGCTAAGTGGGTAATAGTGGAAAAAAGAATATGTTCAAATATAAACTACACAGAAGCATTGTATGAAACTTCTTTCTGTTCTGTGCATTCAACTAACAGAGTTGAACCTTACTTTTGATTGAGCCTTTCGGAAACACTCTTTCTGTAGAAACTGCAATTGGACATTCTGAGCACTAAGAGGCCTATATTGGGAAAAATAATATCTTCAAATAAAAACTACACAGAAGCATTGTGTGAAACTTATTTCTGATATGTTCATTAAGCTAACAGAGTTAAACCATACTTTTGATTGCGCAGTTCTGAACACTCTTTCTGTAGAAAATGCAAGTGGACATTCGGAGCGCTAAGAGGGTAATAGTGGAAAAAGGAATATATTCAAATATAAACTACACAGTAGCATTCTGTGAAAATTCTTTCTGTTCTGTGCATTCAACTAACAGAGTTGAACCTTACTTTTGATTGAGCCGTTCTGAAACACTCTTTCTGTAGAAACTGCAATTGGACATGCTAAGCGCTAAGAGGCCTACATTGGGAAAAAGAATATCTTCAAATAAAAACTACACAGATGCATTCTGTGAAACTTATTTCTGATCTGTAAATTCAGTTAACAGAGATAAAACCTATTTTTGATTGAGCAGTTATGAAACACTCTTTTTGTAGAAAATGCAAGTGGAGATTCGGAGCGCTAAGAGGGTAATAGTGGAAAAAGTAATGACTTCAAATATAAACTACACAGAATCATTCGGTGAAACTTCTTTCTGATCTGTGCATTCAGCTAACAGAGTTAAACCATACTTTTGATTGAGCAGATCTGAACACTCTTTCTGTAGAAAATGCAACTGGACATTTGGAGCGCAAAGAGCGTAGTAGTGGAAAAAGGAATATATTCAAATATAAACTACACAGAAGCATTCTGTGAAACTTCTTTCTGATCTGAGCATTCAGCTAACAGAGTTAAACCATACTTTTGATTGAGCAGTTTTGAAACACTCTGTCTGTAGAAAATGCAACTGGACATTCGTAGCGCTAAGTGGGTAATAGTGGAAAAAAGAATATGTTCTAATATAAACTACACAGAAGCATTGTATGAAACTTCTTTCTGTTCTGTGCATTCAACTAACAGAGTTGAACCTTACTTTTGATTGAGCCGTTCTGAAACACTCTTTCTGTAGAAACTGCAATTGGACATTCTGAGCGCTAAGAGGCCTATATTGGGAGAAACAATGTCTACAAATAAAAACTACACAGAAGAATTGTGTGAAACTTCTTTCTGTTCTGTTTGTTCAAGTAAAAGAGTTGAACCTTAGTTTTGATTGAGCCGTTCTGAAACACACTTTCTGTAGAAAATGCAAGTGGAGATTCGGAGCGCTAAGAGGGTAATAGTGGAAAAAGAAATGTCTCCAAATATAAACTACACAGAATAATTCTGTCAAACTTCTTTCTGATCTGTGCATTCAGCTAACAGAGTTAAACCATACTTTTGATTGAGCAGATCTGGACACTCTTTCTGTAGAAAATGCAACTGGACATTTGGAGCGCTAAGAGAGTAGTAGTGGAAAAAGGAATATATTCAAATATAAACTACACAGAAACATTCTGTGAAACTTCTTTCTGATCTGAGCATTCAGCTAACAGAGTTAAACCATACTTTTGATGGAGCAGTTTTGAAACACTCTGTCTGTAGAAAATGCAACTGGACATTCGTAGCGCTAAGTGGGTAATAGTGGAAAAAAGAATATGTTCAAATATAAACTACACAGAAGCATTGTATGAAACTTCTTTCTGTTCTCTGCATTCAACTAACAGAGTTGAACCTTACTTTTGATTGAGCCTTTCTGAAACACTCTTTCTGTAGAATCTGCAATTGGACATTCTGAGCGCTAAGAGTCCTATATTGGGAAAAATAATATCTTCAAATAAAAACTACACAGAAGCATTGTGTGAAACTTATTTCTGATATGTTCATTAAGCTAACAGAGTTAAACCATACTTTTGATTGCGCAGTTCTGAACACTCTTTCTGTAGAAAATGCAAGTGGACATTCGGAGCGCTAAGAGGGTAATAGTGGAAAAAGGAATATATTCAAATATAAACTACACAGTAGCATTCTGTGAAAATTCTTTCTGTTCTGTGCATTCAACTAACAGAGTTGAACCTTACTTTTGATTGAGCCGTTCTGAAACACTGTTTCTGTAGAAACTGCAATTGGACATGCTAAGCGCTAAGAGGCCTACATTGGGAAAAAGAATATCTTCAAATAAAAACTACACAGATGCATTCTGTGAAAGTTATTTCTGATCTGTAAATTCAGTTAACAGAGATAAAACATATTTTTGATTGAGCAGTTATGAAACACTCTTTTTGTAGAAAATGCAAGTGGAGATTCGGAGCGCTAAGGGGGTAATAGTGGAAAAGGAATGTCTTCAAACATAAACTACACAGAATCATTCGGTGAAAC
Source organism: Symphalangus syndactylus (assembly GCF_028878055.3). Taxonomy (NCBI): domain Eukaryota; kingdom Metazoa; phylum Chordata; class Mammalia; order Primates; family Hylobatidae; genus Symphalangus; species Symphalangus syndactylus. Next base: position 13,168,319 of record NC_072447.2, on the reverse strand, counting down.
TTCTTTCTGATCTGTGCATTCAGCTAACAGAGTTAAAACATACTTTTGATTGAGCAGATCTGAACACTCTTTCTGTTGAAAATGCAACTGGACATTTGGAGCGCTAAGAGCGTAGTAGTGGAAAAAGGAATATATTCAAATATAAACTGCACAGAAGCATTCTGTGAAACTTCTTTCTGATCTGAGCATACAGCTAACAGAGTTAAACCATACTTTTGATTGAGCAGTTTTGAAACACTCTGTCTGTAGAAAATGCAACTGGACATTCGTAGCGCTAAGTGGGTAATAGTGGAAAAGAGAATATGTTCAAATATAAACTACACAGAAGCATTGTATGAAACTTCTTTCTGTTCTGTGCATTCAACTAACAGAGTTGAACCTTACTTTTGATTGAGCCGTTCTGAAACACTCTTTCTGTAGAAACTGCAATTGGACATTCTGAGCGCTAAGAGGCCTATATTGGGAAAAAGAATGTCTACAAATAAAAACTACACAGAAGAATTGTGTGAAACTTCTTTCTGTTCTGTTTGTTAAACTAAAAGAGTTGAACCTTAGTTTTGATTGAGCCGTTCTGAAACACTCTTTCTGTAGAAAATGCAAGTGGAGATTCGGAGCGCTAAGAGGGTAATAGTGGAAAAAGGAATGTCTCCAAATATAAACTACACAGAATAATTCTGTGAAACTTCTTTCTGATCTGTGCATTCAGCTAACAGAGTTAAACCATACTTTTGATTGAGCATATCTGAACACTCTTTCTGTAGAAAATGCAACTGGACATTTGGAGCGCTAAGAGAGTAGTAGTGGAAAAAGGAATATATTCAAATATAAACTACACAGAAGCATTCTGTGAAACTTCTTTCTGATCTGAGCATTCAGCTAACAGAGTTAAACCATACTTTTGATTGAGCAGTTTTGAAACACTCTGTCTGTAGAAAATGCAACTGGACATTCGTAGCGCTAAGTGGGTAATAGTGGAAAAAAGAATATGTTCAAATATAAACTACACAGAAGCATTGTATGAAACTACTTTCTGTTCTGTGCATTCAACTAACAGAGTTGAACCTTACTTTTGATTGAGCCTTTCGGAAACACTCTTTCTGTAGAAACTGCAATTGGACATTCTGAGCACTAAGAGTCCTATATTGGGAAAAATAATATCTTCAAATAAAAACTACACAGAAGCATTGTGTGAAACTTATTTCTGATATGTTCATTAAGCTAACAGAGTTAAACCATACTTTTGATTGCGCAGTTCTGAACACTCTTTCTGTAGAAAATGCAAGTGGACATTCGGAGCGCTAAGAGGGTAATAGTGGAAAAAGGAATATATTCAAATATAAACTACACAGTAGCATTCTGTGAAAATTCTTTCTGTTCTGTGCATTCAACTAACAGAGTTGAACCTTACTTTTGATTGAGCCGTTCTGAAACACTCTTTCTGTAGAAACTGCAATTGGACATGCTAAGCGCTAAGAGGCCTACATTGGGAAAAAGAATATCTTCAAATAAAAACTACACAGATGCATTCTGTGAAACTTATTTCTGATCTGTAAATTCACTTAACAGAGATAAAACATATTTTTGATTGAGCAGTTATGAAACACTCTTTTTGTAGAAAATGCAAGTGGAGATTCGGAGCGCTAAGAGGGTAATAGTGGAAAAAGGAATGTCTTCAAATATAAACTACACAGAATCATTCGGTGAAACTTCTTTCTGATCTGTGCATTCAGCTAACAGAGTTAAACCATACTTTTGATTGAGCAGATCTGAACACTCTTTCTGTTGAAAATGCAACTGGACATTTGGAGCGCTAAGAGCGTAGTAGTGGAAAAAGGAATATATTCAAATATAAACAACACAGAAGCATTCTGTGAAACTTCTTTCTGATCTGAGCATTCAGCTAACAGAGTTAAACCATACTTTTGATTGAGCAGTTTTGAAACACTCTGTCTGTAGAAAATGCAACTGGACATTCGTAGCGCTAAATGGGTAATAGTGGAAAAAAGAATATGTTCTAATATAAACTACACAGAAGCATTGTATGAAAGTTCTTTCTGTTCTGTGCATTCAACTAACAGAGTTGAACCTTACTTTTGATTGAGCCGTTCTGAAACACTCTTTCTGTAGAAACTGCAATTGGACATTCTGAGCGCTAAGAGGCCTATATTGGGAGAAAGAATGTCTACAAATAAAAACTACACAGAAGAATTGTGTGAAACTTCTTTCTGTTCTGTTTGTTCAACTAAAAGAGTTGAACCTTAGTTTTGATTGAGCCGTTCTGAAACACTCTTTCTGTAGAAAATGCAAGTGGAGTTTCGGAGCGCTAAGAGGGTAATAGTGGAAAAAGAAATGTCTCCAAATATAAACTACACAGAATAATTCTGTGAAACTTCTTTCTGATCTGTGCATTCAGCTAACAGAGTTAAACCATACTTTTATTGAGCAGATCTGGACACTCTTTCTGTAGAAAATGCAACTGGACATTTGGAGCGCTAAGAGAGTAGTAGTGGAAAAAGGAATATATTCAAATATAAACTACACAGAAACATTCTGTGAAACTTCTTTCTGATCTGAGCATTCAGCTAACAGAGTTAAACCATACTTTTGATTGAGCAGTTTTGAAACACTCTGTCTGTAGAAAATGCAACTGGACATTCGTAGCGCTAAGTGGGTAATAGTGGAAAAAAGAATATGTTCAAATATAAACTACACAGAAGCATTGTATGAAACTTCTTTCTGTTCTGTGCATTCAACTAACAGAGTTGAACCTTACTTTTGATTGAGCCTTTCTGAAACACTCTTTCTGTAGATTCTGCAATTGGACATTCTGAGCGCTAAGAGTCCTATATTGGGAAAAATAATATCTTCAAATAAAAACTACACAGAAGCATTGTGTGAAACTTATTTCTGATATGTTCATTAAGCTAACAGAGTTAAACCATACTTTTGATTGCGCAGTTCTGAACACTCTTTCTGTAGAAAATGCAAGTGGACATTCGGAGCGCTAAGAGGGTAATAGTGGAAAAATGAATATATTCAAATATAAACTACACAGTAGCATTCTGTGAAAATTCTTTCTGTTCTGTGCATTCAACTAACAGAGTTGAACCTTACTTTTGATTGAGCCGTTCTGAAACACTCTTTCTGTAGAAACTGCAATTGGACATGCTAAGCGCTAAGAGGCCTACATTGGGAAAAAGAATATCTTCAAATAAAAACTACACAGATGCATTCTGTGAAACTTATTTCTGATATGTAAATTCAGGTAACAGAGATAAAACATATTTTTGATTGAGCAGTTATGAAACACTCTTTTTGTAGAAAATGCAAGTGGAGATTCAGAGCGCTAAGAGGGTAATAGTGGAAAAAGGAATGTCTTCAAATATAAACTACACAGAATCATTCGGTGAAACTTCTTTCTGATCTGTGCATTCAGCTAACAGAGTTAAACCATACTTTTGATTGAGCAGATCTGAACACTCTTTCTGTAGAAAATGCAACTGGACATTTGGAGCGCTAAGAGCGTAGTAGTGAAAAAAGGAATATATTCAAATATAAACTACACAGAAGCATTCTGTGAAACTTCTTTCTGATCTGAGTATACAGCTAACAGAGTTAAACCATACATTTGATTGAGCAGTTTTGAAACACTCTGTCTGTAGAAAATGCCACTGGACATTCGTAGCGCTAAGTGGGTAATAGTGGAAAAAAGAATATGTTCAAATATAAACTACACAGAAGCATTGTATGAAACTTCTTTCTGTTCTGTGCATTCAACTAACAGAGTTGAACCTTACTTTTGATTGAGCCGTTCTGAAACACTCTTTCTGTAGAAACTGCAATTGGACATTCTGAGCGCTAAGAGGCCTATATTGAGAAAAAGAATGTCTACAAATAAAAACTACACAGAAGAATTGTGTGAAACTTCTTTCTGTTCTGTTTGTTCAACTAAAAGAGTTGAACTTAGTTTTGATTGAGCCGTTCTGAAACACTCTTTCTGTAGAAAATGCAAGTGGAGATTCGGAGCGCTAAGAGGGTAATAGTGGAAAAAGGAATGTCTCCAAATATAAACTACACAGAATCATTCTGTGAAACTTATTTCTGATCTGTGCATTCAGCTAACAGAGTTAAAACATACTTTTGATTGAGCAGATCTGAACACTCTTTCTGTAGAAAATGCAACTGGACATTTGGAGCGCTAAGAGAGTAGTAGTTGAAAAAGGAATATATTCAAATATAAACTAAACAGAAGCATTCTGTGAAACTTCTTTCTGAACTGAGCATTCAGCTAACAGAGTTAAACCATACTTTTGATTGAGCAGTTTTGAAACACTCTGTCTGTAGAAAATGCAACTGGACATTCGTAGCGCTAAGTGGGTAATAGTGGAAAAAAGAATATGTTCAAATATAAACTACACAGAAGCATTGTATGAAACTTCTTTCTGTTCTGTGCATTCAACTAACAGAGTTGAACCTTACTTTTGATTGAGCCTTTCTGAAACACTCTTTCTGTAGAAACTGCAATTGGACATTCTGAGCGCTAAGAGGCCTATATTGGGAAAAATAATATCTTCAAATAAAAACTACACAGAAGCATTGTGTGAAACTTATTTCTGATATGTTCATTAAGCTAACAGAGTTAAACCATGCTTTTGATTGCGCAGTTCTGAACACTCTTTCTGTAGAAAATGCAAGTGGACATTCGGAGCGCTAAGAGGGTAATAGTGGAAAAAGGAATATATTCAAATATAAACTACACAGTAGCATTCTGTGAAAATTCTTTCTGTTCTGTGCATTCAACTAACAGAGTTGATCCTTTCTTTTGATTGAGCCGTTCTGAAACACTCTTTCTGTAGAAACTGCAATCGGACATGCTAAGCGCTAAGAGGCCTACATTGGGAAAAATAATATCTTCAAATATAAACTACACAGAAGCATTCTGTGAAACTTCTTTCTGATCTGAGCATTCAGCTAACAGAGTTAAACCATACTTTTGATTGAGCAGTTTTGAAACAGTCTGTCTGTAGAAAATGCAACTGGACATTCGTAGCGCTAAGTGGGTAATAGTGGAAAAAAGAATATGTTCAAATATAAACTACACAGAAGCATTGTATGAAACTTCTTTCTGTTCTGTGCATTCAACTAACAGAGTTGAACCTTACTTTTGATTGAGCCGTTCTGAAACACTCTTTCTGTAGAAACTGCAATTGGACATTCTGAGCGCTAAGAGGCCTATATTGGGAAAAAGAATGTCTACAAATAAAAACTACACAGAAGAATTGTGTGAAACTTATTTCTATTCTGTTTGTTCAACTAAAAGAGTTGAACCTTAGTTTTGATTGAGCCGTTCTGAAACACTCTTTCTGTAGAAAATGCAAGTGGAGATTCGGAGCGCTAAGAGGGTAATAGTGGAAAAAGGAACGTCTCCAAATATAAACTACACAGAATAATTCTGTGAAACTTCTTTCTGATCTGTGCATTCAGCTAACAGAGTTAAACCATACTTTTGATTGAGCAGATCTGAACACTCTTTCTGTAGAAAATGCAACTGGACATTTGGAGCGCTAAGAGAGTAGTAGTGGAAAAAGGAATGTATTCAAATATAAACTACACAGAAGCATTCTGTGAAACTTCTTTCTGATCTGAGCATTCAGCTAACAGAGTTAAACCATACTTTTGATTGAGCCGTTCTGAAACACTCTTTCTGTAGAAACTGCAATTGGACATTCTGAGCGCTAAGAGGCCTATATTGAGAAAAAGAATGTCTACAAATAAAAACTACACAGAAGAATTGTGTGAAACTTCTTTCTGTTCTGTTTGTTCAACTAAAAGAGTTGAACTTAGTTTTGATTGAGCCGTTCTGAAACACTCTTTCTGTAGAAAATGCAAGTGGAGATTCGGAGCGCTAAGAGGGTAATAGTGGAAAAAGGAATGTCTCCAAATATAAACTACACAGAATCATTCTGTGAAACTTATTTCTGATCTGTGCATTCAGCTAACAGAGTTAAAACATACTTTTGATTGAGCAGATCTGAACACTCTTTCTGTAGAAAATGCAACTGGACATTTGGAGCGCTAAGAGAGTAGTAGTTGAAAAAGGAATATATTCAAATATAAACTAAACAGAAGCATTCTGTGAAACTTCTTTCTGAACTGAGCATTCAGCTAACAGAGTTAAACCATACTTTTGATTGAGCAGTTTTGAAACACTCTGTCTGTAGAAAATGCAACTGGACATTCGTAGCGCTAAGTGGGTAATAGTGGAAAAAAGAATATGTTCAAATATAAACTACACAGAAGCATTGTATGAAACTTCTTTCTGTTCTGTGCATTCAACTAACAGAGTTGAACCTTACTTTTGATTGAGCCTTTCTGAAACACTCTTTCTGTAGAAACTGCAATTGGACATTCTGAGCGCTAAGAGGCCTATATTGGGAAAAATAATATCTTCAAATAAAAACTACACAGAAGCATTGTGTGAAACTTATTTCTGATATGTTCATTAAGCTAACAGAGTTAAACCATGCTTTTGATTGCGCAGTTCTGAACACTCTTTCTGTAGAAAATGCAAGTGGACATTCGGAGCGCTAAGAGGGTAATAGTGGAAAAAGGAATATATTCAAATATAAACTACACAGTAGCATTCTGTGAAAATTCTTTCTGTTCTGTGCATTCAACTAACAGAGTTGATCCTTTCTTTTGATTGAGCCGTTCTGAAACACTCTTTCTGTAGAAACTGCAATCGGACATGCTAAGCGCTAAGAGGCCTACATTGGGAAAAATAATATCTTCAAATATAAACTACACAGAAGCATTCTGTGAAACTTCTTTCTGATCTGAGCATTCAGCTAACAGAGTTAAACCATACTTTTGATTGAGCAGTTTTGAAACAGTCTGTCTGTAGAAAATGCAACTGGACATTCGTAGCGCTAAGTGGGTAATAGTGGAAAAAAGAATATGTTCAAATATAAACTACACAGAAGCATTGTATGAAACTTCTTTCTGTTCTGTGCATTCAACTAACAGAGTTGAACCTTACTTTTGATTGAGCCGTTCTGAAACACTCTTTCTGTAGAAACTGCAATTGGACATTCTGAGCGCTAAGAGGCCTATATTGGGAAAAAGAATGTCTACAAATAAAAACTACACAGAAGAATTGTGTGAAACTTATTTCTATTCTGTTTGTTCAACTAAAAGAGTTGAACCTTAGTTTTGATTGAGCCGTTCTGAAACACTCTTTCTGTAGAAAATGCAAGTGGAGATTCGGAGCGCTAAGAGGGTAATAGTGGAAAAAGGAACGTCTCCAAATATAAACTACACAGAATAATTCTGTGAAACTTCTTTCTGATCTGTGCATTCAGCTAACAGAGTTAAACCATACTTTTGATTGAGCAGATCTGAACACTCTTTCTGTAGAAAATGCAACTGGACATTTGGAGCGCTAAGAGAGTAGTAGTGGAAAAAGGAATGTATTCAAATATAAACTACACAGAAGCATTCTGTGAAACTTCTTTCTGATCTGAGCATTCAGCTAACAGAGTTAAACCATACTTTTGATTGAGCAGTTTTGAAACACTCTGTCTGTAGAAAATGCAACTGGACATTCGTAGCGCTAAGTGGGTAATAGTGGAAAAAAGAATATGTTCAAATATAAAATACACAGAAGCATTGTATGAAACTTCTTTCTGTTCTGTGCATTCAACTAACAGAGTTGAACCTTACTTTTGATTGAGCCTTTCTGAAACACTCTTTCTGTAGAATCTGCAATTGGACATTCTGAGCGCTAAGAGGCCTATATTGGGAAAAATAATATCTTCAAATAAAAACTACACAGAAGCATTGTGTGAAACTTATTTCTGATATGTTCATTAAGCTAACAGAGTTAAACCATACTTTTGATTGCGCAGTTCTGAACACTCTGTAGAAAATGCAAGTGGACATTCGGAGCGCTAAGAGGGTAATAGTGGAAAAAGTAATATACTCAAATATAAACTACACAGTAGCATTCTGTGAAAATTCTTTCTGTTCTGTGCATTCATCTAACAGAGTTGAACCTTACTTTTGATTGAGCCGTTCTGAAACACTCTTTCTGTAGAAACTGCAATTGGACATGCTAAGCGCTAAGAGGCCTACATTGGGAAAAAGAATATCATCAAATAAAAACTACACAGATGCATTCTGTGAAACATATTTCTGAACTGTAAATTCAGTTAACAGAGATAAAACATATTTTTGATTGAGCAGTTATGAAACACTCTTTTTGTAGAAAATGCAAGTGGAGATTCGGAGCGCTAAGAGGGTAATAGTGGAAAAAGGAATGTCTTCAAATATAAACTACACAGAATCATTCGGTGAAACTTCTTTCTGATCTGTGCATTCAGCTAACAGAGTTAAACCATACTTTTGATTGAGCAGATCTGAACACTCTTTCTGTTGAAAATGCAACTGGACATTTCGGGCGCTAAGAGCGTAGTAGTGGAAAAAGGAATATATTCAAATATAAACTACACAGAAGCATTCTGTGAAACTTCTTTCTGATCTGAGCATTCAGCTAACAGAGTTAAACCATACTTTTTATTGAGCAGTTTTGAAACACTCTGTCTGTAGAAAATGCAACTGGACATTCGTAGCGCTAAGTGGGTAATAGTGGAAAAAAGAATATGTTCAAATATAAACTACACAGAAGCATTGTATGAAACTTCTTTCTGTTCTGTGCATTCAACTAACAGAGTTGAACCTTACTTTTGATTGAGCATTTCTGAAACACTCTTTCTGTTGAAACTGCAATTGGACATTCTGAGCGCTAAGAGGCCTATATTGGCAAAAATAATATCTTCAAAGAAAAACTACACAGAAGCATTGTGTGAAACTTATTTCTGATATGTTCGTTAAGCTAACAGAGTTAAACCATACTTTTGATTGCGCAGTTCTGAACACTCTTTCTGTAGAAAATGCAAGTGGACATTCGGAGCGCTAAGAGGGTAATAGTGGAAAAAGGAATATATTCAAATATAAACTACACAGTAGCATTCTGTGAAAATTCTTTCTGTTCTGTGCATTCAACTAACAGAGTTGAACCTTACTTTTGATTGAGCCGTTCTGAAACACTGTTTCTGTAGAAACTGCAATTGGACATTCTAAGCGCTAAGAGGCCTAAATTGGGAAAAAGAATATCTTCAAATAAAAACTACACAGATGCATTCTGTGAAACTTATTTCTGATCTGTAAATTCAGTTAACAGAGATAAAACATATTTTTGATTGAGCAGTTATGAAACACTCTTTTTGTAGAAAATGCAAGTGGAGATTCGGAGCGCTAAGAGGGTAATAGTGGAAAAAGGAATGTCTTCAAATATAAACTACACAGAATCATTCGGTGAAACTTCTTTCTGATCTGTGCATTCAGCTAACAGAGTTAAACCATACTTTTGATTGAGCAGATCTGAACACTCTTTCTGTTGAAAATGCAACTGGACATTTGGAGCGCTAAGAGCGTAGTAGTGGAAAAAGGAATATATTCATATATAAACTACACAGAAGCATTCTGTGAAACTTCTTTCTGATCTGAGCATACAGCTAACAGAGTTAAACCATACTTTTGATTGAGCAGTTTTGAAACACTCTGTCTGTAGAAAATGCAACTGGACATTCGTAGCGCTAAGTGGGTAATAGTGGAAAAAAGAATATGTTCAAATATAAACTACACAGAAGCATTGTATGAAACTTCTTTCTGTTCTGTGCATTCAACTAACAGAGTTGAACCTTACTTTTGATTGAGCTGTTCTGAAACACTCTTTCTGTAGAAACTGCAATTGGACATTCTGAGCGCTAAGAGGCCTATATTGGGAAAAAGAATGTCTACAAATAAAAACTACACAGAAGAATTGTGTGAAACTTCTTTCTGTTCTGTTTGTTCAACTAAAAGAGTCGAACCTTAGTTTTGATTGAGCCGTTCTGAAACACTCTTTCTGTAGAAAATGCAAGTGGAGATTCAGAGCGCTAAGAGGGTAATAGTGGAAAAAGGAATGTCTCCAAATATAAACTACACAGAATAATTCTGTGAAACTTCTTTCTGATCTGTGCATTCAGCTAACAGAGTTAAAACATACTTTTGATTGAGCAGATCTGAACACTCTTTCTGTAGAAAATGCAACTGGACATTTGGAGCGCTAAGAGAGTAGTAGTGGAAAAAGGAATATATTCAAATATAAACTACACAGAAGCATTCTGTGAAACTTCTTTCTGAACTGAGCATTCAGCTAACCGAGTTAAACCATACTTTTGATTGAGCAGTTTTGAAACACTCTGTCTGTAGAAAATGCAACTGGACATTCGTAGCGCTAAGTGGGTAATAGTGGAAAAAAGAATATGTTCAAATATAAACTACACAGAAGCATTGTATGAAACTTCTTTCTGTTCTGTGCATTCAACTAACAGAGTTGAACCTTACTTTTGATTGAGCCTTTCTGAAACACTCTTTCTGTAGAAACTGCAATTGGACATTCTGAGCGCTAAGAGGCCTATATTGGGAAAAATAATATCTTCAAATAAAAACTACACAGAAGCATTCTGTGAAACTTCTTTCTGATCTGAGCATTCAGCTAACAGAGTTAAACCATACTTTTGATTGAGCAGTTTTGAAACACTCTGTCTGTAGAAAATGCAACTGGACATTCGTAGCGCTAAGTGGGTAATAGTGGAAAAAAGAATATGTTCAAATATAAACTACACAGAAGCATTGTATGAAACTACTTTCTGTACTGTGCATTCAACTAACAGAGTTGAACCTTACTTTTGATTGAGCCTTTCTGAAACACTCTTTCTGTAGAATCTGCAATTGGACATTCTGAGCGCTAAGAGGCCTATATTGGGAAAAATAATATCTTCAAATAAAAACTACACAGAAGCATCGTGTGAAACTTATTTCTGATATGTTCATTAAGCAAACAGAGTTAAACCATACTTTTAATTGCGCAGTTCTGACACTCTTTCTGTAGAAAATGCAAGTGGACATTCGGAGCGCTAAGAGGGTAATAGTGGAAAAAGTAATATATTCAAATATAAACTACACAGTAGCATTCTGTGAAAATTCTTTCTGTTCTGTGCATTCAACTAACAGAGTTGAACCTTACTTTTGATTGAGCCGTTCTGAAACACTCTTTCTGTAGAAACTGCAATTGGACATGCTAAGCGCTAAGAGGCCTACATTGGGAAAAAGAATATCTTCAAATAAAAACTACACAGATGCATTCTGTGAAACTTATTTCTTATCTGTAAATTCAGTTAACAGAGATAAAACATATTTTTGATTGAGCAGTTATGAAACACTCTTTTTGTAGAAAATGCAAGTGGAGATTCGGAGCGCTAAGAGGGTAATAGTGGAAAAAGGAATGTCTTCAAATATAAACTACACAGAATCATTCGGTGAAACTTCTTTCTGATCTGTGCATTCAGCTAACAGAGTTAAACCATACTTTTGATTGAGCAGATCTGAACACTCTTTCTGTTGAAAATGCAACTGGACATTTGGAGCGCTAAGAGCGTAGTAGTGGAAAAAGGAATATATTCATATATAAACTACACAGAAGCATTCTGTGAAACTTCTTTCTGATCTGAGCATACAGCTAACAGAGTTAAACCATACTTTTGATTGAGCAGTTTTGAAACACTCTGTCTGTAGAAAATGCAACTGGACATTCGTAGCGCTAAGTGGGTAATAGTGGAAAAAAGAATATGTTCAAATATAAACTACACAGAAGCATTGTATGAAACTTCTTTCTGTTCTGTGCATTCAACTAACAGAGTTGAACCTTACTTTTGATTGAGCCGTTCTGAAACACTCTTTCTGTAGAAACTGCAATTGGACCTTCTGAGCGCTAAGAGGCCTATATTGGGAAAAAGAATGTCTACAAATAAAAACTACACAGAAGAATTGTGTGAAACTTCTTTCTGTTTTGTTTGTTCAACTAAAAGAGTCGAACCTTAGTTTTGATTGAGCCGTTCTGAAACACTCTTTCTGTAGAAAATGCAAGTGGAGATTCGGAGCGCTAAGAGGGTAATAGTGGAAAAAGGAATGTCTCCAAATATAAACTACACAGAATAATTCTGTGAAACTTCTTTCTGATCTGTGCATTCAGCTAACAGAGTTAAACCATACTTTTGATTGAGCAGATCTGAACACTCTTTCTGTAGAAAATGCAACTGGACATTTGGAGCGCTAAGAGAGTAGTAGTTGAAAAAGGAATATATTCAAATATAAACTACACAGAAGCATTCTGTGAAACTTCTTTCTGAACTGAGCATTCAGCTAACAGATTTAAACCATACTTTTGATTGAGCAGTTTTGAAACACTCTGTCTGTAGAAAATGCAACTGGACATTCGTAGCGCTAAGTGGGTAATAGTGGAAAAAAGAATATGTTCAAATATAAACTACACAGAAGCATTGTATGAAACTTCTTTCTGTTCTGTGCATTCAACTAACAGAGTTGAACCTTAATTTTGATTGAGCCTTTCTGAAACACTCTTTCTGTAGAAACTGCAATTGGACATTCTGAGCGCTAAGAGGCCTATATTGGGAAAAATAATATCTTCAAATAAAAACTACACAGAAGCATTGTGTGAAACTTATTTCTGATATGTTCATTAAGCTAACAGAGTTAAACCATACTTTTGATTGCGCAGTTCTGAACACTCTTTCTGTAGAAAATGCAAGTGGACATTCGGAGCGCTAAGAGGGTAATAGTGGAAAAAGGAATATATTCAAATATAAACTACACAGTAGCATTCTGTGAAAATTCTTTCTGTTCTGTGCATTCATCTAACAGAGTTGATCCTTTCTTTTGATTGAGCCGTTCTGAAACACTCTTTCTGTAGAAACTGCAATTGGACATGCTAAGCGCTAAGAGGCCTTCATTGGGAAAAATAATATCTTCAAATATAAACTACACAGAAGCATTCTGTGAAACTTCTTTCTGATCTGAGCATTCAGCTAACAGAGTTAAACCATACTTTTGATTGAGCAGTTTTGAAACACTCTGTCTGTAGAAAATGCAACTGGACATTCGTAGCGCTAAGTGGGTAATAGTGGAAAAAAGAATATGTTCAAATATAAACTACACAGAAGCATTGTATGAAACTTCTTTCTGTTCTGTGCATTTAACTAACAGAGTTGAACCTTACTTTTGATTGAGCCGTTCTGAAACACTCTTTCTGTAGAAACTGCAATTGGACATTCTGAGCGCTAAGAGGCCTATATTGGGAAAAAGAATGTCTAAAAATAAAAACTACAGAGAAGAATTGTGTGAAACTTCTTTCTATTCTGTTTTTTCAACTAAAAGAATTGAACCTTAGTTTTGATTGAGCCGTTCTGAAACACTCTTTCTGTAGAAAATGCAAGTGGAGATTCGGAGCGCTAAGAGGGTAATAGTGGAAAAAGGAATGTCTCCAAATATAAACTACACAGAATAATTCTGTGAAACTTCTTTCTGATCTGTGCATTCAGCTAACAGAGTTAAACCATACTTTTATTTGAGCAGATCTGAACACTCTTTCTTTAGAAAATGCAACTGGACATTTGGAGCGCTAAGAGAGTAGTAGTGGAAAAAGGAATATATTCAAATATAAACTACACAGAAGCATTCTGTGAAACTTCTTTCTGATCTGAGCATTCAGCTAACAGAGTTAAACCATACTTTTGATTGAGCAGTTTTGAAACACTCTGTCTGTAGAAAATGCAACTGGACATTCGTAGCGCTAAGTGGGTAATAGTGGAAAAAAGAATATGTTCAAATATAAACTACACAGAAGCATTGTATGAAACTACTTTCTGTACTGTGCATTCAACTAACAGAGTTGAACCTTACTTTTGATTGAGCCTTTCTGAAACACTCTTTCTGTAGAATCTGCAATTGGACATTCTGAGCGCTAAGAGGCCTATATTGGGAAAAATAATATCTTCAAATAAAAAGTACACAGAAGCATCGTGTGAAACTTATTTCTGATATGTTCATTAAGCAAACAGAGTTAAACCATACTTTTAATTGCGCAGTTCTGAACACTCTTTCTGTAGAAAATGCAAGTGGACATTCGGAGCGCTAAGAGGGTAATAGTGGAAAAAGTAATATATTCAAATATAAACTACACAGTAGCATTCTGTGAAAATTCTTTCTGTTCTGTGCATTCAACTAACAGAGTTGAACCTTACTTTTGATTGAGCCGTTCTGAAACACTCTTTCTGTAGAAACTGCAATTGGACATGCTAAGCGCTAAGAGGCCTACATTGGTAAAAAGAATATCTTCAAATAAAAACTACACAGATGCATTCTGTGAAACTTATTTCTGATCTGTAAATTCAGTTAACAGAGGTAAAACATATTTTTGATTGAGCAGTTATGAAACACTCTTTTTGTAGAAAATGCAAGTGGAGATTCGGAGCGCTAAGAGGGTAATAGTGGAAAAAGTAATGTCTTCAAATATAACCTACACAGAATCATTCGGTGAAACTTCTTTCTGATCTGTGCATTCAGCTAACAGAGTTAAACCATACTTTTGATTGAGCAGATCTGAACACTCTTTCTGTTGAAAATGCAACTGGACATTTGGGGCGCTAAGAGCGTAGTAGTGGAAAAAGGAATATATTCAAATATAAACTACACAGAAGCATTCTGTGAAACTTCTTTCTGATCTGAGCATTCAGCTAACAGAGTTAAACCATACTTTTGATTGAGCAGTTTTGAAACACTCTGTCTGTAGAAAATGCAACTGGACATTCGTAGCGCTAAGTGGGTAATAGTGGAAAAAAGAATATGTTCAAATATAAACTACACAGAAGCATTGTATGAAACTTCTTTCTGTTCTGTGCATTCAACTAACAGAGTTGAACCTTACTTTTGATTGAGCCGTTCTGAAACACTCTTTCTGTAGAAACTGCAATTTGACATTCTGAGCTCTAAGAGGCATATATTGGGAAAAAGAATGTCTACAAATAAAAACTACACAGAAGAATTGTGTGAAACTACTTTCTGTTCTGTTTTTTCAACTAAAAGTGTTGAACCTTAGTTTTGATTGAGCCGTTCTGAAACACTCTTTCTGTAGAAAATGCAAGTGGAGATTCGGAGCGCTAAGAGGGTAATAGTGGAAAAAGGAATGTCTCCAAATATAAACTACACAGAATCATTCTGTGAAACTTCTTTCTGATCTGTGCATTCAGCTAACAGAGTTAAACCATACTTTTGATTGAGCAGATCTGAACACTCTTTCTGTAGAAAATGCAACTGGTCATTTGGAGCGCTAAGAGAGTAGTAGTGGAAAAAGGAATATATTCAAATATAAACTACACAGAAGCATTCTGTGAAACTTCTTTCTGATCTGAGCATTCAGCTAACAGAGTTAAACCATACTTTTGATTGAGCAGTTTTGAAACACTCTGTCTGTAGAAAATGCAACTGGACATTCGTAGCGCTAAGTGGGTAATAGTGGAAAAAAGAATATGTTCAAATATAAACTACACAGAAGCATTGTATGAAACTTCTTTCTGTTCTGTGCATTTAACTAACAGAGTTGAACCTTACATTTGATTGAGCCGTTCTGAAACACTCTTTCTGTAGAAACTGCAATTGGACATTCTGAGCGCTAAGAGGCCTATATTGGGAAAAAGAATGTCTACAAATAAAAACTACACACAAGAATTGTGTGAAACTTCTTTCTATTCTGTTTGTTCAACTAAAAGAGTTGAACCTTAGTTTTGATTGAGCCGTTCTGAAACACTCTTTCTGTAGAAAATGCAAGTGGAGATTCGGAGCGCTAAGAGGGTAATAGTGGAAAAAGGAATGTCTCCAAATATAAACTACACAGAATAATTCTGTGAAACTTCTTTCTGATCTGTGCATTCAGCTAACAGAGTTAAACCATACTTTTGATTGAGCAGATCTGAACACTCTTTCTGTAGAAAATGCAACTGGACATTTGGAGCGCAAAGAGAGTAGTAGTGGAAAAAGGAATATATTCAAATATAAACTACACAGAAGCATTCTGTGAAACTTCTTTCTGAACTGAGCATTCAGCTAACAGAGTTAAACCATACTTTTGATTGAGCAGTTTTGAAACACTCTGTCTGTAGAAAATGCAACTGGACATTCGTAGCGCTAAGTGGGTAATAGTGGAAAAAAGAATATGTTCAAATATAAACTACACAGAAGCATTGTATGAAACTTCTTTCTGTTCTGTGCATTCAACTAACAGAGTTGAACCTTACTTTTGATTGAGCCTTTCTGAAACACTCTTTCTGTAGAAACTGCAATTGGACATTCTGAGCGCTAAGAGGCCTATATTGGGAAAAATAATATCTTCAAATAAAAACTACACAGAAGCATTCTGTGAAACTTCTTTCTGATCTGAGCATTCAGCTAACAGAGTTAAACCATACTTTTGATTGAGCAGTTTTGAAACACTCTGTCTGTAGAAAATGCAACTGGACATTCGTAGCGCTAAGTGGGTAATAGTGGAAAAAAGAATATGTTCAAATATAAACTACACAGAAGCATTGTATGAAACTACTTTCTGTACTGTGCATTCAACTAACAGAGTTGAACCTTACTTTTGATTGAGCCTTTCTGAAACACTCTTTCTGTAGAATCTGCAATTGGACATTCTGAGCGCTAAGAGGCCTATATTGGGAAAAATAATATCTTCAAATAAAAACTACACAGAAGCATCGTGTGAAACTTATTTCTGATATGTTCATTAAGCAAACAGAGTTAAACCATACTTTTAATTGCGCAGTTCTGACACTCTTTCTGTAGAAAATGCAAGTGGACATTCGGAGCGCTAAGAGGGTAATAGTGGAAAAAGTAATATATTCAAATATAAACTACACAGTAGCATTCTGTGAAAATTCTTTCTGTTCTGTGCATTCAACTAACAGAGTTGAACCTTACTTTTGATTGAGCCGTTCTGAAACACTCTTTCTGTAGAAACTGCAATTGGACATGCTAAGCGCTAAGAGGCCTACATTGGGAAAAAGAATATCTTCAAATAAAAACTACACAGATGCATTCTGTGAAACTTATTTCTGATCTGTAAATTCAGTTAACAGAGATAAAACATATTTTTGATTGAGCAGTTATGAAACACTCTTTTTGTAGAAAATGCAAGTGGAGATTCGGAGCGCTAAGAGGGTAATAGTGGAAAAAGGAATGTCTTCAAATATAAACTACACAGAATCATTCGGTGAAACTTCTTTCTGATCTGTGCATTCAGCTAACAGAGTTAAACCATACTTTTGATTGAGCAGATCTGAACACTCTTTCTGTTGAAAATGCAACTGGACATTTGGAGCGCTAAGAGCGTAGTAGTGGAAAAAGGAATATATTCATATATAAACTACACAGAAGCATTCTGTGAAACTTCTTTCTGATCTGAGCATACAGCTAACAGAGTTAAACCATACTTTTGATTGAGCAGTTTTGAAACACTCTGTCTGTAGAAAATGCAACTGGACATTCGTAGCGCTAAGTGGGTAATAGTGGAAAAAAGAATATGTTCAAATATAAACTACACAGAAGCATTTTATGAAACTTCTTTCTGTTCTGTGCATTCAACTAACAGAGTTGAACCTTACTTTTGATTGAGCCGTTCTGAAACACTCTTTCTGTAGAAACTGCAATTGGACATTCTGAGCGCTAAGAGGCCTATATTGGGAAAAAGAATGTCTACAAATAAAAACTACACAGAAGAATTGTGTGAAACTTCTTTCTGTTTTGTTTGTTCAACTAAAAGAGTCGAACCTTAGTTTTGATTGAGCCGTTCTGAAACACTCTTTCTGTAGAAAATGCAAGTGGAGATTCGGAGCGCTAAGAGGGTAATAGTGGAAAAAGGAATGTCTCCAAATATAAACTACACAGAATAATTCTGTGAAACTTCTTTCTGATCTGTGCATTCAGCTAACAGAGTTAAACCATACTTTTGATTGAGCAGATCTGAACACTCTTTCTGTAGAAAATGCAACTGGACATTTGGAGCGCTAAGAGAGTAGTAGTTGAAAAAGGAATATATTCAAATATAAACTACACAGAAGCATTCTGTGAAACTTCTTTCTGAACTGAGCATTCAGCTAACAGATTTAAACCATACTTTTGATTGAGCAGTTTTGAAACACTCTGTCTGTAGAAAATGCAACTGGACATTCGTAGCGCTAAGTGGGTAATAGTGGAAAAAAGAATATGTTCAAATATAAACTACACAGAAGCATTGTATGAAACTTCTTTCTGTTCTGTGCATTCAACTAACAGAGTTGAACCTTAATTTTGATTGAGCCTTTCTGAAACACTCTTTCTGTAGAAACTGCAATTGGACATTCTGAGCGCTAAGAGGCCTATATTGGGAAAAATAATATCTTCAAATAAAAACTACACAGAAGCATTGTGTGAAACTTATTTCTGATATGTTCATTAAGCTAACAGAGTTAAACCATACTTTTGATTGCGCAGTTCTGAACACTCTTTCTGTAGAAAATGCAAGTGGACATTCGGAGCGCTAAGAGGGTAATAGTGGAAAAAGGAATATATTCAAATATAAACTACACAGTAGCATTCTGTGAAAATTCTTTCTGTTCTGTGCATTCAACTAACAGAGTTGATCCTTTCTTTTGATTGAGCCGTTCTGAAACACTCTTTCTGTAGAAACTGCAATTGGACATGCTAAGCGCTAAGAGGCCTTCATTGGGAAAAATAATATCTTCAAATATAAACTACACAGAAGCATTCTGTGAAACTTCTTTCTGATCTGAGCATTCAGCTAACAGAGTTAAACCATACTTTTGATTGAGCAGTTTTGAAACACTCTGTCTGTAGAAAATGCAACTGGACATTCGTAGCGCTAAGTGGGTAATAGTGGAAAAAAGAATATGTTCAAATATAAACTACACAGAAGCATTGTATGAAACTTCTTTCTGTTCTGTGCATTTAACTAACAGAGTTGAACCTTACTTTTGATTGAGCCGTTCTGAAACACTCTTTCTGTAGAAACTGCAATTGGACATTCTGAGCGCTAAGAGGCCTATATTGGGAAAAAGAATGTCTAAAAATAAAAACTACAGAGAAGAATTGTGTGAAACTTCTTTCTATTCTGTTTTTTCAACTAAAAGAATTGAACCTTAGTTTTGATTGAGCCGTTCTGAAACACTCTTTCTGTAGAAAATGCAAGTGGAGATTCGGAGCGCTAAGAGGGTAATAGTGGAAAAAGGAATGTCTCCAAATATAAACTACACAGAATAATTCTGTGAAACTTCTTTCTGATCTGTGCATTCAGCTAACAGAGTTAAACCATACTTTTATTTGAGCAGATCTGAACACTCTTTCTTTAGAAAATGCAACTGGACATTTGGAGCGCTAAGAGAGTAGTAGTGGAAAAAGGAATATATTCAAATATAAACTACACAGAAGCATTCTGTGAAACTTCTTTCTGATCTGAGCATTCAGCTAACAGAGTTAAACCATACTTTTGATTGAGCAGTTTTGAAACACTCTGTCTGTAGAAAATGCAACTGGACATTCGTAGCGCTAAGTGGGTAATAGTGGAAAAAAGAATATGTTCAAATATAAACTACACAGAAGCATTGTATGAAACTACTTTCTGTACTGTGCATTCAACTAACAGAGTTGAACCTTACTTTTGATTGAGCCTTTCTGAAACACTCTTTCTGTAGAATCTGCAATTGGACATTCTGAGCGCTAAGAGGCCTATATTGGGAAAAATAATATCTTCAAATAAAAAGTACACAGAAGCATCGTGTGAAACTTATTTCTGATATGTTCATTAAGCAAACAGAGTTAAACCATACTTTTAATTGCGCAGTTCTGAACACTCTTTCTGTAGAAAATGCAAGTGGACATTCGGAGCGCTAAGAGGGTAATAGTGGAAAAAGTAATATATTCAAATATAAACTACACAGTAGCATTCTGTGAAAATTCTTTCTGTTCTGTGCATTCAACTAACAGAGTTGAACCTTACTTTTGATTGAGCCGTTCTGAAACACTCTTTCTGTAGAAACTGCAATTGGACATGCTAAGCGCTAAGAGGCCTACATTGGTAAAAAGAATATCTTCAAATAAAAACTACACAGATGCATTCTGTGAAACTTATTTCTGATCTGTAAATTCAGTTAACAGAGGTAAAACATATTTTTGATTGAGCAGTTATGAAACACTCTTTTTGTAGAAAATGCAAGTGGAGATTCGGAGCGCTAAGAGGGTAATAGTGGAAAAAGTAATGTCTTCAAATATAACCTACACAGAATCATTCGGTGAAACTTCTTTCTGATCTGTGCATTCAGCTAACAGAGTTAAACCATACTTTTGATTGAGCAGATCTGAACACTCTTTCTGTTGAAAATGCAACTGGACATTTGGGGCGCTAAGAGCGTAGTAGTGGAAAAAGGAATATATTCAAATATAAACTACACAGAAGCATTCTGTGAAACTTCTTTCTGATCTGAGCATTCAGCTAACAGAGTTAAACCATACTTTTGATTGAGCAGTTTTGAAACACTCTGTCTGTAGAAAATGCAACTGGACATTCGTAGCGCTAAGTGGGTAATAGTGGAAAAAAGAATATGTTCAAATATAAACTACACAGAAGCATTGTATGAAACTTCTTTCTGTTCTGTGCATTCAACTAACAGAGTTGAACCTTACTTTTGATTGAGCCGTTCTGAAACACTCTTTCTGTAGAAACTGCAATTTGACATTCTGAGCTCTAAGAGGCATATATTGGGAAAAAGAATGTCTACAAATAAAAACTACACAGAAGAATTGTGTGAAACTACTTTCTGTTCTGTTTTTTCAACTAAAAGTGTTGAACCTTAGTTTTGATTGAGCCGTTCTGAAACACTCTTTCTGTAGAAAATGCAAGTGGAGATTCGGAGCGCTAAGAGGGTAATAGTGGAAAAAGGAATGTCTCCAAATATAAACTACACAGAATCATTCTGTGAAACTTCTTTCTGATCTGTGCATTCAGCTAACAGAGTTAAACCATACTTTTGATTGAGCAGATCTGAACACTCTTTCTGTAGAAAATGCAACTGGTCATTTGGAGCGCTCAGAGAGTAGTAGTGGAAAAAGGAATATATTCAAATATAAACTACACAGAAGCATTCTGTGAAACTTCTTTCTGATCTGAGCATTCAGCTAACAGAGTTAAACCATACTTTTGATTGAGCAGTTTTGAAACACTCTGTCTGTAGAAAATGCAACTGGACATTCGTAGCGCTAAGTGGGTAATAGTGGAAAAAAGAATATGTTCAAATATAAACTACACAGAAGCATTGTATGAAACTTCTTTCTGTTCTGTGCATTTAACTAACAGAGTTGAACCTTACATTTGATTGAGCCGTTCTGAAACACTCTTTCTGTAGAAACTGCAATTGGACATTCTGAGCGCTAAGAGGCCTATATTGGGAAAAAGAATGTCTACAAATAAAAACTACACACAAGAATTGTGTGAAACTTCTTTCTATTCTGTTTGTTCAACTAAAAGAGTTGAACCTTAGTTTTGATTGAGCCGTTCTGAAACACTCTTTCTGTAGAAAATGCAAGTGGAGATTCGGAGCGCTAAGAGGGTAATAGTGGAAAAAGGAATGTCTCCAAATATAAACTACACAGAATAATTCTGTGAAACTTCTTTCTGATCTGTGCATTCAGCTAACAGAGTTAAACCATACTTTTGATTGAGCAGATCTGAACACTCTTTCTGTAGAAAATGCAACTGGACATTTGGAGCGCAAAGAGAGTAGTAGTGGAAAAAGGAATATATTCAAATATAAACTACACAGAAGCATTCTGTGAAACTTCTTTCTGAACTGAGCATTCAGCTAACAGAGTTAAACCATACTTTTGATTGAGCAGTTTTGAAACACTCTGTCTGTAGAAAATGCAACTGGACATTCGTAGCGCTAAGTGGGTAATAGTGGAAAAAAGAATATGTTCAAATATAAACTACACAGAAGCATTGTATGAAACTTCTTTCTGTTCTGTGCATTCAACTAACAGAGTTGAACCTTACTTTTGATTGAGCCTTTCTGAAACACTCTTTCTGTAGAAACTGCAATTGGACATTCTGAGCGCTAAGAGGCCTATATTGGGAAAAATAATATCTTCAAATAAAAACTACACAGAAGCATTCTGTGAAACTTCTTTCTGATCTGAGCATTCAGCTAACAGAGTTAAACCATACTTTTGATTGAGCAGTTTTGAAACTCTCTGTCTGTAGAAAATGCAACTGGACATTCGTAGCGCTAAGTGGGTAATAGTGGAAAAAAGAATATGTTCAAATATAAACTACACAGAAGCATTGTATGAAACTACTTTCTGTACTGTGCATTCAACTAACAGAGTTGAACCTTACTTTTGATTGAGCCTTTCTGAAACACTCTTTCTGTAGAATCTGCAATTGGACATTCTGAGCGCTAAGAGGCCTATATTGGGAAAAATAATATCTTCAAATAAAAACTACACAGAAGCATCGTGTGAAACTTATTTCTGATATGTTCATTAAGCAAACAGAGTTAAACCATACTTTTAATTGCGCAGTTCTGAACACTCTTTCTGTAGAAAATGCAAGTGGACATTCGGAGCGCTAAGAGGGTAATAGTGGAAAAAGTAATATATTCAAATATAAACTACACAGTAGCATTCTGTGAAAATTCTTTCTGTTCTGTGCATTCAACTAACAGAGTTGAACCTTACTTTTGATTGAGCCGTTCTGAAACACTCTTTCTGTAGAAACTGCAATTGGACATGCTAAGCGCTAAGAGGCCTACATTGGGAAAAAGAATATCTTCAAATAAAAACTACACAGATGCATTCTGTGAAACTTATTTCTGATCTGTAAATTCAGTTAACAGAGATAAAACATATTTTTGATTGAGCAGTTATGAAACACTCTTTTTGTAGAAAATGCAAGTGGAGATTCGGAGCGCTAAGAGGGTAATAGTGGAAAAAGGAATGTCTTCAAATATAAACTACACAGAATCATTCGGTGAAACTTCTTTCTGATCTGTGCATTCAGCTAACAGAGTTAAACCATACTTTTGATTGAGCAGATCTGAACACTCTTTCTGTTGAAAATGCAACTGGACATTTGGAGCGCTAAGAGCGTAGTAGTGGAAAAAGGAATATATTCATATATAAACTACACAGAAGCATTCTGTGAAACTTCTTTCTGATCTGAGCATACAGCTAACAGAGTTAAACCATACTTTTGATTGAGCAGTTTTGAAACACTCTGTCTGTAGAAAATGCAACTGGACATTCGTAGCGCTAAGTGGGTAATAGTGGAAAAAAGAATATGTTCAAATATAAACTACACAGAAGCATTGTATGAAACTTCTTTCTGTTCTGTGCATTCAACTAACAGAGTTGAACCTTACTTTTGATTGAGCCGTTCTGAAACACTCTTTCTGTAGAAACTGCAATTGGACATTCTGAGCGCTAAGAGGCCTATATTGGGAAAAAGAATGTCTACAAATAAAAACTACACAGAAGAATTGTGTGAAACTTCTTTCTGTTCTGTTTGTTCAACTAAAAGAGTCGAACCTTAGTTTTGATTGAGCCGTTCTGAAACACTCTTTCTGTAGAAAATGCAAGTGGAGATTCGGAGCGCTAAGAGGGTAATAGTGGAAAAAGGAATGTCTCCAAATATAAACTACACAGAATAATTCTGTGAAACTTCTTTCTGATCTGTGCATTCAGCTAACAGAGTTAAACCATACTTTTGATTGAGCAGATCTGAACACTCTTTCTGTAGAAAATGCAACTGGACATTTGGAGCGCTAAGAGAGTAGTAGTTGAAAAAGGAATATATTCAAATATAAACTACACAGAAGCATTCTGTGAAACTTCTTTCTGAACTGAGCATTCAGCTAACAGATTTAAACCATACTTTTGATTGAGCAGTTTTGAAACACTCTGTCTGTAGAAAATGCAACTGGACATTCGTAGCGCTAAGTGGGTAATAGTGGAAAAAAGAATATGTTCAAATATAAACTACACAGAAGCATTGTATGAAACTTCTTTCTGTTCTGTGCATTCAACTAACAGAGTTGAACCTTAATTTTGATTGAGCCTTTCTGAAACACTCTTTCTGTAGAAACTGCAATTGGACATTCTGAGCGCTAAGAGGCCTATATTGGGAAAAAGAATATCTTCAAATAAAAACTACACAGAAGCATTGTGTGAAACTTATTTCTGATATGTTCATTAAGCTAACAGAGTTAAACCATACTTTTATTTGAGCAGATCTGAACACTCTTTCTTTAGAAAATGCAACTGGACATTTGGAGCGCTAAGAGAGTAGTAGTGGAAAAAGGAATATATTCAAATATAAACTACACAGAAGCATTCTGTGAAACTTCTTTCTGATCTGAGCATTCAGCTAACAGAGTTAAACCATACTTTTGATTGAGCAGTTTTGAAACTCTCTGTCTGTAGAAAATGCAACTGGACATTCGTAGCGCTAAGTGGGTAATAGTGGAAAAAAGAATATGTTCAAATATAAACTACACAGAAGCATTGTATGAAACTACTTTCTGTACTGTGCATTCAACTAACAGAGTTGAACCTTACTTTTGATTGAGCCTTTCTGAAACACTCTTTCTGTAGAATCTGCAATTGGACATTCTGAGCGCTAAGAGGCCTATATTGGGAAAAATAATATCTTCAAATAAAAAGTACACAGAAGCATCGTGTGAAACTTATTTCTGATATGTTCATTAAGCAAACAGAGTTAAACCATACTTTTAATTGCGCAGTTCTGAACACTCTTTCTGTAGAAAATGCAAGTGGACATTCGGAGCGCTAAGAGGGTAATAGTGGAAAAAGTAATATATTCAAATATAAACTACACAGTAGCATTCTGTGAAAATTCTTTCTGTTCTGTGCATTCAACTAACAGAGTTCAACCTTACTTTTGATTGAGCCGTTCTGAAACACTCTTTCTGTAGAAACTGCAATTGGACATGCTAAGCGCTAAGAGGCCTACATTGGTAAAAAAATATCTTCAAATAAAAACTACACAGATGCATTCTGTGAAACTTATTTCTGATCTGTAAATTCAGTTAACAGAGGTAAAACATATTTTTGATTGAGCAGTTATGAAACACTCTTTTTGTAGAAAATGCAAGTGGAGATTCGGAGCGCTAAGAGGGTAATAGTGGAAAAAGTAATGTCTTCAAATATAACCTACACAGAATCATTCGGTGAAACTTCTTTCTGATCTGTGCATTCAGCTAACAGAGTTAAACCATACTTTTGATTGAGCAGATCTGAACACTCTTTCTGTTGAAAATGCAACTGGACATTTGGGGCGCTAAGAGCGTAGTAGTGGAAAAAGGAATATATTCAAATATAAACTACACAGAAGCATTCTGTGAAACTTCTTTCTGATCTGAGCATTCAGCTAACAGAGTTAAACCATACTTTTGATTGAGCAGTTTTGAAACACTCTGTCTGTAGAAAATGCAACTGGACATTCGTAGCGCTAAGTGGGTAATAGTGGAAAAAAGAATATGTTCAAATATAAACTACACAGAAGCATTGTATGAAACTTCTTTCTGTTCTGTGCATTCAACTAACAGAGTTGAACCTTACTTTTGATTGAGCCGTTCTGAAACACTCTTTCTGTAGAAACTGCAATTTGACATTCTGAGCTCTAAGAGGCATATATTGGGAAAAAGAATGTCTACAAATAAAAACTACACAGAAGAATTGTGTGAAACTACTTTCTGTTCTGTTTTTTCAACTAAAAGTGTTGAACCTTAGTTTTGATTGAGCCGTTCTGAAACACTCTTTCTGTAGAAAATGCAAGTGGAGATTCGGAGCGCTAAGAGGGTAATAGTGGAAAAAGGAATGTCTCCAAATATAAACTACACAGAATCATTCTGTGAAACTTCTTTCTGATCTGTGCATTCAGCTAACAGAGTTAAACCATACTTTTGATTGAGCAGATCTGAACACTCTTTCTGTAGAAAATGCAACTGGTCATTTGGAGCGCTAAGAGAGTAGTAGTGGAAAAAGGAATATATTCAAATATAAACTACACAGAAGCATTCTGTGAAACTTCTTTCTGATCTGAGCATTCAGCTAACAGAGTTAAACCATACTTTTGATTGAGCAGTTTTGAAACACTCTGTCTGTAGAAAATGCAACTGGACATTCGTAGCGCTAAGTGGGTAATAGTGGAAAAAAGAATATGTTCAAATATAAACTACACAGAAGCATTGTATGAAACTTCTTTCTGTTCTGTGCATTTAACTAACAGAGTTGAACCTTACATTTGATTGAGCCGTTCTGAAACACTCTTTCTGTAGAAACTGCAATTGGACATTCTGAGCGCTAAGAGGCCTATATTGGGAAAAAGAATGTCTACAAATAAAAACTACACACAAGAATTGTGTGAAACTTCTTTCTATTCTGTTTGTTCAACTAAAAGAGTTGAACCTTAGTTTTGATTGAGCCGTTCTGAAACACTCTTTCTGTAGAAAATGCAAGTGGAGATTCGGAGCGCTAAGAGGGTAATAGTGGAAAAAGGAATGTCTCCAAATATAAACTACACAGAATAATTCTGTGAAACTTCTTTCTGATCTGTGCATTCAGCTAACAGAGTTAAACCATACTTTTGATTGAGCAGATCTGAACACTCTTTCTGTAGAAAATGCAACTGGACATTTGGAGCGCAAAGAGAGTAGTAGTGGAAAAAGGAATATATTCAAATATAAACTACACAGAAGCATTCTGTGAAACTTCTTTCTGAACTGAGCATTCAGCTAACAGAGTTAAAACATACTTTTGATTGAGCAGTTTTGAAACACTCTGTCTGTAGAAAATGCAACTGGACATTCGTAGCGCTAAGTGGGTAATAGTGGAAAAAAGAATATGTTCAAATATAAACTACACAGAAGCATTGTATGAAACTTCTTTCTGTTCTGTGCATTCAACTAACAGAGTTGAACCTTACTTTTGATTGAGCCTTTCTGAAACACTCTTTCTGTAGAAACTGCAATTGGACATTCTGAGCGCTAAGAGGCCTATATTGGGAAAAATAATATCTTCAAATAAAAACTACACAGAAGCATTCTGTGAAACTTCTTTCTGATATGAGCATTCAGCTAACAGAGTTAAACCATACTTTTGATTGAGCAGTTTTGAAACACTCTGTCTGTAGAAAATGCAACTGGACATTCGTAGCGCTAAGTGGGTAATAGTGGAAAAAAGAATATGTTCAAATATAAACTACACAGAAGCATTGTATGAAACTACTTTCTGTACTGTGCATTCAACTAACAGAGTTGAACCTTACTTTTGATTGAGCCTTTCTGAAACACTCTTTCTGTAGAATCTGCAATTGGACATTCTGAGCGCTAAGAGGCCTATATTGGGAAAAATAATATCTTCAAATAAAAACTACACAGAAGCATCGTGTGAAACTTATTTCTGATATGTTCATTAAGCAAACAGAGTTAAACCATACTTTTAATTGCGCAGTTCTGAACACTCTTTCTGTAGAAAATGCAAGTGGACATTCGGAGCGCTAAGAGGGTAATAGTGGAAAAAGTAATATATTCAAATATAAACTACACAGTAGCATTCTGTGAAAATTCTTTCTGTTCTGTGCATTCAACTAACAGAGTTGAACCTTACTTTTGATTGAGCCGTTCTGAAACACTCTTTCTGTAGAAACTGCAATTGGACATGCTAAGCGCTAAGAGGCCTACATTGGGAAAAAGAATATCTTCAAATAAAAACTACACAGATGCATTCTGTGAAACTTATTTCTGATCTGTAAATTCAGTTAACAGAGATAAAACATATTTTTGATTGAGCAGTTATGAAACACTCTTTTTGTAGAAAATGCAAGTGGAGATTCGGAGCGCTAAGAGGGTAATAGTGGAAAAAGGAATGTCTTCAAATATAAACTACACAGAATCATTCGGTGAAACTTCTTTCTGATCTGTGCATTCAGCTAACAGAGTTAAACCATACTTTTGATTGAGCAGATCTGAACACTCTTTCTGTTGAAAATGCAACTGGACATTTGGAGCGCTAAGAGCGTAGTAGTGGAAAAAGGAATATATTCATATATAAACTACACAGAAGCATTCTGTGAAACTTCTTTCTGATCTGAGCATACAGCTAACAGAGTTAAACCATACTTTTGATTGAGCAGTTTTGAAACACTCTGTCTGTAGAAAATGCAACTGGACATTCGTAGCGCTAAGTGGGTAATAGTGGAAAAAAGAATATGTTCAAATATAAACTACACAGAAGCATTGTATGAAACTTCTTTCTGTTCTGTGCATTCAACTAACAGAGTTGAACCTTACTTTTGATTGAGCCGTTCTGAAACACTCTTTCTGTAGAAACTGCAATTGGACATTCTGAGCGCTAAGAGGCCTATATTGGGAAAAAGAATGTCTACAAATAAAAACTACACAGAAGAATTGTGTGAAACTTCTTTCTGTTCTGTTTGTTCAACTAAAAGAGTCGAACCTTAGTTTTGATTGAGCCGTTCTGAAACACTCTTTCTGTAGAAAATGCAAGTGGAGATTCGGAGCGCTAAGAGGGTAATAGTGGAAAAAGGAATGTCTCCAAATATAAACTACACAGAATAATTCTGTGAAACTTCTTTCTGATCTGTGCATTCAGCTAACAGAGTTAAACCATACTTTTGATTGAGCAGATCTGAACACTCTTTCTGTAGAAAATGCAACTGGACATTTGGAGCGCTAAGAGAGTAGTAGTTGAAAAAGGAATATATTCAAATATAAACTACACAGAAGCATTCTGTGAAACTTCTTTCTGAACTGAGCATTCAGCTAACAGATTTAAACCATACTTTTGATTGAGCAGTTTTGAAACACTCTGTCTGTAGAAAATGCAACTGGACATTCGTAGCGCTAAGTGGGTAATAGTGGAAAAAAGAATATGTTCAAATATAAACTACACAGAAGCATTGTATGAAACTTCTTTCTGTTCTGTGCATTCAACTAACAGAGTTGAACCTTAATTTTGATTGAGCCTTTCTGAAACACTCTTTCTGTAGAAACTGCAATTGGACATTCTGAGCGCTAAGAGGCCTATATTGGGAAAAATAATATCTTCAAATAAAAACTACACAGAAGCATTGTGTGAAACTTATTTCTGATATGTTCATTAAGCTAACAGAGTTAAACCATACTTTTGATTGCGCAGTTCTGAACACTCTTTCTGTAGAAAATGCAAGTGGACATTCGGAGCGCTAAGAGGGTAATAGTGGAAAAAGGAATATATTCAAATATAAACTACACAGTAGCATTCTGTGAAAATTCTTTCTGTTCTGTGCATTCAACTAACAGAGTTGATCCTTTCTTTTGATTGAGCCGTTCTGAAACACTCTTTCTGTAGAAACTGCAATTGGACATGCTAAGCGCTAAGAGGCCTTCATTGGGAAAAATAATATCTTCAAATATAAACTACACAGAAGCATTCTGTGAAACTTCTTTCTGATCTGAGCATTCAGCTAACAGAGTTAAACCATACTTTTGATTGAGCAGTTTTGAAACACTCTGTCTGTAGAAAATGCAACTGGACATTCGTAGCGCTAAGTGGGTAATAGTGGAAAAAAGAATATGTTCAAATATAAACTACACAGAAGCATTGTATGAAACTTCTTTCTGTTCTGTGCATTTAACTAACAGAGTTGAACCTTACTTTTGATTGAGCCGTTCTGAAACACTCTTTCTGTAGAAACTGCAATTGGACATTCTGAGCGCTAAGAGGCCTATATTGGGCAAAAGAATGTCTAAAAATAAAAACTACAGAGAAGAATTGTGTGAAACTTCTTTCTATTCTGTTTTTTCAACTAAAAGAATTGAACCTTAGTTTTGATTGAGCCGTTCTGAAACACTCTTTCTGTAGAAAATGCAAGTGGAGATTCGGAGCGCTAAGAGGGTAATAGTGGAAAAAGGAATGTCTCCAAATATAAACTACACAGAATAATTCTGTGAAACTTCTTTCTGATCTGTGCATTCAGCTAACAGAGTTAAACCATACTTTTATTTGAGCAGATCTGAACACTCTTTCTTTAGAAAATGCAACTGGACATTTGGAGCGCTAAGAGAGTAGTAGTGGAAAAAGGAATATATTCAAATATAAACTACACAGAAGCATTCTGTGAAACTTCTTTCTGATCTGAGCATTCAGCTAACAGAGTTAAACCATACTTTTGATTGAGCAGTTTTGAAACACTCTGTCTGTAGAAAATGCAACTGGACATTCGTAGCGCTAAGTGGGTAATAGTGGAAAAAAGAATATGTTCAAATATAAACTACACAGAAGCATTGTATGAAACTACTTTCTGTACTGTGCATTCAACTAACAGAGTTGAACCTTACTTTTGATTGAGCCTTTCTGAAACACTCTTTCTGTAGAATCTGCAATTGGACATTCTGAGCGCTAAGAGGCCTATATTGGGAAAAATAATATCTTCAAATAAAAAGTACACAGAAGCATCGTGTGAAACTTATTTCTGATATGTTCATTAAGCAAACAGAGTTAAACCATACTTTTAATTGCGCAGTTCTGAACACTCTTTCTGTAGAAAATGCAAGTGGACATTCGGAGCGCTAAGAGGGTAATAGTGGAAAAAGTAATATATTCAAATATAAACTACACAGTAGCATTCTGTGAAAATTCTTTCTGTTCTGTGCATTCAACTAACAGAGTTGAACCTTACTTTTGATTGAGCCGTTCTGAAACACTCTTTCTGTAGAAACTGCAATTGGACATGCTAAGCGCTAAGAGGCCTACATTGGTAAAAAGAATATCTTCAAATAAAAACTACACAGATGCATTCTGTGAAACTTATTTCTGATCTGTAAATTCAGTTAACAGAGGTAAAACATATTTTTGATTGAGCAGTTATGAAACACTCTTTTTGTAGAAAATGCAAGTGGAGATTCGGAGCGCTAAGAGGGTAATAGTGGAAAAAGTAATGTCTTCAAATATAACCTACACAGAATCATTCGGTGAAACTTCTTTCTGATCTGTGCATTCAGCTAACAGAGTTAAACCATACTTTTGATTGAGCAGATCTGAACACTCTTTCTGTTGAAAATGCAACTGGACATTTGGGGCGCTAAGAGCGTAGTAGTGGAAAAAGGAATATATTCAAATATAAACTACACAGAAGCATTCTGTGAAACTTCTTTCTGATCTGAGCATTCAGCTAACAGAGTTAAACCATACTTTTGATTGAGCAGTTTTGAAACACTCTGTCTGTAGAAAATGCAACTGGACATTCGTAGCGCTAAGTGGGTAATAGTGGAAAAAAGAATATGTTCAAATATAAACTACACAGAAGCATTGTATGAAACTTCTTTCTGTTCTGTGCATTCAACTAACAGAGTTGAACCTTACTTTTGATTGAGCCGTTCTGAAACACTCTTTCTGTAGAAACTGCAATTTGACATTCTGAGCTCTAAGAGGCATATATTGGGAAAAAGAATGTCTACAAATAAAAACTACACAGAAGAATTGTGTGAAACTACTTTCTGTTCTGTTTTTTCAACTAAAAGTGTTGAACCTTAGTTTTGATTGAGCCGTTCTGAAACACTCTTTCTGTAGAAAATGCAAGTGGAGATTCGGAGCGCTAAGAGGGTAATAGTGGAAAAAGGAATGTCTCCAAATATAAACTACACAGAATCATTCTGTGAAACTTCTTTCTGATCTGTGCATTCAGCTAACAGAGTTAAACCATACTTTTGATTGAGCAGATCTGAACACTCTTTCTGTAGAAAATGCAACTGGTCATTTGGAGCGCTAAGAGAGTAGTAGTGGAAAAAGGAATATATTCAAATATAAACTACACAGAAGCATTCTGTGAAACTTCTTTCTGATCTGAGCATTCAGCTAACAGAGTTAAACCATACTTTTGATTGAGCAGTTTTGAAACACTCTGTCTGTAGAAAATGCAACTGGACATTCGTAGCGCTAAGTGGGTAATAGTGGAAAAAAGAATATGTTCAAATATAAACTACACAGAAGCATTGTATGAAACTTCTTTCTGTTCTGTGCATTTAACTAACAGAGTTGAACCTTACATTTGATTGAGCCGTTCTGAAACACTCTTTCTGTAGAAACTGCAATTGGACATTCTGAGCGCTAAGAGGCCTATATTGGGAAAAAGAATGTCTACAAATAAAAACTACACACAAGAATTGTGTGAAACTTCTTTCTATTCTGTTTGTTCAACTAAAAGAGTTGAACCTTAGTTTTGATTGAGCCGTTCTGAAACACTCTTTCTGTAGAAAATTCAAGTGGAGATTCGGAGCGCTAAGAGGGTAATAGTGGAAAAAGGAATGTCTCCAAATATAAACTACACAGAATAATTCTGTGAAACTTCTTTCTGATCTGTGCATTCAGCTAACAGAGTTAAACCATACTTTTGATTGAGCAGATCTGAACACTCTTTCTGTAGAAAATGCAACTGGACATTTGGAGCGCAAAGAGAGTAGTAGTGGAAAAAGGAATATATTCAAATATAAACTAAACAGAAGCATTCTGTGAAACTTCTTTCTGATCTGAGCATTCAGCTAACAGAGTTAAACCATACTTTTGATTGAGCAGTTTTGAAACACTCTGTCTGTACAAAATGCAACTGGACATTCGTAGCGCTAAGTGGGTAATAGTGGAAAAAAGAATATGTTCAAATATAAACTACACAGAAGCATTGTATGAAACTTCTTTCTGTACTGTGCATTCAACTAACAGAGTTGAACCTTACTTTTGATTGAGCCTTTCTAAAACACTCTTTCTGTAGAATCTACAGTTGGACATTCTGAGCGCTAAGAGGCCTCTATTGGGAAAAATAATATCTTCAAATAAAAACTACACAGAAGCATTGTGTGAAACTTATTTCTGATATGTTCATTAAGCTAACAGAGTTAAACCATACTTTTGATTGCGCAGTTCTGAACACTCTTTCTGTAGAAAATTCAAGTGGACATTCTGAGCGCTAAGAGGGTAATAGTGGAAAAAGGAATATATTCAAATATAAACTACACAGTAGCATTCTGTGAAAATTCTTTCTGTTCTGTGCATTCAACTAACAGAGTTGAACCTTACTTTTGATTGAGCCGTTCTGAAACACTCTTTCTGTAGAAACTGCAATTGGACATGCTAAGCGCTAAGAGGCCTACATTGGGAAAAAGAATATCTTCAAATAAAAACTACACAGATGCATTCTGTGAAACTTATTTCTGATCTGTAAATTCAGTTAACAGAGATAAAACATATTTTTGATTGAGCAGTTATGAAACACTCTTTTTGTAGAAAATGCAAGTGGAGATTCGGAGCGCTAAGAGGGTAATAGTGGAAAAAGGAATGTCTTCAAATATAAACTACACAGAATCATTCGGTGAAACTTCTTTCTTATCTGTGCATTCAGCTAATAGAGTTAAACCATACTTTTGATTGAGCAGATCTGAACACTCTTTCTGTTGAAAATGCAACTGGACATTTGGGGCGCTAAGAGCGTAGTAGTGGAAAAAGGAATATATTCAAATATAAACTACACAGAAGCATTCTGTGAAACTTCTTTCTGATCTGAGCATTCAGCTAACAGAGTTAAACCATACTTTTGATTGAGCAGTTTTGAAACACTCTGTCTGTAGAAAATGCAACTGGACATTCGTAGCGCTAAGTGGGTAATAGTGGTAAAAAGAATATGTTCAAATATAAACTACACAGAAGCATTGTATGAAACTTCTTTCTGTACTGTGCATTCAACTAACAGAGTTGAACCTTACTTTTGATTTAGCCTTTCTGAAACACTCTTTCTGTAGAATCTGCAATTGGACATTCTGAGCGCTAAGAGGCCTATATTGGGAAAAATAATATCTTCAAATAAAAACTACACAGAAGCATTGTGTGAAACTTATTTCTGATATGTTCATTAAGCTAACAGAGTTAAACCATACTTTTGATTGCGCAGTTCTGAACACTCTTTCTGTAGAAAATGCAAGTGGACATTCGGAGCGCTAAGAGGGTAATAGTGGAAAAAGGAATATATTCAAATATAAACTACACAGTAGCATTCTGTGAAAATTCTTTCTGTTCTGTGCATTCAACTAACAGAGTTGAACCTTACATTTGATTGAGCCGTTCTGAAACACTCTTTCTGTAGAAACTGCAATTGGACATGCTAAGCGCTAAGAGGCCTACATTGGGAAAAAGAATATCTTCAAATAAAAACTACACAGATGCATTCTGTGAAACTTTTTTCTGATCTGTAAATTCAGTTAACAGAGATAAAACATATTTTTGATTGAGCAGTTATGAAACACTCTTTCTGTAGAAAATGCAAGTGGAGATTCGGAGCGCTAAGAGGGTAATAGTGGAAAAAGGAATGTCTCCAAATATAAACTACACAGAATCATTCTGTGAAACTTCTTTCTGATCTGTGCATTCAGCTAACAGAGTTAAACCATACTTTTGATTGAGCAGATCTGAACACTCTTTCTGTAGAAAATGCAACTGGACATTTGGAGCGCTAAGAGAGTAGAAGTGGAAAAAGGAATATATTCAAATATAAACTACACAGAAGCATTCTGTGAAACTTCTTTCTGATCTGAGCATTCAGCTAACAGAGTTAAACCATACTTTTGATTGAGCAGTTTTGAAACACTCTGTCTGTAGAAAATGCAACTGGACATTCGTAGCGCTAAGTGGGTAATAGTGGAAAAAAGAATATGTTCAAATATAAACTACACAGAAGCATTGTATGAAACTTCTTTCTGTTCTGTGCATTTAACTAACAGAGTTGAACCTTACTTTTGATTGAGCCGTTCTGAAACACTCTTTCTGTAGAAACTGCAATTGGACATTCTGAGCGCTAATAGGCCTATATTGGGAAAAAGAATGTCTACAAATAAAAACTACACAGAAGAATTGTGTGAAACTTCTTTCTATTCTGTTTGTTCAACTAAAAGAGTTGAACCTTAGTTTTGATTGAGCCGTTCTGAAACACTCTTTCTGTAGAAAATGTAAGTGGAGATTCGGAGCGCTAAGAGGGTAATAGTGGAAAAAGGAATGTCTCCAAATATAAACTACACAGAATAATTCTGTGAAACTTCTTTCTGATCTGTGCATTCAGCTAACAGAGTTAAACCATACTTTTGATTGAGCAGATCTGAACACTCTTTCTGTATTAAATGCAACTGGACATTTGGAGCGCAAAGAGAGTAGTAGTGGAAAAAGGAATATATTCAAATATAAACTACACAGAAGCATTCTGTGAAACTTCTTTCTGATCTGAGCATTCAGCTAACAGAGTTAAACCATACTTTTGATTGAGCAGTTTTGAAACACTCTGTCTGTACAAAATGCAACTGGACATTCGTAGCGCTAAGTGGGTAATAGTGGAAAAAAGAATATGTTCAAATATAAACTACACAGAAGCATTGTATGAAACTTCTTTCTGTTCTGTGCATTCAACTAACAGAGTTGAACCTTACTTTTGATTGAGCCGTTCTGAAACACTCTTTCTGTAGAAACTGCAAATGGACATTCTGAGCTCTAAGAGGCCTATATTGGGAAAAAGAATGTCTACAAATAAAAACTACACAGAAGAATTGTGTGAAACTACTTTCTGTTCTGTTTTTTCAACTAAAAGAGTTGAACCTTAGTTTTGATTGAGCCGTTCTGAAACACACTTTCTGTAGAAAATGCAAGTGGAGATTCGGAGCGCTAAGAGGGTAATAGTGGAAAAAGGAATGTCTCCAAATATAAACTACACAGATTCATTCTGTGAAACTTCTTTCTGATCTGTGCATTCAGCTAACAGAGTTAAAGCATACTTTTGATTGAGCAGATCTGAACACTCTTTCTGTAGAAAATGCAACTGGTCATTTGGAGCGCTAAGAGAGTAGTAGTGGAAAAAGGAATATATTCAAATATAAACTACACAGAAGCATTCTGTGAAACTTCTTTCTGATCTGAGCATTCAGCTAACAGAGTTAAACCATACTTTTGATTGAGCAGTTTTGAAACACTCTGTCTGTACAAAATGCAACTGGACATTCGTAGCGCTAAGTGGGTAATAGTGGAAAAAAGAATATGTTCAAATATAAACTACACAGAAGCATTGTATGAAACTTCTTTCTGTACTGTGCATTCAACTAACAGAGTTGAACCTTACTTTTGATTGAGCCTTTCTAAAACACTCTTTCTGTAGAATCTACAGTTGGACATTCTGAGCGCTAAGAGGCCTCTATTGGGAAAAATAATATCTTCAAATAAAAACTACACAGAAGCATTGTGTGAAACTTATTTCTGATATGTTCATTAAGCTAACAGAGTTAAACCATACTTTTGATTGAGCAGTTCTGAACACTCTTTCTGTAGAAAATTCAAGTGGACATTCTGAGCGCTAAGAGGGTAATAGTGGAAAAAGGAATATATTCAAATATAAACTACACAGTAGCATTCTGTGAAAATTCTTTCTGTTCTGTGCATTCAACTAACAGAGTTGAACCTCACTTTTGATTGAGCCGTTCTGAAACACTCTTTCTGTAGAAACTGCAATTGGACATGCTAAGCGCTAAGAGGCCTACATTGGGAAAAAGAATATCTTCAAATAAAAACTACACAGATGCATTCTGTGAAACTTACTTCTGATCTGTAAATTCAGTTAACAGAGATAAAACATATTTTTGATTGAGCAGTTATGAAACACTCTTTTTGTAGAAAATGCAAGTGGAGATTCGGAGCGCTAAGAGGGTAATAGTGGAAAAAGGAATGTCTTCAAATATAAACTACACAGAATCATTCGGTGAAACTTCTTTCTTATCTGTGCATTCAGCTAATAGAGTTAAACCATACTTTTGATTGAGCAGATCTGAACACTCTTTCTGTTGAAAATGCAACTGGACATTTGGGGCGCTAAGAGCGTATTAGTGGAAAAAGGAATATATTCAAATATAAACTACACAGAAGCATTCTGTGAAACTTCTTTCTGATCTGAGCATTCAGCTAACAGAGTTAAACCATACTTTTGATTGAGCAGTTTTGAAACACTCTGTCTGTAGAAAATGCAACTGGACATTCGTAGCGCTAAGTGGGTAATAGTGGTAAAAAGAATATGTTCAAATATAAACTACACAGAAGCATTGTATGAAACTTCTTTCTGTACTGTGCATTCAACTAACAGAGTTGAACCTTACTTTTGATTGAGCCTTTCTGAAACACTCTTTCTGTAGAATCTGCAATTGGACATTCTGAGCGCTAAGAGGCCTATATTGGGAAAAATAATATATTCAAATAAAAACTACACAGAAGCATTGTGTGAAACTTATTTCTGATATGTTCATTAAGCTAACAGAGTTAAACCATACTTTTGATTGCGCAGTTCTGAACACTCTTTCTGTAGAAAATGCAAGTGGACATTCGGAGCGCTAAGAGGGTAATAGTGGAAAAAGGAATATATTCAAATATAAACTACACAGTAGCATTCTGTGAAAATTCTTTCTGTTCTGTGCATTCAACTAACAGAGTTGAACCTTACTTTTGATTGAGCCGTTCTGAAACACTCTTTCTGTAGAAACTGCAATTGGACATGCTAAGCGCTAAGAGGCCTACATTGGGAAAAAGAATATCTTCAAATAAAAACTACACAGATGCATTCTGTGAAACTTTTTTCTGATCTGTAAATTCAGTTAACAGAGATAAAACATATTTTTGATTGAGCAGTTATGAAACACTCTTTCTGTAGAAAATGCAAGTGGAGATTCGGAGCGCTAAGAGGGTAATAATGGAAAAAGGAATGTCTCCAAATATAAACTACACAGAATCATTCTGTGAAACTTCTTTCTGATCTGTGCATTCAGCTAACAGAGTTAAACCATACTTTTGATTGAGCAGATCTGAACACTCTTTCTGTAGAAAATGCAACTGGACATTTGGAGCGCTAAGAGAGTAGTAGTGGAAAAAGGAATATATTCAAATATAAACTACACAGAAGCATTCTGTGAAACTTCTTTCTGATCTGAGCATTCAGCTAACAGAGTTAAACCATACTTTTGATTGAGCAGTTTTGAAACACTCTGTCTGTAGAAAATGCAACTGGACATTCGTAGCGCTAAGTGGGTAATAGTGGAAAAAAGAATATGTTCAAATATAAACTACACAGAAGCATTGTATGAAACTTCTTTCTGTTCTGTGCATTTAACTAACAGAGTTGAACCTTACTTTTGATTGAGCCGTTCTGAAACACTCTTTCTGTAGAAACTGCAATTGGACATTCTGAGCGCTAAGAGGCCTATATTGGGAAAAAGAATGTCTACAAATAAAAACTACACAGAAGAATTGTGTGAAACTTCTTTCTATTCTGTTTGTTCAACTAAAAGAGTTGAACCTTAGTTTTGATTGAGCCGTTCTGAAACACTCTTTCTGTAGAAAATGCAAGTGGAGATTCGGAGCGCTAAGAGGGTAATAGTGGAAAAAGGAATGTCTCCAAATATAAACTACACAGAATAATTCTGTGAAACTTCTTTCTGATCTGTGCATTCAGCTAACAGAGTTAAACCATACTTTTGATTGAGCAGATCTGAACACTCTTTCTGTAGAAAATGCAACTGGACATTTGGAGCGCAAAGAGAGTAGTAGTGGAAAAAGGAATATATTCAAATATAAACTACACAGAAGCATTCTGTGAAACTTCTTTCTGATCTGAGCATTCAGCTAACAGAGTTAAACCATACTTTTGATTGAGCAGTTTTGAAACACTCTGTCTGTACAAAATGCAACTGGACATTCGTAGCGCTAAGTGGGTAATAGTGGAAAAAAGAATATGTTCAAATATAAACTACACAGAAGCATTGTATGAAACTTCTTTCTGTACTGTGCATTCAACTAACAGAGTTGAACCTTACTTTTGATTGAGCCTTTCTAAAACACTCTTTCTGTAGAATCTACAGTTGGACATTCTGAGCGCTAAGAGGCCTCTATTGGGAAAAATAATATCTTCAAATAAAAACTACACAGAAGCATTGTGTGAAACTTATTTCTGATATGTTCATTAAGCTAACAGAGTTAAACCATACTTTTGATTGCGCAGTTCTGAACACTCTTTCTGTAGAAAATTCAAGTGGACATTCTGAGCGCTAAGAGGGTAATAGTGGAAAAAGGAATATATTCAAATATAAACTACACAGTAGCATTCTGTGAAAATTCTTTCTGTTCTGTGCATTCAACTAACAGAGTTGAACCTTACTTTTGATTGAGCCGTTCTGAAACACTCTTTCTGTAGAAACTGCAATTGGACATGCTAAGCGCTAAGAGGCCTACATTGGGAAAAAGAATATCTTCAAATAAAAACTACACAGATGCATTCTGTGAAACTTATTTCTGATCTGTAAATTCAGTTAACAGAGATAAAACATATTTTTGATTGAGCAGTTATGAAACACTCTTTTTGTATAAAATGCAAGTGGAGATTCGGAGCGCTAAGAGGGTAATAGTGGAAAAAGGAATGTCTTCAAATATAAACTACACAGAATCATTCGGTGAAACTTCTTTCTTATCTGTGCATTCAGCTAATAGAGTTAAACCATACTTTTGATTGAGCAGATCTGAACACTCTTTCTGTTGAAAATGCAACTGGACATTTGGGGCGCTAAGAGCGTAGTAGTGGAAAAAGGAATATATTCAAATATAAACTACACAGAAGCATTCTGTGAAACTTCTTTCTGATCTGAGCATTCAGCTAACAGAGTTAAACCATACTTTTGATTGAGCAGTTTTGAAACACTCTGTCTGTAGAAAATGCAATTGGACATTCGTAGCGCTAAGTGGGTAATAGTGGTAAAAATAATATGTTCAAATATAAACTACACAGAAGCATTGTATGAAACTTCTTTCTGTACTGTGCATTCAACTAACAGAGTTGAACCTTACTTTTGATTGAGCCTTTCTGAAACACTCTTTCTGTAGAATCTGCAATTGGACATTCTGAGCGCTAAGAGGCCTATATTGGGAAAAATAATATCTTCAAATAAAAACTACACAGAAGCATTGTGTGAAACTTATTTCTGATATGTTCATTAAGCTAACAGAGTTAAACCATACTTTTGATTGCGCAGTTCTGAACACTCTTTCTGTAGAAAATGCAAGTGGACATTCGGAGCGCTAAGAGGGTAATAGTGGAAAAAGGAATATAT
Organism: Symphalangus syndactylus; assembly: GCF_028878055.3. Taxonomy (NCBI): domain Eukaryota; kingdom Metazoa; phylum Chordata; class Mammalia; order Primates; family Hylobatidae; genus Symphalangus; species Symphalangus syndactylus. The sequence continues at coordinate 13,128,075 of NC_072447.2, read as the reverse complement.
TCAAATATAAACTACACAGTAGCATTCTGTGAAAATTCTTTCTGTTCTGTGCATTCAACTAACAGAGTTGAACCTTACTTTTGATTGAGCCGTTCTGAAACACTCTTTCTGTAGAAACTGCAATTGGACATGCTAAGCGCTAAGAGGCCTACATTGGGAAAAAGAATATCTTCAAATAAAAACTACACAGATGCATTCTGTGAAACTTATTTCTGATCTGTAAATTCAGTTAACAGAGATAAAACATATTTTTGATTGAGCAGTTATGAAACACTCTTTCTGTAGAAAATGCAAGTGGAGATTCGGAGCGCTAAGAGGGTAATAGTGGAAAAAGGAATGTCTCCAAATATAAACTACACAGAATAATTCTGTGAAACTTCTTTCTGATCTGTGCATTCAGCTAACAGAGTTAAACCATACTTTTGATTGAGCAGATCTGAACACTCTTTCTGTTGAAAATGCAACTGGACATTTGGAGCGCTAAGAGAGTAGTAGTGGAAAAAGGAATATATTCAAATATAAACTACACAGAAGCATTCTGTGAAACTTCTTTCTGATCTGAGCATTCAGCTAACAGAGTTAAACCATACTTTTGATTGAGCAGTTTTGAAACACTCTGTCTGTACAAAATGCAACTGGACATTCGTAGCGCTAAGTGGGTAATAGTGGAAAAAAGAATATGTTCAAATATAAACTACACAGAAGCATTGTATGAAACTTCTTTCTGTTCTGTGCATTCAACTAACAGAGTTGAACCTTACTTTTGATTGAGCCGTTCTGAAACACTCTTTCTGTAGAAACTGCAATTGGACATTCTGAGCTCTAAGAGGCATATATTGGGAAAAAGAATGTCTACAAATAAAAACTACACAGAAGAATTGTGTGAAACTACTTTCTGTTCTGTTTTTTCAACTAAAAGAGTTGAACCTTAGTTTTGATTGAGCCGTTCTGAAACACTCTTTCTGTAGAAAATGCAAGTGGAGATTCGGAGCGCTAAGAGGGTAATAGTGGAAAAAGGAATGTCTCCAAATATAAACTACACAGAATCATTCTGTGAAACTTCTTTCTGATCTGTGCATTCAGCTAACAGAGTTAAACCATACTTTTGATTGAGCAGATCTGAACACTCTTTCTGTAGAAAATGCAACTGGACATTTGGAGCGCTAAGAGAGTAGTAGTGGAAAAAGGAATATATTCAAATATAAACTACACAGAAGCATTCTGTGAAACTTCTTTCTGATCTGAGCATTCAGCTAACAGAGTTAAACCATACTTTTGATTGAGCAGTTTTGAAACACTCTGTCTGTAGAAAATGCAACTGGACATTCGTAGCGCTAAGTGGGTAATAGTGGAAAAAAGAATATGTTCAAATATAAACTACACAGAAGCATTGTATGAAACTTCTTTCTGTTCTGTGCATTTAACTAACAGAGTTGAACCTTACTTTTGATTGAGCCGTTCTGAAACACTCTTTCTGTAGAAACTGCAATTGGACATTCTGAGCGCTAAGAGGCCTATATTGGGAAAAAGAATGTCTACAAATAAAAACTACACAGAAGAATTGTGTGAAACTTCTTTCTATTCTGTTTGTTCAACTAAAAGAGTTGAACCTTAGTTTTGATTGAGCCGTTCTGAAACACTCTTTCTGTAGAAAATGCAAGTGGAGATTCGGAGCGCTAAGAGGGTAATAGTGGAAAAAGGAATGTCTCCAAATATAAACTACACAGAATAATTCTGTGAAACTTCTTTCTGATCTGTGCATTCAGCTAACAGAGTTAAACCATACTTTTGATTGAGCAGATCTGAACACTCTTTCTGTAGAAAATGCAACTGGACATTTGGAGCGCAAAGAGAGTAGTAGTGGAAAAAGGAATATATTCAAATATAAACTACACAGAAGCATTCTGTGAAACTTCTTTCTGATCTGAGCATTCAGCTAACAGAGTTAAACCATACTTTTGATTGAGCAGTTTTGAAACACTCTGTCTGTACAAAATGCAACTGGACATTCGTAGCGCTAAGTGGGTAATAGTGGAAAAAAGAATATGTTCAAATATAAACTACACAGAAGCATTGTATGAAACTTCTTTCTGTACTGTGCATTCAACTAACAGAGTTGAACCTTACTTTTGATTGAGCCTTTCTAAAACACTCTTTCTGTAGAATCTACAGTTGGACATTCTGAGCGCTAAGAGGCCTCTATTGGGAAAAATAATATCTTCAAATAAAAACTACACAGAAGCATTGTGTGAAACTTATTTCTGATATGTTCATTAAGCTAACAGAGTTAAACCATACTTTTGATTGCGCAGTTCTGAACACTCTTTCTGTAGAAAATTCAAGTGGACATTCTGAGCGCTAAGAGGGTAATAGTGGAAAAAGGAATATATTCAAATATAAACTACACAGTAGCATTCTGTGAAAATTCTTTCTGTTCTGTGCATTCAACTAACAGAGTTGAACCTTACTTTTGATTGAGCCGTTCTGAAACACTCTTTCTGTAGAAACTGCAATTGGACATGCTAAGCGCTAAGAGGCCTACATTGGGAAAAAGAATATCTTCAAATAAAAACTACACAGATGCATTCTGTGAAACTTATTTCTGATCTGTAAATTCAGTTAACAGAGATAAAACATATTTTTGATTGAGCAGTTATGAAACACTCTTTTTGTATAAAATGCAAGTGGAGATTCGGAGCGCTAAGAGGGTAATAGTGGAAAAAGGAATGTCTTCAAATATAAACTACACAGAATCATTCGGTGAAACTTCTTTCTTATCTGTGCATTCAGCTAATAGAGTTAAACCATACTTTTGATTGAGCAGATCTGAACACTCTTTCTGTAGAAAATGCAACTGGACATTTGGAGCGCTAAGAGCGTAGTAGTGGAAAAAGGAATATATTCAAATATAAACTACACAGAAGCATTCTGTGAAACTTCTTTCTGATCTGAGCATTCAGCTAACAGAGTTAAACCATACTTTTGATTGAGCAGTTTTGAAACACTCTGTCTGTACAAAATGCAACTGGACATTCGTAGCGCTAAGTGGGTAATAGTGGAAAAAAGAATATGTTCAAATATAAACTACACAGAAGCATTGTATGAAACTTCTTTCTGTTCTGTGCATTCAACTAACAGAGTTGAACCTTACTTTTGATTGAGCCGTTCTGAAACACTCTTTCTGTAGAAACTGCAATTGGACATTCTGAGCTCTAAGAGGCATATATTGGGAAAAAGAATGTCTACAAATAAAAACTACACAGAAGAATTGTGTGAAACTACTTTCTGTTCTGTTTTTTCAACTAAAAGAGTTGAACCTTAGTTTTGATTGAGCCGTTCTGAAACACTCTTTCTGTAGAAAATGCAAGTGGAGATTCGGAGCGCTAAGAGGGTAATAGTGGAAAAAGGAATGTCTCCAAATATAAACTACACAGAATCATTCTGTGAAACTTCTTTCTGATCTGTGCATTCAGCTAACAGAGTTAAACCATACTTTTGATTGAGCAGATCTGAACACTCTTTCTGTAGAAAATGCAACTGGACATTTGGAGCGCTAAGAGAGTAGTAGTGGAAAAAGGAATATATTCAAATATAAACTACACAGAAGCATTCTGTGAAACTTCTTTCTGATCTGAGCATTCAGCTAACAGAGTTAAACCATACTTTTGATTGAGCAGTTTTGAAACACTCTGTCTGTAGAAAATGCAACTGGACATTCGTAGCGCTAAGTGGGTAATAGTGGAAAAAAGAATATGTTCAAATATAAACTACACAGAAGCATTGTATGAAACTTCTTTCTGTTCTGTGCATTCAACTAACAGAGTTGAACCTTACTTTTGATTGAGCCGTTCTGAAACACTCTTTCTGTAGAAACTGCAATTGGACATTCTGAGCGCTAAGAGGCCTATATTGGGAAAAAGAATGTCTACAAATAAAAACTACACAGAAGAATTGTGTGAAACTTCTTTCTGTTCTGTTTGTTCAACTAAAAGAGTTAAACCTTAGTTTTGATTGAGCCGTTCTGAAACACTCTTTCTGTAGAAAATGCAAGTGGAGATTCGGAGCGCTAAGAGGGTAATAGTGGAAAAAGGAATGTCTCCAAATATAAACTACACAGAATCATTCTGTGAAACTTCTTTCTGATCTGTGCATTCAGCTAACAGTGTTAAACCACACTTTTGATTGAGCAGATCTGAACACTCTTTCTGTTGAAAATGCAACTGGACATTTGGGGCGCTAAGAGCGTATTAGTGGAAAAAGGAATATATTCAAATATAAACTACACAGAAGCATTCTGTGAAACTTCTTTCTGATCTGAGCATTCAGCTAACAGAGTTAAACCATACTTTTGATTGAGCAGGTTTAAAACACTCTGTCTGTAGAAAATGCAACTGGACATTCGTAGCGCTAAGTGGGTAATAGTGGAAAAAAGAATATGTTCAAATATAAACTACACAGAAGCATTGTATGAAACTTCTTTCTGTTCTGTGCATTCAACTAACAGAGTTGAACCTTACTTTTGATTGAGCCGTTCTGAAACACTCTTTCTGTAGAAACTGCCATTGGACATTCTGAGCGCTAAGAGGCCTATATTGGGAAAAAGAATGTCTACAAATAAAAACTACACAGAAGAATTGTGTGAAACTATTTTCTGTTCTGCTTGTTCAACTAAAAGAGTTGAACCTTAGTTTTGATTGAGCCGTTCTGAAACACTCTTTCTGTAGAAAATGCAAGTGGAGATTCGGAGCGCTAAGAGGGTAATAGTGGAAAAAGGAATGTCTCCAAATATAAACTACACAGAATCATTCTGTGAAACTTGTTTCTGATCTGTGCATTCAGCTAACAGAGTTAAACCATACTTTTGATTGAGCAGATCTGAACACTCTTTCTGTAGAAAATGCAACTGGACATTTGGAGCGCTAAGAGAGTAGTAGTGGAAAAAGGAATATAGTCAAATATAAACTACAAAGAAGCATTCTGTGAAACTTCTTTCTGATCTGAGCATTCAGCTAACAGAGTTAAACCATACGTTTGATTGAGCAGTTTTGAAACACTCTGTCTGTAGAAAATGCAACTGTACATTCGTAGCGCTAAGTGGGTAATAGTGGAAAAAAGAATATGTTCAAATATAAACTACACAGAAGCATTGTATGAAACTTCTTTCTGTTCTGTGAATTCAACTAACAGAGTGGAACCTTACTTTTGATTGAGCCTTTCTGAAACACTCTTTCTGTAGAATCTGCAATTGGACATTCTGAGCGCTAAGAGGCCTATATTGGGAAAAATAATATCTTCAAATAAAAACTACACAGAAGCATTGTGTGAAACTTATTTCTGATATGTTCATTAAGCTAACAGAGTTAAACCATACTTTTGATTGCGCAGTTCTGAACACTCTTTCTGTAGAAAATGCAAGTGGACATTCGGAGCGCTAAGAGGGTAATAGTGGAAAAAGGAATATATTCAAATATAAACTACACAGTAGCATTCTGTGAAAATTCTTTCTGTTCTGTGCATTCAACTAACAGAGTTGAACCTTACTTTTGATTGAGCCGTTCTGAAACACTCTTTCTGTAGAAACTGCAATTGGACATGCTAAGCGCTAAGAGGCCTACTTTGGGAAAAAGAATATCTTCAAATAAAAACTACACAGATGCATTCTGTGAAACTTATTTCTGATCTGTAAATTCAGTTAACAGAGATAAAACATATTTTTGATTGAGCAGTTATGAAACACTCTTTTTGTAGAAAATGCAAGTGGAGATTCGGAGCGCTAAGAGGGTAATAGTGGAAAAAGGAATGTCTTCAAATATAAACTACACAGAATCATTCGGTGAAACTTCTTTCTGATCTGTGCATTCAGCTAACAGAGTTAAACCATACTTTTGATTGAGCAGATCTGAACACTCTTTCTGTTGAAAATGCAACTGGACATTTGGAGCGCTAAGAGCGTAGTAGTGGAAAAAGGAATATATTCAAATATAAACTACACAGAAGTATTCTGTGAAACTTCTTTCTGATCTGAGCATACAGCTAACAGAGTTAAACCATACTTTTGATTGAGCAGTTTTGAAACACTCTGTCTGTAGAAAATGCAACTGGACATTCGTAGCGCTAAGTGGGTAATAGTGGAAAAAAGAATATGTTCAAATATAAACTACACAGAAGCATTGTATGGAACATCTTTCTGTTCTGTGCATTCAACTAACAGAGTTGAACCTTACTTTTGATTGAGCCGTTCTGAAACACTCTTTCTGTAGAAACTGCAATTGGACATTCTGAGCGCTAAGAGGCCTATATTGGGAAAAAGAATGTCTACAAATAAAAACTACACAGAAGAATTGTGTGAAACTTCTTTCTGTTCTGTTTGTTCAACTAAAAGATTTGAACCTTAGTTTTGATTGAGCCGGTCTGAAACACTCTTTCTGTAGAAAATGCAGGTGGAGATTCGGAGCGCTAAGAGGGTAATAGTGGAAAAAGAATGTCTCCAAATATAAACTACACAGAATCATTCTGTGAAACTTCTTCCTGATCTGTGCATTCAGCTAACAGAGTTAAACCATACTTTTGATTGAGCAGATCTGAACACTCTTTCTGTAGAAAATGCAACTGGACATTTGGAGCGCTAAGAGAGTAGTAGTGGAAAAAGGAATATATTCAAATATAAACTACCCAGAAGCATTCTGTGAAACTTCTTTCTGAACTGAGCATTCAGCTAACAGAGTTAAACCATACTTTTGATTGAGCAGTTTTGAAACACTCTGTCTGTAGAAAATGCAACTGGACATTCGTAGCGCTAAGTGGGTAATAGTGGAAAAAAGAATATGTTCAAATATAAACTACACAGAAGCATTGTATGAAACTTCTTTCTGTTCTGTGCATTCAACTAACAGAGTTGAACCTTACTTTTGATTGAGCCTTTCTGAAACACTCTTTCTGTAGAAACTGCAATTGGACATTCTGAGAGCTAAGAGGCCTATAATGGGAAAAATAATATCTTCAAATAAAAACTACACAGAATCATTGTGTGAAACTTATTTCTGATATGTTCATTAAGCTAACAGAGTTAAACCATACTTTTGATTGCGCAGTTCTGAACACTCTTTCTGTAGAAAATGCAAGTGGACATTCGGAGCGCTAAGAGGGTAATAGTGGAAAAAGGAATATATTCAAATATAAACTACACAGTAGCATTCTGTGAAAATTCTTTCTGTTCTGTGCATTCAACTAACAGAGTTGAACCTTACTTTTGATTGAGCCGTTCTGAAACACTCTTTCTGTAGAAACTGCAATTGGACATGCTAAGCGCTAAGAGGCCTTCATTGGGAAAAATAATATCTTCAAATAAAAACTACACAGATGCATTCTGTGAAACTTATTTCTGATCTGTAAATTCAGTTAACAGAGATAAAACATATTTTTGATTGAGCAGTTATGAAACACTCTTTTTGTAGAAAATGCAAGTGGAGATTCGGAGCGCTAAGAGGGTAATAGTGGAAAAAGGAATGTCTTCAAATATAAACTACACAGAATCATTCGGTGAAACTTCTTTCTGATCTGTGCATTCAGCTAACAGAGTTAAACCATACTTTTGATTGAGCAGATCTGAACACTCTTTCTGTTGAAAATGCAACTGGACATTTGGAGCGCTAAGAGCGTAGTAGTGGAAAAAGGAATATATTCAAATATAAACTACACAGAAGCATTCTGTGAAACTTCTTTCTGATCTGAGCATACAGCTAACAGAGTTAAACCATACTTTTGATTGAGCAGTTTTGAAACACTCTGTCTGTAGAAAATGCAACTGGACATTCGTAGCGCTAAGTGGGTACTAGTGGAAAAAAGAATATGTTCAAATATAAACTACACAGAATCATTGTATGAAACTTCTTTCTGTTCTGTGCATTCAACTAACAGAGTTGAACCTTACTTTTGATTGAGCCGTTCTGAAACACTCTTTCTGTAGAAACTGCAATTGGACATTCTGAGCGCTAAGAGGCCTATATTGGGAAAAAGAATGTCTACAAATAAAAACTACACAGAAGAATTGTGTGAAACTTCTTTCTGTTCTGTTTGTTCAACTAAAAGAGTTGAACTTTAGTTTTGATTGAGCCGTTCTGAAACCCTCTTTCTGTAGAAAATGCAAGTGGAGATTCGGAGCGCTAAGAGGGTAATAGTGGAAAAAGGAATGTCTCCAAATATAAACTACACAGAATCATTCTGTGAAACTTCTTTCTGATCTGTGCATTCAGCTAACAGAGTTAAACCATACTTTTGATTGAGCAGATCTGAACACTCTTTCTGTAGAAAATGCAACTGGACATTTGGAGCGCTAAGAGAGTAGTAGTGGAAAAAGGAATATATTCAAATATAAACTACACAGAAGCACTCTGTGAAACTTCTTTCTGAACTGAGCATTCAGCTAACAGAGTTAAACCATACTTTTGATTGAGCAGTTTTGTAACACTCTGTCTGTAGAAAATGCAACTGGACATTCGTAGCGCTAAGTGGGTAATAGTGGAAAAAAGAATATGTTCAAATATAAACTACACGGAAACATTGTATGAAACTTCTTTCTGTTCTGTGCATTCAACTAACAGAGTTGAACCTTACTTTTGATTGAGCCTTTCTGAAACACTCTTTCTGTAGAAACTGCAATTGGACATTCTGAGCGCTAAGAGGCATATATTGGGAAAAATAATATCTTCAAATAAAAACTACACAGAAGCATTGTGTGAAACTTATTTCTGATATGTTCATTAAGCTAACAGAGTTAAACCATACTTTTGATTGCGCAGTTCTGAACACTCTTTCTGTAGAAAATGCAAGTGGACATTCGGAGCGCTAAGAGGGTAATAGTGGAAAAAGGAATATATTCAAATATAAACTACACAGTAGCATTCTGTGAAAATTCTTTCTGTTCTGTGCATTCAACTAATAGAGTTGATCCTTTCTTTTGATTGAGCCGTTCTGAAACACTCTTTCTGTAGAAACTGCAATTGGACATGCTAAGCGCTAAGAGGCCTACATTGGGAAAAAGAATATCTTCAAATAAAAACTACACAGATGCATTCTGTGAAACTTATTTCTGATCTGTAAATTCAGTTAACAGAGATAAAACATATTTTTGATTGAGCAGTTATGAAACACTCTTTTTGTAGAAAATGCAAGTGGAGATTCGGAGCGCTAAGAGGGTAATAGTGGAAAAAGGAATGTCTTCAAATATAAACTACACAGAATCATTCGGTGAAACTTCTTTCTGATCTGAGCATTCAGCTAACAGAGTTAAACCATACTTTTGATTGAGCAGATCTGAACACTCTTTCTGTAGAAAATGCAACTGGACATTTGGAGCGCTAAGAGCGTAGTAGTGGAAAAAGGAATATATTCAAATATAAACTACACAGAAGCATTCTGTGAAACTTCTTTCTGATCTGAGCATTCAGCTAACAGAGTTAAACCATACTTTTGATTGAGCAGTTTTGAAACACTCTGTCTGTAGAAAATGCAACTGGACATTCGTAGCGCTAAGTGGGTAATAGTGGAAAAAAGAATATGTTCAAATATAAACTACACAGAAGCATTGTATGAAACTTCTTTCTGTTCTGTGCATTCAACTAACAGAGTTGAACCTTACTTTTGATTGAGCCGTTCTGAAACACTCTTTCTGTAGAATCTGCAATTGGACATTCTGAGCTCTAAGAGGCATATATTGGGAAAAAGAATGTCTACAAATAAAAACTACACAGAAGAATTGTGTGAAACTACTTTCTGTTCTGTTTTTTCAACTAAAAGAGTTGAACCTTAGTTTTGATTGAGCCGTTCTGAAACACTCTTTCTGTAGAAAATGCAAGTGGAGATTCGGAGCGCTAAGAGGGTAATAGTGGAAAAAGGAATGTCTCCAAATATAAACTACACAGAATCATTCTGTGAAACTTCTTTCTGATCTGTGCATTCAGCTAACAGAGTTAAACCATACTTTTGATTGAGCAGATCTGAACACTCTTTCTGTAGAAAATGCAACTGGACATTTGGAGCGCTAAGAGAGTAGTAGTGGAAAAAGGAATATATTCAAATATAAACTACACAGAAGCATTCTGTGAAACTTCTTTCTGATCTGAGCATTCAGCTAACAGAGTTAAACCATACTTTTGATTGAGCAGTTTTGAAACACTCTGTCTGTAGAAAATGCAACTGGACATTCGTAGCGCTAAGTGGGTAATAGTGGAAAAAAGAATATGTTCAAATATAAACTACACAGAAGCATTGTATGAAACTTCTTTCTGTTCTGTGCATTTAACTAACAGAGTTGAACCTTACTTTTGATTGAGCCGTTCTGAAACACTCTTTCTGTAGAAACTGCAATTGGACATTCTGAGCGCTAAGAGGCCTATATTGGGAAAAAGAATGTCTACAAATAAAAACTACACAGAAGAATTGTGTGAAACTTCTTTCTATTCTGTTTGTTCAACTAAAAGAGTTGAACCTTAGTTTTGATTGAGCCGTTCTGAAACACTCTTTCTGTAGAAAATGCAAGTGGAGATTCGGAGCGCTAAGAGGGTAATAGTGGAAAAAGGAATGTCTCCAAATATAAACTACACAGAATAATTCTGTGAAACTTCTTTCTGATCTGTGCATTCAGCTAACAGAGTTAAACCATACTTTTGATTGAGCAGATCTGAACACTCTTTCTGTAGAAAATGCAACTGGACATTTGGAGCGCAAAGAGAGTAGTAGTGGAAAAAGGAATATATTCAAATATAAACTACACAGAAGCATTCTGTGAAACTTCTTTCTGATCTGAGCATTCAGCTAACAGAGTTAAACCATACTTTTGATTGAGCAGTTTTGAAACACTCTGTCTGTACAAAATGCAACTGGACATTCGTAGCGCTAAGTGGGTAATAGTGGAAAAAAGAATATGTTCAAATATAAACTACACAGAAGCATTGTATGAAACTTCTTTCTGTACTGTGCATTCAACTAACAGAGTTGAACCTTACTTTTGATTGAGCCTTTCTAAAACACTCTTTCTGTAGAATCTACAGTTGGACATTCTGAGCGCTAAGAGGCCTCTATTGGGAAAAATAATATCTTCAAATAAAAACTACACAGAAGCATTGTGTGAAACTTATTTCTGATATGTTCATTAAGCTAACAGAGTTAAACCATACTTTTGATTGCGCAGTTCTGAACACTCTTTCTGTAGAAAATTCAAGTGGACATTCTGAGCGCTAAGAGGGTAATAGTGGAAAAAGGAATATATTCAAATATAAACTACACAGTAGCATTCTGTGAAAATTCTTTCTGTTCTGTGCATTCAACTAACAGAGTTGAACCTTACTTTTGATTGAGCCGTTCTGAAACACTCTTTCTGTAGAAACTGCAATTGGACATGCTAAGCGCTAAGAGGCCTACATTGGGAAAAAGAATATCTTCAAATAAAAACTACACAGATGCATTCTGTGAAACTTATTTCTGATCTGTAAATTCAGTTAACAGAGATAAAACATATTTTTGATTGAGCAGTTATGAAACACTCTTTTTGTATAAAATGCAAGTGGAGATTCGGAGCGCTAAGAGGGTAATAGTGGAAAAAGGAATGTCTTCAAATATAAACTACACAGAATCATTCGGTGAAACTTCTTTCTTATCTGTGCATTCAGCTAATAGAGTTAAACCATACTTTTGATTGAGCAGATCTGAACACTCTTTCTGTAGAAAATGCAACTGGACATTTGGAGCGCTAAGAGAGTAGTAGTGGAAAAAGGAATATATTCAAATATAAACTACACAGAAGCATTCTGTGAAACTTCTTTCTGATCTGAGCATTCAGCTAACAGAGTTAAACCATACTTTTGATTGAGCAGTTTTGAAACACTCTGTCTGTACAAAATGCAACTGGACATTCGTAGCGCTAAGTGGGTAATAGTGGAAAAAAGAATATGTTCAAATATAAACTACACAGAAGCATTGTATGAAACTTCTTTCTGTTCTGTGCATTCAACTAACAGAGTTGAACCTTACTTTTGATTGAGCCGTTCTGAAACACTCTTTCTGTAGAAACTGCAATTGGACATTCTGAGCTCTAAGAGGCATATATTGGGAAAAAGAATGTCTACAAATAAAAACTACACAGAAGAATTGTGTGAAACTACTTTCTGTTCTGTTTTTTCAACTAAAAGAGTTGAACCTTAGTTTTGATTGAGCCGTTCTGAAACACTCTTTCTGTAGAAAATGCAAGTGGAGATTCGGAGCGCTAAGAGGGTAATAGTGGAAAAAGGAATGTCTCCAAATATAAACTACACAGAATCATTCTGTGAAACTTCTTTCTGATCTGTGCATTCAGCTAACAGAGTTAAACCATACTTTTGATTGAGCAGATCCGAACACTCTTTCTGTAGAAAATGCAACTGGACATTTGGAGCGCTAAGAGAGTAGTAGTGGAAAAAGGAATATATTCAAATATAAACTACACAGAAGCATTCTGTGAAACTTCTTTCTGATCTGAGCATTCAGCTAACAGAGTTAAACCATACTTTTGATTGAGCAGTTTTGAAACACTCTGTCTGTAGAAAATGCAACTGGACATTCGTAGCGCTAAGTGGGTAATAGTGGAAAAAAGAATATGTTCAAATATAAACTACACAGAAGCATTGTATGAAACTTCTTTCTGTTCTGTGCATTCAACTAACAGAGTTGAACCTTACTTTTGATTGAGCCGTTCTGAAACACTCTTTCTGTAGAAACTGCAATTGGACATTCTGAGCGCTAAGAGGCCTATATTGGGAAAAAGAATGTCTACAAATAAAAACTACACAGAAGAATTGTGTGAAACTTCTTTCTGTCCTGTTTGTTCAACTAAAAGAGTTAAACCTTAGTTTTGATTGAGCCGTTCTGAAACACTCTTTCTGTAGAAAATGCAAGTGGAGATTCGGAGCGCTAAGAGGGTAATAGTGGAAAAAGGAATGTCTCCAAATATAAACTACACAGAATCATTCTGTGAAACTTCTTTCTGATCTGTGCATTCAGCTAACAGTGTTAAACCACACTTTTGATTGAGCAGATCTGAACACTCTTTCTGTTGAAAATGCAACTGGACATTTGGGGCGCTAAGAGCGTATTAGTGGAAAAAGTAATATATTCAAATATAAACTACACAGAAGCATTCTGTGAAACTTCTTTCTGATCTGAGCATTCAGCTAACAGAGTTAAACCATACTTTTGATTGAGCAGGTTTAAAACACTCTGTCTGTAGAAAATGCAACTGGACATTCGTAGCGCTAAGTGGGTAATAGTGGAAAAAAGAATATGTTCAAATATAAACTACACAGAAGCATTGTATGAAACTTCTTTCTGTTCTGTGCATTCAACTAACAGAGTTGAACCTTACTTTTGATTGAGCCGTTCTGAAACACTCTTTCTGTAGAAACTGCCATTGGACATTCTGAGCGCTAAGAGGCCTATATTGGGAAAAAGAATGTCTACAAATAAAAACTACACAGAAGAATTGTGTGAAACTATTTTCTGTTCTGCTTGTTCAACTAAAAGAGTTGAACCTTAGTTTTGATTGAGCCGTTCTGAAACACTCTTTCTGTAGAAAATGCAAGTGGAGATTCGGAGCGCTAAGAGGGTAATAGTGGAAAAAGGAATGTCTTCAAATATAAACTACACAGAATCATTCGGTGAAACTTCTTTCTGATCTGTGCATTCAGCTAACAGAGTTAAACCATACTTTTGATTGAGCAGATCTGAACACTCTTTCTGTTGAAAATGCAACTGGACATTTGGAGCGCTAAGAGCGTAGTAGTGGAAAAAGGAATATATTCAAATATAAACTACACAGAAGTATTCTGTGAAACTTCTTTCTGATCTGAGCATACAGCTAACAGAGTTAAACCATACTTTTGATTGAGCAGTTTTGAAACACTCTGTCTGTAGAAAATGCAACTGGACATTCGTAGCGCTAAGTGGGTAATAGTGGAAAAAAGAATATGTTCAAATATAAACTACACAGAAGCATTGTATGGAACATCTTTCTGTTCTGTGCATTCAACTAACAGAGTTGAACCTTACTTTTGATTGAGCCGTTCTGAAACACTCTTTCTGTAGAAACTGCAATTGGACATTCTGAGCGCTAAGAGGCCTATATTGGGAAAAAGAATGTCTACAAATAAAAACTACACAGAAGAATTGTGTGAAACTTCTTTCTGTTCTGTTTGTTCAACTAAAAGATTTGAACCTTAGTTTTGATTGAGCCGGTCTGAAACACTCTTTCTGTAGAAAATGCAGGTGGAGATTCGGAGCGCTAAGAGGGTAATAGTGGAAAAAGAATGTCTCCAAATATAAACTGCACAGAATCATTCTGTGAAACTTCTTCCTGATCTGTGCATTCAGCTAACAGAGTTAAACCATACTTTTGATTGAGCAGATCTGAACACTCTTTCTGTAGAAAATGCAACTGGACATTTGGAGCGCTAAGAGAGTAGTAGTGGAAAAAGGAATATATTCAAATATAAACTACCCAGAAGCATTCTGTGAAACTTCTTTCTGAACTGAGCATTCAGCTAACAGAGTTAAACCATACTTTTGATTGAGCAGTTTTGAAACACTCTGTCTGTAGAAAATGCAACTGGACATTCGTAGCGCTAAGTGGGTAATAGTGGAAAAAAGAATATGTTCAAATATAAACTACACAGAAGCATTGTATGAAACTTCTTTCTGTTCTGTGCATTCAACTAACAGAGTTGAACCTTACTTTTGATTGAGCCTTTCTGAAACACTCTTTCTGTAGAAACTGCAATTGGACATTCTGAGAGCTAAGAGGCCTATAATGGGAAAAATAATATCTTCAAATAAAAACTACACAGAATCATTGTGTGAAACTTATTTCTGATATGTTCATTAAGCTAACAGAGTTAAACCATACTTTTGATTGCGCAGTTCTGAACACTCTTTCTGTAGAAAATGCAAGTGGACATTCGGAGCGCTAAGAGGGTAATAGTGGAAAAAGGAATATATTCAAATATAAACTACACAGTAGCATTCTGTGAAAATTCTTTCTGTTCTGTGCATTCAACTAACAGAGTTGAACCTTACTTTTGATTGAGCCGTTCTGAAACACTCTTTCTGTAGAAACTGCAATTGGACATGCTAAGCGCTAAGAGGCCTTCATTGGGAAAAATAATATCTTCAAATAAAAACTACACAGATGCATTCTGTGAAACTTATTTCTGATCTGTAAATTCAGTTAACAGAGATAAAACATATTTTTGATTGAGCAGTTATGAAACACTCTTTTTGTAGAAAATGCAAGTGGAGATTCGGAGCGCTAAGAGGGTAATAGTGGAAAAAGGAATGTCTTCAAATATAAACTACACAGAATCATTCGGTGAAACTTCTTTCTGATCTGTGCATTCAGCTAACAGAGTTAAACCATACTTTTGATTGAGCAGATCTGAACACTCTTTCTGTTGAAAATGCAACTGGACATTTGGAGCGCTAAGAGCGTAGTAGTGGAAAAAGGAATATATTCAAATATAAACTACACAGAAGCATTCTGTGAAACTTCTTTCTGATCTGAGCATACAGCTAACAGAGTTAAACCATACTTTTGATTGAGCAGTTTTGAAACACTCTGTCTGTAGAAAATGCAACTGGACATTCGTAGCGCTAAGTGGGTACTAGTGGAAAAAAGAATATGTTCAAATATAAACTACACAGAATCATTGTATGAAACTCCTTTCTGTTCTGTGCATTCAACTAACAGAGTTGAACCTTACTTTTGATTGAGCCGTTCTGAAACACTCTTTCTGTAGAAACTGCAATTGGACATTCTGAGCGCTAAGAGGCCTATATTGGGAAAAAGAATGTCTACAAATAAAAACTACACAGAAGAATTGTGTGAAACTTCTTTCTGTTCTGTTTGTTCAACTAAAAGAGTTGAACCTTAGTTTTGATTGAGCCGTTCTGAAACCCTCTTTCTGTAGAAAATGCAAGTGGAGATTCGGAGCGCTAAGAGGGTAATAGTGGAAAAAGGAATGTCTCCAAATATAAACTACACAGAATCATTCTGTGAAACTTCTTTCTGATCTGTGCATTCAGCTAACAGAGTTAAACCATACTTTTGATTGAGCAGATCTGAACACTCTTTCTGTAGAAAATGCAACTGGACATTTGGAGCGCTAAGAGAGTAGTAGTGGAAAAAGGAATATATTCAAATATAAACTACACAGAAGCACTCTGTGAAACTTCTTTCTGAACTGAGCATTCAGCTAACAGAGTTAAACCATACTTTTGATTGAGCAGTTTTGTAACACTCTGTCTGTAGAAAATGCAACTGGACATTCGTAGCGCTAAGTGGGTAATAGTGGAAAAAAGAATATGTTCAAATATAAACTACACGGAAACATTGTATGAAACTTCTTTCTGTTCTGTGCATTCAACTAACAGAGTTGAACCTTACTTTTGATTGAGCCTTTCTGAAACACTCTTTCTGTAGAAACTGCAATTGGACATTCTGAGCGCTAAGAGGCATATATTGGGAAAAATAATATCTTCAAATAAAAACTACACAGAAGCATTGTGTGAAACTTATTTCTGATATGTTCATTAAGCTAACAGAGTTAAACCATACTTTTGATTGCGCAGTTCTGAACACTCTTTCTGTAGAAAATGCAAGTGGACATTCGGAGCGCTAAGAGGGTAATAGTGGAAAAAGGAATATATTCAAATATAAACTACACAGTAGCATTCTGTGAAAATTCTTTCTGTTCTGTGCATTCAACTAATAGAGTTGATCCTTTCTTTTGATTGAGCCGTTCTGAAACACTCTTTCTGTAGAAACTGCAATTGGACATGCTAAGCGCTAAGAGGCCTACATTGGGAAAAAGAATATCTTCAAATAAAAACTACACAGATGCATTCTGTGAAACTTATTTCTGATCTGTAAATTCAGTTAACAGAGATAAAACATATTTTTGATTGAGCAGTTATGAAACACTCTTTTTGTAGAAAATGCAAGTGGAGATTCGGAGCGCTAAGAGGGTAATAGTGGAAAAAGGAATGTCTTCAAATATAAACTACACAGAATCATTCGGTGAAACTTCTTTCTGATCTGAGCATTCAGCTAACAGAGTTAAACCATACTTTTGATTGAGCAGATCTGAACACTCTTTCTGTAGAAAATGCAACTGGACATTTGGAGCGCTAAGAGCGTAGTAGTGGAAAAAGGAATATATTCAAATATAAACTACACAGAAGCATTCTGTGAAACTTCTTTCTGATCTGAGCATTCAGCTAACAGAGTTAAACCATACTTTTGATTGAGCAGTTTTGAAACACTCTGTCTGTAGAAAATGCAACTGGACATTCGTAGCGCTAAGTGGGTAATAGTGGAAAAAAGAATATGTTCAAATATAAACTACACAGAAGCATTGTATGAAACTTCTTTCTGTTCTGTGCATTCAACTAACAGAGTTGAACCTTACTTTTGATTGAGCCGTTCTGAAACACTCTTTCTGTAGAAACTGCAATTGGACATTCTGAGGGCTAAGAGGCCTATATTGGGAAAAAGAATGTCTACAAATAAAAACTACAGAGAAGAATTGTGTGAAACTTCTTTCTATTCTGTTTGTTCAACTAAAAGAGTTGAACCTTAGTTTTGATTGAGCCGTTCTGAAACACTCTTTCTGTAGAAAATGCAAGTGGAAATTCGGAGCGCTAAGAGGGTAATAGTGGAATAAGGAATGTCTCCAAATATAAACTACACAGAATAATTCTGTGAAACTTCTTTCTGATCTGTGCATTCAGCTAACAGAGTTAAACCATACTTTTGATTGAGCAGATCTGAACACTCTTTCTGTAGAAAATGCAACTGGACATTTGGAGCGCTAAGAGAGTAGTAGTGGAAAAAGGAATATATTCAAAAAAAAACTACACAGAAGCATTCTGTGAAACTTCTTTCTGATCTGAGCATTCAGCTAACATAGTTAAACCATACTTTTGATTGAGCAGTTTTGAAACACTCTGTCTGTAGAAAATGCAACTGGACTTTCGTAGCGCTAAGTGGGTAATAGTGGAAAAAAGAATATGTTCAAATATAAACTACACAGAAGCATTGTATGAAAATTCTTTCTGTTCTGTGCATTCAACTAACAGAGTTGAAGCTTACTTTTGACTGAGCCTTTCTGAAACACTCTTTCTGTAGAAACTGCAATTGGACATTCTGAGCGCTAAGAGGCCTATATTGGGAAAAATAATATCTTCAAATAAAAACTACACAGAAGCATTGTGTGAAACTTATTTCTGATATGTTCATTAAGCTAACAGAGTTAATCCATACTTTTGATTGCGCAGTTCTGAACACTCTTTCTGTAGAAAATGCAAGTGGACATTCGGAGCGCTAAGAGGGTAATAGTGGAAAAAGGAATATATTCAAATATAAACTACACAGTAGCATTCTGTGAAAATTCTTTCTGTTCTGTGCATTCAACTAACAGAGTTGAACCTTACTTTTGATTGAGCCGTTCTGAAACACTCTTTCTGTAGAAACTGCAATTGGACATGCTAAGCGCTAAGAGGCCTACATTGGGAAAAAGAATATCTTCAAATAAAAACTACACAGATGCATTCTGTGAAACTTATTTCTGATCTGTAAATTCAGTTAACAGAGATAAAACATATTTTTGATTGAGCAGTTATGAAACACTCTTTTTGTAGAAAATGCAAGTGGAGATTCGGAGCGCTAAGAGGGTCATAGTGGAAAAAGGAATGTCTTCAAATATAAACTACACAGAATCATTCGGTGAAACTTCTTTCTGATCTGTGCATTCAGCTAACATAGTTAAACCATACTTTTGATTGAGCAGATCTGAACACTCTTTCTGTAGAAAATGCAACTGGACATTTGGAGCGCTAAGAGCGTAGTAGTGCAAAAAGGAATATATTCAAATATAAACTACACAGAATCATTCTGTGAAACTTCTTTCTGATCTGAGCATTCAGCTAACAGAGTTAAACCATACTTTTGATTGAGCAGTTTTGAAACACTCTGTCTGTAGGAAATGCAACTGGACATTCGTAGCGCTAAGTGGGTAATAGTGGAAAAAAGAATATGTTCAAATATAAACTACACAGAAGCATTGTATGAAACTTCTTTCTGTTCTGTGCATTCAACTAACAGAGTTGAACCTTACTTTTGATTGAGCCGTTCTGAAACACTCTTTCTGTAGAAACTGCAATTGGACATTCTGAGCGCTAAGAGGCCTATATTGGGAAAAAGAATGTCTACAAATAAAAACTACACAGAAGAATTGTGTGAAACTACTTTCTGTTCTGTTTGTTCAAATAAAAGAGTTGAACCTTAGTTTTGATTGAGCCGTTCTGAAACACTCTTTCTGTAGAAAATGCAAGTGGAGATTCGGAGCGCTAAGAGGGTAATAGTGGAAAAAGTAATGTCTCCAAATATAAACTACACAGAATCATTCTGTGAAACTTCTTTCTGATCTGTGCATTCAGCTAACAGAGTTAAACCATACTTTTGATTGAGCAGATCTGAACACTCTTTCTGTAGAAAATGCAACTGGACATTTGGAGCGCTAAGAGAGTAGTAGTGGAAAAAGGAATATATTCATATATAAACTACACAGAAGCATTCTGTGAAACTTCTTTCTGATCTGAGCATTCAGCTAACAGAGTTAAACCATACTTTTGATTGAGCAGTTTTGAAACACTCTGTCTGTAGAAAATGCAACTGGACATTCGTAGCGCTAAGTGGGTAATAGTGGAAAAAAGAATATGTTCAAATATAAACTACACAGAAGCATTGTATGAAACATCCTTCTGTTCTGTGCATTCAACTAACAGAGTTGAAGCTTACTTTTGATTGAGCCGTTCTGAAACACTCTTTCTGTAGAAACTGCAATTGGACATTCTGAGCGCTAAGAGGCCTCTATTGGGAAAAATAACATCTTCAAATAAAAACTACACAGAAGCATTGTGTGAAACTTATTTCTGATATGTTCATTAAGCTAACAGAGTTAAACCATACTTTTGATTGCGCAGTTCTGAACACTCTTTCTGTAGAAAATGCAAGTGGACATTCGGAGCGCTAAGAGGGTAATAGTGGAAAAATGAATATATTCAAATATAAACTACACAGTAGCATTCTGTGAAAATTATTTCTGTTCTGTGCATTCAACTAACAGAGTTGAACCTTACTATTGATTGAGCCGTTCTGAAACACTCTTTCTGTAGAAACTGCAATTGGACATGCTAAGCGCTAAGAGGCCTACATTGGGAAAAAGAATATCTTCAAATAAAAACTACACAGATGCATTCTGTGAAACTTATTTCTGATCTGTAAATTCACTTAACAGAGATAAAACATATTTTTGATTGAGCAGTTATGAAACACTCTTTTTGTAGAAAATGCAAGTGGAGATTCGGAGCGCTAAGAGGGTAATAGTGGAAAAAGGAATGTCTTCAAATATAAACTACACAGAATCATTCGGTGAAACTTCTTTCTTATCTGTGCATTCAGCTAATAGAGTTAAACCATACTTTTGATTGAGCAGATCTGAACACTCTTTCTGTTGAAAATGCAACTGGACATTTGGGGCGCTAAGAGCGTAGTAGTGGAAAAAGGAATATATTCAAATATAAACTACACAGAAGCATTCTGTGAAACTTCTTTCTGATCTGAGCATTCAGCTAACAGAGTTAAACCATACTTTTGATTGAGCAGTTTTGAAACACTCTGTCTGTAGAAAATGCAACTGGACATTCGTAGCGCTCAGTGGGTAATAGTGGTAAAAAGAATATGTTCAAATATAAACTACACAGAAGCATTGTATGAAACTTCTTTCTGTACTGTGCATTCAACTAACAGAGTTGAACCTTACTTTTGATTGAGCCTTTCTGAAACACTCTTTCTGTAGAATCTGCAATTGGACATTCTGAGCGCTAAGAGGCCTATATTGGGAAAAATAATATCTTCAAATAAAAACTACACAGAAGCATTGTGTGAAACTTATTTCTGATATGTTCATTAAGCTAACAGAGTTAAACCATAATTTTGATTGCGCAGTTCTGAACACTCTTTCTGTAGAAAATGCAAGTGGACATTCGGAGCGCTAAGAGGGTAATAGTGGAAAAAGGAATATATTCAAATATAAACTACACAGTAGCATTCTGTGAAAATTCTTTCTGTTCTGTGCATTCAACTAACAGAGTTGAACCTTACTTTTGATTGAGCCGTTCTGAAACACTCTTTCTGTAGAAACTGCAATTGGACATGCTAAGCGCTAAGAGGCCTACATTGGGAAAAAGAATATCTTCAAATAAAAACTACACAGATGCATTCTGTGAAACTTATTTCTGATCTGTAAATTCAGTTAACAGAGATAAAACATATTTTTGATTGAGCAGTTATGAAACACTCTTTCTGTAGAAAATGCAAGTGGAGATTCGGAGCGCTAAGAGGGTAATAGTGGAAAAAGGAATGTCTCCAAATATAAACTACACAGAATCATTCTGTGAAACTTCTTTCTGATCTGTGCATTCAGCTA
This sequence comes from Symphalangus syndactylus, assembly GCF_028878055.3. Taxonomy (NCBI): domain Eukaryota; kingdom Metazoa; phylum Chordata; class Mammalia; order Primates; family Hylobatidae; genus Symphalangus; species Symphalangus syndactylus. Next base: position 13,106,506 of record NC_072447.2, on the reverse strand, counting down.
ACAGAGTTAAACCATACTTTTGATTGAGCAGATCTGAACACTCTTTCTGTAGAAAATGCAACTGGACATTTGGAGCGCTAAGAGAGTAGTAGTGGAAAAAGGAATATATTCATATATAAACTACAGAGAAGCATTCTGTGAAACTTCTTTCTGATCTGAGCATTCAGCTAACAGAGTTAAACCATACTTTTGATTGAGCAGTTTTGAAACACTCTGTCTGTAGAAAATGCAAATGGACATTCGTAGCGCTAAGTGGGTAATAGTGGAAAAAAGAATATGTTCAAATATAAACTACACAGAAGCATTGTATGAAACTTCCTTCTGTTCTGTGCATTCAACTAACAGAGTTGAACCTTACTTTTGATTGAGCCGTTCTGAAACACTCTTTCTGTAGAAACTGCAATTGGACATTCTGAGCGCTAAGAGGCCTCTATTGGGAAAAATAACATCTTCAAATAAAAACTACACAGAAGCATTGTGTGAAACTTATTTCTGATATGTTCATTAAGCTAACAGAGTTAAACCATACTTTTGATTGCGCAGTTCTGAACACTCTTTCTGTAGAAAATGCAAGTGGACATTCGGAGCGCTAAGAGGATAATAGTGGAAAAATGAATATATTCAAATATAAACTACACAGTAGCATTCTGTGAAAATTCTTTCTGTTCTGTGCATTCAACTAACAGAGTTGAACCTTACTTTTGATTGAGCCGTTCTGAAACACTCTTTCTGTAGAAACTGCAATTGGACATGCTAAGCGCTAAGAGGCCTACATTGGGAAAAAGAATATCTTCAAATAAAAACTACACAGATGCATTCTGTGAAACTTATTTCTGATCTGTAAATTCACTTAACAGAGATAAAACATATTTTTGATTGAGCAGTTATGAAACACTCTTTTTGTAGAAAATGCAAGTGGAGATTCGGAGCGCTAAGATGGTAATAGTGGAAAAAGGAATGTCTTCAAATATAAACTACACAGAATCATTCGGTGAAACTTCTTTCTTATCTGTGCATTCAGCTAATAGAGTTAAACCATACTTTTGATTGAGCAGATCTGAACACTCTTTCTGTTGAAAATGCAACTGGACATTTGGGGCGCTAAGAGCGTAGTAGTGGAAAAAGGAATATATTCAAATATAAACTACACAGAAGCATTCTGTGAAACTTCTTTCTGATCTGAGCATTCAGCTAGCAGAGTTAAACCATACTTTTGATTGAGCAGTTTTGAAACACTCTGTCTGTGGAAAATGCAACTGGACATTCGTAGCGCTAAGTGGGTAATAGTGGTAAAAAGAATATGTTCAAATATAAACTACACAGAAGCATTGTATGAAACTTCTTTCTGTACTGTGCATTCAACTAACAGAGTTGAACCTTACTTTTGATTGAGCCTTTCTGAAACACTCTTTCTGTAGAATCTGCAATTGGACATTCTGAGCGCTAAGAGGCCTATATTGGGAAAAATAATATCTTCAAATAAAAACTACACAGAAGCATTGTGTGAAACTTATTTCTGATATGTTCATTAAGCTAACAGAGTTAAACCATATTTTTGATTGCGCAGTTCTGAACACTCTTTCTGTAGAAAATGCAAGAGGACATTCGGAGCGCTAAGAGGGTAATAGTGGAAAAAGGAATATATTCAAATATAAACTACACAGTAGCATTCTGTGAAAATTCTTTCTGTTCTGTGCATTCAACTAACAGAGTTGAACCTTACTTTTGATTGAGCCGTTCTGAAACACTCTTTCTGTAGAAACTGCAATTGGACATGCTAAGCGCTAAGAGGCCTACATTGGGAAAAAGAATATCTTCAAATAAAAACTACACAGATGCATTCTGTGAAACTTATTTCTGATCTGTAAATTCAGTTAACAGAGATAAAACATATTTTTGATTGAGCAGTTATGAAACACTCTTTCTGTAGAAAATGCAAGTGGAGATTCGAAGCGCTAAGAGGGTAATAGTGGAAAAAGGAATGTCTCCAAATATAAACTACACAGAATAATTCTGTGAAACTTCTTTCTGATCTGTGCATTCAGCTAACAGAGTTAAACCATACTTTTGATTGAGCAGATCTGAACACTCTTTCTGTAGAAAATGCAACTGGACATTTGGAGCGCTAAGAGAGTAGTAGTGGAAAAAGGAATATATTCAAATATAAACTACACAGAAGCATTCTGTGAAACTTCTTTCTGATCTGAGCATTCAGCTAACAGAGTTAAACCATACTTTGATTGAGCAGTTTTGAAACACTCTGTCTGTACAAAATGCAACTGGACATTCGTAGCGCTAAGTGGGTAATAGTGGAAAAAAGAATATGTTCAAATATAAACTACACAGAAGCATTGTATGAAACTTCTTTCTGTTCTGTGCATTCAACTAACAGAGTTGAACCTTAATTTGATTGAGCCGTTCTGAAACACTCTTTCTGTAGAAACTGCAATTGGACATTCTGAGCGCTAAGAGGCCTATATTGGGAAAAATAATGTCTACAAATAAAAACTACACAGAAGAATTGTGTGAAACTTATTTCTGTTCTGTGCATTCAACTAACAGAGTTGAACCTTACTTTTGATTGAGCCTTTCTGAAACACTCTTTCTGTAGAATCTGCAATTGGACATTCTGAGCGCTAAGAGGCCTCTATTGGGAAAAATAATATCTTCAAATAAAAACTACACAGAAGCATTGTGTGAAACTTATTTCTGATATGTTCATTAAGCTAACAGAGTTAAACCACACTTTTGATTGCGCAGTTCTGAACACTCTTTCTGTAGAAAATGCAAGTGGACATTCGGAGCGCTAAGAGGGTAATAGTGGAAAAAGGAATATATTCAAATATAAACTACACAGTAGCATTCTGTGAAAATTCTTTCTGTTCTGTGCATTCAACTAACAGAGTTGAACCTTACTTTTGATTGAGCCGTTCTGAAACACTCTTTCTGTAGAAACTGCAATTGGACATGAGAAGCGCTAAGAGGCCTACATTGGGAAAAAGAATATCTTCAAATAAAAACTACACAGATGCATTCTGTGAAACTTATTTCTGATCTGTAAATTCAGTTATCAGAGATAAAACATATTTTTGATTGAGCAGTTATGAAACACTCTTTTTGTAGAAAATGCAAGTGGAGATTCGGAGCGCTAAGAGGGTAATAGTGGAAAAAGGAATGTCTTCAAATATAAACTACACAGAATCATTCGGTGAAACTTCTTTCTGATCTGTGCATTCAGCTAACAGAATTAAACCATACTTTTGATTGAGCAGATCTGAACACTCTTTCTGTTGAAAATGCAACTGGACATTTGGAGCGCTAAGAGCGTAGTAGTGGAAAAAGGAATATATTCAAATATAAACTACACAGAAGCATTCTGTGAAACTTCTTTCTGATCTGAGCATACAGCTAACAGAGTTAAACCATACTTTTGATTGAGCAGTTTTGAAACACTCTGTCTGTAGAAAATGCAACTGGACATTCGTAGCGCTAAGTGGGTAATAGTGGAAAAAAGAATATGTTCAAATATAAACTACACAGAATCATTGTATGAAACTTCTTTCTGTTCTGTGCATTCAACTAACAGAGTTGAACCTTACTTTTGATTGAGCCGTTCTGAAACACTCTTTCTGTAGAAACTGCAATTGGACATTCTGAGCGCTAAGAGGCCTATATTGGGAAAAAGAATGTCTACAAATAAAAACTACACAGAAGAATTGTGTGAAACTTCTTTCTGTTCTGTTTGTTCAACTAAAAGAGTTAAACCTTAGTTTTGATTGAGCCGTTCTGAAACACTCTTTCTGTAGAAAATGCAAGTGGAGATTCGGAGCGCTAAGAGGTTAATAGTGGAAAAAGGAATGTCTCCAAATATAAACTACACAGAATCATTCTGTGAAACTTCTTTCTGATCTGTGCATTCAGCTAACAGTGTTAAACCATACTTTTGATTGAGCAGATCTGAACACTCTTTCTGTTGAAAATGCAACTGGACATTTGGGGCGCTAAGAGCGTATTAGCGGAAAAAGGAATATATTCAAATATAAACTACACAGAAGCATTCTGTGAAACTTCTTTCTGATCTGAGCATTCAGCTAACAGAGTTAAACCATACGTTTGATTGAGCAGTTTTGAAACACTCTGTCTGTAGAAAATGCAACTGTACATTCGTAGCGCTAAGTGGGTAATAGTGGAAAAAAGAATATGTTCAAATATAAACTACACAGAAGCATTGTATGAAACTTCTTTCTGTTTTGTGAATTCAACTAACAGAGTGGAACCTTACTTTTGATTGAGCCTTTCTGAAACACTCTTTCTGTAGAATCTGCAATTGGACATTCTGAGCGCTAAGAGGCCTATATTGGGAAAAATAATATCTTCAAATAAAAACTACACAGTAGCATTGTGTGAAACTTATTTCTGATATGTTCATTAAGCTAACAGAGTTAAACCATACTTTTGATTGCGCAGTTCTGAACACTCTTTCTGTAGAAAATGCAAGTGGACATTCGGAGCGCTAAGAGTGTAATAGTGGAAAAAGGAATATATTCAAATATAAACTACACAGTAGCATTCTGTGAAAATTCTTTCTGTTCTGTGCATTCAACTAACAGAGTTGAACCTTACTTTTGATTGAGCCGTTCTGAAACTCTCTTTCTGTAGAAACTGCAATTGGACATGCTAAGCGCTAAGAGGCCTACATTGGGAAAAAGAATATCTTCAAATAAAAACTACACAGATGCATTCTGTGAAACTTATTTCTGATCTGTAAATTCAGTTAACAGAGATAAAACATATTTTTGATTGAGCAGTTATGAAACACTCTTTTTGTAGAAAATGCAAGTGGAGATTCGGAGGGCTAAGAAGGTAATAGTGGAAAAAGGAATGTCTTCAAATATAAACTACACAGAATCATTCGGTGAAACTTCTTTCTGATCTGTGCATTCAGCTAACAGAGTTAAACCATACTTTTGATTGAGCAGATCTGAACACTCTTTCTGTTGAAAATGCAACTGGACATTTGGAGCGCTAAGAGCGTAGTAGTGGAAAAAGGAATATATTCAAATATAAACTACACAGAAGCATTCTGTGAAACTTCTTTCTGATCTGAGCATTCAGCTAACAGAGTTAAACCATACTTTTGATTGAGCAGTTTTGAAACACTCTGTCTGTAGAAAATGCAACTGGACATTCGTAGCGCTAAGTGGGTAATAGTGGAAAAAAGAATATGTTCAAATATAAACTACACAGAAGCATTGTATGAAACTTCTTTCTGTTCTGTGCATTCAACTAACAGAGTTGAACCTTACTTTTGATTGATCCATTCTGAAACCGTCTTTCTGTAGAAACTGCAAATGGACATTCTGAGCGCTAAGAGGCGTATATTGGGAAAAAGAATGTCTACAAATAAAAACTACACAGAATAATTGTGTGAAACTTCTTTCTGTTCTGTTTGTTCAACTAAAAGAGTTGAACCTTAGTTTTGATTGAGCCGTTCTGAAACACTCTTTCTGTAGAAAATGCAAGTGGAGATTCGGAGCGCTAAGAGGGTAATAGTGGAAAATGGAATGTCTCCAAATATAAACTACACAGAATCATTCTGTGAAACTTCTTTCTGATCTGTGCATTCAGCTAACAGAGTTAAAACATACTTTTGATTGAGCAGATCTGAACACTCTTTCTGTAGAAAATGCAACTGGACATTTGGAGCGCTAAGAGAGTAGTAGTGGAAAAAGGAATGTATTCATATATAAACTACAGAGAAGCATTCTGTGAAACTTCTTTCTGATCTGAGCATTCAGCTAACAGAGTTAAACCATACTTTTGATTGAGCAGTTTTGAAACACTCTGTCTGTAGAAAATGCAACTGGAAATTCGTAGCGCTAAGTGGGTAATAGTAAAAAAAAGAATATGTTCAAATATAAACTACACAGAAGCATTGTATGAAACTTCTTTCTGTTCTGTGCATTCAACTAACAGAGTTGAACCTTACTTTTGATTGAGCCTTTCTGAAACACTCTTTCTGTAGAAACTGCAATTGGACATTCTGAGCGCTAAGAGGCCTATATTGGGAAAAATAATATCTTCAAATAAAAACTACACAGAAGCATTGTGTGAAACTTATTTCTGATATGTTCATTAAGCTAACAGAGTTAAACCATACTTTTGATTGCGCAGTTCTGAACACTCTTTCTGTAGAAAATGCAAGTGGACATTTGGAGCGCTAAGAGGGTAATAGTGGAAAAAGGAATATATTCAAATATAAACTGCACAGTAGCATTCTGTGAAAATTCTTTCTGTTCTGTGCATTCAACTAAGAGAGTTGATCCTTACTTTTGATTGAGCCGTTCTGAAACACTCTATCTGTAGAAACTGCAATTGGACATGCTAAGCGCTAAGAGGCCTACATTGGGAAAAAGAATATCTTCAAATAAAAACTACACAGATGCATTCTGTGAAACTTATTTCTGATCTGTAAATTCAGTTAACAGAGATAAAACATGTTTTTGATTGAGCAGTTATGAAACACTCTTTTTGTAGAAAATGCAAGTGGAGATTCGGAGCGCTAAGAGGGTAATAGTGGAAAAAGGAATGTCTTCAAATATAAACTACACAGAATCATTCGGTGAAACTTCTTTCTGATCTGTGCATTCAGCTAACAGAGTTAAACCATACTTTTGATTGAGCAGATCTGAACACTCTTTCTGTAGAAAATGCAACTGGACATTTGGAGCGCTAAGAGCGTAGTAGTGGAAAAAGGAATATATTCAAATATAAACTACACAGAAGCATTCTGTGAAACTTTTTTCTGATCTGAGCATTCAGCTAACAGAGTTAAACCATACTTTTGATTGAGCAGTTTTGAAACACTCTGTCTGTAGAAAATGCAACTGGACATTCATAGCGCTAAGTGGGTAATAGTAAAAAAAAGAATATGTTCAAATATAAACTACACAGAAGCATTGTATGAAACTTCTTTCTGTTCTGTGCATTCAACTAACAGAGTTGAACCTTACTTTTGATTGAGCCGTTCTGAAACACTCTTTCTGTAGAAACTGCAATTGGACATTCTGAGCGCTAAGAGGCCTATATTGGGAAAAATAATATCTTCAAATAAAAACTACACAGAAGCATTGTGTGAAACTTATTTCTGATATGTTCATTAAGCTAACAGAGTTAAACCATACTTTTGATTGCGCAGTTCTGAACACTCTTTCTGTAGAAAATGCAAGTGGACATTTGGAGCGCTAAGAGGGTAATAGTGGAAAAAGGAATATATTCAAATATAAACTGCACAGTAGCATTCTGTGAAAATTCTTTCTGTTCTGTGCATTCAACTAAGAGAGTTGATCCTTACTTTTGATTGAGCCGTTCTGAAACACTCTATCTGTAGAAACTGCAATTGGACATGCTAAGCGCTAAGAGGCCTACATTGGGAAAAAGAATATCTTCAAATAAAAACTACACAGATGCATTCTGTGAAACTTATTTCTGATCTGTAAATTCAGTTAACAGAGATAAAACATGTTTTTGATTGAGCAGTTATGAAACACTCTTTTTGTAGAAAATGCAAGTGGAGATTCGGAGCGCTAAGAGGGTAATAGTGGAAAAAGGAATGTCTTCAAATATAAACTACACAGAATCATTCGGTGAAACTTCTTTCTGATCTCTGCATTCAGCTAACAGAGTTAAACCATACTTTTGATTGAGCAGATCTGAACACTCTTTCTGTAGAAAATGCAACTGGACATTTGGAGCGCTAAGAGCGTAGTAGTGGAAAAAGGAATATATTCAAATATAAACTACACAGAAGCATTCTGTGAAACTTCTTTCTGATCTGAGCATTCAGCTAACAGAGTTAAACCATACTTTTGATTGAGCAGTTTTGAAACACTCTGTCTGTAGAAAATGCAACTGGACATTCGTAGCGCTAAGTGGGTAATAGTGGAAAAAAGAATATGTTCAAATATAAACTACACAGAAGCATTGTATGAAACTTCTTTCTGTTCTGTGCATTCAACTAACAGAGTTGAACCTTACTTTTGATTGAGCCGTTCTGAAACACTCTTTCTGTAGAAACTGCAATTGGACATTCTGAGCGCTAAGAGGCCTATATTGGGAAAAAGAATGTCTACAAATAAAAACTACACAGAAGAATTGTGTGAAACTACTTTCTGTTCTGTTTGTTCAACTAAAAGAGTTGAACCTTAGCTTTGATTGAGCCGTTCTGAAACACTCTTTCTGTAGAAAATGCAAGTGGAGATTCGGAGCGCTAAGAGGGTAATAGTGGAAAAAGGAATGTCTCCAAATATAAACTACACAGAATCATTCTGTGAAACTTCTTTCTGATCTGTGCATTCAGCTAACAGAGTTAAACCATACTTTTGATTGAGCAGATCTGAACACTCTTTCTGTAGAAAATGCAACTTGACATTTGGAGCGCTAAGAGAGTAGTAGTGGAAAAAGGAATATATTCAAATATAAACTACACAGAAGCATTCTGTGAAACTTCTTTCTGATCTGAGCATTCCGCTAACAGAGTTAAACCATACTTTTGATTGAGCAGTTTTGAAACACTCTGTCTGTAGAAAATGCAACTGTACATTCGTAGCGCTAAGTGGGTAATAGTGGAAAAAAGGATATGTTCAAATATAAACTACACAGAAGCATTGTATGAAACTTCTTTCTGTTCTGTGCATTCAACTAACAGAGTTGAAGCTTACTTTTGACTGAGCCTTTCTGAAACACTCTTTCTGTAGAAACTGCAATTGGACATTCTGAGCGCTAAGAGGCCTATATTGGGAAAAATAATATCTTCAAATAAAAACTACACAGAAGAATTGTGTGAAACTTATTTCTGATATGTTCATTAAACTAACAGAGTTAATCCATACTTTTGATTGCGCAGTTCCGAACACTCTTTCTGTAGAAAATGCAAGTGGACATTCGGAGCGCTAAGAGGGTAATAGTGGAAAAAGGAATATATTCAAATATAAACTACACAGTAGCATTCTGTGAAAATTCTTTCTGTTCTGTGCATTCAACTAACAGAGTTGAACCTTACTTTTGATTGAGCCGTTCTGAAACACTCTTTCTGTAGAAACTGCAATTGGACATGCTAAGCGCTAAGAGGCCTACATTGGGAAAAAGAATATCTTCAAATAAAAACTACACAGATGCATTCTGTGAAACTTATTTCTGATCTGTAAATTCAGTTAACAGAGATAAAACATATTTTTCATTGAGCAGTTATGAAACACTCTTTTTGTAGAAAATGCAAGTGGAGATTCGGAGCGCTAAGAGGGTAATAGTGGAAAAAGGAATGTCTTCAAATATAAACTACACAGAATCATTCGGTGAAACTTCTTTCTGATCTGAGCATTCAGCTAACAGAGTTAAACCATACTTTTGATTGAGCAGATCTGAACACTCTTTCTGTAGAAAATGCAACTGGACATTTGGAGCGCTAAGAGCGTAGTAGTGGAAAAAGGAATATATTCAAATATAAACTACACAGAAGCATTCTGTGAAACTTCTTTCTGATCTGAGCATTCAGCTAACAGAGTTAAACCATACTTTTGATTGAGCAGTTTTGAAACACTCTGTCTGTAGAAAATGCAACTGGACATTCGTAGCGCTAAGTGGGTAATAGTGGAAAAAAGAATATGTTCAAATATAAACTACACAGAAGCATTGTATGAAACTTCGTTCTGTTCTGTGCATTCAACTAACAGAGTTGAACCTTACTTTTGATTGAGCCGTTCTGAAACACTCTTTCTGTAGAAACTGCAATTGGACATGCTAAGCGCTAAGAGGCCTATATTGGGAAAAAGAATGTCTACAAATAAAAACTACAGAGAAGAATTGTGTGAAACTTCTTTCTATTCTGTTTGTTCAACTAAAAGAGTTGAACCTTAGTTTTGATTGAGCCGTTCTGAAACACTCTTTCTGTAGAAAATGCAAGTGGAAATTCGGAGCGCTAAGAGGGTAATAGTGGAATAAGGAATGTCTCCAAATATAAACTACACAGAATAATTCTGTGAAACTTCTTTCTGATCTGTGCATTCAGCTAACAGAGTTAAACCATACTTTTGATTGAGCAGATCTGAACACTCTTTCTGTAGAAAATGCAACTGGACATTTGGAGCGCTAAGAGAGTAGTAGTGGAAAAAGGAATATATTCAAATATAAACTACACAGAAGCTTTCTGTGAAACTTCTTTCTGATCTGAGCATTCAGCTAACATAGTTAAACCATACTTTTGATTGAGCAGTTTTGAAACACTCTGTCTGTAGAAAATGCAACTGGACATTCGTAGCGCTAAGTGGGTAATAGTGGAAAAAAGATTATGTTCAAATATAAACTACACAGAAGCATTGTATGAAACTTTTTTCTGTTCTGTGCATTCAACTAACAGAGTTGAAGCTTACTTTTGACTGAGCCGTTCTGAAACACTCTTTCTGTAGAAACTTCAATTGGACATTCTGAGCGCTAAGAGGCCTATATTGGGAAAAATAATATCTTCAAATAAAAACTACACAGAAGCATTGTGTGAAACTTATTTCTGATATGTTCATTAAGCTAACAGAGTTAAACCATACTTTTGATTGCGCAGTTCTGAACACTCTTTCTGTAGAAAATGCAAGTGGACATTCGGATCGCTAAGAGGGTAATAGTGGAAAAATGAATATATTCAAATATAAACTACACAGTAGCATTCTGTGAAAATTCTTTCTGTTCTGTGCATTCAACTAACAGAGTTGAACCTTACTTTTGATTGAGCCGTTCTGAAACACTCTTTATGTAGAAACTGCAATTGGACATGCTAAGCGCTAAGAGGCCTACATTGGGAAAAAGAATATCTTCAAATAAAAACTACACAGATGCATTCTGTGAAACTTATTTCTGATCTGTAATTTCAGTTAACAGAGATAAAACATATTTTTGATTGAGCAGTTATGAAACACTCTTTTTGTAGAAAATGCAAGTGGAGAATCGGAGCGTTAAGAGGGTAATAGTGGAAAAAGGAATGTCTTCAAATATAAACTACACAGAATCATTCGGTGAAACTTATTTCTGATCTGTGAATTCAGCTAACAGAGTTAAACCATACTTTTGATTGAGCAGATCTGAACACTCTTTCTGTTGAAAATGCAACTGGACATTTGGAGCGCTAAGAGCGTAGTAGTGGAAAAAGCAATATATTCAAATATAAACTACACAGAAGCATTCTGTGAAACATCTTTCTGATCTGAGCATTCAGCTAACCGAGTTAAACCATACTTTTGATTGAGCAGTTTTGAAACACTCTGTCTGTAGAAAATGCAACTGGACATTCGTAGCGCTAAGTGGGTAATAGTGGAAAAAAGAATATGTTCAAATATAAACTACACAGAAGCATTGTATGAAACTTCTTTCTGTTCTGTGCATTCAACTAACAGAGTTGAACCTTACTTTTGATTGAGCCGTTCTGAAACCGTCTTTCTGTAGAAACTGCAATTGGACATTCTGAGCGCTAAGAGGCCTATATTGGGAAAAAGAATGTCTACAAATAAAAACTACACAGAAGAATTTTGTAAAACTACTTTCTGTTCTGTTTGTTCAACTAAAAGAGTTGAACCTTAGTTTTGATTGAGCCGTTCTGAAACACTCTTTCTGTAGAAAATGCAAGTGGAGATTCGGAGCGCTAAGAGGGTAATAGTGGAAAAAGTAATGTCTCCAAATATAAACTACACAGAATCATTCTGTGAAACTTCTTTCTGATCTGTGCATTCAGCTAACAGAGTTAAACCATACTTTTGATTGAGCAGATCTGAACACTCTTTCTGTAGAAAATGCAACTGGACATTTGGAGCGCTAAGAGAGTAGTAGTGGAAAAAGGAATATATTCATATATAAACTACAGAGAAGCATTCTGTGAAACTTCTTTCTGATCTGAGCATTCAGCTAACAGAGTTAAACCATACATTTGATTGAGCAGTTTTGAAACACTCTGTCTGTAGGAAATGCAACTGGACATTCGTAGCGCTAAGTGGGTAATAGTGGAAAAAAGAATATGTTCAAATATTAACTACACAGAAGCATTGTATGAAACATCCTTCTGTTCTGTGCATTCAACTAACAGAGTTGAACCTTACTTTTGATTGAGCCGTTCTGAAACACTCTTTCTGTAGAAACTGCAATTGGACATTCTGAGCGCTAAGAGGCCTCTATTGGGAGAAATAATATCTTCAAATAAACACTACACAGAAGCATTGTGTGAAACTTATTTCTGATATGTTCATTAAGCTAACAGAGTTAAACCATACTTTTGATTGCGCAGTTCTGAACACTCTTTCTGTAGAAAATGCAAGTGGACATTCGGAGCGCTAAGAGGGTAATAGTGGAAAAATGAATATATTCAAATATAAACTACACAGTAGCATTCTGTGAAAATTCTTTCTGTTCTGTGCATTCAACTAACAGAGTTGAACCTTACTTTTGATTGAGCCGTTCTGAAACCGTCTTTCTGTAGAAACTGCAATTGGACATTCTGAGCGCTAAGAGGCCTATATTGGGAAAAAGAATGTCTACAAATAAAAACTACACAGAAGAATTGTGTGAAACTACTTTCTGTTCTGTTTGTTCAACTAAAAGAGTTGAACCTTAGTTTTGATTGAGCCGTTCTGAAACACTCTTTCTGTAGAAAATGCAAGTGGAGATTCGGAGCGCTAAGAGGGTAATAGTGGAAAAAGGAATGTCTCCAAATATAAACTACACAGAATCATTCTGTGAAACTTCTTTCTGATCTGTGCATTCAGCTAACAGAGTTAAACCATACTTTTGATTGAGCAGATCTGAACACTCTTTCTGTAGAAAATGCAACTGGACATTTGGAGCGCTAAGAGAGTAGTAGTGGAAAAAGGAATATATTCAAATATAAACTACACAGAAGCATTCTGTGAAACTTTTTTCTGATCTGAGCATTCCGCTAACAGAGTTAAACCATACTTTTGATTGAGCAGTTTTGAAACACTCTGTCTGTAGAAAATGCAACTGGACATTCGTAGCGCTAAGTGGGTAATAGTGGAAAAAAGAATATGTTCAAATATAAACTACACAGAAGCATTGTATGAAACTTCTTTCTGTTCTGTGCATTCAACTAACAGAGTTGAAGCTTACTTTTGACTGAGCCTTTCTGAAACACTCTTTCTGTAGAAACTGCAATTGGACATTCTGAGCGCTAAGAGGCCTATATTGGGAAAAATAATATCTTCAAATAAAAACTACACAGAAGCATTGTGTGAAACTTAATTCTGATATGTTCATTAAACTAACAGAGTTAATCCATACTTTTGATTGCGCAGTTCCGAACACTCTTTCTGTAGAAAATGCAAGTGGACATTCGGAGCGCTAAGAGGGTAATAGTGGAAAAAGGAATATATTCAAATATAAACTACACAGTAGCATTCTGTGAAAATTCTTTCTGTTCTGTGCATTCAACTAACAGAGTTGAACCTTACTTTTGATTGAGCCGTTCTGAAACACTCTTTCTGTAGAAACTGCAATTGGACATGCTAAGCGCTAAGAGGCCTACATTGGGAAAAAAATATCTTCAAATAAAAACTACACAGATGCATTCTGTGAAACTTATTTCTGATCTGTAAATTCAGTTAACAGAGATAAAACATATTTTTCATTGAGCAGTTATGAAACACTCTTTTTGTAGAAAATGCAAGTGGAGATTCGGAGCGCTAAGAGGGTAATAGTGGAAAAAGGAATGTCTTCAAATATAAACTACACAGAATCATTCGGTGAAACTTCTTTCTGATCTGAGCATTCAGCTAACAGAGTTAAACCATACTTTTGATTGAGCAGATCTGAACACTCTTTCTGTAGAAAATGCAACTGGACATTTGGAGCGCTAAGAGCGTAGTAGTGGAAAAAGGAATATATTCAAATATAAACTACACAGAAGCATTCTGTGAAACTTCTTTCTGATCTGAGCATTCAGCTAACAGAGTTAAACCATACTTTTGATTGAGCAGTTTTGAAACACTCTGTCTGTAGAAAATGCAACTGGACATTCGTAGCGCTAAGTGGGTAATAGTGGAAAAAAGAATATGTTCAAATATAAACTACACAGAAGCATTGTATGAAACTTCTTTCTGTTCTGTGCATTCAACTAACAGAGTTGAACCTTACTTTTGATTGAGCCGTTCTGAAACACTCTTTCTGTAGAAACTGCAATTGGACATTATGAGCGCTAAGAGGCCTATATTGGGAAAAAGAATGTCTACAAATAAAAACTACAGAGAAGAATTGTGTGAAACTTCTTTCTATTCTGTTTGTTCAACTAAAAGAGTTGAACCTTAGTTTTGATTGAGCCGTTCTGAAACACTCTTTCTGTAGAAAATGCAAGTGGAAATTCGGAGCGCTAAGAGGGTAATAGTGGAATAAGGAATGTCTCCAAATATAAACTACACAGAATAATTCTGTGAAACTTCTTTCTGATCTGTGCATTCAGCTAACAGAGTTAAACCATACTTTTGATTGAGCAGATCTGAACACTCTTTCTGTAGAAAATGCAACTGGACATTTGGAGCGCTAAGAGAGTAGTAGTGGAAAAAGGAATATATTCAAATATAAACTACACAGAAGCATTCTGTGAAACTTCTTTCTGATCTGAGCATTCAGCTAACATAGTTAAACCATACTTTTGATTGAGCAGTTTTGAAACACTCTGTCTGTAGAAAATGCAACTGGACATTCGTAGCGCTAAGTGGGTAATAGTGGAAAAAAGAATATGTTCAAATATAAACTACACAGAAGCATTGTATGAAACTTCCTTCTGTTCTGTGCATTCAACTAACAGAGTTGAAGCTTACTTTTGACTGAGCCTTTCTGAAACACTCTTTCTGTAGAAACTGCAATTGGACATTCTGAGCGCTAAGAGGCCTATATTGGGAAAAATAATATCTTCAAATAAAAACTACACAGAAGCATTGTGTGAAACTTATTTCTGATATGTTCATTAAGCTAACAGAGTTAATCCATACTTTTGATTGCGCAGTTCTGAACACTCTTTCTGTAGAAAATGCAAGTGGACATTCGGAGCGCTAAGAGGGTAATAGTGGAAAAAGGAATATATTCAAATATAAACTACACAGTAGCATTCTGTGAAAATTCTTTCTGTTCTGTGCATTCAACTAACAGAGTTGAACCTTACTTTTGATTGAGCCGTTCTGAAACACTCTTTCTGTAGAAACTGCAATTGGACATGCTAAGCGCTAAGAGGCCTACATTGGGAAAAAGAATATCTTCAAATAAAAACTACACAGATGCATTCTGTGAAACTTATTTCTGATCTGTAAATTCAGTTAACAGAGATAAAACATATTTTTGATTGAGCAGTTATGAAACACTCTTTTTGTAGAAAATGCAAGTGGAGATTCGGAGCGCTAAGAGGGTCATAGTGGAAAAAGGAATGTCTTCAAATATAAACTACACAGAATCATTCGGTGAAACTTCTTTCTGATCTGTGCATTCAGCTAACCTAGTTAAACCATACTTTTGATTGAGCAGATCTGAACACTCTTTCTGTAGAAAATGCAACTGGACATTTGGAGCGCTAAGAGCGTAGTAGTGGAAAAAGGAATATATTCAAATATAAACTACACAGAATCATTCTGTGAAACTTCTTTCTGATCTGAGCATTCAGCTAACAGAGTTAAACCATACTTTTGATTGAGCAGTTTTGAAACACTCTGTCTGTAGAAAATGCAACTGGACATTCGTAGCGCTAAGTGGGTAATAGTGGAAAAAAGAATATGTTCAAATATAAACTACACAGTAGCATTGTATGAAACTTCTTTCTGTTCTGTGCATTCAACTAACAGAGTTGAACCTTACTTTTGATTGAGCCGTTCTGAAACACTCTTTCTGTAGAAACTGCAATTGGACATTCTGAGCGCTAAGAGGCCTATATTGGGAAAAAGAATGTCTACAAATAAAAACTACACAGAAGAATTGTGTGAAACTACTTTCTGTTCTGTTTGTTCAAATAAAAGAGTTGAACCTTAGTTTTGATTGAGCCGTTCTGAAACACTCTTTCTGTAGAAAATGCAAGTGGAGATTCGGAGCGCTAAGAGGGTAATAGTGGAAAAAGTAATGTCTCCAAATATAAACTACACAGAATCATTCTGTGAAACTTCTTTCTGATCTGTGCATTCAGCTAACAGAGTTAAACCATACTTTTGATTGAGCAGATCTGAACACTCTTTCTGTAGAAAATGCAACTGGACATCTGGAGCGCTAAGAGAGTAGTAGTGGAAAAAGGAATATATTCATATATAAACTACACAGAAGCATTCTGTGAAACTTCTTTCTGATCTGAGCATTCAGCTAACAGAGTTAAACCATACTTTTGATTGAGGAGTTTTGAAACACTCTGTCTGTAGAAAATGCAACTGGACATTCGTAGCGCTAAGTGGGTAATAGTGGAAAAAAGAATATGTTCAAATATAAACTACACAGAAGCATTGTATGAAACTTCCTTCTGTTCTGTGCATTCAACTAACAGAGTTGAACCTTACTTTTGATTGAGCCGTTCTGAAACACTCTTTCTGTAGAAACTGCAATTGGACATTCTGAGCGCTAGGAGGCCTCTATTGGGAAAAATAATATCTTCAAATAAAAACTACACAGAAGCATTGTGTGAAACTTATTTCTGATATGTTCATTAAGCTAACAGAGTTAAACCATACTTTTGATTGCGCAGTTCTGAACACTCTTTCTGTAGAAAATGCAAGTGGACATTCGGAGCGCTAAGAGGGTAATAGTGGAAAAATGAATATATTCAAATATAAACTACACAGTAGCATTCTGTGAAAATTCTTTCTGTTCTGTGCATTCAACTAACAGAGTTGAACCTTACTTTTGATTGAGCCGTTCTGAAACACTCTTTCTGTAGAAACTGCAATTGGACATGCTAAGCGCTAAGAGGCCTACATTGGGAAAAAGAATATCTTCAAATAAAAACTACACAGATGCATTCTGTGAAACTTATTTCTGATCTGTAAATTCAGTTAACAGAGATAAAACATATTTTTGATTGAGCAGTTATGAAACACTCTTTTTGTAGAAAATGCAAGTGGAGAATCGGAGCGTTAAGAGGGTAATAGTGGAAAAATGAATGTCTTCAAATATAAACTACACAGAATCATTCGGTGAAACTTATTTCTGATCTGTGAATTCAGCTAACAGAGTTAAACCATACTTTTGATTGAGCAGATCTGAACACTCTTTCTGTTGAAAATGCAACTGGACATTTGGAGCGCTAAGAGCGTAGTAGTGGAAAAAGCAATATATTCAAATATAAACTACACAGAAGCATTCTGTGAAACTTCTTTCTGATCTGAGCATTCAGCTAACAGAGTTAAACCATACTTTTGATTGAGCAGTTTTGAAACACTCTGTCTGTAGAAAATGCAACTGGACATTCGTAGCGCTAAGTGGGTAATAGTGGAAAAAAGAATATGTTCAAATATAAACTACACAGAAGCATTGTATGAAACTTCTTTCTGTTCTGTGCATTCAACTAACAGAGTTGAACCTTACTTTTGATTGAGCCGTTCTGAAACCGTCTTTCTGTAGAAACTGCAATTGGACATTCTGAGCGCTAAGAGGCCTATATTGGGAAAAAGAATGTCTACAAATAAAAACTACACAGAAGAATTTTATGAAACTACTTTCTGTTCTGTTTGTTCAACTAAAAGAGTTGAACCTTAGTTTTGATTGAGCCGTTCTGAAACACTCTTTCTGTAGAAAATGCAAGTGGAGATTCGGAGCGCTAAGAGGGTAATAGTGGAAAAAGTAATGTCTCCAAATATAAACTACACAGAATCATTCTGTGAAACTTCTTTCTGATCTGTGCATTCAGCTAACAGAGTTAAACCATACTTTTGATTGAGCAGATCTGAACACTCTTTCTGTAGAAAATGCAACTGGACATTTGGAGCGCTAAGAGAGTAGTAGTGGAAAAAGGAATATATTCATATATAAACTACAGAGAGGCATTCTGTGAAACTTCTTTCTGATCTGAGCATTCAGCTAACAGAGTTAAACCATACTTTTGATTGAGCAGTTTTGAAACACTCTGTCTGTAGAAAATGCAACTGGACATTCGTAGCGCTAAGTGGGTAATAGTGGAAAAAAGAATATGTTCAAATATTAACTACACAGAAGCATTGTATGAAACATCCTTCTGTTCTGTGCATTCAACTAACAGAGTTGAACCTTACTTTTGATTGAGCCGTTCTGAAACACTCTTTCTGTAGAAACTGCAATTGGACATTCTGAGCGCTAAGAGGCCTCTATTGGGAAAAATAATATCTTCAAATAAACACTACACAGAAGCATTGTGTGAAACTTATTTCTGATATGTTCATTAAGCTAACAGAGTTAAACCATACTTTTGATTGCGCAGTTCTGAACACTCTTTCTGTAGAAAATGCAAGTGGGCATTCGGAGCGCTAAGAGGGTAATAGTGGAAAAATGAATATATTCAATTATAAACTACACAGTAGCATTCTGTGAAAATTCTTTCTGTTCTGTGCATTCAACTAACAGAGTTGAACCTTACTTTTGATTGAGCCGTTCTGAAACACTCTTTCTGTAGAAACTGCAATTGGACATGCTAAGCGCTAAGAGGCCTACATTGGGAAAAAGAATATCTTCAAATAAAAACTACACAGATGCATTCTGTGAAACTTATTTCTGATCTGTAAATTCAGCTAACAGAGATAAAACATATTTTTGATTGAGCAGTTATGAAACACTCTTTTTGTAGAAAATGCAAGTGGAGATTCGGAGCGCTAAGAGGGTAATAGTGGAAAAAGGAATGTCTTCAAATATAAACTACACAGAATCATTCGGTGAAACTTCTTTCTGATCTGTGCATTCAGCTAACAGAGTTAAACCATACTTTTGATTGAGCAGATCTGAACACTCTTTCTGTTGAAAATGCAACTGGACATTTGGAGCGCTAAGAGCGTAGTAGTGGAAAAAGGAATATATTCAAATATAAACTACACAGAAGCATTCTGTGAAACTTCTTTCTGATCTGAGCATTCAGCTAACAGAGTTAAACCATACTTTTGATTGAGCAGTTTTGAAACACTCTGTCTGTAGAAAATGCAACCTGACATTCGTAGCGCTAAGTGGGTTATAGTGGAAAAAAGAATATGTTCAAATATAAACTACACAGAAGCATTGTATGAAACTTCTTTCTGTTCTGTGCATTCAACTAACAGAGTTGAACCTTACTTTTGATTGAGCCGTTCTGAAACCGTCTTTCTGTAGAAACTGCAATTGGACATTCTGAGCGCTAAGAGGCCTATATTGGGAAAAAGAATGTCTACAAATAAAAACTACACAGAAGAATTGTGTGAAACTACTTTCTGTTCTGTTTGTTCAACTAAAAGAGTTGAACCTTAGTTTTGATTGAGCCGTTCTGAAACACTCTTTCTGTAGAAAATGCAAGTGGAGATTCGGAGCGCTAAGAGGGTAATAGTGGAAAAAGGAATGTCTCCAAATATAAACTACACAGAATCATTCTGTGAAACTTCTTTCTGATCTGTGCATTCAGCTAACAGAGTTAAACCATACTTTTGATTGAGCAGATCTGAACACTCTTTCTGTAGAAAATGCAACTGGACATTTGGAGCGCTAAGAGAGTAGTAGTGGAAAAAGGAATATATTCAAATATAAACTACACAGAAGCATTCTGTGAAACTTCTTTCTGATCTGAGCATTCCGCTAACAGTGTTAAACCATACTTTTGATTGAGCAGTTTTGAAACACTCTGTCTGTAGAAAATGCAACTGGACATTCGTAGCGCTAAGTGGGTAATAGTGGAAAAAAGAATATGTTCAAATATAAACTACACAGAAGCATTGTATGAAACTACTTTCTGTTCTGTGCATTCAACTAACGGAGTTGAAGCTTACTTTTGACTGAGCCTTTCTGAAACACTCTTTCTGTAGAAACTGCAATTGGACATTCTGAGCGCTAAGAGGCCTGTATTGGGAAAAATAATATCTTCAAATAAAAACTACACAGAAGCATTGTGTGAAACTTATTTCTGATATGTTCATTAAACTAACAGAGTTAATCCATACTTTTGATTGCGCAGTTCCGAACACTCTTTCTGTAGAAAATGCAAGTGGACATTCGGAGCGCTAAGAGGGTAATAGTGGAAAAAGGAATATATTCAAATATAAACTACACAGTAGCATTCTGTGAAAATTCTTTCTGTTCTGTGCATTCAACTAACAGAGTTGAACCTTACTTTTGATTGAGCCGTTCTGAAACACTCTTTCTGTAGAAACTGCAATTGGACATGCTAAGCGCTAAGAGGCCTACATTGGGAAAAAGAATATCTTCAAATAAAAACTACACAGATGCATTCTGTGAAACTTATTTCGGATCTGTAAATTCAGCTAACAGAGATAAAACATATTTTTGATTGAGCAGTTATGAAACACTCTTTTTGTAGAAAATGCAAGTGGAGATTCGGAGCGCTAAGAGGGTAATAGTGGAAAAAGGAATGTCTTCAAATATAAACTACACAGAATCATTCGGTGAAACTTCTTTCTGATCTGTGCATTCAGCTAACAGAGTTAAACCATACTTTTGATTGAGCAGATCTGAACACTCTTTCTGTTGAAAATGCAACTGGACATTTGGAGCGCTAAGAGCGTAGTAGTGGAAAAAGGAATATATTCAAATATAAACTACACAGAAGCATTCTGTGAAACTTCTTTCTGATCTGAGCATTCAGCTAACAGAGTTAAACCATACTTTTGATTGAGCAGTTTTGAAACACTCTGTCTGTAGAAAATGCAACTGGACATTCGTAGCGCTAAGTGGGTAATAGTGGAAAAAAGAATATGTTCAAATATTAACTACACAGAAACATTGTATGAAACATCCTTCTGTTCTGTGCATTCAACTAACAGAGTTGAACCTTACTTTTGATTGAGCCGTTCTGAAACACTCTTTCTGTAGAAACTGCAATTGGACATTCTGAGCGCTAAGAGGCCTCTATTGGGAAAAATAATATCTTCAAATAAACACTACACAGAAGCATTGTGTGAAACTTATTTCTGATATGTTCATTAAGCTAACAGAGTTAAACCATACTTTTGATTGCGCAGTTCTGAACACTCTTTCTGTAGAAAATGCAAGTGGACATTCGGAGCGCTAAGAGGGTAATAGTGGAAAAATGAATATATTCAAATATAAACTACACAGTAGCATTCTGTGAAAATTCTTTCTGTTCTGTGTATTCAACTAACAGAGTTGAACCTTACTTTTGATTGAGCCGTTCTGAAACACTCTTTCTGTAGAAACTGCAATTGGACATGCTAAGCGCTAAGAGGCCTACATTGGGAAAAAGAATATCTTCAAATAAAAACTACACAGATGCATTCTGTGAAACTTATTTCTGATCTGTAAATTCAGCTAACAGAGATAAAACATATTTTTGATTGAGCAGTTATGAAACACTCTTTTTGTAGAAAATGCAAGTGGAGATTCGGAGCGCTAAGAGGGTAATAGTGGAAAAAGGAATGTCTTCAAATATAAACTACACAGAATCATTCGGTGAAACTTCTTTCTGATCTGTGCATTCAGCTAACAGAGTTAAACCATACTTTTGATTGAGCAGATCTGAACACTCTTTCTGTTGAAAATGCAACTGGACATTTGGAGCGCTAAGAGCGTAGTAGTGGAAAAAGGAATATATTCAAATATAAACTACACAGAAGCATTCTGTGAAACTTCTTTCTGATCTGAGCATTCAGCTAACAGAGTTAAACCATACTTTTGATTGAGCAGTTTTGAAACACTCTGTCTGTAGAAAATGCAACTGGACATTCGTAGCGCTAAGTGGGTTATAGTGGAAAAAAGAATATGTTCAAATATAAACTACACAGAAGCATTGTATGAAACTTCTTTCTGTTCTGTGCATTCAACTAACAGAGTTGAACCTTACTTTTGATTGAGCCGTTCTGAAACCGTCTTTCTGTAGAAACTGCAATTGGACATTCTGAGCGCTAAGAGGCCTATATTGGGAAAAAGAATGTCTACAAATAAAAACTACACAGAAGAATTGTGTGAAACTACTTTCTGTTCTGTTTGTTCAACTAAAAGAGTTGAACCTTAGTTTTGATTGAGCCGTTCTGAAACACTCTTTCTGTAGAAAATGCAAGTGGAGATTCGGAGCGCTAAGAGGGTAATAGTGGAAAAAGGAATGTCTCCAAATATAAACTACACAGAATCATTCTGTGAAACTTCTTTCTGATCTGTGCATTCAGCTAACAGAGTTAAACCATACTTTTGATTGAGCAGATCTGAACACTCTTTCTGTAGAAAATGCAACTGGACATTTGGAGCGCTAAGAGAGTAGTAGTGGAAAAAGGAATATATTCAAATATAAACTACACAGAAGCATTCTGTGAAACTTCTTTCTGATCTGAGCATTCCGCTAACAGAGTTAAACCATACTTTTGATTGAGCAGTTTTGAAACACTCTGTCTGTAGAAAATGCAACTGGACATTCGTAGCGCTAAGTGGGTAATAGTGGAAAAAAGAATATGTTCAAATATAAACTACACAGAAGCATTGTATGAAACTTCTTTCTGTTCTGTGCATTCAACTAACAGAGTTGAAGCTTACTTTTGACTGAGCCTTTCTGAAACACTCTTTCTGTAGAAACTGCAATTGGACATTCTGAGCGCTAAGAGGCCTATATTGGGAAAAATAATATCTTCAAATAAAAACTACACAGAAGCATTGTGTGAAACTTATTTCTGATATGTTCATTAAACTAACAGAGTTAATCCATACTTTTGATTGCGCAGTTCCGAACACTCTTTCTGTAGAAAATGCAAGTGGACATTCGGAGCGCTAAGAGGGTAATAGTGGAAAAAGGAATATATTCAAATATAAACTACACAGTAGCATTCTGTGAAAATTCTTTCTGTTCTGTGCATTCAACTAACAGAGTTGAACCTTACTTTTGATTGAGCCGTTCTGAAACACTCTTTCTGTAGAAACTGCAATTGGACATGCTAAGCGCTAAGAGGCCTACATTGGGAAAAAAATATCTTCAAATAAAAACTACACAGATGCATTCTGTGAAACTTATTTCTGATCTGTAAATTCAGTTAACAGAGATAAAACATATTTTTCATTGAGCAGTTATGAAACACTCTTTTTGTAGAAAATGCAAGTGGAGATTCGGAGAGCTAAGAGGGTAATAGTGGAAAAAGGAATGTCTTCAAATATAAACTACACATAATCATTCGGTGAAACTTCTTTCTGATCTGAGCATTCAGCTAACAGAGTTAAACCATACTTTTGATTGAGCAGATCTGAACACTCTTTCTGTAGAAAATGCAACTGGACATTTGGAGCGCTAAGAGCGTAGTAGTGGAAAAAGGAATATATTCAAATATAAACTACACAGAAGCATTCTGTGAAACTTCTTTCTGATCTGAGCATTCAGCTAACAGAGTTAAACCATACTTTTGATTGAGCAATTTTGAAACACTCTGTCTGTAGAAAATGCAACTGGACATTCGTAGCGCTAAGTGGGTAATAGTGGAAAAAAGAATATGTTCAAATATAAACTACACAGAAGCATTGTATGAAACTTCTTTCTGTTCTGTGCATTCAACTAACAGAGTTGAACCTTACTTTTGATTGAGCCGTTCTGAAACACTCTTTCTGTAGAAACTGCAATTGGACATTCTGAGCGCTAAGAGGCCTATATTGGGAAAAAGAATGTCTACAAATAAAAACTACAGAGAAGAATTGTGTGAAACTTCTTTCTATTCTGTTTGTTCAACTAAAAGAGTTGACCCTTAGTTTTGATTGAGCCGTTCTGAAACACTCTTTCTGTAGAAAATGCAAGTGGAAATTCGGAGCGCTAAGAGGGTAATAGTGGAATAAGGAATGTCTCCAAATATAAACTACACAGAATAATTCTGTGAAACTTCTTTCTGATCTGTGCATTCAGCTAACAGAGTTAAACCATACTTTTGATTGAGCAGATCTGAACACTCTTTCTGTAGAAAATGCAACTGGACATTTGGAGCGCTAAGAGAGTAGTAGTGGAAAAAGGAATATATTCAAATATAAACTACACAGAAGCATTCTGTGAAACTTCTTTCTGATCTGAGCATTCAGCTAACATAGTTAAACCATACCTTTGATTGAACAGTTTTGAAACACTCTGTCTGTAGAAAATGCAACTGGACATTCGTAGCGCTAAGTGGGTAATAGTGGAAAAAAGAATATGTTGAAATATAAACTACACAGAAGCATTGTATGAAACTTCTTTCTGTTCTGTGCATTCAACTAACAGAGTTGAAGCTTACTTTTGACTGAGCCTTTCTGAAACACTCTTTCTGTAGAAACTGCAATTGGACATTCTGAGCGCTAAGAGGCCTCTATTGGGAAAAATAATAGCTTCAAATAAAAACTACACAGAAGCATTGTGTGAAACTTATTTCTGATATGTTCATTAAGCTAACAGAGTTAAACCATACTTTTGATTGCGCAGTTCTGAACACTCTTTCTGTAGAAAATGCAAGTGGACATTCGGAGCGCTAAGAGGGTAATAGTGGAAAAAGGAATATATTCAAATATAAACTACACAGTAGCATTCTGTGAAAATTCTTTCTGTTCTGTGCATTCAACTAACAGAGTTGAACCTTACTTTTGATTGAGCCGTACTGAAACACTCTTTCTGTAGAAACTGCAATTGGACATGCTAAGCGCTAAGAGGCCTACATTGGGAAAAAGAATATCTTCAAATAAAAACTACACAGATGCATTCTGTGAAACTTATTTCTGATCTGTAAATTCAGTTAACAGAGATAAAACATATTTTTGATTGAGCAGTTATGAAACACTCTTTTTGTAGAAAATGCAAGTGGAGATTCGGAGCGCTAAGAGGGTAATAGTGGAAAAACGAATGTCTTCAAATATAAACTACACAGAATCATTCGGTGAAACTTTTTTCTGATCTGTGAATTCAGCTAACAGAGTTAAACCATTCTTTTGATTGAGCAGATCTGAACACTCTTTCTGTTGAAAATGCAACTGGACATTTGGAGCGCTAAGAGCGTAGTAGTGGAAAAAGGAATATATTCAAATATAAACTACACAGAAGCATTCTGTGAAACTTCTTTCTGATCTGAGCATTCAGCTAACAGAGTTAAACCATACTTTTGATTGAGCAGTTTTGAAACACTCTGTCTGTAGAAAATGCAACTGGACATTCGTAGCGCTAAGTGGGTAATAGTGGAAAAAAGAATATGTTCAAATATAAACTACACAGAAGCATTGTATGAAACTACTTTCTGTTCTGTGCATTCAGCTAACAGAGTTGAACCTTACTTTTGATTGAGCCGTTCTGAAACACTCTTTCTGTTGAAACTGCAATTGGACATTCTGAGCACTAAGAGGCCTATATTGGGAAAAAGAATGTCTACAAATAAAAACTACTCAGAAGAATTGTGTGAAACTACTTTCTGTTCTGTTTGTTCAACTAAAAGAGTTGAACCTTAGATTTGATTGAGCCGTTCTGAAACACTCTTTCTGTAAAAAATGCAAGTGGAGATTCGGAGCGCTAAGAGGGTAATAGTGGAAAAACAATGTCTCCAAATATAAACTACACAGAATCATTCTGTGAAACTTCTTTCTGATCTGTGCATTCAGCTAACAGAGTTAAACCTTACTTTTGATTGAGCAGATCTGAACACTCTTTCTGTAGAAAATGCAACTGGACATTTCGAGCGCTAAGAGAGTAGTAGTGGAAAAAAGAATATATTCAAATATAAACTACACAGAAGCATTCTGTGAAACTTCTTTCTGATCTGAGCATTCAGCGAACAGAGTTAAACCATACTTTTGATTGAGCAGTTTTGAAACACTCTGTCTGTAGAAAATGCAACTGGACATTCGTAGCGCTAAGTGGGTAATAGTGGAAAAAAGAATATGTTCAAATATAAACTACACAGAAGCATTGTATGAAACTTCTTTCTGTTCTGTGCATTCAACTAACAGAGTTGAACCTTACTTTTGATTGAGCCGTTCTGAAACCGTCTTTCTGTAGAAACTGCAATTGGACATTCTGAGCGCTAAGAGGTCTATATTGGGAAAAAGAATGTCTACAAATAAAAACTACACAGAAGAATTGTGTGAAACTTCTTTCTGTTCTGTTTGTTCAACTAAAAGAGTTGAACCTTAGTTTTGATTGAGCCGTTCTGAAACACTCTTTCTGTAGAAAATGCAAGTGGAGATTCGGAGCGCTAAGAGGGTAATAGTGGAAAAAGGAATGTCTCCAAATATAAACTACACAGAATCATTCTGTGAAACTTCTTTCTGATCTGTGCATTCAGCTAACAGAGTTAAACCACACTTTTGATTGAGCAGATCTGAACACTCTTTCTGTAGAAAATGCAACTGGACATTTGGAGCGCTAAGAGAGTAGTAGTGGAAAAAGGAATATATTCAAATATAAACTACACAGAAGCATTCTGTGAAACTTTTTTCTGATCTGAGCATTCAGCTAACAGAGTTAAACCATACTTTGATTGAGCAGTTTTGAAACACTCTTTCTGTAGAAACTGCAATTGGACATTCTGAGCGCTAAGAGGCCTCTATTGGGAAAAATAATAGCTTCAAATAAAAACTACACAGAAGCATTGTGTGAAACTTATTTCTGATATGTTCATTAAGCTAACAGAGTTAAACCATACTTTTGATTGCGCAGTTCTGAACACTCTTTCTGTAGAAAATGCAAGTGGACATTCGGAGCGCTAAGAGGGTAATAGTGGAAAAAGGAATATATTCAAATATAAACTACACAGTAGCATTCTGTGAAAATTCTTTCTGTTCTGTGCATTCAACTAACAGAGTTGAACCTTACTTTTGATTGAGCCGTTCTGAAACACTCTTTCTGTAGAAACTGCAAATGGACATGCTAAGCGCTAAGAGGCCTACATTGGGAAAAAGAATATCTTCAAATAAAAACTACACAGATGCATTCTGTGAAACTTATTTCTGATCTGTAAATTCAGTTAACAGAGATAAAACATATTTTTGATTGAGCAGTTATGAAACACTCTTTTTGTAGAAAATGCAAGTGTAGATTCGGAGCGCTAAGAGGGTAATAGTGGAAAAAGGAATGTCTTCAAATATAAACTACACAGAATCATTCGGTGAAACTTCTTCCTGATCTGTGCATTCAGCTAACAGAGTTAAACCATAGTTTGATTGAGCAGATCTGAACACTCTTTCTGTTGAAAATGCAACTGGACATTTGGAGCGCTAAGAGCGTAGTAGTGGAAAAAGGAATATATTCAAATATAAACTACACAGAAGCATTCTGTGAAACTTCTTTCTGATCTGAGCATTCAGCTAACAGAGTTAAACCATATTTTGATTGAGCAGTTTTGAAACACTCTGTCTGTAGACAATGCAACTGAACATTCGTAGCGCTAAGTGGGTAATAGTGGAAAAAAGAATATGTTCAAATATAAACTACACAGCATCATTGTATGAAACTTCTTTCTGTTCTGTGCATTCAACTAACAGAGTTGAACCTTACTTTTGATTGAGCCGTTCTGAAACACTCTTTCTGTAGAAACTGCAATTGGACATTCTGAGCGCTAAGAGGCCTCTATTGGGAAAAATAATATCTTCAAATAAAAACTACACAGAAGCATTGTGTGAAACTTATTTCTGATATGTTCAATAAGCTAACAGAGTTAAACCATACTTTTGATTGCGCAGTTCTGAACACTCTTTCTGTAGAAAATGCAAGTGGACATTCGGAGCGCTAAGAGGGTAATAGTGGAAAAAGGAATATATTCAAATATAAACTACACAGTAGCATTCTGTGAAAATTCTTTCTGTTCTGTGCATTCAACTAACAGAGTTGAACCTTACTTTTGATTGAGCCGTACTGAAACACTCTTTCTGTAGAAACTGCAATTGGACATGCTAAGCGCTAAGAGGCCTACATTGGGAAAAAGAATATCTTCAAATAAAAACTACACAGATGCATTCTGTGAAACTTATTTCTGATCTGTAAATTCAGTTAACAGAGATAAAACATATTTTTGATTGAGCAGTTATGAAACTCTCTTTTTGTAGAAAATGCAAGTGGAGATTCGGAGCGCTAAGAGGGTAATAGTGGAAAAACGAATGTCTTCAAATATAAACTACACAGAATCATTCGGTGAAACTTTTTTCTGATCTGTGAATTCAGCTAACAGAGTTAAACCATTCTTTTGATTGAGCAGATCTGAACACTCTTTCTGTTGAAAATGCAACTGGACATTTGGAGCGCTAAGAGCGTAGTAGTGGAAAAAGGAATATATTCAAATATAAACTACACAGAAGCATTCTGTGAAACTTCTTTCTGATCTGAGCATTCAGCTAACAGAGTTAAACCATACTTTTGATTGAGCAGTTTTGAAACACTCTGTCTGTAGAAAATGCAACTGGACATTTGGAGCGCTAAGAGCGTAGTAGTGGAAAAAGGAATATATTCAAATATAAACTACACAGAAGCATTCTGTGAAACTTCTTTCTGATCTGAGCATTCAGCTAACAGAGTTAAACCATATTTTGATTGAGCAGTTTTGAAACACTCTGTCTGTAGACAATGCAACTGAACATTCGTAGCGCTAAGTGGGTAATAGTGGAAAAAAGAATATGTTCAAATATAAACTACACAGCATCATTGTATGAAACTTCTTTCTGTTCTGTGCATTCAACTAACAGAGTTGAACCTTACTTTTGATTGAGCCGTTCTGAAACACTCTTTCTGTAGAAACTGCAATTGGACATTCTGAGCGCTAAGAGGCCTATATTGGGAAAATGAATGTCTACAAATAAAAACTACACAGAAGAATTGTGTGAAACTTCTTTCTGTTCTGTTTGTTCAACTAAAAGAGTTGAACCTTAGTTTTGATTGAGCCATTCTGAAACACTCTTTCTGTAGAAAATGCAAGTGGAGATTCGGAGCGCTAAGAGGGTAATAGTGGAAAAAGGAATGTCTCCAAATATAAACTACACAGAATCATTCTGTGAAACTTCTTTCTGATCTGTGCATTCAGCTAACAGTGTTAAACCATACTTTTGATTGAGCAGATCTGAACACTCTTTCTGTAGAAAATGCAACTGGACATTTGGAGCGCTAAGAGAGTAGTAGTGGAAAAAGGAATATATTCAAATATAAACTACACAGAAGCATTCTGTGAAACTTCTTTCTGATCTGAGCATTCAGCTAACAGAGTTAAACCATACTTTTGATTGAGCAGTTTTGAAACACTCTGTCTGTAGAAATTGCAACTGGACATTCGTAGCGCTAAGTGGGTAATAGTGGAAAAAAGAATATGTTCAAATATAAACTACACAGAAGCATTGTATGAAACTTCTTTCTGTTCTGTGCATTCAACTAACAGAGTTGAACCTTACTTTTGATTGAGCCTTTCTGAAACACTCTTTCTGTAGAAACTGCAATTGGACATTCTGAGCGCTAAGAGGCCTCTATTGGGAAAAATAATATCTTCAAATAAAAACTACACAGAAGCATTGTGTGAAACTTATTTCTGATATGTTCAATAAGCTAACAGAGTTAAACCATACTTTTGATTGCGCAGTTCTGAACACTCTTTCTGTAGAAAATGCAAGTGGACATTCGGAGCGCTAAGAGTGTAATAGTGGAAAAAGGAATATATTCAAATATAAACTACACAGTAGCATTCTGTGAAAATTCTTTCTGTTCTGTGCATTCAACTAACAGAGTTGAACCTTACTTTTGATTGAGCCGTTCTAAAACACTCTTTCTGTAGAAACTGCAATGGGACATGCTAAGCGCTAAGAGGCCTACATTGGGAAAAAGAATATCTTCAAATAAAAACTACACAGATGCATTCTGTGAAACTTATTTCTGATCTGTAAATTCATTTAACAGAGATAAAACATATTTTTGATTGAGCAGTTATGAAACACTATTTTTGTAGAAAATGCAAGTGGAGATTCGGAGCGCTAAGTGGGTAATAGTGGAAAAAGGAATGTCTTCAAATATAAACTACACAGAATCATTCCGTGAAACTTCATTCTGATCTGTGCATTCAGCTAACAGAGTTAAACCATACTTTTGATTGAGTAGATCTGAACACTCTTTCTGTTGAAAATGCAACTGGACATTTGGAGCGCTAAGAGCGTAGTAGTGGAAAAAGAATATATTCAAATATAAACTACACAGAAGCATTCTGTGAAACTTCTTTCTGATCTGAGCATTCAGCTAACAGAGTTAAACCATACTTTTGATTGAGCAGTTTTGAAACACTCTGTCTGTAGACAATGGAACTGGACATTCGTAGCGCTAAGTGGGTAATAGTGGAAAAAAGAATATGTTCAAATATAAACTACACAGAAGCATAGTATGAAACTTCTTTCTGTTCTGTGCATTCAACTAACAGAGTTGAACCTTACTTTTGATTGAGCCGTTCTGAAACACTCTTTCTGTAGAAACTGCAATTGGACATTCTGAGCGCTAAGATGCCTATATTGGGAAAAAGAATGTCTACAAATAAAAACTACACAGAAGAATTGTGTGAAACTTCTTTCTGTACTGTTTGTTCAACTAAAAGAGTTGAACCTTAGTTTTGATTGAGCCGTTCTGAAACACTCTTTCTGTAGAAAATGCAAGTGGAGATTCGGAGCGCTAAGGGGGTAATAGTGGAAAAAGGAATGTCTCCAAATATAAACTACACAGAATCATTCTGTGAAACTTCTTTCTGATCTGTGCATTCAGCTAACAGAGTTAAACCATACATTTGATTGAGCAGATCTGAACACTCTTTCTGTAGAAAATGCAACTGGACATTTGGAGCGCTAAGAGAGTAGTAGTGGAAAAAGTAATATATTCAAATATAAACTACACAGAAGCATTCTGTGAATCTTCTTTCTGATCTGAGCATTCAGCTAACAGAGTTAAACCATACTTTTGATTGAGCAGTTTTGAAACACTCGGTCTGTAGAAAATGCAACTGGACATTCGTAGCGCTAAGTGGGTAATAGTGGAAAAAAGAATATGTTCAAATATAAACTACACAGAAGCATCGTATGAAACTACTTTCTGTTCTGTGCATTCAACTAACAGAGTTGAACCATACTTTTGATTGAGCCTTTCTGAAACACTCTTTCTGTAGAAACTGCAATTGGACATTCTGAGCGCTAAGAGGCCTCTATTGGGAAAAATAATATCTTCAAATAAAAACTACACAGAAGCATTGTATGAATCTTATTTCTGATATGTTCAATAAGCTAACAGATTTAAACCATACTTTTGATTGCGCAGTTCTGAACACTCTTTCTGTAGAAAATGCAAGTGGACATTCGGAGCGCTAAGAGGGTAATAGTGGAAAAAGGAATATATTCAAATATAAACTACACAGTAGCATTCTGTGAAAATTCTTTCTGTTCTGTGCATTCAACTAACAGAGTTGAACCTTACTATTGATTGAGCCGTTCTGAAACACTCTTTCTGTAGAAACTGCAATTGGACATGCTAAGCGCTAAGAGGCATACATTGGGAAAAATAATATCTTCAAATAAAAACTACACAGATGAATTCTGTGAAACTTATTTCTGATCTGTAAATTCAGTTAACAGAGATAAAACATATTTTTGATTGAGCAGTTATGAAACACTCTTTTTGTAGAAAATCCAAGTGGAGATTCGGAGCGCTAAGAGGGTAATAGTGGAAAAAGGAATGTCTTCAAATATAAACTACACAGAATCATTCGGTGAAACTTCTTTCTGATCTGTGCATTCAGCTAACAGAGTTAAACCATACTTTTGATTGAGCAGATCTGAACACTCTTTCTGTTGAAAATGCAACTGGACATTTGGAGCGCTAAGAGCGTAGTAGTGGAAAAAGGAATATATTCAAATATAAACTACACAGAAGCATTCTGTGAAACTTCTTTCTGATCTGAGCATTCAGCTAACAGAGTTAAACCATACTTTTGATTGAGCAGTTTTGAAACACTCTGTCTGTAGACAATGGAAATGGACATTCGTAGCGCTAAGTGGGTAATAGTGGAAAAAAGAATATGTTCAAATATAAACTACACAGAAGCATAGTATGAAACTTCTTTCTGTTCTGTGCATTCAACTAACAGAGTTGAACCTTACTTTTGATTGAGCCGTTCTGAAACACTCTTTCTGTAGAAACTGCAATTGGACATTCTGAGCGCTAAGATGCCTATATTGGGAAAAAGAATGTCTACAAATAAAAACTACACAGAAGAATTGTGTGAAACTTCTTTCTGTTCTGTTTGTTCAACTAAAAGAGTTGAACCTTAGTTTTGATTGAGCCGTTCTGAAACACTCTTTCTGTAGAAAATGCAAGTGGAGATTCGGAGCGCTAAGGGGGTAATAGTGGAAAAAGGAATGTCTCCAAATATAAACTACACAGAATCATTCTGTGAAACTTCTTTCTGATCTGTGCATTCAGCTAACAGAGTTAAACCATACATTTGATTGAGCAGATCTGAACACTCTTTCTGTAGAAAATGCAACTGGACATTTGGAGCGCTAAGAGAGTAGTAGTGGAAAAAGTAATATATTCAAATATAAACTACACAGAAGCATTCTGTGAATCTTCTTTCTGATCTGAGCATTCAGCTAACAGAGTTAAACCATACTTTTGATTGAGCAGTTTTGAAACACTCGGTCTGTAGAAAATGCAACTGGACATTCGTAGCGCTAAGTGGGTAATAGTGGAAAAAAGAATATGTTCAAATATAAACTACACAGAAGCATCGTATGAAACTACTTTCTGTTCTGTGCATTCAACTAACAGAGTTGAACCATACTTTTGATTGAGCCTTTCTGAAACACTCTTTCTGTAGAAACTGCAATTGGACATTCTGAGCGCTAAGAGGCCTCTATTGGGAAAAATAATATCTTCAAATAAAAACTACACAGAAGCATTGTATGAAACTTATTTCTGATATGTTCAATAAGCTAACAGAGTTAAACCATACTTTTGATTGCGCAGTTCTGAACACTCTTTCTGTAGAAAATGCAAGTGGACATTCGGAGCGCTAAGAGGGTAATAGTGGAAAAAGGAATATATTCAAATATAAACTACACAGTAGCATTCTGTGAAAATTCTTTCTGTTCTGTGCATTCAACTAACAGAGTTGAACCTTACTATTGATTGAGCCGTTCTGAAACACTCTTTCTGTAGAAACTGCAATTGGACATGCTAAGCGCTAAGAGGCCTACATTGGGAAAAATAATATCTTCAAATAAAAACTACACAGATGAATTCTGTGAAACTTATTTCTGATCTGTAAATTCAGTTAACAGAGATAAAACATATTTTTGATTGAGCAGTTATGAAACACTCTTTTTGTAGAAAATGCAAGTGGAGATTCGGAGCGCTAAGAGGGTAATAGTGGAAAAAGGAATGTCTTCAAATATAAACTACACAGAATCATTCGGTGAAACTTCTTTCTGATCTGTGCATTCAGCTAACAGAGTTAAACCATACTTTTGATTGAGCAGATCTGAACACTCTTTCTGTTGAAAATGCAACTGGACATTTTGAGCGCTAAGAGCGTAGTAGTGGAAAAAGGAATATATTCAAATATAAACTACACAGAAGCATTCTGTGAAACTTCTTTCTGATCTGAGCATTCAGCTAACAGAGTTAAACCATACTTTTGATTGAGCAGTTTTGAAACACTCTGTCTGTAGACAATGGAACTGGATATTCGTAGCGCTAAGTGGGTAATAGTGGAAAAAAGAATATGTTCAAATATAAACTACACAGAAGCATAGTATGAAACTTCTTTCTGTTCTGTGCATTCAACTAACAGAGTTGAACCTTACTTTTGATTGAGCCGTTCTGAAACACTCTTTCTGTAGAAACTGCAATTGGACATTCTGAGCGCTAAGATGCCTATATTGGGAAAAAGAATGTCTACAAATAAAAACTACACAGAAGAATTGTGTGAAACTTCTTTCTGTTCTGTTTGTTCAACTAAAAGAGTTGAACCTTAGTTTTGATTGAGCCGTTCTTAAACACTCTTTCTGTAGAAAATGCAAGTGGAGTTTCGGAGCGCTAAGGGGGTAATAGTGGAAAAAGGAATGTCTCCAAATATAAACTACACAGAATCATTCTGTGAAACTTCTTTCTGATCTGTGCATTCAGCTAACAGAGTTAAACCATACATTTGATTGAGCAGATCTGAACACTCTTTCTGTAGAAAATGCAACTGGACATTTGGATCGCTAAGAGAGTAGTAGTGGAAAAAGAAATATATTCAAATATAAACTACACAGAAGCATTCTGTGAAACTTCTTTCTGATCTGAGCATTCAGCTAACAGAATTAAACCATACTTTTGATTGAGCAGTTTTGAAACACTCGGTCTGTAGAAAATGCAACTGGACATTCGTAGCGCTAAGTGGGTAATAGTGGAAAAAAGAATATGTTCAAATATAAACTACACAGAAGCATCGTATGAAACTACTTTCTGTTCTGTGCATTCAACTAACAGAGTTGAACCTTACTTTTGATTGAGCCTTTCTGAAACACTCTTTCTGTAGAAACTGCAATTGGACATTCTGAGCGCTAAGAGGCCTCTATTGGGAAAAATAATATCTTCAAATAAAAACTACACAGAAGCATTGTGTGAAACTTATTTCTGATATGTTCAATAAGCTAACAGAGTTTAAACCATACTTTTGATTGCGCAGTTCTGAACACTCTTTCTGTAGAAAATGCAAGTGGACATTCCGAGCGCTAAGAGGGTAATAGTGGAAAAAGGAATATATTCAAATATAAACTACACAGTAGCATTCTGTGAAAATTCTTTCTGTTCTGTGCATTCAACTAACAGAGTTGAACCTTACTTTTGATTGAGCCGTACTGAAACACTCTTTCTGTAGAAACTGCAATTGGACATGCTAAGCGCTAAGAGGCCTACATTGGGAAAAAGAATATCTTCAAATAAAAACTACACAGATGCATTCTGTGAAACTTATTTCTGATCTGTAAATTCAGTTAACAGAGATAAAATATATTTTTGATTGAGCAGTTATGAAACACTCTTTTTGTAGAAAATGCAAGTGGAGATTCGGAGCGCTAAGAGGGTAATAGTGGAAAAAGGAATGTCTTCAAATATAAACTACACAGAATCATTCGGTGAAACTTTTTTCTGATCTGTGAATTCAGCTAACAGAGTTAAACCATTCTTTTGATTGAGCAGATCTGAACACTCTTTCTGTTGAAAATGCAACTGGACATTTGGAGCGCTAAGAGCGTAGTAGTGGAAAAAGGAATATATTCAAATATAAACTACACAGAAGCATTCTGTGAAACTTCTTTCTGATCTGAGCATTCAGCTAACAGAGTTAAACCATACTTTTGATTGAGCAGTTTTGAAACACTCTGTCTGTAGAAAATGCAACTGGACATTCGTAGCGCTAAGTGGGTAATAGTGGAAAAAAGAATATGTTCAAATATAAACTACACAGAAGCATTGTATGAAACTTCTTTCTGTTCTGTGCATTCAGCTAACAGAGTTGAACCTTACTTTTGATTGAGCCGTTCTGAAACACTCTTTCTGTTGAAACTGCAATTGGACATTCTGAGCACTAAGAGGCCTATATTGGGAAAAAGAATGTCTACAAATAAAAACTACTCAGAAGAATTGTGTGAAACTACTTTCTGTTCTGTTTGTTCAACTAAAAGAGTTGAACCTTAGATTTGATTGAGCCGTTCTGAAACACTCTTTCTGTAGAAAATGCAAGTGGAGTTTCGGAGCGCTAAGAGGGTAATAGTGGAAAAAGCAATGTCTCCAAATATAAACTACACAGAATCATTCTGTGAAACTTCTTTCTGATCTGTGCATTCAGCTAACAGAGTTAAACCATACTTTTGATTGAGCAGATCTGAACACTCTTTCTGTAGAAAATGCAACTGGACATTTCGAGCGCTAAGAGAGTAGTAGTGGAAAAAAGAATATATTCAAATATAAACTACACAGAAGCATTCGGTGAAACTTCTTTCTGATCTGAGCATTCAGCTAACAGAGTTAAACCATACTTTTGATTGAGCAGTTTTGAAACACTCTGTCTGTAGAAAATGCAACTGGACATTCGTAGCGCTAAGTGGGTAATAGTGGAAAAAAGAATATGTTGAAATATAAACTACACAGAAGCATTGTATGCAACTTCTTTCTGTTCTGTGCATTCAACTAACAGAGTTGAAGCTTTCTTTTGACTGAGCCTTTCTGAAACACTCTTTCTGTAGAAACTGCAATTGGACATTCTGAGCGCTAAGAGGCCTCTATTGGGAAAAATAATATCTTCAAATAAAAACTACACAGAAGCATTGTGTGAAACTTATTTCTGATATGTTCATTAAGCTAACAGAGTTAAACCATACTTTTGATTGCGCAGTTCTGAACACTCTTTCTGTAGAAAATGCAAGTGGACATTCGGAGCGCTAAGAGGGTAATAGTGGAAAAAGGAATATATTCAAATATAAACTACACAGTAGCATTCTGTGAAAATTCTTTCTGTTCTGTGCATTCAACTAACAGAGTTGAACCTTACTTTTGATTGAGCCGTTCTGAAACACTCTTTCTGTAGAAACTGCAATTGGACATTCTGAGCGCTAAGAGGCCTATATTGGGAAAAAGAATGTCTACAAATAAAAACTAAACAGAAGAATTGTGTGAAACTCCTTTCTGTTCTGTTTGTTCAACTAAAAGAGTTGAAACTTAGTTTTGATTGAGCCATTCTGAAACACTCTTTCTGTAGAAAATGCAAGTGGAGATTCGGAGCGCTAAGAGGGTAATAGTGGAAAAAGGAATGTCTTCAAATATAAACTACACAGAATCATTCGGTGAAACTTCTTCCTGATCTGTGCATTCAGCTAACAGAGTTAAACCATAGTTTGATTGAGCAGATCTGAACACTCTTTCTGTTGAAAATGCAACTGGACATTTGGAGCGCTAAGAGCGTAGTAGTGAAAAAAGGAATATATTCAAATATAAACTACACAGAAGCATTCTGTGAAACTTCTTTCTGATCTGAGCATTCAGCTAACAGAGTTAAACCATATTTTGATTGAGCAGTTTTGAAACACTCTGTCTGTAGACAATGCAACTGGACATTCGTAGCGCTAAGTGGGTAATAGTGGAAAAAAGAATATGTTCAAATATAAACTACACAGAATCATTGTATGAAACTTCTTTCTGTTCTGTGCATTCAACTAACAGAGTTGAACCTTACTTTTGATTGAGCCGTTCTGAAACACTCTTTCTGTAGA
This sequence comes from Symphalangus syndactylus, assembly GCF_028878055.3. Classification (NCBI taxonomy): domain Eukaryota; kingdom Metazoa; phylum Chordata; class Mammalia; order Primates; family Hylobatidae; genus Symphalangus; species Symphalangus syndactylus. Next base: position 13,069,081 of record NC_072447.2, on the reverse strand, counting down.
AACTGCAATTGGACATTCTGAGCGCTAAGAGGCCTATATTGGGAAAAAGAATGTCTACAAATAAAAACTACACAGAAGAATTGTGTGAAACTTCTTTCTGTTCTGTTTGTTCAACTAAAAGAGTTGAACCTTAGTTTTGATTGAGCCATTCTGAAACACTCTTTCTGTAGAAAATTCAAGTGGAGATTCGGAGCGCTAAGAGGGTAATAGTGGAAAAAGGAATGTCTCCAAATATAAACTACACAGAATCATTCTGTGAAACTTCTTTCTGATCTGTGCATTCAGCTAAAAGTGTTAAACCATACTTTTGATTGAGCAGATCTGAACACTCTTTCTGTAGAAAATGCAACTGGACATTTGGAGCGCTAAGAGAGTAGTAGTGGAAAAAGGAATATATTCAAATATAAACTACACAGAAGCATTCTGTGAAACTTCTTTCTGATCTGAGCATTCAGCTAACAGAGTTAAACCATACTTTTGATTGAGCAGTTTTGAAACACTCTGTCTGTAGAAAATGCAACTGGACATTCGTAGCGCTAAGTGGGTAATAGTGGAAAAAAGAATATGTTCAGATATAAACTACACAGAAGCATTGTATGAAACTTCTTTCTGTTCTGTGCATTCAACTAACAGAGTTGAACCTTACTTTTGATTGAGCCTTTCTGAAACACTCTTTCTGTAGAAACTGCAATTGGACATTCTGAGTGCTAAGAGGCCTCTATTGGGAAAAATAATATCTTCAAATAAAAACTACACAGAAGCATTGTGTGAAACTTATTTCTGATATTTTCATTAAGCTAACAGAGTTAAACCATACTTTTGATTGCGCAGTTCTGAACACTCTTTCTGTAGAAAATGCAAGTGGACATTCGGAGCGCTAAGAGGGTAATAGTGGAAAAAGGAATATATTCAAATATAAACTACACAGTAGCATTCTGTGAAAATTCTTTCTGTTCTGTGCATTCAACTAACAGAATTGAACCTTACTTTTGATTGAGCCGTTCTAAAACACTCTCTCTGTAGAAACTGCAATGGGACATGCTAAGCGCTAAGAGGCCTACATTAGGAAAAAGAATAACTTCAAATAAAAACTACACAGATGCATTCTGTGAAACTTATTTCTGATCTGTTAATTCTGTTAACAGAGATAAAACATATTTTTGATTGAGCAGTTATGAAACACTCTTTTTGTAGAAAATGCAAGTGGAGATTCGGAGCGCTAAGAGGGTAATAGTGGAAAAAGAAATGTCTTCAAATATAAACTACACAGAATCATTCGGTGAAACTTCATTCTGATCTGTGCATTCAGCTAACAGAGTTAAACCATACTTTTGATTGAGCAGATCTGAACACTCTTTCTGTTGAAAATGCAACTGGACATTTGGAGCGCTAAGAGCGTAGTAGTGGAAAAAGGAATATATTCAAATATAAACTACACAGAAGCATTCTGTGAAACTTCTTTCTGATCTGAGCATTCAGCTAACAGAGTTAAACCATACTTTTCATTGAGCAGTTTTGAAACACTCTGTCTGTAGACAATGGAACTGGACATTCGTAGCGCTAAGTGGGTAATAGTGGAAAAAAAATATGTTCAAATATAAACTACACAGAAGCATAGTATGAAACTTCTTTCTGTTCTGTGCATTCAACTAACAGAGTTGAACCTTACTTTTGATTGAGCCGTTCTGAAACACTCTTTCTGTAGAAACTGCAATTGGACATTCTGAGCGCTAAGATGCCTATATTGGGAAAAAGAATGTCTACAAATAAAAACTACACAGAAGAATTGTGTGAAACTTCTTTCTGTTCTGTTTGTTCAACTAAAAGAGTTGAACCTTAGTTTTGATTGAGCCGTTCTGAAACACTCTTTCTGTAGAAAATGCAAGTGGAGATTCGGAGCGCTAAGGGGGTAATAGTGGAAAAAGGAATGTCTCCAAATATAAACTACACAGAATCATTCTGTGAAACTTCTTTCTGATCTGTGCATTCAGCTAACAGAGTTAAACCATACATTTGATTGAGCAGATCTGAACACTCTTTCTGTAGAAAATGCAACTGGACATTGTTAGCGCTAAGTGGGTAATAGTGGAAAAAAGAATATGTTCAAATATAAACTACACAGAAGCATTGTATGAAACTTCTTTCTGTTCCGTGCATTCAACTAACAGAGTTGAACCTTACTTTTGATTGAGCCTATCTGAAAAACTCTTTCTGTAGAAACTGCAATTGGACATTCTGAGCGCTAAGAGGCCTCTATTGGGAAAAATAATATCTTCAAATAAAAACTACACAGAAGCATTGTGTGAAACTTATTTCTGATATGTTCATTAAGCTAACAGAGTTAAACCATACTTTTGATTGCGCAGTTCTGAACACTCTTTCTGTAGAAAATGCAAGTGGACATTCGGAGCGCTAAGAGGGTAATAGTGGAAAAAGGAATATATTCAAATATAAACTACACAGTAGCATTCTGTGAAAATTCTTTCTGTTCTGTGCATTCAACTAACAGAGTTGAACCTTACTTTTGATTGAGCCGTTCTGAAACACTCTTTCTGTAGAAACTGCAATTGGACATGCTAAGCGCTAAGAGGCCTACATTGGGAAAAAGAATATCTTCAAATAAAAACTACACAGATGCATTCTGTGAAACTTTTTTCTGATCTGTAAATTCAGTTCACAGAGATAAAACATATTTTTGATTGAGCAGTTATGAAACACTCTTTTTGTAGAAAATGCAAGTGGAGATTCGGAGCGCTAAGAGGGTAATAGTGGAAAAAGGAATGTCTTCAAATATAAACTACACAGAATCATTCGGTGAAACTTCTTTCTGATCTGTGCATTCAGCTAACAGAGTTAAACCATACTTTTGATTGAGCAGATCTGAACACTCTTTCTGTAGAAAATGCAACTGGACATTTGGAGCGCTAAGAGAGTAGTAGTGGAAAAAGGAATATATTCAAATATAAACTACACAGAAGCATTCTGTGAAACTTCTTTCTGATCTGAGCATTCAGCTAACAGAGTTAAACCATACTTTTGATTGAGCAGTTTTGAAACACTCTGTCTGTAGAAAATGCAACTGGACATTTTTAGTGCTAAGTGGGTAATAGTGGAAAAAAGAATATGTTCAAATATAAACTACACAGTAGCATTCTGTGAAAATTCTTCCTGTTCTGTGCATTCAACTAACAGAGTTGAACCTTACTTTTGATTGAGCCGTTCTGAAACACTCTTTCTGTAGAAACTGCAATTGGACATGCTAAGCGCTAAGAGGCCTACATTGGGAAAAAGAATATCTTCAAATAAAAACTACACAGATGCATTCTGTGAAACTTATTTCTGATCTGTAAATTCAGTTAACAGAGATAAAACATATTTTTGATTGAGCAGTTATGAAACACTCTTTTTGTAGAAAATGCAAGTGGAGATTCGGAGCGCTAAGAGGGTAATAGTGGAAAAAGGAATGTCTTCAAATATAAACTACACAGAATCATTCGGTGAAACTTCTTCCTGATCTGTGCATTCAGCTAACAGAGTTAAACCATAGTTTGATTGAGCAGATCTGAACACTCTTTCTGTTGAAAATGCAACTGGACATTTGGAGCGCTAAGAGCGTAGTAGTGGAAAAAGGAATATATTCAAATATAAACTACACAGAAGCATTCTGTGAAACTTCTTTCTGATCTGAGCATTCAGCTAACAGAGTTAAACCATATTTTGATTGAGCAGTTTTGAAACACTCTGTCTGTAGACAATGCAACTGGACATTCGTAGCGCTAAGTGGGTAATAGTGGAAAAAAGAATATGTTCAAATATAAACTACACAGAATCATTGTATGAAACTTCTTTCTGTTCTGTGCATTCAACTAACAGAGTTGAACTTTACTTTTGATTGAGCCGTTCTGAAACACTCTTTCTGTAGAAACTGCAATTGGACATTCTGAGCGCTAAGAGGCCTATATTGGGAAAAAGAATGTCTACAAATAAAAACTACACAGAAGAATTGTGTGAAACTTCTTTCTGTTCTGTTTGTTCAACTAAAAGAGTTTAACCTTAGTTTTGATTGAGCCATTCTGAAACACTCTTTCTGTAGAAAATGCAAGTGGAGATTCGGAGCGCTAAGAGGGTAATAGTGGAAAAAGGAATGTCTCCAAATATAAACTACACAGAATCATTCTGTGAAACTTCTTTCTGATCTGTGCATTCAGCTAACAGAGTTAAACCATACATTTGATTGAGCAGATCTGAACAATCTTTCTGTAGAAAATGCAACTGGACATTTGGAGCGCTAAGAGAGTAGTAGTGGAAAAAGAAATATATTCAAATATAAACTACACAGTAGCATTCTGTGAGACTTCTTTCTGATCTGAGCATTCAGCTAACAGAGTTAAACCATACTTTTGATTGAGCAGTTTTGAAACACTCGGTCTGTAGAAAATGCAACTGGACATTCGTAGCGCTAAGTGGGTAATAGTGGAAAAAAGAATATGTTCAAATATAAACTACACAGAAGCATCGTATGAAACTACTTTCTGTTCTGTGCATTCAACTAACAGAGTTGAACCATACTTTTGATTGAGCCTTTTTGAAACACTCTTTCTGTAGAAACTGCAATTGGACATTCTGAGCGCTAAGAGGCCTCTATTGGGAAAAATAATATCTTCAAATAAAAACTACACAGAAGCATTGTATGAAACTTATTTCTGATATGTTCAATAAGCTAACAGAGTTAAACCATACTTTTGATTGCGCAGTTCTGAACACTCTTTCTGTAGAAAATGCAAGTGGACATTCGGAGCGCTAAGAGGGTAATAGTGGAAAAAGGAATATATTCAAATATAAACTACACAGTAGCATTCTGTGAAAATTCTTTCTGTTCTGTGCATTCAACTAACAGAGTTGAACCTTACTATTGATTGAGCCGTTCTGAAACACTCTTTCTGTAGAAACTGCAATTGGACATGCTAAGCGCTAAGAGGCCTACATTGGGAAAAATAATATCTTCAAATAAAAACTACACAGATGCATTCTGTGGAACTTATTTCTGATCTGTAAATTCAGTTAACAGAGATAAAACATATTTTTGATTGAGCAGTTATGTAACACTCTTTTTGTAGAAAATGCAAGTGGAGATTCGGAGCGCTAAGAGGGTAATAGTGGAAAAAGGAATGTCTTCAAATATAAAATACACAGAATCATTCGGTGAAACTTCTTTCTGATCTGTGCATTCAGCTAACAGAGTTAAACCATACTTTTGATTGAGCAGATCTGAACACTCTTTTTGTTGAAAATGCAACTGGACATTTGGAGCGCTAAGAGCGTAGTAGTGGAAAAAGGAATATATCCAAATATAAACTACACAGAAGCATTCTGTGAAACTTCTTTCTGATCTGAGCATTCAGCTAACAGAGTTAAACCATACTTTTGATTGAGCAGTTTTGAAACACTCTGTCTGTAGAAAATGCAACTGGACATTCGTAGCGCTAAGTGGGTAATAGTGGAAAAAAGAATATGTTCAAATATAAACTACACAGAAGCATTGTATGAAACTTCTTTCTGTTCTGTGCATTCAACTAACAGAGTTGAACCTTACTTTTGATTGAGCCGTTCTGAAACACTCTTTCTGTAGAAACTGCAATTGGACATTCTGAGCGCTAAGAGGCCTATATTGGGAAAAAGAATGTCTACAAATAAAAACTACACAGAAGAATTGTGTGAAACTTCTTTCTGTTCTGTTTGTTCAACTAAAAGAGTTGAACCTTAGTTTTGATTGAGCCGTTCTGAAACAATCTTTCTCTAGAAAATGCAAGTGGAGATTCGGAGCGCTAAGAGGGTAATAGTGGAAAAAGGAATGTCTCCAAATATAAACTACACAGAATCATTCTGTGAAACTTCTTTCTGATCTGTGCATTCAGCTAACAGAGGTAAACCATACTTTTGATTGAGCAGATCTGAACACTCTTTCTGTTGAAAATGCAACTGGACATTTGGAGCGCTAAGAGCGTAGTAGTGGAAAAAGGAATATATTCAAATATAAACTACACAGAAGCATTCTGTGAAACTTCTTTCTGATCTGAGCATTCAGCTAACAGAGTTAAACCATACTTTTGATTGAGCAGTTTTGAAACACTCTGTCTGTAGAAAATGCAACTGGACATTCGTAGCGCTAAGTGGGTAATAGTGGAAAAAAGAATATGTTCAAATATAAACTACACAGAAGCATTGTATGAAACTTCTTTCTGTTCTGTGCATTCAACTAACAGAGTTGAACCTTACTTTTGATTGAGCCTTTCTGAAACACTCTTTCTGTAGAAACTGCAATTGGACATTCTGAGCGCTAAGAGGCCTCTATTGGGAAAAATAATATCTTCAAATAAAAACTACACGGAAGCATTGTGTGAAACTTATTTCTGATATGTTCATTAAGCTAACAGAGTTAAACCATGCTTTTGATTGCGCAGTTCTGAACACTCTTTCTGTAGAAAATGCAAGTGGACATTCGGAGCGCTAAGAGGGTAATAGTGGAAAAAGGAATATATTCAAATATAAACTACACAGTAGCATTCTGTGAAAATTCTTTCTGTTCTGTGCATTCAACTAACAGAGTTGAACCTTACTTTTGATTGAGCCGTTCTGAAACACTCTTTCTGTAGAAACTGCAATTGGACATGCTAAGCGCTAAGAGGCCTACATTGGGAAAAAGAATATCTTCAAATAAAAACTACACAGATGCATTCTGTGAAACTTATTTCTGATCTGTAAATTCAGTTAACAGAGATAAAACATATTTTTGATTGAGCAGTTATGAAACACTCTTTTTGTAGAAAATGCAAGTGGAGATTCGGAGCGCTAAGAGGGTAATAGTGGAAAAAGGAATGTCTTCAAATATAAACTACACAGAATCATTCGGTGAAACTTTTCTGATCTGTGCATTCAGCTAACAGAGTTAAACCATACTTTTGATTGAGCACATCTGAACACTCTTTCTGTTGAAAATGCAACTGGACATTTGGAGCGCTAAGAGCGTAGTAGTGGAAAAAGGAATATATTCAAATATAAACTACACAGAAGCATTCTGTGAAACTTCTTTCTGATCTGAGCATTCAGCTAACAGAGTTAAACCATACTTTTGATTGAGCAGTTTTGAAACACTCTGTCTGTAGAAAATGCAACTGGACATTCGTAGCGCTAAGTGGGTAATAGTGGAAAAAAGAATATGTTCAAATATAAACTACACAGAAGCATTGTATGAAACTTCTTTCTGTTCTGTGCATTCAACTAACAGAGTTGAACCTTACTTTTGATTGAGCCGTTCTGAAACACTCTTTCTGTAGAAACTGCAATTGGACATTCTGAGCGCTAAGAGGCCTATATTGGGAAAAAGAATGTCTACAAATAATAACTACACAGAAGAATTGTGTGAAACTTCTTTCTGTACTGTTTGTTCAACTAAAAGAGTTGAACCTTAGTTTTGATTGAGCCGTTCTGAAACACTCTTTCTGTAGAAAATTCAAGTGGAGATTCGGAGCGCTAAGAGGGTAATAGTGGAAAAAGGAATGTCTCCAAATATAAACTACACAGAATCATTCTGTGAAACTTCTTTCTGATCTGTGCATTCAGCTAACAGAGTTAAACCATACTTTTGATTGAGCAGATCAGAACACTCTTTCTGTAGAAAATGCAACTGCACCTTTGGAGCGCTTAGAGAGTAGTAGTGGAAAAAGGAATATATTCAAATATAAACTACACAGAAGCATTCTGTGAAACTTCTTTCTGATCTGAGCATTCAGCTAACAGATTTAAACCATACTTTTGATTGAGCAGTTTTGAAACACTCTGTCTGTAGAAAATGCAACTGGACATTCGTAGCGCTAAGTGGGTAATAGTGGAAAAAAGAATATGTTCAAATATAAACTACACAGAAGCATTGTATGAAACTTCTTTCTGTTCTGTGCATTCAACTAACAGAGTTGAACCTTACTTTTGATTGAGCCTTTCTGAAACACTCTTTCTGTAGAAACTGCAATTGGACATTCTGAGCGCTAAGAGGCCTCTATTGGGAAAAATAATATCTTCAAATAAAAACTACACAGAAGCATTGTGTGAAACTTATTTCTGATATGTTCATTAAGCTAACAGAGTTAAACCATACTTTTGATTGCGCAGTTCTGAACACACTTTCTGTAGAAAATGCAAGTGGACATTCGGAGCGCTAAGAGAGTAATAGTGGAAAAAGGAATATATTCAAATATAAACTACACAGTAGCATTCTGTGAAAATTCTTTCTGTTCTGTGCATTCAACTAACAGAGTTGAACCTTACTTTTGATTGAGCCGTTCTGAAACACTCTTTCTGTAGAAACTGCAATTGGACATGCTAAGCGCTAAGAGGCCTACATTGGGAAAAAGAATATCTTCAAATAAAAACTTCACAGATGCATTCTGTGAAACTTATTTCTGATCTGTAAATTCAGTTAACAGAGATAAAACATATTTTTGATTGAGCAGTTATGAAACACTCTTTTTGTAGAAAATGCAAGTGGAGATTCGGAGCGCTAAGAGGGTAATAGTGGAAAAAGGAATGTCTTCAAATATAAACTACACAGAATCATTCGTTGAAACTTCTTTCTGATCTGTGAATTCAGCTAACAGAGTTAAACCATACTTTTGATTGAGCAGATCTGAACACTCTTTCTGTAGAAAATGCAACTGGACATTTGGAGCGCTAAGAGCGTAGTAGTGGAAAAAGAAATATATTCAAATATAAACTACACAGAAGCCTTCTGTGAAACTTATTTCTGATCTGAGCATTCAGCTAACAGAGTTAAACCATACTTTTGATTGAGCAGTTTTGAAACACTCTGTCTGTAGAAAATGCAACTGGACATTCGTAGCGCTAAGTGGGTAATAGTGGAAAAAAGAATATGTTCAAATATAAACTACACAGAAGCATTGTGTGAAACTTCTTTCTGTTCTGTGCATTCAACTAACAGAGTTGAACCTTACTTTTGATTGAGCCGTTCTGAAACACTCTTTCTGTAGAAACTGCAATTGGACATTCTGAGCGCTAAGAGGCCTATATTGGGAAAAAGAATGTCTACAAATAAAAACTACACAGAAGAATTGTGTGAAACTTCTTTCTGTTCTGTTTGTTCAACTAAAAGAGTTGAACCTTAGTTTTGATTGAGCCGTTCTGAAACACTCTTTCTGTAGAAAATGCAAGTGGAGATTCGGAGCGCTAAGAGGGTAATAGTGGAAAAAGGAATGTCTCCAAATATAAACTACACAGAATCATTCTGTGAAACTTCTTTCTGATCTGTGCATTCAGCTAACAGAGTTAAACCATACTTTTGATTGAGCAGATCTGAACACTCTTTCTGTAGAAAATGCAACTGGACATTTGGAGCGCTAAGAGAGTAGTAGTGGAAAAAGGAATATATTCAAATATAAACTACACAGAAGCATTCTGTGAAACTTCTTTCTGATCTGAGCATTCAGCTAACAGAGTTAAACCATACTTTTGATTGAGCAGTTTTGAAACACTCTGTCTGTAGAAAATGCAACTGGACATTCGTAGCGCTAAGTGGGTAATAGTGGAAAAAAGAGTATGTTCAGATATAAACTACACAGAAGCATTGTATGAAACATATTTCTGTTCTGTGCATTCAACTAACAGAGTTGAACCTTACTTTTGATTGAGCCTTTCTGAAACACTCTTTCTGTAGAAACTGCAATTGGACATTCTGAGCGCTAAGAGGCCTCTATTGGGAAAAATAATATCTTCAAATAAAAACTACACAGAAGCATTGTGTGAAACTTATTTCTGATATGTTCATTAAGCTAACAGAGTTAAACCATACTTTTCATTGCGCAGTTCTGAACACTCTTTCTGTAGAAAATGCAAGTGGACATTCGGAGCGCTAAGAGGGTAATAGTGGAAAAAGGAATATATTCAAATATAAACTACACAGTAGCATTCTGTGAAAATTCTTTCTGTTCTGTGCATTCAACTAACAGAGTTGAACCTTACTTTTGATTGAGCCGTTCTGAAACACTCTTTCTGTAGAAACTGCAATTGGACATGCTAAGCGCTAAGAGGCCTACATTGGGAAAAAGAATATCTTCAAATAAAAACTACACAGATGCATTCTGTGAAACGTATTTCTGATCTGTAAATTCAGTTAACAGAGATAAAACATATTTTTCATTGAGCAGTTATGAAACACTGTTTTTGTAGAAAATGCAAGTGGAGATTCGGAGCGCTAAGAGGGTAATAGTGGAAAAAGGAATGTCTTCAAATATAAACTACACAGAATCATTCGGTGAAACTTCTTTCTGATCTGTGAATTCAGCTAACAGAGATAAACCATACTTTTGATTGAGCAGATCTGAACACTCTTTCTGTTGAAAATGCAACTGGACATTTGGAGCGCTAAGAGCGTAGTAGTGGAAAAAGGAATATATTCAAATATAAACTACACAGAAGCATTCTGTGAAACTTCTTTCTGATCTGAGCATTCAGCTAACAGAGTTAAACCATACTTTTTATTGAGCAGTTTTGAAACACTCTGTCTGTAGAAAATGCAACTGGACATTCGTAGCGCTAAGTGGGTAATAGTGGAAAAAAGAATATGTTCAAATATAAACTACACAGAAGCATTGTATGAAACTTCTTTCTGTTCTGTGCATTCAACTAACAGAGTTGAACCTTACTTTTGATTGAGCCGTTCTGAAACACTCTTTCTGTAGAAACTGCAATTGGACATTCTGAGCGCTAAGAGGCCTATATTGGGAAAAAGAATGTCTACAAATAAAAACTACAAAGAAGAATTGTGTGAAACTTCTTTCTGTTCGGTTTGTTCAACTAAAAGAGTTGAACCTTAGTTTTGATTGAGCCCTTCTGAAACACTCTTTCTGTAGAAAATGCAAGTGGAGATTCGGAGCGCTAAGAGGGTAATAGTGGAAAAAGGAATGTCTCCAAGTATAAACTACACAGAATCATTCTGTGAAACTTCTTTCTGATCTGTGCATTCAGCTAACAGAGTTAAACCATACTTTTGATTGAGCACATCTGAACACTCTTTCTGTAGAAAATGCAACTGGACATTTGGAGCGCTAAGAGAGTAGTAGTGGAAAAAGGAATATATTCAAATATAAACTACACAGAAGCATTCTGTGAAACTTCTTTCTGATCTGAGCATTCAGCTAACAGAGTTAAACCATACTTTTGATTGAGCAGTTTTGAAACACTCTGTCTGTAGAAAATGCAACTGGACATTCGTAGCGCTAAGTGGGTAATAGTGGAAAAAAGAATATGTTCAAATATAAACTACACAGAAACATTGTATGAAACTTCTTTCTGTTCTGTGCATTCAACTAACAGAGTTGAACCTTACTTTTGATTGAGCCTTTCTGAAACACTCTTTCTGTAGAAACTGCAATTGGACATTCTGAGCGCTAAGAGGCCTCTATTGGGAAAAATAATATCTTCAAATAAAAACTACACAGAAGCATTGTGTGAAACTTATTTCTGATATGTTCATTAAGCTAACAGAGTTAAACCATACTTTTGATTGCGCAGTTCTGAACACTCTTTCTGTAGAAAATGCAAGTGGACATTCGGAGCGCTAAGAGGGTAATAGTGGAAAAAGGAATATATTCAAATATAAACTACACAGTAGCATTCTGTGAAAATTCTTTCTGTTCTGTGCATTCAACTAACAGAGTTGAACCTTACTTTTGATTGAGCCGTTCTGAAACACTCTTTCTGTAGAAACTGCAATTGGACATGCTAAGCGCTAAGAGGCCTACATTGGGAAAAAGAATATCTGCAAATCATAACTACACAGATGCATTCTGTGAAACTTATTTCTGATCTGTAAATTCAGTTAACAGAGATAAAACATATTTTTGATTGAGCAGTTATGAAACACTCTTTTTGTAGAAAATGCAAGTGGAGATTCGGAGCGCTAAGAGGGTAATAGTGGAAAAAGGAATGTCTTCAAATATAAACTACACAGAATCATTCGGTGAAACTTCTTCCTGATCTGTGCATTCAGCTAACAGAGTTAAACCATACATTTGATTGAGCACATCTGAACACTCTTTCTGTTGAAAATGCAACTGGACATTTGGAGCGCTAAGAGCGTAGTAGTGGAAAAAGTAATATATTCAAATATAAACTACACAGAAGCATTCTGTGAAACTTCTTTCTGATCTGAGCATTCAGCTAACAGAGTTAAAACATACTTTTGATTGAGCAGTTTTGAAACACTCTGTCTGTAGAAAATGCAACTGGACATTCGTAGCGCTAAGTGGGTAATAGTGGAAAAAAGAATATGTTCAAATATAAACTACACAGAAGCATTGTATGAAACTTATTTCTGTTCTGTGCATTCAACTAACAGAGTTGAACCTTACTTTTGATTGAGCCTTTCTGAAACACTCTTTCTGTAGAAACTGCAATTGGACATTCTGAGCGCTAAGAGGCCTATATTGGGAAAAAGAATGTCTACAAATAAAAACTACACAGAAGAATTGTGTGAAACTTCTTTCTGTTCTGTTTGTTCAACTAAAAGAGTTGAACCTTAGTTTTGATTGAGCCGTTCTGAAACACTCTTTCTGTAGAAAATGCAAGTGGAGATTCGGAGCGCTAAGAGGGTAATAGTGGAAAAAGGAATGTCTCCAAATATAAACTACACAGAATCATTCTGTGAAATTTCTTTCTGATCTGTGCATTCAGCTAACAGAGTTAAACCATACTTTTGATTGAGCAGATCTGAACACTCTTTCTGTTGAAAATGCAACTGGACATTTGGAGCGCTAAGAGCGTATTAGTGTAAAAAGGAATATATTCAAATATAAACTACACAGAAGCATTCTGTGAAACTTCTTTCTGATCTGAGCATTCAGCTAACAGAGTTAAACCATACTTTTGATTGAGCAGTTTTGAAACACTCTGTCTGTAGAAAATGCAACTGGACATTCGTAGCGCTAAGTGGGTAATAGTGGAAAAAAGAATATGTTCAAATATAAACTACACAGAAGCATTGTATGAAACTTCTTTCTGTTCTGTGCATTCAACTAACAGAGTTGAACCTTACTTTTGATTGAGCCTTTCTGAAACACTCTTTCTGTAGAAACTGCAATTGGACATTCTGAGCGCTAAGAGGCCTCTATTGGGAAAAATAATATCTTCAAATAAAAACTACACAGAAGCATTGTGTGAAACTTATTTCTGATATGTTCATTAAGCTAACAGAGTTAAACCATACTTTTGATTGCGCAGTTCTGAACACTCTTTCTGTAGAAAATGCAAGTGGACATTCGGAGCGCTAAGAGGGTAATAGTGGAAAAAGGAATATATTCAAATATAAACTACACAGTAGCATTCTGTGAAAATTCTTTCTGTTCTGTGCATTCAACTAACAGAGTTGAACCTTACTTTTGATTGAGCCGTTCTGAAACACTCTTTCTGTAGAAACTGCAATTGGACATGCTAAGCGCTAAGAGGCCTACATTGGGAAAAAGAATATCTTCAAATAAAAACTACACAGATGCATTCTGTGAAACTTATTTCTGATCTGTAAATTCAGTTAACAGAGATAAAACATATTTTTGATTGAGCAGTTATGAAACACTCTTTTTGTAGAAAATCCAAGTGGAGATTCGGAGCGCTAAGAGGGTAATAGTGGAAAAAGGAATGTCTTCAAATATAAACTACACAGAATCATTCGGTGAAACTTCTTTCTGATCTGTGCATTCAGCTAACAGAGTTAAACCATACATTTGATTGAGCACATCTGAACACTCTTTCTGTTGAAAATGCAACTGGACATTTGGAGCCCTAAGAGCGTAGTAGTGGAAAAAGTAATATATTCAAATATAAACTACACAGAAGCATTCTGTGAAACTTCTTTCTGATCTGAGCATTCAGCTAACAGAGTTAAATCATACTTTTGATTGAGCAGGTTTGAAACACTCTGTCTGTAGAAAATGCAACTGGACATTCGTAGCGCTAAGTGGGTCATAGTGGAAAAAAGAATATGTTCAAATATAAACTACACAGAAGCATTGTATGAAACTTCTTTCTGTTCTGTGCATTCAACTAACAGAGTTGAACCTTACTTTTGATTGAGCCTTTCTGAAACACTCTTTCTGTAGAAACTGCAATTGGACATTCTGAGCGCTAAGAGGCCTATATTGGGAAAAAGAATGTCTACAAATAAAAACTACACAGAAGAATTGTGTGAAACTTCTTTCTGTTCTGTTTGTTCAACTAAAAGAGTTGAACCTTAGTTTTGATTGAGCCGTTCTGAAACACTCTTTCTGTAGAAAATGCAAGTGGAGATTCGGAGCGCTAAGAGGGTAATAGTGGAAAAAGGAATGTCTACAAATATAAACGACACAGAATCATTCTGTGAAATTTCTTTCTGATCTGTGCATTCAGCTAACAGAGTTAAACCATACTTTTGATTGAGCAGATCTGAACACTCTTTCTGTTGAAAATGCAACTGGACATTTGGAGCGCTAAGAGCGTATTAGTGGAAAAAGAAATATATTCAAATATAAACTACACAGAAGCATTCTGTGAAACTTCTTTCTGATCTGAGCATTCAGCTAACAGAGTTAAACCATACTTTTGATTGAGCAGTTTTGAAACACTCTGTCTGTAGAAAATGCAACTGGACATTCGTAGCGCTAAGTGAGTAATAGTGGAAAAAAGAATATGTTCAAATATAAACTACACAGAAGCATTGTATGAAACTTCTTTCTGTTCTGTGCATTCAACTAACAGAGTTGAACCTTACTTTTGATTGAGCCGTTCTGAAACACTCTTTCTGTAGAAACTGCAATTGGACATTCTGAGCGCTAAGAGGCCTATATTACGAAAAAGAATGTCTACAAATAAAAACTACACAGAAGAATTGTGTGAAACTTCTTTCTGTACTGTTTGTTCAACTAAAAGAGTTGAACCTTAGTTTTGATTGAGCCGTTCTTAAACACTCTTTCTGTAGAAAATGCAAGTGGAGATTCGGAGCGCTAAGAGGGTAATAGTGGAAAAAGTAATGTCTCCAAATATAAACTACACAGAATCATTCTGTGAAAATTCTTTCTGATCTGTGCATTGAGCTAACAGAGTTAAACCATACTTTTGATTGAGCAGATCAGAACACTCTTTCTGTAGAAAATGCAACTGCACATTTGGAGCGCTAAGAGAGTAGTAGTGGAAAAAGGAATATATTCAAATATAAACTACACAGAAGCATTCTGTGAAACTTCTTTCTGATCTGAGCATTCAGCTAACAGAGTTAAACCATACTTTTCATTGAGCAGTTTTGAAACACTCTGTCTGTAGAAAATGCAACTGGACATTCGTAGCGCTAAGTGGGTAATAGTGGAAAAAAGAATATGTTCAAATATAAACTACACAGAAGCATTGTATGAAACTTCTTTCTGTTCTGTGCATTCAACTAACAGAGTTGAACCTTACTTTTGATTGAGCCTTTCTGAAACACTCTTTCTGTAGAAACTGCAATTGGACATTCTGAGCGATAAGAGGCCTCTATTGGGAAAAATAATATCTTCAAATAAAAACTACACAGAAGCATTGTGTGAAACTTATTTCTGATATGTTCATTAAGCTAACAGAGTTAAACCATACTTTTGATTGCGCAGTTCTGAACACACTTTCTGTAGAAAATGCAAGTGGACATTCGGAGCGCTAAGAGGGTAATAGTGGAAAAAGGAATATATTCAAATATAAACTACACAGTAGCATTCTGTGAAAATTCTTTCTGTTCTGTGCATTCAACTAACAGAGTTGAACCTTACTTTTGATTGAGCCGTTCTGAAACACTCTTTCTGTAGAAACTGCAATTGGACCTGCTAAGCGCTAAGAGGCCTACATTGGGAAAAAGAATATCTTCAAATCAAAACTACACAGATGCATTCTGTGAAACTTATTTCTGATCTGTAAATTCAGTTAACAGAGATAAAACATATTTTTGATTGAGCAGTTATGAAACACTCTTTTTGTAGAAAATGCAAGTGGAGATTCGGAGCGCTAAGAGGGTAATAGTGGAAAAAGGAATGTCTTCAAATATAAACTACACAGAATCATTCGGTGAAACTTCTTTCTGATCTGTGCATTCAGCTAACAGAGTTAAACCATACTTTTGATTGAGCAGATATGAACACACTTTCTCTGGAAAATGCAACTGGACATTTGGAGCGCTAAGAGCGTAGTAGTGGAAAAAGGAATATATTCAAATATAAACTACACAGAAGCATTCTGTGAAACTTCTTTCTGATCTGAGCATTCAGCTAACAGAGTTAAACCATACTTTTGATTGAGCAGTTTTGAAACACTCTGTCTGTAGAAAATGCAACTGGACATTCGTAGCGCTAAGTGGGTAATAGTGGAAAAAAGAATATGTTCAAATATAAACTACACAGAAGCATTGTATGAAACTTCTTTCTGTTCTGTGCATTCAACTAACAGAGTTGAACCTTACTTTTGATTGAGCCGTTCTGAAACACTCTTTCTGTAGAAACTGCAATTGGACATTCTGAGCGCTAAGAGGCCTATATTGGGAAAAAGAATGTCTACAAATAATAACTACACAGAAGAATTGTGTGAAACTTCTTTCTCTTCGGTTTGTTCAACTAAAAGAGTTGAACCTTAGTTTTGATTGAGCCGTTCTGAAACACTCTTTTTGTAGAAAATGCAAGTGGAGATTCGGAGCGCTAAGAGGGTAATAGTGGAAAAAGGAATGTCTCCAAGTATAAACTACACAGAATAATTCTGTGAAACTTCTTTCTGATCTGTGCATTCAGCTAACAGAGTTAAACCATACTTTTGATTGAGCAGATCAGAACACTCTTTCTGTAGAAAATGCAACTGGACATTTGGAGCGCTAAGAGAGTAGTAGTGGAAAAAGGAATATACTCAAATATAAACTACACAGAAGCATTCTGTGAAACTTCTTTCTGATCTGAGCATTCAGCTAACAGAGTTAAACCATACTTTTGATTGAGCAGTTTTGAAACACTCTGTCTGTAGAAAATGCAACTGGACATTCGTAGCGCTAAGTGGGTAATAGTAGAAAAAAGAATATGTTCAAATATAAACTACACAGAAGCATTGTATGAAACTTCTTTCTGTTCTGTGCATTCAACTAACAGAGTTGAAGCTTACTTTTGATTGAGCCTTTCTGAAACACTCTTTCTGTAGAAACTGCAATTGGACATTCTGAGCGCTAAGAGGCCTCTATTGGGAAAAATAATATCTTCAAATAAAAACTACACAGAAGCATTGTGTGAAACTTATTTCTGATATGTTCATTAAGCTAACAGAGTTAAACCATACTTTTGATTGCGCAGTTCTGAACACACTTTATGTAGGAAATGCAAGTGGACATTCGGAGCGCTAAGAGGGTATTAGTGGAAAAAGGAATATATTCAAATATAAACTACACAGTAGCATTCTGTGAAAATTCTTTCTGTTCTGTGCATTCAACTAACAGAGTTGAACCTTACTTTTGATTGAGCCGTTCTGAAACACTCTTTCTGTAGAAACTGCAATTGGACATTCTGAGCGCTAAGAGGCCTATATTGGGAAAAAGAATATCTTCAAATAAAAACTACACAGATGCATTCTGTGAAACTTATTTCTGATCTGTAAATTCAGTTAACAGAGATAAAACATATTTTTGATTGAGCAGTTATGAAACACCCTTTTGGTAGAAAATGCAAGTGGAGATTCGGAGCGCTAAGAGGGTAATAGTGGAAAAAGGAATGTCTCCAAGTATAAACTACACAGAATCATTCTGTGAAACTTCTTTCTGATCTGTGCATTCAGCTAACAGAGTTAAACCATACTTTTGATTGAGCAGATCTGAACACTCTTTCTGTAGAAAATGCAAATGGACATTTGGAGCGCTAAGAGAGTAGTAGTGGAAAAAGGAATATATTCAAATATAAACTACACAGAAGCATTCTGTGAAACTTCTTTCTGATCTGAGCATTCAGCTAACAGAGTTAAACCATATTTTGATTGAGCAGTTTTGAAACACTCTGTCTGTAGAAAATGCAACTGGACATTCGTAGCGCTAAGTGGGTAATAGTGGAAAAAAGAGTATGTTCAGATATAAACTACACAGAAGCATTGTATGAAACTTCTTTCTGTTCTGTGCATTCAAATAACAGAGTTGAACCTTACTTTTGATTGAGCCTTTCTGAAACACTCTTTCTGTAGAAACTGCAATTGGACATTCTGAGCGCTAAGAGGCCTATATTGGGAAAAATAATATCCTCAAATAAAAACTACACAGAAGCATTGTGTGAAACTTATTTCTGATATGTTCATTAAGCTAACAGAGTTAAACCATACTTTTGATTGCGCAGTTCTGAACACTCCTTCTGTAGAAAATGCAAGTGGACATTCGGAGCGCTAAGAGGGTAATAGTGGAAAAAGGAATATATTCAAATATAAACTACACAGTAGCATTCTGTGAAAATTCTATCTGTTCTGTGCTTTCAACTAACAGAGTTGAACCTTACTTTTGATTGAGCCGTTCTGAAACACTCTTTCTGTAGAAACTGCAATTGGACATGCTAAGCGCTAAGAGGCCTACATTGGGAAAAAGAATATCTTCAAATAAAAACTACACAGATGCATTCTGTGAAACTTATTTCTGATCTGTAAATTCAGTTAACAGAGATAAAACATATTTTTGATTGAGCAGTTATGAAACACTCTTTTTGTAGAAAATGCAAGTGGAGATTCGGAGCGCTAAGAGGGTAATAGTGGAAAAAGGAATGTCTTCAAATATAAACTACACAGAATCATTCGGTGAAACTTCTTTCTGATCTGTGCATTCAGCTAACAGAGGTAAACCATACTTTTGATTGAGCAGATCTGAACACTCTTTCTGTAGAAAATGCAACTGGACATTTGGAGCGCTAAGAGCGTAGTAGTGGAAAAATGAATATATTCAAATATAAACTACACAGAAGCATTCTGTGAAACTTCTTTCTGATCTGAGCATTCAGCTAACAGAGTTTAACCATACTTTTGATTGAGCAGTTTTGAAACACTCTGTCTGTAGAAAATGCAACTGGACATTCGTAGCGCTAAGTGGGTAATAGTGGAAAAAAAATATGTACAAATATAAACTACACAGAAGCATTGTATGAAACTTCTTTCTGTTCTGTGCATTCAACTAACAGAGTTGAACCTTACTTTTGATTGAGCCGTTGTGAAACACTCTTTCTGTAGAAACTGCAATTGGACATTCTGAGCGCTAAGAGGCCTATATTGGGAAAAAGAATGTCTACAAATAAAAACTACACAGAAGAATTGTGTGAAACTTCTTTCTGTTCTGTTTGTTCAACTAAAAGAGTTGAACCTTAGTTTTGATTGAGCCGTTCTGAAACACTCTTTCTGTAGAAAATGCAAGTGGACATTCGGAGCGCTAAGAGGGTAATAGTGGAAAAAGTAATGTCTCCAAATATAAACTACACAGAATCATTCTGTGAAACTTCTTTCTGATCTGTGCATTCAGCTAACAGAGTTAAACCATACTTTTGATTGAGCAGATCTGAACACTCTTTCTGTAGAAAATGCAACTGGACATTTGGAGCGCTAAGAGAGTAGTAGTGGAAAAAGGAATATATTCAAATGTAAACTACACAGAAGCATTCTGTGTAACTTCTTTCTGATCTGAGCATTCAGCTAACAGAGTTAAACCATATTTTGATTGAGCAGTTTTGAAACACTCTGTCTGTAGAAAATGCAACTGGACATTCGTAGCGCTAAGTGGGTAATAGTGGAAAAAAGAGTATGTTCAGATATAAACTACACAGAAGCATTGTATGAAACTTCTTTCTGTTCTGTGCATTCAACTAACAGAGTTGAACCTTACTTTTGATTGAGCCTTTCTGAAACACTCTTTCTGTAGAAACTACAATTGGACATTCTGAGCGCTAAGAGGATTCTATTGGGAAAAATAATATCTTCAAATAAAAACTACACAGAAGCATTGTGTGAAACTTATTTCTGATATGTTCATTAAGCTAACAGAGTTAAACCATACTTTTGATTGCGCAGTTCTGAACACTCTTTCTGTAGAAAATGCAAGTGGACATTCGGAGCACTAAGAGGTTAATAGTGGAAAAAGGTATATATTCAAATATAAACTACACAGTAGCATTATGTGAAAATTCTTTCTGTTCTGTGCATTCAACTAACAGAGTTGAACCTTACTTTTGATTGAGCCGTTGTGAAACACTCTTTCTGTAGAAACTGCAATTGGACATTCTGAGCGCTAAGAGGCCTATATTGGGAAAAAGAATGTCTACAAATAAAAACTACACAGAAGAATTGTGTGAAACTTCTTTCTGTTCTGTTTGTTCAACTAAAAGAGATGAACCTTAGTTTTGATTGAGCCGTTCTGAAACACTCTTTCTGTAGAAAATGCAAGTGGAGATTCGGAGCGCTAATAGGGTAATAGTCGAAAAAGGAATGTCTCCAAATATAAACTACACAGAATCATTCTGTGAAACTTCTTTCTGATCTGTGCATTCAGCTAACAGAGTTAAACCATACTTTTGATTGAGCAGATCTGAACACTCTTTCTGTAGAAAATGCAAATGGACATTTGGAGCGCTAAAAGAGTAGTAGTGGAAAAAGGAATATATTCAAATATAAACTACACAGAAGCATTCTGTGAAACTTCTTTCTGATCTGAGCATTCAGCTAACAGAGTTAAACCATATTTTGATTGAGCAGTTTTGAAACACTCTGTCTGTAGAAAATGCAACTGGACATTCGTAGCGCTAAGTGGGTAATAGTGGAAAAAAGAGTATGTTCAGATATAAACTACACAGAAGCATTGTATGAAACTTCTTTCTGTTCTGTGCATTCAAATAACAGAGTTGAACCTTACTTTTGATTGAGCCTTTCTGAAACACTTTTTCTGTAGAAACTGCAATTGGACATTCTGAGCGCTAAGAGGCCTATATTGGGAAAAATAATATCTTCAAATAAAAACTACACAGAAGCATTGTGTGAAACTTATTTCTGATATGTTCATTAAGCTAACAGAGTTAAACCATACTTTTGATTGCGCAGTTCTGAACACTCCTTCTGTAGAAAATGCAAGTGGACATTCGGAGCGCTAAGAGGGTAATAGTGGAAAAAGGAATATATTCAAATATAAACTACACAGTAGCATTCTGTGAAAATTCTATCTGTTCTGTGCTTTCAACTAACAGAGTTGAACCTTACTTTTGATTGAGCCGTTCTGAAACACTCTTTCTGTAGAAACTGCAATTGGACATGCTAAGCGCTAAGAGGCCTACATTGGGAAAAAGAATATCTTCAAATAAAAACTACACAGATGCATTCTGTGAAACTTATTTCTGATCTGTAAATTCAGTTAACAGAGATAAAACATATTTTTGATTGAGCAGTTATGAAACACTCTTTTTGTAGAAAATGCAAGTGGAGATTCGGAGCGCTAAGAGGGTAATAGTGGAAAAAGGAATGTCTTCAAATATAAACTACACAGAATCATTCGGTGAAACTTCTTTCTGATCTGTGCATTCAGCTAACAGAGGTAAACCATACTTTTGATTGAGCAGATCTGAACACTCTTTCTGTAGAAAATGCAACTGGACATTTGGAGCGCTAAGAGCGTAGTAGTGGAAAAATGAATATATTCAAATATAAACTACACAGAAGCATTCTGTGAAACTTCTTTCTGATCTGAGCATTCAGCTAACAGAGTTTAACCATACTTTTGATTGAGCAGTTTTGAAACACTCTGTCTGTAGAAAATGCAACTGGACATTCGTAGCGCTAAGTGGGTAATAGTGGAAAAAAAATATGTACAAATATAAACTACACAGAAGCATTGTATGAAACTTCTTTCTGTTCTGTGCATTCAACTAACAGAGTTGAACCTTACTTTTGATTGAGCCGTTCTGAAACACTCTTTCTGTAGAAACTGCAATTGGACATTCTGAGCGCTAAGAGGCCTATATTGGGAAAAAGAATGTCTACAAATAAAAACTACACAGAAGAATTGTGTGAAACTTCTTTCTGTTCTGTTTGTTCAACTAAAAGAGTTGAACCTTAGTTTTGATTGAGCCGTTCTGAAACACTCTTTCTGTAGAAAATGCAAGTGGACATTCGGAGCGCTAAGAGGGTAATAGTGGAAAAAGGAATGTCTCCAAATATAAACTACACAGAATCATTCTGTGAAACTTCTTTCTGATCTGTGCATTCAGCTAACAGATTTAAACCATACTTTTGATTGAGCAGATCTGAACACTCTTTCTGTAGAAAATGCAACTGGACATTTGGAGCGCTAAGAGAGTAGTAGTGGAAAAAGGAATATATTCAAATGTAAACTACACAGAAGCAATCTGTGAAACTTCTTTCTGATCTGAGCATTCAGCTAACAGAGTTAAACCATACTTTTGATTGAGCAGTTTTGAAACACTCTGTCTGTAGAAAATGCAACTGGACATTCGTAGCGCTAAGTGAGTAATAGTGGAAAAAAGGGTATGTTCAGATATAAACTACACAGAAGCATTGTATGAAACTTCTTTCTGTTCTGTGCATTCAACTAAGACAGTTGAACCTTACTTTTGATTGAGCCTTTCTGAAACACTCTTTCTGTACAAACTGCAATTGGACATTCTGAGCACTAAGAGGCCTCTATTGGGAAAAATAATATCTTCAAATAAAAACTACACAGAAGCATTGTGTGAAACTTATTTCTGATATGTTCATTAAGCTAACAGAGTTAAACCATACTTTTGATTGCGCAGTTCTGAACACTCCTTCTGTAGAAAATGCAAGTGGACATTCGGAGCGCTAAGAGGGTAATAGTGGAAAAAGGAATATATTCAAATATAAACTACACAGTAGCATTCTGTGAAAATACTTTCTGTTCTGTGCATTCAACTAACAGAGTTGAACCTTACTTTTGATTGAGCCGTTCTGAAACACTCTTTCTGTAGAAACTGCAATTGGACATGCTAAGCGCTAAGAGGCCTACATTGGGAAAAAGAATATCTTCAAATAAAAACTACACAGATGCATTCTGTGAAACTTATTTCTGATCTGTAAATTCAGTTAACAGAGATAAAACATATTTTTGATTGAGCAGTTATGAAACACTCTTTTTGTAGAAAATGCAAGTGGAGATTCGGAGCGCTAAGAGGGTAATAGTGGAAAAAGGAATGTCTTCAAATATAAACTACACAGAATCATTCGGTGAAACTTCTTTCTGATCTGTGCATTCAGCTAACAGAGGTAAACCATACTTTTGATTGAGCAGATCTGAACACTCTTTCTGTAGAAAATGCAACTGGACTTTTGGAGCGCTAAGAGCGTAGTAGTGGAAAAGGGAATATATTCAAATATAAACTACACAGAAGCATTCTGTGAAACTTCTTTCTGATCTGAGCATTCAGCTAACGGAGTTAAACCATACTTTTGATTGAGCAGTTTTGAAACACTCTGTCTGTAGAAAATGCAACTGGACATTCGTAGCGCTAAGTGGGTAATAGTGGAAAAAAGAATATGTTCAAATATAAACTACACAGAAGCATTGTATGAAACTGCTTTCTGTTCTGTGCATTCAACTAACAGAGTTGAACCTTACTTTTGATTGAGCCGTTCTGAAACACTCTTTCTGTAGAAACTGCAATTGGACATTATGAGCGCTAAGAGGCCTATATTGGGAAAAAGAATGTCTACAAATAAAAACTACACAGAAGAATTGTGTGAAACTCCTTTCTGTTCTGTTTGTTCAACTAAAAGAGTTGAACCTTAGTTTTGATTGAGCCGTTCTGAAACACTCTTTCTGTAGAAAATGCAAGTGGAGATTCGGAGCGCTAAGAGGGTAATAGTGGAAAAAGGAATGTCTCCAAATATAAACTACACAGAATCATTCTGTGAAACTTCTTTCTGATCTGTGCATTCAGCTAACAGAGTTAAACCATACATTTGATTGAGCAGATCTGAACACTCTTTCTGTAGAAAATGCAACTGGACATTTGGAGCGCTAAGAGAGTAGTAGTGGAAAAAGGAATATATTCAAATGTAAACTACACAGAAGCATTCTGTGAAACTTCTTTCTGATCTGAGCATTCAGTTAACAGAGTTAAACCATACTTTTGATTGAGCAGTTTTGAAACACTCTGTCTGTAGAAAATGCAACTGGACATTCGTAGCGCTAAGTGGGTAATAGTGGAAAAAAGAGTATGTTCAAATATAAACTACACAGAAGCATTGTATGAAACTTCTTTCTGTTCTGTGCATTCAACTAACAGAGTTGAACCTTAGTTTTGATTGAGCCTTTCTGAAACACTCTTTCTATAGAAAGTGCAATTGGACATTCTGAGCGCTAAGAGGCCTCTATTGGGAAAAATAATATCTTCAAATAAAAACTACACAGAAGCATTGTGTGAAACTTATTTCTGATATGTTCATTAAGCTAACAGAGTTAAACCATACTTTTGATTGCGCAGTTCTGAACACTCTTTCTGTAGAAAATGCAAGTGGACATTCGGAGCGCTAAGAGGGTAATAGTGGAAAAAGGAATATATTCAAATATAAACTACTCAGTAGCATTCTGTGAAAATTCTTTCTGTTCTGTGCATTCAACTAACAGAGTTGAACCTTACTTTTGATTGAGCCGTTCTGAAACACTCTTTCTGTAGAAACTGCAATTGGACATGCTAAGCGCTTAGAGGCCTACATTGGGAAAAAGAATATCTTCAAATAAAAACTACACAGATGCATTCTGTGAAACTTATTTCTGATCTGTAAATTCAGTTAACAGAGATAAAACATATTTTTGATTGAGCAGTTATGAAACACTCTTTTTGTAGAAAATGCAAGTGGAGATTCGGAGCGCTAAGAGGGTAATAGTGGAAAAAGGAATGTCTTCAAATATAAACTACACAGAATCATTCGGTGAAAATTCTTTCTCATCTGTGCATTCAGCTAACAGAGTTAAACCATACTTTTGATTCAGCAGATCTGAACACTCTTTCTGTAGAAAATGCAACTGGACATTTGGAGCGCTAAGAGCGTAGTAGTGGAAAAAGGAATATATTCAAATATAAACTACACAGAAGCATTCTGTGAAACTTCTTTCTGATCTGAGCATTCAGCTAACAGAGTTAAACCATACTTTTGATTGAGCAGTTTTGAAACACTCTGTCTGTAGGAAATGCAAGTGAACATTCGTAGCGCTAAGTGGGTAATAGTGGAAAAAAGAATATGTTCAAATATAAACTACACAGAAGCATTGTATGAAACTTCTTTCTGTTCTGTGCATTCAACTAACAGAGTTGAACCTTACTATTGATTGAGCCGTTCTGAAACACTCTTTCTGTAGAAACTGCAATTGGACATTCTGAGCGCTAAGAGGCCTATATTGGGAAAAAGAATGTCTACAAATAAAAACTACACAGAAGAATTGTGTGAAACTTCTTTCTCTTCTGTTTGTTCAACTAAAAGAGTTGAACCTTAGTTTTGATTGAGCCGTTCTGAAACACTCTTTCTGTAGAAAATGCAAGTGGAGATTCGGAGCGCTAAGAGGGTAATAGTGGAAAAAGGAATGTCTCCAAATATAAACTACACAGAATCATTCTGTGAAACTTCTTTCTGATCTGTGCATTCAGCTAACAGAGTTAAAACATACTTTTGATTGAGCAGATCTGAACACTCTTTCTGTAGAAAATGCAACTGGACATTTGGAGCGCTAAGAGAGTAGTAGTGGAAAAAGGAATATATTCAAATATAAACTACACAGAAGCATTCTGTGAAATTTCTTTCTGATCTGAGCATTCAGCTAACAGAGTTAAACCATACTTTTGATTGAGCAGTTTTGAAACACTCTGTCTGTAGAAAATGCAACTGGACATTCGTAGCGCTAAGTGGGTAATAGTGGAAAAAAGAATATGTTCAAATATAAACTACACAGAAGCATTGTATGAAACTTCTTTCTGTTCTGTGCATTCAACTAACAGAGTTGAACCTTACTTTTGATTGAGCATTTCTGAAACACTCTTTCTGTAGAAACTGCAATTGGACATTCTGAGCGCCAAGAGGCCTATATTGGGAAAAATAATATCTTCAAATAAAAACTGCACAGAAGCATTGTGTGAAACTTATTTCTGATATGTTCATTAAGCTAACAGAGTTAAACCATACTTTTGATTGCGCAGTTCTGAACACTCTTTCTGCAGAAAATGCAAGTGGACATTCGGAGCGCTAAGAGGGTAATAGTGGAAAAAGGAATATATTCAAATATAAACTACACAGAAGCATTCTGTGAAAATTCTTTCTGTTCGGTGCATTCAACTAACAGAGTTGAACCTTACTTTTGATTGTGCCGTTCTGAAACACTCTTTCTGTAGAAACTGCAATTGGACATGCTAAGCGCTAAGAGGCCTACATTGCGAAAAATAATATCTTCAAATAAAAACTACACAGATGCATTCTGTGAAACTTATTTCTGATCTGTAAATTCAGTTAACAGAGATAAAACATATTTTTGATTGAGCAGTTATGAAACACTCTTTTTGTAGAAAATGCAAGTGGAGATTCGGAGCGCTAAGAGGGTAATAGTGGAAAAAGGAATGTCTTCAAATATAAACTACACAGAAACATTCTGTGAAACTTCTTTCTGATCTGTGCATTCAGCTAACAGAGTTAAACCATACTTTTGATTGAGCAGATCTGAACACTCTTTCTGTAGAAAATGCAACTGGACATTTGGAGCGCTAAGAGCGTAGTAGTGGAAAAAGGAATATATTCAAATATAAACTACACAGAAGCATTCTGTGAAACTTCTTTCTGATCTGAGCATTCAGCTAACAGAGTTAAACCATACTTTTGATTGAGCAGTTTTGAAACACTCTGTCTGTAGAAAATGCAACTGGACATTCGTAGCGCTAAGTGGGTAATAGTGGAAAAAAGAATATGTTCAAATATAAACTACACAGAAGCATTGTATGAAACTTCCTTCTGTTCTGTGCATTCAACTAACAGAGTTGAACCTTACTTTTGATTGAGCCGTTCTGAGACACTCTTTCTGTAGAAACTGCAATTGGACATTCTGAGCGCTAGGAGGCCTATATTGGGAAAAAGAATGTCTACAAATAAAAACTACACAGAAGAATTGTGTGAAACTTCTTTCTCTTCTGTTTGTTCAACTAAAAGAGTTGAACCTTAGTTTTGATTGAGCCGTTCTGAAACACTCTTTCTGTAGAAAATGCAAGTGGAGATTCGGAGCGCTAAGAGGGTAATAGTGGAAAAAGGAATGTCTCCAAATATAAACTACACAGAAGCATTCTGTGAAACTTCTTTCTGATCTGTGCATTCAGCTAACAGAGTTAAACCATACTTTTGATTGAGCAGATCTGAACACTCTTTCTGTAGAAAATGCAACTGGACATTTGGAGCGCTAAGAGAGTAGTAGTGGAAAAAGGAATATATTCAAATATAAACTACACAGAAGCATTCTGTGAAACTTCTTTCTGATCTGAGCATTCAGCTAACAGAGTTAAACCATACTTTTGATTGAGCAGTTTTGAAACACTCTGTCTGTAGAAAATGCAACTGGACATTCGGAGCGCTAAGTGGGTAATAGTGGAAAAAAGAATATGTTCAAATGTAAACTACACAGAAGCATTGTATGAAACTTCTTTCTGTTCTGTGCATTCAACTAACAGAGTTGAACCTTACTTTTGATTGAGCATTTCTGAAACACTCTTTCTGTAGAAACTGCAATTGGACATTCTGAGCGCCAAGAGGCCTATATTGGGAAAAATAATATCTTCAAATAAAAACTACACAGAAGCATTGTGTGAAACTTATTTCTGATATGTTCATTAAGCTAACAGAGTTAAACCATACTTTTGATTGCGCAGTTCTGAACACTCTTTCTGCAGAAAATGCAAGTGGACATTCGGAGCGCTAAGAGGGTAATAGTGGAAAAAGGAATATATTCAAATATAAACTACACAGAAGCATTCTGTGAAAATTCTTTCTGTTCGGTGCATTCAACTAACAGAGTTGAACCTTACTTTTGATTGAGCCGTTCTGAAACACTCTTTCTGTAGAAACTGCAATTGGACATGCTAAGCGCTAAGAGGCCTACATTGGGAAAAAGAATATCTTCAAATAAAAACTACACAGATGCATTCTGTGAAACTTATTTCTGATCTGTAAATTCAGTTAACAGAGATAAAACATATTTTTGATTGAGCTGTTATGAAACACTCTTTTTGTGGAAAATGCAAGTGGAGATTCGGAGCGCTAAGAGGGTAATAGTGGAAAAAGGAATGTCTTCAAATATAAACTACACAGAATCATTCGGTGAAACTTCTTTCTGATCTGTGCATTCAGCTAGCAGAGTTAAACCATACTTTTGATTGAGCAGATCTGAACACTCTTTCTGTATAAAATGCAACTGGACATTTGGAGCGCTAAGAGCGTAGTAGTGGAAAAAGGAACATATTCAAATATAAACTACACAGAAGCATTCTGTGAATCTTCTTTCTGATCTGAGCATTCAGCTAACAGAGTTAAACCATACTTTTGATTGAGCAGTTTTGAGACACTCTGTCTGTAGAAAATGCAAGTGGACATTTGTTGCGCTAAGTGGGTAATAGTGGAAAAAAGAATATGTTCAAATATAAACTACACAGAAGCATTGTATGAAACTTCCTTCTGTTCTGTGCATTCAACTAACGGAGTTGAACCTTACTTTTGATTGAGCCGTTCTGAAACACTCTTTCTGTAGAAACTGCAATTGGACATTCTGAGCGCTAAGAGGCATATATTGGGAAAAAGAATGTCTACAAATAAAAACTACACAGAAGAATTGTGTGAAACTTCTTTCTGTTCTGTTTGTTCAACTAAAAGAGCTGAACCTTAGTTTTGATTGAGCCGTTCTGAAACA
Organism: Symphalangus syndactylus; assembly: GCF_028878055.3. Lineage (NCBI taxonomy): Eukaryota > Metazoa > Chordata > Mammalia > Primates > Hylobatidae > Symphalangus > Symphalangus syndactylus. Next base: position 13,040,085 of record NC_072447.2, on the reverse strand, counting down.
CTCTTTCTGTAGAAAATGCAAGTGGATATTCGGAGCGCTAAGAGGGTAATAGTGGAAAAAGGAATGTCTCCAAATATAAACTACAGAGAATCATTCTGTGAAACTTCTTTCTGATCTGTGCATTCAGCTAACAGAGTTAAACCATACTTTTGATTGAGCAGATCTGAACACTCTTTCTGTAGAAAATGCATCTGGACATTTGGAGCGCTAAGAGAGTAGTAGTGGAAAAAGGAATGTATTCAAATATAAACTACACAGAAGCATTCTGTGAAACTTCTTTCTGTTCTGAGCATTCAGCTAACAGAGTTAAACCATACCTTTGATTGAGCAGTTTTGAAAAACTCTGTCTGTAGAAAATGCAACTGGACATTCGTAGCGCTAAGTGGGTAATAGTGAAAAAAAGAATATGTTCAAATATAAACTACACAGAAGCATTGTATGAAACTTCTTTCTGTTCTGTGCATTCAACTAACAGAGTTGAACCTTACTTTTGATTGAGCCGTTCTGAAACACTCTTTCTGTAGAAACTGCAATTGGACATTCTGAGCGCTAAGAGGCCTATATTGGGAAAAAGAATGTCTACAAATAAAAACTACACAGAAGAATTGTGTGAAACTTCTTTCTGTTCTGTTTGTTCAACTAAAAGAGTTGAACCTTAGTTTTGATTGAGCCGTTCTTAAACACTCTTTCTGTAGAAAATGCAAGTGGAGATTCGGAGCGCTAAGAGGGTAATAGTGGAAAAAGGAATGTCTCCAAATATAAACTACACAGAATCATTCTGTGAAACTTCTTTCTGATCTGTGCATTGAGCTAACAGAGTTAAACAATACTTTTGATTGAGTAGATCTGAACACTCTATCTGTAGAAAATGCAACTGGACATTTGGAGCGCTAAGAGAGTAGTAGTGGAAAAAGGAATATATTCAAATATAAACTACACAGAAGCATTCTGTGAAACTTCTTTCTGATCTGAGCATTCAGCTAACAGAGTTAAACCATACATTTGATTGAGCAGTTTTGAGACACTCTGTCTGTAGAAAATGCAACTGGACATTCGTAGCGCTAAGTGGGTAATAGTGGAAAAAAGAATATGTTCAAATATAAACTACACAGAAGCATTGTATGAAACTTCTTTCTGTTCTGTGCATTCAACTCACGGAGTTGAACCTTACTTTTGATTGAGCCTTTCTGAAACACTCTTTCTGTAGAAACTGCAATTGGACATTCTGAGCGCTAAGAGGCCTCTATTGGGAAAAATAATATCTTCAAATAAAAACTACACAGAAGCATTGTGTGAAACTTATTTCTGATATGTTCATTAAGCTAACAGAGTTAAACCATACTTTTGATTGCGCAGTTCTGAACACTCTTTCTGCAGAAAATGCAAGTGGACATTCGGAGCGCTAAGAGGGTAATAGTGGAAAAAGGAATATATTCAAATATAAACTACACAGTAGCATTCTGTGAAAATTCTTTCTGTTCGGTGCATTCAACTAACAGAGTTGAACCTTACTTTTGATTGAGCCGTTCTGAAACACTCTTTCTGTAGAAACTGCAATTGGACATGCTAAGCGCTAAGAGGCCTACATTGGGAAAAAGAATATCTTCAAATAAAAACTACACAGATGCATTCTGTGAAACTTATTTCTGATCTGTAAATTCAGTTAACAGAGATAAAACATATTTTTGATTGAGCAGTTATGAAACACTCTTTTTGTAGAAAATGCAAGTGGAGATTCGGAGCGCTAAGAGGGTAATAGTGGAAAAAGGAATGTCTTCAAATATAAACTACACAGAAACATTCGGTGAAACTTCTTTCTGATCTGTGCATTCAGCTAACAGAGTTAAACCATACTTTTGATTGCGCAGTTCTGAACACTCTTTCTGCAGAGAATGCAAGTGGACATTCGGAGCGCTAAGATGGTAATAGTGGAAAAAGGAATATATTCAAATATAAACTACACAGTAGCATTCTGTGAAAATTCTTTCTGTTCTGTGCATTCAACTAACAGAGTTGAACCTTACTTTTGATTGAGCCTTTCTGAAACACTCTTTCTGTAGAAACTGCAATTGGACATTCTGAGCGCTAAGAGGCCTATATTGGGAAAAATAATATCTTCAAATAAAAACTACACAGAAGCATTGTGTGAAACTTACTTCTGATATGTTCATTAAGCTAACAGAGTTAAACCATACTTTTGATTACGCAGTTCTGAACACTCTTTCTGTAGAAAATGCAAGTGGACATTCGGAGCGCTAAGAGGGTAATAGTGGAAAAAGGAATATATTCAAATATAAACTACACAGTAGCATTCTGTGAAAATTCTTTCTGTTCTGTGCATTCAACTAACAGAGTTGAACCTTACTTTCGATTGAGCCGTTCTGAAACACTCTTTCTGTAGAAACTGCAATTGGACATGCTAAGCGCTAAGAGGCCTACATTGGGAAAAAGAATATCTTCAAATAAAAACTACACAGATGCATTCTGTGAAACTTATTTCTGATCTGTAAATTCAGTTAACAGAGATAAAACATATTTTTGATTGAGCAGTTATGAAACACTCTTTCTGTAGAAAATGCAACTGGACATTTGGAGCGCTAAGAGAGTAGTAGTGGAAAAAGGAATATATTCAAATATAAACTACACAGAAGCATTTTGTGAAACTTATTTCTGATCTGAGCATTCAGCTAACAGAGTTAAACCATACCTTTGATTGAGCAGTTTTGAAACACTCTGTCTGTAGAAAATGCAACTGGACATTCGTAGCGCTAAGTGGGTAATAGTGGAAAAAAGAATATGTTCAAATATAAACTACACAGAAGCATTGTATGAAACTTCTTTCTGTTCTGTGCATTCAACTAACAGAGTTGAACCTTACTTTTGATTGAGCCTTTCTGAAACACTCTTTCTGTAGAAACTGCAATTGGACATTCTGAGCGCTAAGAGGCCTATATTGGGAAAAATAATATCTTCAAATAAAAACTACACAGAAGCATTGTGTGAAACTTACTTCTGATATGTTCATTAAGCTAACAGAGTTAAACCATACTTTTGATTACGCAGTTCTGAACACTCTTTCTGTAGAAAATGCAAGTGGACATTCGGAGCGCTAAGAGGGTAATAGTGGAAAAAGGAATATATTCAAATATAAACTACACAGTAGCATTCTGTGAAAATTCTTTCTGTTCTGTGCATTCAACTAACAGAGTTGAACCTTACTTTCGATTGAGCCGTTCTGAAACACTCTTTCTGTAGAAACTGCAATTGGACATGCTAAGCGCTAAGAGGCCTACATTGGGAAAAAGAATATCTTCAAATAAAAACTACACAGATGCATTCTGTGAAACTTATTTCTGATCTGTAAATTCAGTTAACAGAGATAAAACATATTTTTGATTGAGCAGTTATGAAAAACACTTTTTGTAGAAAATGCAAGTGGAGATTCGGAGCGCTAAGAGGGTAATAGTGGAAAAAGGAATGTCTTCAAATATAAACTACACAGAATCATTCTGTGAAACTTCTTTCTGATCTGTGCATTCAGCTAACAGAGTTAAACCATACTTTTGATTGAGCAGATCTGAACACTCTTTCTGTAGAAAATGCAACTGGACATTTGGAGCGCTAAGAGCGTAGTAGTGGAAAAAGGAATATATTCAAATATAAACTACACAGAAGCATTCTGTGAAACTTCTTTCTGATCTGAGCATTCAGCTAACAGAGTTAAACCATACTTTTGATTGAGCAGTTTTGAAACACTCTGTCTGTAGAAAATGCAACTGGACATTCGTAGCGCTAAGTGGGTAATAGTGGAAAAAAGAATATGTTCAAATATAAACTACACAGAAGCATTGTATGAAACTTCTTTCTGTTCTGTGCATTCAACTAACAGAGTTGAACCTTACTTTTGATTGAGCCGTTCTGAAACACTCTTTCTGTAGAAACTGCAATTGGACATTCTGAGCGCTAAGAGGCCTATATTGGGAAAAAGAATGTCTACAGATAAAAACTACACAGAAGAATTGTGTGAAACTTCTTTCTGTTCTGTTTGTTCAACTAAAAGAGTTGAACCTTAGTTTTGATTGAGCCGTTCTGAAACACTCTTTCTGTAGAAAATGCAAGTGGAGATTCGGAGCGCTAAGAGGGTAATAGTGGAAAAAGGAATGTCTCCAAATATAAACTACACAGAATCATTCTGTGAAACTTCTTTCTGATCTGTGCATTCAGCTAACAGAGTTCAACCATACATTTGATTGAGCAGATCTGAACACTCTTTCTGTAGAAAATGCAACTGGACATTTGGAGCGCTAAGATAGTAGTAGTGGAAAAAGGAATATATTCAAATATAAACTACACAGAAGCATTCTGTGAAACTTCTTTCTGATCTGAGCATTCAGCTAACAGAGTTAAACCATACTTTTGATTGAGCAGTTTTGAAACACTCTGTCTGTAGAAAATGCAACTGGACATTCGTAGCGCTAAGTGGGTAATAGTGGAAAAAAGAATATGTTCAAATATAAACTACACAGAAGCATTGTATGAAACTTCTTTCTGTTCTGTGCATTCAACTAACAGAGTTGAACCTTACTTTTGATTGAGCCTTTCTGAAACACTCTTTCTGTAGAAACTGCAATTGGACATTCTGAGCGCTAAGAGGCCTATATTGGGAAAAATAATATCTTCAAATAAAAATTACACAGAAGCATTGTGTGAAACTTATTTCTGATATGTTCATTAAGCTAACAGAGTTAAACAATACTTTTGATTGTGCAGTTCTGAACACTCTTTCTGCAGAAAATGCAAGTGGACATTCGGAGCGCTAAGAGGGTAAGAGTGGAAGAAGGAATATATTCAAATATAAACTACACAGTAGCATTCTGTGAAAATTCTTTCTGTTCGGTGCATTCAACTAACAGAGTTGAACCTTACTTTAGATTGAGCCGTTCTGAAACACTCTTTCTGTAGAAACTGCAATTGGACATGCTAAGCGCTAAGAGGCCTACATTGGGAAAAAGAATATCTTCAAATAAGAACTACACAGATGCATTCTGTGAAACTTATTTCTGATCTGTAAATTCAGTTAACAGAGATAAAACATATTTTTGATTGAGCAGTTATGAAACACTCTTTTTGTAGAAAATGCAAGTGGAGATTCGGAGCGCTAAGAGGGTAATAGTGGAAAAAGGAATGTCTTCAAATATAAACTACACAGAAACATTCGGTGAAACTTCTTTCTGATCTGTGATTCAGCTAACAGAGTTAAACCATACTTTTGATTGCGCAGTTTTGAACACTCTTTCTGCAGAAAATGCAAGTGGACATTCAGAGCGCTAAGAGGGTAATAGTGGAAAAAGGAATATATTCAAATATAAACTACACAGTAGCATTCTGTGAAAATTCTTTCTGTTCTGTGCATTCAACTAACAGAGTTGAACCTTACTTTTGATTGAGCCGTTCTGAAACACTCTTTCTGTAGAAACTGCAATTGGACATGCTAAGCGCTAAGAGGCCTACATTGGGAAAAAGAATATCTTCAAATAAAAACTACACAGATGCATTCTGTGAAACTTATTTCTGATCTGTAAATTCAGTTAACAGAGATAAAACATATTTTTGATTGAGCAGTTATGAAACACTCTTTTTGTAGAAAATGCAAGTGGAGATTCGGAGCGATAAGAGGGTAATAGTGGAAAAAGTAATGTCTTCAAATATAAACTACACAGAATCACTAGGTGAAACTTCTTTCTGATCTGTGCATTCAGCTAACAGAGTTAAACCATACTTTTGATTGAGCAGATATGAACACTCTTTCTGTAGAAAATGCAACTGGACATTTGGAGCGCTAAGAGCGTAGTAGTGGAAAAAGGAATATATTCAAATATAAACTACACAGAAGCATTCTGTGAAACTTCTTTCTGATCTGAGCATTCAGCTAACAGAGTTAAACCATACTTTTGATTGAGCAGTTTTGAAACACTCTGTCTGTAGAAAATGCAACTGGACATTCGTAGCGCTAAGTGGGTAATAGTGGAAAAAAGAATATGTTCAAATATAAACTACACAGAAGCATTGTATGAAACTTCTTTCTGTTCTGTGCATTCAACTAACAGAGTTGAACCTTACTTTTGATTGAGCCGTTCTGAAACACTCTTTCTGTAGAAACTGCAATTGGACATTCTGAGCGCTAAGAGGCCTATATTGGGAAAAAGAATGTCTACAGATAAAAACTACACAGAAGAATTGTGTGAAACTTCTTTCTGTTCTGTTTGTTCAACTAAAAGAGTTGAACCTTAGTTTTGATTGAGCCGTTCTGAAACACTCTTTCTGTAGAAAATGCAAGTGGAGATTCGGAGCGCTAAGAGGGTAATAGTGGAAAAAGGAATGTCTCCAAATATAAACTACACAGAATCATTCTGTGAAACTTCTTTCTGATCTGTGCATTCAGCTAACAGAGTTCAACCATACATTTGATTGAGCAGATCTGAACACTCTTTCTGTAGAAAATGCAACTGGACATTTGGAGCGCTAAGATAGTAGTAGTGGAAAAAGGAATATATTCAAATATAAACTACACAGAAGCATTCTGTGAAACTTCTTTCTGATCTGAGCATTCAGCTAACAGAGTTAAACCATACTTTTGATTGAGCAGTTTTGAAACACTCTGTCTGTAGAAAATGCAACTGGACATTCGTAGCGCTAAGTGGGTAATAGTGGAAAAAAGAATATGTTCAAATATAAACTACACAGAAGCATTGTATGAAACTTCTTTCTGTTCTGTGCATTCAACTAACAGAGTTGAACCTTACTTTTGATTGAGCCTTTCTGAAACACTCTTTCTGTAGAAACTGCAATTGGACATTCTGAGCGCTAAGAGGCCTATATTGGGAAAAATAATATCTTCAAATAAAAATTACACAGAAGCATTGTGTGAAACTTATTTCTGATATGTTCATTAAGCTAACAGAGTTAAACAATACTTTTGATTGTGCAGTTCTGAACACTCTTTCTGCAGAAAATGCAAGTGGACATTCGGAGCGCTAAGAGGGTAAGAGTGGAAGAAGGAATATATTCAAATATAAACTACACAGTAGCATTCTGTGAAAATTCTTTCTGTTCGGTGCATTCAACTAACAGAGTTGAACCTTACTTTAGATTGAGCCGTTCTGAAACACTCTTTCTGTAGAAACTGCAATTGGACATGCTAAGCGCTAAGAGGCCTACATTGGGAAAAAGAATATCTTCAAATAAGAACTACACAGATGCATTCTGTGAAACTTATTTCTGATCTGTAAATTCAGTTAACAGAGATAAAACATATTTTTGATTGAGCAGTTATGAAACACTCTTTTTGTAGAAAATGCAAGTGGAGATTCGGAGCGCTAAGAGGGTAATAGTGGAAAAAGGAATGTCTTCAAATATAAACTACACAGAAACATTCGGTGAAACTTCTTTCTGATCTGTGATTCAGCTAACAGAGTTAAACCATACTTTTGATTGCGCAGTTTTGAACACTCTTTCTGCAGAAAATGCAAGTGGACATTCAGAGCGCTAAGAGGGTAATAGTGGAAAAAGGAATATATTCAAATATAAACTACACAGTAGCATTCTGTGAAAATTCTTTCTGTTCTGTGCATTCAACTAACAGAGTTGAACCTTACTTTTGATTGAGCCGTTCTGAAACACTCTTTCTGTAGAAACTGCAATTGGACATGCTAAGCGCTAAGAGGCCTACATTGGGAAAAAGAATATCTTCAAATAAAAACTACACAGATGCATTCTGTGAAACTTATTTCTGATCTGTAAATTCAGTTAACAGAGATAAAACATATTTTTGATTGAGCAGTTATGAAACACTCTTTTTGTAGAAAATGCAAGTGGAGATTCGGAGCGATAAGAGGGTAATAGTGGAAAAAGTAATGTCTTCAAATATAAACTACACAGAATCACTAGGTGAAACTTCTTTCTGATCTGTGCATTCAGCTAACAGAGTTAAACCATACTTTTGATTGAGCAGATATGAACACTCTTTCTGTAGAAAATGCAACTGGACATTTGGAGCGCTAAGAGCGTAGTAGTGGAAAAAGGAATATATTCAAATATAAACTACAAAGAAGCATTCTGTGAAACTTCTTTCTGATCTGAGCATTCAGCTAACAGAGTTAAACCATACTTTTGATTGAGCAGTTTTGAAACACTCTGTCTGTAGAAAATGCAACTGGACATTCGTAGCGCTAAGTGGGTAATAGTGGAAAAAAGAATATGTTCAAATATAAACTACACAGAAGCATTGTATGAAACTTCTTTCTGTTCTGTGCATTCAACTAACAGAGTTGAACCTTACTTTTGATTGAGCCTTTCTGAAACACTCTTTCTGTAGAAACTGCAATTGGACATTCTGAGCGCTAAAAGGCCTATATTGGGAAAAAGAATGTCTACAAATAAAAACTACACAGAAGAATTGTGTGAAACTTCTTTCTGTTCTGTTTGTTCAACTAAAAGAGTTGAACCTTAGTTTTGATTGAGCCGTTCTGAAACACTCTTTCTGTAGAAAATGCAAGTGGAGATTCGGAGCGCTAAGAGGGTAATAGTGGAAAAAGGAATGTCTCCAAATATAAACTACACAGAATCATTCTGTGAAACTTCTTTCTCATCTGTGCATTCAGCTAACAGATTTAAATCATACTTTTGATTGAGCAGATCTGAACACTTTTTCTGTAGAAAATGCAACTGGACATTTGGAGCGCTAAGAGAGTAGTAGTGGAAAAAGGAATATATTCAAATATAAACTACACAGAAGCATTCTGTGAAACTTCTTTCTGAACTGAGCATTCAGCTAACAGAGTTAAACCATACTTTTGATTGAGCAGTTTTGAAACACTCTGTCTGCAGAAAATGCAACTGGACATTCGTAGCGCTAAGTGGGTAATAGTGGAAAAAAGAATATGTTCAAGTAGAAACTACACAGAAGCATTCTATGAAAATACTTTCTGTTCTGTGCATTCAACTAACAGAGTTGAACCTTACTTTGGATTGAGCCGTTCTTAAACACTCTTTCTGTAGAAACAGCAATTGGACATTCTGAGCGCTAAGAGGCCTCTATTGGGAAAAATAATATCTTCAAATAAAAACTACACAGAAGCATTTTGTGCAACTTATTTCTGATATGTTCATTAAACTAACAGAGTTAAACCATACTTTTGATTGCGCAGTTCTGAACACTCTTTCTGTAGAAAATGCAAGTGGACATTCGGAGCGCTAAGAGGGTAATAGTGGAAAAAGGAATATATTCAAATATAAACTACACAGTAGCATTCTGTGAAAATTCTTTCTGTTCTGTGCATTCAACTAACAGAGTTGAACCTTACTTTTGATTGAGCCGTTCTGAAACACTCTTTCTGTAGAAACTGCAATTGGACATGCTAAGCGCTAAGAGGCCTACATTGGGAAAAAGAATATCTTCAAATAAAAACTACACAGATGCATTCTGTGAAACTTATTTCTGATCTGTAAATTCAGTTAACAGAGATAAAACATATTTTTGATTGAGCAGTTATGAAACACTCTTTTTGTAGAAAATGCAAGTGGAGATTCGGAGCGCTAAGAGGGTAATAGTGGAAAAAGTAATGTCTTCAAATATAAACTACACAGAATCACTAGGTGAAACTTCTTTCTGATCTGTGCATTCAGCTAACAGAGTTAAACCATACTTTTGATTGAGCAGATATGAACACTCTTTCTGTAGAAAATGCAACTGGACATTTGGAGCGCTAAGAGCGTAGTAGTGGAAAAAGGAATATATTCAAATATAAACTACAGAGAAGCATTCTGTGAAACTTCTTTCTGATCTGAGCATTCAGCTAACAGAGTTAAACCATACTTTTGATTGAGCAGTTTTGAAACACTCTGTCTGTAGAAAATGCAACTGGACATTCGTAGCGCTAAGTGGGTAATAGTGGAAAAAAGAATATGTTCAAATATAAACTACACAGAAGCATTGTATGAAACTTCTTTCTGTTCTGTGCATTCAACTAACAGAGTTGAACCTTACTTTTGATTGAGCCGTTCTGAAACACTTTTTCTGTAGAAACTGCAATTGGACATTCTGAGCGCTAAGAGGCCTATATTGGGAAAAAGAATGTCTACAAATAAAAACTACATAGAAGAATTGTGTGAAACTTCTTTCTGTTCAGTTTGTTCAACTAAAAGTGTTGAACCTTAGTTTTGATTGAGCCGTTCTGAAACACTCTTTCTGTAGAAAATGCAAGTGGATATTCGGAGCGCTAAGAGGGTAATAGTGGAAAAAGGAATGTCTCCAAATATAAACTACACAGAATCATTCTGTGAAACTTTTTTCTGATCTGTGCATTCAGCTAACAGAGTTAAACCATACTTTTGATTGAGCAGATCTGAACACTCTTTCTGTAGAAAATGCAACTGGACATTTTTAGCGCTAAGAGCGTAGTAGTGGAAAAAGGAATATATTCAAATATAAACTACACAGAAGCATTCTGTGAAACTTCTTTCTGATCTGAGCATTCAGCTAACAGAGTTAAACCATACTTTTGATTGAGCAGTTTTGAAACACTCTGTCTGTAGAAAATGCAACTGGACATTCGTAGCGCTAAGTGGGTAATAGTGGAAAAAAGAATATGTTCAAATATAAACTACACAGAAGCATTGTATGAAACTTCTTTCTGTTCTGTGCATTCAACTAACAGAGTTGAACCTTACTTTTGATTGAGCCGTTCTGAAACACTCTTTCTGTAGAAACTGCAATTGGACATTCTGAGCGCTAAGAGGCCTATATTGGGAAAAAGAATGTCTACAGATAAAAACTACACAGAAGAATTGTGTGAAACTTCTTTCTGTTCTGTTTGTTCAACTAAAAGAGTTGAACCTTAGTTTTGATTGAGCCGTTCTGAAACACTCTTTCTGTAGAAAATGCAAGTGGAGATTCGGAGCGCTAAGAGGGTAATAGTGGAAAAAGGAATGTCTCCAAATATAAACTACACAGAATCATTCTGTGAAACTTCTTTCTGATCTGTGCATTCAGCTAACAGAGTTCAACCATACATTTGATTGAGCAGATCTGAACACTCTTTCTGTAGAAAATGCAACTGGACATTTGGAGCGCTAAGATAGTAGTAGTGGAAAAAGGAATATATTCAAATATAAACTACACAGAAGCATTCTGTGAAACTTCTTTCTGATCTGAGCATTCAGCTAACAGAGTTAAACCATACTTTTGATTGAGCAGTTTTGAAACACTCTGTCTGTAGAAAATGCAACTGGACATTCGTAGCGCTAAGTGGGTAATAGTGGAAAAAAGAATATGTTCAAATATAAACTACACAGAAGCATTGTATGAAACTTCTTTCTGTTCTGTGCATTCAACTAACAGAGTTGAACCTTACTTTTGATTGAGCCTTTCTGAAACACTCTTTCTGTAGAAACTGCAATTGGACATTCTGAGCGCTAAGAGGCCTATATTGGGAAAAATAATATCTTCAAATAAAAATTACACAGAAGCATTGTGTGAAACTTATTTCTGATATGTTCATTAAGCTAACAGAGTTAAACAATACTTTTGATTGTGCAGTTCTGAACACTCTTTCTGCAGAAAATGCAAGTGGACATTCGGAGCGCTAAGAGGGTAAGAGTGGAAGAAGGAATATATTCAAATATAAACTACACAGTAGCATTCTGTGAAAATTCTTTCTGTTCGGTGCATTCAACTAACAGAGTTGAACCTTACTTTAGATTGAGCCGTTCTGAAACACTCTTTCTGTAGAAACTGCAATTGGACATGCTAAGCGCTAAGAGGCCTACATTGGGAAAAAGAATATCTTCAAATAAGAACTACACAGATGCATTCTGTGAAACTTATTTCTGATCTGTAAATTCAGTTAACAGAGATAAAACATATTTTTGATTGAGCAGTTATGAAACACTCTTTTTGTAGAAAATGCAAGTGGAGATTCGGAGCGCTAAGAGGGTAATAGTGGAAAAAGGAATGTCTTCAAATATAAACTACACAGAAACATTCGGTGAAACTTCTTTCTGATCTGTGATTCAGCTAACAGAGTTAAACCATACTTTTGATTGCGCAGTTTTGAACACTCTTTCTGCAGAAAATGCAAGTGGACATTCAGAGCGCTAAGAGGGTAATAGTGGAAAAAGGAATATATTCAAATATAAACTACACAGTAGCATTCTGTGAAAATTCTTTCTGTTCTGTGCATTCAACTAACAGAGTTGAACCTTACTTTTGATTGAGCCGTTCTGAAACACTCTTTCTGTAGAAACTGCAATTGGACATGATAAGCGCTAAGAGGCCTACATTGGGAAAAAGAATATCTTCAAATAAAAACTACACAGATGCATTCTGTGAAACTTAATTCTGATCTGTAAATTCACTTAACAGAGATAAAACATATTTTTGATTGAGCAGTTATGAAACACACTTTTTGTAGAAAATGCAAGTGGAGATTCGGAGCGCTAAGAGGGTAATAGTGGAAAAAGGAATGTCTTCAAATATAAACTACACAGAATCATTCTGTGAAACTTCTTTCTGATCTGTGCATTCAGCTAACAGAGTTAAACCATACTTTTGATTGAGCAGATCTGAACACTCTTACTGTAGAAAATGCAACTGGACATTTGGAGCGCTAAGAGAGTAGTAGTGGAAAAAGGAATATATTCAAATATAAACTACACAGAAGCATTCTGTGAAACTTATTTCTGATCTGAGCATTCAGCTAACAGAGTTAAACCATACTTTTGATTGAGCAGTTTTGAAACACTCTGTCTGTAGAAAATGCAACTGGACATTCGTAGCGCTAAGTGGGTAATTGTGGAAAAAAGAATATGTTCAAATATAAACTACACAGAAGCATTGTATGAAACTTCTTTCTGTTCTGTGCATTCAACTAACAGAGTTGAACCTTACTTTTGATTGAGCCGTTCTGAAACACTCTTTCTGTAGAAACTGCAATTGGACATTCTGAGCGCTAAGAGGCCTATATTGGGAAAAAGAATGTCTACAAATAACAACTACACAGAAGAATTGTGTGAAAGATCTTTCTATTCTGTTTGTTCAACTAAAAGAGTTGAACCTTAGTTTTGATTGAGCCGTTCTGAAACACTCTTTCTGTAGAAAATGCAAGTGGAGATTCGGAGCGCTAAGAGAGTAATAGTGGAAAAAGGAATGTCTCCAAATATAAACTACACAGAATCATTCTGTGAAACTTCTTTCTGATCTGTGCATTCAGCTAACAGAGTTCAACCATACTTTTGATTGAGCAGATCTGAACACTCTTTCTGTAGAAAATGCAACTGGACATTTGGAGCGCTAAGAGAGTAGTAGTGGAAAAAGGAATATATTCAAATATAAACTACACAGAATCATTCTGTGAAACTGCTTTCTGATCTGAGCATTCAGCTAACAGAGTTAAACCATAATTTTGATTGAGCAGTTTTGAAACACTCTGTCTGTAGAAAATGCAACTGGACATTCGTAGCGCTAAGTGGGTAATAGTGGAAAAAAGAATATGTTCAAATATAAACTACACAGAAGCATTGTATGAAACTACTTTCTGTTCTGTGCATTCAACTAACAGAGTTGAACCTTACTTTTGATTGAGCCTTTCTGAAACACTCTTTCTGTAGAAACTGCAATTGGACATTCTGAGCGCTAAGAGGCCTCTATTGGGAAAAATAGTATCTTCAAATAAAAACTACACAGAAGCATTGTGTGAAACTTATTTCTGATATGTTCATTAAGCTAACAGAGTTAAACCATACTTTGATTGCGCAGTTCTGAACACTCTTTCTGTAGAAAATGCAAGTGGACATTCGGAGCGCTAAGAGGGTAATAGTGGAAAAAGGAATATATTCAAATATAAACTACACAGTAGCATTCTGTGAAAATTCTTTCTGTTCTGTGCATTCAACTAACAGAGTTGAACCTTACTTTTGATTGAGCCGTTCTGAAACACTCTTTCTGTAGAAACTGCAATTGGACATGCTAAGCGCTAAGAGGCCTACATTGGGAAAAAGAATATCTTCAAATAAAAACTACACAGATGCATTCTGTGAAACTTATTTCTGACCTGTAAATTCAGTTAACAGAGATAAAACATATTTTTGATTGAGCAGTTATGAAAAACTCTTTTTGTAGAAAATGCAAGTGGAGATTCGGAGCGCTAAGAGGGTAATAGTGGAAAAAGGAATGTCTTCAAATATAAACTACACAGAATCATTCGGTGAAACTTCTTTCTGATCTGTGCATTCAGCTAACAGAGTTAAACCATACTTTTGATTGAGCAGATCTGAACACTCTTTCTGTAGAAAATGCAACTGGACATTTGGAGCGCTAAGAGCGTAGTAGTGGAAAAAGGAATATATTCAAATATAAACTATACAGAAGCATTCCTTGAAACTTCTTTCTGATCTGAGCATTCAGCTAACAGAGTTAAACCATACTTTTGATTGAGCAGATCTGAACACTCTTTCTGTAGAAAATGCAACTGGACATTTGAAGCGCTAAGAGCGTAGTAGTGGAAAAAGGAATATATTCAAATATAAACTACACAGAAGCATTCTGTGAAACTTCTTTCTGATCTGAGCATTCAGCTAACAGAGTTAAACCATACTTTTGATTGCGCAGTTCTGAACACTCTTTCTGTAGAAAATGCAAGTGGACATTCGGAGCGCTAAGAGGGTAATAGTGGAAAAAGGAATATATTCAAATATAAACTACACAGTAGCATTCTGTGAAAATTCTTTCTGTTCTGTGCATTCAACTAACAGAGTTGAACCTTACTTTTGATTGAGCCGTTCTGAAACACTCTTTCTGTAGAAACTGCAATTGGACATGCTAAGCGCTAAGAGGCCTACATTGGGAAAAAGAATATCTTCAAATTAAAACTACACAGATGCATTCTGTGAAACTTATTTCTCATCTGTAAATTCAGTTAACAGAGATAAAACATATTTTTGATTGAGCAGTTATGAAACACTCTTTTTGTAGAAAATGCAAGTTGAGATTCGGAGCGCTAAGAGGGTAATAGTGGAAAAAGGAATGTCTTCAAATATAAACTACACAGAATCATTCGGTGAAACTTCTTTCTGATCTGTGCATTCAGCTAACAGAGTTAAACCATACTTTTGATTGAGCAGATCTGAACACTCTTTCTGTAGAAAATGCAACTGGACATTTGGAGCGCTAAGAGCGTAGTAGTGGAAAAAGGAATATATTCAAATATAAACTACACAGAAGCATTCTGTGAAACTTCTTTCTGATCTGGGCATTCAGCTAACAGAGTTAAACCATACTTTTGATTGAGCAGTTTTGAAACACTCTGTCTGTAGAAAATGCAACTGGACATTCGTAGCGCTAAGTGGGTAATAGTGGAAAAAAGAATATGTTCAAATAGAAACTACACAGAAGCATTGTATGAAACTTCTTTCTGTTCTGTGCATTCAACTAACAGAGTTGAACCTTACTTTTGATTGAGCCGTTCTGAAACACTCTTTCTGTAGAAACTGCAATTGGACATTCTGAGCGCTAAGAGGCCTCTATTGGGAAAAATAATATCTTCAAATAAAAACTACACAGAAGCATTGTGTGAAACTTATTTCTGATATGTTCATTAAGCTAACAGAGTTAAACCATACTTTTGATTGCGCAGTTCTGAACACTCTTTCTGTAGAAAATGCAAGTGGACATTCGGAGCGCTAAGAGGGTAATAGTGGAAAAAGGAATATATTCAAATATAAACTACACAGTAGCATTCTGTGAAAATTCTTTCTGTTCTGTGCATTCAACTAACAGAGTTGAACCTTACTTTTGATTGAGCCGTTCTGAAACACTCTTTCTGTAGAAACTGCAATTGGACATGCTAAGCGCTAAGAGGCCTACATTGGGAAAAAGAATATCTTCAAATAAAAACTACACAGATGCATTCTGTGAAACTTATTTCTGATCTGTAAATTCAGTTAACAGAGATAAAACATATTTTTGATTGAGCAGTTATGAAACACTCTTTTTGTAGAAAATGCAAGTGGAGATTCGGAGCGATAAGAGGGTAATAGTGGAAAAAGTAATGTCTTCAAATATAAACTACACAGAATCACTAGGTGAAACTTCTTTCTGATCTGTGCATTCAGCTAACAGAGTTAAACCATACTTTTGATTGAGCAGATATGAACACTCTTTCTGTAGAAAATGCAACTGGACATTTGGAGCGCTAAGAGCGTAGTAGTGGAAAAAGGAATATATTCAAATATAAACTACAAAGAAGCATTCTGTGAAACTTCTTTCTGATCTGAGCATTCAGCTAACAGAGTTAAACCATACTTTTGATTGAGCAGTTTTGAAACACTCTGTCTGTAGAAAATGCAACTGGACATTCGTAGCGCTAAGTGGGTAATAGTGGAAAAAAGAATATGTTCAAATATAAACTACACAGAAGCATTGTATGAAACTTCTTTCTGTTCTGTGCATTCAACTAACAGAGTTGAACCTTACTTTTGATTGAGCCTTTCTGAAACACTCTTTCTGTAGAAACTGCAATTGGACATTCTGAGCGCTAAAAGGCCTATATTGGGAAAAAGAATGTCTACAAATAAAAACTACACAGAAGAATTGTGTGAAACTTCTTTCTGTTCTGTTTGTTCAACTAAAAGAGTTGAACCTTAGTTTTGATTGAGCCGTTCTGAAACACTCTTTCTGTAGAAAATGCAAGTGGAGATTCGGAGCGCTAAGAGGGTAATAGTGGAAAAAGGAATGTCTCCAAATATAAACTACACAGAATCATTCTGTGAAACTTCTTTCTCATCTGTGCATTCAGCTAACAGATTTAAATCATACTTTTGATTGAGCAGATCTGAACACTCTTTCTGTAGAAAATGCAACTGGACATTTGGAGCGCTAAGAGAGTAGTAGTGGAAAAAGGAATATATTCAAATATAAACTACACAGAAGCATTCTGTGAAACTTCTTTCTGAACTGAGCATTCAGCTAACAGAGTTAAACCATACTTTTGATTGAGCAGTTTTGAAACACTCTGTCTGCAGAAAATGCAACTGGACATTCGTAGCGCTAAGTGGGTAATAGTGGAAAAAAGAATATGTTCAAGTAGAAACTACACAGAAGCATTCTATGAAAATACTTTCTGTTCTGTGCATTCAACTAACAGAGTTGAACCTTACTTTGGATTGAGCCGTTCTTAAACACTCTTTCTGTAGAAACAGCAATTGGACATTCTGAGCGCTAAGAGGCCTCTATTGGGAAAAATAATATCTTCAAATAAAAACTACACAGAAGCATTTTGTGCAACTTATTTCTGATATGTTCATTAAACTAACAGAGTTAAACCATACTTTTGATTGCGCAGTTCTGAACACTCTTTCTGTAGAAAATGCAAGTGGACATTCGGAGCGCTAAGAGGGTAATAGTGGAAAAAGGAATATATTCAAATATAAACTACACAGTAGCATTCTGTGAAAATTCTTTCTGTTCTGTGCATTCAACTAACAGAGTTGAACCTTACTTTTGATTGAGCCGTTCTGAAACACTCTTTCTGTAGAAACTGCAATTGGACATGCTAAGCGCTAAGAGGCCTACATTGGGAAAAAGAATATCTTCAAATAAAAACTACACAGATGCATTCTGTGAAACTTATTTCTGATCTGTAAATTCAGTTAACAGAGATAAAACATATTTTTGATTGAGCAGTTATGAAACACTCTTTTTGTAGAAAATGCAAGTGGAGATTCGGAGCGCTAAGAGGGTAATAGTGGAAAAAGTAATGTCTTCAAATATAAACTACACAGAATCACTAGGTGAAACTTCTTTCTGATCTGTGCATTCAGCTAACAGAGTTAAACCATACTTTTGATTGAGCAGATATGAACACTCTTTCTGTAGAAAATGCAACTGGACATTTGGAGCGCTAAGAGCGTAGTAGTGGAAAAAGGAATATATTCAAATATAAACTACAAAGAAGCATTCTGTGAAACTTCTTTCTGATCTGAGCATTCAGCTAACAGAGTTAAACCATACTTTTGATTGAGCAGTTTTGAAACACTCTGTCTGTAGAAAATGCAACTGGACATTCGTAGCGCTAAGTGGGTAATAGTGGAAAAAAGAATATGTTCAAATATAAACTACACAGAAGCATTGTATGAAACTTCTTTCTGTTCTGTGCATTCAACTAACAGAGTTGAACCTTACTTTTGATTGAGCCGTTCTGAAACACTCTTTCTGTAGAAACTGCAATTGGACATTCTGAGCGCTAAGAGGCCTATATTGGGAAAAAGAATGTCTACAAATAAAAACTACATAGAAGAATTGTGTGAAACTTCTTTCTGTTCAGTTTGTTCAACTAAAAGTGTTGAACCTTAGTTTTGATTGAGCCGTTCTGAAACACTCTTTCTGTAGAAAATGCAAGTGGATATTCGGAGCGCTAAGAGGGTAATAGTGGAAAAAGGAATGTCTCCAAATATAAACTACACAGAATCATTCTGTGAAACTTTTTTCTGATCTGTGCATTCAGCTAACAGAGTTAAACCATACTTTTGATTGAGCAGATCTGAACACTCTTTCTGTAGAAAATGCAACTGGACATTTGGAGCGCTAAGAGCGTAGTAGTTGAAAAAGGAATATATTCAAATATAAACTACACAGAAGCATTCTGTGAAACTTCTTTCTGATCTGAGCATTCAGCTAACAGAGTTAAACCATACTTTGGATTGAGCAGTTTTGAAACACTCTGTCTGTAGAAAATGCAACTGGACATTCGTAGCGCTAAGTGGGTAATAGTGGAAAAAAGAATATGTTCAAATATAAACTACACAGAAGCATTGTATGAAACTTCTTTCTGTTCTGTGCATTCAACTAACATAGTTGAACCTTACTTTTGATTGAGCCTTTCTGAAACACTCTTTCTGTAGAAACTGCAATTGGACATTCTGAGCGCTAAAAGGCCTATATTGGGAAAAAGAATGTCTACAAATAAAAACTACACAGAAGAATTGTGTGAAACTTCTTTCTGTTCTGTTTGTTCAACTAAAAGAGTTGAACCTTAGTTTTGATTGAGCCATTCTGAAACACTCTTTCTGTAGAAAATGCAAGTGGAGATTCGGAGCGCTAAGAGGGTAATAGTGGAAAAAGGAATGTCTCCAAATATAAACTACACAGAATCATTCTGTGAAACTTCTTTCTCATCTGTGCATTCAGCTAACAGATTTAAATCATACTTTTGATTGAGCAGATCTGAACACTCTTTCTGTAGAAAATGCAACTGGACATTTGGAGCGCTAAGAGAGTAGTAGTGGAAAAAGGAATATATTCAAATATAAACTACACAGAAGCATTCTGTGAAACTTCTTTCTGATCTGAGCATTCAGCTAACAGAGTTAAACCATACTTTTGATTGAGCAGTTTTGAAACACTCTGTCTGTAGAAAATGCAACTGGACATTCGTAGCGCTAAGTGGGTAATAGTGGAAAAAAGAATATGTTCAAATAGAAACTACACAGAAGCATTCTATGAAAATACTTTCTGTTCTGTGCATTCAACTAACAGAGTTGAACCTTACTTTGGATTGAGCCGTTCTTAAACACTCTTTCTGTAGAAACTGCAATTGGACATTCTGAGCGCTAAGAGGCCTATATTGGGAAAAATAATATCTTCAAATAAAAACTACACAGAAGCATTGTGTGAAACTTATTTCTGATATGTTCATTAAGCTAACAGAGTTAAACCATTCTTTTGATTGCGCAGTTCTGAACACTCTTTCTGTAGAAGATGCAAGTGGACATTCGGAGCGCTAAGAGGGTAATAGTGGAAAAAGGAATATATTCAAATATAAACTACACAGTAGCATTCTGTGAAAATTCTTTCTGTTCTGTGCATTCAACTAACAGAGTTGAACCTTACTTTTGATTGAGCCGTTCTGAAACACTCTTTCTGTAGAAACTGCAATTGGACATGCTAAGCGCTAAGAGGCCTACATTGGGAAAAAGAATATCTTCAAATAAAAACTACACAGATGCATTCTGTGAAACTTATTTCTGATCTGTAAATTCAGTTAACAGAGATAAAACATATTTTTGATTGAGCAGTTATGAAACACTCTTTTTGTAGAAAATGCAAGTGGAGATTCGGAGCGCTAAGAGGGTAATAGTGGAAAAAGGAATGTCTTCAAATATAAACTACACAGAATCACTCGGTGAAACTTCTTTCTGATCTGTGCATTCAGCTAACAGAGTTAAACCATACTTTTGATTGAGCAGATCTGAACACTCTTTCTGTAGAAAATGCAACTGCACATTTGGAGCGCTAAGAGCGTAGTAGTGGAAAAAGGAATATATTCAAATATAAACTACAAAGAAGCATTCTGTGAAACTTCTTTCTGATCTGAGCATTCAGCTAACAGAGTTAAACCATACTTTTGATTGAGCAGTTTTGAAACACTCTGTCTGTAGAAAATGCAACTGGACATTCGTAGCGCTAAGTGGGTAATAGTGGAAAAAAGAATATGTTCAAATATAAACTACACAGAAGCATTGTATGAAACTTCTTTCTGTTCTGTGCATTCAACTAACAGAGTTGAACCTTACTTTTGATTGAGCCGTTCTGAAACACTCTTTCTGTAGAAACTGCAATTGGACATTCTGAGCGCTAAGAGGCCTATATTGGGAAAAAGAATGTCTACAAATAAAAACTACATAGAAGAATTGTGTGAAACTTCTTTCTGTTCAGTTTGTTCAACTAAAAGTGTTGAACCTTAGTTTTGATTGAGCCGTTCTGAAACACTCTTTCTGTAGAAAATGCAAGTGGATATTCGGAGCGCTAAGAGGGTAATAGTGGAAAAAGGAATGTCTCCAAATATAAACTACACAGAATCATTCTGTGAAACTTTTTTCTGATCTGTGCATTCAGCTAACAGAGTTAAACCATACTTTTGATTGAGCAGATCTGAACACTCTTTCTGTAGAAAATGCAACTGGACATTTGGAGCGCTAAGAGCGTAGTAGTTGAAAAAGGAATATATTCAAATATAAACTACACAGAAGCATTCTGTGAAACTTCTTTCTGATCTGAGCATTCAGCTAACAGAGTTAAACCATACTTTGGATTGAGCAGTTTTGAAACACTCTGTCTGTAGAAAATGCAACTGGACATTCGTAGCGCTAAGTGGGTAATAGTGGAAAAAAGAATATGTTCAAATATAAACTACACAGAAGCATTGTATGAAACTTCTTTCTGTTCTGTGCATTCAACTAACATAGTTGAACCTTACTTTTGATTGAGCCTTTCTGAAACACTCTTTCTGTAGAAACTGCAATTGGACATTCTGAGCGCTAAAAGGCCTATATTGGGAAAAAGAATGTCTACAAATAAAAACTACACAGAAGAATTGTGTGAAACTTCTTTCTGTTCTGTTTGTTCAACTAAAAGAGTTGAACCTTAGTTTTGATTGAGCCATTCTGAAACACTCTTTCTGTAGAAAATGCAAGTGGAGATTCGGAGCGCTAAGAGGGTAATAGTGGAAAAAGGAATGTCTCCAAATATAAACTACACAGAATCATTCTGTGAAACTTCTTTCTCATCTGTGCATTCAGCTAACAGATTTAAATCATACTTTTGATTGAGCAGATCTGAACACTCTTTCTGTAGAAAATGCAACTGGACATTTGGAGCGCTAAGAGAGTAGTAGTGGAAAAAGGAATATATTCAAATATAAACTACACAGAAGCATTCTGTGAAACTTCTTTCTGATCTGAGCATTCAGCTAACAGAGTTAAACCATACTTTTGATTGAGCAGTTTTGAAACACTCTGTCTGTAGAAAATGCAACTGGACATTCGTAGCGCTAAGTGGGTAATAGTGGAAAAAAGAATATGTTCAAATAGAAACTACACAGAAGCATTCTATGAAAATACTTTCTGTTCTGTGCATTCAACTAACAGAGTTGAACCTTACTTTGGATTGAGCCGTTCTTAAACACTCTTTCTGTAGAAACTGCAATTGGACATTCTGAGCGCTAAGAGGCCTATATTGGGAAAAATAATATCTTCAAATAAAAACTACACAGAAGCATTGTGTGAAACTTATTTCTGATATGTTCATTAAGCTAACAGAGTTAAACCATTCTTTTGATTGCGCAGTTCTGAACACTCTTTCTGTAGAAGATGCAAGTGGACATTCGGAGCGCTAAGAGGGTAATAGTGGAAAAAGGAATATATTCAAATATAAACTACACAGTAGCATTCTGTGAAAATTCTTTCTGTTCTGTGCATTCAACTAACAGAGTTGAACCTTACTTTTGATTGAGCCGTTCTGAAACACTCTTTCTGTAGAAACTGCAATTGGACATGCTAAGCGCTAAGAGGCCTACATTGGGAAAAAGAATATCTTCAAATAAAAACTACACAGATGCATTCTGTGAAACTTATTTCTGATCTGTAAATTCAGTTAACAGAGATAAAACATATTTTTGATTGAGCAGTTATGAAACACTCTTTTTGTAGAAAATGCAAGTGGAGATTCGGAGCGCTAAGAGGGTAATAGTGGAAAAAGGAATGTCTTCAAATATAAACTACACAGAATCACTCGGTGAAACTTCTTTCTGATCTGTGCATTCAGCTAACAGAGTTAAACCATACTTTTGATTGAGCAGATCTGAACACTCTTTCTGTAGAAAATGCAACTGCACATTTGGAGCGCTAAGAGCGTAGTAGTGGAAAAAGGAATATATTCAAATATAAACTACACAGAAGCATTCTGTGAAACTTCTTTCTGATCTGAGCATTCAGCTAACAGATTTAAACCATACTTTTGATTGAGCAGTTTTGAAACACTCTGTCTGTAGATAATGCAACTGGACATTCGTAGCGCTAAGTGGGTAATAGTGGAAAAAAGAATATGTTCAAATATAAACTACACAGAAGCATTGTATGAAACTTCTTTCTGTTCTGTGCATTCAACTAACAGAGTTGAACCTTACTTTTGATTGAGCCGTTCTGAAACACTCTTTCTGTAGAAACTGCAATTGGACATTCTGAGCGCTAAGAGGCCTATATTGGGGAAAAGAATGTCTACAAATAAAAACTACACAAAGAATTGTGTGAAACTTCTTTCTGTTCTGTTTGTTCAACTAAAAGAGTTGAACCTTAGTTTTGATTGAGCCGTTCTGAAACACTCTTTCTGTAGAAAATGCAAGTGGAGATTCGGAGCGCTAAGAGGGTAATAGTGGAAAAAGGAATGTCTCCAAATATAAACTACACAGAATCATTCTGTGAAACTTCTTCCTGATCTGTGCATTCAGCTAACAGAGTTAAACCATACTTTTGATTGAGCAGATCTGAACACTCTTTCTGTAGAAAATGCAACTGGACATTTGGAGCGATAAGAGCGTAGTAGTGGAAAAAGGAATATATTCAAATATAAACTACACAGAAGCATTCTGTGAAACTTCTTTCTGATCTGAGCATTCAGCTAACAGAGTTAAACCATACTTTGGATTGAGCAGTTTTGAAACACTCTGTCTGTAGAAAATGCAACTGGACATTCGTAGCGCTAAGTGGGTAATAGTGGAAAAAAGAATATGTTCAAATATAAACTACACAGAAGCATTGTATGAAACTTCTTTCTGTTCTGTGCATTCAACTAACAGAGTTGAACCTTACTTTTGATTGAGCCGTTCTGAAACACTCTTTCTGTAGAAACTGCATTTGGACATTCTGCGCGCTAAGAGGCATCTATTGGGAAAAATAATATCTTCAAATAAACACTACACAGAAGCATTGTGTGAAACTTATTTCTGATATGTTCATTAAGCTAACAGAGTTAAACCATACTTTTGATTGCGCAGTTCTGAACACTCTTTCTGTAGAAAATGCAAGTGGACATTCGGAGCGCTAAGATGGTAATAGTGGAAAAAGGAATATATTCAAATATAAACTACACAGTAGCATTCTGTGAAAATTCTTTCTGTTCTGTGCATTCAACTAACAGAGTTGAACCTTAGGTTTGATTGAGCCGTTCTGAAACACTCTTTCTGTAGAAACTGCAATTGGACATGCTAAGCGCTAAGAGGCCTACATTGGGAAAAATAATATCTTCAAATAAAAACTACACAGATGCATTCTGTGAAACTTATTTCTGATCTGTAAATTCAGTTAACAGAGATAAAACATATTTTTGATTGAGCAGTTATGAAACACACTTTCTGTAGAAAATGCAAGTGGAGATTCGGAGCGCTAAGAGGGTAATAGTGGAAAAAGGAATGTCTCCAAATATAAACTACACAGAAGCATTCTGTGAAACTTCTTTCTGATCTGAGCATTCAGCTAACAGAGTTAAACCATACTTTTGATTGAGCAGTTTTGAAACACTCTGTCTGTAGAAAATGCAACTGGACATTCGTAGCGCTAAGTGGGTAATAGTGGAAAAAAGAATATGTTCAAATATAAACTAAACAGAAGCATTGTATGAAACTTCTTTCTGTTCTGTGCATTCAAATAACAGAGTTGAACCTTACTTTTGATTGAGCCGTTCTGAAACACTCTTTCTGTAGAAACTGCAATTGGACATTATGAGCGCTAAGAGGCCTATATTGGGAAAAAGAATGTCTACAAATAAAAACTACACAGAAGAATTGTGTGAAACCTCTTCCTGTTCTGTTTGTTCAACTAAAGAGTTGAACCTTAGTTTTGATTGAGCCGTTCTGAAACACTCTTTCTGTAGAAAATGCAAGTGGAGATTCGGAGCGCTAAGAGGGTAATAGTGGAAAAAGGAATGTCTCCAAATATAAACTACACAGAATCATTCTGTGAAACTTCTTTCTGATCTGTGCATTCAGCTAACAGAGTTAAACCATACTTTTGATTGAGCAGATCTGAACACTCTTTCTGTAGAAAATGCAACTGGACATTTGGAGCGCTAAGAGAGTAGTAGTGGAAAAAGGAATATATTCAAATATAAACTACACAGAAGCATTCTGTGAAACTTCTTTCTGATCTGAGCATTCAGCTAACAGAGTTAAACCATACTTTGATTGAGCAGTTTTGAAACACTCTGTCTGTAGAAAATGCAACTGGACATTCGTAGCACTAAGTGGGTAATAGTGGAAAAAAGAATATGTTCAAATATAAACTACACAGAAGCATTGTATGAAACTTCTTTCTGTTCTGTTCATTCAACTAACAGAGTTGAACCTTACTTTGATTGAGCCGTTCTGAAACACTCTTTCTGTAGAAACTGCAATTGGACATTCTGAGCGCTAAGAGGCCTCTATTGGGAAAAATAATATCTTCAAATAAAAACTACACAGAAGCATTGTGTGAAACTTATTTCTGATATGTTCATTAAGCTAACAGAGTTAAACCATACTTTTGATTGCGCAGTTCTGAACACTCTTTCTGTAGAAAATGCAAGTGGACATTTGGAGCGCTAAGAGGGTAATAGTGGAAAAAGGAATATATTCAAATATAAACTACACAGTAGCATTCTGTGAAAATTCTTTCTGTTCTGTGCATTCAACTAACAGAGTTGAACCTTACTTTTGATTGAGCCATTCTGAAACACTCTTTCTGTAGAAACTGCAATTGGACATGCTAAGCGCTAAGAGGCCTACATTGGGAAAAAGAATATCTTCAAATAAAAACTACACAGATGCATTCTGTGAAACTTATTTCTGATCTGTAAATTCAGTTAACAGAGATAAAACATATTTTTGATTGAGCCGTTATGAAACACTCTTTTTGTAGAAAATGCAAGTGGAGATTCGGAGCGCTAAGTGGGTAATAGTGGAAAAAGGAATGTCTTCAAATATAAACTACACAGAATCATTCGGTGAAACTTCTTTCTGATCTGTGCATTCAGCTAACAGAGTTAAACCATACTTTTGATTGAGCAGATCTGAACACTCTTTCTGTAGAAAATGCAACTGGACATTTGGAGCGCTAAGAGCGTAGTAGTGGAAAAAGGAATATATTCAAATATAAACTACACAGAAGCATTCTGTGAAACTTCTTTCTGATCTGAGCATTCAGCTAACAGAGTTAAACCATACTTTTGATTGAGCAGTTTTGAAACCCTCTGTCTGTAGAAAATGCAACTGGACATTCGTAGCGCTAAGTGGGTAATAGTGGAAAAAAGAATATGTTCAAATATAAACTACACAGAAGCATTGTATGAAACTTCTTTCTGTTCTGTGCATTCAACTAACAGAGTTGAACCTTACTTTTGATTCAGCCGTTCTGAAACACTCTTTCTGTAGAAACTGCAATTGGACATTCTGAGCGCTAAGATTCCTATATTGGGAAAAAGAATGTCTACAAATAAAAACTACACAGAAGAATTGTGTGAAACTTCATTCTCTTCTGTTTGTTCAGCTAAAAGAGTTGAACCTTAGTTTTGATTGAGCCGTTCTGAAACACCCTTTCTGTAGAAAATGCAAGTGGAGTTTCGGAGCGCTAAGAGGGTAATAGAGGAAAAAGAAATGTCTCCAAATATAAACTACACAGAATCATTCTGTGAAACTTCTTTCTGATCTGTGCATTCAGCTAACAGAGTTAAACCATACTTTTGATTGAGCAGATCTGATCACTCTTTCTGTAGAAAATGCAACTGGACATTTGGAGCGCTAAGAGAGTAGTAGTGGAAAAAGGAATATATTCAAATATAAACTACACAGAAGCATTCTGTGAAACTTCTTTCTGATCTGAGCATTCAGCTAACAGAGTTAAACCATACTTTTGATTGAGCAGTTTTGAAACACTCTGTCTGTAGAAAATGCAACTGGACATTCGTAGCGCTAATTGGGTAATAGTGGAAAAAAGAATATGTTCAAATATAAACTACACAGAAGCATTGTATGAAACTTCTTTCTGTTCTGTGCATTCAACTAACAGAGTTGAACCTTACTTTTGATTGAGCCTTTCTGAAACACTCTTTCTGTAGAAACTGCAATTGGACATTCTGAGCGCTAAGAGGCCTCTATTGGGAAAATAATATCTTCAAATAAAAACTACACAGAAGCATTGTGTGAAACTTATTTCTGATATGTTCATTAAGCTAACAGAGTTAAACCATACTTTTGATTGCGCAGTTCTGAACACTCTTTCTGTAGAAAATGCAAGTGGACATTCGGAGCGCTAAGAGGGAAATAGTGGAAAAAGGAATATATTCAAATATAAACTACACAGTAGCATTCTGTGAAAATTCTTTCTGTTCTGTGCATTCAACTAACAGAGTTGAACCTTACTTTTGATTGAGCCGTTCTGAAACACTCTTTCTGTAGAAACTGCAATTGGACATGCTAAGCGCTAAGAGGCCTACATTGGGAAAAAGAATATCTTCAAATAAAAACTACACAGATGCATTCTGTGAAACTTATTTCTGATCTGTAAATTCAGTTAACAGAGATAAAACATATTTTTGATTGAGCAGTTATGAAATACTCTTTTTGTAGAAAATGCAAGTGGAGATTCGGAGCGCTAAGAGGGTAATAGTGGAAAAAGGAATGTCTTCAAATATAAACTACACAGAATCATTCGGTGAAACATCTTTCTGATCTGTGCATTCAGCTAACTGAGTTAAACCATACTTTTGATTGAGCAGATCTGAACACTCTTTCTGTAGAAAATGCAACTGGACATTTGGAGCGCTAAGAGCGTAGTAGTGGAAAAAGGAATATATTCAAATATAAACTACACAGAAGCATTCTGTGAAACTTCTTTCTGATCTGAGCATTCAGCTAACAGAGTTAAACCATACTTTTGATTGAGCAGTTTTGAAACACTCTGTCTGTAGAAAATGCAACTGGACATTCGTAGCGCTAAGTGGGTAATAGTGGAAAAAAGAATATGTTCAAATATAAACTACACAGAAGCATTGTATAAAACTTCTTTCTGTTCTGTGCATTCAACTAACAGAGTTGAACCTTACTTTTGATTGAGCCGTTCTGAAACACTCTTTCTGTAGAAACTGCAATTGGACATTCTGAGCGCTAAGAGGCCTATATTGGGAAAAAGAATGTCTACAAATAAAAACTACACAGAAGAATTGTGTGAAACTTCTTTCTGTTCTGTTTGTTCAACTAAAAGAGTTGAACCTTAGTTTTGATTGAGCCGTTCTGAAACACTCTTTCTGTAGAAAATGCAAGTGGAGATTCGGAGCGCTAAGAGGGTAATAGTGGAAAAAGGAATGTCTCCAAATATAAACTACACAGAATAATTCTGTGAAACTTCTTGCTGATCTGTGCATTCAGCTAACAGAGTTAAACCATACTTTTGATTGAGCAGATCTGAACACTCTTTCTGTAGAAAATGCAACTGGACATTTGGAGCGCTAAGAGAGTAGTAGTGGAAAAAGGAATATATTCAAATATAAACTACACAGAAGCATTCTGTGAAACTTCTTTCTGATCTGAGCATTCAGCTAACAGAGTTAAACCATACTTTTGATTGAGTTGTTTTGAAACACTCTGTCTGTAGGAAATGCAACTGGACATTCGTAGCGCTAAGTGGGTAATAGTGGAAAAAAGAATATGTTCAAATATAAACTACACAGAAGTATTGTATGAAACTTCTTTCTGTTCTGTGCATTCAACTAACAGAGTTGAACCTTACTTTTGATTGAGCCTTTCTGAAACACTCTTTCTGTAGAAACTGCAAATGGACATTCTGAGCGCTAAGAGGCCTCTATTGGGAAAAATAATATCTTCAAATAAAAACTACACAGAAGCATTGTGTGAAACTTATTTCTGATATGTTCATTAAGCTAACAGAGTTAAACCATACTTTTGATTGCGCAGTTCTGAACACTCTTTCTGTTTAAAATGCAAGTGGACATTCGGAGCGCTAAGAGGGTAATAGTGGAAAAAGGAATATATTCAAATATAAACTACACAGTAGCATTCTGTGAAAATTCTTTCTGTTCTGTGCATTCAACTAACAGAGTTGAACCTTACTTTTGATTGAGCCGTTCTGAAACACTCTTTCTGTAGAAACTGCAATTGGACATGCTAAGCGCTAAGAGGCCTACATTGGGAAAAAGAATATCTTCAAATAAAAACTACACAGTTGCATTCTGTGAAACTTATTTCGGATCTGTAAATTCAGTTAACAGAGATAAAACATATTTTTGATTGAGCAGTTACGAAACACTCTTTTTGTAGAAAATGCAAGTGGAGATTCGGAGCGCTAAGAGGGTAATAGTGGAAAAAGGAATGTCTTCAAATATAAACTACACAGAATCATTCGGTGAAACTTCTTTCTGATCTGTGCATTCAGCTAACTGAGTTAAACCATACTTTTGATTGAGCAGATCTGAACACTCTTTCTGTAGAAAATGCAACTGGACATTTGGAGCACTAAGAGCGTAGTAGTGGAAAAAGGAATATATTCAAATATAAACTACACAGAAGCATTCTGTGAAACTTCTTTCTGATCTGAGCATTCAGCTAACAGAGTTAAACCATACTTTTGATTGAGCAGTTTTGAAACACTCTGTCTGTTGAAAATGCAACTGGACATTCGTAGCGCTAAGTGGGTAATAGTGGAAAAAAGAATATGTTCAAATATAAACTACACAGAAGCATTGTATGAAACTTCTTTCGGTTCTGTGCATTCAACTAACAGAGTTGAACCTTACTTTTGATTGAGCCGTTCTGAAACACTCTTTCTGTAGAAACTGCAATTGGACATTCTGAGTGCTAAGAGGCCTATATTGGGAAAAAGAATGTCTACAAATAAAAACTACACAGAAGAATTTTGTGAAACTTCTTTCTGTTCTGTTTGTTCAACTAAAAGAGTTGAACCTTAGTTTTGATTGAGCCGTTCTGAAACACTCATTCTGTAGAAAATGCAAGTGGAGATTCGGAGCGCTAAGAGGGTAATAGTGGAAAAAGGAATGTTTCCAATTATAAACTACACAGAATCATTCTGTGAAACTTCTTTCTGATCTGTGCATTCAGCTAACAGAGTTAAACCATACTTTTGATTGAGCAGATCTGAACACTCTTTCTGTAGAAAATGCAACTGGACATTTGGAGCGCTAAGAGAGTAGTAGTGGAAAAAGGAATATATTCAAATATAAACTACACAGAAGCATTCTGTGAAACTTCTTTCTGATCTGAGCATTCAGCTAACAGAGTTAAACCATAATTTTGATTGAGCAGTTTTGAAACACTCTGTCTGTAGAAAATGCAACTGGACATTCGTAGCGCTAAGTGGGTAATAGTGGAAAAAAGAATATGTTCAAATATAAACTACACAGAAGCATTGTATGAAACTTCTTTCTGTTCTGTGCATTCAACTAACAGAGTTGAACCTTACTTTGATTGAGCCTTTCTGAAACACTCTTTCTGTAGAAACTGCAATTGGACATTCTGAGCGCTAAGAGGCCTCTATTGGGAAAAATAATATCTTCAAATAAAAACTACACAGAAGCATTGTGTGAAACTTATTTCTGATATGTTCATTAAGCTAACAGAGTTAAACCATACTTTTGATTGCGTAGTTCTGAACACTCTTTCTGTAGAAAATGCAAGTGGACATTCGGAGCGCTAAGAGGGTAATAGTGGAAAAAGGAATATATTCAAACATAAACTACACAGTAGCATTCTGTGAAAATTCTTTCTGTTCTGTGCATTCAACTAACAGAGTTGAACCTTACTTTTGATTGAGCCGTTCTGAAACACTCTTTCTGTAGAAACTGCAATTGGACATGCTAAGCGCTAAGAGGCCTACATTGGGGAAAAGAATATCTTCAAATAAAAACTACACAGATGCATTCTGTGAAACTTATTTCTGATCTGTAAAACATATGATAAAACATATTTTTGATTGAGCAGTTATGAAACACTGTTTTTGTAGAAAATGCAAGTGGAGATTCGGAGCGCTAAGGGGGTAATAGTGGAAAAAGGAATGTCTTCAAATATAAACTACACAGAATCATTCGGTGAAACTTCTTTCTGATCTGTGCATTCAGCTAACAGAGTTAAACCATACTTTTGATTGAGCAGATCTGAACACTCTTTCTGTAGAAAATGCAACTGGACATTTGGAGCGCTAAGAGCGTAGTAGTGGAAAAAGGAATATATTCAAATATAAACTACACAGAAGCATTCTGTGAAACTTCTTACTGATCTGAGCATTCAGCTAACAGAGTTAAACCATACTTTTGATTGAGCAGTTTTGAAACACTCTGTCTGTAGAAAATGCAACTGGACATTCGTAGCGCTAAGTGGTTAATAGTGGAAAAAAGAATATGTTCAAATATAAACTACACAGAAGCATTGTATGAAACTTCTTTCTGTTCTGTGCATTCAACTAACAGAGTTGAACCTTACTTTTGATTGAGCCGTTCTGAAACACTCTTTCTGTAGAAACTGCAATTGGACATTCTGAGCGCTAAGAGGCCTCTATTGGGAAAAAGAATGTCTACAAATAAAAACTACACAGAAGAATTGTGTGAAACTTCTTTCTGTTCTGTTTGTTCAACTAAAAGAGTTGAACCTTAGTTTTGATTGAGCCGTTCTGAAACACTCTTTCTGTAGAAAATGCAAGTGGAGATTCGGAGCGCTAAGGGGGTAATAGTGGAAAAAGGAATGTCTCCAAATATAAACTACACAGAATCATTCTGTGAAACTTCTTTCTGATCTGTGCATTCAGCTAACAGAGTTAAACCATACTTTTGATTGAGCAGATCTGAACACTCTTTCTGTAGAAAATGCAACTGGACATTTGGAGCGCTAAGAGAGTAGTAGTGGAAAAAGGAATATATTCAAATATAAACTACACAGAAGCATTCTGTGAAACTTCTTTCTGATCTGAGCATTCAGCTAACAGAGTTAAACCATAATTTTGATTGAGCAGTTTTGAAACACTCTGTCTGTAGAAAATGCAACTGGACATTCGTAGCGCTAAGTGGGTAATAGTGGAAAAAAGAATATGTTCAAATATAAACTACACAGAAGCATTGTATGAAACTTCTTTCTGTTCTGTGCATTCAACTAACAGAGTTGAACCTTACTTTTGATTGAGCCTTTCTGAAACACTCTTTCTGTAGAAACTGCAATTGGACATTCTGAGCGCTAAGAGGCCTCTATTGGGAAAAATAATATCTTCAAATAAAAACTACACAGAAGCATTGTGTGAAACTTATTTCTGATATGTTCATTAAGCTAACAGAGTTAAACCATACTTTTGATTGCGCAGTTCTGAACACTCTTTCTGTTTAAAATGCAAGTGGACATTCGGAGCGCTAAGAGGGTAATAGTGGAAAAAGGAATATATTCAAATATAAACTACACAGTAGCATTCTGTGAAAATTCTTTCTGTTCTGTGCATTCAACTAACAGAGTTGAACCTTACTTTTGATTGAGCCGTTCTGAAACACTCTTTCTGTAGAAACTGCAATTGGACATGCTAAGCGCTAAGAGGCCTACATTGGGAAAAAGAATATCTTCAAATAAAAACTACACAGATGCATTCTGTGAAACTTATTTCTGATCTGTAAATTCAGTTAACAGAGATAAAACATATTTTTGATTGAGCAGTTATGAAACACTCTTTTTGTAGAAAATGCAAGTGGAGATTCGGAGCGCTAAGAGGGTAATAGTGGAAAAAGTAATGTCTTCAAATATAAACTACACAGAATCATTCGGTGAAACTTCTTTCTGATCTGTGCATTCAGCTAACTGAGTTAAACCATACTTTTGATTGAGCAGATCTGAACACTCTTTCTGTAGAAAATGCAACTGGACATTTGGAGCGCTAAGAGCGTAGTAGTGGAAAAAGGAATATATTCAAATATAAACTACACAGAAGCATTCTGTGAAACTTCTTTCTGATCTGAGCATTCAGCTAACAGAGTTAAACCATACTTTTGATTGAGCAGTTTTGATACACTCTGTCTGTTGAAAATGCAACTGGACATTCGTAGCGCTAAGTGGGTAATAGTGGAAAAAAGAATATGTTCAAATATAAACTACACAGAAGCATTGTATGAAACTTCTTTCGGTTCTGTGCCTTCAACTAACAGAGTTGAACCTTACTTTTGATTGAGCCGTTCTGAAACACTCTTTCTGTAGAAACTGCAATTGGACATTCTGAGCGCTAAGAGGCCTATATTGGGAAAAAGAATGTCTACAAATAAAAACTACACAGAAGAATTTTGTGAAACTTCTTTCTGTTCTGTTTGTTCAACTAAAAGAGTTGAACCTTAGTTTTGATTGAGCCGTTCTGAAACACTCATTCTGTAGAAAATGCAAGTGGAGATTCGGAGCGCTAAGAGGGTAATAGTGGAAAAAGGAATGTCTCCAAATATAAACTACACAGAATCATTCTGTGAAACTTCTTTCTGATCTGTGCATTCAGCTAACAGAGTTAAAACATACTTTTGATTGAGCAGATCTGAACACTCTTTCTGTAGAAAATGCAACTGGACATTTGGAGCGCTAAGAGAGTAGTAGTGGATAAAGGAATATATTCAAATATAAACTACACAGAAGCATTCTGTGAAACTTCTTTCTGATCTGAGCATTCAGCTAACAGAGTTAAACCATACTTTTGATTGAGCAGTTTTGAAACACTCTGTCTGTAGAAAATGCAACTGGACATTCGTAGCGCTAAGTGGGTAATAGTGGAAAAAAGAATATGTTCAAATATAAACTACACAGAAGCATTGTATGAAACTTCTTTCTGTTCTGTGCATTCAACTAACAGAGTTGAACCTTACTTTGATTGAGCCTTTCTGAAACACTCTTTCTGTAGAAACTGCAATTGGACATTCTGAGCGCTAAGAGGCCTCTATTGGGAAAAATAATATCTTCAAATAAAAACTACACAGAAGCATTGTGTGAAACTTATTTCTGATATGTTCATTAAGCTAACAGAGTTAAACCATACTTTTGATTGCGTAGTTCTGAACACTCTTTCTGTAGAAAATGCAAGTGGACATTCGGAGCGCTAAGAGGGTAATAGTGGAAAAAGGAATATATTCAAACATAAACTACACAGTAGCATTCTGTGAAAATTCTTTCTGTTCTGTGCATTCAACTAACAGTGTTGAACCTTACTTTTGATTGAGCCGTTCTGAAACACTCTTTCTGTAGAAACTGCAATTGGACATGCTAAGCGCTAAGAGGCCTACATTGGGGAAAAGAATATCTTCAAATAAAAACTACACAGATGCATTCTGTGAAACTTATTTCTGATCTGTAAATTCAGTTAACAGAGATAAAACATATTTTTGATTGAGCAGTTATGAAACACTCTTTTTGTAGAAAATGCAAGTGGAGATTCGGAGCGCTAAGAGGGTAATAGTGGAAAAAGTAATGTCTTCAAATATAAACTACACAGAATCATTCGGTGAAACTTCTTTCTGATCTGTGCATTCAGCTAACTGAGTTAAACCATACTTTTGATTGAGCAGATCTGAACACTCTTTCTGTAGAAAATGCAACTGGACATTTGGAGCGCTAAGAGCGTAGTAGTGGAAAAAGGAATATATTCAAATATAAACTACACAGAAGCATTCTGTGAAACTTCTTTCTGATCTGAGCATTCAGCTAACAGAGTTAAACCATACTTTTGATTGAGCAGTTTTGATACACTCTGTCTGTTGAAAATGCAACTGGACATTCGTAGCGCTAAGTGGGTAATAGTGGAAAAAAGAATATGTTCAAATATAAACTACACAGAAGCATTGTATGAAACTTCTTTCGGTTCTGTGCCTTCAACTAACAGAGTTGAACCTTACTTTTGATTGAGCCGTTCTGAAACACTCTTTCTGTAGAAACTGCAATTGGACATTCTGAGCGCTAAGAGGCCTATATTGGGAAAAAGAATGTCTACAAATAAAAACTACACAGAAGAATTTTGTGAAACTTCTTTCTGTTCTGTTTGTTCAACTAAAAGAGTTGAACCTTAGTTTTGATTGAGCCGTTCTGAAACACTCATTCTGTAGAAAATGCAAGTGGAGATTCGGAGCGCTAAGAGGGTAATAGTGGAAAA
Organism: Symphalangus syndactylus; assembly: GCF_028878055.3. Classification (NCBI taxonomy): domain Eukaryota; kingdom Metazoa; phylum Chordata; class Mammalia; order Primates; family Hylobatidae; genus Symphalangus; species Symphalangus syndactylus. The sequence continues at coordinate 13,005,051 of NC_072447.2, read as the reverse complement.
AGGAATGTCTCCAAATATAAACTACACAGAATCATTCTGTGAAACTTCTTTCTGATCTGTGCATTCAGCTAACAGAGTTAAAACATACTTTTGATTGAGCAGATCTGAACACTCTTTCTGTAGAAAATGCAACTGGACATTTGGAGCGCTAAGAGAGTAGTAGTGGATAAAGGAATATATTCAAATATAAACTACACAGAAGCATTCTGTGAAACTTCTTTCTGATCTGAGCATTCAGCTAACAGAGTTAAACCATACTTTTGATTGAGCAGTTTTGAAACACTCTGTCTGTAGAAAATGCAACTGGACATTCGTAGCGCTAAGTGGGTAATAGTGGAAAAAAGAATATGTTCAAATATAAACTACACAGAAGCATTGTATGAAACTTCTTTCTGTTCTGTGCATTCAACTAACAGAGTTGAACCTTACTTTGATTGAGCCTTTCTGAAACACTCTTTCTGTAGAAACTGCAATTGGACATTCTGAGCGCTAAGAGGCCTCTATTGGGAAAAATAATATCTTCAAATAAAAACTACACAGAAGCATTGTGTGAAACTTATTTCTGATATGTTCATTAAGCTAACAGAGTTAAACCATACTTTTGATTGCGTAGTTCTGAACACTCTTTCTGTAGAAAATGCAAGTGGACATTCGGAGCGCTAAGAGGGTAATAGTGGAAAAAGGAATATATTCAAACATAAACTACACAGTAGCATTCTGTGAAAATTCTTTCTGTTCTGTGCATTCAACTAACAGTGTTGAACCTTACTTTTGATTGAGCCGTTCTGAAACACTCTTTCTGTAGAAACTGCAATTGGACATGCTAAGCGCTAAGAGGCCTACATTGGGGAAAAGAATATCTTCAAATAAAAACTACACAGATGCATTCTGTGAAACTTATTTCTGATCTGTAAAACATATGATAAAACATATTTTTGATTGAGCAGTTATGAAACACTGTTTTTGTAGAAAATGCAAGTGGAGATTCGGAGCGCTAAGGGGCTAATAGTGGAAAAAGGAATGTCTTCAAATATAAACTACACAGAATCATTCGGTGAAACTTCTTTCTGATCTGTGCATTCAGCTAACAGAGTTAAACCATACTTTTGATTGAGCAGATCTGAACACTCTTTCTGTAGAAAATGCAACTGGACATTTGGAGCGCTAAGAGCGTAGTAGTGGAAAAAGGAATATATTCAAATATAAACTACACAGAAGCATTCTGTGAAACTTCTTTCTGATCTGAGCATTCAGCTAACAGAGTTAAACCATACTTTTGATTGAGCAGTTTTGAAACACTCTGTCTGTAGAAAATGCAACTGGACATTCGTAGCGCTAAGTGGTTAATAGTGGAAAAAAGAATATGTTCAAATATAAACTACACAGAAGCATTGTATGAAACTTCTTTCTGTTCTGTGCATTCAACTAACAGAGTTGAACCTTACTTTTGATTGAGCCGTTCTGAAACACTCTTTCTGTAGAAACTGCAATTGGACATTCTGAGCGCTAAGAGGCCTCTATTGGGAAAAAGCATGTCTACAAATAAAAACTACACAGAAGAATTGTGTGAAACTTCTTTCTGTTCTGTTTGTTCAACTAAAAGAGTTGAACCTTAGTTTTGATTGAGCCGTTCTGAAACACTCTTTCTGTAGAAAATGCAAGTGGAGATTCGGAGCGCTAAGGGGGTAATAGTGGAAAAAGGAATGTCTCCAAATATAAACTACACAGAATCATTCTGTGAAACTTCTTTCTGATCTGTGCATTCAGCTAACAGAGTTAAACCATACTTTTGATTGAGCAGATCTGAACACTCTTTCTGTAGAAAATGCAACTGGACATTTGGAGCGCTAAGAGAGTAGTAGTGGAAAAAGGAATATATTCAAATATAAACTACACAGAAGCATTCTGTGAAACTTCTTTCTGATCTGAGCATTCAGCTAACAGAGTTAAACCATAATTTTGATTGAGCAGTTTTGAAACACTCTGTCTGTAGAAAATGCAACTGGACATTCGTAGCGCTAAGTGGGTAATAGTGGAAAAAAGAATATGTTCAAATATAAACTACACAGAAGCATTGTATGAAACTTCTTTCTGTTCTGTGCATTCAACTAACAGAGTTGAACCTTACTTTTGATTGAGCCTTTCTGAAACACTCTTTCTGTAGAAACTGCAATTGGACATTCTGAGCGCTAAGAGGCCTCTATTGGGAAAAATAATATCTTCAAATAAAAACTACACAGAAGCATTGTGTGAAACTTATTTCTGATATGTTCATTAAGCTAACAGAGTTAAACCATACTTTTGATTGCGCAGTTCTGAACACTCTTTCTGTTTAAAATGCAAGTGGACATTCGGAGCGCTAAGAGGGTAATAGTGGAAAAAGGAATATATTCAAATATAAACTACACAGTAGCATTCTGTGAAAATTCTTTCTGTTCTGTGCATTCAACTAACAGAGTTGAACCTTACTTTTGATTGAGCCGTTCTGAAACACTCTTTCTGTAGAAACTGCAATTGGACATGCTAAGCGCTAAGAGGCCTACATTGGGAAAAAGAATATCTTCAAATAAAAACTACACAGATGCATTCTGTGAAACTTATTTCTGATCTGTAAATTCAGTTAACAGAGATAAAACATATTTTTGATTGAGCAGTTATGAAACACTCTTTTTGTAGAAAATGCAAGTGGAGATTCGGAGCGCTAAGAGGGTAATAGTGGAAAAAGTAATGTCTTCAAATATAAACTACACAGAATCATTCGGTGAAACTTCTTTCTGATCTGTGCATTCAGCTAACTGAGTTAAACCATACTTTTGATTGAGCAGATCTGAACACTCTTTCTGTAGAAAATGCAACTGGACATTTGGAGCGCTAAGAGCGTAATAGTGGAAAAAGGAATATATTCAAATATAAACTACACAGAAGCATTCTGTGAAACTTCTTTCTGATCTGAGCATTCAGCTAACAGAGTTAAACCATACTTTTGATTGAGCAGTTTTGAAACACTCTGTCTGTTGAAAATGCAACTGGACATTCGTAGCGCTAAGTGGGTAATAGTGGAAAAAAGAATATGTTCAAATATAAACTACACAGAAGCATTGTATGAAACTTCTTTCGGTTCTGTGCATTCAACTAACAGAGTTGAACCTTACTTTTGATTGAGCCGTTCTGAAACACTCTTTCTGTAGAAACTGCAATTGGACATTCTGAGCGCTAAGAGGCCTATATTGGGAAATAGAATGTCTACAAATAAAAACTACACAGAAGAATTTTGTGAAACTTCTTTCTGTTCTGTTTGTTCAACTAAAAGAGTTGAACCTTAGTTTTGATTGAGCCGTTCTGAAACACTCATTCTGTAGAAAATGCAAGTGGAGATTCGGAGCGCTAAGAGGGTAATAGTGAAAAAAGGAATGTCTCCAAATATAAACTACACAGAATCATTCTGTGAAACTTCTTTCTGATCTGTGCATTCAGCTAACAGAGTTAAACCATACTTTTGATTGAGCAGATCTGAACACTCTTTCTGTAGAAAATGCAACTGGACATTTGGAGCGCTAAGAGAGTAGTAGTGGAAAAAGGAATATATTCAAATATAAACTACACAGAAGCATTCTGTGAAACTTCTTTCTGATCTGAGCATTCAGCTAACAGAGTTAAACCATAATTTTGATTGAGCAGATTTGAAACACTCTGTCTGTAGAAAATGCAACTGGACATTCGTAGCGCTAAGTGGGTAATAGTGGAAAAAAGAATATGTTCAAATATAAACTACACAGAAGCATTGTATGAAACTTCTTTCTGTTCTGTGCATTCAACTAACAGAGTTGAACCTTACTTTGATTGAGCCTTTCTGAAACACTCTTTCTGTAGAAACTGCAATTGGACATTCTGAGCGCTAAGAGGCCTCTATTGGGAAAAATAATATCTTCAAATAAAAACTACACAGAAGCATTGTGTGAAACTTATTTCTGATATGTTCATTAAGCTAACAGAGTTAAACCATACTTTTGATTGCGTAGTTCTGAACATTCTTTCTGTAGAAAATGCAAGTGGACATTCGGAGCGCTAAGAGGGTAATAGTGGAAAAAGGAATATATTCAAACATAAACTACACAGTAGCATTCTGTGAAAATTCTTTCTGTTCTGTGCATTCAACTAACAGAGTTGAACCTTACTTTTGATTGAGCCGTTCTGAAACACTCTTTCTGTAGAAACTGCAATTGGACATGCTAAGCGCTAAGAGGCCTACACTGGGGAAAAGAATATCTTCAAATAAAAACTACACAGATGCATTCTGTGAAACTTATTTCTGATCTGTAAAACATATGATAAAACATATTTTTGATTGAGCAGTTATGAAACACTGTTTTTGTAGAAAATGCAAGTGGAGATTCGGAGCGCTAAGGGGGTAATAGTGGAAAAAGGAATGTCTTCAAATATAAACTACACAGAATCATTCGGTGAAACTTCTTTCTGATCTGTGTATTCAGCTAACAGAGTTAAACCATACTTTTGATTGAGCAGATCTGAACACTCTTTCTGTAGAAAATGCAACTGGACATTTGGAGCGCTAAGAGCGTAGTAGTGGAAAAAGGAATATATTCAAATATAAACTACACAGAAGCATTCTGTGAAACTTCTTTCTGATCTGAGCATTCAGCTAACAGAGTTAAACCATACTTTTGATTGAGCAGTTTTGAAACACTCTGTCTGTAGAAAATGCAACTGGACATTCGTAGCGCTAAGTGGTTAATAGTGGAAAAAAGAATATGTTCAAATATAAACTACACAGAAGCATTGTATGAAACTTCTTTCTGTTCTGTGCATTCAACTAACAGAGTTGAACCTTACTTTTGATTGAGCCGTTCTGAAACACTCTTTCTGTAGAAACTGCAATTGGACATTCTGAGCGCTAAGAGGCCTCTATTGGGAAAAAGAATGTCTACAAATAAAAACTACACAGAAGAATTGTGTGAAACTACTTTCTGTTCTGTTTGTTCAACTAAAAGAGTTGAACCTTAGTTTTGATTGAGCCGTTCTGAAACACTCTTTCTGTAGAAAATGCAAGTGGAGATTCGGAGCGCTAAGGGGGTAATAGTGGAAAAAGGAATGTCTCCAAATATAAACTACACAGAATCATTCTGTGAAACTTCTTTCTGATCTGTGCATTCAGCTAAGAGAGTTATACCATACTTTTGATTGAGCAGATCTGAACACTCTTTCTGTAGAAAATGCAACTGGACATTTGGAGCGCTAAGAGAGTAGTAGTGGAAAAAGGAATATATTCAAATATAAACTACACAGAAGCATTCTGTGAAACTTCTTTCTGATCTGAGCATTCAGCTAACAGAGTTAAACCATAATTTTGATTGAGCAGTTTTGAAACACTCTGTCTGTAGAAAATGCAACTGGACATTCGTAGCGCTAAGTGGGTAATAGTGGAAAAAAGAATATGTTCAAATATAAACTACACAGAAGCATTGTATGAAACTACTTTCTGTTCTGTGCATTCAACTAACAGAGTTGAACCTTACTTTTGATTGAGCCTTTCTGAAACACTCTTTCTGTAGAAACTGCAATTGGACATTCTGAGCGCTAAGAGGCCTCTATTGGGAAAAATAATATCTTCAAATAAAAACTACACAGAAGCATTGTGTGAAACTTATTTCTGATATGTTCATTAAGCTAACAGAGTTAAACCATACTTTTGATTGCGTAGTTCTGAACACTCTTTCTGTAGAAAATGCAAGTGGACATTCGGAGCGCTAAGAGGGTAATAGTGGAAAAAGGAATATATTCAAATATAAACTACACAGTAGCATTCTGTGAAAATTCTTTCTGTTCTGTGCATTCAACTAACAGAGTTGAACCTTACTTTTGATTGAGCCGTTCTGAAACACTCTTTCTGTAGAAACTGCCATTGGACATGCTAAGCGCTAAGAGGCCTACATTGGGGAAAAGAATATCTTCAAATAAAAACTACACAGATGCATTCTGTGAAACTTATTTCTGATCTGTAAATTCAGTTAACAGAGATAAAACATATTTTTGATTGAGCAGTTATGAAACACTGTTTTTGTAGAAAATGCAAGTGGAGATTCGGAGCGCTAAGTGGGTAATAGTGGAAAAAGGAATGTCTGCAAATATAAACTACACAGAATCATTCGGTGAAACTTCTTTCTGATCTGTGCATTCAGCTAACAGAGTTAAACCATACTTTTGATTGAGCAGATCTGAACACTCTTTCTGTAGAAAATGCAACTGGACATTTGGAGCGCTAAGAGCGTAGTAGTGGAAAAAGGAATATATTCAAATATAAACTACACAGAAGCATTCTGTGAAACTTCTTTCTGATCTGAGCATTCAGCTAACAGAGTTAAACCATACTTTTGATTGAGCAGTTTTGAAACACTCTGTCTGTAGAAAATGCAAATGGACATTCCTAGCGCTAAGTGGGTAATAGTGGAAAAAAGAATATGTTCAAATAGAAACTACACAGAAGCATTGTATGAAACTTCTTTCTGTTCTGTGCATTCAACTAACAGAGTTGAACCTTACTTTTGATTGAGCCGTTCTGAAACACTCTTTCTGTAGAAACTGCAATTGGACATTCTGAGCGCTAAGAGGCCTATATTGGGAAAAAGAATATCTACAAATAAAAACTACACAGAAGAATTCTGTGAAACTTCTTTCTGTTCTCTTTGTTCAACTAAAAGAGTTGAACCTTAGTTTTGATTGAGCCGTTCTGAAACACTCTTTCTGTAGAAAATGCAAGTGGAGATTCGGAGCGCTAAGAGGGTAATAGTGGAAAATGGAATGTCTCCAAATATAAACTACACAGAATCATTCTGTGAAACTTCTTTCTGATCTGTGCATTCAGCTAACAGAGTTAAACCATACTTTTGATTGAGCAGATCTGAACACTCTTTCTGTAGAAAATGCAACTGGACATTTAGAGCGCTAAGAGAGTAGTAGTGGAAAAAGGAATATATTCAAATATAAACTACACAGAAGCATTCAGTGAAACTTCTTTCTGATCTGAGCATTCAGCTAACAGAGTTAAACCATACTTTTGATTGAGCAGTTTTGAAACAATCTGTCTGTAGAAAATGCAACTGGACATTCGTAGCGCTAAGTGGGTAATAGTGGAAAAAAGAATATGTTCAAATATAAACTACACAGAAGCATTGTATGAAACTTCTTTCTGTTCTGTGCATTCAACTCACAGAGTTGAACCTTACTTTTGATTGAGCCTTTCTGAAACACTCTTTCTGTAGAAACTGCAATTGGACATTCTGAGCGCTAAGAGGCCTCTATTGGGAAAAATAATATCTTCAAATAAAAACTACACAGAAGCATTGTGTGAAACTTATTTCTGATATGTTCATTAAGCTAACAGAGTTAAACCATACTTTTGATTGCGCAGTTCTGAACACTCTTTCTGTAGAAAATGCAAGTGGACATTCGGAGCGCTAAGAGGGTAATAGTGGAAAAAGGAATATATTCAAATATAAACTACACAGTAGCATTCTGTGAAAATTCTTTCTGTTCTGTGCATTCAACTAACAGAGTTGAACCTTACTTTTGATTGAGCCGTTCTGAAACACTCTTTCTGTAGAAACTGCAATTGGACATGCTAAGTGCTAAGAGGCCTACATTGGGAAAAAGAATATCTTCAAATAAAAACTACACAGAAGAATTGTGTGGAACTTATTTCTGTTCTGTTTGTTCAACTAAAAGAGTTGAACCTTAGTTTTGATTGACCGTTCTGAAACACTCTTTCTGTAGAAAATGCAAGTGGAGATTCGTAGCGCTAAGAGGGTAATAGTGGAAAAAGGAATGTCTCCAAATATAAACTACACAGAATCATTCTGTGAAACTTCTTTCTGATCTGTGCATTCAGCTAAGAGAGTTAAACCATACTTTTGATTGAGCAGATCTGAACACTCTTTCTGTAGAAAATGCAACTGGACATTTGGAGCGCTAAGAGAGTAGTAATGGAAAAAGGAATATATTCATATATAAACTACACAGAAGCATTCTGTGAAACTTATTTCTGATCTGTAAATTCAGTTAACAGAGATAAAACATATTTTTGATTGAGCAGTTATGAAACACTCTTTTTGTAGAAAATGCAATGGAGATTCGGAGCGCTAACAGGGTAATAGTGGAAAAAGGAATGTCTTCAAATATAAACTACACAGAATCATTCGGGAAACTTCTTTCTGATCTGTGCATTCAGCTAACTGAGTTAAACCATACTTTTGATTGAGCAGATCTGAACACTCTTTCTGTAGAAAATGCAATTGGACATTTGGAGCGCTAAGAGAGTAGTAGTGGAAAAAGGAATATATTCAAATATAAACTACCCAGAAGCATTCGGTGAAACTTCTTTCTGATCTGAGCATTCAGCTAACAGAGTTAAACCATACTTTTGATTGAGCAGTTTTGAAACACTCTGTCTGTAGAAAATGCAACTGGACATTCGTAGCGCTAAGTGGGTAATAGTGGAAAAAAGAATATGTTCAAATATAAACTACACAGAAGCATTGTATGAAACTACTTTCTGTTCTGTGCATTCAACTAACAGAGTTGAACCTTACTTTTGATTGAGCCTTTCTGAAACACTCTTTCTGTAGAAACTGCAATTGGACATTCTGAGCGCTAAGAGGCCTCTATTGGGAAAAATAATATCTTCAAATAAAAACTACACAGAAGCATTGTGTGAAACTTATTTCTGATATGTTCATTAAGCTAACAGAGTTAAACCATACTTTTGATTGCGCAGTTCTGAACACTCTTTCTGTAGAAAATGCAAGTGGACATTCGGAGGGCTAAGAGGGTAATAGTGGAAAAAGGAATATATTCAAATATAAACTACACAGTTGCATTCTGTGAAAATTCTTTCTGTTCTGTGCATTCAACTAACAGAGTTGAAACTTACTTTTGATTGAGCCGTTCTGAAACTCTCTTTCTGTAGAAACTGCAATTGGACATGCTAAGCGCTAAGAGGCCTACATTGGGAAAAGGAATATCTTCAAATAAAAACTACACAGATGCATTCTGTGAAACTTATTTCTGATCTGTAAATTCAGGTAACAGAGATAAAACATATTTTTGATTGAGCAGTTATGAAACACTCTTTTTGTAGAAAATGCAAGTGGAGATTCGGAGCGCTAAGAGGGTAATAGTGGAAAAAGGAATGTCTTCAAATATAAACTACACAGAATTATTCGGTGAAACTTTTTTCTGATCTGTGCATTCAGCTAACTGAGTTAAACCATACTTTTGATTGAGCAGATCTGAACACTCTTTCTGTAGAAAATGCAACTGGACATTTGGAGCGCTAAGAGCGTAGTAGTGGAAAAAGGAATATATTCAAATATAAACTACACAGAAGCATTCTGTGAAACTTCTTTCTGATCTGAGCATTCAGCTAACAGAGTTAAACCACACTTTTGATTGAGCAGTTTTGAAACACTCTGTCTGTAGAAAATGCAACTGGACATTCGTAGCGCTAAGTGGGTAATAGTGGAAAAAAGAATATGTTCAAATATAAACTACACAGAAGCATTGTATGAAACTTCTTTCTGTTCTGTGCATTCAACTAACAGAGTTGAACCTTACTTTTGATTGAGCCGTTCTGAAACACTCTTTCTGTAGAAACTGCAATTGGACATTCAGAGCGCTAAGAGGCCTATAATGGGAAAAAGAATGTCTACAAATAAAAACTACACAGAAGAATTGTGTGAAACTTCTTTCTGTTCTGTTTGTTCAACTAAAAGATTTGAACCTTAGTTTTGATTGAGCCGTTCTGAAACACTCTTTTTGTAGAAAATGCAAGTGGAGATTCGGAGCGCTAAGAGGGTAATAGTGGAAAAAGGAATGTCTTCAAATATAAACTACACAGAATCATTCGGTGAAACTTCTTTCTGATCTGTGCATTCAGCTAACAGAGTTAAACCATACTTTTGATTGAGCAGATCTGAACACTCTTTCTGTAGAAAATGCAACTGGACATTTGGAGCGCTAAGAGCGTAGTAGTGGAAAAAGGAATATATTCAAATATAAACTACACAGAAGCATTCTGTGAAACTTCTTTCTGATCTGAGCATTCAGCTAACAGAGTTAAACCATACTTTTGATTGAGCAGTTTTGAAACAATCTGTCTGTAGAAAATGCAACTGGACATTCGTAGCGCTAAGTGGGTAATAGTGGAAAAAAGAATATGTTCAAATATAAACTACACAGAAGCATTGTATGAAACTTCTTTCTGTTCTGTGCATTCAACTAACAGAGTTGAACCTTACTTTTGATTGAGCCTTTCTGAAACACTCTTTCTGTAGAAACTGCAATTGGACATTCTGAGCGCTAAGAGGCCTCTATTGGGAAAAATAATATCTTCAAATAAAAACTACACAGAAGCATTGTGTGAAACTTATTTCTGATATGTTCATTAAGCTAACAGAGTTAAACCATACTTTTGATTGCGCAGTTCTGAACACTCTTTCTGTAGAAAATGCAGGTGGACATTCGGAGCGCTAAGAGGGTAATAGTGGAAAAAGGAATATATTCAAATATAAACTACACAGTAGCATTCTGTGAAAATTCTTTCTGTTCTGTGCATTCAACTAACAGAGTTGAACCTTACTTTTGATTGAGCCGTTCTGAAACACTCTTTCTGTAGAAACTGCAATTGGACATGCTAAGTGCTAAGAGGCCTACATTGGGAAAAAGAATATCTTCAAATAAAAACTACACAGAAGAATTTTGTGGAACTTATTTCTGTTCTGTTTGTTCAACTAAAAGAGTTGAACCTTAGTTTTGATTGACCGTTCTGAAACACTCTTTCTGTAGAAAATGCAAGTGGAGATTCGGAGCGCTAAGAGGGTAATAGTGGAAAAAGGAATGTCTCCAAATATAAACTACACAGAATCATTCTGTGAAACTTCTTTCTGATCTGTGCATTCAGCTAACAGAGTTAAACCATACTTTTGATTGAGCAGATCTGAACACTCTTTCTGTAGAAAATGCAACTGGACATTTGGAGCGCTAAGAGAGTAGTAATGGAAAAAGGAATATATTCATATATAAACTACACAGAAGCATTCTGTGAAACTTATTTCTGATCTGTAAATTCAGTTAACAGAGATAAAACATATTTTTGATTGAGCAGTTATGAAACACTCTTTTTGTAGAAAATGCAATGGAGATTCGGAGCGCTAACAGGGTAATAGTGGAAAAAGGAATGTCTTCAAATATAAACTACACAGAATCATTCGGGAAACTTCTTTCTGATCTGTGCATTCAGCTAACTGAGTTAAACCATACTTTTGATTGAGCAGATCTGAACACTCTTTCTGTAGAAAATGCAACTGGACGTTTGGAGCGCTAAGAGAGTAGTAGTGGAAAAAGGAATATATTCAAATATAAACTACACAGAAGCATTCTGTGAAACTTCTTTCTGATCTGAGCATTCAGCTAACAGAGTTAAACCATACTTTTGATTGAGCAGTTTTGAAACACTCTGTCTGTAGAAAATGCAACTGGACATTCGTAGCGCTAAGTGGGTAATAGTGGAAAAAAGAATATGTTCAAATATAAACTACACAGAAGCATTGTATGAAACTTCTTTCTGTTCTGTGCATTCAACTAACAGAGTTTAACCTTACTTTTGATTGAGCCTTTCTGAAACACTCTTTCTGTAGAAACTGCAATTGGACATTCTGAGCGCTAAGAGGCCTCTATTGGGAAAAATAATATCTTCAAATAAAAACTACACAGAAGCATTGTGTGAAACTTATTTCTGATATGTTCATTAAGCTAACAGAGTTAAACCATACTTTTGATTGCGCAGTTCTGAACACTCTTTCTGTAGAAAATGCAAGTGGACATTCGGAGCGCTAAGAGGGTAATAGTGGAAAAAGGAATATATTCAAATATAAACTACACAGTTGCATTCTGTGAAAATTCTTTCTGTTCTGTGCATTCAACTAACAGAGTTGAAACTTACTTTTGATTGAGCCGTTCTGAAACACTCTTTCTGTAGAAACTGCAATTGGACATGCTAAGCGCTAAGAGGCCTACATTGGGAAAAAGAATATCTTCAAATAAAAACTACACAGATGCATTCTGTGAAACTTATTTCTGATCTGTAAATTCAGGTAACAGAGATAAAACATATTTTTGATTGAGCAGTTATGAAACACTCTTTTTGTAGAAAATGCAAGTGGAGATTCGGAGCGCTAAGAGGGTAATAGTGGAAAAAGGAATGTCTTCAAATATAAACTACACAGAATTATTCGGTGAAACTTTTTTCTGATCTGTGCATTCAGCTAACTGAGTTAAACCATACTTTTGATTGAGCAGATTTGAACACTCTTTCTGTAGAAAATGCAACTGGACATTTGGAGCGCTAAGAGCGTAGTAGTGGAAAAAGGAATATATTCAAATATAAACTACACAGAAGCATTCTGTGAAACTTCTTTCTGATCTGAGCATTCAGCTAACAGAGTTAAACCATACTTTTGATTGAGCAGTTTTGAAACACTCTGTCTGTAGAAAATGCAACTGGACATTCGTAGCGCTAAGTGGGTAATAGTGGAAAAAAGAATATGTTCAAATATAAACTACACAGAAGCATTGTATGAAACTTCTTTCTGTTCTGTGCATTCAACTAACAGAGTTGAACCTTACTTTTGATTGAGCCGTTCTTAAACACTCTTTCTGTAGAAACTGCAATTGGACATTCAGAGCGCTAAGAGGCCTATATTGGGAAAAAGAATGTCTACAAATAAAAACTACACAGAAGAATTGTGTGAAACTTCTTTCTGTTCTGTTTGTTCAACTAAAAGAGTTGAACCTTAGTTTTGATTGAGCCGTTCTGAAACACTCTTTTTGTAGAAAATGCAAGTGGAGATTCGGAGCGCTAAGAGGGTAATAGTGGAAAAAGGAATGTCTTCAAATATAAACTACACAGAATCATTCGGTGAAACTTCTTTCTGATCTGTGCATTCAGCTAACAGAGTTAAATCATACTTTTGATTGAGCAGATCTGAACACTCTTTCTGTAGAAAATGCAACTGGACATTTGGAGCGCAAAGAGCGTAGTAGTGGAAAAAGGAATATATTCAAATATAAACTACACAGAAGCATTCTGTGAAACTTCTTTCTGATCTGAGCATTCAGCTAACAGAGTTAAACCATACTTTTGATTGAGCAGTTTTGAAACACTCTGTCTGTAGAAAATGCAAATGGACATTCGTAGCGCTAAGTGGGTAATAGTGGAAAAAAGAATATGTTCAAATATAAACTACACAGAAGCATTGTATGAAACTACTTTCTGTTCTATGCATTCAACTAACAGAGTTGAACCTTACTTTTGATTGAGCCGTTCTGAAACACTCTTTCTGTAGAAACTGCAATTGGACATTCTGAGCGCTAAGAGGCCTATATTGGGAAAAAGAATGTCTACAAATAAAAACTACACAGAAGAATTGTGTGAAACTACTTTCTGTTCTGATTGTTCAACTAAAAGAGTTGAACCTTAGTTTTGATTGAGCCGTTCTGAAACACCCTTTCTGTAGAAAATGCAAGTGGAGATTCGGAGCGCTAAGAGGGTAATAGTGGAAAAAGGAATGTCTCCAAATATAAACTACACAGAATCATTCTGTGAAACTTCTTTCTGATCTGTGCATTCAGCTAACAGAGTTAAACCATACTTTTGATTGAGCAGATCTGAACACTCTTTCTGTAGAAAATGCAACTGGACATTTGGAGCGCTAAGAGAGTAGTAGTGGAAAAAGGAATATATTCATATATAAACTACACAGAAGCATTCTGTGAAACTTCTTTCTGATCTGAGCATTCAGCTAACAGAGTTAAACCATACTTTTGATAGAGCAGTTTTGAAACACTCTGTCTGTAGAAAATGCAACTGGACATTCGTAGCGCTAAGTGGGTAATAGTGGAAAAAAGAATATGTTCAAATATAAACTACACAGAAGCATTGTATGAAACTTCTTTCTGTTCTGTGCATTCAACTAACAGAGTTGAACCTTACTTTTGATTGAGCCTTTCTGAAACACTCTTTCTGTAGAAACTGCAATTGGACATTCTGAGCGCTAAGAGGCCTATATTGGGAAAAATAATATCTTCAAATAAAAACTACACAGAAGCATTGTGTGAAACTTATTTCTGATATGTTCATTAAGCTAACAGAGTTAAACCATACTTTTGATTGCGCAGTTCTGAACACTCTTTCGGTAGAAAATGCAAGTGGACATTCGGAGCGCTAAGAGGGTAATAGTGGAAAAAGGAATATATTCAAATATAAACTACACAGTAGCATTCTGTGAAAATTCTTTCTGTTCTGTGCATTCAACTAACAGAGTTGAACCTTACTTTTGATTGAGCCGTTCTGAAACACTCTTTCTGTAGAAACTGCAATTGGACATGCTAAGCGCTAAGAGGCCTACATTGGGAAAAAGAATATCTTCAAATAAAAACTACACAGATGCATTCTGTGAAACTTATTTCTGATCTGTAAATTCAGTTAACAGAGATAAAACATATTTTTGATTGAGCAGTTATGAAACACTCTTTTTGTAGAAAATGCAATGGAGATTCGGAGCGCTAAGAGGGTAATAGTGGAAAAAGGAATGTCTTCAAATATAAACTACACAGAATCATTCGGTGAAACTTCTTTCTGATCTGTGCATTCAGCTAACTGAGTTAAACCATACTTTTGATTGAGCAGATCTGAACACTCTTTCTGTAGAAAATGCAACTGGACATTTGGAGCGCTAAGATCGTAGTAGTGGAAAAAGGAATATATTCAAATATAAACTACACAGAAGCATTCTGTGAAACTCCTTTCTGATCTGAACATTCAGCTAACAGAGTTAAACCATACTTTTGATTGAGCAGTTTTGAAACACTCTGTCTGTAGAAAATGCAACTGGACATTCGTAGCGCTAAGTGGGTAATAGTGGAAAAAAGAATATGTTCAAATATAAACTACACAGAAGCATTGTATGAAACTTCTTTCTGTTCTGTGCATTCAACTAACAGAGTTGAACCTTACTTTTGATTGAGCCGTTCTGAAACACTCTTTCTGTAGAAACTGCAATTGGACATTCAGAGCGCTAAGAGGCCTATATTGGGAAAAAGAATGTCTACAAATAAAAACTACACAGAAGAATTGTGTGAAACTTCTTTCTGTTGTGTTTGTTCAACTAAAAGAGTTGAACCTTAGTTTTGATTAAGCCATTCTGAAACACTCTTTCTGTAGAAAATGCAAGTGGAGATTCGGAGCGCTAAGAGGGTAATAGTGGAAAAAGGAATGTCTCCAAATATAAACTACACAGAATCATTCTGTGAAACTTCTTTCTGATCTGTGCATTCAGCTAACAGAGTTAAACCATACTTTTGATTGAGCAGATCTGAACACTCTTTCTGTAGAAAATGCAACTGGACATTTGGAGCGCTAAGAGAGTAGTAGTGGAAAAAGGAATATATTCAAATATAAACTACACAGAAGCATTCTGTGAAACTTCTTTCTGATCTGAGCATTCAGCTAACAGAGTTAAACCATACTTTTGATTGAGCAGTTTTGAAACACCCTGTCTGTAGAAAATGCAACTGGACATTCGTAGCGCTAAGTGGGTTATAGAGGAAAAAAGAATATGTTCAAATATAAACTACACAGAAGCATTGTATGAAACTACTTTCTGTTCTGTGCATTCAAATAACAGAGTTGAACCTTACTTTTGATTGAGCCTTTCTGAAACACTCTTTCTGTAGCAACTGCAATTGGACATTCTGAGCTCTAAGAGGCCTCTATTGGGAAAAATAATATCTTCAAATAAAAACTACACAGAAGCATTGTGTGAAACTTATTTCTGATATGTTCATTAAGCTAACAGAGTTAAACTATACTTTTGATTGCGCAGTTCTGAACACTCTTTCTGTAGAAAATGCAAGTGGACATTCGGAGCGCTAAGAGGGTAATAGTGGAAAAACGAATATATTCTAATATAAACTACACAGTAGCATTCTGTGAAAATTCTTTCTGTTCTGTGCATTCAACCAACAGAGTTGAACCTTACTTTTGATTGAGCCGTTCTGAAACACTCTTTCTGTAGAAACTGCTATTGGACATGCTATGCGCTAAGAGGCCTATAATGGGAAAAAGAATATCTTCAAATAAAAACTACACAGATGCATTCTGTGAAACTTATTTCTGATCTGTAAATTCAGTTAACAGAGGTAAAACATATTTTTGATTGAGCAGTTATGAAACACTCTTTTTGTAGAAAATGCAAGTGGAGATTCGGAGCGCTAAGAGGGTAATAGTGGAAAAAGGTATATCTTCAAATATAAACTACACAGAATCATTCGGTGAAACTTCTTTCTGATCTGTGCATTCAGCTAACAGAGTTAAACCATACTTTTGATTGAGCAGATCTGAACACTCTTTCTGTAGAAAATGCAACTGGACATTTGGAGCGCTAAGAGAGTAGTAGTGGAAAAAGGAATATATTCATATATAAACTACACAGAAGCATTCTGTGAAACTTCTTTCTGATCTGAGCATTCAGCTAACAGAGTTAAACCATACTTTTGATTGAGCAGTTTTGAAACACTCTGTCTGTAGAAAATGCAACTGGACATTCGTAGCGCTAAGTGGGTAATAGTGGAAAAAAAATATGTTCAAATATAAACTACACAGAAGCATTGTATGAAACTTCTTTCTGTTCTGTGCATTCAACTAACAGAGTTGAACCTTACTTTTGATTGAGCCTTTCTGAAACACTCTTTCTGTAGCAACTGCAATTGGACATTCTGAGCGCTAAGAGGCCTCTATTGGGAAAAATAATATCTTCAAATAAAAACTACACAGAAGCATTGTGTGAAACTTATTTCTGATATGTTCATTAAGCTAACAGAGTTAAACCATACTTTTGATTGCGCAGTTCTGAACACTCTTTCTGTAGAAAATGCAAGTGGACATTCGGAGCGCTAAGAGGGTAATAGTGGAAAAAGGAATATATTCAAATATAAACTACACAGTAGCATTCTGTGAAAATTCTTTCTGTTCTGTGCATTCAACCAACAGAGTTGAACCTTACTTTTGATTGAGCCGTTCTGAAACACTCTTTCTGTAGAAACTGCAATTGGACATGCTAAGCGCTAAGAGGCCTACATTGGGAAAAAGAATATCTTCAAATAAAAACTACACAGATGCATTCTGTGAAACTTATTTCTGATCTGCAAATTCAGTTAACAGAGATAAAACATATTTTTGATTGAGCAGTTATGAAACACTCTTTTTGTAGAAAATGCAAGTGGAGATTCGGAGCGCTAAGAGGGTAATAGTGGAAAAAGGAATGTCTTCAAATATAAACTACACAGAATCATTCGGTGAAACTTCTTTCTGATCTGTGCATTCAGCTAACTGAGTTAAACCATACTTTTGATTGAGCAGATCTGAACACTCTTTCTGTAGAAAATGCAACTGGACATTTGGAGCGCTAAGAGCGTAGTAGTGGAAAAAGGAATATATTCAAATATAAACTACACAGAAGCATTCTGTGAAACTTCTTTCTGATCTGAGCATTCAGCTAACAGAGTTAAACCATACTTTTGATTGAGCAGTTTTGAAACACTCTGTCTGTAGAAAATGCAACTGGACATTCGTAGCGCTAAGTGGGTAATAGTGGAAAAAAGAATATGTTCAAATATAAACTACACAGAAGCATTGTATGAAACTTCTTTCTGTTCTGTGCATTCAACTAACAGAGTTGAACCTTACTTTTGATTGAGCCGTTCTGAAACACTCTTTCTGTAGAAACTGCAATTGGACATTCTGAGCGCTAAGAGGCCTATATTGGGAAAAAGAATGTCTACAAATAAAAACTACACAGAAGAATTGTGTGAAACTTCTTTCTGTTCTGTTTGTTCAACTAAAAGAGTTGAACCTTAGTTTTGATTGAGCCGTTCTGAAACACTCTTTCTGTAGAAAATGCAAGTGGAGATTCGGAGCGCTAAGAGGGTAATAGTGGAAAAACGAATGTCTCCAAATATAAACTACACAGAATCATTCTGTGAAACTTCTTTCTGATCTGTGCATTCAGCTAACAGAGTTAAACCATACTTTTGATTGAGCAGATCTGAACACTCTTTCTGTAGAAAATGCAACTGGACATTTGGAGCGCTAAGAGAGTAGTAGTGGAAAAAGGAATATATACAAATATAAACTACACAGAAGCATTCTGTGAAACTTCTTTCTGATCTGAGCATTCAGCTAACAGAGTTAAACCATAATTTTGATTGAGCACTTTTGAAACACTCTGTCTGTAGAAAATGCAACTGGACATTCGTAGCGCTAAGTGGGTAATAGTGGAAAAAAGAATATGTTCAAATATAAACTACACAGAAGCATTGTATGAAACTTCTTTCTGTTCTGTGCATTCAACTAACAGAGTTGAACCTTACTTTTGATTGAGCCTTTCTGAAACACTCTTTCTGTAGAAACTGCAATTGGACATTCTGAGCGCTAAGAGGACTCTATTGGGAAAAATAATATCTTCAAATAAAAACTACACAGAAGCATTGTGTGAAACTTATTTCTGATATGTTCATTAAGCTAACAGAGTTAAACCATACTTTTGATTGCGCAGTTCTGAACACTCTTTCTGTAGAAAATGCAAGTGTACATTCGGAGCGCTAAGAGGGTAATAGTGGAAAAAGGAATATATTCAAATATAAACTACACAGTAGCATTCTGTGAAAATTCTTTCTGTTCTGTGCATTCAACTAACAGAGTTGAACCTTACTTTTGATTGAGCCGTTCTGAAACACTCTTTCTGTAGAAACTGCAATTAGACATGCTGAGCGGTAAGAGGCCTACATTGGGAAAAAGAATATCTTCAAATAAAAATTACACAGATGCATTCTGTGAAACTTATTTCTGATCTGTAAATTCAGTTAACAGAGATAAAACGTATTTTTGATTGAGCAGTTATGAAACACTCTTTTTGTAGAAAATGCAAGTGGAGATTCGGAGCGCTAAGAGGGTAATAGTGGAAAAAGGAATGTCTTCAAATATAAACTACACAGAATCATTCGGTGAAACTTCTTTCTGATCTGTGCATTCAGCTAACAGGGTTAAACCATACTTTTAATTGAGCAGATCTGAACACTCTTTCTGTAGAAAATGCAACTGGACATTTGGAGCGCTAAGAGCGTAGTAGTGGAAAAAGGAATATATTCAAATATAAACTACACAGAAGCATTCTGTGAAACTTCTTTCTGATCTGAGCATTCAGCTAACAGAGTTAAACCATACTTTTGATTGAGCAGTTTTGAAACACTCTGTCTGTAGAAAATGCAACTGGACATTCGTAGCGCTAAGTGGGTAATAGTGGAAAAAAGAATATGTTCAAATATAAACTACACAGAAGCATTGTATGAAACTACTTTCTGTTCTGTTTGTTCAACTAAAAGAGTTGAACCTTAGTTTTGATTGAGCCGTTCTGAAACACACTTTCTGTAGAAAATGCAAGTGGAGATTCGGAGCGCTAAGAGGGTAATAGTGGAAAAAGGAATGTCTCCAAATATAAACTACACAGAATCATTCTGTGAAACTTCTTTCTGATCTGTGCATTCAGCTAACAGAGTTAAACCATACTTTTGATTGAGCAGATCTGAACACTCTTTCTGTAGAAAATGCAACTGGACATTTGGAGCGCTAAGAGAGTAGTAGTGGAAAAAGGAATATATTCAAATATAAACTACACAGAAGCATTCTGTGAAACTTCTTTCTGATCTGAGCATTCAGCTAACAGAGTTAAACCATACTTTTGATTGAGCAGTTTTGAAACACCCTGTCTGTAGAAAATGCAACTGGACATTCGTAGCGCTAAGTGGGTAATAGTGGAAAAAAAATATGTTCAAATATAAATTACACAGAAGCATTGTATGAAACTTCTTTCTGTTCTGTGCATTCAACTAACAGAGTTGAACCTTACTTTTGATTGAGCCTTTCTGAAACACTCTTTCTGTAGCAACTGCAATTGGACATTCTGAGCGCTAAGAGGCCTCTATTGGGAAAAATAATATCTTCAAATAAAAACTACACAGAAGCATTGTGTGAAACTTATTTCTGATATGTTCATTAAGCTAACAGAGTTAAACCATACTTTTGATTGCGGAGTTCTGAACACTCTTTCTGTAGAAAATGCAAGTGGACATTCGGAGCGCTAAGAGGGTAATAGTGGAAAAAGGAATATATTCAAATATAAACTACACAGTAGCATTCTGTGAAAATTCTTTCTGTTCTGTGCATTCAACCAACAGAGTTGAACCTTACTTTTGATTGAGCCGTTCTGAAACACTCTTTCTGTAGAAACTGCTATTGGACATGCTAAGTGCTAAGAGGCCTATAATGGGAAAAAGAATATCTTCAAATAAAAACTACACAGATGCATTCTGTGAAAATTATTTCTGATCTGTAAATTCAGTTAACAGAGATACAACATATTTTTGATTGAGCAGTTATGAAACACTCTTTTTGTAGAAAATGCAAGTGGAGATTCGGAGCGCTAAGAGGGTAATAGTGGAAAAAGGAATATCTTCAAATATAAACTACACAGAATCATTCGGTGAAACTTCTTTCTGAGCTGTGCATTCAGCTAACAGAGTTAAACCATACTTTTGATTGAGCAGATCTGAACACTCTTTCTGTAGAAAATGCAACTGGACATTTGGAGCGCTAAGAGCGTAGTAGTGGAAAAAGGAATATATTCAAATATAAACTACACAGAAGCATTCTGTGAAACATCTTTCTGATCTGAGCATTCAGCTAACAGAGTTAAACCATACTTTTGATTGAGCAGTTTTGAAACACTCTGTCTGTAGAAAATGCAACTGGACATTCGTAGCGCTAAGTGGGTAATAGTGGAAAAAAGAATATGTTCAAATATAAACTACACAGAAGCATTGTATGAAACTTCTTTCTGTTCTGTGCATTCAACTAACAGAGTTGAACCTTACTTTTGATTGAGCCGTTCTGAAACACTCTTTCTGTAGAAACTGCAATTGGACATTCTGAGCGCTAGGAGGCCTATATTGGGAAAAAGAATGTATTCAAATAAAAACTACACAGAAGAATTGTGTGAAACTTCTTTCTGTTCTGTTTGTTCAACTAAAAGAGTTGAACCTTAGTTTTGATTGAGCCGTTCTGAAACACTCTTTCTGTAGAAAATGCAAGTGGAGATTCGGAGCGCTAAGAGGGTAATAGTGGAAAAAGGAATGTCTCCAAATATAAACTACACAGAATCATTCTGTGAAACTTCTTTCTGATCTGTGCATTCAGCTAACAGAGTTAAACCATACTTTTGATTGAGCAGATCTGAACACTCTTTCTGTAGAAAATGCAACTGGACATTTGGAGCGCTAAGAGAGTAGTAGTGGAAAAAGGAATATATTCAAATATAAACTACACAGAAGCATTCTGTGAAACTTCTTTCTGATCTGAGCATTCAGCTAACAGAGTTAAACCATACTTTTGATTGAGCAGTTTTGAAACACTCTGTCTGTAGAAAATGCAACTGGACATTTGTAGCGCTAAATGGGTAATAGTGGAAAAAAGAATATGTTCAAATATAAACTACACAGAAGCATTGTATGAAACTTCTTTCTGTTCTGTGCATTCAACTAACAGAGTTGAACCTTACTTTTGATTGAGCCTTTCTGAAACACTCTTTCTGTAGCAACTGCAATTGGACATTCTGAGCGCTAAGAGGCCTCTATAGGGAAAAATAATATCTTCAAATAAAAACTACACAGAAGCATTGTGTGAAACTTATTTCTGATATGTCCATTAAGCTAACAGAGTTAAACCATACTTTTGATTGCGCAGTTCTGAACACTCTTTCTGTAGAAAATGCAAGTGGACATTCGGAGCGCTAAGAGGGTAATAGTGGAAAAACGAATATATTCAAATATAAACTACACAGTAGCATTCTGTGAAAATTCTTTCTGTTCTGTGCATTCAACCAACAGAGTTGAACCTTACTTTGATTGAGCCGTTCTGAAACACTCTTTCTGTAGAAACTGCTATTGGACGTGCTAAGCGCTAAGAGGCCTATAATGGGAAAAAGAATATCTTCAAATAAAAAATACACAGATGCATTCTGTGAAACTTATTTCTGATCTGTAAATTCAGTTAACAGAGATAAAACATATTTTTGATTGAGCAGTTATGAAACACTCTTTTTGTAGAAAATGCAAGTTGAGATTCAGAGCGCTAATAGGGTAATAGTGGAAAAAGGAATATCTTCAAATATAAACTACACAGAATCATTCGGTGAAACTTCTTTCTGAGCTGTGCATTCAGCTTACAGAGTTAAACCATACTTTTGATTGAGCAGATCTGAACACTCTTTCTGTAGAAAATGCAACTGGACATTTGGAGCGCTAAGAGCGTAGTAGTGGAAAAAGGAATATATTCAAATATAAACTACACAGAAGCATTCTGTGAAACTTCTTTCTGATCTGAGCATACAGCTAACAGAGTTAAACCATACTTTTGATTGAGCAGCTTTGAAACACTCTGTCTGTAGAAAATGCAACTGGACATTCGTAGCGCTAAGTGGGTAATAGTGGAAAAAAGAATATGTTCAAATATAAACTAAACAGAAGCATTGTATGAAACTACTTTCTGTTCTGTTTGTTCAACTAAAAGAGTTGAACCTTAGTTTTGATTGAGCCGTTCTGAAACACACTTTCTGTAGAAAATGCAAGTGGAGATTCGGAGCGCTAAGAGGGTAATAGTGGAAAAAGGAATGTCTCCAAATATAAACTACACAGAAACATTCTGTGAAACTTCTTTCTGATCTGTGCATTCAGCTAACAGAGTTAAACCATACTTTTGATTGAGCAGATCTGAACACTCTTTCTGTAGAAAATGCAACTGGACATTTGGAGCGCTAAGAGAGTAGTAGTGGAAAAAGGAATATATTCAAATATAAACTACACAGAAGCATTCTGTGAAACTTCTTTCTGATCTGAGCATTCAGCTAACAGAGTTAAACCATACTTTTGATTGAGCAGTTTTGAAACACCCTGTCTGTAGAAAATGCAACTGGACATTCGTAGCGCTAAGTGGGTAATAGTGGAAAAAAAATATGTTCAAATATAAACTACACAGAAGCATTGTATGAAACTTCTTTCTGTTCTGTGCATTCAACTAACAGAGTTGAACCTTACTTTTGATTGAGCCTTTCTGAAACACTCTTTCTGTAGCAACTGCAATTGGACATTCTGAGCGCTAAGAGGCCTCTATTGGGAAAAATAATATCTTCAAATAAAAACTACACAGAAGCATTGTGTGAAACTTATTTCTGATATGTTCATTAAGCTAACAGAGTTAAACCATACTTTTGATTGCGCAGTTCTGAACACTCTTTCTGTAGAAAATGCAAGTGGACATTCGGAGCGCTAAGAGGGTAATAGTGGAAAAACGAATATATTCAAATATAAACTACACAGTAGCATTCTGTGAAAATTCTTTCTGTTCTGTGCATTCAACCAACAGAGTTGAACCTTACTTTTGATTGAGCCGTTCTGAAACAATCTTTCTGTCGAAACTGCTATTGGACATGCTAAGCGCTAAGAGGCCTATAATGGGAAAAAGAATATCTTCAAATAAAAACTACACAGATGCATTCTGTGAAAATTATTTCTGATCTGTAAATTCAGTTAACAGAGATGAAACATATTTTTGATTGAGCAGTTATGAAACACTCTTTTTGTAGAAAATGCAAGTGGAGATTCGGAGCGCTAAGAGGGTAATAGTGGAAAAAGGAATATCTTCAAATATAAACTACACAGAATCATTCGGTGAAACTTCTTTCTGAGCTGTGCATTCAGCTAACAGAGTTAAACCATACTTTTGATTGAGCAGATCTGAACACTCTTTCTGTAGAAAACGCAACTGGACATTTGGAGCGCTAAGAGCGTAGTAGTGGAAAAAGGAATATATTCAAATGTAAACTACACAGAAGCATTCTGTGAAACACCTTTCTGATCTGAGCATTCAGCTAACAGAGTTAAACCATACTTTTGATTGAGCAGTTTTGAAACACTCTGTCTGTAGAAAATGCAACTGGACATTCGTAGCGCTAAGTGGGTAATAGTGGAAAAAAGAATATGTTCAAATATAAACTACACAGAAGCATTGTATGAAACTTCTTTCTGTTCTGTGCATTCAACTAACAGAGTTGAACGTTACTTTTGATTGAGCCGTTCTGAAACACTCTTTCTGTAGAAACTGCAATTGGACATTCTGAGCGCTAGGAGGCCTATATTGGGAAAAAGAATGTCTTCAAATAAAAACTACACAGAAGAATTGTGTGAAACTTCTTTCTGTTCTGTTTGTTCAACTAAAAGAGTTGAACCTTAGTTTTGATTGAGCCGTTCTGAAACACTCTTTCTGTAGAAAATGCAAGTGGAGATTCGGAGCGCTAAGAGGGTAATAGTGGAAAAAGGAATGTCTCCAAATATAAACTACACAGAATCATTCTGTGAAACTTCTTTCTGATCTGTGCATTCAGCCAACAGAATTAAACCATACTTTTGATTGAGCAGATCTGAACACACTTTCTGTAGAAAATGCAACTGGACATTTGGAGCGCTAAGAGAGTAGTAGTGGAAAAAGGAATATATTCAAATATAAACTACACAGAAGCATTCTGTGAAACTTCTTTCTGATCTGAGCATTCAGCTAACAGAGTTAAACCATACTTTTGATTGAGCAGTTTTGAATCACTCTGTCTGTAGAAAATGCAACTGGACATTCGTAGCGCTAAGTGGGTAATAGTGGAAAAAAGAATATTTTCAAATATAAACTACACAGAAGCATTGTATGAAACTTCTTTCTGTTCTGTGCATTCAACTAACAGAGTTGAACCTTACTTTTGATTGAGCCTTTCTGAAACACTCTTTCTGTAGAAACTGCAATTGGACATTCTGAGCGCTAAGAGGCCTCTATTGGGAAAAATAATATCTTCAAATAAAAACTACACAAAAGCATTGTGTGAAACTTATTTCTGATATGTTCATTAAGCCAACAGAGTTAAACCATACTTTTGATTGCGCAGTTCTGAACACTCTTTCTGTAGAAAATGCAAGTGGACATTCGGAGCGCTAAGAGGGTAATAGTGGAAAAAGGAATATATTCAAATATAAACTACACAGTAGCATTCTGTGAAAATTCTTTCTGTTCTGTGCATTCAACCAACAGAGTTGAACCTTACTTTTGATTGAGCCGTTCTGAATCACTCTTTCTGTAGAAACTGCTATTGGACATGCTAAGCGCTAAGAGGCCTATAATGGGAAAAAGAATATCTTCAAATAAAAACTACACAGATGCATTCTGTGAAACTTATTTCTGATCTGTAAATTCAGTTAACAGAGATAAAACATATTTTTGATTGAGCAGTTATGAAACACTCTTTTTGTAGAAAATGCAAGTGGAGATTCTGAGCGCTAAGATTGTAATAGTGGAAAAAGGAATATCTTCAAATATAAACTACACAGAATCATTCGGTGAAACTTCTTTCTGATCTGTGCATTCAGCTAACAGAGTTAAACCATACTTTTGATTGAGCAGATCTGAACACTCTTTCTGTAGAATATGCAACTGGACATTTGGAGCGCTAAGAGCATAGTAGTGGAAAAAGGAATATATTCAAATATAAACTACACAGAAGCATTCTGTGAAACATCTTTCTGATCTGAGCATTCAGCTAACAGAGTTAAACCATACTTTTGATTGAGCAGTTTTGAAACACTCTGTCTGTAGAAAATGCAACTGGACATTCGTAGCGCTAAGTGGGTAATAGTGGAAAAAGAATATGTTCAAATATAAACTACACAGAAGCATTGTATGTAACTTCTTTCTGTTCTGTGCATTCAACTAACAGAGTTGAACCTTACTTTTGATTGAGCCTTTCTGAAACACTCTTTCTGTAGCAACTGCAATTGGACATTCTGAGCGCTAAGAGGCCTCTATTGGGAAAAATAATAACTTCAAATAAAAACTACACTGAAGCATTGTGTGAAACTTATTTCTGATATGTTCATTAAGCTAACAGAGTTAAACCATACTTTTGATTGCGCAGTTCTGAACACTCTTTCTGTAGAAAATGCAAGTGGACATTCGGAGCGCTAAGAGGGTAATAGTGGAAAAACGAATATATTCAAATATAAACTACACAGTAGCATTCTGTGAAAATTCTTTCTGTTCTGTGCATTCAACCAACAGAGTTGAACCTTACTTTTGATTGAGCCGTTCTGAAACACTCTTTCTGTAGAAACTGCTATTGGACGTGCTAAGCGCTAAGAGGCCTATAATGGGAAAAAGAATATCTTCAAATAAAAACTACACAGATGCATTCTGTGAATATTATTTCTGATCTGTAAATTCAGTTAACAGAGATAAAACATATTTTTGATTGAGCAGTTATGAAACACTCTTTTTGTAGAAAATGCAAGTGGAGATTCGGAGCGCTAAGAGGGTAATAGTGGAAAAAGGAATATCTTCAAATATAAACTACACAGAATCATTCGGTGAAACTTCTTTCTGAGCTGTGCATTCAGCTAACAGAGTTAAACCATACTTTTGATTGAGCAGATCTGAACAATCTTTCTGTAGAAAATGGAACTGGACATTTGGAGCGCTAAGAGCGTAGTAGTGGAAAAAGGAATATATTCAAATATAAACTACACAGAAGCATTCTGTGAAACATCTTTCTGATCTGAGCATTCAGCTAACAGAGTTAAACCATACTTTTGATTGAGCAGTTTTGAAACACTCTGTCTGTAGAAAATGCAACTGGACATTCGTAGCGCCAAGTGGGTAATAGTGGAAAAAAGAATATGTTCAAATATAAACTACACAGAAGCATTGTATGAAACTTCTTTCTGTTCTGTGCATTCAACTAACAGAGTTGAACCTTACTTTTGATTGAGCCGTTCTGAAACACTCTTTCTGTAGAAACTGCAATTGGACATTCTGAGCGCTAGGAGGCCTATATTGGGAAAAAGAATGTCTACAAATAATAACTACACAGAAGAATTGTGTGAATCTCCTTTCTGTTCTGTTTGTTCAACTAAAAGAGTTGAACCTTAGTTTTGATTGAGCCGTTCTGAAACACTCTTTCTGTAGAAAATGCAAGTGGAGATTCGGAGCGCTAAGAGGGTAATAGTGGAAAAAGGAATGTCTCCAAATATAAACTACACAGAATCATTCTGTGAAACTTCTTTCTGATCTGTGCATTCAGCTAACAGAGTTAAACCATACTTTTGATTGAGCAGATCTGAACACTCTTTCTGTAGAAAATGCAACTGGACATTTGGAGCGCTAAGAGAGTAGTAGTGGAAAAAGGAATATATTCAAATATAAACTACACAGAAGCATTCTGTGAAACTTCTTTCTGATCTGAGCATTCAGCTAACAGAGTTAAACCATACTTTTGATTGAGCAGTTTTGAAACACTCTGTCTGTAGAAAATGCACCTGGACATTCGTAGCGCTAAGTGGGTAATAGTGGAAAAAAGAATATGTTCAAATATAAACTACACAGAAGCATTGTATGAAACTACTTTCTGTTCTGTGCATTCAACTAACAGAGTTGAACCTTACTTTTGATGGAGCCTTTCTGAAACACTCTTTCTGTAGAAACTGCAATTGGACATTCTGAGCGCTAAGAGGCCTCTATTGGGAAAAATAATATCTTCAAATAAAAACTACACAGAAGCATTGTGTGAAACTTATTTCTGATATGTTCATTAAGCTAACAGAGTTAAACCATACTTTTGATTGCGCAGTTCTGAACACTCTTTCTGTAGAAAATGCAAGTGGACATTCGGAGCGCTAAGAGGGTAATAGTGGAAAAAGGAATATATTCAAATATAAAGTACACAGTAGCATTCTGTGAAAATTCTTTCTGTTCTGTGCATTCAACTAACAGAGTTGAACCTTACTTTTGATTGAGCCGTTCTGAAACACTCTTTCTGTAGAAACTGCAATTGGACATGCTAAGCGCTAAGAGGCCTACATTGGGAAAAAGAATATCTTCAAATAAAAACTACACAGATGCATTCTGTGAAACTTATTTCTGATCTGTAAATTCAGTTAACAGAGATAAAACGTATTTTTGATTGAGCAGTTATGAAACACTCTTTTTGTAGAAAATGCAAGTGGAGATTCGGAGCGCTAAGAGGGTAATAGTGGAAAAAGGAATGTCTTCAAATATAAACTACACAGAATCATTCGGTGAAACTTCTTTCTGATCTGTGCATTCAGCTAACAGAGTTAAACCATACTTTTAATTGAGCAGATCTGAACACTCTTTCTGTAGAAAATGCAACTGGACATTTGGAGCGCTAAGAGCGTAGTAGTGGAAAAAGGAATATATTCAAATATGAACTACACAGAAGCATTCTGTGAAACTTTTTTCTGATCTGAGCATTCAGCTAACAGAGTTAAACCATACTTTTGATTGAGCAGTTTTGAAACACTCTGTCTGTAGAAAATGCAACTGGATATTCGTAGCGCTAAGTGGGTAATAGTGGAAAAAAGAATATGTTCAAATATAAACTACACAGAAGCATTGTATGAAACTACTCTCTGTTCTGTTTGTTCAACAAAAGAGTTGAACCTTAGTTTTGATTTAGCGGTTCTGAAACACACTTTCTGTAGAAAATGCAAGTGGAGATTCGGAGCGCTAAGAGGGTAATAGTGGAAAAAGGAATTTCTCCAAATATAAAAAACACAGAATCATTCTGTGAAACTTCTTTCTGATCTGTGCATTCAGCTAACAGAGTTAAACCATACTTTTGATTGAGCAGATCTGAACACTCTTTCTGTAGAAAATGCAACTGGACATTTGGAGCGCTAACAGAGTAGTAGTGGAAAAAGGAATATATTCAAATATAAACTACACAGAAGCATTCTGTGAAACTTCTTTATGATCTGAGCATTCAGCTAACAGAGTTAAACCATACTTTTGATTGAGCAGTTTTGAAACACCCTGTCTGTAGAAAATGCAACTGGACATTCGTAGCGCTAAGTGGGTAATAGTGGAAAAAAGAATATGTTCAAATATAAACTACACAGAAATATTGTATGAAACTTCTTTCTGTTCTGTGCATTCAACTAACAGAGTTGAACCTTACTTTTGATTGAGCCTTTCTGAAACACTCTTTCTGTAGAAACTGCAATTGGACATTCTGAGCGCTAAGAGGCCTCTATTGGGAAAAATAATATCTTCAAATAAAAACTACACAGAAGCATTTTGTGAAACTTATTTCTGATATGTTCATTAAGCTAACAGAGTTTAACCATACTTTTGATTGCGCAGTTCTGAACACTCTTTCTGTAGAAAATGCAAGTGGACATTCGGAGCGCTAAGAGGGTAATAGTGGAAAAAGGAATACATTCAAATATAAACTACACAGTAGCATTCTGTGAAAATTCTTTCTGTTCTGTGCATTCAACCAACAGAGTTGAACCTTACTTTTGATTGAGCCGTTCTGAAACACTCTTTCTGTAGAAACTGCTATTGGACATGCTAAGCGCTAAGGGGTCTATAATGGGAAAAAGAATATCTTCAAATAAAAACTACACAAATGCATTCTGTGAAACTTATTTCTGATCTGTAAATTCAGTTAACAGAGATAAAACATATTTTTGATTGAGCAGTTATGAAACACTCTTTTTGTAGAAAATGCAAGTGGAGATTCGGAGCGCTAAGAGGGTAATAGTGGAAAAAGGAATATCTTCAAATATAAACTACACAGAATCATTCGGTGAAACTTCTTTCTGATCTGTGCATTCAGCTTACAGAGTTAAACCACACTTTTGATTGAGCAGATCTGAACACTCTTTCTGTAGAAAATGCAACTGGACATTTGGAGCGCTAAGAGCGTAGTAGTGGAAAAAGGAATATATTCAAATATAAACTACACAGAAGCATTCTGTGAAACTTCTTTCTGATCTGAGCATTCAGCTAACAGAGTTAAACCATACTTTTGATTGAGCAGTTTTGAAACACTCTGTCTGTAGAAAATGCAACTGGACATTCGTAGCGCTAAGTGGGTAATAGTGGAAAAAAGAATATGTTCAAATATAAACTACACAGAAGCATTGTATGAAACTTCTTTCTGTTCTGTGCATTCAACTAACAGAGTTGAACCTTACTTTTGATTGAGCCGTTCTGAAACACTCTTTATGTAGAAACTGCAATTGGACATTCTGAGCGCTAGGAGGCCTATATTGGGAAAAAGAATGTCTTCAAATAAAAACTACACAGAAGAATTGTGTGAAACTTCTTTCTGTTCTGTTTGTTCAACTAAAAGAGTTGAACCTTAGTTTTGATTGAGCCGTTCTGAAACACTGTTTCTGTAGAAAATGCAAGTGGAGATTCGGAGCGCTAAGAGGGTAATAGTGGAAAAAGGAATGTCTCCAAATATAAACTACACAGAATCATTCTGTGAAACTTCTTTCTGATCTGTGCATTCAGCTAACAGAGTTAAACCATACTTTTGATTGAGCAGATCTGAACACTCTTTCTGTAGAAAATGCAACTGGACATTTGGAGCGCTAAGAGAGTAGTAGTGGAAAAGGAATATATTCAAATATAAAATACACAGAAGCATTCTGTGAAACTTCTTTCTGATCTGAGCATTCAGCTAACAGAGTTAAACCATACTTTTGATTCAGCAGTTTTGAAACACTCTGTCTGTAGGAAATGCAACTGGACATTCGTAGCGCTAAGTGGGTAATAGTGGAAAAAAGAATATGTTCAAATATAAACTACACAGAAGCATTGTATGAAACTTCTTTCTGTTCTGTGCATTCAACTAACAGAGTTGAACCTTACTTTTGATTGAGCCGTTCTGAAACACTCTTTCTGTAGAAACTGCAATTGGACATTCTGAGCGCTAAGAGGCCTATATTGGGAAAAAGAATGTCTACAAATAAAAACTACACAGAAGAATTGTGTGAAACTTCTTTTTGTTCTGTTTGTTCAACTAAAAGAGTTGAACCTTAGTTTTGATTGAGCCGTTCTGAATCACTCTTTCTGTAGAAAATATAAGTGGAGATTCGGAGCGCTAAGAGGGTAATAGTGGAAAAAGGAATGTCTCCAAATATAAACTACACAGAATCATTCTGTGAAACTTCTTTCTGATCTTTGCATTCAGCTAACAGAGTTAAAACATACTTTTGATTGAGCAGATCTGAACACTCTTTCTGTAGAAAATGCAACTGGACATTTGGAGCGCTAAGAGAGTAGTAGTGGAAAAAGGAATATATTCAAATATAAACTACACCGAAGCATTCTGTGAAACTTCTTTCTGATCTGAGCATTAAGCTAACAGAGTTAAACCATACTTTTGATTGAGCAGTTTTGAAACACTCTGTCTGTAGAAAATGCAACTGGACATTCGTAGCACTAAGTGGGTAAGAGTGGAAAAAGGAATATATTCAAATATAAACTACACAGTAGCATTCTGTGAAAATTCTTTCTGTTCTGTGCATTCAACCAACAGAGTTGAACCTTACTTTTGATTGAGCCGTTCTGAAACACTCTTTCTTTAGAAACTGCTATTGGACATGCTAAGCGCTAAGAGGCCTATAATGGGAAAAAGAATATCTTCAAATAAAAACTACACAGATGCATTCTGTGAAACTTATTTCTGATCTGTAAATTCAGTTATCAGAGATAAGACATATTTTTGATTGAGCAGTTTTGAAACACTCTTTTTGTAGAAAATGCAAGTGGAGATTCGGAGCGCTAAGAGGGTAATAGTGGAAAAAGGAATGTCTCCAAATATAAACTACACAGAATCATTCTGTGAAACTTCTTTCTGATCTGTGCATTCAGCTAACAGAGTTAAACCATACTTTTGATTGAGCAGATCTGAACACTCTTTCTGTAGAAAATGCAACTGGACATTTGGAGCGCTAAGAGAGTAGTAGTGGAAAAAGGAATATATTCAAATATAAACTACACAGAAGCATTCTGTGAAACTTCTTTCTGATCTGAGCATTCAGCTAACAGAGTTAAACCATACTTTTGATTGAGCAGTTTTGAAACACTCTGTCTGTAGAAAATGAAACTGGACATTCGTAGCGCTAAGTGGGTAATAGTGGAAAAAAGAATATGTTCAAATATAAACTACACAGAAGCATTGTATGAAACTCCTTTCTGTTCTGTGCATTCAACTAACAAAGTTGAACCTTACTTTTGATTGAGCCTTTCTGAAACACTCTTTCTGTAGAAACTGCAATTGGACATTCTGAGCGCTAAGAGGCCTATATTGGGAAAAATAATATCTTCAAATAAAAACTACACAGAAGCATTGTGTGAAACTTATTTCTGATATGTTCATTAAGCTAAGAGAGTTAAACCATACTTTTGATTGCGCAGTTCTGAACACTCTTTCTGTAGAAAATGCAAGTGGACATTCGGAGCGCTAAGAGGGTAATAGTGGAAAAAGGAATATATTCAAATATAAACTACACAGTAGCACTCTGTGAAAATACTTTCTGTTCTGTGCATTCAACTAACAGAGTTGAACCTTACTTTTGATTGAGCCGTTCTGAAACACTCTTTCTGTAGAAACTGCAATTGGACATGCTAAGCGCTAAGAGGCCTACATTGGGAAAAAGAGTATCTTCAAATAAAAACTACACAGATGCATTCTGTGAAACTTATTTCTGATCTGTAAATTCAGTTAACAGAGATAAAACATATTTTTGATTGAGCAGTTATGAAACACACTTTTTGTAGAAAATGCAAGTGGAGATTTGGAGCGCTAAGAGGGTAATAGTGGAAAAAGGAATGTCTTCAAATATAAACTACACAGAATCATTCGGTGAAACTTATTTCTGATCTGTGCATTCAGCTAACAGAGTTAAACCATACTTTTGATTGAGCAGATCTGAACACTCTTTCTGTAGAAAATGCAACTGGACATTTGGAGCGCTAAGAGAGTAGTAGTGGAAAAAGTAATATATTCAAATATAAACTACACAGAAGCATTCTGTGAAACTTCTTTCTGATCTGAGCATTCAGCTAACAGAGTTAAACCATACTTTTGATTGAGCAGTTTTGAAACACTCTGTCTGTAGAAAATGCAACTGGACATTCGTAGCGCTAAGTGGGTAATAGTGGAAAAAAGTATATGTTCAAATATAAACTACACAGAAGCATTGTATGAAACTTCTTTCTGTTTTGTGCATTCAACTAACAGAGTTGAACCTTTCTTTTGATTGAGCCGTTCTGAAACACTCTTTCTGTAGAAACTGCAATTAGACATTCTGAGCGCTAGGAGGCCTATATTGGGAAAAAGAATGTCTACAAATAAAAACTACACAGAAGAATTGTGTGAAACTTCTTTCTGTTCTGTTTGTTCAACGAAAAGAGTTGAACCTTAGTTTTGATTGAGCCGTTCTTAAACACTCTTTCTGTAGAAAATGCAAGTGGAGATTCGGAGCGCTAAGGGGGTAATAGTGGAAAAAGGAATGTCTCCAAATATAAACTACACAGAATCATTTTGTGAAACTTCTTTCTGATCTGTGCATTCAGCTAACAGATTTAAACCATACTTTTGTTTGAGCAGATCTGAACACTCTTTCTGTAGAAAATGCAACTGGACATTTGGAGCGCTAAGAGAGTAGTAGTGGAAAAAGGAATATATTCACATATAAACTACACAGAAGCATTCTGTGAAACTTCTTTCTGATATGAACATTCAGCTAACAGAGTTAAACCATACTTTTGATTGAGCAGTTTTGAAACACTCTGTCTGTAGAAAATGCAACTGGACATTCGTAGCGCTAAGTGGGTAATAGTGGAAAAAAGAATATGTTCAAATATAAACTTCACATAAGCATTGTATGAAACTACTTTCTGTTCTGTGCATTCAACTAACAGAGTTGAACCTTACTTTTGATTGAGCTTTTCTGAAACACTCTTTCTGTAGAAACTGCAATTGGACATTCTCAGCGCTAAGAGGCCTCTATTGGGAAAAATAATATCTTCAAATAAAAACTACACAGAAGCATTGTGTGAAACTTATTTCTGATATGTTCATTAAGCTAACAGAGTTAAACCATACTTTTGATTGCGCAGTTCTGAACACTCTTTCTGTAGAAAATGCAACTGGACATTCGTAGCGCTAAGTGGGTAATAGTGGAAAAAAGAATATGTTCAAATATAAACTACACAGAAACATTGTATGAAACTTCTTTCTGTTCTGTGCATTCAACTAACAGAGTTGAACCTTACTTTTGATTGAGCCTTTCTGAAACACTCTTTCTGTAGAAACTGCAATTGGACATTCTGAGCGCTAAGAGGCCTCTATTGGGAAAAATAATATCTTCAAATAAAAATTACACAGAAGCATTGTGTGAAACTTATTCCTGATATGTTCATTAAGCTAACAGAGTTAAACCATACTTTTGATTGCGCAGTTCTGAACACTCTTTCTGTAGAAAATGCAAGTGGACATTCGAAGCGCTAAGAGGGTAATAGTGGAAAAAGGAATGTCTTCAAATATAAACTACACAGAATCATTCTGTGAAACTTCTTTCTGATCTGTGCATTCAGCTAACAGAGTTAAACCATACTTTTGATTGAGCAGATCTGAACACTCTTTCTGTAGAAAATGCAACTGGACATTTGGAGCGCTAAGAGCGTAGTAGTGGAAAAAGGAATATATTCAAATATAAACTACACAGAGGCATTCTGTGAAACTTCTTTCTGATCTGAGCATTCAGCTAACAGAGTTAAACCATACTTTTGATTGAGCAGTTTTGAAACACTCTGTCTGTAGAAAATGCAACTGGACATTCGTAGCGCTAAGTGGGTAATAGTGGAAAAAAGTATATGTTCAAATATAAACTACACAGAAGCATTGTATGAAACTTCTTTCTGTTCTGTGCATTCAACTAACAGAGTTGAACCTTTCTTTTGATTGAGCCGTTCTGAACACTCTTTCTGTAGAAACTGCAATTGGACATTCTGAGCGCTAGGAGGCCTATATTGGGAAAAAGAATGTCTACAAATAAAAACTACACAGAAGAATTGTGTGAAACTTCTTTCTGTTCTGTTTGTTCAACTAAAAGAGTTGAACCTTAGTTTTGATTGAGCCGTTCTGAAACACTCTTTCTGTAGAAAATGCAAGTGGAGATTCGGAGCGCTAAGAGGGTAATAGTGGAAAAAGGAATGTCTCCAAATATAAACTACACAGAATCATTCTGTGAAACTTCTTTCTGATCTGTGCATTCAGCTAACAGAGTTAAAACATACTTTTGATTGAGCAGATCTGAACACTCTTTCTGTAGAAAATGCAACTGGACATTTGGAGCGCTAAGAGAGTAGTAGTGGAAAAAGGAATATATTCATATATAAACTACACCGAAGCATTCTGTGAAACTTCTTTCTGATCTGAGCATTAAGCTAACAGAGTTAAACCATACTTTTGATTGAGCAGTTTTGAAACACTCTGTCTGTAGAAAATGCAACTGGACATTCGTAGCACTAAGTGGGTAATAGTGGAAAAAACAATATGTTCAAATATAAAGTACACAGAAGCATTGTATGAAACTTCTTTCTGTTCTGTGCATTCAACTAACAGAGTTGAACCTTACATTTGATTGAGCTTTTCTGAAACACTCTTTCTGTAGAAACTGCAATTGGACATTCTGAGCGCTAAGAGGCCTCTATTGGGAAAAATAATATCTTCAAATAAAAACTACACAGAAGCATTGTGTGAAACTTATTTCTGATATGTTCATTAAGCTAACAGAGTTAAACCATACTTTTGATTGCGCAGTTCTGAACACTCTTTCTGTAGAAAATGCAAGTGGAGATTCGGAGCGCTAAGAGGGTAAGAGTGGAAAAAGGAATATATTCAAATATAAACTACACAGTAGCATTCTGTGAAAATTCTTTCTGTTCTGTGCATTCAACCAACAGAGTTGAACCTTACTTTTGATTGAGCCGTTCTGAAACACTCTTTCTTTAGAAACTGCTATTCGACATGCTAAGCGCTAAGAGGCCTATAATGGGAAAAAGAATATCTTCAAATAAAAACTACACAGATGCATTCTGTGAAACTTATTTCTGATCTGTAAATTCAGTTATCAGAGATAAGACATATTTTTGATTGAGCAGTTTTGAAACACTCTTTTTGTAGAAAATGCAAGTGGAGATTCGGAGCGCTAAGAGGGTAATAGTGGAAAAAGGAATGTCTCCAAATATAAACTACACAGAATCATTCTGTGAAACTTCTTTCTGATCTGTGCATTCAGCTAACAGAGTTAAACCATACTTTTGATTGAGCAGATCTGAACACTCTTTCTGTAGAAAATGCAACTGGACATTTGGAGCGCTAAGAGAGTAGTAGTGGAAAAAGGAATATATTCAAATATAAACTACACAGAAGCATTCTGTGAAACTTCTTTCTGATCTGAGCATTCAGCTAACAGAGTTAAACCATACTTTTGATTGAGCAGTTTTGAAACACTCTGTCTGTAGAAAATGAAACTGGACATTCGTAGCGCTAAGTGGGTAATAGTGGAAAAAAGAATATGTTCAAATATAAACTACACAGAAGCATTGTATGAAACTCCTTTCTGTTCTGTGCATTCAACTAACAGAGTTGAACCTTACTTTTGATTGAGCCTTTCTGAAACACTCTTTCTGTAGAAACTGCAATTGGACATTCTGAGCGCTAAGAGGCCTCTATTGGGAAAAATAATATCTTCAAATAAAAACTACACAGAAGCATTGTGTGAAACTTATTTCTGATATGTTAATTAAGCTAACAGAGTTAAACCATACTTTTGATTGCGCAGTTCTGAACACTCTTTCTGTAGAAAATGCAAGTGGACATTCGGAGCGCTAAGAGGGTAATAGTGGAAAAAGGAATATATTCAAATATAAACTACACAGTAGCATTCTGTGAAAATACTTTCTGTTCTGTGCATTCAACTAACAGAGTTGAACCGTACTTTTGATTGAGCCGTTCTGAAACACTCTTTCTGTAGAAACTGCAATTGGACATGCTAAGCGCTAAGAGGCCTACATTGGGAAAAAGAGTATCTTCAAATAAAAACTACACAGATGCATTCTGTGAAACTTATTTCTGATCTGTAAATTCAGTTAACAGAGATAAAACATATTTTTGATTGAGCAGTTATGAAACATTCTTTTTGTAGAAAATGCAAGTGGAGATTCGGAGCGCTAAGAGGGTAATAGTGGAAAAAGGAATGTCTTCAAATATAAACT
This sequence comes from Symphalangus syndactylus, assembly GCF_028878055.3. Classification (NCBI taxonomy): domain Eukaryota; kingdom Metazoa; phylum Chordata; class Mammalia; order Primates; family Hylobatidae; genus Symphalangus; species Symphalangus syndactylus. Next base: position 12,967,679 of record NC_072447.2, on the reverse strand, counting down.
ACACAGAATCATTCGGTGAAACTTATTTCTGATCTGTGCATTCAGCTAACAGAGTTAAACCATACTTTTGATTGAGCAGATCTGAACACTCTTTCTGTAGAAAATGCAACTGGACATTTGGAGCGCTAAGAGAGTAGTAGTGGAAAAAGGAATATATTCAAATATAAACTACACAGAAGCATTCTGTGAAACTTCTTTCTGATCTGAGCATTCAGCTAACAGAGTTAAACCTTACTTTTGATTGAGCAGTTTTGAAACACTCTGTCTGTAGAAAATGCAACTGGACATTCGTAGCGCTAAGTGGGTAATAGTGGAAAAAAGTATATGTTCAAATATAAACTACACAGAAGCATTGTATGAAACTTCTTTCTGTTCTGTGCATTCAACTAACAGAGTTGAACCTTTCTTTTGATTGAGCCGTTCTGAAACACTCTTTCTGTAGAAACTGCAATTGGACATTCTGAGCGCTAGGAGGCCTATATTGGGAAAAAGAATGTCTACAAATAAAAACTACACAGAAGAATTGTGTGAAACTTCTTTCTGTTCTGTTTGTTCAACGAAAAGAGTTGAACCTTAGTTTTGATTGAGCCGTTCTGAAACACTCTTTCTGTAGAAAATGCAAGTGGAGATTCAGAGCGCTAAGGGGGTAATAGTGGAAAAAGGAATATCTCCAAATATAAACTACACAGAATCATTTTGTGAAACTTCTTTCTGATCTGTGCATTCAGCTAACAGATTTAAACCATACTTTTGTTTGAGCAGATCTGAACACTCTTTCTGTAGAAAATGCAACTGGACATTTGGAGCGCTAAGAGAGTAGTAGTTGAAAAAGGAATATATTCACATATAAACTACACAGAAGCATTCTGTGAAACTTCTTTCTGATATGAACATTCAGCTAACAGAGTTAAACCATACTTTTGATTGAGCAGTTTTGAAACACTCTGTCTGTAGAAAATGCAACTGGACATTCGTAGCGCTAAGAGGGTAATAGTGGAAAAAAGAATATGTTCAAATATAAACTACACAGAAGCATTGTATGAAACTACTTTCTGTTCTGTGCATTCAACTAACAGAGTTGAACCTTACTTTTGATTGAGCCTTTCTGAAACACTCTTTCTGTAGAAACTTCATTTGGACATTCTGAGCGCTAAGAGGCCTCTATTGGGAAAAATAATATCTTCAAATAAAAACTACACAGAAGCATTGTGTGAAACTTATTCCTGATATGTTCATTAAGCTAACAGAGTTAAACCATACTTTTGATTGCGCAGTTCTGAACACTCTTTCTGTAGAAAATGCAAGTGGACATTCGGAGCGCTAAGAGGGTAATAGTGGAAAAAGGAATATATTCAAATACAAACTACACAGTAGCATTCTGTGAAAATTCTTTCTGTTCTGTGCATTCAACTAACAGAGTTGAACCTTACTTTTGATTGAGCCGTTCTGAAACACTCTTTCTGTAGAAACTGCAATTGGACATGCTAAGCGCTAAGAGGCCTACATTGGGAAAAAGAATATCTTCAAATAAAAACTACACAGATGCATTCTGTGAAACTTATTTCTGATCTGTAAATTCAGTTAACAGAGATAAAACATATTTTTGATTGAGCAGTCATGAAACACTCTTTTGTAGAAAATGCAAGTGGAGATTCGGAGCGCTAAGTGGGTAATAGTGGAAAAAGGAATGTCTTCAAATATAAACTACACAGAATCATTCGGTGAAACTTCTTTCTGATCTGTGCATTCAGCTAACAGAGTTAAACCATACTTTTGATTGAGCAGATCTGAACACTCTTTCTGTAGAAAATGCAACTGGACATTTGGAGCGCTAAGAGCGTAGTAGTGGAAAAAGGAATATATTCAAATATAAACTACACAGAAGCATTCTGTGAAACTTCTTTCTGATCTGAGCATTCAGCTAACAGAATTAAACCATACATTTGATTGAGCAGTTTTGAAACACTCTGTCTGTAGAAAATGCAACTGGACATTCGTAGCGCTAAGTGGGTAATAGTGGAAAAAAGAATATGTTCAAATATAAACTACACAGAAGCATTGTATGAAACTTCTTTCTGTTCTGTGCATTCAACTAACAGAGTTGAACCTTACTTTTGATTGAGCCGTTCTGAAACACTCTTTCTGTAGAAACTGCAATTGGACATTCTGAGCGCTAAAAGGCCTATATTGGGAAAAAGAATGTCTACAAATAAAAACTACACAGAAGAATTGTGTGAAACTTCTTTCTGTTCTGTTTGTTCAACTAAAAGAGTTGAACCTCAGTTTTGATTGAGCCGTTCTGAATCACTCTTTCTGTAGAAAATGGAAGTGGAGATTCGGAGCGCTAAGAGGGTAATAGTGGAAAAAGGAATGTCTCCAAATATAAACTACACAGAATAATTCTGTGAAACTTCTTTCTGATCTGTGCATTCAGCTAACAGAGTTAAAACATACTTTTGATTGAGCAGATCTGAACACTCTTTCTGTAGAAAATGCAACTGGACATTTGGAGCGCTAAGAGAGTAGTAGTGGAAAAAGGAATATATTCAAATATAAACTACACAGAAGCATTCTGTGAAACATCTTTCTGATCTGAGCATTCAGCTAACAGAGTTAAACCATACTTTTGATTGAGCAGTTTTGAAACACTCTGTCTGTAGAAAATGCAACTGGACATTCGTAGCGCTAAGTGGGTAATAGTGGAAAAAAGAATATGTTCAAATATAAACTACACAGAAGCATTGTATGAAACTTCTTTCTGTTCTGTGCATTCAACTAACAGAGTTGAACCTTACTTTTGATTGAGCCGTTCTGAAACACTCTTTCTGTAGAAACTGCAATTGGACATTCTGAGCGCTAGGAGGCCTATATTGGGAAAAAGAATGTCTTCAAAAAAAACTACACAGAAGAATTGTGTGAAACTTCTTTCTGTTCTGTTTGTTCAACTAAAAGAGTTGAACCTTAGTTTTGATTGAGCCGTTCTGAAACACTCATTCTGTAGAAAATGCAAGTGGAGATTCGGGGCGCTAAGAGGGTAATAGTGGAAAAAGGAATGTCTCCAAATATAAACTACACAGAATCATTTTGTGAAACTTCTTTCTGATCTGTGCATTCAGCTAACAGATTTAAACCATACTTTTGATTGAGCAGATCTGAACACTCTTTCTGTAGAAAATGCAACTGGACATTGGGAGCGCTAAGAGAGTAGTAGTGGAAAAAGGAATATATTCAAATATAAACTACACAGAAGCATTCTGTGAAACTTCTTTCTGATCTGAGCATTCAGCTAACAGAGTTAAACCATACTTTTGATTGAGCAGTTTTGAAACACACAGTCTGTAGAAAATGCAACTGGACATTCGTAGCGCTAAGTGGGTAATAGTGGAAAAAAGAATATGTTCAAATATAAACTACACAGAAGCATTGTATGAAACTTCTTTCTGTTCTGTGCATTCAACTAACAGAGTTGAACCTTACTTTTGATTGAGCCTTTCTGAAACACTCTTTCTGTAGAAACTGCAATTGGACATTCTGAGCGCTAAGAGGCCTCTATTGGGAAAAATAATATCTTCAAATAAAAACTACACAGAAGCATTGTGTGAAACTTATTCCTGATATGTTCATTAAGCTAACAGAGTTAAACCATACTTTTGAATGCGCAGTTCTGAACACTCTTTCTGTAGAAAATGCAAGTGGACATTCGGAGCGCTAAGAGGGTAATAGTGGAAAAAGGAATATATTCAAATATAAACTACACAGTAGCATTCTGTGAAAATTCTTTCTGTTCTGTGCATTCAACTAACAGAGTTGAACCTTACTTTTGATTGAGCCGTTCTGAAACACTCTTTCTGTAGAAACTGCAATTGGACATGCTAAGCGCTAAGAGGCCTACATTGTTAAAAAGAATATCTTCAAATAAAAACTACACAGATGCATTCTGTGAAACTTATTTCTGATCTGTAAATTCAGTTAACAGAGATAAAACATATTTTTGATTGAACAGTTATGAAACACTCTTTTTGTAGAAAATGCAAGTGGAGATTCGGAGCGCTAAGAGGGTAATAGTGGAAAAAGGAATGTCTTCAAATATAAACTACACAGAATCATTCTGTGAAACTTCTTTCTGATCTGTGCATTCAGCTAACAGAGTTAAACCATACTTTTGATTGAGCAGATCTGAACACTCTTTCTGTAGAAAATGCAACTGGACATTTGGAGCGCTAAGAGCGTAGTAGTGGAAAAAGGAATATATTCAAATATAAACTACACAGAAGCATTCTGTGAAACTTCTTTCTGATCTGAGCATTCAGCTAACAGAGTTAAACCATACTTTTGATTGAGCAGTTTTGAAACACTCTGTCTGTAGAAAATGCAACTGGACATTCGTAGCGCTAAGTTGTTAATAGTGGAAAAAAGAATATGTTCAAATATAAACTACACAGAAGCATTGTATGAAACTTCTTTCTGTTCTGTGCATTCAACTAACAGAGTTGAACCTTACTTTTGATTGAGCCGTTCTGAAACACTCTTTCTGTAGAAACTGCAATTGGACATTCTGAGCGCTTGGAGGCCTATATTGGGAAAAAGAATGTCTACAAATAAAAACTACACAGAAGAATTGTGTGAAACTTCTTTCTGTTCTGTTTGTTCAACTAAAAGAGTTGAAACTTAGTTTTGATTGAGCCGTTCTGAAACACTCTTTCTGTAGAAAATGCAAGTGGAGATTCGGAGTGCAAAGAGGGTAATAGTGGAAAAAGGAATGTCTCCAATATAAACTACACAGAATCATTCTGTGAAACTTCTTTCTGATCTGTGCATTCAGCTAACAGAGTTAAACCATACTTTTGATTGAGCAGATCTGAACACTCTTTCTGTAGAAAATGCAACTGGACATTTGGAGCGCTAAGAGAGTAGTAGTGGAAAAAGGAATATATTCAAATATAAACTACACAGAAACATTCTGTGAAACTTCTTTCTGATCTGAGCATTCAGCTAACAGAGTTAAACCATACTTTTGATTGAGCAGTTTTGAAACACTCTGTCTGTAGAAAATGCAACTGGACATTCGTAGCGCTAAGTGGGTAATAGTGGAAAAAAGAATATGTTCAAATATAAACTACACAGAAGCATTGTATGAAACTTCTTTCTGTTCTGTGCATTCAACTAACAGAGTTGAACCTTACTTTTGATTGAGCCTTTCTGAAACACTCTTTCTGTAGAAAATGCAATTGGACATTCTGAGCGCTAAGAGGCCCCAATTGGGAAAAATAATATCTTCAAATAAAAACTACACAGAAGAATTGTGTGAAACTTATTTCTGATATGTTCATTAAGCTAACAGAGTTAAACCATACTTTTGATTGCGCGGTTCTGAACACTCTTTCTGTAGAAAATGCAAGTGGACATTCGGAGCGCTAAGAGGGTAATAGTGGAAAAAGGAATATATTCAAATATAAACTACACAGAAGCATTCTGTGAAAATTCTTTCTGTTCTGTGCATTCAACTAACAGAGTTGAACCTCACTTTTGATTGAGCCGTTCTGAAACACTCTTTCTGTAGAAACTGCAATTGGACATGCTAAGCACTAAGAGGCCTACATTGGGAAAAAGAATATCTTCAAATAAAAACTACACAAATGCATTCTGTGAAACTTATTTCTGATCTGAAAATTCAGTTAACAGAGATAAAACATATTTTTGATTGCACAGTTATGAAACACTCTTTTTGTAGAAAATGCAAGTGGAGATTCGGAGCGCTAAGAGGGTAATAGTGGAAAAAGGAATGTCTTCAAATATAAACTACACAGAATCATTCGGTGAAACTTCTTTCTGATCTGTGCATTGAGCTAACAGAGTTAAACCATACTTTTGATTGAGCAGATCTGAACACTCTTTCTGTAGAAAATGCAACTGGACATTTGGAGCGCTAAGAGCGTAGTAGTGGAAAAAGGAATATATTCAAATATAAACTACACAGAAGCATTCTGTGAAACTTCTTTCTGATCTGTGCATTCAGCTAACAGAGTTAAACCATACTTTTGATTGCGCAGTTCTGAACACTCTTTCTGTAGAATATGCAAGTGGACAATCGGCGCGCTAAGAGGGTAATAGTGGAAAAAAGAATATATTCAAATATAAACTACACAGCAGCATTCTGTGAAAATTCTTTCTGTTCTGTTTGTTCAACTAAAAGAGTTAAACCTTAGTTTTGATTGAGCCGTTCTGAAACACTCATTCTGTAGGAAATGCAAGTGGAGATTCGGAGCGCTAAGAGGGTAATAGTGGAAAAAGGAATGTCTCCAAATATAAACTACACAGAATCATTTTGTGAAACTTCTTTCTGATCTGTGCATTCAGCTAACAGATTTAAACCATACTTTGATTGAGCAGATCTGAACACTCTTTCTGTAGAAAATGCAACTGCACATTGGGAGCGCTAAGAGAGTAGTAGTGGAAAAAGGAATATATTCAAATATAAACTACACAGAAGCATTCTGTGAAACTTCTTTCTGATCTGAGCATTCAGCTAACAGAGTTAAACCATACTTTTGATTGAGCAGTTTTGAAACACTCTGTCTGTAGAAAATGCAACTGGACATTCGTAGCGCTAAGTTGGTAATAGTGGAAAAAAGAATATGTTCAAATATAAACTACACAGAAGCATTGTATGAAACTTCTTTCTGTTCTGTGCATTCAACTAACAGAGTTGAACCTTACTTTTGATTGAGCCGTTCTGAAACACTCTTTCTGTAGAAACTGCAATTGGACATTCTGAGCGCTAGGAGGCCTATATTGGGAAAAAGAATGTCTTCAAAAAAAACTACACAGAAGAATTGTGTGAAACTTCTTTCTGTTCTGTTTGTTCAACTAAAAGAGTTGAACCTTAGTTTTGATTGAGCCGTTCTGAAACACTCATTCTGTAGAAAATGCAAGTGGAGATTCGGAGCGCTAAGAGGGTAATAGTGGAAAAAGGAATGTCTCCAAATATAAACTACACAGAATCATTTTGTGAAACTTCTTTCTGATCTGTGCATTCAGCTAACAGATTTAAACCATACTTTTGATTGAGCAGATCTGAACACTCTTTCTGTAGAAAATGCAACTGGACATTGGGAGCGCTAAGAGAGTAGTAGTGGAAAAAGGAATATATTCAAATATAAACTACACAGAAGCATTCTGTGAAACTTCTTTCTGATTTGAGCATTCAGCTAACAGAGTTAAACCATACTTTTGATTGAGCAGTTTTGAAACACACAGTCTGTAGAAAATGCAACTGGACATTCGTAGCGCTAAGTGGGTAATAGTGGAAAAAAGAATATGTTCAAATATAAACTACACAGAAGCATTGTATGAAACTTCTTTCTGTTCTGTGCATTCAACTAACAGAGTTGAACCTTACTTTTGATTGAGCCTTTCTGAAACACTCTTTCTGTAGAAACTGCAATTGGACATTCTGAGCGCTAAGAGGCCTCTATTGGGAAAAATAATATCTTCAAATAAAAACTACACAGAAGCATTGTGTGAAACTTATTCCTGATATGTTCATTAAGCTAACAGAGTTAAACCATACTTTTGAATGCGCAGTTCTGAACCCTCTTTCTGTAGAAAATGCAAGTGGACATTCGGAGCGCTAAGAGGGTAATAGTGGAAAAAGGAATATATTCAAATATAAACTACACAGTAGCATTCTGTGAAAATTCTTTCTGTTCTGTGCATTCAACTAACAGAGTTGAACCTTACTTTATATTGAGCCGTTCTGAAACACACTTTCTGTAGAAACTACAATTGGACATGTTAAGCGCTAAGAGGCCTACATTGGGAAAAAGAATATCTTCAAATAAAAACTACACAGATGCATTCTGTGAAACTTATTTCTGATCTGTAAATTCAGTTAACAGAGATAAAACATATTTTTGATTGAACAGTTATGAAACACTCTTTTTGTAGAAAATGCAAGTGGAGATTCGGAGCGCTAAGAGGGTAATAGTGGAAAAAGGAATGTCTTCAAATATAAACTACACAGAATCATTCGGTGAAACTTCTTTCTGATCTGTGCATTCAGCTAACAGAGTTAAACCATACTTTTGATTGAGCAGATCTGAACACTCTTTCTGTAGAAAATGCAACTGGACATTTGGAGCGCTAAGAGCGTAGTAGTGGAAAAAGGAATATATTCAAATATAAACTACACAGAAGCATTCTGTGAAACTTCTTTCTGATCTCAGCATTCAGCTAACAGAGTTAAACCATACTTTTGATTGAGCAGTTTTGAAACACTCTGTCTGTAGAAAATGCAACTGGACATTCGTAGCGCTAAGTGGGTAATAGTGGAAAAAAGAATATGTTCAAATATAAACTACACAGAAGCATTGTATGAAACTACTTTCTGTGCTGTGCATTCAACTAACAGAGTTGAACCTTACTTTTGATTGAGCCTTTCTGAAACACTCTTTCTGTAGAAACTGCAATTGGACATTCTGAGCGCTAAGAGGCCTATATTGGGAAAAATAATATCTTCAAATAAAAACTACACAGAAGCATTGTGTGAAACTTATTTCTGATATGTTCATTAAGCTAACAGAGTTAAACCATACTTTTGATTGCGCAGTTCTGAACACTCTTTCTGTAGAAAATGCAAGTGGACATTCGGAGCGCTAAGAGGGTAATAGTGGAAAAAGGAATATATTCAAATATAAACTACACAGTAGCATTATGTGAAAATACTTTCTGTTCTGTGCATTCAACTAACAGAGTTGAACCTTACTTTTGATTGAGCCGTTCTGAAACACTCTTTCTGTAGAAACTGCAATTGGACATGCTAAGCGCTAAGAGGCCTACATTGGGAAAAAGAGTATCTTCAAATAAAAACTACACAGATGCATTCTGTGAAACTTATTTATGATCTGTAAATTCAGTTAACAGAGATAAAACATATTTTTGATTGAGCAGTTATGAAACACTCTTTTTGTAGAAAATGCAAGTGGAGATTCGGAGCGCTAAGAGGGTAATATTGGAAAAAGGAATGTCTCCAAATCTAAACTACACAGAATCATTCGGTGAAACTTATTTCTGATCTGTGCATTCAGCTAACAGAGTTAAACCATACTTTTGATTGAGCAGATCTGAACACTCTTTCTGTAGAAAATGCAACTGGACATTTGGAGCGCTAAGAGAGTAGTAGTGGAAAAAGTAATATATTCAAATATAAACTACACAGAAGCATTCTGTGAAACTTCTTTCTGATCTGAGCATTCAGCTAACAGAGTTAAACCATACTTTTGATTGAGCAGTTTTGAAACACTCTGTCTGTAGAAAATGCAACTGGACATTCGTAGCGCTAAGTGGGTAATAGTGGAAAAAAGTATATGTTCAAATATAAACTACACAGAAGCATTGTATGAAACTTCTTTCTGTTCTGTGCATTCAACTAACAGAGTTGAACCTTTCTTTTGATTGAGCCGTTCTGAAACACTCTTTCTGTAGAAACTGCAATTGGACATTCTGAGCGCTAGGAGGCCTATATTGGGAAAAAGAATGTATACAAATAAAAACTACACAGAAGAATTGTGTGAAACTTCTTTCTGTTCTGTTTGTTCAACGAAAAGAGTTGAACCTTAGTTTTGATTGAGCCGTTCTGAAACACTCTTTCTGTAGAAAATGCAAGTGGAGATTCAGAGCGCTAAGGGGGTAATAGTGGAAAAAGGAATGTCTCCAAATATAAACTACACAGAATCATTTTGTGAAACTTCTTTCTGATCTGTGCATTCAGCTAACAGATTTAAACCATACTTTTGTTTGAGCAGATCTGAACACTCTTTCTGTAGAAAATGCAACTGGACATTTGGAGCGCTAAGAGAGTAGTAGTGGAAAAAGGAATATATTCACATATAAACTACACAGAAGCATTCTGTGAAACTTCTTTCTGATATGAACATTCATCTAACAGAGTTAAACCATACTTTTGATTGAGCAGTTTTGAAACACTCTGTCTGTAGAAAATGCAACTGGACATTCGTAGCGCTAAGTGGGTAATAGTGGAAAAAAGAATATGTTCAAATATAAACTACACAGAAGCATTGTATGAAACTACTTTCTGTTCTGTGCATTCAACTAACAGAGTTGAACCTTACTTTTGATTGAGCCTTTCTGAAACACTCTTTCTGTAGAAACTGCAATTGGACATTCTGAGCGCTAAGAGGCCTCTATTGGGAAAAATAATATCTTCAAATAAAAACTACACAGAAGCATTGTGTGAAACTTATTCCTGATATGTTCATTAAGCTAACAGAGTTAAACCATACTTTTGATTGCGCAGTTCTGAACACTCTTTCTGTAGAAAATGCAAGTGGACATTCGGAGCGCTAAGAGGGTAATAGTGGAAAAAGAAATATATTCAAATACAAACTACACAGTAGCATTCTGTGAAAATTCTTTCTGTTCTGTGCATTCAACTAACAGAGTTGAACCTTACTTTTGATTGAGCCGTTCTGAAACACTCTTTCTGTAGAAACTGCAATTGGACATGCTAAGCGCTAAGAGGACTACATTGGGAAAAAGAATATCTTCAAATAAAAACTACACAGATGCATTCTGTGAAACTTATTTCTGATCTGTAAATTCAGTTAACAGAGATAAAACATATTTTTGATTGAGCAGTCATGAAACACTCTTTTGTAGAAAATGCAAGTGGAGATTCGGAGCGCTAAGAGGGTAATAGTGGAAAAAGGAATGTCTTCAAATATAAACTACACAGAATCATTCGGTGAAACTTCTTTCTGATCTGTGCATTCAGCTAACAGAGTTAAACCATACTTTTGATTGAGCAGATCTGAACACTCTTTCTGTAGAAAATGCAACTGGACATTTGGAGCGCTAAGAGCGTAGTAGTGGAAAAAGGAATATATTCAAATATAAACTACACAGAAGCATTCTGTGAAACTTCTTTCTGATCTGAGCATTCAGCTAACAGAATTAAACCATACTTTTGATTGAGCAGTTTTGAAACACTCTGTCTGTAGAAAATGCAACTGGACATTCGTAGCGCTAAGTGGGTAATAGTGGAAAAAAGAATATGTTCAAATATAAACTACACAGAAGCATTGTATGAAACTTCTTTCTGTTCTGTGCATTCAACTAACAGAGTTGAACCTTACTTTTGATTGAGCCGTTCTGAAACACTCTTTCTGTAGAAACTGCAATTGGACATTCTGAGCGCTAAAAGGCCTATATTGGGAAAAAGAATGTCTACAAATAAAAACTACACAGAAGAATTATGTGAAACTTCTTTCTGTTCTGTTTGTTCAACTAAAAGAGTTGAACCTCAGTTTTGATTGAGCCGTTCTGAATCACTCTTTCTGTAGAAAATGTAAGTGGAGATTCGGAGCGCTAAGAGGGTAATAGTGGAAAAAGGAATGTCTCCAAATATAAACTACACAGAATAATTCTGTGAAACTTCTTTCTGATCTGTGCATTCAGCTAACAGAGTTAAAACATACTTTTGATTGAGCAGATCTGAACACTCTTTCTGTAGAAAATGCAACTGGACATTTGGAGCGCTAAGAGCGTAGTAGTGGAAAAAGGAATATATTCAAATATAAACTACACAGAAGCATTCTGTGAAACTTCTTTCTGATCTGAGCATTCAGCTAACAGAGTTAAACCATACTTTTGATTGAGCAGTTTTGAAACACTCTGTCTGTAGAAAATGCAACTGGACATTCGTAGCGCTAAGTTGTTAATAGTGGAAAAAAGAATATGTTCAAATATAAACTACACAGAAGCATTGTATGAAACTTCTTTCTGTTCTGTGCATTCAACTAACAGAGTTGAACCTTACTTTTGATTGAGCCGTTCTGAAACACTCTTTCTGTAGAAACTGCAATTGGACATTCTGAGCGCTTGGAGGCCTATATTGGGAAAAAGAATGTCTACAAATAAAAACTACACAGAAGAATTGTGTGAAACTTCTTTCTGTTCTGTTTGTTCAACTAAAAGAGTTGAAACTTAGTTTTGATTGAGCCGTTCTGAAACACTCTTTCTGTAGAAAATGCAAGTGGAGATTCGGAGTGCTAAGAGGGTAATAGTGGATAAAGGAATGTCTCCAATATAAACTACACAGAATCATTCTGTGAAACTTCTTTCTGATCTGTGCATTCAGCTAACAGAGTTAAACCATACTTTTGATTGAGCAGATCTGAACACTCTTTCTGTAGAAAATGCAACTGGACATTTGGAGCGCTAAGAGAGTAGTAGTGGAAAAAGGAATATATTCAAATATAAACTACACAGAAGCATTCTGTGAAACTTCTTTCTGATCTGAGCATTCAGCTAACAGAGTTAAACCATACTTTTGATTGAGCAGTTTTGAAACACTCTGTCTGTAGAAAATGCAACTGGACATTCGTAGCGCTAAGTGGGTAATAGTGGAAAAAAGAATATGTTCAAATATAAACTACACAGAAGCATTGTATGAAACTTCTTTCTGTTCTGTGCATTCAACTAACAGAGTTGAACCTTACTTTTGATTGAGCCTTTCTGAAACACTCTTTCTGTAGAAACTGCAATTGGACATTCTGAGCGCTAAGAGGCCCCAATTGGGAAAAATAATATCTTCAAATAAAAACTACACAGAAGAATTGTGTGAAACTTATTTCTGATATGTTCATTAAGCTAACAGAGTTAAACCATACTTTTGATTGCGCGGTTCTGAACACTCTTTCTGTAGAAAATGCAAGTGGACATTCGGAGCGCTAAGAGGGTAATAGTGGAAAAAGGAATATATTCAAATATAAACTACACAGAAGCATTCTGTGAAAATTCTTTCTGTTCTGTGCATTCAACTAACAGAGTTGAACCTTACTTTTGATTGAGCCGTTCTGAAACACTCTTTCTGTAGAAACTGCAATTGGACATGCTAAGCGCTAAGAGGCCTACATTGGGAAAAAGAATATCTTCAAATAAAAACTACACAGATGCATTCTGTGAAACTTATTTCTGATCTGTAAATTCAGTTAACAGAGATAAAACATATTTTTGATTGAACAGTTATGAAACACTCTTTTTGTAGAAAATGCAAGTGGAGATTCGGAGCGCTAAGAGGGTAATAGTGGAAAAAGGAATGTCTTCAAATATAAACTACACAGAATCATTCGGTGAAACTTCTTTCTGATCTGTGCATTCAGCTAACAGAGTTAAACCATACTTTTGATTGAGCAGATCTGAACACTCTTTCTGTAGAAAATGCAACTGTACATTTGGAGCGCTAAGAGCGTAGTAGTGGAAAAAGGAATATATTCAAATATAAACTACACAGAAGCATTCTGTGAAACTTCTTTCTGATCTGAGCATTCAGCTAACAGAGTTAAACCATACTTTTGATTGAGCAGTTTTGAAACACTCTGTCTGTAGAAAATGCAACTGGACATTCGTAGCGCTAAGTGGGTAATAGTGGAAAAAAGAATATGTTCAAATATAAACTACACAGAAGCATTGTATGAAACTTCTTTCTGTTCTGTGCATTCAACTAACAGAGTTGAACCTTACTTTTGATTGAGCCTTTCTGAAACACTCTTTCTGTAGAAACTGCAATTGGACATTCTGAGCGCTAAGAGGCCTATATTGGGAAAAATAATCTCTTCAAATAAAAACTACACAGAAGCATTGTGTGAAACTTATTTCTGATATGTTCATTAAGCTAACAGAGTTAAACCATACTTATGATTGCGCAGTTCTGAACACTCTTTCTGTAGAAAATGCAAGTGGACATTCGGAGCGCTAAGAGGGTAATAGTGGAAAAAGGAATATATTCAAATATAAACTACACAGTAGCATTTTGTGAAAATTCTTTCTGTTCTGTGCATTCAACTAACAGAGTTGAACCATACTTTTGATTGAGCCGTTCTGAAACACTCTTTCTGTAGAAACTGCAATTGGACATGCTAAGCGCTAAGAGGCCTACATTGGGAAAAAGAATATCTTCAAATAAAAACTACACAGATGCATTCTGTGAAACTTATTTCTGATCTGTAAATTCAGTTAACAGAGATAAAACATATTTTTGATTGAGCAGTTATGAAACACTCTTTTTGTAGAAAATGCAAGTGGAGATTCGGAGCGCTAAGAGGGTAATAGAGGAAAAAGGAATGTCTTCAAATATAAACTACACAGAATCATTCGGTGAAACTTCTTTCTGATCTGTGCATTCAGCTAACAGAGTTAAACCATACTTTTGATTGAGCAGATCTGAACACTCTTTCTGTAGAAAATGCAACTGGACATTTGGAGCGCTAAGAGCGTAGTAGTGGAAAAAGGAATATATTCAAATATAAACTACACAGAAGCATTCTGTGAAACTTCTTTCTGATCTGAGCATTCAGCTAACAGAGTTAAACCATACTTTTGATTGAGCAGTTTTGAAACACTCTGTCTGTAGAAAATGCAACTGGACATTCGTAGCGCTAAGTGGGTAATAGTGGAAAAAAGAATATGTTCAAATATAAACTACACAGAAGCATTGTATGAAACTTCTTTCTGTTCTGTGCATTCAACTAACAGATTTGAACCTTACTTTTGATTGAGCCTTTCTGAAACACTCTTTCTGTAGAAACTGCAATTGGACATTCTGAGCGCTAAGAGGTCTCTATTGGGAAAAATAATATCTTCAAATAAAAACTACACAGAAGCATTGTGTGAAACTTATTTCTGATATGTTCATTAGGCTAACAGAGTTAAACTATACTTTTGATTGCGCAGTTCTGAACACTCTTTCTGTAGAAAATGCAAGTGGACATTCGGAGCGCCAAGAGGGTAATAGTGGAAAAAGGAATATATTCAAATATAAACTACACAGTAGCATTCTGAGAAAATTCTTTCTGTTCTGTGCATTCAACTAACAGAGTTGAACCTTACTTTTGATTGAGCCATTCTGAAACACTCTTTCTGTAGAAACTGCAATTGGACATGCTAAGCGCTAAGAGGCCTACATTGGGAAAAAGAATATCTTCAAATAAAAACTACACAGATGCATTCTGTGAAACTTATTTCTGATCTGTAAATTCAGTTAACAGAGATAAAACATATTTTTGATTGAGCAGTTATGAAACACCCTTTTGGTAGAAAATGCAAGTGGAGATTCGGAGCGCTAAGAGGGTAATAGTGGAAAAAGGAATGTCTTCAAATATAAACTACAAAGAATCATTCGGTGAAATTTCTTTCTGATCTGTGCATTCAGCTAACAGAGTTAAACCATACTTTTGATTGAGCAGATCTGAACACTCTTTCTGTAGAAAATGCAACTGGACATTTGGAGCGCTAAGAGCGTAGTAGTGGAAAAAGTAATATATTCAAATATAAACTACACAGAAGCATTCTGTGAAACTTCTTTCTGATCTGAGCATTCAGCTAACAGAGTTAAACCATACTTTTGATTGAGCAGTTTTGAAACACTCTGTCTGTAGAAAATGCAACTGGACATTCGTAGCGCTAAGTGGGTAATAGTGGAAAAAAGAATATGTTCAAATATAAACTACACAGAAGCATTGTATGAAACTTCTTTCTGTTCAGTGCATTCAACTAACAGAGTTGAACCTTACTTTTGATTGAGCCGTTCTGAAACACTCTTTCTGTAGAAACTGCAATTGGACATTCTGAGCGCTAAGAGGACTATATTGGGAAAAAGAATGTCTACAAATAAAAACTACACAGAAGAATTGTGTGAAACATCTTTCTGTTCTGTTTGTTCAACTAATAGATTTGAACCTTAGTTTTGATTGAGTCGTTCTGAAACACTCTTTCTGTAGAAAATGGAAGTGGAGATTCGGAGCGCTAAGAGGGTAATAGTGGAAAAAGGAATGTCTCCAAATATAAACTACACAGAATCATTCTGTGAAACTTCTTTCTGATCTGTGCATTCAGCTAACAGAGTTAAACCATACTTTTGATTGAGCAGATCTGAACACTCTTTCTGTAGAAAATGCAACTGGACATTTGGAGCGCTAAGAGAGTAGTAGTGGAAAAAGGAATATATACAAATATAAACTACACAGAAGCATTCTGTGAAACTTCTTTCTGATCTGAGCATTCAGCTAACAGAGTTAAACCATACTTTTGATTGAGCAGTTTTGAAACACTCTGTCTGTAGAAAATGCAACTGGACATTCGTAGCGCTAAGTGGGTAATAGTGGAAAAATGAATATGTTGAAATATAAACTACACAGAAGCATTGTATGAAACTTCTTTCTGTTCTGTGCATTCAACTAACAGATTTGAACCTTACTTTTGATTGAGCCTTTCTGAAACACTCTTTCTGTAGAAACTGCAATTGGACATTCTGAGCGCTAAGAGGCCTCTATTGGGAAAAATAATATCTTCAAATAAAAACTACACAGAAGCATTGTGTGAAACTTATTTCTGATATGTTCATTAAGCTAACAGAGTTAAACCATACTTTTGATTGCGCAGTACTGAACACTCTTTCTGTAGAAAATGCAAGTGGACATTCGGAGCGCTAAGAGGGTAATAGTGGAAAAAGGAATATATTCAAATATAAACTACACAGTAGCATTCTGTGAAAATTCTTTCTGTTCTGTGCATTCAACTAACAGAGTTGAACCTTACTTTTGATTGAGCCGTTCTGAAACACTCTTTCTGTAGAAACTGCAATTGGACATGCTAAGCGCTAAGAGGCCTACATTGGGAAAAAGAATATCTTCAAATAAAAACTACACAGATGCATTCTGTGAAACTTATTTCTGATCTGTAAATTCAGTTAACAGAGATAAAACATATTTTTGATTGAGCAGTTATGAAACACTCTTTTTGTAGAAAATGCAAGTGGAGATTCGGAGCGCTAAGAGGGTAAGAGTGGAAAAAGGAATGTCTTCAAATATAAACTACAAAGAATCATTCGGTGAAATTTCTTTCTGATCTGTGCATTCAGCTAACAGAGTTAAACCATACTTTTGATTGAGCAGATCTGAACACTCTTTCTGTAGAAAATGCAACTGGACATTTGGAGCGCTAAGAGCGTAGTAGTGGAAAAAGGAATATATTCAAATATAAACTACACAGAAGCATTCTGTGAAACTTCTTTCTGATCTGAGCATTCAGCTAACAGAGTTAAACCATACTTTTGATTGAGCAGTTTTGAAACACTCTGTCTGTAGAAAATGCAACTGGACATTCGTAGCGCTAAGTGGGTAATAGTGGAAAAAAGAATATGTTCAAATATAAACTACACAGAAGCATTGTATGAAACTTCTTTCTGTTCAGTGCATTCAACTAACAGAGTTGAACCTTACTTTTGATTGAGCCGTTCTGAAACACTCTTTCTGTAGAAACTGCAATTGGACATTCTGAGCGCTAAGAGGACTATATTGGGAAAAAGAATGTCTACAAATAAAAACTACACAGAAGAATTGTGTGAAACATCTTTCTGTTCTGTTTGTTCAACTAATAGATTTGAACCTTAGTTTTGATTGAGTCGTTCTGAAACACTCTTTCTGTAGAAAATGGAAGTGGAGATTCGGAGCGCTAAGAGGGTAATAGTGGAAAAAGTAATGTCTCCAAATATAAACTACACAGAATCATTCTGTGAAACTTCTTTCTGATCTGTGCATTCAGCTAACAGAGTTAAACCATACTTTTGATTGAGCAGATCTGAACACTCTTTCTGTAGAAAATGCAACTGGACATTTGGAGCGCTAAGAGAGTAGTAGTGGAAAAAGGAATATATACAAATATAAACTACACAGAAGCATTCTGTTAAACTTCTTTCTGATCTGAGCATTCAGCTAACAGAGTTAAACCATACTTTTGATTGAGCAGTTTTGAAACACTCTGTCTGTAGAAAATGCAACTGGACATTCGTAGCGCTAAGTGGGTAATAGTGGAAAAATGAATATGTTGAAATATAAACTACACAGAAGCATTGTATGAAACTTCTTTCTGTTCTGTGCATTCAACTAACAGATTTGAACCTTACTTTTGATTGAGCCTTTCTGAAACACTCTTTCTGTAGAAACTGCAATTGGACATTCTGAGCGCTAAGAGGCCTCTATTGGGAAAAATAATATCTTCAAATAAAAACTACACAGAAGCATTGTGTGAAACTTATTTCTGATATGTTCATTAAGCTAACAGAGTTAAACCATACTTTTGATTGCGCAGTTCTGAACACTCTTTCTGTAGAAAATGCAAGTGGACATTCGGAGCGCTAAGAGGGTAATAGTGGAAAAAGGAATATATTCAAATATAAACTACACAGTAGCATTCTGTGAAAATTCTTTCTGTTCTGTGCATTCAACTAACAGAGTTGAACCTTACTTTTGATTGAGCCGTTCTGAAACACTCTTTCTGTAGAAACTGCAATTGGACATGCTAAGCGCTAAGAGGCCTACATTGGGAAAAAGAATATCTTCAAATAAAAACTACACAGATGCATTCTGTGAAACTTATTTCTGATCTGTAAATTCAGTTAACAGAGATAAAACATATTTTTGATTGAGCAGTTATGAAACACTCTTTTTGTAGAAAATGCAAGTGGAGATTCGGAGCGCTAAGAGGGTAATAGTGGAAAAAGGAATGTCTTCAAATATAAACTACACAGAATCATTCGGTGAAACTTCTTTCTGATCTGTGCATTCAGCTAACAGAGTTAAACCATACTTTTGATTGAGCAGATCTGAACACTCTTTCTGTAGAAAATGCAACTGTACATTTGGAGCGCTAAGAGCGTAGTAGTGGAAAAAGGAATATATTCAAATATAAACTACACAGAAGCATTCTGTGAAACTTCTTTCTGATCTGAGCATTCAGCTAACAGAGTTAAACCATACTTTTGATTGAGCAGTTTTGAAACACTCTGTCTGTAGAAAATGCAACTGGACATTCGTAGCGCTAAGTGGGTAATAGTGGAAAAAAGAATATGTTCAAATATAAACTACACAGAAGCATTGTATGAAACTTCTTTCTGTTCTGTGCATTCAACTAACAGAGTTGAACCTTACTTTTGATTGAGCCTTTCTGAAACACTCTTTCTGTAGAAACTGCAATTGGACATTCTGAGCGCTAAGAGGCCTATATTGGGAAAAATAATCTCTTCAAATAAAAACTACACAGAAGCATTGTGTGAAACTTATTTCTGATATGTTCATTAAGCTAACAGAGTTAAACCATACTTATGATTGCGCAGTTCTGAACACTCTTTCTGTAGAAAATGCAAGTGGACATTCGGAGCGCTAAGAGGGTAATAGTGGAAAAAGGAATATATTCAAATATAAACTACACAGTAGCATTCTGTGAAAATTCTTTCTGTTCTGTGCATTCAACTAACAGAGTTGAACCTTACTTTTGATTGAGCCGTTCTGAAACACTCTTTCTGTAGAAACTGCAATTGGACATGCTAAGCGCTAAGAGGCCTACATTGGGAAAAAGAATATCTTCAAATAAAAACTACACAGATGCATTCTGTGAAACTTATTTCTGATCTGTAAATTCAGTTAACAGAGATAAAACATATTTTTGATTGAGCAGTTATGAAACACTCTTTTTGTAGAAAATGCAAGTGGAGATTCGGAGCGCTAAGAGGGTAATAGTGGAAAAAGGAATGTCTTCAAATATAAACTACACAGAATCATTCGGTGAAACTTCTTTCTGATCTGTGCATTCAGCTAACAGAGTTAAACGATACTTTTGATTGAGCAGATCTGATCACTCTTTCTGTAGAAAATGCAACTGTACATTTGGAGCGCTAAGAGCGTAGTAGTGGAAAAAGGAATATATTCAAATATAAACTACACAGAAGCATTCTGTGAAACTTCTTTCTGATCTGAGCATTCAGCTAACAGAGTTAAACCATACTTTTGATTGAGCAGTTTTGAAACACTCTGTCTGTAGAAAATGCAACTGGACATTCGTAGCGCTAAGTGGGTAATAGTGGAAAAAAGAATATGTTCAAATATAAACTACACAGAAGCATTGTATGAAACTTCTTTCTGTTCTGTGCATTCAACTAACAGAGTTGAACCTTACTTTTGATTGAGCCTTTCTGAAACACTCTTTCTGTAGAAACTGCAATTGGACATTCTGAGCGCTAAGAGGCCTATATTGGGAAAAATAATCTCTTCAATTAAAAACTACACAGAAGCATTGTGTGAAACTTATTTCTGATATGTTCATTAAGCTAACAGAATTAAACCATACTTATGATTGCGCAGTTCTGAACACTCTTTCTGTAGAAAATGCAAGTGGACATTCGGAGCGCTAAGAGGGTAATAGTGGAAAAAGGAATATATTCAAATATAAACTACACAGTAGCATTTTGTGAAAATTCTTTCTGTTCTGTGCATTCAACTAACAGAGTTGAACCATACTTTTGATTGAGCCGTTCTGAAACACTCTTTCTGTAGAAACTGCAATTGGACATGCTAAGCGCTAAGAGGCCTACATTGGGAAAAAGAATATCTTCAAATAAAAACTACACAGATGCATTCTGTGAAACTTATTTCTGATCTGTAAATTCAGTTAACAGAGATAAAACATATTTTTGATTGAGCAGTTATGAAACACTCTTTTTGTAGAAAATGCAAGTGGAGATTCGGAGCGCTAAGAGGGTAATAGAGGAAAAAGGAATGTCTTCAAATATAAACTACACAGAATCATTCGGTGAAACTTCTTTCTGATCTGTGCATTCAGCTAACAGAGTTAAACCATACTTTTGATTGAGCAGATCTGAACACTCTTTCTGTAGAAAATGAAACTGGACATTTGGAGCGCTAAGAGCGTAGTAGTGGAAAAAGGAATATATTCAAATATAAACTACACAGAAGCATTCTGTGAAACTTCTTTCTGATCTGAGCATTCAGCTAACAGAGTTAAACCATACTTTTGATTGAGCAGTTTTGAAACACTCTGTCTGTAGAAAATGCAACTGGACATTCGTAGCGCTAAGTGGGTAATAGTGGAAAAAAGAATATGTTCAAATATAAACTACACAGAAGCATTGTATGAAACTTCTTTCTGTTCTGTGCATTCAACTTACAGAGTTGAACCTTACTTTTGATTGAGCCATTCTGAAACACTCTTTCTGTAGAAACTGCAATTGGACATTCTGAGCGCTAAGAGGCCTATATTGGGAAAAAGAATGTCTACAAATAAAAACTACACAGAAGAATTGTGTGAAACTTCTTTCTGTTCTGTTTGTTCAACTAAAAGAGTTGAACCTTAGTTTTGATTGAGCCGTTCTGAAACTCTCTTTCTGTAGAAAATGCAAGTGGAGATTCGGAGCGCTAAGAGGGTAATAGTGGAAAAAGGAATGTCTCCAAATATAAACTACACAGAATCATTCTGTGAAACTTCTTTCTGATCTGTGCATTCAGCTAACAGAGTTAAACCATACTTTTGATTGAGCAGATCTGAACACTCTTTCTGTAGAAAATGCAACTGGACATTTGGAGCGCTAAGAGAGTAGTAGTGGAAAAAGGAATATATTCAAATATAAACTACACAGAAGCATTCTGTGAAACTTCTTTCTGATTTGAGCATTCAGCTAACAGAGTTAAACCATACTTTTGATTGAGCAGTTTTGAAACGCTCTGTCTGTAGAAAATGCAACTGGACATTCGTAGCGCTAAGTGGGTAATAGTGGAAAAAAGAATATGTTCAAATATAAACTACACAGAAGCATTGTATGAAACTTCTTTCTGTTCTGTGCCTTCAACAAACAGAGTTGAACCTTACTTTTGATTGAGCCTTTCTGAAACACTCTTTCTGTAGAAACTGCAATTGGACATTCTGAGCGCTAAGAGGCGTATATTGGGAAAAATAATATCTTCAAATGAAAACTACACAGAAGCATTGTGTGAAACTTATTTCTGATATGTTCATTAAGCTAACAGAGTTAAACCATACTTTTGATTGCGCAGTTCTGAACACTCTTTCTGTAGAAAATGCAAGTGGACATTCGGAGCGCTAAGAGGGTAATAGTGGAAAAAGGAATATATTCAAATATAAACTACACAGTAGCATTCTGTGAAAATTCTTTCTGTTCTGTGCATTCAACTAACAGAGTTGAACCTTACTTTTGATTGAGTCGTTCTGAAACACTCTTTCTGTAGAAACTGCAATTGGACATGCTAAGCGCTAAGAGGCCTACATTGGGAAAAAGAATATCTTCAAATAAAAACTACACAGATGCATTCTGTGAAACTTATTTCTGATCTGTAAATTCAGTTAACAGAGATAAAACATATTTTTGATTGAGCAGTTATGAAACACACTTTTTGTAGAAAATGCAAGTGGAGATTCGGAGCGCTAAGAGGGTAATAGTGGAAAAAGGAATGTCTCCAAATATAAACTACACAGAATCATTCTGTGAAACGTCTTTCTGATCTGTGCATTCAGCTAACAGAGTTAAACCATACTTTTGATTGAGCAGATCTCAACACTCTTTCTGTAGAAAATGCAACTGGACATTTGGAGCGCTAAGAGAGTAGTAGTGGAAAAAGGAATATATTCAAATATAAACTACACAGAAGCATTCTGTGAAACTTATTTCTGATCTGAGCATTCAGCTAACAGAGTTAAACCATACTTTTGATTGAGCAGTTTTGAAACACTCTGTCTGTAGAAAATGCAACTGGACATTCGTAGTGTTAAGTGGGTAATAGTGGAAAAAAGAATATGTTCAAATATAAACTACACAGAAGCATTGTATGAAACTTCTTTCTGTTCTGTGCATTCAACTAACAGAGTTGAACCTTACATTTGATTGAGCCTTTCTGAAACACTCTTTCTGTAGAAACTGCAATTGGACATTCTGAGCGCCAAGAGGACTCTATTGGGAAAAATAATATCTTCAAATAAAAACTACACAGAAGCATTGTGTGAAACTTATTTCTGATAAGTTCATTAAGCTAACAGAGTTAAACCATTCTTTTGATTGCGCAGTTCTGAACACTCTTTCTGTAGAAAATGCAAGTGGACATTCGGAGCGCTAAGAGGGTAATAGTGGAAAAAGGAATATATTCAAATATAAACTACACAGTAGCATTCTGTGAAAATTCTTTCTGTTCTGTGCATTCAACTAACAGAGTTGAACCTTACTTTTGATTGAGCCGTTCTGAAACACTCTTTCTGTAGAAACTGCAATTGGACATGCTAAGCGCTAAGAGGCCTACATTGGGAAAAAGAATATCTTCAAATAAAAACTACACAGATGCATTCTGTGAAACTTATTTCTGATCTGTAAATTCAGTTAACAGAGATAAAACATATTTTTGATTGAGCAGTTATGAAACACTCTTTTTGTAGAAAATGCAAGTGGAGATTCGGAGCGCTAAGGGGTTAATAGTGGAAAAAGGAATGTCTTCCAATATAAACTACACAGAATCATTCGGTGAAACTTCTTTCTGATCTGTGCATTCAGCTAACAGAGTTAAACCATACTTTTGATTGAGCAAATCTGAACACTCTTTCTGTAGAAAATGCAACTGGACATTTGGAGCGCTAAGAGCGTAGTAGTGGAAAAAGGAATATATTCAAATATAAACTACACAGAAGCATTCTGTGAAACTTCTTTCTGATCTGAGCATTCAGCTAACAGAGTTAAACCATACTTTCGATTGAGCAGTTTTGAAACACTCTGTCTGTAGAAAATGCAACTGGACATTCGTAGCGCTAAGTGGGTAATAGTGGAAAAAAGAATATGTTCAAATATAAACTAAACAGAAGCATTGTATGAAACTTCTTTCTCTTCTGTGCATTCAACTAACAGAGTTGAACCTTACTTTTGATTGAGCCGTTCTGAAACACTCTTTCTGTACAAACTGCAATTGGACATTCTGAGCGCTAAGAGGCCTATATTGGGAAAAAGAATGTCTACAAATAAAAACTACACAGAAGAATTGTGTGAAACTTCTTTCTGTTCTGTTTGTTCAACTAAAAGAGTTGAACCTTAGTTTTGATTGAGTCGTTCTGAAACACTCTTTCTGTAGAAAATGCAAGTGGAGATTCGGAGCGCTAAGAGGGTAATAGTGGAAAAAGGAATGTCTCCAAATATAAACTACACAGAATCATTCTGTGAAACTTCTTTCTGATCTGTGCATTCAGCTAACAGAGTTAAACCATACTTTTGATTGAGCAGATCTGAACACTCTTTCTGTAGAAAATGCAACTGGACATTTGGAGCGCTAAGAGAGTAGTAGTGGAAAAAGGAATATATTCAAATATAAACTACACAGAAGCATTCTGTGAAACTTCTTTCTGATCTGAGCATTCAGCTAACAGAGTTAAACCTTACTTTTGATTGAGCAGTTTTGAAACACTCTGTCTGTAGAAAATGCAACTGGACATTCGTAGCGTTAAGTGGGTAATAGTGGAAAAAAGAATATGTTCAAATATAAACTACACAGAAGCATTGTATGAAACTTCTTTCTGTTCTGTGCATTCAACTAACAGAGTTGAACCTTACTTTTGATTGAGCCGTTCTGAAACACTCTTTCTGTAGAAACTGCAATTGGACATTCTGAGCGCTAAGAGGCATATATTGGGAAAAAGAATGTCTACAAATAAAAACTACACAGAAGAATTGTGTGAAACTTCTTTCTGTTCTGTTTGTTCAACAAAAAGAGTTGAACCTTAGTTTTGATTGAGCCGTTCTGATACACTCTTTCTGTAGAAAATGCAAGTGGAGATTCGGAGCGCTAAGAGGTTAATAGTGGAAAAAGGAATGTCTCCAAATATAAACTACACAGAATCATTCTGTGAAACTTCTTTCTGATCTGTGCATTCACCTAACAGAGTTAAACCATACTTTTGATTGAGCAGATCTGAACACTCTTTCTGTAGAAAATGCAACTGGACATTTGGAGCGCTAAGAGTGTATTAGTGGAAAAAGGAATATATTCAAATATAAACTACACAGAAGCATTCTGTGA
The DNA here is from genome assembly GCF_028878055.3 of Symphalangus syndactylus. Classification (NCBI taxonomy): domain Eukaryota; kingdom Metazoa; phylum Chordata; class Mammalia; order Primates; family Hylobatidae; genus Symphalangus; species Symphalangus syndactylus. The sequence goes on along the minus strand of NC_072447.2, from coordinate 12,942,747 downwards.
AACTTCTTTCTGATCTGAGCATTCAGCTAACAGAGTTAAACCATACTTTTGATTGAGCAGTTTTGAAACACTCTGTCTGTAGAAAATGCAACTGGACATTCGTGGCGCTAAGTGGGTAATAGTGGAAAAAAGAATATGTTCAAATATAAACTACACAGAAGCACTGTATGAAACTTCTTTCTGTTCTGTGCATTCAACTAACAGAGTTGAACTTTACTTTTGATTGAGCCTTTCTGAAACACTCTTTCTGTAGAAACTGCAATTGGACATTCTGAGCGCTAAGAGGCCTCTATTGGGAAAAATAATATCTTCAAATAAAAACTACACAGAAGCATTGTGTGAAACTTATTTCTGATATGTTCATTAAGCTAACAGAGTTAAACCATACTTTTGATTGCGCCGTTCTGAACACTCTTTCTGTAGAAAATGCAAGTGGACATTCGGAGCGCTAAGAGGGTAATAGTGGAAAAAGGAATATATTCAAATATAAACTACACAGTAGCATTCTGTGAAAATTCTTTCTGTTCTGTGCATTCAACTAACAGAGTTGAACCTTACTTTTGATTGAGCCGTTCTGAAACACTCTTTCTGTAGAAACTGCAATTGGACATGCTAAGCGCTAAGAGGCCTACATTGGGAAAAAGAATATCTTCAAATAAAAACTACACAGATGCATTCTGTGAAACTTATTTCTGATCTGTAAATTCAGTTAACAGAGATAAAACATATTTTTGATTGAGCAGTTATGAAACACTCTTTTTGTAGAAAATGCAAGTGGAGATTCGGAGCGCTAAGAGGGTAATAGTGGAAAAAGGAATGTCTTCAAATATAAACTACACAGAATCATTCGGTGAAACTTCTTTCTGATCTGTGCATTCAGCTAACAGAGTTAAACCATACTTTTGATTTAGCAGATCTGAACACTCTTTCTGTAGAAAATGCAACTGGACATTTGGAGCGCTAAGAGCGTAGTAGTGGAAAAAGGAATATATTCAAATATAAACTACACAGAAGCATTCTGTGAAACTTCTTTCTGATCTGAGCATTCAGCTAACAGAGTTAAACCATACTTTTGATTGAGCAGTTTTGAAACACTCTGTCTGTAGAAAATGCAACTGGACATTCGTAGCGCTAAGTGGGTAATAGTGGAAAAAAGAATATGTTCAAATATAAACTAAACAGAAGCATTGTATGAAACTTCTTTCTGTTCTGTGCATTCAACTAACAGAATTGAACCTTACTTTTGATTGAGCCTTTCTGAAACACTCTTTCTGTAGAATCTGCAATTGGACATTCTGAGCGCTAAGAGGCCTCTATTCGGAAAAATAATATCTTCAAATAAAAACTACACAGAAGCATTGTGTGAAACTTATTTCTGATAAGTTCATTAAGCTAACAGAGTTAAACCATACTTTTGATTGCGCAGTTCTGAAGACTCTTTCTGTAGAAAATGCAAGTGGACATTCGGAGCCCTAAGAGGGTAATAGGGGAAAAAGGAATATATTCAAATATAAACTACACAGTAGCATTCTGTGAAAATTCTTTCTGTTCTGTGCATTCAACTAACAGAGTTGAACCTTACTTTTGATTGAGCCGTTCTGAAACACTCTTTCTGTAGAAACTGCAATTGGACATGCTAAGCGCTAAGAGGCCTACATTGGGAAAAAGAATATCTTCAAATGAAAACTACACAGATGCATTCTGTGAAACTTATTTCTGATCTGTAAATTCAGTTAACAGAGATAAAACATATTTTTGATTGAGCAGTTATGAAACACTCTTTTTGTAGAAAATGCAAGTGGAGATTCGGAGCGCTAAGGGGGTAATAGTGGAAAAAGGAATGTCTTCAAATATAAACTACACAGAATCATTCGGTGAAACTTCTTTCTGATCTGTGCATTCAGCTAACAGAGTTAAACCATACTTTTGATTGAGCAGATCTGAACACTCTTTCGGTAGAAAATGCAACTGGACATTTGGAGCGCTAAGAGCGTAGTAGTGGAAAAAGGAATATATCAAATATAAACTACACAGAAGCATTCTGTGAAAGTTCTTTCTGATCTGAGCATTCAGCTAACAGAGTTAAACCATACTTTTGATTGAGCAGGTTTGAAACACTCTGTCTGTAGAAAATGCAACTGGACATTCGTAGCGCTAAGAGGGTAATACTGGAAAAAAGAATATGTTCAAATATAAACTACACAGAAGCATTGTATGAAACTTCTTTCTGTTCTGTGCATTCAACTAACAGAGTTGAACCTTACTTTTGATTGAGCCGTTCTGAAACACTCTTTCTGTAGAAACTGCAATTGGACATTCTGAGCGCTAGGAGGCCTATATTGGGAAAAAGAATGTCTACAAATAAAAACTACACAGAAGAATTGTGTGAAACTTATTTCTGTTCTGTTTGTACAACTAAAAAATTTGAACCTTAGTTTTGATTGAGCCGTTCTGAAACACTCTTTCTGTAGAAAATGCAAGTGGAGATTCGGAGCGCTAAGAGGGTAATAGTGGAAAAAGGAATGTCTCCAAATATAAACTACACAGAATCATTCTGTGAAACTTCTTTCTGATTTGTGCATTCAGCTAACAGAGTTAAACCATACTTTTGATTGAGCAGATCTGAACACTCTTTCTGTAGAAAATGCAACTGGACATTTGGAGCGCTAAGAGAGTAGTAGTGGAAAAAGGAATATATTCAAATATAAACTACACAGAAGCATTCTGTGAAACTTCTTTCTGATCTGAGCATTCAGCTAACAGAGTTAAACCATACTTTTGATTGAGCAGTTTTGAAACACTCTGTCTGTAGAAAATGCAGCGGGACATTCGTAGCGCTAAGTGGGTAATAGTGGAAAAAAGAATATGTTCAAATATAAACTACACAGAAGCATTGTATGAAACTACTTTCTGTTCTGTGCATTCAACTAAAAGAGTTGAACCTTACTTTTTATTGAGCCTTTCTGAAACACTCTTTCTGTAGAAACTGCAATTGGACATTCTGAGCGCTAAGAGGCCTCTATTGGGAAAAATAATATCTTCAAATAAAAACTACACAGAAGCATTGTGTGAAACTTATTTCTGATATGTTCTTTAAGCTAACAGAGTTAAACCATACTTTTGATTGCGCAGTTCTGAACACTCTTACTGTAGAAAATGCAAGTGGACATTCGGAGCGCTAAGAGGGTAATAGTGGAAAAAGGAATATATTCAAATATAAACTACACAGTAGCATTCTGTGAAAATTCTTTCTGTTCTGTGCATTCAACTAACAGAGTTGAACCTTACTTTTGATTGAGCCGTTCTGAAACACTCTTTCTGTAGAAACTGCAATTGGACATGCTAAGCGCTAAGAGGCATACATTGGGAAAAAGAATATCTTCAAATAAAAACTACACAGATGCATTCTGTGAAACTTATTTCTGATCTGTAAATTCAGTTAACAGAGATAAAACATATTTTTGATTGAGCAGTTATGAAACACTCTTTTTGTAGAAAATGCAAGTGGAGATTCGGAGCGCTAAGAGGGTAATAGTGGAAAAAGGAATGTCTTCAAATATAAACTACACAGAATCATTCGGTGAAACTTCTTTCTGATCTGTGCATTCAGCTAACAGAGTTAAACCATACTTTTGATTGAGCAGATCTGAACACTCTTTCTGTAGAAAATGCAACTGGACATTTGGAGCGCTAAGAGCGTAGTAGTGGAAAAAGGAATATATTCAAATATAAACTACACAGAAGCATTCTGTGAAACTTCTTTCTGATCTGAGCATTCAGCTAACAGAGTTAAACCATACTTTTGATTGAGCAGTTTTGAAACACTCTGTCTGTAGAAAATGCAACTGGACATTCGTAGCGCTAAGTGGGTAATAGTGGAAAAAAGAATATGTTCAAATATAAACTACACAGAAGCATTGTATGAAACTTCTTTCTGTTCTTTGCATTCAACTAACAGAGTTGAACCTTACTTTTGATTGAGCAGTTCTGAAACACTCTTTCTGTAGAAACTGCAATTGGACATGCTAAGCGCTAAGAGGCCTACATTGGGAAAAAGAATATCTTCAAATAAAAACTACACAGATGCATTCTGTGAAACTTATTTTTGATCTGTAAATTCAGTTAACAGAGATAAAACATATTTTAGATTGAGCAGTTATGAAACACTCTTTTTGTAGAAAATGCAAGTGGAGATTCGGAGCGCTAAGGGGGTAATAGTGGAAAAAGGAATGTCTTCAAATATAAACTACACAGAATCATTCGGTGAAACTTCTTTCTGATCTGTGCATTCAGCTAACAGAGTTAAACCATACTTTTGATTGAGCGGATCGGAACACTCTTTCTGTAGAAAATGCAGCTGGACATTTGGAGCGCAAAGAGCGTAGTAGTGGAAAAAGGAATATATTCAAATATAAACTACACAGAAGCATTCTGTGAAACTTCTTTCTGATCTGAGCATTCAGCTAACAGAGTTAAACCATACTTTTGATTGAGCAGTTTTGAAACACTCTGTCTGTAGAAAATGCAACTGGACATTCGTAGCGCTAAGTGGGTAATAGTGGAAAAAAGAATATGTTCAAATATAAACTACACAGAAGCATTGTATGAAACATTTCTGTTCTGTGAATTCAACTAACAGAGTTGAACCTTACTTTTGATTGAGCCTTTCTGAAACACTCTTTCTGTAGAAACTGCAATTGGACATTTTGAGCGCTAAGAGGCCTCTATTGGGAAATATAATATCTTCAAATAAAAACTACAGAGAAGCATTGTGTGAAACTTATTTCTGATATGTTCATTAAGCTAACAGATTTAAACCATACTTTTGATTGCGCAGTTCTGAACACTCTTTCTGTAGAAAATGCAAGTGGACATTCGGAGCGCTAACAGGGTAATAGTGGAAAAAGGAATATATTCAAATATAAACTACACAGTAGCATTCTGTGAAAATTCTTTCTGTTCTGTGCATTCAACTAACAGAGTTGAACCTTACTTTTGATTGAGCCGTTCTGAAACACTCTTTCTGTAGAAACTGCAATTGGACATGCTAAGCGCTAAGAGGCCTACATTGGGAAAAGGAATATCTTCAAATAAAAACTACACAGATGCATTCTGTGAAACTTATTTCTGATCTGTAAATTCAGTTAACAGAGATAAAACATATTTTTGATTGAGCAGTTATGAAACACTCTTTTTGTAGAAAATGCAAGTGGAGATTCGGAGCGCTAAGAGGTTAATAGTGGAAAAAGGAATGTCTTCAAATATAAACTACACAGAATCATTCGGTGAAACTTCTTTCTGATCTGTGCATTCAGCTAACAGAGTTAAACCATACTTTTGATTGAGCAGATCTGAACACTCTTTCTGTAGAAAATGCAACTGGACATTTGCAGCGCTAAGAGCGTAGTAGTGGAAAAAGGAATATATTCAAATATAAACTACACAGAAGCATTCTGTGAAACTTCTTTCTGATCTGAGCATTCAGCTAACAGAGTTAAACCATACTTTTGATTGAGCAGTTTTGAAACACTCTGTCTGTAGAAAATGCAACTGGACATTCGTAGCGCTAAGTGGGTAATAGTGGAAAGAAGAATATGTTCAAATATAAACTACACAGAAGCATTGTATGAAACTTCTTTCTGTTCTGTGCATTCAACTAACAGAGTTGAACCTTACTTTTGATTGAGCCGTTCTGAAACACTCTTTCTGTAGAAACTGCAATTGGACATTCTGAGCGCTAAGAGGCCTATATTGGGAAAAAGAATGTCTACAAATAAAAACTACACAGAAGAATTGTGTGAAACTTCTTTCTGTTCTGTTTGTTCAACTAAAAGAGTTGAAACTTAGTTTTGATTGAGCCGTTCTGAAACACTCTTTCTGTAGAAAATGCAAGTGGAGATTCGGAGCGCTAAGAGGGTAATAGTGGAAAAAGGAATGTCTCCAAATATAAACTACACAGAATCATTCTGTGAAACGTCTTTCTGATCTGTGCATTCAGCTAACAGAGTTAAACCATACTTTTGATTGAGCAGATCTCAACACTCTTTCTGTAGAAAATGCAACTGGACATTTGGAGCGCTAAGAGAGTAGTAGTGGAAAAAGGAATATATTCAAATATAAACTACACAGAAGCATTCTGTGAAACTTATTTCTGATCTGAGCATTCAGCTAACAGAGTTAAACCATACTTTTGATTGAGCAGTTTTGAAACACTCTGTCTGTAGAAAATGCAACTGGACATTCGTAGCGTTAAGTGGGTAATAGTGGAAAAAAGAATATGTTCAAATATAAACTACACAGAAGCATTGTATGAAACTACTTTCTGTTCTGTGCATTCAACTAACAGAGTTGAACCTTACTTTTGATTGAGCCTTTCTGAAACACTCTTTCTGTAGAAACTGCAATTGGACATTCTGAGCGCCAAGAGGACTCTATTGGGAAAAATAATATCTTCAAATAAAAACAACACAGAAGCATTGTGTGAAACTTATTTCTGATAAGTTCATTAAGCTAACAGAGTTAAACCATACTTTTGATTGCGCAGTTCTGAACACTCTTTCTGTAGAAAATGCAAGTGGACATTCGGAGCGCTAAGAGGGTAATAGTGGAAAAAGGAATATATTCAAATATAAACTACACAGTAGCATTCTGTGAAAATTCTTTCTGTTCTGTGCATTCAACTAACAGAGTTGAACCTTACTTTTGATTGAGCCGTTCTGAAACACTCTTTCTGTAGAAACTGCAATTGGACATGCTAAGCGCTAAGAGGCCTACTTTGGGAAAAAGAATATCTTCAAATAAAAACTACACAGATGCATTCTGTGAAACATATTTCTGATCTGTAAATTCAGTTAACAGAGATAAAACATATTTTTGATTGAGCAGTTATGAAACACACTTTTTGTAGAAAATGCAAGTGGAGATTCGGAGCGCTAAGTGGGTAATAGTGGAAAAAGGAATGTCTTCAAATATAAACTACACAGAATCATTCGGTGAAACTTCTTTCTGATCTGTGCATTCAGCTAACAGAGTTAAACCATACTTTTGATTGAGCAGATCTGAACACTCTTTCTGTAGAAAATGCAGCTGGACATTTGGAGCGCTAAGAGCGTAGTAGTGGAAAAAGGAATATATTCAAATATAAACTACACAGAAGCATTCTGTGAAACTTTTTTCTGATCTGAGCATTCAGCTAACAGAGTTAAACCATAATTTTGATTGAGCAGTTTTGAAACACTCTGTCTGTAGAAAATGCAACTGGACATTCGTAGCGCTAAGTGGGTAATAGTGGAAAAAAGAATATGTTCAAATATAAACTACACAGAAGCATTGTATGAAACTTCTTTCTGTTCTGTGAATTCAACTAACAGAGTAGAACCTTACTTTTGATTGAGCCTTTCTGAAACACTCTTTCTGTAGAAAATGCAATTGGACATTTTGAGCGCTAAGAGGCCTCTATTGGGAAATATAATATCTTCAAATAAAAACTACACAGAAGCATTGTGTGAAACTTATTTCTGATATGTTCATTAAGCTAACAGAGTTAAACCATACTTTTGATTGCGCAGTTCTGAACACTCTTTCTGTAGAAAATGCAAGTGGACATTCGGAGCGCTAAGAGGGTAATAGTGGAAAAAGGAATATATTCAAATATAAACTACACAGTAGCATTCTGTGAAAATTCTTTCTGTTCTGTGCATTCAACTAAGAGAGTTGAACCTTACTTTTGATTGAGCCGTTCTGAAACACTCTTTCTGTAGAAACTGCAATTGGACATGCTAAGCGCTAAGAGGCCTACATTGGGAAAAGGAATATCTTCAAATAAAAACTACACAGATGCATTCTGTGAAACTTATTTCTGATCTGTAAATTCAGTTAACAGAGATAAAACATATTTTTGATTGAGCAGTTATGAAACACTCTTTTTGTAGAAAATGCAAGTAGAGATTCGGAGCGCTAAGAGGTTAATAGTGGAAAAAGGAATGTCTTCAAATATAAACTACACAGAATCATTCGGTGAAACTTCTTTCTGATCTGTGCATTCAGCTAACAGAGTTAAACCATACTTTTGATTGAGCAGATCTGAACACTCTTTCTGTAGAAAATGCAACTGGACATTTGCAGCGCTAAGAGCGTAGTAGTGGAAAAAGGAATATATTCAAATATAAACTACACAGAAGCATTCTGTGAAACTTCTTTCTGATCTGAGCATTCAGCTAACAGAATTAAACCATACTTTTGATTGAGCAGTTTTGAAACACTCTGTCTGTAGAAAATGCAACTGGACATTCGTAGCGCTAAGTGGGTAATAGTGGAAAAATGAATATGTTCAAATATAAACTACACAGAAGCATTGTATGAAACTTCTTTCTGTTCTGTGCATTCAACTAACAGTGTTGAACCTTACTTTTGATTGAGCCGTTCTGAAACACTCTTTCTGTAGAAACTGCAATTGGACATTCTGAGCGCTAAGAGGCCTATATTGGGAAAAAGAATGTCTACAAATAAAAACTACACAGAAGAATTGTGTGAAACTTCTTTCTGTTCTGTTTATTCAACTAAAAGAGTTGAACCTTAGTTTTGATTGAGCCGTTCTGAAACACTCTTTCTGTAGAAAATGCAAGTGGAGATTCGGAGCGCTAAGAGGGTAATAGTGGAAAAAGGAATGTCTCCAAATATAAACTACACAGAATCATTCTGTGAAACTTCTTTCTGATCTGTGCATTCAGCTAACAGAGTTAAACCATACTTTTGATTGAGCAGATCTGAACACTCTTTCTGTAGAAAATGCTACTGGACATTTGGAGCGCTAAGAGAGTAGTAGTGGAAAAAGGAATATATTCAAATATAAACTACACAGAAGCTTTCTGTGAAACTTCTTTCTGATCTGAGCATTCAGCTAACAGAGTTAAACCATACTTTTGATTGAGCAGTTTTGAAACACTCTGTCTGTAGAAAATGCAACTGGACATTCGTAGCGCTAAGTGGGTAATAGTGGAAAAAAGAATATGTTCAAATATAAACTACACAGAAGCATTGTATGAAACTTCTTTCTGTTCTGTGCATTCAACTAACAGAGTTGAACCTTACTTTTGATTGAGCCTTTCTGAAACACTCTTTCTGTAGAAACTGCAATTGGACATTCTGAGCGCTAAGAGGCTTATATTGGGAAAAATAATATCTTCAAATAAAAACTTCACAGAAACATTGTGTGAAACTTATTTCTGATATGTTCATTAAGCTAACAGAGTTAAACCATACTTTTGATTGCGCAGTTCTGAACACTCTTTCTGTAGAAAATGCAAGTGGACATTCGGAGCGCTAAGAGGGTAATAGTGGAAAAAGGAATATATTCAAATATAAACTACACAGTAGCATTCTGTGAAAATTCTTTCTGTTCTGTGCATTCAACTAACAGAGTTGAACCTTACTTTTGATTGAGCCGTTCTGAAACACTCTTTCTGTAGAAACTGCAATTGGACATGCTAAGCGCTAAGAGGCCTACATTGGGAAAAAGAATATCTTCAAATAAAAACTACACAGATGCATTCTGTGAAACTTATTTCTGATCTGTAAGTTCAGTTAACAGAGATAAAACATATTTTTGATTGAGCAGTTATGAAACACTCTTTTTGTAGAAAATGCAAGTGGAGATTCGGAGCGCTAAGAGGGTAATAGTGGAAAAAGGAATGTCTTCAAATATAAACTACACAGAATCATTCGGTGAAACTTCTTTCTGATCTGTGCATTCAGCTAACAGAGTTAAACCATACTTTTGATTGAGCAGATCTGAACACTCTTTCTGTAGAAAATGCAACTGGACATTTGGAGCGCTAAGAGCGTAGTAGTGGAAAAAGGAATATATTCAAATATAAACTACACAGAAGCATTCTGTGAAACTTCTTTCTGATCTGAGCATTCAGCTAACAGAGTTAAACCATACTTTTGATTGAGCAGTTTTGAAACACTCTGTCTGTAGAAAATGCAACTGGACATTCGTAGCGCTAAGTGGGTAATAGTGGAAAAAAGGATATGTTCAAATATAAACTACACAGAAGCATTGTATGAAACTTCTTTCTGTTCTGTGCATTCAACTAACGGAGTTGAACCTTACTTTTGATTGAGCCGTTCTGAAACACTCTTTCTGTAGAAACTGCAATTGGACATTCTGAGCGCTAAGAGGCCTATATTGGGAAAAAGAATGTGAACAAATAAAAACTACACAGAAGAATTGTGTGAAACTTCTTTCTGTTCGGTTTGTTCAACTAAAAGAGTTGAAACTTAGTTTTGATTGAGCCGTTCTGAAACACTCTTTCTGTAGAAAATGCAAGTGGAGATTCGGAGCGCTAAGTGGGTACTAGTGGAAAAAGGAATGTCTACAAATATAAACTACACAGAATCATTCTGTGAAACTTCTTTCTGATCTGTGCATTCAGGTAACAGAGTTAAACCATACTTTTGATTGAGCAGATCTGAACACTCTTTCTGTAGAAAATGCAACTGGACATTTGGAGCGCTAAGAGAGTAGTAGTGGAAAAAGGAATATATTCAAATATAAACTACACAGAAGCATTCTGTGAAACTTCTTTCTGATCTGAGCATTCAGCTAACAGAATTAAACCATACTTTTGATTGAGCAGTTTTGAAACACTCTGTCTGTAGAAAATGCAACTGGACATTCGTAGCGTTAAGTGGGTAATAGTGGAAAAAAGAATATGTTCAAATATAAACTACACAGAAGCATTGTATGAAACTTCTTTCTGTTCTGTGCATTCAACTAACAGAGTTGAACCTTACTTTTGATTGAGCCTTTCTGAAACACTCTTTCTGTAGAAACTGCAATTGGACATTCTGAGCGCCAAGAGGACTCTATTGGGAAAAATAATATCTTCAAATAAAAACTACACAGAAGCATTGTGTGAAACTTATTTCTGATAAGTTCATTAAGCTAACAGAGTTAAACCATACTTTTGATTGCGCAGTTCTGAACACTCTTTCTGTAGAAAATGCAAGTGGACATTCGGAGCGCTAAGAGGGTAATAGTGGAAAAAGGAATATATTCAAATATAAACTACACAGTAGCATTCTGTGAAAATTCTTTCTGTTCTGTGCATTCAACTAACAGAGTTGAACCTTACTTTTGATTGAGCCGTTCTGAAACACTCTATCTGTAGAAACTGCAATTGGACATGCTAAGCGCTAAGAGGCCTACTTTGGGAAAAAGAATATCTTCAAATAAAAACTACACAGATGCATTCTGTGAAACTTATTTCTGATCTGTAAATTCAGTTAACAGAGATAAAACATATTTTTGATTGAGCAGTTATGAAACACACTTTTTGTAGAAAATGCAAGTGGAGATTCGGAGCGCTAAGTGGGTAATAGTGGAAAAAGGAATGTCTTCAAATATAAACTACACAGAATCATTCGGTGAAACTTCTTTCTGATCTGTGCATTCAGCTAACAGAGTTAAACCATACTTTTGATTGAGCAGATCTGAACACTCTTTCTGTAGAAAATGCAGCTGGACATTTGGAGCGCTAAGAGCGTAGTAGTGGAAAAAGGAATATATTCAAATATAAACTACACAGAAGCATTCTGTGAAACTTCTTTCTGATCTGAGCATTCAGCTAACAGAGTTAAACCATACTTTTGATTGAGCAGTTTTGAAACACTCTGTCTGTAGAAAATGCAACTGGACATTCGTAGCGCTAAGTGGGTAATAGTGGAAAAAAGAATATGTTCAAATATAAACTACACAGAAGCATTGTATGAAACTTCTTTCTGTTCTGTGAATTCAACTAACAGAGTTGAACCTTACTTTTGATTGAGCCTTTCTGAAACACTCTTTCTGTAGAAAATGCAATTGGACATTTTGAGCGCTAAGAGGCCTCTATTGGGAAATATAATATCTTCAAATAAAAACTACACAGAAGCATTGTGTGAAACTTATTTCTGATATGTTCATTAAGCTAACAGAGTTAAACCATACTTTTGATTGAGCAGTTTTGAAACACTCTGTCTGTAGAAAATGCAAGTGGACATTCGGAGCGCTAAGAGGGTAATAGTGGAAAAAGGAATATATTCAAATATAAACTACACAGTAGCATTCTGTGAAAATTCTTTCTGTTCTGTGCATTCAACTAACAGAGTTGAACCTTACTTTTGATTGAGCCGTTCTGAAACACTCTTTCTGTAGAAACTGCAATTGGACATGCTAAGCGCTAAGAGGCCTACATTGGGAAAAGGAATATCTTCAAATAAAAACTACACAGATGCATTCTGTGAAACTTATTTCTGATCTGTAAATTCAGTTAACAGAGATAAAACATATTTTTGATTGAGCAGTTATGAAACACTCTTTTTGTAGAAAATGCAAGTAGAGATTCGGAGCGCTAAGAGGTTAATAGTGGAAAAAGGAATGTCTTCAAATATAAACTACACAGAATCATTCGGTGAAACTTCTTTCTGATCTGTGCATTCAGCTAACAGAGTTAAACCATACTTTTGATTGAGCAGATCTGAACACTCTTTCTGTAGAAAATGCAACTGGACATTTGCAGCGCTAAGAGCGTAGTAGTGGAAAAAGGAATATATTCAAATATAAACTACACAGAAGCATTCTGTGAAACTTCTTTCTGATCTGAGCATTCAGCTAACAGAGTTAAACCATACTTTTGATTGAGCAGTTTTGAAACACTCTGTCTGTAGAAAATGCAACTGGACATTCGTAGCGCTAAGTGGGTAATAGTGGAAAAAAGAATATGTTCAAATATAAACTACACAGAAGCATTGTATGAAACTTCTTTCTGTTCTGTGCATTCAACTAACAGAGTTGAACCTTACTTTTGATGGAGCCGTTCTGAAACACTCTTTCTGTAGAAACTGCAATTGGACATTCTGAGCGCTAAGAGGCCTATATTGGGAAAAAGAATGTCTACAAATAAAAACTACACAGAAGAATTGTGTGAAACTTCTTTCTGTTCTGTTTGTTCAACTAAAAGAGTTGAACCTTAGTTTTGATTGAGCCGTTCTGAAACACTCTTTCTGTAGGAAATGCAAGTGGAGATTCGGAGCGCTAAGAGGGTAATAGTGGAAAAAGGAATGTCTCCAAATATAAACTACACAGAATCATTCTGTGAAACGTCTTTCTGATCTGTGCATTCAGCTAACAGAGTTAAACCATACTTTTGATTGAGCAGATCTCAACACTCTTTCTGTAGAAAATGCAACTGGACATTTGGAGCGCTAAGAGAGTAGTAGTGGAAAAAGGAATATATTCAAATATAAACTAGACAGAAGCATTCTGTGAAACTTATTTCTGATCTGAGCATTCAGCTAACAGAGTTAAACCATACTTTTGATTGAGCAGTTTTGAAACACTCTGTCTGTAGAAAATGCAACTGGACATTCGTAGCGCTAAGTGGGTAATAGTGGAAAAATGAATATGTTCAAATATAAACTACACAGAAGCATTGTATGAAACTTCTTTCTGTTCTGTGCATTCAACTAACAGAGTTGAACCTTACTTTTGATTGAGCCGTTCTGAAACACTCTTTCTGTAGAAACTGCAATTGGACATTCTGAGCGCTAAGAGGCCTATATTGGGAAAAAGAATGTCTACAAATAAAAACTACACAGAAGAATTGTGTGAAACTTCTTTCTGTTCTGTTTATTCAACTAAAAGAGTTGAACCTTAGTTTTGATTGAGCCGTTCTGAAACACTCTTTCTGTAGAAAATGCAAGTGGAGATTTGGAGCGCTAAGAGGGTAATAGTGGAAAAAGGAATGTCTCCAAATATAAACTACACAGAATCATTCTGTGAAACTTCTTTCTGATCTGTGCATTCAGCTAACAGAGTTAAACCATACTTTTGATTGAGCAGATCTGAACACTCTTTCTGTAGAAAATGCAACTGGACATTTGGAGCGCTAAGAGAGTAGTAGTGGAAAAAGGAATATATTCAAATATAAACTACACAGAAGCTTTCTGTGAAACTTCTTTCTGATCTGAGCATTCAGCTAACAGAGTTAAACCATACTTTTGATTGAGCAGTTTTGAAACACTCTGTCTGTAGAAAATGCAACTGGACATTCGTAGCGCTAAGTGGGTAATAGTGGAAAAAAGAATATGTTCAAATATAAACTACACAGAAGCATTGTATGAAACTTCTTTCTGTTCTGTGCATTCAACTAACAGAGTTGAACCTTACTTTTGATTGAGCCTTTCTGAAACACTCTTTCTGTAGAAACTGCAATTGGACATTCTGAGCGCTAAGAGGCTTATATTGGGAAAAATAATATCTTCAAATAAAAACTTCACAGAAACATTGTGTGAAACTTATTTCTGATATGTTCATTAAGCTAACAGACTTAAACCATACTTTTGATTGCGCAGTTCTGAACACTCTTTCTGTAGAAAATGCAAGTGGACATTCGGAGCGCTAAGAGGGTAATAGTGGAAAAAGGAATATATTCAAATATAAACTACACAGTAGCATTCTGTGAAAATTCTTTCTGTTCTGTGCATTCAACTAACAGAGTTGAACCTTACTTTTGATTGAGCCGTTCTGAAACACTCTTTCTGTAGAAACTGCAATTGGACATGCTAAGCGCTAAGAGGCCTACATTGGGAAAAAGAATATCTTCAAATAAAAACTACACAGATGCATTCTGTGAAACTTATTTCTGATCTGTAAGTTCAGTTAACAGAGATAAAACATATTTTTGATTGAGCAGTTATGAAACACTCTTTTTGTAGAAAATGCAAGTGGAGATTCGGAGCGCTAAGAGGGTAATAGTGGAAAAAGGAATGTCTTCAAATATAAACTACACAGAATCATTCGGTGAAACTTCTTTCTGATCTGTGCATTCAGCTAACAGAGTTAAACCATACTTTTGATTGAGCAGATCTGAACACTCTTTCTGTAGAAAATGCAACTGGACATTTGGAGCGCAAAGAGCGTAGTAGTGGAAAAAGGAATATATTCAAATATAAACTACACAGAAGCATTCTGTGAAACTTCTTTCTGATCTGAGCATTCAGCTAACAGAGTTAAACCATACTTTTGATTGAGCAGTTTTGAAACACTCTGTCTGTAGAAAATGCAACTGGACATTCGTAGCGCTAAGTGGGTAATAGTGGAAAAAAGGATATGTTCAAATATAAACTACACAGAAGCATTGTATGAAACTTCTTTCTGTTCTGTGCATTCAACTAACGGAGTTGAACCTTACTTTTGATTGAGCCGTTCTGAAACACTCTTTCTGTAGAAACTGCAATTGGACATTCTGAGCGCTAAGAGGCCTATATTGGGAAAAAGAATGTGAACAAATAAAAACTACACAGAAGAATTGTGTGAAACTTCTTTCTGTTCGGTTTGTTCAACTAAAAGAGTTGAACCTTAGTTTTGATTGAGCCGTTCTGAAACACTCTTTCTGTAGAAAATGCAAGTGGAGATTCGGAGCGCTAAGAGGGTACTAGTGGAAAAAGGAATGTCTACAAATATAAACTACACAGAATCATTCTGTGAAACTTCTTTCTGATCTGTGCATTCAGGTAACAGAGTTAAACCATACTTTTGATTGAGCAGATCTGAACACTCTTTCTGTAGAAAATGCAACTGGACATTTGGAGCGCTAAGAGAGTAGTAGTGGAAAAAGGAATATATTCAAATATAAACTACACAGAAGCATTCTGTGAAACTTCTTTCTGATCTGAGCATTCAGCTAACAGAATTAAACCATACTTTTGATTGAGCAGTTTTGAAACACTCTGTCTGTAGAAAATGCAACTGGACATTCGTAGCGTTAAGTGGGTAATAGTGGAAAAAAGAATATGTTCAAATATAAACTACACAGAAGCATTGTATGAAACTTCTTTCTGTTCTGTGCATTCAACTAACAGAGTTGAACCTTACTTTTGATTGAGCCTTTCTGAAACACTCTTTCTGTAGAAACTGCAATTGGACATTCTGAGCGCCAAGAGGACTCTATTGGGAAAAATAATATCTTCAAATAAAAACTACACAGAAGCATTGTGTGAAACTTATTTCTGATAAGTTCATTAAGCTAACAGAGTTAAACCATACTTTTGATTGCGCAGTTCTGAACACTCTTTCTGTAGAAAATGCAAGTGGACATTCGGAGCGCTAAGAGGGTAATAGTGGAAAAAGGAATATATTCAAATATAAACTACACAGTAGCATTCTGTGAAAATTCTTTCTGTTCTGTGCATTCAACTAACAGAGTTGAACCTTACTTTTGATTGAGCCGTTCTGAAACACTCTTTCTGTAGAAACTGCAATTGGACATGCTAAGCGCTAAGAGGCCTACTTTGGGAAAAAGAATATCTTCAAATAAAAACTACACAGATGCATTCTGTGAAACTTATTTCTGATCTGTAAATTCAGTTAACAGAGATAAAACATATTTTTGATTGAGCAGTTATGAAACACACTTTTTGTAGAAAATGCAAGTGGAGATTCGGAGCGCTAAGTGGGTAATAGTGGAAAAAGGAATGTCTTCAAATATAAACTACACAGAATCATTCGGTGAAACTTCTTTCTGATCTGTGCATTCAGCTAACAGAGTTAAACCATACTTTTGATTGAGCAGATCTGAACACTCTTTCTGTAGAAAATGCAGCTGGACATTTGGAGCGCTAAGAGAGTAGTAGTGGAAAAAGGAATATATTCAAATATAAACTACACAGAAGCATTCTGTGAAACTTCTTTCTGATCTGAGCATTCAGCTAACAGAGTTAAACCATACTTTTGATTGAGCAGTTTTGAAACACTCTGTCTGTAGAAAATGCAACTGGACATTCGTAGCGCTAAGTGGGTAATAGTGGAAAAAAGAATATGTTCAAATATAAACTACACAGAAGCATTGTATGAAACTTCTTTCTGTTCTGTGAATTCAACTAACAGAGTTGAACCTTACTTTTGATTGAGCCTTTCTGAAACACTCTTTCTGTAGAAAATGCAATTGGACATTTTGAGCGCTAAGAGGCCTCTATTGGGAAATATAATATCTTCAAATAAAAACTACACAGAAGCATTGTGTGAAACTTATTTCTGATATGTTCATTAAGCTAACAGAGTTAAACCATACTTTTGATTGCGCAGTTCTGAACACTCTTTCTGTAGAAAATGCAAGTGGACATTCGGAGCGCTAAGAGGGTAATAGTGGAAAAAGGAATATATTCAAATATAAACTACACAGTAGCATTCTGTGAAAATTCTTTCTGTTCTGTGCATTCAACTAACAGAGTTGAACCTTACTTTTGATTGAGCCGTTCTGAAACACTCTTTCTGTAGAAACTGCAATTGGACATGCTAAGCGCTAAGAGGCCTACATTGGGAAAAGGAATATCTTCAAATAAAAACTACACAGATGCATTCTGTGAAACTTATTTCTGATCTGTAAATTCAGTTAACAGAGATAAAACATATTTTTGATTGAGCAGTTATGAAACACTCTTTTTGTAGAAAATGCAAGTGGAGATTCGGAGCGCTAAGAGGGTAATAGTGGAAAAAGGAATGTCTTCAAATATAAACTACACAGAATCATTCGGTGAAACTTCTTTCTGATCTGTGCATTCAGCTAACAGAGTTAAACCATACTTTTGATTGAGCAGATCTGAACACTCTTTCTGTAGAAAATGCAACTGGACATTTGCAGCGCTAAGAGCGTAGTAGTGGAAAAAGGAATATATTCAAATATAAACTACACAGAAGCATTCTGTGAAACTTCTTTCTGATCTGAGCATTCAGCTAACAGAGTTAAACCATACTTTTGATTGAGCAGTTTTGAAACACTCTGTCTGTAGAAAATGCAACTGGACATTCGTAGCGCTAAGTGGGTAATAGTGGAAAAAAGAATATGTTCAAATATAAACTACACAGAAGCATTGTATGAAACTTCTTTCTGTTCTGTGCATTCAACTAACAGAGTTGAACCTTACTTTTGATTGAGCCGTTCTGAAACACTCTTTCTGTAGAAACTGCAATTGGACATTCTGAGCGCTAAGAGGCCTATATTGGGAAAAAGAATGTCTACAAATAAAAACTACACAGAAGAATTGTGTGAAACTTCTTCTGTTCTGTTTGTTCAACTAAAAGAGTTGAACCTTAGTTTTGATTGAGCCGTTCTGAAACACTCTTTCTGTAGAAAATGCAAGTGGAGATTCGGAGCGCTAAGAGGGTAATAGTGGATAAAGGAATGTCTCCAAATATAAACTACACAGAATCATTCTGTGAAACTTCTTTCTGATCTGTGCATTCAGCTAACAGAGTTAAACCATACTTTTGATTGAGAAGATCTGAACACTCTTTCTGTAGAAAATGCAACTGGACATTTGGAGCGCTAAGAGAGTAGTAGTGGAAAAAGGAATATATTCAAATATAAACTACACAGAAGCATTCTGTGAAACTTCTTTCTGATCTGAGCATTCAGCTAACAGAGTTAAACCATACTTTTGATTGAGCAGTTTTGAAACACTCTGTCTGTAGAAAATGCAACTGGACATTCGTAGCGCTAAGTGGGTAATAGTGGAAAAAAGAATATGTTCAAATATAAACTACACAGAAGCATTGTATGAAACTTCTTTCTGTTCTGTGCATTCAACTAACAGAGTTGAACCTTACTTTTGATTGAGCCTTTCTGAAACACTCTTTCTGTAGAAACTGCAATTGGACATTCTGAGCGCCAAGAGGACTCTATTGGGAAAAATAATATCTTCAAATAAAAACTACACAGAAGCATTGTGTGAAACTTATTTCTGATAAGTTCATTAAGCTAACAGAGTTAAACCATACTTTTGATTGCGCAGTTCTGAACACTCTTTCTGTAGAAAATGCAAGTGGACATTCGGAGCGCTAAGAGGGTAATAGTGGAAAAAGGAATATATTCAAATATAAACTACACAGTAGCATTCTGTGAAAATTCTTTCTGTTCTGTGCATTCAACTAACAGAGTTGAACCTTACTTTTGATTGAGCCGTTCTGAAACACTCTTTCTGTAGAAACTGCAATTGGACATGCTAAGCGCTAAGAGGCCTACTTTGGGAAAAAGAATATCTTCAAATAAAAACTACACAGATGCATTCTGTGAAACTTATTTCTGATCTGTAAATTCAGTTAACAGAGATAAAACATATTTTTGATTGAGCAGTTATGAAACACACTTTTTGTAGAAAATGCAAGTGGAGATTCGGAGCGCTAAGTGGGTAATAGTGGAAAAAGGAATGTCTTCAAATATAAACTACACAGAATCATTCGGTGAAACTTCTTTCTGATCTGTGCATTCAGCTAACAGAGTTAAACCATACTTTTGATTGAGCAGATCTGAACACTCTTTCTGTAGAAAATGCAGCTGGACATTTGGAGCGCTAAGAGCGTAGTAGTGGAAAAAGGAATATATTCAAATATAAACTACACAGAAGCATTCTGTGAAACTTCTTTCTGATCTGAGCATTCAGCTAACAGAGTTAAACCATACTTTTGATTGAGCAGTTTTGAAACACTCTGTCTGTAGAAAATGCAACTGGACATTCGTAGCGCTAAGTGGGTAATAGTGGAAAAAAGAATATGTTCAAATATAAACTACACAGAAGCATTGTATGAAACTTCTTTCTATTCTGTGAATTCAACTAACAGAGTTGAGCCTTACTTTTGATTGAGCCTTTCTGAAACACTCTTTCTGTAGAAAATGCAATTGGACATTTTGAGCGCTAAGAGGCCTCTATTGGGAAATATAATATCTTCAAATAAAAACTACACAGAAGCATTGTGTGAAACTTATTTCTGATATGTTCATTAAGCTAACAGAGTTAAACCATACTTTTGATTGCGCAGTTCTGAACACTCTTTCTGTAGAAAATGCAAGTGGACATTCGGAGCGCTAAGAGGGTAATAGTGGAAAAAGGAATATATTCAAATATAAACTACACAGTAGCATTCTGTGAAAATTCTTTCTGTTCTGTGCATTCAACTAACAGAGTTGAACCTTACTTTTGATTGAGCCGTTCTGAAACACTCTTTCTGTAGAAACTGCAATTGGACATGCTAAGCGCTAAGAGGCCTACATTGGGAAAAGGAATATCTTCAAATAAAAACTACACAGATGCATTCTGTGAAACTTATTTCTGATCTGTAAATTCAGTTAACAGAGATAAAACATATTTTTGATTGAGCAGTTATGAAACACTCTTTTTGTAGAAAATGCAAGTAGAGATTCGGAGCGCTAAGAGGTTAATAGTGGAAAAAGGAATGTCTTCAAATATAAACTACACAGAATCATTCGGTGAATCTTCTTTCTGATCTGTGCATTCAGCTAACAGAGTTAAACCATACTTTTGATTGAGCAGATCTGAACACTCTTTCTGTAGAAAATGCAACTGGACATTTGCAGCGCTAAGAGCGTAGTATTGGAAAAAGGAATATATTCAAATATAAACTACACAGAAGCATTCTGTGAAACTTCTTTCTGATCTGAGCATTCAGCTAACAGAGTTAAACCATACTTTTGATTGAGCAGTTTTGAAACACTCTGTCTGTAGAAAATGCAACTGGACATTCGTAGCGCTAAGTGGGTAATAGTGGAAAAATGAATATGTTCAAATATAAACTACACAGAAGCATTGTATGAAACTTCTTTCTGTTCTGTGCATTCAACTAACAGAGTTGAACCTTACTTTTGATTGAGCCGTTCTGAAACACTCTTTCTGTAGAAACTGCAATTGGACATTCTGAGCGCTAAGAGGCCTATATTGGGAAAAAGAATGTCTACAAATAAAAACTACACAGAAGAATTGTGTGAAACTTCTTTCTGTTCTGTTTATTCAACTAAAAGAGTTGAACCTTAGTTTTGATTGAGCCGTTCTGAAACACTCTTTCTGTAGAAAATGCAAGTGGAGATTTGGAGCGCTAAGAGGGTAATAGTGGAAAAAGGAATGTCTCCAAATATAAACTACACAGAATCATTCTGTGAAACTTCTTTCTGATCTGTGCATTCAGCTAACAGAGTTAAACCATACTTTTGATTGAGCAGATCTGAACACTCTTTCTGTAGAAAATGCAACTGGACATTTGGAGCGCTAAGAGAGTAGTAGTGGAAAAAGGAATATATTCAAATGTAAACTACACAGAAGCTTTCTGTGAAACTTCTTTCTGATCTGAGCATTCAGCTAACAGAGTTAAACCATACTTTTGATTGAGCAGTTTTGAAACACTCTGTCTGTAGAAAATGCAACTGGACATTCGTAGCGCTAAGTGGGTAATAGTGGAAAAAAGAATATGTTCAAATATAAACTACACAGAAGCATTGTATGAAACTTCTTTCTGTTCTGTGCATTCAACTAACAGAGTTGAACCTTACTTTTGATTGAGCCTTTCTGAAACACTCTTTCTGTAGAAACTGCAATTGGACATACTGAGCGCTAAGAGGCTTATATTGGGAAAAATAATATCTTCAAATAAAAACTTCACAGAAACATTGTGTGAAACTTATTTCTGATATGTTCATTAAGCTAACAGAGTTAAACCATACTTTTGATTGCGCAGTTCTGAACACTCTTTCTGTAGAAAATGCAAGTGGACATTCGGAGCGCTAAGAGGGTAATAGTGGAAAAAGGAATATATTCAAATATAAACTACACAGTAGCATTCTGTGAAAATTCTTTCTGTTCTGTGCATTCAACTAACAGAGTTGAACCTTACTTTTGATTGAGCCGTTCTGAAACACTCTTTCTGTAGAAACTGCAATTGGACATGCTAAGCGCTAAGAGGCCTACATTGGGAAAAAGAATATCTTCAAATAAAAACTACACAGATGCATTCTGTGAAACTTATTTCTGATCTGTAAGTTCAGTTAACAGAGATAAAACATATTTTTGATTGAGCAGTTATGAAACACTCTTTTTGTAGAAAATGCAAGTGGAGATTCGGAGCGCTAAGAGGGTAATAGTGGAAAAAGGAATGTCTTCAAATATAAACTACACAGAATCATTCGGTGAAACTTCTTTCTGATCTGTGCATTCAGCTAACAGAGTTAAACCATACTTTTGATTGAGCAGATCTGAACACTCTTTCTGTAGAAAATGCAACTGGACATTTGGAGCGCTAAGAGCGTAGTAGTGGAAAAAGGAATATATTCAAATATAAACTACACAGAAGCATTCTGTGAAACTTCTTTCTGATCTGAGCATTCAGCTAACAGAGTTAAACCATACTTTTGATTGAGCAGTTTTGAAACACTCTGTCTGTAGAAAATGCAACTGGACATTCGTAGCGCTAAGTGGGTAATAGTGGAAAAAAGGATATGTTCAAATATAAACTACACAGAAGCATTGTATGAAACTTCTTTCTGTTCTGTGCATTCAACTAACGGAGTTGAACCTTACTTTTGATTGAGCCGTTCTGAAACACTCTTTCTGTAGAAACTGCAATTGGACATTCTGAGCGCTAAGAGGCCTATATTGGGAAAAAGAATGTGAACAAATAAAAACTACACAGAAGAATTGTGTGAAACTTCTTTCTGTTCGGTTTGTTCAACTAAAAGAGTTGAACCTTAGTTTTGATTGAGCCGTTCTGAAACACTCTTTCTGTAGAAAATGCAAGTGGAGATTCGGAGCGCTAAGAGGGTACTAGTGGACAAAGGAATGTCTACAAATATAAACTACACAGAATCATTCTGTGAAACTTCTTTCTGATCTGTGCATTCAGGTAACAGAGTTAAACCATACTTTTGATTGAGCAGATCTGAACACTCTTTCTGTAGAAAATGCAACTGGACATTTGGAACGCTAAGAGAGTAGTAGTGGAAAAAGGAATATATTCAAATATAAACTACACAGAAGCATTCTGTGAAACTTCTTTCTGATCTGAGCATTCAGCTAACAGAATTAAACCATACTTTTGATTGAGCAGTTTTGAAACACTCTGTCTGTAGAAAATGCAACTGGACATTCGTAGCGCTAAGTGGGTAATAGTGGAAAAAAGAATATGTTCAAATATAAACTACACAGAAGCATTGTATGAAACTTCTTTCTGTTCTGTGCATTCAACTAACAGAATTGAACCTTACTTTTGATTGAGCCTTTCTGAAACACTCTTTCTGTAGAAACTGCAATTGGACATTCTGAGCGCTAAGAGGCCTCTATAGGGAAAAATAATATCTTCAAATAAAAACTACACAGAAGTATTGTGTGAAACTTATTTCAGATATGTTCATTAAGCTAACAGAGTTAAACCATACTTTTGATTGCGCAGTTCTGAACACTCTTTCTGCAGAAAATGCAAGTGGACATTCGGAGCGCTAAGAGGGTAATAGTGGAAAAAGGAATATATTCAAATATAAACTACACAGTAGCATTCTGTGAAAATTCTTTCTGTTCCGTGCATTCAACTAACAGAGTTGAACCTTACTTTTGATTGAGCCGTTCTGAAACACTCTTTCTGTAGAAACTGCAATTGGACATGCTAAGCGCTAAGAGGCCTACATTGGGAAAAAGAATATCTTCAAATAAAAACTACACAGATGCATTCTGTGAAACTTATTTCTGATCTGTAAATTCAGTTAACAGAGATAAAACATATTTTTGATTGAGCAGTTATGAAACACTCTTTTTGTAGAAAATGCAAGTGGAGATTCGGAGCTCTAAGAGGGTAATAGTGGAAAAAGGAATGTCTTCAAATATAAACTACACAGAATCATTCGGTGAAACTTCTTTCTGATCTGTGCATTCAGCTAACAGAGTTAAACCACACTTTTGATTGAGCAGATCTGAACAATCTTTCTGTAGAAAATGCAACTGGACATTTGGAGCGCTAAGAGCGTAGTAGTGGAAAAAGGAATATATTCAAATATAAACTACACAGAAGCATTCTGTGAAACTTCTTTCTGATCTGAGCATTCAGCTAACAGAGTTAAACCATACTTTTGATTGAGCAGTTTTGAAACACTCTGTCTGTAGAAAATGCAACTGGACATTCGTAGCGCTAAGTGGGTAATGGTGGAAAAAAGAATATGTTCAAATATAAACTACACAGAAGCATTGTATGAAACTTCTTTCTGTTCTGTGCATTCAACTAACAGAGTTGAACCTTACTTTTGATTGAGCCGTTCTGAAACACTCTTTCTGTAGAAACTGCAATTGGACATTCTGAGCGCTAAGAGGCCTATATTGGGAAAAAGAATGTCTACAAATAAAAACTGCACAGAAGAATTGTGTGAAACTTCTTTCTGTTCTGTTTGTTCAACTGAAAGAGTTGAACCTTAGTTTTGATTGAGCCGTTCTGAAACACTCTTTCTGTAGAAAATGCAAGTGGAGATTCGGAGCGCTAAGAGGGTAATAGTGGAAAAAGGAATGTCTCCAAATATAAACTACACAGAATCATTCTGTGAAACTTCTTTCTGATCTGTGCATTCAGCTAACAGAGTTAAACCATACTTTTGATTGAGCAGATCTGAACACTCTTTCTGTAGAAAATGCAACTGGACATTTGGAGCGCTAAGAGAGTAGTAGTGGAAAAAGGAATATATTCAAATATAAACTACACAGAAGCATTCTGTGAAACTTCTTTCTGATCTGAGCATTCAGCTAACAGAGTTAAACCATACTTTTGATTGAGCAGTTTTGAAACACTCTGTCTGTAGAAAATGCAACTGGAGATTCATAGCGCTAAGTGGGTAATAGTGGAAAAAAGAATATGTTCAAATATAAACTACACAGAAGCATTGTATGAAATTTCTTTCTGTTCTGTGCATTCAACTAACAGAGTTGAACCTTACTTTTGATTGACCTTTCTGAAACACTCATTCTGTAGAAACTGCAATTGGACATTCTGAGCGCTAAGAGGCCTCTATTGGGAAAAATAATATCTTCAAATAAAAACTACACAGAAGCATTGTGTGAAACTTATTTCTGATATGTTCATTAAGCTAACAGAGTTAAACCATACTTTTGATTGCGCAGTTCTGAACACTATTTCTGTAGAAAATGGAAGTGGACATTCGGAGCGCTAAGAGGGTAATAGTGGAAAAAAGAATATATTCAAATATAAACTACACAGTAGCATTCTGTGAAAATTCTTTCTGTTCTGTGCATTCAACTAACAGAGTTGAACCTTACTTTTGATTGAGCCGTTCTGAAACACTCTTTCTGTAGAAACTGCAATTGGACATGCTAAGCGCTAAGAGGCCTACATTGGGAAAAAGAATATCTTCAAATAAAAACTACACAGATGCATTCTGTGAAATTTATTTCTGATCTGTAAATTCAGTTAACAGAGATAAAACATATTTTTGATTGAGCAGTTATGAAACACTCTTTTTGTAGAAAATGCAATTGGAGATTCGGAGCTCTAAGAGGGTAATAGTGGAAAAAGGAATGTCTTCAAATATAAACTACACAGAATCATTCGGTGAAACTTCTTTCTGATCTGTGCATTCAGCTAACAGTGTTAAACCATACTTTTGATTGAGCAGATCTGAACAATCTTTCTGTAGAAAATGCAACTGGACATTTGGAGCGCTAAGAGCGTAGTAGTGGAAAAAGGAATATATTCAAATATAAACTACACAGAAGCATTCTGTGAAACTTCTTTCTGATCTGAGCATTCAGCTAACAGAGTTAAACCATACTTTTGATTGAGCAGTTTTGAAACACTCGGTCTGTAGAAAATGCAACTGGACATTCGTAGCGCTAAGTGGGTAATGGTGGAAAAAAGAATATGTTCAAATATAAACTACACAGAAGCATTGTATGAAACTTCTTTCTGTTCTGTGCATTCAACTAACAGAGTTGACCCTTACTTTTGATTGAGCCGTTCTGAAACACTCTTTCTGTAGAAACTGCAATTGGACATTCTGAGCGCTAAGAGGCCTATATTGGGAAAAAGAATGTGAACAAATAAAAACTACACAGAAGAATTGTGTGAAACTTCTTTCTGTTCTGTTTGTTCAACTAAAAGAGTTGAACCTTAGTTTTGATTGAGCCGTTCTGAAACACTCTTTCTGTAGAAAATGCAAGTGGAGATTCGGAGCGCTAAGAGGGTAATAGTGGAAAAAGGAATGTCTCCAAATATAAACTACACAGAATAATTCTGTGAAACTTCTTTCTGATCTCTGCATTCAGCTAACAGAGTTAAACCATACTTTTGATTGAGCAGATCTGAACACTCTTTCTGTAGAAAATGCAACTGGACATTTGGAGCGCTAAGAGAGTAGTAGTGGAGAAAGGAATATATTCAAATATAAACTACACAGAAGCATTCTGTGAAACTTCTTTCTGATCTGAGCATTCAGCTAACAGAGTTAAACCATACTTTTGATTGAGCAGTTTTGAAACACTCTGTCTGTAGAAAATGCAACTGGACATTCGTAGCGCTAAGTGGGTAATAGTGGTAAAAAGAATATGTTCAAATATAAACTACACAGAAGCATTGTATGAAACTTCTTTCTGTTCTGTGCATTCAACTAGCAGAGTTGAACCTTACTTTTGATTAAGCCTTTCTGAAACACTCTTTCTGTAGAAACTGCAATTGGACATTCTGAGCGCTAAGAGGCCTATATTGGGAAAAATAATATCTTCAAATAAAAACTTCACAGAAGCATTGTGTGAAACTTATTTCTGATATGTTCATTAAGCTAACAGAGTTAAACCATACTTCTGATTGCGCAGTTCTGAACACTCTTTCTGTAGAAAATGCAAGTGGACATTCGGAGCGCTAAGAGGGTAATAGTGGAAAAAGGAATATATTCAAATATAAACTACACAGTAGCATTCTGTGAAAATTCTTTCTGTTCTGTGCATTCAACTAACAGAGTTGAACCTTACTTTTGATTGAGCCGTTCTGAAACACTCTTTCTGTAGAAACTGCAATTGGACATGCTAAGCGCTAAGAGGCCTACTTTGGGAAAAAGAATATCTTCAAATAAAAACTACACAGATGCATTCTGTGAAACTTATTTCTCATCTGTAAATTCAGTTAACAGAGATAAAACATATTTTTGATTGAGCAGTTATGAAACACTCTTTTTGTAGAAAATGCAAGTGGAGATTCGGAGCGCTAAGAGGGTAATAGTGGAAAAAGGAATGTCTTCAAATATAAACTACACAGAATCATTCGGTGAAACTTATTTCTGATCTGTGCATTCAGCTAACAGAGTTAAACCATACTTTTGATTGAGCAGATCTGAACACTCTTTCTGTAGAAAATGCAACTGGACATTTGGAGCGCTAAGAGCGTAGTAGTGGAAAAAGGAATATATTCAAATATAAACTACACAGAAGCATTCTGTGAAACTTCTTTCTGATCTGAGCATTCAGCTAACAGAGCTAAACCATACTTTTGATTGAGCAGTTTTGAAACACTCTGTCTGTAGAAAATGCAACTGGACATTCCTAGCGCTAAGTGGGTAATAGTGGAAAAAAGAATATGTTCAAATATAAACTACACAGAAGCATTGTATGAAACTTCTTTCTGTTTTGTGCATTCAGCTAACAGAGTTGAACCTTACTTTTGATTGAGCCGTTCTGAAACACTCTTTCTGTAGAAACTGCAATTGGACATTCTGAGCGCTAAGAGGCCTATATTGGGAAAAAGATTGTCTACAAATAAAAACTACACAGAAGAATTGTGTGAAACATCTTTCTGTTCTGTTTGTTCAACTGAAAGAGTTAAACCTTAGTTTTGATTGAGCCGTTCTGAAACACTCTTTCTGTAGAAAATGCAAGTGGAGATTCGGAGCGCTAAGAGGGTAATAGTGGAAAAAGGAATGTCTCCAAATATAAACTACACAGAATCATTCTGTGAAACTTCTTTCTGATCTGTGCATTCAGCTAACAGAGTTAAACCATACTTTTGATTGAGCAGATCTGAACACTCTTTCTGTAGAAAATGCAACTGGACATTTGGAGCGCTAAGAGAGTATTAGTGGAAAAAGGAATATATTCAACTATAAACTACACAGAAGCATTCTGTGAAACTTCTTTCTGATCTGAGCATTCAGCTAACAGAGTTAAACCATACTTTTGATTGAGCAGTTTTGAAACACTCTGTCTGTAGAAAATGCAACTGGACATTCGTAGCGCTAAGTGGGTAATAGTGGAAAAAAGAATATGTTCAAATATAAACTACACAGAAGCATTGTATGAAATTTCTTTCTGTTCTGTGCATTCAACTAACAGAGTTGAACCTTACTTTTGATTGACCTTTCTGAAACACTCTTTCTGTAGAAACTGCAATTGGACATTCTGAGCGCTAAGAGGCCTCTATTGGGAAAAATAATATCTTCAAATAAAAACTACACAGAAGCATTGTGTGAAACTTATTTCTGATATGTTCATTAAGCTAACAGAGTTAAACCATACTTTTGATTGCGCAGTTCTGAACACTCTTTCTGTAGAAAATGCAAGTGGACATTCGGAGCGCTAAGAGGGTAATAGTGGAAAAAGGAATATATTCAAATATAAACTACACAGTAGCATTCTGTGAAAATTCTTTCTGTTCTGTGCATTCAACTAACAGAGTTGAACCTTACTTTTGATTGAGCCGTTCTGAAACACTCTTTCTGTAGAAACTGCAATTGGACATGCTAAGCGCTAAGAGGCCTACATTGGGAAAAAGAATATCTTCAAATAAAAACTACACAGATGCATTCTGTGAAATTTATTTCTGATCTGTAAATTCAGTTAACAGAGATAAAACATATTTTTGATTGAGCAGTTATGAAACACTCTTTTTGTAGAAAATGCAAGTGGAGATTCGGAGCTCTAAGAGGGTAATAGTGGAAAAAGGAATGTCTTCAAATATAAACTACACAGAATCATTCGGTGAAACTTCTTTCTGATCTGTGCATTCAGCTAACAGGGTTAAACCATACTTTTGATTGAGCAGATCTGAACAATCTTTCTGTAGAAAATGCAACTGGACTTTTGGAGCGCTAAGAGCGTAGTAGTGGAAAAAGGAATATATTCAAATATAAACTACACAGAAGCATTCTGTGAAACTTCTTCCTGATCTGAGCATTCAGCTAACAGAGTTAAACCATACTTTTGATTGAGCAGTTTTGAAACACTCGGTCTGTAGAAAATGCAACTGGACATTCGTAGCGCTAAGTGGGTAATGGTGGAAAAAAGAATATGTTCAAATATAAACTACACAGAAGCATTGTATGAAACTTCTTTCTGTTCTGTGCATTCAACTAACAGAGTTGAACCTTACTTTTGATTGAGCCGTTCTGAAACACTCTTTCTGTAGAAACTGCAATTGGACATTCTGAGCGCTAAGAGGCCTATATTGGGAAAAAGAATGTGAACAAATAAAAACTACACAGAAGAATTGTGTGAAACTTCTTTCTGTTCTGTTTGTTCAACTAAAAGAGTTGAACCTTAGTTTTGATTGAGCCGTTCTGAAACACTCTTTCTGTAGAAAATGCAAGTGGAGATTCGGAGCGCTAAGAGGGTAATAGTGGAAAAAGGAATGTCTCCAAATATAAACTACACAGAATCATTCTGTGAAACTTCTTTCTGATCTCTGCATTCAGCTAACAGAGTTAAACCATACTTTTGATTGAGCAGATCTGAACACTCTTTCTGTAGAAAATGCAACTGGACATTTGGAGCGCTAAGAGAGTAGTAGTGGAAAAAGGAATATATTCAAATATAAACTACACAGAAGCATTCTGTGAAACTTCTTTCTGATCTGAGCATTCAGCTAACAGAGTTAAACCATACTTTTGATTGAGCAGTTTTGAAACACTCTGTCTGTAGAAAATGCAACTGGACATTCGTAGCGCTAAGTGGGTAATAGTGGTAAAAAGAATATGTTCAAATATAAACTACACAGAAGCATTGTATGAAACTTCTTTCTGTTCTGTGCATTCAACTAGCAGAGTTGAACCTTACTGTTGATTGAACCTTTCTGAAACACTCTTTCTGTAGAAACTGCAATTGGACATTCTGAGCGCTAAGAGGCCTATATTGGGAAAAATAATATCTTCAAATAAAAACTTCACAGAAGCATTGTGTGAAACTTATTTCTGATATGTTCATTAAGCTAACAGAGTTAAACCATACTTCTGATTGCGCAGTTCTGAACACTCTTTCTGTAGAAAATGCAAGTGGACATTCGGAGCGCTAAGAGGGTAATAGTGGAAAAAGGAATATATTCAAATATAAACTACACAGTAGCATTCTGTGAAAATTCTTTCTGTTCTGTGCATTCAACTAACAGAGTTGAACCTTACTTTTGATTGAGCCGTTCTGAAACACTCTTTCTGTAGAAACTGCAATTGGACATGCTAAGCGCTAACAGGCCTACTTTGGGAAAAAGAATATCTTCAAATAAAAACTACACAGATGCATTCTGTGAAACTTATTTCTCATCTGTAAATTCAGTTAACAGAGATAAAACATATTTTTGATTGAGCAGTTATGAAACACTCTTTTTGTAGAAAATGCAAGTGGAGATTCGGAGCGCTAAGAGGGTAATAGTGGAAAAAGTAATGTCTTCAAATATAAACTACACAGAATCATTCGGTGAAACTTCTTTCTGATCTGTGCATTCAGCTAACAGAGTTAAACCATACTTTTGATTGAGCAGATCTGAACACTCTTTCTGTAGAAAATGCAACTGGACATTTGGAGCGATAAGAGCGTAGTAGTGGAAAAAGGAATATATTCAAATATAAACTACACAGAAGCATTCTGTGAAACTTTTTTCTGATCTGAGCATTCAGCTAACAGAGTTAAACCATACTTTTGATTGAGCAGTTTTGAAACACTCTGTCTGTAGAAAATGCAACTGGACATTCGTAGCGCTAAGTGGGTAATAGTGAAAAAAAGGATATGTTCAAATATAAACTACACAGAAGCATTGTATGAAACTTCTTTCTGTTCTGTGCATTCAACTAACGGAGTTGAACCTTACTTTTGATTGAGCCGTTCTGAAACACTCTTTCTGTAGAAACTGCAATTGGACATTCTGAGCGCTAAGAGGCCTATATTGGGAAAAAGAATGTGAACAAATAAAAACTACACAGAAGAATTGTGTGAAACTTCTTTCTGTTCGGTTTGTTCAACTAAAAGAGTTGAACCTTAGTTTTGATTGAGCCGTTCTGAAACACTCTTTCTGTAGAAAATGCAAGTGGAGATTCGGAGCGCTAAGAGGGTACTAGTGGAAAAAGGAATGTCTACAAATATAAACTACACAGAATCATTCTGTGAAACTTCTTTCTGATCTGTGCATTCAGGTAACAGAGTTAAACCATACTTTTGATTGAGCAGATCTGAACACTCTTTCTGTAGAAAATGCAACTGGACATTTGGAGCGCTAAGAGAGTAGTAGTGGAAAAAGGAATATATTCAAATATAAACTACACAGAAGCATTCTGTGAAACTTCTTTCTGATCTGAGCATTCAGCTAACAGAATTAAACCATACTTTTGATTGAGCAGTTTTGAAACACTCTGTCTGTAGAAAATGCAACTGGACATTCGTAGCGCTAAGTGGGTAATAGAGGAAAAAAGAATATGTTCAAATATAAACTACACAGAAGCATTGTATGAAACTTCTTTCTGTTCTGTGCATTCAACTAACAGAGTTGAACCTTACTTTTGATTGAGCCTTTCTGAAACACTCTTTCTGTAGAAACTGCAATTGGACATTCTGAGCGCTAAGAGGCCTCTATAGGGAAAAATAATATCTTCAAATAAAAACTACACAGAAGTATTGTGTGAAACTTATTTCAGATATGTTCATTAAGCTAACAGAGTTAAACCATACTTTTGATTGCGCAGTTCTGAACACTCTTTCTGCAGAAAATGCAAGTGGACATTCGGAGCGCTAAGAGGGTAATAGTGGAAAAAGGAATATATTCAAATATAAACTACACAGTAGCATTCTGTGAAAATTCTTTCTGTTCCGTGCATTCAACTAACAGAGTTGAACCTTACTTTTGATTGAGCCGTTCTGAAACACTCTTTCTGTAGAAACTGCAATTGGACATGCTAAGCGCTAAGAGGCCTACATTGGGAAAAAGAATATCTTCAAATAAAAACTACACAGATGCATTCTGTGAAACTTATTTCTGATCTGTAAATTCAGTTAACAGAGATAAAACATATTTTTGATTGAGCAGTTATGAAACACTCTTTTTGTAGAAAATGCAAGTGGAGATTCGGAGCTCTAAGAGGGTAATAGTGGAAAAAGGAATGTCTTCAAATATAAACTACACAGAATCATTCGGTGAAACTTCTTTCTGATCTGTGCATTCAGCTAACAGAGTTAAACCACACTTTTGATTGAGCAGATCTGAACAATCTTTCTGTAGAAAATGCAACTGGACATTTGGAGCGCTAAGAGCGTAGTAGTGGAAAAAGGAATATATTCAAATATAAACTACACAGAAGCATTCTGTGAAACTTCTTTCTGATCTGAGCATTCAGCTAACAGAGTTAAACCATACTTTTGATTGAGCAGTTTTGAAACACTCTGTCTGTAGAAAATGCAACTGGACATTCGTAGCGCTAAGTGGGTAATGGTGGAAAAAAGAATATGTTCAAATATAAACTACACAGAAGCATTGTATGAAACTTCTTTCTGTTCTGTGCATTCAACTAACAGAGTTGAACCTTACTTTTGATTGAGCCGTTCTGAAACACTCTTTCTGTAGAAACTGCAATTGGACATTCTGAGTGCTAAGAGGCCTATATTGGGAAAAAGAATGTCTACAAATAAAAACTACACAGAAGAATTGTGTGAAACTTCTTTCTGTTCTGTTTGTTCAACTGAAAGAGTTGAACCTTAGTTTTGATTGAGCCGTTCTGAAACACTCTTTCTGTAGAAAATGCAAGTGGAGATACGGAGCGCTAAGAGGGTAATAGTGGAAAAAGGAATGTCTCCAAATATAAACTACACAGAATCATTCTGTGAAACTTCTTTCTGGTCTGTGCATTCAGCTAACAGAGTTAAACCATACTTTTGATTGAGCAGATCTGAACACTCTTTCTGTAGAAAATGCAACTGGACATTTGGAGCGCTAAGAGAGTAGTAGTGGAAAAAGGAATATATTCAAATATAAACTACACAGAAGCATTCTGTGAAACTTCTTTCTGATCTGAGCATTCAGCTAACAGAGTTAAACCATACTTTTGATTGAGCAGTTTTGAAACACTCTGTCTGTAGAAAATGCAACTGGAGATTCATAGCGCTAAGTGGGTAATAGTGGAAAAAAGAATATGTTCAAATATAAACTACACAGAAGCATTGTATGAAATTTCTTTCTGTTCTGTGCATTCAACTAACAGAGTTGAACCTTACTTTTGATTGACCTTTCTGAAACACTCATTCTGCAGAAACTGCAATTGGACATTCTGAGCGCTAAGAGGCCTCTATTGGGAAAAATAATATCTTCAAATAAAAACTACACAGAAGCATTGTGTGAAACTTATTTCTGATATGTTCATTAAGCTAACAGAGTTAAACCATACTTTTGATTGCGCAGTTCTGAACACTATTTCTGTAGAAAATGGAAGTGGACATTCGGAGCGCTAAGAGGGTAATAGTGGAAAAAGGAATATATTCAAATATAAACTACACAGTAGCATTCTGTGAAAATTCTTTCTGTTCTGTGCATTCAACTAACAGAGTTGAACCTTACTTTTGATTGAGCCGTTCTGAAACACTCTTTCTGTAGAAACTGCAATTGGACATGCTAAGCGCTAAGAGGCCTACATTGGGAAAAAGAATATCTTCAAATAAAAACTACACAGATGCATTCTGTGAAATTTATTTCTGATCTGTAAATTCAGTTAACAGAGATAAAACATATTTTTGATTGAGCAGTTATGAAACACTCTTTTTGTAGAAAATGCAATTGGAGATTCGGAGCTCTAAGAGGGTAATAGTGGAAAAAGGAATGTCTTCAAATATAAACTACACAGAATCATTCGGTGAAACTTCTTTCTGATCTGTGCATTCAGCTAACAGTGTTAAACCATACTTTTGATTGAGCAGATCTGAACAATCTTTCTGTAGAAAATGCAACTGGACATTTGGAGCGCTAAGAGCGTAGTAGTGGAAAAAGGAATATATTCAAATATAAACTACACAGAAGCATTCTGTGAAACTTCTTTCTGATCTGAGCATTCAGCTAACAGAGTTAAACCATACTTTTGATTGAGCAGTTTTGAAACACTCGGTCTGTAGAAAATGCAACTGGACATTCGTAGCGCTAAGTGGGTAATGGTGGAAAAAAGAATATGTTCAAATATAAACTACACAGAAGCATTGTATGAAACTTCTTTCTGTTCTGTGCATTCAACTAACAGAGTTGACCCTTACTTTTGATTGAGCCGTTCTGAAACACTCTTTCTGTAGAAACTGCAATTGGACATTCTGAGCGCTAAGAGGCCTATATTGGGAAAAAGAATGTGAACAAATAAAAACTACACAGAAGAATTGTGTGAAACTTCTTTCTGTTCTGTTTGTTCAACTAAAAGAGTTGAACCTTAGTTTTGATTGAGCCGTTCTGAAACACTCTTTCTGTAGAAAATGCAAGTGGAGATTCGGAGCGCTAAGAGGGTAATAGTGGAAAAAGGAATGTCTCCAAATATAAACTACACAGAATCATTCTGTGAAACTTCTTTCTGATCTCTGCATTCAGCTAACAGAGTTAAACCATACTTTTGATTGAGCAGATCTGAACACTCTTTCTGTAGAAAATGCAACTGGACATTTGGAGCGCTAAGAGAGTAGTAGTGGAGAAAGGAATATATTCAAATATAAACTACACAGAAGCATTCTGTGAAACTTCTTTCTGATCTGAGCATTCAGCTAACAGAGTTAAACCATACTTTTGATTGAGCAGTTTTGAAACACTCTGTCTGTAGAAAATGCAACTGGACATTCGTAGCGCTAAGTGGGTAATAGTGGTAAAAAGAATATGTTCAAATATAAACTACACAGAAGCATTGTATGAAACTTCTTTCTGTTCTGTGCATTCAACTAGCAGAGTTGAACCTTACTTTTGATTGAGCCTTTCTGAAACACTCTTTCTGTAGAAACTGCAATTGGACATTCTGAGCGCTAAGAGGCCTATATTGGGAAAAATAATATCTTCAAATAAAAACTTCACAGAAGCATTGTGTGAAACTTATTTCTGATATGTTCATTAAGCTAACAGAGTTAAACCATACTTCTGATTGCGCAGTTCTGAACACTCTTTCTGTAGAAAATGCAAGTGGACATTCGGAGCGCTAAGAGGGTAATAGTGGAAAAAGGAATATATTCAAATATAAACTACACAGTAGCATTCTGTGAAAATTCTTTCTGTTCTGTGCATTCAACTAACAGAGTTGAACCTTACTTTTGATTGAGCCGTTCTGAAACACTCTTTCTGTAGAAACTGCAATTGGACATGCTAAGCGCTAAGAGGCCTACTTTGGGAAAAAGAATATCTTCAAATAAAAACTACACAGATGCATTCTGTGAAACTTATTTCTCATCTGTAAATTCAGTTAACAGAGATAAAACATATTTTTGATTGAGCAGTTATGAAACACTCTTTTTGTAGAAAATGCAAGTGGAGATTCGGAGCGCTAAGAGGGTAATAGTGGAAAAAGGAATGTCTTCAAATATAAACTACACAGAATCATTCGGTGAAACTTCTTTCTGATCTGTGCATTCAGCTAACAGAGTTAAACCATACTTTTGATTGAGCAGATCTGAACACTCTTTCTGTAGAAAATGCAACTGGACATTTGGAGCGCTAAGAGCGTAGTAGTGGAAAAAGGAATATATTCAAATATAAACTACACAGAAGCATTCTGTGAAACTTCTTTCTGATCTGAGCATTCAGCTAACAGAGCTAAACCATACTTTTGATTGAGCAGTTTTGAAACACTCTGTCTGTAGAAAATGCAACTGGACATTCCTAGC
This sequence comes from Symphalangus syndactylus, assembly GCF_028878055.3. Lineage (NCBI taxonomy): Eukaryota > Metazoa > Chordata > Mammalia > Primates > Hylobatidae > Symphalangus > Symphalangus syndactylus. Next base: position 12,906,801 of record NC_072447.2, on the reverse strand, counting down.
GCTAAGTGGGTAATAGTGGAAAAAAGAATATGTTCAAATATAAACTACACAGAAGCATTGTATGAAACTTCTTTCTGTTTTGTGCATTCAGCTAACAGAGTTGAACCTTACTTTTGATTGAGCCGTTCTGAAACACTCTTTCTGTAGAAACTGCAATTGGACATTCTGAGCGCTAAGAGGCCTATATTGGGAAAAAGAATGTCTACAAATAAAAACTACACAGAAGAATTGTGTGAAACATCTTTCTGTTCTGTTTGTTCAACTGAAAGAGTTAAACCTTAGTTTTGATTGAGCCGTTCTGAAACACTCTTTCTGTAGAAAATGCAAGTGGAGATTCGGAGCGCTAAGAGGGTAATAGTGGAAAAAGGAATGTCTCCAAATATAAACTACACAGAATCATTCTGTGAAACTTCTTTCTGATCTGTGCATTCAGCTAACAGAGTTAAACCATACTTTTGATTGAGCAGATCTGAACACTCTTTCTGTAGAAAATGCAACTGGACATTTGGAGCGCTAAGAGAGTATTAGTGGAAAAAGGAATATATTCAAATATAAACTACACAGAAGCATTCTGTGAAACTTCTTTCTGATCTGAGCATTCAGCTAACAGAGTTAAACCATACTTTTGATTGAGCAGTTTTGAAACACTCTGTCTGTAGAAAATGCAACTGGAGATTCATAGCGCTAAGTGGGTAATAGTGGAAAAAAGAATATGTTCAAATATAAACTACACAGAAGCATTGTATGAAATTTCTTTCTGTTCTGTGCATTCAACTAACAGAGTTGAACCTTACTTTTGATTGACCTTTCTGAAACACTCTTTCTGTAGAAACTGCAATTGGACATTCTGAGCGCTAAGAGGCCTCTATTGGGAAAAATAATATCTTCAAATAAAAACTACACAGAAGCATTGTGTGAAACTTATTTCTGATATGTTCATTAAGCTAACAGAGTTAAACCATACTTTTGATTGCGCAGTTCTGAACACTCTTTCTGTAGAAAATGCAAGTGGACATTCGGAGCGCTAAGAGGGTAATAGTGGAAAAAGGAATATATTCAAATATAAACTACACAGTAGCATTCTGTGAAAATTCTTTCTGTTCTGTGCATTCAACTAACAGAGTTGAACCTTACTTTTGATTGAGCCGTTCTGAAACACTCTTTCTGTAGAAACTGCAATTGGACATGCTAAGCGCTAAGAGGCCTACATTGGGAAAAAGAATATCTTCAAATAAAAACTACACAGATGCATTCTGTGAAATTTATTTCTGATCTGTAAATTCAGTTAACAGAGATAAAACATATTTTTGATTGAGCAGTTATGAAACACTCTTTTTGTAGAAAATGCAAGTGGAGATTCGGAGCTCTAAGAGGGTAATAGTGGAAAAAGGAATGTCTTCAAATATAAACTACACAGAATCATTCGGTGAAACTTCTTTCTGATCTGTGCATTCAGCTAACAGGGTTAAACCATACTTTTGATTGAGCAGATCTGAACAATCTTTCTGTAGAAAATGCAACTGGACTTTTGGAGCGCTAAGAGCGTAGTAGTGGAAAAAGGAATATATTCAAATATAAACTACACAGAAGCATTCTGTGAAACTTCTTTCTGATCTGAGCATTCAGCTAACAGAGTTAAACCATACTTTTGATTGAGCAGTTTTGAAACACTCGGTCTGTAGAAAATGCAACTGGACATTCGTAGCGCTAAGTGGGTAATGGTGGAAAAAAGAATATGTTCAAATATAAACTACACAGAAGCATTGTATGAAACTTCTTTCTGTTCTGTGCATTCAACTAACAGAGTTGAACCTTACTTTTGATTGAGCCGTTCTGAAACACTCTTTCTGTAGAAACTGCAATTGGACATTCTGAGCGCTAAGAGGCCTATATTGGGAAAAAGAATGTGAACAAATAAAAACTACACAGAAGAATTGTGTGAAACTTCTTTCTGTTCTGTTTGTTCAACTAAAAGAGTTGAACCTTAGTTTTGATTGAGCCGTTCTGAAACACTCTTTCTGTAGAAAATGCAAGTGGAGTTTCGGAGCGCTAAGAGGGTAATAGTGGAAAAAGGAATGTCTCCAAATATAAACTACACAGAATCATTCTGTGAAACTTCTTTCTGATCTCTGCATTCAGCTAACAGAGTTAAACCATACTTTTGATTGAGCAGATCTGAACACTCTTTCTGTAGAAAATGCAACTGGACATTTGGAGCGCTAAGAGAGTAGTAGTGGAAAAAGGAATATATTCAAATATAAACTACACAGAAGCATTCTGTGAAACTTCTTTCTGATCTGAGCATTCAGCTAACAGAGTTAAACCATACTTTTGATTGAGCAGTTTTGAAACACTCTGTCTGTAGAAAATGCAACTGGACATTCGTAGCGCTAAGTGGGTAATAGTGGTAAAAAGAATATGTTCAAATATAAACTACACAGAAGCATTGTATGAAACTTCTTTCTGTTCTGTGCATTCAACTAGCAGAGTTGAACCTTACTGTTGATTGAACCTTTCTGAAACACTCTTTCTGTAGAAACTGCAATTGGACATTCTGAGCGCTAAGAGGCCTATATTGGGAAAAATAATATCTTCAAATAAAAACTTCACAGAAGCATTGTGTGAAACTTATTTCTGATATGTTCATTAAGCTAACAGAGTTAAACCATACTTCTGATTGCGCAGTTCTGAACACTCTTTCTGTAGAAAATGCAAGTGGACATTCGGAGCGCTAAGAGGGTAATAGTGGAAAAAGGAATATATTCAAATATAAACTACACAGTAGCATTCTGTGAAAATTCTTTCTGTTCTGTGCATTCAACTAACAGAGTTGAACCTTACTTTTGATTGAGCCGTTCTGAAACACTCTTTCTGTAGAAACTGCAATTGGACATGCTAAGCGCTAAGAGGCCTACTTTGGGAAAAAGAATATCTTCAAATAAAAACTACACAGATGCATTCTGTGAAACTTATTTCTCATCTGTAAATTCAGTTAACAGAGATAAAACATATTTTTGATTGAGCAGTTATGAAACACTCTTTTTGTAGAAAATGCAAGTGGAGATTCGGAGCGCTAAGAGGGTAATAGTGGAAAAAGTAATGTCTTCAAATATAAACTACACAGAATCATTCGGTGAAACTTCTTTCTGATCTGTGCATTCAGCTAACAGAGTTAAACCATACTTTTGATTGAGCAGATCTGAACACTCTTTCTGTAGAAAATGCAACTGGACATTTGGAGCGATAAGAGCGTAGTAGTGGAAAAAGTAATATATTCAAATATAAACTACACAGAAGCATTCTGTGAAACTTCTTTCTGATCTGAGCATTCAGCTAACAGAGCTAAACCATACTTTTGATTGAGCAGTTTTGAAACACTCTGTCTGTAGAAAATGCAACTGGACATTCCTAGCGCTAAGTGGGTAATAGTGGAAAAAAGAATATGTTCAAATATAAACTACACAGAAGCATTGTATAAACTTCTTTCTGTTTTGTGCATTCAGCTAACAGAGTTGAACCTTACTTTTGATTGAGCCGTTCTGAAACACTCTTTATGTAGAAACTGCAATTGGACATTCTGAGCGCTAAGAGGCCTATATTGGGAAAAAGAATGTCTACAAATAAAAACTACACAGAAGAATTGTGTGAAACTACTTTCTGTTCTGTTTGTTCAACTAAAAGAGTTGAACCTTAGTTTTGATTGAGCCGTTCTGAAACACTCTTTCTGTAGAAAATGCAAGTGGAGATTCGGAGCGCTAAGAGGCTAATAGTGGAAAAAGGAATGTCTCCAAATATAAACTACACAGAATCATTCTGTGAAACTTCTTTCTGATCTGTGCATTCAGCTAACAGAGTTAAACCATACTTTTGATTGAGCAGATCTGAACATTCTTTCTGTAGAAAATGCAACTGGACATTTGGAGCGCTAAGAGAGTAGTAGTGGAAAAAGGAATATATTCAAATATAAACTACACAGAAGCATTCTGTGAAACTTCTTTCTGATCTGAGCATTCAGCTAACAGAGTTAAACCATACTTTTGATTGAGCAGTTTTGAAACACTCTGTCTGTAGAAAATGCAACTGGACATTCGTAGCGCTAAGTGGGTAATAGTGGAAAAAAGAATATGTTCAAATATAAACTACACAGAAGCATTGTATGAAACTACTTTCTGTTCTGTGCATTCAACTAACAGAGTTGAACCTTACTTTTGATTGACCTTTCTGAAACACTCTTTCTGTAGAAACTGCAATTGGACATTCTGAGCGCTAAGAGGCCTCTATTGGGAAAAATAATATCTTCAAATAAAAACTACACAGAAGCATTGTGTGAAACTTATTTCTGATATGTTCATTAAGCTAACAGAGTTAAACCATACTTTTGATTGCGCAGTTCTGAACACTATTTCTGTAGAAAATGGAAGTGGACATTCGGAGCGCTAAGAGGGTAATAGTGGAAAAAGGAATATATTCAAATATAAACTACACAGTAGCATTCTGTGAAAATTCTTTCTGTTCTGTGCATTCAACTAACAGAGTTGAACCTTACTTTTGATTGAGGCGTTCTGAAACACTCTTTCTGTAGAAACTGCAATTGGACATGCTAAGCGCTAAGAGGCCTACTTTGGGAAAAAGAATATCTTCAAATAAAAACTACACAGATGCATTCTGTGAAACTTATTTCTGATCTGTAAATTCAGTTAACAGAGATAAAACATATTTTTGATTGAGCAGTTATGAAACACTCTTTTTGTAGAAAATGCAAGTGGAGATTCGGAGCTCTAAGAGGGTAATAGTGGAAAAAGGAATGTCTTCAAATATAAACTACACAGAATCATTCGGTGAATCTTCTTTCTGATCTGTGCATTCAGCTAACAGAGTTAAACCATACTTTTGATTGAGCAGATCTGAACAATCTTTCTGTAGAAAATGCAACTGGACATTTGGAGCGCTAAGAGCGTAGTAGTGGAAAAAGGAATATATTCAAATATAAACTACACAGAAGCATTCTGTGAAACTTCTTTCTGATCTGAGCATTCAGCTAACAGAGTTAAACTATACTTTTGATTGAGCAGTTTTGAAACACTCGGTCTGTAGAAAATGCAACTGGACATTCGTAGCGCTAAGTGGGTAATGGTGGAAAAAAGAATATGTTCAAATATAAACTACACAGAAGCATTGTATGAAACTTCTTTCTGTTCTGTGCATTCAACTAACAGAGTTGAACCTTACTTTTGATTGAGCCGTTCTGAAACCCCCTTTCTGTAGAAACTGCAATTGGACATTCTGAGCGCTAAGAGGCCTATATTGGGAAAAAGAATGTGAACAAATAAAAACTACACAGAAGAATTGTGTGAAACTTCTTTCTGTTCTGTTTGTTCAACTAAAAGATTTGAACCTTAGTTTTGATTGAGCCGTTCTGAAACACTCTTTCTGTAGAAAATGCAAGTGGAGATTCAGAGCGCTAAGAGGGTAATAGTGGAAAAAGGAATGTCTCCAAATATAAACTACACAGAATCATTCTGTGAAACTTCTTTCTGATCTCTGCATTCAACTAACAGAGTTAAATCATACTTTTGATTGAGCAGATCTGAACACTCTTTCTGTAGAAAATGCAACTGGACATTTGGAGCGCTAAGAGAGTAGTAATGGAAAAAGGAATATATTCAAATATAAACTACACAGAAGCATTCTGTGAAACTTCTTTCTGATCTGAGCATTCAGCTAACAGAGTTAAACCATACTTTTGATTGAGCAGTTTTGAAACACTCTGTCTGTAGAAAATGCAACTGGACATTCGTTTCGCTAAGTGGGTAATAGTGGAAAAAAGAATATGTTCAAATATAAACTACACAGAAGCATTGTATAAAACTTCTTTCTGTTCTGTGCATTCAACTAACAGAGTTGAACATTACTGTTGATTGAGCCTTTCTGAAACACTCTTTCTGTAGAAACTGCAATTGGACATTCTGAGCGCTAAGAGGCCTATATTGGGAAAAATTATATCTTCAAATAAAAACTTCACAGAAGCATTGTGTGAAACTTATTTCTGATATGTTCATTAAGCTAACAGAGTTAAACCATACTTTTGATTGCGCAGTTCTGAACACTCTTTCTGTAGAAAATGCAAGTGGACATTCGGAGCGCTATGAGGGTAATAGTGGAAAAAGGAATATATTCAAATATAAACTACACAGTAGCATTCTGTGAAAATTCTTTCTGTTCTGTGCGTTCAACTAACAGAGTTGAACATTACTTTTGATTGAGCCGTTCTGAAACACTCTTTCTGTAGAAACTGCAATTGGACATGCTAAGCGCTAAGAGGCCTACATTGGGAAAAAGAATATCTTCAAATAAAAACTACACAGATGCATTCTGTGAAACTTATTTCTGATCTGTAAATTCAGTTAACAGAGATAAAACATATTTTTGATTGAGCAGTTATGAAACACTCTTTTTGTAGAAAATGCAAGTGGAGATTCGGAGCGCTAAGAGGGTAATAGTGGAAAAAGGAATGTCTTCAAATATAAACTACACAGAATCATTCGGTGAAACTTCTTTCTGATCTGTGCATTCAGCTAACAGAGTTAAACCATACTTTTGATTGAGCAGATCTGAACACTCTTTCTGTAGAAAATGCAACTGGACATTTGGAGCGCTAAGAGCGTTGTAGTGGAAAAAGGAATATATTCAAATATAAACTACACAGAAGCATTCTGTGAAACTTCTTTCTGATCTGAGCATTCAGCTAACAGAGTTAAACCATACTTTTGATTGAGCAGTTTTGAAACACTCTGTCTGTAGAAAATGCAACTGGACATTCGTAGCGCTAAGTGGGTAATAGTGGAAAAAAGAATATGTTCAAATATAAACTACACAGAAGCATTGTATGAAACTTCTTTCTGTTCTGTGCATTCAACAAACAGAGTTGAACCTTACTTTTGATTGAGCCGTTCTGAAACACTCTTTCTGTAGAAACTGCAATTGGACATTCTGAGCGCTAAGAGGCCTATATTGGGAAAAAGAATGTCTACAAATAAAAACTACACAGAAGAATTGTGTGAAACTTCTTTCTGTTCTGTTTGTTCAACTAAAAGAGTTGAACCTTAGTTTTGATTGAGCCGTTCTGAAACACTCTTTCTGTAGAAAATGCAAGTGGAGATTCGGAGCGCTAAGAGGGTAACAGTGGAAAAAGGAATGTCTCCAAATATAAACTACACAGAATCATTCTGTGAAACTTCTTTCTGATCTGTGCATTCAGCTAACAGAGTTAAACCATACTTTTGATTGAGCAGATGTGAACACTCTTTCTGTAGATAATGCAACTGGACATTTGGAGCGCTAAGAGAGTAGTAGTGGAAAAAGGAATATATTCAAATATAAACTACACAGAAGCATTCTGTGAAACTTCTTTCTGATCTGAGCATTCAGCTAACAGAGTTAAACCATACTTTTGATTGAGCAGTTTTGAAACACTCTGTCTGTAGAAAATGCAACTGGACATTCGTAGCGCTAAGTGGGTAATAGTGGAAAAAAGAATATGTTCAAATATAAACTACACAGAAGCATTGTATGAAACTTCTTTCTGTTCTGTGCATTCAACTAACAGAGTTGAACCTTACTTTTGATTGAGCCTTTCTGAAACACTCTTTCTGTAGAAACTGCAATTGGACATTCTGAGAGCTAAGAGGCCTCTATTGGGAAAAATAATATCTTCAAATAAAAACTTCACAGAAGCATTGTGTGAAACTTATTTCTGATATGTTCATTAAGCTAACAGAGTTAAACCATACTTTTGATTGCGCAGTTCTGAACACTCTTTCTGTAGAAAATGCAAGTGGACATTCGGAGCGCTAAGAGGGTAATAGTGGAAAAAGGAATATATTCAAATATAAACTACACAGTAGCAGTCTGTGAAAATACTTTCTGTTCTGTGCGTTCAACTAACAGAGTTGAACCTTACTTTTGATTGAGCAGTTCTGAAACACTCTTTCTGTAGAAACTGCAATTGGACATGCTAAGCGCTAAGAGGCCTACATTGGGAAAAAGAATATCTTCAAATAAAAACTACACAGATGCATTCTGTGAAACTTATTTCTGATCTGTAAATTCAGTTAACAGAGATAAAACATATTTTTGATTGAGCAGTTATGAAACTCTCTTTTTGTAGAAAATGCAAGTGGAGATTCGGAGCGCTAAGTGGGTAATAGTGGAAAAAGGAATGTCTTAAAATATAAACTACACAGAATCATTCAGTGAAACTTCTTTCTGATCTGTGCATTCAGCTAACAGGGTTAAACCATACTTTTGATTGAGCAGATCTGAACACTCTTTCTGTAGAAAATGCAACTGGACATTTGGAGCGCTAAGAGCGTAGTAGTGGAAAAAGGAATATATTCAAATATAAACTACACAGAAGAATTCTGTGAAACTTCTTTCTGATCTGAGCATTCAGCTAACAGAGTTAAACCATACTTTTGATTGAGCAGTTTTGAAACACTCTGTCTGTAGAAAATGCAACTGGACATTCGTAGCGCTAAGTGGGTAATAGTGGAAAAAAGAATATGTTCAAATATAAACTACACAGACGCATTGTATGAAACTTCTTTCTGTTCTGTGCATTCAACTAACAGAGTTGAACCTTACTTTTGATTGAGCCGTTCTGAAACAATCTTTCTGTAGAAACTGCAATTGGACATTCTGAGCGCTAAGAGGCCTATATTGGGAAAAAGAATATCTACAAATAAAAACTACACAGAAGAATTGTGTGAAACTTCTTTCTGTTCTGTTTGTTCAACTGAAAGAGTTGAACCTTAGTTTTGATTGAGCCGTTCTGAAACACTCTTTCTGTAGAAAATGCATGTGGAGATTCGGAGCGCTAAGAGGGTAATAGTGGAAAAAGGAATGTCTCCAAATATAAACTACACAGAATCATTCTGTGAAACTTCTTTCTGATCTGTGCATTCAGCTAACAGAGTTAAACCATACTTTTGATTGAGCAGATCTGAACACTCTTTCTGTAGAAAATGCAACTGGACATTTGGAGCGCTAAGAGAGTAGTAGTGGAAAAAGGAATATATTCAAATATAAACTACACAGAAGCATTCTGTGAAACTTCTTTCTGATCTGAGCATTCAGCTAACAGAGTTAAACCATACTTTTGATTGAGCAGTTTTGAAACACTCTGTCTGTAGAAAATGCAACTGGACATTCGTAGCGCTAAGTGGGTAATAGTGGAAAAAAGAATATGTTCAAATATAAACTACACAGAAGCATTGTATGAAACTTCTTTCTGTTCTGTGCATTCAACTAACAGAGTTGAACCTTACTTTTTATTGACCTTTCTGAAACACTCTTTCTGTAGAAACTGCAATTGGACATTCTGAGCGCTAAGAGGCCTCTATTGGGAAAAATAATATCTTCAAATAAAAACTACACAGAAGCATCGTGTGAAACTTATTTCTGATATGTTCATTAAGCTAACAGAGTTAAACCATACTTTTGATTGCGCAGTTCTGAACACTATTTCTGTAGAAAATGGAAGTGGACATTCGGAGCGCTAAGAGGGTAATAGTGGAAAAAGGAATATATTCAAATATAAACTACACAGTAGCATTCTGTGAAAATTCTTTCTGTTCTGTGCATTCAACTAACAGAGTTGAACCTTACTTTTGATTGAGCCGTTCTGAAACACTCTTTCTGTAGAAACTGCAATTGGACATGCTAAGCGATAAGAGGCCTACATTGGGAAAAAGAATATCTTCAAATAAAAACTACACAGATGCATTCTGTGAAATTTATTTCTGATCTGTAAATTCAGTTAACAGAGATAAAATATATTTTTGATTGAGCAGTTAGGAAACACTCTTTTTGTAGAAAATGCAAGTGGAGATTCGGAGCTTTAAGAGGGTAATAGTGGAAAAAGGAATGTCTTCAAATATAAACTACACAGAATCATTCGGTGAAACTTCTTTCTGATCTGTGCATTCAGCTAACAGAGTTAAACCATACTTTTGATTGAGCAGATCTGAACAATCTTTCTGTAGAAAATGCAACTGGACATTTGGAGCGCTAAGAGCGTAGTAGTGGAAAAAGGAATATATTCAAATATAAACTACACAGAAGCATTCTGTGAAACTTCTTTCTGATCTGAGCATTCAGCTAACAGAGTTAAACCATACTTTTGATTGAGCAGTTTTGAAACACTCGGTCTGTAGAAAATGCAACTGGACATTCGTAGCGCTAAGTGGGTAATGGTGGAAAAAAGAATATGTTCAAATATAAACTACACAGAAGCATTGTATGAAACTTCTTTCTGTTCTGTGCATTCAACTAACAGAGTTGAACCTTACTTTTGATTGAGCCGTTCTGAAACACTCTTTCTGTAGAAACTGCAATTGGACATTCTGAGCGCTAAGAGGCCTATATTGGGAAAAAGAATGTGAACAAATAAAAACTACACAGAAGAATTGTGTGAAACTTCTTTCTGTTCTGTTTGTTCAACTAAAAGAGTTGAACCTTAGTTTTGATTGAGCCGTTCTGAAACACTCTTTCTGTAGAAAATGCAAGTGGAGATTCGGAGCGCTAAGAGGGTAATAGTGGAAAAAGGAATGTCTCCAAATATAAACTACACAGAAGCATTGTATGAAACATCCTTCTGTTCTGTGCATTCAACTAACAGAGTTGAACCTTACTGTTGATTGAGCCTTTCTGAAACACTCTTTCTGTAGAAACTGCAATTGGACATTCTGAGCGCTAAGAGGCCTATATTGGGAAAAATAATATCTTCAAATAAAAACTTCACAGAAGCATTGTGTGAAACTTATTTCTGATATGTTCATTAAGCTAACAGAGTTAAACCATACTTTTGATTGCGCAGTTCTGAACACTCTTTCTGTAGAAAATGCAAGTGGACATTCGGAGCGCTAAGAGGGTAATAGTGGAAAAAGGAATATATTCAAATATAAACTACACAGTAGCATTCTGTGAAAATTCTTTCTGTTCTGTGCGTTCAACTAACAGAGTTGAACCTTACTTTTGATTGAGCCGTTCTGACACCCTCTTTCTGTAGAAACGGCAATTTGACATGCTAAGCGCTAAGAGGCCTACATTGGGAAAAAGTATATCTTCAAATAAAAACTACACAGATGCATTCTGTGAAACTTATTTCTGATCTGTAAATTCAGTTAACAGAGATAAAACATATTTTTGATTGAGCAGTTATGAAACACTCTTTTTGTAGAAAATGCAAGTGGAGATTCGGAGCGCTAAGAGGGTAATAGTGGAAAAAGGAATGTCTCCAAATATAAACTACACAGAATCATTCGGTGAAACTTCTTTCTGATCTGTGCATTCAGCTAACAGTGTTAAACCATACTTTTGATTGAGCAGATCTGAACACTCTTTCTGTAGAAAATGCAACTGGACATTTGGAGCGCTAAGAGCGTAGTAGTGGAAAAAGGAATATATTCAAATATAAACTACACAGAAGCATTCTGTGAAACTTCTTTCTGATCTGAGCATTCAGCTAACAGAGTTAAACCATACTTTTGATTGAGCAGTTTTGAAACACTCTGTCTGTAGAAAATGCAACTGGACATTCGTAGCGCTAAATGGGTAATAGTGGAAAAAAGAATATGTTCAAATATAAACTACACAGAAGCATTGTATGAAACTTCTTTCTGTTCTGTGCATTCAACTAACAGAGTTGAACCTTACTTTTGATTGAGCCGTTCTGAAACACTCTTTCTGTAGAAACTGCAATTGGACATTCTGAGCGCTAAGAGGCCTATATTGGGAAAAAGAATGTCTACAAATAAAAACTACACAGAAGAATTGTGTGAAACTTCTTTCTGTTCTGTTTGTTCAACTAAAAGAGTTGAACCTTAGTTTTGATTGAGCCGTTCTGAAACACTCTTTCTGTAGAAAATGCAGGTGGAGATTCGGAGCGCTAAGAGGGTAACAGTGGAAAAAGGAATGTCTCCAAATATAAACTACACAGAATCTTTCTGTGAAACTTCTTTCTGATCTGTGCATTCAGCTAACAGAGTTAAACCATACTTTTGATTGAGCAGATCTGAACACTCTTTCTGTAGAAAATGCAACTGGACATTTGGAGCGCTAAGAGAGTAGTAGTGGAAAAAGGAATATATTCAAATATAAACTACACAGAAGCATTCTGTGAAACTTCTTTCTGATCTGAGCATTCAGCTAACAGAGTTAAACCATACTTTTGATTGAGCTGTTTTGAAACACTCTGTCTGTAGAAAATGCAACTGGACATTCGTAGCGCTAAGTGGGTAATAGTGGAAAAAAGAATATGTTCAAATATAAACTACACAGAAGCATTGTATGAAACTTCTTTCTGTTCTGTGCATTCAACTAACAGAGTTGAACCTTACTTTTGATTGAGCCTTTCTGAAACACTCTTTCTGTAGAAACTGCAATTGGACATTCTGAGCGCTAAGAGGCCTATATTGGGAAAAATAATATCTTCAAATAAAAACTTCACAGGAGCATTGTGTGAAACTTATTTCTGATATGTTAATTAAGCTAACAGAGTTAAACCATACTTTTGATTGCGCAGTTCTGAACACTCTTTCTGTAGAAAATGCAAGTGGACATTCGGAGCGCTAAGAGGGTAATAGTGGAAAAAGGAATATATTCAAATATAAACTACACAGTAGCATTCTGTGAAAATTCTTTCTGTTCTGTGCGTTCAACTAACAGACTTGAACCTTACTTTTGATTGAGCCGTTCTGAAACACTCTTTCTGTAGAAACTGCAATTTGACATGCTAAGCTCTAAGAGGCCTACATTGGGAAAAAGAATATCTTCAAATAAAAACTACACAGATGCATTCTGTGAAACTTATTTCTGATCTGTAAATTCAGTTAACAGAGATAAAACATATTTTTGATTGAGCAGTTATGAAACACTCTTTTTGTAGAAAATGCAAGTGGAGATTCGGAGCGCTAAGAGGGTAATAGTGGAAAAAGGAATGTCTTCAAATATAAACTACACAGAATCATTCGGTGAAACTTCTTTCTGATCTGTGCATTCAGCTAACAGAGTTAAACCATACTTTTGATTGAGCAGATCTGAACAATCTTTCTGTAGAAAATGCAACTGGACATTTGGAGCGCTAAGAGCGTAGTAGTGGAAAAAGGAATATATTCAAATATAAACTACACAGAAGCATTCTGTGAAACTTCTTTCTGATCTGAGCATTCAGCTAACAGAGTTAAACCATACTTTTGATTGAGCAGTTTTGAAACACTCGGTCTGTAGAAAATGCAACTGGACATTCGTAGCGCTAAGTGGGTAATGGTGGAAAAAAGAATATGTTCAAATATAAACTACACAGAAGCATTGTATGAAACTTCTTTCTGTTCTGTGCATTCAACTAACAGAGTTGAACCTTACTTTTGATTGAGCCGTTCTGAAACACTCTTTCTGTAGAAACTGCAATTGGACATTCTGAGCGCTAAGAGGCCTATATTGGGAAAAAGAATGTGAACAAATAAAAACTACACAGAAGAATTGTGTGAAACTTCTTTCTGTTCTGTTTGTTCAACGAAAAGAGTTGAACCTTAGTTTTGATTGAGCCGTTCTGAAACACTCTTTCTGTAGAAAATGCAAGTGGAGATTCGGAGCGCTAAGAGGGTAATAGTGGAAAAAGGAATGTCTCCAAATATAAACTACACAGAATCATTCTGTGAAATTTCTTTCTGATCTCTGCATTCAGCTAACAGAGTTAAACCATACTTTTGATTGAGCAGATCTGAACACTCTTTCTGTAGAAAATGCAACTGGACATTTGGAGCGCTAAGAGAGTAGTAGTGGAAAAAGGAATATATTCAAATATAAACTACACAGAAGCATTCTGTGAAACTTCTTTCTGATCTGAGCATTCAGCTAACAGAGTTAAACCATACTTTTGATTGAGCAGTTTTGAAACACTCTGTCTGTAGAAAATGCAACTGGACATTCGTAGCGCTAAGTGGGTAATAGTGGAAAAAAGAATATGTTCAAATATAAACTACACAGAAGCATTGTATGAAACTTCTTTCTGTTCTGTGCATTCAACTAACAGAGTTGAACCTTACTGTTGATTGAGCCTTTCTGAAACACTCTTTCTGTAGAAACTGCAATTGGACATTCTGAGCGCTAAGAGGCCTATATTGGGAAAAATTATATCTTCAAATAAAAACTACACAGAAGCATTGTGTGAAACTTATTTCTGATATGTTCATTAAGCTAACAGAGTTAAAGCATACTTTTGATTGCGCAGTTCTGAACACTCTTTCTGTAGAAAATGCAAGTGGACATTCGGAGCGCTAAGAGGGTAATAGTGGAAAAAGGAATATATTCAAATATAAACTACACAGTAGCATTCTGTGAAAATTCTTTCTGTTCTGTGCGTTCAACTAACAGAGATGAACCTTACTTTTGATTGAGCCGTTCTGAAACACTCTTTCTGTAGAAACTGCAATTGGACATGCTAAGCGCTAAGAGGCCTACATTGGGAAAAAGAATATCTTCAAATAAAAACTTCACAGATGCATTCTGTGAAACTTATTTCTGATCTGTAAATTCAGTTAACAGAGATAAAACATATTTTTGATTGAGTAGTTATGAAACACTCTTTTTGTAGAAAATGCAAGTGGAGATTCGGAGCGCTAAGAGGGTAATAGTGGAAAAAGGAATGTCTTCAAATATAAACTACACAGAATCATTCGGTGAAACTTCTTTCTGATCTGTGCATTCAGCTAACAGAGTTAAACCATACTTTTGATTGAGCAGATCTGAACACTCTTTCTGTAGAAAATGCAACTGGACATTTTGAGCGCTAAGAGCGTAGTAGTGGAAAAAGGAATATATTCAAATATAAACTACACAGAAGCATTCTGTGAAACTTCTTTCTGATCTGAGCATTCAGCTAACAGAGTTAAACCATACTTTTGATTGAGCAGTTTTGAAACACTCTGTCTGTAGAAAATGCAACTGGACATTCGTAGCGCTAAGTGGGTAATAGTGGAAAAAAGAATATGTTCAAATATAAACTACACAGAAGCATTGTATGAAACATCTTTCTGTTCTGTGCATTCAACTAACAGAGTTGAACCTTACTTTTGATTGAGCCGTTCTGAAACACTCTTTCTGTAGAAACTGCAATTGGACATTCTGAGCGCTAAGAGGCCTATATTGGGAAAAAGAATGTCTACAAATAAAAACTACACAGAAGAATTGTGTGAAACTTCTTTCTGTTCTGTTTGTTCAACTAAAAGAGTTGAACCTTAGTTTTGATTGAGCCGTTCTGAAACACTCTTTCTGTAGAAAATGCAAGTGGAGATTCGGAGCGCTAAGAGGGTAACAGTGGAAAAAGGAATGTCTCCAAATATAAACTACACAGAATCATTCTGTGAAACTTCTTTCTGATCTGTGCATTCAGCTAACAGAGTTAAACCATACTTTTGATTGAGCAGATCTGAACACTCTTTCTGTAGAAAATGCAACTGGACATTTGGAGCTCTAAGAGAGTAGTAGTGGAAAAAGGAATATATTCAAATATAAACTACACAGAAGCATTCTGTGAAACTTCTTTCTGATCTGAGCATTCAGCTAACAGAGTTAAACCATACTTTTGATTGAGCAGTTTTGAAACACTCTGTCTGTAGAAAATGCAACTGGACATTCGTAGCGCTAAGTGGGTAATAGTGGAAAAAAGAATATGTTCAAATATAAACTACACAGAAGCATTGTATGAAACTTCTTTCTGTTCTGTGCATTCAACTATCAGAGTTGAACCTTACTTTTGATTGAGCCTTTCTGAAACACTCTTTCTGTAGTAACTGCAATTGGACATTCTGAGCGCTAAGAGGCCTATATTGGGAAAAATAATATCTTCAAATAAAAACTTCACAGAAGCATTGTGTGAAACTTATTTCTGATATGTTCATTAAGCTAACAGAGTTAAACCATACTTTTGATTGCGCAGTTCTGAACACTCTTTCTGTAGAAAATGCAAGTGGACATTCGGAGCGCTAAGAGGGTAATAGTGGAAAAAGGAATATATTCAAATATAAACTACACAGTAGCATTCTGTGAAAATTCTTTCTGTTCTGTGCGTTCAACTAACAGAGTTGAACCTTACTTTTGATTGAGCCGTTCTGACACACTCTTTCTGTAGTAACGGCAATTTGACATGCTAAGCGCTAAGAGGCCTACATTGGGAAAAAGAATATCTTCAAATAAAAACTACACAGATGCATTCTGTGAAACTTATTTCTGATCTGTAAATTCAGTTAACAGAGATAAAACATATTTTTGATTGAGCAGTTATGAAACACTCTTTTTGTAGAAAATGCAAGTGGAGATTCGGAGCGCTAAGAGGGTAATAGTGGAAAAAGGAATGTCTTCAAATATAAACTACACAGAATCATTGGGTGAAACTTCTTTCTGATCTGTGCATTCAGCTAACAGAGTTAAACCATACTTTTGATTGAGCAGATCTGAACACTCTTTCTGTAGAAAATGCAACTGGACATTTGGAGCGCTAAGAGCGTAGTAGTGGAAAAAGGAATATATTCAAATATAAACTACACAGAAGCATTCTGTGAAACTTCTTTCTGATCTGAGCATTCAGCTAACAGAGTTAAACCATACTTTTGATTGAGCAGTTTTGAAACACTCTGTCTGTAGAAAATGCAACTGGACATTCGTAGCGCTAAGTGGGTAATAGTGGAAAAAAGAATATGTTCAAATATAAACTACACAGAGGCATTGTATGAAACTTCTTTCTGTTCTGTGCATTCAACTAACAGAGTTGAACCTTACTTTTGATTGAGCCGTTCTGAAACACTCTTTCTGTAGAAACTGCAATTGGACATTCTGAGCGCTAAGAGGCCTATATTGGGAAAAAGAATGTCTACAAATAAAAACTACACAGAAGAATTGTGTGAAACTTCTTTCTGTTCTGTTTGTTCAACTAAAAGAGTTGAACCTTAGTTTTGATTGAGCCGTTCTGAAACACTCTTTCTGTAGAAAATGCAAGTGGAGATTCGGAGCGCTAAGAGGGTAACAGTGGAAAAAGGAATGTCTCCAAATATAAACTACACAGAATCATTCTGTGAAACTTCTTTCTGATCTGTGCATTCAGCTAACAGAGTTAAACCATACTTTTGATTGAGCAGATCTGAACACTCTTTCTGTAGAAAATGCAACTGGACATTTGGAGCGCTAAGAGAGTAGTAGTGGAAAAAGGAATATATTCAAATATAAACTACACAGAAGCATTCTGTGAAACTTCTTTCTGATCTGAGCATTCAGCTAACAGAGTTAAACCATACTTTTGATTGAGCAGTTTTGAAACACTCTG
Source organism: Symphalangus syndactylus (assembly GCF_028878055.3). Lineage (NCBI taxonomy): Eukaryota > Metazoa > Chordata > Mammalia > Primates > Hylobatidae > Symphalangus > Symphalangus syndactylus. The sequence goes on along the minus strand of NC_072447.2, from coordinate 12,889,424 downwards.
TCTGTAGAAAATGCAACTGGACATTCGTAGCGCTAAGTGGGTAATAGTGGAAAAAAGAATATGTTCAAATATAAACTACACAGAGGCATTGTATGAAACTTCTTTCTGTTCTGTGCATTCAACTAACAGAGTTGAACCTTACTTTTGATTGAGCCGTTCTGAAACACTCTTTCTGTAGAAACTGCAATTGGACATTCTGAGCGCTAAGAGGCCTATATTGGGAAAAAGAATGTCTACAAATAAAAACTACACAGAAGAATTGTGTGAAACTTCTTTCTGTTCTGTTTGTTCAACTAAAAGAGTTGAACCTTAGTTTTGATTGAGCCGTTCTGAAACACTCTTTCTGTAGAAAATGCAAGTGGAGATTCGGAGCGCTAAGAGGGTAACAGTGGAAAAAGGAATGTCTCCAAATATAAACTACACAGAATCATTCTGTGAAACTTCTTTCTGATCTGTGCATTCAGCTAACAGAGTTAAACCATACTTTTGATTGAGCAGATCTGAACACTCTTTCTGTAGAAAATTCAACTGGACATTTGGAGCGCTAAGAGAGTAGTAGTGGAAAAAGGAATATATTCAAATATAAACTACACAGAATCATTCTGTGAAACTTCTTTCTGATCTGAGCATTCAGCTAACAGAGTTAAAAAATACTTTTGATTGAGCAGTTTTGAAACACTCTGTGTGTAGAAAATGTAACTGGACATTCGTAGCGCTAAGTGGGTAATAGTGGAAAAAAGAATATGTTCAAATATAAACTACACAGAAGCATTGTATGAAACTTCTTTCTGTTCTGTGCATTCAACTAACAGAGTTGAACCTTACTTTTGATTGAGCCGTTCTGAAACACTCTTTCTGTAGAAACTGCAATTGGACATTCTGAGCGCTAAGAGGCCTATATTGGGAAAAAGAATGTCTACAAATAAAAACTACACAGAAGAATTGTGTGAAACTTCTTTCTGTTCTGTTTGTTCAACTAAAAGAGTTGAACCTTAGTTTTGATTGAGCCGTTCTGAAACACTCTTTCTGTAGAAAATGCAAGTGGAGATTCGGAGCGCTAAGAGGGTAACAGTGGAAAAAGGAATGTCTCCAAATATAAACTACACAGAATCATTCTGTGAAACTTCTTTCTGATCTGTGCATTCAGCTAACAGAGTTAAACCATACTTTTGATTGCGCAGTTCTGAACACTCTTTCTGTAGAAAATGTAAGTGGACATTCGGAGCGCTAAGAGGGTAATAGTGGAAAAAGGAATATATTCAAATATAAACTACACAGTAGCATTCTGTGAAAATTCTTTCTGTTCTGTGCGTTCAACTAACAGAGTTGAACCTTACTTTTGATTGAGCCGTTCTGACACACTCTTTCTGTAGAAACGGCAATTTGACATGCTAAGCGCTAAGAGGCCTACATTGGGAAAAATTATATCTTCAAATAAAAACTACACAGATGCATTCTGTGAAACTTATTTCTGATCTGTAAATTCAGTTAACAGAGATAAAACATATTTTTGATCGAGCAGTTATGAAACACTCTTTTTGTAGAAAATGCAAGTGGAGATTCGGAGCGCTAAGAGGGTAATAGTGGAAAAAGGAATGTCTTCAAATATAAACTACACAGAATCATTCGGTGAAACTTCTTTCTGATCTGTGCATTCAGCTAACAGTGTTAAACCATACTTTTGATTGAGCAGATCTGAACACTCTTTCTGTAGAAAATGCAACTGGACATTTGGAGCGCTAAGAGCGTAGTAGTGGAAAAAGGAATATATTCAAATATAAACTACACAGAAGCATTCTGTGAAACTTCTTTCTGATCTGAGCATTCAGCTAACAGAGTTAAACCATACTTTTGATTGAGCAGTTTTGAAACACTCTGTCTGTAGAAAATGCAACTGGACATTCGTAGCGCTAAATGGGTAATAGTGGAAAAAAGAATATGTTCAAATATAAACTACACAGAAGCATTGTATGAAACTTCTTTCTGTTCTGTGCATTCAACTAACAGAGTTGAACCTTACTTTTGATTGAGCCGTTCTGAAACACTCTTTCTGTAGAAACTGCAATTGGACATTCTGAGCGCTAAGAGGCCTATATTGGGAAAAAGAATGTCTACAAATAAAAACTACACAGAAGAATTGTGTGAAACTTCTTTCTGTTCTGTTTGTTCAACTAAAAGAGTTGAACCTTAGTTTTGATTGAGCCGTTCTGAAACACTCTTTCTGTAGAAAATGCAGGTGGAGATTCGGAGCGCTAAGAGGGTAACAGTGGAAAAAGGAATGTCTCCAAATATAAACTACACAGAATCTTTCTGTGAAACTTCTTTCTGATCTGTGCATTCAGCTAACAGAGTTAAACCATACTTTTGATTGAGCAGATCTGAACACTCTTTCTGTAGAAAATGCAACTGGACATTTGGAGCGCTAAGAGAGTATTAGTGGAAAAAGGAATATATTCAAATATAAACTACACAGAAGCATTCTGTGAAACTTCTTTCTGATCTGAGCATTCAGCTAACAGAGTTAAACCATACTTTTGATTGAGCTGTTTTGAAACACTCTGTCTGTAGAAAATGCAACTGGACATTCGTAGCGCTAAGTGGGTAATAGTGGAAAAAAGAATATGTTCAAATATAAACTACACAGAAGCATTGTATGAAACTTCTTTCTGTTCTGTGCATTCAACTAACAGAGTTGAACCTTACTTTTGATTGAGCCTTTCTGAAACACTCTTTCTGTAGAAACTGCAATTGGACATTCTGAGCGCTAAGAGGCCTATATTGGGAAAAATAATATCTTCAAATAAAAACTTCACAGAAGCATTGTGTGAAACTTATTTCTGATATGTTCATTAAGCTAACAGAGTTAAACCATACTTTTGATTGCGCAGTTCTGAACACTCTTTCTGTAGAAAATGCAAGTGGACATTCGGAGCGCTAAGAGGGTAATAGTGGAAAAAGGAATATATTCAAATATAAACTACACAGTAGCATTCTGTGAAAATTCTTTCTGTTCTGTGCGTTCAACTAACAGAGTTGAACCTTACTTTTGATTGAGCCGTTCTGACACACTCTTTCTGTAGAAACGGCAATTTGACATGCTAAGCGCTAAGAGGCCTACATTGGGAAAAATTATATCTTCAAATAAAAACTACACAGATGCATTCTGTGAAACTTATTTCTGATCTGTAAATTCAGTTAACAGAGATAAAACATATTTTTGATCGAGCAGTTATGAAACACTCTTTTTGTAGAAAATGCAAGTGGAGATTCGGAGCGCTAAGAGGGTAATAGTGGAAAAAGGAATGTCTTCAAATATAAACTACACAGAATCATTCGGTGAAACTTCTTTCTGATCTGTGCATTCAGCTAACAGTGTTAAACCATACTTTTGATTGAGCAGATCTGAACACTCTTTCTGTAGAAAATGCAACTGGACATTTGGAGCACTAAGAGCGTAGTAGTGGAAAAAGGAATATATTCAAATATAAACTACACAGAAGCATTCTGTGAAACTTCTTTCTGATCTGAGCATTCAGCTAACAGAGTTAAACCATACTTTTGATTGAGCAGTTTTGAAACACTCTGTCTGTAGAAAATGCAACTGGACATTCGTAGCGCTAAATGGGTAATAGTGGAAAAAAGAATATGTTCAAATATAAACTACACAGAAGCATTGTATGAAACTTCTTTCTGTTCTGTGCATTCAACTAACAGAGTTGAACCTTACTTTTGATTGAGCCGTTCTGAAACACTCTTTCTGTAGAAACTGCAATTGGACATTCTGAGCGCTAAGAGGCCTATATTGGGAAAAAGAATGTCTACAAATAAAAACTACACAGAAGAATTGTGTGAAACTACTTTCTGTTCTGTTTGTTCAACTAAAAGAGTTGAACCTTAGTTTTGATTGAGCCGTTCTGAAACACTCTTTCTGTAGAAAATGCAGGTGGAGATTCGGAGCGCTAAGAGGGTAACAGTGGAAAAAGGAATGTCTCCAAATATAAACTACACAGAATCTTTCTGTGAAACTTCTTTCTGATCTGTGCATTCAGCTAACAGAGTTAAACCATACTTTTGATTGAGCAGATCTGAACACTCTTTCTGTAGAAAATGCAACTGGACATTTGGAGCGCTAAGAGAGTAGTAGTGGAAAAAGGAATATATTCAAATATAAACTACACAGAAGCATTCTGTGAAACTTCTTTCTGATCTGAGCATTCAGCTAACAGAGTTAAACCATACTTTTGATTGAGCTGTTTTGAAACACTCTGTCTGTAGAAAATGCAACTGGACATTCGTAGCGCTAAGTGGGTAATAGTGGAAAAAAGAATATGTTCAAATATAAACTACACAGAAGCATTGTATGAAACTTCTTTCTGTTCTGTGCATTCAACTAACAGAGTTGAACCTTACTTTTGATTGAGCCTTTCTGAAACACTCTTTCTGTAGAAACTGCAATTGGACATTCTGAGCGCTAAGAGGCCTATATTGGGAAAAATAATATCTTCAAATAAAAACTTCACAGAAGCATTGTGTGAAACTTATTTCTGATATGTTCATTAAGCTAACAGAGTTAAACCATACTTTTGATTGCGCAGTTCTGAACACTCTTTCTGTAGAAAATGCAAGTGGACATTCGGAGCGCTAAGAGGGTAATAGTGGAAAAAGGAATATATTCAAATATAAACTACACAGTAGCATTCTGTGAAAATTCTTTCTGTTCTGTGCGTTCAACTAACAGAGTTGAACCTTACTTTTGATTGAGCCGTTCTGACACACTCTTTCTGTAGAAACGGCAATTTGACATGCTAAGCGCTAAGAGGCCTACATTGGGAAAAATTATATCTTCAAATAAAAACTACACAGACGCATTCTGTGAAACTTATTTCTGATCTGTAAATTCAGTTAACAGAGATAAAACATATTTTTGATCGAGCAGTTATGAAACACTCTTTTTGTAGAAAATGCAAGTGGAGATTCGGAGCGCTAAGAGGGTAATAGTGGAAAAAGGAATGTCTTCAAATATAAACTACACAGAATCATTCGGTGAAACTTCTTTCTGATCTGTGCATTCAGCTAACAGTGTTAAACCATACTTTTGATTGAGCAGATCTGAACACTCTTTCTGTAGAAAATGCAACTGGACATTTGGAGCGCTAAGAGCGTAGTAGTGGAAAAAGGAATATATTCAAATATAAACTACACAGAAGCATTCTGTGAAACTTCTTTCTGATCTGAGCATTCAGCTAACAGAGTTAAACCATACTTTTGATTGAGCAGTTTTGAAACACTCTGTCTGTAGAAAATGCAACTGGACATTCGTAGCGCTAAATGGGTAATAGTGGAAAAAAGAATATGTTCAAATATAAACTACACAGAAGCATTGTATGAAACTACTTTCTGTTCTGTGCATTCAACTAACAGAGTTGAACCTTACTTTTGATTGAGCCGTTCTGAAACACTCTTTCTGTAGAAACTGCAATTGGACATTCTGAGCGCTAAGAGGCCTATATTGGGAAAAAGAATGTCTACAAATAAAAACTACACAGAAGAATTGTGTGAAACTTCTTTCTGTTCTGTTTGTTCAACTAAAAGAGTTGAACCTTAGTTTTGATTGAGCCGTTCTGAAACACTCTTTCTGTAGAAAATGCAGGTGGAGATTCGGAGCGCTAAGAGGGTAACAGTGGAAAAAGGAATGTCTCCAAATATAAACTACACAGAATCTTTCTGTGAAACTTCTTTCTGATCTGTGCATTCAGCTAACAGAGTTAAACCATACTTTTGATTGAGCAGATCTGAACACTCTTTCTGTAGAAAATGCAACTGGACATTTGGAGCGCTAAGAGAGTAGTAGTGGAAAAAGGAATATATTCAAATATAAACTACACAGAAGCATTCTGTGAAACTTCTTTCTGATCTGAGCATTCAGCTAACAGAGTTAAACCATACTTTTGATTGACCTGTTTTGAAACACTCTGTCTGTAGAAAATGCAACTGGACATTCGTAGCGCTAAGTGGGTAATAGTGGAAAAAAGAATATGTTCAAATATAAACTACACAGAAGCATTGTATGAAACTTCTTTCTGTTCTGTGCATTCAACTAACAGAGTTGAACCTTACTTTTGATTGAGCCTTTCTGAAACACTCTTTCTGTAGAAACTGCAATTGGACATTCTGAGCGCTAAGAGGCCTATATTGGGAAAAATAATATCTTCAAATAAAAACTTCACAGAAGCATTGTGTGAAACTTATTTCTGATATGTTCATTAAGCTAACAGAGTTAAACCATACTTTTGATTGCGCAGTTCTGAACACTCTTTCTGTAGAAAATGCAAGTGGACATTCGGAGCGCTAATAGGGTAATAGTGGAAAAAGGAATATATTCAAATATAAACTACACAGTAGCATTCTGTGAAAATTCTTTCTGTTCTGTGCGTTCAACTAACAGAGTTGAACCTTACTTTTGATTGAGCCGTTCTGACACACTCTTTCTGTAGAAACGGCAATTTGACATGCTAAGCGCTAAGAGGCCTACATTGGGAAAAATTATATCTTCAAATAAAAACTACACAGATGCATTCTGTGAAACTTATTTCTGATCTGTAAATTCAGTTAACGGAGATAAAACATATTTTTGATCGAGCAGTTATGAAACACTCTTTTTGTAGAAAATGCAAGTGGAGATTCGGAGCGCTAAGAGGGTAATAGTGGAAAAAGGAATGTCTTCAAATATAAACTACACAGAATCATTCGGTGAAACTTCTTTCTGATCTGTGCATTCAGCTAACAGTGTTAAACCATACTTTTGATTGAGCAGATCTGAACACTCTTTCTGTAGAAAATGCAACTGGACATTTGGAGCGCTAAGAGCGTAGTAGTGGAAAAAGGAATATATTCAAATATAAACTACACAGAAGCATTCTGTGAAACTTCTTTCTGATCTGAGCATTCAGCTAACAGAGTTAAACCATACTTTTGATTGAGCAGTTTTGAAACACTCTGTCTGTAGAAAATGCAACTGGACATTCGTAGCGCTAAATGGGTAATAGTGGAAAAAAGAATATGTTCAAATATAAACTACACAGAAGCATTGTATGAAACTTCTTTCTGTTCTGTGCATTCAACTAACAGAGTTGAACCTTACTTTTGATTGAGCCGTTCTGAAACACTCTTTCTGTAGAAACTGCAATTGGACATTCTGAGCGCTAAGAGGCCTATATTGGGAAAAAGAATGTCTACAAATAAAAACTACACAGAAGAATTGTGTGAAACTTCTTTCTGTTCTGTTTGTTCAACTAAAAGAGTTGAACCTTAGTTTTGATTGAGCCGTTCTGAAACACTCTTTCTGTAGAAAATGCAGGTGGAGATTCGGAGCGCTAAGAGGGTAACAGTGGAAAAAGGAATGTCTCCAAATATAAACTACACAGAATCTTTCTGTGAAACTTCTTTCTGATCTGTGCATTCAGCTAACAGAGTTAAACCATACTTTTGATTGAGCAGATCTGAACACTCTTTCTGTAGAAAATGCAACTGGACATTTGGAGCGCTAAGAGAGTAGTAGTGGAAAAAGGAATATATTCAAATATAAACTACACAGAAGCATTCTGTGAAACTTCTTTCTGATCTGAGCATTCAGCTAACAGAGTTAAACCATACTTTTGATTGAGCTGTTTTGAAACACTCTGTCTGTAGAAAATGCAACTGGACATTCGTAGCGCTAAGTGGGTAATAGTGGAAAAAAGAATATGTTCAAATATAAACTACACAGAAGCATTGTATGAAACTTCTTTCTGTTCTGTGCATTCAACTAACAGAGTTGAACCTTACTTTTGATTGAGCCTTTCTGAAACACTCTTTCTGTAGAAACTGCAATTGGACATTCTGAGCGCTAAGAGGCCTATATTGGGAAAAATAATATCTTCAAATAAAAACTTCACAGAAGCATTGTGTGAAACTTATTTCTGATATGTTCATTAAGCTAACAGAGTTAAACCATACTTTTGATTGCGCAGTTCTGAACACTCTTTCTGTAGAAAATGCAAGTGGACATTCGGAGCGCTAAGAGGGTAATAGTGGAAAAAGGAATATATTCAAATATAAACTACACAGTAGCATTCTGTGAAAATTCTTTCTGTTCTGTGCGTTCAACTAACAGAGTTGAACCTTACTTTTGATTGAGCCGTTCTGACACACTCTTTCTGTAGAAACGGCAATTTGACATGCTAAGCGCTAAGAGGCCTACATTGGGAAAAATTATATCTTCAAATAAAAACTAAACAGATGCATTCTGTGAAACTTATTTCTGATCTGTAAATTCAGTTAACGGAGATAAAACATATTTTTGATCGAGCAGTTATGAAACACTCTTTTTGTAGAAAATGCAAGTGGAGATTCGGAGCGCTAAGAGGGTAATAGTGGAAAAAGGAATGTCTTCAAATATAAACTACACAGAATCATTCGGTGAAACTTCTTTCTGATCTGTGCATTCAGCTAACAGTGTTAAACCATACTTTTGATTGAGCAGATCTGAACACTCTTTCTGTAGAAAATGCAACTGGACATTTGGAGCGCTAAGAGCGTAGTAGTGGAAAAAGGAATATATTCAAATATAAACTACACAGAAGCATTCTGTGAAACTTCTTTCTGATCTGAGCATTCAGCTAACAGAGTTAAACCATACTTTTGATTGAGCAGTTTTGAAACACTCTGTCTGTAGAAAATGCAACTGGACATTCGTAGCGCTAAATGGGTAATAGTGGAAAAAAGAATATGTTCAAATATAAACTACACAGAAGCATTGTATGAAACTTCTTTCTGTTCTGTGCATTCAACTAACAGAGTTGAACCTTACTTTTGATTGAGCCGTTCTGAAACACTCTTTCTGTAGAAACTGCAATTGGACATTCTGAGCGCTAAGAGGCCTATATTGGGAAAAAGAATGTCTACAAATAAAAACTACACAGAAGAATTGTGTGAAACTTCTTTCTGTTCTGTTTGTTCAACTAAAAGAGTTGAACCTTAGTTTTGATTGAGCCGTTCTGAAACACTCTTTCTGTAGAAAATGCAGGTGGAGATTCGGAGCGCTAAGAGGGTAACAGTGGAAAAAGGAATGTCTCCAAATATAAACTACACAGAATCTTTCTGTGAAACTTCTTTCTGATCTGTGCATTCAGCTAACAGAGTTAAACCATACTTTTGATTGAGCAGATCTGAACACTCTTTCTGTAGAAAATGCAACTGGACATTTGGAGCGCTAAGAGAGTAGTAGTGGAAAAAGGAATATATTCAAATATAAACTACACAGAAGCATTCTGTGAAACTTCTTTCTGATCTGAGCATTCAGCTAACAGAGTTAAACCATACTTTTGATTGACCTGTTTTGAAACACTCTGTCTGTAGAAAATGCAACTGGACATTCGTAGCGCTAAGTGGGTAATAGTGGAAAAAAGAATATGTTCAAATATAAACTACACAGAAGCATTGTATGAAACTTCTTTCTGTTCTGTGCATTCAACTAACAGAGTTGAACCTTACTTTTGATTGAGCCTTTCTGAAACACTCTTTCTGTAGAAACTGCAATTGGACATTCTGAGCGCTAAGAGGCCTATATTGGGAAAAATAATATCTTCAAATAAAAACTTCACAGAAGCATTGTGTGAAACTTATTTCTGATATGTTCATTAAGCTAACAGAGTTAAACCATACTTTTGATTGCGCAGTTCTGAACACTCTTTCTGTAGAAAATGCAAGTGGACATTCGGAGCGCTAATAGGGTAATAGTGGAAAAAGGAATATATTCAAATATAAACTACACAGTAGCATTCTGTGAAAATTCTTTCTGTTCTGTGCGTTCAACTAACAGAGTTGAACCTTACTTTTGATTGAGCCGTTCTGACACACTCTTTCTGTAGAAACGGCAATTTGACATGCTAAGCGCTAAGAGGCCTACATTGGGAAAAATTATATCTTCAAATAAAAACTACACAGATGCATTCTGTGAAACTTATTTCTGATCTGTAAATTCAGTTAACGGAGATAAAACATATTTTTGATCGAGCAGTTATGAAACACTCTTTTTGTAGAAAATGCAAGTGGAGATTCGGAGCGCTAAGAGGGTAATAGTGGAAAAAGGAATGTCTTCAAATATAAACTACACAGAATCATTCGGTGAAACTTCTTTCTGATCTGTGCATTCAGCTAACAGTGTTAAACCATACTTTTGATTGAGCAGATCTGAACACTCTTTCTGTAGAAAATGCAACTGGACATTTGGAGCGCTAAGAGCGTAGTAGTGGAAAAAGGAATATATTCAAATATAAACTACACAGAAGCATTCTGTGAAACTTCTTTCTGATCTGAGCATTCAGCTAACAGAGTTAAACCATACTTTTGATTGAGCAGTTTTGAAACACTCTGTCTGTAGAAAATGCAACTGGACATTCGTAGCGCTAAATGGGTAATAGTGGAAAAAAGAATATGTTCAAATATAAACTACACAGAAGCATTGTATGAAACTTCTTTCTGTTCTGTGCATTCAACTAACAGAGTTGAACCTTACTTTTGATTGAGCCGTTCTGAAACACTCTTTCTGTAGAAACTGCAATTGGACATTCTGAGCGCTAAGAGGCCTATATTGGGAAAAAGAATGTCTACAAATAAAAACTACACAGAAGAATTGTGTGAAACTTCTTTCTGTTCTGTTTGTTCAACTAAAAGAGTTGAACCTTAGTTTTGATTGAGCCGTTCTGAAACACTCTTTCTGTAGAAAATGCAGGTGGAGATTCGGAGCGCTAAGAGGGTAACAGTGGAAAAAGGAATGTCTCCAAATATAAACTACACAGAATCTTTCTGTGAAACTTCTTTCTGATCTGTGCATTCAGCTAACAGAGTTAAACCATACTTTTGATTGAGCAGATCTGAACACTCTTTCTGTAGAAAATGCAACTGGACATTTGGAGCGCTAAGAGAGTAGTAGTGGAAAAAGGAATATATTCAAATATAAACTACACAGAAGCATTCTGTGAAACTTCTTTCTGATCTGAGCATTCAGCTAACAGAGTTAAACCATACTTTTGATTGAGCTGTTTTGAAACACTCTGTCTGTAGAAAATGCAACTGGACATTCGTAGCGCTAAGTGGGTAATAGTGGAAAAAAGAATATGTTCAAATATAAACTACACAGAAGCATTGTATGAAACTTCTTTCTGTTCTGTGCATTCAACTAACAGAGTTGAACCTTACTTTTGATTGAGCCTTTCTGAAACACTCTTTCTGTAGAAACTGCAATTGGACATTCTGAGCGCTAAGAGGCCTATATTGGGAAAAATAATATCTTCAAATAAAAACTTCACAGAAGCATTGTGTGAAACTTATTTCTGATATGTTCATTAAGCTAACAGAGTTAAACCATACTTTTGATTGCGCAGTTCTGAACACTCTTTCTGTAGAAAATGCAAGTGGACATTCGGAGCGCTAAGAGGGTAATAGTGGAAAAAGGAATATATTCAAATATAAACTACACAGTAGCATTCTGTGAAAATTCTTTCTGTTCTGTGCGTTCAACTAACAGAGTTGAACCTTACTTTTGATTGAGCCGTTCTGACACACTCTTTCTGTAGAAACGGCAATTTGACATGCTAAGCGCTAAGAGGCCTACATTGGGAAAAATTATATCTTCAAATAAAAACTACACAGATGCATTCTGTGAAACTTATTTCTGATCTGTAAATTCAGTTAACGGAGATAAAACATATTTTTGATCGAGCAGTTATGAAACACTCTTTTTGTAGAAAATGCAAGTGGAGATTCGGAGCGCTAAGAGGGTAATAGTGGAAAAAGGAATGTCTTCAAATATAAACTACACAGAATCATTCGGTGAAACTTCTTTCTGATCTGTGCATTCAGCTAACAGTGTTAAACCATACTTTTGATTGAGCAGATCTGAACACTCTTTCTGTAGAAAATGCAACTGGACATTTGGAGCGCTAAGAGCGTAGTAGTGGAAAAAGGAATATATTCAAATATAAACTACACAGAAGCATTCTGTGAAACTTCTTTCTGATCTGAGCATTCAGCTAACAGAGTTAAACCATACTTTTGATTGAGCAGTTTTGAAACACTCTGTCTGTAGAAAATGCAACTGGACATTCGTAGCGCTAAATGGGTAATAGTGGAAAAAAGAATATGTTCAAATATAAACTACACAGAAGCATTGTATGAAACTTCTTTCTGTTCTGTGCATTCAACTAACAGAGTTGAACCTTACTTTTGATTGAGCCGTTCTGAAACACTCTTTCTGTAGAAACTGCAATTGGACATTCTGAGCGCTAAGAGGCCTATATTGGGAAAAAGAATGTCTACAAATAAAAACTACACAGAAGAATTGTGTGAAACTTCTTTCTGTTCTGTTTGTTCAACTAAAAGAGTTGAACCTTAGTTTTGATTGAGCCGTTCTGAAACACTCTTTCTGTAGAAAATGCAGTTGGAGATTCGGAGCGCTAAGAGGGTAACAGTGGAAAAAGGAATGTCTCCAAATATAAACTACACAGAATCTTTCTGTGAAACTTCTTTCTGATCTGTGCATTCAGCTAACAGAGTTAAACCATACTTTTGATTGAGCAGATCTGAACACTCTTTCTGTAGAAAATGCAACTGGACATTTGGAGCGCTAAGAGAGTAGTAGTGGAAAAAGGAATATATTCAAATATAAACTACACAGAAGCATTCTGTGAAACTTTTTTCTGATCTGAGCATTCAGCTAACAGAGTTAAACCATACTTTTGATTGAGCTGTTTTGAAACACTCTGTCTGTAGAAAATGCAACTGGACATTCGTAGCGCTAAGTGGGTAATAGTGGAAAAAAGAATATGTTCAAATATAAACTACACAGAAGCATTGTATGAAACTTCTTTCTGTTCTGTGCATTCAACTAACAGAGTTGAACCTTACTTTTGATTGAGCCTTTCTGAAACACTCTTTCTGTAGAAACTGCAATTGGACATTCTGAGCGCTAAGAGGCCTATATTGGGAAAAATAATATCTTCAAATAAAAACTTCACAGAAGCATTGTGTGAAACTTATTTCTGATATGTTCATTAAGCTAACAGAGTTAAACCATACTTTTGATTGCGCAGTTCTGAACACTCTTTCTGTAGAAAATGCAAGTGGACATTCGGAGCGCTAAGAGGGTAATAGTGGAAAAAGGAATATATTCAAATATAAACTACACAGTAGCATTCTGTGAAAATTCTTTCTGTTCTGTGCGTTCAACTAACAGAGTTGAACCTTACTTTTGATTGAGCCGTTCTGACACACTCTTTCTGTAGAAACGGCAATTTGACATGCTAAGCGCTAAGAGGCCTACATTGGGAAAAATTATATCTTCAAATAAAAACTACACAGATGCATTCTGTGAAACTTATTTCTGATCTGTAAATTCAGTTAACGGAGATAAAACATATTTTTGATCGAGCAGTTATGAAACACTCTTTTTGTAGAAAATGCAAGTGGAGATTCGGAGCGCTAAGAGGGTAATAGTGGAAAAAGGAATGTCTTCAAATATAAACTACACAGAATCATTCGGTGAAACTTCTTTCTGATCTGTGCATTCAGCTAACAGTGTTAAACCATACTTTTGATTGAGCAGATCTGAACACTCTTTCTGTAGAAAATGCAACTGGACATTTGGAGCGCTAAGAGCGTAGTAGTGGAAAAAGGAATATATTCAAATATAAACTACACAGAAGCATTCTGTGAAACTTCTTTCTGATCTGAGCATTCAGCTAACAGAGTTAAACCATACTTTTGATTGAGCAGTTTTGAAACACTCTGTCTGTAGAAAATGCAACTGGACATTCGTAGCGCTAAATGGGTAATAGTGGAAAAAAGAATATGTTCAAATATAAACTACACAGAAGCATTGTATGAAACTTCTTTCTGTTCTGTGCATTCAACTAACAGAGTTGAACCTTACTTTTGATTGAGCCGTTCTGAAACACTCTTTCTGTAGAAACTGCAATTGGACATTCTGAGCGCTAAGAGGCCTATATTGGGAAAAAGAATGTCTACAAATAAAAACTACACAGAAGAATTGTGTGAAACTTCTTTCTGTTCTGTTTGTTCAACTAAAAGAGTTGAACCTTAGTTTTGATTGAGCCGTTCTGAAACACTCTTTCTGTAGAAAATGCAGGTGGAGATTCGGAGCGCTAAGAGGGTAACAGTGGAAAAAGGAATGTCTCCAAATATAAACTACACAGAATCTTTCTGTGAAACTTCTTTCTGATCTGTGCATTCAGCTAACAGAGTTAAACCATACTTTTGATTGAGCAGATCTGAACACTCTTTCTGTAGAAAATGCAACTGGACATTTGGAGCGCTAAGAGAGTAGTAGTGGAAAAAGGAATATATTCAAATATAAACTACACAGAAGCATTCTGTGAAACTTCTTTCTGATCTGAGCATTCAGCTAACAGAGTTAAACCATACTTTTGATTGAGCTGTTTTGAAACACTCTGTCTGTAGAAAATGCAACTGGACATTCGTAGCGCTAAGTGGGTAATAGTGGAAAAAAGAATATGTTCAAATATAAACTACACAGAAGCATTGTATGAAACTTCTTTCTGTTCTGTGCATTCAACTAACAGAGTTGAACCTTACTTTTGATTGAGCCTTTCTGAAACACTCTTTCTGTAGAAACTGCAATTGGACATTCTGAGCGCTAAGAGGCCTATATTGGGAAAAATAATATCTTCAAATAAAAACTTCACAGAAGCATTGTGTGAAACTTATTTCTGATATGTTCATTAAGCTAACAGAGTTAAACCATACTTTTGATTGCGCAGTTCTGAACACTCTTTCTGTAGAAAATGCAAGTGGACATTCGGAGCGCTAAGAGGGTAATAGTGGAAAAAGGAATATATTCAAATATAAACTACACAGTAGCATTCTGTGAAAATTCTTTCTGTTCTGTGCGTTCAACTAACAGAGTTGAACCTTACTTTTGATTGAGCCGTTCTGAAACACTCTTTCTGTAGAAACTGCAATTTGACATGCTAAGCGCTAAGAGGCCTACATTGGGAAAAAGAATATCTTCAAATAAAAACTACACAGATGCATTCTGTGAAACTTATTTCTGATCTGTAAATTCAGTTAACAGAGATAAAACATATTTTTGATTGAGCAGTTATGAAACACTCTTTTTGTAGAAAATGCAAGTGGATATTCGGAGCGCTAAGAGGGTAATAGTGGAAAAAGGAATGTCTTCAAATATAAACTACACAGAATCATTCGGTGAAACTTCTTTCTGATCTGTGCATTCAGCTAACAGAGTTAAACCATACTTTTGATTGAGCAGATCTGAACAATCTTTCTGTAGAAAATGCAACTGGACATTTGGAGCGCTAAGAGCGTAGTAGTGGAAAAAGGAATATATTCAAATATAAACTACACAGAAGCATTCTGTGAAACTTCTTTCTGATCTGAGCATTCAGCTAACAGAGTTAAACCATACTTTTGATTGAGCAGTTTTGAAACACTCGGTCTGTAGAAAATGCAACTGGACATTCGTAGCGCTAAGTGGGTAATGGTGGAAAAAAGAATATGTTCAAATATAAACTACACAGAAGCATTGTATGAAACTTCTTTCTGTTCTGTGCATTCAACTAACAGAGTTGAACCTTACTTTTGATTGAGCCGTTCTGAAACACTCTTTCTGTAGAAACTGCAATTGGACATTCTGAGCGCTAAGAGGCCTATATTGGGAAAAAGAATGTGAACAAATAAAAACTACACAGAAGAATTGTGTGAAACTTCTTTCTGTTCTGTTTGTTCAACTAAAAGAGTTGAACCTTAGTTTTGATTGAGCCGTTCTGAAACACTCTTTCTGTAGAAAATGCAAGTGGAGATTCGGAGCGCTAAGAGGGTAATAGTGGAAAAAGGAATGTCTCCAAATATAAACTACACAGAATCATTCTGTGAAACTTCTTTCTGATCTCTGCATTCAGCTAACAGAGTTAAACCATACTTTTGATTGAGCAGATCTGAACACTCTTTCTGTAGAAAATGCAACTGGACATTTGGAGCGCTAAGAGAGTAGTAGTGGAAAAAGGAATATATTCAAATATAAACTACACAGAAGCATTCTGTGAAACTTCTTTCTGATCTGAGCATTCAGCTAACAGAGTTAAACCATACTTTTGATTGAGCAGTTTTGAAACACTCTGTCTGTAGAAAATGCAACTGGACATTCGTAGCGCTAAGTGGGTAATAGTGGAAAAAAGAATATGTTCAAATATAAACTACACAGAAGCATTGTATGAAACTTCTTTCTGTTCTGTGCATTCAACTAACAGAGTTGAACCTTACTGTTGATTGAGCCTTTCTGAAACACTCTTTCTGTAGAAACTGCAATTGGACATTCTGAGCGCTAAGAGGCCTATATTGGGAAAAATTATATCTTCAAATAAAAACTACACAGAAGCCTTGTGTGAAACTTATTTCTGATATGTTCATTAAGCTAACAAAGTTAAACCATACTTTTGATTGCGCAGTTCTGAACACTCTTTCTGTAGAAAATGCAAGTGGACATTCGGAGCGCTAAGAGGGTAATAGTGGAAAAAGGAATATATTCAAATATAAACTACACAGTAGCATTCTGTGAAAATTCCTTCTGTTCTGTGCGTTCAACTAACAGAGTTGAACCTTACTTTTGATTGAGCCGTTCTGAAACACTCTTTCTGTAGAAACTGCAATTGGACATGCTAAGCGCTAAGAGGCCTACATTGGGAAAAAGAATATCTTCAAATAAAAACTTCACAGATGCATTCTGTGAAACTTATTTCTGATCTGTAAATTCAGTTAACAGAGATAAAACATATTTTTGATTGAGTAGTTATGAAACACTCTTTTTGTAGAAAATGCAAGTGGAGATTCGGAGCGCTAAGAGGGTAATAGTGGAAAAAGGAATGTCTTCAAATATAAACTACACAGAATCATTCGGTGAAACTTCTTTCTGATCTGTGCATTCAGCTAACAGAGTTAAACCATACTTTTGATTGAGCAGATCTGAACACTCTTTCTGTAGAAAATGCAACTTGACATTTGGAGCGCTAAGAGAGTAGTAGTGGAAAAAGGAATATATTCAAATATAAACTACACAGAAGCATTCTGTGAAACTTCTTTCTGATCTGAGCATTCAGCTAACAGAGTTAAACCATACTTTTGATTGAGCAGTTTTGAAACACTCTGTCTGTAGAAAATGCAACTGGACATTCGTAGCGCTAAGTGGGTAATAGTGGAAAAAAGAATATGTTCAAATATAAACTACACAGAAGCATTGTATGAAACATCTTTCTGTTCTGTGCATTCAACTAACAGAGTTGAACCTTACTTTTGATTGAGCCGTTCTGAAACACTCTTTCTGTAGAAACTGCAATTGGACATTCTGAGTGCTAAGAGGCCTATATTGGGAAATAGAATGTCTACAAATAAAAACTACACAGAAGAATTGTGTGAAACTTCTTTCTGTTCTGTTTGTTCTACTAAAAGATTTGAACCTTAGTTTTGATTGAGCCGTTCTGAAACACTCTTTCTGTAGAAAATGCAAGTGGAGATTCGGAGCGCTAAGAGGGTAACAGTGGAAAAAGGAATGTCTCCAAATATAAACTACACAGAATCATTCTGTGAAACTTCTTTCTGATCTGTGCATTCAGCTAACAGAGTTAAACCATACTTTTGATTGAGCAGATCTGAACACTCTTTCTGTAGAAAATGCAACTGGACATTTGGAGCGCTAAGAGAGTAGTAGTGGAAAAAGGAATATATTCAAATATAAACTACACAGAAGCATTCTGTGAAACTTCTTTCTGATCTGAGCATTCAGCTAACAGAGTTAAACCATACTTTTGATTGAGCAGTTTTGAAACACTCTGTCTGTAGAAAATGCAACTGGACATTCGTAGCGCTAAGTGGGTAATAGTGGAAAAAAGAATATGTTCAAATATAAACTACACAGAAGCATTGTATGAAACTTCTTTCTGTTCTGTGCATTCAACTAACAGAGTTGAACCTTACTTTTGATTGAGCCTTTCTGAAACACTCTTTCTGTAGTAACTGCAATTGGACATTCTGAGCGCTAAGAGGCCTATATTGGGAAAAATAATATCTTCAAATAAAAACTTCACAGAAGCATTGTGTGAAACTTATTTCTGATATGTTCATTAAGCTAACAGAGTTAAACCATACTTTTGATTGCGCAGTTCTGAACACTCTTTCTGTAGAAAATGCAAGTGGACATTCGGAGCGCTAAGAGGGTAATAGTGGAAAAAGGAATATATTCAAATATAAACTACACAGTAGCATTCTGTGAAAATTCTTTCTGTTCTGTGCGTTCAACTAACAGAGTTGAACCTTACTTTTGATTGAGCCGTTCTGACACACTCTTTCTGTAGAAACGGCAATTTGACATGCTAAGCGCTAAGAGGCCTACATTGGGAAAAAGAATATCTTCAAATAAAAACTACACAGATGCATTCTGTGAAACTTATTTCTGATCTGTAAATTCAGTTAACAGAGATAAAACATATTTTTGATTGAGCAGTTATGAAACACTCTTTTTGTAGAAAATGCAAGTGGAGATTCGGAGCGCTAAGAGGGTAATAGTGGAAAAAGGAATGTCTTCAAATATAAACTACACAGAATCATTCGGTGAAACTTCTTTCTGATCTGTGCATTCAGCTAACAGAGTTAAACCATACTTTTGATTGAGCAGATCTGAACACTCTTTCTGTAGAAAATGCAACTGGACATTTGGAGCGCTAAGAGCGTAGTAGTGGAAAAAGGAATATATTCAAATATAAACTACACAGAAGCATTCTGTGAAACTTCTTTCTGATCTGAGCATTCAGCTAACAGAGTTAAACCATACATTTGATTGAGCAGTTTTGAAACACTCTGTCTGTAGAAAATGCAACTGGACATTCGTAGCGCTAAGTGGGTAATAGTGGAAAAAAGAATATGTTCAAATATAAACTACACAGAGGCATTGTATGAAACTTCTTTCTGTTCTGTGCATTCAACTAACAGAGTTGAACCTTACTTTTGATTGAGCCGTTCTGAAACACTCTTTCTGTAGAAACTGCAATTGGACATTCTGAGCGCTAAGAGGCCTATATTGGGAAAAAGAATGTCTACAAATAAAAACTACACAGAAGAATTGTGTGAAACTTCTTTCTGTTCTGTTTGTTCAACTAAAAGAGTTGAACCTTAGTTTTGATTGAGCCGTTCTGAAACACTCTTTCTGTAGAAAATGCAAGTGGAGATTCGGAGCGCTAAGAGGGTAACAGTGGAAAAAGGAATGTCTCCAAATATAAACTACACAGAATCATTCTGTGAAACTTCTTTCTGATCTGTGCATTCAGCTAACAGAGTTAAACCATACTTTTGATTGAGCAGATCTGAACACTCTTTCTGTAGAAAATGCAACTGGACATTTGGAGCGCTAAGAGAGTAGTAGTGGAAAAAGGAATATATTCAAATATAAACTACACAGAAGCATTCTGTGAAACTTCTTTCTGATCTGAGCATTCAGCTAACAGAGTTAAACCATACTTTTGATTGAGCAGTTTTGAAACACTCTGTCTGTAGAAAATGCAACTGGACATTCGTAGCGCTAAGTGGGTAATAGTGGAAAAAAGAATATGTTCAAATATAAACTACACAGAAGCATTGTATGAAACTTCTTTCTGTTCTGTGCATTCAACTAACAGAGTTGAACCTTACTTTTGATTGAGCCTTTCTGAAACACTCTTTCTGTAGAAACTGCAATTGGACATTCTGAGCGCTAAGAGGCCTATATTGGGAAAAATAATATCTTCAAATAAAAACTTCACAGAAGCATTGTGTGAAACTTATTTCTGATATGTTCATTAAGCTAACAGAGTTAAACCATACTTTTGATTGCGCAGTTCTGAACACTCTTTCTGTAGAAAATGCAAGTGGACATTCGGAGCGCTAAGAGGGTAATAGTGGAAAAAGGAATATATTCAAATATAAACTACACAGTAGCATTCTGTGAAAATTCTTTCTGTTCTGTGCGTTCAACTAACAGAGTTGAACCTTACTTTTGATTGAGCCGTTCTGACACACTCTTTCTGTAGAAACGGCAATTTGACATGCTAAGCGCTAAGAGGCCTACATTGGGAAAAAGAATATCTTCAAATAAAAACTACACAGATGCATTCTGTGAAACTTATTTCTGATCTGTAAATTCAGTTAACAGAGATAAAACATATTTTTGATTGAGCAGTTATGAAACACTCTTTTTGTAGAAAATGCAAGTGGAGATTCGGAGCGCTAAGAGGGTAATAGTGGAAAAAGGAATGTCTACAAATATAAACTACACAGAATCATTCGGTGAAACTTCTTTCTGATCTGTGCATTCAGCTAACAGAGTTAAACCATACTTTTGATTGAGCAGATCTGAACACTCTTTCTGTAGAAAATGCAACTGGACATTTGGAGCGCTAAGAGCGTAGTAGTGGAAAAAGGAATATATTCAAATATAAACTACACAGAAGCATTCTGTGAAACTTCTTTCTGATCTGAGCATTCAGCTAACAGAGTTAAACCATACTTTTGATTGAGCAGTTTTGAAACACTCTGTCTGTAGAAAATGCAACTGGACATTCGTAGCGCTAAATGGGTAATAGTGGAAAAAAGAATATGTTCAAATATAAACTACACAGAAGCATTGTATGAAACTTCTTTCTGTTCTGTGCATTCAACTAACAGAGTTGAACCTTACTTTTGATTGAGCCTTTCTGAAACACTCTTTCTGTAGTAACTGCAATTGGACATTCTGAGCGCTAAGAGGCCTATATTGGGAAAAATAATATCTTCAAATAAAAACTTCACAGAAGCATTGTGTGAAACTTATTTCTGATATGTTCATTAAGCTAACAGAGTTAAACCATACTTTTGATTGCGCAGTTCTGAACACTCTTTCTGTAGAAAATGCAAGTGGACATTCGGAGCGCTAACAGGGTAATAGTGGAAAAAGGAATATATTCAAATATAAACTACACAGTAGCATTCTGTGAAAATTCTTTCTGTTCTGTGCGTTCAACTAACAGAGTTGAACCTTACTTTTGATTGAGCCGTTCTGACACACTCTTTCTGTAGAAACGGCAATTTGACATGCTAAGCGCTAAGAGGCCTACATTGGGAAAAAGAATATCTTCAAATAAAAACTACACAGATGCATTCTGTGAAACTTATTTCTGATCTGTAAATTCAGTTAACAGAGATAAAACATATTTTTGATTGAGCAGTTATGAAACACTCTTTTTGTAGAAAATGCAAGTGGAGATTCGGAGCGCTAAGAGGGTAATAGTGGAAAAAGGAATGTCTTCAAATATAAACTACACAGAATCATTCGGTGAAACTTCTTTCTGATCTGTGCATTCAGCTAACAGAGTTAAACCATACTTTTGATTGAGCAGATCTGAACACTCTTTCTGTAGAAAATGCAACTGGACATTTGGAGCGCTAAGAGCGTAGTAGTGGAAAAAGGAATATATTCAAATATAAACTACACAGAAGCATTCTGTGAAACTTCTTTCTGATCTGAGCATTCAGCTAACAGAGTTAAACCATACATTTGATTGAGCAGTTTTGAAACACTCTGTCTGTAGAAAATGCAACTGGACATTCGTAGCGCTAAGTGGGTAATAGTGGAAAAAAGAATATGTTCAAATATAAACTACACAGAGGCATTGTATGAAACTTCTTTCTGTTCTGTGCATTCAACTAACAGAGTTGAACCTTACTTTTGATTGAGCCGTTCTGAAACACTCTTTCTGTAGAAACTGCAATTGGACATTCTGAGCGCTAAGAGGCCTATATTGGGAAAAAGAATGTCTACAAATAAAAACTACACAGAAGAATTGTGTGAAACTTCTTTCTGTTCTGTTTGTTCAACTAAAAGAGTTGAACCTTAGTTTTGATTGAGCCGTTCTGAAACACTCTTTCTGTAGAAAATGCAAGTGGAGATTCGGAGCGCTAAGAGGGTAACAGTGGAAAAAGGAATGTCTCCAAATATAAACTACACAGAATCATTCTGTGAAACTTCTTTCTGATATGTGCATTCAGCTAACAGAGTTAAACCATACTTTTGATTGAGCAGATCTGAACACTCTTTCTGTAGAAAATGCAACTGGACATTTGGAGCGCTAAGAGAGTAGTAGTGGAAAAAGGAATATATTCAAATATAAACTACACAGAAGCATTCTGTGAAACTTCTTTCTGATCTGAGCATTCAGCTAACAGAGTTAAACCATACTTTTGATTGAGCAGTTTTGAAACACTCTGTCTGTAGAAAATGCAACTGGACATTCGTAGCGCTAAGTGGGTAATAGTGGAAAAAAGAATATGTTCAAATATAAACTACACAGAAGCATTGTATGAAACTTCTTTCTGTTCTGTGCATTCAACTAACAGAGTTGAACCTTACTTTTGATTGAGCCTTTCTGAAACACTCTTTCTGTAGAAACTGCAATTGGACATTCTGAGCGCTAAGAGGCCTATATTGGGAAAAATAATATCTTCAAATAAAAACTTCACAGAAGCATTGTGTGAAACTTATTTCTGATATGTTCATTAAGCTAACAGAGTTAAACCATACTTTTGATTGCGCAGTTCTGAACACTCTTTCTGTAGAAAATGCAAGTGGACATTCGGAGCGCTAAGAGGGTAATAGTGGAAAAAGGAATATATTCAAATATAAACTACACAGTAGCATTCTGTGAAAATTCTTTCTGTTCTGTGCGTTCAACTAACAGAGTTGAACCTTACTTTTGATTGAGCCGTTCTGACACACTCTTTCTGTAGAAACGGCAATTTGACATGCTAAGCGCTAAGAGGCCTACATTGGGAAAAAGAATATCTTCAAATAAAAACTACACAGATGCATTCTGTGAAACTTATTTCTGATCTGTAAATTCAGTTAACAGAGATAAAACATATTTTTGATTGAGCAGTTATGAAACACTCTTTTTGTAGAAAATGCAAGTGGAGATTCGGAGCGCTAAGAGGGTAATAGTGGAAAAAGGAATGTCTACAAATATAAACTACACAGAATCATTCGGTGAAACTTCTTTCTGATCTGTGCATTCAGCTAACAGAGTTAAACCATACTTTTGATTGAGCAGATCTGAACACTCTTTCTGTAGAAAATGCAACTGGACATTTGGAGCGCTAAGAGCGTAGTAGTGGAAAAAGGAATATATTCAAATATAAACTACACAGAAGCATTCTGTGAAACTTCTTTCTGATCTGAGCATTCAGCTAACAGAGTTAAACCATACTTTTGATTGAGCAGTTTTGAAACACTCTGTCTGTAGAAAATGCAACTGGACATTCGTAGCGCTAAATGGGTAATAGTGGAAAAAAGAATATGTTCAAATATAAACTACACAGAAGCATTGTATGAAACTTCTTTCTGTTCTGTGCATTCAACTAACAGAGTTGAACCTTACTTTTGATTGAGCCGTTCTGAAACACTCTTTCTGTAGAAACTGCAATTGGACATTCTGAGCGCTAAGAGGCCAATATTGGGAAAAAGAATGTCTACAAATAAAAACTACACAGAAGAATTGTGTGAAACTTCTTTCTGTTCTGTTTGTTCAACTAAAAGAGTTGAACCTTAGTTTTGATTGAGCCGTTCTGAAACACTCTTTCTGTAGAAAATGCAGGTGGAGATTCGGAGCGCTAAGAGGGTAACAGT
Organism: Symphalangus syndactylus; assembly: GCF_028878055.3. Taxonomy (NCBI): domain Eukaryota; kingdom Metazoa; phylum Chordata; class Mammalia; order Primates; family Hylobatidae; genus Symphalangus; species Symphalangus syndactylus. The sequence continues at coordinate 12,865,648 of NC_072447.2, read as the reverse complement.
GGAAAAAGGAATGTCTCCAAATATAAACTACACAGAATCTTTCTGTGAAACTTCTTTCTGATCTGTGCATTCAGCTAACAGAGTTAAACCATACTTTTGATTGAGCAGATCTGAACACTCTTTCTGTAGAAAATGCAACTGGACATTTGGAGCGCTAAGAGAGTAGTAGTGGAAAAAGTAATATATTCAAATATAAACTACACAGAAGCATTCTGTGAAACTTCTTTCTGATCTGAGCATTCAGCTAACAGAGTTAAACCATACTTTTGATTGAGCAGTTTTGAAACACTCTGTCTGTAGAAAATGCAACTGGACATTCGTAGCGCTAAGTGGGTAATAGTGGAAAAAAGAATATGTTCAAATATAAACTACACAGAAGCATTGTATGAAACTTCTTTCTGTTCTGTGCATTCAACTAACAGAGTTGAACCTTACTTTTGATTGAGCCTTTCTGAAACACTCTTTCTGTAGAAACTGCAATTGGACATTCTGAGCGCTAAGAGGCCTATATTGGGAAAAATAATATCTTCAAATAAAAACTTCACAGAAGCATTGTGTGAAACTTATTTCTGATATGTTCATTAAGCTAACAGAGTTAAACCATACTTTTGATTGCGCAGTTCTGAACACTCTTTCTGTAGAAAATGCAAGTGGACAATCGGAGCGCTAAGAGGGTAATAGTGGAAAAAGGAATATATTCAAATATAAACTACACAGTAGCATTCTGTGAAAATTCTTTCTGTTCTGTGCGTTCAACTAACAGAGTTGAACCTTACTTTTGATTGAGCCGTTCTGACACACTCTTTCTGTAGATACGGCAATTTGACATGCTAAGCGCTAAGAGGCCTACATTGGGAAAAAGAATATATTCAAATAAAAACTACACAGATGCATTCTGTGAAACTTATTTCTGATCTGTAAATTCAGTTAACAGAGATAAAACATATTTTTGATTGAGCAGTTATGAAACACTCTTTTTGTAGAAAATGCAAGTGGAGATTCGGAGCGCTAAGAGGGTAATAGTGGAAAAAGGAATGTCTACAAATATAAACTACACAGAATCATTCGGTGAAACTTCTTTCTGATCTGTGCATTCAGCTAACAGAGTTAAACCATACTTTTGATTGAGCAGATCTGAACACTCTTTCTGTAGAAAATGCAACTGGACATTTGGAGCGCTAAGAGCGTAGTAGTGGAAAAAGGAATATATTCAAATATAAACTACACAGAAGCATTCTGTGAAACTTCTTTCTGATCTGAGCATTCAGCTAACAGAGTTAAACCATACTTTTGATTGAGCAGTTTTGAAACACTCTGTCTGTAGAAAATGCAACTGGACATTCGTAGCGCTAAATGGGTAATAGTGGAAAAAAGAATATGTTCAAATATAAACTACACAGAAGCATTGTGTGAAACTTCTTTCTGTTCTGTGCATTCAACTAACAGAGTTGAACCTTACTTTTGATTGAGCCGTTCTGAAACACTCTTTCTGTAGAAACTGCAATTGGACATTCTGAGCGCTAAGAGGCCAATATTGGGAAAAAGAATGTCTACAAATAAAAACTACACAGAAGAATTGTGTGAAACTTCTTTCTGTTCTGTTTGTTCAACTAAAAGAGTTGAACCTTAGTTTTGATTGAGCCGTTCTGAAACACTCTTTCTGTAGAAAATGCAAGTGGAGATTCGGAGCGCTAAGAGGGTAACAGTGGAAAAAGGAATGTCTCCAAATATAAACTACACAGAATCATTCTGTGAAACTTCTTTCTGATCTGTGCATTCAGCTAACAGAGTTAAACCATACTTTTGATTGAGCAGATCTGAACACTCTTTCTGTAGAAAATGCAACTGGACATTTGGAGCGCTAAGAGAGTAGTAGTGGAAAAAGGAATATATTCAAATATAAACTACACAGAAGCATTCTGTGAAACTTCTTTCTGATCTGAGCATTCAGCTAACAGAGTTAAACCATACTTTTGATTGAGCAGTTTTGAAACACTCTGTCTGTAGAAAATGCAACTGGACATTCGTAGCGCTAAGTGGGTAATAGTGGAAAAAAGAATATGTTCAAATATAAACTACACAGAAGCATTGTATGAAACTTCTTTCTGTTCTGTGCATTCAACTAACAGAGTTGAACCTTACTTTTGATTGAGCCTTTCTGAAACACTCTTTCTGTAGAAACTGCAATTGGACATTCTGAGCGCTAAGAGGCCTATATTGGGAAAAATAATATCTTCAAATAAAAACTTCACAGAAGCATTGTGTGAAACTTATTTCTGATATGTTCATTAAGCTAACAGAGTTAAACCATACTTTTGATTGCGCAGTTCTGAACACTCTTTCTGTAGAAAATGCAAGTGGACATTCGGAGCGCTAAGAGGGTAATAGTGGAAAAAGGAATATATTCAAATATAAACTACACAGTAGCATTCTGTGAAAATTCTTTCTGTTCTGTGCGTTCAACTAACAGAGTTGAACCTTACTTTTGATTGAGCCGTTCTGACACACTCTTTCTGTAGAAACGGCAATTTGACATGCTAAGCGCTAAGAGGCCTACATTGGGAAAAAGAATACCTTCAAATAAAAACTACACAGATGCATTCTGTGAAACTTATTTCTGATCTGTAAATTCAGTTAACAGAGATAAAACATATTTTTGATTGAGCAGTTATGAAACACTCTTTTTGTAGAAAATGCAAGTGGAGATTCGGAGCGCTAAGAGGGTAATAGTGGAAAAAGGAATGTCTACAAATATAAACTACACAGAATCATTCGGTGAAACTTCTTTCTGATCTGTGCATTCAGCTAACAGAGTTAAACCATACTTTTGATTGAGCAGATCTGAACACTCTTTCTGTAGAAAATGCAACTGGACATTTGGAGCGCTAAGAGCGTAGTAGTGGAAAAAGGAATATATTCAAATATAAACTACACAGAAGCATTCTGTGAAACTTCTTTCTGATCTGAGCATTCAGCTAACAGAGTTAAACCATACTTTTGATTGAGCAGTTTTGAAACACTCTGTCTGTAGAAAATGCAACTGGACATTCGTAGCGCTAAATGGGTAATAGTGGAAAAAAGAATATGTTCAAATATAAACTACACAGAAGCATTGTATGAAACTTCTTTCTGTTCTGTGCATTCAACTAACAGAGTTGAACCTTACTTTTGATTGAGCCGTTCTGAAACACTCTTTCTGTAGAAACTGCAATTGGACATTCTGAGCGCTAAGAGGCCAATATTGGGAAAAAGAATGTCTACAAATAAAAACTACACAGAAGAATTGTGTGAAACTTCTTTCTGTTCTGTTTGTTCAACTAAAAGAGTTGAACCTTAGTTTTGATTGAGCCGTTCTGAAACACTCTTTCTGTAGAAAATGCAGGTGGAGATTCGGAGCGCTAAGAGGGTAACAGTGGAAAAAGGAATGTCTCCAAATATAAACTACACAGAATCTTTCTGTGAAACTTCTTTCTGATCTGTGCATTCAGCTAACAGAGTTAAACCATACTTTTGATTGAGCAGATCTGAACACTCTTTCTGTAGAAAATGCAACTGGACATTTGGAGCGCTAAGAGAGTAGTAGTGGAAAAAGTAATATATTCAAATATAAACTACACAGAAGCATTCTGTGAAACTTCTTTCTGATCTGAGCATTCAGCTAACAGAGTTAAACCATACTTTTGATTGAGCAGTTTTGAAACACTCTGTCTGTAGAAAATGCAACTGGACATTCGTAGCGCTAAGTGGGTAATAGTGGAAAAAAGAATATGTTCAAATATAAACTACACAGAAGCATTGTATGAAACTTCTTTCTGTTCTGTGCATTCAACTAACAGAGTTGAACCTTACTTTTGATTGAGCCTTTCTGAAACACTCTTTCTGTAGAAACTGCAATTGGACATTCTGAGCGCTAAGAGGCCTATATTGGGAAAAATAATATCTTCAAATAAAAACTTCACAGAAGCATTGTGTGAAACTTATTTCTGATATGTTCATTAAGCTAACAGAGTTAAACCATACTTTTGATTGCGCAGTTCTGAACACTCTTTCTGTAGAAAATGCAAGTGGACATTAGGAGCGCTAAGAGGGTAATAGTGGAAAAAGGAATATATTCAAATATAAACTACACAGTAGCATTCTGTGAAAATTCTTTCTGTTCTGTGCGTTCAACTAACAGAGTTGAACCTTACTTTTGATTGAGCCGTTCTGACACACTCTTTCTGTAGATACGGCAATTTGACATGCTAAGCGCTAAGAGGCCTACATTGGGAAAAAGAATATCTTCAAATAAAAACTACACAGATGCATTCTGTGAAACTTATTTCTGATCTGTAAATTCAGTTAACAGAGATAAAACATATTTTTGATTGAGCAGTTATGAAACACTCTTTTTGTAGAAAATGCAAGTGGAGATTCGGAGCGCTAAGAGGGTAATAGTGGAAAAAGGAATGTCTACAAATATAAACTACACAGAATCATTCGGTGAAACTTCTTTCTGATCTGTGCATTCAGCTAACAGAGTTAAACCATACTTTTGATTGAGCAGATCTGAACACTCTTTCTGTAGAAAATGCAACTGGACATTTGGAGCGCTAAGAGCGTAGTAGTTGAAAAAGGAATATATTCAAATATAAACTACACAGAAGCATTCTGTGAAACTTCTTTCTGATCTGAGCATTCAGCTAACAGAGTTAAACCATACTTTTGATTGAGCAGTTTTGAAACACTCTGTCTGTAGAAAATGCAACTGGACATTCGTAGCGCTAAATGGGTAATAGTGGAAAAAAGAATATGTTCAAATATAAACTACACAGAAGCATTGTGTGAAACTTCTTTCTGTTCTGTGCATTCAACTAACAGAGTTGAACCTTACTTTTGATTGAGCCGTTCTGAAACACTCTTTCTGTAGAAACTGCAATTGGTCATTCTGAGCGCTAAGAGGCCAATATTGGGAAAAAGAATGTCTACAAATAAAAACTACACAGAAGAATTGTGTGAAACTTCTTTCTGTTCTGTTTGTTCAACTAAAAGAGTTGAACCTTAGTTTTGATTGAGCCGTTCTGAAACACTCTTTCTGTAGAAAATGCAGGTGGAGATTCGGAGCGCTAAGAGGGTAACAGTGGAAAAAGGAATGTCTCCAAATATAAACTACACAGAATCTTTCTGTGAAACTTCTTTCTGATCTGTGCATTCAGCTAACAGAGTTAAACCATACTTTTGATTGAGCAGATCTGAACACTCTTTCTGTAGAAAATGCAACTGGACATTTGGAGCGCTAAGAGAGTAGTAGTGGAAAAAGTAATATATTCAAATATAAACTACACAGAAGCATTCTGTGAAACTTCTTTCTGATCTGAGCATTCAGCTAACAGAGTTAAACCATACTTTTGATTGAGCAGTTTTGAAACACTCTGTCTGTAGAAAATGCAACTGGACATTCGTAGCGCTAAGTGGGTAATAGTGGAAAAAAGAATATGTTCAAATATAAACTACACAGAAGCATTGTATGAAACTTCTTTCTGTTCTGTGCATTCAACTAACAGAGTTGAACCTTACTTTTGATTGAGCCTTTCTGAAACACTCTTTCTGTAGAAACTGCAATTGGACATTCTGAGCGCTAAGAGGCCTATATTGGGAAAAATAATATCTTCAAATAAAAACTTCACAGAAGCATTGTGTGAAACTTATTTCTGATATGTTCATTAAGCTAACAGAGTTAAACCATACTTTTGATTGCGCAGTTCTGAACACTCTTTCTGTAGAAAATGCAAGTGGACATTAGGAGCGCTAAGAGGGTAATAGTGGAAAAAGGAATATATTCAAATATAAACTACACAGTAGCATTCTGTGAAAATTCTTTCTGTTCTGTGCGTTCAACTAACAGAGTTGAACCTTACTTTTGATTGAGCCGTTCTGACACACTCTTTCTGTAGATACGGCAATTTGACATGCTAAGCGCTAAGAGGCCTACATTGGGAAAAAGAATATCTTCAAATAAAAACTACACAGATGCATTCTGTGAAACTTATTTCTGATCTGTAAATTCAGTTAACAGAGATAAAACATATTTTTGATTGAGCAGTTATGAAACACTCTTTTTGTAGAAAATGCAAGTGGAGATTCGGAGCGCTAAGAGGGTAATAGTGGAAAAAGGAATGTCTACAAATATAAACTACACAGAATCATTCGGTGAAACTTCTTTCTGATCTGTGCATTCAGCTAACAGAGTTAAACCATACTTTTGATTGAGCAGATCTGAACACTCTTTCTGTAGAAAATGCAACTGGACATTTGGAGCGCTAAGAGCGTAGTAGTTGAAAAAGGAATATATTCAAATATAAACTACACAGAAGCATTCTGTGAAACTTCTTTCTGATCTGAGCATTCAGCTAACAGAGTTAAACCATACTTTTGATTGAGCAGTTTTGAAACACTCTGTCTGTAGAAAATGCAACTGGACATTCGTAGCGCTAAATGGGTAATAGTGGAAAAAAGAATATGTTCAAATATAAACTACACAGAAGCATTGTGTGAAACTTCTTTCTGTTCTGTGCATTCAACTAACAGAGTTGAACCTTACTTTTGATTGAGCCGTTCTGAAACACTCTTTCTGTAGAAACTGCAATTGGACATTCTGAGCGCTAAGAGGCCAATATTGGGAAAAAGAATGTCTACAAATAAAAACTACACAGAAGAATTGTGTGAAACTTCTTTCTGTTCTGTTTGTTCAACTAAAAGAGTTGAACCTTAGTTTTGATTGAGCCGTTCTGAAACACTCTTTCTGTAGAAAATGCAGGTGGAGATTCGGAGCGCTAAGAGGGTAACAGTGGAAAAAGGAATGTCTCCAAATATAAACTACACAGAATCTTTCTGTGAAACTTCTTTCTGATCTGTGCATTCAGCTAACAGAGTTAAACCATACTTTTGATTGAGCAGATCTGAACACTCTTTCTGTAGAAAATGCAACTGGACATTTGGAGCGCTAAGAGAGTAGTAGTGGAAAAAGTAATATATTCAAATATAAACTACACAGAAGCATTCTGTGAAACTTCTTTCTGATCTGAGCATTCAGCTAACAGAGTTAAACCATACTTTTGATTGAGCAGTTTTGAAACACTCTGTCTGTAGAAAATGCAACTGGACATTCGTAGCGCTAAGTGGGTAATAGTGGAAAAAAGAATATGTTCAAATATAAACTACACAGAAGCATTGTATGAAACTTCTTTCTGTTCTGTGCATTCAACTAACAGAGTTGAACCTTACTTTTGATTGAGCCTTTCTGAAACACTCTTTCTGTAGAAACTGCAATTGGACATTCTGAGCGCTAAGAGGCCTATATTGGGAAAAATAATATCTTCAAATAAAAACTTCACAGAAGCATTGTGTGAAACTTATTTCTGATATGTTCATTAAGCTAACAGAGTTAAACCATACTTTTGATTGCGCAGTTCTGAACACTCTTTCTGTAGAAAATGCAAGTGGACATTCGGAGCGCTAAGAGGGTAATAGTGGAAAAAGGAATATATTCAAATATAAACTACACAGTAGCATTCTGTGAAAATTCTTTCTGTTCTGTGCGTTCAACTAACAGAGTTGAACCTTACTTTTGATTGAGCCGTTCTGAAACACTCTTTCTGTAGAAACTGCAATTTGACATGCTAAGCGCTAAGAGGCCTACATTGGGAAAAAGAATATCTTCAAATAAAAACTACACAGATGCATTCTGTGAAACTTATTTCTGATCTGTAAATTCAGTTAACAGAGATAAAACATATTTTTGATTGAGCAGTTATGAAACACTCTTTTTGTAGAAAATGCAAGTGGAGATTCGGAGCGCTAAGAGGGTAATAGTGGAAAAAGGAATGTCTTCAAATATAAACTACACAGAATCATTCGGTGAAACTTCTTTCTGATCTGTGCATTCAGCTAACAGAGTTAAACCATACTTTTGATTGAGCAGATCTGAACACTCTTTCTGTAGAAAATGCAACTGGACATTTGGAGCGCTAAGAGCGTAGTAGTGGAAAAAGGAATATATTCAAATATAAACTACACAGAAGAACGGCTCAATCAAATAAACTACATGACTATTAAAATGACCAATATCCAAAAGTCTGATGATACCAAAAGCTGGCAAATGTGAGGAGAAACAGGAACTTTTATTCATTGCTTGTGAGAATGCAGAATAGTACAGCTACTTTGGCAGTCAGTTTGGCAGTTTCTTATAAAACTAAACATACTCCTACCTCACAACCCAGCAATTACATTCCCGGTATTTACTTAAAGGATTTGAAAACTTACATGCACACAAAAGCCTTCTTCCCATGAATGTTACAGGAGCCTTATTCATGATCACTAAAATCGAAATGTCCTTCAGGAAGTGAATGGAAAAATAAACTGTGGTATATCCAGGCAATGGAATAGTATTCTGTCAAGCTACAGAAGACACACAGGAACCTTTAAATGCATATTGCCAAGTGAAAGAAGCCAGTCTGAAAAGTCTACATACCGTATGATTCAACTACATGACCTTCTGGAGAAAGCAAAACTATGGAGACAGTAAAGAGATCAGTGGCTATTAGGGATTTGGAGGAGATTTGTGCAGTCTAAACATGTCATGTGCCAACAATGACGTAAAGATATGTGAGATAAAGTATGACGAATTCTATTGACAAACACACGCAATGGCTTCCATTTAACTGAGAAGAAACCATATACCTAGCACAAGTCTTTTTCTGTGCATTAACTTTTTGTAATACAACTATATGAAGTTATAGCCTATTTTATATATGAATAAAAGCATTTCCAAAGGTTAAGAAAGGGCACAGTGAGAGTGAGAAGCACAGTCTGGGTAGGCAGGTCAATCTAGTTTTCTATCTGTGCTTTAAACTGCTATAACCATCAACTCAATCTACTAATTTATCTTCTACATAAATTAGTAGAGGAAACGATGAACGGATGGAGCAAGGAAGAATTTTAGGAGAGTGAATCCATTATTCTGTATGACACTGTAATGAGGATTATTTGTCATTACACATTTGACAAAACCTATAGAATTCATAAGACAAGGAGTAAACTCTAATACAAACTACATACTTTAGTCAATAGTAATGTACCAATATTGACTCATCAACTATAACAAATGTACCACACTATTGCAAGATGTTAAAAATCGGGGAAATTGGGGTAGAGGCTGAGGATGACGTGTGAATGCTTATTCACTTCTTTCTACAAACCTAAAATTGCTTTTAAAGAGTCAATAAAAATTAAAACAAGGCAGGGTTTTCATGCAATGGAAAAAAACACACAACTTTAGTAAGTGACTCATAATTATGCTTATGCCACTTTGCTAGATTACACTTCATTAATAAATATAGCTTCATTCTTTATGTTATAAAGCAGAATAAAGTCAGATATCTAGAGAAATTGATTTTAATGATTAGAGTAAAAGCATTTTCACCTCCAACGTCAGAATGAGTTCTTCAGAATCAGTCCATTTTATAGTTAAATCAATCATTGATTTTAAAAAAATATTGAGAAAAACTTTAACTTCACTTTTTCCATCAAACTCAATGTCATGACAGCATTGTCATTTCAATCTAGGATTAAAACCTATTTCTGGACCCAATGGACTTACTGTGATAGATTCTGAAAATGTCAGACGTTAAAGTCCAGTCTTTGATCTGCTGTCCTCTGCAGTTATCAAAAGGTCAGTTTATCCTGCTTCTTTTCTCTCTTTTTCATATATCTTGCACTTCAGCTTAATATTAGTATTAAGCTAAATTTCTTATTTTATTTTGATTGATAAAGGAAAACAGATTGTTTCAATACAGTTACTGAGAATAAGCAGCAAAACGTACTTATAAAGTACACAAGAGAGCTATAAGATAAAAATTTGTTCAAAAAAAGATTTGGAAATTTTTATTGCATGAATGTTCAAATGGAAAGGAAAACTTTCTGGATTCTTTTTCCACCACACAGGAGTAGCAGCACTAAAGTAGTGAATAATGTCCGTTCAATTGGTAGTTTTCATGTATTTCTGATATCAGAAATGGACTGTTAGTAACTAGTTTTAAAAGCAGAGCATTTTTGTGCATGGCATTCCCCTGAATTCCAAAGCCCAAACTTAACTTAGGCTAATTTCTCTCTGCTGGGAGCCCCATTAATTTCTCATAGATAACATTTCATATATATGCGGCATTCTGATGATGTAAAGGAATTCACACCTTATGGGCCTACAAGCCAAATTTAATCAATGGCTTGCTTCATATGGCTGAGAGCTAAAAATTGTTTTGGCATTTTGGAAGTGTTTAAAGAAGGAGAAGGAAGGGGAGAAGAAGAATGAGTAGATGAAGGAGAGACAGAGACTACATATGGCCAGCCAAGCCTATAATATTTACTGTCTAGTTCTTTACACAAAGAACTTTTCCAATCTTGAACAAAACACACACATTTTCGTTATGCCAAAAAAGGACTACAATAAGTCTTCACTTAACATCATTGACAGGTGCTTGAAAACTGGTCATAGGTATATATATTTATGGTCACGTGATGTTTTGATACACGCATACGGAGGGATAAATTGGGGATGGTTAATTGGTACAAAAATACAGTCAGCGAAACCCATTTTACCATAGGTTGACATCAAAAGAGTTCAGCTTCTATGGCTTTTGGTAACTAAAACGTCAACAAACTTGTAAATAAAGATCAAAACACTTCTAATATTAAATGCTGAAATAAATTTCAGCTATTCATACGTTTAAGATTAATAAAAGCTAGTAAAATCATTATTTACCTACTTATTTCAGTTTAGGGTTGCAGTTGACCGCAGCCTATCCTGTCAGCTCAGGACGCAATGTGGGAACCAGCCCCGGACAGGGTGCCGTCGCATTGCAGGTGCACTCACACATACCCACAGTTACTCAGACTGGGACCACATAGACACGTCAATCAACCTCACATGCACAGCCTTGGGAAGTGAGAGGAAACTGGAGCATCCAGAGAATATCAATGCAGACATGGGGAGAATACATAAGCTCTACACAGACAGTGAACCCCAATTGGAATCAATTTGTTTTTTCTCATCAACATCATAATGAAATGACATTGAATGAAACGTCGTTATTCAAAGACCTGTTGTACTCAGTTCTAAACATTTCAGAATTAAGAGATCTACACACATCCTCTTCTATATAATGGAGTGGGTCTCTTAAAATTTCCTGGCAACATACTCTTAGCCTGCCTAGGAAACACTTTAGAATACAACTGCATTATAATAAATTTTCATATTCTATTCATATCTTCATATTTCTCCCTCTACTTCTTAAGGTATAGTCTTGTATATGTAATCCTTCAGTTCCTGAACAAGGTGAACATATGATCTCATGATGTGTGTTTTAATTTCTTAACTTTGTTGAGATTTGGGAATGTGAGGATGATGGAAAGGAAAGAAAGGAATTCAGCAGCTATAAAAGAAATCTGACCTTTAATTTTTTTATTGAATTTGTTTCTTGTTTTATTTTTCCTTCCTTTGCACAAATGAGAACTTCTAGTTTTACAAAGGGTACCATCAACTTTAGGACAAAAATTTGTATTTGTGGCATAACACAAGTTGGAGACACAATGATTTAGAGATTGCATATCAATTTTATCAAATAAATGTGATAAAGTAGGTGATATGCACACACACACACATTTGTAGTGACAAAACCATTGACACAGATACCCAGATGGCACTTAATGTACTTTCAGCCTTAAATTCTTTCTCAAGGACAAGCCATTTGTTTGCAAATGATTTAGCATTCAAAAATGATTAAACACGGGAAAAAATGCATTGCACATAAAGTTCAGATTACAAGTGAATTAAAGTCACACTAATATAACTATAATTTATAATGAATTCAAATGGCTTTCAGAAGGGTCATCTGTGGAAGGTGAAGAGCAATCTGAATTTATTTTTCTGGTAACTGGTCACAGCAATGTTTTCTAGACTAGTGAGTGAGTGCTCATACAGCACCATGTGTGTTCAACAACACATAAAGTTGGATGACAAAATCTACTTTAGTGAGAAGGTAGCTATTTCCAGGGGCACCAATAGTAATGTCAGTTTTGAGTCTTGGGTTTGCTTTTGTTTGTTTACAAGGCGATGAAATGTTTAAGGAAAAAATAAATTCTACCAATCCATGTTGAGTGAACATTTCAATCCTTGTAAAGACCAAAGTCAGCTGCCACCATGCCATGCAAACCTTATAGTACATGACATGTTAAATCGGTAACCTCGAAAGGGACTTCTGAGAAGCTATGAGTAAAAGGCACATACAAAATGCCTCTGAGATGAATTCACAAATGAAATGGAAAAGGATAACTGTGTACATCCAAGAAGAATAGTAATTAACAGAAAACAAGAACACTTCTAAATTGAAAGAATCCCTAAAGTAAAAGAAGACCAAAGAAAAAGAAATAAAGATGAGAAGTGAAATGAGGCGGAAATGGTGAGCGACAAGGAGATACACTGAGAAAAAAAGTAGCTAAAGTTAGTGTGTTATTATTTCAGCAAAATTAAGTATATCAATACTGAGAAATATGACTTGAAATAGATTCAGTACCTCAAGCAGAAACATAAACAAATAACATCTGGGTTTTTCTTTTGATAACCAGTATTTTAAATACAAAAATCTAAAAATTTTGTCTTTGTGTAAGAGTTACACATTTATCATACCAATCAATAACAAAAAGGCGCTATAAATACTGTATGGAAATAAATGTCCTAACAGATGTTAACCAGACATCAGTCTTCACCGGTAAGGATTAGATTTGAAGGTGTTTGCAGATAATTAAAACTTGTTTTTATAACATAACTTAGCAGCTAAGTAGTATAATGAAAATGGGATATTCAAATTATAAGATATAAAATATTAAAGATAGAAGAACATGTTTATTTTTTCAATATAAATATTGTTACAGCTCAGAGAAACAGTATGAAATCTCAGGGCTCATGAAAGGCCACATTCTAGAGATAGTGATTGACAGGTATGGTAATTCCCCTACAGCGTGGTGCCTGTTGTCATGGAGTAGCATGTCTCCTACAGGGTACTACCAGCAGGTTCATGTAGGAAGAGCCAATAGTCCATGTGAGAAACCCCGGAAGGCTAAAGATAGAAGGAAATATTTGTGCCACGTTGAAGAGCAAGTTCACCAGGTGAATTGGCATGTGGCTAGGGTACAACTTCCCATACATATATAAATAATGAAACACACAAAAAATTATCAGAAAAGTATTTTATTATTATTAGAGTCACGATTAGCACTCTCCTCATCAGGAGAGTTTTAGGTTTTTTTCTAGCCCTACTCTATACTTTTTAAACACAGTCTCCAAGTTTCAAAATAAAAGTTTCTTATTTTTAATTCAAATCTCAATTAAAATAAAACAAAAACCGAAAATGTAGAAGTTCCTTATTTTGACCATCTATATATCATACACAACAAAAAGACTGATAAAATTCCACTAAACACAACAGCTAGATCCGTATTCCCGTTACTGCTTAAGCCCATTCCAATAAGGATTTTATACCAAATCTGCCCTTGCCAAGGCTACCTGGGGCCTTCATTTTATTATTTGCAATGGAAAATTTTAACTTCACATCCATGTTGGCTTCCTTACATCCTAGATGCACATACAGCCAGATTTTTTCCATCAGATGTGATTTGATCCTCCAAATTCGGAATGCCTTGATGACCTCCTCTTTATCTAAAGATCACTTTAAAAAGCCTGAAGTATTTGGCTCTTCCCTAAATCTTTGGCCAGATGTAATGTCATCCTCCCATTGGCTTTCTTTGTCCAAACTATATTAGCCTTATCTCAGATCTTCAAACAAGTTATATTTCCTGCCTAAGATCTTTCTATGAGTGAGTGAAAGGTGTGACGAAGATAGTTCCTCTTTGCCCCCAAAGGTTTCATTGATCACGCTGATAATGAATTTACTGTTATTTTAATCTCTTACTGTTATACTCAGGCTTAAATTCTCTACCCTACACACTTCAGTTGACATAATTTTAATTTCCACTGTGATGCTTCTCTCTCTTCTGTCAACACTCTCTCCTCACAGGGTTTCATCCAGATCAGGAGTCAGTAACATTTTTGACAAAGAGCCAGATAGTAAATATTGCAGGCTTTGTGTTGCCAAGAGGCAAATTTATGGAACTTTCCCTGCTGAAAAATTTCCCTGTATTTTACATTTTAGACTTATAAATGCCACACGTACTTATAACTCATGAGCCATACAAAAATAGGTGGCAGACCAGATCTGGCTCATGGGCTATAATAGTTTTCCAACCCCTCACCTAGATTCATGACTTTAGGCATGCTCTATAGGCTACGATGATCTAACTCACATCTCTAGCCAAGTCAACTTGTCAGTGCCTACTTGATGTCTCCACTTGGATTCTAACTAGCGTCTTAATTTAAGATTAAAAAATGTAAAATCAATCACACATACGCACCTACCCACACCTCTGTCACTTGCAAACTGCCTCATGTCATCAAGACTTTGCCATATCACTAAAAGTGACCATAATCCCCCATGTCCCTAAATCCAAATACCTTGATATAATTCTTGCTCAGTAAATTCAATCATCTTCAAATCAACTTCCAATCTCAACTGATTTTCTCCAACTTTATTGCTACACTCATAATCCCAACTACCATCATCCTTCAACTGGACAGGTGCAATAGTCAGCTAAATGAACCCCCTTCCTTCACTAGTGTACCCTTCCACAATAGTACACCCTCCTAAGAGCTAACCTCATCGTATCACACATCCATCATACACTTTTCAATGTAGTTAATTTATATTCCCATTTTGATATAAGATCTAGATTTGGTCCCTGAGAACACTCATGTAATCTCTCTCCATGCTCTTCCTTCATGGACATTCCAGCCAAACCGGCCTTCTTTTCTTTGTAAGAAACTATCAAGCTCTCTTTTTAAATTACAGAATCTTTATATCTGCCCTTCTTTCTGCTCAGAGCACCCCAGATCTTCAAAGTACCTTCCTCTTTGTCTTCACTCAACTCTCAAATGAAATATTACCTCCTCAGAGAGAAAAATGCTCTGAAATACCTACAGCCAGATCAGTGCCTTCCTCCTTGACAGTTTTACTCAGCCATGTTATCACATGTAATCTTCTTCGTAGTAGTGTACTTTATAGCCCTTCACACCATTGCTTTTTTTAGGTATTTGTATGTCTTCCTCCTCTTTCCCTCCTCACTACAGTATAGCCAATTGTGTCTTTGCCTTCTTCACTGCTATATCCCCTAGTGCCTGGTAGGCTTTCTATAAACAGCCATTTATTGACTTATTGACTACATGTATATGCTAATCCTTTTTACTAATTGTTGTTACACTATAAATTTCTCTTCTCCCTCTCTTCGCTTCCCTCTTCTCATGTCCCTTGATGCTTCCTACTCAATATTAACATGGACATCATTTTGTGTCTTCAGCATTTCTCTTTTCATTATATTATGATAGGTTAATTTTCCTAAGAAAACACTATTTTGACAAAAGCAAAGCATTAAAGTAAAGCAGCATAGGATCAATTTTTTCCTATTGAAAAGGAAACACCATCTTTCCGAGAAGACAATTCCACCAGGAAACAAAAAAAACACACACATTTCCGGTAAGTCCTAGTTCCCAAGACTTGAAGCCAGTATGTTTTTCCACTTTCAAGTATCCTTGACTGTAGAGATAAAAGGTATCCACTTAGAGATATTAACTCATTACCACTGCCTAAATTTGGTTTCCAGAAACACAACTTAATATGACATCAATGGATGTGATAATCATTTGAAAGTAGCTTTATCAAAATCATCCAACAGAACAAGTTACTTTCCTAATTAGCATCCTCGGTTAAATACCTAAATCTGATGAATAATAAGTTATGCATTATGCTAAATTGCATTGGCTCACTATCTTAGAATGCTTTCAAACTAATTAAAAATGAGATATTCAGTGATGAGAAACATAAAAAGATAAAAACCTATTTCAATCAGTTTAAATTAGAATTTAACATTTCTTCAATACGCTCTTTTGTAGTCAATTGCAAGAGTAATAAAGCAAAATTATTGAGTCTATAATAGTGACCGTTCAAAATTCATAGTGAATTATTAAAAAGAAAACTAAGGTCCCTGCCAACTTTCCACCTCACTTCAAAGCATAGCCAAGGTCATTACAACAGCAAGTAAAAGACTCCACACAATTCCCACTTCTTCGCCTCTATACTGTTACTTCTGGAATCTTCTACTGCTCCAAATTGTGTGTTTGCTCCAGACTCAGCAGTTCTCACCACCTTGTTCTTCCAATTGCCATCTTCTCTGTGCGGCCTTTCTTGACTACCCAGTTAAAAATTATCCTATCAAAATTATCTGATCCCCATCCAGGATTACTTTTCACCATCTAACTTACGATACTTTGCATATTTATGTGGCTCATTGTCTGTTATCTGTCTCCCTAAGTTAGAATGCGAGCTTCATGATGGCAGAGTTTTGGTCAATTTCCTTCACTCAATAATTCCTGACCCAAAGTAAACACTTCATAAGTATTTTTTGAATATACTAATATATAGTCTGAATTATCAAGGAACTTATAAATAAATAAAGACACAACCCAGCATATAGTGCAGCTTGAGAAATGTTGATAGTGTGGTACAGGAGGAGGTATGTAAACTATGAGAAGCAACAGTTAAATAAGAAGCAATCCAGAAAGACACACAGTGTGGGTGACATCTGAGTTAAAGGACAGAAGGTAAGAAGATAACCAGATGGAGAAAAGAGAGGAAGATCTTACAAACAAGCATCAGAAGTTACCATAAGAAAAGCAAGTACAAAATCATCAGAAGAAAAACAATTGCATCCCAGTTATTACCACAAACATAATTAACTATGAAAACCCAGAACAGTTCATGCTTTGATAATGCTAAAGTTGATACGTAGATTAAGATGTGATATAACAATCTGCAAATCTTAGTTTTCAGAAAATCTTTTTAGGCAAGATATGATGATTTAAGGAAGAAAAGTTGCTGATGGATGAGGCATGTTGTCCCTTAAAGACAAACACTATGAAGACTGCGTACAGCCTTTATAATGGAAAGGTGCCACGTTTTTTCTTTTTTAAGTCCTTGGAATCTCAGTTGGAAACTTTGAAATTCATGTGTAATTCATGAGTTTTTTAAAAGAAATGTAATAAGTAACACAAGTGATTCTAGAGCTTGTCTTTAGGCTGAGGTAGATATTGGCATTATAAATTGAAGTGCTAGAAAGGAACAATAAGAATTAAGAATAAGCAGTAATTTCTGCCAAGATCTGTGGCACCCAGTCTCACACATAAGGCTTTTTGGAATCTCTTGGTTTCCAAGGTTCAGGCTCTCATACTTTAGTTTGTACATAAAGGACTTAAGTTATTCTTAAAGCACAGTTTTAGCACTTCACACCAGGAGATGGTTATGAGACTGATCACAGGATAAAGTGAAATAGGATGTGTGCCTACTTGTAGAAGGAACCTCGTTCCTTTTGCCATTCTATTCCTACTTTTCTGGCAGGAAAGTCCTAGAAAAAATTTCATATACAGATTAATTTTAAACAATTTACATTATATTTTACTATTAATAGCTTCTAGAATATCTTAGCTTAGGCTGGCCCTGGTGGCTCACACTTGAAATCCCAGAATTTTGGGAGGCTGAAGTGGGCGGATCAACTGAAGTCAGGAGTTTGAGACTAGCCTAGCCAACATGGTCAAACCTAGTCTCTACTAAAAATCCAAAAATTAGCCGGGTGTGGTGATGCGTACCTGTAATCCCAGCTACACAGGAGGCTGAGGCAGGAGAACCATTGAGCCTGGGAGGTGGAGGCCGCAGTGAGCCAAGATTGTGTCACTGCACTCCAGCCTGGGCAACAGAGCAAGACTCTGTCTCACAAAAACAAAAAACAAACAAACAAAAAAAGAGTATCTTAGCTTATATATTTCTCACATCTGATCCTACCACTTTACTTCTTTTTTCCTGTTTATACCAATTATTTCTATTCCTCTTTACATATAGGCAGAAAGATAAGACTAAAATGTGTCATAGACAATGACATCTAGTAAATTGACGTATTCTTCATGTTTAATTCCACAACAGATTTCAAATACAACCAAAATCTCCAAATAAAATCTTAATTCTAAATTGAGTGCTTGTACAGTCTTCAAATATGTTCAAATAGAACATCAAAGCTCAATAAAAATAGTTATATCACTTGGGATGGTGTTTAAAATATTTTTTCCTAAATAAATTCAGCTTCAGAGGATGAGAAAACCTTCGTTAGGAGATGTTTTAAAGAACAAATTAAGTTAAATGTGAAGGAAATCATACTTTATTTTGTTGAATAGTAAGATTTTTTTGTTGCTATTGTGAATTAATGCCATCCAAATATTGAGTGATGTAATTCAATTTAGTAAAAGAAAAAAGTCTAAATTATCAACTTCTTTCCTTATAAAAATGAAATATGCTGTAACTTGCATTTTTTCCATGGCAATGACCCTGATGATCAGAGAGGTTAAAACCTAAAAACATTTAAAATCATCTAATCTAAATTATAAAAAAGAAATCCCTTTCTTCAGAAAAAATAATTTTTTAAGGAAGCACTCATAAACAAATCTCTACTAGTAGATATACAGCATACACATCTCTTACTATCTCCCATGCAGACTGCATAAAAAGGCGTGCTGGCTACTTTTAAGAAAACAACATTCAGATGTCTGGAAAGTATCTGAAATGCATGATTAATCTACACAGATAATTTTCTCAAGAAACCAAATTTTGAAGACAAGTAATTCAAAAGTCTATTGTCTATAAAGTAAATCCGCTGGTATACTTAAACTGCTGTAATCCTTTCTCTGTTTACCTTATAGTGTGCACCTCTCAAGCTATGGGAATGCATGTCTTCTCTAAGAAGAGCTGACTTCTTTTGTAGGAAAAAGCTGTTGGAAATGACTGTTAGGATTTCAAATGTTTGGGAGTGTGTATTCATGTGGGTTTTACGTGTTGAATATTTGCATTTGTAATTTTAAGATGCTTAAATCAAAAACTAAAATGACCTATGCAACATAATTCTGCCATAGGATAAATTAAATTCAATTAAATGTTCCCATACAAATTATTGTCTACCACAATGTAAAAATATTTATATATCACAAAGATGTAAGAAACACTGACTTCTATTATACAGCAGAGTTCAATTTCACTACTACTTAGCTTGATGATATTTTAAGGTCATGTCTCTTGGAATACACATTCAATATTCATTGCCAAACGTCTGAGCTCACCTCTCTTGAAGCAATATTCAATTATCAAAGGAAAATAATTTACCAAGCAACCTCACAAAACACAAACTCTAGGTAGCATCAAGGTTTTTCAAAGTGATTATTCCTTACTGGTCGAGATCCTAAGATATTAAAACTCATAGATCACATGATCTGAGATTTTCTAATTGAAAAGCTGTAGCTGTAAACCTTTCATTCAAAGTCGGATACTACTTTCAGCTGTCAAAAGAATTATGCAATCACTTAAACTTCTGGAATGAAAGAGAAAATGAAGGGAACAATAAAAGTAACTGAAATGCACTGAGAAATGAACATAAGGAACCAAATGGAGGCAAAGACAGAGAGAGAGAGAGAGAGGGCTGTTTATCTAACCTTCCCTTCTTGAGTGGGTTTTCTCTGATATCTCTAGAGAACAATTGGATGTGTAACAATGAAATACAAAACACAAGATACTGTCTTCGTATAATTACTTGTAATGATTCCAAGATGGCATAATTTGAGAACTTGCTAAATAGAACAACAAAGTGATCTGCTTTTCCAAAATTTTGCCCCTTACCTTATATATTATTTCATGGTGAAGATCAATAAAACTGAAAATTGGAATTGCCAGATATTATCAGATTTTATTTTTTGAATGCTTAACAGCTGACCCAAAATCTGGTCATAAAAATGGAAGTTAAATTAAATTGTCCTCAAAATTTAAGTTTGCTACATTTGTAAGAACCACTTGCTTCTTCAAAATCTCAAACTTTCTCATATCTAGCAGCAAATTGAAATTAGGAATTTAAGCATGTAAATTCATCATGGAAACCAAATTGATTAAAATTTTCTGTGTATTCATGATAATGTTTAAAATTTTTGCTACATTTAAACCCTAAGTTAGTTACAAAAACCCTAAAATTATGCTTGTTTAAAAACTTGGGCTAACTTGCTTTTGAAAACATACTGACATATTCGTTCCATTCTTCTTATAATTATTTTTTTGTCACTCCCAAGCAGCACACCATTGTATATATCCCCAAAACGGCACTTCTTTGTTAAAGCCATTAGGACAGAAATATTTTTGAGCCAGATGCAATGGCTCATGCCTGTAATGTCAGTACTTTGGGAGGCCTAGGTTAGAGGACTGCTTGAGGATAGGAGTTTGTGACCTGCCTGGGCAACATAGCAAGACCCAGTCTTTACAAATGAAATGAAAATAAAATATAAAATAAACTGGCTGGACAAAGTAGTGCACACCTGTGGTCATAGCTACCAGGAGGCTGAGATGAGAGGACCATATGAACCCAGGAGTTTGGGGCTGAGAATGAGCTATGACTGCACCACTGCACTTCAGCCAGAACTATGGGTTGGTGAGTTAGAAATAAGTTCTCAGTTCTGAATATAATAACTGCTCCTGGCACTCCCCAGAATGAGCTGGGTTTTCTTTTGCCTCTCTATAGTCCCTCTTCCTCAGGAAATACCCCCATGGTTCTGCCCGCTGTGCTATTAATTACACCAATGCTTATTATATGTCAGTTCAGTTTTATCTAGATTCTCCCAAAGTCAGTGCTGAACTTAGTTGTTTGAAAATGTATATATTGTAATAGTTACCAAAAAGACCAAATACAGCTAGATATTTATGCTATTTGTTTTATTTCCATCGTAGGTATATTTCCTTTTAAAATTCATATATATCTTTCTCTAAGGATTGTCTCCGTTTTCAGATGTTAAGCACTTTCTCATGCACACACCACCTAAGCAGCAAAGACAGAGTCCACGTCAGGGAATGTCACATTCAGGATAAGTACCTATTATTCTGTAACTCAGAAGTAGGAAAATGGATGTCCTCAAGCAGATGCTTTTCTTGACAGATACAAAAATTTGACAAGGATCACTGACTGACTTCCAACCCACCATTCATCACTTTTATCTTATTTTGACCCTAAGGGTCCCAGAGGGATAATGGCACTACATTCCTATTTAGAATTCAGATTTCAGATTGCATTTCTTATATCATTGTTTATAAGTAGTGGTTGCACACAGTCGCGATAATACTATGACATTAATCTACATTCCTCGTTAAATCGATTTTTGTCTTCCGTTTTTGAGCTTAGCTACAATTTCTCACACGGTTTCTCTAGGAAGATTCCTCAATGACTGAAACATTTAGAACATGGTCGATTCATAAATACGACACTGGGATTCCCCAATGACTGAAACATTTTGAACATGGTCCATTCATAAATACGACACTGGGATTCCCCAATGACTGAAACATTTAGAACATGGTCCACTCATAAATACGACACTGGGATTCCCCAATGACTGAAACATTTAGAACATGGTCCATTCATAAATACGACACTGGGATTCCCCAATGACTGAAACTTTTAGAACATGGTCCATTCATAAATATGACATTGGGATTCCCCAATGACTGAAACATTTAGAACATGGTCCATTCATAAATATGACATTGGGATTCCCCAATGATTGAAAAATTTAGAACATGGTCTATTCATAAATATGAAGAGCTTGTGTAGAAAGTATAATTTACTTATCCTATTATGCTTAAGAAATTATGTGAAATAATGTGAAAATAATCTTAAAACATTTGCATGCATATTTGCTGCAAGAGTCATCTTTCATTGATACTTAATCATAATCATGGACATGGTGGGTCCCAATAACCAATATTTAATGCAAGACTGTAAATTTAATAGAGAGAAAACCTTATTTATAAATTTTCATGTGTTCTTTTCTTGACAATAAGGAGCTGTGAGATTTGTATTTTAAAAGATACTTAGTAATAAAAACTTTAATTTTTAAAACTTTTATTTTTAAATTCTGCTTAATTGCATAAAAGTTAAAAGGTAATATTTAATATTTAATGAGGCTTATTGAGCTAAATGATGATATGCAGCTTGGGTTATACTTGCAATTATAAGATTTGCTCATTATACCTAAGCAATCTCCTTCACTCAATCTAGCTACCACTAAGGAAGCAAAATTCCCTGAATCATAGTATCAAAGCATTCCATTATGTTTTCTATTAAGTTGTTTTGTTCTTTGAATCATTGTCTATTTTAATTTATCCTTTTAGAAAGAAAATAAATTACTTAACTTGCATTTCCCACTAGAAGCTTCACTACAGCTAGACTTGGAATTGATTTCAGGCCATTTTTTAATAAATGATGGTCCCTAGTGAAAGATAGAATACTTGAGCCATCAATATTGAGTAAATAAAAGGGTTTGGGTAAATAAGAGAGAAGATACCTATTTTTCTCAAATATTTTAAATATCTAATAACCTATTCCTCATCTAAAACAAGCCACAATTACTGGAAATGATGGTCAGAGGAAGGTATTAGCAACCCTGTGTAATACTACATGTCATGTTGGATCACTATTACAGAGAAACAGTTGTCATGCTGCATTTTAGTAATTCTACACATCACCAGAGAAATAGACAACTCTTATAGCCAAAGAAATCCAACGTAGCTACTGTCTACATATTCTTGTTTTAGACCTTTGGTGAAAAAAACTACTATGTGTATTGAATATATTTTACATTAGTTTTATCACAAAAGAAAAATGAGAATTCTATTAGATGCAAATACAAATTCTGAATGACAGGAAAGAAAAATTAAAATCAAAGCTGATCTTAATTAACAAAATGTATTATCTGCTTACATGTATATACAACTGTTCATATACAAAGGCACAGATGCATTTGTGGTTTTGAAAAAATATCTATTTCATTTCAAATCTTCATTGAACAATATTACATATGGCAAGAAAACTGATCTTTTTGAAGGATCTTTTAAAAAGTGTTAAACTTTATTAGATACTCCAAACTAGCAAAGCTCAACTTCATCACAATTATATAATAACACTGCACACTTTCAATTTTATCTGGAGAAATATATCTATCCCTTGAAATAACTCTGTAAACTTCCTGCTCACAGATTTCATTTCAAGCCTTGAAAATGCAGAAAATCAATGCTGAATATACTTGCCCCGAAAGGAAAAGAAAATTTCAGGGGTGTCAGGATGTTTTATCACATAAAGTACAGAATTGCAATTTGTATCTGAGCAGGCAACACACCTCCAAAAATAATACAATACTTATCACAAAATACATTCACAGATACTAGATTTGGCACAAACCACTCCATACAGCTATTGATGAAATCAGTATTGAAAGCCTTATTCCAAAATCTATGGCCCTTTTCTACTCTCCAACTGACATTTCAGGATGCCACAACCTTGCAGCTCCACTCTCTCATTAATTTCCCCTAAATACCCTTGGCAGAAGAACGAGAAACGTCACATTTTTCATTTAATTTCTAAAGAACATCACATCCTTTAAGAATAGGTTCTTGAAATTTTAAAATGTTAAACATAAAAACCCTAAAGAGACAAACATCCAAAAACATAAAAACCCTAAACAGACAAACGTCCAAAAACTTTTCTTCAAAATCACAACAACTTTATATGCTACGTGTTCCTGTAAAATACCACATACACAAACTCACAGGCACACCCACCCACCCAAAACCCACACACTCGAATTTATATGGCCTCGTAATACCTCACATATATATACATGTCACCAAATGCAACAGAGACACACGCATATATATGGCCTCCTAATACCTCACATATATATACATATCATCAATTACAACAGAGAAAAGCCAATTTCAGAAACATGGCTTCAATTTTGATGCATTTACTCACACTTAATTCTATTTCAATTTAACTGCAGAGATATTACAATACCCTGTAACAAAAACCTGACGGAAGATTGTAACAAATTGCTTAAACATCAAACCAAACACTAAACATAATTTCATCACAAAGTGAAATTCGCATCCAACTCGCAAAGAATTAGAAAATCCTTGCACTTACCTTGGCCTTGTCCATTCCCCAGATGACCCCAAAACACCACCGTCATCATCAACAGCCCCGGAGCCCACGTCCACATCCTTCTAGTGACACGCTCGTGTCTTCTGGCCATTGCATCTTAAACTCTGCATATTCAGTGGGGTGGATGTGAAAGTACAATAAATTACATTCTTAGAGAAATACACTACGACTCAAATCCCATATCTAATATGCACTGTGCATTTCTGAATTATCCTGCCTACAAGGAGGTACATTTGAAAATCATGCTTCCCTTTAGGGTTGTCATATTGATGATTAATACGAAAGCTCATTCATTTTTAATCTTTAAGCATTCATCTGAATTCCATTTTTAATATCATTTTCCAAAACAGGCCACTTAACCTATGAATGTTAAAAAGTACTCCCGATATACATATTGGAGTTCAGTCAAGCAAAAGCATGGTGTATGGACACTACTTAAGTATAACTTGATATTTAGGCAAATTGATGAATTTAACATACCATGTAATCTCTACATATATACAAAAGGACTTTTCAACACATTTATGTAAGTTTTGCATAAATACCCTTGAAAATATTCTCAAGTTTTAAGTGGTATTCTAATTATGTCAGTAATTTTAACTGAATAAAGAGATGCATCATGTGCAAAAACTAATCTTGTTTACTTAAAATTGAGAGTAAAATTAATTATAGAAGGTACAAAACACTTGTAATTTTGATTTCAGATATATGACCCACAGGAACCTTCATATATACAAATATTATACACATATATGACAATGTATATTTGAATGTTCATTTTGAAACTGCTTTTCATACTGATACATGAAAATACTTAAATGTCCACCAAAGCAAGGTTATTTATTCATACATTTGAATGATATACAGTAGCTCAAAAGAATAAACTTGAGTTGCATGTACTAATATGGATAAGTGTCCAAAATGAATAGTGAAGCAAAACTAGCAAATTTAATAATGATAAGTTCAAAATTACACCTTTCATATGTAAACATGTGCAATAGTTAAAACTATAAATTTTATGTTGCATAAATATATAATACAGTATAATAACGCATAAGAATGAGAAACACCTTCAAGACTAAAGTTAGGAAATTACAAGACTACAATTTAAATGGTTAGTAGGTGGAATTTTAAATCAGAGGTTACTCCTAAATCCCAATTTTTCCACAGTTGACAAAATAACGGAGTTAAGAAAAATAAACTTAATGATTTCCAGAATGAATGCTTTATTCAAAATGCTACGTAATTACAATTCTAATAAACTTGCAAGGGAATCCAGTCACCCAGAAATTTTTTATGCCTTTCTCCTACATCACGAAAGGGGAAGATTTAATTACCAACTTTGCATTACTTAACGTCAGACTCATAGTATCAGAGCTAAAGAGAAATTGAAGAAACACCTAACTCAACCTCTCCATTTTAAATGACCAAATGAGTTGAGAAGGTTACAATGACATTTCTAAGTTCATATGTAAAAACAGAATTTTGATGACAATGACAGTTTAAGTACTAATAAACACTCCTGGAAAAGTTACTGTAATCCAGGTTATTTTACTGTGCTAAATGCCTTACATTCTTTACCCAATTCAGTTTTCACAGAAATCCTATGAACAAAGCACTTCCAAAATTTACCACTTCACAGCTAAGAAAACAAGGCTTAGAGAAATGCTACACGATCCCCTAGTCATGAGGTTAGTAGGTACCACTGTGGAGACTGAGGCAAAACAGGACGATTTCAAAGCCTATGCTCTGAACAAGTAAACACTAAGCAGGAATTTAGTTCTAGATCTCCCAGTTGTAGTCCAATAATCAGCCAAAAAATGGTGCTGAGAAGAGGGGAAAGAAAGATGTCTTGTATGTGGAGCCTCATGTATTTGATCCCAAATACATCTTCATATTGAAAATCATTAGAGCACAAGGCAAAAGAATTATTAGTTTGTTTCTAAAATCATCAACCTTTCCCAAGTTGAACATACAAATATATTTTATCATATATATACTATATGTGTGTATAGCGTGTGTTTATCTAAGTATTCCTGTGGTTTATATATCTGGATGTGGAATTACAAGTGTTTTGTGGTTTATTATTTATTTATTATTATACTTTGAGTTTTGGGGTACATGTGCACAATGTGCAGGTTTGTTACATATGTATCCATGTGCCATGTTGATGTGCTGCACCCATTAACTCGTCATTTAGCATTAGGTGTATCTCCTAATGCTGTCCCTGCCCCCTCCCCCCACCCCACCACAGTCCCCAGAGTGTGATGTTCCCCTTCCTGTGTCCACGTGTTCTCATTGTCTCCCTCTGTTGCTCTGGCTGGAGTCAGTGGTGTGATCATAGCTCACTGCAGACTCCAAGTCCTAGGCTCAAGCGATACTTTTGCCTCGGCCTCTCAAGTAGCTCGGACTACAGGCACGCACCACCATCCCCGGCTAATTTTTTTACAGAGATGGGTCCCACCGTGTTGCTTGACTGGTCTCAGCCTCCTTAAGTCAAGGGATCCTCCCACCTGGACTTCCGAAAGCACTGAGATTACAGGTGTCAGCCACCGTGCGTTTTTTGATTTCTTCAATTAATTTTACTTATACACTTGATTACACAAGATTAATTTTGTGTACATAATGAATCTCTTTTGAGGTTTAAGTTACTGATTAATTAGAGTACCACTTAACAAGCGTGTCATCCCAGCACTTTGGGAGGCTGAAGTGGGCGGCTCACCTGAGGTCAGGCATGAGCCACCGTGCCCGGCTTACACACATTCTTTTCACTCCTGCTTGCAGATCTCTGTTCCCTTCTAATTCCAGTGGAACCACTTTCACTTAGTATCAAAATATCCAGATCCACTCATCAAAGTGTAAATAATCCTCCAGCAAATTACCTTTGCAAATCTATTTTTATGTAATATTTCCTTAACTTCTTCTTACCTACATCCAGTAGTCATTTTACAAGGCAGAATTTTTTCTATTTTATATAGAACTGAGGCAGTATTTGAAAAAAATCTCAAAACACTCTTCAGGAAGGACTGGCATCTAAAACACCAGTTCCAATATATATTTCAGTAACATTTTAAAGGACAGATGCTTTTCAAAATGTTATTATAATTTAAAAAAATGTAACCTTCCTCTCTGAGTTCATGTTTATGGAAAACTAATATTTCATAAATGCCAAGTTACTATGATGTATTATCTAAATGCTGCCCCTGCCATTCTATAAATACAAAAATCATAACCTTCTAACTAACTTTGGTATTTGTCAACAACTGTGCTGATGAAAAGTAAAATCAATTCATTTAAAATAATTTTCCATGAACAAAATCAAGTAACTTGTAAGTAGTATGGTAGATGAACCAAAAAATAAAGTAACATTAACCAGAAAGACATGCCATGGACTTCTCTAATCTTTTTTTGGAACACCCTTTTCATGCATATGAAAATAAAAATTAAATATAAAATACCTACTTTATGTATGTACTTTTACTTGTGTCTATTGTTCTTTAAAGATTAAAATAACTCCTAAAGCCTGGATAGCTGAGCCCATTGTGCTCTTCTGCCCATAAAATAGATCGGATGTGCAGTGAAAGAGGTAAAACTTAGGCTTTCAGGTTAGTTATGACGATGGAAACACAATTCTATTCAATAGTGTTCAACTTGGTCTTTCAAATGTTTAAGGTCACAAGGCAAAAGAGAACAGACTTTAAGAATGTTCGTGTATTACTTCTCGTCTTACCCAATAGCTACATTAGTTCAATTAGGCCAGTGTTTTGGAGTAAACAGCACTGTGAAATGTGTCGTGGAGTCCGGAGGCTCCACCACCTACCTCCATGTAGTTGTTCTGTCCGATGGAGCCTAGAGTAATACCTTAGGAGATGCATTACATCTACAGGTACCAACCAGGAAGGGTAGTCTTGAATTAAATGGCTTTAGAACACGTTATAAGAGCAAATCGAAGCTTCTAGGTATTAGAACCACTTCAATCACAGAGCGTCTCTGGGTTCTATCTGTGGCCAGCATCAAGTATCTGTCTGCCCTCCCCGAATGCTTTCTCTCATCATGTGGATCTTCTAGATGGTCTTATTCTTCCCCAGCCAGCCAACTTGATCAACAAGCCTAGGTATATTAGATATGTATAAAGTTGGTTCTTAAATAAAGTCCATTTCTGTATCTAGGTAAGTAATGTCTTCAGACTTACAATTTCATTGATATCTAGAAAGAGTGACTCTAGTTAGCTTCTAGTGTCAGTTTTTCTAGCAGCTTCTTTAAAAACAAAAATCCTCTCTGGAACAAAGCTTCCTTGCAAGTATTGCTGTTGGCAATAGTCCTCTTTACTGAAATGCTTATCCGGTGAAACTTGCGCTGTGCCAGTGAGCCTGCAGGTTGATGGTCCTTTTGTTCAACTTCTCCATTATAAAGCAACCTCTCTGATCACCCTTTTAAAACTAAAGACCAAAGAATCAAATGAGATCAGGAAGTGACCAGAGCTCACAGGTCATCAACTCCTCTTCTTAGCATATTATAGCACACAGTCTAAGCCCGAAAAACACAGCAGAACCCATTACAGCTCTCGAGTTCCAGTTATTAACATTGATTTTTTCCAATGGGAAATTTTCATTAGAAGCTATCACAGGACTCACATTCAGTAATAACTTAGATTAGGATACATACTGGAGCCTTTGTCCTTAGAGTAGGTGCCACTGAGTCACTATTAAAAGGAGTCTTTTTGATCTTAGTAAATTCTCACAGGGCTTATCTCAGTCTAAACTGTAACTGGCCTTTACTAGTGATGTCATGTGTAGTTCAAATTAATATTGTAATGTATATAAATTGTATATATAGGTATAATACATGCATGTATTTACAATTATTTATTTTATTTTATTTTTTAATAAGATAAAAGTTAGAGGTTAAAATATGACTAGGCCATTGTGCTTTAGAATGAAGAGCACAGACATGGGTTGGAAATGTAAATTTTGGCCCAATTTAATTTCTGTGACAAATTCATTAATGTCTTCAAGGTTCAGGCTCTATGTATGAGACAAATGAAAACAGCTCTAAGATTCCTGAAAACCCTAAAATATTAAAATTCCACTCTGCCATTAGTTCAGATAAATCATTTGCCAATTTGCCCCACAAGAACCAGGCATCTTTAAATGGTAACATAACATGCACTTCTCTCTCCCAAAGTGTGGTGCATAAACGTTCTGCTTCTCAATAACACAGGATGCCTGCTAAAATGTGCTGTCAGGGGGATTAGTAAGGAAATGTTGTATCAAAACTTCTGCAGATGTGGCCCTGAAATACACATTGTAATAAATCCTCCAGGCCTCTCAAGTTAGGAATAACTGGTTTATAAAATTGTACTTACTTAAAAATTATAGATAAACAGATTTCACCGTAACCCATTCTTTCTGTTCTGAATGAAATAAGGCTCTATATTCAGACTGAATTTTCAGTGAAAAACAACTTAAAATAGTGACAAATCATCTATAAGTTTAAATGAATATAACTAGGAGACCTGAAAACTCAGGTTTAGCAGTCATCTTCCAACAGTTTGAGAGCCCACAGGAGCCACAGAGCCCTCATGTCTCTCCAGAGAAGCAGGGTGATTCTTCCCCCTAAACACCATGCAATTCTTGAAGTGAGTGAAAGCATCCCTGCTCACACTGATACCCTCTCAAGTGAACTCAAAGTTAAGCCATCTCCAGCCAGACCAGATATCCTGGCCCATATCTCATTCATTAATATATGTTGAGAAGCCTTTGTTTCTTGGAAACTACATGAAGTGAATAGGCTGTGGACTCCACTGGACATAGTGGTCTATATTTAACCAATTCCCTTCACACATATGTATCAGATGCTCTCTTAGTTACGGAGCTGCAGTGGTGAATAAGAAAGCCACAGTCCTGTACTCCCAGGGTTTCAATTCTGAAGACGAAGACAGGCACAGAAACCCAACTGAGCAAAGAGAAGAGATTATTACAAAATGTGTTCACATGCAAAGTGAAGCAAGGGACTGAATATACAACAAGGGTTTTGGGGCGAACATTAGATACAATCTTAATTCAGATTATATAAGATTCATACATATAATTTTTATATATAGATATATTAATTTGGGCCGGGCGTGGTGGCTTATGCCTGTAATCCCAGCATTTTGGGAGGCCAAGGCGGATGGATCACTTCAGTCCAGGAGTTTCAGACCAGTCTGATCAACATGGCAAAACCCCATCTCTACTAAAAATAAAAAAGTTAGCCGGGTGTAGTGGTGTGCGCTTGTAGTCCCAGCTACTCAGGAGGCTGAGAAAGGAAAACTGCTTGAACCCAGGAGGCAGAGGTTTCAGTGAGCCAAGATTGTGCCACTGCACTCCAGCCTGGGTGACACAGCAAGACCCTGTCTCAAAAGAAAAAGAAAAAAAGAAATATTAATTTGGATTATACAGATTCTAACCACTTCTTTCAAGTGAGAATATTTAAGGTAAGACCTGAGAATAAAAAGAGTTAGCTTTTCATACACTACAGAAAGATTCGTCTTTTAGGAAAAACCCCCAGTGTTCATGGACCCTAATATATGAGCAAGATCTTGGCATGTAGAAGAAACCTGTGAATTGGATGAAATGAAAAACTGAAAAGTAGGAATCTGGATGAAGTACAGAAGGGAGAAAGACTAATGTGAGACGTGGCTGAAAGAGAAGGATATGTGAAACAGTACAGGTCTTCATTAGTAATGATGAGGAACATAAATGTTAGTCCAAGTACACCAGAAAAGTGGGAGAGTTGGAAACTGAAAGACATGTTAAGAGATCACTTTGGTTTCTCTGTAGCTAACAGGGTGTAGGAGATTAAGAATTAAAGTAGGTTGACTAAGGATGACCTAAGAAAATAAGCATAGGTAAGAAAATATGTGGCTCTGGCTAGGCTGGGGACATTGGAAATCAAAAGAGGTGGAGGAAATTACAGATGTATTTGGAACCAAAATATTTTTTAAATGAATGTTGAATTGGATATTGTCAGAATATTGAGGAAGGGCCAAAAATCACTTATAAGCGTCTAGCATGGCTGGCAGTGCCACTTACTGACATGTGGGAAACCAGGACATGTTACCTCTGAATTATTCGAGTGCTATTGTCATGTAAATCATCAACTCCCAGAATAAAGGTCTGGGCCAAACTCTAAGACTGGAAATTATGAGCTGTTTAGTAGTGTTTAGAGCTTAGAGAGAGTATGTGTGTGGAGAGAAAAGAAGAGCAATTAGGACAGAACCCTTAGAAACATCAATATTTAAAATTTGGGAAGAGAAACAGAAACAAATAAATTGTGGGAAAATGAAGCTCAGGGTAGTTGCAAGGGAATGCTAAAAATGAACTATGGCATTTGAGGAGGAAAACGTGGAAACTGAAAGCAAGAGAGTACGGATGAATCGTGAGGGAGCAGCAGCAGCTGTGTCCTAAGAAGAGTCTCAGTGAAAATGAAGGGTTGTAGGAATGAGGACATCTGGGCCAACGAGCTGGCAAGGAGTGATGTCCAGGAGGCAGAATATTTGCATCTAGATCCTGGTGGTATATACCCTTATAGAAAATGTTTCAGATTTGATGACAATAAAGTGGAGGAAAGAAAAAAAGTAATGGAAATAAAGATGTCAAAAAACGGGGAACCGAGGTTTGTACTGGTCCTTTCACGTGAAAGCTGAGCCACTAAAATGATGGCTGAACTTGCCTGAAGATGATATTGAGCAAAAGATCTACAGCCTTAAATAAATGGCAAGAGGCCAGGTGCAGTGGATCATGCCTGTAATCCCAGAACTTTGGGGGGCTGAGGCAGGCATATCACCTGAGGTCAGGAGTTCGAGACCAGCCTGGCCAACATGGCGAAACCCCGTCTCTACCAAAAATACAAAAATTAGCTGGGTGTGGTGGTATGCACCTGTAATCCCAGTTACTCAGGAACCTGAGGCAGGAGAATCACTTGAAACCGGGAGGAGGAGGTTGCAGTGAGCCGAGATCACACCATTACACTCCAGCATGGGTGACAGAGCAAGACTCCATCTCAAAAAAAAAAAAAAATAAGACCAGAGTGCCCAGGAGGGAGGTCTGTTGATGATGGTAATACCAAAGGGGCATGGCCGATATTTCCAAGGGGTTTGAGTTTCAAAGGAACAGTCTAATTTGCAAGGAGCGGAGAAATTAACAGTCTAGAAGTTGTAACGGGAACCAAGAACAACCACCTCGGCTTCCAGCCATAGGTATGTGGAGGGTGAGAAAAAGACCTGTCTCAATTTATGAAAGCTAGAGGAAAAACTGCACTTTAGTATCAACCAACTTTTGTTTTAAGATAATTACAAACCAATATGGAACTTAGCAAGAGTCAATTTTGACAGTTTCCTGCAGCTTAGTAAATTCTGCACAAAATTAAGATTTAACACAAAAGTAGAGAAAAATTTTAATGGCATAGCACATTTCTTCACAATTCCTTAAACCAAATAATTCCCTGTTCTTCTAACTCTCACCTTACACTATCAACTAGGCTTCTTATTCAATGAACGGTTTAAGTCTACTAAGACACACACACACACACACACACACGTCTTATCCAGCTGCAGATCTCATTTTTGAAGGTACACTGAAAGTACATAGATCATTCTATAATCATCAACTATGAAGATTGTGAGCAACTGGAACAAGTATTCTTGGAAAAGAAGTTTCCTGTGTATAAGAAAAAAAAGAGTCCAACTCTGGGAACTGACTTGGCTGAGTCATCATTATATGCCACTGGCAAGAAATCAAGAAGTAACTCAGGACTGATAAACTTTGTTAAAGGAAATGGAAACAGCCTATCTGTGAGGCTTAATTCTTGATAATCTGGCCAAGATATAGCATCTGGATAAGAGTTCACTGACTCAACTAAATTTTGTGAAGGTGAAGTACTTGTTAAAATGAAAGATCTATTTAGAGAGAAATAAGTAGACATAATGTCTGCACTATGGATAGGTGTATACCTGTTTTTTGCAAAAACAGTTTGTATCTTTGAAATGCTGGTTTGCCCTGGACAGAGCTAACTTAAATAGAGACCTGGCGCGGTGGTTCATGCCTGTAATCCCAGCACTTTGGGAGGCCGAGGAGGGTGGATCATGAGGTCAGGAGATCGAGACCATCCTGGCTAACACGGTGAAACCCCGTCTGTACTAAAAATGCAAAAAATTAGCCGGGCATGGTGGCGGGCACCTGTAGTCCCAGCTACTCTGGAGGCTGAGGCAGGAGAATGGTGTGAACCCGGGAGGCGGAGCTTGCAGTGAGCCGAGATCGCGCCACTGCACTCCAGCTGGGTGACAGAGAGAAACTCCGTCCCCAAAATATATATATATAGTTTTTTTATATATATATGTATATATACCCAAAGGATTATAAGTCATGCTGCTATAAAGACACATGCACACGTATGTTTATTGTGGCACTATTCACAATAGCAAAGACTTGGAACCAACCCAAACGTCCAACGATGATAGACTGGATTAAGAAAATGTGGCTGGATACATATGTAACAAACCTGCACATTGTGCATATGTACCCTAAAACCTAAAGTATAATAAAAAAAAAAGAAAATGTGGCACATATACACCATGGAATACTATGCAGCCATAAAAAAGGATGAGTTCATGTCCTTTGTAGACACATGGATGAAGCTGGAAACCATAATTCTCAGCAAACTATCACAAGGACAAAAAAAACCAAACGCTGCATGTTCTCACTCATAGGTGTGAATTGAACAATGAGAACACATGGACCCAGGAAGGGGAACATCACACTCCGGGGCCTGTCATGGGGTGGGGTGAGGGGGAGGGACAGCATTTGGAGATATACCTAATGTAAATGATGAGTTACTGGGTGCAGCACACCAACATGGCACATGTATACATATGTAACAAACCTGCACGTTGTGCACATGTGTCCTAGAACTTAAAGTATATATATATATATATATATATATATAAAGAGAAAACCATTAAAGAAAGGCTATAATACACAGGAACACACAGACATACATACACCTGTGTGTCTATATCTTCAGTTATCACACTTTTTCTATACAGACTCCACACGAGACAAACATGTTACATTTTATGAGAAACTATAAGTGGAAAGAGGAGAATTTGTGAAATCAATATAGAATGTTCCTTGTTTAGCATAATTCTAACTGTTTCTCATTAGAGGTCTGAGTATCAATCTATTATATGTGGCCATGCTGGCATTTGGGAAATTCCACAAGAAACTTTTTAAATATGAATTTGGAAAAGGGAAAAGGATTTTTAAAGTGTCTTTTTTTGTTCTGCCTTCTATGTGGAACATCTATTTTGTGCTAACTGCTCGTGTTAGCTTGTGATTGCCTGTGACTATGTGGAAGATATACTTTACGTGACTATGTGAGCAATAGTCTTAAAGTTAAGAAATCTAAAATTTGGTTGGTTTAGTTGCTAATTAGGTAAATTACCTTGTAATGGTTACTTAACCTCTCAAAGATTAATTATCTTCAGTGGTACATTGAAGGTTCCATTCATATTGATTTTAGTAGACTTATCCTACTAAAAAGTAAATTTAACAGAAATTATTCTAGACCTCATTATTTCAGGAGACCCCACCCCAGCTTTTATTCCTAACTTCAAGAAATGCAGAGAAATTTAAAAATTCGATGTTCTCCCAATTCAACAGAATATAACTGAACTAAATCGATTTATGTATAATTCATTATTTCAACCTTTAACGCTATATCCGAGCAGTTTGTTTTCACCATAAAGTTATAGCTGTTTAGGCCAATAATTAAAGAGGACCTTGATAGAGAATGACAAGAGAGGATGATCACCCTATTGTCTATCTTCCAGCTGTTTTCAATGCCCTGAAGTTTTATTCACACCCAAATATTAGAATCTTATCTGAGAGAGCGTACTCAAATGATGAATCATGCTAATTTCTCAAGAAAAGTGTTACAGAATAATAAATGCCTTTCTGGTCAAAGCACTGATGCTCTGGAAATAATCTTTATCCAAATGAGGTACAGGAATTGTTAGGACTATTAAAAGTTTGTATATGATATCTGCCAGGTTCGACTGAGCTTCACTTAAAATCTACCATATTAGGGCCAAGTGTAATGACTCAAATTAGTGAACTTAAAAATTGTTTTAAAATGTTTCCTGGAGACATTTCAAATATTGCTCTCTGATTTATCACTGTTACTTTTGCTGAATTCAATTTGATGCCAAGATTTATTCAGATTAATCAAATGCCATAAACTCTGATACCTAATGTTCCTTAACACCTTAAGAACTTTTAAACAGATCAAATGTTGAAGATACGCTTTTAGTGAAACTGTACCTAAGCACATGAATTCTATTGAATATAGCTTTTTAGAAGACTAACAAAGAAAGAAGACTTAGGAAATTCGGAAACATTTTTTAAACCTTCTAGAGGGAATTAAACTACTGAAAAATAATTTCAATTGGTGAATCTAATGGCATTAATCAGAAGATAAGAAAAAAGTAACCATAAAACTTTATGGGGGTAATATTTGCTATGAGGATCAGGAAAAACAACTAATGGATATTAGGCTTAATATCTGGGTGATGAAATAAACTGTACAACCAATCCCATGGCATAAGCTTACCTCTGTAACAAACCTACACTTGTACCCCTGAACTTAAAAGTTAAAATTTAAATAAATAACGTTGTGCTATTAATTTCAACCAGAGCCTTTCCAAGGTGCAGGGAACTTTTGAGAATTTTATTTCTTGCAAAAGGAAACTTGATTCCTTGCTTAGGGCCTTCCTAGGAAAACCTCTATTCTTTGGAGAAGCATCATACTCCTACAATATTTAAGGACCATCATATTTGTCAGACTTTTTTTCTGTTTTACTGTGAGCAGTTTACAGAACATAAAGAAAAATCAAATCCGAAGGTGCACTACACGTGTTTTATCAAAAGGAACATTTTTGTGTACTTTTAAGAAAATACGACAAATTGAGTTTTCTGACCTATTACCAAGTTAGACATCTTGAGTGAATTGAATCTGTTGTAATCCTGTTTGGTTTTCATCCCATGGCTCTGGAAAACTGACATTTATCTCCAATTTTTCAACTCTGCTTCTTTCCAGTACCTCATCTATACGACTATTATAGTACTTTTCATCTGCTTCTACCACTACACTATGGCTGCATTACTTTTAACACAGTGTCCCACATGTTACCCATTTCTACCTTATATAAAGAGTAGAAATTGAATTGTAATTGAGTATCCAGTTGCCTCATATTCAGGTCTTCAACTGAAATAACTCCAGCTATCTCAAAACTTCAACCCTCTCTGGAAGTATTGGACCAAATTATCCCAGATTATAGCACTCTCAGGCTAAAATTACTAATGCTTCTATAGTTTCAGAGACTGTATCAGGTTATTCAACACAACATTCCATGCACCATTCCAGCCTCATATAATCAGAGGACACTTAGACGACTTTAATAGCCTTCAAAAGACACCCTCCTCTTTTACTTATATATATATTTATTTATCTATTTATTTAATGGAGACAAGGTCTCACTCTGTCACCCAGACTGGAGCGCAGTGGCATAATCACGGTCCACCGCAGCCTGCACCTGCCGGGCTCCGATCCTTCCACCGCAGCCTCCTGAGTGGCTGGGACCACAGGCGCCGCCACCACGTCTGCCTGGTTTTTGTATTTTTGTGGAGATGGGGTTTCACATGTTGCCCAGGCTGATCTGAGACTCCTGGGCTCAAGAGATCCACCTGCCCCGGCCTCCCAAAGTGCTGGGATTACATGAACGAGCCATTGTGCCCAGCCGGTCCCGCCCGGTTTTTAACCTTCGTACTGTTTATATAATCATCCTTCACAAAATAGAACACTTCATTACTCGATGGTTCTCATTATTCTAATATGAAGAACTATATTAAGAAAATAAATTCCTGGCCGGGCGCGGTGGCTCACACTTGTAATCCCAGCACTTTGGGAGGCCGAGGCGGGCGGATCACGAGGTCAGGAGATCGAGACCACGGTGAAACCCCGTCTCTACTAAAAATACAGAAAATTAGCCGGCGTGGTGGCGGCGCCTGTAGTCCCAGCTACTCGGGAGGCTGAGGCAGGAGAATGGCGGGAACCCGGGAGGCAGAGCATGCAGTGAGCCGAGATCGCGCCACTGCACTCCAGCCTGGGCGACAGAGCCAGACTCCAGCTCAGACAAAAAATTAAATCAATAAATTTCCAATATTTCCTAGCATATCCAATTTAATTCTATACATCACATAAAAATAAAAGCCGTCTTACTGTGTTAGTTTCTTACTGCTGTTACAGTAAATTAACATAAACTCAGAGGCTTAAAACAACACATTTTTTTTCTTTATACTTCTGGGGGTCAGAAGTCCAAAATGGGTCTTAGTGTGCTAAAATCAAGGTATCATCAAGTGTATATTTTGTCTAGAGATTCCAGGAGAGAATTCACCAGGTTTGAGGGGTCACATGTATCCCTGAGCTCTTGGCCTCTGCACATCTTGGACACAGCACATCACTTCAGCCTCGGCTCCAGTTTCCCCAAGCTCTTCTGCTCACTCTGGTCTCTCCGCCTTCCTGTCTGAAGGTTCTTTGTGACTACAGTGGGCCCACCTAGATAATTCAGGATAATCGCTCCAGTTTAAGGTGAGGTGATTAGCAATCTTAATTCCACCTCTAACCATAATGCTTCCATGCTGCCTAACAACACATTCAAAAGGTCATCCTGCTAAGGGTCATTATTCTACCTACACACTAAGTGACTGAGAAAAAGTAAAGTTATCTATCATGCCTTACCTATGGCGAGGAAATAATAACTTATAATGATTTATCTACGAAAACCTGTTTTTAAAAGCTTTGGTCCTAGTCTATTGATTAAAGTTTTGGTATATTCCAGATAAATTTCATGTCCTTGATGCTAACACATTGTGCACAGTAGATGGCCTTTTTAAAATAGTACTGCATAAAGGAATATTTAAGGTTGTCTGGACAATAGAAAAGGAACTTTAGTTGCTATGCCACAAAAGGCCGGATTTCTGCACATTACACCTCCTACCAGTGCACACATGTGCCAAACTCCTTCCTGAAAGCCTGGTTTATGTTTCCTATGTGCTTAGCAATAGTTTTACTCTCACGACTGTTTATATTAAGTCCTATTTTTTAAAGCATATCCTCATTTGTTTGTTTTCCTGAGCCTCTGAACTGGATTTCATCTGGTATGTATTGCACAGGTTTGCACACTTGATTGTACGCTACCTAAAAGCATCCTCTTGTGTTCTGGACACGGTTATTTTTCTCCATGGTAAGGTGATAAGTGACTTCTCTGAGGACTTGCCACCTTAGAATGCAGTGGTGACATCACCTGCTCAGGCTCTGTCTGCAATGTGGAATTTAGTATTTTCCAACTTCTGGTCTAACTTGAACTTCATAATTAAGCAGAGCCGCCTTTTGAGGGAACAGTAGGGTGTCTGCCCCTAAACGTCTGTGTAAATGCAGAGACACATTTGGGAACATAACTGACTTTTACGTACAGAAGCCAGATGCATTTCATGACCATGCATGCTTAGGGAAGCAAGTTCATCTCATCTATCACAATAAGCATCTGTGCCACTAAATTCCACTGCAGGATACTTTTCACACTTAGACAACAAAACATTTAAGGAAATAAAAGCTCTTTCCAATAAAAATGTGCATCAAATACTGTGTGTATGTTTAAAAAAAAACCTTCCTCTATAAGATAAGGCCACAGGAACTACTAAAAAAGCATTCTTGAAATACATTTTCTGATAGGAATCTAGGCCCTTGCCTTATATAAGATTTAAGGAAAGTGATGTGTGTGTCTTTATACTTGAAAGGCTGTTTTCAACAGCAAAGGGTATGCTTTGAGGTATCAATATAGTTTTGAGAATGCAAAAGTTTAAAAGAAATGGAATGCATATTCTCCAGGTATGAATATGCAATTGTCATTATTTTCCTACCATCTACTAGATTAGAAACAGAAGAAAAATTATGGAAATGTCTGTTTTCCCTCAATAGGAGTACCTATTTATTAAAGTTAATTAATTACTATTCTTTAAACATTTTCAAAATAGACTCATAAGTGACAACTTTCAGAGAAAACAAGGGTTTTTGGATGTAAATATTTACTTATAACATGGATAAAATAATTTTGTTAAATATTAACTCCATATTCATAATGTTCTCTATTGTTTTTGCATTTTGTTTAACAATAGAGAATCTAAGACATTTAGTGTTCATGAGTTTCATACAGTTTCCTGTCAATGTACTTTGTCTTTTTTTTATTGGACTACTAATCATTTATTTATGATTTGTTGGAACTACTCATATTTTAAATATGTCAAGTGAACTGCAAGCACTTGTTGCTGATTTGATATTTGCTTTTTACACATATTCATTGTATCCTCTGAAAAAGAAAAGTTTTATATTTTAACAAATTCCAATCCATAAATTTTTTTTTTAAATTTTCTGTTATTGGTTAGGGCTATGTTTGGATATTTAATTTTAACCGTAATGTTGCAAGTGATATTTGTCTATGGTATTTTTTCTTTATATTTTGGAAAAGTGTATTTGACATCCACTATGGAATTAATATTTATTAATGACATATTATACCTTTGTGCAACTATAAAATACATATAGCCAATTATCTGAACACCATTTTATGAACTGTTTATCACTTATCCACTGATTTGAAACACTATCTTTATCATATATTGGATTTTAGGTTTATTGAGATTATGTAACATGAAATTATTTAATTATGAAATTATGTGAATTCAAGCATGACAGTCAGCTCTTCTTCCCCACCACTACCCTGTAAAAGGATGGATGGAATAATTGCTTCCCTATGGCTTAAGTGTATGAGAGGTATACAACATGGTCTTGATGAAGTGGGAACTACACAGAAACTGTTTTTGGTCCTGAAATGTACTCCAGCTTTACCAATTTGTTCTACACATATACCATTGAGGGTAGAAGCTGAATTTTGCTAATGATTATATTTACACTACTTAACATTGTGCCAGATACTGAGTAGATGCTTAGAAACATGTTTAATGACTTGTTTTATTGATAGAGACCTAATTATCTGCTGTAGTGGTGCTATCTCATTCAGAATCATTTTGACCAGCCTTTCTCCATCATGAATAAAACACTTATTTACACACTTGTGTACATGCACATGTGCATAGAAACACACACACCCTTTGCAGAGACAAACTGCATCGAAAGCATGTACAAACATTATAGTATTTTTGTTGATTCTGACCTGATTCTGATTCTATTGTATACATTTTCATTCTGATCACAATAACAATAAAAATAGAAAACTATAAGTTGTGAAGCTGGAAGATGCAGAACATGAAAGATCGAATTACCAATTTTTTTTTCTATTTTCTTTAGTTGGCTGCTGATAAAATCAGAAAAGAAATGGACACAAAAATGAAAGTATGCAATGTGTGTGCGTGTGTGTGTGTGTGTGTATCACATGCACTCGTTTCCATGATGTACATATGGAATTTCATAACCAGCCAAACTAAGCTTCATAAGTGAATGAGAAATAAAATCCTTTACAGACAAGCAGATGCTGACAGATTTAGTCACCATCAGACCTGCCTTCCAAGAGCTCCTAAAGGAAGCACTAAACATGGAAAGGAAAAACCAGTACCAGCCTCTGCAAAAACACACCAAAATATATAAACCAATGAAACTAGGAAGAAACTGCTTCAACTAATGTGCAGAATAACCAGCTAACATCATGATGACAGGACCAAATTCACACATAACAATATTAACGGTAAATATAAATGAGCTAAATGCCCCAATTAAAAGACATACACTGGCAAATTGGATAAAGAGTCAATACCCACAGGTGTGCTGTATTCAGGAGACACATCTCACTTGCAAGGTCACACATAGGCTCAAAATAAAGGGATGGAGGAATATTTACCAAGCAAATGGAAAGAAAGAAAAAAAAAGCAGGAGTTGCAATCCTAGTCTCTAATAAAACAGACTTTAAACCAACAAGGATAAAAA
The DNA here is from genome assembly GCF_028878055.3 of Symphalangus syndactylus. Taxonomy (NCBI): domain Eukaryota; kingdom Metazoa; phylum Chordata; class Mammalia; order Primates; family Hylobatidae; genus Symphalangus; species Symphalangus syndactylus. The sequence goes on along the minus strand of NC_072447.2, from coordinate 12,824,290 downwards.
AGGACAAAGAAGGGCATTACATAGTAGTAAAGGGATCAATGCAACAAGAAGAGCTAAGTATCCTAAATATATATATATGCCAAATACAGGAGCACCAGGATTCATAAAACGAGTTCCTAGAGACCTACAAGGAGACTTAGACTCCCACACAATAATAGTGGGAAACTTTAACAACCCACTATCAATATTAGACAGATCAACAAGAAAGGAAATTAACAAGGATATTCAGACTTGAACTCAGCTCTGGTCCAAGTGGACCTAATAGATACCTACAGAACTCTCCACCCCAAATCAACAGAATATACATTCTTCTCAGCACCACATAGCACTTATTCTAAAATCAACCACATAATTGGAAGTAAAACACTCCTCAGCAAATGCAAAAGAATGAAAATCATAACAAACAATCTCTCACACCACAGTGTAATCAAATTAGAACTCAGAATTAAGAAGCTCACTCAAAACTGCACAACTACATGGAAACTGAACAACCTGCTTATGAATGACTACTGGGTAAATAGCAAAATTAAGGCAGAAATAAATAAGTTCTTTGAAACCAATGAGAACAAAGACACAACATATCAGAATTTCTGGGATACAGTTAAAACAGTGTTTAGAGGGAAATTTACAGCATTAAATGTCCACATTAGAAAGTGGGAAAGATCTAAAATAGACACCCTAACATCACAATCAAAAGAAGCAATGGAAAACACATTAAAAACCTAGTATAAAACAAGAAATAACTAAGATCACAGCAGAACCGAATGGGAGAGAAACACAAAAAAACCTTCAAAAAAAAATCAATGAATCTAGGAGTGGGTTTTTTGAAAAGATTAACAAAATAGATAGACCGGTAGCCAGACTAACAAGGAAGAAAAGAGAGAAAGATCAAATAGACACATTAAAAAACGATAAAGGGGATATCACCACTGATCCCACAGAAATACAAACTATTATTAGAGAATACTGTAAACACCTCTACACAAATAAACTAGAAAATCTAGAAGAAATGGATAAAGTCCTGGACACATACACCCTCCCAAGACTAAAGCAGGAAGAAGTCAAATCCCTGAATAGACCAATAACAAGTTCTGAAATTGACTCAGTAATTACTAGCCTACCAACCAAAAAAAGCCCAGGACCAGATGTCTTCACAGCCGAGTTCTACCAGAGGTACAAAGAGGAGCTGGTACCATTCCTTCTGAAACTATTCTGAACAATAGAAAAAGAAAGACTCCTCCCTAAATCATTTTATGAGGCCAGCATCACTCTGATTCCAAAACCTGGCGGAGACCCAATAGAAAAAGAAAATTTCAGGCCAATATCACTGATGAACATCGATGCGAAAATCCTGAATAAAATACTGGCAAGAGAATCCAGCAGCACATCAAAAACTTATCCACCACGATCAAGTTGGCTTCATGCCTGGCATGAAAGGCTGGTTCAACATATGCAAATCAATAAACATAATCCATCACATAAACAGAACCAATGACAAAAACCACATGATTATCTCAATAGATGCAGAAAAGGCCTTCAATAAAATTCAACACCCCTCATACTAAAAACTCTCAATAAACTAGGTATTGATGGAACATATCTCACAAAAATAAGAGCTATTTATGACAAATGCATAGCTAATATCATGCTAAATGGCCGAAAGCTGGAAGCATTACCTTTGAAAACTGGCCCAAGAGTAGGATGCCCTCTCTCCCCACTCTTATCAACATAGTATTGGAAGTTCTGGCCAGGGCAATCGAGTAAGAGAAAGAAATAAAAGCATGCAAATAGGAAGAGAGGAAATCAAATTGTCTCTGTCTGCAGATGACATGATTGTATATTTACAAAACGCCACCACCTCAGCCCAAAAATTCCTTAACCTGATAAGCAACTTTGGCAAAGTCTCAGGATATAAAATTAATGTGCAAAAATCACAATCATTCTTATATACCAATAACAGACAAGCAGAGAGCCAAATCATTAGTAAACTCCCATTCACAATTGCTATAAAGAAAACAAAATACCTAGGAATACAACCTACAAGGGATGTGAAGGACCTCTTCAAAGAAAACTACAAACCAGAGCTCAAGGAAATGACAGGACACAAACATATAGAGAAACACTCCATCCTCATGGATAGGAAGACTCAATATCATGAAAATGGCCATATTGCCCAAAGTAATTTATAGATTCAATGCTATTCCCATCAAGCTACCATTGACTTTCTTCACAGAACTAGAAAAAAACTATGTTAAATTTCATATGGAAGCAAAAAAGAGCCTGTGGAGCCAAGGCTAACCTAAGCAAAAAGAACAAAGCTGGAGGCATGACGCTGCCTGACTTCAAACTATATTACAAAGCTAAAGTAACCAAAACAGCATGGTGCTAATACCAAAACAGATATATAGACCAATGAAACAGAATAGAGGCCTCAGAAATAACACCACACATCTACAACAATCTGATCTTCAACAAACCTGACAAAAGCAAGCAATGGGGAAAGGATTCCCTATGTAATTAATGGCGCTGGGAAAACTGGGTAGCCATATGCAGAAAAGAGAAACTAGACCCCTTCATTATACCTTATAAAAGAATTAACTCAAGGTGGATTAAAAACATAAATGTAAAACCTAAAACTATAAAAACCCTAGAAGAAAACCTAGGCAATATGATTCAGGACATAGGTGTGGGCAAAGACTTCATGACTAAATCACCAACAGCACTTGAAACAACAGCCAAAATTGACAGATGGAATCTAATCAAACTAAAGAGCTTCTGCTCAGTAAAATAAACTATCACAAGAGTGAACAGGCAACCTACAAAATATGAGAAAATTTTTGCAATCTATCCATCTGACAAAGGTCTAATATCCAGAATCTAGAAGGAACTTAAACAAATTTACAAGAAAAAAAAAACAAACAACCCCATCAAAAAGTGGGCAAAGGATATGAACAGACACTCCTCAAAAGAAGATATGTATATGGCCAATAAACATATGAAAAAAGCTCATTATCACTGTTCATTAGAGAAATGCAAATCAAAACCACAATGACATACCATCTCACACCAGTTAGAATGGTGATCATTAAAAATTCTGGAAACAGCAGATGCTGGAGAAGATGCAGAGAAATAGGAACACTTTTACACTGTTGGTGGGCTTGTAAAATAGTTCAACCATTGTGGAATACAATGTGGTGATTCCTCAAGGATATAAAACCAGAAATACCATTTGACCCAGCAATCCCATTACTGGGTATATACCAAAGGATTATACATCATTCTACTCTAAAGACACATGTACATATATGTTTATCATGGGACTATTTACAATAGCAAAGACTTGGAACCAACATAATGCCCATCAATGATAGACTGGATGAAGAAAATGTGGCACATATTCACCATGGAATACTACACAGCCATAAAAAAGGATGAGTTCACGTCCTTTGCGGGGATATGGATGAAGCTGGAAACCATCATCCTCAGCAAACTAACACAGGAACAGAAAACCAAACACTGCATGTTCTCACTCATAAGTGGGTGCTGAACAATGAGAACATGTTGACACAGGGAGAGGAACATCACACACTGGGGTCTGTAGGTGGGTGTGGGGAAAGGGGAGGGAGAGCATTAGGACAAATAGCTAATGCATGTGGAGCTTAAAACCTAGATGACGGGTTGATGGGTGCAGCAAATTACCATGGCACAAGTATACCTATGTAACAAACCTGCATGTTCAGCACATGTATCCCAGAACTTAAAGTAAAATTTTAAAAAATGAAAGTATGCAATATGTGTATGTGTGTGTATACATACATATAAAACAAGCACTCATTTTCATTTTGTACATATATGCACATTATGAGTGTGAATATATGTTAAATAATATCCTATCAGTTTTGTATTTGTAACACATATATGTACATGCATATACAACAAATAGAGGTGTTTTGCATAATAATTTCATTTATATTCATTTCATCAGCTAAGAACTAAAAAGAATTTAAATCAAAATCAATTATTCATTTACAGGTGTTTTTAACCATCATCTCCCCCTTTATCTTCAGTTTTATGCCTCCTTGTATTGCCATTTTGTGACTTTTTTGCCATAAATTATACATATTTGGAACAGTCACTTTAAGAAATTCAATCTTTGGATAAGATCTCTAAGATTGATTTAGTATGAATACGTGTGTGGGCACACACTTGACAAAGAAAGGTCAGTTATAAATATATGTGTACACTTATCAAAATAATTCACATAAAATCTCTGAATAAAATTATCTGTATGCTTTTTCTGTCAATAAAAGCAATATAGTATAATTCTTGGTAGTAAACCTGTTTGTTTTCATTCTGTTGCCTACCATGTGAGCTGCCATGTTGGTATAAAACATCGATCATTTGATATTTTACTACAGCAAATAATAGTGATCCCCACGAAATAATAAATAAATCAGTGAGTTTCACGGAAATAAGTTTTTGGATGGATCAGATAATTTGCAGTTGTTAGTTTATTCTCCAGCAAGGTGAAAGAAAAAAGCTGTTAGTTTGTTCTCTATCAGGTGATCGAAGATGAAAACTAAAGTTCTCAAGGCCAGTGCATAATAATGGTGCCGTATTCTGTGCATCAATCACCATTACCAAATACCTATATTGCCAAATATTTCATGTACCGCTTTAGTGGTGATTAATCAATGTGCCATGGCACTGAAACTGAAACGAGACTTTGTAGTACAAGTGATATTCAAAGGGTTTTGAAAATTTATCAGCTCTATAGATATAGATGAAAATTTATCATCATCTATCTAGAAATCCTGTTTTTATAAATGTTACCTAGCCAAATATTGGTTTTATTTACTTAATATTTAGAAAACATGAGTTTAGTAAAAATTGTTCAGATTTTCTTAATGTAGTGTGTGAAATTACTATGTAATTATACAAGAAATATGCTACACAGCTGAATACACAAAGAGGTCAGCAGAGGGAGCAAAAGGTGCCTTTCCCATATAATCCACAGCAACATCACCCGCTCTTCTCTCTACATCATCGATGTATGTTATCTAAAGTCCTGTGCAAATGCCACCTCAACACAAGTCCTCTAGCCTTGCCTTCTTATCAGAAGCAGCTCGAAAGCCCCGATAATTCTAGAACCACTGAAAAATACACACTTGTTGCAAGGATTGAAAAGCCTCATATTGCAAATTCAGAATTCACAGTACTGAAAAAATTCATAATTTTTTAAAGTTACAATACTGTGAACTATACAAAATGAATTATGCTGGGATCCGATGACTCTCTTCATTCCAGCCTATCTTATATTTTCTCATTCATTTCTCCACATAGTCACAACAACAGACTCACTATTACATTTCATTAATGGCTATTTTATAATAAATGATCTCAATAGCATTTCTGAAACCTCTGCTGTTCTGGTTTTACAGAACTCTTGAATTTTTGAATGAGTTAGTTTTTGATTGAAAAAGACCTGACTCTTATGCTTAGAAAAGCCATCATTTCTTTCTGTAAGCTTTCCGTCTTCTATAAGCTTTACATGTTCCATAAGCAAACATTCGCTGGTTTTGTGATCAAACTAGAAAGGCAAATTCAGTTAATAATAACAACGTCATTTATCATCCTCAAATCTAGTGTTATGGATAATACGATCTCCACAAGGAGACGGTTGCACGAGCGACAAGAGAAAGACAATCAACAGTCTTTTACTCATACCAAGATATGTCCACACACACTTGTTTCAACAGTCAAAGTAACGCCATATGTCCCCAGTGATGTGGGTGGGCAAAAGGAACAGTTGGCCTGCTAATGAGGGCCATATGTACACGCAGCCTATCGTACCATCCTTCTTACTTATGGTTGCTGAAAACTCAGTGGAAGAGCTTGCTCTGAGGAATGGCATGGCTGGAGGAGGAGAGGCTTCCTTAAGAGCAGGAAAGGACCATTTGTTGTACAACTACTGTATCTCTGAAACTGGGAGCTAAAGATATGCATGTACGTTACTCATTCTTATTAAGAGTTACTTACGCATCCGTAGAGTTCTTTACTCCAGTTTCACCTTCTTTCACTAAATTCTTTTGCATTTATGTGCAAAGGGATTTTGGGCCCTTTTCAAAAATTACTTTTCCTAATCAATCTTGTTAATTTGATGTTCATTTACATCGGCTTCTCTTTATTTTTAGCTTGATTTCCAGAAAAATTATACTTTCTTTGACATTGTTAAATGTTACAATATTAAAAGAAATGAAAAAGACTTAAAAACTTAGAATATTTGAATGAGGGTTTCTGGAAGGCAGAGAGAACAATAAGGCAAAAGTACTTACTGCACTACTGTTCCAAAGTAAAAGAAAAACAAAGATTTTAAAAATGATTATAGCAGCTTTGTATCTCAACCAGGGTTTCCTTTGAAATTTCTACAACTGCAAACACTATTCAGCAATTTGCACTGATTATAAAATTTATTGTTTTAAGGTCAATTGTGATACTATGATCAGATAATATAATTTACTTTACTCTTAATGGCTTCATTTTGACAACTGAGGGAGCTTTCAGGAAGGACAACGCTTCCTGCACAACAACCAGTAAAGCAGGTCACATCCATTTTCAATCTAATTTTAAGAAAAATGAAGGACAAACTACTTGTGAGGCAGCAAGAATTCATTTGCATTAAATTAATTTGAACAGGGCATTTCAAGTTCTCTCTGGCAACAATGGAATAAAGGGGAAAATGAATCTATCTTATGCAATGATCCTCTTCTAGGTTACAGAAAGATTTGAAAGGCTGACATGACCATTGCTAAATTTCTTCTAGAAGTCTATGATTAGTGTCATAGATATAACTCATGAGATAAAATATTCACAAAGAATGTCTGTGAACTGCATCAATTGTGATGGAACTACTGTCTAACATCCCTTTGAAAAGTTATATTCTGCAAAGGTTAAAAAACACCAACCTTTCGATGCTTTCTTATATGGATGAGCTTTTGTCAACAAGAACTAAGCTTCACAATTAAGCACTATGGAAGATAATGTTCTAGGTTAATTTAAACCTAACTAATCCAGGACTTGGCCTTGATAAATAATGGGTTTAATTAATATTTTTGACCCTAGCAGTGCAAATACTTTTACTTATATTTTACTAAAGCTAGTTTTGACAAATCTAAGGGTATTTAATTTATCAGTATCTGTTGTCAGATGAAAACTTCCCCATCAATACCTTCTAATGGTTCAAAAATAAACTGTTACCCCCACAGATACATTGTTTTTCCATGCGTAAGCAAGTACATTAATTTCAGGGTCTCAAGGCATAAAAGTGATATTACCACTTGTGATAGGCTGCATAATAGTCCCAAAAGATGTTCTTCACCTAATCTCCCGGCCCTGGGAATGTGCTGCCTTACACAGCCAAAGGACTTGTAGATACGATTCATTTAAGGATCTGGAGACAAGGTGATTATCCCAGATCATCCACGTGAGTCCAAAGTAATCACAGGAGTCCTTAGATGAAGTGGAGAGAAGGACTCAAAGTTAAAGGAGGAGACAGCGCGGAGACAGAAACAGAAATAAAAGCAACGCACCTTGAAAATGGAGGAATGGGGAAAAGACAATGAAGACAGGTGCCACCAGAAGCAGAAAATGCAAGAGAATGGATTCTCCCCTCAGCACCTCCAGAAGGAACCCACACTGCAGACACATTGACTTAGCCATATTAAAGTGATTTTGGACTTCTGACCTTTGAAACTGCAAGACAATAAATATGTGTTAAGTTATGTAAATGTGTCGTAATTTGTTATAGCAGCAGTAATACAACTAATACACCACTACAATAAGCAAAGGAAATAAAGTGCAATAGTGACAAACTTAAGGGTTTCCAGGAAAGAGAAACGAAGTGGTAAACTCAATCACAGGATTATATTAGTAACTGTAGTATATGTTACTTGCTTACCCTTTCAATCACATTATTGCTGTAATTATCATTATCATCCAATCAATATGATTACACCAGTATGTATAACTTAGACATGAAAATTTTTTTCTATTTCACTCTTCCCATAATTCCATGCAGCTACCCCTAAGCAACTATGTATCTGATGAAGCTAATATTTTCAGGGAAAATCTTCCATGTTAAGCAGAAAATTTACATCTAAAATTAAATTCTTTTAAGCCAGTCTGGGGACAATACCTAGAAAATTCAAACATTACTTCTCAAGAATACCACTAGCAGTGAATTTGTGACGCTATCTTCCACCAACTGAATCAAAATTAATTTTAAATATTTTCAAAGCAATATTTTAAAAAATCGTGTACACATTTTTTCCTCTTGGTAAAAATAAACCACTTCTCAACCATCCATTATATTTATGTTAGTTACATGAAGTCCATACATGAATTATCATACCACAAATAGAAAACTATTTAAATAGAAAAATCTCACTTGGTGCTGACAGAATGACAGCATAAAACTGTTAAGCATGAGGAGAAAGTTGTTTGCAGTGTAAATATTTCCCTTTTCCTATCAAAGTGTGTCCTGTGATCTAGCGCTCTTCTCTCCACATGCTTAAGTACAGCAAAAGTTATAAAAACACTCATTCTAGTTTTCTATACTTTAATGGTTGTAGAACATCAGAAGAGAATTGGGAGATGGGAATGTTTTGTGCTTGACATTGCATTTGAGGGGAAAATAAAAACTTGGACATAATATGTGGGATGTCTCCACAGTAATACATAGGAGGGCAAGAAAAAAATGCTATCAAATTTCTACCATGCGCTGAGCCCCTTATATCAACAAATATCCAGCCTTTCTAATGTACTAACAACCACTCTTCATAGCAAGTATTCTATTCCCAGCTTGTAGGTAAGAAACAAAGCTTCAGAAAGGGATCTTCACCAATTTCACACAGTCAATAAAAGGCAGAACTAGGGCAAATATCAATAATAAAAATAGCAATCTAATCCTAATTGGACCTGGCACTGTTCTAAGAAGAAAATCATTAACAAAGGATTTTGAGTTACCACACTCTTAGTCTCCCCGTTTTACAAAAGAAGCAACTGGGGTAAAGTGAATCTATGCCGTTTCTTTTCAAGCTCATATACCTAACAAGATACCACTTTAATCATGGGTCTCTGATAGATCGTGTACCTCATTTCTAGCGTTTGCTGAGATTTTTCTTATTAACCCTAAGCAAGTATTTGATCCCTGGTAAGTATGCTGTAATTTTTTCACCGCTCATTCTTATCACGGTTCTTCAAGAAAAGTACAGTTCAACACATTTGTCCTATTTGGTTACAAATTTTGAAATTCAAAATATGTATCACACTAAGCTGTTAGCTCCATTTGGAATTTTAAAAAACTAAATTTTTCACTCAGTTAAAAAAAATTGCATTGTTTACTCCCATATCTACAATATAGCTTATAAGTGTATATTTGTATTGAAAACATAATTTTCTACAACTTTTATAATATTTAAATATTATTTAAGGTTTTAATAATATTTAAATATTTAAATAATACATTTAAAAACATAGTTCAACAAGTCCGAATAATCCATCACTTACTTATGACAGAATATTTGTTCAGTATCTTCTGTTTGTTCACTCTTGTGTAATATATCCTATTTTAAGAATCAAAAACTTCTCTTAATGTCAACACTACAGCATCTTCACAATTCCTACTTATTCCTAATTACCCTTCAGGAGCAAATAAAATGAATTTATCCCAAATTTCTTTGCTTTGAAACAACTTCAGTGAAAATGGTGGTTGTCAACCATATCTACCATTCATATATCCCATTGTTTTCTGCATTAAATTTCATCTAATACTCCTTATGCCATCAGTGTCACTACAAAGGGGGACAGGGGATGAATCTCATCATGAACAAAGGTATATACACTAGATCTTAGGATGTTCAATCATTTCCTTACTCTATTATGTCCCATCTGAACTACTCATATTAAAATGAGCAACTATATGAACATGGTACTTTTAAGAAAGGATGTTCAAAAATTAATTCATATCTTGTACAAATTGGTATCCAAGAAATCATGACCTAATAGGCATCACATATGTGAATGAAAAAATTCACTTTCAGCAATGAATGTTGATGACACTCCTTTAGCAAGAGTTGTACCGAGCTAACCACAACTCCTCAGCACTCACTATTCTCATACATGCGGTCGGACAATGTCCAAGGGTGCAGTGATTCTGTCCAGAGGCTTTTCTGGGCCGTTAGAGCTGTCTCAGCCTGTGTACAGGGTTATACAGACACTCTAGGGCATTCATGACTCTGATCACTGGAGCAGCCCTGTACTAACTGCAAATTTATGGAGGAAACTTTCAAGTCCTCTTGCCCCCCAGTTGGGGTAACTCTGTTACCTATTTCATGTGGTCTCAGTTCTCCAACAAAAATGATCTCGGCCTGCTCATCTTACTTCCATTTCACTACATGGCATAACTAGAAGTTGACTAGGTATTCTGCTTTAATGTATATGCAAAGCCCTCTTGTTCAGGAATGTTTGTAGAATAATATTTCTAAATTAGGAATACAATTGGTCTTGTTCTTTCCTGAGGGATAAAATGTCATCTCTCTTCTTCTCTCCCTCTCTCCTTTCTTCCTAACTCAGCTAACCCTCTATCTGAAAGAATTACAAAGGAAGAAATCTAGGGCATTGTTTAGCATTCTCAGGAGGATTGGAAATGTTGGAATGACAGCGAGTATCACACATACACTGCTTGAAGTATTTTGTAGGATCCAAGGGAAGAGAAAATTTTGACATTCCAGAAAATTTAAGTCATCCTTTTAATATCAGGACCAGAAAGAAACAGGTCACACGGGCAAGAGCCATAAAACTAATTATCTTGACTCTTTCCAGAATACCTGAGCTATAAATGTACAGGGAATCCTGTAATCAGATGCAAAGTTGTGTATAATATACTTAGTTCCCAAATGTAACTAGGAATTTTATGTATATAATGTGAAAAATCGTTCCAAAGTATTTGAGACTCCAAAAACTTTCCTAGCTAGCGTTCAATATTCTTGCTTAACTTCTCCTTATACCCCTAACTGTATTGAGCATGCATAGACACACAAAAGCTAGGATCAACTATTACCGCTTAAGAAAGAAAAGGAGGAAAAAGGCTGTATTATAGGGATTTAGTTTTCTTCCTCAACTCTTGAAGAAGCCTATTTGTATCAGCCCGTGTCAGACAACAAAGTACTTATCAATAAAGTTTTATGAATGTGGTCACATATGAAATATAAGAGCATTCAGTTTCTACCTCTCCTTTTCTCATAAATCCTACATCAGATAGACATTAGCTATATCTGCCAATGTTTCCACGGAATCTTAAAGACTATTCACTGCAAAGCTGGCAGTGTAGCCTGAAAGCAAGTTATGTCTGCGTTGCAACTTCACACTAAGTGGTTTAAAAATACAACTAAATGTGGCCTGTCTTTATCTTGATTATAAGACATAAATTATCCCAAGAATATTCTTAGTAAAAATTGGGTCTCCCGGTCAAGCCACTTCTATTAAGAAGGACACAGGTCAGTTTTTAGGAGTTTAGGTGTTATTTGGAAGTTAGGAGCATCTAAATATGGAATATAACTCCATTAAATTATAGTATATTTTATATCAAAGAGAAACGACAAAAATAAGAAATGTTTTAAGTATTTTTTCGTATAGCGTGTTCATATATAATTACTTCAGTAGTCTCAATGTAGTCATGCAATTGTTTGGGTAAAGAACTAAACTTGAAGTTAAATAGCATAGGTCTGAATTCTTATGGTTTATAACATTCATATATTTTATATGTTCCAGAATAATATGTAATTTCTAAGTTTATAACATAATAATTACAGAAATCTAGGTAAAGTAATACTTCTGTGACACAGTCTCTTCATCTACAAAATGGAATATTGCTTTTCTCCTTAAATTTATATTAAAAATTGGAGAAGTAATATATGTGAAAGAACCTTACATTAAATATGCAAGTTTTATTTGTTGAATTCAAACAGTCATTAAAGAACAAAATAAAACATTACATTTGGATTAACAAAGTAGATACATATATCTCAATCTGAGAAACCTTTAAGCTCTCTTGACCATAAAATGACATTGGATCCTATAAGAGAGTTTGGTAAATATTTGAAAGATATTTCAATTTCACACCTAAATGTTGATTCTGACATTTATTTCCTAAACTTATCATTTGTATACTTACCTGCTATTAAATCCACAGGGGTCATGTCACTAACTGTACGCCCACCGATTTTATTGAGAGGTATTCAGCAAGGCCCACAAAGTAAGTATTGAATTTTTTTAAAAAACAGACCCAAAACACCTAAAAGCAAAACACTTAGTAAATTCTTATAATCATGAAGATCACAAATTAGTGCTATTAGTAAGAAAGAAACTTCTAAACCAAATAAAGTCCTAATACCTCCAACGAATTTTGTCTCTCTGATACACACACACACGATTAAAAAAAAAATGAAGGAAATGTAAAAAAATAAATAAATGAAGGAAGTTCTGTGGGAAATGTCCATAATTTCATGCCCAGAATTTCCCTATCAATCTCTTTCCCCAAAGTTCTTCCGAGAAAATAAAGTTGCCTTTCTCTCAACGTTAACTCATCACTTTTCTCATAGCATTTTCAAAAGAAATATTTCCTGTCAGCCGGCCACTTAAACTTTGTGCTGTTAAAGAAATCCAAAAAGGTATCAATTTTGCAACAAAGGATAAAGAGGAGACGAAGTGAACCAACATGGCTTTTAAGCTAAATTGCCGTCACCTGTCACAGGTTGTCTAGCGAGCCTCAAGTTCCCTCTAATAAGCTTATGGAGGGTGCGGAGCAAAGGCACCTCAAGGTGCTCTGCGGGTTTTCCCCTGGTAAATTAGGCTGAAAGGAAAAGAGTCCCACCCCCCACCCCCAAACTTGGAGACCAGGGCTGCCCTGCCGAATGCTGTGCCCAGACCTCCTACTTCCACGCCCTTCCAGTCCTTTCCTCGGCTTGGAAAATTGGGCATGAGGCAAGCAAAAGGAAGGACAGAAGGCCAAAACGGGCATCCGGGAAGCCAAATTTCTGTCTCAAAAGCTCGTCTAGAAACGCGTACATAGCGCGTGCCTTGCGGACATCTCCTAAAACCCCGTTCACTGAAGCTAATTCCTCCCGAACGCCCCCACGCCGGCTGAGGATCGCAACCGCCCATCCGCCCCTCCAGCCTGTGCAGCCGCCCCCAAAACCTCCCGTGAATCGGGAAATGTCAAGGCAGCAGCGCTTGGGGAGCCGAGCAGCCTCGCCAGTTCCAAGTCTCTGGTTCGAGACCCCTCGCTTCGCCTCTTTGGGGAACTCACCTGGAGTCAGGTTTAGATGGCAGCCTCCACCCAGGGGACCGGGAAGCGGCCCCGGGAAGCGCCGCCGCGTCTTGTGAATAACGAGCGCAGCGCAGCGGAGCAGCTCCCCCTGGACTGGCCGCTCCCCGATTCCTCCCGCTCTGTCCGGGAACCGTCCCTCCGTTCTTTCCTCTCCCTCCCCTGCCTGCAGCCGCCGCGCTCCCTCCTCCTGCTGGCGGCTCAGGGCTGTGCTTCCGCCTCCCTCCTGCGGGCGCACGAGCTGCCCGCGCTGCTAATGAGCAGGCTCCAGGCTCCGCCCGGCCAGGGGTGCGCACACACCCCATGCCGGAGACGAGCTCCCGGGAGCGGAGCTATGGATACGCCTGGTGCGGCCGCTGGAGAAATGAACTGGAGGAGGCATCCAGCATCTCACACTTTCTGGCCACTCAGCTTAACTAAGCCATAACCCCAGACTTCTTCCTAAATCTCCAGTAATTTACAGGTGCTGAAAAGTCAATGAGGGGTTTGAGCACAATCTGTGTTAACAGTATTGCCAGTATAGAGATGCTAATCTGGCTAGATTCTAGGGATGAAATGTTCAAGGGACGGTATATGATTCTTTCTGGTGGTTATTTTGACATATTTTGGCTATACTTACAGATCTGTAAAATAAACCAGCAATCTTCTAATCATGACAACACAGATTCCTAATTGAAGGCAGCTGATACTTATTAAATACCAGGCTCTGTTTAATAGGCTCTTCTTTCCCAGCTGATCTTTACTACAATTCTGTGAGCACTACTAGCACCCCTATTCTATATTTTAAGAATTTGGGTTTAACTTTTAAAACAAGACGGTCTTAAAACAAGACTAAGGATCATGTCCAACCTTGCAGAGATTCTAAGTTTCTGAGCCTAAATAATAACTGAAATCTGTAGCTCCCACAACCCATAGCCTGTGTATAATGTGTTGCAGCATCTTGGATGGTACTGTGTAACTGAACCAACAAAGATAATAGGACCATCAGCAAATACACACCACGAGACTAATGAATACCTAGAATCCTAGTGAGACTTGTAAATAGTCAAGCACCCTAAGTAACAATAGTTCAAGTGCATGCTAAACATGGTGATTACTTATAAAAGAACAGCAACCAGTATGAGTGAAGACAGGCAAATAATGTTCAAAATGTTCAGAATCAATGTCCAGCCACTTATGAGTTGAATTCCCCACTCTAAAAAGGAGGCCAGATGTGATGTATTCTAAGAAGTCTACAATGGGCGTGGTCTTTTCGCAACCAAAAAGGGCTTTTTAAACACTTATTTCCCATTAAGAATATGCAATAGCTAATTAATATTAAATCTGAAAATCAGTGATAATTTATTTCAACTAACCTTACATGAAAAAATCATTACTCATTCAAGCTTTTAGAATTAGATTAAATAGCATTGAGTATCAAATTTACTTCAACCCATAGAAATAATAGACAGTTAATTAATAAAGTAAGTAATTTAATTAACTTTACTTTTGTGTCATGATGTATTTTTCCTTAGGAAAAGGATAAGACATTTTTTCCATGGTATAAAATACTAGAATATGACTTTTATATTTTTCTTCATGAAGATTAAAGAATTAATAAAATAAGTACAGACATATTGTCAACAAATCTATCCAGATCATTCATTCTCCACTCAAGAAATTATGCTAGGCAAGCTTTATTTCTCCATATGTACAAGGCAATTCAGAGGTCAAAAATTTGAAAACACTTCAATGAACATCAACCATTAATTAACTAAGAGTAGATTTTATTTATAAACAACTTTAAAAGACTATAAAAAAGGTATAACAAACTTCTACTTTATCAGTACGGCTACTCCTGTTGAACACAAAGATATATAATTATAGTTTTCTCCCTATTTAAAATATTTATTGATTCTGGCATAATAATGTCATACTCATCCCTCAATAATCAGTGTACATGGAACCAGAAATCTTTTCTTTCACCTAGTCAATTGAAGTATTTCTGTGTTTTGCATGTTAACACTCTATTTATTCTGTGTTTCTAGTGCTTATCCTCAAAATTTTTATAGTTCCGTTCACATATGAATTCTACCAATCAGCACTATATATAAATAATGCAACGTATAAAATGTGTTAAATAAATGGATGTAAGATTTATGCTAAATTTTTCACATAGTAAGTACTTCAAAACCCTTATTATTTTTCCTTAAGCTTTTATGTGCATATATTTTATCTCTCCAACTAAAGAATAAACTTCTAAATAAGAAGAGTTTTGTCTATAAATTTTACGCATTTTAATACATTATTAATCTAAAACCTTGGACTAGAGTTTGGAATTCTTTTATGTATTCATTTATTGATACAAAAAATAGGTGTCCATGCCATTTTTTCTAAACCTTGTGCAAGATGTAGGGTATACAATGATGTCCAGACTTTAGAGTCCTTGACCTCATGGCGTTTAAAGTGCAGTAATGTACAGTAATTTTAAAATCTATTTATTATTATTTAAAACAATCAATGAATACATTCTTGTCGAAAATAACTGAAAAGTCTGTCTGAATTCCCTGGCCAAGGCCAAAACATGAAAGCAAAAGAGCTGCCTGAAAACAGTGCAAGCCACTCTCCAGAGGGTTTCTCTGTTGAAACAGCACATCGCATTATGGAAATAATGAGAAAAATTAGTAACTGTGCAAACGACAACACATATGCATCTTTGTGGTTTCTGACCTTTTAGCATCGTCGAAGCAAGACCACAAACCTTTCAACACCAGGCGTGGTATTAATCTTGCACAGAATATAATGTTTTCACATATTTTATTCTGATTTCCTACAAAGTAATTTCAATTTCTAGCTAAAGCTAATGGATTTTTCTAGTGAAAACATTGTGTACCGAATGACTTTCCAGTGAGATCCGCGTACCATGCGCCATTTTCATGTTCGTGCTCATTTCTCTGAAGTCTGTTTGCCTTTAATTCACCATAATGAAATTCCTTGTGTACTTTTATTGGCAACCATTGCATAGTGACACTTGCATCCAAATGTAATTCCATTTGAGCTTGGCAGTGTTTGCTTTTTTATCAGAAGAGGAAAGTTAGAGGGAACAAGGGGCAAAGATGTGTGTAAGAATATCTGAGGGACCATCACAGCATCATCACAAATTCAAGATTTTTTTGAAACATTAGACAAGGGACTCACAGCCATGCCCTGGGATGGCTGAAAAACTTCACAACCTGCTCATGTTTATGACCAAAATCATCACCTAAAATGAATTCAATGTGTCAATATCATAATATTGTTTGTGTATAAGTAATCATGAAGCAGTTAGGGAAGGGAGTATAATCTAGTAAGAAATTGGAACAAAAAGTGTTAGACAAAATTCAAGAAGATTTAAAAGAAGAAAATTAACCTGTCTGATCTGAACAGAATTGGAAAAGCACATCAATCATAGCTCTATACATTGACCATAGACTTAAAGCATAACATAAAAATAAAGAAGGCAGATAACTCAGGAAAACATTTCTATTAAATCTACTCCGTAAAGTTTTCCCATACTTTTATTTTACTAACAGGAGCATACATTTAAATCTGACAAAATCATATATATTTTGTTGATTCAATTTGTAGCAGATAGAGGAGCATGTCCCAGTGCTATGACAGTGAGTTGTCACTATAACATACCACTGCTTTACATCTTACCCACAGGCTAAAATGTTTACCCCTAGAGTCGTGACTTTGTATATGACAGGAGATTGCTACTAAAAGTAAATATATTTGGCTGAAGGGTAGATACAACTTTAGGCCATTATATCATTCACTAAAATTTAGCTGGCATTTACATATTTACCTGCTTAGTTCATATGACAAATATGTTTGAGAGACTGCCATATACAAAAAAAAAAGATGGAACCATCTTACAAATTTAGAGATTACTTAAAGAAATGGAACTGAAGGGTTAACTGTGATGGCAAGAATGAAGAGAGCAAAACCAGAGGGTACTTCAAGGAGAACAGGCATGAGAGAGGTATTATAATTTGGAGGGTGCTATGATTTGAACCTATGTGCCCATCCAAAGTTTGTATGTTGAAACTAAAATCCCAGGACAATGACATCAAGAGATGGGGCTTTTGGTTAAGTGATTAAGTGAAGAAGGATCCACCCTCATGAATGAGATAAACGTCCTCGTAAAAGATGCTTTAGAGGAATGCCGGGCTCCTCAGTCTCTTCTGCCATGTCGTTACATTGTCCGTTTTTGCCCACTTTTGTCACGTGAAGACGAAGCAAGAAGGTGCCACCTCGGGACCAACTGCCAAATCTCCACTGCCTTGATTTCGGACTTCTCAGCCCCAGAACTGTGAGAAATACATTTCTGTTTTTTATGAATTACTCAATCTGTGGCATTTTGTTATAGCAGCATACAGACAAAAACAGGGTAAACAGCCTGGTGAGAGTGGATATTTTAGAAACTTGAGATGATTCAATGTCGCTGATTCTCCATTTTCTCATATGTAAAATGAAGGAAATAATGCTGATTACTTCATAGTTCATTGTACAAATTAAATTAACTATGTAAATAAAGCAATATAGTTCCTTTTATCTAGTATACATTGTTTAAGTGTTGTTGTCATTACATGAGGAAAACAAGAACTTCCCCAAACAGAAGGATGTGGGAACCAAAACTAAGATATAAGAAAGGACCAAAGTTCACTGTGACAATCTGGTCAAGCGCTGGTTAGGGAAGATAGCATAATGTTACGCATAGATATTATTATAGGATAATTTTCCTCCACCCCGAACTCCTCTAGCACTTTCCCTACGTCTTTCATTGCACTTCTTCATTTGTCTCTTTAATTACGGTTATTTATATAAATCTTTTAGCTTCCTACAAAAATAAGCTTGTAGTGGGACAGATTCTTGAGGATCTATGTCAAAGCAATTTTTCTATTTCCTACAGCAAGTAACCCAGTAGTAATCACACAGAATTTGTTAAAAGAATAAACATAGGAAGATTAATTTCCATTTTTTTCTTTGCTAATTTTTAATCAGAATTATACCATTGTTAGGGAGGGAGAAATTATAAATTGAGGACATGAGTATTAACATTTAAATCTGTTATTCTGCTTTATTTTAGAGCTTGCCATGTTTTGTGATTAAAAAAAGAAACAGGACATTCTATATAGCTGTTGCAAAACGTGTGGTCTGTTGGTGAACTAGCAGCACCAGCATTATCAAGATTTCCTTAGTTTGCAGGGCTACTGAGTCAGAATTCGCATTTTGACAAAACTCCAGGTGATTCATGCTCTGCATTTAAGTTGGAGAAGCACTGTTCTATAGTTCTCCTTATGTCCTAAATGCATTGTCAGTGAAAGAAAATACTATACGTATGATAATAATAACGGTAATATTAACAAAAATGTAACTATTAGTAATTTTCTATGCTCTCCCAGATACTAAGTCCTTTATTTAATACTTGTGATATTTCTGCGAAGTTGCAATTGATATCACCTACTAAACTGATACTCAGAAATCTGAAGTAATTCTCCAAGGTCACAAAGCTAGTGAATCACAAACCAGATTTTTAAACTCTTGCTGCTTCATTCCAAAGACTAAACCGTTTCTAACTCACGGTTAATACATTTGCTTCTGCCTTCCATTTCCTAAATATGGTTTCCTTTCTATTTCATTAGCTTTACTTATACATGACTGATTTTTAACCCTCTCTAACATTTGCAGAATATGGTGTACTATGGTTAATAAGGACAATACCAAGTAATATCATGTTGAGAAAGTGTGCAGAAGTAGCATCAAAAAACAGACTTTTTCCAAAATGTTTACTAAAAACTTTCAATAAAAACAAGATTTTCTACTTAGAATTTCTACCTTGCATAACTCAAATGGAGCATGATTATTAAAATGACAAAAAGATTCCGTAATTGCCTAAGAGCTAAGAATAAGAATTGCTATATAAAAAAGCATAAATATGCCATATGAATGACATGTATAAGAATCATGGGAGTGCTATTTGGTATTTAGTATTTAGTTCCATTCTGCAGCATGATCAAAAAGAAGCATCTGTATAGTTCACTGTGCATTATAGCACAATAAATCACCTCATTAGGCTGAGATATATGTAAAGATTTACAGTCTGGGAAAGTCCACTAGATATTCTTAATCACTTCTTAGACTGTACTGTCCCCCATATTTCTCTTTTTCTATAGAAAGGTTGCACATGGAAAGGCTTTATTTGAAATCCAGCAATGAATGGAATGTCTGTGAAGCAAGAAATAGATGGAAATTGACATTTTAAAAGAAAGTTTGGCTTCTGAAGAGATACAGCTGTGACCTTGGTCTTTTTGTTGGAGAGAAGTATTCCCTAGCCTTACTGTACTATTTTTCCCAAAGCACCCTCTCTATTGTTCTCCCTTCATCTCTGGCTCGTATCATATGGCCCCTCCCTCATTCTATCTGGTGAGTTCTGAGAAAAATGCTTAAATTCTGCAGAGAAGATTGAGAACAATGCTAAATATTCCTCAGAGAAGCAAAATATTATGTTAACAGTTTATATTTTCACATGAAATTGTCTATCTCTTCTCTCTGTCTCATGTGTGTATGTGTGTATGTGTATATATATATATACATATAATATACAGTAGATATGTATATATAGAGTATAATATTCAGTATATATGTATATATAGTATAATATACCGTATATATGTATATATATACAGTGTGTGTGTGTATATATATATACATATATATATATATGTATATATATATACTACCATTTACCTCCCAGGCTATACGTCCTGACATCTTAAAAGTAGAAAGCCCTCACAGGCCGCGGTTGCTCATGCCTGTAATCCCAGCACTTTGAGAGGCCGAGGCGTGCAGATCACCTGAGGTCGGGAGTTCAAGACCAGCCTGACCAACATGGTGAAACCCCATCTCTACTAAAAATACAAAAAATTAGCTGGGCGTTGTGTTGCGCACCTGTAATCCCAGCTACTCAGGAGGTGGAGGCAGGAGAATCACATGAACCCGGGAGTCGGAGGTTGTGTGAGCCGAGACCATGACATTGCACTGCAGCCTGGGCAATGAGAGCAAAACTCCATCTGAAAAATAAAGGTGGATAGGCCTTAAAAGACTTTTGAAAATGAGATTTGTCAAATATTTATTAGAGATGAAGAAAATAAGTGCGGACCCACACGTAACTTGTCTGAGGTCACAGAAGTAGGGACCCACACGTAACTTGTATGAGGTCACAGAGGTAGTCATGCTGCAGCAGCCTTATTGGTTTTCCTCTATGACATGCATTATTATTGTTTTTGATCATTTCAAGAGGTTTCTAGTGGATAGTGGGACAAAATTTCTAATTTGGGAACCTAATTTTCTCTGCAAATCTTCTTTACATCTCTAGCTTATTAATACACCTCAGAAGTGTTACAGGAATTAATTCGCAGGATTTTGAAGAATATTTTGAGGTATGCTGGGAAAAATCATGTCAAGTATCAATGATTAGAAACTAAACAATCAATATTAGATATTGTAAAATTATATTTAATCTTCCATATGGCATAAATAAGTTATTTTAATGTACAGTCGTTGTACTTTGTAAATTTGCATATAAAATATTTGAAAAAATAACTTTCAATATGTAAAATGTAAATATACAAAGGAAAGGATCGGAAAAAATAGATAAAAATAATCAGGCTAAGAAAACACTACAGTGTCACCCTCAGAAGACTATAGAAGGATTCTCACCCTCGAGAAACAGAGGAACTTGAACATGGAAATGACCCTCTGCTGGCCATACTGATTATGGTACATAATTTTAAAAGGCTTTTAGAGAGAAGGGAAATGTTTTATTATGCATTCAGCACAGTGTTATGGTGATGTTTCTTAATTATCAGCTATTTTTAAAATTCTTATAATCTTTCTATAGATGACAAAGTTACATAAATATGAAGGATAAGAAGGGCCCCTGCAA
Source organism: Symphalangus syndactylus (assembly GCF_028878055.3). Taxonomy (NCBI): domain Eukaryota; kingdom Metazoa; phylum Chordata; class Mammalia; order Primates; family Hylobatidae; genus Symphalangus; species Symphalangus syndactylus. Next base: position 12,802,937 of record NC_072447.2, on the reverse strand, counting down.
ACCTGATAATACAATTCTCTTTTCAATGATAACGTATTTCTAAGCGCGCATCTCCTAATCATATTGATGTGCATTAAGTGTTCTTTTACCTACACCTGTCAAAGTGGCTAAAGTAATATTTCATGAGGAGATAATTTTTTCCTTTAGGTGACTTTTTCCGCATAATACTCTAACATTTCCAATTCCATCTTTCTCGAAAAAGTTTACATGATATACATATACAATTACTAAAATTTTGGCGGCATAAATAATTTAAATGGACTTTACTTCAAAGATAATATTTACTTTTAAAGTTGTAAACCTTTGAATCATCAATTAATTAGAATTATCTTTTTCTTTATAAATAAAGTTTTTTGTCCCTACATATTTATGATTTGGAAATTTTCACCTGGAAAATTTCATTTTCAGTTGTATGCCTTGTCTTTAGTATAAAATTCAGTATTTCAATTTCAATATAATTTTTTGATTGATTTTAATGCAGAGAACAGAAAGGAATATCTTCAAATATAAACTACACAGAATCATTCTGTGAAACATCTTTCTGATCTGTGCATTCAGCTAACAGAGTTAAACCGTACTTTTGATTGAGCAGTTCTGAACACTCTTTCTGTAGAAAATGCAACTGGACATTTGCAGCGCTAAGAGGGTAGTAGTGGAAAAAGGAATATATTCAAATATAAAGTAAACAGAAGCATTCTGTGAAATTTCTTTCTGTTCTCTGCAACTTCTTTCTGTTCTCTGCATTCAACTAACAGAGTTGAGCCTTACTTTTGAAGGAGCAGTTCCGAAACACTCTTTGTGTAGAAACTGAAATTGGACATTCGGAGAGCTAAGAGGATAAAAGTCGAAAAAGGAATATCTTCAGCTAAATACTACACAGAAGCATTCTGTGAAACTTATTTCTGATATGTGCATTCAACTAACAGAGTAAAACCATACTTTTGATTGAGCCATTATGAACACTCTTTCTGAAGAAAATGCAAGTGGACATTCGGAGCACTAAGAAGGTAATACAGGAAAAAGGAATATATTCAAATATAAACTACACAGAAGAATTCTGTGAAACTTCTTTCTGTTCTGTGCATTCAACTAACAGAGTTGAACCTTACTTTTGATTGAGCCGTCCTGAAACACTCATTCTGTAGAAATTGCAATTGGACATTCTGAGCGCTAAGTGGCCTATATTGGGAAAAAGAATATCTCCAAATAAAAACTACTCAGAAGAATTCTGTGAAACTTATTTCTGATCTGTGCATTCAGCTAACAGAGTTAAACCATACTTTTGATTGAGCAGTTATTAAACACTGTTTCTGTAGGAAATGCAAGTGGACATTAGGAGCGCTAAGATTGTAATAGTGGAAAAAGGAATATCCCCAAATAAAAACTACACAGAAGCATTCTCTGAAACTCCTTTCTGTTCTCTGCATTAAACTAACAGAGTTGAGCCTTACTTTTGAAGGAGCTGTTCTGAAACACTCTTTGTGTAGAAACTGCCAGTGGACATTCGGAACGCTAAGAGGGTAATAGTCGAAAAAGGAATATCTTCAACTAAATACTAAACAGAAGCATTCTGTGAAACTTCTTTCTTTTCTGTGCATTCAACTAAAAGAGTTGAACCTTACTTTTGATTGAGCCGTTCTGAAACACTCTTTCTGTAGAAAATGCAAGTGGTGATTCGGAGCGCTAAGAGGGTAATAGAGGAAAAAGGAATATCTTCAAATATAAACTACACAGAAGCATTCTGTAGAACTTCTTTCTGTTCCTTGCATTCAACTAACAATATTGAACCTTACTTTTGATTGACCAGTTCTGAAACTCTCTTTCTGTAGATACTGCAATTGGAAATTCTGAACGCTAAGAGTCCTATATTGGAAAAAGGAATATCTTCAAATAAAAACTACACAGAAGAATTCTGTGAAACTTCTTTCTGATCTGTGCACTCAACTAACAGAGTTAAACCATACTTTTGATTGAGCAGTTCTGAACACACTTTCTGTAGAAAATGCAAGTGGACATTCGGAGCTCTAAGAGGGTAACAGTGGAAAAAGTAATATCGTCAAATAAGAACTACAGACAAGCATTCTGTGAAACTACTTTCTGTTCTGTGCATTCAAATAACAGAGTTGAACCTTACTTTTGATAGAGCCATTCTGAAACACTCTTTCTGTAGAAAATTCAATTGGACAATCTGAGCGATAAGAGGCCTATATTGGGAAAAAGAATATCTTCAAATAAAAACTACACAGAAGCATTCTGTGACACTTTTTCTGATCTGTGCATTCAGCTAACAGAGTTAAATCATACATTTGATTGATCAGTTCTGAACACTCTTTCTGTAGAAAATACAACTGGACATTTGGAGCGCTAAGAGGGTAGTAGTGCAAAAAGGAATATATTCAAATATAAACTACACTGAAGCATTCTGTGAAACTTGTTTCTGTTCTGTGCATTCAACTAACATAGTTGAACCTTACTTTTGATTGAGCCTTTCTGAAACACTCTTTCTGTAGAAAATGCAATTGGACATTCTGAGCGCTAAGAGGCCTATATTGGTAAAAAGAATATCTTCATATAAACACTACACAGCAGCATTCTGTGAAACTTCTTTCTGATCTGTGCATTCAGCTAACAGAGTTAAACCATACTTTTGATTGAGCAGTTCTGAAACACTCTTTCTGTAGAAAATGCAACTGGACATTCAGAGCGCTAAGTGGGTAATAGTGGAAAATGGAATATCTTCAAATATAAACTACACAGAAGAATTCTGTGAAACTTATTTCTGATCTGTGCATTCACCTAACACAGTTAAACCATACTTTTGATAGAGCAGTTCTGAACACACTTTCTGTAGAATATGCAAGTGGACATTCGGAGATCTAAGAGGCCTATATTGGTAAAAAGAATATCTTCATATAAACACTACACAGCAGCATTCTGTGAAGCTTCTTTCTGATCTCTGCATTCAGCTAACAGAGTTAAACCATACTTTTGATTGAGCAGTTCTGAAACACTCTTTCTGTAGAAAATGCAACTGGACATTCAGAGTGCAAAGTGGGTAATAGTGGAAAATGGAATATATTCAAATATAAACTACACAGAAGCATTCTGTGAAACTACATTCTGTTCTGTGCATTCAACTAACAGAGTTGAACCTTAATTTTGATTGAGCAGTTCTGAAACACTCTTTCTGTAGAAAGTGTAATTGGATTTCTGAACGCTAAGAGTCCTATATTGAGAAAAATAATATCTTCAAATAAAAACTACAGAGATGCATTCTCTGAAACTACTTTCTGATCTGTGCATTCAGCTAACAGAATTAAATGATACATTTGATTTAGCAGTTCTGAAACACTCTTTCTGTAGAAAATGCAAGTGGACATTCGGTGCGCTAAGTTGGTAATTGTGGAAAAAGTAATATCTTCAAATAAAAACTACACAGAGGCATTCTTTGAAACTTCTTTCTGTTCTCTGCATTCAACTAACAGAGTTGAGCCTTATTTTTGAAGGAGCAGCCCTGAAACACACTTTCTGTAGAAACTGCAAGTGGACATTCCGAGCGCTACTAGGGTAATAGTGGAAAAAGGAATACCTTCAAATAAATACTACACAGAAGCAATCTGTGAAACTACTTTCTGTTCTGTGAATTCAACTAAAAGTGTTGAACCCTACTTTTCATTTTGCCGTTCTGAAACACTCTTTCTGTAGAAACTGCAATTGGATATTCGGAGCGCTAAGAGGCCTATATTTGAAAAGGGACTATCTTCAAATAAAAACTACACAGAAGCATTCTGTGAAACTTCGTACTGATATGTGCATTCAGCTAACAGAGATAAACCATACTTTTGATTGAGCAGTTCTGAACACTCTTTTTGTAGAAAATGCAGGTGGACATTCGGAGCGCTAAGAGGGTAATACTGAAAAAAGGAATATATTCAAATATAAACTACACAGAAGCATTCTGTGAAACTTCTTTCTGTTCTCTGCATTCAACTTACAGTGTTGAGCATTACTTTTGAAGGAGCAGTTCTGAAAAACTCTATGTGTACAAACTGCCAGTGGACATTCGGAGCGCTAAGAGGTTAATATTCAAAAAAGGAATATCTTCAACTAAATACTACACAGAAGCCTTCTCTGAAACTTATTTCTGATATGTGCATTTAACTAACAGAGTAAAACCGTATTTTTGATTGAGCCGTTCTGAACACTCTTTATGTAGAAAATGCAAGTGTACATTCGGAGCGCTAAGAGGGTAATAGTGGAAAAAGGAATATATTCAAATATAAACTACTGAGAAGCATTCTGTGAAACTTCTTTTTGTTCTGTGCATTCAACTAACAGAGTTGAACCTTACTTTTGATTGAGCCGTTCTGAAACACTCTTTCTGTAGAAACTGCAATTTAACATACTGAGCGCTATGATGCCTATATTGGGATAAAGAATATCTTAAAATAAAAACTAAACAGATGCATTCTGTGAAACTTCTTTCTTATCTGTGCATTCAGCTAACAGAGTTAAACGATACTTTTGATTTAGCAGTTCTGAAACACTCTTTCTGTAGAAAATGCAAGTGGTCATTCGGTGCGCTAAGATGGTAATTGTGGAAAAAGGAATATCTTCAAATAAAAACTACACAGAGGCATTCTCTGAAACTTGTTTCTGTTCTCTGCTTTCAACTAACAGGGTTGAGCCTTATTTTTGAAGGAGCACTCCTGAAACACTCTTTCTGTAGAAACTGCAAGTGGACATTCGGAGCGCTAAGAGGGTAATAGTGGAAAAAGGAATATATTCAAATAAATACTACACAGAAGCATTCTGTGAAACTACTTTCTGTTCTGTGCATTCAACTAAAAGAGTTGAACCCTACTTTTGATTGAGCCATTCTGAAACACTCTTTCTGTAGAAACTGCAATTGGATATTCGGAGCGCTAAGAGGCCTATATTGGAAAAAGGACTATCTTCAAATAAAAACTACACAGAAGCATTCCGTGAAACTTCGTACTGGTCTGTGCATTCAGCTAACAGAATTAAACCATACTTTTGATTGAGCAGTTCGGAAACACTCTTTCTGTAGAAAATGCAAGTGGACATTGGGAGCGCTTAGAAGGTAATAGTGGAAAAAGGAACATCTTCAAATATAAACTACACAGAAGCATTCTATGAAACTTCTTTCTGTTCCGTTCATTCAACTAACAGAGTTGAACCTTACATTTGATTGAGCAGTTCAGAAACACTCTTTCTGTAGATACTGCAATTGGACATACTGAGCGCTAAGACTCCTATATTGGAGAAAGGAATATGTACAAATAAAAAGTACACAGAAGCATTCTGTGAAAATTCTTTCTGATCTGTGCATTCAGCAAACAGAGTTAAACCATACTTTTGATTGAGCAGTTCTGAACACTCTTTCTGTAGAAAACGCAAGTGGACATTCGGAGCTCTAAGTGGGTAATAGTGGAAAAAGTAAAATCGTCAAATATGAATTACAGAGAAGCATTCTGTGAAACTACTTTCTGTTCTGTGCATTCAAATAACAGAGTTGAGCCCTACTTTTGAAGGAGCAGTTCTGAAACACTCTTTGTGTAGAAACTGCAATTGGACAATCTGAGCGCTAGAGGCCTATATTGGGAAAAAGAATATCTTCAAATAAAAACTACACAGATGCATTCTGTGAAACTTATTTCTGATCTGTAAATTCAGATAACAGAGCTAAACCATATTTTTGATTGAGCAGTTATGAAACACTCTTTTTGTAGAAAATGCAAGTGGACATTCGGTGCGCTAAGATTGTAATAGAGGAAAAAGGAATATCTCCAATTAAAAACTACACAGAAGCATTCTCTGAAACCACTTTCTGTTCTCCGCATTCAACTAAGAGAGTTGAGCCTTACTTTCGAAGGAGCAGTTCTGAAAAACTCTTTGTGTAGAAACTGCCAGTGGATATTCGGAGCGCTAACTGGGTAATAGTCCAAAAAGGAGTATCTTCAACTAAATACTACACAGAAGCATTCTGTGAAACTTCTTTCTGTTCTGTGCATTCAACTAAGAGAGTTGAACCTTACATTTGATTGAGCCGTTCTGAAACACTCTTTCTGTAGAAACTGGAATTGGACATTCTGAGTGCTAAGAGGCCTATATTGGGAAAAATAATATCTTCAAATAAAAACTACACAGAAGCATTGTTTGAAACTTATTTCTGATATGTGCATTCAGCTAATAGAGTGAAACCATACTTTTGATTGCGCAGTTCAGAACACTCTTTCTGTAGAAAATGCAAGTGGACATTCGGAGCGCTATGAGGGTAAGAGTGGAAAAAGGAATATATTCAAATATAAACTACACAGAAGCATTCTGTGAAACTTCTTTCTGTTCTGTTCATTCAACTAAAAGAGTTGAACCTTAGTTTTGATTGAGCCGTTCTGAAACACTCTTTCTGTAGAAACTGCAATTGGACATTCTGAGCGCTAAAAGGCCTATATTGGGAAAGAGAATATCTACAAATAAAAACTACACAGAAGCATTCTGTGAAACTTCTTTCTGTTCTGTTCATTCAACTAAAAGAGTTGAACCTTAGTTTTGATTGAGCCGATCTGAAACACTCTTTCTGTAGAAAATGCAAGTGGAGATTTGGAGCGCTAAGAGGGTAATAGTGGAAAAAGGAATGTCTTCAATTATAAACTACACAGAATCATTCGGTGAAACTTCTTTCTGATCTGTGCATTCAGCTAACAGAGTTAAACCATACTTTTGATTGAGCAGATCTGAACACTCTTTCTGTAGAAAATGCAACTGGATATTTGGAGCGCTAAGAGGGTAGTAGTGGAAAAGGAATATATTCAAATATAAACTACACAGAAGCATTCTGTGAAACTTCTTTCTGATCTGAGCATTCAGCTAACAGAGTTAAACCATACTTTTGATTGAGCAGTTTTGAAACACTCTGTCTGTAGAAAATGCAACTGGACATTCGTAGCGCTAAGTGGGTAATAGTGGAAAAAAGAATATGTTCAAATATAAACTACACAGAAGCATTGTATGAAACTTCTTTCTGTTCTGTTCATTCAACTAACAGAGTTGAACCTTACTTTTGATTGAGCCGTTCTGAAACTCTCTTTCTGTAGAAAATGCAATTGGACATTCTGAGCGCTAAGAGGCCTATATTGGGAAAAATAATATCTTCAAATAAAAACTACACAGAAGCATTGTGTGAGACTTATTTCTGATATGTGCATTCACCTAACAGAGTTAAACCATACTTTTGATTGCGCAGTTCCGAACAATCTTTCTGTAGAAAATGCAAGTGGACATTCGGAGCGCTAAGAGGGTAATAGTGGAAAAAGGAATATATTCAAATATAAACTACACAGTAGCATTCTGTGAAACTTCTTTCTGTTCTGTGCATTCAACTAACAGAGTTGAACCTTACTTTTGATTGAGCCGTTCTGAAACACTCTTTCTGTAGAAACTGCAATTTTACATTCTAAGGGCTAAGAGGCCTACATTGGGAAAAAGAATATCTTCAAATAAAAACTACACAGATGCATTCTGTGAAACTTATTTCTGATCTGTAAATTCAGTTAAAAGAGCTAAACCATATTTTTGATTGAGCAGTTATGAAGCACTCTTTTTGTAGAAAATGCAAGTGGACATTCGGAGCGCTATAATTGTAATAGAGGAAAAAGGAATATCTCCAATTAAAAACTACACAGAAGCATTCTCTGAAACCCCTTTCTGTTCTCCGCATTCAACTAACAGAGTTGAGCCTTACTTTTGAAGGAGCAGTTCTGAAACACTCTTTGTGTAGAAACTGCCAGTGGATATTCGGAGCGCTAAGTGGGTAATAGTCCAAAAAGTAGTATCTTCAACTAAATACTACACAGAAGCATTCTGTGAAACTTCTTTCTGTTCTGTGCATTCAACTAAGAGAGTTGAACCTTACATTTGATTGAGCCGTTCTGAAACACTCTTTCTGTAGAAACTGCAATTGGACATTCTGAGCGCTAAGAGGCCTATATTGGGAAAAATAATATCTTCAAATAAAAACTACACAGAAGCATTGTTTGAAACTTATTTCTGATATGTGCATTCAGCTAACAGAGTTAAACCATACTTTTGATTGCGCAGTTCAGAACATTCTTTCTGTAGAAAATGCAAGTGGACATTCGGAGCGATAAGAGGGTAATAGTGGAAAAAGGGATATATTCATATATAAACTACACAGTAGCATTCTGTGAAACTTCTTTCTCTTCTGTGCATTCAACTAACAGCGTTGAACCTTACTTTTGATTGAGCCGTTCTGAAACACTCTTTCTGTAGAAACTGCAATTGGACATTCTAAGCGCTAAGAGGCCTACATTGGGAAAAAGAATGTCTACAAATAAAAACTACACAGAAGAATTGTGTGAAACTTATTTCTGATATGTGCATTCAGCTAACAGAGTTAAACCGTACTTTTGATTGCGCAGTTCAGAACACTCTTTCTGTAGAAAATGCAAGTGGACATTCGGAGCGCTAAGAGGTTAATAGTGGAAAAAGGAATATATTCAAATATAAACTACACAGAAGCATTCTGTGAAACTTCTTTCTGTTCTGTGCATTCAAGTACCAGGGTTGAACCTTACTTTTGATTGAGCCGTTCTGAAACACTCTTTCTGTTAAAACTGCAATTGGACATTCTGAGCGCTAAGAGGCCTATATTGGGAAAAAGAATAACTTCAAATAAAAACTACACAGATGCATTCTGTGAAACTTCTTTCTGTTCTGTTCATTCAACTAAAAGAGTTGAAGCTTAGTTTTGATTGAGCCGTTCTGAAACACACTTTCTGTAGAAACTGCAATTGGACATGCTAAGCGCTAAGAGGCCTACATTGGGAAAAAGTATATCTTCAAATAAAAACTACACAGATGCATTCTGTGAAACTTATTTCTGATCTGTAAATTCAGTTAACAGAGATAAAACATATTTTTGATTGAGCAGTTATGAAACACTCTTTCTGTAGAAAATGCAAGTGGAAATTCGGAGCGCTAAGAGGGTAATAGTGGAAAAAGGAATGTCTTCAAATATAAACTACACAGAATCATTCTGTGAAACTTCTTTCTGATCTGTGCATTCAGCTAACAGAATTAAACCATACTTTTGATAGAGCAGATCTGAACACTCTTTCTGTAGAAAATGCAACTGGACATTTGGAGCGCTAAGAGGGTATTAGTGGAAAAAGGAATATATTCAAATATAAACTACACAGAAGCATTCTGTGAAACTTTTTTCTGATCTGAGCATTCAGCTAACAGAGTTAAACCATACTTTTGATTGAGCAGTTTTGAAACACTCTGTCTGTAGAAAATACAACTGGACATTCGTAGCGCTAAGTGGGTAATAGTGGAAAAAAGAATATGTTCAAATGTAAACTACACAGAAGCATTGTATGAAACATCTTTCTGTTCTGTGCATTCAGCTAACAGAGTTGAACCTTACTTTTGATTGAGCCGTTCTGGAACACTCTTTCTGTAGAAACTGCAATTGGACATTCTGAGCGCTAAGAGGCCTATATTGGGAAAAAAAATATCTTCAATTAAAAACTACACAGAAGCATTGTGTGAAACTTATTTCTGATGTGTGCATTCAGCTAACAGAGTTAAATCATACTTTTGATTGCGCAGTTCCGAACACTCTTTCTGTAGAAAATGCTAGTGGACATTCGGAGCGCTAAGAGGGTAATAGTGGAAAAAGGAATATATTCAAATATAAACTACACAGTAGCATTCTGTGAAACTTCTTTCTGTTCTGTGCATTCAATTAACAGATTTGAACCTTACTTTTGATTGAGCCGTTCTGAAACATTCTTTTTGTAGAAACTGCAATTGGACATTCTAAGCGCTAAGAGGCCTACACTGGAAAAAGAATATCTTCAAATAAAAACTACACAGATGCATTCTGTGAAACTTATTTCTGATCTGTAAATTCAGTTAACAGAGCTAAACCATATTTTTGATTGAGCAGTTATGAAACACTCTTTTTGTAGAAAATGCAAGTGGACATTCGGTGCGCTAAGATTGTAATAGAGGAAAAAGGAATATCTCCAATTAAAAACTACACAGAAGCATTCTCTGAAACCACTTTCTGTTCTCCGCATTCAACTAAGAGAGTTGAGCCTTACTTTCGAAGGAGCAGTTCTGAAAAACTCTTTGTGTAGAAACTGCCAGTGGATATTCGGAGCGCTAACTGGGTAATAGTCCAAAAAGGAGTATCTTCAACTAAATACTACACAGAAGCATTCTGTGAAACTTCTTTCTGTTCTGTGCATTCAACTAAGAGAGTTGAACCTTACATTTGATTGAGCCGTTCTGAAACACTCTTTCTGTAGAAACTGGAATTGGACATTCTGAGTGCTAAGAGGCCTATATTGGGAAAAATAATATCTTCAAATAAAAACTACACAGAAGCATTGTTTGAAACTTATTTCTGATATGTGCATTCAGCTAATAGAGTGAAACCATACTTTTGATTGCGCAGTTCAGAACACTCTTTCTGTAGAAAATGCAAGTGGACATTCGGAGCGCTATGAGGGTAAGAGTGGAAAAAGGAATATATTCAAATATAAACTACACAGAAGCATTCTGTGAAACTTCTTTCTGTTCTGTTCATTCAACTAAAAGAGTTGAACCTTAGTTTTGATTGAGCCGTTCTGAAACACTCTTTCTGTAGAAACTGCAATTGGACATTCTGAGCGCTAAAAGGCCTATATTGGGAAAGAGAATATCTACAAATAAAAACTACACAGAAGCATTCTGTGAAACTTCTTTCTGTTCTGTTCATTCAACTAAAAGAGTTGAACCTTAGTTTTGATTGAGCCGATCTGAAACACTCTTTCTGTAGAAAATGCAAGTGGAGATTCGGAGCGCTAAGAGGGTAATAGTGGAAAAAGGAATGTCTTCAATTATAAACTACACAGAATCATTCGGTGAAACTTCTTTCTGATCTGTGCATTCAGCTAACAGAGTTAAACCATACTTTTGATTGAGCAGATCTGAACACTCTTTCTGTAGAAAATGCAACTGGATATTTGGAGCGCTAAGAGGGTAGTAGTGGAAAAGGAATATATTCAAATATAAACTACACAGAAGCATTCTGTGAAACTTCTTTCTGATCTGAGCATTCAGCTAACAGAGTTAAACCATACTTTTGATTGAGCAGTTTTGAAACACTCTGTCTGTAGAAAATGCAACTGGACATTCGTAGCGCTAAGTGGGTAATAGTGGAAAAAAGAATATGTTCAAATATAAACTACACAGAAGCATTGTATGAAACTTCTTTCTGTTCTGTTCATTCAACTAACAGAGTTGAACCTTACTTTTGATTGAGCCGTTCTGAAACTCTCTTTCTGTAGAAAATGCAATTGGACATTCTGAGCGCTAAGAGGCCTATATTGGGAAAAATAATATCTTCAAATAAAAACTACACAGAAGCATTGTGTGAGACTTATTTCTGATATGTGCATTCACCTAACAGAGTTAAACCATACTTTTGATTGCGCAGTTCCGAACAATCTTTCTGTAGAAAATGCAAGTGGACATTCGGAGCGCTAAGAGGGTAATAGTGGAAAAAGGAATATATTCAAATATAAACTACACAGTAGCATTCTGTGAAACTTCTTTCTGTTCTGTGCATTCAACTAACAGAGTTGAACCTTACTTTTGATTGAGCCGTTCTGAAACACTCTTTCTGTAGAAACTGCAATTTTACATTCTAAGGGCTAAGAGGCCTACATTGGGAAAAAGAATATCTTCAAATAAAAACTACACAGATGCATTCTGTGAAACTTATTTCTGATCTGTAAATTCAGTTAAAAGAGCTAAACCATATTTTTGATTGAGCAGTTATGAAGCACTCTTTTTGTAGAAAATGCAAGTGGACATTCGGAGCGCTATAATTGTAATAGAGGAAAAAGGAATATCTCCAATTAAAAACTACACAGAAGCATTCTCTGAAACCCCTTTCTGTTCTCCGCATTCAACTAACAGAGTTGAGCCTTACTTTTGAAGGAGCAGTTCTGAAACACTCTTTGTGTAGAAACTGCCAGTGGATATTCGGAGCGCTAAGTGGGTAATAGTCCAAAAAGTAGTATCTTCAACTAAATACTACACAGAAGCATTCTGTGAAACTTCTTTCTGTTCTGTGCATTCAACTAAGAGAGTTGAACCTTACATTTGATTGAGCCGTTCTGAAACACTCTTTCTGTAGAAACTGCAATTGGACATTCTGAGCGCTAAGAGGCCTATATTGGGAAAAATAATATCTTCAAATAAAAACTACACAGAAGCATTGTTTGAAACTTATTTCTGATATGTGCATTCAGCTAACAGAGTTAAACCATACTTTTGATTGCGCAGTTCAGAACATTCTTTCTGTAGAAAATGCAAGTGGACATTCGGAGCGATAAGAGGGTAATAGTGGAAAAAGGGATATATTCATATATAAACTACACAGTAGCATTCTGTGAAACTTCTTTCTCTTCTGTGCATTCAACTAACAGCGTTGAACCTTACTTTTGATTGAGCCGTTCTGAAACACTCTTTCTGTAGAAACTGCAATTGGACATTCTAAGCGCTAAGAGGCCTACATTGGGAAAAAGAATGTCTACAAATAAAAACTACACAGAAGAATTGTGTGAAACTTATTTCTGATATGTGCATTCAGCTAACAGAGTTAAACCGTACTTTTGATTGCGCAGTTCAGAACACTCTTTCTGTAGAAAATGCAAGTGGACATTCGGAGCGCTAAGAGGTTAATAGTGGAAAAAGGAATATATTCAAATATAAACTACACAGAAGCATTCTGTGAAACTTCTTTCTGTTCTGTGCATTCAAGTACCAGGGTTGAACCTTACTTTTGATTGAGCCGTTCTGAAACACTCTTTCTGTTAAAACTGCAATTGGACATTCTGAGCGCTAAGAGGCCTATATTGGGAAAAAGAATAACTTCAAATAAAAACTACACAGATGCATTCTGTGAAACTTCTTTCTGTTCTGTTCATTCAACTAAAAGAGTTGAAGCTTAGTTTTGATTGAGCCGTTCTGAAACACACTTTCTGTAGAAACTGCAATTGGACATGCTAAGCGCTAAGAGGCCTACATTGGGAAAAAGTATATCTTCAAATAAAAACTACACAGATGCATTCTGTGAAACTTATTTCTGATCTGTAAATTCAGTTAACAGAGATAAAACATATTTTTGATTGAGCAGTTATGAAACACTCTTTCTGTAGAAAATGCAAGTGGAAATTCGGAGCGCTAAGAGGGTAATAGTGGAAAAAGGAATGTCTTCAAATATAAACTACACAGAATCATTCTGTGAAACTTCTTTCTGATCTGTGCATTCAGCTAACAGAATTAAACCATACTTTTGATAGAGCAGATCTGAACACTCTTTCTGTAGAAAATGCAACTGGACATTTGGAGCGCTAAGAGGGTATTAGTGGAAAAAGGAATATATTCAAATATAAACTACACAGAAGCATTCTGTGAAACTTTTTTCTGATCTGAGCATTCAGCTAACAGAGTTAAACCATACTTTTGATTGAGCAGTTTTGAAACACTCTGTCTGTAGAAAATACAACTGGACATTCGTAGCGCTAAGTGGGTAATAGTGGAAAAAAGAATATGTTCAAATGTAAACTACACAGAAGCATTGTATGAAACATCTTTCTGTTCTGTGCATTCAGCTAACAGAGTTGAACCTTACTTTTGATTGAGCCGTTCTGGAACACTCTTTCTGTAGAAACTGCAATTGGACATTCTGAGCGCTAAGAGGCCTATATTGGGAAAAAAAATATCTTCAATTAAAAACTACACAGAAGCATTGTGTGAAACTTATTTCTGATGTGTGCATTCAGCTAACAGAGTTAAATCATACTTTTGATTGCGCAGTTCCGAACACTCTTTCTGTAGAAAATGCTAGTGGACATTCGGAGCGCTAAGAGGGTAATAGTGGAAAAAGGAATATATTCAAATATAAACTACACAGTAGCATTCTGTGAAACTTCTTTCTGTTCTGTGCATTCAACTAACAGATTTGAACCTTACTTTTGATTGAGCCGTTCTGAAACATTCTTTTTGTAGAAACTGCAATTGGACATTCTAAGCGCTAAGAGGCCTACACTGGAAAAAGAATATCTTCAAATAAAAACTACACAGATGCATTCTGTGAAACTTATTTCTGATCTGTAAATTCAGTTAACAGAGCTAAACCATATTTTTGATTGAGCAGTTATGAAACAATCTTTTTGTAGAAAATGCAAGTGGACATTCGGAGCACTAAGATTGTAATAGAGGAAAAAGGGATATCTCCAATTAAAAACTACACAGAAGCATTCTCTGAAACCCCTTTCTGTTCTCCGAATTCAACTAACAGAGTTGAGCCTTACTTTTGAAGGAGCAGTTCTGAAACACTCTTTGTGTAGAAACTGCCAGTGGATATTCGGAGCGCTAAGTGTGTAATAGTCCAAAAAGGAGTATCTTCAACTAAATACTACACAGAAGCATTCAGTGAAACTTCTTTCTCTTCTGTGCATTCAACTAAGAGAGTTGAACCTTACATTTGATTCAGCCGTTCTGAAACACTCTTTCTGTAGAAACTGCAATTGGACATTCTGAGCGCTAAGAGGCCTATATTGGGAAAAATAATATCTTCAAATAAAAATTACACAGAAGCATTGTTTGAAACTTATTTCTGATATGTGCATTCAGCTAACAGAGTTAAACCATACTTTTGATTGCGCAGTTCAGAACACTCTTTCTGTAGAAAATGCAAGTGGACATTCGGAGCGCTAAGAGGGTAATAGTGGAAAAAGGGATATATTCAAATATAAACTACACAGTAGCATTCTGTGAAACTTCTTTCTCTTCTGTGCATTCAACTAACAGTGTTGAACCTTACTTTTGATTGAGCCGTTCTGAAACACTCTTTCTGTAGAAACTGCAATTGGACATTCTAAGCGCTAAGAGGCCTACATGGGGAAAAATAATATCTTCAAATAAAAACTACACAGATTCATTCTGTGAAACTTATTTCTGATCTGTAAATTCAGTTAACAGAGCTAAACCATATTTTTAATTGAGCAGTTATGAAATACTCTTTTTGTTGAAAATGCAAGTGGACATTCGGAGCGCTAAGATTGTAATAGAGGAAAAAGGAATATCTACAATTAAAAACTGCACAGAAGCATTCTCTGAAACCACTTTCTGTTCTCCGCATTCAACTAACAGTGTTGAGCCTTAATTTTGAAGGAGCAGTTCTGAAACACTCTTTGTGTAGAAACTGCCAGTGGATATTCGGAGCGCTAAGTGGGTAATAGTCCAAAAAGGGGTACCTTCAACTTAATACTACACAGAAGCATTCTGTGAAACTTCTTTCTGTTCTGTGCATTCAACTAAGAGATTTGAACCTTACATTTGATTGAGCCGTTCTGAAACACTCTTTCTGTAGAAACTGCAATTGGACATTCTGAGCGCTAAGAGGCCTATATTGGGAAAAATAATATCATCAAATAAAAACTACACAGAAGCATTGTTTGAAACTTATTTCTGATATGTGCATTCAGCTAACAGAGTTAAACCATACTTTTGATTGCGCAGTTCAGAACACTCTTTCTGTAGAAAATGCAAGTGGACATTCGGAGCGCTAAGAGGGTAATAGTGGAAAAAGAAATATATTCAAATATAAACTACACAGAAGCATTCTGTGAAACTTCTTTCTGTTCTGTGCATTCAACTAACAGAGTTGAACCTTACGTTTGATTGAGCCGTTCTGAAACACTCTTTCTGTAGAAACTGCAATTGAACATTGTATGCGCTAAAAGGCCTACATTGGGAAAATGAATATCTTCAAATAAAAACGACACAGATGCATTCTGTGAAACTTCTTTCTGTTCTGTTCATTCATCTAAAAGAGTTGAACCTTAGTTTTGATTGAGCCATTCTGAAACACTCTTTCTGTAGAAAATGCAAGTGGAGATTCGGAGCGCTAAGAGGGTAATAGTGGAAAAAGGAATGTCTTCAAACATAAACTACACAGAATCATTCTGTGAAACTTCTTTCTGATCTATGCATTCAGCTAACAGAGTTAAACCATACTTTTGATTGAGCAGATCTGAACACTCTTTCTGTAGAAAATGCAACTGGACATTTGGAGCGCTAAGAGGGTAGTAGTGGAAAAAGGAATATATTCAAATATAAACTACACAGAAGCATTCTTTGAAACTTCATTCGGATCTGAGCATTCAGTAAACAGAGTTAAACCATACTTTTGATTGAGCAGTTTTGAAACACTCTGTCTGTAGAAAATGCAACTGGCCATTCGTAGCGCTAAGTGGGTAATAGTGGAAAAAATAATATGTTCAAATATAAACTACACAGAAGCATTGTATGAAACTACTTTCTGTTCTGTGCATTCAACTAACAGAGTTGAACCTTACTTTTGATTGAGCCGTTCTGAAACACTCTTTATGTAGAAACTGCAATTGGACATTCTGAGCGCTAAGAGGCCTATATTGGGAAAAATAATATCTTCAAATAAAAACTACACAGAAGCATTGTGTGAAACTTATTTCTGATATGTGCATTCAGCTAACAGAGTTAAACCATATTTTTGATTGCGCAATTCCGAACACTCTTTCTGTAGAAAATGCAAGTGGACATTCGGAGCGCTAAGAGGGTAATAGTGGAAAAAGGAATATATTCAAATATAAACTACACAGTAGCATTCTGTGAAACTTCTTTCTGTTCTGTGCATTCAACTAACAGAGTTGAACCTTACTTTTGATTGAGCCGTTCTGAAACACGCTTTCTGTAGAAACTGCAATTGGACATTCTAAGCGCTAAGAGGCCTACATTGGGAAAAAGAATATCTTCAAATAAAAACTACACAGATGCATTCTGTGAAACTTATTTCTGATCTGTAAATTCAGTTAACAGAGCTAAACCATATTTTTGATTGTGCAGTTATGAAACACTCTTTTTGTAGAAAATGCAAGTGGACATTCGGAGCGCTAAGTTTGTAAGAGAGGAAAAAGGAATATCTCCAATTAAAAGCTACACAGAAGCATTCTCTGAAACCTCTTTCTGTTCTCCGCATTCAACTAACAGAGTTGAGCCTTACTTTTGAAGGAGCAGTTCTGAAACACCCTTTGTGTAGAAAGTGCCAGTGGATATTCGGAGCGCTAAGTGGGTAATAGTCCAAAAAGGAGTATCTTCAACTAAATACTACACAGAAGCATTCTGTGAAACTTCTTTCTGTTCTGTGCATTCAACTAACAGAGTTGAACCTTTCATTTGATTGAGCCGTTCTGAAACACTCTTTCTGTAGAAACTGCTATTGGATATTCTGAGCGCTAAGAGGGCTATATTTGGAAAAAAATTATCTTCAAATAAAAACTACACAGAAGCATTGTTTGAAACTTATTTCTGTTCTGTTCATTCAACTAAAAGAGTTGAAACTTAGTTTTGATTGAGCCGTTCTGAAACACTCTTTCTGTAGAAAATGCAAGTGGAGATTCGGAGCGCTAAGAGGGTAATAGTGGAAAAAGGATTGTCTTCAAATATAAACTAAACAGAATAATTCTGTGAAACTTCTTTTTGATCTGTGCATTCAGCTAACAGAGTTAAACCATACTTTTGATTGAGCAGATCTGAACACTCTTTTTGTAGAAAATGCAACTGGACATTTGGAGCGCTAAGAGGGTAGTAGTGGAAAAAGGAATATATTCAAATATAAACTACACGGAAGCATTCTGTGAAACTTCTTTCTGTTCTGTGCATTCAACTAACAGAGTTGAACCTTACGTTTGATTGAGCCGTTCTGAAACACTGTTTCTGTAGAAACTGCAATTGAACATTCTAAGCGCTAAGAGGCCTACATTGGGAAAAAGAATATCTTCAAATAAAAACGACACAGATGCATTCTGTGAAACTTCTTTCTGTTCTGTTCATTCAACTAAAAGACTTGAACTTTAGTTTTGATTGAGCCGTTCTGAAACACTCTTTCTGTAGAAAATGCAAGTGGAGATTCGGAGCGCTAAGAGGGTAATAGTGGAAAAAGGAATGTGTTCAAATATAAACTAAACAGAATAATTCTGTGAAACTTCTTTCTGATCTGTGCATTCAGCTGACAGAGTTAAACCATACTTTTGATTGAGCAGATCTGAACACTCTTTTTGTAGAAAATGCAACTGGACATTTGGAGCGCTAAGAGGGTAGTAGTGGAAAAAGGAATATATTCAAATATAAACTACACAGAAGCATTCTGTGAAACTTCTTTCTGATCTGAGCATTCAGCTAACAGAGTTAAACCATACTTTTGATTGAGCAGTTTTGAAACACTCTGTCTGTAGGAAATGCAACTGGACATTCGTAGCGCTAAGTGGGTAATAGTGGAAAAAAGAATATGTTCAAATATAAACTACACAGAAGCATTGTATGAAACATCTTTCTGTTCTGTGCATTCAACTAACAGAGTTGAACCTTACTTTTGATTGAGCCGTTCTGAAACACTCTTTCTGTAGAAACTGCAATTGGACATTCTAAGCGCTAAGAGGCCTACATTGGGAAAAAGAATATCTTCAAATAAAAACTACACAGATGCATTCTGTGAAGCTTATTTCTGATCTGTAAATTCAGTTAACAGAGATAAAACATATTTTTGATTGAGCAGTTATGAAACACTCTTTTTGTAGAAAATGCAAGTGGAGATTCGGAGCGCTAAGAGGGTAATAGTGGAAAAAGGAATGTCTTCAAATATAAACTACACAGAATCATTCGGTGAAACTTCTTTCTGATCTGTGCATTCAGCTAACAGAGTTAAACCATACTTTTGATTGAGCAGATCTGAACACTCTTTCTGTAGAAAATGCAACTGGACATTTGGAGCGCTAAGAGCGTAGTAGTGGAAAAAGGAATATATTCAAATATAAACTACACAGAAGCATTCTGTGAAACTTCTTTCTGATCTGAGCATTCAGCTAACAGAGTTAAACCATACTTTTGATTGAGCAGTTTTGAAACACTCTGTCTGTAGCAAATGCAACTGGACATTCGTAGCGCTAAGTGGGTAATAGTGGAAAAAAGAATATGTTCAAATATAAACTACACAGAAGCATTGTATGAAACTTCTTTCTGTTCTGTGCATTCAACTAACAGAGTTGAACCTTACTTTTGATTGAGCCGTTCTGAAACACTCTTTCTGTGGAAACTGCAATTGGACATGCTAAGCGCTAAGACGCCTACATTGGGAAAAAGAATATCTTCAAATAAAAACTACACAGATGCATTCTGTGAAACTTATTTCTGATCTGTAAATTCAGTTAACAGAGATAAAACATATTTTTGATTGAGCAGTTATGAAACACTCTTTTTGTAGAAAATGCAAGTGGAGATTCGGAGCGCTAAGAGGGTAATAGTGGAAAAAGGAATGTCTCCAAATATAAACTACACAGAATCATTCTGTGAAACTTCTTTCTGATCTGTGCATTCAGCTAACAGTGTTAAACCATACTTTTGATTGAAAAGATCTGAACACTCTTTCTGTAGAAAATGCAACTGGACATTTTGAGCGCTAAGAGAGTAGTAGTGGAAAAAGGAATATATTCAAATATAAACTACACAGAAGCATTCTGTGAAACTTTTTTCTGATCTGAGCATTCAGCTAACAGAGTTAAACCATACTTTTGATTGAGCAGTTTTGAAACACTCTGTAGAAAATGCAACTGGACATTCGTAGCGCTAAGTGGGTAATAGTGGAAAAAAGAATATGTTCAAATATAAACTACACAGAAGCATTGTATGAAACTTCTTTCTGTTCTGTGCATTCAACTAACAGAGTTGAACCAGACTTTTGATTGAGAATTTCTGAAACACTCTTTCTGCAGAAACTGCAATTGGACATTCTGAGCGCTAAGAGGCCTATATTGGGAAAAATAATATCTTCAAATAAAAACTACACAGAAGCATTGTGTGAAACTTATTTCTGATATGTTCATTAAGCTAACAGAGTTAAACCATACTTTTGATTGCGCAGTTCTGAACACTCTTTCTGTAGAAAATGCAAGTGGACATTTGGAGCGCTAAGAGGGTAATAGTGGAAAAGGTAATATATTCAAATATAAACTACACAGTAGCATTCTGTGAAAATTCTTTCTGTTCTGTGCATTCAACTAACAGAGTTGAACCTTACTTTTGATTGAGCCGTTCTGAAACACTCTTTCTGTAGAAACTGCAATTGGACATTCTAAGCGCTAAGAGGCCTACATTGGGAAAAAGAATATCTTCAAATAAAAACTACACATATGCATTCTGTGAAACTTATTTCTGATCTGTAAATTCAGTTAACAGAGATAAAACATATTTTTGATTGAGCAGTTATGAAACACTCTTTTTGTAGAAAATGCAAGTGGAGATTCGGAGCGCTAAGAGGGAAATAGTGGAAAAAGGAATGTCTTCAAATATAAACTACACAGAATCATTCGGT
The DNA here is from genome assembly GCF_028878055.3 of Symphalangus syndactylus. NCBI lineage: Eukaryota > Metazoa > Chordata > Mammalia > Primates > Hylobatidae > Symphalangus > Symphalangus syndactylus. The sequence goes on along the minus strand of NC_072447.2, from coordinate 12,782,422 downwards.
GAAACTTCTTTCTGATCTGTGCATTCAGCTAACAGAGTTAAACCATACTTTTGATAGAGCAGATCTGAACACTCTTTCTGTAGAAAATGCAACTGGACATTTGGAGCGCTAAGAGCGTAGTAGTGGAAAAAGGAATATATTCAAATATAAACTACACAGAGGCATTCTGTGAAACTACTTTCTGATCTGAGCATTCAGCTAACAGAGTTAAACCATACTTTTGATTGCGCAGTTCAGAACACTCTTTCTGTAGAAAATGCAAGTGGACATTCGGAGCGCTAAGAGGGTAATAGTGGACAAAGGAATATATTCAAATATAAACTACACAGTAGCATTCTGTGAAACTTCTTTCTCTTCTGTGCATTCAACTAACAGTGTTGGACCTTACTTTTTATTGAGCCGTTCTGAAACACTCTTTCTGTAGAAACTGCAATTGGACATTCTGAGCGCTAAGAGGCCTACATTGGGAAAAAGAATATCTTCAAATAAAAACTACACAGATGCATTCTGTGAAACTTATTTCTGATCTGTAAATTCAGTTAACAGAGCTAAACCATATTTTTGATTGAGCAGTTATGAAACACTCTTTTTGTAGAAAATGCAAGTGGACATTCGGAGCGCTAAGTTTGTAATAGAGGAAAAAGGAATATCTCCAATTAAAAACTACACAGAAGCATTCTCTGAAACCCCTTTCTGTTCTCCGCATTCAACTAACAGAGTTGATCCTTACTTTTGATGGAGCAGTTCTGAAACACCCTTTGTGTAGAAACTGCCAGTGGATATTCGGTGTGCTAAGTGGGTAATAGTCCAAAAAGAACTATCTTCAACTAAATACTACACAGAAGCATTCTGTGAAGCTTCTTTCTGTTCTGTGCATTCAACTAAGAGAGTTGAACCTTACATTTGATTGAGCCGTTCTGAAACACTCTTTCTGTAGAAACTGCAATTGGACATTCTGAGCGCTAAGAGGCCTATTTTGGGAAAAATAATATCTTCAAATAAAAACTACACAGAAGCATTGTTTGAAACTTATTTCTGATATGTGCATTCAGCTAACAGAGTTAAACCGTACTTTTGATTGCGCCGTTCAGAACACACTTTCTGTAGAAAATGCAAGTGAACATTCGGAGCGCTAAGAGGGTAATAGTGGAAAAAGGAATATATTCATATATAAACTACACAGAAGCATTCTGTGAAACTTCTTTCTGTTCTGTGCATTCAACTAACAGAGTTGAACCTTACGTTTGATTGAGCCGTTCTGAAACACTCTTTCTGTAGAAACTGCAATTGAACATTCTAAGCGCTAAGAGGCCTACATTGGGAAAAAGAATATCTTCAAATAAAAACTACACAGATGCATTCTGTGAAACTTCTTTCTGTTCTGTTCATTCAACTAAAAGAGTTGAAACTTAGTTTTGATTGAGCCGTTCTGAAACACTCTTTCTGTAGAAAATGCAAGTGGAGATTCGGAGCGCTAAGAGGGTAATAGTGGAAAAAGGAATGTCTTCAAATATAAACTACACAGAATAATTCTGTGAAACTTCTTTCTGATCTGTGCATTCAGCTAACAGAGTTAAACCATACTTTTGATTGAGCAGATCTGAACACTCTTTTTGTCGAAAATGCAACTGGACATTTGGAGCGCTAAGAGGGTAGTTGTGGAAAAAGGAATATATTCAGATATAAGCTACACAGAAGCATTCTGTGAAACTTCTTTCTGATCTGAGCATTCAGCTAACAGAGTTAAACCATACTTTTGATTGAGCAGTTTTGAAACACTCTGTCTGTAGAAAATGCAACTAGACATTCGTAGCGCTAAGTGGGTAATAGAGGAAAAAAGAATATGTTCAAATATAAACTACACAGAAGCATTGTATGAAACTTCTTTCTGTTCTCTGCATTCAACTAACAGAGTTGAACATTACTTTCGATTGAGCCGTTCTGAAACACTCTTTCTGTAGAAACTGCAATTGGACATTCTAAGCGCTAAGATGCCTACATTGAGAAAAAGAATATCTTCAAATAAAAACTACACAGATGCATTCTGTGAAACTTATTTCTGATCTGTAAATTCAGTTAACAGAGCTAAACCATATTTTTGATTGAGCAGTTATGAAACACACTTTTTGTAGAAAATGCAAGTGGACATTCGGAGCGCTAAGATTGTAAGAGAGGAAAAAGGAATATCTCCAATTGAAAACTACACAGAAGCATTCTCTGAAACCCCTTTCTGTTCTCCGCATTCAACTAACAGAGTTGAGCCTTACTTTCGAAGGAGCAGTTCTGAAACTCTCTTTGTGTAGAAACTGCCAGTGGATATTCGGAACGCTAAGTGGGTAATAGTCCAAAAAGGAGTATCTTCAAATAAATACTACACAGAAGCATTCTGTGAAACTTCTTTCTGTTCTGTGCATTCAACTAAGAGAGTTGAACCTGACATTTGATTGAGCCATTCTGAAACACTCTTTCTGTAGAAACTGCAATTGGACATTCTGAGCGCTAAGAGGCCTATATTGGGAATAATAATATCTTCAAATAAAAACTACACAGAAGCATTGTTTGAAACTTATTTCCGATATGTGCATTCAGCTAACAGAGTTAAACCATACTTTTGATTGCGTAGTTAAGAACACTCTTTCTGTAGAAAATGCAAGTGGACATTCGGAGCGCTAAGAGGGTAATAGTGGAAAAAGGAATATATTCAAATATAAACTACACAGAAGCATTCTGTGAAACTTCTTTCTGTTCTGTGCATTCAACTACCAGGGTTGAACCTTAATTTTCATTGAGCCGTTCTGAAACACTCTTTCTGTAGAAACTGCAATTGGACATTATGAGCGCTAAGAGGCTTATATTGGGAAAAAGAATATCTACAAATAAAAACTACACAGAAGCATTCTGTGAAACTTCTTTCTTTTCTGTTCATTCAAGTAAAAGAGTTGAACCTTAGTTTTGATTGATCCGTTCTGAAACACTCTTTCTTTAGAAAATGCAAGTGGAGATTCGGAGCGCTAAGAGGGTAATAGTGGAAAAAGGAATGTCTTCAAATATAAACTACACAGAATCATTCTGTGAAATTTCTTTCTGATCTGTGCGTTCAGGTAACAGAGTTAAACCATACTTTTGATTGAGCAGATCTGAATACTCTTTCAGTAGAAAATGCAACTGAACATTTGGAGCGCTAAGAGGGAAGTAGTGGAAAAAGGAATATATTCAAATATAAACTACACAGAAGCATTCTGTGAAACTTCTTTCTGATCTGAGAATTCAGCTAAAAGAGTTAAACCATACATTTGATTGAGCAGTTTTGAAACACTCTGTCTGTAGAAAATGCAACTGGACATTCGTAGCGCTAAGTGGGTAATAGTGGAAAAAATAATATGTTCAAATATAAACTACACAGAAGCATTGTATGAAACTTCTTTCTGTTCTGTGCATTCAACTAACAGTGTTGAAGCTTACATTTGATTGAGCCTTTCTGAAACACTCTTTCCGTAGAAACTGCAATTGGACATTCTGAGCGCTAAGAGGCCTATATTGGGAAAAATAATATCTTCAAATAAAAACTACACAGAAGCATTGTGTGAAACTTATTTCTGATATGTGCATTCAGCTAACAGAGTTAAACCATACTTTTGATTGCGCAGTTCTGAACACTCTTTCTGTAGAAAATGCAAGTGGACATTCGGAGCGCTAAGAGGGTAATAGTGGAAAAAGGAATATATTCAAATATAAACTACACAAAAGCATTCTGTGAAACTTCTTTCTGTTCTGTGCATTCAACTACCAGGGTTGAACCTTACTTTTGATTGATCCGTATTGAAACACTCTTTCTGTAGAAACTGCAATTGGACATTCTGTGCGCTAAGAGGCCTATATTGGGAAAAAGAATATCTACAAATAAAAACTACACAGAAGCATTCTGTGAAACTACTTTCTGTTCTGTTCATTCAACTAAAAGAGTTGAACCTTAGTTTTGATTGAGCCGTTCTGAAACACTCTTTCTGTAGAAAATACAAGTGGAGATTCGGAGCGCTAAGACGGTAATAGTGGAAAAAGGAATGTCTTCAAATATAAACTACACAGAATCATTCTGTGAAACTTCTTTCTGATCTGTGCATTCAGCTAACAGAGTTAAACTATACTTTTGATTGAGCAGATCTGAACACTCTTTCTGTAGAAAATGCAACTGGACATTTGCAGCGCTAAGAGGGTAGTAGTGGAAAAAGGAATACATTCAAATATAAACTACACAGAAGCATTCTGTGAAACTTCATTCTGATCTGAGCATTCAGCTAACAGAGTTAAACCATACTTTTGATTGAGCAGTTTTGAAACACTCTGTCTGTAGAAAATGCAACTGGACATTCGTAGCGCTAAGTGGGTAATAGTGGAAAAAATAATATGTTCAAATAAAAACTACACAGAAACATTGTATGAAACGCCTTTCTGTTCTGTGCATTCAACTAACAGAGTTGAACCTTACTTTTGATTGAGCCGTTCTGAAACACTCTTTCTGTAGAAACTGCAATTGGACATTCTAAGCGCTAAGAGGCCTACATTGGGAAAAAGAATATCTTCAAATAAAAACTACACAGATACATTCTCTGAAACTTATTTCTGATCTGTAAATTCAGTTAACAGAGCTAAACCATATTTTTGATTGAGCAGTTATGAAACAATCTTTTTGTAGAAAATGCAAGTGGACATTCGGAGCGCTAAGTTTGTAATAGAGGAAAAAGGAATATCTCCAATTAAAAACTACACAGAAGCATTCTCTGAAACCCCTTTCTGTTCTCCGCATTCAACTAACAGAGTTGAGCCTTACTTTCGAAGGAGCAGTTCTGAAACACACTTTGTGTAGAAACTGCCAGTGGATATTCGGAGCGCTAAGTGGGTAATAGTCCAAAAAGGAGTATCTTCAACTAAATACTACACAGAAGCATTCTGTGAAACTTCTTTCTGTTCTGTGCATTCAACTACCAGGGTTGAACCTTACTTTTGATTGAGCCGTTCTGAAACACTCTTTCTGTAGAAACTGCAATTGGACATTCTGAGCGCTAAGAGGCCTATATTGGGAAAAAGAATATCTACAAATAAAAACTACACAGAAGCATTCTGTGAAACTTCTTTCTGTTCTGTTCATTCAACTAAAAGAGTTGAACCTTAGTTTTGATTGATCCGTTCTGAAACACTCTTTCTGTAGAAAATGCAAGTGGAGATTCGGAGCGCTAAGAGGGTAATAGTGGAAAAAGGAATGTCTTCAAATATAAACTACACAGAATCATTCTGTGAAACTTCTTTCTGATCTGTGCATTCAGCTAACAGAGTTAAACCATACTTTTGATTGAGCAGATCTGAACACTCTTTTTGTAGAAAATGCAACTGGACATTTGCAGCGCTAAGAGGGTAGTAGTGGAAAAAGGAATATATTCAAATATAAACTACACAGAAGCATTCTGTGAAACTTCTTTCTGATCTGAGCATTCAGCTAACAGAGTTAAACCATACTTTTGATTGAGCAGTTTTGAAACACTCTGTCTGTAGAAAATGCAACTGGACATTCGTAGCGCTATGTGGGTAATAGAGGAAAAAAGAATATGTTCAAATATAAACTACACAGAAGCATTGTATGAAACTTCTTTCTGTTCTGTGCATTCAACTAACAGAGTTGAACCTTACTTTTGATTGAGCCGTTCTGAAACACTCTTTCTGTAGAAACTGCAATTGGACATTCTAAGCGCTAAGAGGCCTACATTGGGAAAAAGAATATCTTCAAATAAAAACTACACAGATGCATTCTGTGAAACTTATTTCTGATCTGTAAATTCAGTTAACAGAGCTAAACCATATTTTTGATTGAGCAGTTATGAAACACTCTTTTTGTAGAAAATGCAAGTGGACATTCGGAGCGCTAAGATTGTAAGAGAGGAAAAAGCAATATCTCCAATTAAAAACTACACAGAAGCATTCTCTGAAACATCTTTCTGTTCTCCGCATTCAACTAACAGAGTTGAGCCTTACTTTTGAAGGAGCAGTTCTGAAACACCATTTGTGTAGAAACTGCCAGTGGATTTTCGGAGCGCTAAGTGGGTAATAGTCCAAAAAGGAGTATCTTCAACTAAATACTACACAGAAGCATTCAGTGAAACTACTTTCTGTTCTGTGCATTCAACTAAGAGAGTTGAACCTTACATTTGATTGAGCCATTCTGAAACACTCTTTCTGTAGAAACTGCAATTGGACATTCTGAGCGCTAAGAGGCCTATATTGGGAAAAATAATATCTTCAAATAAAAACTACACAGAAGCATTGTTTGAAACTTATTTCTGATATGTGCATTCAGCTAACAGAGTTAAACCATACTTTTGATTGCGCAGTTCAGAACACTCTTTCTGTAGAAAATGCAAGTGGACATTCGGAGCGCTAAGAGGGTAATAGTGGACAAAGTAATATATTCAAATATAAACTACACACTAGCATTCTGTGAAACTCCTTTCTCTTCTGTGCATTCAACTAACAGTGTTGGACCTTACTTTTTATTGAGCCGTTCTGAAACACTCTTTCTGTAGAAACTGCAATTGGACATTCTGAGCGCTAAGAGGCCTACATTGGGAAAAAGAATATCTTCAAATAAAAACTACACAGATGCATTCTGTGAAGCTTATTTCTGATCTGTAAATTCAGTTAACAGAGCTAAACCATATTTTTGATTGAGCAGTTATGAAACACTCTTTTTGTAGAAAATGCAAGTGGACATTCGGAGCGCTAAGATTGTAATAGAGGAAAAAGGAATATCTCCAATTAAAGACTACACAGAAGCATTCTCTGAAACCCCTTTCTGTTCTCCGCATTCAACTAACAGAGTTGATCCTTACTTTTGATGGAGCAGCTCTGAAACACTCTTTGTGTAGAAACTGCCAGTGGATATTTGGAGTGCTAAGTGGGTAATAGTCCAAAAAGGACTATCTTCAACTAAATACTACACAGAAGCATTCTGTGAAACTTCTTTCTGTTCTGTGCATTCAACTAAGAGAGTTGAACCTTACATTTGATTGAGCCGTTCTGAAACACTCTTTCTGTAGAAACTGCAATTGGACATTCTGAGCGCTAAGAGGCCTATTTTGGGAAAAATAATATCTTCAAATAAAAACTACACAGAAGCATTGTTTGAAACTTATTTCTGATATGTGCATTCAGCTAACAGAGTTAAACCATACTTTTGATTGCGCAGTTCTGAACACTCTTTCTGTAGAAAATGCAAGTGGACATTCGGAGCGCTAAGAGGGTAATAGTGGAAAAAGGAATATATTCATATATAAACTACACAGAAGCATTCTGTGAAACTTCTTTCTGTTCTGTGCATTCAACTAACAGAGTTGAACCTTACGTTTGATTGAGCCGTTCTGAAACACTCTTTCTGTAGAAACTGCAATTGAACATTCTAAGCGCTAAGAGGCCTACATTGGGAAAAAGAATATCTTCAAGTAAAAACTACACAGATGCATTCTGTGAAACTTCTTTCTGTTCTGTTCATTCAACTAAAAGAGTTGAAACTTAGTTTTGATTGAGCCGTTCTGAAACACTCTTTCTGTAGAAAATGCAAGTGGAGATTCGGAGCGCTAAGAGGGTAATAGTGGAAAAAGGAATGTCTTCAAATATAAACTACACAGAATAATTCTGTGAAACATCTTTCTGATCTGTGCATTCAGCTAACAGAGTTAAACCATACTTTTGATTGAGCAGATCTGAACACTCTTTTTGTCGAAAATGCAACTGGACATTTGGAGCGCTAAGAGGGTAGTAGTGGAAAAAGGAATATATTCAAATATAAGCTACACAGAAGCATTCTGTGAAACTTCTTTCTGATCTGAGCATTCAGCTAACAGAGTTAAACCATACATTTGATTGAGCAGTTTTGAAACACTCTGTCTGTAGAAAATGCAACTGGACATTCGTAGCGCTAAGTGGGTAATAGAGGAAAAAAGAATATGTTCAAATATAAACTACACAGAAGCATTGTATGAAACTTCTTTCTGTTCTGTGCATTCAACTAACAGAGTTGAACCTTACTTTTGATTGAGCCGTTCTGAAACACTCTTTCTGTAGAAACTGCAATTGGACATTCTAAGCGCTAAGAGGCCTACATTGGGAAAAAGTATATCTTCAAATAAAAACTACACAGATGCATTCTGTGAAACTTATTTCTGATCTGTAAATTCAGTTAACAGAGCTAAACCATATTTTTGATTGAGCAGTTATGAAACACTCTTTTTGTAGAAAATGCAAGTGGACATTCGGAGCGCTAAGATTGTAAGAGAGGAAAAAGCAATATCTCCAATTAAAAACTAGACAGAAGCATTCTCTGAAACCCCTTTCTGTTCTCCGCATTCAACTAACAGAGTTGAGCCTTACTTTTGAAGGAGCAGTTCTGAAACACAATTTGTGTAGAAACTGCCAGTGGATATTTGGAGCGCTAAGTGGGTAATAGTCCAAAAAGGAGTATCTTCAACTAAATACTACACAGAAGCATTCAGTGAAACTACTTTCTGTTCTGTGCATTCAACTAAGAGAGTTGAACCTTACATTTGATTGAGCCATTCTGAAACACTCTTTCTGTAGAAACTGCAATTGGACATTCTGAGCGCTAAGAGGCCTATATTGGGAAAAATAATATCTTCAAATAAAAACTACACAGAAGCATTGTTTGAAACTTATTTCCGATATGTGCATTCAGCTAACAGAGTTAAACCATACTTTTGATTGCGTAGTTCAGAACACTCTTTCTGTAGAAAATGCAAGTGGACATTCGGAGCGCTAAGAGGGTAATAGTGGAAAAAGGAATATATTCAAATATAAACTACACAGAAGCATTCTGTGAAACTTCTTTCTGTTCTGTGCATTCAACTACCAGGGTTGAACCTTAATTTTCATTGAGCCGTTCTGAAACACTCTTTCTGTAGAAACTGCAATTGGACATTATGAGCGCTAAGAGGCTTATATTGGGAAAAAGAATATCTACAAATAAAAACTACACAGAAGCATTCTGTGAAACTTCTTTCTGTTCTGTTCATTCAACTAAAAGAGTTGAACCTTAGTTTTGATTGATCCGTTCTGAAACACTCTTTCTTTAGAAAATGCAAGTGGAGATTCGGAGCGCTAAGAGGGTAATAGTGGAAAAAGGAATGTCTTCAAATATAAACTACACAGAATCATTCTGTGAAACTTCTTTCTGATCTGTGCGTTCAGGTAACAGAGTTAAACCATACTTTTGATTGAGCAGATCTGAACACTCTTTCTGTAGAAAATGCAACTGGACATTTGGAGCGCTAAGAGGGTAGTAGTGGAAAAAGGAATATATTCAAATATAAACTACACAGAAGCATTCTGTGAAACTTTTTCTGATCTGAGCATTCAGCTAACAGAGTTAAACCATACATTTGATTGAGCAGTTTTGAAACACTCTGTCTGTAGAAAATGCAACTGGACATTCGTAGCGCTAAGTGGGTAATAGTGGAAAAAATAATATGTTCAAATATAAACTACACAGAAGCATTGTATGAAACTTCTTTCTGTTCTGTGCATTCAACTAAAAGTGTTGAACCTTACTTTTGATTGAGCCTTTCTGAAACACTCTTTCCGTAGAAACTGCAATTGGACATTCTGAGCGCTAAGAGGCCTATATTGGGAAAAATAATATCTTCAAATAAAAACTACACAGAAGCATTGTGTGAAACTTATTTCTGATATGTGCATTCAGCTAACAGAGTTAAACCATACTTTTGATTGCGCAGTTCTGAACACTCTTAATGTAGAAAATGCAAGTGGACATTCGGAGCGCTAAGAGGGTAATAGTTGAAAAAGGAATATATTCAAATAGAAACTACACAGAAGCATTCTGTGAAACTTCTTTCTGTTCTGTGCATTCAACTACCAGGGTTGAACCTTACTTTTGATTGAGCCGTTCTGAAACACTCTTTCTGTAGAAACTGCAATTGGACATTCTGTGCGCTAAGAGGCCTATATTGGGAAAAAGAATATCTACAAATAAAAACTACACAGAAGCATTCTGTGAAACTTCTTTCTGTTCTGTTCATTCAACTAAAAGAGTTGAACCTTAGTTTTGATTGATCCGTTCTGAAACACTCTTTCTGTAGAAAATGCAAGTGGAGATTCGAAGCGCTAAGAGGGTAATAGTGGAAAAAGGAATGTCTTCAAATATAAACTACACAGAATCATACTGTGAAACTTCTTTCTGATCTGTGCATTCAGCTAACAGAGTTGAACTATACTTTTGATTGAGCAGATCTGAACACTCTTTCTGTAGAAAATGCAACTGGACATTTGCAGCGCTAAGAGGGTAGTAGTGGAAAAAGGAATATATTCAAATATAAACTACACAGAAGCATTCTGTGAAACTTCATTCTGATCTGAGCATTCAGCTAACAGAGTTAAACCATACTTTTGATTGAGCAGTTTTGAAACACTCTGTCTGTAGAAAATGCAACTGGACATTCGTAGCGCTAAGAGGGTAATAGTGGAAAAAATAATATGTTCAAATAAAAACTACACAGAAACATTGTATGAAACGTCTTTCTGTTCTGTGCATTCAACTAACAGATTTGAACCTTACTTTTGATTGAGCCGTTCCGAAACACTCTTTCTGTAGAAACTGCAATTGGACATTCTAAGCGCTAAGAGGCCTACATTGGGAAAAAGAATATTTTCTAATAAAAACTACACAGATACATTCTCTGAAACTTATTTCTGATCTGTAAATTCAGTTAACAGAGCTAAACCATATTTTTGATTGAGCAGTTATGAAACACTCTTTTTGTAGAAAATGCAAGTGGACATTCGGAGCGCTAAGTTTGTAATAGAGGAAAAAGGAATATCTCCAATTAAAAAAACACAGAAGCATTCTCTGAAACCCCTTTCTGTTCTCCGCATTCAACTAACAGAGTTGAGCCTTACTTTCGAAGGAGCAGTTCTGAAACACACTTTGTGTAGAAACTGCCAGTGGATATTCGGAGCGCTAAGTGGGTAATAGTCCAAAAAGGAGTATCTTCAACTAAATACTACACAGAAGCATTCTGTGAAACTTCTTTCTGTTCTGTGCATTCAACTCCCAGGGTTGAACCTTACTTTTGATTGAGCCGTTCTGAAACACTCTTTCTGTAGAAACTGCAATTGGACATTCTGAGCGCTAAGAGGCCTATATTGGGAAAAAGAATATCTACAAATAAAAACTACACAGAAGCATTCTGTGAAACTTCTTTCTGTTCTGTTCATTCAACTAAAAGAGTTGAACCTTAGTTTTGATTGATCCGTTCTGAAACACTCTTTCTGTAGAAAATGCAAGTGGAGATTCGGAGCGCTAAGAGGGTAATAGTGGAAAAAGGAATGTCTTCAAATATAAACTACACAGAATCATTCTGTGAAACTTCTTTCTGATCTGTGCATTCAGCTAACAGAGTTAAACTATACTTTTGATTGAGCAGATCTGAACACTCTTTCTGTAGAAAATGCAACCGGACATTTGCAGCGCTAAGAGGGTAGTAGTGGAAAAAGGAATATATACAAATATAAACTACACAGAAGCATTCTGTGAAACTTCTTTCAGATCTGAGCATTCAGCTAACAGAGTTAAACCATACTTTTGATTGAGCAGTTTTGAAACACTCTGTCTGTAGAAAATGCAGCTGGACATTCGTAGCGCTAAGTGGGTAATAGTGGAAAAAATAATATGTTCAAATAAAAACTACACAGAAACATTGTATGAAACGTCTTTCTGTTCTGTGCATTCAACTAACAGAGTTGAACCTTACTTTTGATTGAGCCGTTCTGAAACACTCTTTCTGTAGAAACTGCAATTGGACATTCTAAGCGCTAAGAGGCCTACATTGGGAAAAAGAATATCTTCAAATAAAAACTACACAGATACATTCTCTGAAACTTATTTCTGATCTGTAAATTCAGTTAACAGAGGTAAACCATATTTTTGATTGAGCAGTTATGAAACACTCTTTTTGTAGAAAATGCAAGTGGACATTCGGAGCGCTAAGATTGTAATAGAGGAAAAAGGAATATCTCCAATTAAAAACTACACAGAAGCATTCTCTGAAAACCCTTTCTGTTCTCCGCGTTCAACTAACAGTGTTGAGCCTTACTTTCGAAGGGGCAGTTCTGAAACACACTTTGTGTAGAAACTGCCAGTGGATATTCGGAGCGCTAAGTGGGTAATAGTCCAAAAAGGAGTATCTTCAACTAAATACTACACAGAAGCATTCTGTGAAACTTCTTTCTGTTCTCTGCATTCAACTAAGAGAGTTGAACCTGACATTTGATTGAGGCGTTCTGAAACACTCTTTCTGTAGAAACTGCAATTGGACATTCTGAGCGCTGAGAGGCCTATATTGGGAATAATAATATCTTCAAATAAAAACTACACAGAAGCATTGTTTGAAACTTATTTCTGATATGTGCATTCAGCTAACAGAGTTAAACCATACTTTTGATTGCACAGTTCCGAACACTCTTTCTGTAGAAAATGCAAGTGGACATTCGGAGCGCTAAGAGGGTATTAGTGGAAAAAGGAATATATTCAAATATAAACTACACAGAAGCATTCTGTGAAACTTCTTTCTGTTCTGTGCATTCAACTACCAGGGTTGAACCTTACTTTTGATTGAGCCGTTCTGAAACACTCTTTCTGTAGAAACTGCAATTGGACATTCTGAGCGCTAAGAGGCCTATATTGGGAAAAAGAATATCTACAAATAAAAACTACACAGAAGCATTCTGTGAAACTTCTTTCTGTTCTGTTCATTCAACTAAAAGAGTTGAACCTTAGTTTTGATTGAGCCGTTCTGAAACACTCTTTCTGTAGAAAATGCAAGTGGAGATTCGGAGCGCTAAGAGGGTAATAGTGGAAAAAGGAATGTCTTCAAATATAAACTACACAGAATCATTCTGTGAAACTTCTTTCTGATCTGTGCATTCAGCTAACAGAGTTAAACTATACATTTGATTGAGCAGATCTGAACACTCTTTCTGTAGAAAATGCAACTGGACATTTGGAGCCCTAAGAGGGTAGTAGTGGAAAAAGGAATATATTCAAATATAAACTACACAGAAGCATTCTGTGAAACTTCTTTCTGATCTGATCATTCAGCTAACAGAGTTAAACCATACTTTTGATTGAGCAGTTTTGAAACACTCTGTCTGTAGAAAATGCAACTGGACATTCTTAGCACTAAGTGGGTAATAGTGGAAAAAATAATATGTTCAAATATAAACTACACAGAAACATTGTATGAAACTTCTTTTTGTTCTGTGCATTCAACTAACAGAGTTGAACCTTACTTTTGATTGAGCCGTTCTGAAATACTCTTTCTGTAGAAACTGCAATTGGGCATTCTAAGCGCTAAGAGGCCTACATTGGGAAGAAGAATATCTTCAAATAAAAACTACACAGATACATTCTCTGAAACTTATTTCTGATCTGTAAATTCAGTTAACAGAGCTAAACCATATTTTTGATTGAGCAGATATGAAACACGCTTTTTGTAGAAAATGCAAGTGGACATTCGGAGCGCTAAGATTGTAATAGAGGAAAAAGGAATATCTCCAATTAAAAACTACACAGAAGCATTCTCTGAAACCCCTTTCTGTTCTGCACATTCAACTAAAAGAGTTGAGTCTTACTTTCGAAGGAGCAGTTCTGAGACACTCTTTGTGTAGAAACTGCCAGTGGATATTCGGAGCGCAAAGTGGGTAATAGTACCAAAAGGAGTATCTTCAACTAAATACTACACAGAAGCATTCTGTGAAACTTCTTTCTGTTCTGTGCATTCAACTAAGAGAGTTGAACCTGACATTTGATTTAGGCGTTCTGAAACACTCTTTCGGTAGAAACTGCAATTGGACATTCTGAGCGCTAAGAGGCCTATATTGGGAATAATAATATCTTCAAATAAAAACTAAACAGAAGCATTGTTTGAAACTTATTTCTGATATGTGCATTCAGCTAACAGAGTTAAACCATACTTTTGATTGCGCAGTTCAGAACACTGTTTCTGTAGAAAATGCAAGTGGACATTCGGAGCGCTAAGAGGGTAATATTGGAAAATGGAATATATTCAAATATAAACTACACAGAAGCATTCTGTGAAACTTCTTTCTGTTCTGTGCATTCAACTACCAGGGTTGAACCTTAATTTAGATTGAGCCGTTCTGAAACACTCTTTCTGTAGAAACTGCAATTGGACATTCTGAGCGCTAAGAGGCCTATATTGGGAAAAAGAATATCTACAAATAAAAACTACACAGAAACATTCTGTGAAACTTCTTTCTGTTCTGTTCATTCAACTAAAAGAGTTGAACCTTAGTTTTGATTGAGCCGTTCTGAAACACTCTTTCTGTAGAAAATGCAAGTGGAGATTCGGAGCGCTAAGAGGGTAATAGTGGAAAAAGGAATGTCTTCAAATATAAACTACACAGAATCATTCTGTGAAACTTCTTTCTGATCTGTGCATTCAGGTAACAGAGTTAAACCATACTTTTGATTCAGCAGATCTGAACACTCTTTCTGTAGAAAATGCAACTGGACATTTGGAGCGCTAAGAGCGTAGTAGTGGAAAAAGGAATATATTCAAATATAAACTACACAGAAGCATTCTGTGAAACATCTTTCTGATCTGAGCATTCAGCTAACAGAGTTAAACCATACATTTGATTGAGCAGTTTTGAAACACTCTCTCTGTAGAAAATGCAAATGGACATTCGTAGCGCTAAGTGGGTAATAGTGGAAAAAAGAATATGTTCAAATATAAACTACACAGAAGCATTGTATGAAACTTCTTTCTGTTCTGTGCATTCAACTAACAGAGTTGAACCTTACTTTTGATTGAGCCGTTCTGAAACACTCTTTCCGTAGAAACTGCAATTGGACATTCTGAGGGCTAAGAGGCTTATATTGGGAAAAATAATATCTTCAAATAAAAACTACACAGAAGCATTGTGTGAAACTTATTTCTGATATGTGCATTCAGCTAACAGAGTTAAACCATACTTTTGATTGCGCAGTTCCGAACACTCTTTCTGTAGAAAATGCAAGTGGACATTCGGAGCGCTTAGAGGGTAATAGTGGAAAAAGGAATATATTCAAATATAAACTACACAGTAGCATTCTGTGAAACTTCTTTCTGTTCTGTGCATTCAACTAACAGATTTGAACCTTACTTTTGATTGAGCCGTTCTGAAACACTCTTTCTGTACAAACTGCAATTGGACATTCTAAGCGCTAAGAGGCCTACATTGGGATAAAGAATATCTTCAAATAAAAACTACACAGATACATTCTCTGAAACTTATTTCTGATCTGTAAATTCAGTTAACAGAGCTAAACCATATTTTTGATTGAGCAGTTATGAAACACTCTTTTTGTAGAAAATGCAAGTGGACGTTGGGAGCGCTAAGATTGTAATAGAGGAAAAAGGAATATCTCCAATTAAAAACTACACAGAAGCATTCTCTGAAACCCCTTTCTGTTCTCCGCATTCAACTAACAGTGTTGAGCCTTACTTTCGAAGGAGCCGTTCTGAAACACTCTTTGTGTAGAAACTGCCAGTGGATATTCGGAGCGCTAAGTGGGTAATATTCCAAAAAGGAGTATCTTCAACTAAATACTACACAGAAGCATTCTGTGAAACTTCTTTCTGTTCTGTGCATTCAACTAAGAGAGTTGAACCTGACATTTGATTGAGGCGTTCTGAAACACTCTTTCTGTAGAAACTGCAATTGGACATTCTGAGCGCTAAGAGGCCTATATTGGGAATAATAATATCTTCAAATAAAAACTACACAGAAGCATTGTTTGAAACTTATTTCCGATATGTGCATTCAGCTAACAGAGTTAAACCATACTTTTGATTGCGCAGTTCAGAACACTCTTTCTGTAGAAAATGCAAGTGGACACACGGAGCGCTAAGAGGGTAATAGTGGAAAAAGGAATATATTCAAATATAAACTACACAGAAGCATTCTGTGAAATTACTTTCTGTTCTGTGAATTCAACTACCAGGTTTGAACCTTAATTTTGATTGAGCCGTTCTGAAACACTCTTTCTGTAGAAACTGCAATTGGGCATTCTGAGCGCTCAGAGGCCTATATTTGGAAAAACGAATATCTACAAATAAAAACTACACAGAAGCATTCTGTGAAACTTCTTTCTGTTCTGTTCATTCAACTAAAAGAGTTGAACCTTAGTTTTGATTGAGCCGTTCTGAAACACTCTTTCTGTAGAAAATGCAAGTGGAGATTCGGAGCGCTAAGAGGGTAATAGTGGAAAAAGGAATGTCTTCAAATATAAACTACACAGAATCATTCTGTGAAACTTCTTTCTGATCTGTGCATTCAGGTAACAGAGTTAAACCATACTTTTGATTGAGCAGATCTGAACACTCTTTCTGTAGAAAATGCAACTGGACATTTGGAGCGCTAAGAGGGTAGTAGTGGAAAAAGGAACATATTCAAATATAAACTACACAGAAGCATTCTGTGAAAATTTCTCTGATCTGAGCATTCAGCTAACAGAGTTAAACCATACTTTTGATTGAGCAGTTTTGAAGCACTCTGTCTGTAGAAAATGCAACTGGAAATTCGTAGCGCTAAGTGGGTAATAGTGGAAAAAATAATATGTTCATATATAAACTACACAGAAACATTGTATGAAACTTCTTTCTGTTCTGTGCATTCAACTAACAGAGTTGAACCTTACATTTGATTGAGCCGTTCTGAAACACTCTTTCCGTAGAAACTGCAATTGGACATTCTGAGCGCTAAGAGGCCTATATTGGGAAAAATAATATCTTCAAATAAAAACTACACAGAAGCATTGTGTGAAACTTATTTCTGATATGTGCATTCAGCTAACAGAGTTAAACCATACTTTTGATTGCGCAGTTCCGAACACTCTTTCTGTAGAAAATGCAAGTGGACATTCGGAGCGCTAAGAGGGTAATAGTGGAAAAAGGAATATATTCAAATATAAACTACACAGTAGCATTCTGTGAAACTTCTTTCTGTTCTGTGCATTCAACTAACAGAGTTGAACCTTACTTTTGATTGAGCCGTTCTGAAACAGTCTTTCTGTAGAAACTGCAATTGGACATTCTAAGCGCTAAGAGGCCTACATTGGGATAAAGAATATCTTCAAATAAAAACCACACAGATACATTCTCTGAAACTTATTTCTGATCTGTAAATTCAGTTAACAGAGCTAAACCATATTTTTGATTGAGCAGTTATGAAACACTCTTTTTGTAGAAAATGCAAGTGGACATTGGTAGCGCTAAGATTGTAATAGAGGAAAAAGGAATATCTCCAATTAAAAACTACACAAAAGCATTCTCTGAAACACCTTTCTGTTCTCCGCATTCAACTAACAGCGTTGAGCCTTACTTTCGAAGGAGCAGTTCTGAAACACACTTTGTGTAGAAACTGCCAGTGGATATTCGGAGCGCTAAGTGGGTAATAGTCCAAAAAGGAGTATCTTCAACTAAATACTACACAGAAGCATTCTGTGAAACTACCTTGTGTTCTGTGCATTCAACTAAGAGAGTTGAACCTGACATTTGATTGAGGCGTTCTGAAACACTCTTTCTGTAGAAACTGCAATTGGACATTCTGAGCGCTGAGAGGCCTATATTGGGAATAATAATATCTTCAAATAAAAACTACACAGAAGCATTGTGTGAAACTTATTTCTGATATGTGCATTCAGCTAACAGAGTTAAACCATACTTTTGATTGCGCAGTTCCGAACACTCTTTCTGTAGAAAATGCAAGTGGACATTCGGAGCGCTAAGAGGGTAATAGTGGAAAAAGGAATATATTGAAATATAAACTACACAGAAGCATTCTGTGAAACTTCTTTCTGTTCTGTGCATTCAACTATGAGGTTTGAACCTTACTTTTGATTGAGCCGTTCTGAAACACTCTTTCTGTAGAAACTGCAATTGGACATTCTGAGCGCTAAGAGGCCTATATTGGGAAAAAGAATATCTACAAATAAAAACTACACAGAAGCATTCTGTGAACCTTCTTTTTGTTCTGTTCATTCAACTAAAAGAGTTGAACCTTAGTTTTGATTGATCCGTTCTGAAACACTCTTTCTGTAGAAAATGCAAGTGGAGATTCGGAGCGCTAAGAGGGTATTAGTGGAAAAAGGAATGTCTTCAAATATAAACTACACAGAATCATTCTGTGAAACTTCTTTCTGATCTGTGCATTCAGCTAACAGAGTTAAACTATACTTTTGATTGAGCAGATCTGAACACTCTTTCTGTAGAAAATGCAACTGGACATTTGGAGCGCTAAGAGGGTAGTAGTGGAAAAAGGAATATATTCAAATATAAACTACACAGAAGCATTCTGTGAAACTTCTTTCTGATCTGAGCATTCAGCTAACAGAGTTAAACCACACTTTTGATTGAGCAGTTTTGAAACACTCTGTCTGTAGAAAATGCAACTGGACATTCGTAGCGCTAAGTGGGTAATAGTGGAATAAATAATATGTTCAAATATAAACTACACAGAAACATTGTATGAAACTTCTTTCTGTTCTGTGCATTCAACTAACACAGTTGAACCTTACTTTTGATTGAGCCGTTCTGAAACACTCTTTCCGTAGAAACTGCAATTGGACATTCTGAGCGCTAAGAGGCCTATATTGGGACAAATAATATCTTCAAATAATAACTACACAGAAGCATTGTGTGAAACTTATTTCTGATATGTGCATTCAGCTAACAGAGTTAAACCATACTTTTGATTGCGCAGTTCCGAACACTCTTTCTGTAGAAAATGCAAGTGGACATTCGGAGCGCTAAGAGGGTAATAGTGGAACAAGGAATATATTCAAATATAAACTACACAGTAGCATTCTGTGAAACTTCTTTCTGTTCTGTGCATTCAACTAACAGAGTTGAACCTTACTTTTGATTGAGCCGTTCTGAAACACTCTTTCTGTAGAAACTGCAATTGGACATTCTAAGTGCTAAGAGGCCTACATTGGGAAAAAGAAGATCTTCAAATAAAAACTACACAGATACATTCTCTGAAACTTATTTCTGATCTGTAAATTCAGTTAACAGAGCTAAACCATATTTTTGATTGAGCAGTTATGAAACACTCTTTTTGTAGAAAATGCAAGTGGACGTTGGGAGCGCTAAGATTGTAATAGAGGAAAAAGGAATATCTCCAATTAAAAACTACACAGAAGCATTCTCTGAAACCCCTTTCTGTTCTCCGCATTCAACTAACAGAGTTGAGCCTTACTTTCGAAGGAGCAGTTCTGAAACACCCTTTGTGTAGAAACTGCCAGTGGATATTCGGAGCGCTAAGTGGGTAATATTCCAAAAAGAGTATCTTCAACTAAATACTACACAGAAGCATTCTGTGAAACTTCTTTCTGTTCTGTGCATTCAACTAAGAGAGTTGAACCTGACATTTGATTGAGGCGTTCTGAAACACTCTTTCTGTAGAAACTGCAATTGGACATTCTGAGCGCTAAGAGGCCTATATTGGGAATAATAATATCTTCAAATAAAAACTACACAGAAGCATTGTTTGAAACTTATTTCCGATATGTGCATTCAGCTAACAGAGTTAAACCATACTTTTGATTGCGCAGTTCAGAACACTCTTTCTGTAGAAAATGCAAGTGGACATTCGGAGCGCTAAGAGGGTAATAGTGGAAAAAGGAATATATTCAAATATAAACTACACAGTAGCATTCTGTGAAACTTCTTTCTGTTCTGTGCATTCAACTAACAGAGTTGAACCTTACTTTTGATTGAGCCGTTCTGAAACACTCTTTCTGTAGAAACTGCAATTGGACATTCTAAGCGCTAAGAGGCCTACATTGGGAAAAAGAAGATCTTCAAATAAAAACTACACAGATACATTCTCTGAAACTTATTTCTGATCTGTAAATTCAGTTAACAGAGCTAAACCATATTTTTGATTGAGCAGTTATGAAACACTCTTTTTGTAGAAAATGCAAGTGGACGTTGGGAGCGCTAAGATTGTAATAGAGGAAAAAGGAATATCTCCAATTAAAAACTACACAGAAGCATTCTCTGAAACCCCTTTCTATTCTCCGCATTCAACTAACAGAGTTGAGCCTTACTTTCGAAGGAGCAGTTCTGAAACACTCTTTGTGTAGAAACTGCCAGTGGATATTCGGAGCGCTAAGTGGGTAATATTCCAAAAAGGAGTATCTTCAACTAAATACTACACAGAAGCATTCTCTGAAACTTCTTTCTGTTCTGTGCATTCAACTAAGAGAGTTGAACCTGACATTTGATTGAGGCGTTCTGAAACACTCTTTCTGTAGAAACTGCAATTGGACATTCTGAGCGCTAAGAGGCCTATATTGGGAATAATAATATCTTCAAATAAAAACTACACAGAAGCATTGTTTGAAACTTATTTCCGATATGTGCATTCAGCTAACAGAGTTAAACCATACTTTTGATTGCGCAGTTCAGAACACTCTTTCTGTAGAAAATGCAAGTGGACATTCGGAGCTCTAAGAGGGTAATAGTGGAAAAAGGAATATATTCAAATATAAACTACACAGAAGCATTCTGTGAAATTACTTTCTGTTCTGTGAATTCAACTACCAGGTTTGAACCTTAATTTTGATTGAGCCGTTCTGAAACACTCTTTCTGTAGAAACTGCAATTGGACATTCTGAGCGCTAAGAGGCCTATATTTGGAAAAAAGAATATCTACAAATAAAAACTACACAGAAGCATTCTGTGAAACATCTTTCTGTTCTGTTCATTCAACTAAAAGAGTTGAACCTTAGTTTTGATTGAGCCGTTCTGAAACACCCTTTCTGTAGAAAATGCAAGTGGAGATTCGGAGCGCTAAGAGGGTAATAGTGGAAAGAGGAATGTCTTCAAATATAAACTACACAGAATCATTCTGTGAAACTTCTTTCTGATCTGTGCATTCAGGTAACAGAGTTAAACCATACTTTTGATTGAGCAGATCTGAACACTCTTTCTGTAGAAAATGCAACTGGACATTTGGAGCGCTAAGAGGGTAGTAGTGGAAAAAGGAATATATTCAAATATAAACTACACAGAAGCATTCTGTGAAACTTCTTTCTGATCTGAGCATTCAGCTAACAGAGTTAAACCATACTTTTGATTGAGCAGTTTTGAAACACTCTGTCTGTAGAAAATGCAACTGGACATTCGTAGCGCTAAGTGGGTAATAGTGGAAAAAATAAAATGTTCAAATATAAACTACACAGAAACATTGTATGAAACATCTTTCTGTTCTGTGCATTCAACTAACACAGTTGAACCTTACTTTTGATTGAGGCGTTCTGAAACACTCTTTCCGTAGAAACTGCAATTGGACATTCTGAGCGCTAAGAGGCCTATATTGGGAAAAATAATATCTTCAAATAAAAACTACACAGAAGCATTGTGTGAAACTTATTTCTGATATGTGCATTCAGCTAACAGAGTTAAACCATACTTTTTATTGCGCAGTTCCGAACACTCTTTCTGTAGAAAATGCAAGTGCACATTCGGAGCGCTAAGAGGGTAATAGTGGAACAAGGAATATATTCAAATATAAACTACACAGTATCATTCTGTGAAACTTCTTTCTGTTCTGTGCATTCAACTAACAGATTTGAACCTTACTTTTGATTGAGCCGTTCTGAAACACTCTTTCTGTAGAAACTGCAATTGGACATTCTAAGCGCTAAGAGGCCTACATTGGGATAAAGAATATCTTCAAATAAAAACTACACAGATACATTCTCTGAAACTTATTTCTGATCTGTAAATTCAGTTAACAGAGCTAAACCATATTTTTGATTGAGCAGTTATGAAACACTCTTTTTGTAGAAAATGCAAGTGGACATTGGGAGCGCTAAGACTGTAATAGAGGAAAAAGGAATATCTCCAATTAAAAACTACACAGAAGCATTCTCTGAAACCCCTTTCTGTTCTCCGCGTTCAACTAACCGAGTTGAGCCTTACTTTCGAAGGAGCAGTTCTGAAACACACTTTATGTAGAAACTGCCAGTGGATATTCGGAGCGCTAAGTGGGTAATAGTCCAAAAAGGAGTATCTTCAACTAAATACTACACAGAAGCATTCTGTGAAACTACTTTCTGTTCTGTGCATTCAACTAAGAGAGTTGAACCTGACATTTGATTGAGAAGTTCTGAAACACTCATTCTGTAGAAACTGCAATTGGACATTCTGAGCGCTGAGAGGCCTATATTGGGAATAATAATATCTTCAAATAAAAACTACACAGAAGCATTGTTTGAAACTTATTTCTGATATGTGCATTCAGCTAACAGAGTTAAACCATACTTTTGATTGCTCAGTTCAGAACACTCTTTCTGTAGAAAATATAAATGGACATTCGGAGCGCTAAGAGGGTAATAGTGGAAAAAGGAATATATTCAAATATAAACTACACAGAAGCATTCTGTGAAACTCCTTTCTGTTCTGTGCATTCAACTACCAGGGTTGAACCTTAATTTTGATTGAGCCGTTCTGAAACACTCTTTCTGTAGAAACTGCAATTGGACATTCTGAGCACTAAGAGGCCTATATTGGGAAAAAGAATATCTACAAATAAAAACTACACAGAAGCATTCTGTGAAACTTCTTTCTGTTCTGTTCATTCAACTAAAAGAGTTGAACCTTAGTTTTGATTGAGCCGTTCTGAAACACTCTTTCTGTAAAAAATGCAAGTGGAGATTCTGAGCGCTAAGAGGGTAATAGTGGAAAAAGTAATGTCTTCAAATATAAACTACACAGAATCATTCTGTGAAACTTCTTTCTGATCTGTGCATTCAGGTAACAGAGTTAAACCATATATTTGATTGAGCAGATCTGAACAGTCTTTCTGTAGAAAATGCAACTGGACATTTGGAGCGCTAAGAGGGTACTAGTGGAAAAAGGAATATATTCAAATATAAACTACACAGAAGCATTCTGTGAAACTTCTTTCTGATCTGAGCATCAGCTAACAGACTTAAAACATACTTTTGATTGAGCAGTTTTGAAACACTCTGTCTGTCGATTATGCAACTGGACATTCGTAGTGCTAAGTGGGTAATAGTGGAAAAAAGAATATGTTGAAATATAAACTACACAGAAGCATTGTATGAAATTTCTTTCTGATCTGTGCATTCAACTAACATAGTTGAACCTTACTTTTGATTGAGCCGTTCTGAAACACTCTTTCTGTAGAAACTGCAATTGGACATTCTGAGCGCTAAGAGGCCTATATTGGGAAAAATAATATCTTCAAATAAAAACTACACAGAAGCATTTTGTGAAACTTATTTCTGATATGTGCATTCAGCTAATAGAGTTAAACCATACTTTTGATTGCGTAGTTCCGAACACTCTTTCTGTAGAAAATGCAAGTGGACATTCGGAGCGCTAAGAGGGTAATAGTGGAAAGAGGAATATATCCAAATATAAACTACACAGTAGCATTCTGTGAAACTTCTTTCTGTTCTGCGCATTCAACTAACAGAGTTGAACCTTACTTTTGATTGAGCCGTTCTGAAATACTCTTTCTGTAGAAACTGCAATTGGACATTCTAAGCGCTAAGAGGCCTACATTGGGAAAAAGAATATCTTCAAATAAAAACTACACAGATACATTCTCTGAAACTTATTTCTGATCTGTAAATTCAGTTAACAGAGCTAAACCATATTTTTGATTGAGCAGTTATGAAACACGCTTTTTGTAGAAAATGCAAGTGGACATTCGGAGCGCTAAGATTGTAATAGAGGAAAAAGGAATATCTCCAATTAAAAACTACACAGAAGCATTCTCTGAAACCCCTTTCTATTCTCCGCATTCAACTAACAGAGTTGAGCCTTACTTTTGAAGGAGCAGTTCTGAAACACTCTTTGTGTAGAAACTGCCAGTGGATATTCGGAGCGCTAAGTGGGTAATAGTCCAAAAAGGAGTATCTTCAACTAAATACTACACAGAAGCATTCTGTGAAACTTCTTTCTGTTCTGTGCATTCAACTAAGAGAGTTGAACCTGACATTTGATTGAGGCGTTCTGAAACACTCTTTCTGTAGAAACTGCAATTGGACATTCTGAGTGCTAAGAGGCCTATATTGGGAATAATAATATCTTCAAATAAAAACTACACAGAAGCATTGTTTGAAACTTATTTCCGATATGTGCATTCAGCTAACAGAGTTAAACCATACTTTTGATTGCGCAGTTCAGAACAATCTTTCTGTAGAAAATGCAAGTGGACATTCGGAGCGCTAAGAGTGTAATAGTGGAAAAAGGAATATATTCAAATATAAACTACACAGAAGCATTCTGTGAAATTACTTTCTGTTCTGTGAATTCAACTACCAGGTTTGAACCTTAATTTTGATTGAGCCGTTCTGAAACACTCTTTCTGTAGGAACTGCAATTGGACATTCTGAGTGCTAAGAGGCCTATATTGGGAAAAAGAATATCTACAAATAAAAACTACACAGAAGCATTCTGTGAAACTTCTTTCTGTTCTGTTCATTCAACTAAAAGAGTTGACCGTTAGTTTTGATTGAGCCGTTCTGAAACACTCTTTTTGTAGAAAATGCAAGTGGAGATTCGGAGCGCTAAGAGGCCTATATTGGGAAAAAGAATATCTACAAATAAAAACTACACAGAAGCATTCTGTGAAACTTCTTTCTGTTCTGTTCATTCAAATAAAAGAGTTGAACCTTAGTTTTGATTGAGCCGTTCTGAAACACTCTTTCTGTAGAAAATGCAAGTGGAGATTCGGAGCGCTAAGAGGGTTATAGTGGAAAAAGGAATGTCTTCAAATATAAACTACACAGAATCATTCTGTGAAAGTTCTTTCTGATCTGTGCATTCAGGTAACAGAGTTAAACCATACTTTTGCTTGAGCAGATCTGAACACTCTTTCTGTAGAAAATGCAACTGGACATTTGGAGCGCTAAGAGGGTAGTATTGCAAAAAGGAATATATTCAAATATAAACTACACAGAAGCATTCTGTGAAACATCTTTCTGATCTGAGCATTCAGCTAACAGAGTTAAACCATACTTTTGATTGAGCAGTTTTGAAACACTCTGTCTGTAGAAAATGCAAATGGACATTCGTAGCGCTAAGTGGGTAATAGTGGAAAAAAGAATATGTTCAAATATAAACTACACAGAAGCATTGTATGAAACTTCTTTCTGTTCTGTGCATTCAACTAACAGAGTTGAACCTTACTTTTGATTGAGCCATTCTGAAACACTCTTTCCGTAGAAACTGCAATTGGACATTCTGAGCGCTAAGAGGCCTATATTGGGAAAAATAATATCTTCAAATAAAAACTACACAGAAGCATTGTGTGAAACTAATTTCTGATATGTGCATTCAGCTAATAGAGTTAAACCATACTTTTGATTGAGTAGTTCCGAACACTCTTTCTGTAGAAAATGCAAGTGGACATTCGGAGCGCTAAGAGGGTAATAGTGGAAAAAGGAATATATCCAAGTATAAACTACACAGTAGCATTCTGTGAAACTTCTTTCTTTTCTGCGCATTCAACTAACAGAGTTGAACCTTACTTTTGATTGAGCCGTTCTGAAATACTCTTTCTGTAGAAACAGCAATTGGACATTCTAAGTGCTAAGAGGCCTACATTGGGAAAAAGAATATCTTCAAATAAAAACTACACAGATACATTCTCTGAAACTTATTTCTGATCTGTAAATTCAGTTAACAGAGCTAAACCATATTTTTGATTGTGCAGTTATGAAACACGCTTTTTGTAGAAAATGCAAGTGGACATTCGGAGCGCTAAGTTTGTAATAGAGGAAAAAGGAATATCTCCAATTAAAAACTACACAGAAGCATTCTCTGAAACCCCTTTCTGTTCTCCGCATTCAACTAACAGTGTTGAGACTTACTTTTGAAGGAGCAGTTCTGAAACACTCTTTGTGTAGAAACTGCCAGTGGATATTCGGAGCGCTAAGAGGGTAATAGTCCAAAATGTAGTATCTTCAACTAAATACTACACAGAAGCATTCTGTGAAACTTCTTTCGGTTCTGTGCATTCAACTAAGAGAGTTGAACCTGACATTTGATTGAGGCGTTCTGAAACACTCTTTCGGTAGAAACTGCTATTGGACATTCTGAGCGCTAAGAGGCCTATATTGGGAATAATAATATCTTCAAATAAAAACTACACAGAAGCATTGTTTGAAACTTATTTCAGATATGTGCATTCAGCTAACAGAGTTAAACCATACTTTTGATTGCGCAGTTCAGAACACTCTTTCTGTAGAAAATGCAAGTGGACATTCGGAGCGCTAAGAGGGTAATAGTGGAAAAAGGAATATATTCAAATATAAACTACACAGAAGCATTCTGTGAAATTACTTTCTGTTCTGTGAATTCAACTACCAGGTTTGAACCTTAATTTTGATTGAGCCGTTCTGAAACACTCTTTCTGTAGAAACTGCAATTGGACATTCTGAGCGCTAAGAGGCCTAT
The DNA here is from genome assembly GCF_028878055.3 of Symphalangus syndactylus. NCBI lineage: Eukaryota > Metazoa > Chordata > Mammalia > Primates > Hylobatidae > Symphalangus > Symphalangus syndactylus. The sequence continues at coordinate 12,755,837 of NC_072447.2, read as the reverse complement.
ATTTGGAAAAACGAATATCTACAAATAAAAACTACACAGAAGCATTCTGTGAAACATCTTTCTGTTCTGTTCATTCAACTAAAAGAGTTGAACCTTAGTTTTGATTGAGCCGTTCTGAAACACCCTTTCTGTAGAAAATGCAAGTGGAGATTCGGAGCGCTAAGAGGGTAATAGTGGAAAAAGGAATGTCTTCAAATATAAACTACACAGAATCATTCTGTGAAACTTCTTTCTGATCTGTGCATTCAGGTAACAGAGTTAAACCATACTTTTGATTGAGCAGATCTGAACACTCTTTCTGTAGAAAATGCAACTGGACATTTGGAGCGCTAAGAGGGTAGTAGTGGAAAAAGGAATATATTCAAATATAAACTACACAGAAGCATTCTGTGAAACTTCTTTCTGATCTGAGCATTCAGCTAACAGAGTTAAACCATACTTTTGATTGAGCAGTTTTGAAACACTCTGTCTGTAGAAAATGCAACTGGAAATTCGTAGCGCTAAGTGGGTAATAGTGGAAAAAATAATATGTTCAAATATAAACTACACAGAAACATTGTATGAAACTTCTTTCTGTTCTGTGCATTCAACTAACACAGTTGAACCTTACTTTTGATTGAGCCGTTCTGAAACACTCTTTCCGTAGAAACTGCAATTGGACATTCTGAGCGCTAAGAGGCCTGTATTGGGAAAAATAATATCTTCAAATAAAAACTACACAGAAGCATTGTGTGAAACTTATTTCTGATATGTGCATTCAGCTAACAGAGTTAAACCATACTTTTGATTGCGCAGTTCCGAACACTCTTTCTGTAGAAAATGCAAGTGCACATTCGGAGCGCTAAGAGGGTAATAGTGGAACAAGGGATATATTCAAATATAAACTACACAGTAGCATTCTGTGAAACTTCTTTCTGTTCTGTGCATTCAACTAACAGATTTGAACCTTACTTTGATTGAGCCGTTCTGAAACACTCTTTCTGTAGAAACTGCAATTGGACATTCTAAGCGCTAAGAGGCCTACATTGGGATAAAGAATATCTTCAAATAAAAACTACACAGATACATTCTCTGAAACTTATTTCTGATCTGTAAATTCAGTTAACAGAGCTAAACCATATTTTTGATTGAGCAGTTATGAAACACTCTTTTTGTAGAAAATGCAAGTGGACATTGGGATCGCTAAGATTGTAATAGAGGAAAAAGGAATATCTCCAATTAAAAACTACACAGAAGCATTCTCTGAAACCCCTTTCTGTTCTCCGCATTCAACTAACAGAGTTGAGCCTTACTTTCGAAGGAGCAGTTCTGAAACACACTTTGTGTAGAAACTGCCAGTGGATATTCGGAGCGCTAAGTGGGTAATAGTCCAAAAAGGAGTATCTTCAACTAAATACTACACAGAAGCATTCTGTGAAACTACTTTCTGTTCTGTGCATTCAACTAAGAGAGTTGAACCTGACATTTGATTGAGGCGTTCTGAAACAATCTTTCTGTAGAAACTGCAATTGGACATTCTGAGCGCTGAGAGGCCTATATTGGGAATAATAATATCTTCAAATAAAAACTACACAGAAGCATTGTTTGAAACTTATTTCTGATATGTGCATTCAGCTAACAGAGTTAAACCATACTTTTGATTGCTCAGTTCAGAACACTCTTTCTGTAGAAAATGTAAATGGACATTCGGAGCGCTAAGAGGGTAATAGTGGAAAAAGGAATATATTCAAATATAAACTACACAGAAGCATTCTGTGAAACTCCTTTCTGTTCTGTGCATTCAACTACCAGGGTTGAACCTTAATTTTGATTGAGCCGTTCTGAATCACTCTTTCTGTAGAAACTGCAATTGGACATTCTGAGCACTAAGAGGCCTATATTGGGAAAAAGAATATCTACAAATAAAAACTACACAGAAGCATTCTGTGAAACTTCTTTCTGTTCTGTTCATTCAACTAAAAGAGTTGAACCTTAGTTTAGATTGAGCCATTCTGAAACACTCTTTCTGTAGAAAATGCAAGTGGAGATTCTGAGCGCTAAGAGGGTAATAGTGGAAAAAGTAATGTCTTCAAATATAAACTACACAGAATCATTCTGTGAAACTTCTTTCTGATCTGTGCATTCAGGTAACAGAGTTAAACCATATATTTGATTGAGCAGATCTGAACACTCTTTCTGTAGAAAATGCAACTGGACATTTGGAGCGCTAAGAGGGTACTAGTGGAAAAAGGAATATATTCAAATATAAACTACACAGAAGCATTCTGTGAAACATCTTTCTGATCTGAGCATTCAGCTAACAGAGTTAAACCATACTTTTGATTGAGCAGTTTTGAAACACTCTGTCTGTAGAAAATGCAAATGGACATTCGTAGCGCTAAGTGGGTAATAGTGGAAAAAAGAATATGTTCAAATATAAACTACACAGAAGCATTGTATGAAACTTCTTTCTGTTCTGTGCATTCAACTAACAGAGTTGAACCTTACTTTTGATTGAGCCATTCTGAAACACTCTTTCCGGAGAAACTGCAATTGGACATTCTGAGCGCTAAGAGGCCTATATTGGGAAAAATAATATCTTCAAATAAAAACTACACAGAAGCATTGTGTGAAACTTATTTCTGATATGTGCATTCAGCTAATAGAGTTAAACCATACTTTTGATTGCGTAGTTCCGAACACTCTTTCTGTAGAAAATGCAAGTGGACATTCGGAGCGCTAAGAGGGTAACAGTGGAAAAAGGAATATATCCAAGTATAAACTACACAGTAGCATTCTGTGAAACTTCTTTCTTTTCTGCGCATTCAACTAACAGAGTTGAACCTTACTTTTGATTGAGCCGTTCTGAAATACTCTTTCTGTAGAAACAGCAATTGGACATTCTAAGTGCTAAGAGGCCTACATTGGGAAAAAGAATATCTTCAAATAAAAACTACACAGATACATTCTCTGAAACTTATTTCTGATCTGTAAATTCAGTTAACAGAGCTAAACCATATTTTTGATTGAGCAGTTATGAAACACGCTTTTTGTAGAAAATGCAAGTGGACATTCGGAGCGCTAAGATTGTAATAGAGGAAAAAGGAATATCTCCAATTAAAAACTACACAGAAGCATTCTCTGAAACCCCTTTCTGTTCTCCGCATTCAACTAACAGTGTTGAGACTTACTTTTGAAGGAGCAGTTCTGAAACACTCTTTGTGTAGAAACTGCCAGTGGATATTCGGAGCGCTAAGAGGGTAATAGTCCAAAAAGTAGTATCTTCAACTAAATACTACACAGAAGCATTCTGTGAAACTTCTTTCGGTTCTGTGCATTCAACTAAGAGAGTTGAACCTGACATTTGATTGAGGCGTTCTGAAACACTCTTTCGGTAGAAACTGCAATTGGACATTCTGAGCGCTAAGAGGCCTATATTGGGAATAATAATATCTTCAAATAAAAACTACACAGAAGCATTGTTTGAAACTTATTTCAGATATGTGCATTCAGCTAACAGAGTTAAACCATACTTTTGATTGCGCAGTTCAGAACACTCTTTCTGTAGAAAATGCAAGTGGACATTCGGAGCGCTAAGAGGGTAATAGTGGAAAAAGGAATATATTCAAATATAAACTACACAGAAGCATTCTGTGAAATTACTTTCTGTTCTGTGAATTCAACTACCAGGTTTGAACCTTAATTTTGATTGAGCCGTTCTGAAACACTCTTTCTGTAGAAACTGCAATTGGACATTCTGAGCGCTAAGAGGCCTATATTTGGAAAAACGAATATCTACAAATAAAAACTACACAGAAGCATTCTGTGAAACATCTTTCTGTTCTGTTCATTCAACTAAAAGAGTTGAACCTTAGTTTTGATTGAGCCGTTCTGAAACACCCTTTCTGTAGAAAATGCACGTGGAGATTCGGAGCGCTAAGAGGGTAATAGTGGAAAAAGGAATGTCTTCAAATATAAACTACACAGAATCATTCTGTGAAACTTCTTTCTGATCTGTGCATTCAGGTAACAGAGTTAAACCATACTTTTGATTGAGCAGATCTGAACACTCTTTCTGTAGAAAATGCAACTGGACATTTGGAGCGCTAAGAGGGTAGTAGTGGAAAAAGGAATATATTCAAATATAAACTACACAGAAGCATTCTGTGAAACTTCTTTCTGATCTGAGCATTCAGCTAACAGAGTTAAACCATACTTTTGATTGAGCAGTTTTGAAACACTCTGTCTGTAGAAAATGCAACTGGAAATTCGTAGCGCTAAGTGGGTAATAGTGGAAAAAATAATATGTTCAAATATAAACTACACAGAAACATTGTATGAAACTTCTTTCTGTTCTGTGCATTCAACTAACACAGTTGAACCTTACTTTTGATTGAGCCGTTCTGAAACACTCTTTCCGTAGAAACTGCAATTGGACATTCTGAGCGCTAAGAGGCCTGTATTGGGAAAAATAATATCTTCAAATAAAAACTACACAGAAGCATTGTGTGAAACTTATTTCTGATATGTGCATTCAGCTAACAGAGTTAAACCATACTTTTGATTGCGCAGTTCCGAACACTCTTTCTGTAGAAAATGCAAGTGCACATTCGGAGCGCTAAGAGGGTAATAGTGGAACAAGGGATATATTCAAATATAAACTACACAGTAGCATTCTGTGAAACTTCTTTCTGTTCTGTGCATTCAACTAACAGATTTGAACCTTACTTTGATTGAGCCGTTCTGAAACACTCTTTCTGTAGAAACTGCAATTGGACATTCTAAGCGCTAAGAGGCCTACATTGGGATAAAGAATATCTTCAAATAAAAACTACACAGATACATTCTCTGAAACTTATTTCTGATCTGTAAATTCAGTTAACAGAGCTAAACCATATTTTTGATTGAGCAGTTATGAAACACTCTTTTTGTAGAAAATGCAAGTGGACATTGGGATCGCTAAGATTGTAATAGAGGAAAAAGGAATATCTCCAATTAAAAACTACACAGAAGCATTCTCTGAAACCCCTTTCTGTTCTCCGCATTCAACTAACAGAGTTGAGCCTTACTTTCGAAGGAGCAGTTCTGAAACACACTTTGTGTAGAAACTGCCAGTGGATATTCGGAGCGCTAAGTGGGTAATAGTCCAAAAAGGAGTATCTTCAACTAAATACTACACAGAAGCATTCTGTGAAACTACTTTCTGTTCTGTGCATTCAACTAAGAGAGTTGAACCTGACATTTGATTGAGGCGTTCTGAAACAATCTTTCTGTAGAAACTGCAATTGGACATTCTGAGCGCTGAGAGGCCTATATTGGGAATAATAATATCTTCAAATAAAAACTACACAGAAGCATTGTTTGAAACTTATTTCTGATATGTGCATTCAGCTAACAGAGTTAAACCATACTTTTGATTGCTCAGTTCAGAACACTCTTTCTGTAGAAAATGTAAATGGACATTCGGAGCGCTAAGAGGGTAATAGTGGAAAAAGGAATATATTCAAATATAAACTACACAGAAGCATTCTGTGAAACTCCTTTCTGTTCTGTGCATTCAACTACCAGGGTTGAACCTTAATTTTGATTGAGCCGTTCTGAATCACTCTTTCTGTAGAAACTGCAATTGGACATTCTGAGCACTAAGAGGCCTATATTGGGAAAAAGAATATCTACAAATAAAAACTACACAGAAGCATTCTGTGAAACTTCTTTCTGTTCTGTTCATTCAACTAAAAGAGTTGAACCTTAGTTTTGATTGAGCCGTTCTGAAACACTCTTTCTGTAGAAAATGCAAGTGGAGATTCTGAGCGCTAAGAGGGTAATAGTGGAAAAAGTAATGTCTTCAAATATAAACTACACAGAATCATTCTGTGAAACTTCTTTCTGATCTGTGCATTCAGGTAACAGAGTTAAACCATATATTTGATTGAGCAGATCTGAACACTCTTTCTGTAGAAAATGCAACTGGACATTTGGAGCGCTAAGAGGGTACTAGTGGAAAAAGGAATATATTCAAATATAAACTACACAGAAGCATTCTGTGAAACATCTTTCTGATCTGAGCATTCAGCTAACAGAGTTAAACCATACTTTTGATTGAGCAGTTTTGAAACACTCTGTCTGTAGAAAATGCAAATGGACATTCGTAGCGCTAAGTGGGTAATAGTGGAAAAAAGAATATGTTCAAATATAAACTACACAGAAGCATTGTATGAAACTTCTTTCTGTTCTGTGCATTCAACTAACAGAGTTGAACCTTACTTTTGGTTGAGCCATTCTGAAACACTCTTTCCGTAGAAACTGCAATTGGACATTCTGAGCGCTAAGAGGCCTATATTGGGAAAAATAATATCTTCAAATAAAAACTACACAGAAGCATTGTGTGAAACTTATTTCTGATATGTGCATTCAGCTAATAGAGTTAAACCATACTTTTGATTGCGTAGTTCCGAACACTCTTTCTGTAGAAAATGCAAGTGGACATTCGGAGCGCTAAGAGGGTAACAGTGGAAAAAGGAATATATCCAAGTATAAACTACACAGTAGCATTCTGTGAAACTTCTTTCTTTTCTGCGCATTCAACTAACAGAGTTGAACCTTACTTTTGATTGATCCGTTCTGAAATACTCTTTCTGTAGAAACAGCAATTGGACATTCTAAGTGCTAAGAGGCCTACATTGGGAAAAAGAATATCTTCAAATAAAAACTACACAGATACATTCTCTGAAACTTATTTCTGATCTGTAAATTCAGTTAACAGAGCTAAACCATATTTTTGATTGAGCAGTTATGAAACACGCTTTTTGTAGAAAATGCAAGTGGACATTCGGAGCGCTAAGATTGTAATAGAGGAAAAAGGAATATCTCCAATTAAAAACTACACAGAAGCATTCTCTGAAACCCCTTTCTGTTCTCCGCATTCAACTAACAGTGTTGAGACTTACTTTTGAAGGAGCAGTTCTGAAACACTCTTTGTGTAGAAACTGCCAGTGGATATTCGGAGCGCTAAGAGGGTAATAGTCCAAAAAGTAGTATCTTCAACTAAATACTACACAGAAGCATTCTGTGAAACTTCTTTCGGTTCTGTGCATTCAACTAAGAGAGTTGAACCTGACATTTGATTGAGGCGTTCTGAAACACTCTTTCGGTAGAAACTGCAATTGGACATTCTGAGCGCTAAGAGGCCTATATTGGGAATAATAATATCTTCAAATAAAAACTACACAGAAGCATTGTTTGAAACTTATTTCAGATATGTGCATTCAGCTAACAGAGTTAAACCATACTTTTGATTGCGCAGTTCAGAACACTCTTTCTGTAGAAAATGCAAGTGGACATTCGGAGCGCTAAGAGGGTAATAGTGGAAAAAGGAATATATTCAAATATAAACTACACAGAAGCATTCTGTGAAATTACTTTCTGTTCTGTGAATTCAACTACCAGGTTTGAACCTTAATTTTGATTGAGCCGTTCTGAAACACTCTTTCTGTAGAAACTGCAATTGGACATTCTGAGCGCTAAGAGGCCTATATTTGGAAAAACGAATATCTACAAATAAAAACTACACAGAAGCATTCTGTGAAACATCTTTCTGTTCTGTTCATTCAACTAAAAGAGTTGAACCTTAGTTTTGATTGAGCCGTTCTGAAACACCCTTTCTGTAGAAAATGCAAGTGGAGATTCGGAGCGCTAAGAGGGTAATAGTGGAAAAAGGAATGTCTTCAAATATAAACTACACAGCATCATTCTGTGAAACTTCTTTCTGATCTGTGCATTCAGGTAACAGAGTTAAACCATACTTTTGATTGAGCAGATCTGAACACTCTTTCTGTAGAAAATGCAACTGGACATTTGGAGCGCTAAGAGGGTAGTAGTGGAAAAAGGAATATATTCAAATATAAACTACACAGAAGCATTCTGTGAAACTTCTTTCTGATCTGAGCATTCAGCTAACAGAGTTAAACCATACTTTTGATTGAGCAGTTTTGAAACACTCTGTCTGTAGAAAATGCAACTGGAAATTCGTAGCGCTAAGTGGGTAATAGTGGAAAAAATAATATGTTCAAATATAAACTACACAGAAACATTGTATGAAACTTCTTTCTGTTCTGTGCATTCAACTAACACAGTTGAACCTTACTTTTGATTGAGCCGTTCTGAAACACTCTTTCCGTAGAAACTGCAATTGGACATTCTGAGCGCTAAGAGGCCTGTATTGGGAAAAATAATATCTTCAAATAAAAACTACACAGAAGCATTGTGTGAAACTTATTTCTGATATGTGCATTCAGCTAACAGAGTTAAACCATACTTTTGATTGCGCAGTTCCGAACACTCTTTCTGTAGAAAATGCAAGTGCACATTCGGAGCGCTAAGAGGGTAATAGTGGAACAAGGAATATATTCAAATATAAACTACACAGTAGAATTCTGTGAAACTTCTTTCTGTTCTGTGCATTCAACTAACAGATTTGAACCTTACTTTGATTGAGCCCTTCTGAAACACTCTTTCTGTAGAAACTGCAATTGGACATTCTAAGCGCTCAGAGGCCTACATTGGGATAAAGAATATCTTCAAATAAAAACTACACAGATACATTCTCTGAAACTTATTTCTGATCTGTAAATTCAGTTAACAGAGCTAAACCATATTTTTGATTGAGCAGTTATGAAACACTCTTTTTGTAGAAAATGCAAGTGGACATTGGGATCGCTAAGATTGTAATAGAGGAAAAAGGAATATCTCCAATTAAAAACTACACAGAAGCATTCTCTGAAACCCCTTTCTGTTCTCCGCATTCAACTAACAGAGTTGAGCCTTACTTTCGAAGGAGCAGTTCTGAAACACACTTTGTGTAGAAACTGCCAGTGGATATTCGGAGCGCTAAGTGGGTAATAGTCCAAAAAGGAGTATCTTCAACTAAATACTACACAGAAGCATTCTGTGAAACTACTTTCTGTTCTGTGCATTCAACTAAGAGAGTTGAACCTGACATTTGATTGAGGCGTTCTGAAACAATCTTTCTGTAGAAACTGCAATTGGACATTCTGAGCGCTGAGAGGCCTATATTGGGAATAATAATATCTTCAAATAAAAACTACACAGAAGCATTGTTTGAAACTTATTTCTGATATGTGCATTCAGCTAACAGAGTTAAACCATACTTTTGATTGCTCAGTTCAGAACACTCTTTCTGTAGAAAATGTAAATGGACATTCGGAGCGCTAAGAGGGTAATAGTGGAAAAAGGAATATATTCAAATATAAACTACACAGAAGCATTCTGTGAAACTCCTTTCTGTTCTGTGCATTCAACTACCAGGGTTGAACCTTAATTTTGATTGAGCCGTTCTGAATCACTCTTTCTGTAGAAACTGCAATTGGACATTCTGAGCACTAAGAGGCCTATATTGGGAAAAAGAATATCTACAAATAAAAACTACACAGAAGCATTCTGTGAAACTTCTTTCTGTTCTGTTCATTCAACTAAAAGAGTTGAACCTTAGTTTTGATTGAGCCGTTCTGAAACACTCTTTCTGTAGAAAATGCAAGTGGAGATTCTGAGCGCTAAGAGGGTAATAGTGGAAAAAGTAATGTCTTCAAATATAAACTACACAGAATCATTCTGTGAAACTTCTTTCTGATCTGTGCATTCAGGTAACAGAGTTAAACCATATATTTGATTGAGCAGATCTGAACACTCTTTCTGTAGAAAATGCAACTGGACATTTGGAGCGCTAAGAGGGTACTAGTGGAAAAAGGAATATATTCAAATATAAACTACACAGAAGAATTCTGTGAAACTTCTTTCTGATCTGAGCATCAGCTAACAGAGTTAAACCATACTTTTGATTGAGCAGTTTTGAAACACTCTGTCTGTCGAAAATGCAACTGGACATTCGTAGCGCTAAGTGGGTAATAGTGGAAAAAAGAATATGTTGAAATATAAACTACACAGAAGCATTGTATGAAACTTCTTTCTGATCTGTGCATTAAACTAACATAGTTGAACCTTACTTTTGATTGAGCCGTTCTGAAACACTCTTTCCGTAGAAACTGCAATTGGACATCCTGAGCGCTAAGAGGCCTATATTGGGAAAAATAATATCTTCAAATAAAAACTACACAGAAATATTGTGTGAAACTTATTTCTGATATGTGCATTCAGCTAACAGAGTTAAACCATACTTTTGATTGCGCAGTTCCGAACACTCTTTTTGTAGAAAATGCAAGTGGACATTCGGAGCGCTAAGAGGGTAATAGTGGAAAAAGGAATATATTCAAATATAAACTACACAGTAGCATTGTGTGAAACTTCTTTCTGTTCTGTGCATTCAACTAACAGATTTGAACCTTACTTTTGATTGAGCCGTTCTGAAACACTCTTTCTGTAGAAACTGCAATTGGACATTCTAAGCGCTAAGAGGCCTACATTGGGATAAAGAATATCTTCAAATAAAAACTACACAGATGCATTCTCTGAAACGTATTTCTGATCTGTAATTTCAGTTAACAGAGCTAAACCATATTTTTGATTGAGCAGTTATGAAACACTCTTTTTGTAGAAAATGCCAGTGGACGTTGGGAGCGCTAAGATTGTAATAGAGGAAAAAGGAATATCTCCAATTAAAAACTACACAGAAGCATTCTCTGAAACCCCTTTCTGTTCTCCGCATTCAACTAACAGAGTTGAGCCTTACTTTCGAAGGAGCAGTTCTGAAACACTCTTTGTGTAGAAACTGCCAGTGGATATTCGGAGCGCTAAGTGGGTAATAGTCCAAAAAGGAGTATCTTCAACTAAATACTACACAGAAGCATTCTGTGAAACTTCTTTCTGTTCTGTGCATTCAACTAAGAGAGTTGAACCTGACATTTGATTGAGGCGTTCTGAAACACTCTTTCGGTAGAAACTGCAATTGGACATTCTGAGCGCTGAGAGGCCTATATTGGGAATAATAATATCTTCAAATAAAAACTACACAGAACCATTGTTTGAAACTTATTTCTAATATGTGCATTCAGCTAACAGAGTTAAACCATACTTTTGATTGCTCAGTTCAGAACACTCTTTCTGTAGAAAATGTAAATTGACATTCGGAGCGGTAAGAGGGTAATAGTGGAAAAAGGAATATATTCAAATATAAACTACACAGAAGCATTCTGTGAAACTTCTTTCTGTTCTGTGCATTCAACTACCAGGGTTGAACCTTAATTTTGATTGAGCCGTTCTGAAACACTCTTTCTGTAGAAACTGCAATTGGACATTCTGAGCACTAAGAGGCCTATATTGGGAAAAAGAATATCTACAAATAAAAACTACACAGAAGCATTCTGTGAAACTTCTTTCTGATCTGAGCATTCATTTAACAGAGTTAATCCATACTTTTGATTGAGCAGTTTTGAAACACTCTGTCTGTAGAAAATGCAAGTGGACATTCGGAGCGCTAAGAGGGTAATAGTGGAAAAAAGAATATGTTCAAATATAAACTACACAGAAGCATTGTATGAAACTTCTTTCTGTTCTGTGCATTCAACTAACAGAGTTGAACCTTACTTTTGATTGAGCCGTTCTGAAACACTCTTTCTGTAGAAACTGCAATTGGACATTCTGAGCGCTAAGAGGCCTATATTGGTAAAAAGAATATCTACAAATAAAAACTACACAGAAGCATTCTGTGAAACTTCTTTCTGTTCTGTTCATTCAACTAAAAGAGTTGAAACTTAGTTTTGACTGAGCCGTTCTGAAACACTCTTTCTGTAGAAAATGCAAGTGGAGATTCGGAGCGCTAAGAGGTTAATAGTGGAAAAAGGAATGTCTTCAAATATAAACTACACAGAATCATTCTGTGAAACTTCTTTCTGATCTGTGCATTCAGGTAACAGAGTTAAACCATACTTTTGATTGAGCAGATCTGAACACTCTTTCTGTAGAAAATGCAACTGGACATTTGGAGCGCTAAGAGGGTAGTAGTGGAAAAAGGAATATATTCAAATATAAACTACACAGAAGCATACTGTGAAACTTCTTTCTGATCTGAGCATTCAGCTAACAGAGTTAAACCATACTTTTGATTGAGCAGTTTTGAAACACTCTGTCTGTAGAAAATGCAACTGGACATTCGTAGCGCTAAGTGGGTAATAGTGGAAAAAATAATATGTTCAAATATAAACTACACAGAAACATTGTATGAAACTTCTTTCTGTTCTGTGCATTCAACTAACACAGTTGAACCTTACTTTGATTGAGCCGTTCTGAAACACTCTTTCCGTAGAAACTGCAATTGGACATTCTGAGCGCTAAGAGGCGTATATTGGGAAAAATAATATCTTCAAATAAAAACTACACAGAAGCATTGTGTGAAACTTATTTCTGATATGTGCATTCAGCTAACAGAGTTAAACCATACTTTTGATTGCGCAGTTCCGAACACTCTTTCTGGAGAAAATGCAAGTGCACATTCGGAGCGCTAAGAGGGTAATAGTGGAACAAGGAATATGTTCAAATATAAACTACACAGTAGCATTCTGTGAAACTTCTTTCTGTTCTGTGCATTCAACTAACAGATTTGAACCTTACTTTTGATTGAGCCGTTCTGAAACACTCTTTCTGCAGAAACTGCAATTGGACATTCTAATCACTAAGAGGCCTACATTGGGATAAAGAATATCTTCAAATAAAAACTACACAGATACATTCTCTGAAACTTATTTCTGATCTGTCAATTCAGTTAACAGAGCTAAACCGTATTTTTGATTGAGCAGTTATGAAACACTCTTTTTGTAGAAAATGCAATTGGACATTGGGAGCGCTAAGATTGTAATAGAGGAAAAAGGAATATCTCCAATTAAAAACTACACAGAAGCATTCTCTGAAACCCCTTTCTGTTCTCCGCATTCAACTAACAGAGTTGAGCCTTACTTTCGAAGGAGCAGTTCTGAAACACACTTTGTGTAGAAACTGCCAGTGGATATTCGGAGCGCTAAGTGGGTAATAGTCCAAAAAGGAGTATCTTCAACTAAATACTACACAGAAGCATTCTGTGAAACTACTTTCTGTTCTGTGCATTCAACTAAGAGAGTTGAACCTGACATTTGATTGAGGCGTTCTGAAACACTCTTTCTGTAGAAACTGCAATTGGACATTCTGAGCGCTGAGAGGCCTATATTGGGAATAATAATATCTTCAAATAAAAACTACACAGAAGCATTGTTTGAAACTTATTTCTGATATGTGCATTCAGGTAACAGAGTTAAACCATACTTTTGATTGCGCAGTTCAGAACACTCTTTCTGTAGAAAATGCAAGTGGACATTCGGAGCGCTAAGAGGGTAATAGTGGAAAAAGGAATATATTCAAATATAAACTACACAGAAGCATTCTGTGAAATTACTTTCTGTTCTGTGAATTCAACTACCAGGTTTGAACCTTAATTTTGATTGAGCCGTTCTGAAACACTCTTTCTGTAGAAACTGCAATTGGACATTCTGAGTGCTAAGAGGCCTATATTGGGAAAAAGAATATCTACAAATAAAAACTACACAGAAGCATTCTGTGAAACTTCTTTCTCTTCTGTTCATTCAACTAAAAGAGTTGAACGTTAGTTTTGATTGAGCCGTTCTGAAACACTCTTTCTGTAGAAAATGCAAGTGGAGATTCGGAGCGCTAAGAGGCCTATATTGGGAAAAAGAATATCTACAAATAAAAACTACACAGAAGCATTCTGTGAAACTTCTTTCTGTTCTGTTCATTCAACTAAAAGAGTTGAACCTTAGTTTTGATTGAGCCGTTCTGAAACACTCTTTCTGTAGAAAATGCAAGTGGAGATTCGGAGCGCTAAGAGGGTTATAGTGGAAAAAGGAATGTCTTCAAATATAAACTACACAGAATCATTCTGTGAAACTTCTTTCTGATCTGTGCATTCAGGTAACAGAGTGAAACCATACTTTTGCTTGAGCAGATCTGAACACTCTTTCTGTAGAAAATGCAACTGGACATTTGGAGCGCTAAGAGGGTAGTAGTGCAAAAAGGAATATATTCAAATATAAACTACACAGAAGCATTCTGTGAAACTTCTTTCTGATCTGAGCATTCAGCTAACAGAGTTAAACCATACTTTTGATTGAGCAGTTTTGAAACACTCTGTCTGTAGAAAATGCAAATGGGCATTCGTAGCGCTAAGTGGGTAATAGTGGAAAAAAGAATATGTTCAAATATAAACTACACAGAAGCATTGTATGAAACTTCTTTCTGTTCTGTGCATTCAACTAACAGAGTTGAACCTTACTTTTGATTGAGCCATTCTGAAACACTCTTTCCGTAGAAACTGCAATTGTACATTCTGAGCGCTAAGAGGCCTATATTGGGAAAAATAATATCTTCAAATAAAAACTACACAAAAGCATTGTGTGAAACTTAATTCTGATATGTGCATTCAGCTAATAGAGTTAAACCATACTTTTGATTGCGTAGTTCCGAACACTCTTTCTGTAGAAAATGCAAGTGGACATTCGGAGCGCTAAGAGGTAATAGTGGAAAGAGGAATATATCCAAATATAAACTCCACAGTAGCATTCTGTGAAACTTCTTTCTGTTCTGCGCATTCAACTAACAGAGTTGAACCTTACTTTTGATTGAGCCATTCTGAAATACTCTTTCTGTAGAAACTGCAATTGGACATTCTAAGCGCTAAGAGGCCTACATTGGGAAAAAGAATATCTTCAAATAAAAACTACACAGATACATTCTCTGAAACTTATTTCTGATCTATAAATTCAGTTAACAGAGCTAAACCATATTTTTGATTGAGCAGATATGAAACACGCTTTTTGTAGAAAATGCAAGTGGACATTCAGAGCGCTAAGATTGTAATAGAGGAAAAAGGAATATCTCCAATTAAAAACTACAAAGAAGCATTCTCTGAAACCACTTTCTGTTCTCCGCATTCAACTAACAGAGTTGAGCCATACTTTTGAAGGAGCAGTTCTGAAACACTCTTTGTGTAGAAACTGCCAGTGGATATTCGGAGCGCTAAGTGGGTAATAGTCCAAAAAGGAGTATCTTCAACTAAATACTACACAGAAGCATTCTGTGAAACTACTTTCTGTTCTGTGCATTCAACTAAGAGAGTTGAACCTGACATTTGATTGAGGCGTTCTGAAACACTCTTTCTGTAGAAACTGCAATTGGACATTCTGAGCGCTAAGAGGCCTATATTGGTAATAATAATATCTTCAAATAAAAACTACACAGAAGCATTGTTTGAAACTTATTTCCGATATGTGCATTCAGCTAACAGAGTTAAACCATACTTTTGATTGCGCAGTTCAGAACACTCTTTCTGTAGAAAATGCAAGTGGACATTCGGAGCGCTAAGAGTGTAATAGTGGAAAAAGGAATATATTCAAATATAAACTACACAGAAGCATTCTGTGAAATTACTTTCTGTTCTGTGAATTCAAATACCAGGTTTGAACCTTAATTTTGATTGAGCCGTTCTGAAACACTCTTTCTGTAGAAACTGCAATTGGACATTCTGAGTGCTAAGAGGCCTATATTGGGAAAAAGAATATCTACAAATAAATCTACACAGAAGCATTCCTTGAAACTTCTTTCTGTTCTGTTCATTCAACTAAAAGAGTTGAACGTTAGTTTTGATTGAGCCGTTCTGAAACACTCTTTCTGTAGAAAATGCAAGTGGAGATTCGGAGCGCTAAGAGGCCTATATTGGGAAAAAGAATATCTACAAATAAAAACTACACAGAAGCATTCTGTGAAACTTCTTTCTGTTCTGTTCATTCAACTAAAAGAGTTGAACCTTAGTTTTGATTGAGCCGTTCTGAAACACTCTTTCTGTAGAAAATGCAAGTGGAGATTCGGAGCGCTAAGAGGGTTATAGTGGAAAAATGAATGTCTTCAAATATAAACTACACAGAATCATTCTGTGAAACTTCTTTCTGATCTGTGCATTCAGGTAACAGAGTTAAACCATACTTTTGCTTGAGCAGATCTGAACACTCTTTCTGTAGAAAATGCAACTGGACATTTGGAGCGCTAAGAGGGTAGTAGTGCAAAAAGGAATATATGCAAATATAAACTACACAGAAGCATTCTGTGAAACTTCTTTCTGATCTGAGCATTCAGCTAACAGAGTTAAACCATACTTTTGATTGAGCAGTTTTGAAACACTCTGTCTGTAGAAAATGCAAATGGACATTCGTAGCGCTAAGTGGGTAATAGTGGAAAAAAGAATATGTTCAAATATAAACTACACAGAAGCATTGTATGAAACTTCTTTCTGTTCTGTGCATTCAACTAACAGAGTTGAACCTTACATTTGACTGAGCCGTTCTGAAACACTCTTTCTGTAGAAACTGCAATTGGACATTCTGAGCGCTAAGAGGCCTATATTGGGAAAAATAATATCTTCAAATAAAAACTACACAGAAGCATTGTGTGAAACTTATTTCTTATATGTGCATTCAGCTAATAGAGTTAAACCATACTTTTGATTGCGTAGTTCCGAACATTCTTTCTGTAGAAAATGCAAGTGGACATTCGGAGCGCTAAGAGGGTAATAGTGGAAAAAGGAATATATTCAAATATAAACTACACAGTAGCATTCTGTGAAACTTCTTTCTGTTCTGCGCATTCAACTAACAGAGTTGAACCTTAATTTTGATTGAGCTGTTCTGAAATACTCTTTCTGTAGAAACTGCAATTGGACATTCTAAGCGCTAAGAGGCCTACATTGGGAAAAAGAATATCTTCAAATAAAAACTACACAGATACATTCTCTGAAACTTATTTCTGATCTGTAAATTCAGTTAACAGGGCTAAACCATATTTTTGAGTGAGCAGTTATGAAACACGCTTTTTGTACAAAATGCAAGTGGACATTCGGAGCGCTAAGATTGTAATAGAGGAAAAAGGAATATCTCCAATTAAAAACTACACAGAAGCATTCTCTGAAACCCCTTTCTGTTCTCCGCATTCAACTAACAGGGTTGAGCCTTACTTTCGAAGGAGCAGTTCTGAAACACTCTTTGTGTAGAAACTGCCAATGGATATTCGGAACGCAAAGTGGGTAATAGTCCAAAAAGGAGTATCTTCAACTATATACTACACAGAAGCATTCTGTGAAATTTCTTTCTGTTCTGTGCATTCAACTAAGAGAGTTGAACCTGACATTTGATTGAGGCGTTCTGAAACACTCTTTCTGTAGAAACTGCAATTGGACATTCTGAGCGCTAAGAGGCCTATATTGGGAATAATAATATCTTCAAATAAAAACTACACAGAAGCATTGTTTGAAACTTATTTCCGATATGTGCATTCAGCTAACAGAGTTAAACCATACTTTTGATTGCGCAGTTCAGAACACTCTTTCTGTAGAAAATGCAAGTGGACATTCGGAGCGCTAAGAGGGTAATAGTGCAAAAAGGAATATATTCAAATATAAACTACACAGAAGCATTCTGTGAAATTACTTTCTGTTCTGTGAATTCAACTACCAGGTTTGAACCTTAATTTTGATTGAGCCGTTCTGAAACACTCTTTCTGTAGAAACTGCAATTGGACATTCTGAGCGCTAAGAGGCCTATATTGGGAAAAAGAATATCTACAAATAAAAGCTACACAGAAGCATTCTGTGAAACTTCTTTCTGTTCTGTTCATTCAACTAAAAGAGTTGAAACTTAGTTTTGATTGAGCCGTTCTGAAACACTCTTTCTGTAGAAAATGCAAGTGGAGATACGGAGCGCTAAGAGGGTAATAGTGGAAAAAGTAATGTCTTCAAATATAAACTACACAGAATCATTCTGTGAAACTTCTTTCTGATCTGTGCATTCAGGTAACAGAGTTAAACCATATATTTGATTGAGCAGATCTGAACAGTCTTTCTGTAGAAAATGCAACTGGACATTTGGAGCGCTAAGAGGGTACTAGTGGAAAAAGGAATATATTCAAATATAAACTACACAGAAGCATTCTGTGAAACTTCTTTCTGATCTGAGCATCAGCTAACAGACTTAAAACATACTTTTGATTGAGCAGTTTTGAAACACTCTGTCTGTCGATAATGCAACTGGACATTCGTAGTGCTAAGTGGGTAATAGTGGAAAAAAGAATATGTTGAAATATAAACTACACAGAAGCATTGTATGAAATTTCTTTCTGATCTGTGCATTCAACTAACATAGTTGAACCTTACTTTTGATTGAGCCGTTCTGAAACACTCTTTCCGTAGAAACTGCAATTGGACATCCTGAGCGCTAAGAGGCCTATATTGGGAAAAATAATATCTTCAAATAAAAACTACACAGAAGCATTGTGTGAAACTTATTTCTGATATGTGCATTCAGCTAACAGAGTTAAACCATACTTTTGATTGCGCAGTTCCGAACACTCTTTTTGTAGAAAATGCAAGTGGACATTCGGAGCGCTAAGAGGGTAATAGTGGAAAAAGGAATATATTCAAATAAAAACTACACAGTAGCATTGTGTGAAACTTCTTTCTGTTCTGTGCATTCAACTAACAGATTTGAACCTTACTTTTGATTGAGCCGTTCTGAAACACTCTTTCTGTAGAAACTGCAATTGGACATTCTAAGCGCTAAGAGGCCTACATTGGGATAAAGAATATCTTCAAATAAAAACTACACAGATGCATTCTCTGAAACGTATTTCTGATCTGTAAATTCAGTTAACAGAGCTAAACCATATTTTTGATTGAGCAGTTATGAAACACTCTTTTTGTAGAAAATGCAAGTGGACATTGGGAGCGCTAAGATTGTAATAGAGGAAAAAGGAATATCTCCAATTAAAAACTACACAGAAGCATTCTCTGAAACCCCATTCTGTTCTCCGCATTCAACTAATAGAGTTGAGCCTTACTTTTGAAGGAGCAGTTCTGAAACACTCTTTGTGTAGAAACTGCCAGTGGATATTCGGAGCGCTAAGTGGGTAATAGTCCAAAAAGGATTATCTTCAACTAAATACTACACAGACGCATTCTGTGAAACTTCTTTCTGTTCTGTGCATTCAACTAAGAGAGTTGAACCTGACATTTGATTGAGGCGTTCTGAAACACTCTTTCTGTAGAAACTGCAATTGGACATTCTGAGCGCTAAGAGGCCTATTTTGGGAATAATAATATCTTCAAATAAAAACTACACAGAAGGATTGTTTGAAATTTATT
This sequence comes from Symphalangus syndactylus, assembly GCF_028878055.3. Taxonomy (NCBI): domain Eukaryota; kingdom Metazoa; phylum Chordata; class Mammalia; order Primates; family Hylobatidae; genus Symphalangus; species Symphalangus syndactylus. The sequence continues at coordinate 12,736,660 of NC_072447.2, read as the reverse complement.
TCCGATATGTGCATTCAGCTAACAGAGTTAAACCATACTTTTGATTGCGCAGTTCAGAACACTCTTTCTGTAGAAAATGCAAGTGGACATTCGGAGCGCTAAGAGTGTAATAGTGGAAAAAGGAATATATTCAAATATAAACTACACAGAAGCATTCTGTGAAATTACTTTCTGTTCTGTGAATTCAACTACCAGGTTTGAACCTTAATTTTGATTGAGCCGTTCTGAAACACTCTTTCTGTAGAAACTGCAATTGGACATTCTGAGCGCTAAGAGGCCTATATTGGGAAAAAGAATATCTACAAATAAAAACTACACAGAAGCATTCTGTGAAACTTCTTTCTGTTCTGTTCATTCAACTAAATAGTTGAACCTTAGTTTTGATTGAGCCGTTCTGAAACACTCTTTCTGTAGAAAATGCAAGTGGAGATACGGAGCGCTAAGAGGGTTATAGTGGAAAAAGGAATGTCTTCAAATATAAACTACACGGAATCATTCTGTGAAACTTCTTTCTGATCTGTGCATTCAGGTAACAGAGTTAAACCACACTTTTGCTTGAGCAGATCTGAACACTCTTTCTGTAGAAAATGCAACTGGACATTTGGAGCGCTAAGAGGGTATTAGTGCAAAAAGGAATATATTCAAATATAAACTACACAGAAGCATTCTGTGAAACTTCTTTCTGATCTGAGCATTCAGCTAACAGAGTTAAACCATACTTTTGATTGAGCAGTTTTGAAACACTCTGTCTGTAGAAAATGCAAATGGACATTCGTAGCGCTAAGTGGGTAATAGTGGAAAAAAGAATATGTTCAAATATAAACTACACAGAAGCATTGTATGAAACTACTTTCTGTTCTGTGCATTCAACTAACAGAGTTGAACCTTACTTTTGATTCAGCCATTCTGAAACACTCTTTCCGTAGAACCTGCAATTGGACATTCTGAGCGCTAAGAGGCCTATATTGGGAAAAATAATATCTTCAAATAAAAACTACACAGAAGCATTTTGTGAAACTTATTTCTGATATGTGCATTCAGCTAATAGAGTTAAACCATACTTTTGATTGCGTAGTTCCGAACACTCTTTCTGTAGAAAATGCAAGTGGACATTCGGAGCGCTAAGAGGGTAATAGTGGAAAGAGGAATATATCCAAATATAAACTACACAGTAGCATTCTGTGAAACTTCTTTCTGTTCTGCGCATTCAACTAACAGAGTTGAACCTTACTTTTGATTGAGCCGTTCTGAAATACTCTTTCTGTAGAAACTGCAATTGGACATTCTAAGCGCTAAGAGGCCTACATTGGGAAAAAGAATATCTTCAAATAAAAACTACACAGATACATTCTCTGAAACTTATTTCTGATCTGTAAATTCAGTTAACAGAGCTAAACCATATTTTTGATTGAGCAGTTATGAAACACGCTTTTTGTAGAAAATGCAAGTGGACATTCGGAGCGCTAAGATTGTAATAGAGGAAAAAGGAATATCTCCAATTAAAAACTACACAGAAGCATTCTCTGAAACCCCTTTCTATTCTCCGCATTCAACTAACAGAGTTGAGCCTTACTTTTGAAGGAGCAGTTCTGAAACACTCTTTGTGTAGAAACTGCCAGTGGATATTCGGAGCGCTAAGTGGGTAATAGTCCAAAAAGGAGTATCTTCAACTAAATACTACACAGAAGCATTCTGTGAAACTTCTTTCTGTTCTGTGCATTCAACTAAGAGAGTTGAACCTGACATTTGATTGAGGCGTTCTGAAACACTCTTTCTGTAGAAACTGCAATTGGACATTCTGAGTGCTAAGAGGCCTATATTGGGAATAATAATATCTTCAAATAAAAACTACACAGAAGCATTGTTTGAAACTTATTTCCGATATGTGCATTCAGCTAACAGAGTTAAACCATACTTTTGATTGCGCAGTTCAGAACACTCTTTCTGTAGAAAATGCAAGTGGACATTCGGAGCGCTAAGAGTGTAATAGTGGAAAAAGGAATATATTCAAATATAAACTACACAGAAGCATTCTGTGAAATTACTTTCTGTTCTGTGAATTCAACTACCAGGTTTGAACCTTAATTTTGATTGAGCCGTTCTGAAACACTCTTTCTGTAGGAACTGCAATTGGACATTCTGAGTGCTAAGAGGCCTATATTGGGAAAAAGAATATCTACAAATAAAAACTACACAGAAGCATTCTGTGAAACTTCTTTCTGTTCTGTTCATTCAACTAAAAGAGTTGACCGTTAGTTTTGATTGAGCCGTTCTGAAACACTCTTTTTGTAGAAAATGCAAGTGGAGATTCGGAGCGCTAAGAGGCCTATATTGGGAAAAAGAATATCTACAAATAAAAACTACACAGAAGCATTCTGTGAAACTTCTTTCTGTTCTGTTCATTCAAATAAAAGAGTTGAACCTTAGTTTTGATTGAGCCGTTCTGAAACACTCTTTCTGTAGAAAATGCAAGTGGAGATTCGGAGCGCTAAGAGGGTTATAGTGGAAAAAGGAATGTCTTCAAATATAAACTACACAGAATCATTCTGTGAAACTTCTTTCTGATCTGTGCATTCAGGTAACAGAGTTAAACCATACTTTTGCTTGAGCAGATCTGAACACTCTTTCTGTAGAAAATGCAACTGGACATTTGGAGCGCTAAGAGGGTAGTAGTGCAAAAAGGAATATATTCAAATATAAACTACACAGAAGCATTCTGTGAAACATCTTTCTGATCTGAGCATTCAGCTAACAGAGTTAAACCATACTTTTGATTGAGCAGTTTTGAAACACTCTGTCTGTAGAAAATGCAAATGGACATTCGTAGCGCTAAGTGGGTAATAGTGGAAAAAAGAATATGTTCAAATATAAACTACACAGAAGCATTGTATGAAACTTCTTTCTGTTCTGTGCATTCAACTAACAGAGTTGAACCTTACTTTTGATTGAGCCATTCTGAAACACTCTTTCCGTAGAAACTGCAATTGGACATTCTGAGCGCTAAGAGGCCTATATTGGGAAAAATAATATCTTCAAATAAAAACTACACAGAAGCATTGTGTGAAACTTATTTCTGATATGTGCATTCAGCTAATAGAGTTAAACCATACTTTTGATTGAGTAGTTCCGAACACTCTTTCTGTAGAAAATGCAAGTGGACATTCGGAGCGCTAAGAGGGTAATAGTGGAAAAAGGAATATATCCAAGTATAAACTACACAGTAGCATTCTGTGAAACTTCTTTCTTTTCTGCGCATTCAACTAACAGAGTTGAACCTTACTTTTGATTGAGCCGTTCTGAAATACTCTTTCTGTAGAAACAGCAATTGGACATTCTAAGTGCTAAGAGGCCTACATTGGGAAAAAGAATATCTTCAAATAAAAACTACACAGATACATTCTCTGAAACTTATTTCTGATCTGTAAATTCAGTTAACAGAGCTAAACCATATTTTTGATTGAGCAGTTATGAAACACGCTTTTTGTAGAAAATGCAAGTGGACATTCGGAGCGCTAAGTTTGTAATAGAGGAAAAAGGAATATCTCCAATTAAAAACTACACAGAAGCATTCTCTGAAACCCCTTTCTGTTCTCCGCATTCAACTAACAGTGTTGAGACTTACTTTTGAAGGAGCAGTTCTGAAACACTCTTTGTGTAGAAACTGCCAGTGGATATTCGGAGCGCTAAGAGGGTAATAGTCCAAAATGTAGTATCTTCAACTAAATACTACACAGAAGCATTCTGTGAAACTTCTTTCGGTTCTGTGCATTCAACTAAGAGAGTTGAACCTGACATTTGATTGAGGCGTTCTGAAACACTCTTTCGGTAGAAACTGCTATTGGACATTCTGAGCGCTAAGAGGCCTATATTGGGAATAATAATATCTTCAAATAAAAACTACACAGAAGCATTGTTTGAAACTTATTTCAGATATGTGCATTCAGCTAACAGAGTTAAACCATACTTTTGATTGCGCAGTTCAGAACACTCTTTCTGTAGAAAATGCAAGTGGACATTCGGAGCGCTAAGAGGGTAATAGTGGAAAAAGGAATATATTCAAATATAAACTACACAGAAGCATTCTGTGAAATTACTTTCTGTTCTGTGAATTCAACTACCAGGTTTGAACCTTAATTTTGATTGAGCCGTTCTGAAACACTCTTTCTGTAGAAACTGCAATTGGACATTCTGAGCGCTAAGAGGCCTATATTTGGAAAAACGAATATCTACAAATAAAAACTACACAGAAGCATTCTGTGAAACATCTTTCTGTTCTGTTCATTCAACTAAAAGAGTTGAACCTTAGTTTTGATTGAGCCGTTCTGAAACACCCTTTCTGTATAAAATGCAAGTGGAGATTCGGAGCGCTAAGAGGGTAATAGTGGAAAAAGGAATGTCTTCAAATATAAACTACACAGAATCATTCTGTGAAACTTCTTTCTGATCTGTGCATTCAGGTAACAGAGTTAAACCATACTTTTGATTGAGCAGATCTGAACACTCTTTCTGTAGAAAATGCAACTGGACATTTGGAGCGCTAAGAGGGTAGTAGTGGAAAAAGGAATATATTCAAATATAAACTACACAGAAGCATTCTGTGAAACTTCTTTCTGATCTGAGCATTCAGCTAACAGAGTTAAACCATACTTTTGATTGAGCAGTTTTGAAACACTCTGTCTGTAGAAAATGCAACTGGAAATTCGTAGCGCTAAGTGGGTAATAGTGGAAAAAATAATATGTTCAAATATAAACTACACAGAAACATTGTATGAAACTTCTTTCTGTTCTGTGCATTCAACTAACACAGTTGAACCTTACTTTTGATTGAGCCGTTCTGAAACACTCTTTCCGTAGAAACTGCAATTGGACATTCTGAGCGCTAAGAGGCCTGTATTGGGAAAAATAATATCTTCAAATAAAAACTACACAGAAGCATTGTGTGAAACTTATTTCTGATATGTGCATTCAGCTAACAGAGTTAAACCATACTTTTGATTGCGCAGTTCCGAACACTCTTTCTGTAGAAAATGCAAGTGCACATTCGGAGCGCTAAGAGGGTAATAGTGGAACAAGGGATATATTCAAATATAAACTACACAGTAGCATTCTGTGAAACTTCTTTCTGTTCTGTGCATTCAACTAACAGATTTGAACCTTACTTTGATTGAGCCGTTCTGAAACACTCTTTCTGTAGAAACTGCAATTGGACATTCTAAGCGCTAAGAGGCCTACATTGGGATAAAGAATATCTTCAAATAAAAACTACACAGATACATTCTCTGAAACTTATTTCTGATCTGTAAATTCAGTTAACAGAGCTAAACCATATTTTTGATTGAGCAGTTATGAAACACTCTTTTTGTAGAAAATGCAAGTGGACATTGGGATCGCTAAGATTGTAATAGAGGAAAAAGGAATATCTCCAATTAAAAACTACACAGAAGCATTCTCTGAAACCCCTTTCTGTTCTCCGCATTCAACTAACAGAGTTGAGCCTTACTTTCGAAGGAGCAGTTCTGAAACACACTTTGTGTAGAAACTGCCAGTGGATATTCGGAGCGCTAAGTGGGTAATAGTCCAAAAAGGAGTATCTTCAACTAAATACTACACAGAAGCATTCTGTGAAACTACTTTCTGTTCTGTGCATTCAACTAAGAGAGTTGAACCTGACATTTGATTGAGGCGTTCTGAAACAATCTTTCTGTAGAAACTGCAATTGGACATTCTGAGCGCTGAGAGGCCTATATTGGGAATAATAATATCTTCAAATAAAAACTACACAGAAGCATTGTTTGAAACTTATTTCTGATATGTGCATTCAGCTAACAGAGTTAAACCATACTTTTGATTGCTCAGTTCAGAACACTCTTTCTGTAGAAAATGTAAATGGACATTCGGAGCGCTAAGAGGGTAATAGTGGAAAAAGGAATATATTCAAATATAAACTACACAGAAGCATTCTGTGAAACTCCTTTCTGTTCTGTGCATTCAACTACCAGGGTTGAACCTTAATTTTGATTGAGCCGTTCTGAATCACTCTTTCTGTAGAAACTGCAATTGGACATTCTGAGCACTAAGAGGCCTATATTGGGAAAAAGAATATCTACAAATAAAAACTACACAGAAGCATTCTGTGAAACTTCTTTCTGTTCTGTTCATTCAACTAAAAGAGTTGAACCTTAGTTTTGATTGAGCCATTCTGAAACACTCTTTCTGTAGAAAATGCAAGTGGAGATTCTGAGCGCTAAGAGGGTAATAGTGGAAAAAGTAATGTCTTCAAATATAAACTACACAGAATCATTCTGTGAAACTTCTTTCTGATCTGTGCATTCAGGTAACAGAGTTAAACCATAAATTTGATTGAGCAGATCTGAACACTCTTTCTGTAGAAAATGCAACTGGACATTTGGAGCGCTAAGAGGGTACTAGTGGAAAAAGGAATATATTCAAATATAAACTACACAGAAGCATTCTGTGAAACATCTTTCTGATCTGAGCATTCAGCTAACAGAGTTAAACCATACTTTTGATTGAGCAGTTTTGAAACACTCTGTCTGTAGAAAATGCAAATGGACATTCGTAGCGCTAAGTGGGTAATAGTGGAAAAAAGAATATGTTCAAATATAAACTACACAGAAGCATTGTATGAAACTTCTTTCTGTTCTGTGCATTCAACTAACAGAGTTGAACCTTACTTTTGATTGAGCCATTCTGAAACACTCTTTCCGTAGAAACTGCAATTGGACATTCTGAGCGCTAAGAGGCCTATATTGGGAAAAATAATATCTTCAAATAAAAACTACACAGAAGCATTGTGTGAAACTTATTTCTGATATGTGCATTCAGCTAATAGAGTTAAACCATACTTTTGATTGCGTAGTTCCGAACACTCTTTCTGTAGAAAATGCAAGTGGACATTCGGAGCGCTAAGAGGGTAACAGTGGAAAAAGGAATATATCCAAGTATAAACTACACAGTAGCATTCTGTGAAACTTCTTTCTTTTCTGCGCATTCAACTAACAGAGTTGAACCTTACTTTTGATTGAGCCGTTCTGAAATACTCTTTCTGTAGAAACAGCAATTGGACATTCTAAGTGCTAAGAGGCCTACATTGGGAAAAAGAATATCTTCAAATAAAAACTACACAGATATATTCTCTGAAACTTATTTCTGATCTGTAAATTCAGTTAACAGAGCTAAACCATATTTTTGATTGAGCAGTTATGAAACACGCTTTTTGTAGAAAATGCAAGTGGACATTCGGAGCGCTAAGATTGTAATAGAGGAAAAAGGAATATCTCCAATTAAAAACTACACAGAAGCATTCTCTGAAACCCCTTTCTGTTCTCCGCATTCAACTAACAGTGTTGAGACTTACTTTTGAAGGAGCAGTTCTGAAACACTCTTTGTGTAGAAACTGCCAGTGGATATTCGGAGCGCTAAGAGGGTAATAGTCCAAAAAGTAGTATCTTCAACTAAATACTACACAGAAGCATTCTGTGAAACTTCTTTCGGTTCTGTGCATTCAACTAAGAGAGTTGAACCTGACATTTGATTGAGGCGTTCTGAAACACTCTTTCGGTAGAAACTGCAATTGGACATTCTGAGCGCTAAGAGGCCTATATTGGGAATAATAATATCTTCAAATAAAAACTACACAGAAGCATTGTTTGAAACTTATTTCAGATATGTGCATTCAGCTAACAGAGTTAAACCATACTTTTGATTGCGCAGTTCAGAACACTCTTTCTGTAGAAAATGCAAGTGGACATTCGGAGCGCTAAGAGGGTAATAGTGGAAAAAGGAATATATTCAAATATAAACTACACAGAAGCATTCTGTGAAATTACTTTCTGTTCTGTGAATTCAACTACCAGGTTTGAACCTTAATTTTGATTGAGCCGTTCTGAAACACTCTTTCTGTAGAAACTGCAATTGGACATTCTGAGCGCTAAGAGGCCTATATTTGGAAAAACGAATATCTACAAATAAAAACTACACAGAAGCATTCTGTGAAACATCTTTCTGTTCTGTTCATTCAACTAAAAGAGTTGAACCTTAGTTTTGATTGAGCCGTTCTGAAACACCCTTTCTGTAGAAAATGCACGTGGAGATTCGGAGCGCTAAGAGGGTAATAGTGGAAAAAGGAATGTCTTCAAATATAAACTACACAGAATCATTCTGTGAAACTTCTTTCTGATCTGTGCATTCAGGTAACAGAGTTAAACCATACTTTTGATTGAGCAGATCTGAACACTCTTTCTGTAGAAAATGCAACTGGACATTTGGAGCGCTAAGAGGGTAGTAGTGGAAAAAGGAATATATTCAAATATAAACTACACAGAAGCATTCTGTGAAACTTCTTTCTGATCTGAGCATTCAGCTAACAGAGTTAAACCATACTTTTGATTGAGCAGTTTTGAAACACTCTGTCTGTAGAAAATGCAACTGGAAATTCGTAGCGCTAAGTGGGTAATAGTGGAAAAAATAATATGTTCAAATATAAACTACACAGAAACATTGTATGAAACTTCTTTCTGTTCTGTGCATTCAACTAACACAGTTGAACCTTACTTTTGATTGAGCCGTTCTGAAACACTCTTTCCGTAGAAACTGCAATTGGACATTCTGAGCGCTAAGAGGCCTGTATTGGGAAAAATAATATCTTCAAATAAAAACTACACAGAAGCATTGTGTGAAACTTATTTCTGATATGTGCATTCAGCTAACAGAGTTAAACCATACTTTTGATTGCGCAGTTCCGAACACTCTTTCTGTAGAAAATGCAAGTGCACATTCGGAGCGCTAAGAGGGTAATAGTGGAACAAGGAATATATTCAAATATAAACTACACAGTAGAATTCTGTGAAACTTCTTTCTGTTCTGTGCATTCAACTAACAGATTTGAACCTTACTTTGATTGAGCCCTTCTGAAACACTCTTTCTGTAGAAACTGCAATTGGACATTCTAAGCGCTAAGAGGCCTACATTGGGATAAAGAATATCTTCAAATAAAAACTACACAGATACATTCTCTGAAACTTATTTCTGATCTGTAAATTCAGTTAACAGAGCTAAACCATATTTTTGATTGAGCAGTTATGAAACACTCTTTTTGTAGAAAATGCAAGTGGACATTGGGATCGCTAAGATTGTAATAGAGGAAAAAGGAATATCTCCAATTAAAAACTACACAGAAGCATTCTCTGAAACCCCTTTCTGTTCTCCGCATTCAACTAACAGAGTTGAGCCTTACTTTCGAAGGAGCAGTTCTGAAACACACTTTGTGTAGAAACTGCCAGTGGATATTCGGAGCGCTAAGTGGGTAATAGTCCAAAAAGGAGTATCTTCAACTAAATACTACACAGAAGCATTCTGTGAAACTACTTTCTGTTCTGTGCATTCAACTAAGAGAGTTGAACCTGACATTTGATTGAGGCGTTCTGAAACAATCTTTCTGTAGAAACTGCAATTGGACATTCTGAGCGCTGAGAGGCCTATATTGGGAATAATAATATCTTCAAATAAAAACTACACAGAAGCATTGTTTGAAACTTATTTCTGATATGTGCATTCAGCTAACAGAGTTAAACCATACTTTTGATTGCTCAGTTCAGAACACTCTTTCTGTAGAAAATGTAAATGGACATTCGGAGCGCTAAGAGGGTAATAGTGGAAAAAGGAATATATTCAAATATAAACTACACAGAAGCATTCTGTGAAACTCCTTTCTGTTCTGTGCATTCAACTACCAGGGTTGAACCTTAATTTTGATTGAGCCGTTCTGAATCACTCTTTCTGTAGAAACTGCAATTGGACATTCTGAGCACTAAGAGGCCTATATTGGGAAAAAGAATATCTACAAATAAAAACTACACAGAAGCATTCTGTGAAACTTCTTTCTGTTCTGTTCATTCAACTAAAAGAGTTGAACCTTAGTTTTGATTGAGCCGTTCTGAAACACTCTTTCTGTAGAAAATGCAAGTGGAGATTCTGAGCGCTAAGAGGGTAATAGTGGAAAAAGTAATGTCTTCAAATATAAACTACACAGAATCATTCTGTGAAACTTCTTTCTGATCTGTGCATTCAGGTAACAGAGTTAAACCATATATTTGATTGAGCAGATCTGAACACTCTTTCTGTAGAAAATGCAACTGGACATTTGGAGCGCTAAGAGGGTACTAGTGGAAAAAGGAATATATTCAAATATAAACTACACAGAAGAATTCTGTGAAACTTCTTTCTGATCTGAGCATCAGCTAACAGAGTTAAACCATACTTTTGATTGAGCAGTTTTGAAACACTCTGTCTGTCGAAAATGCAACTGGACATTCGTAGCGCTAAGTGGGTAATAGTGGAAAAAAGAATATGTTGAAATATAAACTACACAGAAGCATTGTATGAAACTTCTTTCTGATCTGTGCATTAAACTAACATAGTTGAACCTTACTTTTGATTGAGCCGTTCTGAAACACTCTTTCCGTAGAAACTGCAATTGGACATCCTGAGCGCTAAGAGGCCTATATTGGGAAAAATAATATCTTCAAATAAAAACTACACAGAAATATTGTGTGAAACTTATTTCTGATATGTGCATTCAGCTAACAGAGTTAAACCATACTTTTGATTGCGCAGTTCCGAACACTCTTTTTGTAGAAAATGCAAGTGGACATTCGGAGCGCTAAGAGGGTAATAGTGGAAAAAGGAATATATTCAAATATAAACTACACAGTAGCATTGTGTGAAACTTCTTTCTGTTCTGTGCATTCAACTAACAGATTTGAACCTTACTTTTGATTGAGCCGTTCTGAAACACTCTTTCTGTAGAAACTGCAATTGGACATTCTAAGCGCTAAGAGGCCTACATAGGGATAAAGAATATCTTCAAATAAAAACTACACAGATGCATTCTCTGAAACGTATTTCTGATCTGTAATTTCAGTTAACAGAGCTAAACCATATTTTTGATTGAGCAGTTATGAAACACTCTTTTTGTAGAAAATGCCAGTGGACGTTGGGAGCGCTAAGATTGTAATAGAGGAAAAAGGAATATCTCCAATTAAAAACTACACAGAAGCATTCTCTGAAACCCCTTTCTGTTCTCCGCATTCAACTAACAGAGTTGAGCCTTACTTTCGAAGGAGCAGTTCTGAAACACTCTTTGTGTAGAAACTGCCAGTGGATATTCGGAGCGCTAAGTGGGTAATAGTCCAAAAAGGAGTATCTTCAACTAAATACTACACAGAAGCATTCTGTGAAACTTCTTTCTGTTCTGTGCATTCAACTAAGAGAGTTGAACCTGACATTTGATTGAGGCGTTCTGAAACACTCTTTCTGTAGAAACTGCAATTGGACATTCTGAGCGCTGAGAGGCCTATATTGGGAATAATAATATCTTCAAATAAAAACTACACAGAACCATTGTTTGAAACTTATTTCTAATATGTGCATTCAGCTAACAGAGTTAAACCATACTTTTGATTGCTCAGTTCAGAACACTCTTTCTGTAGAAAATGTAAATTGACATTCGGAGCGGTAAGAGGGTAATAGTGGAAAAAGGAATATATTCAAATATAAACTACACAGAAGCATTCTGTGAAACTTCTTTCTGTTCTGTGCATTCAACTACCAGGGTTGAACCTTAATTTTGATTGAGCCGTTCTGAAACACTCTTTCTGTAGAAACTGCAATTGGACATTCTGAGCACTAAGAGGCCTATATTGGGAAAAAGAATATCTACAAATAAAAACTACACAGAAGCATTCTGTGAAACTTCTTTCTGATCTGAGCATTCATTTAACAGAGTTAATCCATACTTTTGATTGAGCAGTTTTGAAACACTCTGTCTGTAGAAAATGCAAGTGGACATTCGGAGCGCTAAGAGGGTAATAGTGGAAAAAAGAATATGTTCAAATATAAACTACACAGAAGCATTGTATGAAACTTCTTTCTGTTCTGTGCATTCAACTAACAGAGTTGAACCTTACTTTTGATTGAGCCGTTCTGAAACACTCTTTCTGTAGAAACTGCAATTGGACATTCTGAGCGCTAAGAGGCCTATATTGGGAAAAAGAATATCTACAAATAAAAACTACACAGAAGCATTCTGTGAAACTTCTTTCTGTTCTGTTCATTCAACTAAAAGAGTTGAAACTTAGTTTTGACTGAGCCGTTCTGAAACACTCTTTCTGTAGAAAATGCAAGTGGAGATTCGGAGCGCTAAGAGGTTAATAGTGGAAAAAGGAATGTCTTCAAATATAAACTACACAGAATCATTCTGTGAAACTTCTTTCTGATCTGTGCATTCAGGTAACAGAGTTAAACCATACTTTTGATTGAGCAGATCTGAACACTCTTTCTGTAGAAAATGCAACTGGACATTTGGAGCGCTAAGAGGGTAGTAGTGGAAAAAGGAATATATTCAAATATAAACTACACAGAAGCATACTGTGAAACTTCTTTCTGATCTGAGCATTCAGCTAACAGAGTTAAACCATACTTTTGATTGAGCAGTTTTGAAACACCCTGTCTGTAGAAAATGCAACTGGACATTCGTAGCGCTAAGTGGGTAATAGTGGAAAAAATAATATGTTCAAATATAAACTACACAGAAACATTGTATGAAACTTCTTTCTGTTCTGTGCATTCAACTAACACAGTTGAACCTTACTTTGATTGAGCCGTTCTGAAACACTCTTTCCGTAGAAACTGCAATTGGACATTCTGAGCGCTAAGAGGCCTATATTGGGAAAAATAATATCTTCAAATAAAAACTACACAGAAGCATTGTGTGAAACTTATTTCTGATATGTGCATTCAGCTAACAGAGTTAAACCATACTTTTGATTGCGCAGTTCCGAACACTCTTTCTGTAGAAAATGCAAGTGCACATTCGGAGCGCTAAGAGGGTAATAGTGGAACAAGGAATATATTCAAATATAAACTACACAGTAGCATTCTGTGAAACTTCTTTCTGTTCTGTGCATTCAACTAACAGATTTGAACCTTACTTTTGATTGAGCCGTTCTGAAACACTCTTTCTGCAGAAACTGCAATTGGACATTCTAATCACTAAGAGGCCTACATTGGGATAAAGAATATCTTCAAATAAAAACTACACAGATACATTCTCTGAAACTTATTTCTGATCTGTCAATTCAGTTAACAGAGCTAAACCGTATTTTTGATTGAGCAGTTATGAAACACTCTTTTTGTAGAAAATGCAATTGGACATTGGGAGCGCTAAGATTGTAATAGAGGAAAAAGGAATATCTCCAATTAAAAACTACACAGAAGCATTCTCTGAAACCCCTTTCTGTTCTCCGCATTCAACTAACAGAGTTGAGCCTTACTTTCGAAGGAGCAGTTCTGAAACACACTTTGTGTAGAAACTGCCAGTGGATATTCGGAGCGCTAAGTGGGTAATAGTCCAAAAAGGAGTATCTTCAACTAAATACTACACAGAAGCATTCTGTGAAACTACTTTCTGTTCTGTGCATTCAACTAAGAGAGTTGAACCTGACATTTGATTGAGGCGTTCTGAAACACTCTTTCTGTAGAAACTGCAATTGGACATTCTGAGCGCTGAGAGGCCTATATTGGGAATAAAAATATCTTCAAATAAAAACTACACAGAAGCATTGTTTGAAACTTATTTCTGATATGGGCATTCAGCTAACAGAGTTAAACCATACTTTTGATTGCGCAGTTCAGAACACTCTTTCTGTAGAAAATGCAAGTGGACATTCGGAGCGCTAAGAGGGTAATAGTGGAAAAAGGAATATATTCAAATATAAACTACACAGAAGCATTCTGTGAAATTACTTTCTGTTCTGTGAATTCAACTACCAGGTTTGAACCTTAATTTTGATTGAGCCGTTCTGAAACACTCTTTCTGTAGAAACTGCAATTGGACATTCTGAGTGCTAAGAGGCCTATATTGGGAAAAAGAATATCTACAAATAAAAACTACACAGAAGCATTCTGTGAAACTTCTTTCTCTTCTGTTCATTCAACTAAAAGAGTTGAACGTTAGTTTTGATTGAGCCGTTCTGAAACACTCTTTCTGTAGAAAATGCAAGTGGAGATTCGGAGCGCTAAGAGGCCTATATTGGGAAAAAGAATATCTACAAATAAAAACTACACAGAAGCATTCTGTGAAACTTCTTTCTGTTCTGTTCATTCAACTAAAAGAGTTGAACCTTAGTTTTGATTGAGCCGTTCTGAAACACTCTTTCTGTAGAAAATGCAAGTGGAGATTCGGAGCGCTAAGAGGGTTATAGTGGAAAAAGGAATGTCTTCAAATATAAACTACACAGAATCATTCTGTGAAACTTCTTTCTGATCTGTGCATTCAGGTAACAGAGTGAAACCATACTTTTGCTTGAGCAGATCTGAACACTCTTTCTGTAGAAAATGCAACTGGACATTTGGAGCGCTAAGAGGGTAGTAGTGCAAAAAGGAATATATTCAAATATAAACTACACAGAAGCATTCTGTGAAACTTCTTTCTGATCTGAGCATTCAGCTAACAGAGTTAAACCATACTTTTGATTGAGCAGTTTTGAAACACTCTGTCTGTAGAAAATGCAAATGGGCATTCGTAGCGCTAAGTGGGTAATAGTGGAAAAAAGAATATGTTCAAATATAAACTACACAGAAGCATTGTATGAAACTTCTTTCTGTTCTGTGCATTCAACTAACAGAGTTGAACCTTACTTTTGATTGAGCCATTCTGAAACACTCTTTCCGTAGAAACTGCAATTGTACATTCTGAGCGCTAAGAGGCCTATATTGGGAAAAATAATATCTTCAAATAAAAACTACACAAAAGCATTGTGTGAAACTTAATTCTGATATGTGCATTCAGCTAATAGAGTTAAACCATACTTTTGATTGCGTAGTTCCGAACACTCTTTCTGTAGAAAATGCAAGTGGACATTCGGAGCGCTAAGAGGTAATAGTGGAAAGAGGAATATATCCAAATATAAACTCCACAGTAGCATTCTGTGAAACTTCTTTCTGTTCTGCGCATTCAACTAACAGAGTTGAACCTTACTTTTGATTGAGCCATTCTGAAATACTCTTTCTGTAGAAACTGCAATTGGACATTCTAAGCGCTAAGAGGCCTACATTGGGAAAAAGAATATCTTCAAATAAAAACTACACAGATACATTCTCTGAAACTTATTTCTGATCTATAAATTCAGTTAACAGAGCTAAACCATATTTTTGATTGAGCAGATATGAAACACGCTTTTTGTAGAAAATGCAAGTGGACATTCAGAGCGCTAAGATTGTAATAGAGGAAAAAGGAATATCTCCAATTAAAAACGACACAGAAGCATTCTCTGAAACCACTTTCTGTTCTCCGCATTCAACTAACAGAGTTGAGCCATACTTTTGAAGGAGCAGTTCTGAAACACTCTTTGTGTAGAAACTGCCAGTGGATATTCGGAGCGCTAAGTGGGTAATAGTCCAAAAAGGAGTATCTTCAACTAAATACTACACAGAAGCATTCTGTGAAACTTCTTTCTGTTCTGTGCATTCAACTAAGAGAGTTGAACCTGACATTTGATTGAGGCGTTCTGAAACACTCTTTCTGTAGAAACTGCAATTGGACATTCTGAGCGCTAAGAGGCCTATATTGGTAATAATAATATCTTCAAATAAAAACTACACAGAAGCATTGTTTGAAACTTATTTCCGATATGTGCATTCAGCTAACAGAGTTAAACCATACTTTTGATTGCGCAGTTCAGAACACTCTTTCTGTAGAAAATGCAAGTGGACATTCGGAGCGCTAAGAGTGTAATAGTGGAAAAAGGAATATATTCAAATATAAACTACACAGAAGCATTCTGTGAAATTACTTTCTGTTCTGTGAATTCAAATACCAGGTTTGAACCTTAATTTTGATTGAGCCGTTCTGAAACACTCTTTCTGTAGAAACTGCAATTGGACATTCTGAGTGCTAAGAGGCCTATATTGGGAAAAAGAATATCTACAAATAAATCTACACAGAAGCATTCCTTGAAACTTCTTTCTGTTCTGTTCATTCAACTAAAAGAGTTGAACGTTAGTTTTGATTGAGCCGTTCTGAAACACTCTTTCTGTAGAAAATGCAAGTGGAGATTCGGAGCGCTAAGAGGCCTATATTGGGAAAAAGAATATCTACAAATAAAAACTACACAGAAGCATTCTGTGAAACTTCTTTCTGTTCTGTTCATTCAACTAAAAGAGTTGAACCTTAGTTTTGATTGAGCCGTTCTGAAACACTCTTTCTGTAGAAAATGCAAGTGGAGATTCGGAGCGCTAAGAGGGTTATAGTGGAAAAATGAATGTCTTCAAATATAAACTACACAGAATCATTCTGTGAAACTTCTTTCTGATCTGTGCATTCAGGTAACAGAGTTAAACCATACTTTTGCTTGAGCAGATCTGAACACTCTTTCTGTAGAAAATGCAACTGGACATTTGGAGCGCTAAGAGGGTAGTAGTGCAAAAAGGAATATATGCAAATATAAACTACACAGAAGCATTCTGTGAAACTTCTTTCTGATCTGAGCATTCAGCTAACAGAGTTAAACCATACTTTTGATTGAGCAGTTTTGAAACACTCTGTCTGTAGAAAATGCAAATGGACATTCGTAGCGCTAAGTGGGTAATAGTGGAAAAAAGAATATGTTCAAATATAAACTACACAGAAGCATTGTATGAAACTTCTTTCTGTTCTGTGCATTCAACTAACAGAGTTGAACCTTACATTTGACTGAGCCGTTCTGAAACACTCTTTCTGTAGAAACTGCAATTGGACATTCTGAGCGCTAAGAGGCCTATATTGGGAAAAATAATATCTTCAAATAAAAACTACACAGAAGCATTGTGTGAAACTTATTTCTTATATGTGCATTCAGCTAATAGAGTTAAACCATACTTTTGATTGCGTAGTTCCGAACATTCTTTCTGTAGAAAATGCAAGTGGACATTCGGAGCGCTAAGAGGGTAATAGTGGAAAAAGGAATATATTCAAATATAAACTACACAGTAGCATTCTGTGAAACTTCTTTCTGTTCTGCGCATTCAACTAACAGAGTTGAACCTTAATTTTGATTGAGCTGTTCTGAAATACTCTTTCTGTAGAAACTGCAATTGGACATTCTAAGCGCTAAGAGGCCTACATTGGGAAAAAGAATATCTTCAAATAAAAACTACACAGATACATTCTCTGAAACTTATTTCTGATCTGTAAATTCAGTTAACAGGGCTAAACCATATTTTTGAGTGAGCAGTTATGAAACACGCTTTTTGTACAAAATGCAAGTGGACATTCGGAGCGCTAAGATTGTAATAGAGGAAAAAGGAATATCTCCAATTAAAAACTACACAGAAGCATTCTCTGAAACCCCTTTCTGTTCTCCGCATTCAACTAACAGGGTTGAGCCTTACTTTCGAAGGAGCAGTTCTGAAACACTCTTTGTGTAGAAACTGCCAATGGATATTCGGAACGCAAAGTGGGTAATAGTCCAAAAAGGAGTATCTTCAACTATATACTACACAGAAGCATTCTGTGAAATTTCTTTCTGTTCTGTGCATTCAACTAAGAGAGTTGAACCTGACATTTGATTGAGGCGTTCTGAAACACTCTTTCTGTAGAAACTGCAATTGGACATTCTGAGCGCTAAGAGGCCTATATTGGGAATAATAATATCTTCAAATAAAAACTACACAGAAGCATTGTTTGAAACTTATTTCCGATATGTGCATTCAGCTAACAGAGTTAAACCATACTTTTGATTGCGCAGTTCAGAACACTCTTTCTGTAGAAAATGCAAGTGGACATTCGGAGCGCTAAGAGGGTAATAGTGCAAAAAGGAATATATTCAAATATAAACTACACAGAAGCATTCTGTGAAATTACTTTCTGTTCTGTGAATTCAACTACCAGGTTTGAACCTTAATTTTGATTGAGCCGTTCTGAAACACTCTTTCTGTAGAAACTGCAATTGGACATTCTGAGCGCTAAGAGGCCTATATTGGGAAAAAGAATATCTACAAATAAAAGCTACACAGAAGCATTCTGTGAAACTTCTTTCTGTTCTGTTCATTCAACTAAAAGAGTTGAACCTTAGTTTTGATTGAGCCGTTCTGAAACACTCTTTCTGTAGAAAATGCAAGTGGAGATACGGAGCGCTAAGAGGGTTATAGTGGAAAAAGGAATGTCTTCAAATATAAACTACACAGAATCATTCTGTGAAACTTCTTTCTGATCTGTGCATTCAGGTAACAGAGTTAAACCACACTTTTGCTTGAGCAGATCTGAACATTCTTTCTGTAGAAAATGCAACTGGACATTTGGAGCGCTAAGAGGGTAGTAGTGCAAAAAGGAATATATTCAAATATAAACTACACAGAAGCATTCTGTGAAACTTCTTTCTGATCTGAGCATTCAGCTAACAGAGTTAAACCATACTTTTGATTGAGCAGTTTTGAAACACTCTGTCTGCAGAAAATGCAAATGGACATTCGTAGCGCTAAGTGGGTAATAGTGGAAAAAAGAATATGTTCAAATATAAACTACACAGAAGCATTGTATGAAACTTCTTTCTGTTCTGTGCATTCAACTAACAGAGTTGAACCTTACTTTTTATTGAGCCATTCTGAAACACTCTTTCCGTAGAAACTGCAATTGGACATTCTGAGCGCTAAGAGGCCTATATTGGGAAAAATAATATCTTCAAATAAAAACTACACAGAAGGATTGTGTGAAACTTATTTCTGATATGTGCATTCAGCTAATAGAGTTAAACCATACTTTTGATTGCGTAGTTCCGAACACTCTTTCTGTAGAAAATGCAAGTGGACATTCGGAGCGCTAAGAGGGTAATAGTGGAAAGAGGAATATATCCAAATATAAACTACACAGTAGCATTCTGTGAAACTTCTTTCTGTTCTGCGCATTCAACTAACAGAGTTGAACCTTACTTTTGATTGAGCCGTTCTGAAATACTCTTTCTGTAGAAACTGCAATTGGACATTCTAAGCGCTAAGAGGCCTACATTGGGAAAAAGAATATGTTCAAATAAAAACTACACTGATACATTCTCTGAAACTTATTTCTGATCTGTAAATTCAGTTAACAGAGCTAAACCATATTTTTGATTGAGCAGTTATGAAACACGCTTTTTGTAGAAAATGCAAGTGGACATTCGGAGCGCTAAGATTGTAATAGAGGAAAAAGGAATATCTCCAATTAAAAACTACACAGAAGCATTCTCTGAAACCCCTTTCTGTTCTCCGCATTCAACTAACAGAGTTGAGCCTTACTTTTGAAGGAACAGTTCTGAAACACTCTTTGTGTAGAAACTGCCAGTGGATATTCGGAGCGCTAAGTGGGTAATAGTCCAAAAAGGAGTATCTTCAACTAAATACTACACAGAAGCATTCTGTGAAACTTCTTTCTGTTCTGTGCATTCAACTAAGAGAGTTGAACCTGACATTTGATTGAGGCGTTCTGAAACACTCTTTCTGTAGAAACTGCAATTGGACATTCTGAGCGCTAAGAGGCCTATATTGGGAATAATAATATCTTCAAATAAAAACTACACAGAAGCATTGTTTGAAACTTATTTCTGATATGTGCATTCAGCTAACAGAGTTAAACCATACTTTTGATTGTGCAGTTTAGAACACTCTTTCTGTAGAAAATGCAAGTGGACATTCGGAGCGCTAAGAGGGTAATAGTGGAAAAAGGAATATACTCAAATATAAACTACACAGAAGCATTCTGTGAAATTACTTTCTGTTCTGTGAATTCAACTACCAGGTTTGAACCTTAATTTTGATTGAGGCGTTCTGAAACACTCTTTCTGTAGAAACTGCAATTGGACATTCTGAGTGCTAAGAGGACTATATTGGGAAAAAGAATATCTACAAATAAAAACTACACAGAAGCATTCTGTGAAACTTCTTTCTGTTCTGTTCATTCAACTAAAAGATTTGAACGTTAGTTTTGATTGAGCCGTTCTGAATCACTCTTTCTGTAGAAAATGCAAGTGGAGATTCGGAGCGCTAAGAGGCCTATATTGGGAAAAAGAATATCTACAAATAAAAACTACACAGAAGCATTCTGTGAAGCTTCTTTCTGTTCTGTTCATTCAACTAAAAGAGTTGAACCTTAGTTTTGATTGAGCCGTTCTGAAACACTCTTTCTGTAGAAAATGCAAGTGGAGATTCGGAGCGCTAAGAGGGTTATAGTGGAAAAAGGAATGTCTTCAAATATAAACTACACAGAATCATTCTGTGAAACTTCTTTCTGATCTGTGCATTCAGGTAACAGAGTTAAACCATACTTTTGCTTGAGCAGATCTGAACACTCTTTCTGTAGAAAATGCAACTGGACATTTGGAGCGCTAAGAGGGTAGTAGTGCAAAAAGGAATATATTCAAATATAAACTACACAGAAGCATTCTGTGAAACTTCTTTCTGATCTGAGCATTCAGCTAACAGAGTTAAACCATACTTTTGATTGAGCAGTTTTGAAACACTCTGTCTGTAGAATATGCAAATGGACATTCGTAGCGCTAAGTGGGTAATAGTGGAAAAAAGAATATGTTCAAATATAAACTACGCAGAAGCATTGTATGAAACTTCTTTCTGTTCTGTGCATTCAACTAACAGAGTTGAACCTTACTTTTGAATGAGCCATTCTGAAACACTCTTTCCGTAGAAAGTGCAATTGTACATTCTGAGCGCTAAGAGGCCTATATTGGGAAAAAAAATATCTTCAAATAAAAACTACACAGAAGAATTGTGTGAAACTTATTTCTGATATGTGCATTCAGCTAATAGAGTTAAACCATACTTTTGATTGCGTAGTTCCGAACACTCTTTCTGTAGAAAATGCAAGTGGACATTCGGAGCGCTAAGAGGGTAATAGTGGAAAAAGGAATATATTCAATTATAAACTACACAGAAGCATTCTGTGAAACTTCTTTCTGTTCTGTGCATTCAACTACCAGGGTTGAACCTTAATTTTGATTGAGCCGTTCTGAAACACTCTTTCTGTAGAAACTGCAATTGGACATTCTGAGCACTAAGAGGCCTATATTGGGAAAAAGAATATCTACAAATAAAAACTACACAGAAGCATTCTGTGAAACTTCTTTCTGTTCTGTTCATTCAACTAAAAGAGTTGAACCTTAGTTTTGATTGAGCCGTTCTGAAACACTCTTTCTGTAGAAAATGCAAGTGGAGATTCTGAGCGCTAAGAGGGTAATAGTGGAAAAAGGAATGTCTTCAAATATAAACTACACAGAATCATTCTGTGAAACTTCTTTCTGATCTGTGCATTCAGGTAACAGAGTTAAACCATATATTTGATTGAGCAGATCTGAACACTCTTTCTGTAGAAAATGCAACTGGACATTTGGAGCGCTAAGAGGGTACTAGTGGAAAAAGGAATATATTCAAATATAAACTACACAGAAGCATTCTGTGAAACTTCTTTCTGATCTGAGCATCAGCTAACAGACGTAAACCATACTTTTGATTGAGCAGTTTTGAAACACTCTGTCTGTAGAAAATGCAACTGGACATTCGTAGCGCTAAGTGGGTAATAGTGGAAAAAAGAATATGTTGAAATATAAACTACACAGAAGCATTGTATGAAACTTCTTTCTGATCTGTGCATTCAACTAACATAGTTGAACCTTACTTTTGATTGAGCCGTTCTGAAACACTCTTTCCATAGAAACTGCAATTGGACATCCTGAGCGCTAAGAGGCCTATATTGGGAAAAATAATATCTTCAAATAAAAACTACACAGAAGCATTGTGTGAAACTTATTTCTGATATGTGCATTCAGCTAACAGAGTTAAACCATACTTTTGATTGCGCAGTTCCGAACACTCTTTCTGTAGAAAATGCAAGTGGACATTCGGAGCGCTAAGAGGGTAATAGTGGAAAAAGGAATATATTGAAATATAAACTACACAGTAGCATTGTGTGAAACTTCTTTCTGTTCTGTGCATTCAACTAACAGATTTGAACCTTACTTTTGATTGAGCCGTTCTGAAACACTCTTTCTGTAGAAACTGCAATTGGACATTCAAAGCGCTAAGAGGCCTACATTGGGATAAAGAATATCTTCAAATAAAAACTACACAGATGCATTCTCTGAAACGTATTTCTGATCTGTAAATTCAGTTAACAGAGCTAAACCATATTTTTGATTGAGCAGTTATGAAACACGCTTTTTGTACAAAATGCAAGTGGACATTGGGAGCGCTAAGATTGTAATAGAGGAAAAAGTAATATCTCCAATTAAAAACTACATACAAGCATTCTCTGAAACCACTTTCTGTTCTCCGCATTCAACTAACAGAGTTGAGCCTTACTTTTGAAGGAGCAGTTCTGAAACACTCTTTGTGTAGAAACTGCCAGTGGATATTCGGAGCGCTAAGTGGGTAATAGTCCAAAAAGGATTATGTTCAACTAAATACTACACAGAAGCATTCTGTGAAACTTATTTCTGTTCTGTGCATTCAACTAAGAGAGTTGAACCTGACATTTGATTGAGGCGTTCTGAAACACTCTTTCTGTAGAAACTGCAATTGGATATTCTGAGCGCTAAGAGGCCTATTTTGGGAATAATAATATCTTCAAATAAAAACTACACAGAAGGATTGTTTGAAACTTATTTCCGATATGTGCATTCAGCTAACAGAGTTAAACCATACTTTTGATTGCGCAGTTCAGAACACTCTTTCTGTAGAAAATGCAAGTGGACATTCGGAGCGCTAAGAGGGTAATAGTGGAAAAAGGAATATATTCAAATATAAACTACACAGAAGCATTCTGTGAAATTACTTTCTGTTCTGTGAATTCAACTACCAGGTTTGAACCTTAATTTTGATTGAGCCGTTCTGAAACACTCTTTCTGTAGAAACTGCAATTGGACATTCTGAGCGCTAAGAGGACTGTATTGGGAAAAAGAATATCTACGAATAAAAACTACACAGAAGCATTCTGTGAAACTTCTTTCTGTTCTGTTCATTCAACTAAAAGAGTTGAACCTTAGTTTTGATTGAGCCGTTCTGAAACACTCTTTCTGTAGAAAATGCAAGTGGAGATACGGAGCGCTAAGGGGGTTATAGTGGAAAAAGGAATGTCTTCAAATATAAACTACACAGAATCATTCTGTGAAACTTCTTTCTGATCTGTGCATTCAGGTAAAAGAGTTAAACCACACTTTTGCTTGAGCAGATCTGAACACTCTTTCTGTAGAAAATGCAACTGGACATTTGGAGCGCTAAGAGGGTAGTAGTGCAAAAAGGAATATATTCATATATAAACTACACAGAAGCATTCTGTGAAACTTCTTTCTGATCTGAGCATTCAGCTAACAGAGTTAAACCATACTTTTGATTGAGCAGTTTTGAAACACTCTGTCTGTAGAAAATGCAAATGCACATTCGTAGCGCTAAGTGGGTAATAGTGGAAAAAAGAATATGTTCAAATATAAACTACACAGAAGCATTGTATGAAACTTCTTTCTGTTCTGTGCATTCAACTAACAGAGTTGAACCTTAGTTTTGATTGAGCCATTCTGAAACACTCTTTCCGTAGAAACTGCAATTGGACATTCTGAGCGCTAAGAGGCCTATATTGGGAAAAATAATATCTTCAAATAAAAACTACACAGAAGCATTGTGTGAAACTTATTTCTGATATGTGCATTCAGCTAATAGAGTTAAACCATACTTTTGATTGCGTAGTTCCGAACACTCTTTCTGTAGAAAATGCAAGTGGACATTCGGAGCGCTAAGAGGGTAATAGTGGAAAGAGGAATATATCCAAATATAAACTCCACAGTAGCATTCTGTGAAACTTCTTTCTGTTCTGCGCATTCAACTAACAGAGTTGAACCTTACTTTTGATTGAGCCATTCTGAAATACTCTTTCTGTAGAAACTGCAATTGGACATTCTAAGCGCTAAGAGGCCTACATTGGGAAAAAGAATATGTTCAAATAAAAACTACACAGATACATTCTCTGAAACTTATTTCTGATCTGTAAATTCAGTTAACAGAGCTAAACCATATTTTTGATTGAGCAGTTATGAAACACGCTTTTTGTAGAAAATGCAAGTGGACATTCGGAGCGCTAAGATTGTAATAGAGGAAAAAGGAATATCTCCAATTAAAAACTACACAGAAGCATTCTCTGAAACCACTTTCTGTTCTCCGCATTCAACTAACAGAGTTGAGCCTTACTTTTGAAGGAGCAGTTCTGAAACACTCTTTGTGTAGAAACTGCCAGTGGATATTCGGAGCGCTAAGTGGGTAATAGTCCAAAAAGGAGTATCTTCAACTAAATACTACACAGAAGCATTCTGTGAAACTTCTTTCTGTTCTGTGCATTCAACTAAGAGAGTTGAACCTGACATTTGATTGAGGCGTTCTGAAACACTCTTTCTGTAGAAACTGCAATTGGACATTCTGAGCGCTAAGAGGCCTATATTGGGAATAATAATATCTTCAAATAAAAACTACACAGAAGCATTGTTTGAAACTTATTTCCGATATGTGCATTCAGCTAACAGAGTTAAACCATACTTTTGATTGCGCAGTTCAGAACACTCTTTCTGTAGAAAATGCAAGTGGACATTCGGAGCGCTAAGAGGGTAATAGTGGAAAAAGGAATATATTCAAATATAAACTACACAGAAGCATTCTGTGAAATTACTTTCTGTTCTGTGAATTCAACTACCAGGTTTGAACCTTAATTTTGATTGAGCCGTTCTGAAACACTCTTTCTGTAGAAACTGCAATTGGACATTCTGAGTGCTAAGAGGCCTATATTGGGAAAAAGAATATCTACAAATAAATCTACACAGAAGCATTCTGTGAAACTTCTTTGTGTTCTGTTCATTCAACTAAAAGAGTTGAACGTTAGTTTTGATTGAGCCGTTCTGAAACACTCTTTCTGTAGAAAATGCAAGTGGAGATTCGGAGCGCTAAGAGGCCTATATTGGGAAAAAGAATATCTACAAATAAAAACTACACAGAAGCATTCTGTGAAACTTCTTTCTGTTCTGTTCATTCAACTAAAAGAGTTGAACCTTAGTTTTGATTGAGCCGTTCTGAAACACTCTTTCTGTAGAAAATGCAAGTGGAGATTCGGAGCGCTAAGAGGGTTATAGTGGAAAAAGGAATGTCTTCAAATATAAACTACACAGAATCATTCTGTGAAACTTCTTTCTGAACTGTGCATTCAGGTAACAGAGTTAAACCATACTTTTGCTTGAGCAGATCTGAACACTCTTTCTGTAGAAAATGCAACTGGACATTTGGAGCGCTAAGAGGGTAGTAGTGCAAAAAGGAATATATGCAAATATAAACTACACAGAAGCATTCTGTGAAACTTCTTTCTGATCTGAGCATTCAGCTAACAGAGTTAAACCATACTTTTGATTGAGCAGTTTTGAAACACTCTGTCTGTAGAAAATGCAAATGGACATTCGTAGCGCTAAGTGGGTAATAGTGGAAAAAACAATATGTTCAAATATAAACTACACAGAAGCATTGTATGAAACTTCTTTCTGTTCTGTGCATTCAACTAACAGAGTTGAACCTTACATTTGACTGAGCCGTTCTGAAACACTCTTTCTGTAGAAACTGCAATTGGACATTCTGAGCGTTAAGAGGCCTATATTGGGAAAAATAATATCTTCAAATAAAAACTACACAGAAGCATTGTGTGAAACTTATTTCTGATATGTGCATTCAGCTAATAGAGTTAAACCATACTTTTGATTGCGTAGTTCCGAACACTCTTTCTGTAGAAAATGCAAGTGGACATTCGGAGCGCTAAGAGGGTAATAGTGGAAAAAGGAATATATTCAAATATAAACTACACAGAAGCATTCTGTGAAACTTCTTTCTGTTCTGTGCATTCAACTACCAGGGTTGAACCTTAATTTTGATTGAACCGTTCTGAAACACTCTTTCTGTAGAAACTGCAATTGGACATTCTGAGCACTAAGAGGCCTATATTGGGAAAAAGAATATCTACAAATAAAAACTACACAGAAGCATTCTGTGAAACTTCTTTCTGTTCTGTTCATTCAACTAAAAGAGTTGAACCTTAGTTTTGATTGAGCCGTTCTGAAACACTCTTTCTGTAGAAAATGCAAGTGGAGATTCTGAGCGCTAAGAGGGTAATAGTGGAAAAAGGAATGTCTTCAAATATAAACTACACAGAATCATTCTGTGAAACTTCTTTCTGATCTGTGCATTCAGGTAACAGAGTTAAACCATATATTTGATTGAGCAGATCTGAACACTCTTTCTGTAGAAAATGCAACTGGACATTTGGAGCGCTAAGAGGGTACTAGTGGAAAAAGGAATATATTCAAATATAAACTACACAGAAGCATTCTGTGAAACTTCTTTCTGATCTGAGCATCAGCTAACAGACTTAAACCATACTTTTGATTGAGCAGTTTTGAAACACTCTGTCTGTAGAAAATGCAACTGGACATTCGTAGCGCTAAGTGGGTAATATTGGAAAAAAGAATATGTTGAAATATAAACTACACAGAAGCATTGTATGAAACTTCTTTCTGATCTGTGCATTCAACTAACATAGTTGAACCTTACTTTTGATTGAGCCGTTCTGAAACACTCTTTCCGTAGAAACTGCAATTGGACATCCTGAGCGCTAAGAGGCCTATATTGGGAAAAATAACATCTTCAAATAAAAACTACACAGAAGCATTGTGTGAAACTTATTTCTGATATGTGCATTCAGCTAACAGAGTTAAACCATACTTTTGATTGCGCAGTTCCGAACACTCTTTTTGTAGAAAATACAAGTGGACATTCGGAGCGCTAAGAGGGTAATAGTGGAAAAAGGAATATATTGAAATATAAACTACACAGTAGCATTGTGTGAAACTTCTTTCTGTTCTGTGCATTCAACTAACAGATTTGAACCTTACTTTTGATTGAGCCGTTCTGAAACACTCTTTCTGTAGAAACTGCAATTGGACATTCAAAGCGCTAAGAGGCCTACATTGGGATAAAGAATATCTTCAAATAAAAACTACACAGATGCATTCTCTGAAACGTATTTCTGATCTGTAAATTCAGTTAACAGAGCTAAACCATATTTTTGATTGAGCAGTTATGAAACACGCTTTTTGTAGAAAATGCAAGTGGACATTCGGAGCGCTAAGATTGTAATAGAGGAAAAAGGAATATCTCCAATTAAAAACTACACAGAAGCATTCTCTGAAACCCCTTTCTGTTCTCCGCATTCAAATAACAGAGTTGAGCCTTACTTTTGAAGGAGCAGTTCTGAAACACTCTTTGTGTAGAAACTGCCAGTGGATATTCGGAGCGCTAAGTGGGTAATAGTCCGAAAAGGAGTATCTTCATCTAAATACTACACAGAAGCATTCTGTGAAACTTCTTTCTGTTCTGTGCATTCAACTAAGAGAGTTGAACCTGACATTTGATTGAGGCGTTCTGAAACACTCTTTCTGTAGAAACTGCAATAGGACATTCTGAGCGCTAAGAGGCCTATATTGGGAATAATAATATCTTCAAATAAAAACTACACAGAAGCATTGTTTGAAACTTATTTCCGATATGTGCATTCAGCTAACAGAGTTAAACCATACTTTTGATTGCGCAGTTCAGAACACTCTTTCTGTAGAAAATGCAAGTGGACATTCCGAGCGCTAAGAGGGTAATAGTGGAAAAAGGAATATATTCAAATATAAACTACACAGAAGCATTCTGTGAAATTACTTTCTGTTCTGTGAATTCAAATACCAGGTTTGAACCTTAATTTTGATTGAGCCGTTCTGAAACACTCTTTCTGTAGAAACTGCAATTGGACATTCTGAGCACTAAGAGGCCTATATTGGGAAAAAGAATATCTACAAATAATAACTACACAGAAGCATTCTGTGAAACTTCTTTCTGTTCCGTTCATTCAACTAAAAGAGTTGAACGTTAGTTTTGATTGAGCCGTTCTGAAACACTCTTTCTGTAGAAAATGCAAGTGGAGATTCGGAGCGCTAAGAGGCCTATATTGGGAAAAAGAATATCTACAAATAAAAACTACACAGAAGCATTCTGTGAAACTTCTTTCTGTTCTGTTCATTCAACTAAAAGAGTTGAACATTAGTTTTGATTGAGCCGTTCTGAAACACTCTTTCTGTAGAAAATGCAAGTGGAGATTCGGAGCGCTAAGAGGGTTATAGTGGAAAAAGGAATGTCTTCAAATATAAACTACACAGAATCATTCTGTGAAACTTCTTTCTGATCTGTGCATTCAGGTAACAGAGTTAAACCATACTTTTGCTTGAGCAGATCTGAACACTCTTTCTGTAGAAAATGCAACTGGACATTTGGAGCGCTAAGAGGGTAGTAGTGCAAAAAGGAATATATTCAAATATAAACTACACAGAAGCATTCTGTGAAACTTCTTTCTGATCTGAGCATTCAGCTAACAGAGTTAAACCATACTTTTGATTGAGCAGTTTTGAAACACTCTGTCTGTAGAAAATGCAAATGGACATTCGTAGCGCTAAGTGGGTAATAGTGGAAAAAAGAATATGTTCAAATATAAACTACACAGAAGCATTGTATGAAACTTCTTTCTGTTCTGTGCATTCAACTAACAGAGTTGAACCTTACTTTTGATTGAGCCATTCTGAAACACTCTTTCCGTAGAAACTGCAATTGTACATTCTGAGCGCTAAGAGGCCTATATTGGGAAAAATAATATCTTCAAATAAAAACTACACAGAAGCATTGTGTGAAACTTATTTCTGATATGTGCATTCAGCTAATAGAGTTAAACCATACTTTTGATTGCGTAGTTCCGAACACTCTTTCTGTAGAAAATGCAAGTGGACATTCGGAGCGCTAAGAGGGTAATAGTGGAAAAAGGAATATATCCAAGTATAAACTACACAGTAGCATTCTGTGAAACTTCTTTCTGTTCTGCGCATTCAACTAACAGATTTGAACCTTACGTTTGATTGAGCCGTTCTGAAATACTCTTTCTGTAGAAACTGCAATTGGAAATTCTAAGCGCTAAGAGGCCTACATTGGGAAAAAGAATATCTTCAAATAAAAACTTCACAGATACATTCTAAGAAACTTATTTCTGATCTGTAAATTCAGTTAACAGAGCTAAACCATATTTTTGATTGAGCAGTTATGAAACACGCTTTTTGTAGAAAATGCAAGTGGACATTCGGAGCGCTAAGATTGTAATAGAGGAAAAAGGAATATCTCCAATTAAAAACTACACAGAAGCATTCTCTGAAACCCCTTTCTGTTCTCCGCATTCAACTAAGAGTGTTTAGCCTTACTTTTGAAGGAGCAGTTCTGAAACACACTTTGTGTAGAAACTGCCAGTGGATATTCGGAGCGCTAAGTGGGTAATAGTCCAAAAAGGAGTATCTTCAACTAAATACTACACAGAAGCATTCTGTGAAACTTCTTTCTGTTCTGTGCATTCAACTAAGAGAGTTGAACCTGACATTTGATTGAGGCGTTCTGAAACACTCTTTCTGTAGAAACTGCAATTGGATATTCTGAGCGCTAAGAGGCCTATATTGGGAAAAATAATATCTTCAAATAAAAACTACACAGAAGCATTGTTTGAAACTTATTTCAGATATGTGCATTCAGCTAACAGAGATAAACCATACTTTAGATTTTGCAGTTCAGAACACTCTTTCTGTAGAAAATGCAAGTGGACATTCGGAGCGCTAAGAGGGTAATTGTGGAAAAAGGAATATATTCAAATATAAACTACACAGAAGCATTCTGTGAAATTACTTTCTGTTCTGTGAATTCAACTACCAGGTTTGAACCTTAATTTTGATTGAGCCGTTCTGAAACACTCTTTCTGTAGAAACTGCAATTGGACATTCTGAGCGCTAAGAGGCCTATATTGAGAAAAAGAATATCTACAAATAAAAACTACACAGAAGCATTCTGTGAAACTTCTTTCTGTTCTGTTCATTCAACTAAAAGAGTTGAACCTTAGTTTTGATTGAGCCGTTCTGAAACACTTTTTCTGTAGAAAATGCAAGTGGAGATTCGGAGCGCTAAGAGGGTTATAGTGGAAAAAGGAATGTCTTCAAATATAAAATACACAGAATCATTCTGTGAAACTTCTTTCTGATCTGTGCATTCAGGTAACAGAGTTAAACCATACTTTTGCTTGAGCAGATCTGAACACTCTTTCTGTAGAAAATGCAACTGGACATTTGGAGCGCTAAGAGGGTAGTAGTGCAAAAAGGAATATATTCAAATATAAACTACACAGAAGCATTCTGTGAAACTTCTTTCTGATCTGAGCATTCAGCTAACAGAGTTAAACCATACTTTTGATTGAGCAGTTTTGAAACACTCTGTCTGTAGAAAATGCAAATGGACATTCGTAGCGCTAAGTGGGTAATAGTGGAAAAAAGAATATGTTCAAATATAAACTACACAGAAGCATTGTATGAAACTTCTTTCTGTTCTGTGCATTCAACTAACAGAGTTGAACCTTACTTTTGATTGAGCCGTTCTGAAACACTCTTTCTGTAGAAACTGCAATTGGACATTCTGAGCGCTAAGAGGCCTATATTGGGAAAAATAATATCTTCAAATAAAAACTATACAGAAGCATTTTGTGAAACTTATTTCTGATATGTGCATTCAGCTAATAGAGTTAAACCATACTTTTGATTGCGTAGTTCCGAACATTCTTTCTGTAGAAAATGCAAGTGGACATTCGGAGCGCTAAGAGGGTAATAGTGGAAAAAGGAATATATTCAAATATAAACTACACAGTAGCATTCTGTGAAACTTCTTTCTGTTCTGCGCATTCAACTAACAGATTTGAACCTTAATTTTGATTGAGCTGTTCTGAAATACTCTTTCTGTAGAAACTGCAATTGGACATTCTAAGCGCTAAGAGGCCTACATTGGGAAAAAGAATATCTTCAAATAAAAACTACACAGATACATTCTCTGAAACTTATTTCTGATCTGTAAATTCAGTTAACAGAGCTAAACCATATTTTTGATTGAGCAGTTATGAAACACGCTTTTTGTACAAAATGCAAGTGGACATTCGGAGCGCTAAGATTGTAATAGAGGAAAAAGGAATATCTCCAATTAAAAATTACACAGAAGCATTCTCTGAAACCCCTTTCTGTTCTCCGCTTTCAACTAACAGAGTTGAGCCTTACTTTCGAAGGAGCAGTTCTGAAACACTCTTTGTGTAGAAACTGCCAATGGATATTCGGAACGCTAAGTGGGTAATAGTCCAAAAAGGAGTATCTTCAACTATATACTACACAGAAGCATTCTGTGAAACTTCTTTCTGTTCTGTGCATTCAACTAAGAGAGTTGAACCTGACATTTGATTGAGGCCTTCTGAAACACTCTTTCTGTAGAAACTGCAATTGGACATTCTGAGCGCTAAGAGGCCTATATTGGGAATAATAATATCTTCAAATAAAAACTACACAGAAGCATTGTTTGAAACTTATTTCCGATATGTGCATTCAGCTAACAGAGTTAAACCATACTTTTGATTGCGCAGTTCAGAACACTCTTTCTGTAGAAAATGCAAGTGGACATTCGGAGCGCTAAGAGGGTAATAGTGGAAAAAGGAATATATTCAAATATAAACTACACAGAAGCATTCTGTGAAATTACTTTCTGTTCTGTGAATTCAACTACCAGGTTTGAACCTTAATTTTGATTGAGCCGTTCTGAAACACTCTTTCTGTAGAAACTGCAATTGGACATTCTGAGCGCTAAGAGGCCTATATTGGGAAAAAGAATATCTACAAATAAAAACTACACAGAAGCATTCTGTGAAACTTCTTTCTGTTCTGTTCATTCAACTAAAAGAGTTGAACCTTAGTTTTGATTGAGCCGTTCTGAAACACTCTTTCTGTAGAAAATGCAAGTGGAGATACGGAGCGCTAAGAGGGTTATAGTGGAAAAAGGAATGTCTTCAAATATAAACTACACAGAATCATTCTGTGAAACTTATTTCTGATCTGTGCATTCAGGTAACAGAGTTAAACCACACTTTTGCTTGAGCAGTTCTGAACACTCTTTCTGTAGAAAATGCAACTGGACATTTGGAGCGCTAAGAGGGTAGTACTGCAAAAAGGAATATATTCAAATATAAACTACACAGAAGCATTCTGTGAAACTTCTTTCTGATCTGAGCATTCAGCTAACAGAGTTAAACCATACTTTTGATTGAGCAGTTTTGAAACACTCTGTCTGTAGAAAATGCAAATGGACATTCGTAGCGCTAAGTGGGTAATAGTGGAAAAAAGAATATGTTCAAATATAAACTACACAGAAGCATTGTATGAAACTTCTTTCTGTTCTGTGCATTCAACTAACAGAGTTGAACCTTACTTTTGATTGAGCCATTCTGAAACACTCTTTCCGTAGAAACTGCAATTGGACATTCTGAGCGCTAAGAGGCCTATATTGGGAAAAATAATATCTTCAAATAAAAACTACACAGAAGCATTGTGTGAAACTTATTTCTGATATGTGCATTCAGCTAATAGAGTTAAACCATACTTTTGATTGCGTAGTTCCGAACACTCTTTCTGTAGAAAATGCAAGTGGACATTCGGAGCGCTAAGTGGGTAATAGTGGAAAAAGTAATATATCCAAGTATAAACTACACAGTAGCATTCTGTGAAACTTCTTTCTGTTCTGCGCATTCAACTAACAGAGTTGAACCTTACTTTTGATTGAGCCATTCTGAAATACTCTTTCTGTAGAAACTGCAATTGGACATTCTAAGTGCTAAGAGGCCTACATTGGGAAAAAGAATATCTTCAAATAAAAACTACACAGATACATTCTCTGAAACTTATTTCTGATCTGTAAATTCAGTTAACAGAGCTAAACCATATTTTTGATTGAGCAGTTATGAAACACGCTTTTTGTACAAAATGCAAGTGGACATTCGGAGCGCTAAGATTGTAATAGAGGAAAAAGGAATATCTCCAATTAAAAACTACACAGAAGCATTCTCTGAAACCCCTTTCTGTTCTCCGCTTTCAACTAACAGAGTTGAGCCTTACTTTCGAAGGAGCAGTTCTGAAACACTCTTTGTGTAGAAACTGCCAATGGATATTCGGAACGCTAAGTGGGTAATAGTCCAAAAAGGAGTATCTTCAACTATATACTACACAGAAGCATTCTGTGAAACTTCTTTCTGTTCTGTGCATTCAACTAAGAGAGTTGAACCTGACATTTGATTGAGGCCTTCTGAAACACTCTTTCTGTAGAAACTGCAATTGGACATTCTGAGCGCTAAGAGGCCTATATTGGGAATAATAATATCTTCAAATAAAAACTACACAGAAGCATTGTTTGAAACTTATTTCCGATATGTGCATTCAGCTAACAGAGTTAAACCATACTTTTGATTGCGCAGTTCAGAACACTCTTTCTGTAGAAAATGCAAGTGGACATTCGGAGCGCTAAGAGGGTAATAGTGGAAAAAGGAATATATTCAAATATAAACTACACAGAAGCATTCTGTGAAATTACTTTCTGTTCTGTGAATTCAACTACCAGGTTTGAACCTTAATTTTGATTGAGCCGTTCTGAAACACTCTTTCTGTAGAAACTGCAATTGGACATTCTGAGCGCTAAGAGGCCTATATTGGGAAAAAGAATATCTACAAATAAAAACTACACAGAAGCATTCTGTGAAACTTCTTTCTGTTCTGTTCATTCAACTAAAAGAGTTGAACCTTAGTTTTGATTGAGCCGTTCTGAAACACTCTTTCTGTAGAAAATGCAAGTGGAGATACGGAGCGCTAAGAGGGTTATAGTGGAAAAAGGAATGTCTTCAAATATAAACTACACAGAATCATTCTGTGAAACTTATTTCTGATCTGTGCATTCAGGTAACAGAGTTAAACCACACTTTTGCTTGAGCAGTTCTGAACACTCTTTCTGTAGAAAATGCAACTGGACATTTGGAGCGCTAAGAGGGTAGTACTGCAAAAAGGAATATATTCAAATATAAACTACACAGAAGCATTCTGTGAAACTTCTTTCTGATCTGAGCATTCAGCTAACAGAGTTAAACCATACTTTTGATTGAGCAGTTTTGAAACACTCTGTCTGTAGAAAATGCAAATGGACATTCGTAGCGCTAAGTGGGTAATAGTGGAAAAAAGAATATGTTCAAATATAAACTACACAGAAGCATTGTATGAAACTTCTTTCTGTTCTGTGCATTCAACTAACAGAGTTGAACCTTACTTTTGATTGAGCCATTCTGAAACACTCTTTCCGTAGAAACTGCAATTGGACATTCTGAGCGCTAAGAGGCCTATATTGGGAAAAATAATATCTTCAAATAAAAACTACACAGAAGCATTGTGTGAAACTTATTTCTGATATGTGCATTCAGCTAAAAGAGTTAAACCATACTTTTGATTGCGTAGTTCCGAACACTATTTCTGTAGAAAATGCAAGTGGACATTCGGAGCGCTAAGTGGGTAATAGTGGAAAAAGGAATATATCCAAGTATAAACTACACAGTAGCATTCTGTGAAACTTCTTTCTGTTCTGCGCATTCAACTAACAGAGTTGAACCTTACTTTTGATTGAGCCATTCTGAAATACTCTTTCTGTAGAAACTGCAATTGGACATTCTAAGCGCTAGGAGGCCTACATTGGGAAAAAGAATATCTTCAAATAAAAACTACACAGATACATTCTCTGTAACTTATTTCTGATCTGTAAATTCAGTTAACAGAGCTAAACCATATTTTTGATTGAGCAGTTATGAAACACGCTTTTTGTAGAAAATGCAAGTGGACATTCGGAGCGCTAAGATTGTAATAGAGGAAAAAGGAATATCTCCAATTAAAAACTACACAGAAGCATTCTCTGAAACCCCTTTCTGTTCTCCGCATTCAACTAACAGTGTTGAGCCTTACTTTTGAAGGAGCAGTTCTGAAAAACTCTTTGTGTAGAAACTGCCAGTGGATATTCGGAGCGCTAAGTGGGTAATAGTCCAAAAAGGAGTATCTTCAACTAAATACTACACAGAAGCATTCTGTGAAACTTCTTTCTGTTCTGTGCATTCAACTAAGAGAGTTGAACCTGACATTTGATTGAGGCGTTCTGAAACACTCTTTCTGTAGAAACTGCAATTGGACATTCTGAGCGCTAAGAGGCCTATATTGGGAATAATAATATCTTCAAATTAAAACTACACAGAAGCATTGTTTGAAACTTATTTCAGATACGTGCATTCAGCTAACAGAGTTAAACCATACTTTTGATTGCGCAGATCAGAACACTCTTTCTGTAGAAAATGCAAGTGGACATTCGGAGCGCTAAGAGGGTAATAGTGGAAAAAGGAATATA
The DNA here is from genome assembly GCF_028878055.3 of Symphalangus syndactylus. NCBI lineage: Eukaryota > Metazoa > Chordata > Mammalia > Primates > Hylobatidae > Symphalangus > Symphalangus syndactylus. Next base: position 12,701,197 of record NC_072447.2, on the reverse strand, counting down.
TTCAAATATAAACTACACAGAAGCATTCTGTGAAACTTCTTTCTGTTCTGTTCATTCAACTAAAAGAGTTGAACGTTAGTTTTGATTGAGCCGTTCTGAAACACTCTTTCTGTAGAAAATGCAAGTGGAGATTCGGAGCGCTAAGAGGCCTATATTGGGAAAAAGAATATCTACAAATAAAAACTACACAGAAGCATTCTGTGAAACTTCTTTCTGTTCTGTTCATTCAACTAAAACAGTTGAACCTTAGTTTTCATTGAGCCGTTCTGAAACACTCTTTCTGTAGAAAATGCAAGTGGAGATTCGGAGCGCTAAGAGGGTTATAGTGGAAAAAGGAATGTCTTCAAATATAAACTACACAGAATCATTCTGTGAAACTTCTTTCTGATCTGTGCATTCAGGTAACAGAGTTAAACCATACTTTTGCTTGAGCAGATCTGAACACTCTTTCTGTAGAAAATGCAACTGGACATTTGGAGCGCTAAGAGGGTAGTAGTGCAAAAAGGAATATATTCAAATATAAACTACACAGAAGCATTCTGTGAAACTTCTTTCTGATCTGAGCATTCAGCTAACAGAGTTAAACCATACTTTTGATTGAGCAGTTTTGAAACACTCTGTCTGTAGAATATGCAAATGGACATTCGTAGCGCTAAGTGGGTAATAGTGGAAAAAAGAATATGTTCAAATATAAACTACGCAGAAGCATTGTATGAAACTTCTTTCTGTTCTGTGCATTCAACTAACAGAGTTGAACCTTACTTTTGAATGAGCCATTCTGAAACACTCTTTCCGTAGAAAGTGCAATTGTACATTCTGAGCGCTAAGAGGCCTATATTGGGAAAAAAAATATCTTCAAATAAAAACTACACAGAAGAATTGTGTGAAACTTATTTCTGATATGTGCATTCAGCTAATAGAGTTAAACCATACTTTTGATTGCGTAGTTCCGAACACTCTTTCTGTAGAAAATGCAAGTGGACATTCGGAGCGCTAAGAGGGTAATAGTGGAAAAAGGAATATATTCAATTATAAACTACACAGAAGCATTCTGTGAAACTTCTTTCTGTTCTGTGCATTCAACTACCAGGGTTGAACCTTAATTTTGATTGAGCCGTTCTGAAACACTCTTTCTGTAGAAACTGCAATTGGACATTCTGAGCACTAAGAGGCCTATATTGGGAAAAAGAATATCTACAAATAAAAACTACACAGAAGCATTCTGTGAAACTTCTTTCTGTTCTGTTCATTCAACTAAAAGAGTTGAACCTTAGTTTTGATTGAGCCGTTCTGAAACACTCTTTCTGTAGAAAATGCAAGTGGAGATTCTGAGCGCTAAGAGGGTAATAGTGGAAAAAGGAATGTCTTCAAATATAAACTACACAGAATCATTCTGTGAAACTTCTTTCTGATCTGTGCATTCAGGTAACAGAGTTAAACCATATATTTGATTGAGCAGATCTGAACACTCTTTCTGTAGAAAATGCAACTGGACATTTGGAGCGCTAAGAGGGTACTAGTGGAAAAAGGAATATATTCAAATATAAACTACACAGAAGCATTCTGTGAAACTTCTTTCTGATCTGAGCATCAGCTAACAGACGTAAACCATACTTTTGATTGAGCAGTTTTGAAACACTCTGTCTGTAGAAAATGCAACTGGACATTCGTAGCGCTAAGTGGGTAATAGTGGAAAAAAGAATATGTTGAAATATAAACTACACAGAAGCATTGTATGAAACTTCTTTCTGATCTGTGCATTCAACTAACATAGTTGAACCTTACTTTTGATTGAGCCGTTCTGAAACACTCTTTCCATAGAAACTGCAATTGGACATCCTGAGCGCTAAGAGGCCTATATTGGGAAAAATAATATCTTCAAATAAAAACTACACAGAAGCATTGTGTGAAACTTATTTCTGATATGTGCATTCAGCTAACAGAGTTAAACCATACTTTTGATTGCGCAGTTCCGAACACTCTTTCTGTAGAAAATGCAAGTGGACATTCGGAGCGCTAAGAGGGTAATAGTGGAAAAAGGAATATATTGAAATATAAACTACACAGTAGCATTGTGTGAAACTTCTTTCTGTTCTGTGCATTCAACTAACAGATTTGAACCTTACTTTTGATTGAGCCGTTCTGAAACACTCTTTCTGTAGAAACTGCAATTGGACATTCAAAGCGCTAAGAGGCCTACATTGGGATAAAGAATATCTTCAAATAAAAACTACACAGATGCATTCTCTGAAACGTATTTCTGATCTGTAAATTCAGTTAACAGAGCTAAACCATATTTTTGATTGAGCAGTTATGAAACACGCTTTTTGTACAAAATGCAAGTGGACATTGGGAGCGCTAAGATTGTAATAGAGGAAAAAGTAATATCTCCAATTAAAAACTACATACAAGCATTCTCTGAAACCACTTTCTGTTCTCCGCATTCAACTAACAGAGTTGAGCCTTACTTTTGAAGGAGCAGTTCTGAAACACTCTTTGTGTAGAAACTGCCAGTGGATATTCGGAGCGCTAAGTGGGTAATAGTCCAAAAAGGATTATGTTCAACTAAATACTACACAGAAGCATTCTGTGAAACTTATTTCTGTTCTGTGCATTCAACTAAGAGAGTTGAACCTGACATTTGATTGAGGCGTTCTGAAACACTCTTTCTGTAGAAACTGCAATTGGATATTCTGAGCGCTAAGAGGCCTATTTTGGGAATAATAATATCTTCAAATAAAAACTACACAGAAGGATTGTTTGAAACTTATTTCCGATATGTGCATTCAGCTAACAGAGTTAAACCATACTTTTGATTGCGCAGTTCAGAACACTCTTTCTGTAGAAAATGCAAGTGGACATTCGGAGCGCTAAGAGGGTAATAGTGGAAAAAGGAATATATTCAAATATAAACTACACAGAAGCATTCTGTGAAATTACTTTCTGTTCTGTGAATTCAACTACCAGGTTTGAACCTTAATTTTGATTGAGCCGTTCTGAAACACTCTTTCTGTAGAAACTGCAATTGGACATTCTGAGCGCTAAGAGGACTGTATTGGGAAAAAGAATATCTACAAATAAAAACTACACAGAAGCATTCTGTGAAACTTCTTTCTGTTCTGTTCATTCAACTAAAAGAGTTGAACCTTAGTTTTGATTGAGCCGTTCTGAAACACTCTTTCTGTAGAAAATGCAAGTGGAGATACGGAGCGCTAAGGGGGTTATAGTGGAAAAAGGAATGTCTTCAAATATAAACTACACAGAATCATTCTGTGAAACTTCTTTCTGATCTGTGCATTCAGGTAAAAGAGTTAAACCACACTTTTGCTTGAGCAGATCTGAACACTCTTTCTGTAGAAAATGCAACTGGACATTTGGAGCGCTAAGAGGGTAGTAGTGCAAAAAGGAATATATTCATATATAAACTACACAGAAGCATTCTGTGAAACTTCTTTCTGATCTGAGCATTCAGCTAACAGAGTTAAACCATACTTTTGATTGAGCAGTTTTGAAACACTCTGTCTGTAGAAAATGCAAATGCACATTCGTAGCGCTAAGTGGGTAATAGTGGAAAAAAGAATATGTTCAAATATAAACTACACAGAAGCATTGTATGAAACTTCTTTCTGTTCTGTGCATTCAACTAACAGAGTTGAACCTTAGTTTTGATTGAGCCATTCTGAAACACTCTTTCCGTAGAAACTGCAATTGGACATTCTGAGCGCTAAGAGGCCTATATTGGGAAAAATAATATCTTCAAATAAAAACTACACAGAAGCATTGTGTGAAACTTATTTCTGATATGTGCATTCAGCTAATAGAGTTAAACCATACTTTTGATTGCGTAGTTCCGAACACTCTTTCTGTAGAAAATGCAAGTGGACATTCGGAGCGCTAAGAGGGTAATAGTGGAAAGAGGAATATATCCAAATATAAACTCCACAGTAGCATTCTGTGAAACTTCTTTCTGTTCTGCGCATTCAACTAACAGAGTTGAACCTTACTTTTGATTGAGCCATTCTGAAATACTCTTTCTGTAGAAACTGCAATTGGACATTCTAAGCGCTAAGAGGCCTACATTGGGAAAAAGAATATGTTCAAATAAAAACTACACAGATACATTCTCTGAAACTTATTTCTGATCTGTAAATTCAGTTAACAGAGCTAAACCATATTTTTGATTGAGCAGTTATGAAACACGCTTTTTGTAGAAAATGCAAGTGGACATTCGGAGCGCTAAGATTGTAATAGAGGAAAAAGGAATATCTCCAATTAAAAACTACACAGAAGCATTCTCTGAAACCACTTTCTGTTCTCCGCATTCAACTAACAGAGTTGAGCCTTACTTTTGAAGGAGCAGTTCTGAAACACTCTTTGTGTAGAAACTGCCAGTGGATATTCGGAGCGCTAAGTGGGTAATAGTCCAAAAAGGAGTATCTTCAACTAAATACTACACAGAAGCATTCTGTGAAACTTCTTTCTGTTCTGTGCATTCAACTAAGAGAGTTGAACCTGACATTTGATTGAGGCGTTCTGAAACACTCTTTCTGTAGAAACTGCAATTGGACATTCTGAGCGCTAAGAGGCCTATATTGGGAATAATAATATCTTCAAATAAAAACTACACAGAAGCATTGTTTGAAACTTATTTCCGATATGTGCATTCAGCTAACAGAGTTAAACCATACTTTTGATTGCGCAGTTCAGAACACTCTTTCTGTAGAAAATGCAAGTGGACATTCGGAGCGCTAAGAGGGTAATAGTGGAAAAAGGAATATATTCAAATATAAACTACACAGAAGCATTCTGTGAAATTACTTTCTGTTCTGTGAATTCAACTACCAGGTTTGAACCTTAATTTTGATTGAGCCGTTCTGAAACACTCTTTCTGTAGAAACTGCAATTGGACATTCTGAGTGCTAAGAGGCCTATATTGGGAAAAAGAATATCTACAAATAAATCTACACAGAAGCATTCTGTGAAACTTCTTTGTGTTCTGTTCATTCAACTAAAAGAGTTGAACGTTAGTTTTGATTGAGCCGTTCTGAAACACTCTTTCTGTAGAAAATGCAAGTGGAGATTCGGAGCGCTAAGAGGCCTATATTGGGAAAAAGAATATCTACAAATAAAAACTACACAGAAGCATTCTGTGAAACTTCTTTCTGTTCTGTTCATTCAACTAAAAGAGTTGAACCTTAGTTTTGATTGAGCCGTTCTGAAACACTCTTTCTGTAGAAAATGCAAGTGGAGATTCGGAGCGCTAAGAGGGTTATAGTGGAAAAAGGAATGTCTTCAAATATAAACTACACAGAATCATTCTGTGAAACTTCTTTCTGAACTGTGCATTCAGGTAACAGAGTTAAACCATACTTTTGCTTGAGCAGATCTGAACACTCTTTCTGTAGAAAATGCAACTGGACATTTGGAGCGCTAAGAGGGTAGTAGTGCAAAAAGGAATATATGCAAATATAAACTACACAGAAGCATTCTGTGAAACTTCTTTCTGATCTGAGCATTCAGTTAACAGAGTTAAACCATACTTTTGATTGAGCAGTTTTGAAACACTCTGTCTGTAGAAAATGCAAATGGACATTCGTAGCGCTAAGTGGGTAATAGTGGAAAAAACAATATGTTCAAATATAAACTACACAGAAGCATTGTATGAAACTTCTTTCTGTTCTGTGCATTCAACTAACAGAGTTGAACCTTACATTTGACTGAGCCGTTCTGAAACACTCTTTCTGTAGAAACTGCAATTGGACATTCTGAGCGTTAAGAGGCCTATATTGGGAAAAATAATATCTTCAAATAAAAACTACACAGAAGCATTGTGTGAAACTTATTTCTGATATGTGCATTCAGCTAATAGAGTTAAACCATACTTTTGATTGCGTAGTTCCGAACACTCTTTCTGTAGAAAATGCAAGTGGACATTCGGAGCGCTAAGAGGGTAATAGTGGAAAAAGGAATATATTCAAATATAAACTACACAGAAGCATTCTGTGAAACTTCTTTCTGTTCTGTGCATTCAACTACCAGGGTTGAACCTTAATTTTGATTGAACCATTCTGAAACACTCTTTCTGTAGAAACTGCAATTGGACATTCTGAGCACTAAGAGGCCTATATTGGGAAAAAGAATATCTACAAATAAAAACTACACAGAAGCATTCTGTGAAACTTCTTTCTGTTCTGTTCATTCAACTAAAAGAGTTGAACCTTAGTTTTGATTGAGCCGTTCTGAAACACTCTTTCTGTAGAAAATGCAAGTGGAGATTCTGAGCGCTAAGAGGGTAATAGTGGAAAAAGGAATGTCTTCAAATATAAACTACACAGAATCATTCTGTGAAACTTCTTTCTGATCTGTGCATTCAGGTAACAGAGTTAAACCATATATTTGATTGAGCAGATCTGAACACTCTTTCTGTAGAAAATGCAACTGGACATTTGGAGCGCTAAGAGGGTACTAGTGGAAAAAGGAATATATTCAAATATAAACTACACAGAAGCATTCTGTGAAACTTCTTTCTGATCTGAGCATCAGCTAACAGACTTAAACCATACTTTTGATTGAGCAGTTTTGAAACACTCTGTCTGTAGAAAATGCAACTGGACATTCGTAGCGCTAAGTGGGTAATATTGGAAAAAAGAATATGTTGAAATATAAACTACACAGAAGCATTGTATGAAACTTCTTTCTGATCTGTGCATTCAACTAACATAGTTGAACCTTACTTTTGATTGAGCCGTTCTGAAACACTCTTTCCGTAGAAACTGCAATTGGACATCCTGAGCGCTAAGAGGCCTATATTGGGAAAAATAACATCTTCAAATAAAAACTACACAGAAGCATTGTGTGAAACTTATTTCTGATATGTGCATTCAGCTAACAGAGTTAAACCATACTTTTGATTGCGCAGTTCCGAACACTCTTTTTGTAGAAAATACAAGTGGACATTCGGAGCGCTAAGAGGGTAATAGTGGAAAAAGGAATATATTGAAATATAAACTACACAGTAGCATTGTGTGAAACTTCTTTCTGTTCTGTGCATTCAACTAACAGATTTGAACCTTACTTTTGATTGAGCCGTTCTGAAACACTCTTTCTGTAGAAACTGCAATTGGACATTCAAAGCGCTAAGAGGCCTACATTGGGATAAAGAATATCTTCAAATAAAAACTACACAGATGCATTCTCTGAAACGTATTTCTGATCTGTAAATTCAGTTAACAGAGCTAAACCATATTTTTGATTGAGCAGTTATGAAACACGCTTTTTGTAGAAAATGCAAGTGGACATTCGGAGCGCTAAGATTGTAATAGAGGAAAAAGGAATATCTCCAATTAAAAACTACACAGAAGCATTCTCTGAAACCCCTTTCTGTTCTCCGCATTCAAATAACAGAGTTGAGCCTTACTTTTGAAGGAGCAGTTCTGAAACACTCTTTGTGTAGAAACTGCCAGTGGATATTCGGAGCGCTAAGTGGGTAATAGTCCGAAAAGGAGTATCTTCATCTAAATACTACACAGAAGCATTCTGTGAAACTTCTTTCTGTTCTGTGCATTCAACTAAGAGAGTTGAACCTGACATTTGATTGAGGCGCTCTGAAACACTCTTTCTGTAGAAACTGCAATAGGACATTCTGAGCGCTAAGAGGCCTATATTGGGAATAATAATATCTTCAAATAAAAACTACACAGAAGCATTGTTTGAAACTTATTTCCGATATGTGCATTCAGCTAACAGAGTTAAACCATACTTTTGATTGCGCAGTTCAGAACACTCTTTCTGTAGAAAATGCAAGTGGACATTCCGAGCGCTAAGAGGGTAATAGTGGAAAAAGGAATATATTCAAATATAAACTACACAGAAGCATTCTGTGAAATTACTTTCTGTTCTGTGAATTCAACTACCAGGTTTGAACCTTAATTTTGATTGAGCCGTTCTGAAACACTCTTTCTGTAGAAACTGCAATTGGACATTCTGAGCACTAAGAGGCCTATATTGGGAAAAAGAATATCTACAAATAATAACTACACAGAAGCATTCTGTGAAACTTCTTTCTGTTCCGTTCATTCAACTAAAAGAGTTGAACGTTAGTTTTGATTGAGCCGTTCTGAAACACTCTTTCTGTAGAAAATGCAAGTGGAGATTCGGAGCGCTAAGAGGCCTATATTGGGAAAAAGAATATCTACAAATAAAAACTACACAGAAGCATTCTGTGAAACTTCTTTCTGTTCTGTTCATTCAACTAAAAGAGTTGAACATTAGTTTTGATTGAGCCGTTCTGAAACACTCTTTCTGTAGAAAATGCAAGTGGAGATTCGGAGCGCTAAGAGGGTTATAGTGGAAAAAGGAATGTCTTCAAATATAAACTACACAGAATCATTCTGTGAAACTTCTTTCTGATCTGTGCATTCAGGTAACAGAGTTAAACCATACTTTTGCTTGAGCAGATCTGAACACTCTTTCTGTAGAAAATGCAACTGGACATTTGGAGCGCTAAGAGGGTAGTAGTGCAAAAAGGAATATATTCAAATATAAACTACACAGAAGCATTCTGTGAAACTTCTTTCTGATCTGAGCATTCAGCTAACAGAGTTAAACCATACTTTTGATTGAGCAGTTTTGAAACACTCTGTCTGTAGAAAATGCAAATGGACATTCGTAGCGCTAAGTGGGTAATAGTGGAAAAAAGAATATGTTCAAATATAAACTACACAGAAGCATTGTATGAAACTTCTTTCTGTTCTGTGCATTCAACTAACAGAGTTGAACCTTACTTTTGATTGAGCCATTCTGAAACACTCTTTCCGTAGAAACTGCAATTGTACATTCTGAGCGCTAAGAGGCCTATATTGGGAAAAATAATATCTTCAAATAAAAACTACACAGAAGCATTGTGTGAAACTTATTTCTGATATGTGCATTCAGCTAATAGAGTTAAACCATACTTTTGATTGCGTAGTTCCGAACACTCTTTCTGTAGAAAATGCAAGTGGACATTCGGAGCGCTAAGAGGGTAATAGTGGAAAAAGGAATATATCCAAGTATAAACTACACAGTAGCATTCTGTGAAACTTCTTTCTGTTCTGCGCATTCAACTAACAGATTTGAACCTTACGTTTGATTGAGCCGTTCTGAAATACTCTTTCTGTAGAAACTGCAATTGGAAATTCTAAGCGCTAAGAGGCCTACATTGGGAAAAAGAATATCTTCAAATAAAAACTTCACAGATACATTCTAAGAAACTTATTTCTGATCTGTAAATTCAGTTAACAGAGCTAAACCATATTTTTGATTGAGCAGTTATGAAACACGCTTTTTGTAGAAAATGCAAGTGGACATTCGGAGCGCTAAGATTGTAATAGAGGAAAAAGGAATATCTCCAATTAAAAACTACACAGAAGCATTCTCTGAAACCCCTTTCTGTTCTCCGCATTCAACTAAGAGTGTTTAGCCTTACTTTTGAAGGAGCAGTTCTGAAACACACTTTGTGTAGAAACTGCCAGTGGATATTCGGAGCGCTAAGTGGGTAATAGTCCAAAAAGGAGTATCTTCAACTAAATACTACACAGAAGCATTCTGTGAAACTTCTTTCTGTTCTGTGCATTCAACTAAGAGAGTTGAACCTGACATTTGATTGAGGCGTTCTGAAACACTCTTTCTGTAGAAACTGCAATTGGACATTCTGAGCGCTAAGAGGCCTATATTGGGAATAATAATATCTTCAAATAAAAACTACACAGAAGCATTGTTTGAAACTTATTTCCGATATGTGCATTCAGCTAACAGAGTTAAACCATACTTTTGATTGCGCAGTTCAGAACACTCTTTCTGTAGAAAATGCAAGTGGACATCCGGAGCGCTAAGAGGGTAATAGTGGAAAAAGGAATATATTCAAATATAAACTACACAGAAGCATTCTGTGAAATTACTTTCTGTTCTGTGAATTCAACTACCAGGTTTGAACCTTAATTTTGATTGAGCCGTTCTGAAACACTCTTTCTGTAGAAACTGCAATTGGACATTCTGAGCGCTAAGAGGCCTATATTGGGAAAAAGAATATCTACAAATAAAAACTACACAGAAGCATTCTGTGAAACTTCTTTCTGTTCTGTTCATTCAACTAAAAGAGTTGAACCTTAGTTTTGATTGAGCCGTTCTGAAACACTCTTTCTGTAGAAAATGCAAGTGGAGATACGGAGCGCTAAGAGGGTTATAGTGGAAAAAGGAATGTCTTCAAATATAAACTACACAGAATCATTCTGTGAAACTTATTTCTGATCTGTGCATTCAGGTAACAGAGTTAAACCACACTTTTGCTTGAGCAGTTCTGAACACTCTTTCTGTAGAAAATGCAACTGGACATTTGGAGCGCTAAGAGGGTAGTACTGCAAAAAGGAATATATTCAAATATAAACTACACAGAAGCATTCTGTGAAACTTCTTTCTGATCTGAGCATTCAGCTAACAGAGTTAAACCATACTTTTGATTGAGCAGTTTTGAAACACTCTGTCTGTAGAAAATGCAAATGGACATTCGTAGCGCTAAGTGGGTAATAGTGGAAAAAAGAATATGTTCAAATATAAACTACACAGAAGCATTGTATGAAACTTCTTTCTGTTCTGTGCATTCAACTAACAGAGTTGAACCTTACTTTTGATTGAGCCATTCTGAAACAATCTTTCCGTAGAAACTGCAATTGGACATTCTGAGCGCTAAGAGGCCTATATTGGGAAAAATAATATCTTCAAATAAAAACTACACAGAAGCATTGTGTGAAACTTATTTCTGATATGTGCATTCAGCTAATAGAGTTAAACCATACTTTTGATTGCGTAGTTCCGAACACTCTTTCTGTAGAAAATGCAAGTGGACATTCGGAGCGCTAAGTGGGTAATAGTGGAAAAAGTAATATATCCAAGTATAAACTACACAGTAGCATTCTGTGAAACTTCTTTCTGTTCTGCGCATTCAACTAACAGAGTTGAACCTTACTTTTGATTGAGCCATTCTGAAATACTCTTTCTGTAGAAACTGCAATTGGACATTCTAAGTGCTAAGAGGCCTACATTGGGAAAAAGAATATCTTCAAATAAAAACTACACAGATACATTCTCTGAAACTTATTTCTGATCTGTAAATTCAGTTAACAGAGCTAAACCATATTTTTGATTGAGCAGTTATGAAACACGCTTTTTGTACAAAATGCAAGTGGACATTCGGAGCGCTAAGATTGTAATAGAGGAAAAAGGAATATCTCCAATTAAAAACTACACAGAAGCATTCTCTGAAACCCCTTTCTGTTCTCCGCTTTCAACTAACAGAGTTGAGCCTTACTTTCGAAGGAGCAGTTCTGAAACACTCTTTGTGTAGAAACTGCCAATGGATATTCGGAACGCTAAGTGGGTAATAGTCCAAAAAGGAGTATCTTCAACTATATACTACACAGAAGCATTCTGTGAAACTTCTTTCTGTTCTGTGCATTCAACTAAGAGAGTTGAACCTGACATTTGATTGAGGCCTTCTGAAACACTCTTTCTGTAGAAACTGCAATTGGACATTCTGAGCGCTAAGAGGCCTATATTGGGAATAATAATATCTTCAAATAAAAACTACACAGAAGCATTGTTTGAAACTTATTTCCGATATGTGCATTCAGCTAACAGAGTTAAACCATACTTTTGATTGCGCAGTTCAGAACACTCTTTCTGTAGAAAATGCAAGTGGACATTCGGAGCGCTAAGAGGGTAATAGTGGAAAAAGGAATATATTCAAATATAAACTACACAGAAGCATTCTGTGAAATTACTTTCTGTTCTGTGAATTCAACTACCAGGTTTGAACCTTAATTTTGATTGAGCCGTTCTGAAACACTCTTTCTGTAGAAACTGCAATTGGACATTCTGAGCGCTAAGAGGCCTATATTGGGAAAAAGAATATCTACAAATAAAAACTACACAGAAGCATTCTGTGAAACTTCTTTCTGTTCTGTTCATTCAACTAAAAGAGTTGAACCTTAGTTTTGATTGAGCCGTTCTGAAACACTCTTTCTGTAGAAAATGCAAGTGGAGATACGGAGCGCTAAGAGGGTTATAGTGGAAAAAGGAATGTCTTCAAATATAAACTACACAGAATCATTCTGTGAAACTTATTTCTGATCTGTGCATTCAGGTAACAGAGTTAAACCACACTTTTGCTTGAGCAGTTCTGAACACTCTTTCTGTAGAAAATGCAACTGGACATTTGGAGCGCTAAGAGGGTAGTACTGCAAAAAGGAATATATTCAAATATAAACTACACAGAAGCATTCTGTGAAACTTCTTTCTGATCTGAGCATTCAGCTAACAGAGTTAAACCATACTTTTGATTGAGCAGTTTTGAAACACTCTGTCTGTAGAAAATGCAAATGGACATTCGTAGCGCTAAGTGGGTAATAGTGGAAAAAAGAATATGTTCAAATATAAACTACACAGAAGCATTGTATGAAACTTCTTTCTGTTCTGTGCATTCAACTAACAGAGTTGAACCTTACTTTTGATTGAGCCATTCTGAAACACTCTTTCCGTAGAAACTGCAATTGGACATTCTGAGCGCTAAGAGGCCTATATTGGGAAAAATAATATCTTCAAATAAAAACTACACAGAAGCATTGTGTGAAACTTATTTCTGATATGTGCATTCAGCTAAAAGAGTTAAACCATACTTTTGATTGCGTAGTTCCGAACACTATTTCTGTAGAAAATGCAAGTGGACATTCGGAGCGCTAAGTGGGTAATAGTGGAAAAAGGAATATATCCAAGTATAAACTACACAGTAGCATTCTGTGAAACTTCTTTCTGTTCTGCGCATTCAACTAACAGAGTTGAACCTTACTTTTGATTGAGCCATTCTGAAATACTCTTTCTGTAGAAACTGCAATTGGACATTCTAAGCGCTAGGAGGCCTACATTGGGAAAAAGAATATCTTCAAATAAAAACTACACAGATACATTCTCTGTAACTTATTTCTGATCTGTAAATTCAGTTAACAGAGCTAAACCATATTTTTGATTGAGCAGTTATGAAACACGCTTTTTGTAGAAAATGCAAGTGGACATTCGGAGCGCTAAGATTGTAATAGAGGAAAAAGGAATATCTCCAATTAAAAACTACACAGAAGCATTCTCTGAAACCCCTTTCTGTTCTCCGCATTCAACTAACAGTGTTGAGCCTTACTTTTGAAGGAGCAGTTCTGAAAAACTCTTTGTGTAGAAACTGCCAGTGGATATTCGGAGCGCTAAGTGGGTAATAGTCCAAAAAGGAGTATCTTCAACTAAATACTACACAGAAGCATTCTGTGAAACTTCTTTCTGTTCTGTGCATTCAACTAAGAGAGTTGAACCTGACATTTGATTGAGGCGTTCTGAAACACTCTTTCTGTAGAAACTGCAATTGGACATTCTGAGCGCTAAGAGGCCTATATTGGGAATAATAATATCTTCAAATTAAAACTACACAGAAGCATTGTTTGAAACTTATTTCAGATACGTGCATTCAGCTAACAGAGTTAAACCATACTTTTGATTGCGCAGATCAGAACACTCTTTCTGTAGAAAATGCAAGTGGACATTCGGAGCGCTAAGAGGGTAATAGTGGAAAAAGGAATATATTCAAATATAAACTACACAGAAGCATTCTGTGAAACTTCTTTCTGTTCTGTTCATTCAACTAAAAGAGTTGAACGTTAGTTTTGATTGAGCCGTTCTGAAACACTCTTTCTGTAGAAAATGCAAGTGGAGATTCGGAGCGCTAAGAGGCCTATATTGGGAAAAAGAATATCTACAAATAAAAACTACACAGAAGCATTCTGTGAAACTTCTTTCTGTTCTGTTCATTCAACTAAAACAGTTGAACCTTAGTTTTCATTGAGCCGTTCTGAAACACTCTTTCTGTAGAAAATGCAAGTGGAGATTCGGAGCGCTAAGAGGGTTATAGTGGAAAAAGGAATGTCTTCAAATATAAACTACACAGAATCATTCTGTGAAACTTCTTTCTGATCTGTGCATTCAGGTAACAGAGTTAAACCATACTTTTGCTTGAGCAGATCTGAACACTCTTTCTGTAGAAAATGCAACTGGACATTTGGAGCGCTAAGAGGGTAGTAGTGCAAAAAGGAATATATTCAAATATAAACTACACAGAAGCATTCTGTGAAACTTCTTTCTGATCTGAGCATTCAGCTAACAGAGTTAAACCATACTTTTGATTGAGCAGTTTTGAAACACTCTGTCTGTAGAAAATGCAAATGGACATTCGTAGCGCTAAGTGGGTAATAGTGGAAAAAAGAATATGTTCAAATATAAACTACACAGAAGCATTGTATGAAACTTCTTTCTGTTCTGTGCATTCAACTAACAGAGTTGAACCTTACTTTTGATTGAGCCGTTCTGAAACACTCTTTCTGTAGAAACTGCAATTGGACATTCTGAGCGCTAAGAGGCCTATATTGGGAAAAATAATATCTTCAAATAAAAACTACACAGAAGCATTGTGTGAAACTTATTTCTGATATGTGCATTCAGCTAATAGAGTTAAACCATACTTTTGATTGCGTAGTTCCGAACATTCTTTCTGTAGAAAATGCAAGTGGACATTCGGAGCGCTAAGAGGGTAATAGTGGAAAAAGGAATATATTCAAATATAAACTACACAGTAGCATTCTGTGAAACTTCTTTCTGTTCTGCGCATTCAACTAACAGATTTGAACCTTAATTTTGATTGAGCTGTTCTGAAATACTCTTTCTGTAGAAACTGCAATTGGACATTCTAAGCGCTAAGAGGCCTACATTGGGAAAAAGAATATCTTCAAATAAAAACTACACAGATACATTCTCTGAAACTTATTTCTGATCTGTAAATTCAGTTAACAGAGCTAAACCATATTTTTGATTGAGCAGTTATGAAACACGCTTTTTGTACAAAATGCAAGTGGACATTCGGAGCGCTAAGATTGTAATAGAGGAAAAAGGAATATCTCCAATTAAAAACTACACAGAAGCATTCTCTGAAACCCCTTTCTGTTCTCCGCATTCAACTAACAGAGTTGAGCCTTACTTTCGAAGGAGCAGTTCTGAAACACTCTTTGTGTAGAAACTGCCAATGGATATTCGGAACGCTAAGTGGGTAATAGTCCAAAAAGGAGTATCTTCAACTATATACTACACAGAAGCATTCTGTGAAACTTCTTTCTGTTCTGTGCATTCAACTAAGAGAGTTGAACCTGACATTTGATTGAGGCCTTCTGAAACACTCTTTCTGTAGAAAATGCAAGTGGACATTCGGAGCGCTAAGAGGGTAATAGTGGAAAAAGGAATATATTCAAATATAAACTACACAGAAGCATTCTGTGACATTTCTTTCTGTTCTGTGCATTCAGCTACCAGGGTTGAACCTTAATTTTGATTGAGCCGTTCTGAAACACTCTTTCTGTAGAAACTGCAATTGGACATTCTGAGTGCTAAGAGGCCTATATTGGGAAAAAGGATATCTACAAATAAAAACTACACAGAAGCATTCTGTGAAACATCTTTCTGTTCTCTTCATTCAACTAAAAGAGTTGAACCTTAGTTTTGATTGATCCGTTCTGAAACACTCTTTCTGTAGAAAATGCAAGTGGAGATTCGGAGCGCTAAGAGGGTAATAGTGGAAAAAGGAATGTCTTCAAATATAAACTACACAGAATCATTCTGTGAAACTTCTTTCTGATCTGTGCATTCAGCTAACAGAGTTAAACCATACTTTTGATTGAGCAGATCTGAACACTCTTTCTGTCGAAAATGCAACTGGACATTTGGAGCGCTTAGAGGGTAGTAGTGGAAAAAGGAATATATTCAAATATAAACTACACAGAAGCATTCTGTGAAACTTCTTTCTGATCTGAGCATCAGCTAACAGACTTAAACCATACTTTTGATTGAGCAGTTTTGAAACACTCTGTCTGTAGAAAATGCAACTGGACATTCGTAGCGCTAAGTGGGTAATAGTGGAAAAAGGAATATGTTCAAATATAAACTACACAGAATCATTGTATGAAACTGTTCTGTGCATTCAACTAACAGAGTTGAACCTTACTTTTGATTGAGCCGTTCTGAAACACTCTTTCCGTAGAAACTGTAATTGGACATTCTGAGCGCTAAGAGGCCTATATTGGGAAAAATAATATCTTCAAATATAAACTACACAGAAGCATTGTGTGAAACTTATTTCTGATATGTGCATTCAGCTAACAGAGTTAAACCATACTTTTGATTGCGCAGTTCCGAACACTCTTTCTGTAGAAAATGCAAGTGGACATTCGGAGCGCTAAGAGGGTAATAGTGGAAAAAGGAATATATTCAAATATAAACTACACAGAAGCATTCTGTGAAACTTCTTTCTGTTCTGTGCATTCAACTAACAGGGTTGAACCTTACTTTTGATTGAGCTGTTCTGAAACACTCTTTCTGTAGAAACTGCAATTGGACATTCTGAGCGCCAAGAGGCCTATATTGGGAAAAATAATATCTTCAAATAAAAACTACACAGAAGCATTGTGTGAAACTTATTTCTGATATGTGTATTCAGCTAACAGAGTTAAACCATACTTTTGATTGCGCAGTTCCGAACACTCTTTCTGTAGAAAATGCAAGTGGACATTCGGAGCGCTAAGAGGGTAATAGTGGAAAAAGGAATATATTCAAATATAAACTACACAGTAGCATTCTGTGAAACTTCTTTCTGTTCTGTGCATTCAACTAACAGAGTTGAACCTTACTTTTGATTGAGCCGTTCTGAAACACTCTTTCTGTAGAAACTGCAATTGGACATTCTAAGCGCTAAGAGGCCTACATTGGGAAAAAGAATATCTTCAAATAAAAACTACACAGATACATTCTCTGAAACTTATTTCTGATCTGTAAATTCAGTTAACAGAGCTAAACCATATTTTTGATTGAGCAGTTATGAAACACTCTTTTTGTAGAAAATGCAAGTGGACATTGGGAGCGCTAAGATTGTAATAGAGGAAAAAGGAATATCTCCAATTAAAAACTACACAGAAACATTCTCTGAAACGCCTTTCTGTTCTCCGCATTCAACTAACAGAGTTGAGCCTTACTTTTGAAGGAGCAGTTCTGAAACACTCTTTGTGTAGAAACTGCCAGTGGATATTTGGAGCGCTAAGTGGGTAATAGTCCAAAAAGGAGTATCTTCATCTAAATACTACACAGAAGCATTCTGTGAAACTTCTTTCGGTTCTGTGCATTCAACTAAGAGATTTGAACCTGACATTTGATTGAGGCGTTCTGAAACACTCTTTCTGTAGAAACTGCAATTGGACATTCTGAGCGCTAAGAGGCCCATATTGGGAATAATAATATCTTCAAATAAAAACTACACAGAAGCATTGTTTGAAACTTATTTCCGATATGTGCATTCAGCTAACAGAGTTAAACCATACTTTTGATTGCTAAGTTCAGAACACTCTTTCTGTAGAAAATGCAAGTGGACATTCGGAGCGCTAAGAGGGTAATAGTGGAAAAAGGAATATATTCAAATATAAACTACACAGAAGCATTCTGTGACATTTCTTTCTGTTCTGTGCATTCAGCTACCAGGTTTGAACCTTAATTTTGATTGAGCCGTTCTGAAACACTCATTCTGTAGAAACTGCAATTGGACATTCTGAGCGCTAAGAGGCCTATATTGGGAAAAAGAATATCTACAAATAAAAACTACACAGAAGCATTCCGTGAAACTTCTTTCTGTTCTGTTCATTCAACTAAAAGAGTTGAACTTTAGTTTTGATTGATCCGTTCTGAAACACTCTTTCTGTAGAAAATGCAAGTGGAGATTCGGAGCGCTAAGAGTGTAATAGTGGAAAAAGGAATGTCTTCAAATATAAACTACACAGAATCATTCTGTGAAACTTCTTTCTGATCTGTGCATTCAGCTAACAGAGTTAAACTATACTTTTGATTGAGCAGATCTGAACACTCTTTCTGTAGAAAATGCAACTGGACAATTGGAGCGCTAAGAGGGTAGTAGTGGAAAAAGGAATATATTCAAATATAAAGTACACAGAAGCATTCTGTGAAACTTCCTTCTGATCTCAGCATTCAGCTAACAGAGTTAAACCATACTTTTGATTCAGCAGTTTTGAAACACTCTGTCTGTAGAAAATGCAACTGGACATTCGTAGCGCTAAGTGGGTAATAGTGGAAAAAAGAATATGTTCAAATATAAACTACACAGAAGTATTGTATGAAACTTCTTACTGTTCTGTGCATTCAACTAACAGAGTTGAACCTTACATTTGATTGAGCCGTTCTGAAACACTCCTTCCGTAGAAACTGCAATTGGACATTCGGAGCGCTAAGAGGCCTATATTGGGAAAAATAATATCTTCAAATAAAAACTACACATAAGCATTGTGTGAAACTTATTTCTGATTTGTGCATTCAGCTAACAGAGTTAAACCATACTTTTGATTGCGCAGTTCCGAACACTCTTTCTGTAGAAAATGCAAGTGGACATTCGGAGCGCTAAGAGGGTAATAGTGGAAAAAGGAATATATTCAAATATAAACTACACAGTAGCATTCTGTGAAACTTCTTTCTGTTCTGTGCATTCAACTAACAGAGTTGAACCTTACTTTTGATTGAGCCGTTCTGAAACACTCTTTCTGTAGAAACTGCAATTGGACATTCTAAGCGCTAAGAGGCCTACATTGGGAAAAAGAATATCTTCAAATAAAAACTACACAGATACATTCTCTGAAACTTATTTCTGATCTGTAAATTCAGTTAACAGAGCTAAACCATATTTTTGATTGAGCAGTTATGAAACACTCTTTTTGTAGAAAAAGCAAGTGGACATTGGGAGCGCTAAGATTGTAATAGAGGAAAAAGGAATATCTCCAATTAAAAACTACACAGAAGCATTCTCTGAAACCCCTTTCTGTTCTCCGCATTCAACTAACAGAGTTGAGCCTTACTTTCGAAGGAGCAGTTCTGAAACACTCTTTGCGTAGAAACTGCCAGTGGATATTCGGAGTGCTAAGTGGGTAATAGTCCAAAAAGGAGTATCTTCATCTAAATACTACACAGAAGCATTCTGTGAAACTTCTTTCTGTTCTGTGCATTCAACAAAGAGAGTTGAACCTGACATTTGATTGAGGCGTTCTGAAACACTCTTTCTGTAGAAACTGCAATTGGACATTCTGAGCGCTAAGAGGCCTATATTGGGAATAATAATATCTTCCAATAAAAACTACACAGAAGCATTGTTTGAAACTTATTTCCGATATGTGCATTCAGCTAACAGAATTAAACCATACTTTTGATTGCGCAGTTCAGAACACTCTTTCTGTAGAAAATGCAAGTGGACATTCGGAGCGCTAAGAGGGTAATAGTGGAAAAAGGAATATATTCAAATATAAACTACACAGAAGCATTCTGTGAAATTTCTTTCTGTTCTGTGCATTCAGCTACCACGTTTGAACCTTAATTTTGATTGAGCCGTTCTGAAACACTCTTTCTGTAGAAACTGCAATTGGACATTCTGAGCGCTAAGAGGCCTATATTGGGAAAAAGAATATCTAAAAATAAAAACTACACAGAAGCATTCCGTGAAACTTCTTTCTGTTTTGTTCATTCAACTAAAAGAGTTGAACCTTAGTTTTGATTGAGCCAATCTGAAACACTCTTTCTGTAGAAAATGCAAGTGGAGATTCGGAGCGCTAAGAGGGTAATAGTGGAAAAAGGAAAGTCTTCAAATATAAACTACACAGAATAATTCTCTGAAACTTCTTCCTGTTCTGTGCATTCAGGTAACAGAGTTAAACCATACTTTTGATTGAGCAGATCTGAACACTCTTTCTGTAGAAAATGCAACTGGACATTTGTAGTGCTAAGAGGGTAGTAGTGGAAAAAGGAATATACTCAAATATAAACTACTCAGAACCATTCCGTGAAACTTCTTTCTGTTCTGTTCATTCAACTAAAAGAGTTGAACCTTTGTTTTGATTGAGCCGTTCTGAAACACTCTTTCTGTAGAAAATGCAAGTGGAGATTCGGAGCGCTAGGAGGGTAAAAGTGGAAAAAGGAATGTCTTCAAATATAAACTACACAGAATCATTCTGTGAAACTTCTTCCTGATCTGTGCATTCAGGTAACAGAGTTAAACCATACTTTTGATTGAGCAGATCTGAACACTCTTTCTGTAGAAAATGCAACTGGACATTTGGAGCGCTAAGAGGGTAGTAGTGGAAAAAGGAATATATTCAAATATAAACTACACAGAAGCATTCTGTGAAACTTCTTTCTGATCTGAGCATTCAGCTAACAGAGTTAAACCATACTTTTGATTGAGCAGTTTTGAAACACTCTGTCTGTAGAAAATGCAACTGGACATTCGTAGCGCTAAGTGGGTAATAGTGGAAAAAAGAATATGTTCAAATATAAACTACACAGAAGTATTGTATGAAACTTCTTTCTGTTCTGTGCATTCAACTAACAGAGTTGAACCTTACTTTTGATTGAGCCGTTCTGAAACACTCATTCCGTAGAAACTGCAATTGGACATTCGGAGCGCTAAGAGGCCTATATTGGGAAAAATAATATCTTCAAATAAAAACTACACAGAAGCATTGTGTGAAACTTATTTCTGATATGTGCATTCAGCTAACAGAGTTAAACCATACTTTTGATTGCGCAGTTCCGAACACTCTTTCTGTAGAAAATGCAAGTGGACATTCGGAGCGCTAAGATGGTAATAGTGGAAAAAGGAATATATTCAAATATAAACTACACAGTAGCATTCTGTGAAACTTCTTTCTGTTCTGTGCATTCAACTAACAGAGTTGAACCTTACTTTTGATTGAGCCGTTCTGAAACACTCTTTCTGTAGAAACTGCAATTGGACATTCTAAGCGCTAAGAGGCCTACATTGGGAAAAAGAATATCTTCAAATAAAAACTACACAGATACATTCTCTGAAACTTATTTCTGATCTGTAAATTCAGTTAACAGAGCTAAACCATATTTTTGATTGAGCAGTTATGAAACACTCTTTTTGTAGAAAATGCAAGTGGACATTGGGAGCGCTAAGATTGTAATAGAGGAAAAAGGAATATCTCCAATTAAAAACTACACAGAAACATTCTCTGAAACGCCTTTCTGTTCTCCGCATTCAACTAACAGAGTTGAGCCTTACTTTTGAAGGAGCAGTTCTGAAACACTCTTTGTGTAGGAACTGCCAGTGGATATTTGGAGCGCTAAGTGGGTAATAGTCCAAAAAGGAGTATCTTCATCTAAATACTACACAGAAGCATTCTGTGAAACTTCTTTCGGTTCTGTGCATTCAACTAAGAGATTTGAACCTGACATTTGATTGAGGCGTTCTGAAACACTCTTTCTGTAGAAACTGCAATTGGACATTCTGAGCGCTAAGAGGCCCATATTGGGAATAATAATATCTTCAAATAAAAACTACACAGAAGCATTGTTTGAAACTTATTTCCGATATGTGCATTCAGCTAACAGAGTTAAACCATACTTTTGATTGCTAAGTTCAGAACACTCTTTCTGTAGAAAATGCAAGTGGACATTCGGAGCGCTAAGAGGGTAATAGTGGAAAAAGGAATATATTCAAATATAAACTACACAGAAGCATTCTGTGACATTTCTTTCTGTTCTGTGCATTCAGCTACCAGGTTTGAACCTTAATTTTGATTGAGCCGTTCTGAAACACTCATTCTGTAGAAACTGCAATTGGACATTCTGAGCGCTAAGAGGCCTATATTGGGAAAAAGAATATCTACAAATAAAAACTACACAGAAGCATTCCGTGAAACTTCTTTCTGTTCTGTTCATTCAACTAAAAGAGTTGAACTTTAGTTTTGATTGATCCGTTCTGAAACACTCTTTCTGTAGAAAATGCAAGTGGAGATTCGGAGCGCTAAGAGTGTAATAGTGGAAAAAGGAATGTCTTCAAATATAAACTACACAGAATCATTCTGTGAAACTTCTTTCTGATCTGTGCATTCAGCTAACAGAGTTAAACTATACTTTTGATTGAGCAGATCTGAACACTCTTTCTGTAGAAAATGCAACTGGACAATTGGAGCGCTAAGAGGGTAGTAGTGGAAAAAGGAATATATTCAAATATAAAGTACACAGAAGCATTCTGTGAAACTTCCTTCTGATCTGAGCATTCAGCTAACAGAGTTAAACCATACTTTTGATTCAGCAGTTTTGAAACACTCTGTCTGTAGAAAATGCAACTGGACATTCGTAGCGGTAAGTGGGTAATAGTGGAAAAAAGAATATGTTCAAATATAAACTACACAGAAGTATTGTATGAAACTTCTTACTGTTCTGTGCATTCAACTAACAGAGTTGAACCTTACTTTTGATTGAGCCGTTCTGAAACACTCCTTCCGTAGAAACTGCAATTGGACATTCGGAGCGCTAAGAGGCCTATATTGGGAAAAATAATATCTTCAAATAAAAACTACACATAAGCATTGTGTGAAACTTATTTCTGATTTGTGCATTCAGTTAACAGAGTTAAACCATACTTTTGATTGCGCAGTTCCGAACACTCTTTCTGTAGAAAATGCAAGTGGACATTCGGAGCGCTAAGAGGGTAATAGTGGAAAAAGGAATATATTCAAATATAAACTACACAGTAGCATTCTGTGAAACTTCTTTCTGTTCTGTGCATTCAACTAACAGAGTTGAACCTTACTTTTGATTGAGCCGTTCTGAAACACTCTTTCTGTAGAAACTGCAATTGGACATTCTAAGCGCTAAGAGGCCTACATTGGGAAAAAGAATATCTTCAAATAAAAACTACACAGATACATTCTCTGAAACTTATTTCTGATCTGTAAATTCAGTTAACAGAGCTAAACCATATTTTTGATTGAGCAGTTATGAAACACTCTTTTTGTAGAAAAAGCAAGTGGACATTGGGAGCGCTAAGATTGTAATAGAGGAAAAAGGAATATCTCCAATTAAAAACTACACAGAAGCATTCTCTGAAACCCCTTTCTGTTCTCCGCATTCAACTAACAGAGTTGAGCCTTACTTTCGAAGGAGCAGTTCTGAAACACTCTTTGCGTAGAAACTGCCAGTGGATATTCGGAGTGCTAAGTGGGTAATAGTCCAAAAAGGAGTATCTTCATCTAAATACTACACAGAAGCATTCTGTGAAACTTCTTTCTGTTCTGTGCATTCAACAAAGAGAGTTGAACCTGACATTTGATTGAGGCGTTCTGAAACACTCTTTCTGTAGAAACTGCAATTGGACATTCTGAGCGCTAAGAGGCCTATATTGGGAATAATAATATCTTCCAATAAAAACTACACAGAAGCATTGTTTGAAACTTATTTCCGATATGTGCATTCAGCTAACAGAATTAAACCATACTTTTGATTGCGCAGTTCAGAACACTCTTTCTGTAGAAAATGCAAGTGGACATTCGGAGCGCTAAGAGGGTAATAGTGGAAAAAGGAATATATTCAAATATAAACTACACAGAAGCATTCTGTGAAATTTCTTTCTGTTCTGTGCATTCAGCTACCACGTTTGAACCTTAATTTTGATTGAGCCGTTCTGAAACACTCTTTCTGTAGAAACTGCAATTGGACATTCTGAGCGCTAAGAGGCCTATATTGGGAAAAAGAATATCTAAAAATAAAAACTACACAGAAGCATTCCGTGAAACTTCTTTCTGTTTTGTTCATTCAACTAAAAGAGTTGAACCTTAGTTTTGATTGAGCCAATCTGAAACACTCTTTCTGTAGAAAATGCAAGTGGAGATTCGGAGCGCTAAGAGGGTAATAGTGGAAAAAGGAATGTCTTCAAATATAAACTACACAGAATAATTCTCTGAAACTTCTTCCTGTTCTGTGCATTCAGGTAACAGAGTTAAACCATACTTTTGATTGAGCAGTTCTGAACACTCTTTCTGTAGAAAATGCAACTGGACATTTGGAGTGCTAAGAGGGTAGTAGTGGAAAAAGGAATATACTCAAATATAAACTACTCAGAACCATTCCGTGAAACTTCTTTCTGTTCTGTTCATTCAACTAAAAGAGTTGAACCTTTGTTTTGATTGAGCCGTTCTGAAACACTCTTTCTGTAGAAAATGCAAGTGGAGATTCGGAGCGCTAGGAGGGTAAAAGTGGAAAAAGGAATGTCTTCAAATATAAACTACACAGAATCATTCTGTGAAACTTCTTCCTGATCTGTGCATTCAGGTAATAGAGTTAAAGCATACTTTGATTGAGCAGATCTGAACACTCTTTCTGTAGAAAATGCAACTGGACATTTGGAGCGCTAAGAGGGTAGTAGTGGAAAAAGGAATATATTCAAATATAAACTACACAGAAGCATTCTGTGAAACTTCTTTCTGATCTGAGCATTCAGCTAACAGAGTTAAACCATACTTTTGATTGAGCAGTTTTGAAACACTCTGTCTGTAGAAAATGCAACTGGACATTCGTAGCGCTAAGTGGGTAATAGTGGAAAAAAGAATATGTTCAAATATAAACTACACAGAAGTATTGTATGAAACTTCTTTCTGTTCTGTGCATTCAACTAACAGAGTTGAACCTTACTTTTGATTGAGCCGTTCTGAAACACTCATTCCGTAGAAACTGCAATTGGACATTCGGAGCGCTAAGAGGCCTATATTGGGAAAAATAATATCTTCAAATAAAAACTACACAGAAGCATTGTGTGAAACTTATTTCTGATTTGTGCATTCAGCTAACAGAGTTAAACCATACTTTTGATTGCGCAGTTCCGAACACTCTTTCTGTAGAAAATGCAAGTGGACATTCGGAGCGCTAAGAGGGTAATAGTGGAAAAAGGAATATATTCAAATATAAACTACACAGTAGCATTCTGTGAAACTTCTTTCTGTTCTGTGCATTCACCTAACAGAGTTGAACCTTACTTTTGATTGAGCCGTTCTGAAACACTCTTTCTGTAGAAACTGCAATTGGACATTCTAAGCGCTAAGAGGCCTACATTGGGAAAAAGAATATCTTCAAATAAAAACTACACAGATACATTCTCTGAAACTTATTTCTGATCTGTAAATTCAGTTAACAGAGCTAAACCATATTTTTGATTGAGCAGTTATGAAACACTCTTTTTGTAGAAAAAGCAAGTGGACATTGGGAGCGCTAAGATTGTAATAGAGGAAAAAGGAATATCTCCAATTAAAAACTACACAGAAGCATTCTCTGAAACCCCTTTCTGTTCTCCGCATTCAACTAACAGAGTTGAGCCTTACTTTCGAAGGAGCAGTTCTGAAACACTCTTTGCGTAGAAACTGCCAGTGGATATTCGGAGTGCTAAGTGGGTAATAGTCCAAAAAGGAGTATCTTCATCTAAATACTACACAGAAGCATTCTGTGAAACTTCTTTCTGTTCTGTGCATTCAACAAAGAGAGTTGAACCTGACATTTGATTGAGGCGTTCTGAAACACTCTTTCTGTAGAAACTGCAATTGGACATTCTGAGCGCTAAGAGGCCTATATTGGGAATAATAATATCTTCCAATAAAAACTACACAGAAGCATTGTTTGAAACTTATTTCCGATATGTGCATTCAGCTAACAGAATTAAACCATACTTTTGATTGCGCAGTTCAGAACACTCTTTCTGTAGAAAATGCAAGTGGACATTCGGAGCGCTAAGAGGGTAATAGTGGAAAAAGGAATATATTCAAATATAAACTACACAGAAGCATTCTGTGAAATTTCTTTCTGTTCTGTGCATTCAGCTACCACGTTTGAACCTTAATTTTGATTGAGCCGTTCTGAAACACTCTTTCTGTAGAAACTGCAATTGGACATTCTGAGCGCTAAGAGGCCTATATTGGGAAAAAGAATATCTAAAAATAAAAACTACACAGAAGCATTCCGTGAAACTTCTTTCTGTTTTGTTCATTCAACTAAAAGAGTTGAACCTTAGTTTTGATTGAGCCAATCTGAAACACTCTTTCTGTAGAAAATGCAAGTGGAGATTCGGAGCGCTAAGAGGGTAATAGTGGAAAAAGGAATGTCTTCAAATATAAACTACACAGAATAATTCTCTGAAACTTCTTCCTGTTCTGTGCATTCAGATAACAGAGTTAAACCATACTTTTGATTGAGCAGATCTGAACACTCTTTCTGTAGAAAATGCAACTGGACATTTGGAGTGCTAAGAGGGTAGTAGTGGAAAAAGGAATATACTCAAATATAAACTACTCAGAACCATTCCGTGAAACTTCTTTCTGTTCTGTTCATTCAACTAAAAGAGTTGAACCTTTGTTTTGATTGAGCCGTTCTGAAACACTCTTTCTGTAGAAAATGCAAGTGGAGATTCGGAGCGCTAGGAGGGTAAAAGTGGAAAAAGGAATGTCTTCAAATATAAACTACACAGAATCATTCTGTGAAACTTCTTCCTGATCTGTGCATTCAGGTAACAGGGTTAAACCATACTTTTGATTGAGCAGATCTGAACACTCTTTCTGTAGAAAATGCAACTGGACATTTGGAGCGCTAAGAGGGTAGTAGTGGAAAAAGGAATATATTCAAATATAAACTACACAGAAGCATTCTGTGAAACTTCTTTCTGATCTGAGCATTCAGCTAACAGAGTTAAACCATACTTTTGATTGAGCAGTTTTGAAACACTCTGTCTGTAGAAAATGCAACTGGACATTCGTAGCGCTAAGTGGGTAATAGTGGAAAAAAGAATATGTTCAAATATAATCTACACAGAAGTATTGTATGAAACTTCTTTCTGTTCTGTGCATTCAACTAACAGAGTTGAACCTTACTTTTGATTGAGCCGTTCTGAAACACTCATTCCGTAGAAACTGCAATTGGACATTCGGAGCGCTAAGAGGCCTATATTGGGAAAAATAATATCTTCAAATAAAAACTACACAGAAGCATTGTGTGAAACTTATTTCTGATTTGTGCATTCAGCTAACAGAGTTAAACCATACTTTTGATTGCGCAGTTCCGAACACTCTTTCTGTAGAAAATGCAAGTGGACATTCGGAGCGCTAAGAGGGTAATAGTGGAAAAAGGAATATATTCAAATATAAACTACACAGTAGCATTCTGTGAAACTTCTTTCTGTTCTGTGCATTCAACTAACAGAGTTGAACCTTACTTTTGATTGAGCCGTTCTGAAACACTCTTTCTGTAGAAACTGCAATTGGACATTCTAAGCGCTAAGAGGCCTACATTGGGAAAAAGAATATCTTCAAATAAAAACTACACAGATACATTCTCTGAAACTTATTTCTGATCTGTAAATTCAGTTAACAGAGCTAAACCATATTTTGGATTGAGCAGTTATGAAACACTCTTTTTGTAGAAAAAGCAAGTGGACATTGGGAGCGCTAAGATTGTAATAGAGGAAAAAGGAATATCTCCAATTAAAAACTACACAGAAGCATTCTCTGAAACCCCTTTCTGTTCTCCGCATTCAACTAACAGATTTGAGCCTTACTTTCGAAGGAGCAGTTCTGAAACACTCTTTGCGTAGAACCTGCCAGTGGATATTCGGAGTGCTAAGTGGGTAATAGTCCAAAAAGGAGTATCTTCATCTAAATACTACACAGAAGCATTCTGTGAAACTTCTTTCTGTTCTGTGCATTCAACTAAGAGAGTTGAACCTGACATTTGATTGAGGCGTTCTGAAACACTCTTTCTGTAGAAACTGCAATTGGACATTCTGAGCGCTAAAAGGCCTATATTGGGAATAATAATATCTTCAAACAAAAACTACACAGAAGCATTGTTTGAAACTTATTTCCGATATGTGCATTCAGCTAACAGAATTAAACCATACTTTTGATTGCGCAGTTCAGAACAATCTTTCTGTAGAAAATGCAAGTGGACATTCGGAGCGCTAAGAGGGTAATAGTGGAAAAAGGAATATATTCAAATATAAACTACACAGAAGCATTCTGTGAAATTTCTTTCTGTTCTGTGCATTCAGCTACCACGTTTGAACCTTAATTTTGATTGAGCCGTTCTGAAACACTCTTTCTGTAGAAACTGCAATTGGACATTCTGAGCGCTAAGAGGCCTATATTGGGAAAAAGAATATCTAAAAATAAAAACTACACAGAAGCATTCCGTGAAACTTCTTTCTGTTTTGTTCATTCAACTAAAAGAGTTGAACCTTAGTTTTGATTGAGCCATTCTGAAACACTCTTTCTGTAGAAAATGCAAGTGGAGATTCGGAGCGCTAAGAGGGTAATAGTGGAAAAAGGAATGTCTTCAAATATAAACTACACAGAATAATTCTCTGAAATTTCTTCCTGTTCTGTGCATTCAGGTAACAGAGTTAAACCATACTTTTGATTGAGCAGATCTGAACACTCTTTCTGTAGAAAATGCAACTGGACATTTGGAGTGCTAAGAGGGTAGTAGTGGAAAAAGGAATATATTCAAATATAAACTACACAGAACCATTCCGTGAAACTTCTTTCTGTTCTGTTCATTCAACTAAAAGAGTTGAACCTTTGTTTTGATTGAGCCGTTCTGAAACACTCTTTCTGTAGAAAATGCAAGTGGAGATTCGGAGCGCTAGGAGGGTAAAAGTGGAAAAAGGAATGTCTTCAAATATAAACTACACAGAATCATTCTGTGAAACTTCTTCCTGATCTGTGCATTCAGGTAACAGAGTTAAACCATACTTTTGATTGAGCAGATCTGAACACTCTTTCTGTAGAAAATGCAACTGGACATTTGGAGCGCTAAGAGGGTAGTAGTGGAAAAAGGAATATATTCAAATATAAACTACACAGAAGCATTCTGTGAAACTTCTTTCTGATCTGAGCATTTAGCTAACAGATTTAAACCATACTTTTGATTGAGCAGTTTTGAAACACTCTGTCTGTAGAAAATGCAACTGGACATTCGTAGCGCTAAGTGGGTAATAGTGGAAAAAAGAATATGTTCAAATATAAACTACACAGAAGTATTGTATGAAACTTCTTTCTGTTCTGTGCATTCAACTAACAGAGTTGAACCTTACTTTTGATTGAGCCGTTCTGAAACACTCTTTCCGTAGAAACTGCAATTGGACATTCTGAGCGCTAAGAGGACTATATTGGGAAAAATAATATCTTCAAATAAAAACTACACAGAAGCATTGTGTGAAACTTATTTCTGATATGTGCATTCAGCTAACAGAGTTAAACCATACTTTTGATTGCGCAGTTCAGAACACTCTTTCTGTAGAAAATGCAAGTGGACATTCGGAGCGCTAAGAGGGTAATAGTGGAAAAAGGAATATATTCAAATATAAACTACACAGTAGCATTCTGTGAAACTTCTTTCAATTCTGTGCATTCAACTAACAGATTTGAACCTTACTTTTGATTGAGCCGTTCTGAAACACTCTATCTGTAGAAACTGTAAATGGACATTCTAAGCGCTAGGAGGCCTACATTGGGAAAAAGAATATCTTCAAATAAAAACTACACAGATACATTCTCTGAAACTTATTTCTGATCTGTAAATTCAGTTAACAGAGCTAAACCATATTTTTGATTGAGCAGTTATGAAACACTTTTTTTGTAGAAAATGCAAGTGGACATTGGGAGCGCTAAGATTGTAATAGAGGAAAAAGGAAAATCTCCAATTAAAAACTACACAGAAGCATTCTCTGAAACCCCTTTCTGTTCTCCGCATTCAACTAACAGAGTTGAGCCTTACTTTCAAAGGAGCAGTTCTGAAACACTCTTTGTGTAGAAACTGCCAGTGGATATTCGGAGCGCTAAGTGGCTAATAGTTCAAAAAGGAGTATCTTCAACTAAATACTACACAGAAGCATTCTGTGAAACTTCTTTCTGTTCTGTGCATTCAACTAAGAGAGTTGAACCTGACATTTGATTGAGGCGTTCTGAAACACTCTTTCTGTAGAAAATGCAATTGGACATTCTGAGCGCTAAGAGGCCTATATTGGGAATAATAATATCTTCAAATAAAAACTACACAGAAGCATTGTTTGAAACTTATTTCCGATATGTGCATTCAGCTAACAGAGTTAAACCATACTGTTGATTGCGCAGTTCAGAACACTCTTTCTGTAGAAAATGCAAGTGGACATTCGGAGCGCTAAGAGGGTAATAGTGGAAAAAGGAATATATTCAAATATAAACTACAAAGAAGCATTCTGTGAAATTACTTTCTGTTCTGTGAATTCAACTACCAGGTTTGAACCTTAATTTTGATTGAGCCGTTCTGAAACACTCTTTCTGTAGAAACTGCAATTGGACATTCTAAGCGCTAAGAGGCCTACATTGGGATAAAGAATATCTTCAAATAAAAACTACACAGATGCATTCTCTGAAACTTATTTCTGATCTGTAAATTCAGTTAACAGAGCTAAACCATATTTTTGATTGAGCAGTTATGAAACACTCTTTTTGTAGAAAATGCAAGTGGACATTCGGAGCGCTAAGATTGTAATAGAGGAATAAGGAATATCTCCAATTAAAAAATACACAGAAGCATTCTCTGAAACCCCTTTCTGTTCTCCGCATTCAACTAACAGAGTTGAGCCTTACTTTCGAAGGAGCAGTTCTGAATCACACTTTGTGTAGAAACTGCCAGTGGATATTCGGAGCGCTAAGTGGGTAATAGTCCAAAAAGGAGTATCTTCAACTAAATACTACACAGAAGCATTCTGTGAAACTTCTTTCTGTTCTGTGCATTCAACTAAGAGAGTTGAACCTGACATTTGATTGAGGCGTTCTGAAAAACTCTTTCTGTAGAAACTGCAATTGGACATTCTGAGCGCTAAGAGGCCTATATTGGGAATAATAATATCTTCAAATAAAAACTACACAGAAGCATTGTTTGAAACTTATTTCCCATATGTGCATTCAGCTAACAGAGTTAAACCATACTTTTGATTGCGCAGTTCAGAACACTCTTTCTGTAGAAAATGCAAGTGGACATTCGGAGCGCTAAGAGGGTAATTGTGGAAAAAGGAATATATTCAAATATAAACTACACAGAAGCATTCTGTGAAATTTCTTTCTGTTCTGTGCATTCAGCTACCAGGTTTGAACCTTAATTTTGATTGAGCCGTTCTGAAACACTCTTTCTGTAGAAACTGCAATTGGACATTCTGAGCGCTAAGAGGCCTATATTGGGAAAAAGAATATCTACAAATAAAAACTACACAGAAGCATTCCGTGAAATTTCTTTCTGTTCTGTTCATTCAACTAAAAGAGTTGAACCTTAGTTTTGATTGAGCCATTCTGAAACACTCTTTCTGTAGAAAATGCAAGTGGAGATTCGGAGCGCTAAGAGGGTAAAAGTGGAAAAAGGAATGTCTTCAAATATAAACTACACAGAATCATTCTGTGAAACTTCTTCCTGATCTGTGCATTCAGGTAACAGAGTTAAACCATACTTTTGATTGAGCAGATCTGAACACTCTTTCTGTAGAAAATGTAACTGGACATTTGGAGCGCTAAGAGGGTAGTAGTGGAAAAAGGAATATATTCAAATATAAACTACACAGAAGCATTCTGTGAAACTTCTTTCTGATCTGAGCATTCAGCTAACAGAGTTAAACCATACATTTGATTGAGCAGTTTTGAAACACTCTGTCTGTAGAAAATGCAACTGGACATTCGTAGCGCTAAGTGGGTAATATTGGAAAAAAGAATATGTTCAAATATAAACTACACAGAATTATTGTATGAAACTTCTTTCTGTTCTGTGCATTCAACTAACAGAGTTGAACCTTACTTTTGCTTGAGCCGTTCTGAAACACTCTTTCCGTAGAAACTGCAATTGGACATTCTGAGCGCTAAGAGGCCTATATTGGGAAAAATAATATCTTCAAATAAAAACTACACAGAAGCATTGTGTGAAACTTATTTCTGATATATGCATTCAGCTAACAGAGTTAAAACATACTTTTGATTGCGCAGTTCCGAACACTCTTTCTGTAGAAAATGCAAGTGGACATTCGGAGCGCTAAGAGGGTAATAGTGGAAAAAGGAATATATTCAAATATAAACTACACAGTAGCATTCTGTGAAACTTCTTTCAGTTCTGTGCATTCAACTAACAGATTTGAACCTTACTTTTGATTGAGCCGTTCTGAAACACTCTTTCTGTAGAAACTGCAATTGGACATTCTAAGCGCTAGGAGGCCTACATTGGGAAAAAGAATATCTTCAAATATAAACTACACAGATACATTCTCTGAAACTTATTTCTGATCTGTAAATTCAGTTAACAGAGCTAAACCATATTTTTGATTGAGCAGTTATAAAACACTCTTTTTGTAGAAAATGCAAGTGGACATTGGGAGCGCTAAGATTGTAATAGAGGAAAAAGGAATATCTCCAATTAAAAACTACACAGAAGCATTCTCTGAAACCCCTTTCTGTTCTCCGCATTCAACTAACAGAGTTGAGCCTTACTTTCGAAGGAGCAGTTCTGAAACACTCTTTGTGTAGAAACTGCCAATGGATATTCGGAACGCTAAGTGGGTAATAGTCCAAAAAGGAGTATCTTCAACTATATACTACACAGAAGCATTCTGTGAAACTTCTTTCTGTTCTGTGCATTCAACTAAGAGAGTTGAACCTGACATTTGATTGAGGCGTTCTGAAACACTCTTTCTGTAGAAACTGCAATTGGACATTCTGAGCGCTAAGAGGCCTATATTGGGAATAATAGTATCTTCAAATAAAAACTACACAGAAGCATTGTTTGAAACTTATTTCCCATATGTGCATTCAGCTAACAGAGTTAAACCATACTTTGATTGCGCAGTTCAGAACACTCTTTCTGTAGAAAATGCAAGTGGACATTCGGAGCGCTAAGAGGGTAATAGTGGAAAAAGGAATATACTCAAATATAAACTACACAGAAGCATTCTGTGAAATTACTTTCTGTTCTGTGAATTCAACTACCAGGTTTGAACCTTAATTTTGATGCAGCCGTTCTGAAACACTCTTTCTGTAGAAACTGCAATTGGACATTCTGAGCGCTAAGAGGCCTATATTGGGAAAAAGAATATCTACAAATAAAAACTACACAGAAGCATTCTGTGAAACTTCTTTCTGTTCTGTTCATTCAACAAAAAGAGTTGAACCTTAGTTTTGATTGAGCCGTTCTGAAACACTCTTTCTGTAGAAAATGCAAGTGGAGATTCGGAGCGCTAAGAGGGTAATAGTGGAAAAAGGAATGTCTTCAAATATAAACTACACAGAATCATTCTGTGAAACTTCTTTCTGATCTCTGCATTCAGGTAACAGAGTTAAACCATACTTTTGATTGAGCAGATCTGAACACTCTTTCTGTAGAAAATGCAACTGGACATTTGGAGCGCTAAGAGGGTAGTAGTGGAAAAAGAAATATATTCAAATATAAACTACACAGAAGCATTCTGTGAAACTTTTTCTGATCTGAGAATTCAGCTAACAGAGTTAAACCATACTTTTGATTGAGCAGTTTTGAAACACTCTGTCTGTAGAAAATGCAACTGGACATTCGTAGCGCTAAGTGGGTAATAGTGGAAAAAATAATATGTTCAAATATAAACTACACAGAAGCATTGTATGAAACTACTTTCTGTTCTGTGCATTCAACTAACAGAGTTGAACCTTACTTTTGATTGAGCCGTTCTGAAACACTCTTTCCGTAGAAACTGCAATTGGACATTCTGAGCGCTAAGAGGCCTACATTGGGAAAAATAATATCTTCAAATAAAAACTACACAGAAGCATTGTGTGAAACTTATTTCTGATATGTGCATTCAGGTAACAGAGTTAAACCATACTTTTAATTGCGAAGTTCCGAACACTCTTTCTGTAGATAATGCAAGTGGACATTCGGAGCTCTAAGAGGGTAATAGTGGAAAAAGGAATATATTCAAATATAAACTACACAGAAGCATTCTGTGAAACTACTTTCTGTTGTGTGCATTCAACTACCAGGGTTGAACCTTACTTTTGATTGAGCCGTTCTGAAACAATCTTTCTGTAGAAACTGCAATTGGACATTCTGAGCGCTAAGAGGCCTATATTGGGAAAAAGAATATCTACAAATAAAAACTACACAGAAGCATTCTGTGAACCTTCTTTCTGTTCTGTTCATTCAACTAAAAGAGTTGAACCTTAGTTTTGATTGATCCGTTCTGAAACAATCTTTCTGTAGAAAATGCAAGTGGAGATTCAGAGCGCTAAGAGGGTAATAGTGGAAAAAGGAATGTCTTCAAATATAAACTACACAGAATCATTTCGTGAAACTTCTTTCTGATCTGTGCATTCAGCTAAAAGAGTTAAACTATACTTTTGATTGAGCAGATCTGAACACTCTTTCTGTAGAAAATGCAACTGGACATTTGGAGCGCTAAGAGGGTAGTAGTGGAAAAAGGAATATATTCAAATATAAACTACACAGAAGCATTCTGTGAAACTTCCTTCTGATCTGAGCATTCAGCTAACAGAGTTAAACCATACTTTTGATTGAGCAGTTTTGAAACACTCTGTCTGTAGAAAATGCAACTGGAGATTCGTAGCGCTAAGTGGGTAATAGTGGAAAAAATTATATGTTCAAATATAAACTACACAGAAACATTGTATGAAACATCTTTCTGTTCTGTTCATTCAACTAACAGAGTTGAACCTTACTTTTGATTGAGCCGTTCTGAAACACTCTTTCCGTAGAAACTGCAATTGGACATTCTGAGCGCTAAGAGGGCTATATTGGGAAAAATAATATCTTCAAATAAAAACTACACAGAAGCATTGTGTGAAACTTATTTCTGATATGTGCATTCAGCTAACAGAGTCAAACCATACTTTTGATTGCGCAGTTCCGAACACTCTTTCTGTAGAAAATGCAAGTGGACATTCGGAGCGCTAAGAGGGTAATAGTGGAAAAAGGAATATATTCAAATATAAACTACACAGTAGCATTCTGTGAAACTTCTTTCGGTTCTGTGCATTCAACTAACAGATTTGAACCTTAATTTTGATTGAGCCGTTCTGAAACACTCTTTCTGTAGAAACTGCAATTGGACATTCTAAGCGCTAGGAGGCCTACATTGGGAAAAAGAATATCTTCAAATAAAAACTACACAGATACATTCTCTGAAACTTATTTCTGATCTGGAAATTCAGTTAACAGAGCTAAACCATATTTATGATTGAGCAGTTATGAAACACTCTTTTTGTAGAAAATGCAAGTGGACATTGGGAGCGCTAAGATTGTAATAGAGGAAAAAGGAATATCTCCAATTAAAAACTACACAGAAGCATTCTCTGAAACCCCTTTCTGTTCTCCGCATTCAACTAACAGAGTTGAGCCTTACTTTCGAAGGAGCAGTTCTGAAACACTCTTTGTGTAGAAACTGCCAGTGGATATTCGGAGCGCTAAGTGGGTAATAGTTCAAAAAAGAGTATCTTCAACTAAATACTACACAGAAGCATTCTGTGAAACTTCTTTCTGTTCTGTGCATTCAACTAAGAGAGTTGAACCTGACATTTGATTGAGGCGTTCTGAAACACTCTTTCTGTAGAAACTGCAATTGGACATTCTGAGCGCTAAGAGGCCTATATTGGGAATAATAGTATCTTCAAATAAAAACTACACAGAAGCATTGTTTGAAACTTATTTCCCATATGTGCATTCAGCTAACAGAGTTAAACCATACTTTGATTGCGCAGTTCAGAACACTCTTTCTGTAGAAAATGCAAGTGGACATTCGGAGCGCTAAGAGGGTAATAGTGGAAAAAGGAATATACTCAAATATAAACTACACAGAAGCATTCTGTGAAATTACTTTCTGTTCTGTGAATTCAACTACCAGGTTTGAACCTTAATTTTGATGCAGCCGTTCTGAAACACTCTTTCTGTAGAAACTGCAATTGGACATTCTGAGCGCTAAGAGGCCTATATTGGGAAAAAGAATATCTACAAATAAAAACTACACAGAAGCATTCTGTGAAACTTCTTTCTGTTATGTTCATTCAACAAAAAGAGTTGAACCTTAGTTTTGATTGAGCCGTTCTGAAACACTCTTTCTGTAGAAAATGCAAGTGGAGATTCGGAGCGCTAAGAGGGTAATAGTGGAAAAAGGAATGTCTTCAAATATAAACTACACAGAATCATTCTGTGAAACTTCTTTCTGATCTCTGCATTCAGGTAACAGAGTTAAACCATACTTTTGATTGAGCAGATCTGAACACTCTTTCTGTAGAAAATGCAACTGGACATTTGGAGCGCTAAGAGGGTAGTAGTGGAAAAAGAAATATATTCAAATATAAACTACACAGAAGCATTCTGTGAAACTTTTTCTGATCTGAGAATTCAGCTAACAGAGTTAAACCATACTTTTGATTGAGCAGTTTTGAAACACTCTGTCTGTAGAAAATGCAACTGGACATTCGTAGCGCTAAGTGGGTAAGAGTGGAAAAAATAATATGTTCAAATATAAACTACACAGAAGCATTGTATGAAACTACTTTCTGTTCTGTGCATTCAACTAACAGAGTTGAACCTTACTTTTGATTGAGCCGTTCTGAAACACTCTTTCCGTAGAAACTGCAATTGGACATTCTGAGCGCTAAGAGGCCTACATTGGGAAAAATAATATCTTCAAATAAAAACTACACAGAAGCATTGTGTGAAACTTATTTCTGATATGTGCATTCAGGTAACAGAGTTAAACCATACTTTTAATTGCGAAGTTCCGAACACTCTTTCTGTAGATAATGCAAGTGGACATTCGGAGCTCTAAGAGGGTAATAGTGGAAAAAGGAATATATTCAAATATAAACTACACAGAAGCATTCTGTGAAACTACTTTCTGTTGTGTGCATTCAACTACCAGGGTTGAACCTTACTTTTGATTGAGCCGTTCTGAAACAATCTTTCTGTAGAAACTGCAATTGGACATTCTGAGCGCTAAGAGGCCTATATTGGGAAAAAGAATATCTACAAATAAAAACTACACAGAAGCATTCTGTGAACCTTCTTTCTGTTCTGTTCATTCAACTAAAAGAGTTGAACCTTAGTTTTGATTGATCCGTTCTGAAACACTCTTTCTGTAGAAAATGCAAGTGGAGATTCGGAGCGCTAAGAGGGTAATAGTGGAAAAAGGAATGTCTTCAAATATAAACTACACAGAATCATTTCGTGAAATTTCTTTCTGTTCTGTGCATTCAGCTAAAAGAGTTAAACTATACTTTTGATTGAGCAGATCTGAACACTCTTTCTGTAGAAAATGCAACTGGACATTTGGAGCGCTAAGAGGGTAGTAGTGGAAAAAGGAATATATTCAAATATAAACTACACAGAAGCATTCTGTGAAACTTCCTTCTGATCTGAGCATTCAGCTAACAGAGTTAAACCATACTTTTGATTGAGCAGTTTTGAAACACTCTGTCTGTAGAAAATGCAACTGGAGATTCGTAGCGCTAAGTGGGTAATAGTGGAAAAAATTATATGTTCAAATATAAACTACACAGAAACATTGTATGAAACATCTTTCTGTTCTGTTCATTCAACTAACAGAGTTGAACCTTACTTTTGATTGAGCCGTTCTGAAACACTCTTTCCGTAGAAACTGCAATTGGACATTCTGAGCGCTAAGAGGGCTATATTGGGAAAAATAATATCTTCAAATAAAAACTACACAGAAGCATTGTGTGAAACTTATTTCTGATATGTGCATTCAGCTAACAGAGTCAAACCATACTTTGATTGCGCAGTTCCGAACACTCTTTCTGTAGAAAATGCAAGTGGACATTCGGAGCGCTAAGAGGGTAATAGTGGAAAAAGGAATATATTCAAATATAAACTACACAGTAGCATTCTGTGAAACTTCTTTCGGTTCTGTGCATTCAACTAACAGATTTGAACCTTAATTTTGATTGAGCCGTTCTGAAACACTCTTTCTGTAGAAACTGCAATTGGACATTCTAAGCGCTAGGAGGCCTACATTGGGAAAAAGAATATCTTCAAATAAAAACTACACAGATACATTCTCTGAAACTTATTTCTGATCTGTAAATTCAGTTAACAGAGCTAAACCATATTTATGATTGAGCAGTTATGAAACACTCTTTTTGTAGAAAATGCAAGTGGACATTGGGAGCGCTAAGATTGTAATAGAGGAAAATGGAATATCTCCAATTAAAAACTACACAGAAGCATTCTCTGAAACCCCTTTCTGTTCTCCGCATTCAACTAACAGAGTTGAGCCGTACTTTCGAAGGAGCAGTTCTGAAACACTCTTTGTGTAGAAACTGCCAGTGGATATTCGGAGCGCTAAGTGGGTAATAGTTCAAAAAAGAGTATCTTCAACTAAATACTACACAGAAGCATTCTGTGAAACTTCTTTCTGTTCTGTGCATTCAACTAAGAGAGTTGAACCTGACATTTGATTGAGGCGTTCTGAAACACTCTTTCTGTAGAAACTGCAATTGGACATTCTGAGCGCTAAGAGGCCTATATTGGGAATAATAGTATCTTCAAATAAAAACTTCACAGAAGCATTGTTTGAAACTTATTTCCCATATGTGCATTCAGCTAACAGAGTTAAACCATACTTTTGATTGCGCAGTTCAGAACACTCTTTCTGTAGAAAATGCAAGTGGACATTCGGAGCGCTAAGAGGGTAATAGTGGAAAAAGGAATATACTCAAATATAAACTACACAGAAGCATTCTGTGAAATTACTTTCTGTTCTGTGAATTCAACTACCAGGTTTGAACCTTAATTTTGATGGAGCCGCTCTGAAACACTCTTTCTGTAGAAACTGCAATTGGACATTCTGAGCGCTAAGAGGCCTATATTGGGAAAAAGAATATCTACAAATAAAAACTACACGGAAGCATTCTGTGAAACTTCTTTCTGTTCTGTTCATTCAACTAAAAGAGTTGAACCTTAGTTTTGATTGAGCCATTCTGAAACACTCTTTCTGTAGAAAATGCAAGTGGAGATTCGGAGCGCTAAGAGGGTAATAGTGGAAAAAGGAATGTCTTCAAATATAAACTACACAGAATCATTCTGTGAAACTTCTTTCTTATCTCTGCATTCAGGTAACAGAGTTAAACCATACTTTTGATTGAGCAGATCTGAACACTCTTTCTGTAGAAAATGCAACTGGACATTTGGAGCGCTAAGAGGGTAGTAGTGGAAAAAGAAATATATTCAAATATAAACTACACAGAAGCATTCTGTGAAACTTTTTCTGATCTGAGAAT
The DNA here is from genome assembly GCF_028878055.3 of Symphalangus syndactylus. NCBI lineage: Eukaryota > Metazoa > Chordata > Mammalia > Primates > Hylobatidae > Symphalangus > Symphalangus syndactylus. The sequence goes on along the minus strand of NC_072447.2, from coordinate 12,661,895 downwards.
TCAGCTAACAGAGTTAAACCATACTTTTGATTGAGCAGTTTTGAAACACTCTGTCTGTAGAAAATGCAACTGGACATTCGTAGCGCTAAGTGGGTAATAGTGGAAAAAAGAATATGTTCAAATATAAACTACACAGAAGCATTGTATGAAACTACTTTCTGTTCTGTGCATTCAACTAACAGAGTTGAACCTTACTTTTGATTGAGCCGTTCTGAAACACTCTTTCCGTAGAAACTGCAATTGGACATACTGAGCGCTAAGAGGCCTACATTGGGAAAAATAATATCTTCAAATAAAAACTACACAGAAGCATTGTGTGAAACTTATTTCTGATATGTGCATTCAGGTAACAGAGTTAAACCATACTTTTGATTGCGAAGTTCCGAACACTCTTTCTGTAGATAATGCAAGTGGACATTCGGAGCTCTAAGAGGGTAATAGTGGAAAAAGGAATATATTCAAATATAAACTACACAGAAGCATTCTGTGAAACTACTTTCTGTTGTGTGCATTCAACTACCAGGGTTGAACCTTACTTTTGATTGAGCCGTTCTGAAACAATCTTTCTGTAGAAACTGCAATTGGACATTCTGAGCGCTAAGAGGCCTATATTGGGAAAAAGAATATCTACAAATAAAAAATACACAGAAGCATTCTGTGAACCTTCTTTCTGTTCTGTTCATTCAACTAAAAGAGTTGAACCTTAGTTTTGATTGATCCGTTCTGAAACACTCTTTCTGTAGAAAATGCAAGTGGACATTCGGAGCGCTAAGAGGGTAATAGTGGAAAAAGGAATATATTCAAATATAAACTACACAGTAGCATTCTGTGAAACTTCTTTCTGTTCTGTGCATTCAACTAACAGAGTTGAACCTTACTTTTGATTGAGCCGTTCTGAAACACTCTTTCTGTAGAAACTGCAATTGGACATTCTAAGCGCTAAGAGGCCTACATTGGGATAAAGAATATCTTCAAATAAAAACTACACAGATACATTCTCTGAAACTTATTTCTGATCTGTAAATTCAGTTAACAGAGCTAAACCATATTTTTGATTGAGCAGTTATGAAACTCTCTTTTTGTAGAAAATGCAAGTGGACATTGGGAGCGCTAAGATTGTAATAGAGGAAAAAGGAATATCTCCAATTAAAAACTACACAGAAGCATTCTCTGAAACCCCTTTCTGTTCTCCGCATTCAAGTAACAGAGTTGAGCCTTACTTTCGAAGGAGCAGTTCTGAAACACACTTTGTGTAGAATCTGCCAGTGGATATTCGGAGCGCTAAGTGGGTAATAGTCCAAAAAGGAGTATCTTCAACTAAATACTACACGGAGGCATTCTGTGAAACTACTTTCTGTTCTGTGCATTCAACTAAGAGAGTTGAACCTGACATTTGATTGAGGCGTTCTGAAACACTCTTTCTGTAGAAACTGCAATTGGACATTCTGAGCGCTGAGAGGCCTATATTGGGAATAATAATATCTTCAAATAAAAACTAAACAGAAGCATTGTTTGAAACTAATTTCTGATATGGGCATTCAGCTAACAGAGTTAAACCATACTTTTGATTGCTCAGTTCAGAACACTCTTTCTGTAGAAAATGTAAGTGGACATTCGGAGCGCTAAGAGTGTAATATTGGAAAAAGGAATATATTCAAATATAAACTACACAGAAGCATTCTGTGAAACTTCTTTCTGTTCTGTGCATTCAACTACCAAGGTTGAACTTTAATTTTGATTGAGCCGTTCTGAAACACTCTTTCTGTAGAAACTGCAATTGGACATTCTGAGCACTAAGAGGCCTATATTGGGAAAAAGAATATCTACAAATAAAAACTACACAGTAGCATTCTGTGAAACTTCTTTCTGTTCTGTTCATTCAACTAAAAGAGTTGAACCTTAGTTTTGATTGAGCCGTTCTGAAACACTCTTTCTGTAGAAAATGCAAGTGGAGATTCTGAGAGCTAAGAGGGTAATAGTGGAATAAGGAATGTCTTCAAATATAAACTACACAGAATCATTCTGTGAAATTTCTTTCTGATCTGTGCATTCAGGTAACAGAGTTAAACCATATATTTGATTGAGCAGATCTGAACACTCTTTCTGTAGAAAATGCAACTGGACATTTGGAGCGCTAAGTGGGTAGTAGTGGAAAAAGGAATATATTCAAATATAAACTACACAGAAGCATTATGTGAAACTTCTTTCTGATCTGAGCATCAGCTAACAGACTTAAACCATACTTTTGATTGAGCAATTTTGAAACACTCTGTCTGTAGAAAATGCAACTGGACATTCGTAGCGCTAAGTGGGTAATAGTGGAAAAAATAATATGTTGAAATATAAACTACACGGAAGCATTGTATGAAACTTCTCTCTGTTCTGTGCATTCAACTAACAGAGTTGAACCTTACGTTTGATTGAGCCGTTCTGAAACACTCTTTCCGTAGAAACTGCAATTGGACATCCTGAGCGCTAAGAGGCCTATATTGGGAAAAATAATATCTTCAAATAAAAACTACACAGAAGCATTGTGTGAAACTTATTTCTGATATGTGCATTCAGCTAACAGAGTCAAACCATACTTTTGATTGCGCAGTTCCGAACACTCTTTCTGTAGAAAATGCAAGTGGACATTCGGAGCGCTAAGAGGGTAATAGTGGAAAAAGGAATATATTCAAATATAAACTACACAGTAGCATTCTGTGAAACTTCTTTCTGTTCTGTGCATTCAACTAACAGATTTGAACCTTACTTTTGATTGAGCCGTTCTGAAACATTCTTTCTGTAGAAACTGCAATTGGACATTCTAAACGCTAAGTGGCCTACATTGGGATAAAGAATATATTCAAATAAAAACTACACAGATGCATTCGCTGAAACTTATTTCTGATCTGTAAATTCAGTTAACAGAGCTAAACCATATTTTTGATTGAGCAGTTATGAAACACTCTTTTTGTAGAAAATGCAAGTGGACATTCGGAGCGCTAAGATTGTAATAGAGGAAAAAGGAATATCTCCAATTAAAAAATACACAGAAGCATTCTCTGAAACCCCTTTCTGTTCTCCGCATTCAACTAACAGTGTTGAGACTTACTTTCGAAGGAGCAGTTCTGAAACACTCATTGTGTAGAAACTGCCAGTGGATATTCGGAGCGCTAAGTGGGTAATAGTCCAAAAAGGAGTATCTTCAACTAAATACTACACAGAAGCATTCTGTGAAAATTCTTTCTGTTCTGTGCATTCAACTAAGAGAGTTGAATCTGACATTTGATTGAGGCGTTCTGAAACACTCTTTCTGTAGAAACTGCAATTGGACATTTTGAGCGCTAAGAGGCCTATATTGGGAATAATAATATCTTCAAATAAAAACTACACAGAAGCATTGTTTGAAACTTATTTCTGATATGTGCATTCAGCTAACAGAGTTAAACCATACTTTTGATTGCGCAGTTCAGAACACTCTTTTTGTAGAAAATGCAAGTGGACATTCAGAGCGCTAAGAGTGTAATAGTGGAAAAAGGAATATATTCAAATATAAACTACACAGAAGCATTCTGTGAAACTTCTTACTGTTCTGTGCATTCAACTACCAGGTTTGAACCTTAATTTTGATTGAGCCGTTCTGAAACACTCTTTCTGTAGAAACTGCAATTGGACATTCTGAGCGCTAAAAGGCCTATATTGGGAAAAAGAATATCTACAAATAAAAACTACACAGAAGCATTCTGTGAAACATTTTTCTGTTCTGTTCATTCAACTAAAAGAGTTGAACCTTAGTTTTGATTGAGCCGTTCTGAAACACTCTTTCTGTAGAAAATGCAAGTGGAGATTCGGAGCGCTAAGAGGGTAATAGTGGAAAAAGGAATGTCTTCAAATATAAACTACACAGAATCATTCTGTGAAACTTCTTTCTGATCTCTGCATTCAGGTAACAGAGTTAAACCATACATTTGCTTGAGCAGATCTGAACACTCTTTCTGTAGAAAATGCAACTGGACATTTGGAGCGCTAAGAGGGTAGTAGTGCAAAAAGGAATATATTCAAATATAAACTACACAGAAGCACTCTGTGAAACTTCTTTCTGATCTGAGCATTCAGCTAACAGAGTTAAACCATACTTTCGATTGAGCAGTTTTGAAACACTCTGTCTGTAGAAAATGAAACTGGACATTCGTAGCGCTAAGTGGGTAAGAGTGGAAAAAAGAATATGTTCAAACATAACCTACACAGAAGCATTGTATGAAACAGCTTTCTGTTCTGTGCATTCAACTAACAAAGTTGAACCTTACTTTTGATTGAGCCGTTCTGAAACACTCTTTCTGTAGAAACTGCAATTGGACATTCTAAGCGCTAGGAGGCCTACATTGGGAAAAAGAATATCTTCAAATAAAAACTACACAGATACATTCTCTGAAACTTATTTCTGATCTGTAAATTCAGTTAACAGAGCTAAATCGTATTTTTGATTGAGCAGTTATGAAACACTCTTTTTGTAGAAAATGCAAGTGGACATTGGGAGCGCTAAGATTGTAATAGAGGAAAAAGGAATATCTCCAATTAAAAACTACACACAAGCATTCTCTGAAACCCCTTTCTGTTCTCCGCATTCAACTAACAGAGTTGAGCCTTACTTTCGAAGGAGCAGTTCTGAAACACTCTTTGTGTAGAAACTGCCAGTGGATATTCGGAGCGCTAAGTGGGTAATAGTCCAAAAAGGAGTATCTTCAACTAAATACTACACAGAAGCATTCTGTGAAACTTATTTCTGTTCTGTGCATTCAACAAAGAAAGTTGAACCTGACATTTGATTGAGGCGTTCTGAAACACTCTTTCTGTAGAAACTGCAATTGGACATTCTGAACGCTAAGAGGCCTATATTGGGAATAATAATATCTTCAAATAAAAACTACACAGAAGCATTGTTTGAAACTTATTTCCGATATGTGCATTCAGCTAACAGAGTTAAACCATAATTTTGATTGCGCAGTTCCGAACTCTCTTTCTGTAGAAAATGCAAGTGGACATTCGGAGCGCTAAGAGGGCAATAGTGGAAAAAGGAATATATTCAAATATAAACTACACAGTAGCATTCTGTGAAACTTCTTTCTGTTCTGTGCAGTCAACTAACAGGTTTGAAGCTTACTTTTGATTGAGCCGTTCTGAAACACACTTTCTGTAGAAACTGCAATTGGACATTCTAAGCGCTAAGAGGCCTACATTGGGAAAAAGAATATCTTCAAATTAAAACTACACAGATGCATTCTGTGAAACTTATTTCTGATCTGTAAATTCAGTTAACAGAGCTAAACCATATTTTTGATTGAGCAGTTATGAAACACTCTTTTTGTAGTAAATGCAAGTGGACATTCGGAGCGCTAAGATTGTTATAGAGGAAAATGAATATCTAAAATTAAAAACTACACAGAAGCATTCTCTGAAACCCCTTTCTGTTCTCTGCATTCAACTAACAGAGTTGAGCCTTACTTTTGAAGTAGCAGTTCTGAAACACTCTTTGTGTAGAAACTGCCAGTGGATATTCGGAGCGCTAAGTGGGTAACAGTCCAAAAAGGAGTATCTTCAACTAAATACTACACAGAAGCATTCTGTGAAACTTCTTACTGTTCTGTGCATTCAACTACCAGGTTTGAACCTTAATTTTGATTGAGCCGTTCTGAATCACTCTTTCTGTAGAAACTGCAATTGGATATTCTGAGCGCTAAAAGGCCTATATTGGGAAAAAGAATATCTACAAATAAAAACTACACAGAAGCATTCTGTGAAACATTTTTCTGTTCTGTTCATTCAACTAAAAGAGTTGAACCTTAGTTTTGATTGAGCCGTTCTGAAACACTCTTTCTGTAGAAAATGCAAGTGGAGATTCGGAGCGCTAAGAGGGTAATAGTGGAAAAAGGAATGTCTTCAAATATAAACTACACAGAATCATTCTGTGAAACTTCTTTCTGATCTCTGCATTCAGGTAACAGAGTTAAACCATACATTTGCTTGAGCAGATCTGAACACTCTTTCTGTAGAAAATGCAACTGGACATTTGGAGCGCTAAGAGGGTAGTAGTGCAAAAAGGAATATATTCAAATATAAACTACACAGAAGCACTCTGTGAAACTTCTTTCTGATCTGAGCATTCAGCTAACAGAGTTAAACCATACTTTCGATTGAGCAGTTTTGAAACACTCTGTCTGTAGAAAATGAAACTGGACATTCGTAGCGCTAAGTGGGTAAGAGTGGAAAAAAGAATATGTTCAAACATAACCTACACAGAAGCATTGTATGAAACAGCTTTCTGTTCTGTGCATTCAACTAACAAAGTTGAACCTTACTTTTGATTGAGCCGTTCTGAAACACTCTTTCTGTAGAAACTGCAATTGGACATTCTAAGCGCTAGGAGGCCTACATTGGGAAAAAGAATATCTTCAAATAAAAACTACACAGATGCATTCTGTGAAACTTATTTCTGATCTGTAAATTCAGTTAACAGAGCTAAACCATATTTTTGATTGAGCAGTTATGAAACACTCTTTTTGTAGTAAATGCAAGTGGACATTCGGAGCGCTGAGATTGTTATAGAGGAAAATGAATATCTAAAATTAAAAACTACACAGAAGCATTCTCTGAAACCCCTTTCTGTTCTCTGCATTCAACTAACAGAGTTGAGCCTTACTTTTGAAGTAGCAGTTCTGAAACACTCTTTGTGTAGAAACTGCCAGTGGATATTCGGAGCGCTAAGTGGGTAACAGTCCAAAAAGGAGTATCTTCAACTAAATACTACACAGAAGCATTCTGTGAAACTTCTTTCTGTTCTGTGCATTCAACTAAGAGAGTTGAACCTGACATTTGATTGAGGCGTTCTGAAACACTCTTTCTGTAGAAAATGCAATTGGACATTCTGAGCGCTAAGAGGCCTATATTGGGAATAATAATACCTTCAAATAAAAACTACACAGAAGCATTGTTGGAAACTTATTTCCGATATGTGCATTCAGCTAACAGAGTTAAACCATACTTTTGATTGCGCAGTTCAGAACACTCTTTCTGTAGAAAATGCAAGTGGACATTCGGAGCGCTAAGAGAGTAATAGTGGAAAAAGGAATATATTCAAATATAAACTACAAAGAAGCATTCTGTGAAATTACTTTCTGTTCTGTGAATTCAACTACCAGGTTTGAACCTTAATTTTGATTGAGCCGTTCTGAAACACTCTTTCTGTAGAAACTGCAATTGGACATTCTAAGCGCTAAGAGGCCTACATTGGGATAAAGAATATCTTCAAATAAAAACTACACAGATGCATTCTCTGAAACTTATTTCTGATCTGTAAATTCAGTTAACAGAGCTAAACCATATTTTTGATTGAGCAGTTATGAAACACTCTTTTTGTAGAAAATGCAAGTGGACATTCGGAGCGCTAAGATTGTAATAGAGGAATAAGGAATATCTCCAATTAAAAAATACACAGAAGCATTCTCTGAAACCCCTTTCTGTTCTCCGCATTCAACTAACAGAGTTGAGCCTTACTTTCGAAGGAGCAGTTCTGAATCACTCTTTGTGTAGAAACTGCCAGTGGATATTCGGAGCGCTAAGTGGGTAATAGTCCAAAAAGGAGTATCTTCAACTAAATACTACACAGAAGCATTCTGTGAAACTTCTTTCTGTTCTGTGCATTCAACAAAGAAAGTTGAACCTGACATTTGATTGAGGCGTTCTGAAACACTCTTTCTGTAGAAACTGCAATTGGACATTCTGAACGCTAAGAGGCCTATATTGGGAATAATAATATCTTCAAATAAAAACTACACAGAAGCATTGTTTGAAACTTATTTCCGATATGTGCATTCAGCTAACAGAGTTAAACCATAATTTTGATTGCGCAGTTCCGAACTCTCTTTCTGTAGAAAATGCAAGTGGACATTCGGAGCGCTAAGAGGGCAATAGTGGAAAAAGGAATATATTCAAATATAAACTACACAGTAGCATTCTGTGAAACTTCTTTCTGTTCTGTGCAGTCAACTAACAGGTTTGAAGCTTACTTTTGATTGAGCCGTTCTGAAACACACTTTCTGTAGAAACTGCAATTGGACATTCTAAGCGCTAAGAGGCCTACATTGGGAAAAAGAATATCTTCAAATTAAAACTACACAGATGCATTCTGTGAAACTTATTTCTGATCTGTAAATTCAGTTAACAGAGCTAAACCATATTTTTGATTGAGCAGTTATGAAACACTCTTTTTGTAGTAAATGCAAGTGGACATTCGGAGCGCTAAGATTGTTATAGAGGAAAATGAATATCTAAAATTAAAAACTACACAGAAGCATTCTCTGAAACCCCTTTCTGTTCTCTGCATTCAACTAACAGAGTTGAGCCTTACTTTTGAAGTAGCAGTTCTGAAACACTCTTTGTGTAGAAACTGCCAGTGGATATTCGGAGCGCTAAGTGGGTAACAGTCCAAAAAGGAGTATCTTCAACTAAATACTACACAGAAGCATTCTGTGAAACTTCTTACTGTTCTGTGCATTCAACTACCAGGTTTGAACCTTAATTTTGATTGAGCCGTTCTGAATCACTCTTTCTGTAGAAACTGCAATTGGATATTCTGAGCGCTAAAAGGCCTATATTGGGAAAAAGAATATCTACAAATAAAAACTACACAGAAGCATTCTGTGAAACATTTTTCTGTTCTGTTCATTCAACTAAAAGAGTTGAACCTTAGTTTTGATTGAGCCGTTCTGAAACACTCTTTCTGTAGAAAATGCAAGTGGAGATTCGGAGCGCTAAGAGGGTAATAGTGGAAAAAGGAATGTCTTCAAATATAAACTACACAGAATCATTCTGTGAAACTTCTTTCTGATCTCTGCATTCAGGTAACAGAGTTAAACCATACATTTGCTTGAGCAGATCTGAACACTCTTTCTGTAGAAAATGCAACTGGACATTTGGAGCGCTAAGAGGGTAGTAGTGCAAAAAGGAATATATTCAAATATAAACTACACAGAAGCACTCTGTGAAACTTCTTTCTGATCTGAGCATTCAGCTAACAGAGTTAAACCATACTTTCGATTGAGCAGTTTTGAAACACTCTGTCTGTAGAAAATGAAACTGGACATTCGTAGCGCTAAGTGGGTAAGAGTGGAAAAAAGAATATGTTCAAACATAACCTACACAGAAGCATTGTATGAAACAGCTTTCTGTTCTGTGCATTCAACTAACAAAGTTGAACCTTACTTTTGATTGAGCCGTTCTGAAACACTCTTTCTGTAGAAACTGCAATTGGACATTCTAAGCGCTAGGAGGCCTACATTGGGAAAAAGAATATCTTCAAATAAAAACTACACAGATACATTCTCTGAAACTTATTTCTGATCTGTAAATTCAGTTAACAGAGCTAAACCATATTTTTGATTGAGCAGTTATGAAACACTCTTTTTGTAGAAAATGCAAGTGGACATTGGGAGCGCTAAGATTGTAATAGAGGAAAAAGGAATATCTCCAATTAAAAACTACACACAAGCATTCTCTGAAACCCCTTTCTGTTCTCTGCATTCAACTAACAGAGTTGAGCCTTACTTTCGAAGGAGCAGTTCTGAAACACTCTTTGTGTAGAAACTGCCAGTGGATATTCGGAGCGCTAAGTGGGTAATAGTCCAAAAAGGAGTATCTTCAACTAAATACTACACAGAAGCATTCTGTGAAACTTCTTTCTGTTCTGTGCATTCAACAAAGAGAGTTGAACCTGACATTTGATTGAGGCGTTCTGAAACACTCTTTCTGTAGAAACTGCAATTGGACATTCTGAACGCTAAGAGGCCTATATTGGGAATAATAATATCTTCAAATAAAAACTACACAGAAGCATTGTTTGAAGCTTATTTCCGATATGTGCATTCAGCTAACAGAATTAAACCATAATTTTGATTGCGCAGTTCCGAACTCTCTTTCTGTAGAAAATGCAAGTGGACATTCGGAGCGCTAAGAGGGCAATAGTGGAAAAAGGAATATATTCAAATATAAACTACACAGTAGCATTCTGTGAAACTTCTTTCTGTTCTGTGCAGTCAACTAACAGGTTTGAAGCTTACTTTTGATTGAGCCGTTCTGAAACACACTTTCTGTAGAAACTGCAATTGGACATTCTAAGCGCTAAGAGGCCTAAATTGGGAAAAAGAATATCTTCAAATAAAAACTACACAGATGCATTCTGTGAAACTTATTTCTGATCTGTAAATTCAGTTAACAGAGCTAAACCATATTTTTGATTGAGCAGTTATGAAACACTCTTTTTGTAGTAAATGCAAGTGGACATTCGGAGCGCTAAGATTGTTATAGAGGAAAATGAATATCTAAAATTAAAAACTACACAGAAGCATTCTCTGAAACCCCTTTCTGTTCTCTGCATTCAACTAACAGAGTTGAGCCTTACTTTTGAAGTAGCAGTTCTGAAACACTCTTTGTGTAGAAACTGCCAGTGGATATTCGGAGCGCTAAGTGGGTAACAGTCCAAAAAGGAGTATCTTCAACTAAATACTACACAGAAGCATTCTGTGAAACTTCTTTCTGTTCTGTGCATTCAACTAAGAGAGTTGAACCTGACATTTGATTGAGGCGTTCTGAAACACTCTTTCTGTAGAAAATGCAATTGGACATTCTGAGCGCTAAGAGGCCTATATTGGGAATAATAATACCTTCAAATAAAAACTACACAGAAGCATTGTTGGAAACTTATTTCCGATATGTGCATTCAGCTAACAGAGTTAAACCATACTTTTGATTGCGCAGTTCAGAACACTCTTTCTGTAGAAAATGCAAGTGGACATTCGGAGCGCTAAGAGAGTAATAGTGGAAAAAGGAATATATTCAAATATAAACTACAAAGAAGCATTCTGTGAAATTACTTTCTGTTCTGTGAATTCAACTACCAGGTTTGAACCTTAATTTTGATTGAGCCGTTCTGAAACACTCTTTCTGTAGAAACTGCAATTGGACATTCTAAGCGCTAAGAGGCCTACATTGGGATAAAGAATATCTTCAAATAAAAACTACACAGATGCATTCTCTGAAACTTATTTCTGATCTGTAAATTCAGTTAACAGAGCTAAACCATATTTTTGATTGAGCAGTTATGAAACACTCTTTTTGTAGAAAATGCAAGTGGACATTCGGAGCGCTAAGATTGTAATAGAGGAATAAGGAATATCTCCAATTAAAAAATACACAGAAGCATTCTCTGAAACCCCTTTCTGTTCTCCGCATTCAACTAACAGAGTTGAGCCTTACTTTCGAAGGAGCAGTTCTGAATCACTCTTTGTGTAGAAACTGCCAGTGGATATTCGGAGCGCTAAGTGGGTAATAGTCCAAAAAGGAGTATCTTCAACTAAATACTACACAGAAGCATTCTGTGAAACTTCTTTCTGTTCTGTGCATTCAACTAAGAGAGTTGAACCTGACATTTGATTGAGGCGTTCTGAAAAACTCTTTCTGTAGAAACTGCAATTGGACATTCTGAGCGCTAAGAGGCCTATATTGGGAATAATAATATCTTCAAATAAAAACTACACAGAAGCATTGTTTGAAACTTATTTCCGATATGTGCATTCAGCTAACAGAGTTAAACCATACTTTTGATTGCGCAGTTCAGAACACTCTTTCTGTAGAAAATGCAAGTGGACATTCGGAGCGCTAAGAGGGTAATAGTGGAAAAAGGAATATATTCAAATATAAACTACACAGAAGCATTCTGTGAAATTTCTTTCTGTTCTGTGCATTCAGCTACCAGGTTTGAACCTTAATTTTGATTGAGCCGTTCTGAAACACTCTTTCTGTAGAAACTGCAATTGGACATGCTAAGCGCTAAGAGGCCTACATTGGGAAAAAGAATATCTTCAAATTAAAACTAGACAGATGCATTCTGTGAAACTTATTTCTGATCTGTAAATTCAGTTAACAGAGCTAAACCATATTTTTGATTGAGCAGTTATGAAACACTCTTTTTGTAGTAAATGCAAGTGGACATTCGGAGCGCTAAGATTGTTATAGAGGAAAATGAATATCTAAAATTAAAAACTACACAGAAGCATTCTCTGAAACCCCTTTCTGTTCTCTGCATTCAACTAACAGAGTTGAGCCTTACTTTTGAAGTAGCAGTTCTGAAACACTCTTTGTGTAGAAACTGCCAGTGGATATTCGGAGCGCTAAGTGGGTAACAGTCCAAAAAGGAGTATCTTCAACTAAATACTACACAGAAGCATTCTGTGAAACTTCTTACTGTTCTGTGCATTCAACTACCAGGTTTGAACCTTAATTTTGATTGAGCCGTTCTGAAACACTCTTTCTGTAGAAACTGCAATTGGACATTCTGAGCGCTAAAAGGCCTATATTGGGAAAAAGAATATCTACAAATAAAAACTACACAGAAGCATTCTGTGAAACATTTTTCTGTTCTGTTCATTCAACTAAAAGAGTTGAACCTTAGTTTTGATTGAGCCGTTCTGAAACACTCTTTCTGTAGAAAATGCAAGTGGAGATTCGGAGCGCTAAGAGGGTAATAGTGGAAAAAGGAATGTCTTCAAATATAAACTACACAGAATCATTCTGTGAAACTTCTTTCTGATCTCTGCATTCAGGTAACAGAGTTAAACCATACATTTGCTTGAGCAGATCTGAACACTCTTTCTGTAGAAAATGCAACTGGACATTTGGAGCGCTAAGAGGGTAGTAGTGCAAAAAGGAATATATTCAAATATAAACTACACAGAAGCACTCTGTGAAACTTCTTTCTGATCTGAGCATTCAGCTAACAGAGTTAAACCATACTTTCGATTGAGCAGTTTTGAAACACTCTGTCTGTAGAAAATGAAACTGGACATTCGTAGCGCTAAGTGGGTAAGAGTGGAAAAAAGAATATGTTCAAACATAACCTACACAGAAGCATTGTATGAAACAGCTTTCTGTTCTGTGCATTCAACTAACAAAGTTGAACCTTACTTTTGATTGAGCCGTTCTGAAACACTCTTTCTGTAGAAACTGCAATTGGACATTCTAAGCGCTAGGAGGCCTACATTGGGAAAAAGAATATCTTCAAATAAAAACTACACAGATACATTCTCTGAAACTTATTTCTGATCTGTAAATTCAGTTAACAGAGCTAAACCATATTTTTGATTGAGCAGTTATGAAACACTCTTTTTGTAGAAAATGCAAGTGGACATTGGGAGCGCTAAGATTGTAATAGAGGAAAAAGGAATATCTCCAATTAAAAACTACACACAAGCATTCTCTGAAACCCCTTTCTGTTCTCTGCATTCAACTAACAGAGTTGAGCCTTACTTTCGAAGGAGCAGTTCTGAAACACTCTTTGTGTAGAAACTGCCAGTGGATATTCGGAGCGCTAAGTGGGTAATAGTCCAAAAAGGAGTATCTTCAACTAAATACTACACAGAAGCATTCTGTGAAACTTCTTTCTGTTCTGTGCATTCAACAAAGAGAGTTGAACCTGACATTTGATTGAGGCGTTCTGAAACACTCTTTCTGTAGAAACTGCAATTGGACATTCTGAACGCTAAGAGGCCTATATTGGGAATAATAATATCTTCAAATAAAAACTACACAGAAGCATTGTTTGAAACTTATTTCCGATATGTGCATTCAGCTAACAGAGTTAAACCATAATTTTGATTGCGCAGTTCCGAACTCTCTTTCTGTAGAAAATGCAAGTGGACATTCGGAGCGCTAAGAGGGCAATAGTGGAAAAAGGAATATATTCAAATATAAACTACACAGTAGCATTCTGTGAAACTTCTTTCTGTTCTGTGCAGTCAACTAACAGGTTTGAAGCTTACTTTTGATTGAGCCGTTCTGAAACACACTTTCTGTAGAAACTGCAATTGGACATTCTAAGCGCTAAGAGGCCTACATTGGGAAAAAGAATATCTTCAAATAAAAACTACACAGATGCATTCTGTGAAACTTATTTCTGATCTGTAAATTCAGTTAACAGAGCTAAACCATATTTTTGATTGAGCAGTTATGAAACACTCTTTTTGTAGTAAATGCAAGTGGACATTCGGAGCGCTAAGATTGTTATAGAGGAAAATGAATATCTAAAATTAAAAACTACACAGAAGCATTCTCTGAAACCCCTTTCTGTTCTCTGCATTCAACTAACAGAGTTGAGCCTTACTTTTGAAGTAGCAGTTCTGAAACACTCTTTGTGTAGAAACTGCCAGTGGATATTCGGAGCGCTAAGTGGGTAACAGTCCAAAAAGGAGTATCTTCAACTAAATACTACACAGAAGCATTCTGTGAAACTTCTTTCTGTTCTGTGCATTCAACTAAGAGAGTTGAACCTGACATTTGATTGAGGCGTTCTGAAACACTCTTTCTGTAGAAAATGCAATTGGACATTCTGAGCGCTAAGAGGCCTATATTGGGAATAATAATACCTTCAAATAAAAACTACACAGAAGCATTGTTGGAAACTTATTTCCGATATGTGCATTCAGCTAACAGAGTTAAACCATACTTTTGATTGCGCAGTTCAGAACACTCTTTCTGTAGAAAATGCAAGTGGACATTCGGAGCGCTAAGAGAGTAATAGTGGAAAAAGGAATATATTCAAATATAAACTACAAAGAAGCATTCTGTGAAATTACTTTCTGTTCTGTGAATTCAACTACCAGGTTTGAACCTTAATTTTGATTGAGCCGTTCTGAAACACTCTTTCTGTAGAAACTGCAATTGGACATTCTAAGCGCTAAGAGGCCTACATTGGGATAAAGAATATCTTCAAATAAAAACTACACAGATGCATTCTCTGAAACTTATTTCTGATCTGTAAATTCAGTTAACAGAGCTAAACCATATTTTTGATTGAGCAGTTATGAAACACTCTTTTTGTAGAAAATGCAAGTGGACATTCGGAGCGCTAAGATTGTAATAGAGGAATAAGGAATATCTCCAATTAAAAAATACACAGAAGCATTCTCTGAAACCCCTTTCTGTTCTCCGCATTCAACTAACAGAGTTGAGCCTTACTTTCGAAGGAGCAGTTCTGAATCACTCTTTGTGTAGAAACTGCCAGTGGATATTCGGAGCGCTAAGTGGGTAATAGTCCAAAAAGGAGTATCTTCAACTAAATACTACACAGAAGCATTCTGTGAAACTTCTTTCTGTTCTGTGCATTCAACTAAGAGAGTTGAACCTGACATTTGATTGAGGCGTTCTGAAAAACTCTTTCTGTAGAAACTGCAATTGGACATTCTGAGCGCTAAGAGGCCTATATTGGGAATAAAAATATCTTCAAATAAAAACTACACAGAAGCATTGTTTGAAACTTATTTCCGATATGTGCATTCAGCTAACAGAGTTAAACCATACTTTTGATTGCGCAGTTCAGAACACTCTTTCTGTAGAAAATGCAAGTGGACATTCGGAGCGCTAAGAGGGTAATAGTGGAAAAAGGAATATATTCAAATATAAACTACACAGAAGCATTCTGTGAAATTTCTTTCTGTTCTGTGCATTCAGCTACCAGGTTTGAACCTTAATTTTGATTGAGCCGTTCTGAAACACTCTTTCTGTAGAAACTGCAATTGGACATTCTGAGCGCTAAGAGGCCTATATTGGGAAAAAGAATATCTACAAATAAAAACTACACAGAAGCATTCCGTGAAATTTCTTTCTGTTCTGTTCATTCAACTAAAAGAGTTGAACCTTAGTTTTGATTGAGCCATTCTGAAACACTCTTTCTGTAGAAAATGCAAGTGGAGATTCGGAGCGCTAAGGGGGTAATAGTGGAAAAAGGAATGTCTTCAAATATAAACTACACAGAATTATTCTGTGAAACTTCTTCCTGATCTGTGCATTCAGGAAACAGAGTTAAAACATACTTTTGATTGAGCAGATCTGAACACTCTTTCTGTAGAAAATGCAACTGGACATTTGGAGCGCTAAGAGGGTAGTAGTGGAAAAAGGAATATATTCAAATATAAACTACACAGAAGCATTCTGTGAAACTTCTTTCTGATCTGAGCATTCAGCTAACAGAGTTAAACCATACTTTTGATTGAGCAGTTTTGAAACACTCTGTCTGTAGAAAATGCAACTGGACATTCGTAGCGCTAAGTGGTAATAGTGGAAAAAAGAATATGTTCAAATATAAACTACACAGAAGTATTGTATGAAACTTCTTTCTGTTCTGTGCATTCAACTAACAGAGTTGAACCTTACTTTTGATTGAGCCGTTCTGAAACACTCTTTCCGTAGAAACTGCAATTGGACATTCTGAGCGCTAAGAGGCCTATATTGGGAAAAATAATATCTTCAAATAAAAACTACACAGAAGCATTGTGTGAAACTTATTTCTGATATGTGCATTCAGCTAACAGAGTTAAACCATACTTTTGATTGCGCAGTTCCGAACACTCTTTCTGTAGAAAATGCAAGTGGACATTCGGAGCGCTAAGAGGGTAATAGTGGAAAAAGGAATATATTGAAATATAAACTACACAGTAGCATTCTGTGAAACTTCTTTCGGTTCTGTGCATTCAACTAACAGATTTGAACCTTACTTTTGATTGAGCCGTTCTGAAACACTCTTTCTGTAGAAACTGCAATTGGACATTCTAAGCGCTAGGAGGCCTACATTGGGAAAAAGAATATCTTCAAATAAAAACTACACAGATACATTCTCTGAAACTTATTTCTGATCTGTAAATTCAGTTAACAGAGCTAAACCATATTTATGATTGAGCAGTTATGAAACACTCTTTTTGTAGAAAATGCAAGTGGACATTGGGAGCGCTAAGATTGTAATAGAGGAAAAAGGAATAACTCCAATTAAAAACTACACAGAAGCATTCTCTGAAACCCCTTTCTGTTCTCCGCATTCAACTAACAGAGTTGAGCCTCACTTTCGAAGGAGCAGTTCTGAAACACTCTTTGTGTAGAAACTGCCAGTGGATATTCGGAGCGCTAAGTGGGTAATAGTTCAAAAAAGAGTATCTTCAACTAAATACTACACAGAAGCATTCTGTGAAACTTCTTTCTGTTCTGTGCATTCAACTAAGAGAGTTGAACCTGACATTTGATTGAGGCGTTCTGAAACACTCTTTCTGTAGAAACTGCAATTGGACATTCTGAGCGCTAAGAGGCCTATATTGGGAATAATAATATCTTCAAATAAAAACTACACAGAAGCATTGTTTGAAACTTATTTCCCAGATGTGCATTCAGCAAACAGAGTTAAACCATACTTTTGATTGCGCAGTTCAGAACACTCTTTCTGTAGAAAATGCAAGTGGACATTCGGAGCGCTAAGAGGGTAATAGTGGAAAAAGGAATATACTCAAATATAAACTACACAGAAGCATTCTGTGAAATTACTTTCTGTTCTGTGAATTCAACTACCAGGTTTGAACCTTAATTTTGATGGAGCCGTTCTGAAACACTCTTTCTGTAGAAACTGCAATTGGACATTCTGAGCGCTAAGAGGCCTATATTGGGAAAAAGAATATCTACAAATAAAAACTACACAGAAGCATTCTGTGAACCTACTTTCTGTTCTGTTCATTCAACTAAAAGAGTTGAACCTTAGTTTTGATTGATCCGTTCTGAAACACTCTTTCTGTAGAAAATGCAAGTGGAGATTCGGAGCGCTAAGAGGGTAATAGTGGAAAAAGGAATGTCTTCAAATATAAACTACACAGAATCATTTCGTGAAACTTCTTTCTGATCTGTGCATTCAGCTAAAAGAGTTAAACTATACTTTTTATTGAGCAGATCTGAACACTCTTTCTGTAGAAAATGCAACTGGACATTTGGAGCGCTAAGAGGGTAGTAGTGGAAAAAGGAATATATTCAAATATAAACTACACAGAAGCATTCTGTGAAACTTCCTTCTGATCTGAGCATTCAGCTAACAGAGTTAAACCATACTTTTGATTGAGCAGTTTTGAAACACTCTGTCTGTAGAAAATGCAACTGGAGATTCGTAGCGCTAAGTGGGTAATAGTGGAAAAAATAATATGTTCAAATATAAACTACACAGAAGCATTGTATGAAACTTCTTTCTGTTCTGTGCATTCAACTAACAGAGTTGAACCTTACTTTTGATTGAGCCGTTCTGAAACACCCTTTCCGTAGAAACTGCAATTGGACATTCTGAGCGCTAAGAGGCCTATATTGGGAAAAATAATATCTTCAAATAAAAACTACACAGAAGCATTGTGTGAAACTTATTTCTGATATGTGCATTCAGCTAACAGAGTTAAACCATACTTTTGATTGCGAGGTTCCGAACACTATTTCTGTAGAAAATGCAAGTGGACATTCGGAGCGCTAAGAGGGTAATAGTGGAAAAAGGAATATATTCAAATATAAACTACACAGTAGCATTCTGTGAAACTTCTTTCTGTTCTGTGCATTCAACTAACAGAGTTGAACCTTACTTTTGATTGAGCCGTTCTGAAACACTCTTTCTGTAGAAATTGCAATTGGACATTCTAAGCGCTAAGAGGCCTACATTGGGATAAAGAATATCTTCAAATAAAAACTACACAGATACATTCTCTGAAACTTATTTCTGATCTGTAAATTCAGTTAACAGAGCTAAACCATATTTTTGATTGAGCAGTTATGAAACTCTCTTTTTGTAGAAAATGCAAGTGGACATTCGGAGCGCTAAGATTGTAATAGAGGAAAAAGGAATATCTCCAATTAAAAACTACACAGAAGCATTCTCTGAAACCCCTTTCTGTTCTCCGCATTCAAGTAACAGAGTTGAGCCTTACTTTCGAAGGTGCAGTTCTGAAACACACTTTGTGTAGAATCTGCCAGTGGATATTCGGAGCGCTAAGTGGGTAATAGTCCAAAAAGGAGTAACTTCAACTAAATACTACACGGAGGCATTCTGTGAAACTACTTTCTGTTCTGTGCATTCAACTAAGAGAGTTGAACCTGACATTTGATTGAGGCGTTCTGAAACACTCTTTCTGTAGAAACTGCAATTGGACATTCTGAGCGCTGAGAGGCCTATATTGGGAATAATAATATCTTCAAATAAAAACTAAACAGAAGCATTGTTTGAAACTTATTTCTGATATGGGCATTCAGCTAACAGAGTTACACCATACTTTTGATTGCTCAGTTCAGAACACTATTTCTGTAGAAAATGTAAGTGGACATTCGGAGCGCTAAGAGTGTAATATTGGAAAAAGGAATATATTCAAATATAAACTACACAGAAGCATTCTGTGAAACTCCTTTCTGTTCAGTGCATTCAACTACCAAGGTTGAACTTTAATTTTGATTGAGCCGTTCTGAAACACTCTTTCTGTAGAAACTGCAATTGGACATTCTGAGCACTAAGAGGCCTATATTGGGAAAAAGAATATCTACAAATAAAAACTACACAGAAGCATTCTGTGAAACTTCTTTCTGTTCTGTTCATTCAACTAAAAGAGTTGAACCTTAGTTTTGATTGAGCCGTTCTGAAACACTCTTTCTGTAGAAAATGCAAGTGGAGATTCTGAGCGCTAAGAGGGTAATAGTGGAATAAGGAATGTCTTCAAATATAAACTACACAGAATCATTCTGTGAAACTTCTTTCTGATCTGTGCATTCAGGTAACAGAGTTAAACCATATATTTGATTGAGCAGATCTGAACACTCTTTCTGTAGAAAATGCAACTGGACATTTGGAGCGCTAAGTGGGTAGTAGTGGAAAAAGGAATATATTCAAATATAAACTACACAGAAGCATTCTGTGAAACTTCTTTCTGATCTGAGCATCAGCTAACAGACTTAAACCATACTTTTGACTGAGCAATTTTGAAACACTCTGTCTGTAGAAAATGCAACTGGACATTCGTAGCGCTAAGTGGGTAATAGTGGAAAAAATAATATGTTGAAATATAAACTACACGGAAGCATTGTATGAAACTTCTCTCTGTTCTGTGCATTCAACTAACAGAGTTGAACCTTACGTTTGATTGAGCCGTTCTGAAACACTCTTTCCGTAGAAACTGCAATTGGACATCCTGAGCGCTAAGAGGCCTATATTGGGAAAAATAATATCTTCAAATAAAAACTACACAGAAGCATTGTGTGAAACTTATTTCTGATATGTGCATTCAGCTAACAGAGTTAAACCATACTTTTGATTGCGCAGTTCCGAACACTCTTTCTGTAGAAAATGCAAGTGGACATTCGGAGCGCTAAGAGGGTAATAGTGGAAAAAGGAATATATTCAAATATAAACTACACAGTAGCATTCTGTGAAACTTCTTTCTGTTCTGTGCATTCAACTAACAGATTTGAACCTTAATTTTGATTGAGCCGTTCTGAAACACTCTTTCTGTAGAAACTGCAATTGGACATTCTAAACGCTAAGTGGCCTACATTGGGATAAAGAATATATTCAAATAAAAACTACACAGATGCATTCTCTGAAACTTATTTCTGATCTGTAAATTCAGTTAACAGAGCTAAACCATATTTTTGATTGAGCAGTTATGAAACACTCTTTTTGTAGAAAATGCAAGTGGACATTCGGAGCGCTAAGATTGTAATAGAGGAGAAAGGAATATCTCCAATTAAAAAATACACAGAAGCATTCTCTGAAACCCCTTTCTGTTCTCCGCATTCAACTAACAGAGTTGAGACTTACTTTCGAAGGAGCAGTTCTGAAACACTCATTGTGTAGAAACTGCCAGTGGATATTCGGAGCGCTAAGTGGGTAATAGTCCAAAAAGGAGTATCTTCAACTAAATACTACACAGAAGCATTCTGTGAAAATTCTTTCTGTTCTGTGCATTCAACTAAGAGAGTTGAACCTGACATTTGATTGAGGCGTTCTGAAACACTCTTTCTGTAGAAACTGCAATTGGACATTTTGAGCGCTAAGAGGCCTATATTGGGAATAATAATATCTTCAAATAAAAAATTCACAGAAGCATTGTTTGAAACTTATTTCTGATATGTGCATTCAGCTAACAGAGTTAAACCATACTTTTGATTGCGCAGTTCAGAACACTCTTTCTGTAGAAAATGCAAGTGGACATTCAGAGCGCTAAGAGTGTAATAGTGGAAAAAGGAATATATTCAAATATAAACTACACAGAAGCATTCTGTGAAACTTCTTACTGTTCTGTGCATTCAACTACCAGGTTTGAACCTTAATTTTGATTGAGCCGTTCTGAAACACTCTTTCTGTAGAAACTGCAATTGGACATTCTGAGCGCTAAAAGGCCTATATTGGGAAAAAGAATATCTACAAATAAAAACTACACAGAAGCATTCTGTGAAACTTTTTTCTGTTCTGTTCTTTCAACTAAAAGAGTTGAACATTAGTTTTGATTGCGCCATTCTGAAACACTCTTTCTATAGAAAATGCAAGTGGAGATTCGGAGCGCTAAGAGGGTAATAGTGGAAAAAGGAATGTCTTCAAATATAAACTACACCGAATCATTCTGTGAAACTTCTTTCTGATCTCTGCATTCAGGTAACAGAGTTAAACCATACTTTTGCTTGAGCAGATCTGAACACTCTTTCTGTAGAAAATGCAACTGGACATTTGGAGCGCTAAGAGGGTAGTAGTGCAAAAAGGAATATATTCAAATATAAACTACACAGAAGCATTCTGTGAAACTTCTTTCTGATCTGAGCATTCAGCTAACAGAGTTAAACCATACTTTTGATTGAGCAGTTTTGAAACACTCTGTCTGTAGAAAATGCAACTGGACATTCGTAGCGCTAAGTGGGTAATAGTGGAAAAAAGAATATGTTCAAATATAAACTACACAGAAGCATTGTATGAAACTTCTTTCTGTTCTGTGCATTCAACTAACAGAGTTGAACCTTACTTTTGATTGAGCCATTCTGAAACACTCTTTCCATAGAAACTGCAATTGGACATTCTGAGCGCTAAGAGGCCTATATTGGGAAAAATAATATCTTCAAATAAAAACTACACAGAAGCATTATGTGAAACTTATTTCTGATATGTGCATTCAGCTAACAGAGTTAAACCATACTTTTGATTGCTTAGTTCCGAACACTCTTTCTGTAGTAAATGCAAGTGGACATTCGGAGCGCTAAGAGGGTAATAGTGGAAAAAGGAATATATTCAAATATAAACTACACAGTAGCATTCTGTGAAACTTCTTTCTGTTCTGTGCATTCAACTAGCAGAGTTGAACCTTACTTTTGATTGAGCCGTTCTGAAATACTCTTTCTGTAGAAACTGCAATTGGACATTCTAAGCGCTAAGAGGCCTACATTGGGAAAAAGAATATCTACAAATAAAAACTACACAGAAGCATTCTGTGAAACTTCTTTCTGTTCTGTTCATTCAACTAAAAGTGTTGAACCTTAGTTTTGATTGAGCCGTTCTGAAACTCTCTTTCTGTAGAAAATGCAAGTGGACATTCGGAGCGCTAAGAGGGTAATAGTGGAAAAAGGATTATATTCAAATATAAACTACACAGTAGCATTCTGTGAAACTTCTTTCTGTTCTGTGCATTCAACTAACAGAGTTGAACCTTACTTTTGATTCAGCCGTTCTGAAACACTCTTTCTGTAGAAACTGCAATTGGACATTCTAAGCGCTAAGGGGCATACATTGGGAAAAAGAATATCTTCATATAAAAACTACACAGATGCATTCTGTGAAACTTATTTCTGATCTGTAAATTCAGTTAACAGAGCTAAACCATATTTTTGATTGAGCAGTTATGAAACACTCTTTTTGTTGAAAATACAAGTCTACATTCGGAGCGCTAAGATTGTAATAGAGGAAAAAGGAATATCTCCAATTAAAAACTACACAGAAGCATTCTCTGAAACCCCTTTCTCTTCTCCGCATTGAACTAATAGATTTGAGCCTTACTTTTGAAGGAGCAGTTCTGAAACATTCTTTTTGTAGAAACTGCCAGTGGATATTCGGAGCGCTAAGTGGGTAATATTCCAAAAAGGAGTATCTTCAACTAAATACTACACAGAAGCATTCTGTGAAACTTCTTTCTGTTCTGTGCATTCAACTAAGAGAGTTGAACCTTACATTTGATTGAGCCGTTCTGAAACACTGTTTCTGTAGAAACTGCAATTGGACATTCTGAGCGCTAAGAGGCCTATATTGGGAAAAAGAATATCTACAAATAAAAACTACACAGAAGTATTCTGTGAAACTTCTTTCTGTTCTGTTCATTCAACTAAAAGAGTTGAACCTTAGTTTTGATTGAGCCGTTCTCAAACACTCTTTCTGTAGGAAATGCAAGTGGAGATTCGGAGGGCTAAGAGGGTAATAGTGGAAAAAGGAATGTCTTCAAATATAAACTACACAGAATCATTCTGTGAAACTTCTTTCTGATCTCTGCATTCAGGTAACAGAGTTAAACCATACTTTTGCTTGAGCAGATCTGAACACTCTTTCTGTAGAAAATGCAACTGGACATTTGGAGCGCTAAGAGGGTAGTAGTGCAAAAAGGAATATATTCAAATATAAACTACACAGAAGCATTCTGTGAAACTTCTTTCTGATCTGAGCATTCAGCTAACAGAGTTAAACCATACTTTTGATTGAGCAGTTTTGAAACACTCTGTCTGTAGAAAATGCAACTGGACATTCGTAGCGCTAAGTGGGTAATAGTGGAAAAAAGAATATGTTCAAATATAAACTACACAGAAGCATTGTATGAAACTACTTTCTGTTCTGTGCATTCAACTAACAGAGTTGAACCTTACATTTGATTGAGCCATTCTGAAACACTCTTTCCATAGAAACTGCAATTGGACATTCTGAGCACTAAGAGGCCTATATTGGGAAAAATAATATCTTCAAATAAAAACTACACAGAAGCATTATGTGAAACTTATTTCTGATATGTGCATTCAGCTAACAGAGTTAAACCATACTTTTGATTGCGTAGTTCCGAACAATCTTTCTGTAGAAAATGCAAGTGGACATTCCGAGCGCTAAGAGGGTAATAGTGGTAAAAGGAATATATTCAAATATAAACTACACAGTAGCATTCTGTGAAACTTCTTTCTGTTCTGTGCATTCAACTAACAGAGTTGAACCTTACTTTTGATTGAGCCGTTCTGAAATACTCTTTCTGTAGAAACTGCAATTGGACATTCTAAGCGCTAAGAGGCCTACATTGGGAAAAAGAATATCTACAAATAAAAACTACACAGAAGCATTCTGTGAAACTTCTTTCTGTTCTGTTCATTCAACTAAAAGAGTTGAACCTTAGTTTTGATTGAGCCGTTCTGAAACTCTCTTTCTGTAGAAAATGCAAGTGGACATTCGGAGCGCTAAGAGGGTAATAGTGGAAAAAGGATTATATTCAAATATAAACTACACAGTAGCATTCTGTGAAACTTCTTTCTGTTCTGTGCATTCAACTAACAGAGTTGAACCTTTCTTTTGATTCAGCCGTTCTGAAACACTCTTTCTGTAGAAACTGCAATTGGACATTCTAAGCGCTAAGGGACCTACATTGGGAAAAAGAATATCTTCATATAAAAACTACACAGATGCATTCTGTGAAACTTATTTCTGATCTGTAAATTCAGTTAACAGAGCTAAACCATATTTTTGATTGAGCAGTTATGAAACACTCCTTTTGTAGAAAATGCAAGTCTACATTCGGAGCGCTAAGATTGTAATAGAGGAAAAAGGAATATCTCCAATTAAAAACTACACAGAAGCATTCTCTGAAACCCCTTTCTCTTCTCTGCATTCAACTAATAGAGTTGAGCCTTACTTTTGAAGGAGCAGTTCTGAAACATTCTTTTTGTAGAAACTGCCAGTGGATATTCGGAGCGCTAAGTGGGTAATATTCCAAAAAGGAGTATCTTCAACTAAATACTACACAGAAGCATTCTGTGAAACTTCTTTCTGTTCTGTGCATTCAACTAAGAGAGTTGAACCTTACATTTGATTGAGCCGTTCTGAAACACTGTTTCTGTAGAAACTGCAATTGGACATTCTGAGCGCTAAGAGGCCTATATTGGGAAAAAGAATATCTACAAATAAAAACTACACAGAAGTATTCTGTGAAACTTCTTTCTGTTCTGTTCATTCAACTAAAAGAGTTGAACCTTAGTTTTGATTGAGCCGTTCTCAAACACTCTTTCTGTAGGAAATGCAAGTGGAGATTCGGAGCGCTAAGAGGGTAATAGTGGAAAAAGGAATGTCTTCAAATATAAACTACACAGAATCATTCTGTGAAACTTGTTTCTGATCTGTGCATTCAGCTAACAGTGTTAAACCATATTTTTGATTGAGCAGATCTGAACACTCTTTCTGTAGAAAATGCAACTGGACATTTGGAGCGCTCAGAGGGTAGTAGTGGAAAAAGGAATATATTCAAATATAAACTACACAGAAGCATTCTGTGAAACTTCTTTCTGATCTGAGCATTCAGCTAACAGAGTTAACACATACTTTTGATTGAGCAGTTTTGAAACACTCTGTCTGTAGAAAATGCAACTGGACATTCGTAGCGCTAAGTGGGTAATAGTGGAAAAAAGAATATGTTCAAATATAAACTACACAGAAGCATTGTATGAAACTTCTTTCTGTTCTGTGCATTCAACTAACAGAGTTGAACCTTACTTTTGATTGAGCCGTTCTGAAACACTCTTTCTGTAGAAACTGCAATTGGACATTCTGAGCGCTAAGAGGCCTATATTGGGAAAAATAATATCTTCAAATAAAAACTATACAGAAGCATTGTGTGAAACTTATTTCTGATATGTGCATTCAGCTAACAGAGTTAAACCATACTTTTGATTGCGCAGTTCCGAACAGTCTTTCTGTAGAAAATGCACGTGGACATTCGGAGCGCTAAGAGGGAAATAATGTAAAAAGGTATATATTCAAATATAAACTACACAGTAGCATTCTGTGAAACTTCTTTCTGTTCTGTGCATTCAACTAATAGAGTTGAACCTTACGTTTGATTGAGCCGTTCTGAAACACTATTTCTGTAGAAATTGCAATTTATCCTTCTAAGCGCTAAGAGGCCTACATTGGGAAAAAGAACATCTTCAAATAAAAACTACACAGATGCATTCTGTGAAACTTATTTCCGATCTTTAAATTCGGTTAACTGAGCTAAACTATATTTTTGATTGAGCAGTTATGAAACACTCTTTTTGTAGAAAATGCAAGTGGACATTCGGAGCGCTAAGATTATAATAGAGGAAAAAGGAATATCTCCAATTAAAAACTACACAGAAGGATTCTCTGAAACCGCTTTCTGTTCTCCGCATTCAACTAACAGATTTGAGCCTTACTTTTGAAGGAGCAGTTGTGAAACACTCTTTGTGTAGAAACTGCCAGTGGATATTCGGAGCGCTAAGTGGGTAATAGTCCAAAAAGGAGTATCTTCAACTAAATACTACACAGAAGCATTCTGTGAAACTTCTTTCTGTTCTGTGCATTCAACTCAGAGAGTTGAACCTTACATTTGACTGAGCCTTTCTGAAACACTCTTTCTGTAGAAATTGAAATTGGACATTCTGAGCGCTAAGAGGCCTATATTGGGAAAATTATATCTTCAAATAAAAACTACACAGAAGCATATTTGAATCTTATTTCTGATATGTGCATTCAGCTAACAGAGTTAAACCATACTTTTGATTGCGCAGTTCAGAACACTCTTTCTGTAGAAAATGCAAGTGTACAATCGGAGCGCTAAGAGGGTAATAGTTTAAAAAGGAATATATTCAAATATAAAATACACAGAAACATTCTGTGAAACTTCTTTCTTTTCTGTGCATTCAACTACCAGGGTTGAAGCTTAATTTTGATTGAGCCGCTCTGAAACACTCTTTCTGTAGAAACTGCAATTGGACATTCTGAGCGCTAAGAGGCCTATATTGGGAAAAATAATATCTACAAATAAAAACTACACAGAAGCATTCTGTGAAACTTCTTTCTCTTCTGTTCATTCAACTAAAAGAGTTGAACATTAGTTTTGATTGAGCCGTTCTGAAACACTCTTTCTGTAGAAAATACAAGTGGAGATTCGGAGCGCTAAGAGGGTAATAGTGGAAAAAGGAATGTCTTCAAATATAAACTACACAGAATCATTCTGTAAAACTTCTTTCTGATCTGTGCATTCAGCTAACAGAGTTAAATCATACTTTTGATTGAGCAGATCTGAACACTCTTTCTGTAGAAAATGCAACTGGACATTTGGAGCGCTCAGAGGGTAGTAGTGGAAAAAGGAATTTATTCAAATATAAACTACACAGAAGCACTCTGTGAAACTTCTTTCTGATCTGAGCATTCAGCTAAGAGAGTTAAACCATACTTTCGATTGAGCAGTTTTGAAACACTCTGTCTGTAGAAAATGAAACTGGACATTCGTAGCGCTAAGTGGGTAATAGTGGAAAAAAGAATATGTTCAAACATAACCTACACAGAAGCATTGTATGAAACAGCTTTCTGTTCTGTGCATTCAACTAACAGAGTTGAACCTTACTTTTGATTGAACCGTTCTGAAACACTCTTTCTGTAGAAACTGCAATTGGACATTCTGAGCGCTAAGAGGCCTCTATTGGAAAAAATAATATCTTCCAATAAAAACTACACAGAAGCATTGTGTGAAACTTATTTCTGATATGTTCATTAAGCTAACAGAGTTAAACCATACTTTTGATTGCGCAGTTCTGAACACTCTTTCTGTAGAAAATGCAAGTGGACATTCGGAGCGCTAAGAGGGTAATAGTGGAAAAAGGAATATATTCAAATATAAACTACACAGTAGCATTCTGTGAAAATTCTTTCTGTTCTGTGCATTCAACTAACAGTGTTGAACCTTACTTTTGATTGAGCCGTTCTGAAACACTCTTTCTGTAGAAACTGCAATTGGACATGCTAAGCGCTAAGAGGCCTACATTGGGAAAAAGAATATCTTCAAATAAAAACTACACAGATGCATTCTGTGAAACTTATTTCTGATCTGTAAATTCAGTTAACAGAGATAAAATATATTTTTGATTGAGCAGTTATGAAACACTCTTTTTGTAGAAAATGCAAGTGGAGATTCGGAGCGCTAAGAGGGTAATAGTGGAAAAAGGAATGTCTTCAAATATAAACTACACAGAATCATTCGGTGAAACTTCTTTCTGATCTGTGCATTCAGCTAACAGAGTTAAACCATACTTTTGATTGAGCAGATCTGAACACTCTTTCTGTAGAAAATGCAACTGGACATTTGGAGCGCTAAGAGCGTAGTAGTGGAAAAAGGAATATATTCAAATATAAACTACACAGAAGCATTCTGTGAAACTTCTTTCTGATCTGAGCATTCAGCTAACAGAGTTAAACCATACTTTTGATTGAGCAGTTTTGAAACACTCTGTCTGTAGAAAATGCAACTGGACATTCGTAGCGCTAAGTGGGTAATAGTGGAAAAAAGAATATGTTCAAATATAAACTACACAGAAGCATTGTATGAAACTTCTTTCTGTTCTGTGCATTCAACTAACAGAGTTGAACCTTACTTTTGATTGAGCCATTCTGAAACACTCTTTCTGTAGAAACTGCAATTGGACATTCTGATCGCTAGGAGGCCTATATTGGGAAAAAAAATGTCTACAAATAAAAACTACACAGAAGAATTGTGTGAAACTTCTTTCTGTTCTGTTTGTTCAACTAAAAGAGTTGAACCTTAGTTTTGATTGAGCCGTTCTGAAACACTCTTTCTGTAGAAAATGCAAGTGGAGATTCGGAGCGCTAAGAGGGTAATAGTGGAAAAAGGAATGTCTCCAAATATAAACTACACAGAATCATTCTGTGAAACTTCTTTCTGATCTGTGCATTCAGCTAACAGAATTAAACCATACTTTTGATTGAGCAGATCTGAACACTCTTTCTGTAGAAAATGCAACTGGACATTTGGAGCGCTAAGAGAGTAGTAGTGGAAAAAGGAATATATTCAAATATAAACTACACAGAAGCATTCTGTGAAACTTCTTTCTGATCTGAGCATTCAGCTAACAGAGTTAAACCATACTTTTGATTGAGCAGTTTTGAAACACTCTGTCTGTAGAAAATGCAACTGGACATTTGTAGCGCTAAGTGGGTAATAGTGGAAAAAAGAATATGTTCAAATATAAACTACACAGAAGCATTGTATGAAACTTCTTTCTGTTCTGTGCATTCAACTAACAGAGTTGAACCTTACTTTTGATTGAGCCTTTCTGAAACAATCTTTCTGTAGAAACTGCAATTGGACATTCTGAGCGCTAAGAGGCCTCTATTGGAAAAAATAATATCTTCAAATAAAAACTACACAGAAGCATTGTGTGAAACTTATTTCTGATATGTTCATTAAGCTAACAGAGTTAAACCATACTTTTGATTGCGCAGTTCTGAACACTCTTTCTGTAGAAAATGCAAGTGGACATTCGGAGCGCTAAGAGGGTAATAGTGGAAAAAGGAATATATTCAAATATAAACTACACAGTAGCATTCTGTGAAAATTCTTTCTGTTCTGTGCATTCAACTAACAGTGTTGAACCTTACTTTTGATTGAGCCGTTCTGAAACACTCTTTCTGTAGAAACTGCAATTGGACATGCTAAGCGCTAAGAGGCCTACATTGGGAAAAAGAATATCTTCAAATAAAAACTACACAGATGCATTCTCTGAAACTTATTTCTGAACTGTAAATTCAGTTAACAGAGATAAAACATATTTTTGATTGAGCAGTTATGAAACACTTTTTTGTAGAAAATGCAAGTGGAGATTCGGAGCGCTAAGAGGGTATTAGTGGAAAAAGGAATGTCTTCAAATATAAACTACACAGAATCATTCGGTGAAACTTCTTTCTGATCTGTGCATTCAGCTAACAGAGTTAAACCATACTTTTGATTGAGCAGATCTGAACACTCTTTCTGTAGAAAATGCAACTGGACATTTGGAGCGCTAAGAGCGTAGTAGTGGAAAAAGTAATATATTCAAATATAAACTAAACAGAAGCATTCTGTGAAATTTCTTTCTGATCTGAGCATGCAGCTAACAGAGTTAAACCATACTTTTGATTGAGCAGTTTTGAAACACTCTGTCTAGAAAATGCAACTGGACATTCGTAGCGCTAAGTGGGTAATAGTGGAAAAAAGAATATGTTCAAATATAAACTACACAGAAGCATTGTATGAAACTTCTTTCTGTTCTGTGCATTCAACTAACAGAGTTGAACCTTACTTTTGATTGAGCCTTTCTGAAACACTCTTCCTGTAGAAACTGCAATTGGACATTCTGAGCGCTAGGAGGCCTATATTGGGAAAAAGAATGTCTACAAATAAAAACTACACAGAAGAATTGTGTGAAACTTCTTTCTGTTCTGTTTGTTCAACTAAAAGAGTTGAACCTTAGTTTTGATTGAGCCGTTCTGAAACACTCTTTCTGTAGAAAATGCAAGTGGAGATTCGGAGCGCTAAGAGGGTAATAGTGGAAAAAGGAATGTCTCCAAATATAAACTACACAGAATCATTCTGTGAAACTTCTTTCTGATCTGTGCATTCAGCTAACAGAGTTAAACCATACTTTTGATTGAGCAGATCTGAACACTCTTTCTGTAGAAAATGCAACTGGACATTTGGAGCGCTAAGAGAGTAGTAGTGGAAAAAGGAATATATTCAAATATAAACTACACAGAAGCATTCTGTGAAACTTCTTTCTGATCTGAGCATTCAGCTAACAGAGTTAAACCATACTTTTGATTGATCAGTTTTGAAACACTCTGTCTGTAGAAAATGCAACTGGACATTCGTAGCGCTAAGTGGGTAATAGTGAAAAAAAGAATATGTTCAAATATAAACTACACAGAAGCATTGTATGAAACTTCTTTCTGTTCTGTGCATTCAACTAACAGAGTTGAACCTTACTTTTGATTGAGCCTTTCTGAAACAATCTTTCTGTAGAAACTGCAATTGGACATTCTGAGCGCTAAGAGGCCTCTATTGGAAAAAATAATATCTTCAAATAAAAACTACACAGAAGCATTGTGTGAAACTTATTTCTGATATGTTCAGTAAGCTAACAGAGTTAAACCATACTTTTGTTTGCGCAGTTCTGAACACTCTTTCTGTAGAAAATGCAAGTGGACATTCGGAGCGCTAAGAGGGTAATAGTGGAAAAAGGAATATATTCAAATATAAACTACACAGTAGCATTCTGTGAAAATTCTTTCTGTTCTGTGCATTCAACTAACAGTGTTGAACCTTACTTTTGATTGAGCCGTCCTGAAACACTCTTTCTGTAGAAACTGCAATTGGACATTCTAAGCTCTAAGAGGCCTACCTTGGGAAAAAGAATATCTTCAAATAAAAACTACACAGATGCATTCTGTGAAACTTATTTCTGATCTGTAAATTCAGTTAACAGAGCTAAACCATATTTTTGATTGAGCAGTTATGAAACACTCTTTTTGTTGAAAATACAAGTCTACATTCGGAGCGCTAAGATTGTAATAGAAGAAAAAGGAATATCTCCAATTAAAAACTACACAGAAGCATTCTCTGAAACCCCTTTCTCTTCTCCGCATTCAACTAATAGATTTGAGCCTTACTTTTGAAGGAGCAGTTCTGAAACATTCTTTTTGTAGAAACTGCCAGTGGATATTCGGAGCGCTAAGTGGGTAATATTCCAAAAAGGAGTATCTTCAACTAAATACTACACAGAAGCATTCTGTGAAACTTCTTTCTGTTCTGTGCATTCAACTAAGAGAGTTGAACCTTACATTTGATTGAGCCGTTCTGAAACACTGTTTCTGTAGAAACTGCAATTGGACATTCTGAGCGCTAAGAGGCCTATATTGGGAAAAAGAATATCTACAAATAAAAACTACACAGAAGTATTCTGTGAAACTTCTTTCTGTTCTGTTCATTCAACTAAAAGAGTTGAACCTTAGTTTTGATTGAGCCGTTCTCAAACACTCTTTCTGTAGGAAATGCAAGTGGAGATTCGGAGCGCTAAGAGGGTAATAGTGGAAAAAGGAATGTCTTCAAATATAAACTACACAGAATCATTCTGTGAAACTTCTTTCTGATCTCTGCATTCAGGTAACAGAGTTAAACCATACTTTTGCTTGAGCAGATCTGAACACTCTTTCTGTAGAAAATGCAACTGGACATTTGGAGCGCTAAGAGGGTAGTAGTGCAAAAAGGAATATATTCAAATATAAACTACACATAAGCATTCTGTGAAACTTCTTTCTGATCTGAGCATTCAGCTAACAGAGTTAAACCATACTTTTGATTGAGCAGTTTTGAAACACTCTGTCTGTAGAAAATGCAACTGGACATTCGTAGCGCTAAGTGGGTAATAGTGGAAAAAAGAATATGTTCAAATATAAACTACACAGAAGCATTGTATGAAACTACTTTCTGTTCTGTGCATTCAACTAACAG
Organism: Symphalangus syndactylus; assembly: GCF_028878055.3. Classification (NCBI taxonomy): domain Eukaryota; kingdom Metazoa; phylum Chordata; class Mammalia; order Primates; family Hylobatidae; genus Symphalangus; species Symphalangus syndactylus. The sequence goes on along the minus strand of NC_072447.2, from coordinate 12,629,451 downwards.
AGTTGAACCTTACTTTTGATTGAGCCATTCTGAAACACTCTTTCCATAGAAACTGCAATTGGACATTCTGAGCGCTAAGAGGCCTATATTGGGAAAAATAATATCTTCAAATAAAAACTACACAGAAGCATTATGTGAAACTTATTTCTGATATGTGCATTCAGCTAACAGAGTTAAACCATACTTTTGATTGCACAGTTCTGAACACTCTTTCTGTAGAAAAGGCAAGTGGACATTCGGAGCGCTAAGAGGGTAATAGTGGAAAAAGGAATATATTCAAATATAAACTACACAGTAGCATTCTGTGAAACTTTTTCTGTTCTGTGCATTCAACTAACAGAGTTGAACCTTACTTTTGATTGAGCCGTTCTGAAATACTCTTTCTGTATAAACTGCAATTGGACATTCTAAGCGCTAAGAGGCCTACATTGGGAAAAAGAATATCTACAAATAAAAACTACACAGAAGCATTCTGTGAAACTTCTTTCTGTTCTGTTCATTCAACTAAAAGAGTTGAACCTTAGTTTTGATTGAGCCGTTCTGAAACTCTCTTTCTGTAGAAAATGCAAGTGGACATTTGGAGCGCTAAGAGGGTAATAGTGGAAAAAGGATTATATTCAAATATAAACTACACAGTAGCATTCTGTGAAACTTCTTTCTGTTCTGTGCATTCAACTAACAGAGTTGAACCTTTCTTTTGATTCAGCCGTTCTGAAACACTCTTTCTGTAGAAACTGCAATTGGACATTCTAAGCGCTAAGGGACCTACATTGGGAAAAAGAATATCTTCATATAAAAACTACACAGATGCATTCTGTGAAACTTATTTCTGATCTGTAAATTCAGTTAACAGAGCTAAACCATATTTTTGATTGAGCAGTTATGAAACACTCTTTTTGTAGAAAATGCAAGTCTACATTCGGAGCGCTAAGATTGTAATAGAGGAAAAAGGAATATCTCCAATTAAAAACTACACAGAAGCATTCTCTGAAACCCCTTTCTCTTCTCCGCATTCAACTAATAGAGTTGAGCCTTACTTTTGAAGGAGCAGTTCTGAAACATTCTTTTTGTAGAAACTGCCAGTGGATATTCGGGGCGCTAAGTGGGTAATATTCCAAAAAGGAGTATCTTCAACTAAATACTACACAGAAGCATTCTGTGAAACTTCTTTCTGTTCTGTGCATTCAACTAAGAGAGTTGAACCTTACATTTGATTGAGCCGTTCTGAAACACTGTTTCTGTAGAAACTGCAATTGGACATTCTGAGCGCTAAGAGGCCTATATTGGGAAAAAGAATATCTACAAATAAAAACTACACAGAAGTATTCTGTGAAACTTCTTTCTGTTCTGTTCATTCAACTAAAAGAGTTGAACCTGAGTTTTGATTGAGCCGTTCTCAAACACTCTTTCTGTAGGAAATGCAAGTGGAGATTCGGAGCGCTAAGAGGGTAATAGTGGAAAAAGGAATGTCTTCAAATATAAACTACACAGAATCATTCTGTGAAACTTGTTTCTGATCTGTGCATTCAGCTAACAGTGTTAAACCATATTTTTGATTGAGCAGATCTGAACACTCTTTCTGTAGAAAATGCAACTGGACATTTGGAGCGCTAAGAGGGTAGTAGTGGAAAAAGGAATATATTCAAATATAAACTACACAGAAGCATTCTGTGAAACTTCTTTCTGATCTGAGCATTCAGCTAACAGAGTTAACACATACTTTTGATTGAGCAGTTTTGAAACACTCTGTCTGTAGAAAATGCAACTGGACATTCGTAGCGCTAAGTGGGTAATAGTGGAAAAAAGAATATGTTCAAATATAAACTACACAGAAGCATTGTATGAAACTTCTTTCTGTTCTGTGCATTCAACTAACAGAGTTGAACCTTACTTTTGATTGAGCCGTTCTGAAACACTCTTTCTGTAGAAACTGCAATTGGACATTCTGAGCGCTAAGAGGCCTATATTGGGAAAAATAATATCTTCAAATAAAAACTATACAGAAGCATTGTGTGAAACTTATTTCTGATATGTGCATTCAGCTAACAGAGTTAAACCATACTTTTGATTGCGCAGTTCCGAACAGTCTTTCTGTAGAAAATGCACGTGGACATTCGGAGCGCTAAGAGGGAAATAATGTAAAAAGGTATATATTCAAATATAAACTACACAGTAGCATTCTGTGAAACTTCTTTCTGTTCTGTGCATTCAACTAATAGAGTTGAACCTTACGTTTGATTGAGCCGTTCTGAAACACTATTTCTGTAGAAATTGCAATTTATCCTTCTAAGCGCTAAGAGGCCTACATTGGGAAAAAGAACATCTTCAAATAAAAACTACACAGATGCATTCTGTGAAACTTATTTCCGATCTGTAAATTCGGTTAACAGAGCTAAACTATATTTTTGATTGAGCAGTTATGAAACACTCTTTTTGTAGAAAATGCAAGTGGACATTCGGAGCGCTAAGATTATAATAGAGGAAAAAGGAATATCTCCAATTAAAAACTACACAGAAGGATTCTCTGAAACCGCTTTCTGTTCTCCGCATTCAACTAACAGATTTGAGCCTTACTTTTGAAGGAGCAGTTGTGAAACACTCTTTGTGTAGAAACTGCCAGTGGATATTCGGAGCGCTAAGTGGGTAATAGTCCAAAAAGGAGTATCTTCAACTAAATACTACACAGAAGCATTCTGTGAAACTTCTTTCTGTTCTGTGCATTCAACTCAGAGAGTTGAACCTTACATTTGACTGAGCCTTTCTGAAACACTCTTTCTGTAGAAATTGAAATTGGACATTCTGAGCGCTAAGAGGCCTATATTGGGAAAATTATATCTTCAAATAAAAACTACACAGAAGCATTTTTTGAATCTTATTTCTGATATGTGCATTCAGCTAACAGAGTTAAACCATACTTTTGATTGCGCAGTTCAGAACACCCTTTCTGTAGAAAATGCAAGTGTACAATCGGAGCGCTAAGAGGGTAATAGTTTAAAAAGGAATATATTCAAATATAAAATACACAGAAACATTCTGTGAAACTTCTTTCTTTTCTGTGCATTCAACTACCAGGGTTGAAGCTTAATTTTGATTGAGCCGCTCTGAAACACTCTTTCTGTAGAAACTGCAATTGGACATTCTGAGCGCTAAGAGGCCTATATTGGGAAAAATAATATCTACAAATAAAAACTACACAGAAGCATTCTGTGAAACTTCTTTCTCTTCTGTTCATTCAACTAAAAGAGTTGAACATTAGTTTTGATTGAGCCGTTCTGAAACACTCTTTCTGTAGAAAATACAAGTGGAGATTCGGAGCGCTAAGAGGGTAATAGTGGAAAAAGGAATGTCTTCAAATATAAACTACACAGAATCATTCTGTAAAACTTCTTTCTGATCTGTGCATTCAGCTAACAGAGTTAAATCATACTTTTGATTGAGCAGATCTGAACACTCTTTCTGTAGAAAATGCAACTGGACATTTGGAGCGCTCAGAGGGTAGTAGTGGAAAAAGGAATATATTCAAATATAAACTACACAGAAGCACTCTGTGAAACTTCTTTCTGATCTGAGCATTCAGCTAAGAGAGTTAAACCATACTTTCGATTGAGCAGTTTTGAAACACTCTGTCTGTAGAAAATGAAACTGGACATTCGTAGCGCTAAGTGGGTAATAGTGGAAAAAAGAATATGTTCAAACATAACCTACACAGAAGCATTGTATGAAACAGCTTTTTGTTCTGTGCATTCAACTAACAGAGTTGAACCTTACTTTTGATTGAACCGTTCTGAAACACTCTTTCTGTAGAAACTGCAATTGGACATTCTGAGCGCTAAGAGGCCTCTATTGGAAAAAATAATATCTTCCAATAAAAACTAAACAGAAGCATTGTGTGAAACTTATTTCTGATATGTTCATTAAGCTAACAGAGTTAAACCATACTTTTGATTGCGCAGTTCTGAACACTCTTTCTGCAGAAAATGCAAGTGGACATTCGGAGCGCTAAGAGGGTAATAGTGGAAAAAGGAATATATTCAAATATAAACTACACAGTAGCATTCTGTGAAAATTCTTTCTGTTCTGTGCATTCAACTAACAGTGTTGAACCTTACTTTTGATTGAGCCGTTCTGAAACACTCTTTCTGTAGAAACTGCAATTGGACATGCTAAGCGCTAAGAGGCCTACATTGGGAAAAAGAATATCTTCAAATAAAAACTACACAGATGCATTCTGTGAAACTTATTTCTGATCTGTAAATTCAGTTAACAGAGATAAAATATATTTTTGATTGAGCAGTTATGAAACACACTTTTTGTAGAAAATGCAAGTGGAGATTCGGAGCGCTAAGAGGGTATTAGTGGAAAAAGGAATGTCTTCAAATATAAACTACACAGAATCATTCGGTGAAACTTCTTTCTGATCTGTGCATTCAGCTAACAGAGTTAAACCATACTTTTGATTGAGCAGATCTGAACACTCTTTCTGTAGAAAATGCAACTGGACATTTGGAGCGCTAAGAGCGTAGTAGTGGAAAAAGGAATATATTCAAATATAAACTAAACAGAAGCATTCTGTGAAATTTCTATCTGATCTGAGCATGCAGCTAACAGAGTTAAACCATACTTTTGATTGAGCAGTTTTGAAACACTCTGTCTAGAAAATGCAACTGGACATTCGTAGCGCTAAGTGGGTAATAGTGGAAAAAAGAATATGTTCAAATATAAACTACACAGAAGCATTGTATGAAACTTCTTTCTGTTCTGTGCATTCAACTAACAGAGTTGAACCTTACTTTTGATTGAGCCGTTCTGAAACACTCTTCCTGTAGAAACTGCAATTGGACATTCTGAGCGCTAGGAGGCCTATATTGGGAAAAAGAATGTCTACAAATAAAAACTACACAGAAGAATTGTGTGAAACTTCTTTCTGTTCTGTTTGTTCAACTAAAAGAGTTGAACCTTAGTTTTGATTGAGCCGTTCTGAAACACTCTTTCTGTAGAAAATGCAAGTGGAGATTCGGAGCGCTAAGAGGGTAATAGTGGAAAAAGGAATGTCTCCAAATATAAACTACACAGAATCATTCTGTGAAACTTCTTTCTGATCTGTGCATTCAGCTAACAGAGTTAAACCATACTTTTGATTGAGCAGATCTGAACACTCTTTCTGTAGAAAATGCAACTGGACATTTGGAGCGCTAAGAGAGTAGTAGTGGAAAAAGGAATATATTCAAATATAAACTACACAGAAGCATTCTGTGAAACTTCTTTCTGATCTGAGCATTCAGCTAACAGAGTTAAACCATACTTTTGATTGAGCAGTTTTGAAACACTCTGTCTGTAGAAAATGCAACTGGACATTCGTAGCGCTAAGTGGGTAATAGTGAAAAAAAGAATATGTTCAAATATAAACTACACAGAAGCATTGTATGAAACTTCTTTCTGTTCTGTGCATTCAACTAACAGAGTTGAACCTTACTTTTGATTGAGCCTTTCTGAAACAATCTTTCTGTAGAAACTGCAATTGGACATTCTGAGCGCTAAGAGGCCTCTATTGGAAAAAATAATATCTTCAAATAAAAACTACACAGAAGCATTGTGTGAAACTTATTTCTGATATGTTCAGTAAGCTAACAGAGTTAAACCATACTTTTGTTTGCGCAGTTCTGAACACACTTTCTGTAGAAAATGCAAGTGGACATTCGGAGCGCTAAGAGGGTAATAGTGGAAAAAGGAATATATTCAAATATAAACTACACAGTTGCATTCTGTGAAAATTCTTTCTGTTCTGTGCATTCAACTAACAGTGTTGAACCTTACTTTTGATTGAGCCGTTCTGAAACACTCTTTCTGTAGAAACTGCAATTGGACATGCTAAGCGCTAAGAGGCCTACATTGGGAAAAAGAATATCTTCAAATAAAAACTACACTGATGCATTCTGTGAAACTTATTTCTGATCTGTAAATTCAGTTAACAGAGATAAAACATATTTTTGATTGAGCAGTTATGAAACACTCTTTTTGTAGAAAATGCAAGAGGAGATTCGGAGCGCTAAGAGGGTAATAGTGGAAAAAGGAATGTCTTCAAATATAAACTACACAGAATCATTCGGTGAAACTTCTTTCTGATCTGTGCATTCAGCTAACAGAGTTAAACCATACTTTTGATTGAGCAGATCTGAACACTCTTTCTGTAGAAAATGCAACTGGACATTTGGAGCGCTAAGAGCGTAGTAGTGGAAAATGGAATATATTCAAATATAAACTACACAGAAGCATTCTGTGAAACTTCTTTCTGATCTGAGCATTCAGCTAACAGAGTTAAACCATACTTTTGATTGAGCAGTTTTGAAACACTCTGTCTGTAGAAAATGCAACTGGACATTCGTAGCGCTATGTGGGTAATAGTGGAAAAAAGAATATGTTCAAATATAAACTACACAGAAGCATTGTATGAAACTTCTTTCTGTTCTGTGCATTCAACTAACAGAGTTGAACCTTACTTTTGATTGAGCCGTTCTGAAACACTCTTTCTGTAGAAACTGCAATTGGACATTCTGAGCGCTAGGAGGCCTATATTGGGAAAAAGAATGTCTACAAATAAAAACTACACAGAAGAATTGTGTGAAACTTCTTTCTGTTCTGTTTGTTCAACTAAAAGAGTTGAACCTTAGTTTTGATTGAGCCGTTTTGAAACACTCTTTCTGTAGAAAATGCAAGTGGAGATTCGGAGCGCTAAGAGGGTAATAGTGGAAAAAGGAATGTCTCCAAATATAAACTACACAGAATCATTCTGTGAAACTTCTTTCTGATCTGTGCATTCAGCTAACAGAGTTAAACCATACATTTGATTGAGCAGATCTGAACACTCTTTCTGTAGAAAATGCAACTGGACATTTGGAGCGCTAAGAGAGTAGTAGTGGAAAAAGGAATATATTCAAATATAAACTACACAGAAGCATTCTGTGAAACTTCTTTCTGATCTGAGCATTCAGCTAACACAGTTAAACCATACTTTTGATTGAGCAGTTTTGAAACACTCTGTCTGTAGAAAATGCAACTGGACATTCGTAGCGCTAAGTGGGTAAGAGTGGAAAAAAGAATATGTTCAAATATAAACTACACAGAAGCATTGTATGAAACTTCTTTCTGTTCTGTGCATTCAACTAACAGAGTTGAACCTTACTTTTGATTGAGCCTTTCTGAAACACTCTTTCTGTAGAAACTGCAATTGGACATTCTGAGCGCTAAGAGGCCTATATTGGGAAAAATAATATCTTCAAATAAAAACTACACAGAAGCATTGTGTGAAACTTATTTCTGATATGTTCATTAAGCTAACAGAGTTAAACCATACTTTTGATTGCGCAGTTCTGAACACTCTTTCTGTAGAAAATGCAAGTGGACATTCGGAGCGCTAAGAGGGTAATATTGGAAAAAGGAATATATTCAAATATAAACTACACAGTAGCATTCTGTGAAAATTCTTTCTGTTCTGTGCATTCAACTAACAGAGTTGAACCTTACTTTTGATTGAGCCGTTCTGAAACACTCTTTCTGTAGAAACTGCAATTGGACATGCTAAGCGCTAAGAGGCCTACATTGGGAAAAAGAATATCTTCAAATAAAAACTACACAGATGCATTCTGTGAAACTTATTTCTGAACTGTAAATTCAGTTAACAGAGATAAAACATATTTTTGATTGAGCAGTTATGAAACAATCTTTTTGTAGAAAATGCAAGTGGAGATTCGGAGCGCTAAGAGGGTATTAGTGGAAAAAGGAATGTCTTCAAATATAAACTACAGAGAATCATTCGGTGAAACTTCTTTCTGATCTGTGCATTCAGCTAACAGAGTTAAACCATACTTTTGATTGAGCAGATCTGAACACTCTTTCTGTAGGAAATGCAACTGGACATTTGGAGTGCTAAGAGCGTAGTAGTGGAAAAAGGAATATATTCAAATATAAACTAAACAGAAACATTCTGTGAAATTTCTTTCTGATCTGAGCATGCAGCTAACAGAGTTAAACCATACTTTTGATTGAGCAGTTTTGAAACACTCTGTCTGTAGAAAATGCAACTGGACATTCGTAGCGCTAAGTGGGTAATAGTGGAAAAAAGAATATGTTCAAATATAAACTACACAGAAGCATTGTATGAAACTTCTTTCTGTTCTGTGCATTCAACTAACAGAGTTGAACCTTACTTTTGATTGAGCCGTTCTGAAACACTCTTCCTGTAGAAACTGCAATTGGACATTCTGAGCGCTAGGAGGCCTATATTGGGAAAAACAATGTCTACAAATAAAAACTACACAGAAGAATTGTGTGAAACTTCTTTCTGTTCTGTTTGTTGAACTAAAAGAGTTGAACCTTAGTTTTGATTGAGCCGTTCTGAAACACTCTTTCTGTAGAAAATGCAAGTGGAGATTCGGAGCGCTAAGAGGGTAATAGTGGAAATAGGAATGTCTCCAAATATAAACTACACAGAATCATTCTGTGAAACTTCTTTCTGATCTGTGCATTCAGCTAACAGAGTTAAACCATACTTTTGATTGAGCAGATCTGAACAGTCTTTCTGTAGAAAATGCAACTGGACATTTGGAGCACTAAGAGCGTAGTAGTGGAAAAAGGAATATATTCAAATATAAACTACACAGAAGCATTCTGTGAAACTTCTTTCTGATCTGAGCATTCAGCTAACAGAGTTAAACCATACTTTTGATTGAGCAGTTTTGAAACACTCTGTCTGTAGAAAATGCAACTGGACATTCGTAGCGCTAAGTGGGTAATAGTGGAAAAAAGAATATGTTCAAATATAAACTACACAGAAGCATTGTATGAAACTTCTTTCTGTTCTGTGCATTCAACTAACAGAGTTGAACCTTACTTTTGATTGAGCCTTTCTGAAACACTCTTTCTGTAGAAACTGCAATTGGACATTCTGAGCGCTAAGAGGCCTCTATTGGGAAAAAAAATATCTTCAAATAAAAACTACACAGAAGCATTGTGTGAAACTTATTTCTGATATGTTCATTAAGCTAACAGAGTTAAACCATACTTTTGATTGCGCAGTTCTGAACACTCTTTCTGTAGAAAATGCAAGTGGACATTCGGAGCGCTAAGAGGGTAATAGTGGAAAAAGGAATATATTCAAATATAAACTACACAGTAGCATTCTGTGAAAATTCTTTCTGTTCTGTGCATTCAACTAACAGAGTTGAACCTTACTTTTGATTGAGCCGTTCTGAAACACTCTTTCTGTAGAAACTGCAATTGGACATGCTAAGCGCTAAGAGGCCTACATTGGGAAAAAGAATATCTTCAAATAAAAACTACACAGATGCATTCTGTGAATCTTATTTCTGATCTGTAAATTCAGTTAACAGAGATAAAACATATTATTGATTGAGCAGTTATGAAACACTCTTTTTGTAGAAAATGCAAGTGGAGATTCGGAGCGCTAAGAGGGTAATAGTGGAAAAAGGAATGTCTTCATATATAAACTACACAGAATCATTCGGTTAAACTTCTTTCTGATCTGTGCATTCAGCTAACAGAGTTAAACCATACTTTTGATTGAGCAGATCTGAACACTCTTTCTGTAGAAAATGCAACTGGACATTTTGAGCGCTAAGAGCGTAGTAGTGGAAAAAGGAATATATTCAAATATAAACTACACAGAAGCATTCTGTGAAACTTCTTTCTGATCTGAGCATTCAGCTAACAGAGTTAAACCATACTTTTGATTGAGCAGTTTTGAAACACTCTGTCTGTAGAAAATGCAACTGGACATTCGTAGCGCTAAGTGGGTAATAGTGGAAAAAATAATATGTTCAAATATAAACTACACAGAAGCATTGTATGAAACTTCTTTCTGTTCTGTGCATTCAACTAACAGAGTTGAACCTTACTTTTGATTGAGCCATTCTGAAACACTCTTTCTGTAGAAACTGCAATTGGACATTCTGAGCGCTAAGAGGCCTATATTGGGAAAAAGAATGTCTACAAATAAAAACTACACAGAAGAATTGTGTGAAACTTCTTTCTTTTCTGTTTGTTTAACTAAAAGAGTTGAACCTTAGTTTTGATTGAGCCGTTCTGAAACACTCTTTCTGTAGAAAATGCAAGTGGAGATTCGGAGCGCTAAGAGGGTAATAGTGGAAAAAGGAATGTCTCCAAATATAAACTACACAGAATCATTCTGTGAAACTTCTTTCTGATCTGTGCATTCAGCAAACAGGTTTAAAACATACTTTTGATTGAGCAGATCTGAACACTCTTTCTGTAGAAAATGCAACTGGACATTTGGAGCGCTAAGAGAGTAGTAGTGGAAAAAGGAATATATTCAAATATAAACTACACAGAAGCATTCTGTGAAACTTCTTTCTGATCTGAGCATTCAGCTAACAGAGTTAAACCATACTTTTGATTGAGCAGTTTTGAAACACTCTGTCTGTAGAAAATGCAACTGGACATTCGTAGCGCTAAGTGGGTAATAGTGGAAAAAAGAATATGTTCAAATATAAACTACACAGAAGCATTGTATGAAACTTCTTTCTGTTCTGTGCATTCAACTAACAGAGTTGAACCTTACTTTTGATTGAGCCTTTCTGAAACACTCTTTCTGTAGAAACTGCAATTGGACATTCTGAGCGCTAAGAGGCCTCTACTGGGAAAAATAATATCTTCAAATAAAAACTACACAGAAGCATTGTGTGAAACTTATTTCTGATATGTTCATTAAGCTAACAGAGTTAAACCATACTTTTGATTGCGCAGTTCTGAACACTCTTTCTGTAGAAAATGCAAGTGGACATTCGGAGCGCTAAGAGGGTAATAGTGGAAAAAGGAATATATTCAAATATAAACTACACAGTAGCATTCTGTGAAAATTCTTTCTGTTCTGTGCATTCAACTAACAGTGTTGAGCCTTACCTTTGATTGAGCCGTTCTGAAACACTCTTTCTGTAGAAACTGCAATTGGACATGCTAAGCGCTAAGAGGCCTACATTGGGAAAAAGCATATCTTCAAATAAAAACTACAGAGATGCATTCTGTGAAACTTATTTCTGATCTGTAAATTCAGTTAACAGAGATAAAACATATTTTTGATTGAGCAGTTATGAAACACTCTTTTTGTAGAAAATGCAAGTGGAGATTCGGAGCGCTAAGAGGGTAATAGTGGAAAAAGGAATGTCTTCAAATATAAACTACACAGAATCATTCGGTGAAACTTTCTTCTAATCTGTGCATTCAGCTAACAGAGTTAAACCATACTTTTGATTGAGCAGATCTGAACACTCTTTCTGTAGAAAATGCAACTGGACATTTGGAGCGCTAAGAGCGTAGTAGTGGAAAAAGGAATATATTCAAATATAAACTACACAGAAGCATTCTGTGAAACTTCTTTCTGATCTGAGCATTCAGCTAACAGAGTTAAACCATACTTTTGATTGAGCAGTTTTGAAACACTCTGTCTGTAGAAAATGCAACTGGACATTCGTAGCGCTAAGTGGGTAATAGTGGAAAAAAGAATATGTTCAAATATAAACTACACAGAAGCATTGTATGAAACTTCTTTCTGTTCTGTGCATTCAAATAACAGAGTTGAACCTTACTTTTGATTGAGCCGTTCTGAAACACTCTTTCTGTAGAAACTGCAATTGGACATTCTGAGCGCTAGGAGGCCTATATTGGGAAAAAGAATGTCTACAAATAAAAACTACACAGAAGAATTGTGTGAAACTTCTTTCTGTTCTGTTTGTTGAACTAAAAGAGTTGAACCTTAGTTTTGATTGAGCCGTTCTGAAACACTCTTTCTGTAGAAAATGCAAGTGGAGATTCGGAGCGCTAAGAGGGTAATAGTGGAAATAGGAATGTCTCCAAATATAAACTACACAGAAACATTCTGTGAAACTTCTTTCTGATCTGTGCATTCAGCTAACAGAGTTAAACCATACTTTTGATTGAGCAGATCTGAACACTCTTTCTGTAGAAAATGCAACTGGACATTTGGAGCGCTAAGAGCGTAGTAGTGGAAAAAGGTATATATTCAAATATAAACTAGACAGAAGCATTCTGTGAAACTTCATTCTGATCTGAGCATTCAGCTAACAGAGTTAAACAATACTTTTGATTGAGCAGTTTTGAAACACTCTGTCTGTAGAAAATGCAACTGGACATTCGTAGCGCTAAGTGGGTAATAGTGGAAAAAAGAATATGTTCAAATATAAACTACACAGAAGCATTGTATGAAACTTCTTTCTGTTCTGTGCATTCAACTAACAGAGTTGAACCTTACTTTTGATTGAGCCTTTCTGAAACACTCTTTCTGTAGAAACTGCAATTGGACATTCTGAGCGCTAAGAGGCCTCTATTGGGAAAAACAATATCTTCAAATAAAAACTACACAGAAGCATTGTGTGAAACTTATTTCTGATATGTTCATTAAGCTAACAGAGTTAAATCATACTTTTGATTGCGCAGTTCTGAACACTCTTTCTGTAGAAAATGCAAGTGGACATTCGGAGCGCTAAGAGGGTAATAGTGGAAAAAGGAATATATTCAAATATAAACTACATAGTAGCATTCTGTGAAAATTCTTTCTGTTCTGTGCATTCAACTAACAGAGTTGAACCTTACTTTTGATTGAGCCGTTCTGAAACACTCTTTCTGTACAAACTGCAATTGGGCATGCTAAGCGCTAAGAGGCCTACATTGGGAAAAAGAATATCTTCAAATAAAAACTACACAGATGCATTCTGTGAAACTTATTTCTGATCTGTAAATTCAGTTAACAGAGATAAAACATATTTTTGATTGAGCAGTTATGAAACACTCTTTTTGTAGAAAATGCAAGTGGAGATTCGGAGCGCTAAGAGGGTAATAGTGGAAAAAGGAATGTCTTCAAATATAAACTACACAGAATCATTCGGTGAAACTTCTTTCTGATCTGTGCATTCAGCTAACAGAGTTAAACCATACTTTTGATTGAGCAGATCTGAACACTCTTTCTGTAGAAAATGCAACTGGACATTTGGAGCGCTAAGAGCGTAGTAGTGGAAAAAGGAATATATTCAAATATAAACTACACAGAAGCATTCTGTGAAACTTTTTTCTGATCTGAGCATTCAGCTAACAGAGTTAAACCATACTTTTGATTGAGCAGTTTTGAAACACTCTGTCTGTAGAAAATTCAACTGGACATTCGTAGCGCTAAGTGAGTAATAGTGGAAAAAAGAATATGTTCAAATATAAACTACACAGAAGCATTGTATGAAACTTCTTTCTGTTCTGTGCATTCAACTAACAGAGTTGAACCTTACTTTTGATTGAGCTGTTCTGAAACACTCTTTCTGTAGAAACTGCAATTGGACATTCTGAGCGCTAGGAGGCCTATATTGGGAAAAAAAATGTCTACAAATAAAAACTACACAGAAGAATTGTGTGAAACTTCTTTCTGTTATGTTTGTTCAACTAAAAGGGTTCAACCTTAGTTTTGATTGAGCCGTTCTGAAACACTCTTTCTGTAGAAAATGCAAGTGGAGATTCGGAGCGCTAAGAGGGTAATAGTGGAAAAAGGAATGTCTCCAAATATAAACTACACAGAATCATTCTGTGAAACTTCTTCCTGATCTGTGCATTCAGCTAACAGAGTTAAATCATACTTTTGATTGAGCAGATCTGAACCCTCTTTCTGTAGAAAATGCAACTGGACATTTGGAGCGCTAAGAGAGTAGTAGTGGAAAAAGGAATATATTCAAATATAAACTACACAGAAGCATTCTGTGAAACTTCTTTCTGATCTGAGCATTCAGCTAACAGAGTTAAACCATACTTTTGATTGAGCAGTTTTGAAACACTCTGTCTGTAGAAAATGCAACTGGACATTCGTAGCGCTAAGTGGGTAATAGTGGAAAAAAGAATATGTTCAAATATAAAATACACAGAAGCATTGTATGAAACTTCTTTCTGTTCTGTGCATTCAACTAACAGTGTTGAACCTTACTTTAGATTGAGCCTTTCTGAAACACTCTTTCTGTAGAAACTGCAATTGGACATTCTGAGCGCTAAGAGGCCTCTATTGGGAAAAATAATATCTTCAAATAAAAACTACACAGAAGCATTGTGTGAAACTTATTTCTGATATGTTCATTAAGCTAACAGAGTTAAACCATACTTTTGATTGCGCAGTTCTGAACACTCTTTCTGTAGAAAATGCAAGTGGACATTCGGAGCGCTAAGAGGGTAATAGTGGAAAAAGGAATATATTCAAATATAAACTACACAGTAGCATTCTGTGAAAATTCTTTCTGTTCTGTGCATTCAACTAACAGAGTTGAACCTTACTTTTGATTGAGCCGTTCTGAAACACTGTTTCTGTACAAACTGCAATTGGACATGCTAAGCGCTAAGAGGCCTACATTGGGAAAAAGAATATCTTCAAATAAAAACTACACAGATGCATTCTGTGAAACTTATTTCTGATCTGTAAATTCAGTTAACAGAGATAAAACATATATTTGATTGAGCAGTTATGAAACACTCTTTTTGTAGAAAATGCAAGTGGAGATTCGGAGCGCTAAGAGGGTAATAGTGGAAAAAGGAATGTCTTCAAATATAAACTACACAGAATCATTCGGTGAAACTTCTTTCTGATCTGTGCATTCAGCTAACAGAGTTAAACCATACTTTTGATTGAGCAGATCTGAACACTCTTTCTGTAGAAAATGCAACTGGACATTTTGAGCGCTAAGAGCGTAGTAGTGGAAAAAGGAATATATTCAAATATAAACTACACAGAAGCATTCTGTGAAACTTCTTTCTGATCTGAGCATTCAGCTAACAGAGTTAAACCATACTTTTGATTGAGCAGTTTTGAAACACTCTGTCTGTAGTAAATGCAACTGGACATTCGTAGCGCTAAGTGGGTAATAGTGGAAAAAAGAATATGTTCAAATATAAACTACACAGAAGCATTGTATGAAACTTCTTTCTGTTCTGTGCATTCAACTAACAGAGTTGAACCTTACTTTTGATTGAGCCGTTCTGAAACACTCTTTCTGTAGAAACTGCAATTGGACATTCTGAGCGCTAAGAGGCCTATATTGGGAAAAAGAATGTCCACAAATAAAAACTACACAGAAGAATTGTGTGAAACTTCTTTCTGTTCTGTTTGTTCAACTAAAAGAGTTGAACCTTAGTTTTGATTGAGCCGTTCTGAAACACTCTTTCTGTAGAAAATGCAAGTGGAGATTCGGAGCGCTAAGAGGGTAATAGTGGAAAAAGGAATGTCTCCAAATATAAACTACACAGAATCATTCGGTGAAACTTCTTTCTGATCTGTGCATTCAGCTAACAGAGTTAAACCATACTTTTGATTGAGCAGATCTGAACACTCTTTCTGTAGAAAATGCAACTGGACATTTGGAGCGCTAAGAGATTAGTAGTGGAAAAAGGAATATATTCAAATATAAACTACACAGAAGCATTCTGTGAAACTTCTTTCTGATCTGAGCATTCAGCTAACAGAGTTAAACCATACTTTTGATTGAGCAGTTTTAAAACACCCTGTCTGTAGAAAATGCAACTGGACATTCGTAGCGCTAAGTGGGTAATAGTGGAAAAAAGAATATGTTCAAATATAAACTACACAGAAGCATTGTATGAAACTTCTTTCTGTTCTGTGCATTCAACTAACAGAGTTGAAGCTTACTTTTGATTGAGCCTTTCTGAAACACTCTTTCTGTAGAAACTGCAATTGGACATTCTGAGCGCTAAGAGGCCTATATTGGGAAAAATAATATCTTCAAATAAAAACTACACAGAAGCATTGTGTGAAACTTATTTCTGATATGTTCATTAAGCTAACAGAGTTAAACCATACTTTTGATTGCGCAGTTCTGAACACTCTTTCTGTAGAAAATGCAAGTGGACATTCGGAGCGCTAAGAGGGTTATAGTGGAAAAAGGAATATATTCAAATATAAACTACACAGTAGCATTCTGTGAAAATTCTTTCTGTTCTGTGCATTCAACTAACAGTGTTGAACCTTACTTTTGATTGAGCCGTTCTGAAACACTCTTTCTGTAGAAACTGCAATTGGACATGCTAAGCGCTAAGAGGCCTACATTGGGAAAAAGAATATCTTCAAATAAAAACTACACAGATGCATTCTGTGAAACTTATTTCTGATCTGTAAATTCAGTTAACAGAGATAAAACATATTTTTGATTGAGCAGTTATGAAACACTCTTTTTGTAGAAAATGCAAGTGGAGATTCGGAGCGCTAAGAGGGTAATAGTGGAAAAAGGAATGTCTTCAAATATAAACTACACAGAATCATTCGGTGAAACTTCTTTCTGATCTGTGCATTCAGCTAACAGAGTTAAACCATACTTTTGATTGAGTAGATCTGAACACTCTTTCTGTAGAAAATGCAACTGGACATTTGGAGCGCTAAGAGCGTAGTAGTGGAAAAAGGAATATATTCAAATATAAACTACACAGAAGCATTCTGTGAAACTTCTTTCTGATCTGAGCATTCAGCTAACAGAGTTAAACCATACTTTTGATTGAGCAGTTATGAAACACTCTGTCTGTAGAAAATGCAACTGGACATTCGTAGCGCTAAGTGGGTAATAGTGGAAAAAAGAATATGTTCAAATATAAACTACACAGAAGCATTGTATGAAACTTCTTTCTGTTCTGTGCATTCAACTAACAGAGTTGAACCTTACTTTAGATTGAGCCTTTCTGAAACACTCTTTCTGTAGAAACTGCAATTGGACATTCTGAGCGCTAAGAGGCCTCTATTGGGAAAAATAATATCTTCAAATAAAAACTACACAGAAGCATTGTGTGAAACTTATTTCTGATATGTTCATTAAGCTAACAGAGTTAAACCATACTTTTGATTGCGCAGTTCTGAACACTCTTTCTGTAGAAAATGCAAGTGGACATTCGGAGCGCTAAGAGGGTAATAGTGGAAAAAGGAATATATTCAAATATAAACTACACAGTAGCATTCTGTGAAAATTCTTTCTCTTCTGTGCATTCAACTAACAGAGTTGAACCTTACTTTTGATTGAGCCGTTCTGAAACACTCTTTCTGTACAAACTGCAATTGGACATGCTAAGCGCTAAGAGGCCTACATTGGGAAAAAGAATATCTTCAAATAAAAACTACACAGATGCATTCTGTGAAACTTATTTCTGATCTGTAAATTCAGTTAACAGAGATAAAACATATTTTTGATTGAGCAGTTATGAAACACTCTTTTTGTAGAAAATGCAAGTGGAGATTCGGAGCGCTAAGGGGGTAATAGTGGAAAAAGGAATGTCTTCAAATATAAACTACACAGAATCATTCGTTGAAACTTCTTTCTGATCTGTGCATTCAGCTAACAGAGTTAAACCATACTTTTGATTGAGTAGATCTGAACACTCTTTCTGTAGAAAATGCAACTGGACATTTGGAGCGCTAAGAGCGTAGTAGTGGAAAAAGGAATATATTCAAATATAAACTACACAGTAGCATTCTGTGAAAATTCTTTCTGTTCTGTGCATTCAACTAACAGAGTTGAACCTTACTTTTGATTGAGCCGTTCTGAAACACTCTTTCTGTAGAAACTGCAATTGGACATGCTAAGCGCTAAGAGGCCTACATTGGGAAAAAGAATATCTTCAAATAAAAACTACACAGATGCATTCTGTGTAACTTATTTCTGATCTGTAAATTCAGTTAACAGAGATAAAACATATTTTTGATTGAGCAGTTATGAAACACTCTTTTTGTAGAAAATGCAAGTGGAGATTTGGAGCGCTAAGAAGGTAATAGTGGAAAAAGGAATGTCTTCAAATATAAACTACACAGAATCATTCCGTGAAACTTCTTTCTGATCTGTGCATTCAGCTAACAGAGTTAAACCATACTTTTGATTGAGCAGATCTGAACACTCTTTCTGTAGAAAATGCAACTGGACATTTGGAGCGCTAAGAGCGTAGTAGTGGAAAAAGGAATATATTCAAATATAAACTAAACAGAAGCATTCTGTGAAATTTCTTTCTGATCTGAGCATTCAGCTAACAGAGTTAAACCATACTTTTGATTGAGCAGTTTTGAAACACTCTGTCTGTAGAAAATGCAACTGGACATTCGTAGCGCTAAGTGGGTAATAGTGGAAAAAAGAATATGTTCAAATATAAACTACACAGAAGCATTGTATGAAACTTCTTTCTGTTCTGTGCATTCAACTAACAGAGTTGAACCTTACTTTTGATTGAGCCTTTCTGAAACACTCTTTCTGTAGAAACTGCAATTGGACATTCTGAGCGCTAAGAGGCCTATATTGGGAAAAAGAATGTCTACAAATAAAAACTACACAGAAGAATTGTGTGAAACAACTTTCTGTTCTGTTTGTTCAACTAAAAGAGTTGAACCTTAGTTTTGATTGAGCCGTTCTGAAACACTCTTTCTGTAGAAAATGCAAGTGGAGATTCGGAGCGCTAAGAGTGTAATAGTGGAAAAAGGGATGTCTCCAAATATAAACTACACAGAATCATTCTGTGAAACTTCTTTCTGATCTGTGCATTCAGCTAACAGAGTTAAGCCATACTTTTGATTGAGCAGATCTGAACACTCTTTCTGTAGAAAATTCAACCGGACATTTGGAGCGCTAAGAGAGTAGTAGTGGAAAAAGGAATCTATTCAAATATAAACTACACAGAAGCATTTTGTGAAACTTCTTTCTGATCTGAGCATTCAGCTAACAGAGTTAAACCATACTTTTGATTGAGCAGTTTTGAACCACTCTGTCTGTAGAAAATGCAACTGGACATTCGTAGCGCTAAGTGGGTAATAGTGGAAAAAAGAATATGTTCAAATATAAACTACACAGAAGCATTGTATGAAACTTCTTTCTGTTCTGTGCATTCAACTAACAGAGTTGAACCTTACTTTTGATTGAGCCTTTCTGAAACACTCTTTCTGTAGAAACTGCAATTGGACATTCTGAGCGCTAAGAGGCCTATATTGGGAAAAAGAATGTCTACAAATAAAAACTACACAGAAGAATTGTGTGAAACTTCTTTCGGTTCTGTTTGTTCAACTAAAAGAGTTGAACCTTAGTTTTGATTGAGCCGTTCTGAAACACTATTTCTGTAGAAAATGCAAGTGGAGATTCGGAGCGCTAAGACGGTAATAGTGGAAAAAGGAATATCTTCAAATATAAACTACACAGAATCATTCGGTGAAACTTCTTTCTGATCTGTGCATTCAGCTAACAGAGTTAAACCATACTTTTGATTGAGCAGATCTGAACACTCTTTCTGTTGAAAATGCAACTGGACATTTGGAGCGCTAAGAGCGTAGTAGTGGAAAAAGGAATATATTCAAATATAAACTACACAGAAGCATTCTGTGAAACTTCTTTCTGATCTGAGCATTCAGCTAACAGAGTTAAACCATACTTTTGATTGAGCAGTTTTGAAACACTCTGTCTGTAGAAAATGCAACTGGACATTCGTAGCGCTAAGTGGGTAATAGTGGAAAAAAGAATATGTTCAAATATAAACTACACAGAAGCATTGTATGAAACTTCTTTCTGTTCTGTGCATTCAACTAACAGAGTTGAACCTTACTTTTGATTGAGCCTTTCTGAAACACTCTTTCTGTAGAAACTGCAATTGGACATTCTGAGCGCTAAGAGGCCTCTATTGGGAAAAATAATATCTTCAAATAAAAACTACACAGAAGCATTGTGTGAAACTTATTCCTGATATGTTCATTAAGCTAACAGAGTTAAACCATACTTTTGATTGCGCAGTTCTGAACAATCTTTCTGTAGAAAATGCAAGTGGACATTCGGAGCGCTAAGAGGTTAATAGTGGAAAAAGGAATATATTCAAATATAAACTACACAGTAGCATTCTGTGAAAATTCTTTCTGTTCTGTGCATTCAACTAACAGAGTTGAACCTTACTTTTGATTGAGCCGTTCTGAAACACTCTTTCTGTAGAAACTGCAATTGGACATGCTAAGCGCTAAGAGGCCTACATTGGGAAAAAGAATATCTTCTAATAAAAACTACACAGATGCATTCTGTGAAACTTATTTCTGATCTGTAAATTCAGTTAAGAGAGATAAAACATATTTTTGATTGAGCAGTTATGAAACACTCTTTTTGTAGAAAATGCAAGTGGAGATTCGGAGCGCTAAGAGGGTAATAGTGGAAAAAGGGATGTCTTCAAATATAAACTACACAGAATCATTCGGTGAAACTTCTTTCTGATCTGTGCATTCAGCTAACAGAGTTAAACCATACTTTTGATTGAGCAGATCTGAACACTCTTTCTGTAGAAAATGCAACTGGACATTTGGAGCGCTAAGAGCGTAGTAGTGGAAAAAGGAATATATTCAAATATAAACTACACAGAAGCATTCTGTGAAACTTCTTTCTGATCTGAGCATTCAGCTAACAGAGTTAAACCATACTTTTGATTGAGCAGTTTTGAAACACTCTGTCTGAAGAAAATGCAACTGGACATTCGTAGCGCTAAATGGGTAATAGTGGAAAAAAGAATATGTTCAAATATAAACTACACAGAAGCATTTTATGAAACTTCTATCTGTTCTGTGCATTCAACTAACAGAGTTGAACCTTACTTTTGATTGAGCCGTTCTGAAACACTCTTTCTGTAGAAACTGCAATTGGACCTTCTGAGCGCTAGGAGGCCTATATTGGGAAAAAGAATGTCTACAAATAAAAACTACACAGAAGTATTGTGTGAAACTTCATTCTGTTCTGTTTGTTCAACTAAAAGATTTGAACCTTAGTTTTGATTGAGCCGTTCTGAAACACTCTTTCTGTAGAAAATGCAAGTGGAGATTCGGAGCGCTAAGAGGGTAATAGTGGAAAAAGGAATGTCTCCAAATATAAACTACACAGAATCATTCTGTGAAACTTCTTTCTGATCTGTGCATTCAGCTAACAAAGTTAAACCATACTTTTGATTGAGCAGATCTGAACACTCTTTCTGTAGAAAATGCAACTGGACATTTGGAGCGCTAAGAGAGTAGTAGTGGAAAAAGAATATATTCAAATATAAACTACACAGAAGCATTCTGTGAAACTTCTTTCTGATCTGAGCATTCAGCTAACAGTGTTAAACCATACTTTTGATTGTGCAGTTTTGAAACACTCTGTCTGTAGAAAATGCAACTGGACATTCGTAGCGCTAAGTGGGTAATAGTGGAAAAAAGAATATGTTCAAATATACACTACACAGAAGCATTGTATGAAACTTCTTTCTGTTCTGTGCATTCAACTAACAGAGTTGAACCTTACTTTTGATTGAGCCGTTCTGAAACACTCTTTCTGTAGAAACTGCAATTGGACATTCTGAGCGCTAGGAGGCCTATATTGGGAAAAAGAATGTCTACAAATAAAAACTACACAGAAGAATTGTGTGAAACTTCTTTCTGTTCTGTTTGTTCAACTAAAAGAGTTGAACCTTAGTTTTGATTGAGCCGTTCTGAAACACTCTTTCTGTAGAAAATGCAAGTGGAGATTCGGAGCGCTAAGAGGGTAATAGTGGAAAAAGGAATGTCTCCAAATATAAACTACACAGAATCATTCTGTGAAACTTCTTCCTGATCTGTGCATTCAGCTAACAGAGTTAAACCATACTTTTGATTGAGCAGATCTGAACACTCTTTCTGTAGAAAATGCAACTGGACATTTGGAGCGCTAAGAGAGTAGTAGTGGAAAAAGGAATATATTCAAATATAAACTACACAGAAGCATTCTGTGAAACTTCTTTCTGATCTGAGCATTCAGCTAACAGAGTTAAACCATACTTTTGATTGAGCAGTTTTGAAACACTCTGTCTGTAGAAAATGCAACTGGACATTCGTAGAGCTAAGTGGGTAATAGTGGAAAAAAGAATATGTTCAAATATAAACTACACAGAAGCATTGTATGAAACTTCTTTCTGTTCTGTGCATTCAACTAACAGAGTTGAACCTTACTTTTGATTGAGCCTTTCTGAAACACTCTTTCTGTAGAAACTGCAATTGGACATTCTGAGCGCTAAGAGGACTCTATTGGGAAAAATAATATCTTCAAATAAAAACTACACAGAAGCATTGTGTGAAACTTATTTCTGATATGTTCATTAAGCTAACAGAGTTAAACCATACTTTTGATTGCGCAGTTCTGAACACTCTTTCTGTAGAAAATGCAAGTGGACATTCGGAGCGCTAAGAGGGTAATAGTGGAAAAAGGAATATATTCAAATATAAACTACACAGTAGCATTCTGTGAAAATTCTTTCTGTTCTGTGCCTTCAACTAACAGAGTTGAACCTTACTTTTGATTGAGCCGTTCTGAAACACTCTTTCTGTAGAAACTGCAATTGGACATGCTAAGCGCTAAGAGGCCTACATTGGGAAAAAGAATATCTTCAAATAAAAACTACACAGATGCATTCTGTGAAACTTATTTCTGATCTGTAAATTCAGTTAACAAAGATAAAACATATTTTTGATTGAGCAGTTATGAAACACTCTTTTTGTAGAAAATGCAAGTGGAGATTCGGAGCGCTAAGAGGGTAATAGTGGAAAAAGGAATGTCTTCAAATATAAACTACACAGAATCATTCGGTGAAACTTCTTTATGATCTGTGCATTCAGCTAACAGAGTTAAACCATACTTTTGATTGAGCAGATCTGAACACTCTTTCTGTAGAAAATGCAACTGGACATTTGGAGCGCTAAGAGCGTAGTAGTGGAAAAAGGAATATATTGAAATATAAACTACACAGAAGCATTCTGTGAAACTTCTTTCTGATCTGAGCATTCAGCTAACAGTGTTAAACCATACTTTTGATTGAGCAGTTTTGAAACACTCTGTCTGTAGAAAATGCAACTGGACATTCGTAGCGCTAAGTGGGTAATAGTGGAAAAAAGAATTCGTTCAAATATAAACTACACAGAAGCATTGTATGAAACTTCTTTCTGTTCTGTGCATTCAACTAACAGAGTTGAACCTTACTTTTGATTGAGCCGTTCTGAAACACTCTTTCTGTAGAAACTGCAATTGGACATGCTAAGCGCTAAGAGGCCTATATTGGGAAAAAGAATATCTTCAAATAAAAACTACACAGATGCATTCTGTGAAACTTATTTCTGATCTGTAAATTCAGTTAACAGAGATAAAACATATTTTTAATTGAGCAGTTATGAAACACTCTTTGTAGAAAATGCAAGTGGAGATTCGGAGCGCTAAGAGGGTAATAGTGGAAAAAGGAATGTCTTCAAATATAAACTACACAGAATCATTCGGTGAAACTTCTTTCTGATCTGTGCATTCAGCTAACAGAATTAAACCATACTTTTGATTGAGCAGATCTGAACACTCTTTCTGTAGAAAATGCAACTGGACGTTTGGAGCGCTAAGAGCGTAGTAGTGGAAAAAGGAATATATTCAAATATAAACTACACAGAAGCATTCTGTGAAACTTCTTTCTGATCTGAGCATTCAGCTAACAGAGTTAAACCATACTTTTGATTGAGCAGTTTTGAAACACTCTGTCTGTAGAAAATGCATCTGGACATTCGTAGCTCTAAGGGGGTAATAGTGGAAAAAAGAATATGTTCAAATATAAACTACACAGAAGCATTGTATGAAACTTCTTTCTGTTCTGTGCATTCAACTAACAGAGTTGAACCTTACTTTTGATTGAGCCGTTCTGAAACACTCTTTCTGTAGAAACTGCAATTGGACATTCTGAGCGCTAAGAGGCCTATATTGGGAAAAAGAATGTCTACAAATAAAAACTACACAGAAGAATTGTGTGAAACATCTTTCTGTTCTGTTTGTTCAACTAAAAGAGTTGAACCTTAGTTTTGATTGAGCCGTTCTGAAACACTCTTTCTGTAGAAAATGCAAGTGGAGACTCGGAGCGCTAAGAGGGTAATAGTGGAAAAAGGAATGTCTCCAAATATAAACTACACAGAATCATTCTGTGAAACTTCTTTCTGATCTGTGCATTCAGCTAACAGAGTTAAACCATACTTTTGATTGAGCAGATCTGAACACTCTTTCTGTAGAAAATGCAACTGGACATTTGGAGCGCTAAGAGAGTAGTAGTGGAAAAAGGAATATATTCAAATATAAACTACACAGAAGCATTCTGTGAATCTTCTTTCTGATCTGAGCATTCAGCTAACAGAGTTAAACCATACTTTAGATTGAGCAGTTTTGAAACACTCTGTCTGTAGAAAATGCAACTGGACATTCGTAGCGCTAAGTGGGTAATAGTGGAAAAAAGAATATGTTCAAATATAAACTACACAGAAGCATTGTATGAAACTTCTTTCTGTTCTGTGCATTCAACTAACAGAGTTGAACCTTACTTTTGATTGAGCCTTTCTGAAACACTCTTTCTGTAGAAACTGCAATTGGACATTCTGAGCGCTAAGAGGCCTCTATTGGGAAAAATAATATCTTCAAATAAAAACTACACAGAAGCATTTTGTGAAACTTATTCCTGATATGTTCATTAAGATAACGGAGTTAAACCATACTTTTGATTGCGCAGTTCTGAACAATCTTTCTGTAGAAAATGCAAGTGGACATTCGGAGCGCTAAGAGGGTAATAGTGGAAAAAGGAATATATTCAAATATAAACTACACAGTAGCATTCTGTGAAAATTCTTTCTGTTCTGTGCATTCAACTAACAGAGTTGAACCTTACTTTTGATTGAGCCGTTCTGAAACACTCTTTCTGTAGAAACTGCAATTGGACATGCTAAGCGCTAAGAGGCCTACATTGGGAAAAAGAATATCTTCTAATAAAAACTACACAGATGCATTCTGTGAAACTTATTTCTGATCTGTAAATTCAGTTAAGAGAGATAAAACATATTTTTGATTGAGCAGTTATGAAACACTCTTTTTGTAGAAAATGCAAGTGGAGATTCGGAGCGCTAATAGGGTAATAGTGGAAAAAGGGATGTCTTCAAATACAAACTACACAGAATCATTCGGTGAAACTTCTTTCTGATCTGTGCATTCAGCTAACAGAGTTAAACCATACTTTTGATTGAGCAGATCTGAACACTCTTTCTGTAGAAAATGCAACTGGACATTTGGAGCGCTAAGAGCGTAGTAGTGGAAAAAGGAATATATTCAAATATAAACTACACAGAAGCATTCTGTGAAACTTCTTTCTGATCTGAGCATTCAGCTAACAGAGTTAAACCATACTTTTGATTGAGCAGTTTTGAAACACTCTGTCTGAAGAAAATGCAACTGGACATTCGTAGCGCTAAGTGGGTAATAGTGGAAAAAAGAATATGTTCAAATATAAACTACACAGAAGCATTGTATGAAACTTCTTTCTGTTCTGTGCATTCAACTAACAGAGTTGAACCTTACTTTTGATTGAGCCTTTCTGAAACACTCTTTCTGTAGAAACTGCAATTGGACATTCTGAGCGCTAAGAGGCCTCTATTGGGAAAAATAATATCTTCAAATAAAAACTACACAGAAGCATTGTGTGAAACTTATTTCTGATATGTTCATTAAGCTAACAGAGTTAAAACATACTTTTGATTGTGCAGTTCTGAACACTCTTTCTGTAGAAAATGCAAGTGGACATTCGGAGCGCTAAGAGGGTAATAGTGGAAAAAGGAATATATTCAAATATAAACTACACAGTAGCATTCTGTGAAAATTCTTTCTGTTCTGTGCATTCAACCAACAGAGTTGAACCTTACTTTTGATTGAGCCGTTCTGAAACACTCTTTCTGTAGAAACTGCAATTGGACATGCTAAGTGCTAAGAGGACTATATTGGGAAAAAGAATATCTTCAAATAAAAACTACACAGATGCATTCTGTGAAACTTATTTCTGATCTGTAAATTCAGTTAACAGAGATAAAACATATTTTTGATTGAGCAGTTATGAAACTCTCTTTTTGTAGAAAATGCAAGTGGAGATTCGGAGCGCTAAGAGGGTAATAGTGGAAAAAGGAATGTCTTCAAATATAAACTACACAGAATCATTCGGTGAAACTTCTTTCTGATCTGTGCATTCAGCTAACAGAGTTAAACCATACTTTTGATTGAGCAGATCTGAACACTCTTTCTGTAGAAAATGCAACTGGACATTTGGAGCGCTAAGAGCGTAGTAGTGGAAAAAGGAATATATTCAAATATAAGCTACACAGAAGCATTCTGTGAAACTTCTTTCTGATCTGAGCATTCAGCTAACAGAGTTAAACCATACTTTTGATTGAGCAGTTTTGAAACACTCTGTCTGTAGAAAATGCAACTGGACATTCGTAGCGCTAAGTGGGTAATAGTGGAAAAAAGAATATGTTCAAATATAAACTACACAGAAGCATTGTATGAAACTTCTTTCTGTTCTGTGCATTCAACTAACAGAGTTGAACCTTACTTTTGATTGAGCCGTTCTGAAACACTCTTACTGTAGAAACTGCAATTGGAAATTCTGAGCGCTAAGAGGCCTATATTGGGAAAAACAATGTCTACAAATAAAAACTACACAGAAGAATTGTGTGAAACTTCTTTCTGTTCTGTTTGTTGAACTAAAAGAGTTGAACCTTAGTTTTGATTGAGCCGTTCTGAAACACTCTTTCTGTAGAAAATGCAAGTGGAGATTCGGAGCGCTAAGAGGGTAATAGTGGAAAAAGGAATGTCTCCAAATATAAACTACACAGAATCATTCTGTGAAACTTCTTTCTGATCTGTGCATTCAGCTAACAGTGTTAAACCATACTTTGATTGAGCAGATCTGAACACTCTTTCTGTAGAAAATGCAACTGGACATTTGGAGCGCTAAGAGAGTAGTAGTGGAAAAAGGAATATATTCAAATATAAACTACACAGAAGCATTCTGTGAAATTTCTTTCTGATCTGAGCATTCAGCTAACAGAGTTAAACCATACTTTTGATTGAGCAGTTTTGAAACACTCTGTCTGTAGAAAATGCAACTGGACATTCGTAGCGCTAAGTGGGTAATAGTGGAAAAAAGAATATGTTCAAATATAAACTACACAGAAGCATTGTAAGAAACTTCTTTCTGTTCTGTGCATTCAACTAACAGAGTTGAACCTTACTTTTGATTGAGCCTTTCTGAAACACTCCTTCTGTAGAAACTGCAATTGGACATTCTGAGCGCTAAGAGGCCTCTATTGGGAAAAATAATATCTTCAAATAAAAACTACACAGAAGCATTGTGTGAAACTTATTTCTGATATGTTCATTAAGCTAACAGAGTTAAACCATACTTTTGATTGCGCAGTTCTTAACACTCTTTCTGTAGAAAATGCAAGTGGACATTCGGAGCGCTAAGAGGGTAATAGTGGAAAGAGGAATATATTCAAATATAAACTACACAGTAGCATTCTGTGAAAATTCTTTCTGTTCTGTGCATTCAACTAACAGAGTTGAACCTTACTTTTGATTGAGCCGTTCTGAAACACTCTTTCTGTAGAAACTGCAATTGGACATGCTAAGCGCTAAGAGGCCTACATTGGGAAATAGAATATCTTCAAATAAAAACTACACAGATGCATTTTGTGAAACTTATTTCTGATCTGTAAATTCAGTTAACAGAGATAAAACATATTTTTGATTGAGCAGTTATGAAACACTCTTTTTGTAGAAAATGCAAGTGGAGATTCGGAGCGCTAAGAGGGTAATAGTGGAAAAAGGAATGTCTTCAAATATAAACTACACAGAATCATTCGGTGAAACATCTTTCTGATCTGTGCATTCAGCTAACAGAGTTAAACCATACTTTTGATTGAGCAGATCTGAACACTCTTTCTGTAGAAAATGCAACTGGACATTTGGAGCGCTAAGAGCGTAGTAGTGGAAAAAGGAATATATTCAAATATAAACTACACAGAAGCATTCTGTGAAACTTCTTTCTGATCTGAGCGTTCAGCTAACAGAGTTAAACCATACTTTTGATTGAGCAGTTTTGAAACACTCTGTCTGTAGAAAATGCAACTGGACATTCGTAGCGCTAAGTGGGTAATAGTGGAAAAAAGAATATGTTCAAATATAAACTACACAGAAGCATTGTATGAAACTTCTTTCTGTTCTGTGCATTAAACTAACAGAGTTGAACCTTACTTTTGATTGAGCCGTTCTGAAACACTCTTTCTGTAGAAACTGCAATTGGACATTCTGAGCGCTAAGAGGCCTATATTGGGAAAAAGAATGTCTACAAATAAAAACTACACAGAAGAATTGTGTGAAACATCTTTCTGTTCTGTTTGTTCAACTAAAAGAGTTGAACCTTAGTTTTGATTGAGCCGTTCTGAAACACTCTTTCTGTAGAAAATGCAAGTGGAGACTCGGAGCGCTAAGAGGGTAATAGTGGAAAAAGGAATGTCCCCAAATATAAACTACACAGAATCATTCTGTGAAACTTCTTTCTGATCTGTGCATTCAGCTAACAGAGTTAAACCATACTTTTGATTGAGCAGATCTGAACACTCTTTCTGTAGAAAATGCAACTGGACATTTGGAGCGCTAAGAGAGTAGTAGTGGAAAAAGGAATATATTCAAATATAAACTACACAGAAGCATTCTGTGAATCTTCTTTCTGATCTGAGCATTCAGCTAACAGAGTTAAACCATACTTTTGATTGAGCAGTTTTGAAACACTCTGTCTGTAGAAAATGCAACTGGACATTCGTAGCGCTAAGTGGGTAATAGTGGAAAAAAGAATATGTTCAAATATAAACTACACAGAAGCATTGTATGAAACTTCTTTCTGTTCTGTGCATTCAACTAACAGAGTTGAACCTTATTTTGATTGAGCCTTTCTGAAACACTCTTTCTGTAGAAACTGCAATTGGACATTCTGAGCGCTAAGAGGCCTCTATTGGGAAAAATAATATCTTCAAATAAAAACTACACAGAAGCATTTTGTGAAACTTATTCCTGATATGTTCATTAAGATAACGGAGTTAAACCATACTTTTGATTGCGCAGTTCTGAACAATCTTTCTGTAGAAAATGCAAGGGGACATTCGGAGCGCTAAGAGGGTAATAGTGGAAAAAGGAATATATTCAAATATAAACTACACAGTAGCATTCTGTGAAAATTCTTTCTGTTCTGTGCATTCAACTAACAGAGTTGAACCTTACTTTTGATTGAGCCGTTCTGAAACACTCTTTCTGTAGAAACTGCAATTGGACATGCTAAGCGCTAAGAGGCCTACATTGGGAAAAAGAATATCTTCTAATAAAAACTACACAGATGCATTCTGTGAAACTTATTTCTGATCTGTAAATTCAGTTAAGAGAGATAAAACATATTTTTGATTGAGCAGTTATGAAACACTCTTTTTGTAGAAAATGCAAGTGGAGATTCGGAGCGCTAATAGGGTAATAGTGGAAAAAGGGATGTCTTCAAATATAAACTACACAGAATCATTCGGTGAAACTTCTTTCTGATCTGTGCATTCAGCTAACAGAGTTAAACCATACTTTTGATTGAGCAAATCTGAACACTCTTTCTGTAGAAAATGCAACTGGACATTTGGAGCGCTAAGAGCGTAGTAGTGGAAAAAGGAATATATTCAAATATAAACTACACAGAAGCATTCTGTGAAACTTCTTTCTGATCTGAGCATTCAGCTAACAGAGTTAAACCATACTTTTGATTGAGCAGTTTTGAAACACTCTGTCTGAAGAAAATGCAACTGGACATTCGTAGCTCTAAGTGGGTAATAGTGGAAAAAAGAATATGTTCAAATATAAACTACACAGAAGCATTGTATGAAACTTCTTTCTGTTCTGTGCATTCAACTAACAGAGTTGAACCTTACTTTTGATTGAGCCTTTCTGAGACACTCTTTCTGTAGAAACTGCAATTGGACATTCTGAGCGCTAAGAGGCATCTATTGGGAAAAATAATATCTTCAAATAAAAACTACACAGAAGCATTGTGTGAAACTTCTTTCTGATATGTACATTAAGCTAACAGAGTTAAAACATACTTTTGATTGCGCAGTTCTGAACACTCTTTCTGTAGAAAATGCAAGTGGACATTCGGAGCGCTAAGAGGGTAATAGTGGAAAAAGGAATATATTCAAATATAAACTACACAGTAGCATTCTGTGAAAATTCTTTCTGTTCTGTGCATTCAACCAACAGAGTTGAACCTTACTTTTGATTGAGCCGTTCTGAAACACTCTTTCTGTAGAAACTGCAATTGGTCATGCTAAGTGCTAAGAGGACTATATTGGGAAAAAGAATATCTTCAAATAAAAACTACACAGATGCATTCTGTGAAACTTATTTCTGATCTGTAAATTCAGTTAACAGAGATAAAACATATTTTTGATTGAGCAGTTATGAAACACTCTTTTTGTAGAAAATGCAAGTGGAGATTCGGAGCGCTAAGAGGGTAATAGTGGAAAAAGGAATGTCTTCAAATATAAACTACACAGAATCATTCGGTGAAACTTCTTTCTGATCTGTGCATTCAGCTAACAGAGTTAAACCATACTTTTGATTGAGCAGATCTGAACACTCTTTCTGTAGAAAATGCAACTGGACATTTGGAGCGCTAAGAGCGTAGTAGTGGAAAAAGGAATATATTCAAATATAAGCTACACAGAAGCATTCTGTGAAACTTCTTTCTGATCTGAGCATTCATCTAACAGAGTTAAACCATACTTTTGATTGAGCAGTTTTGAAACACTCTGTCTGTAGAAAATGCAACTGGACATTCGTAGCGCTAAGTGGGTAATAGTGGAAAAAAGAATATGTTCAAATATAAACTACACAGAAGCATTGTATGAAACTTCTTTCTGTTCTGTGCATTCAACTAACAGAATTGAACCTTACTTTTGATTGAGCCGTTCTGAAACACTCTTTCTGTAGAAACTGCAATTGGACATTCTGAGCGCTAAGAGGCCTATATTGGGAAAAACAATGTCTACAAATAAAAACTACACAGAAGAATTGTGTGAAACTTCTTTCTGTTCTGTTTGTTCAACTAAAAGAGTTGAACCTTAGTTTTGATTGAGCCGTTCTGAAACACTCTTTCTGTAGAAAATGCAAGTGGAGATTCGGAGCGCTAAGAGGGTAATAGTGGAAAAAGGAATGTCTCCAAATATAAACTACACAGAATCATTCTGTGAAACTTCTTTCTGATCTGTGCATTCAGCTAACAGTGTTAAACCATACGTTTGATTGAGCAGATCTGAACACTCTTTCTGTAGAAAATGCAACTGGACATTTGGAGCGCTAAGAGCGTAGTAGTGGAAAAAGGAATATATTCAAATATAAACTACACAGAAGCATTCTGTGAAATTTCTTTCTGATCTGAGCATTCAGCTAACAGAGTTAAACCATACTTTTGATTGAGCAGTTTTGAAACACTCTGTCTGTAGAAAATGCAACTGGACATTCGTAGCGCTAAGTGGGTAATAGTGGAAAAAAGAATATGTTCAAATATAAACTACACAGAAGCATTGTACGAAACTTCTTTCTGTTCTGTGCATTCAACTAACAGAGTTGAACCTTACTTTTGATTGAGCCTTTCTGAAACACTCCTTCTGTAGAAACTGCAATTGGACATTCTGAGCGCTAAGAGGCCTCTATTGGGAAAAAAAATATCTTCAAATAAAAACTACACAGAAGCATTGTGTGAAACTTATTTCTGATATGTTCATTAAGCTAACAGAGTTAAACCATACTTTTGATTGCGCAGTTCTTAACACTCTTTCTGTAGAAAATGCAAGTGGACATTCGGAGCGCTAACAGGGTAATAGTGGAAAGAGGAATATATGCAAATATAAACTACACAGTAGCATTCTGTGAAAATTCTTTCTGTTCTGTGCATTCAACTAACAGAGTTGAACCTTACTTTTGATTGAGCCGTTCTGAAACACCCTTTCTGTAGAAACTGCAATTGGACATGCTAAGCGCTAAGAGGCCTACATTGGGAAATAGAATATCTTCAAATAAAAACTACACAGATGCATTCTGTGAAACTTATTTCTGATCTGTAAATTCAGTTAACAGAGATAAAACATATTTTTGATTGAGCAGTTATGAAACACTCTTTTTGTAGAAAATGCAAGTGGAGATTCGGAGCGCTAAGAGGGTAATAGTGGAAAAAGGAATGTCTTCAAATATAAACTACACAGAATCATTCGGTGAAACTTCTTTCTGATCTGTGCATTCAGCTAACAGAGTTAAACCATACTTTTGATTGAGCAGATCTGAACACTCTTTCTGTAGAAAATGCAAATGGACATTTGGAGCGCTAAGAGCGTAGTAGTGGAAAAAGGAATATATTCAAATATAAGCTACACAGAAGCATTCTGTGAAACTTCTTTCTGATCTGAGCATTCAGCTAACAGAGTTAACCATACTTTTGATTGAGCAGTTTTGAAACACTCTGTCTGTAGAAAATGCAACTGGACATTCGTAGCGCTAAGTGGGTAATAGTGGAAAAAAGAATATGTTCAAATATAAACTACACAGAAGCATTGTATGAAACTTCTTTCTGTTCTGTGCATTCAACTAACAGAGTTGAACCTTACTTTTGATTGAGCCGTTCTGAAACACTCTTTCTGTAGAAACTGCAATTGGACATTCTGAGCGCTAAGAGGCCTATATTGGGAAAAACAATGTCTACAAATAAAAACTACACAGAAGAATTGTGTGAAACTTCTTTCTGTTCTGTTTGTTCAACTAAAAGAGGTGAACCTTAGTTTTGATTGAGCCGTTCTGAAACACTCTTTCTGTAGAAAATGCAAGTGGAGATTCGGAGCGCTAAGAGGGTAATAGTGGAAAAAGGAATGTCTCCAAATATAAACTACACAGAATCATTCTGTGAAACTTCTTTCTGATCTGTGCATTAAGCTAACAGTGTTAAACCATACTTTTGATTGAGCAGATCTGAACACTCTTTCTGTAGAAAATGCAACTGGACATTTGGAGCGCTAAGAGAGTAGCAGTGGAAAAAGGAATATATTCAAATATAAACTACACAGAAGCATTCTGTGAAATTTCTTTCTGATCTGAGCATTCAGCTAACAGAGTTAAACCATACTTTTGATTGAGCAGTTTTGAAACACTCTGTCTGTAGAAAATGCAACTGGACATTCGTAGCGCTAAGTGGGTAATAGTGGAAAAAAGAATATGTTCAAATATAAACTACACAGAAGCATTGTAAGAAACTTCTTTCTGTTCTGTGCATTCAACTAACAGAGTTGAACCTTACTTTTGATTGAGCCTTTCTGAAACACTCCTTCTGTAGAAACTGCAATTGGACATTCTGAGCGCTAAGAGGCCTCTATTGGGAAAAATAATATCTTCAAATAAAAAGTACACAGAAGCATTGTGTGAAACTTATTTCTGATATGTTCATTAAGCTAACAGAGTTAAACCATACTTTTGATTGCGCAGTTCTGAACACTCTTTCTGTAGAAAATGCAAGTGGACATTCGGAGCTCTAAGAGGGTAATAGTGGAAAAAGGAATATATTCAAATATAAACTACACAGTAGCATTCTGTGAAAATTCTTTCTGTTCTGTGCATTCAACTAACAGTGTTGAACCTTACTTTTGATTGAGCCGTTCTGAAACACTCTTTCTGTAGAAACTGCAATTGGACATGCTAAGCGCTAAGAGGCCTACATTGGGAAAAAGAATATCTTCAAATAAAAACTACACAGATGCATTCTGTGAAACTTATTTCTGATCTGTAAATTCAGTTAACAGAGATAAAACATATTTTTGATTGAGCAGTTATGAAACACTCTTTTTGTAGAAAATGCAAGTGGAGATTCGGAGCGCTAAGAGGGTAATAGTGGAAAAAGGAATGTCTTCAAATATAAACTACACAGAATCATTCGGTGAAACTTCTTTCTGATCTGTGCATTCAGCTAACAGAGTTAAACCATACTTTTGATTGAGCAGATCTGAACACTCTTTCTGTAGAGAATGCAACTGGACATTTGGAGCGCTAAGAGTGTAGTAGTGGAAAAAGGAATATATTCAAATATAAACTACACAGAAGCATTCTGTGAAACTTCTTTCTGATCTGAGCATTCAGCTAACAGAGTTAAACCATACTTTTGATTGAGCAGTTTTGAAACACTCTGTCTGTAGAAAATGCAACTGGACATTCGTAGCGCTAAGTGGGTAATAGTGGAAAAAAGAATATGTTCAAATATAAACTACACAGAAGCATTGTATGAAACTTCTTTCTGTTCTGTGCATTCAACTAACAGAGTTGAACCTTACTTTTGATTGAGCCGTTCTGAAACACTCTTTCTGTAGAAACTGCAATTGGACATTCTGAGCGCTAAGAGGCCTATATTGGGAAAAACAATGTCTACAAATAAAAACTACACAGAAGAATTGTGTGAAACTTCTTTCTGTTCTGTTTGTTCAACTAAAAGAGTTGAACCTTAGTTTTGATTGAGCCGTTCTGAAACACTCTTTCTGTAGAAAATGCAAGTGGAGATTCGGAGCGCTAAGAGGGTAACAGTGGAAAAAGGAATGTCTCCAAATATAAACTACATAGAATCATTCTGTGAAACTTCTTTCTGATCTGTGCATTCAGCTAACAGTGTTAAACCATACTTTTGATTGAGCAGATCTGAACACTCTTTCTGTAGAAAATGCAACTGGACATTTGGAGCGCTAAGAGAGTAGTAGTGGAAAAAGGAATATATTCAAATATAAACTACACAGAAGCATTTTGTGAAACTTCTTTCTGATCTGAGCATTCAGCTAACAGAGTTAAACCATACTTTTGATTGAGCAGTTTTGAAACACTCTGTCTGTAGAAAATGCAACTGGACATTCGTAGCGCTAAGTGGGTAATAGTGGAAAAAAGAATATGTTCAAATATAAACTACACAGAAGCATTGTATGAAACTTCTTTCTGTTCTGTGCATTCAACTAACAGAGTTGAACCTTACTTTTGATTGAGCCTTTCTGAAACACTCTTTCTGTAGAAACTGCAATTGGACATTCTGAGCGCTAAGAGGCCTCTATTGGGAAAAATAATATCTTCAAATAAAAACTACACAGAAGCATTGTGTGAAACTTATTTCTGATATGTTCATTAAGCTAACAGAGTTAAACCATACTTTTGATTGCCCAGTTCTGAACACTCTTTCTGTAGAAAATGCAAGTGGACATTCGGAGCGCTAAGAGGGTAATAGTGGAAAAAGGAATATATTCAAATATAAACTACACAGTTGCATTCTGTGAAAATTCTTTCTGCTCTGTGCATTCAAATAACAGAGTTGAACCTTACTTTTGATTGAGCCGTTCTGAAACACTCTTTCTGTAGAAACTGCAATTGGACATGCTAAGCGCTAGAGGCCTACATTGGGAAAAAGAATATCTTCAAATAAAAACTACACAGATGCATTCTGTGAAACTTATTTCTGATCTGTAAATTCAGTTAACAGAGATAAAACATATTTTTGATTGAGCAGTTATGAAACACTCTTTTTGTAGAAAATGCAAGTGGAGATTCGGAGCGCTAAGAGGGTAATAGTGGAAAAAGGAATGTCTTCAAATATAAACTACACAGAATCATTCGGTGAAACTTCTTTCTGATCTGTGCATTCAGCTAACATAGTTAAACCATACTTTTGATTGAGCAGATCTGAACACTCTTTCTGTAGAAAATGCAACTGGACATTTGGAGCGCTAAGAGCGTAGTAGTGGAAAAAGGAATATATGCAAATATAAACTAAACAGAAGCATTCTGTGAAACATCTTTCTGATCTGAGCATTCAGCTAACAGAGTTAAACCATACTTTTGATTGAGCAGTTTTGAAACACTGTCTGTAGAAAATGCAACTGGACATTCGTAGCGCTAAGTGGGTAATAGTGGAAAAAAGAATATGTTCAAATATAAACTACACAAAAGCATTGTATGAAACTTCTTTCTGTTCTGTGCATTCAACTAACAGAGTTGAACCTTACTTTTGATTGAGCCGTTCTGAAACACTCTTTCTGTAGAAACTGCAATTGGACATTCTGAGCGCTAGGAGGCCTATATTGGGAAAAGGAATGTCTACAAATAAAAACTACACAGAAGAATTGTGTGAAACTACTTTCTGTTCTGTTTGTTCAACTAAAAGAGTTGAACCTTAGTTTTGATTGAGCCGTTCTGAAACACTCTTTCTGTAGAAAATGCAAGTGGAGATTCGGAGCGCTAAGAGGGTAATAGTGGAAAAAGGAATGCCTCCAAATATAAACTACACAGAATCATTCGGTGAAACTTCTTTCTGATCTGTGCATTCAGCTAACAGAGTTAAACCATACTTTTGATTGAGCAGATCTGAACACTCTTTCTGTAGAAAATGCAACTGGACCTTTTGAGCGCTAAGAGCATAGTAGTGGAAAAAGGAATATATTCAAATATAAACTACACAGAAGCATTCTGTGAAACTACTTCTGATCTGAGCATTCAGCTAACAGATTTAAACCATACTTTTGATTGAGCAGTTTTGAAACACTCTGTCTGTAGAAAATGCAACTGGACAATCGTAGCGCTAAGTGGGTAATAGTGGAAAAAAGAATATGTTCAAATATAAACTACACAGAAGCATTGTATGAAACTTCTTTCTGTTCTGTGCATTCAACTAACAGAGTTGAACCTTACTTCTGATTGAGCTTTTCTGAAACACTCTTTCTGTAGAAACTGCAATTGGACATTCTGAGCGCTAAGAGGCCTCTATTGGGAAAAATAATATCTTCAAATAAAAACTACACAGAAGCATTGTGTGATACTTATTTCTGATATGTTCATTAAGCTAACAGAGTTAAACCATACTTTTGATTGCGCAGTTCTGAACACTCTTTCTGTAGAAAATGCAAGTGGACATTCGGAGCGCTAAGAGGGTAATAGTGGAAAAAGGAATATATTCAAATATAAACTACACAGTAGCATTCTGTGAAAATTCTTTCTGTTCTGTGCATTCAACTAACAGAGTTGAACCTTACTTTTGATTGAGCCGTTCTGAAACACTCTTTCTGTAGAAACTGCAATTGGACATTCTGAGCGCTAGGAGGCCTATATTGGGAAAAAGAATGTCTACAAATAAAAACTACACAGAAGAATTGTGTGAAACTTCTTTCTGTTCTGTTTGTTCAACTAAAAGAGTTGAACCTTAGTTTTGATTGAGCCGTTTTGAAACACTCTTTCTGTAGAAAATGCAAGTGGAGATTCGGAGCGCTAAGAGGGTAATAGTGGAAAAAGGAATGCCTCCAAATATAAACTACACAGAATCATTCGGTGAAACTTCTTTCTGATCTGTGCATTCAGCTAACAGAGTTAAACCATACTTTTGATTGAGCAGATCTGAACACTCTTTCTGTAGAAAATGCAACTGGACATTTTGAGCGCTAAGAGCATAGTAGTGGAAAAAGGAATATATTCAAATATAAACTACACAGAAGCATTCTGTGAAACTACTTTCTGATCTGAGCATTCAGCTAACAGATTTAAACCATACTTTTGATTGAGCAGTTTTGAAACACTCTGTCTGTAGAAAATGCAACTGGACAATCGTAGCGCTAAGTGGGTAATAGTGGAAAAAAGAATATGTTCAAATATAAACTACACAGAAGCATTGTATGAAACTTCTTTCTGTTCTGTGCATTCAACTAACAGAGTTGAACCTTACTTCTGATTGAGCTTTTCTGAAACACTCTTTCTGTAGATACTGCAATTGGACATTCTGAGCGCTAAGAGGCCTCTATTGGGAAAAATAATATCTTCAAATAAAAACTACACAGAAGCATTGTGTGATACTTATTTCTGATATGTTCATTAAGCTAACAGAGTTAAACCATACTTTTGATTGCGCAGTTCTGAACACTCTTTCTGT
Source organism: Symphalangus syndactylus (assembly GCF_028878055.3). Taxonomy (NCBI): domain Eukaryota; kingdom Metazoa; phylum Chordata; class Mammalia; order Primates; family Hylobatidae; genus Symphalangus; species Symphalangus syndactylus. The sequence goes on along the minus strand of NC_072447.2, from coordinate 12,591,522 downwards.
AGAAAATGCAAGTGGACATTCGGAGCGCTAAGAGGGTAATAGTGGAAAAAGGAATATATTCAAATATAAACTACACAGTAGCATTCTGTGAAAATTCTTTCTGTTCTGTGCATTCAACTAACAGAGTTGAACCTTACTTTTGATTGAGCCGTTCTGAAACACTCTTTCTGTAGAAACTGCAATTGGACATACTAAGCGCTAAGAGGCCTACATTGGGAAAAAGAATATTTTCAAATAAAAACTACACAGATGCATTCTGTGAAACTTATTTCTGATCTGTAAATTCAGTTAACAGAGATAAAACATATTTTTGATTGAGCAGTTATGAAACACTCTTTTTGTAGAAAATGCAAGTGTAGATTCGGAGCGTTAAGAGGGTAATAGTGGAAAAAGGAATGTCTTCAAATATAAACTACACAGAATCATTCGGTGAAACTTCTTTCTGATCTGTGCATTCAGCTAACAGAGTTAAACCATACTTTTGATTGAGCAGATCTGAACACTCTTTCTGTAGAAAATGCAACTGGACATTTGGAGCGCTAAGAGCGTAGTAGTGGAAAAAGGAATATATTCAAATATAAACTACACAGAAGCATTCTGTGAAACTTCTTTCTGATCTGAGCATTCAGCTAACAGAGTTAAACCATACTTTTGATTGAGCAGTTTTGAAACACTCTGTCTGTAGAAAATGCAACTGGACATTCGTAGCGCTAAGTGGGTAATAGTGGAAAAAAGAATATGTTCAAATATAAACTTCACAAATGCATTGTATGAAACTTCTTTCTGTTCTGTGCATTCAACTAACAGAGTTGAACCTTACTTTTGATTGAGCCGTTCTGAAACACTCTTTCTGTAGAAACTGCAATTCGACATTCTGAGCGCTAGGAGGCCTATATTGGGAAAAAGAATGTCTACAAATAAAAACTACACAGAAGAATTGTGTGAAACTTCTTTCTGTTCTGTTTGTTCAACTAAAAGAGTTGAACCTTAGTTTTGATTGAGCCGTTCTGAAACACTCTTTCTGTAGAAAATGCAAGTGGAGATTCGGAGCGCTAAGAGGGTAATAGTGGAAAAAGGAATGCCTCCAAATATAAACTACACAGAATCATTCGGTGAAACTTCTTTCTGATCTGTGCATTCAGCTAACAGAGTTAAACCATACTTTTGATTGAGCAGATCTGAACACTCTTTCTGTAGAAAATGTAACTGGACATTTTGAGCGCTAAGAGCATAGTAGTGGAAAAAGGAATATATTCAAATATAAACTACACAGAAGCATTCTGTGAAACTACTTTCTGATCTGAGCATTCAGCTAACAGAGTTAAACCATACTTTTGATTGAGCAGTTTTGAAACACTCTGTCTGTAGAAAATGCAACTGGACATTCGTAGCGCTAAGTGGGTAATAGTGGAAAAAAGAATATGTTCAAATATAAACTACACAGAAGCATTGTATGAAACTTCTTTCTGTTCTGTGCATTCAACTAACAGAGTTGAACCTTACTTTTGATTGAGCCGTTCTGAAACACTCTTTCTGTAGAAACTGCAATTTTACATTCTGAGCGCTAAGAGGCCTATATTGGGAAAAAGAATGTCTACAAATAAAAACTACACAGAAGAATTTTGTGAAACTTCTTTCTGTTCTGTTTGTTCAACTAAAAGAGTTGAACCTTAGTTTTGATTGAGCCGTTATGAAACACTCTTTCTGTAGAAAATGCAAGTGGAGATTCGGAGCGCTAAGAGGGTAATAGTGGAAAAAGGAATGTCTCCAAATATAAACTACACAGAATCATTCTGTGAAACTTCTTTCTGATCTGTGCATTCAGCTAACAGAGTTAAACCATAGTTTTGATTGAGCAGATCTGAACACACTTTCTGTAGAAAATGCAACTGGACATTTGGAGCGCTAAGAGCGTATTAGTGGAAAAAGGAATATATTCAAATATAAACTACACAGAAGCATTCTGTGAAACTTCTTTCTGATCTGAGCATTCAGCTAACAGAGTTAAACCATACTTTTGATTGAGCAGTTTTGAAACACTCTGTCTGTAGAAAAGGCAACTGGACATTCGTAGCGCTAAGTGGGTAATAGTGGAAAAAAGAATATGTTCAAATATAAACTACACAGAAGCATTGTATGAAACTTCTTTCTGTTCTGTGCATTCAACTAACAGAGTTGAACCTTACTTTTGATTGAGCCTTTCTGAAACACTCTTTCTGTAGAAACTGCAATTGGACATTCTGAGCGCTAAGAGGCCTCTATTGGGAAAAATAATATCTTCAAATAAAAACTACACAGAAGCATTGTGTGAAACTTATTTCTGATATGTTCATTAAGCTAACAGAGTTAAACCATACTTTTGATTGCGCAGTTCTGAACACTCTTTCTGTAGAAAATGCAAGTGGACATTCGGAGCACTAAGAGGGTAATAGTGGAAAAAGGAATATATTCAAATATAAACTACACAGTAGCATTCTGTGAAAATTCTTTCTGTTCTGTGCATTCAACTAACAGGGTTGAACCTTACTTTTGATTGAGCCGTTCTGAAACACTCTTTCTGTAGAAACTGCAATTGGACATGCTAAGCGCTAAGAGGCCTACATTGGGAAAAAGAATATCTTCAAATAAAAACTACACAGATGCATTCTGTGAAACTTATTTCTGATCTGTAAATTCAGTTAACAGAGATAAAACATATTTTTGATTGAGCAGTTATGAAACACTCTTTTTGTAGAAAATGCAAGTGGAGATTCGGAGCGCTAAGAGGGTAATAGTGGAAAAAGGAATGTCTTCAAATATAAACTACACAGAATCATTCGGTGAAACTTCTTTCTGATCTGTGCATTCAGCTAACAGAGTTAAACCATACTTTTGATTGAGCAGATCTGAACACTCTTTCTGTAGACAATGCAACTGGACATTTGGAGCGCTAAGAGTGTAGTAGTGGAAAAAGGAATATATTCAAATATAAACTACACAGAAGCATTCTGTGAAACTTCTTTCTGATCTGAGCATTCAGCTAACAGAGTTAAACCATACTTTTGATTGAGCAGTTTTGAAACACTCTGTCTGTAGAAAATGCAACTGGACATTCGTAGCGCTAAGTGGGTAATAGTGGAAAAAAGAATATGTTCAAATATAAACTACACAGAAGCATTGTATGAAACTTCTTTCTGTTCTGTGCATTCAACTAACAGAGTTGAACCTTACTTTTGATTGAGCCGTTCTGAAACACTCTTTCTGTAGAAACTGCAATTGGACATTCTGAGCGCTAAGAGGCCTATATTGGGAAAAAAAATGTCTACAAATAAAAACTACACAGAAGAATTGTGTGAAACTTCTTTCTGTTCTGTTTGTTCAACTAAAAGAGTTGAACCTTAGTTTTGATTGAGCCGTTCTGAAACACTCTTTCTGTAGAAAATGCAAGTGGAGATTCGGAGCGCTAAGAGGGTAACAGTGGAAAAAGGAATGTCTCCAAATATAAACTACATAGAATCATTCTGTGAAACTTCTTTCTGATCTGTGCATTCAGCTAACAGTGTTAAACCATACTTTTGATTGAGCAGATCTGAACACTCTTTCTGTAGAAAATGCAACTGGACATTTGGAGCGCTAAGAGAGTAGTAGTGGAAAAAGGAATATATTCAAATATAAACTACACAGAAGCATTTTGTGAAACTTCTTTCTGATCTGAGCATTCAGCTAACAGAGTTAAACCATACTTTTGATTGAGCAGTTTTGAAACACTCTGTCTGTAGAAAATGCAACTGGACATTCGTAGCGCTAAGTGGGTAATAGTGGAAAAAAGAATATGTTCAAATATAAACTACACAGAAGCATTGTATGAAACTTCTTTCTGTTCTGTGCATTCAACTAACAGAGTTGAACCTTACTTTTGATTGAGCCTTTCTGAAACACTCTTTCTGTAGAAACTGCAATTAGACATTCTGAGCGCTAAGAGGCCTCTATTGGGAAAAATAATATCTTCAAATAAAAACTACACAGAAGCATTGTGTGAAACTTATTTCTGATATGTTCATTAAGCTAACAGAGTTAAACCATACTTTTGATTGCCCAGTTCTGAACACTCTTTCTGTAGAAAATGCAAGTGGACATTCGGAGCGCTAAGAGGGTAATAGTGGAAAAAGGAATATATTCAAATATAAACTACACAGTTGCATTCTGTGAAAATTCTTTCTGCTCTGTGCATTCAAATAACAGAGTTGAACCTTACTTTTGATTGAGCCGTTCTGAAACACTCTTTCTGTAGAAACTGCAATTGGACATGCTAAGCGCTAGAGGCCTACATTGGGAAAAAGAATATCTTCAAATAAAAACTACACAGATGCATTCTGTGAAACTTATTTCTGATCTGTAAATTCAGTTAACAGAGATAAAACATATTTTTGATTGAGCAGTTATGAAACACTCTTTTTGTAGAAAATGCAAGTGGAGATTCGGAGCGCTAAGAGGGTAATAGTGGAAAAAGGAATGTCTTCAAATATAAACTACACAGAATCATTCGGTGAAACTTCTTTCTGATCTGTGCATTCAGCTAACATAGTTAAACCATACTTTTGATTGAGCAGATCTGAACACTCTTTCTGTAGAAAATGCAACTGGACATTTGGAGCGCTAAGAGCGTAGTAGTGGAAAAAGGAATATATGCAAATATAAACTAAACAGAAGCATTCTGTGAAACATCTTTCTGATCTGAGCATTCAGCTAACAGAGTTAAACCATACTTTTGATTGAGCAGTTTTGAAACACTGTCTGTAGAAAATGCAACTGGACATTCGTAGCGCTAAGTGGGTAATAGTGGAAAAAAGAATATGTTCAAATATAAACTACACAAAAGCATTGTATGAAACTTCTTTCTGTTCTGTGCATTCAACTAACAGAGTTGAACCTTACTTTTGATTGAGCCGTTCTGAAACACTCTTTCTGTAGAAACTGCAATTGGACATTCTGAGCGCTAGGAGGCCTATATTGGGAAAAAGAATGTCTACAAATAAAAACTACACAGAAGAATTGTGTGAAACTTCTTTCTGTTCTGTTTGTTCAACTAAAAGAGTTGAACCTTAGTTTTGATTGAGCCGTTCTGAAACACTCTTTCTGTAGAAAATGCAAGTGGAGATTCGGAGCGCTAAGAGGGTAATAGTGGAAAAAGGAATGCCTCCAAATATAAACTACACAGAATCATTCGGTGAAACTTCTTTCTGATCTGTGCATTCAGCTAACAGAGTTAAACCATACTTTTGATTGAGCAGATCTGAACACTCTTTCTGTAGAAAATGCAACTGGACATTTTGAGCGCTAAGAGCATAGTAGTGGAAAAAGGAATATATTCAAATATAAACTACACAGAAGCATTCTGTGAAACTACTTTCTGATCTGAGCATTCAGCTAACAGATTTAAACCATACTTTTGATTGAGCAGTTTTGAAACACTCTGTCTGTAGAAAATGCAACTGGACAATCGTAGCGCTAAGTGGGTAATAGTGGAAAAAAGAATATGTTCAAATATAAACTACACAGAAGCATTGTATGAAACTTCTTTCTGTTCTGTGCATTCAACTAACAGAGTTGAACCTTACTTCTGATTGAGCTTTTCTGAAACACTCTTTCTGTAGAAACTGCAATTGGACATTCTGAGCGCTAAGAGGCCTCTATTGGGAAAAATAATATCTTCAAATAAAAACTACACAGAAGCATTGTGTGATACTTATTTCTGATATGTTCATTAAGCTAACAGAGTTAAACCATACTTTTGATTGCGCAGTTCTGAACACTCTTTCTGTAGAAAATGCAAGTGGACATTCGGAGCGCTAAGAGGGTAATAGTGGAAAAAGGAATATATTCAAATATAAACTACACAGTAGCATTCTGTGAAAATTCTTTCTGTTCTGTGCATTCAAGTAACAGAGTTGAACCTTACTTTTGATTGAGCCGTTCTGAAACACTCTTTCTGTAGAAACTGCAATTGGACATACTTAGCGCTAAGAGGCATACATTGGGAAAAAGAATATCTTCAAATAAAAACTACACAGATGCATTCTGTGAAACTTATTTCTGATCTGTAAATTCAGTTAACAGAGATAAAACATATTTTTGATTGAGCAGTTATGAAACACTCTTTTTGTAGAAAATGCAAGTGTAGATTCGGAGCGTTAAGAGGGTAATAGTGGAAAAAGGAATGTCTTCAAATATAAACTACACAGAATCATTCGGTGAAACTTCTTTCTGATCTGTGCATTCAGCTAACAGAGTTAAACCATACTTTTGATTGAGCAGATCTGAACACTCTTTCTGTAGAATATGCAACTGGACATTTGGAGCGCTAAGAGCGTAGTAGTGGAAAAAGGAATATATTCAAATATAAACTACACAGAAGCATTCTGTGAAACTTCTTTCTGATCTGAGCATTCAGCTAACAGAGTTAAACCATACTTTTGATTGAGCAGTTTTGAAACACTCTGTCTGTAGAAAATGCAACTGGACATTCGTAGCGCTAAGTGGGTAATAGTGGAAAAAAGAATATGTTCAAATATAAACTTCACAAATGCATTGTATGAAACTTCTTTCTGTTCTGTGCATTCAACTAACAGAGTTGAACCTTACTTTTGATTGAGCCGTTCTGAAACACTCTTTCTGTAGAAACTGCAATTCGACATTCTGAGCGCTAGGAGGCCTATATTGGGAAAAAGAATGTCTACAAATAAAAACTACACAGAAGAATTGTGTGAAACTTCTTTCTGTTCTGTTTGTTCAACTAAAAGAGTTGAACCTTAGTTTTGATTGAGCCGTTCTGAAACACTCTTTCTGTAGAAAATGCAAGTGGAGATTCGGAGCGCTAAGAGGGTAATAGTGGAAAAAGGAATGCCTCCAAATATAAACTACACAGAATCATTCGGTGAAACTTCTTTCTGATCTGTGCATTCAGCTAACAGAGTTAAACCATACTTTTGATTGAGCAGATCTGAACACTCTTTCTGTAGAAAATGCAACTGGACATTTTGAGCGCTAAGAGCATAGTAGTGGAAAAAGGAATATATTCAAATATAAACTACACAGAAGCATTCTGTGAAACTACTTTCTGATCTGAGCATTCAGCTAACAGATTTAAACCATACTTTTGATTGAGCAGTTTTGAAACACTCTGTCTGTAGAAAATGCAACTGGACAATCGTAGCGCTAAGTGGGTAATAGTGGAAAAAAGAATATGTTCAAATATAAACTACACAGAAGCATTGTATGAAACTTCTTTCTGTTCTGTGCATTCAACTAACAGAGTTGAACCTTACTTCTGATTGAGCTTTTCTGAAACACTCTTTCTGTAGAAACTGCAATTGGACATTCTGAGCGCTAAGAGGCCTCTATTGGGAAAAATAATATCTTCAAATAAAAACTACACAGAAGCATTGTGTGATACTTATTTCTGATATGTTCATTAAGCTAACAGAGTTAAACCATACTTTTGATTGCGCAGTTCTGAACACTCTTTCTGTAGAAAATGCAAGTGGACATTCGGAGCGCTAAGAGGGTAATAGTGGAAAAAGGAATATATTCAAATATAAACTACACAGTAGCATTCTGTGAAAATTCTTTCTGTTCTGTGCATTCAAGTAACAGAGTTGAACCTTACTTTTGATTGAGCCGTTCTGAAACACTCTTTCTGTAGAAACTGCAATTGGACATACTTAGCGCTAAGAGGCATACATTGGGAAAAAGAATATCTTCAAATAAAAACTACACAGATGCATTCTGTGAAACTTATTTCTGATCTGTAAATTCAGTTAACAGAGATAAAACATATTTTTGATTGAGCAGTTATGAAACACTCTTTTTGTAGAAAATGCAAGTGTAGATTCGGAGCGTTAAGAGGGTAATAGTGGAAAAAGGAATGTCTTCAAATATAAACTACACAGAATCATTCGGTGAAACTTCTTTCTGATCTGTGCATTCAGCTAACAGAGTTAAACCATACTTTTGATTGAGCAGATCTGAACACTCTTTCTGTAGAATATGCAACTGGACATTTGGAGCGCTAAGAGCGTAGTAGTGGAAAAAGGAATATATTCAAATATAAACTACACAGAAGCATTCTGTGAAACTTCTTTCTGATCTGAGCATTCAGCTAACAGAGTTAAACCATACTTTTGATTGAGCAGTTTTGAAACACTCTGTCTGTAGAAAATGCAACTGGACATTCGTAGCGCTAAGTGGGTAATAGTGGAAAAAAGAATATGTTCAAATATAAACTTCACAAATGCATTGTATGAAACTTCTTTCTGTTCTGTGCATTCAACTAACAGAGTTGAACCTTACTTTTGATTGAGCCGTTCTGAAACACTCTTTCTGTAGAAACTGCAATTCGACATTCTGAGCGCTAGGAGGCCTATATTGGGAAAAAGAATGTCTACAAATAAAAACTACACAGAAGAATTGTGTGAAACTTCTTTCTGTTCTGTTTGTTCAACTAAAAGAGTTGAACCTTAGTTTTGATTGAGCCGTTCTGAAACACTCTTTCTGTAGAAAATGCAAGTGGAGATTCGGAGCGCTAAGAGGGTAATAGTGGAAAAAGGAATGCCTCCAAATATAAACTACACAGAATCATTCGGTGAAACTTCTTTCTGATCTGTGCATTCAGCTAACAGAGTTAAACCATACTTTTGATTGAGCAGATCTGAACACTCTTTCTGTAGAAAATGCAACTGGACATTTTGAGCGCTAAGAGCATAGTAGTGGAAAAAGGAATATATTCAAATATAAACTACACAGAAGCATTCTGTGAAACTACTTTCTGATCTGAGCATTCAGCTAACAGAGTTAAACCATACTTTTGATTGAGCAGTTTTGAAACACTCTGTCTGTAGAAAATGCAACTGGACATTCGTAGCGCTAAGTGGGTAATAGTGGAAAAAAGAATATGTTCAAATATAAACTACACAGAAGCATTGTATGAAACTTCTTTCTGTTCTGTGCATTCAACTAACAGAGTTGAACCTTACTTTTGATTGAGCCTTTCTGAAACACTCTTTCTGTAGAAACTGCAATTGGACATTCTGAGCGCTAAGAGGCCTATATTGGGAAAAATAATATCCTCAAATAAAAACTACACAGAAGCATTGTGTGAAACTTATTTCTGATATGTTCATTAAGCTAACAGAGTTAAACCATACTTTTGATTGCGCAGTTCTGAACACTCTTTCTGTAGAAAATGCAAGTGGACATTCGGAGCGCTAAGAGGGTAATAGTGGAAAAAGGAATATATTCAAATATAAACTACACAGTAGCATTCTGTGAAAATTCTTTCTGTTCTGTGCATTCAACTAACAGAGTTGAACCTTACTTTTGATTGAGCCGTTCTGAAACACTCTTTCTGTAGAAACTGCAATTGGACATGCTAAGCGCTAAGAGGCCTACATTGGGAAAAAGAATATCTTCAAATAAAAACTACACAGATGCATTCTGTGAAACTTATTTCTGATCTGTAAATTCAGTTAACAGAGATAAAACATATTTTTGATTGAGCAGTTATGAAACACTCTTTTTGTAGAAAATGCAAGTGGAGATTCGGAGCGCTAAGAGGGTAATAGTGGAAAAAGGAATGTCTTCAAATATAAACTACACAGAATCATTCGGTGAAACTTCTTTCTGATCTGTGCATTCAGCTAACATAGTTAAACCATACTTTTGATTGAGCAGATCTGAACACTCTTTCTGTAGAAAATGCAACTGGACATTTGGAGCGCTAAGAGCGTAGTAGTGGAAAAAGGAATATATGCAAATATAAACTAAACAGAAGCATTCTGTGAAACATCTTTCTGATCTGAGCATTCAGCTAACAGAGTTAAACCATACTTTTGATTGAGCAGTTTTGAAACACTGTCTGTAGAAAATGCAACTGGACATTCGTAGCGCTAAGTGGGTAATAGTGGAAAAAAGAATATGTTCAAATATAAACTACACAAAAGCATTGTATGAAACTTCTTTCTGTTCTGTGCATTCAACTAACAGAGTTGAACCTTACTTTTGATTGAGCCGTTCTGAAACACTCTTTCTGTAGAAACTGCAATTGGACATTCTGAGCGCTAGGAGGCCTATATTGGGAAAAAGAATGTCTACAAATAAAAACTACACAGAAGAATTGTGTGAAACTTCTTTCTGTTCTGTTTGTTCAACTAAAAGAGTTGAACCTTAGTTTTGATTGAGCCGTTCTGAAACACTCTTTCTGTAGAAAATGCAAGTGGAGATTCGGAGCGCTAAGAGGGTAATAGTGGAAAAAGGAATGCCTCCAAATATAAACTACACAGAATCATTCGGTGAAACTTCTTTCTGATCTGTGCATTCAGCTAACAGAGTTAAACCATACTTTTGATTGAGCAGATCTGAACACTCTTTCTGTAGAAAATGCAACTGGACATTTTGAGCGCTAAGAGCATAGTAGTGGAAAAAGGAATATATTCAAATATAAACTACACAGAAGCATTCTGTGAAACTACTTTCTGATCTGAGCATTCAGCTAACAGATTTAAACCATACTTTTGATTGAGCAGTTTTGAAACACTCTGTCTGTAGAAAATGCAACTGGACAATCGTAGCGCTAAGTGGGTAATAGTGGAAAAAAGAATATGTTCAAATATAAACTACACAGAAGCATTGTATGAAACTTCTTTCTGTTCTGTGCATTCAACTAACAGAGTTGAACCTTACTTCTGATTGAGCTTTTCTGAAACACTCTTTCTGTAGAAACTGCAATTGGACATTCTGAGCGCTAAGAGGCCTCTATTGGGAAAAATAATATCTTCAAATAAAAACTACACAGAAGCATTGTGTGATACTTATTTCTGATATGTTCATTAAGCTAACAGAGTTAAACCATACTTTTGATTGCGCAGTTCTGAACACTCTTTCTGTAGAAAATGCAAGTGGACATTCGGAGCGCTAAGAGGGTAATAGTGGAAAAAGGAATATATTCAAATATAAACTACACAGTAGCATTCTGTGAAAATTCTTTCTGTTCTGTGCATTCAAGTAACAGAGTTGAACCTTACTTTTGATTGAGCCGTTCTGAAACACTCTTTCTGTAGAAACTGCAATTGGACATACTTAGCGCTAAGAGGCATACATTGGGAAAAAGAATATCTTCAAATAAAAACTACACAGATGCATTCTGTGAAACTTATTTCTGATCTGTAAATTCAGTTAACAGAGATAAAACATATTTTTGATTGAGCAGTTATGAAACACTCTTTTTGTAGAAAATGCAAGTGTAGATTCGGAGCGTTAAGAGGGTAATAGTGGAAAAAGGAATGTCTTCAAATATAAACTACACAGAATCATTCGGTGAAACTTCTTTCTGATCTGTGCATTCAGCTAACAGAGTTAAACCATACTTTTGATTGAGCAGATCTGAACACTCTTTCTGTAGAATATGCAACTGGACATTTGGAGCGCTAAGAGCGTAGTAGTGGAAAAAGGAATATATTCAAATATAAACTACACAGAAGCATTCTGTGAAACTTCTTTCTGATCTGAGCATTCAGCTAACAGAGTTAAACCATACTTTTGATTGAGCAGTTTTGAAACACTCTGTCTGTAGAAAATGCAACTGGACATTCGTAGCGCTAAGTGGGTAATAGTGGAAAAAAGAATATGTTCAAATATAAACTTCACAAATGCATTGTATGAAACTTCTTTCTGTTCTGTGCATTCAACTAACAGAGTTGAACCTTACTTTTGATTGAGCCGTTCTGAAACACTCTTTCTGTAGAAACTGCAATTCGACATTCTGAGCGCTAGGAGGCCTATATTGGGAAAAAGAATGTCTACAAATAAAAACTACACAGAAGAATTGTGTGAAACTTCTTTCTGTTCTGTTTGTTCAACTAAAAGAGTTGAACCTTAGTTTTGATTGAGCCGTTCTGAAACACTCTTTCTGTAGAAAATGCAAGTGGAGATTCGGAGCGCTAAGAGGGTAATAGTGGAAAAAGGAATGCCTCCAAATATAAACTACACAGAATCATTCGGTGAAACTTCTTTCTGATCTGTGCATTCAGCTAACAGAGTTAAACCATACTTTTGATTGAGCAGATCTGAACACTCTTTCTGTAGAAAATGCAACTGGACATTTTGAGCGCTAAGAGCATAGTAGTGGAAAAAGGAATATATTCAAATATAAACTACACAGAAGCATTCTGTGAAACTACTTTCTGATCTGAGCATTCAGCTAACAGAGTTAAACCATACTTTTGATTGAGCAGTTTTGAAACACTCTGTCTGTAGAAAATGCAACTGGACATTCGTAGCGCTAAGTGGGTAATAGTGGAAAAAAGAATATGTTCAAATATAAACTACACAGAAGCATTGTATGAAACTTCTTTCTGTTCTGTGCATTCAACTAACAGAGTTGAACCTTACTTTTGATTGAGCCTTTCTGAAACACTCTTTCTGTAGAAACTGCAATTGGACATTCTGAGCGCTAAGAGGCCTATATTGGGAAAAATAATATCCTCAAATAAAAACTACACAGAAGCATTGTGTGAAACTTATTTCTGATATGTTCATTAAGCTAACAGAGTTAAACCATACTTTTGATTGCGCAGTTCTGAACACTCTTTCTGTAGAAAATGCAAGTGGACATTCGGAGCGCTAAGAGGGTAATAGTGGAAAAAGGAATATATTCAAATATAAACTACACAGTAGCATTCTGTGAAAATTCTTTCTGTTCTGTGCATTCAACTAACAGAGTTGAACCTTACTTTTGATTGAGCCGTTCTGAAACACTCTTTCTGTAGAAACTGCAATTGGACATGCTAAGCGCTAAGAGGCCTACATTGGGAAAAAGTATATCTTCAAATAAACACTACACAGATGCATTCTGTGAAACTTATTTCTGATCTGTAAATTCAGTTAACAGAGATAAAACATATTTTTGATTGAGCAGTTATGAAACACTCTTTTTGTAGAAAATGCAAGTGGAGATTCGGAGCGCTAAGAGGGTAATAGTGGAAAAAGGAATGTCTTCAAATATAAACTACACAGAATCATTCGGTGAAACATCTTTCTGATCTGTGCATTCAGCTAACAGAGTTAAACCATACTTTTGATTGAGCAGATCTGAACACTCTTTCTGTAGAAAATGCAACTGGACATTTGGAGCGCTAAGAGCGTAGTAGTGGAAAAAGGAATATATTCAAATATAAACTACACAGAAGCATTCTGTGAAACTTCTTTCTGATCTGAGCATTCAGCTAACAGAGTTAAACCATACTTTTGATTGAGCAGTTTTGAAACACTCTGTCTGTAGAAAATGCAACTGGACATTCGTAGCGCTAAGTGGGTAATAGTGGAAAAAAGAATATGTTCAAATATAAACTACACAGAAGCATTGTATGAAACTTCTTTCTGTTCTGTGCATTCAACTAACAGAGTTGAACCTTACTTTTGATTGAGCCGTTCTGAAACACTCTTTCTGTAGAAACTGCAATTTTACATTCTGAGCGCTAAGAGGCCTATATTGGGAAAAAGAATGTCTACAAATAAAAACTACACAGAAGAATTTTGTGAAACTTCTTTCTGTTCTGTTTGTTCAACTAAAAGAGTTGAACCTTAGTTTTGATTGAGCCGTTATGAAACACTCTTTCTGTAGAAAATGCAAGTGGAGATTCGGAGCGCTAAGAGGGTAATAGTGGAAAAAGGAATGCCTCCAAATATAAACTACACAGAATCATTCTGTGAAACTTCTTTCTGATCTGTGCATTCAGCTAACAGAGTTAAACCATAGTTTTGATTGAGCAGATCTGAACACACTTTCTGTAGAAAATGCAACTGGACATTTGGAGCGCTAAGAGCGTATTAGTGGAAAAAGGAATATATTCAAATATAAACTACACAGAAGCATTCTGTGAAACTTCTTTCTGATCTGAGCATTCAGCTAACAGAGTTAAACCATACTTTTGATTGAGCAGTTTTGAAACACTCTGTCTGTAGAAAAGGCAACTGGACATTCGTAGCGCTAAGTGGGTAATAGTGGAAAAAAGAATATGTTCAAATATAAACTACACAGAAGCATTGTATGAAACTTCTTTCTGTTCTGTGCATTCAACTAACAGAGTTGAACCTTACTTTTGATTGAGCCTTTCTGAAACACTCTTTCTGTAGAAACTGCAATTGGACATTCTGAGCGCTAAGAGGCCTCTATTGGGAAAAATAATATCTTCAAATAAAAACTACACAGAAGCATTGTGTGAAACTTATTTCTGATATGTTCATTAAGCTAACAGAGTTAAACCATACTTTTGATTGCGCAGTTCTGAACACTCTTTCTGTAGAAAATGCAAGTGGACATTCGGAGCACTAAGAGGGTAATAGTGGAAAAAGGAATATATTCAAATATAAACTACACAGTAGCATTCTGTGAAAATTCTTTCTGTTCTGTGCATTCAACTAACAGTGTTGAACCTTACTTTTGATTGAGCCGTTCTGAAACACTCTTTCTGTAGAAACTGCAGTTGGACATGCTAAGCGCTAAGAGGCCTACATTGGGAAAAAGAATATCTTCAAATAAAAACTACACAGATGCATTCTGTGAAACTTATTTCTGATCTGTAAATTCAGTTAACAGAGATAAAACATATTTTTGATTGAGCAGTTATGAAACACTCTTTTTGTAGAAAATGCAAGTGGAGATTCGGAGCGCTAAGAGGGTAATAGTGGAAAAAGGAATGTCTTCAAATATAAACTACACAGAATCATTCGGTGAAACTTCTTTCTGATCTGTGCATTCAGCTAACAGAGTTAAACCATACTTTTGATTGAGCAGATCTGAACACTCTTTCTGTAGAGAATGCAACTGGACATTTGGAGCGCTAAGAGTGTAGTAGTGGAAAAAGGAATATATTCAAATATAAACTACACAGAAGCATTCTGTGAAACTTCTTTCTGATCTGAGCATTCAGCTAACAGAGTTAAACCATACTTTTGATTGAGCAGTTTTGAAACACTCTGTCTGTAGAAAATGCAACTGGACATTCGTAGCGCTAAGTGGGTAATAGTGGAAAAAAGAATATGTTCAAATATAAACTACACAGAAGCATTGTATGAAACTTCTTTCTGTTCTGTGCATTCAACTAACAGAGTTGAACCTTACTTTTGATTGAGCCGTTCTGAAACACTCTTTCTGTAGAAACTGCAATTGGACATTCTGAGCGCTAAGAGGCCTATATTGGGAAAAAGAATGTCTACAAATAAAAACTACACAGAAGAATTGTGTGAAACTTCTTTCTGTTCTGTTTGTTCAACTAAAAGAGTTGAACCTTAGTTTTGATTGAGCCGTTCTGAAACACTCTTTCTGTAGAAAATGCAAGTGGAGATTCGGAGCGCTAAGAGGGTAACAGTGGAAAAAGGAATGTCTCCAAATATAAACTACATAGAATCATTCTGTGAAACTTCTTTCTGATCTGTGCATTCAGCTAACAGTGTTAAACCATACTTTTGATTGAGCAGATCTGAACACTCTTTCTGTAGAAAATGCAACTGGACATTTGGAGCGCTAAGAGAGTAGTAGTGGAAAAAGGAATATATTCAAATATAAACTACACAGAAGCATTTTGTGAAACTTCTTTCTGATCTGAGCATTCAGCTAACAGAGTTAAACCATACTTTTGATTGAGCAGTTTTGAAACACTCTGTCTGTAGAAAATGCAACTGGACATTCGTAGCGCTAAGTGGGTAATAGTGGAAAAAAGAATATGTTCAAATATAAACTACACAGAAGCATTGTATGAAACTACTTTCTGTTCTGTGCATTCAACTAACAGAGTTGAACCTTACTTTTGATTGAGCCTTTCTGAAACACTCTTTCTGTAGAAACTGCAATTGGACATTCTGAGCGCTAAGAGGCCTCTATTGGGAAAAATAATATCTTCAAATAAAAACTACACAGAAGCATTGTGTGAAACTTATTTCTGATATGTTCATTAAGCTAACAGAGTTAAACCATACTTTTGATTGCCCAGTTCTGAACACTCTTTCTGTAGAAAATGCAAGTGGACATTCGGAGCGCTAAGAGGGTAATAGTGGAAAAAGGAATATATTCAAATATAAACTACACAGTTGCATTCTGTGAAAATTCTTTCTGCTCTGTGCATTCAAATAACAGAGTTGAACCTTACTTTTGATTGAGCCGTTCTGCAACACTCTTTCTGTAGAAACTGCAATTGGACATGCTAAGCGCTAGAGGCCTACATTGGGAAAAAGAATATCTTCAAATAAAAACTACACAGATGCATTCTGTGAAACTTATTTCTGATCTGTAAATTCAGTTAACAGAGATAAAACATATTTTTGATTGAGCAGTTATGAAACACTCTTTTTGTAGAAAATGCAAGTGGAGATTCGGAGCGCTAAGAGGGTAATAGTGGAAAAAGGAATGTCTTCAAATATAAACTACACAGAATCATTCGGTGAAACTTCTTTCTGATCTGTGCATTCAGCTAACATAGTTAAACCATACTTTTGATTGAGCAGATCTGAACACTCTTTCTGTAGAAAATGCAACTGGACATTTGGAGCGCTAAGAGCGTAGTAGTGGAAAAAGGAATATATGCAAATATAAACTAAACAGAAGCATTCTGTGAAACATCTTTCTGATCTGAGCATTCAGCTAACAGAGTTAAACCATACTTTTGATTGAGCAGTTTTGAAACACTGTCTGTAGAAAATGCAACTGGACATTCGTAGCGCTAAGTGGGTAATAGTGGAAAAAAGAATATGTTCAAATATAAACTACACAAAAGCATTGTATGAAACTTCTTTCTGTTCTGTGCATTCAACTAACAGAGTTGAACCTTACTTTTGATTGAGCCGTTCTGAAACACTCTTTCTGTAGAAACTGCAATTGGACATTCTGAGCGCTAGGAGGCCTATATTGGGAAAAAGAATGTCTACAAATAAAAACTACACAGAAGAATTGTGTGAAACTTCTTTCTGTTCTGTTTGTTCAACTAAAAGAGTTGAACCTTAGTTTTGATTGAGCAGTTCTGAAACACTCTTTCTGTAGAAAATGCAAGTGGAGATTCGGAGCGCTAAGAGGGTAATAGTGGAAAAAGGAATGCCTCCAAATATAAACTACACAGAATCATTCGGTGAAAATTCTTTCTGATCTGTGCATTCAGCTAACAGAGTTAAACCATACTTTTGATTGAGCAGATCTGAACACTCTTTCTGTAGAAAATGCAACTGGACATTTTGAGCGCTAAGAGCATAGTAGTGGAAAAAGGAATATATTCAAATATAAACTACACAGAAGCATTCTGTGAAACTACTTTCTGATCTGAGCATTCAGCTAACAGATTTAAACCATACTTTTGATTGAGCAGTTTTGAAACACTCTGTCTGTAGAAAATGCAACTGGACAATCGTAGCGCTAAGTGGGTAATAGTGGAAAAAAGAATATGTTCAAATATAAACTACACAGAAGCATTGTATGAAACTTCTTTCTGTTCTGTGCATTCAACTAACAGAGTTGAACCTTACTTCTGATTGAGCTTTTCTGAAACACTCTTTCTGTAGAAACTGCAATTGGACATTCTGAGCGCTAAGAGGCCTCTATTGGGAAAAATAATATCTTCAAATAAAAACTACACAGAAGCATTGTGTGATACTTATTTCTGATATGTTCATTAAGCTAACAGAGTTAAACCATACTTTTGATTGCGCAGTTCTGAACACTCTTTCTGTAGAAAATGCAAGTGGACATTCGGAGCGCTAAGAGGGTAATAGTGGAAAAAGGAATATATTCAAATATAAACTACACAGTAGCATTCTGTGAAAATTCTTTCTGTTCTGTGCATTCAACTAACAGAGTTGAACCTTACTTTTGATTGAGCCGTTCTGAAACACTCTTTCTGTAGAAACTGCAATTGGACATACTTAGCGCTAAGAGGCCTACATTGGGAAAAAGAATATCTTCAAATAAAAACTACACAGATGCATTCTGTGAAACTTATTTCTGATCTGTAAATTCAGTTAACAGAGATAAAACATATTTTTGATTGAGCAGTTATGAAACACTCTTTTTGTAGAAAATGCAAGTGTAGATTCGGAGCGTTAAGAGGGTAATAGTGGAAAAAGGAATGTCTTCAAATATAAACTACACAGAATCATTCGGTGAAACTTCTTTCTGATCTGTGCATTCAGCTAACAGAGTTAAACCATACTTTTGATTGAGCAGATCTGAACACTCTTTCTGTAGAAAATGCAACTGGACATTTGGAGCGCTAAGAGCGTAGTAGTGGAAAAAGGAATATATTCAAATATAAACTACACAGAAGCATTCTGTGAAACTTCTTTCTGATCTGAGCATTCAGCTAACAGAGTTAAACCATACTTTTGATTGAGCAGTTTTGAAACACTCTGTCTGTAGAAAATGCAACTGGACATTCGTAGCGCTAAGTGGGTAATAGTGGAAAAAAGAATATGTTCAAATATAAACTTCACAAATGCATTGTATGAAACTTCTTTCTGTTCTGTGCATTCAACTAACAGAGTTGAACCTTACTTTTGATTGAGCCGTTCTGAAACACTCTTTCTGTAGAAACTGCAATTCGACATTCTGAGCGCTAGGAGGCCTATATTGGGAAAAAGAATGTCTACAAATAAAAACTACACAGAAGAATTGTGTGAAACTTCTTTCTGTTCTGTTTGTTCAACTAAAAGAGTTGAACCTTAGTTTTGATTGAGCCGTTCTGAAACAGTCTTTCTGTAGAAAATGCAAGTGGAGATTCGGAGCGCTAAGAGGGTAATAGTGGAAAAAGGAATGCCTCCAAATATAAACTACACAGAATCATTCGGTGAAAATTCTTTCTGATCTGTGCATTCAGCTAACAGAGTTAAACCATACTTTTGATTGAGCAGATCTGAACACTCTTTCTGTAGAAAATGCAACTGGACATTTTGAGCGCTAAGAGCATAGTAGTGGAAAAAGGAATATATTCAAATATAAACTACACAGAAGCATTCTGTGAAACTACTTTCTGATCTGAGCATTCAGCTAACAGAGTTAAACCATACTTTTGATTGAGCAGTTTTGAAACACTCTGTCTGTAGAAAATGCAACTGGACATTCGTAGCGCTAAGTGGGTAATAGTGGAAAAAAGAATATGTTCAAATATAAACTACACAGAAGCATTGTATGAAACTTCTTTCTGTTCTGTGCATTCAACTAACAGAGTTGAACCTTACTTTTGATTGAGCCTTTCTGAAACACTCTTTCTGTAGAAACTGCAATTGGACATTCTGAGCGCTAAGAGGCCTATATTGGGAAAAATAATATCCTCAAATAAAAACTACACAGAAGCATTGTGTGAAACTTATTTCTGATATGTTCATTAAGCTAACAGAGTTAAACCATACTTTTGATTGCGCAGTTCTGGACACTCTTTCTGTAGAAAATGCAAGTGGACAGTCGGAGCGCTAAGCGGGTAATAGTGGAAAAAGGAATATATTCAAATATAAACTACACAGTAGCATTCTGTGAAAATTCTTTCTGTTCTGTGCATTCAACTAACAGAGTTGAACCTTACTTTTGATTGAGCCGTTCTGAAACACTCTTTCTGTAGAAACTGCAATTGGACATACTAAGCGCTAAGAGGCCTACATTGGGAAAAAGAATATCTTCAAATAAAAACTACACAGATGCATTCTGTGAAACTTATTTCTGATCTGTAAATTCAGTTAACAGAGATAAAACATATTTTTGATTGAGCAGTTATGAAACACTCTTTTTGTAGAAAATGCAAGTGTAGATTCGGAGCGTTAAGAGGGTAATAGTGGAAAAAGGAATGTCTTCAAATATAAACTACACAGAATCATTCGGTGAAACTTCTTTCTGATCTGTGCATTCAGCTAACAGAGTTAAACCATACTTTTGATTGAGCAGATCTGAACACTCTTTCTGTAGAAAATGCAACTGGACATTTGGAGCGCTAAGAGCGTAGTAGTGGAAAAAGGAATATATTCAAATATAAACTACACAGAAGCATTCTGTGAAACTTCTTTCTGATCTGAGCATTCAGCTAACAGAGTTAAACCATACTTTTGATTGAGCAGTTTTGAAACACTCTGTCTGTAGAAAATGCAACTGGACATTCGTAGCGCTAAGTGGGTAATAGTGGAAAAAAGAATATGTTCAAATATAAACTTCACAAATGCATTGTATGAAACTTCTTTCTGTTCTGTGCATTCAACTAACAGAGTTGAACCTTACTTTTGATTGAGCCGTTCTGAAACACTCTTTCTGTAGAAACTGCAATTCGACATTCTGAGCGCTAGGAGGCCTATATTGGGAAAAAGAATGTCTACAAATAAAAACTACACAGAAGAATTGTGTGAAACTTCTTTCTGTTCTGTTTGTTCAACTAAAAGAGTTGAACCTTAGTTTTGATTGAGCCGTTCTGAAACACTCTTTCTGTAGAAAATGCAAGTGGAGATTCGGAGCGCTAAGAGGGTAATAGTGGAAAAAGGAATGCCTCCAAATATAAACTACACAGAATCATTCGGTGAAACTTCTTTCTGATCTGTGCATTCAGCTAACAGAGTTAAACCATACTTTTGATTGAGCAGATCTGAACACTCTTTCTGTAGAAAATGCAACTGGACATTTTGAGCGCTAAGAGCATAGTAGTGGAAAAAGGAATATATTCAAATATAAACTACACAGAAGCATTCTGTGAAACTACTTTCTGATCTGAGCATTCAGCTAACAGAGTTAAACCATACTTTTGATTGAGCAGGTTTGAAACACTCTGTCTGTAGAAAATGCAACTGGACATTCGTAGCGCTAAGTGGGTAATAGTGGAAAAAAGAATATGTTCAAATATAAACTACACAGAAGCATTGTATGAAACTTCTTTCTGTTCTGTGCATTCAACTAACAGAGTTGAACCTTACTTTTGATTGAGCCTTTCTGAAACACTCTTTCTGTAGAAACTGCAATTGGACATTCTGAGCGCTAAGAGGCCTATATTGGGAAAAATAATATCTTCAAATAAAAACTACACAGAAGCATTGTGTGAAACTTATTTCTGATATGTTCATTAAGCTAACAGAGTTAAACCATACTTTTGATTGCGCAGTTCTGAACACTCTTTCTGTAGAAAATGCAAGTGGACATTCGGAGCGCTAAGAAGGTAATAGTGGAAAAAGGAATATATTCAAATATAAACTACACAGTAGCATTCTGTGAAAATTCTTTCTGTTCTGTGCATTCAACTAACAGAGTTGAACCTTACTTTTGATTGAGCCGTTCTGAAACACTCTTTCTGTAGAAACTGCAATTGGACATGCTAAGCGCTAAGAGGCCTACATTGGGAAAAAGAATATCTTCAAATAAACACTACACAGATGCATTCTGTGAAACTTATTTCTGATCTGTAAATTCAGTTAACAGAGATAAAACATATTTTTGATTGAGCAGTTATGAAACACTCTTTTTGTAGAAAATGCAAGTGGAGATTCGGAGCGCTAAGAGGGTAATAGTGGAAAAAGGAATGTCTTCAAATATAAACTACACAGAATCATTCGGTGAAGCTTTTTCTGATCTGTGCATTCAGCTAACAGAGTTAAACCATACTTTTGATTGAGCAGATCTGAACACTCTTTCTGTAGAAAATGCAACTGGACATTTGGAGCGCTAAGAGCGTAGTAGTGGAAAAAGGAATATATTCAAATATAAACTACACAGAAGCATTCTGTGAAACTTCTTTCTGATCTGAGCATTCAGCTAACAGAGTTAAACCATACTTTTGATTGAGCAGTTTTGAAACACTCTGTCTGTAGAAAATGCAACTGGACATTCGTAGCGCTAAGTGGGTAATAGTGGAAAAAAGAATATGTTCAAATATAAACTACACAGAAGCATTGTATGAAACTTCTTTCTGTTCTGTGCATTCAACTAACAGAGTTGAACCTTACTTTTGATTGAGCCGTTCTGAAACACTCTTTCTGTAGAAACTGCAATTGGACATTCTGAGCGCTAAGAGGCCTATATTGTTAAAAAAGAATGTCTACAAATAAAAACTGCACAGAAGAATTGTGTGAAACTTCTTTCTGTTCTGTTTGTTCAACTAAAAGAATTGAACCTTAGTTTTGATTGAGCCGTTCTGAAACACTCTTTCTGTAGCAAATGCAAGTGGAGATTCGGAGCGCTAAGAGGGTAATAGTGGAAAAAGGAATGCCTCCAAATATAAACTACACAGAATCATTCGGTGAAACTTCTTTCTGATCTGTGCATTCAGCTAACAGATTTAAACCATACTTTTGATTGAGCAGATCTGAACACTCTTTCTGTAGAAAATGCAACTGGACATTTGGTGCGCTAAGAGAGTAGTAGTGGAAAAAGGAATATATTCAAATATAAACTACACAGAAGCATTCTGTGAAACTTCTTTCTGATCTGAGCATTCAGCTAACAGAGTTAAACCATACTTTTGATTGAGCAGTTTTGAAACACTCTGTCTGTAGAAAATGCAACTGGACAATCGTAGCGCTAAGTGGGTAATTGTGGAAAAAAGAATATGTTCAAATATAAACTACACAGAAGCATTGTATGAAACTTCTTTCTGTTCTGTGCATTCAACTAACAGAGTTGAACCTTACTTTTGATTGAGCCTTTCTGAAACACTCTTTCTGTAGAAACTGCAATTGGACATTCTGAGTGCTAAGAGGCCTCTATTGGGAAAAATAATATCTTCAAATAAAAACTACACAGAAGCATTGTGTGAAACTTATTTCTGATATGTTCATTAAGCTAACAGAGTTAAACCATACTTTTGATTGCGCAGTTCTGAACACTCTTTCTGTAGAAAATGCAAGTGGACATTCGGAGCGCTAAGAGGGTAATAGTGGAAAAAGGAATATATTCAAATATAAACTACACAGTAGCATTCTGTGAAAATTCTTTCTGTTCTGTGCATTCAACTAACAGAGTTGAACCTTACTTTTGATTGAGCCGTTCTGAAACACTCTTTCTGTAGAAACTGCAATTGGACATACTAAGCGCTAAGAGGCCTACATTGGGAAAAAGAATATCTTCAAATAAAAACTACACAGATGCATTCTGTGAAACTTATTTCTGATCTGTAAATTCAGTTAACAGAGATAAAACATATTTTTGATTGAGCAGTTATGAAACACTCTTTTTGTAGAAAATGCAAGTGTAGATTCGGAGCGTTAAGGGGGTAATAGTGGAAAAAGGAATGTCTTCAAATATGAACTACACAGAATCATTCGGTGAAACTTCTTTCTGATCTGTGCATTCAGCTAACAGAGTTAAACCATACTTTTGATTGAGCAGATCTGAACACTCTTTCTGTAGAAAATGCAACTGGACATTTGGAGCGCTAAGAGCGTAGTAGTGGAAAAAGGAATATATTCAAATATAAACTACACAGAAGCATTCTGTGAAACTTCTTTCTGATCTGAGCATTCAGCTAACAGAGTTAAACCATACTTTTGATTGAGCAGTTTTGAAACACTCTGTCTGTAGAAAATGCAACTGGACATTCGTAGTGCTAAGTGGGTAATAGCGGAAAAAAGAATATGTTCAAATATAAACTTCACAAATGCATTGTATGAAACTTCTTTCTGTTCTGTGCATTCAACTAACAGAGTTGAACCTTACTTTTGATTGAGCCGTTCTGAAACACTCTTTCTGTAGAAACTGCAATTCGACATTCTGAGCGCTAGGAGGCCTATATTGGGAAAAAGAATGTCTACAAATAAAAACTACACAGAAGAATTGTGTGAAACTTCTTTCTGTTCTGTTTGTTCAACTAAAAGAGTTGAACCTTAGTTTTGATTGAGCCGTTCTGAAACACTCTTTCTGTAGAAAATGCAAGTGGAGATTCGGAGCGCTAAGAGGGTAATAGTGGAAAAAGGAATGCCTCCAAATATAAACTACACAGAATCATTCGGTGAAACTTCTTTCTGATCTGTGCATTCAGCTAACAGAGTTAAACCATACTTTTGATTGAGCAGATCTGAACACTCTTTCTGTAGAAAATGCAACTGGACATTTTGAGCGCTAAGAGCATAGTAGTGGAAAAAGGAATATATTCAAATATAAACTACACAGAAGCATTCTGTGAAACTACTTTCTGATCTGAGCATTCAGCTAACAGATTTAAACCATACTTTTGATTGAGCAGTTTTGAAACACTCTGTCTGTAGAAAATGCAACTGGACAATCGTAGCGCTAAGTGGGTAAAAGTGGAAAAAAGAATATGTTCAAATATAAACTACACAGAAGCATTGTATGAAACTTCTTTCTGTTCTGTGCATTCAACTAACAGAGTTGAACCTTACTTTTTATTGAGCCTTTCTGAAACACTCTTTCTGTAGAAACTGCAATTGGACATTCTGAGCGCTAAGAGGCCTATATTGGGAAAAATAATATCTTCAAATAAAAACTACACAGAAGCATTGTGTGAAACTTATTTCTGATATGTTCATTAAGCTAACAGAATTAAACCATACTTTTGATTGCGCAGTTCTGAACACTCTTTCTGTAGAAAATGCAAGTGGACATTCGGAGCGCTAAGAGGGTAATAGTGGAAAAAGGAATATATTCAAATATAAACTACACAGTAGCATTCTGTGAAAATTCTTTCTGTTCTGTGCATTCAACTAACAGAGTTGAACCTTACTTTTGATTGAGCCGTTCTGAAACACTCTTTCTGTAGAAACTGCAATTGGACATGCTAAGCGCTAAGAGGCCTACATTGGGAAAAAGAATATCTTCAAATAAACACTACACAGATGCATTCTGTGAAACTTATTTCTGATCTGTAAATTCAGTTAACAGAGATAAAACATATTTTTGATTGAGCAGTTATGAAACACTCTTTTTGTAGAAAATGCAAGTGGAGATTCGGAGCGCTAAGAGGGTAATAGTGGAAAAAGGAATGTCTTCAAATATAAACTACACAGAATCATTCGGTGAAGCTTTTTCTGATCTGTGCATTCAGCTAACAGAGTTAAACCATACTTTTGATTGAGCAGATCTGAACACTCTTTCTGTAGAAAATGCAACTGGACATTTGGAGCGCTAAGAGCGTAGTAGTGGAAAAAGGAATATATTCAAATATAAACTACACAGAAGCATTCTGTGAAACTTCTTTCTGATCTGAGCATTCAGCTAACAGAGTTAAACCATACTTTTGATTGAGCAGTTTTGAAACACTCTGTCTGTAGAAAATGCAACTGGACATTCGTAGCGCTAAGTGGGTAATAGTGGAAAAAAGAATATGTTCAAATATAAACTACACAGAAGCATTGTATGAAACTTCTTTCTGTTCTGTGCATTCAACTAACAGAGTTGAACCTTACTTTTGATTGAGCCGTTCTGAAACACTCTTTCTGTAGAAACTGCAATTGGACATTCTGAGCGCTAAGAGGCCTATATTGTTAAAAAAGAATGTCTACAAATAAAAACTGCACAGAAGAATTGTGTGAAACTTCTTTCTGTTCTGTTTGTTCAACTAAAAGAATTGAACCTTAGTTTTGATTGAGCCGTTCTGAAACACTCTTTCTGTAGCAAATGCAAGTGGAGATTCGGAGCGCTAAGAGGGTAATAGTGGAAAAAGGAATGCCTCCAAATATAAACTACACAGAATCATTCGGTGAAACTTCTTTCTGATCTGTGCATTCAGCTAACAGAGTTAAACCATACTTTTGATTGAGCAGATCTGAACACTCTTTCTGTAGAAAATGCAACTGGACATTTGGTGCGCTAAGAGAGTAGTAGTGGAAAAAGGAATATATTCAAATATAAACTACACAGAAGCATTCTGTGAAACTTCTTTCTGATCTGAGCATTCAGCTAACAGAGTTAAACCATACTTTTGATTGAGCAGTTTTGAAACACTCTGTCTGTAGAAAATGCAACTGGACAATCGTAGCGCTAAGTGGGTAATTGTGGAAAAAAGAATATGTTCAAATATAAACTACACAGAAGCATTGTATGAAACTTCTTTCTGTTCTGTGCATTCAACTAACAGAGTTGAACCTTACTTTTGATTGAGCCTTTCTGAAACACTCTTTCTGTAGAAACTGCAATTGGACATTCTGAGTGCTAAGAGGCCTCTATTGGGAAAAATAATATCTTCAAATAAAAACTACACAGAAGCATTGTGTGAAACTTATTTCTGATATGTTCATTAAGCTAACAGAGTTAAACCATACTTTTGATTGCGCAGTTCTGAACACTCTTTCTGTAGAAAATGCAAGTGGACATTCGGAGCGCTAAGAGGGTAATAGTGGAAAAAGGAATATATTCAAATATAAACTACACAGTAGCATTCTGTGAAAATTCTTTCTGTTCTGTGCATTCAACTAACAGAGTTGAACCTTACTTTTGATTGAGCCGTTCTGAAACACTCTTTCTGTAGAAACTGCAATTGGACATACTAAGCGCTAAGAGGCCTACATTGGGAAAAAGAATATCTTCAAATAAAAACTACACAGATGCATTCTGTGAAACTTATTTCTGATCTGTAAATTCAGTTAACAGAGATAAAACATATTTTTGATTGAGCAGTTATGAAACACTCTTTTTGTAGAAAATGCAAGTGTAGATTCGGAGCGTTAAGGGGGTAATAGTGGAAAAAGGAATGTCTTCAAATATGAACTACACAGAATCATTCGGTGAAACTTCTTTCTGATCTGTGCATTCAGCTAACAGAGTTAAACCATACTTTTGATTGAGCAGATCTGAACACTCTTTCTGTAGAAAATGCAACTGGACATTTGGAGCGCTAAGAGCGTAGTAGTGGAAAAAGGAATATATTCAAATATAAACTACACAGAAGCATTCTGTGAAACTTCTTTCTGATCTGAGCATTCAGCTAACAGAGTTAAACCATACTTTTGATTGAGCAGTTTTGAAACACTCTGTCTGTAGAAAATGCAACTGGACATTCGTAGTGCTAAGTGGGTAATAGCGGAAAAAAGAATATGTTCAAATATAAACTTCACAAATGCATTGTATGAAACTTCTTTCTGTTCTGTGCATTCAACTAACAGAGTTGAACCTTACTTTTGATTGAGCCGTTCTGAAACACTCTTTCTGTAGAAACTGCAATTCGACATTCTGAGCGCTAGGAGGCCTATATTGGGAAAAAGAATGTCTACAAATAAAAACTACACAGAAGAATTGTGTGAAACTTCTTTCTGTTCTGTTTGTTCAACTAAAAGAGTTGAACCTTAGTTTTGATTGAGCCGTTCTGAAACACTCTTTCTGTAGAAAATGCAAGTGGAGATTCGGAGCGCTAAGAGGGTAATAGTGGAAAAAGGAATGCCTCCAAATATAAACTACACAGAATCATTCGGTGAAACTTCTTTCTGATCTGTGCATTCAGCTAACAGAGTTAAACCATACTTTTGATTGAGCAGATCTGAACACTCTTTCTGTAGAAAATGCAACTGGACATTTTGAGCGCTAAGAGCATAGTAGTGGAAAAAGGAATATATTCAAATATAAACTACACAGAAGCATTCTGTGAAACTACTTTCTGATCTGAGCATTCAGCTAACAGATTTAAACCATACTTTTGATTGAGCAGTTTTGAAACACTCTGTCTGTAGAAAATGCAACTGGACAATCGTAGCGCTAAGTGGGTAAAAGTGGAAAAAAGAATATGTTCAAATATAAACTACACAGAAGCATTGTATGAAACTTCTTTCTGTTCTGTGCATTCAACTAACAGAGTTGAACCTTACTTTTTATTGAGCCTTTCTGAAACACTCTTTCTGTAGAAACTGCAATTGGACATTCTGAGCGCTAAGAGGCCTATATTGGGAAAAATAATATCTTCAAATAAAAACTACACAGAAGCATTGTGTGAAACTTATTTCTGATATGTTCATTAAGCTAACAGAATTAAACCATACTTTTGATTGCGCAGTTCTGAACACTCTTTCTGTAGAAAATGCAAGTGGACATTCGGAGCGCTAAGAGGGTAATAGTGGAAAAAGGAATATATTCAAATATAAACTACACAGTAGCATTCTGTGAAAATTCTTTCTGTTCTGTGCATTCAACTAACAGAGTTGAACCTTACTTTTGATTGAGCCGTTCTGAAACACTCTTTCTGTAGAAACTGCAATTGGACATGCTAAGCGCTAAGAGGCCTACATTGGGAAAAAGAATATCTTCAAATAAACACTACACAGATGCATTCTGTGAAACTTATTTCTGATCTGTAAATTCAGTTAACAGAGATAAAACATATTTTTGATTGAGCAGTTATGAAACACTCTTTTTGTAGAAAATGCAAGTGGAGATTCGGAGCGCTAAGAGGGTAATAGTGGAAAAAGGAATGTCTTCAAATATAAACTACACAGAATCATTCGGTGAAGCTTTTTCTGATCTGTGCATTCAGCTAACAGAGTTAAACCATACTTTTGATTGAGCAGATCTGAACACTCTTTCTGTAGAAAATGCAACTGGACATTTGGAGCGCTAAGAGCGTAGTAGTGGAAAAAGGAATATATTCAAATATAAACTACACAGAAGCATTCTGTGAAACTTCTTTCTGATCTGAGCATTCAGCTAACAGAGTTAAACCATACTTTTGATTGAGCAGTTTTGAAACACTCTGTCTGTAGAAAATGCAACTGGACATTCGTAGCGCTAAGTGGGTAATAGTGGAAAAAAGAATATGTTCAAATATAAACTACACAGAAGCATTGTATGAAACTTCTTTCTGTTCTGTGCATTCAACTAACAGAGTTGAACCTTACTTTTGATTGAGCCGTTCTGAAACACTCTTTCTGTAGAAACTGCAATTGGACATTCTGAGCGCTAAGAGGCCTATATTGTTAAAAAAGAATGTCTACAAATAAAAACTGCACAGAAGAATTGTGTGAAACTTCTTTCTGTTCTGTTTGTTCAACTAAAAGAATTGAACCTTAGTTTTGATTGAGCCGTTCTGAAACACTCTTTCTGTAGCAAATGCAAGTGGAGATTCGGAGCGCTAAGAGGGTAATAGTGGAAAAAGGAATGCCTCCAAATATAAACTACACAGAATCATTCGGTGAAACTTCTTTCTGATCTGTGCATTCAGCTAACAGAGTTAAACCATACTTTTGATTGAGCAGATCTGAACACTCTTTCTGTAGAAAATGCAACTGGACATTTGGTGCGCTAAGAGAGTAGTAGTGGAAAAAGGAATATATTCAAATATAAACTACACAGAAGCATTCTGTGAAACTTCTTTCTGATCTGAGCATTCAGCTAACAGAGTTAAACCATACTTTTGATTGAGCAGTTTTGAAACACTCTGTCTGTAGAAAATGCAACTGGACAATCGTAGCGCTAAGTGGGTAATTGTGGAAAAAAGAATATGTTCAAATATAAACTACACAGAAGCATTGTATGAAACTTCTTTCTGTTCTGTGCATTCAACTAACAGAGTTGAACCTTACTTTTGATTGAGCCTTTCTGAAACACTCTTTCTGTAGAAACTGCAATTGGACATTCTGAGTGCTAAGAGGCCTCTATTGGGAAAAATAATATCTTCAAATAAAAACTACACAGAAGCATTGTGTGAAACTTATTTCTGATATGTTCATTAAGCTAACAGAGTTAAACCATACTTTTGATTGCGCAGTTCTGAACACTCTTTCTGTAGAAAATGCAAGTGGACATTCGGAGCGCTAAGAGGGTAATAGTGGAAAAAGGAATATATTCAAATATAAACTACACAGTAGCATTCTGTGAAAATTCTTTCTGTTCTGTGCATTCAACTAACAGAGTTGAACCTTACTTTTGATTGAGCCGTTCTGAAACACTCTTTCTGTAGAAACTGCAATTGGACATACTAAGCGCTAAGAGGCCTACATTGGGAAAAAGAATATCTTCAAATAAAAACTACACAGATGCATTCTGTGAAACTTATTTCTGATCTGTAAATTCAGTTAACAGAGATAAAACATATTTTTGATTGAGCAGTTATGAAACACTCTTTTTGTAGAAAATGCAAGTGTAGATTCGGAGCGTTAAGAGGGTAATAGTGGAAAAAGGAATGTCTTCAAATATGAACTACACAGAATCATTCGGTGAAACTTCTTTCTGATCTGTGCATTCAGCTAACAGAGTTAAACCATACTTTTGATTGAGCAGATCTGAACACTCTTTCTGTAGAAAATGCAACTGGACATTTGGAGCGCTAAGAGCGTAGTAGTGGAAAAAGGAATATATTCAAATATAAACTACACAGAAGCATTCTGTGAAACTTCTTTCTGATCTGAGCATTCAGCTAACAGAGTTAAACCATACTTTTGATTGAGCAGTTTTGAAACACTCTGTCTGTAGAAAATGCAACTGGACATTCGTAGTGCTAAGTGGGTAATAGCGGAAAAAAGAATATGTTCAAATATAAACTTCACAAATGCATTGTATGAAACTTCTTTCTGTTCTGTGCATTCAACTAACAGAGTTGAACCTTACTTTTGATTGAGCCGTTCTGAAACACTCTTTCTGTAGAAACTGCAATTCGACATTCTGAGTGCTAGGAGGCCTATATTGGGAAAAAGAATGTCTACAAATAAAAACTACACAGAAGAATTGTGTGAAACTTCTTTCTGTTCTGTTTGTTCAACTAAAAGAGTTGAACCTTAGTTTTGATTGAGCCGTTCTGAAACACTCTTTCTGTAGAAAATGCAAGTGGAGATTCGGAGCGCTAAGAGGGTAATAGTGGAAAAAGGAATGCCTCCAAATATAAACTACACAGAATCATTCGGTGAAACTTCTTTCTGATCTGTGCATTCAGCTAACAGAGTTAAACCATACTTTTGATTGAGCAGATCTGAACACTCTTTCTGTAGAAAATGCAACTGGACATTTTGAGCGCTAAGAGCATAGTAGTGGAAAAAGGAATATATTCAAATATAAACTACACAGAAGCATTCTGTGAAACTACTTTCTGATCTGAGCATTCAGCTAACAGATTTAAACCATACTTTTGATTGAGCAGTTTTGAAACACTCTGTCTGTAGAAAATGCAACTGGACAATCGTAGCGCTAAGTGGGTAAAAGTGGAAAAAAGAATATGTTCAAATATAAACTACACAGAAGCATTGTATGAAACTTCTTTCTGTTCTGTGCATTCAACTAACAGAGTTGAACCTTACTTTTTATTGAGCCTTTCTGAAACACTCTTTCTGTAGAAACTGCAATTGGACATTCTGAGCGCTAAGAGGCCTATATTGGGAAAAATAATATCTTCAAATAAAAACTACACAGAAGCATTGTGTGAAACTTATTTCTGATATGTTCATTAAGCTAACAGAATTAAACCATACTTTTGATTGCGCAGTTCTGAACACTCTTTCTGTAGAAAATGCAAGTGGACATTCGGAGCGCTAAGAGGGTAATAGTGGAAAAAGGAATATATTCAAATATAAACTACACAGTAGCATTCTGTGAAAATTCTTTCTGTTCTGTGCATTCAACTAACAGAGTTGAACCTTACTTTTGATTGAGCCGTTCTGAAACACTCTTTCTGTAGAAACTGCAATTGGACATGCTAAGCGCTAAGAGGCCTACATTGGGAAAAAGAATATCTTCAAATAAAAACTACACAGATGCATTCTGTGAAACTTATTTCTGATCTGTAAATTCAGTTAACAGAGATAAAATATATTTTTGATTGAGCAGTTATGAAACACTCTTTTTGTAGAAAATGCAAGTGGAGATTCGGAGCGCTAAGAGGGTAATAGTGGAAAAAGGAATGTCTTCAAATATAAACTACACAGAATCATTCGGTGAAACTTTTTCTGATCTGTGCATTCAGCAAACAGAGTTAAACCATACTTTTGATTGAGCAGATCTGAACACTCTTTCTGTAGAAAATGCAACTGGACATTTGGAGCGCTAAGAGCGTAGTAGTGGAAAAAGGAATATATTCAAATATAAACTACACAGAAGCATTCTGTGAAACTTCTTTCTGATCTGAGCATTCAGCTAACAGAGTTAAACCATACTTTTGATTGAGCAGTTTTGTAACACTCTGTCTGTAGAAAATGCAACTGGACATTCGTAGCGCTAAGTGGGTAATAGTGGAAAAAAGAATATGTTCAAATATAAACTACACAGAAGCATTGTATGAAACTTCTTTCTGTTCTGTGCATTCAACTAACAGAGTTGAACCTTACTTTTGATTGAGCCTTTCTGAAACACTCTTTCTGTAGAAACTGCAATTGGACATTCTGAGCGCTAAGAGGCCTATATTGTTAAAAAGAATGTCTACAAATAAAAACTACACAGAAGAATTGTGTGAAACATCTTTCTGTTCTGTTTGTTCAACTAAAAGAGTTGAACCTTAGTTTTGATTGAGCCGTTCTGAAACACTCTTTCTGTAGAAAATGCAAGTGGAGATTCGGAGCGCTAAGAGGGTAATAGTGGAAAAAGGAATGTCTCCAAATATAAACTACACAGAATCATTCGGTGAAACTTCTTTCTGATCTGTGCATTCAGCTAACAGAGTTAAACCATACTTTTGATTGAGCAGATCTGAACACTCTTTCTGTAGAAAATGCAACTGGACATTTGGAGCGCTAAGAGCATAGTAGTGGAAAAAGGAATATATTCAAATATAAACTACACAGAAGCATTCTGTGAAACTACTTTCTGATCTGAGCATTCAGCTAACAGAGTTAAACCATACTTTTGATTGAGCAGTTTTGAAACACTCTGTCTGTGGAAAATGCAACTGGACATTCGTAGCGCTAAGTGGGTAATAGTGGAAAAAAGAATATGTTCAAATATAAACTACACAGAAGCATTGTATGAAACTTCTTTCTGTTCTGTGCATTCAACTAACAGAGTTGAACCTTACTTTTGATTGAGCCTTTCTGAAACACTCTTTCTGTAGAAACTGCAATTGGACATTCTGAGCGCTAAGAGGCCTATATTGGGAAAAATAATATCTTCAAATAAAAACTACACAGAAGCATTGTGTGAAACTTATTTCTGATATGTTCATTAAGCTAACAGAATTAAACCATACTTTTGATTGCGCAGTTCTGAACACTCTTTCTGTAGAAAATGCAAGTGGACATTCGGAGCGCTAAGAGGGTAAAAGTGGAAAAAGGAATATATTCAAATATAAACTACACAGTAGCATTCTGTGAAAATTCTTTCTGTTCTGTGCATTCAACTAACAGAGTTGAACCTTACTTTTGATTGAGCCGTTCTGAAACACTCTTTCTGTAGAAACTGCAATTGGACATGCTAAGCGCTAAGAGGCCTACATTGGGAAAAAGAATATCTTCAAATAAAAACTACACAGATGCATTCTGTGAAACTTATTTCTGATCTGTAAATTCAGTTAACAGAGATAAATCATATTTTTGATTGAGCAGTTATGAAACACTCTTTTTGTAGAAAATGCAAGTGGAGATTCGGAGCGCTAAGAGGGTAATAGTGAAAAAAGGAATGTCTTCAAATATAAACTACACAGAATCATTCGGTGAAACTTCTTTCTGATCTGTGCATTCAGCTAACAGAGTTAAACCATACTTTTGATTGAGCAGATCTGAACACTCTTTCTGTAGAAAATGCAACTGGACATTTGAGCGCTAAGAGCGTAGTAGTGGAAAAATGAATATATACAAATATAAACTACACAGAAGCATTCTGTGAAACTTCTTTCTGATCTGAGCATTCAGCTAACAGAGTTAAACCATACTTTTGATTGAGCAGTTTTGAAACACTCTGTCTGTAGAAAATGCAACTGGACATTCATAGCGCTAAGTGGGTAAGAGTGGAAAAAAGAATATGTTCAAATATAAACTACACAGAAGCATTGTATGAAACTTCTTTCTGTTCTGTGCATTCAACTAACAGAGTTGAACCTTACTTTTGATTGAGCCTTTCTGAAACACTCTTTCTGTAGAAACTGCAATTGGACATTCTGAGCGCTAAGAGGCCTATATT
The DNA here is from genome assembly GCF_028878055.3 of Symphalangus syndactylus. Lineage (NCBI taxonomy): Eukaryota > Metazoa > Chordata > Mammalia > Primates > Hylobatidae > Symphalangus > Symphalangus syndactylus. The sequence continues at coordinate 12,557,519 of NC_072447.2, read as the reverse complement.
GTTAAAAAGAATGTCTACAAATAAAAACTACACAGAAGAATTGTGTGAAACATCTTTCTGTTCTGTTTGTTCAACTAAACGAGTTGAACCTTAGTTTTGATTGAGCCGTTCTGAAACACTCTTTCTGTAGAAAATGCAAGTGGAGATTCGGAGCGCTAAGAGGGTAATAGTGGAAAAAGGAATGTCTCCAAATATAAACTACACAGAATCATTCTGTGAAACTTCTTTCTGATCTGTGCATTCAGCTAACAGAGTTAAACCATACTTTTGATTGAGCAGATCTGAACACTCTTTCTGTAGAAAATGCAACTGGACATTTGGAGCGCTAAGAGAGTAGTAGTGCAAAAAGGAATATATTCAAATATAAACTACACAGAAGCATTCTGTGAAACTTCTTTCTGATCTGAGCATTCAGCAAACAGAGTTAAACCATACTTTTGATTGAGCAGTTTTGAAACACTCTGTCTGCAGAAAATGCAACTGGACATTCGTAGCGCTAAGTGGGTAATAGTGGAAAAAAGAATATGTTCAAATATAAACTACACAGAAGCATTGAATGAAACTTCTTTCTGTTCTGTGAATTCAACTAACAGAGTTGAACCTTACTTTTGATTGAGCCTTTCTGAAACACTCTTTCTGTAGAAACTGCAATTGGACATTCTGAGCGCTAAGAGGCCTCTATTGGGAAAAATAATATCTTCAAATAAAAACTACACAGAAGCATTGTGTGAAACTTATTTCTGATATGTTCATTAAGCTAACAGAGTTAAACCATAGTTTTGATTGCGCAGTTCTGAACACTCTTTCTGTAGAAAATGCAAGTGGACATTCGGAGCGCTAAGAGGGTAATAGTGGAAAAAGGAATATATTCAAATATAAACTACACAGTAGCATTCTGTGAAAATTCTTTCTGTTCTGTGCATTCAACTAACAGAGTTGAACCTTACTTTTGATTTAGCCGTTCTGAAACACTCTTTCTGTAGAAACTGCAATTGGACATTCTAAGCGCTAAGAGGCCTACATTGGGAATAAGAATATCTTCAAATAAAAACGACACAGATGCATTCTGTGAAACTTCTTTCTGATCTGTGCATTCAGCTAACAGAGTTAAACCATACTTTTGATTGAGCAGATCTGAACACTCTTTCTGTAGAAAATGCAACAGGACATTTGGAGCGCTAAGTGAGTATTAGTGGGAAAAGGAATATATTCAATTATAAACTACAGAGAAGCATTCTGTGAAACTTCTTTCTGATCAGAGCATTCAGCTAACAGAGTTAAACCATACTTTTGATTGAGCAGTTTTGAAACACTCTGTCTGTAGAAAATGCAACTGGACATTCGTAGCGCTAAGTGGGTAATAGTGGAAAAAAGAATATGTTCAAATATAAACTACACAGAAGCATTGTATGAAACTACTTTCTGTTCTGTGCATTCAACTAACAGAGTTGAACCTTACTTTTGATTGAGCCGTTCTGAAACACTCTTTCTGTAGAAACTGCAATTGGACATTCTCAGCGCTAAGAGGCCTATATTGGGAAAAAGAATGTCTACAAATAAAAACTACACAGAAGAATTGTGTGAAACATCTTTCTGTTCTGTTTGTTCAACTAAAAGAGTTGAAACTTAGTTTTGATTGAGCCGTTCTGAAACACTCTTTCTGTAGAAAATGCAAGTGGATTTTCGGAGTGCTAAGAGGGTAATAGTGGAAAAAGGAATGCCTCCAAATATAAACTACACAGAATCATTCTGTGAAACTTCTTTCTGATCTGTGCATTCAGCTAACAGAGTTAAACCATACTTTTGATTGAGCAGATCTGAACACTCTTTCTGTAGAAAATGCAACTGGACATTTGGAGCGCTAAGAGAGTAGTAGTGGAAAAAGGAATATATTCAAATATAAACTACACAGAAGCATTCTGTGAAACTTCTTTCTGATCTGAGCATTCAGCTAACAGAGTTAAACCATACTTTTGATTGAGCAGTTTTGAAACATTCTGTCTGTAGAAAATGCAACTGGACATTCGTAGCGCTAAGTGGGTAATAGTGCAAAAAAGAATATGTTCAAATATAAACTACACAGAAGCATTGTATGAAACTTCTTTCTGTTCTGTGCATTCAACTAACAGAGTTGAACCTTACTTTTGATTGAGCCTTTCTGAAACACTCTTTCTGTAGAAACTGCAATTGGACATTCTGAGCGCTAAGAGGCCTCTATTGGGAAAAATAATATCTTCAAATAAAAAGTACACAGAAGCATTGTGTGAAACTTATTTCTGATATGTTCATTAAGCTAACAGAGTTAAACCATACTTTTGATTGCGCAGTTCTGAACACACTTCCTGTAGAAAATGCAAGTGGACATTCGGATCGCTAAGAGGGTAAAAGTGGAAAAAGGAATATATTCAAATATAAACTACACTGTAGCATTCTGTGAAAATTCTTTCTGTTCTGTGCATTCAACTAACAGAGTTGAACCTTACTTTTGATTGAGCCGTTCTGAAACACTCTTTCTGTAGAAACTGCAATTGGACATGCTAAGCGCTAAGAGGCCTACATTGGGAAAAAGAATATCTTCAAATAAAAACTACACAGATGCATTCTGTGAAACTTATTTCTGATCTGTAAATTCAGTTAACAGAGATAAAACATATTTTTGATTGAGCAGTTATGAAACACTCTTTTTGTAGAAAATGCAAGTGTAGATTCGGAGCGCTAAGAGGGTAATAGTGGAAAAAGGAATGTCTTCAAATATAAAATACACAGAATCATTCGGTGAAACTTCTTTCTGATCTGTGCATTCAGCTAACAGAGTTAAACCATACTTTTGATTGAGGAGATCTGAACACTCTTTCTGTAGAAAATGCAACTGGACATTTGGAGCGCTAAGAGCGTAGTAGTGGAAAAAGGAATATATTCAAATATAAACTACACAGAAGCATTCTGTGAAACTTCTTTCTGATCTGAGCATTCAGCTAACAGAGTTAAACCATACTTTTGATTGAGCAGTTTTGAAACACTCTGTCTGTAGAAAATGCAACTGGACATTCGAAGCGCTAAGTGGGTAATAGTGGAAAAAAGAATATGTTCAAATATAAACTACACAGAAGCATTGTATGAAACTTCTTTCTGTTCTGTGCATTCAACTAACAGAGTTGAACCTTACTTTTGATTGAGCCGCTCTGAAACACTCTTTCTGTAGAAACTGCAATTGGACATTCTGAGCGCTAAGAGGCCTATATTGGGTAAAAGAATGTCTACAAATAAAAACTTCACAGAAGAATTGTGTGAAACTTCTTTCTGTTCTGTTTGTTCAACTAAAAGAGTTGAACCTTAGTTTTGATTGAGCCGTTCTGAAACACTCTTTCTATAGAAAATGCAAGTGGAGATTCGGAGCGCTAAGAGGGTAATAGTGGAAAAAGGAATGTCTCCAAATATAAACTACACAGAATCATTCTTTGAAACTTCTTTCTGATCTGTGCATTCAGCTAACAGAGTTAAACCATACTTTTGATTGAGCAGATCTGAACACTCTTTCTGTAGAAAATGTAACTGGACATTTGGAGCGCTAAGAGAGTAGTAGTGGAAAAAGGAATATATTCAAATATAAACTACACAGAAGCATTCTGTGAAACTTCTTTCTGATCTGAGCATTCAGCTAACAGAGTTAAACCATACTTTTGATTGAGCAGTTTTGAAACACTCTGTCTGTAGAAAATGCAACTGGACATTCGTAGCGCTAAGTGGGTAATAGTGGAAAAAAGAATATGTTCAAATATAAACTACACAGAAACATTGTATGAAACTTCTTTCTGTTCTGTGCATTCAACTAGCAGAGTTGAACCTTACTTTTGATTGAGCCTTTCAGAAATACTCTTTCTGTAGAAACTGCAATTGGACATTCTGAGCGCTATGAGGCCTCTATTGGGAAAAATAATATCTTCAAATAAAAACTACACAGAAGCATTGTGTGAAACTTATTTCTGATATGTTCATTAAGCTAACAGAGTTAAACCATACTTTTGATTGCGCAGTTCTGAACACACTTTCTGTAGAAAATGCAAGTGGACATTCGGATCGCTAAGAGGGTAAAAGTGGAAAAAGGAATATATTCAATTATAAACTACACTGTAGCATTCTGTGAAAATTCTTTCTGTTCTGTGCATTCAACTAACAGAGTTGAACCTTACTTTAGATTGAGCCGTTCTGAAACACTCTTTCTGTAGAAACTGCAATTGGACATGCTAAGCGCTAAGAGGCCTACATTGGGAAAAAGAATATCTTCAAATAAAAACTACACAGATGCATTCTGTGAAACTTATTTCTGATCTGTAAATTCAGTTAACAGAGATAAAACGTATTTTTGATTGAGCAGTTATGAAACACTCTTTTTGTAGAAAATGCAAGTGGAGATTCGGAGCGCTAAGAGGGTAATAGTGGAAAAAGGAATGTCTTCAAATATAAACTACACAGAATCATTCGGTGAAACTTCTTTCTGATCTGTGCATTCAGCTAACAGAGTTAAACCATACTTTTGATTGAGCAGATCTGAACACTCTTTCTGTAGAAAATGCAACAGGACATTTGGAGCGCTAAGTGAGTATTAGTGGGAAAAGGAATATATTCAATTATAAACTACAGAGAAGCATTCTGTGAAACTTCTTTCTGATCAGAGCATTCAGCTAACAGAGTTAAACCATACTTTTGATTGAGCAGTTTTGAAACACTCTGTCTGTAGAAAATGCAACTGGACATTCGTAGCGCTAAGTGGGTAATAGTGGAAAAAAGAATATGTTCAAATATAAACTACACAGAAGCATTGTATGAAACTACTTTCTGTTCTGTGCATTCAACTAACAGAGTTGAACCTTACTTTTGATTGAGCCGTTCTGAAACACTCTTTCTGTAGAAACTGCAATTGGACATTCTCAGCGCTAAGAGGCCTATATTGGGAAAAAGAATGTCTACAAATAAAAACTACACAGAAGAATTGTGTGAAACATCTTTCTGTTCTGTTTGTTCAACTAAAAGAGTTGAAACTTAGTTTTGATTGAGCCGTTCTGAAACACTCTTTCTGTAGAAAATGCAAGTGGATTTTCGGAGTGCTAAGAGGGTAATAGTGGAAAAAGGAATGCCTCCAAATATAAACTACACAGAATCATTCTGTGAAACTTCTTTCTGATCTGTGCATTCAGCTAACAGAGTTAAACCATACTTTTGATTGAGCAGATCTGAACACTCTTTCTGTAGAAAATGCAACTGGACATTTGGAGCGCTAAGAGAGTAGTAGTGGAAAAAGGAATATATTCAAATATAAACTACACAGAAGCATTCTGTGAAACTTCTTTCTGATCTGAGCATTCAGCTAACAGAGTTAAACCATACTTTTGATTGAGCAGTTTTGAAACATTCTGTCTGTAGAAAATGCAACTGGACATTCGTAGCGCTAAGTGGGTAATAGTGCAAAAAAGAATATGTTCAAATATAAACTACACAGAAGCATTGTATGAAACTTCTTTCTGTTCTGTGCATTCAACTAACAGAGTTGAACCTTACTTTTGATTGAGCCTTTCTGAAACACTCTTTCTGTAGAAACTGCAATTGGACATTCTGAGCGCTAAGAGGCCTCTATTGGGAAAAATAATATCTTCAAATAAAAAGTACACAGAAGCATTGTGTGAAACTTATTTCTGATATGTTCATTAAGCTAACAGAGTTAAACCATACTTTTGATTGCGCAGTTCTGAACACACTTCCTGTAGAAAATGCAAGTGGACATTCGGATCGCTAAGAGGGTAAAAGTGGAAAAAGGAATATATTCAAATATAAACTACACTGTAGCATTCTGTGAAAATTCTTTCTGTTCTGTGCATTCAACTAACAGAGTTGAACCTTACTTTTGATTGAGCCGTTCTGAAACACTCTTTCTGTAGAAACTGCAATTGGACATGCTAAGCGCTAAGAGGCCTACATTGGGAAAAAGAATATCTTCAAATAAAAACTACACAGATGCATTCTGTGAAACTTATTTCTGATCTGTAAATTCAGTTAACAGAGATAAAACATATTTTTGATTGAGCAGTTATGAAACACTCTTTTTGTAGAAAATGCAAGTGTAGATTCGGAGCGCTAAGAGGGTAATAGTGGAAAAAGGAATGTCTTCAAATATAAAATACACAGAATCATTCGGTGAAACTTCTTTCTGATCTGTGCATTCAGCTAACAGAGTTAAACCATACTTTTGATTGAGGAGATCTGAACACTCTTTCTGTAGAAAATGCAACTGGACATTTGGAGCGCTAAGAGCGTAGTAGTGGAAAAAGGAATATATTCAAATATAAACTACACAGAAGCATTCTGTGAAACTTCTTTCTGATCTGAGCATTCAGCTAACAGAGTTAAACCATACTTTTGATTGAGCAGTTTTGAAACACTCTGTCTGTAGAAAATGCAACTGGACATTCGAAGCGCTAAGTGGGTAATAGTGGAAAAAAGAATATGTTCAAATATAAACTACACAGAAGCATTGTATGAAACTTCTTTCTGTTCTGTGCATTCAACTAACAGAGTTGAACCTTACTTTTGATTGAGCCGCTCTGAAACACTCTTTCTGTAGAAACTGCAATTGGACATTCTGAGCGCTAAGAGGCCTATATTGGGTAAAAGAATGTCTACAAATAAAAACTTCACAGAAGAATTGTGTGAAACTTCTTTCTGTTCTGTTTGTTCAACTAAAAGAGTTGAACCTTAGTTTTGATTGAGCCGTTCTGAAACACTCTTTCTATAGAAAATGCAAGTGGAGATTCGGAGCGCTAAGAGGGTAATAGTGGAAAAAGGAATGTCTCCAAATATAAACTACACAGAATCATTCTTTGAAACTTCTTTCTGATCTGTGCATTCAGCTAACAGAGTTAAACCATACTTTTGATTGAGCAGATCTGAACACTCTTTCTGTAGAAAATGTAACTGGACATTTGGAGCGCTAAGAGAGTAGTAGTGGAAAAAGGAATATATTCAAATATAAACTACACAGAAGCATTCTGTGAAACTTCTTTCTGATCTGAGCATTCAGCTAACAGAGTTAAACCATACTTTTGATTGAGCAGTTTTGAAACACTCTGTCTGTAGAAAATGCAACTGGACATTCGTAGCGCTAAGTGGGTAATAGTGGAAAAAAGAATATGTTCAAATATAAACTACACAGAAACATTGTATGAAACTTCTTTCTGTTCTGTGCATTCAACTAGCAGAGTTGAACCTTACTTTTGATTGAGCCTTTCAGAAATACTCTTTCTGTAGAAACTGCAATTGGACATTCTGAGCGCTATGAGGCCTCTATTGGGAAAAATAATATCTTCAAATAAAAACTACACAGAAGCATTGTGTGAAACTTATTTCTGATATGTTCATTAAGCTAACAGAGTTAAACCATACTTTTGATTGCGCAGTTCTGAACACACTTTCTGTAGAAAATGCAAGTGGACATTCGGATCGCTAAGAGGGTAAAAGTGGAAAAAGGAATATATTCAATTATAAACTACACTGTAGCATTCTGTGAAAATTCTTTCTGTTCTGTGCATTCAACTAACAGAGTTGAACCTTACTTTAGATTGAGCCGTTCTGAAACACTCTTTCTGTAGAAACTGCAATTGGACATGCTAAGCGCTAAGAGGCCTACATTGGGAAAAAGAATATCTTCAAATAAAAACTACACAGATGCATTCTGTGAAACTTATTTCTGATCTGTAAATTCAGTTAACAGAGATAAAACGTATTTTTGATTGAGCAGTTATGAAACACTCTTTTTGTAGAAAATGCAAGTGGAGATTCGGAGCGCTAAGAGGGTAATAGTGGAAAAAGGAATGTCTTCAAATATAAACTACACAGAATCATTCGGTGAAACTTCTTTCTGATCTGTGCATTCAGCTAACAGAGTTAAACCATACTTTTGATTGAGCAGATCTGAACACTCTTTCTGTAGAAAATGCAACTGGACATTTGGAGCGCTAAGAGCGTAGTAGTGGAAAAAGGAATATATTCAAATATAAACTACACAGAAGCATTCTGTGAAACTTCTTTCTGATCTGAGCATTCAGCTAACAGAGTTAAACCATACTTTTGATTGAGCAGTTTTGAAACACTCTGTCTGTAGAAAATGCAACTGGACATTCGAAGCGCTAAGTGGGTCATAGTGGAAAAAAGAATATGTTCAAATATAAACTACACAGAAGCATTGTATGAAACTTCTTTCTGTTCTGTGCATTCAACTAACAGAGTTGAACCTTACTTTTGATTGAGCCGTTCTGAAACACTCTTTCTGTAGAAACTGCAATTGGACATTCTGAGCACTAAGAGGCCTATATTGGGTAAAAGAATGTCTACAAATAAAAACTTCACAGAAGAATTGTGTGAAACTTCTTTCTGTTCTGTTTGTTCAACTAAAAGAGTTGAACCTTAGTTTTGATTGAGCCGTTCTGAAACACTCTTTCTATAGAAAATGCAAGTGGAGATTCGGAGCGCTAAGAGGGTAATAGTGGAAACAGGAATGTCTCCAAATATAAACTACACAGAATCATTCTTTGAAACTTCTTTCTGATCTGTGCATTCAGCTAACAGAGTTAAACCATACTTTTGATTGAGCAGATCTGAACACTCTTTCTGTAGAAAATGTAACTGGACATTTGGAGGGCTAAGAGAGTAGTAGTGGAAAAAGGAATATATTCAAATATAAACTACACAGAAGCATTCTGTGAAACTTGTTTCTGATCTGAGCATTCAGCTAACAGAGTTAAACCATACTTTTGATTGAGCAGTTTTGAAACACTCTGTCTGTAGAAAATGCAACTGGACATTCTTAGCGCTAAGTGGGTAATAGTGGAAAAATGAATATGTTCAAATATAAACTACACAGAAACATTGTATGAAACTTCTTTCTGTTCTGTGCATTCAACTAGCAGAGTTGAACCTTACTTTTGATTGAGCCTTTCAGAAACACTCTTTCTGTAGAAACTGCAATTGGACATTCTGAGCGCTATGAGGCCTCTATTGGGAAAAATAATATCTTCAAATAAAAACTACACAGAAGCATTGTGTGAAACTTATTTCTGATATGTTCATTAACCTAACAGAGTTAAAACATACTTTGATTGCGCAGTTCTGAACACTCTTTCTGTAGAAAATGCAAGTGGACATTCGGAGCGCTAAGAGGGTAATAGTGGAAAAAGGAATATATTCAAATATAAACTACACAGTAGCATTCTGTGAAAATTCTTTCTGTTCTGTGCATTCAACTAACAGAGTTGAACCTTACTTTAGATTGAGCCGTTCTGAAACACTCTTTCTGTAGAAACTGCAATTGGACATGCTAAGCGCTAAGAGGCCTACATTGGGAAAAAGAATATCTTCAAATAAAAACTACACAGATGCATTCTGTGAAACTTATTTCTGATCTGTAAATTCAGTTAACAGAGATAAAACATATTTTTGATTGAGCAGTTATGAAACACTCTTTTTGTAGAAAATGCAAGTGGAGATTCGGAGCGCTAAGAGGGTAATAGTGGAAAAAGGAATGTCTTCAAATATAAACTACACAGAATCATTCGGTGAAACTTCTTTCTGATCTGTGCATTCAGCTAACAGAGTTAAACCATACTTTTGATTGAGCAGATCTGAACACTCTTTCTGTAGAAAATGCAACTGGACATTTGGAGCGCTAAGAGCGTAGTAGTGGAAAAAGGAATATATTCAAATATAAACTACACAGAAGCATTCTGTGAAACTTCTTTCTGATCTGAGCATTCAGCTAACAGAGTTAAACCATACTTTTGATTGAGCAGTTTTGAAACACTCTGTCTGTAGAAAATGCAACTGGACATTCGTAGCGCTAAGTGGGTAATAGTGGACAAAAGAATATGTTCAAATATAAACTACACAGAAGCATTGTATGAAATTTCTTTCTGTTCTGTGCATTCAACTAACAGAGTTGAACCTTACTTTTGATTGAGCCGTTCTGAAACACTCTTTCTGTAGAAACTGCAATGGGACATTCTGAGCACTAGGAGGCCTATACTGGGAAAAAGAATGTCTACAAATAAAAACTACACAGAAGAATTGTGTGAAACTTCTTTCTGTTCTGTTTGTTCAACTAAAAGAGTTGAACCGTAGTTTTGATTGAGCCGTTCTGAAACACTCTTTCTGTAGAAAATGCAAGTGGAGATTCCGAGCGCTAAGAGGGTAATAGTGGAAAAAGGAATGTCTCCAAATATAAACTACACAGAATCATTCTGTGAAACTTCTTTCTGATCTGTGCATTCAGCTAACAGAGTTAAACCATACTTTTGATTGAGCAGATCTGAACACTCTTTCTGTAGAAAATGCAACTGGACATTTGGAGCGCTAAGAGAGTAGTAGTGGAAAAAGGAATATATTCAAATATAAACTACACAGAAGCATTCTGTGAAACTTCTTTCTGATCTGAGCATTCAGCTAACAGAGTTAAACCATACTTTTGATTGAGCAGTTTTGAAACATTCTGTCTGTAGAAAATGCAACTGGACATTCGTAGCGCTAAGTGGGTAATAGTGCAAAAAAGAATATGTTCAAATATAAACTACACAGAAGCATTGTATGAAACTTCTTTCTGTTCTGTGCATTCAACTAACAGAGTTGAACCTTACTTTTGATTGAGCCTTTCTGAAACACTCTTTCTGTAGAAACTGCAATTGGACATTCTGAGCGCTAAGAGGCCTCTATTGGGAAAAATAATATCTTCAAATAAAAACTACACAGAAGCATTGTGTGAAACTTATTTCTGATATGTTCATTCAGCTAACAGAGTTAAACCATACTTTTGATTGCGCAGTTCTGAACACACTTCCTGTAGAAAATGCAAGTGGACATTCGGATCGCTAAGAGGGTAAAAGAGGAAAAAGGAATATATTCAAATATAAACTACACTGTAGCATTCTGTGAAAATTCTTTCTGTTCTGTGCATTCAACTAACAGAGTTGAACCTTACTTTTGATTGAGCCGTTCTGAAACACTCTTTCTGTAGAAACTGCAATTGGACATGCTAAGCGCTAAGAGGCCTACATTGGGAAAAAGAATATCTTCAAATAAAAACTACACAGATGCATTCTGTGAAACTTATTTCTGATCTGTAAATTCAGTTAACAGAGATAAAACATATTTTTGATTGAGCAGTTATGAAACACTCTTTTTGTAGAAAATGCAAGTGTAGATTCGGAGCGCTAAGAGGGTAATAGTGGAAAAAGGAATGTCTTCAAATATAAACTACACAGAATCATTCGGTGAAACTTCTTTCTGATCTGTGCATTCAGCTAACAGAGTTAAACCATACTTTTGATTGAGCAGATCTGAACACTCTTTCTGTAGAAAATGCAACTGGACATTTGGAGCGCTAAGAGCGTAGTAGTGGAAAAAGGAATATATTCAAATATAAACTACACAGAAGCATTCTGTGAAACTTCTTTCTGATCTGAGCATTCAGCTAACAGAGTTAAACCATACTTTTGATTGAGCAGTTTTGAAACACTCTGTCTGTAGAAAATGCAACTGGACATTCGAAGCGCTAAGTGGGTAATAGTGGAAAAAAGAATATGTTCAAATATAAACTACACAGAAGCATTGTATGAAACTTCTTTCTGTTCTGTGCATTCAACTAACAGAGTTGAACCTTACTTTTGATTGAGCCGTTCTGAAACACTCTTTCTGTAGAAACTGCAATTGGACATTCTGAGCGCTAAGAGGCCTATATTGGGTAAAAGAATGTCTACAAATAAAAACTTCACAGAAGAATTGTGTGAAACTTCTTTCTGTTCTGTTTGTTCAACTAAAAGAGTTGAACCTTAGTTTTGATTGAGCCGTTCTGAAACACTCTTTCTATAGAAAATGCAAGTGGAGATTCGGAGCGCTAAGAGGGTAATAGTGGAAAAAGGAATGTCTCCAAATATAAACTACACAGAATCATTCTTTGAAACTTCTTTCTGATCTGTGCATTCAGCTAACAGAGTTAAACCATACTTTTGATTGAGCAGATCTGAACACTCTTTCTGTAGAAAACGCAACTTGACATTTGGAGCGCTAAGAGCGCAGTAGTGGAAAAAGGAATATATTCAAATATAAACTACACAGAAGCATTCTGTGAAACTTCTTTCTGATCTGAGCATTCAGCTAACAGAGTTAAACCATACTTTTGATTGAGCAGTTTTGAAACACTCTGTCTGTAGAAAATGCAACTGGACATTCGTAGCGCTAAGTGGGTAATAGTGGACAAAAGAATATGTTCATATATAAACTACACAGAAGCATTGTATGAAACTTCTTTCTGTTCTGTGCATTCAACTAACAGTGTTGAACCTTACTTTTGATTGAGCCGTTCTGAAACACTCTTTCTGTGGAAACTGCAATGGGACATTCTGAGCGCTAGGAGGCCTATATTGGGAAAAAGAATGTCTACAAATAAAAACTACACAGAAGAATTATGTGAAACTTCTTTTGTTCTGTTTGTTCAACTAAAAGAGTTGAACCTTAGTTTTGATTGAGCCGTTCTGAAACACTCTTTCTGTAGAAAATGCAAGTGGAGATTCGGAGCGCTAAGAGGGTAATAGTGGAAAAAGGAATGTCTCCAAATATAAACTACACAGAATCATTCTGTGAAACTTCTTTCTGATCTGTGCATTCAGCTAACAGAGTTAAACCATACTTGTGATTGAGCAGATCTGAACACTCTTTCTATAGAAAATGCAACTGGACATTTGGAGCGCTAAGAGAGTAGTAGTGGAAAAAGGAATATATTCAAATATAAACTACACAGAAGCATTCTGTGAAACTTCTTTCTGATCTGAGCATTCAGCTAACAGAGTTAAACCATACTTTTGATTGAGCAGTTTTGAAACACTCTGTCTGTAGAAAATGCAACTGGACATTCGTAGCGCTAAGTGGGTAATAGTGGAAAAAACAATATGTTCAAATATAAACTACACAGAAGCATTGTATGAAACTACTTTTTGTTCTGTGCATTCAACTAACAGAGTTGAACCTTACTTTTGATTGAGCCTTTCTGAAACACTCTTTCTGTAGAAACTGCAATTGGACATTGTGAGCGCTAAGAGGCCTCTATTGGGAAAAATAATATCTTCAAATAAAAACTACACAGAAGCATTGTGTGAAACTTATTTCTGATATGTTCATTAAGCTAACAGAGTTAAACCATACTTTTGATTGCGCAGTTCTGAACACACTTTCTGTAGAAAATGCAAGTGGACATTCGGATCGCTAAGAGGGTAAAAGTGGAAAAAGGAATATATTCAATTATAAACTACACTGTAGCATTCTGTGAAAATTCTTTCTGTTCTGTGCATTCAACTAACAGAGTTGAACCTTACTTTAGATTGAGCCGTTCTGAAACACTCTTTCTTTAGGAACTGCAATTGGACATGCTAAGCGCTAAGAGGCCTACATTGGGAAAAAGAATATCTTCAAATAAAAACTACACAGATGCATTCTGTGAAACTTATTTCTGATCTGTAAATTCAGTTAACAGAGATAAAACATATTTTTGATTGAGCAGTTATGAAACACTCTTTTTGTAGAAAATGCAAGTGGAGATTCGGAGCGCTAAGAGGGTAATAGTGGAAAAAGGAATGTCTTCAAATATAAACTACACAGAATCATTCGGTGAAACTTCTTTCTGATCTGTGCATTCAGCTAACAGAGTTAAACCATACTTTTGATTGAGCAGATCTGAACACTCTTTCTGTAGAAAATGCAACTGGACATTTGGAGCGCTAAGAGCGTAGTAGTGGAAAAAGGAATATATTCAAATATAAACTACACAGAAGCATTCTGTGAAACTTCTTTCTGATCTGAGCATTCAGCTAACAGAGTTAAACCATACTTTTGATTGAGCAGTTTTGAAACACTCTGTCTTTAGAAAATGCAACTGGACATTCGTAGCGCTAAGTGGGTAATAGTGGAAAAAAGAATATGTTCAAATATAAACTACACAGAAGCATTGTATGAAACTTCTTTCTGTTCTGTGCATTCAACTAACAGAGTTGAACCTTACTTTTGATTGAGCCGTTCTGAAACACTCTTTCTGTAGAAACTTCAATTGGACATTCTGAGCGCTAAGAGGCCTATATTGGGAAAAAGAATGTCTACAAATAAAAACTTCACAGTAGAATTGTGTGAAACTTCTTTCTGTTCTGTTTGTTCAACTAAAAGAGTTGAACCTTAGTTTTGATTCAGCCGTTCTGAAACACTCTTTCTATAGAAAATGCAAGTGGAGATTCGGAGCGCTAAGAGGGTAATAGTGGAAAAAGGAATGTCTCCAAATATAAACTACACAGAATCATTCTGTGAAACTTATTTCCGATCTGTGCATTCAGCTAACAGAGTTAAACCATACTTTTGATTGAGAAGATCTGAACACTCTTTCTGTAGAAAATGCAACTGGACATTTGGAGCGCTAATAGAGTAGTAGTGGAAAAAGGAATATATTCATATATAAACTACACAGAAGCATTCTGTGAAACTTCTTTCTGATCTGAGCATTCAGCTAACAGAGTTAAACCATACTTTTGATTGAGCAGTTTTGAAACACTCTGTCTGTAGAAAATGCAACTGGACATTCGTAGCGCTAAGTGGGTAATAGTGGAAAAAAGAATATGTTCAAATATAAACTACACAGAAGCATTGTATGAAACTTCTTTCTGTTCTGTGCATTCAACTAACAGAGTTGAACCTTACTTTTGATTGAGCCGTTCTGAAACACTCTTTCTGTAGAAACTGCAATTGGACATTCTGAGCGCTAAGAGGCCTCTATTGGGAAAAATAATATCTTCAAATAAAAACTACACAGAAGCATTGTGTGAAACTTATTTCTGATATGTTCATTAAGCTAACAGAGTTAAACCATACTTTTGATTGCGCAGTTCTGAACACACTTCCTGTAGAAAATGCAAGTGGACATTCGGATCGCTAAGAGGGTAAAAGAGGAAAAAGGAATATATTCAAATATAAACTACACTGTAGCATTCTGTGAAAATTCTTTCTGTTCTGTGCATTCAACTAACAGAGTTGAACCTTACTTTTGATTGAGCCGTTCTGAAACACTCTTTCTGTAGAAACTGCAATTGGACATGCTAAGCGCTAAGAGGCCTACATTGGGAAAAAGAATATCTTCAAATAAAAACTACACAGATGCATTCTGTGAAACTTATTTCTGATCTGTAAATTCAGTTAACAGAGATAAAACATATTTTTGATTGAGCAGTTATGAAACACTCTTTTTGTAGAAAATGCAAGTGTAGATTCGGAGCGCTAAGAGGGTAATAGTGGAAAAAGGAATGTCTTCAAATATAAACTACACAGAATCATTCGGTGAAACTTCTTTCTGATCTGTGCATTCAGCTAACAGAGTTAAACCATACTTTTGATTGAGCAGATCTGAACACTCTTTCTGTAGAAAATGCAACTGGACATTTGGAGCGCTAAGAGCGTAGTAGTGGAAAAAGGAATATATTCAAATATAAACTACACAGAAGCATTCTGTGAAACTTCTTTCTGATCTGAGCATTCAGCTAACAGAGTTAAACCATACTTTTGATTGAGCAGTTTTGAAACACTCTGTCTGTAGAAAATGCAACTGGACATTCGAAGCGCTAAGTGGGTAATAGTGGAAAAAAGAATATGTTCAAATATAAACTACACAGAAGCATTGTATGAAACTTCTTTCTGTTCTGTGCATTCAACTAACAGAGTTGAACCTTACTTTTGATTGAGCCGTTCTGAAACACTCTTTCTGTAGAAACTGCAATTGGACATTCTGAGCGCTAAGAGGCCTATATTGGGTAAAAGAATGTCTACAAATAAAAACTTCACAGAAGAATTGTGTGAAACTTCTTTCTGTTCTGTTTGTTCAACTAAAAGAGTTGAACCTTAGTTTTGATTGAGCCGTTCTGAAACACTCTTTCTATAGAAAATGCAAGTGGAGATTCGGAGCGCTAAGAGGGTAATAGTGGAAAAAGGAATGTCTCCAAATATAAACTACACAGAATCATTCTTTGAAACTTCTTTCTGATCTGTGCATTCAGCTAACAGAGTTAAACCATACTTTTGATTGAGCAGATCTGAACACTCTTTCTGTAGAAAATGTAACTGGACATTTGGAGCGCTAAGAGAGTAGTAGTGGAAAAAGGAATATATTCAAATATAAACTACACAGAAGCATTCTGTGAAACTTCTTTCTGATCTGAGCATTCAGCTAACAGAGTTAAACCATACTTTTGATTGAGCAGTTTTGAAACACTCTGTCTGTAGAAAATGCAACTGGACATTCGTAGCGCTAAGTGGGTAATAGTGGAAAAAAGAATATGTTCAAATATAAACTACACAGAATCATTGTATGAAACTTCTTTCTGTTCTGTGCATTCAACTAGCAGAGTTGAACCTTACTTTTTATTGAGCCTTTCAGAAACACTCTTTCTGTAGAAACTGCAATTGGACATTCTGAGCGCTATGAGGCCTCTATTGGGAAAAATAATATCTTCAAATAAAAACTACACAGAAGCATTGTGTGAAACTTATTTCTGATATGTTCATTAAGCTAACAGAGTTAAAACATACTTTGATTGCGCAGTTCTGAACACTCTTTCTGTAGAAAATGCAAGTGGACATTCGGAGCGCTAAGAGGGTAATAGTGGAAAAAGGAATATATTCAAATATAAACTACACAGTAGCATTCTGTGAAAATTCTTTCTGTTCTGTGCATTCAACTAACAGAGTTGAACCTTACTTTTGATTGAGCCGTTCTGAAACACTCTTTCTGTAGAAACTGCTATTGGACATGCCAAGCGCTAAGAGGCCTACATTGGGAAAAAGAATATCTTCAAATAAAAACTACACAGATGCATTCTGTGAAACTTATTTCCGATCTGTAAATTCAGTTAACAGAGATAAAACATATTTTTGATTGAGCAGTTATGAAACACTCTTTTTGTAGAAAATGCAAGTGGAGATTCGGAGCGCTAAGAGGGAAATAGTGGAAAAAGGAATGTCTTCAAATATAAACTACACAGAATCATTCTGTGAAACTTATTTCCGATCTGTGCATTCAGCTAACAGAGTTAAACCATACTTTTGATTGAGAAGATCTGAACACTCTTTCTGTAGAAAATGCAACTGGACATTTGGAGCGCTAATAGAGTAGTAGTGGAAAAAGGAATATATTCATATATAAACTACACAGAAGCATTCTGTGAAACTTCTTTCTGATCTGAGCATTCAGCTAACAGAGTTAAACCATACTTTTGATTGAGCAGTTTTGAAACACTCTGTCTGTAGAAAATGCAAATGGACATTCGTAGTGCTAAGTGGGTAATAGTGGAAAAAAGAATATGTTCAAATATAAACTACACAGAAGCATTGTATGAAACTTCTTTCTGTTCTGTGCATTCAACTAACAGAGTTGAACCTTACTTTGATTGAGCCTTTCAGAAACTCTCTTTCTGTAGAAACTGCAATTGGACATTCTGAGCGCTAAGAGGCCTCTATTGGGAAAAATAATATCTTCAAATAAAAACTACACAGAAGCATTGTGTGAAACTTATTTCTGATATGTTCATTAAGCTAACAGAGTTAAACCATACTTTTGATTGCGCAGTTCTGAACACTCTTTCTGTAGAAAATGCAAGTGGACATTCGGAGCACTAAGAAGGTAATAGTGGAAAAAGGAATATATACAAATATAAACTACACAGTAGCATTCTGTGAAAATCCTTTCTGTTCTGTGCATTCAACTAACAGAGTTGAACCTTACTTTTGATTGAGCCGTTCTGAAACACTCTTTCTGTAGAAACTGCAATTGGACATGCTAAGCGCTAAGAGGCCTACATTGGGAATAAGAATATCTTCAAATAAAAACGACACAGATGTATTCTGTGAAACTTATTTCTGATCTGTAAATTCAGTTAACAGAGATAAAACATATTTTTCATTGAGCCGTTCTGAAACACTCTTTCTGTAGAAAATGCAAGTGGAGATTCGGAGCGCTAAGAGGGTAATAGTGGAAAAAGGAATGTCTCCAAATATAAACTACACAGAATCATTCTGTGAAACTTCTTTCTGATCTCTGCATTCAGCTAACAGAGTTAAAACATACTTTTGATTGAGCAGATCTGAACACTCTTTCTGTAGAAAATGCAAATGGACATTTGGAGCGCTAAGAGAGTAGTAGTGGAAAAAGGAATATATTCAAATATAAACTACACAGAAGCATTCTGTGAAACTTCTTTCTGATCTGAGCATGCAGCTAACAGAGTTAAACCATACTTTTGATTGAGCAGTTTTGAAACACTCTGTCTGTAGAAAATGCAACTGGACATTCGTAGCGCTAAGTGGGTAATAGTGGAAAAAAGAATATGTTCAAATATAAACTACACAGAAGCATTGTATGAAACTACTTACTGTTCTGTGGATACAACCAACAGAGTTGAACCTTACTTTTGATTGAGCCTTTCTGAAACACTCTTTCTGTAGAAACTGCAATTGGACATTCTGAGCGCTAAGAGGCCTATATTGGGAAAAATATTATCTTCAAATAAAAACTACACAGAAGCATTGTGTGAAACCTATTTCTGATATGATCATTAAGCTAACAGAGTTAAACCATACTTTTGATTGCGCAGTTCTGAACACTCTTTCTGTAGAAAATGCAAGTGGACATTCGGAGTGCTAAGAGGGTAATAGTGGAAAAAGGAATATATTCAAATATAAACTACACAGTAGCATTCTGTGAAAATTCTTTCTGTTCTGTGCATTCAATTAACAGAGTTGAACCTTACTTTTGATTGAGCCGTTCTGAAACACTCTTTCTGTAGAAACTGCAATTGGATATGCTAAGCGCTAAGAGGCCTATATTGGGAAAAAGAATATCTTCAAATAAAAACTACACAGATGCATTCTGTGAAACTTATTTCTGATCTGTAAATTCAGTTAACAGAGATAAAACATATTTTTGATTGAGCAGTTATGAAACACTCTTTCTGTAGAAAATGCAAGTGGAGATTCGGAGCGCTAAGAGGTTAATAGTGGAAAAAGGAAGGTCTCCAAATATAAACTACACAGAATCATTCTGTGAAACTTCTTTCTGATCTGTGCATTCAGCTAACAGAGTTAAACCATACTTTTGATTGAGCAGATCTAAACACTCTTTCTTTAGAAAATGCAACTGGACATTTGGAGCGCTAAGAGTGTTGTAGTGGAAAAAGGAATATATTCAAATATAAACTACACAGAAGCATTCTGTGAAACTTCTTTCTGATCTGAGCATTCAGCTAACAGAGTTAAACCATACTTTTGATTGAGCAGTTTTGAAACACTCTGTCTGTAGAAAATGCAACTGGACATTCGTAGCGCTAAGTGGGTAATAGTGGAAAAAAGAATATGTTCAAATATAAACTACACAGAAGCATTGTATGAAACATCTTTCTGTTCTGTGCATTCAACTAACAGAGTTGAACCTTACTTTTGATTGAGCCGTTCTGAAACACTCTTTCTGTAGAAACTGCAATTGGACATTCTGAGCGCTAAGAGGCCTATATTGGGAAAAATAATATCTTCAAATAAAAACTACACAGAAGCATTGTGTGAAACTTATTTCTGATATGTTCATTAAGCTAACAGAGTTAAACCATACTTTTGATTGCGCAGTTCTGAACACTCTTTCTGTAGAAAATGCAAGTGGACATTCGGAGTGCTAAGAGGGTAATAGTGGAAAAAGGAATATATCCAAATATAAACTACACAGTAGCATTCTGTGAAAATTCTTTCTGTTCTGTGCATTCAACTAACAGGGTTGAACCTTACTTTTGATTGAGCCATTCTGAAACACTCTTTCTGTAGAAACTGCAATTGGACATGCTAAGCGCTAAGAGGCCTACTTTGGGAAAAAGAATATCTTCAAATAAAAACTACACAGATGCATTCTGTGAAACTTATTTCTGATCTGTAAATTCAGTTAACAGAGATAAAACATATTTTTGATTGAGCAGTTATGAAACACTCTTTTTGTAGAAAATGCAAGTGGAGATTCGGAGCGCTAAGAGGGTAATAGTGGAAAAAGGAATGTCTTCAAATATAAACTACACAGAATCATTCGGTGAAACTTCTTTCTGATCTGTGCATTCAGCTAACAGAGTTAAACCATACTTTTGATTGAGCAGATCTGAACACTCTTTCTGTAGAAAATGCAACTGGACATTTGGAGCGCTAAGAGCGTAGTAGTGGAAAAAGGAATATATTCAAATATAAACTACACAGAAGCATTCTGTGAAACTTCTTTCTGATCTGAGCATTCAGCTAACAGAGTTAAACCATACTTTTGATTGAGCAGTTTTGAAACACTCTGTCTGTAGAAAATGCAACTGGACATTCGTAGCGCTAAGTGGGTAATAGTGGAAAAAAGAATATGTTCAAATATAAACTACACAGAAGCATTGTATGAAACTTCTTTCTGTTCTGCGCATTCAACTAACAGAGTTGAACCTTACTTTTGATTGAGCCGTTCTGAAACACTCTTTCTGTAGAAACTGCAATCGGACATTCTGAGCGCTAAGAGGCCTATATTGGGAAAAAGAATGTCTACAAATAAAAACTACACAGAAGAATTGTGTGAAACATCTTTCTGTTCTGTTTGTTCAACTATAAGAATTGAACCTTAGTTTTGATTGAGCCGTTCTGAAACATTCTTTCTGTAGAAAATGCAAGTGGAGATTCGGAGCGCTAAGAGGGTAATAGTGGAAAAAGGAATGTCTCCAAATATAAACTACACAGAATCATTCTGTGAAACTTCTTTCTGATCTGTGCATTCAGCTAACAGAGTTAAACCATACTTTTGATTGAGCAGATCTGAACACTTTCTGTAGAAAATGCAACTGGACATTTGGAGCGCTAAGAGAGTAGTAGTGGAAAAAGGAATATATTCAAATATAAACTACACAGAAGCATTCTGTGAAACTTCTTTCTGATCTGAGCATTCAGCTAACAGAGTTAAACCATACTTTTGATTGAGCAGTTTTGAAACACTCTGTCTGTAGAAAATGCAACTGGACATTCGTAGTGCTAAGTGGGTAATAGAGGAAAAAAGAATATGTTCAAATATAAACTACACAGAAGCATTGTATGAAACTTCTTTCTGTTCTGTGCATTCAACTAACAGAGTTGAACTTTACTTTGGATTGAGCCTTTCTGAAACACTCTTTCTGTAGAAACTGCAATTGGACATTCTGAGCGCTAAGAGGCCTATATTGGGAAAAATAATATCTTCAAATAAAAACTACACAGAAGCATTGTGTGAAACTTATTTCTGATATGTTCATTAAGCTAACAGAGTTAAACCATACATTTGATTGCGCAGTTCTGAACACTCTTTCTGTAGAAAATGCAAGTGGACATTCGGAGGGCTAAGAGGGTAATAGTGGAAAAAGGAATATATTCAAATATAAACTACACAGTAGCATTCTGTGAAAATTCTTTCTGTTCTGTGCATTCAACTAACAGAGTTGAACCTTACTTTTGATTGAGCCGTTCTGAAACACTCTTACTGTAGAAACTGCAATTGGACATGCTAAGCGCTAAGAGGCCTACATTGGGAAAAAAATATCTTCAACTAAAAACTACACAGATGCATTCTGTGAAACTTATTTCTGATCTGTAAATTCAGTTAACAGAGATAAAACATATTTTTGATTGAGCAGTTATGAAACACTCTTTTTGTAGAAAATGCAAGTGGAGATTCGGAGCGCTAAGAGGGTAATAGTGGAAAAAGGAATGTCTCCAAATATAAACTACAGAGAATCATTCTGTGAAACTTCTTTCTGATCTGTGCATTCAGCTAACAGAGCTAAACCATACTTTTGATTGAGCAGATCTGAACACTCTTTCTGTAGAAAATGCAACTGGACATTTGGAGCGCTAAGAGAGTAGTAGTGGAAAAAGGAATATATTCAAATATAAACTACACAGAAGCATTCTGTGAAACTTCTTTCTGATCTGAGCATTCAGCTAACAGAGTTAAACCATACTTTTGATTGAGCAGTTTTGAAACCCTCTGTCTGTAGAAAATGCAACTGGACATTCGTAGCGCTAAGTGGGTAATATTGGAAAAAAGAATATGTTCAAATATAAACAACACAGAAGCATTGTATGAAACTTCTTTCTGTTTTGTGGATTCAACTAACAGAGTTGAACCTTACTTTTGATTGAGCCGTTCTGAAACACTCTTTCTGTAGAAACTGCAATTGGACATTCTGAGCGCTAAGAGGCCTATATTGGGAAAAATAATGTCTACAAATAAAAACTTCACAGAAGAATTGTGTGAAACTTCTTTCTGTTCTGTTTGTTCAACTAAAAGAGTTGAACCTTAGTTTTGATTGAGCCGTTCTGAAACACTCTTTCTGTAGAAAATGCAAGTGGAGATTCGGAGCGCTAAGAGGGTAATAGTGGAAAAAGGAATGTCTCCAAATATAAACTACACAGAATCATTCTGTGAAACTTCTTTCTGATCTGTGCATTCAGCTAACAGAGTTAAACCATACTTTTGATTGAGCAGATCTGAACACTCTTTCTGTAGAAAATGCAACTGGACATTTGGAGCGCTAAGAGCGTAGTAGTGGAAAAAGGAATATATTCAAATATAAACTACACAGAAGCATTCTGTGAAACTTCTTTCTGATCTGAGCATTCAGCTAACAGAGTTAAACCATACTTTTGATTGAGCAGTTTTGAAACACTCTGTCTGTAGAAAATGCAACGGGACATTCGTAGCGCTAAGTGGGTAATAGTGGAAAAAAGAATATGTTCAAATATAAACTACACAGAAGCATTGTATGAAACTTCTTTCTGTTCTGTGCATTCAACTAACAGAGTTGAACCTTACTTTTGATTGAGCCGTTCTGAAACACTCTTTCTGTAGAAACTGCAATTGGACATTCTGAGCGCTAAGAGGCCTATATTGGGAAAAATAATGTCTACAAATAAAAACTTCACAGAAGAATTGTGTGAAACTTCTTTCTGTTCTGTTTGTTCAACTAAAAGAGTTGAACCTTAGTTTTGATTCAGCCGTTCTGAAACACTCTTTCTGTAGAAAATGCAAGTGGAGATTCGGAGCGCTAAGAGTTTAATAGTGGAAAAAGGAATGTCTCCAAATATAAACTACACAGAATCATTCTGTGAAACTTCTTTCTGATCTGTGCATTCAGCTAACAGAGTTAAACCATACTTTTGATTGCGCAGTTCTGAACACTCTTTCTGTAGAAAATGCAAGTGGACATTCGGAGGGCTAAGAGGGTAATAGTGGAAAAAGGAATATATTCAAATATAAACTACACAGTAGCATTCTGTGAAAATTCTTTCTGTTCTGTGCATTCAACTAACAGAGTTGAACCTTACTTTTGATTGAGCAGTTTTGAAACACTCTGTCTGTAGAAAATGCAACTGGACATTCGTAGCGCTAAGTGGGTAATAGTGGAAAAAAGAATATGTTCAAATATAAACTTCACAGAAACATTGTATGAAACTTCTTTCTGTTCTGTGCATTCAACTAACAGAGTTGAACCTTACTTTGATTGAGCCTTTCTGAAACACGCTTTCTGTAGAAACTGCAATTGGACATTCTGAGCGCTAAGAGGCCTCTATTGGGAATAATAATATCTTCAAATAAAAACTACACAGAAGCATTGTGTGAAACTTATTTCTGATATGTTCATTAAGCTAACAGAGTTAAACCATACTTTTGATTGCGCAGTTCTGAACACTCTTTCTGTAGAAAATGCAAGTGGACATTCGGAGCGCTAAGAAGGTAATAGTGGAAAAAGGAATATATACAAATATAAACTACACAGTAGCATTCTGTGAAAATTCTTTCTGTTCTGTGCATTCAACTAACAGAGTTGAACCTTACTTTTGATTGAGCCGTTCTGAAACACTCTTTCTGTAGAAACTGCAATTGGATATGCTAAGCGCTAAGAGGCCTACATTGCGAATAAGAATATCTTCAAATAAAAACGACACAGATGCATTCTGTGAAACTTATTTCTGATCTGTAAATTCAGTTAACAGAGATAAAACATATTTTTCATTGAGCCGTTCTGAAACACTCTTTCTGTAGAAAATGCAAGTGGAGATTCGGAGCGCTAAGAGGGTAATAGTGGAAAAAGGAATGTCTCCAAATATAAACTACACAGAATCATTCTGTGAAACTTCTTTCTGATCTGTGCATTCAGCTAACAGAGTTAAAACATACTTTTGATTGAGCAGATCTGAACACTCTTTCTGTAGAAAATGCAACTGGACATTTGGAGCGCTAAGAGTGTAGTAGTGGAAAAAGGAATATATTCAAATATAAACTACACAGAAGCATTCTGTGAAACTTCTTTCTGATCTGAGCATGCAGCTAACAGAGTTAAACCATACTTTTGATTGAGCAGTTTTGAAACACTCTGTCTGTAGAAAATGCAACTGGACATTCGTAGCGCTAAGTGGGTAATAGTGGAAAAAAGAATATGTTCAAATATAAACTACACAGAATCATTGTATGAAACTTCTTTCTGTTCTGTGGATACAACCAACAGAGTTGAACCTTACTTTTGATTGAGCCTTTCTGAAACACTCTTTCTGTAGAAACTGCAATTGGACATTCTGAGCGCTAAGAGGCCTATATTGGGAAAAATATTATCTTCAAATAAAAACTACACAGAAGCATTGTGTGAAACCTATTTCTGATATGATCATTAAGCTAACAGAGTTAAACCATACTTTTGATTGCGCAGTTCTGAACACTCTTTCTGTAGAAAATGCAAGTGGACATTCGGAGTGCTAAGAGGGTAATAGTGGAAAAAGGAATATATTCAAATATAAACTACACAGTAGCATTCTGTGAAAATTCTTTCTGTTCTGTGCATTCAACTAACAGAGTTGAACCTTACTTTTGATTGAGCCGTTCTGAAACACTCTTTCTGTAGAAACTGCAATTGGACATGCTAAGCGCTAAGAGGCCTATATTGGGAAAAAGAATATCTTCAAATAAAAACTACACAGATGCATTCTGTGAAACTTATTTCTGATCTGTAAATTCAGTTAACAGAGATAAAACATATTTTTGATTGAGCAGTTATGAAACACTCTTTCTGTAGAAAATGCAAGTGGAGATTCGGAGCGCTAAGAGGGTAATAGTGGAAAAAATAAGGTCTCCAAATATAAACTACACAGAATCATTCTGTGAAACTTCTTTCTGATCTGTGCATTCAGCTAACAGAGTTAAACCATACTTTTGATTGAGCAGATCTAAACACTCTTTCTTTAGAAAATGCAACTGGACATTTGGAGCGCTAAGAGTGTTGTAGTGGAAAAAGGAATATATTCAAATATAAACTACACAGAAGCATTCTGTGAAACTTCTTTCTGATCTGAGCATTCAGCTAACAGAGTTAAACCATACTTTTGATTGAGCAGTTTTGAAACCCTCTGTCTGTAGAAAATGCAACTGGACATTCGTAGCGCTAAGTGGGTAATAGTGGAAAAAAGAATATGTTCAAATATAAACTACACAGAAGCATTGTATGAAACATCTTTCTGTTCTGTGCATTCAACTAACAGAGTTGAAACTTACTTTTGATTGAGCCGTTCTGAAACACTCTTTCTGTAGAAACTGCAATTGGACATTCTGAGCGCTAAGAGGCCTATATTGGGAAAAATAATATCTTCAAATAAAAACTACACAGAAGCATTGTGTGAAACTTATTTCTGATATGTTCATTAAGCTAACAGAGTTAAACCATACTTTTGATTGCGCAGTTCTGAACACTCTTTCTGTAGAAAATGCAAGTGGACATTCGGAGTGCTAAGAGGGTAATAGTGGAAAAAGGAATATATTCAAATATAAACTACACAGTAGCATTCTGTGAAAATTCTTTCTGTTCTGTGCATTCAACTAACAGGGTTGAACCTTACTTTTGATTGAGCCATTCTGAAACACTCTTTCTGTAGAAACTGCAATTGGACATGCTAAGCGCTAAGAGGCCTACTTTGGGAAAAAGAATATCTTCAAATAAAAACTACACAGATGCATTCTGTGAAACTTATTTCTGATCTGTAAATTCAGTTAACAGAGATAAAACATATTTTTGATTGAGCAGTTATGAAACACTCTTTTTGTAGAAAATGCAAGTGGAGATTCGGAGCGCTAAGAGGGTAATAGTGGAAAAAGGAATGTCTTCAAATATAAACTACACAGAATCATTCGGTGAAACTTCTTTCTGATCTGTGCATTCAGCTAACAGAGTTAAACCATACTTTTGATTGAGCAGATCTGAACACTCTTTCTGTAGAAAATGCAACTGGACATTTGGAGCGCTAAGAGCGTAGTAGTGGAAAAAGGAATATATTCAAATATAAACTACACAGAAGCATTCTGTGAAACTTCTTTCTGATCTGAGCATTCAGCTAACAGAGTTAAACCATACTTTTGATTGAGCAGTTTTGAAACACTCTGTCTGTAGAAAATGCAACTGGACATTCGTAGCGCTACGTGGGTAATAGTGGAAAAAAGAATATGTTCAAATATAAACTACACAGAAGCATTGTATGAAACTTCTTTCTGTTCTGTGCATTCAACTAACAGAGTTGAACCTTACTTTTGATTGAGCCGTTCTGAAACACTCTTTCTGTAGAAACTGCAATCGGACATTCTGAGCGCTAAGAGGCCTATATTGGGAAAAAGAATGTCTACAAATAAAAACTACACAGAAGAATTGTGTGAAACATCTTTCTGTTCTGTTTGTTCAACTATAAGAGTTGAACCTTAGTTTTGATTGAGCCGTTCTGAAACATTCTTTCTGTAGAAAATGCAAGTGGAGATTCGGAGCGCTAAGAGGGTAATAGTGGAAAAAGGAATGTCTCCAAATATAAACTACACAGAATCATTCTGTGAAACTTCTTTCTGATCTGTGCATTCAGCTAACAGAGTTAAACCATACTTTTGATTGAGCAGATCTGAACACTCTTTCTGTAGAAAATGCAACTGGACATTTGGAGCGCTAAGAGAGTAGTAGTGGAAAAAGGAATATATTCAAATATAAACTACACAGAAGCATTCTGTGAAACTTCTTTCTGATCTGAGCATTCAGCTAACAGAGTTAAACCATACTTTTGATTGAGCAGATTTGAAACACTCTGTCTGTAGAAAATGCAACTGGACATTCGTAGCGCTAAGTGGGTAATAGAGGAAAAAAGAATATGTTCAAATATAAACTACACAGAAGCATTGTATGAAACTTCTTTCTGTTCTGTGCATTCAACTAACAGAGTTGAACTTTACTTTGGATTGAGCCTTTCTGAAACACTCTTTCTGTAGAAACTGCAATTGGACATTCTGAGCGCTAAGAGGCCTATATTGGGAAAAATAATATCTTCAAATAAAAACTACACAGAAGCATTGTGTGAAACTTATTTCTGATATGTTCATTAAGCTAACAGAGTTAAACCATACATTTGATTGCGCAGTTCTGAACACTCTTTCTGTAGAAAATGCAAGTGGACATTCGGAGCGCTAAGAGGGTAATAGTGGAAAAAGGAATATATTCAAATATAAACTACACAGTAGCATTCTGTGAAAATTCTTTCTGTTCTGTGCATTCAACTAACAGAGTTGAACCTTACTTTTGATTGAGCCGTTCTGAAACACTCTTTCTGTAGAAACTGCAATTGGACATTCTGAGCGCTAAGAGGCCTATATTGGGAAAAAGAATGTCTACAAATAATAACTACACAGAAGAATTGTGTGAAACTTCTTTCTCTTCGGTTTGTTCAACTAAAAGAGTTGAACCTTAGTTTTGATTGAGCCGTTCTGAAACACTCTTTTTGTAGAAAATGCAAGTGGAGATTCGGAGCGCTAAGAGGGTAATAGTGGAAAAAGGAATGTCTCCAAATATAAACTACAGAGAATCATTCTGTGAAACTTCTTTCTGATCTGTGCATTCAGCTAACAGAGCTAAACCATACTTTTGATTGAGCAGATCTGAACTCTCTTTCTGTAGAAAATGCAACTGGACATTTGGAGCGCTAAGAGAGTAGTAGTGGAAAAAGGAATATATTCAAATATAAACTACACAGAAGCATTCTGTGAAACTTCTTTCTGATCTGAGCATTCAGCTAACAGAGTTAAACCATACTTTTGATTGAGCAGTTTTGAAACCCTCTGTCTGTAGAAAATGCAAATGGACATTCGTAGCGCTAAGTGGGTAATATTGGAAAAAAGAATATGTTCAAATATAAACAACACAGAAGCATTGTATGAAACTTCTTTCTGTTTTGTGGATTCAACTAACAGAGTTGAACCTTACATTTGATTGAGCCTTTCTGAAACACTCTTTCTGTAGAAACTGCAATTGGACATTCTGAGCGCTAAGAGGCCTCTATTGGGAAAAATAATATCTTCAAATAAAAACTACACAGAAGCATTGTGTGAAACTTATTTCTGATATGTTCATTAAGCTAACAGAGTTAAACCATACTTTTGATTGCGCAGTTCTGAACACTCTTTCTGTAGAAAATGCAAGTGGACATTCGGAGCGCTAAGAGGGTAATAGTGGAAAAAGGAATATATTCAAATATAAACTACACAGTAGCATTCTGTGAAAATTCTTTCTGTTCTGTGCATTCAACTAACAGATTTGAACCTTACTTTTGATTGAGCCGTTCTGAAACACTCTTTCTGTAGAAACTGCAATTGGACATGCTAAGCGCTAAGAGGCCTACATTGGGAAAAAGAATATCTTCAAATAAAAACTACACAGATGCATTCTGTGAAACTTATTTCTGATCTGTAAATTCAGTTAACAGAGATAAAACATATTTTTGATTGAGCAGTTATGAAACACTCTTTTTGTAGACAATGCAAGTGGAGATTCGGAGCGCTAAGAGGGTAATAGTGGAAAAAGGAATGTCTTCAAATATAAACTAAACAGAATCATTCGGTGAAACTTCTTTCTGATCTGTGCATTCAGCTAACAGAGTTAAACCATAGTTTTGATTGAGCAGATCTAAACACTCTTTCTTTAGAAAATGCAACTGGACATTTGGAGCGCTAAGAGTGTTGTAGTGGAAAAAGGAATATATTCAAATATAAACTACACAGAAGCATTCTGTGAAACTTCTTTCTGATCTGAGCATTCAGCTAACAGAGTTAAACCATACTTTTGATTGAGCAGTTTTGAAACCCTCTGTCTGTAGAAAATGCAACTGGACATTCGTAGCGCTAAGTGGGTAATAGTGGAAAAAAGAATATGTTCAAATATAAACTACACAGAAGCATTGTATGAAACATCTTTCTGTTCTGTGCATTCAACTAACAGAGTTGAAACTTACTTTTGATTGAGCCGTTCTGAAACACTCTTTCTGTAGAAACTGCAATTGGACATTCTGAGCGCTAAGAGGCCTATATTGGGAAAAATAATATCTTCAAATAAAAACTACACAGAAGCATTGTGTGAAACTTATTTCTGATATGTTCATTAAGCTAACAGAGTTAAACCATACTTTTGATTGCGCAGTTCTGAACACTCTTTCTGTAGAAAATGCAAGTGGACATTCGGAGTGCTAAGAGGGTAATAGTGGAAAAAGGAATATATTCAAATATAAACTACACAGTAGCATTCTGTGAAAATTCTTTCTGTTCTGTGCATTCAACTAACAGGGTTGAACCTTACTTTTGATTGAGCCATTCTGAAACACTCTTTCTGTAGAAACTGCAATTGGACATGCTAAGCGCTAAGAGGCCTACTTTGGGAAAAAGAATATCTTCAAATAAAAACTACACAGATGCATTCTGTGAAACTTATTTCTGATCTCTAAATTCAGTTAACAGAGATAAAACATATTTTTGATTGAGCAGTTATGAAACACTCTTTTTGTAGAAAATGCAAGTGGAGATTCGGAGCGCTAAGAGGGTAATAGTGGAAAAAGGAATGTCTTCAAATATAAACTACACAGAATCATTCGGTGAAACTTCTTTCTGATCTGTGCATTCAGCAAACAGAGTTAAACCATACTTTTGATTGAGCAGATCTGAACACTCTTTCTGTAGAAAATGCAACTGGACATTTGGAGCGCTAAGAGCGTAGTAGTGGAAAAAGGAATATATTCAAATATAAACTACACAGAAGCATTCTGTGAAACTTCTTTCTGATCTGAGCATTCAGCTAACAGAGTTAAACCATACTTTTGATTGAGCAGTTTTGAAACACTCTGTCTGTAGAAAATGCAACTGGACATTCGTAGCGCTACGTGGGTAATAGTGGAAAAAAGAATATGTTCAAATATAAACTACACAGAAGCATTGTATGAAACTTCTTTCTGTTCTGCGCATTCAACTAACAGAGTTGAACCTTACTTTTAATTGAGCCGTTCTGAAACACTCTTTCTGTAGAAACTGCAATCGGACATTCTGAGCGCTGAGAGGCCTATATTGGGAAAAACAATGTCTACAAATAAAAACTACACAGAAGAATTGTGTGAAACATCTTTGTGTTCTGTTTGTTCAACTATAAGAGTTGAACTTTAGTTTTGATTGAGCCGTTCTGAAACACTCTTTCTGTAGAAAATGCAAGTGGAGATTCGGAGCGCTAAGAGGGTAATAGTGGAAAAAGGAATGTCTCCAAATATAAACTACACAGAATCATTCTGTGAAACTTCTTTCTGATCTGTGCATTCAGCTAACAGAGCTAAACCATATTTTGATTGAGCAGATCTGAACACTCTTTCTGTAGAAAATGCAACTGGACATTTGGAGCGCTAAGAGAGTAATAGTGGAAAAAGGAATATATTCAAATATAAACTACACAGAAGCATTCTGTGAAACTTCTTTCTGATCTGAGCATTCAGCTAACAGAGTTAAACCATACTTTTGATTGAGCAGTTTTGAAACCCTCTGTCTGTAGAAAATGCAACTGGACAATCGTAGCGCTAAGTGGGTAATAGTGGAAAAAAGAATATGTTCAAATATAAACAACACAGAAGCATTGTATGAAACTTCTTTCTGTTCTGTGGATTCAACTAACAGAGTTGAACCTTACTTTTGATTGAGCCTTTCTGAAACACTCTTTCTGTAGAAACTGCAATTGGACATTCTGAGCGCTAAGAGGCCTCTATTGGGAAAAATAATATCTTCAAATAAAAACTACACAGAAGCATTGTGTGAAACTTATTTCTGATATGTTCATTAAGCTAACAGAGTTAAACCATACTTTTGATTGCACAGTTCTGAACACTCTTTCTGTAGAAAATGCAAGTGGATATTCGGAGTGCTAAGAAGGTAATAGTGGAAAAAGGAATATATTCAAATATAAACTACACAGTAGCATTCTGTGAAAATTCTTTCTGTTCTGTGCATTCAACTAACAGAGTTGAACCTTACTTTTGATTGAGCCGTTCTGAAACACTCTTTCTGTAGAAACTGCAATTGGACATGCTAAGCGCTAAGAGGCCTACATTGGGAAAAAGAATATCTTCAAATAAAAACTACACAGATGCATTCTGTGAAACTTATTTCTGATCTGTAAATTCAGTTAACAGAGATAAAACATATTTTTGATTGAGCAGTTATGAAACACTCTTTCTGTAGAAAATGCAAGTGGAGATTCGGAGCGCTAAGAGGGTAATAGTGGAAAAAGGAAGGTCTCCAAATATAAACTACACAGAATCATTCTGTGAAACTTCTTTCTGATCTGTGCATTCAGCTAACAGAGTTAAAACATACTTTTGATTGAGCAGATCTGAACACTCTTTCTGTAGAAAATGCAACTGGACATTTGGAGCGCTAAGAGTGTAGTAGTGGAAAAAGGAATATATTCAAATATAAACTACACAGAAGCATTCTGTGAAACTTCTTTCTGATCTGAGCATTCAGCTAACAGAGATAAACCATACTTTTGATTGAGCAGTTTTGAAACACTCTGTCTGTAGAAAATGCAACTGGATATTCGTAGCGCTAAGTGGGTAATAGTGGAAAAAAGAATATGTTCAAATATAAACTACACAGAAGCATTGTATGAAACATCTTTCTGTTCTGTGCATTCAACTAACAGAGTTGAACCTTACTTTTGATTGAGCCGTTCTGAAACACTCTTTCTGTAGAAACTGCAATTGGACATTCTGAGCGCTAAGAGGCCTATATTGGGAAATAGAATGTCTACAAATAAAAACTACACAGAAGAATTGTGTGAAACTTCTTTCTGTTCTGTTTGTTCAACTAAAAGAGTTGAACCTTAGTTTTGATTGAGCCGTTCTGAAACACTCTTTCTGTAGTAAATGCAAGTGGAGATTCGGAGCGCTAAGAGGGTAATAGTGGAAAAAGGAATGTCTCCAAATATAAACTACACAGAATCATTCTGTGAAACTTCTTTCTGATCTGTGCATTCAGCTAACAGAGTTAAACCATACTTTTGATTGAGCAGATCTGAACACTCTTTCTGTAGAAAATGCAACTGGACATTTGGAGCGCTAAGAGAGTAGTAGTGGAAAAAGGAATATATTCAAATATAAACTACACAGAAGCATTCTGTGAAACTTCTTTCTGATCTGAGCATTCAGCTAACAGAGTTAAACCATACTTTTGAATGAGCAGTTTTGAAACACTCTGTCTGTAGAAAATGCAACTGGACATTCGTAGCGCTAAGTGGGTAATAGTGGAAAAAAGAATATGTTCAAATATAAACTACACAGAAGCATTGTATGAAACTTCTTTCTGTTCTGTGCATTCAACTAACAGAGTTGAACCTTACTTTTGATTGAGCCTTTCAGAAACACTCTTTCTGTAGAAACTGCAATTGGACATTCTGAGCGCTAAGAGTCATCTATTGGGAAAAATAATATCTTCAAATAAAAACTACACAGAAGCATTGTGTGAAACTTATTTCTGATATGTTCATTAAGCTAACAGAGTTAAACCATACTTTTGATTGCGCAGTTCTGAACACTCTTTCTGTAGAAAATGCAAGTGGACATTCGGAGCGCTAAGAGGGTAATAGTGGAAAAAGGAATATATTCAAATATAAACTACACAGTAGAATTCTGTGAAAATTCTTTCTGTTCTGTGCATTCAACTAACAGAGTTGAACCTTACTTTTGATTGAGCCGTTCTGAAACACTCTTTCTGTAGAAACTGCAATTGGACATGATAAGCGCTAAGAGGCCTACTTTGGGAAAAAGAATATCTTCAAATAAAAACTACACAGATGCATTCTGTGAAACTTATTTCTGATCTGTAAATTCAGTTAACAGAGATAAAACATATTTTTGATTGAGCAGTTATGAAACACTCTTTTTGTAGAAAATGCAAGTGGAGATTCGGAGCGCTAAGAGGTTAATAGTGGAAAAAGGAATGTCTTCAAATATAAACTACACAGAATCATTCGGTGAAACTTCTTTCTGATCTGTGCATTCAACTAACAGAGTTAAACCATACTTTTGATTGAGCAGATCTGAACACTCTTACTGTAGAAAATGCAACTGGACATTTGGAGCGCTAAGAACGTAGTAGTGGAAAAAGGAATATATTCAAATATAAACTACACAGAAGCATTCTGTGAAACTTCTTTCTGATCTGAGCATTCAGCTAACAGAGTTAAACCATACTTTTGATTGAGCAGTTTTGAAACACTCTGTCTGTAGAAAATGCAACTGGACATTCGTAGCGCTAAGTGGGTAATAGTGGAAAAAAGAATATGTTCAAATATAAACTACACAGAAGCATTGTATGAAACTTCTTTCTGTTCTGTGCATTCAACTAACAGAGTTGAAGCTTACTTTTGATTGAGCCGTTCTGAAACACTCTTTCTGTAGAAACTGCAATCGGACATTCTGAGCGCTAAGAGGCCTATATTGGGAAAAAGAATGTCTACAAATAAAAACTACACAGAAGAATTGTGTGAAACATCTTTCTGTTCTGTTTGTTCAACTATAAGAGTTGAACCTTAGTTTTGATTGAGCCGTTCTGAAACACTCTTTCTGTAGAAAATGCAAGTGGAGATTCGGAGCGCTAAGAGGGTAATAGTGGAAAAAGGAATGTCTCCAAATATAAACTACACAGAATCATTCTGTGAAACTTCTTTCTGATCTGTGCATTCAGCTAACAGAGTTAAACCATACTTTTGATTGAGCAGATCTGAACACTCTTTCTGTAGAAAATGCAACTGGACATTTGGAGCGCTAAGAGAGTAGTAGTGGAAAAAGGAATATATTCAAATATAAACTACACAGAAGCATTCTGTGAAACTTCTTTCTGATCTGAGCATTCAGCTAACAGAGTTAAACCATACTTTTGATTGAGCAGTTTTGAAACACTCTGTCTGTAGAAAATGCAACTGGACATTCGTAGCGCTAAGTGGGTAATAGTGGAAAAAAGAATATGTTCAAATATAAACTACACAGAAGCATTGTATGAAACTTCTTTCTGTTCTGTGCATTCAACTAACAGAGTTGAACCTTACTTTGGATTGAGCCTTTCTGAAACACTCTTTCTGTAGAAACTGCAATTGGACACTCTGAGCGCTAAGAGGCCTATATTGGGAAAAATAATATCTTCAAATAAAAGCTACACAGAAGCATTGTGTGAAACTTATTTCTGATATGTTCATTAAGCTAACAGAGTTAAACCATACTTTTGATTGCGCAGTTCTGAACACTCTTTCTGTAGAAAATGCAAGTGGACATTCGGAGCGCTAAGAGGGAAATAGTGGAAAAAGGAATATATTCAAATATAAACTACACAGTAGCATTCTGTGAAAATTATTTCTGTGCATTCAACTAACAGAGTTGAACCTTACTTTTGATTGAGCCGTTCTGAAACACTCTTACTGTAGAAACTGAAATTGGACATGCTAAGCGCTAAGAGGCCTACATTGGGAAAAAAATATCTTCAAATAAAAACTACACAGATGCATTCTGTGAAACTTATTTCTGATCTGTAAATTCAGTTAACAGAGATAAAACATATTTTTGATTGAGCAGTTATGAAACACTCTTTTTGTAGAAAATGCAAGTGGAGATTCGGAGCGCTAAGAGGGTAATAGTGGAAAAAGGAATGTCTCCAAATATAAACTACAGAGAATCATTCTGTGAAACTTCTTTCTGATCTGTGCATTCAGCTAACAGAGTTAAACCATACTTTTGATTGAGCAGATCTGAACACTCTTTCTGTAGAAAATGCAACTGGACAATTGGAGCGCTAAGAGAGTAGTAGTGGAAAAAGGAATATATTCAAATATAAACTACACAGAAGCATTCTGTGAAACTTCTTTCTGATCTGAGCATTCAGCTAACAGAGTTAAACCATACTTTTGATTGAGCAGTTTTGAAACCCTCTGACTGTAGAAAATGCAACTGGACATTCATAGCGCTAAGTGGGTAATAGTGGAAAAAAGAATATGTTCAAATATAAACTACACAGAAGCATTGTATGAAACTACTTTCTGTTCTGTGGGTTCAACTAACAGAGTTGAACCTTACTTTTGATTGAGCCTTTCAGAAACACTCTTTCTGTAGAAACTGCAATTGGACATTCTGAGCGCTAAGAGTCATCTATTGGGAAAAATAATATCTTCAAATAAAAACTACACAGAAGCATTGTGTGAAACTTATTTCTGATATGTTCATTAAGCTAACAGAGTTAAACCATACTTTTGATTGCGCAGTTCTGAACACTCTTTCTGTAGAAAATGCAAGTGGACATTCGGAGCGCTAAGAGGGTAATAGTGGAAAAAGGAATATATTCAAATATAAACTACACAGTAGAATTCTGTGAAAATTCTTTCTGTTCTGTGCATTCAACTAACAGAGTTGAACCTTACTTTTGATTGAGCCGTTCTGAAACACTCTTTCTGTAGAAACTGCAATTGGACATGGTAAGCGCTAAGAGGCCTACTTTGCGAAAAAGAATATCTTCAAATAAAAACTACACAGATGCATTCTGTGAAACTTATTTCTGATCTGTAAATTCAGTTAACAGAGATAAAACATATTTTTGATTGAGCAGTTATGAAACACACTTTTTGTAGAAAATGCAAGTGGAGATTCGGAGCGCTAAGAGGGTAATAGTGGAAAAAGGAAGGTCTCCAAATATAAACTACACAGAATCATTCTGTGAAACTTCTTTCTGATCTGTGCATTCAGCTAACAGAGTTAAACCATACTTTTTATTGAGCAGATCTGAACACTCTTTCTGTAGAAAATGCAACTGGACATTTGGAGCGCTAAGAGTGTAGTAGTGGAAAAAGGAATATATTCAAATATAAACTACACAGAAGCATTCTGTGAAACTTCTTTCTGATCTGAGCATTCAGCTAACAGAGATAAACCATACTTTTGATTGAGCAGTTTTGAAACACTCTGTCTGTAGAAAATGCAACTGGACATTCGTAGCGCTAAGTGGGTAATAGTGGAAAAAAGAATATGTTCAAATATAAACTACACAGAAGCATTGTATGAAACTTCTTTCTGTTCTGTGCATTCAACTAACAGAGTTGAACCTTACTTTTGATTGAGCCGTTCTGAAACACTCTTTCTGTAGAAACTGCAATCGGACATTCTGAGCGCTAAGAGGCCTATATTGGGAAAAAGAATGTCTACAAATAAAAACTACACAGAAGAATTGTGTGAAACTACTTTCTGTTCTGATTGTTCAACTAAAAGAGTTGAACCTTAGTTTTGATTGAGCCGTTCTGTAACAGTCTTTCTGTAGAAAATGCAAGTGGAGATTCGGAGCGCTAAAAGGGTAATAGTGGAAAAAGGAATGTCTCCAAATATAAACTACACAGAATCATTCTGTGAAACTTCTTTCTGATCTGTGCATTCAGCTAACAGAGTTAAACCATACTTTTGATTGAGCAGATCTGAACACTCTTTCTGTAGAAAATGCAACTGGACATTTGGAGCGCTAAGAGAGTAGTAGGGGAAAAAGGAATATATTCAAATATAAACTACACAGAAGCATTCTGTGAAACTTCTTTCTGATCTGAGCATTCAGCTAACAGAGTTAAACCATACTTTTGATTGAGCAGTTTTGAAACACTCTGTCTGTAGAAAATGCAACTGGACATTCGTAGCGCTAAGTGGGTAATAGTGGAAAAAATAATATGTTCAAATATAAACTACACAGAAGCATTGTATGAAACTTCTTTCTGTTCTGTGCATTCAACTAACAGAGTTGAACCTTACTTTTGATTGAGCCTTTCTGAAACACTCTTTCTGTAGAATCTGCAATTGGACATTCTGAGCGCTAAGAGGCCTATATTGGGAAAAATAATATCTTCAAATAAAAACTACACAGAAGCATTGTGTGAAACTTATTTCTGATATGTTCATTAAGCTAACAGAGTTAAACCATACTTTTGATTGCGCAGTTCTGAACACTCTTTCTGTAGAAAATTCAAGTGGACATTCGGAGCGCTAAGAGGGTAATAGTGGAAAAAGGAATATATTCAAATATAAACTACACAGTAGCATTCTGTGAAAATTCTTTCTGTTGTGTGCATTCAACTAACAGAGTTGAACCTTACTTTTGATTGAGCCGTTCTGAAACACTCTTTCTGTAGAAACTGCAATTGGACATGCTAAGCGCTAAGAGGCCTACATTGGGAAAAAGAATATCTTCAAATAAAAACTACACAGATGCTTTCTGTGAAACATATTTCTGATCTGTAAATTCAGTTAACAGAGATAAAACATATTTTTGATTGAGCAGTTATGAAACACTCTTTTTGTAGAAAATGCATGTGGAGATTCGGAGCGCTAAGAGGGTAATAGTGGAAAAAGGAATGTCTTCAAATATAAACTACACAGAATCATTCTTTGAAACTTCTTTCTGATCTGTGCATTCAGCTAACAGAGTTAAAACATACTTTTGATTGAGCAGATCTGAACACTCTTTCTGTTGAAAATGCAACTGGACATTTGGAGCGCTAAGAGCGTAATAGTGGACAAAGGAATATATTCAAATATAAACTACACAGAAGCATTCTGTGAAACTTCTTTCTGATCTGAGCATTCAGCTAACAGAGTTAAACCATACTTTTGATTGAGCAGTTTTGAAACACTCTGTCTGTAGAAAATGCAACTGGACATTCGTAGCGCTAAGTGGGTAATAGTGGAAAAAAGAATATGTTCAAATATAAACTACACAGAAGCATTGTATGAAACTTCTTTCTGTTCTGTGCATTCAACTAACAGAGTTGAACCTTAATTTGATTGAGCCGTTCTGAAACACTCTTTCTGTAGAAACTGCAATTGGACATTCTGAGCGCTAAGAGGCCTATATTGGGAAAAAGAATGTCTACAAATAAAAACTACACAGAAGAATTGTGTGAAACTACTTTCTGTTCTGATTGTTCAACTAAAAGAGTTGAACCTTAGTTTTGATTGAGCCGTTCTGAAACACTCTTTCTGTAGAAAATGCAAGTGGAGATTCGGAGCGCTAAGAAGGTAATAGTGGAAAAAGGAATGTCTCCAAATATAAACTACACAGAATCATTCTGTGAAACTTCTTTCTGATCTGTGCATTCAGCTAACAGAGTTAAACCATACTTTTGATTGAGCAGATCTGAACACTCTTTCTGTAGAAAATGCAACTGGACATTTGGAGCGCTAAGAGAGTAGTAGTGGAAAAGGAATATATTCAAACATAAACTACACAGAAGCATTCTGTGAAACTTCTTTCTGATCTGAGCATTCAGCTAACAGAGTTAAACCATACTTTTGATTGAGCAGTTTTGAAACACTCTGTCTGTAGAAAATGCAACTGGACATTCGTAGCGCTAAGTGGGTAATAGTGGAAAAAAGAATATGTTCAAATATAAACTACACAGAAGGATTGTATGAAACTTCTTTCTGTTCTGTGCATTCAAATAACAGAGTTGAACCTTACTTTTGATTGAGCCTTTCTGAAACACTCTTTCTGTAGAAACTGCAATTGGACATTCTGACCCCTAAGAGGCCTATATTGGGAAAAATAATATCTTCAAATAAAAACTACACAGAAGCATTGTGTCAAACTTATTTCTGATATGTTCATTAAGCTAACAGAGTTAAACCATACTTTTGATTGCGCAGTTCTGAACACTCTTTCTGTAGAAAATGCAAGTGGACATTCGGAGCGCTAAGAGGGTAATAGTGGAAAAAGGAATATATTCAAATATAAACTACACAGTAGCATTCTGTGAAAATTCTTTCTGTTCTGTGCATTCAACTAACAGAGTTGAACCTTACTTTTGATTGAGCCCTTCTGAAACACTCTTTCTGTAGAAACTGCAATTGGACAAGCTAAGCGCTAAGAGGCCTACATTGGGAAAAAGAATATCTTCAAATAAAAAGTACACAGATGCATTCTGTGAAACATATTTCTGATCTGTAAATTCAGTTAACAGAGATAAAACATATTTTTGATTGAGCAGTTATGAAACACTCTTTTTGTAGAAAATGCATGTGGAGATTCGGAGCGCTAAGAGGGTAATGGTGGAAAAAGGAATGTCTTCAAATATAAACTACACAGAATCATTCTTTGAAACTTCTTTCTGATCTGTGCATTCAGCTAACAGAGTTAAAACATACTTTTGATTGAGCAGATCTGAACACTCTTTCTGTTGAAAATGAAACTGGACATTTGGAGCGCTAAGAGCGTAATAGTGGAAAAAGGAATATATTCAAATATAAACTACACAGAAGCATTCTGTGAAACTTCTTCCTGATCTGAGCATTCAGCTAACAGAGTTAAACCATACTTTTGATTGAGCAGTTTTGAAACACTCTGTCTGTAGAAAATGCAACTGGACATTCGTAGCGCTAAGTGGGTAATAGTGGAAAAAAGAATATGTTCAAATATAAACTACACAGAAGCATTGTATGAAATTTCTTTCTGTTCTGTGCATTCAACTAACAGAGTTGAACCTTAATTTGATTGAGCCGTTCTGAAACACTCTTTCTGTAGAAACTGCAATTGGACATTCTGAGCGCTAAGAGGCCTATATTGGGAAAAAGAATGTCTACAAATAAAAACTACACAGAAGAATTGTGTGAAACTACTTTCTGTTCTGATTGTTCAACTAAAAGAGTTGAACCTTAGTTTTGATTGAGCCGTTCTTAAACACTCTTTCTGTAGAAAATGCAAGTGGAGATTCGGAGCGCTAAGAAGGTAATAGTGGAAAAAGGAATGTCTCCAAATATAAACTACACAGAATCATTCTGTGAAACTTCTTTCTTATCTGTGCATTCAGCTAACAGACTTAAACCATACTTTTGATTGAGCAGATCTGAACACTCTTTCTGTAGAAAATGCAACTGGACATTTGGAGCGCTAAGAGAGTAGTAGTGGAAAAAGGAATATATTCAAATATAAACTACACAGAAGCATTCTGTGAAACTTATTTCTGATCTCAGCATTCAGCTAACAGAGTTAAACCATACTTTTGATTGAGCAGTTTTGAAACACTCTGTCTGTAGAAAATGCAACTGGACATTCGTAGCGCTAAGTGGGTAATAGGGGAAAAAAAGAATATATTCAAATATAAACTACACAGAATCATTGTATGAAACTTCTTTCTGTTCTGTGCATTCAACTAACAGAGTTGAACCTTACTTTTGATTGAGCCTTTCTGAAACACTCTTTCTGTAGAAACTGCAATTGGACATTCTGACCCCTAAGAGGCCTATATTGGGAAAAATAATATCTTCAAATAAAAACTACACAGAAGCATTGTGTGAAACTTATTTCTGATATGTTCATTAAGCTAACAGAGTTAAACCATACTTTTGATTGCGCAGTTCTGAACACTCTTTCTGTAGAAAATGCAATTGGACATGCTAAGCGCAAAGAGGCCTACATTGGGAAAAAGAATATAATCAAATAAAAACTACACAGATGCATTCTGTGAAACTTATTTCTGATCTGTAAATTCAGTTAACAGAGATAAAACATATTTTTGATTGAGCAGTTATGAAACACTCTTTTTGTAGAAAATGCAAGTGGAGATTAGGAACGCTAAGAGGGTAATAGTGGAAAAAGGAATGTCTTCAAATATAAACTACACAGAATCATTCGGTGAAACTTTTTCTGATCTGTGCATTCAGCTAACAGAGTTAAACCATACTTTTGATTGAGCAGATCTGAACACTCTTTCTGTTGTAAATGCAACTGGACATTTGGAGCGCTAAGAGCGTAGTAGTGGAAAAAGGAATATATTCAAACATAAACTACACAGAAGCATTCTGTGAAACTTCTTTCTGATCTGAGCATTCAGCTAACAGAGTTAAACCATACTTTTGATTGAGCAGTTTTGAAACACTCTGTCTGTAGAAAATGCAACTGGACATTCGTAGCGCTAAGTGGGTAATAGTGGAAAAAATAATATGTTCAAATATAAACTACACAGAAGCATTGTATGAAACTTCTTTCTGTTCTGTGCATTCAACTAACAGAGTTGAACCTTACTTTTGATTGAGCCGTTCTGAAACACTCTTTCTGTAGAAACTGCAATTGGACATTCTGAGCGCTAAGAGGCCTATATTGGGAAAAAGAATTTCTACAAATAAAAACTACACAGAAGAATTGTGTGAAACTTCTTTCTGTTCTGTTTGTTCAACTAAAAGAGTTGAACCTTAGTTTTGATTGAGCCGTTCTGAAACACTCTTTCTGTAGAAAATGCAAGTGGAGATTCGGAGCGCTAAGAGGGTAATAGTGGAAAAAGGAATGTCTCCAAATATAAACTACACAGAATCATTCTGTGAAACTTTTTCTGATCTGTGCATTCAGCTAACAGTGTTAAACCATACTTTTGATTGAGCAGATCTGAACACTCTTTCTGTAGAAAATGCAACTGGACATTTGGAGCGCTAAGAGAGTAGTAGTGGAAAAAGGAATATATTCAAATATAAACTACACAGAAACATTCTGTGAAACTTCTTTCTGATCTGAGCATTCAGCTAACAGAGTTAAACCATACTTTTGATTGAGCAGTTTTGAAACACTCTGTCTGTAGGAAATGCAACTGGACATTCGTAGCGCTAAGTGGGTAATAGTGGAAAAAAGAATATGTTCAAATATAAACTACACAGAAGCATTGTATGAAACTTCTTTCTCTTCTGTGCATTCAACTAACAGAGTTGAACCTTACTTTTGATTGAGCCTTTCTGAAACACTCTTTCTGTAGAATCTGCAATTGGACATTCTGAGCGCTAAGAGGCCTATATTGGGAAAAATAATATCTTCAAATAAAAACTACACAGAAGCATTGTGTGAAACTTATTTCTGATATGTTCATTAAGCTAACAGAGTTAAACCATACTTTTGATTGCGCAGTTCTGAACACTCTTTCTGTAGAAAATTCAAGTGGACATTCGGAGCGCTAAGAGGGTAATAGTGGAAAAAGGAATATATTCAAATATAAACTACACAGTAGCATTCTGTGAAAATTCTTTCTGTTGTGTGCATTCAACTAACAGAGTTGAACCTTACTTTTGATTGAGCCGTTCTGAAACACTCTTTCTGTAGAAACTACAATTGGACATGCTAAGCGCTAAGAGGCCTACATTGCGAAAAAGAATATCTTCAAATAAAAACTACACAGATGCATTCTGTGAAACATATTTCTGATCTGTATATTCAGTTAACAGAGATAAAACATATTTTTGATTGAGCAGTTTTGAAACACTCTTTTTGTAGAAAATGCATGTGGAGATTCGGAGCGCTAAGTGGGTAATAGTGGAAAAAGGAATGTCTTCAAATATAAACTACACAGAATCATTCTTTGAAACTTCTTTCTGATCTGTGCATTCAGCTAACAGAGTTAAAACATACTTTTGATTGAGCAGATCTGAACACTCTTTCTGTTGAAAATGCAACTGGACATTTGGAGCGCTAAGAGCGTAGTAGTGGAAAAAGGAATATATTCAAATATAAACTACACAGAAGCATTCTGTGAAACTTCTTTCTGATCTGAGCATTCAGCTAACAGAGTTAAACCATACTTTTGATTGAGCAGTTTTGAAACACTCTGTCTGTAGAAAATGCAACTGGACATTCGTAGGGCTAAGTGGGTAATAGTGGAAAAAAGAATATGTTCAAATATAGACTACACAGAAGCATTGTATGAAACTTCTTTCTGTTCTGTGCATTCAACTAACAGAGTTGAACCTTACTTTTGATTGAGCCGTTCTGAAACACTCTTTCTGTAGAAACTGCAATTGGACATTCTGAGCGCTAAGACGCCTATATTGGGAAAAAGAAGGTCTACAAATAAAAACTACACA
Organism: Symphalangus syndactylus; assembly: GCF_028878055.3. NCBI lineage: Eukaryota > Metazoa > Chordata > Mammalia > Primates > Hylobatidae > Symphalangus > Symphalangus syndactylus. The sequence goes on along the minus strand of NC_072447.2, from coordinate 12,514,148 downwards.
GAAGAATTGTGTGAAACTACTTTCTGTTCTGATTGTTCAACTAAAAGAGTTGAACCTTAGTTTTGATTGAGCCGTTCTGAAACACTCTTTCTGTAGAAAATGCAACTGGAGATTCGGAGCGCTAAGAAGGTAATAGTGGAAAAAGGAATGTCTCCAAATATAAACTACACAGAATCATTCTGTGAAACTTCTTTCTGATCTGTGCATTCAGCTAACAGAGTTAAACCATACTTTTGATTGAGCAGATCTGAACACTCTTTCTGTAGAAAATGCAACTGGACATTTGGAGCGCTAAGAGTGTAGTAGTGGAAAAAGGAATATATTCAAATATAAACTACACAGAAGCATTCTGTGAAACTTCTTTCTAATCTGAGCATTCAGCTAACAGAGTTAAACCATACTTTTGATTGAGCAGTTTTGAAACACTCTGTCTGTAGAAAATGCAACTGGACATTCGTAGCGCTAAGTGGGTAATAGTGGAAAAAAGAATATGTTCAAATATAAAGTACACAGAAGCATTGTATGAAACTTCTTTCTGTTCGGTGCATTCAACTAACAGAGTTGAACCTTACTTTTGACTGAGCCTTTCTGAAACACTCTTTCTGTAGAAACTGCAATTGGACATTCTGAGCGCTAAGAGGCCTATATTGGGAAAAATAATATCTTCAAATAAAAACTACACAGAAGCATTGTGTGAAACTTATTTCTGATATGTTCATTAAGCTAACAGAGTTAAACCATACTTTTGATTGCGCAGTTCTGAACACTCTTTCTGTAGAAAATGCAAGTGGACATTCGGAGCGCTAAGAGGGTAATAGAGGAAAAAGGAATATATTCAAATATAAACTACAGAGTAGCATTCTGTGAAAACTCTTTCTGTTCTTTGCATTCAGCTAACAGAGTTGAACCTTACTTTTGATTGAGCCGTTCTGAAACACTCTTTCTGTAGAAACTGCAATTGGACATGCTAAGCGCTAAGAGGCCTACATTGGGAAAAAGAATATCTTCAAATAAAAACTACACAGATGCATTCTGTGAAACATATTTCTGATCTGTAAATTCAGTTAACAGAGATAAAACGTATTTTTGATTGAGCAGTTATGAAACACTCTTTTTGTAGAAAATGCAAGTGGAGATTCGGAGCGCTAAGAGGGTAATAGTGGAAAAAGGAATGTCTTCAAATATAAACTACACAGAATCATTCGGTGAAACTTCTTTCTGATCTGTGCATTCAGCTAACAGAGTTAAACCATACTTTTGATTGAGCAGATCTGAACACTCTTTCTGTTGAAAATGCAACTGGACATTTGGAGCGCTAAGAGCGTAGTAGTGGAAAAAGGAATATATTCAAATATAAACTACACAGAAGCATTCTGTGAAACTGCTTTCTGATCTGAGCATTCAGCTAACAGAGTTAAACCATACTTTTGATTGAGCAGTTTTGAAACACTCTGTCTGTAGAAAATGCAACTGGACATTCGTAGCGCTAAGTGGGTAATAGTGGAGAAAAGAATATGTTCAAATATAAACTACACAGAAGCATTGTATGAAACATATTTCTGTTCTGTGCATTCAACTAACAGAGTTGAACCTTACTTTTGATTGAGCCTTTCTGAAACACTCTTTCTGTAGAAACTGCAATTGGACATTCTGAGCGCTAAGAGGCCTCTATTGGGAAAAATAATATCTTCAAATAAAAACTACACAGAAGCATTGTGTGAAACTTATTTCTGATATGTTCATTAAGCTAACAGAGTTAAACCATACTTTTGATTGCGCAGTTCTGAACACTCTTTCTGTAGAAAATGCAAGTGGACATTCGGAGCGCTAAGAGGGTAATAGTGGAAAACGGAATATATTCAAATATAAACTACACAGTAGCATTCTGTGAAAATTCTTTCTGTTCTGTGCATTCAACTAAGAGAGTTGAACCTTACTTTTGATTGAGCCGTTATGAAACACTCTTTCTGTAGAAACTGCAATTGGACATGCTAAGCGCTAAGAGGCCTACATTGGGAAAAAGAATATCTTCAAATAAAAACTACACAGATGCATTCTGTGAAACTTATTTCTGATCTGTAAATTCAGTTAACAGAGATAAAACATATTTTTGATTGAGCAGTTATGAAACACTCTTTTTGTAGAAAATGCAAGTGGAGATTCGGAGCGCTAAGAGGGTAATAGTAGAAAAAGGAATGTCTTCAAATATAAACTACACAGAATCATTCGGTGAAACTTCTTTCTGATCTGTGCATTCAGCTAACAGAGTTAAACCATACTTTTGATTGAGCAGATCTGAACACTCTTTCTGTAGAAAATGCAACTGGACATTTGGAGCGCTAAGAGCGTAGTAGTGGAAAAAGCAATATATTCAAATATAAACTACACAGAAGCATTCTGTGAAACTTCTTTCTGATCTGAGCATTCAGCTAACAGAGTTAAACCATACTTTTGATTGAGCAGATCTGAACACTCTTTCTCTAGAAAATGCAACTGGACATTTGGAGCGGTAAGAGCGTAGTAGTGGAAAAAGGAATATATTCAAATATAAACTACACAGAAGCATTCTGTGAAACTTCTTTCTGATCTGAGCATTCAGCTAACAGAGTTAAACCATACTTTTGATTGAGCAGTTTTGAAACACTCTGTCTGTAGAAAATGCAACTGGACATTCGTAGCACTAAGTGGGTAATAGTGGAAAAAAGAATATGTTCAAATATAAACTACACAGAAGCATTGTATGAAACTTCTTTCTGTTCTGTGCATTCAACTAACAGAGTTGAACCTTACTTTTGATTGAGCCGTTCTGAAACACTCTTTCTGTAGAAACTGCAATTGGACATTCTGAGCGCTAAGAGGCCTATATTGGGAAAAAGAATGTCTACAAATAAAAACTACACAGAAGAATTGTGTGAAACTACTTTCTGTTCTGATTGTTCAACTAAAAGAGTTGAACCTTAGTTTTGATTGAGCCGTTCTGAAACACTCTTTCTGTAGAAAATGCAAGTGGAGATTCGGAGCGCTAAGAAGGTAATAGTGGAAAAAGGAATGTCTCCAAATATAAACTACACAGAATCATTCTGTGAAACTTCTTTCTGATCTGTGCATTCAGCTAACAGACTTAAACCATACTTTTGATTGAGCAGATCTGAACACTCTTTCTGTAGAAAATGCAACTGGACATTTGGAGCGCTAAGAGAGTAGTAGTGGAAAAAGGAATATATTCAAATATAAACTACACAGAAGCATTCTGTGAAACTTCTTTCTGATCTCAGCATTCAGCTAACAGAGTTAAACCATACTTTTGATTGAGCAGTTTTGAAACACTCTGTCTGTAGAAAATGCAACTGGACATTCGTAGCGCTAAGTGGGTAATAGGGGAAAAAAGAATATATTCAAATATAAACTACACAGAAGCATTGTATGAAACTTCTTTCTGTTCTGTGCATTCAACTAACAGAGTTGAACCTTACTTTTGACTGAGCCTTTCTGAAACACTCTTTCTGTAGAAACTGCAATTGGACATTCTGAGCGCTAAGAGGCCTATATTGGGAAAAATAATATCTTCAAATAAAAATTACACAGAAGCATTGTGTGAAACTTATTTCTGATATGTTCATTAAGCTAACTGAGTTAAACCATACTTTTGATTGCGCAGTTCTGAACACACTTTCTGTAGAAAATTCAAGTGGACATTCGGAGCGCTAAGAGGGTAATAGTGGAAAAAGGAATATATTCAAATATAAACTACACAGTAGCATTCTTTGAAAACTCTTTCTGTTCTGTGCATTCAGCTAACAGAGTTGAACCTTACTTTTGATTGAGCCGTTCTGAAACACTCTTTCTGTAGAAACTGCAATTGGACATGCTAAGCGCTAAGAGGCCTACATTGGGAAAAAGAATATCTTCAAATAAAAACTACACAGATGCATTCTGTGAAACATATTTCTGATCTGTAAATTCAGTTAACAGAGATAAAACATATTTTTGATTGAGCAGTTATGAAACACTCTTTTTGTAGAAAATGCAAGTGGAGATTCGGAGCGCTAAGAGGGTAATAGTGGAAAAAGGAATGTCTTCAAATATAAACTACACAGAATCATTCGGTGAAACTTCTTTCTGATCTGTGCATTCAGCTAACAGAGTTAAACCATACTTTTGATTGAGCAGATCTGAACACTCTTTCTGTAGAAAATGCAACTGGACATTTGGAGCGCTAAGAGCGTAGTAGTGGAAAAAGGAATATATTCAAATATAAACTACACAGAAGCATTCTGTGAAACTTCTTTCTGATCTGAGCATTCAGCTAACAGAGTTAAACCATACTTTTGATTGAGCAGTTTTGAAACACTCTGTCTGTAGAAAATGCAACTGGACATTCGTAGCGCTAAGTGGGTAATAGTGGAAAAAAGAATATGTTCAAATATAGACTACACAGAAGCATTGTATGAAACTTCTTTCTGTTCTGTGCATTCAACTAACAGAGTTGAACCTTACTTTTGATTGAGCCGTTCTGAAACACTCTTTCTGTAGAAACTGCAATTGGACATTCTGAGCGCTAAGACGCCTATATTGGGAAAAAGAATGTCTACAAATAAAAACTACACAGAAGAATTGTGTGAAACTACTTTCTGTTCTGATTGTTCAACTAAAAGAGTTGAACCTTAGTTTTGATTGAGCCGTTCTGAAACACTCTTTCTGTAGAAAATGCAACTGGAGATTCGGAGCGCTAAGAAGGTAATAGTGGAAAAAGGAATGTCTCCAAATATAAACTACACAGAATCATTCTGTGAAACTTCTTTCTGATCTGTGCATTCAGCTAACAGAGTTGAACCTTACTTTTGATTGAGCCGTTCTGAAACACTCTTTCTGTAGAAACTGCAATTGGACATGCTAAGCGCTAAGAGGCCTACATTGGGAAAAAGAATATCTTCAAATAAAAACTACACAGATGCATTCTGTGAAACATATTTCTGATCTGTAAATTCAGTTAACAGAGATAAAACGTATTTTTGATTGAGCAGTTATGAAACACTCTTTTTGTAGAAAATGCAAGTGGAGATTCGGAGCGCTAAGAGGGTAATAGTGGAAAAAGGAATGTCTTCAAATATAAACTACACAGAATCATTCGGTGAAACTTCTTTCTGATCTGTGCATTCAGCTAACAGAGTTAAACCATACTTTTGATTGAGCAGATCTGAACACTCTTTCTGTTGAAAATGCAACTGGACATTTGGAGCGCTAAGAGCGTAGTAGTGGAAAAAGGAATATATTCAAATATAAACTACACAGAAGCATTCTGTGAAACTGCTTTCTGATCTGAGCATTCAGCTAACAGAGTTAAACCATACTTTTGATTGAGCAGTTTTGAAACACTCTGTCTGTAGAAAATGCAACTGGACATTCGTAGCGCTAAGTGGGTAATAGTGGAAAAAAGAATATGTTCAAATATAAACTACACAGAAGCATTGTATGAAACATCTTTCTGTTCTGTGCATTCAACTAACAGAGTTGAACCTTACTTTTGATTGAGCCTTTCTGAAACACTCTTTCTGTAGAAACTGCAATTGGACATTCTGAGCGCTAAGAGGCCTCTATTGGGAAAAATAATATCTTCAAATAAAAACTACACAGAAGCATTGTGTGAAACTTATTTCTGATATGTTCATTAAGCTAACAGAGTTAAACCATACTTTTGATTGCGCAGTTCTGAACACTCTTTCTGTAGAAAATGCAAGTGGACATTCGGAGCGCTAAGAGGGTAATAGTGGAAAACGGAATATATTCAAATATAAACTACACAGTAGCATTCTGTGAAAATTCTTTCTGTTCTGTGCATTCAACTAAGAGAGTTGAACCTTACTTTTGATTGAGCCGTTCTGAAACACTCTTTCTGTAGAAACTGCAATTGGACATGCTAAGCGCTAAGAGGCCTACATTGGGAAAAAGAATATCTTCAAATAAAAACTACACAGATGCATTCTGTGAAACTTATTTCTGATCTGTAAATTCAGTTAACAGAGATAAAACATATTTTTGATTGAGCAGTTATGAAACACTCTTTTTGTAGAAAATGCAAGTGGAGATTCGGAGCGCTAAGAGGGTAATAGTAGAAAAAGGAATGTCTTCAAATATAAACTACACAGAATCATTCGGTGAAACTTCTTTCTGATCTGTGCATTCAGCTAACAGAGTTAAACCATACTTTTGATTGAGCAGATCTGAACACTCTTTCTGTAGAAAATGCAACTGGACATTTGGAGCGCTAAGAGCGTAGTAGTGGAAAAAGCAATATATTCAAATATAAACTACACAGAAGAATTCTGTGAAACTTCTTTCTGATCTGAGCATTCAGCTAACAGAGTTAAACCATACTTTTGATTGAGCAGATCTGAACACTCTTTCTCTAGAAAATGCAACTGGACATTTGGAGCGGTAAGAGCGTAGTAGTGGAAAAAGGAATATATTCAAATATAAACTACACAGAAGCATTCTGTGAAACTTCTTTCTGATCTGAGCATTCAGCTAACAGAGTTAAACCATACTTTTGATTGAGCAGTTTTGAAACACTCTGTCTGTAGAAAATGCAACTGGACATTCGTAGCACTAAGTGGGTAATAGTGGAAAAAAGAATATGTTCAAATATAAACTACACAGAAGCATTGTATGAAACTTCTTTCTGTTCTGTGCATTCAACTAACAGAGTTGAACCTTACTTTTGATTGAGCCGTTCTGAAACACTCTTTCTGTAGAAACTGCAATTGGACATTCTGAGCGCTAAGAGGCCTATATTGGGAAAAAGAATGTCTACAAATAAAAACTACACAGAAGAATTGTGTGAAACTACATTCTGTTCTGATTGTTCAACTAAAAGAGTTGAACCTTAGTTTTGATTGAGCCGTTCTGAAACACTCTTTCTGTAGAAAATGCAAGTGGAGATTCGGAGCGCTAAGAAGGTAATAGTGGAAAAAGGAATGTCTCCAAATATAAACTACACAGAATCATTCTGTGAAACTTCTTTCTGATCTGTGCATTCAGCTAACAGACTTAAACCATACTTTTGATTGAGCAGATCTGAACACTCTTTCTGTAGAAAATGCAACTGGACATTTGGAGCGCTAAGAGAGTAGTAGTGGAAAAAGGAATATATTCAAATATAAACTACACAGAAGCATTCTGTGAAACTTCTTTCTGATCTCAGCATTCAGCTAACAGAGTTAAACCATACTTTTGATTGAGCAGTTTTGAAACACTCTGTCTGTAGAAAATGCAACTGGACATTCGTAGCGCTAAGTGGGTAATAGGGGAGAAAAGAATATATTCAAATATAAACTACACAGAAGCATTGTATGAAACTTCTTTCTGTTCTGTGCATTCAACTAACAGAGTTGAACCTTACTTTTGACTGAGCCTTTCTGAAACACTCTTTCTGTAGAAACTGCAATTGGACATTCTGAGCGCTAAGAGGCCTATATTGGGAAAAATAATATCTTCAAATAAAAATTACACAGAAGCATTGTGTGAAACTTATTTCTGATATGTTCATTAAGCTAACTGAGTTAAACCATACTTTTGATTGCGCAGTTCTGAACACACTTTCTGTAGAAAATTCAAGTGGACATTCGGAGCGCTAAGAGGGTAATAGTGGAAAAAGGAATATATTCAAATATAAACTACACAGTAGCATTCTTTGAAAACTCTTTCTGTTCTGTGCATTCAGCTAACAGAGTTGAACCTTACTTTTGATTGAGCCGTTCTGAAACACTCTTTCTGTAGAAACTGCAATTGGACATGCTAAGCGCTAAGAGGCCTACATTGGGAAAAAGAATATCTTCAAATATAAACTACACAGATGCATTCTGTGAAACATATTTCTGATCTGTAAATTCAGTTAACAGAGATAAAACATATTTTTGATTGAGCAGTTATGAAACACTCTTTTTGTAGAAAATGCAAGTGGAGATTCGGAGCGCTAAGAGGGTAATAGTGGAAAAAGGAATGTCTTCAAATATAAACTACACAGAATCATTCGGTGAAACTTCTTTCTGATCTGTGCATTCAGCTAACAGAGTTAAACCATACTTTTGATTGAGCAGATCTGAACACTCTTTCTGTAGAAAATGCAACTGGACATTTGGAGCGCTAAGAGCGTAGTAGTGGAAAAAGGAATATATTCAAATATAAACTACACAGAAGCATTCTGTGAAACTTCTTTCTGATCTGAGCATTCAGCTAACAGAGTTAAACCATACTTTTGATTGAGCAGTTTTGAAACACTCTGTCTGTAGAAAATGCAACTGGACATTCGTAGCGCTAAGTGGGTAATAGTGGAAAAAAGAATATGTTCAAATATAGACTACACAGAAGCATTGTATGAAACTTCTTTCTGTTCTGTGCATTCAACTAACAGAGTTGAACCTTACTTTTGATTGAGCCGTTCTGAAACACTCTTTCTGTAGAAACTGCAATTGGACATTCTGAGCGCTAAGACGCCTATATTGGGAAAAAGAATGTCTACAAATAAAAACTACACAGAAGAATTGTGTGAAACTACTTTCTGTTCTGATTGTTCAACTAAAAGAGTTGAACCTTAGTTTTGATTGAGACGTTCTGAAACACTCTTTCTGTAGAAAATGCAACTGGAGATTCGGAGCGCTAAGAAGGTAATAGTGGAAAAAGGAATGTCTCCAAATATAAACTACACAGAATCATTCTGTGAAACTTCTTTCTGATCTGTGCATTCAGCTAACAGACTTAAACCATACTTTTGATTGAGCAGATCTGAACACTCTTTCTGTAGAAAATGCAACTGGACATTTGGAGCGCTAAGAGAGTAGTAGTGGAAAAAGGAATATATTCAAATATAAACTACACAGAAGCATTCTGTGAAACTTCTTTCTGATCTCAGCATTCAGCTAACAGAGTTAAACCATACTTTTGATTGAGCAGTTTTGAAACACTCTGTCTGTAGAAAATGCAACTGGACATTCGTAGCGCTAAGTGGGTAATAGCGGAAAAAAGAATATATTCAAATATAAACTACACAGAAGCATTGTATGAAACTTCTTTCTGTTCTGTGCATTCAACTAACAGAGTTGAACCTTACTTTTGACTGAGCCTTTCTGAAACACTCTTTCTGTAGAAACTGCAATTGGACATTCTGAGCGCTAAGAGGCCTATATTGGGAAAAATAATATCTTCAAATAAAAATTACACAGAAGCATTGTGTGAAACTTATTTCTGATATGTTCATTAAGCTAACTGAGTTAAACCATACTTTTGATTGCGCAGTTCTGAACACACTTTCTGTAGAAAATTCAAGTGGACATTCGGAGCGCTAAGAGGGTAATAGTGGAAAAAGGAATATATTCAAATATAAACTACACAGTAGCATTCTTTGAAAACTCTTTCTGTTCTGTGCATTCAGCTAACAGAGTTGAACCTTACTTTTGATTGAGCCGTTCTGAAACACTCTTTCTGTAGAAACTGCAATTGGACATGCTAAGCGCTAAGAGGCCTACATTGGGAAAAAGAATATATTCAAATATAAACTACACAGATGCATTCTGTGAAACATATTTCTGATCTGTAAATTCAGTTAACAGAGATAAAACATATTTTTGATTGAGCAGTTATGAAACACTCTTTTTGTAGAAAATGCAAGTGGAGATTCGGAGCGCTAAGAGGGTCATAGTGGAAAAAGGAATGTCTTCAAATATAAACTACACAGAATCATTCGGTGAAACTTCTTTCTGATCTGTGCATTCAGCTAACAGAGTTAAACCATACTTTTGATTGAGCAGATCTGAACACTCTTTCTGTAGAAAATGCAACTGGACATTTGGAGCGCTAAGAGCGTAGTAGTGGAAAAAGGAATATATTCAAATATAAACTACACAGAAGCATTCTGTGAAACTTCTTTCTGATCTGAGCATTCAGCTAACAGAGTTAAACCATACTTTTGATTGAGCAGTTTTGAAACACTCTGTCTGTAGAAAATGCAACTGGACATTCGTAGCGCTAAGTGGGTAATAGTGGAAAAAAGAATATGTTCAAATATAGACTACACAGAAGCATTGTATGAAACTTCTTTCTGTTCTGTGCATTCAACTAACAGAGTTGAACCTTACTTTTGATTGAGCCGTTCTGAAACACTCTTTCTGTAGAAACTGCAATTGGACATTCTGAGCGCTAAGACGCCTATATTGGGAAAAAGAATGTCTACAAATAAAAACTACACAGAAGAATTGTGTGAAACTACTTTCTGTTCTGATTGTTCAACTAAAAGAGTTGAACCTTAGTTTTGATTGAGCCCTTCTGAAACACTCTTTCTGTAGAAAATGCAACTGGAGATTCGGAGCGCTAAGAAGGTAATAGTGGAAAAAGGAATGTCTCCAAATATAAACTACACAGAATCATTCTGTGAAACTTCTTTCTGATCTGTGCATTCAGCTAACAGAGTTAAACCATACTTTTGATTGAGCAGATCAGAACACTCTTTCTGTAGAAAATGCAACTGGACATTTGGAGCGCTAAGAGTGTAGTAGTGGAAAAAGGAATATATTCAAATATAAACTACACAGAAGCATTCTGTGAAACTTCTTTCTGATCTGAGCATTCAGCTAACAGAGTTAAACCATACTTTTGATTGAGCAGTTTTGAAACACTCTGTCTGTAGAACATGCAACTGTACATTCGTAGCGTTAAGTGGGTAATAGTGGAAAAAAGAATATGTTCAAATATAAAGTACACAGAAGCATTGTATGAAACTTCTTTCTGTTCGGTGCATTCAACTAACAGAGTTGAACCTTACTTTTGACTGAGCCTTTCTGAAACTCTCTTTCTGTAGAAACTGCAATTGGACATTCTGAGCGCTAAGACGCCTATATTGGGAAAAAGAATGTCTACTAATAAAAACTACACAGAAGAATTGTGTGAAACTACTTTCTGTTCTGATTGTTCAACTAAAAGAGTTGAACCTTAGTTTTGATTGAGCCGTTCTGAAACACTCTTTCTGTAGAAAATGCAACTGGAGATTCGGAGCGCTAAGAAGGTAATAGTGGAAAAAGGAATGTCTCCAAATATAAACTACACAGAATCATTCTGTGAAACTTCTTTCTGATCTGTGCATTCAGCTAACAGAGTTAAACCATACTTTTGATTGAGCAGATCTGAACACTCTTTCTGTAGAAAATGCAACTGGACATTTGGAGCGCTAAGAGAGTAGTAGTGGAAAAGGAATATATTCAAACATAAACTACACAGAAGCATTCTGTGAAACTTCTTTCTGATCTGAGCATTCAGCTAACAGAGTTAAACCATACTTTTGATTGAGCAGTTTTGAAACACTCTGTCTGTAGAAAATGCAACTGGACATTCGTAGCGCTAAGTGGGTAATAGTGGAAAAAAGAATATGTTCAAATATAAACTACACAGAAGCATTGTATGAAACTTCTTTCTGTTCTGTGCATTCAACTAACAGAGTTGAACCTTACTTTTGATTGAGCCTTTCTGAAACACTCTTTCTGTAGAAACTGCAATTGGACATTCTGAGCGCTAAGAGGCCTATATTGGGAAAAATAATATCTTCAAATAAAAACTACACAGAAGCATTGTGTGAAACTTATTTCTGATATGTTCATTAAGCTAACAGAGTTAAACCATACTTTTGATTGCGCAGTTCTGAACACTCTTTCTGTAGAAAATGCAAGTGGACATTCGGAGCGCTAAGAGGGTAATAGTGGAAAAAGGAATATATTCAAATATAAACTACACAGTAGCATTCTGTGAAAATTCTTTCTGTTCTGTGCATTCAACTAACAGAGTTGAACCTTACTTTTGATTGAGCCGTTCTGAAACACTCTTTCTGTAGAAACTGCAATTGGACATGCTAAGCGCTAAGAGGCCTACATTGGGAAAAAGAATATAATCAAATAAAAACTACACAGATGCATTCTGTGAAACTTATTTCTGATCTGTAAATTCAGTTAACAGAGATAAAACATATTTTTGATTGAGCAGTTATGAAACACTCTTTTTGTAGAAAATGCAAGTGGAGATTCGGAACGCTAAGAAGGTAATAGTGGAAAAAGGAATGTCTTCAAATATAAACTACACAGAATCATTCGGTGAAACTTCTTTCTGATCTGTGATTTCAGCTAACAGAGTTAAACCATACTTTTGATTGAGCAGATCTGAACACTCTTTCTGTTGTAAATGCAACTGGACATTTGGAGCGCTAAGAGCGTAGTAGTGGAAAAAGGAATATATTCAAACATAAACTACACAGAAGCATTCTGTGAAACTTCTTTCTGATCTGAGCATTCAGCTAACAGAGTTAAACCATACTTTTGATTGAGCAGTTTTGAAACACTCTGTCTGTAGAAAATGCAACTGGACATTCGTAGCGCTAAGTGGGTAATAGTGGAAAAAAGAATATGTTCAAATATAAACTACACAGAAGCATTGTATGAAACTTCTTTCTGTTCTGTGCATTCAACTAACAGAGTTGAACCTTACTTTTGATTGAGCCGTTCTGAAACACTCTTTCTGTAGAAACTGCAATTGGACATTCTGAGCGCTAAGAGGCCTATATTGGGAAAAAGAATGTCTACAAATAAAAACTACACAGAAGAATTGTGTGAAACTTCTTTCTGTTCTGTTTGTTCAACTAAAAGAGTTGAACCTTAGTTTTGTTTGAGCCGTTCTGAAACACTCTTTCTGTAGAAAATGCAAGTGGAGATTCGGAGCGCTAAGAGGGTAATAGTGGAAAAAGGAATGTCTCCAAATATAAACTACACAGAATCATTCTGTGAAACTTTTTCTGATCTGTGCATTCAGCTAACAGTGTTAAACCATACTTTTGATTGAGCAGATCTGAACACTCTTTCTGTAGAAAATGCAACTGGACATTTGGAGCGCTAAGAGAGTAGTAGTGGAAAAAGGAATATATTCAAATATAAACTACACAGAAACATTCTGTGAAACTTCTTTCTGATCTGAGCATTCAGCTAACAGAGTTAAACCATACTTTTGATTGAGCAGTTTTGAAACACTCTGTCTGTAGGAAATGCAACTGGACATTCGTAGCGCTAAGTGGGTAATAGTGGAAAAAAGAATATGTTCAAATATAAACTACACAGAAGCATTGTATGAAACTTCTTTCTGTTCTGTGCATTCAACTAACAGAGTTGAACCTTACTTTTGATTGAGCCTTTCTGAAACACTCTTTCTGTAGAATCTGCAATTGGACATTCTGAGCGCTAAGAGGCCTATATTGGGAAAAATAATATCTTCAGATAAAAACTACACAGAAGCATTGTGTGAAACTTATTTCTGATATGTTCATTAAGCTAACAGAGTTAAACCATACTTTTGATTGCGCAGTTCTGAACACTCTTTCTGTAGAAAATTCAAGTGGACATTCGGAGCGCTAAGAGGGTAATAGTGGAAAAAGGAATATATTCAAATATAAACTACACAGTAGCATTCTGTGAAAATTCTTTCTGTTGTGTGCATTCAACTAACAGAGTTGAACCTTACTTTTGATTGAGCCGTTCTGAAACACTCTTTCTGTAGAAACTGCAATTGGACATGCTAAGCGCTAAGAGGCCTACATTGGGAAAAAGAATATCTTCAAATAAAAACTACACAGATGCATTCTGTGAAACATATTTCTGATCTGTAAATTCAGTTAACAGAGATAAAACATATTTTTGATTGAGCAGTTATGAAACACTCTTTTTGTAGGAAATGCATGTGGAGATTCGGAGCACTAAGAGGGTAATAGTGGAAAAAGGAATGTCTTCAAATATAAACTACACAGAATCATTCTTTGAAACTTCTTTCTGATCTGTGCATTCAGCTAACAGAGTTAAAACATACTTTTGATTGAGCAGATCTGAACACTCTTTCTGTTGAAAATGCAACTGGACATTTGGAGCGCTAAGAGCGTAGTAGTGGAAAAAGGAATATATTCAAATATAAACTACACAGAAGCATTCTGTGAAACTTCTTTCTGATCTGAGCATTCAGCTAACAGAGTGAAACCATACTTTTGATTGAGCAGTTTTGAAACACTCTGTCTGTAGAAAATGCAACTGGACATTCGTAGCGCTAAGTGGGTAATAGTGGAAAAAAGAATATGTTCAAATATAAACTACACAGAAGCATTGTATGAAACTTCTTTCTGTTCTGTGCATTCAACTAACAGAGTTGAACCTTAATTTGATTGAGCCGTTCTGAAACACTCTTTCTGTAGAAACTGCAATTGGACATTCTGAGCGCTAAGAGGCCTATATTGGGAAAAAGAATGTCTACAAATAAAAACTACACAGAAGAATTGTGTGAAACTACTTTCTGTTCTGATTGTTCAACTAAAAGAGTTGAACCTTAGTTTTGATTGAGCCGTTCTGAAACACTCTTTCTGTAGAAAATGCAAGTGGAGATTCGGAGCGCTAAGAAGGTAATAGTGGAAAAAGGAATGTCTCCAAATATAAACTACACAGAATCATTCTGTGAAACTTCTTTCTGATCTGTGCATTCAGCTAACAGACTTAAACCATACTTTTGATTGAGCAGATCTGAACACTCTTTCTGTAGAAAATGCAACTGGACATTTGGAGCGCTAAGAGAGTAGTAGTGGAAAAAGGAATATATTCAAATATAAACTACACAGAAGCATTCTGTGAAACTTCTTTCTGATCTCAGCATTCAGCTAACAGAGTTAAACCATACTTTTGATTGAGCAGTTTTGAAACACTCTGTCTGTAGAAAATGCAACTGGACATTCGTAGCGCTAAGTGGGTAATAGGGGAAAAAAGAATATGTTCAAATATAAACTACACAGAAGCATTGTATGAAACTTATTTCTGTTCTGTGCATTCAACTAACAGAGTTGAACCTTACTTTTGACTGAGCCTTTCTGAAACACTCTTTCTGTAGAAACTGCAATTGGACATTCTGAGCGCTAAGAGGCCTATATTGGGAAAAATAATATCTTCAAATAAAAATTACACAGAAGCATTGTGTGAAACTTATTTCTGATATGTTCATTAAGCTCACAGAGTTAAACCATACTTTTGATTGCGCAGTTCTGAACACACTTTCTGTAGAAAATTCAAGTGGACATTCGGAGCGCTAAGAGGGTAATAGTGGAAAAAGGAATATATTCAAATATAAACTACACAGTAGCATTCTGTGAAAACCCTTTCTGTTCTGTGCATTCAGCTAACAGAGTTGAACCTTACTTTTGATTGAGCCGTTCTGAAACACTCTTTCTGTACAAACTGCAATTGGACATGCTAAGCGCTAAGAGGCCTACATTGGGAAAAAGAATATCTTCAAATAAAAACTACACAGATGCATTCTGTGAAACATATTTCTGATCTGTAAATTCAGTTAACAGAGATAAAACATATTTTTGATTGAGCAGTTATGAAACACTCTTTTTGTAGAAAATGCAAGTGGAGATTCGGAGCGCTAAGAGGGTAATAGTGGAAAAAGGAATGTCTTCAAATATAAACTACACAGAATAATTCGGTGAAACTTCTTTCTGATCTGTGCATTCAGCTAACAGAGTTAAACCATACTTTTGATTGAGCAGATCTGAACACTCTTTCTGTAGAAAATGCAACTGGACATTTGGAGCGCTAAGAACGTAGTAGTGGAAAAAGGAATATATTCAAATATAAACTACACAGAAGCATTCTGTGAAACTTCTTTCTGATCTGAGCATTCAGCTAACAGAGTTAAACCATACTTTTGATTGAGCAGTTTTGAAACACTCTGTCTGTAGAAAATGCAACTGGACATTCGTAGCGCTAAGTGGGTAATAGTGGAAAAAAGAATATGTTCAAATATAGACTACACAGAAGCATTGTATGAAACTTCTTTCTGTTCTGTGCATTCAACTAACAGAGTTGAACCTTACTTTTGATTGAGCCGTTCTGAAACACTCTTTCTGTAGAAACTGCAATTGGACATTCTGAGCGCTAAGACGCCTATATTGGGAAAAAGAATGTCTACAAATAAAAACTACACAGAAGAATTGTGTGAAACTACTTTCTGTTCTGATTGTTCAACTAAAAGAATTGAACCTTAGTTTTGATTGAGCTGTTCTGAAACACTCTTTCTGTAGAAAATGCAAGTGGAGATTCGGAGCGCTAAGAAGGTAATAGTGGAAAAAGGAATGTCTCCAAATATAAACTACACAGAATCATTCTGTGAAACTTCTTTCTGATCTGTGCATTCAGCTAACAGAGTTAAACCATACTTTTGATTGAGCAGATCTGAACACTCTTTCTGTAGAAAATGCAACTGGACATTTGGAGCGCTAAGAGAGTAGTAGTGGAAAAAGGAATATATTCAAATATAAACTACACAGAAGCATTCTGTGAAACTTCTTTCTGATCTGAGCATTCAGCTAACAGAGTTAAACCATACTTTTGATTGAGCAGTTTTGAAACCCTCTGTCTGTAGAAAATGCAACTGGACATTCGTAGCGCTAAGTGGGTAATAGTGGAAAAAAGAATATGTTCAAATATAAAGTACACAGAAGCATTGTATGAAACTTCTTTCTGTTCGGTGCATTCAACTAACAGAGTTGAACCTTACTTTTGACTGAGCCTTTATGAAACACTCTTTCTGTAGAAACTGCAATTGGACATTCTGAGCGCTAAGAGGCCTATATTGGGAAAAATAATATCTTCAAAGAAAAACTACACAGAAGCATTGTCTGAAACTTATTTCTGATATGTTCATTAAGCTAACAGAGTTAAACCATACTTTTGATTGCGCAGTTCTGAACACTCTTTCTGTAGAAAATGCAAGTGGACATTCGGAGCGCTAAGAGGGTAATAGAGGAAAAAGGAATATATTCAAATATAAACTACACAGTAGCATTCTGTGAAAACACTTTCTGTTCTTTGCATTCAGCTAACAGAGTTGAACCTTACTTTTGATTGAGCCGTTCAGAAACACTCTTTCTGTAGAAACTGCAATTGGACATGCTAAGCGCTAAGAGGCCTACATTGGGAAAAAGAATATCTTCAAATAAAAACTACACAGATGCATTCTGTGAAACTTATTTCTGATCTGCAAATTCAGTTAACAGAGATAAAACGTATTTTTGATTGAGCAGTTATGAAACACTCTTTTTGTAGAAAATGCAAGTGGAGATTCGGAGCGCTAAGAGGGTAATAGTGGAAAAAGGAATGTCTTCAAATATAAACTACACAGAATCATTCGGTGAAACTTCTTTCTGATCTGTGCATTCAGCTAACAGAGTTAAACCATACTTTTGATTGAGCAGATCTGAACACTCTTTCTGTTGAAAATGCAACTGGACATTTGGAGCGCTAAGAGCGTAGTAGTGGAAAAAGGAATATATTCAAATATAAACTACACAGAAGCATTCTGTGAAACTGCTTTCTGATCTGAGCATTCAGCTAACAGAGTTAAACCATACTTTTGATTGAGCAGTTTTGAAACACTCTGTCTGTAGAAAATGCAACTGGACATTCGTAGCGCTAAGTGGGTAATAGTGGAAAAAAGAATATGTTCAAATATAAACTACACAGAAGCATTGTATGAAACATCTTTCTGTTCTGTGCATTCAACTAACAGAGTTGAACCTTACTTTTGATTGAGCCTTTCTGAAACACTCTTTCTGTAGAAACTGCAATTGGACATTCTGAGCGCTAAGAGGCCTCTATTGGGAAAAATAATATCTTCAAATAAAAACTACACAGAAGCATTGTGTGAAACTTATTTCTGATATGTTCTTTAAGCTAACAGAGTTAAACCATACTTTTGATTGCGCAGTTCTGAACACTCTTTCTGTAGAAAATGCAAGTGGACATTCGGAGCGCTAAGAGGGTAATAGTGGAAAACGGAATATATTCAAATATAAACTACACAGTAGCATTCTGTGAAAATTCTTTCTGTTCTGTGCATTCAACTAACAGAGTTGAACCTTACTTTTGATTGAGCCGTTCTGAAACACTCTTTCTGTAGAAACTGCAATTGGACATGCTAAGCGCTAAGAGGCCTACATTGGGAAAAAGAATATCTTCAAATAAAAACTACACAGATGCATTCTGTGAAACTTATTTCTGATCTGTAAATTCAGTTAACAGAGATAAAACATATTTTTGATTGAGCAGTTATGAAACACTCTTTTTGTAGAAAATGCAAGTGGAGATTCGGAGCGCTAAGAGGGTAATAGTGGAAAAAGGAATGTCTCCAAATATAAACTACACAGAATCATTCTGTGAAACTTCTTTCTGATCTGTGCATTCAGCTAACAGAGTTAAACCATACTTTTGATTGAGCAGATCTGAACACTCTTTCTGTAGAAAAGGCAACTGGACATTTGGAGCGCTAAGAGAGTAGTAGTGGAAAAAGGAATATATTCAAATATAAACTACACAGAAACATTCTGTGAAACTTCTTTCTGATCTGAGCATTCAGCTAACAGAGTTAAACCATACTTTTGATTGAGCAGTTTTGAAACACTCTGTCTGTAGAAAATGCAACTGGACATTCTTAGCGCTAAGTGGGTAATAGTGGAAAAGAGAATATGTTCAAATATAAACTACACAGAAGCATTGTATGAAACTTCTTTCTGTTCTGTGCATTCAACTAAAAGAGTTGAACCTTACTTTTGATTGAGCCGTTCTGAAACACTCTTTCTGTAGAAACTGCAATTGGACTTTCTGAGCGCTAAGAGGCCTATATTGGAAAAAAGAATGTCTACAAATAAAAACTACACAGAATAATTGTGTGAAACTTCTTTCTGTTCTGTTTGTTCAACTAAAAGAGTTGAACCTTAGTTTTGATTGAGCCGTTCTGAAACACTCTTTCTGTAGAAAATGCAAGTGGAGATTCGGAGCGCTAAGAGGGTAAGAGTGGAAAAAGGAATGTCTCCAAATATAAACTACACAGAATCATTCTGTGAAACTTCTTTCTGATCTGTGCATTCAGCTAACAGAGTTAAACCATACTTTTGATTGAGCAGATCTGAACACTCTTTCTATAGAAAATGCAACTGGACATTTGGAGCGCTAAGAGAGTAGTAGTGGACAAAGGAATATATTCAAATATAAACTACACAGAAGCATTCTGTGAAACTTCTTTCTGATCTGAGCATTCAGCTAACAGAGTTAAACCATACTTTTGATTGAGCAGTTTTGAAACACTCTGTCTGTAGAAAATGCAACTGGACATTCGTAGCGCTAAGTGGGTAATAGTGGAAAAATAATATGTTCAAATATAAACTACACAGAAGCATTGTATGAAACTCCTTTCTGTTCTGTGCATTCAACTAACAGAGTTGAACCTTACTTTTGATTGAGCCTTTCTGAAACACTCTTTCTGTAGAAACTGCAATTGGACATTCTGAGCGCTAAGAGGCCTCTATTGGGAAAAATAATATCTTCAAATAAAAACTACACAGAAGTATTGTGTGAAACTTATTTCTGATATGTTCATTAAGCTAACAGAGTTAAACCATACTTTTGATTGCGCAGTTCTGAACACTCTTTCTGTAGAAAATGCAAGTGGACATTCGGAGCGCTAAGAGGGTAATAGTGGAAAAAGGAATATATTCAAATATAAACTACACAGTAGCATTCTGTGAAAATTCTTTCTGTTCTGTGCATTCAACTAACATAGTTGAACCTTACTTTTGATTGAGCCGTTCTGAAGCACTCTTTCTGTAGAAACTGCAATTGGACATGCTAAGCGCTAAGCGGCCTACATTGGGAAAAAGAATATCTTCAAATAAAAACTACACAGATGCATTCTGTGAAACTTATTTCTGATCTGTAAATTCAGTTAACAGAGATAAAACATATTTTTGATTGAGCAGTTATGAAACACTCTGTTTGTAGAAAATGCAAGTGGAGATTCGGAACGCTAAGAGGGTAATAGTGGAAAAAGGAATGTCTTCAAATATAAACTAAACAGAATCATTCGGTGAAACATCTTTCTGATCTGTGCATTCAGCTAACAGAGTTAAACCATACTTTTGATTGAGCAGATCTGAACACTCTTTCTGTTGTAAATGCAACTGGACATTTTGAGCGCTGAGAGCGTAGTAGTGGAAAAAGGAATATATACAAACATAAACTACACAGAAGCATTCTGTGAAACTTCTTTCTGATCTGAGCATTCAGCTAACAGAGTTAAACCATACTTTTGATTGAGCAGTTTTGAAACACTCTGTCTGTAGAAAATGCAACTGGACATTCGTAGCGCTAAGTGGGTAATAGTGGAAAAAAGAATATGTTCAAATATAAACTACACAGAAGCATTGTATGAAACATCTTTCTGTTCTGTGCATTCAACTAACAGTGTTGAACCTTACTTTTGATTGAGCCGTTCTGAAACACTCTTTCTGTAGAAACTGCAATTGGACATTCTGAGCGCTAAGAGGCCTATATTGGGAAAAAGAATGTCTACAAATAAAAACTACACAGAAGAATTGTGTGAAACTTCTTTCTGTTCTGTTTGTTCAACTAAAAGAGTTGAACCTTAGTTTTGATTGAGCCGTTCTGAAACACTCTTTCTGTAGAAAATGCAATTGGATATTCGGAGCGCTAAGAGGGTAATAGTGGAAAAAGGAATGTCTCCAAATATAAACTACACAGAATCATTCGGTGAAACTTCTTTCTGATCTGTGCATTCAGCTAACAGAGTTAAACCCTACTTTTGATTGAGCAGATGTGAACACTCTTTCTGTAGAAAATGCAACTGGACATTTGGAGCGCTAAGAGAGTAGTAGTGGAAAAAGGAATATATTCAAATATAAACTACACAGAAACATTCTGTGAAACTACTTTCTGATCTGAGCATTCAGCTAACAGAGTTAAACCATACTTTTGATTGAGCAGTTTTGAAACACTCTGTCTGTAGTAAATGCAACTGGACATTCGTAGCGCTAAGTGGGTAATAGTGGAAAAAAGAATATGTTCAAATATAAACTACACAGAAGCATTGTATGAAACTTCTTTCTGTTCTGTGCATTCAACTAACAGAGTTGAACCTTACTTTTGATTGAGCCTTTCTGAAACACTCTTTCTGTAGAAACTGCAATTGGACATTCTGAGCCCTAAGAGGCCTATATTGGGAAAAATAATATCTTCAAATAAAAACTACACAGAAGCATTGTGTGAAACTTATTCCTGATATGTTCATTAAGCTAACAGAGTTAAACCATACTTTTGATTGCGCAGTTCTGAACACTCTTTCTGTAGAAAATGCAAGTGGACATTCGGAGCGCTAAGAGGGTAATAGTGGAAAAAGGAATATATTCAAATATAAACTACACAGTAGCATTCTGTGAAAATTCTTTCTGTTCTGTGCATTCAACTAACAGAGTTGAACCTTACTTTTGATTGAGCCGTTCTGAAACACTCTTTCTGTAGAAACTGCAATTGGACATGCTAAGCGCTAAGAGGCCTACATTGGGAAAAAGAATATCTTCAAATAAAAACTACACAGATGCATTCTGTGAAACTTATTTCTGATCTGTAAATTCAGTTAACAGAGATAAAACGTATTTTTGACTGAGCAGTTATGAAACACTCTTTTTGTAGAAAATGCAAGTGGAGATTCGGGGCGCTAAGAGGGTAATAGTGGAAAAAGGAATGTCTTCAAATATAAACTACACAGAATCATTCGGTGAAACTTCTTTCTGATCTGTGCATTCAGCTAACAGAGTTAAACCATACTTTTGATTGAGCAGATCTGAACACTCTTTCTGTAGAAAATGCAACTGGACATTTGGAGCGCTAAGAGCGTAGTAGTGGAAAAAGGAATATATTCAAATATAAACTACACAGAAGCATTCTGTGAAACTTCTTTCTGATCTGAGCATTCAGCTAACAGAGTTAAACCATATTTTTGATTGAGCAGTTTTGAAACACTCTGTCTGTAGAAAATGCAACTGGACGTTCGTAGCGCTAAGTGGGTAATAGTGGAAAAAAGAATATGTTCAAATATAAACTACCCAGAAGCATTGTATGAAACATCTTTCTGTTCTGTGCATTCAACTAACAGAGTTGAACCTTACTTTTGATTGAGCCTTTCTGAAACACTCTTTCTGTAGAAACTGCAATTGGACATTCTTAGCGCTAAGAGGCCTCTATTGGGAAAAATAATATCTTCAAATAAAAACTACACAGAAGCATTGTGTGAAACTCATTTCTGATATGTTCATTAAGCTAACAGAGTTAAACCATACTTTTGATTGCGCAGTTCTGAACACTCTTTCTGTAGAAACTGCAATTGGACATTCTGAGCGCTAAGAGGCCTATATTGGGAAAAAGAATGTCTACAAATAAAAACTACACAGAAGAATTGTGTGAAACTTTTTCTGTTCTGTTTGTTCAACTAAGAGAGTTGAACCTTAGTTTTCATTGAGCCGTTCTGAAACACTCTTTCTGTAGAAAATGCAAGTGGAGATTCGGAGCGCTAAGAGGGTAATAGTGGAAAAAGGAATGTCTCCAAATATAAACTACACAGAATCATTCGGTGAAACTTCTTTCTGATCTGTGCATTCAGCTAACAGAGTTAAACCATACTTTTGATTGAGCAGATCTGAACTCTCTTTCTGTAGAAAATGCAACTGGACATTTGGAGCGCTAAGAGAGTAGTAGTGGAAAAAGGAATATATTCAAATATAAACTACACAGAAGCATTCTGTGAAACTTCTTTCTGATCTGAGCATTCAGCTAACAGAGTTAAACCATACTTTTGATTGAGCAGTTTTGAAACACTCTGTCTGTAGAAAATGCAACTGGACATTCGTAGCGCTAAGTGGGTAATAGTGGAAAAAAGAATATGTTCAAATATAAACTACACAGAAGCATTGTATGAAACTTCTTTCTGTTCTGTGCATTCAACTAACAGAGTTGAACCTTACTTTGATTGAGCCTTTCTGAAACACTCTTTCTGTAGAAACTGCAATTGGACATTCTGAGCGCTAAGAGGCCTATATTGGGAAAAATAATATCTTCAAATAAAAGCTACACAGAAGCATTGTGTGAAACTTATTTCTGATATGTTCATTAAGCTAACAGAGTTAAACCATACTTTTGATTGCGCAGTTCTGAACACTCTTTCTGTAGAAAATGCAAGTGGCCATTCGGAGCGCTAAGAGGGTAATAGTGGAAAAAGGAATATATTCAAATATAAACTACACAGTAGCATTCTGTGAAAATTCTTTCTGTTCTGTGCATTCAACTAACAGAGTTGAACCTTACTTTTGATTGAGCCGTTCTGAAACACTCTTTCTGTAGAAACTGCAATTGGACATGCTAAGCGCTAAGAGGCCTACATTTTAAAAAAGAATATCTTCAAATAAAAACTACACAGATGCATTCTGTGAAACTTATTTCTGATCTGTAAATTCAGTTAACAGAGATAAAACATATTTTTGATTGAGCAGTTATGAAACACTCTTTTTGTAGAAAATGCAAGTGGAGATTCGGAGCGCTAAGAGGTAATAGTTGAAAAAGGAATGTCTTCAAATATAAACTACACAGAATCATTCGGTGAAACTTCTTTCTGATCTGTGCATTCAGCTAACAGAGTTAAACCATACTTTTGATTGAGCAGATCTGAACACTCTTTCTGTAGAAAATGCAACTGGACATTTGGAGCGCTAAGAGCGTAGTAGTGGAAAAAGGAATATATTCAAATATAAACTACACAGAAGCATTCTGTGAAACTTCTTTCTGATCTGAGCATTCAGCTAACAGAGTTAAACCATACATTTGATTGAGCAGTTTTGAAACACTCTGTCTGTAGAAAATGCAACTGGACATTCGTAGCGCTAACTGGGTAATAGTGGAAAAAAGAATATGTTCAAATATAAACTACACAGAAGCATTGTATGAAACTTCTTTCTGTTCTGTGCATTCAACTAACAGAGTTGAACCTTACTTTTGATTGAGCCGTTCTGAAACCCTCTTTCTGTAGAAACTGCAATTGGACATTGTGAGCGCTAAGAGGACTATATTGGGAAAAAGAATGTCTACAAATAAAAACTACACAGAAGAATTGTATGAAACTTCTTTCTGTTCTGTTTGTTCAACTAAAAGGTTGAACCTTAGTTTTGATTGAGCCGTTCTGAAACACTCTTTCTGTAGAAAATGCAAGTGGAGATTCGGAGCGCTAAGAGGGTAATAGTGGAAAAAGGAATGTCTCCAAATATAAACTACACAGAATCATTCGGTGAAACTTCTTTCTGATCTGTGCATTCAGCTAACAGTGTTAAACCATACTTTTGATTGAGCAGATCTGAACTCTCTTTCTGTAGAAAATGCAACTGGACATTTTGAGCGCTAAGAGAGTAGTAGTGGAAAAAGGAATATATTCAAATATAAACTACACAGAAGCATTCTGTGAAACTTCTTTCTGATCTGAGCATTCAGCTAACAGAGTTAAACCATACTTTTGATTGAGCAGTTTTGAAACACTCTGTCTGTAGAAAATGCAACTGGACATTCGTAGCGCTAAGTGGGTAATAGTGGAAAAAAGAATATGTTCAAATATAAACTACACAGAAGCATTGTATGAAACTTCTTTCTGTTCTGTGCATTCAACTAACAGAGTTGAACCTTACATTTGATTGAGCCTTTCTGAAACACTCTTTCTGTAGAAACTGCAATTGGACATTCTGAGCGCTAAGAGGCCTATATTGGGAAAAATAATATCTTCAAATAAAAACTACACAGAAGCATTGTTTGAAACTTATTTCTGATATGTTCATTAAGCTAACAGAGTTAAACCATACTTTTGATTGCGCAGTTCTGAACACTCTTTCTGTAGAAAATGCAAGTGGACATTCGGAGCGCTAAGAGGGTAATAGTGGAAAAAGGAATATATTCAAATATAAACTACACAGTAGCATTCTGTGAAAATTCTTTCTGTTCTGTGCATTCAACTAACAGAGTTGAACGTTACTTTTGATTGAGCCGTTCTGAAACACTCTTTCTGTAGAAACTGCAATTGGACATGCTAAGCGCTAAGAGGCCTACATTGAGAAAAAGAATATCTTCAAATAAAAACTACACAGATGCATTCTGTGAAACTTATTTCTGATCTGTAAATTCAGTTAACAGAGATAAAACATATTTTTGATTGATCAGTTATGAAACACTCCTTTGTAGAAAATGCAAGTGGAGATTCGGAGCGCTAAGAGGGTAATAGTGGAAAAAGGAATGTCTTTAAATATAAACTACACAGAATCATTCGGTGAAACTTCTTTCTGATCTGTGCATTCAGCTAACAGAGTTAAACCATACTTTTGATTGAGCAGATCTGAACACTATTTCTGTAGAAAATGCAACTGGACATTTGGAGCGGTAAGAGCGTAGTAGTGGAAAAAGGAATATATTCAAATATAAACTACACAGAAGCATTCTGTGAAACTTCTTTCTGATCTGAGCATTCAGCTAACAGAGTTAAACCATACTTTTGATTGAGCAGTTTTGAAACACTCTGTCTGTAGAAAATGCAACTGGACATTCGTAGCGCTAAGTGGGTAATAGTGGAAAAAAGAATATGTACAAATATAAACTACACAGAAGCATTGTATGAAAATTCTTTCTGTTCTGTGCATTCAACTAACAGAGTTGAACCTTACTTTTGATTGAGCCTTTCTGAAACACTC
Source organism: Symphalangus syndactylus (assembly GCF_028878055.3). Classification (NCBI taxonomy): domain Eukaryota; kingdom Metazoa; phylum Chordata; class Mammalia; order Primates; family Hylobatidae; genus Symphalangus; species Symphalangus syndactylus. Next base: position 12,488,467 of record NC_072447.2, on the reverse strand, counting down.
TTTCTGTAGAAACTGCAATTGGACATTCTGAGCGCTAAGAGGCCTATATTGGGAAAAAGAATGTCTACAAATAAAAACTACACAGAAGAATTGTGTGAAACTTCTTTCTGTTCTGTTTGTTCAACTAAAAGAGTTGAACCTTAGTTTTGATTGAGCCGTTCTGAAACACTCTTTCTGTAGAAAATGCAAGTGGAGATTCGGAGCGCTAAGAGGGTAATAGTGGAAAAAGGAATGTCTCCAAATATAAACTACACAGAATCATTCGGTGAAACTTCTTTCTGATCTGTGCATTCAGCTAACAGAGTTAAACCATACTTTTAATTGAGGAGATCTGAACTCTCTTTCTGTAGAAAATGCAACTGGACATTTGGAGCGCTAAGAGAGTAGTAGTGGAAAAAGAATATATTCAAATATAAACTACACAGAAGCATTCTGTGAAACTTCTTTCTGATCTGAGCATTCAGCTAACAGAGTTAAACCATACTTTTGATTGAGCAGTTTTGAAACACTCTGTCTGTAGAAAATGCAACTGGACATTCGTAGCGCTAAGTGGGTAATAGTGGAAAAAAGAATATGTTCAAATATAAACTACACAGAAGCATTGTATGAAACTTCTTTCTGTTCTGTGCATTCAACTAACAGAGTTGAACCTTACTTTTGATTGAGCCTTTCTGAAACACTCTTTCTGTAGAAACTGCAATTGGACATTCTGAGCGCTAAGAGGCCTATATTGGGAAAAATAATATCTTCAAATAAAAACTACACAGAAGCATTGTGTGAAACTTATTTCTGATATGTTCATTAAGCTAACAGAGTTAAACCATACTTTTGATTGCGCAGTTCTGAACACTCTTTCTGTAGAAAATGCAAGTGGACATTCGGAGCGCTAAGAGCGTAATAGTGGAAAAAGGAATATATTCAAATATAAACTACACAGTAGCATTCTGTGAAAATTCTTTCTGTTCTGTGCATTCAACTAACAGAGTTGAACCTTACTTTTGATTGAGCCGTTCTGAAACACTCTTTCTGTAGAAACTGCAATTGGACATGCTAAGCGCTAAGAGGTCTACATTGAGAAAAAGAATATCTTCAAATAAAAACTACACAGATGCATTCTGTGAAACTTATTTCTGATCTGTAAATTCAGTTAACAGAGATAAAACATATTTTTGATTGATCAGTTATGAAACACTCCTTTGTAGAAAATGCAAGTGGAGATTCGGAGCGCTAAGAGGGTAATAGTGGAAAAAGGAATGTCTTCAAATATAAACTACACAGAATCATTCGGTGAAACTTCTTTCTGATCTGTGCATTCAGCTAACAGAGTTAAACCATACTTTTGATTGAGCAGATCTGAACACTATTTCTGTAGAAAATGCAACTGGATATTTGGAGCGCTAAGAGCGTAGTAGTGGAAAAAGGAATATATTCAAATATAAACTACACAGAAGCATTCTGTGAAACTTCTTTCTGATCTGAGCATTCAGCTAACAGAGTTAAACCATACTTTTGATTGAGCAGTTTTGAAACACTCTGTCTGTAGAAAATGCAACTGGACAATCGTAGAGCTAAGTGGGTAATAGTGGAAAAAAGAATATGTTCAAATATAAACTACACAGAAGCATTGTATGAAACTTCTTTCTGTTCTGTGCATTCAACTAACAGAGTTGAACCTTACTTTTGATTGAGCCGTTCTGAAACACTCTTTCTGTAGAAACTGCAATTGGACATTCTGAGCGCTAAGAGGCCTATATTGGGAAAAAGAATGTCTACAAATAAAAACTACACAGAAGAATTGTGTGAAACTACTTTCTGTTCTGTTTGTTCAACTAAAAGAGTTGAACCTTAGTTTTGATTGAGCCGTTCTGAAACACTCTTTCTGTAGAAAATGCAAGTGGAGATTCGGAGCGCTAAGAGGGTAATAGTGGAAAAAGGAATGTCTCCAAATATAAACTACACAGAATCATTCTGTGAAACTTCTTTCTGATCTGTGCATTCAGCTAACAGAGTTAAACCATACTTTTGATTGAGCAGATCTGAACTCTCTTTCTGTAGAAAATGCAACTGGACATTTGGAGCGCTAAGAGAGTAGTAGTGGAAAAAGGAATATATTCAAATACAAACAACACAGAAGCATTCTGTGAAACTTCTTTCTGATCTGAGCATTCAGCTAACAGAGTTAAACCATACTTTTGATTGAGCAGTTTTGAAACACTCTGTCTGTAGAAAATGCAACTGGACATTCGTAGCGCTAAGTGGGTAATAGTGGAAAAAAGAATATGTTCAAATATAAACTACACAGAAGCATTGTATGAAACTTCTTTCTGTTCTGTGCATTCAACTAGCAGAGTTGAAACTTACTTTTGATTGAGCCTTTCTGAAACACTCTTTCTGTAGAAACTGCAATTGGACATTCTGAGCGCTAAGAGGCCTATATTGGGAAAAATAATATCTTCAAATAAAAACTACACAGAAGCATTGTGTGAAACTTATTTCTGATATGTTCATTAAGCTAACAGAGTTAAACCATACTTTTGATTGCACAGTTCTGAACACTCTTTCTGTAGAAAATGCAAGTGGACATTCGGAGCGCTAAGAGGGTAATAGTGGAAAAAGGAATATATTCAAATATAAACAACACAGTAGAATTCTGTGAAAATTCTTTCTGTTCTGTGCATTCAACTAACAGAGTTGAACCTTACTTGTGATTGAGCCGTTCTGAAACACTCTTTCTGTAGAAACTGCAATTGGACATGCTAAGCGCTAAGAGGCCTACATTTTGAAAAAGAATATCTTCAAATAAAAACTACACAGATGCATTCTGTGAAACTTATTTCTGATCTGTAAATTCAGTTAACAGAGATAAAACATATTTTTGATTGATCAGTTATGAAACACTCCTTTGTAGAAAATGCAAGTGGAGATTCGGAGCGCTAAGAGGGTAATAGTGGAAAAAGGAATGTCTTCAAATATAAACTACACAGAATCATTCGGTGAAACTTCTTTCTGATCTGTGCATTCAGCTAACAGAGTTAAACCATACTTTTGATTGAGCAGATCTGAACACTATTTCTGTAGAAAATGCAACTGGATATTTGGAGCGCTAAGAGCGTAGTAGTGGAAAAAGGATTATATTCAAATATAAACTACACAGAAGCATTCTGTGAAACTTCTTTCTGATCTGAGCATTCAGCTAACAGAGTTAAACCATACTTTTGATTGAGCAGTTTTGAAACACTCTGTCTGTAGAAAATGCAACTGGACATTCGTAGCGCTAAGTGGGTAATAGTGGAAAAAAGAATATGTTCAAATATAAACTACACAGAAACATTGTATGAAACTTCTTTCTGTTCTGTGCTTTCAACTAACAGAGATGAACCTTACTTTTGATTGAGCCGTTCTGAAACACTCTTTCTGTAGAAACTGCAATTGGACATTCTGAGCGCTAAGAGGCCTATATTGGGAAAAAGAATGTCTACAAATAAAAACTACACAGAAGAATTGTGTGAAACTTCTTTCTGTTCTGTTTGTTCAACTAAAAGAGTTGAACCTTAGTTTTGATTGAGCCATTCTGAAACACTCTTTCTGTAGAAAATGCAAGTGGAGATTCGGAGCGCTAAGAGGGTAATAGTGGAAAAAGGAATGTCTCCAAATATAAACTACACAGAATCATTCGGTGAAACTTCTTTCTGATCTGTGCATTCAGCTAACAGAGTTAAACCATACTTTTGGTTGAGCAGATCTGAACTCTCTTTCTGTAGAAAATGCAACTGGACATTTGGAGCGCTAAGAGAGTAGTAGTGGAAAAAGGAATGTATTCAAATATAAACTACACAGAGGCATTCTGTGAAACTTCTTTCTGATCTGAGCATTCAGCTAACAGAGTTAAACCATACTTTTGATTGAGCAGTTTTGAAACACTCTGTCTGTAGAAAATGCAACTGGACATTCGTAGCGCTAAGTGGGTAATAGTGGAAAAAAGAATATGTTCAAATATAAACTACACAGAAGCATTGTATGAAACTTCTTTCTGTTCTGTGCATTCAACTAACAGAGTTGAACCTTACTTTTGATTGAGCCTTTCTGAAACACTCTTTCTGTAGAAACTGCAATTGGACATTCTGAGCGCTAAGAGGCCTATATTGGGAAAAATAATATCTTCAAATAAAAACTACAGAGAAGCATTGTGTGAAACTTATTTCTGATATGTTCATTAAGCTAACAGAGTTAAACCATACTTTTGATTGCGCAGTTCTGAACACTCTTTCTGTAGAAAATGCAAGTGGACATTCGGAGCACTAAGAGGGTAATAGTGGAAAAAGGAATATATTCAAATATAAACTACACAGTAGCATTCTGTGAAAATTCTTTCTGTTCTGTGCATTCAACTAACAGAGTTGAACCTTACTTTTGATTGAGCCGTTCTGAAACACTCTTTCTGTAGAAACTGCAATTGGACATGCTAAGCGCTAAGAGGCCTACATTGGGAAAAAGAATATCTTCAAATAAGAACTACACAGATGCATTCTGTGAAACTTATTTCTGATCTGTAAATTCAGTTAACAGAGATAAAACATATTTTTGATTGAGCAGTTATGAAACACTCTTTTTGTAGAAAATGCAAGTGGAGATTCGGAGCGCTAAGAGGGTAATAGTGGAAAAAGGAATGTCTTCAAATATAAACTACACAGAATCATTCGGTGAAACTTCTTTCTGATCTGTGCATTCAGCTAACAGAGTTAAACCATACTTTTGATTGAGCAGATCTGAACACTCTTTCTGTTGAAAATGCAACTGGACATTTGGAGCGCTAAGAGCGTAGTAGTGGAAAAAGGAATATATTCAAATATAAACTACACAGAAGCATTCTGTGAAACTTCTTTCTGATATGAGCATTCAGCTAACAGAGTTAAACCATACTTTTGATTGAGCAGTTTTGAAACACTCTGTCTGTAGAAAATGCAACTGGACATTCGTAGCGCTAAGTGGGTAATAGTGGAAAAAAGAATATGTTCAAATATAAACTACACAGAAGCATTGTATGAAACTCCTTTCTGTTCTGTGCATTCAACTAACAGAGTTGAACCTTACTTTTGATTGAGCCGTTCTGAAACACTCTTTCTGTAGAAACTGCAATTGGACATTCTGATCGCTAAGAGGCCTATATTGGGAAAAAGAATGTCTACAAATAAAAACTACACAGAAGAATTATGTGAAACTTCTTTCTGTTCTGTTTGTTCAACTAAAAGAGTTGAACCTTAGTTTTGATTGAGCCGTTCTGAAACACTTTTTCTGTAGAAAATGCAAGTGGAGATTCGGAGCGCTAAGAGGGTAATAGTGGAAAAAGGAATGTCTCCAAATATAAACTACACAGAATCATTCGGTGAAACTTCTTTCCGATCTGTGCATTCAGCTAACAGAGTTAAACCATACTTTTGATTGAGCAGATCTGAACTCTCTTTCTGTAGAAAATGCAACTGGACATTTGGAGCGCTAAGAGAGTAGTAGTGGAAAAAGGAATATATTCAAATATAAACTACAAAGAAGCATTCTGTGAAACTTCTTTCTGATCTGAGCATTCAGCTAACAGAGTTAAACCATACTTTTGATTGAGCAGTTTTGAAACACTCTGTCTGTAGGAAATGCAACTGGACATTCGTAGCGCTAAGTGGGTAATAGTGGAAAAAAGATTATGTTCAAATATAAACTACACAGAAGCATTGTATGAAACTTATTTCTGTTCTGTGCATTCAACTAACAGAGTTGAACGTTACTTTTGATTGAGCCTTTCTGAAACACTCTTTCTGTAGAAACTGCAATTGGACATTCTGAGCGCTAAGAGGCCTATATTGGGAAAAATAATATCTTCAAATAAAAACTACACAGAAGCATTGTGTGAAACTTATTTCTGATATGTTCATTAAGCTAACAGAGTTAAACCATACTTTTGATTGCGCAGTTCTGAACACTCTTTCTGTAGAAAATGCAAGTTGACATTCGGAGCGCTAAGAGGGTAATAGTGGAAAAAGGAATATATTCAAATATAAACTACACAGTAGCATTCTGTGAAAATTCTTTCTGTTCTGTGCATTCAACTAACAGAGTTGAACGTTACTTTTGATTGAGCCGTTCTGAAACACTCTTTCTGTAGAAACTGCAATTGGACATGCTAAGCGCTAAGAGGCCTACAGTGAGAAAAAGAATATCTTCAAATAAAAACTACACAGATGCATTCTGTGAAACTTATTTCTGATCTGTAAATTCAGTTAACAGAGATAAAACATATTTTTGATTGATCAGTTATGAAACACTCCTTTGTAGAAAATGCAAGTGGAGATTCGGAGCGCTAAGAGGGTAATAGTGGAAAAAGGAATGTCTTTAAATATAAACTACACAGAATCATTCGGTGAAACTTCTTTCTGATCTGTGCATTCAGCTAACAGAGTTAAACCATACTTTTGATTGAGCAGATCTGAACACTATTTCTGTAGAAAATGCAACTGGACATTTGGAGCGCTAAGAGCGTAGTAGTGGAAAAAGGAATATATTCAAATATAAACTACACAGAAGCATTCTGTGAAACTTCTTTCTGATCTGAGCATTCAGCTAACAGAGTTAAACCATACTTTTGATTGAGCAGTTTTGAAACACTCTGTCTGTAGAAAATGCAACTGGACATTCGTAGCGCTAAGTGGGTAATAGTGGAAAAAAGAATATGTACAAATATAAACTACACAGAAGCATTGTATGAAAATTCTTTCTGTTCTGTGCATTCAACTAACAGAGTTGAACCTTACTTTTGATTGAGCCTTTCTGAAACACTCTTTCTGTAGAAACTGCAATTGGACATTCTGAGCGCTAAGAGGCCTATATTGGGAAAAAGAATGTCTACAAATAAAAACTACACAGAAGAATTGTGTGAAACTTCTTTCTGTTCTGTTTGTTCAACTAAAAGAGTTGAACCTTAGTTTTGATTGAGCCGTTCTGAAACACTCTTTCTGTAGAAAATGCAAGTGGAGATTCGGAGCGCTAAGAGGGTAATAGTGGAAAAAGGAATGTCTTCAAATATAAACTACACAGAATCATTCGGTGAAACTTCTTTCTGATCTGTGCATTCAGCTAACAGAGTTAAACCATACTTTTGATTGAGGAGATCTGAACTCTCTTTCTGTAGAAAATGCAACTGGACATTTGGAGCGCTAAGAGAGTAGTAGTGGAAAAAGAATATATTCAAATATAAACTACACAGAAGCATTCTGTGAAACTTCTTTCTGATCTGAGCATTCAGCTAACAGAGTTAAACCATACTTTTGATTGAGCAGTTTTGAAACACTCTGTCTGTAGAAAATGCAACTGGACATTCGTAGCGCTAAGTGGGTAATAGTGGAAAAAAGAATATGTTCAAATATAAACTACACAGAAGCATTGTATGAAACTTCTTTCTGTTCTGTGCATTCAACTAACAGAGTTGAACCTTACTTTTGATTGAGCCTTTCTGAAACACTCTTTCTGTAGAAACTGCAATTGGACATTCTGAGCGCTAAGAGGCCTATATTGGGAAAAATAATATCTTCAAATAAAAACTACACAGAAGCATTGTGTGAAACTTATTTCTGATATGTTCATTAAGCTAACAGAGTTAAACCATACTTTTGATTGCGCAGTTCTGAACACTCTTTCTGTAGAAAATGCAAGTGGACATTCGGAGCGCTAAGAGCGTAATAGTGGAAAAAGGAATATATTCAAATATAAACTACACAGTAGCATTCTGTGAAAATTCTTTCTGTTCTGTGCATTCAACTAACAGAGTTGAACCTTACTTTTGATTGAGCCGTTCTGAAACACTCTTTCTGTAGAAACTGCAATTGGACATGCTAAGCGCTAAGAGGTCTACATTGAGAAAAAGAATATCTTCAAATAAAAACTACACAGATGCATTCTGTGAAACTTATTTCTGATCTGTAAATTCAGTTAACAGAGATAAAACATATTTTGGATTGATCAGTTATGAAACACTCCTTTGTAGAAAATGCAAGTGGAGATTCGGAGCGCTAAGAGTGTAATAGTGGAAAAAGGAATGTCTTCAAATATAAACTACACAGAATCATTCGGTGAAACTTCTTTCTGATCTGTGCATTCAGCTAACAGAGTTAAACCATACTTTTGATTGAGCAGATCTGAACACTATTTCTGTAGAAAATGCAACTGGATATTTGGAGCGCTAAGAGCGTAGTAGTGGAAAAAGGAATATATTCAAATATAAACTACACAGAAGCATTCTGTGAAACTTCTTTCTGATCTGAGCATTCAGCTAACAGAGTTAAACCATACTTTTGATTGAGCAGTTTTGAAACACTCTGTCTGTAGAAAATGCAACTGGACAATCGTAGAGCTAAGTGGGTAATAGTGGAAAAAAGAATATGTTCAAATATAAACTACACAGAAGCATTGTATGAAACTTCTTTCTGTTCTGTGCATTCAACTAACAGAGTTGAACCTTACTTTTGATTGAGCCGTTCTGAAACACTCTTTCTGTAGAAACTGCAATTGGACATTCTGAGCGCTAAGAGGCCTATATTGGGAAAAAGAATGTCTACAAATAAAAACTACACAGAAGAATTGTGTGAAACTACTTTCTGTTCTGTTTGTTCAACTAAAAGAGTTGAACCTTAGTTTTGATTGAGCCGTTCTGAAACACTCTTTCTGTAGAAAATGCAAGTGGAGATTCGGAGCGCTAAGAGGGTAATAGTGGAAAAAGGAATGTCTCCAAATATAAACTACACAGAATCATTCTGTGAAACTTCTTTCTGATCTGTGCATTCAGCTAACAGAGTTAAACCATACTTTTGATTGAGCAGATCTGAACTCTCTTTCTGTAGAAAATGCAACTGGACATTTGGAGCGCTAAGAGAGTAGTAGTGGAAAAAGGAATATATTCAAATACAAACAACACAGAAGCATTCTGTGAAACTTCTTTCTGATCTGAGCATTCAGCTAACAGAGTTAAACCATACTTTTGATTGAGCAGTTTTGAAACACTCTGTCTGTAGAAAATGCAACTGGACATTCGTAGCGCTAAGTGGGTAATAGTGGAAAAAAGAATATGTTCAAATATAAACTACACAGAAGCATTGTATGAAACTTCTTTCTGTTCTGTGCATTCAACTAGCAGAGTTGAAACTTACTTTTGATTGAGCCTTTCTGAAACACTCTTTCTGTAGAAACTGCAATTGGACATTCTGAGCGCTAAGAGGCCTATATTGGGAAAAATAATATCTTCAAATAAAAACTACACAGAAGCATTGTGTGAAACTTATTTCTGATATGTTCATTAAGCTAACAGAGTTAAACCATACTTTTGATTGCACAGTTCTGAACACTCTTTCTGTAGAAAATGCAAGTGGACATTCGGAGCGCTAAGAGGGTAATAGTGGAAAAAGGAATATATTCAAATATAAACAACACAGTAGCATTCTGTGAAAATTCTTTCTGTTCTGTGCATTCAACTAACAGAGTTGAACCTTACTTTTGATTGAGCCGTTCTGAAACACTCTTTCTGTAGAAACTGCAATTGGACATGCTAAGCGCTAAGAGGCCTACATTTTGAAAAAGAATATCTTCAAATAAAAACTACACAGATGCATTCTGTGAAACTTATTTCTGATCTGTAAATTCAGTTAACAGAGATAAAACATATTTTTGATTGATCAGTTATGAAACACTCCTTTGTAGAAAATGCAAGTGGAGATTCGGAGCGCTAAGAGGGTAATAGTGGAAAAAGGAATGTCTTCAAATATAAACTACACAGAATCATTCGGTGAAACTTCTTTCTGATCTGTGCATTCAGCTAACAGAGTTAAACCATACTTTTGATTGAGCAGATCTGAACACTATTTCTGTAGAAAATGCAACTGGATATTTGGAGCGCTAAGAGCGTAGTAGTGGAAAAAGGAATATATTCAAATATAAACTACACAGAAGCATTCTGTGAAACTTCTTTCTGATCTGAGCATTCAGCTAACAGAGTTAAACCATACTTTTGATTGAGCAGTTTTGAAACACTCTGTCTGTAGAAAATGCAACTGGACATTCGTAGCGCTAAGTGGGTAATAGTGGAAAAAAGAATATGTACAAATATAAACTACACAGAAGCATTGTATGAAAATTCTTTCTGTTCTGTGCATTCAACTAACAGAGTTGAACCTTACTTTTGATTGAGCCTTTCTGAAACACTCTTTCTGTAGAAACTGCAATTGGACATTCTGAGCGCTAAGAGGCCTATATTGGGAAAAAGAATGTCTACAAATAAAAACTACACAGAAGAATTGTGTGAAACTTCTTTCTGTTCTGTTTGTTCAACTAAAAGAGTTGAACCTTAGTTTTGATTGAGCCGTTCTGAAACACTCTTTCTGTAGAAAATGCAAGTGGAGATTCGGAGCGCTAAGAGGGTAATAGTGGAAAAAGGAATGTCTCCAAATATAAACTACACAGAATCATTCGGTGAAACTTCTTTCTGATCTGTGCATTCAGCTAACAGAGTTAAACCATACTTTTGATTGAGGAGATCTGAACTCTCTTTCTGTAGAAAATGCAACTGGACATTTGGAGCGCCAAGAGAGTAGTAGTGGAAAAAGAATATATTCAAATATAAACTACACAGAAGCATTCTGTGAAACTTCTTTCTGATCTGAGCATTCAGCTAACAGAGTTAAACCATACTTTTGATTGAGCAGTTTTGAAACACTCTGTCTGTAGAAAATGCAACTGGACATTCGTAGCGCTAAGTGGGTAATAGTGGAAAAAAGAATATGTTCAAATATAAACTACACAGAAGCATTGTATGAAACTTCTTTCTGTTCTGTGCATTCAACTAACAGAGTTGAACCTTACTTTTGATTGAGCCTTTCTGAAACACTCTTTCTGTAGAAACTGCAATTGGACATTCTGAGCGCTAAGAGGCCTATATTGGGAAAAATAATATCTTCAAATAAAAACTACACAGAAGCATTGTGTGAAACTTATTTCTGATATGTTCATTAAGCTAACAGAGTTAAACCATACTTTTGATTGCGCAGTTCTGAACACTCTTTCTGTAGAAAATGCAAGTGGACATTCGGAGCGCTAAGAGCGTAATAGTGGAAAAAGGAATATATTCAAATATAAACTACACAGTAGCATTCTGTGAAAATTCTTTCTGTTCTGTGCATTCAACTAACAGAGTTGAACCTTACTTTTGATTGAGCCGTTCTGAAACACTCTTTCTGTAGAAACTGCAATTGGACATGCTAAGCGCTAAGAGGTCTACATTGAGAAAAAGAATATCTTCAAATAAAAACTACACAGATGCATTCTGTGAAACTTATTTCTGATCTGTAAATTCAGTTAACAGAGATAAAACATATTTTTGATTGATCAGTTATGAAACACTCCTTTGTAGAAAATGCAAGTGGAGATTCGGAGCGCTAAGAGGGTAATAGTGGAAAAAGGAATGTCTTCAAATATAAACTACACAGAATCATTCGGTGAAACTTCTTTCTGATCTGTGCATTCAGCTAACAGAGTTAAACCATACTTTTGATTGAGCAGATCTGAACACTATTTCTGTAGAAAATGCAACTGGATATTTGGAGCGCTAAGAGCGTAGTAGTGGAAAAAGGAATATATTCAAATATAAACTACACAGAAGCATTCTGTGAAACTTCTTTCTGATCTGAGCATTCAGCTAACAGAGTTAAACCATACTTTTGATTGAGCAGTTTTGAAACACTCTGTCTGTAGAAAATGCAACTGGACAATCGTAGAGCTAAGTGGGTAATAGTGGAAAAAAGAATATGTTCAAATATAAACTACACAGAAGCATTGTATGAAACTTCTTTCTGTTCTGTGCATTCAACTAACAGAGTTGAACCTTACTTTTGATTGAGCCGTTCTGAAACACTCTTTCTGTAGAAACTGCAATTGGACATTCTGAGCGCTAAGAGGCCTATATTGGGAAAAAGAATGTTTACAAATAAAAACTACACAGAAGAATTGTGTGAAACTACTTTCTCTTCTGTTTGTTCAACTAAAAGAGTTGAACCTTAGTTTTGATTGAGCCGTTCTGAAACACTCTTTCTGTAGAAAATGCAAGTGGAGATTCGGAGCGCTAAGAGGGTAATAGTGGAAAAAGGAATGTCTCCAAATATAAACTACACAGAATCATTCTGTGAAACTTCTTTCTGATCTGTGCATTCAGCTAACAGAGTTAAACCATACTTTTGATTGAGCAGATCTGAACTCTCTTTCTGTAGAAAATGCAACTGGACATTTGGAGCGCTAAGAGAGTAGTAGTGGAAAAAGGAATATATTCAAATACAAACAACACAGAAGCATTCTGTGAAACTTCTTTCTGATCTGAGCATTCAGCTAACAGAGTTAAACCATACTTTTGATTGAGCAGTTTTGAAACACTCTGTCTGTAGAAAATGCAACTGGACATTCGTAGCGCTAAGTGGGTAATAGTGGAAAAAAGAATATGTTCAAATATAAACTACACAGAAGCATTGTATGAAACTTCTTTCTGTTCTGTGCATTCAACTAGCAGAGTTGAAACTTACTTTTGATTGAGCCTTTCTGAAACACTCTTTCTGTAGAAACTGCAATTGGACATTCTGAGCGCTAAGAGGCCTATATTGGGAAAAATAATATCTTCAAATAAAAACTACACAGAAGCATTGTGTGAAACTTATTTCTGATATGTTCATTAAGCTAACAGAGTTAAACCATACTTTTGATTGCACAGTTCTGAACACTCTTTCTGTAGAAAATGCAAGTGGACATTCGGAGCGCTAAGAGGGTAATAGTGGAAAAAGGAATATATTCAAATATAAACAACACAGTAGCATTCTGTGAAAATTCTTTCTGTTCTGTGCATTCAACTAACAGAGTTGAACCTTACTTTTGATTGAGCCGTTCTGAAACACTCTTTCTGTAGAAACTGCAATTGGACATGCTAAGCGCTAAGAGGCCTACATTTTGAAAAAGAATATCTTCAAATAAAAACTACACAGATGCATTCTGTGAAACTTATTTCTGATCTGTAAATTCAGTTAACAGAGATAAAACATATTTTTGATTGATCAGTTATGAAACACTCCTTTGTAGAAAATGCAAGTGGAGATTCGGAGCGCTAAGAGGGTAATAGTGGAAAAAGGAATGTCTTCAAATATAAACTACACAGAATCATTCGGTGAAACTTCTTTCTGATCTGTGCATTCAGCTAACAGAGTTAAACCATACTTTTGATTGAGCAGATCTGAACACTATTTCTGTAGAAAATGCAACTGGATATTTGGAGCGCTAAGAGCGTAGTAGTGGAAAAAGGAATATATTCAAATATAAACTACACAGAAGCATTCTGTGAAACTTCTTTCTGATCTGAGCATTCAGCTAACAGAGTTAAACCATACTTTTGATTGAGCAGTTTTGAAACACTCTGTCTGTAGAAAATGCAACTGGACATTCGTAGCGCTAAGTGGGTAATAGTGGAAAAAAGAATATGTTCAAATATAAACTACACAGAAGCATTGTATGAAACTTCTTTCTGTTCTGTGCTTTCAACTAACAGAGATGAACCTTACTTTTGATTGAGCCGTTCTGAAACACTCTTTCTGTAGAAACTGCAATTGGACATTCTGAGCGCTAAGAGGCCTATATTGGGAAAAAGAATGTCTACAAATAAAAACTACACAGAAGAATTGTGTGAAACTTCTTTCTGTTCTGTTTGTTCAACTAAAAGAGTTGAACCTTAGTTTTGATTGAGCCATTCTGAAACACTCTTTCTGTAGAAAATGCAAGTGGAGATTCGGAGCGCTAAGAGGGTAATAGTGGAAAAAGGAATGTCTCCAAATATAAACTACACAGAATCATTCTGTGAAACTTCTTTCTGATCTGTGCATTCAGCTAACAGAGTTAAACCATACTTTTGGTTGAGCAGATCTGAACTCTCTTTCTGTAGAAAATGCAACTGGACATTTGGAGCGCTAAGAGAGTAGTAGTGGAAAAAGGAATGTATTCAAATATAAACTACACAGAGGCATTCTGTGAAACTTCTTTCTGATCTGAGCATTCAGCTAACAGAGTTAAACCATACTTTTGATTGAGCAGTTTTGAAACACTCTGTCTATAGAAAATGCAACTGGACATTCGTAGCGCTAAGTGGGTAATAGTGGATAAAAGAATATGTTCAAATATAAACTACACAGAAGCATTGTATGAAACTTCTTTCTGTTCTGTGCATTCAACTAACAGAGTTGAACCTTACTTTTGATTGAGCCTTTCTGAAACACTCTTTCTGTAGAAACTGCAATTGGACATTCTGAGCGCTAAGAGGACTATATTGGGAAAAATAATATCTTCAAATAAAAACTACAGAGAAGCATTGTGTGAAACTTATTTCTGATATGTTCATTAAGCTAACAGAGTTAAACCATACTTTTGATTGCGCAGTTCTGAACACTCTTTCTGTAGAAAATGCAAGTGGACATTCGGAGCGCTAAGAGGGTAATAGTGGAAAAAGGAATATATTCAAATATAAACTACACAGTAGCATTCTGTGAAAATACTTTCTGTTCTGTGCATTCAACTAACAGAGTTGAACCTTACTTTTGATTGAGCCGTTCTGAAACACTCTTTCTGTAGAAACTGCAATTGGACATGCTAAGCGCTAAGAGGCCTACATTGGGAAAAAGAATATCTTCAAATAAAAACTACACAGATGCATTCTGTGAAACTTATTTCTGATCTGTAAATTCAGTTAACAGAGATAAAACATATTTTTGATTGAGCAGTTATGAAACACTCTTTTTGTAGAAAATGCAAGTGGAGATTCGGAGCGCTAAGCGGGTAATAGTGGAAAAAGGAATGTCTTCAAATATAAACTACACAGAATCATTCGGTGAAACTTCTTTCTGATCTGTGCATTCAGCTAACAGAGTTAAACCATACTTTTGATTGAGCAGATCTGAACACTCTTTCTGTTGAAAATGCAACTGGACATTTGGAGCGCTAAGAACGTAGTAGTGGAAAAAGGAATATATTCAAATATGAACTACACAGAAGCATTCTGTGAAACTTCTTTCTGATATGAGCATTCAGCTAACAGAGTTAAACCATACTTTTGATTGAGCAGTTTTGAAACACTCTGTCTGTAGAAAATGCAACTGGACATTCGTAGCGCTAAGTGGGTAATAGTGGAAAAAAGAATATGTTCAAATATAAACTACACAGAAGCATTGTATGAAACTCCTTTCTGTTCTGTGCATTCAACTAACAGAGTTGAACCTTACTTTTGATTGAGCCGTTCTGAAACACTCTTTCTGTAGAAACTGCAATTGGACATTCTGAGCGCTAAGAGGCCTATATTGGGAAAAAGAATGTCTACAAATAAAAACTACACAGAAGAATTATGTGAAACTTCTTTCTGTTCTGTTTGTTCAACTAAAAGAGTTGAACCTTAGTTTTGATTGAGCCGTTCTGAAACACTTTTTCTGTAGAAAATGCAAGTGGAGATTCGGAGCGCTAAGAGGGTAATAGTGGAAAAAGGAATGTCTCCAAATATAAACTACACAGAATCATTCGGTGAAACTTCTTTCCGATCTGTGCATTCAGCTAACAGAGTTAAACCATACTTTTGATTGAGCAGATCTGAACTCTCTTTCTGTAGAAAATGCAACTGGACATTTGGAGCGCTAAGAGAGTAGTAGTGGAAAAAGGAATATATTCAAATATAAACTACACAGAAGCATTCTGTGAAACTTCTTTCTGATCTGAGCATTCAGCTAACAGAGTTAAACCATACTTTTGATTGAGCAGTTTTGAAACACTCTGTCTGTAGGAAATGCAACTGGACATTCGTAGCGCTAAGTGGGTAATAGTGGAAAAAAGATTATGTTCAAATATAAACTACACAGAAGCATTGTATGAAACTTATTTCTGTTCTGTGCATTCAACTAACAGAGTTGAACGTTACTTTTGATTGAGCCTTTCTGAAACACTCTTTCTGTAGAAACTGCAATTGGACATTCTGAGCGCTAAGAGGCCTATATTGGGAAAAATAATATCTTCAAATAAAAACTACACAGAAGCATTGTGTGAAACTTATTTCTGATATGTTCATTAAGCTAACAGAGTTAAACCATACTTTTGATTGCGCAGTTCTGAACACTCTTTCTGTAGAAAATGCAAGTGGACATTCGGAGCGCTAAGAGGGTAATAGTGGAAAAAGGAATATATTCAAATATAAACTACACAGTAGCATTCTGTGAAAATTCTTTCTGTTCTGTGCATTCAACTAACAGAGTTGAACGTTACTTTTGATTGAGCCGTTCTGAAACACTCTTTCTGTAGAAACTTCAATTGGACATGCTAAGCGCTAAGAGGCCTACATTGAGAAAAAGAATATCTTCAAATAAAAACTACACAGATGCATTCTGTGAAACTTATTTCTGATCTGTAAATTCAGTTAACAGAGGTAAAACATATTTTTGATTGATCAGTTATGAAACACTCCTTTGTAGAAAATGCAAGTGGAGATTCGGAGCGCTAAGAGGTTAATAGTGGAAAAAGGAATGTCTTTAAATATAAACTACACAGAATCATTCGGTGAAACTTCTTTCTGATCTGTGCATTCAGCTAACAGAGTTAAACCATACTTTTGATTGAGCAGATATGAACACTATTTCTGTAGAAAATGCAACTGGACATTTGGAGCGCTAAGAGCGTAGTAGTGGAAAAAGGAATATATTCAAATATAAACTACACAGAAGCATTCTGTGAAACTTCTTTCTGATCTGAGCATTCAGCTAACAGAGTTAAACCATACTTTTGATTGAGCAGTTTTGAAACACTCTGTCTGTAGAAAATGCAACTGGACATTCGTAGCGCTAAGTGGGTAATAGTGGAAAAAAGAATATGTACAAATATAAACTACACAGAAGCATTGTATGAAAATTCTTTCTGTTCTGTGCATTCAACTAACAGAGTTGAACCTTACTTTTGATTGAGCCTTTCTGAAACACTCTTTCTGTAGAAACTGCAATTGGACATTCTGAGCGCTAAGAGGCCTATATTGGGAAAAAGAATGTCTACAAATAAAAACTACACAGAAGAATTGTGTGAAACTTCTTTCTGTTCTGTTTGTTCAACTAAAAGAGTTGAACCTTAGTTTTGATTGAGCCGTTCTGAAACACTCTTTCTGTAGAAAATGCAAGTGGAGATTCGGAGCGCTAAGAGGGTAATAGTGGAAAAAGTAATGTCTCCAAATATAAACTACACAGAATCATTCGGTGAAACTTCTTTCTGATCTGTGCATTCAGCTAACAGAGTTAAACCATACTTTTGATTGAGGAGATCTGAACTCTCTTTCTGTAGAAAATGCAACTGGACATTTGGAGCGCTAAGAGAGTAGTAGTGGAAAAAGAATATATTCAAATATAAACTACACAGAAGCATTCTGTGAAACTTCTTTCTGATCTGAGCATTCAGCTAACAGAGTTAAACCATACTTTTGATTGAGCAGTTTTGAAACACTCTGTCTGTAGAAAATGCAACTGGACATTCGTAGCGCTAAGTGGGTAATAGTGGAAAAAAGAATATGTTCAAATATAAACTACACAGAAGCATTGTATGAAACTTCTTTCTGTTCTGTGCATTCAACTAACAGAGTTGAACCTTACTTTTGATTGAGCCTTTCTGAAACACTCTTTCTGTAGAAACTGCAATTGGACATTCTGAGCGCTAAGAGGCCTATATTGGGAAAAATAATATCTTCAAATAAAAACTACACAGAAGCATTGTGTGAAACTTATTTCTGATATGTTCATTAAGCTAACAGAGTTAAACCATACTTTTGATTGCGCAGTTCTGAACACTCTTTCTGTAGAAAATGCAAGTGGACATTCGGAGCGCTAAGAGCGTAATAGTGGAAAAAGGAATATATTCAAATATAAACTACACAGTAGCATTCTGTGAAAATTCTTTCTGTTCTGTGCATTCAACTAACAGAGTTGAACCTTCCTTTTGATTGAGCCGTTCTGAAACACTCTTTCTGTAGAAACTGCAATTGGACATGCTAAGCGCTAAGAGGTCTACATTGAGAAAAAGAATATCTTCAAATAAAAACTACACAGATGCATTCTGTGAAACTTATTTCTGATCTGTAAATTCAGTTAACAGAGATAAAACATATTTTTGATTGATCAGTTATGAAACACTCCTTTGTAGAAAATGCAAGTGGAGATTCGGAGCGCTAAGAGGGTAATAGTGGAAAAAGGAATGTCTTCAAATATAAACTACACAGAATCATTCGGTGAAACTTCTTTCTGATCTGTGCATTCAGCTAACAGAGTTAAACCATACTTTTGATTGAGCAGATCTGAACACTATTTCTGTAGAAAATGCAACTGGATATTTGGAGCGCTAAGAGCGTAGTAGTGGAAAAAGGAATATATTCAAATATAAACTACACAGAAGCATTCTGTGAAACTTCTTTCTGATCTGAGCATTCAGCTAACAGAGTTAAACCATACTTTTGATTGAGCAGTTTTGAAACACTCTGTCTGTAGAAAATGCAACTGGACATTCGTAGCGCTAAGTGGGTAATAGTGGAAAAAAGAATATGTACAAATATAAACTACACAGAAGCATTGTATGAAAATTCTTTCTGTTCTGTGCATTCAACTAACAGAGTTGAACCTTACTTTTGATTGAGCCTTTCTGAAACACTCTTTCTGTAGAAACTGCAATTGGACATTCTGAGCGCTAAGAGGCCTATATTGGGAAAAAGAATGTCTACAAATAAAAACTACACAGAAGAATTGTGTGAAACTTCTTTCTGTTCTGTTTGTTCAACTAAAAGAGTTGAACCTTAGTTTTGATTGAGCCGTTCTGAAACACTCTTTCTGTAGAAAATGCAAGTGGAGATTCGGAGCGCTAAGAGGGTAATAGTGGAAAAAGTAATGTCTCCAAATATAAACTACACAGAATCATTCGGTGAAACTTCTTTCTGATCTGTGCATTCAGCTAACAGAGTTAAACCATACTTTTGATTGAGGAGATCTGAACTCTCTTTCTGTAGAAAATGCAACTGGACATTTGGAGCGCTAAGAGAGTAGTAGTGGAAAAAGAATATATTCAAATATAAACTACACAGAAGCATTCTGTGAAACTTCTTTCTGATCTGAGCATTCAGCTAACAGAGTTAAACCATACTTTTGATTGAGCAGTTTTGAAACACTCTGTCTGTAGAAAATGCAACTGGACATTCGTAGCGCTAAGTGGGTAATAGTGGAAAAAAGAATATGTTCAAATATAAACTACACAGAAGCATTGTATGAAACTTCTTTCTGTTCTGTGCATTCAACTAACAGAGTTGAACCTTACTTTTGATTGAGCCTTTCTGAAACACTCTTTCTGTAGAAACTGCAATTGGACATTCTGAGCGCTAAGAGGCCTATATTGGGAAAAATAATATCTTCAAATAAAAACTACACAGAAGCATTGTGTGAAACTTATTTCTGATATGTTCATTAAGCTAACAGAGTTAAACCATACTTTTGATTGCGCAGTTCTGAACACTCTTTCTGTAGAAAATGCAAGTGGACATTCGGAGCGCTAAGAGCGTAATAGTGGAAAAAGGAATATATTCAAATATAAACTACACAGTAGCATTCTGTGAAAATTCTTTCTGTTCTGTGCATTCAACTAACAGAGTTGAACCTTCCTTTTGATTGAGCCGTTCTGAAACACTCTTTCTGTAGAAACTGCAATTGGACATGCTAAGCGCTAAGAGGTCTACATTGAGAAAAAGAATATCTTCAAATAAAAACTACACAGATGCATTCTGTGAAACTTATTTCTGATCTGTAAATTCAGTTAACAGAGATAAAACATATTTTTGATTGATCAGTTATGAAACACTCCTTTGTAGAAAATGCAAGTGGAGATTCGGAGCGCTAAGAGGGTAATAGTGGAAAAAGGAATGTCTTCAAATATAAACTACACAGAATCATTCGGTGAAACTTCTTTCTGATCTGTGCATTCAGCTAACAGAGTTAAACCATACTTTTGATTGAGCAGATCTGAACACTATTTCTGTAGAAAATGCAACTGGATATTTGGAGCGCTAAGAGCGTAGTAGTGGAAAAAGGAATATATTCAAATATAAACTACACAGAAGCATTCTGTGAAACTTCTTTCTGATCTGAGCATTCAGCTAACAGAGTTAAACCATACTTTTGATTGAGCAGTTTTGAAACACTCTGTCTGTAGAAAATGCAACTGGACAATCGTAGAGCTAAGTGGGTAATAGTGGAAAAAAGAATATGTTCAAATATAAACTACACAGAAGCATTGTATGAAACTTCTTTCTGTTCTGTGCATTCAACTAACAGAGTTGAACCTTACTTTTGATTGAGCCGTTCTGAAACACTCTTTCTGTAGAAACTGCAATTGGACATTCTGAGCGCTAAGAGGCCTATATTGGGAAAAAGAATGTCTACAAATAAAAACTACACAGAAGAATTGTGTGAAACTACTTTCTGTTCTGTTTGTTCAACTAAAAGAGTTGAACCTTAGTTTTGATTGAGCCGTTCTGAAACACTCTTTCTGTAGAAAATGCAAGTGGAGATTCGGAGCGCTAAGAGGGTAATAGTGGAAAAAGGAATGTCTCCAAATATAAACTACACAGAATCATTCGGTGAAACTTCTTTCTGATCTGTGCATTCAGCTAACAGAGTTAAACCATACTTTTGATTGAGCAGATCTGAACACTCTTTCTGTAGAAAACGCAACTGGACATTTCGAGCGCTAAGAGCGTAGTAGTGAAAAAAGGAATATATTCAAATATAAACTACACAGAAGCATTCTGTGAAACTTCTTTCTGATCTGAGCATTCAGCTAACAGAGTTAAACCATACTTTTGATTGAGCAGTTTTGAAACACTCTGTCTTTAGAAAATGCAACTGGACATTCGTAGCGCTAAGTGGGTAATAGTGGAAAAAAGAGTATGTTCAAATATAAACTACACAGAAGCATTGTATGAAACTTCTTTCTGTTCTGTGCATTCAACTAACAGAGTTGAACCTTACTTTTGATTGAGCCTTTCTGAAACACTCTTTCTGTAGAAACTGCAATTGGACATTCTGAGCGCTAAGAGGCCTCTATTGGGAAAAATAATATCTTCAAATAAAAACTACACAGAAGCATTGTGTGAAACTTATTTCTGATATGTTCATTAAGCAAACAGAGTTAAACCATACTTTTGATTGCGCAGTTCTGAACACTCTTTCTGTAGAAAATGCAAGTGGACATTCGGAGCGCTAAGAGGGTAATAATGGAAAAAGGAATATATTCAAATATAAACTACACAGTAGCATTCTGTGAAAATTCTTTCTGTTCTGTGCATTCAACTAACAGAGTTGAACCTTACTTTTGATTGAGCCGTTCTGAAACACTCTTTCTGTAGAAACTGCAATTGGACATGCTAAGCTCTAAGAGGCCTACATTTTGAAAAAGAATATCTTCAAATAAAAACTACACAGATGCATTCTGTGAAACTTATTTCTGATCTGTAAATTCAGTTAACAGAGATAAAACATATTTTTGATTGAGCAGTTATGAAACACTCTTTTGTAGAAAATGCAAGTGGAGATTCGGAGCGCTAAGAGGGTAATAGTGGAAAAAGGAATGTCTTCAAATATAAACTACACAGAATCATTCGGTGAAACTTCTTTCTGATCTGTGCATTCAGCTAACAGAGTTAAACCATACTTTTGATTGAGCAGATCTGAACACTCTTTCTGTAGAAAATGCAACTGGACATTTGGAGCGCTAAGAGCGTAGTAGTGGAAAAAGGAATATATTCAAATATAAACTACACAGAAGCATTCTGTGAAACTTCTTTCTGATCTGAGCATTCAGCTAACAGAGTTAAACCATACTTTTGATTGAGCAGTTTTGAAACACTCTGTCTGTAGAAAATGCAAGTGGACATTCGTAGCGCTAAGTGGGTAATAGTGGAAAAAAGAATATGTTCAAATATAAACTACACAGAAGCATTGTATGAAACTTCTTTCTGTTCTGTGCATTCAACTAACAGAGTTGAACCTTACTTTTGATTGAGCCGTTCTGAAACACTCTTTCTGTAGAAACTGCAATTGGACATTCTGAGCGCTAAGAGGCCTATATTGGGAAAAAGAGTGTCTACAAATAAAAACTACACAGAAGAATTGTGTGAAACTTCTTTCTGTTCTGTTTGTTCAACTAAAAGAGTTGAACCTTAGTTTTGATTGAGCCGTTCTGAAACACTCTTTCTGTAGAAAATGCAAGTGGAGATTCGGAGCGCTAAGAGGGTAATAGTGGAAAAAGGAATGTCTTCCAATATAAACTACACAGAATCATTCTGTGAAACTTCTTTCTGATCTGTGCATTCAGCTAACAGAGTTAAACCATACTTTTGATTGAGCAGATCTGAACACTCTTTCTGTAGAAAATGCAACTGGACATTTGGAGCGCTAAGAGAGTAGTAGTGGAAAAAGGAATATATTCAAATATAAACTACACAGAAGGATTCTGTGAAACTTCTTTCTGATCTGAGCATTCAGCTAACAGAGTTAAACCATACTTTTGATTGAGCAGTTTTGAAACACTCTGTCTGTAAAAAATGCAACTGGACATTCGTAGCGCTAAGTGGGTAATTGTGGAAAAAAGAATATGTTCAAATATAAACTACAAAGAAGCAGTGTATAAAACTTCTTTCTGTTCTGTGCATTCAACTAACACAGTTGAACCTTACATTTGATTGAGCCTTTCTGAAACACTCTTTCTGTAGAAACTGCAATTCGACATTCTGAGCGCTAAGAGGCCTATATTGGGAAAAATAATATCTTCAAATAAAAACTACACAGAAGCATTGTGTTAAACTTATTTCTGATATGTTCATTAAGCTAACAGAGTTAAACCATACTTTTGATTGCGCAGTTCTGAACACTCTTTCTGTAGAAAATGCAAGTGGACATTCGGAGCGCTAAGAGGGTAATAGTGGAAAAAGGAATATATTCAAATATAAACTACACAGTAGCATTCTATGAAAATTCTTTCTGTTCTGTGCATTCAACTAACAGAGTTGAACCTTACTTTTGATTGAGCCGTTCTGAAACACTCTTTCTGTAGAAACTGCAATTGGACATGCTAAGCGCTAAGAGGTCTACATTGAGAAAAAGAATATCTTCAAATAAAAACTACACAGATGCATTCTGTGAAACTTATTTCTGATCTGTAAATTCAGTTAACAGAGATAAAACATATTTTTGATTGATCAGTTATGAAACACTCCTTTGTAGAAAATGCAAGTGGAGATTCGGAGCGCTAAGAGGGTAATAGTGGAAAAAGGAATGTCTTCAAATATAAACTACACAGAATCATTCGGTGAAACTTCTTTCTGATCTGTGCATTCAGCTAACAGAGTTAAACCATACTTTTGATTGAGCAGATCTGAACACTATTTCTGTAGAAAATGCAACTGGATATTTGGAGCGCTAAGAGCGTAGTAGTGGAAAAAGGAATATATTCAAATATAAACTACACAGAAGCATTCTGTGAAACTTCTTTCTGATCTGAGCATTCAGCTAACAGAGTTAAACCATACTTTTGATTGAGCAGTTTTGAAACACTCTGTCTGTAGAAAATGCAACTGGACAATCGTAGAGCTAAGTGGGTAATAGTGGAAAAAAGAATATGTTCAAATATAAACTACACAGAAGCATTGTATGAAACTTCTTTCTGTTCTGTGCATTCAACTAACAGAGTTGAACCTTACTTTTGATTGAGCCGTTCTGAAACACTCTTTCTGTAGAAACTGCAATTGGACATTCTGAGCGCTAAGAGGCCTATATTGGGAAAAAGAATGTCTACAAATAAAAACTACACAGAAGAATTGTGTGAAACTACTTTCTGTTCTGTTTGTTCAACTAAAAGAGTTGAACCTTAGTTTTGATTGAGCCGTTCTGAAACACTCTTTCTGTAGAAAATGCAAGTGGAGATTCGGAGCGCTAAGAGGGTAATAGTGGAAAAAGGAATGTCTCCAAATATAAACTACACAGAATCATTCGGTGAAACTTCTTTCTGATCTGTGCATTCAGCTAACAGAGTTAAACCATACTTTTGATTGAGCAGATCTGAACACTCTTTCTGTAGAAAACGCAACTGGACATTTCGAGCGCTAAGAGCGTAGTAGTGAAAAAAGGAATATATTCAAATATAAACTACACAGAAGCATTCTGTGAAACTTCTTTCTGATCTGAGCATTCAGCTAACAGAGTTAAACCATACTTTTGATTGAGCAGTTTTGAAACACTCTGTCTTTAGAAAATGCAACTGGACATTCGTAGCGCTAAGTGGGTAATAGTGGAAAAAAGAGTATGTTCAAATATAAACTACACAGAAGCATTGTATGAAACTTCTTTCTGTTCTGTGCATTCAACTAACAGAGTTGAACCTTACTTTTGATTGAGCCTTTCTGAAACACTCTTTCTGTAGAAACTGCAATTGGACATTCTGAGCGCTAAGAGGCCTCTATTGGGAAAAATAATATCTTCAAATAAAAACTACACAGAAGCATTGTGTGAAACTTATTTCTGATATGTTCATTAAGCAAACAGAGTTAAACCATACTTTTGATTGCGCAGTTCTGAACACTCTTTCTGTAGAAAATGCAAGTGGACATTCGGAGCGCTAAGAGGGTAATAATGGAAAAAGGAATATATTCAAATATAAACTACACAGTAGCATTCTGTGAAAATTCTTTCTGTTCTGTGCATTCAACTAACAGAGTTGAACCTTACTTTTGATTGAGCCGTTCTGAAACACTCTTTCTGTAGAAACTGCAATTGGACATGCTAAGCTCTAAGAGGCCTACATTTTGAAAAAGAATATCTTCAAATAAAAACTACACAGATGCATTCTGTGAAACTTATTTCTGATCTGTAAATTCAGTTAACAGAGATAAAACATATTTTTGATTGAGCAGTTATGAAACACTCTTTTGTAGAAAATGCAAGTGGAGATTCGGAGCGCTAAGAGGGTAATAGTGGAAAAAGGAATGTCTTCAAATATAAACTACACAGAATCATTCGGTGAAACTTCTTTCTGATCTGTGCATTCAGCTAACAGAGTTAAACCATACTTTTGATTGAGCAGATCTGAACACTCTTTCTGTAGAAAATGCAACTGGACATTTGGAGCGCTAAGAGCGTAGTAGTGGAAAAAGGAATATATTCAAATATAAACTACACAGAAGCATTCTGTGAAACTTCTTTCTGATCTGAGCATTCAGCTAACAGAGTTAAACCATACTTTTGATTGAGCAGTTTTGAAACACTCTGTCTGTAGAAAATGCAAGTGGACATTCGTAGCGCTAAGTGGGTAATAGTGGAAAAAAGAATATGTTCAAATATAAACTACACAGAAGCATTGTATGAAACTTCTTTCTGTTCTGTGCATTCAACTAACAGAGTTGAACCTTACTTTTGATTGAGCCGTTCTGAAACACTCTTTCTGTAGAAACTGCAATTGGACATTCTGAGCGCTAAGAGGCCTATATTGGGAAAAAGAGTGTCTACAAATAAAAACTACACAGAAGAATTGTGTGAAACTTCTTTCTGTTCTGTTTGTTCAACTAAAAGAGTTGAACCTTAGTTTTGATTGAGCCGTTCTGAAACACTCTTTCTGTAGAAAATGCAAGTGGAGATTCGGAGCGCTAAGAGGGTAATAGTGGAAAAAGGAATGTCTTCCAATATAAACTACACAGAATCATTCTGTGAAACTTCTTTCTGATCTGTGCATTCAGCTAACAGAGTTAAACCATACTTTTGATTGAGCAGATCTGAACACTCTTTCTGTAGAAAATGCAACTGGACATTTGGAGCGCTAAGAGAGTAGTAGTGGAAAAAGGAATATATTCAAATATAAACTACACAGAAGGATTCTGTGAAACTTCTTTCTGATCTGAGCATTCAGCTAACAGAGTTAAACCATACTTTTGATTGAGCAGTTTTGAAACACTCTGTCTGTAAAAAATGCAACTGGACATTCGTAGCGCTAAGTGGGTAATTGTGGAAAAAAGAATATGTTCAAATATAAACTACAAAGAAGCAGTGTATAAAACTTCTTTCTGTTCTGTGCATTCAACTAACACAGTTGAACCTTACATTTGATTGAGCCTTTCTGAAACACTCTTTCTGTAGAAACTGCAATTCGACATTCTGAGCGCTAAGAGGCCTATATTGGGAAAAATAATATCTTCAAATAAAAACTACACAGAAGCATTGTGTTAAACTTATTTCTGATATGTTCATTAAGCTAACAGAGTTAAACCATACTTTTGATTGCGCAGTTCTGAACACTCTTTCTGTAGAAAATGCAAGTGGACATTCGGAGCGCTAAGAGGGTAATAGTGGAAAAAGGAATATATTCAAATATAAACTACACAGTAGCATTCTATGAAAATTCTTTCTGTTCTGTGCATTCAACTAACAGAGTTGAACCTTACTTTTGATTGAGCCGTTCTGAAACACTCTTTCTGTAGAAACTGCAATTGGACATGCTAAGCGCTAAGAGGTCTACATTGAGAAAAAGAATATCTTCAAATAAAAACTACACAGATGCATTCTGTGAAACTTATTTCTGATCTGTAAATTCAGTTAACAGAGATAAAACATATTTTTGATTGAGCAGTTATGAAACACTCTTTTTGTAGAAAATGCAAGTGGAGATTCGGAGCGCTAAGAGGGTAATAGGGGAAAAAGGAATGTCTTCAAATATAAACTACACAGAATCATTCTGTGAAACTTCTTTCTGATCTGTGCATTCAGCTAACAGAGTTAAACCATACTTTTGATTGAGCAGATCTGAACACTCTTTCTGTAGAAAATGCAACTGGACATTTGGAGCGCTAAGAGCCTAGTAGTGGAAAAAGGAATATATTCAAATATAAACTACACAGAAGCATTCTGTGAAACTTCTTTCTGATATGAGCATTCAGCTAACAGAATTAAACCATACTTTTGATTGAGCAGTTTTGAAACACTCTGTCTGTAGAAAATGCAACTGGACATTCGTAGCGCTAAGTGGGTAATAGTGGAAAAAAGAATATGTTCAAATATAAACTACACAGAAGCATTGTATGAAACTTCTTTCTGTTCTGTGCATTCAACTAACAGAGTTGAACCTTACTTTTGATTGAGCCGTTCTGAAACACTTTTTCTGTAGAAACTGCAATTGGACATTCTGAGCGCTAAGAGGCCTATATTGGGAAAAAGAATGTCTACAAATAAAAACTACACAGAAGAATTGTGTGAAACTTCTTTCTGTTCTGTTTGTTCAACTAAAAGAGTTGAACCTTAGTTTTGATTGAGCCATTCTGAAACACTCTTTCTGTAGAAAATGCAAGTGGAGATTCGGAGCGCTAAGAGGGTAATAGTGGAAAAAGGAATGTCTCCAAATATAAACTACACAGAATCATTCGCTGAAACTTCTTTCTGATCTTTGCATTCAGCTAACAGAGTTAAACCATACTTTTGGTTGAGCAGATCTGAACTCTCTTTCTGTAGAAAATGCAACTGGACATTTGGAGCGCTAAGAGAGTAGTAGTGGAAAAAGGAATGTATTCAAATATAAACTACACAGAAGCATTCTGTGAAACTTCTTTCTGATCTGAGCATTCAGCTAACAGAGTTAAACCATACTTTTGATTGAGCAGTTTTGAAACACTCTGTCTGTAGAAAATGCAACTGGACATTCGTAGCGCTAAGTGGGTAATAGTGGAAAAAAGAATATGTTCAAATATAAACTACACAGAAGCATTGTATGAAACTTCTTTCTGTTCTGTGCATTCAACTAACAGAGTTGAACCTTACTTTTGATTGAGCCTTTCTGAAACACTCTTTCTGTAGAAATTGCAATTGGACATTCTGAGCGCTAAGAGGCCTATATTGGGAAAAATAATATCTTCAAATAAAAACTACACAGAAGCATTGTGTGAAACTTATTTCTGATATGTTCATTAAGCTAACAGAGTTAAACCATACTTTTGATTGCGCAGTTCTGAACACTCTTTCTGTAGAAAATGCAAGTGGACATTCGGAGCGCTAAGAGGGTAATAGTGGAAAAAGGAATATATTCAAATATAAACTACACAGTAGCATTCTGTGAAAATTCTTTCTGTTCTGTGCATTCAACTAACAGAGTTGAACCTTACTTTTGATTGAGCCGTTCTGAAACACTCTTTCTGTAGAAACTGCAATTGGACATGCTAAGCGCTAAGAGGCCTACATTGGGAAAAAGAATATCTTCAAATAAAAACTACACAGATGCATTCTGTGAAACTTATTTCTGATCTGTAAATTCAGTTAACAGAGATAAAACATATTTTTGATTGAGCAGTTATGAAACACTCTTTTTGTAGAAAATGCAAGTGGAGATTCGGAGCGCTAAGAGGGTAATAGGGGAAAAAGGAATGTCTTCAAATATAAACTACACAGAATCATTCTGTGAAACTTCTTTCTGATCTGTGCATTCAGCTAACAGAGTTAAACCATACTTTTGATTGAGCAGATCTGAACACTCTTTCTGTAGAAAATGCAACTGGACATTTGGAGCGCTAAGAGCGTAGTAGTGGAAAAAGGAATATATTCAAATATAAACTACACAGAAGCATTCTGTGAAACTTCTTTCTGATATGAGCATTCAGCTAACAGAATTAAACAATACTTTTGATTGAGCAGTTTTGAAACACTCTGTCTGTAGAAAATGCAACTGGACATTCGTAGCGCTAAGTGGGTAATAGTGGAAAAAAGATTATGTTCAAATATAAACTACACAGAAGCATTGTATGAAACTTCTTTCTGTTCTGTGCATTCAACTAACAGAGTTGAACCTTACTTTTGATTGAGCCGTTCTGAAACACTCTTTCTGTAGAAACTGCAATTGGACATTCTGAGCGCTAAGAGGCCTATATTGGGAAAAAGAATGTCTACAAATAAAAACTACACAGAAGAATTGTGTGAAACTTCTTTCTGTTCTGTTTGTTCAACTAAAAGACTTGAACCTTAGTTTTGATTGAGCCGTTCTGAAACACTCTTTCTGTAGAAAATGCAAGTGGAGATTCGGAGCGCTAAGAGGGTAATAGTGGAAAAAGGAATGTCTCCAAATATAAACTACACAGAATCATTCGGTGAAACTTCTTTCTGATCTGTGCATTCAGCTAACACAGTTAAACCATACATTTGATTGAGCAGATCTGAACTCTCTTTCTGTAGAAAATGCAACTCGACATTTGGAGTGCTAAGAGAGTAGTAGTGGAAAAAGGAATATATTCAAATATAAACTACACAGAAGCATTCTGTGAAACTTCTTTCTGATCTGAGCATTCAGCTAACAGAGTTAAACCATACTTTTGATTGAGCAGTTTTGAAACACTCTGTATGTAGAAAATGCAACTGGACATTCGTAGCGCTAAGTGGGTAATAGTGGAAAAAAGAATATGTTCAAATATAAACTACACAAAAGCATTGTATGAAACTTCTTTCTGTTCTGTGCATTCAACTAACAGAGTTGAACCTTACTTTTGATTGAGCCTTTCTGAAACACTCTTTCTGTAGAAACTGCAATTGGACATTCTGAGCGCTAAGAGGCCTCTATTGGGAAAAATAATATCTTCAAATAAAAACTACACAGAAGCATTGTGTGAAACTTATTTCTGATATGTTCATTAAGCTAACAGAGTTAAACCATACTTTTGATTGCGCAGTTCTGAACACTCTTTCTGTAGAAAATGCAAGTGTACATTCGGAGCGCTAAGAGGGTAATAGTGGAAAAAGGAATATATTCAAATATAAACTACACAGTAGCATTCTGTGAAAATTCTTTCTGTTCTGTGCATTCAACTAACAGAGTGGAACCTTACTTTTGATTGAGCCGTTCTGAAACACTCTTTCTGTAGAAACTGCAATTGGACATGCTAAGCGCTAAGAGGCCTACATTGGGAAAAAGAATATCTTCAAATAAAAACTACACAGATGCATTCTGTGAAACTTATTTCTGATCTGTAAATTCAGTTAACAGAGATAAAACATATTTTTGATTGAGCAGTTATGAAACACTCTTTTTGTAGAAAATGCAAGTGGAGATTCGGAGCGCTAAGAGGATAATAGTGGAAAAAGGAATGTCTTCAAATATAAACTACACAGAATCATTCGGTGAAACTTCTTTCTGATCTGTGCATTCAGCTAACAGAGTTAAACCATACCTTTGATTGAGCAGATCTGAACACTCTTTCTGTAGATAATGCAACTGGACATTTGGAGCGCTAAGAGCGTATTAGTGGAAAAAGGAATATATTCAAATATAAACTACACAGAAGCATTCTGTGAAACTTCTTTCTGATCTGAGCATTCAGCTAACAGAGTTAAACCATACTTTTGATTGAGCAGTTTTGAAACACTCTGTCTGTAGAAAATGCAACTGGACATTAGTAGCGCTAAGTGGGTAATAGTGGAAAAAAGAATATGTTCAAATATGAACTACACAGAAGCATTGTATGAAACTTCTTTCTGTTCTGTGCATTCAACTAACAGAGTTGAACCTTACTTTTGATTGAGCCTTTCTGAAACACTCTTTCTGTAGAATATGCAATTGGACATTCTGTGCGTTAAGAGGCCTCTATTGGGAAAAATAATATCTTTAAATAAAAACTACACAGAAGCATTGTGTGAAACTTATTTCTGATATGTTCATTAAGCTAACAGAGTTAAACC
The DNA here is from genome assembly GCF_028878055.3 of Symphalangus syndactylus. Taxonomy (NCBI): domain Eukaryota; kingdom Metazoa; phylum Chordata; class Mammalia; order Primates; family Hylobatidae; genus Symphalangus; species Symphalangus syndactylus. The sequence continues at coordinate 12,457,619 of NC_072447.2, read as the reverse complement.
ATACTTTTGATTGCGCAGTTCTGAACACTCTTTCTGTAGAAAATGCAAGTGGACATTCGGAGCGCTAAGAGGGTAATAGTGGAAAAAGGAATATATTCAAATATAAACTACACAGTAGCATTCTGTGAAAATTCTTTCTGTTCTGTGCATTCAACTAACAGAGTTGAACCTTACTTTTGATTGAGCCGTTCTGAAACACTCTTTCTGTAGAAACTGCAATTGGACATTCTGAGCGCTAAGAGGCCTATATTGGGAAAAAGAATGTCTACAAATAAAAACTACACAGAAGAATTGTGTGAAACTTCTTTCTGTTCTGTTTGTTCAACTAAAAGAGTTGAACCTTAGTCTTGATTGAGCCGTTCTGAAACACTCTTTCTGTAGAAAATGCAAGTGGAGATTCGGAGCGCTAAGAGGGTAATACTGGAAAAAGGAATGTCTCCAAATATAAACTACACAGAATCATTCTGTGAGACTTCTTTCAGATCTGTGCATTCAGCTAACAGAGTTAAACCATACTTTTGATTGAGCAGATCTGAACACTCTTTCTGTAGAAAATGCAACTGGACATTTAGAGCGCTAAGAGAGTAGTAGTGGAAAAAGGAATATATTCAAATATAAACTACACAGAAGCATTCTGTGAAACTTCTTTCTGAACTGAGCATTCAGCTAACAGAGTTAAACCATACTTTTGATTGAGCAGTTTTGAAACACTCTGTCTGTAGAAAATGCAACTGGACATTCGTAGCGCTAAGTGGGTAATAGTGGAAAAAAGAATATGTTCAAATATAAACTACACAGAAGCATTGTATGAAACTTCTTTCTGTTCTGTGCATTCAACTAACAGAGTTGAACCTTACTTTTGATTGAGCCTTTCTGAAACACTCTTTCTGTAGAAACTGCAATTGTACATTCTGAGCGCTAAGAGGCCTATATTGGGAAAAATAATATCTTCAAATAAAAACTACACAGAAGCATTGTGTGAAACTTATTTCTGATATGTTCATTAAGCTAACAGAGTTAAACCATACTTTTGATTGCGCAGTTCTGAACACTCTTTCTGTAGAAAATGCAAGTGGACATTCGGAGCGCTAAGAGGGTAATAGTGGAAAAAGGAATATATTCAAATATAAACTACACAGTAGCATTCTGTGAAAACTCTTTCTGTTCTGTGCATTCAGCTAACAGAGTTGAACCTTACTTTGATTGAGCCGTTCTGAAACACTCTTTCTGTAGAAACTGCAATTGGACATGCTAAGCGCTAAGAGGCCTACATTGGGAAAAAGAATATCTTCAAATAAAAACTACACAGATGCATTCTGTGAAACTTATTTCTGATCTGTAAATTCAGTTAACAGAGATAAAACATATTTTTGATTGAGCAGTTATGAAACACTCTTTTTGTAGAAAATGCAAGTGGAGATTCGGAGCGCTAAGAGGGTAATAGTGGAAAAAGGAATGTCTTCAAATATAAACTACACAGAATCATTCGTGAAACTTCTTTCTGATCTGTGCATTCAGCTAACAGAGTTAAACCGTACTTTTGATTGAGCAGATCTGAACACTCTTTATGTTGAAAATTCAACTGGACATTTGGAGCGCTAAGCGCGTATTAGTGGAAAAAGGAATATATTCAAATATAAACTACACAGAAGCATTCTGTGAAACTTCTTTCTGATCTGAGCATTCAGCTAACAGAGTTAAACCATAATTTTGATTGAGCAGTTTTGAAACACTCTGTCTGTAGAAAATGCAACTGGACATTCGTAGCGCTAAGTGGGTAAGAGTGGAAAAAAGAATATGTTCAAATATAAACTACACAGAAGCATTGTATGAAACTTCTTTCTGTTCTGTGCATTCAACTAACAGAGTTGAACCTTACTTTTGATTGAGCCGTTCTGAAACACTCTTTCTGTAGAAACTGCAATTGGACATTCTGAGCGCTAAGAGGCCTATATTGGGAAAAAGAATGTCTACAAATAAAAACTACACAGAAGAATTGTGTGAAACTTCTTTCTGTTCTGTTTGTTCAACTAAAAGAGTTGAACCTTAGTTTTGATTGAGCCGTTCTGAAACACTCTTTCTGTAGAAAATGCAAGTGGAGATTCGGAGCGCTAAGAGGGTAATAGTGGAAAAAGGAATGTCTCCAAATATAAACTACACAGAATCATTCTGTGAAACTTCTTTCTGTTCTGTGCATTCAGCTAACAGAGTTAAACCATACTTTGGTTGAGCAGATCTGAACACTCTTTCTGTAGAAAATGCAACTGGACATTTGGAGCGCTAAGAGAGTAGTAGTGGAAAAAGGAATATATTCAAATATAAACTACACAGAAGCATTCTGTGAAACTTCTTTCTGATCTGAGCATTCAGCTTACAGAGTTAAACCATACTTTTGATTGAGCAGTTTTGAAACACTCTGTCTGTAGAAAATGCAACTGGACATTCGTAGCGCTAAGTGGGTAATAGTGGAAAAAAGAATATGTTCAAATATAAACTACACAGAAGCATTGTATGAAACTTCTTTCTGTTCTTTGCATTCAACTAACAGAGTTGAACCTTACTTTTGATTGAGCCTTTCTGAAACACTCTTTCTGTAGAAACTGCAATTGGACATTCTGAGCGCTAAGAGGCCTCTATTGGGAAAAATAATATCTTCAAATAAAAACTACACAGAAGCATTGTGTGAAACTTATTTCTGATATGTTCATTAAGCTAACAGAGTTAAACCATACTTTTGATTGCGCAGTTCTGAACACTCTTTCTGTAGAAAATGCAAGTGGACATTCGGAGCGCTAAGAGGGTAATAGTGGAAAAAGGAATATATTCAAATATAAACTACACAGTAGCATTCTGTGAAAATTCTTTCTGTTCTGTGCATTCAACTAACAGAGTTGAACCTTACTTTTGATTGAGCCGTTCTGAAACACTCTTTCTGTAGAAACTGCAATTGGACATGCTAAGCGCTAAGAGGCCTACATTGGGAAAAAGAATATCTTCAAATAAAAACTACACAGATGCATTCTGTGAAACTTATTTCTGATCTGTAAATTCAGTTAACAGAGATAAAACATATTTTTGATTGAGCAGTTATGAAACACTCTTTTTGTAGAAAATGCAAGTGGAGATTCGGAGCGCTAAGAGGGTAATAGTGGAAAAAGGAATGTCTTCAAATATAAACTACACAGAATCATTCGTGAAACTTCTTTCTGATCTGTGCATTCAGCTAACAGAGTTAAACCGTACTATTGATTGAGCAGATCTGAACACTCTTTCTGTTGAAAATTCAACTGGACATTTGGAGCGCTAAGCGCGCATTAGTGGAAAAAGGAATATATTCAAATATAAACTACACAGAAGCATTCTGTGAAACTTCTTTCTGATCTGAGCATTCAGCTAACAGAGTTAAACCATACTTTTGATTGAGCAGTTTTGAAACACTCTGTCTGTAGAAAATGCAACTGGACATTCGTAGCGCTAAGTGGGTAATAGTGGAAAAAAGAATATGTTCAAATATAAACTACACAGAAGCATTGTATGAAACTTCTTTCTGTTCTGTGCATTCAACTAACAGAGTTGAACCTTACTTTTGATTGAGCCGTTCTGAAACACTCTTTCTGTAGAAACTGCAATTGGACATTCTGAGCGCTAAGAGGCCTATATTGGGAAAAAGAATGTCTACAAATAAAAACTACACAGAAGAATTGTGTGAAACATCTTTCTGTTCTGTTTGTTCAACTAAAAGAGTTGAACCTTAGTTTTGATTGAGCCGTTCTGAAACACTCTTTCTGTAGAAAATGCAAGTGGAGATTCGGAGCGCTAAGAGGGTAATAGTGGAAAAAGGAATGTCTCCAAATATAAACTACACAGAATCATTCTGTGAAACTTCTTTCTGTTCTGTGCATTCAGCTAACAGAGTTAAAACATACTTTTGATTGAGCAGATCTGAACACTCTTTCTGTAGAAAATGCAACTGGACATTTGGAGCGCTAAGAGAGTAGTAGTGGAAAAAGGAATATATTCAAATATAAACTACACAGAAGCATTCTGTGAAACTTCTTTCTGATCTGAGCATTCAGCTAACAGAGTTAAACCATACTTTTGATTGAGCAGTTTTGAAACACTCTGTCTGTAGAAAATGCAACTGGACATTCGTAGCGCTAAGTGGGTAATAGTGGAAAAAAGAATATGTTCAAATATAAACTACACAGAAGCATTGTATGAAACTTCTTTCTGTTCTGTGCATTCAACTAACAGAGTTGAACCTTACTTTTGATTGAGCCTTTCTGAAACACTCTTTCTGTAGAAACTGCAATTGGACATTCTGAGCGCTAAGAGGCCTATATTGGGAAAAATAATATCTTCAAATAAAAACTACACAGAAGCATTGTGTGAAACTTATTTCTGATATGTTCATTAAGCTAACAGAGTTAAACCATACTTTTGATTGCGCAGTTCTGAACACTCTTTCTGTAGAAAATGCAAGTGGACATTCGGAGCGCTAAGAGGGTAATAGTGGAAAAAGGAATATATTCAAATATAAACTACACAGTAGCATTCTGTGAAAACTCTTTCTGTTCTGTGCATTCAGCTAACAGAGTTGAACCTTACTTTGATTGAGCCGTTCTGAAACACTCTTTCTGGAGAAACTGCAATTGGACATGCTAAGCGCTAAGAGGCCTACATTGGGAAAAAGAATATCTTCAAATAAAAACTACACAGATGCATTCTGTGAAACTTATTTCTGATCTGTAAATTCAGTTAACAGAGATAAAACATATTTTTGATTGAGCAGTTATGAAACACTCTTTTTGTAGAAAATGCAAGTGGAGATTCGGAGCGCTAAGAGGGTAATAGTGGAAAAAGGAATGTCTTCAAATATAAACTACACAGAATCATTCGTGAAACTTCTTTCTGATCTGTGCATTCAGCTAACAGAGTTAAACCGTACTTTTGATTGAGCAGATCTGAACACTCTTTCTGTTGAAAATTCAACTGGACATTTGGAGCGCTAAGCGCGTATTAGTGGAAAAAGGAATATATTCAAATATAAACTACACAGAAGCATTCTGTGAAACTTCTTTCTGATCTGAGCATTCAGCTAACACAGTTAAACCATACTTTTGATTGAGCAGTTTTGAAACACTCTGTCTGTAGAAAATGCAACTGGACATTCGTAGCGCTAAGTGGGAAATAGTGGAAAAAAGAATATGTTCAAATATAAACTACACAGAAGCATTGTATGAAACTTCTTTCTGTTCTGTGCATTCAACTAACAGAGTTGAACCTTACTTTTGATTGAGCCGTTCTGAAACACTCTTTCTGTAGAAACTGCAATTGGACATTCTGAGCGCTAAGAGGCCTATATTGGGAAAAAGAATGTCTACAAATAAAAACTACACAGAAGAATTGTGTGAAACTTCTTTCTGTTCTGTTTGTTCAACTAAAAGAGTTGAACCTTAGTTTTGATTGAGCCGTTCTGAAACACTCTTTCTGTAGAAAATGCAAGTGGAGATTCGGAGCGCTAAGAGGGTAATAGTGGAAAAAGTAATGTCTCCAAATATAAACTACACAGAATCATTCTGTGAAACTTCTTTCTGTTCTGTGCATTCAGCTAACAGAGTTAAAACATACTTTTGATTGAGCAGATCTGAACACTCTTTCTGTAGAAAATGCAACTGGACATTTGGAGCGCTAAGAGAGTAGTAGTGGAAAAGGGAATATATTCAAATATAAACTACACAGAAGCATTCTGTGAAACTTCTTTCTGATCTGAGCATTCAGCTTACAGAGTTAAACCATACTTTTGATTGAGCAGTTTTGAAACACTCTGTCTGTAGAAAATGAAACTGGACATTCATAGCGCTAAGTGGGTAATAGTGGAAAAAAGAATATGTTCAAATATAAACTACACAGAAGCATTGTATGAAACTTCTTTCTGTTCTTTGCATTCAACTAACAGAGTTGAACCTTACTTTTGATTGAGCCTTTCTGAAACACTCTTTCTGTAGAAACTGCAATTGGACATTCTGAGCGCTAAGAGGCCTCTATTGGGAAAAATAATATCTTCAAATAAAAACTACACAGAAGCATTGTGTGAAACTTATTTCTGATATGTTCATTAAGCTAACAGAGTTAAACCATACTTTTGATTGCGCAGTTCTGAACACTCTTTCTGTAGAAAATGCAAGTGGACATTCGGAGCGCTAAGAGGGTAATAGTGGAAAAAGGAATATATTCAAATATAAACTACACAGTAGCATTCTGTGAAAATTCTTTCTGTTCTGTGCATTCAACTAACAGAGTTGAACCTTACTTTTGATTGAGCCGTTCTGAAACACTCTTTCTGTAGAAACTGCAATTGGACATGCTAAGCGCTAAGAGGCCTACATTGGGAAAAAGAATATCTTCAAATAAAAACTACACAGATGCATTCTGTGAAACTTATTTCTGATCTGTAAATTCAGTTAACAGAGATAAAACATATTTTTGATTGAGCAGTTATGAAACACTCTTTTTGTAGAAAATGCAAGTGGAGATTCGGAGCGCTAAGAGGGTAATAGTGGAAAAAGGAATGTCTTCAAATATAAACTACACAGAATCATTCGGTGAAACTTCTTTCTGATCTGTGCATTCAGCTAACAGAGTTAAACCATACTTTTGATTGAGCAGATCTGAACACTCTTTCTGTTGAAAATGCAACTGGACATTTGGAGCGCTAAGAGCGTAGTAGTGGAAAAAGGAATATATTCAAATATAAACTACACAGAAGCATTCTGTGAAACTTCTTTCTGATCTGAGCATACAGCTAACAGAGTTAAACCATACTTTTGATTGAGCAGTTTTGGAACACTCTGTCTGTAGAAAATGCAACTGGACATTCGTAGCGCTAAGTGGGTAATAGGGGAAAAGAGAATATGTTCAAATATAAACTACACAGAAGCATTGTATGAAACTTCTTTCTGTTCTGTGCATTCAACTAACAGAGTTGAACCTTACTTTTGATTGAGCCGTTCTGAAACACTCTTTCTGTAGAAACTGCAATTGGACATTCTGAGCGCTAAGAGGCCTATATTGGGAAAAAGAATGTCTACAAATAAAAACTACACAGAAGAATTGTGTGAAACTTCTTTCTGTTCTGTTTGTTCAACTAAAAGAGTTGAACCTTAGTTTTGATTGAGCCGTTCTGAAACACTCTTTCTGTAGAAAATGCAAGTGGAGATTCGGAGCGCTAAGAGGGTAATAGTGGAAAAAGGAATGTCTCCAAATATAAACTACACAGAATCATTCTGTGAAACTTCTTTCTGTTCTGTGCATTCAGCTAACAGAGTTAAACCATACTTTGGTTGAGCAGATCTGAACACTCTTTCTGTAGAAAATGCAACTGGACATTTGGAGCGCTAAGAGAGTAGTAGTGGAAAAAGGAATATATTCAAATATAAACTACACAGAAGCATTCTGTGAAACTTCTTTCTGATCTGAGCATTCAGCTTACAGAGTTAAACCATACTTTTGATTGAGCAGTTTTGAAACACTCTGTCTGTAGAAAATGCAACTGGACATTCGTAGCGCTAAGTGGGTAATAGTGGAAAAAAGAATATGTTCAAATATAAACTACACAGAAGCATTGTATGAAACTTCTTTCTGTTCTTTGCATTCAACTAACAGAGTTGAACCTTACTTTTGATTGAGCCTTTCTGAAACACTCTTTCTGTAGAAACTGCAATTGGACATTCTGAGCGCTAAGAGGCCTCTATTGGGAAAAATAATATCTTCAAATAAAAACTACACAGAAGCATTGTGTGAAACTTATTTCTGATATGTTCATTAAGCTAACAGAGTTAAACCATACTTTTGATTGCGCAGTTCTGAACACTCTTTCTGTAGAAAATGCAAGTGGACATTCGGAGCGCTAAGAGGGTAATAGTGGAAAAAGGAATATATTCAAATATAAACTACACAGTAGCATTCTGTGAAAACTCTTTCTGTTCTGTGCATTCAGCTAACAGAGTTGAACCTTACTTTGATTGAGCCGTTCTGAAACACTCTTTCTGGAGAAACTGCAATTGGACATGCTAAGCGCTAAGAGGCCTACATTGGGAAAAAGAATATCTTCAAATAAAAACTACACAGATGCATTCTGTGAAACTTATTTCTGATCTGTAAATTCAGTTAACAGAGATAAAACATATTTTTGATTGAGCAGTTATGAAACACTCTTTTTGTAGAAAATGCAAGTGGAGATTCGGAGCGCTAAGAGGGTAATAGTGGAAAAAGGAATGTCTTCAAATATAAACTACACAGAATCATTCGTGAAACTTCTTTCTGATCTGTGCATTCAGCTAACAGAGTTAAACCGTACTTTTGATTGAGCAGATCTGAACACTCTTTCTGTTGAAAATTCAACTGGACATTTGGAGCGCTAAGCGCGTATTAGTGGAAAAAGGAATATATTCAAATATAAACTACACAGAAGCATTCTGTGAAACTTCTTTCTGATCTGAGCATTCAGCTAACACAGTTAAACCATACTTTTGATTGAGCAGTTTTGAAACACTCTGTCTGTAGAAAATGCAACTGGACATTCGTAGCGCTAAGTGGGAAATAGTGGAAAAAAGAATATGTTCAAATATAAACTACACAGAAGCATTGTATGAAACTTCTTTCTGTTCTGTGCATTCAACTAACAGAGTTGAACCTTACTTTTGATTGAGCCGTTCTGAAACACTCTTTCTGTAGAAACTGCAATTGGACATTCTGAGCGCTAAGAGGCCTATATTGGGAAAAAGAATGTCTACAAATAAAAACTACACAGAAGAATTGTGTGAAACTTCTTTCTGTTCTGTTTGTTCAACTAAAAGAGTTGAACCTTAGTTTTGATTGAGCCGTTCTGAAACACTCTTTCTGTAGAAAATGCAAGTGGAGATTCGGAGCGCTAAGAGGGTAATAGTGGAAAAAGTAATGTCTCCAAATATAAACTACACAGAATCATTCTGTGAAACTTCTTTCTGTTCTGTGCATTCAGCTAACAGAGTTAAAACATACTTTTGATTGAGCAGATCTGAACACTCTTTCTGTAGAAAATGCAACTGGACATTTGGAGCGCTAAGAGAGTAGTAGTGGAAAAGGGAATATATTCAAATATAAACTACACAGAAGCATTCTGTGAAACTTCTTTCTGATCTGAGCATTCAGCTTACAGAGTTAAACCATACTTTTGATTGAGCAGTTTTGAAACACTCTGTCTGTAGAAAATGCAACTGGACATTCATAGCGCTAAGTGGGTAATAGTGGAAAAAAGAATATGTTCAAATATAAACTACACAGAAGCATTGTATGAAACTTCTTTCTGTTCTTTGCATTCAACTAACAGAGTTGAACCTTACTTTTGATTGAGCCTTTCTGAAACACTCTTTCTGTAGAAACTGCAATTGGACATTCTGAGCGCTAAGAGGCCTCTATTGGGAAAAATAATATCTTCAAATAAAAACTACACAGAAGCATTGTGTGAAACTTATTTCTGATATGTTCATTAAGCTAACAGAGTTAAACCATACTTTTGATTGCGCAGTTCTGAACACTCTTTCTGTAGAAAATGCAAGTGGACATTCGGAGCGCTAAGAGGGTAATAGTGGAAAAAGGAATATATTCAAATATAAACTACACAGTAGCATTCTGTGAAAATTCTTTCTGTTCTGTGCATTCAACTAACAGAGTTGAACCTTACTTTTGATTGAGCCGTTCTGAAACACTCTTTCTGTAGAAACTGCAATTGGACATGCTAAGCGCTAAGAGGCCTACATTGGGAAAAAGAATATCTTCAAATAAAAACTACACAGATGCATTCTGTGAAACTTATTTCTGATCTGTAAATTCAGTTAACAGAGATAAAACATATTTTTGATTGAGCAGTTATGAAACACTCTTTTTGTAGAAAATGCAAGTGGAGATTCGGAGCGCTAAGAGGGTAATAGTGGAAAAAGGAATGTCTTCAAATATAAACTACACAGAATCATTCGGTGAAACTTCTTTCTGATCTGTGCATTCAGCTAACAGAGTTAAACCATACTTTTGATTGAGCAGATCTGAACACTCTTTCTGTTGAAAATGCAACTGGACATTTGGAGCGCTAAGAGCGTAGTAGTGGAAAAAGGAATATATTCAAATATAAACTACACAGAAGCATTCTGTGAAACTTCTTTCTGATCTGAGCATACAGCTAACAGAGTTAAACCATACTTTTGATTGAGCAGTTTTGGAACACTCTGTCTGTAGAAAATGCAACTGGACATTCGTAGCGCTAAGTGGGTAATAGGGGAAAAGAGAATATGTTCAAATATAAACTACACAGAAGCATTGTATGAAACTTCTTTCTGTTCTGTGCATTCAACTAACAGAGTTGAACCTTACTTTTGATTGAGCCGTTCTGAAACACTCTTTCTGTAGAAACTGCAATTGGACATTCTGAGCGCTAAGAGGCCTATATTGGGAAAAAGAATGTCTACAAATAAAAACTACACAGAAGAATTGTGTGAAACTTATTTCTGTTCTGTTTGTCCAACTAAAAGAGTTGAACCATAGTTTTGATTGAGCCGTTCTGAAACACACTTTCTGTAGAAAATGCAAGTGGAGATTCGGAGCGCTAAGAGGGTAATAGTGGAAAAAGGAATGTCTCCAAATATAAACTACACAGAATCATTCTGTGAAACTTCTTTCTGATCTGTGCATTCAGCTAACAGAGTTAAACCACACTTTTGATTGAGCAGATCTGAACACTCTTTCTGTAGAAAATGCAACTGGACATTTGGAGCGCTAAGAGAGTAGTAGTGGAAAAAGGAATATATTCAAATATAAACTACACAGAAGCATTCTGTGAAACTTCTTTCTGATCTGAGCATTCAGCTTACAGAGTTAAACCATACTTTTGATTGAGCAGTTTTGAAACACTCTATCTGTAGAAAATGCAACTGGACATTCGTAGCGCTAAGTGGGTAATAGTGGAAAAAAGAATATGTTCAAATATAAACTACACAGAAGCATTGTATGAAACTTCTTTCTGTTCTGTGCATTCAACTAACAGAGTTGAACCTTACATTTGATTGAGCCTTTCTGAAACACTCTTTCTGTAGAAACTGCAATTGGACATTCTGAGTGCTAAGAGGCCTCTAATGGGAAAAATAATATCTTCAAATAAAAACTACACAGAAGCATTGTGTGAAACTTATTTCTGATATGTTCATTAAGCTAACAGAGTTAAACCATACTTTTGATTGCGCAGTTCTGAACACTCTTTCTGTAGAAAATGCAAGTGGACATTCTGAGCGCTAAGAGGGTAATAGTGGAAAAAGGAATATATTCAAATATAAACTACACAGTCGCATTCTGTGAAAATTCTTTCTGTTCTGTGCATTCAACTAACAGAGTTGAACCTTACTTTTGATTGAGCCGTTCTGAAACACTCTTTCTGTAGAAACTGCAATTGGACATGTAAGCGCTAAGAGGCCTACATTGGGAAAAAGAATATCTTCAAATAAAAACTACACAGATGCATTCTGTGAAACTTATTTCTGATCTGTAAATTCAGTTAACAGAGATAAAACATATTTTTGATTGAGCAGTTATGAAACACTCTTTTTGTAGAAAATGCAAGTGGAGATTCGGAGCGCTAAGAGGGTAATAGTGGAAAAAGGAATGTCTTCAAATATAAACTACACAGGATCATTCGGTGAAACTTCTTTCTGATCTGTGCATTCAGCTAACAGAGTTAAACCATACTTTTGATTGAGCAGATCTGAACACTCTTTCTGTTGAAAATGCAACTGGACATTTGGAGCGTTAAGAGCGTAGTAGTGGAAAAAGGAATATATTCAAATATAAACTACACAGAAGCATTCTGTGAAACTTCTTTCTGATCTGAGCATACAGCTAACAGAGTTAAACCATACTTTTGATTGAGCAGTTTTGAAACACTCTGTCTGTAGAAAATGCAACTGGACATTCGTAGCGCTAAGTGGGTAATAGGGGAAAAGAGAATATGTTCAAATATAAACTACACAGAAGCATTGTATGAAACTTCTTTCTGTTCTGTGCATTCAACTAACAGAGTTGAACCTTACTTTTGATTGAGCCGTTCTGAAACACTCTTTCTGTAGAAATTGCAATTGGACATTCTGAGCGCTAAGAGGCCTATATTGGGAAAAAGAATGTCTACAAATAAAAACTACACAGTAGAATTGTGTGAAACTTCTTTCTGTTCTGTTTGTTCAACTAAAAGAGTTGAACCTTAGTTTTGATTGAGCCATTCTGAAACACTCTTTCTGTAGAAAATGCAAGTGGAGATTCGGAGCGCTAAGAGGGTAATAGTGGAAAAAGGAATGTCTCCAAATATAAACTACACAGAATCATTCTGTGAAACTTCTTTCTGATCTGTGCATTCAGCTAACAGAGTTAAACCATACTTTTGATTGAGCAGATCTGAACACTCTTTCTGTAGAAAATGCAACTGGACATTTGGAGCGCTAAGAGAGTAGTAGTGGAAAAAGGAATATATTCAAATATAAACTACACAGAAGCATTCTGTGAAACTTCTTTCTGATCTGAGCATTCAGCTAACAGAGTTAAACCATACTTTTGATTGAGCAGTTTTGAAACACTCTGTCTGTAGAAAATGCAACTGGACATTCGTAGCGCTAAGTGGGTAATAGTGGAAAAAAGAATATGTTCAAATATAAATTAGACAGAAGCATTGTATGAAACTTCTTTCTGTTCTGTGCATTCAACTAACAGAGTTGAACCTTACTTTTGATTGAGCCTTTCTGAAACACTCTTTCTGTAGAAACTGCAATTGGACATTCTGAGCGCTAAGAGGCCTCTATTGGGAAAAATAATATCTTCAAATAAAAACTACACAGAAGCATTGTGTGAAACTTATTTCTGATATGTTCATTAAGCTAACAGAGTTAAACCATACTTTTGATTGCGCAGTTCTGAACACTCTTTCTGTAGAAAATGCAAGTGGACATTCGGAGCGCTAAGAGGGTAATAGTGGAAAAAGGAATATATTCAAATATAAACTACACAGTAGCATTCTGTGAAAATTCTTTCTGTTCTGTGCATTCAACTAACAGAGTTGAACCTTACTTTTGATTGAGCCGTTCTGAAACACTCTTTCTGTAGAAACTGCAATTGGACATGCTAAGCGCTAAGAGACCTACATTGGGAAAAAGAATATCTTCAAATAAAAACTACACAGATGCATTCTGTGAAACTTATTTCTGATCTGTAAATTCAGTTAACAGAGATAAAACATATTTTTGATTGAGCAGTTATGAAACACTCTTTTTGTAGAAAATGCAAGTGGAGATTCGGAGCGCTAAGAGGGTAATAGTGGAAAAAGGAATGTCTTCAAATATAAACTACACAGAATCATTCGGTGAAACTTTTTTCTGATCTGTGCATTCAGCTAACAGAGCTAAACCATACTTTTGATTGAGCAGATCTGAACACTCTTTCTGTAGAAAATGCAACTGGACATTTGGAGCGCTAAGAGCGTAGTAGTGGAAAAAGGAATATATTCAAATATAAACTACACAGAAGCATTCTGTGAAACTTCTTTCTGACCTGAGCATTCAGCTAACAGAGTTAAACCATACTTTTGATTGAGCAGTTTTGAAACACTCTGTCTGTAGAAAATGCAACTGGACATTCGTAGCGCTAAGTGGGAAATAGTGGAAAAAAGAATATGTTCAAATATAAACTACACAGAAGCATTCTATGAAACTTCTTTCTGTTCTGTGCATTCAACTAACAGAGTTGAACCTTACTTTTGATTGAGCCGTTCTGAAACACTCTTTCTGTAGAAACTGCAATTGGACATTCTGAGCGCTAAGAGGCCTATATTGGGAAAAAGAATGTCTACAAATAAAAACTACACAGAAGAATTGTGTGAAACTTCTTTCTGTTCTGTTTGTTCAACTAAAAGAGTTGAACCTTAGTTTTGATTGAGCCGTTCTGTAACAGTCTTTCTGTAGAAAATGCAAGTGGAGATTCGGAGCGCTAACAGGGTAATAGTGGAAAAAGGAATGTCTCCAAATATAAACTACACAGAATCATTCTGTGAAACTTCTTTCTGATCTGTGCATTCAGCTAACAGAGTTAAACCATACTTTTGATTGAGCAGATCTGAACACTTTCTGTAGAAAATGCAACTGGACATTTGGAGCGCTAAGAGAGTAGTAGTGGAAAAAGGAATATATTCAAATATAAACTACACAGAAGCATTCTGTGAAACTTCTTTCTGATCTGAGCATTCAGCTAACAGAGTTAAACCATACTTTTGATTGAGCAGTTTTGAAACACTCTGTCTGTAGAAAATGCAACTGGACATTCGTAGCGCTAAGTGGGTAATAGTGGAAAAAAGAATATGTTCAAATATAAACTACACAGAAGCATTGTATGAAACTTCTTTCTGTTCTGTGCATTCAACTAACAGAATTGAACCTTACTTTTGATTGAGCCGTTCTGAAACACTCTTTCTGTAGAAACCGCAATTGGACATTCTGAGCGCTAAGAGGCCTCTATTGGGAAAAATAATATCTTCAAATAAAAACTACACAGAAGCATTGTGTGAAACTTATTTCTGATATGTTCATTAAGCTAACAGAGTTAAACCATACTTTTGATTGCGCAGTTCTGAACACTCTTTCTGTAGGAAATGCAAGTGGACATTCGGAGCGCTAAGAGGGTAATAGTGGAGAAAGGAATATATTCAAATATAAACTACACAGTAGCATTCTGTGAAAAATCTTTCTGTTCTGTGCATTCAACTAACAGAGTTGAACCTTACTTTTGATTGAGCCGTTCTGAAGCACTGTTTCTGTAGAAACTGCAATTGGACATGCTAAGCGCTAAGAGGCCTACATTGGGAAAAATAATATCTTCAAATAAAAACTACACAGATGCATTCTGTGAAACTTATTTCTGATCTGTAAATTCAGTTAACAGAGATAAAACATATTTTTGATTGAGCAGTTATGAAACACACTTTCTGTAGAAAATGCAAGTGGAGATTCGGAGCGCTAAGTGGGTAATAGTGGAAAAAGGAATGTCTTCAAATATAAACTACACAGAATCATTCGGTGAAACTTCTTTCTGATCTGTGCATTCAGCTAACAGAGTTAAACCATACTTTTGATTGAGCAGATCTGAACACTCTTTCTGTTGAAAATGCAACTGGACATTTGGAGCGCTAAGAGCGTAGTAGTGGAAAAAGGAATATATTCAAATATAAACTACACAGAAGCATTCTGTGAAACTTCTTTCTGATCTGAGCATACAGCTAACAGAGTTAAACCATACTTTTGATTGAGCAGTTTTGAAACACTCTGTCTGTAGAAAATGCAAATGGACATTCGTAGCGCTAAGTGGGTAATAGTGGAAAAGAGAATATGTTCAAATATAATCTACACAGAAGCATTGTATGAAACTTCTTTCTGTTCTGTGCATTCAACTAACAGAGTTGAACCTTACTTTTGATTGAGCCGTTCTGAAACACTCTTTCTGTAGAAACTGCAATTGGACATTCTGAGCGCTAAGAGGCCTATATTGGGAAAAAGAATGTCTACAAATAAAAACTACACAGAAGAATTGTGTGAAACTTTTTTCTCTTCTGTTTGTTCAACTAAAAGAGTTGAACCTTAGTTTTGATTGAGCCGTTCTGAAATAGTCTTTCTGTAGAAAATGCAAGTGGAGATTCGGAGCGCTAAGAGGGTAATAGTGGAAAAAGGAATGTCTCCAAATATAAACTACACAGAATCATTCTGTGAAACTTCTTTCTGATCTGTGCATTCAGCTAACAGAGTTAAACCATACTTTTGATTGAGCAGATCTGAACACTCTTTCTGTAGAAAATGCAACTGGACATTTGTAGCGCTAAGAGAGTAGTAGTGGAAAAAGGAATATATTCAAATATAAACTACACAGAAGCATTCTGTGAAACTTCTTTCTGATCTGAGCATTCAGCTTACAGAGTTAAACCATACTTTTGATTGAGCAGTTTTGAAACACTCTGTCTGTAGAAAATGCAACTGGACATTCGTAGCGCTAAGTGGGAAATAGTGGAAAAAAGAATATGTTCAAATATAAACTACACAGAAGCATTGTATGAAACTTCTTTCTGTTCTGTGCATTCAACTAACAGAGTTGAACCTTACTTGTGATTGAGCCGTTCTGAAACACTCTTTCTGTAGAAACTGCAATTGGACATTCTGAGCGCTAAGAGGCCTCTATTGATAAAAATAATATCTTCAAATAAAAACTACACAGAAGCATTGTGTGAAACTTATTTCTGATATGTTCATTAAGCTAACAGAGTTAAACCATACTTTTGATTGCGCAGTTCTGAACACTCTTTCTGTAGAAAATGCAAGTGGACATTCGGAGCGCTAAGAGGTTAATAGTGGAAAAAGGAATATATTCAAATATAAACTACACAGTAGCATTCTGTGAAAATTCTTTCTGTTCTGTGCATTCAACTAACAGAGTTGAACCTTACTTTTGATTGAGCCGTTCTGAAACACTGTTTCTGTAGAAACTGCAATTGGACATGCTAAGCGCAAAGAGGCCTACATTGGGAAAAAGAATATCTTCAAATAAAAACTACACAGATGCATTCTGTGAAACTTATTTCTGATCTGTAAATTCAGTTAACAGAGATAAAACATATTTTTGATTGAGCAGTTATGAAACACTCTTTTTGTAGAAAATGCAAGTGGAGATTCGGAGCGCTAAGAGGGTAATAGTGGAAAAAGGAATGTCTTCAAATATAAACTACACAGAATCATTCGGTGAAACTTCTTTCTGATCTGTGCATTCAGCTAACAGAGCTAAACCATACTTTTGATTGAGCAGACCTGAACACTCTTTCTGTAGAAAATGCAACTGGACATTTGGAGCGCTAAGAGCGTAGTAGTGGAAAAAGGAATATATTCAAATATAAACTACACAGAAGCATTCTGTGAAACTTCTTTCTGATCTGAGCATTCAGCTAACAGAGTTAAACCATACTTTTGATTGAGCAGTTTTGAAACACTCTGTCTGTAGAAAATGCAACTGGACATTCGTAGCGCTAAGTGGGTAATAGTGGAAAAAAGAATATGTTCAAATATAAACTACACAGAAGCATTGTATGAAACTTCTTTCTGTTCTGTGCATTCAACTAACAGAGTTGAACCTTACTTTTGATTGAGCCGTTCTGAAACACTCTTTCTGTAGAAACTGCAATTGGACATTCTGAGCGCTAAGAGGCCTATATTGGGAAAAAGAATGTCTACAAATAAAAACTACACAGAAGAATTGTGTGAAACTTCTTTCTGTTCTGTTTGTTCAACTAAAAGAGTTGAACCTTAGTTTTGATTGAGCCGTTCTGTAACAGTCTTTCTGTAGAAAATGCAAGTGGAGATTCGGAGCGCTAAGAGGGTAATTGTGGAAAAAGTAATGTCTCCAAATATAAACTACACAGAATCATTCTGTGAAACTTCTTTCTGATCTGTGCATTCAGCTAACAGAGTTAAACCATACTTTTGATTGAGCAGATCTGAACACTTTCTGTAGAAAATGCAACTGGACATTTGGAGCGCTAAGAGAGTAGTAGTGGAAAAAGGAATATATTCAAATATAAACTACACAGAAGCATTCTGTGAAACTTCTTTCTGATCTGAGCATTCAGCTAACAGAGTTAAACCATACTTTTGATTGAGCAGTTTTGAAACACTCTGTCTGTAGAAAATGCAACTGGACATTCGTAGCGCTAAGTGGGTAATAGTGGAAAAAAGAATATGTTCAAATATAAACTACACAGAAGCATTGTATGAAACTTCTTTCTGTTCTGTGCATTCAACTAACAGAGTTGAACCTTACTTTTGATTGAGCCGTTCTGAAACACTCTTTCTGTAGAAACTGCAATTGGACATTCTGAGCGCTAAGAGGCCTCTATTGGGAAAAATAATATCTTCAAATAAAAACTACACAGAAGCATTGTGTGAAACTTATTTCTGATATGTTCATTAAGCTAACAGAGTTAAACCATACTTTTGATTGCGCAATTCTGAACACTCTTTCTGTAGAAAATGCAAGTGGACATTTGGAGCGCTAAGAGGGTAATGGTGGAAAAAGGAATATATTCAAATATAAACTACACAGTAGCATTCTGAGAAAATTCTTTCTGTTCTGTGCATTCAACTAACAGAGTTGAACCTTACTTTTGATTGAGCCGTTCTGAAACACTCTTTCTGTAGAAACTGCAATTGGACATGCTAATCGCTAAGATGCCTACATTGGGAAAAATAATATCTTCAAATAAAAACAACACAGATGCATTCTGTGAAACTTATTTCTGATCTGTACATTCAGTTAACAGAGATAAAACATATTTTTGATTGAGCAGTTATGAAACACTCTTTTTGTAGAAAATGCAAGTGGAGATTCGGAGCGCTAAGAGGGTAATAGTGGAAAAAGTTATGTCTTCAAATATAAACTACACAGAATCATTCGGTGAAACTTCTTTCTGATCTGTGCATTCAGCTAACAGAGTTAAACCATACTTTTGATTGAGCAGATCTGAACACTCTTTCTGTTGAAAATGCAACTGGACATTTGGAGCGCTAAGAGCGTAGTAGTGGAAAAAGGAATATATTCAAATATAAACTACACAGAAGCATTCTGTGAAACTTCTTTCTGATCTGAGCATACAGCTAACAGAGTTAAACCATACTTTTGATTGAGCAGTTTTGAAACACTCTGTCTGTAGAAAATGCAACTGGACATTCGTAGCGCTAAGTGGGTAATAGTGGAAAAGAGAATATGTTCAAATATAAACTACACAGAAGCATTGTATGAAACTTCTTTCTGTTCTGTGCATTCAACTAACAGAGTTGAACCTTACTTTTGATTGAGCCGTTCTGAAACACTCTTTCTGTAGAAACTGCAATTGGACATTCTGAGCGCTAAGAGGCCTATATTGGGAAAAAGAATGTCTACAAATAAAAACTACACAGAAGAATTGTGTGAAACTTCTTTCTGTTCTGTTTGTTCAAATAAAGAGTTGAACCTTAGTTTTGATTGAGCCGTTCTGAAACACTCTTTCTGTAGAAAATGCAAGTGGAGATTCGGAGCGCTAAGAGGGTAATAGTGGAAAAAGGAATGTCTCCAAATATAAACTACACAGAATCATTCTGTGAAACTTCTTTCTGATCTGTGCATTCAGCTAACAGAGTTAAACCATACTTTTGATTGAGCAGATCTGAACACTCTTTCTGTAGAAAATGCAACTGGACATTTGGAGCGCTAAGAGAGTAGTAGTGGAAAAAGGAATATATTCAAATATAAACTACACAGAAGCATTCTGTGAAACTTCTTTCTGATCTGAGCATTCACCTAACAGAGATAAACCATACTTATGATTGAGCAGTTTTGAAACACTCTGTCTGTAGAAAATGCAACTGGACATTCGTAGCGCTAAGTGGGTAATAGTGGAAAAAAGAATATGTTCAAATATAAACTACACAGAAGCATTGTATGAAACTTCTTTCTGTTCTGTGCATTCAACTAACAGAGTTGAACTTTACTTTTGATTGAGCCTTTCTGAAACACTCTTTCTGTAGAAAATGCAAGTGGAGATTCGGAGCGCTAAGAGGGTAATAGTGGAAAAAGGAATGTCTCCAAATATAAACTACACAGAATCATTCTGTGAAACTTCTTTCTGATCTGTGCATTCAGCTAACAGAGTTAAAACATACTTTTGATTGAGCAGATCTGAACACTCTTTCTGTAGAAAATGCAACTGGACATTTGGAGCGCTAAGAGAGTAGTAGTGGAAAAAGGAATATATTCAAATATAAACTACACAGAAGCATTCTGTGAAACTTCTTTCTGATCTGAGCATTCAGCTTACAGAGTTAAACCATACTTTTGATTGAGCAGTTTTGAAACACTCTGTCTGTAGAAAATGCAACTGGACATTCGTAGCGCTAAGTGGGTAATAGTGGAAAAAAGAATATGTTCAAATATAAACTACACAGAAGCATTGTATGAAACTTCTTTCTGTTCTGTGCATTCAACTAACAGAGTTGAACCTTACTTTTGATTGAGCCTTTCTGAAACACTCTTTCTGTAGAAACTGCAATTGGACATTCTGAGAGCTAAGAGGCCTCTATTGGGAAAAATAATATCTTCAAATAAAAACTACACAGAAGCATTGTGTGAAACTTATTTCTGATATGTTCATTAAGCTAACAGAGTTAAACCATACTTTTGATTGCGCAGTTCTGAACACTCTTTCTGTAGAAAATGCAAGTGGACATTCGGAGCGCTAAGAGGGTAATAGTGGAAAAAGGAATATATTCAAATATAAACTACACAGTACCATTCTGTGAAAATTCTTTCTGTTCTGTGCATTCAACTAACAGAGTTGAACCTTACTTTTGATTGAGCCCTTCTGAAACCCTCTTTCTGTAGAAACTGCAATTGGACATGCTAAGCGCTAAGAGGCCTACATTGGGAAAAAGAATATCTTCAAATAAAAACTACACAGATGCATTCTGTGAAACTTATTTCTGATCTGTAAATTCAGTTAACAGATATAAAACATATTTTTGATTGAGCAGTTATGAAACACTCTTTTTGTAGAAAATGCAAGTGGAGATTCGGAGCGCTAAGAGGGTAACAGTGGAAAAAGGAATGTCTTCAAATATAAACTACACAGAATCATTCGGTGAAACTTCTTTCTGATCTGTGCATTCAGCTAACAGAGTTAAACCATACTTTTGATTGAGCAGATCTGAACACTCTTTCTGTAGAAAATGCAACTGGACATTTGGAGCGCTAAGAGCGTAGTAGTGGATAAAGGAATATATTCAAATATAAACTACACAGAAGCATTCTGTGAAACTTCTTTCTGATCTGGGCATTCAGCTAACAGAGTTAAACCATACTTTTGATTGAGCAGTTTTGAAACACTCTGTCTGTAGAAAATGCAACTGGACATTCGTAGCGCTAAGTGGGTAATAGTGGAAAAAATAATATGTTCAAATATAAACTACACAGAAGCATTGTATGAAACTTCTTTCTGTTCTGTGCATTCAACTAACAGAGTTGAACCTTACTTTTGATTGAGCCGTTCTGAAACACTCTTTCTGTAGAAACTGCAATTGGACATTCTGAGCGCTAAGAGGCCTATATTGGGAAAAAGAATGTCTACAAATAAAAACTACACAGAAGAATTGTGTGAAACTTCTTTCTGTTCTGTTTGTTCAACTAAAAGAGTTGAACCTTAGTTTTGATTGAGCCGTTCTGAAACACTCTTTCTGTAGAAAATGCAAGTGGAGATTCGGAGCGCTAACAGGGTAATAGTGGAAAAAGGAATGTCTCCAAATATAAACTACACAGAATCATTCTGTGAAACTTCTTTCTGATCTGTGCATTCAGCTAACAGAGTTAAACCATACTTTTGATTGAGCAGATCTGAACACTCTTTCTGTAGAAAATGCAACTGGACATTTGGAGCGCTATGAGAGTAGTAGTGGAAAAAGGAATATATTCAAATATAAACTACACAGAAGCATTCTGTGAAACTTCTTTCTGATCTGAGCATTCAGCTAACAGAGTTAAACCATACTTTTGATTGAGCAGCTTTGAAACACTCTGTCTGTAGAAAATGCAACTGGACATTCATAGCGCTAAGTGGGTAATAGTGGAAAAAAGAATATGTTCAAATATAAACTACACAGAAGCATTGTATGAAACTTCTTTCTGTTCTGTGCATTCAACTAACAGAGTTGAACCTTACTTTTGATTGAGCCTTTCTGAAACACTCTTTCTGTAGAAACTGCAATTGGACATTCTGAGCGCTAAGAGGCCTCTATTGGGAAAAATAATATCTTCAAATAAAAACTACACAGAAGCATTGTGTGAAACTTATTTCTGATATGTTCATTAAGCTAACAGTGTTAAACCATACTTTTGATTGCGCAGTTCTGAACACTCTTTCTGTAGAAAATGCAAGTGGACATTCGGAGCGCTAAGAGGGTAATAGTGGAAAAAGGAATATATTCAAATATAAACTACACAGTAGCATTCTGTGAAAATTCTTTCTGTTCTGTGCATTCAACTAACAGAGTTGAACCTTACTTTTGATTGAGCCGTTCTGAAACACTGTTTGTGTAGAAACTGCAATTGGACATGCTAAGCGCTAAGAGGCCTACATTGGGAAAAAGAATATCTTCAAATAAAAACTACACAGATGCATTCTGTGAAACTTATTTCTGATCTGTAAATTCAGTTAACAGAGATAAAACATATTTTTGATTGAGCAGTTATGAAACACTCTTTTTGTAGAAAATGCAAGTGGAGATTCGGAGCGCTAAGAGGGTAATAGTGGAAAAAGGAATGTCTTCAAATATAAACTACACAGAATCATTCGGTGAAATTTCTTTCTGATCTGTGCATTCAGCTAACAGAGCTAAACCATACTTTTGATTGAGCAGATCTGAACACTCTTTCTGTAGAAAATGCAACTGGACATTTGGAGCGCTAAGAGCGTAGTAGTGGAAAAAGGAATATATTCAAATATAAACTACACAGAAGCATTCTGTGAAACTTCTTTCTGATCTGAGCATACAGCTAAGAGTTAAACCATACTTTTGATTGAGCAGTTTTGAAACACTCTGTCTGTAGAAAATGCAACTGGACATTCGTAGCGCTAAGTGGGTAATAGTGGAAAAAAGAATATGTTCAAATATAAACTACACAGAAGCATTGTATGAAACTTGTTTCTGTTCTGTGCATTCAACTAACAGAGTTGAACCTTACTTTTGATTGAGCCTTTCTGAAACACTCTTTCTGTAGAAACTGCAATTGGACATTCTGAGCGCTAAGAGGCCTCTATTGGGAAAAATAATATCTTCAAATAAAAACTACACAGAAGCATTGTGTGAAACTTAATTCTGATATGTTCATTAAGCTAACAGAGTTAAACCATACTTTTGATTGCGCAGTTCTGAACACTCTTTCTGTAGAAAATGCAAGTGTACATTCGGAGCGCTAAGAGGGTAATAGTGGAAAAAGGAATATATTCAAATATAAACTACACAGTAGCATTCTGTGAAAATTCTTTCTGTTCTGTGCATTCAACTAACAGAGTTGAACCTTACTTTTGATTGAGCCGTTCTGAAACACTCTTTCTGTAGAAACTGCAATTGGACATGCTAAGCGCTAAGAGGCCTACATAGGGAAAAAGAATATCTTCAAATAAAAACTACACAGATGCATTCTGTGAAACTTATTTCTGATCTGTAAATTCATTTAACAGAGATAAAACATATTTTTGATTGAGCAGTTATGAAACACTCTTTTTGTAGAAAATGCAAGTGGAGATTCGGAGCGCTAAGAGGGTAATAGTGGAAAAAGGAATGTCTTCAAATATAAACTACACAGAATCATTCGGTGAAACTTCTTTCTGATCTGTGCATTCAGCTAACAGAGTTAAACCATACTTTTGATTGTGCAGATCTGAACACTCTTTCTGTTGAAAATGCAACTGGACATTTGGAGCGCTAAGAGCGTAGTTGTGGAAAAAGGAATATATTCAAATATAAACTACACGGAAGCATTCTTAGAAACTTCTTTCTGATCTGAGCATTCAGCTAACAGAGTTAAACCATACTTTTGATTGAGCAGTTTTGAAACACTCTGTCTGTAGAAAATGCAACTGGACATTCGTAGCGCTAAGTGGGTAATAGTGGAAAAAAGAATATGTTCAAATATAAACTACACAGAAGCATTGTATGAAACGTCTTTCTGTTCTGTGCATTCAACTAACAGAGTTGAACCTTACTTTTGATTGAGCCGTTCTGAAACACTCTTTCTGTAGAAACTGCAATTGGACATTCTGAGCGCTAAGAGGCCTATATTGGGAAAAAGAATGTCTACAAATAAAAACTACACAGAAGAATTGTGTGAAAATTCTTTCTGTTCTGTTTGTTCAACTAAAAGAGTTGAACCTTAGTTTTGATTGAGCCGTTCTGAAACACTCTTTCTGTAGAAAATGCAAGTGGAGATTCGGAGCGCTAAGAGGGTAATAGTGGAAAAAGGAATGTCTCCAAATATAAACTACACAGAATCATTCTGTGAAACTTCTTTCTGATCTGTGCATTCAGCTAACAGAGTTAAACCATACTTTTGATTCAGCAGATCTGAACACTCTTTCTGTAGAAAATGCAACTGGACATTTGGAGCGCTAAGAGAGTAGTAGTGGAAAAAGGAATATATTCAAATATAAACTACACAGAAGCATTCTGTGAAACTTCTTTCTGATCTGAGCATTCAGCTAACAGAGTTAAACCATACTTTTGATTGAGCAGTTTTGAAACACTCTGTCTGTAGAAAATGCAACTGGACATTCGTAGCGCTAAGTGAGTAATAGTGGAAAAAAGAATATGTTCAAATATAAACTACACAGAAGCATTGTATGAAACTTCTTTCTGTTCTGTGCATTCAACTAACAGAGTTGAACCTTACTTTTGATTGAGCCTTTCTGAAACACTCTTTCTGTAGAAACTGCAATTGGACATTCTGAGCGCTAAGAGGCCTCTATTGGGAAAAATAATATCTTCAAATAAATACTACACAGAAGCATTGTGTGAAACTTATTTCTGATATGTTCATTAAGCTAACAGAGTTAAACCATACTTTTGATTGCGCAGTTCTGAACACTCTTTCTGTAGAAAATGCAAGTGGACATTCGGAGCGCTAAGAGGGTAATAGTGGAAAAAGGAATATATTCAAATATAAACTACACAGTAGCATTCTGTGAAAATTCTTTCTGTTCTGTGCATTCAACTAACAGAGTTGAACCTTACTTTTGATTGAGCCGTTCTGAAACACTCTTTCTGTAGAAACTGCAATTGGACATGCTAAGCGCTAAGAGGCCTACATAGGGTAAAAGAATATCTTCAAATAAAAACTACACAGATGCATTCTGTGAAACTTATTTCTGATCTGTAAATTCATTTAACATAGATAAAACATATTTTTGATTGAGCAGTTATGAAACACTCTTTTTGTAGGAAATGCAAGTGGAGATTCGGAGCGCTAAGAGGGTAATAGTGGAAAAAGGAATGTCTTCAAATATAAACTACACAGAATCATTCGGTGAAACTTCTTTCTGATCTGTGCATTCAGCTAACAGAGTTAAACCATGCTTTTGATTGAGCAGATCTGAACACACTTTCTGTTGAAAATGCAACTGGACCTTTGGAGCGCTAAGAGCGTAGTAGTGGAAAAAGGAATATATTCAAATATAAACTACACAGAAGCATTCTGTGAAACTTCTTTCTGATCTGAGCATTCAGCTAACAGAGTTAAACCATACTTTTGATTGAGCAGTTTTGAAACACTCTGTCTGTAGAAAATGCAACTGGACATTCGTAGCGCTATGTGGGTAATAGTGGAAAAAAGAATATGTTCAAATATAAACTACACAGAAGCATTGTATGAAACTTCTTTCTGTTCTGTGCATTCAACTAACAGAGTTGAACCTTACTTTTGATTGAGCCGTTCTGAAACACTCTTTCTGTAGAAACTGCAATTGGACATTCTGAGCGCTAAGAGGCCTAAATTGGGGAAAAGAATGTCTACAAATAAAAACTACACAGAAGCATTGTGTGAAACTTATTTCTGATATGTTCATTAAGCTAACAGAGTTAAACCATACTTTTGATTGCGCAGTTCTGAACACTCTTTCTGTAGGAAATGCAAGTGGACATTCGGAGCGCTAAGAGGGTAATAGTGGAGAAAGGAATATATTCAAATATAAACTACACAGTAGCATTCTGTGAAAAATCTTTCTGTTCTGTGCATTCAACTAACAGAGTTGAACCTTACTTTTGATTGAGCCGTTCTGAAGCACTGTTTCTGTAGAAACTGCAATTGGACATGCTAAGCGCTAAGAGGCCTACATTGGGAAAAATAATATCTTCAAATAAAAACTACACAGATGCATTCTGTGAAACTTATTTCTGATCTGTAAATTCAGTTAACAGAGATAAAACATATTTTTGATTGAGCAGTTATGAAACACACTTTCTGTAGAAAATGCAAGTGGAGATTCGGAGCGCTAAGTGGGTAATAGTGGAAAAAGGAATGTCTTCAAATATAAACTACACAGAATCATTCGGTGAAACTTCTTTCTGATCTGTGCATTCAGCTAACAGAGTTAAACCATACTTTTGATTGAGCAGATCTGAACACTCTTTCTGTTGAAAATGCAACTGGACATTTGGAGCGCTAAGAGCGTAGTAGTGGAAAAAGGAATATATTCAAATATAAACTACACAGAAGCATTCTGTGAAACTTCTTTCTGATCTGAGCATACAGCTAACAGAGTTAAACCATACTTTTGATTGAGCAGTTTTGAAACACTCTGTCTGTAGAAAATGCAAATGGACATTCGTAGCGCTAAGTGGGTAATAGTGGAAAAGAGAATATGTTCAAATATAATCTACACAGAAGCATTGTATGAAACTTCTTTCTGTTCTGTGCATTCAACTAACAGAGTTGAACCTTACTTTTGATTGAGCCGTTCTGAAACACTCTTTCTGTAGAAACTGCAATTGGACATTCTGAGCGCTAAGAGGCCTATATTGGGAAAAAGAATGTCTACAAATAAAAACTACACAGAAGAATTGTGTGAAACTTTTTTCTCTTCTGTTTGTTCAACTAAAAGAGTTGAACCTTAGTTTTGATTGAGCCGTTCTGAAATAGTCTTTCTGTAGAAAATGCAAGTGGAGATTCGGAGCGCTAAGAGGGTAATAGTGGAAAAAGGAATGTCTCCAAATATAAACTACACAGAATCATTCTGTGAAACTTCTTTCTGATCTGTGCATTCAGCTAACAGAGTTAAACCATACTTTTGATTGAGCAGATCTGAACACTCTTTCTGTAGAAAATGCAACTGGACATTTGTAGCGCTAAGAGAGTAGTAGTGGAAAAAGGAATATATTCAAATATAAACTACACAGAAGCATTCTGTGAAACTTCTTTCTGATCTGAGCATTCAGCTTACAGAGTTAAACCATACTTTTGATTGAGCTGTTTTGAAACACTCTGTCTGTAGAAAATGCAACTGGACATTCGTAGCGCTAAGTGGGAAATAGTGGAAAAAAGAATATGTTCAAATATAAACTACACAGAAGCATTGTATGAAACTTCTTTCTGTTCTGTGCATTCAACTAACAGAGTTGAACCTTACTTGTGATTGAGCCGTTCTGAAACACTCTTTCTGTAGAAACTGCAATTGGACATTCTGAGCGCTAAGAGGCCTCTATTGATAAAAATAATATCTTCAAATAAAAACTACACAGAAGCATTGTGTGAAACTTATTTCTGATATGTTCATTAAGCTAACAGAGTTAAACCATACTTTTGATTGCGCAGTTCTGAACACTCTTTCTGTAGAAAATGCAAGTGGACATTCGGAGCGCTAAGAGGTTAATAGTGGAAAAAGGAATATATTCAAATATAAACTACACAGTAGCATTCTGTGAAAATTCTTTCTGTTCTGTGCATTCAACTAACAGAGTTGAACCTTACTTTTGATTGAGCCGTTCTGAAACACTCTTTCTGTAGAAACTGCAATTGGACATGCTAAGCGCTAAGAGGCCTACATAGGGAAAAAGAATATCTTCAAATAAAAACTACACAGATGCATTCTGTGAAACTTATTTCTGATCTGTAAATTCATTTAACAGAGATAAAACATATTTTTGATTGAGCAGTTATGAAACACTCTTTTTGTAGAAAATGCAAGTGGAGATTCGGAGCGCTAAGAGGGTAATAGTGGAAAAAGGAATGTCTTCAAATATAAACTACACAGAATCATTCGGTGAAACTTCTTTCTGATCTGTGCATTCAGCTAACAGAGTTAAACCATACTTTTGATTGTGCAGATCTGAACACTCTTTCTGTTGAAAATGCAACTGGACATTTGGAGCGCTAAGAGCGTAGTTGTGGAAAAAGGAATATATTCAAATATAAACTACACGGAAGCATTCTTAGAAACTTCTTTCTGATCTGAGCATTCAGCTAACAGAGTTAAACCATACTTTTGATTGAGCAGTTTTGAAACACTCTGTCTGTAGAAAATGCAACTGGACATTCGTAGCGCTAAGTGGGTAATAGTGGAAAAAAGAATATGTTCAAATATAAACTACACAGAAGCATTGTATGAAACGTCTTTCTGTTCTGTGCATTCAACTAACAGAGTTGAACCTTACTTTTGATTGAGCCGTTCTGAAACACTCTTTCTGTAGAAACTGCAATTGGACATTCTGAGCGCTAAGAGGCCTATATTGGGAAAAAGAATGTCTACAAATAAAAACTACACAGAAGAATTGTGTGAAACTTCTTTCTGTTCTGTTTGTTCAACTAAAAGAGTTGAACCTTAGTTTTGATTGAGCCGTTCTGAAACACTCTTTCTGTAGAAAATGCAAGTGGAGATTCGGAGCGCTAAGAGGGTAATAGTGGAAAAAGGAATGTCTCCAAATATAAACTACACAGAATCATTCTGTGAAACTTCTTTCTGATCTGTGCATTCAGCTAACAGAGTTAAACCATACTTTTGATTCAGCAGATCTGAACACTCTTTCTGTAGAAAATGCAACTGGACATTTGGAGCGCTAAGAGAGTAGTAGTGGAAAAAGGAATATATTCAAATATAAACTACACAGAAGCATTCTGTGAAACTTCTTTCTGATCTGAGCATTCAGCTAACAGAGTTAAACCATACTTTTGATTGAGCAGTTTTGAAACACTCTGTCTGTAGAAAATGCAACTGGACATTCGTAGCGCTAAGTGAGTAATAGTGGAAAAAAGAATATGTTCAAATATAAACTACACAGAAGCATTGTATGAAACTTCTTTCTGTTCTGTGCATTCAACTAACAGAGTTGAACCTTACTTTTGATTGAGCCTTTCTGAAACACTCTTTCTGTAGAAACTGCAATTGGACATTCTGAGCGCTAAGAGGCCTCTATTGGGAAAAATAATATCTTCAAATAAATACTACACAGAAGCATTGTGTGAAACTTATTTCTGATATGTTCATTAAGCTAACAGAGTTAAACCATACTTTTGATTGCGCAGTTCTGAACACTCTTTCTGTAGAAAATGCAAGTGGACATTCGGAGCGCTAAGAGGGTAATAGTGGAAAAAGGAATATATTCAAATATAAACTACACAGTAGCATTCTGTGAAAATTCTTTCTGTTCTGTGCATTCAACTAACAGAGTTGAACCTTACTTTTGATTGAGCCGTTCTGAAACACTCTTTCTGTAGAAACTGCAATTGGACATGCTAAGCGCTAAGAGGCCTACATAGGGTAAAAGAATATCTTCAAATAAAAACTACACAGATGCATTCTGTGAAACTTATTTCTGATCTGTAAATTCATTTAACATAGATAAAACATATTTTTGATTGAGCAGTTATGAAACACTCTTTTTGTAGGAAATGCAAGTGGAGATTCGGAGCGCTAAGAGGGTAATAGTGGAAAAAGGAATGTCTTCAAATATAAACTACACAGAATCATTCGGTGAAACTTCTTTCTGATCTGTGCATTCAGCTAACAGAGTTAAACCATGCTTTTGATTGAGCAGATCTGAACACACTTTCTGTTGAAAATGCAACTGGACCTTTGGAGCGCTAAGAGCGTAGTAGTGGAAAAAGGAATATATTCAAATATAAACTACACAGAAGCATTCTGTGAAACTTCTTTCTGATCTGAGCATTCAGCTAACAGAGTTAAACCATACTTTTGATTGAGCAGTTTTGAAACACTCTGTCTGTAGAAAATGCAACTGGACATTCGTAGCGCTATGTGGGTAATAGTGGAAAAAAGAATATGTTCAAATATAAACTACACAGAAGCATTGTATGAAACTTCTTTCTGTTCTGTGCATTCAACTAACAGAGTTGAACCTTACTTTTGATTGAGCCGTTCTGAAACACTCTTTCTGTAGAAACTGCAATTGGACATTCTGAGCGCTAAGAGGCCTAAATTGGGGAAAAGAATGTCTACAAATAAAAACTACACAGAAGCATTGTGTGAAACTTATTTCTGATATGTTCATTAAGCTAACAGAGTTAAACCATACTTTTGATTGCGCAGTTCTGAACACTCTTTCTGTAGGAAATGCAAGTGGACATTCGGAGCGCTAAGAGGGTAATAGTGGAGAAAGGAATATATTCAAATATAAACTACACAGTAGCATTCTGTGAAAAATCTTTCTGTTCTGTGCATTCAACTAACAGATTTGAACCTTACTTTTGATTGAGCCGTTCTGAAGCACTGTTTCTGTAGAAACTGCAATTGGACATGCTAAGCGCTAAGAGGCCTACATTGGGAAAAATAATATCTTCAAATAAAAACTACACAGATGCATTCTGTGAAACTTATTTCTGATCTGTAAATTCAGTTAACAGAGATAAAACATATTTTTGATTGAGCAGTTATGAAACACACTTTCTGTAGAAAATGCAAGTGGAGATTCGGAGCGCTAAGTGGGTAATAGTGGAAAAAGGAATGTCTTCAAATATAAACTACACAGAATCATTCGGTGAAACTTCTTTCTGATCTGTGCATTCAGCTAACAGAGTTAAACCATACTTTTGATTGAGCAGATCTGAACACTCTTTCTGTTGAAAATGCAACTGGACATTTGGAGCGCTAAGAGCGTAGTAGTGGAAAAAGGAATATATTCAAATATAAACTACACAGAAGCATTCTGTGAAACTTCTTTCTGATCTGAGCATACAGCTAACAGAGTTAAACCATACTTTTGATTGAGCAGTTTTGAAACACTCTGTCTGTAGAAAATGCAAATGGACATTCGTAGCGCTAAGTGGGTAATAGTGGAAAAGAGAATATGTTCAAATATAATCTACACAGAAGCATTGTATGAAACTTCTTTCTGTTCTGTGCATTCAACTAACAGAGTTGAACCTTACTTTTGATTGAGCCGTTCTGAAACACTCTTTCTGTAGAAACTGCAATTGGACATTCTGAGCGCTAAGAGGCCTATATTGGGAAAAAGAATGTCTACAAATAAAAACTACACAGAAGAATTGTGTGAAACTTTTTTCTCTTCTGTTTGTTCAACTAAAAGAGTTGAACCTTAGTTTTGATTGAGCCGTTCTGAAATAGTCTTTCTGTAGAAAATGCAAGTGGAGATTCGGAGCGCTAAGAGGGTAATAGTGGAAAAAGGAATGTCTCCAAATATAAACTACACAGAATCATTCTGTGAAACTTCTTTCTGATCTGTGCATTCAGCTAACAGAGTTAAACCATACTTTTGATTGAGCAGATCTGAACACTCTTTCTGTAGAAAATGCAACTGGACATTTGTAGCGCTAAGAGAGTAGTAGTGGAAAAAGGAATATATTCAAATATAAACTACACAGAAGCATTCTGTGAAACTTCTTTCTGATCTGAGCATTCAGCTTACAGAGTTAAACCATACTTTTGATTGAGCTGTTTTGAAACACTCTGTCTGTAGAAAATGCAACTGGACATTCGTAGCGCTAAGTGGGAAATAGTGGAAAAAAGAATATGTTCAAATATAAACTACACAGAAGCATTGTATGAAACTTCTTTCTGTTCTGTGCATTCAACTAACAGAGTTGAACCTTACTTGTGATTGAGCCGTTCTGAAACACTCTTTCTGTAGAAACTGCAATTGGACATTCTGAGCGCTAAGAGGCCTCTATTGATAAAAATAATATCTTCAAATAAAAACTACACAGAAGCATTGTGTGAAACTTATTTCTGATATGTTCATTAAGCTAACAGAGTTAAACCATACTTTTGATTGCGCAGTTCTGAACACTCTTTCTGTAGAAAATGCAAGTGGACATTCGGAGCGCTAAGAGGTTAATAGTGGAAAAAGGAATATATTCAAATATAAACTACACAGTAGCATTCTGTGAAAATTCTTTCTGTTCTGTGCATTCAACTAACAGAGTTGAACCTTACTTTTGATTGAGCCGTTCTGAAACACTGTTTCTGTAGAAACTGCAATTGGACATGCTAAGCGCAAAGAGGCCTACATTGGGAAAAAGAATATCTTCAAATAAAAACTACACAGATGCATTCTGTGAAACTTATTTCTGATCTGTAAATTCAGTTAACAGAGATAAAACATATTTTTGATTGAGCAGTTATGAAACACTCTTTTTGTAGAAAATGCAAGTGGAGATTCGGAGCGCTAAGAGGGTAATAGTGGAAAAAGGAATGTCTTCAAATATAAACTACACAGAATCATTCGGTGAAACTTCTTTCTGATCTGTGCATTCAGCTAACAGAGCTAAACCATACTTTTGATTGAGCAGACCTGAACACTCTTTCTGTAGAAAATGCAACTGGACATTTGGAGCGCTAAGAGCGTAGTAGTGGAAAAAGGAATATATTCAAATATAAACTACACAGAAGCATTCTGTGAAACTTCTTTCTGATCTGAGCATTCAGCTAACAGAGTTAAACCATACTTTTGATTGAGCAGTTTTGAAACACTCTGTCTGTAGAAAATGCAACTGGACATTCGTAGCGCTAAGTGGGTAATAGTGGAAAAAAGAATATGTTCAAATATAAACTACACAGAAGCATTGTATGAAACTTCTTTCTGTTCTGTGCATTCAACTAACAGAGTTGAACCTTACTTTTGATTGAGCCGTTCTGAAACACTCTTTCTGTAGAAACTGCAATTGGACATTCTGAGCGCTAAGAGGCCTATATTGGGAAAAAGAATGTCTACAAATAAAAACTACACAGAAGAATTGTGTGAAACTTCTTTCTGTTCTGTTTGTTCAACTAAAAGAGTTGAACCTTAGTTTTGATTGAGCCGTTCTGTAACAGTCTTTCTGTAGAAAATGCAAGTGGAGATTCGGAGCGCTAAGAGGGTAATTGTGGAAAAAGTAATGTCTCCAAATATAAACTACACAGAATCATTCTGTGAAACTTCTTTCTGATCTGTGCATTCAGCTAACAGAGTTAAACCATACTTTTGATTGAGCAGATCTGAACACTTTCTGTAGAAAATGCAACTGGACATTTGGAGCGCTAAGAGAGTAGTAGTGGAAAAAGGAATATATTCAAATATAAACTACACAGAAGCATTCTGTGAAACTTCTTTCTGATCTGAGCATTCAGCTAACAGAGTTAAACCATACTTTTGATTGAGCAGTTT
This sequence comes from Symphalangus syndactylus, assembly GCF_028878055.3. Taxonomy (NCBI): domain Eukaryota; kingdom Metazoa; phylum Chordata; class Mammalia; order Primates; family Hylobatidae; genus Symphalangus; species Symphalangus syndactylus. The sequence goes on along the minus strand of NC_072447.2, from coordinate 12,424,332 downwards.
TGAAACACTCTGTCTGTAGAAAATGCAACTGGACATTCGTAGCGCTAAGTGGGTAATAGTGGAAAAAAGAATATGTTCAAATATAAACTACACAGAAGCATTGTATGAAACTTCTTTCTGTTCTGTGCATTCAACTAACAGAGTTGAACCTTACTTTTGATTGAGCCGTTCTGAAACACTCTTTCTGTAGAAACTGCAATTGGACATTCTGAGCGCTAAGAGGCCTCTATTGGGAAAAATAATATCTTCAAATAAAAACTACACAGAAGCATTGTGTGAAACTTATTTCTGATATGTTCATTAAGCTAACAGAGTTAAACCATACTTTTGATTGCGCAATTCTGAACACTCTTTCTGTAGAAAATGCAAGTGGACATTTGGAGCGCTAAGAGGGTAATGGTGGAAAAAGGAATATATTCAAATATAAACTACACAGTAGCATTCTGAGAAAATTCTTTCTGTTCTGTGCATTCAACTAACAGAGTTGAACCTTACTTTTGATTGAGCCGTTCTGAAACACTCTTTCTGTAGAAACTGCAATTGGACATGCTAATCGCTAAGATGCCTACATTGGGAAAAATAATATCTTCAAATAAAAACAACACAGATGCATTCTGTGAAACTTATTTCTGATCTGTACATTCAGTTAACAGAGATAAAACATATTTTTGATTGAGCAGTTATGAAACACTCTTTTTGTAGAAAATGCAAGTGGAGATTCGGAGCGCTAAGAGGGTAATAGTGGAAAAAGTTATGTCTTCAAATATAAACTACACAGAATCATTCGGTGAAACTTCTTTCTGATCTGTGCATTCAGCTAACAGAGTTAAACCATACTTTTGATTGAGCAGATCTGAACACTCTTTCTGTTGAAAATGCAACTGGACATTTGGAGCGCTAAGAGCGTAGTAGTGGAAAAAGGAATATATTCAAATATAAACTACACAGAAGCATTCTGTGAAACTTCTTTCTGATCTGAGCATACAGCTAACAGAGTTAAACCATACTTTTGATTGAGCAGTTTTGAAACACTCTGTCTGTAGAAAATGCAACTGGACATTCGTAGCGCTAAGTGGGTAATAGTGGAAAAGAGAATATGTTCAAATATAAACTACACAGAAGCATTGTATGAAACTTCTTTCTGTTCTGTGCATTCAACTAACAGAGTTGAACCTTACTTTTGATTGAGCCGTTCTGAAACACTCTTTCTGTAGAAACTGCAATTGGACATTCTGAGCGCTAAGAGGCCTATATTGGGAAAAAGAATGCCTACAAATAAAAACTACACAGAAGAATTGTGTGAAACTTCTTTCTGTTCTGTTTGTTCAAATAAAGAGTTGAACCTTAGTTTTGATTGAGCCGTTCTGAAACACTCTTTCTGTAGAAAATGCAAGTGGAGATTCGGAGCGCTAAGAGGGTAATAGTGGAAAAAGGAATGTCTCCAAATATAAACTACACAGAATCATTCTGTGAAACTTCTTTCTGATCTGTGCATTCAGCTAACAGAGTTAAACCATACTTTTGATTGAGCAGATCTGAACACTCTTTCTGTAGAAAATGCAACTGGACATTTGGAGCGCTAAGAGAGTAGTAGTGGAAAAAGGAATATATTCAAATATAAACTACACAGAAGCATTCTGTGAAACTTCTTTCTGATCTGAGCATTCAGCTAACAGAGATAAACCATACTTATGATTGAGCAGTTTTGAAACACTCTGTCTGTAGAAAATGCAACTGGACATTCGTAGCGCTAAGTGGGTAATAGTGGAAAAAAGAATATGTTCAAATATAAACTACACAGAAGCATTGTATGAAACTTCTTTCTGTTCTGTGCATTCAACTAACAGAGTTGAACTTTACTTTTGATTGAGCCTTTCTGAAACACTCTTTCTGTAGAAAATGCAAGTGGAGATTCGGAGCGCTAAGAGGGTAATAGTGGAAAAAGGAATGTCTCCAAATATAAACTACACAGAATCATTCTGTGAAACTTCTTTCTGATCTGTGCATTCAGCTAACAGAGTTAAAACATACTTTTGATTGAGCAGATCTGAACACTCTTTCTGTAGAAAATGCAACTGGACATTTGGAGCGCTAAGAGAGTAGTAGTGGAAAAAGGAATATATTCAAATATAAACTACACAGAAGCATTCTGTGAAACTTCTTTCTGATCTGAGCATTCAGCTTACAGAGTTAAACCATACTTTTGATTGAGCAGTTTTGAAACACTCTGTCTGTAGAAAATGCAACTGGACATTCGTAGCGCTAAGTGGGTAATAGTGGAAAAAAGAATATGTTCAAATATAAACTACACAGAAGCATTGTATGAAACTTCTTTCTGTTCTGTGCATTCAACTAACAGAGTTGAACCTTACTTTTGATTGAGCCTTTCTGAAACACTCTTTCTGTAGAAACTGCAATTGGACATTCTGAGAGCTAAGAGGCCTCTATTGGGAAAAATAATATCTTCAAATAAAAACTACACAGAAGCATTGTGTGAAACTTATTTCTGATATGTTCATTAAGCTAACAGAGTTAAACCATACTTTTGATTGCGCAGTTCTGAACACTCTTTCTGTAGAAAATGCAAGTGGACATTCGGAGCGCTAAGAGGGTAATAGTGGAAAAAGGAATATATTCAAATATAAACTACACAGTACCATTCTGTGAAAATTCTTTCTGTTCTGTGCATTCAACTAACAGAGTTGAACCTTACTTTTGATTGAGCCCTTCTGAAACCCTCTTTCTGTAGAAACTGCAATTGGACATGCTAAGCGCTAAGAGGCCTACATTGGGAAAAAGAATATCTTCAAATAAAAACTACACAGATGCATTCTGTGAAACTTATTTCTGATCTGTAAATTCAGTTAACAGATATAAAACATATTTTTGATTGAGCAGTTATGAAACACTCTTTTTGTAGAAAATGCAAGTGGAGATTCGGAGCGCTAAGAGGGTAACAGTGGAAAAAGGAATGTCTTCAAATATAAACTACACAGAATCATTCGGTGAAACTTCTTTCTGATCTGTGCATTCAGCTAACAGAGTTAAACCATACTTTTGATTGAGCAGATCTGAACACTCTTTCTGTAGAAAATGCAACTGGACATTTGGAGCGCTAAGAGCGTAGTAGTGGATAAAGGAATATATTCAAATATAAACTACACAGAAGCATTCTGTGAAACTTCTTTCTGATCTGGGCATTCAGCTAACAGAGTTAAACCATACTTTTGATTGAGCAGTTTTGAAACACTCTGTCTGTAGAAAATGCAACTGGACATTCGTAGCGCTAAGTGGGTAATAGTGGAAAAAATAATATGTTCAAATATAAACTACACAGAAGCATTGTATGAAACTTCTTTCTGTTCTGTGCATTCAACTAACAGAGTTGAACCTTACTTTTGATTGAGCCGTTCTGAAACACTCTTTCTGTAGAAACTGCAATTGGACATTCTGAGCGCTAAGAGGCCTATATTGGGAAAAAGAATGTCTACAAATAAAAACTACACAGAAGAATTGTGTGAAACTTCTTTCTGTTCTGTTTGTTCAACTAAAAGAGTTGAACCTTAGTTTTGATTGAGCCGTTCTGAAACACTCTTTCTGTAGAAAATGCAAGTGGAGATTCGGAGCGCTAACAGGGTAATAGTGGAAAAAGGAATGTCTCCAAATATAAACTACACAGAATCATTCTGTGAAACTTCTTTCTGATCTGTGCATTCAGCTAACAGAGTTAAACCATACTTTTGATTGAGCAGATCTGAACACTCTTTCTGTAGAAAATGCAACTGGACATTTGGAGCGCTATGAGAGTAGTAGTGGAAAAAGGAATATATTCAAATATAAACTACACAGAAGCATTCTGTGAAACTTCTTTCTGATCTGAGCATTCAGCTAACAGAGTTAAACCATACTTTTGATTGAGCAGCTTTGAAACACTCTGTCTGTAGAAAATGCAACTGGACATTCATAGCGCTAAGTGGGTAATAGTGGAAAAAAGAATATGTTCAAATATAAACTACACAGAAGCATTGTATGAAACTTCTTTCTGTTCTGTGCATTCAACTAACAGAGTTGAACCTTACTTTGATTGAGCCTTTCTGAAACACTCTTTCTGTAGAAACTGCAATTGGACATTCTGAGCGCTAAGAGGCCTCTATTGGGAAAAATAATATCTTCAAATAAAAACTACACAGAAGCATTGTGTGAAACTTATTTCTGATATGTTCATTAAGCTAACAGTGTTAAACCATACTTTTGATTGCGCAGTTCTGAACACTCTTTCTGTAGAAAATGCAAGTGGACATTCGGAGCGCTAAGAGGGTAATAGTGGAAAAAGGAATATATTCAAATATAAACTACACAGTAGCATTCTGTGAAAATTCTTTCTGTTCTGTGCATTCAACTAACAGAGTTGAACCTTACTTTTGATTGAGCCGTTCTGAAACACTGTTTGTGTAGAAACTGCAATTGGACATGCTAAGCGCTAAGAGGCCTACATTGGGAAAAAGAATATCTTCAAATAAAAACTACACAGATGCATTCTGTGAAACTTATTTCTGATCTGTAAATTCAGTTAACAGAGATAAAACATATTTTTGATTGAGCAGTTATGAAACACTCTTTTTGTAGAAAATGCAAGTGGAGATTCGGAGCGCTAAGAGGGTAATAGTGGAAAAAGGAATGTCTTCAAATATAAACTACACAGAATCATTCGGTGAAATTTCTTTCTGATCTGTGCATTCAGCTAACAGAGCTAAACCATACTTTTGATTGAGCAGATCTGAACACTCTTTCTGTAGAAAATGCAACTGGACATTTGGAGCGCTAAGAGCGTAGTAGTGGAAAAAGGAATATATTCAAATATAAACTACACAGAAGCATTCTGTGAAACTTCTTTCTGATCTGAGCATACAGCTAAGAGTTAAACCATACTTTTGATTGAGCAGTTTTGAAACACTCTGTCTGTAGAAAATGCAACTGGACATTCGTAGCGCTAAGTGGGTAATAGTGGAAAAAAGAATATGTTCAAATATAAACTACACAGAAGCATTGTATGAAACTTGTTTCTGTTCTGTGCATTCAACTAACAGAGTTGAACCTTACTTTTGATTGAGCCTTTCTGAAACACTCTTTCTGTAGAAACTGCAATTGGACATTCTGAGCGCTAAGAGGCCTCTATTGGGAAAAATAATATCTTCAAATAAAAACTACACAGAAGCATTGTGTGAAACTTAATTCTGATATGTTCATTAAGCTAACAGAGTTAAACCATACTTTTGATTGCGCAGTTCTGAACACTCTTTCTGTAGAAAATGCAAGTGTACATTCGGAGCGCTAAGAGGGTAATAGTGGAAAAAGGAATATATTCAAATATAAACTACACAGTAGCATTCTGTGAAAATTCTTTCTGTTCTGTGCATTCAACTAAAAGAGTTGAACCTTACTTTTGATTGAGCCGTTCTGAAACACTCTTTCTGTAGAAACTGCAATTGGACATGCTAAGCGCTAAGAGGCCTACATAGGGAAAAAGAATATCTTCAAATAAAAACTACACAGATGCATTCTGTGAAACTTATTTCTGATCTGTAAATTCATTTAACAGAGATAAAACATATTTTTGATTGAGCAGTTATGAAACACTCTTTTTGTAGAAAATGCAAGTGGAGATTCGGAGCGCTAAGAGGGTAATAGTGGAAAAAGGAATGTCTTCAAATATAAACTACACAGAATCATTCGGTGAAACTTCTTTCTGATCTGTGCATTCAGCTAACAGAGTTAAACCATACTTTTGATTGTGCAGATCTGAACACTCTTTCTGTTGAAAATGCAACTGGACATTTGGAGCGCTAAGAGCGTAGTTGTGGAAAAAGGAATATATTCAAATATAAACTACACGGAAGCATTCTTAGAAACTTCTTTCTGATCTGAGCATTCAGCTAACAGAGTTAAACCATACTTTTGATTGAGCAGTTTTGAAACACTCTGTCTGTAGAAAATGCAACTGGACATTCGTAGCGCTAAGTGGGTAATAGTGGAAAAAAGAATATGTTCAAATATAAACTACACAGAAGCATTGTATGAAACGTCTTTCTGTTCTGTGCATTCAACTAACAGAGTTGAACCTTACTTTTGATTGAGCCGTTCTGAAACACTCTTTCTGTAGAAACTGCAATTGGACATTCTGAGCGCTAAGAGGCCTATATTGGGAAAAAGAATGTCTACAAATAAAAACTACACAGAAGAATTGTGTGAAACTTCTTTCTGTTCTGTTTGTTCAACTAAAAGAGTTGAACCTTAGTTTTGATTGAGCCGTTCTGAAACACTCTTTCTGTAGAAAATGCAAGTGGAGATTCGGAGCGCTAAGAGGGTAATAGTGGAAAAAGGAATGTCTCCAAATATAAACTACACAGAATCATTCTGTGAAACTTCTTTCTGATCTGTGCATTCAGCTAACAGAGTTAAACCATACTTTTGATTCAGCAGATCTGAACACTCTTTCTGTAGAAAATGCAACTGGACATTTGGAGCGCTAAGAGAGTAGTAGTGGAAAAAGGAATATATTCAAATATAAACTACACAGAAGCATTCTGTGAAACTTCTTTCTGATCTGAGCATTCAGCTAACAGAGTTAAACCATACTTTTGATTGAGCAGTTTTGAAACACTCTGTCTGTAGAAAATGCAACTGGACATTCGTAGCGCTAAGTGAGTAATAGTGGAAAAAAGAATATGTTCAAATATAAACTACACAGAAGCATTGTATGAAACTTCTTTCTGTTCTGTGCATTCAACTAACAGAGTTGAACCTTACTTTTGATTGAGCCTTTCTGAAACACTCTTTCTGTAGAAACTGCAATTGGACATTCTGAGCGCTAAGAGGCCTCTATTGGGAAAAATAATATCTTCAAATAAATACTACACAGAAGCATTGTGTGAAACTTATTTCTGATATGTTCATTAAGCTAACAGAGTTAAACCATACTTTTGATTGCGCAGTTCTGAACACTCTTTCTGTAGAAAATGCAAGTGGACATTCGGAGCGCTAAGAGGGTAATAGTGGAAAAAGGAATATATTCAAATATAAACTACACAGTAGCATTCTGTGAAAATTCTTTCTGTTCTGTGCATTCAACTAACAGAGTTGAACCTTACTTTTGATTGAGCCGTTCTGAAACACTCTTTCTGTAGAAACTGCAATTGGACATGCTAAGCGCTAAGAGGCCTACATAGGGTAAAAGAATATCTTCAAATAAAAACTACACAGATGCATTCTGTGAAACTTATTTCTGATCTGTAAATTCATTTAACATAGATAAAACATATTTTTGATTGAGCAGTTATGAAACACTCTTTTTGTAGGAAATGCAAGTGGAGATTCGGAGCGCTAAGAGGGTAATAGTGGAAAAAGGAATGTCTTCAAATATAAACTACACAGAATCATTCGGTGAAACTTCTTTCTGATCTGTGCATTCAGCTAACAGAGTTAAACCATGCTTTTGATTGAGCAGATCTGAACACACTTTCTGTTGAAAATGCAACTGGACCTTTGGAGCGCTAAGAGCGTAGTAGTGGAAAAAGGAATATATTCAAATATAAACTACACAGAAGCATTCTGTGAAACTTCTTTCTGATCTGAGCATTCAGCTAACAGAGTTAAACCATACTTTTGATTGAGCAGTTTTGAAACACTCTGTCTGTAGAAAATGCAACTGGACATTCGTAGCGCTATGTGGGTAATAGTGGAAAAAAGAATATGTTCAAATATAAACTACACAGAAGCATTGTATGAAACTTCTTTCTGTTCTGTGCATTCAACTAACAGAGTTGAACCTTACTTTTGATTGAGCCGTTCTGAAACACTCTTTCTGTAGAAACTGCAATTGGACATTCTGAGCGCTAAGAGGCCTAAATTGGGGAAAAGAATGTCTACAAATAAAAACTACACAGAAGAATTGTGTGAAACTTCTTTCTGTTCTGTTTGTTCAACTAAAAGAGTTGAACCTTAGTTTTGATTGAGCCGTTCTGAAACACTCTTTCTGTAGAAAATGCAAGTGGAGATTCGGAGCGCTAACAGGGTAATAGTGGAAAAAGGAATGTCTCCAAATATAAACTACACAGAATCATTCTGTGAAACTTCTTTCTGATCTGTGCATTCAGCTAACAGAGTTAAACCATACTTTTGATTGAGCAGATCTGAACACTCTTTCTGTAGAAAATGCAACTGGACATTTGGAGCGCTATGAGAGTAGTAGTGGAAAAAGGAATATATTCAAATATAAACTACACAGAAGCATTCTGTGAAACTTCTTTCTGATCTGAGCATTCAGCTAACAGAGTTAAACCATACTTTTGATTGAGCAGTTTTGAAACACTCTGTCTGTAGAAAATGCAACTGGACATTCGTAGCGCTAAGTGGGTAATAGTGGAAAAAAGAATATGTTCAAATATAAACTACACAGAAGCATTGTATGAAACTTGTTTCTGTTCTGTGCATTCAACTAACAGAGTTGAACCTTACTTTTGATTGAGCCTTTCTGAAACACTCTTTCTGTAGAAACTGCAATTGGACATTCTGAGCGCTAAGAGGCCTCTATTGGGAAAAATAATATCTTCAAATAAAAACTACACAGAAGCATTGTGTGAAACTTATTTCTGATACGTTCATTAAGCTAACAGAGTTAAACCATACTTTTGATTGCGCAGTTCTGAACACTCTTTCTGTAGAAAATGCAAGTGTACATTCGGAGCGCTAAGAGGGTAATAGTGGAAAAAGGAATATATTCAAATATAAACTACACAGTAGCATTCTGTGAAAATACTTTCTGTTCTGTGCATTCAACTAACAGAGTTGAACCTTACTTTTGATTGAGCCGTTCTGAAACACTCTTTCTGTAGAAACTGCAATTGGACATGCTAAGCGCTAAGAGGCCTACATAGGGAAAAAGAATATCTTCAAATAAAAACTACACAGATGCATTCTGTGAAACTTATTTCTGATCTGTAAATTCATTTAACAGAGATAAAACATATTTTTGATTGAGCAGTTATGAAACACTCTTTTTGTAGAAAATGCAAGTGGAGATTCGGAGCGCTAAGAGGGTATTAGTGGAAAAAGGAATGTCTTCAAATATAAACTACACAGTATCATTCGGTGAAACTTCTTTCTGATCTGTGCATTCAGCTAACAGAGTTAAACCATACTTTTGATTGAGCAGATCTGAACACTCTTTCTGTAGAAAATGCAACTGGACATTTGTAGCGCTAAGAGCGTAGTAGTGGAAAAAGGAATATATTCAAATATAAACTACACAGAAGCATTCTGTGAAACTTCTTTCTGATCTGAGCATACAGCTAAGAGTTAAACCATACCTTTGATTGAGCAGTTTTGAAACACTCTTTCTGTAGAAAATGCAACTGGACATTCGTAGCGCTAAGTGGGTAATAGTGGAAAAAAGAATATGTTCAAATATAAACTACACAGAAGCATTGTATGAAACTTGTTTCTGTTCTGTGCATTCAACTAACAGAGTTGAACCTTACTTTTGATTGAGCCTTTCTGAAACACTCTTTCTGTAGAAACTGCAATTGGACATTCTGAGCGCTAAGAGGCCTCTATTGGGAAAAATAATATCTTCAAATAAAAACTACACAGAAGCATTGTGTGAAACTTATTTCTGATATGTTCATTAAGCTAACAGAGTTAAACCATACTTTTGATTGCGCAGTTCTGAACACTCTGTAGAAAATGCAAGTGGACATTCGGAGCGCTAAGAGGGTAATAGTGGAAAAAGGAATATATTCAAATATAAACTACACAGTAGCATTCTGTGAAAATTCTTTCTGTTCTGTGCATTCAACTAACAGAGTTGAACCTTACTTTTGATTGAGCCGTTCTGAAACACTCTTTCTGTAGAAACTGCAATTGGACATGCTAAGCGCTAAGAGGCCTACATAGGGAAAAAGAATATCTTCGAATAAAAACTACACAGATGCATTCTGTGAAACTTATTTCTGATCTGTAAATTCAGTTAACAGAGATAAAACATATTTTTGATTGAGCAGTTATGAAACACTCTTTTTGTAGACAATGCAAGTGGAGATTCGGAGCGCTAAGAGGGTAATAGTGGAAAAAGGAATGTCTTCAAATATAAACTACACAGAATCATTCGGTGAAACTTCTTTCTGATCTGTGCATTCAGCTAACAGAGTTAAACCATACTTTTGATTGAGCAGATCTGAACACTCTTTCTGTTGAAAATGCAACTGGACATTTGGAGCGCTAAGAGCGTAGTAGTGGAAAAAGGAATATATTCAAATATAAACTACACAGAAGCATTCTGTGAAACTGCTTTCTCATCTGAGCATTCAGCTAACAGAGTTAAACCATACTTTTGATTGAGCAGTTTTGAAAAACTCTGTCTGTAGAAAATGCAACTGGACATTCGTAGCGCTAAGTGGGTAATAGTGGAAAAAAGAATATGTTCAAATATAAACTACACAGAAGCATTGTATGAAACTTCTTTCTGTTCTGTGCATTCAACAAACAGAGTTGAACCTTACTTTTGATTGAGCATTCTGAAACACTCTTTCTATAGAAACTGCAATTGGACATTCTGAGCGCTAAGAGGCCTATATTGGGAAAAAGAATGTCTACAAATAAAAACTACACAGAAGAATTGTGTGAAACTTCTTTCTGTTCTGTTTGTTCAACTAAAGAGTTGAACCTTAGTTTTGATTGAGCCGTTCTGAAACACTCTTTCTGTAGAAAATGCAAGTGGACATAGGGAGCGCTAAGAGGGTAATAGTGGAAAAAGGAATATATTCAAATATAAACTACACAGTAGCATTCTGTGAAAATTCTTTCTGTTCTGTGCATTCAACTAACAGAGTTGAAGCTTACTTTTGATTGAGCCGTTCTGAAACACTGTTTGTGTAGAAACTGCAATTGGACATGCTAAGCGCTAAGAGGCCTACATTGGGAAAAAGAATATCTTCAAATAAAAACTACACAGATGCATTCTGTGAAACTTATTTCTGATCTGTAAATTCAGTTAACAGAGATAAAACATATTTTTGATTGAGCAGTTATGAAACACTCTTTTTGTAGAAAATGCAAGTGGAGATTCGGAGCGCTAAGAGGGTAATAGTGGAAAAAGGAATGTCTTCAAATATAAACTACACAGAATCATTCGGTGAAATTTCTTTCTGATCTGTGCATTCAGCTAACAGAGTTAAACCATACTTTTGATTGAGCAGATCTGAACACTCTTTCTGTAGAAAATGCAACTGGACATTTGGAGCGCTAAGAGCGTAGTAGTGGAAAAAGGAATATATTCAAATATAAACTACACAGAAGCATTCTGTGAAACTTCTTTCTGATCTGAGCATACAGCTAAGAGTTAAACCATACTTTTGATTGAGCAGTTTTGAAACACTCTGTCTGTAGAAAATGCAACTGGACATTCGTAGCGCTAAGTGGGTAATAGTGGAAAAAAGAATATGTTCAAATATAAACTACACAGAAGCATTGTATGAAACTTGTTTCTGTTCTGTGCATTCAACTAACAGAGTTGAACCTTACTTTTGATTGAGCCTTTCTGAAACACTCTTTCTGTAGAAACTGCAATTGGACATTCTGAGCGCTAAGAGGCCTCTATTGGGAAAAATAATATCTTCAAATAAAAACTACACAGAAGCATTGTGTGAAACTTAATTCTGATATGTTCATTAAGCTAACAGAGTTAAACCATACTTTTGATTGCGCAGTTCTGAACACTCTTTCTGTAGAAAATGCAAGTGTACATTCGGAGCGCTAAGAGGGTAATAGTGGAAAAAGGAATATATTCAAATATAAACTACACAGTAGCATCCTGTGAAAATTCTTTCTGTTCTGTGCATTCAACTAACAGAGTTGAACCTTACTTTTGATTGAGCCGTTCTGAAACACTCTTTCTGTAGAAACTGCAATTGGACATGCTAAGCGCTAAGAGGCCTACATAGGGAAAAAGAATATCTTCAAATAAAAACTACACAGATGCATTCTGTGAAACTTATTTCTGATCTGTAAATTCATTTAACAGAGATAAAACATATTTTTGATTGAGCAGTTATGAAACACTCTTTTTGTAGAAAATGCAAGTGGAGATTCGGAGCGCTAAGAGGGTAATAGTGGAAAAAGGAATGTCTTCAAATATAAACTACACAGAATCATTCGGTGAAACTTCTTTCTGATCTGTGCATTCAGCTAACAGAGTTAAACCATACTTTTGATTGTGCAGATCTGAACACTCTTTCTGTTGAAAATGCAACTGGACATTTGGAGCGCTAAGAGCGTAGTAGTGGAAAAAGGAATATATTCAAATATAAACTACACAGAAGCATTCTTTGAAACTTCTTTCTGATCTGAGCATTCAGCTAACAGAGTTAAACCATACTTTTGATTGAGCAGTTTTGAAACACTCTGTCTGTAGAAAATGCAACTGGACATTCGTAGCGCTAAGTGGGTATTAGTGGAAAAAAGAATATGTTCAAATATAAACTACACAGAAGCATTGTATGAAACTTCTTTCTGTTCTGTGCATTCAACTAACAGAGTTGAACCTTACTTTTGATTGAGCCGTTCTGAAACACTCTTTCTGTAGAAACTGCAATTGGACATTCTGAGCGCTAAGAGGCCTATATTGGGAAAAAGAATGTCTACAAATAAAAACTACACAGAAGAATTGTGTGAAACTTCTTTCTGTTCTGTTTGTTCAACTAAAAGAGTTGAACCTTAGTTTTGATTGAGCCGTTCTGAAACACTCTTTCTGTAGAAAATGCAAGTGGAGATTCGGAGCGCTAAGAGGGTAATAGTGGAAAAAGGAATGTCTCCAAATATAAACTACACAGAATCATTCTGTGAAACTTCTTTCTGATCTGTGCATTCAGCTAACAGAGTTAAACCATACTTTTGATTGAGCAGATCTGAACACTCTTTCTGTAGAAAATGCAACTGGACATTTGGAGCGCTAAGAGAGTAGTAGTGGAAAAAGGAATATATTCAAATATAAACTACACAGAAGCATTCTGTGAAACTTCTTTCTGATCTGAGCATTCAGCTAACAGAGTTAAACCATACTTTTGATTGAGCAGTTTTGAAACACTCTGTCTGTAGAAAATGCAACTGGACATTCGTAGCGCTAAGTGAGTAATAGTGGAAAAAAGAATATGTTCAAATATAAACTACACAGAAGCATTGTATGAAACTACTTTCTGTTCTGTGCATTCAACTAACAGAGTTGAACCTTACTTTTGATTGAGCCTTTCTGAAACACTCTTTCTGTAGAAACTGCAATTGGACATTCTGAGCGCTAAGAGGCCTCTATTGGGAAAAATAATATCTTCAAATAAATACTACACAGAAGCATTGTGTGAAACTTATTTCTGATATGTTCATTAAGCTAACAGAGTTAAACCATACTTTTGATTGCGCAGTTCTGAACACTCTTTCTGTAGAAAATGCAAGTGGACATTCGGAGCGCTAAGAGGGTAATAGTGGAAAAAGGAATATATTCAAATATAAACTACACAGTAGCATTCTGTGAAAATTCTTTCTGTTCTGTGCATTCAACTAACAGAGTTGAACCTTACTTTTGATTGAGCCGTTCTGAAACACTCTTTCTGTAGAAACTGCAATTGGACATGCTAAGCGCTAAGAGGCCTACATAGGGTAAAAGAATATCTTCAAATAAAAACTACACAGATGCATTCTGTGAAACTTATTTCTGATCTGTAAATTCATTTAACATAGATAAAACATATTTTTGATTGAGCAGTTATGAAACACTCTTTTTGTAGAAAATGCAAGTGGAGATTCGGAGCGCTAAGAGGGTAATAGTGGAAAAAGGAATGTCTTCAAATATAAACTACACAGAATCATTCGGTGAAATTTCTTTCTGATCTGTGCATTCAGCTAACAGAGCTAAACCATACTTTTGATTGAGCAGATCTGAACACTCTTTCTGTAGAAAATGCAACTGGACATTTGGAGCGCTAAGAGCGTAGTAGTGGAAAAAGGAATATATTCAAATATAAACTACACAGAAGCATTCTGTGAAACTTCTTTCTGATCTGAGCATACAGCTAAGAGTTAAACCATACCTTTGATTGAGCAGTTTTGAAACACTCTTTCTGTAGAAAATGCAACTGGACATTCGTAGCGCTAAGTGGGTAATAGTGGAAAAAAGAATATGTTCAAATATAAACTACACAGAAGCATTGTATGAAACTTGTTTCTGTTCTGTGCATTCAACTAACAGAGTTGAACCTTACTTTTGATTGAGCCTTTCTGAAACACTCTTTCTGTAGAAACTGCAATTGGACATTCTGAGCGCTAAGAGGCCTCTATTGGGAAAAATAATATCTTCAAATAAAAACTACACAGAAGCATTGTGTGAAACTTATTTCTGATATGTTCATTAAGCTAACAGAGTTAAACCATACTTTTGATTGCGCAGTTCTGAACACTCTGTAGAAAATGCAAGTGGACATTCGGAGCGCTAAGAGGGTAATAGTGGAAAAAGGAATATATTCAAATATAAACTACACAGTAGCATTCTGTGAAAATTCTTTCTGTTCTGTGCATTCAACTAACAGAGTTGAACCTTACTTTTGATTGAGCCGTTCTGAAACACTGTTTGTGTAGAAACTGCAATTGGACATGCTAAGCGCTAAGAGGCCTACATTGGGAAAAAGAATATCTTCAAATAAAAACTACACAGATGCATTCTGTGAAACTTATTTCTGATCTGTAAATTCAGTTAACAGAGATAAAACATATTTTTGATTGAGCAGTTATGAAACACTCTTTTTGTAGAAAATGCAAGTGGAGATTCGGAGCGCTAAGAGGGTAATAGTGGAAAAAGGAATGTCTTCAAATATAAACTACACAGAATCATTCGGTGAAATTTCTTTCTGATCTGTGCATTCAGCTAACAGAGTTAAACCATACTTTTGATTGAGCAGATCTGAACACTCTTTCTGTAGAAAATGCAACTGGACATTTGGAGCGCTAAGAGCGTAGTAGTGGAAAAAGGAATATATTCAAATATAAACTACACAGAAGCATTCTGTGAAACTTCTTTCTGATCTGAGCATACAGCTAAGAGTTAAACCATACTTTTGATTGAGCAGTTTTGAAACACTCTGTCTGTAGAAAATGCAACTGGACATTCGTAGCGCTAAGTGGGTAATAGTGGAAAAAAGAATATGTTCAAATATAAACTACACAGAAGCATTGTATGAAACTTGTTTCTGTTCTGTGCATTCAACTAACAGAGTTGAACCTTACTTTTGATTGAGCCTTTCTGAAACACTCTTTCTGTAGAAACTGCAATTGGACATTCTGAGCGCTAAGAGGCCTCTATTGGGAAAAATAATATCTTCAAATAAAAACTACACAGAATCATTGTGTGAAACTTAATTCTGATATGTTCATTAAGCTAACAGAGTTAAACCATACTTTTGATTGCGCAGTTCTGAACACTCTTTCTGTAGAAAATGCAAGTGTACATTCGGAGCGCTAAGAGGGTAATAGTGGAAAAAGGAATATATTCAAATATAAACTACACAGTAGCATCCTGTGAAAATTCTTTCTGTTCTGTGCATTCAACTAACAGAGTTGAACCTTACTTTTGATTGAGCCGTTCTGAAACACTCTTTCTGTAGAAACTGCAATTGGACATGCTAAGCGCTAAGAGGCCTACATAGGGAAAAAGAATATCTTCAAATAAAAACTACACAGATGCATTCTGTGAAACTTATTTCTGATCTGTAAATTCATTTAACAGAGATAAAACATATTTTTGATTGAGCAGTTATGAAACACTCTTTTTGTAGAAAATGCAAGTGGAGATTCGGAGCGCTAAGAGGGTAATAGTGGAAAAAGGAATGTCTTCAAATATAAACTACACAGAATCATTCGGTGAAACTTCTTTCTGATCTGTGCATTCAGCTAACAGAGTTAAACCATACTTTTGATTGTGCAGATCTGAACACTCTTTCTGTTGAAAATGCAACTGGACATTTGGAGCGCTAAGAGCGTAGTAGTGGAAAAAGGAATATATTCAAATATAAACTACACAGAAGCATTCTTTGAAACTTCTTTCTGATCTGAGCATTCAGCTAACAGAGTTAAACCATACTTTTGATTGAGCAGTTTTGAAACACTCTGTCTGTAGAAAATGCAACTGGACATTCGTAGCGCTAAGTGGGTAATAGTGGAAAAAAGAATATGTTCAAATATAAACTACACAGAAGCATTGTATGAAACTTCTTTCTGTTCTGTGCATTCAACTAACAGAGTTGAACCTTACTTTTGATTGAGCCGTTCTGAAACACTCTTTCTGTAGAAACTGCAATTGGACATTCTGAGCGCTAAGAGGCCTATATTGGGAAAAAGAATGTCTACAAATAAAAACTACACAGAAGAATTGTGTGAAACTTCTTTCTGTTCTGTTTGTTCAACTAAAAGAGTTGAACCTTAGTTTTGATTGAGCCGTTCTGAAACACTCTTTCTGTAGAAAATGCAAGTGGAGATTCGGAGCGCTAAGAGGGTAATAGTGGAAAAAGGAATGTCTCCAAATATAAACTACACAGAATCATTCTGTGAAACTTCTTTCTGATCTGTGCATTCAGCTAACAGAGTTAAACCATACTTTTGATTGAGCAGATCTGAACACTCTTTCTGTAGAAAATGCAACTGGACATTTGGAGCGCTAAGAGAGTAGTAGTGGAAAAAGGAATATATTCAAATATAAACTACACAGAAGCATTCTGTGAAACTTCTTTCTGATCTGAGCATTCAGCTAACAGAGTTAAACCATACTTTTGATTGAGCAGTTTTGAAACACTCTGTCTGTAGAAAATGCAACTGGACATTCGTAGCGCTAAGTGAGTAATAGTGGAAAAAAGAATATGTTCAAATATAAACTACACAGAAGCATTGTATGAAACTTCTTTCTGTTCTGTGCATTCAACTAACAGAGTTGAACCTTACTTTTGATTGAGCCTTTCTGAAACACTCTTTCTGTAGAAACTGCAATTGGACATTCTGAGCGCTAAGAGGCCTCTATTGGGAAAAATAATATCTTCAAATAAATACTACACAGAAGCATTGTGTGAAACTTATTTCTGATATGTTCATTAAGCTAACAGAGTTAAACCATACTTTTGATTGCGCAGTTCTGAACACTCTTTCTGTAGAAAATGCAAGTGGACATTCGGAGCGCTAAGAGGGTAATAGTGGAAAAAGGAATATATTCAAATATAAACTACACAGTAGCATTCTGTGAAAATTCTTTCTGTTCTGTGCATTCAACTAACAGAGTTGAACCTTACTTTTGATTGAGCCGTTCTGAAACACTCTTTCTGTAGAAACTGCAATTGGACATGCTAAGCGCTAAGAGGCCTACATAGGGTAAAAGAATATCTTCAAATAAAAACTACACAGATGCATTCTGTGAAACTTATTTCTGATCTGTAAATTCATTTAACATAGATAAAACATATTTTTGATTGAGCAGTTATGAAACACTCTTTTTGTAGAAAATGCAAGTGGAGATTCGGAGCGCTAAGAGGGTAATAGTGGAAAAAGGAATGTCTTCAAATATAAACTACACAGAATCATTCGGTGAAATTTCTTTCTGATCTGTGCATTCAGCTAACAGAGCTAAACCATACTTTTGATTGAGCAGATCTGAACACTCTTTCTGTAGAAAATGCAACTGGACATTTGGAGCGCTAAGAGCGTAGTAGTGGAAAAAGGAATATATTCAAATATAAACTACACAGAAGCATTCTGTGAAACTTCTTTCTGATCTGAGCATACAGCTAAGAGTTAAACCATACCTTTGATTGAGCAGTTTTGAAACACTCTTTCTGTAGAAAATGCAACTGGACATTCGTAGCGCTAAGTGGGTAATAGTGGAAAAAAGAATATGTTCAAATATAAACTACACAGAAGCATTGTATGAAACTTGTTTCTGTTCTGTGCATTCAACTAACAGAGTTGAACCTTACTTTTGATTGAGCCTTTCTGAAACACTCTTTCTGTAGAAACTGCAATTGGACATTCTGAGCGCTAAGAGGCCTCTATTGGGAAAAATAATATCTTCAAATAAAAACTACACAGAAGCATTGTGTGAAACTTATTTCTGATATGTTCATTAAGCTAACAGAGTTAAACCATACTTTTGATTGCGCAGTTCTGAACACTCTGTAGAAAATGCAAGTGGACATTCGGAGCGCTAAGAGGGTAATAGTGGAAAAAGGAATATATTCAAATATAAACTACACAGTAGCATTCTGTGAAAATTCTTTCTGTTCTGTGCATTCAACTAACAGAGTTGAACCTTACTTTTGATTGAGCCGTTCTGAAACACTCTTTCTGTAGAAACTGCAATTGGACATGCTAAGCGCTAAGAGGCCTACATAGGGAAAAAGAATATCTTCGAATAAAAACTACACAGATGCATTCTGTGAAACTTATTTCTGATCTGTAAATTCAGTTAACAGAGATAAAACATATTTTTGATTGAGCAGTTATGAAACACTCTTTTTGTAGACAATGCAAGTGGAGATTCGGAGCGCTAAGAGGGTAATAGTGGAAAAAGGAATGTCTTCAAATATAAACTACACAGAATCATTCGGTGAAACTTCTTTCTGATCTGTGCATTCAGCTAACAGAGTTAAACCATACTTTTGATTGAGCAGATCTGAACACTCTTTCTGTTGAAAATGCAACTGGACATTTGGAGCGCTAAGAGCGTAGTAGTGGAAAAAGGAATATATTCAAATATAAACTACACAGAAGCATTCTGTGAAACTGCTTTCTCATCTGAGCATTCAGCTAACAGAGTTAAACCATACTTTTGATTGAGCAGTTTTGAAAAACTCTGTCTGTAGAAAATGCAACTGGACATTCGTAGCGCTAAGTGGGTAATAGTGGAAAAAAGAATATGTTCAAATATAAACTACACAGAAGCATTGTATGAAACTTCTTTCTGTTCTGTGCATTCAACAAACAGAGTTGAACCTTACTTTTGATTGAGCATTCTGAAACACTCTTTCTATAGAAACTGCAATTGGACATTCTGAGCGCTAAGAGGCCTATATTGGGAAAAAGAATGTCTACAAATAAAAACTACACAGAAGAATTGTGTGAAACTTCTTTCTGTTCTGTTTGTTCAACTAAAGAGTTGAACCTTAGTTTTGATTGAGCCGTTCTGAAACACTCTTTCTGTAGAAAATGCAAGTGGACATTCGGAGCGCTAAGAGGGTAATAGTGGAAAAAGGAATATATTCAAATATAAACTACACAGTAGCATTCTGTGAAAATTCTTTCTGTTCTGTGCATTCAACTAACAGAGTTGAACCTTACTTTTGATTGAGCCGTTCTGAAACACTGTTTGTGTAGAAACTGCAATTGGACATGCTAAGCGCTAAGAGGCCTACATTGGGAAAAAGAATATCTTCAAATAAAAACTACACAGATGCATTCTGTGAAACTTATTTCTGATCTGTAAATTCAGTTAACAGAGATAAAACATATTTTTGATTGAGCAGTTATGAAACACTCTTTTTGTAGAAAATGCAAGTGGAGATTCGGAGCGCTAAGAGGGTAATAGTGGAAAAAGGAATGTCTTCAAATATAAACTACACAGAATCATTCGGTGAAATTTCTTTCTGATCTGTGCATTCAGCTAACAGAGTTAAACCATGCTTTTGATTGAGCAGATCTGAACACACTTTCTGTTGAAAATGCAACTGGACCTTTGGAGCGCTAAGAGCGTAGTAGTGGAAAAAGGAATATATTCAAATATAAACTACACATAAGCATTCTGTGAAACTTCTTTCTGATCTGAGCATTCAGCTAACAGAGTTAAACCATACTTTTGATTGAGCAGTTTTGAAACACTCTGTCTGTAGAAAATGCAACTGGACATTCGTAGCGCTATGTGGGTAATAGTGGAAAAAAGAATATGTTCAAATATAAACTACACAGAAGCATTGTATGAAACTTCTTTCTGTTCTGTGCATTCAACTAACAGAGTTGAGCCTTACTTTTGATTGAGCCGTTCTGAAACACTCTTTCTGTAGAAACTGCAATTGGACATTCTGAGCGCTAAGAGGCCTAAATTGGGAAAAAGAATGTCTACAAATAAAAACTACACAGAAGAATTGTGTGAAACTTCTTTCTGTTCTGTTTGTTCAACTAAAAGAGTTGAACCTTAGTTTTGATTGAGCCGTTCTGAAACACTCTTTCTGTAGAAAATGCAAGTGGAGATTCGGAGCGCTAACAGGGTAATAGTGGAAAAAGGAATGTCTCCAAATATAAACTACACAGAATCATTCTGTGAAACTTCTTTCTGATCTGTGCATTCAGCTAACAGAGTTAAACCATACTTTTGATTGAGCAGATCTGAACACTCTTTCTGTAGAAAATGCAACTGGACATTTGGAGCGCTATGAGAGTAGTAGTGGAAAAAGGAATATATTCAAATATAAACTACACAGAAGCATTCTGTGAAACTTCTTTCTGATCTGAGCATTCAGCTAACAGAGTTAAACCATACTTTTGATTGAGCAGTTTTGAAACACTCTGTCTGTAGAAAATGCAACTGGACATTCGTAGCGCTAAGTGGGTAATAGTGGAAAAAAGAATATGTTCAAATATAAACTACACAGAAGCATTGTATGAAACTTGTTTCTGTTCTGTGCATTCAACTAACAGAGTTGAACCTTACTTTTGATTGAGCCTTTCTGAAACACTCTTTCTGTAGAAACTGCAATTGGACATTCTGAGCGCTAAGAGGCCTCTATTGGGAAAAATAATATCTTCAAATAAAAACTACACAGAAGCATTGTGTGAAACTTATTTCTGATACGTTCATTAAGCTAACAGAGTTAAACCATACTTTTGATTGCGCAGTTCTGAACACTCTTTCTGTAGAAAATGCAAGTGTACATTCGGAGCGCTAAGAGGGTAATAGTGGAAAAAGGAATATATTCAAATATAAACTACACAGTAGCATTCTGTGAAAATACTTTCTGTTCTGTGCATTCAACTAACAGAGTTGAACCTTACTTTTGATTGAGCCGTTCTGAAACACTCTTTCTGTAGAAACTGCAATTGGACATGCTAAGCGCTAAGAGGCCTACATAGGGAAAAAGAATATCTTCAAATAAAAACTACACAGATGCATTCTGTGAAACTTATTTCTGATCTGTAAATTCATTTAACAGAGATAAAACATATTTTTGATTGAGCAGTTATGAAACACTCTTTTTGTAGAAAATGCAAGTGGAGATTCGGAGCGCTAAGAGGGTAATAGTGGAAAAAGGAATGTCTTCAAATATAAACTACACAGAATCATTCGGTGAAATTTCTTTCTGATCTGTGCATTCAGCTAACAGAGCTAAACCATAATTTTGATTGAGCAGATCTGAACACTCTTTCTGTAGAAAATGCAACTGGACATTTGGAGCGCTAAGAGCGTAGTAGTGGAAAAAGGAATATATTCAAATATAAACTACACAGAAGCATTCTGTGAAACTTCTTTCTGATCTGAGCATACAGCTAAGAGTTAAACCATACCTTTGATTGAGCAGTTTTGAAACACTCTTTCTGTAGAAAATGCAACTGGACATTCGTAGCGCTAAGTGGGTAATAGTGGAAAAAAGAATATGTTCAAATATAAACTACACAGAAGCATTGTATGAAACTTGTTTCTGTTCTGTGCATTCAACTAACAGAGTTGAACCTTACTTTTGATTGAGCCTTTCTGAAACACTCTTTCTGTAGAAACTGCAATTGGACATTCTGAGCGCTAAGAGGCCTCTATTGGGAAAAATAATATCTTCAAATAAAAACTACACAGAAGCATTGTGTGAAACTTATTTCTGATATGTTCATTAAGCTAACAGAGTTAAACCATACTTTTGATTGCGCAGTTCTGAACACTCTGTAGAAAATGCAAGTGGACATTCGGAGCGCTAAGAGGGTAATAGTGGAAAAAGGAATATATTCAAATATAAACTACACAGTAGCATTCTGTGAAAATTCTTTCTGTTCTGTGCATTCAACTAACAGAGTTGAACCTTACTTTTGATTGAGCCGTTCTGAAACACTCTTTCTGTAGAAACTGCAATTGGACATGCTAAGCGCTAAGAGGCCTACATAGGGAAAAAGAATATCTTCGAATAAAAACTACACAGATGCATTCTGTGAAACTTATTTCTGATCTGTAAATTCAGTTAACAGAGATAAAACATATTTTTGATTGAGCAGTTATGAAACACTCTTTTTGTAGACAATGCAAGTGGAGATTCGGAGCGCTAAGAGGGTAATAGTGGAAAAAGGAATGTCTTCAAATATAAACTACACAGAATCATTCGGTGAAACTTCTTTCTGATCTGTGCATTCAGCTAACAGAGTTAAACCATACTTTTGATTGAGCAGATCTGAACACTCTTTCTGTTGAAAATGCAACTGGACATTTGGAGCGCTAAGAGCGTAGTAGTGGAAAAAGGAATATATTCAAATATAAACTACACAGAAGCATTCTGTGAAACTGCTTTCTCATCTGAGCATTCAGCTAACAGAGTTAAACCATACTTTTGATTGAGCAGTTTTGAAAAACTCTGTCTGTAGAAAATGCAACTGGACATTCGTAGCGCTAAGTGGGTAATAGTGGAAAAAAGAATATGTTCAAATATAAACTACACAGAAGCATTGTATGAAACTTCTTTCTGTTCTGTGCATTCAACAAACAGAGTTGAACCTTACTTTTGATTGAGCATTCTGAAACACTCTTTCTATAGAAACTGCAATTGGACATTCTGAGCGCTAAGAGGCCTATATTGGGAAAAAGAATGTCTACAAATAAAAACTACACAGAAGAATTGTGTGAACCTTCTTTCTGTTCTGTTTGTTCAACTAAAGAGTTGAACCTTAGTTTTGATTGAGCCGTTCTGAAACACTCTTTCTGTAGAAAATGCAAGTGGAGTTTCGGAGCGCTAAGAGGGTAATAGTGGAAAAAGGAATGTCTCCAAATATAAACTACACAGAATCATTCTGTGAAACTTCTTTCTGATCTGTGCATTCAGCTAACAGAGTTAAACCATACTTTTGATTGAGCAGATCTGAACATTCTTTCTGTAGAAAATGCAACTGGACATTTGGAGCGCTAAGAGAGTAGTAGTGGAAAAAGGATTATATTCAAATATAAACTACACAGAAGCATTCTGTGAAACTTCTTTCTGATCTGAGCATTCAGCTAACAGAGTTAAACCATACTTTTGATTGAGCAGTTTTGAAACACTCTGTCTGTAGAAAATGCAACTGGACATTCGTAGCGCTAAGTGGGTAATAGTGGAAAAAAGAATATGTTCAAATATAAACTACACAGAAGCATTGTATGAAACTTCTTTCTGTTCTTTGCATTCAACTAACAGAGTTGAACCTTACTTTTGATTGACCCTTTCTGAAACACTCTTTCTGTAGAAACTGCAATTGGACATTCTGAGCGCTAAGAGGCCTCTATTGGGAAAAATAATAACTTCAAATAAAAACTACACAGAAGCATTGTGTGAAACTTATTTCTGATATGTTCATTAAGCTAACAGAGTTAAACCATACTTTTGATTGCGCAGTTCTGAACACTCTTTCTGTAGAAAATGCAAGTGGACATTCGGAGCGCTAAGAGGGTAATAGTGGAAAAAGGAATATATTCAAATATAAACTACACAGTAGCATTCTGTGAAAATTCTTTCTGTTCTGTGCATTCAACTAACAGAGTTGAACCTTACATTTGATTGAGTCGTTCTGAAACCCTCTTTCTGTAGAAACTGCAATTGGACATGCTAAGCGCTAAGAGGCCTACATTGGGAAAAAGAATATCTTCAAATAAAAACTACACAGATGCATTCTGTGGAACTTATTTCTGATCTGTAAATTCAGTTAACAGAGATAAAACATATTTTTGATTGAGCAGTTATGTAGCACTCTTTTTGTAGAAAATGCAAGTGGAGATTCGGAGCGCTAAGGGGGTAATAGTGGAAAAAGGAATGTCTTCAAATATAAACTACACAGAATCATTCGGTGAAACTTCTTTGTGATCTGTGCATTCAGCTAACAGAGTTAAACCATAGTTTTGATTGAGTAGATCTGAACACTCTTTCTGTAGAAAATGCAACTGGACATTTGGAGCGCTAAGAGCGTAGTAGAGGAAAAAGGAATATATTCAAATATAAACTACACAGAAGCATTCTGTGAAACTTCTTTCTGATCTGAGCATTCAGCTAACAGAGTTAAACCATACATTTGATTGAGCAGTTTTGAAACACTCTGTCTGTAGAAAATGCAACTGGACATTCGTAGCGCTAAGTGGGTAATAGTGGAAAAAAGAATATGTTCAAATATAAACTACACAGAAGCATTGTATGAAACTTCTTTCTGTTCTGTGCATTCAACTAACAGAGTTGAACCTTACTTTTGATTGAGCCTTTCTGAAACACTCTTTCTGTAGAAACTGCAATTGGACATTCTGAGCGCTAAGAGGCCTCTATTGGGAAAAATAATATCTTCAAATAAAAACTACACAGAAGCATTGTGTGAAACTTATTTCTGATATGTTCATTAAGCTAACAGAGTTAAACCATACTTTTGATTGCGCAGTTCTGAACACTCTTTCTGTAGAAAATGCAAGTGGACATTCGGAGCGCTAAGAGGGTAATAGTGGAAAAAGGAATATATTCAAATATAAACTACACAGTAGCATTCTGTGAAAATTCTTTCTGTTCTGTGCATTCAACTAACAGAGTTGAACCTTACTTTTGATTGAGCCGTTCTGAAACACTCTTTCTGTAGAAACTGCAATTGGACATGCTAAGCGCTAAGAGGCCTACATTGGGAAAAAGAATATCTTCAAATAAAAAGTACACAGATGCATTCTGTGAAACTTATTTCTGATCTGTAAATTCAGTTAACAGAGATAAAACATATTTTTGATTGAGCAGTTATGAAACACTCTTTTTGTAGAAAATGCAAGTGGAGATTCGGAGCGCTAAGAGGGTAATAGTGGAAAAAGGAATGTCTTCAAATATAAACTACACAGAATCATTCGGTGAAACTTCTTTCTGATCTGTGCATTCAGCTAACAGAGTTAAACCATACTTTTGATTGAGCAGATCTGAACACTCTTTCTGTTGAAAATGCAACTGGACATTTGGAGCGCTAAGAGCGTAGTAGTGGAAAAAGGAATATATTCAAATATAAACTACACAGAAGCATTCTGTGAAACTTCTTTCTGATCTGAGCATTCAGCTAACAGAGTTAAACCATACTTTTTATTGAGCAGTTTTGAAACACTCTGTCTGTAGAAAATGCAACTGGACATTCGTAGGGCTAAGTGGGTAATAGTGGAAAAAAGAATATGTTCAAATATAAACTACACAGAAGCATTGTATGAAACTTCTTTCTGTTCTGTGCATTCAACTAACAGAGTTGAACCTTACTTTTGATTGAGCCGATCTGAAACACTCTTTCTGTAGAAACTGCAATTGGACATTCTGAGCGCTAAGAGGCCTATATTGGGAAAAAGAATGAATACAAATAAAAACTACACAGAAGAATTGTGTGAAACTTCTTTCTGTTCTGTTTGTTCAACTAAAAGAGTTGAACCTTAGTTTTGATTGAGCCGTTCTGAAACACTCTTTCTGTAGAAAATGCAAGTGGAGATTCGGAGCGCTAAGAGGGTAATAGTGGAAAAAGGAATGTCTCCAAATATAAACTACACAGAATCATTCTGTGAAACTTCTTTCTGATCTGTGCATTCAGCTAACAGAGTTAAACCATACTTTTGATTGAGCAGATCTGAACTCTCTTTCTGTAGAAAATGCAACTGGACATTTTGAGCGCTAAGAGAGTAGTAGTGGAAGAAGGAATATATTCAAATATAAACTACACAGAAGCATTCTGTGAAACTTCTTTCTGATCTGAGCATTCAGCTAACAGAGTTAAACCATACTTTTTATTGAGCAGTTTTGAAACACTCTGTCTGTAGAAAATGCAACTGGACATTCGTAGCGCTAAGTGGGTAATAGTGGAAAAAAGAATATGTTCAAATATAAACTACACAGAAGCATTGTATGAAACTACTTTCTGTTCTGTGCATTCAACTAACAGAGTTGCACCTTACTTTTGATTGAGCCTTTCTGAAACACTCTTTCTGTAGAAACTGCAATTGGACATTCTGAGCGCTAAGAGGCCTCTATTGGGAAAAATAATATCTTCAAATAAAAACTACACAGAAGCATTGTGTGAAACTTCTTTCTGTTCTGTGCATTCAACTAACAGAGTTGAACCTTACTTTTGATTGAGCCGATCTGAAACACTCTTTCTGTAGAAACTGCAATTGGACATTCTGAGCGCTAAGAGGCCTATATTGGGAAAAAGAATGAATACAAATAAAAACTACACAGAAGAATTGTGTGAAACTTCTTTCTGTTCTGTTTGTTCAACTAAAAGAGTTGAACCTTAGTTTTGATTGAGCCGTTCTGAAACACTCTTTCTGTAGAAAATGCAAGTGGAGATTCGGAGCGCTAAGAGGGTAATAGTGGAAAAAGGAATGTCTCCAAATATAAACTACACAGAATCATTCTGTGAAACTTCTGATCTGTGCATTCAGCTAACAGAGTTAAACCATACTTTTGATTGAGCAGATCTGAACTCTCTTTCTGTAGAAAATGCAACTGGACATTTGGAGCGCTAAGAGAGTAGTAGTGGAAAAAGGAATATATTCAAATATAAACTACACAGAAGCATTCTGTGAAACTTCTTTCTGATCTGAGCATTCAGCTAACAGAGTTAAACCATACTTTTGATTGAGCAGTTTTGAAACACTCTGTCTGTAGAAAATGCAACTGGACATTCGTAGTGCTAAGTGGGTAATAGTGCAAAAAAGAATATGTTCAAATATAAACTACACAGAAGCATTGTATGAAACTACTTTCTGTTCTGTGCATTCAACTAACAGAGTTGAACCTTACTTTTGATTGAGCCTTTCTGAAACACTCTTTCTGTAGAAACTGCAATTGGACATTCTGAGCGCTAAGAGGCCTCTATTGGGAAAAATAATATCTTCAAATAAAAACTACACAGAAGCATTGTGTGAAACTTATTTCTGATATGTTCATTAAGCTAACAGAGTTAAACCATACTTTTGATTGCGCAGTTCTGAACACTCTTTCTGTAGAAAATGCAAGTGGACATTCGGAGCGCTAAGAGGGTAATAGTGGAAAAAGGAATATATTCAAATATAAACTACACAGTAGCATTCTGTGAAACCTCTTTCTGTTCTGTGCATTCAGCTAACAGAGTTGAACCTTACTTTTGATTGAGCCGTTCTGAAACACTCTTTCTGTAGAAACTGCAATTGGACATGCTAAGCGCTAAGAGGCCTACATTGGGAAAAAGAATATCTTCATATAAAAACTACACAGATGCATTCTGTGAAACTTATTTCTGATCTGTAAATTCACTTAACAGAGATAAAACATATTTTTGATTGAGCAGTTATTAAACACTCTTTTTGTAGAAATTGCAAGTGGAGATTCGGAGCGCTAAGCGGGTAATAGTGGAAAAAGGAATGTCTTCAAATATAAACTACACAGAATCATTCGGTGAAACTTCTTTCTGATCTGTGCATTCAGCTAACAGAGTTAAACCATACTTTTGATTGAGCAGATCTGAACACTCTTTCTGTAGAAAATGCAACTGGACATTTTTAGCGCTAAGAGCGTAGTAGTGGAAAAAGGAATATATTCAAATATAAACTACACAGAAGCATTCTGTGAAACTTCTTTCTGATCTGAGCATTCAGCTAACAGAGTTAAACCATACTTTTGATTGAGCAGTTTTGAAACACTCTGTCTGTAGAAAATGCAACTGGACATTCGTAGCGCTAAGTGGGTAATAGTGGAAAAAAGAATATGTTCAAATATAAACTACACAGAAGCATTGTATGAAACTTCTTTCTGTTCTGTGCATTCAACTAACAGAGTTGAACCTTACTTTTGATTGAGCCGATCTGAAACACTCTTTTGTAGAAACTGCAATTGGACATTCTGAGTGCTAAGAGGCCTATATTGGGAAAAAGAATGTCTACAAATAAAAACTACACAGAAGAATTGTGTGAAACTTCTTTCTCTTCTGTTTGTTCAACTAAAAGAGTTGAACCTTAGTTTTGATTGAGCCGTTCTGAAACACTCTTTCTGTAGAAAATGCAAGTGGAGATTCGGAGCGCTAACAGGGTAATAGTGGAAAAAGGAATGTCTTCAAATATAAACTACACAGAATCATTCGGTGAAACTTCTTTCTGATCTGTGCATTCAGCTAACAGAGTTAAACCATACTTTTGATTGAGCAGATCTGAACACTCTTTCTGTAGAAAATGCAACTGGACATTTGGAGCGCTAAGAGCGTAGTAGTGGAAAAAGGAATATATTCAAATATAAACTACACAGAAGCATTCTGTCAAACTTATTTCTGATCTGAGCATTCAGCTAACAGAGTTAAACCATACTTTTGATTGAGCAGTTTTGAAACACTCTGTCTGTAGAAAATGCAACTGGACATTCGTAGGGCTAAGTGGGTAATAGTGGAAAAAAGAATATGTTCAAATATAAACTACACAGAAGCATTGTATGAAACTTCTTTCTGTTCTGTGCATTCAACTAACAGAGTTGAACCTTACTTTTGATTGAGCCGATCTGAAACACTCTTTCTGTAGAAACTGCAATTGGACATTCTGAGCGCTAAGAGGCCTATATTGGGAAAAAGAATGAATACAAATAAAAACTACACAGAAGAATTGTGTGAAACTTCTTTCTGTTCTGTTTGTTCAACTAAAAGAGTTGAACCTTAGTTTTGATTGAGCCGTTCTGAAACACTCTTTCTGTAGAAAATGCAAGTGGAGATTCGGAGCGCTAAGAGGGTAATAGTGGAAAAAGGAATGTCTCCAAATATAAACTACACAGAATCATTCTGTGAAACTTCTTTCTGATCTGTGCATTCAGCTAACAGAGTTAAACCATACTTTTGATTGAGCAGATCTGAACTCTCTTTCTGTAGAAAATGCAACTGGACATTTGGAGCGCTAAGAGAGTAGTAGTGGAAAAAGGAATATATCCAAATATAAACTACACAGAAGCATTCTGTGAAACTTCTTTCTGATCTGAGCATTCAGCTAACAGAGTTAAACCATACTTTTTATTGAGCAGTTTTGAAACACTCTGTCTGTAGAAAATGCAACTGGACATTCGTAGCGCTAAGTGGGTAATAGTGGAAAAAAGAATATGTTCAAATATAAACTACACAGAAGCATTGTATGAAACTACTTTCTGTTCTGTGCATTCAACTAACAGAGTTGAACCTTACTTTTGATTGAGCCTTTCTGAAACACTCTTTCTGTAGAAACTGCAATTGGTCATTCTGAGCGCTAAGAGGCCTATATTGGGAAAAATGATATCTTCAAATAAAAACTACACAGAAGCTTTGTGTGAAACTTATTTCTGATATGTTCATTAAGCTAACAGAGTTAAACCATACATTTGATTGCGCAGTTCTGAACACTCTTTCTGTAGAAAATTCAAGTGGACATTCGGAGCGCTAAGAGGGTAATAGTGGAAAAAGGAATATATTCAAATGTAAACTACACAGTAGCATTCTGTGAAAATTCTTTCTGTTCTGTGCATTCAACTAACAGAGTTGAACCTTACTTTTGATTGAGCCGTTCAGAAACACTCTTTCTGTAGAAAATGCAATTGGACATGCTAAGCGCTAAGAGGCCTACATTGGGAAAAAGAATATCTTCAAATAAAAACTACACAGATGCATTCTGTGAAACTTATTTCTGATCTGTAAATTCAGTTAACAGAGATAAAACATATTTTTGATTGAGCAGTTATGAAACGCTCTTTTTGTAGAAAATGCAAGTGGAGATTCGGAGCGCTAAGAGGGTAATAGTGGAAAAAGGAATGTCTTCAAATATAAACTACACAGAATCATTCGGTGAAACTTCTTTCTGATCTGTGCATTCAGCTAACAGAGTTAAACCATACTTTTGATTGAGCAGATCTGAACACTCTTTCTGTAGAAAATGCAACTGGACATTTCGAGCGCTAAGAGCGTAGTAGTGGAAAAAGGAATATATTCAAATATAAACTACACAGAAGCATTCTGTGAAACTTCTTTCTGATCTGAGCATTCAGCTAACAGAGTTAAACCATACTTTTGATTGAGCAGTTTTGAAACACTCTGTCTGTAGAAAATGCAACTGGACATTCGTAGCGCTAAGTGGGTAATAGTGGAAAAAAGAATATGTTCAAATATAAACTACACAGAAGCATTGTATGAAACTTCTTTGTGTTCTGTGCATTCAACTAACAGAGTTGAACCTTACTTTTGATTGAGCCGTTCTGAAACACTCTTTCTGTAGAAACTGCAATTGGACATTCTGAGCGCTAAGAGGCCTATATTGGGAAAAAGAATGTCTACAAATAAAAACTACACAGAAGAATTGTGTGAAACTTCTTTCTGTTCTGTTTGTTCAACTAAAAGAGTTGAAACTTAGTTTTGATTGAGCCGTTCTGAAACACTCTTTCTGTAGAAAATGCAAGTGGAGATTCGGAGCGCTAAGAGTGTAATAGTGGAAAAAGGAATGTCTCCAAATATAAACTACACAGAATCATTCTGTGAAACTTCTTTTTGATCTGTGCATTCAGCTAACAGAGTTAAACCATACTTTTGATTGAGCAGATCTGAACTCTCTTTCTGTAGAAAATGCAACTGGACATTTGGAGCGCTAAGAGAGTAGTAGTGGAAAAAGGAATATATTCAAATATAAACTATACAGAAGCATTCTGTGAAACTTCTTTCAGATCTGAGCATTCAGCTAACAGAGTTAAACCATACATTTGATTGAGCAGTTTTGAAACACTCTGTCTGTAGAAAATGCAACTGGACATTCGTAGCGCTAAGTGGGTAATAGTGGAAAAAAGAATATGTTCAAATATAAACTACACAGAAGCATTGTATGAAACTTCTTTCTGTTCTGTGCATTCAACTAACAGAGTTGAACCTTACTTTTGATTGAGCCTTTCTGAAACACTCTTTCTGTAGAAACTGCAATTGGACATTCTGAGCGCTAAGAGGCCTATATTGGGAAAAATAATATCTTCAAATAAAAACTACACAGAAGCATTGTGTGAAACTTATTTCTGATATGTTCATTAAGCTAACAGAGTTAAACCATACTTTTTATTGCGCAGTTCTGAACACTCTTTCTGTAGAAAATGCAAGTGGACATTCGGAGCGCTAAGAGGGTAATAGTGGAAAAAGGAATATATTCAAATATAAACTACACAGTAGCATTCTGTGAAACCTCTTTCTGTTCTGTGCATTCAGCTAACAGAGTTGAACCTTACTTTTGATTGAGCCGTTCTGAAACACTCTTTCTGTAGAAACTGCAATTGGACATGCTAAGCGCTAAGAGGCCTACATTGGGAAAAAGAATATCTTCATATAAAAACTACACAGATGCATTCTGTGAAACTTATTTCTGATCTGTAAATTCACTTAACAGAGATAAAACATATTTTTGATTGAGCAGTTATTAAACACTCTTTTTGTAGAAATTGCAAGTGGAGATTCGGAGCGCTAAGCGGGTAATAGTGGAAAAAGGAATGTCTTCAAATATAAACTACACAGAATCATTCGGTGAAACTTCTTTCTGATCTGTGCATTCAGCTAACAGAGTTAAACCATACTTTTGATTGAGCAGATCTGAACACTCTTTCTGTAGAAAATGCAACTGGACATTTTTAGCGCTAAGAGCGTAGTAGTGGAAAAAGGAATATATTCAAATATAAACTACACAGAAGCATTCTGTGAAACTTCTTTCTGATCTGAGCATTCAGCTAACAGAGTTAAACCATACTTTTGATTGAGCAGTTTTGAAACACTCGGTCTGTAGAAAATGCAACTGGACATTCGTAGCGCTAAGTGGGTAATAGTGGAAAAAAGAATATGTTCAAATATAAACTACACAGAAGCATTGTATGAAACTTCTTTCTGTTCTGTGCATTCAACTAACAGAGTTGAACCTTACTTTTGATTGAGCCGATCTGAAACACTCTTTTGTAGAAACTGCAATTGGACATTCTGAGCGCTAAGAGGCCTATATTGGGAAAAAGAATGTCTACAAATAAAAACTACACAGAAGAATTGTGTGAAACTTCTTTCTCTTCTGTTTGTTCAACTAAAAGAGTTGAACCTTAGTTTTGATTGAGCCGTTCTGAAACACTCTTTCTGTAGAAAATGCAAGTGGAGATTCGGAGCGCTAACAGGGTAATAGTGGAAAAAGGAATGTCTCCAAATATAAACTACACAGAATCATTCTGTGAAACTTCTTTCTGATCTGTGCATTCAGCTAACAGAGTTAAACCATACCTTTGATTGAGTAGATCTGAACACTCTTTCTGTTGAAAATGCAACTGGACATTTGGAGCGCTAAGAGCGTAGTAGTGGAAAAAGGAATATATTCAAATATAAACTACACAGAAGCATTCTGTGAAACTTCTTTCTGATCTGAGCATTCAGCTAACAGAGTTAAACCATACTTTTGATTGAGCAGTTTTGAAACACTCTGTCTGTAGAAAATGCAACTGGACATTCATAGCGCTAAGTGGGTAATAGTGGAAAAAAGAATATGTTCAAATATAAACTACACAGAAGCATTGTATGAAACTTCTTTCTGTTCTGTGCATTCAACTAACAGAGTTGAACCTTACTTTTGATTGAGCCATTCTGAAACACTCTTTCTGTAGAAACTGCAATTGGACATTCTGAGCGCTAAGAGGCCTATATTGGGAAAAAGAATGTCTACAAATAAAAACTACACAGAAGAATTGTGTGAAACTTCTTTCTGTTCTGTTTGTTCAACTAAAAGAGTTGAACCTTAGTTTTGATTGAGCCGTTCTGAAACACTCTTTCTGTAGAAAATGCAAGTGGAGATTCGGAGCGCTAACAGGGTAATAGTGGAAAAAGGAATGTCTCCAAATATAAACTACACAGAATCATTCTGTGAAACTTCTTTCTGATCTGTGCATTCAGCTAACAGAGTTAAACCATACTTTTGATTCAGCAGATCTGAACACTCTTTCTGTAGAAAATGCAACTGGACATTTGGAGCGCTAAGAGAGTAGTAGTGGAAAAAGGAATATATTCAAATATAAACCACAGAAGCATTCTGTGAAACTTCTTTCTGATCTGAGCATTCAGCTAACAGAGTTAAACCATACTTTTGATTGAGCAGTTTTGAAACACTCTGTCTGTAGAAAATGCAACTGGACATTCGTAGCGCTAAGTGGGTAATAGTGGAAAAAAGAATATGTTCAAATATAAACTACACAGAAGCATTGTATGAAACTTCTTTCTGTTCTGTGCATTCAACTAACAGAGTTGAACCTTACTTTTGATTGAGCCTTTCTGAAACACTCTTTCTGTAGAAACTGCAATTGGACATTCTGAGCGCTAAGAGGCCTCTATTGGGAAAAATAATATCTTCAAATAAAAACTACACAGAAGCATTGTGTAAAACTTATTTCTGATATGTTCATTAAGCTAACAGAGTTAAACCATACTTTTGATTGCGCAGTTCTGAACACTCTTTCTGTAGAAAATGCAAGTGGACATTCGGAGCGCTAAGAGGGTAATAGTGGAAAAAGGAATATATTCAAATATAAACTACACAGTAGCATTCTGTGAAAATTCTTTCTGTTCTGTGCATTCAACTAACAGATTTGAACCTTACTTTTGATTGAGCCGTTCTGAAACACTCTTTCTGTAGAAACTGCAATTGGACATGCTAAGCGCTAAGAGGCCTACATTGGGAAAAAGAATATCTTCAAATAAAAACTACACAGATGCATTCTGTGAAACTTATTTCTGATCTGTAAATTCAGTTAACAGAGATAAAACATATTTTTGATTGAGCAGTTATGAAACACTCTTTTTGTAGACAATGCAAGTGGAGATTCGGAGCGCTAAGAGGGTAATAGTGGAAAAAGGAATGTCTTCAAATATAAACTACACAGAATCATTCGGTGAAACTTCTTTCTGATCTGTGCATTCAGCTAACAGAGTTAAACCATACTTTTGATTGAGCAGATCTGAACACTCTTTCTGTAGAAAATGCAACTGGACATTTTTAGCGCTAAGAGCGTAGTAGTGGAAAAAGGAATATATTCAAATATAAACTACACAGAAGCATTCTGTGAAACTTCTTTCTGATCTGAGCATTCAGCTAACAGAGTTAAACCATACTTTTGATTGAGCAGTTTTGAAACACTCGGTCTGTAGAAAATGCAACTGGACATTCGTAGCGCTAAGTGGGTAATAGTGGAAAAAAGAATATGTTCAAATATAAACTACACAGAAGCATTGTATGAAACTTCTTTCTGTTCTGTGCATTCAACTAACAGAGTTGAACCTTACTTTTGATTGAGCCGATCTGAAACAGTCTTTTGTAGAAACTGCAATTGGACATTCTGAGCGCTAAGAGGCCTATATTGGGAAAAAGAATGTCTACAAATAAAAACTACACAGAAGAATTGTGTGAAACTTCTTTCTCTTCTGTTTGTTCAACTAAAAGAGTTGAACCTTAGTTTTGATTGAGCCGTTCTGAAACACTCTTTCTGTAGAAAATGCAAGTGGAGATTCGGAGCGCTAACAGGGTAATAGTGGAAAAAGGAATGTCTCCAAATATAAACTACACAGAATCATTCTGTGAAACTTCTTTCTGATCTGTGCATTCAGCTAACAGAGTTAAACCATACCTTTGATTGAGTAGATCTGAACACTCTTTCTGTTGAAAATGCAACTGGACATTTTGAGCGCTAAGAGCGTAGTAGTGGAAAAAGGAATATATTCAAATATAAACTACACAGAAGCATTCTGTGAAACTTCTTTCTGATCTGAGCATTCAGCTAACAGAGTTAAACCATACTTTTGATTGAGCAGTTTTGAAACACTCTGTCTGTAGAAAATGCAACTGGACATTCATAGCGCTAAGTGGGTAATAGTGGAAAAAAGAATATGTTCAAATATAAACTACACAGAAGCATTGTATGAAACTTCTTTCTGTTCTGTGCATTCAACTAACAGAGTTGAACCTTACTTTTGATTGAGCCATTCTGAAACACTCTTTCTGTAGAAACTGCAATTGGACATTCTGAGCGCTAAGAGGCCTATATTGGGAAAAAGAATGTCTACAAATAAAAACTACACAGAAGAATTGTGTGAAACTTCTTTCTGTTCTGTTTGTTCAACTAAAAGAGTTGAACCTTAGTTTTGATTGAGCCGTTCTGAAACACTCTTTCTGTAGAAAATGCAAGTGGAGATTCGGAGCGCTAACAGGGTAATAGTGGAAAAAGGAATGTCTCCAAATATAAACTACACAGAATCATTCTGTGAAACTTCTTTCTGATCTGTGCATTCAGCTAACAGAGTTAAACCATACTTTTGATTCAGCAGATCTGAACACTCTTTCTGTAGAAAATGCAACTGGACATTTGGAGCGCTAAGAGAGTAGTAGTGGAAAAAGGAATATATTCAAATATAAACCACAGAAGCATTCTGTGAAACTTCTTTCTGATCTGAGCATTCAGCTAACAGAGTTAAACCATACTTTTGATTGAGCAGTTTTGAAACACTCTGTCTGTAGAAAATGCAACTGGACATTCGTAGCGCTAAGTGGGTAATAGTGGAAAAAAGAATATGTTCAAATATAAACTACACAGAAGCATTGTATGAAACTTCTTTCTGTTCTGTGCATTCAACTAACACAGTTGAACCTTACTTTTGATTGAGCCTTTCTGAAACACTCTTTCTGTAGAAACTGCAATTGGACATTCTGAGCGCTAAGAGGCCTCTATTGGGAAAAATAATATCTTCAAATAAAAACTACACAGAAGCATTGTGTAAAACTTATTTCTGATATGTTCATTAAGCTAACAGAGTTAAACCATACTTTTGATTGCGCAGTTCTGAACACTCTTTCTGTAGAAAATGCAAGTGGACATTCGGAGCGCTAAGAGGGTAATAGTGGAAAAAGGAATATATTCAAATATAAACTACACAGTAGCATTCTGTGAAAATTCTTTCTGTTCTGTGCATTCAACTAACAGATTTGAACCTTACTTTTGATTGAGCCGTTCTGAAACACTCTTTCTGTAGAAACTGCAATTGGACATGCTAAGCGCTAAGAGGCCTACATTGGGAAAAAGAATATCTTCAAATAAAAACTACACAGATGCATTCTGTGAAACTTATTTCTGATCTGTAAATTCAGTTAACAGAGATAAAACATATTTTTGATTGAGCAGTTATGAAACACTCTTTTTGTAGACAATGCAAGTGGAGATTCGGAGCGCTAAGAGGGTAATAGTGGAAAAAGGAATGTCTTCAAATATAAACTACACAGAATCATTCGGTGAAACTTCTTTCTGATCTGTGCATTCAGCTAACAGAGTTAAACCATACTTTTGATTGAGCAGATCTGAACACTCTTTCTGTTGAAAATGCAACTGGACATTTGGAGCGCTAAGAGCGTAGTAGTGGAAAAAGGAATATATTCAAATATAAACTACACAGAAGCATTCTGTGAAACTTCTTTCTGATCTGAGCATTCAGCTAACAGAGTTAAACCATATTTTTGATTGAGCAGTTTTGAAACACTCTGTCTGTAGAAAATGCAACTGGACATTCGTAGCGCTAAGTGGGTAATAGTGGAAAAAAGAATATGTTCAAATATAAACTACACAGAAGCATTGTATGAAACTTCTTTCTGTTCTGTGCATTCAACAAACAGAGTTGAACCTTACTTTTGATTGAGCATTCTGAAACACTCTTTCTGTAGAAACTGCAATTGGACATTCTGAGCGCTAAGAGGCCTATATTGGGAAAAAGAATGTCTACAAATAAAAACTACACAGAAGAATTGTGTGAAACTTCTTTCTGTTCTGTTTGTTCAACTAAAAGAGTTGAACCTTAGTTTTGATTGAGCCGTTCTGAAACACTCTTTCTGTAGAAAATGCAAGTGGAGATTCGGAGCGCTAAGAGGGTAATAGTGGAAAAAGGAATGTCTCCAAATATAAACTACATTGAATCATTCTGTGAAACTTCTTTCTGATCTGTGCATTCAGCTAACAGAGTTAAACCATACTTTTGATTGAGCAGATCTGAACACTCTTTCTGTAGAAAATGCAACTGGACATTTGGAGCGCTAAGAGAGTAGTAGTGGAAAAAGGATTATATTCAAATATAAACTACACAGAAGCATTCTGAGAAACTTCTTTCTGATCTGAGCATTCAGCTAACAGAGTTAAACCATACTTTTGATTGAGCAGTTTTGAAACACTCTGTCTGTAGAAAATGCAACTGGACATTCGTAGCGCTAAGTGGGTAATAGTGGAAAAAAGAATATGTTCAAATATAAACTACACAGAAGCATTTTATGAAACTTCTTTCTGTTCTGTGCATTCAACTAACAGAGTGGAACCTTACTTTTGATTGAGCCTTTCTGAAACACTCTTTCTGTAGAAACTGCAATTGGACATTCTGAGCGCTAAGAGGCCTATATTGGGAAAAATAATATCTTCAAATAAAAACTACACAGAAGCATTGTGTGAAACTTATTTCTGATATGTTCATTAAGCTAACAGAGTTAAACCATACTTTTTATTGCGCAGTTCTGAACACTCTTTCTGTAGAAAATGCAAGTGGACATTCGGAGCGCTAAGAGGGTAATAGTGGAAAAAGGAATATATTCAAATATAAACTACACAGTAGCATTCTGTGAAACCTCTTTCTGTTCTGTGCATTCAGCTAACAGAGTTGAACCTTACTTTTGATTGAGCCGTTCTGAAACACTCTTTCTGTAGAAACTGCAATTGGACATGCTAAGCGCTAAGAGGCCTACATTGGGAAAAAGAATATCTTCAAATAAAAACTACACCGATGCATTCTGTGAAACTTATTTCTGATCTGTAAATTCACTTAACAGAGATAAAACATATTTTTGATTGAGCAGTTATGAAACACTCTTTTTGTAGAAATTGCAAGTGGAGATTCGGAGCGCTAAGCGGGTAATAGTGGAAAAAGGAATGTCTTCAAATATAAACTACACAGAATCATTCGGTGAAACTTCTTTCTGATCTGTGCATTCAGCTAACAGAGTTAAACCATACTTTTGATTGAGCAGATCTGAACACTCTTTCTGTAGAAAATGCAACTGGACATTTGGAGCACTAAGAGCGTAGTAGTGGAAAAAGGAATATATTCAAATATAAACTACACAGAAGCATTCTGTGAAACTTCTTTCTGATCTGAGCATTCAGCTAACCGAGTTAAACCATACTTTTGATTGAGCAGTTTTGAAACACTCTGTCTGTAGAAAATGCAACTGGACATTCGTAGCGCTAAGTGGGTAATAGTGGAAAAAAGAATATGTTCAAATATAAACTACACAGAAGCATTGTATGAAACTTCTTTCTGTTCTGTGCATTCAACTAACAGAGTTGAACCTTACTTTTGATTGAGCCGTTCTGAAACACTCTTTTGTAGAAACTGCAATTGGACATTCTCAGCGCTAAGAGGCCTATATTGGGAAAAAGAATGTCTAAAAATAAAAACTACACAGAAGAATTGTGTGAAACTTCTTTCTCTTCTGTTTGTTCAACTAAAAGAGTTGAACCTTAGTTTTGATTGAGCCGTTCTGAAACACTCTTTCTGTAGAAAATGCAAGTGGAGATTCGGAGCGCTAAGAGGGTAATAGTGGAAAAATGAATGTCTCCAAATATAAACTACACAGAATCATTCTGTGAAACTTCTTTCTGATCTGTGCATTCAGCTAACAGAGTTAAACCATACCTTTGATTGAGCAGATCTGAACACTCTTTCTGTAGAAAATGCAACTGGACATTTGGAGCGCTAAGAGAGTAGTAGTGGAAAAAGGAATATATTCAAATATAAACTACACAGAAGCATTCTGTGAAACTTCTTTCTGATCTGAGCATTCAGCTAACAGAGTTAAACCATACTTTTGATTGAGCAGTATTGAAACACTCTGTCTGTAGAAAATGCAACTTGACATTCGTAGCGCTAAGTGGGTAATAGTGGAAAAAAGAATATGTTCAAATATAAACTACACAGAAGCATTGTATGAAACTTCTTTCTGTTCTGTGCATTCAACTAACAGAGTTGAACCTTACTTTTGATTGAGCCTTTCTGAAACACTCTTTCTGTAGAAACTGCAATTGGACATTCTGAGCGCTAAGAGGCCTCTATTGGGAAAAATAATATCTTCAAATAAAAACTACACAGAAGCATTGTGTGAAACTTATTTCTGATATGTTCATTAAGCTAACAGAGTTAAACCATACTTTTGATTGCACAGTTCTGAAAACTCTTTCTGTAGAAAATGCAAGTGGACATTCGGAGCGCTAAGAGGGTAATAGTGGAAAAAGGAATATATTCAAATATAAACTACACAGTAGCATTCTGTGAAAATTCTTTCTGTTCTGTGCATTCAACTAACAGAGTTGAACCTTACTTTTGATTGAGCCGTTCTGAAACACTCTTTCTGTAGAAACTGCAATTGGACATGCTAAGCGCTAAGAGGCCTACATTGGGAAAAAGAATATCTTCAAATAAAAACTACACAGATGCATTCTGTGAAACGTATTTCTGATCTGTAAATTCAGTTAACAGAGATAAAACATATTTTTGATTGAGCAGTTATGAAACACTCTTTTTGTAGAAAATGCAAGTGGAGATTCGGAGCGCTAAGAGGGTAATAGTGGAAAAAGGAATGTCTTCAAATATAAACTACACAGAATCATTCGGTGAAACTTCTTTCTGATCTGTGCATTCAGCTAACAGAGTTAAACCATACTTTTGATTGAGCAGATCTGAACACTCTTTCTGTAGAAAATGCAACTGGACATTTGGAGCGGTAAGAGCGTAGTAGTGGAAAAAGGAATATATTCAAATATAAACTACACAGAAGCATTCTGTGAAACTTCTTTCTGATCTGAGCATTCAGCTAACAGAGTTAAACCATACTTTTGATTGAGCAGTTTTGAAACACTCTGTCTGTAGAAAATGCAACTGGACATTCGTAGGGCTAAGTGGGTAATAGGGGAAAAAAGAATATGTTCAAATATAAACTACACAGAAGCATTGTATGAAACTTCTTTCTGTTCTGTGCATTCAACTAACAGAGTTGAACCTTACTTTTGATTGAGCCGATCTGAAACACTCTTTCTGTAGAAACTGCAATTGGACATTCTGAGCGCTAAGAGGCCTATATTGGGAAAAAGAATGAATACAAATAAAAACTACACAGAAGAATTGTGTGAAACTTCTTTCTGTTCTGTTTGTTCAACTAAAAGAGTTGAACCTTAGTTTTGATTGAGCCGTTCTGAAACACTCTTTCTGTAGAAAATGCAAGTGGAGATTCGGAGCGCTAAGAGGGTAATAGTGGAAAAAGGGATGTCTCCAAATATAAACTACACAGAATCATTCTGTGAAACTTCTTTCTGATCTGTGCATTCAGCTAACAGAGTTAAACCATACCTTTGATTGAGCAGATCTGAACACTCTTTCTGTAGAAAATGCAACTGGACATTTTGAGCGCTAAGAGAGTAGTAGTGGAAAAAGGAATATATTCAAATATAAACTACACAGAAGCATTCTGTGAAACTTCTTTCTGATCTGAGCATTCAGCTAACAGAGTTAAACCATACTTTTGATTGAGCAGTTTTGAAACACTCTGTCTGTAGAAAATGCAACTGGACATTCGTAGCGCTAAGTGGGTAATAGTGGAAAAAAGAATATGTTCAAATATAAACTACACAGAAGCATTGTATGAAACTTCTTTCTGTTCTGTGCATTCAACTAACAGAGTTGAACCTTAGTTTTGATTGAGCCTTTCTGAAACACTCTTTCTGTAGAAACTGCAATTGGACATTCTGAGCGCTAAGAGGCCTCTATTGGGAAAAATAATATCTTCAAATAAAAACTACACAGAAGCATTGTGTGAAACTTATTTCTGATATGTTCATTAAGCTAACAGAGTTAAACCATACTTTTGATTGCACAGTTCTGAAAACTCTTTCTGTAGAAAATGCAAGTGGACATTCGGAGCGCTAAGAGGGTAATAGTGGAAAAAGGAATATATTCAAATATAAACTACACAGTAGCATTCTGTGAAAATTCTTTCTGTTCTGTGCATTCAACTAACAGAGTTGAACCTTACTTTTGATTGAGCCGTTCTGAAACACTCTTTCTGTAGAAACTGCAATTGGACATGCTAAGCGCTAAGAGGCCTACATTGGGAAAAAGAATATCTTCAAATAAAAACTACACAGATGCATTCTGTGAAACTTATTTCTGATCTGTAAATTCAGTTAACAGAGATAAAACTTATTTTTGATTGAGCAGTTATGAAACACTCTTTTTGTAGAAAATGCAAGTGGAGATTCGGAGCGCTAAGAGGGTAATAGTGGAAAAAGTAATGTCTTCAAATATAAACTACACAGAATCATTCGGTGAAACTTCTTTCTGATCTGTGCATTCAGCTAACAGAGTTAAACCATACTTTTGATTGAGCAGATCTGAACACTCTTTCTGTAGAAAATGCAACTGGACATTTGGAGTGCTAAGAGCGTAGTAGTGGAAAAAGGAATATATTCAAATATAAACTACACAGAAGCATTCTGTGAAACTTCTTTCTGATCTGAGCATTCAGCTATCAGAGTTAAACCATACTTTTGATTGAGCAGTTTTGAAACACTCTGTCTGTAGAAAATGCA
This sequence comes from Symphalangus syndactylus, assembly GCF_028878055.3. Classification (NCBI taxonomy): domain Eukaryota; kingdom Metazoa; phylum Chordata; class Mammalia; order Primates; family Hylobatidae; genus Symphalangus; species Symphalangus syndactylus. The sequence goes on along the minus strand of NC_072447.2, from coordinate 12,382,363 downwards.
ACTGGACATTCGTAGCGCTAAGTGGGTAATAGTGGAAAAAAGAATATGTTCAAATATAAACTACACAGAAGCATTGTATGAAACTTCTTTCTGTTCTGTGCATTCAACTAACAGAGTTGAACCTTACTTTTGATTGAGCCGTTCTGAAACACTCTTTCTGTAGAAACTGCAATTGGACGTTCTGAGCGTTAAGAGGCCTATATTGTGAAAAAGAATGTCTACAAATAAAAACTACACAGAAGAATTGTGTGAAACTTCTTTCTGTTCTGTTTGTTCAACTAAAAGAGTTGAACCTTAGTTTTGATTGAGCCGTTCTGAAACACACTTTCTGTAGAAAATGCAAGTGGAGATTCGGAGCGCTAAGAGGGTAATAGTGGAAAAAGGAATGTCTCCAAATATAAACTACACAAAAGTGTCAATCTACTAATTTATCTTCTAATAACTTTCCACCCAGGAGCATTCGTCCCTCTCATTAGACAGTTGTTCTATGCTTCTTTTTTTCACATTCTAATTGCCTCACCTGAACCAAAAAAAGAATGTGGATCTAGGATCAATACCTTTTGAAAAGTCATTTATTTCATTATATTATTTTTTCATATATCTGCATTATTGCATAGAATACCTGATTGGTCTTATGCTAAGTTTTTCATGTAACATTACCTCTGCAAGATGTTAATAAGTATCCTTCCAAAAATGTTTGAAAAATCTTGGGTAAAACATATTACGTAATTCCTGTTTTATAGTTTTCCAAGAGTTTTACTATCCTTGGCCAATGACAAAATTCAAAGCAGAGATACAGTACACAACTTTTGTAAAACTTACCTATTTTTCTTATAAGACTGTGGCTTTGTTTTGTTTTGTTTTGAACTTCTTTTCTGTGATGTGACATGAGACTGTGTGTTGAGTTAGGGGTGGGGACATACATTAACAGAGGTTTAGGAACTGCTTTGCTAAAGCAAGTTTGAGGAGAAAATGGGGAGACTAATACAAGATTTCTCTTTAAGCAGTGGGAGTTGAAGGGGTAGGTGGTTTTTGGAGAAAGAAGAGACCCATTCATGGCACAGGCTTCTTTATGTTTCTGCTCTGTGTGATACTTAATGAGGATACAGACATTCACTTCCTCTATTTCCCACCCCTGGCCGGGGGTAACCCAAAGGTACCTGATAAAGACACAGCCTTATAGCTGTATCAAGTATCCCTGAGTGTGTTAGGACTGGAGAGGCCTAAGGAATAAAAAACATACATGCATTAAATGGAACAAATACAGAGAAGAAGAAAACTCAGACATGGTACATTAATTGTGTACCTTTCCTTACAACCCAGCACATCACAGGGTACATGACCTGCTTCCTTTTGACCTGCTTCCTTTATGTTCACTGCATGAACAGGGAAGGGGGTTGGGGTACACGTGGGAGATAATTGTGTTTACTATGTACCTGGTATTAATACATCTATAGAGACAATTGGAATGACTATACTGGAGAAACAGCAAGAGAAGAACTGAAAAGGCTAAAACAAATACTTGGTTCTCTAAAAAATACTCCAAAGGATTTCTCATGTCTGACAAATTACATTTTAGTCTAATAGTAATAAGTGACCAAAACTAAGGTGATTTGATAAATATCATAAGGTATTTTATTGTGAAATTGATATCTATACGTATTGCTTATAAAGCTCAGTAATCTGTTCTTGAATTGAGAAATTACTGAGACAACATCAAAAGCTGTCATTTTTGTTTCTATGTTGTCGTTGTTATTGTTTGTGAGGTCAGAGCTTCTAAACTTTATGACTGTTTGAAAGGGGCCTATATAGACCTTGCCTGAATATTAAGTCATGTCAAATGATAAAAAGCTTTCTGATTTATTGGGTTAGACAAAGAAAAAATTGAGAAATTGAGCATCATTAAAATTAAAGACTTTTGTTATTAAAACTGTGCTTAGAATGAAAACAAAAGCCACAGGTTGGGAGAAAATTTTTTCAAAACACATTCAAAACATTTTCAAAACATATCAGATAAATTACTGGTATTTAAAGTATACAGAGAACTCGAAAATAAGAAAGAAAACAACTCATTTAAAAAATAGTCCAAAGGTCTAAATACAGCTGTCAAATGGGGATTTTGAAGTTACTAGTCATGTATCATTAGGGAACTGCAAGTCACAGCAACCGTGAGATATTATTACATGACTATTAAAATGACCAATATCCAAAAGTCTGATGATACCAAAAGCTGGCAAATGTGAGGAGAAACAGGAACTTTTATTCATTGCTTGTGAGAATGCAGAATAGTACAGCTACTTTGGCAGTCAGTTTGGCAGTTTCTTATAAAACTAAACATACTCCTACCACACAACCCAGCAATTACATTCCCGGTATTTACTTAAAGGATTTGAAAACTTACACGCACACAAAAGCCTTCTTCCCATGAATGTTACAGGAGCCTTATTCATGATCACTAAAATCGAAATGTCCTTCAGGAAGTGAATGGAAAAATAAACTGTGGTATATCCAGGCAATGGAATAGTATTCTGTCAAGCTACAGAAGACACACAGGAACCTTTAAATGCATATTGCCAAGTGAAAGAAGCCAGTCTGAAAAGTCTACATACCGTATGATTCAACTACATGACCTTCTGGAGAAAGCAAAACTATGGAGACAGTAAAGAGATCAGTGACTATTAGGGATTTGGAGGAGATTTGTGCAGTCTAAACATGTCATGTGCCAACAATGACGTAAAGATATGTGAGATAAAGTATGACGAATTCTATTGACAAACACACGCAATGGCTTCCATTTAACTGAGAAGAAACCATATACCTAGCACAAGTCTTTTTCTGTGCATTAACTTTTTGTAATACAACTATATGAAGTTATAGCCTATTTTATATATGAATAAAAGCATTTCCAAAGGTTAAGAAAGGGCACAGTGAGAGTGAGAAGCACAGTCTGGGTAGGCAGGTCAATCTAGTTTTCTATCTGTGCTTTAAACTGCTATAACCATCAACTCAATCTACTAATTTATCTTCTACATAAATTAGTAGAGGAAACGATGAACGGATGGAGCAAGGAAGAATTTTAGGAGAGTGAATCCATTATTCTGTATGACACTGTAATGAGGATTATTTGTCATTACACATTTGACAAAACCTACAGAATTCATAAGACAAGGAGTAAACTCTAATACAAACTACATACTTTAGTCAATAGTAATGTACCAATATTGACTCATCAACTATAACAAATGTACCACACTATTGCAAGATGTTAAAAATCGGGGAAATTGGGGTAGAGGCTGAGGATGACGTGTGAATGCTTATTCACTTCTTTCTACAAACCTAAAATTGCTTTTAAAGAGTCAATAAAAATTAAAACAAGGCAGGGTTTTCATGCAATGGAAAAAAACACACAACTTTAGTAAGTGACTCATAATTATGCTTATGCCACTTTGCTAGATTACACTTCATTAATAAATATAGTTTCATTCTTTATGTTATAAAGCAGAATAAAGTCAGATATCTAGAGAAATTGATTTTAATGATTAGAGTAAAAGCATTTTCACCTCCAACGTCAGAATGAGTTCTTCAGAATCAGTCCATTTTATAGTTAAATCAATCATTGATTTTAAAAAAATATTGAGAAAAACTTTAACTTCACTTTTTCCATCAAACTCAATGTCATGACAGCATTGTCATTTCAATCTAGGATTAAAACCTATTTCTGGACCCAGTGGACTTACTGTGATAGATTCTGAAAATGTCAGACGTTAAAGTCCAGTCTTTGATCTGCTGTCCTCTGCAGTTATCAAAAGGTCAGTTTATCCTGCTTCTTTTCTCTCTTTTTCATATATCTTGCACTTCAGCTTAATATTAGTATTAAGCTAAATTTCTTATTTTATTTTGATTGATAAAGGAAAACAGATTGTTTCAATACAGTTACTGAGAATAAGCAGCAAAACGTACTTATAAAGTACACAAGAGAGCTATAAGATAAAAAATTTGTTCAAAAAAAGATTTGGAAATTTTTATTGCATGAATGTTCAAATGGAAAGGAAAACTTTCTGGATTCTTTTTCCACCACACAGGAGTAGCAGCACTAAATTAGTGAATAATGTCCGTTCAATTGGTAGTTTTCATGTATTTCTGATATCAGAAATGGACTGTTAGTAACTAGTTTTAAAAGCAGAGCATTTTTGTGCATGGCATTCCCCTGAATTCCAAAGCCCAAACTTAACTTAGGCTAATTTCTCTCTGCTGGGAGCCCCATTAATTTCTCATAGATAACATTTCATATATATGCGGCATTCTGATGATGTAAAGGAATTCACACCTTATGGGCCTACAAGCCAAATTTAATCAATGGCTTGCTTCATATGGCTGAGAGCTAAAAATTGTTTTGGCATTTTGGAAGTGTTTAAAGAAGGAGAAGGAAGGGGAGAAGAAGAATGAGTAGATGAAGGAGAGACAGAGACTACATATGGCCAGCAAAGCCTATAATATTTACTGTCTAGTTCTTTACACAAAGAACTTTTCCAATCTTGAACAAAACACACACATTTTCGTTATGCCAAAAAAGGACTACAATAAGTCTTCACTTAACATCATTGACAGGTGCTTGAAAACTGGTCATAGGTATATATATTTATGGTCACGTGATGTTTTGATACACGCATACGGAGGGATAAATTGGGGATGGTTAATTGGTACAAAAATACAGTCAGCGAAACCCATTTTACCATAGGTTGACATCAAAAGAGTTCAGCTTCTATGGCTTTTGGTAACTAAAACGTCAACAAACTTGTAAATAAAGATCAAAACACTTCTAATATTAAATGCTGAAATAAATTTCAGCTATTCATACGTTTAAGATTAATAAAAGCTAGTAAAATCATTATTTACCTACTTATTTCAGTTTAGGGTTGCAGTTGACCGCAGCCTATCCTGTCAGCTCAGGACGCAATGTGGGAACCAGCCCTGGACAGGGTGCCGTCGCATTGCAGGTGCACTCACACATACCCACAGTTACTCAGACTGGGACCACATAGACACGTCAATCAACCTCACATGCACAGCCTTGGGAAGTGAGAGGAAACTGGAGCATCCAGAGAATATCAATGCAGACATGGGGAGAATACATAAGCTCTACACAGACAGTGAACCCCAATTGGAATCAATTTGTTTTTTCTCATCAACATCATAATGAAATGACATTGAATGAAACGTCGTTATTCAAAGACCTGTTGTACTCAGTTCTAAACATTTCAGAATTAAGAGATCTACACACATCCTCTTCTATATAATGGAGTGGGTCTCTTAAAATTTCCTGGCAACATACTCTTAGCCTGCCTAGGAAACACTTTAGAATACAACTGCATTATAATAAATTTTCATATTCTATTCATATCTTCATATTTCTCCCTCTACTTATTAAGGTATAGTCTTGTATATGTAATCCTTCAGTTCCTGAACAAGGTGAACATATGATCTCATGATGTGTGTTTTAATTTCTTAACTTTGTTGAGATTTGGGAATGTGAGGATGATGGAAAGGAAAGAAAGGAATTCAGCAGCTATAAAAGAAATCTGACCTTTAATTTTTTTATTGAATTTGTTTCTTGTTTTATTTTTCCTTCCTTTGCACAAATGAGAACTTCTAGTTTTACAAAGGGTACCATCAACTTTAGGACAAAAATTTGTATTTGTGGCATAACACAAGTTGGAGACACAATGATTTAGAGATTGCATATCAATTTTATCAAATAAATGTGATAAAGTAGGTGATATGCACACACACACACATTTGTAGTGACAAAACCATTGACACAGATACCCAGATGGCACTTAATGTACTTTCAGCCTTAAATTCTTTCTCAAGGACAAGCCATTTGTTTGCAAATGATTTAGCATTCAAAAATGATTAAACACGGGAAAAAATGCATTGCACATAAAGTTCAGATTACAAGTGAATTAAAGTCACACTAATATAACTATAATTTATAATGAATTCAAATGGCTTTCAGAAGGGTCATCTGTGGAAGGTGAAGAGCAATCTGAATTTATTTTTCTGGTAACTGGTCACAGCAATGTTTTCTAGACTAGTGAGTGAGTGCTCATACAGCACCATGTGTGTTCAACAACACATAAAGTTGGATGACAAAATCTACTTTAGTGAGAAGGTAGCTATTTCCAGGGGCACCAATAGTAATGTCAGTTTTGAGTCTTGGGTTTGCTTTTGTTTGTTTACAAGGCGATGAAATGTTTAAGGAAAAAATAAATTCTACCAATCCATGTTGAGTGAACATTTCAATCCTTGTAAAGACCAAAGTCAGCTGCCACCATGCCATGCAAACCTTATAGTACATGACATGTTAAATCGGTAACCTCGAAAGGGACTTCTGAGAAGCTATGAGTAAAAGGCACATACAAAATGCCTCTGAGATGAATTCACAAATGAAATGGAAAAGGATAACTGTGTACATCCAAGAAGAATAGTAATTAACAGAAAACAAGAACACTTCTAAATTGAAAGAATCCCTAAAGTAAAAGAAGACCAAAGAAAAAGAAATAAAGATGAGAAGTGAAATGAGGCAGAAATGGTGAGCGACAAGGAGATACACTGAGAAAAAAAGTAGCTAAAGTTAGTGTGTTATTATTTCAGCAAAATTAAGTATATCAATACTGAGAAATATGACTTGAAATAGATTCAGTACCTCAAGCAGAAACATAAACAAATAACATCTGGGTTTTTCTTTTGATAACCAGTATTTTAAATACAAAAATCTAAAAATTTTGTCTTTGTGTAAGAGTTACACATTTATCATACCAATCAATAACAAAAAGGCGCTATAAATACTGTATGGAAATAAATGTCCTAACAGATGTTAACCAGACATCAGTCTTCACCGGTAAGGATTAGATTTGAAGGTGTTTGCAGATAATTAAAACTTGTTTTTATAACATAACTTAGCAGCTAAGTAGTATAATGAAAATGGGATATTCAAATTATAAGATATAAAATATTAAAGATAGAAGAACATGTTTATTTTTTCAATATAAATATTGTTACAGCTCAGAGAAACAGTATGAAATCTCAGGGCTCATGAAAGGCCACATTCTAGAGATAGTGATTGACAGGTATGGTAATTCCCCTACAGCGTGGTGCCTGTTGTCATGGAGTAGCATGTCTCCTACAGGGTACTACCAGCAGGTTCATGTAGGAAGAGCCAATAGTCCATGTGAGAAACCCCGGAAGGCTAAAGATAGAAGGAAATATTTGTGCCACGTTGAAGAGCAAGTTCACCAGGTGAATTGGCATGTGGCTAGGGTACAACTTCCCATACATATATAAATAATGAAACACACAAAAAATTATCAGAAAAGTATTTTATTATTATTAGAGTCACGATTAGCACTCTCCTCATCAGGAGAGTTTTAGGTTTTTTTCTTGCCCTACTCTATACTTTTTAAACACAGTCTCCAAGTTTCAAAATAAAAGTTTCTTATTTTTAATTCAAATCTCAATTAAAATAAAACAAAAACCGAAAATGTAGAAGTTCCTTATTTTGACCATCTATATATCATACACAACAAAAAGACTGATAAAATTCCACTAAACACAACAGCTAGATCCGTATTCCCGTTACTGCTTAAGCCCATTCCAATAAGGATTTTATACCAAATCTGCCCTTGCCAAGGCTACCTGGGGCCTTCATTTTATTATTTGCAATGGACAATTTTAACTTCACATCCATGTTGGCTTCCTTACATCCTAGATGCACATACAGCCAGATTTTTTCCATCAGATGTGATTTGATCCTCCAAATTCGGAATGCCTTGATGACCTCCTCTTTATCTAAAGATCACTTTAAAAAGCCTGAAGTATTTGGCTCTTCCCTAAATCTTTGGCCAGATGTAATGTCATCCTCCCATTGGCTTTCTTTGTCCAAACTACATTAGCCTTATCTCAGATCTTCAAACAAGTTATATTTCCTGCCTAAGATCTTTCTATGAGTGAGTGAAAGGTGTGACGAAGATAGTTCCTCTTTGCCCCCAAAGGTTTCATTGATCACGCTGATAATGAATTTACTGTTATTTTAATCTCTTACTGTTATACTCAGGCTTAAATTCTCTACCCTACACACTTCAGTTGACATAATTTTAATTTCCACTGTGATGCTTCTCTCTCTTCTGTCAACACTCTCTCCTCACAGGGTTTCATCCAGATCAGGAGTCAGTAACATTTTTGACAAAGAGCCAGATAGTAAATATTGCAGGCTTTGTGTTGCCAAGAGGCAAATTTATGGAACTTTCCCTGCTGAAAAATTTCCCTGTATTTTACATTTTAGACTTATAAATGCCACACGTACTTATAACTCATGAGCCATACAAAAATAGGTGGCAGACCAGATCTGGCTCATGGGCTATAATAGTTTTCCAACCCCTCACCTAGATTCATGACTTTAGGCATGCTCTATAGGCTACGATGATCTAACTCACATCTCTAGCCAAGTCAACTTGTCAGTGCCTACTTGATGTCTCCACTTGGATTCTAACTAGCGTCTTAATTTAAGATTAAAAAATGTAAAATCAATCACACATACGCACCTACCCACACCTCTGTCACTTGCAAACTGCCTCATGTCATCAAGACTTTGCCATATCACTAAAAGTGACCATAATCCCCCATGTCCCTACATCCAAATACCTTGATATAATTCTTGCTCAGTAAATTCAATCATCTTCAAATCAACTTCCAATCTCAACTGATTTTCTCCAACTTTATTGCTACACTCATAATCCCAACTACCATCATCCTTCAACTGGACAGGTGCAATAGTCAGCTAAATGAACCCCCTTCCTTCACTAGTGTACCCTTCCACAATAGTACACCCTCCTAAGAGCTAACCTCATCGTATCACACATCCATCATACACTTTTCAATGTAGTTAATTTATATTCCCATTTTGATATAAGATCTAGATTTGGTCCCTGAGAACACTCATGTAATCTCTCTCCATGCTCTTCCTTCATGGACATTCCAGCCAAACCGGCCTTCTTTTCTTTGTAAGAAACTATCAAGCTCTCTTTTTAAATTACAGAATCTTTATATCTGCCCTTCTTTCTGCTCAGAGCACCCCAGATCTTCAAAGTACCTTCCTCTTTGTCTTCACTCAACTCTCAAATGAAATATTACCTCCTCAGAGAGAAAAATGCTCTGAAATACCTACAGCCAGATCAGTGCCTTCCTCCTTGACAGTTTTACTCAGCCATGTTATCACATGTAATCTTCTTCGTAGTAGTGTACTTTATAGCCCTTCACACCATTGCTTTTTTTAGGTATTTGTATGTCTTCCTCCTCTTTCCCTCCTCACTACAGTATAGCCAATTGTGTCTTTGCCTTCTTCACTGCTATATCCCCTAGTGCCTGGTAGGCTTTCTATAAACAGCCATTTATTGACTTATTGACTACATGTATATGCTAATCCTTTTTACTAATTGTTGTTACACTATAAATTTCTCTTCTCCCTCTCTTCGCTTCCCTCTTCTCATGTCCCTTGATGCTTCCTACTCAATATTAACATGGACATCATTTTGTGTCTTCAGCATTTCTCTTTTCATTATATTATGATAGGTTAATTTTCCTAAGAAAACACTATTTTGACAAAAGCAAAGCATTAAAGTAAAGCAGCATAGGATCAATTTTTTCCTATTGAAAAGGAAACACCATCTTTCCGAGAAGACAATTCCACCAGGAAACAAAAAAAACACACACATTTCCGGTAAGTCCTAGTTCCCAAGACTTGAAGCCAGTATGTTTTTCCACTTTCAAGTATCCTTGACTGTAGAGATAAAAGGTATCCACTTAGAGATATTAACTCATTACCACTGCCTAAATTTGGTTTCCAGAAACACAACTTAATATGACATCAATGGATGTGATAATCATTTGAAAGTAGCTTTATCAAAATCATCCAACAGAACAAGTTACTTTCCTAATTAGCATCCTCGGTTAAATACCTAAATCTGATGAATAATAAGTTATGCATTATGCTAAATTGCATTGGCTCACTATCTTAGAATGCTTTCAAACTAATTAAAAATGAGATATTCAGTGATGAGAAACATAAAAAGATAAAAACCTATTTCAATCAGTTTAAATTAGAATTTAACATTTCTTCAATACGCTCTTTTGTAGTCAATTGCAAGAGTAATAAAGCAAAATTATTGAGTCTATAATAGTGACCGTTCAAAATTCATAGTGAATTATTAAAAAGAAAACTAAGGTCCCTGCCAACTTTCCACCTCACTTCAAAGCATAGCCAAGGTCATTACAACAGCAAGTAAAAGACTCCACACAATTCCCACTTCTTCGCCTCTATACTGTTACTTCTGGAATCTTCTACTGCTCCAAATTGTGTGTTTGCTCCAGACTCAGCAGTTCTCACCACCTTGTTCTTCCAATTGCCATCTTCTCTGTGCGGCCTTTCTTGACTACCCAGTTAAAAATTATCCTATCAAAATTATCTGATCCCCATCCAGGATTACTTTTCACCATCTAACTTACGATACTTTGCATATTTATGTGGCTCATTGTCTGTTATCTGTCTCCCTAAGTTAGAATGCGAGCTTCATGATGGCAGAGTTTTGGTCAATTTCCTTCACTCAATAATTCCTGACCCAAAGTAAACACTTCATAAGTATTTTTTGAATATACTAATATATAGTCCGAATTATCAAGGAACTTATAAATAAATAAAGACACAACCCAGCATATAGTGCAGCTTGAGAAATGTTGATAGTGTGGTACAGGAGGAGGTATGTAAACTATGAGAAGCAACAGTTAAATAAGAAGCAATCCAGAAAGACACACAGTGTGGGTGACATCTGAGTTAAAGGACAGAAGGTAAGAAGATAACCAGATGGAGAAAAGAGAGGAAGATCTTACAAACAAGCATCAGAAGTTACCATAAGAAAAGCAAGTACAAAATCATCAGAAGAAAAACAATTGCATCCCAGTTATTACCACAAACATAATTAACTATGAAAACCCAGAACAGTTCATGCTTTGATAATGCTAAAGTTGATACGTAGATTAAGATGTGATATAACAATCTGCAAATCTTAGTTTTCAGAAAACCTTTTTAGGCAAGATATGATGATTTAAGGAAGAAAAGTTGCTGATGGATGAGGCATGTTGTCCCTTAAAGACAAACACTATGAAGACTGCGTACAGCCTTTATAATGGAAAGGTGCCACGTTTTTTCTTTTTTAAGTCCTTGGAATCTCAGTTGGCAACTTTGAAATTCATGTGTAATTCATGAGTTTTTTAAAAGAAATGTAATAAGTAACACAAGTGATTCTAGAGCTTGTCTTTAGGCTGAGGTAGATATTGGCATTATAAATTGAAGTGCTAGAAAGGAACAATAAGAATTAAGAATAAGCAGTAATTTCTGCCAAGATCTGTGGCACCCAGTCTCACACATAAGGCTTTTTGGAATCTCTTGGTTTCCAAGGTTCAGGCTCTCATACTTTAGTTTGTACATAAAGGACTTAAGTTATTCTTAAAGCACAGTTTTAGCACTTCACACCAGTAGATGGTTATGAGACTGATCACAGGATAAAGTGAAATAGGATGTGTGCCTACTTGTAGAAGGAACCTCGTTCCTTTTGCCATTCTATTCCTACTTTTCTGGCAGGAAAGTCCTAGAAAAAATTTCATATACAGATTAATTTTAAACAATTTACATTATATTTTACTATTAATAGCTTCTAGAATATCTTAGCTTAGGCTGGCCCTGGTGGCTCACACTTGAAATCCCAGAATTTTGGGAGGCTGAAGTGGGCGGATCAACTGAAGTCAGGAGTTTGAGACTAGCCTAGCCAACATGGTCAAACCTAGTCTCTACTAAAAATCCAAAAATTAGCCGGGTGTGGTGATGCGTACCTGTAATCCCAGCTACGCAGGAGGCTGAGGCAGGAGAACCATTGAGCCTGGGAGGTGGAGGCCGCAGTGAGCCAAGATTGTGTCACTGCACTCCAGCCTGGGCAACAGAGCAAGACTCTGTCTCACAAAAACAAAAAACAAACAAACAAAAAAAGAGTATCTTAGCTTATATATTTCTCACATCTGATCCTACCACTTTACTTCTTTTTTCCTGTTTATACCAATTATTTCTATTCCTCTTTACATATAGGCAGAAAGATAAGACTAAAATGTGTCATAGACAATGACATCTAGTAAATTGACGTATTCTTCATGTTTAATTCCACAACAGATTTCAAATACAACCAAAATCTCCAAATAAAATCTTAATTCTAAATTGAGTGCTTGTACAGTCTTCAAATATGTTCAAATAGAACATCAAAGCTCAATAAAAATAGTTATATCACTTGGGATGGTGTTTAAAATATTTTTTCCTAAATAAATTCAGCTTCAGAGGATGAGAAAACCTTCGTTAGGAGATGTTTTAAAGAACAAATTAAGTTAAATGTGAAGGAAATCATACTTTATTTTGTTGAATAGTAAGATTTTTTTGTTGCTATTGTGAATTAATGCCATCCAAATATTGAGTGATGTAATTCAATTTAGTAAAAGAAAAAAGTCTAAATTATCAACTTCTTTCCTTATAAAAATGAAATATGCTATAACTTGCATTTTTTCCATGGCAATGACCCTGATGATCAGAGAGGTTAAAACCTAAAAACATTTAAAATCATCTAATCTAAATTATAAAAAAGAAATCCCTTTCTTCAGAAAAAATAATTTTTTAAGGAAGCACTCATAAACAAATCTCTACTAGTAGATATACAGCATACACATCTCTTACTATCTCCCATGCAGACTGCATAAAAAGGCGTGCTGGCTACTTTTAAGAAAACAACATTCAGATGTCTGGAAAGTATCTGAAATGCATGATTAATCTACACAGATAATTTTCTCAAGAAACCAAATTTTGAAGACAAGTATTTCAAAAGTCTATTGTCTATAAAGTAAATCCGCTGGTATACTTAAACTGCTGTAATCCTTTCTCTGTTTACCTTATAGTGTGCACCTCTCAAGCTATGGGAATGCATGTCTTCTCTAAGAAGAGCTGACTTCTTTTGTAGGAAAAAGCTGTTGGAAATGACTGTTAGGATTTCAAATGTTTGGGAGTGTGTATTCATGTGGGTTTTACGTGTTGAATATTTGCATTTGTAATTTTAAGATGCTTAAATCAAAAACTAAAATGACCTATGCAACATAATTCTGCCATAGGATAAATTAAATTCAATTAAATGTTCCCATACAAATTATTGTCTACCACAATGTAAAAATATTTATATATCACAAAGATGTAAGAAACACTGACTTCTATTATACAGCAGAGTTCAATTTCACTACTACTTAGCTTGATGATATTTTAAGGTCATGTCTCTTGGAATACACATTCAATATTCATTGCCAAACGTCTGAGCTCACCTCTCTTGAAGCAATATTCAATTATCAAAGGAAAATAATTTACCAAGCAACCTCACAAAACACAAACTCTAGGTAGCATCAAGGTTTTTCAAAGTGATTATTCCTTACTGGTCGAGATCCTAAGATATTAAAACTCATAGATCACATGATCTGAGATTTTCTAATTGAAAAGCTGTAGCTGTAAACCTTTCATTCAAAGTCGGATACTACTTTCAGCTGTCAAAAGAATTATGCAATCACTTAAACTTCTGGAATGAAAGAGAAAATGAAGGGAACAATAAAAGTAACTGAAATGCACTGAGAAATGAACATAAGGAACCAAATGGAGGCAAAGACAGAGAGAGAGAGAGGGCTGTTTATCTAACCTTCCCTTCTTGAGTGGGTTTTCTCTGATATCTCTAGAGAACAATTGGATGTGTAACAATGAAATACAAAACACAAGATACTGTCTTCGTATAATTACTTGTAATGATTCCAAGATGGCATAATTTGAGAACTTGCTAAATAGGACAACAAAGTGATCTGCTTTTCCAAAATTTTGCCCCTTAGCTTATATATTATTTCATGGTGAAGATCAATAAAACTGAAAATTGGAATTGCCAGATATTATCAGATTTTATTTTTTGAATGCTTAACAGCTGACCCAAAATCTGGTCATAAAAATGGAAGTTAAATTAAATTGTCCTCAAAATTTAAGTTTGCTACATTTGTAAGAACCACTTGCTTCTTCAAAATCTCAAACTTTCTCATATCTAGCAGCAAATTGAAATTAGGAATTTAAGCATGTAAATTCATCATGGAAACCAAATTGATTAAAATTTTCTGTGTATTCATGATAATGTTTAAAATTTTTGCTACATTTAAACCCTAAGTTAGTTACAAAAACCCTAAAATTATGCTTGTTTAAAAACTTGGGCTAACTTGCTTTTGAAAACATACTGACATATTCGTTCCATTCTTCTTATAATTATTTTTTTGTCACTCCCAAGCAGCACACCATTGTATATATCCCCAAAACGGCACTTCTTTGTTAAAGCCATTAGGACAGAAATATTTTTGAGCCAGATGCAATGGCTCATGCCTGTAATGTCAGTACTTTGGGAGGCCTAGGTTAGAGGACTGCTTGAGGATAGGAGTTTGTGACCTGCCTGGGCAACATAGCAAGACCCAGTCTTTACAAATGAAATGAAAATAAAATATAAAATAAACTGGCTGGACAAAGTAGTGCACACCTGTGGTCACAGCTACCAGGAGGCTGAGATGAGAGGACCATATGAACCCAGGAGTTTGGGGCTGAGAATGAGCTATGACTGCACCACTGCACTTCAGCCAGAACTATGGGTTGGTGAGTTAGAAATAAGTTCTCAGTTCTGAATATAATAACTGCTCCTGGCACTCCCCAGAATGAGCTGGGTTTTCTTTTGCCTCTCTATAGTCCCTCTTCCTCAGGAAATACCCCCATGGTTCTGCCCGCTGTGCTATTAATTACACCAATGCTTATTATATGTCAGTTCAGTTTTATCTAGATTCTCCCAAAGTCAGTGCTGAACTTAGTTGTTTGAAAATGTATATATTGTAATAGTTACCAAAAAGACCAAATACAGCTAGATATTTATGCTATTTGTTTTATTTCCATCGTAGGTATATTTCCTTTTAAAATTCATATATATCTTTCTCTAAGGATTGTCTCCGTTTTCAGATGTTAAGCACTTTCTCATGCACACACCACCTAAGCAGCAAAGACAGAGTCCACGTCAGGGAATGTCACATTCAGGATAAGTACCTATTATTCTGTAACTCAGAAGTAGGAAAATGGATGTCCTCAAGCAGATGCTTTTCTTGACAGATACAAAAATTTGACAAGGATCACTGACTGACTTCCAACCCACCATTCATCACTTTTATCTTATTTTGACCCTAAGGGTCCCAGAGGGATAATGGCACTACATTCCTATTTAGAATTCAGATTTCAGATTGCATTTCTTATATCATTGTTTATAAGTAGTGGTTGCACACAGTCGCGATAATACTATGACATTAATCTACATTCCTCGTTAAATCGATTTTTGTCTTCCGTTTTTGAGCTTAGCTACAATTTCTCACACGGTTTCTCTAGGAAGATTCCTCAATGACTGAAACATTTAGAACATGGTCGATTCATAAATACGACACTGGGATTCCCCAATGACTGAAACATTTTGAACATGGTCCATTCATAAATACGACACTGGGATTCCCCAATGACTGAAACATTTAGAACATGGTCCACTCATAAATACGACACTGGGATTCCCCAATGACTGAAACATTTAGAACATGGTCCATTCATAAATACGACACTGGGATTCCCCAATGACTGAAACTTTTAGAACATGGTCCATTCATAAATATGACATTGGGATTCCCCAATGACTGAAACATTTAGAACATGGTCCATTCATAAATATGACATTGGGATTCCCCAATGATTGAAAAATTTAGAACATGGTCTATTCATAAATATGAAGAGCTTGTGTAGAAAGTATAATTTACTTATCCTATTATGCTTAAGAAATTATGTGAAATAATGTGAAAATAATCTTAAAACATTTGCATGCATATTTGCTGCAAGAGTCATCTTTCATTGATACTTAATCATAATCATGGACATGGTGGGTCCCAATAACCAATATTTAATGCAAGACTGTAAATTTAATAGAGAGAAAACCTTATTTATAAATTTTCATGTGTTCTTTTCTTGACAATAAGGAGCTGTGAGATTTGTATTTTAAAAGATACTTAGTAATAAAAACTTTAATTTTTAAAACTTTTATTTTTAAATTCTGCTTAATTGCATAAAAGTTAAAAGGTAATATTTAATATTTAATGAGGCTTATTGAGCTAAATGATGATATGCAGCTTGGGTTATACTTGCAATTATAAGATTTGCTCATTATACCTAAGCAATCTCCTTCACTCAATCTAGCTACCACTAAGGAAGCAAAATTCCCTGAATCATAGTATCAAAGCATTCCATTATGTTTTCTATTAAGTTGTTTTGTTCTTTGAATCATTGTCTATTTTAATTTATCCTTTTAGAAAGAAAACAAATTACTTAACTTGCATTTCCCACTAGAAGCTTCACTACAGCTAGACTTGGAATTGATTTCAGGCCATTTTTTAATAAATGATGGTCCCTAGTGAAAGATAGAATACTTGAGCCATCAATATTGAGTAAATAAAAGGGTTTGGGTAAATAAGAGAGAAGATACCTATTTTTCTCAAATATTTTAAATATCTAATAACCTATTCCTCATCTAAAACAAGCCACAATTACTGGAAATGATGGTCAGAGGAAGGTATTAGCAACCCTGTGTAATACTACATGTCATGTTGGATCACTATTACAGAGAAACAGTTGTCATGCTGCATTTTAGTAATTCTACACATCACCAGAGAAATAGACAACTCTTATAGCCAAAGAAATCCAACGTAGCTACTGTCTACATATTCTTGTTTTAGACCTTTGGTGAAAAAAACTACTATGTGTATTGAATATATTTTACATTAGTTTTATCACAAAAGAAAAATGAGAATTCTATTAGATGCAAATACAAATTCTGAATGACAGGAAAGAAAAATTAAAATCAAAGCTGATCTTAATTAACAAAATGTATTATCTGCTTACATGTATATACAACTGTTCATATACAAAGGCACAGATGCATTTGTGGTTTTGAAAAAATATCTATTTCATTTCGAATCTTCATTGAACAATATTACATATGGCAAGAAAACTGATCTTTTTGAAGGATCTTTTAAAAAGTGTTAAACTTTATTAGATACTCCAAACTAGCAAAGCTCAACTTCATCACAATTATATAATAACACTGCACACTTTCAATTTTATCTGGAGAAATATATCTATCCCTTGAAATAACTCTGTAAACTTCCTGCTCACAGATTTCATTTCAAGCCTTGAAAATGCAGAAAATCAATGCTGAATATACTTGCCCCGAAAGGAAAAGAAAATTTCAGGGGTGTCAGGATGTTTTATCACATAAAGTACAGAATTGCAATTTGTATATGAGCAGGCAACACACCTCCAAAAATAATACAATACTTATCACAAAATACATTCACAGATACTAGATTTGGCACAAACCACTCCATACAGCTATTGATGAAATCAGTATTGAAAGCCTTATTCCAAAATCTATGGCCCTTTTCTACTCTCCAACTGACATTTCAGGATGCCACAACCTTGCAGCTCCACTCTCTCATTAATTTCCCCTAAATACCCTTGGCAGAAGAACGAGAAACGTCACATTTTTCATTTAATTTCTAAAGAACATCACATCCTTTAAGAATAGGTTCTTGAAATTTTAAAATGTTAAACATAAAAACCCTAAAGAGACAAACATCCAAAAACATAAAAACCCTAAACAGACAAACGTCCAAAAACTTTTCTTCAAAATCACAACAACTTTATATGCTACGTGTTCCTGTAAAATACCACATACACAAACTCACAGGCACACCCACCCACCCAAAACCCACACACTCGAATTTATATGGCCTCGTAATACCTCACATATATATACATGTCACCAAATGCAACAGAGACACACGCATATATATGGCCTCATAATACCTCACATATATATACATATCAATTACAACAGAGAAAAGCCAATTTCAGAAACATGGCTTCAATTTTGATGCATTTACTCACACTTAATTCTATTTCAATTTAACTGCAGAGATATTACAATACCCTGTAACAAAAACCTGACGGAAGATTGTAACAAATTGCTTAAACATCAAACCAAACACTAAACATAATTTCATCACAAAGTGAAATTCGCATCCAACTCGCAAAGAATTAGAAAATCCTTGCACTTACCTTGGCCTTGTCCATTCCCCAGATGACCCCAAAACACCACCGTCATCATCAACAGCCCCGGAGCCCACGTCCACATCCTTCTAGTGACACGCTTGTGTCTTCTGGCCATTGCATCTTAAACTCTGCATATTCAGTGGGGTGGATGTGAAAGTACAATAAATTACATTCTTAGAGAAATACACTACGACTCAAATCCCATATCTAATATGCACTGTGCATTTCTGAATTATCCTGCCTACAAGGAGGTACATTTGAAAATCATGCTTCCCTTTAGGGTTGTCATATTGATGATTAATACGAAAGCTCATTCATTTTTAATCTTTAAGCATTCATCTGAATTCCATTTTTAATATCATTTTCCAAAACAGGCCACTTAACCTATGAATGTTAAAAAGTACTCCCGATATACATATTGGAGTTCAGTCAAGCAAAAGCATGGTGTATGGACACTACTTAAGTATAACTTGATATTTAGGCAAATTGATGAATTTAACATACCATGTAATCTCTACATATATACAAAAGGACTTTTCAACACATTTATGTAGGTTTTGCATAAATACCCTTGAAAATATTCTCAAGTTTTAAGTGGTATTCTAATTATGTCAGTAATTTTAACTGAATAAAGAGATGCATCATGTGCAAAAACTAATCTTGTTTACTTAAAATTGAGAGTAAAATTAATTATAGAAGGTACAAAACACTTGTAATTTTGATTTCAGATATATGACCCACAGGAACCTTCATATATACAAATATTATACACATATATGACAATGTATATTTGAATGTTCATTTTGAAACTGCTTTTCATACTGATACATGAAAATACTTAAATGTCCACCAAAGCAAGGTTATTTATTCATACATTTGAATGATATACAGTAGCTCAAAAGAATAAACTTGAGTTGCATGTACTAATATGGATAAGTGTCCAAAATGAATAGTGAAGCAAAACTAGCAAATTTAATAATGATAAGTTCAAAATTACACCTTTCATATGTAAACATGTGCAATAGTTAAAACTATAAATTTTATGTTGCATAAATATATAATACAGTATAATAACGCATAAGAATGAGAAACACCTTCAAGACTAAAGTTAGGAAATTACAAGACTACAATTTAAATGGTTAGTAGGTGCAATTTTAAATCAGAGGTTACTCCTAAATCCCAATTTTTCCACAGTTGACAAAATAACGGAGTTAAGAAAAATAAACTTAATGATTTCCAGAATGAATGCTTTATTCAAAATGCTACGTAATTACAATTCTAATAAACTTGCAAGGGAATCCAGTCACCCAGAAATTTTTTATGCCTTTCTCCTACATCACGAAAGGGGAAGATTTAATTACCAACTTTGCATTACTTAACGTCAGACTCATAGTATCAGAGCTAAAGAGAAATTTAAGAAACACCTAACTCAACCTCTCCATTTTAAATGACCAAATGAGTTGAGAAGGTTACAATGACATTTCTAAGTTCATATGTAAAAACAGAATTTTGATGACAATGACAGTTTAAGTACTAATAAACACTCCTGGAAAAGTTACTGTAATCCAGGTTATTTTACTGTGCTAAATGCCTTACATTCTTTACCCAATTCAGTTTTCACAGAAATCCTATGAACAAAGCACTTCCAAAATTTACCACTTCACAGCTAAGAAAACAAGGCTTAGAGAAATGCTACACGATCCCCTAGTCATGAGGTTAGTAGGTACCACTGTGGAGACTGAGGCAAAACAGGACGATTTCAAAGCCTATGCTCTGAACAAGTAAACACTAAGCAGGAATTTAGTTCTAGATCTCCCAGTTGTAGTCCAATAATCAGCCAAAAAATGGTGCTGAGAAGAGGGGAAAGAAAGATGTCTTGTATGTGGAGCCTCATGTATTTGATCCCAAATACATCTTCATATTGAAAATCATTAGAGCACAAGGCAAAAGAATTATTAGTTTGTTTCTAAAATCATCAACCTTTCCCAAGTTGAACATACAAATATATTTTATCATATATATACTATATGTGTGTATAGCGTGTGTTTATCTAAGTATTCCTGTGGTTTATATATCTGGATGTGGAATTACAAGTGTTTTGTGGTTTATTATTTATTTATTATTATACTTTGAGTTTTGGGGTACATGTGCACAATGTGCAGGTTTGTTACATATGTATCCATGTGCCATGTTGATGTGCTGCACCCATTAACTCGTCATTTAGCATTAGGTGTATCTCCTAATGCTGTCCCTGCCCCCTCCCCCCACCCCACCACAGTCCCCAGAGTGTGATGTTCCCCTTCCTGTGTCCACGTGTTCTCATTGTCTCCCTCTGTTGCTCTGGCTGGAGTCAGTGGTGTGATCATAGCTCACTGCAGACTCCAAGTCCTAGGCTCAAGCGATACTTTTGCCTCGGCCTCTCAAGTAGCTCGGACTACAGGCACGCACCACCATCCCCGGCTAATTTTTTTACAGAGATGGGTCCCACCGTGTTGCTTGACTGGTCTCAGCCTCCTTAAGTCAAGGGATCCTCCCACCTGGACTTCCGAAAGCACTGAGATTACAGGTGTCAGCCACCGTGCGTTTTTTGATTTCTTCAATTAATTTTACTTATACACTTGATTACACAAGATTAATTTTGTGTACATAATGAATCTCTTTTGAGGTTTAAGTTACTGATTAATTAGAGTACCACTTAACAAGCTTGTCATCCCAGCACTTTGGGAGGCTGAAGTGGGCGGCTCACCTGAGGTCAGGCATGAGCCACCGTGCCCGGCTTACACACATTCTTTTCACTCCTGCTTGCAGATCTCTGTTCCCTTCTAATTCCAGTGGAACCACTTTCACTTAGTATCAAAATATCCAGATCCACTCATCAAAGTGTAAATAATCCTTCAGCAAATTACCTTTGCAAATCTATTTTTATGTAATATTTCCTTAACTTCTTCTTACCTACATCCAGTAGTCATTTTACAAGGCAGAATTTTTTCTATTTTATATAGCACTGAGGCAGTATTTGAAAAAAATCTCAAAACACTCTTCAGGAAGGACTGGCATCTAAAACACCAGTTCCAATATATATTTCAGTAACATTTTAAAGGACAGATGCTTTTCAAAATGTTATTATAATTTAAAAAAATGTAACCTTCCTCTCTGAGTTCATGTTTATGGAAAACTAATATTTCATAAATGCCAAGTTACTATGATGTATTATCTAAATGCTGCCCCTGCCATTCTATAAATACAAAAATCATAACCTTCTAACTAACTTTGGTATTAGTCAACAAATGTGCTGATGAAAAGTAAAATCAATTCATTTAAAATAATTTTCCATGAACAAAATCAAGTAACTTGTAAGTAGTATGGTAGATGAACCAAAAAATAAAGTAACATTAACCAGAAAGACATGCCATGGACTTCTCTAATCTTTTTTTGGAACACCCTTTTCATGCATATGAAAATAAAAATTAAATATAAAATACCTACTTTATGTATGTACTTTTACTTGTGTCTATTGTCCTTTAAAGATTAAAATAACTCCTAAAGCCTGGATAGCTGAGCCCATTGTGCTCTTCTGCCCATAAAATAGATCGGATGTGCAGTGAAAGAGGTAAAACTTAGGCTTTCAGGTTAGTTATGACGATGGAAACACAATTCTATTCAATAGTGTTCATCTTGGTCTTTCAAATGTTTAAGGTCACAAGGCAAAAGAGAACAGACTTTAAGAATGTTCGTGTATTACTTCTCGTCTTACCCAATAGCTACATTAGTTCAATTAGGCCAGTGTTTTGGAGTAAACAGCACTGTGAAATGTGTCGTGGAGTCCGGAGGCTCCACCACCTACCTCCATGTAGTTGTTCTGTCCGATGGAGCCTAGAGTAATACCTTAGGAGATGCATTACATCTACAGGTACCAACCAGGAAGGGTAGTCTTGAATTAAATGGCTTTAGAACACGTTATAAGAGCAAATCGAAGCTTCTAGGTATTAGAACCACTTCAATCACAGAGCGTCTCTGGGTTCTATCTGTGGCCAGCATCAAGTATCTGTCTGCCCTCCCCGAATGCTTTCTCTCATCATGTGGATCTTCTAGATGGTCTTATTCTTCCCCAGCCAGCCAACTTGATCAACAAGCCTAGGTATATTAGATATGTATAAAGTTGGTTCTTAAATAAAGTCCATTTCTGTATCTAGGTAAGTAATGTCTTCAGACTTACAATTTCATTGATATCTAGAAAGAGTGACTCTAGTTAGCTTCTAGTGTCAGTTTTTCTAGCAGCTTCTTTAAAAACAAAAATCCTCTCTGGAACAAAGCTTCCTTGCAAGTATTGCTGTTGGCAATAGTCCTCTTTACTGAAATGCTTATCCGGTGAAACTTGCGCTGTGCCAGTGAGCCTGCAGGTTGATGGTCCTTTTGTTCAACTTCTCCATTATAAAGCAACCTCTCTGATCACCCTTTTAAAACTAAAGACCAAAGAATCAAATGAGATCAGGAAGTGACCAGAGCTCACAGGTCATCAACTCCTCTTCTTAGCATATTATAGCACACAGTCTAAGCCCGAAAAACACAGCAGAACCCATTACAGCTCTCGAGTTCCAGTATTAACATTGATTTTTTCCAATGGGAAATTTTCATTAGAAGCTATCACAGGACTCACATTCAGTAATAACTTAGATTAGGATACATACTGGAGCCTTTGTCCTTAGAGTAGGTGCCACTGAGTCACTATTAAAAGGAGTCTTTTTGATCTTAGTAAATTCTCACAGGGCTTATCTCAGTCTAAACTGTAACTGGCCTTTACTAGTGATGTCATGTGTAGTTCAAATTAATATTGTAATGTATATAAATTGTATATATAGGTATAATACATGCATGTATTTACAATTATTTATTTTATTTTATTTTTTAATAAGATAAAAGTTAGAGGTTAAAATATGACTCTAGGCCATTGTGCTTTAGAATGAAGAGCACAGACATGGGTTGGAAATGTAAATTTTGGCCCAATTTAATTTCTGTGACAAATTCATTAATGTCTTCAAGGTTCAGGCTCTATGTATGAGACAAATGAAAACAGCTCTAAGATTCCTGAAAACCCTAAAATATTAAAATTCCACTCTGCCATTAGTTCAGATAAATCATTTGCCAATTTGCCCCACAAGAACCAGGCATCTTTAAATGGTAACATAACATGCACTTCTCTCTCCCAAAGTGTGGTGCATAAACGTTCTGCTTCTCAATAACACAGGATGCCTGCTAAAATGTGCTGTCAGGGGGATTAGTAAGGAAATGTTGTATCAAAACTTCTGCAGATGTGGCCCTGAAATACACATTGTAATAAATCCTCCAGGCCTCTCAAGTTAGGAATAACTGGTTTATAAAATTGTACTTACTTAAAAATTATAGATAAACAGATTTCACCGTAACCCATTCTTTCTGTTCTGAATGAAATAAGGCTCTATATTCAGACTGAATTTTCAGTGAAAAACAACTTAAAATAGTGACAAATCATCTATAAGTTTAAATGAATATAACTAGGAGACCTGAAAACTCAGGTTTAGCAGTCATCTTCCAACAGTTTGAGAGCCCACAGGAGCCACAGAGCCCTCATGTCTCTCCAGAGAAGCAGGGTGATTCTTCCCCCTAAACACCATGCAATTCTTGAAGTGAGTGAAAGCATCCCTGCTCACACTGATACCCTCTCAAGTGAACTCAAAGTTAAGCCATCTCCAGCCAGACCAGATATCCTGGCCCATATCTCATTCATTAATATATGTTGAGAAGCCTTTGTTTCTTGGAAACTACATGAAGTGAATAGGCTGTGGACTCCACTGGACATAGTGGTCTATATTTAACCAATTCCCTTCACACATATGTATCAGATGCTCTCTTAGTTACGGAGCTGCAGTGGTGAATAAGAAAGCCACAGTCCTGTACTCCCAGGGTTTCAATTCTGAAGACGAAGACAGGCACAGAAACCCAACTGAGCAAAGAGAAGAGATTATTACAAAATGTGTTCACATGCAAAGTGAAGCAAGGGACTGAATATACAACAAGGGTTTTGGGGCGAACATTAGATACAATCTTAATTCAGATTATATAAGATTCATACATATAATTTTTATATATAGATATATTAATTTGGGCCGGGCGTGGTGGCTTATGCCTGTAATCCCAGCATTTTGGGAGGCCAAGGCGGATGGATCACTTCAGTCCAGGAGTTTCAGACCAGTCTGATCAACATGGCAAAACCCCATCTCTACTAAAAATAAAAAAGTTAGCCGGGTGTAGTGGTGTGCGCTTGTAGTCCCAGCTACTCAGGAGGCTGAGAAAGGAAAACTGCTTGAACCCAGGAGGCAGAGGTTTCAGTGAGCCAAGATTGTGCCACTGCACTCCAGCCTGGGTGACACAGCAAGACCCTGTCTCAAAAGAAAAAGAAAAAAAGAAATATTAATTTGGATTATACAGATTCTAACCACTTCTTTCAAGTGAGAATATTTAAGGTAAGACCTGAGAATAAAAAGAGTTAGCTTTTCATACACTACAGAAAGATTCGTCTTTTAGGAAAAACCCCCAGTGTTCATGGACCCTAATATATGAGCAAGATCTTGGCATGTAGAAGAAACCTGTGAATTGGATGAAATGAAAAACTGAAAAGTAGGAATCTGGATGAAGTACAGAAGGGAGAAAGACTAATGTGAGACGTGGCTGAAAGAGAAGGATATGTGAAACAGTACAGGTCTTCATTAGTAATGATGAGGAACATAAATGTTAGTCCAAGTACACCAGAAAAGTGGGAGAGTTGGAAACTGAAAGACATGTTAAGAGATCACTTTGGTTTCTCTGTAGCTAATAGGGTGTAGGAGATTAAGAATTAAAGTAGGTTGACTAAGGATGACCTAAGAAAATAAGCATAGGTAAGAAAATATGTGGCTCTGGCTAGGCTGGGGACATTGGAAATCAAAAGAGGTGGAGGAAATTACAGATGTATTTGGAACCAAAATATTTTTTAAATGAATGTTGAATTGGATATTGTCAGAATATTGAGGAAGGGCCAAAAATGACTTATAAGCGTCTAGCATGGCTGGCAGTGCCACTTACTGACATGTGGGAAACCAGGACATGTTACCTCTGAATTATTCGAGTGCTATTGTCATGTAAATCATCAACTCCCAGAATAAAGGTCTGGGCCAAACTCTAAGACTGGAAATTATGAGCTGTTTAGTAGTGTTTAGAGCTTAGAGAGAGTATGTGTGTGGAGAGAAAAGAAGAGCAATTAGGACAGAACCCTTAGAAACATCAATATTTAAAATTTGGGAAGAGAAACAGAAACAAATAAATTGTGGGAAAATGAAGCTCAGGGTAGTTGCAAGGGAATGCTAAAAATGAACTATGGCATTTGAGGAGGAAAACGTGGAAACTGAAAGCAAGAGAGTACGGATGGATCGTGAGGGAGCAGCAGCAGCTGTGTCCTAAGAAGAGTCTCAGTGAAAATGAAGGGTTGTAGGAATGAGGACATCTGGGCCAACGAGCTGGCAAGGAGTGATGTCCAGGAGGCAGAATATTTGCATCTAGATCCTGGTGGTATATACCCTTATAGAAAATGTTTCAGATTTGATGACAATAAAGTGGAGGAAAGAAAAAAAGTAATGGAAATAAAGATGTCAAAAAACGGGGAACCGAGGTTTGTACTGGTCCTTTCACGTGAAAGCTGAGCCACTAAAATGATGGCTGAACTTGCCTGAAGATGATATTGAGCAAAAGATCTACAGCCTTAAATAAATGGCAAGAGGCCAGGTGCAGTGGATCATGCCTGTAATCCCAGAACTTTGGGGGGCTGAGGCAGGCATATCACCTGAGGTCAGGAGTTCGAGACCAGCCTGGCCAACATGGCGAAACCCCGTCTCTACCAAAAATACAAAAATTAGCTGGGTGTGGTGGTATGCACCTGTAATCCCAGTTACTCAGGAACCTGAGGCAGGAGAATCACTTGAAACCGGGAGGAGGAGGTTGCAGTGAGCCGAGATCACACCATTACACTCCAGCATGGGTGACAGAGCAAGACTCCATCTCAAAAAAAAAAAAAAATAAGACCAGAGTGCCCAGGAGGGAGGTCTGTTGATGATGGTAATACCAAAGGGGCATGGCCGATATTTCCAAGGGGTTTGAGTTTCAAAGGAACAGTCTAATTTGCAAGGAGCGGAGAAATTAACAGTCTAGAAGTTGTAACGGGAACCAAGAACAACCACCTCGGCTTCCAGCCATAGGTATGTGGAGGGTGAGAAAAAGACCTGTCTCAATTTATGAAAGCTAGAGGAAAAACTGCACTTTAGTATCAACCAACTTTTGTTTTAAGATAATTACAAACCAATATGGAACTTAGCAAGAGTCAATTTTGACAGTTTCCTGCAGCTTAGTAAATTCTGCACAAAATTAAGATTTAACACAAAAGTAGAGAAAAATTTTAATGGCATAGCACATTTCTTCACAATTCCTTAAACCAAATAATTCCCTGTTCTTCTAACTCTCACCTTACACTATCAACTAGGCTTCTTATTCAATGAAAGGTTTAAGTCTACTAAGACACACACACACACACACACACACACACACGTCTTATCCAGCTGCAGATCTCATTTTTGAAGGTACATTGAAAGTACATAGATCATTCTATAATCATCAACTATGAAGATTGTGAGCAACTGGAACAAGTATTCTTGGAAAAGAAGTTTCCTGTGTATAAGAAAAAAAAGAGTCCAACTCTGGGAACTGACTTGGCTGAGTCATCATTATATGCCACTGGCAAGAAATCAAGAAGTAACTCAGGACTGATAAACTTTGTTAAAGGAAATGGAAACAGCCTATCTGTGAGGCTTAATTCTTGATAATCTGGCCAAGATATAGCATCTGGATAAGAGTTCACTGACTCAACTAAATTTTGTGAAGGTGAAGTACTTGTTAAAATGAAAGATCTATTTAGAGAGAAATAAGTAGACATAATGTCTGCACTATGGATAGGTGTATACCTGTTTTTTGCAAAAACAGTTTGTATCTTTGAAATGCTGGTTTGCCCTGGACAGAGCTAACTTAAATAGAGACCAGGCGCGGTGGTTCATGCCTGTAATCCCAGCACTTTGGGAGGCCGAGGAGGGTGGATCATGAGGTCAGGAGATCGAGACCATCCTGGCTAACACGGTGAAACCCCGTCTGTAGTAAAAATGCAAAAAATTAGCCGGGCATGGTGGCGGGCACCTGTAGTCCCACCTACTCTGGAGGCTGAGGCAGGAGAATGGTGTGAACCCGGGAGGCGGAGCTTGCAGTGAGCCGAGATCGCGCCACTGCACTCCAGCTGGGTGACAGAGCGAAACTCCGTCCCCAAAATATATATATATAGTTTTTTTATATATATATGTATATATACCCAAAGGATTATAAGTCATGCTGCTATAAAGACACATGCACACGTATGTTTATTGTGGCACTATTCACAATAGCAAAGACTTGGAACCAACCCAAACGTCCAACGATGATAGACTGGATTAAGAAAATGTGGCTGGATACATATGTAACAAACCTGCACATTGTGCATATGTACCCTAAAACCTAAAGTATAATAAAAAAAAGAAAAAAAAAAGAAAATGTGGCACATAGACACCATGGAATACTATGCAGCCATAAAAAAGGATGAGTTCATGTCCTTTGTAGACACATGGATGAAGCTGGAAACCATAATTCTCAGCAAACTATCACAAGGACAAAAAAAACCAAACGCTGCATGTTCTCACTCATAGGTGTGAATTGAACAATGAGAACACATGGACCCAGGAAGGGGAACATCACACTCCGGGGCCTGTCATGGGGTGGGGTGAGGGGGAGGGACAGCATTTGGAGATATACCTAATGTAAATGATGAGTTACTGGGTGCAGCACACCAACATGGCACATGTATACATATGTAACAAACCTGCACGTTGTGCACATGTGTCCTAGAACTTAAAGTATATATATATATAAAGAGAAAACCATTAAAGAAAGGCTATAATACACAGGAACACACAGACATACATACACCTGTGTGTCTATATCTTCAGTTATCACACTTTTTCCATACAGACTCCACACGAGACAAACATGTTACATTTTATGAGAAACTATAAGTGGAAAGAGGAGAATTTGTGAAATCAATATAGAATGTTCCTTGTTTAGCATAATTCTAACTGTTTCTCATTAGAGGTCTGAGTATCAATCTGTATTATATGTGGCCATGCTGGCATTTGGGAAATTCCACAAGAAACTTTTTAAATATGAATTTGGAAAAGGGAAAAGGATTTTTAAAGTGTCTTTTTTTGTTCTGCATTCTATGTGGAACATCTATTTTGTGCTAACTGCTCGTGTTAGCTTGTGATTGCCTGTGACTATGTGGAAGATATACTTTACGTGACTATGTGAGCAATAGTCTTAAAGTTAAGAAATCTAAAATTTGGTTGGTTTAGTTGCTAATTAGGTAAATTACCTTGTAATGGTTACTTAACCTCTCAAAGATTAATTATCTTCAGTGGTACATTGAAGGTTCCATTCATATTGATTTTAGTAGACTTATCCTACTAAAAAGTAAATTTAACAGAAATTATTCTAGACCTCATTATTTCAGGAGACCCCACCCCAGCTTTTATTCCTAACTTCAAGAAATGCAGAGAAATTTAAAAATTCGATGTTCTCCCAATTCAACAGAATATAACTGAACTAAATCGATTTATGTATAATTCATTATTTCAACCTTTAACGCTATATCCGAGCGGTTTGTTTTCACCATAAAGTTATAGCTGTTTAGGCCAATAATTAAAGAGGACCTTGATAGAGAATGACAAGAGAGGATGATCACCCTATTGTCTATCTTCCAGCTGTTTTCAATGCCCTGAAGTTTTATTCACACCCAAATATTAGAATCTTATCTGAGAGAGCGTACTCAAATGATGAATCACGCTAATTTCTCAAGAAAAGTGTTACAGAATAATAAATGCCTTTCTGGTCAAAGCACTGATGCTCTGGAAATAATCTTTATCCAAATGAGGTACAGGAATTGTTAGGACTATTAAAAGTTTGTATATGATATCTGCCAGGTTCGACTGAGCTTCACTTAAAATCTACCATATTAGGGCCAAGTGTAATGACTCAAATTAGTGAACTTAAAAATTGTTTTAAAATGTTTCCTGGAGACATTTCAAATATTGCTCTCTGATTTATCACTGTTACTTTTGCTGAATTCAATTTGATGCCAAGATTTATTCAGATTAATCAAATGCCATAAACTCTGATACCTAATGTTCCTTAACACCTTAAGAACTTTTAAACAGATCAAATGTTGAAGATACGCTTTTAGTGAAACTGTACCTAAGCACATGAATTCTATTGAATATAGCTTTTTAGAAGACTAACAAAGAAAGAAGACTTAGGAAATTCGGAAACATTTTTTAAACCTTCTAGAGGGAATTAAACTACTGAAAAATAATTTCAATTGGTGAATCTAATGGCATTAATCAGAAGATAAGAAAAAAGTAACCATAAAACTTTATGGGGGTAATATTTGCTATGAGGATCAGGAAAAACAACTAATGGATATTAGGCTTAATATCTGGGTGATGAAATAAACTGTACAACCAATCCCATGGCATAAGCTTACCTCTGTAACAAACCTACACTTGTACCCCTGAACTTAAAAGTTAAAATTTAAATAAATAACGTTGTGCTATTAATTTCAACCAGAGCCTTTCCAAGGTGCAGGGAACTTTTGAGAATTTTATTTCTTGCAAAAGGAAACTTGATTCCTTGCTTAGGGCCTTCCTAGGAAAACCTCTATTCTTTGGAGAAGCATCATACTCCTACAAGATTTAAGGACCATCATATTTGTCAGACTTTTTTTCTGTTTTACTGTGAGCAGTTTACAGAACATAAAGAAAAATCAAATCCGAAGGTGCACTACACGTGTTTTATCAAAAGGAACATTTTTGTGTACTTTTAAGAAAATACGACAAATTGAGTTTTCTGACCTATTACCAAGTTAGACATCTTGAGTGAATTGAATCTGTTGTAATCCGGTTTGGTTTTCATCCCATGGCTCCGGAAAACTGACATTTATCTCCAATTTTTCAAATCTGCTTCTTTCCAGTACCTCATCTATACGACTATTATAGTACTTTTCATCTGCTTTTACCACTACACTATGGCTGCATTACTTTTAACACAGTGTCCCACATGTTACCCATTTCTACCTTATATAAAGAGTAGAAATTGAATTGTAATTGAGTATGCAGTTGCCTCATATTCAGGTCTTCAACTGAAATAACTCCAGCTATCTCAAAACTTCAACCCTCTCTGGAAGTATTGGACCAAATTATCCCAGATTATAGCACTCTCAGGCTAAAATTACTAATGCTTCTATAGTTTCAGAGACTGTATCAGGTTATTCAACACAACATTCCATGCACCATTCCAGCCTCATATAATCAGAGGACACTTAGACGACTTTAATAGCCTTCAAAAGACACCCTCCTCTTTTACTTATATATATATTTATTTATCTATTTATTTAATGGAGACAGGGTCTTACTCTGTCACCCAGACTGGAGCGCAGTGGCATAATCACGGTCCACCGCAGCCTGCACCTGCCGGGCTCCGATCCTTCCACCGCAGCCTCCTGAGTGGCTGGGACCACAGGCGCCGCCACCACGTCTGCCTGGTTTTTGTATTTTTGTGGAGATGGGGTTTCACATGTTGCCCAGGTTGATCTGAGACTCCTGGGCTCAAGAGATCCACCTGCCCCGGCCTCCCAAAGTGCTGGGATTACATGAACGAGCCATTGTGCCCAGCCGGTCCCGCCCGGTTTTTAACCTTCGTACTGTTTATATAATCATCCTTCACAAAATAGAACACTTCATTACTCGATGGTTCTCATTATTCCAATATGAAGAACTATATTAAGAAAATAAATTCCTGGCCGGGCGCGGTGGCTCACACTTGTAATCCCAGCACTTTGGGAGGCCGAGGCGGGCGGATCACAAGGTCAGGAGATCGAGACCACGGTGAAACCCCGTCTCTACTAAAAATACAGAAAATTAGCCGGCGTGGTGGCGGCGCCTGTAGTCCCAGCTACTCGGGAGGCTGAGGCAGGAGAATGGCGGGAACCCGGGAGGCAGAGCATGCAGTGAGCCGAGATCGCGCCACTGCACTCCAGCCTGGGCGACAGAGCCAGACTCCAGCTCAGACAAAAAAATAAATCAATAAATTTCCAATATTTCCTAGCATATCCAATTTAATTCTATACATCACATAAAAATAAAAGCCGTCTTACTGTGTTAGTTTCTTACTGCTGTTACAGTAAATTAACATAAACTCAGAGGCTTAAAACAACACATTTTTTTTCTTTATACTTCTGGGGGTCAGAAGTCCAAAATGGGTCTTAGTGTGCTAAAATCAAGGTATCATCAAGTGTATATTTTGTCTAGAGATTCCAGGAGAGAATTCACCAGGTTTGAGGGGTCACATGTATCCCTGAGCTCTTGGCCTCTGCACATCTTGGACACAGCACATCACTTCAGCCTCGGCTCCAGTTTCCCCAAGCTCTTCTGCTCACTCTGGTCTCTCCGCCTTCCTGTCTGAAGGTTCTTTGTGACTACAGTGGGCCCACCTAGATAATTCAGGATAATCGCTCCAGTTTAAGGTGAGGTGATTAGCAATCTTAATTCCACCTCTAACCATAATGCTTCCATGCTGCCTAACAACACATTCAAAAGGTCATCCTGCTAAGGGTCATTATTCTACCTACACACTAAGTGACTGAGAAAAAGTAAAGTTATCTATCATGCCTTACCTATGGCGAGGAAATAATAACTTATAATGATTTATCTACGAAAACCTGTTTTTAAAAGCTTTGGTCCTAGTCTATTGATTAAAGTTTTGGTATATTCCAGATAAATTTCATGTCCTTGATGCTAACACATTGTGCACAGTAGATGGCCTTTTTAAAATAGTACTGCATAAAGGAATATTTAAGGTTGTCTGGACAATAGAAAAGGAACTTTAGTTGCTATGCCACAAAAGGCCGGATTTCTGCACATTACACCTCCTACCAGTGCACACATGTGCCAAACTCCTTCCTGAAAGCCCGGTTTATGTTTCCTATGTGCTTAGCAATAGTTTTACTCTCACGACTGTTTATATTAAGTCCTATTTTTTAAAGCATATCCTCATTTGTTTGTTTTCCTGAGCCTCTGAACTGGATTTCATCTGGTATGTATTGCACAGGTTTGCACACTTGATTGTACGCTACCTTAAAGCATCCTCTTGTGTTCTGGACACGGTTATTTTTCTCCATGGTAAGGTGATAAGTGACTTCTCTGAGGACTTGCCACCTTAGAATGCAGTGGTGACATCACCTGCTCAGGCTCTGTCTGCAATGTGGAATTTAGTATTTTCCAACTTCTGGTCTAACTTGAACTTCATAATTAAGCAGAGCCGCCTTTTGAGGGAACAGTAGGGTGTCTGCCCCTAAACGTCTGTGTAAATGCAGAGACACATTTGGGAACATAACTGACTTTTATGTACAGAAGCCAGATGCATTTCATGCCCATGCATGCTTAGGGAAGCAAGTTCATCTCATCTATCACAATAAGCATCTGTGCCACTGAATTCCACTGCAGGATACTTTTCACACTTAGACAACAAAACATTTAAGGAAATAAAAGCTCTTTCCAATAAAAATGTGCATCAAATACTGTGTGTATGTTTAAAAAAAAACCTTCCTCTATAAGATAAGGCCACAGGAACTACTAAAAAAGCATTCTTGAAATACATTTTCTGATAGGAATCTAGGCCCTTGCCTTATATAAGATTTAAGGAAAGTGATGTGTGTGTCTTTATACTTGAAAGGCTGTTTTCAACAGCAAAGGGTATGCTTTGAGGAATCAATATAGTTTTGAGAATGCAAAAGTTTAAAAGAAATGGAATGCATATTCTCCAGGTATGAACATGCAATTGTCATTATTTTCCTACCATCTACTAGATTAGAAACAGAAGAAAAATTATGGAAATGTCTGTTTTCCCTCAATAGGAGTACCTATTTATTAAAGTTAATTAATTACTATTCTTTAAACATTTTCAAAATAGACTCATAAGTGACAACTTTCAGAGAAAACAAGGGTTTTTGGATGTAAATATTTACTTATAACATGGATAAAATAATTTTGTTAAATATTAACTCCATATTCATAATGTTCTCTATTGTTTTTGCATTTTGTTTAACAATAGAGAATCTAAGACATTTAGTGTTCATGAGTTTCATACAGTTTCCTGTCAATGTACTTTGTCTTTTTTTTATTGGACTACTAATCATTTATTTATGATTTGTTGGAACTACTCATATTTTAAATATGTCAAGTGAATTGCAAGCACTTGTTGCTGATTTGATATTTGCTTTTTACACATATTCATTGTATCCTCTGAAAAAGAAAAGTTTTATATTTTAACAAATTCCAATCCATAATTTTTTTTTTAAATTTTCTGTTATTGGTTAGGGCTATGTTTGGATATTTAATTTTAACCGTAATGTTGCAAGTGATATTTGTCTATGGTATTTTTTCTTTATATTTTGAAAAAGTGTATTTGACATCCACTATGGAATTAATATTTATTAATGACATATTATACCTTTGTGCAACTATAAAATACATATAGCCAATTATCTGAACACCATTTTATGAACTGTTTATCACTTATCCACTGATTTGAAACACTATCTTTATCATATATTGGATTTTAGGTTTATCGAGATTATGTAACATGAAATTATTTAATTATGAAATTATGTGAATTCAAGCATGACAGTCAGCTCTTCTTCCCCACCACTACCCTGTAAAAGGATGGATGGAATAATTGCTTCCCTATGGCTTAAGTGTATGAGAGGTATACAACATGGTCTTGATGAAGTGGGAACTACACAGAAACTGTTTTTGGTCCTGAAATGTACTCCAGCTTTACCAATTTGTTCTACACATATACCATTGAGGGTAGAAGCTGAATTTTGCTAATGATTATATTTACACTACTTAACATTGTGCCAGATACTGAGTAGATGCTTAGAAACATGTTTAATGACTTGTTTTATTGCTAGAGACCTAATTATCTGCTGTAGTGGTGCTATCTCATTCAGAATCATTTTGACCAGCCTTTCTCCATCATGAATAAAACACTTATTTACACACTTGTGTACATGCACATGTGCATAGAAACACACACACCCTTTGCAGAGACAAACTGCATCGAAAGCATGTACAAACATTATAGTATTTTTGTTGATTCTGACCTGATTCTGATTCTATTGTATACATTTTCATTCTGATCACAATAACAATAAAAATAGAAAACTATAAGTTGTGAAGCTGGAAGATGCAGAACATGAAAGATCGAATTACCAATTTTTTTTTCTATTTTCTTTAGTTGGCTGCTGATAAAATCAGAAAAGTAATGGACACAAAAATGAAAGTATGCAATGTGTGTGCGTGTGTGTGTGTGTGTATCACATGCACTCGTTTCCATGATGTACATATGGAATTTCATAACCAGCCAAACTAAGCTTCATAAGTGAATGAGAAATAAAATCCTTTACAGACAAGCAGATGCTGACAGATTTAGTCACCATCAGACCTGCCTTCCAAGAGCTCCTAAAGGAAGCACTAAACATGGAAAGGAAAAACCAGTACCAGCCACTGCAAAAACACACCAAAATATATAAACCAATGAAACTAGGAAGAAACTGCTTCAACTAATGTGCAGAATAACCAGCTAACATCATGATGACAGGACCAAATTCACACATAACAATATTAACGGTAAATATAAATGAGCTAAATGCCCCAATTAAAAGACATACACTGGCAAATTGGATAAAGAGTCAATACCCACAGGTGTGCTGTATTCAGGAGACACATCTCACTTGCAAGGACACACATAGGCTCAAAATAAAGGGATGGAGGAATATTTACCAAGCAAATGGAAAGAAAGAAAAAAAAAGCAGGAGTTGCAATCCTAGTCTCTAATAAAACAGACTTTAAACCAACAAGGATAAAAAAGGACAAAGAAGGGCATTACATAGTAGTAAAGGGATCAATGCAACAAGAAGAGCTGAGTATCCTAAATATATATATATGCCAAATACAGGAGCACCAGGATTCATAAAACGAGTTCCTAGAGACCTACAAGGAGACTTAGACTCCCACACAATAATAGTGGGAAACTTTAACAACCCACTATCAATATTAGACAGATCAACAAGAAAGGAAATTAACAAGGATATTCAGACTTGAACTCAGCTCTGGTCCAAGTGGACCTAATAGATACCTACAGAACCCTCCACCCCAAATCAACAGAATATACATTCTTCTCAGCACCACATAGCACTTATTCTGAAATCAACCACATAATTGGAAGTAAAACACTCCTCAGCAAATGCAAAAGAATGAAAATCATAACAAACAATCTCTCACACCACAGTGTAATCAAATTAGAACTCAGAATTAAGAAGCTCACTCAAAACTGCACAACTACATGGAAACTGAACAACCTGCTTATGAATGACTACTGGGTAAATAGCAAAATTAAGGCAGAAATAAATAAGTTCTTTGAAACCAATGAGAACAAAGACACAACATATCAGAATTTCTGGGATACAGTTAAAACAGTGTTTAGAGGGAAATTTACAGCATTAAATGTCCACATTAGAAAGTGGGAAAGATCTAAAATAGACACCCTAACATCACAATCAAAAGAAGCAATGGAAAACACATTAAAAACCTAGTATAAAACAAGAAATAACTAAGATCACAGCAGAACCGAATGGGAGAGAAACACAAAAAAACCTTCAAAAAAAAATCAATGAATCTAGGAGTGGGTTTTTCGAAAAGATTAACAAAATAGATAGACCGGTAGCCAGACTAACAAGGAAGAAAAGAGAGAAAGATCAAATAGACACATTAAAAAACGATAAAGGGTATATCACCACTGATCCCACAGAAATACAAACTATTATTAGAGAATACTGTAAACACCTCTACACAAATAAACTAGAAAATCTAGAAGAAATGGATAAAGTCCTGGACACATACACCCTCCCAAGACTAAAGCAGGAAGAAGTCAAATCCCTGAATAGACCAATAACAAGTTCTGAAATTGACTCAGTAATTACTAGCCTACCAACCAAAAAAAGCCCAGGACCAGATGTCTTCACAGCCGAGTTCTACCAGAGGTACAAAGAGGAGCTGGTACCATTCCTTCTGAAACTATTCTGAACAATAGAAAAAGAAAGACTCCTCCCTAAATCATTTTATGAGGCCAGCATCACTCTGATTCCAAAACCTGGCAGAGACCCAATAGAAAAAGAAAATTTCAGGCCAATATCACTGATGAACATCGATGCGAAAATCCTGAATAAAATACCGGCAAGAGAATCCAGCAGCACATCAAAAACTTATCCACCACGATCAAGTTGGCTTCATGCCTGGCATGCAAGGCTGGTTCAACATATGCAAATCAATAAACATAATCCATCACATAAACAGAACCAATGACAAAAACCACATGATTATCTCAATAGATACAGAAAAGGCCTTCAATAAAATTCAACACCCCTCATACTAAAAACTCTCAATAAACTAGGTATTGATGGAACATATCTCACAAAAATAAGAGCTATTTATGACAAATGCATAGCTAATATCATGCTAAATGGCCAAAAGCTGGAAGCATTACCTTTGAAAACTGGCCCAAGAGTAGGATGCCCTCTCTCCCCACTCTTATCAAGATAGTATTGGAAGTTCTGGCCAGGGCAATCGAGTAAGAGAAAGAAATAAAAGCATGCAAATAGGAAGAGAGGAAATCAAATTGTCTCTGTCTGCAGATGACATGATTGTATATTTACAAAACGCCACCACCTCAGCCCAAAAATTCCTTAACCTGATAAGCAACTTTGGCAAAGTCTCAGGATATAAAATTAATGTGCAAAAATCACAATCATTCTTATATACCAATAACAGACAAGCAGAGAGCCAAATCATTAGTAAACTCCCATTCACAATTGCTAAAAAGAAAACAAAATACCTAGGAATACAACCTACAAGGGATGTGAAGGACCTCTTCAAAGAAAACTACAAACCAGAGCTCAAGGAAATGACAGGACACAAACATATAGAGAAACACTCCATCCTCATGGATAGGAAGACTCAATATCATGAAAATGGCCATATTGCCCAAAGTAATTTATAGATTCAATGCTATTCCCATCAAGCTACCATTGACTTTCTTCACAGAACTAGAAAAAAACTATGTTAAATTTCATATGGAAGCAAAAAAGAGCCTGTGGAGCCAAGGCTAACCTAAGCAAAAAGAACAAAGCTGGAGGCATGACGCTGCCTGACTTCAAACTATATTACAAAGCTAAAGTAACCAAAACAGCATGGTGCTAATACCAAAACAGATATATAGACCAATGAAACAGAATAGAGGCCTCAGAAATAACACCACACATCTACAACAATCTGATCTTCAACAAACCTGACAAAAGCAAGCAATGGGGAAAGGATTCCCTATGTAATAAATGGCGCTGGGAAAACTGGGTAGCCATATGCAGAAAAGAGAAACTAGACCCCTTCATTATACCTTATAAAAGAATTAACTCAAGGTGGATTAAAAACATAAATGTAAAACCTAAAACTATAAAAACCCTAGAAGAAAACCTAGGCAATATGATTCAGGACATAGGTGTGGGCAAAGACTTCATGACAAAATCACCAACAGCACTTGAAACAACAGCCAAAATTGACAGATGGAATCTAATCAAACTAAAGAGCTTCTGCTCAGTAAAATAAACTATCACAAGAGTGAACAGGCAAACTACAAAATATGAGAAAATTTTTGCAATCTATCCATCTGACAAAGGTCTAATATCCAGAATCTAGAAGGAACTTAAACAAATTTACAAGAAAAAAAAAACAAACAACCCCATCAAAAAGTGGGCAAAGGATATGAACAGACACTCCTCAAAAGAAGATATGTATGTGGCCAATAAACATATGAAAAAAGCTCATTATCACTGTTCATTAGAGAAATGCAAATCAAAACCACAATGACATACCATCTCACACCAGTTAGAATGGTGATCATTAAAAATTCTGGAAACAGATGCTGGAGAAGATGCAGAGAAATAGGAACACTTTTACACTGTTGGTGGGCTTGTAAAATAGTTCAACCATTGTGGAATACAATGTGGTGATTCCTCAAGGATATAAAACCAGAAATACCATTTGACCCAGCAATCCCATTACTGGGTATATACCAAAGGATTATACATCATTCTACTCTAAAGACACATGTACATATATGTTTATCATGGGACTATTTACAATAGCAAAGACTTGGAACCAACATAATGCCCATCAATGATAGACTGGATGAAGAAAATGTGGCACATATTCACCATGGAATACTACACAGCCATAAAAAAGGATGAGTTCACGTCCTTTGCGGGGATATGGATGAAGCTGGAAACCATCATCCTCAGCAAACTAACACAGGAACAGAAAACCAAACACTGCATGTTCTCACTCATAAGTGGGTGCTGAACAATGAGAACATGTTGACACAGGGAGAGGAACATCACACACTGGGGTCTGTAGGTGGGTGTGGGGAAAGGGGAGGGAGAGCATTAGGACAAATAGCTAATGCATGTGGAGCTTAAAACCTAGATGACGGGTTGATGGGTGCAGCAAATTACCATGGCACAAGTATACCTATGTAACAAACCTGCATGTTCAGCACATGTATCCCAGAACTTAAAGTAAAATTTTAAAAAATGAAAGTATGCAATATGTGTATGTGTGTGTATACATACATATAAAACAAGCACTCATTTTCATTATGTACATATATGCACATTATGAGTGTGAATATATGTTAAATAATATCCTATCAGTTTTGTATTTGTAACACATATATGTACATGCATATACAACAAATAGAGGTGTTTTGCATAATAATTTCATTTATATTCATTTCATCAGCTAAGAACTAAAAAGAATTTAAATCAAAATCAATTATTCATTTACAGGTGTTTTTAACCATCATCTCCCCCTTTATCTTCACTTTTATGCCTCCTTGTATTGCCATTTTGTGACTTTTTTGCCATAAATTATACATATTTGGAACAGTCACTTTAAGAAATTCAATCTTTGGATAAGATCTCTAAGATTGATTTAGTATGAATACGTGTGTGGGCACACACTTGACAAAGAAAGGTCAGTTATAAATATATGTGTACACTTATCAAAATAATTCACATAAAATCTCTGAATAAAATTATCTGTATGCTTTTTCTGTCAATAAAAGCAATATAGTATAATTCTTGGTAGTAAACCTGTTTGTTTTCATTCTGTTGCCTACCATGTGAGCTGCCATGTTGGTATAAAACATCGATCATTTGATATTTTACTACAGCAAATAATAGTGATCCCCACGAAATAATAAATAAATCAGTGAGTTTCACGGAAATAAGTTTTTGGATGGATCAGATAATTTGAAGTTGTTAGTTTATTCTCCAGCAAGGTGAAAGAAAAAAGCTGTTAGTTTGTTCTCTATCAGGTGATCGAAGATGAAAACTAAAGTTCTCAAGGCCAGTGCATAATAACGGTGCCGTATTCTGTGCATCAATCACCATTACCAAATACCTATATTGCCAAATATTTCATGTACCGCTTTAGTGGTGATTAATCAATGTGCCATGGCACTGAAACTGAAACGAGACTTTGTAGTACAAGTGATATTCAAAGGGTTTTGAAAATTTATCAGCTCTATAGATATAGATGAAAATTTATCATCATCTATCTAGAAATCCTGTTTTTATAAATATTACCTAGCCAAATATTTGTTTTATTTACTTAATATTTAGAAAACATGAGTTTAGTAAAAATTGTTCAGATTTTCTTAATGTAGTGTGTGAAATTACTATGTAATTATACAAGAAATATGCTACACAGCTGAATACACAAATAGGTCAGCAGAGGGAGCAAAAGGTGCCTTTCCACTATAATCCACAGCAACATCACCCACTCTTCTCTCTACATCATCGATGTATGTTATCTAAAGTCCTGTGCAAATGCCACCTCAACACGAGTCCTCTAGCCTTGCCTTCTTATCAGAAGCAGCTCGAAAGCCCCGATAATTCTAGAACCACTGAAAAATACACACTTGTTGCAAGGATTGAAAAGCCTCATATTGCAAATTCAGAATTCACAGTACTGAAAAAATTCATAATTTTTTTAAAGCTACAATACTGTGAACTATACAAAATGAATTATGTTGGGATCCGATGACTCTCTTCATTCCAGCCTATCTTATATTTTCTCATTCATTTCTCCACATAGTCACAACAACAGACTCACTATTACATTTCATTAATGGCTATTTTATAATAAATGATCTCAATAGCATTTCTGAAACCTCTGCTGTTCTGGTTTTACAGAACTCTTGAATTTTTGAATGAGTTAGTTTTTGATTGAAAAAGACCTGACTCTTATGCTTAGAAAAGCCATCATTTCTTTCTGTAAGCTTTCCGTCTTCTATAAGCTTTACATGTTCCATAAGCAAACATTCGCTGGTTTTGTGATCAAACTAGAGAGGCAAATTCAGTTAATAATAACAACGTCATTTATCATCCTCAAATCTAGTGTTATGGATAATACGATCTCCACAAGGAGACGGTTGCACGAGCGACAAGAGAAAGACAATCAACAGTCTTTTACTCATACCAAGATATGTCCACTCACACTTGTTTCAACAGTCAAAGTA
Organism: Symphalangus syndactylus; assembly: GCF_028878055.3. NCBI lineage: Eukaryota > Metazoa > Chordata > Mammalia > Primates > Hylobatidae > Symphalangus > Symphalangus syndactylus. Next base: position 12,341,145 of record NC_072447.2, on the reverse strand, counting down.
ACGCCATATGTCCCCAGTGATGTGGGTGGGCAAAAGGAACAGTTGGCCTGCTAATGAGGGCCATATGTACACGCAGCCTATCATACCATCCTTCTTACTTATGGTTGCTGAAAACTCAGTGGAAGAGCTTGCTCTGAGGAATGGCATGGCTGGAGGAGGAGAGGCTTCCTTAAGAGCAGGAAAGGACCATTTGTTGTACAACTACTGTATCTCTGAAACTGGGAGCTAAAGATACGCATGTACGTTACTCATTCTTATTAAGAGTTACTTACGCATCCGTAGAGTTCTTTACTCCAGTTTCACCTTCTTTCAGTAAATTCTTTTGCATTTATGTGCAAAGGGATTTTGGGCCCTTTTCAAAAATTACTTTTCCTAATCAATCTTGTTAATTTGATGTTCATTTACATCGGCTTCTCTTTATTTTTAGCTTGATTTCCAGAAAAATTATACTTTCTTTGACATTGTTAAATGTTACAATATTAAAAGAAATGAAAAAGACTTAAAAACTTAGAATATTTGAATGAGGGTTTCTGGAAGGCAGAGAGAACAATAAGGCAAAAGTACTTACTGCACTACTGTTCCAAAGTAAAAGAAAAACAAAGATTTTAAAAATGATTATAGCAGCTTTGTATCTCAACCAGGGTTTCCTTTGAAATTTCTACAACTGCAAACACTATTCAGCAATTTGCACTGATTATAAAATTTATTGTTTTAAGGTCAATTGTGATACTATGATCAGATAATATAATTTACTTTACTCTTAATGGCTTCATTTTGACAACGGAGGGAGCTTTCAGGAAGGACAACGCTTCCTGCACAACAACCAGTAAAGCAGGTCACATCCATTTTCAATCTAATTTTAAGAAAAATGAAGGACAAACTACTTGTGAGGCAGCAAGAATTCATTTGCATTAAATTAATTTGAACAGGGCATTTCAAGTTCTCTCTGGCAACAATGGAATAAAGGGGAAAATGAATCTATCTTATGCAATGATCCTCTTCTAGGTTACAGAAAGATTTGAAAGGCTGACATGACCATTGCTAAATTTCTTCTAGAAGTCTATGATTAGTGTCATAGATATAACTCATGAGATAAAATATTCACAAAGAATGTCTGTGAACTGCATCAATTGTGATGGAACTACTGTCTAACATCCCTTTGAAAAGTTATATTCTGCAAAGGTTAAAAAAACACCAACCTTTCGATGCTTTCTTATATGGATGAGCTTTTGTCAACAAGAACTAAGCTTCACAATTAAGCACTATGGAAGATAATGTTCTAGGTTAATTTAAACCTAACTAATCCAGGACTTGGCCTTGATAAATAATGGGTTTAATTAATATTTTTGACCCTAGCAGTGCAAATACTTTTACTTATATTTTACTAAAGCTAGTTTTGACAAATCTAAGGGTATTTAATTTATCAGTATCTGTTGTCAGATGAAAACTTCCCCATCAATACCTTCTAATGGTTCAAAAATAAACTGTTACCCCCACAGATACATTGTTTTTCCATGCGTAAGCAAGTACATTAATTTCAGGGTCTCAAGGCATAAAAGTGATATTACCACTTGTGATAGGCTGCATAATAGTCCCAAAAGATGTTCTTCACCTAATCTCCCGGCCCTGGGAATGTGCTGCCTTACACAGCCAAAGGACTTGTAGATACGATTCATTTAAGGATCTGGAGACAAGGTGATTATCCCAGATCATCCACGTGAGTCCAAAGTAATCACAGGAGTCCTTAGATGAAGTGGAGAGAAGGACTCAAAGTTAAAGGAGGAGACAGCGCGGAGACAGAAACAGAAATAAAAGCAACGCACCTTGAAAATGGAGGAATGGGGAAAAGACAATGAAGACAGGTGCCACCAGAAGCAGAAAATGCAAGAGAATGGATTCTCCCCTCAGCACCTCGAGAAGGAACCCACACTGCAGACACATTGACTTAGCCTAATTAAAGTGATTTTGGACTTCTGACCTTTGAAACTGCAAGACAATAAATATGTGTTAAGTTATGTAAATGTGTCGTAATTTGTTATAGCAGCAGTAATACAACTAATACACCACTACAATAAGCAAAGGAAATAAAGTGCAATAGTGACAAACTTAAGGGTTTCCAGGAAAGAGAAATGAAGTGGTAAACTCAATCACAGGATTATATTAGTAACTGTAGTATATGTTACTTGCTTACCCTTTCAATCACATTACTGCTGTAATTATCATTATCATCCAATCAATATGATTACACCAGTATGTATAACTTAGACATGAAAATTTTTTTCTATTTCACTCTTCCCATAATTCCATGCAGCTACCCCTAAGCAACTATGTATCTGATGAAGCTAATATTTTCAGGGAAAATCTTCCATGTTAAGCAGAAAATTTACATCTAAAATTAAATTCTTTTAAGGCAGTCTGGGGACAATACCTAGAAAATTCAAACATTACTTCTCAAGAATACCACTAGCAGTGAGTTTGTGACGCTATCTTCCACCAACTGAATCAAAATTAATTTTAAATATTTTCAAAGCAATATTTTAAAAAATCGTGTACACATTTTTTCCTCTTGGTAAAAATAAACCACTTCTCAACCATCCATTATATTTATGTTAGTTACATGAAGTCCATACATGAATTATCATACCACAAATAGAAAACTATTTAAATAGAAAAATCTCACTTGGTGCTGACAGAATGACAGCATAAAACTGTTAAGCATGAGGAGAAAGTTGTTTGCAGTGTAAATATTTCCCTTTTCCTATCAAAGTGTGTCCTGTGATCTAGCGCTCTTCTCTCCACATGCTTAAGTACAGCAAAAGTTATAAAAACACTCATTCTAGTTTTCTATACTTTAATGGTTGTAGAACATCAGAAGAGAATTGGGAGATGGGAATGTTTTGTGCTTGACATTGCATTTGAGGGGAAAATAAAAACTTGGACATAATATGTGGGATGTCTTCACAGTAATACATGGGAGGGCAAGCAAAAAATGCTATCAAATTTCTACCATGCGCTGAGCCCCTTATATAAACAAATATCCAGCCTTTCTAATGTACTAACAACCACTCTTCATAGCAGGTATTCTATTCCCAGCTTGTAGGTAAGAAACAAAGCTTCAGAAAGGGATCTTCACCAATGTCACACAGTCAATAAAAGGCAGAACTAGGGCAAATATCAATAATAAAAATAGCAATCTAATCCTAATTGGACCTGGCACTGTTCTAAGAAGAAAATCATTAACAAAGGATTTTGAGTTACCACACTCTTAGTCTCCCCGTTTTACAAAAGAAGCAACTGGGGTAAAGTGAAGCTATGCCGTTTCTTTTCAAGCTCATATACCTAACAAGATACCACTTTAATCATGGGTCTCTGATAGATCGTGTACCTCATTTCTAGCGTTTGCTGAGATTTTTCTTATTAACCCTAAGCAAGTATTTGATCCCTGGTAAGTATGCTGTAATTTTTTCACCGCTCATTCTTATCACGGTTCTTCAAGAAAAGTACAGTTCAACACATTTGTCCTATTTGGTTACAAATTTTGAAATTCAAAATATGTATCACACTAAGCTGTTAGCTCCATTTGGAATTTTAAAAAACTAAATTTTTCACTCAGTTAAAAAAAATTGCATTGTTTACTCCCATATCTACAATATAGCTTATAAGTGTATATTTGTATTGAAAACATAATTTTCTACAACTTTTATAATATTTAAATATTATTTAAGGTTTTAATAATATTTAAATATTTAAATAATACATTTAAAAACATAGTTCAACAAGTCCGAATAATCCATCACTTACTTATGACAGAATATTTGTTCAGTATCTTCTGTTTGTTCACTCTTGTGTAATATATCCTATTTTAAGAATCAAAAACTTCTCTTAATGTCAACACTACAGCCTCTTCACAATTCCTACTTATTCCTAATTACCCTTCAGGAGCAAATAAAATGAATTTATCCCAAATTTCTTTGCTTTGAAACAACTTCAGTGAAAATGGTGGTTGTCAACCATATCTACCATTCATATATCCCATTGTTTTCTGCATTAAATTTCATCTAATACTCCTTATGCCATCAGTGTCACTACAAAGGGGGACAGGGGATGAATCTCATCATGAACAAAGGTATATACACTAGATCTTAGGATGTTCAATCATTTCCTTACTCTATTATGTCCCATCTGAACTACTCATATTAAAATGAGCAACTATATGAACATGGTACTTTTAAGAAAGGATGTTCAAAAATTAATTCATATCTTGTACAAATTGGTATCCAAGAAATCATGACCTAATAGGCATCACATATGTGAATGAAAAAATTCACTTTCAGCAATGAATGTTGATGACACTCCTTTAGCAAGAGTTGTACCGAGCTACCCACAACTCCTCAGCACTCACTATTCTCATACATGCGGTCGGACAATGTCCAAGGGTGCAGTGATTCTGTCCAGAGGCTTTTCTGGGCCGTTAGAGCTGTCTCAGCCTGTGTACAGGGTTATACAGACACTCTAGGGCATTCATGACTCTGATCACTGGAGCAGCCCTGTACTAACTGCAAATTTATGGAGGAAACTTTCAAGTCCTCTTGCCCCCCAGTTGGGGTAACTCTGTTACCTATTTCATGTGGTCTCAGTTCTCCAACAAAAATGATCTCGGCCTACTCATCTTACTTCCATTTCACTACATGGCATAACTAGAAGTTGACTAGGTATTCTGCTTTAATGTATATGCAAAGCCCTCTTGTTCAGGAATGTTTGTAGAATAATATTTCTAAATTAGGAATACAATTGGTCTTGTTCTTTCCTGAGGGATAAAATGTCATCTCTCTTCTTCTCTCCCTCTCTCCTTTCTTCCTAACTCAGCTAACCCTCTATCTGAAAGAATTACAAAGGAAGAAATCTAGGGCATTGTTTAGCATTCTCAGGAGGATTGGAAATGTTGGAATGACAGCGAGTATCACACATACACTGCTTGAAGTATTTTGTAGGATCCAAGGGAAGAGAAAATTTTGACATTCCAGAAAATTTAAGTCATCCTTTTAATATCAGGACCAGAAAGAAACAGGTCACACGGGCAAGAGCCATAAAACTAATTATCTTGACTCTTTCCAGAATACCTGAGCTATAAATGTACAGGGAATCCTGTAATCAGATGCAAAGTTGTGTATAATATACTTAGTTCCCAAATGTAACTAGGAATTTTATGTATATAATGTGAAAAATCGTTCCAAAGTATTTGAGACTCCAAAAACTTTCCTAGCTAGCATTCAATATTCTTGCTTAACTTCTCCTTATACCCCTAACTGTATTGAGCATGCATAGACACACAAAAGCTAGGATCAACTATTACCGCTTAAGAAAGAAAAGGAGGAAAAAGGCTGTATTATAGGGATTTCGTTTTCTTCCTCAACTCTTGAAGAAGCCTATTTGTATCAGCCCGTGTCAGACAACAAAGTACTTATCAATAAAGTTTTATGAATGTGGTCACATATGAAATATAAGAGCATTCAGTTTCTACCTCTCCTTTTCTCATAAATCCTACATCAGATAGACATTAGCTATATCTGCCAATGTTTCCACGGAATCTTAAAGACTATTCACTGCAAAGCTGGCAGTGTAGCCTGAAAGCAAGTTATGTCTGCGTTGCAACTTCACACTAAGTGGTTTAAAAATACAACTAAATGTGGCCTGTCTTTATCTTGATTATAAGACATAAATTATCCCAAGAATATTCTTAGTAAAAATTGGGTCTCCCGGTCAAGCCACTTCTATTAAGAAGGACACAGGTCAGTTTTTAGGAGTTTAGGTGTTATTTGGAAGTTAGGAGCATCTAAATATGGAATATAACTCCATTAAATTATAGTATATTTTATATCAAAGAGAAACGACAAAAATAAGAAATGTTTTAAGTATTTTTTCGTATAGCGTGTTCATATATAATTACTTCAGTAGTCTCAATGTAGTCATGCAATTGTTTGGGTAAAGAACTAAACTTGAAGTTAAATAGCATAGGTCTGAATTCTTATGGTTTATAACATTCATATATTTTATATGTTCCAGAATAATATGTAATTTCTAAGTTTATAACATAATAATTACAGAAATCTAGGTAAAGTAATACTTCTGTGACACAGTCTCTTCATCTACAAAATGGAATATTGCTTTTCTCCTTAAATTTATATTAAAAATTGGAGAAGTAATATATGTGAAAGAACCTTACATTAAATATGCAAGTTTTATTTGTTGAATTCAAACAGTCATTAAAGAACAAAATAAAACATTACATTTGGATTAACAAAGTAGATACATATATCTCAATCTGAGAAACCTTTAAGCTCTCTTGACCATAAAATGACATTGGATCCTATAAGAGAGTTTGGTAAATATTTGAAAGATATTTCAATTTCACACCTAAATGTTGATTCTGACATTTATTTCCTAAACTTATCATTTGTATACTTACCTGCTATTAAATCCACAGGGGTCATGTCACTAACTGTATGCCCACCGATTTTATTGAGAGGTATTCAGCAAGGCCCACAAAGTAAGTATTGAATTTTTTTAAAAAACAGACCCAAAACACCTAAAAGCAAAACACTTAGTAAATTCTTATAATCATGAAGATCACAAATTAGTGCTATTAGTAAGAAAGAAACTTCTAAACCAAATAAAGTCCTAATACCTCCAACGAATTTTGTCTCTCTGATACACACACACACGATTAAAAAAAAAAAATGAAGGAAATGTAAAAAAATAAATAAATGAAGGAAGTTCTGTGGGAAATGTCCATAATTTCATGCCCAGAATTTCCCTATCAATCTCTTTCCCCAAAGTTCTTCCGAGAAAATAAAGTTGCCTTTCTCTCAACGTTAACTCATCACTTTTCTCATAGCATTTTCAAAAGAAATATTTCCTGTCAGCCGGCCACTTAAACTTTGTGCTGTTAAAGAAATCCAAAAAGGTATCAATTTTGCAACAAAGGATAAAGAGGAGACGAAGTGAACCAACATGGCTTTTAAGCTAAATTGCCGTCACCTGTCACAGGTTGTCTAGCGAGCCTCAAGTTCCCTCTAATAAGCTTATGGAGGGTGCGGAGCAAAGGCACCTCAAGGTGCTCTGCGGGTTTTCCCCTGGTAAATTAGGCTGAAAGGAAAAGAGTCCCACCCCCCACCCCCAAACTTGGAGACCAGGGCTGCCGTGCCGAATGCTGTGCCCAGACCTCCTACTTCCACGCCCTTCCAGTCCTTTCCTCGGCTTGGAAAATTGGGCATGAGGCAAGCAAAAGGAAGGACAGAAGGCCAAAACGGGCATCCGGGAAGCCAAATTTCTGTCTCAAAAGCTCGTCTAGAAACGCGTACATAGCGCGTGCCTTGCGGACATCTCCTAAAACCCCGTTCACTGAAGCTAATTCCTCCCGAACGCCCCCACGCCGGCTGAGGATCGCAACCGCCCATCCGCCCCTCCAGCCTGTGCAGCCGCCCCCAAAACCTCCCGTGAATCGGGAAATGTCAAGGCAGCAGCGCTTGGGGAGCCGAGCAGCCTCGCCAGTTCCAAGTCTCTGGTTCGAGACCCCTCGCTTCGCCTCTTTGGGGAACTCACCTGGAGTCAGGTTTAGATGGCAGCCTCCACCCAGGGGACCGGGAAGCGGCCCCGGGAAGCGCCGCCGCGTCCTGTGAATAACGAGCGCAGCGCAGCGGAGCAGCTCCCCCTGGACTGGCCGCTCCCCGATTCCTCCCGCTCTGTCCGGGAACCGTCCCTCCGTTCTTTCCTCTCCCTCCCCTGCCTGCAGCCGCCGCGCTCCCTCCTCCTGCTGGCGGCTCAGGGCTGTGCTTCCGCCTCCCTCCTGCGGGCGCACGAGCTGCCCGCGCTGCTAATGAGCAGGCTCCAGGCTCCGCCCGGCCAGGGGTGCGCACACGCCCCACGCCGGAGACGAGCTCCCGGGAGCGGAGCTATGGATACGCCTGGTGCGGCCGCTGGAGAAATGAACTGGAGGAGGCATCCAGCATCTCACACTTTCTGGCCACTCAGCTTAACTAAGCCATAACCCCAGACTTCTTCCTAAATCTCCAGTAATTTACAGGTGCTGAAAAGTCAATGAGGGGTTTGAGCACAATCTGTGTTAACAGTATTGCCAGTATAGAGATGCTAATCTGGCTAGATTCTAGGGATGAAATGTTCAAGGGACGGTATATGATTCTTTCTGGTGGTTATTTTGACATATTTTGGCTATACTTACAGATCTGTAAAATAAACCAGCAATCTTCTAATCATGACAACACAGATTCCTAATTGAAGGCAGCTGATACTTATTAAATACCAGGCTCTGTTTAATAGGCTCTTCTTTCCCAGCTGATCTTTACTACAATTCTGTGAGCACTACTAGCACCCCTATTCTATATTTTAAGAATTTGGGTTTAACTTTTAAAACAAGACGGTCTTAAAACAAGACTAAGGATCATGTCCAACCTTGCAGAGATTCTAAGTTTCTGAGCCTAAATAATAACTGATATCTGCAGCTCCCACAACCCATACCCTGTGTATAATGTGTTGCAGCATCTTGGATGGTACTGTGTAACTGAACCAACAAAGATAATAGGACCATCAGCAAATACACACCACGAGACTAATGAATACCTAGAATCCTAGTGAGACTTGTAAATAGTCAAGCACCCTAAGTAACAATAGTTCAAGTGCATGCTAAACATGGTGATTACTTATAAAAGAACAGCAACCAGTATGAGTGAAGACAGGCAAATAATGTTCAAAATGTTCAGAATCAATGTCCAGCCACTTATGAGTTGAATTCCCCACTCTAAAAAGGAGGCCAGATGTGATGTATTCTAAGAAGTCTACAATGGGCGTGGTCTTTTCGCAACCAAAAAGGGCTTTTTAAACACTTATATCCCATTAAGAATATGCAATAGCTAATTAATATTAAATCTGAAAATCAGTGATAATTTATTTCAACTAACCTTACATGAAAAAATCATTACTCATTCAAGCTTTTAGAATTAGATTAAATAGCATTGAGTATCAAATTTACTTCAACCCATAGAAATAATAGACAGTTAATTAATAAAGTAAGTAATTTAATTAACTTTACTTTTGTGTCATGATGTATTTTTCCTTAGGAAAAGGATAAGACATTTTTTCCATGGTATAAAACACTAGAATATGACTTTTATATTTTTCTTCATGAAGATTAAAGAATTAATAAAATAAGTACAGACATATTGTCAACAAATCTATCCAGATCATTCATTCTCCACTCAAGAAATTATGCTAGGCAAGCTTTATTTCTCCATATGTACAAGGCAATTCAGAGGTCAAAAATTTGAAAACACTTCAATGAACATCAACCATTAATTAACTAAGAGTAGATTTTATTTATAAACAACTTTAAAAGACTATAAAAAAGGTATAACAAACTTCTACTTTATCAGTACTGCTACTCCTGTTGAACACAAAGATATATAATTATAGTTTTCTCCCTATTTAAAATATTTATTGATTCTGGCATAATAATGTCATACTCATCCCTCAATAATCAGTGTACATGGAACCAGAAATCTTTTCTTTCACCTAGTCAATTGAAGTATTTCTGTGTTTTGCATGTTAACACTCTATTTATTCTGTGTTTCTAGTGCTTATCCTCAAAATTTTTATAGTTCCGTTCACATATGAATTCTACCAATCAGCACTATATATAAATAATGCAACGTATAAAATGTGTTAAATAAATGGATGTAAGATTTATGCTAAATTTTTCACATAGTAAGTACTTCAAAACCCTTATTATTTTTCCTTAAGCTTTTATGTGCATATATTTTATCTCTCCAATTAAAGAATAAACTTCTAAATAAGAAGAGTTTTGTCTATAAATTTTACGCATTTTAATACATTATTAATCTAAAACCTTGGACTAGAGTTTGGAATTCTTTTATGTATTCATTTATTGATTCAAAAAATAGGTGTCCATGCCATTTTTTCTAAACCTTGTGCAAGATGTAGGGTATACAATGATGTCCAGACTTTAGAGTCCTTGACCTCATGGCGTTTAAAGTGCAGTAATGTACAGTAATTTTAAAATCTATTTATTATTATTTAAAACAATCAATGAATACATTCTTGTCGAAAATAACTGAAAAGTCTGTCTGAATTCCCTGGCCAAGGCCAAAACATGAAAGCAAAAGAGCTGCCTGAAAACAGTGCAAGCCACTCTCCAGAGGGTTTCTCTGTTGAAACAGCACATCGCATTATGGAAATAATGAGAAAAATTAGTAACTGTGCAAACGACAACACATATGCATCTTTGTGGTTTCTGACCTTTTAGCATCGTCGAAGCAAGACCACAAACCTTTCAACACCAGGCGTGGTATTAATCTTGCACAGAATATAATGTTTTCACATATTTTATTCTGATTTCCTACAAAGTAATTTCAATTTCTAGCTAAAGCTAATGGATTTTTCTAGTGAAAACATTGTGTACAGAATGACTTTCCAGTGAGATCCGCGTACCATGCGCCATTTTCATGTTCGTGCTCATTTCTCTGAAGTCTGTTTGCCTTTAATTCACCATAATAAAATTCCTTGTGTACTTTTATTGGCAACCATTGCATAGTGACACTTGCATCCAAATGTAATTCCATTTGAGCTTGGCAGTGTTTGCTTTTTTATCAGAAGAGGAAAGTTAGAGGGAACAAGGGGCAAAGATGTGTGTAAGAATATCTGAGGGACCATCACAGCATCATCACAAATTCAAGATTTTTTTGAAACATTAGACAAGGGACTGACAGCCATGCCCTGGGATGGCTGAAACACTTCACAACCTGCTCATGTTTATGACCAAAATCATCACCTAAAATGAATTCAATGTGTCAATATCATAATATTGTTTGTGTATAAGTAATCATGAAGCAGTTAGGGAAGGGAGTATAATCTAGTAAGAAATTGGAACAAAAAGTGTTAGACAAAATTCAAGAAGATTTAAAAGAAGAAAATTAACCTGTCTGATCTGAACAGAATTGGAAAAGCACATCAATCATAGCTCTATACATTGACCATAGACTTAAAGCATAACATAAAAATAAAGAAGGCAGATAACTCAGGAAAACATTTCTATTAAATCTACTCCGTAAAGTTTTCCCATACTTTTATTTTACTAACAGGAGCATACATTTAAATCTGACAAAATCATATATATTTTGTTGATTCAATTTGTAGCAGATAGAGGAGCATGTCCCAGTGCTATGACAGTGAGTTGTCACTATAACATACCACTGCTTTACATCTTACCCACAGGCTAAAATGTTTACCCCTAGAGTCGTGACTTTGTATATGACAGGAGATTGCTACTAAAAGTAAATATATTTGGCTGAAGGGTAGATACAACTTTAGGCCATTATATCATTCACTAAAATTTAGCTGGCATTTACATATTTACCTGCTTAGTTCATATGACAAATATGTTTGAGAGACTGCCATATACAAAAAAAAAAGATGGAACCATCTTACAAATTTAGAGATTACTTAAAGAAATGGAACTGAAGGGTTAACTGTGATGGCAAGAATGAAGAGAGCAAAACCAGAGGGTACTTCAAGGAGAACAGGCATGAGAGAGGCATTATAATTTGGAGGGTGCTATGATTTGAACCTATGTGCCCATCCAAAGTTTGTATGTTGAAACTAAAATCCCAGGACAATGACATCAAGAGATGGGGCTTTTGGTTAAGTGATTAAGTGAAGAAGGATCCACCCTCATGAATGAGATAAACGTCCTCGTAAAAGATGCTTTAGAGGAATGCCGGGCTCCTCAGTCTCTTCTGCCATGTCGTCACATTGTCCGTTTTTGCCCACTTTTGTCACGTGAAGACGAAGCAAGAAGGTGCCACCTCGGGACCAACTGCCAAATCTCCGCTGCCTTGATTTCGGACTTCTCAGCCCCAGAACTGTGAGAAATACATTTCTGTTTTTTATGAATTACTCAATCTGTGGCATTTTGTTATAGCAGCATACAGACAAAAACAGGGTAAACAGCCTGGTGAGAGTGGATATTTTAGAAACTTGAGATGATTCAATGTCGCTGATTCTCCATTTTCTCATATGTAAAATGAAGGAAATAATGCTGATTACTTCATAGTTCATTGTACAAATTAAATTAACTATGTAAATAAAGCAAGCAATATAGTTCCTTTTATCTGGTATACATTGTTTAAGTGTTGTTGTCATTACATGAGGAAAACAAGAACTTCCCCAAACAGAAGGATGTGGGAACCAAAACTAAGATATAAGAAAGGACCAAAGTTCACTGTGACAATCTGGTCAAGCGCTGGTTAGGGAAGATAGCATAATGTTACGCATAGATATTATTTGAGGATAATTTTCCTCCACCCCGAACTCCTCTAGCACTTTCCCTACGTCTTTCATTGCACTTCTTCATTTGTCTCTTTAATTACGGTTATTTATATAAATCTTTTAGCTTCCTACAAAAATAAGCTTGTAGTGGGACAGATTCTTGAGGATCTATGTCAAAGCAATTTTTCTATTTCCTACAGCAAGTAACCCAGTAGTAATCACACAGAATTTGTTAAAAGAATAAACATAGGAAGATTAATTTCCATTTTTTACTTTGCTAATTTTTAATCAGAATTATACCATTGTTAGGGAGGGAGAAATTATAAATTGAGGACATGAGTATTAACATTTAAATCTGTTATTCTGCTTTATTTTAGAGCTTGCCATGTTTTGTGATTAAAAAAAGAAACAGGACATTCTATATAGCTGTTGCAAAACGTGTGGTCTGTTGGTGAACTAGCAGCACCAGCATTACCAAGATTTCCTTAGTTTGCAGGGCTACTGAGTCAGAATTCGCATTTTGACAAAACTCCAGGTGATTCATGCTCTGCATTTAAGTTGGAGAAGCACTGTTCTATAGTTCTCCTTATGTCCTAAATGCATTGTCAGTGAAAGAAAATACTATACGTATGATAATAATAACGGTAATATTAACAAAAATGTAACTATTAGTAATTTTCTATGCTCTCCCAGATACTAAGTCCTTTATTTAATACTTGTGATATTTCTGCGAAGTTGCAATTGATATCACCTACTAAACTGATACTCAGAAATCTGAGGTAATTCTCCAAGGTCACAAAGCTAGTGAATCACAAACCAGATTTTTAAACTCTTGCTGCTTCATTCCAAAGACTAAACCGTTTCTAACTCACGGTTAATACATTTGCTTCTGCCTTCCATTTCCTAAATATGGTTTCCTTTCTATTTCATTAGCTTTACTTATACATGACTGATTTTTAACCCTCTCTAACATTTGCAGAATATGGTGTACTATGGTTAATAAGGACAATACCAAGTAATATCATGTTGAGAAAGCGTGCAGAAGTAGCATCAAAAAACAGACTTTTTCCAAAATGTTTACTAAAAACTTTCAATAAAAACAAGATTTTCTACTTAGAATTTCTACCTTGCATAACTCAAATGGAGCATGACTATTAAAATGACAAATAGATTCCGTAGTTGCCTAAGAGCTAAGAATAAGAATTGCTATATAAAAAAGCATAAATATGCCATATGAATGACATGTATAAGAATCATGGGAGTGCTATTTGGTATTTAGTATTTAGTTCCATTCTGCAGCATGATCAAAAAGAAGCATCTGTATAGTTCACTGTGCATTATAGCACAATAAATCACCTCATTAGGCTCAGATATATGTAAAGATTTACAGTCTGGGAAAGTCCACTAGATATTCTTAATCACTTCTTAGACTGTACTGTCCCCCATATTTCTCTTTTTCTATAGAAAGGTTGCACATGGAAAGGCTTTATTTGAAATCCAGCAATGAATGGAATGTCTGTGAAGCAAGAAATAGATGGAAATTGACATTTTAAAAGAAAGTTTGGCTTCTGAAGAGATACAGCTGTGACCTTGGTCTTTTTGTTGGAGAGAAGTATTCCCTAGCCTTACTGTACTATTTTTCCCAAAGCACCCTCTCTATTGTTCTCCCTTCATCTCTGGCTCGTATCATATGGCCCCTCCCTCATTCTATCTGGTGAGTTCTGAGAAAAATGCTTAAATTCTGCAGAGAAGATTGAGAACAATGCTAAATATTCCTCAGAGAAGCAAAATATTATGTTAACAGTTTATATTTTCACATGAAATTGTCTATCTCTTCTCTCTGTCTCATGTGTGTATGTGTGTATGTGTGTATGTGTATATATATATATATATAATATAAAGTAGATATGTATATATAGAGTATAATATTCAGTATATATGTATATATAGTATAATATAACGTATATATGTATATATATACAGTGTGTGTGTGTGTATATATATATACATATATATATGTATATATATACTACCATTTACCTCCCAGGCTATACGTCCTGACATCTTAAAAGTAGAAAGCCCTCACAGGCCGCGGTTGCTCATGACTGTAATCCCAGCACTTTGAGAGGCCGAGGCGTGCAGATCACCTGAGGTCGGGAGTTCAAGACCAGCCTGACCAACATGGTGAAACCCCATCTCTACTAAAAATACAAAAAATTAGCTGGGCGTTGTGTTGCGCACCTGTAATCCCAGCTACTCAGGAGGTGGAGGCAGGAGAATCACATGAACCCGGGAGTCGGAGGTTGTGTGAGCCGAGACCATGACATTGCACTGCAGCCTGGGCAATGAGAGCAAAACTCCATCAGAAAAAGAAAGGTGGATAGGCCTTAAAAGACTTTTGAAAATGAGATTTGTCGAATATTTATTAGAGATGAAGAAAATAAGTGCGGACCCACACGTAACTTGTCTGAGGTCACAGAAGTAGGGACCCACACGTAACTTGTCTGAGGTCACAGAGGTAGTCATGCTGCAGCAGCCTTATTGGTTTTCCTCTATGACATGCATTATTATTGTTTTTGATCATTTCAAGAGGTTTCTAGTCGATAGTGGGACAAAATTTCTAATTTGGGAACCTAATTTTCTCTGCAAATCTTCTTTACATCTCTAGCTTATTAATACACCTCAGAAGTGTTACAGGAATTAATTCGCAGGATTTTGAAGAATATTTTGAGGTATGCTGGGAAAAATCATGTCAAGTATCAATGATTAGAAACTAAACAATCAATATTAGATATTGTAAAATTATATTTAATCTTCCATATGGCATAAATAAGTTATTTTAATGTACAGTCGTTGTACTTTGTAAACTTGCATATAAAATATTTGAAAAAATAACTTTCAATATGTAAAATGTAAATATACAAAGGAAAGGATCGGAAAAAATAGATAAAAATAATCAGGCTAAGAAAACACTACAGTGTCACCCTCAGAAGACTATAGAAGGATTCTCACCCTCGAGAAACAGAGGAACTTGAACATGGAAATGACCCTCTGCTGGCCATACTGATTATGGTACATAATTTTAAAAGGCTTTTAGAGAGAAGGGAAATGTTTTATTATGCATTCAGCACAGTGTTATGGTGATGTTTCTTAACTATCAGCTGTTTTTAAAATTCCTATAATCTTTCTATAGATGACAAAGTTACATAAATATGAAGGATAAGAAGGGCCCCTGCAAACCTGATAATACAATTCTCTTTTCAATGATAACGTATTTCTAAGCGCGCATCTCCTAATCATATTGATGTGCATTAAGTGTTCTTTTACCTACACTTGTCAAAGTGGCTAAAGTAATCCTTCATGAGGAGATAATTTTTTCCTTTAGGTGATTTTTTCCGCATAATACCCTAACATTTCCAATTCCATCATTCTCGAAAAAGTTTACATGATATACATATACAATTAGTAAAATTTTGGCGGCATAAATAATTTAAATGGACTTTACTTCAAAGATAATATTTACTTTTAAAGTTGTAAACCTTTGAATCATCAATTAATTAGAATTATCTTTTTCTTTATAAATAAAGTTTTTTGTCCCTACATATTTATGATTTGGAAATTTTCACCTGGAAAATTTCATTTTCAGTTGGATGCCTTGTCTTTAGTATAAAATTCAGTATTTCAATTTCAATATAATTTTTTGATTGATTTTAATGCAGAGAACAGAAAGGAATATCTTCAAATATAAACTACACAGAATCATTCTGTGAAACTTCTTTCTGATCTGTGCATTCAGCTAACAGAGTTAAACCGTACATTTGATTGAGCAGTTCTGAACACTCTTTCTGTAGAAAATGCAACTGGACATTTGGAGCGCTAAGAGGGTAGTAGTGGAAAAAGGAATATATTCAAATATAAAGTACACAGAAGCATTCTGTGAAATTTCTTTCTGTTCTCTGCAACTTCTTTCTGTTCTCTGCATTCAACTAACAGAGTTGAGCCTTACTTTTGAAGGAGCAGTTCTGAAACACTCTTTGTGTAGAAACTGAAATTGGACATTCGGAGAGCTAAGAGGATAATAGTCGAAAAAGGAATATCTTCAGCTAAATACTACACAGAAGCATTCTGTGAAACTTATTTCTGATATGTGAATTCAACTAACAGAGTAAAACCATACTTTTGATTGAGCCGTTATGAACACTCTTTCTGAAGAAAATGCAAGTGGACATTCGGAGCACTAAGAAGGTAATACTGGAAAAAGGAATATATTCAAATATAAACTACACAGAAGAATTCTGTGAAACTTCTTTCTGTTCTGTGCATTCAACTAACAGAGTTGAACCTTACTTTTGATTGAGCCGTCCTGAAACACTCATTCTGTAGAAACTGCAATTGGACATTCTGAGCGCTAAGTGGCCTATATTGGGAAAAAGAATATCTCCAAATGAAAACTACTCAGAAGAATTCTGTGAAACTTATTTCTGATCTGTGCATTCAGCTAACAGAGTTAAACCACACTTTTGATTGAGCAGTTATTAAACACTGTTTCTGTAGGAAATGCAAGTGGACATTAGGAGCGCTAAGATTGTAATAGTGGAAAAAGGAATATCCCCAAATAAAAACTACACAGAAGCATTCTCTGAAACTCCTTTCTGTTCTCTGCATTAAACTAACAGAGTTGAGCCTTACTTTTGAAGGTGCTGTTCTGAAACACTCTTTGTGTAGAAACTGCCAGTGGATATGCGGAACGCTAAGAGGGTAATAGTCGAAAAAGGAATATCTTCAACTAAATACTAAACAGAAGCATTCTGTGAAACTTCTTTCTGTTCTGTGCATTCAACTAAAAGAGTTGAACCTTACTTTTGATTGAGCCGTTCTGAAACACACTTTCTGTAGAAAATGCAAGTGGTGATTCGGAGCGCTAAGAGGGTAATAGTGGAAAAAGGAGTATCTTCAAATATAAACTACACAGAAGCATTCTGTAAAACTTCTTTCTGTTCCTTGCATTCAACTAACAATATTGAACCTTACTTTTGATTGACCAGTTCTGAAACTCTCTTTCTGTAGATACTGCAATTGGAAATTCTGAGCGCTAAGAGTCCTATATTGGAAAAAGAAATATGTTCAAATAAAAACTACACAGAAGAATTCTGTGAAACTTCTTTCTGATCTGTGCATTCAACTAACAGAGTTAAACCATACTTTTGATTGAGCAGTTCTGAACACTCTTTCTGTAGAAAATGCAAGTGGACATTCGGAGCTCTAAGAGGGTAATAGTGGAAAAAGTAATATCGTCAAATAAGAACTACAGACAGGCATTTTGTGAAACTACTTTCTGTTCTGTGCATTCAACTAACAGAGTTGAACCTTACTTTTGATTGAGCCGTCCTGAAACACTCATTCTGTAGAAACTGCAATTGGACATTCTGAGCGCTATGAGGCCTATATTGGTAAAAAGAATATCTTCATATAAACACTACACAGCAGCATTCTGTGAAACTTCTTTCTGATCTGTGCATTCAGCTAACAGAGTTAAACCATACTTTTGATAGAGCAGTTCTGAAACACTCTTTCTGTAGAAAATGCAACTGGACATTCAGAGCGCTAAGTGGGTAATAGTGGAAAATGGAATATCTTCAAATATAAACTACACAGAAGAATTCTGTGAAACTTATTTCTGATCTGTGCATTCACCTAACAGAGTTAAACCATACTTTTGATAGAGCAGTTCTGAACACACTTTCTGTAGAAAATGCAAGTGGACATTCGGAGATCTAAGAGGGTAACAGTGGAAAAAGGAATATCTTCAAATATAAACTACACAGAAGCAATCTGTGAAACTACATTCTGTTCTGTGCATTCAACTAACAGAGTTGAACCTTAATTTTGATTGAGTAGTTCTGAAACACTCTTTCTGTAGAAACTGTAATTGGATTTCTGAACGCTAAGAGGCCTATATTGAGAAAAATAATATCTTCAAATAAAAACTACAGAGATGCATTCTCTGAAACTTCTTTCTGTTCTGTGCATTCAGCTAACAGAATTAAACGATACATTTGATTAAGCAGTTCTGAAACACTCTTTCTGTAGAAAATGCAAGTGGACATTCGGTGTGCTAAGTTGGTAATTGTGGAAAAAGGAATATCTTCAAATAAAAACTACACAGAGGCATTCTCTGAAACTTCTTTCTGTTCTCTGCATTCAACTAACAGAGTTGAGCCTTATTTTTGAAGGAGCAGCCCTGAAACACACTTTCTGTAGAAACTGCAAGTGGACATTCCGAGCGCTACTAGGGTAATAGTGGAAAAAGGAATACCTTCAAATAAATACTACACAGAAGCAATCTGTGAAACTACTTTCTGTTCTGTGAATTCAACTAAAAGTGTTGAACCCTACTTTTCATTTTGCCGTTCTGAAACACTCTTTCTGTAGAAACTGCAATTGGATATTTGGAGCGCTAAGAGGCCTATATTTGAAAAAGGACTATCTTCAAATAAAAACTACACAGAAGCATTCTGTGAAACTTCGTACTGATATGTGCATTCAGCTAACAGAGATACACAAACTTTTGATTGAGCAGTTCTGAACACTCTTTTTGTAGAAAATGCAGGTGGACATTCGGAGCGCTAAGAGGGTAATACTGAAAAAAGGAATATATTCAAATATAAACTACACAGAAGCATTCTGTGAAGCTTCTTTCTGTTCTTTGCATTCAACTTACAGTGTTGAGCATTACTTTTGAAGGAGCAGTTCTGAAAAACACTTTGTGTAGAAACTGCCAGTGGACATTCGGAGCGCTAAGAGGGTAATATTCGAAAAAGGAATATCTTCAACTAAATACTACACAGAAGCCTTCTCTGAAACTTATTTCTGATATGTGCATATAACTAACAGAGTGAAACCATATTTTTGATTGAGCCGTTCTGAACACTCTTTATGTAGAAAATGCAAGTGGACATTCGGAGCGCTAAGAGGGTAATAGTGCAAAAAGGAATATATTCAAATATAAACTACTCAGAAGCATTCTGTGAAACTTCTTTTTGTTCTGTGCATTCAACTAACAGAGTTGAACCTTACTTTTGATTCAGCCGTTCTGAAACACTCTTTCTGTAGAAACTGCAATTTAACATACTGAGCGCTATGGTGCCTATATTGGGATAAAGAATATCTTCAAATAAAAACTACACAGATGCATTCTGTGAAACTTCTTTCTTATCTGTACATTCAGCTAACAGAGTTAAACGATACTTTTGATTTAGCAGTTCTGAAACACTCTTTCTGTAGAAAATGCAAGTGGTCATTCGGTGCACTAAGATGGTAATTGTGGAAAAAGGAATATCTTCAAATGAAAACTACAAAGAGGCATTCTCTGAAACTTGTTTCTGTTCTCTGCTTTCAACTAACAGGGTTGAGCCTTATTTTTGAAGGAGCAGTCCTGAAACACTCTTTCTGTAGAAACTGCAAGTGGACATTCGGAGCGCTAAGAGGGTAATAGTGGAAAAAGGAATATCTTCAAATAAATACTACACAGAAGCATTCTGTGAAACTACTCTCTGTTCTGTGCATTCAACTAAATGAGTTGAACCCTACTTTTGATTGAGCCATTCTGAAACACTCTTTCTGTAGAAACTGCAATTGGATATTCGGAGCGCTAAGAGGCCTATATTGGAAAAAGGACTATCTTCAAATAAAAACTACACAGAAGCATTCCGTGAAACTTCGTACTGATCTGTGCATTCAGCTAACAGAATTAAACCATACTTTTGATTGAGCAGTTCGGAAACACTCATTCTGTAGAAAATGCAAGTGGACATTCGGAGCGCTTAGAAGGTAATAGTGGAAAAAGGAACATCTTCAAATATAAACTACACAGAAGCATTCTATGAAACTTCTTTCTGTTCCGTTCATTCAACTAACAGAGTTGAACCTTACATTTGATTAAGCAGTTCAGAAACACTCTTTCTGTAGATACTGCAATTGGACATTCTGAGCGCTAAGACTCCTATATTGGAGAAAGGAATATCTTCAAATAAAAAGTACACAGAAGCATTCTGTGAAAATTCTTTCTGATCTGTGCATTCAGCTAACAGAGTTAAACCATACTTTGGATTGAGCAGTTCTGAACACTCTTTCTGTAGAAAATGCAAGTGGACATTCGGAGCGCTGAGGGTAATACTGAAAAAGGGAATATATTCAAATATAAACTACACAGAGGCATTCTGTGAAACTCCTTTCTGTTCTCTGCATTCAACTAACAGAGTTGAGCCCTACTTTTGAAGGAGCAGTTCTGAAACACTCTTTGTTTAGAAACTGAAATTGGACATTCGGAGAGCTAAGAGGATAATAGTCGAAAAAGGAATATCTTCAACAAAATACTACACGGAAGGATTCTGTGAAACTTATTTCTGATATGTGCATTCAAATAACAGAGTAAAACCATACTTTTGATTGAGCCGTTCAGAACACACTTTCTGTAGAAAATGCAAGTGGAGATTCGGAGCACTAAGAGGGTAATACTGGAAAAAGGAATATATTCAAATATAAACTACACAGAAGCATTCTGTGAAACTTCTTGCTGTTCTGTGCATTCAAGTAACAGAGTTGAACCTTACTTTTGATTGAGCCTTTCTGAAACTCTCTTTCTGTAGAAATTGCAAGTGGACATTCGGAGCGCTAAGATGGCAATAGTGGAAAAAGGAATACATTCAAATATAAATTACACAGAAGCATTCTGTGAAACTTCTTTCTGTTCTGTGCATTCAACTAACAGAGTTGAACCTTACTTTTGATTGAGCCTTCTGAAACACTCATTTTGTAGAAACGGCAATTGGACATTCTGAGCGCTAAGTGGCCTATATTGGGAAAAAGAATATCTCCAAATAAAAACTACTCAGAAGCATTCTGTGAAACTTATTTCTGATCTGTGCATTCAGCTAACAGAGTTAAACCATACTTTTGATTGAGAAGTTATGAGACACTCTTTCTGTAGAAAACGCAAGTGGACATTCGGAGCGCTAAAATTGTATTAGTGGAAAAAGGAATATCCCCAAATTAAAACTACACAGAAGCATTCTCTGAAACTCCTTTCTGTTCTCTGCATTCAACTAACAGATTTGAGCCTTACTTTGAAGGAGCTGTTCTGAAACACTCTTTGTGTAGAAACTGCCAGTGGACATTCGGAACGCTAAGAGGGTAATAGTCGAAAAAGGAATATCTATAACTAAATACTACACAGAAGCATTCTGTGAAACTTCTTTCTGTTCTGTGCATTCAACTAAACGAGTTCAACCTTACTTTTGATTGAGCCGTTCTGAAACACTCTTTCTGTAGAAAATGCAAGTGGTGATTCGGAGCGATAAGAGGGTAATAGTGGAAAAAGGAATATCTTCAAATATAAACTACACAGAAGCATTCTCTGAAACTTCTTTCTGTTCCGTGCATTCAACTAACAGTATTGAACCTTACTTTTGATTGAGCAGTTCTGAAACTCTCTTTCTGTAGATACTGCAATTGGACATTCTGAGCGCTAAGAGACCTATATTGGAAAAAGGAATATCTTCAAATAAAAACTACACAGAAGAATTCTGTGAAACTTCTTTCTGATCTGTGCATTCAACTAACAGAGTTAAACCATACTTTTGATGGAGCAGTTCTGAACACTCTTTCTGTAGAAAATGCAAGTGGACATTCCGAGCTCTAAGAGGGTAATAGTGGAAAAAGTAATATCGTCAAATATGAACTACAGAGAAGCATTCTGTGAAACTACTTTCTGTTCTGTGCATTGAAATAGCAGAGTTGAACCTTACTATTGAAAGAGCCATTCTGAAACACTCTTTCTGTAGAAACTGCAATTGGACAATCTGAGCACTAAGAGGCCTATATTGGGAAAAAGTATATCTTCAAATAAAAACTACACAGAAGCATTCTGTGCAACTTCTTTCTAATCTGTGCATTCAGCTAAGAGAGTTAAATCATACATTTGATTGAGCAGTTCTGAACACTCTTTCTGTAGAAAATGCAACTGGACATTTGGAGCGCTAAGAGGGTAGTAGTGGAAAAAGTAATATATTCAAATATAAACTACACAGAAGCATTCTGTGAAACTACTTTCTGTTCTGTGCATTCAACTAACAGGGTTGAACCTTACTTTTGATTGAGCCTTTCTGAAACTCTCTTTCTGTAGAAATTGCAATTGGATATTCTGAGCGCTAAGAGGCCTATATTGGTAAAAAGAATATCTTCATATAAACATTACACCGCAGCATTCTGTGAAACTTCTTTCTGTTCTGTGCATTCAGCTAACAGAGTTAAACCATTCTTTTGATTGAGCAGTTCTGAAACACTCTTTCTGTAGAAAATGCAACTGGAGATTCAGAGCGCTAAGTGGGTAATAGTGGAAAATGGAATATCTTCAAATATAAACTACACTGAAGAATTCTGTGAAACTTCTTTCTGATCTGTGCATTCACCTAACAGGGTTAAACCA
Source organism: Symphalangus syndactylus (assembly GCF_028878055.3). Lineage (NCBI taxonomy): Eukaryota > Metazoa > Chordata > Mammalia > Primates > Hylobatidae > Symphalangus > Symphalangus syndactylus. The sequence goes on along the minus strand of NC_072447.2, from coordinate 12,318,302 downwards.
CACTTATGATTGAGCAGTTCTGAACACTCCTTCTGTAGAAAATGCAACTGGACATTTGGAGCGCTAAGAGGTTACTGGTGGAAAAAGGAATACCTTCAAATAAATACTACACAGAAGCATTCTGTGAAACTTCTTTCCATTCTGTGAATTCAACTAAAAGAGTTGAACCCTACTTTTCATTGAGGCGTTCTGAAACACTTTTTCTGTAGAAACTGAAATTGGATATTCGGAGCGCTAAGAGGCCTATATTTGGGAAAGGACTATCTTCAAATAAAAACTACACAGAAACATTCTGTGAAACTTCGTACTGATCTGTGCATTCAGCTAACAGAGTTAAACCATACTTTTGATTGAGCAGTTCGGAAACACACTTTCTGTAGAAAATGCAAGTGGACATTCGGAGAGCTTAGAAGGTAATAGTGGAAAAAGGAATATCTTCAAATATAAACTACACAGAATCATTCTCTGAAACTTCTTTCTGTTCTGTTCATTCAACTAAAAGAGTTGAACCTTACTTTTGATTGAGCCTTTCTGAAACACTCTCTCTGTAGAAACTGCAATTGGACATTCTGTGCGCTAAGAGGCCTATATTGGTAAAAAGAATAACTTCATATAAACACTACACAGCAGCATTCTGTGAAACTTCTTTCTGATCTGTGCATTCAGCTAACAGAGTTAAACCATACTTTTGATTGAGCAGTTCTGAAACACTCTTTCTGTAGAAAATGCAACTGGACATTCAGAGCGCTAAGTGGGTAATCGTGGAAAATGGAATATCTTCAAATATAAACTACACAGAAAAATTCTGTGAAACTTATTTCTGATCTGTGCATTCACCTAAAGAGTTAAAACATACTTTTGATAGAGCAGTTCTGAACACACTTTCTGTAGAAAATGCAAGTGGACATTCTGAGCTCTAAGAGGGTAACAGTGGAAAAAGGAATATCTTCAAATACAAACTACACAGAAGCAATCTGTGAAACTACATTCTGTTCTGTGCATTCAACTAAGAGATTTGAACCTTAGTATTGATTGAGACGTTCTGAAACACTCTTTCTGTAGAAAATGCAAGTGGAGATTTGGAGCGCTAAGAGGGTAATAGTGGAAAAAGGAATGTCTTCAAATATAAACTACACTGAATCATTCTGTGAAACTTCTTTCTGATCTGTGCATTCAGCTAACAGAGTTAAACCATACTTTTGATTGAGCAGATCTGAACACTCTTTCTGTAGAAAATGCAACTGGACATTTGGAGCGCTAAGAGGGTAGTAATGGAAAAAGGAATATATTCAAATATAAACTACACAGAAGCATTCTGTGAAACTTTTTCTGATCTGAGCATTCAGCTAACAGAGTTAAACCATACTTTTGATTGAGCAGTTTTGAAACACTCTGTCTGTAGAAAATGCAACTGGACATTCGTAGCGCTAAGTGGGTAATAGTGGAAAAAAGAATATGTTCAAATATAAACTACACAGAAGCATTGTATGAAACTTCTTTCTGTTCTGTGCATTCAACTAACAGAGTTGAACCTTACTTTTGATTGAGCCGTTCTGAAACACTCTTTCTGTAGAAACTGCAATTGGACATTCTGAGTGCTAAGAGGCCTATATTGGGAAAAATAATATCTTCAAATAAAAACTACACAGAAGCATTGTGTGAAACTTATTTCTGATATGTGCATTCAGCTAACAGAGTTAAACCATACTTTTGATTGCGCAGTGCTGAACACTCTTTCTGTAGAAAATGCAAGTGGACATTCGGAGCACTAAGAGGGTAATAGTGGAAAAGGGAATATATTCAAATATAAACTACACAGTAGCATTCTGTGAAACTTCTTTCTGTTCTGTGCATTCAGCTAACAGAGTTGAACCTTACTTTTGATTGAGCCGTTCTGAAACACTCTTTCTGTAGAAACTGCAATTGGACATTCTAAGCGCTAAGAGGCCTATATTGGGAAAAAGAATATCTTCAAATAAAAACTACACAGATGCATTCTGTGAAACTTATTTCTGATCTGTAAATTCAGTTAACAGAGCTAAACCATATTTTTGATTGAGCAGTTATGAAACACTCTTTTTGTAGAAAATGCAAGAGGACATTCGGAGCGCTAAGATTGTAATAGAGGAAAAAGGAATATCTCCAATTAAAAACTACACAGAAGCATTCTCTGAAACCCCTTTATGTTCTCCGCATTCTACTAACAGAGTTGAGCCTTACTTTTGAAGGAGCAGTTCTGAAACACACTTTGTGTAGAAACTGCCAGTGGATATTCGGAGCGCTAAGTGGGTAATAGTCCAAAAAGGTGTATCTTCAACTAAATACTACACAGAAGCATTCTGTGAAACTTCTTTCTGTTCTGTGCATTCAACTAAGAAAATTGAACCTTACATTTGATTGAGCCGTTCTGAAACACTCTTGCTGTAGAAACTGCAATTGGACATTCTGAGCGCTAAGAGGCCTATATTGGGAAAATAATATCTTCAAATAAAAACTACACAGAAGCATTGTTTGAAACTTATGTCTGATATATGCATTCAGCTAACAGAGTTAAACCATACTTTTGATTGCGCAGTTCAGAACACTCTTTCTGTAGAATGTGCAAGTGGACATTCGGAGCGCTAAGAGGGTAATAGTGGAAAAAGGAATATATTCAAATATAAACTACACAGAAGCATTCTGTGAAACTTCTTTCTGTTCTGTGCATTCAACTAACAGAGTTGAACCTTACTTTTGATTGAGCCGTTCTGAAACACTCTTTCTGTAGAAACTGCAATTGGACATTCTGAGCGCTAAGAGGCCTATATTGGGAAAAAGAATGTCTACAAATAAAAACTACACAGAAGAATTCTGTGAAACTTCTTTCTGATCTGTGCATTCAACTAACAGAGTTAAACCATACTTTTGATGGAGCAGTTCTGAACACACTTTCTGTTGAAAATGCAAGTGGACATTCCGAGCTCTAAGAGGGTAATAGTGGAAAAAGTAATACCGTCAAATATGAACCACAGAGAAGCATTCTGTGAAACTACTTTCTGTTCTGTGCATTGAAATAGCAGAGTTGAAACTTACTTTTGAAAGAGCCATTCTGAAACACTCTTTCTGTAGAAACTGCAATTGGACAATCTGAGCACTAAGAGGCCTATATTGGGAAAAAGTATATCTTCAAATAAAAACTACACAGAAGCATACTGTGCAACTTCTTTCTAATCTGTGCATTCAGCTAAGAGAGTTAAATCATACATTTGATTGAGCAGTTCTGAACACTCTTTCTGTAGAAAATGCAACTGGACTTTTGGAGCGCTAAGAGGGTAGTAGTGGAAAAAGTAATATATTCAAATATGAACTACAGAGAAGCATTCTGTGAAACTACTTTCTGTTCTGTGCATTCAACTAACAGAGTTGAACCTTACTTTTGATTGAGCCTTTCTGAAACACTCTTTCTGTAGAAACGGCAATTGGACATTCTGAGCGCTAAGACTCCTATATTGGAGAAAGTAATATCTTCAAATAAAAAGTACACAGAAGCATTCTGTGAAAATTCTTTCTGATCTGTGCATTCAGCTAACAGAGTTAAACCATACTTTGGATTGAGCAGTTCTGAACACTCTTTCTGTAGAAAATGCAAGTGGACATTCGGAGCGCTAAGAGGGTAATACTGAAAAAGGGAATATATTCAAATATAAACTACACAGAGGCATTCTGTGAAACTCCTTTCTGTTCTCTGCATTCAACTAACAGAGTTGAGCCCTACTTTTGAAGGAGCAGTTCTGAAACACTCTTTGTGTAGAAACTGAAATTGGACATTCGGAGAGCTAAGAGGATAATAGTCGAAAAAGGAATATCTTCAACAAAATACTACACGGAAGGATTCTGTGAAACTTATTTCTGATATGTGCATTCAAATAACAGAATAAAACCATACTTTTGATTGAGCCGTTCAGAACACTCTTTCTGTAGAAAATGCAAGTGGACATTCGGAGCACTAAGAGGGTAATACTGGAAAAAGGAATATATTCAAATATAAACTACACAGAAGCATTCTGTGAAACTTCTTGCTGTTCTGTGCATTCAAGTAACAGAGTTGAACCTTACTTTTGATTGAGCCTTTCTGAAACTCTCTTTCTGTAGAAAATGCAAGAGGACATTCGGAGCGCTAAGATGGTAATAGTGGAAAAAGGAATACATTGAAATATAAACTACAGAGAAGCATTCTGTGAAACTTCTTTCTGTTCGGTGCATTCAACTAACAGAGTTGAACCTTAGTTTTGATTGAGCCTTCTGAAACACTCATTCTGTAGAAACGGCAATTGGACATTCTGAGTGCTAAGTGGCCTATATTGGGAAAAAGAATATCTCCAAATAAAAACTACTCAGAAGCATTCTGTGAAACTTATTTCTGATCTGTGCATTCAGCTAACAGAGTTAAACCATACTTTTGATTGGGAAGTTATGAGACACTCTTTCTGTAGAAAACGCAAGTGGACATTCGGAGCGCTAAAATTGTATTAGTGGAAAAAGGAATATCCCCAAATTAAAACTACACAGAAGCATTCTCTGAAACTCCTTTCTGTTCTCTGCATTCAACTAACAGATTTGAGCCTTACTTTGAAGGAGCTGTTCTCAAACAATCTTTGTGTAGAAACTGCCAGTGGACATTCGGAATGCTAAGAGGGTAATAGTCGAAAAAGGAATATCTATAACTAAATACTACACAGAAGCATTCTGTGAAACTTCTTTCTGTTCTGTGCATTCAACTAAAAGAGTTCAACCTTACTTTTGATTGAGCCGTTCTGAAACACTCTTTCTGTAGAAAATGCAAGTGGTGATTCGGAGCGCTAAGAGGGTAATAGTGGAAAAAGGAATATCTTCAAATATAAACTACACAGAAGCATTCTCTGAAACTTCTTACTGTTCCGTGCATTCAAATAACAGTATTGAACCTTACTTTTGATTGAGCAGTTCTGAAACTCTCTTTCTGTAGATACTGCAATTGGACATTCTGAGCGCTAAGAGACCTATATTGGAAAAAGGAATATCTTCAAATAAAAACTACACAGAAGAATTCTGTGAAACTTCTTTCTGATCTGGGCATTCAACTAACAGAGTTAAACCATACTTTTGATGGAGCAGTTCTGAACACTCTTTCTGTAGAAAATGCAAGTGGACATTCCGAGCTCTAAGAGGGTAATAGTGGAAAAAGTAATACCGTCAAATGTGAACTACAGAGAAGCATTCTGTGAAACTACTTTCTGTTCTGTGCATTGAAATAGCAGAGTTGAACCTTACTTTTGAAAGAGCCATTCTGAAACACTCCTTCTGTAGAAACTGCAATTGGACAATCTGAGCACTAAGAGGCCTATATTGGGAAAAAGTATATCTTCAAATAAAAACTACACAGAAGCATTCTGTGCAACTTTTTTCTAATCTGTGCATTCAGCTAAGAGAGTTAAATCATACATTTGATTGAGCAGTTCTGAACACTCTTTCTGTAGAAAATGCAACTGGACATTTGGAGCGCTAAGAGGGTAGTAGTGGAAAAAGTAATATATTCAAATATAAACTACACAGAAGCATTCTGTGAAACTACTTTCTGTTCTGTGCATTCAACTAACAGAGTTGAACCTTACTTTTGATTGAGCCTTTCTGAAACACTCTTTCTGTAGAAACTGCAATTGGACATTCTGAGCGCTAAGACTCCTATATTGGAGAAAGGAATATGTTCAAATAAAAAGTACACAGAAGCATTCTGTGAAAATTCTTTCTGATCTGTGCATTCAGCTAACAGAGTTAAACCATACTTTGGATTGAGCAGTTCTGAACACTCTTTCTGTAGAAAATGCAATTGGACATTCGGAGCGCTAAGAGGGTAATACTGAAAAAGGGAATATATTCAAATATAAACTACACAGGGGCATTCTGTGAAACTCCTTTCTGTTCTCTGCATTCAACTAACAGAGTTGAGCCCTACTTTTGAAGGAGCAGTTCTGAAACACTCTTTGTTTAGAAACTGAAATTGGACATTCGGAGAGCTAAGAGGATAATAGTCGAAAAAGGAATATCTTCAACAAAATACTACACGGAAGGATTCTGTGAAACTTATTTCTGATATGTGCATTCAAATAACAGAGCAAAACCATACTTTTGATTGAGCCGTTCAGAACACTCTTTCTGTAGAAAATGCAACTGGACATTCAGAGCGCTAAGTGGGTAATAGTGGAAAATGGAATATCTTCAAATATAAACTACACAGAAAAATTCTGTGAAACTTATTTCTGATCTGTGCATTCACCTAAAGAGTTAAAACATACTTTTGATAGAGCAGTTCTGAACACACTTTCTGTAGAAAATGCAAGTGGACATTCTGAGCTCTAAAAAGGGTAACAGTGGAAAAAGGAATATCTTCAAATACAAACTACACAGAAGCAATCTGTGAAACTACATTCTGTTCTGTGCATTCAACTAACAGAGTTGAACCTTACTTTTGATTGAGCCGTTCTGAAACACTCTTTCTGTAGAAATTGCAAATGGACATTCTCAGTGCTAAGAGGCCTATATTGGGAAAAATAATATCTTCAAATAAAAACTACACAGAAGCATTGTGTGAAACTTATTTCTGATATGTGCATTCAGCTAACAGAGTTAAACCATACTTTTGATTGCGCAGTTCCGAACATTCTTTCTGTAGAAAATGCAAGTGGACATTCGGAGCGCTAAGAGGGTAATAGTGGAAAAAGGAATATATTCAAATATAAACTACACAGTAGCATTCTGTGAAACTTCTTTCTGTTCTGTGCATTCAGCTAACAGAGTTGAACCTTACTTTTGATTGAGCCGTTCTGAAACACTCTTTCTGTAGAAACTGCAATTGGACATTCTAAGCGCTAAGAGGCCTACATTGGGAAAAAGAATATCTTCAAATAAAAACTACACAGATGCATTCTGTGAAACTTATTTCTGATCTGTAAATTCAGTTAACAGAGCTAAACCATATTTTTGATTGAGCAGTTATGAAACACTCTTTTTGTAGAAAATGCAAGTGGACATTCGGAGCGCTAAGATTGTAATAGAGGAAAAAGGAATATCTCCAATTAAAAACTACACAGAAGCATTCTCTGAAACCCCTTTCTGTTCTCCGCATTCAACTAACAGAGTTGAGCCTTACTTTTGAAGGAGCAGTTCTGAAACACTCTTTGTGTAGAAACTGCCAGTGGATATTCTGAGCGCTAAGTGGGTAATAGTCCAAAAAGGAGTATCTTCAACTAAATACTGCACAGAAGCATTCTGTGAAACTACTTTCTGTTCTGTGTATTCAACTAAGAAAGTTGAACCTTACATTTGATTGAGCCGTTCTGAAACACTCTTTCTGTAGAAACTGCAATTGGACATTCTGAGCGCTAAGAGGCCTATATTGGGAAAAATAATATCTTCAAATAAAAACTACACAGAAGCATTGTTTGAAACTTTTGTCTGATATATGCATTCAGCTAACAGAGTTAAACCATAATTTGATTGCGCAGTTCAGAACACTCTTTCTGTAGAAAGTGCAAGTGGACATTCGGAGCGCTAAGAGGGTAATAGTGGAAAAAGTAATATATTCAAATATAAACTACACAGAAGCATTCTGTGAAACTTCTTTCTGTTTTTGCATTCAACTACCAGGGTTGAACCTTACTTTAGATTGAGCCGTTCTGAAACACTCTTTCTGTAGAAACTGCAATTGGACATTCTGAGCGCTAAGAGGCCTATATTGGGAAAAAGAATATCTGCAAATAAAAACTACACAGAAGCATTCTGTGAAACTTCTTTCTGTTCTGTTCATTCAAATAAACAGTTGAACCTTAGCTTTGATTTAGCCGTTCTGAAACACTCTTTCTGTAGAAAATGCAAGTGGAGATTCGGAGCGCTAAGAGGGTAATAGTGGAAAAAGGAATGTCTTCAAATATAAACTACACAGAAGCATTTTATGAAACTTCTTTCTGTTCTGTGCATTCAACTAACAGAGTTGAACCTTACTTTTGATTGAGCCTTTCTGAAACACTCTTTCTGTAGAAACTGCAATTGGACATTCTGAGCGCTAAGAGGCCTATATTGGGAAAAATAATATCTTCAAATAAAAACTACACAGAAGCATTGTGTGAAACTTATTTCTGATATGTGCATTCAGCTAACAGAGTTAAACCATACTTTTGATTGGGCAGTTCCGAACACTCTTTCTGTAGAAAATGCAACTGGACATTCGGAGCGCTATGAGGGTAATAGTGGAAAAAGGAATATATTCAAATATAAACTACACAGAAGCATTCTGTGAAACTCCTTTCTGTTCTGTGCATTCAACTACCAGGGTTGAACCTTACTTTAGATTGAGCCCTTCTGAAACACTCTTTCTGTAGAAACTGCAATTGGACATTCTGAGCTCTAAGAGGACTATATTGGGAAAAAGAATATCTACAAATGAAAACTACACAGAAGCATTCTGTGAAACTTCTTTCTGTTCTGTTCATTCAACTAAAAGAGTTGAACCTTAGTTTTGATTGATCCGTTCTGAAACACTCTTTCTGTAGTAAATGCAAGTGGAGATTCGGAGCGCTAAGAGGGTAATAGTGGAAAAACGAATGTCTTCAAATATAAACTACACAGAATCATCCTCTGAAACTTCTTTCTGATCTGTGCATTCAGCTAACAGAGTTAAACCATACTTTTGATTGAGCAGATCTGAACACTCTTTCTGTAGAAAATGTAACTGGACATTTGGAGCGCTAAGAGCGTAGTAGTGGAAAAAGGAATATATTCAAATATAAACTACACAGAAGCATTCTGTGAAACTTCTTTCTGATCTGAGCATTCAGCTAACAGAGTTAAACCATACTTTTGATTGAGCAGTTTTGAAACACTCTGTCTGTAGAAAATGCAACTGGACATTCGTAGCGCTAAGTGGGTAATAGTGGAAAAAAGAATATGTTCAAATATAAACTACACAGAAGCATTGTATGAAACTTCTTTCTGTTCTGTGCATTCAACTAACAAAGTTGAACCTTACTTTTGATTGAGCCGTTCTGAAACCGTCTTTCTGTAGAAACTGCAATTGGACATTCTGAGCGCTAAGAGGCCTATATTGGGAAAAATAATATCTTCAAATAAAAACTACACAGAAGAATTGTGTGAAACTTATTTCTGATATGTGCATTCAGCTTACAGAGTTAAACCATACTTTTGATTGCGCAGTTCCGAACACTCTTTCCGTAGAAAAGGCAAGTGGACATTCGGAGCGCTAAGAGGGTAATAGTGGAAAAAGGAATATATTCAAATATAAACTACACGGTAGCATTCTGTGAAACTTCTTTCTGTTCTGTGCATTCATCTAACAGGGTTGAACCTTACTTTTGATTGAGCCGTTCTGAAACACTCTTTCTGTAGAAACTGCAATTGGACATGCTAAGCGCTAAGAGGCCTACATTGGGAAAAAGAATATCTTCAAATAAAAACTACACAGATGCATTCTGTGAAACTTATTTCTGATCTGTAAATTCAGTTAACAGAGCTAAACCATATTTTTGATTGAGCAGTTATGAAACTCTCTTTTTGTAGAAAATGCAAGTGGACATTCGGAGCGCTAAGATTGTAATAGAGGAAAAAGAATATCTCCAATTAAAAACTACACAGAAGCATTCTCTGAAACACCTTTCTGTTCTCCGCATTCAACTAACAGGGTTGAGCCTTACTTTTGAAGGAGCAGTTGTGAAACACTCTTTGTGTAGAAACTGCCAGTGGATATTCGGAGCGCTAAGTGGGTAATAGTCCAAAAAGGAGTATCTTCAACTAAATACTACACAGAATCATTCTGTGAAACTTCTTTCTGTTCTGTGCATTCAACTAAGAGAGTTGAACCTTACATTTGATTGAGCCGTTCTGAAACACTCTTTCTGTAGAAAGTGCAATTGGACATTCTGAGCGCTAAGAGGCCTATATTGGGAAAAATAATATCTTCAAATAAAAACTACACAGAATCATTTTTTGAAACATATTTCTGATATGTGCATTCAGCTAACAGAGTTAAACCATACTTTTGATTGCGCAGTGCAGAACACTCTTTCTGTAGAAAATGCAAGTGGACATTCGGAGTGCTAAGAGGGTAATAGTGGAAAAAGGAATATATTCAAATATAAACTACACAGAAGCATTCTGTGAAACTTCTTTCTGTTCTGTGCATTCAACTACCAGGGTTGAACCTTACTTTTGATTGAGCCGTTCTGAAACACTCTTTCTGTAGAAACTGCAATTGGACATTCTGAGCGCTAAGAGGCCTATATTGGGAAAAAGAATATCTACAAATAAAAACTACACAGAAGCATTCTGTGAAATTTCTTTCTGTTCAGTTCATTCAACTAAAAGAGTTGAACCTTAGTTTTGATTGAGCCGTTCTGAAACACTCTTTCTGTAGAAAATGCAAGTGGAGATTCGGAGCGCTAAGTGGCTAATAGTGGAAAAAGGAATGTCTTCAAATATAAACTACACAGAATCATTCTATGAAACTTCTTTCTGATCTGTGCATTCAGCTAACAGAGTTAAACCATACTTTTGATTGATCAGATCTGAACAATCTTTCTGTAGAAAATGCAACTGGACAATTGGAGCGCTAAGAGAGTAGGAGTGGAAAAAGGAATATATTCAAATATAAACTACACAGAAACATTCTGTGAAACTTTTTCTGATCTTAGCATTCAGCTAACAGAGTTAAACCATACTTTTGATTGAGCAGTTTTGAAACACTCTGTCTGTAGAAAATGCAACTGGACATTCGTAGCGCTAAGTGGGTAATAGTGGAAAAAAGAATATGTTCAAATATAAACTACACAGAAGCATTGTATGAAACTTCTTTCTGTTCTCTGCATTCAACTAACAGAGTTGAACCTTACTTTTGATTGAGCCGTTCTGAAACACTCTTTCTGTAGAAAATGCAATTGGACATTCTGAGCGCTAAGAGGCCTATATTGGGAAAAAGAATGTCTACAAATAAAAACTACACAGAACTATTCTGTAAAACTACTTTCTGTTCTGTTCATTCAACTAAAAGAGTTGAACCTTAGTTTTGATTGAGCCATTCTGAAACACTCTCTCTGTAGAAAATGCAAGTGGAGATTTGGAGCGCTAAGAGGGTAACAGTGGAAAAAGGCATGTCTTCAAATATAGACTACACAGAATCATTCTGTGGAACTTCTTTCTGATCTGTGCATTCAGCTAACAGAGTTAAACCATACTTTTGATTGAGCAGATCTGAACACTCTTTCTGTAGAAAATGCAACTGGACATTTGGAGCGCTAAGAGGGTAGTAGTGGAAAAAAGAATATGTTCAAATATAAACTACACAGAAGCATTGTATGAAACTTCTTTCTGTTCTGTGCATTCAACTAAGAGTGTTGAACCTTACATTTGATTGAGCCGTTCTGAAACACTCTTTCTGTAGAAAATGCAATTGGACATGCTGAGCGCTAAGAGGCCTATATTGGGAAAAATAATATCTTCAAATAAAAACTACACAGAAGCATTGTTTGAAACATTTGTCTGATATATGCATTCAGCTAACAGAGTTAAACCATAATTTGATTGCGCAGTTCAGAACACTCTTTCTGTAGAAAGTGCAAGTGGACATTCGGAGCGCTAAGAGGGTAATAGTGGAAAAAGTAATATATTCAAATATAAACTACACAGAAGCATTCTGTGAAACTTCTTTCTGTTTTTGCATTCAACTACCAGGGTTGAACCTTACTTTAGATTGAGCCGTTCTGAAACACTCTTTCTGTAGAAACTGCAATTGGACATTCTGAGCGCTAAGAGGCCTATATTGTGAAAAAGAATATCTACAAATAAAAACTACACAGAAGCATTCTGTGGAACTTCTTTCTGTTCTGTTCATTCAACTAAAACAGTTGAAGCTTAGCTTTGATTGAGCCGTTCTGAAACACTCTTTCTGTAGAAAATGCAAGTGGAGATTCGGAGCGCTAAGAGGGTAATAGTGGAAAAAGGAATGTCTTCAAATATAAACTACACAGAATCATTCTGTGAAACTTCCTTCTGATCTGTGCATTCAGCTAACAGTGTTAAACCATACTTTTGATTGAGCAGATCTGAACACTCTTTCTGTAGAAAATGCAAATGGACATTTGGAGTGCTAAGAGGGTATTCGTGGAAAAAGGAATATATTCAAATATAAACTACACAGAAACATTCTGTGAAACATCTTTGTGATCTGAGCATTCAGCTAACAGAGTTAAACCATACTTTTGATTGCGCAGTTCAGAACACTCTTTCTGTAGAAAATGCAAGTGGACATTCGGAGCGCTAAGAGGTTAATAGTGGAGAAAGGAATGTCTTCAAATATAAACTACACAGAATCATTCTTTGAAATTTCTTTCTGATCTGTGCATTCAGCTAACAGTGTTAAACCATACTTTTGATTGAGCAGATCTGAACACACTTTCTGTAGATAATGCAACTGGACATTTGGAGCGCTAAGAGGTTAGTAGTGGAAAAAGGAATATATACAAATATAAACTACACAGAAGCATTCTGTGAAACTTCTTTCTGATCTGAGCATTCAGCTAACAGAGTTAAACCATACTTTTGATTGAGCAGTTTTGAAACACTCTGTCTGTAGAAAATGCAACTGGACATTCGTAGCGCTAAGTGGGTAATAGTGGAAAAAAGAATATGTTCAAATATAAGCTACACAGAAGCATTGTATGAAACTTCTTTCTGTTCTGTGCATTCAACTAACAGAGTTGAACCTTACATTTGATTGAGCCTTTCTGAAACACTCTTTCTGTAGAAACTGCAATTGGACATTCTGAGCGCTAAGAGGCCTCTATTGGGAAAAATAATATCTTCAAATAAAAACTACACAGAAGCATTGTGTGAAACTTATTTCTGATATGTGCATTCAGCTAACAGAGTTAAACCATACTTTTGATTGGGCAGTTCCGAACACTCTTTCTGTAGAAAATGCAACTGGACATTCGGAGCGCTAAGAGGGTAATAGTGGAAAAAGGAATATATTCAAATATAAACTACACAGAAGCATTCTGTGAAACTTCTTTCTGTTCTGTGCATTCAACTAACAGGGTTGAACCTTACTTTAGATTGAGCCCTTCTGAAACACTCTTTCTGTAGAAACTGCAATTGGACATTCTGAGCTCTAAGAGGACTATATTGGGAAAAAGAATATCTACAAATGAAAACTACACAGAAGCATTCTGTGAAACTTCTTTCTGTTCTGTTCATTCAACTAAAAGAGTTGAACCTTAATTTTGATTGAGCCGTTCTGAAACACACTTTCTGTAGTAAATGCAAGTGGAGATTCGGAGCGCTAAGAAGGTAATAGTGGAAAAACGAATGTCTTCAAATATAAACTACACAGAATCATCCTCTGAATCTTCTTTCTGATCTGTGCATTCAGCTTACAGAATTAAACCATACTTTTGATTGAGCAGATCTGAACACTCTTTCTGTAGAAAATGCAACTGGACATTTGGAGCGCTAAGAGCGTAGTAGTGGAAAAAGGAATATATTCAAATATAAACTACACAGAAGCATTCTGTGAAACTTCTTTCTGATCTGAGCATTCAGCTAACAGAGTTAAACCATACTTTTGATTGAGCAGTTTTGAAACACTCTGTCTGTAGAAAATGCAACTGGACATTCGTAGCGCTAAGTGGGTAATAGTGGAAAAAAGAATATGTTCAAATATAAACTACACAGAAGCATTGTATGAAACTTCTTTCTGTTCTGTGCATTCAACTAACAAAGTTGAACCTTACTTTTGATTGAGCCGTTCTGAAACCGTCTTTCTGTAGAAACTGCAATTGGACATTCTGAGCGCTAAGAGGCCTATATTGGGAAAAATAATATCTTCAAATAAAAACTACACAGAAGCATTGTGTGAAACTTATTTCAGATATGTGCATTCAGCTAACAGAGTTAAACCATACTTTTGATTGCGCAGTTCCGAACACTCTTTCTGTAGAACATGCAAGTGGACATTCGGAGCGCTAAGAGTGTAATAGTGGAAAAAGGAATATATTCAAATATAAAATACACAGTAGTATTCTGTGAAACTTCTTTCTGTTCTGTGCATTCAACTAACAGAGTTGAACCTTACTTTTGATTGAGCCGTTCTGAAACACTCTTTCTGTAGAAAGTGCAATTGGACATTCTGAGCTCTAAGAGGACTATATTGGGAAAAAGAATATCTACAAATGAAAACTACACAGAAGCATTCTGTGAAACTTCTTTCTCTTCTGTTCATTCAACTAAAAGAGTTGAACCTTAGTTTTGATTGATCCGTTCTGAAACACTCTTTCTGTAGTAAATGCAAGTGGAGATTCGGAGCGCTAAGAAGGTAATAGTGGAAAAACGAATGTCTTCAAATATAAACTACACAGAAACATCCTCTGAAACATCTTTCTGATCTGTGCATTCAGCTAACAGAGTTAAACCATACTTTTGATTGAGCAGATCTGAACACTCTTTCTGTAGAAAATGCAACAGGACATTTGGAGCGCTAAGAGCGTAGTAGTGGAAAAAGGAATATATTCAAATATAAACTACACAGAAGCATTCTGTGAAACTTCTTTCTGATCTGAGCATTCAGCTAACAGAGTTAAACCATACTTTTGATTGAGCAGTTTTGAAATACTCTGTCTGTAGAAAATGCAACTGGACATTCGTAGCGCTAAGTGGGTAATAGTGGAAAAAAGAATATGTTCAAATATAAACTACACAGAAGCATTGTATGAAACTTCTTTCTGTTCTGTGCATTCAACTAACAGAGTTGAACCTTACTTTTGATTGAGCCGTTCTGAAACACTCTTTCTGTAGAAACTGCAATTGGACATTCTGAGCGCTAAGAGGCCTATATTGGGAAAAAGAATATCTACAAATAAAAACTACACAGAAGTATTCTGTGAAAATTCTTTCTCTTCTGTTCATTCAACTAAAAGAGTTGAACCTTAGTTTTGATTGAGCCGTTCTGAAACACTCTTTCTGTAGAAAATGCAAGTGGAGATTCGGAGCGCTAAGAGGTTAATAGTGGAAAAAGGAATGTCTTCAAATATAAACTACACAGAATCATTCGGTGAAACTTCTTTCTGATCTGTGCATTCAGCTAACAGAGTTAAACCATACTTTTGATTCAGCAGATCTGAACACTCTTTCTGTAGAAAGTGCAAGTGGACATTCGGAGCGCTAAGAGGTTAGTAGTGCAAAAAGGAATATATTCAAATATAAACTACACAGAAGCATTCTGTGAAACTTGTTTCTGATCTGAGCATTCCGCTAACAGAGTTAAACCATACTTTTGATTGAGCAGTTTTGAAACACTCTGTCTGTAGAAAATGCAACTGGACATTCGTAGCGCTAAGTGGGTAATAGTGGAAAAAAGAATATGTTCAAATATAAACTACACAGAAGCATTGTATGAAACTTCTTTCTGTTCTGTGCATTCAACTAACAGAGTTGAACCTTACTTTTGATTCAGCCTTTCTGAAACACTCTTTTTGTAGAAACTGCAATTGGACATTCTAAGCGCTAAGAGGCCTATATTGGGAAAAATAATATCTTCAAATAAAAACTACACAGAAGCATTGTGTGAAACTTATTTCTGATATGTGCATTCAGCTAACAGAGTTAAACCATACTTTTGATTGTGCAGTTCCGAACACTCTTTCTGTAGAACATGCAAGTGGACATTCGGAGCGCTAAGAGGGTAATAGTGGGAAAAGGAATATATTCAAATATAAACTACACAGTAGTATTCTGTGAAACATCTTTCTGTTCTGTGCATTCAACTAACAGAGTTGAACCTTACTTTTGATTGAGCCGTTCTGAAACACTCTTTCTGTAGAAACTGCAATTGGACATTCTAAGCGCTAAGAGGCCTACATTGGGGAAAAGAATATCTTCAAATAAAAACTACACAGATGCATTCTGTGAAACTTATTTCTGATCTGTAAATTCAGTTAACAGAGCTAAACCATATTTTTGATTGAGCAGTTATGAAACACTCTTTTTGTAGAAAATGCAAGTGGACATTCGGAGCGCTAAGATTGTAATAGAGGAAAAAGGAATATCTCCAATTAAAAACTACACAGAAGCATTCTCTGAAACACCTTTCTGTTCTCCGCATTCAACTAAAAGAGTTGAGCCTTACTTTTGAAGGAGCAGTTCTGAAACACTCTTTGTGTAGAAACTGCCAGTGGATATTCTGAGCGCTAAGTGGGTAATAGTCCAAAAAGGAGTATCTTCAACTAAATACTACACAGAAGCATTCTGTGAAACTACTTTCTGTTCTGTGTATACAACTAAGAAAGTTGAACCTTACATTTGATGGAGCCGTTCTGAAACACTCTTTCTGTAGAAACTGCAATTGGACATTCTGAGCGCTAAGAGGCCTTTATTGGGAAAAATAATATCTTCAAATAAAAACTACACAGAAGCATTGTTTGAAACTTTTGTCTGATATATGCATTCAGCTAACAGAGTTAAACCATAATTTGATTGCGCAGTTCAGAACACTCTTTCTGTAGAAAGTGCAAGTGGACATTCGGAGCGCTAAGAGGGTAATAGTGGAAAAAGTAATATATTCAAATATAAACTACACAGAAGCATTCTGTGAAACTTCTTTCTGTTTTTGCATTCAACTACCAGGGTTGAACCTTACTTTAGATTGAGCCGTTCTGAAACACTCTTTCTGTAGAAACTGCAATTGGACATTCTGAGCGCTAAGAGGCCTATATTGTGAAAAATAATATCTACAAATAAAAACTACACAGAAGCATTCTGTGGAACTTCTTTCTGTTCTGTTCATTCAACTAAAACAGTTGAAGCTTAGCTTTGATTGAGCCGTTCTGAAACACTCTTTCTGTAGAAAATGCAAGTGGAGATTCGGAGCGCTAAGAGGGTAATAGTGGAAAAAGGAATGTCTTCAAATATAAACTACACAGAATCATTCTGTGAAACTTCCTTCTGATCTGTGCATTCAGCTAACAGTGTTAAACCATACTTTTGATTGAGCAGATCTGAACACTCTTTCTGTAGAAAATGCAAATGGACATTTGGAGTGCTAAGAGGGTATTCGTGGAAAAAGGAATATATTCAAATATAAACTACACAGAACCATTCTGTGAAACATCTTTCTGATCTGAGCATTCAGCTAACAGAGTTAAATCATACTTTTGATTGCGCAGTTCAGAACACTCTTTCTGTAGAAAATGCAAGTGGACATTCGGAGCGCTAAGAGGTTAATAGTGGAGAAAGGAATGTCTTCAAATATAAACTACACAGAATCATTCTGTGAAATTTCTTTCTGATCTGTGCATTCAGCTAACAGTGTTAAACCATACTTTTGATTGAGCAGATCTGAACACACTTTCTGTAGATAATGCAACTGGACATTTGGAGCGCTAAGAGGTTAGTAGTGGAAAAAGTAATATATACAAATATAAACTACACAGAAGCATTCTGTGAAACTTCTTTCTGATCTGAGCATTCAGCTAACAGAGTTAAACCATACTTTTGATTGAGCAGTTTTGAAACACTCTGTCTGTAGAAAATGCAACTGGACATTCGTAGCGCTAAGTGGGTAATAGTGGAAAAAAGAATATGTTCAAATATAAGCTACACAGAAGCATTGTATGAAACTTCTTTCTGTTCTGTGCATTAAACTAACAGAGTTGAACCTTACTTTTGATTGAGCCTTTCTGAAACACTCTTTCTGTAGAAACTGCAATTGGACATTCTGAGCGCTAAGAGGCCTCTATTGGGAAAAATAATATCTTCAAATAAAAACTACACAGAAGCATTGTGTGAAACTTATTTCTGATATGTGCATTCAGCTAACAGAGTTAAACCATACTTTTGATTGGGCAGTTCCGAACACTCTTTCTGTAGAAAATGCAACTGGACATTCGGAGCGCTAAGAGGGTAATAGTGGAAAAAGGAATATATTCAAATATAAACTACACAGAAGCATTCTGTGAAACTTCTTTCTGTTCTGTGCATTCAACTAACATGGTTGAACCTTACTTTAGATTGAGCCCTTCTGAAACACTCTTTCTGTAGAAACTGCAATTGGACATTCTGAGCTCTAAGAGGACTATATTGGGAAAAAGAATATCTACAAATGAAAACTACACAGAAGCATTCTGTGAAACTTCTTTCTGTTCTGTTCATTCAACTAAAAGAGTTGAACCTTAATTTTGATTGAGCCGTTCTGAAACACACTTTCTGTAGTAAATGCAAGTGGAGATTCGGAGCGCTAAGAAGGTAATAGTGGAAAAACGAATGTCTTCAAATATAAACTACACAGAATCATCCTCTGAAACTTCTTTCTGATCTGTGCATTCAGCTAACAGTGTTAAACCATACTTTTGATTGAGCAGATCTGAACACTCTTTCTGTAGAAAATGCAACTGGACATTTGGAGCGCTAAGAGCGTAGTAGTGGAAAAAGGAATATATTCAAATATAAACTACACAGAAGCATTCTGTGAAACTTCTTTCTGATCTGAGCATTCAGCTAACAGAGTTAAACCATACTTTTGATTGAGCAGTTTTGAAACACTCTGTCTGTAGAAAATGCAACTGGACATTCGTAGCGCTAAGTGGGTAATAGTGGAAAAAAGAATATGTTCAAATATAAACTACACAGAAGCATTGTATGAAACTTCTTTCTGTTCTGTGCATTCAACTAACAAAGTTGAACCTTACTTTTGATTGAGCCGTTCTGAAACCGTCTTTCTGTAGAAACTGCAATTGGACATTCTGAGCGCTAAGAGGCCTATATTGGGAAAAATAATATCTTCAAATAAAAACTACACAGAAGCATTGTGTGAAACTTATTTCTGATATGTGCATTCAGCTAACAGAGTTAAACCATACTTTTGATTGCGCAGTTCCGAACACTCTTTCTGTAGAACATGCAAGTGGACATTCGGAGCGCTAAGAGTGTAATAGTGGAAAAAGGAATATATTCAAATATAAAATACACAGTAGTATTCTGTGAAACTTCTTTCTGTTCTGTGCATTCAACTAACAGAGTTGAACCTTACTTTTGATTGAGCCGTTCTGAAATACTCTTTCTGTAGAAACTGCAATTGGACATTCTAAGCGCTAAGAGGCCTACATTTTGAAAAAGAATATCTTCAAATAAAAACTACACAGATGCATTCTGTGAAACTTATTTCTGATCTGTAAATTCAGTTAACAGAGCTAAACCATATTTTTGATTGAGCAGTTATGAAACACTCTTTTTGTAGAAAATGCAAGTGGACATTCGGAGCGCTAAGATTGTAATAGAGGAAAAAGGAATATCTCCAATTAAAAACTACACAGAAGCATTCTCTGAAACACATTTCTGTTCTCCGCATTCAACTAACAGAGTTGAGCCTTACTTTTGAAGGAGCAGTTCTGAAACACACTTTGTGTAGAAACTGCCAGTGGATATTCGGAGCGCTAAGTAGGTAATAGTCCAAAAAGGAGTATCTTCAACTAAATACTACACTGAAGCATTCTGTGAAACTCTTTCTGTTCTGTGCATTCAACTAAGAGAGTTGAAACTTACATTTGATTGAGCCGTTCTGAAACACTCTTTCTGTAGATACTGCAATTGGACATTCTGAGCGCTAAGAGTCCTATATTGGGAAAAATAATATCTTCAAATAAAAACTACACAGAAGCATTGTTTGAAACTTATTTCTGATATGTGCATTCAGCTATCAGAGTTAAAACATACTTTTGATTGCGCAGTGCAGAACACTCTTTCTGTAGAAAATGCAAGTTGACATTAGGAGCGCTAAGAGGGTAATAGTGGAAAAAGGAATATATTCAAATATAAACTACACAGAAGCATTCTGTGAAACTACTTTCTGTTCTGTGCATTCAACTACCAGGGTTGAACCTTACTTTTGATTGAGCCGTTCTGAAACACTCTTTGTGTAGAAACTGCAATTGGACATTCTGTGCGCTAAGAGGCCTATATTGGGAAAAAGAATATCTACAAATAAAAACTACACAGAAGCATTCTGTGAAACTTCTTTCTGTTCAGTTCATTCAACTAAAAGAGTTGAACTTTGGTTTTGATTGAGCCGTTCTGAAACATTCTTTCTGTAGAAAATGCAAGTGGAGAATCGGAGCGCTAAGAGGGTAATAGTGGAAAAAGGAATGTGTTCAAATATAAACTACACAGAATCATTCTATGAAACTTCTTTGTGATCTGTGCATTCAGCTAACAGAGTTAAACCATACTTTTGATTGAGCAGATCTGAACACTCTTTCTGTAGAAAATGCAACCGGACATTTGGAGCGCTAAGAGTGTAGTAGTGGAAAAAGGAATATATACAAATATAAACTACACAGAAGCATTCTGTGAAACTACTTTCTGATCTGAGCATTCAGCTAACAGAGTTAAACCATATTTTGATTGAGCAGTTTTGAAACACTCTGTCTGTAGAAAATGCAACTGGACATTCGTAGCGCTAAGTGGGTAATAGTGGAAAAAAGAATATGTTCAAATACAAACTACACAGAAGCAATGTATGAAACTACTTTCTGTTCTGTGCATTCAACTAACAGAGTTGAAACTTACTTTTGATTGAGCCGTTCTGAAACACTCTTTCTGTAGAAACTGCAATTGGACATTCTGAGCGCTAAGAGGCCTATATTGGGAAAAATAATATCTTCAAATAAAAACTACACAGAAGCATTGTAGAAACTTATTTCTGATATGTGCATTCAGCTAACAGAGTTCAACCTTACTTTTGATTGAGCCGTTCTGAAACACTCTTTTTGTAGAAACTGCAATTGGACATGCTAAGCGCTAAGAGGCCTACATTGGGAAAAAGTATATCTTCAAATAAAAACTACACAGATGCATTCTGTGAAACTTATTTCTGATCTGTAAATTCAGTTAACAGAGCTAAACCATATTTTTCATTGAGCAGTTATGAAACACTCTTTTTGTAGAAAATGCAAGTGGACATTCGGAGCGCTAAGATTGTAATAGAGGAAAAAGGAATATCTCCCATTAAAAACTACACAGAAGCATTCTCTGAAGCCCCTTTCTGTTCTTCGCATTCAACTAACAGAGTTGAGCCTTACTTTTGAAGGAGCATTTCTGAAACGCTCTTTGTGTAAAAACTGCCAGTGGATATTCGGAGCGCTACGTGGGTAATAGTCCAAAAAGGAGTATCTTCAACTAAATACTACACAGAAGCATTCTGTGAAACTTCTTTCTGTTCTGTGCATTCAACTAAGAGAGTTGAACCTTACATTTGATTGAGCCGTTCTGAAACACTCTTTCTGTAGAAACTGCAATTGGACATTCTGAGCGCTAAGAGGTCTATATTGGGAAATATAATATCTTCAAATAAAAACTACACAGAAGCATTGTTTGAAACTTATTTCTGATATGTGCATTCAGCTAACAGAGTTAAACCATACTTTTGATTGCGCAGTTCAGAACACTCTTTCTGTAGAAAATGCAAGTGGACATTCGGAGCGCTAAGAGGGTCATATTGGAAAAAGGAATATATTCAAATATAAACTACACAGAAGCATTCTGTGAAACTTCTTTCTGTTCTGTGCATTCAACAACCAGGGTTGAATCTTACTTTTGATTGAGCCGTTCTGAAACACTCTTTCTGTAGAAACTGCAATTGGACATTCTGAGCGCTAAGTGGCCTATATTGGGAAAAAGAATATCTACAAATAAAAACTACACAGAAGCATTCTGTGAAACTTCTTTCTGTTCAGTTCATTCAACTAAAAGAGTTGAACCTTAGTTTTGATTGAGCCGTTCTGAAACACTCTTTCTGTAGAAAATGCAAGTGGAGATTCGGAGCGCTAAGAGGGTAATAGTGGAAAAAGGAATGTCTTCAAATATAAACTACACAGAATCATTCTATGAAACTTCTTTCTGATCTGTGCATTCAGCTAACACAGTTAAACCATACTTTTGATTGAGCAGATCTGAACACTCTTTCTGTAGAAAATGCAACTGGATATTTGGAGCGCTAAGAGCGTAGTAGTGGAAAAAGGAATATATTCAAATATAAACTACACAGAAGCATTCTGTGAAACTTCTTTCTGATCTGAGCATTCAGCTAACAGAGTTAAACCATACTTTTGATTGAGCAGTTTTGAAACTCTCTGTCTGTAGAAAATGCAACTGGACATTCGTAGCGCTAAGTGGGTAATAGTGGAAAAAAGAATATGTTCAAATATAAACTACACAGAAGCATTGTATGAAACTTCTTTGTGTTCTGTGCATTCAACTAACAGAGTTGAACCTTACTTTTGATTGAGACGTTCTGAAACACTCTTTCTGTAGAAACTGCAATGGGACATTCTGAGTGCTAAGAGGCCTATAATGGGAAAAACAATGTCTACAAATAAAAACTACACAGAAGTATTCTGTGAAACTTCTTTCTGTTCTGTTCATTCAACTAAAGGAGTTGTACCTTAATTTTGATTGAGCCATTCTGTAACACTCTTTCTGTAGAAAATGCAAGTGGAGATTCGGAGCGCTAAGAGGTTAATAGTGGAAAAAGGAATGTCTTCAAATATAAACTACACAGAATCTTTCTGTGAAACTTCTTTCTGATCTGTGCATTCAGCTAACAGAGTTAAACCATACTTTTGATTGAGCAGATCTGAACACTCTTTCTGTAGAAAATTCAACAGGACATTTGGAGCGCTAAGAGGGTAGTAGAGGAAAAAGGAATATATTCAAATATAAACTACACAGAAGCATTCTGTGAAACGTCTATCTGATCTGAGCATTCAGCTAACAGAGTTAAACCATACTTTTGATTGAGCAGTTTTGAAAAACTCTGTCTGTACAAAATGCAACTGGACATTCGTAGCGCTAAGTGGGTAATAGTGGAAAAAAGAATATGTTCAAATATAAACTACACAGAAGCATTGTATGAAACTTCTTTCTGTTCTGTGCATTCAACTAACAGAGTTGAACCTTACTTTTGATTGAGCCTTTCTGAAACACTCTTTCTGTAGAAACTGCAATTGGACATTCTGAGCGCTAAGAGGCCTATATTGGGAAAAATAATATCTTCAAATAAAAACTACACAGAAGCATTGTGTGAAACTTATTTCTGATATGTGCATTCAGCTAACAGAGTTAAACCATACTTTTGATTGTGCAGTTCCGAACACTCTTTCCGTAGAAAAGGCAAGTGGACATTCGGAGCGCTAAGAGGGTAATAGTGGAAAAAGGAATATATTCAAAAGAAACTACACAGTAGCATTCTGTGAAACTTCTTTGTGTTCTGTGCATTCAACTAACAGAGTTGAACCTTACTTTTGATTGAGCCGTTCTGAAACACTCTTTCTGTAGAAACTGCAATTGGACAAGCTAAGCGCTAAGAGGCCTACATTGGGAAAAAGACTATCTTCAAATAAAAACTACACAGATGCATTCTGTGAAACTTATTTCTGATCTGTAAATTCAGTTAACAGAGCTAAACCATATTTTTGATTGAGCAGTAATGAAACACTCTTTTTGTAGAAAATTCAAGTGGACATTCGGAGCGCTAAGATTGTAATAGAGGAAAAAGAAATATCTCCAATTAAAAACTACACAGAAGCATTCTCTGAAACACCTTTCTATTCTCCGCATTCAACTAACAGAGTTGAGCCTTACATTTGAAGGAGCAGTTCTGAAACACTCTTTGTGTAGAAACTGCCAGTGGATATTCGGAGCGCTAAGTGGGTAATAGTCCAAAAAGGAGTATCTTCAACTAAATACTACACAGAAGCATTCTGTGAAACTTCTTTCTGTTCTGTGCATTCAACTAAGAGAGTTGAACCTTATATTTGATTGAGCCGTTCTGAAACACTCTTTCTGTAGAAACTGCAATTGGACATTCTGAGCGCTAAGGGGCCTATATTGGGAAAAATAATATCTTCAAATAAAAACTACACAGAAGCATTGTTTGAAACTTATTTCTGATATATGCATGCAGCTAACAGAGTTAAACCATACTTTTGATTGCGCAGTTCAGAACACTCTTTCTGTAGAAAATGCAAGTGGACATTCGGAGCGCTAAGAGGGTAATAGTGGAAAAAGGAATATATTCAAATATAAACTACACAGAAGCATTCTGTGAAACTTCTTTCTGTTCTGTGCATTCAACTACCAGGGTTGAACGTTACTTTTGATTGAGCCGTTCTGAAACACTCTTTCTGTAGAAACTGCAATAGGACATTCTGAGCGCTAAGAGGCCTATATTGGGAAAAAGAATATCTACAAATAAAAACTACACAGAAGCATTCTGTGAAACTTCTTTCTGTTCAGTTCATTCAACAAAAAGAGTTGAACCGTAGTTTTGATTGAGCCATTCTGAAACACTCTTTCTGTAGAAAATGCAAGTGGAGATTCGGAGCGCTAAGAGGGTAATAGTGGAAAAAGGAATGTCTTCAAATATAAACTACACAGAATCATTCTATGAAACTTCTTTCTGATATGTGCATTCAGCTAACAGAGTTAAACCATACTTTTGATTGAGCAGATCGGAACACTCTTTCTGTAGAAAATGCAACTGCACATTTGGAGCGCTAAGAGGGTAGTAGTGGAAAAAGGAATATATTCAAATATAAACTAAACAGAAGCATTCTGTGAAACTTCTTTCTGATCTGAGCATTCAGCTAACAGAGTTAAACCATACTTCGATTGAGCAGTTTTGAAACACTCTGTCTGTAGAAAATGCAACTGGACATTCTTAGCGCTAAGTGGGTAATAGTGGAAAAAAGAATATGTTCAAATATAAACTACACAGGAGCATTGTATGAAACTACTTTCTCTTCTGTGCATTCAACTAACAGTGTTGAACCTTACTTTTGACTGACCCGTTCTGAAACACTCTTTCTGTAGAAACTGCAATTGGACATTCTGAGCGCTAAGAGACCTATATTGGGAAAAATAATGTCTACAAATAAAAACTACACAGAAGTATTCTGTGAAACTTCTTTCTGTTCTGTTCATTCAACTAAAAGAGTTGAACCTTAGTTTTGATTGAGCCGTTCTGAAACACTCTTTCTGTAGAAAATGCAAGTGGAGATTCGGAGCGCTAAGAGGGTAATAGTGGAAAAAGGAATGTCTTCAAATATAAACTTCACAGAATCATTCTATGAAACTTCTTTCTGATCTGTGCATTCAGCTAACAGAGTTAAACCATACTTTTGATTGAGCAGATCTGAACACTCTTTCTGTAGAAAATGCAACTGGACATTTGGAGCACTAAGAGGTTAGTAGTGGATGAAGGAATATATTCAAATATAAACTACACAGAAGCATTCTGTGAAACTTCTTTCTGATCTGAGCATTCAGCTAACAGAGTTAAACCATACTTAGATTGAGCAGTTTTGAAACACTCTGTCTGTAGAAAATGCAACTGGACATTCGTAGCGCTAAGTGGGTAATAGTGGAAAAAAGAATATGTTCAAATATAAACTACACAGAAGCATTGTATGAAACTACTTCCTGTTCTGTGCATTCAACTAACAGAGTTGAACCTTACTTTTGACTGACCCGTTCTGAAACACTCTTTCTGTAGAAACTGCAATTGGACATTCTGAGCGCTAAGAGACCTACATTGGGAAAAATAATGTCTACAAATAAAAACTACACAGAAGTATTCTGTGAAACTTCTTTCTGTTCTGTTCATTCAAATAAAAGAGTTGAACCTTAGTTTTGATTGAGCCGTTCTGAAACACTCTTTCTGTAGAAAATGCAAGTGGAGATTCGGAGCGCTAAGAGGGTAATAGTGGAAAAAGGAATGTCTTCAAATATAAACTTCACAGATTCATTCTGTGAAACTTCTTTCTGATCTGTGCATTCAGCTAACAGAGTTAAACCATACTTTTGATTGAGCAGATCTGAACAATCTTTCT
Source organism: Symphalangus syndactylus (assembly GCF_028878055.3). NCBI lineage: Eukaryota > Metazoa > Chordata > Mammalia > Primates > Hylobatidae > Symphalangus > Symphalangus syndactylus. Next base: position 12,292,344 of record NC_072447.2, on the reverse strand, counting down.
GTAGAAAATGACACTGGACATTTGGAGCGCTTAGAGGGTAGTAGTGGAAAAAGGAATATATTCAAATACAAACTACACAGAAGCATTCTGTGAAACTTCTTTCTGATCTGAGCATTCAGCTAACAGAGTTAAACCATACTTTTGATTGAGCAGTTGTGAAACACTCTGTCTGTAGAAAATGCAACTGGACATTCGCAGCGCTAAGTGGGTAATAGTGGAAAAAAGAATATGTTCAAATATAAACTACACAGAAGCATTGTATGAAACTTCTTTCTGTTCTGTGCATTCAACTAACAGAGTTGAACCTTACTTTTGATTGAGACGTTCTGAAACACTCTTTCTGTAGAAAGTGCAATTGGACATTCTGAGCACTAAGAGGCCTATATTGGGAAAAAGAATATCTACAAATAAAAACTACACAGAAGCATTCTGTGAAACTTCTTTCTGTTCTGTGCATTCAGCAAAGAGATTTGAACCTTACATTTGATTGAGCCGTTCTGAAACACTCTTTCTGTAGAAAATGCAATTGGACATTCTGAGCGCTAAGAGGCCTACATTGGGAAAAATAATATCTTCAAATAAAAACTACACAGAAGCATTGTGTGAAACTTATTTCTGATATGTTCATTAAGCTAACAGAGTTAAACCATACTTTTGATTGCGCAGTTCTGAACACTCTTTCTGTAGAAAATGCAAGTGGACATTCGGAGCGCTAAGAGGGTAATAGTGGAAAAAGGAATATATTCAAATATAAACTACACAGAAGCATTCTGTGAAACGTCTATCTGATGTGAGCATTCAGCTAACAGAGTTAAACCATACTTTTGATTGAGCAGTTTTGAAAAACTCTGTCTGTACAAAATGCAACTGGACATTCGTAGCGCTAAGTGGGCAATAGTGGAAAAAAGAATATGTTCAAATATAAACTACACAGAAGCATTGTATGAAACTCCTTTCTGTTCTGTGCATTCAACTAACAGAGTTGAACCTTACTTTTGATTGAGCCTTTCTGAAACACTCTTTCTGTACAAACTGCAATTGGACATTCTGAGCGCTAAGAGGCCTCTATTGGGAAAAATAATATCTTCAAATAAAAACTACACAGAAGCATTGTGTGAAACTTATTTCTGATATGTTCATTAAGCTAACAGAGTTAAACCATACTTTTGATTGCGAAGTTCTGAACACTCTTTCTGTAGAAAATTCAAGTGAACATTCGGAGCGCTAAGAGGGTAATAGTGGAAAAAGGAATATATTCAAATATAAACTACACAGTAGCATTCTGTGAAAATTCTTTCTGTTCTGTGCATTCAACTAACAGAGTTGAACCTTACTTTTGATTGAGCCGTTCTGAAACACTCTTTCTGTAGAAACTGCAATTGGACATGCTAAGCGCTAAGAGGCCTACATTGGGAAAAAGAATATCTTCAAATAAAAACTACACAGATGCATTCTGTGAAACTTATTTCTGATCTGTAAATTTAGTTAACAGAGATAAAACATATTTTTGATTGAGCAGTTATGAAATACTCTTTTTGTAGAAAATGCAAGTGGAGACTCGGAGCGCTAAGAGGGTAATAGTGGAAAATGGAATGTCTTCAAATATAAACTACACAGAATCATTCGGTGAAACTTTTTTCTGGTCTGTGCATTCAGCTAACAGAGTTAAATCATACTTTTGATTGAGCAGATCTGAACACTCTTTCTGTAGAAAATGCAACTGGACATTTGGAGCGCTAAGAGCGTAGTAGTGGAAAAAGGAATATATTCAAATATAAACTACACAGAAGCATTCTGTGAAACTTATTTCTGATCTGAGCATTCAGCTAACAGAGTTAAACCATACTTTTGATTGAGCAGTTTTGAAACACTCTGTCTGTAGAAAATGCAACTGGACATTCGTAGCGCTAAGTGGGTAATAGTGGAAAAAAGAATATGTTCAAATATAAACTACGCAGAAGCATTGTATGAAACTTCTTTCTGTTCTGTGCATTCAACTAACAGAGTTGAACCTTACTTTTGATTGAGCCGTTCTGAAACACTCTTTCTGTAGAAACTGCAATTGGACATTCTGAGGGCTAGGAGGCCTATATTGGGAAAAAGAATGTCTACAAATAAAAACTACACAGAAGAATTTTGTGAAACTTCTTTCTGTTCTGTTTGTTCAACTAAAAGAGTTGAACCTTAGTTTTGATTGAGCCGTTCTGAAACACTCTTTCTGTAGAAAATGCAAGTGGAGATTCGGAGCGCTAAGAGGGTAATAGTGGAAAAAGGAATGTCTCCAAATATAAACTACACAGAATCATTCTGTGAAACTTCTTTCTGACCTGTGCATTCAGCTAACAGAGTTAAACCATACTTTTGATTGAGCAGATCTGAACACTCTTTCTGTAGAAAATGCAACTGGACATTTGGAGCGCTAAGAGAGTACTAGTGGAAAAAGTAATATATTCAAATATAAACTACACAGAAGCATTCTGTGAAACTTCTTTCTGATCTGAGCATTCAGCTAACAGAGTTAAACCATACTTTTGATTGAGCAGTTTTGAAACACTCTGTCTGTAGAAAATGCAAATGGACATTAGTAGCACTAAGTGGCTAATAGTGGAAAAAAGAATATGTTCAAATATAAACTACACAGAAGCATTGTATGAAACTTCTTTCTGTTCTGTGCATTCAACTAACAGAGTTGAACCTTACTGTTGATTGAGCCTTTCTGAAACACTCTTTCTGTAGAAACTGCAATTGGACATTCTGAGCGCTAAGAGGCCTCTATTGGGAAAAATAATATCTTCAAATAAAAACTACACAGAAGCATTGTGTGAAACTTATTTCTGATATGTTCATTAAGCTAACAGAGTTAAACCATACTTTTGATTGCGCAGTTCTGAACACTCTTTCTGTAGAAAATGCAAGTGGACATTCGGAGCGCTAAGAGGGTAATAGTGGAAAAAGGAATATATTCAAATATAAACTACACAGTAGCATTCTGTGAAAATTCTTTCTGTTCTGTGCATTCAACTAACAGAGTTGAACCTTACTTTTGATTCAGCCGTTCTGAAACACTCTTTCTGTAGAAACTGCAATTGGACATGCTAAGCGCTAAGAGGCCTACATTGGGAAAAAGAATATCTTCAAATAAAAACTACACAGATGCATTCTGTGAAACTTATTTCTGATCTGTAAATTCAGTTAACAGAGATAAAGCATATTTTTGATTGAGCAGTTATGAAACACTCTTTTTGCAGAAAATGCAAGTGGAGATTCGGAGCGCTAAGAGGGTAATAGTGGAAAAAGGAATGTCTTCAAATATAAACTACACAGAATCATTCGGTGAAACTACTTTCTGATCTGTGCATTCAGCTAACAGAGTTAAAGCATACCTTTGATTGAGCAGATCTGAACACTCTTTCTGTAGAAAATGCTACTGGACATTTGGAGTGCTAAGAGCTTAGTAGTTTAAAAAGGAATATATTCAAATATAAACTACACAGAAGCATTCTGTGAAACTTCTTTCTGATCTGAGCATTCAGCTAACAGAGTTAAACCATACTTTTGATTGAGCAGTTTTGAAACACTCTGTCTGCAGAAAATGCAACTGGACATTTGGAGCGCTAAGTGGGTAATAGTGGAAAAAAGAATATGTTCAAATATAAACTACACAGAAGCATTGTATGAAACTTCTTTCTGTTCTGTGCATTCAATTAACAGAGTTGAACCTTACTTTTGATTGAGCCGTTCTGAAACACTCTTTCTGTAGAAAGTGCAATTGGACATTCTGAGCACTAAGAGGCCTATATTGGGAAAAAGAATATCTACAAATAAAAACTACACAGAAGCATTCTGTGAAACTTCTTTCTGTTCTGTGCATTCAACTAAGAGAGTTGAACCTTACATTTGATTGAGCCGTTCTGAAACACTCTTTCTGTAGAAAATGCAATTGGACATTCTGAGCGCTAAGAGGCCTACATTGGGAAAAATAATATCTTCAAATAAAAACTACACAGAAGCATTGTGTGAAACTTATTTCTGATATGTTCATTAAGCTAACAGAGTTAAACCATACTTTTGATTGCACAGTTCTGAACACTCTTTCTGTAGAAAATGCAAGTGGACATTCGGAGCGCTAAGAGGGTAATAGTGGAAAAAGGAATATATTCAAATATAAACTACACAGTAGCATTCTGTGAAAATTTTTTCTCTTCTGTGCATTCAACTAACAGAGTTGAACCTTACTTTTGATTGAGCCGTTCTGAAACACTCTTTCTGTAGAAACTGCAATTGGACATTCTGAGCGCTAAGAGGCCTATATTGGGAAAAAGAATATCTACAAATAAAAACTACACAGAAGAATTGTGTGAAACTTCTTTCTGTTCTGTTTGTTCAACTAAAAGAGTTGAACCTTTGTTTTGATTGAGCCGTTCTGAAACACTCTTTCTGTAGAAAATGCAAGTGGAGATTCGGAGCGCTAAGAGGGTAATAGTGGAAAAAGGAATGTCTCCAAATATAAACTACACAGAATCATTCTGTGAAACTTCTTTCTGATCTGTGCATTCAGCTAACAGAGTTAAACCATACTTTTGATTGAGCAGTTCTGAACACTCTTTCTGTAGAAAATGCAAGTGGACATTCGGAGCGCTAAGAGGGTAATAGTGGAAAAAGGAATATATTCAAATATAAACTACACATTAGCATTCTGTGAAAATTCTTTCTGTTCTGTGCATTCAACTAACAGAGTTGAACCTTACTTTTGATTGAGCCGTTGTGAAACACTCTTTCTGTAGAAACTGCAATTGGACATGCTAAGCGCTAACATGCCTACATTGGGAAAAAGAATATCTTCAAATAAAAACTACACAGATGCATTCTGTGAAACTTATTTCAGATCTGAAAATTCAGTTAACAGAGATAAAGCATATTTTTGATTGAGCAGTTATGAAACACTCTTTTTGTAGAAAATGCAAGTGGAGATTCGGAGCGCTAAGAGGGTAATAGTGGAAAAAGGAATGTCTTCAAATATAAACTACACAGAATCATTCGGTGAAACTTCTTTCTGACCTGTGCATTCAGCTAACAGAGTTAAACCATACTTTTGATTGAGCAGATCTGAACACTCTTTCTGTAGAAAATGCAACTGGACATTTGGAGCGCTAAGAGCGTAGTAGTGGAAAAAGGAATATATTCAAATATAAACTACAAAGAAGCATTCTGTGAAACTTCTTTCTGATCTGAGCATTCAGCTAACAGATTTAAACCATAGTTTTGATTGAGCAGTTTTGAAACACTCTGTCTGTAGAAAATGCAACTGGACATTCGTAGCGCTAAGTGGGTAATAGTGGAAAAAAGAATATGTTCAAATATAAACTGCACAGAAGCATTGAATGAAACTTCTTTCTGTTCTGTGCATTCAACTAACAGAGTTGAACTTTACTTTTGATTGAGCCGTTCTGAAACACTCTTTCTGTAGAAACTGCAATTGGACATTCTGAGCGCTAGGAGGCCTATATTGGGAAAAAGAATGTCTACAAATAAAAACTACAGAGAAGAATTGTGTGAAACATCTTTCTGTTCTGTTTGTTCAACTAAAAGAGTTGAACCTTAGTTTTGATTGAGCCGTTCTGAGACACTCTGTAGAAAATGCAAGTGGACATTCGGAGCGCTAAGAGGGTAATAGTGGAAAAAGGAATGTCTCCAAATATAAACTACACAGAATCATTCTGTGAAACTTCTTTCTTATCTGTGCATTCAGCTAACAGAGTTAAAACATACTTTTGATAGAGCAGATCTGAACACTCTTTCTGTAGAAAATGCAACTGGACATTTGGAGCGCTAAGAGAGTAGTAGTGGAAAAAGGAATATATTCAAATATAAACTACACAGAAGCATTCTGTGAAACTTCTTTCTGATCTGAGCATTCAGCTAACAGAGTTAAACCATACTTTTGATTGAGCAGTTTTGAAACACTCTGTCTGTAGAAAATTCAACTGGACATTCGTAGCGCTAAGTGGGTAAGAGTGGAAAAAAGAATATGTTCAAATATAAACTACACAGAAGCATTGTATGAAACTTCTTTCTGTTCTGTGCATTCAATTAACAGAGTTGAACTTTACTTTTGATTGAGCCTTTCTGAAACACTCTTTCTGTAGAAACTGCAATTGGACATTCTGAGGGCTAAGAGGCTTATATTGGGAAAAATAATATCTTCAAATAAAAACTACACAGAAGCATTGTGTGAAACTTATTTCTGATATGTTCAGTAAGCTAAGAGAGTTAAACCATACTTTTGATTGCGCAGTTCTGAACACTCTTTCTGTAGAAAATGAAAGTGGACATTCGGAGCGCTAAGAGGGTAATAGTGGAAAAAGGAATATATTCAAATATAAACTACACAGTAGCATTCTGTGAAAATTCTTTCTGTTCTGTGCATTCAACTAACAGAGTTGAACCTTACTTTTGATTCAGCCGTTCTGAAACACTCTTTCTGTAGAAACTGCAGTTGGACATGCTAAGCGCTAAGAGGCCTACATTGGGAAAAAGTATATCTTCAAATAAAAACTACACAGATGCATTCTGTGAAACTTATTTCTGATCTGTAAATTCAGTTAACAGAGATAAAACATATTTTTGATTGAGCAGTTATGAAACACTCTTTTTGCAGAAAATGCAAGTGGAGATTCGGAGCGCTAAGGGGGTAATAGTGGAAAAAGGAGTGTCTTCAAATATAAACTACACAGAATCATTCGGTGAAACTTCTTTCTGATCTGTGCATTCAGCTAACAGAGTTAAACCATACTTTTGATTGAGCAGATCTGAACACTCTTTCTGTAGAAAATGCAACTGGACATTTGGAGCGCTAAGAGCGTAGTAGTGGAAAAAGGAATATATTCAAATATAAACTACACAGAAGCATTCTGTGAAACTTCTTTCTGATCTGAGCATTCAGCTAACAGAGTTAAACCATACTTTTGATTGAGCAGTTTTGAAACACTCTGTCTGTAGAAAATGCAACTGGACATTCGTAGCGCTAAGTGGGTAATAGTGGAAAAAAGAATATGTTCAAATATAAACTACACAGAAGCATTGTATGAAACTTCTTTCTGTTCTGTGCATTCAACTAACAGAGTTGAACCTTACTTTTGATTGAGCCGTTCTGAAACACTCTTTCTGTAGAAACTGCAATTGGACATTCTGAGCGCTAGGAGGCCTATATTGGGAAAAAGAATGTCTACAAATAAAAACTACAGAGAAGAATTGTGTGAAACTTCTTTCTGTTCTGTTTGTTCAACTAAAAGAGTTGAAACTTAGTTTTGATTGAGCCGTTCTGAGAAACTCTTTCTGTAGAAAATGCAAGTGGAGATTCGGAGCGCTAAGAGGGTAATAGTGGAAAAAGGAATGTCTCCAAATATAAACTACACAGAATCATTCTGTGAAACTTTTTTCTGATCTGTGCATTCAGCTAACAGAGTTAAACCATACTTTTGATAGAGCAGATCTGAACACTCTTTCTGTAGAAAATGCAACTGGACATTTGGAGCGCTAAGAGAGTAGTAGTGGAAAAAGGAATATATTCAAATAAAAACTACACAGAAGCATTCTGTGAAACTTCTTTCTGATCTGAGCATTCAGCTAACAGAGTTAAACCATACTTTTGATTGAGCAGTTTTGAAACACTCTGTCTGTAGTAAATGCAACTGGACATTCGTAGTGCTAAGTGGGTAATAGTGGAAAAAAGAATATGTTCAAATATAAACTACACAGAAGCATTGTATGAAACTTCATTCTGTTCTGTGCATTCAACTACAAGAGTTGAACCTTACTTTTGATTGAGCCTTTCTGAAACACTCTTTCTGTAGAAAGTGCAATTGGACATTCTGAGCACTAAGAGGCCTATATTGGGAAAAAGAATATCTACAAATAAAAACTACACAGAAGCATTCTGTGAAACTTCTTTCTGTTCTGTGCATTCAACTAAGAGAGTTGAACCTTACTTTTGATTGAGCCGTTCTGAAACACTCTTTCTGTAGAAACTGCAATTGGACATTCTGAGCGCTAGGAGGCCTATATTGGGAAAAAGAATGTCTACAAATAAAAACTACACAGAAGAATTGTGTGAAACTTCTTTCTGTTCTGTTTGTTCAACTAAAAGAGATGAACCTTAGTTTTGATTGAGCCGTTCTGAAACACTCTTTCTGTAGAAAATGCAAGTGGAGATTCGGAGCGCTAAGAGGGTAATAGTGGAAAAAGGAATGTCTCCCAATATAAACTACACAGAATTATTCTGTGAAACTTCTTTCTGATCTGTGCATTCAGCTAACAGTGTTAAACCATACTTTTGATTGAGCAGATCTGAACACTCTTTCTGTAGATAATGCAACTGGACATTTGGAGCGCTAAGAGAGTAGTAGTGGAAAAAGGAATATATTCAAATATAAACTACACAGAAGCATTCTGTGAAACTTCTTTCTGATCTGAGCATTCAGCTAACAGAGTTAAACCATACTTTTGATTGAGCAGTTTTGAAACACTCTGTCTGTAGAAAATGCAACTGGACATTCGTAGCGCTAAGTGGGTAATAGTGGAAAAAATAATATGTTCAAATATAAACTACACAGAAGCATTGTATGAAACTTCTTTCTGTTCTGTGCATTCAACTAACAGAGTTGAACCTTACTTTTGATTGAGCCTTTCTGAAACACTCTTTCTGTAGAAACTGCAATTGGACATTCTGAGCGCGAAGAGGCCTCCATTGGGAAAAATAATATCTTCAAATAAAAACTACACAGAAGCATTGTGTGAAACTTATTTCTGATATGTTCATTAAGCTAACAGAGGTAAACCATACTTTTGATTGCGCAGTTCTGAACACTCTTTCTGTAGAAAATGCAAGTGGACATTCGGAGCGCTAAGAGGGTAATAGTGGAAAAAGGAATATATTCAAATATAAACTACACAGTAGCATTCTGTGAAAATTCTTTCTGTTCTGTGCATTCAACTAACAGAGTTGAACCTTACTTTTGATTGAGCCGTTCTGAAACACTCTTTCTGTAGAAACTGCAATTGGACATGCTAAGCGCTAAGAGGCCTACATTGGGAAAAAGAATATCTTCAAATAAAAACTACACAGATGCATTCTGTGAAACTTATTTCTGATCTGTAAATTCAGTTAACAGAGATAAAACATATTTTTGATTGAGCAGTTATGAAACACTCTTTTTGTAGAAAATGCAAGTGGAGATTCGGAGCGCTAAGAGGATAATAGTGGAAAAAGGAATGTCTTCAAATATAAACTACACAGAATCATTCGGTGAAACTTCTTTCTGATCTGTGCATTCAGCTAACAGAGTTAAACCATACTTTTGATTGAGCAGATCTGAACACTCTTTCTGTAGAAAATGCAACTGGACATTTGGAGCGCTAAGAGCGTAGTAGTGGAAAAAGGAATATATTCAAATATAAACTACACAGAAGCATTCTGTGAAACTTCTTTCTGATCTGAGCATTCAGGTAACAGAGTTAAACCATACTTTTGATTGAGCAGTTTTGAAACACTCTGTCTGTAGAAAATGCAACTGGACATTCGTAGCGCTAAGTGGGTAATAGTGGAAAAAAGAATATGTTCAAATATAAACTACACAGAAGCATTGTATGAAACTTCTTTCTGTTCTGTGCATTCAACTAACAGAGTTGAACCTTACTTTTGATTGAGCCGTTCTGAAACACTCTTTCTGTGGAAACTGCAATTGGACATTCTGAGCGCTGGGAGGCCTATATTGGGAAAAAGAATGTCTACAAATAAAAACTACAGAGAAGAATTGTGTGAAACTTCTTTCTGTTCTGTTTGTTCAACTAAAAGATTTGAACCTTAGTTTTGATTGAGCTGTTCTGAAACACCCTTTCTGTAGAAAATGCAAGTGGAGATTCGGAGCGCTAAGAGGGTAATAGTGGAAAAAGGAATGTCTCCAAATATAAACTACACAGAATTATTCTGTGAAACTTCTTTCTGATCTGTGCATTCAGCTAACAGAGTTAAACCATACTTTTGATTGAGCAGATCTGAACACTCTTTCTGTAGAAAATGCAACTGGACATTTGGAGCGCTAAGAGAGTAGTAGTGGAAAAAGGAATATATTCAAATATAAACTACACAGAAGCATTCTGTGAAACTTCTTTCTGATCTGAGCATTCAGCTAACAGAGTTAAACCATACTTTTGATTGAGCAGTTTTGAAACACTCTGTCTGTAGAAAATGCAACTGGACATTCATAGCGCTAAGTGGGTAATAGTGGAAAAAAGAATACGTTCAAATATAAACTACACAGAAGCATTGTATGAAACTTCTTTCTGTTCTGTGCATTCAACTAACAGAGTTGAACCTTACTTTTGAATGAGCCTTTCTGAAACACTCTTTCTGTAGAAACTGCAATTGGACATTCTGAGCGCTAAGAGGCCTATATTGGGAAAAATAATATCTTCAAATAAAAACTACACAGAATCATTGTGTGAAACTTATTTCTGATATGTTCATTAAGCTAACAGAGTTAAACCATACTTTTGATTGCACAGTTCTGAACACTCTTTCTGTAGAAAATGCAAGTGGACATTCGGAGCGCTAAGAGGGTAATAGTGGAAAAAGGAATATATTCAAATATAAACTACACAGTAGCATTCTGTGAAAATTCTTTCTGTTCTGTGCATTCAACTAACAGAGGTGAACCTTACTTTTGATTGAGCCGTTCTGAAACACTCTTTTTGTAGAAACTGCAATTGGACACGCTAAGCGCTAAGAGGCCTACATTGGGAAAAAGAATATCTTCAAATAAAAACTACACAGATGCATTCTGTGAAACTTATTTCTGATCTGTAAATTCAGTTAACAGATATAAAACATATTTTTGATTGAGCAGTTATGAAACACTCTTTTTGTAGAAAATGCAAGTGTAGATTCTGAGCGCTAAGAGGGTAATAGTGGAAAAAGGAAGGTCTTCAAATATAAACTACACAGAATCATTCGGTGAAACTTCTTTCTGATCTGTGCATTCAGCTAACAGAGTTAAACCATACTTTTGATTGAGCAGATCAGAACACTCTTTCTGTAGAAAATGCAACTGGACATTTGGAGCGCTAAGAGCGTAGTAGTGGATAAAGGAATATATTCAAATATAAACAACACAGAAGCATTCTTTGAAACTTCTTTCTGATCTGAGCATTCAGCTAACAGAGTTAAACCATACTTTTGATTGAGCAGTTTGAAACACTCTGTCTGTAGAAAATGCAACTGGACATTCGTAGCGCTAAGTGGGTATAGTGGAAAAAAGAATATGTTCAAATATAAACTACACAGAAGCATTGTATGAATCTTCTTTCTGTTCTGTGCATTCAACTAACAGAGTTGAACCTTACTTTTGATTGAGCCGTTCTGAAACACTCTATCTGTAGAAACGGCAATTGGACATTCTGAGCGCTAAGAGGCCTATATTGGGAAAAAGAATGTGTACAAATAAAAACTACACAGAAGAATTGTGTGAAACTTCTTTCTGTTCTGTTTGTTCAACTAAAAGAGTTGAACCTTAGTTTTGATTGAGCCGTTCTGAAACACTCTTTCTGTAGAAAATGCAAGTGGAGATTCGGAGCGCTAACAGGGTAACAGTGGAAAAAGGAATGTCTCCAAATATAAACTACACAGAATCATTCTGTGAAACTTCTTTCTGATCTGTGCATTCAGCTAACAGAGTTAAACCATACTTTTGATTCAGCAGATCTGAACACTCTTTCTGTAGAAAATGCAAGTGGACATTTGGAGCGCTAAGAGAGTAGTAGTGGAAAAAGGAATATATTCAAATATAAACTTCACAGGAGCATTCTGTGAAACTTCTTTCTGATCTGAGCATTCAGCTAACAGAGTTAAACCATACTTTTGATTGAGCAGTTTTGTAACACTCTGTCTGTAGAAAATGCAACTGGACATTCGTAGCGCTAAGTGGGTAATAGTGGAGAAAAGAATATGTTCAAATATAAACTACACAGAAGCATTGTATGAAACTCCTTTCTGTTCTGTGCATTCAACTAACAGAGTTGAACCTTACTTTTGATTTAGCCTTTCTGAAACACTCTTTCTGTAGAAACTGCAATTGGACATTCTGAGCGCTAAGAGGCCTCTATTGGGAAAAATAATATCTTCAAATAAAAACTACACAGAAGCATTGTGTGAAACTTATTTCTGATATGTTCATTAAGCTAACAGAGTTAAACCATACTTTTGATTGCGCAGTTCTGAACACTATTTCTGTAGAAAATGCAAGTGGACATTCGGAGCGCTAAGAGGGTAATAGTGGAAAAAGGAATATATTCAAATATAAACTACACAGTAGCATTCTGTGAACACTCTTTCTGTTCTGTGCATTCAGCTAACAGAGTTGAACCTTACTTTTGATTGAGCCGTTCTGAAACACTTTTTCTGTATAAACTGCAATTGGACATGCTAAGCGCTAAGAGGCCTACATTGGGAAAAAATATATCTTCAAATAAAAACTACACAGATGCATTCTGTGAAACTTATTTCTGATCTGTAAATTCAGTTAACAGAGATAAAACATATTTTTGATTGAGTAGTTATGAAACACACTTTTTGTAGGAAATGCAAGTGGAGATTCGGAGCGCTAAGAGGGTAATAGTGGAAAAAGGAATGTCTTCAAATATAAACTACACAGAATCATTCTGTGAAACTTCTTTCTGATCTGTGCATTCAGCTAACAGAGTTAAACCATACTTTTGATTGAGCAGATCTGAACACTCTTTCTGTAGAAAATGCAACTGGACATTTGGAGCGCTAAGAGAGTAGTAGTGGAAAAAGGAATATATTCAAATATAAACTACACAGAAGCATTCTGTGAAACTTCTTTCGGATCTGAGCATTCAGCTAACAGAGTTAAACCATACTTTTGATTGAGCAGTTTTGAAACACTCTGTCTGTAGAAAATGCAACTGGACATTCGTAGCGCTAAGTGGGTAATAGTGGAGAAAAGAATATGTTCAAATATAAACTACACAGAAGCATTGTATGAAACTACTTTCGGTTCTGTGCATTCAACTAACAGAGTTGAACCTTACTTTTGATTGAGCCTTTCTGAAACACTCTTTCTGTAGAAACTGCAATTGGACATTCTGAGCGCTAAGAGGCCTCTATTAGGAAAAATAATATCTTCAAATAAAAACTACACAGAAGCATTGTGTGAAACTTATTTCTGATATGTTCATTAAGCTAACAGAGTTAAACCATACTTTTGATTGCGCAGTTCTGAACACTCTTTTTGTAGAAAATGCAAGTGGATATTCGGAGCGCTAAGAGGGTAATTGTGGAAAAAGGAATATCTTCAAATATAAACTACACAGAATCATTCGGTGAAACTTCTTTCTGATCTGTGCATTCAGCTAACAGAATTAAACCATACTTTTGATTGAGCAGATCTGAACACTCTTTCTGTAGAAAATGCAACTGGACATTTGGAGCGCTAAGAGCGTAGTAGTGGAAAAAGGAATATATTCAAATATAAACTACACAGAAGCATTCAGTGAAACTTCTTTCTGATCTGAGCATTCAGCAAACAGAGTTAAACCATACTTTTGATTGAGCAGTTTTGAAACACTCTGTCTGTAGAAAATGCAACTGTACATTCGTAGCGCTAAGTGGGTAATAGTGTAAAAAAGAATATGTTCAAATATAAACTACACAGAAGCATTCTGTGAAACTTCTTGCTGTTCTGTGCATTCAACTAACAGAGTTGAACCTTACTTTTGATTGAGCCGTTCTGAAACACTCTTTCTGTAGAAACTGCAATTGGACATTCTGAGCGCTAAGAGGCCTATATTGGGAAAAAGAATGTCTACAAATAAAAACTACACAGAAGAATTGTGTGAAACTTCTTTCTGTTCGGTTTTTTCAACTAAAGGAGTTGAACCTTAGTTTTGATTGAGCCGTTCTGAAACACTCTTTCTGTAGAAAATGCAAGTGGAGATTCGGAGCGCTAAGAGTTTAATAGTGGAAAAAGGAATGTCTCCAAATATAAACTACACAGAATCATTCTGTGAAACATATTTCTGATCTGTGCATTCAGCTAACAGAGTTAAACCATACTTTTGATTCAGCAGATCTGAACACTCTTTCTGTAGAAAATGCAACTGGACATTTGGAGCGCTAAGAGAGTAGTAGTGGAAAAAGGAATATATTCAAATATAAACTACACAGAAGCATTCTGTGAAACTTCTTTCTGATCTGAGCATTCAGCTAATAGAGTTAAACCATACTTTTGATTGAGCAGTTTTGAAACAATCTGTCTGTAGAAAATGCAACTGGACATTCGTAGCGCTAAGTGGGTAATAGTGGAGAAAAGAATATGTTCAAATATAAACTACACAGAAGCATTGTATGAAACTTCTTTCTGTTCTGTGCATTCAACTAACAGAGTTGAACCTTACTTTTGATTGAGCCTTTCTGAAACCCTCTTTCTGTAGAAACTGCAATTGGACATTCTGAGCGCTAAGAGGTCTCTATTGGGGAAAATAATATCTTCAAATAAAAACTACACAGAAGCATTGTGTGAAACTTATTTCTGATATGTTCATTAAGCTAACAGAGTTAAAACATACTTTTGATTGCGCAGTTCTGAACACTCTTTCTGTAGGAAATGCAAGTGGACATTCGGAGCGCTAAGAGGGTAATAGTGGAAAAAGGAATATATTCAAATATAAACTACACAGTAGCATTCTGTGAAAACTCTTACTGTTCTGTGCATTCAGCTAACAGATTTGAACCTTACTTTTGATTGAGCCGTTCTGAAACACTCTTTCTGTAGAAACTGCAATTGGACATGCTAAGCGCTAAGAGGCCTACATTGGGAAAAAAATATCTTCAAATAAAAACTACACAGATGCATTCTGTGAAACTTATTTCTGATCCGTAAATTCAGTTAACAGAGATAAAACATATTTTTGATTGAGCAGTTATGAAACACTCTTTTTGTAGAAAATGCAAGTGGAGACTCGGAGCGCTAAGAGGGTAATAGTGGAAAAATGAATGTCTTCAAATATAAACTACACAGAATCATTCGGTGAAACTTCTTTCTGATCTGTGCATTCAGCTAACAGAGTTAAACCATACTTTTGATTGCGCAGATCTGAACACTCTTTCTGTAGAAAATGCAACTGGACATTTGGAGCGCTAAGAGAGTAGTAGTGGAAAAAGGAATATATTCAAATATAAACTACACAGAAGCATTCTGTGAAACTTCTTTCTGATCTGAGCATTCAGCTAACAGAGTTAAACCATACTTTTGATTGAGCAGTTTTGAAACACTCTGTCTGTAGAAAATGCAACTGGACATTCGTAGCGCTAAGTGGGTAATAGTGGAGAAAAGAATACGTTCAAATATAAACTACACAGAAGCATTGTATGAAACTACTTTCGGTTCTGTGCATTCAACTAACAGAGTTGAACCTTACTTTTGATTGAGCCTTTCTGAAACACTCTTTCTGTAGAAACTGCAATTGGACATTCTGAGCGCTAAGAGGCCTCTATTAGGAAAAATAATATCTTCAAATAAAAACTACACAGAAGCATTGTGTGAAACTTATTTCTGATATGTTCATTAAGCTAACAGAGTTAAACCATACTTTTGATTGCGCAGTTCTGAACACTCTTTTTGTAGAAAATGCAAGTGGACATTCGGAGCGCTAAGAGGGTAATTGTGGAAAAAGGAATATCTTCAAATATAAACTACACAGAATCATTCGGTGAAACTTCTTTCTGATCTGTGCATTCAGCTAACAGAATTAAACCATACTTTTGATTGAGCAGATCTGAACACTCTTTCTGTAGAAAATGCAACTGGACATTTGGAGCGCTAAGAGCGTAGTAGTGGCAAAAGGAATATATTCAAATATAAACTACACAGAAGCATTCTGTGAAACTTCTTTCTGATCTGAGCATTCAGCAAACAGAGTTAAACCATACTTTTGATTGAGCAGTTTTGAAACACTCTGTCTGTAGAAAATGCAACTGGACATTCGTAGCGCTAAGTGGGTAATAGTGTAAAAAAGAATATGTTCAAATATAAACTACACAGAAGCATTCTGTGAAACTTCTTGCTGTTCTGTGCATTCAACTAACAGAGTTGAACCTTACTTTTGATTGAGCCGTTCTGAAACACTCTTTCTGTAGAAACTGCAATTGGACATTCTGAGCGCTAAGAGGCCTATATTGGGAAAAAGAATGTCTACAAATAAAAACTACACAGAAGAATTGTGTGAAACTTCTTTCTGTTCGGTTTTTTCTACTAAAAGAGTTGAACCTTAGTTTTGATTGAGCCGTTCTGAAACACTCTTTCTGTAGAAAATGCAAGTGGAGATTCGGAGCGCTAAGAGGGTAATAGTGGAAAAAGGAATGTCTCCAAATATAAACTACACAGAATCATTCTGTGAAACATATTTCTGATCTGTGCATTCAGCTAACAGAGTTAAACCATACTTTTGATTCAGCAGATCTGAACACTCTTTCTGTAGAAAATGCAACTGGACATTTGGAGCGCTAAGAGAGTAGTAGTGGAAAAAGGAATATATTCAAATATAAACTACACAGAAGCATTCTGTGAAACTTCTTTCTGATCTGAGCATTCAGCTAATAGAGTTAAACCATACTTTTGATTGAGCAGTTTTGAAACAATCTGTCTGTAGAAAATGCAACTGGACATTCGTAGCGCTAAGTGGGTAATAGTGGAGAAAAGAATATGTTCAAATATAAACTACACAGAAGCATTGTATGAAACTTCTTTCTGTTCTGTGCATTCAACTAACAGAGTTGAACCTTACTTTTGATTTAGCCTTTCTGAAACACTCTTTCTGTAGAAACTGCAATTGGACATTCTGAGCGCTAAGAGGCCTCTATTGGGAAAAATAATATCTTCAAATAAAAACTACACAGAAGCATTGTGTGAAACTTATTTCTGATATGTTCATTAAGCTAACAGAGTTAAACCATACTTTTGATTGCGCAGTTCTGAACACTATTTCTGTAGAAAATGCAAGTGGACATTCGGAGCGCTAAGAGGGTAATAGTGGAAAAAGGAATATATTCAAATATAAACTACACAGTAGCATTCTGTGAACACTCTTTCTGTTCTGTGAATTCAGCTAACAGAGTTGAACCTTACTTTTGATTGAGCCGTTCTGAAACACTTTTTCTGTATAAACTGCAATTGGACATGCTAAGCGCTAAGAGGCCTATATTGGGAAAAAGAATATCTTCAAATAAAAACTACACAGATGCATTCTGTGAAACTTATTTCTGATCTGTAAATTCAGTTAACAGAGATAAAACATATTTTTGATTGAGTAGTTATGAAACACACTTTTTGTAGGAAATGCAAGTGGAGATTCGGAGCGCTAAGAGGGTAATAGTGGAAAAAGGAATGTCTTCAAATATAAACTACACAGAATCATTCTGTGAAACTTCTTTCTGATCTGTGCATTCAGCTAACAGAGTTAAACCATACTTTTGATTGAGCAGATCTGAACACTCTTTCTGTAGAAAATGCAACTGGACATTTGGAGCGCTAAGAGAGTAGTAGTGGAAAAAGGAATATATTCAAATATAAACTACACAGAAGCATTCTGTGAAATTTCTTTCGGATCTGAGCATTCAGCTAACAGAGTTAAACCATACTTTTGATTGAGCAGTTTTGAAACACTCTGTCTGTAGAAAATGCAACTGGACATTCGTAGCGCTAAGTGGGTAATAGTGGAGAAAAGAATATGTTCAAATATAAACTACACAGAAGCATTGTATGAAACTACTTTCGGTTCTGTGCATTCAACTAACAGAGTTGAACCTTACTTTTGATTGAGCCTTTCTGAAACACTCTTTCTGTAGAAACTGCAATTGGACATTCTGAGCGCTAAGAGGCCTCTATTAGGAAAAATAATATCTTCAAATAAAAACTACACAGAAGCATTGTGTGAATCTTATTTCTGATATGTTCATTAAGCTAACAGAGTTAAACCATACTTTTGATTGCGCAGTTCTGAACACTCTTTTTGTAGAAAATGCAAGTGGACATTCGGAGCGCTAAGAGGGTAATTGTGGAAAAAGGAATATCTTCAAATATAAACTACACAGAATCATTCGGTGAAACTTCTTTCTGATCTGTGCATTCAGCTAACAGAATTAAACCATACTTTTGATTGAGCAGATCTGAACACTCTTTCTGTAGAAAATGCAACTGGACATTTGGAGCGCTAAGAGCGTAGTAGTGGAAAAAGGAATATATTCAAATATAAACTACACAGAAGCATTCTGTGAAACTTCTTTCTGATCTGAGCATTCAGCAAACAGAGTTAAACCATACTTTTGATTGAGCAGTTTTGAAACACTCTGTCTGTAGAAAATGCAACTGTACATTCGTAGCGCTAAGTGGGTAATAGTGTAAAAAAGAATATGTTCAAATATAAACTACACAGAAGCATTCTGTGAAACTTCTTGCTGTTCTGTGCATTCAACTAACAGAGTTGAACCTTACTTTTGATTGAGCCGTTCTGAAACACTCTTTCTGTAGAAACTGCAATTGGACATTCTGAGCGCTAAGAGGCCTATATTGGGAAAAAGAATGTCTACAAATAAAAACTACACAGAAGAATTGTGTGAAACTTCTTTCTGTTCGGTTTTTTCAACTAAAGGAGTTGAACCTTAGTTTTGATTGAGCCGTTCTGAAACACTCTTTCTGTAGAAAATGCAAGTGGAGATTCGGAGCGCTAAGAGGGTAATAGTGGAAAAAGGAATGTCTCCAAATATAAACTACACAGAATCATTCTGTGAAACATATTTCTGATCTGTGCATTCAGCTATCAGAGTTAAACCATACTTTTGATTCAGCAGATCTGAACACTCTTTCTGTAGAAAATGCAACTGGACATTTGGAGCGCTAAGAGAGTAGTAGTGGAAAAAGGAATATATTCAAATATAAACTACACAGAAGCATTCTGTGAAACTTCTTTCTGATCTGAGCATTCAGCTAATAGAGTTAAACCATACTTTTGATTGAGCAGTTTTGAAACAATCTGTCTGTAGAAAATGCAACTGGACATTCGTAGCGCTAAGTGGGTAATAGTGGAGAAAAGAATATGTTCAAATATAAACTACACAGAAGCATTGTATGAAACTTCTTTCTGTTCTGTGCATTCAACTAACAGAGTTGAACCTTACTTTTGATTGAGCCTTTCTGAAACCCTCTTTCTGTAGAAACTGCAATTGGACATTCTGAGCGCTAAGAGGCCTCTATTGGGGAAAATAATATCTTCAAATAAAAACTACACAGAAGCATTGTGTGAAACTTATTTCTGATATGTTCATTAAGCTAACAGAGTTAAAACATACTTTTGATTGCGCAGTTCTGAACACTCTTTCTGTAGGAAATGCAAGTGGACATTCGGAGCGCTAAGAGGGTAATAGTGGAAAAAGGAATATATTCAAATATAAACTACACAGTAGCATTCTGTGAAAACTCTTACTGTTCTGTGCATTCAGCTAACAGATTTGAACCTTACTTTTGATTGAGCCGTTCTGATACACTCTTTCTGTAGAAACTGCAATTGGACATGCTAAGCGCTAAGAGGCCTACATTGGGAAAAAAATATCTTCAAATAAAAACTACACAGATGCATTCTGTGAAACTTATTTCTGATCCGTAAATTCAGTTAACAGAGATAAAACATATTTTTGATTGAGCAGTTATGAAACACTCTTTTTGTAGAAAATGCAAGTGGAGACTCGGAGCGCTAAGAGGGTAATAGTGGAAAAATGAATGTCTTCAAATATAAACTACACAGAATCATTCGGTGAAACTTCTTTCTGATCTGTGCATTCAGCTAACAGAGTTAAACCATACTTTTGATTGCGCAGATCTGAACACTCTTTCTGTAGAAAATGCAACTGGACATTTGGAGCGCTAAGAGAGTAGTAGTGGAAAAAGGAATATATTCAAATATAAACAACACAGAAGCATTCTGTGAAACTTCTTTCTGATCTGAGCATTCAGCTAACAGAGTTAAACCATACTTTTGATTGAGCAGTTTTGAAACACTCTGTCTGTAGAAAATGCAACTGGACATTCGTAGCGCTAAGTGGGTAATAGTGGAGAAAAGAATACGTTCAAATATAAACTACACAGAAGCATTGTATGAAACTACTTTCGGTTCTGTGCATTCAACTAACAGAGTTGAACCTTACTTTTGATTGAGCCTTTCTGAAACACTCTTTCTGTAGAAACTGCAATTGGACATTCTGAGCGCTAAGAGGCCTCTATTAGGAAAAATAATATCTTCAAATAAAAACTACACAGAAGCATTGTGTGAAACTTATTTCTGATATGTTCATTAAGCTAACAGAGTTAAACCATACTTTTGATTGCGCAGTTCTGAACACTCTTTTTGTAGAAAATGCAAGTGGACATTCGGAGCGCTAAGAGGGTAATTGTGGAAAAAGGAATATCTTCAAATATAAACTACACAGAATCATTCGGTGAAACTTCTTTCTGATCTGTGCATTCAGCTAACAGAGTTAAACCATACTTTTGATTGCGCAGATCTGAACACTCTTTCTGTAGAAAATGCAACTGGACATTTGGAGCGCTAAGAGAGTAGTAGTGGAAAAAGGAATATATTCAAATATAAACTACACAGAAGCATTCTGTGAAACTTCTTTCTGATCTGAGCATTCAGCTAACAGAGTTAAACCATAGTTTTGATTGAGCAGTTTTGAAACACTCTGTCTGTAGAAAATGCAACTGGACATTCATAGCGCTAATTGGGTAATAGTGGAAAAAAGAATACGTTCAAATATAAACTACACAGAAGCATTGTATGAAACTTCTTTCTGTTCTGTGCATTCAACTAACAGAGTTGAACCTTACTTTTGATTGAGCCTTTCTGAAACACTCTTTCTGTAGAAACTGCAATTGGACATTCTGAGCGCTAAGAGGCCTATATTGGGAAAAATAATATCTTCAAATAAAAACTACACAGAATCATTGTGTGAAACTTATTTCTGATATGTTCATTAAGCTAACAGAGTTAAACCATACTTTTGATTGCGCAGTTCTGAACACTCTTTTTGTAGAAAATGCAAGTGGACATTCGGAGCGCTAAGAGGGTAATTGTGGAAAAAGGAATGTCTTCAAATATAAACTACACAGAATCATTCGGTGAAACTTCTTTCTGATCTGTGCATTCAGCTAACAGAGTTAAACCATACTTTTGATTCAGCAGATCTGAACACTCTTTCTGTAGAAAATGCAAGTGGACATTTGGAGCGCTAAGAGAGTAGTAGTGGAAAAAGGAATATATTCAAATATAAACTTCACAGAAGCATTCTGTGAAACTTCTTTCTGATCTGAGCATTCAGCTAACAGAGTTAAACCATACTTTTGATTGAGCAGTTTTGAAACACTCTGTGTGTAGAAAATGCAACTGGACATTCGTAGCGCTAAGTGGGTAATAGTGGAGAAAATAATATGTTCAAATATAAACTACACAGAAGCATTGTATGAAACTTCTTTCTGTTCTGTGCATTCAACTAACAGAGTTGAACCTTACTTTTGATTGAGCCTTTCTGAAACACTCTTTCTGTAGAAACTGCAATTGGACATTCTGAGCGCTAAGAGGCCTCTATTGGGAAAAATAATATCTTCAAATAAAAACTACACAGAAGCATTGTGTGAAACTTATTTCTGATATGTTCATTAAGCTAACAGAGTTAAACCATACTTTTGATTGCGCAGTTCTGAACACTCTTTCTGTAGAAAATGCAAGTGGACATTCAGAGCGCTAAGAGGGTAATAGTGGAAAAAGGAATATATTCAAATATAAACTACACAGTAGCATTCTGTGAAAACTCTTACTGTTCTGTGCATTCAGCTAACAGAGTTGAACCTTACTTTTGATTGAGCCGTTCTGAAACACTCTTTCTGTAGAAACTGCAATTGGACATGCTAAGCGCTAAGAGGCCTACATTGGGAAAAAGAATATCTTCAAATAAAAACTACACAGATGCATTCTGTGAAACTTATTTCTGATCTGTAAATTCAGTTAACAGAGATAAAACATATTTTTGATTGAGCAGTAATGAAACACTCTTTTGGTAGAAAATGCAAGTGGAGATTCGGAGCGCTAAGAGGGTAATAGTGGAAAAAGGAATGTCTTCAAATATAAACTACACAGAATAATTCGGTGAAACATCTTTCTGATCTGTGCATTCAGCTAACAGAGTTAAACCATACTTTTGATTGAGCAGATCTGAACACTCTTTCTGTAGAAAATGCAACTGGACATTTGGAGCGCTAAGAGCGTAGTAGTGGAAAAAGGAATATATTCAAATATAAACTACACCGAAGCATTCTGTGAAACTTCTTTCTGATCTGAGCATTCAGCTAACAGAGTTAAACCATACTTTTGATTGAGCAATTTTGAAACACTCTGTCTGTAGAAAATGCAACTGGACATTCGTAGCGCTAAGTGGGTAATAGTGGAAAAAAGAATATGTTCAAATATAAACTACACAGAAGCATTCTGTGAAACTACTTTCTGATCTGAGCATTCAGCAAACAGAGTTAAACCATACTTTTGATTGAGCAGTTTTGAAACACTCTGTCTGTAGAAAATGCAACTGGACATTCGTAGCGGTAAGTGGGTAATAGTGTAAAAAAGAATATGTTCAAATATAAACTACACAGAAGCATTCTGTGAAACTTCTTGCTGTTCTGTGCATTCAACTAACAGAGTTGAACCTTACTTTTGATTGAGCCGTTCTGAAACACTCTTTCTGTAGAAACTGCAATTGGACATTCTGAGCACTAAGAGGCCTATATTGGGAAAAAGAATGTCTACAAATAAAAACTACACAGAAGAATTGTGTGAAACTTCTTTCTGTTCTGTTTGTTCAACTAAAAGAGTTGAACCTTAGTTTTGATTGAGCCGTTCTGAAACACCCTTTCTGTAGAAAATGCAAGTGGAGATTCGGAGCGCTAAGAGGGTAATAGTGGAAAAAGGAATGTCTCCAAATATAAACTACACCGAATCATTCTGTGAAACATATTTCTGATCTGTGCATTCAGCTAACAGAGTTAAACCATACTTTTGATTCAGCAGATCTGAACACTCTTTCTGTAGAAAGTGCAACTGGACATTTGGAGCGCTAAGAGAGTAGTAGTGGAAAAAGGAATATATTCAAATATAAACTACACAGAAGCATTCTGTGAAACTTCTTTCTGATCTGAGCATTCAGCTAATAGAGTTAAACCATACTTTTGATTGAGCAGTTTTGAAACACTCTGTCTGTAGAAAATGCAACTGGACATTCGTAGCGCTAAGTGGGTAATAGTGGAGAAAAGAATATGTTCAAATATAAACTACACAGAAGCATTGTATGAAACTTCTTTCTGTTCTGTGCATTCAACTAACAGAGTTGAACCTTACTTTTGATTGAGCCTTTCTGAAACACTCTTTCTGTAGAAACGGCAATTGGACATTCAGAGCGCTAAGAGGTCTCTATTGGGGAAAATAATATCTTCAAATAAAAACTACACAGAAGCATTGTGTGAAACTTATTTCTGATATGTTCATTAAGCTAACAGAGTTAAAACATACTTTTGATTGCGCAGTTCTGAACACTCTTTCTGTAGGAAATGCAAGTGGACATTCGGAGCGCTAAGAGGGTAATAGTGGAAAAAGGAATATATTCAAATATAAACTACACAGTAGCATTCTGTGAAAACTCTTACTGTTCTGTGCATTCAGCTAACAGATTTGAACCTTACTTTTGATTGAGCCGTTCTGAAACACTCTTTCTGTAGAAACTGCAATTGGACATGCTAAGCGCTAAGAGGCCTACATTGGGAAAAAGAATATCTTCAAATAAAAACTACACAGATGCATTTTGTGAAACTTATTTCTGATTTGTAAATTCAGTTAACAGAGATAACACATATTTTTGATTGAGCAGTTATGAAACACTCTTTTTGTAGAAAATGCAAGTGGAGACTCGGAGCGCTAAGAGGGTAATAGTGGAAAAATGAATGTCTTCAAATTTAAACTACACAGAATCATTCGGTGAAACTTCTTTCTGATCTGTGCATTCAGCTAACAGAGTTAAACCATACTTTTGATTGAGCAGATCTGAACACTCTTTCTGTAGAAAATGCAAGTGGACATTTGGAGCGCTAAGAGCGTAGTAGTGGAAAAAGGAATATATTCAAATATAAACTACACAGAAGCATTCTGTGAAACTTCTTTCTGATCTGAGCATTCAGCTAACAGAGTTAAACCATACATTTGATTGAGCAGTTTTGAAACACTCTGTCTGTAGAAAATGCAACTGGACATTCGTAGCGCTAAGTGGGTAATAGTGGAAAAAAGAATATGTTCAAATATAAACTACACAGAAGCATTCTGTGAAACTTCTTGCTGTTCTGTGCATTCAACTAACAGAGTTGAACCTTACTTTTGATTGAGCCGTTCTGAAACACTCTTTCTGTAGAAACTGCAATTGGACATTCTGAGCGCTAACAGGCCTATATTGGGAAAAAGAATGTCTACAAATAAAAACTACACAGAAGAATTGTGTGAAACTTCTTTCTGTTCTGTTTGTTCAACTAAAAGAGTTGAACCTTAGTTTTGATTGAGCCGTTCTGAAACACTCTTTCTGTAGAAAATGCAAGTGGAGATTCGGAGCGCTAAGAGGGTAATAGTGGAAAAAGGAATGTCTCCAAATATAAACTACACAGAATCATTCTGCGAAACTTCTTTCTGATCTGTGCATTCAGCTAACAGAGTTAAACCATACTTTTGATTCAGCAGATCTGAACACTCTTTCTGTAGAAAATGCAAGTGGACATTTGGAGCGCTAAGAGAGTAGTAGTGGAAAAAGGAATATATTCAAATATAAACTACACAGAAGCATTCTGTGAAACTTCTTTCTGATCTGAGCGTTCAGCTAACAGAGTTAAACCATAATTTTGATTGAGCAGTTTTGAAACACTCTGTCTGTAGAAAATGCAACTGGACATTCGTAGCGCTAAGTGGGTAATAGAGGAGAAAAGAATATGTTCAAATATAAACTACAGAGAAGCATTGTATGAAACTACTTTCTGTTCTGTGCATTCAACTAACAGAGTTGAACCTTATTTTGATTGAGCCTTTCTGAAACACTCTTTCTGTAGAAACTGCAATTGGACATTCTGAGCGCGAAGAGGCCTCTATTGGGAAAAATAATATCTTCAAATAAAAACTACACAGAAGCATTGTGTGAAACTTATTTCTGATATGTTCATTAAGCTAACAGAGTTAAACCATACTTTTGATTGCGCAGTTCTGAACACTCTTTTTGTAGAAAATGCAAGTGGACATTCGGAGCGCTAAGAGGGTAATTGTGGAAAAAGGAATATATTCAAATATAAACTACACAGTAGCATTCTGTGAAAACTCTTACTGTTCTGCGCATTCAGCTAACAGAGTTGAACCTTACTTTTGATTGAGCCTTTCTGAAACACTCTTTCTGTAGAAACTGCAATTGGACATTCTGAGCGCTAAGAGGCCTCTATTAGGAAAAATAATATCTTCAAATAAAAACTACACAGAAGCATTGTGTGAATCTTATTTCTGATATGTTCATTAAGCTAACAGAGTTAAACCATACTTTTGATTGCGCAGTTCTGAACACTCTTTTTGTAGAAAATGCAAGTGGACATTCGGAGCGCTAAGAGGGTAATTGTGGAAAAAGGAATATCTTCAAATATAAACTACACAGAATCATTCGGTGAAACTTCTTTCTGATCTGTGCATTCAGCTAACAGAATTAAACCATACTTTTGATTGAGCAGATCTGAACACTCTTTCTGTAGAAAATGCAACTGGACATTTGGAGCGCTAAGAGCGTAGTAGTGGAAAAAGGAATATATTCAAATATAAACTACACAGAAGCATTCTGTGAAACTTCTTTCTGATCTGAGCATTCAGCAAACAGAGTTAAACCATACTTTTGATTGAGCAGTTTTGAAACACTCTGTCTGTAGAAAATGCAACTGTACATTCGTAGCGCTAAGTGGGTAATAGTGTAAAAAAGAATATGTTCAAATATAAACTACACAGAAGCATTCTGTGAAACTTCTTGCTGTTCTGTGCATTCAACTAACAGAGTTGAACCTTACTTTTGATTGAGCCGTTCTGAAACACTCTTTCTGTAGAAACTGCAATTGGACATTCTGAGCGCTAAGAGGCCTATATTGGGAAAAAGAATGTCTACAAATAAAAACTACACAGAAGAATTGTGTGAAACTTCTTTCTGTTCGGTTTTTTCAACTAAAGGAGTTGAACCTTAGTTTTGATTGAGCCGTTCTGAAACACTCTTTCTGTAGAAAATGCAAGTGGAGATTCGGAGCGCTAAGAGGGTAATAGTGGAAAAAGGAATGTCTCCAAATATAAACTACACAGAATCATTCTGTGAAACATATTTCTGATCTGTGCATTCAGCTATCAGAGTTAAACCATACTTTTGATTCAGCAGATCTGAACACTCTTTCTGTAGAAAATGCAACTGGACATTTGGAGCGCTAAGAGAGTAGTAGTGGAAAAAGGAATATATTCAAATATAAACTACACAGAAGCATTCTGTGAAACTTCTTTCTGATCTGAGCATTCAGCTAATAGAGTTAAACCATACTTTTGATTGAGCAGTTTTGAAACAATCTGTCTGTAGAAAATGCAACTGGACATTCGTAGCGCTAAGTGGGTAATAGTGGAGAAAAGAATATGTTCAAATATAAACTACACAGAAGCATTGTATGAAACTTCTTTCTGTTCTGTGCATTCAACTAACAGAGTTGAACCTTACTTTTGATTGAGCCTTTCTGAAACCCTCTTTCTGTAGAAACTGCAATTGGACATTCTGAGCGCTAAGAGGCCTCTATTGGGGAAAATAATATCTTCAAATAAAAACTACACAGAAGCATTGTGTGAAACTTATTTCTGATATGTTCATTAAGCTAACAGAGTTAAAACATACTTTTGATTGCGCAGTTCTGAACACTCTTTCTGTAGGAAATGCAAGTGGACATTCGGAGCGCTAAGAGGGTAATAGTGGAAAAAGGAATATATTCAAATATAAACTACACAGTAGCATTCTGTGAAAACTCTTACTGTTCTGTGCATTCAGCTAACAGATTTGAACCTTACTTTTGATTGAGCCGTTCTGAAACGCTCTTTCTGTAGAAACTGCAATTGGACATGCTAAGCGCTAAGAGGCCTACATTGGGAAAAAGAATATCTTCAAATAAAAACTACACAGATGCATTCTGTGAAACTTATTTCTGATCTGTAAATTCAGTTAACAGAGATAAAACATATTTTTGATTGAGCAGTTATGAAACACTCTTTTTGTAGAAAATGCAAGTGGAGACTCGGAGCGCTAAGAGGGTAATAGTGGAAAAATGAATGTCTTCAAATATAAACTACACAGAATCATTCGGTGAAACTTCTTTCTGATCTGTGCATTCAGCTAACAGAGTTAAACCATACTTTTGATTGAGCAGATCTGAACACTCTTTCTGTAGAAAATGCAACTGGACATTTGGAGCGCAAAGAGCGTAGTAGTGGAAAAAGGAATATATTCAAATATAAACTACACAGAAGCATTCTGTGAAACTTCTTTCTGATCTGAGCATTCAGCTAACAGAGTTAAACCATACTTTTGATTGAGCAGTTTTGAAACACTCTGTCTGTAGAAAATGCAACTGGACATTCGTAGCGCTAAGTGGGTAATAGTGGAAAAAAGAATATGTTCAAATATAAACTACACAGAAGCATTCTGTGAAACTTCTTGCTGTTCTGTGCATTCAACTAACAGAGTTGAACCTTACTTTTGATTGAGCCGTTCTGAAACACTCTTTCTGTAGAAACTGCAATTGGACATTCTGAGCGCTAACAGGCCTATATTGGGAAAAAGAATGTCTACATATAAAAACTACAAAGAAGAATTGTGTGAAACTTCTTTCTGTTCTGTTTGTTCAACTAAAAGAGTTGAACCTTAGTTTTGATTGAGCCGTTCTGAAACACTCTTTCTGTAGAAAATGCAAGTGGAGATTCGGAGCGCTAAGAGGGTAATAGTGGAAAAAGGAATGTCTCCAAATATAAACTACACAGAATCATTCTGTGAAACTTCTTTCTGATCTGTGCATTCAGCTAACAGAGTTAAACCATACTTTTGATTCAGCAGATCTGAACACTCTTTCTGTAGAAAATGCAAGTGGATATTTGGAGCGCTAAGAGAGTAGTAGTGGAAAAAGGAATATATTCAAATATAAACTTCACAGAAGCATTCTGTGAAACTTCTTTCTGATCTGAGCATTCAGCTAACAGAGTTTAACCATACTTTTGATTGAGCAGTTTTGAAACACTCTGTGTGTAGAAAATGCAACTGGACATTCGTAGCGCTAAGTGGGTAATAGTGGAGAAAAGAATATGTTCAAATATAAACTACACAGAAGCATTGTATGAAACTTCTTTCTGTTCTGTGCATTCAACAAACAGAGTTGAACCTTACTTTTGATTGAGCCTTTCTGAAACACTCTTTCTGTAGAAACTGCAATTGGACATTCTGAGCGCTAAGAGGCCTCTATTGGGAAAAATAATATCTTCAAATAAAAACTACACAGAAGCATTGTGTGAAACTTATTTCTGATATGTTCATTAAGCTAACAGAGTTAAACCATACTTTTGATTGCGCAGTTCTGAACACTCTTTCTGTAGAAAATGCAAGTGGACATTCAGAGCGCTAAGAGGGTAATAGTGGAAAAAGGAATATATTCAAATATAAACTACACAGTAGCATTCTGTGAAAACTCTTTCTGTTCTGTGCATTCAGCTAACAGAGTTGAACCTTACTTTTGATTGAGCCGTTCTGAAACACTCTTTCTGTAGAAAC
This sequence comes from Symphalangus syndactylus, assembly GCF_028878055.3. Lineage (NCBI taxonomy): Eukaryota > Metazoa > Chordata > Mammalia > Primates > Hylobatidae > Symphalangus > Symphalangus syndactylus. The sequence goes on along the minus strand of NC_072447.2, from coordinate 12,263,330 downwards.
TGCAATTGGACATGCTAAGCGCTAAGAGGCCTACATTGGGAAAAAGAATATCTTCAAATAAAAACTACACAGATGCATTCTGTGAAACTTATTTCTGATCTGTAAATTCAGTTAACAGAGATAAAACATATTTTTGATTGAGCAGTTATGAAACATTCTTTTTGTAGAAAATGCAAGTGGAGATTCGGAGCGCTAAGAGGGTAATAGTGGAAAAAGGAATGTCTTCAAATATAAACTACACAGAATCATTCGGTGAAACTTCTTTCTGATCTGTGCATTCAGCTAACAGAGTTAAACCATACTTTTGATTGAGCAGATCTGAACACTCTTTCTGTAGAAAATGCAAATGGACATTTGGAGCGCTAAGAGCGTATTAGTGGAAAAAGGAATATATTCAAATATAAACTACACAGAAGCATTCTGTGAAACTTCTTTCTGATCTGAGCATTCAGCTAACAGAGTTAAACCATACTTTTGATTGAGCAGTTTTGAAACACTCTGTCTGTAGAAAATGCAACTGGACATTCGTAGCGCTAAGTGGGTAATAGTGGAAAAAAGAATATGTTCAAATATAAACTACACAGAAGCATTCTGTGAAACTTCTTTCTGTTCTCTGCATTCAACTAACAGAGTTGAACCTTACTTTTGATTGAGCTGTTCTGAAACACTCTTTCTGTAGAAACTGCAGTTGGACATTCTGAGCGCTAAGAGGCCTATATTGGGAAAAAGAATGTCTACAAATAAAAACTACACAGAAGAATTGTGTGAAATTTCTTTCTGTTCTGTTTGTTCAACTAAAAGAGTTGAACCTTAGTTTTGATTGAGCCGTTCTGAAACACCCTTTCTGTAGAAAATGCAAGTGGAGATTCGGAGCGCTAAGAGGGTAATAGTGGAAAAAGGAATGTCTCCAAATATAAACTACTCAGAATCATTCTGTGAAACTTCTTTCTGATCTGTGCATTCAGCTAACAGAGTTAAACCATACTTTTGATTCAGCAGATCTGAACACTCTTTCTGTAGAAAATGCAACTGGACATTTGGAGCGCTAAGAGAGTAGTAGTGGAAAAAGGAATATATTCAAATATAAACTACACAGAAGCATTCTGTGAAACTTCTTTCCGATCTGAGCATTCAGCTAACAGAGTTAAACCATACTTTTGATTGAGCAGTTTTGAAACACTCTGTCTGTAGAAAATGCAACTGGACATTCGTAGCGCTAAGTGGGTAATAGTGGAGAAAAGAATATGTTCAAATATAAACTACACAGAAGCATTGTATGAAACTTCTTTCTGTTCTGTGCATTCAACTAACAGAGTTGAACCTTACTTTTGATTGAGCCTTTCAGAAACACTCTTTCTGTAGAAACTGCAATTGGACATTCTGAGCGCTAAGAGGCCTCTATTGGGAAAAATAATATCTTCAAATAAAAACTACACAGAAGCATTGTGTGAAACTTATTTCTGATATGTTCATTAAGCTAACAGAGTTAAACCATACTTTTGATTGCGCAGTTCTGAACACTCTTTCTCTAGAAAATGCAAGTGGACATTCGGAGCAATAAGAGGGTAATAGTGGAAAAAGGAATATATTCAAATATAAACTACACAGTAGCATTCTGTGAAAACTCTTTCTGTTCTGTGCATTCAGCTAACAGAGTTGAACCTTACTTTTGATTGAGCCGTTCTGAAACACTCTTTCTGTAGAAACTGCAATTGGACATGCTAAGCGCTAAGAGGCCTACATTGGGAAAAAGAATATCTTCAAATAAAAACTACACAGATGCATTCTGTGAAACTTATTTCTGATCTGTAAATTCAGTTAACAGAGATAAAACATATTTTTGATTGAGCAGTTATGAAACATTCTTTTTGTAGAAAATGCAAGTGGAGATTCGGAGCGCTAAGAGGGTAATAGTGGAAAAAGGAATGTCTTCAAATATAAACTACACAGAATCATTCGGTGAAACTTTTTTCTGATCTGTGCATTCAGCTAACAGAGTTAAACCATACTTTTGATTGAGCAGATCTGAACACTCTTTCTGTAGAAAATGCAAATGGACATTTGGAGCGCTAAGAGCGTATTAGTGGAAAAAGGAATATATTCAAATATAAATTACACAGAAGCATTCTGTGAAACTTCTTTCTGATCTGAGCATTCAGCTAACAGAGTTAAACCATACTTTTGATTGAGCAGTTTTGAAACACTCTGTCTGTAGAAAATGCAACTGGACATTCGTAGCGGTAAGTGGGTAATAGTGGAAAAAAGAATATGTTCAAATATAAACTACACAGAAGCATTCTGTGAAACTTCTTTCTGTTCTCTGCATTCAACTAACAGAGTTGAAACTTACTTTTGATTGAGCTGTTCTGAAACACTCTTTCTGTAGAAACTGCAGTTGGACATTCTGAGCGCTAAGAGGCCTATATTGGGAAAAAGAATGTCTACAAATAAAAACTACACAGAAGAATTGTGTGAAACTTCTTTCTGTTCTGTTTGTTCAACTAAAAGAGTTGAACCTTAGTTTTGATTGAGCCGTTCTGAAACACCATTTCTGTAGAAAATGCAAGTGGAGATTCGGAGCGCTAAGAGGGTAATAGTGGAAAAAGGAATGTCTCCAAATATAAACTACACAGAATCATTCTGTGAAACTTCTTTCTGATCTGTGCATTCAGCTAACAGAGTTAAACCATACTTTTGATTGAGCAGATCTGAACACTCTTTCTGTAGAAAATGCAACTGGACATTTGGAGCGCTAAGAGTGTAGTAGTGGAAAAAGGAATATATTCAAATATAAACTACACAGAAGCATTCTGTGAAACTTCTTTCCGATCTGAGCATTCAGCTAACAGAGTTAAACCATACTTTTGATTGAGCAGTTTTGAAACACTCTGTCTGTAGAAAATGCAACTGGACATTCGTAGCGCTAAGTGGGTAATAGTGGAGAAAAGAATATGTTCAAATATAAACTACACAGAAGCATTGTATGAAACTTCTTTCTGTTCTGTGCATTCAACTAACAGAGTTGAACCTTACTTTTGATTGAGCCTTTCTGAAACACTCTTTCTGTAGAAACTGCAATTGGACATTCTGAGCGCTAAGAGGCCTCTATTGGGAAAAATAATATCTTCAAATAAAAACTACACAGAAGCATTGTGTGAAACTTATTTCTGATATGTTCATTAAGCTAACAGAGTTAAACCATACTTTTGATTGCGCAGTTCTGAACACTCTTTCTGTAGAAAATGCAAGTGGACATTCGGAGCGCTAAGAGGGTAATAGTGGAAAAAGGAATATATTCAAATATAAACTACACAGTAGCATTCTGTGAAAACCCTTTCTGTTCTGTGCATTCAGCTAACAGAGTTGAACCTTACTTTTGATTGAGCCGTTCTGAAACACTCTTTCTGTAGAAACTGCAATTGGACATGCTAAGCGCTAAGAGGCCTACATTGGGAAAAAGAATATCTTCAAATAAAAACTACACAGATGCATTCTGTGAAACTTATTTCTGATCTGTAAATTCAGTTAACAGAGATAAAACCTATTTTTGATTGAGCAGTTATGAAACACTCTTTTTGTAGAAAATGCAAGTGGAGATTCGGAGCGCTAAGAGGGTAAGAGTGGAAAAAGTAATGTCTTCAAATATAAACTACACAGAATCATTCGGTGAAACTTCTTTCTGATCTGTGCATTCAGCTAACAGAGTTAAACCATACTTTTGATTGAGCAGATCTGAACACTCTTTCTGTAGAAAATGCAACTGGACATTTGGAGCGCTAAGAGCGTAGTAGTGGAAAAAGGAATATATTCAAATATAAACTACACAGAAGCATTCTGTGAAACTTCTTTCTGATCTGAGCATTCAGCTAACAGAGTTAAACCATACTTTTGATTGAGCAGTTTTGAAACACTCTGTCTGTAGAAAATGCAACTGGACATTCGTAGCGCTAAGTGGGTAATAGTGGAAAAAAGAATATGTTCAAATATAAACTACACAGAAGCATTCTGTGAAACTTCTTTCGGATCTGAGCATTCAGCTAACAGAGTTAAACCATACTTTTGATTGAGCAGTTTTGAAACACTCTGTCTGTAGAAAATGCAACTGGACATTCGTAGCGCTAAGTGGGTAATAGTGGAGAAAAGAATATGTTCAAATATAAACTACACAGAAGCATTGTATGAAACTTCTTTCTGTTCTGTGCATTCAACTAACAGAGTTGAACCTTACTTTTGATTGAGCCTTTCAGAAACACTCTTTCTGTAGAAACTGCAATTGGACATTCTGAGCGCTAAGAGGCCTCTATTGGGAAAAATAATATCTTCAAATAAAAACTACACAGAAGCATTGTGTGAAACTTATTTCTGATATGTTCATTAAGCTAACAGAGTTAAACCATACTTTTGATTGCGCAGTTCTGAACACTCTTTCTCTAGAAAATGCAAGTGGACATTCGGAGCAATAAGAGGGTAATAGTGGAAAAAGGAATATATTCAAATATAAACTACACAGTAGCATTCTGTGAAAACTCTTTCTGTTCTGTGCATTCAGCTAACAGAGTTGAACCTTACTTTTGATTGAGCCGTTCTGAAACACTCTTTCTGTAGAAACTGCAATTGGACATGCTAAGCGCTAAGAGGCCTACATTGGGAAAAAGAATATCTTCAAATAAAAACTACACAGATGCATTCTGTGAAACTTATTTCTGATCTGTAAATTCAGTTAACAGAGATAAAACATATTTTTGATTGAGCAGTTATGAAACATTCTTTTTGTAGAAAATGAAAGTGGAGATTCGGAGCGCTAAGAGGGTAATAGTGGAAAAAGGAATGTCTTCAAATATAAACTACACAGAAGCATTCTGTGAAACTTCTTTCTGATCTGAGCATTCAGCTAACAGAGTTAAACCATACTTTTGATTGAGCAGTTTTGAAACACTCTGTCTGTAGAAAATGCAACTGGACATTCGTAGCGCTACGTGGGTAATAGTGGAAAAAAGAATATGTTCAAATATAAACTACACAGAAGCATTCTGTGAAACTTCTTGCTGTTCTGTGCATTCAACTAACAGAGTTGAACCTTACTTTTGATTGAGCCGTTCTGAAACACTCTTTCTGTAGAAACTGCAATTGGACATTCTGAGCGCTAAGAGGCCTATATTGCGAAAAAGAATGTCTCCAAATAAAAACTACACAGAAGAATTGTGTGAAACTTCTTTCTGTTCTGTTTGTTCAACTAAAAGAGTTGAACCTTAGTTTTGATTGAGCCGTTCTGAAACACTCTTTCTGTAGAAAATGCAAGTGGAGACTCGGAGCACTAGGAGGGTAATAGTGGAAAAAGGAATGTCTCCAAATATAAACTACACAGAATCATTCTGTGAAACTTCTTTCTGATCTGTGCATTCAGCTAACAGAGTTAAACCATACTTTTGATTGAGCAGATCTGAACACTCTTTCTGTAGAAAATGCAACTGGACATTTGGAGCGCTAAGAGAGTAGTAGTGGAAAAAGGAATATATTCAAATATAAACTACACAGAAGCATTCTGTGAAACTTCTTTCCGATCTGAGCATTCAGCTAACAGAGTTAAACCATACTTTTCATTGAGCAGTTTTGAAACACTCTGTCTGTAGAAAATGCAACTGGACATTCGTAGCGCTAAGTGGGTAATAGTGGAGAAAAGAATATGTTCAAATATAAACTACACAGAAGCATTGTATGAAACTTCTTTCTGTTCTGTGCATTCAACTAACAGAGTTGAACCTTACTTTTGATTGAGCCTTTCTGAAACACTCTTTCTGTAGAAACTGCAATTGGACATTCTGAGCGCTAAGAGGCCTCTATTGGGAAAAATAATATCTTCAAATAAAAACTACACAGAAGCATTGTGTGAAACTTATTTCTGATATGTTCATTAAGCTAACAGAGTTAAACCATACTTTTGATTGCGCAGTTCTGAACACTCTTTCTGTAGAAAATGCAAGTGGACATTCGGAGCGCTAAGAGGGTAATAGTGGAAAAAGGAATATATTCAAATATAAACTACACAGTAGCATTCTGTGAAAACCCTTTCTGTTCTGTGCATTCAGCTAACAGAGTTGAACCTTACTTTTGATTGAGCCGTTCTGAAACACTCTTTCTGTAGAAACTGCAATTGGACATGCTAAGCGCTAAGAGGCCTACATTGGGAAAAAGAATATCTTCAAATAAAAACTACACAGATGCATTCTGTGAAACTTATTTCTGATCTGTAAATTCAGTTAACAGAGATAAAACATATTTTTGATTGAGCAGTTATGAAACACTCTTTTTGTAGAAAATGCAAGTGGAGATTCGGAGCGCTAAGAGGGTAAGAGTGGAAAAAGTAATGTCTTCAAATATAAACTACACAGAATCATTCGGTGAAACTTCTTTCTGATCTGTGCATTCAGCTAACAGAGTTAAACCATACTTTTGATTGAGCAGATCTGAACACTCTTTCTGTAGAAAATGCAACTGGACATTTGGAGCGCTAAGAGCGTAGTAGTGGAAAAAGGAATATATTCAAATATAAACTACACAGAAGCATTCTGTGAAACTTCTTTCTGATCTGAGCATTCAGCTAACAGAGTTAAACCATACTTTTGATTGAGCAGTTTTGAAACACTCTGTCTGTAGAAAATGCAACTGGACATTCGTAGCGCTAAGTGGGTAATAGTGGAAAAAAGAATATGTTCAAATATAAACTACACAGAAGCATTCTGTGAAACTTCTTGCTGTTCTGTGCATTCAACTAACAGAGTTGAACCTTACTTTTGATTGAGCCGTTCTGAAACACTCTTTCTGTAGAAACTGCAATTGGACATTCTGAGCGCTAAGAGGCCTATATTGCGAAAAAGAATGTCTCCAAATAAAAACTACACAGAAGAATTGTGTGAAACTTCTTTCTGTTCTGTTTGTTCAACTAAAAGAGTTGAACCTTAGTTTTGATTGAGCCGTTCTGAAACACTCTTTCTGTAGAAAATGCAAGTGGAGATTCGGAGCACTAGGAGGGTAATAGTGGAAAAAGGAATGTCTCCAAATATAAACTACACAGAATCATTCTGTGAAACTTCTTTCTGATCTGTGCATTCAGCTAACAGAGTTAAACCATACTTTTGATTGAGCAGATCTGAACACTCTTTCTGTAGAAAATGCAACTGGACATTTGGAGCGCTAATAGAGTAGTAGTGGAAAAAGGAATATATTCAAATATAAACTACACAGAAGCATTCTGTGAAACTTCTTTCTGATCTGAGCATTCAGCTAACAGAGTTAAACCATACTTTTGATTGAGCAGTTTTGAAACACTCTGTCTGTAGAAAATGCAACTGGACATTCGTAGCGCTAAGTGGGTAATAGTGGAAAAAAGAGTATGTTCAAATATAAACTACACAGAAGCATTGTATGAAACTTCTTTCTGTTCTGTGCATTCAACTAACAGAGTTGAACCTTAGTTTTGATTGAGCCTTTCTGAAACACTCTTTCTGTAGAAACTGCAATTGGACATTCTGAGCGCTAAGAGGCCTCTATTGGGAAAAATAATATCTTCAAATAAAAACTACACAGAAGCATTGTGTGAAACTTATTTCTGATATGTTCATTAAGCTAACAGAGTTAAACCATACTTTTGATTGCGCAGTTCTGAACACTCTTTCTGTAGAAAATGCAAGTGGACATTCGGAGCGCTAAGAGGGTAATAGTGGAAAAAGGAATATATTCAAATATAAACTACACAGTAGCATTCTGTGAAAATTCTTTCTGTTCTGTGCATTCAACTAACAGAGTTGAACCTTACTTTTGATTGAGCCGTTCTGAAACACTCTTTCTGTAGAAACTGCAATTGGACATGCTAAGCGCTAAGAGGCCTACATTGGGAAAAAGAATATCTTCAAATAAAAACTACACAGATGCATTCTGTGAAACTTATTTCTGATCTGTAAATTCAGTTAACAGAGATAAAACATACTTTTGATTGAGCAGATCTGAACACTCTTTCTGTAGAAAATGCAACTGGACATTTGGAGCGCTAAGAGCGTAGTAGTGGAAAAAGGAATATATTCAAACATAAACTACACAGAAGCATTCTGTGAAACTTCTTTCTGATCTGAGCATTCAGCTAACAGAGTTAAACCATACTTTTGATTGAGCAGTTTTGAAACACTCTGTCTGTAGAAAATGCAACTGGACATTCGGAGCGCTAAGAGGGTAATAGTGGAAAAAGGAATATATTCAAATATAAACTACACAGTAGCATTCTGTGAAAATTCTTTCTGTTCTGTGCATTCAACTAACAGAGTTGAACCTTACTTTTGATTGAGCCGTTCTGAAACACTCTTTCTGTAGAAACTGCAATTGGATATGCTAAGCGCTAAGAGGCCTACATTGGGAAAAAGAATATATTCAAATAAAAACTACACAGATGCATTCTGTGAAACTTATTTCTGATCTGTAAATTCAGTTAACAGAGATAAAACATATTTTTGATTGAGCAGTTATGAAACACACTTTTTGTAGAAAATGCAAGTGGAGATTCGGAGGGCTAAGAGGGTAATAGAGGAAAAAGGAATGTCTTCAAATATAAACTACACAGAATCATTCGGTGAAACTTCTTTCTGATCTGTGCATTCAGCTAACAGAGTTAAACCATAGTTTTGATTGAGCAGATCTGAACTCTCTTTCTGTAGAAAATGCAACTGGACATTTGGAGCGCTAAGAGCGTAGTAGTGGAAAAAGGAATATATTCAAATATAAACTACACAGAAGCATTCTGTGAAACTTCTTTCTGATCTGAGCATTCAGCTAACAGAGTTAAACCATACTTTTGATTGAGCAGTTTTGAAACACTCTGTCTGTAGAAAATGCAACTGGACATTCGTAGCGCTAAGTGGGTAATAGTGGAAAAATGAATATGTTCAAATATAAACTACACAGAAGCATTGTATGAAATTTCTTTCTGTTCTGTGCATTCAACTAACAGAGTTGAACCTTACTTTTGATTGAGCCGTTCTGAAACACTCTTTCTGTAGAAACTGCATTTGGACATTCTGAGCGCTAAGAGGCCTCTATTGGGAAAAATAATATCTTCAAATAAAAACTACACAGAAGCATTGTGTGAAACTTATTTCTGATATGTTCATTAAGCTAACAGAGTTAAACCATACTTTTGATTGCGCAGTTCTGAACACTCTTTCTGTAGAAAATGCAAGTGGACATTCGGAGCGCTAAGAGGGTAATAGTGGAAAAAGGAATATATTCAAATATAAACTACACAGTAGCATTCTGTGAAAATTCTTTCTGTTCTGTGCATTCAACTAACAGAGTTGAACCTTACTTTTGATTGAGCCGTTCTGAAACACTCTTTCTGTAGAAACTGCAATTGGACATGCTAAGCGCTAAGAGGCCTACATTGGGAAAAAGAATATCTTCAAATAAAAACTACACAGATGCATTCTGTGAAACTTATTTCTGATCTGTAAATTCAGTTAACAGAGATAAAACATATTTTTGATTGAGCAGTTATGAAACACTCTTTTTGTAGAAAATGCAAGTGGAGATTCGGAGCGCTAAGAGGGTAATAGTGGAAAAAGGAATGTCTTCAAATATAAACTACACAGAATCATTCGGTGAAACTTCTTTCTGATCTGTGCATTCAGCTAACAGAGTTAAACCATACTTTTGATTGAGCAGATCTGAACACTCTTTCTGTAGAAAATGCAACTGGACATTTGGAGCGCTAAGAGCGTAGTAGTGGAAAAAGGAATATATTCAAACATAAACTACACAGAAGCATTCTGTTAAACTTCTTTCTGATCTGAGCATTCAGCTAACAGAGTTAAACCATACTTTTGATTGAGCAGTTTTGAAACACTCTGTCTGTAGAAAATGCAACTGGACATTCGTAGCGCTAAGTGGGTAATAGTGGAAAAAAGAATATGTTCAAATATAAACTACACAGAAGCATTCTGTGAAACTTCTTTCTGTTCTGTGCATTCAACTAACAGATTTGAACCTTACTTTTGATTGAGCCGTTCTGAAACACTCTTTCTGTAGAAACTGCAATTGGACATTCTGAGCGCTAAGAGGCCTATATTGGGAAAAAGAATGTCTACAAATAAAAACTACACAGAAGCATTGTGTGAAACTTCTTTCTGTTCTGTTTGTTCAATTAAAAGAGTTGAACCTTTGTTTTGATTGAGCCCTTCTGAAACACTCTTTATGTAGAAAATGCAAGTGGAGATTCGGAGCGCTAAGAGGGTAATAGTGGAAAAAGGAATGTCTCCAAATATAAACTACACAGAATCATTCTGTGAAACTTCTTTCTGATCTGTGCATTCAGCTAACAGAGTTAAACCATACTTTTGATTGAGCAGATCTGAACATTCTTTCTGTAGAAAATGCAACTGGACATTTGGAGCGCTAAGAGAGTAGTAGTGGAAAAAGGAATATATTCAAATATAAACTACACAGAAGCATTCTGTGAAACTTCTTTCTGATCTGAGCATTCAGCTAACAGAGTTAAACCATACTTTTGATTGAGCAGTTTTGAAACACTCTGTCTGTAGAAAATGCAACTGGACATTCGTAGCGCTAAGTGGGTAATAGTGGAAAAAAGAATATGTTCAAATATAAACTACACAGAAGCATTCTGTGAAACTTCTTTCTGTTCTCTGCATTCAACTAACAGAGTTGAACCTTACTTTTGATTGAGCTGTTCTGAAACACTCTTTCTGTAGAAACTGCAGTTGGACATTCTGAGCGCTAAGAGGCCTATATTGGGAAAAAGAATGTCTACAAATAAAAACTACACAGAAGAATTGTGTGAAACTTCTTTCTGTTCTGTTTGTTCAACTAAAAGAGTTGAACCTTAGTTTTGATTGAGCCGTTCTGAAACACCCTTTCTGTAGAAAATGCAAGTGGAGATTCGGAGCGCTAAGAGGGTAATAGTGGAAAAAGGAATGTCTCCAAATATAAACTACACAGAATCATTCTGTGAAACTTCTTTCTGATCTGTGCATTCAGCTAACAGAGTTAAACCATACTTTTGATTCAGCAGATCTGAACACTCTTTCTGTAGAAAATGCAACTGGACATTTGGAGCGCTAAGAGAGTAGTAGTGGAAAAAGGAATATATTCAAATATAAACTACACAGAAGCATTCTGTGAAACTTATTTCCGATCTGAGCATTCAGCTAACAGAGTTAAACCATACTTTTGATTGAGCAGTTTTGAAACACTCTGTCTGTAGAAAATGCAACTGGACATTCGTAGCGCTAAGTGGGTAATAGTGGAGAAAAGAATATGTTCAAATATAAACTACACAGAAGCATTGTATGAAACTTCTTTCTGTTCTGTGCATTCAACTAACAGAGTTGAACCTTACTTTTGATTGAGCCTTTCTGAAACACTCTTTCTGTAGAAACTGCAATTGGACATTCTGAGCGCTAAGAGGCCTCTATTGGGAAAAATAATATCTTCAAATAAAAACTACACAGAAGCATTGTGTGAAACTTATTTCTGATATGTTCATTAAGCTAACAGAGTTAAACCATACTTTTGATTGCGCAGTTCTGAACACTCTTTCTGTAGAAAATGCAAGTGGACATTCGGAGCGCTAAGAGGGTAATAGTGGAAAAAGGAATATATTCAAATATAAACTACACAGTAGCATTCTGTGAAAACCCTTTCTGTTCTGTGCATTCAGCTAACAGAGTTGAACCTTACTTTTGATTGAGCCGTTCTGAAACACTCTTTCTGTAGAAACTGCAATTGGACATGCTAAGCGCTAAGAGGCCTACATTGGGAAAAAGAATATCTTCAAATAAAAACTACACAGATGCATTCTGTGAAACTTATTTCTGATCTGTAAATTCAGTTAACAGAGATAAAACATATTTTTGATTGAGCAGTTATGAAACACTCTTTTTGTAGAAAATGCAAGTGGAGATTCGGAGCGCTAAGAGGGTAAGAGTGGAAAAAGTAATGTCTTCAAATATAAACTACACAGAATCATTCGGTGAAACTTCTTTCTGATCTGTGCATTCAGCTAACAGAGTTAAACCATACTTTTGATTGAGCAGATCTGAACACTCTTTCTGTAGAAAATGCAACTGGACATTTGGAGCGCTAAGAGCGTAGTAGTGGAAAAAGGAATATATTCAAATATAAACTACACAGAAGCATTCTGTGAAACTTCTTTCTGATCTGAGCATTCAGCTAACAGAGTTAAACCATACTTTTGATTGAGCAGTTTTGAAACACTCTGTCTGTAGAAAATGCAACTGGACATTCGTAGCGCTAAGTGGGTAATAGTGGAAAAAAGAATATGTTCAAATATAAACTACACAGAAGCATTCTGTGAAACTTCTTGCTGTTCTGTGCATTCAACTAACAGAGTTGAACCTTACTTTTGATTGAGCCGTTCTGAAACACTCTTTCTGTAGAAACTGCAATTGGACATTCTGAGCGCTAAGAGGCCTATATTGCGAAAAAGAATGTCTCCAAATAAAAACTACACAGAAGAATTGTGTGAAACTTATTTCTGTTCTGTTTGTTCAACTAAAAGAGTTGAACCTTAGTTTTGATTGAGCCGTTCTGAAACACTCTTTCTGTAGAAAATGCAAGTGGAGATTCGGAGCACTAGGAGGGTAATAGTGGAAAAAGGAATGTCTCCAAATATAAACTACACAGAATCATTCTGTGAAACTTCTTTCTGATCTGTGCATTCAGCTAACAGAGTTAAACCATACTTTTGATTGAGCAGATCTGAACACTCTTTCTGTAGAAAATGCAACTGGACATTTGGAGCGCTAAGAGAGTAGTAGTGGAAAAAGGAATATATTCAAATATAAACTACACAGAAGCATTCTGTGAAACTTCTTTCTGATCTGAGCATTCAGCTAACAGAGTTAAACCATACTTTTGATTGAGCAGTTTTGAAACACTCTGTCTGTAGAAAATGCAACTGGACATTCGTAGCGCTAAGTGGGTAATAGTGGAAAAAAGAGTATGTTCAAATATAAACTACACAGAAGCATTGTATGAAACTTCTTTCTGTTCTGTGCATTCAACTAACAGAGTTGAACCTTAGTTTTGATTGAGCCTTTCTGAAACACTCTTTCTGTAGAAACTGCAATTGGACATTCTGAGCGCTAAGAGGCCTCTATTGGGAAAAATAATATCTTCAAATAAAAACTACACAGAAGCATTGTGTGAAACTTATTTCTGATATGTTCATTAAGCTAACAGAGTTAAACCATACTTTTGATTGCGCAGTTCTGAACACTCTTTCTGTAGAAAATGCAAGTGGACATTCGGAGCGCTAAGAGGGTAATAGTGGAAAAAGGAATATCTTCAAATATAAACTACACAGTAGCATTCTGTGAAAATTCTTTCTGTTCTGTGCATTCAACTAACAGAGTTGAACCTTACTTTTGATTGAGCCGTTCTGAAACACTCTTTCTGTAGAAACTGCAATTGGACATGCTAAGCGCTAAGAGGCCTACATTGGGAAAAAGAATATCTTCAAATAAAAACTACACAGATGCATTCTGTGAAACTTATTTCTGATCTGTAAATTCAGTTAACAGAGATAAAACATATTTTTGATTGAGCAGTTATGAAACACTCTTTTTGTAGAAAATGCAAGTGGAGATACGGAGCGCTAAGAGGGTAATAGTGGAAAAAGGAATGTCTCCAAATATAAACTACACAGAATCATTCGGTGAAACTTCTTTCTGATCTGTGCATTCAGCTAACAGTGTTAAAACATACTTTTGATTGAGCAGATCTGAACACTCTTTCTGTAGAAAATGCAACTGGACATTTGGAGCGCTAAGAGCGTAGTAGTGGAAAAAGGAATATATTCAAATATAAACTACACAGAAGCATTCTGTGAAACTTCTTTCTGATCTGAGCATTCAGCTAACAGAGTTAAACCGTACTTTTCACTGAGCAGTTTTGAAACACTCTGTCTGTAGAAAATGCAACTGGACATTCGTAGCGCTAAGTGTGTAATAGTGGAAAAAAGAATATGTTCAAATATAAACTACACAGAAGCATTGTATGAAACTTCTTTCTGTTCTGTGCATTCAACTAACAGAGTTGAACCTTAGTTTTGATTGAGCCTTTCTGAAACACTCTTTCTGTAGAAACTGCAATTGGACATTCTGAGCGCTAAGAGGCCTCTATTGGGAAAAATAATATCTTCAAATAAAAACTACACAGAAGCATTGTGTGAAACTTATTTCTGATATGTTCATTAAGCTAACAGAGTTAAACCATACTTTTGATTGCGCAGTTCTGAACACTCTTTCTGTAGAAAATGCAAGTGGACATTCGGAGCGCTAAGAGGGTAATAGTGGAAAAAGGAATATATTCAAATATAAACTACACAGTAGCATTCTGTGAAAATTCTTTCTGTTCTGTGCATTCAACTAACAGAGTTGAACCTTACTTTTGATTGAGCCGTTCTGAAACACTCTTTCTGTAGAAACTGCAATTGGACATGCTAAGCGCGAAGAGGCCTACATTGGGAAAAAGAATATCTTCAAATAAAAACTACACAGATGCATTCTGTGAAACTTATTTCTGATCTGTAAATTCAGTTAACAGAGATAAAACATATTTTTGATTGAGCAGTTATGAAACACTCTTTTTGTAGAAAATGCAAGTGGAGATTCGGAGCGCTAAGGGGGTAATAGTGGAAAAAGGAATGTCTTCAAATATAAACTACACAGAATCATTCGGTGAAACTTCTTTCTGATCTGTGCATTCAGCTAACAGAGTTAAACCATACTTTTGATTGAGCAGATCTGAACACTCTTTCTGTAGAAAATGCAACTGGACATTTGGAGCGCTAAGAGCGTAGTAGTGGAAAAAGGAATATATTCAAACATAAACTACACAGAAGCATTCTGTTAAACTTCTTTCTGATCTGAGCATTCAGCTAACAGAGTTAAACCATACTTTTGATTGAGCAGTTTTGAAACACTCTGTCTGTAGAAAATGCAACTGGACATTCGTAGCGCTAAGTGGGTAATAGTGGAAAAAAGAATATGTTCAAATATAAACTACACAGAAGCATTCTGTGAAACTTCTTTCTGTTCTGTGCATTCAACTAACAGATTTGAACCTTACTTTTGATTGAGCCGTTCTGAAACACTCTTTCTGTAGAAACTGCAATTGGACATTCTGAGCGCTAAGAGGCCTATATTGGGAAAAAGAATGTCTACAAATAAAAACTACACAGAAGCATTGTGTGAAACTTCTTTCTGTTCTGTTTGTTCAATTAAAAGAGTTGAACCTTTGTTTTGATTGAGCCCTTCTGAAACACTCTTTCTGTAGAAAATGCAAGTGGAGATTCGGAGCGCTAAGAGGGTAATAGTGGAAAAAGGAATGTCTCCAAATATAAACTACACAGAATCATTCTGTGAAACTTCTTTCTGATCTGTGCATTCAGCTAACAGAGTTAAACCATACTTTTGATTGAGCAGATCTGAACATTCTTTCTGTAGAAAATGCAACTGGACATTTGGAGCGCTAAGAGAGTAGTAGTGGAAAAAGGAATATATTCAAATATAAACTACACAGAAGCATTCTGTGAAACTTCTTTCTGATCTGAGCATTCAGCTAACAGAGTTAAACCATACTTTTGATTGAGCAGTTTTGAAACACTCTGTCTGTAGAAAATGCAACTGGACATTCGTAGCGCTAAGTGGGTAATAGTGGAAAAAAGAATATGTTCAAATATAAACTACACAGAAGCATTCTGTGAAACTTCTTTCTGTTCTCTGCATTCAACTAACAGAGTTGAACCTTACTTTTGATTGAGCTGTTCTGAAACACTCTTTCTGTAGAAACTGCAGTTGGACATTCTGAGCGCTAAGAGGCCTATATTGGGAAAAAGAATGTCTACAAATAAAAACTACACAGAAGAATTGTGTGAAACTTCTTTCTGTTCTGTTTGTTCAACTAAAAGAGTTGAACCTTAGTTTTGATTGAGCCGTTCTGAAACACCCTTTCTGTAGAAAATGCAAGTGGAGATTCTTAGCGCTAAGAGGGTAATAGTGGAAAAAGGAATGTCTCCAAATATAAACTACACAGAATCATTCTGTGAAACTTCTTTCTGATCTGTGCATTCAGCTAACAGAGTTAAACCATACTTTTGATTCAGCAGATCTGAACACTCTTTCTGTAGAAAATGCAACTGGACATTTGGAGCGCTAAGAGAGTAGTAGTGGAAAAAGGAATATATTCAAATATAAACTACACAGAAGCATTCTGTGAAACTTCTTTCCGATCTGAGCATTCAGCTAACAGAGTTAAACCATACTTTTGATTGAGCAGTTTTGAAACACTCTGTCTGTAGAAAATGCAACTGGACATTCGTAGCGCTAAGTGGGTAATAGTGGAGAAAAGAATATGTTCAAATATAAACTACACAGAAGCATTGTATGAAACTTCTTTCTGTTCTGTGCATTCAACTAACAGAGTTGAACCTTACTTTTGATTGAGCCTTTCTGAAACACTCTTTCTGTAGAAACTGCAATTGGACATTCTGAGCGCTAAGAGGCCTCTATTGGGAAAAATAATATCTTCAAATAAAAACTACACAGAAGCATTGTGTGAAACTTATTTCTGATATGTTCATTAAGCTAACAGAGTTAAACCATACTTTTGATTGCGCAGTTCTGAACACTCTTTCTGTAGAAAATGCAAGTGGACATTCGGAGCGCTAAGAGGGTAATAGTGGAAAAAGGAATATATTCAAATATAAACTACACAGTAGCATTCTGTGAAAACCCTTTCTGTTCTGTGCATTCAGCTAACAGAGTTGAACCTTACTTTTGATTGAGCCGTTCTGAAACACTCTTTCTGTAGAAACTGCAATTGGACATGCTAAGCGCTAAGAGGCCTACATTGGGAAAAAGAATATCTTCAAATAAAAACTACACAGATGCATTCTGTGAAACTTATTTCTGATCTGTAAATTCAGTTAACAGAGATAAAACATATTTTTGATTGAGCAGTTATGAAACACTCTTTTTGTAGAAAATGCAAGTGGAGATTCGGAGCGCTAAGAGGGTAAGAGTGGAAAAAGTAATGTCTTCAAATATAAACTACACAGAATCATTCGGTGAAACTTCTTTCTGATCTGTGCATTCAGCTAACAGAGTTAAACCATACTTTTGATTGAGCAGATCTGAACACTCTTTCTGTAGAAAATGCAACTGGACATTTGGAGCGCTAAGAGCGTAGTAGTGGAAAAAGGAATATATTCAAATATAAACTACACAGAAGCATTCTGTGAAACTTCTTTCTGATCTGAGCATTCAGCTAACAGAGTTAAACCATACTTTTGATTGAGCAGTTTTGAAACACTCTGTCTGTAGAAAATGCAACTGGACATTCGTAGCGCTAAGTGGGTAATAGTGGAAAAAAGAATATGTTCAAATATAAACTACACAGAAGCATTCTGTGAAACTTCTTGCTGTTCTGTGCATTCAACTAACAGAGTTGAACCTTACTTTTGATTGAGCCGTTCTGAAACACTCTTTCTGTAGAAACTGCAATTGGACATTCTGAGCGCTAAGAGGCCTATATTGCGAAAAAGAATGTCTCCAAATAAAAACTACACAGAAGAATTGTGTGAAACTTATTTCTGTTCTGTTTGTTCAACTAAAAGAGTTGAACCTTAGTTTTGATTGAGCCGTTCTGAAACACTCTTTCTGTAGAAAATGCAAGTGGAGATTCGGAGCACTAGGAGGGTAATAGTGGAAAAAGGAATGTCTCCAAATATAAACTACACAGAATCATTCTGTGAAACTTCTTTCTGATCTGTGCATTCAGCTAACAGAGTTAAACCATACTTTTGATTGAGCAGATCTGAACACTCTTTCTGTAGAAAATGCAACTGGACATTTGGAGCGCTAAGAGAGTAGTAGTGGAAAAAGGAATATATTCAAATATAAACTACACAGAAGCATTCTGTGAAACTTCTTTCTGATCTGAGCATTCAGCTAACAGAGTTAAACCATACTTTTGATTGAGCAGTTTTGAAACACTCTGTCTGTAGAAAATGCAACTGGACATTCGTAGCGCTAAGTGGGTAATAGTGGAAAAAAGAGTATGTTCAAATATAAACTACACAGAAGCATTGTATGAAACTTCTTTCTGTTCTGTGCATTCAACTAACAGAGTTGAACCTTAGTTTTGATTGAGCCTTTCTGAAACACTCTTTCTGTAGAAACTGCAATTGGACATTCTGAGCGCTAAGAGGCCTCTATTGGGAAAAATAATATCTTCAAATAAAAACTACACAGAAGCATTGTGTGAAACTTATTTCTGATATGTTCATTAAGCTAACAGAGTTAAACCATACTTTTGATTGCGCAGTTCTGAACACTCTTTCTGTAGAAAATGCAAGTGGACATTCGGAGCGCTAAGAGGGTAATAGTGGAAAAAGGAATATCTTCAAATATAAACTACACAGTAGCATTCTGTGAAAATTCTTTCTGTTCTGTGCATTCAACTAACAGAGTTGAACCTTACTTTTGATTGAGCCGTTCTGAAACACTCTTTCTGTAGAAACTGCAATTGGACATGCTAAGCGCTAAGAGGCCTACATTGGGAAAAAGAATATCTTCAAATAAAAACTACACAGATGCATTCTGTGAAACTTATTTCTGATCTGTAAATTCAGTTAACAGAGATAAAACATATTTTTGATTGAGCAGTTATGAAACACTCTTTTTGTAGAAAATGCAAGTGGAGATACGGAGCGCTAAGAGGGTAATAGTGGAAAAAGGAATGTCTCCAAATATAAACTACACAGAATCATTCGGTGAAACTTCTTTCTGATCTGTGCATTCAGCTAACAGTGTTAAAACATACTTTTGATTGAGCAGATCTGAACACTCTTTCTGTAGAAAATGCAACTGGACATTTGGAGCGCTAAGAGCGTAGTAGTGGAAAAAGGAATATATTCAAATATAAACTACACAGAAGCATTCTGTGAAACTTCTTTCTGATCTGAGCATTCAGCTAACAGAGTTAAACCGTACTTTTCACTGAGCAGTTTTGAAACACTCTGTCTGTAGAAAATGCAACTGGACATTCGTAGCGCTAAGTGTGTAATAGTGGAAAAAAGAATATGTTCAAATATAAACTACACAGAAGCATTGTATGAAACTTCTTTCTGTTCTGTGCATTCAACTAACAGAGTTGAACCTTAGTTTTGATTGAGCCTTTCTGAAACACTCTTTCTGTAGAAACTGCAATTGGACATTCTGAGCGCTAAGAGGCCTCTATTGGGAAAAATAATATCTTCAAATAAAAACTACACAGAAGCATTGTGTGAAACTTATTTCTGATATGTTCATTAAGCTAACAGAGTTAAACCATACTTTTGATAGCGCAGTTCTGAACACTCTTTCTGTAGAAAATGCAAGTGGACATTCGGAGCGCTAAGAGGGTAATAGTGGAAAAAGGAATATATTCAAATATAAACTACACAGTAGCATTCTGTGAAAATTCTTTCTGTTCTGTGCATTCAACTAACAGAGTTGAACCTTACTTTTGATTGAGCCGTTCTGAAACACTCTTTCTGTAGAAACTGCAATTGGACATGCTAAGCGCGAAGAGGCCTACATTGGGAAAAAGAATATCTTCAAATAAAAACTACACAGATGCATTCTGTGAAACTTATTTCTGATCTGTAAATTCAGTTAACAGAGATAAAACATATTTTTGATTGAGCAGTTATGAAACACTCTTTTTGTAGAAAATGCAAGTGGAGATTCGGAGCGCTAAGGGGGTAATAGTGGAAAAAGGAATGTCTTCAAATATAAACTACACAGAATCATTCGGTGAAACTTCTTTCTGATCTGTGCATTCAGCTAACAGAGTTAAACCATACTTTTGATTGAGCAGATCTGAACACTCTTTCTGTAGAAAATGCAACTGGACATTTGGAGCGCTAAGAGCGTAGTAGTGGAAAAAGGAATATATTCAAACATAAACTACACAGAATCATTCTGTTAAACTTCTTTCTGATCTGAGCATTCAGCTAACAGAGTTAAACCATACTTTTGATTGAGCCGTTTTGAAACACTCTGTCTGTAGAAAATGCAACTGGACATTCGTAGCGCTAAGTGGGTAATAGTGGAAAAAAGAATATGTTCAAATATAAACTACACAGAAGCATTCTGTGAAACTTCTTTCTGTTCTGTGCATTCAACTAACAGATTTGAACCTTACTTTTGATTGAGCCGTTCTGAAACACTCTTTCTGTAGAAACTGCAATTGGACATTCTGAGCGCTAAGAGGCCTATATTGGGAAAAAGAATGTCTACAAATAAAAACTACACAGAAGCATTGTGTGAAACTTCTTTCTGTTCTGTTTGTTCAATTAAAAGAGTTGAACCTTTGTTTTGATTGAGCCCTTCTGAAACACTCTTTCTGTAGAAAATGCAAGTGGAGATTCGGAGCGCTAAGAGGGTAATAGTGGAAAAAGGAATGTCTCCAAATATAAACTACACAGAATCATTCTGTGAAACTTCTTTCTGATCTGTGCATTCAGCTAACAGAGTTAAACCATACTTTTGATTGAGCAGATCTGAACATTCTTTCTGTAGAAAATGCAACTGGACATTTGGAGCGCTAAGAGAGTAGTAGTGGAAAAAGGAATATATTCAAATATAAACTACACAGAAGCATTCTGTGAAACTTCTTTCTGATCTGAGCATTCAGCTAACAGAGTTAAACCATACTTTTGATTGAGCAGTTTTGAAACACTCTGTCTGTAGAAAATGCAACTGGACATTCGTAGCGCTAAGTGGGTAATAGTGGAAAAAAGAATATGTTCAAATATAAACTACACAGAAGCATTCTGTGAAACTTCTTTCTGTTCTCTGCATTCAACTAACAGAGTTGAACCTTACTTTTGATTGAGCTGTTCTGAAACACTCTTTCTGTAGAAACTGCAGTTGGACATTCTGAGCGCTAAGAGGCCTATATTGGGAAAAAGAATGTCTACAAATAAAAACTACACAGAAGAATTGTGTGAAACTTCTTTCTGTTCTGTTTGTTCAACTAAAAGAGTTGAACCTTAGTTTTGATTGAGCCGTTCTGAAACACCCTTTCTGTAGAAAATGCAAGTGGAGATTCTTAGCGCTAAGAGGGTAATAGTGGAAAAAGGAATGTCTCCAAATATAAACTACACAGAATCATTCTGTGAAACTTCTTTCTGATCTGTGCATTCAGCTAACAGAGTTAAACCATACTTTTGATTCAGCAGATCTGAACACTCTTTCTGTAGAAAATGCAACTGGACATTTGGAGCGCTAAGAGAGTAGTAGTGGAAAAAGGAATATATTCAAATATAAACTACACAGAAGCATTCTGTGAAACTTCTTTCCGATCTGAGCATTCAGCTAACAGAGTTAAACCATACTTTTGATTGAGCAGTTTTGAAACACTCTGTCTGTAGAAAATGCAACTGGACATTCGTAGCGCTAAGTGGGTAATAGTGGAGAAAAGAATATGTTCAAATATAAACTACACAGAAGCATTGTATGAAACTTCTTTCTGTTCTGTGCATTCAACTAACAGAGTTGAACCTTACTTTTGATTGAGCCTTTCTGAAACACTCTTTCTGTAGAAACTGCAATTGGACATTCTGAGCGCTAAGAGGCCTCTATTGGGAAAAATAATATCTTCAAATAAAAACTACACAGAAGCATTGTGTGAAACTTATTTCTGATATGTTCATTAAGCTAACAGAGTTAAACCATACTTTTGATTGCGCAGTTCTGAACACTCTTTCTGTAGAAAATGCAAGTGGACATTCGGAGCGCTAAGAGGGTAATAGTGGAAAAAGGAATATATTCAAATATAAACTACACAGTAGCATTCTGTGAAAACCCTTTCTGTTCTGTGCATTCAGCTAACAGAGTTGAACCTTACTTTTGATTGAGCCGTTCTGAAACACTCTTTCTGTAGAAACTGCAATTGGACATGCTAAGCGCTAAGAGGCCTACATTGGGAAAAAGAATATCTTCAAATAAAAACTACACAGATGCATTCTGTGAAACTTATTTCTGATCTGTAAATTCAGTTAACAGAGATAAAACATATTTTTGATTGAGAAGTTATGAAACACTCTTTTTGTAGAAAATGCAAGTGGAGATTCGGAGCGCTAAGAGGGTAAGAGTGGAAAAAGTAATGTCTTCAAATATAAACTACACAGAATCATTCGGTGAAACTTCTTTCTGATCTGTGCATTCAGCTAACAGAGTTAAACCATACTTTTGATTGAGCAGATCTGAACACTCTTTCTGTAGAAAATGCAACTGGACATTTGGAGCGCTAAGAGCGTAGTAGTGGAAAAAGGAATATATTCAAATATAAACTACACAGAAGCATTCTGTGAAACTTCTTTCTGATCTGAGCATTCAGCTAACAGAGTTAAACCATACTTTTGATTGAGCAGTTTTGAAACACTCTGTCTGTAGAAAATGCAACTGGACATTCGTAGCGCTAAGTGGGTAATAGTGGAAAAAAGAATATGTTCAAATATAAACTACACAGAAGCATTCTGTGAAACTTCTTGCTGTTCTGTGCATTCAACTAACAGAGTTGAACCTTACTTTTGATTGAGCCGTTCTGAAACACTCTTTCTGTAGAAACTGCAATTGGACATTCTGAGCGCTAAGAGGCCTATATTGCGAAAAAGAATGTCTCCAAATAAAAACTACACAGAAGAATTGTGTGAAACTTCTTTCTGTTCTGTTTGTTCAACTAAAAGAGTTGAACCTTAGTTTTGATTGAGCCGTTCTGAAACACTCTTTCTGTAGAAAATGCAAGTGGAGATTCGGAGCACTAGGAGGGTAATAGTGGAAAAAGGAATGTCTCCAAATATAAACTACACAGAATCATTCTGTGAAACTTCTTTCTGATCTGTGCATTCAGCTAACAGATTTAAACCATACTTTTGATTGAGCAGATCTGAACACTCTTTCTGTAGAAAATGCAACTGGACATTTGGAGCGCTAAGAGAGTAGTAGTGGAAAAAGGAATATATTCAAATATAAACTACACAGAAGCATTCTGTGAAACTTCTTTCTGATCTGAGCATTCAGCTAACAGAGTTAAACCATACTTTTGATTGAGCAGTTTTGAAACACTCTGTCTGTAGAAAATGCAACTGGACATTCGTAGCGCTAAGTGGGTAATAGTGGAAAAAAGAGTATGTTCAAATATAAACTACACAGAAGCATTGTATGAAACTTCTTTCTGTTCTGTGCATTCAACTAACAGAGTTGAACCTTACTTTTGATTGAGCCTTTCTGAAACACTCTTTCTGTAGAAACTGCAATTGGACATTCTGAGCGCTAAGAGGCCTCTATTGGGAAAAATAATATCTTCAAATAAAAACTACACAGAAGCATTGTGTGAAACTTATTTCTGATATGTTCATTAAGCTAACAGAGTTAAACCATACTTTTGATTGCGCAGTTCTGAACACTCTTTCTGTAGAAAATGCAAGTGGACATTCGGAGCGCTAAGAGGGTAATAGTGGAAAAAGGAATATATTCAAATATAAACTACACAGTAGCATTCTGTGAAAATTCTTTCTGTTCTGTGCATTCAACTAACAGAGTTGAACCTTACTTTTGATTGAGCCGTTCTGAAACACTCTTTCTGTAGAAACTGCAATTGGACATGCTAAGCGCTAAGAGGCCTACATTGGGAAAAAGAATATCTTCAAATAAAAACTACACAGATGCATTCTGTGAAACTTATTTCTGATCTGTAAATTCAGTTAACAGAGATAAAACATATTTTTGATTGAGCAGTTATGAAACACTCTTTTTGTAGAAAATGCAAGTGGAGATACGGAGCGCTAAGAGGGTAATAGTGGAAAAAGGAATGTCTCCAAATATAAACTACACAGAATCATTCCGTGAAACTTCTTTCTGATCTGTGCATTCAGCTAACAGTGTTAAACCATACTTTTGATTGAGCAGATCTGAACACACTTTCTGTAGAAAATGCAACTGGACATTTGCAGCGCTAAGAGCGTAGTAGTGGAAAAAGGAATATATTCAAATATAAACTACACAGAAGCATTCTGTGAAACTTCTTTCTGATCTGAGCATTCAGCTAACAGAGTTAAACCGTACTTTTCACTGAGCAGTTTTGAAACACTCTGTCTGTAGAAAATGCAACTGGACACTCGTAGCGCTAAGGGTGTAATAGTGGAAAAAAGAATATGTTCAAATATAAACTACACAGAAACATTGTATGAAACTTCTTTCTGTTCTGTGCATTCAACTAACAGAGTTGAACCTTAGTTTTGATTGAGCCTTTCTGAAACACTCTTTCTGTAGAAACTGCAATTGGACATTCTGAGCGCTAAGAGGCCTCTATTGGGAAAAATAATATCTTCAAATAAAAACTACACAGAAGCATTGTGTGAAACTTATTTCTGATATGTTCATTAAGCTAACAGAGTTAAACCATACTTTTGATTGCGCAGTTCTGAACACTCTTTCTGTAGAAAATGCAAGTGGACATTCGGAGCGCTAAGAGGGTAATAGTGGAAAAAGGAATATATTCAAATATAAACTACACAGTAGCATTCTGTGAAAATTCTTTCTGTTCTGTGCATTCAACTAACAGAGTTGAACCTTACTTTTGATTGAGCCGTTCTGAAACACTCTTTCTGTAGAAACTGCAATTGGACATGCTAAGCGCTAAGAGGCCTACATTGGGAAAAAGAATATCTTCAAATAAAAACTACACAGATGCATTCTGTGAAACTTATTTCTGATCTGTAAATTCAGTTAACAGAGATAAAACATATTTTTGATTGAGCAGTTATGAAACACTCTTTTTGTAGAAAATGCAAGTGGAGATTCGGAGCGCTAAGAGGGTAATAGTGGAAAAAGGAATGTCTTCAAATATAAACTACACAGAATCATTCGGTGAAACTTCTTTCTGATCTGTGCATTCAGCTAACAGAGTTAAACCATACTTTTGATTGAGCAGATCTGAACACTCTTTCTGTAGAAAATGCAACTGGACATTTGGAGCGCTAAGAGCGTAGTAGTGGAAAAAGGAATATATTCAAACATAAACTACACAGAAGCATTCTGTTAAACTTCTTTCTGATCTGAGCATTCAGCTAACAGAGTTAAACCATACTTTTGATTGAGCAGTTTTGAAACACTCTGTCTGTAGAAAATGCAACTGGACATTCGTAGCGCTAAGTGGGTAATAGTGGAAAA
Organism: Symphalangus syndactylus; assembly: GCF_028878055.3. NCBI lineage: Eukaryota > Metazoa > Chordata > Mammalia > Primates > Hylobatidae > Symphalangus > Symphalangus syndactylus. Next base: position 12,238,023 of record NC_072447.2, on the reverse strand, counting down.
AAGAATATGTTCAAATATAAACTACACAGAAGCATTCTGTGAAACTTCTTTCTGTTCTGTGCATTCAACTAACAGATTTGAACCTTACTTTTGATTGAGCCGTTCTGAAACACTCTTTCTGTAGAAACTGCAATTGGACATTCTGAGCGCTAAGAGGCCTATATTGGGAAAAAGAATGTCTACAAATAAAAACTACACAGAAGCATTGTGTGAAACTTCTTTCTGTTCTGTTTGTTCAATTAAAAGAGTTGAACCTTTGTTTTGATTGAGCCCTTCTGAAACACTCTTTCTGTAGAAAATGCAAGTGGAGATTCGGAGCGCTAAGAGGGTAATAGTGGAAAAAGGAATGTCTCCAAATATAAACTACACAGAATCATTCTGTGAAACTTCTTTCTGATCTGTGCATTCAGCTAACAGAGTTAAACCATACTTTTGATTGAGCAGATCTGAACATTCTTTCTGTAGAAAATGGAACTGGACATTTGGAGCGCTAAGAGAGTAGTAGTGGAAAAAGGAATATATTCAAATATAAACTACACAGAAGCATTCTGTGAAACTTCTTTCTGATCTGAGCATTCAGCTAACAGAGTTAAACCATACTTTTCATTGAGCAGTTTTGAAACACTCTGTCTGTAGAAAATGCAACTGGACATTCGTAGCGCTAAGTGGGTAATAGTGGAAAAAACAATATGTTCAAATATAAACTACACAGAAGCATTCTGTGAAACTTCTTTCTGTTCTCTGCATTCAACTAACAGAGTTGAACCTTACTTTTGATTGAGCTGTTCTGAAACACTCTTTCTGTAGAAACTGCAGTTGGACATTCTGAGCGCTAAGAGGCCTATATTGGGAAAAAGAATGTCTACAAATAAAAACTACACAGAAGAATTGTGTGAAACTTCTTTCTGTTCTGTTTGTTCAACTAAAAGAGTTGAACCTTAGTTTTGATTGAGCCGTTCTGAAACACCCTTTCTGTAGAAAATGCAAGTGGAGATTCGGAGCGCTAAGAGGGTAATAGTGGAAAAAGGAATGTCTCCAAATATAAACTACACAGAATCATTCTGTGAAACTTCTTTCTGATCTGTGCATTCAGCTAACAGAGTTAAACCATACTTTTGATTCAGCAGATCTGAACACTCTTTCTGTAGAAAATGCAAGTGGACATTTGGAGCGCTAAGAGAGTAGTAGTGGAAAAAGGAATATATTCAAATATAAACTACACAGAAGCATTCTGTGAAACTTCTTTCCGATCTGAGCATTCAGCTAACAGAGTTAAACCATACTTTTGATTGAGCAGTTTTGAAACACTCTGTCTGTAGAAAATGCAACTGGACATTCGTAGCGCTAAGTGGGTAATAGTGGAGAAAAGAATATGTTCAAATATAAACTACACAGAAGCATTGTATGAAACTTCTTTCTGTTCTGTGCATTCAACTAACAGAGTTGAACCTTACTTTTGATTGAGCCTTTCTGAAACACTCTTTCTGTAGAAACTGCAATTGGACATTCTGAGCGCTAAGAGGCCTCTATTGGGAAAAATAATATCTTCAAATAAAAACTACACAGAAGCATTGTGTGAAACTTATTTCTGATATGTTCATTAAGCTAACAGAGTTAAACCATACTTTTGATTGCGCAGTTCTGAACACTCTTTCTGTAGAAAATGCAAGTGGACATTCGGAGCGCTAAGAGGGTAATAGTGGAAAAAGGAATATATTCAAATATAAACTACACAGTAGCATTCTGTGAAAACCCTTTCTGTTCTGTGCATTCAGCTAACAGAGTTGAACCTTACTTTTGATTGAGCCGTTCTGAAACACTCTTTCTGTAGAAACTGCAATTGGACATGCTAAGCGCTAAGAGGCCTACATTGGGAAAAAGAATATCTTCAAATAAAAACTACACAGATGCATTCTGTGAAACTTATTTCTGATCTGTAAATTCAGTTAACAGAGATAAAACATATTTTTGATTGAGCAGTTATGAAACACTCTTTTTGTAGAAAATGCAAGTGGAGATTCGGAGCGCTAAGAGGGTAATAGTGGAAAAAGGAATGTCTTCAAATATAAACTACACAGAATCATTCGGTGAAACTTCTTTCTGATCTGTGCATTCAGCTAACAGAGTTAAACCATACTTTTGATTGAGCAGATCTGAACACTCTTTCTGTAGAAAATGCAACTGGACATTTGGAGCGCTAAGAGCGTAGTAGTGGAAAAAGGAATATATTCAAACATAAACTACACAGAAGCATTCTGTTAAACTTCTTTCTGATCTGAGAATTCAGCTAACAGAGTTAAACCATACTTTTGATTGAGCAGTTTTGAAACACTCTGTCTGTAGAAAATGCAACTGGACATTCGTAGCGCTAAGTGGGTAATAGTGGAAAAAAGAATATGTTCAAATATAAACTACACAGAAGCATTCTGTGAAACTCCTTTCTGTTCTGTGCATTCAACTAACAGATTTGAACCTTACTTTTGATTGAGCCGTTCTGAAACACTCTTTCTGTAGAAACTGCAATTGGACATTCTGAGCGCTAAGAGGCCTATATTGGGAAAAAGAATGTCTACAAATAAAAACTACACAGAAGCATTGTGTGAAACTTCTTTCTGTTCTGTTTGTTCAATTAAAAGAGTTGAACCTTTGTTTTGATTGAGCCCTTCTGAAACACTCTTTCTGTAGAAAATGCAAGTGGAGATTCGGAGCGCTAAGAGGGTAATAGTGGAAAAAGGAATGTCTCCAAATATAAACTACACAGAATCATTCTGTGAAACTTCTTTCTGATCTGTGCATTCAGCTAACAGAGTTAAACCATACTTTTGATTGAGCAGATCTGAACATTCTTTCTGTAGAAAATGGAACTGGACATTTGGAGCGCTAAGAGAGTAGTAGTGGAAAAAGGAATATATTCAAATATAAACTACACAGAAGCATTCTGTGAAACTTCTTTCTGATCTGAGCATTCAGCTAACAGAGTTAAACCATACTTTTGATTGAGCAGTTTTGAAACACTCTGTCTGTAGAAAATGCAACTGGACATTCGTAGCGCTAAGTGGGTAATAGTGGAAAAAACAATATGTTCAAATATAAACAACACAGAAGCATTCTGTGAAACTTCTTTCTGTTCTCTGCATTCAACTAACAGAGTTGAACCTTACTTTTGATTGAGCTGTTCTGAAACACTCTTTCTGTAGAAACTGCAGTTGGACATTCTGAGCGCTAAGAGGCCTATATTGGGAAAAAGAATGTCTACAAATAAAAACTACACAGAAGAATTGTGTGAAACTTCTTTCTGTTCTGTTTGTTCAACTAAAAGAGTTGAACCTTAGTTTTGATTGAGCCGTTCTGAAACACCCTTTCTGTAGAAAATGCAAGTGGAGATTCGGAGCGCTAAGAGGGTAATAGTGGAAAAAGGAATGTCTCCAAATATAAACTACACAGAATCATTCTGTGAAACTTCTTTCTGATCTGTGCATTCAGCTAACAGAGTTAAACCATACTTTTGATTCAGCAGATCTGAACACTCTTTCTGTAGAAAATGCAAGTGGACATTTGGAGCGCTAAGAGAGTAGTAGTGGAAAAAGGAATATATTCAAATATAAACTACACAGAAGCATTCTGTGAAACTTCTTTCCGATCTGAGCATTCAGCTAACAGAGTTAAACCATACTTTTGATTGAGCAGTTTTGAAACACTCTGTCTGTAGAAAATGCAACTGGACATTCGTAGCGCTAAGTGGGTAATAGTGGAGAAAAGAATATGTTCAAATATAAACTACACAGAAGCATTGTATGAAACTTCTTTCTGTTCTGTGCATTCAACTAACAGAGTTGAACCTTACTTTTGATTGAGCCTTTCTGAAACACTCTTTCTGTAGAAACTGCAATTGGACATTCTGAGCGCTAAGAGGCCTCTATTGGGAAAAATAATATCTTCAAATAAAAACTACACAGAAGCATTGTGTGAAACTTATTTCTGATATGTTCATTAAGCTAACAGAGTTAAACCATACTTTTGATTGCGCAGTTCTGAACACTCTTTCTGTAGAAAATGCAAGTGGACATTCGGAGCGCTAAGAGGGTAATAGTGGAAAAAGGAATATATTCAAATATAAACTACACAGTAGCATTCTGTGAAAACCCTTTCTGTTCTGTGCATTCAGCTAACAGAGTTGAACCTTACTTTTGATTGAGCCGTTCTGAAACACTCTTTCTGTAGAAACTGCAATTGGACATGCTAAGCGCTAAGAGGCCTACATTGGGAAAAAGAATATCTTCAAATAAAAACTACACAGATGCATTCTGTGAAACTTATTTCTGATCTGTAAATTCAGTTAACAGAGATAAAACATATTTTTGATTGAGCAGTTATGAAACACTCTTTTTGTAGAAAATGCAAGTGGAGATTCGGAGCGCTAAGAGGGTAAGAGTGGAAAAAGTAATGTCTTCAAATATAAACTACACAGAATCATTCGGTGAAACTTCTTTCTGATCTGTGCATTCAGCTAACAGAGTTAAACCATACTTTTGATTGAGCAGATCTGAACACTCCTTCTGTAGAAAATGCAACTGGACATTTGGAGCGCTAAGAGCGTAGTAGTGGAAAAAGGAATACATTCAAATATAAACTACACAGAAGCATTCTGTGAAACTTCTTTCTGATATGAGCATTCAGCTAACAGAGTTAAACCATACATTTGATTGAGCAGTTTTGAAACACTCTGTCTGTAGTAAATGCAACTGGACATTCATAGCGCTAAGTGGGTAATAGTGGAAAAAAGAATATGTTCAAATATAAACTACACAGAAGCATTCTGTGAAACTTCTTGCTGTTCTGTGCATTCAACTAACAGAGTTGAACCTTACTTTTGATTGAGCCGTTCTGAAACACTCTTTCTGTAGAAACTGCAATTGGACATTCTGAGCGCTAAGAGGCCTATATTGCGAAAAAGAATGTCTCCAAATAAAAACTACACAGAAGAATTGTGTGAAACTTCTTTCTGTTCTGTTTGTTCAACTAAAAGAGTTGAACCTTAGTTTTGATTGAGCCGTTCTGAAACACTCTTTCTGTAGAAAATGCAAGTGGAGATTCGGAGCACTAGGAGGGTAATAGTGGAAAAAGGAATGTCTCCAAATATAAACTACACAGAATCATTCTGTGAAACTTCTTTCTGATCTGTGCATTCAGCTAACAGAGTTAAACCATACTTTTGATTGAGCAGATCTGAACACTCTTTCTGTAGAAAATGCAACTGGACATTCGTAGCGCTAAGTGGGTAATAGTGGAAAAAAGAATATTTTCAAATATAAACTACACAGAAGCATACTGTGAAACTTCTTTCTGTTCTGTGCATTCAACTAACAGAGTTGAACCTTACTTTTGATTGAGCCGTTCTGAAACACTCTTTCTGTAGAAACTGCAATTGGATATTCTGAGAGCTAAGAGGCCTATATTGGGAAAAAGAATGTCTACAAATAAAAACTACACAGAAGCATTGTGTGAAACTTCTTTCTGTTCTGTTTGTTCAACTAAAAGAGTTGAACCTTTGTTTTGATTGAGCCGTTCTGAAACACTCTTTCTGTAGAAAATGCAAGTGGACATTCGGAGCGCTAAGAGGGTAATAGTGGAAAAAGGAATGTCTCCAAATATAAACTAAACAGAATCATTCTGTGAAACTTCTTTCTGATCTGTGCATTCAGCTAACAGAGTTAAACCATACTTTTGATTGAGCAGATCTGAACACTCTTTCTGTAGAAAATGCAACTGGACATTTGGAGCGCTAAGAGGGTAATAGTGGAAAAAGGAATATATTCAAATATAAACTACACAGTAGCATTCTGTGAAAATTCTTTCTGTTCTGTGCATTCAACTAACAGAGTTGAACCTTACTTTTGATTGAGCCGTTCTGAAACACTCTTTCTGTAGAAACTGCAATTGGACATGCTAAGCGCTAAGAGGCCTACATTGGGAAAAAGAATATCTTCAAATAAAAACTACACAGATGCATTCTGTGAAACTTATTTCTGATCTGTAAATTCAGTTAACAGAGATAAAACATATTTTTGATTGAGCAGTTATGAAACACTCTTTTTGTAGAAAATGCAAGTGGAGATACGGAGCGCTAAGAGGGTAATAGTGGAAAAAGGAATGTCTCCAAATATAAACTACACAGAAGCATTCTGTGAAACTTCTTTCTGATCTGAGCATTCAGCTAACAGAGTTAAACCATACTTTTCACTGAGCAGTTTTGAAACACTCTGTCTGTAGAAAATGCAACTGGACATTCGTAGCGCTAAGTGGGTAATAGTGGAAAAAAGAATATGTTCAAATATAAACTACACAGAAGCATTGTATGAAACTTCTTTCTGTTCTGTGCATTCAACTAACAGAGTTGAACCTTACTTTTGATTGAGCCGTTCTGAAACACTCTTTCTGTAGAAACTGCAATTGGACATTCTGAGCGATAAGAGGCCTATATTGGGAAAAAGAATGCCTACAAATAAAAACTATCCAGAAGAATTGTGTGAAACTTCTTTCTGTTCTGTTTGTTCAACTAAAAGAGTTGAAACTTAGTTTTGATTGAGCCGTTCTGAAACACTCTTTCTGTAGAAAATGCAAGTGGAGATTCGGAGCGCTATGAGGGTAATAGTGGAAAAAGGAATGTCTCCGTATATAAACTACACAGAATCATTCTGTGAAACTTCTTTCTGATCTGTGCATTCAGCTAACAGAGTTAAACCATACTTTTGATTGAGCAGATCTGAACACTCTTTCTGTAGAAAATGCAACTGGACATTTGGAGCGCTAAGAGAGTAGTAGTGGAAAAAGGAATATATTCAAATATAAACTACACAGAAGCATTCTGTGAAACTTCTTTCTGATCTGAGCATTCAGCTAATAGAGTTAAACCATACTTTTGATTGAGCAGTTTTGAAACACTCTGTCTGTAGAAAATGCAACTGGACATTCGTAGCGCTAAGTGGGTAATAGTGGAGAAAAGAATATGTTCAAATATAAACTACACAGAAGCATTGTATGAAACTTCTTTCTGTTCTGTGCATTCAACTAATAGAGTTGAACCTTACTTTTGATTGAGCCTTTCTGAAACACTCTTTCTGTAGAAACTGCAATTGGACATTCTGAGCGCTAAGAGGCCTCTATTGGGAAAAATAATATCTTCAAATAAAAACTACACAGAAGCATTGTGTGAAACTTATTTCTGATATGTTCATTAAGCTAACAGAGTTAAACCATACTTTTGATTGCGCAGTTCTGAACACTCTTTCTGTAGAAAATGCAAGTGGACATTCGGAGCGCTAAGAGGGTAATAGTGGAAAAAGGAATATATTCAAATATAAACTACACAGTAGCATTCTGTGAAAACTCTTACTGTTCTGTGCATTCAGCTAACAGAGTTGAACCTTACTTTTGATTGAGCCGTTCTGAAACACTCTTTCTGTAGAAACTGCAATTGGACATGCTAAGCGCTAAGAGGCCTACATTGGGAAAAAAATATCTTCAAATAAAAACTACACAGATGCATTCTGTGAAACTTATTTCTGATCTGTACATTCAGTTAACAGAGATAAAACATATTTTTGATTGAGCAGTTATGAAACACTCTTTTTGTAGAAAATGCAAGTGGAGATTCCGAGCGCTAAGAGGGTAATAGTGGAAAAAGGAATGTCTTCAAATATAAACTACACAGAATCATTCGGTGAAACTTCTTTCTGATCTGTGCATTCAGCTAACCGAGTTAAACCATACTTTTGATTGAGCAGATCTGAACACTCTCTCTGTAGAAAATGCAACTGGACATTTGGAGCGCTAAGAGCGTAGTAGTGGAAAAAGGAATATATTCAAATATAAACTACACAGAAGCATTCTGTGAAACTTCTTTCTGATCTGAGCATTCAGCTAACAGAGTTAAACCATACGTTTGATTGAGCAATTTTGAAACACTCTGTCTGTAGAAAATGCAACTGGACATTCGTAGCGCTAAGTTGGTAATAGTGGAAGAAAGAATATGTTAAAGGTAAACTACACAGAAGCATTCTGTGAAACTTCTTGCTGTTCTCTGCATTCAACTAACAGAGTTGAACCTTAGTTTTGATTGAGCCGTTCTGAAACACTCTTTCTGTAGAAACTGCAATTGGACATTATGAGCGCAAAGAGGCCTATATTGGGAAAAAGAATGTCTACAAATAAAAACTACACAGAAGAATTGTGTGAAACTTCTTTCTGTTCTGTTTGTTCAACTGAAAGAGTTGAACCTTAGTTTTGATTGAGCCGTTCTGAAACACTCTTTCTGTAGAAAATGCAAGTGGAGATTCGGAGGGCTAAGAGGGAAATAGTGGAAAAAGCAATGTCTCCAAATATAAACTACACAGAATCATTCTGTGAAACTTCTTTCTGATCTGTGCATTCAGCTAACAGAGTTAAACCATACTTTTGATTGAGCAGATCTGAACACTCTTTCTGTAGAAAATGCAACTGGACATTTGGAGCGCTAAGAGAGTAGTAGTGGAAAAAGGAATATATTCAAATATAAACTACACAGAAGCATTCTGTGAAACTTCTTTCTGATCTGAGCATTCAGCTAACAGAGTTAAACCATACTTTTGATTGAGCAGTTTTGAAACACTCTGTGTGTAGAAAATGCAACTGGACATTCGTAGCGCTAAGTGGGTAATAGTGGAAAAAAGAATATGTTCAAATATAAACTACACAGAAGCATTGTATGAAACTTCTTTCTGTTCTGTGCATTCAACTAACAGAGTTGAACCTTACTTTTGATTGAGCCTTTCTGAAACACTCTTTCTGTAGAAACTGCAATTGGACATTCTGAGCGCTAAGAGGCCTCTATTGGGAAAAATAATATCTTCAAATAAAAACTACACAGAAGCATTGTGTGAAACTTATTTCTGATATGTTCATTAAGCTAACAGAGTTAAACCATACTTTTGATTGCGCAGTTCTGAACACTCTTTCTGTAGAAAATGCAAGTGTACATTCGGAGCGCTAAGAGGGTAATAGTGGAAAAAGGAATATATTCAAATATAAACTACACAGTAGCATTCTGTGAAAACTCTTACTGTTCTGTGCATTCAGCTAACAGAGTTGAACCTTACTTTTGATTGAGCCGTTCTGAAACACTCTTTCTGTAGAAACTGCAATTGGACTTGCTAAGCGCTAAGAGGCCTACATTGGGAAAAAGAATATCTTCAAATAAAAACTACACAGATGCATTCTGTGAAACTTATTTCTGATCTGTAAATTCAGTTAACAGAGATAAAACATATTTTTGATTGAGCAGTTATGAAACACTCTTTTTGTAGAAAATGCAAGTGGAGTTTCGGAGCGCTAAGAGGGTAATAGTGGAAAAAGGAATGTCTTCAAATATAAACTACACAGAATCATTCGGTGAAACTTCTTTCTGATCTGTGCATTCAGCTAACAGAGTTAAACCATACTTTTGATTGAGCAGATCTGAACACTCTTTCTGTAGAAAATGCAACTGGACATTTGGAGCGCTAAGAGCGTATTAGTGGAAAAAGGAATATATTCAAATATAAACTACACAGAAGCATTCTGTGAAACTTCTTTCTGATCTGAGCATTCAGCTAACAGAGTTAAACCATAATTTTGATTGAGCAGTTTTGAAACACTCTGTCTGTAGAAAATGCAACTGGACATTCGTAGCGCTAAGTGGGTAATAGTGGAAAAAAGAATATGTTCAAATATAAACTACACAGAAGCATTCTGTGAAACTTCTTTCTGTTCTGTGCATTCAACTAACAGAGTTGAACCTTACTTTTGATTGAGCCGTTCTGAAACACTCTTTCTGTAGAAACTGCAATTGGACATTCTGAGCGCTAAGAGGCCTATATTGGGAAAAAGAATGTCTACAAATAAAAACTACCCAGAAGAATTGTGTGAAACTTCTTTCTGTTCTGTTTGTACAACTAAAAGAGTTGAACCTTAGTTTTGATTGAGCCGTTCTGAAACACTCTTTCTGTAGAAAATGCAAGTGGAGATTCGGAGCGCTAAGAGGGTAATAGTGGAAAAAGGAATGTCTCCAAATATAAACTACACAGAATCATTCTGTGAAACTTCTTTCTGATCTGTGTATTCAGCTAACAGAGTTAAACCATACTTTTGATTGAGCAGATCTGAACACTCTTTCTGTAGAAAATGCAACTGGACATTTGGAGCGCTAAGAGAGTAGTAGTGGAGAAAGGAATATATTCAAATATAAACTACACAGAAGCATTCTGTGAAACTTCTTTCTGATCTGAGCATTCAGCTAACAGAGTTAAACCATACTTTTGATTGAGCAGTTTTGAAACACTCTGTCTGTAGAAAATGCAACTGGACATTCGTAGCGCTAAGTGGGTAATAGTGGAGAAAAGAATATGTTCAAATATAAACTACACAGAAGCATTGTATGAAACTTCTTTCTGTTCTGTGCATTCAACTAACAGAGTTGAACCTTACTTTTGATTGAGCCTTTCTGAAACACTCTTTCTGTAGAAACTGCAATTGGACATTCTGAGCGCTAAGAGGCCTCTATTGGGAAAAATAATATCTTCAAATAAAAACTACACAGAAGCATTGTGTGAAACTTATTTCTGATATGTTCATTAAGCTAACAGAGTTAAACCATACTTTTGATTGCGCAGTTCTGAACACTCTTTCTGTAGAAAATGCAAGTGGACATTCGGAGCGCTAAGAGGGTAATAGTGGAAAAAGGAATATATTCAAATATAAACTACACAGTAGCATTCTGTGAAAACTCTTTCTGTTCTGTGCATTCAGCTAACAGAGTTGAACCTTACTTTTGATTGAGCCGTTCTGAAACACTCTTTCTGTAGAAACTGCAATTGGACATGCTAAGCGCTAAGAGGCCTACATTGGGAAAAATAATATCTTCAAATAAAAACTACACAGATGCATTCTGTGAAACTTATTTCTGATCTGTAAATTCAGTTAACAGAGATAAAACATATTTTTGATTGAGCAGTTATGAAACACTCTTTTTGTAGAAAATGCAAGTGGAGATTCGGAGCGCTAAGAGGGTAATAGTGGAAAAAGGAATGTCTTCAAATATAAACTACACAGAATCATTCGGTGAAACTTATTTCTGATCTGTGCATTCAGCTAACGGAGTTAAACCATACTTTTGATTGAGCAGATCTGAACACTCTCTCTGTAGAAAATGCAACTGGACATTTGGAGCGCTAAGAGCGTAGTAGTGGAAAAAGGAATATATTAAAATATAAACTACACAGAAGCATTCTGTGAAGCTTCTTTCTGATCTGAGCATTCAGCTAACAGAGTTAAACCATACTTTTGATTGAGCAGTTTTGAAACACTCTGTCTGTAGAAAATGCAACTGGACATTCGTAGCGCTAAGTGGGTAATAGTGGAAAAAAGAATATGTTCAAATATAAACTACACAGAAGCATTCTGTGAAACTTCTTTCTGTTCTGTGCATTCAACTAACAGAGTTGAACCTTACTTTTGATTGAGCCGTTCTGAAACACTCTTTCTGTAGAAACTGCAATTGGACATTCTGAGCGCTAAGAGGCCTATATTGGGAAAAAGAATGTCTACAAATAAAAACTACCCAGAAGAATTGTGTGAAACTTCTTTGTGTTCTGTTTGATCAACTAAAAGAGTTGAACCTTAGTTTTGATTGAGCCGTTCTGAAACACTCTTTCTGTAGAAAATGCAAGTGGAGATTCGGAGCGCTAAGAGGGTAATAGTGGAAAAAGGAATGTCTCCAAATATCAGCTACACAGTATCATTCTGTGAAACTTCTTTCTGATCTGTGCATTCAGCTAACAGAGTTAAACCATACTTTTGATTGAGCAGATCTGAACACTCTTTCTGTAGAAAATGCAACTGGACATTTGGAGCGCTAAGAGTGTAGTAGTGGAAAAAGGAATATATTCAAATATAAACTACACAGAAGCATTCTGTGAAACTTCTTTCTGATCTGAGCATTCAGCTACCAGAGTTAAACCATACTTTTGATTGAGCAGTTTTGAAACACTCTGTCTGTAGGAAATGCAACTGGACATTCGTAGCGCTAAGTGGGTAATAGTGGAGAAAAGAATATGTTCAAATATAAACTACACAGAAGCATTGTATGAAACTTCTTTCTGTTCTGTGCATTCAACTAACAGAGTTGAACCTTACTTTTGATTGAGCCTTTCTGAAACACTCTTTCTGCAGAAAATGCAATTGGACATTCTGAGCGCTAAGAGGCCTCTATTGGGAAAAATAATATCTTCAAATAAAAACTACACAGAAGCATTGTGTGAAACTTATTTCTGATATGTTCATTAAGCTAACAGAGTTAAACCATACTTTTGATTGCGCAGTTCTGAACACTCTTTCTGTAGAAAATGCAAGTGGACATTCGGAGCGCTAAGAGGGTAATAGTGGAAAAAGGAATATATTCAAATATAAAGTACACAGTAGCATTCTGTGAAAACTCTTTCTGTTCTGTGCATTCAGCTAACAGAGTTGAACCTTACTTTTGATTGAGCCGTTCTGAAACACTCTTTCTGTAGAAACTGCAATTGGACATGCTAAGCGCTAAGAGGCCTACATTGGGAAAAAGAATATCTTCAAATAAAAACTACACAGATGCATTCTGTGAAACTTATTTCTGATCTGTAAATTCAGTTAACAGAGATAAAACATATTTTTGATTGAGCAGTTATGAAACACTCTTTTTGTAGAAAATGCAAGTGGAGATTCGGAGCGCTAAGAAGGTAATAGTGGAAAAAGGAATGTCTTCAAATATAAACTACACAGAATCATTCGGTGAAACTTCTTTCTGATCTGTGCATTCAGCTAACAGAGTTAAACCATACTTTTGATTGAGCAGATCTGAACCCTCTTTCTGTAGAAAATGCAACTGGACATTTGGAGCGCTAAGAGCGTAGTAGTGGAAAAAGGAATATATTCAAATATAAACTACACAGAAGCATTCTGTGAAACTTCTTTCTGATCTGAGCATTCAGCTAACAGAGTTAAACCATACTTTTGATTGAGCAGTTTTGAAACACTCTGTCTGTAGAAAATGCAACTGGACATTCGTAGCGCTAAGTGGGTAATAGTGGAAAAAAGAATATGTTCAAATATAAACTACACAGAAGCATTCTGTGAAACTTCTTTCTGTTCTGTGCATTCAACTAACAGAGTTGAACCTTACTTTTGATTGAGCCGTTCTGAAACACTCTTTCTGTAGAAACTGCAATTGGACATTCTGAGCGCTAAGAGGCCTATATTGGGAAAAAGAATGTCTACAAATAAAAACTACACAGAAGAATTGTGTGAAACTTCTTTCTGTTCTGTTTGTTCAACTAAAAGAGTTGAACCTTAGTTTTGATTGAGCCGTTCTGAAACACTCTTTCTGTAGAAAATGCAAGTGGAGATTCGGAGCGCTAAGAGGGTAATAGTGGAAAAAGGAATGTCTCCAAATATAAACTACACAGAATCATTCTGTGAAACTTCTTTCTGATCTGTGCATTCAGCTAACAGAGTTAAACCATACTTTTGATTGAGCAGATCTGAACACTCTTTCTGTAGAAAATGCAACTGGACATTTGGAGCGCTAAGAGAGTAGTAGTGGAAAAAGGAATATATTCAAATATAAACTACACAGAAGCATTCTGTGAAACTTCTTTCTAATCTGAGCATTCAGCTAACAGAGTTAAACCATACTTTTTATTGAGCAGTTTTGAAACACTCTGTGTGTAGAAAATGCAACTGGACATTCGTAGCGCTAAGTGGGTAATAGTGGAAAAAGAATATGTTCAAATATAAACTACACAGAAACATTGTATGAAACTTCTTTCTGTTCTGTGCATTCAACTAACAGAGTTGAACCTTACTTTTGATTGAGCCTTTCTGAAACACTCTTTCTGTAGAAACTGCAATTGGACATTCTGAGCGCTAAGAGGCCTCTATTGGGAAAAATAATATCTTCAAATAAAAACTACACAGAAGCATTGTGTGAAACTTATTTCGGATATGTTCATTAAGCTAACAGAGTTAAACCATACTTTTGATTGCGCAGTTCTGAACACTCTTTCTGTAGAAAATGCAAGTGGACATTCGGAGCGCTAAGAGGGTAATAGTGGAAAAATGAATATATTCAAATATAAACTACACAGTAGCATTCTGTGAAAACTCTTACTGTTCTGTGCATTCAGCTAACAGAGTTGAACCTTACTTTTGATTGAACCGTTCTGAAACACTCTTTCTGTAGAAACTGCAATTGGACATGCTAAGCGCTAAGAGGCCTACATTGGGAAAAAGAATATCTTCAAATAAAAACTACACAGATGCATTCTGTGAAACTTATTTCTGATCTGTAAATTCAGTTAACAGAGATAAAACATATTTTTGATTGAGCAGTTATGAAACACTCTTTTTGTAGAAAATGCAAGTGGAGATTCGGAGCGCTAAGAAGGTAATAGTGGAAAAAGGAATGTCTTCAAATATAAACTACACAGAATCATTCGGTGAAACTTCTTTCTGATCTGTGCATTCAGCTAACAGAGTTAAACCATACTTTTGATTGAGCAGATCTGAACACTCTTTCTGTAGAAAATGCAACTGGACATTTGGAGCGCTAAGAGCGTAGTAGTGGAAAAAGGAATATATTCAAATATAAACTACACAGAAGCATTCTGTGAAACTTCTTTCTGATCTGAGCATTCAGCTAACAGAGTTAAACCATACTTTTGATTGAGCAGTTTTGAAACACTCTGTCTGTAGAAAATGCAACTGGACATTCGTAGCGCTAAGTGGGTAATAGTGGAAAAAAGAATATGTTCAAATATAAACTACACAGAAGCATTCTGTGAAACTTCTTTCTGTTCTGTGCATTCAACTAACAGAGTTGAACCTTACTTTTGATTGAGCCGTTCTGAAACACTCTTTCTGTAGAAACTGCAATTGGACATTCTGAGCGCTAAGAGGCCTATATTGGGAAAAAGAATGTCTACAAATAAAAACTACACAGAAGAATTGTGTGAAACTTCTTTCTGTTCTGTTTGTACAACTAAAAGAGTTGAACCTTACTTTTGATTGAGCCTTTCTGAAACACTCTTTCTGTAGAAACTGCAATTGGACATTCTGAGCGCTAAGAGGCCTCTATTGGGAAAAATAATATCTTCAAATAAAAACTACACAGAAGCATTTTGTGAAACTTATTTCTGATATGTTCATTAAGCTAACAGAGTTAAACCATACTTTTGATTGCGCAGTTCTGAACACTCTTTCTGTAGAAAATGCAAGTGGACATTCGGAGTGCTAAGAGGGTAATAGTGGAAAAAGGAATATATTCAAATATAAACTACACAGTAGCATTCAGTGAAAATTCTTTCTGTTCTGTGCATTCAACTAACAGAGTTGAACCTTACTTTTGATTGAGCCGTTCTGAAACACTCTTTCTGTAGAAACTGCAATTGGACATTGTAAGCGCTAAGAGGCCTACATTGGGAAAAAGAATATCTTCAAATAAAAACTGCACAGATGCATTCTGTGAAACTTATTTCTGATCTGTAAATTCAGTTAACAGAGATAAAACATATTTTTGATTGAGCAGTTATGAAACACTCTTTTTGTAGAAAATGCAAGTGGAGATTCGGAGCGCTAAGATGGTAATAGTGGAAAAAGGAATGTCTTCAAATATAAACTACACAGAATCATTCGGTGAAACTTCTTTCTGATCTGTGCATTCAGCTAACAGAGTTAAACCATACTTTTGATTGAGAAGATCTGAACACTCTTTCTGTAGAAAATGCAACTGGACATTTGGAGCGCTAAGAGCGTAGTAGTGGAAAAAGGAATATATTCAAATATAAACTACACAGAAGCATTCTGTGAAACTTCTTTCTGATCTTAGCATTCAGCTAACAGAGTTAAACCATACATTTGATTGAGCAGTTTTGAAACACTCTGTCTGTAGAAAATGCAACTGGACATTCGTAGCGCTAAGTGGGTAATAGTGGAGAAAAGAATATGTTCAAATATAAACTACACAGAAGCATTGTATGAAACATCTTTCTGTTCTGTGCATTCAACTAACAGAGTTGAACCTTACTTTTGATTGAGCCTTTCTGAAACACTCTTTCTGCAGAAAATGCAATTGGACATTCTGAGCGCTAAGAGGCCTCTATTGGGAAAAATAATATCTTCAAATAAAAACTACACAGAAGCATTGTGTGAAACTTATTTCTGATATGTTCATTAAGCTAACAGAGTTAAACCATACTTTTGATTGCGCAGTTCTGAACACTCTTTCTGTAGAAAATGCAAGTGGACATTCGGAGCGCTAAGAGGGTAATAGTGGAAAAAGGAATATATTCAAATATAAACTACACAGTAGCATTCTGTGAAAACTCTTTCTCTTCTGTGCATTCAGCTAACAGAGTTGAACCTTACTTTTGATTGAGCCGTTCTGAAACACTCTTTCTGTAGAAACTGCAATTGGACATGCTAAGCGCTAAGAGGCCTACATTGGGAAAAAGAATATCTTCAAATAAAAACTACACAGATGCATCCTGTGAAACTTATTTCTGATCTGTAAATTCAGTTAACAGAGATAAAACATATTTTTGATTGAGCAGTTATGAAACACTCTTTTTGTAGAAAATGCAAGTGGAGATTCGGAGCGCTAAGAAGGTAATAGTGGAAAAAGGAATGTCTTCAAATATAAACTACACAGAATCATTCGGTGAAACTTCTTTCTGATCTGTGCATTCAGCTAACAGAGTTAAACCATACTTTTGATTGAGCAGATCTGAACACTCTTTCTGTAGAAAATGCAACTGGACATTTGGAGCGCTAAGAGCATAGTAGTGGAAAAAGGAATATATTCAAATATAAACTACACAGAAGCATTCTGTGAAACTTCTTTCTGATCTGAGCATTCAGCTAACAGAGTTAAACCATACTTTTGATTGAGCAGTTTTGAAACACTCTGTCTGTAGAAAATGCAACTGGACATTCGTAGCGCTAAGTGGGTAATAGTGGAAAAAAGAATATGTTCAAATATAAACTACACAGAAGCATTCCGTGAAACTTCTTTCTGTTCTGTGCATTCAACTAACAGAGTTGAACCTTACTTTTGATTGAGCCGTTCTGAAACACTCTTTCTGTAGAAACTGCAATTGGACATTCTGAGCGCTAAGTGGCCTATATTGCGAAAAAGAATGTCTACAAATAAAAACTACACAGAAGTATTGTGTGAAACTTCTTTCTGTTCTGTTTGTTCAACTAAAAGAGTTGAACCTTAGTTTTGATTGAGCCGTTCTGAAACACTCTTTCTGTAGAAAATGCAAGTGGAGATTCGGAGCGCTAAGAGGGTAATAGTGGAAAAAGGAATGTCTCCAAATATAAACTACACAGAATCATTCTGTGAAACTTCTTTCTGATCTGAGCATTCAGCTAACAGATTTAAACCATACTTTTGATTGAGCAGTTTTGAAACACTCTGTCTGTAGAAAATGCAACTGGACATTCGTAGCGCTAAATGGGTAATAGTGGAAAAAAGAGTATGTTCAAATATAAACTACACAGAAGCATTGTATGAAACTACTTTCTGTTCTGTGCATTCAACTAACAGAGTTGAACCTTACTTTTGATTGAGCCTTTCTGAAACACTCTTTCTGTAGAAACTGCAATTGGACATTCTGAGCGCTAAGAGGCCTCTATTGGGAAAAATAATATCTTCAAATAAAAACTACACACAAGCATTGTGTGAAACTTATTTCTGATATGTTCATTAAGCTAACAGAGTTATACCATACTTTGGAGTGCGCAGTTCTGAAAACTCTTTCTGTAGAAAATGCAAGTTGACATTCGGAGCGCTAAGAGGGTAATAGTGGAAAAAGGAATATATTCAAATGTAAACTACACAGCAGCATTCTGTGAAAATTCTTTCTGTTCTGTGCATTCAACTAACAGAGTTGAACCTTACTTTTGATTGAGCCGTTCTGAAACACTCTTTCTGTAGAAACTGCAATTGGACATGCTAAGCGCTAAGAGGCCTACATTGGGAAAAAGAATATCTTCAAATAAAAACTACACAGATGCATTCTGTGAAACTTATTTCTGATCTGTAAATTCAGTTAACAGAGATAAAACAAATTTTTGATTGAGCAGTTATGAAACACTCTTTTTGTAGAAAATGCAAGTGGAGATACGGAGCGCTAAGAGAGTAATAGTGGAAAAAGGAATGTCTTCAAATATAAACAACACAGAATCATTCGGTGAAACTTCTTTCTGATCTGTGCATTCAGCTAACAGTGTTAAACCATACTTTTGATTGAGCAGATCTGAACACTCTTTCTGTAGAAAATGCAACTGGACATTTGGAGCGCTAAGAGCGTAGTAGTGGAAAAAGGAATATATTCAAATATAAACTACACAGAAGCATTCTGTGAAACTTCTTTCTGATCTGAGCATTCAGCTAACAGAGTTAAACCATACTTTTCACTGAGCAGTTTTGAAACACTCTGTCTGTAGAAAATGCAACTGGACATTCGTAGCGCTAAGTGGGTAATAGTGGAAAAAAGAATATGTTCAAATATAAACTACACAGAAGCATTGTATGAAACTTCTTTCTGTTCTGTGCATTCAACTAACAGAGTTGAACCTTACTTTTGATTGTGCCGTTCTGAAACACTCTTTCTGTAGAAACTGCAATTGGACATTCTCAGCGCTAAGAGGCCTATATTGGGAAAAAGAATGTCTACAAATAAAAACTACACAGAAGAATTGTGTGAAACTACTTTCTGTTCTGTTTGTTCAACTAAAAGAGTTGAACCTTTGTTTTGATTGAGCCGTTCTGAAACACTCTTTCTGTAGAAAATGCAAGTGGAGATTCGTAGCGCTAAGAGGGTAATAGTGGAAAAAGGAATGTCTCCAAATATAAACTACACAGAATCATTCTGTGAAACTTCTTTCTGATCTGTGCATTCAGCTAACAGAATTAAACCATACTTTTGATTGAGCAGATCTGAACACTCTTTCTGTAGAAAATGCAACTGGACATTTGGAGCGCTAAGAGAGTAGTAGTGGAAAAAGGAATATATTCAAATATAAACTACACAGAAGCATTCTGTGAAACTTCTTTCTGATCTGAGCATTCAGCTAACAGAGTTAAACCATACTTTTGATTGAGCAGTTTTGAAACACTCTGTCTGTAGAAAATGCAACTGGACATTCGTAGCGCTAAATGGGTAATAGTGGAAAAAAGAGTATGTTCAAATATAAACTACACAGAAGCATTGTATGAAACTTCTTTCTGTTCTGTGCATTCAACTAACAGAGTTGAACCTTACTTTTGATTGAGCCTTTCTGAAACACTCTTTTTGTAGAATCTGCAATTGGACATTCTGAGCTCTAAGAGGCCTCTATTGGGAAAAATAATATCTTCAAATAAAAACTACACAGAAGCATTGTGTGAAACTTATTTCTGATATGTTCATTAAGCTAACAGAGTTAAACCATACTTTTGATTGCGCAGTTCTGAACACTCTTTCTGTAGAAAATGCAAGTGGACATTCGGAGCGCTAAGAGGGTAATAGTGGAAAAAGGAATATATTCAAATATAAACTACACAGTAGCATTCTGTGAAAACTCTTTCTGTTCTGTGCATTCAGCTAACAGAGTTGAACCTTACTTTTGATTGAGCCGTTCTGAAACACTCTTTCTGTAGAAACTGCAATTGGACATGCTAAGCGCTAAGAGGCCTACATTGGGAAAAAGAATATCTTCAAATAAAAACTACACAGATGCATTCTGTGAAACTTATTTCTGATCTGTAAATTCAGTTAACAGAGATAAAACATATTTTTGATTGAGCAGTTATGAAACACTCTTTTTGTAGAAAATGCAAGTGGAGATTCGGAGCGCTAAGAAGGTAATAGTGGAAAAAGGAATGTCTTCAAATATAAACTACACAGAATCATTCGGTGAAACTTCTTTCTGATCTGTGCATTCAGCTAACAGAGTTAAACCATACTTTTGATTGAGCAGATCTGAACACTCTTTCTGTAGAAAATGCAACTGGACATTTGGAGCGCTAAGAGCGTAGTAGTGGAAAAAGGAATATATTCAAATATAAACTACACAGAAGCATTCTGTGAAACTTCTTTCTGATCTGAGCATTCAGCTAACAGAGTTAAACCATACTTTTGATTGAGCAGTTTTGAAACACTCTGTCTCTAGAAAATGCAACTGGACATTCGTAGCGCTAAGTGGGTAATAGTGGAAAAAAGAATATGTTCAAATATAAACTACACAGAAGCATTCTGTGAAACTTCTTTCTGTTCTGTGCATTCAACTAACAGAGTTGAACCTTACTTTTGATTGAGCCGTTCTGAAACACTCTTTCTGTAGAAACTGCAATTTATACATTCTGAGCGCTAAGAGGCCTATATTGGGAAAAAGAATGTCTACAAATAAAAACTACACAGAAGAATTGTGTGAAACTTCTTTCTGTTCTGTTTGTTCAACTAAAAGAGTTGAACCTTAGTTTTGATTGAGCCGTTCTGAAACACTCTTTCTGTAGAAAATGCAAGTGGAGATTCGGAGCGCTAAGGGGGTAATAGTGGAAAAAGAAATGTCTCCAAATATAAACTACACAGTATCATTCTGTGAAACTTCTTTCTGATCTGTGCATTCAGCTAACAGAGTTAAACCATACTTTTGATTGAGCAGATCTGAACACTCTTTCTGTAGAAAATGCAACTGGACATTTGGAGCGCTATGAGTGTAGTAGTGGAAAAAGGAATATATTCAAATATAAACTACACAGAAGCATTCTGTGAAACTTCTTTCTGATCTGAGCATTCAGCTAACAGAGTTAAACCATACTTTTGATTGAGCAGTTTTGAAACACTCTGTCTGTAGAAAATGCAACTGGACATTCGTAGCGCTAAGTGGGTAATAGTGGAGAAAAGAATATGTTCAAATATAAACTACACAGAAGCATTGTATGAAACATCTTTCTGTTCTGTGCATTCAACTAACAGAGTTGAACCTTACTTTTGATTGAGCCTTTCTGAAACACTCTTTCTGCAGAAAATGCAATTGGACATTCTGAGCGCTAAGAGTCCTCTATTGGGAAAAATAATATCTTCAAATAAAAACTACACAGAAGCATTGTGTGAAACTTATTTCTGATATGTTCATTAAGCTAACAGAGTTAAACCATACTTTTGATTGCGCAGTTCTGAACACTCTTTCTGTAGAAAATGCAAGTGGACATTCGGAGCGCTAAGAGGGTAATAGTGGAAAAAGGAATATATTCAAATATAAACTACACAGTAGCATTCTGTGAAAACTCTTTCTCTTCTGTGCATTCAGCTAACAGAGTTGAACCTTACTTTTGATTGAGCCGTTCTGAAACACTCTTTCTGTAGAAACTGCAATTGGACATGCTAAGCGCTAAGAGGCCTACATTGGGAAAAATAATATCTTCAAATAAAAACTACACAGATGCATCCTGTGAAACTTATTTCTGATCTGTAAATTCAGTTAACAGAGATAAAACATATTTTTGATTGAGCAGTTATGAAACACTCTTTTTGTAGAAAATGCAAGTGGAGATTCGGAGCGCTAAGAAGGTAATAGTGGAAAAAGGAATGTCTTCAAATATAAACTACACAGAATCATTCGGTGAAACTTCTTTCTGATCTGTGCATTCAGCTAACAGAGTTAAACCATACTTTTGATTGAGCAGATCTGAACACTCTTTCTGTAGAAAATGCAACTGGACATTTGGAGCGCTAAGAGCATAGTAGTGGAAAAAGGAATATATTCAAATATAAACTACACAGAAGCATTCTGTGAAACTTCTTTCTGATCTGAGCATTCAGCTAACAGAGTTAAACCATACTTTTGATTGAGCAGTTTTGAAACACTCTGTCTGTAGAAAATGCAACTGGACATTCGTAGCGCTAAGTGGGTAATAGTGGAAAAAAGAATATGTTCAAATATAAACTACACAGAAGCATTCCGTGAAACTTCTTTCTGTTCTGTGCATTCAACTAACAGAGTTGAACCTTACTTTTGATTGAGCCGTTCTGAAACACTCTTTCTGTAGAAACTGCAATTGGACATTCTGAGCGCTAAGTGGCCTATATTGCGAAAAAGAATGTCTACAAATAAAAACTACACAGAAGTATTGTGTGAAACTTCTTTCTGTTCTGTTTGTTCAACTAAAAGAGTTGAACCTTAGTTTTGATTGAGCCGTTCTGAAACACTCTTTCTGTAGAAAATGCAAGTGGAGATTCGGAGCGCTAAGAGGGTAATAGTGGAAAAAGGAATGTCTCCAAATATAAACTACACAGAATCATTCTGTGAAACTTCTTTCTGATCTGAGCATTCAGCTAACAGATTTAAACCATACTTTTGATTGAGCAGTTTTGAAACACTCTGTCTGTAGAAAATGCAACTGGACATTCGTAGCGCTAAATGGGTAATAGTGGAAAAAAGAGTATGTTCAAATATAAACTACACAGAAGCATTGTATGAAACTTCTTTCTGTTCTGTGCATTCAACTAACAGAGTTGAACCTTACTTTTGATTGAGCCTTTCTGAAACACTCTTTCTGTAGAAACTGCAATTGGACATTCTGAGCGCTAAGAGGCCTCTATTGGGAAAAATAATATCTTCAAATAAAAACTACACACAAGCATTGTGTGAAACTTATTTCTGATATGTTCATTAAGCTAACAGAGTTATACCATACTTTGGAGTGCGCAGTTCTGAAAACTCTTTCTGTAGAAAATGCAAGTTGACATTCGGAGCGCTAAGAGGGTAATAGTGGAAAAAGGAATATATTCAAATGTAAACTACACAGCAGCATTCTGTGAAAATTCTTTCTGTTCTGTGCATTCAACTAACAGAGTTGAACCTTACTTTTGATTGAGCCGTTCTGAAACACTCTTTCTGTAGAAACTGCAATTGGACATGCTAAGCGCTAAGAGGCCTACATTGGGAAAAAGAATATCTTCAAATAAAAACTACACAGATGCATTCTGTGAAACTTATTTCTGATCTGTAAATTCAGTTAACAGAGATAAAACAAATTTTTGATTGAGCAGTTATGAAACACTCTTTTTGTAGAAAATGCAAGTGGAGATACGGAGCGCTAAGAGAGTAATAGTGGAAAAAGGAATGTCTTCAAATATAAACAACACAGAATCATTCGGTGAAACTTCTTTCTGATCTGTGCATTCAGCTAACAGTGTTAAACCATACTTTTGATTGAGCAGATCTGAACACTCTTTCTGTAGAAAATGCAACTGGACATTTGGAGCGCTAAGAGCGTAGTAGTGGAAAAAGGAATATATTCAAATATAAACTACACAGAAGCATTCTGTGAAACTTCTTTCTGATCTGAGCATTCAGCTAACAGAGTTAAACCATACTTTTCACTGAGCAGTTTTGAAACACTCTGTCTGTAGAAAATGCAACTGGACATTCGTAGCGCTAAGTGGGTAATAGTGGAAAAAAGAATATGTTCAAATATAAACTACACAGAAGCATTGTATGAAACTTCTTTCTGTTCTGTGCATTCAACTAACAGAGTTGAACCTTACTTTTGATTGTGCCGTTCTGAAACACTCTTTCTGTAGAAACTGCAATTGGACATTCTCAGCGCTAAGAGGCCTATATTGGGAAAAAGAATGTCTACAAATAAAAACTACACAGAAGAATTGTGTGAAACTACTTTCTGTTCTGTTTGTTCAACAAAAAGAGTTGAACCTTTGTTTTGATTGAGCCGTTCTGAAACACTCTTTCTGTAGAAAATGCAAGTGGAGATTCGTAGCGCTAAGAGGGTAATAGTGGAAAAAGGAATGTCTCCAAATATAAACTACACAGAATCATTCTGTGAAACTTCTTTCTGATCTGTGCATTCAGCTAACAGAATTAAACCATACTTTTGATTGAGCAGATCTGAACACTCTTTCTGTAGAAAATGCAACTGGACATTTGGAGCGCTAAGAGAGTAGTAGTGGAAAAAGGAATATATTCAAATATAAACTACACAGAAGCATTCTGTGAAACTTCTTTCTGATCTGAGCATTCAGCTAACAGAGTTAAACCATACTTTTGATTGAGCAGTTTTGAAACACTCTGTCTGTAGAAAATGCAACTGGACATTCGTAGCGCTAAATGGGTAATAGTGGAAAAAAGAGTATGTTCAAATATAAACTACACAGAAGCATTGTATGAAACTTCTTTCTGTTCTGTGCATTCAACTAACAGAGTTGAACCTTACTTTTGATTGAGCCTTTCTGAAACACTCTTTCTGCAGAAAATGCAATTGGACATTCTGAGCGATAAGAGGCCTCTATTGGGAAAAATAATATCTTCAAATAAAAACTACACAGAAGCATTGTGTGAAACTTATTTCTGATATGTTCATTAAGCTAACAGAGTTAAACCATACTTTTGATTGCGCAGTTCTGAACACTCTTTCTGTAGAAAATGCAAGTGGACATTCGGAGCGCTAAGAGGGTAATAGTGGAAAAAGGAATATATTCAAATATAAACTACACAGTAGCATTCTGTGAAAACTCTTTCTCTTCTGTGCATTCAGCTAACAGAGTTGAACCTTACTTTTGATTGAGCCGTTCTGAAACACTCTTTCTGTAGAAACTGCAATTGGACATGCTAAGCGCTAAGAGGCCTACATTGGGAAAAAGAATATCTTCAAATAAAAACTACACAGATGCATCCTGTGAAACTTATTTCTGATCTGTAAATTCAGTTAACAGAGATAAAACATATTTTTGATTGAGCAGTTATGAAACACTCTTTTTGTAGAAAATGCAAGTGGAGATTCGGAGCGCTAAGAAGGTAATAGTGGAAAAAGGAATGTCTTCAAATATAAACTACACAGAATCATTCGGTGAAACTTCTTTCTGATCTGTGCATTCAGCTAACAGAGTTAAACCATACTTTTGATTGAGCAGATCTGAACACTCTTTCTGTAGAAAATGCAACTGGACATTTGGAGCGCTAAGAGCATAGTAGTGGAAAAAGGAATATATTCAAATATAAACTACACAGAAGCATTCTGTGAAACTTCTTTCTGATCTGAGCATTCAGCTAACAGAGTTAAACCATACTTTTGATTGAGCAGTTTTGAAACACTCTGTCTGTAGAAAATGCAACTGGACATTCGTAGCGCTAAGTGGGTAATAGTGGAAAAAAGAATATGTTCAAATATAAACTACACAGAAGCATTCCGTGAAACTTCTTTCTGTTCTGTGCATTCAACTAACAGAGTTGAACCTTACTTTTGATTGAGCCGTTCTGAAACACTCTTTCTGTAGAAACTGCAATTGGACATTCTGAGCGCTAAGTGGCCTATATTGCGAAAAAGAATGTCTACAAATAAAAACTACACAGAAGTATTGTGTGAAACTTCTTTCTGTTCTGTTTGTTCAACTAAAAGAGTTGAACCTTAGTTTTGATTGAGCCGTTCTGAAACACTCTTTCTGTAGAAAATGCAAGTGGAGATTCGGAGCGCTAAGAGGGTAATAGTGGAAAAAGGAATGTCTCCAAATATAAACTACACAGAATCATTCTGTGAAACTTCTTTCTGATCTGAGCATTCAGCTAACAGATTTAAACCATACTTTTGATTGAGCAGTTTTGAAACACTCTGTCTGTAGAAAATGCAACTGGACATTCGTAGCGCTAAATGGGTAATAGTGGAAAAAAGAGTATGTTCAAATATAAACTACACAGAAGCATTGTATGAAACTTCTTTCTGTTCTGTGCATTCAACTAACAGAGTTGAACCTTACTTTTGATTGAGCCTTTCTGAAACACTCTTTCTGTAGAAACTGCAATTGGACATTCTGAGCGCTAAGAGGCCTCTATTGGGAAAAATAATATCTTCAAATAAAAACTACACACAAGCATTGTGTGAAACTTATTTCTGATATGTTCATTAAGCTAACAGAGTTATACCATACTTTGGAGTGCGCAGTTCTGAAAACTCTTTCTGTAGAAAATGCAAGTTGACATTCGGAGCGCTAAGAGTGTAATAGTGGAAAAAGGAATATATTCAAATGTAAACTACACAGCAGCATTCTGTGAAAATTCTTTCTGTTCTGTGCATTCAACTAACAGAGTTGAACCTTACTTTTGATTGAGCCGTTCTGAAACACTCTTTCTGTAGAAACTGCAATTGGACATGCTAAGCGCTAAGAGGCCTACATTGGGAAAAAGAATATCTTCAAATAAAAACTACACAGATGCATTCTGTGAAACTTATTTCTGATCTGTAAATTCAGTTAACAGAGATAAAACAAATTTTTGATTGAGCAGTTATGAAACACTCTTTTTGTAGAAAATGCAAGTGGAGATACGGAGCGCTAAGAGAGTAATAGTGGAAAAAGGAATGTCTTCAAATATAAACAACACAGAATCATTCGGTGAAACTTCTTTCTGATCTGTGCATTCAGCTAACAGTGTTAAACCATACTTTTGATTGAGCAGATCTGAACACTCTTTCTGTAGAAAATGCAACTGGACATTTGGAGCGCTAAGAGCGTAGTAGTGGAAAAAGGAATATATTCAAATATAAACTACACAGAAGCATTCTGTGAAACTTCTTTCTGATCTGAGCATTCAGCTAACAGAGTTAAACCATACTTTTCACTGAGCAGTTTTGAAACACTCTGTCTGTAGAAAATGCAACTGGACATTCGTAGCGCTAAGTGGGTAATAGTGGAAAAAAGAATATGTTCAAATATAAACTACACAGAAGCATTGTATGAAACTTCTTTCTGTTCTGTGCATTCAACTAACAGAGTTGAACCTTACTTTTGATTGTGCCGTTCTGAAACACTCTTTCTGTAGAAACTGCAATTGGACATTCTCAGCGCTAAGAGGCCTATATTGGGAAAAAGAATGTCTACAAATAAAAACTACACAGAAGAATTGTGTGAAACTACTTTCTGTTCTGTTTGTTCAACTAAAAGAGTTGAACCTTTGTTTTGATTGAGCCGTTCTGAAACACTCTTTCTGTAGAAAATGCAAGTGGAGATTCGGAGCGCTAAGAGGGTAATAGTGGAAAAAGGAATGTCTCCAAATATAAACTACACAGAATCATTCTGTGAAACTTCTTTCTGATCTGTGCATTCAGCTAACAGAATTAAACCATACTTTTGATTGAGCAGATCTGAACACTCTTTCTGTAGAAAATGCAACTGGACATTTGGAGCGCTAAGAGAGTAGTAGTGGAAAAAGGAATATATTCAAATATAAACTACACAGAAGCATTCTGTGAAACTTCTTTCTGATCTGAGCATTCAGCTAACAGAGTTAAACCATACTTTTGATTGAGCAGTTTTGAAACACTCTGTCTGTAGAAAATGCAACTGGACATTCGTAGCGCTAAATGGGTAATAGTGGAAAAAAGAGTATGTTCAAATATAAACTACACAGAAGCATTGTATGAAACTTCTTTCTGTTCTGTGCATTCAACTAACAGAGTTGAACCTTACTTTTGATTGAGCCTTTCTGAAACACTCTTTCTGCAAAAAATGCAATTGGACATTCTGAGCGCTAAGAGGCCTCTATTGGGAAAAATAATATCTTCAAATAAAAACTACACAGAAGCATTGTGTGAAACTTATTTCTGATATGTTCATTAAGCTAACAGAGTTAAACCATACTTTTGATTGCGCAGTTCTGAACACTCTTTCTGTAGAAAATGCAAGTGGACATTCGGAGCGCTAAGAGGGTAATAGTGGAAAAAGGAATATATTCAAATATAAACTACACAGTAGCATTCTGTGAAAACTCTTTCTCTTCTGTGCATTCAGCTAACAGAGTTGAACCTTACTTTTGATTGAGCCGTTCTGAAACACTCTTTCTGTAGAAACTGCAATTGGACATGCTAAGCGCTAAGAGGCCTACATTGGGAAAAAGAATATCTTCAAATAAAAACTACACAGATGCATCCTGTGAAACTTATTTCTGATCTGTAAATTCAGTTAACAGAGATAAAACATATTTTTGATTGAGCAGTTATGAAACACTCTTTTTGTAGAAAATGCAAGTGGAGATTCGGAGCGCTAAGAAGGTAATAGTGGAAAAAGGAATGTCTTCAAATATAAACTACACAGAATCATTCGGTGAAACTTCTTTCTGATCTGTGCATTCAGCTAACAGAGTTAAACCATACTTTTGATTGAGCAGATCTGAACACTCTTTCTGTAGAAAATGCAACTGGACATTTGGAGCGCTAAGAGCATAGTAGTGGAAAAAGGAATATATTCAAATATAAACTACACAGAAGCATTCTGTGAAACTTCTTTCTGATCTGAGCATTCAGCTAACAGAGTTAAACCATACTTTTGATTGAGCAGTTTTGAAACACTCTGTCTGTAGAAAATGCAACTGGACATTCGTAGCGCTAAGTGGGTAATAGTGGAAAAAAGAATATGTTCAAATATAAACTACACAGAAGCATTCCGTGAAACTTCTTTCTGTTCTGTGCATTCAACTAACAGAGTTGAACCTTACTTTTGATTGAGCCGTTCTGAAACACTCTTTCTGTAGAAACTGCAATTGGACATTCTGAGCGCTAAGTGGCCTATATTGCGAAAAAGAATGTCTACAAATAAAAACTACACAGAAGTATTGTGTGAAACTTCTTTCTGTTCTGTTTGTTCAACTAAAAGAGTTGAACCTTAGTTTTGATTGAGCCGTTCTGAAACACTCTTTCTGTAGAAAATGCAAGTGGAGATTCGGAGCGCTAAGAGGGTAATAGTGGAAAAAGGAATGTCTCCAAATATAAACTACACAGAATCATTCTGTGAAACTTCTTTCTGATCTGAGCATTCAGCTAACAGATTTAAACCATACTTTTGATTGAGCAGTTTTGAAACACTCTGTCTGTAGAAAATGCAACTGGACATTCGTAGCGCTAAATGGGTAATAGTGGAAAAAAGAGTATGTTCAAATATAAACTACACAGAAGCATTGTATGAAACTTCTTTCTGTTCTGTGCATTCAACTAACAGAGTTGAACCTTACTTTTGATTGAGCCTTTCTGAAACACTCTTTCTGTAGAAACTGCAATTGGACATTCTGAGCGCTAAGAGGCCTCTATTGGGAAAAATAATATCTTCAAATAAAAACTACACACAAGCATTGTGTGAAACTTATTTCTGATATGTTCATTAAGCTAACAGAGTTATACCATACTTTGGAGTGCGCAGTTCTGAAAACTCTTTCTGTAGAAAATGCAAGTTGACATTCGGAGCGCTAAGAGGGTAATAGTGGAAAAAGGAATATATTCAAATGTAAACTACACAGCAGCATTCTGTGAAAATTCTTTCTGTTCTGTGCATTCAACTAACAGAGTTGAACCTTACTTTTGATTGAGCCGTTCTGAAACACTCTTTCTGTAGAAACTGCAATTGGACATGCTAAGCGCTAAGAGGCCTACATTGGGAAAAAGAATATCTTCAAATAAAAACTACACAGATGCATTCTGTGAAACTTATTTCTGATCTGTAAATTCAGTTAACAGAGATAAAACAAATTTTTGATTGAGCAGTTATGAAACACTCTTTTTGTAGAAAATGCAAGTGGAGATACGGAGCGCTAAGAGAGTAATAGTGGAAAAAGGAATGTCTTCAAATATAAACAACACAGAATCATTCGGTGAAACTTCTTTCTGATCTGTGCATTCAGCTAACAGTGTTAAACCATACTTTTGATTGAGCAGATCTGAACACTCTTTCTGTAGAAAATGCAACTGGACATTTGGAGCGCTAAGAGCGTAGTAGTGGAAAAAGGAATATATTCAAATATAAACTACACAGAAGCATTCTGTGAAACTTCTTTCTGATCTGAGCATTCAGCTAACAGAGTTAAACCATACTTTTCACTGAGCAGTTTTGAAACACTCTGTCTGTAGAAAATGCAACTGGACATTCGTAGCGCTAAGTGGGTAATAGTGGAAAAAAGAATATGTTCAAATATAAACTACACAGAAGCATTGTATGAAACTTCTTTCTGTTCTGTGCATTCAACTAACAGAGTTGAACCTTACTTTTGATTGTGCCGTTCTGAAACACTCTTTCTGTAGAAACTGCAATTGGACATTCTCAGCGCTAAGAGGCCTATATTGGGAAAAAGAATGTCTACAAATAAAAACTACACAGAAGAATTGTGTGAAACTACTTTCTGTTCTGTTTGTTCAACTAAAAGAGTTGAACCTTTGTTTTGATTGAGCCGTTCTGAAACACTCTTTCTGTAGAAAATGCAAGTGGAGATTCGGAGCGCTAAGAGGGTAATAGTGGAAAAAGGAATGTCTCCAAATATAAACTACACAGAATCATTCTGTGAAACTTCTTTCTGATCTGTGCATTCAGCTAACAGAATTAAACCATACTTTTGATTGAGCAGATCTGAACACTCTTTCTGTAGAAAATGCAACTGGACATTTGGAGCGCTAAGAGAGTAGTAGTGGAAAAAGGAATATATTCAAATATAAACTACACAGAAGCATTCTGTGAAACTTCTTTCTGATCTGAGCATTCAGCTAACAGAGTTAAACCATACTTTTGATTGAGCAGTTTTGAAACACTCTGTCTGTAGAAAATGCAACTGGACATTCGTAGCGCTAAATGGGTAATAGTGGAAAAAAGAGTATGTTCAAATATAAACTACACAGAAGCATTGTATGAAACTTCTTTCTGTTCTGTGCATTCAACTAACAGAGTTGAACCTTACTTTTGATTGAGCCTTTCTGAAACACTCTTTTTGTAGAATCTGCAATTGGACATTCTGAGCTCTAAGAGGCCTCTATTGGGAAAAATAATATCTTCAAATAAAAACTACACAGAAGCATTGTGTGAAACTTATTTCTGATATGTTCATTAAGCTAACAGAGTTAAACCATACTTTTGATTGCGCAGTTCTGAACACTCTTTCTGTAGAAAATGCAAGTGGACATTCGGAGCGCTAAGAGGGTAATAGTGGAAAAAGGAATATATTCAAATATAAACTACACAGTAGCATTCTGTGAAAACTCTTTCTGTTCTGTGCATTCAGCTAACAGAGTTGAACCTTACTTTTGATTGAGCCGTTCTGAAACACTCTTTCTGTAGAAACTGCAATTGGACATGCTAAGCGCTAAGAGGCCTACATTGGGAAAAAGAATATCTTCAAATAAAAACTACACAGATGCATTCTGTGAAACTTATTTCTGATCTGTAAATTCAGTTAACAGAGATAAAACATATTTTTGATTGAGCAGTTATGAAACACTCTTTTTGTAGAAAATGCAAGTGGAGATTCGGAGCGCTAAGAAGGTAATAGTGGAAAAAGGAATGTCTTCAAATATAAACTACACAGAATCATTCGGTGAAACTTCTTTCTGATCTGTGCATTCAGCTAACAGAGTTAAACCATACTTTTGATTGAGCAGATCTGAACACTCTTTCTGTAGAAAATGCAACTGGACATTTGGAGCGCTAAGAGCGTAGTAGTGGAAAAAGGAATATATTCAAATATAAACTACACAGAAGCATTCTGTGAAACTTCTTTCTGATCTGAGCATTCAGCTAACAGAGTTAAACCATACTTTTGATTGAGCAGTTTTGAAACACTCTGTCTCTAGAAAATGCAACTGGACATTCGTAGCGCTAAGTGGGTAATAGTGGAAAAAAGAATATGTTCAAATATAAACTACACAGAAGCATTCTGTGAAACTTCTTTCTGTTCTGTGCATTCAACTAACAGAGTTGAACCTTACTTTTGATTGAGCCGTTCTGAAACACTCTTTCTGTAGAAACTGCAATTTATAAATTCTGAGCGCTAAGAGGCCTATATTGGGAAAAAGAATGTCTACAAATAAAAACTACACAGAAGAATTGTGTGAAACTTCTTTCTGTTCTGTTTGTTCAACTAAAAGAGTTGAACCTTAGTTTTGATTGAGCCGTTCTGAAACACTCTTTCTGTAGAAAATGCAAGTGGAGATTCGGAGCGCTAAGAGGGTAATAGTGGAAAAAGGAATGTCTCCAAATATAAACTACACAGAATCATTCTGTGAAACTTCTTTCTGATCTGAGCATTCAGCTAACAGATTTAAACCATAATTTTGATTGAGCAGTTTTGAAACACTCTGTCTGTAGAAAATGCAACTGGACATTCGTAGCGCTAAATGGGTAATAGTGGAAAAAAGAGTATGTTCAAATATAAACTACACAGAAGCATTGTATGAAACTTCTTTCTGTTCTGTGCATTCAACTAACAGAGTTGAACCTTACTTTTGATTGAGCCTTTCTGAAACACTCTTTCTGTAGAAACTGCAATTGGACATTCTGAGCGCTAAGAGGCCTCTATTGGGAAAAATAATATCTTCAAATAAAAACTACACACAAGCATTGTGTGAAACTTACTTCTGATATGTTCATTAAGCTAACAGAGTTATACCATACTTTGGAGTGCGCAGTTCTGAAAACTCTTTCTGTAGAAAATGCAAGTTGACATTCGGAGCGCTAAGAGGGTAATAGTGGAAAAAGGAATATATTCAAATGTAAACTACACAGCAGCATTCTGTGAAAATTCTTTCTGTTCTGTGCATTCAACTAACAGAGTTGAACCTTACTTTTGATTGAGCCGTTCTGAAACACTCTTTCTGTAGAAACTGCAATTGGACATGCTAAGCGCTAAGAGGCCTACATTGGGAAAAAGAATATCTTCAAATAAAAACTACACAGATGCATTCTGTGAAACTTATTTCTGATCTGTAAATTCAGTTAACAGAGATAAAACAAATTTTTGATTGAGCAGTTATGAAACACTCTTTTTGTAGAAAATGCAAGTGGAGATACGGAGCGCTAAGAGAGTAATAGTGGAAAAAGGAATGTCTTCAAATATAAACAACACAGAATCATTCGGTGAAACTTCTTTCTGATCTGTGCATTCAGCTAACAGTGTTAAACCATACTTTTGATTGAGCAGATCTGAACACTCTTTCTGTAGAAAATGCAACTGGACATTTGGAGCGCTAAGAGCGTAGTAGTGGAAAAAGGAATATATTCAAATATAAACTACACAGAAGCATTCTGTGAAACTTCTTTCTGATCTGAGCATTCAGCTAACAGAGTTAAACCATACTTTTCACTGAGCAGTTTTGAAACACTCTGTCTGTAGAAAATGCAACTGGACATTCGTAGCGCTAAGTGGGTAACAGTGGAAAAAAGAATATGTTCAAATATAAACTACACAGAAGCATTGTATGAAACTTCTTTCTGTTCTGTGCATTCAACTAACAGAGTTGAACCTTACTTTTGATTGTGCCGTTCTGAAACACTCTTTCTGTAGAAACTGCAATTGGACATTCTCAGCGCTAAGAGGCCTATATTGGGAAAAAGAATGTCTACAAATAAAAACTACACAGAAGAATTGTGTGAAACTACTTTCTGTTCTGTTTGTTCAACTAAAAGAGTTGAACCTTTGTTTTGATTGAGCCGTTCTGAAACACTCTTTCTGTAGAAAATGCAAGTGGAGATTCGGAGCGCTAAGAGGGTAATAGTGGAAAAAGGAATGTCTCCAAATATAAACTACACAGAATCATTCTGTGAAACTTCTTTCTGATCTGTGCATTCAGCTAACAGAATTAAACCATACTTTTGATTGAGCAGATCTGAACACTCTTTCTGTAGAAAATGCAACTGGACATTTGGAGCGCTAAGAGAGTAGTAGTGGAAAAAGGAATATATTCAAATATAAACTACACAGAAGCATTCTGTGAAACTTCTTTCTGATCTGAGCATTCAGCTAACAGAGTTAAACCATACTTTTGATTGAGCAGTTTTGAAACACTCTGTCTGTAGAAAATGCAAATGGACATTCGTAGCGCTAAATGGGTAATAGTGGAAAAAAGAGTATGTTCAAATATAAACTACACAGAAGCATTGTATGAAACTTCTTTCTGTTCTGTGCATTCAACTAACAGAGTTGAACCTTACTTTTGATTGAGCCTTTCTGAAACACTCTTTTTGTAGAATCTGCAATTGGACATTCTGAGCTCTAAGAGGCCTCTATTGGGAAAAATAATATCTTCAAATAAAAACTACACAGAAGCATTGTGTGAAACTTATTTCTGATATGTTCATTAAGCTAACAGAGTTAAACCATACTTTTGATTGCGCAGTTCTGAACACTCTTTCTGTAGAAAATGCAAGTGGACATTCGGAGCGCTAAGAGGGTAATAGTGGAAAAAGGAATATATTCAAATATAAACTACACAGTAGCATTCTGTGAAAACTCTTTCTGTTCTGTGCATTCAGCTAACAGAGTTGAACCTTACTTTTGATTGAGCCGTTCTGAAACACTCTTTCTGTAGAAACTGCAATTGGACATGCTAAGCGCTAAGAGGCCTACATTGGGAAAAAGAATATCTTCAAATAAAAACTACACAGATGCATTCTGTGAAACTTATTTCTGATCTGTAAATTCAGTTAACAGAGATAAAACATATTTTTGATTGAGCAGTTATGAAACACTCTTTTTGTAGAAAATGCAAGTGGAGATTCGGAGCGCTAAGAAGGTAATAGTGGAAAAAGGAATGTCTTCAAATATAAACTACACAGAATCATTCGGTGAAACTTCTTTCTGATCTGTGCATTCAGCTAACAGAGTTAAACCATACTTTTGATTGAGCAGATCTGAACACTCTTTCTGTAGAAAATGCAACTGGACATTTGGAGCGCTAAGAGCGTAGTAGTGGAAAAAGGAATATATTCAAATATAAACTACACAGAAGCATTCTGTGAAACTTCTTTCTGATCTGAGCATTCAGCTAACAGAGTTAAACCATACTTTTGATTGAGCAGTTTTGAAACACTCTGTCTCTAGAAAATGCAACTGGACATTCGTAGCGCTAAGTGGGTAATAGTGGAAAAAAGAATATGTTCAAATATAAACTACACAGAAGCATTCTGTGAAACTTCTTTCTGTTCTGTGCATTCAACTAACAGAGTTGAACCTTACTTTTGATTGAGCCGTTCTGAAACACTCTTTCTGTAGAAACTGCAATTTATACATTCTGAGCGCTAAGAGGCCTATATTGGGAAAAAGAATGTCTACAAATAAAAACTACACAGAAGAATTGTGTGAAACTTCTTTCTGTTCTGTTTGTTCAACTAAAAGAGTTGAACCTTAGTTTTGATTGAGCCGTTCTGAAACACTCTTTCTGTAGAAAATGCAAGTGGAGATTCGGAGCGCTAAGGGGGTAATAGTGGAAAAAGAAATGTCTCCAAATATAAACTACACAGTATCATTCTGTGAAACTTCTTTCTGATCTGTGCATTCAGCTAACAGAGTTAAACCATACTTTTGATTGAGCAGATCTGAACACTCTTTCTGTAGAAAATGCAACTGGACATTTGGAGCGCTATGAGTGTAGTAGTGGAAAAAGGAATATATTCAAATATAAACTACACAGAAGCATTCTGTGAAACTTCTTTCTGATCTGAGCATTCAGCTAACAGAGTTAAACCATACTTTTGATTGAGCAGTTTTGAAACACTCTGTCTGTAGAAAATGCAACTGGACATTCGTAGCGCTAAGTGGGTAATAGTGGAGAAAAGAATATGTTCAAATATAAACTACACAGAAGCATTGTATGAAACATCTTTCTGTTCTGTGCATTCAACTAACAGAGTTGAACCTTACTTTTGATTGAGCCTTTCTGAAACACTCTTTCTGCAGAAAATGCAATTGGACATTCTGAGCGCTAAGAGGCCTCTATTGGGAAAAATAATATCTTCAAATAAAAACTACACAGAAGCATTGTGTGAAACTTATTTCTGATATGTTCATTAAGCTAACAGAGTTAAACCATACTTTTGATTGCGCAGTTCTGAACACTCTTTCTGTAGAAAATGCAAGTGGACATTCGGAGCGCTAAGAGGGTAATAGTGGAAAAAGGAATATATTCAAATATAAACTACACAGTAGCATTCTGTGAAAACTCTTTCTCTTCTGTGCATTCAGCTAACAGAGTTGAACCTTACTTTTGATTGAGCCGTTCTGAAACACTCTTTCTGTAGAAACTGCAATTGGACATGCTAAGCGCTAAGAGGCCTACATTGGGAAAAAGAATATCTTCAAATAAAAACTACAAAGATGCATCCTGTGAAACTTATTTCTGATCTGTAAATTCAGTTAACAGAGATAAAACATATTTTTGATTGAGCAGTTATGAAACACTCTTTTTGTAGAAAATGCAAGTGGAGATTCGGAGCGCTAAGAAGGTAATAGTGGAAAAAGGAATGTCTTCAAATATAAACTACACAGAATCATTCGGTGAAACTTCTTTCTGATCTGTGCATTCAGCTAACAGAGTTAAACCATACTTTTGATTGAGCAGATCTGAACACTCTTTCTGTAGAAAATGCAACTGGACATTTGGAGCGCTAAGAGCATAGTAGTGGAAAAAGGAATATATTCAAATATAAACTACACAGAAGCATTCTGTGAAACTTCTTTCTGATCTGAGCATTCAGCTAACAGAGTTAAACCATACTTTTGATTGAGCAGTTTTGAAACACTCTGTCTGTAGAAAATGCAACTGGACATTCGTAGCGCTAAGTGGGTAATAGTGGAAAAAAGAATATGTTCAAATATAAACTACACAGAAGCATTCCGTGAAACTTCTTTCTGTTCTGTGCATTCAACTAACAGAGTTGAACCTTACTTTTGATTGAGCCGTTCTGAAACACTCTTTCTGTAGAAACTGCAATTGGACATTCTGAGCGCTATGTGGCCTATATTGCGAAAAAGAATGTCTACAAATAAAAACTACACAGAAGTATTGTGTGAAACTTCTTTCTGTTCTGTTTGTTCAACTAAAAGAGTTGAACCTTAGTTTTGATTGAGCCGTTCTGAAACACTCTTTCTGTAGAAAATGCAAGTGGAGATTCGGAGCGCTAAGAGGGTAATAGTGGAAAAAGGAATGTCTCCAAATATAAACTACACAGAATCATTCTGTGAAACTTCTTTCTGATCTGAGCATTCAGCTAACAGATTTAAACCATACTTTTGATTGAGCAGTTTTGAAACACTCTGTCTGTAGAAAATGCAACTGGACATTCGTAGCGCTAAATGGGTAATAGTGGAAAAAAGAGTATGTTCAAATATAAACTACACAGAAGCATTGTATGAAACTTCTTTCTGTTCTGTGCATTCAACTAACAGAGTTGAACCTTACTTTTGATTGAGCCTTTCTGAAACACTCTTTCTGTAGAAACTGCAATTGGACATTCTGAGCGCTAAGAGGCCTCTATTGGGAAAAATAATATCTTCAAATAAAAACTACACACAAGCATTGTGTGAAACTTATTTCTGATATGTTCATTAAGCTAACAGAGTTATACCATACTTTGGAGTGCGCAGTTCTGAAAACTCTTTCTGTAGAAAATGCAAGTTGACATTCGGAGCGCTAAGAGGGTAATAGTGGAAAAAGGAATATATTCAAATGTAAACTACACAGCAGCATTCTGTGAAAATTCTTTCTTTTCTGTGCATTCAACTAACAGAGTTGAACCTTACTTTTGATTGAGCCGTTCTGAAACACTCTTTCTGTAGAAACTGCAATTGGACATGCTAAGCGCTAAGAGGCCTACATTGGGAAAAAGAATATCTTCAAATAAAAACTACACAGATGCATTCTGTGAAACTTATTTCTGATCTGTAAATTCAGTTAACAGAGATAAAACAAATTTTTGATTGAGCAGTTATGAAACACTCTTTTTGTAGAAAATGCAAGTGGAGATACGGAGCGCTAAGAGAGTAATAGTGGAAAAAGGAATGTCTTCAAATATAAACAACACAGAATCATTCGGTGAAACTTCTTTCTGATCTGTGCATTCAGCTAACAGTGTTAAACCATACTTTTGATTGAGCAGATCTGAACACTCTTTCTGTAGAAAATGCAACTGGACATTTGGAGCGCTAAGAGCGTAGTAGTGGAAAAAGGAATATATTCAAATATAAACTACACAGAAGCATTCTGTGAAACTTCTTTCTGATCTGAGCATTCAGCTAACAGAGTTAAACCATACTTTTCACTGAGCAGTTTTGAAACACTCTGTCTGTAGA
This sequence comes from Symphalangus syndactylus, assembly GCF_028878055.3. Taxonomy (NCBI): domain Eukaryota; kingdom Metazoa; phylum Chordata; class Mammalia; order Primates; family Hylobatidae; genus Symphalangus; species Symphalangus syndactylus. The sequence continues at coordinate 12,199,827 of NC_072447.2, read as the reverse complement.
AAATGCAACTGGACATTCGTAGCGCTAAGTGGGTAATAGTGGAAAAAAGAATATGTTCAAATATAAACTACACAGAAGCATTGTATGAAACTTCTTTCTGTTCTGTGCATTCAACTAACAGAGTTGAACCTTACTTTTGATTGTGCCGTTCTGAAACACTCTTTCTGTAGAAACTGCAATTGGACATTCTCAGCGCTAAGAGGCCTATATTGGGAAAAAGAATGTCTACAAATAAAAACTACACAGAAGAATTGTGTGAAACTACTTTCTGTTCTGTTTGTTCAACTAAAAGAGTTGAACCTTTGTTTTGATTGAGCCGTTCTGAAACACTCTTTCTGTAGAAAATGCAAGTGGAGATTCGGAGCGCTAAGAGGGTAATAGTGGAAAAAGGAATGTCTCCAAATATAAACTACACAGAATCATTCTGTGAAACTTCTTTCTGATCTGTGCATTCAGCTAACAGAATTAAACCATACTTTTGATTGAGCAGATCTGAACACTCTTTCTGTAGAAAATGCAACTGGACATTTGGAGCGCTAAGAGAGTAGTAGTGGAAAAAGGAATATATTCAAATATAAACTACACAGAAGCATTCTGTGAAACTTCTTTCTGATCTGAGCATTCAGCTAACAGAGTTAAACCATACTTTTGATTGAGCAGTTTTGAAACACTCTGTCTGTAGAAAATGCAACTGGACATTCGTAGCGCTAAATGGGTAATAGTGGAAAAAAGAGTATGTTCAAATATAAACTACACAGAAGCATTGTATGAAACTTCTTTCTGTTCTGTGCATTCAACTAACAGAGTTGAACCTTACTTTTGATTGAGCCTTTCTGAAACACTCTTTTTGTAGAATCTGCAATTGGACATTCTGAGCTCTAAGAGGCCTCTATTGGGAAAAATAATATCTTCAAATAAAAACTACACAGAAGCATTGTGTGAAACTTATTTCTGATATGTTCATTAAGCTAACAGAGTTAAACCATACTTTTGATTGCGCAGTTCTGAACACTCTTTCTGTAGAAAATGCAAGTGGACATTCGGAGCGCTAAGAGGGTAATAGTGGAAAAAGGAATATATTCAAATATAAACTACACAGTAGCATTCTGTGAAAACTCTTTCTGTTCTGTGCATTCAGCTAACAGAGTTGAACCTTACTTTTGATTGAGCCGTTCTGAAACACTCTTTCTGTAGAAACTGCAATTGGACATGCTAAGCGCTAAGAGGCCTACATTGGGAAAAAGAATATCTTCAAATAAAAACTACACAGATGCATTCTGTGAAACTTATTTCTGATCTGTAAATTCAGTTAACAGAGATAAAACATATTTTTGATTGAGCAGTTATGAAACACTCTTTTTGTAGAAAATGCAAGTGGAGATTCGGAGCGCTAAGAAGGTAATAGTGGAAAAAGGAATGTCTTCAAATATAAACTACACAGAATCATTCGGTGAAACTTCTTTCTGATCTGTGCATTCAGCTAACAGAGTTAAACCATACTTTTGATTGAGCAGATCTGAACACTCTTTCTGTAGAAAATGCAACTGGACATTTGGAGCGCTAAGAGCGTAGTAGTGGAAAAAGGAATATATTCAAATATAAACTACACAGTAGCATTCTGTGAAAACTCTTTCTCTTCTGTGCATTCAGCTAACAGAGTTGAACCTTACTTTTGATTGAGCCGTTCTGAAACACTCTTTCTGTAGAAACTGCAATTGGACATGCTAAGCGCTAAGAGGCCTACATTGGGAAAAAGAATATCTTCAAATAAAAACTACACAGATGCATCCTGTGAAACTTATTTCTGATCTGTAAATTCAGTTAACAGAGATAAAACATATTTTTGATTGAGCAGTTATGAAACACTCTTTTTGTAGAAAATGCAAGTGGAGATTCGGAGCGCTAAGAAGGTAATAGTGGAAAAAGGAATGTCTTCAAATATAAACTACACAGAATCATTCGGTGAAACTTCTTTCTGATCTGTGCATTCAGCTAACAGAGTTAAACCATACTTTTGATTGAGCAGATCTGAACACTCTTTCTGTAGAAAATGCAACTGGACATTTGGAGCGCTAAGAGCATAGTAGTGGAAAAAGGAATATATTCAAATATAAACTACACAGAAGCATTCTGTGAAACTTCTTTCTGATCTGAGCATTCAGCTAACAGAGTTAAACCATACTTTTGATTGAGCAGTTTTGAAACACTCTGTCTGTAGAAAATGCAACTGGACATTCGTAGCGCTAAGTGGGTAATAGTGGAAAAAAGAATATGTTCAAATATAAACTACACAGAAGCATTCCGTGAAACTTCTTTCTGTTCTGTGCATTCAACTAACAGAGTTGAACCTTACTTTTGATTGAGCCGTTCTGAAACACTCTTTCTGTAGAAACTGCAATTGGACATTCTGAGCGCTAAGTGGCCTATATTGCGAAAAAGAATGTCTACAAATAAAAACTACACAGAAGTATTGTGTGAAACTTCTTTCTGTTCTGTTTGTTCAACTAAAAGAGTTGAACCTTAGTTTTGATTGAGCCGTTCTGAAACACTCTTTCTGTAGAAAATGCAAGTGGAGATTCGGAGCGCTAAGAGGGTAATAGTGGAAAAAGGAATGTCTCCAAATATAAACTACACAGAATCATTCTGTGAAACTTCTTTCTGATCTGAGCATTCAGCTAACAGATTTAAACCATACTTTTGATTGAGCAGTTTTGAAACACTCTGTCTGTAGAAAATGCAACTGGACATTCGTAGCGCTAAATGGGTAATAGTGGAAAAAAGAGTATGTTCAAATATAAACTACACAGAAGCATTGTATGAAACTTCTTTCTGTTCTGTGCATTCAACTAACAGAGTTGAACCTTACTTTTGATTGAGCCTTTCTGAAACACTCTTTCTGTAGAAACTGCAATTGGACATTCTGAGCGCTAAGAGGCCTCTATTGGGAAAAATAATATCTTCAAATAAAAACTACACACAAGCATTGTGTGAAACTTATTTCTGATATGTTCATTAAGCTAACAGAGTTATACCATACTTTGGAGTGCGCAGTTCTGAAAACTCTTTCTGTAGAAAATGCAAGTTGACATTCGGAGCGCTAAGAGGGTAATAGTGGAAAAAGGAATATATTCAAATGTAAACTACACAGCAGCATTCTGTGAAAATTCTTTCTGTTCTGTGCATTCAACTAACAGAGTTGAACCTTACTTTTGATTGAGCCGTTCTGAAACACTCTTTCTGTAGAAACTGCAATTGGACATGCTAAGCGCTAAGAGGCCTACATTGGGAAAAAGAATATCTTCAAATAAAAACTACACAGATGCATTCTGTGAAACTTATTTCTGATCTGTAAATTCAGTTAACAGAGATAAAACAAATTTTTGATTGAGCAGTTATGAAACACTCTTTTTGTAGAAAATGCAAGTGGAGATACGGAGCGCTAAGAGAGTAATAGTGGAAAAAGGAATGTCTTCAAATATAAACAACACAGAATCATTCGGTGAAACTTCTTTCTGATCTGTGCATTCAGCTAACAGTGTTAAACCATACTTTTGATTGAGCAGATCTGAACACTCTTTCTGTAGAAAATGCAACTGGACATTTGGAGCGCTAAGAGCGTAGTAGTGGAAAAAGGAATATATTCAAATATAAACTACACAGAAGCATTCTGTGAAACTTCTTTCTGATCTGAGCATTCAGCTAACAGAGTTAAACCATACTTTTCACTGAGCAGTTTTGAAACACTCTGTCTGTAGAAAATGCAACTGGACATTCGTAGCGCTAAGTGGGTAATAGTGGAAAAAAGAATATGTTCAAATATAAACTACACAGAAGCATTGTATGAAACTTCTTTCTGTTCTGTGCATTCAACTAACAGAGTTGAACCTTACTTTTGATTGTGCCGTTCTGAAACACTCTTTCTGTAGAAACTGCAATTGGACATTCTCAGCGCTAAGAGGCCTATATTGGGAAAAAGAATGTCTACAAATAAAAACTACACAGAAGAATTGTGTGAAACTACTTTCTGTTCTGTTTGTTCAACTAAAAGAGTTGAACCTTTGTTTTGATTGAGCCGTTCTGAAACACTCTTTCTGTAGAAAATGCAAGTGGAGATTCGGAGCGCTAAGAGGGTAATAGTGGAAAAAGGAATGTCTCCAAATATAAACTACACAGAATCATTCTGTGAAACTTCTTTCTGATCTGTGCATTCAGCTAACAGAATTAAACCATACTTTTGATTGAGCAGATCTGAACACTCTTTCTGTAGAAAATGCAACTGGACATTTGGAGCGCTAAGAGAGTAGTAGTGGAAAAAGGAATATATTCAAATATAAACTACACAGAAGCATTCTGTGAAACTTCTTTCTGATCTGAGCATTCAGCTAACAGAGTTAAACCATACTTTTGATTGAGCAGTTTTGAAACACTCTGTCTGTAGAAAATGCAACTGGACATTCGTAGCGCTAAATGGGTAATAGTGGAAAAAAGAGTATGTTCAAATATAAACTACACAGAAGCATTGTATGAAACTTCTTTCTGTTCTGTGCATTCAACTAACAGAGTTGAACCTTACTTTTGATTGAGCCTTTCTGAAACACTCTTTTTGTAGAATCTGCAATTGGACATTCTGAGCTCTAAGAGGCCTCTATTGGGAAAAATAATATCTTCAAATAAAAACTACACAGAAGCATTGTGTGAAACTTATTTCTGATATGTTCATTAAGCTAACAGAGTTAAACCATACTTTTGATTGCGCAGTTCTGAACACTCTTTCTGTAGAAAATGCAAGTGGACATTCGGAGCGCTAAGAGGGTAATAGTGGAAAAAGGAATATATTCAAATATAAACTACACAGTAGCATTCTGTGAAAACTCTTTCTGTTCTGTGCATTCAGCTAACAGAGTTGAACCTTACTTTTGATTGAGCCGTTCTGAAACACACTTTCTGTAGAAACTGCAATTGGACATGCTAAGCGCTAAGAGGCCTACATTGGGAAAAAGAATATCTTCAAATAAAAACTACACAGATGCATTCTGTGAAACTTATTTCTGATCTGTAAATTCAGTTAACAGAGATAAAACATATTTTTGATTGAGCAGTTATGAAACACTCTTTTTGTAGAAAATGCAAGTGGAGATTCGGAGCGCTAAGAAGGTAATAGTGGAAAAAGGAATGTCTTCAAATATAAACTACACAGAATCATTCGGTGAAACTTCTTTCTGATCTGTGCATTCAGCTAACAGAGTTAAACCATACTTTTGATTGAGCAGATCTGAACACTCTTTCTGTAGAAAATGCAACTGGACATTTGGAGCGCTAAGAGCGTAGTAGTGGAAAAAGGAATATATTCAAATATAAACTACACAGAAGCATTCTGTGAAACTTCTTTCTGATCTGAGCATTCAGCTAACAGAGTTAAACCATACTTTTGATTGAGCAGTTTTGAAACACTCTGTCTCTAGAAAATGCAACTGGACATTCGTAGCGCTAAGTGGGTAATAGTGGAAAAAAGAATATGTTCAAATATAAACTACACAGAAGCATTCTGTGAAACTTCTTTCTGTTCTGTGCATTCAACTAACAGAGTTGAACCTTACTTTTGATTGAGCCGTTCTGAAACACTCTTTCTGTAGAAACTGCAATTTATAAATTCTGAGCGCTAAGAGGCCTATATTGGGAAAAAGAATGTCTACAAATAAAAACTACACAGAAGAATTGTGTGAAACTTCTTTCTGTTCTGTTTGTTCAACTAAAAGAGTTGAACCTTAGTTTTGATTGATCCGTTCTGAAACACTCTTTCTGTAGAAAATGCAAGTGGAGATTCGGAGCGCTAAGGGGGTAATAGTGGAAAAAGAAATGTCTCCAAATATAAACTACAGAGTATCATTCTGTGAAACTTCTTTCTGATCTGTGCATTCAGCTAACAGAGTTAAACCATACTTTTGATTGAGCAGATCTGAACACTCTTTCTGTAGAAAATGCAACTGGACATTTGGAGCGCTATGAGTGTAGTAGTGGAAAAAGGAATATATTCAAATATAAACTACACAGAAGCATTCTGTGAAACTTCTTTCTGATCTGAGCATTCAGCTAACAGAGTTAAACCATACTTTTGATTGAGCAGTTTTGAAACACTCTGTCTGTAGAAAATGCAACTGGACATTCGTAGCGCTAAGTGGGTAATAGTGGAGAAAAGAACATGTTCAAATATAAACTACACAGAAGCATTGTATGAAACATCTTTCTGTTCTGTGCATTCAACTAACAGAGTTGAACCTTACTTTTGATTGAGCCTTTCTGAAACACTCTTTCTGCAGAAAATGCAATTGGACATTCTGAGCGCTAAGAGGCCTCTATTGGGAAAAATAATATCTTCAAATAAAAACTACACAGAAGCATTGTGTGAAACTTATTTCTGATATGTTCATTAAGCTAACAGAGTTAAACCATACTTTTGATTGCGCAGTTCTGAACACTCTTTCTGTAGAAAATGCAAGTGGACATTCGGAGCGCTAAGAGGGTAATAGTGGAAAAAGGAATATATTCAAATATAAACTACACAGTAGCATTCTGTGAAAACTCTTTCTCTTCTGTGCATTCAGCTAACAGAGTTGAACCTTACTTTTGATTGAGCCGTTCTGAAACACTCTTTCTGTAGAAACTGCAATTGGACATGCTAAGCGCTAAGAGGCCTACATTGGGAAAAAGAATATCTTCAAATAAAAACTACACAGATGCATCCTGTGAAACTTATTTCTGATCTGTAAATTCAGTTAACAGAGATAAAACATATTTTTGATTGAGCAGTTATGAAACACTCTTTTTGTAGAAAATGCAAGTGGAGATTCGGAGCGCTAAGAAGGTAATAGTGGAAAAAGGAATGTCTTCAAATATAAACTACACAGAATCATTCGGTGAAACTTCTTTCTGATCTGTGCATTCAGCTAACAGAGTTAAACCATACTTTTGATTGAGCAGATCTGAACACTCTTTCTGTAGAAAATGCAACTGGACATTTGGAGCGCTAAGAGCATAGTAGTGGAAAAAGGAATATATTCAAATATAAACTACACAGAAGCATTCTGTGAAACTTCTTTCTGATCTGAGCATTCAGCTAACAGAGTTAAACCATACTTTTGATTGAGCAGTTTTGAAACACTCTGTCTGTAGAAAATGCAACTGGACATTCGTAGCGCTAAGTGGGTAATAGTGGAAAAAAGAATATGTTCAAATATAAACTACACAGAAGCATTCCGTGAAACTTCTTTCTGTTCTGTGCATTCAACTAACAGAGTTGAACCTTACTTTTGATTGAGCCGTTCTGAAACACTCTTTCTGTAGAAACTGCAATTGGACATTCTGAGCGCTAAGAGGCCTATATTGGGAAAAAGAATGTCTACAAATAAAAACTACACAGAAGAATTGTGTGAAACTTCTTTCTGTTCTGTTTGTTCAACTAAAAGAGTTGAACCTTTGTTTTGATTGAGCCGTTCTGAAACACTCTTTCTGTAGAAAATGCAAGTGGAGATTCGGAGCGCTAAGAGGGTAATAGTGGAAAAAGGAATGTCTCCAAATATAAACTACACAGAATCATTCTGTGAAACTTCTTTCTGATCTGTGCATTCAGCTAACAGAATTAAACCATACTTTTGATTGAGCAGATCTGAACACTCTTTCTGTAGAAAATGCAACTGGACATTTGGAGCGCTAAGAGAGTAGTAGTGGAAAAAGAATATATTCAAATATAAACTACACAGAAGCATTCTGTGAAACTTCTTTCTGATCTGAGCATTCAGCTAACAGAGTTAAACCATACTTTTGATTGAGCAGTTTTGAAACACTCTGTCTGTAGAAAATGCAACTGGACATTCGTAGCGCTAAATGGGTAATAGTGGAAAAAAGAGTATGTTCAAATATAAACTACACAGAAGCATTGTATGAAACTTCTTTCTGTTCTGTGCATTCAACTAACAGAGTTGAACCTTACTTTTGATTGAGCCTTTCTGAAACACTCTTTTTGTAGAATCTGCAATTGGACATTCTGAGCTCTAAGAGGCCTCTATTGGGAAAAATAATATCTTCAAATAAAAACTACACAGAAGCATTGTGTGAAACTTATTTCTGATATGTTCATTAAGCTAACAGAGTTAAACCATACTTTTGATTGCGCAGTTCTGAACACTCTTTCTGTAGAAAATGCAAGTGGACATTCGGAGCGCTAAGAGGGTAATAGTGGAAAAAGGAATATATTCAAATATAAACTACACAGTAGCATTCTGTGAAAACTCTTTCTGTTCTGTGCATTCAGCTAACAGAGTTGAACCTTACTTTTGATTGAGCCGTTCTGAAACACTCTTTCTGTAGAAACTGCAATTGGACATGCTAAGCGCTAAGAGGCCTACATTGGGAAAAAGAATATCTTCAAATAAAAACTACACAGATGCATTCTGTGAAACTTATTTCTGATCTGTAAATTCAGTTAACAGAGATAAAACATATTTTTGATTGAGCAGATATGAAACACTCTTTTTGTAGAAAATGCAAGTGGAGATTCGGAGCGCTAAGAAGGTAATAGTGGAAAAAGGAATGTCTTCAAATATAAACTACACAGAATCATTCGGTGAAACTTCTTTCTGATCTGTGCATTCAGCTAACAGAGTTAAACCATACTTTTGATTGAGCAGATCTGAACACTCTTTCTGTAGAAAATGCAACTGGACATTTGGAGCGCTAAGAGCGTAGTAGTGGAAAAAGGAATATATTCAAATATAAACTACACAGAAGCATTCTGTGAAACTTCTTTCTGATCTGAGCATTCAGCTAACAGAGTTAAACCATACTTTTGATTGAGCAGTTTTGAAACACTCTGTCTCTAGAAAATGCAACTGGACATTCGTAGCGCTAAGTGGGTAATAGTGGAAAAAAGAATATGTTCAAATATAAACTACACAGAAGCATTCTGTGAAACTTCTTTCTGTTCTGTGCATTCAACTAACAGAGTTGAACCTTACTTTTGATTGAGCCGTTCTGAAACACTCTTTCTGTAGAAACTGCAATTTATACATTCTGAGCGCTAAGAGGCCTATATTGGGAAAAAGAATGTCTACAAATAAAAACTACACAGAAGAATTGTGTGAAACTTCTTTCTGTTCTGTTTGTTCAACTAAAAGAGTTGAACCTTAGTTTTGATTGAGCCGTTCTGAAACACTCTTTCTGTAGAAAATGCAAGTGGAGATTCGGAGCGCTAAGGGGGTAATAGTGGAAAAAGAAATGTCTCCAAATATAAACTACACAGTATCATTCTGTGAAACTTCTTTCTGATCTGTGCATTCAGCTAACAGAGTTAAACCATACTTTTGATTGAGCAGATCTGAACACTCTTTCTGTAGAAAATGCAACTGGACATTTGGAGCGCTATGAGTGTAGTAGTGGAAAAAGGAATATATTCAAATATAAACTACACAGAAGCATTCTGTGAAACTTCTTTCTGATCTGAGCATTCAGCTAACAGAGTTAAACCATACTTTTGATTGAGCAGTTTTGAAACACTCTGTCTGTAGAAAATGCAACTGGACATTCGTAGCGCTAAGTGGGTAATAGTGGAGAAAAGAATATGTTCAAATATAAACTACACAGAAGCATTGTATGAAACATCTTTCTGTTCTGTGCATTCAACTAACAGAGTTGAACCTTACTTTTGATTGAGCCTTTCTGAAACACTCTTTCTGCAGAAAATGCAATTGGACATTCTGAGCGCTAAGAGGCCTCTATTGGGAAAAATAATATCTTCAAATAAAAACTACACAGAAGCATTGTGTGAAACTTATTTCTGATATGTTCATTAAGCTAACAGAGTTAAACCATACTTTTGATTGCGCAGTTCTGAACACTCTTTCTGTAGAAAATGCAAGTGGACATTCGGAGCGCTAAGAGGGTAATAGTGGAAAAAGGAATATATTCAAATATAAACTACACAGTAGCATTCTGTGAAAACTCTTTCTCTTCTGTGCATTCAGCTAACAGAGTTGAACCTTACTTTTGATTGAGCCGTTCTGAAACACTCTTTCTGTAGAAACTGCAATTGGACATGCTAAGCGCTAAGAGGCCTACATTGGGAAAAAGAATATCTTCAAATAAAAACTACACAGATGCATCCTGTGAAACTTATTTCTGATCTGTAAATTCAGTTAACAGAGATAAAACATATTTTTGATTGAGCAGTTATGAAACACTCTTTTTGTAGAAAATGCAAGTGGAGATTCGGAGCGCTAAGAAGGTAATAGTGGAAAAAGGAATGTCTTCAAATATAAACTACACAGAATCATTCGGTGAAACTTCTTTCTGATCTGTGCATTCAGCTAACAGAGTTAAACCATACTTTTGATTGAGCAGATCTGAACACTCTTTCTGTAGAAAATGCAACTGGACATTTGGAGCGCTAAGAGCATAGTAGTGGAAAAAGGAATATATTCAAATATAAACTACACAGAAGCATTCTGTGAAACTTCTTTCTGATCTGAGCATTCAGCTAACAGAGTTAAACCATACTTTTGATTGAGCAGTTTTGAAACACTCTGTCTGTAGAAAATGCAACTGGACATTCGTAGCGCTAAGTGGGTAATAGTGGAAAAAAGAATATGTTCAAATATAAACTACACAGAAGCATTCCGTGAAACTTCTTTCTGTTCTGTGCATTCAACTAACAGAGTTGAACCTTACTTTTGATTGAGCCGTTCTGAAACACTCTTTCTGTAGAAACTGCAATTGGACATTCTGAGCGCTAAGAGGCCTATATTGGGAAAAAGAATGTCTACAAATAAAAACTACACAGAAGAATTGTGTGAAACTTCTTTCTGTTCTGTTTGTTCAACTAAAAGAGTTGAACCTTTGTTTTGATTGAGCCGTTCTGAAACACTCTTTCTGTAGAAAATGCAAGTGGAGATTCGGAGCGCTAAGAGGGTAATAGTGGAAAAAGGAATGTCTCCAAATATAAACTACACAGAATCATTCTGTGAAACTTCTTTCTGATCTGTGCATTCAGCTAACAGAATTAAACCATACTTTTGATTGAGCAGATCTGAACACTCTTTCTGTAGAAAATGCAACTGGACATTTGGAGCGCTAAGAGAGTAGTAGTGGAAAAAGGAATATATTCAAATATAAACTACACAGAAGCATTCTGTGAAACTTCTTTCTGATCTGAGCATTCAGCTAACAGAGTTAAACCATACTTTTGATTGAGCAGTTTTGAAACACTCTGTCTGTAGAAAATGCAACTGGACATTCGTAGCGCTAAATGGGTAATAGTGGAAAAAAGAGTATGTTCAAATATAAACTACACAGAAGCATTGTATGAAACTTCTTTCTGTTCTGTGCATTCAACTAACAGAGTTGAACCTTACTTTTGATTGAGCCTTTCTGAAACACTCTTTTTGTAGAATCTGCAATTGGACATTCTGAGCTCTAAGAGGCCTCTATTGGGAAAAATAATATCTTCAAATAAAAACTACACAGAAGCATTGTGTGAAACTTATTTCTGATATGTTCATTAAGCTAACAGAGTTAAACCATACTTTTGATTGCGCAGTTCTGAACACTCTTTCTGTAGAAAATGCAAGTGGACATTCGGAGCGCTAAGAGGGTAATAGTGGAAAAAGGAATATATTCAAATATAAACTACACAGTAGCATTCTGTGAAAACTCTTTCTGTTCTGTGCATTCAGCTAACAGAGTTGAACCTTACTTTTGATTGAGCCGTTCTGAAACACTCTTTCTGTAGAAACTGCAATTGGACATGCTAAGCGCTAAGAGGCCTACATTGGGAAAAAGAATATCTTCAAATAAAAACTACACAGATGCATTCTGTGAAACTTATTTCTGATCTGTAAATTCAGTTAACAGAGATAAAACATATTTTTGATTGAGCAGATATGAAACACTCTTTTTGTAGAAAATGCAAGTGGAGATTCGGAGCGCTAAGAAGGTAATAGTGGAAAAAGGAATGTCTTCAAATATAAACTACACAGAATCATTCGGTGAAACTTCTTTCTGATCTGTGCATTCAGCTAACAGAGTTAAACCATACTTTTGATTGAGCAGATCTGAACACTCTTTCTGTAGAAAATGCAACTGGACATTTGGAGCGCTAAGAGCGTAGTAGTGGAAAAAGGAATATATTCAAATATAAACTACACAGAAGCATTCTGTGAAACTTCTTTCTGATCTGAGCATTCAGCTAACAGAGTTAAACCATACTTTTGATTGAGCAGTTTTGAAACACTCTGTCTCTAGAAAATGCAACTGGACATTCGTAGCGCTAAGTGGGTAATAGTGGAAAAAAGAATATGTTCAAATATAAACTACACAGAAGCATTCTGTGAAACTTCTTTCTGTTCTGTGCATTCAACTAACAGAGTTGAACCTTACTTTTGATTGAGCCGTTCTGAAACACTCTTTCTGTAGAAACTGCAATTTATACATTCTGAGCGCTAAGAGGCCTATATTGGGAAAAAGAATGTCTACAAATAAAAACTACACAGAAGAATTGTGTGAAACTTCTTTCTGTTCTGTTTGTTCAACTAAAAGAGTTGAACCTTAGTTTTGATTGAGCCGTTCTGAAACACTCTTTCTGTAGAAAATGCAAGTGGAGATTCGGAGCGCTAAGGGGGTAATAGTGGAAAAAGAAATGTCTCCAAATATAAACTACACAGTATCATTCTGTGAAACTTCTTTCTGATCTGTGCATTCAGCTAACAGAGTTAAACCATACTTTTGATTGAGCAGATCTGAACACTCTTTCTGTAGAAAATGCAACTGGACATTTGGAGCGCTATGAGTGTAGTAGTGGAAAAAGGAATATATTCAAATATAAACTACACAGAAGCATTCTGTGAAACTTCTTTCTGATCTGAGCATTCAGCTAACAGAGTTAAACCATACTTTTGATTGAGCAGTTTTGAAACACTCTGTCTGTAGAAAATGCAACTGGACATTCGTAGCGCTAAGTGGGTAATAGTGGAGAAAAGAATATGTTCAAATATAAACTACACAGAAGCATTGTATGAAACATCTTTCTGTTCTGTGCATTCAACTAACAGAGTTGAACCTTACTTTTGATTGAGCCTTTCTGAAACACTCTTTCTGCAGAAAATGCAATTGGACATTCTGAGCGCTAAGAGGCCTCTATTGGGAAAAATAATATCTTCAAATAAAAACTACACAGAAGCATTGTGTGAAACTTATTTCTGATATGTTCATTAAGCTAACAGAGTTAAACCATACTTTTGATTGCGCAGTTCTGAACACTCTTTCTGTAGAAAATGCAAGTGGACATTCGGAGCGCTAAGAGGGTAATAGTGGAAAAAGGAATATATTCAAATATAAACTACACAGTAGCATTCTGTGAAAACTCTTTCTCTTCTGTGCATTCAGCTAACAGAGTTGAACCTTACTTTTGATTGAGCCGTTCTGAAACACTCTTTCTGTAGAAACTGCAATTGGACATGCTAAGCGCTAAGAGGCCTACATTGGGAAAAAGAATATCTTCAAATAAAAACTACACAGATGCATCCTGTGAAACTTATTTCTGATCTGTAAATTCAGTTAACAGAGATAAAACATATTTTTGATTGAGCAGTTATGAAACACTCTTTTTGTAGAAAATGCAAGTGGAGATTCGGAGCGCTAAGAAGGTAATAGTGGAAAAAGGAATGTCTTCAAATATAAACTACACAGAATCATTCGGTGAAACTTCTTTCTGATCTGTGCATTCAGCTAACAGAGTTAAACCATACTTTTGATTGAGCAGATCTGAACACTCTTTCTGTAGAAAATGCAACTGGACATTTGGAGCGCTAAGAGCATAGTAGTGGAAAAAGGAATATATTCAAATATAAACTACACAGAAGCATTCTGTGAAACTTCTTTCTGATCTGAGCATTCAGCTAACAGAGTTAAACCATACTTTTGATTGAGCAGTTTTGAAACACTCTGTCTGTAGAAAATGCAACTGGACATTCGTAGCGCTAAGTGGGTAATAGTGGAAAAAAGAATATGTTCAAATATAAACTACACAGAAGCATTCCGTGAAACTTCTTTCTGTTCTGTGCATTCAACTAACAGAGTTGAACCTTACTTTTGATTGAGCCGTTCTGAAACACTCTTTCTGTAGAAACTGCAATTGGACATTCTGAGCGCTAAGTGGCCTATATTGCGAAAAAGAATGTCTACAAATAAAAACTACACAGAAGTATTGTGTGAAACTTCTTTCTGTTCTGTTTGTTCAACTAAAAGAGTTGAACCTTAGTTTTGATTGAGCCGTTCTGAAACACTCTTTCTGTAGAAAATGCAAGTGGAGATTCGGAGCGCTAAGAGGGTAATAGTGGAAAAAGGAATGTCTCCAAATATAAACTACACAGAATCATTCTGTGAAACTTCTTTCTGATCTGAGCATTCAGCTAACAGATTTAAACCATACTTTTGATTGAGCAGTTTTGAAACACTCTGTCTGTAGAAAATGCAACTGGACATTCGTAGCGCTAAATGGGTAATAGTGGAAAAAAGAGTATGTTCAAATATAAACTACACAGAAGCATTGTATGAAACTTCTTTCTGTTCTGTGCATTCAACTAACAGAGTTGAACCTTACTTTTGATTGAGCCTTTCTGAAACACTCTTTCTGTAGAAACTGCAATTGGACATTCTGAGCGCTAAGAGGCCTCTATTGGGAAAAATAATATCTTCAAATAAAAACTACACACAAGCATTGTGTGAAACTTATTTCTGATATGTTCATTAAGCTAACAGAGTTATACCATACTTTGGAGTGCGCAGTTCTGAAAACTCTTTCTGTAGAAAATGCAAGTTGACATTCGGAGCGCTAAGAGGGTAATAGTGGAAAAAGGAATATATTCAAATGTAAACTACACAGCAGCATTCTGTGAAAATTCTTTCTGTTCTGTGCATTCAACTAACAGAGTTGAACCTTACTTTTGATTGAGCCGTTCTGAAACACTCTTTCTGTAGAAACTGCAATTGGACATGCTAAGCGCTAAGAGGCCTACATTGGGAAAAAGAATATCTTCAAATAAAAACTACACAGATGCATTCTGTGAAACTTATTTCTGATCTGTAAATTCAGTTAACAGAGATAAAACAAATTTTTGATTGAGCAGTTATGAAACACTCTTTTTGTAGAAAATGCAAGTGGAGATACGGAGCGCTAAGAGAGTAATAGTGGAAAAAGGAATGTCTTCAAATATAAACAACACAGAATCATTCGGTGAAACTTCTTTCTGATCTGTGCATTCAGCTAACAGTGTTAAACCATACTTTTGATTGAGCAGATCTGAACACTCTTTCTGTAGAAAATGCAACTGGACATTTGGAGCGCTAAGAGCGTAGTAGTGGAAAAAGGAATATATTCAAATATAAACTACACAGAAGCATTCTGTGAAACTTCTTTCTGATCTGAGCATTCAGCTAACAGAGTTAAACCATACTTTTCACTGAGCAGTTTTGAAACACTCTGTCTGTAGAAAATGCAACTGGACATTCGTAGCGCTAAGTGGGTAATAGTGGAAAAAAGAATATGTTCAAATATAAACTACACAGAAGCATTGTATGAAACTTCTTTCTGTTCTGTGCATTCAACTAACAGAGTTGAACCTTACTTTTGATTGTGCCGTTCTGAAACACTCTTTCTGTAGAAACTGCAATTGGACATTCTCAGCGCTAAGAGGCCTATATTGGGAAAAAGAATGTCTACAAATAAAAACTACACAGAAGAATTGTGTGAAACTACTTTCTGTTCTGTTTGTTCAACTAAAAGAGTTGAACCTTTGTTTTGATTGAGCCGTTCTGAAACACTCTTTCTGTAGAAAATGCAAGTGGAGATTCGGAGCGCTAAGAGGGTAATAGTGGAAAAAGGAATGTCTCCAAATATAAACTACACAGAATCATTCTGTGAAACTTCTTTCTGATCTGTGCATTCAGCTAACAGAATTAAACCATACTTTTGATTGAGCAGATCTGAACACTCTTTCTGTAGAAAATGCAACTGGACATTTGGAGCGCTAAGAGAGTAGTAGTGGAAAAAGGAATATATTCAAATATAAACTACACAGAAGCATTCTGTGAAACTTCTTTCTGATCTGAGCATTCAGCTAACAGAGTTAAACCATACTTTTGATTGAGCAGTTTTGAAACACTCTGTCTGTAGAAAATGCAACTGGACATTCGTAGCGCTAAATGGGTAATAGTGGAAAAAAGAGTATGTTCAAATATAAACTACACAGAAGCATTGTATGAAACTCCTTTCTGTTCTGTGCATTCAACTAACAGAGTTGAACCTTACTTTTGATTGAGCCTTTCTGAAACACTCTTTTTGTAGAATCTGCAATTGGACATTCTGAGCTCTAAGAGGCCTCTATTGGGAAAAATAATATCTTCAAATAAAAACTACACAGAAGCATTGTGTGAAACTTATTTCTGATATGTTCATTAAGCTAACAGAGTTAAACCATACTTTTGATTGCGCAGTTCTGAACACTCTTTCTGTAGAAAATGCAAGTGGACATTCGGAGCGCTAAGAGGGTAATAGTGGAAAAAGGAATATATTCAAATATAAACTACACAGTAGCATTCTGTGAAAACTCTTTCTCTTCAGTGCATTCAGCTAACAGAGTTGAACCTTACTTTTGATTGAGCCGTTCTGAAACACTCTTTCTGTAGAAACTGCAATTGGACATGCTAAGCGCTAAGAGGCCTACATTGGGAAAAAGAATATCTTCAAATAAAAACTACACAGATGCATTCTGTGAAACTTATTTCTGATCTGTAAATTCAGTTAACAGAGATAAAACATATTTTTGATTGAGCAGTTATGAAACACTCTTTTTGTAGAAAATGCAAGTGGAGATTCGGAGCGCTAAGAAGGTAATAGTGGAAAAAGGAATGTCTTCAAATATAAACTACACAGAATCATTCGGTGAAACTTCTTTCTGATCTGTGCATTCAGCTAACAGAGTTAAACCATACTTTTGATTGAGCAGATCTGAACACTCTTTCTGTAGAAAATGCAACTGGACATTTGGAGCGCTAAGAGCGTAGTAGTGGAAAAAGGAATATATTCAAATATAAACTACACAGAAGCATTCTGTGAAACTTCTTTCTGATCTGAGCATTCAGCTAACAGAGTTAAACCATACTTTTGATTGAGCAGTTTTGAAACACTCTGTCTCTAGAAAATGCAACTGGACATTCGTAGCGCTAAGTGGGTAATAGTGGAAAAAAGAATATGTTCAAATATAAACTACACAGAAGCATTCTGTGAAACTTCTTTCTGTTCTGTGCATTCAACTAACAGAGTTGAACCTTACTTTTGATTGAGCCGTTCTGAAACACTCTTTCTGTAGAAACTGCAATTTATACATTCTGAGCGCTAAGAGGCCTATATTGGGAAAAAGAATGTCTACAAATAAAAACTACACAGAAGAATTGTGTGAAACTTTTTTCTGTTCTGTTTGTTCAACTAAAAGAGTTGAACCTTAGTTTTGATTGAGCCGTTCTGAAACACTCTTTCTGTAGAAAATGCAAGTGGAGATTCGGAGCGCTAAGGGGGTAATAGTGGAAAAAGAAATGTCTCCAAATATAAACTACACAGTATCATTCTGTGAAACTTCTTTCTGATCTGTGCATTCAGCTAACAGAGTTAAACCATACTTTTGATTGAGCAGATCTGAACACTCTTTCTGTAGAAAATGCAACTGGACATTTGGAGCGCTATGAGTGTAGTAGTGGAAAAAGGAATATATTCAAATATAAACTACACAGAAGCATTCTGTGAAACTTCTTTCTGATCTGAGCATTCAGCTAACAGAGTTAAACCATACTTTTGATTGAGCAGTTTTGAAACACTCTGTCTGTAGAAAATGCAACTGGACATTCGTAGCGCTAAGTGGGTAATAGTGGAGAAAAGAATATGTTCAAATATAAACTACACAGAAGCATTGTATGAAACATCTTTCTGTTCTGTGCATTCAACTAACAGAGTTGAACCTTACTTTTGATTGAGCCTTTCTGAAACACTCTTTCTGCAGAAAATGCAATTGGACATTCTGAGCGCTAAGAGGCCTCTATTGGGAAAAATAATATCTTCAAATAAAAACTACACAGAAGCATTGTGTGAAACTTATTTCTGATATGTTCATTAAGCTAACAGAGTTAAACCATACTTTTGATTGCGCAGTTCTGAACACTCTTTCTGTAGAAAATGCAAGTGGACATTCGGAGCGCTAAGAGGGTAATAGTGGAAAAAGGAATATATTCAAATATAAACTACACAGTAGCATTCTGTGAAAACTCTTTCTCTTCTGTGCATTCAGCTAACAGAGTTGAACCTTACTTTTGATTGAGCCGTTCTGAAACACTCTTTCTGTAGAAACTGCAATTGGACATGCTAAGCGCTAAGAGGCCTACATTGGGAAAAAGAATATCTTCAAATAAAAACTACACAGATGCATCCTGTGAAACTTATTTCTGATCTGTAAATTCAGTTAACAGAGATAAAACATATTTTTGATTGAGCAGTTATGAAACACTCTTTTTGTAGAAAATGCAAGTGGAGATTCGGAGCGCTAAGAAGGTAATAGTGGAAAAAGGAATGTCTTCAAATATAAACTACACAGAATCATTCGGTGAAACTTCTTTCTGATCTGTGCATTCAGCTAACAGAGTTAAACCATACTTTTGATTGAGCAGATCTGAACACTCTTTCTGTAGAAAATGCAACTGGACATTTGGAGCGCTAAGAGCATAGTAGTGGAAAAAGGAATATATTCAAATATAAACTACACAGAAGCATTCTGTGAAACTTCTTTCTGATCTGAGCATTCAGCTAACAGAGTTAAACCATACTTTTGATTGAGCAGTTTTGAAACACTCTGTCTGTAGAAAATGCAACTGGACATTCGTAGCGCTAAGTGGGTAATAGTGGAAAAAAGAATATGTTCAAATATAAACTACACAGAAGCATTCCGTGAAACTTCTTTCTGTTCTGTGCATTCAACTAACAGAGTTGAACCTTACTTTTGATTGAGCCGTTCTGAAACACTCTTTCTGTAGAAACTGCAATTGGACATTCTGAGCGCTAAGTGGCCTATATTGCGAAAAAGAATGTCTACAAATAAAAACTACACAGAAGTATTGTGTGAAACTTCTTTCTGTTCTGTTTGTTCAACTAAAAGAGTTGAACCTTAGTTTTGATTGAGCCGTTCTGAAACACTCTTTCTGTAGAAAATGCAAGTGGAGATTCGGAGCGCTAAGAGGGTAATAGTGGAAAAAGGAATGTCTCCAAATATAAACTACACAGAATCATTCTGTGAAACTTCTTTCTGATCTGAGCATTCAGCTAACAGATTTAAACCATACTTTTGATTGAGCAGTTTTGAAACACTCTGTCTGTAGAAAATGCAACTGGACATTCGTAGCGCTAAATGGGTAATAGTGGAAAAAAGAGTATGTTCAAATATAAACTACACAGAAGCATTGTATGAAACTTCTTTCTGTTCTGTGCATTCAACTAACAGAGTTGAACCTTACTTTTGATTGAGCCTTTCTGAAACACTCTTTCTGTAGAAACTGCAATTGGACATTCTGAGCGCTAAGAGGCCTCTATTGGGAAAAATAATATCTTCAAATAAAAACTACACACAAGCATTGTGTGAAACTTATTTCTGATATGTTCATTAAGCTAACAGAGTTATACCATACTTTGGAGTGCGCAGTTCTGAAAACTCTTTCTGTAGAAAATGCAAGTTGACATTCGGAGCGCTAAGAGGGTAATAGTGGAAAAAGGAATATATTCAAATGTAAACTACACAGCAGCATTCTGTGAAAATTCTTTCTGTTCTGTGCATTCAACTAACAGAGTTGAACCTTACTTTTGATTGAGCCGTTCTGAAACACTCTTTCTGTAGAAACTGCAATTGGACATGCTAAGCGCTAAGAGGCCTACATTGGGAAAAAGAATATCTTCAAATAAAAACTACACAGATGCATTCTGTGAAACTTATTTCTGATCTGTAAATTCAGTTAACAGAGATAAAACAAATTTTTGATTGAGCAGTTATGAAACACTCTTTTTGTAGAAAATGCAAGTGGAGATACGGAGCGCTAAGAGAGTAATAGTGGAAAAAGGAATGTCTTCAAATATAAACAACACAGAATCATTCGGTGAAACTTCTTTCTGATCTGTGCATTCAGCTAACAGTGTTAAACCATACTTTTGATTGAGCAGATCTGAACACTCTTTCTGTAGAAAATGCAACTGGACATTTGGAGCGCTAAGAGCGTAGTAGTGGAAAAAGGAATATATTCAAATATAAACTACACAGAAGCATTCTGTGAAACTTCTTTCTGATCTGAGCATTCAGCTAACAGAGTTAAACCATACTTTTCACTGAGCAGTTTTGAAACACTCTGTCTGTAGAAAATGCAACTGGACATTCGTAGCGCTAAGTGGGTAATAGTGGAAAAAAGAATATGTTCAAATATAAACTACACAGAAGCATTGTATGAAACTTCTTTCTGTTCTGTGCATTCAACTAACAGAGTTGAACCTTACTTTTGATTGTGCCGTTCTGAAACACTCTTTCTGTAGAAACTGCAATTGGACATTCTCAGCGCTAAGAGGCCTATATTGGGAAAAAGAATGTCTACAAATAAAAACTACACAGAAGAATTGTGTGAAACTACTTTCTGTTCTGTTTGTTCAACTAAAAGAGTTGAACCTTTGTTTTGATTGAGCCGTTCTGAAACACTCTTTCTGTAGAAAATGCAAGTGGAGATTCGGAGCGCTAAGAGGGTAATAGTGGAAAAAGGAATGTCTCCAAATATAAACTACACAGAATCATTCTGTGAAACTTCTTTCTGATCTGTGCATTCAGCTAACAGAATTAAACCATACTTTTGATTGAGCAGATCTGAACACTCTTTCTGTAGAAAATGCAACTGGACATTTGGAGCGCTAAGAGAGTAGTAGTGGAAAAAGGAATATATTCAAATATAAACTACACAGAAGCATTCTGTGAAACTTCTTTCTGATCTGAGCATTCAGCTAACAGAGTTAAACCATACTTTTGATTGAGCAGTTTTGAAACACTCTGTCTGTAGAAAATGCAACTGGACATTCGTAGCGCTAAATGGGTAATAGTGGAAAAAAGAGTATGTTCAAATATAAACTACACAGAAGCATTGTATGAAACTCCTTTCTGTTCTGTGCATTCAACTAACAGAGTTGAACCTTACTTTTGATTGAGCCTTTCTGAAACACTCTTTTTGTAGAATCTGCAATTGGACATTCTGAGCTCTAAGAGGCCTCTATTGGGAAAAATAATATCTTCAAATAAAAACTACACAGAAGCATTGTGTGAAACTTATTTCTGATATGTTCATTAAGCTAACAGAGTTAAACCATACTTTTGATTGCGCAGTTCTGAACACTCTTTCTGTAGAAAATGCAAGTGGACATTCGGAGCGCTAAGAGGGTAATAGTGGAAAAAGGAATATATTCAAATATAAACTACACAGTAGCATTCTGTGAAAACTCTTTCTCTTCTGTGCATTCAGCTAACAGAGTTGAACCTTACTTTTGATTGAGCCGTTCTGAAACACTCTTTCTGTAGAAACTGCAATTGGACATGCTAAGCGCTAAGAGGCCTACATTGGGAAAAAGAATATCTTCAAATAAAAACTACACAGATGCATTCTGTGAAACTTATTTCTGATCTGTAAATTCAGTTAACAGAGATAAAACATATTTTTGATTGAGCAGTTATGAAACACTCTTTTTGTAGAAAATGCAAGTGGAGATTCGGAGCGCTAAGAAGGTAATAGTGGAAAAAGGAATGTCTTCAAATATAAACTACACAGAATCATTCGGTGAAACTTCTTTCTGATCTGTGCATTCAGCTAACAGAGTTAAACCATACTTTTGATTGAGCAGATCTGAACACTCTTTCTGTAGAAAATGCAACTGGACATTTGGAGCGCTAAGAGCGTAGTAGTGGAAAAAGGAATATATTCAAATATAAACTACACAGAAGCATTCTGTGAAACTTCTTTCTGATCTGAGCATTCAGCTAACAGAGTTAAACCATACTTTTGATTGAGCAGTTTTGAAACACTCTGTCTCTAGAAAATGCAACTGGACATTCGTAGCGCTAAGTGGGTAATAGTGGAAAAAAGAATATGTTCAAATATAAACTACACAGAAGCATTCTGTGAAACTTCTTTCTGTTCTGTGCATTCAACTAACAGAGTTGAACCTTACTTTTGATTGAGCCGTTCTGAAACACTCTTTCTGTAGAAACTGCAATTTATACATTCTGAGCGCTAAGAGGCCTATATTGGGAAAAAGAATGTCTACAAATAAAAACTACACAGAAGAATTGTGTGAAACTTTTTTCTGTTCTGTTTGTTCAACTAAAAGAGTTGAACCTTAGTTTTGATTGAGCCGTTCTGAAACACTCTTTCTGTAGAAAATGCAAGTGGAGATTCGGAGCGCTAAGGGGGTAATAGTGGAAAAAGAAATGTCTCCAAATATAAACTACACAGTATCATTCTGTGAAACTTCTTTCTGATCTGTGCATTCAGCTAACAGAGTTAAACCATACTTTTGATTGAGCAGATCTGAACACTCTTTCTGTAGAAAATGCAACTGGACATTTGGAGCGCTATGAGTGTAGTAGTGGAAAAAGGAATATATTCAAATATAAACTACACAGAAGCATTCTGTGAAACTTCTTTCTGATCTGAGCATTCAGCTAACAGAGTTAAACCATACTTTTGATTGAGCAGTTTTGAAACACTCTGTCTGTAGAAAATGCAACTGGACATTCGTAGCGCTAAGTGGGTAATAGTGGAGAAAAGAATATGTTCAAATATAAACTACACAGAAGCATTGTATGAAACATCTTTCTGTTCTGTGCATTCAACTAACAGAGTTGAACCTCACTTTTGATTGAGCCTTTCTGAAACACTCTTTCTGCAGAAAATGCAATTGGACATTCTGAGCGCTAAGAGGCCTCTATTGGGAAAAATAATATCTTCAAATAAAAACTACACAGAAGCATTGTGTGAAACTTATTTCTGATATGTTCATTAAGCTAACAGAGTTAAACCATACTTTTGATTGCGCAGTTCTGAACACTCTTTCTGTAGAAAATGCAAGTGGACATTCGGAGCGCTAAGAGGGTAATAGTGGAAAAAGGAATATATTCAAATATAAACTACACAGTAGCATTCTGTGAAAACTCTTTCTCTTCTGTGCATTCAGCTAACAGAGTTGAACCTTACTTTTGATTGAGCCGTTCTGAAACACTCTTTCTGTAGAAACTGCAATTGGACATGCTAAGCGCTAAGAGGCCTACATTGGGAAAAAGAATATCTTCAAATAAAAACTACACAGATGCATCCTGTGAAACTTATTTCTGATCTGTAAATTCAGTTAACAGAGATAAAACATATTTTTGATTGAGCAGTTATGAAACACTCTTTTTGTAGAAAATGCAAGTGGAGATTCGGAGCGCTAAGAAGGTAATAGTGGAAAAAGGAATGTCTTCAAATATAAACTACACAGAATCATTCGGTGAAACTTCTTTCTGATCTGTGCATTCAGCTAACAGAGTTAAACCATACTTTTGATTGAGCAGATCTGAACACTCTTTCTGTAGAAAATGCAACTGGACATTTGGAGCGCTAAGAGCATAGTAGTGGAAAAAGGAATATATTCAAATATAAACTACACAGAAGCATTCTGTGAAACTTCTTTCTGATCTGAGCATTCAGCTAACAGAGTTAAACCATACTTTTGATTGAGCAGTTTTGAAACACTCTGTCTGTAGAAAATGCAACTGGACATTCGTAGCGCTAAGTGGGTAATAGTGGAAAAAAGAATATGTTCAAATATAAACTACACAGAAGCATTCCGTGAAACTTCTTTCTGTTCTGTGCATTCAACTAACAGAGTTGAACCTTACTTTTGATTGAGCCGTTCTGAAACACTCTTTCTGTAGAAACTGCAATTGGACATTCTGAGCGCTAAGTGGCCTATATTGCGAAAAAGAATGTCTACAAATAAAAACTACACAGAAGTATTGTGTGAAACTTCTTTCTGTTCTGTTTGTTCAACTAAAAGAGTTGAACCTTAGTTTTGATTGAGCCGTTCTGAAACACTCTTTCTGTAGAAAATGCAAGTGGAGATTCGGAGCGCTAAGAGGGTAATAGTGGAAAAAGGAATGTCTCCAAATATAAACTACACAGAATCATTCTGTGAAACTTCTTTCTGATCTGAGCATTCAGCTAACAGATTTAAACCATACTTTTGATTGAGCAGTTTTGAAACACTCTGTCTGTAGAAAATGCAACTGGACATTCGTAGCGCTAAATGGGTAATAGTGGAAAAAAGAGTATGTTCAAATATAAACTACACAGAAGCATTGTATGAAACTTCTTTCTGTTCTGTGCATTCAACTTACAGAGTTGAACCTTACTTTTGATTGAGCCTTTCTGAAACACTCTTTCTGTAGAAACTGCAATTGGACATTCTGAGCGCTAAGAGGCCTCTATTGGGAAAAATAATATCTTCAAATAAAAACTACACACAAGCATTGTGTGAAACTTATTTCTGATATGTTCATTAAGCTAACAGAGTTATACCATACTTTGGAGTGCGCAGTTCTGAAAACTCTTTCTGTAGAAAATGCAAGTTGACATTCGGAGCGCTAAGAGGGTAATAGTGGAAAAAGGAATATATTCAAATGTAAACTACACAGCAGCATTCTGTGAAAATTCTTTCTGTTCTGTGCATTCAACTAACAGAGTTGAACCTTACTTTTGATTGAGCCGTTCTGAAACACTCTTTCTGTAGAAACTGCAATTGGACATGCTAAGCGCTAAGAGGCCTACATTGGGAAAAAGAATATCTTCAAATAAAAACTACACAGATGCATTCTGTGAAACTTATTTCTGATCTGTAAATTCAGTTAACAGAGATAAAACAAATTTTTGATTGAGCAGTTATGAAACACTCTTTTTGTAGAAAATGCAAGTGGAGATACGGAGCGCTAAGAGAGTAATAGTGGAAAAAGGAATGTCTTCAAATATAAACAACACAGAATCATTCGGTGAAACTTCTTTCTGATCTGTGCATTCAGCTAACAGTGTTAAACCATACTTTTGATTGAGCAGATCTGAACACTCTTTCTGTAGAAAATGCAACTGGACATTTGGAGCGCTAAGAGCGTAGTAGTGGAAAAAGGAATATATTCAAATATAAACTACACAGAAGCATTCTGTGAAACTTCTTTCTGATCTGAGCATTCAGCTAACAGAGTTAAACCATACTTTTCACTGAGCAGTTTTGAAACTCTCTGTCTGTAGAAAATGCAACTGGACATTCGTAGCGCTAAGTGGGTAATAGTGGAAAAAAGAATATGTTCAAATATAAACTACACAGAAGCATTGTATGAAACTTCTTTCTGTTCTGTGCATTCAACTAACAGAGTTGAACCTTACTTTTGATTGTGCCGTTCTGAAACACTCTTTCTGTAGAAACTGCAATTGGACATTCTCAGCGCTAAGAGGCCTATATTGGGAAAAAGAATGTCTACAAATAAAAACTACACAGAAGAATTGTGTGAAACTACTTTCTGTTCTGTTTGTTCAACTAAAAGAGTTGAACCTTTGTTTTGATTGAGCCGTTCTGAAACACTCTTTCTGTAGAAAATGCAAGTGGAGATTCGGAGCGCTAAGAGGGTAATAGTGGAAAAAGGAATGTCTCCAAATATAAACTACACAGAATCATTCTGTGAAACTTCTTTCTGATCTGTGCATTCAGCTAACAGAATTAAACCATACTTTTGATTGAGCAGATCTGAACACTCTTTCTGTAGAAAATGCAACTGGACATTTGGAGCGCTAAGAGAGTAGTAGTGGAAAAAGTAATATATTCAAATATAAACTACACAGAAGCATTCTGTGAAACTTCTTTCTGATCTGAGCATTCAGCTAACAGAGTTAAACCATACTTTTGATTGAGCAGTTTTGAAACACTCTGTCTGTAGAAAATGCAACTGGACATTCGTAGCGCTAAATGGGTAATAGTGGAAAAAAGAGTATGTTCAAATATAAACTACACAGAAGCATTGTATGAAACTACTTTCTGTTCTGTGCATTCAACTAACAGAGTTGAACCTTACTTTTGATTGAGCCTTTCTGAAACACTCTTTTTGTAGAATCTGCAATTGGACATTCTGAGCTCT
Organism: Symphalangus syndactylus; assembly: GCF_028878055.3. NCBI lineage: Eukaryota > Metazoa > Chordata > Mammalia > Primates > Hylobatidae > Symphalangus > Symphalangus syndactylus. The sequence continues at coordinate 12,173,506 of NC_072447.2, read as the reverse complement.
AAGAGGCCTCTATTGGGAAAAATAATATCTTCAAATAAAAACTACACAGAAGCATTGTGTGAAACTTATTTCTGATATGTTCATTAAGCTAACAGAGTTAAACCATACTTTTGATTGCGCAGTTCTGAACACTCTTTCTGTAGAAAATGCAAGTGGACATTCGGAGCGCTAAGAGGGTAATAGTGGAAAAAGGAATATATTCAAATATAAACTACACAGTAGCATTCTGTGAAAACTCTTTCTCTTCTGTGCATTCAGCTAACAGAGTTGAACCTTACTTTTGATTGAGCCGTTCTGAAACACTCTTTCTGTAGAAACTGCAATTGGACATGCTAAGCGCTAAGAGGCCTACATTGGGAAAAAGAATATCTTCAAATAAAAACTACACAGATGCATTCTGTGAAACTTATTTCTGATCTGTAAATTCAGTTAACAGAGATAAAACATATTTTTGATTGAGCAGTTATGAAACACTCTTTTTGTAGAAAATGCAAGTGGAGATTCGGAGCGCTAAGAAGGTAATAGTGGAAAAAGGAATGTCTTCAAATATAAACTACACAGAATCATTCGGTGAAACTTCTTTCTGATCTGTGCATTCAGCTAACAGAGTTAAACCATACTTTTGATTGAGCAGATCTGAACACTCTTTCTGTAGAAAATGCAACTGGACATTTGGAGCGCTAAGAGCGTAGTAGTGGAAAAAGGAATATATTCAAATATAAACTACACAGAAGCATTCTGTGAAACTTCTTTCTGATCTGAGCATTCAGCTAACAGAGTTAAACCATACTTTTGATTGAGCAGTTTTGAAACACTCTGTCTCTAGAAAATGCAACTGGACATTCGTAGCGCTAAGTGGGTAATAGTGGAAAAAAGAATATGTTCAAATATAAACTACACAGAAGCATTCTGTGAAACTTCTTTCTGTTCTGTGCATTCAACTAACAGAGTTGAACCTTACTTTTGATTGAGCCGTTCTGAAACACTCTTTCTGTAGAAACTGCAATTTATAAATTCTGAGCGCTAAGAGGCCTATATTGGGAAAAAGAATGTCTACAAATAAAAACTACACAGAAGAATTGTGTGAAACTTCTTTCTGTTCTGTTTGTTCAACTAAAAGAGTTGAACCTTAGTTTTGATTGAGCCGTTCTGAAACACTCTTTCTGTAGAAAATGCAAGTGGAGATTCTGAGCGCTAAGGGGGTAATAGTGGAAAAAGAAATGTCTCCAAATATAAACTACACAGTATCATTCTGTGAAACTTCTTTCTGATCTGTGCATTCAGCTAACAGAATTAAACCATACTTTTGATTGAGCAGATCTGAACACTCTTTCTGTAGAAAATGCAACTGGAAATTTGGAGCGCTATGAGTGTAGTAGTGGAAAAAGGAATATATTCAAATATAAACTACACAGAAGCATTCTGTGAAACTTCTTTCTGATCTGAGCATTCAGCTAACAGAGTTAAACCATACTTTTGATTGAGCAGTTTTGAAACACTCTGTCTGTAGAAAATGCAACTGGACATTCGTAGCGCTAAGTGGGTAATAGTGGAGAAAAGAATATGTTCAAATATAAACTACACAGAAGCATTGTATGAAACATCTTTCTGTTCTGTGCATTCAACTAACAGAGTTGAACCTTACTTTTGATTGAGCCTTTCTGAAACACTCTTTCTGCAGAAAATGCAATTGGACATTCTGAGCGCTAAGAGGCCTCTATTGGGAAAAATAATATCTTCAAATAAAAACTACACAGAAGCATTGTGTGAAACTTATTTCTGATATGTTCATTAAGCTAACAGAGTTAAACCATACTTTTGATTGCGCAGTTCTGAACACTCTTTCTGTAGAAAATGCAAGTGGACATTCGGAGCGCTAAGAGGGTAATAGTGGAAAAAGGAATATATTCAAATATAAACTACACAGTAGCATTCTGTGAAAACTCTTTCTCTTCTGTGCATTCAGCTAACAGAGTTGAACCTTACTTTTGATTGAGCCGTTCTGAAACACTCTTTCTGTAGAAACTGCAATTGGACATGCTAAGCGCTAAGAGGCCTACATTGGGAAAAAGAATATCTTCAAATAAAAACTACACAGATGCATCCTGTGAAACTTATTTCTGATCTGTAAATTCAGTTAACAGAGATAAAACATATTTTTGATTGAGCAGTTATGAAACACTCTTTTTGTAGAAAATGCAAGTGGAGATTCGGAGCGCTAAGAAGGTAATAGTGGAAAAAGGAATGTCTTCAAATACAAACTACACAGAATCATTCGGTGAAACTTCTTTCTGATCTGTGCATTCAGCTAACAGAGTTAAACCATACTTTTGATTGAGCAGATCTGAACACTCTTTCTGTAGAAAATGCAACTGGACATTTGGAGCGCTAAGAGCATAGTAGTGGAAAAAGGAATATATTCAAATATAAACTACACAGAAGCATTCTGTGAAACTTCTTTCTTATCTGAGCATTCAGCTAACAGAGTTAAACCATACTTTTGATTGAGCAGTTTTGAAACACTCTGTCTGTAGAAAATGCAACTGGACATTCGTAGCGCTAAGTGGGTAATAGTGGAAAAAAGAATATGTTCAAATATAAACTACACAGAAGCATTCCGTGAAACTTCTTTCTGTTCTGTGCATTCAACTAACAGAGTTGAACCTTACTTTTGATTGAGCCGTTCTGAAACACTCTTTCTGTAGAAACTGCAATTGGACATTCTGAGCGCTAAGTGGCCTATATTGCGAAAAAGAATGTCTACAAATAAAAACTACACAGATGTATTGTGTGAAACTTCTTTCTGTTCTGTTTGTTCAACTAAAAGAGTTGAACCTTAGTTTTGATTGAGCCGTTCTGAAACACTCTTTCTGTAGAAAATGCAAGTGGAGATTCGGAGCGCTAAGAGGGTAATAGTGGAAAAAGGAATGTCTCCAAATATAAACTACACAGAATCATTCTGTGAAACTTCTTTCTGATCTGAGCATTCAGCTAACAGATTTAAACCATACTTTTGATTGAGCAGTTTTGAAACACTCTGTCTGTAGAAAATGCAACTGGACATTCGTAGCGCTAAATGGGTAATAGTGGAAAAAAGAGTATGTTCAAATATAAACTACACAGAAGCATTGTATGAAACTTCTTTCTGTTCTGTGCATTCAACTAACAGAGTTGAACCTTACTTTTGATTGAGCCTTTCTGAAACACTCTTTCTGTAGAAACTGCAATTGGACATTCTGAGCGCTAAGAGGCTTCTATTGGGAAAAATAATATCTTCAAATAAAAACTACACACAAGCATTGTGTGAAACTTATTTCTGATATGTTCATTAAGCTAACAGAGTTATACCATACTTTGGAGTGCGCAGTTCTGAAAACTCTTTCTGTAGAAAATGCAAGTTGACATTCGGAGCGCTAAGAGGGTAATAGTGGAAAAAGGAATATATTCAAATGTAAACTACACAGCAGCATTCTGTGAAAATTCTTTCTGTTCTGTGCATTCAACTAACAGAGTTGAACCTTACTTTTGATTGAGCCGTTCTGAAACACTCTTTCTGTAGAAACTGCAATTGGACATGCTAAGCGCTAAGAGGCCTACATTGGGAAAAAGAATATCTTCAAATAAAAACTACACAGATGCATTCTGTGAAACTTATTTCTGATCTGTAAATTCAGTTAACAGAGATAAAACAAATTTTTGATTGAGCAGTTATGAAACACTCTTTTTGTAGAAAATGCAAGTGGAGATACGGAGCGCTAAGAGAGTAATAGTGGAAAAAGGAATGTCTTCAAATATAAACAACACAGAATCATTCGGTGAAACTTCTTTCTGATCTGTGCATTCAGCTAACAGTGTTAAACCATACTTTTGATTGAGCAGATCTGAACACTCTTTCTGTAGAAAATGCAACTGGACATTTGGAGCGCTAAGAGCGTAGTAGTGGAAAAAGGAATATATTCAAATATAAACTACACAGAAGCATTCTGTGAAACTTCTTTCTGATCTGAGCATTCAGCTAACAGAGTTAAACCATACTTTTCACTGAGCAGTTTTGAAACACTCTGTCTGTAGAAAATGCAACTGGACATTCGTAGCGCTAAGTGGGTAATAGTGGAAAAAAGAATATGTTCAAATATAAACTACACAGAAGCATTGTATGAAACTTCTTTCTGTTCTGTGCATTCAACTAACAGAGTTGAACCTTACTTTTGATTGTGCCGTTCTGAAACACTCTTTCTGTAGAAACTGCAATTGGACATTCTCAGCGCTAAGAGGCCTATATTGGGAAAAAGAATGTCTACAAATAAAAACTACACAGAAGAATTGTGTGAAACTACTTTCTGTTCTGTTTGTTCAACTAAAAGAGTTGAACATTTGTTTTGATTGAGCCGTTCTGAAACACTCTTTCTGTAGAAAATGCAAGTGGAGATTCGGAGCGCTAAGAGGGTAATAGTGGAAAAAGGAATGTCTCCAAATATAAACTACACAGAATCATTCTGTGAAACTTCTTTCTGATCTGTGCATTCAGCTAACAGAATTAAACCATACTTTTGATTGAGCAGATCTGAACACTCTTTCTGTAGAAAATGCAACTGGACATTTGGAGCGCTAAGAGAGTAGTAGTGGAAAAAGGAATATATTCAAATATAAACTACACAGAAGCATTCTGTGAAACTTCTTTCTGATCTGAGCATTCAGCTAACAGAGTTAAACCATACTTTTGATTGAGCAGTTTTGAAACACTCTGTCTGTAGAAAATGCAACTGGACATTCGTAGCGCTAAATGGGTAATAGTGGAAAAAAGAGTATGTTCAAATATAAACTACACAGAAGCATTGTATGAAACTTCTTTCTGTTCTGTGCATTCAACTAACAGAGTTGAACCTTACTTTTGATTGAGCCTTTCTGAAACACTCTTTTTGTAGAATCTGCAATTGGACATTCTGAGCTCTAAGAGGCCTCTATTGGGAAAAATAATATCTTCAAATAAAAACTACACAGAAGCATTGTGTGAAACTTATTTCTGATATGTTCATTAAGCTAACAGAGTTATACCATACTTTGGATTGCGCAGTTCTGAAAAGTCTTTCTGTAGAAAACGCAAGTGGACATTCGGAGCGCTAAGAGGGTAATAGTGGAAAAAGGAATATATTCAAATATAAACTACACAGTAGCATTCTGTGAAAATTCTTTCTGTTCTGTGCATTCAACTAACAGAGTTGAACCTTACTTTTGATTGAGCCGTTCTGAAACACTCTTTCTGTAGAAACTGCAATTGGACATGCTAAGCGCTAAGAGGCCTACATTGGGAAAAAGAATATCTTCAAATAAAAACTACACAGATGCATTCTGTGAAACTTATTTCTGATCTGTAAATTCAGTTAACAGAGATAAAACAAATTTTTGATTGAGCAGTTATGAAACACTCTTTTTGTAGAAAATGCAAGTGGAGATACGGAGCGCTAAGAGGGTAATAGTGGAAAAAGGAATGTCTTCAAATATAAACTACACAGAATCATTCGGTGAAACTTCTTTCTGATCTGTGCATTCAGCTAACAGTGTTAAACCATACTTTTGATTGAGCAGATCTGAACACTCTTTCTGTAGAAAATGCAACTGGACATTTGGAGCGCTAAGAGCGTAGTAGTGGAAAAAGGAATATATTCAAATATAAACTACACAGAAGCATTCTGTGAAACTTCTTTCTGATCTGAGCATTCAGCTAACAGAGTTAAATCATACTTTTCACTGAGCAGTTTTGAAACACTCTGTCTGTAGAAAATGCAACTGGACATTCGTAGCGCTAAGTGGGTTATAGTGGAAAAAAGAATATGTTCAAATATAAACTACACAGAAGCATTGTATGAAACTTCTTTCTGTTCTGTGCATTCAACTAACAGAGTTGAACCTTACTTTTGATTGAGCCGTTCTGAAACACTCTTTCTGTAGAAACTGCAATTGGACATTCTGAGCGCTAAGAGGCCTATATTGGGAAAAAGAATGTCTACAAATAAAAACTACACAGAAGAATTGTGTGAAACTTCTTTCTGTTCTGTTTGTTCAACTAAAAGATTTGAACCTTTGTTTTGATTGAGCCGTTCTGAAACACTCTTTCTGTAGAAAATGCAAGTGGAGATTCGGAGCGCTAAGAGGGTAATAGTGGAAAAAGGAATGTCTTCAAATATAAACTACACAGAATCATTCGGTGAAACTTCTTTCTGATCTGTGCATTCAGCTAACAGAGTTAAACCATACTTTTGATTGAGCAGATCTGAACACTCTTTCTGTAGAAAATGCAACTGGACACTTGGAGCGCTAAGAGCGTAGTAGTGGAAAAAGGAATATATTCAAATATAAACTACACAGAAGCATTCTGTGAAACTTCTTTCTGATCTGAGCATTCAGCTAACAGAGTTAAACCATACTTTTGATTGAGCAGTTTTGAAACACTCTGTCTGTAGAAAATGCAACTGGACATTCGTAGCGCTAAGTGGGTAATAGTGGAAAAAAGAATATGTTCAAATATAAACTACACAGAAGCATTCTGTGAAACTTTTTTCTGTTCTGTGCATTCAACTAACAGAGTTGAACCTTACTTTTGATTGAGCCGTTCTGAAACACTCTTTCTGTAGAAACTGCAATTGGACATTCTGAGCGCTAAGAGGCCTATATTGGGAAAAAGAATGTCTACAAATAAAAACTACACAGAAAAATTGTGTGAAACTTCTTTCTGTTCTGTTTGTTCAAATAAAAGAGTTGAACCTTTGTTTTGATTGAGCCGTTCTGAAACACTCTTTCTGTAGAAAATGCAATTGGAGATTCAGAGCGCTAAGAGTATAGTAGTGGAAAAAGGAATATATTCAAATATAAACTACACAGAAGCATTCTGTGAAACTTCTTTCTGATCTGAGCATTCAGCTAACAGAGTTAAACCATACTTTTGATTGAGCAGTTTTGAAACACTCTGTCTGTAGAAAATGCAACTGGACATTCGTAGCGCTAAGTGGGTAATAGTGGAAAAAAGTGTATGTTCAAATATAAACTACACAGAACCATTGTATGAAACTTCTTTCTGTTCTGTGCATTCAACTAACAGAGTTGAACCTTAATTTTGATTGAGCCTTTCTGAAACACTCTTTCTGTAGAAACTGCAATTGGACATTCTGAGCGCTAAGAGGCCTCTATTGGGAAAAATAATATCTTCAAATAAAAACTACACAGAAGCATTGTGTGAAACTTATTTCTGATATGTTCATTAAGCTAACAGAGTTAAACCATACTTTTGATTGCGCAGTTCTGAAAACTCTTTCTGTAGAAAATGCAAGTGGACATTCGGAGCGCTAAGAGGGTAATAGTGGAAAAAGGAATATATTCAAATATAAACTACACAGTAGCATTCTGTGAAAATTCTTTCTGTTCTGTGCATTCAACTAACAGAGTTGAACCTTACTTTTGATTGAGCCGTTCTGAAACACTCTTTCTGTAGAAACTGCAATTGGACATGCTAAGCGCTAAGAGGCCTACATTGGGAAAAAGAATATCTTCAAATAAAAACTACACAAATGCATTCTGTGAAACTTATTTCTGATCTGTAAATTCAGTTAACAGAGATAAAACATATTTTTGATTGAGCAGTTATGAAACACTCTTTTTGTAGAAAATGCAAGTGGAGATTCGGAGCGCTAAGAGGGTAATAGTGGAAAAAGGAATGTCTTCAAATATAAACTACACAGAATCATTCGGTGAAACTTCTTTCTGATCTGTGCATTCAGCTAACAGAGTTAAACCATACTTTTGATTGAGCAGATCTGAACACTCTTTCTGTAGAAAATGCAACTGGACATTTGGAGCGCTAAGAGCGTAGTAGTGGAAAAAGATATATATTCAAATATAAACTACACAGAAGCATTCTGTGAAAATTCTTTCTGATCTGAGCATTCAGCTAACAGAGTTAAACGATACTTTTAATTGAGCAGTTTTGAAACACTCTGTCTGTAGAAAATGCAACTGGACATTCTTAGCGCTAAGTGGGTAATAGTGGAAAAAAGAATATGTTCAAATATAAACTACACAGAAGCATTCTGTGAAACTTCTTTCTGTTCTGTGCATTCAACTAACAGAGTTGAACCTTACTTTTGATTGAGCCGTTCTGAAACACTCTTTCTGTAGAAACTTCAATTAGACATTCTGAGCGCTAAGAGGCCTATATTGGGATAAAGAATGTCTACAAATAAAAACTACACAGAAGGATTGTGTGAAACTTCTTTCTGTTCTGTTTGATCAACTAAAAGAGTTGAACCTTAGTTTTGATTGAGCCGTTCTGAAACACTCTTTCTGTAGAAAATGCAAGTGGAGATTCAGAGCGCTAAGAGCGTAATAGTGGAAAAAGGAATGTCTCCAAATATAAACTACACAGAATCATTCTGTGAAACTTCTTTCTGATCTGTGCATTCAGCTAACAGAGTTAAACCATACTTTTGATTGAGCAGATCTGAACACTCTTTCTGTAGAAAATGCAACTGGACATTTGGAGCGCTAAGAGAGTAGTAGTGGAAAAAGGAATATATTCAAATATAAACTACACAGAAGCATTCTGTGAAACTTCTTTCTGATCTGAGCATTCAGCTAACAGAGTTAAACCATACTTTTGATTGAGCAGTTTTGAAACACTCTGTCTGTAGAAAATGCAACTGGACATTCGTAGCGCTAAGTGGGTAATAGTGGAAAAAAGAATATGTTCAAATATATACTACACAGAAGCATTGTATGAAACTTCTTTCTGTTCTGTGCATTCAACTAACAGAGTTGAAACTTACTTTTGATTGAGCCTTTCTGAAACACTCTTTCTGTAGAAACTGCAATTGGACATTCTGAGCGCTAAGAGGCCTCTATTGGGAAAAATAATATCTTCAAATAAAAACTACACAGAAGCATTGTGTGAAACTTATTTCTGATATGTTCATTAAGCTAACAGAGTTAAACCATACTTTTGATTGCGCAGTTCTGAACACTCTTTCTGTAGAAAATGCAAGTGGACATTCGGAGCGCTAAGAGGGTAATAGTGGAAAAAGGAATATATTCAAATATAAACTACACAGTAGCATTCTGTGAAAATTCTTTCTGTTCTGTGCATTCAACTAACAGAGTTGAACCTTACTTTTGATTGAGCCGTTCTGAAACACTCTTTCTGTAGAAACTGCAATTGGACATGCTAAACGCTAAGAGGCCTACATTGGGAAAAAGAATATCTTCAAATAAAAACTACACAGATGCATTCTGTGAAACTTATTTCTGATCTGTAAATTCAGTTAACAGAGATAAAACAAATTTTTGATTGAGCAGTTATGAAACACTCTTTTTGTAGAAAATGCAAGTGGAGATTCGGAGCGCTAAGTGGGTAATAGTGGAAAAAGGAATGTCTTCAAATATAAACTACACAGAATCATTCGGTGAAACTTCTTTCTGATCTGTGCATTCAGCTAACAGAGTTAAACCATACTTTTGATTGAGCAGATCTGAACACTCTTTCTGTAGAAAATGCAACTGGACATTTGGAGCGCTAAGAGCGTAGTAGTGGAAAAAGGAATATATTCAAATATAAACTACACAGAAGCATTCTGTGAAACTTCTTTCTGATCTGAGCATTCAGCTAACAGAGTTAAACCATACTTTTGATTGAGCAGTTTTGAAAAACTCTGTCTGTAGAAAATGCAACTGGACATTCGTAGCGCTAAGTGGGTAATAGTGGAAAAAAGAATATGTTCAAATATGAACTACACAGAAGCATTGTATGAAACTTCTTTCTGTTCTGTGCATTCAACTATCAGAGTTGAACCTTAGTTTTGATTGAGCCGTTCTGAAACACTCTTTCTGTAGAAACTGCAATTGGACATTCTGAGCGCTAAGAGGCCTATATTGGGAAAAAGAATGTCTACAAATAAAAACTACACAGAAGAATTGTGTGAAACTTCTATCTGTTCTGTTTGTTCAACTAAAAGAGTTGAACCTTAGTTTTGATTGAGCCGTTCTGAAACACTCTTTCTGTAGAAAATGCAAGTGGAGATTCGGAGCGCTAAGAGGGTAATAGTGGAAAATGGAATGTCTCCAAATATAAACTACACAGAATCATTCTGTGAAACTTCTTTCTGATCTGTGCATTCAGCTAACAGAGTTAAACCATACTTTTGATTGAGCAGATCTGAACACTCTTTCTGTAGAAAATGCAACTGGACATTTGGAGCGCTAAGAGAGTAGTAGTGGAAAAAGGAATATATTCAAATATAAACTACACAGAAGCATTCTGTGAAACTCCTTTCTGATCTGAGCTTTCAGCAAACAGAGTTAAACCATACTTTTCACTGAGCAGTTTTGAAACACTCTGTCTGTAGAAAATGCAACTGGACATTCGTAGCGCTAAGTGGGTAATAGTGGAAAAAAGAATATGTTCAAATATAAACTACACAGAAGCATTGTATGAAACTTCTTTCTGTTCTGTGCATTCAACTAACAGAGTTGAACCTTACTTTTGATTGAGCCTTTCTGAAACACTCTTTCTGTAGAAACTGCAATTGGACATTCTGAGCGCTAAGAGGCCTCTATTGGGAAAAATAATATCTTCAGATAAAAACTACACAGAAGCATTGTGTGAAACTTATTTCTGATATGTTCATTAAGCTAACAGAATTAAACCATACTTTTGATTGCGCAGTTCTGAACACTCTTTCTGTAGAAAATGCAAGTGGACCTTCGGAGCGCTAAGAGGGTAATAGTGGAAAAAGGAATATATTCAAATATAAACTACACAGTAGCATTCTGTGAAAATTCTTTCTGTTCTGTGCATTCATCTAACAGAGTTGAACCTTACTTTTGATTGAGCCGTTCTGAAACACTCTTTCTGTAGAAACTGCAATTGGACATGTTAAGCGCTAAGAGGCCTACATTGGGAAAAAGAATATCTTCAAATAAAAACTACACAGATGCATTCTGTGAAACTTATTTCTGATCTGTAAATTCAGTTAACAGAGATAAAACATATTTTTGATTGAGCAGTTATGAAACACTCTTTTTGTAGAAAATGCAAGTGGAGATTCGGAGCGCTAAGAGGGTAATCGTGGAAAAAGGAATGTCTTCAAATATAAACTACGCAGAATCATTCGGTGAAACTTCTTTCTGATCTGTGCATTCAGCTAACAGAGTTAAACCATACTTTTGATTGAGCAGATCTGAACACTCTTTCTGTAGAAAATGCAACTGGACATTTGGAGCGCTAAGAGCGTAGTAGTGGAAAAAGGAATATATTCAAATATAAACTACACAGAAGCATTCTGTGAAACTTCTTTCTGATCTGAGCATTCAGCTAACAGAGTTAAACCATACTTTTGATTGAGCAGTTTTGAAACACTCTGTCTGTAGAAAATGCAACTGGACATTCGTAGCGCTAAGTGGGTAATAGTGGAAAAAAGAATATGTTCAAATATAAACTACACAGAAGCATTGTATGAAACTTCTTTCTGTTCTGTGCATTCAACTAACAGAGTTGAACCTTACTTTTGACTGAGCCGTTCTGAAACACTCTTTCTGTAGAAACTGCAATTGGACATTCTGAGCGCTAAGAGGCCTATATTGGGAAAAAGAATGTCTACAAATAAAAACTACACAGAAGAATTGTGTGAAACTTCTTTCTGTTCTGTTTGTTCAACTAAAAGAGTTGAACCTTAGTTTTGATTGAGCCGTTCTGAAACACTCTTTCTGTAGAAAATGCAAGTGGAGATTCGGAGCGCTAAGAGTGTAATAGTGGAAAAAGGAATGTCTCCAAATATAAACTACACAGAATCATTCTGTGAAACTTCTTTCTGATCTGTGCATTCAGCTAACAGAGTTAAACCATACTTTTGATTGAGCAGATCTGAACACTCTTTCTGTAGAAAATGCAACTGGACATTTGGAGCGCTAAGAGAGTAGTAGTGGAAAAAGGAATATATTCAAATATAAACTACACAGAAGCATTCTGTGAAACTTCTTTCTGATCTGAGCATTCAGCTAACAGAGTTAAACCATACTATTGATTGAGCAGTTTTGAAACACTCTGTCTGTAGAAAATGCAACTGGACATTCGTAGCGCTAAGTGGGTAATAGTGGAAAAAAGAATATGTTCAAATATAAGCTACACAGAAGCATTGTATGAAACTTCTTTCTGTTCTGTGCATTCAACTTACAGAGTTGAACCTTACTTTTGATTGAGCCTTTCTGAAACACTCTTTCTGTAGAAACTGCAATTGGACATTCTGAGCGCTAAGAGGCCTCTATTGGGAAAAATAATATCTTCAAATAAAAACTACACAGAAGCATTGTGTGAAACTTATTTCTGATATGTTCATTAAGCTAACAGAGTTAAACCATACTTTGGATTGCGCAGTTCTGAACACTCTTTCTGTAGAAAATGCAAGTGGACATTCGGAGCGCTAAGAGGGTAATAGTGGAAAAAGGAATATATTCAAATATAAACTACACAGTAGCATTCTGTGAAAATTCTTTCTGTTCTGGGCATTCAACTAACAGAGTTGAACCTTACTTTTGATTGAGCCGTTCTGAAACTCTCTTTCTGTAGTAACTGCAATTGGACATGCTAAGCGCTAAGAGGCCTACATTGGGAAAAAGAATATCTTCAAATAAAAACTACACAGATGCATTCTGTGAAACTTATTTCTGATCTGTAAATTCAGTTAACAGAGATAAAACATATTTTTGATTGAGCAGTTATGAAACACTCTTTTTGTAGAAAATGCAAGTGGAGATTCGGAGCGCTAAGAGGGTAATAGTGGAAAAAGGAATGTCTTCAAATATAAACTACACAGAATCATTCGGTGAAACTTCTTTCTGATCTGTGCATTCAGCTAACAGAGTTAAACCATACTTTTGATTGAGCAGATCTGAACACTCTTTCTGTAGAAAATGCAACTGGACATTTGGAGCGCTAAGAGCGTAGCAGTGGAAAATGGAATATATTCAAATATAAACTACACAGAAGCATTCTGTGAAACTTCTTTCTGATCTGAGCATTCAGCTGACAGAGTTAAACCATACTTTTGATTGAGCAGTTTTGAAACACTCTGTCTGTAGAAAATGCAACTGGACATTCGTAGCGCTAAGTGGGTAATAGTGGAAAAAAGAATATGTTCAAATATAAACTACACAGAAGCATTGTATGAAACTTCATTCTGTTCTGTGCATTCAACTAACAGAGTTGAACCTTACTTTTGATTGAGCCGTTCTGAAACACTCTTTCTGTAGAAACTTCAATTAGACATTCTGAGCGCTAAGAGGCCTATATTGGGATAAAGAATGTCTACAAATAAAAACTACACAGAAGGATTGTGTGAAACTTCTTTCTGTTCTGTTTGTTCAACTAAAAGAGTTGAACCTTAGTTTTGATTGAGCCGTTCTGAAACACTCTTTCTGTAGAAAATGCAAGTGGAGATTCGAAGCGCTAAGAGGGTAATAGTGGAAAAAGGAATGTCTCCAAATATAAACTACACAGAATCATTCTGTGAAACTTCTTTCTGATCTGTGCATTCAGCTAACAGAGTTAAACCATACTTTTGATTGAGCAGATCTGAACACTCTTTCTGTAGAAAATGCAACTGGACCTTTGGAGCGCTAAGAGAGTAGTAGTGGAAAAAGGAATATATTCAAATATAAACTACACAGAAGCATTCTGTGAAACTTCTTTCTGATCTGAGCATTCAGCTAACAGAGTTAAACCATACTTTTGATTGAGCAGTTTTGAAACACTCTGTCTGTAGAAAATGCAACTGGACATTCGTAGCGCTAAGTGGGTAATAGTGGAAAAAAGAATATGTTCAAATATAAACTACACAGAAGCATTCTGTGAAACTTTTTTCTGTTCTGTGCATTCAACTAACAGAGTTGAACCTTACTTTTGATTGAGCCGTTCTGAAACACTCTTTCTGTAGAAACTGCAATTGGACATTCTGAGCGCTAAGAGGCCTATATTGGGAAAAAGAATGTCTACAAATAAAAACTACACAGAAAAATTGTGTGAAACTTCTTTCTGTTCTGTTTGTTCAAATAAAAGAGTTGAACCTTTGTTTTGATTGAGCCGTTCTGAAACACTCTTTCTGTAGAAAATGCAATTGGAGATTCGGAGCGCTAAGAGTATAGTAGTGGAAAAAGGAATATATTCAAATATAAACTACACAGAAGCATTCTGTGAAACTTCTTTCTGATCTGAGCATTCAGCTAACAGAGTTAAACCATACTTTTGATTGAGCAGTTTTGAAACACTCTGTCTGTAGAAAATGCAACTGGACATTCGTAGCGCTAAGTGGGTAATAGTGGAAAAAAGTGTATGTTCAAATATAAACTACACAGAACCATTGTATGAAACTTCTTTCTGTTCTGTGCATTCAACTAACAGAGTTGAACCTTAATTTTGATTGAGCCTTTCTGAAACACTCTTTCTGTAGAAACTGCAATTGGACATTCTGAGCGCTAAGAGGCCTCTATTGGGAAAAATAATATCTTCAAATAAAAACTACACAGAAGCATTGTGTGAAACTTATTTCTGATATGTTCATTAAGCTAACAGAGTTAAACCATACTTTTGATTGCGCAGTTCTGAAAACTCTTTCTGTAGAAAATGCAAGTGGACATTCGGAGCGCTAAGAGGGTAATAGTGGAAAAAGGAATATATTCAAATATAAACTACACAGTAGCATTCTGTGAAAATTCTTTCTGTTCTGTGCATTCAACTAACAGAGTTGAACCTTACTTTTGATTGAGCCGTTCTGAAACACTCTTTCTGTAGAAACTGCAATTGGACATGCTAAGCGCTAAGAGGCCTACATTGGGAAAAAGAATATCTTCAAATAAAAACTACACAAATGCATTCTGTGAAACTTATTTCTGATCTGTAAATTCAGTTAACAGAGATAAAACATATTTTTGATTGAGCAGTTATGAAACACTCTTTTTGTAGAAAATGCAAGTGGAGATTCGGAGCGCTAAGAGGGTAATAGTGGAAAAAGGAATGTCTTCAAATATAAACTACACAGAATCATTCGGTGAAACTTCTTTCTGATCTGTGCATTCAGCTAACAGAGTTAAACCATACTTTTGATTGAGCAGATCTGAACACTCTTTCTGTAGAAAATGCAACTGGACATTTGGAGCGCTAAGAGCGTAGTAGTGGAAAAAGATATATATTCAAATATAAACTACACAGAAGCATTCTGTGAAAATTCTTTCTGATCTGAGCATTCAGCTAACAGAGTTAAACGATACTTTTAATTGAGCAGTTTTGAAACACTCTGTCTGTAGAAAATGCAACTGGACATTCGTAGCGCTAAGTGGGTAATAGTGGAAAAAAGAATATGTTCAAATATAAACTACACAGAAGCATTCTGTGAAACTTCTTTCTGTTCTGTGCATTCAACTAACAGAGTTGAACCTTACTTTTGATTGAGCCGTTCTGAAACACTCTTTCTGTAGAAACTTCAATTAGACATTCTGAGCGCTAAGAGGCCTATATTGGGATAAAGAATGTCTACAAATAAAAACTACACAGAAGGATTGTGTGAAACTTCTTTCTGTTCTGTTTGATCAACTAAAAGAGTTGAACCTTAGTTTTGATTGAGCTGTTCTGAAACACTCTTTCTGTAGAAAATGCAAGTGGAGATTCAGAGCGCTAAGAGCGTAATAGTGGAAAAAGGAATGTCTCCAAATATAAACTACACAGAATCATTCTGTGAAACTTCTTTCTGATCTGTGCATTCAGCTAACAGAGTTAAACCATACTTTTGATTGAGCAGATCTGAACACTCTTTCTGTAGAAAATGCAACTGGACATTTGGAGCGCTAAGAGAGTAGTAGTGGAAAAAGGAATATATTCAAATATAAACTACACAGAAGCATTCTGTGAAACTTCTTTCTGATCTGAGCATTCAGCTAACAGAGTTAAACCATACTTTTGATTGAGCAGTTTTGAAACACTCTGTCTGTAGAAAATGCAACTGGACATTCGTAGCGCTAAGTGGGTAATAGTGGAAAAAAGAATATGTTCAAATATATACTACACAGAAGCATTGTATGAAACTTCTTTCTGTTCTGTGCATTCAACTAACAGAGTTGAAACTTACTTTTGATTGAGCCTTTCTGAAACACTCTTTCTGTAGAAACTGCAATTGGACATTCTGAGCGCTAAGAGGCCTCTATTGGGAAAAATAATATCTTCAAATAAAAACTACACAGAAGCATTGTGTGAAACTTATTTCTGATATGTTCATTAAGCTAACAGAGTTAAACCATACTTTTGATTGCGCAGTTCTGAACACTCTTTCTGTAGAAAATGCAAGTGGACATTCGGAGCGCTAAGAGGGTAATAGTGGAAAAAGGAATATATTCAAATATAAACTACACAGTAGCATTCTGTGAAAATTCTTTCTGTTCTGTGCATTCAACTAACAGAGTTGAACCTTACTTTTGATTGAGCCGTTCTGAAACACTCTTTCTGTAGAAACTGCAATTGGACATGCTAAGCGCTAAGAGGCCTACATTGGGAAAAAGAATATCTTCAAATAAAAACTACACAGATGCATTCTGTGAAACTTATTTCTGATCTGTAAATTCAGTTAACAGAGATAAAACAAATTTTTGATTGAGCAGTTATGAAACACTCTTTTTGTAGAAAATGCAAGTGGAGATTCGGAGCGCTAAGTGGGTAATAGTGGAAAAAGGAATGTCTTCAAATATAAACTACACAGAATCATTCGGTGAAACTTCTTTCTGATCTGTGCATTCAGCTAACAGAGTTAAACCATACTTTTGATTGAGCAGATCTGAACACTCTTTCTGTAGAAAATGCAACTGGACATTTGGAGCGCTAAGAGCGTAGTAGTGGAAAAAGGAATATATTCAAATATAAACTACACAGAAGCATTCTGTGAAACTTCTTTCTGATCTGAGCATTCAGCTAACAGAGTTAAACCATACTTTTGATTGAGCAGTTTTGAAAAACTCTGTCTGTAGAAAATGCAACTGGACATTCGTAGCGCTAAGTGGGTAATAGTGGAAAAAAGAATATGTTCAAATATGAACTACACAGAAGCATTGTATGAAACTTCTTTCTGTTCTGTGCATTCAACTATCAGAGTTGAACCTTAGTTTTGATTGAGCCGTTCTGAAACACTCTTTCTGTAGAAACTGCAATTGGACATTCTGAGCGCTAAGAGGCCTATATTGGGAAAAAGAATGTCTACAAATAAAAACTACACAGAAGAATTGTGTGAAACTTCTATCTGTTCTGTTTGTTCAACTAAAAGAGTTGAACCTTAGTTTTGATTGAGCCGTTCTGAAACACTGTTTCTGTAGAAAATGCAAGTGGAGATTCGGAGCGCTAAGAGGGTAATAGTTGAAAAAGGAATGTCTCCAAATATAAACTACACAGAATCATTCTGTGAAACTTCTTTCTGATCTGTGCATTCAGCTAACAGAGTTAAACCATACTTTTGATTGAGCAGATCTGAACACTCTTTCTGTAGAAAATGCAACTGGACATTTGGAGCGCTAAGAGAGTAGAAGTGGAAAAAGGAATATATTCAAATATAAACTACACAGAAGCATTCTGTGAAACTCCTTTCTGATCTGAGCTTTCAGCAAACAGAGTTAAACCATACTTTTCACTGAGCAGTTTTGAAACACTCTGTCTGTAGAAAATGCAACTGGACATTCGTAGCGCTAAGTGGGTAATAGTTGAAAAAAGAATATGTTCAAATATAAACTACACAGAAGCATTGTATGAAACTTCTTTCTGTTCTGTGCATTCAACTAACAGAGTTGAACCTTACTTTTGATTGAGCCTTTCTGAAACACTCTTTCTGTAGAAACTGCAATTGGACATTCTGAGCGCTAAGAGGCCTCTATTGGGAAAAATAATATCTTCAGATAAAAACTACACAGAAGCATTGTGTGAAACTTATTTCTGATATGTTCATTAAGCTAACAGAATTAAACCATACTTTTGATTGCGCAGTTCTGAACACTCTTTCTGTAGAAAATGCAAGTGGACCTTCGGAGCGCTAAGAGGGTAATAGTGGAAAAAGGAATATATTCAAATATAAACTACACAGTAGCATTCTGTGAAAATTCTTTCTGTTCTGTGCATTCATCTAACAGAGTTGAACCTTACTTTTGATTGAGCCGTTCTGAAACACTCTTTCTGTAGAAACTGCAATTTGACATGTTAAGCGCTAAGAGGCCTACATTGGGAAAAAGAATATCTTCAAATAAAAACTACACAGATGCATTCTGTGAAACTTATTTCTGATCTGTAAATTCAGTTAACAGAGATAAAACATATTTTTGATTGAGCAGTTATGAAACACTCTTTTTGTAGAAAATGCAAGTGGAGATTCGGAGCGCTAAGAGGGTAATCGTGGAAAAAGGAATGTCTTCAAATATAAACTACGCAGAATCATTCGGTGAAACTTCTTTCTGATCTGTGCATTCAGCTAACAGAGTTAAACCATACTTTTGATTGAGCAGATCTGAACACTCTTTCTGTAGAAAATGCAACTGGACATTTGGAGCGCTAAGAGCGTAGTAGTGGAAAAAGGAATATATTCAAATATAAACTACACAGAAGCATTCTGTGAAACTTCTTTCTGATCTGAGCATTCAGCTAACAGAGTTAAACCATACTTTTGATTGAGCAGTTTTGAAACACTCTGTCTGTAGAAAATGCAACTGGACATTCGTAGCGCTAAGTGGGTAATAGTGGAAAAAAGAATATGTTCAAATATAAACTACACAGAAGCATTGTATGAAACTTCTTTCTGTTCTGTGCATTCAACTAACAGAGTTGAACCTTACTTTTGACTGAGCCGTTCTGAAACACTCTTTCTGTAGAAACTGCAATTGGACATTCTGAGCGCTAAGAGGCCTATATTGGGAAAAAGAATGTCTACAAATAAAAACTACACAGAAGAATTGTGTGAAACTTCTTTCTGTTCTGTTTGTTCAACTAAAAGAGTTGAACCTTAGTTTTGATTGAGCCGTTCTGAAACACTCTTTCTGTAGAAAATGCAAGTGGAGATTCGGAGCGCTAAGAGGGTAATAGTGGAAAAAGGAATGTCTCCAAATATAAACTACACAGAATCATTCTGTGAAACTTCTTTCTGATCTGTGCATTCAGCTAACAGAGTTAAACCATACTTTTGATTGAGCAGATCTGAACACTCTTTCTGTAGAAAATGCAACTGGACATTTGGAGCGCTAAGAGAGTAGTAGTGGAAAAACGAATATATTCAAATATAAACTACACAGAAGCATTCTGTGAAACTTCTTTCTGATCTGAGCATTCAGCTAACAGAGTTAAACCATACTATTGATTGAGCAGTTTTGAAACACTCTGTCTGTAGAAAATGCAACTGGACATTCGTAGCGCTAAGTGGGTAATAGTGGAAAAAAGAATATGTTCAAATATAAGCTACACAGAAGCATTGTATGAAACTTCTTTCTGTTCTGTGCATTCAACTTACAGAGTTGAACCTTACTTTTGATTGAGCCTTTCTGAAACACTCTTTCTGTAGAAACTGCAATTGGACATTCTGAGCGCTAAGAGGCCTCTATTGGGAAAAATAATATCTTCAAATAAAAACTACACAGAAGCATTGTGTGAAACTTATTTCTGATATGTTCATTAAGCTAACAGAGTTAAACCATACTTTGGATTGCGCAGTTCTGAACACTCTTTCTGTAGAAAATGCAAGTGGACATTCGGAGCGCTAAGAGGGTAATAGTGGAAAAAGGAATATATTCAAATATAAACTACACAGTAGCATTCTGTGAAAATTCTTTCTGTTCTGGGCATTCAACTAACAGAGTTGAACCTTACTTTTGATTGAGCCGTTCTGAAACTCTCTTTCTGTAGTAACTGCAATTGGACATGCTAAGCGCTAAGAGGCCTACATTGGGAAAAAGAATATCTTCAAATAAAAACTACACAGATGCATTCTGTGAAACTTATTTCTGATCTGTAAATTCAGTTAACAGAGATAAAACATATTTTTGATTGAGCAGTTATGAAACACTCTTTTTGTAGAAAATGCAAGTGGAGATTCGGAGCGCTAAGAGGGTAATAGTGGAAAAAGGAATGTCTTCAAATATAAACTACACAGAATCATTCGGTGAAACTTCTTTCTGATCTGTGCATTCAGCTAACAGAGTTAAACCATACTTTTGATTGAGCAGATCTGAACACTCTTTCTGTAGAAAATGCAACTGGACATTTGGAGCGCTAAGAGCGTAGCAGTGGAAAATGGAATATATTCAAATATAAACTACACAGAAGCATTCTGTGAAACTTCTTTCTGATCTGAGCATTCAGCTGACAGAGTTAAACCATACTTTTGATTGAGCAGTTTTGAAACACTCTGTCTGTAGAAAATGCAACTGGACATTCGTAGCGCTAAGTGGGTAATAGTGGAAAAAAGAATATGTTCAAATATAAACTACACAGAAGCATTGTATGAAACTTCATTCTGTTCTGTGCATTCAACTAACAGAGTTGAACCTTACTTTTGATTGAGCCGTTCTGAAACACTCTTTCTGTAGAAACTTCAATTAGACATTCTGAGCGCTAAGAGGCCTATATTGGGATAAAGAATGTCTACAAATAAAAACTACACAGAAGGATTGTGTGAAACTTCTTTCTGTTCTGTTTGTTCAACTAAAAGAGTTGAACCTTAGTTTTGATTGAGCCGTTCTGAAACACTCTTTCTGTAGAAAATGCAAGTGGAGATTCGAAGCGCTAAGAGGGTAATAGTGGAAAAAGGAATGTCTCCAAATATAAACTACACAGAATCATTCTGTGAAACTTGTTTCTGATCTGTGCATTCAGCTAACAGAGTTAAACCATACTTTTGATTGAGCAGATCTGAACACTCTTTCTGTAGAAAATGCAACTGGACCTTTGGAGCGCTAAGAGAGTAGTAGTGGAAAAAGGAATATATTCAAATATAAACTACACAGAAGCATTCTGTGAAACTTCTTTCTGATCTGAGCATTCAGCTAACAGAGTTAAACCATACTTTTGATTGAGCAGTTTTGAAACACTCTGTCTGTAGAAAATGCAACTGGACATTCGTAGCGCTAAGTGGGTAATAGTGGAAAAAAGAATATGTTCAAATATAAACTACACAGAAGCATTGTATGAAACTTCTTTCTGTTCTGTGCATTCAACTAACAGAGTTGAACCTTACTTTTGATTGAGCCTTTCTGAAACACTCTTTCTGTAGAATCTGCAATTGGACATTCTGAGCGTTAAGAGGCCTATATTGGGAAAAATAATATCTTCAAATAAAAACTACACAGAAGCATTGTGTGAAACTTATTTCTGATATGTTCATTAAGCTAACAGAGTTAAACCATACTTTTGATTGCGCAGTTCTGAACACTCTTTCTGTAGAAAATGCAAGTGGACATTCGGAGCGCTAAGAGGGTAATAGTGGAAAAACGAATATATTCGAATATAAACTACACAGTAGCATTCTGTGAAAATTTTTTCTGTTCTGTGCATTCAACTAACAGAGTTGAACCTTACTTTTGATTGAGCCGTTCTGAAACACTGTTTCTGTAGAAAATGCAATTGGACATGCTAAGCGCTAAGAGGCCTACATTGGGAAAAAGAATATCTTCAAATAAAAACTACACAGATGCATTCTGTGAAACTTATTTCTGATCTGTAAATTCAGTTAACAGAGATAAAACATATTTTTGATTGAGCAGTTATGAAACACTCTTTTTGTAGAAAATGCAATTGGAGATTCGGAGCGCTAAGTGGGTAATAGTGGAAAAAGGAATGTCTCCAAATATAAACTACACAGAATCATTCTGTGAAACTTCTTTCTGATCTGTGCATTCAGCTAACAGAGTTAAACCGTACTTTTGATTGAGCAGATCTGAACACTCTTTCTGTAGAAAATGCAACTGGACATTTGGAGCGCTAAGAGAGTAGTAGTGGAAAAAGGAATATATTCCAATATAAACTACACAGAAGCATTCTGTGAAACTTCTTTCTGATCTGAGCATACAGCTAACAGAGTTAACCATACTTTTGATTGAGCAGTTTTGAAACACTCTGTCTGTAGAAAATGCAACTGGACATTCGTAGCGCTAAGTGGGTAATAGTGGAAAAGAGAATATGTTCAAATATAAACTACACAGAAGCATTGTATGAAACTTCTTTCTGTTCTGTGCATTCAACTAACAGAGTTGAACCTTACTTTTGATTGAGCTGTTCTGAAACACTCTTTCTGTAGAAACTGCAATTGGACATTCTGAGCGCTAAGAGGCCTATATTGGGAAAAAGAATGTCTACAAATAAAAACTACACAGAAGAATTGTGTGAAACTTCTTTCTGTTCTGTTTGTTCAACTAAAAGTGTTGAACCTTAGTTTTGATTGAGCCGTTCTGAAACACTCTTTATGTTGAAAATGCAAGTGGAGATTCGGAGCGCTAAGAGGGTAATAGTGGAAAAAGGAATGTCTCCCAATATAAACTACACAGAATCATTCTGTGAAACTTCTTTCTGATCTGTGCATTCAGCTAACAGAGTTAAACCATACTATTGATTGAGCAGATCCGAACACTCTTTCTGTAGAAAATGCAACTGGACATTTCGAACGCTAAGAGAGTAGTAGTGGAAAAAGGAATATATTCAAATATAAACTACACAGAAGCATTCTGTGAAACTTCTTTCTGATCTGAGCATTCAGCTAACAGAGTTAAACCATACTTTTGATTGAGCAGTTTTGAAACACTCTGTCTGTAGAAAATGCAACTGGACATTCGTAGCGCTAAGTGGGTAATAGTGGAAAAAAGAATATGTTCAAATATAAACTACACAGAAGCATTGTATGAAACTTCTTTCAGTTCTGTGCATTCAACTAACAGTGTTGAACCTTACTTTTGATTGAGCCTTTCTGAAACACTCTTTCTGTAGAAACTGCAATTGGACATTCTGAGCGCTAAGAGGCCTATATTGGGAAAAATAACATCTTCAAATAAAAACTACACAGAAGCATTGTGTGAAACTTATTTCTGATATGTTCATTAAGCTAACAGAGTTAAACCATACTTTTGATTGCGCAGGTCTGAACACTCTTTCTGTAGAAAATGCAAGTGGACATTCGGAGCGCTAAGAGGGTAATAGTGGAAAAAGGAATATATTCAAATATAAACTACACAGTAGCATTCTGTGAAAACTCTTTCTGTTCTGTGCATTCAGCTAACAGAGTTGAACCTTACTTTGATTGAGCCGTTCTGAAACACTCTTTCTGTAGAAACTGCAATTGGACATGCTAAGCGTTAAGAGGCCTACATTGGGAAAAAGAATATCTTCAAATAAAAACTACACAGATGCATTCTGTGAAACTTATTTCTGATCTGTAAATTCAGTTAACAGAGATAAAACATATTTTTGATTGAGCAGTTATGAAACACTCTTTTTGTAGAAAATGCAAGTGGAGATTCGGAGCGCTAAGCGGGTAATAGTGGAAAAAGGAATGTCTTCAAATATAAACTACACAGAATCATTCGTGAAACTTCTTTCTGATCTGTGCATTCAGCTAACAGAGTTAAACCGTACTTTTGATTGAGCAGATCTGAACACTCTTTCTGTTGAAAATGCAACTGGACATTTGGAGCGCTAAGCGCGTATTAGTGGAAAAAGGAATATATTCAAATATAAACTACACAGAAGCATTCTGTGAAACTTCTTTCTGATCTGAGCATTCAGCTAACAGAGTTAAACCATACTTTTGATTGAGCAGTTTTGAAACACTCTGTCTGTAGAAAATGCAACTGGACATTCGTAGCGCTAAGTGGGTAATAGTGGAAAAAAGAATATGTTCAAATATAAACTACACAGAAGCATTGTATGAAACTTCTTTCTGTTCTGTGCATTCAACTAACAGAGTTGAACCTTACTTTTGATTGAGCCGTTCTGAAACACTCTTTCTGTAGAAACTGCAATTGGACATTCTGAGCGCTAAGAGGCCTATATTGGGAAAAAGAATGTCTACAAATAAAAACTACACAGAAGAATTGTGTGAAACTTCTTTCTGTTCTGTTTGTTCAACTAAAAGAGTTGAACCTTAGTTTTGATTGAGCCGTTCTGAAACACTCTTTCTATAGAAAATGCAAGTGGAGATTCGGAGCGCTAAGAGGGTAATAGTGGAAAAAGGAATGTCTCCAAATATAAACTACACAGAATTATTCTGTGAAACTTCTTTCTGATCTGTGCATTCAGCTAACAGAGTTAAACCATACTTTTGATTGAGCAGATCTGAACACTCTTTCTGTGGAAAATGCAACTGGACATTTGGAGCGCTAAGAGATTAGTAGTGGAAAAAGGAATATATTCAAATATAAACTACACAGAAGCATTCTGTGAAACTTCTTTCTGAACTGAGCATTCAGCTAACAGAGTTAAACCATACTATAGATTGAGCAGTTTTGAAACACTCTGTCTGTAGTAAATGCAACTGGACATTCGTAGCGCTAAGTGGGTAATAGTGGAAAAAAAATATGTTCAAATATAAACTACACAGAAGCATTGTATGAAACTTCTTTCTGTTCTGTGCATTCAACTAACAGAGTTGAACCTTACTTTTGATTGAGCCTTTCTGAAACACTCTTCCTTTAGAAACTGCAATTGGACATTCTGAGCGCTAAGAGGCCTCTATTGGGAAAAATAATATCTTCAAATAAAAACTACACAGAAGCATTGTGTGAAACTTATTTCTGATATGTTCATTAAGCTAACAGAGTTAAACCATACTTTTGATTGCGCAGTTCTGAACACTCTTTCTGTAGAAAATGCAAGTGGACATTCGGAGCGCTAAGAGGGTAATAGTGGAAAAAGGAATATATTCAAATATAAACTACACAGTAGCATTCTGTGAAAATTCTTTCTGTTCTGTGCATTCAACTAACAGAGTTGAACCTTACTTTTGATTGAGCCGTTCTGAAACACTCTTTCTGTAGAAACTGCAATTGGACATGCTAAGCGCTAAGAGGCCTACATTGGGAAAAAGAATATCTTCAAATAAAAACTACACAGATGCATTCTGTGAAACTTATTTCTGATCTGTAAATTCAGTTAACAGAGATAAAACATATTTTTGATTGAGCAGTTATGAAACACTCTTTTTGTAGAAAATGCAAGTGGAGATTCGGAGCGCTAAGAGGGTAATAGTGGAAAAAGGAATGTCTTCAAATATAAACTACACAGAATCATTCTGTGAAACTTCTTTCTGATCTGTGCATTCAGCTAACAGAGTTAAACCAAACTTTTGATTGAGCAGATATGAACACTCTTTCTGTAGAAAATGCAACTGGACATTTGGAGCGCTAAGAGCGTAGTAGTGGAAAAAGGAATATATTCAAATATAAACTACACAGAAGCATTCTGTGAAACTTCTTTCTGATCTGAGCATTCAGCTAACAGAGTTAAACCATACTTTTGATTGAGCAGTTTTGAAACACTCTGTCTGTAGAAAATGCAACTGGACATTCGTAGCGCTAAGTGGGTAATAGTGGAAAAAAAATATGTTCAAATATAAACTACACAGAAGCATTGTATGAAACTTCTTTCTGTTCTGTGCATTCAACTAACAGAGTTGAACCTTACTTTTGATTGAGCCTTTCTGAAACACTCTTCCTTTAGAAACTGCAATTGGACATTCTGAGCGCTAAGAGGCCTCTATTGGGAAAAATAATATCTTCAAATAAAAACTACACAGAAGCATTGTGTGAAACTTATTTCTGATATGTTCATTAAGCTAACAGAGTTAAACCATACTTTTGATTGCGCAGTTCTGAACACTCTTTCTGTAGAAAATGCAAGTGGACATTCGGAGCGCTAAGAGGGTAATAGTGGAAAAAGGAATATATTCAAATATAAACTACACAGTAGCATTCTGTGAAAATTCTTTCTGTTCTGTGCATTCAACTAACAGAGTTGAACCTTACTTTTGATTGAGCCGTTCTGAAACACTCTTTCTGTAGAAACTGCAATTGGACATGCTAAGCGCTAAGAGGCCTACATTGGGAAAAAGAATATCTTCAAATAAAAACTACACAGATGCATTCTGTGAAACTTATTTCTGATCTGTAAATTCAGTTAACAGAGATAAAACATATTTTTGATTGAGCAGTTATGAAACACTCTTTTTGTAGAAAATGCAAGTGGAGATTCGGAGCGCTAAGAGGGTAATAGTGGAAAAAGGAATGTCTTCAAATATAAACTACACAGAATCATTCTGTGAAACTTCTTTCTGATCTGTGCATTCAGCTAACAGAGTTAAACCATACTTTTGATTGAGCAGATATGAACACTCTTTCTGTAGAAAATGCAACTGGACATTTGGAGCGCTAAGAGCGTAGTAGTGGAAAAAGGAATATATTCAAATATAAACTACACAGAAGCATTCTGTGAAACTTCTTTCTGATCTGAGCATTCAGCTAACAGAGTTAAACCATACTTTTGATTGAGCAGTTTTGAAACACTCTGTCTGTAGAAAATGCAACTGGACATTCGTAGCGCTAAGTGGGTAATAGTGGAAAAAAGTATATGTTCAAATATAAACTACACAGAAACATTGTATGAAACTTCTTTCTGTTCTGTGCATTCAACTAACAGAGTTGAACCTTACTTTTGATTGAGCCGTTCTGAAACACTCTTTCTGTAGAAACTGCAATTGGACATTCTGAGCGCTAAGAGGCCTATATTGGGAAAAATAATATATTCAAATAAAAACTACACAGAAGCATTGTGTGAAACTTATTTCTGATATGTTCATTAAGCTAACAGAGTTAAACCATACTTTTGATTGCGCAGTTCTGAACACTCTTTCTGTAGAAAATGCAAGTGGACATTCGGAGCGCTAAGAGGGTAATAGTGGAAAAAGGAATATATTCAAATATAAACTACACAGTAGCATTCTGTGAAAACTCTTTCTGTTCTGTGCATTCAGCTAACAGAGTTGAACCTTACTTTGATTGAGCCGTTCTGAAACACTCTTTCTTTAGAAACTGCAATTGGACATGCTAAGCGCTAAGAGGCCTACATTGGGAAAAAGAATATCTTCAAATAAAAACTACACAGATGCATTCTGTGAAACTTATTTCTGATCTGTAAATTCAGTTAACAGAGATAAAACATATTTTTGATTGAGCAGTTATGAAACACTCTTTTTGTAGAAAATGCAAGTGGAGATTCGGAGCGCTAAGAGGGTAATAGTGGAAAAAGGAATGTCTTCAAATATAAACTACACAGAATCATTCGTGAAACTTCTTTCTGATCTGTGCATTCAACTAACAGAGTTAAACCGTACTTTTGATTGAGCAGATCTGAACACTCTTTCTGTTGAAAATGCAACTGGACATTTGGAGCGCTAAGCGCGTATTAGAGGAAAAAGGAATATATTCAAATATAAACTACACAGAAGCATTCTGTGAAACTTCTTTCTGATCTGAGCATTAAGCTAACAGAGTTAAACGATACTTTTGATTGAGCAGTTTTGAAACACTCTGTCTGTAGAAAATGCAACTGGACATTCGTAGCGCTAAGTGGGTAATAGTGGAAAAAAGAATATGTTCAAATATAAACTACACAGAAGCATTGTATGAAACTTCTTTCTGTTCTGTGCATTCAACTAACAGAGTTTAACCTTACTTTTGATTGAGCCGTTCTGAAACACTCTTTCTGTAGAAACTGCAATTGGACATTCTGAGCGCTAAGAGGCCTATATTGGGAAAAAGAATGTCTACAAATAAAAACTACACAGAAGAATTGTGTGAAACTTCTTTCTGTTCTGTTTGTTCAACTAAAAGAGTTAAACCTTAGTTTTGATTGAGCCGTTCTGAAACACTCTTTCTATAGAAAATGCAAGTGGAGATTCGGAGCGCTAAGAGGGTAATAGTGGAAAAAGGAATGTCTCCAAATATAAACTACACAGAATCATTCTGTGAAACTTCTTTCTGATCTGTGCATTCAGCTAACAGAGTTAAACCATACTTTTGATTGAGCAGATCTGAACACTCTTTCTGTAGAAAATGCAACTGGACATTTGGAGCGCTAAGAGAGTAGTAGTGGAAAAAGGAATATATTCAAATATAAACTACACAGAAGCATTCTGTGAAACTTCTTTCTGATCTGAGCATTCAGCTAACAGAGTTAAACCATACTTTTGATTGAGCAGTTTTGAAACACTCTGTCTGTAGAAAATGCAACTGGACATTCGTAGCGCTAAGTGGGTAATAGTGGAAAAAAGAATATGTTCAAATATAAACTACACAGAAGCATTGTATGAAACTTCTTTCTGTTCTGTGCATTCAACTAACAGAGTTGAACCTTACTTTTGATTGAGCCGTTCTGAAACACTCTTTCTGTAGAAACTGCAATTGGACATTCTGAGCGCTAAGAGGCCTATATTGGGAAAAAGAATGTCTACAAATAAAAACTACACAGAAGAATTGTGTGAAACTTCTTTCTGTTCTGTTTGTTCAACTAAAAGAGTTGAACCTTAGTTTTGATTGAGCCGTTCTGAAACACTCTTTCTATAGAAAATGCAAGTGGAGATTCGGAGCGCTAAGAGGGTAATAGTGGAAAAAGGAATGTCTCCAAATATAAACTACACAGAATTATTCTGTGAAACTTCTTTCTGATCTGTGCATTCAGCTAACAGAGTTAAACCATACTTTTGATTGAGCAAATCTGAACACTCTTTCTGTGGAAAATGCAACTGGACATTTGGAGCGCTAAGAGATTAGTAGTGGAAAAAGGAATATATTCAAATATAAACTACACAGAAGCATTCTGTGAAACTTCTTTCTGAACTGAGCATTCAGCTAACAGAGTTAAACCATACTATAGATTGAGCAGTTTTGAAACACTCTGTCTGTAGTAAATGCAACTGGACATTCGTAGCGCTAAGTGGGTAATAGTGGAAAAAAAATATGTTCAAATATAAACTACACAGAAGCATTGTATGAAACTTCTTTCTGTTCTGTGCATTCAACTAACAGAGTTGAACCTTACTTTTGATTGAGCCTTTCTGAAACACTCTTCCTTTAGAAACTGCAATTGGACATTCTGAGCGCTAAGAGGCCTCTATTGGGAAAAATAATATCTTCAAATAAAAACTACACAGAAGCATTGTGTGAAACTTATTTCTGATATGTTCATTAAGCTAACAGAGTTAAACCATACTTTTGATTGCGCAGTTCTGAACACTCTTTCTGTAGAAAATGCAAGTGGACATTCGGAGCGCTAAGAGGGTAATAGTGGAAAAAGGAATATATTCAAATATAAACTACACAGTAGCATTCTGTGAAAATTCTTTCTGTTCTGTGCATTCAACTAACAGAGTTGAACCTTACTTTTGATTGAGCCGTTCTGAAACACTCTTTCTGTAGAAACTGCAATTGGACATGCTAAGCGCTAAGAGGCCTACATTGGGAAAAAGAATATCTTCAAATAAAAACTACACAGATGCATTCTGTGAAACTTATTTCTGATCTGTAAATTCAGTTAACAGAGATAAAACATATTTTTGATTGAGCAGTTATGAAACACTCTTTTTGTAGAAAATGCAAGTGGAGATTCGGAGCGCTAAGAGGGTAATAGTGGAAAAAGGAATGTCTTCAAATATAAACTACACAGAATCATTCTGTGAAACTTCTTTCTGATCTGTGCATTCAGCTAACAGAGTTAAACCATACTTTTGATTGAGCAGATATGAACACTCTTTCTGTAGAAAATGCAACTGGACATTTGGAGCGCTAAGAGCGTAGTAGTGGAAAAAGGAATATATTCAAATATAAACTACACAGAAGCATTCTGTGAAACTTCTTTCTGATCTGAGCATTCAGCTAACAGAGTTAAACCATACTTTTGATTGAGCAGTTTTGAAACACTCTGTCTGTAGAAAATGCAACTGGACATTCGTAGCGCTAAGTGGGTAATAGTGGAAAAAAGTATATGTTCAAATATAAACTACACAGAAGCATTGTATGAAACTTCTTTCTGTTCTGTGCATTCAACTAACAGAGTTGAACCTTACTTTTGATTGAGCCGTTCTGAAACACTCTTTCTGTAGAAACTGCAATTGGACATTCTGAGCGCTAAGAGGCCTATATTGGGAAAAATAATATATTCAAATAAAAACTACACAGAAGCATTGTGTGAAACTTATTTCTGATATGTTCATTAAGCTAACAGAGTTAAACCATACTTTTGATTGCGCAGTTCTGAACACTCTTTCTGTAGAAAATGCAAGTGTACATTCGGAGCGCTAAGAGGGTAATAGTGGAAAAAGGAATATATTCAAATATAAACTACACAGTAGCATTCTGTGAAAACTCTTTCTGTTCTGTGCATTCAGCTAACAGAGTTGAACCTTACTTTGATTTAGCCGTTCTGAAACACTCTTTCTTTAGAAACTGCAATTGGACATGCTAAGCGCTAAGAGGCCTACATTGGGAAAAAGAATATCTTCAAATAAAAACTACACAGATGCATTCTGTGAAACTTATTTCTGATCTGTAAATTCAGTTAACAGAGATAAAACATATTTTTGATTGAGCAGTTATGAAACACTCTTTTTGTAGAAAATGCAAGTGGAGATTCGGAGCGCTAAGAGGGTAATAGTGGAAAAAGGAATGTCTTCAAATATAAACTACACAGAATCATTCGTGAAACTTCTTTCTGATCTGTGCATTCAACTAACAGTGTTAAACCGTACTTTTGATTGAGCAGATCTGAACACTCTTTCTGTTGAAAATGCAACTGGACATTTGGAGCGCTAAGCGCGTATTAGTGGAAAAAGGAATATATTCAAATATAAACTACACAGAAGCATTCTGTGAAACTTCTTTCTGATCTGAGCATTAAGCTAACAGAGTTAAACGATACTTTTGATTGAGCAGTTTTGAAACACTCTGTCTGTAGAAAATGCAACTGGACATTCGTAGCGCTAAGTGGGTAATAGTGGAAAAAAGAATATGTTCAAATATAAACTACACAGAAGCATTGTATGAAACTTCTTTCTGTTCTGTGCATTCAACTAACAGAGTTTAACCTTACTTTTGATTGAGCCGTTCTGAAACACTCTTTCTGTAGAAACTGCAATTGGACATTCTGAGCGCTAAGAGGCCTATATTGGGAAAAAGAATGTCTACAAATAAAAACTACACAGAAGAATTGTGTGAAACTTCTTTCTGTTCTGTTTGTTCAACTAAAAGAGTTAAACCTTAGTTTTGATTGAGCCGTTCTGAAACACTCTTTCTATAGAAAATGCAAGTGGAGATTCGGAGCGCTAAGAGGGTAATAGTGGAAAAAGGAATGTCTCCAAATATAAACTACACAGAATCATTCTGTGAAACTTCTTTCTGATCTGTGCATTCAGCTAACAGAGTTAAACCATACTTTTGATTGAGCAGATCTGAACACTCTTTCTGTAGAAAATGCAACTGGACATTTGGAGCGCTAAGAGAGTAGTAGTGGAAAAAGGAATATATTCAAATATAAACTACACAGAAGCATTCTGTGAAACTTCTTTCTGAACTGAGCATTCAGCTAACAGAGTTAAACCATACTTTAGATTGAGCAGTTTTGAAACACTCTGTCTGTAGAAAATGCAACTGGACATTCGTAGCGCTAAGTGGGTAATAGTGGAAAAAAGAATATGTTCAAATATAAACTACACAGAAGCATTGTATGAAACTTCTTTCTGTTCTGTGCATTCAACTAACAGAGTTGAACCTTACTTTTGATTGAGCCTTTCTGAAACACTCTTCCTGTAGAAACTGCAATTGGACATTCTGAGCGCTAAGAGGCCTCTATTGGGAAAAATAATATCTTCAAATAAAAACTACACAGAAGCATTGTGTGAAACTTATTTCTGATATGTTCATTAAGCTAACAGAGTTAAACCATACTTTTGATTGCGCAGTTCTGAACACTCTTTCTGTAGAAAATGCAAGTGGACATTCGGAGCGCTAAGAGGGTAATAGTGGAAAAAGGAATATATTCAAATATAAACTAAACAGTAGCATTCTGTGAAAATTATTTCTGTTCTGTGCATTCAACTAACAGAGTTGAACCTTACTTTTGATTGAGCCGTTCTGAAACACTCTTTCTGTAGAAACTGCAATTGGACATGCTAAGCGCAAAGAGGCCTACATTGGGAAAAAGAATATCTTCAAATAAAAACTACACAGATTCATTCTGTGAACATTATTTCTGATCTGTAAATTCAGTTAACAGATATAAAACATATTTTTGATTGAGCAGTTATGAAACACTCTTTTTGTAGAAAATGCAAGTGGAGATTCGGAGCGCTAAGAGGGTAACAGTGGAAAAAGGAATGTCTTCAAATATAAACTACATAGAATCATTCGGTGAAACTTATTTCTGATCTGTGCATTCAGCTAACAGAGTCAAACCATACTTTTGATTGAGCAGATCTGAACACTCTTTCTGTTGAAAATGCAACTGGACATTTGGAGCGCTAAGAGCGTAGTAGTGGAAAAAGGAATATATTCAAATATAAACTACACAAAAGCATTCTGTGAAAATTCTTTCTGATCTGAGCATACAGCTAACAGAGTTAAACCATACTTTTGAATGAGCAGTTTTGAAACCCTCTGTCTGTAGAAAATGCAACTGGACATTCGTAGCGCTAAGTGGGTAATAGGGGAAAAGAGAATATGTTCAAATATAAACTACACAGAAGCATTGTATGAAACTTCTTTCTGTTCTGTGCATTCAACTAACAGAGTTGAACCTTACTTTTGATTGAGCCGTTCTGAAACACTCTTTCTGTAGAAACTGCAATTGGACATTCTGAGCGCTAAGAGGCCTATATTGGGAAAAAGAATGTCTACAAATAAAAACTACACAGAAGAATTGTGTGAAACTTCTTTCTGTTCTGTTTGTTCAACTAAAAGAGTTGAACCTTAGTTTTGATTGAGCCGTTCTGAAACACTCTTTCTGTAGAAAATGCAAGTGGAGATTCGGAGCGCTAAGAGGGTAATAGTGGAAAAAGGAATGTCTCCAAATATAAACTACACAGAATCATTCTGTGAAACTTCTTTCTGATCTGTGCATTCAGCTAACAGAGTTAAACCATACTTTTGATTGAGCAGATATGAACACTCTTTCTGTAGAAAATGCAACTGGACATTTGGAGCGCTAAGAGCGTAGTAGTGGAAAAAGGAATATATTCAAATATAAACTACACAGAAGCATTCTGTGAAACTTCTTTCTGATCTGAGCATTCAGCTAACAGAGTTAAACCATACTTTTGATTGAGCAGTTTTGAAACACTCTGTCTGTAGAAAATGCAACTGGACATTCGTAGCGCTAAGTGGGTAATAGTGGAAAAAAGTATATGTTCAAATATAAACTACACAGAAGCATTGTATGAAACTTCTTTCTGTTCTGTGCATTCAACTAACAGAGTTGAACCTTACTTTTGATTGAGCCGTTCTGAAACACTCTTTCTGTAGAAACTGCAATTGGACATTCTGAGCGCTAAGAGGCCTATATTGGGAAAAATAATATATTCAAATAAAAACTACACAGAAGCATTGTGTGAAACTTATTTCTGATATGTTCATTAAGCTAACAGAGTTAAACCATACTTTTGATTGCGCAGTTCTGAACACTCTTTCTGTAGAAAATGCAAGTGGACATTCGGAGCGCTAAGAGGGTAATAGTGGAAAAAGGAATATATTCAAATATAAACTACACAGTAGCATTCTGTGAAAACTCTTTCTGTTCTGTGCATTCAGCTAACAGAGTTGAACCTTACTTTGATTGAGCCGTTCTGAAACACTCTTTCTGTAGAAACTGCAATTGGACATGCTAAGCGCTAAGAGGCCTACATTGGGAAAAAGAATATCTTCAAATAAAAACTACACAGATGCATTCTGTGAAACTTATTTCTGATCTGTAAATTCAGTTAACAGAGATAAAACATATTTTTGATTGAGCAGTTATGAAACACTCTTTTTGTAGAAAATGCAAGTGGAGATTCGGAGCGCTAAGAGGGTAATAGTGGAAAAAGGAATGTCTTCAAATATAAACTACACAGAATCATTCGTGAAACTTCTTTCTGATCTGTGCATTCAACTAACAGAGTTAAACCGTACTTTTGATTGAGCAGATCTGAACACTCTTTCTGTTGAAAATGCAACTGGACATTTGGAGCGCTAAGCGCGTATTAGTGGAAAAAGGAATATATTCAAATATAAACTACACAGAAGCATTCTGTGAAACTTCTTTCTGATCTGAGCATTAAGCTAACAGAGTTAAACCATACTTTTGATTGAGCAGTTTTGAAACACTCTGTCTGTAGAAAATGCAACTGGACATTCGTAGCGCTAAGTGGGTAATAGTGGAAAAAAGAATATGTTCAAATATAAACTACAAAGAAGCATTGTATGAAACTTCTTTCTGTTCTGTGCATTCAACTAACAGAGTTGAACCTTACTTTTGATTGAGCCGTTCTGAAACACTCTTTCTGTAGAAACTGCAATTGGACATTCTGAGCGCTAAGAGGCCTATATTGGGAAAAAGAATGTCTACAAATAAAAACTACACAGAAGAATTGTGTGAAACTTCTTTCTGTTCTGTTTGTTCAACTAAAAGAGTTGAACCTTAGTTTTGATTGAGCCGTTCTGAAACACTCTTTCTATAGAAAATGCAAGTGGAGATTCGGAGCGCTAAGAGGGTAATAGTGGAAAAAGGAATGTCTCCAAATATAAACTACACAGAATCATTCTGTGAAACTTCTTTCTGATCTGTGCATTCAGCTAACAGAGTTAAACCATACTTTTGATTGAGCAGATCTGAACACTCTTTCTGTAGAAAATGCAACTGGACATTTGGAGCGCTAAGAGAGTAGTAGTGGAAAAAGGAATATATTCAAATATAAACTACACAGAAGCATTCTGTGAAACTTCTTTCTGAACTGAGCATTCAGCTAACAGAGTTAAACCATACTTTAGATTGAGCAGTTTTGAAACACTCTGTCTGTAGAAAATGCAACTGGACATTCGTAGCGCTAAGTGGGTAATAGTGGAAAAAAGAATATGTTCAAATATAAACTACACAGAAGCATTGTATGAAACTTCTTTCTGTTCTGTGCATTCAACTAACAGAGTTGAACCTTACTTTTGATTGAGCCTTTCTGAAACACTCTTCCTGTAGAAACTGCAATTGGACATTCTGAGCCCTAAGAGGCCTCTATTGGGAAAAATAATATCTTCAAATAAAAACTACACAGAAGCATTGTGTGAAACTTGTTTCTGATATGTTCATTAAGCTAACAGAGTTAAACCATACTTTTGATTGCGCAGTTCTGAACACTCTTTCTGTAGAAAATGCAAGTGGACATTCGGAGCGCTAAGAGGGTAATAGTGGAAAAAGGAATATATTCAAATATAAACTACACAGTAGCATTCTGTGAAAATTCTTTCTGTTCTGTGCATTCAACTAACAGAGTTGAACCTTACTTTTGATTGAGCCGTTCTGAAACACTCTTTCTGTAGAAACTGCAATTGGACATGCTAAGCGCTAAGAGGCCTACATTGGGAAAAATAATATCTTCAAATAAAAACTACACAGATTCATTCTGTGAACCTTATTTCTGATCTGTAAATTCAGTTAACAGATATAAAACATATTTTTGATTGAGCAGTTATGAAACACTCTTTTTGTAGAAAATGCAAGTGGAGATTCGGAGCGCTAAGAGGGTAACAGTGGAAAAAGGAATGTCTTCAAATATAAACTACATAGCATCATTCGGTGAAACTTCTTTCTGATCTGTGCATTCAGCTAACA
Source organism: Symphalangus syndactylus (assembly GCF_028878055.3). NCBI lineage: Eukaryota > Metazoa > Chordata > Mammalia > Primates > Hylobatidae > Symphalangus > Symphalangus syndactylus. Next base: position 12,137,574 of record NC_072447.2, on the reverse strand, counting down.
GAGTTAAAACATACTTTTGATTGAGCAGATCTGAACACTCTTTCTGTAGAAAATGCAACTGGACATTTGGAGCGCTAAGAGCGTAGTAGTGGAAAAAGGAATATATTCAAATATAAACTACACAGAAGCATTCTATGAAACTTCTTTCTGATCTGGGCATTCAGCTAACAGAGTTAAACCATACTTTTGATTGAGCAGTTTTGAAACACTCTGTCTGTAGAAAATGCAACTGGACATTCGTAGCGCTAAGTGGGTAATAGTGGAAAAAAGAATATGTCCAAATATAAACTACACAGAAGCATTGTATGAAACTTTTTTCTGTTCTGTGCATTCAACTAACAGAGTTGAACCTTACTTTTGATTGAGCCGTTCTGAAACACTCTTTCTGTAGAAACTGCAATTGGACATTCTGAGCGCTAAGAGGCCTATATTGGGAAAAAGAATGTCTGCAAATAAAAACTACACAGAATAATTGTGTGAAACTACTTTCTTTTCTGTTTGTTCAACTAAAAGAGTTGAACCTTAATTTTGATTGAGCCGTTCTGAAACACTCTTTCTGTAGAAAATGCAAGTGGAGATTCGGAGCGCTAAGAGGGTAATAGTGGAAAAAGGAATGTCTTCAAATATAAACTACACAGAATCATTCGGTGAAACTTCTTTCTGATCTGTGCATTCAGCTAACAGAGTTAAACCATACTTTTGATTGAGCTGATCTGAACACTCTTTCTGTTGAAAATGCAACTGGACATTTGGAGCGCTAAGAGCGTAGTAGTGGAAAAAGGAATATATTCAAATATAAACTACACAGAAGCATTCTGTGAAACTTCTTTCTGATCTGAGCATACAGCTAACAGAGTTAAACCATACTTTTGAATGAGCAGTTTTGAAACCCTCTGTCTGTAGAAAATGCAACTGGACATTCGTAGCGCTAAGTGGGTAATAGGGGAAAAGAGAATATGTTCAAATATAAACTACACAGAAGCATTGTATGAAACTTCTTTCTGTTCTGTGCATTCAACTAACAGAGTTGAACCTTACTTTTGATTGAGCCTTTCTGAAACACTCTTTCTGTAGAAACTGCAATTGGACATTCTGAGCGCTAAGAGGCCTATATTGGGAAAAAGAATGTCTACAAATAAAAACTACACAGAAGAATTGTGTGAAACTTCTTTCTGTTCTGTTTGTTCAAATAAAAGAGTTGAACCTTAGTTTTGATTGAGCCGTTCTGAAACACTCTTTCTGTAGAAAATGCAAGTGGAGATTCGGAGCGCTAAGAGGGTAATAGTGGAAAAAGGAATGTCTCCAAATATAAACTACACAGAATCATTCTGTGAAATTTCTTTCTGATCTGTGCATTCAGCTAACAGAGTTAAACCATACTTTTGATTCAGCAGATCTGAACACTCTTTCTGTAGAAAATGCAACTGGACATTTGGAGCGCTAAGAGCGTAGTAGTGGAAAAAGGAATATATTCAAATATAAACTACACAGAAGCATTCTGTGAAACTTCTTTCTGATCTGAGCATACAGCTAACAGAGTTAAACCATACTTTTGATTGAGCAGTTTTGAAACCCTCTGTCTGTAGAAAATGCAACTGGACATTCGTAGCGCTAAGTGGGTAATAGGGGAAAAGAGAATATGTTCAAATATAAACTACACAGAAGCATTGTATGAAACTTCTTTCTGTTCTGTGCATTCAACTAACAGAGTTGAACCTTACTTTTGATTGAGCCGTTCTGAAACACTCTTTCTGTAGAAACTGCAATTGGACATTCTGAGCGCTAAGAGGCCTATATTGGGAAAAAGCATGTCTACAAATAAAAACTACACAGAAGAATTGTGTGAAACTTCTTTCTGTTCTGTTTGTTCAACTAAAAGAGTTGAACCTTAGTTTTGATTGAGCCGTTCTGAAACACTCTTTCTGTAGAAAATGCAAGTGGAGATTCGGAGCGCTAAGAGGGTAATAGTGGAAAAAGGAATGTCTCCAAATATAAACTACACAGAATCATTCTGTGAAACTTCTTTCTGATCTGTGCATTCAGCTAACAGAGTTAAACCATACTTTTGATTGAGCAGATCTGAACACTCTTTCTGTAGAAAATACAACTGGACATTTGGAGCGCTAAGAGAGTAGTAGTGGAAAAAGGAATATATTCAAATATAAACTACACAGAAGCATTCTGTGAAACTTCTTTCTGATCTGAGCATTCAGCTAACAGAGTTAAACCATACTTTTGATTGAGCAGTTTTGAAACACTCTATCTGTAGAAAATGCAACTGGACATTCGTAGCGCTAAGTGTGTAATAGTGGAAAAAAGTATATGTTCAAATATAAACTACACAGAAGCATTGTATGAAACTTCTTTCTGTTCTGTGCATTCAACTAACAGAGTTGAACCTTACTTTTGATTGAGCCTTTCTGAAACACTCTTTCTGTAGAAACTGCAATTGGACATTCTGAGCGCTAAGAGGCCTCTATTGGGAAAAATAATATCTTCAAATAAAAACTACACAGAAGCATTGTGTGAAACTTATTTCTGATAGGTTCATTAAGCTAACAGAGTTAAACCATACTTTTGATTGCGCAGTTCTGAACACTCTTTCTGTAGAAAATGCAAGTGGACATTCGGAGCGCTAAGAGGGTAATAGTGGAAAAAGGAATATATTCAAATATAAACTACACAGTAGCATTCTGTGAAAATTCTTTCTGTTCTGGGCATTCAGCTATCAGAGTTGAACCTTACTTTGATTGAGCCGTTCTGAAACACTCTTTCTGTAGAAACTGCAATTGGACATGCTAAGCGCTAAGAGGCCTACATTGGGAAAAAGAATATCTTCAAATAAAAACTACACAGATGCATTCTGTGAAACTTATTTCTGATCTGTAAATTCAGTTAACAGAGATAAAACATATTTTTGATTGAGCAGTTACGAAACACTCTTTTTGTAGAAAATGCAAGTGGAGATTCGGAGCGCTAAGAGGGTAATAGTGGAAAAAGGAATGTCTTCAAATATAAACTACACAGAATCATTCGTGAAACTTCTTTCTGATCTGTGCATTCAGCTAACAGAGTTAAACCATACTTTTGATTGAGCAGATCTGAACACTCTTTCTGTTGAAAATGCAACTGGACATTTGGAGCGCTAAGAGCGTAGTAGTGGAAAAAGGAATATATTCAAATATAAACTACACAGAAGCATTCTGTGAAACTTCTTTCTGATCTGAGCATTCAGCTAACAGAGTTAAACCATACTTTTGATTGAGCAGTTTTGAAACACTCTGTCTGTAGAAAATGCAACTGGACATTCGTAGCGCTAAGTGGGTAATAGTGGAAAAAAGAATATGTTCAAATATAAACTACACAGAAGCATTGTATGAAACTTCTTTCTGTTCTGTGCATTCAACTAACAGAGTTGAACCTTACTTTTGATTGAGCCGTTCTGAAACACTCTTTCTGTAGAAACTGCAATTGGACATTCTGAGCGCTAAGAGGCCTATATTGGGAAAAAGAATGTCTACAAATAAAAACTACACAGAAGAATTGTGTGAAACTTCTTTCTGTTCTGTTTGTTCAACTAAAAGAGTTGAACCTTAATTTTGATTGAGCCGTTCTGAAACACTCTTTCTGTAGAAAATGCAAGTGGAGATTCGGAGCGCTAAGAGGGTAATAGTGGAAAAAGGAATGTCTCCAAATATAAACTACACAGAATCATTCTGTGAAACTTCTTTCTGATCTGTGCATTCAGCTAACAGAGTTAAAACATACTTTTGATTGAGCAGATCTGAACACTCTTTCTGTAGAAAATGCAACTGGACATTTGGAGCGCTAAGAGAGTAGTAGTGGAAAAAGGAATATATTCAAATATAAACTACACAGAAGCATTCTGTGAAACTTCTTTCTGATCTGAGCATTCAGCTAACAGAGTTAAAACATACTTTTGATTGAGCAGTTTTGAAACACTCTGTCTGTAGAAAATGCAACTGGACATTCGTAGCGCTAAGTTTGTAATAGTGGAAAAAAGAATATGTTCAAATATAAACTACACAGAAGCATTGTATGAAACTACTTTCTGTTCTGTGCATTCAACTAACAGAGTTGAACCTTACTTTTGATTGAGCCGTTCTGAAACACTCTTTCTGTAGAAACTGCAATTGGACATTCAGAGCGCTAAGAGGCCTCTATTGGGAAAAATAATATCTTCAAATAAAAACTACACAGAAGCATTGTTTGAAACTTATTTCTGATATGTTCATTAAGCTAAGAGAGTTAAACCATACTTTTGATTGCTCAGTTCTGAACACTCTTTCTGTAGAAAATGCAAGTGGACATTCGGAGCGCTAAGAGGGTAATAGTGGAAAAAGGAATATATTCAAATATAAACTACACAGTAGCATTCTGTGAAAATTCTTTCTGTTCTGTGCATTCAACTAACAGAGTTGAACCTTACTTTTGATTGAGCCGTTCTGAAACACTCTTTCTGTAGAAACTGCAATTGGACATGCTAAGCGCTAAGAGGCCTACATTGGGAAAAAGAATATCTTCAAATAAAAACTACACCGATGCATTCTGTGAAACTTATTTCTGATCTGTAAATTCAGTTAACAGAGATAAAACATATTTTTGATTGAGCAGTTATGAAACACTCTTTTTGTAGAAAATGCAAGTGGAGATTCGGAGCGCTAAGAGGGTAATAGTGGAAAAAGGAATGTCTTCAAATATAAACTACACAGAATCATTCGGTGAAACTTCTTTCTGATCTGTGCATTCAGCTAACAGAGCTAAACCATACTTTTGATTGAGCAGATCTGAACACTCTTTCTGTAGAAAATGCAACTGGACATTTGGAGCGCTAAGAGCGTAGTAGTGGAAAAAGGAATATATTCAAATATAAACTACACAGAAGCATTCTGTGAAACTTCTTTCTGATCTGAGCATTCAGCTAACAGAGTAAAACCATACTTTTGATTGAGCAGTTTTGAAACACTCTGTCTGTAGAAAATGCAACTGGACATTCGTAGCGCTAAGTGGGTAATAGTGGAAAAAAGAATATGTTCAAATATAAACTACACAGAAGCATTGTATGAAACGTCTTTCTGTTCTGTGCATTCAACTAACAGAGTTCAACCTTACTTTTGATTGAGCCGTTCTGAAACACTCTTTCTGTAGAAACTGCAATTGGACATTCTGAGCGCTAAGAGGCCTATATTGGGAAAAAGAATGTCTACAAATAAAAACTACACAGAAGAATTGTGTGAAACCTGTTACTGTTCTGTTTGTTCAACTAAAAGAGTTGAACCTTAGTTTTGTTTGAGCCGTTCTGTAACAGTCTTTCTGTAGAAAATGCAAGTGGAGATTCGGAGCGCTAAGAGGGTAATAGTGGAAAAAGGAATGTCTAAAATATAAACTACACAGAATCATTCTGTGAAACTTCTTTCTGATCTGTGCATTCAGCTAACAGAGTTAAACCATACTTTGATTGAGCAGATCTGAACACTCTTTCTGTAGAATATGCAACTGGACATTTGGAGCGCTAAGAGAGTAGTAATGGAAAAAGGAATATATTCAAATATAAACTACACAGAAGCATTCTGTGAAACTTCTTTCTGATCTGAGCATTCAGCTTACAGAGTTAAACCATACTTTTGATTGAGCAGTTTTGACACACTCTGTCTGTAGAAAATGCAACTGGACATTCGTAGCGCTAAGTGGGTAATAGTGGAAAAAAGAATATGTTCAAATATAAACTACACAGAAGCATTGTATGAAACTTCTTTCTGTTCTGTGCATTCAACTAACAGAGTTGAACCTTACTTTTGATTGAGCCTTTCTGAAACACTCTTTCTGTAGAAACTGCAATTGGACATTCTGAGCGCTAAGAGGCCTCTATTTGGAAAAATAATATCTTCAAATAAAAACTACACAGAAGCATTGTGTGAAACTTATTTCTGATATGTTCATTAAGCTAACAGAGTTAAACCATACTTTTGATTGCACAGTTCTGAACACTCTTTCTGTAGAAAATGCAAGTGGACATTCGGGGCGCTAAGAGGGTAATAGTGGAAAAAGGAATATATTCAAATATAAACTACACAGTAGCATTCTGTGAAAAATCTTTCTGTTCTGTGCATTCAACTAACAGAGTTGAACCTTACTTTTGATTGAGCCGTTCTGAAACACTGTTTCTGTAGAAACTGCAATTGGACATGCTAAGCGCTAAGAGGCCTACATTGGGAAAAAGAATATCTTCAAATAAAAACTACACAGATGCATTCTGTGAAACTTATTTCTGATCTGTAAATTCAGTTAACAGAGATAAAACATATTTTTGATTGAGCAGTTATGAAACACTCTTTTTGTAGAAAATGCAAGTGGAGATTAGGAGCGCTAAGAGGGTAATAGTGGAAAAAGGAATGTCTTCAAATATAAAATACACAGAATCATTCGGTGAAACTTCTTTCTGATCTGTGCATTCAGCTAACAGAGTTAAACCATACTTTTGATTGAGCAGATCTGAACACTCTTTCTGTTGAAAATGCAACTGGACATTTGGAGCGCTAAGAGAGTAGTAGTGGAAAAAGGAATATATTCAAATATACACTACACAGAATCATTCTGTGAAACTTCTTTCTGATCTGAGCATTCAGCTAACAGAGTTAAACCATACTTTTGATTGAGCAGTTTTGAAACACTCTGTCTGTAGAAAATGCAACTGGACATTCGTAGCGCTAACTGGGTAATAGTGGAAAAAAGAATATGTTCAAATATAAACTACACAGAAGCATTGTATGAAACTTCTTTCTGTTCTGTTCATTCAACTAACAGAGTTGAACCTTACTTTTGATTGAGCCTTTCTGAAACACTCTTTCTGTAGAAACTGCAATTGGACATTCTGAGCGCTAAGAGGCCTATATTGGGAAAAAGAATGTCTACAAATAAAAACTACACAGAAGAATTGTGTGAAACTTCGTTATGTTCTGTTTGTTCAACTAAAAGAGTTGAACCTTAGTTTTGATTGAGCCGTTCTGAAACACACTTTTTGTAGAAATTGCAAGTGGAGATTCGGAGCGCTAAGAGGGTAATAGTGGAAAAAGGAATGTCTCCAAATATAAACTACACAGAATCATTCTGTGAAACTTCTTTCTGATCTGTGCATTCAGCTAACAGAGTTAAACCATACTTTTGATTGAGCAGATCTGAACACTCTTTCTGTAGAAAATGCAACTGGACATTTGGAGCGCTAAGAGAGTAGTAGTGGAAAAAGGAATATATTCAAATATAAACTACACAGAAGCATTCTGTGAAACTTCTTTCTGAACTGAGCCTTCAGCTAACAGAGTTAAACCATACTTTTGATTGAGCAGTTTTGAAAAACTCTGTCTGTAGAAAATGCAACTGGACATTCGTAGCGCTAATTGGGTAATAGTGGAAAAAAGAATATGTTCAAATATAAACTACACAGAAGCATTGTATGAAACTTCTTTCTGTTCTGTGCATTCAACTAACAGAGTTGAAACTTACTTTTGATTGAGCCTTTCTGAAACACTCTTTCTGTAGAAACTGCAATTGGACATTCTGAGCGCTAAGAGGCCTCTATTGGGAAAAATAATATCTTCAAATAAAAACTACACAGAAGCATTTTGTGAAACTTATTTCTGATATGTTCATTAAGCTAACAGAGTTAAACCATACTTTTGATTGCGCAGTTCTGAACACTCTTTCTGTAGAAAATGCAAGTGGACATTCGGAGCGCTAAGAGGGTAATAGTGGAAAAAGGAATATATTCAAATATAAACTACACAGTAGCATTTTGTGAAAAATCTTTCTGTTCTGTGCATTCAACTAACAGAGTTGAACCTTACTTTTGATTGAGCCGTTCTGAAACACTGTTTCTGTAGAAACTGCAATTGGACATGCTAAGCGCTAAGAAGCCTACATTGGGAAAAAGAATATCTTCAAATAAAAACTACACAGATGCATTCTGTGAAACTTATTTCTGATCTGTAAATTCAGTTAACAGAGATAAAACATATTTTTGATTGAGCAGTTATGAAACACTCTTTTTGTAGAAAATGCAAGTGGAGATTCGGAGCGCTAAGAGGGTAATAGTGGAAAAAGGAATGTCTTCAAATATAAACTACACAGAATCATTCGTGAAACTTCTTTCTGATCTGTGCATTCAGCTAACAGAGTTAAACCGTACTTTTGATTGAGCAGATCTGAACACTCTTTCTGTTGAAAATGCAACTGGACATTTGGAGCGCTAAGCGCGTATTAGTGGAAAAAGGAATATATTCAAATATAAACTACACAGAAGCATTCTGTGAAACTTCTTTCTGATCTGAGCATTCAGCTAACAGAGTTAAACCATACTTTTGATTGAGCAGTTTTGAAACACTCTGTCTGTAGAAAATGCAACTGGACATTCGTAGCGCTAAGTGGGTAATAGTGGAAAAAAGAATATGTTCAAATATAAACTACACAGAAGCATTGTATGAAACGTCTTTCTGTTCTGTGCATTCAACTAACAGAGTTGAACCTTACTTTTGATTGAGCCATTCTGAAACACTCTTTCTGTAGAAACTGCAATTGGACATTCTGAGCGCTAAGAGGCCTATATTGGGAAAAAGAATGTCTACAAATAAAAACTACACAGAAGAATTGTGTGAAACTTCTTTCTGTTCTGTTTGTTCAACTAAAAGAGTTGAACCTTAGTTTTGATTGAGCCGTTCTGAAACACTCTTTCTGTAGAAAATGCAAGTGGAGATTCGGAGCGCTAAGAGGGTAATAGTGGAAAAAGGAATGTCTCCAAATATAAACTACACAGAATCATTCTGTGAAACTTCTTTCTGATCTGTGCATTCAGCTAACAGAGTTAAACCATACTTTTGATTGAGCAGATCTGAACACTCTTTCTGTAGAAAATGCAACTGGACATTTGGAGCGCTAGAGAGTAGTAGTGGAAAAAGGAATATATTCAAATATAAACTACACAGAAGCATTCTGTGAAACTTCTTTCTGAACTGAGCATTCAGCTAACAGAGTTAAACCATACTTTTGATTGAGCAGTTTTGAAACACTCTGTCTGTAGAAAATGCAACTGGACATTCGTAGCGCTAAGTGGGTAATAGTGGAAAAAACAATATGTTCAAATATAAACTACACAGAAGCATTGTATGAAACTTCTTTCTGTTCTGTGCATTCAACTAACAGAGTTGAACCTTACTTTTGATTGAGCCTTTCTGAAACACTCTTTCTGTAGAAACTGCAATTGGACATTCTGAGCGCTAAGAGGCCTCTATTGGGAAAAATAATATCTTCAAATAAAAACTACACAGAAGCATTGTGTGAAACTTATTTCTGATATGTTCATTAAGCTAACAGAGTTAAACCATACTTTTGATTGCGCAGTTCTGAACACTCTTTCTGTAGAAAATGCAAGTGGACATTCGGAGCGCTAAGAGGGTAATAGTGGAAAAAGGAATATATTCAAATATAAACTACACAGTAGCATTCTGTGAAAAATCTTTCTGTTCTGTGCATTCAACTAACAGAGTTGAACCTTACTTTTGATTGAGCCGTTCTGAAACACTGTTTCTGTAGAAACTGCAATTGGACATGCTAAGCGCTAAGAGGCCTACATTGGGAAAAAGAATATCTTCAAATAAAAACTACACAGATGCATTCTGTGAAACTTATTTCTGATCTGTAAATTCAGTTAACAGAGATAAAACATATTTTTGATTGAGCAGTTATGAAACACTCTTTTTGTAGAAAATGCAAGTGGAGATTCGGAGCGCTAAGAGGGTAATAGTGGAAAAAGGAATGTCTTCAAATATAGAATACACAGAATCATTCGGTGAAACTTCTTTCTGATCTGTGCATTCAGCTAACAGAGTTAAACCATACTTTTGATTGAGCAGATCTGAACACTCTTTCTGTTGAAAATGCAACTGGACATTTGGAGCGCTAAGAGCGTAGTAGTGGAAAAAGGAATATATTCAAATATAAACTACACAGAAGCATTCTGTGAAACTTCTTTCTGATCTGAGCATACAGCTAACAGAGTTAAACCATACTTTTGATTGAGCAGTTTTGAAACACTCTGTCTGTAGAAAATGCAACTGGACATTCGTAGCGCTAAGTGGGTAATAGGGGAAAAGAGAATATGTTCAAATATAAACTACACAGAAGCATTGTATGAAACTACTTTCTGTTCTGTGCATTCAACTAACAGAGTTGAACCTTACTTTTGATTGAGCCGTTCTGAAACACTCTTTCTGTAGAAACTGCAATTGGACATTCTGAGCGCTAAGAGGCCTATATTGGGAAAAAGAATGTCTACAAATAAAAACTACACAGAAGAATTGTGTGAAACTTCTTTCTGTTCTGTTTGTTCAACTAAAAGAGTTGAACCTTAGTTTTGATTGAGCCGTTCTGAAACACTCTTTCTGTAGAAAATGCAAGTGGAGATTCGGAGCGCTAAGAGGGTAATAGTGGAAAAAGGAATGTCTCCAAATATAAACTACACAGAATCATTCTGTGAAACTTCTTTCTGATCTGTGCATTCAGCTAACAGAGTTAAACCATACTTTTGATTGAGCAGATCTGAACACTCTTTCTGTAGAAAATGCAACTGGACATTTGGAGCGCTAAGAGAGTAGTAGTGGAAAAAGGAATATATTCAAATATAAACTACACAGAAGCATTCTGTGAAACTTCTTTCTGATCTGAGCATTCAGCTAACAGAGTTAAACCATACTTTTGATTGAGCAGTTTTGAAAAACTCTGTCTGTAGAAAATGCAACTGGACATTCGTAACGCTAACTGGGTAATAGTGGAAAAAAGAATATGTTCAAATATAAACTACACAGAAGCATTGTATGAAACTTCTTTCTGTTCTGTTCATTCAACTAACAGAGTTGAACCTTACTTTTGATTGAGCCTTTCTGAAACACTCTTTCTGTAGAAACTGCAATTGGACATTCTGAGCGCTAAGAGGCCTATATTGGGAAAAAGAATGTCTACAAATAAAAACTACACAGAAGAATTGTGTGAAACTTCTTTATGTTCTGTTTGTTCAACTAAAAGAGTTGAACCTTAGTTTTGATTGAGCCGTTCTGAAACACACTTTCTGTAGAAAATGCAAGTGGAGATTCGGAGCGCTAAGAGGGTAATAGTGGAAAAAGGAATGTCTCCAAATATAAACTACACAGAATCATTCTGTGAAACTTCTTTCTGATCTGTGCATTCAGCTAACAGAGTTAAACCATACTTTTGATTGAGCAGATCTGAACACTCTTTCTGTAGAAAATGCAACTGGACATTTGGAGCGCTAAGAGAGTAGTAGTGGAAAAAGGAATATATTCAAATATAAACTACACAGAAGCATTCTGTGAAACTTCTTTCTGAACTGAGCATTCAGCTAACAGAGTTAAACCATACTTTTGATTGAGCAGTTTTGAAACACTCTGTCTGTAGAAAATGCAACTGGACATTCGTAGCGCTAATTGGGTAATAGTGGAAAAAAGAATATGTTCAAATATAAACTACACAGAAGCATTGTATGAAACTTCTTTCTGTTCTGTGCATTTAACTAACAGAGTTGAACCTTACATTTGATTGAGCCTTTCTGAAACACACTTTCTGTAGAAACTGCAATTGGACATTCTGAGCGCTAAGAGGCCTCTATTGGGAAAAATAATATCTTCAAATAAAAACTACACAGAAGCATTGTGTGAAACTTATTTCTGATATGTTCATTAAGCTAACAGAGTTAAACCATACTTTTGATTGCGCAGTTCTGAACACTCTTTCTGTAGAAAATGCAAGTGGACATTCGGAGCGCTAAGAGGGTAATAGTGGAAAAAGGAATATATTCAAATATAAACTACACAGTAGCATTCTGTGAAAAAACCTTTCTGTTCTGTGCATTCAACTAACAGAGTTGAACCTTACTTTTGATTGAGCTGTTCTGAAACACTCTTTCTGTAGAAACTGCAATTGGACATTCTGAGCGCTAAGAGGCCTCTATTGGGAAAAATAATATCTTCAAATAAAAACTACACAGAAGCATTGTGTGAAACTTATTTCTGATATGTTCATTAAGCTAACAGAGTTAAACCATACTTTTGATTGCACAGTTCTGAACACTCTTTCTGTAGAAAATGCAAGTGGACATTCGGGGCGCTAAGAGGGTAATAGTGGAAAAAGGAATATATTCAAATATAAACTACACAGTAGCATTCTGTGAAAAATCTTTCTGTTCTGTGCATTCAACTAACAGAGTTGAACCTTACTTTTGATTGAGCCGTTCTGAAACACTGTTTCTGTAGAAACTGCAATTGGACATGCTAAGCGCTAAGAGGCCTACATTGGGAAAAAGAATATCTTCAAATAAAAACTACACAGATGCATTCTGTGAAACTTATTTCTGATCTGTAAATTCAGTTAACAGAGATAAAACATATTTTTGATTGAGCAGTTATGAAACACTCTTTTTGTAGAAAATGCAAGTGGAGATTCGGAGCGCTAAGGGGGTAATAGAGGAAAAAGGAATGTCTTCAAATATAAAATACACAGAATCATTCGGTGAAACTTCTTTCTGATCTGTGCATTCAGCTAACAGAGTTAAACCATACTTTTGATTGAGCAGATCTGAACACTCTTTCTGTTGAAAATGCAACTGGACATTTGGAGCGCTAAGAGCGTAGTAGTGGAAAAAGGAATATATTCAAATATAAACTACACAGAAGCATTCTGTGAAACTTCTTTCTGATCTGAGCATACAGCTAACAGAGTTAAACCATACTTTTGATTGAGCAGTTTTGAAACACTCTGTCTGTAGAAAATGCAACTGGACATTCGTAGCGCTAAGTGGGTAATAGGGGAAAAGAGAATATGTTCAAATATAAACTACACAGAAGCATTGTATGAAACTTCTTTCTGTTCTGTGCATTCAACTAACAGAGTTGAACCTTACTTTTGATTGAGCCGTTCTGAAACACTCTTTCTGTAGAAACTGCAATTGGACATTCTGAGCGCTAAGAGGCCTATATTGGGAAAAAGAATGTCTACAAATAAAAACTACACAGAAGAATTGTGTGAAACTTCTTTCTGTTCTGTTTGTTCAACTAAAAGAGTTGAACCTTAGTTTTGATTGAGCCGTTCTGAAACACTCTTTCTGTAGAAAATGCAAGTGGACATTCGGAGCGCTAAGAGGGTAATAGTGGAAAAAGGAATGTCTCCAAATATAAACTACACAGAATCATTCTGTGAAACTTCTTTCTGATCTGTGCATTCAGCTAACAGAGTTAAACCATACTTTTGATTGAGCAGATCTGAACACTCTTTCTGTAGAAAATGCAACTGGACATTTGGAGCGCTAAGAGAGTAGTAGTGGAAAAAGGAATATATTCAAATATAAACTACACAGAAGCATTCTGTGAAACTTCTTTCTGATCTGAGCATTCAGCTTACAGAGTTAAACCGTACTTTTGATTGAGCAGTTTTGAAACACTCTGTCTGTAGAAAATGCAACTGGACATTCGTAGCGCTAAGTGGGTAATAGTGGAAATAAGAATATGTTCAAATATAAACTACACAGAAGCATTGTATGAAACTTCTTTCTGTTCTGTGCATTCAACTAACAGAGTTGAACCTTACTTTTGATTGAGCCTTTCTGAAACACTCTTTCTGTAGAAACTGCAATTGGACATTCTGAGCGCTAAGAGGCCTCTATTGGGAAAAATAATATCTTCAAATAAAAACTACACAGAAGCATTGTGTGAAACTTATTTCTGATATGTTCATTAAGCTAACAGAGTTAAACCATACTTTTGATTGCACAGTTCTGAACACTCTTTCTGTAGAAAATGCAAGTGGACATTCGGGGCGCTAAGAGGGTAATAGTGGAAAAAGGAATATATTCAAATATAAACTACACAGTAGCATTCTGTGAAAAATCTTTCTGTTCTGTGCATTCAACTAACAGAGTTGAACCTTACTTTTGATTGAGCCGTTCTTAAACACTGTTTCTGTAGAAACTGCAATTGGACATGCTAAGCGCTAAGAGGCCTACATTGGGAAAAAGAATATCTTCAAATAAAAACTACACAGATGCATTCTGTGAAACTTATTTCTGATCTGTAAATTCAGTTAACAGAGATAAAACATATTTTTGATTGAGCAGTTATGAAACACTCTTTTTGTAGAAAATGCAAGTGGAGATTCGGAGCGCTAAGGGGGTAATAGAGGAAAAAGGAATGTCTTCAAATATAAAATACACAGAATCATTCGGTGAAACTTCTTTCTGATCTGTGCATTCAGCTAACAGAGTTAAACCATACTTTTGATTGAGCAGATCTGAACACTCTTTCTGTTGAAAATGCAACTGGACATTTGGAGCGCTAAGAGCGTAGTAGTGGAAAAAGGAATATATTCAAATATAAACTACACAGAAGCATTCTGTGAAACTTCTTTCTGATCTGAGCATACAGCTAACAGAGTTAAACCATACTTTTGATTGAGCAGTTTTGAAACACTCTGTCTGTAGAAAATGCAACTGGACATTCGTAGCGCTAAGTGGGTAATAGGGGAAAAGAGAATATGTTCAAATATAAACTACACAGAAGCATTGTATGAAAATTCTTTCTGTTCTGTGCATTCAACTAACAGAGTTGAACCTTACTTTTGATTGAGCCGTTCTGAAACACTCTTTCTGTAGAAACTGCAATTGGACATTCTGAGCGCTAAGAGGCCTATATTGGGAAAAAGAATGTCTACAAATAAAAACTACACAGAAGAATTGTGTGAAACTTCTTTATGTTCTGTTTGTTCAACTAAAAGAGTTGAACCTTAGTTTTGATTGAGCCGTTCTGAAACACTCTTTCTGTAGAATATGCAAGTGGAGATTCGGAGCGCTAAGAGGGTAATAGTGGAAAAAGGAATGTCTCCAAATATAAACTACACAGAATCATTCTGTGAAACTTCTTTCTGATCTGTGCATTCAGCTAACAGAGTTAAACCATACTTTTGATTGAGCAGATCTGAACACTCTTTCTGTAGAAAATGCAACTGGACATTTGGAGCGCTAAGAGAGTAGTAGTGGAAAAAGGAATATATTCAAATATAAACTACACAGAAGCATTCTGTGAAACTTCTTTCTGAACTGAGCATTCAGCTAACAGAGTTAAACCATACTTTTGATTGAGCAGTTTTGAAACACTCTGTCTGTAGAAAATGCAACTGGACATTCGTAGCGCTAATTGGGTAATAGTGGAAAAAAGAATATGTTCAAATATAAACTACACAGAAGCATTGTATGAAACTTCTTTCTGTTCTGTGCATTTAACTAACAGAGTTGAACCTTACATTTGATTGAGCCTTTCTGAAACACACTTTCTGTAGAAACTGCAATTGGACATTCTGAGCGCTAAGAGGCCTCTATTGGGAAAAATAATATCTTCAAATAAAAACTACACAGAAGCATTGTGTGAAACTTATTTCTGATATGTTCATTAAGCTAACAGAGTTAAACCATACTTTTGATTGCGCAGTTCTGAACACTCTTTCTGTAGAAAATGCAAGTGGACATTCGGAGCGCTAAGAGGGTAATAGTGGAAAAAGGAATATATTCAAATATAAACTACACAGTAGCATTCTGTGAAAAAACCTTTCTGTTCTGTGCATTCAACTAACAGAGTTGAACCTTACTTTTGATTGAGCTGTTCTGAAACACTCTTTCTGTAGAAACTGCAATTGGACATTCTGAGCGCTAAGAGGCCTCTATTGGGAAAAATAATATCTTCAAATAAAAACTACACAGAAGCATTGTGTGAAACTTATTTCTGATATGTTCATTAAGCTAACAGAGTTAAACCATACTTTTGATTGCACAGTTCTGAACACTCTTTCTGTAGAAAATGCAAGTGGACATTCGGGGCGCTAAGAGGGTAATAGTGGAAAAAGGAATATATTCAAATATAAACTACACAGTAGCATTCTGTGAAAAATCTTTCTGTTCTGTGCATTCAACTAACAGAGTTGAACCTTACTTTTGATTGAGCCGTTCTGAAACACTGTTTCTGTAGAAACTGCAATTGGACATGCTAAGCGCTAAGAGGCCTACATTGGGAAAAAGAATATCTTCAAATAAAAACTACACAGATGCATTCTGTGAAACTTATTTCTGATCTGTAAATTCAGTTAACAGAGATAAAACATATTTTTGATTGAGCAGTTATGAAACACTCTTTTTGTAGAAAATGCAAGTGGAGATTCGGAGCGCTAAGGGGGTAATAGAGGAAAAAGGAATGTCTTCAAATATAAAATACACAGAATCATTCGGTGAAACTTCTTTCTGATCTGTGCATTCAGCTAACAGTGTTAAACCATACTTTTGATTGAGCAGATCTGAACACTCTTTCTGTTGAAAATGCAACTGGACATTTGGAGCGCTAAGAGCGTAGTAGTGGAAAAAGGAATATATTCAAATATAAACTACACAGAAGCATTCTGTGAAACTTCTTTCTGATCTGAGCATACAGCTAACAGAGTTAAACCATACTTTTGATTGAGCAGTTTTGAAACACTCTGTCTGTAGAAAATGCAACTGGACATTCGTAGCGCTAAGTGGGTAATAGGGGAAAAGAGAATATGTTCAAATATAAACTACACAGAAGCATTGTATGAAACTTCTTTCTGTTCTGTGCATTCAACTAACAGAGTTGAACCTTACTTTTGATTGAGCCGTTCTGAAACACTCTTTCTGTAGAAACTGCAATTGGACATTCTGAGCGCTAAGAGGCCTATATTGGGAAAAAGAATGTCTACAAATAAAAACTACACAGAAGAATTGTGTGAAACTTCTTTCTGTTCTGTTTGTTCAACTAAAAGAGTTGAACCTTAGTTTTGATTGAGCCGTTCTGAAACACTCTTTCTGTAGAAAATGCAAGTGGACATTCGGAGCGCTAAGAGGGTAATAGTGGAAAAAGGAATGTCTCCAAATATAAACTACACAGAATCATTCTGTGAAACTTCTTTCTGATCTGTGCATTCAGCTAACAGAGTTAAACCATACTTTTGATTGAGCAGATCTGAACACTCTTTCTGTAGAAAATGCAACTGGACATTTGGAGCGCTAAGAGAGTAGTAGTGGAAAAAGGAATATATTCAAATATAAACTACACAGAAGCATTCTGTGAAACTTTTTTCTGATCTGAGCATTCAGCTAACAGAGTTAAACCATACTTTTGATTGAGCAGTTTTGAAACACTCTGTCTGTAGAAAATGCAACTGGACATTCGTAGCGCTAACTGGGTAATAGTGGAAAAAAGAATATGTTCAAATATAAACTACACAGAAGCATTGTATGAAACTTCTTTCTGTTCTGTTCATTCAACTAACAGAGTTGAAACTTACTTTTGATTGAGCCTTTCTGAAACACTCTTTCTGTAGAAACTGCAATTGGACATTCTGAGCGCTAAGAGGCCTCTATTGGGAAAAATAATATCTTCAAATAAAAACTACACAGAAGCATTGTGTGAAACTTATTTCTGATATGTTCATTAAGCTAACAGAGTTAAACCATACTTTTGATTGCGCAGTTCTGAACACTCTTTCTGTAGAAAATGCAAGTGGACATTCGGAGCGCTATGAGGGTAATAGTGGAAAAAGGAATATATTCAAATATAAACTACACAGTAGCATTCTGTGAAAAATCTTTCTGTTCTGTGCATTCAACTAACAGAGTTGAACCTTACTTTTGATTGAGCCGTTCTGAAACACTGTTTCTGTAGAAACTGCAATTGGACATGCTAAGCGCTAAGAAGCCTACATTGGGAAAAAGAATATCTTCAAATAAAAACTACACAGATGCATTCTGTGAAACTTATTTCTGATCTGTAAATTCAGTTAACAGAGATAAAACATATTTTTGATTGAGCAGTTATGAAACACTCTTTTTGTAGAAAATGCAAGTGGAGATTCGGAGCGCTAAGAGGGTAATAGTGGAAAAAGGAATGTCTTCAAATATAAACTACACAGAATCATTCGTGAAACTTCTTTCTGATCTGTGCATTCAGCTAACAGAGTTAAACCGTACTTTTGATTGAGCAGATCTGAACACTCTTTCTGTTGAAAATGCAACTGGACATTTGGAGCGCTAAGCGCGTATTAGTGGAAAAAGGAATATATTCAAATATAAACTACACAGAAGCATTCTGTGAAACTTCTTTCTGATCTGAGCTTTCAGCTAACAGAGTTAAACCATACTTTTGATTGAGCAGTTTTGAAACACTCTGTCTGTAGAAAATGCAACTGGACATTCGTAGCGCTAAGTGGGTAATAGTGGAAAAAAGAATATTTTCAAATATAAACTACACAGAAGCATTGTATGAAACGTCTTTCTGTTCTGTGCATTCAACTAACAGACTTGAACCTTACTTTTGATTGAGCCATTCTGAAACACTCTTTCTGTAGAAACTGCAATTGGACATTCTGAGCGCTAAGAGGCCTATATTGGGAAAAAGAATGTCTACAAATAAACACTACACAGAAGAATTGTGTGAAACTTCTTTATGTTCTGTTTGTTCAACTAAAAGAGTTGAACCTTAGTTTTGATTGAGCCGTTCTGAAACACACTTTCTGTAGAAAATGCAAGTGGAGATTCGGAGCGCTAAGAGGGTAATAGTGGAAAAAGGAATGTCTCCAAATATAAACTACACAGAATCATTCTGTGAAACTTCTTTCTGATCTGTGCATTCAGCTAACAGAGTTAAACCATACTTTTGATTGAGCAGATCTGAACACTCTTTCTGTAGAAAATGCAACTGGACATTTGGAGCGCTAAGAGAGTAGTAGTGGAAAAAGGAATATATTCAAATATAAACTACACAGAAGCATTCTGTGAAACTTCTTTCTGAACTGAGCATTCAGCTAACAGAGTTAAACCATACTTTTGATTGAGCAGTTTTGAAAAACTCTGTCTGTAGAAAATGCAACTCGACATTCGTAGCGCTAATTGGGTAATAGTGGAAAAAAGAATATGTTCAAATATAAACTACACAGAAGCATTGTATGAAACTTCTTTCTGTTCTGTGCATTCAACTAACAGAGTTGAAACTTACTTTTGATTGAGCCTTTCTGAAACACTCTTTCTGTAGAAACTGCAATTGGACAGTCTGAGCGCTAAGAGGCCTCTATTGGGAAAAATAATATCTTCAAATAAAAACTACACAGAAGCATTGTGTGAAACTTATTTCTGATATGTTCATTAAGCTAACAGAGTTAAACCATACTTTTGATTGCGCAGTTCTGAACACTCTTTCTGTAGAAAATGCAAGTGGACATTCGGAGCGCTAAGAGGGTAATAGTGGAAAAAGGAATATATTCAAATATAAACTACACAGTAGCATTCTGTGAAAAATCTTTCTGTTCTGTGCATTCAACTAACAGAGTTGAACCTTACTTTTGATTGAGCCGTTCTGAAACACTGTTTCTGTAGAAACTGCAATTGGACATGCTAAGCGCTAAGAGGCCTACATTGGGAAAAAGAATATCTTCAAATAAAAACTACACAGATGCATTCTGTGAAACTTATTTCTGATCTGTAAATTCAGTTAACAGAGATAAAACATATTTTTGATTGAGCAGTTATGAAACACTCTTTTTGTAGAAAATGCAAGTGGAGATTCGGAGCGCTAAGAGGGTAATAATGGAAAAAGGAATGTCTTCAAATATAAACTACACAGAATCATGCGGTGAAACTTCTTTCTGATCTGTGCATTCAGCTAACAGAGTTAAACCATACTTTTGATTGAGCAGATCTGAACACTCTTTCTGTTGAAAATGCAACTGGACATTTGGAGCGCTAAGAGCGTAGTAGTGGAAAAAGGAATATATTCAAATATAAACTACACAGAAGCATTCTGTGAAACTTCTTTCTGATCTGAGCATACAGCTAACAGAGTTAAACCATACTTTTGATTGAGCAGTTTTGAAACACTCTGTCTGTAGAAAATGCAACTGGACATTCGTAGCGCTAAGTGGGTAATAGGGGAAAAGAGAATATGTTCAAATATAAACTACACAGAAGCATTGTATGAAACTTCTTTCTGTTCTGTGCATTCAACTAACAGAGTTGAACCTTACTTTTGATTGAGCCGTTCTGAAACACTCTTTCTGTAGAAACTGCAATTGGACATTCTGAGCGCTAAGAGGCCTATATTGGGAAAAAGAATGTCTACAAATAAAAACTACACAGAAGAATTGTGTGAAACTACTTTCTGTTCTGTTTGTTCAACTAAAAGAGTTGAACCTTAGTTTTGATTGAGCCGTTCTGAAACACTCTTTCTGTAGAAAATGCAAGTGGACATTCGGAGCGCTAAGAGGGTAATAGTGGAAAAAGGAATGTCTCCAAATATAAACTACACAGAATCATTCTGTGAAACTTCTTTCTGATCTGTGCATTCAGCTAACAGAGTTAAACCATACTTTTGATTGAGCAGATCTGAACACTCTTTCTGTAGAAAATGCAACTGGACATTTGGAGCGCTAAGAGAGTAGTAGTGGAAAAAGGAATATATTCAAATATAAACTACACAGAAGCATTCTGTGAAACTTTTTTCTGATCTGAGCATTCAGCTAACAGAGTTAAACCATACTTTTGATTGAGCAGTTTTGAAACACTCTGTCTGTAGAAAATGCAACTGGACATTCGTAGCGCTAACTGGGTAATAGTGGAAAAAAGAATATGTTCAAATATAAACTACACAGAAGCATTGTATGAAACTTCTTTCTGTTCTGTTCATTAAACTAACAGAGTTGAAACTTACTTTTGATTGAGCCTTTCTGAAACACTCTTTCTGTAGAAACTGCAATTGGACATTCTGAGCGCTAAGAGGCCTCTATTGGGAAAAATAATATATTCAAATAAAAACTACACAGAAGCATTGTGTGAAACTTATTTCTGATATGTTCATTAAGCTAACAGAGTTAAACCATACTTTTGATTGCGCAGTTCTGAACACTCTTTCTGTAGAAAATGCAAGTGGACATTCGGAGCGCTAAGAGGGTAATAGTGGAAAAAGGAATATATTCAAATATAAACTACACAGTAGCATTCTGTGAAAAATCTTTCTGTTCTGTGCATTCAACTAACAGAGTTGAACCTTACTTTTGATTGAGCCGTTCTGAAACACTGTTTCTGTAGAAACTGCAATTGGACATGCTAAGCGCTAAGAAGCCTACATTGGGAAAAAGAATATCTTCAAATAAAAACTACACAGATGCATTCTGTGAAACTTATTTCTGATCTGTAAATTCAGTTAACAGAGATAAAACATATTTTTGATTGAGCAGTTATGAAACACTCTTTTTGTAGAAAATGCAAGTGGAGATTCGGAGCGCTAAGAGGGTAATAGTGGAAAAAGGAATGTCTTCAAATATAAACTACACAGAATCATTCGTGAAACTTCTTTCTGATCTGTGCATTCAGCTAACAGAGTTAAACCGTACTTTTGATTGAGCAGATCTGAACACTCTTTCTGTTGAAAATGCAACTGGACATTTGGAGCGCTAAGCGCGTATTAGTGGAAAAAGGAATATATTCAAATATAAACTACACAGAAGCATTCTGTGAAACTTCTTTCTGATCTGAGCTTTCAGCTAACAGAGTTAAACCATACTTTTGATTGAGCAGTTTTGAAACACTCTGTCTGTAGAAAATGCAACTGGACATTCGTAGCGCTAAGTGGGTAATAGTGGAAAAAAGAATATTTTCAAATATAAACTACACAGAAGCATTGTATGAAACGTCTTTCTGTTCTGTGCATTCAACTAACAGAGTTGAACCTTACTTTTGATTGAGCCATTCTGAAACACTCTTTCTGTAGAAACTGCAATTGGACATTCTGAGCGCTAAGAGGCCTATATTGGGAAAAAGAATGTCTACAAATAAAAACTACACAGAAGAATTGTGTGAAACTTCTTTCTGTTCTGTTTGTTCAACTAAAAGAGTTGAACCTTAGTTTTGATTGAGCCGTTCTGAAACACTCTTTCTGTAGAAAATGCAAGTGGAGATTCGGAGCGCTAAGAGGGTAATAGTGGAAAAAGGAATGTCTCCAAATATAAACTACACAGAATCATTCTGTGAAACTTCTTTCTGATCTGTGCATTCAGCTAACAGAGTTAAACCATACTTTTGATTGAGCAGATCTGAACACTCTTTCTGTAGAAAATGCAACTGGACATTTGGAGCGCTAGAGAGTAGTAGTGGAAAAAGGAGTATATTCAAATATAAACTACACAGAAGCATTCTGTGAAACTTCTTTCTGAACTGAGCATTCAGCTAACAGAGTTAAACCATACTTTTGATTGAGCAGTTTTGAAACACTCTGTCTGTAGAAAATGCAACTGGACATTCGTAGCGCTAAGTGGGTAATAGTGGAAAAAAGAATATGTTCAAATATAAACTACACAGAAGCATTGTATGAAACTTCTTTCTGTTCTGTGCATTCAACTAACAGAGTTGAACCTTACTTTTGATTGAGCCTTTCTGAAACACTCTTTCTGTAGAAACTGCAATTGGACATTCTGAGCGCTAAGAGGCCTCTATTGGGAAAAATAATATCTTCAAATAAAAACTACACAGAAGCATTGTGTGAAACTTATTTCTGATATGTTCATTAAGCTAACAGAGTTAAACCATACTTTTGATTGCGCAGTTCTGAACACTCTTTCTGTAGAAAATGCAAGTGGACATTCGGAGCGCTAAGAGGGTAATAGTGGAAAAAGGAATATATTCAAATATAAACTACACAGTAGCATTCTGTGAAAAATCTTTCTGTTCTGTGCATTCAACTAACAGAGTTGAACCTTACTTTTGATTGAGCCGTTCTGAAACACTGTTTCTGTAGAAACTGCAATTGGACATGCTAAGCGCTAAGAGGCCTACATTGGGAAAAAGAATATCTTCAAATAAAAACTACACAGATGCATTCTGTGAAACTTATTTCTGATCTGTAAATTCAGTTAACAGAGATAAAACATATTTTTGATTGAGCAGTTATGAAACACTCTTTTTGTAGAAAATGCAAGTGGAGATTCGGAGCGCTAAGAGGGTAATAGTGGAAAAAGGAATGTCTTCAAATATAGAATACACAGAATCATTCGGTGAAACTTCTTTCTGATCTGTGCATTCAGCTAACAGAGTTAAACCATACTTTTGATTGAGCAGATCTGAACACTCTTTCTGTTGAAAATGCAACTGGACATTTGGAGCGCTAAGAGCGTAGTAGTGGAAAAAGGAATATATTCAAATATAAACTACACAGAAGCATTCTGTGAAACTTCTTTCTGATCTGAGCATACAGCTAACAGAGTTAAACCATACTTTTGATTGAGCAGTTTTGAAACACTCTGTCTGTAGAAAATGCAACTGGACATTCGTAGCGCTAAGTGGGTAATAGGGGAAAAGAGAATATGTTCAAATATAAACTACACAGAAGCATTGTATGAAACTTCTTTCTGTTCTGTGCATTCAACTAACAGAGTTGAACCTTACTTTTGATTGAGCCGTTCTGAAACACTCTTTCTGTAGAAACTGCAATTGGACATTCTGAGCGCTAAGAGGCCTATATTGGGAAAAAGAATGTCTACAAATAAAAACTACACAGAAGAATTGTGTGAAACTTCTTTCTGTTCTGTTTGTTCAACTAAAAGAGTTGAACCTTAGTTTTGATTGAGCCGTTCTGAAACACTCTTTCTGTAGAAAATGCAAGTGGAGATTCGGAGCGCTAAGAGGGTAATAGTGGAAAAAGGAATGTCTCCAAATATAAACTACACAGAATCATTCTGTGAAACTTCTTTCTGATCTGTGCATTCAGCTAACAGAGTTAAACCATACTTTTGATTGAGCAGATCTGAACACTCTTTCTGTAGAAAATGCAACTGGACATTTGGAGCGCTAAGAGAGTAGTAGTGGAAAAAGGAATATATTCAAATATAAACTACACAGAAGCATTCTGTGAAACTTCTTTCTGATCTGAGCATTCAGCTAACAGAGTTAAACCATACTTTTGATTGAGCAGTTTTGAAACACTCTGTCTGTAGAAAATGCAACTGGACATTCGTAACGCTAACTGGGTAATAGTGGAAAAAAGAATATGTTCAAATATAAACTACACAGAAGCATTGTATGAAACTTCTTTCTGTTCTGTTCATTCAACTAACAGAGTTGAACCTTACTTTTGATTGAGCCTTTCTGAAACACTCTTTCTGTAGAAACTGCAATTGGACATTCTGAGCGCTAAGAGGCCTATATTGGGAAAAAGAATGTCTACAAATAAAAACTACACAGAAGAATTGTGTGAAACTTCTTTATGTTCTGTTTGTTCAACTAAAAGAGTTGAACCTTAGTTTTGATTGAGCCGTTCTGAAACACACTTTCTGTAGAAAATGCAAGTGGAGATTCGGAGCGCTAAGAGGGTAATAGTGGAAAAAGGAATGTCTCCAAATATAAACTACACAGAATCATTCTGTGAAACTTCTTTCTGATCTGTGCATTCAGCTAACAGAGTTAAACCATACTTTTGATTGAGCAGATCTGAACACTCTTTCTGTAGAAAATGCAACTGGACATTTGGAGCGCTAAGAGAGTAGTAGTGGAAAAAGGAATATATTCAAATATAAACTACACAGAAACATTCTGTGAAACTTCTTTCTGAACTGAGCATTCAGCTAACAGAGTTAAACCATACTTTTGATTGAGCAGTTTTGAAAAACTCTGTCTGTAGAAAATGCAACTCGACATTCGTAGCGCTAAGTGGGTAATAGTGGAAAAAAGAATATGTTCAAATATAAACTACACAGAAGCATTGTATGAAACTTCTTTCTGTTCTGTGCATTCAACTAACAGAGTTGAAACTTACTTTTGATTGAGCCTTTCTGAAACACTCTTTCTGTAGAAACTGCAATTGGACATTCTGAGCGCTAAGAGGCCTCTATTGGGAAAAATAATATCTTCAAATAAAAACTACACAGAAGCATTGTGTGAAACTTATTTCTGATATGTTCATTAAGCTAACAGAGTTAAACCATACTTTTGATTGCGCAGTTCTGAACACTCTTTCTGTAGAAAATGCAAGTGGACATTCGGAGCGCTAAGAGGGTAATAGTGGAAAAAGGAATATATTCAAATATAAACTACACAGTAGCATTCTGTGAAAAATCTTTCTGTTCTGTGCATTCAACTAACAGAGTTGAACCTTACTTTTGATTGAGCCGTTCTGAAACACTGTTTCTGTAGAAACTGCAATTGGACATGCTAAGCGCTAAGAGGCCTACATTGGGAAAAAGAATATCTTCAAATAAAAACTACACAGATGCATTCTGTGAAACTTATTTCTGATCTGTAAATTCAGTTAACAGAGATAAAACATATTTTTGATTGAGCAGTTATGAAACACTCTTTTTGTAGAAAATGCAAGTGGAGACTCGGAGCGCTAAGAGGGTAATAATGGAAAAAGGAATGTCTTCAAATATAAACTACACAGAATCATTCGGTGAAACTTCTTTCTGATCTGTGCATTCAGCTAACAGAGTTAAACCATACTTTTGATTGAGCAGATCTGAACACTCTTTCTGTTGAAAATGCAACTGGACATTTGGAGCGCTAAGAGCGTAGTAGTGGAAAAAGGAATATATTCAAATATAAACTACACAGAAGCATTCTGTGAAACTTCTTTCTGATCTGAGCATACAGCTAACAGAGTTAAACCATACTTTTGATTGAGCAGTTTTGAAACACTCTGTCTGTAGAAAATGCAACTGGACATTCGTAGCGCTAAGTGGGTAATAGGGGAAAAGAGAATATGTTCAAATATAAACTACACAGAAGCATTGTATGAAACTACTTTCTGTTCTGTGCATTCAACTAACAGAGTTGAACCTTACTTTTGATTGAGCCGTTCTGAAACACTCTTTCTGTAGAAACTGCAAATGGACATTCTGAGCGCTAAGAGGCATATATTGGGAAAAATAATGTCTACAAATAAAAACTACACAGAAGAATTGTGTGAAACTTCTTTCTGTTCTGTTTGTTCAACTAAAAGAGTTGAACCTTAGTTTTGATTGAGCCGTTCTGTAACAGTCTTTCTGTAGAAAATGCAAGTGGAGATTCGGAGCGCTAAGAGGGTAATAGTGGAAAAAGGAATGTCTCCAAATATAAACTACACAGAATCATTCTGTGAAACTTCTTTCTGATCTGTGCATTCAGCTAACAGAGTTAAACCATACTTTTGATTGAGCAGATCTGAACACTCTTTCTGTAGAAAATGCAACTGGACATTTGGAGCGCTAAGAGAGTAGTAGTGGAAAAAGGAATATATTCAAATATAAACTACACAGAAGCATTCTGTGAAACTTCTTTCTGATCTGAGCATTCAGCTTACAGAGTTAAACCGTACTTTTGATTGAGCAGTTTTGAAACACTCTGTCTGTAGAAAATGCAACTGGACATTCGTAGCGCTAAGTGGGTAATAGTGGAAAAAAGAATATGTTCAAATATAAACTACACAGAAGCATTGTATGAAACATCTTTCTGTTCTGTGCATTCAACTAACAGAGTTGAACCTTACTTTTGATTGAGCCTTTCTGAAACACTCTTTCTGTAGAAACTGCAATTGGACATTCTGAGCGCTAAGAGGCCTCTATTGGGAAAAATAATATCTTCAAATAAAAACTACACAGAAGCATTGTGTGAAACTTATTTCTGATATGTTCATTAAGCTAACAGAGTTAAACCATACTTTTGATTGCACAGTTCTGAACACTCTTTCTGTAGAAAATGCAAGTGGACATTCGGGGCGCTAAGAGGGTAATAGTGGAAAAAGGAATATATTCAAATATAAACTACACAGTAGCATTCTGTGAAAAATCTTTCTGTTCTGTGCATTCAACTAACAGAGTTGAACCTTACTTTTGATTGAGCCGTTCTGAAACACTGTTTCTGTAGAAACTGCAATTGGACATGCTAAGCGCTAAGAGGCCTACATTGGGAAAAAGAATATCTTCAAATAAAAACTACACAGATGCATTCTGTGAAACTTATTTCTGATCTGTAAATTCAGTTAACAGAGATAAAACATATTTTTGATTGAGCAGTTATGAAACACTCTTTTTGTAGAAAATGCAAGTGGAGATTCGGAGCGCTAAGGGGGTAATAGAGGAAAAAGGAATGTCTTCAAATATAAAATACACAGAATCATTCGGTGAAACTTCTTTCTGATCTGTGCATTCAGCTAACAGAGTTAAACCATACTTTTGATTGAGCAGATCTGAACACTCTTTCTGTTGAAAATGCAACTGGACATTTGGAGCGCTAAGAGCGTAGTAGTGGAAAAAGGAATATATTCAAATATAAACTACACAGAAGCATTCTGTGAAACTTCTTTCTGATCTGAGCATACAGCTAACAGAGTTAAACCATACTTTTGATTGAGCAGTTTTGAAACACTCTGTCTGTAGAAAATGCAACTGGACATTCGTAGCGCTAAGTGGGTAATAGGGGAAAAGAGAATATGTTCAAATATAAACTACACAGAAGCATTGTATGAAACTTCTTTCTGTTCTGTGCATTCAACTAACAGAGTTGAACCTTACTTTTGATTGAGCCGTTCTGAAACACTCTTTCTGTAGAAACTGCAATTGGACATTCTGAGCGCTAAGAGGCCTATATTGGGAAAAAGAATGTCTACAAATAAAAACTACACAGAAGAATTGTGTGAAACTTCTTTCTGTTCTGTTTGTTCAACTAAAAGAGTTGAACCTTAGTTTTGATTGAGCCGTTCTGAAACACTCTTTCTGTAGAAAATGCAAGTGGAGATTCGGAGCGCTAAGAGGGTAATAGTGGAAAAAGGAATGTCTCCAAATATAAACTACACAGAATCATTCTGTGAAACTTCTTTCTGATCTGTGCATTCAGCTAACAGAGTTAAACCATACTTTTGATTGAGCAGATCTGAACACTCTTTCTGTAGAAAATGCAAATGGACATTTGGAGCGCTAAGAGAGTAGTAGTGGAAAAAGGAATATATTCAAATATAAACTACACAGAAGCATTCTGTGAAACTTCTTTCTGATCTGAGCATTCAGCTAACAGAGTTAAACCATACTTTTGATTGAGCAGTTTTGAAACACTCTGTCTGTAGAAAATGCAACTGGACATTCGTAGCGCTAACTGGGTAATAGTGGAAAAAAGAATATGTTCAAATATAAACTACACAGAAGCATTGTATGAAACTTCTTTCTGTTCTGTTCATTCAACTAACAGAGTTGAACCTTACTTTTGATTGGGCCTTTCTGAAACACTCTTTCTGTAGAAACTGCAATTGGACATTCTGAGCGCTAAGAGGCCTATATTGGGAAAAAGAATGTCTACAAATAAAAACTACACAGAAGAATTGTGTGAAACTTCTTTATGTTCTGTTTGTTCAACTAAAAGAGTTGAACCTTAGTTTTGATTGAGCCGTTCTGAAACACTCTTTCTGTAGAAAATGCAAGTGGAGATTCGGAGCGCTAAGAGGGTAATAGTGGAAAAAGGAATGTCTCCAAATATAAACTACACAGAATCATTCGGTGAAACTTCTTTCTGATCTGTGAATTCAGCTAACAGTGTTAAACCATACTTTTGATTGAGCAGATCTGAACACTCTTTCTGTAGAAAATGCAACTGGACATTTGGAGCGCTAAGAGAGTAGTAGTGGAAAAAGGAATATATTCAAATATAAACTACACAGAAGCATTCTGTGAAACTTCTTTCTGAACTGAGCATTCCGCTAACAGAGTTAAACCATACTTTTGATTGAGCAGTTTTGAAACACTCTGTCTGTAGAAAATGCAACTGGACATTCGTAGCGCTAATTGGGTAATAGTGGAAAAAAGAATATGTTCAAATATAAACTACACAGAAGCATTGTATGAAACTTCTTTCTGTTCTGTGCATTCAACTAACAGAGTTGAACCTTACATTTGATTGAGCCTTTCTGAAACACTCTTTCTGTAGAAACTGCAATTGGACATTCTGAGCGCTAAGAGGCCTCTATTGGGAAAAATAATATCTTCAAATAAAAACTACACAGAAGCATTGTGTGAAACTTATTTCTGATATGTTCATTAAGCTAACAGAGTTAAACCATACTTTTGATTGCGCAGTTCTGAACACTCTTTCTGTAGAAAATGCAAGTGGACATTCGGAGCGCTAAGAGGGTAATAGTGGAAAAAGGAATATATTCAAATATAAACTACACAGTAGCATTCTGTGAAAAATCTTTCTGTTCTGTGCATTCAACTAACAGAGTTGAACCTTACTTTTGATTGAGCTGTTCTGAAACACTGTTTCTGTAGAAACTGCAATTGGACATGCTAAGCGCTAAGAGGCCTACATTGGGAAAAAGAATATCTTCAAATAAAAACTACACAGATGCATTCTGTGAAACTTATTTCTGATCTGTAAATTCAGTTAACAGAGATAAAACATATTTTTGATTGAGCAGTTATGAAACACTCTTTTTGTAGAAAATGCAAGTGGAGATTCGGAGCGCTAAGAGGGTAATAGTGGAAAAAGGAATGTCTTCAAATATAAACTACACAGAAGCATTCTGTGAAACTTCTTTCTGATCTGAGCATACAGCTAACAGAGTTAAACCATACTTTTGATTGAGCAGTTTTGAAACACTCTGTCTGTAGAAAATGCAACTGGACATTCGTAGCGCTAAGTGGGTAATAGGGGAAAAGAGAATATGTTCAAATATAAACTACACAGAAGCATTGTATGAAACTTCTTTCTGTTCTGTGCATTCAACTAACAGAGTTGAACCTTACTTTTGATTGAGCCGTTCTGAAACACTCTTTCTGTAGAAACTGCAATTGGACATTCTGAGCGCTAAGAGGCCTATATTGGGAAAAAGAATGTCTACAAATAAAAACTACACAGAAGAAATGTGTGAAACTTCTTTCTGTTCTGTTTGTTCAACTAAAAGAGTTGAACCTTAGTTTTGATTGAGCCGTTCTGAAACACTCTTTCTGTAGAAAATGCAAGTGGAGATTCGGAGCGCTAAGAGGGTAATAGTGGAAAAAGGAATGTCTCCAAATATAAACTACACAGAATCATTCTGTGAAACTTCTTTCTGATCTGTGCATTCAGCTAACAGAGTTAAACCATACTTTTGATTGAGCAGATCTGAACACTCTTTCTGTAGAAAATGCAACTGGACATTTGGAGCGCTAAGAGAGTAGTAGTGGAAAAAGGAATATATTCAAATATAAACTACACAGAAGCATTCTGTGAAACTTCTTTCTGAACTGAGCATTCAGCTAACAGAGTTAAACCATACTTTTGATTGAGCAGTTTTGAAAAACTCTGTCTGTAGAAAATGCAACTCGACATTCGTAGCGCTAATTGGGTAATAGTGGAAAAAAGAATATGTTCAAATATAAACTACACAGAAGCATTGTATGAAACTTCTTTCTGTTCTGTGCATTCAACTAACAGAGTTGAAACTTACTTTTGATTGAGCCTTTCTGAAACACTCTTTCTGTAGAAACTGCAATTGGACATTCTGAGCGCTAAGAGGCCTCTATTGGGAAAAATAATATCTTCAAATAAAAACTACACAGAAGCATTGTGTGAAACTTATTTCTGATATGTTCATTAAGCTAACAGAGTTAAACCATACTTTTGATTGCGCAGTTCTGAACACTCTTTCTGTAGAAAATGCAAGTGGACATTCGGAGCGCTAAGAGGGTAATAGTGGAAAAAGGAATATATTCAAATATAAACTACACAGTAGCATTCTGTGAAAAATCTTTCTGTTCTGTGCAATCAACTAACAGAGTTGAACCTTACTTTTGATTGAGCCGTTCTGAAACACTGTTTCTGTAGAAACTGCAATTGGACATGCTAAGCGCTAAGAGGCCTACATTGGGAAAAAGAATATCTTCAAATAAAAACTACACAGATGCATTCTGTGAAACTTATTTCTGATCTGTAAATTCAGTTAACAGAGATAAAACATATTTTTGATTGAGCAGTTATGAAACACTCTTTTTGTAGAAAATGCAAGTGGAGATTCGGAGCGCTAAGAGGGTAATAATGGAAAAAGGAATGTCTTCAAATATAAACTACACAGAATCATTCGGTGAAACTTCTTTCTGATCTGTGCATTCAGCTAACAGAGTTAAACCATACTTTTGATTGAGCAGATCTGAACACTCTTTCTGTTGAAAATGCAACTGGACATTTGGAGCGCTAAGAGCGTAGTAGTGGAAAAAGGAATATATTCAAATATAAACTACACAGAAGCATTCTGTGAAACTTCTTTCTGATCTGAGCATACAGCTAACAGAGTTAAACCATACTTTTGATTGAGCAGTTTTGAAACACTCTGTCTGTAGAAAATGCAACTGGACATTCGTAGCGCTAAGTGGGTAATAGGGGAAAAGAGAATATGTTCAAATATAAACTACACAGAAGCATTGTATGAAACTTCTTTCTGTTCTGTGCATTCAACTAACAGAGTTGAACCTTACTTTTGATTGAGCCGTTCTGAAACACTCTTTCTGTAGAAACTGCAAATGGACATTCTGAGCGCTAAGAGGCATATATTGGGAAAAATAATGTCTACAAATAAAAACTACACAGAAGAATTGTGTGAAACTTCTTTCTGTTCTGTTTGTTCAACTAAAAGAGTTGAACCTTAGTTTTGATTGAGCCGTTCTGTAACAGTCTTTCTGTAGAAAATGCAAGTGGAGATTCGGAGCGCTAAGAGGGTAATAGTGGAAAAAGGAATGTCTCCAAATATAAACTACACAGAATCATTCTGTGAAACTTCTTTCTGATCTGTGCATTCAGCTAACAGAGTTAAACCATACTTTTGATTGAGCAGATCTGAACACTCTTTCTGTAGAAAATGCAACTGGACATTTGGAGCGCTAAGAGAGTAGTAGTGGAAAAAGGAATATATTCAAATATAAACTACACAGAAGCATTCTGTGAAACTTCTTTCTGATCTGAGCATTCAGCTTACAGAGTTAAACCGTACTTTTGATTGAGCAGTTTTGAAACACTCTGTCTGTAGAAAATGCAACTGGACATTCGTAGCGCTAAGTGGGTAATAGTGGAAAAAAGAATATGTTCAAATATAAACTACACAGAAGCATTGTATGAAACTTCTTTCTGTTCTGTGCATTCAACTAACAGAGTTGAACCTTACTTTTGATTGAGCCTTTCTGAAACACTCTTTCTGTAGAAACTGCAATTGGACATTCTGAGCGCTAAGAGGCCTCTATTGGGAAAAATAATATCTTCAAATAAAAACTACACAGAAGCATTGTGTGAAACTTATTTCTGATATGTTCATTAAGCTAACAGAGTTAAACCATACTTTTGATTGCACAGTTCTGAACACTCTTTCTGTAGAAAATGCAAGTGGACATTCGGGGCGCTAAGAGGGTAATAGTGGAAAAAGGAATATATTGAAATATAAACTACACAGTAGCATTCTGTGAAAAATCTTTCTGTTCTGTGCATTCAACTAACAGAGTTGAACCTTACTTTTGATTGAGCCGTTCTGAAACACTGTTTCTGTAGAAACTGCAATTGGACATGCTAAGCGCTAAGAGGCCTACATTGGGAAAAAGAATATCTTCAAATAAAAACTACACAGATGCATTCTGTGAAACTTATTTCTGATCTGTAAATTCAGTTAACAGAGATAAAACATATTTTTGATTGAGCAGTTATGAAACACTCTTTTTGTAGAAAATGCAAGTGGAGATTCGGAGCGCTAAGGGGGTAATAGAGGAAAAAGGAATGTCTTCAAATATAAAATACACAGAATCATTCGGTGAAACTTCTTTCTGATCTGTGCATTCAGCTAACAGAGTTAAACCATACTTTTGATTGAGCAGATCTGAACACTCTTTCTGTTGAAAATGCAACTGGACATTTGGAGCGCTAAGAGCGTAGTAGTGGAAAAAGGAATATATTCAAATATAAACTACACAGAAGCATTCTGTGAAACTTCTTTCTGATCTGAGCATACAGCTAACAGAGTTAAACCATACTTTTGATTGAGCAGTTTTGAAACACTCTGTCTGTAGAAAATGCAACTGGACATTCGTAGCGCTAAGTGGGTAATAGGGGAAAAGAGAATATGTTCAAATATAAACTACACAGAAGCATTGTATGAAACTTCTTTCTGTTCTGTGCATTCAACTAACAGAGTTGAACCTTACTTTTGATTGAGCCGTTCTGAAACACTCTTTCTGTAGAAACTGCAATTGGACATTCTGAGCGCTAAGAGGCCTATATTGGGAAAAAGAATGTCTACAAATAAAAACTACACAGAAGAATTGTGTGAAACTTCTTTCTGTTCTGTTTGTTCAACTAAAAGAGTTGAACCTTAGTTTTGATTGAGCCGTTCTGAAACACTCTTTCTGTAGAAAATGCAAGTGGAGATTCGGAGCGCTAAGAGGGTAATAGTGGAAAAAGTAATGTCTCCAAATATAAACTACACAGAATCATTCTGTGAAACTTCTTTCTGATCTGTGCATTCAGCTAACAGAGTTAAACCATACTTTTGATTGAGCAGATCTGAACACTCTTTCTGTAGAAAATGCAACTGGACATTTGGAGCGCTAAGAGAGTAGTAGTGGAAAAAGGAATATATTCAAATATAAACTACACAGAAGCATTCTGTGAAACTTCTTTCTTATCTGAGCATTCAGCTAACAGAGTTAAACCATACTTTTGATTGAGCAGTTTTGAAACACTCTGTCTGTAGAAAATGCAACTGGACATTCGTAGCGCTAACTGGGTAATAGTGGAAAAAAGAATATGTTCAAATATAAACTACACAGAAGCATTGTATGAAACTTCTTTCTGTTCTGTTCATTCAACTAACAGAGTTGAACCTTACTTTTGATTGGGCCTTTCTGAAACACTCTTTCTGTAGAAACTGCAATTGGACATTCTGAGCGCTAAGAGGCCTATATTGGGAAAAAGAATGTCTACAAATAAAAACTACACAGAAGAATTGTGTGAAACTTCTTTATGTTCTGTTTGTTCAACTAAAAGAGTTGAACCTTAGTTTTGATTGAGCCGTTCTGAAACACTCTTTCTGTAGAAAATGCAAGTGGAGATTCGGAGCGCTAAGAGGGTAATAGTGGAAAAAGGAATGTCTCCAAATATAAACTACACAGAATCATTCTGTGAAACTTCTTTCTGATCTGTGCATTCAGCTAACAGAGTTAAACCATACTTTTGATTGAGCAGATCTGAACACTCTTTCTGTAGAAAATGCAACTGGACATTTGGAGCGCTAAGAGAGTAGTAGTGGAAAAAGGAATATATTCAAATATAAACTACACAGAAGCATTCTGTGAAACTTCTTTCTGAACTGAGCATTCAGCTAACAGAGTTAAACCATACTTTTGATTGAGCAGTTTTGAAACACTCTGTCTGTAGAAAATGCAACTGGACATTCGTAGCGCTAATTGGGTAATAGTGGAAAAAAGAATATGTTCAAATATAAACTACACAGAAGCATTGTATGAAACTTCTTTCTGTTCTGTGCATTCAACTAACAGAGTTGAACCTTACATTTGATTGAGCCTTTCTGAAACACTCTTTCTGTAGAAACTGCAATTGGACATTCTGAGCGCTAAGAGGCCTCTATTGGGAAAAATAATATCTTCAAATAAAAACTACACAGAAGCATTGTGTGAAACTTATTTCTGATATGTTCATTAAGCTAACAGAGTTAAACCATACTTTTGATTGCGCAGTTCTGAACACTCTTTCTGTAGAAAATGCAAGTGGACATTCGGAGCGCTAAGAGGGTAATAGTGGAAAAAGGAATATATTCAAATATAAACTACACAGTAGCATTCTGTGAAAAAACCTTTCTGTTCTGTGCATTCAACTAACAGAGTTGAACCTTACTTTTGATTGAGCTGTTCTGAAACACTCTTTCTGTAGAAACTGCAATTGGACATTCTGAGCGCTAAGAGGCCTCTATTGGGAAAAATAATATCTTCAAATAAAAACTACACAGAAGCATTGTGTGAAACTTATTTCTGATATGTTCATTAAGCTAACAGAGTTAAACCATACTTTTGATTGCACAGTTCTGAACACTCTTTCTGTAGAAAATGCAAGTGGACATTCGGGGCGCTAAGAGGGTAATAGTGGAAAAAGGAATATATTCAAATATAAACTACACAGTAGCATTCTGTGAAAAATCTTTCTGTTCTGTGCATTCAACTAACAGAGTTGAACCTTACTTTTGATTGAGCCGTTCTGAAACACTGTTTCTGTAGAAACTGCAATTGGACATGCTAAGCGCTAAGAGGCCTACATTGGGAAAAAGAATATCTTCAAATAAAAACTACACAGATGCATTCTGTGAAACTTATTTCTGATCTGTAAATTCAGTTAACAGAGATAAAACATATTTTTGATTGAGCAGTTATGAAACACTCTTTTTGTAGAAAATGCAAGTGGAGATTCGGAGCGCTAAGGGGGTAATAGAGGAAAAAGGAATGTCTTCAAATATAAAATACACAGAATCATTCGGTGAAACTTCTTTCTGATCTGTGCATTCAGCTAACAGAGTTAAACCATACTTTTGATTGAGCAGATCTGAACACTCTTTCTGTTGAAAATGCAACTGGACATTTGGAGCGCTAAGAGCGTAGTAGTGGAAAAAGGAATATATTCAAATATAAACTACACAGAAGAATTCTGTGAAACTTCTTTCTGATCTGAGCATACAGCTAACAGAGTTAAACCATACTTTTGATTGAGCAGTTTTGAAACACTCTGTCTGTAGAAAATGCAACTGGACATTCGTAGCGCTAAGTGGGTAATAGGGGAAAAGAGAATATGTTCAAATATAAACTACACAGAAGCATTGTATGAAACTTCTTTCTGTTCTGTGCATTCAACTAACAGAGTTGAACCTTACTTTTGATTGAGCCGTTCTGAAACACTCTTTCTGTAGAAACTGCAATTGGACATTCTGAGCGCTAAGAGGCCTATATTGGGAAAAAGAATGTCTACAAATAAAAACTACACAGAAGAATTGTGTGAAACTTCTTTCTGTTCTGTTTGTTCAACTAAAAGAGTTGAACCTTAGTTTTGATTGAGCCGTTCTGAAACACTCTTTCTGTAGAAAATGCAAGTGGAGATTCGGAGCGCTAAGAGGGTAATAGTGGAAAAAGGAATGTCTCCAAATATAAACTACACAGAATCATTCTGTGAAACTTCTTTCTGATCTGTGCATTCAGCTAACAGAGTTAAACCATACTTTTGATTGAGCAGATCTGAACACTCTTTCTGTAGAAAATGCAACTGGACATTTGGAGCGCTAAGAGAGTAGTAGTGGAAAAAGGAATATATTCAAATATAAACTACACAGAAGCATTCTGTGAAACTTCTTTCTGATCTGAGCATTCAGCTAACAGAGTTAAACCATACTTTTGATTGAGCAGTTTTGAAACACTCTGTCTGTAGAAAATGCAACTGGACATTCGTAGCGCTAACTGGGTAATAGTGGAAAAAAGAATATGTTCAAATATAAACTACACAGAAGCATTGTATGAAACTTCTTTCTGTTCTGTTCATTCAACTAACAGAGTTGAACCTTACTTTTGATTGGGCCTTTCTGAAACACTCTTTCTGTAGAAACTGCAATTGGACATTCTGAGCGCTAAGAGGCCTATATTGGGAAAAAGAATGTCTACAAATAAAAACTACACAGAAGAATTGTGTGAAACTTCTTTATGTTCTGTTTGTTCAACTAAAAGAGTTGAACCTTAGTTTTGATTGAGCCGTTCTGAAACACTCTTTCTGTAGAAAATGCAAGTGGAGATTCGGAGCGCTAAGAGGGTAATAGTGGAAAAAGGAATGTCTCCAAATATAAACTACACAGAATCATTCTGTGAAACTTCTTTCTGATCTGTGCATTCAGCTAACAGAGTTAAACCATACTTTTGATTGAGCAGATCTGAACACTCTTTCTGTAGAAAATGCAACTGGACATTTGGAGCGCTAAGAGAGTAGTAGTGGAAAAAGGAATATATTCAAATATAAACTACACAGAAGCATTCTGTGAAACTTCTTTCTGAACTGAGCATTCAGCTAACAGAGTTAAACCATACTTTTGATTGAGCAGTTTTGAAACACTCTGTCTGTAGAAAATGCAACTGGACATTCGTAGCGCTAATTGGGTAATAGTGGAAAAAAGAATATGTTCAAATATAAACTACACAGAAGCATTGTATGAAACTTCTTTCTGTTCTGTGCATTCAACTAACAGAGTTGAACCTTACATTTGATTGAGCCTTTCTGAAACACTCTTTCTGTAGAAACTGCAATTGGACATTCTGAGCGCTAAGAGGCCTCTATTGGGAAAAATAATATCTTCAAATAAAAACTACACAGAAGCATTGTGTGAAACTTATTTCTGATATGTTCATTAAGCTAACAGAGTTAAACCATACTTTTGATTGCGCAGTTCTGAACACTCTTTCTGTAGAAAATGCAAGTGGACATTCGGAGCGCTAAGAGGGTAATAGTGGAAAAAGGAATATATTCAAATATAAACTACACAGTAGCATTCTGTGAAAAAACCTTTCTGTTCTGTGCATTCAACTAACAGAGTTGAACCTTACTTTTGATTGAGCTGTTCTGAAACACTCTTTCTGTAGAAACTGCAATTGGACATTCTGAGCGCTAAGAGGCCTCTATTGGGAAAAATAATATCTTCAAATAAAAACTACACAGAAGCATTGTGTGAAACTTATTTCTGATATGTTCATTACGCTAACAGAGTTAAACCATACTTTTGATTGCACAGTTCTGAACACTCTTTCTGTAGAAAATGCAAGTGGACATTCGGGGCGCTAAGAGGGTAATAGTGGAAAAAGGAATATATTCAAATATAAACTACACAGTAGCATTCTGTGAAAAATCTTTCTGTTCTGTGCATTCAACTAACAGAGTTGAACCTTACTTTTGATTGAGCCGTTCTGAAACACTGTTTCTGTAGAAACTGCAATTGGACATGCTAAGCGCTAAGAGGCCTACATTGGGAAAAAGAATATCTTCAAATAAAAACTACACAGATGCATTCTGTGAAACTTATTTCTGATCTGTAAATTCAGTTAACAGAGATAAAACATATTTTTGATTGAGCAGTTATGAAACACTCTTTTTGTAGAAAATGCAAGTGGAGATTCGGAGCGCTAAGGGGGTAATAGAGGAAAAAGGAATGTCTTCAAATATAAAATACACAGAATCATTCGGTGAAACTTCTTTCTGATCTGTGCATTCAGCTAACAGAGTTAAACCATACTTTTGATTGAGCAGATCTGAACACTCTTTCTGTTGAAAATGCAACTGGACATTTGGAGCGCTAAGAGCGTAGTAGTGGAAAAAGGAATATATTCAAATATAAACTACACAGAAGAATTCTGTGAAACTTCTTTCTGATCTGAGCATACAGCTAACAGAGTTAAACCATACTTTTGATTGAGCAGTTTTGAAACACTCTGTCTGTAGAAAATGCAACTGGACATTCGTAGCGCTAAGTGGGTAATAGGGGAAAAGAGAATATGTTCAAATATAAACTACACAGAAGCATTGTATGAAACTTCTTTCTGTTCTGTGCATTCAACTAACAGAGTTGAACCTTACTTTTGATTGAGCCGTTCTGAAACACTCTTTCTGTAGAAACTGCAATTGGACATTCTGAGCGCTAAGAGGCCTATATTGGGAAAAAGAATGTCTACAAATAAAAACTACACAGAAGAATTGTGTGAAACTTCTTTCTGTTCTGTTTGTTCAACTAAAAGAGTTGAACCTTAGTTTTGATTGAGCCGTTCTGAAACACTCTTTCTGTAGAAAATGCAAGTGGAGATTCGGAGCGCTAAGAGGGTAATAGTGGAAAAAGGAATGTCTCCAAATATAAACTACACAGAATCATTCTGTGAAACTTCTTTCTGATCTGTGCATTCAGCTAACAGAGTTAAACCATACTTTTGATTGAGCAGATCTGAACACTCTTTCTGTAGAAAATGCAACTGGACATTTGGAGCGCTAAGAGAGTAGTAGTGGAAAAAGGAATATATTCAAATATAAACTACACAGAAGCATTCTGTGAAACTTCTTTCTGATCTGAGCATTCAGCTAACAGAGTTAAACCATACTTTTGATTGAGCAGTTTTGAAACACTCTGTCTGTAGAAAATGCAACTGGACATTCGTAGCGCTAACTGGGTAATAGTGGAAAAAAGAATATGTTCAAATATAAACTACACAGAAGCATTGTATGAAACTTCTTTCTGTTCTGTTCATTCAACTAACAGAGTTGAACCTTACTTTTGATTGGGCCTTTCTGAAACACTCTTTCTGTAGAAACTGCAATTGGACATTCTGAGCGCTAAGAGGCCTATATTGGGAAAAAGAATGTCTACAAATAAAAACTACACAGAAGAATTGTGTGAAACTTCTTTATGTTCTGTTTGTTCAACTAAAAGAGTTGAACCTTAGTTTTGATTGAGCCGTTCTGAAACACTCTTTCTGTAGAAAATGCAAGTGGAGATTCGGAGCGCTAAGAGGGTAATAGTGGAAAAAGGAATGTCTCCAAATATAAACTACACAGAATCATTCTGTGAAACTTCTTTCTGATCTGTGCATTCAGCTAACAGAGTTAAACCATACTTTTGATTGAGCAGATCTGAACACTCTTTCTGTAGAAAATGCAACTGGACATTTGGAGCGCTAAGAGAGTAGTAGTGGAAAAAGGAATATATTCAAATATAAACTACACAGAAGCATTCTGTGAAACTTCTTTCTGAACTGAGCATTCAGCTAACAGAGTTAAACCATACTTTTGATTGAGCAGTTTTGAAACACTCTGTCTGTAGAAAATGCAACTGGACATTCGTAGCGCTAATTGGGTAATAGTGGAAAAAAGAATATGTTCAAATATAAACTACACAGAAGCATTGTATGAAACTTCTTTCTGTTCTGTGCATTCAACTAACAGAGTTGAACCTTACATTTGATTGAGCCTTTCTGAAACACTCTTTCTGTAGAAACTGCAATTGGACATTCTGAGCGCTAAGAGGCCTCTATTGGGAAAAATAATATCTTCAAATAAAAACTACACAGAAGCATTGTGTGAAACTTATTTCTGATATGTTCATTAAGCTAACAGAGTTAAACCATACTTTTGATTGCGCAGTTCTGAACACTCTTTCTGTAGAAAATGCAAGTGGACATTCGGAGCGCTAAGAGGGTAATAGTGGAAAAAGGAATATATTCAAATATAAACTACACAGTAGCATTCTGTGAAAAAACCTTTCTGTTCTGTGCATTCAACTAACAGAGTTGAACCTTACTTTTGATTGAGCTGTTCTGAAACACTCTTTCTGTAGAAACTGCAATTGGACATTCTGAGCGCTAAGAGGCCTCTATTGGGAAAAATAATATCTTCAAATAAAAACTACACAGAAGCATTGTGTGAAACTTATTTCTGATATGTTCATTAAGCTAACAGAGTTAAACCATACTTTTGATTGCACAGTTCTGAACACTCTTTCTCTAGAAAATGCAAGTGGACATTCGGGGCGCTAAGAGGGTAATAGTGGAAAAAGGAATATATTCAAATATAAACTACACAGTAGCATTCTGTGAAAAATCTTTCTGTTCTGTGCATTCAACTAACAGAGTTGAACCTTACTTTTGATTGAGCCGTTCTGAAACACTGTTTCTGTAGAAACTGCAATTGGACATGCTAAGCGCTAAGAGGCCTACATTGGGAAAAAGAATATCTTCAAATAAAAACTACACAGATGCATTCTGTGAAACTTATTTCTGATCTGTAAATTCAGTTAACAGAGATAAAAAATATTTTTGATTGAGCAGTTATGAAACACTCTTTTTGTAGAAAATGCAAGTGGAGATTCGGAGCGCTAAGGGGGTAATAGAGGAAAAAGGAATGTCTTCAAATATAAAATACACAGAATCATTCGGTGAAACTTCTTTCTGATCTGTGCATTCAGCTAACAGAGTTAAACCATACTTTTGATTGAGCAGATCTGAACACTCTTTCTGTTGAAAATGCAACTGGACATTTGGAGCGCTAAGAGCGTAGTAGTGGAAAAAGGAATATATTCAAATATAAACTACACAGAAGCATTCTGTGAAACTTCTTTCTGATCTGAGCATACAGCTAACAGAGTTAAACCATACTTTTGATTGAGCAGTTTTGAAACACTCTGTCTGTAGAAAATGCAACTGGACATTCGTAGCGCTAAGTGGGTAATAGGGGAAAAGAGAATATGTTCAAATATAAACTACACAGAAGCATTGTATGAAACTTCTTTCTGTTCTGTGCATTCAACTAACAGAGTTGAACCTTACTTTTGATTGAGCCGTTCTGAAACACTCTTTCTGTAGAAACTGCAATTGGACATTCTGAGCGCTAAGAGGCCTATATTGGGAAAAAGAATGTCTACAAATAAAAACTACACAGAAGAATTGTGTGAAACTTCTTTCTGTTCTGTTTGTTCAACTAAAAGAGTTGAACCTTAGTTTTGATTGAGCCGTTCTGAAACACTCTTTCTGTAGAAAATGCAAGTGGACATTCGGAGCGCTAAGAGGGTAATAGTGGAAAAAGGAATGTCTCCAAATATAAACTACACAGAATCATTCTGTGAAACTTCTTTCTGATCTGTGCATTCAGCTAACAGAGTTAAACCATACTTTTGATTGAGCAGATCTGAACACTCTTTCTGTAGAAAATGCAACTGGACATTTGGAGCGCTAAGAGAGTAGTAGTGGAAAAAGGAATATATTCAAATATAAACTACACAGAAGCATTCTGTGAAACTTCTTTCTGATCTGAGCATTCAGCTAACAGAGTTAAACCATACTTTTGATTGAGCAGTTTTGAAACACTCTGTCTGTAGAAAATGCAACTGGACATTCGTAGCGCTAACTGGGTAATAGTGGAAAAAAGAATATGTTCAAATATAAACTACACAGAAGCATTGTATGAAACTTCTTTCTGTTCTGTTCATTCAACTAACAGAGTTGAACCTTACTTTTGATTGGGCCTTTCTGAAACACTCTTTCTGTAGAAACTGCAATTGGACATTCTGAGCGCTAAGAGGCCTATATTGGGAAAAAGAATGTCTACAAATAAAAACTACACAGAAGAATTGTGTGAAACTTCTTTATGTTCTGTTTGTTCAACTAAAAGAGTTGAACCTTAGTTTTGATTGAGCCGTTCTGAAACACTCTTTCTGTAGAAAATGCAAGTGGAGATTCGGAGCGCTAAGAGGGTAATAGTGGAAAAAGGAATGTCTCCAAATATAAACTACACAGAATCATTCGGTGAAACTTCTTTCTGATCTGTGAATTCAGCTAACAGTGTTAAACCATACTTTTGATTGAGCAGATCTGAACACTCTTTCTGTAGAAAATGCAACTGGACATTTAGAGCGCTAAGAGAGTAGTAGTGGAAAAAGGAATATATTCAAATATAAACTACACAGAAGCATTCTGTGAAACTTCTTTCTGAACTGAGCATTCAGCTAACAGAGTTAAACCATACTTTTGATTGAGCAGTTTTGAAACACTCTGTCTGTAGAAAATGCAACTGGACATTCGTAGCGCTAATTGGGTAATAGTGGAAAAAAGAATATGTTCAAATATAAACTACACAGAAGCATTGTATGAAACTTCTTTCTGTTCTGTGCATTCAACTAACAGAGTTGAACCTTACATTTGATTGAGCCTTTCTGAAACACTCTTTCTGTAGAAACTGCAATTGGACATTCTGAGCGCTAAGAGGCCTCTATTGGGAAAAATAATATCTTCAAATAAAAACTACACAGAAGCATTGTGTGAAACTTATTTCTGATATGTTCATTAAGCTAACAGAGTTAAACCATACTTTTGATTGCGCAGTTCTGAACACTCTTTCTGTAGAAAATGCAAGTGGACATTCGGAGCGCTAAGAGGGTAATAGTGGAAAAAGGAATATATTCAAATATAAACTACACAGTAGCATTCTGTGAAAAATCTTTCTGTTCTGTGCATTCAACTAACAGAGTTGAACCTTACTTTTGATTGAGCTGTTCTGAAACACTGTTTCTGTAGAAACTGCAATTGGACATGCTAAGCGCTAAGAGGCCTACATTGGGAAAAAGAATATCTTCAAATAAAAACTACACAGATGCATTCTGAGAAACTTATTTCTGATCTGTAAATTCAGTTAACAGAGATAAAACATATTTTTGATTGAGCAGTTATGAAACACTCTTTTTGTAGAAAATGCAAGTGGAGATTCGGAGCGCTAAGAGGGTAATAGTGGAAAAAGGAATGTCTTCAAATATAAACTACACAGAAGCATTCTGTGAAACTTCTTTCTGATCTGAGCATACAGCTAACAGAGTTAAACCATACTTTTGATTGAGCAGTTTTGAAACACTCTGTCTGTAGAAAATGCAACTGGACATTCGTAGCGCTAAGTGGGTAATAGGGGAAAAGAGAATATGTTCAAATATAAACTACACAGAAGCATTGTATGAAACTTCTTTCTGTTCTGTGCATTCAACTAACAGAGTTGAACCTTACTTTTGATTGAGCCGTTCTGAAACACTCTTTCTGTAGAAACTGCAATTGGACATTCTGAGCGCTAAGAGGCCTATATTGGGAAAAAGAATGTCTACAAATAAAAACTACACAGAAGAAATGTGTGAAACTTCTTTCTGTTCTGTTTGTTCAACTAAAAGAGTTGAACCTTAGTTTTGATTGAGCCGTTCTGAAACACTCTTTCTGTAGAAAATGCAAGTGGAGATTCGGAGCGCTAAGAGGGTAATAGTGGAAAAAGGAATGTCTCCAAATATAAACTACACAGAATCATTCTGTGAAACTTCTTTCTGATCTGTGCATTCAGCTAACAGAGTTAAACCATACTTTTGATTGAGCAGATCTGAACACTCTTTCTGTAGAAAATGCAACTGGACATTTGGAGCGCTAAGAGAGTAGTAGTGGAAAAAGGAATATATTCAAATATAAACTACACAGAAGCATTCTGTGAAACTTCTTTCTGATCTGAGCATTCAGCTAACAGAGTTAAACCATACTTTTGATTGAGCAGTTTTGAAACACTCTGTCTGTAGAAAATGCAACTGGACATTCGTAACGCTAACTGGGTAATAGTGGAAAAAAGAATATGTTCAAATATAAACTACACAGAAGCATTGTATGAAACTTCTTTCTGTTCTGTTCATTCAACTAACAGAGTTGAACCTTACTTTTGATTGAGCCTTTCTGAAACACTCTTTCTGTAGAAACTGCAATTGGACATTCTGAGCGCTAAGAGGCCTATATTGGGAAAAAGAATGTCTACAAATAAAAACTACACAGAAGAATTGTGTGAAACTTCTTTATGTTCTGTTTGTTCAACTAAAAGAGTTGAACCTTAGTTTTGATTGAGCCGTTCTGAAACACACTTTCTGTAGAAAATGCAAGTGGAGATTCGGAGCGCTAAGAGGGTAATAGTGGAAAAAGGAATGTCTCCAAATATAAACTACACAGAATCATTCTGTGAAACTTCTTTCTGATCTGTGCATTCAGCTAACAGAGTTAAACCATACTTTTGATTGAGCAGATCTGAACACTCTTTCTGTAGAAAATGCAACTGGACATTTGGAGCGCTAAGAGAGTAGTAGTGGAAAAAGGAATATATTCAAATATAAACTACACAGAAGCATTCTGTGAAACTTCTTTCTGAACTGA
Organism: Symphalangus syndactylus; assembly: GCF_028878055.3. NCBI lineage: Eukaryota > Metazoa > Chordata > Mammalia > Primates > Hylobatidae > Symphalangus > Symphalangus syndactylus. The sequence continues at coordinate 12,092,697 of NC_072447.2, read as the reverse complement.
GCATTCAGCTAACAGAGTTAAACCATACTTTTGATTGAGCAGTTTTGAAAAACTCTGTCTGTAGAAAATGCAACTCGACATTCGTAGCGCTAATTGGGTAATAGTGGAAAAAAGAATATGTTCAAATATAAACTACACAGAAGCATTGTATGAAACTTCTTTCTGTTCTGTGCATTCAACTAACAGAGTTGAAACTTACTTTTGATTGAGCCTTTCTGAAACACTCTTTCTGTAGAAACTGCAATTGGACATTCTGAGCGCTAAGAGGCCTCTATTGGGAAAAATAATATCTTCAAATAAAAACTACACAGAAGCATTGTGTGAAACTTATTTCTGATATGTTCATTAAGCTAACAGAGTTAAACCATACTTTTGATTGCGCAGTTCTGAACACTCTTTCTGTAGAAAATGCAAGTGGACATTCGGAGCGCTAAGAGGGTAATAGTGGAAAAAGGAATATATTCAAATATAAACTACACAGTAGCATTCTGTGAAAAATCTTTCTGTTCTGTGCATTCAACTAACAGAGTTGAACCTTACTTTTGATTGAGCCGTTCTGAAACACTGTTTCTGTAGAAACTGCAATTGGACATGCTAAGCGCTAAGAGGCCTACATTGGGAAAAAGAATATCTTCAAATAAAAACTACACAGATGCATTCTGTGAAACTTATTTCTGATCTGTAAATTCAGTTAACAGAGATAAAACATATTTTTGATTGAGCAGTTATGAAACACTCTTTTTGTAGAAAATGCAAGTGGAGATTCGGAGCGCTAAGAGGGTAATAATGGAAAAAGGAATGTCTTCAAATATAAACTACACAGAATCATTCGGTGAAACTTCTTTCTGATCTGTGCATTCAGCTAACAGAGTTAAACCATACTTTTGATTGAGCAGATCTGAACACTCTTTCTGTAGAAAATGCAACTGGACATTTGGAGCGCTAAGAGAGTAGTAGTGGAAAAAGGAATATATTCAAATATAAACTACACAGAAGCATTCTGTGAAACTTCTTTCTGATCTGAGCATTCAGCTTACAGAGTTAAACCGTACTTTTGATTGAGCAGTTTTGAAACACTCTGTCTGTAGAAAATGCAACTGGACATTCGTAGCGCTAAGTGGGTAATAGTGGAAAAAAAAATATGTTCAAATATAAACTACACAGAAGCATTGTATGAAACTTCTTTCTGTTCTGTGCATTCAACTAACAGAGTTGAACCTTACTTTTGATTGAGCCTTTCTGAAACACTCTTTCTGTAGAAACTGCAATTGGACATTCTGAGCGCTAAGAGGCCTCTATTGGGAAAAATAATATCTTCAAATAAAAACTACACAGAAGCATTGTGTGAAACTTATTTCTGATATGTTCATTAAGCTAACAGAGTTAAACCATACTTTTGATTGCACAGTTCTGAACACTCTTTCTGTAGAAAATGCAAGTGGACATTCGGGGCGCTAAGAGGGTAATAGTGGAAAAAGGAATATATTCAAATATAAACTACACAGTAGCATTCTGTGAAAAATCTTTCTGTTCTGTGCATTCAACTAACAGAGTTGAACCTTACTTTTGATTGAGCCGTTCTGAAACACTGTTTCTGTAGAAACTGCAATTGGACATGCTAAGCGCTAAGAGGCCTACATTGGGAAAAAGAATATCTTCAAATAAAAACTACACAGATGCATTCTGTGAAACTTATTTCTGATCTGTAAATTCAGTTAACAGAGATAAAACATATTTTTGATTGAGCAGTTATGAAACACTCTTTTTGTAGAAAATGCAAGTGGAGATTCGGAGCGCTAAGGGGGTAATAGAGGAAAAAGGAATGTCTTCAATTATAAAATACACAGAATCATTCGGTGAAACTTCTTTCTGATCTGTGCATTCAGCTAACAGAGTTAAACCATACTTTTGATTGAGCAGATCTGAACACTCTTTCTGTTGAAAATGCAACTGGACATTTGGAGCGCTAAGAGCGTAGTAGTGGAAAAAGGAATATATTCAAATATAAACTACACAGAAGCATTCTGTGAAACTTCTTTCTGATCTGAGCATACAGCTAACAGAGTTAAACCATACTTTTGATTGAGCAGATTTGAAACACTCTGTCTGTAGAAAATGCAACTGGACATTCGTAGCGCTAAGTGGGTAATAGGGGAAAAGAGAATATGTTCAAATATAAACTACACAGAAGCATTGTATGAAACTTCTTTCTGTTCTGTGCATTCAACTAACAGAGTTGAACCTTACTTTTGATTGAGCCGTTCTGAAACACTCTTTCTGTAGAAACTGCAATTGGACATTCTGAGCGCTAAGAGGCCTATATTGGGAAAAAGAATGTCTACAAATAAAAACTACACAGAAGAATTGTGTGAAACTTCTTTCTGCTCTGTTTGTTCAACTAAAAGAGTTGAACCTTAGTTTTGATTGAGCCGTTCTGAAACACTCTTTCTGTAGAAAATGCAAGTGGAGATTCGGAGCGCTAAGAGGGTAATAGTGGAAAAAGGAATGTCTCCAAATATAAACTACACAGAATCATTCTGTGAAACTTCTTTCTGATCTGTGCATTCAGCTAACAGAGTTAAACCATACTTTTGATTGAGCAGATCTGAACACTCTTTCTGTAGAAAATGCAACTGGACATTTGGAGCGCTAAGAGAGTAGTAGTGGAAAAAGGAATATATTCAAATATAAACTACACAGAAGCATTCTGTGAAACTTCTTTCTGATCTGAGCATTCAGCTAACAGAGTTAAACCATACTTTTGATTGAGCAGTTTTGAAACACTCTGTCTGTAGAAAATGCAACTGGACATTCGTAGCGCTAACTGGGTAATAGTGGAAAAAAGAATATGTTCAAATATAAACTACACAGAAGCATTGTATGAAACTTCTTTCTGTTCTGTTCATTCAACTAACAGAGTTGAACCTCACTTTTGATTGGGCCTTTCTGAAACACTCTTTCTGTAGAAACTGCAATTGGACATTCTGAGCGCTAAGAGGCCTATATTGGGAAAAAGAATGTCTACAAATAAAAACTACACAGAAGAATTGTGTGAAACTTCTTTCTGTTCTGTTTGTTCAACTAAAAGAGTTGAACCTTAGTTTTGATTGAGCCGTTCTGAAACACTCTTTCTGTAGAAAATGCAAGTGGAGATTCGGAGCGCTAAGAGGGTAATAGTGGAAAAAGGAATGTCTCCAAATATAAACTACACAGAATCATTCTGTGAAACTTCTTTCTGATCTGTGCATTCAGCTAACAGAGTTAAACCATACTTTTGATTGAGCAGATCTGAACACTCTTTCTGTAGAAAATGCAACTGGACATTTGGAGCGCTAAGAGAGTAGTAGTGGAAAAAGGAATATATTCAAATATAAACTACACAGAAGCATTCTGTGAAACTTCTTTCTGAACTGAGCATTCAGCTAACAGAGTTAAACCATACTTTTGATTGAGCAGTTTTGAAACACTCTGTCTGTAGAAAATGCAACTGGACATTCGTAGCGCTAATTGGGTAATAGTGGAAAAAAGAATATGTTCAAATATAAACTACACAGAAGCATTGTATGAAACTTTTTTCTGTTCTGTGCATTCAACTAACAGAGTTGAACCTTACATTTGATTGAGCCTTTCTGAAACACTCTTTCTGTAGAAACTGCAATTGGACATTCTGAGCGCTAAGAGGCCTCTATTGGGAAAAATAATATCTTCAAATAAAAACTACACAGAAGCATTGTGTGAAACTTATTTCTGATATGTTCATTAAGCTAACAGAGTTAAACCATACTTTTGATTGCGCAGTTCTGAACACTCTTTCTGTAGAAAATGCAAGTGGACATTCGGAGCGCTAAGAGGGTAATAGTGGAAAAAGGAATATATTCAAATATAAACTACACAGTAGCATTCTGTGAAAAAACCTTTCTGTTCTGTGCATTCAACTAACAGAGTTGAACCTTACTTTTGATTGAGCTGTTCTGAAACACTCTTTCTGTAGAAACTGCAATTGGACATTCTGAGCGCTAAGAGGCCTCTATTGGGAAAAATAATATCTTCAAATAAAAACTACACAGAAGCATTGTGTGAAACTTATTTCTGATATGTTCATTAAGCTAACAGAGTTAAACCATACTTTTGATTGCACAGTTCTGAACACTCTTTCTGTAGAAAATGCAAGTGGACATTCGGGGCGCTAAGAGGGTAATAGTGGAAAAAGGAATATATTCAAATATAAACTACACAGTAGCATTCTGTGAAAAATCTTTCTGTTCTGTGCATTCAACTAACAGAGTTGAACCTTACTTTTGATTGAGCCGTTCTGAAACACTGTTTCTGTAGAAACTGCAATTGGACATGCTAAGCGCTAAGAGGCCTACATTGGGAAAAAGAATATCTTCAAATAAAAACTACACAGATGCATTCTGTGAAACTTATTTCTGATCTGTAAATTCAGTTAACAGAGATAAAACATATTTTTGATTGAGCAGTTATGAAACACTCTTTTTGTAGAAAATGCAAGTGGAGATTCGGAGCGCTAAGGGGGTAATAGAGGAAAAAGGAATGTCTTCAAATATAAAATACACAGAATCATTCGGTGAAACTTCTTTCTGATCTGTGCATTCAGCTAACAGAGTTAAACCATACTTTTGATTGAGCAGATCTGAACACTCTTTCTGTTGAAAATGCAACTGGACATTTGGAGCGCTAAGAGCGTAGTAGTGGAAAAAGGAATATATTCAAATATAAACTACACAGAAGCATTCTGTGAAACTTCTTTCTGATCTGAGCATACAGCTAACAGAGTTAAACCATACTTTTGATTGAGCAGTTTTGAAACACTCTGTCTGTAGAAAATGCAACTGGACATTCGTAGCGCTAAGTGGGTAATAGGGGAAAAGAGAATATGTTCAAATATAAACTACACAGAAGCATTGTATGAAACTTCTTTCTGTTCTGTGCATTCAACTAACAGAGTTGAACCTTACTTTTGATTGAGCCGTTCTGAAACACTCTTTCTGTAGAAACTGCAATTGGACATTCTGAGCGCTAAGAGGCCTATATTGGGAAAAAGAATGTCTACAAATAAAAACTACACAGAAGAATTGTGTGAAACTTCTTTCTGTTCTGTTTGTTCAACTAAAAGAGTTGAACCTTAGTTTTGATTGAGCCGTTCTGAAACACTCTTTCTGTAGAAAATGCAAGTGGACATTCGGAGCGCTAAGAGGGTAATAGTGGAAAAAGGAATGTCTCCAAATATAAACTACACAGAATCATTCTGTGAAACTTCTTTCTGATCTGTGCATTCAGCTAACAGAGTTAAACCATAGTTTTGATTGAGCAGATCTGAACACTCTTTCTGTAGAAAATGCAACTGGACATTTGGAGCGCTAAGAGAGTAGTAGTGGAAAAAGGAATATATTCAAATATAAACTACACAGAAGCATTCTGTGAAACTTCTTTCTGATCTGAGCATTCAGCTAACAGAGTTAAACCATACTTTTGATTGAGCAGTTTTGAAACACTCTGTCTGTAGAAAATGCAACTGGACATTCGTAGCGCTAACTGGGTAATAGTGGAAAAAAGAATATGTTCAAATATAAACTACACAGAAGCATTGTATGAAACTTCTTTCTGTTCTGTTCATTCAACTAACAGAGTTGAACCTTACTTTTGATTGGGCCTTTCTGAAACACTCTTTCTGTAGAAACTGCAATTGGACATTCTGAGCGCTAAGAGGCCTATATTGGGAAAAAGAATGTCTACAAATAAAAACTACACAGAAGAATTGTGTGAAACTTCTTTATGTTCTGTTTGTTCAACTAAAAGAGTTGAACCTTAGTTTTGATTGAGCCGTTCTGAAACACTCTTTCTGTAGAAAATGCAAGTGGAGATTCGGAGCGCTAAGAGGGTAATAGTGGAAAAAGGAATGTCTCCAAATATAAACTACACAGAATCATTCGGTGAAACTTCTTTCTGATCTGTGAATTCAGCTAACAGAGTTAAACCATACTTTTGATTGAGCAGATCTGAACACTCTTTCTGTAGAAAATGCAACTGGACATTTGGAGCGCTAAGAGAGTAGTAGTGGAAAAAGGAATATATTCAAATATAAACTACACAGAAGCATTCTGTGAAACTTCTTTCTGAACTGAGCATTCAGCTAACAGAGTTAAACCATACTTTTGATTGAGCAGTTTTGAAACACTCTGTCTGTAGAAAATGCAACTGGACATTCGTAGCGCTAATTGGGTAATAGTGGAAAAAAGAATATGTTCAAATATAAACTACACAGAAGCATTGTATGAAACTTCTTTCTGTTCTGTGCATTCAACTAACAGAGTTGAACCTTACATTTGATTGAGCCTTTCTGAAACACTCTTTCTGTAGAAACTGCAATTGGACATTCTGAGCGCTAAGAGGCCTCTATTGGGAAAAATAATATCTTCAAATAAAAACTACACAGAAGCATTGTGTGAAACTTATTTCTGATATGTTCATTAAGCTAACAGAGTTAAACCATACTTTTGATTGCGCAGTTCTGAACACTCTTTCTGTAGAAAATGCAAGTGGACATTCGGAGCGCTAAGAGGGTAATAGTGGAAAAAGGAATATATTCAAATATAAACTACACAGTAGCATTCTGTGAAAAATCTTTCTGTTCTGTGCATTCAACTAACAGAGTTGAACCTTACTTTTGATTGAGCTGTTCTGAAACACTGTTTCTGTAGAAACTGCAATTGGACATGCTAAGCGCTAAGAGGCCTACATTGGGAAAAAGAATATCTTCAAATAAAAACTACACAGATGCATTCTGTGAAACTTATTTCTGATCTGTAAATTCAGTTAACAGAGATAAAACATATTTTTGATTGAGCAGTTATGAAACACTCTTTTTGTAGAAAATGGAAGTGGAGATTCGGAGCGCTAAGAGGGTAATATTGGAAAAAGGAATGTCTTCAAATATAAACTACACAGAATCATTCGGTGAAACTTTTTTCTGATCTGTGCATTCAGCTAACAGAGTTAAACCATACTTTTGATTGAGCAGATCTGAACACTCTTTCTGTTGAAAATGCAACTGGACATTTGGAGCGCTAAGAGCGTAGTAGTGGAAAAAGTAATATATTCAAATATAAACTACACAGAAGCATTCTGTGAAACTTCTTTCTGATCTGAGCATACAGCTAACAGAGTTAAACCATACTTTTGATTGAGCAGTTTTGAAACACTCTGTCTGTAGAAAATGCAACTGGACATTCGTAGCGCTAAGTGGGTAATAGGGGAAAAGAGAATATGTTCAAATATAAACTACACAGAAGCATTGTATGAAACTTCTTTCTGTTCTGTGCATTCAACTAACAGAGTTGAACCTTACTTTTGATTGAGCCGTTCTGAAACACTCTTTCTGTAGAAACTGCAAATGGACATTCTGAGCGCTAAGAGGCCTATATTGGGAAAAAGAATGTCTACAAATAAAAACTACACAGAAGAATTGTGTGAAACTTGTTTCTGTTCTGTTTGTTCAACTAAAAGAGTTGAACCTTAGTTTTGATTGAGCCGTTCTGTAACAGTCTTTCTGTAGAAAATGCAAGTGGAGATTCAGAGCGCTAAGAGGGTAATAGTGGAAAAAGGAATGTCTCCAAATATAAACTACACAGAATCATTCTGTGAAACTTCTTTCTGATCTGTGCATTCAGCTAACAGAGTTAAACCATACTTTTGATTGAGCAGATCTGAACACTCTTTCTGTAGAAAATGCAACTGGACATTTGGAGCGCTAAGAGAGTAGTAGTGGAAAAAGGAATATATTCAAATATAAACTACACAGAAGCATTCTGTGAAACTTCTTTCTGATCTGAGCATTCAGCTTACAGAGTTAAACCATACTTTTGATTGAGCAGTTTTGAAACACTCTGTCTGTAGAAAATGCAACTGGACATTCGTAGCGCTAAGTGGGTAATAGTGGAAAAGAAAATATGTTCAAATATAAACTACACAGAAGCATTGTATGAAACTTCTTTCTGTTCTGTGCATTCAACTAACAGAGTTGAACCTTACTTTTGATTGAGCCTTTCTGAAACACTCTTTCTGTAGAAACTGCAATTGGACATTCTGAGCGCTAAGAGGCCTCTATTGGGAAAAATAATATCTTCAAATAAAAACTACACAGAAGCATTGTGTGAAACTTATTTCTGATATGTTCATTAAGCTAACAGAGTTAAACCATACTTTTGATTGCACAGTTCTGAACACTCTTTCTGTAGAAAATGCAAGTGGACATTCGGGGCGCTAAGAGGGTAATAGTGGAAAAAGGAATATATTCAAATATAAACTACACAGTAGCATTCTGTGAAAAATCTTTCTGTTCTGTGCATTCAACTAACAGAGTTGAACCTTACTTTTGATTGAGCCGTTCTGAAACACTGTTTCTGTAGAAACTGCAATTGGACATGCTAAGCGCTAAGAGGCCTACATTGGGAAAAAGAATATCTTCAAATAAAAACTACACAGATGCATTCTGTGAAACTTATTTCTGATCTGTAAATTCAGTTAACAGAGATAAAACATATTTTTGATTGAGCAGTTATGAAACACTCTTTTTGTAGAAAATGCAAGTGGAGATTCGGAGCGCTAAGAGGGTAATAGTGGAAAAAGGAATGTCTTCAAATATAAACTACACAGAATCATTCGGTGAAACTTCTTTCTGATCTGTGCATTCAGCTAACAGAGTTAAACCATACTTTTGATTGAGCAGATCTGAACACTCTTTCTGTTGAAAATGCAACTGGACATTTGGAGCGCTAAGAGCGTAGTAGTGGAAAAAGGAATATATTCAAATATAAACTACACAGAAGCATTCTGTGAAACTTCTTTCTGATCTGAGCATACAGCTAACAGAGTTAAACCATACTTTTGATTGAGCAGTTTTGAAACACTCTGTCTGTAGAAAATGCTACTGGACATTCGTAGCGCTAAGTGGGTAATAGGGGAAAAGAGAATATGTTCAAATATAAACTACACAGAAGCATTGTATGAAACTTCTTTCTGTTCTGTGCATTCAACTAACAGAGTTGAACCTTACTTTTGATTGAGCCGTTCTGAAACACTCTTTCTGTAGAAACTGCAATTGGACATTCTGAGCGCTAAGAGGCCTATATTGGGAAAAAGAATGTCTACAAATAAAAACTACACAGAATAATTTTGTGAAACTTCTTTCTGTTCTGTTTGTTCAACTAAAAGAGTTGAACCTTAGTTTTGATTGAGCCGTTCTGAAACACTCTTTCTGTAGAAAATGCAAGTGGAGATTCGGAGCGCTAAGAGGGTAATAGCGGAAAAAGGAATGTCTCCAAATATAAACTACACAGAATCATTCTGTGAAACTTCTTTCTGATCTGTGCATTCAGCTAACAGAGTTAAACCATACTTTTGATTGAGCAGATCTGAACACTCTTTCTGTAGAAAATGCAACTGGACATTTGGAGCGCTAAGAGAGTAGTAGTGGAAAAAGGAATATATTCAAATATAAACTACACAGAAGCATTCTGTGAAACTTCTTTCTGATCTGAGAATTCAGCTTACAGAGTTAAACCATACTTTTGATTGAGCAGTTTTGAAACACTCTGTCTGTAGAAAATGCAACTGGACATTCGTAGCGCTAAGTGGGTAATAGTGGAAAAAAGAATATGTTCAAATATAAACTACACAGAATCATTGTATGAAACTTCTTTCTGTTCTGTGCATTCAACTAACAGAGTTGAACCTTACTTTTGTTTGAGCCTTTCTGAAACACTCTTTCTGTAGAAACTGCAATTGGATATTCTGAGCGCTAAGAGGCCTCTATTGGGAAATATAATATCTTCAAATAAAAACTACACAGAAGCATTGTGTGAAACTTATTTCTGATATGTTCATTAAGCTAACAGAGTTAAACCATACTTTTGATTGCGCAGTTCTGAACACTCTTTCTGTAGAAAATGCAAGTGGACATTCGGAGCGCTAAGAGGGTAATAGTGGAAAAAGGAATATATTCAAATATAAACTACACAGTAGCATTCTGTGAAAAATCTTTCTGTTCTGTGCATTCAACTAACAGAGTTGAACCTTACTTTTGATTGAGCTGTTCTGAAACACTGTTTCTGTAGAAACTGCAATTGGACATGCTAAGCGCTAAGAGGCCTACATTGGGAAAAAGAATATCTTCAAATAAAAACTACACAGATGCATTCTGTGAAACTTATTTCTGATCTGTAAATTCAGTTAACAGAGATAAAACATATTTTTGATTGAGCAGTTATGAAACACTCTTTTTGTAGAAAATGCAAGTGGAGATTCGGAGCGCTAAGAGGGTAATAGTGGAAAAAGGAATGTCTTCAAATATAAACTACACAGAATCATTCGGTGAAACTTTTTTCTGATCTGTGCATTCAGCTAACAGAGTTAAACCATACTTTTGATTGAGCAGATCTGAACACTCTTTCTGTAGAAAATGCAACTGGACATTTGGAGCGCTAAGAGCGTAGTAGTGGAAAAAGTAATATATTCAAATATAAACTACACAGAAGCATTCTGTGAAACTTCTTTCTGATCTGAGCATACAGCTAACAGAGTTAAACCATACTTTTGATTGAGCAGTTTTGAAACACTCTGTCTGTAGAAAATGCAACTGGACATTCGTAGCGCTAAGTGGGTAATAGGGGAAAAGAGAATATGTTCAAATATAAACTACACAGAAGCATTGTATGAAACTTCTTTCTGTTCTGTGCATTCAACTAACAGAGTTGAACCTTACTTTTGATTGAGCCGTTCTGAAACACTCTTTCTGTAGAAACTGCAAATGGACATTCTGAGCGCTAAGAGGCCTATATTGGGAAAAAGAATGTCTACAAATAAAAACTACACAGAAGAATTGTGTGAAACTTGTTTCTGTTCTGTTTGTTCAACTAAAAGAGTTGAACCTTAGTTTTGATTGAGCCGTTCTGTAACAGTCTTTCTGTAGAAAATGCAAGTGGAGATTCAGAGCGCTAAGAGGGTAATAGTGGAAAAAGGAATGTCTCCAAATATAAACTACACAGAATCATTCTGTGAAACTTCTTTCTGATCTGTGCATTCAGCTAACAGAGTTAAACCATACTTTTGATTGAGCAGATCTGAACACTCTTTCTGTAGAAAATGCAACTGGACATTTGGAGCGCTAAGAGAGTAGTAGTGGAAAAAGGAATATATTCAAATATAAACTACACAGAAGCATTCTGTGAAACTTCTTTCTGATCTGAGCATTCAGCTTACAGAGTTAAACCATACTTTTGATTGAGCAGTTTTGAAACACTCTGTCTGTAGAAAATGCAACTGGACATTCGTAGCGCTAAGTGGGTAATAGTGGAAAAGAGAATATGTTCAAATATAAACTACACAGAAGCATTGTATGAAACTTCTTTCTGTTCTGTGCATTCAACTAACAGAGTTGAACCTTACTTTTGATTGAGCCTTTCTGAAACAATCTTTCTGTAGAAACTGCAATTGGACATTCTGAGCGCTAAGAGGCCTCTATTGGGAAAAATAATATCTTCAAATAAAAACTACACAGAAGCATTGTGTGAAACTTATTTCTGATATGTTCATTAAGCTAACAGAGTTAAACCATACTTTTGATTGCACAGTTCTGAACACTCTTTCTGTAGAAAATGCAAGTGGACATTCGGGGCGCTAAGAGGGTAATAGTGGAAAAAGGAATATATTCAAATATAAACTACACAGTAGCATTCTGTGAAAAATCTTTCTGTTCTGTGCATTCAACTAACAGAGTTGAACCTTACTTTTGATTGAGCCGTTCTGAAACACTGTTTCTGTAGAAACTGCAATTGGACATGCTAAGCGCTAAGAGGCCTACATTGGGAAAAAGAATATCTTCAAATAAAAACTACACAGATGCATTCTGTGAAACTTATTTCTGATCTGTAAATTCAGTTAACAGAGATAAAACATATTTTTGATTGAGCAGTTATGAAACACTCTTTTTGTAGAAAATGCAAGTGGAGATTCGGAGCGCTAAGAGGGTAATAGTGGAAAAAGGAATGTCTTCAAATATAAACTACACAGAATCATTCGGTGAAACTTCTTTCTGATCTGTGCATTCAGCTAACAGAGTTAAACCATACTTTTGATTGAGCAGATCTGAACACTGTTTCCGTTGAAAATGCAACTGGACATTTGGAGCGCTAAGAGCGTAGTAGTGGAAAAAGGAATATATTCAAATATAAACTACACAGAAGCATTCTGTGAAACTTCTTTCTGATCTGAGCATACAGCTAACAGAGTTAAACCATACTTTTGATTGAGCAGTTTTGAAACACTCTGTCTGTAGAAAATGCAACTGGACATTTGTAGCGCTAAGTGGGTAATAGGGGAAAAGAGAATATGTTCAAATATAAACTACACAGAAGCATTGTATGAAACTTCTTTCTGTTCTGTGCATTCAACTAACAGAGTTTAACCTTACTATTGATTGAGCCGTTCTGAAACACTCTTTCTGTAGAAACTGCAATTGGACATTCTGAGCGCTAAGAGGCCTATATTGGGAAAAAGAATGTCTACAAATAAAAACTACACAGAAGAATTGTGTGAAACTTCTTTCTGTTCTGTTTGTTCAACTAAAAGAGTTGAACCTTAGTTTTGATTGAGCCGTTCTGAAACACTCTTTCTGTAGAAAATGCAAGTGGAGTTTCGGAGCGCTAAGAGGGTAATAGTGGAAAAAGGAATGTCTCCAAATATAAACTACACAGAATCATTCTGTGAAACTTTTTTCTGAACTGTGCATTCAGCTAACAGAGTTAAACCATACTTTTGATTGAGCAGATCTGAACACTCTTTCTGTAGAAAATGCAACTGGACATTTGGAGCGCTAAGAGAGTAGTAGTGGAAAAAGGAATATATTCAAATATAAACTACACAGAAGCATTCTGTGAAACTTCTTTCTGATCTGAGCATTCAGCTAACAGAGTTAAACCATACTTTTGATTGAGCAGTTTTGAAACACTCTGTCTGTAGAAAATGCAACTGGACATTCGTAGCGCTAACTGGGTAATAGTGGAAAAAAGAATATGTTCAAATATAAACTACACAGAAGCATTGTATGAAACTTCTTTCTGTTCTGTTCATTCAACTAACAGAGTTGAACCTTACTTTTGATTGAGCCTTTCTGAAACACTCTTTCTGTAGAAACTGCAATTGGACATTCTGAGCGCTAAGAGGCCTATATTGGGAAAAAGAATGTCTACAAATAAAAACTACACAGAAGAATTGTGTGAAACTTCTTTATGTTCTGTTTGTTCAACTAAAAGAGTTGAACCTTAGTTTTGATTGAGCCGTTCTGAAACACTCTTTCTGTAGAAAATGCAAGTGGAGATTCGGAGCGCTAAGAGGGTAATAGTGGAAAAAGGAATGTCTCCAAATATAAACTACACAGAATCATTCTGTTAAACTTCTTTCTGATCTGTGCATTCAGCTAACAGAGTTAAACCATACTTTTGATTGAGCAGATCTGAACACTCTTTCTGTAGAAAATGCAACTGGACATTTGGAGCGCTAAGAGAGTAGTAGTGGAAAAAGGAATATATTCAAATATAAACTACACAGAAGCATTCTGTGAAACTTCTTTCTGAACTGAGCATTCAGCTAACAGAGTTAAACCATACTTTTGATTGAGCAGTTTTGAAACACTCTGTCTGTAGAGAATGCAACTGGACATTCGTAGCGCTAATTGGGTAATAGTGGAAAAAAGAATATGTTCAAATATAAACTACACAGAAGCATTGTATGAAACTTCTTTCTGTTCTGTGCATTCAACTAACAGAGTTGAACCTTACTTTTGATTGAGCCTTTCTGAAACACTCTTTCTGTAGAAACTGCAATTGGACATTCTGAGCGCTAAGAGGCCTCTATTGGGAAAAATAATATCTTCAAATAAAAACTACACAGAAGCATTGTGTGAAACTTATTTCTGATATGTTCATTAAGCTAACAGAGTTAAACCATACTTTTGATTGCGCAGTTCTGAACACTCTTTCTGTAGAAAATGCAAGTGGACATTCGGAGCGCTAAGAGGGTAATAGTGGAAAAAGGAATATATTCAAATATAAACTACATAGTAGCATTCTGTGAAAAATCTTTCTGTTCTGTGCATTCAACTAACAGAGTTGAACCTTACTTTTGATTGAGCCGTTCTGAAACACTGTTTCTGTAGAAACTGCAATTGGACATGCTAAGCGCTAAGAGGCCTACATTGGGAAAAAGAATATCTTCAAATAAAAACTACACAGATGCATTCTGTGAAACTTATTTCTGATCTGTAAATTCAGTTAACAGAGATAAAACATATTTTTGATTGAGCAGTTATGAAACACTCTTTTTGTAGAAAATGCAAGTGGAGATTCGGAGCGCTAAGAGGGTAATAGTGGAAAAAGGAATGTCTTCAAATATAAACTACACAGAATCATTCGGTGAAACTTTTTTCTGATCTGTGCATTCAGCTAACAGAGTTAAACCATACTTTTGATTGAGCAGATCTGAACACTCTTTCTGTTGAAAATGCAACTGGACATTTGGAGCGCTAAGAGCGTAGTAGTGGAAAAAGTAATATATTCAAATATAAACTACACAGAAGCATTCTGTGAAACTTCTTTCTGATCTGAGCATACAGCTAACAGAGTTAAACCATACTTTTGATTGAGCAGTTTTGAAACACTCTGTCTGTAGAAAATGCAACTGGACATTCGTAGCGCTAAGTGGGTAATAGGGGAAAAGAGAATATGTTCAAATATAAACTACACAGAAGCATTGTATGAAACTTCTTTCTGTTCTGTGCATTCAACTAACAGAGTTGAAACTTACTTTTGATTGAGCCGTTCTGAAACACTCTTTCTGTAGAAACTGCAAATGGACATTCTGAGCGCTAAGAGGCCTATATTGGGAAAAAGAATGTCTACAAATAAAAACTACACAGAAGAATTGTGTGAAACTTGTTTCTGTTCTGTTTGTTCAACTAAAAGAGTTGAACCTTAGTTTTGATTGAGCCGTTCTGTAACAGTCTTTCTGTAGAAAATGCAAGTGGAGATTCGGAGCGCTAAGAGGGTAATAGTGGAAAAAGGAATGTCTCCAAATATAAACTACACAGAATCATTCTGTGAAACTTCTTTCTGATCTGTGCATTCAGCTAACAGAGTTAAACCATACTTTTGATTGAGCAGATCTGAACACTCTTTCTGTAGAAAATGCAACTGGACATTTGGAGCGCTAAGAGAGTAGTAGTGGAAAAAGGAATATATTCAAATATAAACTACACAGAAGCATTCTGTGAAACTTCTTTCTGATCTGAGCATTCAGCTTACAGATTTAAACCATACTTTTGATTGAGCAGTTTTGAAACACTCTGTCTGTAGAAAATGCAACTGGACATTCGTAGCGCTAAGTGGGTAATAGTGGAAAAAAGAATATGTTCAAATATAAACTACACAGAAGCATTGTATGAAACTTCTTTCTGTTCTGTGCATTCAACTAACAGAGTTGAACCTTACTTTTGATTGAGCCTTTCTGAAACACTCTTTCTGTAGAAACTGCAATTGGACATTCTAAGCGCTAAGAGGCCTCTATTGTTAAAAATAATATCTTCAAATAAAAACTACACAGAAGCATTGTGTGAAACTTATTTCTGATATGTTCATTAAGCTAACAGAGTTAAACCATACATTTGATTGCACAGTTCTGAACACTCTTTCTGTAGAAAATGCAAGTGGACATTCGGGGCGCTAAGAGGGTAATAGGGGAAAAAGGAATATATTCAAATATAAACTACACAGTAGCATTCTGTGAAAAACCTTTCTGTTCTGTGCATTCAACTAACAGAGTTGAACCTTACTTTTGATTGAGCCGTTCTGAAACACTGTTTCTGTAGAAACTGCAATTGGACATGCTAAGCGCTAAGAGGCCTACATTGGGAAAAAGAATATCTTCAAACAAAAACTACACAGATGCATTCTGTGAAACTTATTTCTGATCTGTAAATTCAGTTAACAGAGATAAAACATATTTTTGATTGAGCAGTTATGAAACACTCTTTTTGTAGAAAATGCAAGTGGAGATTCGGAGCGCTAAGAGGGTAATAGTGGAAAAAGGAATGTCTTCAAATATAAAATACACAGAATCATTCGGTGAAACTTCTTTCTGATCTGTGCATTCAGCTAACAGAGTTAAACCATACTTTTGATTGAGCAGATCTGAACACTCTTTCTGTTGAAAATGCAACTGGACATTTGGAGCGCTAAGAGCGTAGTAGTGGAAAAAGGAATATATTCAAATATAAACTACACAGAAGCATTCTGTGAAACTTCTTTCTGATCTGAGCATACAGCTAACAGAGTTAAACCATACTTTTGATTGAGCAGTTTTGAAACACTCTGTCTGTAGAAAATGCAACTGGACATTCGTAGCGCTAAGTGGGTAATAGGGGAAAAGAGAATATGTTCAAATATAAACTACACAGAAGCATTGTATGAAACTTCTTTCTGTTCTGTGCATTCAACTAACAGAGTTGAACCTTACTTTTGATTGAGCCGTTCTGAAACACTCTTTCTGTAGAAACTGCAATTGGACATTCTGAGCGCTAAGAGGCCTATATTGGGAAAAAGAATGTCTACAAATAAAAACTACACAGAAGAATTGTGTGAAACTTCTTTCTGTTCTGTTTGTTCAACTAAAAGAGTTGAACCTTTGTTTTGATTGAGCCGTTCTGAAGCACTCTTTCTGTAGAAAATGCAAGTGGAGATTCGGAGCGCTAAGAGGGTAATAGTGGAAAAAGGAATGTCTCCAAATATAAACTACACAGAATCATTCTGTGAAACTTCTTTCTGATCTGTGCATTCAGCTAACAGAGTTAAACCATACTTTTGATTGAGCAGATCTGAACACTCTTTCTGTAGAAAATGCAACTGGACATTTGGAGCGCTAAGAGAGTAGTAGTGGAAAAAGGAATATATTCAAATATAAACTACACAGAAGCATTCTGTGAAACTTCTTTCTGATCTGAGCATTCAGCTAACAGAGTTAAACCATACTTTTGATTGAGCAGTTTTGAAACACTCTGTCTGTAGAAAATGCAACTGGACATTCGTAGCGCTAACTGGGAAATAGTGGAAAAAAGAATATGTTCAAATATAAACTACACAGAAGCATTGTATGAAACTTCTTTCTGTTCTGTTCATTCAACTAACAGAGTTGAACCTTACTTTTGATTGAGCCTTTCTGAAACACTCTTTCTGTAGAAACTGCAATTGGACATTCTGAGCGCTAAGAGGCCTATATTGGGAAAAAGAATGTCTACAAATAAAAACTACACAGAAGAATTGTGTGAAACTTCTTTATGTTCTGTTTGTTCAACTAAAAGAGTTGAACCTTAGTTTTGATTGAGCCGTTCTGAAACACTCTTTCTGTAGAAAATGCAAGTGGAGATTCGGAGCGCTAAGAGGGTAATAGTGGAAAAAGGAATGTCTCCAATTATAAACTACACAGAATCATTCTGTGAAACTTCTTTCTGATCTGTGCATTCAGCTAACAGTGTTAAACCATACTTTTGATTGAGCAGATCTGAACACTCTTTCTGTAGAAAATGCAACTGGACATTTGGAGCGCTAAGAGAGTAGTAGTGGAAAAAGGAATATATTCAAATATAAACTACACAGAAGCATTCTGTGAAACTTCTTTCTGAACTGAGCATTCAGCTAACAGAGTTAAACCATACTTTTGATTGAGCAGGTTTGAAACACTCTGTCTGTAGAAAATGCAACTGGACATTCGTAGCGCTAATTGGGTAATAGTGGAAAAAAGAATATGTTCAAATATAAACTACACAGAAGCATTGTATGAAACTTCTTTCTGTTCTGTGCATTCAACTAACAGAGTTGAACCTTACTTTTGATTGAGCCTTTCTGAAACACTCTTTCTGTAGAAACTGCAATTGGACATTCTGAGCGCTAAGAGGCCTCTATTGGGAAAAATAATATCTTCAAATAAAAACTACACAGAAGCATTGTGTGAAACTTATTTCTGATATGTTCATTAAGCTAACAGAGTTAAACCATACTTTTGATTGCACAGTTCTGAACACTCTTTCTGTAGAAAATGCAAGTGGACATTCGGGGCGCTAAGAGGGTAATAGTGGAAAAAGGAATATATTCAAATATAAACTACACAGTAGCATTCTGTGAAAAATCTTTCTGTTCTGTGCATTCAACTAACAGAGTTGAACCTTACTTTTGATTGAGCCGTTCTGAAACACTGTTTCTGTAGAAACTGCAATTGGACATGCTAAGCGCTAAGAGGCCTACATTGGGAAAAAGAATATCTTCAAATAAAAACTACACAGATGCATTCTGTGAAACTTATTTCTGATCTGTAAATTCAGTTAACAGAGATAAAACATATTTTTGATTGAGCAGTTATGAAACACTCTTTTTGTAGAAAATGCAAGTGGAGATTCGGAGCGCTAAGAGGGTAATAGTGGAAAAAGGAATGTCTTCAAATATAAAATACACAGAATCATTCGGTGAAACTTCTTTCTGATCTGTGCATTCAGCTAAGAGAGTTAAACCATACTTTTGATTGAGCAGATCTGAACACTCTTTCTGTTGAAAATGCAACTGGACATTTGGAGCGCTAAGAGCGTAGTAGTGGAAAAAGGAATATATTCAAATATAAACTACACAGAAGCATTCTGTGAAACTTCTTTCTGATCTGAGCATACAGCTAACAGAGTTAAACCATACTTTTGATTGAGCAGTTTTGAAACACTCTGTCTGTAGAAAATGCAACTGGACATTCGTAGCGCTAAGTGGGTAATAGGGGAAAAGATAATATGTTCAAATATAAACTACACAGAAGCATTGTATGAAACTTCTTTCTGTTCTGTGCATTCAACTAACAGAGTTGAACCTTACTTTTGATTGAGCCGTTCTGAAACACTCTTTCTGTAGAAACTGCAATTGGACATTCTGAGCGCTAAGAGGCCTATATTGGGAAAAAGAATGTCTACAAATAAAAACTACACAGAAGAATTGTGTGAAACTTCTTTCTGTTCTGTTTGTTCAACTAAAAGAGTTGAACCTTTGTTTTGATTGAGCCGTTCTGAAACACTCTTTCTGTAGAAAATGCAAGTGGAGATTCGGAGCGCTAAGAGGGTAATAGTGGAAAAAGGAATGTCTCCAAATATAAACTACACAGAATCATTCTGTGAAATTTCTTTCTGATCTGTGCATTCAGCTAACAGAGTTAAACCATACTTTTGATTGAGCAGATCTGAACACTCTTTCTGTAGAAAATGCAACTGGACATTTGTAGCGCTAAGAGAGTAGTAGTGGAAAAAGGAATATATACAAATATAAACTACACAGAAGCATTCTGTGAAACTTCTTTCTGATCTGAGCATTCAGCTAACAGAGTTAAACCATAATTTGATTGAGCAGTTTTGAAACACTCTGTCTGTAGAAAATGCAA
Organism: Symphalangus syndactylus; assembly: GCF_028878055.3. Taxonomy (NCBI): domain Eukaryota; kingdom Metazoa; phylum Chordata; class Mammalia; order Primates; family Hylobatidae; genus Symphalangus; species Symphalangus syndactylus. The sequence continues at coordinate 12,073,164 of NC_072447.2, read as the reverse complement.
CTGGACATTCGTAGCGCTAACTGGGTAATAGTGGAAAAAAGAATATGTTCAAATATAAACTACACAGAAGCATTGTATGAAACTTCTTTCTGTTCTGTTCATTCAACTAACAGAGTTGAACCTTACTTTTGATTTAGCCTTTCTGAAACACTCTTTATGTAGAAACTGCAATTGGACATTCTGAGCGCTAAGAGGCCTATATTGGGAAAAAGAATGTCTACAAATAAAAACTACACAGAAGAATTGTGTGAAACTTCTTTATGTTCTGTTTGTTCAACTAAAAGAGTTGAAACTTAGTTTTGATTGAGCCGTTCTGAAACACACTTTCTGTAGAAAATGCAAGTGGAGATTCGGAGCGCTAAGAGGGTAATAGTGGAAAAAGGAATGTCTCCAAATATAAACTACACAGAATCATTCTGTGAAACTTCTTTCTGATCTGTGCATTCAGCTAACAGATTTAAACCATACTTTTGATTGAGCAGATCTGAACACTCTTTCTGTAGAAAATGCAACTGGACATTTGGAGCGCTAAGAGAGTAGTAGTGGAAAAAGGAATATATTCAAATATAAACTACACAGAAGCATTCTGTGAAACTTCTTTCTGAACTGAGCATTCAGCTAACAGAGTTAAACCATACTTTTGATTGAGCAGTTTTGAAACACTCTGTCTGTAGAAAATGCAACTGGACATACGTAGCGCTAATTGGGTAATAGTGGAAAAAAGAATATGTTCAAATATAAACTACACAGAAGCATTGTATGAAACTTCTTTCTGTTCTGTGCATTCAACTAACAGAGTTGAACCTTACTTTTGATTGAGCCTTTCTGAAACACTCTTTCTGTAGAAACTGCAATTGGACATTCTGAGCGCTATGAGGCCTCTATTGGGAAAAATAATATCTTCAAATTAAAACTACACAGAAGCATTGTGTGAAACTTATTTCTGATATGTTCATTAAGCTAACAGAGTTAAACCATGCTTTTGATTGCGCAGTTCTGAACACTCTTTCTGTAGAAAATGCAAGTGGACATTCGGAGCGCTAAGAGGGTAATAGTGGAAAAAGGAATATATTCAAATATAAACTACACAGTAGCATTCTGTGAAAAATCTTTCTGTTCTGTGCATTCAACTAACAGAGTTTAACCTTACTTTTGATTGAGCCGTTCTGAAACACTCTTTCTGTAGAAACTGCAATTGGACATGCTAAGCGCTAAGAGGCCTACATTGGGAAAAAGAATATCTTCAAATAAAAACTACACAGATGCATTCTGTGAAACTTATTTCTGATCTGTAAATTCAGTTAACAGAGATAAAACATATTTTTGATTGAGCAGTTATGAAACACTCTTTTTGTAGAAAATGCAAGTGGAGATTCGGAGCGCTAAGAGGGTAATAGTGGAAAAAGGAATGTCTTCAAATATAAACTACACAGAATCATTCGGTGAAACTTCTTTCTGATCTGTGCATTCAGCTAACAGAGTTAAACCATACTTTTGATTGAGCAGATCTGAACACTCTTTCTGTTGAAAATGCAACTGGACATTTGGAGCGCTAAGAGCGTAGTAGTGGAAAAAGGAATATATTCAAATATAAACTACACAGAAGCATTCTGTGAAACTTCTTTCTGATCTGAGCATACAGCTAACAGAGTTAAACCATACTTTTGATTGAGCAGTTTTGAAACACTCTGTCTGTAGAAAATGCAACTGGACATTCGTAGCGCTAAGTGGGTAATAGGGGAAAAGAGAATATGTTCAAATATAAACTACACAGAAGCATTGTATGAAACTTCTTTCTGTTCTGTGCATTCAACTAACAGAGTTGAACCTTACTTTTGATTGAGCCGTTCTGAAACACTCTTTCTGTAGAAACTGCAAATGGACATTCTGAGCGCTAAGAGGCCTATATTGGGAAAAAGAATGTCTACAAATAAAAACTACACAGAAGAATTTTGTGAAACTTGTTTCTGTTCTGTTTGTTCAACTAAAAGAGTTGAACCTTAGTTTTGATTGAGCCGTTCTGTAACAGTCTTTCTGTAGAAAATGCAAGTGGAGATTCGGAGCGCTAAGAGGTTAATAGTGGAAAAAGGAATGTCTCCAAATATAAACTACACAGAATCATTCTGTGAAACTTCTTTCTGATCTGTGCATTCAGCTAACAGATTTAAACCATACTTTTGATTGAGCAGATCTGAACACTCTTTCTGTAGAAAATGCAACTGGACATTTGGAGCGCTAAGAGAGTAGTAGTGGAAAAAGGAATATATTCAAATATAAACTACACAGAAGCATTCTGTGAAACTTCTTTCTGATCTGAGCATTCAGCTTACAGAGTTAAACCATACTTTTGATTGAGCAGTTTTGAAACACTCTGTCTGTAGAAAATGCAACTGGACATTCGTAGCGCTAAGTGGGTAATAGTGGAAAAAAGAATATATTCAAATATAAACTACACAGAAGCATTGTATGAAACTTCTTTCTGTTCTGTGCATTCAACTAACAGAGTTGAACCTTACTTTTGATTGAGCCTTTCTGAAACACTCTTTCTGTAGAAACTGCAATTGGACATTCTGAGCGCTAAGAGGCCTCTATTGGGAAAAATAATATCTTCAAATAAAAACTACACAGAAGCATTGTGTGAAACTTATTTCTGATATGTTCATTAAGCTAACAGAGTTAAACCATACTTTTGATTGCACAGTTCTGAACACTCTTTCTGTAGAAAATGCAAGTGGACATTCGGGGCGCTAAGAGGGTAATAGTGGAAAAAGGAATATATTCAAATATAAACTACACAGTAGCATTCTGTGAAACTACTTTCTGTTCTGTGCATTCAACTAACAGAGTTGAACCTTACTTTTGATTGAGCCGTTCTGAAACACTGTTTCTGTAGAAACTGCAATTGGACATGCTAAGCGCTAAGAGGCCTACATTGGGAAAAAGAATATCTTCAAATAAAAACTACACAGATGCATTCTGTGAAACTTATTTCTGATCTGTAAATTCAGTTAACAGAGATAAAACATATTTTTGATTGAGCAGTTATGAAACACTCTTTTTGTAGAAAATGCAAGTGGAGATTCGGAGCGCTAAGAGGGTAATAGTGGAAAAAGGAATGTCTTCAAATATAAACTACACAGAATCATTCGGTGAAACTTCTTTCTGATCTGTGCATTCAGCTAACAGAGTTAAACCATACTTTTGATTGAGCAGATATGAACACTCTTTCTGTTGAAAATGCAACTGGACATTTGGAGCGCTAAGAGCGTAGTAGTGGAAAAAGGAATATATTCAAATATAAACTACACAGAAGCATTCTGTGAAACTTCTTTCTGATCTGAGCATACAGCTAACAGAGTTAAACCATACTTTTGATTGAGCAGTTTTGAAACACTCTGTCTGTAGAAAATGCAACTGGACATTCGTAGCGCTAAGTGGGTAATAGGGGAAAAGAGAATATGTTCAAATATAAACTACACAGAAGCATTGTATGAAACTTCTTTCTGTTCTGTGCATTCAACTAACAGAGTTGAACCTTACTTTTGATTGAGCCTTTCTGAAACACTCTTTCTGTAGAAACTGCAATTGGACATTCTGAGCGCTAAGAGGCCTCTATTGGGAAAAATAATATCTTCAAATAAAAACTACACAGAAGCATTGTGTGAAACTTATTTCTGATATGTTCATTAAGCTAACAGAGTTAAACCATACTTTTGATTGCACAGTTCTGAACACTCTTTCTGTAGAAAATGCAAGTGGACATTCGGGGCGCTAAGAGGGTAATAGTGGAAAAAGGAATATATTCAAATATAAACTACACAGTAGCATTCTGTGAAAAATCTTTCTGTTCTGTGCATTCAACTAACAGAGTTGAACCTTACTTTTGATTGAGCCGTTCTGAAACACTGTTTCTGTAGAAACTGCAATTGGACATGCTAAGCGCTAAGAGGCCTACATTGGGAAAAAGAATATCTTCAAATAAAAACTACACAGATGCATTCTGTGAAACTTATTTCTGATCTGTAAATTCAGTTAACAGAGATAAAATATATTTTTGATTGAGCAGTTATGAAACACTCTTTTTGTAGAAAATGCAAGTGGAGATTCGGAGCGCTAAGAGGGTAATAGTGGAAAAAGGAATGTCTTCAAATATAAACTACACAGAATCATTCGGTGAAACTTCTTTCTGATCTGTGCATTCAGCTAACAGAGTTAAACCATACTTTTGATTGAGCAGATCTGAACACTCTTTCTGTTGAAAATGCAACTGGACATTTGGAGCGCTAAGTGGGTAATAGGGGAAAAGAGAATATGTTCAAATATAAACTACACAGAAGCATTGTATGAAACTTCTTTCTGTTCTGTGCATTCAACTAACAGAGTTGAACCTTACTTTTGATTGAGCCGTTCTGAAACACTCTTTCTGTAGAAACTGCAAATGGACATTCTGAGCGCTAAGAGGCCTATATTGGGAAAAAGAATGTCTACAAATAAAAACTACACAGAAGAATTGTGTGAAACTTGTTTCTGTTCTGTTTGTTCAACTAAAATAGTTGAACCTTAGTTTTGATTGAGCCGTTCTGTAACAGTCTTTCTGTAGAAAATGCAAGTGGAGATTCGGAGCGCTAAGTGGGTAATAGTGGAAAAAGGAATGTCTCCAAATATAAACTACACAGAATCATTCTGTGAAACTTCTTTCTGATCTGTGCATTCAGCTAACAGAGTTAAACCATACTTTTGATTGAGCAGATCTGAACACTCTTTCTGTAGAAAATGCAACTGGACAATTGGAGCGCTAAGAGAGTAGTAGTGGAAAAAGGAATATATTCAAATATAAACTACACAGAAGCATTCTGTGAAACTTCTTTCTGATCTGAGCATTCAGCTTACAGAGTTAAACCATACTTTTGATTGAGCAGTTTTGAAACACTCTGTCTGTAGAAAATGCAACTGGACATTCGTAGCGCTAAGTGGGTAATAGTGGAAAAAAGAATATGTTCAAATATAAACTACACAGAAGCATTGTATGAAACTTCTTTCTGTTCTGTGCATTCAACTAACAGAGTTGAACCTTACTTTTGATTGAGCCTTTCTGAAACACTCTTTCTGTAGAAACTGCAATTGGACATTCTGAGCGCTAAGAGGCCTCTATTGGGAAAAATAATATCTTCAAATAAAAACTACACAGAAGCATTGTGTGAAACTTATTTCTGATATGTTCATTAAGCTAACAGAGTTAAACCATACTTTTGATTGCACAGTTCTGAACACTCTTTCTGTAGAAAATGCAAGTGGACATTCGGGGCGCTAAGAGGGTAATAGTGGAAAAAGGAATATATTCAAATATAAACTACACAGTAGCATTCTGTGAAAAATCTTTCTGTTCTGTGCATTCAACTAACAGAGTTGAACCTTAATTTTGATTGAGCCGTTCTGAAACACTGTTTCTGTAGAAACTGCAATTGGACATGCTAAGCGCTAAGAGGCCTACATTGGGAAAAAGAATATCTTCAAATAAAAACTACACAGATGCATTCTGTGAAACTTATTTCTGATCTGTAAATTCAGTTAACAGAGATAAAACATATTTTTGATTGAGCAGTTATGAAACACTCTTTTTGTAGAAAATGCAAGTGGAGATTCGGAGCGCTAAGAGGGTAATAGTGGAAAAAGGAATGTCTTCAAATATAAACTACACATAATCATTCGGTGAAACTCCTTTCTGATCTGTGCATTCAGCTAACAGAGTTAAACCATACTTTTGATTGAGCAGATCTGAACACTCTTTCTGTTGAAAATGCAACTGGACATTTGGAGCGCTAAGAGCGTAGTAGTGGAAAAAGGAATATATTCAAATATAAACTACACAGAAGCATTCTGTGAAACTTCTTTCTGATCTGAGCATACAGCTAACAGAGTTAAACCATACTTTTGATTGAGCAGTTTTGAAACACTCTGTCTGTAGAAAATGCAACTGGACATTCGTAGCGCTAAGTGGGTAATAGGGGAAAAGAGAATATGTTCAAATATAAACTACACAGAAGCATTGTATGAAACTTCTTTCTGTTCTGTGCATTCAACTAACAGAGTTGAACCTTACTTTTGATTGAGCCGTTCTGAAACACTCTTTCTGTAGAAACTGCAATTGGACATTCTGAGCGCTAAGAGGCCTATATTGGGAAAAAGAATGTCTACAAATAAAAACTACACAGAAGAATTGTGTGAAACTTCTTTCTGTTCTGTTTGTTCAACTAAAGGAGTTGAACCTTAGTTTTGATTGAGCCGTTCTGAAACACTCTTTATGTAGAAAATGCAAGTGGAGATTCGGAGCGCTAAGAGGGTAATAGTGGAAAAAGGAATGTCTCCAAATATAAACTACACAGAATCATTCTGTGAAACTTCTTTCTGATCTGTGCATTCAGCTAACAGACTTAAACCATACTTTTGATTGAGCAGATCTGAACACTCTTTCTGTAGAAAATGCAACTGGACATTTGGAGCGCTAAGAGAGTATTAGTGGAAAAAGGAATATATTCAAATATAAACTACACAGAAGCATTCTGTGAAACTTCTTTCTGATCTGAGCATTCAGCTTACAGAGTTAAACCATACTTTTGATTGAGCAGTTTTGAAACACTCTGTCTGTAGAAAATGCAACTGGACATTCGTAGCGCTAAGTGGGTAATAGTGGAAAAAAGAATATGTTCAAATATAAACTACACAGAAGCATTGTATGAAACTTCTTTCTGTTCTGTGCATTCAACTAACAGAGTTGAACCTTACTTTTGATTGAGCCTTTCTGAAACACTCTTTCTGTAGAAAATGCAATTGGACATTCTGAGCGCTAAGAGGCCTCTATTGGGAAAAATAATATCTTCAAATAAAAACTACACAGAAGCATTGTGTGAAACTTATTTCTGATATGTTCATTAAGCTAACAGAGTTAAACCATACTTTTGATTGCGCAGTTCTCAACACTCTTTCTGTAGAAAATGCAAGTGGACATTGGGAGCGCTAAGAGGGTAATAGTGGAAAAAGGAATATATTCAAATATAAACTACACAGTAGCATTCTGTGAAAATTCTTTCTGTTCTGTGCATTCAACTAACAGAGTTGAACCATACTTTTGATTGAGCAGATCTGAACACTCTTTCTGTAGAAAATGCAACTGGACATTTGGAGCGCTAAGAGCGTAGTAGTGGAAAAAGGAATATATTCAAATATAAACTACACAGAAGCATTCTGTGAAACTTCTTTCTGATCTGAGCATTCAGCTAACAGAGTTAAACCATACTTTTGATTGAGCAGTTTTGAAACACTCTGTCTGTAGAAAATGCAACTGGACATTCGTAGCGCTAAGTGGGTAATAGTGGAAAAAAGAGTATGTTCAGATATAAACTACACAGAAGCATTGTATGAAACTTCTTTGTGTTCTGTGCATTCAAATAACAGAGTTGAACCTTACTTTTGATTGAGCCTTTCTGAAACACTCTTTCTGTAGAAACTGCAATTGGACATTCTGAGCGCTAAGAGGCCTGTAATGGGAAAAATAATATCTTCAAATAAAAACTACACAGAAGCATTGTGTGAAACTTATTTCTGATATGTTCATTAAGCTAACAGAGTTAAACCATACTTTTGATTGCGCAGTTCTGAACACTCTTTCTGTAGAAAATGCAAGTGGACATTCGGAGCGCTAAGAGGGTAATAGTGGAAAAAGGAATATATTCAAATATAAACTACACAGTAGCATTCTGTGAAAATTCTTTCTGTTCTGTGCATTCAACTAACAGAGTTGAACCTTAATTTTGATTGAGCCGTTCTGAAACACTCTTTCTGTAGAAACTGCAATTGGACATGCTAAGCGCTAAGAGGCCTACATTGGGAAAAAGAATATCTTCAAATAAAAACTACACAGATGCATTCTGTTAAACTTATTTCTGATCTGTAAATTCAGTTAACAGAGATAAAACATATTTTTGATTGAGCAGTTATGAAACACTCTTTTTGTAGAAAATGCAAGTGGAGATTTGGAGCGCTAAGAGTGTAATAGTGGAAAAAGGAATGTCTTCAAATATAAACTACACAGAATCATTCGGTGAAACTTCTTTCTGATCTGTGCATTCAGCTAACAGAGTTAAACCATACTTTTGATTGAGCAGATCTGAACACTCTTTCTGTAGAAAATGCAACTGGACATTTGGAGCGCTAAGAGCGTAGTAGTGGAAAAAGGAATATATTCAAATATAAACTACACAGAAGCATTCTGTGAAACTTCTTTCTGATCTGAGCATTCAGCTAACAGAGTTAAACCATACTTTTGATTGAGCAGTTTTGAAACACTCTGTCTGTAGAAAATGCAACTGGACATTCGTAGGGCTAAGTGGGTAATAGTGGAAAAAAGAATATGTTCAAATATAAACTACACAGAAGCATTGTATGAAACTTCTTTCTGTTCTGTGCATTCAACTAACAGAGTTGAACCTTACTTTTGATTGAGCCGTTCGGAAACACTCTTTCTGTAGAAACTGCAATTGGACATTCTGAGCGCTAAGAGGCCTATATTGGGAAAAAGAATGTCTACAAATAAAAACTACACAGAAGAATTGTGTGAAACTTCTTTCTGTTCTGTTTGTTCAACTAAAAGAGTTGAACCTTAGTTTTGATTGAGCCGTTCTGAAACACTTTTTCTGTAGAAAATGCAAGTGGAGATTCGGAGCGCTAAGAGGGTAATAGTGGAAAAAGGAATGTCTCCAAATATAAACTACACAGAATCATTCTGTGAAACTTATTTCTGATCTGTGCATTCAGCTAACAGAGTTAAACCATACTTTTGTTTGAGCAGATCTGAACACTCTTTCTGTAGAAAATGCAACTGGACATTTGGAGCGCTAAGAGAGTAGTAGTGGAAAAAGGAATATATTCAAATATAAACTACACAGAAGCATTCTGTGAAACTTCTTTCTGATCTGAGCATTCAGCTAACAGAGTTAAACCATACTTTTGATTGAGCAGTTTTGAAACACTCTGTCTGTAGAAAATGCAACTGGACATTCGTAGCGCTAAGTGGGTAATAGTGGAAAAAAGAGTATGTTCAGATATAAACTACACAGAAGCATTGTATGAAACTTCTTTGTGTTCTGTGCATTCAAATAACAGAGTTGAACCTTACTTTTGATTGAGCCTTTCTGAAACACTCTTTCTGTAGAAACTGCAATTGGACATTCTGAGCGCTAAGAGGCCTGTAATGGGAAAAATAATATCTTCAAATAAAAACTACACAGAAGCATTGTGTGAAACTTATTTCTGATATGTTCATTAAGCTAACAGAGTTAAACCATACTTTTGATTGCGCAGTTCTGAACACTCTTTCTGTAGAAAATGCAAGAGGACATTCGGAGCGCTAAGAGGGTAACAGTGGAAAAAGGAATATATTCAAATATAAACTACACAGTAGCATTCTGTGAAAATTCTTTCTGTTCTGTGCATTCAACTAACAGAGTTGAACCTTACTTTTGATTGAGCCGTTCTGAAACACTCTTTCTGTAGAAACTGCAATTGGACATGCTAAGCGCTAAGAGGCCTACATTGGGAAAAAGAATATCTTCAAATAAAAACTACACAGATGCATTCTGTGAAACTTATTTCTGATCTGTAAATTCAGTTAACAGAGATAAAACATATTTTTGATTGAGCAGTTATGAAACACTCTTTTTGTAGAAAATGCAAGTGGAGATTTGGAGCGCTAAGAGTGTAATAGTGGAAAAATGAATGTCTTCAAATATAAACTACACAGAATCATTCGGTGAAACTTCTTTCTGATCTGTGCATTCAGCTAACAGAGTTAAACCATACTTTTGATTGAGCAGATCTGAACACTCTTTCTGTAGAAAATGCAACTGGACATTTGGAGCGCTAAGAGCGTAGTAGTGGAAAAAGGAATATATTCAAATATAAACTACACAGAAGCATTCTGTGAAACTTCTTTCTGATCTGAGCATTCAGCTAACAGAGTTAAACCATACTTTTGATTGAGCAGTTTTGAAACACTCTGTCTGTAGAAAATGCAACTGGACATTCGTAGCGCTAAGTGGGTAATAGTGGAAAAAAGAATATGTTCAAATATAAACTACACAGAAGCATTGTATGAAATTTCTTTCTGTTCTGTGCATTCAACTAACAGAGTTGAACCTTACTTTTGATTGAGCCGTTCTGAAACACTCTTTCTGTAGAAACAGCAATTGGACATTCTGAGCGCTAAGAGGCCTATAGTGGGAAAAAGAATGTCTACAAATAAAAACTAGACAGAAGAATTGTGTGAAACTTCTTTCTGTTCTGTTTGTTCAACTAAAAGAGTTGAACCTTAGTTTTGATTGAGCCGTTCTGAAACACTCTTTCTGTAGAAAATGCAAGTGGAGATTCGGAGCGCTAAGTGGGTAATAGTGGAAAAAGGAATCTCTTCAAATATAAACTACACAGAATCATTCGGTGAAACTTCTTTCTGATCTGTGCATTCAGCTAACAGAGTTAAACCATACTTTTGATTGAGCAGTTTTGAAACACTCTGTCTGTAGAAAATGCAACTGGACATTCGTAGCGCTAAGTGGGTAATAGTGGAAAAAAGAATATGTTCAAATATAAACTACACAGAAGCATTGTATGAAACTTGTTTCTGTTCTGTGCATTCAACTAACAGAGTTGAACCTTACTTTTGTTTGAGCCTTTCTGAAACACTCTTTCTGTAGAAACTTCAATTGGACATTCTGAGCGCTAAGAGGCCTCTATTGGGAAAAATAATATCTTCAAATAAAAACTACACAGAAGCATTGTGTGAAACTTATTTCTGATATGTTCATTAAGCTAACAGAGTTAAACCATACTTTTGATTGCGCAGTTCTGAACACTCTTTCTGTAGAAAATGCAAGTGGACATTCGGAGCGCTAAGAGGGTAATAGTGGAAAAAGGAATATATTCAAATATAAACTACACAGTAGCATTCTGTGAAAATTCTTTCTGTTCTGTGCATTCAACTAACAGAGTTGAACCTTACTTTTGATTGAGCCGTTCTGAAACACTCTTTCTGTAGAAACTGCAATTGGACATGCTAAGCGCTAAGAGGCCTACATTGGGAAAAAGAATATCTTCAAATAAAAACTACACAGATGCATTCTGTTAAACTTATTTCTGATCTGTAAATTCAGTTAACAGAGATAAAACATATTTTTGATTGAGCAGTTATGAAACACTCTTTTTGTAGAAAATGCAAGTGGAGATTTGGAGCGCTAAGAGTGTAATAGTGGAAAAAGGAATGTCTTCAAATATAAACTACACAGAATCATTCGGTGAAACTTCTTTCTGATCTGTGCATTCAGCTAACAGAGTTAAACCATACTTTTGATTGAGCAGATCTGAACACTCTTTCTGTAGAAAATGCAACTGGACATTTGGAGCGCTAAGAGCGTAGTAGTGGAAAAAGGAATATATTCAAATATAAACTACACAGAAGCATTCTGTGAAACTTCTTTCTGATCTGAGCATTCAGCTAACAGAGTTAAACCATACTTTTGATTGAGCAGTTTTGAAACACTCTGTCTGTAGAAAATGCAACTGGACATTCGTAGCGCTAAGTGGGTAATAGTGGAAAAAAGAATATGTTCAAATATAAACAACACAGAAGCATTGTATGAAACTTCTTTCTGTTCTGTGCATTCAACTAACAGAGTTGAACCTTACTTTTGATTGAGCCGTTCGGAAACACTCTTTCTGTAGAAACTGCAATTGGACATTCTGAGCGCTAAGAGGCCTATATTGGGAAAAAGAATGTCTACAAATAAAAACTACACAGAAGAATTGTGTGAAACTTCTTTCTGTTCTGTTTGTTCAACTAAAAGAGTTGAACCTTAGTTTTGATTGAGCCGTTCTGAAACACTTTTTCTGTAGAAAATGCAAGTGGAGATTCGGAGCGCTAAGAGGGTAATAGTGGAAAAAGGAATGTCTCCAAATATAAACTACACAGAATCATTCTGTGAAACTTATTTCTGATCTGTGCATTCAGCTAACAGAGTTAAACCATACTTTTGTTTGAGCAGATCTGAACACTCTTTCTGTAGAAAATGCAACTGGACATTTGGAGCGCTAAGAGAGTAGTAGTGGAAAAAGGAATATATTCAAATATAAACTACACAGAAGCATTCTGTGAAACTTCTTTCTGATCTGAGCATTCAGCTAACAGAGTTAAACCATACTTTTGATTGAGCAGTTTTGAAACACTCTGTCTGTAGAAAATGCAACTGGACATTCGTAGCGCTAAGTGGGTAATAGTGGAAAAAAGAGTATGTTCAGATATAAACTACACAGAAGCATTGTATGAAACTTCTTTGTGTTCTGTGCATTCAAATAACAGAGTTGAACCTTACTTTTGATTGAGCCTTTCTGAAACACTCTTTCTGTAGAAACTGCAATTGGACATTCTGAGCGCTAAGAGGCCTGTAATGGGAAAAATAATATCTTCAAATAAAAACTACACAGAAGCATTGTGTGAAACTTATTTCTGATATGTTCATTAAGCTAACAGAGTTAAACCATACTTTTGATTGCGCAGTTCTGAACACTCTTTCTGTAGAAAATGCAAGAGGACATTCGGAGCGCTAAGAGAGTAACAGTGGAAAAAGGAATATATTCAAATATAAACTACACAGTAGCATTCTGTGAAAATTCTTTCTGTTCTGTGCATTCAACTAACAGAGTTGAACCTTACTTTTGATTGAGCCGTTCTGAAACACTCTTTCTGTAGAAACTGCAATTGGACATGCTAAGCGCTAAGAGGCCTACATTGGGAAAAAGAATATCTTCAAATAAAAACTACACAGATGCATTCTGTGAAACTTATTTCTGATCTGTAAATTCAGTTAACAGAGATAAAACATATTTTTGATTGAGCAGTTATGAAACACTCTTTTTGTAGAAAATGCAAGTGGAGATTTGGAGCGCTAAGAGTGTAATAGTGGAAAAATGAATGTCTTCAAATATAAACTACACAGAATCATTCGGTGAAACTTCTTTCTGATCTGTGCATTCAGCTAACAGAGTTAAACCATACTTTTGATTGAGCAGATCTGAACACTCTTTCTGTAGAAAATGCAACTGGACATTTGGAGCGCTAAGAGCGTAGTAGTGGAAAAAGGAATATATTCAAATATAAACTACACAGAAGCATTCTGTGAAACTTCTTTCTGATCTGAGCATTCAGCTAACAGAGTTAAACCATACTTTTGATTGAGCAGTTTTGAAACACTCTGTCTGTAGAAAATGCAACTGGACATTCGTAGCGCTAAGTGGGTAATAGTGGAAAAAAGAATATGTTCAAATATAAACTACACAGAAGCATTGTATGAAATTTCTTTCTGTTCTGTGCATTCAACTAACAGAGTTGAACCTTACTTTTGATTGAGCCGTTCTGAAACACTCTTTCTGTAGAAACAGCAATTGGACATTCTGAGCGCTAAGAGGCCTATAGTGGGAAAAAGAATGTCTACAAATAAAAACTAGACAGAAGAATTGTGTGAAACTTCTTTCTGTTCTGTTTGTTCAACTAAAAGAGTTGAACCTTAGTTTTGATTGAGCCGTTCTGAAACACTCTTTCTGTAGAAAATGCAAGTGGAGATTCGGAGCGCTAAGTGGGTAATAGTGGAAAAAGGAATCTCTTCAAATATAAACTACACAGAATCATTCGGTGAAACTTCTTTCTGATCTGTGCATTCAGCTAACAGAGTTAAACCATACTTTTGATTGAGCAGTTTTGAAACACTCTGTCTGTAGAAAATGCAACTGGACATTCGTAGCGCTAAGTGGGTAATAGTGGAAAAAAGAATATGTTCAAATATAAACTACACAGAAGCATTGTATGAAACTTGTTTCTGTTCTGTGCATTCAACTAACAGAGTTGAACCTTACTTTTGTTTGAGCCTTTCTGAAACACTCTTTCTGTAGAAACTTCAATTGGACATTCTGAGCGCTAAGAGGCCTCTATTGGGAAAAATAATATCTTCAAATAAAAACTACACAGAAGCATTGTGTGAAACTTATTTCTGATATGTTCATTAAGCTAACAGAGTTAAACCATACTTTTGATTGCGCAGTTCTGAACACTCTTTCTGTAGAAAATGCAAGTGGACATTCGGAGCGCTAAGAGGGTAATAGTGGAAAAAGGAATATATTCAAATATAAACTACACAGTAGCATTCTGTGAAAATTCTTTCTGTTCTGTGCATTCAACTAACAGAGTTGAACCTTACTTTTGATTGAGCCGTTCTGAAACACTCTTTCTGTAGAAACTGCAATTGGACATGCTAAGCGCTAAGAGGCCTACATTGGGAAAAAGAATATCTTCAAATAAAAACTACACAGATGCATTCTGTGAAACTTATTTCTGATCTGTAAATTCAGTTAACAGAGATAAAACATATTTTTGATTGAGCAGTTATGAAACACTCTTTTTGTAGAAAATGCAATTGGAGATTCGGAGCGCTAAGAGGGTAATAGTGGAAAAAGAAATGTCTTAAAATATAAACTACACAGAATCATTCGGTGAAACTTCTTTCTGATCTGTGCATTCAGCTAACAGAGTTAAACCATACTTTTGATTGAGCAGATCTGAACACTCTTTCTGTAGAAAATGCAACTGGACATTTGGAGCGCTAAGAGCGTAGTAGTGGAAAAAGGAATATATTCAAATATAAACTACACAGAAGCATTCTGTGAATCTTCTTTCTGATCTGAGCATTCAGCTAACAGAGTTAAACCATAATTTTGTTTGAGCAGTTTTGAAACACTCTGTCTGTAGAAAATGCAACTGGACATTCGTAGCGCTAAGTGGGTAATAGTGGAAAAAAGAATATGTTCAAATATAAACTACACAGAAGCATTGTATGAAACTTCTTTCTGTTCTGTGCATTCAACTAACAGAGTTGAAACTTACTTTTGATTGAGCCTTTCTGAAACACGCTTTCTGTAGAAACTGCAATTGGACATTCTGAGGGCTAAGAGGCCTCTATTGGGAAAAATAATATCTTCAAATAAAAACTACACAGAAGCATTGTCTGAAACTTATTTCTGATATGTTCTTTAAGCTAACAGAGTTAAACCATTCTTTTGATTGCGCAGTTCTGAACACTCTTTCTGTAGAAAATGCAAGTGGACCTTCGGAGCGATAAGAGGGTAATAGTGGAAAAAGGAATATATTCAAATATAAACTACACAGTAGCATTCTGTGAAAATACTTTCTATTCTGTGCATTCAACTAACAGAGTTGAACCTTACTTTTGATTGAGCCGTTCTGAAACACTCTTTCTGTAGAAACTGCAATTGGACATGCTAAGCGCTAAGAGGCCTACATTGGGAAAAAGAATATCTTCAAATAAAAACTACACAGATGCATTCTGTGAAACTTATTTCTGATCTGTAAATTCAGTTAACAGAGATAAAACATATTTTTGATTGAGCAGTTATGAAACACTCTTTTTGTAGAAAATGCAAGTGGAGATTCGGAGCGCTAAGAGGGTAATAGTGGAAAAAGGAATGTCTTCAAGTATAAACTACACAGAATCATTCGGTGAAACTTCTTTCTGATCTGTGCATTCAGCTAACAGAGTTAAACCATACTTTTGATTGAGCAGATCTGATCACTCTTTCTGTACAAAATGCAACTGGACATTTGGAGCGCTAAGAGCGTAGTAGTGGAAAAAGGAATATATTGAAATATAAACTACACAGAAGCATTCTGTGAAACTTCTTTCTGATCTGAGCATTCAGCTAACAGAGTTAAACCATACTTTTGATTGAGCAGTTTTGGAACACTCTGTCTGTAGAAAATGCAACTGGACATTCGTAGCGCTAAGTGGGTAATAGTGGAAAAAAGAATATGTTCAAATATAAACTACACAGAAGCATTGTATGAAACTTCTTTCTGTTCTGTGCATTCAACTAACAGAGTTGAACCTTACTTTTGATTGAGCCGTTCTGAAACACTCTTTCTGTAGAAACTGCAATTGGACATTCTGAGCGCTAAGAGGCCTATATTGGGAAAAAGAATGTCTACAAATAAAAACTACACAGAAGAATTGTGTGAAACTTCTTTCTGTTCTGTTTGTTCAACTAAAAGAGTTGAACCTTAGTTTTGATTGAGCCTTTCTGAAACACTCTTTCTGTAGAAAATGCAAGTGGAGATTCGGAGCGCTAAGAGGGTAATAGTGGAAAAAGGAATGTCTCCAAATATAAACTACACAGAATCATTCTGTGAAACTTCTTTCTGATCTGTGCATTCAGCTAACAGAGTTAAACCATACTTTTGATTGAGCAGATCTGAACACTCTTTCTGTAGAAAATGAAACTGGACATTTGGAGCGCTAAGAGAGTAGTAGTGGAAAAAGGAATATATTCAAATATAAACTACACAGAAGCATTCTGTGAAACTTCTTTCTGATCTGAGCATTCAGCTAACAGAGTTAAACCATACTTTTGATTGAGCAGTTTTGAAACACTCTGTCTGTAGAAAATGCAACTGGACATTCGTAGCGCTAAGTGGGTAATAGTGGAAAAAAGAATATGTTCAAATATAAACTACACAGAAGAATTGTATGAAACTACTTTCTGTTCTGTGCATTCAACTAACAGAGTTGAACCTTACTTTTGATTGAGCCTTTCTGAAACACTCTTTCTGTAGAAACTGCAATTGGACATTCTGAGCGCTAAGAGGCCTCTATTGGGAAAAATAATATCTTCAAATAAAAACTACACAGAAGCATTGTGTGAAACTTATTTCTGATATGTTCATTAAGCTAACAGAGTTAAACCATACTTTTGATTGCGCAGTTCTGAACACTCTTTCTGTAGAAAATGCAAGTGGACATTCGGAGCGCTAAAAGGGTAATAGTGGAAAAAGGAATATATTCAAATATAAACTACACAGTAGCATTCTGTGAAAATTCTTTCTGTTCTGTGCATTCAACTAACAGAGTTTAACCTTACTTTTGATTGAGCCGTTCTGAAACACTCTTTCTGTAGAAATTGCAATTGGACATGCTAAGCGCTAAGAGGCCTACATTGGGAAAAAGAATATCTTCAAATAAAAACTACACAGATGCATTCTGTGAAACTTATTTCTGATCTGTAAATTCAGTTAACAGAGATAAAACATATTTTTGATTGAGCAGTTATGAAACACTCTTTTTGTAGAAAATGCAAGTGGAGATTCGGAGCGCTAAGTGGGTAATAGTGGAAAAAGTAATGTCTTCAAATATAAACTACACAGAATCATTCGGTGAAACTTCTTTCTGATCTGTGCTTTCAGCTAACAGAGTTAAACCATACTTTTGATTGAGCAGATCTGAACACTCTTTCTGTAGAAAATGCAACTGGACATTTGGAGCGCTAAGAGCGTAGTAGTGGAAAAAGGAATATATTCAAATATAAACTACACAGAAGCATTCTGTGAAACTTCTTTCTGATCTGAGCATTCAGCTAACAGAGTTAAACCATACTTTTGATTGAGCAGTTTTGAAACACTCTGTCTGTAGAAAATGCAACTGGACATTCGTAGCGCTAAGTGGGTAATAGTGGAAAAAAGAATATGTTCAAATATGAACTACACAGAAGCATTGTATGAAACTTCTTTCTCTTCTGTGCATTCAACTAACAGAGTTGAACCTTACTTTTGATTGAGCCGTTCTGAAACACTCTTTCTGTAGAAACTGCAATTGGACATTCTGAGCGCTAAGAGGCCTATATTGGGAAAATGAATGTCTACAAATAAAAACTACACAGAAGAATTGTGTGAAACTTCCTTCTGTTCTGTTTGTTCAACTAAAAGAGTTGAACCTTAGTTTTGATTGAGCCGTTCTGAAACACTCTTTCTGTAGAAAATGCAAGTGGAGATTCGGAGCGCTAAGAGGGTAATAGTGGAAAAAGGAATGTCTCCAAATATAAACTACACAGAATCATTCTGTGAAACTTCTTTCTGATCTGTGCATTCAGCTAACAGAGTTAAAACATACTTTTGATTGAGCAGATCTGAACACTCTTTCTGTAGAAAATGCAACTGGACATTTGGAGCGCTAAGAGAGTAGTAGTGGAAAAAGGAATATATTCAAATATAAACTACACAGAAGCATTCTGTGAAACTTCTTTCTGATCTGAGCATTCAGCTAACAGAGTTAAACCATACTTTTGATTGAGCAGTTTTGAAACACTCTGTCTGTAGAAAATGCAACTGGACATTCGTAGCGCTAAGTGGGTAATAGTGGAAAAAAGAATATGTTCAAATATAAACTACACAGAAGCATTGTATGAAACTACTTTCTGTTCTGTGCATTCAACTAACAGAGTTGAACCTTACTTTTGATTGAGCCTTTCTGAAACACTCTTTCTGTAGAAACTGCAATTGGACATTCTGAGCGCTAAGAGGCCTCTATTGGGAAAAATAATATCTTCAAATAAAAACTACACAGAAGCATTGTGTGAAACTTATTTCTGATATGTTCATTAAGCTAACAGAGTTAAACCATACTTTTGATTGCGCAGTTCTGAACACTCTTTCTGAAGAAAATGCAAGTGGACATTCGGAGCGCTAAGAGGGTAATAGTGGAAAAAGGAATATATTCAAATATAAACTACACAGTAGCATTCTGTGAAAATTCTTTCTGTTCTGTGCATTCAACTAACAGAGTTGAACCTTACTTTTGATTGAGCCGTTCTGAAACACTCTTTCTGTAGAAACTGCAATTGGATATGCTAAGCGCTAAGAGGCCTACATTGGGAAAAGAATATCTTCAAATAAAAACTACACAGATGCATTCTGTGAAACTTATTTCTGATCTGTAAATTCAGTTAACAGAGATAAAACATATTTTTGATTGAGCAGTTATGAAACACTCTTTTTGAAGAAAATGCAAGTGGAGATTCGGAGCGCTAAGAGGGTAATAGTGGAAAAAGGAATGTCTTCAAATATAAACTACACAGAATCATTCGGTGAAACTTCTTTCTGATCTGTGCATTCAGCTAACAGAGTTAAACCATACTTTTGATTGAGCAGATCTGATCACTCTTTCTGTACAAAATGCAACTGGACATTTGGAGCGCTAAGAGCGTAGTAGTGGAAAAAGGAATATATTCAAATATAAACTACACAGAAGCATTCTGTGAAACTTCTTTCTGATCTGAGCATTCAGCTAACAGAGTTAAACCATACTTTTGATTGAGCAGTTTTGGAACACTCTGTCTGTAGAAAATGCAACTGGACATTCGTAGCGCTAAGTGGGTAATAGTGGAAAAAAGAATATGTTCAAATATAAACTACACAGAATCATTGTATGAAACTTCTTTCTGTTCTGTGCATTCAACTAACAGAGTTGAACCTTACTTTTGATTGAGCCATTCTGAAACACTCTTTCTGTAGAAACTGCAATTGGACATTCTGAGTGCTAAGAGGCCTATATTGGGAAAAAGAATGTCTACAAATAAAAACTACACAGAAGAATTGTGTGAAACTTCTTTCTGTTCTGTTTGTTCAACTAAAAGAGTTGAACCTTAGTTTTGATTGAGCCGTTCTGAAACACTCTTTCTGTAGAAAATGCAAGTGGAGATTCGGAGCGCTAAAAGGGTAATAGTGGAAAAAGGAATATATTCAAATATAAACTACACAGTAGCATTCTGTGAAAATTCTTTCTGTTCTGTGCATTCAACTAACAGAGTTGAACCTTACTTTTGATTGAGCCGTTCTGAAACACTCTTTCTGTAGAAACTGCAATTGGACATGCTAAGCGCTAAGAGGCCTACATTGGGAAAAAGAATATCTTCAAATAAAAACTACACAGATGCATTCTGTGAAACTTATTTCTGATCTGTAAATTCAGTTAACAGAGATAAAACATATTTTTGATTGAGCAGTTATGAAACACTCTTTTTGTAGAAAATGCAAGTGGAGATACGGAGCGCTAAGTGGGTAATAGTGGAAAAAGTAATGTCTTCAAATATAAACTACACAGAATCATTCGGTGAAACTTCTTTCTGATCTGTGCTTTCAGCTAACAGAGTTAAACCATACTTTTGATTGAGCAGGTCTGAACACTCTTTCTGTAGAAAATGCAACTGGACATTTGGAGCGCTAAGAGCGTAGTAGTGGTAAAAGGAATATATTCAAATATAAACTACACAGAAGCATTCTGTGAAACTTCTTTCTGATCTGAGCAATCAGCTAACAGAGTTAAACCATACTTTTGATTGAGCAGTTTTGAAACACTCTGTCTGTAGAAAATGCAACTGGACATTCGTAGCGCTAAGTGGGTAATAGTGGAAAAAAGAATATGTTCAAATATAAACTACACAGAAGCATTGTATGAAACTTCTTTCTGTTCTGTGCATTCAACTAACAGAGTTGAACCTTACTTTTGATTGAGCAGTTTTGAAACACTCTGTCTGTAGAAAGTGCAACTGGACATTCGTAGAGCTAAGTGGGTAATAGTGGAAAAAAGAATATGTTCAAATATGAACTACACAGAAGCATTGTATGAAACTTCTTTCTGTTCTGTGCATTCAACTAACAGAGTTGAACCTTACTTTTGATTGAGCCGTTCTGAAACACTCTTTCTGTAGAAACTGCAATTGGACATTCTGAGCGCTAAGAGGCCTATATTGGGAAAAAGAATGTCTACAAATAAAAACTACACAGAAGAATTGTGTGAAACTTCTTTCTGTTCTGTTTGTTCAACTAAAAGTGTTGAAACTTAGTTTTGATTGGGCCGTTCTGAAACACTCTTTCTGTAGAAAATGCAAGTGGAGATTCGGAGCGCTAAGAGGGTAATAGTGGAAAAAGGAATGTCTCCAAATATAAACTACACAGAATCATTCTGTGAAACTTCTTTCTGATCTGGGCATTCAGCTAACAGAGTTAAACCATACTTTTGATTGAGCAGATCTTAACACTCTTTCTGTAGAAAATGCAACTGGACATTTGGAGCGCTTAGAGAGTAGTAGTGGAAAAAGGAATATATTCAAATATAAACTACAAAGAAGCATTCTGTGAAACTTCTTTCTGATCTGAGCATTCAGCTAACAGAGTTAAACCATACTTTTGATTGAGCAGTTTTGAACACTCTTTCTGTAGAAAATGCAAGTGGACATTCGGAGCGCTAAAAGGGTAATAGTGGAAAAAGGAATATATTCAAATATAAACTACACAGTAGCATTCTGTGAAAATTCTTTCTGTTTTGTGCATTCAACTAAGAGAGTTGAACCTTACTTTTGATTGAGCCGTTCTGAAACACTCTTTCTGTAGAAACTGCAATTGGACATGCTAAGCGCTAAGAGGCCTACATTGGGAAAAAGAATATCTTCAAATAAAAGTACACAGATGCATTCTGTGAAACTTATTTCTGATCTGTAAATTCAGTTAACAGAGATAAAACATATTTTTGATTGAGCAGTTATGAAACACTCTTTTTGTAGAAAATGCAAGTGGAGATTCGGAGCGCTAAGTGGGTAATAGTGGAAAAAGGAATGTCTTCAAATATAAACTACACAGAATCATTCGGTGAAACTTCTTTCTGATCTGTGCATTCAGCTAACAGAGTTAAACCATACTTTTGATTGAGCAGATCTGAACACTCTTTCTGTAGAAAATGCAACTGGACATTTGGAGCGCTAAGAGCGTAGTAGTGGAAAAAGGAATATATTCAAATATAAACTACACAGAAGCATTCTGTGAAACTTCTTTCTGATCTGAGCATTCAGCTAACAGAGTTAAACCATACTTTTGATTGAGCAGTTTTGAAACACTCTGTCTGTAGAAAATGCAACTGGACATTCGTAGCGCTAAGTGGGTAATAGTGGAAAAAAGAATATGTTCAAATATGAACTACACAGAAGCATTGTATGAAACTTCTTTCTGTTCTGTGCATTCAACTAACAGAGTTGAACCTTACTTTTGATTGAGCCGTTCTGAAACACTCTTTCTGTAGAAACTGCAATTGGACATTCTGAGCGCTAAGAGGCCTATATTGGGAAAAAGAATGTCTACAAATAAAAACTACACAGAAGAATTGTGTGAAACTTCTTTCTGTTCTGTTTGTTCAACTAAAAGAGTTGAACCTTAGTTTTGATTGAGCCGTTCTGAAACACTCTTTCTGTAGAAAATGCAAGTGGAGATTCGGAGCGCTAAGAGGGTAATAGTGGAAAAAGGAATGTCTCCAAATATAAACTACACAGAATCATTCTGTGAAACTCCTTTCTGATCTGTGCATTCAGCTAACAGAGTTAAACCATACTTTTGATTGAGCAGATCTGAACACTCTTTCTGTAGAAAATGCAACTGGACATTTGGAGCGCTAAGAGAGTAGTAGTGGAAAAAGGAATATATTCAAATATAAACTACACAGAAGCATTCTGTGAAACTTCTTTCTGATCTGAGCATTCAGCTAACAGAGTTAAACCATACTTTTGATTGAGCAGTTTTGAAACACTCTGTCTGTAGAAAATGCAACTGGACATTCGTAGCGCTAAGTGTGTAATAGTGGAAAAAAGAATATGTTCAAATATAAACTACACAGAAGCATTGTATGAAACTTCTTTCTGTTCTGTGCATTCAACTAACAGAGTTGAACCTTACTTTTGATTGAGCCTTTCTGAAACACTCTTTCTGTAGAAACTGCAATTGGACATTCTGAGCGCTAAGAGGCCTCTATTGGGAAAAATAATATCTTCAAATAAAAACTACACAGAAGCATTGTGTGAAACTTATTTCTGATATGTTCATTAAGCCAGCAGAGTTAAACCATACTTATGATTGCGCAGTTCGGAACACTCTTTCTGTAGAAAATGCAAGTGGACATTCGGAGCGCTAAGAGGGTAATAGTGGAAAAAGGAATATATTCAAATATAAACTACACAGTAGCATTCTGTGAAAAATCTTTCTGTTCTGTGCATTCAACTAACAGAGTTGAACCTTACTTTTGATTGAGCCGTTCTGAAACACTCTTTCTGTAGAAACTGCAATTGGACATGCTAAGCGCTAAGAGGCCTACATTGGGAAAAAGAATATCTTCAAATAAAAACTACGCAGATGCATTCTGTGAAACTTATTTCTGATCTGTAAATTCAGTTAACTGAGATAAAACATATTTTTGATTGAGCAGTTATGAAACACTCTTTTTGAAGAAAATGCAAGTGGAGATTCGGAGCGCTAAGAGGGTAATACTGGAAAAAGGAATGTCTTCAAATATAAACTACACAGAATCATTCGGTGAAACTTCTTTCTGCTCTGTGCATTCAGCTAACAGAGTTAAACCATACTTTTGATTGAGCAGATCTGAACACTCTTTCTGTAGAAAATGCAACTGGACATTTGGAGCGCTAAGAGCGTAGTAGTGGAAAAAGGAATGTATTCAAATATAAACTACACAGAAGCATTCTGTGAAACTTCTTTCTGATCTGAGCATTCAGCTAACAGAGTTAAACCATACTTTTGATTGAGCAGTTTTGAAACACTCTGTCTGTAGAAAATGCAACTGGACATTCGTAGCGCTAAGTGTGTAATAGTGGAAAAAAGAATATGTTCAAATATAAACTACACAGAAGCATTGTATGAAACTTCTTTCTGTTCTGTGCATTCAACTAACAGAGTTGAACCTTACTTTTGATTGAGCCTTTCTGAAACACTCTTTCTGTAGAAACTGCAATTGGACATTCTGAGCGCTAAGAGGCCTCTATTGGGAAAAATAATATCTTCAAATAAAAACTACACAGAAGCATTGTGTGAAACTTATTTCTGATATGTTCATTAAGCCAGCAGAGTTAAACCATACTTATGATTGCGCAGTTCGGAACACTCTTTCTGTAGAAAATGCAAGTGGACATTCGGAGCGCTAAGAGGGTAATAGTGGAAAAAGGAATATATTCAAATATAAACTACACAGTAGCATTCTGTGAAAATTCTTTCTGTTCTGTGCATTCAACTAACAGAGTTGAACCTTACTTTTGATTGAGCCGTTCTGAAACACTCTTTCTGTAGAAACTGCAATTGGACATGCTAAGCGCTAAGAGGCCTACATTGGGAAAAATAATATCTTCAAATAAAAACTACGCAGATGCATTCTGTGAAACTTATTTCTGATCTGTAAATTCAGTTAACTGAGATAAAACATATTTTTGATTGAGCAGTTATGAAACACTCTTTTTGAAGAAAATGCAAGTGGAGATTCGGAGCGCTAAGAGGGTAATACTGGAAAAAGGAATGTCTTCAAATATAAACTACACAGAAGCATTCTGTGAAACTTCTTTCTGATCTGAGCATTCAGCTAACAGAGTTAAACCATACTTTTGATTGAGCAGTTTTGAAACACTCTGTCTGTAGAAAATGCAACTGGACATTCGTAGCGCTAAGTGGGTAATAGTGGAAAAAAGAATATGTTCAAATATAAACTACACAGAAGCATTGTATGAAACTTCTTTCTGTTCTGTGCATTCAACTGGCAGAGTTGAACCTTACGTTTCATTGAGCCGTTCTGAATCACTCTTTCTGTAGAAACTGCAATTGGACATTCTGAGCGCTAAGAGGCCTCTATTGGGAAAAAGAATATCTACAAATAAAAACTACACAGCAGCATTGTGTGAAACTTCTTTCTGTTCTGTTTGTTCAACTAAAAGAGTTGACCTTAGTTTTGATTGCGCAGTTCTGAACACTCTTTCTGTAGAAAATGCAAGTGGACATTCGGAGCGCTAAGAGGGTAATAGTGGAAAAAGGAATATATTCAAATATAAACTACACAGTACCATACTGTGAAAATTCTTCCTGTTCTGTTCATTCAACTAACAGAGTTGAACCTTACTTTTGATTGAGCCGTTCTGAAACACTCTTTCTGTAGAAACTGCAATTGAACATGCTAAGCGCTAAGAGGCCTACATTGGGAAAAAGAATATCTTCAAATAAAAACTACACAGATGCATTCAGTGAAACTTATTTCTGATCTGTAAATTCAGTTAACAGAGATAAAACATATTTTTGATTGAGCAGTTATGAAACACTCTTTTTGTAGAAAATGCAAGTGGAGATTCGGAGCGCTAAGAGGGTAATAGTGGAAAAAGGAATGTCTTCAAATATAAACTACACAGAATCATTCGGTGAAACTTCTTTCTGATCTGTGCATTCAGCTAAAAGAGTTAAACCATACTTTTGATTGAGCAGATCTGAACACTCTTTCTGTAGAAAATGCAACTGGACATTTGGAGCGCTAAGAGCGTAGTAGTGGAAAAAGGAATATATTCAAATATAAACTACACAGAAGCATTCTGTGAAACTTCTTTCTGATCTGAGCATTCAGCTAAAAGAGTTAAACCATACTTTTGATTGAGCAGTTTTGAAACACTCTGTCTGTAGAAAATGCAACTGGACATTCGTAGAGCTAAGTGGGTAATAGTGGAAAAAAGAATATGTTCAAATATAAACTACACAGAAGCATTATATGAAACTTCTTTCTGTTCTGTGCATTCAACTAACAGAGTTGAACCTTACTTTTGATTGAGCCGTTCTGAAACACTCTTTCTGTAGAAACTGCAATTGGACATTCTGAGCGCTAAGAGGCCTATATTGGGAAAAAGAATGTCTACAAATAAAAACTACACAGAAGAATTGTGTGAAACTTCTTTCTGTTCTGTTTGTTCAACTAAAAGTGTTGAACCTTAGTTTTGATTGGGCGGTTCTGAAACACTCTTTCTGTAGAAAATGCAAGTGGAGATTCGGAGCGCTAAGAGGGTAATAGTGGAAAAAGGAATGTCTCCAAATATAAACTACACAGAATCATTCTGTGACACTTCTTTCTGATCTGTGCATTCAGCTAACAGAGTTAAACCATACTTTTGATTTAGCAGATCTGAACACTCTTTCTGTAGAAAATGCAACTGGACATTTGGAGCGCTTAGAGAGTAGTAGTGGAAAAAGGAATATATTCAAATATAAACTACAAAGAAGCATTCTGTGAAACTTCTTTCTGATCTGAGCATTCAGCTAACAGAGTTAAACCATACTTTTGATTGAGCAGTTTTGAAACACTCTGTCTGTAGAAAATGCAACTGGACATTCGTAGCGCTAAGTGGGTAATAGTGGAAAAAAGAATATGTTCAAATATAAACTACACAGAAGCATTGTGTGAAACTTATTTCTGATATGTTCATTAAGCTAACAGAGTTAAACCATACTTTTGATTGAGCAGATCTTAACACTCTTTCTGTAGAAAATGCAAGTGGATATTCGGAGCGCTAAAAGGGTAATAGTGGAAAAAAGAACATGTTCAAATATAAACTACACAGAAGAATTTTGTGAAACTTCTTTCTGTTCTGTTTGTTCAACTAAAAGAGTTGAAACTTAGTTTTGATTGAGCCGTTCTGAAACACTCTTTCTGTAGAAAATGCAAGTGGAGATTCGGAGCGCTAAGAGGGTAATAGTGGAAAAAGGAATGTCTCCAAATATAAACTACACAGAATCATTCTGTGAAACTCCTTTCTGATCTGTGCATTCAGCTAACAGAGTTAAACCATACTTTTGATTGAGCAGATCTGAACACTCTTTCTGTAGAAAATGCAACTGGACATTTGGAGCGCTAAGAGAGTAGTAGTGGAAAAAGGAATATATTCAAATATAAACTATACAGAAGCATTCTGTGAAACTTCTTTCTGATCTGAGCATTCAGCTAACAGAGTTAAACCATACTTTTGATTGAGCAGTTTTGAAACACTCTGTCTGTAGAAAATGCAACTGGACATTCGTAGCGCTAAGTGGGTAATAGTGGAAAAAAGAATATGTTCAAATATAAACTACACAGAAGCATTGTATGAAACTTCTTTCTGTTCTGTGCATTCAACTAACAGAGTTGAACCTTACTTTTGATTGAGCCTTTCTGAAACACTCTTTCTGTAGAAACTGCAATTGGACATTCTGAGCGCTAAGAGGCCTCTATTGGGAAAAATAATATCTTCAAATAAAAACTACACAGAAGCATTGTGTGAAACTTATTTCTGATATGTTCATTAAGCTAACAGAGTTAAACCATACTTTTGATTGCGCAGTTCTGAACACTCCTTCTGTAGAAAATGCAAGTGGACATTCCGAGCGCTAAGAGGGTAATAGTGGAGAAAGGAATATATTCAAATATAAACTACACAGTAGCATTCTGTGAAAATTCTTTCTGTTCTGTGCATTCAACTAACAGAGTTGAACCTTACTTTTGATTGAGCCGTTCTGAAACACTCTTTCTGTAGAAACTGCAATTGGACATGCTAAGCGCTAAGAGGCCTACATTGGGAAAAAGAATATCTTCAAATAGAAACTACACAGATGCATTCTGTGAAACTTATTTCTGATCTGTAAATTCAGTTAACAGAGATAAAACATATTTTTGATTGAGCAGTTATGAAACACTCTTTTTGTAGAAAATGCAAGTGGAGATTCGGAGCGCTAAGAGGGTAATAGTGGAAAATGGAATGTCTTCAAATATAAACTACACAGAATCATTCGGTGAAACTTCTTTCTGATCTGTGCATTCAGCTAACAGAGTTAAACCATACTTTTGATTGAGCAGATCTGAACACTCTTTGTGTAGAAAATGCAACTGGACATTTGGAGCGCTAAGAGCGTAGTAGTGGAAAAAGGAATATATTCAAATATAAACTACACAGAAGCATTCTGTGAAACTTCTTTCTGATCTGAGCATTCAGCTAACAGAGTTAAACCATACTTTTGATTGAGCAGTTTTGAAACACTCTGTCTGTAGTAAATGCAACTGGACATTCGTAGCGCTAAGTGGGTAATAGTGGAAAAAAGAATATGTTCAAATATAAACTACACAGAAGCATTGTATGAAACTTCTTTCTGTTCTGTGCATTCAACTAACAGAGTTGAACCTTACTTTTGATTGAGCCATTCTGAAACACTCTTTCTGTAGAAACTGCAATTGGACATTCTGAGCGCTAAGAGGCCTATATTGGGAAAAAGAATGTCTACAAATAAAAGCTACACAGAAGAATTTTGTGAAACTTCTTTCTGTTCTGTCTGTTCAACTAAAAGAGTTGAACCTTAGTTTTGATTGAGCTGTTCTGAAACACTCTTTCTGTAGAAAATGCAAGTGGAGATTCGGAGCGATAAGAGGGTAATAGTGGAAAAAGGAATGTCTCCAAATATAAACTACACAGAATCATTCTGTGAAACTTCTTTCTGATCTGTGCATTCAGCTAACAGTGTTAAAACATACTTTTGATTGAGCAGATCTGAACACTCTTTCTGTAGAAAATGCAACTGGACATTTGGAGCGCTAAGAGAGTAGTAGTGGAAAAAGGAATATATTCAAATATAAATTACACAGAAGCATTCTGTGAAACTTCTTTCTGATCTGAGCATTCAGCTAACAGAGTTAAACCATACTTTTGATTGAGCAGTTTTGAAACACTCTGTCTGTAGAAAATGCAACTGGACATTCGTAGCGCTAAGCGGGTAATAGTGGAAAAAAGAATATGTTCAAATATAAACTACACAGAAGCATTGTATGAAACTTCTTTCTGTTCTGTGCATTCAACTAACAGAGTTGAACCTTACGTTTGATTGAGCCGTTCTGAATCACTCTTTCTGTAGAAACTGCAATTGGACATTCTGAGCGCTAAGAGGCCTATATTGGGAAAAAGAATGTCTACAAATTAAAACTACACAGAAGCATTGTGTGAAACTTCTATCTGTTCTGTTTGTTCAACTAAAAGAGTTGAACCTTAGTTTTGATTGCGCAGTTCTGAACACTCTTTCTGTAGAAAATGCAAGTGGACATTCGGAGCGCTAAGAGGGTAATAGTGGAAAAAGGAATATATTCAAATATAAACTACACAGTAGCATTCTGTGAAAATTCTTCCTGTTCTGTGCATTCAACTAACAGAGTTGAACCTTACTTTTGATTGAGCCGTTCTGAAACACTCTTTCTGTAGAAACTGCAATTGGACATGCTAAGCGCTAAGAGGCCTACATTGGGAAAAAGAATATCTTCAAATAAAAACTACACAGATGCATTCTGTGAAACTTATTTCTGATCTGTAAATTCAGTTAACAGAGATAAAACATATTTTTGATTGAGCAGTTATGAAACACACTTTTTGTAGAAAATGCAAGTGGAGATTCGGAGCGCTAAGAGAGTAATAGTGGAAAAAGGAATGTCTTCAAATATAAACTACACAGAATCATTCGGTGAAACTTATTTCTGATCTGTGCATTCAGCTAACAGAGCTAAACCATACTTTTGATTGAGCAGATCTGAACACTCTTTCTGTAGAAAATGCAACTGGACATTTGGAGCGCTAAGAGCGTAGTAGTGGAAAAAGGAATATATTCAAATATAAACTACACAGAAGCATTCTCTGAAACTTCTTTCTGATCTGAGCATTCAGCTAACAGAGTTAAACCATACTTTTGATTGAGCAGTTTTGAAACACTCTGTCTGTAGAAAATGCAACTGGACATTCGTAGCGCTAAGTGGGTAATAGTGGAAAAAAGAATATGTTCAAATATAAACTACACAGAAGCATTGTAGGAAACTTCTTTCGGTTCTGTGCATTCAACTAACAGAGTTGAACCTTACTTTTGATTGAGCCGTTCTGAAACACTCTTTCTGTAGAAACTGCAATTGGACATTCTGAGCGCTAAGAGGCCTATATTGGGAAAAAGAATGTCTACAAATAAAAACTACACAGAAGAATTGTGTGAAACTTCTTTCTGTTCTGTTTGTTCAACTAAAAGAGTTGAACCTTAGTTTTGATTGAGCCGTTCTGAAACACTCTTTCTGTAGAAAATGCAAGTGGAGATTCGGAGCGCTAAGAGGGTAATAGTGGAAAAAGGAATGTCTCCAAATATAAACTACACAGAATCATTCGTTGAAACTTCTTTCTGATCTGTGCATTCTGCTAACAGAGTTAAAACATACTTTTGATTGAGCAGATCTGAACTCTCTTTCTGTAGAAAATGCAACTGGACATTTGGAGCGCTAAGAGAGTAGTAGTGGAAAAAGGAATATATTCAAATATAAACTACACAGAAGCATTCTGTGAAACTTCTTTCTGATCTGAGCATTCAGCTAACAGAGTTAAACCATACTTTTGATTGAGCAGTTTTGAAACACTCTGTCTGTAGAAAATGCAACTGGACATTCGTAGCGCTAAGTGGGTAATTGTGGAAAAAAGAATATGTTCAAATATAAACTACACAGAAGCAGTGTATGAAACTTCTTTCGGTTCTGTGCATTCAACTAACAGAGTTGAACCTTACTTTTGATTGAGCCTTTCTGAAACACTCTTTCTGTAGAAACTGCAATTGGACATTCTGAGCGCTAAGAGG
Organism: Symphalangus syndactylus; assembly: GCF_028878055.3. Lineage (NCBI taxonomy): Eukaryota > Metazoa > Chordata > Mammalia > Primates > Hylobatidae > Symphalangus > Symphalangus syndactylus. The sequence goes on along the minus strand of NC_072447.2, from coordinate 12,042,758 downwards.
CCTCTATTGGGAAAAATAATATCTTCAAATAAAAACTACACAGAAGCATTGTGTGAAACTTATTTCTGATATGTTCATTAAGCTAACAGAGTTAAACCATACTTTTGATTGCGCAGTTCTGAACACTCTTTCTGTAGAAAATGCAAGTGGACATTCGGAGCGCTAAGAGGGTAATAGTGGAAAAAGGAATATATTCAAATATAAACTACACAGTAGCATTCTGTGAAAATTCTTTCTGTTCTGTGCATTCAACTAACAGAGTTGAACCTAACTTTTGATTGAGCCATTCTGAAACACTCTTTCTGTAGAAACTGCAATTGGACATGCTAAGCGCTAAGAGGCCTACATTGGGAAAAATAATATCTTCAAATAAAAATTACATAGATGCATTCTGTGAAACTTATTTCTGATCTGTAAATTCAGTTAACAGAGATAAAACATATTTTTGATTGAGCAGTTATGAAACACTCTTTTTGTAGAAAATGCAGGTGGAGATTCGGAGCGCTAACTGGGTAATAGTGGAAAAAGGAATGTCTTCAAATATAAACTACACAGAATCATTCGGTGAAACTTCTTTCTGATCTGTGCATTCAGCTAACAGAGTTAAACCATACTTTTGATTGAGCAGATCTGAACACTCTTTCTGTAGAAAATGCAACTGGACATTTGGAGCGCTAAGAGCGTAGTAGTGGAAAAAGGAATATATTCAAATATAAACTACACAGAAGCATTCTGTGAAACTTCTTTCTGATCTGAGCATTCAGCTAACAGAGTTAAAAAATACTTTTGATTGAGCAGTTTTGAAAAACTCTGTAGAAAATGCAACTAGACATTCGTAGCGCTAATTGGGTAATAGTGGAAAAAAGAATATGTTCAAATATAAACTACACAGAAGCATTGTATGAAACTTCTTTCTGTTCTGTGCATTCAACTAACAGAGTTGAACCTTACTTTTGATTGAGCCGTTCTGAAACACTCTTTCTGTAGAAACTGCAATTGGACATTCTGAGCGCTAAGAGGCCTATATTGGGAAAAAGAATGTCTACAAATAAAAACTACACAGAAGAATTGTGTGAAACTTCTTTCTGTTCTGTTTGTTCAACTAAAAGAGTTGAACCTTAGTTTTGATTGAGCCGTTCTGAAACACTCTTTCTGTAGAAAATGCAAGTGGAGATTCGGAGCGCTTAGAGGGTAATAGTGGAAAAAGGAATGTCTGCAAATATAAACTACACAGAATCATTCTGTGAAACTTCTTTCTGATCTGTGCATTCAGCTAACAGAGTTAAACCATACTTTTGATTGAGCAGGTCTGAACTCTCTTTCTGTAGAAAATGCAACTGGACATTTGGAGCGCTAAGAGAGTAGTAGTGGAAAAAGGAATATATTCAAATATAAACTACACAGAAGCATTCTGTGAAACTTCTTTCTGATCTGAGCATTCAGCTAACAGAGTTAAACCATACTTTTGATTGAGCAGTTTTGAAACACTCTGTCTGTAGAAAATGCAACTGGACATTCGTAGCGCTAAGTGGGTAATAGTGGAAAAAAGAATATGTTCAAATATAAACTACACAGAAGCATTGTATGAAACTTCTTTCTGTTCTGTGCATTCAACTAACAGAGTTGAACCTTACTTTTGATTGAGCCTTTCTGAAACACTCTTTCTGTAGAAACTGCAATTGGACATTCTGAGCCCTAAGAGGCCTATATTGGGAAAAATAATATCTTCAAATAAAAACTACACAGAAGAATTGTGTGAAACTTATTTCTGATATGTTCATTAAGCTAACAGAGTTAAACCATACTTTTGATTGCGCAGTTCTGAACACTCTTTCTGTAGAAAATGCAAGTGGACATTCGGAGCGCTAAGAGGGTAATAGTGGAAAAAGGAATATATTCAAATATAAACTACACAGTAGCATTCTGTGAAAATTCTTTCTGTTCTGTGCATTCAACTAACAGAGTTGAACCCTACTTTTGATTGAGCCGTTCTGAAACACTCTTTCTGTAGAAACTGCAATTGGACATTCTAAGCGCTAAGAGGCCTACATTGGGAAAAAGAATATCTTCAAATAAAAACTACACAGATGCATTCTGTGAAACTTATTTCTGATCTGTAAATTCAGTTAACAGAGATAAAACATATTATTGATTGAGCAGTTATGAAACACTCTTTTTGTAGAAAATGCAAGTGGAGATTCGGAGCGCTAAGAGGGTAATAGTGGAAAAAGGAATGTCTTCAAATATAAACTACACAGAATCATTCGGTGAAACTTCTTTCTGATCTGTGCATTCAGCTAACAGAGTTAAACCATACTTTTGATTGAGCAGATCTGAACACTCTTTCTGTAGAAAATGCAACTGGACATTTGGAGCGCTAAGAGCTTAGTAGTGGAAATAGGAATATATTCAAATATAAACTACACAGAAGCATTCTGTGAAACTTCTTTCTGATCTGAGCATTCAGCTAACAGAGTAAAACCATACTTTTGATTGAGCAGTTTTGAAACACTCTGTCTGTAGAAAATGCAACTGGACATTCGTAGCGCTAAGTGGGTAATAGTGGAAAAAAGAATATGTTCAAATATAAACTACACAGAAGCATTGTATGAAATTTCTTTCTGTTCTGTGCATTCAACTAACAGAGTTGAACCTTACTTTTGATTGAGCCTTTCTGAAACACTCTTTCTGTAGAAACTGCAATTGGACATTCTGAGCGCTAAGAGGCCTCTATTGGGAAAAATAATATCTTCAAATAAAAACTACACAGAAGCATTGTGTGAAACTTATTTCTGATATGTTCATTAAGCTAACAGAGTTAAACCATAGTTTTGATTGCGCAGTTCTGAACACTCTTTCTGTAGAAACTGCAATTGGACATTCTGAGCGCTAAGAGGCCTCTATTGGGAAAAATAATATCTTCAAATAAAAACTACACAGAAGCATTGTGTCAAACTTATTGCTGATATGTTCATTAAGCTAACAGAGTTAAACCATACTTTTGATTGCGCAGTTCTGAACACTCCTTCTGTAGAAAATGCAAGTGGACATTCCGAGCGCTAAGAGGGTAATAGTGGAGAAAGGAATATATTCAAATATAAACTACACAGTAGCATTCTGTGAAAATTCTTTCTGTTCTGTGCATTCAACTAACAGAGTTGAACCTTACTTTTGATTGAGCCGTTCTGAAACACTCTTTCTGTAGAAACTGCAATTGGACATGCTAAGCGCTAAGAGGCCTACATTGGGAAAAAGAATATCTTCAAATAGAAACTACACAGATGCATTCTGTGAAACTTATTTCTGATCTGTAAATTCAGTTAGCAGAGATAAAACATATTTTTGATTGAGCAGTTATGAAACACTCTTTTTGTAGAAAATGCAAGTGGAGATTCGGAGCGCTAAGAGGGTAATAGTGGAAAAAGGAATGTCTTCAAATATAAACTACAAAGAATCATTCGGTGAAACTTCTTTCTGATCTGTGCATTCAGCTAACAGAGTTAAACCATACTTTTGATTGAGCAGATCTGAACACTCTTTCTGTAGAAAATGCAACTGGACATTTGGAGCGCTAAGAGCGTAGTAGTGGAAAAAGGAATATATTCAAATATAAACTACACAGAAGCATTCTGTGAAACTTCTTTCTGATCTGAGCATTCAGCTAACAGAGTTAAACCATACTTTTGATTGAGCAGTTTTGAAACACTCTGTCTGTAGAAAATGCAACTGGACATTCGTAGCGCTAAGTGGGTAATAGTGGAAAAAAGAATATGTTCAAATATAAACTACACAGAAGCATTGTATGAAACTGTTTCTGTTCTGTGCATTCAACTAACAGAGTTGAACCTTACTTTTGATTGAGCCGTTCTGAAACACTCTTTCTGTAGAAACTGCAATTGGACATTCTGAGCGCTAAGAGGCCTATATTGGGAAAAAGAATGTCTACAAATAAAAACTACACAGAAGAATTGTGTGAAACTCCTTTCTGTTCTGTTTGTTCAACTTAAAGAGTTGAACCTTAGTTTTGATTGAGCCGTTCTGAAACACTCTTTCTGTAGAAAATGCAAGTGGAGATTCGGAGCGCTAAGAGGGTAATAGTGGAAAAAGGAATGTCTCCAAATATAAACTACACAGAATCATTCTGTGAAACTTCTTTCTGATCTGTGCATTCAGCTAACAGAGTTAAACCATACTTTTGATTGAGCAGATCTGAACACTCTTTCTGTAGAAAATGCAACTGGACATTTGGAGCGCTAAGAGAGTAGTAGTGGAAAAAGGAATATATTCAAATATAAACTACACAGAAGCATTCTGTGAAACATCTTTCTGATCTGAGCATTCAGCTAACAGAGTTAAACCATACTTTAGATTGAGCAGTTTTGAAACAGTCTGTCTGTAGAAAATGCAACTGGACATTCGTAGCGCCAAGTGGGTAATAGTGGAAAAAAGAATATGTTCAAATATAAACTACACAGAAGCATTGTATGAAACTTCTTTCTGTTCTGTGCATTCAACTAACAGAGTTGAACCTTACTTTGATTGAGTCTTTCTGAAACACTCTTTCTAAAGAAACTGCAATTGGACATTCTGAGCGCTAAGAGGCCTCTATTGGGAAAAATAATATCTTCAAATAAAAACTACACAGAAGCATTGTGTGAAACTTATTTCTGATATGTTCATTAAGCTAACAGAGTTAAAACATACTTTTGATTGTGCAGTTCTGAACACTCTTTCTGTAGAAAATGCAAGTGGACATTCGGAGCGCTAAGATTGTAATAGTGGAAAAAGGAATATATTCAAATATAAACTACACAGTAGCATTCTGTGAAAATTCTTTCTGTTCTGTGCATTCAACTAACAGAGTTGAACCTCACTTTTAATTGAGCCGTTCTGAAACACTCTTTCTGTAGAAACTGCAATTGGACTGCTAAGCGCTAAGAGGCCTACATTGGGAAAAAGAATATCTTCAAATAAAAACTACACAGATGCATTCTGTGAAACTTCTTTCTGTTCTGTTTGTTCAACTAAAAGAGTTGAACCTTAGTTTTGATTGAGCCGTTCTGAAACACTCTTTCTGTAGAAAATGCAATTGGAGATTCGGAGCGCTAAGAGGGTAATAGTGGAAAAAGGAATGTCTCCAAATATAAACTACACAGAATCATTCTGTGAAACTTCTTTCTGATCTGTGCATTCAGCTAACAGAGTTAAACCATACTTTTGATTGAGCAGATCTGAACACACTTTCTGTAGAAAATGCAACTGGACATTTGGAGCGCTAAGAGCGTAGTAGTGGAAAAAGGAATATATTCAAATATAAACTACACAGAAGCATTCTGTGAAACTTCTTTCTGATCTGAGCATTCAGCTAACAGAGTTAAACCATACTTTTGATTGAGCAGTTTTGAAACACTCTGTCTGTAGAAAATGCCACTGGACATTCGTAGCGCTAAGTGGGTAATAGTGGAGAAAAGAATATGTTCAAATATAAACTACACAGAAGCATTGTATGAAACTACATTCTGTTCTGTGCATTCAACTAACAGAGTTGAACCTTACTTTTGATTGAGCCGTTCTGAAGCACTCTTTCTGTAGAAATTGCAATTGGACATTCTGAGCGCTAAGAGGCCTATATTGGGAAAAAGAATGTCTACAAACAAAAACTACACAGAAGAATTGTGTGAAACTTCTTTCTGTTCTGTTTGTTCAACTAAAAGAGTTGAACCTTTGTTTTGATTGGGCCGTTCTGAAACACTCTTTCTGTAGAAAATGCAAGTGGAGATTCGGGGCGCTAAGAGGGTAATAGTGGAAAAAGGAATGTCTCCAAATATAAACTACACAGAATCATTCTGTGAAACTTCTTTCTGATCTGTGCATTCAGCTAACAGAGTTAAAACATACTTTTGATTGAGCAGATCTGAACACTCTTTCTGTAGAAAATGCAACTGGACAATTGGAGCGCTAAGAGAGTAGTAGTGGAAAAAGAATATATTCAAATATAAACTACACAGAAGCATTCTGTGAAACTTCTTTCTGATCTGAGCATTCAGCTAACAGAGTTAAACCATATTTTGATTGAGCAGTTTTGAAACACTCTGTCTGTAGAAAATGCAACTGGACATTCGTAGCGCCAAGTGGGTAATAGTGGAAAAACAATATGTTCAAATATAAACTACACAGAAGCATTGTATGAAACTGCTTTCTGTTCTGTGCATTCAACTAACAGAGTTGAACCTTACTTTTGATTGAGCCTTTCTGAAACACTCTTTCTGTAGAAACTGCAATTGGACATTCTGAGCGCTAAGAGGCCTCTATTGGGAAAAATAATATCTTCAAATAAAAACTACACAGAAGCATTGTGTGAAACTTATTTCTGATATGTTCATTAAGCTAACAGAGTTAAACCATACTTTTGATTGAGCAGATCTGAACACACTTTCTGTAGAAAATGCAACTGTACATTTGGAGCGCTAAGAGCGTAGTAGTGGAAAAAGGAATATATTCAAATATAAACTACACAGAAGCATTCTGTGAAACTTCTTTCTGATCTGAGCATTCAGCTAACAGAGTTAAACCATAATTTTGATTGAGCAGTTTTGAAACACTCTGTCTGTAGAAAATGCAACTGGACATTCGTAGCGCCAAGTGGGTAATAGTGGAAAAAAGAATATGTTCAAATATAAACTACACAGAAGCATTGTTTGAAATTTCTTTCTGTTCTGTGCATTCAACTAACAGAGTTGAACCTTAGTTTTGATTGAGCCTTTCTGAAACACTCTTTCTGTAGAAACTGCAATTGGACATTCTGAGCGCTAAGAGGCCTATATTGGGAAAAATAATATCTTCAAATAAAAACTACACAGAAGCATTGTGTGAAACTTATTTCTGATATGTTCATTAAGCTAACAGAGTTAAACCATACTTTTGATTGCGCAGTTCTGAACACTCTTTCTGTAGAAAATGCAAGTGGACATTCGGAGCGCTAAGAGGGTAATAGTGGAGAAAGGAATATATTCAAATATAAACTACACAGTAGCATTCTGTGAAAATACTTTCTGTTCTGTGCATTCAACTAACAGAGTTGAACCTTACTTTTGATTGAGCCGTTCTGAAACACTCTTTCTGTAGAAACTGCAATTGGACATGCTAAGCGCTAAGAGGCCTACATTGGGAAAAATAATATCTTCAAATAAAAACTACACAGATGCATTCTGTGAAACTTAGTTCTGATCTGTAAATTCAGTTAACAGAGATAAAACATATTTTTGATTGAGCAGTTATGAAACACTCTTTTTGTAGAAAATGCAAGTGGAGATTCGGAGCGCTAAGAGGGTAATAGTGGAAAAAGGAATGTCTTCAAATATAAACTACACAGAATCATTCGGTGAAACTTCTTTCTGATCTGTGCATTCAGCTAACAGTGTTAAACCATACTTTTGATTGAGCAGATCTGAACACTCTTTGTGTAGAAAATGCAACTGGACATTTGGAGCGTTAAGAGCGTAGTAGTGGAAAAAGGAATATATTCAAATATAAACTACACAGAAGCATTCTGTGAAACTTCTTTCTGATCTGAGCATTCAGCTAACACAGTTAAACCATACTTTTGATTGAGCAGTTTTGAAACACTCTGTCTGTAGAAAATGCAACTGGACATTCGTAGCGGTATGTGGGTAATAGTGGAAAAAAGAATATGTTCAAATATAAACTACACAGAAGCATTGTATGAAACTTCTTTCTGTTCTGTGCATTCAACTAACAGAGTTGAACCTACTTTTTATTGAGCCGTTCTGAAACACTCTTTCTGTAGAAAGAGCAATTGGACATTCTGAGCGCTAAGAGGCCTATATTGGGAAAAAGAATGTCTACAAATAAAAACTACACAGAAGAATTGTGTGAAACTTCTTTCTGTTCTGTTTGTTCAACTAAAAGAGTTGAACTTTAGTTTTGATTGAGCCGTTCTGAAACACTCTTTCTGTAGAAAATGCAAGTGGAGATTCGGAGCGCTAAGAGGGTAATAGTGGAAAAAGGAATGTCTCCAAATATAAACTACACAGAATCATTCTGTGAAACTTCTTTCTGATCTGTGCATTCAGCTAACAGAGTTAAACCATACTTTTGATTGAGCAGATCTGAACACTCTTTGTGTAGAAAATGCAACTGGACATTTGGAGCGCTAAGAGCGTAGTAGTGGAAAAAGGAATATATTCAAATATAAACTACACAGAAGCATTCTGTGAAACTTCTTTCTCATCTGAGCATTCAGCTAACAGAGTTAAACCATACTTTTGATTGAGCAGTTTTGAAACACTCTGTCTGTAGAAAATGCAACTGGACATTCGTAGCGCTAAGTGGGTAATAGTGGAAAAAAGAATATGTTCAAATATAAACTACACAGAAGCATTGTATGAAACTTCTTTCTGTTCTGTGCATTCAACTAACAGAGTTGAACCTTACTTTTGATTGAGCCGTTCTGAAACACTCTTTCTGTAGAAACTGCAATTGGACATTCTGAGCGCTAAGAGGCCTATATTGGGAAAAAGAATGTCTACAAATAAAAACTACACAGAAGAATTGTGTGAAACTTCTTTCTGTTCTGTTTGTTCAACTTAAAGAGTTGAACCTTAGTTTTGATTGAGCCGTTCTGAAACACTCTTTCTGTAGAAAATGCAAGTGGAGATTCGGAGCGCTAAGAGGGTAATAGTGGAAAAAGGAATGTCTCCAAATATAAACTACACAGAATCATTCTGTGAAACTTCTTTCTGATCTGTGCATTCAGCTAACAGAGTTAAACCATACTTTTGATTGAGCAGATCTGAACACTCTTTCTGTAGAAAATGCAACTGGACATTTGGAGCGCTAAGAGAGTAGTAGTGGAAAAAGGAATATATTCAAATATAAACTACACAGAAGAATTCTGTGAAACATCATTCTGATCTGAGCATTCAGCTAACAGAGTTAAACCATACTTTAGATTGAGCAGTTTTGAAACACTCTGTCTGTAGAAAATGCAACTGGACATTCGTAGCGCCAAGTGGGTAATAGTGGAAAAAAGAATATGTTCAAATATAAACTACACAGAAGCATTGTATGAAACTTCTTTCTGTTCTGTGCATTCAACTAACAGAGTTGAACCTTACTTTGATTGAGTCTTTCTGAAACACTCTTTCTGAAGAAACTGCAATTGGACATTCTGAGCGCTAAGAGGTCTCTATTGGGAAAAATAATATCTTCAAATAAAAACTACACAGAAGCATTGTGTGAAACTTATTTCTGATATGTTCATTAAGCTAACAGAGTTAAAACATACTTTTGATTGTGCAGTTCTGAACACTCTTTCTGTAGAAAATGCAAGTGGACATTCGGAGCGCTAAGATTGTAATAGTGGAAAAAGGAATATATTCAAATATAAACTACACAGTAGCATTCTGTGAAAATTCTTTCTGTTCTGTGCATTCAACTAACAGAGTTGAACCTCACTTTTAATTGAGCCGTTCTGAAACACTCTTTCTGTAGAAACTGCAATTGGACTGCTAAGCGCTAAGAGGCCTACATTGGGAAAAAGAATATCTTCAAATAAAAACTACACAGATGCATTCTGTGAAACTTCTTTCTGTTCTGTTTGTTCAACTAAAAGAGTTGAACCTTAGTTTTGATTGAGCCGTTCTGAAACACTCTTTCTGTAGAAAATGCAAGTGGAGATTCGGAGCGCTAAGAGGGTAATAGTGGAAAAAGGAATGTCTCCAAATATAAACTACACAGAATCATTCTGTGAAACTTCTTTCTGATCTGTGCATTCAGCTAACAGAGTTAAACCATAATTTTGATTGAGCAGATCTGAACACACTTTCTGTAGAAAATGCAACTGGACATTTGGAGCGCTAAGAGCGTAGTAGTGGAAAAAGGAATATATTCAAATATAAACTACACAGAAGCATTCTGTGAAACTTCTTTCTGATCTGAGCATTCAGCTAACAGAGTTAAACCATAATTTTGATTGAGCAGTTTTGTAACACTCTGTCTGTAGAAAATGCAACTGGACATTCGTAGCGCCAAGTGGGTAATAGTGGAAAAAAGAATATGTTCAAATATAAACTACACAGAAGCATTGTTTGAAATTTCTTTCTGTTCTGTGCATTCTACTAACAGAGTTGAACATTAGTTTTGATTGAGCCTTTCTGAAACACTCTTTCTGTAGAAACTGCAATTGGACATTCTGAGCGCTAAGAGGCCTATATTGGGAAAAATAATATCTTCAAATAAAAACTACACAGAAGCATTGTGTGAAACTTATTTCTGATATGTTCATTAAGCTAACAGAGTTAAACCACACTTTTGATTGCGCAGTTCTGAACACTCTTTCTGTAGAAAATGCAAGTGGACATTCGGAGCGCTAAGAGGGTAATAGTGGAGAAAGGAATATATTCAAATATAAACTACACAGTAGCATTCTGTGAAAATACTTTCTGTTCTGTGCATTCAACTAACAGAGTTGAACCTTACTTTTGATTGAGCCGTTCTGAAACACTCTTTCTGTAGAAACTGCAATTGGACATGCTAAGCGCTAAGAGGCCTACATTGGGAAAAATAATATCTTCAAATAAAAACTACACAGATGCATTCTGTGAAACTTAGTTCTGATCTGTAAATTCAGTTAACAGAGATAAAACATATTTTTGATTGAGCAGTTATGAAACACTCTTTTTGTAGAAAATGCAAGTGGAGATTCGGAGCGCTAAGAGGGTAATAGTGGAAAAAGGAATGTCTTCAAATATAAACTACACAGAATCATTCGGTGAAACTTCTTTCTGATCTGTGCATTCAGCTAACAGGGTTAAACCATACTTTTGATTGAGCAGATCTGAACACTCTTTGTGTAGAAAATGCAACTGGACATTTGGAGCGTTAAGAGCGTAGTAGTGGAAAAAGGAATATATTCAAATATAAGCTACACAGAAGCATTCTGTGATTCTTCTTTCTGATCTGAGCATTCAGCTAACACAGTTAAACCATACTTTTGATTGAGCAGTTTTGAAACACTCTGTCTGTAGAAAATGCAACTGGACATTCGTAGCGGTATGTGGGTAATAGTGGAAAAAAGAATATGTTCAAATATAAACTACACAGAAGCATTGTATGAAACTTCTTTCTGTTCTGTGCATTCAACTAACAGAGTTGAACCTACTTTTGATTGAGCCGTTCTGAAACACTCTTTCTGTAGAAAGAGCAATTGGACATTCTGAGCGCTAAGAGGCCTATATTGGGAAAAAGAATGTCTACAAATAAAAACTACACAGAAGAATTGTGTGAAACTTCTTTCTGTTCTGTTTGTTCAACTAAAAGAGTTGAACTTTAGTTTTGATTGAGCCGTTCTGAAACACTCTTTCTGTAGAAAATGCAAGTGGAGATTCGGAGCGCTAAGAGGGTAATAGTGGAAAAAGGAATGTCTCCAAATATAAACTACACAGAATCATTCTGTGAAACTTATTTCTGATCTGGGCATTCAGCTAACAGAGTTAAACCATACTTTTGATTGAGCAGATCTGAACACTCTTTCTGTAGAAAATGCAACTGGACATTTGGAGCGCTAAGAGAGTAGTAGTGGAAAAAGGAATATATTCAAATATAAACTACACAGAAGCATTCTGTGAAACTTCTTTCTGATCTGAGCATTCAGCTAACAGAGTTAAACCATAATTTTGATTGAGCAGTTTTGAAACACTCTGTCTGTAGAAAATGCAACTGGACATTCGTAGCGCCAAGTGGGTAATAGTGGAAAAAAGAATATGTTCAAATATAAACTACACAGAAGCATTGTTTGAAATTTCTTTCTGTTCTGTGCATTCAACTAACAGAGTTGAACCTTAGTTTTGATTGAGCCTTTCTGAAACACTCTTTCTGTAGAAACTGCAATTGGACATTCTGAGCGCTAAGAGGCCTATATTGGGAAAAATAATATCTTCAAATAAAAACTACACAGAAGCATTGTGTGAAACTTATTTCTGATATGTTCATTAAGCTAACAGAGTTAAACCATACTTTTGATTGCGCAGTTCTGAACACTCTTTCTGTAGAAAATGCAAGTGGACATTCGGAGCGCTAAGAGGGTAATAGTGGAGAAAGGAATATATTCAAATATAAACTACACAGTAGCATTCTGTGAAAATTCTTTCTGTTCTGTGCATTCAACTAACAGAGTTGAACCTTACTTTTGATTGAGCCGTTCTGAAACACTCTTTCTGTAGAAACTGCAATTGGACATGCTAAGCGCTAAGAGGCCTACATTGGGAAAAAGAATATCTTCAAATAAAAACTACAAAGATGCATTCTGTGAAACTTATTTCTGATCTGTAAATTCAGTTAACAGAGATAAAACATATTTTTGATTGAGCAGTTATGAAACACTCTTTTTGTAGAAAATGCAAGTGGAGATTCGGAGCGCTAAGAGGGTAATAGTGGAAAAAGGAATGTCTTCAAATATAAACTACACAGAATCATTCGGTGAAACTTCTTTCTGATCTGTGCATTCAGCTAACAGAGTTAAACCATACATTTGATTGAGCAGATCTGAACACTCTTTCTGTAGAAAATGCAACTGGACATTTGGAGCGCTAAGAGCGTAGTAGTGGAAATAGGAATATATTCAAATATAAACTACACAGAAGCATTCTGTGAAACTTCTTTCTGATCTGAGCATTCAGCTAGCAGAGTTAAACCATACTTTTGATTGAGCAGTTTTGAAACACTCTGTCTGTAGAAAATGCAACTGGACATTCGTAGCGCTAAGTGGGTAATAGTGGAAAAAAGAATATGTTCAAATATAAACTACACAGAAGCATTGTATGAAACTTCTTTCTGTTCTGTGCATTCAACTAACAGAGTTGAACCTTACTTTTCATTGAGCCGTTCTGAAACACTCTTTCTGTAGAAACTGCAATTGGACATTCTGAGCGCTAAGAGGCCTATATTGGGAAAAAGAATGTCTACAAATAAAAACTACACAGAAGAATTGTGTGAAACTTCTTTCTGTTCTGTTTGTTCAACTAAAAGAGTTGAACCTTAGTTTTGATTGAGCCGTTCTGAAACACTCTATCTGTAGAAAATGCAAGTGGAGATTCGGAGCACTAAGAGGGTAATAGTGGAAAAAGTAATGTCTCCAAATATAAACTACACAGTATCATTCTGTGAAACTTCTTTCTGATCTGTGCATTCAGCTAACAGAGTTAAACCATACTTTTGATTGAGCAGATCTGAACACTCTTTCTGTAGAAAATGCAACTGGACAATTGGAGCGCTAAGAGAGTAGTAGTGGAAAAAGGAATATATTCAAATATAAACTACACAGAAGCATTCTGTGAAACTACTTTCTGATCTGAGCATTCAGCTAACAGAGTTAAACCATACTTTTGATTGAGCAGTTTTGAAACACTCTGTCTGTAGAAAATGCAACTGGACATTCGTAGCGCCAAGTGGGTAATAGTGGAAAAAAGAATATGTTCAAATATAAACTACACAGAAGCATTGCATGAAACATCTTTCTGTTCTGTGCATTCAACTAACAGAGTTGAACCTTACTTTTGATTGAGCCTTTCTGAAACACTCTTTCTGTAGAAACTGCAATTGGACATTCTGAGCGCTAAGAGGCCTCTATTGGGAAAAATAATATCTTCAAATAAAAATTACACAGAAGCATTGTGTGAAACTTATTTCTGATATGTTCATTAAGCTAACAGAGTTAAACCATACTTTTGATTGCGCAGTTCTGAACACTCTTTCTGTAGAAAATGCAAGTGGACATTCGGAGCGCTAAGAGGGAAATAGTGGAAAAAGGAATATATTCAAATATAAACTACACAGTAGCATTCTGTGAAAATTCTTTCTGTTGTGTGCATTCAACTAACAGAGTTGAACCTTACTTTTAATTGAGCCGTTCTGAAACACTCTTTCTGTAGAAACTGTAATTGGACATGCTAAGCGCTAAGAGGCCTACATTGGGAAAAAGAATATCTTCAAATAAAAACTACACAGATGCATTCTGTGAAATTTATTTCTGTTCTGTTTGTTCAACTAAAAGAGTTGAACCTTAGTTTTGATTGAGCCGTTCTGAAACACTCTTTCTGTAGAAAATGCAAGTGGAGATTCGGAGCGCTAAGAGGGTAATAGTGGAAAAAGGAATGTCTCCAAATATAAACTACACAGAATCATTCTGTGAAACTTCTTTCTGATCTGTGCATTCAGCTAACAGAGTTAAACCATACTTTTGATTGAGCAGATCTGAACACTCTTTCTGTAGAAAATGCAACTGGATATTTGGAGCGCTAAGAGCGTAGTAGTGGAAAAAGTAATATATTCAAATATAAATTACACAGAAGCATTCTGTGAAACTTCTTTCTGATCTGAGCATTCAGCTAACAGAGTTAAACCATACTTTTGATTGAGCAGTTTTGAAACACTCTGTCTGTAGAAAATGCAACTGGACATTCGTAGCGCTAAGTGGGTAATAGTGGAAAAAAGAATATGTTCAAATATAAACTACACAGAAGCATTGTATGAAACTTCTTTCTGTTCTGTGCATTCAACTAACAGAGTTGAACCTTACTTTTGATTGAGCCGTTCTGAAACACTCTTTCTGTAGAAACTGCAATTGGACATTCTGAGCGCTAAGAGGCCTATATTGGGAAAAAGAATGTCTACAAATAAAAACTACACAGAAGAATTGTGTGAAACTTCTTTCTGTTCTGTTTGTTCAACTAGAAGAGTTGAACCTTAGTTTTGATTGAGCCGTTCTGAAACACTCTTTCTGTAGAAAATGCAAGTGGACATTCGGAGCGCTAAGAGGGTAATAGTGGAAAAAGGAATGTCTCCAAATATAAAGTACACAGAATCATTCTGTGAAACTTCTTTCTGATCTGTGCATTAAGCTAACAGAGTAAAACCATACTTTTGATTGAGCAGATCTGAACACTCTTTCTGTAGAAAATGCAACTGGACATTCGTAGCGCCAAGTGGGTAATAGTGGAAAAAAGAATATGTTCAAATATAAACTACACAGAAGCATTGTATGAAATTACTTTCTGTTCTGTGCATTCAACTAACAGAGTTGAACCTTACTTTTGATTGAGCCTTTCTGAAACACTCTTTCTGTAGAAACTGCAATTGGACATTCTGAGCGCTAAGAGGCCTATATTGGGAAAAATAATATCTTCAAATAAAAACTACACAGAAGCATTGTGTGAAACTTATTTCTGATATGTTCATTAAGCTAACAGAGTTAAACCATACTTTTGATTGCGCAGTTCTGAACACTCTTTCTGTAGAAAATGCAAGTGGACATTCGGAGCGCTAAGAGGGTAATAGTGGAGAAAGGAATATATTCAAATATAAACTACACAGTAGCATTCTGTGAAAATTCTTTCTGTTCTGTGCATTCAACTAACAGAGTTGAACCTTACTTTTGATTGAGCCGTTCTGAAACACTCTTTCTGTAGAAACTGCAATTGGACATGCTAAGCGCTAAGAGGCCTACATTGGGATAAAGAATATCTTCAAATAAAAACTACACAGATGCATTCTGTGAAACTTATTTCTGATCTGTAAATTCAGTTAACAGAGATAAAACATATTTTTGATTGAGCAGTTATGAAACACTCTTTTTGTAGAAAATGCAAGTTGAGATTCGGAGCGCTAAGAGGGTAATAGTGGAAAAAGGAATGTCTTCAAATATAAACTACACAGAATCATTCGGTGAAACTTCTTTCTGATCTGTGCATTCAGCTAACAGAGTTAAACCATACTTTTGATTGAGCAGATCTGAACACTCTTTCTGTAGAAAATGCAACTGGACATTTGGAGCGCTAAGAGCGTAGTAGTGGAAAAAGGAATATATTCAAATATAAACTACACAGAAGCATTCTGTGAAAGTTCTTTCTGATCTGAGCATTCAGCTAGCAGAGTTAAACCATACTTTTGATTGAGCAGTTTTGAAACACTCTGTCTGTAGAAAATGCAACTGGACATTCGTAGCGCTAAGTGGGTAATAGTGGAAAAAAGAATATGTTCAAATATAAACTACACAGAAGCATTGTATGAAACTTCTTTCTGTTCTGTGCATTCAACTAACAGAGTTGAACCTTACCTTTGATTGAGCCGTTCTGAAACACTCTTTCTGTAGAAACTGCAATTGGACATTCAGAGCGCTAAGAGGCCTATATTGGGAAAAAGAATGTCTACATATAAAAACTACACAGAAGAATTGTGTGAAACTTCTTTCTGTTCTGTTTGTTCAACTAAAAGAGTTGAACCTTAGTTTTGATTGAGCCGTTCTGAAACACTCTTTCTGTAGAAAATGCAAGTGGAGATTCGTAGCACTAAGAGGGTAATAGTGGACAAAGGAATGTCTCCAAATATAAACTACACAGAATCATTCTGTGAAACTTCTTTCTGATCTGTGCATTCAGCTAACAGAGTTAAACCATACTTTTGATTGAGCAGATCTGAACACTCTTTCTGTAGAAAATGCAACTGGACAATTGGAGCGCTAAGAGAGTAGTAGTGGAAAAAGGAATATATTCAAATATAAACTACACAGAAGCATTCTGTGAAACTTCTTTCTGATCTGAGCATTCAGCTAACAGAGTTAAACCATACTTTTGATTGAGCAGTTTGGAAACACTCTGTCTGTAGAAAATGCAACTGGACATTCGTAGCACCAAGTGGGTAATAGTGGAAAAAAGAATATGTTCAAATATAAACTACACAGAAGCATTGCATGAAACTTCTTTCTGTTCTGTGCATTCAACTAACAGAGTTGAACCTTACTTTTGATTGAGCCTTTCTGAAACACTCTTTCTGTAGAAACTGCAATTGGACATTCTGAGCACTAGGAGGCCTCCATTGGAAAAAATAATATCTTCAAATAAAAACCACACAGAAGCATTGTGTGAAACTTATTTCTGATATGTTCATTAAGCTAACAGAGTTAAACCATACTTTTGATTGCGCAGTTCTGAACACTCTTTCTGTAGAAAATGCAAGTGGACATTCGGAGCGCTAATTGGGTAATAGTGGAAAAAGGAATATATTCAAACATAAACTACACAGTAGCATTCTGTGAAAATTCTTTCTGTTCTGTGCATTCAACTAACAGAGTTGAACCTTACTTTTGATTGAGCCGTTCTGAAACACTCTTTCTGTAGAAACTGCAATTGGACATTCTGAGCGCTAAGAGGCCTATATTGGGAAAAAGAATGTCTACAAATAAAAACTACACAGAAGAATTGTGTGAAACTTCTTTCTGTTCTGTTTGTTCAACTAAAAGTGTTGAACCTTAGTTTTGATTGAGCCGTTCTGAAACACTCTTTCTGTAGAAAATGCAAGTGGACATTCGGAGCGCTAAGAGGGTAATAGTGGAAAAAGGAATGTCTCCAAATATAAAGTACACAGAATCATTCTGTGAATCTTCTTTCTGATCTGTGCATTCAGCTAACAGAGTAAAACCATACTTTTGATTGAGCAGATCTGAACACTCTTTCTGTAGAAAATGCAACTGGACATTTGGAGCGCTAAGAGAGTAGTAGTGGAAAAAGGAATATATTCAAATATAAACTACACAGAAGCATTCTGTGAAACTTCTTTCTGATCTGAGCATTCAGCTAACAGAGTTAAACCATACTTTTGATTGAGCAGTCTTGAAACACTCTGTCTGTAGAAAATGCAACTGGACATTCGTAGCGCCAAGTGGGTAATAGTGGAAAAAAGAATATGTTCAAATATAAACTACACAGAAGCATTGTATGAAATTACTTTCTGTTCTGTGCATTCAACTAACAGAGTTGAACCTTACTTTTGATTGAGCCTTTCTGAAACACTCTTTCTGTAGAAACTGCAATTGGACATTCTGAGCGCTAAGAGGCCTATATTGGGAAAAATAATATCTTCAAATAAAAACTACACAGAAGCATTGTGTGAAACTTATTTCTGATATGTTCATTAAGCTAACAGTGTTAAACCATACTTTTGATTGCGCAGTTCTGAACACTCTTTCTGTAGAAAATGCAAGTGGACATTCGGAGCGCTAAGAGGGTAATAGTGGAGAAAGGAATATATTCAAATATAAACTACACAGTAGCATTCTGTGAAAATTCTTTCTGTTCTGTGCATTCAACTAACAGAGTTGAACCTTACTTTTGATTGAGCCGTTCTGAAACACTCTTTCTGTAGAAACTGCAATTGGACATGCTAAGTGCTAAGAGGCCTACATTGGGAAAAAGAATATCTTCAAATAAAAACTACACAGATGCATTCTGTGAAACTTATTTCTGATCTGTAAATTCAGTTAACAGAGATAAAACATATTTTTGATTGAGCAGTTATGAAACACACTTTTTGTAGAAAATGCAAGTGGAGATTCGGAGCGCTAAGAGGGTAATAGTGGAAAATGGAATGTCTTCAAATATAAACTACACAGAATCATTCGGTGAAACTTCTTTCTGATCTGTGCATTCAGCTAACAGAGTTAAACCATACTTTTGATTGAGCAGATCTGAACACTCTTTCTGTAGAAAATGCAACTGGACATTTGGAGCGCTAAGAGCGTAGTAGTGGAAAAAGGAATATATTCAAATATAAAGTACACAGAAGCATTCTGTGAAACTTCTTTCTGATCTGAGCATTCAGCTAACAGAGTTAAACCATACTTTTGATTGAGCAGTTTTGAAACACTCTGTCTGTAGAAAATGCAAGTGGACAATCGTAGCGCTAAGTGGGTAATAGTGGAAAAAAGAATATGTTGTAATATAAACTACACAGAAGCATTGTATGAAACTTCTTTCTGTTCTGTGCATTCAACTAACAGAGTTGAACCTTACTTTTGATTGAGCCGTTTTGAAACACTCTTTCTGTAGAATCTGCAATTGGACATTCTGAGCGCTAAGAGGCCTATATTGGGAAAAAGATTGTCTACAAATAAAAACTACACAGAAGAATTGTGTGAAACTTCTTTCTGTTCTGTTTGTTCAACTAAAAGGGTTGAACCTTAGTTTTGATTGAGCCGTTCTGAAACACTCTTTCTGTAGAAAATGCAAGTGGAGATTCGGAGCGCTAAGAGGGTAATAGTGGAAAAAGGAATGTCTCCAAATATAAACTACACAGAATCATTCTGTGAAACTTCTTTCTGATCTGTGCATTCAGCTAACAGATTTAAACCATACTTTTGATTGAGCAGATCTGAACACTCTTTCTGTAGAAAATGCAACTGGACATTTGGAGCGCTAAGAGAGTAGTAGTGGAAAAAGGAATATATTCAAATATAAACTACACAGAAGCATTCTGTGAAACTTCATTCTGATCTGAGCATTCAGCTAACAGAGTTAATCCATACTTTTGATTGAGCAGTTTTGAAACACTCTGTCTGTAGAAAATGCAACTGGACATTCGTAGCGCTAAGTGGGTAATAGTGGAAAAAAGAATATGTTCAAATATAAACTACACAGAAGCATTGTATGAAATTTCTTTCTGTTCTGTGCATTCAACTAACAGAGATGAACCTTACTTTTGATTGAGCCTTTCTGAAACACTCTTTCTGTAGAAACTGCAATTGGACATTCTGAGCGCTAAGAGGCCTATATTGGGAAAAATAATATCTTCAAATAAAAACTACACAGAAGCATTGTGTGAAACTTATTTCTGATATGTTCATTAAGCTAACAGAGTTAAACCATACTTTTGATTGCGCAGTTCTGAACACTCTTTCTGTAGAAAATGCAAGTGGACATTCGGTGCGCTAAGAGGGTAATAGCGGAGAAAGGAATATATTCAAATATAAACTACACAGTAGCATTCTGTGAAAATTCTTTCTGTTCTGTGCATTCAACTAACAGAGTTGAACCTTACTTTTGATTGAGCCGTTCTGAAACACTCTTTCTGTAGAAACTACAATTGGACATGCTAAGCGCTAAGAGGCCTACATTGGGAAAAAGAATATCTTCAAATAAAAACTACACAGATGCATTCTGTGAAACTTCTTTCTGTTCTGTTTGTTCAACTAAAAGAGTTGAACCTTAGTTTTGATTGAGCCGTTCTGAAACACTCTTTCTGTAGAAAATGCAAGTGGAGATTCCGAGCGCTAAGAGGGTAATAGTGGAAAAAGGAATGTCTTCAAATATAAACTACACAGAATCATTCGGTGAAACTTCTTTCTGATCTGTGCATTCAGCTAACAGAGTTAAACCATACTTTTGATTGAGCAGATCTGAACACTCTTTCTGTAGAAAATGCAACTGGACATTTGGAGCGCTAAGAGCGTAGTAGTGGAAATAGGAATATATTCAAATATAAACTACACAGAAGCATTCTGTGAAACTTCTTTCTGATCTGAGCATTCAGCTAGCAGAGTTAAACCACACTTTTGATTGAGCAGTTTTGAAACACTCTGTCTGTAGAAAATGCAACTGGACATTCGTAGCGCTAAGTGGGTAATAGTGGAAAAAAGAATATGTTCAAATATAAACTACACAGAAGCATTGTATGAAACTTCTTTCTGTTCTGTGCATTCAACTAACAGAGTTGAACCTTACTTTTGATTGAGCCGTTCTGAAACACTCTTTCTGTAGAAACTGCAATTGGACATTCTGAGCGCCAAGAGGCCTATATTGGGAAAAAGAATGTCTACAAATAAAAACTACACAGAAGAATTGTGTGAAACTTCTTTCTGTTCTGTTTGTTCAACTAAAAGAGTTGAACCTTAGTTTTGATTGAGCCGTTCTGAAACACTCTTTCTGTAGAAAATGCAAGTGGAGATTCGGAGCACTAAGAGGGTAATAGTGGAAAAAGGAATGTCTCCAAATATAAAGTACACAGAATCATTCTGTGAAACTTCTTTCTGATCTGTGCATTCAGCTAACAGAGTAAAACCATACTTTTGATTGAGCAGATCTGAACACTCTTTCTGTAGAAAATGCAACTGGACATTCGTAGCGCCAAGTGGGTAATAGTGGAAAAAAGAATATGTTCAAATATAAACTACACAGAAGCATTGTATGAAATTACTTTCTGTTCCGTGCATTCAACTAACAGAGTTGAACCTTACTTTTGATTGAGCCTTTCTGAAACACTCTTTCTGTAGAAACTTCAATTGGACATTCTGAGCGCTAAGAGGCCTATATTGGGAAAAATAATATCTTCAAATAAAAACTACACAGAAGCATTGTGTGAAACTTATTTCTGATATGTTCATTAAGCTAACAGAGTTAAACCATACTTTTGATTGCGCAGTTCTGAACACTCTTTCTGTAGAAAATGCAAGTGGACATTCGGAGCGCTAAGAGGGTAATAGTGGAGAAAGGAATATATTCAAATATAAACTACACAGTAGCATTCTGTGAAAATTCTTTCTGTTCTGTGCATTCAACTAACAGAGTTGAACCTTACTTTTGATTGAGCCGTTCTGAAACACTCTTTCTGTAGAAACTGCAATTGGACATGCTAAGCGCTAAGAGGCCTACATTGGGAAAAAGAATATCTTCAAATAAAAACTACACAGATGCATTCTGTGAAACTTATTTCTGATCTGTAAATTCAGTTAACAGAGATAAAACATATTTTTGATTGAGCACTTATGAAACACTCCTTTTGTAGAAAATGCAAGTTGAGATTCAGAGCGCTAAGAGGGTAATAGTGGAAAAAGGAATGTCTTCAAATTTAAACTACACAGAATCATTCGGTGAAACTTCTTTCTGATCTGTGCATTCAGCTAACAGAGTTAAACCATACTTTTGATTGAGCAGATCTGAACACTCTTTCTGTAGAAAATGCAACTGGACATTTGGAGCGCTAAGAGCGTAGTAGTGGAATTAGGAATATATTCAAATATAAACTACACAGAAGCATTCTGTGAAACTTCTTTCTGATCTGAGCATTCAGCTAGCAGAGTTAAACCATACTTTTGATTGAGCAGTTTTGAAACACTCTGTCTGTAGAAAATGCAACTGGACATTCGTAGCGCTAAGTGGGTAATAGTGGAAAAAAGAATATGTTCAAATATAAACTACACAGAAGCATTGTATGAAACTTCTTTCTGTTCTGTGCATTCAACTAACAGAGTTGAACCTTACTTTTGATTGAGCCGTTCTGAAACACTCTTTCTGTAGAAACTGCAATTGGACATTCTGAGCGCTAAGAGGCCTATATTGGGAAAAAGAATGTCTACAAATAAAAACTACACAGAAGAATTGTGTGAAACTTCTTTCTGTTCTGTTTGTTCAACTAAAAGAGTTGAACCTTAGTTTTGATTGAGCCGTTCTGAAACACTCTTTCTGTAGAAAATGCAAGTGGAGATTCGGAGCACTAAGAGGGTAATAGTGGAAAAAGGAATGTCTCCAAATATAAACTACACAGAATCATTCTGTGAAACTTCTTTCTGATCTGTGCATTCAGCTAACAGAGTTAAACCATACTTTTGATTGAGCAGATCTGAACACTCTTTCTGTAGAAAATGCAACTGGACAATTGGAGCGCTAAGAGAGTAGTAGTGGAAAAAGGAATATATTCAAATATAAACTACACAGAAGCATTCTGTGAAACTACTTTCTGATCTGAGCATTCAGCTAACAGAGTTAAACCATACTTTTGATTGAGCAGTTTTGAAACACTCTGTCTGTAGAAAATGTAACTGGACATTCGTAGCGCCAAGTGGGTAATAGTGGAAAAAAGAATATGTTCAAATATAAACTACACAGAAGCATTGCATGAAACTTCTTTCTGTTCTGTGCATTCAACTAACAGAGTTGAACCTTACTTTTGATTGAGCCTTTCTGAAACACTCTTTCTGTAGAAACTGCAATTGGACATTCTGAGCGCTAAGAGGCCTCTATTGGGAAAAATAATATCTTCAAATAAAAACTACACACAAGCATTGTGTGAAACTTATTTCTGATATGTTCATTAAGCTAACAGAGTTAAACCATACTTTTGATTGCGCAGTTCTGAACACTCTTTCTGTAGAAAATGCAAGTGGACATTCGGAGCGCAAAGAGGGTAATAGTGGAGAAAGGAATATATTCAAATATAAACTACACAGTAGCATTCTGTGAAAATTCTTTCTGTTCTGTGCATTCAACTAACAGAGTTGAACCTTACTTTTGATTGAGCCGTTCTGAAACACTCTTTCTGTAGAAACTGCAATTGGACATGCTAAGCGCTAAGAGGCCTACATTGGGAAAAAGAATATCTTCAAATAAAAACTACACAGATGCATTCTGTGAAACTTATTTCTGTTCTGTTTGTTCAACTAAAAGAGTTGAACCTTAGTTTTGATTGAGCCGTTCTGAAACACTCTTTCTGTAGAAAATGCAAGTGGAGATTCGGAGCGCTAAGAGGGTAATAGTGGAAAAAGGAATGTCTCCAAATATAAACTACACAGAATCATTCTGTGAAACTTCTTTCTGATCTGTGCATTCAGCTAACAGAGTTAAACCATACTTTTGATTGAGCAGATCTGAACACTCTTTCTGTAGAAAATGCAACTGGACATTTGGAGCGCTAAGAGCGTAGTAGTGGAAAAAGGAATATATTCAAATATAAACTACACAGAAGCATTCTGTGAAACTTCTTTCTGATCTGAGCATTCAGCTAACAGAGTTAAACCATACTTTTGATTGAGCAGTTTTGAAACACTCTGTCTGTAGAAAATGCAACTGGACATTCGTAGCGCTAAGTGGGTAATAGTGGAAAAAAGAATATGTTCAAATATAAACTACACAGAAGCATTGTATGAAACTTCTTTCTGTTCTGTGCATTCAACTAACAGAGTTGAACCTTACTTTTGATTGAGCCGTTCTGAAACACTCTTTCTGTAGAAACTGCAATTGGACATTCTGAGCGCTAAGAGGCCTATATTGGGAAAAAGAATGTCTACAAATAAAAACTACACAGAAGAATTGTGTGAAACGTCTTTCTGTTCTGTTTGTTCAACTAAAAGAGTTGAACCTTAGTTTTGATTGAGCCGTTCTGAAACACTATTTCTGTAGAAAATGCAAGTGGACATTCGGAGCGCTAAGAGGGTAATAGTGGAAAAAGGAATGTCTCAAAATATAAAATACACAGAATCATTCTGTGAAACTTCTTTCTGATCTGTGCATTCAGCTAACAGAGTAAAACCATACTTTTGATTGAGCAGATCTGAACACTCTTTCTGTAGAAAATGCAAATGGACATTCGTAGCGCCAAGTGGGTAATAGTGGAAAAAAGAATATGTTCAAATATAAACTACACAGAAGCATTGTATGAAACTTCTTTCTGTTCTGTGCATTCAACTAACAGAGTTGAACCTTACTTTTGATTGAGCCTTTCTGAAACACTCTTTCTGTAGAAACTGCAATTGGACATTCTGAGCGCTAAGAGGCCTATATTGGGAAAAATAATATCTTCAAATAAAAACTACACAGAAGCATTGTGTGAAACTTATTTCTGATATGTTCATTAAGCTAACAGTGTTAAACCATACTTTTGATTGCGCAGTTCTGAACACTCTTTCTGTAGAAAATGCAAGTGGACATTCGGAGCGCTAAGAGGGTAATAGTGGAGAAAGGAATATATTCAAATATAAACTACACAGTAGCATTCTGTGAAAATTCTTTCTGTTCTGTGCATTCAACTAACAGAGTTGAACCTTACTTTTGATTGAGCCGTTCTGAAACACTCTTTCTGTAGAAACTGCAATTGGACATGCTAAGCGCTAAGAGGCCTACATTGGGAAAAAGAATATCTTCAAATAAAAACTACACAGATGCATTCTGTGAAACTTATTTCTGATCTGTAAATTCAGTTAACAGCGATAAAACATATTTTTGATTGAGCAGTTATGAAACACTCTTTTTGTAGAAAATGCAAGTGGAGATTCGGAGCGCTAAGAGGGTATTAGTGGAAAATGGAATGTCTTCAAATAATCATTCGGTGAAATTTCTTTCTGATCTGTGCATTCAGCTAACAGAGTTAAACCATACTTTTGATTGAGCAGATCTGAACACTCTTTCTGTAGAAAATGCAACTGGACATTTGGAGCGCTAAGAGCGTAGTAGTGGAAAAAGGAATATATTCAAATATAAAGTACACAGAAGCATTCTGTGAAACTTCTTTCTGATCTGAGCATTCAGCTAACAGAGTTAAACCATACTTTTGATTGAGCAGTTTTGAAACACTCTGTCTGTAGAAAATGCAACTGGACAATCATAGCGCTAAGTGGGTAATAGTGGAAAAAAGAATATGTTGTAATATAAACTACACAGAAGCATTGTATGAAACTTCTTTCTGTTCTGTGCATTCAACTAACAGAGTTGAACCTTACTTTTGATTGAGCCGTTTTGAAACACTCTTTCTGTAGAAACTGCAATTGGACATTCTGAGCGCTAAGAGGCCTATATTGGGAAAAAGATTGTCTACAAATAAAAACTACACAGAAGAATTGTGTGAAACTTCTTTCTGTTCTGTTTGTTCAACTAAAAGAGTTGAACCTTAGTTTTGATTGAGCCGTTCTGAAACACTCTTTCTGTAGAAAATGCAAGTGGAGATTCGGAGCGCTAAGAGGGTATTAGTGGAAAAAGGAATGTCTCCAAATATAAACTACACAGAATCATTCTGTGAAACTTCTTTCTGATCTGTGCATTCAGCTAACAGAGTTAAACCATACTTTTGATTGAGCAGATCTGAACACTCTTTCTGTAGAAAATGCAACTGGACATTTGGAGCGCTAAGAGAGTAGTAGTGGAAAAAGGAATATATTCAAATATAAACTACACAGAAGCATTCTGTGAAACTTCTTTCTGATCTGAGCATTCAGCTAACAGAGTTAAACCATACTTTTGATTGAGCAGTTTTGAAACACTCTGTCTGTAGAAAATGCAACTGGACATTCGTAGCGCTAAGTGGGTAATAGTGGAAAAAAGAATATGTTCAAATATAAACTACACAGAAGCATTGTATGAAATTTCTTTCTGTTCTGTGCATTCAACTAACAGAGATGAACCTTACTTTTGATTGAGCCTTTCTGAAACACTCTTTCTGTAGAAACTGCAATTGGACATTCTGAGCGCTAAGAGGCCTATATTGGGAAAAATAATATCTTCAAATAAAAACTACACAGAAGCATTGTGTGAAACTTATTTCTGATATGTTCATTAAGCTAACAGAGATAAACCATACTTTTGATTGCGCAGTTCTGAACACTCTTTCTGTAGAAAATGCAAGTGGACATTCGGAGCGCTAAGAGGGTAATAGTGGAAAAAGGAATATATTCAAATATAAACTACACAGTAGCATTCTGTGAAAATTCTTTCTGTTCTGTGCATTCAACTAACAGAGTTGAACCTTACTTTTAATTGAGCCGTTCTGAAACACTCTTTCTGTAGAAACTGCAATTGGACATGCTAAGCGCTAAGAGGCCTACATTGGGAAAAAGAATATCTTCAAATAAAAACTACACAGATGCATTCTGTGAAACTTCTTTCTGTTCTGTTTGTTCAACTAAAAGAGTTGAACCTTAGTTTTGATTGAGCCGTTCTGAAACACTCTTTCTGTAGAAAATGCAAGTGGAGATTCGGAGCGCTAAGAGGGTAATAGTGGAAAAAGGAATGTCTCCAAATATAAACTACACAGAATCATTCTGTGAAACTTCTTTCTGATCTGTGCATTCAGCTAACAGAGTTAAACCATACTTTTGATTGAGCAGATCTGAACACTCTTTCTGTAGAAAATGCAACTGGACATTTGGAGCGCTAAGTGTGTAGTAGTGGAAAAAGGAATATATTCAAATATAAACTACACAGAAGCATTCTGTGAAACTTCTTTCTGCTCTGAGCATTCAGCTAACAGAGTTAAACCATACTTTTGATTGAGCAGTTTTGAAACACTCTGTCTGTAGAAAATGCAACTGGACATTCATAGCGCTAAGTGGGTAATAGTGGAAAAAAGAATATGTTCAAATATAAACTACACAGAAGCATTGTATGAAATTACTTTCTGTTCTGTGCATTCAACTAACAGAGTTGAACCTTACTTTTGATTGAGCATTTCTAAAACACTCTTTCTGTAGAAACTGCAATTGGACATTCTGAGAGCTAAGAGGCCTCTATTGGGAAAAATAATATCTTCAAATAAAACTACACAGAAGCATTGTGTGAAACTTATTTCTGATATGTTCATTAAGCTAACAGAGTAAACCATACTTTTGATTGCGCAGTTCTGAACACTCTTTCTGTAGAAAATGCAAGTGGACATTCGGAGCGCTAAGAGGGTAATAGTGGAAAAAGGAATGTCTCCAAATATAAACTACACAGAATCATTATGTGAAACTTCTTTCTGATCTGTGCATTCAGCTAACAGAGTTAAACCATACTTTTGATTGAGCAGATCTGAACACTCTTTCTGTAGAAAATGCAACTGGGCATTTGGAGCGCTAAGAGAGTAGTAGTGGAAAAAGGAACATATTCAAATATAAACTACACAGAAGCATTCTGTGAAAATTCTTTCTGATCTGAGCATTCAGCAAACAGAGTTAAACCATACCTTTGATTGAGCAGTTTTGAAACACTCTGTCTGTAGAAAATGCAACTGGACATTCGTAGCGCTAAGTGGGTAATAGTGGAAAAAAGAATATGTTCAAATATAAACTACACAGAAGCATTTTATGAAACTTCTTTCTGTTCTGTGCATTCAACTAACAGAGTTGAACCTTACTTTTGATTGAGCCTTTCTGAAACACTCTTTCTGTAGAAACTGCAATTGGACATTCTGAGCGCTAAGAGGCCTCTATTGGGAAAAATAATATCTTCAAATAAAAACTACACAGAAGCATTTTGTGAAACTTATTTCTGATATGTTCATTAAGCTAACAGAGTTAAACCATACTTTTGATTGCGCAGTTCTGAACACTCTTTCTGAAGAAAACGCAAGTGGACATTCGGAGCGCTAAGAGGGTAATAGTGGAAAAAGGAATATATTCAAATATAAACTACACAGTAGCATTCTGTGAAAATTCTTTCTGTTCTGTGCATTCAACTAACAGAGTTGAACCTTACTTTTGATTGAGCCGTTCTGAAACACTCTTTCTGTAGAAACTGCAATTGGACATGCTAAGCGCTAAGAGGCCTACATTGGGAAAAAGAATATCTTCAAATAAAAACTACACAGATGCATTCTGTGAAATTTGTTTCTGTTCTGTTTGTTCAACTAAAAGAGTTGAACCTTAGTTTTGATTGAGCCGTTCTGAAACACTCTTTCTGTAGAAAATGCAAGTGGAGATTCGGAGCGCTAAGAGGGTAATAGTGGAAAAAGGAATGTCTCCAAATATAAACTACACAGAATCATTCTGTGAAACTTCTTTCTGATCTGTGCATTCAGCTAACAGAGTTAAACCATACTTTTGATTGAGCAGATCTGAACACTCTTTCTGTAGAAAATGCAACTGGACATTTGTAGCGCTAAGAGCGTAGTAGTGGAAAAAGGAATATATTCAAATATAAACTACACAGAAGCATTCTGTGAAACTTCTTTCTGATCTGAGCATTCAGCTAACAGAGTTAAACCATACTTTTGATTGAGCAGTTTTGAAACACTCTGTCTGTAGAAAATGCAACTGGACATTCGTAGCGCTAAGTGGGTAATAGTGGAAAAAAGAATATGTTCAAATATAAACTACACAGAAGCATTGTATGAAACTTCTTTCTGTTCTGTGCATTCAACTAACAGAGTTGAACCTTACTTTTGATTGAGCCGTTCTGAAACACTCTGTAGAAACTGCAATTGGACATTCTGAGCGCTAAGAGGCCTATATTGGGAAAAAGAATGTCCACAAATAAAAACTACACAGAAGAATTGTGTGAAACTTCTTTCTGTTCTGTTTGTTCAACTAAAAGAGTTGAACCTTAGTTTTGATTGAGCCGTTCTGAAACACTCTTTCTGTAGAAAATGCAAGTGGACATTCGGAGCGCTAAGAGGGTAATAGTGGAAAAAGGAATGTCTCCAAATATAAAGTACACAGAATCATTCTGTGAAACTTCTTTCTGATCTGTGCATTCAGCTAACAGAGTAAAACCATACTTTTGATTGAGCAGATCTGAACACTCTTTCTGTAGAAAATGCAACAGGACATTCGTAGCGCCAAGTGGGTAATAGTGGAAAAAAGAATATGTTCAAATATAAACTACACAGAAGCATTGTATGAAACTTCTTTCTGTTCTGTGCATTCAACTAACAGAGTTGAACCTTACTTTTGATTGAGCCGTTTTGAAACACTCTTTCTGTAGAAACTGCAATTGGACATTCTGAGCGCTAAGAGGCCTATATTGGGAAAAAGATTGTCTACAAATAAAAACTACACAGAAGAATTGTGTGAAACTTCTTTCTGTTCTGTTTGTTGAACTAAAAGAGTTGAACCTTAGTTTTGATTGAGCCGTTCTGAAACACTCTTTCTGTAGAAAACGCAAGTGGAGATTCGGAGCGCTAAGAGGGTAATAGTGGAAAAAGGAATGTCTCCAAATATAAACTACACAGAATCATTCTGTGAAACTTCTTTCTGATCTGTGCATTCAGCTAACAGAGTTAAACAATACTTTTGATTGAGCAGATCTGAACACTCTTTCTGTAGAAAATGCAACTGGACATTTGGAGCGCTAAGAGAGTAGTAGTGGAAAAAGGAATATATTCAAATATAAACTACACAGAAGCATTCTGTGAAACTTCTTTCTGATCTGAGCATTCAGCTAACAGAGTTAATCCATACTTTTGATTGAGCAGTTTTGAAACACTCTGTCTGTAGAAAATGCAACTGGACATTCGTAGCGCTAAGTGGGTAATAGTGGAAAAAAGAATATGTTCATATATAAACTACACAGAAGCATTGTATGAAATTTCTTTCTGTTCTGTGCATTCAACTAACAGAGATGAACCTTACTTTTGATTGAGCCTTTCTGAAACACTCTTTCTGTAGAAACTGCAATTGGACATTCTGAGCGCTAAGAGGCCTCTATTGGGAAAAATAATATCTTCAAATAAAAACTACACAGAAGCATTGTGTGAAACTTATTTCTGATATGTTCATTAAGCTAACAGAGTTAAACCATACTTTTGATTGCGCAGTTCTGAACACTCTTTCTGTAGAAAATGCAAGTGGACATTCGGAGCGCTAAGAGGGTAATAGTGGAAAAAGGAATATATTCAAATATAAACTACACAGTAGCACTCTGTGAAAATTCTTTCTGTTCTGTGCATTCAACTAACAGAGTTGAACCTTACTTTTAATTGAGCCGTTCTGAAACACTCTTTCTGTAGAAACTGCAATTGGACATGCTAAGCGCTAAGAGGCCTACATTGGGAAAAAGAATATCTTCAAATAAAAACTACACAGATGCATTCTGTGAAACTTATTTCTGATCTGTAAATTCAGTTAACAGAGATAAAACATATTTTTGATTGAGCAGTTATGAAACACTCTTTTTGTAGAAAATGCAAGTGGAGATTCGGAGCGCTAAGAGGGTAATAGTGGAAAAAGGAATGTCTTCAAATATAAACTACACAGAATCATTCGGTGAAACTTCTTTCTGATCTGTGCATTCAGCTAACAGAGTTAAACCATACTTTTGATTGAGCAGATCTGAACACTCTTTCTGTAGAAAATGCAACTGGACATTTGGAGCGCTAAGAGCGTAATAGTGGAAAAAGGAATATATTCAAATATAAACTACACAGAAGCATTCTGTGAAACTTCTTTCTGATCTGAGCATTCAGCTAACAGAGTTAAACCATACTTTTGATTGAGCAGTTTTGAAACACTCTGTCTGTAGAAAATGCAACTGGACATTCGTAGCACTAAGTGGGTAATAGTGGAAAAAAGAATATGTTCAAATATAAACTACACAGAAGCATTTTATGAAACTTCTTTCTGTTCTGTGCATTCAAGTAACAGAGTTGAACCTTACTTTTGATTGAGCCATTCTGAAACACTCTTTCTGTAGAAACTGCAATTGGACATTCTGAGCGCTAAGAGGCCTATATTGGGAAAAAGAATGTCTACAAATAAAAACTACACAGAAGAATTGTGTGAAACTTCTTTCTGTTCTGTTTGTTCAACTAAAAGAGTTGAACCTTAGTTTTGATTGAGCCGTTCTGAAACACTCTTTCTGTAGAAAATGCAAGTGGAGATTCGGAGCGCTAAGAGGGTAATAGTGGAAAAAGGAATGTCTCCAAATATAAACTACACAGAATCATTCTGTGAAACTTCTTTCTGATCTGTGCATTCAGCTAACAGAGTTAAAACATACTTTTGATTGAGCAGATCTGAACACTCTTTCTGTAGAAAATGCAACTGGACAATTGGAGCGCTAAGAGAGTAGCAGTGGAAAAAGGAATATATTCAAATATAAACTACACAGAAGCATTCTGTGAAACTTCTTTCTGATCTGAGCATTCAGCTAACATAGTTAAACCATACTTTTGATTGAGCAGTTTTGAAACACTCTGTCTGTAGAAAATGCAACTGGACATTCGTAGCGCCAAGTGGGTAATAGTGGAAAAAAGAATATGTTCAAATATAAACTACACAGAAGCATTGCATGAAACTTCTTTCTGTTCTGTGCATTCAACTAACAGAGTTGAACCTTACATTTGATTGAGCCTTTCTGAAACACTCTTTCTGTAGAAACTGCAATTGGACATTCTGAGCGCTAAGAGGCCTCTATTGGGAAAAATAATATCTTCAAATAAAACTACACAGAAGCATTGTGTGAAAATTATTTCTGATAAGTTCATTAATCTAACAGAGTTAAACCATACTTTTGATTGCGCAGTTCTGAACACTCTTTCTGTAGAAAATGCAAGTGGACATTCGGAGCGCTAAGAGGGTAATAGTGGAGAAAGGAATATATTCAAATATAAACTACACAGTAGCAATCTGTGAAAATTCTTTCTGTTCTGTGCATTCAACTAACAGAGTTGAACATTACTTTTGATTGAGCCGTTCTCAAACACTCTTTCTGTAGAAACTGCAATTGGACATGCTAAGAGCTAAGAGGCCTACATTGGGAAAAAGAATATCTTCAAACAAAAACTACTCAGATGCATTCTGTGAAACTTATTTCTGATCTGTAAATTCAGTTAACAGAGATAAAACATATTTTTTATTGAGCAGTTATGAAACACTCTTTTTGTAGAAAATGCAATGGAGATTCGGAGCGCTAAGTGGGTAATAGTGGAAAAAGTAATGTCTTCAAATATAAACTACACAGAATCATTCGGTGAAACTTCTTTCTGATCTGTGCATTCAGCTAACAGAGTTAAACCATACTTTTGATTGAGCAGATCTGAACACTCTTTCTGTAGAAAATGCAACTGGACATTTGGAGCGCTAAGAGCGTAGTAGTGGAAAAAGGAATATATTCAAATATAAACTACACAGAAGCATTCTGTGAAACTTCTTTCTGATCTGAGCATTCAGCTAACAGAGTTAAACCATACTTTTGATTGAGCAGTTTTGAAACACTCTGTCTGTAGAAAATGCAACTGGACATTCGTAGCGCTAAGTGGGTAATAGTGGAAAAAAGAATATGTTCAAATATGAACTACACAGAAGCATTATATGAAACTTCTTTCTGTTCTGTGCATTCTACTAACAGAGTTAAACCTTACTTTTGATTGAGCCGTTCTGAAACACTCTTTCTGTAGAAACTGCAATTGGACATTCTGAGCGCTAAGAGGCCTATATTGGGAAAAAGAATGTCTACAAATAAAAGCTACACAGAAGAATTTTGTGAAACTTCTTTCTGTTCTGTTTGTTCAACTAAAAGAGTTGAACCTTAGTTTTGATTGAGCCGCTCTGAAACACTCTTTCTGTAGAAACTGCAATTGGACATTCTGAGCGCTAAGAGGCCTATATTGGGAAAAAGAATGTCTACAAATAAAAGCTACACAGAAGAATTTTGTGAAACTTCTTTCTGTTCTGTTTGTTCAACTAAAAGAGTTGAACCTTAGTTTTGATTGAGCCGTTCTGAAACACTCTTTCTGTAGAAAATGCAAGTGGAGATTCGGAGCGCTAAGAGGGTAATAGTGGAAAAAGGAATGTCTCCAAATATAAACTACACAGAATCATTCTGTGAAACTTCTTTCTGATCTGTGCATTCAGCTAACAGAGTTAAACCATACTTTTGATTGAGCAGATCTGAACACTCTTTCTGTAGAAAATGCAACTGGACATTTGGAGCGCTAAGAGAGTAGTAGTGGAAAAAGGAATATATTCAAATATAAACTACACAGAAGCATTCTGTGAAACTTCTTTCTGATCTGAGCATTCAGCTAACAGAGTTAAACCATACTTTTGATTGAGCAGTTTTGAAACACTCTGTCTGTAGAAAATGCAACTGGACATTCGTAGCGCTAAGTGGGTAATAGTGGAAGAAAGAATATTTTCAAATATAAACTACACAGAAACATTGTATGAAACTTCTTTCTGTTCTGTGCATTCAACTAACAGAGTTGAACCTTACTTTTGATTGAGCCTTTCTGAAACACTCTTTCTGTAGAAACTGCAATTGGACATTCTTAGCGCTAAGAGGCCTCTATTGGGAAAAATAATATCTTCAAATAAAAACTACACAGAAGCATTTTGTGAAACTTATTTCTGATATGTTCATTAAGCTAACAGAGTTAAACCATACTTTTGATTGCGCAGTTCTGAACAATCTTTCTGTAGAAAATGCAAGTGGACATTCGGAGCGTTAAGAGGGTAATAGTGGAAAAAGGAATATATTCAAATATAAACTACACAGTAGCATTCTGCGAAAATTCTTTCTGTTCTGTGCATTCAACTAACAGAGTTGAACCTTACTTTTGATTGAGCCGTTCTGAAACACTCGTTCTGTAGAAACTGCAATTGGACATGCTAAGCGCTAAGAGGCCTACATTGGGAAAAAGAATATCTTCAAATAAAAACTACACAGATGCATTCTGTGAAACTTATTTCTGATCTGTAAATTCAGTTAACAGAGATAAAACATATTTTTGATTGAGCAGTTATGAAACACTCTTTTTGTAGAAAATGCAAGTGGAGATTCGGAGCGCTAAGTGGGTAATAGTGGAAAAAGGAATGTCTTCAAATATAAACTACACAGAATCATTCGGTGAAACTTCTTTCTGATCTGTGCATTCAGCTAACAGAGTTAAACCATACTTTTGATTGAGCAGATCTGAACACTCTTTCTGTAGAAAATGCAACTGGACATTTGGAGCGCTAAGAGCGTAATAGTGGAAAAAGGAATATATTCAAATATAAACTACACAGAAGCATTCTGTGAAACTTCTTTTTGATCTGAGCATTCAGCTAACAGAGTTAAACCATACTTTTGATAGAGCAGTTTTGAAACATTCTGTCTGTAGAAAATGCAACTGGACATTCGTAGCACTAAGTGGGTAATAGTGGAAAAAAGAATATGTTCAAATATAAACTACACAGAAGCATTTTATGAAACTTCTTTCTGTTCTGTGCATTCAAGTAACAGAGTTGAACCTTACTTTTGATTGAGCCGTTCTGAAACACTCTTTCTGTAGAAACTGCAATTGGACATTCTGAGCGCTAAGAGGCCTATATTGGGAAAAAGAATGTCTACAAATAAAAACTACACAGAAGAATTGTGTGAAACTTCTTTCTGTTCTGTTTGTTCAACTAAAAGAGTTGAACCTTAGTTTTGATTGAGCCGTTCTGAAACACTCTTTCTGTAGAAAATGCAAGTGGAGATTCGGAGCGATAACAGGGTAATAGTGGAAAAAGGAATGTCTCCAAATATAAACTACACAGAATCATTCTGTGAAACTTCTTTCTGATCTGTGCATTCAGCTAACAGAGTTAAAACATACTTTTGATTGAGCAGATCTGAACACTCTTTCTGTAGAAAATGCAACTGGACAATTGGAGCGCTAAGAGAGTAGTAGTGGAAAAAGGAATATATTCAAATATAAACTACACAGAAGCATTCTGTGAAACTTCTTTCTGATCTGAGCATTCAGCTAACATAGTTAAACCATACTTTTGATTGAGCAGTTTTGAAACACTCTGTCTGTAGAAAATGCAACTGGACATTCGTAGCGCCAAGTGGGTAATAGTGGAAAAAAGAATATGTTCAAATATAAACTACACAGAAGCATTGCATGAAACTTCTTTCTGTTCTGTGCATTCAACTAACAGAGTTGAACCTTACTTTTGATTGAGCCTTTCTGAAACACTCTTTCTGTAGAAACTGCAATTGGACATTCTGAGCGCTAAGAGGCCTCTATTGGGAAAAATAATATCTTCAAATAAAAACTACACACAAGCATTGTGTGAAACTTATTTCTGATATGTTCATTAAGCTAACAGAGTTAAACCATACTTTTGATTGCGCAGTTCTGAACACTCTTTCTGTAGAAAATGCAAGTGGACATTCGGAGCGCTAAGAGGGTAATAGTGGAAAAAGGAATATATTCAAATATAAACTACACAGTAGCATTCTGTGAAAATTCTTTCTGTTCTGTGCATTCAACTAACAGAGTTGAACCTTACTTTTAATTGAGCCGTTCTGAAACACTCTTTCTGTAGAAACTGCAATTGGACATGCTAAGCGCTAAGAGGCCTACATTGGGAAAAAGAATATCTTCAAATAAAAACTACACAGATGCATTCTGTGAAACTTCTTTCTGTTCTGTTTGTTCAACTAAAAGAGTTGAACCTTAGTTTTGATTGAGCCGTTCTGAAACACTCTTTCTGTAGAAAATGCAAGTGGAGATTCGGAGCGCTAAGAGGGTAATAGTGGAAAAAGGAATGTCTCCAAATATAAACTACACAGAATCATTCTGTGAAACTTCTTTCTGATCTGTGCATTCAGCTAACAGAGTTAAACCATACTTTTGATTGAGCAGATCTGAACACTCTTTCTGTAGAAAATGCAACTGGACATTTGGAGCGCTAAGAGAGTAGTAGTGGAAAAAGGAATATATTGAAATATAAACTACACAGAAGCATTCTGTGAAAATTCTTTCTGATCTGAGCATTCAGCTAACAGAGTTAAACCATACTTTTGATTGAGCAGTTTTGAAACACTCTGTCTGTAGAAAATGCAACTGGACATTCGTAGCGCTAAGTGGGTAATAGTGGAAAAAAGAATATGTTCAAATATAAACTACACAGAAGCATTGTATGAAACTTCTTTCTGTTCTGTGCATTCAACTAACAGAGTTGAACCTTACGTTTGATTGAGCCTTTCTGAAACACTCTTTCTGTAGAAACTGCAATTGGACATTCTGAGCGCTAAGAGGCCTCTATTGGGAAAAATAATATCTTCAAATAAAAACTACACAGAAGCATTGTGTGAAACTTATTTCTGATATGTTCATTAAGCTAACAGAGTTAAACCATACTTTTGATTGCGCAGTTCTGAACACTCTTTCTGTAGAAAATGCAAGTGGACATTCGGAGCGCTAAGAGGGTAATAGTGGAAAAAGGAATATATTCAAATATAAACTACACAGTAGCATTCTGTGAAAATTCTTTCTGTTCTGTGCATTCAACTAACAGAGTTGAACCTTACTTTTGATTGAGCCGTTCTGAAACACTCTTTCTGTAGAAACTGCAATTGGACATGCTAAGCGCTAAGAGGCCTACATTGGGAAAAAGAATATCTTCAAATAAAAACTACACAGATGCATTCTGTGAAACATATTTCTGATCTGTAAATTCAGTTAACAGAGATAAAACATATTTTTGATTGAGCAGTTATGAAACACTCTTTTTGTAGAAAATGCAAGTGGAGATTCGGAGCGCTAAGAGGGTAATAGTGGAAAAATGAATGTCTTCAAATATAAACTACACAGAATCATTCGGTGAAACTTCTTTCTGATCTGTGCATTCAGCTAACAGAGTTAAACCATACTTTTGATTGAGCAGATCTGAACACTCTTTCTGTAGAAAATGCAACTGGACATTTGGAGCGCTAAGAGCGTAATAGTGGAAAAAGTAATATATTCAAATATAAACTACAGAGAAGCATTCTGTGATACTTCTTTCTGATCTGAGCATTCAGCTAACAGAGTTAAACCATACTTTTGATTGAGCAGTTTTGAAACACTCTGTCTGTAGAAAATGCAACTGGACATTCGTAGCGCTAAGTGGGTAATAGTGGAAAAAAGAATATGTTCAAATATAAACTACACAGAAGCATTGTATGAAACTTCTTTCTGTTCTGTGCATTCAACTAACAGAGTTGAACCTTACTTTTGATTGAGCCGTTCTGAAACACTCTTTCTGTAGAAACTGCAATTGGACATTCTGAGCGCTAAGAGGCCTATATTGGGAAAAAGAATGTCTACAAATAAAAACTACACAGAAGAATTGTGTGAAACTTCTTTCTGTTCTGTTTGTTCAACTAAAAGAGTTGAACCTTAGTTTTGATTGAGCCGTTCTGAAACACTCTTTCTGTAGAAAATGCAAGTGGAGATTCGGAGCGCTAAGAGGGTAATAGTGGAAAAAGGAATGTCTCCAAATATAAACTACACAGAATCATTCTGTGAAACTTCTTTCTGATCTGTGCATTCAGCTAACAGAGTTAAAACATACTTTTGATTGAGCAGATCTGAACACTCTTTCTGTAGAAAATGCAACTGGACATTTGGAGCGCTAAGAGAGTAGTAGTGGAAAAAGGAATATATTCATATATAAACTACACAGAAGCATTCTGTGAAACTTCTTTCTGATCTGAGCATTCAGCTAACAGAGTTAAACCATACTTTTGATTGAGCAGTTTTGAAACACTCTGTCTGTAGAAAATGCAACTGGACATTAGTAGCACTAAGTGGGTAATAGTGGAAAAAAGAATATGTTCAAATATAAACTACACAGAAGCATTGTATGAAACTTCTTTCTATTCTGTGCATTCAAGTAACAGAGTTGAACCTCACTTTTGATTGAGCCTTTCTGAAACACTCTTTCTGTAGAAACTGCAATTGGACATTCTGAGCGCTAAGAGGCCTCTATTGGGAAAAATAATATCTTCAAATAAAAACTACACAGAAGCATTGTGTGAAACTTATTTCTGATATGTTCATTAAGCTAACAGAGTTAAACCATACTTTTGATTGCGCAGTTCTGAACACTTTTTCTGTAGAAAATGCAAGTGGACATTCGGAGCGCTAAGAGGGTATTAGTGGAAAAAGGAATATATTCAAATATAAACTACACAGTAGCATTCTGTGAAAATTCTTTCTGTTCTGTGCATTCAACTAACAGAGTTGAACCTTACTTTTGATTGAGCCGTTCTGAAACACTCTTTCTGTAGAAACTGCAATTGGCCATGCTAAGAGCTAAGAGGCCTACATTGGGAAAAAGAATATCTTCAAATAAAAACTACACAGATGCATTCTGTGAAACTTATTTCTGAACTGTAAATTCAGTTAACAGAGATAAAACATATTTTTGATTGAGCAGTTATGAAACACTCTTTTTGTAGAAAATGCAAGTGGAGATTCGGAGCGCTAAGTGGGTAATAGTGGAAAAAGGAATGTCTTCAAATATAAACTACACAGAATCATTCGGTGAAACTTCTTTCTGATCTGTGCATTCAGCTAACAGAGTTAAACCATACTTTTGATTGAGCAGATCTGAACACTCTTTCTGTAGAAAATGCAACTGGACATTTGGAGCGCTAAGAGCGTAGTAGTGGAAAAAGGAATATATTCAAATATAAACTACACAGGAGCATTCTGTGAAACTTCTTTCTGATCTGAGCATTCAGCTAACAGAGTTAAACCATACTTTTGATTGCGCAGTTTTGAAACACTCTGTCTGTAGAAAATGCAACTGGACATTCGTAGCGCTAAGTGGGTAATAGTGGAAAAAAGAATATGTTCAAATATAAACTACACAGAAGCATTGTATGAAACTTCTTTCTGTTCTGTGCATTCAACTAACAGAGTTGAACCTTACTTTTGATTGAGCCGTTCTGAAACACTCTTTCTGTAGAAACTGCAATTGGACATGCTAAGAGCTAAGAGGCCTACATTGGGAAAAAAATATCTTCAAATAAAAACTACTCAGATGCATTCTGTGAAACATATTTCTGATCTGTAAATTCAGTTAACAGAGATAAAACATATTTTTGATTGAGCAGTTATGAAACACTCTTTTTGTAGAAAATGCAAGTGGAGATTCGGAGCGCTAAGAGGGTAATAGTGGAAAAAGGAATGTCTTCAAATATAAACTACACAGAATCATTCGGTGAAACTTCTCTCTGATCTGTGCATTCAGCTAACAGAGTTAAACCATACTTTTGATTGAGCAGATCTGAACACTCTTTCTGTAGAAAATGCAACTGGACATTTGGAGCGCTAAGAGCGTAATAGTGGAAAAAGTAATATATTCAAATATAAACTACAGAGAAGCATTCTGTGATACTTCTTTCTGATCTGAGCATTCAGCTAACAGAGTTAAACCATACTTTTGATTGAGCAGTTTTGAAACACTCTGTCTGTAGAAAATGCAACTGGACATTCGTAGCGCTAAGTGGGTAATAGTGGAAAAAAGAATATGTTCAAATATAAACTACACAGAAGCATTGTATGAAACTTCTTTCTGTTCTGTGCATTCAACTAACAGAGTTGAACCTTACTTTTGATTGAGCCGTTCTGAAACACTCTTTCTGTAGAAACTGCAATTGGACATTCTGAGCGCTAAGAGGCCTATATTGGGAAAAAGAATGTCTACAAATAAAAACTACACAGAAGAATTGTGTGAAACTTCTTTCTGTTCTGTTTGTTCAACTAAAAGAGTTGAACCTTAGTTTTGATTGAGCCGTTCTGAAACACTCTTTCTGTAGAAAATGCAAGTGGAGATTCGGAGCGCTAAGAGGGTAATAGTGGAAAAAGGAATGTCTCCAAATATAAACTACACAGAATCATTCTGTGAAACTTCTTTCTGATCTGTGCATTCAGCTAACAGAGTTAAAACATACTTTTGATTGAGCAGATCTGAACACTCTTTCTGTAGAAAATGCAACTGGACATTTGGAGCGCTAAGAGAGTAGTAGTGGAAAAAGGAATATATTCATATATAAACTACACAGAAGCATTCTGTGAAACTTCTTTCTGATCTGAGCATTCAGCTAACAGAGTTAAACCATACTTTTGATTGAGCAGTTTTGAAACACTCTGTCTGTAGAAAATGCAACTGGACATTCGTAGCACTAAGTGGGTAATAGTGGAAAAAAGAATATGTTCAAATATAAACTACACAGAAGCATTGTATGAAACTTCTTTCTATTCTGTGCATTCAAGTAACAGAGTTGAACCTCACTTTTGATTGAGCCTTTCTGAAACACTCTTTCTGTAGAAACTGCAATTGGACATTCTGAGCGCTAAGAGGCCTCTATTGGGAAAAATAATATCTTCAAATAAAAACTACACAGAAGCATTGTGTGAAACTTATTTCTGATATGTTCATTAAGCTAACAGAGTTAAACCATACTTTTGATTGCGCAGTTCTGAACACTCTTTCTGTAGAAAATGCAAGTGGACATTCGGAGCGCTAAGAGGGTATTAGTGGAAAAAGGAATATATTCAAATATAAACTACACAGTAGCATTCTGTGAAAATTCTTTCTGTTCTGTGCATTCAACTAACAGAGTTGAACCTTACTTTTGATTGAGCCGTTCTGAAACACTCTTTCTGTAGAAACTGCAATTGGCCATGCTAAGAGCTAAGAGGCCTACATTGGGAAAAAGAATATCTTCAAATAAAAACTACACAGATGCATTCTGTGAAACTTATTTCTGAACTGTAAATTCAGTTAACAGAGATAAAACATATTTTTGATTGAGCAGTTATGAAACACTCTTTTTGTAGAAAATGCAAGTGGAGATTCGGAGCGCTAAGTGGGTAATAGTGGAAAAAGGAATGTCTTCAAATATAAACTACACAGAATCATTCGGTGAAACTTCTTTCTGATCTGTGCATTCAGCTAACAGAGTTAAACCATACTTTTGATTGAGCAGATCTGAACACTCTTTCTGTAGAAAATGCAACTGGACATTTGGAGCGCTAAGAGCGTAGTAGTGGAAAAAGGAATATATTCAAATATAAACTACACAGGAGCATTCTGTGAAACTTCTTTCTGATCTGAGCATTCAGCTAACAGAGTTAAACCATACTTTTGATTGAGCAGTTTTGAAACACTCTGTCTGTAGAAAATGCAACTGGACATTCGTAGCGCTAAGTGGGTAATAGTGGAAAAAAGAAT
Source organism: Symphalangus syndactylus (assembly GCF_028878055.3). Taxonomy (NCBI): domain Eukaryota; kingdom Metazoa; phylum Chordata; class Mammalia; order Primates; family Hylobatidae; genus Symphalangus; species Symphalangus syndactylus. The sequence goes on along the minus strand of NC_072447.2, from coordinate 12,001,468 downwards.
ATGTTCAAATATAAACTACACAGAAGCATTGTATGAAACTTCTTTCTGTTCTGTGCATTCAACTAACAGAGTTGAACCTTACTTTTGATTGAGCCGTTCTGAAACACTCTTTCTGTAGAAACTGCAATTGGACATGCTAAGAGCTAAGAGGCCTACATTGGGAAAAAAATATCTTCAAATAAAAACTACTCAGATGCATTCTGTGAAACATATTTCTGATCTGTAAATTCAGTTAACAGAGATAAAACATATTTTTGATTGAGCAGTTATGAAACACTCTTTTTATAGAAAATGCAACTGGAGATTCGGAGCGCTAAGTGGGAATAGTGGAAAAAGGAATGTCTTCAAATATAAACTACACAGAATCATTCGGTGAAAATTCTTTCTGATCTGTGCATTCAGCTAACAGATTTAAACCATACTTTTGATTGAGCAGATCTGAACACTCTTTCTGTAGAAAATGCAACTGGACATTTGGAGCGCTAAGAGCGTAGTAGTGGAAAAAGGAATATATTCAAATATAAACTACACAGAAGCATTCTGTGAAACTTCTTTCTGATCTGAGCATTCAGCTAACAGAGTTAAACCATACTTTTGATTGAGCAGTTTTGAAACACTCTCTCTGTAGAAAATGCAACTGGACATTCGTAGCGCTAAGTGCGTAATAGTGGAAAAAAGAATATGTTCAAATATAAACTACACAGAAGCATTGTATGAAACTTCTTTCTGTTCTGTGCATTCAACTAACAGAGTTGAACCTTACTTTTGATTGAGCCGTTCTGAAACACTCTTTCTGTAGAAACTGCAATTGGACATTCTGAGTGCTAAGAGGCCTATATTGGGAAAAAGAATGTCTACAAATAAAAACTACACAGAAGAATTGTGTGAAACTTCTTTCTGTTCTGTTTGTTCAACTAAAAGAGTTGAACCTTAGTTTTGATTGAGCCGTTCTGAAACACTCTTTCTGTAGAAAATGCAAGTGGAGATTCGGAGCGCTAAGAGGGTAATAGTGGAAAAAGGAATGTCTCCAAATATAAACTACACAGAATCATTCTGTGAAACTTCTTTCTTATCTGTGCATTCAGCTAACAGAGTTAAACCATACTTTTGATTGAGCAGATCTGAACACTCTTTCTGTAGAAAATGCAACTGGACATTTGGAGCGCTAAGAGAGTAGTAGTGGAAAAAGGAATATATTCAAATATAAACTACACAGAAGCATTCTGTGAAACTTCTTTCTGATCTGAGCATTCAGCTAACAGAGTTAAACCATACTTTTGATTGAGCAGTTTTGAAACATTCTGTCTGTAGAAAATGCAACTGGACATTCGTAGCGCTAAGTGGGTAATAGTGGAAAAAAGAATATGTTCAAATATAAACTACACAGAAGCATTGTATGAAACTTCTTTCTGTTCTGTGCATTCAACTAACAGAGTTGAACCTCACTTTTGATTGAGCCTTTCTGAAACACTCTTTCTGTAGAAACTGCAATTGGACATTCTGAGCGCTAAGAGGCCTCTATTGGGAAAAATAATATCTTCAAATAAAAACTACACAGAAGCATTGTGTGAAACTTATTTCTGATATGTTCATTAAGCTAACAGAGTTAAACCATACTTTTGATTGCGCAGTTCTGAACACTCTTTCTGTAGAAAATGCAAATGGACATTCGGAGCGCTAAGAGGGTATTAGTGGAAAAAGGAATATATTCAAATATAAACTACACAGTAGCATTCTGTGAAAATTCTTTCTGTTCTGTGCATTCAACTAACAGAGTTGAACCTTACTTTTGATTGAGCCGTTCTGAAACACTCTTTCTGTAGAAACTGCAATTGGACATGCTAAGCGCTAAGAGGCCTACATTGGGAAAAAGAATATCTTCAAATAAAAACTACACAGATGCATTCTGTGAAACATATTTCTGATCTGTAAATTCAGTTAAAAGAGATAAAACATATTTTTGATTGAGCAGTTATGAAACACTCTTTTTGTAGAAAATGCAAGTGGAGATTCGGAGCGCTAAGAGGGTAATAGTGGAAAAAGGAATGTCTTCTAATATAAACTACACAGAATCATTCGGTGAAACTTCTTTCTGATCTGTGCATTCAGCTAACAGAGTTAAAACATACTTTTGATTGAGCAGATCTGAACACTCTTTCTGTAGAAAATGCAACTGGACATTTGGAGCGCTAAGAGCGTAGTAGTGGAAAAAGGAATATATTCAAATATAAACTACACAGAAGCATTCTGTGAAACTTCTTTCTGATCTGAGCATTCAGCTAACAGAGTTAAACCATACTTTTGATTGAGCAGATTTGAAACACTCTGTCTGTAGAAAATGCAACTGGACATTCGTAGCGATAAGTGGGTAATAGTGGAAAAAAGAATATGTTCAAATATAAACTACACAGAAGCATTGTATGAAACTTCTTTCTATTCTGTGCATTCAAGTAACAGAGTTGAACCTCACTTTTGATTGAGCCTTTCTGAAACACTCTTTCTGTAGAAACTGCAATTGGACATTCTGAGCGCTAAGAGGCCTCTATTGGGAAAAATAATATCTTCAAATAAAAACTACACAGAAGCATTGTGTGAAACTTATTTCTGATATGTTCATTAAGCTAACAGAGTTAAACCATACTTTTGATTGCGCAGTTCTGAACACTCTTTCTGTAGAAAATGCAAGTGGACATTCGGAGCGCTAAGAGGGTATTAGTGGAAAAAGGAATATATTCAAATATAAACTACACAGTAGCATTCTGTGAAAATTCTTTCTGTTCTGTGCATTCAACTAACAGAGTTGAACCTAACTTTTGATTGAGCCGTTCTGAAACACTCTTTCTGTAGAAACTGCAATTGGACATGCTAATCGCTAAGAGGCCTACATTGGGAAAAAGAATATCTTCAAATAAAAAGTACACAGATGCATTCTGTGAAACTTATTTCTGATCTGTAAATTCAGTTAACAGAGATAAAACATATTTTTGATTGAGCAGTTATGAAACACTCTTTTTGAAGAAAATGCAAGTGGAGATTCGGAGCGCTAAGAGGGTAATAGTGGAAAAAGGAATGTCTTCAAATATAAACTACACAGAATCATTCGGTGAAACTTCTTTCTGATCTGTGCATTCAGCTAACAGAGTTAAACCATACTTTTGATTGAGCAGATCTGAACACTCTTTCTGTAGAAAATGCAACTGGACATTTGGAGCGCTAAGAGCGTAGTAGTGGAAAAAGGAATATATTCAAATATAAACTACACAGAAGCATTCTGTGAAACTTCTTTCTGATCTGAGCATTCAGCTAACAGAGTTAAACCATACTTTTGATTGAGCAGTTTTGAAACACTCTGTCTGTAGAAAATGCAACTGGACATTCGTAGCGCTAAGTGTTTAATAGTGGAAAAAAGAATATGTTCAAATATAAACTACACAGAAGCATTGTATGAAACTTCTTTCTGTTCTGTGCATTCAACTAACAGAGTTGAACCTTACTTTTGATTGAGCCGTTCTGAAACACTCTTTCTGTAGAAACTGCAATTGGACATTCTGAGCGCTAAGAGGCCTATATTGGGAAAAAAATGTCTACAAATAAAAACTACACAGAAGAATTGTGTGAAACTTCTTTCTGTTCTGTTTGTTAAACTAAAAGAGTTGAACCTTAGTTTTGTTTGAGCCGTTCTGAAACACTCTTTCTGTAGAAAATGCAAGTGGAGATTCGGAGCGCTAAGAGGGTAATAGTGGAAAAAGGAATATCTCCAAATATAAACTACACAGAATCATTCTGTGAAACTTCTTTCTGATCTGTGCATTCAGCTAACAGAGTTAAAACATACATTTGATTGAGCAGATCTGAACACTCTTTCTGTAGAAAATGCAACTGGACATTTGGAGCGCTAAGAGAGTAGTAGTGGAAAAAGGAATATATTCAAATATAAACTACACAGAAGCATTCTGTGAAACTTCTTTCTGATCTGAGCATTCAGCTAACAGAGTTAAACCATACTTTTGATTGAGCAGTTTTGAAACACTCTGTCTGTAGAAAATGCAACTGGACATTCGTAGCGCTAAGTGGGTAATAGTGGAAAAAAGAATATGTTCAAATATAAACTACACAGAATCATTGTATGAAACTTCTTTCTGTTCTGTGCATTCAACTAACAGAGTTGAACCTTACTTTTGATTGAGCCTTTCTGAAACACTCTTTCTGTAGAAACTGCAATTGGACATTCTGAGCGCTAAGAGGCCTCTATGGGGAAAAATAATATCTTCAAATAAAAACTACACAGAAGCATTGTGTGAAACTTATTTCTGATATGTTCATTAAGCTAACAGAGTTAAACCATACTTTTGATTGCGCAGTTCTGAACACTCTTTCTGTAGAAAAAGCAAGTGGACATTCGGAGCGCTAAGAGGGTAATAGTGGAGAAAGGAATATATTCAAATATAAACTACACAGTAGCATTCTGTGAAATTTCTTTCTGTTCTGTGCATTCAACTAACAGAGTTGAACCTTACTTTTGATTGAGCCGTTCTGAAACACTCTTTCTGTAGAAACAGCAATTGGACATGTTAAGAGCTAAGAGGCCTACATTGGGAAAAAGAATATCTTCAAATAAAAACTACACAGATGCATTCTGTGAAACTTATTTCTGATCTGTAAATTCAGTTAACAGAGATAAAACATATTTTTGATTGAGCAGTTATGAAACACTCTTTCTGTAGAGAATGCAAGTGGAGATTCGGAGCGCTAAGTGGGTAATAGTGGAAAAAGGAATGTCTTCAAATATAAACTACACAGAATCATTCGGTGAAACTTCTTTCTGATCTGTGCATTCAGCTAACAGAGTTAAACCATACTTTTGATTGAGCAGATCTGAACACTCTTTCTGTAGAAAATGCAACTGGACATTTGGAGCGCTAAGAGCGTAGTAGTGGAAAAAGGAATATATTCAAATATAAACTACACAGAAGCATTCTGTGAAACTTCTTTCTGATCTGAGCATTCAGCTAACAGAGTTAAACCAAACTTTTGATTGAGCAGTTTTGAAACACTCTGTCTGTAGAAAATGCAACTGGACATTCGTAGCGCTAAGTGGGTAATAGTGGAAAAAAGAATATGTTCAAATATAAACTACACAGAAGCATTGTATGAAACTTCTTTCTGTTCTGTGCATTCAACTAACAGAGTTGAACCTTACTATTGATTGAGCCGTTCTGAAACACTCTTTCTGTAGAAACTGCAATTGGACATTCTGAGCGCTAAGAGGCCTATATTGGGAAAAAGAATGTCTACAAATAAAAACTACACAGAAGAATTGTGTGAAACTTCTTTCTGTTCTGTTTGTTCAACTAAAAGAGTTGAACCTTAGTTTTGATTGAGCCGTTCTGAAACTCTCTTTCTGTAGAAAATGCAAGTGGAGATTCGGAGCGCTAAGAGGGTAATAGTGGAAAAAGGAATGTCTCCAAATATAAACTACACAGAATCATTATGTGAAACATCTTTCTGATCTGTGCATTCAGCTAACAGAGTTAAAACATACTTTTGATTGTGCAGATCTGAACGCTCTTTCTGTAGAAAATGCAACTGTACATTTGGAGCGCTAAGAGAGTAGTAGTGGAAAAAGAAATATATTCAAATATAAACTACACAGAAGCATTCTGTGAAACTTCTTTCTGATCTGAGCATTCAGCTAACAGAGTTAAACCATACTTTTGATTGAGCAGTTTTGAAACACTCTGTCTGTAGAAAATGCAACTGGACATTCGTAGCGCTAAGTGGGTAATAGTGGAAAAAAGAATATGTTCAAATATAAACTACACAGAAGCATTGTATGAAACTTCTTTCTGTTCTGTGCATTCAACTAACAGAGTTGAACCTTACTTTTGATTGAGCCTTTCTGAAACACTCTTTCTGTAGAAACTGCAATTGGACATTCTGAGCGCTAAGAGGCCTCTATTGGGAAAAATAATATCTTCAAATAAAAACTACACAGAAGCATTGTGTGAAACTTATTTCTGATATGTTCATTAAGCTAACAGAGTTAAACCATACTTTTGATTGCGCAGTTCTGAACACTCTTTCTGTAGAAAATGCAAGTGGACATTCGGAGCGCTAAGAGTGTATTAGTGGAAAAAGGAATATATTCAAATATAAACTACACAGTAGCATTCTGTGAAAATTCTTTCTGTTCTGTGCATTCAACTAACAGAGTTGAACCTTACTTTTGATTGAGCCGTTCTGAAACACTCTTTCTGTAGAAACTGCAATTGGACATGCTAAGCGCTAAGAGGCCTACATTGGGAAAAAAATATCTTCAAATAAAAACTACACAGATGCATTCTGTGAAACTTATTTCTGATCTGTAAATTCAGTTAACAGAGATAAAACATATTTTTGATTGAGCAGTTATGAAACACTCTTTTTGTAGAAAATGCAAGTGGAGATTCGGAGCGCTAAGAGGGTAATAGTGGAAAAAGGAATGTCTTCAAATATAAACTACACAGAATCATTCGGTGAAACTTCTTTCTGATCTGTGCATTCAGCTAACAGAGTTAAACCATTCTTTTGATTGAGCAGATCTGAACACTCTTTCTGTAGAAAATGCAACTGGACATTTGGAGCGCTAAGAGCGTAGTAGTGGAAAAAGGAATATATTCAAATATAAACTACACAGAAGCATTCTGTGAAAATTCTTTCTGATCTGAGCATTCAGCTAACAGAGTTAAACCATACTTTTGATTGAGCAGTTTTGAAACACTCTGTCTGTAGAAAATGCACCTGGACATTCGTAGCGCTAAGTGGGTAATAGTGGAAAAAAGAATATGTTCAAATATAAACTACACAGAAGCATTGTATGAAACTTCTTTCTGTTCTGTGCATTCAACTAACAGAGTTGAACCTTACTATTGATTGAGCCGTTCTGAAACACTCTTTCTGTAGAAACTGCAATTGGACATTCTCAGCGCTAAGAGGCCTATATTGGGAAAAAGAATGTCTACAAATAAAAACTACACAGAAGAATTGTGTGAAACTTCTTTCTGTTCTGTTTGTTCAACTAAAAGAGTTGAACCTTAGTTTTGATTGATCCGTTCTGAAACTCTCTTTCTGTAGAAAATGCAAGTGGAGATTCGGAGCGCTAAGAGGGTAATAGTGGAAAAAGGAATGTCTCCAAATATAAACTACACAGAATCATTATGTGAAACATCTTTCTGATCTGTGCATTCAGCTAACAGAGTTAAAACATACTTTTGATTGTGCAGATCTGAACACTCTTTCTGTAGAAAATGCAACTGTACATTTGGAGCGCTAAGAGAGTAGTAGTGGAAAAAGAAATATATTCAAATATAAACTACACAGAAGCATTCTGTGAAACTTCTTTCTGATCTGAGCATTCAGCTAACAGAGTTAAACCATACTTTTGATTGAGCAGTTTTGAAACACTCTGTCTGTAGAAAATGCAACTGGACATTCGTAGCGCTAAGTGGGTAATAGTGGAAAAAAGAATATGTTCAAATATAAACTACACAGAAGCATTGTATGTAACTTCTTTCTGTTCTGTGCATTCAACTAACAGAGTTGAACCTTACTTTTGATTGAGCCTTTCTGAAACAATCTTTCTGTAGAAACTGCAATTGGACATTCTGAGCGCTAAGAGGCCTCTATTGGGAAAAATAATATCTTCAAATAAAAACTACACAGAAGCATTGTGTGAAAATTATTTCTGATATGTTCATTAAGCTAACAGAGTTAAACCATACTTTTGATTGCGCAGTTCTGAACACTCTTTCTGTAGAAAATGCAAGTGGACATTCGGAGCGCTAAGAGTGTATTAGTGGAAAAAGGAATATATTCAAATATAAACTACACAGTAGCATTCTGTGAAAATTCTTTCTGTTCTGTGCATTCAACTAACAGAGTTGAACCTTACTTTTGATTGAGCCGTTCTGAAACACTCTTTCTGTAGAAACTGCAATTGGACATGCTAAGCGCTAAGAGGCCTACATTGGGAAAAAAATATCTTCAAATAAAAACTACACAGATGCATTCTGTGAAACTTATTTCTGATCTGTAAATTCAGTTAACAGAGATAAAACATATTTTTGATTGAGCAGTTATGAAACACTCTTTTTGTAGAAAATGCAAGTGGAGATTCGGAGCGCTAAGGGGGTAATAGTGGAAAAAGGAATGTCTTCAAATATAAACTACACAGAATCATTCGGTGAAACTTCTTTCTGATCTGTGCATTCAGCTAACAGAGTTAAACCATACTTTTGATTGAGCAGATCTGAACACTCTTTCTGTAGAAAATGCAACTGGACATTTGGAGCGCTAAGAGCGTAGTAGTGGAAAAAGGAATATATTCAAATATAAACTACACAGAAGCATTCTGTGAAACTTCTTTCTGATCTGAGCATTCAGCTAACAGAGTTAAACCATACTTTTGATTGAGCAGTTTTGAAACACTCTGTCTGTAGAAAATGCAACTGGACATTCGTAGCGCTAAGTGTTTAATAGTGGAAAAAAGAATATGTTCAAATATAAACTACACAGAAGCATTGTATGAAACTACTTTCTGTTCTGTGCATTCAACTAACAGAGTTGAACCTTACTTTTGATTGAGCCGTTCTGAAACACTCTTTCTGTAGAAACTGCAATTGGACATTCTGAGCGCTAAGAGGCCTATATTGGGAAAAAGAATGTCTACAAATAAAAACTACACAGAAGAATTGTGTGAAACTTCTTTCTGTTCGGTTTGTTCAACTAAAAGAGTTGAACCTTAGTTTTGTTTGAGCCGTTCTGAAACACTCTTTCTGTAGAAAATGCAAGTGGAGATTCGGAGCGCTAAGAGGGTAATAGTGGAAAAAGGAATATCTCCAAATATAAACTACACAGAATCATTCTGTGAAACTTCTTTCTGATCTGTGCATTCAGCTAACAGAGTTAAACCATACTTTAGATTGAGCAGATCTGAACACTCTTTCTGTAGAAAATGCAACTGGACATTTGGAGCGCTAAGAGAGTCGTAGTGGAAAAAGGAATATATTCAAATATAAACTACACAGAAGCATTCTGTGAAACTTCTTTCTGATCTGAGCATTCAGCTAACAGAGTTAAACCATGCTTTTGATTGAGCAGTTTTGAAACACTCTGTCTGTAGGAAATGCACCTGGACATTCGTAGCGCTAAGTGGGTAATAGTGGAAAAAAGAATATGTTCAAATATGAACTACACAGAAGCATTGTATGAAACTTCTTTCTGTTCTTTGCATTCTACTAACAGAGTTGAACCTTACTTTTGATTGAGCCGTTCTGAAACACTCTTTCTGTAGAAACTGCAATTGGACATTCTGAGCGTTTAGAGGCCTATATTGGGAAAAAGAATGTCTACAAATAAAAGCTACACAGAAGAATTTTGTGAAACTTCTTTCTGTTCTGTTTGTTCAACTAAAAGAGTTGAACCTTAGTTTTGATTGAGCCGTTCTGAAACACTCTTTCTGTAGAAACTGCAATTGGACATTCTGAGCGCTAAGAGGCCTATATTGGGAAAAAGAATGTCTACAAATAAAAGCTACACAGAAGAATTTTGTGAAACTTCTTTCTGTTCTGTTTGTTCAACTAAAAGAGTTGAACCTTAGTTTTGATTGAGCCGTTCTGAATCACTCTTTCTGTAGAAAATGCAAGTGGAGATTCGGAGCGCTAAGAGGCTAATAGTGGAAAAAGGAATGTCTCCAAATATAAACTACACAGAATCATTCTGTGAAACTTCTTTCTGATCTGTGCATTCAGCTAACAGAGTTAAACCATACTTTTGATTGAGCAGATCTGAACACACTTTCTGTAGAAAATGCAACTGGACATTTGGAGCGCTAAGAGAGTAGTAGTGGAAAAAGGAATATATTCAAATATAAACTACACAGAAGCATTCTGTGAAACTTCTTTCTGATCTGAGCATTCAGCTAAAAGAGTTAAACCATACTTTTGATTGAGCATTTTTGAAACACTCTGTCTGTAGAAAATGCAACTGGACATTCGTAGCGCTAAGTGGGTAATAGTGGAAGAAAGAATATTTTCAAATATAAACTACACAGAAATATTGTATGAAACATCATTCTGTTCTGTGCATTCAACTAACAGAGTTGAACCTTACTTTTGATTGAGCCTTTCTGAAACACTCTTTCTGTAGAAACTGCAATTGGACATTCTGAGCGCTAAGAGGCCTCTATTGGGAAAAATAATATCTTCAAATAAAAACTACACAGAAGCATTGTGTGAAACTTATTTCTGATATGTTCATTAAGCTAACAGAGTTAAACCATACTTTTGATTGCGCAGTTCTGAACACTCTTTGTGTAGAAAATGCAAGTGGACATTCGGAGCGTTAAGAGGGTAATAGTGGAAAAAGGAATATATTCAAATATAAACTACACAGATGCATTCTGTGAAACTTATTTCTGATCTTTAAATTCAGTTAACAGAGATAAAAACTATTTTTGATTGAGCAGTTATGAAACACTCTTTTTGTAGAAAATGCAAGTGGAGATTCGGAGCGCTAAGTGTGTAATAGTGGAAAAAGGAATGTCTTCAAATATAAACTACACAGAATCATTCGGTGAAACTTCTTTCTGATCTGTGCATTCAGCTAACAGAGTTAAACCATACTTTTGATTGAGCAGATCTGAACACTCTTTCTGTAGAAAATGCAACTGGACATTTGGAGCGCTAAGAGCGTAGTAGTGGAAAAAGGAATATATTCAAATATAAACTACACAGAAGCATTCCGTGAAACTTCTTCCTGATCTGAGCATTCAGCTAACAGAGTTAAACCATACTTTTGATTGAGCAGTTTTGAAACACTCTGTCTGTAGAAAATGCAACTGGACATTCGTAGCGCTAAGTGGGTAATAGTGGAAAAAAGAATATGTTCAAATATGAACTACACAGAAGCATTGTATGAAACTTCTTTCTGTTCTGTGCATTCAACTAACAGAGTTGAACCTTACTTTTGATTGAGCCGTTCTGAAACACTCTTTCTGTAGAAACTGCAATTGGACATTCTGAGCGCTAAGAGGCCTACATTGGGAAAAAGAATATCTTCAAATAAAAACTACACAGATGCATTCTGTGAAACTTATTTCTGATCTGTAAATTCAGTTAACAGAGATAAAACATATTTTTGATTGAGCAGTTATGAAACACTCTTTTTGTAGAAAATGCAAGTGGAGATTCGGAGCGCTAAGTGGGTAATAGTGGAAAAAGGAATGTCTTCAAATATAAACTACACAGAATCATTCGGTGAAACTTCTTTCTGATCTGTGCATTCAGCTAACAGAGTTAAACCATACTTTTGATTGAGCAGATCTGAACACTCTTTCTGTAGAAAATGCAACTGGACATTTGGAGCGCTAAGAGCGTAGTAGTGGAAAAAGGAATATATTCAAATATAAACTACACAGAAGCATTCTGTGAAACTTCTTTCTGATCTGAGCATTCAGCTAACAGAGTTAAACCATACTTTTGATTGAGGAGTTTTGAAACACTCTGTCTGTAGAAAATGCAACTGGACATTCGTAGCGCTAAGTGGGTAATAGTGGAAAAAAGAATATGTTCAAATATGAACTACACAGAAGCATTGTATGAAACTTCTTTCTGTTCTGTGCATTCAACTAACAGAGTTGAACCTTACTTTTGATTGAGCCGTTCTGAAACACTCTTTCTGTAGAAACTGCAATTGGACATTCTGAGCGCTAAGAGGCCTACATTGGGAAAAAGAATATCTTCAAATAAAAACTACACAGATGCATTCTGTGAAACTTATTTCTGATCTGTAAATTCAGTTAACAGAGATAAAACATATTTTTGATTGAGCAGTTATGAAACACTCTTTTTGTAGAAAATGCAAGTGGAGATTCGGAGCGCTAAGTGGGTAATAGTGGAAAAAGGAATGTCTTCAAATATAAACTACACAGAATCATTCGGTGAAAATTCTTTCTGATCTGTGCATTCAGCTAACAGAGTTAAACCATACTTTTGATTGAGCAGATCTGAACACTCTTTCTGTAGAAAATCCAAGTGGACATTTGGAGCGCTAAGAGCGTAGTAGTGGAAAAAGGAATATATTCAAATATAAACTACACAGAAGCATTCTGTGAAACTTCTTTCTGATCTGAGCATTCAGCTAACAGAGTTAAACCATACTTTTGATTGAGCAGTTTTGAAACACTCTGTCTGTAGAAAATGCAACTGGACATTCGTAGCGCTAAGTGGGTAATAGTGGAAAAAAGAATATGTTCAAATATGAACTACACAGAAGCATTGTATGAAACATCTTTCTGTCCTGTGCATTCAACTAACAGAGTTGAACCTTACTTTTGATTGAGCCGTTCTGAAACACTCTTTCTGTAGAAACTGCAATTGGAAATTCTGAGCGCTAAGAGGCCTATATTGGAAAAAGAATGTCTACAAATAAAAACTACACAGAAGAATTGTGTGAAACTTCTTTCTGTTCTGTTTGTTCAACTAAAAGAGTTGAACCTTAGTTTTGATTGAGCCTTTCTGAAACACTCTTTCTGTAGAAAATGCAAGTGGAGATTCGGAGCGCTAAGAGGGTAAAAGTGGAAAAAGGAATGTCTCCAAATATAAACTACACAGAATCATTCTGTGAAACTTCTTTCTGATCTGTGCATTCTGCTAACAGAGTTAAACCATACTTTTGATTGAGCAGATCTGAACACTCTTTCTGTAGAAAAGGCAACTGGACATTTGGAGCGCTAAGAGAGTAGTAGTGGAAAAAGGAATATATTCAAATATAAACTACACAGAAGCATTGTGTGTAACTTCTTTCTGATCTGAGCATTCAGCTAACAGAGTTAAACCATACTTTTTATTGAGCAGTTTTGAAACACTCTGTCTGTAGAAAATGCAACTGGACATTCGTAGCGCTAAGTGGGTAATAGTGGAAAAAAGAATATGTTCAAATATAAACTACACAGAAGCATTGTATGAAACTTCTTTCTGTTCTGTGCATTCAACTAACAGAGTTGAACCTTACTTTTGATTGAGCCGTTCTGAAACACTCTTTCTGTAGAAACTGCAATTGGACATTCTGAGAGCTAAGAGGCCTATATTGGGAAAAAGAATGTCTACAAATAAAAACTACACAGAAGAATTGTGTGAAACTTCTTTCTGTTCTGTTTGTTCAACTAAAAGAGTTGAACCTTAGTTTTGATTGAGCCGTTCTGAAACACTCTTTATGTAGAAAATGCAAGTGGAGATTCGGAGCGCTAAGAGGGTAATAGTGGAAAAAGGAATGTCTCCAAATATAAACTACACAGAATCATTCTGTGAAACTTCTTTCTGATCTGTGCATTCAGCTAACAGAGTTAAACCATACTTTTGATTGAGCAGATCTGAACACTCTTTCTGTAGAAAATGCAACTGGACATTTGGAGCGCTAAGAGAATAGTAGTGGAAAAAGGAATATATTCAAATATAAACTACACAGAAGCATTCTGTGAAACTTCTTTCTGATCTGAGCATTCAGCTAACAGATTTAAACCATACTTATGATTGAGCAGTTTTGAAACACTCTGTCTGTAGAAAATGCAACTGGACATTCGTAGCGCTAAGTGGGTAATAGTGGAAAAAAGAATATTTTCAAATATAAACTACACAGAAGCATTGTATGAAACTTCTTTCTGTTCTGTGCATTCAACTAACAGAGTTGAACCTTACTTTTGATTGAGCCTTTCTGAAACACTCTTTCTGTAGAAACTGCAATTGGACATTCTGAGCGCTAAGAGGCCTATATTGGGAAAAATAATATCTTCAAATAAAAACTACACAGAAGCATTGTGTGAAACTTATTTCTGATATGTTCATTAAGCTAACAGAGTTAAACCATACTTTTGATTGCGCAGTTCTGAACACTCTTTCTGTAGAAAATGCAAGTGGACATTCGGAGAGCTAAGAGGGTAATAGTGGAAAAAGGAATATATTCAAATATAAACTACACAGTAGCATTCTGTGAAAATTCTTTCTGTTCTGTGCATTCAACTAACAGAGTTGAACCTTACTTTTGATTGAGCCATTCTGAAACACTCTTTCTGTAGAAACTGCAATTGGACATGCTAAGCGCTAAGAGGCCTACATTGGGAAAAAGAATATCTTCAAATAAAAACTACACAGATGCATTCTGTGAAACTTATTTCTGATCTGTAAATTCAGTTAACAGAGATAAAACATATTTTTGATTGAGCAGTTATGAAACACTCTTTTTGTAGATAATGCAGGTGGAGATTCGGTGCGCTAAGAGGGTAATAGTGGAAAAAGGAATGTCTTCAAATATAAACTACACAGAATCATTCGGTGAAACTTCTTTCTGATCTGTGCATTCAGCTAACAGAGTTAAACCATACTTTTGATTGAGCAGATCTGAACACTCTTTCTGTTGAAAATGCAACTGGACAATTGGAGCGCTAAGAGCGTAGTAGTGGAAAAAGGAATATATTCAAATATAAACTACACAGAAGCATTCTGTGAAACTTCTTTCTGATCTGAGCATTCAGCTAACAGAGTTAAACCATACTTTTGATTGAGCAGTTTTGAAACACTCTGTCTGTAGAAAATGCAACTGGACATTCGTAGCGCTAAGTGGGTAATAGTGGAAAAAAGAATATGTTCAAATATGAACTACACAGAAGCATTGTATGAAACTTCTTTCTGTTCTTTGCATTCAACTAACAGAGTTGAACCTTACTTTTGATTGAGCCGTTCTGAAACACTCTTTCTGTAGAAACTGCAATTGGACATTCTGAGCGCTAAGAGGCCTATATTGGGAAAAAGAATGTCTACAAATAAAAACTACACAGAAGAATTGTGTGAAACTTCTTTCTGTTCTGTTTGTTCAACTAAAAGAGTTGAACCTTAATTTTGATTGAGCCGTTCTGAAACACTCTTTCTGTAGAAAATGCAAGTGGAGATTCGGAGCGCTAAGAGGGTAATAGTGGAAAAAGGAATGTCTCCAAATATAAACTACACAGAATCATTCTGTGAAACTTCTTTCTGATCTGTGCATTCAGCTAACAGTGTTAAACCATACTTTTGATTGAGCAGATCTGAACACTCTTTCTGTAGAAAATGCAACTGGACATTTGGAGCGCTAAGAGAGTAGTAGTGGAAAAAGGAATATATTCAAATATAAACTACACAGAAGCATTCTGTGAAACTTCTTTCTGATCTGAGCATTCAGCTAACAGAGTTAAACCATACTTATGATTGAGCAGTTTTGAAACACTCTGTCTGTAGAAAATGCAACTGGACATTCGTAGCGCTAAGTGGGTAATAGTGGAAAAAAGAATATTTTCAAATATAAACTACACAGAAGCATTGTATGAAACTTCTTTCTGTTCTGTACATTCAACTAACAGAATTGAACCTTACTTTTGATTGAGCCTTTCTGAAACCCTCTTTCTGTAGAAACTGCAATTGGACATTCTGAGCGCTAAGAGGCCTCTATTGGGTAAAATAATATCTTCAAATAAAAACTACACAGAAGCATTGTGTGAAACTTATTTCTGATATGTTCATTAAGCTAACAGAGTTAAACCATACTTTTGATTGCGCAGTTCTGAACACTCTTTCTGTAGAAAATGCAAGTGGACATTCGGAGCGCTAAGAGGGTAATAGTGGAAAAAGGAATATATTCAAATATAAACTACACAGTAGCATTCTGTGAAAATACTTTCTGTTCTGTGCATTCAACTAACAGAGTTGAACCTTACTTTTGATTGAGCCGTTCTGAAACACTCTTTCTGTAGAAAGTGCCATTGGACATGCTAAGCGCTAAGAAGCCTACATTGGGAAAAAGAATATCTTCAAATAAAAACTACAGAGATGCATTCTGTGAAACTGATTTCTGATCTGTAAATTCAGTTAACAGAGATAAAACATATTTTTGATTGAGCAGTTATGAAACACTCTTTTTGTAGAAAATGCAAGTGGAGATTCGGAGCGCTAAGAGGGTAATAGTGGAAAAAGGAATGTCTTCAAATATAAACTACACAGAATCATTCGGTGAAACTTCTTTCTGATCTGTGCATTCAGCTAACAGAGTTAAACCATACTTTTGATTGAGCAGATCTGAACACTCTTTCTGTAGAAAATGCAACTGGACATTTGGAGCGCTAAGAGCGTAGTAGTGGAAAAAGGAATATATTCAAATATAAACTACACAGAAGCATTCTGTGAAACTCCTTTCTGATCTGAGCATTCAGCTAACAGAGTTAAACCATACTTTTGATTGAGCAGTTTTGAAACCCTCTGTCTGTAGAAAATGCAACTGGACATTCGTAGCGCTAAGTGGGTAATAGTGGAAAAAAGAATATGTTCAAATATAAACTACACAGAAGCATTGTATGAAACCTCTTTCTGTTCTGTGCATTCAATTAACAGAGTTGAACCTTACATTTGATTGAGCCGTTCTGAAACACTCTTTCTGTAGAAACTGCAATTGGACATTCTGAGCGCTAAGAGGCCTATATTGGGAAAAAGAATGTCTACAAATAAAAACTACACAGAAGAATTGTGTGAAACTTCTTTCTGTTCTGTTTGTTCAACTAAAAGAGTTGAACCTTAGTTTTGATTGAGCCGTTCTGAAACACTCTTTCTGTAGAAAATGCAAGTGGAGATTCGGAGCGCTAAGAGGGTAATAGTGGAAAAAGGAATGTCTCCAAATATAAACTACACAGAATCATTCTGTGAAACTTCTTTCTGATCTGTGCATTCAGCTAACAGAGTTAAACCATACTTTTGATTGAGCAGATCTGAACACTCTTTCTGTAGAAAATGCAACTGGACATTTGGAGCGCTAAGAGAGTAGTAGTGGAAAAAGGAATATATTCAAATATAAACTACACAGAAGCATTCTGTGAAACTTCTTTCTGATCTGAGCATTCAGCTAACAGAGTTAAACCATACTTATGATTGAGCAGTTTTGAAACACTCTGTCTGTAGAAAATGCAACTGGACATTCGTAGCGCTAAGTGGGTAATAGTGGAAAAAAGAATATGTTCAAATATAAACTACACAGAAGCATTGTATGAAACTTCTTTCTGTTCTGTGCATTCAACTAACAGATTTGAACCTTACTTTTGATTGAGCCTTTCTGAAACACTCTTTCTGTAGAAACTGCAATTGGACATTCTGAGCGCTAAGGGGCCTATATTGGGAAAAATAATATCTTCAAATAAAAACTACACAGAAGCATTGTGTGAAACTTATTTCTGATATGTTCATTAAGCTAACAGAGTTAAACCATACTTTTGATTGCGCAGTTCTGAACACTCTTTCTGTAGAAAATGCAAGTGGACATTCGGAGCGCTAAGAGGGTAATAGTGGAAAAAGGAATATATTCAAATATAAACTACACAGTAGCATTCTGTGAAAATTCTTTCTGTTCTGTGCATTCAACTAACAGAGTTGAACCTTACTTTTGATTGAGCCGTTCTGAAACACTCTTTCTGTAGAAACTGCAATTGGACATGCTAAGCGCTAAGAGGCCTACATTGGGAAAAACAATATCTTCAAATAAAAACTACACAGATGCATTCTGTGAAACTTATTTCTGATCTGTAAATTCAGTTAACAGAGATAAAACATATTTTTGATTGAGCAGTTATGAAACACTCTTTTTGTAGATAATGCAAGTGGAGATTCGGAGCGCTAAGGGGGTAATAGTGGAAAAAGGAATGTCTTCAAATATAAACTACACAGAATCATTCGGTGAAACTTCTTTCTGATCTGTGCATTCAGCTAACAGAGTTAAACCATACTTTTGATTGAGCAGATCTGAACACTCTTTCTGTAGAAAATGCAACTGGACATTTGGAGCGCTAAGAGCGTAGTAATGGAAAAAGGAATATATTCAAATATGAACTACACAGAAGCATTGTGTGAAACTTCTTTCTGATCTGAGCATTCAGCTAACAGAGTTAAACCATACTTTTGATTGAGCAGTTTTGAAACACTCTGTCTGTAGAAAATGCAACTGGACATTCGTAGCGCTAAGTGGGTAATAGTGGAAAAAAGAATATGTTCAAATATAAACTACACAGAAGCATTGTATGAAACTTCTTTCTGTTCTGTGCATTCAACTAACAGAGTTGAACCTTACTTTTGATTGAGCCGTTCTGAAACACTCTTTCTGTAGAAGCTGCAATTGGATATTCTGAGAGCTAAGAGGCCTATATTGGGAAAAAGAATGTCTACAAATAAAAACTACACAGAAGAATTGTGTGAAACTTCTTTCTGTTCTGTTTGTTCAACTAAAAGAGTTGAACCTTAGTTTTGATTGAGCCGTTCTGAAACACTCTTTATGTAGAAAATGCAAGTGGAGATTCGGAGCGCTAAGAGGGTAATAGTGGAAAAAGGAATGTCTCCAAATATAAACTACACAGAATCATTCTGTGAAACTTCTTTCTGATCTGTGCATTCAGCTAAAAGAGTTAAACCATACTTTTGATTGAGCAGATCTGAACACTCTTTCTGTAGAAAATGCAACTGGACATTTGGAGCGCTAAGAGAGTAGTAGTGGAAAAAGGAATATATTCAAATATAAACTACACAGAAGCATTCTGTGAAACTTCTTTCTGATATGTTCATTAAGCTAACAGAGTTAAACCATACTTTTGATTGCGCAGTTCTGAACACTCTTTCTGTAGAAAATGCAAGTGGACATTCGGAGAGCTAAGAGGGTAATAGTGGAAAAAGGAATATATTCAAATATAAACTACACAGTAGCATTCTGTGAAAATTCTTTCTGTTCTGTGCATTCAACTAACAGAGTTGAACCTTACTTTTGATTGAGCCGTTCTGAAACACTCTTTCTGTAGAAACTGCAATTGGACATGCTAAGCGCTAAGAGGCCTACATTGGGAAAAAGAATATCTTCAAATAAAAACTACACAGATGCATTCTGTGAAACTTATTTCTGATCTGTAAATTCAGTTAACAGAGATAAAACATATTTTTGATTGAGCAGTTATGAAACACTCTTTTTGTAGATAATGCAAGTGGAGATTCGGAGCGCTAAGAGGGTAATAGTGGAAAAAGGAATGTCTTCAAATATAAACTACACAGAATCATTCGGTGAAACTTCTTTCTGATCTGTGCATTCAGCTAACAGAGTTAAACCATACTTTTGATTGAGCAGATCTGAACACTCTTTCTGTTGAAAATGCAACTGGACACTTGGAGCGCTAAGAGCGTAGTAGTGGAAAAAGGAATATATTCAAATATAAACTACACAGAAGCCTTCTGTGAAACTTCTTTCTGATCTGAGCCTTCAGCTAACAGAGTTAAACCATACTTTTGATTGAGCAGTTTTGAAACACTCTGTCTGTAGAAAATGCAACTGGACATTCGTAGCGCTAAGTGGGTAATAGTGGAAAAAAGAATATGTTCAAATATAAACTACACAGAAGCATTGTATGAAACTTCTTCCTGTTCTTTGCATTCAACTAACAGAGTTGAACATTACTTTTGATTGAGCCGTTCTGAAACACTCTTTCTGTAGAAACTGCAATTGGACATTCTGAGAGCTAAGAGGCCTATATTGGGAAAAAGAATGTCTACAAATAAAAACTACACAGAAGAATTGTGTGAAACTTCTTTCTGTTCTATTTGTTCAACTAAAAGAGTTGAACCTTAGTTTTGATTGAGCCGTTCTGAAACACTCTTTATGTAGAAAATGCAAGTGGAGATTCGGAGCGCTAAGAGGGTAATAGTGGAAAAAGGAATGTCTCCAAATATAAACTACACAGAATCATTCTGTGAAACTTCTTTCTGATCTGTGCATTCAGCTAACAGAGTTAAACCATACTTTTGATTGAGCAGATCTGAACACTCTTTCTGTAGAAAATGCAACTGGACATTTGGAGCGCTAAGAGAGTAGTAGTGGAAAAAGGAATATATTCAAATATAAACTACACAGAAGCATTCTGTGAAACTTCTTTCTGATCTGAGCATTCAGCTAACAGATTTAAACCATACTTATGATTGAGCAGTTTTGAAACACTCTGTCTGTAGAAAATGCAACTGGACATTCGTAGCGCTAAGTGGGTAATAGTGGAAAAAAGAATATTTTCAAATATAAACTACACAGAAGCATTGTATGAAACTTCTTTCTGTTCTGTGCATTCAACTAACAGAGTTGAACCTTACTTTTGATTGAGCCTTTCTGAAACACTCTTTCTGTAGAAACTGCAATTGGACATTCTGAGCGCTAAGAGGCCTATATTGGGAAAAATAATATCTTAAAATAAAAACTACACAGAAGCATTGTGTGAAACTTATTTCTGATATGTTCATTAAGCTAACAGAGTTAAACCATACTTTTGATTGCGCAGTTCTGAACACTCTTTCTGTAGAAAATGCAAGTGGACATTCGGAGCGCTAAGAGGGTAATAGTGGAAAAAGGAATATATTCAAATATAAACTACACAGTAGCATTCTGTGAAAATTCTTTCTGTTCTGTGCATTCAACTAACAGAGTTGAACCTTACTTTTGATTGAGCCGTTCTGAAACACTCTTTCTGTAGAAACTGCAATTGGACATGCTAAGCGCTAAGAGGCCTACATTGGGAAAAAGAATATCTTGAAATAAAAACTACACAGATGCATTCTGTGAAACTTATTTCTGATCTGTAAATTCAGTTAACAGAGATAAAACATATTTTTGATTGAGCAGTTATGAAACACTCTTTTTGTAGATAATGCAAGTGGAGATTCGGAGCGCTAAGGGGGTAATAGTGGAAAAAGGAATGTGTTCAAATATAAACTACACAGAATCATTCGGTGAAACTTCTTTCTGATCTGTGCATTCAGCTAACAGAGTTAAACCATACTTTTGATTGAGCAGATCTGAACACTCTTTCTGTAGAAAATGCAACTGGACATTTGGAGCGCTAAGAGCGTAGTAATGGAAAAAGGAATATATTCAAATATAAACTACACAGAAGCATTGTGTGAAACTTCTTTCTGATCTGAGCATTCAGCTAACAGAGTTAAACCATACTTTTGATTGAGCAGTTTTGAAACACTCTGTCTGTAGAAAATGCAACTGGACATTCGTAGCGCTAAGTGGGTAATAGTGGAAAAAAGAATATGTTCAAATATAAACTACACAGAAGCATTGTATGAAACTTCTTTCTGTTCTGTGCATTCAACTAACAGAGTTGAACCTTACTTTTGATTGAGCCGTTCTGAAACACTCTTTCTGTAGAAACTGCAATTGGACATTCTGAGAGCTAAGAGGCCTATATTGGGAAAAAGAATGTCTACAAATAAAAACTACACAGAAGAATTGTGTGAAACTTCTTTCTCTTCTGTTTGTTCAACTAAAAGAGTTGAACCTTAGTTTTGATTGAGCCGTTCTGAAACACTCTTTATGTAGAAAATGCAAGTGGAGATTCGGAGCGCTAAGAGGGTAATAGTGGAAAAAGGAATGTCTCCAAATATAAACTACACAGAATCATTCTGTGAAACTTCTTTCTGATCTGTGCATTCAGCTAACAGAGTTAAACCATACTTTTGATTGAGCAGATCTGAACACTCTTTCTGTAGAAAATGCAACTGGACATTTGGAGCGCTAAGAGAGTAGTAGTGGAAAAAGGAATATATTCAAATATAAACTACACAGAAGCATTCTGTGAAACTTCTTTCTGATCTGAGCATTCAGCTAACAGATTTAAACCATACTTATGATTGAGCAGTTTTGAAACACTCTGTCTGTAGAAAATGCAACTGGACATTCGTAGCGCTAAGTGGGTAATAGTGGAAAAAAGAATATTTTCAAATATAAACTACACAGAAGCATTGTATGAAACTTCTTTCTGTTCTGTGCATTCAACTAACAGAGTTGAACCTTACTTTTGATTGAGCCTTTCTGAAACACTCTTTCTGTAGAAACTGCAATTGGACATTCTGAGCGCTAAGAGGCCTATATTGGGAAAAATAATATCTTCAAATAAAAACTACACAGAAGCATTGTGTGAAACTTATTTCTGATATGTTCATTAAGCTAACAGAGTTAAACCATAGTTTTGATTGCGCAGTTCCGAACACTCTTTCTGTAGAAAATGCAAGTGGACATTCGGAGAGCTAAGAGGGTAATAGTGGAAAAAGGAATATATTCAAATATAAACTAAACAGTAGCATTCTGTGAAAATTCTTTCTGTTCTGTGCATTCAACTAACAGAGTTGAACCTTACTTTTTATTGAGCCGTTCTGAAACACTCTTTCTGTAGAAACTGCAATTGGACATGCTAAGCGCTAAGAGGCCTACATTGGGAAAAAGAATATCTTCAAATAAAAACTACACAGATGCATTCTGTGCAACTTATTTCTGATCTGTAAATTCAGTTAACAGAGATAAAACATATATTTCATTGAGCAGATATGAAACACTCTTTTTGTAGAAAATGCAAATGGAGATTCGGAGCGCTAAGAGGGTAATAGTGGAAAAAGGAATGTCTTCAAACATAAACTACACAGAATCATTCTGTGAAACTTCTTTCTGATCTGTGCATTCAGCTAACAGAGTTAAACCATACTTTTGATTGAGCAGATCTGAACACTCTTTCTGTTGATAATGCAACTGGACATTTGGAGCGCTAAGAGCGTATTAGTGGAAAAAGGAATATATTCAAATATAAACTACACAGAAGCATTCTGTGAAACTTCTTTCTGATCTGAGCATTCAGCTAACAGAGTTAAACCATAATTTTGATTGAGCAGTTTTGAAACACTCTGTCTGTAGAAAATGCAACTGGACATTCGTAGCGCTAAGGGGGTAATAGTGGAAAAAAGAATATGTTCAAATATAAACTACACTGAAGCATTGTATGAAACTTCTTTCTGTTCTGTGCATTCAACTAACAGAATTGAACCTTACTTTTGATTGAGCCTTTCTGAAACCCTCTTTCTGTAGAAACTGCAATTGGACATTCTGAGCGCTAAGAGGCCTCTATTGGGAAAAATAATATCTTCAAATAAAAACTACACAGAAGCATTGTTTGAAACTTATTTCTGATATGTTCATTAAGCTAACAGAGTTAAACCATACTTTTGATTGCGCAGTTCTGAACACTCTTTCTGTAGAAAATGCAAGTGGACATTCGGAGCGCTAAGAGGGTAATAGTGGAAAAAGGAATATATTCAAATATAAACTACACAGTAGCATTCTGTGAAAATTCTTTCTGTTCTGTGCATTCAACTAACAGAGTTGAACCTTACTTTTGATTGAGCCGTTCTGAAACACTCTTTCTGTAGAAAGTGCAATTGGACATGCTAAGCGCTAAGAAGCCTACATTGGGAAAAAGAATATCTTCAAATAAAAACTACACAGATGCATTCGGTGAAACTTATTTCTGATCTGTAAATTCAGTTAACAGAGATAAAACATATTTTTGATTGAGCAGTTATGAAACACTCTTTTTGTAGAAAATGCATGTGGAGATTCGGAGCGCTAAGAGGGTAATAGTGGAAAAAGGAATGTCTTCAAATATAAACTACACAGAATCATTCGGTGAAACTTATTTCTGATCTGTGCATTCAGCTAACAGAGTTAAACCATACTTTTGATTGAGCAGATCTGAACACGCTTTCTGTAGAAAATGCAACTGGACATTTGGAGCGCTAAGAGCGTAGTAGTGGAAAAAGGAATATATTCAAATATAAACTACACAGAAGCATTCTGTGAAACTCCTTTCTGATCTGAGCATTCAGCTAACAGAGTTAAACCATACTTTTGATTGAGCAGTTTTGAAACACTCTGTCTGTAGAAAATGCAACTGGACATTCGTAGAGCTAAGTGGGTAATAGTGGAAAAAAGATTATGTTCAAATATAAACTACACAGAAGCATTGTATGAAACCTCTTTCTGTTCTGTGCATTCAACTAACAGAGTTGAACCTTACTTTTGATTGAGCCGTTCTGAAACACTCTTTCTGTACAAACTGCAATTGGACATTCTGAGCGCTAAGAGGCCTATATTGGGAAAAAGAATGTCTACAAATAAAAACTACACAGAAGAATTGTGTGAAACTTCTTTCTGTTCTGTTTGTTCAACTAAAAGAGTTGAACCTTAGTTTTGATTGAGCCGTTCTGAAACACTCTTTCTGTAGAAAATGCAAGTGGAGATTCGGAGCGCTAAGAGGGTAATAGTGGAAAAAGGAATGTCTCCAAATATAAACTACACAGAATCATTCTGTGAAACTTCTTTCTGATCTGTGCATTCAGCTAACAGAGTTAAACCATACTTTTGATTGAGCAGATCTGAACACTCTTTCTGTAGAAAATGCAACTGGACATTTGGAGCGCTAAGAGAGTAGTAGTGGAAAAAGGAATATATTCAAATATAAACTACACAGAAGCATTCTGTGAAACTTCTTTCTGATCTGAGCATTCAGCTAACAGAGTTAAACCATACTTATGATTGAGCAGTTTTGAAACACTCTGTCTGTAGAAAATGCAACTGGACATTCGTAGCGCTAAGTGGGTAATAGTGGAAAAAAGAATATTTTCAAATATAAACTACACAGAAGCATTGTATGAAACTTCTTTCTGTTCTGTGCATTCAACTAACAGAGTTGAACCTTACTTTTGATTGAGCCTTTCTGAAACACTCTTTCTGTAGAAACTGCAATTGGACATTCTGAGCGCTAAGAGGCCTATATTGGGAAAAATAATATCTTCAAATAAAAACTACAAAGAAGCATTGTGTGAAACTTATTTCTGATATGTTCATTAAGCTAACAGAGTTAAACCATACTTTTGATTGCGCAGTTCTGAACACTCTTTCTGTAGAAAATGCAAGTGGACATTCAGAGCGCTAAGAGGGTAATAGTGGAAAAAGGAATATATTCAAATATAAACTACACAGTAGCATTCTGTGAAAATTCTTTCTGTTCTGTGCATTCAACTAACAGAGTTGAACCTTACTTTTGATTGAGCCGTTCTGAAACACTCTTTCTGTAGAAACTGCAATTGGACATGCTAAGCGCTAAGAGGCCTACATTGGGAAAAAGAATATCTTCAAATAAAAACTACACAGATGCATTCTGTGAAACTTATTTCTGATCTGTAAATTCAGCTAACAGAGATAAAACATATTTTTGATTGAGCAGTTATGAAACACTCTTTTTGTAGATAATGCAAGTGGAGATTCGGAGCCCTAAGAGGGTAATAGTGGAAAAAGGAATGTCTTCAAATATAAACTACACAGAATCATTCGGTGAAACTTCTTTCTGATCTGTGCATTCAGCTAACAGAGTTAAACCATACTTTTGATTGAGCAGATCTGAACACTCTTTCTGTGGAAAATGGAACTGGACACTTGGAGCGCTAAGAGCGTAGTAGTGGAAAAAGGAATATATTCAAATATAAACTACACAGAAACATTCTGTGAAACTTCTTTCTGATCTGAGCATTCAGCTAACAGAGTTAAACCATACTTTTGATTGAGCAGTTTTGAAACACTCTGTCTGTAGAAAATGCAACTGGACATTCGTAGCGCTAAGTGGGTAATAGTGGAAAAAAGAATATGTTCAAATATAAACTACACAGAAGCATTGTATGAAACTTCTTTCTGTTCTTTGCATTCAACTAACAGAGTTGAACCTTACTTTTGATTGAGCCGTTCTGAAACACTCTTTCTGTAGAAACTGCAATTGGACATTCTGAGAGCTAAGAGGCCTATATTGGGAAAAAGAATGTCTACAAATAAAAACTACACAGAAGAATTGTGTGAAACTTCTTTCTGTTCTGTTTGTTCAACTAAAAGAGTTGAACCTTAGTTTTGATTGAGCCGTTCTGAAACACTCTTTATGTAGAAAATGCAAGTGGAGATTCGGAGCGCTTAGAGGGTAATAGTGGAAAAAGGAATGTCTCCAAATATAAACTACACAGAATCATTCTGTGAAACTTCTTTCTGATCTGTGCATTCAGCTAACAGTGTTAAACCATACTTTTGATTGAGCAGATCTGAACACTCTTTCTGTAGAAAATGCAACTGGACATTTGGAGCGCTAAGAGAGTAGTAGTGGAAAAAGGAATATATTCAAATATAAACTACACAGAAGCATTCTGTGAAACTTCTTTCTGATCTGAGCATTCAGCTAACAGAGTGAAACCATACTTATGATTGAGCAGTTTTGAAACACTCTGTCTGTAGAAAATGCAACTGGACATTCGTAGCGCTAAGTGGGTAATAGTGGAAAAAAGAATATTTTCAAATATAAACTACACAGAAGCATTGTATGAAACTTCTTTCTGTTCTGTGCATTCAACTAACAGAGTTGAACCTTACTTTTGATTGAGCCTTTCTGAAACACTCTTTCTGTAGAAACTGCAATTGGACATTCTGAGCGCTAAGAGGCCTATATTGGGAAAAATAATATCTTCAAATAAAAACTACACAGAAGCATTGTGTGAAACTTATTTCTGATATGTTCATTAAGCTAACAGAGTTAAACCATACTTTTGATTGCGCAGTTCTGAACACTCTTTCTGTAGAAAATGCAAGTGGACATTCGGAGCGCTAAGAGGGTAATAGTGGAAAAAGGAATATATTCAAATATAAACTACACAGTAGCATTCTGTGAAAATTCTTTCTGTTCTGTGCATTCAACTAACAGAGTTGAACCTTACTTTTGATTGAGCCGTTCTGAAACACTCTTTCTGTAGAAACTGCAATTGGACATGCTAAGCGCTAAGAGGCCTACATTGGGAAAAAGAATATCTTCAAATAAAAACTACACAGATGCATTCTGTGCAACTTATTTCTGATCTGTAAATTCAGTTAACAGAGATAAAACATATATTTCATTGAGCAGATATGAAACACTCTTTTTGTAGAAAATGCAAATGGAGATTCGGAGCGCTAAGAGGGTAATAGTGGAAAAAGGAATGTCTTCAAACATAAACTACACAGAATCATTCTGTGAAACTTCTTTCTGATCTGTGCATTCAGCTAACAGAGTTAAACCATACTTTTGATTGAGCAGATCTGAACACTCTTTCTGTTGATAATGCAACTGGACATTTGGAGCGCTAAGAGCGTATTAGTGGAAAAAGGAATATATTCAAATATAAACTACACAGAAGCATTCTGTGAAACTTCTTTCTGATCTGAGCATTCAGCTAACAGAGTTAAACCATAATTTTGATTGAGCAGTTTTGAAACACTCTGTCTGTAGAAAATGCAACTGGACATTCGTAGCGCTAAGGGGGTAATAGTGGAAAAAAGAATATGTTCAAATATAAACTACACTGAAGCATTGTATGAAACTTCTTTCTGTTCTGTGCATTCAACTAACAGAATTGAACCTTACTTTTGATTGAGCCTTTCTGAAACCCTCTTTCTGTAGAAACTGCAATTGGACATTCTGAGCGCTAAGAGGCCTCTATTGGGAAAAATAATATCTTCAAATAAAAACTACACAGAAGCATTGTTTGAAACTTATTTCTGATATGTTCATTAAGCTAACAGAGTTAAACCATACTTTTGATTGCGCAGTTCTGAACACTCTTTCTGTAGAAAATGCAAGTGGACATTCGGAGCGCTAAGAGGGTAATAGTGGAAAAAGGAATATATTCAAATATAAACTACACAGTAGCATTCTGTGAAAATTCTTTCTGTTCTGTGCATTCAACTAACAGAGTTGAACCTTACTTTTGATTGAGCCGTTCTGAAACACTCTTTCTGTAGAAAGTGCAATTGGACATGCTAAGCGCTAAGAAGCCTACATTGGGAAAAAGAATATCTTCAAATAAAAACTACACAGATGCATTCGGTGAAACTTATTTCTGATCTGTAAATTCAGTTAACAGAGATAAAACATATTTTTGATTGAGCAGTTATGAAACACTCTTTTTGTAGAAAATGCATGTGGAGATTCGGAGCGCTAAGAGGGTAATAGTGGAAAAAGGAATGTCTTCAAATATAAACTACACAGAATCATTCGGTGAAACTTATTTCTGATCTGTGCATTCAGCTAACAGAGTTAAACCATACTTTTGATTGAGCAGATCTGAACACGCTTTCTGTAGAAAATGCAACTGGACATTTGGAGCGCTAAGAGCGTAGTAGTGGAAAAAGGAATATATTCAAATATAAACTACACAGAAGCATTCTGTGAAACTCCTTTCTGATCTGAGCATTCAGCTAACAGAGTTAAACCATACTTTTGATTGAGCAGTTTTGAAACACTCTGTCTGTAGAAAATGCAACTGGACATTCGTAGAGCTAAGTGGGTAATAGTGGAAAAAAGATTATGTTCAAATATAAAGTGCACAGAAGCATTGTATGAAACCTCTTTCTGTTCTGTGCATTCAACTAACAGCGTTGAACCTTACTTTTGATTGAGCCGTTCTGAAACACTCTTTCTGTACAAACTGCAATTGGACATTCTGAGCGCTAAGAGGCCTATATTGGGAAAAAGAATGTCTACAAATAAAAACTACACAGAAGAATTGTGTGAAACTTCTTTCTGTTCTGTTTGTTCAACTAAAAGAGTTGAACCTTAGTTTTGATTGAGCCGTTCTGAAACACTCTTTCTGTAGAAAATGCAAGTGGAGATTCGGAGCGCTAAGAGGGTAATAGTGGAAAAAGGAATGTCTCCAAATATAAACTACACAGAATCATTCTGTGAAACTTCTTTCTGATCTGTGCATTCAGCTAACAGAGTTAAACCATACTTTTGATTGAGCAGATCTGAACACTCTTTCTGTAGAAAATGCAACTGGACATTTGGAGCGCTAAGAGAGTAGTAGTGGAAAAAGGAATATATTCAAATATAAACTACACAGAAGCATTCTGTGAAACTTCTTTCTGATCTGAGCATTCAGCTAACAGAGTTAAACCATACTTATGATTGAGCAGTTTTGAAACACTCTGTCTGTAGAAAATGCAACTGGACATTCGTAGCGCTAAGTGGGTAATAGTGGAAAAAAGAATATTTTCAAATATAAACTACACAGAAGCATTGTATGAAACTTCTTTCTGTTCTGTGCATTCAACTAACAGAGTTGAACCTTACTTTTGATTGAGCCTTTCTGAAACACTCTTTCTGTAGAAACTGCAATTGGACATTCTGAGCGCTAAGAGGCCTATATTGGGAAAAATAATATCTTCAAATAAAAACTACAAAGAAGCATTGTGTGAAACTTATTTCTGATATGTTCATTAAGCTAACAGAGTTAAACCATACTTTTGATTGCGCAGTTCTGAACACTCTTTCTGTAGAAAATGCAAGTGGACATTCAGAGCGCTAAGAGGGTAATAGTGGAAAAAGGAATATATTCAAATATAAACTACACAGTAGCATTCTGTGAAAATTCTTTCTGTTCTGTGCATTCAACTAACAGAGTTGAACCTTACTTTTGATTGAGCCGTTCTGAAACACTCTTTCTGTAGAAACTGCAATTGGACATGCTAAGCGCTAAGAGGCCTACATTGGGAAAAAGAATATCTTCAAATAAAAACTACACAGATGCATTCTGTGAAACTTATTTCTGATCTGTAAATTCAGCTAACAGAGATAAAACATATTTTTGATTGAGCAGTTATGAAACACTCTTTTTGTAGATAATGCAAGTGGAGATTCGGAGCCCTAAGAGGGTAATAGTGGAAAAAGGAATGTCTTCAAATATAAACTACACAGAATCATTCGGTGAAACTTCTTTCTGATCTGTGCATTCAGCTAACAGAGTTAAACCATACTTTTGATTGAGCAGATCTGAACACTCTTTCTGTAGAAAATGCAACTGGACATTTGGAGCGCTAAGAGCGTAGTAGTGGAAAAAGGAATATATTCAAATATAAACTACACAGAAGCATTCTGTGAAACTCCTTTCTGATCTGAGCATTCAGCTAACAGAGTTAAACCATACTTTTGATTGAGCAGTTTTGAAACACTCTGTCTGTAGAAAATGCAACTGGACATTCGTAGCGCTAAGTGGGTAATAGTGGAAAAAAGAATATGTTCAAATATAAACTACACAGAAGCATTGTATGAAACCCCTTTCTGTTCTGTGCATTCAATTAACAGAGTTGAACCTTACTTTTGATTGAGCCGTTCTGAAACACTCTTTCTGTAGAAACTGCAATTGGACATTCTGTGCGCTAAGAGGCCTATATTGGGAAAAAGAATGTCTACAAATAAAAACTACACAGAAGAATTGTGTGAAACTTCTTTCTGTTCTGTTTGTTCAACTAAAAGAGTTGAACCTTAGTTTTGATTGAGCCGTTCTGAAACACTCTTTCTGTAGAAAATGCAAGTGGAGATTCGGAGCGCTAAGAGGGTAATAGTGGAAAAAGGAATGTCTCCAAATATAAACTACACAGAATCATTCTGTGAAACTTCTTTCTGATCTGTGCATTCAGCTAACAGAGTTAAACCATACTTTTGATTGAGCAGATCTGAACACTCTTTCTGTAGAAAATGCAACTGGACATTTGGAGCGCTAAGAGAGTAGTAGTGGAAAAAGGAATATATTCAAATATAAACTACACAGAAGCATTCTGTGAAACTTCTTTCGGATCTGAGCATTCAGCTAACAGAGTTAAACCATACTTATGATTGAGCAGTTTTGAAACACTCTGTCTGTAGAAAATGCAACTGGACATTCGTAGCGCTAAGTGGGTAATAGTGGAAAAAAGAATATTTTCAAATATAAACTACACAGAAGCATTGTATGAAACTTCTTTCTGTTCTGTGCATTCAACTAACAGAGTTGAACCTTACTTTTGATTGAGCCTTTCTGAAACACTCTTTCTGTAGAAACTGCAATTGGACATTCTGAGCGCTAAGAGGCCTATATTGGGAAAAATAATATCTTCAAATAAAAACTACACAGAAGCATTGTGTGAAACTTATTTCTGATATGTTCATTAAGCTAACAGAGTTAAACCATACTTTTGATTGCGCAGTTCTGAACACTCTTTCTGTGGAAAATGCAAGTGGACATTCGGAGCGCTAAGAGGGTAATAGTGGAAAAAGGAATATATTCAAATATAAACTACACAGTAGCATTCTGTGAAAATTCTTTCTGTTCTGTGCATTCAACTAACAGAGTTGAACCTTACTTTTGATTGAGCCGTTCTGAAACACTCTTTCTGTAGAAACTGCAATTGGACATGCTAAGCGCTAAGAGGCCTACATTGGGAAAAAGAATATCTTCAAATAAAAACTACACAGATGCATTCTGTGAAACTTATTTCTGATCTGTAAATTCAGTTAACAGAGATAAAACATATTTTTGATTGAGCAGTTATGAAACACTCTTTTTGTAGAAAATGCAAGTGGAGATTCGGAGCGCTAAGAGGGTAATAGTGG
Source organism: Symphalangus syndactylus (assembly GCF_028878055.3). NCBI lineage: Eukaryota > Metazoa > Chordata > Mammalia > Primates > Hylobatidae > Symphalangus > Symphalangus syndactylus. The sequence continues at coordinate 11,970,075 of NC_072447.2, read as the reverse complement.
AAAAAGGAATGTCTTCAAATATAAACTACACAGAATCATTCGGTGAAACTTCTTTATGATCTGTGCATTCAGCTAACAGAGTTAAACCATACTTTTGATTGAGCAGATCTGAACACTCTTTCTGTAGAAAATGCAACTGGACATTTGGAGCGCTAAGAGCGTAGTAGTGGAAAAAGGAATATATTCAAATATAAACTACACAGAAGCATTGTGTGAAACTTCTTTCTGATCTGAGCATTCAGCTAACAGAGTTAAACCATACTTTTGATTGAGCAGTTTTGAAACACTCTGTCTGTAGAAAATGCAACTGGACATTCGTAGCGCTAAGTGGGTAATAGTGGAAAAAAGAATATGTTCAAATATAAACTACACAGAAGCATTGTATGAAACTTCTTTCTGTTCTTTGCATTCAACTAACAGAGTTGAACCTTACTTTTGATTGAGCCGTTCTGAAACACTCTTTCTGTAGAAACTGCAATTGGACATTCTGAGAGCTAAGAGGCCTATATTGGGAAAAAGAATGTCTACAAATAAAAACTACACAGAAGAATTGTGTGAAACTTCTTTCTGTTCTGTTTGTTCAACTAAAAGAGTTGAACCTTAGTTTTGATTGAGCCGTTCTGAAACACTCTTTATGTAGAAAATGCAAGTGGAGATTCGGAGCGCTAAGAGGGTAATAGTGGAAAAAGGAATGTCTCCAAATATAAACTACACAGAAACATTCTGTGAAACTTCTTTCTGATCTGTGCATTCAGCTAACAGAGTTAAACCATACTTTTGATTGAGCAGATCTGAACACTCTTTCTGTAGAAAATGCAACTGGACATTTGGAGCGCTAAGAGAGTAGTAGTGGAAAAAGGAATATATTCAAATATAAACTACACAGAAGCATTCTGTGAAACTTCTTTCTGATCTGAGCATTCAGCTAACAGAGTTAAACCATATTTTTGATTGAGCAGTTTTGAAACACTCTGTCTGTAGAAAATGCAACTGGACATTCGTAGCGCTAAGGGGGTAATAGTGGAAAAAAGAATATGTTCAAATATAAACTACACAGAAGCATTGTATGAAACTTCTTTCTGTTCTGTGCATTCAACTAACAGAATTGAACCTTACTTTTGATTGAGCCTTTCTGAAACCCTCTTTCTGTAGAAACTGCAATTGGACATTCTGAGCGCTAAGAGGCCTCTATTGGGAAAAATAATATCTTCAAATAAAAACTACACAGAAGCATTGTTTGAAACTTATTTCTGATATGTTCATTAAGCTAACAGAGTTAAACCATACTTTTGATTGCGCAGTTCTGAACACTCTTTCTGTAGAAAATGCAAGTGGACATTCGGAGCGCTAAGAGGGTAATAGTGGAAAAAGGAATATATTCAAATATAAACTACACAGTAGCATTCTGTGAAAATTCTTTCTGTTCTGTGCATTCAACTAACAGAGTTGAACCTTACTTTTGATTGAGCCGTTCTGAAACACTCTTTCTGTAGAAAGTGCAATTGGACATGCTAAGCGCTAAGAAGCCTACATTTGGAAAAAGAATATCTTCAAATAAAAACTACACAGATGCATTCTGTGAAACTTATTTCTGATCTGTAAATTCAGTTAACAGAGATAAAACATATTTTTGATTGAGCAGTTATGAAACACTCTTTTTGTAGAAAATGCAAGTGGAGATTCGGAGCGCTAAGAGGGTAATAGTGGAAAAAGGAATGTCTTCAAATATAAACTACACAGAATCATTCTGTGAAACTTCTTTCTGATCTGTGCATTCAGCTAACAGAGTTAAACCATACTTTTGATTGAGCAGATCTGAACACTCTTTCTATAGAAAATGCAACTGGACATTTGGAGCGCTAAGAGCGTAGTAGTGGAAAAAGGAATATATTCAAATATAAACTACACAGAAGCATTCTGTGAAACTCCTTTCTGATCTGAGCATTCAGCTAACAGAGTTAAACCATACTTTTGATTGAGCAGTTTTGAAACACTCTGTCTGTAGAATATGCAAGTGGACATTCGTAGCGCTAAGTGGGTAATAGTGGAAAAAAGAATATGTTCAAATATAAACTACACAGAAGCATTGTATGAAACCTCTTTCCGTTCTGTGCATTCAATTAACAGAGTTGAACCTTACTTTTGATTGAGCCGTTCTGAAACACTCTTTCTGTAGAAACTGCAATTGGACATTCTGAGCGCTAAGAGGCCTATATTGGGAAAAAGAATGTCTACAAATAAAAACTACACAGAAGAATTGTGTGAAACTTCTTTCTGTTCTGTTTGTTCAACTAAAAGAGTTGAACCTTAGTTTTGATTGAGCCGTTCTGAAACACTCTTTCTGTAGAAAATGCAAGTGGAGATTCGGAGCGCTAAGAGGGTAATAGTGGAAAAAGGAATGTCTCCAAATATAAACTACACAGAATCATTCTGTGAAACTTCTTTCTGATCTGTGCATTCAGCTAACAGAGTTAAACCATACTTTTGATTGAGCAGATCTGAACACTCTTTCTGTAGAAAATGCAACTGGACATTTGGAGCGCTAAGAGAGTAGTAGTGGAAAAAGGAATATATTCAAATATAAACTACACAGAAGCATTCTGTGAAACTTCTTTCTGATCTGAGCATTCAGCTAACAGAGTTAAACCATACTTATGATTGAGCAGTTTTGAAACACTCTGTCTGTAGAAAATGCAACTGGACATTCGTAGCGCTAAGTGGGTAATAGTGGAAAAAAGAATATTTTCAAATATAAACTACACAGAAGCATTGTATGAAACTTCTTTCTGTTCTGTGCATTCAACTAACAGAGTTGAACCTTACTTTTGATTGAGCCTTTCTGAAACACTCTTTCTGTAGAAACTGCAATTGGACATTCTGAGCGCTAAGAGGCCTCTATTGGGAAAAATAATATCTTCAAATAAAAACTACACAGAAGCATTGTTTGAAACTTAATTCTGATATGTTCATTAAGCTAACAGAGTTAAACCATACTTTTGATTGCGCAGTTCTGAACACTCTTTCTGTAGAAAATGCAAGTGGACATTCGGAGCGCTAAGAGGGTAATAGTGGAAAAAGGAATATATTCAAATATAAACTACACAGTAGCATTCTGTGAAAATTCTTTCTGTTCTGTGCATTCAACTAACAGAGTTGAACCTTACTTTTGATTGAGCCGTTCTGAAACACTCTTTCTGTAGAAAGTGCAATTGGACATGCTAAGCGCTAAGAAGCCTACATTTGGAAAAAGAATATCTTCAAATAAAAACTACACAGATGCATTCTGTGAAACTTATTTCTGATCTGTAACTTCAGTTAACAGAGATAAAACATATTTTTGATTGAGCAGTTATGAAACACTTTTTGTAGAAAATGCAAGTGGAGATTCGGAGCGCTAAGAGGGTAATAGTGGAAAAAGGAATGTCTTCAAATATAAACTACACAGAATCATTCGGTGAAATTTCTTTCTGATCTGTGCATTCAGCTAACAGAGTTAAACCATACTTTTGATTGAGCAGATCTGAACACTCTTTCTGTAGAAAATGCAACTGGACATTTGGAGCGCTAAGAGCGTAGTAGTGGAAAAAGGAATATATTCAAATATAAACTACACAGAAGCATTCTGTGAAACTCCTTTCTGATCTGAGCATTCAGCTAACAGAGTTAAACCATACTTTTGATTGAGCAGTTTTGAAACACTCTGTCTGTAGAAAATGCAACTGGACATTCGTAGCGCTAAGTGGGTAATAGTGGAAAAAAGAATATGTTCAAATATAAACTACACAGAAGCATTGTATGAAACCTCTTTCTGTTCTGTGCATTCAATTAACAGAGTTGAACCTTACTTTTGATTGAGCCGTTCTGAAACACTCTTTCTGTAGAAACTGCAATTGGACATTCTGTGCGCTAAGAGGCCTATATTGGGAAAAAGAATGTCTACAAATAAAAACTACACAGAAGAATTGTGTGAAACTTCTTTCTGTTCTGTTTGTTCAACTAAAAGAGTTGAACCTTAGTTTTGATTGAGCCGTTCTGAAACACTCTTTCTGTAGAAAATGCAAGTGGAGATTCGGAGCGCTAAGAGGGTAATAGTGGAAAAAGGAATGTCTCCAAATATAAACTACACAGAATCATTCTGTGAAACTTCTTTCTGATCTGTGCATTCAGCTAACAGAGTTAAACCATACTTTTGATTGAGCAGATCTGAACACTCTTTCTGTAGAAAATGCAACTGGACATTTGGAGCGCTAAGAGAGTAGTAGTGGAAAAAGGAATATATTCAAATATAAACTACACAGAAGCATTCTGTGAAACTTCTTTCTGATCTGAGCATTCAGCTAACAGAGTTATACCATACTTATGATTGAGCAGTTTTGAAACACTCTGTCTGTAGAAAATGCAACTGGACATTCGTAGCGCTAAGTGGGTAATAGTGGAAAAAAGAATATTTTCAAATATAAACTACACAGAAGCATTGTATGAAACTTCTTTCTGTTCTGTGCATTCAACTAACAGAGTTGAACCTTACTTTTGATTGAGCCTTTCTGAAACACTCTTTCTGTAGAAACTGCAATTGGACATTCTGAGCGCTAAGAGGCCTATATTGGGAAAAATAATACCTTCAAATAAAAACTACACAGAAGCATTGTGTGAAACTTATTTCTGATATGTTCATTAAGCTAACAGAGTTAAACCATACTTTTGATTGCGCAGTTCTGAACACTCTTTCTGTGGAAAATGCAAGTGGACATTCGGAGCGCTAAGAGGGTAATAGTGGAAAAAGGAATATATTCAAATATAAACTACACAGTTGCATTCTGTGAAAATTCTTTCTGTTCTGTGCATTCAACTAACAGAGTTGAACCTTTCTTTTGATTGAGCCGTTCTGAAACACTCTTTCTGTAGAAACTGCAATTGGACATGCTAAGCGCTAAGAGGCCTACATTGGGAAAAAGAATATCTTCAAATAAAAACTACACAGATGCATTCTGTGAAACTTATTTCTGATCTGTAAATTCAGTTAACAGAGATAAAACATATTTTTGATTGAGCCGTTATGAAACACTCTTTTTGTAGAAAATGCAAGTGGAGATTCGGAGCGCTAAGAGGGTAATAGTGGAAAAAGGAATGTCTTCAAATATAAACTACACAGAATCATTCGGTGAAACTTCTTTCTGATCTGTGCATTCAGCTAACAGAGTTAAACCATACTTTTGATTGAGCAGATCTGAACACTCTTTCTGTAGAAAATGCAACTGGACATTTGGAGCGCTAAGAGCGTAGTAGTGGAAAAAGGAATATATTCAAATATAAACTACACAGAAGCATTCTGTGAAACCCCTTTCTGATCTGAGCATTCAGCTAACAGAGTTAAACCATACTTTTGATTGAGCAGTTTTGAAACACTCTGTCTGTAGAAAATGCAACTGGACATTCGTAGCGCTAAGTGGGTAATAGTGGAAAAAAGAATATGTTCAAATATAAACTACACAGAAGCATTGTATGAAACCTCTTTCTGTTCTGTGCATTCAATTAACAGAGTTGAACCTTACTTTTGATTGAGCCGTTCTGAAACACTCTTTCTGTAGAAACTGCAATTGGACATTCTGAGCGCTAAGAGGCCTATATTGGGAAAAAGAATGTCTACAAATAAAAACTACACAGAAGAATTGTGTGAAACTTCTTTCTGTTCTGTTTGTTCAACTAAAAGAGTTGAACCTTAGTTTTGATTGAGCCGTTCTGAAACACTCTTTCTGTAGAAAATGCAAGTGGAGATTCGGAGCGCTAAGAGGGTAATAGTGGAAAAAGGAATGTCTCCAAATATAAACTACACAGAATCATTCTGTGAAACTTCTTTCTGATCTGTGCATTCAGCTAACAGAGTTAAACCATACTTTTGATTGAGCAGATCTGAACACTCTTTCTGTAGAAAATGCAACTGGACATTTGGAGCGCTAAGAGAGTAGTAGTGGAAAAAGGAATATATTCAAATATAAACTACACAGAAGCATTCTGTGAAACTTCTTTCTGATCTGAGCATTCAGCTAACAGAGTTATACCATACTTATGATTGAGCAGTTTTGAAACACTCTGTCTGTAGAAAATGCAACTGGACATTCGTAGCGCTAAGTGGGTAATAGTGGAAAAAAGAATATTTTCAAATATAAACTACACAGAAGCATTGTATGAAACTTCTTTCTGTTCTGTGCATTCAACTAACAGAGTTGAACCTTACTTTTGATTGAGCCTTTCTGAAACACTCTTTCTGTAGAAACTGCAATTGGACATTCTGAGCGCTAAGAGGCCTATATTGGGAAAAATAATACCTTCAAATAAAAACTACACAGAAGCATTGTGTGAAACTTATTTCTGATATGTTCATTAAGCTAACAGAGTTAAACCATACTTTTGATTGCGCAGTTCTGAACACTCTTTCTGTGGAAAATGCAAGTGGACATTCGGAGCGCTAAGAGGGTAATAGTGGAAAAAGGAATATATTCAAATATAAACTACACAGTTGCATTCTGTGAAAATTCTTTCTGTTCTGTGCATTCAACTAACAGAGTTGAACCTTTCTTTTGATTGAGCCGTTCTGAAACACTCTTTCTGTAGAAACTGCAATTGGACATGCTAAGCGCTAAGAGGCCTACATTGGGAAAAAGAATATCTTCAAATAAAAACTACACAGATGCATTCTGTGAAACTTATTTCTGATCTGTAAATTCAGTTAACAGAGATAAAACATATTTTTGATTGAGCAGTTATGAAACACTCTTTTTGTAGAAAATGCAAGTGGAGATTCGGAGCGCTAAGGGGGTAATAGTGGAAAAAGGAATGTCTTCAAGTATAAACTACACAGAATCATTCGGTGAAACTTCTTTCTGATCTGTGCATTCAGCTAACAGAGTTAAACCATACTTTTGATTGAGCAGATCTGAACACTCTTTCTGTAGAAAATGCAACTGGACATTTGGAGCGCTAAGAGCGTAGTAGTGGAAAAAGGAATATATTCAAATATAAACTACACAGAAGCATTGTGTGAAACTTCTTTCTGATCTGAGCATTCAGCTAACAGAGTTAAACCATACTTTTGATTGAGCAGTTTTGAAACACTCTGTCTGTAGAAAATGCAACTGGACATTCGTAGCGCTAAGTGGGTAATAGTGGAAAAAAGAATATGTTCAAATATAAACTACACAGAAGCATTGTATGAAACTTCTTTCTGTTCTTTGCATTCAACTAACAGAGTTGAACCTTACTTTTGATTGAGCCGTTCTGAAACACTCTTTCTGTAGAAACTGCAATTGGACATTCTGAGAGCTAAGAGGCCTATATTGGGAAAAAGAATGTCTACAAATAAAAACTACACAGAAGAATTGTGTGAAACTTCTTTCTGTTCTGTTTGTTCAACTAAAAGAGTTGAACATTAGTTTTGATTGAGCCGTTCTGAAACACTCTTTATGTAGAAAATGCAAGTGGAGATTCGGAGCGCTAAGAGGGTAATAGTGGAAAAAGGAATGTCTCCAAATATAAACTACACAGAATCATTCTGTGAAACTTCTTTCTGATCTGTGCATTCAGCTAACAGAGTTAAACCATACTTTTGATTGAGCAGATCTGAACACTCTTTCTGTAGAAAATGCAACTGGACATTTGGAGCGCTAAGAGAGTAGTAGTGGAAAAAGGAATATATTCAAATATAAACTACACAGAAGCATTCTGTGAAACTTCTTTCTGATCTGAGCATTCAGCTAACAGAGTTAAACCATATTTTTGATTGAGCAGTTTTGAAACACTCTGTCTGTAGAAAATGCAACTGGACATTCGTAGCGCTAAGGGGGTAATAGTGGAAAAAAGAATATGTTCAAATATAAACTACACAGAAGCATTGTATGAAACTTCTTTCTGTTCTGTGCATTCAACTAACAGAATTGAACCTTACTTTTGATTGAGCCTTTCTGAAACCCTCTTTCTGTAGAAACTGCAATTGGACATTCTGAGCGCTAAGAGGCCTCTATTGGGAAAAATAATATCTTCAAATAAAAACTACACAGAAGCATTGTTTGAAACTTATTTCTGATATGTTCATTAAGCTAACAGAGTTAAACCATACTTTTGATTGCGCAGTTCTGAACACTCTTTCTGTAGAAAATGCAAGTGGACATTCGGAGCGCTAAGAGGGTAATAGTGGAAAAAGGAATATATTCAAATATAAACTACACAGTAGCATTCTGTGAAAATGATTTCTGTTCTGTGCATTCAACTAACAGAGTTGAACCTTACTTTTGATTGAGCCGTTCTGAAACACTCTTTCTGTAGAAAGTGCAATTGGACATGCTAAGCGCTAAGAAGCCTACATTGGGAAAAAGAATATCTTCAAATAAAAACTACACAGATGCATTCTGTGAAACTTATTTCTGATCTGTAAATTCAGTTAACAGAGATAAAACATATTTTTGATTGAGCAGTTATGAAACACTCTTTTTGTAGAAAATGCAAGTGGAGATTCGGAGCGCTAAGGGGGTAATAGTGGAAAAAGGAATGTCTTCAAATATAAACTACACAGAATCATTCGGTGAAACTTCTTTCTGATCTGTGCATTCAGCTAACAGAGTTAAACCATACTTTTGATTGAGCAGATCTGAACACTCTTTCTGTAGAAAATGCAACTGGACATTTGGAGCGCTAAGAGCGTAGTAGTGGAAAAAGGAATATATTCAAATATAAACTACACAGAAGCATTCTGTGAAACCCCTTTCTGATCTGAGCATTCAGCTAACAGAGTTAAACCATACTTTTGATTGAGCAGTTTTGAAACACTCTGTCTGTAGAAAATGCAACTGGACATTCGTAGCGCTAAGTGGGTAATAGTGGAAAAAAGAATATGTTCAAATATAAACTACACAGAAGCATTGTATGAAACCTCTTTCTGTTCTGTGCATTCAATTAACAGAGTTGAACCTTACTTTTGATTGAGCCGTTCTGAAACACTCTTTCTGTAGAAACTGCAATTGGACATTCTGAGCGCTAAGAGGCCTATATTGGGAAAAAGAATGTCTACAAATAAAAACTACACAGAAGAATTGTGTGAAACTTCTTTCTGTTCTGTTTGTTCAACTAAAAGAGTTGAACCTTAGTTTTGATTGAGCCGTTCTGAAACACTCTTTCTGTAGAAAATGCAAGTGGAGATTCGGAGCGCTAAGAGGGTAATAGTGGAAAAAGGAATGTCTCCAAATATAAACTACACAGAATCATTCTGTGAAACTTCTTTCTGATCTGTGCATTCAGCTAACAGAGTTAAACCATACTTTTGATTGAGCAGATCTGAACACTCTTTCTGTAGAAAATGCAACTGGACATTTGGAGCGCTAAGAGAGTAGTAGTGGAAAAAGGAATATATTCAAATATAAACTACACAGAAGCATTCTGTGAAACTTCTTTCTGATCTGAGCATTCAGCTAACAGAGTTAAACCATACTTATGATTGAGCAGTTTTGAAACACTCTGTCTGTAGAAAATGCAACTGGACATTCGTAGCGCTAAGTGGGTAATAGTGGAAAAAAGAATATTTTCAAATATAAACTACACAGAAGCATTGTATGAAACTTCTTTCTGTTCTGTGCATTCAACTAACAGAGTTGAACCTTACTTTTGATTGAGCCTTTCTGAAACACTCTTTCTGTAGAAACTGCAATTGGACATTCTGAGCGCTAAGAGGCCTATATTGGGAAAAATAATATCTTCAAATAAAAACTACACAGAAGCATTGTGTGAAACTTATTTCTGATATGTTCATTAAGCTAACAGAGTTAAACCATACTTTTGATTGCGCAGTTCTGAACACTCTTTCTGTAGGAAATGCAAGTGGACATTCGGAGCGCTAAGAGGGTAATAGTGGAAAAAGGAATATATTCAAATATAAACTACACAGTAGCATTCTGTGAAAATTCTTTCTGTTCTGTGCATTCAACTAACAGAGTTGAACCTTACTTTTGATTGAGCCGTTCTGAAACACTCTATCTGTAGAAAGTGCAATTGGACATGCTAAGCGCTAAGAAGCCTACATTGGGAAAAAGAATATCTTCAAATAAAAACTACACAGATGCATTCTGTGAAACTTATTTCTGATCTGTAAATTCAGTTAACAGAGATAAAACATATTTTTGATTGAGCAGTTATGAAACACTCTTTTTGTAGAAAATGCAAGTGGAGATTCGGAGCGCTAAGAGGGTAATAGTGGAAAAAGGAATGTCTTCAAATATAAACTACACAGAATCATTCGGTGAAACTTCTTTCTGATCTGTGCATTCAGCTAACAGAGTTAAACCATACTTTTGATTGAGCAGATCTGAACACTCTTTCTGTAGAAAATGCAACTGGACATTTGGAGCGCTAAGAGCGTAGTAGTGGAAAAAGGAATATATTCAAATATAAACTACACAGAAGCATTCTGTGAAACCCCTTTCTGATCTGAGCATTCAGCTAACAGAGTTAAACCATACTTTTGATTGAGCAGTTTTGAAACACTCTGTCTGTAGAAAATGCAACTGGACATTCGTAGCGCTAAGTGGGTAATAGTGGAAAAAAGAATATGTTCAAATATAAACTACACAGAAGCATTGTATGAAACCTCTTTCTGTTCTGTGCATTCAATTAACAGAGTTGAACCTTACTTTTGATTGAGCCGTTCTGAAACACTCTTTCTGTAGAAACTGCAATTGGACATTCTGAGCGCTAAGAGGCCTATATTGGGAAAAAGAATGTCTACAAATAAAAACTACACAGAAGAATTGTGTGAAACTTCTTTCTGTTCTGTTTGTTCAACTAAAAGAGTTGAACCTTAGTTTTGATTGAGCCGTTCTGAAACACTCTTTCTGTAGAAAATGCAAGTGGAGATTCGGAGCGCTAAGAGGGTAATAGTGGAAAAAGGAATGTCTCCAAATATAAACTACACAGAATCATTCTGTGAAACTTCTTTCTGATCTGTGCATTCAGCTAACAGAGTTAAACCATACTTTTGATTGAGCAGATCTGAACACTCTTTCTGTAGAAAATGCAACTGGACATTTGGAGCGCTAAGAGAGTAGTAGTGGAAAAAGGAATATATTCAAATATAAACTACACAGAAGCATTCTGTGAAACTTCTTTCTGATCTGAGCATTCAGCTAACAGAGTTAAACCATACTTATGATTGAGCAGTTTTGAAACACTCTGTCTGTAGAAAATGCAACTGGACATTCGTAGCGCTAAGTGGGTAATAGTGGAAAAAAGAATATTTTCAAATATAAACTACACAGAAGCATTGTATGAAACTTCTTTCTGTTCTGTGCATTCAACTAACAGAGTTGAACCTTACTTTTGATTGAGCCTTTCTGAAACACTCTTTCTGTAGAAACTGCAATTGGACATTCTGAGCGCTAAGAGGCCTATATTGGGAAAAATAATATCTTCAAATAAAAACTACACAGAAGCATTGTGTGAAACTTATTTCTGATATGTTCATTAAGCTAACAGAGTTAAACCATACTTTTGATTGCGCAGTTCTGAACACTCTTTCTGTAGAAAATGCAAGTGGACATTCGGAGCGCTAAGAGGGTAATAGTCGAAAAAGGAATATATTCAAATATAAACTACACAGTAGCATTCTGTGAAAATTCTTTCTGTTCTGTGCATTCAACTAACAGAGTTGAACCTTACTTTTGATTGAGCCGTTCTGAAACACTCTTTCTGTAGAAACTGCAATTGGACATGCTAAGCGCTAAGAGGCCTTCATTGGGAAAAAGAATATCTTCAAATAAAAACTACACAGATGCATTCTGTGAAACTTATTTCTGATCTGTAAATTCAGTTAACAGAGATAAAACATATTTTTGATTTTGCAGTTATGAAACACTCTTTTTGTAGATAATGCAAGTGGAGATTCGGAGCGCTAAGGGGGTAATAGTGGAAAAAGGAATGTCTTCAAATATAAACTACACAGAATCATTCGGTGAAACTTCTTTCTGATCTGTGCATTCAGCTAACAGAGTTAAACCATACTTTTGATTGAGCAGATCTGAACACTCTTTCTGTAGAAAATGCAACTGGACATTTGGAGCGCTAAGAGCGTAGTAATGGAAAAAGGAATATATTCAAATATAAACTACACAGAAGCATTGTGTGAAACTTCTTTCTGATCTGAGCATTCAGCTAACAGAGTTAAACCATACTTTTGATTGAGCAGTTTTGAAACACTCTGTCTGTAGAAAATGCAACTGGACATTCGTAGCGCTAAGTGGGTAATAGTGGAAAAAAGAATATGTTCAAATATAAACTACACAGAAGCATTGTATGAAACTTCTTTCTGTTCTGTGCATTCAACTAACAGAGTTGAACCTTACTTTTGATTGAGCCGTTCTGAAACACTCTTTCTGTAGAAACTGCAATTGGACATTCTGAGCGCTAAGAGGCCTATATTGGGAAAAAGAATGTCTACAAATAAAAACTACACAGAAGAATTGTGTGAAACTTCTTTCTGTTCTGTTTGTTCAACTAAAAGAGTTGAACCTTAGTTTTGATTGAGCCGTTCTGAAACACTCTTTATGTAGAAAATGCAAGTGGAGATTCGGAGCGCTAAGAGGGTAATAGTGGAAAAAGGAATGTCTCCAAATATAAACTACACAGAATCATTCTGTGAAACTTCTTTCTGATCTGTGCATTCAGCTAACAGAGTTAAACCATACTTTTGATTGAGCAGATCTGAACACTCTTTCTGTAGAAAATGCAACTGGACATTTGGAGCGCTAAGAGAGTAGTAGTGGAAAAAGGAATATATTCAAATATAAACTACACAGAAGCATTCTGTGAAACTTCTTTCTGATCTGAGCATTCAGCTAACAGATTTAAACCATACTTATGATTGAGCAGTTTTGAAACACTCTGTCTGTAGAAAATGCAACTGGACATTCGTAGCGCTAAGGGGGTAATAGTGGAAAAAAGAATATGTGCAAATATAAACTACACAGAAGCATTGTATGAAACTTCTTTCTGTTCTGTGCATTCAACTAACAGAATTGAACCTTACTTTTGATTGAGCCTTTCTGAAACCCTCTTTCTGTAGAAACTGCAATTGGACATTCTGAGCGCTAAGAGGCCTCTATTGGGAAAAATAATATCTTCAAATAAAAACTACACAGAAGCATTGTTTGAAACTTATTTCTGATATGTTCATTAAGCTAACAGAGTTAAACCATACTTTTGATTGCGCAGTTCTGAACACTCTTTCTGTAGAAAATGCAAGTGGACATTCGGAGCGCTAAGAGGGTAATAGTGGAAAAAGGAATATATTCAAATATAAACTACACAGTAGCATTCTGTGAAAATTCTTTCTGTTCTGTGCATTCAACTAACAGAGTTGAACCTTACTTTTGATTGAGCCGTTCTGAAACACTCTTTCTGTAGAAAGTGCAATTGGACATGCTAAGCGCTAAGAAGCCTACATTGGGAAAAAGAATATCTTCAAATAAAAACTACACAGATGCATTCTGTGAAACTTATTTCTGATCTGTAAATTCAGTTAACAGAGATAAAACATATTTTTGATTGAGCAGTTATGAAACACTCTTTTTGTAGAAAATGCAAGTGGAGATTCGGAGCGCTAAGAGGGTAATAGTGGAAAAAGGAATGTCTTCAAATATAAACTACACAGAATCATTCGGTGAAACTTCTTTCTGATCTGTGCATTCAGCTAACAGAGTTAAACCATACTTTTGATTGAGCAGATCTGAACACTCTTTCTGTAGAAAATGCAACTGGACATTTGGAGCGCTAAGAGCGTAGTAGTGGAAAAAGGAATATATTCAAATATAAACTACACAGAAGCATTCTGTGAAACTCCTTTCTGATCTGAGCATTCAGCTAACAGAGTTAAACCATACTTTTGATTGAGCAGTTTTGAAACACTCTGTCTGTAGAAAATGCAACTGGACATTCGTAGCGCTAAGTGGGTAATAGTGGAAAAAAGAATATGTTCAAATATAAACTACACAGAAGCATTGTATGAAACCTCTTTCTGTTCTGTGCATTCAATTAACAGAGTTGAACCTTACTTTTGATTGAGCCGTTCTGAAACACTCTTTCTGTAGAAACTGCAATTGGACATTCTGAGCGCTAAGAGGCCTATATTGGGAAAAAGAATGTCTACAAATAAAAACTACACAGAAGAATTGTGTGAAACTTCTTTCTGCTCTGTTTGTTCAACTAAAAGAGTTGAACCTTAGTTTTGATTGAGCCGTTCTGAAACACTCTTTATGTAGAAAATGCAAGTGGAGATTCGGAGCGCTAAGAGGGTAATAGTGGAAAAAGGAATGTCTCCAAATATAAACTACACAGAATCATTCTGTGAAACTTCTTTCTGATCTGTGCATTCAGCTAACAGAGTTAAACCATACTTTTGATTGAGCAGATCTGAACACTCTTTCTGTAGAAAATGCAACTGGACATTTTGAGCGCTAAGAGAGTAGTAGTGGAAAAAGGAATATATTCAAATATAAACTACACAGAAGCATTCTGTGAAACTTCTTTCTGATCTGAGCATTCAGCTAACAGAGTTAAACCATACTTATGATTGAGCAGTTTTGAAACACTCTGTCTGTAGAAAATGCAACTGGACATTCGTAGCGCTAAGTGGGTAATAGTGGAAAAAAGAATATTTTCAAATATAAACTACACAGAAGCATTGTATGAAACTTCTTTCTGTTCTGTGCATTCAACTAACAGAGTTGAACCTTACTTTTGATTGAGCCTTTCTGAAACACTCTTTCTGTAGAAACTGCAATTGGACATTCTGAGCGCTAAGAGGCCTATATTGGGAAAAATAATATCTTCAAATAAAAACTACACAGAAGCATTGTGTGAAACTTATTTCTGATATGGTCATTAAGCTAACAGAGTTAAACCATACTTTTGATTGCGCAGTTCTGAACACTCTTTCTGTAGAAAATGCAAGTGGACATTCGGAGCGCTAAGAGGGTAATAGTGGAAAAAGGAATATATTCAAATATAAACTACACAGTAGCATTCTGTGAAAATTCTTTCTGTTCTGTGCATTCAACTAACAGAGTTGAACCTTACTTTTGATTGAGCCGTTCTGAAACACTCTTTCTGTAGAAACTGCAATTGGACATGCTAAGCGCTAAGAGGCCTACATTGGGAAAAAGAATATCTTCAAATAAAAACTACACAGATGCATTCTGTGAAACTTATTTCTGATCTGTAAATTCAGTTAACAGAGATAAAACATATTTTTGATTGAGCAGTTATGAAACACTCTTTTTGTAGATAATGCAAGTGGAGATTCGGAGCGCTAAGGGGGTAATAGTGGAAAAAGGAATGTCTTCAAATATAAACTACACAGAATCATTCGGTGAAACTTCTTTCTGATCTGTGCATTCAGCTAACAGAGTTAAACCATACTTTTGATTGAGCAGATCTGAACACTCTTTCTGTTGAAAATGCAACTGGACATTTGGAGCGCTAAGAGCGTATTAGTGGAAAAAGGAATATATTCAAATATAAACTACACAGAAGCATTCTGTGAAACTTCTTTCTGATCTGAGCATTCAGCTAAGAGAGTGAAACCATACTTTTGATTGAGCAGTTTTGAAACACTCTGTCTGTAGAAAATGCAACTGGACATTCGTAGCGCTAAGTGGGTAATAGTGGGAAAAAGAATATGTTCAAATATAAACTACACAGAAGCATTGTATGAAACCTCTTTCTGTTCTGTGCATTCAACTAACAGAGTTGAACCTTACTTTTGATTGAGCCGTTCTGAAACACTCTTTCTGTAGAAACTGCAATTGGACATTCTGAGCGCTAAGAGGCCTATATTGGGAAAAAGAATGTCTACAAATAAAAACTACACAGAAGAATTGTGTGAAACTTCTTTCTGTTCTGTTTGTTCAACTAAAAGAGTTGAACCTTAGTTTTGATTGAGCCGTTCTGAAACACTCTTTCTGTAGAAAATGCAAGTGGAGATTCGGAGCGCTGAGAGGGTAATAGTGGAAAAAGGAATGTCTCCAAATATAAACTACACAGAATCATTCTTTGAAACTTCTTTCTGATCTGTGCATTCAGCTAACAGAGTTAAACCATACTTTTGATTGAGCAGATCTGAACACTCTTTCTGTAGAAAATGCAACTGGACATTTGGAGCGCTAAGAGAGTAGTAGTGGAAAAAGGAATATATTCAAATATAAACTACACAGAAGCATTCTGTGAAACTTCTTTCTGATCTGAGCATTCAGCTAACAGAGTTAAACCATACTTATGATTGAGCAGTTTTGAAACACTCTGTCTGTAGAAAATGCAACTGGACATTCGTAGCGCTAAGTGGGTAATAGTGGAATAAAGAATATTTTCAAATATAAACTACACAGAAGCATTGTATGAAACTTCTTTCTGTTCTGTGCATTCAACTAACAGAGTTGAACCTTACATTTGATTGAGCCTTTCTGAAACACTCTTTCTGTAGAAACTGCAATTGGACATTCTGAGCGCTAAGAGGCCTCTATTGGGAAAAATAATATCTTCAAATAAAAACTACACAGAAGCATTGTGTGAAACTTATTTCTGATATGTTCATTAAGCTAACAGAGTTAAACCATACTTTTGATTGCGCAGTTCTGAACACTCTTTCTGTAGAAAATGCAAGTGGACATTCGGAGCGCTAAGAGGGTAATAGTGGAAAAAGGAATATATTCAAATATAAACTACACAGTAGCATTCTGTGAAAATTCTTTCTGTTCTGTGCATTCAACTAACAGAGTTGAACCTTACTTTTGATTGAGCCGTTCTGAAACACTCTTTCTGTAGAAACTGCAATTGGACATGCTAAGCGCTAAGAGGCCTACATTGGGAAAAAGAATATCTTCAAATAAAAACTACACAGATGCATTCTGTGAAACTTATTTCTGATCTATAAATTCAGTTAACTGAGATAAAACATATTTTTGATTGAGCAGTTATGAAACACTCTTTTTGTAGAAAATGCAAGTGGAGATTCGGAGCGCTAACAGGGTAATAGTGGAAAAAGGAATGTCTTCAAATATAAACTACACAGAATCATTCGGTGAAACTTCTTTCTGATCTGTGCATTCAGCTAACAGAGTTAAACCATATTTTGATTGAGCAGATCTGAACACTCTTTCTGTTGAAAATGCAACTGGACATTTGGAGCGCTAAGAGTGTAGTAGTGGAAAAAGTAATATATTCAAATATAACCTACACAGAAGCATTCTGTGAAACTTCTTTCTGATCTGAGCATACAGCTAACAGAGTTAAACCATACTTTTGATTGAGCTGTTTTGAAACACACTGTCTGTAGAAAATGCAACTGGACATTCGTAGCGCTAAGTGGGTAATAGTGGAAAAGAGAATATGTTCAAATATAAACTACACAGAAGCATTGTATGAAACTTCTTTCTGTTCTGTGCATTTAACTAACAGAGTTGAACCTTACTTTTGATTGAGCCGTTCTGAAACACTCTTTCTGTAGAAACTGCAATTGGACATTCTGAGCGCTAAGAGGCCTATATTGGGAAAAAGAATGTCTACAAATAAAAACTACACAGAAGAATTGTGTGAAACTTCTTTCTGTTCTGTTTGTTCAACTAAAAGAGTTGAACCTTTGTTTTGATTGAGCCGTTCTGAAACACTCTTTCTGTAGAAAATGCAAGTGGAGATTCGGAGCGCTAAGGGGGTAATAGTGGAAAAAGGAATGTCTCCAAATATAAACTACACAGAATCATTCTGTGAAACTTCTTTCTGATCTGTGCATTCAGCTAACAGAGTTAAACCATACTTTTGATTGAGCAGATCTGAACACTCTTTCTGTAGAAAATGCAACTGGACATTTGGAGCGCTAAGAGAGTAGTAGTGGAAAAAGGAATATATTCAAATATAAACTACACAGAAGCATTCTGTGAAACTTCTTTCTGATCTGAGCATTCAGCTAACAGATTTAAACCATAATTTTGATTGAGCAGTTTTGAAACACTCTGTCTGTAGAAAATGCAACTGGACATTCGTAGCGCTAAGTGGGTAATAGTGGAAAAAAGAATATCTTCAAATATAAACTACACAGAAGCATTGTATGAAACTTCTTTCTGTTCTGTGCATTCAACTAACAGAGTTGAACCTTACTTTTGATTGAGCCTTTCTGAAACACTCTTTCTGTAGAAACTGCAATTGGACATTCTGAGCGCTAAGAGGCCTATATTGGGAAAAATAATATCTTCAAATAAAAACTACACAGAAGCATTGTGTGAAACTTATTTCTGATATGTTCATTAAGCTAACAGCGTTAAACCATACTTTTGATTGCGCAGTTCTGAACACTCTTTCTGTAGAAAATGCAAGTGGACTTTCGGAGCGCTAAGAGGGTAATAGTGGAAAAAGGAATATATTCAAATATAAACTACACAGTAGCATTCTGTGAAAATTCTTTCTGTTCTGTGCATTCAACTAACAGAGTTGAACCTTACTTTTGATTGAGCCGTTCTGAAACACTCTTTCTGTAGAAAATGCAATTGGACATGCTAAGCGCTAAGATCCCTACATTGGGAAAAAGAATATCTTCAAATAAAAACTACACAGATGCATTCTGTGAAACTTATTTCTGATCTGTAATTTCAGTTAACAGAGATAAAACATATTTTTGAATGAGCAGTTATGAAACACTCTTTTTGTAGAAAATGCAAGTGGAGATTCGTAGCGCTAAGGGGGTAATAGTGGAAAAAGGAATGTCTTCAAATATAAACTACACAGAATCATTCGGTGAAACTTCTTTCTGATCTGTGCATTCAGCTAACAGAGTTAAACCATACTTTTGATTGAGCAGATCTGAACACTCTTTCTGTAGAAAATGCAACTGGACATTTGGAGCGCTAAGAGCGTAGTAGTGGAAAAAGGCATATATTCAAATATAAACTACACAGAAGCATTCTGTGAAACTTCTTTCTGATCTGAGCATTCAGCTAACAGAGTTAAACCATACTTTTGATTGAGCAGTTTTGAAACACTCTGTCTGTAGAAAATGCAACTGGACATTCGTAGCGCTAAGTGGGTAATAGTGGAAAAAAGAATATGTTCAAATATAAACTACACAGAATCATTGTATGAAACTTCTTTCTGTTCTGTGCATTCAACTAACAGAGTTGAACCTTACTTTTGATTGAGCCGTTCTGAAACACTCTTTCTGTAGAAACTGCAATTGGACATTCTGAGAGCTAAGAGGCCTATATTGGGAAAAAGAATGTCTAAAAATAAAAACTACACAGAAGAATTGTGTGAAACTTCTTTCTGTTCTGTTTGTTCCACTAAAAGAGTTGAACCGTAGTTTTGATTGAGCCGTTCTGAAACACTCTTTATGTAGAAAATGCAAGTGGAGATTCGGAGTGCTAAGAGGGTAATAGTGGAAAAAGGAATGTCTCCAAATATAAACTACACAGAATCATTCTGTGAAACTTCTTTCTGGTCTGTGCATTCAGCTAACAGAGTTAAACCATACTTTTGATTGAGCAGATCTGAACACTCTTTCTGTAGAAAATGCAACTGGACATTTGGAGCGCTAAGAGAGTAGTAGTGGAAAAAGGAATATATTCAAATATAAACTACACAGAAGCATTCTGTGAAACTTCTCTCTGATCTGAGCATTCAGCTAACAGAATTAAACCATACTTTTGATTGAGCAGTTTTGAAACACTCTGTCTGTAGAAAATGCAACTGGACATTCGTAGCGCTAAGTGGGTAATAGTGGAAAAAAGAATATGTTCAAATATAAACTACACAGAAGCATTGTATGAAACTTTCTTTCTGTTCTGTGCATTCAACTAACAGAGTTGAACCTTACTTTTGATTTAGCCTTTCTGAAACACTCTTTCTGTAGAATCTGCAATTGGACATTCTGAGCGCTAAGAGGCCTATATTGGGAAAAATAATATCTTCAAATAAAAACTACACAGAAGCATTGTGTGAAACTTATTTCTGATATGTTCATTAAGCTAACAGAGTTAAACCATACTTTGATTGCGCAGTTCTGAACACTCTTTCTGTAGAAAATGCAAGTGGACATTCGGAGCGCTAAGAGGGTAATAGTGGAAAAAGGGATATATTCAAATATAAACTACACAGTAGCATTCTGTGAAAATTCTTTCTGTTCTGTGCATTCAACTAACAGAGTTGAACCTTACTTTTGATTGAGCCGTTCTGAAACACTCTTTCTGTAGAAACTGCAACTGGACATGCTAAGCGCTAAGAGGCCTACATCGGGAAAAAGAATATCTTCAAATAAAAACTACACAGATGCATTCTGTGCAACTTATTTCTGATCTGTAAATTCAATTAACAGAGATAAAACATATTTTTGATTGAGCAGTTATGAAACACTCTTTTTGTAGAAAATGCAAGTGGAGATTCGGAGCGCTAAGAGGGTAATAGTGGAAAAAGGAATGTCTTCAAATATAAACTACACAGAATCATTCGGTGAAACTTCTTTCTGATCTGTGCATTCAGCTAACAGAGTTAAACCATACTTTTGATTGAGCAGATCTGAACACACTTTCTGTTGAAAATGCAACTGGACATTTGGAGCGCTAAGAGCGTAATAGTGGAAAAAGGAATATATTCAAATATAAACTACACAGAAGCATTCTGTGAAACTTCTTTCTGATCTGAGCATTCACCTAACAGAGTTAAACCATACTTTTGATTGCGCAGTTCTGAACACTCTTTCTGTAGAAAATGCAAGTGGACATTCGGAGCGCTAAGAGGGTAATAGTGGAAAAAGGAATATATTCAAATATAAACTACACAGTAGCCTTCTGTGAAAATTCTTTCTGTTCTGTGCATTCAACTAACAGAGTTGAACCTTACTTTTGATTGAGCCGTTCTGAAACACTCTTTCTGTAGAAACTGCAATTGGACATGCTAAGCGCTAAGAGGCCTACATTGGGAAAAAGAATATCTTCAAATAAAAACTACACAGATGCATTCTGTGAAACTTATTTCTGATCTGTAATTTCAGTTAACAGAGATAAAACATATTTTTGATTGTGCAGTTATGAAACACTCTTTTTGTAGAAAATGCAAGTGGAGATTCGGAGCGCTAAGAGGGTAATAGTGGAAAAAGGAATGACTTCAAATATAAACTACACAGAATCATTCGGTGAAACTTCTTTCTGATCTGTGCATTCAGCTAACAGAGTTAAACCATACTTTTGATTGAGCAGATCTGAACACTCTTTCTGTTGAAAATGCAACTGGACATTTGGAGCGCTAAGAGCGTAGTAGTGGAAAAAGGAATATATTCAAATATAAACTACACAGAAGCATTCTGTGAAACTTCTTTCTGATCTGAGCATTCAGCTAACAGAGTTAAACCATACTTTTGATTGAGCAGTTTTGAAACACTCTGTCTGTAGAAAATGCAACTGGACATTCGTAGGGCTAAGTGGGTAATAGTGGAAAAAAGAATATGTTCAAATATAAACTACACAGAAGCATTGTATGAAACTTCTTTCTGTTCTGTGCATTCAACTAACAGATTTGAACCGTACTTTTGATTGAGCCTTTCTGAAACACTCTTTCTGAAGAAACTGCAATTGGACATTCTGAGCGCTAAGAGGCCTATATTGGGAAAAATAATATCTTCAAATAAAAACTACACAGAAGCATTGTGTGAAACTTATTTCTGATATGTTCATTAAGCTAACAGAGTTAAACCATACTTTTGATTGCGCAGTTCTGAACACTCTTTCTGTAGAAAATGCAAGTGGACATTCGGAGCGCTAAGAGGGTAATAGTGGAAAAAGGAATATATTCAAATATAAACTACACAGTAGCATTCTGTGAAAATTCTTTCTGTTCTGTGCATTCAACTAACAGAGTTGAACCTTACTTTTGATTGAGCCGTTCTGAAACACTCTTTCTGTAGAAACTGCAATTGGACATGCTAAGCGCTAAGAGGCCTACATTGGGAAAAAGAATATCTTCAAATAAAAACTACACAGATGCATTCTGTGAAACTTATTTCTGATCTATAAATTCAGTTAACAGAGATAAAACATATTTTTGATTGAGCAGTTATGAAACACTCTTTTTGTAGAAAATGCAAGTGGAGATTCGCAGCGCTAACAGGGTAATAGTGGAAAAAGGAATGTCTTCAAATATAAACTACACAGAATCATTCGGTGAAACTTCTTTCTGATCTGTGCATTCAGCTAACAGAGTTAAACCATATTTTGATTGAGCAGATCTGAACACTCTTTCTGTTGAAAATGCAACTGGACATTTGGAGCGCTAAGAGCGTAGTTGTGGAAAAAGGAATATATTCAAATATAAACTACACAGAAGCATTCTGTGAAACTTCTTTCTGATCTGAGCATACAGCTAACAGAGTTAAACCATACTTTTGATTGAGCAGTTTTGAAACACTCTGTCTGTAGAAAATGCAACTGGACATTCGTAGCGCTAAGTGGGTAATAGTGGAAAAGAGAATATGTTCAAATATAAACTACACAGAAGCATTGTATGAAACTTCTTTCTGTTCTGTGCATTCAACTAACAGAGTTGAACCTTACTTTTGATTGAGCCGTTCTGAAACACTCTTTCTGTAGAAACTGCAATTGGACATTCTGAGCGCTAAGAGGCCTATATTGGGAAAAAGAATGTCTACAAATAAAAACTACACAGAAGAATTGTGTGAAACTTCTTTCTGTTCTGTTTGTTCAACTAAAAGAGTTGAACCTTAGTTTTGATTGAGCCGTTCTGAAACACTCTTTCTGTAGAAAATGCAAGTGGAGATTCGGTGCGCTAAGAGGGTAATACTGGAAAAAGGAATGTCTCCAAATATAAACTACACAGAATCATTCTGTGAAACTTCTTTCTGATCTGTGCATTCAGCTAACAGAGTTAAACCATACTTTTGATTGAGCAGATCTGAACACTCTTTCTGTAGAAAATGCAACTGGACATTTGGAGCGCTAAGAGAGTAGTAGTGGAAAAAGGAATATATTCATATATAAACTACACAGAAGCATTCTGTGAAACTTCTTTCTGATCTCAGCATTCAGCTAACAGAGTTAAACCATACTTTTGATTGAGCAGTTTTGAAACACTCTGTCTGTAGAAAATGCAACTGGACATTCGTAGCGCTAAGTGGGTAATAGTGGAAAAAAGAATATGTTCAAATATAAACTACACAGAAGCATTGTATGAAACTTCTTTCTGTTCTGTGCATTCAACTAACAGATTTGAACGGTACTTTTGATTGAGCCTTTCTGAAACACTCTTTCTGAAGAAACTGCAATTGGACATTCTGAGCGCTAAGAGGCCTATATTGGGAAAAAAAATATCTTCAAATAAAAACTACACAGAAGCATAGTGTGAAACTTATTTCTGATATATTCATTAAGCTAACAGAGTTAAACCATACTTTTGATTGCGCAGTTCTGAACACTCTTTCTGTAGAAAATGCAAGTGGACATTCGGAGCGCTAAGAGGGTAATAGTGGAAAAAGGAATATATTCAAATATAAACTACACAGTAGCCTTCTGTGAAAATTCTTTCTGTTCTGTGCATTCAACTAACAGAGTTGAACCTTACTTTTGATTGAGCCGTTCTGAAACACTCTTTCTGTAGAAACTGCAATTGGACATGCTAAGCGCTAAGAGGCCTACATTGGGAAAAAGAATATCTTCAAATAAAAACTACACAGATGCATTCTGTGAAACTTATTTCTGATCTGTAATTTCAGTTAACAGAGATAAAACATATTTTTGATTGTGCAGTTATGAAACACTCTTTTTGTAGAAAATGCAAGTGGAGATTCGGAGCGCTAAGAGGGTAATAGTGGAAAAAGGAATGACTTCAAATATAAACTACACAGAATCATTCGGTGAAACTTCTTTCTGATCTGTGCATTCAGCTAACAGAGTTAAACCATACTTTTGATTGAGCAGATCTGAACACTCTTTCTGTTGAAAATGCAACTGGACATTTGGAGCGCTAAGAGCGTAGTAGTGGAAAAAGGAATATATTCAAATATAAAATACACAGAAGCATTCTGTGAAACTTCTTTCTGATCTGAGCATTCAGCTAACAGAGTTAAACCATACTTTTGATTGAGCAGTTTTGAAACACTCTGTCTGTAGAAAATGCAACTGGACATTCGTAGCGCTAAGTGGGTAATAGTGGAAAAAAGAATATGTTCAAATATAAACTACACAGAAGCATTGTATGAAACTTCTTTCTGTTCTGTGCATTCAACTAACAGATTTGAACCGTACTTTTGATTGAGCCTTTCTGAAACACTCTTTCTGAAGAAACTGCAATTGGACATTCTGAGCGCTAAGAGGCCTATATTGGGAAAAATAATATCTTCAAATAAAAACTACACAGAAGCATTGTGTGAAACTTATTTCTGATATGTTCATTAAGCTAACAGAGTTAAACCATACTTTTGATTGCGCAGTTCTGAACACTCTTTCTGTAGAAAATGCAAGTGGACATTCGGAGCGCTAAGAGGGTAATAGTGGAAAAAGGAATATATTCAAATATAAACTACACAGTAGCATTCTGTGAAAATTCTTTCTGTTCTGTGTATTCAACTAACAGAGTTGAACCTTACTTTTGATTGAGCCGTTCTGAAACACTCTTTCTGTAGAAACTGCAATTGGACATGCTAAGCGCTAAGAGGCCTACATTGGGAAAAAGAATATCTTCAAATAAAAACTACACAGATGCAATCTGTGAAACTTATTTCTGATCTGTAATTTCAGTTAACAGAGATAAAACATATTTTTGATTGAGCAGTTATGAAACACTCTTTTTGTAGAAAATGCAAGTGGAGATTCGGAGCGCTAAGAGGTTAATAGTGGAAAAAGGAATGTCTTCAAATATAAACTACACAGAATCATTCGGTGAAACTTCTTTCTGATCTGTGCATTCAGCTAACAGAGTTAAACCATACTTTTGATTGAGCAGATCTGAACACTCTTTCTGTTGAAAATGCAACTGGACATTTGGAGCGCTAAGAGAGTAGTAGTGGAAAAAGGAATATATTCAAATATAAACTACACAGAAGCATTCTGTGAAACTTCTTTCTGATCTGAGCATACAGCTAACAGAGTTAAACCATACTTTTGATTGAGCAGTTTTGAAACACTCTCTCTGTAGAAAATGCAACTGGACATTCGTAGCGCTAAGTGGGTAATAGTGGAAAAAAGAATATGTTCAAATATAAACTACACAGAAGCATTGTATGAAAATTCTTTCTGTTCTGTGCATTCAACTAACAGAGTTGAACCTTACTTTTGATTGAGCCTTTCTGAAACACTCTTTCTGTAGAAACTGCAATTGGATATTCTGAGCGCTAAGAGGCCTCTATTGGGCAAAATAATATCTTCAAATAAAAACTACACAGAATCATTGTGTGAAACTTATTTCTGATATGTTCATTAAGCTAACAGAGTTAAACCATACTTTTGATTGCGCAGTTTTGAACACTCTTTCTGTAGAAAATGCAAGTGGACATTCGGAGCGCTAAGAGGGTAATAGTGGAAAAAGGGATATATTCAAATATAAACTACACAGTAGCATTCTGTGAAAATTCTTTCTGTTCTGTGCATTCAACTAACAGAGTTGAACCTTACTTTTGATTGAGCCGTTCTGAAACACTTTTTCTGTAGAAACTGCAATTGGACATGCTAAGCGCTAAGAGGCCTACATTGGGAAAAAGAATATCTTCAAATAAAAACTACACAGATGCATTCTGTGCAACTTATTTCTGATCTGTAAATTCAGTTAACAGAGATAAAACATATTTTTCATTGAGCAGTTATGAAACACTCTTTTTGTAGAAAATGCAAGTGGAGATTCGGAGCGCTAAGAGGGTAATAGTGGAAAAAGGAATGTCTTCAAATATAAACTACACAGAATCATTCGGTGAAACTTCTTTCTGATCTGTGCATTCAGCTAACAGAGTTAAACCATACTTTTGATTGAGCAGATCTGAACACTCTTTCTGTTGAAAATGCAACTGGATATTTGGAGCGCTAAGAGCGTATTAGTGGAAAAAGGAATATATTCAAATATAAACTACACAGAAGCATTCTGTGAAACTTCTTTCTGATCTGAGCATTCACCTAACAGAGTTAAACCATACTTTTGATTGAGCAGTTTTCAAACACTCTGTCTGTAGAAAATGCAACTGGACATTCGTAGCGCTAAGTGGGTAATAGTGGAAAAAAGAATATGTTCAAATATAAACTACACAGAAGCATTGTGTGAAACTTCTTTCTGTTCTGTGCATTCAACTAACAGAATTGAACCTTACTTTTGATTGAGCCGTTCTGAAACACTCTTTCTGTAGAAACTGCAATTGGACATTCTGAGCGCTAAGAGGCCTATATTGGGAAAAAGAATGTCTACAAATAA
This sequence comes from Symphalangus syndactylus, assembly GCF_028878055.3. NCBI lineage: Eukaryota > Metazoa > Chordata > Mammalia > Primates > Hylobatidae > Symphalangus > Symphalangus syndactylus. The sequence continues at coordinate 11,943,600 of NC_072447.2, read as the reverse complement.
AAACTACACAGAAGAATTGTGTGAAACTTCTTTCTGTTCTGTTTGTTCAACTAAAGGAGTTGAACCTTAGTTTTGATTGAGTCGTTCTGAAACACTCTTTCTGTAGAAAATGCAAGTGGTGATTCAGAGCGCTAAGAGGTTAATAGTGGAAAAAGGAATGTCTCCAAATATAAACTGCACAGAATCATTCTGTGAAACTTCTTTCTGATCTGTGCATTCAGCTAACAGAGTTAAACCATACTTTTGATTGAGCAGATCTGAACACTCTTTCTGTAGAAAATGCAACTGGACATTTGGAGCGCTAAGAGAGTAGTAGTGGAAAAAGGAATATATTCAAATATAAAATACACAGAAGCATTCTGTGAAACTTCTTTCTGATCTGAGCATTCAGCTAACAGAGTTAAACCATACTTTTGATTGAGCAGTTTTGAAACACTCTGTCTGTAGAAAATGCAACTGGACATTCGTAGCTCTAAGTGGGTAATAGTGGAAAAAAGAATATGTTCAAATATAAACTACACAGAAGCATTGTATGAAACTTCTTTCTGTTCTGTGCATTCAACCAACAGAGTTGAACCTTACTTTTGATTGAGCCTTTCTGAAACACTCTTTCTGTAGAAACTGCAATTGGACATTCTGAGCGCTAAGAGGCCTCTATTGGGAAAAATAATATCTTCAAATAAAAACTACACAGAAGCATTGTGTGAAACTTATTTCTGATATGTTCATTAAGCTAACAGAGTTAAACCATACTTTTGATTGCGCAGTTCTGAACACTCTTTCTGTAGAAAATGCAAGTGGACATTCGGAGCGCTAAGAGGGTAATAGTGGAAAAAGGAATATATTCAAATATAAACTACACAGTAGCATTCTGTGAAAATTCTTTCTGTTCTGTGCATTCAACTAACAGAGTTGAACCTTACTTTTGATTGAGCCGTTCTGAAACACTCTTTCTGTAGAAACTGCAATTGGACATGCTAAGCGCTAAGAGGCCTACATTGGGAAAAAGAATATCTTCAAATAAAAACTACACAGATGCATTCTGTGAAACTTATTTCTGATCTGTAATTTCAGTTAACAGAGATAAAACATATTTTTGATTGAGCAGTTATGAAAAACTCTTTTTGTAGAAAATGCAAGTGGAGATTCGGAGCGCTAAGAGGGTAATAGTGGAAAAAGGAATGTCTTCAAGTATAAACTACACAGAATCATTCGGTGAAACTTCTTTCTGATCTGAGCATTCAGCTAACAGTGTTAAACCATACTTTTGATTGAGCAGTTTTGAAACACTCTGTCTGTAGAAAATGCAACTGGATATTCGTAGCGCTAAGTGGGTAATAGTGGAAAAAAGAATATGTTCAAATATAAACTACACAGAAGCATTGTATGAAACTTCTTTCTGTTCTGTGCATTCAACTAACAGAGTTGAACCTTACTTTTGATTGAGCCCTTCTGAAACACTCTTTCTGTAGAAACTGCAATTGGACATTCTGAGAGCTAAGAGGTCTATATTGGGAAAAAGTATGTCTACAAATAAAAACTACACAGAAGAATTGTATGAAACTTCTTTCTGTTCTGTTTGTTCAAATAAAAGAGTTGAACCTTAGTTTTGATTGAGCCGTTCTGAAACACTCTTTATGTAGAAAATGCAAGTGGAGATTCGGAGCGCGAAGAGGGTAATAGTGGAAAAAGGAATGTCTCCAAATATAAACTACACAGAATCATTCTGTGAAACTTCTTTCTGATCTGTGCATTCAGCTAACAGAGTTAAACCATACTTTTGATTGAGCAGATCTGAACACTCTTTCTGTAGAAAATGCAACTGGACATTTGGAGCGCTAAGAGAGTAGTAGTGGAAAAAGGAATATATTCAAATATAAAATACACAGAAGCATTCTGTGAAACTTCTTTCTGATCTGAGCATTCAGCTAACAGAGTTAAACCATACTTTTGATTGAGCAGTTTTGAAACACTCTGTCTGTAGAAAATGCAACTGGACATTCGTAGCTCTAAGTGGGTAATAGTGGAAAAAAGAATATGTTCAAATATAAACTACACAGAAGCATTGTATGAAACTTCTTTCTGTTCTGTGCATTCAACCAACAGAGTTGAACCTTACTTTTGATTGAGCCTTTCTGAAACACTCTTTCTGTAGAAACTGCAATTGGACATTCTGAGCGCTAAGAGGACTCTATTGGGAAAAATAATATCTTCAAATAAAAACTACACAGAAGCATTGTGTGAAACTTATTTCTGATATGTTCATTAAGCTAACAGAGTTAAACCATACTTTTGATTGCGCAGTTCTGAACACTCTTTCTGTAGAAAATGCAAGTGGACATTCGGAGCGCTAAGAGGGTTATAGTGGAAAAAGGAATATATTCAAATATAAACTACACAGTAGCATTCTGTGAAAATTCTTTCTGTTCTGTGCATTCAACTAACAGAGTTGAACCTTACTTTTGATTGAGCCGTTCTGAAACACTCTTTCTGTAGAAACTGCAATTGGACATGCTAAGCGCTAAGAGGCCTACATTGGGAAAAAGAATATCTTCAAATAAAAACTACACAGATGCATTCTGTGAAACTTATTTCTGATCTGTAATTTCAGTTAACAGAGATAAAACATATTTTTGATTGAGCAGTTATGAAAAACTCTTTTTGTAGAAAATGCAAGTGGAGATTTGGAGCGCTAAGAGGGTAATAGTGGAAAAAGGAATGTCTTCAAATATAAACTACACAGAATCATTCGGTGAAACTTCTTTCTGATCTGAGCATTCAGCTAACAGTGTTAAACCATACTTTTGATTGAGCAGTTTTGAAACACTCTGTCTGTAGAAAATGCAACTGGATATTTGTAGCGCTAAGTGGGTAATAGTGGAAAAAAGAATATGTTCAAATATAAACTACACAGAAGCATTGTATGAAACTTCTTTCTGTTCTGTGCATTCAACTAACAGAGTTGAACCTTACTTTTGATTGAGCCCTTCTGAAACACTCTTTCTGTAGAAACTGCAATTGGACATTCTGAGAGCTAAGAGGTCTATATTGGGAAAAAGTATGTCTACAAATAAAAACTACACAGAAGAATTGTGTGAAACTTCTTTCTGTTCTGTTTGTTCAAATAAAAGAGTTGAACCTTAGTTTTGATTGAGCCGTTCTGAAACACTCTTTATGTAGAAAATGCAAGTGGAGATTCGGAGCGCGAAGAGGGTAATAGTGGAAAAAGGAATGTCTCCAAATATAAACTACACAGAATCATTCTGTGAAACTTCTTTCTGATCTGTGCATTCAGCTAACAGAGTTAAACCATACTTTTGATTGAGCAGATCTGAACACTCTTTCTGTAGAAAATGCAACTGGACATTTGGAGCGCTAAGAGAGTAGTAGTGGAAAAAGGAATATATTCAAATATAAACTACACAGAAGCATTCTGTGAAACTTCTTTCTGATTTGAGCATTCAGCTAACAGAGTTAAACCATACTTTTGATTGAGCAGTTTTGAAACACTCTGTCTGTAGAAAATGCAACTGGACATTCTTAGCGCTAAGTGGGTAATAGTGGAAAAAAGAATATGTTCAAATATAAACTACACAGAAGCATTGTATGAAACTTCTTTCTGTTCTGTGCATTCAACTAACAGAGTTGAACCTTACTTTTGATTGAGCCTTTCTGAAACACTCTTTCTGTAGAATCTGCAATTGGACATTCTGAACGCTAAGAGGCCTATATTGGGAAAAATAATATCTTCAAATAAAAACTACCCAGAAGCATTGTGTGAAACTTATTTCTGATATGTTCATTAAGCTAACAGAGTTAAACCATACTTTTGATTGCGCAGTTCTGAACACTCTTTCTGTAGAAAATGCAAGTGGACATTCGGAGCGCTAAGCGGGTAATAGTGGAAAAAGGAATATATTCAAATATAAACTACACAGTAGCCTTCTGTGAAAATTCTTTCTGTTCTGTGCATTCAACTAACAGAGTTGAACCTTACTTTTGATTGAGCCGTTCTGAAACACTCTTTCTGTAGAAACTGCAATTGGACATGCTAAGCGCTAAGAGGCCTACATTGGGAAAAAGAATATCTTCAAATAAAAACTACACAGATGCATTCTGTGAAACTTATTTCTGATCTGTAATTTCAGTTAACAGAGATAAAACATATTTTTGATTGAGCAGTTATGAAACACTCTTTTTGTAGAAAATGCAAGTGGAGATTCGGAGCGCTAAGATGGTAATAGTGGAAAAAGGAATGTCTTCAAATATAAACTACACAGAATCATTCGGTGAAACTTCTCTCTGATCTGTGCATTCAGCTAACAGAGTTAAACCATACTTTTGTTTGAGCAGATCTGAACACTCTTTCTGTTGAAAATGCAACTGGACATTTGGAGCGCTAAGAGCGTAGTAGTGGAAAAAGGAATATATTCAAATATAAACTACACAGAAGCATTCTGTGAAACTTCTTTCTGATCTGAGCATACAGCTAACAGAGTTAAACCATACTTTTGATTGAGCAGTTTTGAAACACTCTGTCTGTAGAAAATGCAACTGGACATTCGTAGCGCTAAGTGGGTAATAGTGGAAAAAAGAATATGTTCAAATATAAACTACACAGAAGCATTGTATGAAACTTCTTTCTGTTCTGTGCATTCAACTAACAGAGTTGAACCTTACTTTTGATTGAGCCTTTCTGAAACACTCTTTCTGTAGAAACTGCAATTGGATATTCTGAGCGCTAAGAGGCCTCTATTGGGAAAAATAATAACTTCAAATAAAAATTACACAGAATCATTGTGTGAAACTTATTTCAGATATGTTCATTAAGCTAACAGAGTTAAACCATACTTTTGATTGCGCAGTTCTGAACACTCTTTCTGTAGAAAATGCAAGTGGACATTCGGAGCGCTAAGAGGGTAATAGTGGAAAAAGGAATATATTCAAATATAAACTACACAGTAGCATTCTGTGAAAATTCTTTCTGTTCTGTGCATTCAACTAACAGAGTTGAACCTTACTTTTGATTGAGCCGTTCTGAAACACTCTTTCTGTAGAAACTGCAATTGGACATGCTAAGCGCTAAGAGGCCTACATTGGGAAAAAGAATATCTTCAAAAAAAAACTACACAGATGCATTCTGTGAAACTTATTTCTGATCTATAAATTCAGTTAACAGAGATAAAACATATTTTTGATTGAGCAGTTATGAAACACTCTTTTTGTAGAAAATGCAAGTGGAGATTCGGAGCGCTAAGAGGGTAATAGTGGAAAAAGGAATGTCTTCAAATGTAAACTACACAGAATCATTCGGTGAAACTTCTTTCTGATCTGTGCATTCAGCTAACAGAGTTAAACCATACTTTTGATTGAGCAGATCTGAACACTCTTTCTGTTGAAAATGCAACTGGACATTTGGAGCGCTAAGAGCGTAGTATTGGAAAAAGGAATATATTCAAATATAAACTACACAGAAGCATTCTGTGAAACTTCTTTCTGATCTGAGCATACAGCTAACAGAGTTAAACCATACTTTTGATTGAGCAGTTTTGAAACACTCTGTCTGTAGAAAATGCAACTGGACATTCGTAGCGCTAATTGGGTAATAGTGGAAAAAAGAATATGTTCCAATATAAACTACACAGAAGCATTGTATGAAACTACTTTCTGTTCTGTGCATTCAACTAACAGAGTTGAACCTTACTTTTGATTGAGCCGTTCTGAAACACTCTTTCTGTAGAAACTGCAATTGGACATTCTGAGCGCTAAGAGGCCTATATTGGGAAAAAGAATGTCTACAAATAAAAACTACACAGAAGAATTGTGTGAAATTTCTTTCTGTTCTGTTTGTTCAACTAAAGGAGTTGAACCTTAGTTTTGATTGAGCCGTTCTGAAACACTCTTTCTGTAGAAAATGCAAGTGGAGATTCGGAGCGCTAAGAGGGTAGTAGTGGAAAAAGGAATGTCTCCAAATATAAACTACACAGAATCATTCTGTGAAACTTCTTTCTGATCTGTGCATTCAGCTAACAGAGTTAAACCATACTTTTGATTGAGCAGATCTGAACACTCTTTCTGTAGAAAATGCAACTGGACATTTGGAGCGCTAATAGAGTAGTAGTGGAAAAAGGAATATATTCAAATATAAACTACACAGAAGCATTCTGTGAAACTTCTTTCTGATCTGAGCATTCAGCTAACAGAGTTAAACCATACTTTTGATTGAGCAGTTTTGAAACACTCTGTCTGTAGAAAATGCAACTGGACATTCGTAGCGCTAAGTGGGTAATAGTGGAAAAAAGAATATGTTCAAATATAAACTACACAGAAGCATTGTATGAAACTTCTTTCTGTTCTGTGCATTCAACTAACAGAGTTGAACCTTACTTTTGATTGAGCCTTTCTGAAACACTCTTTCTGTAGAAACTGCAATTGGACATTCTGAGCGCTAAGAGGCCTCTATTGGGAAAAATAATATCTTCAAATGAAAACTACACAGAAGCGTTGTGTGAAATTTATTTCTGATATGTTCATTAAGCTAACAGAGTTAAACCATACTTTTGATTGCGCAGTTCTGAACACTCTTTCTGTAGAAAATGCAAGTGGACATTCGGAGCGCTAAGAAGGTAATAGTGGAAAAAGGAATATATTCAAATATAAACTACACAGTAGCATTCTGTGAAAACTCTTTCTGTTCTGTGCATTCAGCTAACAGAGTTGAACCTTACTTTTGATTGAGCCGTTCTGAAACACTCTTTCTGTACAAACTGCAATTGGACATGCTAAGCGCTAAGAGGCCTACATTGGGAAAAAGAATATCTTCCAATAAAAACTACACGGATGCATTCTGTGAAACTTATTTCTGATCTGTAAATTCAGTTAACAGAGATAAAACATATTTTTGATTGAGCAGTTATGAAACACTCTTTTTGTAGAAAATGCAAGTGGAGATTCGGAGCGCTAAGAGGGTAATAGCGGAAAAAGGAATGTCTTCAAATATAAACTACACAGAATCATTCGGTGAAACTTCTTTCTGATCTGTGCATTCAGCTAACAGTGTTAAACCATACTTTTGATTGAGCAGATCTGAACTCTCTTTCTGTAGAAAATGCAACTGGACATTTGGAGCGCTAAGAGAGTAGTAGTGGAAAAAGGAATATATTCAAATATAAACTATACAGAAGCATTCTGTGAAACTTCTTTCTGATCTGAGCATTCAGCTAACAGAGTTAAACCATACTTTTGATTGAGCAGTTTTGAAACACTCTGTCTGTAGAAAATGCAACTGGACATTCGTAGCGCTAATTGGGTAATAGTGGAAAAAAGAATATGTTCAAATATAAACTACACAGAAGCATTGTATGAAACTTCTTTCTGTTCTGTGCATTCAACTAACAGAGTTGAACCTTACTTTTGATTGAGCCTTTCTGAAACACTCTTTCTGTAGAAACTGCAATTGGACATTCTGAGCGCTAAGAGGCCTATATTGGGAAAAATAATATCTTCAAATAAAAACTACACAGAAGCATTGTGTGAAACTTATTTCTGATATGTTCATTAAGCTAACAGAGTTAAACCATACTTTTGATTGCGCAGTTCTGAACACTCTTTCTGTAGAAAATGCAAGTGGACATTCGGAGCGCTAAGAGGGTAATAGTGGAAAAAGGAATATATTCAAATATAAACTACACAGTAGCATTCTGTGAAAATTCTTTCTGTTCTGTGCATTCAACTAACAGAGTTGAACCTTACTTTTGATTGAGCCGTTCTGAAACACTCTTTCTGTAGAAACTGCAATTGGACATGCTAAGCGCTAAGAGGCCTACATTTTGAAAAAGAATATCTTCAAATAAAAACTACACAGATGCATTCTGTGAAAATTATTTCTGATCTGTAAATTCAGTTAACAGAGATAAAACATATTTTTGATGGAGCAGCTATGAAACACTCTTTTTGTAGAAAATGCAAGTGGAGATTCGGAGCGCTAAGATGGTAATAGTGGAAAAAGGAATGTCTTCAAATATAAACTACACAGAATCATTCGGTGAAACTTCTTTCTGATCTGTGCATTCAGCTAACAGAGTTAAACCATACTTTTGATTGAGCAGATCTGAACACTCTTTCTGTAGAAAATGCAACTGGACATTTGGAGCGCTAAGAGCGTAGTAGTGGAAAAAGGAATATATTCAAATATAAACTACACAGAAGCATTCTGTGAAACTTCTTTCTGATCTGAGCATTCAGCTAACAGAGTTAAACCATACTTTTGATTGAGCAGTTTTGAAACACTCTGTCTGTAGAAAATGCAACTGGACATTCGTAGCGCTAATTGGGTAATAGTGGAAAAAAGAATATGTTCCAATATAAACTACACAGAAGCATTGTATGAAACTTCTTTCTGTTCTGTGCATTCAACTAACAGAGTTGAACCTTACTTTTGATTGAGCCGTTCTGAAACACTCTTTCTGTAGAAACTGCAATTGGACATTCTGAGCGCTAAGAGGCCTATATTGGGAAAAAGAATGTCTACAAATAAAAACTACACAGAATAATTGTGTGAAATTACTTTCTGTTCTGTTTGTTCAACTAAAGGAGTTGAACCTTAGTTTTGATTGAGCCGTTCTGAAACACTCTTTCTGTAGAAAATGCAAGTGGAGATTCGGAGCGCTAAGAGGGTAGTAGTGGAAAAAGGAATGTCTCCAAATATAAACTACACAGAATCATTCTGTGAAACTTCTTTCTGATCTGTGCATTCAGCTAACAGAGTTAAACCATACTTTTGATTGAGCAGATCTGAACACTCTTTCTGTAGAAAATGCAACTGGACATTTGGAGCGCTAATAGAGTAGTAGTGGAAAAAGGAATATATTCAAATATAAACTACACAGAAGCATTCTGTGAAACTTCTTTCTGATCTGAGCATTCAGCTAACAGAGTTAAACCATACTTTTGATTGAGCAGTTTTGAAACACTCTGTCTGTAGAAAATGCAACTGGACATTCGTAGCGCTAAGTGGGTAATAGTGGAAAAAAAATATGTTCAAATATAAACTACACAGAAGCATTGTATGAAACTTCTTTCTGTTCTGTGCATTCAACTAACAGAGTTGAACCTTACTTTTGATTGAGCCTTTCTGAAACACTCTTTCTGTAGAAACTGCAATTGGACATTCTGAGCGCTAAGAGGCCTCTATTGGGAAAAATAATATCTTCAAATAAAAACTACACAGAAGCGTTGTGTGAAATTTATTTCTGATATGTTCATTAAGCTAACAGAGTTAAACCATACTTTTGATTGCGCAGTTCTGAACACTCTTTCTGTAGAAAATGCAAGTGGACATTCGGAGCGCTAAGAGGGTAATAGTGGAAAAAGGAATATATTCAAATATAAACTACACAGTAGCATTCTGTGAAAACTCTTTCTGTTCTGTGCATTCAGCTAACAGAGTTGAACCTTACTTTTGATTGAGCCGTTCTGAAACACTCTTTCTGTAGAAACTGCAATTGGACATGCTAAGCGCTAAGAGGCCTACATTGGGAAAAAGAATATCTTCAAATAAAAACTACACGGATGCATTCTGTGAAACTTATTTCTGATCTGTAAATTCAGTTAACAGAGATAAAACATATTTTTGATTGAGCAGTTATGAAACACTCTTTTTGTAGAAAATGCAAGTGGAGATTCGGAGCGCTAAGAGGGTAATAGCGGAAAAAGGAATGTCTTCAATTATAAACTACACAGAATCATTCGGTGCAACTTCTTTCTGATCTGTGCATTCAGCTAACAGAGTTAAACCATACTTTTGATTGAGCAGATCTGAACACTCTTTCTGTTGAAAATGCAACTGGACATTTGGAGCGCTAAGAGCGTAGTAGTGGAAAAAGGAATATATTCAAATATAAACTACACAGAAGCATTCTGTGAAACTTCTTTCTGATCTGAGCATTCAGCTAACAGAGTTAAACCATACTTTTGATTGAGCAGTTTTGAAACACTCTGTCTGTAGAAAATGCAACTGGACATTCGTAGCGCTAAGTGGGTAATAGTGGAAAAATAATATGTTCAAATATAAACTACACAGAAGCATTGTATGAAACTTCTTTCTGTTCTGTGCATTCAACTAACAGAGTTGAACCTTACTTTTGATTGAGCCGTTCTGAAACACTCTTTCTGTAGAAACTGCAATTGGACATTCTGAGCGCTAAGAGGCCTATATTGGGAAAAATAATATCTTCAAATAAAAACTACACAGAAGCATTGTGTGAAACTTATTTCTGATATGTTCATTACGCTAAGAGAGTTAAACCATACTTTTGATTGCACAGTTCAGAACACTGCTTCTGTAGAAAATTCAAGTGGACATTCGGAGCGCTAAGAGGGTAATAGTGGAGAAAGGAATATATTCAAATATAAACTACACAGTAGCATTCTATGAAAATTCTTTCTGTTCTGTGCATTCAACTAACAGAGTTGAACCTTACTTTTGATTGAGCCGTTCTGAAACACTCTTTCTGTAGAAACTGCAATTGGACATGCTAAGCGCTAAGAGGCCTACATTGGGAAAAAGAATATCTTCAAATAAAAACTACACAGATGCATTCTGTGAAACTTATTTCTGATCTCTAAATTCAGTTAACAGAGATAAAACATATTTTTGATTGAGCAGTTATGAAACACTCTTTTTGTAGAAAATGCAAGTGGAGATTCGGAGCGCTAAGAGGGTAATAGTGGAAAAAGGAATGTCTTCAAATATAAACTACACAGAATCATTCGGTGAAACTTCTTTCTGATCTGGGCATTCATCTAACAGAGTTAAACCATACTTTTGATTGAGCAGATCTGAACACTCTTTCTGTAGAAAATGCAACTGGACATTCGGAGCGCTAAGAGGGTAATACTGGAAAAAGGAATGTCTTCAAATATAAACTACACAGAATCATTCGGTGAAACTTCTTTCTGATCTGTGCATTCAGCTAACAGAGTTAAACCATACTTTTGATTGAGCAGATCTGAACACTCTTTCTGTAGAAAATTCAACTGGACATGTGGAGCGCTAAGAGCGTAGTAGTGGAGAAAGGAATATATTCAAATACAAACTACACAGAAGCATTGTATGAAACTTCTTTCTGTTCTGTGCCTTCAACTAACAGAGTTGAACCTTACTTTTGATTGAGCCTTTCTGAAACACTCTTTCTGTAGAAACTGCAATTGGGCATTCTGAGCGCTAAGAGGCCTCTATTGGGAAAAATAATATCTTCAAATAAAAACTACACAGAAGCACTGTTTGAAACTTATTTCTGATATGTTCATTAAGCTAACAGAGTTAAACCATACTTTGATTGCGCAGTTCTGAACACTCTTTCTGTAGAAAATGCAAGTGGACATTCGGAGCGCTAAGAGGTTAATAGTGGAAAAAGGAATATATTCAAATATAAACTACACAGTAGCATTCTGTGAAAATTCTTTCTGTTCTGTGCATTCAACTAACAGAGTTGAACCTTACTTTTGATTGAGCCGTTCTGAAACACTCTTTCTGTAGAAACTGCAATTGGACATGCTAAGCGCTAAGAGGCCTACATTGGGAAAAAGAATATCTTCAAATAAAAACTACACAGATGCATTCTGTGAAACTTATTTCTGATCTGTAAATTCAGTTAACAGAGATAAAACATATTTTTGATTGAGCAGTTATGAAACACTCTTTTTGTAGAAAATGCAAGTGGAGATTCGGAGCGCTAAGAGGGTAATAGTGGAAAAAGGAATGTCTTCAAATATAAACTACACAGAATCATTCGGTGAAACTTCTTTCTGATCTGTGCATTCAGCTAACAGAGTTAAACCATACTTTTGATTGAGCAGATCTGAACACTCTTTCTGTAGAAAACGCAACTGGACATTTGGAGCGCTAAGAGCGTAGTAGTGGAAAAAGGAATATATTCAAATATAAACTACACAGAAGCATTCTGTGAAACTTTTTTCTGATCTGAGCATTCAGCTAACAGAGTTAAACCATACTTTTGATTGAGCAGTTTTGAAACACTCTGTCTGTAGAAAATGCAACTGGACATTCGTAGCGCTAAGTGGGTAATAGTGGAAAAAAGAATATGTTCAAATATAAACTACACAGAAGCATTGTATGAAACTTCTTTCTGTTCTGTGCATTCAACTAACAGAGTTGAACCTTACTTTTGATTGAGCCTTTCTGAAACACTCTTTCTGTAGAATCTGCAATTGGACATTCTGAGCGCTAAGAGGCCTATATTGGGAAAAATAATATCTTCAAATAAAAACTACACAGAAGCATTGTGTGAAACTTATTTCTGATATGTTCATTAAGCTAACAGAGTTAAACCATACTTTTGATTGCGCAGTTCTGAACACTCTTTCTGTAGAAAATGCAAGTGGACATTCGGAGCGCTAAGAGGGTAATAGTGGAAAAAGGGATATATTCAAATATAAACTACACAGTAGCATTCTGTGAAAATTCTTTCTGTTCTGTGCATTCAACTAACAGAGTTGAACCTTACTTTTGATTGAGCCGTTCTGAAACACTTTTTCTGTAGAAACTGCAATTGGACATGCTAAGTGCTAAGAGGCCTACATTGGGAAAAAGAATATCTTCAAATAAAAACTACACAGATGCATTCTGTGCAACTTATTTCTGATCTGTAAATTCAGTTAACAGAGATAAAACATATTTTTCATTGAGCAGTTATGAAACACTCTTTTTGTAGAAAATGCAAGTGGAGATTCGGAGCGCTAAGAGGGTAATAGTGGAAAAAGGAATGTCTTCAAATGTAAACTACACAGAATCATTCGGTGAAACTTCTTTCTGATCTGTGCATTCAGCTAACAGAGTTAAACCATACTTTTGATTGAGCAGATCTGAACACTCTTTCTGTTGAAAATGCAACTGGACATTTGGAGCGCTAAGAGCGTAGTATTGGAAAAAGGAATATATTCAAATATAAACTACACAGAAGCATTCTGTGAAACTTCTTTCTGATCTGAGCATACAGCTAACAGAGTTAAACCATACTTTTGATTGAGCAGTTTTGAAACACTCTGTCTGTAGAAAATGCAACTGGACATTCGTAGCGCTAAGTGGGTAATAGTGGAAAAAAGAATATGTTCCAATATAAACTACACAGAAGCATTGTATGAAACTTCTTTCTGTTCTGTGCATTCAACTAACAGAGTTGAACCTTACTTTTGATTGAGCCGTTCTGAAACACTCTTTCTGTAGAAACTGCAATTGGACATTCTGAGCGCTAAGAGGCCTATATTGGGAAAAAGAATGTCTACAAATAAAAACTACACAGAAGAATTGTGTGAAATTTCTTTCTGTTCTGTTTGTTCAACTAAAGGAGTTGAACCTTAGTTTTGATTGAGCCGTTCTGAAACACTCTTTCTGTAGAAAATGCAAGTGGAGATTCGGAGCGCTAAGAGGGTAGTAGTGGAAAAAGGAATGTCTCCAAATATAAACTACACAGAATCATTCTGTGAAACTTCTTTCTGATCTGTGCATTCAGCTAACAGAGTTAAACCATACTTTTGATTGAGCAGATCTGAACACTCTTTCTGTAGAAAATGCAACTGGACATTTGGAGCGCTAATAGAGTAGTAGTGGAAAAAGGAATATATTCAAATATAAACTACACAGAAGCATTCTGTGAAACTTCTTTCTGATCTGAGCATTCAGCTAACAGAGTTAAACCATACTTTTGATTGAGCAGTTTTGAAACACTCTGTCTGTAGAAAATGCAACTGGACATTCGTAGCGCTAAGTGGGTAATAGTGGAAAAAAGAATATGTTCAAATATAAACTACACAGAAGCATTGTATGAAACTTCTTTCTGTTCTGTGCATTCAACTAACAGAGTTGAACCTTACTTTTGATTGAGCCTTTCTGAAACACTCTTTCTGTAGAAACTGCAATTGGACATTCTGAGCGCTAAGAGGCCTCTATTGGGAAAAATAATATCTTCAAATAAAAACTACACAGAAGCGTTGTGTGAAATTTATTTCTGATATGTTCATTAAGCTAACAGAGTTAAACCATACTTTTGATTGCGCAGTTCTGAACACTCTTTCTGTAGAAAATGCAAGTGGACATTCGGAGCGCTAAGAGGGTAATAGTGGAAAAAGGAATATATTCAAATATAAACTACACAGTAGCATTCTGTGAAAACTCTTTCTGTTCTGTGCATTCAGCTAACAGAGTTGAACCTTACTTTTGATTGAGCCGTTCTGAAACACTCTTTCTGTAGAAACTGCAATTGGACATGCTAAGCGCTAAGAGGCCTACATTGGGAAAAAGAATATCTTCAAATAAAAACTACACGGATGCATTCTGTGAAACTTATTTCTGATCTGTAAATTCAGTTAACAGAGATAAAACATATTTTTGATTGAGCAGTTATGAAACACTCTTTTTGTAGAAAATGCAAGTGGAGATTCGGAGCGCTAAGAGGGTAATAGCGGAAAAAGGAATGTCTTCAAATATAAACTACACAGAATCATTCGGTGAAACTTCTTTCTGATCTGTGCATTCAGCTAACAGAGTTAAACCATACTTTTGATTGAGCAGATCTGAACACTCTTTCTGTTGAAAATGCAACTGGACATTTGGAGCGCTAAGAGCGTAGTAGTGGAAAAAGGAATATATTCAAATATAAACTACACAGAAGCATTCTGTGAAACTTCTTTCTGATCTGAGCATTCAGCTAACAGAGTTAAACCATACTTTTGATTGAGCAGTTTTGAAACACTCTGTCTGTAGAAAATGCAACTGGACATTCGTAGCGCTAAGTGGGTAATAGTGGAAAAATAATATGTTCAAATATAAACTACACAGAAGCATTGTATGAAACTTCTTTCTGTTCTGTGCATTCAACTAACAGAGTTGAACCTTACTTTTGATTGAGCCGTTCTGAAACACTCTTTCTGTAGAAACTGCAATTGGACATTCTGAGCGCTAAGAGGCCTATATTGGGAAAAATAATATCTTCAAATAAAAACTACACAGAAGCATTGTGTGAAACTTATTTCTGATATGTTCATTACGCTAACAGAGTTAAACAATACTTTTGATTGCACAGTTCAGAACACTGCTTCTGTAGAAAATTCAAGTGGACATTCGGAGCGCTAAGAGGGTAATAGTGGAGAAAGGAATATATTCAAATATAAACTACACAGTAGCATTCTATGAAAATTCTTTCTGTTCTGTGCATTCAACTAACAGAGTTGAACCTTACTTTTGATTGAGCCGTTCTGAAACACTCTTTCTGTAGAAACTGCAATTGGACATGCTAAGCGCTAAGAGGCCTACATTGGGAAAAAGAATATCTTCAAATAAAAACTACACAGATGCATTCTGTGAAACTTATTTCTGATCTCTAAATTCAGTTAACAGAGATAAAACATATTTTTGATTGAGCAGTTATGAAACACTCTTTTTGTAGAAAATGCAAGTGGAGATTCGGAGCGCTAAGAGGGTAATAGTGGAAAAAGGAATGTCTTCAAATATAAACTACACAGAATCATTCGGTGAAACTTCTTTCTGATCTGGGCATTCATCTAACAGAGTTAAACCATACTTTTGATTGAGCAGATCTGAACACTCTTTCTGTAGAAAATGCAACTGGACATTCGGAGCGCTAAGAGGGTAATACTGGAAAAAGGAATGTCTTCAAATATAAACTACACAGAATCATTCGGTGAAACTTCTTTCTGATCTGTGCATTCAGCTAACAGAGTTAAACCATACTTTTGATTGAGCAGATCTGAACACTCTTTCTGTAGAAAATTCAACTGGACATGTGGAGCGCTAAGAGCGTAGTAGTGGAGAAAGGAATATATTCAAATACAAACTACACAGAAGCATTGTATGAAACTTCTTTCTGTTCTGTGCCTTCAACTAACAGAGTTGAACCTTACTTTTGATTGAGCCTTTCTGAAACACTCTTTCTGTAGAAACTGCAATTGGGCATTCTGAGCGCTAAGAGGCCTCTATTGGGAAAAATAATATCTTCAAATAAAAACTACACAGAAGCACTGTGTGAAACTTATTTCTGATATGTTCATTAAGCTAACAGAGTTAAACCATACTTTGATTGCGCAGTTCTGAACACTCTTTCTGTAGAAAATGCAAGTGGACATTCGGAGCGCTAAGAGGTTAATAGTGGAAAAAGGAATATATTCTAATATAAACTACACAGTAGCATTCTGTGAAAATTCTTTCTGTTCTGTGCATTCAACTAACAGAGTTGAACCTTACTTTTGATTGAGCCGTTCTGAAACACTCTTTCTGTAGAAACTGCAATTGGACATGCTAAGCGCTAAGAGGCCTACATTGGGAAAAAGAATATCTTCAAATAAAAACTACACAGATGCATTCTGTGAAACTTATTTCTGATCTGTAAATTCAGTTAACAGAGATAAAACATATTTTTGATTGAGCAGTTATGAAACACTCTTTTTGTAGAAAATGCAAGTGGAGATTCGGAGCGCTAAGAGGGTAATAGTGGAAAAAGGAATGTCTTCAAATATAAACTACACAGAATCATTCGGTGAAACTTCTTTCTGATCTGTGCATTCAGCTAACAGAGTTAAACCATACTTTTGATTGAGCAGATCTGAACACTCTTTCTGTAGAAAATGCAACTGGACATTTGGAGCGCTAAGAGCGTAGTAGTGGAAAAAGGAATATATTCAAATATAAACTACACAGAAGCATTCTGTGAAACTTTTTTCTGATCTGAGCATTCAGCTAACAGAGTTAAACCATACTTTTGATTGAGCAGTTTTGAAACACTCTGTCTGTAGAAAATGCAACTGGACATTCGTAGCGCTAAGTTGGTAATAGTGGAAAAAAGAATATGTTCCAATATAAACTACACAGAAGCATTGTATGAAACTTCTTTCTGTTCTGTGCATTCAACTAACAGAGTTGAACCTTACTTTTGATTGAGCCTTTCTGAAACACTCTTTCTGTAGAAACTGCAATTGGACATTCTGAGCGCTAAGAGGCCTCTATTGGGAAAAATAATATCTTCAAATAAAAACTACACAGAAGCGTTGTGTGAAATTTATTTCTGATATGTTCATTAAGCTAACAGAGTTAAACCATACTTTTGATTGCACATTTCTGAACACTCTTTCTGTAGAAAATGCAAGTGGACATTCGGAGCGCTAAGAGGGTAATAGTGGAAAAAGGAATATATTCAAATATAAACTACACAGTAGCATTCTGTGAAAACTCTTTCTGTTCTGTGCATTCAGCTAACAGAGTTGAACCTTACTTTTGATTGAGCCGTTCTGAAACACTTTTTCTGTAGAAACTGCAATTGGACATGCTAAGCGCTAAGAGGCCTACATTGGGAAAAAGAATATCTTCAAATAAAAACTACACGGATGCATTCTGTGAAACTTATTTCTGATCTGTAAATTCAGTTAACAGAGATAAAACATATTTTTGATTGAGCAGTTATGAAACACTCTTTTTGTAGAAAATGCAAGTGGAGATTCGGAGCGCTAAGAGGGTAATAGCGGAAAAAGGAATGTCTTCAAATATAAACTACACAGAATCATTCGGTGAAACTTCTTTCTGATCTGTGCATTCAGCTAACAGTGTTAAACCATACTTTTGATTGAGCAGATCTGAACTCTCTTTCTGTAGAAAATGCAACTGGACATTTGGAGCGCTAAGAGAGTAGTAGTGGAAAAAGGAATATATTCAAATATAAACTATACAGAAGCATTCTGTGAAACTTCTTTCTGATCTGAGCATTCAGCTAACAGAGTTAAACCATACTTTTGATTGAGCAGTTTTGAAACACTCTGTCTGTAGAAAATGCAACTGGACATTCGTAGCGCTAAGTGGGTAATAGTGGAAAAAAGAATATGTTCAAATATAAACTACACAGAAGCATTGTATGAAACTTCTTTCTGTTCTGTGCATTCAACTAACAGAGTTGAACCTTACTTTTGATTGAGCCTTTCTGAAACACTCTTTCTGTAGAAACTGCAATTGGACATTCTGAGCGCTAAGAGGCCTATATTGGGAAAAATAATATCTTCAAATAAAAACTACACAGAAGCATTGTGTGAAACTTATTTCTGATATGTTCATTAAGCTAACAGAGTTAAACCATACTTTTGATTGCGCAGTTCTGAACACTCTTTCTGTAGAAAATGCAAGTGGACATTCGGAGCGCTAAGAGGGTAATAGTGGAAAAAGGAATATATTCAAATATAAACTACACAGTAGCATTCTGTGAAAATTCTTTCTGTTCTGTGCATTCAACTAACAGAGTTGAACCTTACTTTTGATTGAGCCGTTCTGAAACACTCTTTCTGTAGAAACTGCAATTGGACATGCTAAGCGCTAAGAGGCCTACATTTTGAAAAAGAATATCTTCAAATAAAAACTACACAGATGCATTCTGTGAAAATTATTTCTGATCTGTAAATTCAGTTAACAGAGATAAAACATATTTTTGATGGAGCAGCTATGAAACACTCTTTTTGTAGAAAATGCAAGTGGAGATTCGGAGCGCTAAGATGGTAATAGTGGAAAAAGGAATGTCTTCAAATATAAACTACACAGAATCATTCGGTGAAACTTCTTTCTGATCTGTGCATTCAGCTAACAGAGTTAAACCATACTTTTGATTGAGCAGATCTGAACACTCTTTCTGTAGAAAATGCAACTGGACATTTGGAGCGCTAAGAGCGTAGTAGTGGAAAAAGGAATATATTCAAATATAAACTACACAGAAGCATTCTGTGAAACTTTTTTCTGATCTGAGCATTCAGCTAACAGAGTTAAACCATACTTTTGATTGAGCAGTTTTGAAACACTCTGTCTGTAGAAAATGCAACTGGACATTCGTAGCGCTAATTGGGTAATAGTGGAAAAAAGAATATGTTCCAATATAAACTACACAGAAGCATTGTATGAAACTTCTTTCTGTTCTGTGCATTCAACTAACAGAGTTGAACCTTACTTTTGATTGAGCCGTTCTGAAACACTCTTTCTGTAGAAACTGCAATTGGACATTCTGAGCGCTAAGAGGCCTATATTGGGAAAAAGAATGTCTACAAATAAAAACTACACAGAAGAATTGTGTGAAATTTCTTTCTGTTCTGTTTGTTCAACTAAAGGAGTTGAACCTTAGTTTTGATTGAGCCGTTCTGAAACACTCTTTCTGTAGAAAATGCAAGTGGAGATTCGGAGCGCTAAGAGGGTAGTAGTGGAAAAAGGAATGTCTCCAAATATAAACTACACAGAATCATTCTGTGAAACTTCTTTCTGATCTGTGCATTCAGCTAACAGAGTTAAACCATACTTTTGATTGAGCAGATCTGAACACTCTTTCTGTAGAAAATGCAACTGGACATTTGGAGCGCTAATAGAGTAGTAGTGGAAAAAGGAATATATTCAAATATAAACTACACAGAAGCATTCTGTGAAACTTCTTTCTGATCTGAGCATTCAGCTAACAGAGTTAAACCATACTTTTGATTGAGCAGTTTTGAAACACTCTGTCTGTAGAAAATGCAACTGGACATTCGTAGCGCTAAGTGGGTAATAGTGGAAAAAAGAATATGTTCAAATATAAACTACACAGAAGCATTGTATGAAACATCTTTCTGTTCTGTGCATTCAACTAACAGAGTTGAACCTTACTTTTGATTGAGCCTTTCTGAAACACTCTTTCTGTAGAAACTGCAATTGGACATTCTGAGCGCTAAGAGGCCTCTATTGGGAAAAATAATATCTTCAAATAAAAACTACACAGAAGCGTTGTGTGAAATTTATTTCTGATATGTTCATTAAGCTAACAGAGTTAAACCATACTTTTGATTGCGCAGTTCTGAACACTCTTTCTGTAGAAAATGCAAGTGGACATTCGGAGCGTTAAGAGGGTAATAGTGGAAAAAGGAATATATTCAAATATAAACTACACAGTAGCATTCTGTGAAAACTCTTTCTGTTCTGTGCATTCAGCTAACAGAGTTGAACCTTACTTTTGATTGAGCCGTTCTGAAACACTCTTTCTGTAGAAACTGCAATTGGACATGCTAAGCGCTAAGAGGCCTACATTGGGAAAAAGAATATCTTCAAATAAAAACTACACGGATGCATTCTGTGAAACTTATTTCTGATCTGTAAATTCAGTTAACAGAGATAAAACATATTTTTGATTGAGCAGTTATGAAACACTCTTTTTGTAGAAAATGCAAGTGGAGATTCGGAGCGCTAAGAGGGTAATAGCGGAAAAAGGAATGTCTTCAAATATAAACTACACAGAATCATTCGGTGAAACTTCTTTCTGATCTGTGCATTCAGCTAACAGAGTTAAACCATACTTTTGATTGAGCAGATGTGAACACTCTTTCTGTTGAAAATGCAACTGGACATTTGGAGCGCTAAGAGCGTAGTAGTGGAAAAAGGAATATATTCAAATATAAACTACACAGAAGCATTCTGTGAAACTTCTTTCTGATCTGAGCATTCAGCTAACAGAGTTAAACCATACTTTTGATTGAGCAGTTTTGAAACACTCTGTCTGTAGAAAATGCAACTGGACATTCGTAGCGCTAAGTGGGTAATAGTGGAAAAATAATATGTTCAAATATAAACTACACAGAAGCATTGTATGAAACTACTTTCTGTTCTGTGCATTCAACTAACAGAGTTGAACCTTACTTTTGATTGAGCCGTTCTGAAACACTCTTTCTGTAGAAACTGCAATTGGACATTCTGAGCGCTAAGAGGCCTATATTGGGAAAAATAATATCTTCAAATAAAAACTACACAGAAGCATTGTGTGAAACTTATTTCTGATATGTTCATTACGCTAACAGAGTTAAACCATACTTTTGATTGCACAGTTCAGAACACTGCTTCTGTAGAAAATTCAAGTGGACATTCGGAGCGCTAAGAGGGTAATAGTGGAGAAAGGAATATATTCAAATATAAACTACACAGTAGCATTCTATGAAAATTCTTTCTGTTCTGTGCATTCAACTAACAGAGTTGAACCTTACTTTTGATTGAGCCGTTCTGAAACACTCTTTCTGTAGAAACTGCAATTGGACATGCTAAGCGCTAAGAGGCCTACATTGGGAAAAAGAATATCTTCAAATAAAAACTACACAGATGCATTCTGTGAAACTTATTTCTTATCTCTAAATTCAGTTAACAGAGATAAAACATATTTTTGATTGAGCAGTTATGAAACACTCTTTTTGTAGAAAATGCAAGTGGAGATTCGGAGCGCTAAGAGGGTAATAGTGGAAAAATGAATGTCTTCAAATATAAACTACACAGAATCATTCGGTGAAACTTCTTTCTGATCTGTGCATTCATCTAACAGAGTTAAACCATACTTTTGATTGAGCAGATCTGAACACTCTTTCTGTAGAAAATGCAACTGGACATTCGGAGCGCTAAGAGGGTAATAGTGGAAAAAGGAATGTCTTCAAATATAAACTACACAGAATCATTCGGTGAAAATTCTTTCTGATCTGTGCATTCAGCTAACAGAGTTAAACCATACTTTTGATTGAG
The DNA here is from genome assembly GCF_028878055.3 of Symphalangus syndactylus. NCBI lineage: Eukaryota > Metazoa > Chordata > Mammalia > Primates > Hylobatidae > Symphalangus > Symphalangus syndactylus. Next base: position 11,922,020 of record NC_072447.2, on the reverse strand, counting down.
CAGATCTGAACACTCTTTCTGTAGAAAATGCAACTGGACATGTGGAGCGCTAAGAGCGTAGTAGTGGAGAAATTAATATATTCAAATATAAACTACACAGAAGCATTGTATGAAACTTCTTTCTGTTCTGTGCCTTCAACTAACAGAGTTGAACCTTACTTTTGATTGAGCCTTTCTGAAACACTCTTTCTGTAGAAACTGCAATTGGACATTCTGAGCGCTAAGAGGCCTCTATTGGGAAAAATAATATCTTCAAATAAAAACTACACAGAAGCACTGTGTGAAACTTATTTCTGATATGTTCATTAAGCTAACAGAGTTAAACCATACTTTGATTGCGCAGTTCTGAACACTCTTTCTGTAGAAAATGCAAGTGGACATTCGGAGCGCTAAGAGGTTAATAGTGGAAAAAGGAATATATTCAAATATAAACTACACAGTAGCATTCTGTGAAAATTCTTTCTGTTCTGTGCATTCAACTAACAGAGTTGAACCTTACTTTTGATTGAGCCGTTCTGAAACACTCTTTCTGTAGAAACTGCAATTGGACATGCTAAGCGCTAAGAGGCCTACATTGGGAAAAAGAATATCTTCAAATAAAAACTACACAGATGCATTCTGTGAAACTTATTTCTGATCTGTAAATTCAGTTAACAGAGATAAAACATATTTTTGATTGAGCAGTTATGAAACACTCTTTTTGTAGAAAATGCAAGTGGAGATTCGGAGCGCTAAGAGGGTAATAGTGGAAAAAGGAATGTCTTCAAATATAAACTACACAGAATCATTCGGTGAAACTTCTTTCTGATCTGTGCATTCAGCTAACAGAGTTAAACCATACTTTTGATTGAGCAGATCTGAACACTCTTTCTGTAGAAAATGCAACTGGACATTTGGAGCGCTAAGAGCGTAGTAGTGGAAAAATTAATATATTCAAATATAAACTACACAGAAGCATTCCGTGAAACTTTTTTCTGATCTGAGCATTCAGCTAACAGAGTTAAACCATACTTTTGATTGAGCAGTTTTCAAACACTCTGTCTGTAGAAAATGCAACTGGACATTCGTAGCGCTAAGTTGGTAATAGTGGAAAAAAGAATATGTTCAAATATAAACTACACAGAAGCATTGTATGAAACTTCTTTCCGTTCTGTGCATTCAACTAACAGAGTTGAACCTTACTTTTGATTGAGCCGTTCTGAAACACTCTTTCTGTAGAAACTGCAATTGGACATTCTGAGCGCTAGGAGGCCTATATTGGGAAAAAGAATGTCTACAAATAAAAACTACACAGAAGAATTGTGTGAAACTTCTTTCTGTTCTGTTTGTTCAACTAAAAGAGTTGAACCTTAGTTTTGATTGAGCCGTTCTGAAACACACTTTCTGTAGAAAATGCAAGTGGAGATTCGGAGCGCTAAGAGGGTAATAGTGGAAAAAGGAATGTCTCCAAATATAAACTACACAGAATCATTCGGTGAAACTTCTTTCTGATCTGTGCATTCAGCTAACAGAGTTAAACCATTCTTTTGATTGAGCAGATCTGAACTCTCTTTCTGTAGAAAATGCTACTGGACATTTGGAGCGCTAAGAGAGTAGTAGTGGAAAAAGGAATATATTCAAATATAAAGTACACAGAAGCATTCTGTGAAACTTCTTTCTGATCTGAGCATTCAGCTAACAGAGTTAAACCATACTTTTGATTGAGCAGTTTTGAAACACTCTGTCTGTAGAAAATGCAACTGGACATTCGTAGCGCTAAGTGGGTAATAGTGGAAAAAAGAATATGTTCAAATATAAACTACACAGAAGCATTGTATGAAACTTCTTTCTGTTCTGTGCATTCAACTAACAGAGTTGAACCTTACTTTTGATTGAGCCTTTCTGAAACACTCTTCCTGTAGAAACTGCAATTGGACATTCTGAGCGCTAAGAGGCCTCTATTGGGAAAAATAATATCTTCAAATAAAAACTACACAGAAGCATTGTGTGAAAATTATTTCTGATATGTTCATTAAGCTAACAGAGTTAAACCATACTTTTGATTGCGCAGTTCTGAACACTCTTTCTGTAGAAAATGCAAGTGGACATTCGGAGCGCTAAGAGGGTAATAGTGGAAAAAGGAATATATTCAAATATAAACTACACAGTAGCATTCTGTGAAAATTCTTTCTGTTCTGTGCATTCAACTAACAGAGTTGAACCTTACTTTTGATTGAGCCGTTCTGAAACACTCTTTCTGTAGAAACTGCAATTGGACATGCTAAGCGCTAAGAGGCCTACATTGGGAAAAATATATCTTCAAATAAAAACTACACAGATGCATTCTGTGAAACTTATTTCTGATCTGTAATTCAGTTAACAGAGATAAAACATATTTTTGATTGAGCAGTTATGAAACACTCTTTTTGTAGAAAATGCAAGTGGAGATTCGGAGCGCTAAGAGGGTAATAGTGGAAAAAGTAATGTCTTCAAATATAAAATACAGAATCATTCGGTGAAACTTCTTTCTGATCTGTGCATTCAGCTAACAGAGTTAAACCATACTTTTGATTGAGCAGATCTGAACACTCTTTCTGTAGAAAATGCAACTGGACATTTGGAGCGCTAAGAGCGTAGTAGTGGAAAAATGAATATATTCAAATATAAACTACACAGAAGCATTCTGTGAAACTTCTTTCTGATCTGAGCATTCAGCTAACAGAGTTAAACCATACTTTTGATTGAGCAGTTTTGAAACACTCTGTCTGTAGAAAATGCAACTGGACATTCATAGCGCTAAGTGGGTAATAGTGGAAAAAAGAATATGTTCAAATATAAACTACACAGAAGCATTGTATGAAACATCTTTCTGTTCTGTGCATTCAACTAACAGAGTGGAACCTTACTTTTGATTGAGCCGTTCTGAAACACTCTTTCTGTAGAAACTGCAATTGGACATTCTGAGCGCTAAGAGGCCTATATTGGGAAAAAGAATGTCTACAAATAAAAACTACACAGCAGAATTGTGTGAAACTTCTTTCTGTTCTGTTTGTTCAACTAAATGAGTTGAACCTTTGTTTTGATTGAGCCGTTCTGAAACACACTTTCTGTAGAAAATGCAAGTGGAGATTCGGAGCGCTAAGAGGGTAATAGTGGAAAAAGGAATGTCTCCAAATATAAACTACACAGAATCATTCTGTGAAACTTCTTTCTGATCTGTGCATTCAGCTAACAGAGTTAAACCATACTTTTGATTGAGCAGATCTGAACACTCTTTCTGTAGAAAATGCAACTGGACATTTGGAGCGCTAAGAGAATAGTAGTGGAAAAAGGAATATATTCAAATATAAACTACACAGAAGCATTCTGTGAAACTTCTTTCTGATCTGAGCATTCAGCTAACAGAGTTAAACCATACTTTTGATTGAGCAGTTTTGAAACACTCTGTCTGTAGAGAATGCAACTGGACATTCGTAGCGCTAAGTGGGTAATAGTGGAAAAAAGAATATGTTCAAATATAAACTACACAGAAGCATTGTATGAAACTTCTTTCTGTTCTGTGCATTCAACTAACAGAGTTGAACCTTACTTTTGATTGAGCCTTTCTGAACCACTCTTTCTGTAGAAACTGCAATTGGACATTCTGAGCGCTAAGAGGCCTATATTGGGAAAAATAATATCTTCAAATAAAAACTACACAGAAGCATTGTGTGAAACTTATTTCTGATATGTTCATTAAGCTAACAGAGTTAAACCATACTTTTCATTGCGCAGTTCTGAACACTCTTTCTGTAGAAAATGCAAGTGGACATTCGGAGCGCTAAGAGGGTAATAGTGGAAAAAGGAATATATTCAAATATAAACTACAGAGTAGCATTCTGTGAAAATTCTTTCTGTTCTGTGCATTCAACTAACAGAGTTGAACCTTACTTTTGATTGAGCCGTTCTGAAACACTCTTTCTGTAGAAACTGCAATTGGACATGCTAAGCGCTAAGAGGCCTACATTGGGAAAAAGAATATCTTCAAATAAAAACTACACAGATGCATTCTGTGAAACTTATTTCTGATCTGTAAATTCAGTTAACAGAGATAAAACATATTTTTGATTGAGCAGTTATGAAACACTCTTTTTGTAGAAAATGCAAGTGGAGATTCGGAGCGCTAAGTGGGTAATATTGGAAAAAGGAATGTCTTCAAATATAAACTACACAGAATCATTCGGTGAAACTTCTTTCTGATCTGTGCATTCAGCTAACAGTGTTAAACCATACTTTTGATTGAGCAGATCTGATCACTCTTTCTGTAGAAAATGCAACTGGACATTTGGAGCGCTAAGAGCGTAGTAGTGGAAAAAGGAATATATTCATATATAAACTACACAGAAGCATTCTGTGAAACTTCTTTCTGATCTGAGCATTCAGCTAACAGAGTTAAACCATACTTTTGATTGAGCAGTTTTGAAACACTCTGTCTGTAGAAAATGCAACTGGACATTCGTAGCGCTAAGTGGGTAATAGTGGAAAAAAGAATATGTTCAAATATAAACTACACAGAAGCATTGTATGAAACTTCTTTCTGTTCTGTGCATTCAACTAACAGAGTTGAACCTTACTTTTGATTGAGCCGTTCTGAAACACTCTTTCTGTAGAAACTGCAATTGGACATTCTGAGCGCTAAGAGGCCTATATTGGGAAAAAGAATGTCTACAAATAAAAACTACACAGACGAATTGTGTGAAACTTCTTTCTGTTCTGTTTGTTCAACTAAAAGAGTTCAACCTTAGTTTTGATTGAGCCGTTCTGAAACACACTTTCTGTAGAAAATGCAAGTGGAGATTCGGAGCGCTAAGAGTTTAATAGTTTAAAAAGGAATGTCTCCAAATATAAACTGCACAGAATCATTCTGTGAAACTTCTTTCTGATCTGTGCATTCAGCTAACAGAGTTAAACCATACTTTTGATTGAGCAGATCTGAACACTCTTTCTGTAGAAAATGCAACTGGACATTTGGAGCGCTAAGAGAGTAGTAGTGGAAAAAGGAATATATTCAAATATAAACTACACAGAAGCATTCTGTGAAACTTCTTTCTGATCTGAGCATTCAGCTAACAGAGTTAAACCATACTTTTGATTGAGCAGTTTTGATACACTCTGTCTGTAGAAAATGCAACTGGACATTCGTAGCGCTAAGTGGGTAATAGTGGAATAAAGAATATGTTCAAATATAAACTACACAGAAGCATTGTATGAAACTTCTTTCTGTTCTGTGCATTCAACTAACAGAGTTGAACTTTACTTTTGATTGAGCCTTTCTGAAACACTCTTTCTGTTGAAACTGCAATTGGACATTCTGAGCGCTAAGAGGCCTCTATTGGGAAAAATAATATCTTCAAATAAAAACTACACAGAAGCATTGTGTGAAACTTATTTCTGATATGTTCATTAAGCTAACAGAGTTAAACCATACGTTTGATTGCGCAGTTCTGAACACTCTTTCTGTAGAAAATGCAAGTGGACATTCGGAGCGCTAAGAGGGTAATAGTGGAAAAAGGAATATATTCAAATATAAACTACACAGAAGCATTCTGTGAAACTTCTTTCTGATCTGAGCATTCAGCTAACAGAGTTAAACCATATTTTTGATTGAGCAGTTTTGAAACACTCTGTCTGTAGAAAATGCAACTGGACATTCGTAGCGCTAAGGGGGTAATAGTGGAAAAAAGAATATGTTCAAATATAAACTACACAGAAGCATTGTATGAAACTACTTTCTGTTCTGTGCATTCAACTAACAGAGTTGAACCTTACTTTTGATTGACCCTTTCTGAAACACTCTTTCTGTAGAAACTGCAATTGGACATTCTGAGCGCTAAGAGGCCTATATTGGGAAAAATAATATCTTCAAATAAAAACTACACAGAAGCATTGTTTGAAACTTATTTCTGATATGTTCATTAAGCTAACAGAGTTAAACCATACTTTTGATTGCGCAGTTCTGAACACTCTTTCTGTAGAAAATGCAAGTGGACATTCGGAGCGCTAAGAGGGTAATAGTGGAAAAAGGAATATATTCAAATATAAACTACACAGTAGCATTCTGTGAAAATTCTTTCTGTTCTGTGCATTCAACTAACAGAGTTGAACCTTACTTTTGATTGAGCCATTCTGAAACACTGTTTCTGTAGAAACTGCAATTGGACATGCTAAGCGCTAAGAGGCCTACATTGGGAAAAAGAATATCTTCAAATAAAAACTACACAGATGCATTCTGTGAAACTTATTTCTGATCTGTAAATTCAGTTAACAGAGATAAAACATATTTTTGATTGAGCAGTTATGAAACACTCTTTTTGTAGAAAATGCAAGTGGAGATTCGGAGCGCTAAGAGGGTAATAGTGGAAAAAGGAATGTCTTCAAATATAAACTACACAGAATCATTCGGTGAAACTACTTTCTGATCTGTGCATTCAGCTAACAGAGTTAAACCATACTTTTGATTGAGGAGATCTGAACACTCTTTCTGTTGAAAATGCAACTGGACATTTGGAGCGCTAAGAGCGTAGTAGTGGAAAAAGGAATATATTCAAATATAAACTACACAGAAGCATTCTGTGAAACTTCTTTCTGATCTGAGCATACAGCTAACAGAGTTAAACCATAGTTTGATTGAGCAGTTTTGAAACACTCTGTCTGTAGAAAATGCAACTGGACATTCGTAGCGCTAAGTGGGTAATAGTGGAAAAAAGAATATGTTCAAATATAAACTACACAGAAGCATTGTATGAAATTCTTTCTGTTCTGTGCATTCAACTAACAGAGTTGAACCTTACTTTTGATTGAGCCGTTCTGAAACACTCTTTCTGTAGAAACTGCAATTGGACATTCTGAGAGCTAAGAGGCCTATATTGGGAAAAAGAATGTCTACAAATAAAAACTACACAGAAGAATTGTGTGAAACTTCTTTCTGTTCTGTTTGTTCAACTAAAAGAGTTGAACCTTAGTTTTGATTGAGCCGTTCTGAAACACTCTTTATGTAGAAAATGCAAGTGGACATTCGGAGCGCTAAGAGGGTAATAGCGGAAAAAGGAATGTCTCCATATATAAACTACACAGAATCATTCTGTGAAACTTCTTTCTGATCTGTGCATTCAGCTAACAGAGTTAAACCATACTTTTGATTGAGCAGATCTGAACACTCTTTCTGTAGAAAATGCAACTGGACATTTGGAGCGCTAAGAGAGTAGTAGTGGAAAAAGGAATATATTCAAATATAAACTACACAGAAGCATTCTGTGAAACTTCTTTCTCATCTGAGCATTCAGCTAACAGAGTTAAACCATACTTTTGATTGAGCAGTTTTGAAACACTCTGTCTGTAGAAAATGCAACTGGACATTCGTAGCGCTAAGTGGGTAATAGTGGAAAAAAGAATATGTCCAAATATAAACTACACAGAAGCATTGTATGAAACTTCTTTCTGTTCTGTGCATTCAACTAACAGAGTTGAACCGTACTTTTGATTGAGCCTTTCTGAAACACTCTTTCTGTAGAATCTGCAATTGGACATTCTGAGCGCTAAGAGGCCTATATTGGGAAAAATAATATCTTCAAATAAAAACTACACAGAAGCATTGTGTGAAACTTATTTCTGATATGTTCATTAAGCTAACAGAGTTAAACCATACTTTTGACTGCGCAGTTCTGAACACTCTTTCTGTAGAAAATGCAAGTGGACATTCGGAGCGCTAAGAGGGTAATAGTGGAAAAAGGAATATATTCAAATATAAACTACAAAGTAGCATTCTGTGAAAATTCTTTCTGTTCTGTGCATTCAACTAACAGAGTTGAACCTTACTTTTGAATGAGCCGTTCTGAAACACTCTCTCTGTAGAAACTGCAATTGGACATGCTAAGCGCTAAGAGGCCTACATTGGGAAAAAGAATATCTTCAAATAAAAACTACACAGATGCATTCTGTGAAACTTATTTCTGATCTGTAAATTCAGTTAACAGAGATAAAACATATTTTTGATTGAGCAGTTATGAAACACACTTTCTGTAGAAAATGCAAGTGGAGATTCGGAGCGCTAAGAGGGTAATAGTGGAAAAAGGTATGTCTTCAAATATAAACTACACAGAATCATTCGGTGAAACTGCTTTCTGATCTGTGCATTCAGATAACAGAGTTAAACCATACTTTTGATTGAGCACATCTGAACACTCTTTCTGTTGAAAATGCACTGGACATTTGGAGCGCTAAGAGTGTAGTAGTGGAAAAAGGAATATATTCAAATATAAACTACACAGAAGCATTCTGTGAAACTTCTTTCTGATCTGAGCATACAGCTAACAGAGTTAAACCATACTATTGATTGAGCAGTTTTGAAACACTCTGTCTGTAGAAAATGCAACTGGACATTCATAGCGCTAAGTGGGTAATAGTGGAAAAAAGAATATGTTCAAATATAAACTACACAGATGCATTGTATGAAACTTCTTTCTGTTCTGTGCATTCAACTAACAGAGTTGAACCTTACTTTTGATTGAGCCGTTCTGAAACACTCTTTCTGTAGAAACTGCAATTGGACATTCTGAGCGCTTAGAGGCCTATATTCGGAAAAAGAATGTCTACAAATAAAAACTACACAGAAGAATTGTGTGAAACTACTTTCTGTTCTGTTTGTTCAACTAAAAGAGTTGAACCTTAGTTTTGATTGAGCCGTTCTGAAACACTCTTTCTGTAGAAAATGCAAGTGGAGATTCGGAGCGCTAAGAGGGTAATAGTGGAAAAAGTAATGTCTCCAAATATAAACTACACAGAATCATTCTGTGAAACTTCTTTCGATCTGTGCATTCAGCTAACAGTGTTAAACCATACTTTTGATTGAGCAGATCTGAACACTCTTTCTGTAGAAAATGCAACTGGACATTTGGAGCGCTAAGAGAGTAGTAGTGGAAAAAGGAATATATTCAAATATAAACTACACAGAAGCATTCTGTGAAACTTCTTTCTGATCTGAGCATTCAGCTAACAGAGTTAAACCATATTTTTGATTGAGCAGTTTTGAAACACTCTGTCTGTAGAAAATGCAACTGGACATTCGTAGCGCTAAGGGGGTAATAGTGGAAAAAAGAATATGTTCAAATATAAACTACACAGAAGCATTGTATGAAACTTCTTTCTGTTCTGTGCATTCAACTAACAGAGTTGAACCTTACTTTTGATTGAGCCTTTCTGAAACACTCTTTCTGTAGAAACTGCAATTGGACATTCTGAGCGCTAAGAGGCCTATATTGGGAAAAATAATATCTTCAAATAAAAACTACACAGAAGCATTGTTTGAAACTTATTTCTGATATGTTCATTAAGCTAACAGAGTTAAAACATACTTTTGATTGCGCAGTTCTGAACACTCTTTCTGTAGAAAATGCAAGTGGACATTCGGAGCGCTAAGAGGGTAATATTGGAAAAAGGAATATATTCAAATATAAACTACACAGTAGCATTCTGTGAAAATACTTTCTGTGCTGTGCATTCAACTAACAGAGTTGAACCTTACTTTTGATTGAGCCATTCTGAAACACTCTTTCTGTAGAAACTGCAATTGGACATGCTAAGCGCTAAGAGGCCTACATTGGGAAAAAGAATATCTTCAAATAAAAACTACACAGATGCATTCTGTGAAACTTATTTCGGATCTGTAAATTCAGTTAACAGAGATAAAACATATTTTTGATTGAGCAGTTATGAAACACTCTTTTTGTAGAAAATGCAAGTGGAGATTCGGAGCGCTAACAGGGTAATAGTGGAAAAAGGAATGTCTTCAAATATAAACTACACAGAATCATTCGGTGAAACTTCTTTCTGGTCTGTGCATTCAGCTAACAGAGTTAAACCATACATTTGATTGAGCAGATCTGAACACTCTTTCTGTTGAAAATGCAACTGGACATTTGGAGCGCTAAGAGCGTAGTAGTGGAAAAAGGAATATATTCAAATATAAACAACACAGAAGCATTCTGTGAAACTTCTTTCTGATCTGAGCATTCAGCTAACAGAGTTAAACCATACTTTTGATTGAGCAGTTTTGAAACACTCTGTCTGTAGAAAATGCAACTGGACATTCGTAGCGCTAAGTGGGTAATAGTGGAAAAAAGAATATGTTCAAATATAAACTACACAGAAGCATTTTATGAAACTTCTTTCTGTTCTGTGCATTCAACTAACAGAGTTGAACCTTACTTTTGATTGAGCCGTTCTGAAACACTCTTTCTGTAGAAACTGCAATTGGACATTCTGAGCGTTAAGAGGCCTATATTGGGAAAATGAATGTCTACAAATAAAAACTACACAGAAGAATTGTGTGAAACTTCTTTCTGTTCTCTTTGTTCAACTAAAAGAGTTGAACCTTAGTTTTGATTGAGCCGTTCGGAAACACTCTTTCTGTAGAAAATGCAAGTGGAGATTCGGAGCGCTAAGAGGGTAATAGTGGAGAAAGGAATGTCTTCAAATATAAACTACACAGAATCATTCGGTGAAACTTCTTTCTGATCTGTGCATTCAGCTAACAGAGTTAAACCATACTTTTGATTGAGCAGATCTGAACACTCTTTCTGTAGAAAATGCAACTGGACATTTGGAGCGCTAAGAGCGTAGTAGTGGAAAAAGGAATATATTCAAATATAAACTACACAGAAGCATTCTGTGAAACATCTTTCTGATCTGAGCATTCAGCTAACAGAGTTAAACCATACTTTTGATTGAGCAGTTTTGAAACACTCTGTCTGTAGAAAATGCAACTGGACATTCGTAGCGCTAAGTGGGTAATAGTAGAAAAAAGAATATGTTCAAATATAAACTACACAGAAGCATTGTATGAAATTCTTTCTGTTCTGTGCATTCAACTAACAGAGTTGAACCTTACTTTTGATTGAGCCGTATTGAAACACTCTTTCTGTAGAAACTGCAATTGGACATTCTGAGAGCTAAGAGGCCTATATTGGGAAAAAGAATGTCTACAAATAAAAACTACACAGAAGAATTGTGTGAAACTTCTTTTTGTTCTGTTTGTTCAACTAAAAGACTTGAACCTAAGTTTTGATTGAGCCGTTCTGAGACACTCTTTCTGTAGAAAATGCAAGTGGAGATTCGGAGCACTAAGAGGGTAATAGTGGAAAAAGGAATGTCTCCAAATATAAACTACACAGAATCATTCTGTGAAACTTCTTTCTGATCTGTACATTCAGCTAACAGAGTTAAACCATACTTTTGATTGAGCAGATCTGAACACTCTTTCTGTAGAAAATGCAACTGGACATTTGGAGCGCTAAGAGAGTAGTAGTGGAAAAAGGAGTATATTCAAATATAAACTACACAGAAGCATTCTGTGAAACTTCTTTCTGATCTGAGCATTCAGCTAACAGAGTTAAACCATACTTTTGATTGAGCAGTTTTGAAACACTCTGTCTGTAGAAAATGCAACTGGACATTCGTAGCGCTAAGTGGGTAATAGTGGAAAAAAGAATATGTTCAAATATAAACTACACAGAAACATTGTATGAAACTTCTTTCTGTTCTGTGCATTCAACTAACAGAGTTGAACCTTACTTTTGATTGAGCCGTTCTGAAACACTCTTTCTGTAGAAACTGCAATTGGACATTCTGAGCGCTAAGAGGCCTATATTGGGAAAAAGAATGTCTACAAATAAAAACTACACAGAAGAATTGTGTGAAACTTCTTTCTGTTCTGTTTGTTCAACTAAAAGAGTTGAACCTTAGTTTTGATTGAGCCGTTCTGAAACACTCTTTCTGTAGAAAATGCAAGTGGAGATTCGGAGCGCTAAGAGGGTAATAGTGGAAAAAGGAATGTCTTCAAATATAAACTACACAGAATCATTCGGTGAAACTTCTTTCTGATCTTTGCATTCAGCTAACAGAGTTAAACCATACTTTTGATTGAGCAGATCTGAACACTCTTTCTGTAGAAAATGCAACTGGACATTTGGAGCGCTAAGAGCGTAGTAGTGGAAAAAGTAATATATTCAAATATAAACTACACAGAAGCATTCTGTGAAACTTCTTTCTGATCTGAGCATTCAGCTAACAGAGTTAAACCATACTTTTGATTGAGCAGTTTTGAAACACTCTGTCTGTAGAAAATGTAACTGGACATTCGTAGCGCTAAGGGGGTAATAATGGAAAAAAGAATATGTTCAAATATAAACTACACAGAAGCATTGTATGAAACTTCTTTCTGTTCTGTGCATTCAACTAACAGAGTTGAACCTTACTTTTGATTGAGCCTTTCTGAAACACTCTTTCTGTAGAAACTGCAATTGGACATTCTGAGCGCTAAGAGGCCTATATTGGGAAAAATAATACCTTCAAATAAAAACTACACAGAAGCATTGTTTGAAACTTATTTCTGATATGTTCATTAAGCTAACAGAGTTAAACCATACTTTTGATTGCGCAGTTCTGAACACTCTTTCTGTAGAAAATGCAAGTGGACATTCGGAGCGCTAACAGGGTAATAATGGAAAAAGGAATATATTCAAATATAAACTACACAGTAGCATTCTGTGAAAATTCTTTCTGTTCTGTGCATTCAACTAACAGAGTTGAACCTTACTTTTGATTGAGCCATTCTGAAACACTGTTTCTGTAGAAACTGCAATTGGACATGCTAAGCGCTAAGAGGCCTACATTGGGAAAAAGAATATCTTCAAATAAAAACTACACAGATGCATTCTGTGAAACTTATTTCTGATCTGTAAATTCAGTTAACAGAGATAAAACATATTTTTGATTGAGCAGTTATGAAACACTCTTTTTGTAGAAAATGCAAGTGGAGATTCGGAGCGCTAAGAGGGTAATAGTGGAAAAAGGAATGTCTTCAAATATAAACTACACAGAATCATTCGGTGAAACTTCTTTCTGATCTGTGCATTCAGCTAACAGAGTTAAACCATACTTTTGATTGAGCAGATCTGAACACTCTTTCTGTTGAAAATGCAACTGGACATTTGGAGCGCTAAGAGCGTAGTAGTGGAAAAAGGAATATATTCAAATATAAACTACACAGAAGCATTCTGTGAAACTTCTTTCTGATCTGAGCATACAGCTAACAGAGTTAAACCATAGTTTGATTGAGCAGTTTTGAAACACTCTGTCTGTAGAAAATGCAACTGGACATTCGTAGCGCTAAGTGGGTAATAGTGGAAAAAAGAATATGTTCAAATATAAACTACACAGAAGCATTGTATGAAATTCTTTCTGTTCTGTGCATTCAACTAACAGAGTTGAACCTTACTTTTGATTGAGCCGTTCTGAAACACTCTTTCTGTAGAAACTGCAATTGGACATTCTGAGAGCTAAGAGGCCTATATTGGGAAAAAGAATGTCTACAAATAAAAACTACACAGAAGAATTGTGTGAAACTTCTTTCTGTTCTGTTTGTTCAACTAAAAGAGTTGAACCTTAGTTTTGATTGAGCCGTTCTGAAACACTCTTTATGTAGAAAATTCAAGTGGACATTCGGAGCGCTAAGAGGGTAATAGCGGAAAAAGGAATGTCTCCATATATAAACTACACAGAATCATTCTGTGAAACTTCTTTCTGATCTGTGCATTCAGCTAACAGAGTTAAACCATACTTTTGATTGAGCAGATCTGAACACTCTTTCTGTAGAAAATGCAACTGGACATTTGGAGCGCTAAGAGAGTAGTAGTGGAAAAAGGAATATATTCAAATATAAACTACACAGAAGCATTCTGTGAAACTTCTTTCTCATCTGAGCATTCAGCTAACAGAGTTAAACCATACTTTTGATTGAGCAGTTTTGAAACACTCTGTCTGTAGAAAATGCAACTGGACATTCGTAGCGCTAAGTGGGTAATAGTGGAAAAAAGAATATGTCCAAATATAAACTACACAGAAGCATTGTATGAAACTTCTTTCTGTTCTGTGCATTCAACTAACAGAGTTGAACCGTACTTTTGATTGAGCCTTTCTGAAACACTCTTTCTGTAGAATCTGCAATTGGACATTCTGAGCGCTAAGAGGCCTATATTGGGAAAAATAATATCTTCAAATAAAAACTACACAGAAGCATTGTGTGAAACTTATTTCTGATATGTTCATTAAGCTAACAGAGTTAAACCATACTTTTGACTGCGCAGTTCTGAACACTCTTTCTGTAGAAAATGCAAGTGGACATTCGGAGCGCTAAGAGGGTAATAGTGGAAAAAGGAATATATTCAAATATAAACTACAAAGTAGCATTCTGTGAAAATTCTTTCTGTTCTGTGCATTCAACTAACAGAGTTGAACCTTACTTTTGAATGAGCCGTTCTGAAACACTCTCTCTGTAGAAACTGCAATTGGACATGCTAAGCGCTAAGAGGCCTACATTGGGAAAAAGAATATCTTCAAATAAAAACTACACAGATGCATTCTGTGAAACTTATTTCTGATCTGTAAATTCAGTTAACAGAGATAAAACATATTTTTGATTGAGCAGTTATGAAACACACTTTCTGTAGAAAATGCAAGTGGAGATTCGGAGCGCTAAGAGGGTAATAGTGGAAAAAGGTATGTCTTCAAATATAAACTACACAGAATCATTCGGTGAAACTGCTTTCTGATCTGTGCATTCAGATAACAGAGTTAAACCATACTTTTGATTGAGCACATCTGAACACTCTTTCTGTTGAAAATGCACTGGACATTTGGAGCGCTAAGAGTGTAGTAGTGGAAAAAGGAATATATTCAAATATAAACTACACAGAAGCATTCTGTGAAACTTCTTTCTGATCTGAGCATACAGCTAACAGAGTTAAACCATACTATTGATTGAGCAGTTTTGAAACACTCTGTCTGTAGAAAATGCAACTGGACATTCATAGCGCTAAGTGGGTAATAGTGGAAAAAAGAATATGTTCAAATATAAACTACACAGATGCATTGTATGAAACTTCTTTCTGTTCTGTGCATTCAACTAACAGAGTTGAACCTTACTTTTGATTGAGCCGTTCTGAAACACTCTTTCTGTAGAAACTGCAATTGGACATTCTGAGCGCTTAGAGGCCTATATTCGGAAAAAGAATGTCTACAAATAAAAACTACACAGAAGAATTGTGTGAAACTACTTTCTGTTCTGTTTGTTCAACTAAAAGAGTTGAACCTTAGTTTTGATTGAGCCGTTCTGAAACACTCTTTCTGTAGAAAATGCAAGTGGAGATTCGGAGCGCTAAGAGGGTAATAGTGGAAAAAGTAATGTCTCCAAATATAAACTACACAGAATCATTCTGTGAAACTTCTTTCGATCTGTGCATTCAGCTAACAGTGTTAAACCATACTTTTGATTGAGCAGATCTGAACACTCTTTCTGTAGAAAATGCAACTGGACATTTGGAGCGCTAAGAGAGTAGTAGTGGAAAAAGGAATATATTCAAATATAAACTACACAGAAGCATTCTGTGAAACTTCTTTCTGATCTGAGCATTCAGCTAACAGAGTTAAACCATATTTTTGATTGAGCAGTTTTGAAACACTCTGTCTGTAGAAAATGCAACTGGACATTCGTAGCGCTAAGGGGGTAATAGTGGAAAAAAGAATATGTTCAAATATAAACTACACAGAAGCATTGTATGAAACTTCTTTCTGTTCTGTGCATTCAACTAACAGAGTTGAACCTTACTTTTGATTGAGCCTTTCTGAAACACTCTTTCTGTAGAAACTGCAATTGGACATTCTGAGCGCTAAGAGGCCTATATTGGGAAAAATAATATCTTCAAATAAAAACTACACAGAAGCATTGTTTGAAACTTATTTCTGATATGTTCATTAAGCTAACAGAGTTAAAACATACTTTTGATTGCGCAGTTCTGAACACTCTTTCTGTAGAAAATGCAAGTGGACATTCGGAGCGCTAAGAGGGTAATATTGGAAAAAGGAATATATTCAAATATAAACTACACAGTAGCATTCTGTGAAAATACTTTCTGTGCTGTGCATTCAACTAACAGAGTTGAACCTTACTTTTGATTGAGCCATTCTGAAACACTCTTTCTGTAGAAACTGCAATTGGACATGCTAAGCGCTAAGAGGCCTACATTGGGAAAAAGAATATCTTCAAATAAAAACTACACAGATGCATTCTGTGAAACTTATTTCGGATCTGTAAATTCAGTTAACAGAGATAAAACATATTTTTGATTGAGCAGTTATGAAACACTCTTTTTGTAGAAAATGCAAGTGGAGATTCGGAGCGCTAACAGGGTAATAGTGGAAAAAGGAATGTCTTCAAATATAAACTACACAGAATCATTCGGTGAAACTTCTTTCTGGTCTGTGCATTCAGCTAACAGAGTTAAACCATACATTTGATTGAGCAGATCTGAACACTCTTTCTGTTGAAAATGCAACTGGACATTTGGAGCGCTAAGAGCGTAGTAGTGGAAAAAGGAATATATTCAAATATAAACAACACAGAAGCATTCTGTGAAACTTCTTTCTGATCTGAGCATTCAGCTAACAGAGTTAAACCATACTTTTGATTGAGCAGTTTTGAAACACTCTGTCTGTAGAAAATGCAACTGGACATTCGTAGCGCTAAGTGGGTAATAGTGGAAAAAAGAATATGTTCAAATATAAACTACACAGAAGCATTTTATGAAACTTCTTTCTGTTCTGTGCATTCAACTAACAGAGTTGAACCTTACTTTTGATTGAGCCGTTCTGAAACACTCTTTCTGTAGAAACTGCAATTGGACATTCTGAGCGTTAAGAGGCCTATATTGGGAAAATGAATG
Organism: Symphalangus syndactylus; assembly: GCF_028878055.3. NCBI lineage: Eukaryota > Metazoa > Chordata > Mammalia > Primates > Hylobatidae > Symphalangus > Symphalangus syndactylus. The sequence goes on along the minus strand of NC_072447.2, from coordinate 11,905,227 downwards.
TCTACAAATAAAAACTACACAGAAGAATTGTGTGAAACTTCTTTCTGTTCTCTTTGTTCAACTAAAAGAGTTGAACCTTAGTTTTGATTGAGCCGTTCGGAAACACTCTTTCTGTAGAAAATGCAAGTGGAGATTCGGAGCGCTAAGAGGGTAATAGTGGAGAAAGGAATGTCTTCAAATATAAACTACACAGAATCATTCGGTGAAACTTCTTTCTGATCTGTGCATTCAGCTAACAGAGTTAAACCATACTTTTGATTGAGCAGATCTGAACACTCTTTCTGTAGAAAATGCAACTGGACATTTGGAGCGCTAAGAGCGTAGTAGTGGAAAAAGGAATATATTCAAATATAAACTACACAGAAGCATTCTGTGAAACATCTTTCTGATCTGAGCATTCAGCTAACAGAGTTAAACCATACTTTTGATTGAGCAGTTTTGAAACACTCTGTCTGTAGAAAATGCAACTGGACATTCGTAGCGCTAAGTGGGTAATAGTAGAAAAAAGAATATGTTCAAATATAAACTACACAGAAGCATTGTATGAAATTCTTTCTGTTCTGTGCATTCAACTAACAGAGTTGAACCTTACTTTTGATTGAGCCGTATTGAAACACTCTTTCTGTAGAAACTGCAATTGGACATTCTGAGAGCTAAGAGGCCTATATTGGGAAAAAGAATGTCTACAAATAAAAACTACACAGAAGAATTGTGTGAAACTTCTTTTTGTTCTGTTTGTTCAACTAAAAGACTTGAACCTAAGTTTTGATTGAGCCGTTCTGAGACACTCTTTCTGTAGAAAATGCAAGTGGAGATTCAGAGCACTAAGAGGGTAATAGTGGAAAAAGGAATGTCTCCAAATATAAACTACACAGAATCATTCTGTGAAACTTCTTTCTGATCTGTACATTCAGCTAACAGAGTTAAACCATACTTTTGATTGAGCAGATCTGAACACTCTTTCTGTAGAAAATGCAACTGGACATTTGGAGCGCTAAGAGAGTAGTAGTGGAAAAAGGAGTATATTCAAATATAAACTACACAGAAGCATTCTGTGAAACTTCTTTCTGATCTGAGCATTCAGCTAACAGAGTTAAACCATACTTTTGATTGAGCAGTTTTGAAACACTCTGTCTGTAGAAAATGCAACTGGACATTCGTAGCGCTAAGTGGGTAATAGTGGAAAAAAGAATATGTTCAAATATAAACTACACAGAAACATTGTATGAAACTTCTTTCTGTTCTGTGCATTCAACTAACAGAGTTGAACCTTACTTTTGATTGAGCCGTTCTGAAACACTCTTTCTGTAGAAACTGCAATTGGACATTCTGAGCGCTAAGAGGCCTATATTGGGAAAAAGAATGTCTACAAATAAAAACTACACAGAAGAATTGTGTGAAACTTCTTTCTGTTCTGTTTGTTCAACTAAAAGAGTTGAACCTTAGTTTTGATTGAGCCGTTCTGAAACACTCTTTCTGTAGAAAATGCAAGTGGAGATTCGGAGCGCTAAGAGGGTAATAGTGGAAAAAGGAATGTCTTCAAATATAAACTACACAGAATCATTCGGTGAAACTTGTTTCTGATCTTTGCATTCAGCTAACAGAGTTAAACCATACTTTTGATTGAGCAGATCTGAACACTCTTTCTGTAGAAAATGCAACTGGACATTTGGAGCGCTAAGAGCGTAGTAGTGGAAAAAGTAATATATTCAAATATAAACTACACAGAAGCATTCTGTGAAACTTCTTTCTGATCTGAGCATTCAGCTAACAGAGTTAAACCATACTTTTGATTGAGCAGTTTTGAAACACTCTGTCTGTAGAAAATGTAACTGGACATTCGTAGCGCTAAGGGGGTAATAATGGAAAAAAGAATATGTTCAAATATAAACTACACAGAAGCATTGTATGAAACTTCTTTCTGTTCTGTGCATTCAACTAACAGAGTTGAACCTTACTTTTGATTGAGCCTTTCTGAAACACTCTTTCTGTAGAAACTGCAATTGGACATTCTGAGCGCTAAGAGGCCTATATTGGGAAAAATAATACCTTCAAATAAAAACTACACAGAAGCATTGTTTGAAACTTATTTCTGATATGTTCATTAAGCTAACAGAGTTAAACCATACTTTTGATTGCGCAGTTCTGAACACTCTTTCTGTAGAAAATGCAAGTGGACATTCGGAGCGCTAACAGGGTAATAATGGAAAAAGGAATATATTCAAATATAAACTACACAGTAGCATTCTGTGAAAATTCTTTCTGTTCTGTGCATTCAACTAACAGAGTTGAACCTTACTTTTGATTGAGCCATTCTGAAACACTGTTTCTGTAGAAACTGCAATTGGACATGCTAAGCGCTAAGAGGCCTACATTGGGAAAAAGAATATCTTCAAATAAAAACTACACAGATGCATTCTGTGAAACTTATTTCTGATCTGTAAATTCAGTTAACAGAGATAAAACATATTTTTGATTGAGCAGTTATGAAACACTCTTTTTGTAGAAAATGCAAGTGGAGATTCGGAGCGCTAAGAGGGTAATAGTGGAAAAAGGAATGTCTTCAAATATAAACTACACAGAATCATTCGGTGAAACTTCTTTCTGATCTGTGCATTCAGCTAACAGAGTTAAACCATACTTTTGATTGAGCAGATCTGAACACTCTTTCTGTTGAAAATGCAACTGGACATTTGGAGCGCTAAGAGCGTAGTAGTGGAAAAAGGAATATATTCAAATATAAACTACACAGAAGCATTCTGTGAAACTTCTTTCTGATCTGAGCATACAGCTAACAGAGTTAAACCATACTTTTGATTGAGCAGTTTTGAAACACTCTGTCTGTAGAAAATGCAACTGGACATTCGTAGCGCTAACTGGGTAATAGTGGAAAAAAGAATATGTTCAAATATAAACTACACAGAAGCATTGTATGAAACTTCTTTCTGTTCTGTGCATTCAACTAACAGAGTTGAACCTTACTTTTGATTGAGCCGTTCTGAAACACTCTTTCTGTAGAAACTGCAATTGGACATTCTGAGCGTTAAGAGGCCTATATTGGGAAAAAGAATGTCTACAAATAAAAACTACACAGAAGAATTGTGTGAAACTTCTTTCTGTTCTGTTTGTTCAACTAAAAGAGTTGAACCTTAGTTTTGATTGAGCCGTTCTGAAACACTCTTTCTGTAGAAAATGCAAGTGGAGATTCGGAGCGCTAAGAGGGTAATAGTGGAAAAAGGAATGTCTCCAAATATAAACTACACAGAATCATTCGGTGAAACTTCTTTCTGATCTGTGCATTCAGCTAACAGGGTTAAACCATACTTTTGATTGAGCAGATCTGAACACTCTTTCTGTAGAAAATGCAACTGGACATTTGGAGCGCTAAGAGAGTAGTAGTGGAAAAAGGAATATATTCAAATATAAACTACACAGAAGCATTCTGTGAAACTTCTTTCTGATCTGAGCATTCAGCTAACAGAGTTAAACAATACTTTTGATTGAGCAGTTTTGAAACACTCTGTCTGTAGAAAATGCAACTGGACATTCGTAGCGCTAAGTGGGTAATAGTGGAAAAAAGAATATGTTCAAATATAAACTACACAGAAGCATTGTATGAAATTCTTTCTGTTCTGTGCATTCAACTAACAGAGTTGAACCTTACTTTTGATTGAGCCGTTCTGAAACACTCTTTCTGTAGAAACTGCAATTGGACATTCTGAGCGTTAAGAGGCCTATATTGGGAAAAAGAATGTCTACAAATAAAAACTACACAGAAGAATTGTGTGAAACTTCTTTCTGTTCTGTTTGTTCAACTAAAAGAGTTGAACCTTAGATTTGATTGAGCCGTTCTGAAACACTCTTTCTGTAGAAAATGCAAGTGGAGATTCGGAGCGCTAAGAGGGTAATAGTGGAAAAAGGAATGTCTCCAAATATAAACTACACAGAATCATTCTGTGAAACTTCTTTCTGATCTGTGCATTCAGCTAACAGAGTTAAACCATACTTTTGATTGAGCAGATCTGAACACTCTTTCTGTAGAAAATGCAACTGGACATTTGGAGCGCTAAGAGAGTAGTAGTGGAAAAAGGAATATATTCAAATATAAACTACACAGAAGCATTCTGTGAAATTTCTTTCTGATCTGAGTATTCAGCTAACAGAGTTAAACCATACTTTTGATTGAGCAGTTTTGAAACACTCTGTCTGTACAAAATGCAACTGGACATTCGTAGCGCTAAGTGGGTAATAGTGGAAAAAAGAATATGTTCAAATATAAACTACACAGAAGCATTGTATGAAACTTCTTTCTGTTCTGTGCATTCAACTAACAGAGTTGAACCTTACTTTTGATTGAGCCTTTCTGAAACACTCTTTCTGTAGAAACTGCAATTGGACATTCTGAGCGCTAAGAGGCCTCTATTGGGAAAAATAATATCTTCAAATAAAAACTACACAGAAGCATTGTTTGAAACTTATTTCTGATATGTTCATTAAGCTAACAGAGTTAAACCATACTTTTGATTGCGCAGTTCTGAACACTCTTTCTGTAGAAAATGCAAGTGGACATTCGGAGCGCTAAGAGGGTAATAGTGGAAAAAGGAATATATTCAAATATAAACTACACAGTAGCATTCTGTGAAAATTCTTTCTGTTCTGTGCATTCAACTAACAGAGTTGAACCTTACTTTTGATTGAGCCATTCTGAAACACTGTTTCTGTAGAAACTGCAATTGTACATGCTAAGCGCTAAGAGTCCTACATTGGGAAAAAGAATATCTTCAAATAAAAACTACACAGATGCATTCTGTGAAACTTATTTCTGATCTGTAAATTCAGTTAACAGAGATAAAACATATTTTTGATTGAGCAGTTATGAAACACTCTTTTTGTAGAAAATGCAAGTGGAGATTCGGAGCGCTAAGAGGGTAATAGTGGAAAAAGGAATGTCTTCAAATATAAACTACACAGAATCATTCGGTGAAACTTCTTTCTGATCTGTGCATTCAGCTAACAGAGTTAAAACATACTTTTGATTGAGCAGATCTGAACACTCTTTCAGTTGAAAATGCAACTGGACATTTGGAGCGCTAAGAGCGTAGTAGTGGAAAAAGGCATATATTCAAATATAAACTACACAGAAGCATTCTGTGAAACTTCTTTCGGATCTGAACATTCAACTAACAGAGTTAAACCATACTTTTGATTGAGCAGTTTTGAAACACTCTGTCTGTAGAAAATGCAACTGGACATTCGTAGCGCTAAGGGGGTAATAGTGGAAAAAAGAATATGTTCAAATATAAACTACACAGAAGCATTGTATGAAACTTCTTTCTGTTCTGTGCATTCAACTAACAGAGTTGAACCTTACTTTTGATTGAGCCTTTCTGAAACACTCTTTCTGTAGAAACTGCAATTGGACATTCTGAGCGCTAAGAGGCCTCTATTGGGAAAAATAATATCTTCAAATAAAAACTACACAGAAGCATTGTGTGAAACTTATTTCTGATATGTTCATTAAGCTAACAGAGTTAAACCATACTTTTGATTGCGCAGTTCTGAACACTCTTTCTGTAGAAAATGCAAGTGGACATTCGGAGGGCTAAGAGGGTTATAGTGGAAAAAGGAATATATTCAAATATAAATTACACAGTAGCATTCTGTGAAAATTCTTTCTGTTCTGTGCATTCAACTAAAAGAGTTGAACCTTACTTTTGATTGAGCCGTTCTGAAACACTCTTTCTGTAGAAACTGCAATTGGACATGCTAAGTGCTAAGACGCCTACATTGGGAAAAATAATATCTTCAAATAAAAACTACACAGATGCATTCTGTGAAACTTATTTCTGATCTGTAAAATCAGTTAACAGAGATAAAACATATTTTTGATTGAGCAGTTATGAAACACTCTTTTTGTAGAAAATGCAAGCGGAGATTCGGAGCGCTAAGAGGGTAATAGTGGAAAAAGGAATGTCTTCAAATATAAACTACACAGAATCATTCGGTGAAACTTCTTTCTGATCTGTGCATTCAGCTAACAGAGTTAAACCATACCTTTGATTGAGCAGACCTGAACACTCTTTCTGTTGAAAATGCAACTGGACATTTGGAGCGCTAAGAGCGTAGTAGTGGAAAAAGGAATATATTCAAATATAAACTACACAGAAGCATTCTGTGAAACTTCTTTCTGATCTGAGCATTCAGCTAACAGAGTTAAACCATACTTTTGATTGAGCAGTTTTGAAACACTCTGTCTGTAGAAAATGCAACTGGACATTCGTAGCGCTAAGTGGGTAATAGTGGAAAAAAGAATATGTTCAAATATAAACTACACAGAAGCATTGTATGAAACTCCTTTCTCTTCTGTGCATTCAACTAACAGAGTTGAACCTTACTTTTGATTGAGCCGTTCTGAAACACTCTTTCTGTAGAAACTGCAATTGGACATTCTGAGCGCTAAGAGGCCTATATTGGGAAAAAGAATGTCTACAAATAAAAACTACACAGAAGAATTGTGTGAAACTTCTTTCTGTTCGGTTTGTTCACCTAAAAGAGTTGAACCTTAGTTTTGATTGAGCCGTTCTGTAACAGTCTTTCTGTAGAAAATGCAAGTGGAGATTCGGAGCGCTAAGAGGGTAATAGTGGAAAAAGGAATGTCTCCAAATATAAACTACACAGAATCATTCTGTGAAATTCTTTCTGATCTGTGCATTCAGCTAACAGAGTTAAACCATACTTTTGATTGAGCAGATCTGAACACTCTTTCTGTAGAAAATGCAACTGGACATTTGGAGCGCTAAGAGAGTAGTAGTTGAAAAAGGAATATATTCAAATATAAACTACACAGAAGCATTCTGTGAAACATCTTTCTGATCTGAGCATTCAGCTAACAGAGTTAAACCATACTTTTGATTGAGCAGTTTTGAAACACTCTGTCTGTAGAAAATGTAACTGGACATTCGTAGCGCTAAGGGGGTAATAATGGAAAAAAGAATATGTTCAAATATAAACTACACAGAAGCATTGTATGAAACATCTTTCTGTTCTGTGCATTCAACTAACAGAGTTGAACCTTACTTTTGATTGAGCCTTTCTGAAACACTCTTTCTGTAGAAACTGCAATTGGACATTCTGAGCGCTAAGAGGCCTATATTGGGAAAAATAATATCTTCAAATAAAAACTACACAGAAGCATTGTTTGAAACTTATTTCTGATATGTTCATTAAGCTAACAGAGTTAAAACATACTTTTGATTGTGCAGTTCTGAACACTCTTTCTGTAGAAAATGCAAGTGGATATTCGGAGCGCTAACAGGGTAAGAGTGGAAAAAGGAATATATTCAAATATAAACTACACAGTAGCATTCTGTGAAAATTCTTTCTGTTCTGTGCATTCAACTAACGGAGTTGAACCTTACTTTTGATTGAGCCATTCTGAAACACTGTTTCTGTAGAAACTGCAATTGGACATGCTAAGCGCTAAGACGCCTACATTGGGAAAAAGAATATCTTCAAATAAAAACTACACAGATGCATTCTGTGAAACTTATTTCTGATCTGTAAATTCAGTTAACAGAGATAAAACATATTTTTGATTGAGCAGTTATGAAACACTCTTTTTGTAGAAAATGCAAGCGGAGATTCGGAGCGCTAAGAGGGTAATAGTGGAAAAAGGAATGTCTTCAAATATAAACTACACAGAATCATTCGGTGAAACTTCTTTCTGATCTGTGCATTCAGCTAACAGAGTTAAACCATACTTTTGATTGAGCAGACCTGAACACTCTTTCTGTTGAAAATGCAACTGGACATTTGGAGCGCTAAGAGCGTAGTAGTGGAAAAAGGAATATATTCAAATATAAACTACACAGAAGCATTCTGTGAAACTCCTTTCTGATCTGAGCATTCAGCTAACAGAGTTAAACCATACTTTTGATTGAGCAGTTTTGAAACACTCTGTCTGTAGAAAATGCAACTGGACATTCGTAGCGCTAAGTGGGTAATAGTGGAAAAAAGAATATGTTCAAATATAAACTACACAGAAGCATTGTGTGAAACTTCTTTCTCTTCTGTGCATTCAACTAATAGATTTGAACCTTACTTTTGATTGAGCCATTCTGAAACACTCTTTCTGAAGAAACTGCAATTGGACATTCTGAGCGCTAAGAGGCCTATATTGGGAAAAAGAATGTCTACAAATAAAAACTACACAGAAGAATTGTGTGAAACTTCTTTCTGTTCTGTTTGTTCAACTAAAGGTGTTGAACCTTAGTTTTGATTGAGCCGTTCTGAAACACTCTTTCTGTAGAAAATGCAAGTGGAGATTCGGAGCGCTAAGAGGGTAATAGTGGAAAAAGGAATGTCTCCAAATATAAACTACACAGAATCATTCTGTGGAACTTCTTTCTGATCTGTGCATTCAGCTAACAGAGTTAAACCATACTTTTGATTGAGCAGATCTGAACACTCTTTCTGTAGAAAATGCAACTGGACATTTGGAGCGCTAAGAGAGTAGTAGTGGAAAAAGGAATATATTCAAATATAAACTACACAGAAGCATTCTGTGAAATTTCTTTCTGATCTGAGCATTCAGCTAACAGAGTTAAACCACACTTTTGATTGAGCAGTTTTGAAACACTCTGTCTGTAGAAAATGCAACTGGATATTCGTAGCGCTAAGTGGGTAATAGTGGAAAAAAGAATATGTTCAAATATAAACTACACAGAAGCATTGTATGAAACTTCTTTCTGTTCTGTGCATTCAACTAACAGATTTGAAACTTACTTTTGATTGAGCCTTTCTGAAACACTCTTTCTGTAGAAACTGCAATTGGACATTCTGAGCGCTAAGAGGCCTCTATTGGGAAAAATAATATCTTCAAATAAAAACTACACAGAAGCATTGTTTGAAACTTATTTCTGATATGTTCATTAAGCTAACAGAGTTAAACCATACTTTTGATTGTGCAGTTCTGAACACTTTTTCTGTAGAAAATGCAAGTGGACATTCGGAGCGCTAAGAGGGTAATAGTGGAAAAAGGAATATATTCAAATATAAACTACACAGTAGCATTCTGTGAAAATTCTTTCTGTTCTGTGCATTCAACTAACAGAGTTGAACCTTACTTTTGATTGAGCCGTTCTGAAACACTCTTTCTGTAGAAACTGCAATTGGACATGCTAAGCGCTAAGACGCCTACATTGGGAAAAAGAATATCTTCAAATAAAAACTACACAGATGCATTCTGTGAAACTTATTTCTGATCTGTAAATTCAGTTAACAGAGATAAAACATATTTTTGATTGAGCAGTTATGAAACACTCTTTTTGTAGAAAATGCAAGCGGAGATTCGGAGCGCTAAGAGGGTAATAGTGGAAAAAGGAATGTCTTCAAATATAAACTACACAGAATCATTCGGTGAAACTTCTTTCTGATCTGTGCATTCAGCTAACAGAGTTAAACCATACTTTTGATTGAGCAGACCTGAACACTCTTTCTGTTGAAAATGCAACTGGACATTTGGAGCGCTAAGAGCGTAGTAGTGGAAAAAGGAATATATTCAAATATAAACTACACAGAAGCATTCTGTGAAACTCCTTTCTGATCTGAGCATTCAGCTAACAGAGTTAAACCATACTTTTGATTGAGCAGTTTTGAAACACTCTGTCTGTAGAAAATGCAACTGGACATTCGTAGCGCTAAGTGGGTAATAGTGGAAAAAAGAATATGTTCAAATATAAACTACACAGAAGCATTGTGTGAAACTTCTTTCTCTTCTGTGCATTCAACTAATAGATTTGAACCTTACTTTTGATTGAGCCATTCTGAAACACTCTTTCTGAAGAAACTGCAATTGGACATTCTGAGCGCTAAGAGGCCTATATTGGGAAAAAGAATGTCTACAAATAAAAACTACACAGAAGAATTGTGTGAAACTTCTTTCTGTTCTGTTTGTTCAACTAAAGGTGTTGAACCTTAGTTTTGATTGAGCCGTTCTGAAACACTCTTTCTGTAGAAAATGCAAGTGGAGATTCGGAGCGCTAAGAGGGTAATAGTGGAAAAAGGAATGTCTCCAAATATAAACTACACAGAATCATTCTGTGAAACATCTTTCTGATCTGTGCATTCAGCTAACAGAGTTAAACCATACTTTTGATTGAGCAGATCTGAACACTCTTTCTGTAGAAAATGCAACTGGACATTTGGAGCGCTAAGAGAGTAGTAGTGGAAAAAGGAATATATTCAAATATAAACTACACAGAAGCATTCTGTGAAATTTCTTTCTGATCTGAGCATTCAGCTAACAGAGTTAAACCATACTTTTGATTGAGCAGTTTTGAAACACTCTGTCTGTAGAAAATGCAACTGGACATTCGTAGCGCTAAGTGGGTAATAGTGGAAAAAAGAATATGTTCAAATATAAACTACACAGAAGCATTCTATGAAACTTCTTTCTGTTCTGTGCATTAAACTAACAGAGTTGAACCTTACTTTTGATTGAGCCTTTCTGAAACACTCTTTCTGTAGAAACTGCAATTGGACATTCTGAGCGCTAAGAGGCCTCTATTGGGAAAAATAATATCTTCAAATAAAAACTACACAGAAGCATTGTGTGAAACTTATTTCTGATATGTTCATTAAGCTAACAGAGTTAAACCATACTTTTGATTGCGCAGTTCTGAACACTCTTTCTGTAGAAAATGCAAGTGGACACTCGGAGCGCTAAGAGGGTAATAGTGGAAAAAGGAATATATTCAAATATAAACTACACAGTAGCATTCTGTGAAAATTCTTTCTGTTCTGTGCATTCAAATAACAGAGTTGAACCTTACTTTTGATTGAGCCGTTCTGAAACACTCTTTCTGTAGAAACTGCAATTGGACATGCTAAGCGCTAAGAGGCCTACATTGGGAAAAAGAATATCTTCAAATAAAAACTACACAGATGCATTCTGTGAAACTTATTTCTGATCTGTAAATTCAGTTAACAGAGATAAAACATATTTTTGATTGAGCAGTTATGAAACACTCTTTTTGTAGAAAATGCAAGTGGAGTTTCGGAGCGCTAAGAGGGTAATAGTGGAAAAAGGAATGTCTTCAAATATAAACTACACAGAATCATTCGGTGAAACTTCTTTCTGATCTGTGCATTCAGCTAACAGAGTTAAACCATACTTTTGATTGAGCACATCTGAACACTCTTTCTGTTGAAAATGCAACTGGACATTTGGAGCGCTAAGAGCGTAGTAGTGGAAAAAGGAATATATTCAAATATAAACTACACAGAAGCATTCTGTGAAACTTCTTTCTGATCTGAGCATACAGCTAACAGAGTTAAACCATACTTTTGATTGAGCAGTTTTGAAACACTCTGTCTGTAGAAAATGCAACTGGACATTCGTAGCGCTAAGTGGGTAATAGTGGAAAAAAGAATATGTTCAAATATAAACTACACAGAAGCATTGTATGAAACTTCTTTCTGTTCTGTGCATTCAACTAACAGAGTTGAACCTTACTTTTGATTGAGCCGTTCTGAAACACTCTTTCTGTAGAAACTGCAATTGGACATTCTGGGCGCTAAGAGGCCTATATTGGGAAAAAGAATGTCTACAAATAAAAACAACACAGAAGAATTGTGTGAAACTACTTTCTGTTCTGTTTGTTCAACTAAAAGAGTTGAACCTTAGTTTAGATTGAGCCGTTCTGAAACACTCTTTCTGTAGAAAATGCAAGTGGAGATTCGGAGCGCTAAGAGGGTAATAGTGGAAAAAGGAATGTCTCCTAATATAAACTACACAGAATCATTCTGTGAAACTTCTTTCTGATCTGTGCATTCAGCTAACAGAGTTAAACCATACTTTTGATTGAGCAGATCTGAACACTCTTTCTGTAGAAAATGCAACTGGACATTTGGAGCGCTAAGAGAGTAGTAGTGGAAAAAGAAATATATTCAAATATAAACTACACAGAAGCATTCTGTGAAACTTCTTTCTGATCTGAGCATTCAGCTAACAGATTTAAACCATACTTTTGATTGAGCAGATTTGAAACACTCTGTCTGTAGAAAATGCAACTGGACATTCGTAGCGCTAAGTGGGTAATAGTGGAAAAAAGAATATGTTCAAATATAAACTACACAGAAGCATTTTATGAAACTTCTTTCTGTTCTGTGCATTCAACTAACAGAGTTGAACCTTACTTTTGATTGAGCCTTTCTGAAACACTCTTTCTGTAGAATCTGCAATTGGACATTCTGAGCGCTAAGAGGCCTATATTGGGAAAAATAATATCTTCAAATAAAAACTACACAGAAGCATTGTGTGAAACTTATTTCTGATATGTTCATTAAGCTAACAGAGTTAAAACATACTTTTGATTGCGCAGTTCTGAACACTCTTTCTGTAGAAAATGCAAGTGGACATTCGGAGCGCTAAGAGGGTAATAGTGGAAAAAGGGATATATTCAAATATAAACTACACAGTAGCATTCTGTGAAAATTCTTTCTTTTCTGTGCATTCAACTAACAGAGTTGAACCTTACTTTTGATTGAGCCGTTCTGAAACACTCTTTCTGTAGAATCTGCAATTGGACATGCTAAGCGCTAAGAGGCCTACATTGGGAAAAAGAATATCTTCAAATAAAAACTCCACAGATGCATTCTGTGCAACTTATTTCTGATCTGTAAATTCAGTTAACAGAGATAAAACATATTTTTCATTGAGCAGTTATGAAACATTCTTTTTGTAGAAAATGCAAGTGGAGATTCGGAGCGCTAAGAGGGTAATAGCGGAAAAAGGAATGTCTTCAAATATAAACTACACAGAATCATTCGGTGAAAGTTTTTCTGATCTGTGCATTCAGCTAACAGAGTTAAACCATACTTTTGATTGAGCAGATCTGAACACTCTTTCTGTTGAAAATGCAACTGGACATTTGGAGCGCTAAGAGCGTATTAGTGGAAAAAGGAATATATTCAAATATAAACTACACAGAAGCATTCTGTGAAACTTTTTTCTGATCTGAGCATTCAGCTAACAGAGTTAAACCATACTTTTGATTGAGCAGTTTTGAAACACTCTGTCTGTAGAAAATGCCACTGGACATTCGTAGCGCTAAGTGGGTAATAGTGGAAAAAAGAATATGTTCAAATATAAACTACACAGAAGCATTGTATGAAACTTCTTTCTGTTCTGTGCATTCAACTAACAGAGTTGAACCTTACTTTTGATTGAGCCGTTCTGAAACACTCTTTCTGTAGAAACTGCAATTGGACATTCTGAGCGCTAAGAGGCCTATATTGGGAAAAAGAATATCTACAAATAAAAACTACACAGAAGAATTGTGTGAAACTTCTTTCTGTTCTGTTTGTTCCACTAAAAGAGTTGAACCTTAGTTTTGATTGAGTCGTTCTGAAACACTCTTTCTGAAGAAAATGCAAGTGGAGTTTCGGAGAGCTAAGAGGGTAATAGTGGAAAAAGGAATGTCTCCAAATATAAACTACACAGAATCATTCTGTGAAACTTCTTTCTGATCTGTGCATTCAGCTAACAGAGTTAAAACATACTTTTGATTGGGCAGATCTGAACACTCTTTCTGTAGAAAATGCAACTGGACATTTGGAGCGCTAAGAGGGTAGTAGTGGAAAAAGGAATATATTCAAATATAAACTACACAGAAGCATTCTGTGAAACTTCTTTCTGATCTGAGCATTCAGCTAACAGAGTTAAACCATACTTTTGATTGAGCAGTTTTGAAACACTCTGTCTGTAGAAAATGCAACTGGACATTCGTAGCGCTAAGTGGGTAGTAGTGGAAAAAAGAATATGTTCAAATATAAACTACACAGAAGCATTGTATGAAACTTCTTTCTGTTCCGTGCATTCAACTAACAGAGTTGAACGTTACTTTTGATTGAGCCTTTCTGAAACACTCTTTCTGTAGAAACTGCAATTGGACATTCTGAGCGCTAAGAGGCCTCTATTGGGAAAAATAATATCTTCAAATAAAAACTACACAGAAGCATTGTGTGAAACTTATTTCTGATATGTTCATTAAGCTAACAGAGTTAAACCATACTTTTGATTGCGCAGTTCTGAACACTCTTTCTGTAGAAAATGCAAGTGGACATTCGGAGCGCTAAGAGGGTAATAGTGGAAAAAGGAATATATTCAAATATAAACTACACAGTAGCATTCTGTGAAAATTCTTTCTGTTCTGTGCATTCAACTAACAGAGTTGAACCTTACTTTTGATTGAGCCATTCTGAAACACTGTTTCTGTAGAAACTGCAATTGGACATGCTAAGCGCTAAGAGGCCTACATTGGGAAAAAGAATATCTTCAAATAAAAACTACACAGATGCATTCTGTGAAACTTATTTCTGATCTGTAAATTCAGTTAACAGAGATAAAACATATTTTTGATTGAGCAGTTATGAAACACTCTTTTTGTAGAAAATGCAAGTGGAGATTCGGAGCGCTAAGTGGGTAATAGTGGAAAAAGGAATGTCTTCAAATATAAACTACACAGAATCATTCGGTGAAACTTCTTTCTGATCTGTGCATTCAGCTAACAGAGTTAAACCATACTTTTGATTGAGCAGATCTGAACACTCTTTCTGTTGAAAATGCAACTGGACATTTGGAGCGCTAAGAGAGTATTAGTGGAAAAAGGAATATATTCAAATATAAACTACACAGAAGCATTCTGTGAAACTTCTTTCTGATCTGAGCATTCAGCTAACAGAGTTAAACCATACTTTTGATTGAGCAGTTTTGAAACACTCTGTCTGTAGGAAATGCAACTGGACATTCGTAGCGCTAAGTGGGTAATAGTGGAAAAAAGAATATGTTCAAATATAAACTACACAGAAGCATTGTATGAAACTTCTTTCTGTTCTGTGCATTCAACTAACAGAGTTGAACCTTACTTTTGATTGAGCCTTTCTGAAACACTCTTTCTGTAGAATCTGCAATTGGACATTCTGAGCGCTAAGAGGCCTATATTGGGAAAAATAATATCTTCAAATAAAAACTACACAGAAGCATTGTGTGAAACTTATTTCTGATATGTTCATTAAGCTAACAGAGTTAAAACATACTTTTGATTGCGCAGTTCTGAACACTCTTTCTGTAGAAAATGCAAGTGGACATTCGGAGCGCTAAGAGGGTAATAGTGGAAAAAGGGATATATTCAAATATAAACTACACAGTAGCATTCTGTGAAAATTCTTTCTTTTCTGTGCATTCAACTAACAGAGTTGAACCTTACTTTTGATTGAGCCGTTCTGAAACACTCTTTCTGTAGAATCTGCAATTGGACATGCTAAGCGCTAAGAGGCCTACATTGGGAAAAAGAATATCTTCAAATAAAAACTCCACAGATGCATTCTGTGCAACTTATTTCTGATCTGTAAATTCAGTTAACAGAGATAAAACATATTTTTCATTGAGCAGTTATGAAACATTCTTTTTGTAGAAAATGCAAGTGGAGATTCGGAGCGCTAAGAGGGTAATAGCGGAAAAAGGAATGTCTTCAAATATAAACTACACAGAATCATTCGGTGAAAGTTTTTCTGATCTGTGCATTCAGCTAACAGAGTTAAACCATACTTTTGATTGAGCAGATCTGAACACTCTTTCTGTTGAAAATGCAACTGGACATTTGGAGCGCTAAGAGCGTATTAGTGGAAAAAGGAATATATTCAAATATAAACTACACAGAAGCATTCTGTGAAACTTTTTTCTGATCTGAGCATTCAGCTAACAGAGTTAAACCATACTTTTGATTGAGCAGTTTTGAAACACTCTGTCTGTAGAAAATGCCACTGGACATTCGTAGCGCTAAGTGGGTAATAGTGGAAAAAAGAATATGTTCAAATATAAACTACACAGAAGCATTGTATGAAACTTCTTTCTGTTCTGTGCATTCAACTAACAGAGTTGAACCTTACTTTTGATTGAGCCGTTCTGAAACACTCTTTCTGTAGAAACTGCAATTGGACATTCTGAGCGCTAAGAGGCCTATATTGGGAAAAAGAATGTCTACAAATAAAAACTACACAGAAGAATTGTGTGAAACTTCTTTCTGTTCTGTTTGTTCCACTAAAAGAGTTGAACCTTAGTTTTGATTGAGTCGTTCTGAAACACTCTTTCTGAAGAAAATGCAAGTGGAGTTTCGGAGAGCTAAGAGGTTAATAGTGGAAAAAAGAATGTCTCCAAATATAAACTACACAGAATCATTCTGTGAAACTTCTTTCTGATCTGTGCATTCAGCTAACAGAGTTAAAACATACTTTTGATTGGGCAGATCTGAACACTCTTTCTGTAGAAAATGCAACTGGACATTTGGAGCGCTAAGAGGGTAGTAGTGGAAAAAGGAATATATTCAAATATAAACTACACAGAAGCATTCTGTGAAACTTCTTTCTGATCTGAGCATTCAGCTAACAGAGTTAAACCATACTTTTGATTGAGCAGTTTTGAAACACTCTGTCTGTAGAAAATGCAACTGGACATTCGTAGCGCTAAGTGGGTAGTAGTGGAAAAAAGAATATGTTCAAATATAAACTACACAGAAGCATTGTATGAAACTTCTTTCTGTTCTGTGCATTCAACTAACAGAGTTGAACGTTACTTTTGATTGAGCCTTTCTGAAACACTCTTTCTGTAGAAACTGCAATTGGACATTCTGAGCGCTAAGAGGCCTCTATTGGGAAAAATAATATCTTCAAATAAAAACTACACAGAAGCATTGTGTGAAACTTATTTCTGATATGTTCATTAAGCTAACAGAGTTAAACCATACTTTTGATTGCGCAGTTCTGAACACTCTTTCTGTAGAAAATGCAAGTGGACATTCGGAGCGCTAAGAGGGTAATAGTGGAAAAAGGAATATATTCAAATATAAACTACACAGTAGCATTCTGTGAAAATTCTTTCTGTTCTGTGCATTCAACTAACAGAGTTGAACCTTACTTTTGATTGAGCCATTCTGAAACACTGTTTCTGTAGAAACTGCAATTGGACATGCTAAGCGCTAAGAGGCCTACATTGGGAAAAAGAATATCTTCAAATAAAAACTACACAGATGCATTCTGTGAAACTTATTTCTGATCTGTAAATTCAGTTAACAGAGATAAAACATATTTTTGATTGAGCAGTTATGAAACACTCTTTTTGTAGAAAATGCAAGTGGAGATTCGGAGCGCTAAGTGGGTAATAGTGGAAAAAGGAATGTCTTCAAATATAAACTACACAGAATCATTCGGTGAAACTTCTTTCTGATCTGTGCATTCAGCTAACAGAGTTAAACCATACTTTTGATTGAGCAGATCTGAACACTCTTTCTGTTGAAAATGCAACTGGACATTTGGAGCGCTAAGAGAGTATTAGTGGAAAAAGGAATATATTCAAATATAAACTACACAGAAGCATTCTGTGAAACTTCTTTCTGATCTGAGCATTCAGCTAACAGAGTTAAACCATACTTTTGATTGAGCAGTTTTGAAACACTCTGTCTGTAGGAAATGCAACTGGACATTCGTAGCGCTAAGTGGGTAATAGTGGAAAAAAGAATATGTTCAAATATAAACTACACAGAAGCATTGTATGAAACTTCTTTCTGTTCTGTGCATTCAACTAACAGAGTTGAACCTTACTTTTGATTGAGCCTTTCTGAAACACTCTTTCTGTAGAATCTGCAATTGGACATTCTGAGCGCTAAGAGGCCTATATTGGGAAAAATAATATCTTCAAATAAAAACTACACAGAAGCATTGTGTGAAACTTATTTCTGATATGTTCATTAAGCTAACAGAGTTAAAACATACTTTTGATTGCGCAGTTCTGAACACTCTTTCTGTAGAAAATGCAAGTGGACATTCGGAGCGCTAAGAGGGTAATAGTGGAAAAAGGGATATATTCAAATATAAACTACACAGTAGCATTCTGTGAAAATTCTTTCTTTTCTGTGCATTCAACTAACAGAGTTGAACCTTACTTTTGATTGAGCCGTTCTGAAACACTCTTTCTGTAGAATCTGCAATTGGACATGCTAAGCGCTAAGAGGCCTACATTGGGAAAAAGAATATCTTCAAATAAAAACTCCACAGATGCATTCTGTGCAACTTATTTCTGATCTGTAAATTCAGTTAACAGAGATAAAACATATTTTTCATTGAGCAGTTATGAAACATTCTTTTTGTAGAAAATGCAAGTGGAGATTCGGAGCGCTAAGAGGGTAATAGCGGAAAAAGGAATGTCTTCAAATATAAACTACACAGAATCATTCGGTGAAAGTTTTTCTGATCTGTGCATTCAGCTAACAGAGTTAAACCATACTTTTGATTGAGCAGATCTGAACACTCTTTCTGTTGAAAATGCAACTGGACATTTGGAGCGCTAAGAGCGTATTAGTGGAAAAAGGAATATATTCAAATATAAACTACACAGAAGCATTCTGTGAAACTTTTTTCTGATCTGAGCATTCAGCTAACAGAGTTAAACCATACTTTTGATTGAGCAGTTTTGAAACACTCTGTCTGTAGAAAATGCCACTGGACATTCGTAGCGCTAAGTGGGTAATAGTGGAAAAAAGAATATGTTCAAATATAAACTACACAGAAGCATTGTATGAAACTTCTTTCTGTTCTGTGCATTCAACTAACAGAGTTGAACCTTACTTTTGATTGAGCCGTTCTGAAACACTCTTTCTGTAGAAACTGCAATTGGACATTCTGAGCGCTAAGAGGCCTATATTGGGAAAAAGAATGTCTACAAATAAAAACTACACAGAAGAATTGTGTGAAACTTCTTTCTGTTCTGTTTGTTCCACTAAAAGAGTTGAACCTTAGTTTTGATTGAGACGTTCTGAAACACTCTTTCTGAAGAAAATGCAAGTGGAGTTTCGGAGAGCTAAGAGGTTAATAGTGGAAAAAGGAATGTCTCCAAATATAAACTACACAGAATCATTCTGTGAAACTTCTTTCTGATCTGTGCATTCAGCTAACAGAGTTAAAACATACTTTTGATTGGGCAGATCTGAACACTCTTTCTGTAGAAAATGCAACTGGACATTTGGAGCGCTAAGAGGGTAGTAGTGGAAAAAGGAATATATTCAAATATAAACTACACAGAAGCATTCTGTGAAACTTCTTTCTGATCTGAGCATTCAGCTAACAGAGTTAAACCATACTTTTGATTGAGCAGTTTTGAAACACTCTGTCTGTAGAAAATGCAACTGGACATTCGTAGCGCTAAGTGGGTAGTAGTGGAAAAAAGAATATGTTCAAATATAAACTACACAGAAGCATTGTATGAAACTTCTTTCTGTTCTGTGCATTCAACTAACAGAGTTGAACGTTACTTTTGATTGAGCCTTTCTGAAACACTCTTTCTGTAGAAACTGCAATTGGACATTCTGAGCGCTAAGAGGCCTCTATTGGGAAAAATAATATCTTCAAATAAAAACTACACAGAAGCATTGTGTGAAACTTATTTCTGATATGTTCATTAAGCTAACAGAGTTAAACCATACTTTTGATTGCGCAGTTCTGAACACTCTTTCTGTAGAAAATGCAAGTGGACATTCGGAGCGCTAAGAGGGTAATAGTGGAAAAAGGAATATATTCAAATATAAACTACACAGTAGCATTCTGTGAAAATTCTTTCTGTTCTGTGCATTCAACTAACAGAGTTGAACCTTACTTTTGATTGAGCCATTCTGAAACACTGTTTCTGTAGAAACTGCAATTGGACATGCTAAGCGCTAAGAGGCCTACATTGGGAAAAAGAATATCTTCAAATAAAAACTACACAGATGCATTCTGTGAAACTTATTTCTGATCTGTAAATTCAGTTAACAGAGATAAAACATATTTTTGATTGAGCAGTTATGAAACACTCTTTTTGTAGAAAATGCAAGTGGAGATTCGGAGCGCTAAGTGGGTAATAGTGGAAAAAGGAATGTCTTCAAATATAAACTACACAGAATCATTCGGTGAAACTTCTTTCTGATCTGTGCATTCAGCTAACAGAGTTAAACCATACTTTTGATTGAGCAGATCTGAACACTCTTTCTGTTGAAAATGCAACTGGACATTTGGAGCGCTAAGAGAGTATTAGTGGAAAAAGGAATATATTCAAATATAAACTACACAGAAGCATTCTGTGAAACTTCTTTCTGATCTGAGCATTCAGCTAACAGAGTTAAACCATACTTTTGATTGAGCAGTTTTGAAACACTCTGTCTGTAGGAAATGCAACTGGACATTCGTAGCGCTAAGTGGGTAATAGTGGAAAAAAGAATATGTTCAAATATAAACTACACAGAAGCATTGTATGAAACTTCTTTCTGTTCTGTGCATTCAACTAACAGAGTTGAACCTTACTTTTGATTGAGCCGTTCTGAAACACTCTTTCTGTAGAAACTGCAATTGGACATTCTGAGCGCTAAGAGGCCTATATTGGGAAAAAGAATGTCTACAAATAAAAACTACACAGAAGAATTGTGTGAAACTTCTTTCTGTTCTGTTTGTTCCACTAAAAGAGTTGAACCTTAGTTTTGATTGAGTCGTTCTGAAACACTCTTTCTGAAGGAAATGCAAGTTTAGTTTCGGAGCGCTAAGAAGGTAATAGTGGAAAAAGGAATGTCTCCAAATATAAACTACACAGAATCATTCTGTGAAACTTCTTTCTGATCTGTGCATTCAGCAAACAGAGTTAAAGCATACTTTTGATTGAGCAGATCTGAACACTCTTTCTGTAGAAAATGCAACTGGACATTTGGAGCGCTAAGAGGGTAGTAGTGGAAAAAGGAGTATATTCAAATATAAACTACACAGAAGCATTCTGTGAAACTTCTTTCTGATCTGAGCATTCAGCTAACAGAGTTAAACCATACCTTTGATTGAGCAGTTTTGAAACACTCTGTCTGTAGAAAATGCAAATGGACATTCGTAGCGCTAAGTGGGTAATAGTGGAAAAAAGAATATGTTCAAATATAAACTACACAGAAGCATTGTATGAAACATCTTTCTGTTCTGTGCATTCAACTAACAGAGTTGAACCTTACTTTTGATTGAGCCTTTCTGAAACACTCTTTCTGTAGAAACTGCAATTGGACATTCTGAGCGCTAAGAGGCCTCTATTGGGAAAAATAATATCTTCAAATAAAAACTACACAGAAGCATTGTGTGAAACTTATTTCTGATATGTTCATTAAGCTAACAGAGTTAAACCATACTTTTGATTGCGCAGTTCTGAACACTCTTTCTGTAGAAAATGCAAGTGGACATTCGGAGCGCTAAGAGGGTAATAGTGGAAAAAGTGATATATTCTAATATAAACTACGCAGTAGCATTCTGTGAAAATACTTTCTGTTCTGTGCATTCAACTAACAGAGTTGAACCTTACTTTTGATTGAGCCGTTCTGAAACACTCTTTCTGTAGAATCTGCAATTGGACATGCTAAGCGCTAAGAGGCCTACTTTGGGAAAAAGAATATCTTCAAATAAAAACTACACAGATGCATTCTGTGCAACTTATTTCTGATCTGTAAATTCAGTTAACAGAGATAAAACATATTTTTCATTGAGCAGTTATGAAATATTCTTTTTGTAGAAAATGCAAGTGGAGATTCGGAGCGCTAAGCGGGTAATAGCGGAAAAAGGAATGTCTTCAAATATAAACTACACAGAATCATTCGGTGAAAGTTCTTTCTGATCTGTGCATTCAGCTAACAGAGTTAAACCATACTTTTGATTGAGCAGATCTGAACACTCTTTCTGTTGAAAATGCAACTGGACATTTGGAGCGCTAAGAGCGTATTAGTGGAAAAAGGAATATATTCAAATATAAACTACACAGAAGCATTCTGTGAAACTTTTTTCTGATCTGAGCATTCAGCTAACAGAGTTAAACCATACTTTTGATTGAGCAGTTTTGAAACACTCTGTCTGTAGAAAATGCCACTGGACATTCGTAGCGCTAAGTGGGTAATAGTGGAAAAAAGAATATGTTCAAATATAAACTACACAGAAGCATTGTATGAAACTTCTTTCTGTTCTGTGCATTCAACTAACAGAGTTGAACCTTACTTTTGATTGAGCCGTTCTGAAACACTCTTTCTGTAGAAACTGCAATTGGACATTCTGAGCGCTAAGAGGCCTATATTGGGAAAATTAATGTCTACAAATAAAAACTACACAGAAGAATTGTGTGAAACTTCTTTCTGTTCTGTTTTTTCCACTAAAAGATTTGAACTTTAGTTTTGATTGAGTCGTTCTGAAACACTCTTTCTGAAGAAAATGCAAGTGGAGTTTCGGAGCGCTAAGAGGGTAATAGTGGAAAATGGAATGTCTCCAAATATAAACTACACAGAATCCTTCTGTGAAACTTCTTTCTGATCTGTGCATTCAGCTAACAGAGTTAAAACATACTTTTGATTGAGCAGATCTGAACACTCTTTCTGTAGAAAATGCAACTGGACATTTGGAGCGCTAAGAGGGTAGTAGTGGAAAAAGGAATATATTCAAACATAAACTAAACAGAAACATTCTGTGAAACTTCTTTCTGATCTGAGCATTCAGCTAACAGAGTTAAACCATACTTTTGATTGAGCAGTTTTGAAACACTCTGTCTGTAGAAAATGCAACTGGACATTCGTAGCGCTACGTGGGTAATAGTGGAAAAAAGAATATGTTCAAATATAAACTACACAGAAGCATTGTATGAAACTTCTTTCTGTTCTGTGCATTCAACTAACACAGTTGAACGTTACTTTTGATTGAGCCTTTCTGAAACACTCTTTCTGTAGAAACTGCAATTGGACATTCTGAGCGCTAAGAGGCCTCTATTGGGAAAAATAATAACTTCAAATAAAAACTACACAGAAGCATTGTGTGAAACTTATTTCTGATATGTTCATTAAGCTAACAGAGTTAAACCATACTTTTGATTGCGCAGTTCTGAACACTCTTTCTGTAGAAAATGCAAGTGGACATTCGGAGCGCTAAGAGGGTAATAGTGGAAAAAGGAATATATTCAAATATAAACTACACAGTAGCATTCTGTGAAAATTCTTTCTGTTCTGTGCATTCAGCTAACAGAGTTGAACCTTACTTTTGATTGAGCCATTCTGAAACACTGTTTCTGTAGAAACTGCAATTGGACATGCTAAGCGCTAAGAGGCCTACATTGGGAAAAAGAATATCTTCAAATAAAAACTACACAGATGCATTCTGTGAAACTTATTTCTGATCTGTAAATTCAGTTAACAGAGATAAAACATATTTTTGATTGAGCAGTTATGAAACATTCTTTTTGTAGAAAATGCAAGTGGAGATTCGGAGCGCTAAGTGGGTAATAGTCGAAAAAGGAATGTCTTCAAATATAAACTACACAGAATCATTCGGTGAAACTTCTTTCTGATCTCTGCATTCAGCTAACAGAGTTAAACCATACTTTTGATTGAGCAGATCTGAACACTCTTTCTGTTGATAATGCAACTGGACATTTGGAGCGCTAAGAGCGTAGTAGTGGAAAAAGGAATATATTCAAATATAAACTACACTGAATCATTCTGTGAAACTTCTTTCTGATCTGAGCATACAGCTAACAGAGTTAAACCATACTTTTGATTGAGCAGTTTTGAAACACTCTGTCTGTAGGAAATGCAACTGGACATTCGTAGCGCTAAATGGGTAATAGTGGAAAAAAGAATATGTTCAAATATAAACTACACAGAAGCATTGTATGAAACTTCTTTCTGTTCTGTGCATTCAACTAACAGAGTTGAACCTTACTTTTGATTGAGCCGTTCTGAATCACTCTTTCTGTAGAAATTGCAATTGGACCTTCTGAGCGTTAAGAGGCCTATATTGGGAAAAAGAATGTCTACAAATAAAAACTACACAGAAGAATTGTGTGAAACTTCTTTCTGTTCTGTTTGTTCAACTAAAAGAGTTGAACCTTAGTTTTGATTGAGCCGTTCTGAAACACTCTTTCTGTAGAAAATGCAAGTGGAGATTCGGAGCGCTAAGAGGGTAATAGTGGAAAAAGGAATGTCTCCAAATATAAACTACACAGAATCATTCTGTGAAACTTCTTTCTGATCTGTGCATTCAGCTAACAGAGTTAAACCATACTTTTGATTGAGCAGATCTGAACACTCTTTCTGTAGAAAATGCAACTGGACATTTGGAGCGCTAAGAGAGTAGTAGTGGAAAAAGGAATATATTCAAATATAAACTACACAGAAGCATTCTGTGAAACTTCTTTCTGATCTGAGCATTCAGCTAACAGAGTTAAACCATACTTTTGATAGAGCAGTTTTGAAACACTCTGTCTGTAGAAAATGGAACTGGACATTCGTAGCGCTAAGTGGGTAATAGTGGAAAAAAGAATATGTTCAAATATAAACTACACAGAATCATTGTATGAAACTTCTTTCTGTTCTGTGCATTCAACTAACAGAGTTGAACGTTACTTTTGATTGAGCCTTTCTGAAACACTCTTTCTGTAGAATCTGCAATTGGACATTCTGAGCGCTAAGAGGCCTATATTGGGAAAAATAATATCTTCAAATAAAAACTACACAGAAGCATTGTGTGAAACTTATTTCTGATATGTTCATTAAGCTAACAGAGTTAAACCATACTTTTGATTGCGCAGTTCTGAACACTCTTTCTGTAGAAAATGCAAGTGGACATTCGGAGCGCTAAGAGGGTAATAGTGGAAAAAGGAATATATTCAAATATAAACTACACAGTAGCATTCTGTGAAAATTCTTTCTGTTCTGTGCATTCAACTAACAGAGTTGTACCTTACTTTTGATTGAGCCGTTCTGAAACACTCTTTCTGTAGAAACTGCAATTGGACATTCTGAGCGCTAAGAGGCCTATATTGGGAAAAAGAATGTCTACAAATAAAAACTACACAGAAGAATTGTGTGAAACTCCTTTCTGTTCTGTTTGTTCAACTAAAAGAGTTGAACCTTAGTTTTGATTGAGCCGTTCTGAAAGACTCTTTCTGTAGAAAATGCAAGTGGAGATTCGGAGCGCTAAGAGGGTAATAGTGGAAAAAGGAATGTCTCCAAATATAAACTACACAGAATCATTCTGTGAAACTTCTTTCTGATCTGTGCATTCAGCTAACAGAGTTGAACCTTACTTTTGATTGAGCCGTTCTGAAACACTCTTTCTGTAGAAACTGCAATTGGACATGCTAAGCGCTAAGAGTCCTACATTGGGAAAAAGAATATCTTCAAATAAAAACTACACAGATGCATTCTGTGAAACTTATTTCTGATCTGTAATTTCAGTTAACAGAGATAAAACATATTTTTGATTGAGCAGTTATGAAACACTCTATTTGTAGAAAATGCAAGTGGAGATTCGGAGCGCTAAGAGGGTAATAGTGGAAAAAGGAATGTCTTCAAATATAAACTACACAGAATCATTCGGTGAAACTTCTTTCTGATCTGTGCATTCAGCTAACAGAGTTAAAACATACTTTTGATTGAGCAGATCTGAACACTCTTTCTGTAGAAAATGCAACTGGACATTTGGAGCGCTAAGAGCGTAGTAGTGGAAAAAGGAATATATTCAAATATAAACTACACAGAAGCATTCTGTGAAACTACTTTCTGATCTGAGCATTCAGCTAACAGAGTTAAACCATACTTTTGATTGAGCAGTTTTGAAACACTCTGTCTGTAGAAAATGCAACTGGACATTCGTAGCGCTAAGTGGTAATAGTGGAAAAAAGAATATGTTCAAATATAAACTACACAGAAGCATTGTATGAAACTTCTTTCTGTTCTGTGCATTCAACTAACAGAGTTGAACCTTACTTTTGATTGAGCCGTTCTGAAACACTCTTTCTGTAGAAACTGCAATTGGACATTCTGAGCGCTAAGAGGCCTATATTGGGAAAAAGAATGTCTACAAAGAAAAACTACACAGAAGAATTGTGTGAAACTTCTTTCTGTTCTGTTTGTACAACTAAAAGAGTTGAACATTAGTTTTGATTGAGCCGTTCTGAAACACTCTTTCTGTAGAAAATGCAAGTGGAGATTCGGAGCGCTAAGAGGGTAATAGTGGAAAAAGGAATGTCTCCAAATACAAACTACACAGAATCATTCTGTGAAACTTTTTCTGATCTGTGCATTCAGCTAACAGAGTTAAACCATACTTTTGATTGAGCAGATCTGAACACTCTTTCTGTAGTAAATGCAACTGGACATTTGGAGCGCTAAGAGAGTAGTAGTGGAAAAAGGAATATATTCAAATATAAACTACACAGAAGCATTCTGTGAAACTTCTTTCTTATCTGAGCATTCAGCTAACAGAGTTAAACCATACTTTTGATTGAGCAGTTTTGAAACACTCTGTCTGTAGAAAATGCAACTGGACATTCGTAGCGCTAAGTGGGTAATAGTGGAAAAAAGAATATGTTCAAATATAAACTACACAGAAGCATTTTATGAAACTTCTTTCTGTTCTGTGCATTCAACTAACAGAGTTGAACCTTACTTTTGATTGAGCCTTTCTGAAACACTCTTTCTGTAGAAACTGCAATTGGACATTCTGAGCGCTAAGAGGCCTCTATTGGGAAAAATAATATCTTCAAATAAAAACTACACAGAAGCATTGTGTGAAACTTATTTCTGATATGTTCATTAAGCTAACAGAGTTAAACCATACTTTTGATTGCGCAGTTCTGAACACTCTTTCTGTAGAAATTGCAAGTGCACGTTCGGAGCGCTAAGAGGGTAATAGTGGAAAAAGGAATATATTCAAATATAAACTACACAGTAGCATTCTGTGAAAATTCTTTCTGTTCTGTGCATTCAACTAACAGAGATGAACCTTACTTTTGATTGAGCCGTTCTGAAACACTCTTTCTGTAGAAACTGCAATTGGACATGCTAAGCGCTAAGAGGCCTACATTGGGAAAAAGAATATCTTCAAATAAAAACTACACAGATGCATTCTGTGAAACATATTTCTGATCTGTAATTTCAGTTAACAGAGATAAAACATATTTTTGATTGAGCAGTTATGAAACACTCTTTTTGTAGAAAATGCAAGTGGAGATTCGGAGCGCTAAGAGGGTAATAGTGGAAAAAGGAATGTCTTCAAATATAAACTACACAGAATCATTCGGTGAAACTTCTTTCTGATCTGTGCATTCAGCTAACAGAGTTAAAACATACTTTTGATTGAGCAGATCTGAACACTTTTTCTGTAGAAAATGCAACTGGACATTTGGAGCGCTAAGAGAGTAGTAGTGGAAAAAGGAATATATTCAAATATAAACTACACAGAAGCATTCTGTGAAACTTCTTTCTGATCTGAGCATTCAGCTAACAGAGTTAAACCATACTTTTGATTGAGCAGTTTTGAAACACTCTGTCTGTAGAAAATGCAACTGGACATTCGTAGCGCTAAGTGAGTAATAGTGGAAAAAAGAATATGTTCAAATATAAACTACACAGAAGCATTGTATGAAACTTCTTTCTGTTCTGTGCATTCAACTAACAGAGTTGAACCTTACTTTTGATTGAGCCTTTCTGAAACACTCTTTCTGTAGAAACTGCAATTGGACATTCTGAGCGCAAAGAGGCCTCTATTGGGAAAAATAATATCTTCAAATAAAAACTACACAGAAGCATTGTGTGAAACTTATTTCTGATATGTTCATTAAGCTAACAGAATTAAACCATACTTTTGATTGCGCAGTTCTGAACACTCTTTCTGTAGAAAATGCAAGTGGACATTCGGAGCGCTAAGAGGGTAATAGTGGAAAAAGGAATATATTCAAATATAAACTACACAGTAGCATTCTGTGAAAATTCTTTCTGTTCTGTGCATTCAACTAACAGAGTTGTACCTTACTTTTGATTGAGCCGTTCTGAAACACTCTTTCTGTAGAAACTGCAATTGGACATTCTGAGCGCTAAGAGGCCTATATTGTGAAAAAGAATGTCTACAAATAAAAACTACACAGAAGAATTGTGTGAAACTCCTTTCTGTTCTGTTTGTTCAACTAAAAGAGTTGAACCTTAGTTTTGATTGAGCCGTTCTGAAAGACTCTTTCTGTAGAAAATGCAAGTGGACTTTCGGAGCGCTAAGAGGGTAATAGTGGAAAAAGGAATGTCTCCAAATATAAACTACACAGAATCATTCTGTGAAACTTCTTTCTGATCTGTGCATTCAGCTAACAGAGTTAAACCATACTTTTGATTGAGCAGATCTGAACACTCTTTCTGTAGAAAATGCAACTGGACATTTGGAGCGCTAAGAGAGTAGTAGTGGAAAAAGGAATACATTCAAATATAAACTACACAGAAGCATTCTGTGAAACTTCTTTCTGATCTGAGCATTCAGCTAACAGAGTTAAACCATACTTTTGATTGAGCAGTTTTGAAACACTCTGTCTGTAGAAAATGCAACTGGACATTCGTAGCGCTAAGTGGGTAATAGTGGAAAAAGAATATGTTCAAATATAAACTACACAGAAGCATTGTATGAAACTTCTTTCTGTTCTGTGCATTCAACTAACAGAGTTGAACCTTACTTTTGATTGAGCCTTTCTGAAACACTCTTTCTGTAGAAACTGCAATTGGACATTCTGAGCGCTAAGAGGCCCCTATTGGGAAAAATAATATCTTCAAATAAAAACTACACAGAAGCATTGTGTGAAACTTATTTCTGATATGTTCATTAAGCTAACAGAGTTAAACCATACTTTTGATTGCGCAGTCCTGAACAATCTTTCTGTAGAAATTGCAAGTGGACATTCGGAGCGCTAAGAGGGTAATAGTGGAAAAAGGAATATATTCAAATATAAACTACACAGTAGCATTCTGTGAAAATTCTTTCTGTTCTGTGCATTCAACTAACAGAGTTGAACCTTACTTTTGATTGAGCCGTTCTGAAACACTCTTTCTGTAGAAACTGCAATTGGACATGCTAAGCGCTAAGAGTCCTACATTGGGAAAAAGAATATCTTCAAATAAAAACTACACAGATGCATTCTGTGAAACTTATTTCTGATCTGTAATTTCAGTTAACAGAGATAAAACATATTTTTGATTGAGCAGTTATGAAACACTCTATTTGTAGAAAATGCAAGTGGAGATTCGGAGCGCTAAGAGGGTAATAGTGGAAAAAGGAATGTCTCCAAATATAAACTACACAGAATCATTCTGTGTAACTTCTTTCTGATCTGTGCATTCAGCTAACAGAGTTAAAACATACTTTTGATTGAGCAGATCTGAACACTCTTTCTGTAGAAAATGCAACTGGACATTTGGAGCGCTAAGAGCGTAGTAGTGGAAAAAGGAATATATTCAAATATAAACTACACAGAAGCATTCTGTGAAACTTCTTTCTGATCTGAGCATTCAGCTAACAGAGTTAAACCATACTTTTGATTGAGCAGTTTTGAAACACTCTGTCTGTAGAAAATGCAACTGGACATTCGTAGCGCTAAGTGGTAATAGTGGAAAAAAGAATATGTTCAAATATAAACTACACAGAAGCATTGTATGAAACTTCTTTCTGTTCTGTGCATTCAACTAACAGAGTTGAACCTTACTTTTGCTTGAGCCGTTCTGAAACTCTCTTTCTGTAGAAACTGCAATTGGACATTCTGAGCGCTAAGAGGCCTATATTGGGAAAAAGAATGTCTACAAATAAAAACTACACAGAAGAATTGTGTGAAACTTCTTTCTGTTCTCTTTGTTCAACTAAAAGAGTTGAACCTTAGTTTTGATTGAGCCGTTCTGAAACACTCTTTCTGTAGAAAATGCAAGTGGAGATTCGGAGCGCTAAGAGGGTAATAGTGGAAAAAGGAATGTCTCCAAATATAAACTACACAGAATCATTCTGTGAAACTTTTTCTGATCTGTGCATTCAGCTAACAGAGTTAAACCATACTTTTGATTGAGCAGATCTGAACACTCTTTCTGTAGAAAATGCAACTGGACATTTGGAGCGCTAAGAGAGTAGTAGTGGAAAAAGGAATATATTCAAATATAAACTACACAGAAGCATTCTGTGAAACTTCTTTCTGATCTGAGCATTCAGCTAACAGAGTTAAACCATACTTTTGATTGAGCAGTTTTGAAACACTCTGTCTGTAGAAAATGCAACTGGACATTCGTAGCGCTAAGTGGGTAATAGTGGAAAAAAGAATATGTTCAAATATAAACTACACAGAAGCATTTTATGAAACTTCTTTCTGTTCTGTGGATTCAACTAACAGAGTTGAACCTTACTTTTGATTGAGCCTTTCTGAAACACTCTTTCTGTAGAATCTGCAATTGGACATTCTGAGCGCTAAGAGGCCTTATTGGGAAAAATAATATCTTCAAATAAAAACTACACAGAAGCATTGTGTGAAACTTATTTCTGATATGTTCATTAAGCTAACAGAGTTAAACCATACTTTTGATTGCGCAGTTCTGAACACTCTTTCTGTAGAAAATGCAAGTGGACATTCGGAGCGCTAAGAGGGTAATAGTGGAAAAAGGAATATATTCAAATATAAACTACACAGTAGCATTCTGTGAAAATTCTTTCTGTTCTGCGCATTCAACTAACAGAGTTGAACCTTACTTTTGATTGAGCCGTTCTGAAACACTCTTTCTGTAGAAACTGCATTTGGACATGCTAAGCGCTAAGAGGCCTACATTGGGAAAAAGAATATCTTCAAATAAAAACTACACAGATGCATTCTGTGAAACTTATTTCTGATCTGTAAATTCAGTTAACAGAGATAAAACATATTTTTGATTGAGCAGTTATGAAACACTCTTTTTGTAGAAAATGCAAGTGGAGATTCGGAGCGCTAAGAGGGTAATAGTGGAAAAAGGAATGTCTTCAAATATAAACTACACAGAATCATTCAGTGAAACTTCTTTCTGATCTGTGCATTCAGCTAACAGAGTTAAACCATACTTTTGATTGAGCAGATCTGAACACTCTTTCTGTTGAAAATGCAACTGGACATTTGGAGCGCTAAGAGCGTATTAGTGGAAAAAGGAATATATTCATATATAAACTACACAAAAGCATTCTGTGAAAATTCTTTCTGATCTGAGCATTCAGCTAACAGAGTTAAACCATACTTTTGATTGAGCAGTTTTGAAACACTCTGTCTGTAGAAAATGCAACTGGACATTCGTAGTGCTAAGTGGGTAATAGTGGAAAAAAGAATATGTTCAAATATAAACTACACAGAAGCATTGTATGAAACTTCTTTCTGTTCTGTGCATTCAACTAACAGAGTTGAACCTTACTTTTGATTGAGCCGTTCTGAAACACTCTTTCTGTAGAAACTGCAATTGGACATTCTGAGCGCTAAGAGGCCTATATTGGGAAAAAGAATGTCTACAAATAAAAACTACACAGAAGAATTGTGTGAAAATTCTTTCTGTTCTGTTTGTTCAACTAAAAGAGTTGAACCTTAGTTTTGATTGAGCCGTTCTGAAACACTCTTTCTGTAGAAAATGCAAGTGGAGATTCGGAGCGCTAAGAGAGTAGTAGTGGAAAAAGGAATATATTCAAATATAAACTACACAGAAGCATTCTGTGAAACTTCTTTCTGATCTGAGCATTCAGCTAACAGAGTTAAACCATACTTTTGATTGAGCAGTTTTGAAACACTCTGTCTGTAGAAAATGCAACTGGACATTCGTAGCGCTAAGTGGGTAATAGTGGAAAAAAGAATATGTTCAAATATAAACTACACAGAAGCATTTTATGAAACTTCTTTCTGTTCTGTGCATTCAACTAACAGAGTTGAACCTTACTTTTGATTGAGCCTTTCTGAAACACTCTTTCTGTAGAATCTGCAATTGGACATTCTGAGCGCTAAGAGGCCTTATTGGGAAAAATAATATCTTCAAATAAAAACTACACAGAAGCATTGTGTGAAACTTATTTCTGATATGTTCATTAAGCTAACAGAGTTAAACCATACTTTTGATTGCGCAGTTCTGAACACTCTTTCTGTAGAAAATGCAAGTGGACATTCGGAGCGCTAAGAGGGTAATAGTGGAAAAAGGAATATATTCAAATATAAACTACACAGTAGCATTCTGTGAAAATTCTTTCTGTTCTGCGCATTCAAGTAACAGAGTTGAACCTTACTTTTGATTGAGCCGTTCTGAAACACTCTTTCTGTAGAAACTGCAATTGGACATGCTAAGCGCTAAGAGGCCTACATTGGGAAAAAGAATATCTTCAAATAAAAACTACACAGATGCATTCTGTGAAACTTATTTCTGATCTGTAAATTCAGTTAACAGAGATAAAAAATATTTTTGATTGAGCAGTTATGAAACACTCTTTTTGTAGAAAATGCAAGTGGAGATTCGGAGCGCTAAGAGGGTAATAGTGGAAAAAGGAATGTCTTCAAATATAAACTACACAGAATCATTCAGTGAAACTTCTTTCTGATCTGTGCATTCAGCTAACAGAGTTAAACCATACTTTTGATTGAGCAGATCTGAACACTCTTTCTGTTGAAAATGCAACTGGACATTTGGAGCGCTAAGAGCGTATTAGTGGAAAAAGGAATATATTCATATATAAACTACACAGAAGCATTCTGTGAAACTTCTTTCTGATCTGAGCATTCAGCTAACTGAGTTAAACCATAATTTTGATTGAGCACTTTTGAAACACTCTGTCTGTAGAAAATGCAACTGGACATTCGTAGTGCTAAGTGGGTAATAGTGGAAAAAAGAATATGTTCAAATATAAACTACACAGAAGCATTGTATGAAACTTCTTTCTGTTCTGTGAATTCAACTAACAGAGTGGAACCTTACTTTTGATTGAGCCGTTCTGAAACACTCTTTCTGTAGAAACTGCAATTGGACATTCTGAGCGCTAAGAGGCCTATATTGGGAAAAAGAATGTCTACAAATAAAAACTACACAGAAGAATTGTGTGAAATTTCTTTCTGTTCTGTTTGTTCAACTAAAAGAGTTGAACCTTAGTTTTGATTGAGCCGTTCTGAAACACTCTTTCTGTAGAAAATGCAAGTGGAGATTCAGAGCGCTAAGAGGGTAATAGTGGAAAAAGGAATGTCTCCAAATATAAACTACACAGAATCATTCTGTGAAACTTTTTCTGATCTGTGCATTCAGCTAACAGAGTTAAACCATACTTTTGATTGAGCAGATCTGAACACTCTTTCTGTAGAAAATGCAACTGGACATTTGGATCGCTAAGAGAGTAGTAGTGGAAAAAGGAATATATTCAAATATAAACTACACAGAAGCATTCTGTGAAACTTCTTTCTGATCTGAGCATTCAGCTAACAGAGTTAAACCATACTTTTGATTGAGCAGTTTTGAAACACTCTGTCTGTAGAAAATGCAACTGGACATTCGTAGCGCTAAGTGGGTAATAGTGGAAAAAAGAATATGTTCAAATATAAACTACACAGAAACATTTTATGAAACATCTTTCTGTTCTGTGCATTCAACTAACAGAGTTGAACCTTACTTTTGATTGAGCCTTTCTGAAACACTCTTTCTGTAGAATCTGCAATTGGACATTCTGAGCGCTAAGAGGCCTTATTGGGAAAAATAATATCTTCAAATAAAAACTACACAGAAGCATTGTGTGAAACTTATTTCTGATATGTTCATTAAGCTAACAGAGTTAAACCATACTTTTGATTGCGCAGTTCTGAACACTCTTTCTGTAGAAAATGCAAGTGGACATTCGGAGCGCTAAGAGGGTAATAGTGGAAAAAGGAATATATTCAAATATAAACTACACAGTAGCAGTCTGTGAAAATTCTTTCTGTTCTGCGCATTCAACTAACAGAGTTGAACCTTACTTTTGATTGAGCCGTTCTGAAACACTCTTTCTGTAGAAACTGCAATTGGACATGCTAAGCGCTAAGAGGCCTACATTGGGAAAAAGAATATCTTCAAATAAAAACTACACAGATGCATTCTGTGAAACTTATTTCTGATCTGTAAATTCAGTTATCAGAGATAAAAAATATTTTTGATTGAGCAGTTATGAAACACTCTTTTTGTAGAAAATGCAAGTGGAGA
Organism: Symphalangus syndactylus; assembly: GCF_028878055.3. Taxonomy (NCBI): domain Eukaryota; kingdom Metazoa; phylum Chordata; class Mammalia; order Primates; family Hylobatidae; genus Symphalangus; species Symphalangus syndactylus. The sequence continues at coordinate 11,871,139 of NC_072447.2, read as the reverse complement.
TTCGGAGCGCTAAGAGGGTAATAGTGGAAAAATGAATGTCTTCAAATATAAACTACACAGAATCATTCAGTGAAACTTCTTTCTGATCTGTGCATTCAGCTAACAGAGTTAAACCATACTTTTGATTGAGCAGATCTGAACACTCTTTCTGTTGAAAATGCAACTGGACATTTGGAGCGCTAAGAGCGTATTAGTGGAAAAAGGAATATATTCATATATAAACTACACAGAAGCATTCTGTGAAACTTCTTTCTGATCTGAGCATTCAGCTAACAGAGTTAAACCATACTTTTGATTGAGCAGTTTTGAAACACTCTGTCTGTAGAAAATGCAACTGGACATTCGTAGTGCTAAGTGGGTAATAGTGGAAAAAAGAATATGTTCAAATATAAACTACACAGAAGCATTGTATGAAACTTCTCTCTGTTCTGTGAATTCAACTAACAGAGTTGAACCTTACTTTTGATTGAGCCGTTCTGAAACACTCTTTCTGTAGAAACTGCAATTGGACATTCTGAGCGCTAAGAGGCCTATATTGGGAAAAAGAATGTCTACAAATAAAAACTACACAGAAGAATTGTGTGAAATTTCTTTCTGTTCTCTTTGTTCAACCAGAAGAGTTGAACCTTAGTTTTGATTGAGCCGTTCTGAAACACTCTTTCTGTAGAAAATGCAAGTGGAGATTCGGAGCGCTAAGAGGGTAATAGTGGAAAAAGGAATGTCTCCAAATATAAACTACACAGAATCATTCTGTGAAACTTTTTCTGATCTGTGCATTCAGCTAACAGAGTTAAACCATACTTTTGATTGAGCAGATCTGAACACTCTTTCTGTAGAAAATGCAACTGGACATTTGGAGCGCTAAGAGAGTAGTAGTGGAAAAAGGAATATATTCAAATATAAACTACACAGAAGCATTCTGTGAAACTTCTTTCTGATCTGAGCATTCAGCTAACAGAGTTAAACCATACTTTTGATTGAGCAGTTTTGAAACACTCTGTCTGTAGAAAATGCAACTGGACATTCGTAGCGCTAAGTGGGTAATAGTGGAAAAAAGTATATGTTCAAATATAAACTACACAGAAACATTTTATGAAACTTCTTTCTGTTCTGTGCATTCAACTAACAGAGTTGAACCTTACTTTTGATTGAGCCTTTCTGAAACACTCTTTCTGTAGAATCTGCAATTGGACATTCTGAGCGCTAAGAGGCCTTATTGGGAAAAATAATATCTTCAAATAAAAACTACACAGAAGCATTGTGTGAAACTTATTTCTGATATGTTCATTAAGCTAACAGAGTTAAACCATACTTTTGATTGCGCAGTTCTGAACACTCTTTCTGTAGAAAATGCAAGTGGACATTCGGAGCGCTAAGAGGGTAATAGTGGAAAAAGGAATATATTCAAATATAAACTACACAGTAGCAGTCTGTGAAAATTCCTTCTGTTCTGCGCATTCAACTAACAGAGTTGAACCTTACTTTTGATTGAGCCGTTCTGAAACACTCTTTCTGTAGAAACTGCAATTGGACATGCTAAGCGCTAAGAGGCCTACATTTTGAAAAAGAATATCTTCAAATAAAAACTACACAGATGCATTCTGTGAAACATATTTCTGATCTGTAAATTCAGTTAACAGAGATAAAACATATTTTTGATTGAGCAGTTACGAAACACTCTTTTTGTAGAAAATGCAAGTGGAGATTCGGAGCGCTAAGAGGGTAATAGTGGAAAAAGGAATGCCTTCAAATATAAACTACACAGAATCATTCAGTGAAACTTCTTTCTGATCTGTGCATTCAGCTAACAGAGTTAAACCATACTTTTGATTGAGCAGATCTGAACACTCTTTCTGTTGAAAATGCAACTGGACATTTGGAGCGCTAAGAGCGTATTAGTGGAAAAAGGAATATATTCATATATAAACTACACAGAAGCATTCTGTGAAACATCTTTCTGATCTGAGCATTCAGCTAACAGAGTTAAACCATACTTTTGATTGAGCAGTTTTGAAACACTCTGTCTGTAGAAAATGCAACTGGACATTCGTTGTGCTAAGTGGGTAATAGTGGAAAAAAGAATATGTTCAAATATAAACTACACAGAAGCATTGTATGAAACTTCTTTCTGTTCTGTGCATTCAACTAACAGAGTTGAACCTTACTTTTGATTGAGCCGTTCTGAAACACTCTTTCTGTAGAAACTGCAATTGGACATTCTGAGCGCTAAGAGGCCTATATTGGGAAAAAGAATGTCTACAAATAAAAACTACACAGAAGAATTGTGTGAAAATTCTTTCTGTTCGGTTTGTTCAACTAAAAGAGTTGAACCTTAGTTTTGATTGAGCCGTTCTGAAACACTCTTTCTGTAGAAAATGCAAGTGGAGATTCGGAGCGCTAAGAGGGTAATACTGGAAAAAGGAATGTCTCCAAATATAAACTACACAGAATCATTCTGTGAAACTTTTTCTGATCTGTGCATTCAGCTAACAGAGTTAAACCATACTTTTGATTGAGCAGATCTGAACACTCTTTCTGTAGAAAATGCAACTGGACCTTTGGAGCGCTAAGAGAGTAGTAGTGGAAAAAGGAATATATTCAAATATAAACTACACAGAAGCATTCTGTGAAACTTCTTTCTGATCTGAGCATTCAGCTAACAGAGTTAAACCATACTTTTGATTGAGCAGTTTTGAAACACTCTGTCTGTAGAAAATGCAACTGGACATTCGTAGCGCTAAGTGGGTAATAGTGGAAAAAAGAATATGTTCAAATATAAACTACACAGAAGCATTTTATGAAACTTCTTTCTGTTCTGTGCATTCAACTAACAGAGTTGAACCTTACTTTTGATTGAGCCTTTCTGAAACACTCTTTCTGTAGAATCTGCAATTGGAAATTCTGAGCGCTAAGAGGCCTTATTGGGAAAAATAATATCTTCAAATAAAAACTACACAGAAGCATTGTGTGAAACTTATTTCTGATATGTTCATTAAGCTAACAGAGTTAAACCATACTTTTGATTGCGCAGTTCTGAACACTCTTTCTGTAGAAAATGCAAGTGGACATTCGGAGCGCTAAGAGGGTAATAGTGGAAAAAGGAATATATTCAAATATAAACTACACAGTAGCATTCTGTGAAAATTCTTTCTGTTCTGCGCATTCAACTAACAGAGTTGAACCTTACTTTTGATTGAGCCGTTCTGAAACACTCTTTCTTTAGAAACTGCAATTGGACATGCTAAGCGCTAAGAGGCCTACATTGGGAAAAAGAATATCTTCAAATAAAAACTACACAGATGCATTCTGTGAAACTTATTTCTGATCTGTAAATTCAGTTAACAGAGATAAAACATATTTTTGATTGAGCAGTTATGAAACACTCTTTTTGTAGAAAATGCAAGTGGAGATTCGGAGCGCTAAGAGGGTAATAGTGGAAAAAGGAATGTCTTCAAATATAAACTACACAGAATCATTCAGTGAAACTTCTTTCTGATCTGTGCATTCAGCTAACAGAGTTAAACCATACTTTTGATTGAGCAGATCTGAACACTCTTTTTGTTGAAAATGCAACTGGACATTTGGAGCGCTAAGAGCGTATTAGTGGAAAAAGGAATATATTCATATATAAACTACACAGAAGCATTCTGTGAAACTTCTTTCTGATCTGAGCATTCAGCTAACAGAGTTAAACCATACTTTTGATTGAGCAGTTTTGAAACACTCTGTCTGTAGAAAACGCAACTGGATATTCGTAGCGCTAAGTGGGTAATAGTGGAAAAAAGAATATGTTCAAATATAAACTACACAGAAGCATTGTATGAAACTTCTTTCTGTTCTGTGCATTCAACTAACAGAGTTGAACCTTACTTTTGATTGAGCCGTTCTGAAACACTCTTTCTGTAGAAACTGCAATTGGACATTCTGAGCGCTAAGAGGCCTATATTGGGAAAAAGAATGTCTACAAATAAAAACTACACAGAAGAATTGGGTGAAACTTCTTTCTGTTCTGTTTGTTCAACTAAAAGAGTTGAACCTTAGTTTTGATTGAGCCGTTCTGAAACACTCTTTCTGTAGAAAATGCAAGTGGAGATTCGGAGCGCTAAGAGGGTAATAGTGGAAAAAGGAATGTCTCCAAATATAAACTACACAGAATCATTCTGTGAAACTTTTTCTGATCTGTGCATTCAGCTAACAGAGTTAAACCATACTTTTGATTGAGCAGATCTGAACACTCTTTCTGTAGAAAATGCAACTGGACATTTGGAGCGCTAAGAGAGTAGTAGTGGAAAAAGGAATATATTCAAATATAAACTACACAGAAGCATTCTGTGAAACTTCTTTCTGATCTGAGCATTCAGCTAACAGAGTTAAACCATACTTTTGATTGAGCAGTTTTGAAACACTCTGTCTGTAGAAAATGCAACTGGACATTCGTAGCGCTAAGTGGGTAATAGTGGAAAAAAGAATATGTTCAAATATAAACTACACAGAAGCATTTTATGAAACTTCTTTCTGTTCTGTGCATTCAACTAACAGAGTTGAACCTTACTTTTGATTGAGCCTTTCTGAAACACTCTTTCTGTAGAATCTGCAATTGGACATTCTGAGCGCTAAGAGGCCTTATTGGGAAAAATAATATCTTCAAATAAAACTACACAGAAGCATTGTGTGAAACTTATTTCTGATATGTTCATTAAGCTAACAGAGTTAAAACATACTTTTGATTGCGCAGTTCTGAACACTCTTTCTGTAGAAAATGCAAGTGGACATTCGGAGCGCTAAGAGGGTAATAGTGGAAAAAGGAATATATTCAAATATAAACTACACAGTATCATTCTGTGAAAATTCTTTCTGTTCTGCGCATTCACCTAACAGAGTTGAACCTTACTTTTGATTGAGCCGTTCTGAAACACTCTTTCTGTAGAAACTGCAATTGGACATGCTAAGCGCTAAGAGGCCTACATTGGGAAAAAGAATATCTTCAAATAAAAACTACACAGATGCATTCTGTGAAACTTATTTCTGATCTGTAAATTCAGTTAACAGATATAAAACATATTTTTGATTGAGCAGTTATGAAACACTCTTTTTGTAGGAAATGCAAGTGGAGATTCGGAGCGCTAAGAGGGTAACAGTGGAAAAAGGAATGTCTTCAAATATAAACTACACAGAATCATTCGGTGAAACTTCTTTCTGATCTGTGCATTCAGCTAACAGAGTTAAACCATACTTTTGATTGAGCAGATCTGAACACTCTTTCTGTAGAAAATTCAACTGGACATTTGGAGCGCTAAGAGCGTAGTAGTGGAAAAAGTAATATATTCAAATATAACTACACAGAAGCATTCTGTGAAACTTCTTTCTGATCTGAGCATTCAGCTAACAGAGTTAAACCATACTTTTGATTGAGCAGTTTTGAAACACTCTGTCTGTAGAAAATGCAACTGGACATTCGTAGCGCTAAGTGGGTAATAGTGGAAAAAAGAATATGTTCAAATATAAACTACACAGAAGCATTGTATGAAACTTCTTTCTGTTCTGTGCATTCAACTAACAGAGTTGAACCTTACTTTTGATTGAGCCGTTCTGAAACACTCTTTCTGTAGAAACTGCAATTGGACATTCTGAGCGCTAAGAGGCCTATATTGGGAAAAAGAATGTCTACAAATAAAAACTACACAGAAGAATTGGGTGAAACTTCTTTCTGTTCTGTTTGTTCAACTAAAAGAGTTGAACCTTAGTTTTCATTGAGCCGTTCTGTAACAGTCTTTCTGTAGAAAATGCAAGTGGAGATTCGGAGCGCTAAGAGGGTAATAGTGGAAAAAGGAATGTCTCCAAATATAAACTACACAGAATCATTCTGTGAAACTTCTTTCTGATCTGTGCATTCAGCTAACAGAGTTAAACCATACTTTTGATTGAGCAGTATTGAAACACTCTGTCTGTAGAAAACGCAACTGGATATTCGTAGCGCTAAGTGGGTAATAGTGGAAAAAAGAATATGTTCAAATATAAACTACACAGAAGCATTGTATGAAACTTCTTTCTGTTCTGTGCATTCAACTAACAGAGTTGAACCTTACTTTTGATTGAGCCTTTCTGAAACACTCTTTCTGTAGAAACTGCAATTGGACATTCTGAGCGCTAAGAGGCCTATATTGGGAAAAATAATATCTTCAAATAAAAACTACACAGAAGCATTGTGTGAAACTTATTTCTGATATGTTCATTAAGCTAACAGAGTTAAACCATACTTTTGATTGCGCAGTTCTGAACACTCTTTCTGTAGAAAATGCAAGTGGACATTCGGAGCGCTAAGAGGGTAATAGTGGAAAAAGGAATATATTCAAATATAAACTACACAGTAGCATTCTGTGAAAATTCTTTCTGTTCTGTGCATTCAACTAACAGAGTTGAACCTTACTTTTGATTGAGCCGTTCTGAAACACTCTTTCTGTAGTAACTGCAATTAGACATGCTAAGCGCTAAGAGGCCTACATTGGGAAAAAGAATATCTTCAAATAAAAACTACACAGATGCATTCTGTGAAACTTATTTCTGATCTGTAAATTCAGTTAACAGATATAAAACATATTTTTGATTGAGCAGTTATGAAACACTCTTTTTGTAGAAAATGCAAGTGGAGATTCGGAGCGCTAAGAGGGTAACAGTGGAAAAAGGAATGTCTTCAAATATAAACTACACAGAATCATTCGGTGAAACTTCTTTCTGATCTGTGCATTCAGCTAACAGAGTTAAACCATACTTTTGATTGAGCAGATCTGAACTCTCTTTCTGTAGAAAATTCAACTGGACATTTGGAGCGCTAAGAGCGTAGTAGTGGAAAAAGGAATATATTCAAATATAAACTACACAGAAGCATTCTGTGAAACTTCTTTCTGATCTGAGCATTCAGCTAACAGAGTTAAACCATACTTTTGATTGAGCAGTTTTGAAACACTCTGTCTGTAGAAAATGCAACTGGACATTCGTAGCGCTAAGTGGGTAATAGTGGAAAAAAGAATATGTTCAAATATAAACTACACAGAAGCATTGTATGAAACTTCTTTCTGTTCTGTGCATTCAACTAACAGAGTTGAACCTTACTTTTGATTGAGCCATTCTGAAACACTCTTTCTGTAGAAACTGCAATTGGACATTATGAGCGCTAAGAGGCCTATATTGGGAAAAAGAATGTCTACAAATAAAAACTACACAGAAGAATTGTGTGAAACTTCTTTCTGTTCTGTTTGTTCAACTAAATGAGTTGAACCTTAGTTTTGATTGAGCCGTTCTGAACCACTCTTTCTGTAGAAAATGCAAGTGGAGATTCGGAGCGCTAAGAGGGTAATAGTGGAAAAAGGAATGTCTCCAAATATAAACTACACAGAATCATTCTGTGAAACTTCATTCTGATCTGTGCATTCAGCTAACAGAGTTAAATCATACTTTTGATTGAGCAGATCTGAACACTCTTTCTGTAGAAAATGCAACTGGACATTTAGAGCGCTAAGAGAGTAGTAGTGGAAAAAGGAATATATTCAAATATAAACTACACAGAAGCATTCTGTGAAACTTCTTTCTGATCTGAGCATTCAGCTAACAGAGTTAAACCATACTTTTGATTGAGCAGTTTTGAAACACTCTGTCTGTAGAAAATGCAACTGGACATTCGTAGCGCTAAGTGGGTAATAGTGGAAAAAAGAATATGTTCAAATATAAACTACACAGAAGCATTGTATGAAACTTCTTTCTGTTCTGTGCATTCAACTAACAGAGTTGAACCTTACTTTTGATTGAGCCTTTCTGAAACACTCTTTCTGTAGAAACTGCAATTGGACATTCTGAGCGCTAAGAGGCCTATATTGGGAAAAATAATATCTTCAAATAAGAACTACACAGAAGCATTGTGTGAAACTTATTTCTGATATGTTCATTAAGCTAACAGAGTTAAACCATACTTTTGATTGCGCAGTTCTGAACACTCTTTCTGTAGAAAATGCAAGTGGACATTCGGAGCGCTAAGAGGGTAATAGTGGAAAAAGGAATATATTCAAATATAAACTACACAGTAGCATTCTGTGAAAATTCTTTCTGTTCTGTGCATTCAACTAACAGAGTTGAACCTTACATTTGATTGAGCCGTTCTGAAACACTCTTTCTGTAGAAACTGCAATTGGACATGCTAAGCGCTAAGAGGCCTACATTGGGAAAAAGAATATCTTCAAATAAAAACTACACAGATGCATTCTGTGAAACTTATTTCTGATCTGTAAATTTAGTTAACAGAGATAAAACATATTTTTGATTGAGCAGTTATGAAACACTCTTTTTGTAGAGAATGCAAGTGGAGATTCGGAGCGCTAAGAGGGTAATAGTGGAAAAAGGAATGTCTTCAAATATAAACTACACAGAATCATTCGGTGAAACTTCTTTCTGATCTGTGCATTCAGCTAACAGAGTTAAACCATACTTTTGATTGAGCAGATCTGAACACTCTTTCTGTTGAAAATGCAACGGGACATTTGGTGCGGTAAGAGCGTAGTAGTGGAAAAAGGAATATATTCAAATATAAACTACACAGAAGCATTCTGTGAAACTTCTTTCTGATCTGAGCATTCAGCTAACAGAGTTAAACCATACTTTTGATTGAGCAGTTTTGAAACACTCTGTCTGTAGAAAATGCAACTGGACATTCGTAGCGCTAAGTGGGTAATAGTGGAAAAAAGAATATGTTCAAATATAAACTACACAGAAGCATTGTATGAAACTTCTTTCTGTTCTGTGCACTCAACTAACAGAGTTGAACCTTACTTTTGATTGAGCCGTTCTGAAACACTCTTTCTGTAGAAATTGCAATTGGACATTCTGAGCGCTAAGAGGACTATATTGGGAAAAAGAATGTCTACAAATAAAAACTACACAGAAGAATTGTGTGAAACTTCTTTCTGTTCTGTTTGTTCAACTAAAAGTGTTGAACCTTAGTTTTGATTGAGCCGTTCTGAAACACTCTTTCTGTAGAAAATGCAAGTGGAGATTCGGAGCGCTAAGAGGGTAATAGTGGAAAAAGGAATGTCTCCAAATATAAACTACACAGAATCATTCTGTGAAACTTCTTTCTGATCTGTGCATTCAGCTAACAGAGTTCAACCATACTTTTGATTGAGCATATCTGAACACTCTTTCTGTAGAAAATGCAACTGGACATTTGGAGCGCTAAGAGAGTAGTAGTGGAAAAAGGAATATATTCAAATATAAACTACACAGAAGCATTCTGTGAAACTTCTTTCTGATCTGAGCATTCAGCTAACAGAGTTAAACCATACTTTTGATTGAGCAGTTTTGAAACACTCTGTCTGTAGAAAATTCAACTGGACATTCATAGCGCTAAGTGGGTAATAGTGGAAAAAAGAATATGTTCAAATATAAACTACACAGAAGCATTGTATGAAACTTCTTTCTGTTCTGTGCATTCAACTAACAGAGTTGAACCTTACTTTTGATTGAGCCTTTCTGAAACACTCTTTCTGTAGAAACTGCAATTGGACATTCTGAGCGCTAAGAGGCCTCTATTGGGAAAAATAATATCTTCAAATAAAAACTACACAGAAGCATTGTGTGAAACTTATTTCTGATATGTTCATTAAGCTAACAGAGTTAAACCATACTTTTGATTGCGCAGTTCTGAACACTCTTTCTGTAGAAATTGCAAGTGGACATTCGGAGCGCTAAGAGGGTAATAGTGGAAAAAGGAATATATTCAAATATAAACTACACAGTAGCATTCTGTGAAAATTCTTTCTGTTCTGTGCATTCAACTAACAGAGTTGAACCTTACTTTTGATTGAGCCGTTCTGAAACACTCTTTCTGTAGAAACTGCAATTGGACATGCTAAGCGCTAAGAGGCCTACATTGGGAAAAAGAATATCTTCAAATAAAAACTACACAGATGCATTCTGTGAAACTTATTTCTGATCTGTAAATTCAGTTAACAGAGATAAAACATATTTTTGATTGAGCAGTTATGAAACACTCTTTTTGTAGAAAATGCAAGTGGAGATTCGGAGCGCTAAGAGGGTAATAGTGGAAAAAGGAATGTCTTCAAATATAAACTACACAGAATCATTCGGTGAAACTTCTTTCTGATCTGTGCATTCAGCTAACAGAGTTAAACCATACTTTTGATTGAGCAGATCTGAACACTCTTTCTGTTGAAAATGCAACTGGACATTTGGAGCGCTAAGAGCGTAGTTGTGGAAAAAGGAATATATTCAAATATAAACTACACAGAAGCATTCTGTGAAACTTCTTTCTGATCTGAGCATACAGCTAACAGAGTTAAACCATACTTTTGATTGAGCAGTTTTGAAACACTCTGTCTGTAGAAAATGCAACTGGACATTCGTAGCGCTAAGTGAGTAATAGTGGAAAAAAGAATATGTTCAAATATAAACTACACAGAAGCATTGTATGAAACTTCTTTCTGTTCTGTGCATTCAACTAACAGAGTTGAACCTTACTTTTGATTGAGCCGTTCTGAAACACTCTTTCTGTAGAAACTGCAATTGGACATTCTGAGCGCTAAGAGGCCTACATTGGGAAAAAGAATGTCTACAAATAAAAACTACACAGAAGAATTGTGTGAAACTACTTTCTGTTCTGTTTGTTCAACTAAAAGAGTTGAACCTTAGTTTTGGTTGAGCCGTTCTGTAACAGTCTTTCTGTAGAAAATGCAAGTGGAGATTCGGAGCGCTAAGAGGGTAATAGTGGAAAAAGGAATGTCTCCAAATATAAACTACACAGAATCATTCTGTGAAACTTCTTTCTGATCTGTGCATTCAGCTAACAGAGTTAAACCATACTTTTTATTGAGCAGATCTGAACACTCTTTCTGTAGAAAATGCAACTGGACATTTGGAGCGCTAAGAGAGTAGTAGTGGAAAAAGGAATATATTGAAATATAAACTACACAGAAGCATTCTGTGAAACTTCTTTCTGATCTGAGCATTCAGCTAACAGAGTTAAACCATACTTTTGATTGAGCAGTTTTGAAACACTCTGTCTGTAGAAAATGCAACTGGATATTCGTAGCGCTAAGTGGGTAATAGTGGAAAAAGGTATATGTTCAAATATAAACTACACAGAAGCATTGTATGAAACTTCTTTCTGTTCTGTGCATTCAACTAACAGAGTTGAACCTTACTTTTGATTGAGCCTTTCTGAAACCCTCTTTCTGTAGAAACTGCAATTGGACATTCTGAGCGCTAAGAGGCCTCTATTGGGAAAAATAATATCTTCAAATAAAAACTACACAGAAGCATTGTGTGAAACTTATTTCTGATATGTTCATTAAGCTAACAGAGTTAAACCATACTTTTGATTGCGCAGTTCTGAACACTCTTTCTGTAGAAAATGCAAGTGGACATTCGGAGCGCTAAGAGGGTAATAGTGGAAAAAGGAATATATTCAAATATAAACTACACAGTAGCATTCTGTGAAAATTCTTTCTGTTCTGTGCATTCAACTAACAGAGTTGAACCTTACTTTTGATTGAGCCGTTCTGAAACACTCTTTCTGTAGTAACTGCAATTGGACATGCTAAGCGCTAAGAGGCCTACATTGGGAAAAAGAATATCTTCAAATAAAAACTACACAGATGCATTCTGTGAAACTTATTTCTGATCTGTAAATTCAGTTAACAGATATAAAACATATTTTTGATTGAGCAGTTATGAAACACTCTTTTTGTAGAAAATGCAAGTGGAGATTCGGAGCGCTAAGAGGGTAACAGTGGAAAAAGGAATGTCTTCATATATAAACTACACAGAATCATTCGTTGAAACTTCTTTCTGATCTGTGCATTCAGCTAAAAGGGTTAAACCATACTTTTGATTGAGCAGATCTGAACACTCTTTCTGTAGAAAATTCAACTGGACATTTGGAGCGCTAAGAGCGTAGTAGTGGAAAAAGGAATATATTCAAATATAAACTACACAGAAGCATTCTGTGAAACTTCTTTCTGATCTGAGCATTCAGCTAACAGAGTTAAACCATACTTTTGATTGAGCAGTTTTGAAACACTCTGTCTGTAGAAAATGCAACTGGACATTCGTAGCGCTAAGTGGGTAATAGTGGAAAAAAGAATATGTCCAAATATAAACTACACAGAATCATTGTATGAAACTTCTTTCTGTTCTGTGCATTCAACTAACAGAGTTGAACCTTACTTTTGATTGAGCCTTTCTGAAACACTCTTTCTGTAGAAACTGCAATTGGACATTCTGAGCCCTAAGAGGCATATGTTGGGAAAAATAATATCTTCAAATAAAAACTACACAGAAGCATTGTGTGAAACTTATTTCTGATATGTTCATTAAGCTAACAGAGTTAAACCATACTTTTGATTGCGCAGTTCTGAACACTCTTTCTGTAGAAAATGCAAGTGGACATTCAGAGCGCTAAGAGGGTAATAGTGGAAAAAGGAATATATTCAAATATAAACTACACAGTAGCATTCTGTGAAAATACTTTCTGTTCTGTGCATTCAACTAACAGAGTTGAACCTTACTTTTCATTGAGCCGTTCTGAAACACTCTTTCTGTAGAAACTGCAATTGGACATGCTAAGCGCTAAGAGGCCTACATTGGGAAAAAGAATATCTTCAAATAAAAACTACACAGATGCATTCTGTGAAACTTATTTCTGATCTGTAAATTCAGTTAACAGAGATAAAACATATTTTTGATTGAGCAGTTATGAAACACTCTTTTTGTAGAAAATGCAAGTGGAGATTCGGAGCGCTAAGAGGGTAATAGTGGAAAAAGGAATGTCTTCAAATATAAACTACACAGAATCATTCGGGAAACTTCTTTCCGATCTGTGCATTCAGCTAACAGAGTTAAACCATACTTTTGATTGAGCAGATCTGAACACTCTTTCTGTAGAAAATGCAACTGGACATTTGGAGCGCTAAGAGCGTAGTAGTGGAAAAAGGAATATATTCAAATATAAACTACACAGAAGCATTCTGTGAAACTTCTTTCTGATCTGAGCATTCAGCTAACAGAGTTAAACCATACTTTTGATTGAGCAATTTTGAAACACTCTGTCTGTAGAAAATGCAACTGGACATTCGTAGCGCTAAGTGGGTAATAGTGGAAAAGAGAATATGTTCAAATATAAACTACACAGAAGCATTGTATGAAACTTCTTCCTGTTCTGTGCATTCAACTAACAGAGTTGAACCTTACTTTTGATTGAGCCGTTCTGAAACACTCTTTCTGTAGAAACTGCAATTGGACATTCTGTGCGCTAAGAGGCCTATATTGGGAAAAAGAATGTCTACAAATAAAAACTACACAGAAGAATTGTGTGAAACTTCTTTCTGTTCTGTTTGTTCAACTAAAAGAGTTGAACCTTAGTTTTGATTGAGCCGTTCTGAAACACTCTTTCTGTAGAAAATGCAAGTGGAGATTCGGAGCGCTAAGAGGGTAATAGTGGAAAAAGGAATGTCTCCAAATATAAACTACACAGAATCATTCTGTGAAACTTCTTTCTGATCTGTGCATTCAGCTAACAGAGTTAAAACATACTTTTGATTGAGCAGATCTGAACACTCTTTCTGTAGAAAATGCAACTGGACATTTGGAGCGCTAAGAGAGTAGTAGTGGAAAAAGGAATATATTCAAATATAAACTACACAGAATCATTCTGTGAAACTTCTTTCTGATCTGAGCATTCAGCTAACAGAGTTAAACCATACTTTTGATTGAGCAGTTTTGAAACACTCTGTCTGTAGAAAATGCAACTGGACATTCGTAGCGCTAAGTGGGTAATAGTGGAAAAAAGAATATGTTCAAATATAAACTACACAGAAGCATTGTATGAAACTTCTTTCTGTTCTGTGCATTCAACTAACAGAGTTGAACCTTACTTTTGATTGAGCCTTTCTGAAACACTCTTTCTGTAGAATCTGCAATTGGACATTCTGAGCGCTAAGAGGCCTTATTGGGAAAAAAAATATCTTCAAATAAAAACTACACAGAAGCATTGTGTGAAACTTATTTCTGATATGTTCATTAAGCTAACAGAGTTAAACCATAGTTTTGATTGCCCAGTTCTGAACACTCTTTCTGTAGAATATGCAAGTGGACATTCGGAGCGCTAAGAGGGTAATAGTGGAAAAAGGAATATATTCAAATATAAACTACACAGTAGCATTCTGTGAAAATTCTTTCTGTTCTGTGCATTCAACTAACAGAGTTGAACCTTACTTTTGATTGAGCCGTTCTGAAACACTCTTTCTGTAGAAACTGCAATTGGACATGCTAAGCGCTAAGAGGCCTACATTGGGAAAAAGAATATCTTCAAATAAAAACTACACAGATGCATTCTGTGAAACTTATTTCTGATCTGTAAATTCAGTTAACAGAGATAAAACATATTTTTGATTGAGCAGTTATGAAACACTCTTTTTGTAGAAAATGCAAGTGGAGATTCGGAGCGCTAAGTGGGTAATAGTGGAAAAAGGAATGTCTTCAAATATAAACTACACAGAATCATTCGGTGAAACTTCTTTCTGATCTGTGCATTCAGCTAACAGAGTTAAACCATACTTTTGATTGAGCAGATCTGAACACTCTTTCTGTTGAAAATGCAACTGGACATTTGGAGCGCTAAGAGCGTAGTAGTGGAAAAAGGAATATATTCAAATATAAACTGCACAGAAGCATTCTGTGAAACTTCTTTCTGATCTGAGCATTCAGCTAACAGAGTTAAACCATACTTTTGATTGAGCAGTTTTGAAACACTCTGTCTGTAGAAAATGCAACTGGACATTCGTAGCGCTAAGTGGGTAATAGTGGAAAAAAGAATATGTTCAAATATAAACTACACAGAAGCATTGTATGAAACTCCTTTCTGTTCTGTGCATTCAACTAACAGAGTTGAACCTTACTTTTGATTGAGCCGTTCTGAAACACTCTTTCTGTAGAAACTGCAATTGGACATTCTGAGCGCTAAGAGGCCTATTTTGGGAAAAATAATATCTTCAAATAAAAACTACACAGAAGCATTGTGTGAAACTTATTTCTGATATGTTCATTAAGCTAACAGAGTTAAACCATAGTTTTGATTGCGCAGTTCTGAACACTCTTTCTGTAGAAAATGCAAGTGGACATTCGGAGCGCTAAGAGGGTAATAGTGGAAAAAGGAATATATTCAAATATAAACTACACAGTAGCATTCTGTGAAAATTCTTTCTGTTCTGTGCATTCAACTAACAGAGTTGAACCTTACTTTTGATTGAGCCGTTCTGAAACACTCTTTCTGTAGAAACTGCAATTGGACATGCTAAGCGCTAAGAGGCCTACATTGGGAAAAAGAATATCTTCAAATAAAAACTACACAGATGCATTCTGTGAAACTTATTTCTGATCTGTAAATTCAGTTAACAGAGATAAAACATATTTTTGATTGAGCAGTTATGAAACACTCTTTTTGTAGAAAATGCAAGTGGAGATTCGGAGCGCTAAGAGGGTAATAGTGGAAAAAGGAATGTCTTCAAATATAAACTACACAGAATCATTCGGTGAAACTTCTTTCCGATCTGTGCATTCAGCTAACAGAGTTAAACCATACTTTTGATTGAGCAGATCTGAACACTCTTTCTGTAGAAAATGCAACTGGACATTTGGAGCGCTAAGAGCGTAGTAGTGGAAAAAGGAATATATTCAAATATAAACTACACAGAAGCATTCTGTGAAACTTCTTTCTGATCTGAGCATTCAGCTAACAGAGTTAAACCATACTTTTGATTGAGCAGTTTTGAAACACTCTGTCTGTAGAAAATGCAACTGGACATTCGTAGCGCTAAGTGAGTAATAGTGGAAAAAAGAATATGTTCAAATATAAACTACACAGAAGCATTGTATGAAACTTCTTTCTGTTCTGTGCATTCAACTAACAGAGTTGAACCTTACTTTTGATTGAGCCGTTCTGAAACACTCTTTCTGTAGAAACTGCAATTGGACATTCTGAGCGCTAAGAGGCCTACATTGGGAAAAAGAATGTCTACAAATAAAAACTACACAGAAGAATTGTGTGAAACTACTTTCTGTTCTGTTTGTTCAACTAAAAGAGTTGAACCTTAGTTTTGATTGAGCCGTTCTGTAACAGTCTTTCTGTAGAAAATGCAAGTGGAGATTTGGAGCGCTAAGAGGGTAATAGTGGAAAAAGGAATGTCTCCAAATATAAACTACACAGAATCATTCTGTGAAACTTCTTTCTGATCTGTGCATTCAGCTAACAGAGTTAAACCATACTTTTGATTGAGCAGATCTGAACACTCTTTCTGTAGAAAATGCAACTGGACATTTGGAGCGCTAAGAGAGTAGTAGTGGAAAAAGGAATATATTCAAATATAAACTACACAGAAGCATTCTGTGAAACTTCTTTCTGATCTGAGCATTCAGCTAACAGAGTTAAACCATACTTTTGATTGAGCAGTTTTGAAACACTCTGTCTGTAGAAAATGCAACTTGACATTCGTAGCGCTAAGTGGGTAATAGTGGAAAAAAGAATATGTCCAAATATAAACTACACAGAATCATTGTATGAAACTTCTTTCTGTTCTGTGCATTCAACTAACAGAGTTGAACCTTACTTTTGATTGAGCCTTTCTGAAACACTCTTTCTGTAGAAACTGCAATTGGACATTCTGAGCCCTAAGAGGCATATGTTGGGAAAAATAATATCTTCAAATAAAAACTACACAGAAGCATTGTGTGAAACTTATTTCTGATATGTTCATTAAGCTAACAGAGTTAAACCATACTTTTGATTGCGCAGTTCTGAACACTCTTTCTGTAGAAAATGCAAGTGGACATTCGGAGCGCTAAGAGGGTAATAGTGGAAAAAGGAATATATTCAAATATAAACTACACAGTAGCATTCTGTGAAAATACTTTCTGTTCTGTGCATTCAACTAACAGAGTTGAACCTTACTTTTGATTGAGCCGTTCTGAAACACTCTTTCTGTAGAAACTGCAATTGGACATGCTAAGCGCTAAGAGGCCTACATTGGGAAAAAGAATATCTTCAAATAAAAACTACACAGATGCATTCTGTGAAACTTATTTCTGATCTGTAAATTCAGTTAACAGAGATAAAACATATTTTTGATTGAGCAGTTATGAAACACTCTTTTTGTAGAAAATGCAAGTGGAGATTCGGAGCGCTAAGAGGGTAATAGTGGAAAAAGGAATGTCTTCAAATATAAACTACACAGAATCATTCGGTGAAACTTCTTTCCGATCTGTGCATTCAGCTAACAGAGTTAAACCATACTTTTGATTGAGCAGATCTGAACACTCTTTCTGTAGAAAATGCAACTGGACATTCGTAGCGCTAAGAGCGTAGTAGTGGAAAAAGGAATATATTCAAATATAAACTACACAGAAGCATTCTGTGAAACTTCTTTCTGATCTGAGCATTCAGCTAACAGAGTTAAACCATACTTTTGATTGAGCAATTTTGAAACACTCTGTCTGTAGAAAATGCAACTGGACATTCGTATCGCTAAGTGGGTAATAGTGGAAAAGAGAATATGTTCAAATATAAACTACACAGAAGCATTGTATGAAACTTCTTCCTGTTCTGTGCATTCAACTAACAGAGTTGAACCTTACTTTTGATTGAGCCGTTCTGAAACACTCTTTCTGTAGAAACTGCAATTGGACATTCTGTGCGCTAAGAGGCCTATATTGGGAAAAAGAATGTCTACAAATAAAAACTACACAGAAGAATTGTGTGAAACTTCTTTCTGTTCTGTTTGTTCAACTAAAAGAGTTGAACCTTAGTTTTGATTGAGCCGTTCTGAAACACTCTTTCTGTAGAAAATGCAAGTGGAGATTCGGAGCGCTAAGAGGGTAATAGTGGAAAAAGGAATGTCTCCAAATATAAACTACACAGAATCATTCTGTGAAACTTCTTTCTGATCTGTGCATTCAGCTAACAGAGTTAAACCATACTTTTGATTGAGCAGATCTGAACACTCTTTCTGTAGAAAATGCAACTGGACATTTGGAGCGCTAAGAGAGTAGTAGTGGAAAAAGGAATATATTCAAATATAAACTACACAGAAGCATTCTGTGAAACTTCTTTCTGATCTGAGCATTCAGCTAACAGAGTTAAACCATACTTTTGATTGAGCAGTTTTGAAACACTCTGTCTGTAGAAAATGCAACTGGACATTCGTAGCGCTAAGTGGGTAATAGTGGAAAAAAGAATATGTTCAAATATAAACTACACAGAAGCATTGTATGAAACTTCTTTCTGTTCTGTGCATTCAACTAACAGAGTTGAACCTTACTTTTGATTGAGCCTTTCTGAAACACTCTTTCTGTAGAATCTGCAATTGGACATTCTGAGCGCTAAGAGGCCTTATTGGGAAAAAAAATATCTTCAAATAAAAACTACACAGAAGCATTGTGTGAAACTTATTTCTGATATGTTCATTAAGCTAACAGAGTTAAACCATAGTTTTGATTGCCCAGTTCTGAACACTCTTTCTGTAGAATATGCAAGTGGACATTCGGAGCGCTAAGAGGGTAATAGTGGAAAAAGGAATATATTCAAATATAAACTACACAGTAGCATTCTGTGAAAATTCTTTCTGTTCTGTGCATTCAACTAACAGAGTTGAACCTTACTTTTGATTGAGCCGTTCTGAAACACTCTTTCTGTAGAAACTGCAATTGGACATGCTAAGCGCTAAGAGGCCTACATTGGGAAAAAGAATATCTTCAAATAAAAACTACACAGATGCATTCTGTGAAACTTATTTCTGATCTGTAAATTCAGTTAACAGAGATAAAACATATTTTTGATTGAGCAGTTATGAAACACTCTTTTTGTAGAAAATGCAAGTGGAGATTCGGAGCGCTAAGAGGGTAATAGTGGAAAAAGGAATGTCTTCAAATATAAACTACACAGAATCATTCGGTGAAACTTCTTTCTGATCTGTGCATTCAGCTAACAGAGTTAAACCATACTTTTGATTGAGCAGATCTGAACACTCTTTCTGTTGAAAATGCAACTGGACATTTGGAGCGCTAAGAGCGTAGTAGTGGAAAAAGGAATATATTCAAATATAAACTGCACAGAAGCATTCTGTGAAACTTCTTTCTGATCTGAGCATTCAGCTAACAGAGTTAAACCATACTTTTGATTGAGCAGTTTTGAAACACTCTGTCTGTAGAAAATGCAACTGGACATTCGTAGCGCTAAGTGGGTAATAGTGGAAAAAAGAATATGTTCAAATATAAACTACACAGAAGCATTGTATGAAACTCCTTTCTGTTCTGTGCATTCAACTAACAGAGTTGAACCTTACTTTTGATTGAGCCGTTCTGAAACACTCTTTCTGTAGAAACTGCAATTGGACATTCTGAGCGCTAAGAGGCCTATTTTGGGAAAAATAATATCTTCAAATAAAAACTACACAGAAGCATTGTGTGAAACTTATTTCTGATATGTTCATTAAGCTAACAGAGTTAAACCATAGTTTTGATTGCGCAGTTCTGAACACTCTTTCTGTAGAAAATGCAAGTGGACATTCGGAGCGCTAAGAGGGTAATAGTGGAAAAAGGAATATATTCAAATATAAACTACACAGTAGCATTCTGTGAAAATTCTTTCTGTTCTGTGCATTCAACTAACAGAGTTGAACCTTACTTTTGATTGAGCCGTTCTGAAACACTCTTTCTGTAGAAACTGCAATTGGACATGCTAAGCGCTAAGAGGCCTACATTGGGAAAAAGAATATCTTCAAATAAAAACTACACAGATGCATTCTGTGAAACTTATTTCTGATCTGTAAATTCAGTTAACAGAGATAAAACATATTTTTGATTGAGCAGTTATGAAACACTCTTTTTGTAGAAAATGCAAGTGGAGATTCGGAGCGCTAAGAGGGTAATAGTGGAAAAAGGAATGTCTTCAAATATAAACTACACAGAATCATTCGGTGAAACTTCTTTCCGATCTGTGCATTCAGCTAACAGAGTTAAACCATACTTTTGATTGAGCAGATCTGAACACTCTTTCTGTAGAAAATGCAACTGGACATTTGGAGCGCTAAGAGCGTAGTAGTGGAAAAAGGAATATATTCAAATATAAACTACACAGAAGCATTCTGTGAAACTTCTTTCTGATCTGAGCATTCAGCTAACAGAGTTAAACCATACTTTTGATTGAGCAGTTTTGAAACACTCTGTCTGTAGAAAATGCAACTGGACATTCGTAGCGCTAAGTGAGTAATAGTGGAAAAAAGAATATGTTCAAATATAAACTACACAGAAGCATTGTATGAAACTTCTTTCTGTTCTGTGCATTCAACTAACAGAGTTGAACCTTACTTTTGATTGAGCCGTTCTGAAACACTCTTTCTGTAGAAACTGCAATTGGACATTCTGAGCGCTAAGAGGCCTACATTGGGAAAAAGAATGTCTACAAATAAAAACTACACAGAAGAATTGTGTGAAACTACTTTCTGTTCTGTTTGTTCAACTAAAAGAGTTGAACCTTAGTTTTGATTGAGCCGTTCTGTAACAGTCTTTCTGTAGAAAATGCAAGTGGAGATTTGGAGCGCTAAGAGGGTAATAGTGGAAAAAGGAATGTCTCCAAATATAAACTACACAGAATCATTCTGTGAAACTTCTTTCTGATCTGTGCATTCAGCTAACAGAGTTAAACCATACTTTTGATTGAGCAGATCTGAACACTCTTTCTGTAGAAAATGCAACTGGACATTTGGAGCGCTAAGAGAGTAGTAGTGGAAAAAGGAATATATTCAAATATAAACTACACAGAAGCATTCTGTGAAACTTCTTTCTGATCTGAGCATTCAGCTAACAGAGTTAAACCATACTTTTGATTGAGCAGTTTTGAAACACTCTGTCTGTAGAAAATGCAACTTGACATTCGTAGCGCTAAGTGGGTAATAGTGGAAAAAAGAATATGTCCAAATATAAACTACACAGAATCATTGTATGAAACTTCTTTCTGTTCTGTGCATTCAACTAACAGAGTTGAACCTTACTTTTGATTGAGCCTTTCTGAAACACTCTTTCTGTAGAAACTGCAATTGGACATTCTGAGCCCTAAGAGGCATATGTTGGGAAAAATAATATCTTCAAATAAAAACTACACAGAAGCATTGTGTGAAACTTATTTCTGATATGTTCATTAAGCTAACAGAGTTAAACCATACTTTTGATTGCGCAGTTCTGAACACTCTTTCTGTAGAAAATGCAAGTGGACATTCGGAGCGCTAAGAGGGTAATAGTGGAAAAAGGAATATATTCAAATATAAACTACACAGTAGCATTCTGTGAAAATACTTTCTGTTCTGTGCATTCAACTAACAGAGTTGAACCTTACTTTTGATTGAGCCGTTCTGAAACACTCTTTCTGTAGAAACTGCAATTGGACATGCTAAGCGCTAAGAGGCCTACATTGGGAAAAAGAATATCTTCAAATAAAAACTACACAGATGCATTCTGTGAAACTTATTTCTGATCTGTAAATTCAGTTAACAGAGATAAAACATATTTTTGATTGAGCAGTTATGAAACACTCTTTTTGTAGAAAATGCAAGTGGAGATTCGGAGCGCTAAGAGGGTAATAGTGGAAAAAGGAATGTCTTCAAATATAAACTACACAGAATCATTCGGTGAAACTTCTTTCCGATCTGTGCATTCAGCTAACAGAGTTAAACCATACTTTTGATTGAGCAGATCTGAACACTCTTTCTGTAGAAAATGCAACTGGACATTCGTAGCGCTAAGTGGGTAATAGTGGAAAAGAGAATATGTTCAAATATAAACTACACAGAAGCATTGTATGAAACTTCTTTCTGTTCTGTGCATTCAACTAACAGAGTTGAACCTTACTTTTGATTGAGCCGTTCTGAAACACTCTTTCTGTAGAAACTGCAATTGGACATTCTGAGCGCTAAGAGGCCTATATTGGGAAAAAAAATGTCTACAAATAAAAACTACACAGAAGAATTGTGTGAAACTTCTTTCTGTTCTGTTTGTTCAACTAAAAGAGTTGAACCTCAGTTTTGATTGAGCCGTTCTGAAACACTCTTTCTGTAGAAAATGCAAGTGGAGATTCGGAGCGCTAAGAGGGTAATAGTGGAAAAAGGAATGTCTCCAAATATAAACTACACAGAATCATTCTGTGAAACTTCTTTCTGATCTGTGCATTCAGCTAACAGAGTTAAACCATACTTTTGATTGAGCAGATCTGAACACTCTTTCTGTAGAAAATGCAACTGGACATTTGGAGCGCTAAGAGAGTAGTAGTGGAAAAAGGAATATATTCAAATATAAACTACACAGAAGCATTCTGTGAAACTTCTTTCTGATCTGAGCATTCAGCTAACAGAGTTAAACCATACTTTTGATTGAGCAGTTTTGAAACACTCTGTCTGTAGAAAATGCAACTGGACATTCGTAGCGCTAAGTGGGTAATAGTGGAAAAAAGAATATGTTCAAATATAAACTACACAGAAGCATTGTATGAAACTTCTTTCTGTTCTGTGCATTCAACTAACAGAGTTGAACCTTACTTTTGATTGAGCCTTTCTGAAACACTCTTTCTGTAGAATCTGCAATTGGACATTCTGAGCGCTAAGAGGCCTTATTGGGAAAAAAAATATCTTCAAATAAAAACTACACAGAAGCATTGTGTGAAACTTATTTCTGATATGTTCATTAAGCTAACAGAGTTAAACCATACTTTTGATTGCCCAGTTCTGAACACTCTTTCTGTAGAATATGCAAGTGGACATTCGGAGCGCTAAGAGGGTAATAGTGGAAAAAGGAATATATTCAAATATAAACTACACAGTAGCATTCTGTGAAAATTCTTTCTGTTCTGTGCATTCAACTAACAGAGTTGAACCTTACTTTTGATTGAGCCGTTCTGAAACACTCTTTCTGTAGAAACTGCAATTGGACATGCTAAGCGCTAAGAGGCCTCTATTGGGAAAAATAATATCTTCAAATAAAAACTACACAGAAGCATTGTGTGAAACTTATTTCTGATATGTTCATTAAGCTAACAGAGTTAAACCATACTTTTGATTGCGCATTTCTGAACACTCTTTCTGTAGAAAATGCAAGTGGACATTCGGAGCCCTAAGAGGGTAATAGTGGAAAAAGGAATGTCTCCAAATATAAACTACACAGAATCATTCTGTGAAACTTCTTTCTGATCTGTGCATTCAGCTAACAGAGTTAAACCATACTTTTGATTGAGCAGATCTGAACACTCTTTCTGTAGAATATGCAACTGGACATTTGGAGCGCTAAGAGAGTAGTAGTGGAAAAAGGAATATATTCAAATATAAACTAAACAGAAGCATTCTGTGAAACTTCTTTCTGATCTGAGCATTCAGCTAACAGAGTTAAACCATATTTTTGATTGAGCAGTTTTGAAGCACTCTGTCTGTAGAAAATGCAACTGGACATTCGTAGCGCTAAGTGGGTAATAGTGGAAAAAAGAATATGTTCAAATATAAACTACACAGAAGCATTGTATGAAACTTCTTTCTGTTCTGTGCATTCAACTAACAGAGTTGAACCTTACTTTTGATTGAGCCGTTCTGAAACACTCTTTCTGTAGAAACTGCAATTGGACATTCTGAGCGCTAAGAGGCCTCTATTGGGAAAAATAATATCTTCAAATAAAAACTACACAGAAGCATTGTGTGAAACTTATTTCTGATATGTTCATTAAGCTAACAGAGTTAAACCATACTTTTGATTGCGCAGTTCTGAACACTCTTTCTGTAGAAAATGCAAGTGGACATTCGGAGCGCTAAGAGGGTAATAGTGGAAAAAGGAATATATTCAAATATAAACTACACAGTAGCATTCTGTGAAAATTCTTTCTGTTCTGTGCATTCAACTAACAGAGTTGAACCTTACTTTTGATTGAGCCGTTCTGAAACACTCTTTCTGTAGAAACTGCAATTGGACATGCTAAGCGCTAAGAGGCCTACATTGGGAAAAAGAATATCTTCAAATAAAAACTACACAGATGCATTCTGTGAAACTTATTTCTGATCTGTAAATTCAGTTAACAGAGATAAAACTTATTTTTGATTGAGCAGTTATGAAACACTCTTTTTGTAGAAAATGCAAGTGGAGATTCGGAGCGCTAAGAGGGTAATAGTGGAAAAAGGAATGTCTTCAAATATAAACTACACAGAATCATTCGGTGAAACTTCTTTCTGATCTGTGCATTCAGCTAACAGAGTTAAACCATACTTTTGATTGAGCAGATCTGAACACTCTTTCTGTTGAAAATGCAACTGGACATTTGGAGCGCTAAGAGCGTAGTAGTGGAAAAAGGAATATATTCAAATATAAACTACACAGAAGCATTCTGTGAAACTTCTTTCTGATCTGAGCATTCAGCTAACAGAGTTAAACCATACTTTTGATTGAGCAGTTTTGAAACAATCTGTCTGTAGAAAATGCAACTGGACATTCGTAGCGCTAAGTGGGTAATAGTGGAAAAAAGAATATGTTCAAATATAAACTCCACAGAAGCATTGTATGAAACTTCTTTCTGTTCTGTGCATTCAACTAACAGAGTTGAAACTTACTTTTGATTGAGCCGTTCTGAAACACTCTTTCTGTAGAAACTGCAATTGGACATTCTGAGCGCTAAGAGGCCTATATTGGGAAAAAGAATGTCTACAAATAAAAACTACACAGAAGAATTGTGTGAAACTTCTTTCTGTTCTCTTTGTTCAACTAAAAGAGTTGAACCTTAGTTTTGATTGAGCCGTTCTGAAACACTCTTTATGTAGAAAATGCAAGTGGAGATTCGGAGCGCTAAGAGGGTAATAGTGGAAAAAGGAATGTCTCCAAATATAAACTACACAGAATCATTCTGTGAAACTTCTTTCTGATCTGTGCATTCAGCTAACAGAGTTAAACCATACTTTTGATTGAGCAGATCTGAACACTCTTTCTGTAGAAAATGCAACTGGACATTTGGAGCGCTAAGAGAGTAGTAGTGGAAAAAGGAATATATTCAAATATAAACTACACAGAAGCATTCTGTGAAACTTCTTTCTGATCTGAGCATTCAGCTAACAGAGTTAAACCATACTTATGATTGAGCAGTTTTGAAACACTCTGTCTGTAGAAAATGCAACTGGACATTCGTAGCGCTAAGTGGGTAATAGTGGAAAAAAGAATATGTTCAAACATAAACTACACAGAAGCATTGTATGAAACTTCTTTCTGTTCTGTGCATTCAACTAACAGATTTGAACCTTTCTTTTGATTGAGCCTTTCTGAAACACTCTTTCTGTAGAAACTGCAATTGGACATTCTGAGCGCTAAGAGGCCTATATTGGGAAAAATAATATCTTCAAATAAAAACTACACAGAAGCATTGTGTGAAACTTATTTCTGATATGTTCATTAAGCTAAGAGAGTTAAACCATACTTTTGATTGCGCAGTTCTGAACACTCTTTCTGTAGAAAATGCAAGTGGACATTCGGAGCGCTAAGAGTGTAATAGTGGAAAAAGGAATATATTCAAATATAAACTACACAGTAGCATTCTGTGAAAATTCTTTCTGTTCTGTTCATTCAACTAACAGATTTGAACCTTACTTTTGATTGAGCCGTTCTGAAACAGTCTTTCTGTAGAAACTGCAATTGGACATGCTAAGCGCTAAGAGGCCTACATTGGGAAAAAGAATATCTTCAAATAAAAACTACACAGATGCATTCTGTGAAACTTATTTCTGATCTGTAAATTCAGTTAACAGAGATAAAACATATTTTTGATTGAGCAGTTATGAAACACTCTTTTTGTAGAAAATGCAAGTGGAGATTCGGAGCGCTAAGAGGGTAATAGTGGAAAAAGGAATGTCTTCAAATATAAACTACACAGAATCATTCGGTGAAACTTCTTTCTGATCTGTGCATTCAGCTAACAGAGTTAAACCATACTTTTGATTGAGCAGATCTGAACACTCTTTCTGTTGAAAATGCAACTGGACATTTGGAGCGCTAAGAGCGTAGTAGTGGAAAAAGGAATATATTCAAATATAAACTACACAGAAGCATTCTGTGAAACTGCTTTCTGATCTGAGCATTCAGCTAACAGAGTTAAACCATACTTTTGATTGAGCAGTTTTGAAACTCTCTGTCTGTAGAAAATGCAACTGGACATTCGTAGCGCTAAGTGGGTAATAGTGGAAAAAAGAATATGTTCAAATATAAACTACACAGAAGCATTGTATGAAACATCTTTCTGTTCTGTGCATTCGACTAACAGAGTTGAACCTTACTTTTGATTGAGCCTTTCTGAAACACTCTTTCTGTAGAAACTGCAATTGGACATTCTGAGCGCTAAGAGGCCTATATTGGGAAAAATAATATCTTCAAATAAAAACTACACAGAAGCATTGTGTGAAACTTATTTCTGATATGTTCATTAAGCTAACAGAGTTAAACCATAGTTTTGATTGCGCAGTTCTGAACACTCTTTCTGTAGAAAATGCAAGTGGACATTCGGAGCGCTAAGAGGGTAATAGTGGAAAAAGTAATATATTCAAATATAAACTACACAGTAGCATTCTGTGAAAATTCTTTCTGTTCTGTGCATTCAACTAACAGAGTTGAACCTTACTTTTGATTGAGCCGTTCTGAAACAGTCTTTCTGTAGAAACTGCAATTGGACATGCTTAGCGCTAAGAGGCCTATATTGGGAAAAAGAATATCTTCAAATAAAAACTACACAGATGCATTCTGTGAAACTTATTTCTGATCTGTAAATTCAGTTAACAGAGATAAAACATATTTTTGATTGAGCAGTTATGAAACACTCTTTTTGTAGAAAATGCAAGTGGAGATTCGGAGCGCTAAGAGGGTAATAGTGGAAAAAGGAATGTCTTCAAATATAAACTACACAGAATCATTCGGTGAAACTTATTTCTGGTCTGTGCATTCAGCTAACAGAGTTAAAACATACTTTTGATTGAGCAGATCTGAACACTCTTTCTGTTGAAAATGCAACTGGACATTTGGAGCGCTAAGAGCGTAGTAGTGTAAAAAGGAATATATTCAAATATAAACTACACAGAAGCATTCTGTGAAACTGCTTTCTGATCTGAGCATTCAGCTAACAGAGTTAAACCATACTTTTGATTGAGCAGTTTTGAAACTCTCTGTCTGTAGAAAATGCAACTGGACATTCGTAGCGCTAAGTGGGTAATAGTGGAAAAAAGAATATTTTCAAATATAAACTACACAGAAGCATTGTATGAAACTACTTTCTGTTCTGTGCATTCAACTAACAGAGTTGAACCTTAATTTGATTGAGCCGTTCTGAAACACTCTTTCTGTAGAAACTGCAATTGGACATTCTGAGCGCTAAGAGGCCTATATTGGGAAAAAGAATGTCTACAAATAAAAACTACACAGAAGAATTGTGTGAAACTACTTTCTGTTCTGATTGTTCAACTAAAAGAGTTGAACCTTAGTTTTGATTGAGCCGTTCTGAAACACTCTTTCTGTAGAAAATGCAAGTGGAGATTCGGAGCGCTAAGAAGGTAATAGTGGAAAAAGGAATGTCTCCAAATATAAACTACACAGAATCATTCTGTGAAACTTCTTTCTGATCTGTGCATTCAGCTAAAAGAGTTAAACCATACTTTTGATTGAGCAGATCTGAACACTCTTTCTGTAGAAAATGCAACTGGACATTTGGAGCGCTAAGAGAGTAGTAGTGGAAAAAGGAATATATTCAAATATAAACTACACAGAAGCATTCTGTGAAACTGCTTTCTGATCTGAGCATTCAGCTAACAGAGTTAAACCATACTTTTGATTGAGCAGTTTTGAAACACTCTGTCTGTAGAAAATGCAACTGGACATTCGTAGCGCTAACTGGGTAATAGGGGAAAAAAGAATATGTTCAAATATAAACTACACAGAAGCATTGTATGAAACTTATTTCTCTTCTGTGCATTCAACTAACAGAGTTGAACATTACTATTGACTGAGCCTTTCTGAAACACTCTTTCTGTAGAAACTGCAATTGGACATTCTGAGCGCTAAGAGGCCTATATTGGGAAAAATAATATCTTCAAATAAAAACTACACAGAAGCATTGTGTGAAACTTATTTCTGATATGTTCATTAAGCTAACAGAGTTAAACCATACTTTTGATTGCGCAGTTCTGAACACTCTTTCTGTAGAAAATTCAAGTGGACATTCGGAGCGCTAAGAGGGTAATAGTGGAAAAAGGAATATATTCAAATATAAACTACACAGTAGCATTCTGTGAAAACTCTTTCTGTTCTGTGCATTCAGCTAACAGAGTTGAGCCTTACTTTTGATTGAGCCGTTCTGAAACACTCTTTCTATAGAAACTGCAATTGAACATGCTAAGCGCTAAGAGGCCTACATTGGGAAAAAGAATATCTTCAAATAAAAACTACACAGATGCATTCTGTGAAACATATTTCTGATCTGTAAATTCAGTTAACAGAGATAAAACATATTTTTGATTGAGCAGTTATGAAACACTCTTTTTGTAGAAAATGCAAGTGGAGATTCGGAGCGCTAAGAGGGTAATAGTGGAAAAAGTAATGTCTTCAAATATAAACTACACAGAATCATTCGGTGAAACTTCTTTCTGATCTGTGCATTCAGCTAACAGAGTTAAACCATACTTTTGATTGAGCAGATCTGAACACTCTTTCTGTTGAAAATGCAACTGGACATTTGGAGCGCTAAGAGCATAGTAGTGGAAAAAGGAATATATTCAAATATAAACTACACAGAAGCATTCTGTGAAACTTCTTTCTGATCTGAGCATTCAGCTAACAGAGTTAAACCATACTTTTGATTGAGCAGTTTTGAAACACTCTGTCTGTAGAAAATGCAACTTTACATTCGTAGCGCTAAGTGGGTAATAGTGGAAAAAAGAATATGTTCAAATATAAACTACACAGAATCATTGTATGAAACTTCTTTCTGTTCTGTGCATTCAACTAACAGAGTTGAACCTTACTTTTGATTGAGCCGTTCTGAAACACTCTTTCTGTAGAAACTGCAATTGGACATTCTGAGCCCTAAGAGGCCTATATTGGGAAAAAGAATGTCTACAAATAAAAACTACACAGAAGAATTGTGTGAAACTACTTTCTGTTCTGTTTGTTCAACTAAAAGAGTTGAACCTTAGTTTTGATTGAGCCGTTCTGAAACACTCTTTCTGTAGAAAATGCAAGTGGAGATTCGGAGCGCTAAGAGGGTAATAGTGGAAAAAGGAATGTCTCCAAATATAAACTACACAGAATCATTCTGTGAAACTTCTTTCTGATCTGTGCATTCAGCTAACAGAGTTAAACCATACTTTTGATTGAGCAGATCTGAACACTCTTTCTGTAGAAAATGCAACTGGACATTTGGAGCGCTAAGAGAGTAGTAGTGGAAAAAGGAATATATTCAAATATAAACTACACAGAAGCATTCTGTGAAACTTCTTTCTGATCTGAGCATTCAGCTAACAGAGTTAAACCATACTTTTGATTGAGCAGAACTGAACACTCTTTCTGTTGAAAATGCAACTGGACATTTGGAGCGCTAAGAGCGTAGTAGTGGAAAAAGGAATATATTCAAATATAAACTACACAGAAGCATTCTGTGAAACTTCTTTCTGATCTGAGCATTCAGCTAACAGAGTTAAACCATACTTTTGATTGAGCAGTTTTGAAACACTCTGTAGAAAATGCAACTGGACATTCGTAGCGCTAAGTGGGTAATAGTGGAAAAAAGAATATGTTCAAATATAGACTACGCAGAAGCATTTTATGAAACTTCTTTCTGTTCTGTGCATTCAACTAACAGAGTTGAACCTTACTTTTGATTGAGCCGTTCTGAAACACTCTTTCTGTAGAAACTGCAATTGGAAATTCTGAGCGCTAAGACGCCTATATTGGGAAAAAGAATGTCTACAAATAAAAACTACACAGAAGAATTGTGTGAAACTACTTTCTGTTCTGATTGTTCAACTAAAAGATTTGAACCATAGTTTTGATTGAGCCGTTCTGAAACACTCTTTCTGTAGAAAATGCAAGTGGAGATTCGGAGCGCTAAGAAGGTAATAGTGGAAAAAGGAATGTCTCCAAATATAAACTACACAGAATCATTCTGTGAAACTTCTTTCTAATCTGTGCATTCAGCTAACAGAGTTAAACCATACTTTTGATTGAGCAGATCTGAACACTCTTTCTGTAGAAAATGCAACTGGACATTTGGAGCGCTAAGAGAGTAGTAGTGGAAAAAGGAATATATTCAAATATAAACTACACAGAAGCATTCTGTGAAACTTCTTTCTGATCTGAGCATTCAGCTAACAGAGTTAAACCATACTTTTGATTGAGCAGTTTTGAAACACTCTGTCTGTAGAAAATGCAACTGGACATTCGTAGCGCTAAGTGGGTAATAGTGGAAAAAAGAATATGTTCAAATATAAACTACACAGAAGCATTGTATGAAACTTCTTTCTGTTCTGTGCATTCAACTAACAGAGTTGAACCTTACTTTTGACTGAGCCTTTCTGAAACACTCTTTCTGTAGAAACTGCAATTGGACATTCTGAGCGCTAAGAGGCCTATATTGGGAAAAATAATATCTTCAAATAAAAACTACACAGAAGCATTGTGTGAAACTTATTTCTGATATGTTCATTAAGCTAACAGAGTTAAACCATACTTTTGATTGCGCAGTTCTGAACACTCTTTCTGTAGAAAGTGCAAGTGGACATTCGGAGCGCTAAGAGGGTAATAGTGGAAAAAGGAATATATTCAAATATAAACTACACAGTAGCATTCTGTGAAAACTCTTTCTCTTCTGTGCATTCAGCTAACAGAGATGAACCTTACTTTTGATTGATCCGTTCTGAAACACTCTTTCTGTAGAAACTGCAATTGGACATGCTAAGCGCTAAGAGGCCTACATTGGGAAAAAGAATATCTTCAAATAAAAACTACACAGATGCATTCTGTGAAACTTATTTCTGATCTGTAAATTCAGTTAACAGAGATAAAACATATTTTTGATTGAGCAGTTATGAAACACTCTTTTTGTAGAAAATGCAAGTGGAGATTCGGAGCGCTAAGAGGGTAATAGTGGAAAAAGGAATGTCTTCAAATATAAACTACACAGAATCATTCGGTGAAACTTCTTTCTGATCTGTGCATTCAGCTAACAGAGTTAAACCATACTTTTGATTGAGCAGATCTGAACACTCTTTCTGTTGAAAATGCAACTGGACATTTGGAGCACTAAGAGCGTAGTAGTGGAAAAAGGAATATATTCAAATATAAACTACACAGAAGCATTCTGTGAAACTGCTTTCTGATCTGAGCATTCAGCTAACAGAGTTAAACCATACTTTTGATTGAGCAGTTTTGAAACACTCTGTCTGTAGAAAATGCAACTGGACATTCGTAGCGCTAAGTGGGTAATAGTGGAAAAAAGAATATGTTCAAATATAAACTACACAGAAGCATTGTATGAAACATCTTTCTGTTCTGTGCATTCAACTAACAGAGTTGAACCTTACTTTTGATTGAGCCTTTCTGAAACACTCTTTCTGTAGAAACTGCAATTGGACATTCTGAGCGCTAAGAGGCCTATATTGGGAAAAATAATATCTTCAAATAAAAACTACACAGAAGCATTGTGTGAAACTTATTTCTGATATGTTCATTAAGCTAATAGAGTTAAACCATACTTTTGATTGCGCAGTTCTGAACACTCTTTCTGTAGAAAATGCAAGTGGACATTCGGAGCGCTAAGAGGGTAATAGTGGAAAAAGGAATATATTCAAATATAAACTACACAGTAGCATTCTGTGAAAATTCTTTCTGTTCTGTGCATTCAACTAACAGAGTTGAACCTTACTTTTGATTGAGCCGTTCTGAAACACTCTTTCTGTAGAAACTGCAATTGGACATGCTAAGCGCTAAGAGGCCTACATTGGGAAAAAGAATATCGACAAATAAAAACTACACAGATGCATTCTGTGAAACTTATTTCTGATCTGTAAATTCAGTTAACAGAGATAAAACATATTTTTGATTGAGCAGTTATGAAACACTCTTTTTGTAGAAAATGCAAGTGGAGATTCGGAGCGCTAAGAGGGTAATAGTGGAAAAAGTAATGTCTTCAAATATAAACTACACAGAATCATTCGGTGAAACTTCTTTCTGATCTGTGCATTCAGCTAACAGAGTTAAACCATAATTTTGATTGAGCAGATCTGAACACTCTTTCTGTTGAAAATGCAACTGGACATTTGGAGCGCTAAGAGCATAGTAGTGGAAAAAGGAATATATTCAAATATAAACTACACAGAAGCATTCTGTGAAACTTCTTTCTGATCTGAGCATTCAGCTAACAGAGTTAAACCATACTTTTGATTGAGCAGTTTTGAAACACTCTGTCTGTAGAAAATGCAACTTTACATTCGTAGCGCTAAGTGGGTAATAGTGGAAAAAATAATATGTTCAAATATAAACTACACTGAATCATTGTATGAAACTTCTTTCTGTTCTGTGCATTCAACTAACAGAGTTGAACCTTACTTTTGATTGAGCCGTTCTGAAACACTCTTTCTGTAGAAACTGCAATTGGACATTCTGAGCGCTAAGAGGCCTATATTGGGAAAAAGAATGTCTACAAATAAAAACTACACAGAAGAATTGTGTGAAACTTCTTTCTGTTCTGTTTGTTCAACTAAAAGAGTTGAACCTTAGTTTTGATTGAGCCGTTCTGAAACACTCTTTCTGTAGAAAATGCAAGTGGAGATTCGGCGCGCTAAGAGGGTAATAGTGGAAAAAGGAATGTCTCCAAATATAAACTACACAGAATCATTCTGTGAAACTTCTTTCTGATCTGTGCATTCCGCTAACAGAGTTAAACCATACTTTTGATTGAGCAGATCTGAACACTCTTTCTGTTGAAAATGCAACTGGACATTTGGAGCGCTAAGAGCGTAGTAGTGGAAAAAGGAATATATTCAAATATAAACTACACAGAAGCATTCTGTGAAACTTCTTTCTGATCTGAGCATTCAGCTAACAGAGTTAAACCATACTTTTGATTGAGCAGTTTTGAAACACTCTGTAGAAAATGCAACTGGACATTCGTAGCGCTAAGTGGGTAATAGTGGAAAAAAGAATATGTTCAAATATAGACTACGCAGAAGCATTTTATGAAACTTCTTTCTGTTCTGTGCATTCAACTAACAGAGTTGAACCTTACTTTTGATTGAGCCGTTCTGAAACACTCTTTCTGTAGAAACTGCAATTGGAAATTCTGAGCGCTAAGACGCCTATATTGGGAAAAAGAATGTCTACAAATAAAAACTACACAGAAGAATTGTGTGAAACTACTTTCTGTTCTGATTGTTCAACTAAAAGATTTGAACCATAGTTTTGATTGAGCCGTTCTGAAACACTCTTTCTGTAGAAAATGCAAGTGGAGATTCGGAGCGCTAAGAAGGTAATAGTGGAAAAAGGAATGTCTCCAAATATAAACTACACAGAATCATTCTGTGAAACTTCTTTCTAATCTGTGCATTCAGCTAACAGAGTTAAACCATACTTTTGATTGAGCAGATCTGAACACTCTTTCTGTAGAAAATGCAACTGGACATTTGGAGCGCTAAGAGAGTAGTAGTGGAAAAAGGAATATATTCAAATATAAACTACACAGAAGCATTCTGTGAAACTTCTTTCTGATCTGAGCATTCAGCTAACAGAGTTAAACCATACTTTTGATTGAGCAGTTTTGAAACACTCTGTCTGTAGAAAATGCAACTGGACATTCGTAGCGCTAAGTGGGTAATAGTGGAAAAAAGAATATGTTCAAATATAAACTACACAGAAGCATTGTATGAAACTTCTTTCTGTTCTGTGCATTCAACTAACAGAGTTGAACCTTACTTTTGACTGAGCCTTTCTGAAACACTCTTTCTGTAGAAACTGCAATTGGACATTCTGAGCGCTAAGAGGCCTATATTGGGAAAAATAATATCTTCAAATAAAAACTACACAGAAGCATTGTGTGAAACTTATTTCTGATATGTTCATTAAGCTAACAGAGTTAAACCATACTTTTGATTGCGCAGTTCTGAACACTCTTTCTGTAGAAAGTGCAAGTGGACATTCGGAGCGCTAAGAGGGTAATAGTGGAAAAAGGAATATATTCAAATATAAACTACACAGTAGCATTCTGTGAAAACTCTTTCTCTTCTGTGCATTCAGCTAACAGAGATGAACCTTACTTTTGATTGATCCGTTCTGAAACACTCTTTCTGTAGAAACTGCAATTGGACATGCTAAGCGCTAAGAGGCCTACATTGGGAAAAAGAATATCTTCAAATAAAAACTACACAGATGCATTCTGTGAAACTTATTTCTGATCTGTAAATTCAGTTAACAGAGATAAAACATATTTTTGATTGAGCAGTTATGAAACACTCTTTTTGTAGAAAATGCAAGTGGAGATTCGGAGCGCTAAGAGGGTAATAGTGGAAAAAGGAATGTCTTCAAATATAAACTACACAGAATCATTCGGTGAAACTTCTTTCTGATCTGTGCATTCAGCTAACAGAGTTAAACCATACTTTTGATTGAGCAGATCTGAACACTCTTTCTGTTGAAAATGCAACTGGACATTTGGAGCACTAAGAGCGTAGTAGTGGAAAAAGGAATATATTCAAATATAAACTACACAGAAGCATTCTGTGAAACTGCTTTCTGATCTGAGCATTCAGCTAACAGAGTTAAACCATACTTTTGATTGAGCAGTTTTGAAACACTCTGTCTGTAGAAAATGCAACTGGACATTCGTAGCACTAAGTGGGTAATAGTGGAAAAAAGAATATGTTCAAATATAAACTACACAGAAGCATTGTATGAAACATCTTTCTGTTCTGTGCATTCAACTAACAGAGTTGAACCTTACTTTTGATTGAGCCTTTCTGAAACACTCTTTCTGTAGAAACTGCAATTGGACATTCTGAGCGCTAAGAGGCCTATATTGGGAAAAATAATATCTTCAAATAAAAACTACACAGAAGCATTGTGTGAAACTTATTTCTGATATGTTCATTAAGCTAATAGAGTTAAACCATACTTTTGATTGCGCAGTTCTGAACACTCTTTCTGTAGAAAATGCAAGTGGACATTCGGAGCGCTAAGAGGGTAATAGTGGAAAAAGGAATATATTCAAATATAAACTACACAGTAGCATTCTGTGAAAATTCTTTCTGTTCTGTGCATTCAACTAACAGAGTTGAACCTTACTTTTGATTGAGCCGTTCTGAAACACTCTTTCTGTAGAAACTGCAATTGGACATGCTAAGCGCTAAGAGGCCTACATTGGGAAAAAGAATATCGACAAATAAAAACTACACAGATGCATTCTGTGAAACTTATTTCTGATCTGTAAATTCAGTTAACAGAGATAAAACATATTTTTGATTGAGCAGTTATGAAACACTCTTTTTGTAGAAAATGCAAGTGGAGATTCGGAGCGCTAAGAGGGTAATAGTGGAAAAAGTAATGTCTTCAAATATAAACTACACAGAATCATTCGGTGAAACTTCTTTCTGATCTGTGCATTCAGCTAACAGAGTTAAACCATAATTTTGATTGAGCAGATCTGAACACTCTTTCTGTTGAAAATGCAACTGGACATTTGGAGCGCTAAGAGCATAGTAGTGGAAAAAGGAATATATTCAAATATAAACTACACAGAAGCATTCTGTGAAACTTCTTTCTGATCTGAGCATTCAGCTAACAGAGTTAAACCATACTTTTGATTGAGCAGTTTTGAAACACTCTGTCTGTAGAAAATGCAACTTTACATTCGTAGCGCTAAGTGGGTAATAGTGGAAAAAATAATATGTTCAAATATAAACTACACTGAATCATTGTATGAAACTTCTTTCTGTTCTGTGCATTCAACTAACAGAGTTGAACCTTACTTTTGATTGAGCCGTTCTGAAACACTCTTTCTGTAGAAACTGCAATTGGACATTCTGAGCGCTAAGAGGCCTATATTGGGAAAAAGAATGTCTACAAATAAAAACTACACAGAAGAATTGTGTGAAACTTCTTTCTGTTCTGTTTGTTCAACTAAAAGAGTTGAACCTTAGTTTTGATTGAGCCGTTCTGAAACACTCTTTCTGTAGAAAATGCAAGTGGAGATTCGGCGCGCTAAGAGGGTAATAGTGGAAAAAGGAATGTCTCCAAATATAAACTACACAGAATCATTCTGTGAAACTTCTTTCTGATCTGTGCATTCCGCTAACAGAGTTAAACCATACTTTTGATTGAGCAGATCTGAACACTCTTTCTGTTGAAAATGCAACTGGACATTTGGAGCGCTAAGAGCGTAGTAGTGGAAAAAGGAATATATTCAAATATAAACTACACAGAAGCATTCTGTGAAACTTCTTTCTGATCTGAGCATTCAGCTAACAGAGTTAAACCATACTTTTGATTGAGCAGTTTTGAAACACTCTGTAGAAAATGCAACTGGACATTCGTAGCGCTAAGTGGGTAATAGTGGAAAAAAGAATATGTTCAAATATAGACTACGCAGAAGCATTTTATGAAACTTCTTTCTGTTCTGTGCATTCAACTAACAGAGTTGAACCTTACTTTTGATTGAGCCGTTCTGAAACACTCTTTCTGTAGAAACTGCAATTGGAAATTCTGAGCGCTAAGACGCCTATATTGGGAAAAAGAATGTCTACAAATAAAAACTACACAGAAGAATTGTGTGAAACTACTTTCTGTTCTGATTGTTCAACTAAAAGATTTGAACCATAGTTTTGATTGAGCCGTTCTGAAACACTCTTTCTGTAGAAAATGCAAGTGGAGATTCGGAGCGCTAAGAAGGTAATAGTGGAAAAAGGAATGTCTCCAAATATAAACTACACAGAATCATTCTGTGAAACTTCTTTCTAATCTGTGCATTCAGCTAACAGAGTTAAACCATACTTTTGATTGAGCAGATCTGAACACTCTTTCTGTAGAAAATGCAACTGGACATTTGGAGCGCTAAGAGAGTAGTAGTGGAAAAAGGAATATATTCAAATATAAACTACACAGAAGCATTCTGTGAAACTTCTTTCTGATCTGAGCATTCAGCTAACAGAGTTAAACCATACTTTTGATTGAGCAGTTTTGAAACACTCTGTCTGTAGAAAATGCAACTGGACATTCGTAGCGCTAAGTGGGTAATAGTGGAAAAAAGAATATGTTCAAATATAAACTACACAGAAGCATTGTATGAAACTTCTTTCTGTTCTGTGCATTCAACTAACAGAGTTGAACCTTACTTTTGACTGAGCCTTTCTGAAACACTCTTTCTGTAGAAACTGCAATTGGACATTCTGAGCGCTAAGAGGCCTATATTGGGAAAAATAATATCTTCAAATAAAAACTACACAGAAGCATTGTGTGAAACTTATTTCTGATATGTTCATTAAGCTAACAGAGTTAAACCATACTTTTGATTGCGCAGTTCTGAACACTCTTTCTGTAGAAAATGCAAGTGGACATTCGGAGCGCTAAGAGGGTAATAGTGGAAAAAGGAATATATTCAAATATAAACTACACAGTAGCATTCTGTGAAAACTCTTTCTCTTCTGTGCATTCAGCTAACAGAGATGAACCTTACTTTTGATTGATCCGTTCTGAAACACTCTTTCTGTAGAAACTGCAATTGGACATGCTAAGCGCTAAGAGGCCTACATTGGGAAAAAGAATATCTTCAAATAAAAACTACACAGATGCATTCTGTGAAACTTATTTCTGATCTGTAAATTCAGTTAACAGAGATAAAACATATTTTTGATTGAGCAGTTATGAAACACTCTTTTTGTAGAAAATGCAAGTGGAGATTCGGAGCGCTAAGAGGGTAATAGTGGAAAAAGGAATGTCTTCAAATATAAACTACACAGAATCATTCGGTGAAACTTCTTTCTGATCTGTGCATTCAGCTAACAGAGTTAAACCATACTTTTGATTGAGCAGATCTGAACACTCTTTCTGTTGAAAATGCAACTGGACATTTGGAGCACTAAGAGCGTAGTAGTGGAAAAAGGAATATATTCAAATATAAACTACACAGAAGCATTCTGTGAAACTGCTTTCTGATCTGAGCATTCAGCTAACAGAGTTAAACCATACTTTTGATTGAGCAGTTTTGAAACACTCTGTCTGTAGAAAATGCAACTGGACATTCGTAGCGCTAAGTGGGTAATAGTGGAAAAAAGAATATGTTCAAATATAAACTACACAGAAGCATTGTATGAAACATCTTTCTGTTCTGTGCATTCAACTAACAGAGTTGAACCTTACTTTTGATTGAGCCTTTCTGAAACACTCTTTCTGTAGAAACTGCAATTGGACATTCTGAGCGCTAAGAGGCCTATATTGGGAAAAATAATATCTTCAAATAAAAACTACACAGAAGCATTGTGTGAAACTTATTTCTGATATGTTCATTAAGCTAATAGAGTTAAACCATACTTTTGATTGCGCAGTTCTGAACACTCTTTCTGTAGAAAATGCAAGTGGACATTCGGAGCGCTAAGAGGGTAATAGTGGAAAAAGGAATATATTCAAATATAAACTACACAGTAGCATTCTGTGAAAATTCTTTCTGTTCTGTGCATTCAACTAACAGAGTTGAACCTTACTTTTGATTGAGCCGTTCTGAAACACTCTTTCTGTAGAAACTGCAATTGGACATGCTAAGCGCTAAGAGGCCTACATTGGGAAAAAGAATATCTTCAAATAAAAACTACACGGATGCATTCTGTGAAACTTATTTCTGATCTGTAAATTCAGTTAACAGAGATAAAACATATTTTTGATTGAGCAGTTATGAAACACTCTTTTTGTAGAAAATGCAAGTGGAGATTCGGAGCGCTAAGAGGGTAATAGTGGAAAAAGTAATGTCTTCAAATATAAACTACACAGAATCATTCGGTGAAACTTCTTTCTGATCTGTGCATTCAGCTAACAGAGTTAAACCATAATTTTGATTGAGCAGATCTGAACACTCTTTCTGTTGAAAATGCAACTGGACATTTGGAGCGCTAAGAGCATAGTAGTGGAAAAAGGAATATATTCAAATATAAACTACACAGAAGCATTCTGTGAAACTTCTTTCTGATCTGAGCATTCAGCTAACAGAGTTAAACCATACTTTTGATTGAGCAGTTTTGAAACACTCTGTCTGTAGAAAATGCAACTTTACATTCGTAGCGCTAAGTGGGTAATAGTGGAAAAAATAATATGTTCAAATATAAACTACACTGAATCATTGTATGAAACTTCTTTCTGTTCTGTGCATTCAACTAACAGAGTTGAACCTTACTTTTGATTGAGCCGTTCTGAAACACTCTTTCTGTAGAAACTGCAATTGGACATTCTGAGCGCTAAGAGGCCTATATTGGGAAAAAGAATGTCTACAAATAAAAACTACACAGAAGAATTGTGTGAAACTTCTTTCTGTTCTGTTTGTTCAACTAAAAGAGTTGAACCTTAGTTTTGATTGAGCCGTTCTGAAACACTCTTTCTGTAGAAAATGCAAGTGGAGATTCGGCGCGCTAAGAGGGTAATAGTGGAAAAAGGAATGTCTCCAAATATAAACTACACAGAATCATTCTGTGAAACTTCTTTCTGCTCTGTGCATTCCGCTAACAGAGTTAAACCATACTTTTGATTGAGCAGATCTGAACACTCTTTCTGTAGAAAATGCAACTGGACATTTGGAGCGCTAAGAGAGTAGTAGTGGAAAAAGGAATATATTCAAATATAAACTACACAGAAGCATTCTGTGAAACTTCTTTCTGATCTGAGCATTCAGCTAACAGAGTTAAACCATACTTTTGATTGAGCAGTTTTGAAACACTCTGTCTGTAGAAAATGCAACTGGACATTCGTAGCGCTAAGTGGGTAATAGTGGAAAAAAGAATATGTTCAAATATAAACTACACAGATGCATTGTATGAAACTTCTTTCTGTTCTGTGCATTCAACTAACAGAGTTCACCTTACTTTTGATTGAGCCTTTCTGAAACACTCTTTCTGTAGAAACTGCAATTGGACATTCTGAGCGCTACGAGGCCTCTATTGGGAAAAATAATATCTTCAAATAAAAACTACACAGAATCATTGTGTGAAACTTATTTCTGATATGTTCATTAAGCTAACAGAGTTAAACCATACTTTTGATTGCGCAGTTCTGAACACTCTTTCTGTAGAAAATGCAAGTGGACATTCGGAGCGCTAAGAGGGTAATAGTGGAAAAAGGAATATATTCAAATATAAACTACACAGTAGCATTCTGTGAAAATTCTTTCTGTTCTGTGCATTCAACTAACAGAGTTGAACCTTACTTTTGATTGAGCCGTTCTGAAACACTCTTTCTGTAGAAACTGCAATTGGACATGCTAAGCGCTAAGAGGCCTACATTGGGAAAAAGAATATCTTCAAATAAAAACTACACAGATGCATTCTGTGAAACTTATTTCTGATCTGTAAATTCAGTTAACAGAGATAAAACATATTTTTGATTGAGCAGTTATGAAACACTCTTTTCGTAGAAAATGCAAGTGGAGATTCGGAGCGCTAAGAGGGTAATAGTGGAAAAAGGAATGTCTTCAAATATAAACTACACAGAATCATTCGGTGAAACTTCTTTCTGATCTGTGCATTCAGCTAACAGAGTTAAACCATAGTTTTGATTGAGCAGAACTGAACACTCTTTCTGTTGAAAATGCAACTGGACATTTGGAGCGCTAAGAGCGTAGTAGTGGAAAAAGGAATATATTCAAATATAAACTACACAGAAGCATTCTGTGAAACTTCTTTCTGATCTGAGCATTCAGCTAACAGAGTTAAACCATACTTTTGATTGAGCAGATTTGAAACACTCTGTCTGTAGAAAATGCAACTGGACATTCGTAGCGCTAAGTGGGTAATAGTGGAAAAAAGAATATGTTCAAATATAAACTACACAGAAGCATTGTATGAAACTTCTTTCTTTTCTGTGCATTCAACTAACAGAGTTGAACCTTACTTTTGATTGAGCCGTTCTGAAACACTCTTTCTGTAGAAACTGCAATTGGACATTCTGAGCGCTAAGAGGCCTATATTGGGAAAAAGAATGTCTACAAATAAAAACTACACAGAAGAATTGTGTGAAACTACTTTCTGTTCTGTTTGTTCAACTAAAAGAGTTGAACCTTAGTTTTGATTGAGCCGTTCTGAAACACTCTTTCTGTAGAAAATGCAAGTGGAGATTCGGAGCGCTAAGAGGGTAATAGTGGAAAAAGGAATATCTCCAAATATAAACTACACAGAATCATTCTGTGAAACTTCTTTCTGATCTGTGCATTCAGCTAACAGAGTTAAACCATACTTTTGATTGAGCAGATCTGAACACTCTTTCTGTAGAAAATGCAACTGGACATTTGGAGCGCTAAGAGAGTAGTAGTGGAAAAAGGAATATATTCAAATATAAACTACACAGAAGCATTCTGTGAAACTTCTTTCTGATCTGAGCATTCAGCTAACAGAGTTAAACCATACTTTTGATTGAGCAGTTTTGAAACACTCTGTCTGTAGAAAATGCAACTGGACATTCGTAGCGCTAAGTGGGTAACAGTGGAAAAAAGAATATGTTCAAATATAAACTACACAGAAGCATTGTATGAAACTTCTTTCTGTTCTGTGCATTCAACTAACAGAGTTGAACCTTACTTTTGATTGAGCCTTTCTGAAACACTCTTTCTGTAGAAACTGCAATTGGACATTCTGAGCACTAAGAGGCCTCTATTGGGAAAAATAATATCTTCAAATAAAAACTACACAGAAGCATTTTGTGAAACTTATTTCTGATATGTTCATTAAGCTAACAGAGTTAAACCATACTTTTGATTGCGCAGTTCTGAACACTCTTTCTGTAGAAAATGCAAGTGTACATTCGGAGCGCTAAGAGGGTAATAGTGGAAAAAGGAATATATTCAAATATAAACTACACAGTAGCATTCTGTGAAAATTCTTTCTGTTCTGTGCATTCAACTAACAGAGTTGAACCTTACTTTTGATTGAGCTGTTCTGAAACACTCTTTCTGTAGAAACTGCAATTGGACATGCTAAGCGCTAAGAGGCCTACATTGGGAAAAAGAATATCTTCAAATAAAAACTACACAGATGCATTCTGTGAAACTTATTTCTGATCTGTAAATTCAGTTAACAGAGATAAAACATATTTTTGATTGAGCAGTTATGAAACACTCTTTTTGTAGAAAATGCAAGTGGAGATTCGGAGCGCTAAGAGGGTAATAGTGGAAAAAGGAATGTCTTCAAATATAAACTACACAGAATCATTCGGTGAAACTTCTTTCTGATCTGTGCATTCAGCTAACAGAGTTAAACCATACTTTTGATTGAGCAGATCTGAACACTCTTTCTGTTGAAAATGCAACTGGACATTTGGAGCACTAAGAGCGTAGTAGTGGAAAAAGGAATATATTCAAATATAAACTACACAGAAGCATTCTGTGAAACTGCTTTCTGATCTGAGCATTCAGCTAACAGAGTTAAACCATACTTTTGATTGAGCAGTTTTGAAACACTCTGTCTGTAGAAAATGCAACTGGACATTCGTAGCGCTAAGTGGGTAATAGTGGAAAAAAGAATATGTTCAAATATAAACTACACAGAAGCATTGTATGAAACATCTTTCTGTTCTGTGCATTCAACTAACAGAGTTGAACCTTACTTTTGATTGAGCCTTTCTGAAACACTCTTTCTGTAGAAACTGCAATTGGACATTCTGAGCGCTAAGAGGCCTATATTGGGAAAAATAATATCTTCAAATAAAAACTACACAGAAGCATTGTGTGAAACTTATTTCTGATATGTTCATTAAGCTAATAGAGTTAAACCATACTTTTGATTGCGCAGTTCTGAACACTCTTTCTGTAGAAAATGCAAGTGGACATTCGGAGCGCTAAGAGGGTAATAGTGGAAAAAGGAATATATTCAAATATAAACTACACAGTAGCATTCTGTGAAAATTCTTTCTGTTCTGTGCATTCAACTAACAGAGTTGAACCTTACTTTTGATTGAGCCGTTCTGAAACACTCTTTCTGTAGAAACTGCAATTGTACATGCTAAGCGCTAAGAGGCCTACATTGGGAAAAAGAATATCGACAAATAAAAACTACACAGATGCATTCTGTGAAACTTATTTCTGATCTGTAAATTCAGTTAACAGAGATAAAACATATTTTTGATTGAGCAGTTATGAAACACTCTTTTTGTAGAAAATGCAAGTGGAGATTCGGAGCGCTAAGAGGGTAATAGTGGAAAAAGAAATGTCTTCAAATATAAACTACACAGAATCATTCGGTGAAACTTCTTTCTGATCTGTGCATTCAGCTAACAGAGTTAAACCATAATTTTGATTGAGCAGATCTGAACACTCTTTCTGTTGAAAATGCAACTGGACATTTGGAGCGCTAAGAGCATAGTAGTGGAAAAAGGAATATATTCAAATATAAACTACACAGAAGCATTCTGTGAAACTTCTTTCTGATCTGAGCATTCAGCTAACAGAGTTAAACCATACTTTTGATTGAGCAGTTTTGAAACACTCTGTCTGTAGAAAATGCAACTTTACATTCGTAGCGCTAAGTGGGT
Organism: Symphalangus syndactylus; assembly: GCF_028878055.3. Classification (NCBI taxonomy): domain Eukaryota; kingdom Metazoa; phylum Chordata; class Mammalia; order Primates; family Hylobatidae; genus Symphalangus; species Symphalangus syndactylus. Next base: position 11,827,279 of record NC_072447.2, on the reverse strand, counting down.
AATAGTGGAAAAAATAATATGTTCAAATATAAACTACACTGAATCATTGTATGAAACTTCTTTCTGTTCTGTGCATTCAACTAACAGAGTTGAACCTTACTTTTGATTGAGCCGTTCTGAAACACTCTTTCTGTAGAAACTGCAATTGGACATTCTGAGCGCTAAGAGGCCTATATTGGGAAAAAGAATGTCTACAAATAAAAACTACACAGAAGAATTGTGTGAAACTTCTTTCTGTTCTGTTTGTTCAACTAAAAGAGTTGAACCTTAGTTTTGATTGAGCCGTTCTGAAACACTCTTTCTGAAGAAAATGCAAGTGGAGATTCGGCGCGCTAAGAGGGTAATAGTGGAAAAAGGAATGTCTCCAAATATAAACTACACAGAATCATTCTGTGAAACTTCTTTCTGATCTGTGCATTCCGCTAACAGAGTTAAACCATACTTTTGATTGAGCAGATCTGAACACTCTTTCTGTAGAAAATGCAACTGGACATTTGGAGCGCTAAGAGAGTAGTAGTGGAAAAAGGAATATATTCAAATATAAACTACACAGAAGCATTCTGTGAAACTTCTTTCTGATCTGAGCATTCAGCTAACAGAGTTAAACCATACTTTTGATTGAGCAGTTTTGAAACACTCTGTCTGTAGAAAATGCAACTGGACATTCGTAGCGCTAAGTGGGTAATAGTGGAAAAAAGAATATGTTCAAATATAAACTACACAGATGCATTGTATGAAACTTCTTTCTGTTCTGTGCATTCAACTAACAGAGTTCACCTTACTTTTGATTGAGCCTTTCTGAAACACTCTTTCTGTAGAAACTGCAATTGGACATTCTGAGCGCTACGAGGCCTCTATTGGGAAAAATAATATCTTCAAATAAAAACTACACAGAATCATTGTGTGAAACTTATTTCTGATATGTTCATTAAGCTAACAGAGTTAAACCATACTTTTGATTGCGCAGTTCTGAACACTCTTTCTGTAGAAAATTCAAGTGGACATTCGGAGCGCTAAGAGGGTAATAGTGGAAAAAGGAATATATTCAAATATAAACTACACAGTAGCATTCTGTGAAAATTCTTTCTGTTCTGTGCATTCAACTAACAGAGTTGAACCTTACTTTTGATTGAGCCGTTCTGAAACACTCTTTCTGTAGAAACTGCAATTGGACATGCTAAGCGCTAAGAGGCCTACATTGGGAAAAAGAATATCTTCAAATAAAAACTACACAGATGCATTCTGTGAAACTTATTTCTGATCTGTAAATTCAGTTAACAGAGATAAAACATATTTTTGATTGAGCAGTTATGAAACACTCTTTTCGTAGAAAATGCAAGTGGAGATTCGGAGCGCTAAGAGGGTAATAGTGGAAAAAGGAATGTCTTCAAATATAAACTACACAGAATCATTCGGTGAAACTTCTTTCTGATCTGTGCATTCAGCTAACAGAGTTAAACCATAGTTTTGATTGAGCAGAACTGAACACTCTTTCTGTTGAAAATGCAACTGGACATTTGGAGCGCTAAGAGCGTAGTAGTGGAAAAAGGAATATATTCAAATATAAACTACACAGAAGCATTCTGTGAAACTTCTTTCTGATCTGAGCATTCAGATAACAGAGTTAAACCATACTTTTGATTGAGCAGATTTGAAACACTCTGTCTGTAGAAAATGCAACTGGACATTCGTAGCGCTAAGTGGGTAATAGTGGAAAAAAGAATATGTTCAAATATAAACTACACAGAAGCATTGTATGAAACTTCTTTCTTTTCTGTGCATTCAACTAACAGAGTTGAACCTTACTTTTGATTGAGCCGTTCTGAAACACTCTTTCTGTAGAAACTGCAATTGGACATTCTGAGCGCTAAGAGGCCTATATTGGGAAAAAGAATGTCTACAAATAAAAACTACACAGAAGAATTGTGTGAAACTACTTTCTGTTCTGTTTGTTCAACTAAAAGAGTTGAACCTTAGTTTTGATTGAGCCGTTCTGAAACACTCTTTCTGTAGAAAATGCAAGTGGAGATTCGGAGCGCTAAGAGGGTAATAGTGGAAAAAGGAATGTCTCCAAATATAAACTACACAGAATCATTCTGTGAAACTACTTTCTGATCTGTGCATTCAGCTAACAGAGTTAAACCATACTTTTGATTGAGCAGATCTGAACACTCTTTCTGTAGAAAATGCAACTGGACATTTGGAGCGCTAAGAGAGTAGTAGTGGAAAAAGGAATATATTCAAATATAAACTACACAGAAGCATTCTGTGAAACTTCTTTCTGATCTGAGCATTCAGCTAACATAGTTAAACCATACTTTTGATTGAGCAGTTTTGAAACACTCTGTCTGTAGAAAATGCAACTGGACATTCGTAGCGCTAAGTGGGTAACAGTGGAAAAAAGAATATGTTCAAATATAAACTACACAGAAGCATTGTATGAAACTTCTTTCTGTTCTGTGCATTCAACTAACAGAGTTGAACCTTACTTTTGATTGAGCCTTTCTGAAACACTCTTTCTGTAGAAACTGCAATTGGACATTCTGAGCACTAAGAGGCCTCTATTGGGAAAAATAATATCTTCAAATAAAAACTACACAGAAGCATTTTGTGAAACTTATTTCTGATATGTTCATTAAGCTAACAGAGTTAAACCATACTTTTGATTGCGCAGTTCTGAACACTCTTTCTGTAGAAAATGCAAGTGGACATTCGGAGCGCTAAGAGGGTAATAGTGGAAAAAGGAATATATTCAAATATAAACTACACAGTAGCATTCTGTGAAAATACTTTCTGTTCTGTGCATTCAACTAACAGAGTTGAACCTTACTTTTGATTGAGCCGTTCTGAAACACTCTTTCTGTAGAAACTGCAATTGGACATGCTAAGCGCTAAGAGGCCTACATTGGGAAAAAGAATATCTTCAAATAAAAACTACACAGATGCATTCTGTGAAACTTATTTCTGATCTGTAAATTCAGTTAACAGAGATAAAACATATTTTTGATTGAGCAGTTATGAAACACTCTTTTTGTAGAAAATGCAAGTGGAGATTCGGAGCGCTAAGAGGGTAATAGTGGAAAAAGGAATGTCTTCAAATATAAACTACACAGAATCATTTGGTGAAACTTCTTCCTGATCTGTGCATTCAGCTAACAGAGTTAAACCATACTTTTGATTGAGCAGATCTGAACACTCTTTCTGTTGAAAATGCAACTGGACATTTGGAGCGCTAAGAGCGTAGTAGTGGAAAAAGGAATATATTCAAATATAAACTACACAGAAGCATTCTGTGAAACTTCTTTCTGATCTGAGCATTCAGCTAACAGAGTTAAACAATAATTTTGATTGAGCAGTTTTGAAACACTCTGTCTGTAGAAAATGCAACTGGACATTCGTAGCGCTAAGTGGGTAATAGTGGAAAAAAGAATATGTTCAAATATAAACTACACAGAAGCATTGTATGAAAATTCTTTCTGTTCTGTGCATTCAACTAACAGAGTTGAACCTTACTTTTGATTGAGCCGTTCTGAAACACTCTTTCTGTAGAAACTGCAATTGGACATTCTGAGCGCTAAGAGGCCTATATTGGGAAAAAGAATGTCTACAAATAAAAACTACACAGAAGAATTGTGTGAAACTTCTTTCTGTTCTGTTTTTTCAACTAAAAGAGTTGAACCTTAGTTTTGATTGAGCCGTTCTGAAACACTCTTTCTGTAGAAAATGCAAGTGGAGATTCGGAGCGCTAAGGGGGTAATAGTGGAAAATGGAATGTCTCCAAATATAAACTACACAGAATAATTCTGTGAAACTTCTTTCTGATCTGTGCATTCAGCTAACAGAATTAAACCATACTTTGATTGAGCAGATCTGAACACTCTTTCTGTAGAAAATGCAACTGGACATTTGGAGCGCTAAGAGAGTAGTAGAGGAAAAAGGAATATATTCAAATATAAACTACACAGAAGCATTCTGTGAAACTTCTTTCTGATCTGAGCATTCAGCTAACAGAGTTAAACCATACTTTTGATTGAGCAGATTTGAAACACTCTGTCTGTAGAAAATGCAACTGGACATTCGTAGCGCTAAGTGGGTAATAGTGGAAAAAAGAATATGTTCAAATATAAACTACACAGAAGCATTGTATGAAACTTCTTTCTGTTCTGTGCATTCAACTAACAGAGTTGAACCTTACTTTTGATTGAGCCGTTCTGAAACACTCTTTCTGTAGAAACTGCAATTGGACATTCTGAGCGCTAAGAGGCCTATATTGGGAAAAAGAATGTCTACAAATAAAAACTACACAGAAGAATTGTGTGAAACTTCTTTCTGTTCTGTTTGTTCAACTAAAAGAGTTGAACCTTAGTTTTGATTGAGCCGTTCTGAAACACTCTTTCTGTAGAAAATGAAAGTGGAGATTCGGAGCGCAAAGGGGGTAATAGTGGAAAAAGGAATGTCTCCAAATATGAACTACACAGAATCATTCTGTGAAACTTCTTTCTGATCTGTGCATTCAGCTAACAGAGTTAAACCATACTTTTGATTGAGCAGATCTGAACACTCTTTCTGTAGAAAATGCAACTGGACATTCGTAGCACTAAGTGGGTAATAGTGGAAAAAAGAATATGTTCAAATATAAACTACACAGAAGTATCGTATGAAACTTCTTTCTGATCTGTGCATTCAACTAACAGAGTTGAACCTTCCTTTTGATTGAGCCTTTCTGAAACACTCTTTCTGTAGAAACTGCAATTGGACATTCTGAGCGCTAAGAGGCCTCTATTGGGAAAAATAATATCTTCAAATAAAAACTACACAGAAGCATTGTGTGAAACTTATTTCTGATATGTTCATTAAGCTAACAGAGTTAAACCATACTTTTGATTGCGCAGTTCTGAACACTCTTTCTGTAGAAAATGCAAGTGGACATTCGGAGCGCTAAGAGGGTAATAGTGGAAAAAGGAATATATTCAAATATAAACTACACAGTAGCATTCTGTGAAAATTCTTTCTGTTCTGTGCATTCAACTAACAGAGTTGAACCTTACTTTTGATTGAGCCGTTCTGAAACACTCTTTCTGTAGAAACTGCAATTGGACATGCTAAGCGCTAAGAGGCCTACATTGGGAAAAAGAATATCTTCAAATAAAAACTACACAGATGCATTCTGTGGAACTTATTTCTGATCTGTAAATTCATTTAACAGAGATAAAACATATTTTTGATTGAGCAGTTATGAAACACTCTTTTTGTAGAAAATGCAAGTGGAGATTCGGAGCGCTAAGAGGGTAATAGTGGAAAAAGGAATGTCTTCAATTATAAACTACACAGAATCATTCGGTGAAACTTCTTTCTGATCTGTGCATTCAGCTAACAGAGTTAAACCATAGTTTTGATTGAGCAGATCTAAACACTCTTTCTGTAGAAAATGCAGCTGGACATTTGGAGCGCTAAGAGCGTAGTAGTGGAAAAATTAATATATTCAAATATAAACTACACAGAAGCATTCTGTGAAACTTCTTTCTGATCTGAGCATTCAGCTAACAGATTTAAACCATACTTTTGATTGAGCAGTTTTGAAACACTCTGTCTGTAGAAAATGCAACTGGACATTCGTAGCGCTAAGTGGGTAATAGTGGAAAAAAGAATATGTTCAAATATAAACTACACAGAAGCATTGTATGAAACTTCTTTCTGTTCTGTGCATTCAACTAACAGAGTTGAACCTTACTTTTGATTGAGCCGTTCTGAAACACTCTTTCTGTAGAAACTGCAATTGGACATTCTGAGCGCTAAGAGGCCTATATTGGGAAAAAGAATGTCTACAAATAAAAACTACACAGAAGAATTGTGTGAAACTTCTTTCTGTTCTGTTTGTTCAACTAAAAGAGTAGAACCTTAGTTTTGATTGAGCCGTTCTGAAACTCTCTTTCTGTAGAAAATGCAAGTGGAGATTCGGAGCGCTAAGAGGGTAATAGTGGAAAAAGGAATGTCTTCAAATATAAACTACACAGAATCATTCGGTGAAACTTCTTTCAGATCTGTGCATTCAGCTAACAGAGTTAAACCATACTTTTGATTGAGCAGATCTGAACACTCTTTCTGTTGAAAATGCAACTGGACATTTGGAGCGCTAAGAGCGTAGTAGTGGAAAAAGGAATATATTCAAATATAAACTACACAGAAGCATTCTGTGAAACTTCTTTCTGATCTGAGCATTCAGCTAACAGAATTAAACCATACTTTTGATTGAGCAGTTTTGAAACACTCTGTCTGTAGAAAATGCAACTGGACATTCGTAGCGCTAAGTGGGTAATAGTGGAAAAAAGAATATGTTCAAATATAAACTACACAGTAGCATTGTATGAAACTTCTTTCTGTTCTGTGCATTCAACTAACAGAGTTGAACCTTACTTTTGATTGAGCCGTTCTGAAACACTCTTTCTGTAGAAACTGCAATTGGACATTCTGAGCGCTAAGAGGCCTATATTGGGAAAAAGTATGTCTACAAATAAAAACTACACAGAAGAATTGTGTGAAACTTCTTTCTGTTCTGTTTGTTCAACTAAAAGAGTTGAACCTTAGTTTTGATTGAGCCGTTCTGAAACACTCTTTCTGTAGAAAATGCAAGTGGAGATTCGGAGCGCTAAGAGGGTAATAGTGGAAAAAAGGAATGTCTCCAAATATAAACTACAAAGAATCATTCTGTGAAACTTCTTTCTGATCTGTGCATTCAGCTAACAGAGTTAAACCATACTTTTGATTGAGCAGATCTGAACACTCTTTCTGTAGAAAATGCAACTGGACATTTGGAGCGCTAAGAGAGTAGTAGTGGAAAAAGGAATATATTCAAATATAAACTACACAGAAGCATTCTGTGAAACTTCTTTCTGATCTGAGCATTCAGCTAACAGAGTTAAACCATACTTTTGATTGAGCAGTTTTGAAACACTCTGTCTGTAGAAAATGCAACTGGACATTCGTAGCGCTAAGTGGGTAATAGTGGAAAAAATATATGTTCAAATATAAACTACACAGAAGCATTGTATGAAACTTCTTTCTGTTCTGTGCATTCAACTAACAGAGTTGAACCTTAATTTGATTGAGCCTTTCTGAAACACTCTTTCTGTAGAAACTGCAATTGGACATTCTGAGCGCGAAGAGGCCTCTATTGGGAAAAATAATATCTTCAAATAAAAACTACACAGAAGCATTGTGTGAAACTTATTTCTGATATGTTCATTAAGCTAACAGGGTTAAACCATACTTTTGATTGCGCAGTTCTGAACACTCTTTCTGTAGAAAATGCAAGTGGACATTCGGAGCGCTAAGGGGGTAATAGTGGAAAAAGGAATATATTCAAATATAAACTACACAGTAGCATTCTGTGAAAATTCTTTCTGTTCTGTGCATTCAACTAACAAAGTGGAACCTTACTTTTGATTGAGCCGTTCTGAAACACTCTTTCTGTAGAAACTGCAATTGGACATGCTAAGCGCTAAGAGGCCTACATTGGGAAAAAGAATATCTTCAAATAAAAACTACACAGATGCATTCTGTGAAACTTATTTCTGATCTGTAAATTCAGTTAACAGAGATAAAACATATTTTTGATTGAGCAGTTATGAAACACTCTTTTTGTAGAAAATGCAAGTGGAGATTCGGAGCGCTAAGAGGGTAATAGTGGAAAAAGGAATGTCTTCAAATATAAACTACACAGAATCATTCGGTGAAACTTCTTTCTGATCTGTGCATTCAGCTAACAGAGTTAAACCATACTTTTGATTGAGCAGATCTGAACACTCTTTCTGTTGAAAATGCAACTGGACATTTGGAGCGCTAAGAGCGTAGTAGTGGAAAAAGGAATATATTCAAATATAAACTACACAGAAGCATTCTGTGAAACTTCTTTCTGATCTGAGCATTCAGCTAACAGAGTTAAACCATACTTTTGATTGAGCAGTTTTGAAACACTCTGTCTGTAGAAAATGCAACTGGACATTCGTAGCGCTAAGTGGGTAATAGTGGAAAAAAGAATATGTTCAAATATAAACTACACAGAAGCATTGTATGAAACTTCTTTCTGTTCTGTGCATTCAACTAACAGAGTTGAACCTTACTTTTGATTGAGCCGTTCTGAAACACACTTTCTGTAGAAACTGCAATTGGACATTCTGAGCGCTAAGAGGCCTATATTGGGAAAAAGAATGTCTACAAATTAAAACTACACAGAAGAATTGTGTGAAACTTCTTTCTGTTCTGTTTGTTCAACTAAAAGAGTTGAACCTTAGTTTTGATTGAGCCGTTCTGTAACAGACTTTCTGTAGAAAATGCAAGTGGAGATTCGGAGCGCTAAGAGGGTAATAGTGGAAAAAGGAATGTCTCCAAATATAAACTACACAGAATCATTCTGTGAAACTTCTTTCTGATCTGTGCATTCAGCTAACAGATTTAAACCATACTTTTGATTGAGCAGATCTGAACACTCTTTCTGTAGAAAATGCAACTGGACATTTGGAGCGCTAAGAGAGTAGTAGTGGAAAAAGGAATATATTCAAATATAAACTACACAGAAGCATTCTGTGAAACTTCTTTCTGATCTGAGCATTCAGCTAACAGAGTTAAACCATACTTATGATTGAGCAGTTTTGAAACACTCTGTCTGTAGAAAATGCAACTGGACATTCGTAGCGCTAAGTGGGTAATAGTGGAAAAAAGAATATGTTCAAATATAAACTACACAGAAGCATTTTATGAAACTTCTTTCTGTTCTGTGCATTCAACTAACAGAGTTGAACCTTACTTTTGATTGAGCCTTTCTGAAACACTCTTTCTGTAGAAACTGCAATTGGACACTCTGAGCGCTAAGAGGCCTCTATTGGGAAAAATAATATCTTCAAATAAAAACTACACAGAAGCATTGTGTGAAACTTATTTCTGATATGTTCATTAAGCTAACAGAGTTAAACCATACTTTTGATTGCGCAGTTCTGAACACTCTTTCTGTAGAAAATGCAAGTGGACATTCGGAGTGCTAAGAGGGTAATAGTGGAAAAAGGAATATATTCAAATATAAACTACACAGTAGCATTCTGTGAAAATTCTTTCTGTTCTGTGCATTCAACTAACAGAGTTGAACCTTACTTTTGATTGAGCCGTTCTGAAACACTCTTTCTGTAGAAACTGCAATTTTACATGCTAAGCGCTAAGAGGCCTACATTGGGAAAAAGAATATCTTCAAATAAAAACTACACAGATGCATTCTGTGAAACTTATTTCTGATCTGTAAATTCAGTTAACAGAGATAAAACATATTTTTGATTGAGCAGTTATGAAACACTCTTTTTGTAGAAAATGCAAGAGGAGATTCGGAGCGCTAAGAGGGTAATTGTGGAAAAAGGAATGTCTTCAAATATAAACTACACAGAATCATTCGGTGAAACTTCTTTCTGATCTGTGCATTCAGCTAACAGAGTTAAACCATACTTTTGATTGAGCAGATCTGAACACTCTTTCTGTTGAAAATGCAACTGGACATTTGGAGCGCTAAGAGCGTAGTAGTGGAAAAAGGAATATATTCAAATATAAACTACACAGAAGCATTCTGTGAAACTTCTTTCTGATCTGAGCATTCAGCTAACAGAGTTAAACCATACTTTTGATTGAGCAGTTTTGAAACAGTCTGTCTGTAGAAAATGCAACTGGACATTCGTAGCGCTAAGTGGGTAATAGTGGAAAAAAGAATATGTTCAAATATAAACTACACAGAAGCATTGTATGAAACTTCTTTCTGTTCTGTGCATTCAACTAACAGAATTGAACCTTACTTTTGATTGAGCCGTTCTGAAACAGACTTTCTGTAGAAACTGCAATTGGACATTCTGAGCGCTAAGAGGCCTATATTGGGAAAAAGAATGTCTACAAATAAAAACTACACAGAAGAATTGTGTGAAACTTCTTTCTGTTCTGTTTGTTCAACTAAAAGTGTTGAACCTTAGTTTTGATTGAGCCGTTCTGTAACAGTCTTTCTGTAGAAAATGCAAGTGGAGATTCGGAGCGCTAAGGGGGTAATAGTGGAAAAAGGAATGTCTCCAAATATAAACTACACAGAATCATTCTGTGAAACTTCTTTCTGATCTGTGCATTCAGCTAACAGAATTAAACCATACTTTGATTGAGCAGATCTGAACACTCTTTCTGTACAAAATGCAACTGGACATTTGGAGCGCTAAGAGAGTAGTAGAGGAAAAAGGAATATATTCAAATATAAACTACACAGAAGCATTCTGTGAAACTTCTTTCTGATCTGAGCATTCAGCTAACAGAGTTAAACCATACTTTTGATTGAGCAGTTTTGAAACACTCTGTCTGTAGAAAATGCAACTGGACATTCGTAGCGCTAAGTGGGTAATAGTGGAAAAAAGAATATGTTCAAATATAAACTACACAGAAGCATTGTATGAAACTTCTTTCTGTTCTGTGCATTCAACTAACAGAGTTGAACCTTAGTTTTGATTGAGCCGTTCTGAAACACTCTTTCTGTAGAAACTGCAATTGGACATTCTGAGTGCTAAGAGGCCTATATTGGGAAAAAGAATGTCTACAAATAAAAACTACACAGAAGAATTGTGTGAAACTTCTTTCTGTTCTGTTTGTTCAACTAAAAGAGTTGAAAATTAGTTTTGATTGAGCCGTTCTGAAACACTCTTTCTGTAGAAAATGAAAGTGGAGATTCGGAGCGCTAAGGGGGTAATAGTGGAAAAAGGAATGTCTCCAAATATGAACTACACAGAATCATTCGGTGAAACTTCTTTCTGATCTGTGCATTCAGCTAACAGAGTTAAACCATACTTTTGATTGAGCAGATCTGAACACTCTTTCTGTAGAAAATGCAACTGGACATTCGTAGCACTAAGTGGGTAATAGTGGAAAAAAGAATATGTTCAAATATAAACTACACAGAAGCATCGTATGAAACTTCTTTCTGATCTGTGCATTCAACTAACAGAGTTGAACCTTCCTTTTGATTGAGCCTTTCTGAAACACTCTTTCTGTAGAAACTGCAATTGGACATTCTGAGCGCTAAGAGGCCTCTATTGGGAAATATAATATCTTCAAATAAAAACTACACAGAAGCATTGTGTGAAACTTATTTCTGATATGTTCATTAAGCTAACAGAGTTAAACCATACTTTTGATTGCGCAGTTCTGAACACTCTTTCTGTAGAAAATGCAAGTGGACATTCGGAGCGCTAAGAGGGTAATAGTGGAAAAAGGAATATATTCAAATATAAACTACACAGTAGCATTCTGTGAAAATTCTTTCTGTTCTGTGCATTCAACTAACAGAGTTGAACCTTACTTTTGATTGAGCCGTTCTGAAACACTCTTTCTGTAGAAACTGCAATTGGACATGCTAAGCGCTAAGAGGCCTACATTGGGAAAAAGAATATCTTCAAATAAAAATTACACAGATGCATTCTGTGGAACTTATTTCTGATCTGTAAATTCATTTAACAGAGATAAAACATATTTTTGATTGAGCAGTTATGAAACACTCTTTTTGTAGAAAATGCAAGTGGAGATTCGGAGCGCTAAGAGGGTAATAGTGGAAAAAGGAATGTCTTCAATTATAAACTACACAGAATCATTCGGTGAAACTTCTTTCTGATCTGTGCATTCAGCTAACAGAGTTAAAACATAGTTTTGATTGAGCAGATCTAAACACTCTTTCTGTAGAAAATGCAACTGGACATTTGGAGCGCTAAGAGCGTAGTAGTGGAAAAAGGAATATATTCAAATATAAACTACACAGAAGCATTCTGTGAAACTTCTTTCTGATCTGAGCATTCAGCTAACAGATTTAAACCATACTTTTGATTGAGCAGTTTTGAAACACTCTGTCTGTAGAAAATGCAACTGGACATTCGTAGCGCTAAGTGGGTAATAGTGGAAAAAAGAATATGTTCAAATATAAACTACACAGAAGCATTGTATGAAACTTCTTTCTGTTCTGTGCATTCAACTAACAGAGTTGAACCTTACTTTTGATTGAGCCGTTCTGAAACACTCTTTCTGTAGAAACTGCAATTGGACATTCTGAGCGCTAAGAGGCCTATATTGGGAAAAAGAATGTCTACAAATAAAAACTACACAGAAGAATTGTGTGAAACTTCTTTCTGTTCTGTTTGTTCAACTAAAAGAGTAGAACCTTAGTTTTGATTGAGCCGTTCTGAAACACTCTTTCTGTAGAAAATGCAAGTGGAGATTCGGAGCGCTAAGAGGGTAATAGTGGAAAAAGGAATGTCTTCAAATATAAACTACACAGAATCATTCGGTGAAACTTCTTTCAGATCTGTGCATTCAGCTAACAGAGTTAAACCATACTTTTGATTGAGCAGATCTGAACACTCTTTCTGTTGAAAATGCAACTGGACATTTGGAGCGCTAAGAGCGTAGTAGTGGAAAAAGGAATATATTCAAATATAAACTACACAGAAGCATTCTGTGAAACTTCTTTCTGATCTGAGCATTCAGCTAACAGAGTTAAACCATACTTTTGATTGAGCAGTTTTGAAACACTCTGTCTGTAGAAAATGCAACTGGACATTCGTAGCGCTAAGAGGGTAATAGTGGAAAAAAGAATATGTTCAAATATAAACTACACAGAAGCATTGTATGAAACTTCTTTCTGTTCTGTGCATTCAACTAACAGAGTTGAACCTTACTTTTGATTGAGCCGTTCTGAAACACTCTTTCTGTAGAAACTGCAATTGGACATTCTGAGCGCTAAGAGGCCTATATTGGGAAAAAGAATGTCTACAAATAAAAACTACACAGAAGAATTGTGTGAAAGTTCTTTCTGTTCTGTTTGTTCAACTAAAAGAGTTGAACCTTAGTTTTGATTGAGCCGTTCTGAAACACTCTTTCTGTAGAAAATGCAAGTGGAGATTCGGAGCGCTAAGGGGGTAATAGTGGAAAAAGGAATGTCTCCAAATATAAACTACACAGAATCATTCTGTGAAACTTCTTTCTGATCTGTGCATTCAGCTAACAGAATTAAACCATACTTTGATTGAGCAGATCTGAACACTCTTTCTGTAGAAAATGCAACTGGACATTTGGAGCGCTAAGAGAGTAGTAGAGGAAAAAGGAATATATTCAAATATAAACTACACAGAAGCATTCTGTGAAACTTCTTTCTGATCTGAGCATTCAGCTAACAGAGTTAAACCATACTTTTGATTGAGCAGTTTTGAAACACTGTGTCTGTAGAAAATGCAACTGGACATTCGTAGCGCTAAGTGGGTAATAGTGGAAAAAAGAATATGTTCAAATATAAACTACACAGAAGCATTGTATGAAACTTCTTTCTGTTCTGTGCATTCAACTAACAGAGTTGAACCTTAGTTTTGATTGAGCCGTTCTGAAACACTCTTTCTGTAGAAACTGCAATTGGACATTCTGAGCGCTAAGAGGCCTATATTGGGAAAAAGAATGTCTACAAATAAAAACTACACAGAAGAATTGTGTGAAACTTCTTTCTGTTCTGTTTGTTCAACTAAAAGAGTTGAACCTTAATTTTGATTGAGCCGTTCTGAAACACTCTTTCTGTAGAAAATGAAAGTGGAGATTCGGAGCGCTAAGGGGGTAATAGTGGAAAAAGGAATGTCTCCAAATATGAACTACACAGAATCATTCTGTGAAACTTCTTTCTGATCTGTGCATTCAGCTAACAGAGTTAAACCATACTTTGGATTGAGCAGATCTGAACACACTTTCTGTAGAAAATGCAACTGGACATTCGTAGCACTAAGTGGGTAAGAGTGGAAAAAAGAATATGTTCAAATATAAACTACACAGAAGCATCGTATGAAACTTCTTTCTGATCTGAGCATTCAGCTAACAGATTTAAACCATACTTTTGATTGAGCAGTTTTGAAACACTCTGTCTGTAGAAAATGCAACTGGACATTCGTAGCGCTAAGTGGGTAATAGTGGAAAAAAGAATATGTTCAAATATAAACTACACAGAAGCATTGTATGAAACTTCTTTCCGTTCTGTGCATTCAACTAACAGAGTTGAACCTTACTTTTGATTGAGCCGTTCTGAAACACTCTTTCTGTAGAAACTGCAATTGGACATTCTGAGCGCTAAGAGGCCTATATTGGGAAAAAGAATGTCTACAAATAAAAACTACACAGAAGAATTGTGTGAAACTTCTTTCTGTTCTGTTTGTTCAACTAAAAGAGTAGAACCTTAGTTTTGATTGAGCCGTTCTGAAACACTCTTTCTGTAGAAAATGCAAGTGGAGATTCGGAGCGCTAAGAGGGTAATAGTGGAAAAAGGAATGTCTTCAAATATAAACTACACAGAATCATTCGGTGAAACTTCTTTCAGATCTGTGCATTCAGCTAACAGAGTTAAACCATACATTTGATTGAGCAGATCTGAACACTCTTTCTGTTGAAAATGCAACTGGACATTTGGAGCGCTAAGAGCGTAGTAGTGGAAAAAGGAATATATTCAAATATAAACTACACAGAAGCATTCTGTGAAACTTCTTTCTGATCTGAGCATTCAGCTAACAGAGTTAAACCATACTTTTGATTGAGCAGTTTTGAAACACTCTGTCTGTAGAAAATGCAACTGGACATTCGTAGCGCTAAGTGGGTAATAGTGGAAAAAAGAATATGTTCAAATATAAACTACACAGAAGCATTGTATGAAACTTCTTTCTGTTCTGTGCATTCAACTAACAGAGTTGAACCTTACTTTTGATTGAGCCGTTCTGAAACACTCTTTCTGTAGAAACTGCAATTGGACATTCTGAGCGCTAAGAGGCCTATATTGGGAAAAAGAATGTCTACAAATAAAAACTACACAGAAGAATTGTGTGAAAGTTCTTTCTGTTCTGTTTGTTCAACTAAAAGAGTTGAACCTTAGTTTTGATTGAGCCGTTCTGAAACACTCTTTCTGTAGAAAATGCAAGTGGAGATTCGGAGCGCTAAGGGGGTAATAGTGGAAAAAGGAATGTCTCCAAATATAAACTACACAGAATCATTCTGTGAAACTTCTTTCTGATCTGTGCATTCAGCTAACAGAATTAAACCATACTTTGATTGAGCAGATCTGAACACTCTTTCTGTAGAAAATGCAACTGGACATTTGGAGCGCTAAGAGAGTAGTAGAGGAAAAAGGAATATATTCAAATATAAACTACACAGAAGCATTCTGTGAAACTTCTTTCTGATCTGAGCATTCAGCTAACAGAGTTAAACCATACTTTTGATTGAGCAGTTTTGAAACACTGTGTCTGTAGAAAATGC
Organism: Symphalangus syndactylus; assembly: GCF_028878055.3. Taxonomy (NCBI): domain Eukaryota; kingdom Metazoa; phylum Chordata; class Mammalia; order Primates; family Hylobatidae; genus Symphalangus; species Symphalangus syndactylus. Next base: position 11,811,949 of record NC_072447.2, on the reverse strand, counting down.
AACTGGACATTCGTAGCGCTAAGTGGGTAATAGTGGAAAAAAGAATATGTTCAAATATAAACTACACAGAAGCATTGTATGAAACTTCTTTCTGTTCTGTGCATTCAACTAACAGAGTTGAACCTTAGTTTTGATTGAGCCGTTCTGAAACACTCTTTCTGTAGAAACTGCAATTGGACATTCTGAGCGCTAAGAGGCCTATATTGGGAAAAAGAATGTCTACAAATAAAAACTACACAGAAGAATTGTGTGAAACTTCTTTCTGTTCTGTTTGTTCAACTAAAAGATTTGAACCTTAGTTTTGATTGAGCCGTTCTGAAACACTCTTTCTGTAGAAAATGAAAGTGGAGATTCGGAGCGATAAGGGGGTAATAGTGGAAAAAGGAATGTCTCCAAATATGAACTACACAGAATCATTCTGTGAAACTTCTTTCTGATCTGTGCATTCAGCTAACAGAGTTAAACCATACTTTGGATTGAGCAGATCTGAACACTCTTTCTGTAGAAAATGCAACTGGACATTCGTAGCACTAAGTGGGTAATAGTGGAAAAAGGAATATGTTCAAATATAAACTACACAGAAGCATCGTATGAAACTTCTTTCTGATCTGTGCATTCAACTAACAGAGTTGAACCTTACTTTTGATTGAGCCTTTCTGAAACACTCTTTCTGTAGAAACTGCAATTGGACATTCTGAGCGCTAAGAGGCCTCTATTGGGAAAAATAATATCTTCAAATAAAAACTACACAGAAGCATTGTGTGAAACTTATTTCTGATATGTTCATTAAGCTAACAGAGTTAAACCATACTTTTGATTGCGCAGTTCTGAACACTCTTTCTGTAGAAAATGCAAGTGGACATTCGGAGCGCTAAGAGGGTAATAGTGGAAAAAGGAATATATTCAAATATAAACTACACAGTAGCATTCTGTGAAAATTCTTTCTGTTCTGTGCATTCAACTAACAGAGTTGAACCTTACTTTTGATTGAACCGTTCTGAAACACTCTTTCTGTAGAAACTGCAATTGGACATGCTAAGCGCTAAGAGGCCTACATTGGGAAAAAGAATATCTTCAGATAAAAACTACACAGATGCATTCTGTGGAACTTATTTCTGATCTGTAAATTCATTTAACAGAGATAAAACATATTTTTGATTGAGCAGTTATGAAACACTCTTTTTGTAGAAAATGCAAGTGGAGATTCGGAGCGCTAAGAGGGTAATAGTGGAAAAAGGAATGTCTTCAATTATAAACTACACAGAATCATTCGGTGAAACTTCTTTCTGATCTGTGCATTCAGCTAACAGAGTTAAACCATAGTTTTGATTGAGCAGATCTAAACACTCTTTCTGTAGAAAATGCAACTGGACATTTGGAGCGCTAAGAGCGTAGTAGTGGAAAAAGGAATATATTCAAATATAAACTACACAGAAGCATTCTGTGAAACTTCTTTCTGATCTGAGCATTCAGCTAACAGAGTTAAACCATACTTTTGATTGAGCAGTTTTGAAACACTGTGTCTGTAGAAAATGCAACTGGACATTCGTAGCGCTAAGTGGGTAATAGTGGAAAAAAGTATATGTTCAAATATAAACTACACAGAAGCATTGTATGAAACTTCTTTCTGTTCTGTGCATTCAACTAACAGAGTTGAACCTTAATTTGATTGAGCCTTTCTGAAACACTCTTTCTGTAGAAACTGCAATTGGACATTCTGAGCGCGAAGAGGCCTCTATTGGGAAAAATAATATCTTCAAATAAAAACTACACAGAAGCATTGTGTGAAACTTATTTCTGATATGTTCATTAAGCTAAAAGGGTTAAACCATACTTTTGATTGCGCAGTTCTGAACACTCTTTCTGTAGAAAATGCAAGTGGACATTCGGAGCGCTAAGAGGGTAATAGTGGAAAAAGGAATATATTCAAATATAAACTACACAGTAGCATTCTGTGAAAATTCTTTCTGTTCTGTGCATTCAACTAACAGAGTTGAACCTTACTTTTGATTGAGCCGTTCTGAAACACTCTTTCTGTAGAAACTGCAATTGGACATGCTAAGCGCTAAGAGGCCTACATTGGGAAAAAGAATATCTTCAAATAAAAACTACACAGATGCATTCTGTGAAACTTATTTCTGATCTGTAAATTCAGTTAACAGAGATAAAACATATTTTTGATTGAGCAGTTATGAAACACTCTTTTTGTAGAAAATGCAAGTGGAGATTCGGAGCGCTAAGAGGGTAATAGTGGAAAAAGGAATGTCTTCAAATATAAACTACACAGAATCATTCGGTGAAACTTCTTTCTGATCTGTGCATTCAGCTAACAGAGTTAAACCATACTTTTGATTGAGCAGATCTGAACACTCTTTCTGTTGAAAATGCAACTGGACATTTGGAGCGCTAAGAGCGTAGTAGTGGAAAAAGGAATATATTCAAATATAAACTACACAGAAGCATTCTGTGAAACTTCTTTCTGATCTGAGCATTCAGCTAACAGAGTTAAACCATACTTTTGATTGAGCAGTTTTGAAACACTCTGTCTGTAGAAAATGCAACTGGACATTCGTAGCGCTAAGTGGGTAATAGTGGAAAAAAGAATATGTTCAAATATAAACTACACAGAAGCATTGTATGAAACTTCTTTCTGTTCTGTGCATTCAACTAACAGAGTTGAACCTTACTTTTGATTGAGCCGTTCTGAAACACACTTTCTGTAGAAACTGCAATTGGACATTCTGAGCGCTAAGAGGCCTATATTGGGAAAAAGAATGTCTACAAATTAAAACTACACAGAAGAATTGTGTGAAACTTCTTTCTGTTCTGTTTGTTCAACTAAAAGAGTTGAACCTTAGTTTTGATTGAGCCGTTCTGTAACAGACTTTCTGTAGAAAATGCAAGTGGAGATTCGGAGCGCTAAGAGGGTAATAGTGGAAAAAGGAATGTCTCCAAATATAAACTACACAGAATCATTCTGTGAAACTTCTTTCTGATCTGTGCATTCAGCTAACAGATTTAAACCATACTTTTGATTGAGCAGATCTGAACACTCTTTCTGTAGAAAATGCAACTGGACATTTGGAGCGCTAAGAGAGTAGTAGTGGAAAAAGGAATATATTCAAATATAAACTACACAGAAGCATTCTGTGAAACTTCTTTCTGATCTGAGCATTCAGCTAACAGAGTTAAACCATACTTTTGATTGAGCAGTTTTGAAACACTCTGTCTGTAGAAAATGCAACTGGACATTCGTAGAGCTAAGTGGGTAATAGTGGAAAAAAGAATATGTTCAAATATAAACTACACAGAAGCATTGTATGAAACTTCTTTCTGTTCTGTGCATTCAACTAACAGAGTTGAACCTTACTTTTGATTGAGCCTTTCTGAAACACTCTTTCTGTAGAAACTGCAATTGGACACTCTGAGCGCTAAGAGGCCTCTATTGGGAAAAATAATATCTTCAAATAAAAACTACACAGAAGCATTGTGTGAAACTTATTTCTGATATGTTCATTAAGCTAACAGAGTTAAACCATACTTTTGATTGCGCAGTTCTGAACACTCTTTCTGTAGAAAATGCAAGTGGACATTCGGAGTGCTAAGAGGGTAATAGTGGAAAAAGGAATATATTCAAATACAAACTACACAGTAGCATTCTGTGAAAATTCTTTCTGTTCTGTGCATTCAACTAACAGAGTTGAACCTTACTTTTGATTGAGCCGTTCTGAAACACTCTTTCTGTAGAAACTGCAATTTTACATGCTAAGCGCTAAGAGGCCTACATTGGGAAAAAGAATATCTTCAAATAAAAACTACACAGATGCATTCTGTGAAACTTATTTCTGATCTGTAAATTCAGTTAACAGAGATAAAACATATTTTTGATTGAGCAGTTATGAAACACTCTTTTTGTAGAAAATGCAAGAGGAGATTCGGAGCGCTAAGAGGGTAATTGTGGAAAAAGGAATGTCTTCAAATATAAACTACACAGAATCATTCGGTGAAACTTCTTTCTGATCTGTGCATTCAGCTAACAGAGTTAAACCATACTTTTGATTGAGCAGATCTGAACACTCTTTCTGTTGAAAATGCAACTGGACATTTGGAGCGCTAAGAGCGTAGTAGTGGAAAAAGGAATATATTCAAATATAAACTACACAGAAGCATTCTGTGAAACTTCTTTCTGATCTGAGCATTCAGCTAACAGAGTTAAACCATACTTTTGATTGAGCAGTTTTGAAACAGTCTGTCTGTAGAAAATGCAACTGGACATTCGTAGCGCTAAGTGGGTAATAGTGGAAAAAAGAATATGTTCAAATATAAACTACACAGAAGCATTGTATGAAACTTTTTTCTGTTCTGTGCATTCAACTAACAGAATTGAACCTTACTTTTGATTGAGCCGTTCTGAAACAGACTTTCTGTAGAAACTGCAATTGGACATTCTGAGCGCTAAGAGGCCTATATTGGGAAAAAGAATGTCTACAAATAAAAACTACACAGAAGAATTGTGTGAAACTTCTTTCTGTTCTGTTTGTTCAACTAAAAGTGTTGAACCTTAGTTTTGATTGAGCCGTTCTGTAACAGTCTTTCTGTAGAAAATGCAAGTGGAGATTCGGAGCGCTAAGGGGGTAATAGTGGAAACAGGAATGTCTCCAAATATAAACTACACAGAATCATTCTGTGAAACTTCTTTCTGATCTGTGCATTCAGCTAACAGAATTAAACCATACTTTGATTGAGCAGATCTGAACACTCTTTCTGTAGAAAATGCAACTGGACATTTGGAGCGCTAAGAGAGTAGTAGAGGAAAAAGGAATATATTCAAATATAAACTACACAGAAGCATTCTGTGAAACTTCTTTCTGATCTGAGCATTCAGCTAACAGAGTTAAACCATACTTTTGATTGAGCAGTTTTGAAACACTCTGTCTGTAGAAAATGCAACTGGACATTCGTAGCGCTAAGTGGGTAATAGTGGAAAAAAGAATATGTTCAAATATAAACTACACAGAAGCATTGTATGAAACTTCTTTCTGTTCTGTGCATTCAACTAACAGAGTTGAACCTTAGTTTTGATTGAGCCGTTCTGAAACACTCTTTCTGTAGAAACTGCAATTGGACATTCTGAGTGCTAAGAGGCCTATATTGGGAAAAAGAATGTCTACAAATAAAAACTACACAGAAGAATTGTGTGAAACTTCTTTCTGTTCTGTTTGTTCAACTAAAAGAGTTGAAAATTAGTTTTGATTGAGCCGTTCTGAAACACTCTTTCTGTAGAAAATGAAAGTGGAGATTCGGAGCGCTAAGGGGGTAAAAGTGGAAAAAGGAATGTCTCCAAATATGAACTACACAGAATCATTCGGTGAAACTTCTTTCTCATCTGTGCATTCAGCTAACAGAGTTAAACCATACTTTTGATTGAGCAGATCTGAACACTCTTTCTGTAGAAAATGCAACTGGACATTCGTAGCACTAAGTGGGTAATAGTGGAAAAAAGAATATGTTCAAATATAAACTACACAGAAGCATCGTATGAAACTTCTTTCTGATCTGTGCATTCAACTAACAGAGTTGAACCTTCCTTTTGATTGAGCCTTTCTGAAACACTCTTTCTGTAGAAACTGCAATTGGACATTCTGAGCGCTAAGAGGCCTCTATTGGGAAAAATAATATCTTCAAATAAAAACTACACAGAAGCATTGTGTGAAACTTATTTCTGATATGTTCATTAAGCTAACAGAGTTAAACCATACTTTTGATTGCGCAGTTCTGAACACTCTTTCTGTAGAAAATGCAAGTGGACATTCGGAGCGCTAAGAGGGTAATAGTGGAAAAAGGAATATATTCAAATATAAACTACACAGTAGCATTCTGTGAAAATTCTTTCTGTTCTGTGCATTCAACTAACAGAGTTGAACCTTACTTTTGATTGAGCCGTTCTGAAACACTCTTTCTGTAGAAACTGCAATTGGACATGCTAAGCGCTAAGAGGCCTACATTGGGAAAAAGAATATCTTCAAATAAAAATTACACAGATGCATTCTGTGGAACTTATTTCTGATCTGTAAATTCATTTAACAGAGATAAAACATATTTTTGATTGAGCAGTTATGAAACACTCTTTTTGTAGAAAATGCAAGTGGAGATTCGGAGCGCTAAGAGGGTAATAGTGGAAAAAGGAATGTCTTCAATTATAAACTACACAGAATCATTCGGTGAAACTTCTTTCTGATCTGTGCATTCAGCTAACAGAGTTAAAACATAGTTTTGATTGAGCAGATCTAAACACTCTTTCTGTAGAAAATGCAACTGGACATTTGGAGCGCTAAGAGCGTAGTAGTGGAAAAAGGAATATATTCAAATATAAACTACACAGAAGCATTCTGTGAAACTTCTTTCTGATCTGAGCATTCAGCTAACAGATTTAAACCATACTTTTGATTGAGCAGTTTTGAAACACTCTGTCTGTAGAAAATGCAACTGGACATTCGTAGCGCTAAGTGGGTAATAGTGGAAAAAAGAATATGTTCAAATATAAACTACACAGAAGCATTGTATGAAACTTCTTTCTGTTCTGTGCATTCAACTAACAGAGTTGAACCTTACTTTTGATTGAGCCGTTCTGAAACACTCTTTCTGTAGAAACTGCAATTGGACATTCTGAGCGCTAAGAGGCCTATATTGGGAAAAAGAATGTCTACAAATAAAAACTACACAGAAGAATTGTGTGAAACTTCTTTCTGTTCTGTTTGTTCAACTAAAAGAGTAGAACCTTAGTTTTGATTGAGCCGTTCTGAAACACTCTTTCTGTAGAAAATGCAAGTGGAGATTCGGAGCGCTAAGAGGGTAATAGTGGAAAAAGGAATGTCTTCAAATATAAACTACACAGAATCATTCGGTGAAACTTCTTTCAGATCTGTGCATTCAGCTAACAGAGTTAAACCATACTTTTGATTGAGCAGATCTGAACACTCTTTCTGTTGAAAATGCAACTGGACATTTGGAGCGCTAAGAGCGTAGTAGTGGAAAAAGGAATATATTCAAATATAAACTACACAGAAGCATTCTGTGAAACTTCTTTCTGATCTGAGCATTCAGCTAACAGAGTTAAACCATACTTTTGATTGAGCAGTTTTGAAACACTCTGTCTGTAGAAAATGCAACTGGACATTCGTAGCGCTAAGAGGGTAATAGTGGAAAAAAGAATATGTTCAAATATAAACTACACAGAAGCATTGTATGAAACTTCTTTCTGTTCTGTGCATTCAACTAACAGAGTTGAACCTTACTTTTGATTGAGCCGTTCTGAAACACTCTTTCTGTAGAAACTGCAATTGGACATTCTGAGCGCTAAGAGGCCTATATTGGGAAAAAGAATGTCTACAAATAAAAACTACACAGAAGAATTGTGTGAAAGTTCTTTCTGTTCTGTTTGTTCAACTAAAAGAGTTGAACCTTAGTTTTGATTGAGCCGTTCTGAAACACTCTTTCTGTAGAAAATGCAAGTGGAGATTCGGAGCGCTAAGGGGGTAATAGTGGAAAAAGGAATGTCTCCAAATATAAACTACACAGAATCATTCTGTGAAAGTTCTTTCTGATCTGTGCATTCAGCTAACAGAATTAAACCATACTTTGATTGAGCAGATCTGAACACTCTTTCTGTAGAAAATGCAACTGGACATTTGGAGCGCTAAGAGAGTAGTAGAGGAAAAAGGAATATATTCAAATATAAACTACACAGAAGCATTCTGTGAAACTTCTTTCTGATCTGAGAATTCAGCTAACAGAGTTAAACCATACTTTTGATTGAGCAGTTTTGAAACACTGTGTCTGTAGAAAATGCAACTGGACATTCGTAGCGCTAAGTGGGTAATAGTGGAAAAAAGAATATGTTCAAATATAAACTACACAGAAGCATTGTATGAAACTTCTTTCTGTTCTGTGCATTCAACTAACAGAGTTGAACCTTAGTTTTGATTGAGCCGTTCTGAAACACTCTTTCTGTAGAAACTGCAATTGGACATTCTGAGCGCTAAGAGGCCTATATTGGGAAAAAGAATGTCTACAAATAAAAACTACACAGAAGAATTGTGTGAAACTTCTTTCTGTTCTGTTTGTTCAACTAAAAGAGTTGAACCTTAATTTTGATTGAGCCGTTCTGAAACACTCTTTCTGTAGAAAATGAAAGTGGAGATTCGGAGCGCTAAGGGGGTAATAGTGGAAAAAGGAATGTCTCCAAATATGAACTACACAGAATCATTCTGTGAAACTTCTTTCTGATCTGTGCATTCAGCTAACAGAGTTAAACCATACTTTGGATTGAGCAGATCTGAACACACTTTCTGTAGAAAATGCAACTGGACATTCGTAGCACTAAGTGGGTAAGAGTGGAAAAAAGAATATGTTCAAATATAAACTACACAGAAGCATCGTATGAAACTTCTTTCTGATCTGAGCATTCAGCTAACAGATTTAAACCATACTTTTGATTGAGCAGTTTTGAAACACTCTGTCTGTAGATAATGCAACTGGACATTCGTAGCGCTAAGTGGGTAATAGTGGAAAAAAGAATATGTTCAAATATAAACTACACAGAAGCATTGTATGAAACTTCTTTCCGTTCTGTGCATTCAACTAACAGAGTTGAACCTTACTTTTGATTGAGCCGTTCTGAAACACTCTTTCTGTAGAAACTGCAATTGGACATTCTGAGCGCTAAGAGGCCTATATTGGGAAAAAGAATGTCTACAAATAAAAACTACACAGAAGAATTGTGTGAAACTTCTTTCTGTTCTGTTTGTTCAACTAAAAGAGTAGAACCTTAGTTTTGATTGAGCCGTTCTGAAACACTCTTTCTGTAGAAAATGCAAGTGGAGATTCGGAGCGCTAAGGGGGTAATAGTGGAAAAAGGAATGTCTTCAAATATAAACTACACAGAATCATTCGGTGAAACTTCTTTCAGATCTGTGCATTCAGCTAACAGAGTTAAACCATACATTTGATTGAGCAGATCTGAACACTCTTTCTGTTGAAAATGCAACTGGACATTTGGAGCGCTAAGAGCGTAGTAGTGGAAAAAGGAATATATTCAAATATAAACTACACAGAAGCATTCTGTGAAACTTCTTTCTGATCTGAGCATTCAGCTAACAGAGTTAAACCATACTTTTGATTGAGCAGTTTTGAAACACTCTGTCTGTAGAAAATGCAACTGGACATTCGTAGCGCTAAGTGGGTAATAGTGGAAAAAAGAATATGTTCAAATATAAACTACACAGAAGCATTGTATGAAACTTCTTTCTGTTCTGTGCATTCAACTAACAGAGTTGAACCTTACTTTTGATTGAGCCGTTCTGAAACACTCTTTCTGTAGAAACTGCAATTGGACATTCTGAGCGCTAAGAGGCCTATATTGGGAAAAAGAATGTCTACAAATAAAAACTACACAGAAGAATTGTGTGAAAGTTCTTTCTGTTCTGTTTGTTCAACTAAAAGAGTTGAACCTTAGTTTTGATTGAGCCGTTCTGAAACACTCTTTCTGTAGAAAATGCAAGTGGAGATTCGGAGCGCTAAGGGGGTAATAGTGGAAAAAGGAATGTCTCCAAATATAAACTACACAGAATCATTCTGTGAAACTTCTTTCTGATCTGTGCATTCAGCTAACAGAATTAAACCATACTTTGATTGAGCAGATCTGAACACTCTTTCTGTAGAAAATGCAACTGGACATTTGGAGCGCTAAGAGAGTAGTAGAGGAAAAAGGAATATATTCAAATATAAACTACACAGAAGCATTCTGTGAAACTTCTTTCTGATCTGAGCATTCAGCTAACAGAGTTAAACCATACTTTTGATTGAGCAGTTTTGAAACACTGTGTCTGTAGAAAATGCAACTGGACATTCGTAGCGCTAAGTGGGTAATAGTGGAAAAAAGAATATGTTCAAATATAAACTACACAGAAGCATTGTATGAAACTTCTTTCTGTTCTGTGCATTCAACTAACAGAGTTGAACCTTAGTTTTGATTGAGCCGTTCTGAAACACTCTTTCTGTAGAAACTGCAATTGGACATTCTGAGCGCTAAGAGGCCTATATTGGGAAAAAGAATGTCTACAAATAAAAACTACACAGAAGAATTGTGTGAAACTTCTTTCTGTTCTGTTTGTTCAACTAAAAGAGTTGAACCTTAGTTTTGATTGAGCCGTTCTGAAACACTCTTTCTGTAGAAAATGAAAGTGGAGATTCGGAGCGATAAGGGGGTAATAGTGGAAAAAGGAATGTCTCCAAATATGAACTACACAGAATCATTCTGTGAAACTTCTTTCTGATCTGTGCATTCAGCTAACAGAGTTAAACCATACTTTGGATTGAGCAGATCTGAACACTCTTTCTGTAGAAAATGCAACTGGACATTCGTAGCACTAAGTGGGTAATAGTGGAAAAAAGAATATGTTCAAATATAAACTACACAGAAGCATCGTATGAAACTTCTTTCTGATCTGTGCATTCAACTAACAGAGTTGAACCTTACTTTTGATTGAGCCTTTCTGAAACACTCTTTCTGTAGAAACTGCAATTGGACATTCTGAGCGCTAAGAGGCCTCTATTGGGAAAAATAATATCTTCAAATAAAAACTACACAGAAGCATTGTGTGAAACTTATTTCTGATATGTTCATTAAGCTAACAGAGTTAAACCATACTTTTGATTGCGCAGTTCTGAACACTCTTTCTGTAGAAAATGCAAGTGGACATTCGGAGCGCTAAGAGGGTAATAGTGGAAAAAGGAATATATTCAAATATAAACTACACAGTAGCATTCTGTGAAAATTCTTTCTGTTCTGTGCATTCAACTAACAGAGTTGAACCTTACTTTTGATTGAACCGTTCTGAAACACTCTTTCTGTAGAAACTGCAATTGGACATGCTAAGCGCTAAGAGGCCTACATTGGGAAAAAGAATATCTTCAGATAAAAACTACACAGATGCATTCTGTGGAACTTATTTCTGATCTGTAAATTCATTTAACAGAGATAAAACATATTTTTGATTGAGCAGTTATGAAACACTCTTTTTGTAGAAAATGCAAGTGGAGATTCGGAGCGCTAAGAGGGTAATAGTGGAAAAAGGAATGTCTTCAATTATAAACTACACAGAATCATTCGGTGAAACTTCTTTCTGATCTGTGCATTCAGCTAACAGAGTTAAACCATAGTTTTGATTGAGCAGATCTAAACACTCTTTCTGTAGAAAATGCAACTGGACATTTGGAGCGCTAAGAGCGTAGTAGTGGAAAAAGGAATATATTCAAATATAAACTACACAGAAGCATTCTGTGAAACTTCTTTCTGATCTGAGCATTCAGCTAACAGATTTAAACCATACTTTTGATTGAGCAGTTTTGAAACACTCTGTCGGTAGAAAATGCAACTGGACATTCGTAGCGCTAAGTGGGTAATAGTGGAAAAAAGAATATGTTCAAATATAAACTACACAGAAGCATTGTATGAAACTTCTTTCTGTTCTGTGCATTCAACTAACAGAGTTGAACCTTACTTTTGATTGAGCCGTTCTGAAACACTCTTTCTGTAGAAACTGCAATTGGACATTCTGAGCGCTAAGAGGCCTATATTGGGAAAAAGAATGTCTACAAATAAAAACTACACAGAAGAATTGTGTGAAACTTCTTTCTGTTCTGTTTGTTCAACTAAAAGAGTAGAACCTTACTTTTGATTGAGCCGTTCTGAAACACTCTTTCTGTAGAAAATGCAAGTGGAGATTCGGAGCGCTAAGAGGGTAATAGTGGAAAAAGGAATGTCTTCAAATATAAACTACACAGAATCATTCGGTGAAACTTCTTTCTGATCTGTGCATTCAGCTAACAGAGTTAAACCATACTTTTGATTGAGCAGATCTGAACACTCTTTCTGTTGAAAATGCAACTGGACATTTGGAGCGCTAAGAGCGTAGTAGTGGAAAAAGGAATATATTCAAATATAAACTACACAGAAGCATTCTGTGAAACTTCTTTCTGATCTGAGCATTCAGCTAACAGAGTTAAACCATACTTTTGATTGAGCAGTTTTGAAACACTCTGTCTGTAGAAAATGCAACTGGACATTCGTAGCGCTAAGTGGGTAATAGTGGAAAAAAGTATATGTTCAAATATAAACTACACAGAAGCATTGTATGAAACTTCTTTCTGTTCTGTGCATTCAACTAACGGAGTTGAACCTTAATTTGATTGAGCCTTTCTGAAACACTCTTTCTGTAGAAACTGCAATTGGACATTCTGAGCGCTAAGAGGCCTATATTGGGAAAAATAATATCTTCAAATAAAAACTACACAGAAGCATTGTGTGAAACTTATTTCTGATATGTTCATTAAGCTAACAGAGTTAAACCATACTTTTGATTGCGCAGTTCTGAACACTCTTTCTGTAGAAAATGCAAGTGGACATTCGGAGCGCTAAGAGGGTAATAGTGGAAAAAGGAATATATTCAAATATAAACTACACAGTAGCATTCTGTGAAAATTCTTTCTGTTCTGTGCATTCAACTAACAGACTTGAACCTTACTTTTGATTGAGCCGTTCTGAAACACTCTTTCTGTAGAAACTGCAATTGGACATGTTAAGCGCTAAGAGGCCTACATTGGGAAAAAGAATATCTTCAAATAAAAACTACACAGATGCATTCTGTGAAACTTATTTCTGATCTGTAATTTCAGTTAACAGAGATAAAACATATTTTTGATTGAGCAGTTATGATACACTCTTTTTGTAGAAAATGCAAGTGGAGATTCGGAGCGCTAAGAGGGTAATAGTGGAAAAAGGAATGTCTTCAAATATAAACTGCACAGAATCATTCGGTGAAACTTCTTTCTGATCTGTGCATTCAGCTAACAGAGTTAAACCATATTTTTGATTGAGCAGATCTGAACACTCTTTCTGTTGAAAATGCAACTGGACATTTGGAGCGCTAAGAGCGTAGTAGTGGAAAAAGGAATATATTCAAATATAAACTACACAGAAGCATTCTGTGAAACTTCTTTCTGATCTGAGCATTCAGCTAACAGAGTTAAACCATACTTTTGATTGAGCAGTTTTGAAACACTCTGTCTGTAGAAAATGCAACTGGACATTCGTAGCGCTAAGTGGGTAATAGTGGAAAAAAGAATATGTTCAAATATAAACTACACAGAAGCATTGTATGAAACTTCTTTCTGTTCTGTGCATTCAACTAACAGAATTGAACCTTACTTTTGATTGAGCCGTTCTGAAACACACTTTCTGTAGAAACTGCAATTGGACATTCTGAGCGCTAAGAGGCCTATATTGGGAAAAAGAATGTCTACAAATAAAAACTACACAGAAGAATTGTGTGAAACTTCTTTCTGTTCTGTTTGTTCAACTAAAAGTGTTGAACCTTACTTTTGATTGATCCGTTCTGTAACAGTCTTTCTGTAGAAAATGCAAGTGGAGATTCGGAGCGCTAAGGGGGTAATAGTGGAAAAAGGAATGTCTCCAAATATAAACTACACAGAATCATTCTGTGAAACTTCTTTCTGATCTGTGCATTCAGCTAACAGAGTTAAACCATACTTTTGATTGAGCAGATCTGCACACTCTTTCTGTAGAAAATGCAACTGGACATTTGGAGCGCTAAGAGAGTAGTAGTGGAAAAAGGAATATATTCAAATATAAACTACAAAGAAGCATTCTGTGAAACTTCTTTCTGATCTGAGCATTCAGCTAACAGAGTTAAACCATACTTTTGATTGAGCAGTTTTGAAACACTCTGTCTGTAGAAAATGCAACTGGACATTCGTAGCGCTAAGTGGGTAATAGTGGAAAAAAGAATATGTTCAAATATAAACTACACAGATGCATTGTATGAAACTTCTTTCTGTTCTGTGCATTCAACTAACAGAGTTGAACCTTACTTTTGATTGAGCCTTTCTGAAACACTCTTTCTGTAGAAACTGCAATTGGACATTCTGAGCGCTAAGAGGCCTCTATTGGGAAAAATAATATCTTCAAATAAAAACTACACAGAAGCATTGTGTGAAACTTATTTCTGATATGTTCATTAAGCTAACAGAGTTAAACCATACTTTTGATTGCGCAGTTCTGAACACTCTTTCTGTTGAAAATGCAAGTGGACATTCGGAGCGCAAAGAGGGTAATAGTGGAAAAAGGAATATATTCAAATATAAACTACACAGTAGCATTCTGTGAAAATTCTTTCTGTTCTGTGCATTCAACTAACAGAGTTGAACCTTACTTTTGATTGAGCCGTTCTGAAACACTCTTTCTGTAGAAACTGCAATTGGACATGCTAAGCGCTAAGAGGCCTACATTGGGAAAAAGAATATCTTCAAATAAAAACTACACAGATGCATTCTGTGAAACTTATTTCTGATCTGTAAATTCAGTTAAGAGAGATAAAACATATTTTTGATTGAGCAGTTATGAAACACTCTTTTTGTAGAAAATGCAAGTGGAGATTCGGAGCGCTAAGAGGGTAATAGTGGAAAAAGGAATGTCTTCAACTATAAACTACACAGAATCATTCGGTGAAACTTCTTTCTGATCTGTGCATTCAGCTAACAGAGTTAAACCATACTTTTGATTGAGCAGATCTGAACACTCTTTCTGTTGAAAATGCAACTGGACATTTGGAGCCCTAAGAGCGTAGTAGTGGAAAAAGGAATATATTCAAATATAAACTACACAGAAGCATTCTGTGAAACTTCTTTCTGATCTGAGCATTCAGCTAACAGAGTTAAACCATACTTTTGATTGAGCAGTTTTGAAACACTCTGTCTGTAGAAAATGCAACTGGACATTCGTAGCGCTAAGTGGGTAATAGTGGAAAAATGAGTATGTTCAAATATAAACTACACAGAAGCATTGTATGAAACTTCTTTCTGTTCTGTGCATTCAACTAACAGAGTTGAACCTTACTTTTGATTGAGCCTTTCTGAAACACTCTTTCTGTAGAAACTGCAATTGGACATTCTGAGCGCTAAGAGGCCTCTATTGGGAAAAATAATATCTTCAAACAAAAACTACACAGAAGCATTGTGTGAAACTTATTTCTGATATGTTCATTAAGCTAACAGAGTTAAACCATACTTTTGATTGCGCAGTTCTGAACACTCTTTCTGTAGAAAATGCAAGTGGACATTCGGAGCGCTAAGAGGGTAATAGTGGAAAAAGGAATATATTCAAATATAAACTACACAGTAGCATTCTGTGAAAATTCTTTCTGTTCTGTGCATTCAACTAACAGAGTTGAACCTTACTTTTGATTGAGCCGTTCTGAAACACTCTTTCTGCAGAAACTGCAATTGGACATGCTAAGCGCTAAGAGGCCTACATTGGGAAAAAGAATATCTTCAAATAAAAACTACACAGATGCATTCTGTGAAACTTATTTCTGATCTGTAAATTCAGTTAACAGATATAAAACATATTTTTGATTGAGCAGTTATGAAACACTCTTTTTGTAGATAATGCAAGTGGAGATTCGGAGCGCTAAGAGGGTAATAGTGGAAAAAGGAATGTCTTCAATTATAAACTACACAGAATCATTCGGTGAAACTTCTTTCTGATCTGTGCATTCAGCTAACAGAGTTAAACCATAGTTTTGATTGAGCAGATCTAAACACTCTTTCTGTAGAAAATGCAACTGGACATTTGGAGCGCTAAGAGCGTAGTAGTGGAAAAAGGAATATATTCAAATATAAACTACACAGAAGCATTCTGTGAAACTTCTTTCTGATCTGAGCATTCAGCTAACAGATTTAAACCATACTTTTGATTGAGCAGTTTTGAAACACTCTGTCTGTAGAAAATGCAACTGGACATTCGTAGCGCTAAGTGGGTAATAGTGGAAAAAAGAATATGTTCAAATATAAACTACACAGAAGCATTGTATGAAACTTCTTTCTGTTCTGTGCATTCAACTAACAGAGTTGAACCTTACTTTTGATTGAGCCGTTCTGAAACACTCTTTCTGTAGAAACTGCAATTGGACATTCTGAGCGCTAAGAGGCCTATATTGGGAAAAAGAATGTCTACAAATAAAAACTACACAGAAGAATTGTGTGAAACTTCTTTCTGTTCTGTTTGTTCAACTAAAAGAGTAGAACCTTACTTTTGATTGAGCCGTTCTGAAACACTCTTTCTGTAGAAAATGCAAGTGGAGATTCGGAGCGCTAAGAGGGTAATAGTGGAAAAAGGAATGTCTTCAAATATAAACTACACAGAATCATTCGGTGAAACTTCTTTCTGATCTGTGCATTCAGCTAACAGAGTTAAACCATACTTTTGATTGAGCAGATCTGAACACTCTTTCTGTTGAAAATGCAACTGGACATTTGGAGCGCTAAGAGCGTAGTAGTGGAAAAAGGAATATATTCAAATATAAACTACACAGAAGCATTCTGTGAAACTTCTTTCTGATCTGAGCATTCAGCTAACAGAGTTAAACCATACTTTTGATTGAGCAGTTTTGAAACACTCTGTCTGTAGAAAATGCAACTGGACATTCGTAGCGCTAAGTGGGTAATAGTGGAAAAAAGTATATGTTCAAATATAAACTACACAGAAGCATTGTATGAAACTTCTTTCTGTTCTGTGCATTCAACTAACGGAGTTGAACCTTAATTTGATTGAGCCTTTCTGAAACACTCTTTCTGTAGAAACTGCAATTGGACATTCTGAGCGCTAAGAGGCCTATATTGGGAAAAATAATATCTTCAAATAAAAACTACACAGAAGCATTGTGTGAAACTTATTTCTGATATGTTCATTAAGCTAACAGAGTTAAACCATACTTTTGATTGCGCAGTTCTGAACACTCTTTCTGTAGAAAATGCAAGTGGACATTCGGAGCGCTAAGAGGGTAATAGTGGAAAAAGGAATATATTCAAATATAAACTACACAGTAGCATTCTGTGAAAATTCTTTCTGTTCTGTGCATTCAACTAACAGACTTGAACCTTACTTTTGATTGAGCCGTTCTGAAACACTCTTTCTGTAGAAACTGCAATTGGACATGTTAAGCGCTAAGAGGCCTACATTGGGAAAAAGAATATCTTCAAATAAAAACTACACAGATGCATTCTGTGAAACTTATTTCTGATCTGTAAATTCAGTTAACAGAGATAAAACATATTTTTGATTGAGCAGTTATGATACACTCTTTTTGTAGAAAATGCAAGTGGAGATTCGGAGCGCTAAGGGGGTAATAGTGGAAAAAGGAATGTCTTCAAATATAAACTGCACAGAATCATTCGGTGAAACTTCTTTCTGATCTGTGCATTCAGCTAACAGAGTTAAACCATATTTTTGATTGAGCAGATCTGAACACTCTTTCTGTTGAAAATGCAACTGGACATTTGGAGCGCTAAGAGCGTAGTAGTGGAAAAAGGAATATATTCAAATATAAACTACACAGAAGCATTCTGTGAAACTTCTTTCTGATCTGAGCATTCAGCTAACAGAGTTAAACCATACTTTTGATTGAGCAGTTTTGAAACACTCTGTCTGTAGAAAATGCAACTGGACATTCGTAGCGCTAAGTGGGTAATAGTGGAAAAAAGAATATGTTCAAATATAAACTACACAGAAGCATTGTATGAAACTTCTTTCTGTTCTGTGCATACAACTAACAGAATTGAACCTTACTTTTGATTGAGCCGTTCTGAAACACACTTTCTGTAGAAACTGCAATTGGACATTCTGAGCGCTAAGAGGCCTATATTGGGAAAAAGAATGTCTACAAATAAAAACTACACAGAAGAATTGTGTGAAACTTCTTTCTGTTCTGTTTGTTCAACTAAAAGTGTTGAACCTTACTTTTGATTGATCCGTTCTGTAACAGTCTTTCTGTAGAAAATGCAAGTGGAGATTCGGAGCGCTAAGGGGGTAATAGTGGAAAAAGGAATGTCTCCAAATATAAACTACACAGAATCATTCTGTGAAACTTCTTTCTGATCTGTGCATTCAGCTAACAGAGTTAAACCATACTTTTGATTGAGCAGATCTGCACACTCTTTCTGTAGAAAATGCAACTGGACATTTGGAGCGCTAAGAGAGTAGTAGTGGAAAAAGGAATATATTCAAATATAAACTACAAAGAAGCATTCTGTGAAACTTCTTTCTGATCTGAGCATTCAGCTAACAGAGTTAAACCATACTTTTGATTGAGCAGTTTTGAAACACTCTGTCTGTAGAAAATGCAACTGGACATTCGTAGCGCTAAGTGGGTAATAGTGGAAAAAAGAATATGTTCAAATATAAACTACACAGATGCATTGTATGAAACTTCTTTCTGTTCTGTGCATTCAACTAACAGAGTTGAACCTTACTTTTGATTGAGCCTTTCTGAAACACTCTTTCTGTAGAAACTGCAATTGGACATTCTGAGCGCTAAGAGGCCTCTATTGGGAAAAATAATATCTTCAAATAAAAACTACACAGAAGCATTGTGTGAAACTTATTTCTGATATGTTCATTAAGCTAACAGAGTTAAACCATACTTTTGATTGCGCAGTTCTGAACACTCTTTCTGTTGAAAATGCAAGTGGACATTCGGAGCGCAAAGAGGGTAATAGTGGAAAAAGGAATATATTCAAATATAAACTACACAGTAGCATTCTGTGAAAATTCTTTCTGTTCTGTGCATTCAACTAACAGAGTTGAACCTTACTTTTGATTGAGCCTTTCTGAAACACTCTTTCTGTAGAAACTGCAATTGGACATGCTAAGCGCTAAGAGGCCTACATTGGGAAAAAGAATATCTTCAAATAAAAACTACACAGATGCATTCTGTGAAACTTATTTCTGATCTGTAAATTCAGTTAAGAGAGATAAAACATATTTTTGATTGAGCAGTTATGAAACACTCTTTTTGTAGAAAATGCAAGTGGAGATTCGGAGCGCTAAGAGGGTAATAGTGGAAAAAGGAATGTCTTCAACTATAAACTACACAGAATCATTCGGTGAAACTTCTTTCTGATCTGTGCATTCAGCTAACAGAGTTAAACCATACTTTTGATTGAGCAGATCTGAACACTCTTTCTGTTGAAAATGCAACTGGACATTTGGAGCCCTAAGAGCGTAGTAGTGGAAAAAGGAATATATTCAAATATAAACTACACAGAAGCATTCTGTGAAACTTCTTTCTGATCTGAGCATTCAGCTAACAGAGTTAAACCATACTTTTGATTGAGCAGTTTTGAAACACTCTGTCTGTAGAAAATGCAACTGGACATTCGTAGCGCTAAGTGGGTAATAGTGGAAAAATGAGTATGTTCAAATATAAACTACACAGAAGCATTGTATGAAACTTCTTTCTGTTCTGTGCATTCAACTAACAGAGTTGAACCTTACTTTTGATTGAGCCTTTCTGAAACACTCTTTCTGTAGAAACTGCAATTGGACATTCTGAGCGCTAAGAGGCCTCTATTGGGAAAAATAATATCTTCAAACAAAAACTACACAGAAGCATTGTGTGAAACTTATTTCTGATATGTTCATTAAGCTAACAGAGTTAAACCATACTTTTGATTGCGCAGTTCTGAACACTCTTTCTGTAGAAAATGCAAGTGGACATTCGGAGCGCTAAGAGGGTAATAGTGGAAAAAGGAATATATTCAAATATAAACTACACAGTAGCATTCTGTGAAAATTCTTTCTGTTCTGTGCATTCAACTAACAGAGTTGAACCTTACTTTTGATTGAGCCGTTCTGAAACACTCTTTCTGCAGAAACTGCAATTGGACATGCTAAGCGCTAAGAGGCCTACATTGGGAAAAAGAATATCTTCAAATAAAAACTACACAGATGCATTCTGTGAAACTTATTTCTGATCTGTAAATTCAGTTAACAGATATAAAACATATTTTTGATTGAGCAGTTATGAAACACTCTTTTTGTAGATAATGCAAGTGGAGATTCGGAGCGCTAAGAGGGTAATAGTGGAAAAAGGAATGTCTTCAATTATAAACTACACAGAATCATTCGGTGAAACTTCTTTCTGATCTGTGCATTCAGCTAACAGAGTTAAACCATAGTTTTGATTGAGCAGATCTAAACACTCTTTCTGTAGAAAATGCAACTGGACATTTGGAGCGCTAAGAGCGTAGTAGTGGAAAAAGGAATATATTCAAATATAAACTACACAGAAGCATTCTGTGAAACTTCTTTCTGATCTGAGCATTCAGCTAACAGATTTAAACCATACTTTTGATTGAGCAGTTTTGAAACACTCTGTCTGTAGAAAATGCAACTGGACATTCGTAGCGCTAAGTGGGTAATAGTGGAAAAAAGAATATGTTCAAATATAAACTACACAGAAGCATTGTATGAAACTTCTTTCTGTTCTGTGCATTCAACTAACAGAGTTGAACCTTACTTTTGATTGAGCCGTTCTGAAACACTCTTTCTGTAGAAACTGCAATTGGACATTCTGAGCGCTAAGAGGCCTATATTGGGAAAAAGAATGTCTACAAATAAAAACTACACAGAAGAATTGTGTGAAACTTCTTTCTGTTCTGTTTGTTCAACTAAAAGAGTAGAACCTTACTTTTGATTGAGCCGTTCTGAAACACTCTTTCTGTAGAAAATGCAAGTGGAGATTCGGAGCGCTAAGAGGGTAATAGTGGAAAAAGGAATGTCTTCAAATATAAACTACACAGAATCATTCGGTGAAACTTCTTTCTGATCTGTGCATTCAGCTAACAGAGTTAAACCATACTTTTGATTGAGCAGATCTGAACACTCTTTCTGTTGAAAATGCAACTGGACATTTGGAGCGCTAAGAGCGTAGTAGTGGAAAAAGGAATATATTCAAATATAAACTACACAGAAGCATTCTGTGAAACTTCTTTCTGATCTGAGCATTCAGCTAACAGAGTTAAACCATACTTTTGATTGAGCAGTTTTGAAACACTCTGTCTGTAGAAAATGCAACTGGACATTCGTAGCGCTAAGTGGGTAATAGTGGAAAAAAGTATATGTTCAAATATAAACTACACAGAAGCATTGTATGAAACTTCTTTCTGTTCTGTGCATTCAACTAACGGAGTTGAACCTTAATTTGATTGAGCCTTTCTGAAACACTCTTTCTGTAGAAACTGCAATTGGACATTCTGAGCGCTAAGAGGCCTATATTGGGAAAAATAATATCTTCAAATAAAAACTACACAGAAGCATTGTGTGAAACTTATTTCTGATATGTTCATTAAGCTAACAGAGTTAAACCATACTTTTGATTGCGCAGTTCTGAACACTCTTTCTGTAGAAAATGCAAGTGGACATTCGGAGCGCTAAGAGGGTAATAGTGGAAAAAGGAATATATTCAAATATAAACTACACAGTAGCATTCTGTGAAAATTCTTTCTGTTCTGTGCATTCAACTAACAGACTTGAACCTTACTTTTGATTGAGCCGTTCTGAAACACTCTTTCTGTAGAAACTGCAATTGGACATGTTAAGCGCTAAGAGGCCTACATTGGGAAAAAGAATATCTTCAAATAAAAACTACACAGATGCATTCTGTGAAACTTATTTCTGATCTGTAAATTCAGTTAACAGAGATAAAACATATTTTTGATTGAGCAGTTATGATACACTCTTTTTGTAGAAAATGCAAGTGGAGATTCGGAGCGCTAAGAGGGTAATAGTGGAAAAAGGAATGTCTTCAAATATAAACTGCACAGAATCATTCGGTGAAACTTCTTTCTGATCTGTGCATTCAGCTAACAGAGTTAAACCATATTTTTGATTGAGCAGATCTGAACACTCTTTCTGTTGAAAATGCAACTGGACATTTGGAGCGCTAAGAGCGTAGTAGTGGAAAAAGGAATATATTCAAATATAAACTACACAGAAGCATTCTGTGAAACTTCTTTCTGATCTGAGCATTCAGCTAACAGAGTTAAACCATACTTTTGATTGAGCAGTTTTGAAACACTCTGTCTGTAGAAAATGCAACTGGACATTCGTAGCGCTAAGTGGGTAATAGTGGAAAAAAGAATATATTCAAATATAAACTACACAGAAGCATTGTATGAAACTTCTTTCTGTTCTGTGCATACAACTAACAGAATTGAACCTTACTTTTGATTGAGCCGTTCTGAAACACACTTTCTGTAGAAACTGCAATTGGACATTCTGAGCGCTAAGAGGCCTATATTGGGAAAAAGAATGTCTACAAATAAAAACTACACAGAAGAATTGTGTGAAACTTCTTTCTGTTCTGTTTGTTCAACTAAAAGTGTTGAACCTTACTTTTGATTGATCCGTTCTGTAACAGTCTTTCTGTAGAAAATGCAAGTGGAGATTCGGAGCGCTAAGGGGGTAATAGTGGAAAAAGGAATGTCTCCAAATATAAACTACACAGAATCATTCTGTGAAACTTCTTTCTGATCTGTGCATTCAGCTAACAGAGTTAAACCATACTTTTGATTGAGCAGATCTGCACACTCTTTCTGTAGAAAATGCAACTGGACATTTGGAGCGCTAAGAGAGTAGTAGTGGAAAAAGGAATATATTCAAATATAAACTACAAAGAAGCATTCTGTGAAACTTCTTTCTGATCTGAGCATTCAGCTAACAGAGTTAAACCATACTTTTGATTGAGCAGTTTTGAAACACTCTGTCTGTAGAAAATGCAACTGGACATTCGTAGCGCTAAGTGGGTAATAGTGGAAAAAAGAATATGTTCAAATATAAACTACACAGATGCATTGTATGAAACTTCTTTCTGTTCTGTGCATTCAACTAACAGAGTTGAACCTTACTTTTGATTGAGCCTTTCTGAAACACTCTTTCTGTAGAAACTGCAATTGGACATTCTGAGCGCTAAGAGGCCTCTATTGGGAAAAATAATATCTTCAAATAAAAACTACACAGAAGCATTGTGTGAAACTTATTTCTGATATGTTCATTAAGCTAACAGAGTTAAACCATACTTTTGATTGCGCAGTTCTGAACACTCTTTCTGTTGAAAATGCAAGTGGACATTCGGAGCGCAAAGAGGGTAATAGTGGAAAAAGGAATATATTCAAATATAAACTACACAGTAGCATTCTGTGAAAATTCTTTCTGTTCTGTGCATTCAACTAACAGAGTTGAACCTTACTTTTGATTGAGCCTTTCTGAAACACTCTTTCTGTAGAAACTGCAATTGGACATGCTAAGCGCTAAGAGGCCTACATTGGGAAAAAGAATATCTTCAAATAAAAACTACACAGATGCATTCTGTGAAACTTATTTCTGATCTGTAAATTCAGTTAAGAGAGATAAAACATATTTTTGATTGAGCAGTTATGAAACACTCTTTTTGTAGAAAATGCAAGTGGAGATTCGGAGCGCTAAGAGGGTAATAGTGGAAAAAGGAATGTCTTCAACTATAAACTACACAGAATCATTCGGTGAAACTTCTTTCTGATCTGTGCATTCAGCTAACAGAGTTAAACCATACTTTTGATTGAGCAGATCTGAACACTCTTTCTGTTGAAAATGCAACTGGACATTTGGAGCCCTAAGAGCGTAGTAGTGGAAAAAGGAATATATTCAAATATAAACTACACAGAAGCATTCTGTGAAACTTCTTTCTGATCTGAGCATTCAGCTAACAGAGTTAAACCATACTTTTGATTGAGCAGTTTTGAAACACTCTGTCTGTAGAAAATGCAACTGGACATTCGTAGCGCTAAGTGGGTAATAGTGGAAAAATGAGTATGTTCAAATATAAACTACACAGAAGCATTGTATGAAACTTCTTTCTGTTCTGTGCATTCAACTAACAGAGTTGAACCTTACTTTTGATTGAGCCTTTCTGAAACACTCTTTCTGTAGAAACTGCAATTGGACATTCTGAGCGCTAAGAGGCCTCTATTGGGAAAAATAATATCTTCAAACAAAAACTACACAGAAGCATTGTGTGAAACTTATTTCTGATATGTTCATTAAGCTAACAGAGTTAAACCATACTTTTGATTGCGCAGTTCTGAACACTCTTTCTGTAGAAAATGCAAGTGGACATTCGGAGCGCTAAGAGGGTAATAGTGGAAAAAGGAATATATTCAAATATAAACTACACAGTAGCATTCTGTGAAAATTCTTTCTGTTCTGTGCATTCAACTAACAGAGTTGAACCTTACTTTTGATTGAGCCGTTCTGAAACACTCTTTCTGCAGAACCTGCAATTGGACATGCTAAGCGCTAAGAGGCCTACATTGGGAAAAAGAATATCTTCAAATAAAAACTACACAGATGCATTCTGTGAAACTTATTTCTGATCTGTAAATTCAGTTAACAGATATAAAACATATTTTTGATTGAGCAGTTATGAAACACTCTTTTTGTAGAAAATGCAAGTGGAGATTCGGAGCGCTAAGAGGGTAATAGTGGAAAAAGGAATGTCTTCAAATATAAACTACACAGAATCATTCGGTGAAACTTCTTTCTGATCTGTGCATTCAGCTAACAGTGTTAAACCATACTTTTGATTGAGCAGATCTGAACACTCTTTCTCTAGAAAATGCAACTGGACATTTGGAGCGCTAAGAGCGTAGTAGTGGAAAAAGGAATATATTCAAATATAAACTACACAGAAGCATTCTGTGACACTTTTTTCTGATCTGAGCATTCAGCTAACAGAGTTAAACCATACTTTTGATTGAGCAGTTTTGAAACACTCTGTCTGTAGAAAATGCAACTGGACATTCGTAGCGCTAAGGGGGTAATAGTGGAAAAAAGAATATGTTCAAATATAAACTACACAGAAGCATTGTATGAAACTTCTTTCTGTTCTGTGCATTCAACTAACAGAGTTGAACCTTACTTTTGATTGAGCCGTTCTGAAACACACTTTCTGTAGAAACTGCAATTGGACATTCTGAGCGCTAAGAGGCCTATATTGGGAAAAAGAATGTCTACAAATAAAAACTACACAGAAGAATTGTGTGAAACTTCTTTCTGTTCTGTTTGTTCAACTAAAAGTGTTGAACCTTACTTTTGATTGATCCGTTCTGTAACAGTCTTTCTGTAGAAAATGCAAGTGGAGATTCGGAGCGCTAAGGGGGTAATAGTGGAAAAAGGAATGTCTCCAAATATAAACTACACAGAATCATTCTGTGAAACTTCTTTCTGATCTGTGCATTCAGCTAACAGAGTTAAACCATACTTTTGATTGAGCAGATCTGAACACTCTTTCTGTAGAAAATGCAACTGGACATTTGGAGCGCTAAGAGAGTAGTAGTGGAAAAAGGAATATATTCAAATATAAACTACAAAGAAGCATTCTGTGAAACTTCTTTCTGATCTGAGCATTCAGCTAACAGAGTTAAACCATACTTTTGATTGAGCAGTTTTGAAACACTCTGTCTGTAGAAAATGCAACTGGACATTCGTAGCGCTAAGTGGGTAATTGTGGAAAAAAGAATATGTTCAAATATAAACTACACAGAAGCAGTGTATGAAACTTCTTTCTGTTCTGTGCATTCAACTAACAGAGTTGAACCTTACTTTTGATTGAGCCTTTCTGAAACACTCTTTCTGTAGAAACTGCAATTGGACATTCTGAGCGCTAAGAGGCCTCTATTGGGAAAAATAATATCTTCAAATAAAAACTACACAGAAGCATTGTGTGAAACTTATTTCTGATATGTTCATTAAGCTAACAGAGTTAAACCATACTTTTGATTGCGCAGTTCTGAACACTCTTTCTGTAGAAAATGCAAGTGGACATTCGGAGCGCTAAGAGGGTAATAGTGGAAAAAGGAATATATTCAAATATAAACTACACAGTAGCATTCTGTGAAAATTCTTTCTGTTCTGTGCATTCAACTAACAGAGTTGAACCTTACTTTTGATTGAGCCGTTCTGAAACACTCTTTCTGTAGAAACTGCAATTGGACATGCTAAGCGCTAAGAGGCCTACATTGGGAAAAAGAATATCTTCAAATAAAAACTACACAGATGCATTCTGTGAAACTTATTTCTGATCTGTAAATTCAGTTAACAGAGATAAAACATATTTTTGATTGAGCAGTTATGAAACACTCTTTTTGTAGAAAATGCAAGTGGAGATTCGGAGCGCTAAGAGGGTAATAGTGGAAAAAGGAATGTCTTCAAAGATAAACTACACAGAATCATTCGGTGAAACTTCTTTCTGATCTGTGCATTCAGCTAACAGAGTTAAACCATACTTTTGATTGAGCAGATCTGAACACTCTTTCTGTAGAAAATGCAACTGGACATTTCGAGCGCTAAGAGCGTAGTAGTGGAAAAAGGAATATATTCAAATATAAACTACACAGAAGCATTCTGTGAAACTTCTTTCTGATCTGAGCATTCAGCTAACAGAGTTAAACCATACTTTTGATTGAGCAGTTTTGAAACACTCTGTCTGTAGAAAATGCAACTGGACATTCGTAGCGCTAAGTGGGTAATAGTGGAAAAAAGAATATGTTCAAATATAAACTACACAGAAGCATTGTATGAAACATCTTTCTGTTCTGTGCATTCAACTAACAGAGTTGAACCTTACTTTTGATTGAGCCGTTCTGAAACACTCTTTCTGTAGAAACTGCAATTGGACATTCTGAGCGCTAAGAGGCCTATATTGGGAAAAAGAATGTCTACAAATAAAAACTACACAGAAGAATTGTGTGAAACTTCTTTCTGTTCTGTTTGTTCAACTAAAAGAGTTGAACCTTAGTTTTGATTGAGCCGTTCTGAAACACTCTTTCTGTAGAAAATGCAAGTGGAGATTCGGAGCGCTAAGAGGGTAATAGTGGAAAAAGGAATGTCTCCAAATATAAACTACACAGAATCATTCTGTGAAACTTCTTTCTGATCTGTGCATTCAGCTAACAGAGTTAAACCATACTTTTGATTGAGCAGATCTGAACTCTCTTTCTGTAGAAAATGCAACTGGACATTTGGAGCGCTAAGAGAGTAGTAGTGGAAAAAGGAATATATTCAAATATAAACTACACAGAAGGATTCTGTGAAACTTCTTTCTGATCTGAGCATTCAGCTAACAGAGTTAAACCATACTTTTGATTGAGCAGTTTTGAAACACTCTGTCTGTAGAAAATGCAACTGGACATTCGTAGCGCTAAGTGGGTAATTGTGGAAAAAAGAATATGTTCAAATATAAACTACACAGAAGCAGTGTATGAAACTTCTTTCTGTTCTGTGCATTCAACTAACAGAGTTGAACCTTACTTTTGATTGAGCCTTTCTGAAACACTCTTTCTGTAGAAACTGCAATTGGACATTCTGAGCGCTAAGAGGCCTCTATTGGGAAAAATAATATCTTCAAATAAAAACTACACAGAAGCATTGTGTGAAACTTATTTCTGATATGTTCATTAAGCTAACAGAGTTAAACCATACTTTTGATTGCGCAGTTCTGAACACTCTTTCTGTAGAAAATGCAAGTGGACATTCGGAGCGCTAAGAGGGTAATAGTGGAAAAAGGAATATATTCAAATATAAACTACACAGTAGCATTCTGTGAAAATTCTTTCTGTTCTGTGCATTCAACTAACAGAGTTGAACCTTACTTTTGATTGAGCCGTTCTGAAACACTCTTTCTGTAGAAACTGCAATTGGACATGCTAAGCGCTAAGAGGCCTACATTGGGAAAAAGAATATCTTCAAATAAAAACTACACAGATGCATTCTGTGAAACTTATTTCTGATCTGTAAATTCAGTTAACAGAGATAAAACATATTTTTGATTGAGCAGTTATGAAACACTCTTTTTGTAGAAAATGCAAGTGGAGATTCGGAGCGCTAAGAGGGTAATAGTGGAAAAAGGAATGTCTTCAAAGATAAACTACACAGAATCATTCGGTGAAACTTCTTTCTGATCTGTGCATTCAGCTAACAGAGTTAAACCATACTTTTGATTGAGCAGATCTGAACACTCTTTCTGTAGAAAATGCAACTGGACATTTCGAGCGCTAAGAGCGTAGTAGTGGAAAAAGGAATATATTCAAATATAAACTACACAGAAGCATTCTGTGAAACTTCTTTCTGATCTGAGCATTCAGCTAACAGAGTTAAACCATACTTTTGATTGAGCAGTTTTGAAACACTCTGTCTGTAGAAAATGCAACTGGACATTCGTAGCGCTAAGTGGGTAATAGTGGAAAAAAGAATATGTTCAAATATAAACTACACAGAAGCATTGTATGAAACATCTTTCTGTTCTGTGCATTCAACTAACAGAGTTGAACCTTACTTTTGATTGAGCCGTTCTGAAACACTCTTTCTGTAGAAACTGCAATTGGACATTCTGAGCGCTAAGAGGCCTATATTGGGAAAAAGAATGTCTACAAATAAAAACTACACAGAAGAATTGTGTGAAACTTCTTTCTGTTCTGTTTGTTCAACTAAAAGAGTTGAACCTTAGTTTTGATTGAGCCGTTCTGAAACACTCTTTCTGTAGAAAATGCAAGTGGAGATTCGGAGCGCTAAGAGGGTAATAGTGGAAAAAGGAATGTCTCCAAATATAAACTACACAGAATCATTCTGTGAAACTTCTTTCTGATCTGTGCATTCAGCTAACAGAGTTAAACCATACTTTTGATTGAGCAGATCTGAACTCTCTTTCTGTAGAAAATGCAACTGGACATTTGGAGCGCTAAGAGAGTAGTAGTGGAAAAAGGAATATATTCAAATATAAACTACACAGAAGGATTCTGTGAAACTTCTTTCTGATCTGAGCATTCAGCTAACAGAGTTAAACCATACTTTTGATTGAGCAGTTTTGAAACACTCTGTCTGTAGAAAATGCAACTGGACATTCGTAGCGCTAAGTGGGTAATTGTGGAAAAAAGAATATGTTCAAATATAAACTACACAGAAGCAGTGTATGAAACTTCTTTCTGTTCTGTGCATTCAACTAACAGAGTTGAACCTTACTTTTGATTGAGCCTTTCTGAAACACTCTTTCTGTAGAAACTGCAATTGGACATTCTGAGCGCTAAGAGGCCTCTATTGGGAAAAATAATATCTTCAAATAAAAACTACACAGAAGCATTGTGTGAAACTTATTTCTGATATGTTCATTAAGCTAACAGAGTTAAACCATACTTTTGATTGCGCAGTTCTGAACACTCTTTCTGTAGAAAATGCAAGTGGACATTCGGAGCGCTAAGAGGGTAATAGTGGAAAAAGGAATATATTCAAATATAAACTACACAGTAGCATTCTGTGAAAATTCTTTCTGTTCTGTGCATTCAACTAACAGAGTTGAACCTTACTTTTGATTGAGCCGTTCTGAAACACTCTTTCTGTAGAAACTGCAATTGGACATGTTAAGCGCTAAGAGGCCTACATTGGGAAAAAGAATATCTTCAAATAAAAACTACACAGATGCATTCTGTGAAACTTATTTCTGATCTGTAAATTCAGTTAACAGAGATAAAACATATTTTTGATTGAGCAGTTATGAAACACTCTTTTTGTAGAAAATGGAAGTGGAGATTCGGAGCGCTAAGAGTTTAATAGTGGAAAAAGGAATGTCTTCAAATATAAACTTCACAGAATCATTCGGTGAAACTTCTTTCTGATCTGTGCATTCAGCTAACACAGTTAAACCATACTTTTGATTGAGCAGATCTGAACACTCTTTCTGTAGAAAATGCAACTGGACATTTCGAGCGCTAAGAGCGTAGTAGTGGAAAAAGGAATATATTCAAATATAAACTACACAGAAGCATTCTGTGAAACTTCTTTCTGATCTGAGCATTCAGCTAACAGAGTTAAACCATACTTTTGATTGAGCAGTTTTGAAACACTCTGTCTGTAGAAAATGCAACTGGACATTCGTAGCGCTAAGTGGGTAATAGTGGAAAAAAGAATATGTTCAAATATAAACTACACAGAAGCATTGTATGAAACATCTTTCTGTTCTGTGCATTCAACTAACAGAGTTGAACCTTACTTTTGATTGAGCCGTTCTGAAACACTCTTTCTGTAGAAACTGCAATTGGACATTCTGAGCGCTAAGAGGCCTATATTGGGAAAAAGAATGTCTACAAATAAAAACTACACAGAAGAATTTTGTGAAACTTCTTTCTGTTCTGTTTGTTCAACTAAAAGAGTTGAACCTTAGTTTTGATTGAGCCGTTCTGAAACACTCTTTCTGTAGAAAATGCAAGTGGAGATTCGGAGCGCTAAGAGGGTAATAGTGGAAAAAGGAATGTCTCCAAATATAAACTACACAGAATCATTCTGTGAAACTTCTTTCTGATCTGTGCATTCAGCTAACAGAGTTAAACCATACTTTTGATTGAGCAGATCTGAACTCTCTTTCTGTAGAAAATGCAACTGGATATTTGGAGCGCTAAGAGAGTATTAGTGGAAAAAGGAATATATTCAAATATAAACTACACAGAAGGATTCTGTGAAACTTCTTTCTGATCTGAGCATTCAGCTAACAGAATTAAACCATACTTTTGATTGAGCAGTTTTGAAACACTCTGTCTGTAGAAAATGCAACTGGACATTCGTAGCGCTAAGTGGGTAATTGTGGAAAAAAGAATATGTTCAAATATAAACTACACAGAAGCAGTGTATGAAACTTCTTTCTGTTCTGTGCATTCAACTAACAGAGTTGAACCTTACTTTTGATTGAGCCTTTCTGAAACACTCTTTCTGTAGAAACTGCAATTGGACATTCTGAGCGCTAAGAGGCCTCTATTGGGAAAAATAATATCTTCAAATAAAAACTACACAGAAGCATTGTGTGAAACTTATTTCTGATATGTTCATTAAGCTAACAGAGTTAAACCATACTTTTGATTGCGCAGTTCTGAACACTCTTTCTGTAGAAAATGCAAGTGGACATTCGGAGCGCTAAGAGGGTAATAGTGGAAAAAGGAATATATTCAAATATAAACTACACAGTAGCATTCTGTGAAAATTCTTTCTGTTCTGTGCATTCAACTAACAGAGTTGAACCTTACTTTTGATTGAGCCGTTCTGAAACACTCTTTCTGTAGAAACTGCAATTGGACATGCTAAGCGCTAAGAGGCCTACATTGGGAAAAAGAATATCTTCAAATAAAAACTACACAGATGCATTCTGTGAAACTTATTTCTGATCTGTAAATTCAGTTAACAGAGATAAAACATATTTTTGATTGAGCAGTTATGAAACACTCTTTTTGTAGAAAATGCAAGTGGAGATTCGGAATGCTAAGAGGGTAATAGTGGAAAAAGGAATGTCTTCAAATATAAACTACACAGAATCATTCGGTGAAACTTCTTTCTGATCTGTGCATTCAGCTAACAGAGTTAAACCATACTTTTGATTGAGCAGATCTGAACACTCTTTCTGTAGAAAATGCAACTGGACATTTCGAGCGCTAAGAGCGTAGTAGTGGAAAAAGGAATATATTCAAATATAAACTACACAGAAGCATTCTGTGAAACTTCTTTCTGATCTGAGCATTCAGCTAACAGAGTTAAACCATACTTTTGATTGAGCAGTTTTGAAACACTCTGTCTGTAGAAAATGCAACTGGACATTCGTAGCGCTAAGTGGGTAATAGTGGAAAAAAGAATATGTTCAAATATAAACTACACAGAAGCATTGTATGAAACATCTTTCTGTTCTGTGCATTCAACTAACAGAGTTGAACCTTACTTTTGATTGAGCCGTTCTGAAACACTCTTTCTGTAGAAACTGCAATTGGACATTCTGAGCGCTAAGAGGCCTATATTGGGAAAAAGAATGTCTACAAATAAAAACTACACAGAAGAATTGTGTGAAACTTCTTTCTGTTCTGTTTGTTCAACTAAAAGAGTTGAACCTTAGTTTTCATTGAGCCGTTCTGAAACACTCTTTCTGTAGAAAATGCAAGTGGAGATTCGGAGCGCTAAGAGGGTAATAGTGGAAAAAGGAATGTCTCCAAATATAAACTACACAGAATCATTCTGTGAAACTTCTTTCTGATCTGTGCATTCAGCTAACAGAGTGAAACCATACTTTTGATTGAGCAGATCTGAACTCTCTTTCTGTAGAAAATGCAACTGGACATTTGGAGCGCTAAGAGAGTAGTAGTGGAAAAAGGAATATATTCAAATATAAACTACACAGAAGCATTCTGTGAAACTTCTTTCTGATCTGAGCATTCAGCTAACAGAGTTAAACCATACTTTTGATTGAGCAGTTTTGAAACACTCTGTCTGTAGAAAATGCAACTGGACATTCGTAGCTCTAAGTGGGTAATAGTGGAAAAAAGAATATGTTCAAATATAAACTACACAGAAGCATTGTATGAAACTTCTTTCTGTTCTGTGCATTCAACTAACAGAGTTGAACCTTACTTTTGATTGAGCCTTTCTGAAACACTCTTTCTGTAGAAACTGCAATTGGACATTCTGAGTGCTAAGAGGCCTATATTGGGAAAAACAATATCTTCAAATAAAAACTACACAGAAGCATTGTGTGAAACTTATTTCTGATATGTTCATTAAGCTAACAGAGTTAAACCATACTTTTGATTGCGCAGTTCTGAACACTCTTTCTGTAGAAAATGCAAGTGGACATTCGGAGCGCTAAGAGGGTAATAGTGGAAAAAGGAATATATTCAAATATAAACTACACAGTAGCATTCTGTGAAAATTCTTTCTGTTCTGTGCATTCAACTAACAGAGTTGAACCTTACTTTTGATTGAGCCGTGCAGAAACACTCTTTCTGTAGAAACTGCAATTGGACATGCTAAGCGCTAAGAGGCCTACATTGGGAAAAAGAATATCTTCAAATAAAAACTACACAGATGCATTCTGTGAAACTTATTTCTGATCTGTAAATTCAGTTAACAGAGATAAAACATATTTTTGATTGAGCAGTTATGAAACACTCTTTTTGTAGAAAATGCAAGTGGAGATTTAGAGCGCTAAGAGGGTAATAGTGGAAAAAGGAATGTCTTCAAATATAAACTACACAGAATCATTCGGTGAAATTTCTTTCTGATCTGTGCATTCAGCTAACAGTGTTAAACCATACTTTGATTGAGCAGATCTGAACACTCTTTCTGTAGAAAATGCAACTGGACATTTGGAGCGCTAAGAGCGTAGTAGTGGAAAAAGTAATATATTCAAATATAAACTACACAGAAGCATTCTGTGAAACTTTTTTCTGATCTGAGCATTCAGCTAACAGAGTTAAACCATACTTTTGATTGAGCAGTTTTGAAACACTCTGTCTGTAGAAAATGCAACTGGACATTCGTAGCGCTAAGTGGGTAATAGTGGAAAAAAGAATATGTTCAAATATAAACTACACAGAAGCATTGTATGAAACTTCTTTCTGTTCTGTGCATTCAACTAACAGAGTTGAACCTTACTTTTGATTGAGCCTTTCTGAAACGCTCTTTCTGTAGAAACTGCAATTGGACATTCTGAGTGCTAAGAGGCCTATATTGGGAAAAAAAATATCTTCAAATAAAAACTACACAGAAGCATTGTGTGAAACTTATTTCTGATATGTTCATTAAGCTAACAGAGTTAAACCATACTTTTGATTGCGCAGTTCTGAACACTCTTTCTGTAGAAAATGCAAGTGGACATTCGGAGCGCTAAGAGGGTAATAGTGGAAAAAGGAATATATTCAAATATAAACTACACAGTAGCATTCTGTGAAAATTCTTTCTGTTCTGTGCATTCAACTAACAGAGTTGAACCTTACTTTTGATTGAGCCGTTCTGAAACACTCTTTCTTTAGAAACTGCAATTGGACATGCTAAGCGCTTAGAGGCCTACATTGGGAAAAAGAATATCTTCAAATAAAAACTACACAGATGCATTCTGTGAAACTTATTTCTGATCTGTAAATTCAGTTAACAGAGATAAAACCTATTTTTGATTGAGCAGTTATGAAACACTCTTTTTGCAGAAAATGCAAGTGGAGATTCGGAGCGCTAAGGGGGTAATAGTGGAAAAAGGATTGTCTTCAAATATAAACTACTCAGAATCATTCGGTGAAACTTCTTTCTGATCTGTGCATTCAGCTAACAGAGTTAAACCATACTTTTGATTGAGCAGATCTGAACACTCTTTCTGTAGAAAATGCAACTGGACATTTGGAGCGCTAAGAGCGTAGTAGTGGAAAAAGGAATATATTCAAATATAAACTACACAGAAGCATTCTGTGAAACTTCTTTCTGATCTGAGCATTCAGCTAACAGAGTTAAACCATACTTTTGATTGAGCAGTTTTGAAACACTCTGTCTGTAGAAAATGCAACTGGACATTCGTAGCGCTAAGTGGGTAATAGTGGAAAAAAGAATATGTTCAAATATAAACTACACAGAAGCATTTTATGAAACTTCTTTCTGTTCTGTGCATTCAACTAACAGAGTTGAACCTTACTTTTGATTGAGCCGTTCTGAAACACTCTTTCTGTAGAAACTGCAATTGGACATTCTGAGCGCTAAGAGGCCTATATTGGGAAAAAGAATGTCTACAAATAAAAACTACACAGAAGAACTGTGTGAAACTTCTTTCTGTTCTGTTTGTTCAACTAAAAGAGTTGAACCTTAGTTTTGATTGAGCCGTTCTGAAACACTCTTTCTGTAGAAAATGCAATGGAGATTCGGAGCGCTAAGAGGGTAATAGTGGAAAAAGGAATATATTCAAATATAAACTACACAGTAGCATTCTGTGAAAATTCTTTCTGTTCTGTGCATTCAACTAACAGAGTTGAACCTTACTTTTGATTGAGCCGTTCTGAAACACTCTTTCTGTAGAAACTGCAATTGGACATGCTAAGCGCTAAGAGGCCTACATTGGGAAAAAGAATATCTTCAAATAAAAATTACACAGATGCATTCTGTGAAACTTATTTCTGATCTGTAAATTCGGTTAACAGAGATAAAACATATTTTTGATTGAGCAGTTATGAAACACTCCTTTGTAGAAAATGCAAGTGGAGATTCGGAGCACTAAGAGGGTAATAGTGGAAAAAGGAATTTCTTCAAATATAAACTACACAGAATCATTCGGTGAAACTTATTTCTGATCTGTGCATTCAGCTAACAGAGTTAAACCATACTTTTGATTGAGCAGATCTGAAGACTATTTCTGTAGAAAATGCAACTGGACATTTGGAGCGCTAAGAGCGTAGTAGTGGAAAAAGGAATATATTCAAATATAAACTACACAGAAGCATTCTGTGAAACTTCTTTCTGATCTGAGCATTCAGCTAACAGAGTTAAACCATACTTTTGATTGAGCAGTTTTGAAACACTCTGTCTGTAGAAAATGCAACTGGACATTCGTAGCGCTAAGTGGGTAATAGTGGAAAAAAGAATATGTTCAAATATAAACTACACAGAAGCATTGTATGAAACTTCTTTCTGTTCTGTGCATTCAACTAACAGAGTTGAACCTTACTTTTGATTGAGCCGTTCTGAAACACTCTTTCTGTAAAAACTGCAATTGGACATTCTGAGCGCTAAGAGGCCTATATTGGGAAAAAGAATGTCTACAAATAAAAACTACACAGAAGAATTGTGTGAAACTTCTTTCTGTTCTGTTTGTTCAACTAAAAGAGTTGAACCTTAGTTTTGATTGAGCCGTTCTGAAACACTCTTTCTGTAGAAAATGCAAGTGGAGATTCGGAGCGCTAAGAGGGTAATAGTGGAAAAAGGAATGTCTCCAGATATAAACTACACAGAATCATTCGGTGAAACTTCTTTCTGATCTGTGCATTCAGCTAACAGAGTTAAACCATACTTTTGATTGAGCAGATCTGAACTCTCTTTCTGTAGAAAATGCAACTGGACATTTGGAGCGCTAAGAGAGTAGTAGTGGAAAAAGGAATATATTCAAATATAAACTACACAGAAGCATTCTGTGAAACTTATTTCTGATCTGTGCATTCAGCTAACAGAGTTAAACCATACTTTTGATTGAGAAGATCTGAACACTTTTTCTGTAGAATATGCAACTGGACATTTTGAGCGCTAAGAGCTTAGTAGTGGAAAAAGCAATATATTCAAATATAAACTACACAGAAGCATTCTGTGAAACTTCTTTCTGATCTGAGCATTCAGCTAACAGAGTTAAACCATACTTTTGATTGAGCAGTTTTGAAACACTCTGTCTGTAGAAAATGCAACTGGACATTCTTAGCGCTAAGTGGGTAATAGTGGAAAAAAGAATATGTTCAAATATAAACTACACAGAAGCATTGTATGAAACTTCTTTCTGTTCTTTGCATTCAACTAACAGAGTTGAACCTTACTTTTGATTGAGCCGTTCTGAAACACTCTTTCTGTAAAAACTGCAATTGGACATTCTGAGCGCTAAGAGGCCTATATTGGGAAAAAGAATGTCTACAAATAAAAACTACACAGAAGAATTGTGTGAAACTTCTTTCTGTTCTGTTTGTTCAACTAAAAGAGTTGAACCTTAGTTTTGATTGAGCCGTTCTGAAACACTCTTTCTGTAGAAAATGCAAGTGGAGATTCGGAGCGCTAAGAGGGTAATAGTGGAAAAAGGAATGTCTCCAAATATAAACTACACAGAATCATTCGGTGAAACTTCTTTCTGATCTGTGCATTCAGCTAACAGAGTTAAACCATACTTTTGATTGAGCAGATGTGAACTCTCTTTCTGTAGAAAATGCAACTGGACATTTGGAGCGCTAAGAGAGTAGTAGTGGAAAAAGGAATATATTCAAATATAAACTACACAGAAGCATTCTGTGAAACTTCTTTCTGATCTGAGCATTCAGCTAACAGAGTGAAACCATACTTTTGATTGAGCAGTTTTGAAACACTCTGTCTGTAGAAAATGCAACTGGACATTCGTAGCGCTAAGTGTTTAATAGTGGAAAAAAGAATATGTTCAAATATAAACTACACAGAAGCATTGTATGAAACTTCTTTCTGTTCTGTGCATTCAACTAACAGAGTTGAACGTTACTTTTGATTGAGCCTTTCTGAAACACTCTTTCTGTAGAAACTGCAATTGGACATTCTGAGTGCTAAGAGGCCTATATTGGGAAAATTAATATCTTCAAATAAAAACTACACAGAAGCATTGTGTGAAACTTATTTCTGATATGTTCATTAAGCTAACAGAGTTAAACCATACTTTTGATTGCGCAGTTCTGAACACTCTTTCTGTAGAAAATGCAAGTGGACATTCGGAGCGCTAAGAGGGTAATAGTGGAAAAAGGAATATATCCAAATATAAACTACACAGTAGCATTCTGTGAAAATTCTTTCTGTTCTGTGCATTCAACTAACAGAGTTGAACCTTACTTTTGATTGAGCCGTTCTGAAACACTCTTTCTGTAGAAACTGCAATTGGACATGCTAAGCGCTAAGAGGCCTACATTGGGAAAAATAATATCTTCAAATAAAAACTACACAGATGCATTCTGTGAACCTTATTTCTGATCTGTAAATTCAGTTAACAGAGATAAAACATATTTTTGATTGAGCAGTTATGAAACACTCTTTTTGTAGAAAATGCAAGTGGAGATTCGGAGCGCTAAGGGGGTAATAGTGGAAAAAGGATTGTCTTCAAATATAAACTACTCAGAATCATTCGGTGAAACTTCTTTCTGATCTGTGCATTCAGCTAACAGAGTTAAACCATACTTTTGATTGAGCAGATCTGAACACTCTTTCTGTAGAAAATGCAACTGGACATTTCGAGCGCTAAGAGCGTAGTAGTGGAAAAAGGAATATATTCAAATATAAACTACACAGAAGCATTCTGTGAAACTTCTTTCTGATCTGAGCATTCAGCTAACAGAGTTAAACCATACTTTTGATTGAGCAGTTTTGAAACACTCTGTCTGTAGAAAATGCAACTGGACATTCGTAGCGCTAAGTGGGTAATAGTGGAAAAAAGAATATGTTCAAATATAAACTACACAGAAGCATTGTATGAAACATCTTTCTGTTCTGTGCATTCAACTAACAGAGTTGAACCTTACTTTTGATTGAGCCGTTCTGAAACACTCTTTCTGTAGAAACTGCAATTGGACACTCTGAGCGCTAAGAGGCCTATATTGGGAAAAAGAATGTCTACAAATAAAAACTACACAGAAGAATTTTGTGAAACTTCTTTCTGTTCTGTTTGTTCAACTAAAAGAGTTGAACCTTAGTTTTGATTGAGCCGTTCTGAAACACTCTTTCTGTAGAAAATGCAAGTGGAGATTCGGAGCGCTAAGAGGGTAATAGTGGAAAAAGGAATGTCTCCAAATATAAACTACACAGAATCATTCTGTGAAACTTCTTTCTGATCTGTGCATTCAGCTAACAGAGTTAAACAATACTTTTGATTGAGCAGATCTGAACTCTCTTTCTGTAGAAAATGCAACTGGACATTTGGAGCGCTAAGAGAGTAGTAGTGGAAAAAGGAATATATTCAAATATAAACTACACAGAAGGATTCTGTGAAACTTCTTTCTGATCTGAGCATTCAGCTAACAGAGTTAAACCATACTTTTGATTGAGCAGTTTTGAAACACTCTGTCTGTAGAAAATGCAACTGGACATTCGTAGCGCTAAGTGGGTAACTGTGGAAAAAAGAATATGTTCAAATATAAACTACACAGAAGCAGTGTATGAAACTTCTTTCTGTTCTGTGCATTCAACTAACAGAGTTGAACCTTACTTTTGATTGAGCCTTTCTGAAACACTCTTTCTGTAGAAACTGCAATTGGACATTGTGAGCGCTAAGAGGCCTCTATTGGGAAAAATAATATCTTCAAATAAAAACTACACAGAAGCATTGTGTGAAACTTATTTCTGATATGTTCATTAAGCTAACAGAGTTAAACCATACTTTTGATTGCGCAGTTCTGAACACTCTTTCTGTAGAAAATACAAGTGGACATTCGGAGCGCTAAGAGGGTAATAGTGGAAAAAGGAATATATTCAAATATAAACTACACAGTAGCATTCTGTGAAAATTCTTTCTGTTCTGTGCATTCAACTAACAGAGTTGAACCTTAGTTTTGATTGAGCCGTTCTGAAACACTCTTTCTGTAGAAACTGCAATTGGACATGCTAAGCGCTAAGAGGCCTACATTGGGAAAAAGAATATCTTCAAATAAAAACTACACAGATGCATTCTGTGAAACTTATTTCTGATCTGTAAATTCAGTTAACAGAGATAAAACATATTTTTGATTGAGCAGTTATGAAACACACTTTTTGTAGAAAATGCAAGTGGAGATTCGGAGCGCTAAGAGGGTAATAGTGGAAAAAGGAATGTCTTCAAATATAAACTACACAGAATCATTCGGTGAAACTTCTTTCTGATCTGTGCATTCAGCTAACAGGGTTAAACCATACTTTTGATTGAGCAGATCTGAACACTCTTTCTGTAGAAAATGCAACTGGACATTTCGAGCGCTAAGAGCGTAGTAGTGGAAAAAGGAATATATTCAAATATAAACTACACAGAAGCATTCTGTGAAACTTCTTTCTGATCTGAGCATTCAGCTAACAGAGTTAAACCATACTTTTGATTGAGCAGTTTTGAAACACTCTGTCTGTAGAAAATGCAACTGGACATTCGTAGCGCTAAGTGGGTAATAGTGGAAAAAAGAATATGTTCAAATATAAACTACACAGAAGCATTGTATGAAACATCTTTCTGTTCTGTGCATTCAACTAACAGAGTTGAACCTTACTTTTGATTGAGCCGTTCTGAAACACTCTTTCTGTAAAAACTGCAATTGGACATTCTGATCGCTAAGAGGCCTATATTGGGAAAAAGAATGTCTACAAATAAAAACTACACAGAAGAATTGTGTGAAACTTCTTTCTGTTCTGTTTGTTCAACTAAAAGAGTTGAACCTTAGTTTTGATTGAGCCGTTCTGAAACACTCTTTCTGTAGAAAATGCAAGTGGAGATTCGGAGCGCTAAGAGGGTAATAGTGGAAAAAGGAATGTCTCCAGATATAAACTACACAGAATCATTCGGTGAAACTTCTTTCTGATCTGTGCATTCAGCTAACAGAGTTAAACCATACTTTTGATTGAGCAGATCTGAACTCTCTTTCTGTAGAAAATGCAACTGGACATTTGGAGCGCTAAGAGAGTAGTAGTGGAAAAAGGAATGTATTCAAATATAAACTACACAGAAGCATTCTGTGAAACTTATTTCTGATCTGTGCATTCAGCTAACAGAGTTAAACCATACTTTTGATTGAGAAGATCTGAACACTATTTCTGTAGAATATGCAACTGGACATTTGGAGCGCTAAGAGCTTAGTAGTGGAAAAAGCAATATATTCAAATATAAACTACACAGAAGCATTATGTGAAACTTCTTTCTGATCTGAGCATTCAGCTAACAGAGTTAAACCATACTTTTGATTGAGCAGTTTTGAAACACTCTGTCTGTAGAAAATGCAACTGGACATTCGTAGCGCTAAGTGGGTAATAGTGGAAAAAAGAATATGTTCAAATATAAACTACACAGAAGCATTGTATGAAACTTCTTTCTGTTCTGTGCATTCAACTAACAGAGTTGAACCTTACTTTTGATTGAGCCGTTCTGAAACACTCTTTCTGTAAAAACTGCAATTGGACATTCTGAGCGCTAAGAGGCCTATATTGGGAAAAAGAATGTCTACAAATAAAAACTACACAGAAGAATTGTGTGAAACTTCTTTCTGTTCTGTTTGTTCAACTAAAAGAGTTGAACCTTAGTTTTGATTGAGCCGTTCTGAAACCCTCTTTCTGTAGAAAATGCAAGTGGAGATTCGGAGCGCTAAGAGGGTAATAGTGGAAAAAGGAATGTCTCCAAATATAAACTACACAGAATCATTCGGTGAAAC
Source organism: Symphalangus syndactylus (assembly GCF_028878055.3). Taxonomy (NCBI): domain Eukaryota; kingdom Metazoa; phylum Chordata; class Mammalia; order Primates; family Hylobatidae; genus Symphalangus; species Symphalangus syndactylus. The sequence goes on along the minus strand of NC_072447.2, from coordinate 11,771,077 downwards.
TTCTTTCTGATCTGTGCATTCAGCTAACAGAGTTAAACCATACTTTTGATTGAGCAGATGTGAACTCTCTTTCTGTAGAAAATGCAAATGGACATTTGGAGCGCTAAGAGAGTAGTAGTGGAAAAAGGAATATATTCAAATATAAACTACACAGAAGCATTCTGTGAAACTTCTTTCTGATCTGAGCATTCAGCTAACAGAGTTAAACCATACTTTTGATTGAGCAGTTTTGAAACACTCTGTCTGTAGAAAATGCAACTGGACATTCGTAGCGCTAAGTGTTTAATAGTGGAAAAAAGAATATGTTCAAATATAAACTACACAGAAGCATTGTATGAAACTTCTTTCTGTTCTGTGCATTCAACTAACAGAGTTGAACGTTACTTTTGATTGAGCCTTTCTGAAACACTCTTTCTGTAGAAACTGCAATTGGACATTCTGAGCGCTAAGAGGCCTATATTGGGAAAATTAATATCTTCAAATAAAAACTACACAGAAGCATTGTGTGAAACTTATTTCTGATATGTTCATTAAGCTAACAGAGTTAAACCATACTTTTGATTGCGCAGTTCTGAACACTCTTTCTGTAGAAAATGCAAGTGGACATTCGGAGCGCTAAGAGGGTAATAGTGGAAAAAGGAATATATCCAAATATAAACTACACAGTAGCATTCTGTGAAAATTCTTTCTGTTCTGTGCATTCAACTAACAGAGTTGAACCTTACTTTTGATTGAGCCGTTCTGAAACACTCTTTCTGTAGAAACTGCAATTGGACATGCTAAGCGCTAAGAGGCCTACATTGGGAAAAATAATATCTTCAAATAAAAACTACACAGATGCATTCTGTGAACCTTATTTCTGATCTGTAAATTCAGTTAACAGAGATAAAACATATTTTTGATTGAGCAGTTATGAAACACTCTTTTTGTAGAAAATGCAAGTGGAGATTCGGAGCGCTAAGGGGGTAATAGTGGAAAAAGGATTGTCTTCAAATATAAACTACTCAGAATCATTCGGTGAAACTTCTTTCTGATCTGTGCATTCAGCTAACAGAGTTAAACCATACTTTTGATTGAGCAGATCTGAACACTCTTTCTGTAGAAAATGCAACTGGACATTTGGAGCGCTAAGAGCGTAGTAGTGGAAAAAGGAATATATTCAAATATAAACTACACAGAAGTATTCTGTGAAACTTCTTTCTGATCTGAGCATTCAGCTAACAGAGTTAAACCATACTTTTGATTGAGCAGTTTTGAAACACTCTGTCTGTAGAAAATGCAACTGGACATTCGTAGCGCTAAGTGGGTAATAGTGGAAAAAAGAATATGTTCAAATATAAACTACACAGAAGCATTGTATGAAACTTCTTTCTGTTCTGTGCATTCAACTAACAGAGTTGAACCTTACTTTTGATTGAGCCGTTCTGAAACACTCTTTCTGTAGAAACTGCAATTGGACATTCTGAGCGCTAAGAGGCCTATATTGGGAAAAAGAATGTCTACAAATAAAAACTACACAGAAGAACTGTGTGAAACTTCTTTCTGTTCTGTTTGTTCAACTAAAAGAGTTGAACCTTAGTTTTGATTGAGCCGTTCTGAAACACTCTTTCTGTAGAAAATGCAATGGAGATTCGGAGCGCTAAGAGGGTAATAGTGGAAAAAGGAATATATTCAAATATAAACTACACAGTAGCATTCTGTGAAAATTCTTTCTGTTCTGTGCATTCAACTAACATAGTTGAACCTTACTTTTGATTGAGCCGTTCTGAAACACTCTTTCTGTAGAAACTGCAATTGGACATGCTAAGCGCTAAGAGGCCTACATTGGGAAAAAGAATATCTTCAAATAAAAACTACACAGATGCATTCTGTGAAACATATTTCTGATCTGTAAATTCAGTTAACAGAGATAAAACATATTTTTGATTGAGCAGTTATGAAACACTCTTTTTGTAGAAAATGCAAGTGGAGATTCGGAGCGCTAAGAGGGTAATAGTGGAAAAAGGAATGTCTTCAAATATAAACTACACAGAATCATTCGGTGAAACTTCTTTCTGATCTGTGCATTCAGCTAACAGAGTTAAACCATACTTTTGATTGAGCAGATCTGAACACTCTTTCTGTAGAAAATGCAACTGGACATTTGGAGCGCTAAGAGCGTAGTAGTGGAAAAAGGAATATATTCAAATATAAACTACACAGAAGCATTCTGTGAAACTTCTTTCTGATCTGAGCATTCAGCTAACAGAGTTAAACCATACTTTTGATTGAGCAGTTTTGAAACACTCTGTCTGTAGAAAATGCAACTGGACATTCGTAGCGCTAAGTGGGTAATAGTGGAAAAAAGAATATGTTCAAATATAAACTACACAGAAGCATTGTATGAAACTTCTTTCTGTTCTGTGCATTCAACTAACAGAGTTGAACCTTACTTTTGATTGAGCCGTTCTGAAACACTCTTTCTGTAAAAACTGCAATTGGACATTCTGAGCGCTAAGAGGCCTATATTGGGAAAAAGAATGTCTACAAATAAAAACTACACAGAAGAATTGTGTGAAACTTCTTTCTGTTCTGTTTGTTCAACTAAAAGAGTTGAACCTTAGTTTTTATTGAGCCGTTCTGAAACACTCTTTCTGTAGAAAATGCAAGTGGAGATTCGGAGCGCTAAGAGGGTAATAGTGGAAAAAGGAATGTCTCCAAATATAAACTACACAGAATCATTCGGTGAAACTTCTTTCTGATCTGTGCATTCAGCTAACAGAGTTAAACCATACTTTTGATTGAGCAGATCTGAACTCTCTTTCTGTAGAAAATGCAACTGGACATTTGGAGCGCTAAGAGAGTAGTAGTGGAAAAAGGAATATATTCAAATATAAACTACACAGAAGCTTTCTGTGAAACTTATTTCTGATCTGTGCATTCAGCTAACAGAGTTAAACCATACTTTTGATTGAGCAGATCTGAACACTATTTCTGTAGAAAATGCAACTGGACATTTGGAGCGCTAAGAGCGTAGTAGTGGAAAAAGGAATATATTCAAATATAAACTACACAGAAGCATTCTGTGAAACTTCTTTCTGATCTGAGCATTCAGCTAACAGAGTTAAACCATACTTTTGATTGAGCAGTTTTGAAACACTCTGTCTGTAGAAAATGCAACTGGACATTCGTAGCGCTAAGTGGGTAATAGTGGAAAGAAGAATATGTTCAAATATAAACTACACAGAAGCATTGTATGAAACTTCTTTCTGTTCTGTGCATTCAACTAACAGAGTTGAACCTTACTTTTGATTGAGCCGTTCTGAAACACTCTTTCTGTAAAAACTGCAATTGGACATTCTGAGCGCTAAGAGGCCTATATTGGGAAAAAGAATGTCTACAAATAAAAACTACACAGAAGAATTGTGTGAAACTTCTTTCTCTTCTGTTTGTTCAACTAAAAGAGTTGAACCTTAGTTTTGATTGAGCCGTTCTGAAACACTCTTTCTGTAGAAAATGCAAGTGGAGATTCGGAGCGCTAAGAGGGTAATAGTGGAAAAAGGAATGTCTCCAAATATAAACTACACAGAATCATTCGGTGAAACTTCTTTCTGATCTGTGCATTCAGCTAACAGACTTAAAACATACTTTTGATTGAGCAGATCTGAACTCTCTTTCTGTAGAAAATGCAACTGGACATTTGGAGCGCTAAGAGAGTAGTAGTGGAAAAAGGAATATATTCAACTATAAACTACACAGAAGCATTCTGTGAAACTTCTTTCTGATCTGAGCATTCAGCTAACAGAGTTAAACCATACTTTTGATTGAGCAGTTTTGAAACACTCTGTCTGTAGAAAATGCAACTGGACATTCGTAGCGCTAAGTGGGTAATAGTGGAAAAAAGAATATGTTCAAATATAAACTACACAGAAGCATTGTATGAAACTTCTTTCTGTTCTGTGCATTCAACTAACAGAGTTGAACGTTACTTTTGATTGAGCCTTTCTGAAACACTCTTTCTGTAGAAACTGCAATTGGACATTCTGAGCGCTAAGAGGCCTATATTGGGAAAAATAATATCTTCAAATAAAAACTACACAGAAGCATTGTGTGAAACTTATTTCTGATATGTTCATTAAGCTAACAGAGTTAAACCATACTTTTGATTGCGCAGTTCTGAACACTCTTTCTGTAGAAAATGCAAGTGGACATTCGGAGCGCTAAGAGGGTAATAGTGGAAAAAGGAATATATTCAAATATAAACTACACAGTAGCATTCTGTGAAAATTCTTTCTGTTCTGTGCATTCAACTAACAGAGTTGAACCTTACTTTTGATTGAGCCGTTCTGAAACACTCTTTCTGTAGAGACTGCAATTGGACATGCTAAGCGCTAAGAGGCCTACATTTTGAAAAAGAATATCTTCAAATAAAAACTACACAGATGCATTCTGTGAAACTTATTTCTGATCTGTAAATTCAGTTAACAGAGATAAAACATATTTTTGATTGAGCAGTTATGAAACACTCTTTTGTAGAAAATGCAAGTGGAGATTCGGAGCGCTAAGAGGGTAATAGTGGAAAAAGGAATGTCTTCAAATATAAACTACACAGAATCATTCGGTGAAACTTCTTTCTGATCTGTGCATTCAGCTAACAGAGTTAAACCATACTTTTGATTGAGCAGATCTGAACACTCTTTCTGTAGAAAATGCAACTGGACATTTGGAGCGCTAAGAGCGTAGTAGTGGAAAAAGGAATATATTCAAATATAAACTACACAGAAGCATTCTGTGAAACTTCTTTCTGATCTGAGTATTCAGCTAACAGAGTTAAACCATACTTTTGATTGAGCAGTTTTGAAACACTCTGTCTGTAGAAAATGCAACTGGACATTCGTAGCGCTAAGTGGGTAATAGTGGAAAAAAGAATATGTTCAAATATAAACTACACAGAAGCATTGTATGAAACTTCTTTCTGTTCTGTGCATTCAACTAACAGAGTTGAACCTTACTTTTGATTGAGCCGTTCTGAAACACTCTTTCTGTAGAAACTGCAATTGGACATTCTGAGCGCTAAGAGGCCTATATTGGGAAAAAGAATGTCTACAAATAAATACTACACAGAAGAATTGTGTGAAACTTCTTTCTGTTCTGTTTGTTCAACTAAAAGAGTTGAACCTTAGTTTTGATTGAGCCGTTCTGAAACACTCTTTCTGTAGAAAATGCAAGTGGAGATTCGGAGCGCTAAGAGGGTAATAGTGGAAAAAGGAATGTCTCCAAATATATACTTCACAGAATCATTCGGTGAAACTTCTTTCTGATCTGTGCATTCAGCTAACAGAGTTAAACCATACTTTTGATTGAGCAGATCTGAACTCTCTTTCTGTAGAAAATGCAACTGGACATTTGGAGCGCTAAGAGAGTAGTAGTGGAAAAAGGAATATATTCAAATATAAACTACACAGAAGCATTCTGTGAAACTTATTTCTGATCTGAGCATTCAGCTAACAGAGTTAAACCATACTTTTGATTGAGCAGTTTGAAACACTCTGTCTGTAGAAAATGCAACTGGACATTCGTAGCGCTAAGTGGGTAATAGCGGAAAAAAGAATATGTTCAAATATAAACTACACAGAAGCATTGTATGAAACTTCTTTCTGTTCTGTGCATTCAACTAACAGAGTTGAACCTTACTTTTGATTGAGCCTTTCTGAAACACTCTTTCTGTAGAAACTGCAATTGGACATTCTGAGCGCTAAGAGGCCTATATTGGGAAAAATAATATCTTCAAATAAAAACTACACAGAAGCATTGTGTGAAACTTATTTCTGATATGTTCATTAAGCTAACAGAGTTAAACCATACTTTTGATTGCGCAGTTCTGAACACTCTTTCTGTAGAAAATGCAAGTGGACATTCGGAGAGCTAAGAGGGTAATAGTGGAAAAAGGAATATATTCAAATATAAACTACACAGTAGCATTCTGTGAAAATTCTTTCTGTTCTGTGCATTCAACTAACAGAGTTGAACCTTAATTTGATTGAGCCGTTCTGAAACACTCTTTCTGTAGAAACTGCAATTGGACATGCTAAGCGCTAAGAGGCCTACATTGGGAAAAATAATATCTTCAAATAAAAACTACACAGATGCATTCTGTGAACCTTATTTCTGATCTGTAAATTCAGTTAACAGAGATAAAACATATTTTTGATTGAGCAGTTATGAAACACTCTTTTTGTAGAAAATGCAAGTGGAGATTCGGAGCGCTAAGAGGGTAATAGTGGAAAAAGGAATGTCTTCAAATATAAACTACACAGAATCATTCCGTGAAACTTCTTTCTGATCTGTGCATTCAGCTAACAGAGTTAAACCATACTTTTGATTGAGCAGATCTGAACACTCTTTCTGTAGAAAATGCAACTGGACATTTGGAGCGCTAAGAGCGTAGTAGTGGAAAAAGGAATATATTCAAATATAAACTAAACAGAAGCATTCTGTGAAACTTTTCTCTGATCTGAGCATTCAGCTAACAGAGTTAAACCATACTTTTGATTGAGCAGTTTTGAAACACTCTGTCTGTAGAAAACGCAACTGGACATTCGTAGCGCTAAGTGGGTAATAGTGGAAAAAAGAATATGTTCAAATATAAACTACACAGAAGCATTGTATGAAACTTCTTTCTGTTCTGTGCATTCAACTAACAGAGTTGAACCTTACTTTTGATTGAGCCGTTCTGAAACACTCTTTCTGTAGAAACTGCAATTGGACATTCTGAGCGCTAAGAGGCCTATATTGGGAAAAAGAATGTCTACAAATAAAAACTACAGAGAAGAATTGTGTGAAACTTCTTTCTGTTCTGTTTGTTCAACTAAAAGAATTGAACCTTAGTTTTGATTGAGCCGTTCTGAAACACTCTTTTTGTAGAAAATGCAAGTGGAGATTCGGAGCGCTAAGAGGGTAATAGTGGAAAAAGGAATGTCTCCAAATATAAACTACACAGAATCATTCGGTGAAACTTCTTTCTGATCTGTGCATTCAGCTAACAGTGTTAAACCATACTTTTGATTGAGCAGATCTGAACTCTCTTTCTGTAGAAAATGCAACTGGACATTTGGAGCGCTAAGAGAGTAGTAGTGGAAAAAGGAATATATTCAAATATAAACTACACAGAAGCATTCTGTGAAACTTCTTTCTGATCTGAGCATTCAGCTAACAGAGTTAAACCGTACTTTTGATTGAGCAGTTTTGAAACACTCTGTCTGTAGAAAATGCAACTGGACATTCGTATCGCTAAGTGGGTAATAGTGGAAAAAAGAATATGTTCAAATATAAACTACACAGAAGCATTGTATGAAACTTCTTTCTGTTCTGCGCATTCAACTAACAGAGTTGAACCTTACTTTTGATTGAGCCTTTCTGAAACACTCTTTCTGTAGAAACTGCAATTGGACATTCTGAGCGCTAAGAGGCCTATATTGGGAAAAAAAATATCTTCAAATAAAAACTACACAGAAGCATTGTGTGAAACTTATTTCTGATATGTTCATTAAGCTAACAGAGTTAAACCATACTTTTGATTGCGCAGTTCTGAACACTCTTTCTGTAGAAAATGCAAGTGGACATTCGGAGCGCTAAGAGGGTAATAGTGGAAAAAGGAATATATACAAATATAAACTACACAGTAGCATTCTGTGAAAATTCTTTCTGTTCTGTGCATTCAACTAACAGAGTTGAACCTTACTTTTGATTGAGCCGTTCTGAAACACTCTTTCTGTAGAAACTGCAATTGGACATGCTAAGGGCTAAGAGGCCTACATTGAGAAAAAGAATATCTTCAAATAAAAACTACACAGATGCATTCTGTGAAACTTATTTCTGATCTGTAAATTCAGTTAACAGAGATAAAACATATTTTTGATTGATCAGTTATGAAACACTCCTTTGTAGAAAATGCAAGTGGAGATTCGGAGCGCTAAGAGGGTAATAGTGGAAAAAGGAATGTCTTCGAATATAAACTACACAGAATCATTCGGTGAAACTTCTTTCTGATCTGTGCATTCAGCTAACAGAGTTAAACCATACTTTTGATTGAGCAGATCTGAACACTATTTCTGTAGAAAATGCAACTGGACATTTGGAGCGCTAAGAGCGTAGTAGTGGAAAAAGGAATATATTCAAATATAAACTACACAGAAGCATTGTATGAAACTTCTTTCTGTTCTGTGCATTCAACTAACAGAGTTGAACCTTACTTTTGATTGAGCCGTTCTGAAACACTCTTTCTGTAGAATCTGCAATTGGACATTCTGAGCGCTAAGAGGCCTATATTGGGAAAAAGAATATCTACAAATAAAAACTACACAGAAGAATTGTGTGAAACATCTTTCTGTTCTGTTTGTTCAACTAAAAGAGTTGAACCTTAGTTTTGATTGAGCCGTTCTGAAACACTCCTTCTGTAGAAAATGCAAGTGGAGATTCGGAGCGCTAAGAGGGTAATAGTGGAAAAAGGAATGTCTCCAAATATAAACTACACAGAATCATTCGGTGAAACTTCTTTCTGATCTGTGCATTCAGCTAACAGAGTTAAACCATAATTTGATTGAGCAGATCTGAACTCTCTTTCTGTAGAAAATGCAACTGGACATTTGGAGCGCTAAGAGAGTAGTAGTGGATAAAAGAATATATTCAAATATAAACTACACAGAAGCATTCTGTGAAACTTCTTTCTGATCTGAGCATTCAGCTAACAGAGTTAAACCATACTTTTGATTGAGCAGTTTTGAAACACTCTGTCTGTAGAAAATGCAACTGGACATTCGTAGCGCTAAGTGGGTAATAGTGGAAAAAAGAATATGTTCAAATATAAACTACACAGAATCATTGTATGAAACTTCTTTCTGTTCTGTGCATTCAACTAACAGAGTTGAACCTTACTTTTGATTGAGCCTTTCTGAAACACTCTTTCTGTAGAAACTGCAATTGGACATTCTGAGCGCTTAGAGGCCTATATTGGGAAAAATAATATCTTCAAATAAAAACTACACAGAAGCATTGTGTGAAACTTATTTCTGATATGTTCATTAAGCTAACAGAGTTAAACCATACTTTTGATTGCGCAGTTCTGAACACTCTTTCTGTAGAAAATGCAAGTGGACATTCGGAGCGCTAAGAGGGTAATAGTGGAAAAAGGAATATATTCAAATATAAACTACACAGTAGCATTCTGTGAAAATTCTTTCTGTTCTGTGCATTCAACTAACAGAGTTGAACCTTACTTTTGATTGAGCCGTTCTGAAACACTCTTTCTGTAGTAACTGCAATTGGACATGCTAAGCGCTTAGAGGCCTACATTGGGAAAAAGAATATCTTCAAATAAAAACTACACAGATGCATTCTGTGAAACTTATTTCTGATCTGTAAATTCAGTTAACAGAGATAAAACATATTTTTGATTGAGCAGTTATGAAACACTCTTTTTGTAGAAAATGCAAGTGGAGATTCGGAGCGCTAAGGGGGTAATAGTGGAAAAAGGATTGTCTTCAAATATAAACTACTCAGAATCATTCGGTGAAACTTCTTTCTGATCTGTGCATTCAGCTAACAGAGTTAAACCATACTTTTGATTGAGCGGATCTGAACACTCTTTCTGTAGAAAATGCAACTGGACATTTGGAGCGCTAAGAGCGTAGTAGTGGAAAAAGTAATATATTCAAATATAAACTACACAGAAGCATTCTGTGAAACTTTTTTCTGATCTGAGCATTCAGCTATCAGAGTTAAACCATACTTTTGATTGAGCAGTTTTGAAACACTCTGTCTGTAGAAAATGCAACTGGACATTCGTAGCGCTAAGTGGGTAATAGTGGAAAAAAGAATATGTTCAAATATAAACTACACAGAAGCATTGTATGAAACTTCTTTCTGTTCTGTGCATTCAACTAACAGAGTTGAACCTTACTTTTGATTGAGCCGTTCTGAAACACTCTTTCTGTAGAAACTGCAATTGGACATTCTGAGCGCTAAGAGGACTATATTGGGAAAAAGAATGTCTACAAATAAAAACTACACAGAAGAATTGTGTGAAACTTCTTTCTGTTCTGTTTGTTCAACTAAAAGAGTTGAACCTTAGTTTTGATTGAGCCGTTCTGAAACACTCTTTCTGTAGAAAATGCAAGTGGAGATTCGGAGCGCTAAGAGGGTAATAGTGGAAAAAGGAATGTCTCCAAATATAAACTTCACAGAATCATTCGGTGAAACTTCTTTCTGATCTGTGCATTCAGCTAACAGAGTTAAACCATACTTTTGATTGAGCAGATCTGAACTCTCTTTCTGTAGAAAATGCAACTGGACATTTGGAGCGCTAAGAGAGTAGTAGTTGAAAAAGGAATATATTCAAATATAAACTACACAGAAGCATTCTGTGAAACTTATTTCTGATCTGAGCATTCAGCTAACAGAGTTAAACCGTACTTTTGATTGAGCAGTTTTGAAACACTCTGTCTGTAGAAAATGCAACTGGACATTCGTAGCGCTAAGTGGGTAATAGCGGAAAAAAGAATATGTTCAAATATAAACTACACAGAAGCATTGTATGAAACTTCTTTCTGTTCTGTGCATTCAACTAACAGAGTTGAACCTTACTTTTGATTGAGCCTTTCTGAAACACTCTTTCTGTAGAAACTGCAATTGGACATTCTGAGCGCTAAGAGGCCTATATTGGGAAAAATAATATCTTCAAATAAAAACTACACAGAAGCATTGTGTGAAACTTATTTCTGATATGTTCATTAAGCTAACAGAGTTAAACCATACTTTTGATTGCGCAGTTCTGAACACTCTTTCTGTAGAAAATGCAAGTGGACATTCGGAGAGCTAAGAGGGTAATAGTGGAAAAAGGAATATATTCAAATATAAACTACACAGTAGCATTCTGTGAAAATTCTTTCTGTTCTGTGCATTCAACTAACAGAGTTGAACCTTACTTTTGATTGAGCCGTTCTGAAACACTCTTTCTGTAGAATCTGCAATTGGACATTCTGAGCGCTAAGAGGCCTATATTGGGAAAAAGAATGTCTACAAATAAAAACTACACAGAAGAATTGTGTGAAACATCTTTCTGTTCTGTTTGTTCAACTAAAAGAGTTGAACCTTAGTTTTGATTGAGCCGTTCTGAAACACTCCTTCTGTAGAAAATGCAAGTGGAGATTCGGAGCGCTAAGAGGGTAATAGTGGAAAAAGGAATGTCTCCAAATATAAACTACACAGAATCATTCGGTGAAACTTCTTTCTGATCTGTGCATTCAGCTAACAGGGTTAAACCGTACTTTTGATTGAGCAGATCTGAACTCTCTTTCTGTAGAAAATGCAACTGGACATTTGGAGCGCTAAGAGAGTAGTAGTGGATAAAAGAATATATTCAAATATAAACTACACAGAAGCATTCTGTGAAACTTCTTTCTGATCTGAGCATTCAGCTAACAGAGTTAAACCATACTTTTGATTGAGCAGTTTTGAAACACTCTGTCTGTAGAAAATGCAACTGGACATTCGTAGCGCTAAGTGGGTAATAGTGGAAAAAAGAATATGTTCAAATATAAACTACACAGAAGCATTGTATGAAACTTCTTTCTGTTCTGTGCATTCAACTAACAGAGTTGAACCTTACTTTTGATTGAGCCTTTCTGAAACACTCTTTCTGTAGAAACTGCAATTGGACATTCTGAGCGCTTAGAGGCCTATATTGGGAAAAATAATATCTTCAAATAAAAACTACACAGAAGCATTGTGTGAAACTTATTTCTGATATGTTCATTAAGCTAACAGAGTTAAACCATACTTTTGATTGCGCAGTTCTGAACACTCTTTCTGTAGAAAATGCAAGTGGACATTCGGAGCGCTAAGAGGGTAATAGTGGCAAAAGGAATATATTCAAATATAAACTACACAGTAGCATTCTGTGAAAATTCTTTCTGTCTGTGCATTCAACTAACAGAGTTGAACCTTACTTTTGATTGAGCCGTTCTGAAACACTCTTTCTGTAGTAACTGCAATTGGACATGCTAAGCGCTTAGTGGCCTATATTGGGAAAAAGAATATCTTCAAATAAAAACTACACAGATGCATTCTGTGAAACTTATTTCTGATCTGTAAATTCAGTTAACAGAGATAAAACATATTTTTGATTGAGCAGTTATGAAACACTCTTTTTGTAGAAAATGCAAGTGGAGATTCGGAGCGCTAAGGGGGTAATAGTGGAAAAAGGATTGTCTTCAAATATAAACTACTCAGAATCATTCGGTGAAACTTCTTTCTGATCTGTGCATTCAGCTAACAGAGTTAAACCATACTTTTGATTGAGCAGATCTGAACACTCTTTCTGTAGAAAATGCAACTGGACATTTGGAGCGCTAAGAGCGTAGTAGTGGAAAAAGGAATATATTCAAATATAAACTACACAGAAGCATTCTGTGAAACTTCTTTCTGATCTGAGCATTCAGCTAACAGAGTTAAACCATACTTTTGATTGAGCAGTTTTGAAACACTCTGTCTGTAGAAAATGCAACTGGACATTCGTAGCGCTAAGTGGGTAATAGTGGAAAAAAGAATATGTTCAAATATAAACTACACAGAAGCATTGTATGAAACTTCTTTCTGTTCTGTGCATTCAACTAACAGAGTTGAACCTTACTTTTGATTGAGCCGTTCTGAAACACTCTTTCTGTAGAAACTGCAATTGGACATTCTGAGCGCTAAGAGGCCTATATTGGGAAAAAGAATGTCTACAAATAAAAACTACACAGAAGAACTGTGTGAAACTTCTTTCTGTTCTGTTTTTTCAACTAAAAGAGTTGAACCTTAGTTTTGATTGAGCCGTTCTGAAACACTCTTTCTGTAGAAAATGCAATGGAGATTCGGAGCGCTAAGAGGGTAATAGTGGAAAAAGGAATATATTCAAATATAAACTACACAGTAGCATTCTGTGAAAATTCTTTCTGTTCTGTGCATTCAACTAACAGAGTTGAACCTTACTTTTGATTGAGCCGTTCTGAAACACTCTTTCTGTAGAAACTGCAATTGGACATGCTAAGCGCTAAGAGGCCTACATTGGGAAAAAGAATATCTTCAAATAAAAACTACACAGATGCATTCTGTGAAACTTATTTCTGATCTGTAAATTCGGTTAACAGAGATAAAACATATTTTTGATTGAGCAGTTATGAAACACTCCTTTGTAGAAAATGCAAGTGGAGATTCGGAGCGCTAAGAGGGTAATAGTGGAAAAAGGAATGTCTTCAAATATAAACTACACAGAATCATTCGGTGAAACTTCTTTCTGATCTGTGCATTCAGCTAACAGAGTTAAACCATACTTTTGATTGAGCAGATCTGAACACTATTTCTGTAGAAAATGCAACTGGACATTTGGAGCGCTAAGAGCGTAGTAGTGGAAAAAGGAATATATTCAAATATAAACTACACAGAAGCATTCTGTGAAACTTCTTTCTGATCTGAGCATTCAGCTAACAGAGTTAAACCATACTTTTGATTGAGCAGTTTTGAAACACTCTGTCTGTAGAAAATGCAACTGGACATTCGTAGCGCTAAGTAGGTAATAGTGGAAAAAAGAATATGTTCAAATATAAACTACACAGAAGCATTGTATGAAACTTCTTTCTGTTCTGTGCATTCAACTAACAGAGTTGAACCTTACTTTTGATTGAGCCGTTCTGAAACACTCTTTCTGTAAAAACTGCAATTGGACATTCTGAGCGCTAAGAGGCCTATATTGGGAAAAAGAATGTTTACAAATAAAAACTACACAGAAGAATTGTGTGAAACATCTTTCTGTTCTGTTTGTTCAACTAAAAGAGTTGAACCTTAGTTTTGATTGAGCCGTTCTGAAACACTCCTTCTGTAGAAAATGCAAGTGGAGATTCGGAGCGCTAAGAGGGTAATAGTGGAAAAAGGAATGTCTCCAAATATAAACTACACAGAATCATTCGGTGAAACTTCTTTCTGATCTGTGCATTCAGCTAACAGAGTTAAACCATACTTTTGATTGAGCAGATCTGAACTCTCTTTCTGTAGAAAATGCAACTGGACATTTGGAGCGCTAAGAGAGTAGTAGTGGATAAAAGAATATATTCAAATATAAACTACACAGAAGCATTCTGTGAAACTTCTTTCTGATCTGAGCATTCAGCTAACAGAGTTAAACCATACTTTTGATTGAGCAGTTTTGAAACACTCTGTCTGTAGAAAATGCAACTGGACATTCGTAGCGCTAAGTGGGTAATAGTGGAAAAAAGAATATGTTCAAATATAAACTACACAGAAGCATTGTATGAAACTTCTTTCTGTTCTGTGCATTCAACTAACAGAGTTGAACCTTACTTTTGATTGAGCCTTTCTGAAACACTCTTTCTGTAGAAACTGCAATTGGACATTCTGAGCGCTAAGAGGCCTCTATTGGGAAAAATAATATCTTCAAATAAAAACTACACAGAAGCATTGTGTGAAACTTATTTCTGATATGTTCATTAAGCTAACAGAGTTAAACCATACTTTTGATTGCGCAGTTCTGAACACTCTTTCTGTAGAAAATGCAAGTGGACATTCGGAGCGCTAAGAGGGTATAGTGGAAAAAGGAATATATTCAAATATAAACTACACAGTAGCATTCTGTGAAAATTCTTTCTGTTCTGTGCATTCAACTAACAGAGTTGAACCTTACTTTTGATTGAGCCGTTCTGAAACACTCTTTCTGTAGAAACTGCAATTGGACATGCTAAGCGCTAAGAGCCCTACATTGGGAAAAAGAATATCTTCAAATAAAAACTACACAGATGCATTCTGTGAAACTTATTTCTGATCTGTAAATTCAGTTAACAGAGATAAAACATATTTTTGATTGAGCAGTTATGAAACACTCTTTTTGTAGAAAATGCAAGTGGAGATTCGGAGCGCTAAGAGGGTAATAGTGGAAAAAGGAATGTCTTCAAATATAAACTACACAGAATCATTCGGTGAAACTTCTTTCTGATCTGTGCATTCAGCTAACAGAGTTAAACCATACTTTTGATTGAGCAGTTTTGAAACACTCTGTCTGTAGAAAATGCAACTGGACATTCGTAGCGCTAAGTGGGTAATAATGGAAAAAAGAATATGTTCAAATATAAACTACACAGAAGCATTGTATGAAACTTCTTTCTGTTCTGTGCATTCAACTAACAGAGTTGAACCTTACTTTTGATTGAGCCGTTCTGAAACACTCTTTCTGTAAAAACTGCAATTGGACATTCTGAGCGCTAAGAGGCCTATATTGGGAAAAAGAATGTCTACAAATAAAAACTACACAGAAGAATTGTGTGAAACTTCTTTCTGTTCTGTTTGTTCAACTAAAAGAGTTGAATCTTAGTTTTGATTGAGCCGTTCTGAAACACTCTTTCTGTAGAAAATGCAAGTGGAGATTCGGAGCGCTAAGAGGGTAATAGTGGAAAAAGGAGTGTCTCCAAATATAAACTACACAGAATCATTCGGTGAAACTTCTTTCTGATCTGTGCATTCAGCTAACAGAGTTAAACCATACTTTTGATTGAGCAGATCTGAACTCTCTTTCTGTAGAAAATGCAACTGGACATTTGGAGCGCTAAGAGAGTAGTAGTGGAAAAAGGAATATATTCAAATATAAACTACACAGAA
Source organism: Symphalangus syndactylus (assembly GCF_028878055.3). NCBI lineage: Eukaryota > Metazoa > Chordata > Mammalia > Primates > Hylobatidae > Symphalangus > Symphalangus syndactylus. The sequence goes on along the minus strand of NC_072447.2, from coordinate 11,755,396 downwards.
GCATTCTGTGAAACTTCTTTCTGATCTGAGCATTCAGCTAACAGAGTTAAACCATACTTTTGATTGAGCAGTTTTGAAACACTCTGTCTGTAGAAAATGCAACTGGACATTCGTAGCACTAGGTGGGTAATAGTGGAAAAAAGAATATGTTCAAATATAAACTACACAGAAGCATTGTATGAAACTCCTTTCTGTTCTGTGCATTCAACTAACAGAGTTGAACGTTACTTTTGATTGAGCCTTTCTGAAACACTCTTTCTGTAGAAACTGCAATTGGACTTTCTGAGCGCTAAGAGGCCTATATTGGGAAAAATAATATCTTCAAATAAAAACTACACAGAAGCATTGTGTGAAACTTATTTCTGATATGTTCATTAAGCTAACAGAGTTAAACCATACTTTTGATTGCGCAGTTCTGAACACTCTTTCTGTAGAAAATGCAAGTGGACATTCGGAGCGCTAAGAGGGTATAGTGGAAAAAGGAATATATTCAAATATAAACTACACAGTAGCATTCTGTGAAAATCCTTTCTGTTCTGTGCATTCAACTAACAGAGTTGAACCTTACTTTTGATTGAGCCGTTCTGAAACACTCTTTCTGTAGAAACTGCAATTGGACATGCTAAGCGCTAAGAGGCCTACATTGGGAAAAAGAATATCTTCAAATAAAAACTACACAGATGCATTCTGTGAAACTTATTTCTGATCTGTAAATTCGGTTAACAGAGATAAAACATATTTTTGATTGAGCAGTTATGAAACACTCCTTTGTAGAAAATGCAAGTGGAGATTCGGAGCGCTAAGAGGGTAATAGTGGAAAAAGGAATTTCTTCAAATATAAACTACACAGAATCATTCGGTGAAACTTATTTCTGATCTGTGCATTCAGCTAACAGAGTTAAACCATACTTTTGATTGAGCAGATCTGAACACTATTTCTGTAGAAAATGCAACTGGACATTTGGAGCGCTAAGAGCGTAGTAGTGGAAAAAGGAATATATTCAAATATAAACTACACAGAAGCATTCTGTGAAATTTCTTTCTGATCTGAGCATTCAGCTAACAGAGTTAAACCATACTTTTGATTGAGCAGTTTTGAAACACTCTGTCTGTAGAAAATGCAACTGGACATTCGTAGCGCTAAGTGGGTAATAGTGGAAAAAAGAATATGTTCAAATATAAACTACACAGAAGCATTGTATGAAACTTCTTTCTGTTCTGTGCATTCAACTAACAGAGTTGAACCTTACATTTGATTGAGCCGTTCTGAAACACTCTTTCTGTAAAAACTGCAATTGGACATTCTGAGCGCTAAGAGGCCTATATTGGGAAAAAGAATGTCTACAAATAAAAACTACACAGAAGAATTGTGTGAAACTTCTTTCTGTTCTGTTTGTTCAACTAAAAGAGTTGAACCTTAGTTTTGATTGAGCCGTTCTGAAACACTCTTTCTGTAGAAAATGCAAGTGGAGATTCGGAGCGCTAAGAGTGTAATAGTGGAAAAAGGAATGTCTCCAGATATAAACTACACAGAATCATTCGGTGAAACTTCTTTCTGATCTGTGCATTCAGCTAACAGAGTTAAACCATACTTTTGATTGAGCAGATCTGAACTCTCTTTCTGTAGAAAATGCAACTGGACATTTGGAGCGCTAAGAGAGTAGTAGTGGAAAAAGGAATATATTCAAATATAAACTACACAGAAGCATTCTGTGAAACTTATTTCTGATCTGTGCATTCAGCTAACAGAGTTAAACCATACTTTTGATTGAGCAGATCTGAACACTATTTCTGTAGAAAATGCAACTGGACATTTGGAGCGCTAAGAGCGTAGTAGTGGAAAAAGGAATATATTCAAATATAAACTACACAGAAGCATTCTGTGAAACTTCTTTCTGATCTGAGCATTCAGCTAACAGAGTTAAACCATACTTTTGATTGAGCAGTTTTGAAACACTCTGTCTGTAGAAAATGCAACTGGACATTCGTAGCGCTAAGTGGGTAATAGTGGAAAAATGAATATGTTCAAATATAAACTACACAGAAGCATTGTATGAAACTTCTTTCTGTTCTGTGCATTCAACTAACAGAGTTGAACCTTACTTTTGATTGAGCCGTTCTGAAACACTCTTTCTGTAAAAACTGCAATTGGACATTCTGAGTGCTAAGAGGCCTATATTGGGAAAAAGAATGTCTACAAATAAAAACTACACAGAAGAATTGTGTGAAACTTCTTTCTGTTCTGTTTGTTCAACTAAAAGAGTTGAACCTTAGTTTTGATTGAGCCGTTCTGAAACACTCTTTCTGTAGAAAATGCAAGTGGAGTTTCGGAGCGCTAAGAGGGTAATAGTGGAAAAAGGAATGTCTCCAAATATAAACTACACAGAATCATTCGGTGAAACTTCTTTCTGATCTGTGCATTCAGCTAACAGAGTTAAACCATACTTTTGATTGAGCAGATCTGAACTCTCTTTCTGTAGAAAATGCAACTGGACATTTGGAGCGCTAAGAGAGTAGTAGTGGAAAAAGGAATATATTCAAATATAAACTACACAGAAGCATTCTGTGAAACTTCTTTCTGATCTGAGCATTCAGCTAACAGAGTTAAACCATACTTTTGATTGAGCAGTTTTGAAACACTCTGTCTGTAGAAAATGCAACTGGACATTCGTAGCGCTAAGTGGGTAATAGTGGAAAAAAGAATATGTTCAAATATAAACTACACAGAAGCATTGTATGAAACTTCTTTCTGTTCTGTGCATTCAACTAACAGAGTTGAACGTTACTTTTGATTGAGCCTTTCTGAAACACTCTTTCTGTAGAAACTGCAATTGGACTTTCTGAGCGCTAAGAGGCCTATATTGGGAAAAATAATATCTTCAAATAAAAACTACACAGAAGCATTGTGTGAAACTTATTTCTGATATGTTCATTAAGCTAACAGAGTTAAACCATACTTTTGATTGCGCAGTTCTGAACACTCTTTCTGTAGAAAATGCAAGTGGACATTCGGAGCGCTAAGAGGGTATAGTGGAAAAAGGAATATATTCAAATATAAACTACACAGTAGCATTCTGTGAAAATCCTTTCTGTTCTGTGCATTCAACTAACAGAGTTGAACCTTACTTTTGATTGAGCCGTTCTGAAACACTCTTTCTGTAGAAACTGCAATTGGACATGCTAAGCGCTAAGAGGCCTACATTGGGAAAAAGAATATCTTCAAATAAAAACTACACAGATGCATTCTGTGAAACTTATTTCTGATCTGTAAATTCGGTTAACAGAGATAAAACATATTTTTGATTGAGCAGTTATGAAACACTCCTTTGTAGAAAATGCAAGTGGAGATTCGGAGCGCTAAGAGGGTAATAGTGGAAAAAGGAATTTCTTCAAATATAAACTACACAGAATCATTCGGTGAAACTTATTTCTGATCTGTGCATTCAGCTAACAGAGTTAAACCATACTTTTGATTGAGCAGATCTGAACACTATTTCTGTAGAAAATGCAACTGGACATTTGGAGCGCTAAGAGCGTAGTAGTGGAAAAAGGAATATATTCAAATATAAAATACACAGAAGCATTCTGTGAAACTTCTTTCTGATCTGAGCATTCAGCTAACAGAGTTAAACCATACTTTTGATTGAGCAGTTTTGAAACACTCTGTCTGTAGAAAATGCAACTGGACATTCGTAGCGCTAAGTGGGTAATAGTGGAAAAAAGAATATGTTCAAATATAAACTACACAGAAGCATTGTATGAAACTTCTTTCTGTTCTGTGCATTCAACTAACAGAGTTGAACCTTACTTTTGATTGAGCCGTTCTGAAACACTCTTTCTGTAAAAACTGCAATTGGACATTCTGAGCGCTAAGAGGCCTATATTGGGAAAAAGAATGTCTACAAATAAAAACTACACAGAAGAATTGTGTGAAACTTCTTTCTGTTCTGTTTGTTCAACTAAAAGAGTTGAACCTTAGTTTTGATTGAGCCGTTCTGAAACACTCTTTCTGTAGAAAATGCAAGTGGAGATTCGGAGCGCTAAGAGGGTAATAGTGGAAAAAGGAATGTCTCCAGATATAAACTACACAGAATCATTCGGTGAAACTTCTTTCTGATCTGTGCATTCAGCTAACAGAGTTAAACCATACTTTTGATTGAGCAGATCTGAACTCTCTTTCTGTAGAAAATGCAACTGGACATTTGGAGCGCTAAGAGAGTAGTAGTGGAAAAAGGAATATATTCAAATATAAACTACACAGAAGCATTCTGTGAAACTTATTTCTGATCTGTGCATTCAGCTAACAGAGTTAAACCATACTTTTGATTGAGCAGATCTGAACACTATTTCTGTAGAAAATGCAACTGGACATTTGGAGCGCTAAGAGCGTAGTAGTGGAAAAAGGAATATATTCAAATATAAACTACACAGAAGCATTCTGTGAAACTTCTTTCTGATCTGAGCATTCAGCTAACAGAGTTAAACCATACTTTTGATTGAGCAGTTTTGAAACACTCTGTCTGTAGAAAATGCAACTGGACATTCGTAGCGCTAAGTGGGTAATAGTGGAAAAATGAATATGTTCAAATATAAACTACACAGAAGCATTGTATGAAACTTCTTTCTGTTCTGTGCATTCAACTAACAGAGTTGAACCTTACTTTTGATTGAGCCGTTCTGAAACACTCTTTCTGTAAAAACTGCAATTGGACATTCTGAGCGCTAAGAGGCCTATATTGGGAAAAAGAATGTCTACAAAAAAAAACTACACAGAAGAATTGTGTGAAACTTCTTTCTGTTCTGTTTGTTCAACTAAAAGAGTTGAACCTTAGTTTTGATTGAGCCGTTCTGAAACACTCTTTCTGTAGAAAATGCAAGTGGAGATTCGGAGCGCTAAGAGGGTAATAGTGGAAAAAGGAATGTCTCCAAATATAAACTACACAGAATCATTCGGTGAAACTTCTTTCTGATCTGTGCATTCAGCTAACAGAGTTAAACCATAATTTTGATTGAGCAGATCTGAACTCTCTTTCTGTAGAAAATGCAACTGGACATTTGGAGCGCTAAGAGAGTAGTAGTGGAAAAAGGAATATATTCAAATATAAACTACACAGAAGCATTCTGTGAAACTTCTTTCTGATCTGAGCATTCAGCTAACAGAGTTAAACCATACTTTTGATTGAGCAGTTTTGAAACACTCTGTCTGTAGAAAATGCAACTAGACATTCGTAGCGCTAAGTGGTTAATAGTGGAAAAAAGAATATGTTCAAATATAAACTACACAGAAGCATTGTATGAAACTTCTTTCTGTTCTGTGCATTCAACTAACAGAGTTGAACGTTACTTTTGATTGAGCCTTTCTGAAACACTCTTTCTGTAGAAACTGCAATTGGACATTCTGAGCGCTAAGAGGCCTATATTGGGAAAAATAATATCTTCAAATAAAAACTACACAGAAGCATTGTGTGAAACTTATTTCTGATATGTTCATTAAGCTAACAGAGTTAAACCATACTTTTGATTGCGCAGTTCTGAACACTCTTTCTGTAGAAAATGCAAGTGGACATTCGGAGCGCTAAGAGGGTAATAGTGGAAAAAGGAATATATCCAAATATAAACTACACAGTAGCATTCTGTGAAAATTCTTTCTGTTCTGTGCATTCAACTAACAGAGTTGAACCTTACTTTTGATTGAGCCGTTCTGAAACACTCTTTCTGTAGAAACTGCAATTGGACATGCTAAGCGCTAAGAGGCCTACATTGGGAAAAAGAATATCTTCAAATAAAAACTACACAGATGCATTCTGTGAACCTTATTTCTGATCTGTAAATTCAGTTAACAGAGATAAAACATATTTTTGATTGAGCAGTTATGAAACACTCTTTTTGTAGAAAATGCAAGTGGAGATTCGGAGCGCTAAGTGGGTAATAGTGGAAAAAGGATTGTCTTCAAATATAAACTACTCAGAATCATTCGGTGAAACTTCTTTCTGATCTGTGCATTCAGCTAACAGAGTTAAACCATACTTTTGATTGAGCAGATCTGAACACTCTTTCTGTAGAAAATGCAACTGGACATTTGGAGCGCTAAGCGCGTAGTAGTGGAAAAAGGAATATATTCAAATATAAACTACACAGAAGCATTCTGTGAAACTTCTTTCTGATCTGAGCATTCAGCTAACAGAGTTAAACCATACTTTTGATTGAGCAGTTTTGAAACACTCTGTCTGTAGAAAATGCAACTGGACATTCGTAGCGCTAAGTGGGTAATAGTGGAAAAAAGAATATGTTCAAATATAAACTACACAGAAGCATTGTATGAAACTTCTTTCTGTTCTGTGCATTCAACTAACAGAGTTGAACCTTACTTTTGATTGAGCCGTTCTGAAACACTCTTTCTGTAGAAACTGCAATTGGACATTCTGAGCGCTAAGAGGCCTATATTGGGAAAAAGAATGTCTACAAATAAAAACTACACAGAAGAACTGTGTGAAACTTCTTTCTGTTCTGTTTGTTCAACTAAAAGAGTTGAACCTTAGTTTTGATTGAGCCGTTCTGAAACACTCTTTCTGTAGAAAATGCAATGGAGTTTCGGAGCGCAAAGAGGGTAATAGTGGAAAAAGGAATATATTCAAATATAAACTACACAGTAGCATTCTGTGAATATTCTTTCTGTTCTGTGCATTCAACTAACAGAGTTGAACCTTACTTTTGATTGAGCCGTTCTGAAACACTCTTTCTGTAGAAACTGCAATTGGACATGCTAAGCGCTAAGAGGCCTACATTGGGAAAAAGAATATCTTCAAATAAAAACTACACAGATGCATTCTGTGAAACATATTTCTGATCTGTAAATTCAGTTAACAGAGATAAAACATATTTTTGATTGAGCAGTTATGAAACACTCCTTTGTAGAAAATGCAAGTGGAGATTCGGAGCGCTAAGAGCGTAATAGTGGAAAAAGGAATTTCTTCAAATATAAACTACACAGAATCATTCGGTGAAACTTATTTCTGATCTGTGCATTCAGCTAACAGAGTTAAACCATACTTTTGATTGAGCAGATCTGAACACTATTTCTGTAGAAAATGCAACTGGACATTTGGAGCGCTAAGAGCGTAGTAGTGGAAAAAGGAATATATTCAAATATAAACTACACAGAAGCATTCTGTGAAACTTCTTTCTGATCTGAGCATTCAGCTAACAGAGTTAAACCATACTTTTGATTGAGCAGTTTTGAAACACTCTGTCTGTAGAAAATGCAACTGGACATTCGTAGCGCTAAGTGGGTAATAGTGGAAAAAAGAATATGTTCAAATATAAACTACACAGAAGCATTGTATGAAACTTCTTTCTGTTCTGTGCATTCAACTAACAGAGTTGAACCTTACTTTTGATTGAGCCGTTCTGAAACACTCTTTCTGTAAAAACTGCAATTGGACATTCTGAGCGCTAAGAGGCCTATATTGGGAAAAAGAATGTCTACAAATAAAAACTACACAGAAGAATTGTGTGAAACTTCTTTCTGTTCTGTTTGTTCAACTAAAAGAGTTGAACCTTAGTTTTGATTGAGCCGTTCTGAAACACTCTTTCTGTAGAAAATGCAAGTGGAGATTCGGAGCGCTAAGAGGGTAATAGTGGAAAAAGGAATGTCTCCAGATATAAACTACACAGAATCATTCGGTGAAACTTCTTTCTGATCTGTGCATTCAGCTAACAGAGTTAAACCATACTTTTGATTGAGCAGATCTGAACTCTCTTTCTGTAGAAAATGCAACTGGACATTTGGAGCGCTAAGAGAGTAGTAGTGGAAAAAGGAATATATTCAAATATAAACTGCACAGAAGCATTCTGTGAAACTTATTTCTGATCTGTGCATTCAGCTAACAGAGTTAAACCATACTTTTGATTGAGCAGATCTGAACACTATTTCTGTAGAAAATGCAACTGGACATTTGGAGCGCTAAGAGCGTAGTAGTGGAAAAAGGAATATATTCAAATATAAACTACACAGAAGCATTCTGTGAAACTTCTTTCTGATCTGAGCATTCAGCTAACAGAGTTAAACCATACTTTTGATTGAGCAGTTTTGAAACACTCTGTCTGTAGAAAATGCAACTGGACATTCGTAGCGCTAAGTGGGTAATAGTGGAAAAATGAATATGTTCAAATATAAACTACACAGAAGCATTGTATGAAACTTCTTTCTGTTCTGTGCATTCAACTAACAGAGTTGAACCTTACTTTTGATTGAGCCGTTCTGAAACACTCTTTCTGTAAAAACTGCAATTGGACATTCTGAGCGCTAAGAGGCCTATATTGGGAAAAAGAATGTCTACAAAAAAAAACTACACAGAAGAATTGTGTGAAACTTCTTTCTGTTCTGTTTGTTCAACTAAAAGAGTTGAACCTTAGTTTTGATTGAGCCGTTCTGAAACACTCTTTCTGTAGAAAATGCAAGTGGAGATTCGGAGCGCTAAGAGGGTAATAGTGGAAAAAGGAATGTCTCCAAATATAAACTACACAGAATCATTCGGTGAAACTTCTTTCTGATCTGTGCATTCAGCTAACAGAGTTAAACCATAATTTTGATTGAGCAGATCTGAACTCTCTTTCTGTAGAAAATGCAACTGGACATTTGGAGTGCTAAGAGAGTAGTAGTGGAAAAAGGAATATATTCAAATATAAACTACACAGAAGCATTCTGTGAAACTTCTTTCTGATCTGAGCATTCAGCTAACAGAGTTAAACCATACTTTTGATTGAACAGTTTTGAAACACTCTGTCTGTAGAAAATGCAACTGGACATTCGTAGCGCTAAGTGGGTAATAGTGGAAAAAATAATATGTTCAAATATAAACTACACAGAAGCATTGTATGAAACTTCTTTCTGTTCTGTGCATTCAACTAACAGAGTTGAACGTTACTTTTGATTGAGCCTTTCTGAAACACTCTTTCTTTAGAAACTGCAATTGGACTTTCTGAGCGCTAAGAGGCCTATATTGGGAAAAATAATATCTTCAAATAAAAACTACACAGAAGCATTGTGTGAAACTTATTTCTGATATGTTCATTAAGCTAACAGAGTTAAACCATACTTTTGATTGCGCAGTTCTGAACACTCTTTCTGTAGAAAATGCAAGTGGACATTCGGAGCGCTAAGAGGGTATAGTGGAAAAAGGAATATATTCAAATATAAACTACACAGTAGCATTCTGTGAAAATCCTTTCTGTTCTGTGCATTCAACTAACAGAGTTGAACCTTACTTTTGATTGAGCCGTTCTGAAACACTCTTTCTGTAGAAACTGCAATTGGACATGCTAAGCGCTAAGAGGCCTACATTGGGAAAAAGAATATCTTCAAATAAAAACTACACAGATGCATTCTGTGAAACTTATTTCTGATCTGTAAATTCGGTTAACAGAGATAAAACATATTTTTGATTGAGCAGTTATGAAACACTCCTTTGTAGAAAATGCAAGTGGAGATTCGGAGCGCTAAGAGGGTAATAGTGGAAAAAGGAATTTCTTCAAATATAAACTACACAGAATCATTCGGTGAAACTTATTTCTGATCTGTGCATTCAGCTAACAGAGTTAAACCATACTTTTGATTGAGCAGATCTGAACACTATTTCTGTAGAAAATGCAACTGGACAATTGGAGCGCTAAGAGCGTAGTAGTGGAAAAAGGAATATATTCAAATATAAACTACACAGAAGCATTCTGTGAAACTTCTTTCTGATCTGAGCATTCAGCTAACAGAGTTAAACCATACTTTTGATTGAGCAGTTTTGAAACACTCTGTCTGTAGAAAATGCAACTGGACATTCGTAGCGCTAAGTGGGTAATAGTGGAAAAAAGAATATGTTCAAATATAAACTACACAGAAGCATTGTATGAAACTTCTTTCTGTTCTGTGCATTCAACTAACAGAGTTGAACCTTACTTTTGATTGAGCCGTTCTGAAACACTCTTTCTGTAAAAACTGCAATTGGACATTCTGAGCGCTAAGAGGCCTATATTGGGAAAAAGAATGTCTACAAATAAAAACTACACAGAAGAATTGTGTGAATCTTCTTTCTGTTCTGTTTGTTCAACTAAAAGAGTTGAACCTTAGTTTTGATTGAGCCGTTCTGAAACACTCTTTCTGTAGAAAATGCAAGTGGAGATTCGGAGCGCTAAGAGGGTAATAGTGGAAAAAGGAATGTCTCCAGATATAAACTACACAGAATCATTCGGTGAAACTTCTTTCTGATCTGTGCATTCAGCTAACAGAGTTAAACCATACTTTTGATTGAGCAGATCTGAACTCTCTTTCTGTAGAAAATGCAACTGGACATTTGGAGCGCTAAGAGAGTAGTAGTGGAAAAAGGAATATATTCAAATATAAACTACACAGAAGCATTCTGTGAAACTTATTTCTGATCTGTGCATTCAGCTAACAGAGTTAAACCATACTTTTGATTGAGCAGATCTGAACACTATTTCTGTAGAAAATGCAACTGGACATTTGGAGCGCTAAGAGCGTAGTAGTGGAAAAAGGAATATATTCAAATATAAACTACACAGAAGCATTCTGTGAAACTTCTTTCTGATCTGAGCATTCAGCTAACAGAGTTAAACCATACTTTTGATTTAGCAGTTTTGAAACACTCTGTCTGTAGAAAATGCAACTGGACATTCGTAGCGCTAAGTGGGTAATAGTGGAAAAATGAATATGTTCAAATATAAACTACACAGAAGCATTGTATGAAACTTCTTTCTGTTCTGTGCATTCAACTAACAGAGTTGAACCTTACTTTTGATTGAGCCGTTCTGAAACACTCTTTCTGTAAAAACTGCAATTGGACATTCTGAGCGCTAAGAGGCCTATATTGGGAAAAAGAATGTCTACAAATAAAAACTACACAGAAGAATTGTGTGAAACTTCTTTCTGTTCTGTTTGTTCAACTAAAAGAGTTGAACCTTAGTTTTGATTGAGCCGTTCTGAAACACTCTTTCTGTAGAAAATGCAAGTGGAGATTCGGAGCGCTAAGAGGGTAATAGTGGAAAAAGGAATGTCTCCAAATATAAACTACACAGAATCATTCGGTGAAACTTCTTTCTGATCTGTGCATTCAGCTAACAGAGTTAAACCATAATTTTGATTGAGCAGATCTGAACTCTCTTTCTGTAGAAAATGCAACTGGACATTTGGAGCGCTAAGAGAGTAGTAGTGGAAAAAGGAATATATTCAAATATAAACTACACAGAAGCATTCTGTGAAACTTCTTTCTGATCTGAGCATTCAGCTAACAGAGTTAAACCATACTTTTGATTGAGCAGTTTTGAAACACTCTGTCTGTAGAAAATGCAACTAGACATTCGTAGCGCTAAGTGGTTAATAGTGGAAAAAAGAATATGTTCAAATATAAACTACACAGAAGCATTGTATGAAACTTCTTTCTGTTCTGTGCATTCAACTAACAGAGTTGAACGTTACTTTTGATTGAGCCTTTCTGAAACACTCTTTCTGTAGAAACTGCAATTGGACATTCTGAGCGCTAAGAGGCCTATATTGGGAAAAATAATATCTTCAAATAAAAACTACACAGAAGCATTGTGTGAAACTTATTTCTGATATGTTCATTAAGCTAACAGAGTTAAACCATACTTTTGATTGCGCAGTTCTGAACACTCTTTCTGTAGAAAATGCAAGTGGACTTTCGGAGCGCTAAGAGGGTAATAGTGGAAAAAGGAATATATCCAAATATAAACTACACAGTAGCATTCTGTGAAAATTCTTTCTGTTCTGTGCATTCAACTAACAGAGTTGAACCTTACTTTTGATTGAGCCGTTCTGAAACACTCTTTCTCTGGAAACTGCAATTGGACATGCTAAGCGCTAAGAGGCCTACATTGGGAAAAATAATATCTTCAAATAAAAACTATACAGATGCATTCTGTGAACCTTATTTCTGATCTGTAAATTCAGTTAACAGAGATAAAACATATTTTTGATTGAGCAGTTATGAAACACTCTTTTTGTAGAAAATGCAAGTGGAGATTCGGAGCGCTAAGTGGGTAATAGTGGAAAAAGGATTGTCTTCAAATATAAACTACTCAGAATCATTCGGTGAAACTTCTTTCTGATCTGTGCATTCAGCTAACAGAGTTAAACCATACTTTTGATTGAGCAGATCTGAACACTCTTTCTGTAGAAAATGCAACTGGACATTTGGAGCGCTAAGCGCGTAGTAGTGGAAAAAGGAATATATTCAAATATAAACTACACAGAAGCATTCTGTGAAACTTCTTTCTGATCTGAGCATTCAGCTAACAGAGTTAAACCATACTTTTGATTGAGCAGTTTTGAAACACTCTGTCTGTAGAAAATGCAACTGGACATTCGTAGCGCTAAGTGGGTAATAGTGGAAAAAAGAATATGTTCAAATATAAACTACACAGAAGCATTGTATGAAACTTCTTTCTGTTCTGTGCATTCAACTAACAGAGTTGAACCTTACTTTTGATTGAGCCGTTCTGAAACACTCTTTCTGTAGAAACTGCAATTGGACATTCTGAGCGCTAAGAGGCCTATATTGGGAAAAAGAATGTCTACAAATAAAAACTACACAGAAGAACTGTGTGAAACTTCTTTCTGTTCTGTTTGTTCAACTAAAAGAGTTGAACCTTAGTTTTGATTGAGCCGTTCTGAAACACTCTTTCTGTAGAAAATGCAATGGAGATTCGGAGCGCTAAGAGGGTAATAGTGGAAAAAGGAATATATTCAAATATAAACTACACAGTAGCATTCTGTGAAAATTCTTTCTGTTCTGTGCATTCAACTAACAGAGTTGAACCTTACTTTTGATTGAGCCGTTCTGAAACACTCTTTCTGTAGAAACTGCAATTGGACATGCTAAGCGCTAAGAGGCCTACATTGGGAAAAAGAATATCTTCAAATAAAAACTACACAGATGCATTCTGTGAAACATATTTCTGATCTGTAAATTCAGTTAACAGAGATAAAACATATTTTTGATTGAGCAGTTATGAAACACTCTTTTTGTAGAAAATGCAAGTGGAGATTCAGAGCGCTAAGAGGGTAATAGTGGAAAAAGGAATGTCTTCAAATATAAACTACACAGAATCATTCGGTGAAACTTCTTTCTGATCTGTGCATTCAGCTAACAGAGTTAAACCATACTTTTGATTGAGCAGATCTGAACACACTTTCTGTTGAAAATGCAACTGGACATTTGGAGCGCTAAGAGCGTAATAGTGGAAAAAGGAATATATTCAAATATAAACTACACAGAAGCATTCTGTGAAACTTCTTTCTGATCTGAGCATTCACCTAACAGAGTTAAACCATACTTTTGATTGAGCAGTTTTCAAACACTCTGTCTGTAGAAAATGCCACTGGACATTCGTAGCGCTAAGTGGGTAATAGTGGAAAAAAGAATATGTTCAAATATAAACTACACAGAAGCATTGTATGAAACTTCTTTCTGTTCTGTGCATTCAACTAACAGAGTTGAACCTTACTTTTGATTGAGCCGTTCTGAAACACTCTTTCTGTAAAAACTGCAATTGGACATTCTGAGCGCTAAGAGGCCTATATTGGGAAAAAGAATGTCTACAAATAAAAACTACACAGAAGAATTGTGTGAAACTTCTTTCTGTTCTGTTTGTTCAACTAAAAGAGTTGAACCTTAGTTTTGATTGAGCCGTTCTGAAACACTCTTTCTGTAGAAAATGCAAGTGGAGATTCGGAGCGCTAAGAGGGTAATAGTGGAAAAAGGAATGTCTCCAAATATAAACTACACAGAATCATTCGGTGAAACTTCTTTCTGATCTGTGCATTCAGCTAACAGAGTTAAACCATAATTTTGATTGAGCAGATCTGAACTCTCTTTCTGTAGAAAATGCAACTGGACATTTGGAGCGCTAAGAGAGTAGTAGTGGAAAAAGGAATATATTCAAATATAAACTACACAGAAGCATTCTGTGAAACTTCTTTCTGATCTGAGCATTCAGCTAACAGAGTTAAACCATACTTTTGATTGAGCAGTTTTGAAACACTCTGTCTGTAGAAAATGCAACTGGACATTCGTAGCGCTAAGTGGGTAATAGTGGAAAAAATAATATGTTCAAATATAAACTACACAGAAGCATTGTATGAAACTTCTTTCTGTTCTGTGCATTCAACTAACAGAGTTGAACGTTACTTTTGATTGAGCCTTTCTGAAACACTCTTTCTGTAGAAACTGCAATTGGACTTTCTGAGCGCTAAGAGGCCTATATTGGGAAAAATAATATCTTCAAATAAAAACTACACAGAAGCATTGTGTGAAACTTATTTCTGATATGTTCATTAAGCTAACAGAGTTAAACCATACTTTTGATTGCGCAGTTCTGAACACTCTTTCTGTAGAAAATGCAAGTGGACATTCGGAGCGCTAAGAGGGTATAGTGGAAAAAGGAATATATTCAAATATAAACTACACAGTAGCATTCTGTGAAAATCCTTTCTGTTCTGTGCATTCAACTAACAGAGTTGAACCTTACTTTTGATAGAGCCGTTCTGAAACACTCTTTCTGTAGAAACTGCAATTGGACATGCTAAGCGCTAAGAGGCCTACATTGGGAAAAAGAATATCTTCAAATAAAAACTACACAGATGCATTCTGTGAAACTTATTTCTGATCTGTAAATTCAGTTAACAGAGATAAAACATATTTTTGATTGAGCAGTTATGAAACACTCTTTTTGTAGAAAATGCAAGTGGAGATTCGGAGCGCTAAGAGGGTAATAGTGGAAAAAGGAATGTCTTCAAATATAAACTACGCAGAATCATTCCGTGAAACTTCTTTCTGATCTGTGCATTCAGCTAACAGAGTTAAACCATACTTTTGATTGAGCAGATCTGAACACTCTTTCTGTAGAAAATGCAACTGGACATTTGGAGCGCTAAGAGCGTAGTAGTGGAAAAAGGAATATATTCAAATATAAACTACACAGAAGCATTCTGTTAAACTTTTTTCTGATCTGAGCATTCAGCTAACAGAGTTAAACCATACTTTTGATTGAGCAGTTTTGAAACACTCTGTCTGTGGAAAACGCAACTGGACATTCGTTGCGCTAAGTGGGTAATAGTGGAAAAAAGAATATGTTCAAATATAAACTACACAGAAGCATTGTATGAAACTTCTTTCTGTTCTGTGCATTCAACTAACAGAGTTGAACCTTACTTTTGATTGAGCCGTTCTGAAACACTCTTTCTGTAGAAACTGCAATTGGACATTCTGAGCGCTAAGAGGCCTATATTGGGAAAAAGAATGTCTACAAATAAAAACTACACAGAAGAATTGTGTGAAACTTCTTTCTGTTCTGTTTGTTCAACTAAAAGAGTTGAACCTTAGTTTTGATTGAGCCGTTCTGAAACACTCTTTCTGTAGAAAATGCAAGTGGAGATTCGGAGCGCTAAGAGGGTAATAGTGGAAAAAGGAATGTCTCCAAATATAAACTACACAGAATCATTCGGTGAAACTTCTTTCTGATCTGTGCATTCAGCTAACAGTGTTAAACCATACTTTTGATTGAGCAGATCTGAACTCTCTTTCTGTAGAAAATGCAACTGGACATTTGGAGCGCTAAGAGAGTAGTAGTGGAAAAAGGAATATATTCAAATATAAACTACACAGAAGCATTCTGTGAAACTTCTTTCTGATCTGAGCATTCAGCTAACAGAGTTAAACCATACTTTTGATTGAGCAGTTTTGAAACACTCTGTCTGTAGAAAATGCAACTGGACATTCGTAGCGCTAAGTGGGTAATAGTGGAAAAAAGAATATGTTCAAATATAAACTACACAGAAGCATTGTATGAAACTTCTTTCTGTTCTGTGCATTCAACTAACAGAGTTGAAACTTACTTTTGATTGAGCCTTTCTGAAACACTCTTTCTGTAGAAACTGCAATTGGACATTCTGAGCGCTAAGAGGCCTATATTGGGAAAAATAATATCTTCAAATAAAAACTACACAGAAGCATTGTGTGAAACTTATTTCTGATATGTTCATTAAGCTAACAGAGTTAAACCATACTTTTGATTGCGCAGTTCTGAACATTCTTTCTGTAGAAAATGCAAGTGTACATTCGGAGGGCTAAGAGGGTAATAGTGGAAAAAGGAATATATTCAAATATAAACTACACAGTAGCATTCTGTGAAAATTCTTTCTGTTCTGTGCATTCAACTAACAGAGTTGAACCTTACTTTTGATTGAGCCGTTCTGAAACACTCTTTCTGTAGAAACTGCAATTGGACATGCTAAGCGCTAAGAGGCCTACATTGAGAAAAAGAATATCTTCAAATAAAAACTACACAGATGCATTCTGTGAAACTTATTTCTGATCTGTAAATTCAGTTAACAGAGATAAAACATATTTTTGATTGATCAGTTATGAAACACTCCTTTGTAGAAAATGCAAGTGGAGATTCGGAGCGCTAAGAGCGTAGTAGTGGAAAAAGGAATATATTCAAATATAAACTACACAGAAGCATTCTGTGAAACTTCTTTCTGATCTGAGCATTCAGCTAACAGAGTTAAACCATACTTTTGATTGAGCAGTTTTGAAACACTCTGTCTGTAGAAAATGCAACTGGACATTCGTAGCGCTAAGTGGGTAATAGTGGAAAAAAGAATATGTTCAAATATAAACTACACAGAAGCATTGTATGAAACTTCTTTCTGTTCTGTGCATTCAACTAACAGAGTTGAACCTTACTTTTGATTGAGCCGTTCTGAAACACTCTTTCTGTAGAAACTGCAATTGGACATTCTGAGCGCTAAGAGGCCTATATTGGGAAAAAGAATGTCTACAAATAAAAACTACACAGAACAATTGTGTGAAACTTCTTTCTGTTCTGTTTGTTCAACTAAAAGAGTTGAACCTTAGTTTTGATTGAGCCGTTCTGAAACACCCTTTCTGTAGAAAACGCAAGTGGAGATTCGGAGCGCTAAGAGGGTAATAGTGGAAAAAGGAATGTCTCCAAATATAAACTACACAGAATCATTCGGTGAAACTTCTTTCTGATCTGTGCATTCAGCTAACAGAGTTAAAACATACTTTTGATTGAGCAGATCTGAACTCTCTTTCTGTAGAAAATGCAACTGGACATTTGGAGCGCTAAGAGAGTAGTAGTGGAAAAAGGAATATATTCAAATATAAACTACACAGAAGCATTCTGTGAAACTTCTTTCTGATCTGAGCATTCAGCTAACAGAGTTAAACCATACTTTTGATTGAGCAGTTTTGAAACACTCTGTCTGTAGAAAATGCAACTGGACATTCGTAGCGCTAAGTGGGTAATAGTGGAAAAAAGAATATGTTCAAATATAAACTACACAGAAGCATTGTATGAAACTTCTTTCTGTTCTGTGCATTCAACTAACAGAGTTGAACGTTACTTTTGATTGAGCCTTTCTGTAACACTCTTTCTGTAGAAACTGCAATTGGACATTCTGAGCGCTAAGAGGCCTATATTTGGAAAAATAATATCTTCAAATAAAAACTACACAGAAGCATTGTGTGAAACTTATTTCTGATATGTTCATTAAGCTAACAGAGTTAAACCATACTTTTGATTGCGCAGTTCTGAACACTCTTTCTGTAGAAAATGCAAGTGGACATTCGGAGAGCTAAGAGGGTAATAGTGGAAAAAGTGATATATTCAAATATAAACTACACAGTAGCATTCTGTGAAAATTCTTTCTGTTCTGCGCATTCAACTAACAGAGTTGAACCTTACTTTTGATTGAGCCGTTCTGAAACACTCTTTCTGTAGAAACTGCAATTGGACATGCTAAGCGCTAAGAGGCCTACATTGGGAAAAATAATATCTTCAAATAAAAACTACACAGATGCATTCTGTGAACCTTATTTCTGATCTGTAAATTCAGTTAACAGAGATAAAACATATTTTTGATTGAGCAGTTAAGAAACACTCTTTTTGTAGAAAATGCAAGTGGAGATTCGGAGCGCTAAGAGGGTAATAGTGGAAAAAGGAATGTCTTCAAATATAAACTACACAGAATCATTCCGTGAAACTTCTTTCTGATCTGTGCATTCAGCTAACAGAGTTAAACCATACTTTTGATTGAGCAGATCTGAACACTCTTTCTGTAGAAAATGCAACTGGACATTTGGAGCGCTAAGAGCGTAGTAGTGGAAAAAGGAATATATTCAAATATAAACTACACAGAAGCATTCTGTGAAACTTTTTTCTGATCTGAGCATTCAGCTAACAGAGTTAAACCATACTTTTGATTGAGCAGTTTTGAAACACTCTGTCTGTAGAAAACGCAACTGGACATTCGTAGCGCTAAGTGGGTAATAGTGGAAAAAAGAATATGTTCAAATATAAACTACACAGAAGCATTGTATGAAACTTCTTTCTGTTCTGTGCATTCAACTAACAGAGTTGAACCTTACTTTTGATTGAGCCGTTCTGAAACACTCTTTCTGTAGAAACTGCAATTGGACATTCTGAGCGCTAAGAGGCCTATATTGGGAAAAAGAATGTCTACAAATAAAAACTACACAGAAGAATTTTGTGAAACTTCTTTCTGTTCTGTTTGTTCAACTAAAAGAGTTGAACCTTAGTTTTGATTGAGCCGTTCTGAAACACTCTTTCTGTAGAAAATGCAAGTGGAGATTCGGAGCGCTAAGAGGGTAATAGTGGAAAAAGGAATGTCTCCAAATATAAACTACACAGAATCATTCGGTGAAACTTATTTCTGATCTGTGCATTCAGCTAACAGTGTTAAACCATACTTTTGATTGAGCAGATCTGAACTCTCTTTCTGTAGAAAATGCAACTGGACATTTGGAGCGCTAAGAGAGTAGTAGTGGAAAAAGGAATATATTCAAATATAAACTACACAGAAGCATTCTGTGAAACTTCTTTCTGATCTGAGCATTCAGCTAACAGAGTTAAACCGTACTTTTGATTGAGCAGTTTTGAAACACTCTGTCTGTAGAAAATGCAACTGGACATTCGTAGCGCTAAGTGGGTAATAGTGGAAAAAAGAATATGTTCAAATATAAACTACACAGAAGCATTGTATGAAACTTCTTTCTGTTCTGTGCATTCAACTAACAGAGTTGAACCTTACTTTTGATTGAGCCTTTCTGAAACACTCTTTCTGTAGAAACTGCAATTGGACATTCTGAGCGCTAAGAGGCCTATATTGGGAAAAATAATATCTTCAAATAAAAACTACACAGAAGCATTGTGTGAAACTTATTTCTGATATGTTCATTAAGCTAACAGAGTTAAACCATACTTTTGATTGCGCAGTTCTGAACACTCTTTCTGTAGAAAATGCAAGTGGACATTCGGAGCGCTAAGAGCGTAATAGTGGAAAAAGGAATATATTCAAATATAAACTACACAGTAGCATTCTGTGAAAATTCTTTCTGTTCTGTGCATTCAACTAACAGAGTTGAACCTTACTTTTGATTGAGCCGTTCTGAAACACTCTTTCTGTAGAAACTGCAATTGGACATGCTAAGCGCTAAGAGGCCTACATTGAGAAAAAGAATATCTTCAAATAAAAACTACAAAGATGCATTCTGTGAAACTTATTTCTGATCTGTAAATTCAGTTAACAGAGATAAAACATATTTTTGATTGATCAGTTATGAAACACTCCTTCGTAGAAAATGCAAGTGGAGATTCGGAGCGCTAAGAGGGTAATAGTGGAAAAAGGAATGTCTTCAAATATAAACTACACAGAATCATTCGGTGAAACTTCTTTCTGATCTGTGCATTCAGCTAACAGATTTAAACCATACTTTTGATTGAGCAGATCTGAACACTCTTTCTGTAGAAAATGCAACTGGACATTTGGAGCGCTAAGAGCGTAGTAGTGGAAAAAGGAATATATTCAAATATAAACTACACAGAAGCATTCTGTGAAACATTTTTCTGATCTGAGCATTCAGCTAACAGAGTTAAACCATACTTTTGATTGAGCAGTTTTGAAACACTCTGTCTGTAGAAAACGCAACTGGACATTCGTTGCGCTAAGTGGGTAATAGTGGAAAAAAGAATATGTTCAAATATAAACTACACAGAAGCATTGTATGAAACTTCTTTCTGTTCTGTGCATTCAACTAACAGAGTTGAACCTTACTTTTGATTGAGCCGTTCTGAAACACTCTTTCTGTAGAAACTGCAATTGGACATTCTGAGCGCTAAGAGGCCTATATTGGGAAAAAGAATGTCTACAAATAAAAACTACACAGAAGAATTGTGTGAAACTTCTTTCTGTTCTGTTTGTTCAACTAAAAGAGTTGAACCTTAGTTTTGATTGAGCCGTTCTGAAACACTCTTTCTGTAGAAAATGCAAGTGGAGATTCGGAGCGCTAAGAGGGTAATAGTGGAAAAAGGAATGTCTCCAAATATAAACTACACAGAATCATTCGGTGAAACTTCTTTCTGATCTGTGCATTCAGCTAACAGTGTTAAACCATACTTTTGATTGAGCAGATCTGAACTCTCTTTCTGTAGAAAATGCAACTGGACATTTGGAGCGCTAAGAGAGTAGTAGTGGAAAAAGGAATATATTCAAATATAAACTAAACAGAAGCATTCTGTGAAACTTCTTTCTGATCTGAGCATTCAGCTAACAGAGTTAAACCATACTTTTGATTGAGCAGTTTTGAAACACTCTGTCTGTAGAAAATGCAACTGGACATTCGTAGCGCTAAGTGGGTAATAGTGGAAAAAAGAATATGTTCAAATATAAACTACACAGAAGCATTGTATGAAACTTCTTTCTGTTCTGTGCATTCAACTAACAGAGTTGAACCTTACTTTTGATTGAGCCTTTCTGAAACACTCTTTCTGTAGAAACTGCAATTGGACATTCTGAGCGCTAAGAGGCCTATATTGGGAAAAATAATATCTTCAAATAAAAACTACACAGAAGCATTGTGTGAAACTTATTTCTGATATGTTCATTAAGCTAACAGAGTTAAACCATACTTTTGATTGCGCAGTTCTGAACACTCTTTCTGTAGAAAATGCAAGTGGACATTCGGAGCGCTAAGAGCCTAATAGTGGAAAAAGGAATATATTCAAATATAAACTACACAGTAGCATTCTGTGAAAATTCTTTCTGTTCTGTGCATTCAACTAACAGAGTTGAACCTTACTTTTGATTGAGCCGTTCTGAAACACTCTTTCTGTAGAAACTGCAATTGGACATGCTAAGCGCTAAGAGGCCTACATTGAGAAAAAGAATATCTTCAAATAAAAACTACAAAGATGCATTCTGTGAAACTTATTTCTGATCTGTAAATTCAGTTAACAGAGATAAAACATATTTTTGATTGATCAGTTATGAAACACTCCTTTGTAGAAAATGCAAGTGGAGATTCGGAGCGCTAAGAGGGTAATAGTGGAAAAAGGAATGTCTTCAAATATAAACTACACAGAATCATTCGGTGAAACTTCTTTCTGATCTGTGCATTCAGCTAACAGAGTTAAACCATACTTTTGATTGAGCAGATCTGAACACTATTTCTGTAGAAAATGCAACTGGACATTTGGAGCGCTAAGAGCGTAGTAGTGGAAAAAGGAATATATTCAAATATAAACAACACAGAAGCATTGTATGAAACTTCTTTCTGTTCTGTGCATTCAACTAACAGAGTTGAACCTTACTTTTGATTGAGCCGTTCTGAAACACTCTTTCTGTAGAATCTGCAATTGGACATTCTGAGCGCTAAGAGGCCTATATTGGGAAAAAGAATGTCTACAAATAAAAACTACACAGAAGAATTGTGTGAAACATCTTTCTGTTCTGTTTGTTCAACTAAAAGAGTTGAACCTTAGTTTTGATTGAGCCGTTCTGAAACACTCCTTCTGTAGAAAATGCAAGTGGAGATTCGGAGCGCTAAGAGGGTAATAGTGGAAAAAGGAATGTCTCCAAATATAAACTACACAGAATCATTCGGTGAAACTTCTTTCTGATCTGTGCATTCAGCTAACAGAGTTAAACCATACTTTTGATTGAGCAGATCTGAACTCTCTTTCTGTAGAAAATGCAACTGGACATTTGGAGCGCTAAGAGAGAAGTAGTGGAAAAAAGAATATATTCAAATATAAACTACACAGAAGCATTCTGTGAAACTTCTTTCTGATCTGAGCATTCAGCTAACAGAGTTAAACCATACTTTTGATTGAGCAGTTTTGAAACACTCTGTCTGTAGAAAATGCAACTGGACATTCGTAGCGCTAAGTGGGTAATAGTGGAAAAAAGAATATGTTCAAATATAAACTACACAGAAGCATTGTATGAAACTTCTTTCTGTTCTGTGCATTCAACTAACAGAGTTGAACCTTACTTTTGATTGAGCCTTTCTGAAACACTCTTTCTGTAGAAACTGCAATTGGACATTCTGAGCGCTTAGAGGCCTATATTGGGAAAAATAATATCTTCAAATAAAAACTACACAGAAGCATTGTGTGAAACTTATTTCTGATATGTTCATTAAGCTAACAGAGTTAAACCATACTTTTGATTGCGCAGTTCTGAACACTCTTTCTGTAGAAAATGCAAGTGGACATTCGGAGCGCTAAGAGGGTAATAGTGGAAAAAGGAATATATTCAAATATAAACTACACAGTAGCATTCTGTGAAAATTCTTTCTGTTCTGTGCATTCAACTAACAGAGTTGAACCTTACTTTTGATTGAG
Organism: Symphalangus syndactylus; assembly: GCF_028878055.3. Lineage (NCBI taxonomy): Eukaryota > Metazoa > Chordata > Mammalia > Primates > Hylobatidae > Symphalangus > Symphalangus syndactylus. Next base: position 11,732,638 of record NC_072447.2, on the reverse strand, counting down.
CCGTCCTGAAACACTCTTTCTGTAGAAACTGCAATTGGACATGCTAAGCGCTAAGAGGCCTACATTGGGAAAAAGAATATCTTCAAATAAAAACTACACAGATGCATTCTGTGAAACTTATTTCTGATCTGTAAATTCAGTTAACAGAGATAAAACATATTTTTGATTGAGCAGTTATGAAACACTCTTTTTGTAGAAAATGCAAGTGGAGATTCGGAGCGCTAAGTGGGTAATAGTGGAAAAAGGAATGTCTTCAAATATAAACTACGCAGAATCATTCCGTGAAACTTCTTTCTGATCTGTGCATTCAGCTAACAGAGTTAAACCATACTTTTGATTGAGCAGATCTGAACACTCTTTCTGTAGAAAATGCAACTGGACATTTGGAGCGCTAAGAGCGTAGTAGTGGAAAAAGGAATATATTCAAATATAAACTACACAGAAGCATTCTGTTAAACTTTTTTCTGATCTGAGCATTCAGCTAACAGAGTTAAACCATACTTTTGATTGAGCAGTTTTGAAACACTCTGTCTGTGGAAAACGCAACTGGACATTCGTTGCGCTAAGTGGGTAATAGTGGAAAAAAGAATATGTTCAAATATAATCTACACAGAAGCATTGTATGAAACTTCTTTCTGTTCTGTGCATTCAACTAACAGAGTTGAACCTTACTTTTGATTGAGCCGTTCTGAAACACTCTTTCTGTAGAAACTGCAATTGGACATTCTGAGCGCTAAGAGGCCTATATTGGGAAAAAGAATGTCTACAAATAAAAACTACACAGAAGAATTGTGTGAAACTTCTTTCTGTTCTGTTTGTTCAACTAAAAGAGTTGAACCTTAGTTTTGATTGAGCCGTTCTGAAACACTCTTTCTGTAGAAAATGCAAGTGGAGATTCGGAGCGCTAAGAGGGTAATAGTGGAAAAAGGAATGTCTCCAAATATAAACTACACAGAATCATTCGGTGAAACTTCTTTCTGATCTGTGCATTCAGCTAACAGTGTTAAACCATACTTTTGATTGAGCAGATCTGAACTCTCTTTCTGTAGAAAACGCAACTGGACATTTGGAGCGCTAAGAGAGTAGTAGTGGAAAAAGGAATATATTCAAATATAAACTACACAGAAGCATTCTGTGAAACTTCTTTCTGATCTGAGCATTCAGCTAACAGAGTTAAACCATACTTTTGATTGAGCAGTTTTGAAACACTCTGTCTGTAGAAAATGCAACTGGACATTCGTAGCGCTAAGTGGGTAATAGTGGAAAAAAGAATATGTTCAAATATAAACTACACAGAAGCATTGTATGAAACTTCTTTCTGTTCTGTGCATTCAACTAACAGAGTTGAAACTTACTTTTGATTGAGCCTTTCTGAAACACTCTTTCTGTAGAAACTGCAATTGGACATTCTGAGCGCTAAGAGGCCTATATTGGGAAAAATAATATCTTCAAATAAAAACTACACAGAAGCATTGTGTGAAACTTATTTCTGATATGTTCATTAAGCTAACAGAGTTAAACCATACTTTTGATTGCGCAGTTCTGAACATTCTTTCTGTAGAAAATGCAAGTGTACATTCGGAGGGCTAAGAGGGTAATAGTGGAAAAAGGAATATATTCAAATATAAACTACACAGTAGCATTCTGTGAAAATTCTTTCTGTTCTGTGCATTCAACTAACAGAGTTGAACCTTACTTTTGATTGAGCCGTTCTGAAACACTCTTTCTGTAGAAACTGCAATTGGACATGCTAAGCGCTAAGAGGCCTACATTGAGAAAAAGAATATCTTCAAATAAAAACTACACAGATGCATTCTGTGAAACTTATTTCTGATCTGTAAATTCAGTTAACAGAGATAAAACATATTTTTGATTGATCAGTTATGAAACACTCCTTTGTAGAAAATGCAAGTGGAGATTCGGAGCGCTAAGAGGTTAATAGTGGAAAAAGGAATGTCTTCAAATATAAACTACACAGAATCATTCGGTGAAACTTCTTTCTGATCTGTGCATTCAGCTAACAGAGTTAAACCATACTTTTGATTGAGCAGATCTGAACACTATTTCTGTAGAAAATGCAACTGGACATTTGGAGCGCTAAGAGCGTAGTAGTGGAAAAAGGAATATATTCAAATATAAACTACACAGAAGCATTGTATGAAACTTCTTTCTGTTCTGTGCATTCAACTAACAGAGTTGAACCTTACTTTTGATTGAGCCGTTCTGAAACACTCTTTCTGTAGAATCTGCAATTGGACATTCTGAGCGCTAAGAGGCCTATATTGGGAAAAAGAATGTCTACAAATAAAAACTACACAGAAGAATTGTGTGAAACTTCTTTCTGTTCTGTTTGTTCAACTAAAAGAGTTGAACCTTAGTTTTGATTGAGCCGTTCTGAAACACTCTTTCTGTAGAAAATGCAAGTGCAGATTCGGAGCGCTAAGAGGGTAATAGTGGAAAAAGGAATGTCTCCAAATATAAACTACACAGAATCATTCGGTGAAACTTCTTTCTGATCTGTGCATTCAGCTAACAGTGTTAAACCATACTTTTGATTGAGCAGATCTGAACTCTCTTTCTGTAGAAAATGCAACTGGACATTTGGAGCGCTAAGAGAGTAGTAGTGGAAAAAGGAATATATTCAAATATAAACTACACAGAAGCATTCTGTGAAACTTCTTTCTGATCTGAGCATTCAGCTAACAGAGTTAAACCATACTTTTGATTGAGCAGTTTTGAAACACTCTGTCTGTAGAAAATGCAACTGGACATTCGTAGCGCTAAGTGGGTAATAGTGGAAAAAAGAATATGTTCAAATATAAACTACACAGAAGCATTGTATGAAACTTCTTTCTGTTCTGTGCATTCAACTAACAGAGTTGAACCTTACTTTTGATTGAGCCTTTCTGAAACACTCTTTCTGTAGAAACTGCAATTGGACATTCTGAGCGCTAAGAGGCCTATATTGGGAAAAATAATATCTTCAAATAAAAACTACACAGAAGCATTGTGTGAAACTTATTTTTGATATGTTCATTAAGCTAACAGAGTTAAACCATACTTTTGATTGCGCAGTTCTGAACATTCTTTCTGTAGAAAATGCAAGTGGACATTCGGAGCGCTAAGAGGGTAATAGTGGAAAAAGGAATATATTCAAATATAAACTACACTGTAGCATTCTGTGAAAATTCTTTCTGTTCTGTGCATTCAACTAACAGAGTTGAACCTTACTTTTGATTGAGCCGTTCTGAAACACTCTTTCTGTAGAAACTGCAATTGGACATGCTAAGCGCTAAGAGGCCTACATTGAGAAAAAGAATATCTTCAAATAAAAACTACACAGATGCATTCTGTGAAACTTATTTCTGATCTGTAAATTCAGTTAACAGAGATAAAACATATTTTTGATTGATCAGTTATGAAACACTCCTTTGTAGAAAATGCAAGTGGAGATTCGGAGCGCTAAGAGGTTAATAGTGGAAAAAGGAATGTCTTCAAATATAAACTACACAGAATAATTCGGTGAAACTTCTTTCTGATCTGTGCATTCAGCTAACAGAGTTAAACCATACTTTTGATTGAGCAGATCTGAACACTATTTCTGTAGAAAATGCAACTGGACATTTGGAGCGCTAAGAGCGTAGTAGTGGAAAAAGGAATATATTCAAATATAAACTACACAGAAGCATTGTATGAAACTTCTTTCTGTTCTGTGCATTCAACTAACAGAGTTGAACCTTACTTTTGATTGAGCCGTTCTGAAACACTCTTTCTGTAGAATCTGCAATTGGACATTCTGAGCGCTAAGAGGCCTATATTGGGAAAAAGAATGTCTACAAATAAAAACTACACAGAAAAATTGTGTGAAACAACTTTCTGTTCTGTTTGTTCAACTAAAAGAGTTGAACCTTAGTTTTGATTGAGCCGTTCTGAAACACTCCTTCTGTAGAAAATGCAAGTGGAGATTCGGAGCGCTAAGAGGGTAATAGTGGAAAAAGGAATGTCTCCAAATATAAACTACACAGAATCATTCGGTGAAACTTCTTTCTGATCTGTGCATTCAGCTAACAGAGTTAAACCATACTTTTGATTGAGCAGATCTGAACTCTCTTTCTGTAGAAAATGCAACTGGACATTTGGAGCGCTAAGAGAGTAGTAGTGGAAAAAAGAATATATTCAAATATAAACTACACAGAAGCATTCTGTGAAACTTCTTTCTGATCTGAGCATTCAGCTAACAGAGTTAAACCATACTTTTGATTGAGCAGTTTTGAAACACTCTGTCTGTAGAAAATGCAACTGGACATTCGTAGCGCTAAGTGGGTAATAGTTGAAAAAAGAATATGTTCAAATATAAACTACACAGAAGCATTGTATGAAACTTCTTTCTGTTCTGTGCATTCAACTAACAGAGTTGAACCTTACTTTTGATTGAGCCTTTCTGAAACACTCTTTCTGTAGAAACTGCAATTGGACATTCTGAGCGCTAAGAGGCCTATATTGGGAAAAATAATATCTTCAAATAAAAACTACACAGAAGCATTGTGTGAAACTTATTTCTGATATGTTCATTAAGCTAACAGAGTTAAACCATACTTTTGATTGCGCAGTTCTGAACACTCTTTCTGTAGAAAATGCAAGTGGACATTCGGAGCGCTAAGAGGGTAATAGTGGAAAAAGGAATATATTCAAATATAAACTACACAGTAGCATTCTGTGAAAATTCTTTCTGTTCTGTGCATTCAACTAACAGAGTTGAACCTTACTTTTGATTGAGCCGTTCTGAAACACTCTTTCTGTAGAAACTGCAATTGGACATGCTAAGCGCTAAGAGGCCTACATTTTGAAAAAGAATATCTTCAAATAAAAACTACACAGATGCATTCTGTGAAACTTATTTCTGATCTGTAAATTCAGTTAACAGAGGTAAAACATATTTTTGATTGAGCAGTTATGAAACACTCTTTTTGTAGAAAATGCAAGTGGAGATTCGGAGCGCTAAGAGGGTAATAGTGGAAAAAGGAATGTCTTCAAATATAAACTACACAGAATCATTCGGTGAAACTTCTTTCTGATCTGTGCATTCAGCTAACAGAGTTAAACCATACTTTTGATTGAGCAGATCTGAACACTCTTTCTGTAGAAAATGCAACTGGACATTTGGAGCGCTAAGAGCGTAGTAGTGGAAAAAGGAATATATTCAAATATAAACTACACAGAAGCATTCTGTGAAACTTCTTTCTGATCTGAGCATTCAGCTAACAGAGTTAAACCATACTTTTGATTGAGCAGTTTTGAAACACTCTGTCTGTAGAAAATGCAACTGGACATTCGTAGCGCTAAGTGGGTAATAGTGGAAAAAAGAATATGTTCAAATATAAACTACACAGAAGCATTCTATGAAACATCTTTCTGTTCTGTGCATTCAACTAACAGAGTTGAACCTTACTTTTGATTGAGCCGTTCTGAAACACTCTTTCTGTAGAAACTGCAATTGGACATTCTGAGCGCTAAGAGGCCTATATTGGGAAAAAGAATGTCTACAAATAAAAACTACACAGAAGAATTGTGTGAAACTTCTTTCTGTTCTGTTTGTTCAACTAAAAGAGTTGAACCTTAGTTTGGATTGAGCCGTTCTGAAACACTCTTTCTGTAGAAAATGCAAGTGGAGATTCGGAGTGCTAAGAGGGTAATAGTGGAAAAAGGAATGTCTCCAAATATAAACTACACAGAATCATTCGGTGAAACTTCTTTCTGATCTGTGCATTCAGCTAACAGAGTTAAACCATACTTTTGATTGACCAGATCTGAACTCTCTTTCTGTAGAAAATGCAACTGGACATTTGGAGCGCTAAGAGAGTAGTAGTGGAAAAAGGAATATATTCAAATATAAACTACACAGAAGCATTCTGTGAAACTTCTTTCTGATCTGAGCATTCAGCTAACAGAGTTAAACCATACTTTTGATTGAGCAGTTTTGAAACACTCTGTCTGTAGAAAATGCAACTGGACATTCGTAGCGCTAAGTGGGTAATAGTGGAAAAAAGAATATGTTCAAATATAAACTACACAGTAGCATTGTATGAAACTTCTTTCTGTTCTGTGCATTCAACTAACAGAGTTGAACCTTACTTTTGATTGAGCCGTTCTGAAACACTCTTTCTGTGGAAACTGCAATTGGACATTCTGAGCGCTAAGAGGCCTATATTGGGAAAAAGAATGTCTACAAATAAAAACTACACAGAAGAATTGTGTGAAACTTCTTTCTGTTCTGTTTGTTCAACTAAAAGAGTTCAACCTTAGTTTTGATTGAGCCGTTCTGAAACACTCTTTCTGTAGAAAATGCAAGTGGAGATTCGGAGCGCTAAGAAGGTAATAGTGGAAAAAGGAATGTCTCCAAATATAAACTACACAGAATCATTCGGTGAAACTTCTTTCTGATCTGTGCATTCAGCTAACCGAGTTAAACCATACTTTTGATTGAGCAGATCTGAACTCTCTTTCTGTAGAAAATGCAACTGGACATTTGGAGCGCTAAGAGAGTAGTAGTGGAAAAAGGAATATATTCACATATAAACTACACAGAAGGATTCTGTGAAACTTCTTTCTGATCTGAGCATTCAGCTAACAGAGTTAAACCATACTTTTCATTGAGCAGTTTTGAAACACTCTGTCTGTAGAAAATGCAACTGGACATTCGTAGCGCTAAGTGGGTAATAGTGGAAAAAAGAATATGTTCAAATATAAACTACACAGAAGCATTGTATGAAACTTCTTTCTGTTCTGTGCATTCAACTAACAGAGTTGAACCTTACATTTGATTGAGCCTTTCTGAAACACTCTTTCTGTAGAAACTGCAATTGGACATTCTGAGCGCTAAGAGGCCTATATTGGGAAAAATAATATCTTCAAATAAAAACTACACAGAAGCATTGTGTGAAACTTATTTCTGATATGTTCATTAAGCTAACAGAGTTAAACCATACTTTTGATTGCGCAGTTCTGAACACTCTTTCTGTAGAAAATGCAAGTGTACATTCGGAGCGCTAAGAGGGTAATAGTGGAAAAAGTTATATATTCAAATATAAACTACACAGTAGCATTCTGTGAAAATTCTTTCTGTTCTGTGCATTCAACTAACAGAGTTGAACCTTACTTTTGATTGAGCCGTTCTGAAACACTCTTTCTGTAGAAACTGCAATTGGACATGCTAAGCGCTAAGAGGCCTACATTGGGAAAAAGAATATCTTCAAATAAAAACTACACAGATGCATTCTGTGAAACTTATTTCTGATCTGTAAATTCAGTTAACAGAGATAAAACATATTTTTGAGTGAGCAGTTATGAAACACTCTTTTTGTAGAAAATGCAAGTGGAGATTCGGAGCGCTAAGTGGGTAATAGTGGAAAAAGGAATGTCTTCAAATATAAACTACACAGAATCATTCGGTGAAACTTCTTTCTGATCTGTGCATTCAGCTAACAGAGTTAAACCATACTTTTGATTGAGCAGATCTGAACACTCTTTCTGTAGAAAATGCAACTGGACATTTGGAGCGCTAAGAGCGTATTAGTGGAAAAAGGAATATATTCAAATATAAACTACACAGAAGCATTCTGTGAAACTTCTTTCTGATCTGAGCATTCAGCTAACAGAGTTAAACCATACTTTTGATTGAGCAGTTTTGAAACACTCTGTCTGTAGAAAATGCAACTGGACATTCGTAGCGCTAAGTGGGTAATAGTGGAAAAAATAATATGTTCAAATATAAACTACACAGAAGAATTGTATGAAACTTCTTTCTGTTCTGTGCGTTCAACTAACAGAGTTGAACCTTACTTTTGATTGAGCCGTTCTGAAACACTCTTTCTGTAGAAACTGCAATTGGACATTCTGAGCGCTAAGAGGCCTATATTGGGAAAAAGAATGTCTACAAATAAAAACTACACAGAAGAATTGTGTGAAACTTCTTTCTGTTCTGTTTGTTCAACTAAAAGAGTTGAACCTTAGTTTTGATTGAGCCGTTCTGAAACACTCTTTCTGTAGAAAATGCAAGTGGAGATTCGGAGCGCTAAGAGGGTAATAGTGCAAAAAGGAATGTCTCCAAATATAAACTACACAGAATCATTCGGTGAAACTTCTTTCTGATCTGTGAATTCAGCTAACAGAGTTAAACCATACTTTTGATTGAGCAGATCTGAACTCTCTTTCTGTAGAAAATGCAACTGGACATTTGGAGCGCTAAGAGAGTAGTAGTGGAAAAAGGAATATATTCAAATATAAACTATACAGAAGCATTCTGTGAAACTTCTTTCTGATCTGAGCATTCAGCTAACAGAGTTAAACCATACTTTTGATTGAGCAGTTTTGAAACACTCTGTCTGTAGAAAATGCAACTGGACATTCGTAGCGCTAAGTGGGTAATAGTGGAAAAAAGAATATGTTCAAATATAAACTACACAGAAGCATTGTATGAAACTTCTTTCTGTTCTGTGCATTCAACTAACAGAGTTGAACCTTACTTTTGATTGAGCCTTTCTGAAACACTCTTTCTGTAGAAACTGCAATTGGACCTTCTGAGCGCTAAGAGGCCTATATTGGGAAAAATAATATCTTCAAATAAAAACTACACAGAAGCATTGTGTGAAACTTATTTCTGATATGTTCATTAAGCTAACAGAGTTAAACCATACTTTTGATTGCGCAGTTCTGAACACTCTTTCTGTATAAAATGCAAGTGGACATTCGGAGCGCTAAGAGGGTAATAGTGGAAAAAGGAATATATTCAAATATAAACTACACGGTAGCATTCTGTGAAAATTTTTTCTGCTCTGTGCATTCAACTAACAGAGTTGAACCTTACTTTTGATTGAGCCGTTCTGAAACACTCTTTCTGTAGAAACTGCAATTGGACATGCTAAGCGCTTAGAGGCCTACATTTTGAAAAAGAATATCTTCAAATAAAAACTACACAGATGCATTCTGTGAAACTTATTTCTGATCTGTAAATTCAGTTAACAGAGATAAAACATATTTTTGATTGAGCAGTTATGAAACACTCTTTTTGTAGAAAATGCAAGTGGAGATTCGGAGCGCTAAGAGGGTAATAGTGGAAAAAGGAATGTCTTCAAATATAAACTACACAGAATCATTCGGTGAAACTTCTTTCTGATCTGTGCATTCAGCTAACAGTGTTAAACCATACTTTTGATTGAGCAGATCTGAACACTCTTTCTGTAGAAAATGCAACTGGACATTTGGAGCGCTAAGAGCGTAGTAGTGGAAAAAGGAATATATTCAAATATAAACTACACAGAAGCATTCTGTGAAACTTCTTTCTGATCTGAGCATTCAGCTAACAGAGTTAAACCATACTTTTGATTGAGCAGTTTTGAAACACTCTGTCTGTAGAAAATGCAACTGGACATTCGTAGCGCTAAGTGGGTAATAGTGGAAAAAAGAATATGTTCAAATATAAACTACACAGAAGCATTGTATGAAACTTCTTTCTGTTCTGTGCATTCAACTAACAGAGTTGAACCTTACTTTTGATTGAGCCGTTCTGAAACACTCTTTCTGTAGAAACTGCAATTGGACATTCTGAGCGCTAAGAGGCCTATATTGGGAAAAAGGATGTGTACAAATAAAAACTACACAGAAGAATTGTGTGAAACTTCTTTCTGTTCTGTTTGTTCAACTAAAAGAGTTGAACCTTAGTTTTGATTGAGCCGTTCTGAAACACTCTTTCTGTAGAAAATGCAAGTGGAGATTCGGAGCGCTAAGAGGGTAATAGTGGAAAAAGGAATGTCTCCAAATATAAACTACACAGAATCATTCGGTGAAACTTCTTTCTGATCTGTGCATTCAGCTAACAGAGTTAAACCATACTTTTGATTGAGCAGATCTGAACTCTCTTTCTGTAGAAAATGCAACTGGACATTTGGAGCGCTAAGAGAGTAGTAGTGGAAAAAGGAATATATTCAAATATAAACTACACAGAAGCATTCTGTGAAACTTTTTTCTGATCTGAGCATTCAGCTAACAGAGTTAAACCATACTTTTGATTGAGCAGTTTTGAAACACTCTGTCTGTAGAAAATGCAACTGGACATTCGTAGCGCTAAGTGGGTTATAGTGGAAAAAAGAATATGTTCAAATATAAACTACACAGAAGCATTGTATGAAACTTCTTTCTGTTCTGTGCATTCAACTAACAGAGTTGAACCTTACTTTTGATTGAGCCGTTCTGAAACACTCTTTCTGTAGAAACTGCAATTGGACATTCTGAGCGCTAAGAGGCCTATATTGGGAAAAAGAATGTCTACAAATAAAAACTACACAGAAGAATTGTGTGAAACTTCTTTCTGTTCTGTTTGTTCAACTAAAAGATTTGAACCTTAATTTTGATTGAGCCGTTCTGAAACACTCTTTCTGTAGAAAATGCAAGTGGAGATTCAGAGCGCTAAGAGGGTAATAGTGGAAAAAGGAATGTCTCCAAATATAAACTACACAGAATCATTCGGTGAAACTTCTTTCTGATCTGTGCATTCAGCTAACAGAGTTAAACCATACTTTTGATTGAGCAGATCTGAACTCTCTTTCTGTAGAAAATGCAACTGGACATTTGGAGCGCTAAGAGAGTAGTAGTGGAAAAAGGAATATATTCAAATATAAACTACACAGAAGCATTCTGTGAAACTTCTTTCTGATCTGAGCATTCAGCTAACAGATTTAAACCATACTTTTGATTGAGCAGTTTTGAAACACTCTGTCTGTAGAAAATGCAACTGGACATTCGTAGCGCTAAGTGGGTAATAGTGGAAAAAAGAATATGTTCAAATATAAACTACACAGAAGCATTGTATGAAACTTCTTTCTGTTCTGTGCATTCAACTAACAGACTTGAACCTTACTTTTGATTGAGCCTTTCTGAAACACTCTTTCTGTAGAAACTGCAATTGGACCTTCTGAGCGCTAAGAGGCCTATATTGGGAAAAATAATATCTTCAAATAAAAAGTACACAGAAGCATTGTGTGAAACTTATTTCTGATATGTTCATTAAGCTAACAGAGTTAAACCATACTTTTGATTGCGCAGTTCTGAACACTCTTTCTGTAGAAAATGCAAGTGGACATTCGGAGCGCTAAGAGGGTAATAGTGGAAAAAGGAATATATTCAAATATAAACTACACAGTAGCATTCTGTGAAAATTTTTTCTGCTCTGTGCATTCAACTAACAGAGTTGAACCTTACTTTTGATTGAGCCGTTCTGAAACACTCTTTCTGTAGAAACTGCAATTGGACATGCTAAGCGCTTAGAGGCCTACATTTTGAAAAAGAATATCTTCAAATAAAAACTACACAGATGCATTCTGTGAAACTTATTTCTGATCTGCAAATTCAGTTAACAGAGATAAAACATATTTTTGATTGAGCAGTTATGAAACACTCTTTTTGTAGAAAATGCAAGTGGAGATTCGGAGCGCTAAGAGGGTAATAGTGGAAAAAGGAATGTCTTCAAATATAAACTACACAGAATCATTCGGTGAAACTTCTTTCTGATCTGTGCATTCAGCTAACAGTGTTAAACCATACTTTTGATTGAGCAGATCTGAACACTCTTTCTGTAGAAAATGCAACTGGACATTTGGAGCGCTAAGAGCGTAGTAGTGGAAAAAGGAATATATTCAAATATAAACTACACAGAAGCATTCTGTGAAACTTTTTTCTGATCTGAGCATTCAGCTAACAGAGTTAAACCATACTTTTGATTGAGCAGTTTTGAAACACTCTGTCTGTAGAAAATGCAACTGGACATTCGTAGCGCTAAGTGGGTAATAGTGGAAAAAAGAATATGTTCAAATATAAACTACACAGAAGCATTGTATGAAACTTCTTTCTGTTCTGTGCATTCAACTAACAGAGTTGAACCTTACTTTTGATTGAGCCGTTCTGAAACACTCTTTCTGTAGAAACTGCAATTGGACATTCTGAGCGCTAAGAGGCCTATATTGGGAAAAAGAATGTCTACAAATAAAAACTATACAGAAGAATTGTGTGAAACTTCTCTCTGTTCTGTTTGTTCAACTAAAAGAGTTCAACCTTAGTTTTGATTGAGCCGTTCTGAAACACTCTTTCTGTAGAAAATGCAAGTGGAGATTCGGAGCGCTAAGAGGGTAATAGTGGAAAAAGGAATGTCTCCAAATATAAACTACACAGAATCATTCGGTGAAACTTCTTTCTGATCTGTGCATTCAGCTAACAGAGTTAAACCATACTTTTGATTGAGCAGATCTGAACTCTCTTTCTGTAGAAAATGCAACTGGACATTTGGAGCGCTAAGAGAGTAGTAGTGGAAAAAGGAATATATTCAAATATAAACTACACAGAAGCATTCTGTGAAACTTCTTTCTGATCTGAGCATTCAGCTAACAGAGTTAAACCATACTTTTGATTGAGCAGTTTTGAAACACTCTGTCTGTAGAAAATGCAACTGGACATTCGTAGCGCTAAGTGGGTAATAGTGGAAAAAAGAATATGTTCAAATATAAACTACACAGAAGCATTGTATGAAACTTCTTTCTGTTCTGTGCATTCAACTAACAGAGTTGAACCTTACTTTTGATTGAGCCTTTCTGAAACACTCTTTCTGTAGAAACTGCAATTGGACCTTCTGAGCGCTAAGAGGCCTATATTGGGAAAAATAATATCTTCAAATAAAAACTACACAGAAGCATTGTGTGAAACTTATTTCTGATATGTTCATTAAGCTAACAGAGTTAAACCATACTTTTGATTGCGCAGTTCTGAACACTCTTTCTGTATAAAATGCAAGTGGACATTCGGAGCGCTAAGAGGGTAATAGTGGAAAAAGGAATATATTCAAATATAAACTACACGGTAGCATTCTGTGAAAATTTTTTCTGCTCTGTGCATTCAACTAACAGAGTTGAACCTTACTTTTGATTGAGCCGTTCTGAAACACTCTTTCTGTAGAAACTGCAATTGGACATGCTAAGCGCTTAGAGGCCTACATTTTGAAAAAGAATATCTTCAAATAAAAACTACACAGATGCATTCTGTGAAACTTATTTCTGATCTGTAAATTCAGTTAACAGAGATAAAACATATTTTTGATTGAGCAGTTATGAAACACTCTTTTTGTAGAAAATGCAAGTGGAGATTCGGAGCGCTAAGAGGGTAATAGTGGAAAAAGGAATGTCTTCAAATATAAACTACACAGAATCATTCGTTGAAACTTCTTTCTGATCTGTGCATTCAGCTAACAGTGTTAAACCATACTTTTGATTGAGCAGATCTGAACACTCTTTCTGTAGAAAATGCAACTGGACATTTGGAGCGCTAAGAGCGTAGTAGTGGAAAAAGGAATATATTCAAATATAAACTACACAGAAGCATTCTGTGAAACTTTTTTCTGATCTGAGCATTCAGCTAACAGAGTTAAACCATACTTTTGATTGAGCAGTTTTGAAACACTCTGTCTGTAGAAAATGCAACTGGACATTCGTAGCGCTAAGTGGGTTATAGTGGAAAAAAGAATATGTTCAAATATAAACTACACAGAAGCATTGTATGAAACTTCTTTCTGTTCTGTGCATTCAACTAACAGAGTTGAACCTTACTTTTGATTGAGCCGTTCTGAAACACTCTTTCTGTAGAAACTGCAATTGGACATTCTGAGCGCTAAGAGGCCTATATTGGGAAAAAGAATGTCTACAAATAAAAACTACACAGAAGAATTGTGTGAAACTTCTTTCTGTTCTGTTTGTTCAACTAAAAGAGTTGAACCTTAATTTTGATTGAGCCGTTCTGAAACACTCTTTCTGTAGAAAATGCAAGTGGAGATTCAGAGCGCTAAGAGGGTAATAGTGGAAAAAGGAATGTCTCCAAATATAAACTACACAGAATCATTCGGTGAAACTTCTTTCTGATCTGTGCATTCAGCTAACAGAGTTAAACCATACTTTTGATTGAGCAGATCTGAACTCTCTTTCTGTAGAAAATGCAACTGGACATTTGGAGCGCTAAGAGAGTAGTAGTGGAAAAAGGAATATATTCAAATATAAACTACACAGAAGCATTCTGTGAAACTTCTTTCTGATCTGAGCATTCAGCTAACAGAGTTAAACCATACTTTTGATTGAGCAGTTTTGAAACACTCTGTCTGTAGAAAATGCAACTGGACATTCGTAGCGCTAAGTGGGTAATAGTGGAAAAAATAATATGTTCAAATATAAACTACACAGAAGCATTGTATGAAACTTCTTTCTGTTCTGTGCATTCAACTAACAGAGTTGAACCTTACTTTTGATTGAGCCTTTCTGAAACACTCTTTCTGTAGAAACTGCAATTGGACATTCTGAGCGCTAAGAGGCCTATATTGGGAAAAATAATATCTTCAAATAAAAACTACACAGAAGCATTGTGTGAAACTTATTTCTGATATGTTCATTAAGCTAACAGAGTTAAACCATACTTTTGATTGCGCAGTTCTGAACACTCTTTCTGTAGAAAATGCAAGTGGACATTCGGAGTGCTAAGAGGGTAATAGTGGAAAAAGGAATATATTCAAATATAAACTACACAGTAGCATTCTGTGAAAATTCTTTCTGTTCTGTGCATTCAACTAACAGAGTTGAACCTTACTTTTGATTGAGCCGTTCTGAAACACTCTTTCTGTAGAAACTGCAATTGGACATGCTAAGCGCTAAGAGGCCTACATTGGGAAAAAGAATATCTTCAAATAAAAACTACACAGATGCATTCTGTGAAACTTATTTCTGATCTGCAAATTCAGCTAACAGAGATAAAACATATTTTTGATTGAGCAGTTATGAAACACTCTTTCTGTAGAAAATGCAAGTGGAGATTCGGAGCGCTAAGAGCGTAGTAGTGGAAAAAGGAATATTTTCAAATATAAACTACACAGAAGCATTCTGTGAAACTTCTTTCTGATCTGAGCATTCAGCTAACAGAGTTAAACCATACTTTTGATTGAGCAGTTTTGAAACCCTCTGTCTGTAGAAAATGCAACTGGACATTCGTAGCGCTAAGTGGGTAATAGTGGAAAAAAGAATATGTTCAAATATAAACTACACAGAAGCATTGTATGAAACTTCTTTCTGTTCTGTGCATTCAACTAACAGAGTTGAACCTTACTTTTGATTGAGCCTTTCTGAAACACTCTTTCTGTAGAAACTGCAATTGGACATTCTGAGCGCTAAGAGGCCTATATTGGGAAAAATAATATCTTCAAATAAAAACTACACAGAAGCATTGTGTGAAACTTATTTCTGATATGTTCATTAAGCTAACAGAGTTAAACCATACTTTTGATTGCGCAGTTCTGAACACTCTTTCTGTAGAAAATGCAAGTGGACATTCGGAGCGCTAAGAGGGTAATAGTGGAAAAAGGAATATATTCAAATATAAACTACACAGTAGCATTCTGTGAAAATTCTTTCTGTTCTGTGCATTCAACTAACAGAGTTGAACCTTACTTTTGATTGAGCCGTTCTGAAACACTCTTTCTGTAGAAACTGCAATTGGACATGCTAAGCGCTAAGAGGCCTACATTGGGAAAAAGAATATCTTCAAATAAAAACTACACAGATGCATTCTGTGAAACTTATTTCTGATCTGTAAATTCAGCTAACAGAGATAAAACATATTTTTGATTGAGCAGTTATGAAACACTCTTTCTGTAGAAAATGCAAGTGGAGATTCGGAGCGCTAAGAGCGTAGTAGTGGAAAAAGGAATATTTTCAAATATAAACTACACAGAAGCATTCTGTGAAACTTCTTTCTGATCTGAGCATTCAGCTAACAGAGTTAAACCATACTTTTGATTGAGCAGTTTTGAAACCCTCTGTCTGTAGAAAATGCAACTGGACATTCGTAGCGCTAAGTGGGTAATAGTGGAAAAAAGAATATGTTCAAATATAAACTACACAGAAGCATTGTATGAAACTTCTTTCTGTTCTGTGCATTCAACTAACAGAGTTGAACCTTACTTTTGATTGAGCCGTTCTGAAACAGTCTTTCTGTAGAAACTGCAATTGGACATGCTAAGCGCTAAGAGGCCTACATTGGGAAAAAGAATATCTTCAAATAAAAACTACACAGATGCATTCTGTGAAACTTATTTCTGATCTGTAAATTCAGTTAACAGAGATAAAACATATTTTTGATTGAGCAGTTATGAAACACTCTTTTTGTAGAAAATGCAAGTGGAGATTCGGAGCGCTAAGAGGGTAATAGTGGAAAAAGGAATGTCTTCAAATATAAACAACACAGAATCATTCGGTGAAACTTCTTTCTGATCTGTGCATTCAGCTAACAGAGTTAAACCATACTTTTGATTGAGCAGATCTGAACATTCTTTCTGTAGAAAATGCAACTGGACATTTGAGCGCTAAGAGCCTAGTAGTGGAAAAAGGAATATATTCAAATATAAACTACACAGAAGCATTCTGTGAAACTTCTTTCTGATCTGAGCATTCAGCTAACAGAGTTAAACCATACTTTTGATTGAGCAGTTTTGAAACACTCTGTCTGTAGAAAATGCAACTGGACATTCGTAGCGCTAAGTGGGTAATAGTGGAAAAAAGAATATGTTCAAATATAAACTACACAGAAGCATTGTATGAAACTTCTTTCTGTTCTGTGCATTCAACTAACAGAGTTGAACCTTACTTTTGATTGAGCCGTTCTGAAACACTCTTTCTGTAGAAACTGCAATTGGACATTCTGAGCGCTAAGAGGCCTATATTGGGAAAAAGAATGTCTACAAATAAAAACTACACAGAAGAATTGTGTGAAACTTCTTTCTGTTCTGTTTGTTCAACTAAAAGAGTTGAACCTTAGGTTTGATTGAGCCGTTCTGAAACACTCTTTCTGTAGAAACTGCAATTGGACATGCTAAGCGCTAAGAGGCCTACATTGAGAAAAAGAATATCTTCAAATAAAAACTACACAGATGCATTCTGTGAAACTTATTTCTGATCTGTAAATTCAGTTAACAGAGATAAAACATATTTTTGATTGATCAGTTATGAAACACTCCTTTGTAGAAAATGCAAGTGGAGATTCGGAGCGCTAAGAGGGTAATAGTGGAAAAAGGAATGTCTTCAAATATAAACTACACAGAATCATTCGGTGAAACTTCTTTCTGATCTGTGCATTCAGCTAACAGAGTTAAACCATACTTTTGATTGAGCAGATCTGAACACTATTTCTGTAGAAAATGCAACTGGACATTTGGAGCGCTAAGAGCGTAGTAGTGGAAAAAGGAATATATTCAAATATGAACTACACAGAAGCATTGTATGAAACTTCTTTCTGTTCTGTGCATTCATCTAACAGAGTTGAACCTTACTTTTGATTGAGCCGTTCTGAAACACTCTTTCTGTAGAATCTGCAATTGGACATTCTGAGCGCTAAGAGGCCTATATTGGGAAAAAGAATGTCTATAAATAAAAACTACACAGAAGAATTGTGTGAAACATCTTTCTGTTCTGTTTGTTCAACTAAAAGAGTTGAACCTTAGTTTTGATTGAGCCGTTCTGAAACACTCTTTCTGTAGAAAATGCAAGTGGAGATTCGGAGCGCTAAGAGGGTAATAGTGGAAAAAGGAATGTCTCCAAATATAAACTACACAGAATCATTCGGTGAAACTTCTTTCTGATCTGTGCATTCAGCTAACAGAGTTAAACCATACTTTTGATTGAGCAGATCTGAACTCTCTTTCTGTAGAAAATGCAACTGGACATTTGGAGCGCTAAGAGAGTAGTAGTGGAAAAAGGAATATATTCAAATATAAACTATACAGAAGCATTCTGTGAAACTTCTTTCTGTTCTGTGCATTCAACTAACAGAGTTGAACCTTACTTTTGATTGAGCCTTTCTGAAACACTCTTTCTGTAGAAACTGCAATTGGACATTCTGAGCGCTAAGAGGCTTATATTGGGAAAAATAATATCTTCAAATAAAAACTACACAGAAGCATTGTGTGAAACTTATTTCTGATACGTTCATTAAGCTAACAGAGTTAAACCATACTTTTGATTGCGCAGTTCTGAACACTCTTTCTGTAGAAAATGCAAGTGGACATTCGGAGTGCTAAGAGGGTAATAGTGGAAAAAGGAATATATTCAAATATAAACTACACAGTAGCATTCTGTGAAAATTCTTTCTGTTCTGTGCATTCAACTAACAGAGTTGAACCTTACTTTTGATTGAGCCGTTCTGAAACACTCTTTCTGTAGAAACTGCAATTGGACATGCTAAGCGCTAAGAGGCCTACATTGGGAAAAAGAATATCTTCAAATAAAAACTACACAGATGCATTCTGTGAAACTTATTTCTGATCTGTAAATTCAGCTAACAGAGATAAAACATATTTTTGATTGAGCAGTTATGAAACACTCTTTCTGTAGAAAATGCAAGTGGAGATTCGGACCGCTAAGAGCGTAGTAGTGGAAAAAGGAATATTTTCAAATATAAACTACACAGAAGCATTCTGTGAAACTTCTTTCTGATCTGAGCATTCAGCTAACAGAGTTAAACCATACTTTTGATTGAGCAGTTTTGAAACCCTCTGTCTGTAGAAAATGCAACTGGACATTCGTAGCGCTAAGTGGGTAATAGTGGAAAAAAGAATATGTTCAAATATAAACTACACAGAAGCATTGTATGAAACTTCTTTCTGTTCTGTGCATTCAACTAACAGAGTTGAACCTTACTTTTGATTGAGCCTTTCTGAAACACTCTTTCTGTAGAAACTGCAATTGGACATTCTGAGCGCTAAGAGGCCTATATTGGGAAAAATAATATCTTCAAATAAAAACTACACAGAAGCATTGTGTGAAACTTATTTCTGATATGTTCATTAAGCTAACAGAGTTAAACCATACTTTTGATTGCGCAGTTCTGAACACTCTTTCTGTAGAAAATGCAAGTGGACATTCGGAGCGCTAAGAGGGTAATAGTGGAAAAAGGAATATATTCAAATATAAACTACACAGTAGCATTCTGTGAAAATTCTTTCTGTTCTGTGCATTCAACTAACAGAGTTGAACCTTACTTTTGATTGAGCCGTTCTGAAACACTCTTTCTGTAGAAACTGCAATTGGACATGCTAAGCGCTAAGAGGCCTACATTGGGAAAAAGAATATCTTCAAATAAAAACTACACAGATGCATTCTGTGAAACTTATTTCTGATCTGTAAATTCAGCTAACAGAGATAAAACATATTTTTGATTGAGCAGTTATGAAACACTCTTTCTGTAGAAAATGCAAGTGGAGATTCGGAGCGCTAAGAGCGTAGTAGTGGAAAAAGGAATATTTTCAAATATAAACTACACAGAAGCATTCTGTGAAACTTCTTTCTGATCTGAGCATTCAGCTAACAGAGTTAAACCATACTTTTGATTGAGCAGTTTTGAAACCCTCTGTCTGTAGAAAATGCAACTGGACATTCGTAGCGCTAAGTGGGTAATAGTGGAAAAAAGAATATGTTCAAATATAAACTACACAGAAGCATTGTATGAAACTTCTTTCTGTTCTGTGCATTCAACTAACAGAGTTGAACCTTACTTTTGATTGAGCCGTTCTGAAACAGTCTTTCTGTAGAAACTGCAATTGGACATGCTAAGCGCTAAGAGGCCTACATTGGGAAAAAGAATATCTTCAAATAAAAACTACACAGATGCATTCTGTGAAACTTATTTCTGATCTGTAAATTCAGTTAACAGAGATAAAACATATTTTTGATTGAGCAGTTATGAAACACTCTTTTTGTAGAAAATGCAAGTGGAGATTCGGAGCGCTAAGAGGGTAATAGTGGAAAAAGGAATGTCTTCAAATATAAACAACACAGAATCATTCGGTGAAACTTCTTTCTGATCTGTGCATTCAGCTAACAGAGTTAAACCATACTTTTGATTGAGCAGATCTGAACATTCTTTCTGTAGAAAATGCAACTGGACATTTGAGCGCTAAGAGCGTAGTAGTGGAAAAAGGAATATATTCAAATATAAACTACACAGAAGCATTCTGTGAAACTTCTTTCTGATCTGAGCATTCAGCTAACAGAGTTAAACCATACTTTTGATTGAGCAGTTTTGAAACACTCTGTCTGTAGAAAATGCAACTGGACATTCGTAGCGCTAAGTGGGTAATAGTGGAAAAAAGAATATGTTCAAATATAAACTACACAGAAGCATTGTATGAAACTTCTTTCTGTTCTGTGCATTCAACTAACAGAGTTGAACCTTACTTTTGATTGAGCCGTTCTGAAACACTCTTTCTGTAGAAACTGCAATTGGACATTCTGAGCGCTAAGAGGCCTATATTGGGAAAAAGAATGTCTACAAATAAAAACTACACAGAAGAATTGTGTGAAACTTCTTTCTGTTCTGTTTGTTCAACTAAAAGAGTTGAACCTTAGTTTTGATTGAGCCGTTCTGAAACACTCTTTCTGTAGAAACTGCAATTGGACATGCTAAGCGCTAAGAGGCCTACATTGAGAAAAAGAATATCTTCAAATAAAAACTACACAGATGCATTCTGTGAAACTTATTTCTGATCTGTAAATTCAGTTAACAGAGATAAAACATATTTTTGATTGATCAGTTATGAAACACTCCTTTGTAGAAAATGCAAGTGGAGATTCGGAGCGCTAAGAGGGTAATAGTGGAAAAAGGAATGTCTTCAAATATAAACTACACAGAATCATTCGGTGAAACTTCTTTCTGATCTGTGCATTCAGCTAACAGAGTTAAACCATACTTTTGATTGAGCAGATCTGAACACTATTTCTGTAGAAAATGCAACTGTACATTTGGAGCGCTAAGAGCGTAGTAGTGGAAAAAGGAATATATTCAAATATGAACTACACAGAAGCATTGTATGAAACTTCTTTCTGTTCTGTGCATTCATCTAACAGAGTTGAACCTTACTTTTGATTGAGCCGTTCTGAAACACTCTTTCTGTAGAATCTGCAATTGGACATTCTGAGCGCTAAGAGGCCTATATTGGGAAAAAGAATGTCTATAAATAAAAACTACACAGAAGAATTGTGTGAAACATCTTTCTGTTCTGTTTGTTCAACTAAAAGAGTTGAACCTTACTTTTGATTGAGCCGTTCTGAAACACTCTTTCTGTAGGAACTGCAATTAGACATGCTAAGCGCTAAGAGGCCTACATTTTGAAAAAGAATATCTTCAAATAAAAACTACACAGATGCATTCTGTGAAACTTCTTTCTGATCTGAGCATTCAGCTAACAGAGTTAAACCATACTTTTGATTGAGCAGTTTTGAAACAGTCTGTCTGTAGAAAATGCAACTGGACATTCGTAGCGCTAAGTGGGTAATAGTGGAAAAAAGAATATGTTCAAATATAAACTACACAGAAGCATTGTATGAAACTTCTTTCTGTTCTGTGCATTCAACTAACAGAGTTGAACCTTACATTTGATTGAGCCGTTCTGAAACACTCTTTCTGTAGAAACTGCAATTGGACATTCTGAGCGCTAAGAGGCCTATATTGGGAAAAAGAATGTCTACAAATAAAAACTACACAGAAGAATTGTGTGAAACTTCTTTCTGTTCTGTTCGTTCAACTAAAAGAGTTGAACCTTAGTTTTGATTGAGCCGTTCTGAAACACTCTTTCTGTAGAAAATGCAAGTGGAGATTCGGAGCGCTAAGAGGGTAATAGTGGAAAAAGGAATGTCTTCAAATATAAACTACACAGAATCATCCGGTGAAACTTCTTTCTGATCTGTGCATTCAGCTAACAGAGTTAAACCATACTTTTGATTGAGCAGATCTGAACACTCTTTCTGTAGAAAATGCAACTGGACATTTGGAGCGCTAAGAGCGTAGTAGTGGAAAAGGAATATATTCAAATATAAACTACACAGAAGCATTCTGTGAAACTTCTTTCTGATCTGAGCATTCAGCTAACAGAGTTAAACCATACTTTTGATTGAGCAGTTTTGAAACACTCTGTCTGTAGAAAATGCAACTGGACATTCGTAGCGCTAAGTGGGTAATAGTGGAAAAAAGAATATGTTCAAATATAAACTACACAGAAGCATTGTATGAAACTTCTTTCTGTTCTGTGCATTCAACTAACAGAGTTGAACCTTACTTTTGATTGAGCCGTTCTGAAACACTCTTTCTGTAGAAACTGCAATTGGACATTCTGAGCGCTAAGAGGCCTATATTGGGAAAAAGAATGTCTACAAATAAAAACTACACAGAAGAATTGTGTGAAACTTCTTTCTGTTCTGTTTGTTCAACTAAAAGAGTTGAACCTTAGTTTTGATTGAGCCGTTCTGAAACAGTCTTTCTGTAGAAAATGCAAGTGGAGATTCGGAGCGCTAAGAGGGTAATAGTGGAAAAAGGAATATATTCAAATATAAACTACACAGTAGCATTCTGTGAAAATTCTTTCTGTTCTGTGCATTCAACTAACAGGGTTGAACCTTACTTTTGATTGAGAAGTTCTGAAACACTCTTTCTGTAGAAACTGCAATTGGACATGCTAAGCGCTAAGAGGCCTACATTTTGAAAAAGAATATCTTCAAATAAAAACTACACAGATGCATTCTGTGAAACTTATTTCTGATCTGTAAATTCAGTTAACAGAGATAAAACATATTTTTGATTGAGCAGTTATGAAACACTCTTTTTGTAGAAAATGCAAGTGGAGATTCGGAGCGCTAAGAGGGTAATAGTGGAAAAAGGAATGTCTTCAAATATAAACTACACAGAATCATTCGGTGAAACTTCTTTCTGATCTGTGCATTCAGCTAACAGAGTTAAACCATACTTTTGATTGAGCAGATCTGAACACTCTTTCTGTAGAAAATGCAACTGGACATTTGGAGCGCTAAGAGCGTAGTAGTGGAAAAAGGAATATATTCAAATATAAACTACACAGAAGCATTCTGTGAAACTTCTTTCTGATCTGAGCATTCAGCTAACAGAGTTAAACCATACTTTTGATTGAGCAGTTTTGAAACACTCTGTCTGTAGAAAATGCAACTGGACATTCGTAGCGCTAAGTGGGTAATAGTGGAAAAAAGAATATGTTCAAATATAAACTACACAGAAGCATTGTATGAAACTCCTTTCTGTTCTGTGCATTCAACTAACAGAGTTGAACCTTACTTTTGATTGAGCCGTTCTGAAACACTCTTTCTGTAGAAACTGCAATTGGACATTCTGAGCGCTAAGAGGCCTATATTGGGAAAAAGAATGTCTACAAATAAAAACTACACAGAAGAATTGTGTGAAACTTCTTTCTGTTCTGTTTGTTCAACTAAAAGAGTTGAACCTTAGTTTTGATTGAGCCGTTCTGAAACAGTCTTTCTGTAGAAAATGCAAGTGGAGATTCGGAGCGCTAAGAGGGTAATAGTGGAAAAAGGAATGTCTCCAAATATAAACTACACAGAATCATTCTGTGAAACTTCTTTCTGATCTGTGCATTCAGCTAACAGAGTTAAACCATACTTTTGATTGAGCAGATCTGAACTCTCTTTCTGTAGAAAATGCAACTGGACATTTGGAGCGCTAAGAGAGTAGTAGTGGAAAAAGGAATATATTCAAATATAAACTACACAGAAGCATTCTGTGAAACTTCTTTCTGATCTGAGCATTCAGCTAACAGAGTTAAACCATACTTATGATTGAGCAGTTTTGAAACACTCTGTCTGTAGAAAATGCAACTGGACATTCGTAGCGCTAAGTGGGTTTTAGTGGAAAAAAATATGTTCAAATATAAACTACACAGAAGCATTGTATGAAACTTCTTTCTGTTCTGTGCATTCAACTAACAGAGTTGAACCTTACTTTTGATTGAGCCGTTCTGAAACACTCTTTCTGTAGAAACTGCAATTGGACATGCGAAGCGCTAAGAGGCCTACATTGGGAAAAAGAATATCTTCAAATAAAAACTACACAGATGCATTCTGTGAAACTTATTTCTGATCTGTAAATTCAGTTAACAGAGATAAAACATATTTTTGATTGAGCAGTTATGAAACACTCCTTTGTAGAAAATGCAAGTGTAGATTCGGAGCGCTAAGAGCGTAGTAGTGGAAAAAGGAATATTTTCAAATATAAACTACACAGAAGCATTCTGTGAAACTTCTTTCTGATCTGAGCTTTCAGCTAACAGAGTTAAACCATACATTTGATTGAGCAGTTTTGAAACACTCTGTCTGTAGAAAATGCAACTGGACATTCGTAGCGCTAAGTGGGTAATAGTGGAAAAAAGAATATGTTCAAATATAAACTACACAGAAGCATTGTATGAAACTTCTTTCTGTTCTGTGCATTCAACTAACAGAGTTGAACCTTACTTTTGATTGAGCCGTTCTGAAACACTCTTTCTGTAGAAACTGCAATTGGACATTCTGAGCGCTAAGAGGCCTATATTGGGAAAAAGAATGTCTACAAATAAAAACTACACAGAAGAATTGTGTGATACTTCTTTCTGTTCTGTTTGTTCAACTAAAAGAGTTGAACCTTAGTTTTGATTGAGCCGTTCTGAAACACTCTTTCTGTAGAAAATGCAAGTGGAGATTCGGAGCGCTAAGAGGGTAATAGTGGAAAAAGGAATGTCTCCAAATATAAACTACACAGAATCATTCGGTGAAACTTCTTTCTGATCTGTGCATTCAGCTAACAGAGTTAAACCATACTTTTGATTGAGGAGATCTGAACTCTCTTTCTGTAGAAAATGCAACTGGACATTTTGAGCGCTAAGAGAGTAGTAGTGGAAAAAGGAATATATTCAAATATAAACTACACAGAAGCATTCTGTGAAACTTCTTTCTGATCTGAGCATTCAGCTGACAGAGTTTAACCATACTTTTGATTGAGCAGTTTTGAAACACTCTGTCTGTAGAAAATGCAACTGGACATTCGTAGCGCTAAGTGGGTAATAGTGGAAAAAAGAATATGTTCAAATATAAACTACACAGAAGCATTGTATGAAACTTCTTTCTGTTCTGTGCATTCAACTAACAGAGTTGAACCTTACTTTTGATTTTAGCCTTTCTGAAACACTCTTTCTGTTGAAACTGCAATTGGACATTCTGAGCGCTAAGAGGCCTATATTGGGAAAAATAATATCTTCAAATAAAAACTACACAGAAGCATTGTGTGAAACTTATTTCTGATATGTTCATTAAGCTAACAGAGTTAAACCATACTTTTCATTGCGCAGTTCTGAACACTCTTTCTGTAGAAAATGCAAGTGGACATTCGGAGCGCTAAGAGGGTAATAGTGGAAAAAGGAATATATTCAAATATAAACTACACAGTAGCATTCTGTGAAAATTCTTTCTGTTCTGTGTATTCAACTAACAGAGTTGAACCTTACTTTTGATTGAGCCGTTCTGAAACACTCTTTCTGTAGAAACTGCAATTGGACATGCTAAGCGCTAAGAGGCCTACATTTTGAAAAAGAATATCTTCAAATAAAAACTACACAGATGCATTCTGTGAAACTTATTTCTGATCTGTAAATTCAGTTAACAGAGATAAAACATATTTTTGATTGAGCAGTTATGAAACACTCTTTTTGTAGAAAATGCAAGTGGAGATTCGGAGCGCTAAGAGGGTAATAGTGGAAAAAGGAATGTCTTCAAATATAAACTACACAGAATCATTCGGTGAAACTTCTTTCTGATCTGTGCATTCAGCTAACAGAGTTAAACCATACTTTTGATTGAGCAGATCTGAACACTCTTTCTGTAGAAAATGCAACTGGACATTTGGAGCGCTAAGAGCGTAGTAGTGGAAAAAGGAATATATTCAAATATAAACTACACAGAAGCATTCTGTGAAACTTCTTTCTGATCTGAGCATTCAGCTAACAGAGTTAAACCATACTTTTGATTGAGCAGTTTTGAAACACTCTGTCTGTAGAAAATGCAACTGGACATTCGTAGCGCTAAGTGGGTAATAGTGGAAAAAAGAATATGTTCAAATATAAACTACACAGAAGCATTGTATGAAACTCCTTTCTGTTCTGTGCATTCAACTAACAGAGTTGAACCTTACTTTTGATTGAGCCGTTCTGAAACACTCTTTCTGTAGAAACTGCAATTGGACATTCTGAGCGCTAAGAGGCCTATATTGGGAAAAAGAATGTCTACAAATAAAAACTACACAGAAGAATTGTGTGAAACTTCTTTCTGTTCTGTTTGTTCAACTAAAAGAGTTGAACCTTAGTTTTGATTGAGCCGTTCTGAAACAGTCTTTCTGTAGAAAATGCAAGTGGAGATTCGGAGCGCTAAGAGGGTAATAGTGGAAAAAGTAATATATTCAAATATAAACTACACAGTAGCATTCTGTGAAAATTCTTTCTGTTCTGTGCATTCAACTAACAGAGTTGAACCTTACTTTTGATTGAGCCGTTCCGAAACACTCTTTCTGTAGAAACTGCAATTGGACATGCTAAGCGCTAAGAGGCCTACATTTTGAAAAAGAATATCTTCAAATAAAAACTACACAGATGCATTCTGTGAAACTTATTTCTGATCTGAGCATTCAGCTAACAGAGTTAAACCATACTTTTGATTGAGCAGTGTTGAAACACTCTGTCTGTAGAAAATGCAACTGGACATTCATAGCGCTAAGTGGGTAATAGTGGAAAAAATAATATGTTCAAATATAAACTACACAGAAGCATTGTATGAAACTTCTTTCTGTTCTGTGCATTCAACTAACAGAGTTGAACCTTACTTTTGATTGAGCCTTTCTGAAACACTCTTTCTGTAGAAACTGCAATTGGACATTCTGAGCGCTAAGAGGCCTATATTGGGAAAAATAATATCTTCAAATAAAAACTACACAGAAGCATTGTGTGAAACTTATTTCTGATATGTTCATTAAGCTAACAGAGTTAAACCATACTTTTGATTGCGCAGTTCTGAACACTCTTTCTGTAGAAAATGCAAGTGGACATTCGGAGCGCTAAGAGGGTAATAGTGGAAAAAGGAATATATTCAAATATAAACTACACAGTAGCATTCTGTGAAAATTCTTTCTGTTCTGTGCATTCAAATAACAGAGTTGAACCTTACTTTTGATTGAGCCGTTCTGAAACACTCTTTCTGTAGAAACTGCAATTGGACATGCTAAGCGCTAAGAGGCCTACATTGGGAAAAAGAATATCTTCAAATAAAAACTACACAGATGCATTCTGTGAAACTTATTTCTGATCTGTAAATTCAGTTAACAGAGATAAAACATATTTTTGATTGAGCAGTTATGAAACACTCCTTTGTAAAAAATGCAAGTGGAGATTCGGAGCGCTAAGAGGGTAATAGTGGAAAAAGGAAGGTCTTCAAATATAAACTACACAGAATAATTCGGTGAAACTTCTTTCTGATCTGTGCATTCAGCTAACAGAGTTAAACCATACTTTTGATTGAGCAGATCTGAACACTATTTCTGTAGAAAATGCAACTGGACATTTGGAGCGCTAAGAGCGTAGTAGTGGAAAAAGGAATATATTCAAATATAAACTACACAGAAGCATTCTGTGAAACTTCTTTCTGATCTGAGCATTCAGCTAACAGAGTTAAACCATACTTTTGATTGAGCAGTTTTGAAACACTCTGTCTGTAGAAAATGCAACTGGACATTCGTAGCGCTAAGTGGGTAATAGTGGAAAAAAGAATATGTTCAAATATAAACTACACAGAAGCATTGTATGAAACTCCTTTCTGTTCTGTGCATTCAACTAACAGAGTTGAACCTTACTTTTGATTGAGCCGTTCTGAAACACTCTTTCTGTAGAAACTGCAATTGGACATTCTGAGCGCTAAGAGGCCTATATTGGGAAAAAGAATGTCTACAAATAAAAACTACACAGAAGAATTGTGTGAAACTTCTTTCTGTTCTGTTTGTTCAACTAAAAGAGTTGAACCTTAGTTTTGATTGAGCCGTTCTGAAACAGTCTTTCTGTAGAAAATGCAAGTGGAGATTCGGAGCGCTAAGAGGGTAATAGTGGAAAAAGGAATGTCTCCAAATATAAACTACACAGAATCATTCTGTGAAACTTCTTTCTGATCTGTGCATTCAGCTAACAGAGTTAAACCATACTTTTGATTGAGCAGATCTGAACTCTCTTTCTGTAGAAAATGCAACTGGACATTTGGAGCGCTAAGAGAGTAGTAGTGGAAAAAGGAATATATTCAAATATAAACTACACAGAAGCATTCTGTGAAACTTCTTTCTGATCTGAGCATTCAGCTAACAGAGTTAAACCATACTTATGATTGAGCAGTTTTGAAACACTCTGTCTGTAGAAAATGCAACTGGACATTCGTAGCGCTAAGTGGGTTTTAGTGGAAAAAAATATGTTCAAATATAAACTACACAGAAGCATTGTATGAAACTTCTTTCTGTTCTGTGCATTCAACTAACAGAGTTGAACCTTACTTTTGATTGAGCCGTTCTGAAACACTCTTTCTGTAGAAACTGCAATTGGACATGCGAAGCGCTAAGAGGCCTACATTGGGAAAAAGAATATCTTCAAATAAAAACTACACAGATGCATTCTGTGAAACTTATTTCTGATCTGTAAATTCAGTTAACAGAGATAAAACATATTTTTGATTGAGCAGTTATGAAACACTCCTTTGTAGAAAATGCAAGTGTAGATTCGGAGCGCTAAGAGCGTAGTAGTGGAAAAAGGAATATTTTCAAATATAAACTACACAGAAGCATTCTGTGAAACTTCTTTCTGATCTGAGCTTTCAGCTAACAGAGTTAAACCATACATTTGATTGAGCAGTTTTGAAACACTCTGTCTGTAGAAAATGCAACTGGACATTCGTAGCGCTAAGTGGGTAATAGTGGAAAAAAGAATATGTTCAAATATAAACTACACAGAAGCATTGTATGAAACTTCTTTCTGTTCTGTGCATTCAACTAACAGAGTTGAACCTTACTTTTGATTGAGCCGTTCTGAAACACTCTTTCTGTAGAAACTGCAATTGGACATTCTGAGCGCTAAGAGGCCTATATTGGGAAAAAGAATGTCTACAAATAAAAACTACACAGAAGAATTGTGTGATACTTCTTTCTGTTCTGTTTGTTCAACTAAAAGAGTTGAACCTTAGTTTTGATTGAGCCGTTCTGAAACACTCTTTCTGTAGAAAATGCAAGTGGAGATTCGGAGCGCTAAGAGGGTAATAGTGGAAAAAGGAATGTCTCCAAATATAAACTACACAGAATCATTCGGTGAAACTTCTTTCTGATCTGTGCATTCAGCTAACAGAGTTAAACCATACTTTTGATTGAGGAGATCTGAACTCTCTTTCTGTAGAAAATGCAACTGGACATTTTGAGCGCTAAGAGAGTAGTAGTGGAAAAAGGAATATATTCAAATATAAACTACACAGAAGCATTCTGTGAAACTTCTTTCTGATCTGAGCATTCAGCTGACAGAGTTTAACCATACTTTTGATTGAGCAGTTTTGAAACACTCTGTCTGTAGAAAATGCAACTGGACATTCGTAGCGCTAAGTGGGTAATAGTGGAAAAAAGAATATGTTCAAATATAAACTACACAGAAGCATTGTATGAAACTTCTTTCTGTTCTGTGCATTCAACTAACAGAGTTGAACCTTACTTTTGATTTTAGCCTTTCTGAAACACTCTTTCTGTTGAAACTGCAATTGGACATTCTGAGCGCTAAGAGGCCTATATTGGGAAAAATAATATCTTCAAATAAAAACTACACAGAAGCATTGTGTGAAACTTATTTCTGATATGTTCATTAAGCTAACAGAGTTAAACCATACTTTTCATTGCGCAGTTCTGAACACTCTTTCTGTAGAAAATGCAAGTGGACATTCGGAGCGCTAAGAGGGTAATAGTGGAAAAAGGAATATATTCAAATATAAACTACACAGTAGCATTCTGTGAAAATTCTTTCTGTTCTGTGTATTCAACTAACAGAGTTGAACCTTACTTTTGATTGAGCCGTTCTGAAACACTCTTTCTGTAGAAACTGCAATTGGACATGCTAAGCGCTAAGAGGCCTACATTTTGAAAAAGAATATCTTCAAATAAAAACTACACAGATGCATTCTGTGAAACTTATTTCTGATCTGTAAATTCAGTTAACAGAGATAAAACATATTTTTGATTGAGCAGTTATGAAACACTCTTTTTGTAGAAAATGCAAGTGGAGATTCGGAGCGCTAAGAGGGTAATAGTGGAAAAAGGAATGTCTTCAAATATAAACTACACAGAATCATTCGGTGAAACTTCTTTCTGATCTGTGCATTCAGCTAACAGAGTTAAACCATACTTTTGATTGAGCAGATCTGAACACTCTTTCTGTAGAAAATGCAACTGGACATTTGGAGCGCTAAGAGCGTAGTAGTGGAAAAAGGAATATATTCAAATATAAACTACACAGAAGCATTCTGTGAAACTTCTTTCTGATCTGAGCATTCAGCTAACAGAGTTAAACCATACTTTTGATTGAGCAGTTTTGAAACACTCTGTCTGTAGAAAATGCAACTGGACATTCGTAGCGCTAAGTGGGTAATAGTGGAAAAAAGAATATGTTCAAATATAAACTACACAGAAGCATTGTATGAAACTCCTTTCTGTTCTGTGCATTCAACTAACAGAGTTGAACCTTACTTTTGATTGAGCCGTTCTGAAACACTCTTTCTGTAGAAACTGCAATTGGACATTCTGAGCGCTAAGAGGCCTATATTGGGAAAAAGAATGTCTACAAATAAAAACTACACAGAAGAATTGTGTGAAACTTCTTTCTGTTCTGTTTGTTCAACTAAAAGAGTTGAACCTTAGTTTTGATTGAGCCGTTCTGAAACAGTCTTTCTGTAGAAAATGCAAGTGGAGATTCGGAGCGCTAAGAGGGTAATAGTGGAAAAAGTAATATATTCAAATATAAACTACACAGTAGCATTCTGTGAAAATTCTTTCTGTTCTGTGCATTCAACTAACAGAGTTGAACCTTACTTTTGATTGAGCCGTTCCGAAACACTCTTTCTGTAGAAACTGCAATTGGACATGCTAAGCGCTAAGAGGCCTACATTTTGAAAAAGAATATCTTCAAATAAAAACTACACAGATGCATTCTGTGAAACTTATTTCTGATCTGAGCATTCAGCTAACAGAGTTAAACCATACTTTTGATTGAGCAGTGTTGAAACACTCTGTCTGTAGAAAATGCAACTGGACATTCATAGCGCTAAGTGGGTAATAGTGGAAAAAATAATATGTTCAAATATAAACTACACAGAAGCATTGTATGAAACTTCTTTCTGTTCTGTGCATTCAACTAACAGAGTTGAACCTTACTTTTGATTGAGCCTTTCTGAAACACTCTTTCTGTAGAAACTGCAATTGGACATTCTGAGCGCTAAGAGGCCTATATTGGGAAAAATAATATCTTCAAATAAAAACTACACAGAAGCATTGTGTGAAACTTATTTCTGATATGTTCATTAAGCTAACAGAGTTAAACCATACTTTTGATTGCGCAGTTCTGAACACTCTTTCTGTAGAAAATGCAAGTGGACATTCGGAGCGCTAAGAGGGTAATAGTGGAAAAAGGAATATATTCAAATATAAACTACACAGTAGCATTCTGTGAAAATTCTTTCTGTTCTGTGCATTCAAATAACAGAGTTGAACCTTACTTTTGATTGAGCCGTTCTGAAACACTCTTTCTGTAGAAACTGCAATTGGACATGCTAAGCGCTAAGAGGCCTACATTGGGAAAAAGAATATCTTCAAATAAAAACTACACAGATGCATTCTGTGAAACTTATTTCTGATCTGTAAATTCAGTTAACAGAGATAAAACATATTTTTGATTGAGCAGTTATGAAACACTCCTTTGTAAAAAATGCAAGTGGAGATTCGGAGCGCTAAGAGGGTAATAGTGGAAAAAGGAAGGTCTTCAAATATAAACTACACAGAATAATTCGGTGAAACTTCTTTCTGATCTGTGCATTCAGCTAACAGAGTTAAACCATACTTTTGATTGAGCAGATCTGAACACTATTTCTGTAGAAAATGCAACTGGACATTTGGAGCGCTAAGAGCGTAGTAGTGGAAAAAGGAATATATTCAAATATAAACTACACAGAAGCATTCTGTGAAACTTCTTTCTGATCTGAGCATTCAGCTAACAGAGTTAAACCATACTTTTGATTGAGCAGTTTTGAAACACTCTGTCTGTAGAAAATGCAACTGGACATTCGTAGCGCTAAGTGGGTAATAGTGGAAAAAAGAATATGTTCAAATATAAACTACACAGAAGCATTGTATGAAACTTCTTTCTGTTCTGTGCATTCAACTAACAGAGTTGAACCTTACTTTTGATTGAGCCGTTCTGAAACACTCTTTCTGTAGAAACTGCAATTGGACATTCTGAGCGCTAAGAGGCCTATATTGGGAAAAAGAATGTCTACAAATAAAAACTACACAGAAGAATTGTGTGAAACTTCTTTCTGTTCTGTTTGTTCAACTAAAAGAGTTGAACCTTAGTTTTGATTGAGCCGTTCTGAAACACTCTTTCTGTAGAAAATGCAAGTGGAGATTTGGAGCGCTAAGAGGGTAATAGTGGAAAAAGGAATGTCTCCAATTATAAACTACACAGAATCATTCGGTGAAACTTCTTTCTGATCAGTGCATTCAGCTAACGGAGTTAAACCATACTTTTGATTGAGCAGATCTGAACTCTCTTTCTGTAGAAAATGCAACTGGACATTTGGAGCGCTAAGAGAGTAGTAGTGGAAAAAGGAATATATTCAAATATAAACTACACAGAAGCATTCTGTGAAACTTCTTTCTGATCTGAGCATTCAGCTAACAGAGTTAAACCATACTTTTGATTGAGCAGTTTTGAAACACTCTGTCTGTAGAAAATGCAAATGGACATTCGTAGCGCTAAGTGGGTAATAGTGGAAAAAAGAATATGTTCAAATATAAACTACACAGAAGCATTGTATGAAACTTCTTTCTGTTCTGTGCATTCAACTAACAGAGTTGAACCTTACTTTTGATTGAGCCTTTCTGAAACACTCTTTCTGTAGAAACTGTAATTGGACATTCTGAGCGCTAAGAGGCCTATATTGGGAAAAATAATATCTTCAAATAAAAACTACACAGAAGCATTGTGTGAAACTTATTTCTGATATGTTCATTAAGCTAACAGAGTTAAACCATACTTTTGATTGCGCAGTTCTGAACACTCTTTCTGTAGAAAATGCAAGTGGACATTCGGAGCGCTAAGAGGGTAATAGTGGAAAAAGGAATATATTCAAATATAAACTACACAGTAGCATTCTGTGAAAATTCTTTCTGTTCTGTGCATTCAACTAACAGAGTTGAACCTAACTTTTGATTGAGCCGTTCTGAAACACTCTTTCTGTAGAAACTGCAATTGGACATGCTAAGCGCTAAGAGGCCTACATTGGGAAAAAGAATATCTTCAAATAAAAACTACACAGATGCATTCTGTGAAACTTATTTCTGATCTGTAAATTCAGTTAACAGAGATAAAACATATTTTTGATTGAGCAGTTATGAAACACTCCTTTGTAAAAAATGCAAGTGGAGATTCGGAGCGCTAAGAGTGTAATAGTGGAAAAAGGAATGTCTTCAAATATAAACTACACAGAATCATTCGGTGAAACTTCTTTCTGATCTGTGCATTCAGCTAACAGAGTTAAACCATACTTTTGATTGAGCAGATCTGAACACTATTTCTGTAGAAAATGCAACTGGACATTTGGAGCGCTAAGAGCGTAGTAGTGGAAAAAGGAATATATTCAAATATAAACTACACAGAAGCATTCTGTGAAACTTCTTTCTGATCTGAGCATTCAGCTAACAGAGTTAAACCATACTTTTGATTGAGCAGTTTTGAAACACTCTGTCTGTAGAAAATGCAACTGGACATTCGTAGCGCTAAGTGGGTAATAGTGGAAAAAAGAATATGTTCAAATATAAACTACACAGAAGCATTGTATGAAACTTCTTTCTGTTCTGTGCATTCAACTAACAGAGTTGAACCTTACTTTTGATTGAGCCGTTCTGAAACACTCTTTCTGTAGAAACTGCAATTGGACATTCTGAGCGCTAAGAGGCCTATATTGGGAAAAAGAATGTCTACAAATAAAAACTACACAGAAGAATTGTGTGAAACTTCTTTCTGTTCTGTTTGTTCAACTAAAAGAGTTGAACCTTAGTTTTGATTGAGCCGTTCTGAAACACTCTTTCTGTAGAAAATGCAAGTGGAGATTCGGAGCGCTAAGAGGGTAATAGTGGAAAAAGGAATGTCTCCAAATATAAACTACACAGAATCATTCGGTGAAACTTCTTTCTGATCTGTGCATTCAGCTAACAGAGTTAAACCATACTTTTGATTGAGCAGATCTGAACTCTCTTTCTGTAGAAAATGCAACTGGACATTTGGAGCGCTAAGAGAGTAGTAGTGGAAAAAGGAATATATTCAAATATAAACTACACAGAAGCATTCTGTGAAACTTCTTTCTGATCTGAGCATTCAGCTAACAGAGTTAAACCATACTTTTGATTGAGCAGTTTTGAAACACTCTGTCTGTAGAAAATGCAACTGGACATTCGTAGCGCTAAGTGGCTAATAGTGGAAAAAAGAATATGTTCAAATATAAACTACACAGAAGCATTGTATGAAAGTTCTTTCTGTTCTGTGCATTCAACTAACAGAGTTGAACCTTACTTTGATTGAGCCTTTCTGAAACACTCTTTCTGTAGAAACTGCAATTGGACATTCTGAGCGCTAAGAGGCCTATATTGGGAAAAATAATATCT
Source organism: Symphalangus syndactylus (assembly GCF_028878055.3). Classification (NCBI taxonomy): domain Eukaryota; kingdom Metazoa; phylum Chordata; class Mammalia; order Primates; family Hylobatidae; genus Symphalangus; species Symphalangus syndactylus. Next base: position 11,697,739 of record NC_072447.2, on the reverse strand, counting down.
TCAAATAAAAACTACACAGAAGCATTGTGTGAAACTTATTTCTGATATGTTCATTAAGCTAACAGAGTTTAACCATACTTTTGATTGAGCAGATCTGAACTCTCTTTCTGTAGAAAATGCAACTGGACATTTGGAGCGCTAAGAGAGTAGTAGTGGAAAAAGGAATATATTCAAATATAAACTACACAGAAGCATTCTGTGAAACTTCTTTCTGATCTGAGCATTCAGCTAACAGAGTTAAACCATACTTTTGATTGAGCAGTTTTGAAACACTCTGTCTGTAGAAAATGCAACTGGACATTCGTAGCACTAAGTGGGTAATAGTGGAAAAAAGAATGTGTTCAAATATAAACTACACAGAAGCATTGTATGAAACTTCTTTCTGTTCTGTGCATTCAACTAAAAGAGTTGAACCTTACTTTTGATTGAGCCTTTCTGAAACACTCTTTCTGTAGAAACTGCAATAGGACATTCTGAGCGCTAAGAGGCCTATATTGGGAAAAATAATATCTTCAAATAAAAACTACACAGAAGCATTGTGTGAAACTTATTTCTGATATGTTCATTAAGCTAACAGAGTTAAACCATACTTTTGATTGCGCAGTTCTGAACACTCTTTCTGTAGAAAATGCAAGTGGACATTCGGAGCGCTAAGAGGGTAATAGTGGAAAAAGGAATATATTCAAATATAAACTACACAGTAGCATTCTGTGAAAATTCTTTCTGTTCTGTGCATTCAACTAACAGAGTTGAACCTTACTTTTGATTGAGCCGTTCTGAAACACTCTTTCTGTAGAAACTGCAATTGGACATGCTAAGCGCTAAGAGGCCTACATTTTGAAAAAGAATATCTTCAAATAAAAACTACACAGATGCATTCTGTGAAACTTATTTCTGATCTGTAAATTCAGTTAACAGAGATAAAACATATTTTTGATTGAGCAGTTATGAAACACTCTTTTTGTAGAAAATGCAAGTGGAGATTCGGAGCGCTAAGAGGGTAATAGTGGAAAAAGGAATGTCTTCAAATATAAACTACACAGAATCATTCGGTGAAACTTCTTTCTGATCTGTGCATTCAGCTAACAGAGTTAAACCATACTTTTGATTGAGCAGATCTGAACACTCTTTCTGTAGAAAATGCAACTGGACATTTGGAGCGCTAAGTGCGTAGTAGTGGAAAAAGGAATATATTCAAATATAAACTATACAGAAGCATTCTGTGAAACTTCTTTCTGATCTGAGCATTCAGCTAACAGAGTTAAACCATACTTTTGATTGAGCAGTTTTGAAACACTCTGTCTGTAGAAAATGCAACTGGACATTCGTAGCGCTAAGTGGGTAATAGTGGAAAAAAGAATATGTTCAAATATAAACTACACAGAAGCATTGTATGAAACTTCTTTCTGTTCTGTGCATTCAACTAACAGAGTTGAACCTTACTTTTGATTGAGCCGTTCTGAAACACTCTTTCTGTAGAAACTGCAATTGCACATTCTGAGCGCTAAGAGGCCTATATTGGGAAAAAGAATGTCTACAAATAAAAACTACACAGAAGAATTGTGTGAAACTTCTTTCTGTTCTGTTTGTTCAACTAAAAGAGTTGAACCTTAGTTTTGATTGAGCCGTTCTGAAACACTCTTTCTGTAGAAAATGCAAGTGGAGATTTGGAGCGCTAAGAGGGTAATAGTGGAAAAAGGAATGTCTCCAAATATAAACTACACAGAATCATTTGGTGAAACTTCTTTCTGATCTGTGCATTCAGCTAACGGAGTTAAACCATACTTTTGATTGAGCAGATCTGAACTCTCTTTCTGTAGAAAATGCAACTGGACATTTGGAGCGCTAAGAGAGTAGTAGTGGAAAAAGGAATATATTCAAATATAAACTACACAGAAGCATTCTGTGAAACTTCTTTCTGATCTGAGCATTCAGCTAACAGAGTTAAACCATACTTTTGATTGAGCAGTTTTGAAACACTCTGTCTGTAGAAAATGCAACTGGACATTCGTAGCGCTAAGTGGGTAATAGTGGAAAAAAGAATATGTTCCAATATAAACTACACAGAAGCATTGTATGAAACTTCTTTCTGTTCTGTGCATTCAACTAACAGAGTTGAACCTTACTTTTGATTGAGCCTTTCTGAAACACTCTTTCTGTAGAAACTGCAATTGGACATTCTGAGCGCTAAGAGGCCTATATTGGGAAAAATAATATCTTCAAATAAAAACTACACAGAAGCATTGTGTGAAACTTATTTCTGATATGATCATTAAGCTAACAGAGTTAAACCATACTTTTGATTGCGCAGTTCTGAACACTCTTTCTGTAGAAAATGCAAGTGGACATTCGGAGCGCTAAGAGGGTAATAGTGGAAAAAGGAATATATTCAAATATAAACTACACAGTAGCATTCTGTGAAAATTCTTTCTGTTCTGTGCATTCAACTAACAGAGTTGAACCTTACTTTTGATTGAGCCGTTCTGAAACACTCTTTCTGTAGAAACTGCAATTGGACATGCTAAGCGCTAAGAGGCCTACATTTTGAAAAAGAATATCTTCAAATAAAAACTACACAGATGCATTCTGTGAAACTTATTTCTGATCTGTAAATTCAGTTAACAGAGATAAAACATATTTTTGATTGAGCAGTTATGAAACACTCTTTTTGTAGAAAATGCAAGTGGAGATTCGGAGCGCTAAGAGGGTAATAGTGGAAAAAGGAATATCTTCAAATATAAACTACACAGAATCATTCGGTGAAACTTCTTTCTGATCTGTGCATTCAGCTAACAGAGTTAAACCATACTTTTGATTGAGCAGATCTGAACACTCTTTCTGTAGAAAATGCAACTGGACATTTGGAGCGCTAAGAGCGTAGTAGTGGAAAAAGGAATATATTCAAATATAAACTATACAGAAGCATTCTGTGAAACTTCTTTCTGATCTGAGCATTCAGCTAACAGAGTTAAACCATACTTTTGATTGAGCAGTTTTGAAACACTCTGTCTGTAGAAAATGCAACTGGACATTCGTAGCGCTAAGTGGGTAATAGTGGAAACAAGAATATGTTCAAATATAAACTACACAGAAGCATTGTATGAAACTTCTTTCTGTTCTGTGCATTCAACTAACAGAGTTGAACCTTACTTTTGATTGAGCCGTTCTGAAACACTCTTTCTGTAGAAACTGCAATTGCACATTCTGAGCGCTAAGAGGCCTATATTGGGAAAAAGAATGTCTACAAATAAAAACTACACAGAAGAATTGTGTGAAACTTCTTTCTGTTCTGTTTGTTCAACTAAAAGAGTTGAACCTTAGTTTTGATTGAGCCTTTCTGAAACACTCTTTCTGTAGAAAATGCAAGTGGAGATTCGGAGCGCTAAGAGGGTAATAGTGGAAAAAGGAATGTCTCCAAATATAAACTACACAGAATCATTCGGTGAAACTTCTTTCTGATCTGTGCATTCAGCTAACGGAGTTAAACCATACTTTTGATTGAGCAGATCTGAAATCTCTTTCTGTAGAAAATGCAACTGGACATTTGGAGCGCTAAGAGAGTAGTAGTGGAAAAAGGAATATATTCAAATATAAACTACACAGAAGCATTCTGTGAAACTTCTTTCTGATCTGAGCATTCAGCTAACAGAGTTAAACCATACTTTTGATTGAGCAGTTTTGAAACACTCTGTCTGTAGAAAATGCAACTGGACATTCGTAGCGCTAAGTGGGTAATAGTGGAAAAAAGAATATGTTCAAATATAAACTACACAGAATCATTGTATGAAACTTCTTTCTGTTCTGTGCGTTCAACTAACAGAGTTGAACCTTACATTTGATTGAGCCTTTCTGAAACACTCTTTCTGTAGAAACTGCAATTGGACATTCTGAGCGCTAAGAGGCCTATATTGGGAAAAATAATATCTTCATATAAAAACTACACAGAAGCATTGTGTGAAACTTATTTCTGATATGTTCATTAAGCTAACAGAGTTAAACCATACTTTTGATTGCGCAGTTCTGAACACTCTTTCTGTAGAAAATGCAAGTGGACATTCGGAGCGCTAAGAGGGTAATAGTGGAAAAAGGAATATATTCAAATATAAACTACACAGTAGCATTCTGTGAAAATTCTTTCTGTTCTGTGCATTCAACTAACAGAGTTGAACCTTACTTTTGATTGAGCCGTTCTGAAACACTCTTTCTGTAGAAACTGCAATTGGACATGCTAAGCGCTAAGAGGCCTACATTTTGAAAAAGAATATCTTCAAATAAAAACTACACAGATGCATTCTGTGAAACTTATTTCTGATCTGTAAATTCAGTTAACAGAGATAAAACATATTTTTGATTGAGCAGTTATGAAACACTCTTTTTGTAGAAAATGCAAGTGGAGATTCGGAGCGCTAAGAGGGTAATAGTGGAAAAAGGAATGTCTTCAAATATAAACTACACAGAATCATTCGGTGAAACTTCTTTCTGATCTGTGCATTCAGCTAACAGAGTTAAACCATACTTTTGATTGAGCAGATCTGAACACTCTTTCTGTAGAAAATGCAACTGGACATTTGGAGCGCTAAGAGCGTAGTAGTGGAAAAAGGAATATATTCAAATATAAACTACACAGAAGCATTCTGTGAAACTTCTTTCTGATCTGAGCATTCAGCTAACAGAGTTAAACCATACTTTTGATTGAGCAGTTTTGAAACACTCTGTCTGTAGAAAATGCAACTGGACATTCGTAGCGCTAAGTGGGTAATAGTGGAAAAAAGAATATGTTCAAATATAAACTACACAGAAGCATTGTATGAAACTTCTTTCTGTTCTGTGCATTCAACTAACAGAGTTGAACCTTACTTTTGATTGAGCCTTTCTGAAACACTCTTTCTGTAGAAACTGCAATTGGACATTCTGAGCGCTAAGAGGCCTATATTGGGAAAAATTATATCTTCAAATAAAAACTACACAGAAGCATTGTGTGAAACTTATTTCTGATATGTTCATTAAGCTAACAGAGTTAAACCATACTTTTGATTGCGCAGTTCTGAACACTCTTTCTGTAGAAAATGCAAGTGTACATTCGGAGCGCTAAGAGGGTAATAGTGGAAAAAGGAATATATTCAAATATAAACTACACAGTAGCATTCTGTGAAAATGCTTTCTGTTCTGTGCATTCAACTAACAGAGTTGAACCTTACTTTTGATTGAGCCGTTCTGAAACACTCTTTCTGTAGGAACTGCAATTAGACATGCTAAGCGCTAAGAGGCCTACATTTTGAAAAAGAATATCTTCAAATAAAAACTACACAGATGCATTCTGTGAAACTTATTTCTGATCTGTAAATTCAGTTAACAGAGATAAAACATATTTTTGATTGAGCAGTTATGAAACACTCTTCTTGTAGAAAATGCAAGTGGAGATTCGGAGCGCTAAGAGGGTAATAGTGGAAAAAGGAATGTCTTCAAATATAAACTACACAGAATCATTCGGTGAAACTTCTTTCTGATCTGTGCATTCAGCTAACAGAGTTAAACCATACTTTTGATTGAGCAGATCTGAACACTCTTTCTGTAGAAAATGCAACTGGACATTTGGAGCGCTAAGAGCGTATTAGTGGAAAAAGGAATATATTCAAATATAAACTACACAGAAGCATTCTGTGAAACTTCTTTCTGATCTGAGCATTCAGCTAACAGAGTTAAACCATGCTTTTGATTGAGCAGTTTTGAAACACTCTGTCTGTAGAAAATGCAACTGGACATTCGTAGCGCTAAGTGGGTAATAGTGGAAAAAAGAATATGTTCAAATATAAACTACACAGAAGCATTGTATGAAACTTCTTTCTGTTCTGTGCATTCAACTAACAGAGTTGAACCTTACTTTTGATTGAGCCGTTCTGAAACACTCTTTCTGTAGAAACTGCAATTGGACATTCTGAGCGCTAAGAGGCCTATACTGGGAAAATGAATGTCTACAAATAAAAACTACACAGAAGTATTGTGTGAAACTTCTTTCTGTTCTGTTTGTTCAACTAAAAGAGTTGAACCTTAGTTTTGATTGAGCCGTTCTGAAACACTCTTTCTGTAGAAAATGCAAGTGGAGATTCGGAGCGCTAAGAGGGTAATAGTGGAAAAAGGAATGTCTCCAAATATAAACTACACAGAATCATTCGGTGAAACTTCTTTCTGATCTGTGCATTCAGCTAACGGAGTTAAACCATACTTTTGATTGAGCAGATCTGAACTCTCTTTCTGTAGAAAATGCAACTGGACAATTGGAGCGCTAAGAGAGTAGTAGTGGAAAAAGGAATATATTCAAATATAAACTACACAGAAGCATTCTGTGAAACTTCTTTCTGATCTGAGCATTCAGCTAACAGAGTTAAACCATACTTTTGATTGAGCAGTTTTGAAACACTCTGTCTGTAGAAAATGCAACTGGACATTCGTAGCGCTAAGTGGGTAATAGTGGAAAAAAGAATATATTCAAATATATACTACACAGAAGCATTGTATGAAACTTCTTTCTGTTCTGTGCATTCAACTAACAGAGTTGAACCTTACTTTTGATTGAGCCTTTCTGAAACACTCTTTCTGTAGAAACTGCAATTGGACATTCTGAGCGCTAAGAGGCCTATATTGGGAAAAATAATATCTTCAAATAAAAACTACACAGAAGCATTGTGTGAAACTTATTTCTGATATGTTCATTAAGCTAACAGAGTTAAACCATACTTTTGATTGCGCAGTTCTGAACACTCTTTCTGTAGATAATGCAAGTGGACATTCGGAGCGCTAAGAGGGTAATAGTGGAAAAAGGAATATATTCAAATATAAACTACACAGTAGCATTCTGTGAAAATACTTTCTGTTCTGTGCATTCAACTAACAGAGTTGAACCTTACTTTTGATTGAGCCGTTCTGAAACACTCTTTCTGTAGGAACTGCAATTGGACATGGTAAGCGCTAAGAGGCCTACATTTTGAAAAAGAATATCTTCAAATAAAAACTACACAGATGCATTCTGTGAAACTTATTTCTGATCTGTAAATTCAGTTAACAGAGATAAAACATATTTTTGATTGAGCAGTTATGAAACACTCTTTTTGTAGAAAATGCAAGTGGAGATTCGGAGCGCTAAGAGGGTAATAGTGGAAAAAGGAATGTCTTCAAATATAAACTACACAGAATCATTCGGTGAAACTTCTTTCTGATCTGTGCATTCAGCTAACAGAGTTAAACCATACTTTTGATTGAGCAGATCTGAACACTCTTTCTGTAGAAAATGCAACTGGACATTTGGAGCGCTAAGAGCGTCGTAGTGGAAAAAGGAATATATTCAAATATAAACTATACAGAAGCATTCTGTGAAACTTCTTTCTGATCTGAGCATTCAGCTAACAGAGTTAAACCATACTTTTGATTGAGCAGTTTTGAAACACTCTGTCTGTAGAAAATGCAACTGGACATTCGTAGCGCTAAGTGGGTAATAGTGGAAAAAAGAATATGTTCAAATATAAACTACACAGAAGCATTGTATGAAACTTCTTTCTGTTCTGTGCATTCAACTAACAGAGTTGAACCTTACTTTTGATTGAGCCGTTCTGAAACACTCTTTCTGTAGAAACTGCAATTGGACATTCTGAGCGCTAAGAGGCCTATATTGGGAAAAAGAATGTCTACAAATAAAAACTACACAGAAGAATTGTGTGAAACTTCTTTCTGTTCTGTTTGTTCAACTAAAAGATTTGAACCTTAGTTTTGATTGAGCCGTTCTGAAACACTCTTTCTGTAGAAAATGCAAGTGGAGATTCGGAGCGCTAAGAGGGTAATAGTGGAAAAAGGAATGTCTCCAAATATAAACTACACAGAATCATTCGGTGAAACTTCTTTCTGATCTGTGCATTCAGCTAACAGAGTTAAACCATACTTTTGATTGAGCAGATCTGAACTCTCTTTCTGTAGAAAATGCAACTGGACATTTGGAGCGCTAAGAGAGTAGTAGTGGAAAAAGGAATATATTCAAATATAAACTACACAGAAGCATTCTGTGAAACTTCTTTCTGATCTGAGCATTCAGCTAACAGAGTTAAACCATACTTTTGATTGAGCAGTTTTGAAACACTCTGTCTGTAGAAAATGCAACTGGACATTCGTAGCGCTAAGTGGCTAATAGTGGAAAAAAGAATATGTTCAAATATAAACTACACAGAAGCATTGTATGAAACTTCTTTCTGTTCTGTGCATTCAACTAACAGAGTTGAACCTTACTTTTGATTGAGCCGTTCTGAAACACTCTTTCTGTAGAAACTGCAATTGGACATTCTGAGCGCTAAGAGGCCTATATTGGGAAAATGAATGTCTACAAATAAAAACTACACAGAAGTATTGTGTGAAACTACTTTCTGTTCTGTTTGTTCAACTAAAAGAGTTGAACCTTAGTTTTGATTGAGCCGTTCTGAAACACTCTTTCTGTAGAAAATGCAAGTGGAGATTCGGAGCGCTAAGAGGGTAATAGTGGAAAAAGGAATGTCTCCAAATATAAACTACACAGAATCATTCGGTGAAACTTCTTTCTGATCTGTGCATTCAGCTAACGGAGTTAAACCATACTTTTGATTGAGCAGATCTGAACTCTCTTTCTGTAGAAAATGCAACTGGACATTTGGAGCGCTAAGAGAGTAGTAGTGGAAAAAGGAATATATTCAAATATAAACTACACAGAAGCATTCTGTGAAACTTCTTTCTGATCTGAGCATTCAGCTAACAGAGTTAAACCATACTTTTGATTGAGCAGTTTTGAAACACTCTCTCTGTAGAAAATGCAACTGGACATTCGTAGCGCTAAGTGGGTAATAGTGGAAAAAAGAATATATTCAAATATATACTACACAGAAGCATTGTATGAAACTTCTTTCTGTTCTGTGCATTCAACTAACAGAGTTGAACCTTACTTTTGATTGAGCCTTTCTGAAACACTCTTTCTGTAGAAACTGCAATTGGACATTCTGAGCGCTAAGAGGCCTATATTGGGAAAAATAATATCTTCAAATAAAAACTACACAGAAGCATTTTGTGAAACTTATTTCTGATATGTTCATTAAGCTAACAGAGTTAAACCATACTTTTGATTGCGCAGTTCTGAACACTCTTTCTGTAGATAATGCAAGTGGACATTCGGAGCGCTAAGAGGGTAATAGTGGAAAAAGGAATATATTCAAATATAAACTACACAGTAGCATTCTGTGAAAATTCTTTCTGTTCTGTGCATTCAACTAACAGAGTTGAACCTTACTTTTGATTGAGCCGTTCTGAAACACTCTTTCTGTAGGAACTGCAATTGGACATGCTAAGCGCTAAGAGGCCTACATTTTGAAAAAGAATATCTTCAAATAAAAACTACACAGATGCATTCTGTGAAACTTATTTCTGATCTGTAAATTCAGTTAACAGAGATAAAACATATTTTTGATTGAGCAGTTATGAAACACTCTTTTTGTAGAAAATGCAAGTGGAGATTCGGAGCGCTAAGAGGGTAATAGTGGAAAAAGGAATGTCTTCAAATATAAACTACACAGAATCATTCGGTGAAACTTCTTTCTGATCTGTGCATTCAGCTAACAGAGTTAAACCATACTTTTGATTGAGCAGATCTGAACACTCTTTCTGTAGAAAATGCAACTGGACATTTGGAGCGCTAAGAGCGTCGTAGTGGAAAAAGGAATATATTCAAATATAAACTATACAGAAGCATTCTGTGAAACTTCTTTCTGATCTGAGCATTCAGCTAACAGAGTTAAACCATACTTTTGATTGAGCAGTTTTGAAACACTCTGTCTGTAGAAAATGCAACTGGACATTCGTAGCGCTAAGTGGGTAATAGTGGAAAAAAGAATATGTTCAAATATAAACTACACAGAAGCATTGTATGAAACTTCTTTCTGTTCTGTGCATTCAACTAACAGAGTTGAACCTTACTTTTGATTGAGCCGTTCTGAAACACTCTTTCTGTAGAAACTGCAATTGGACATTCTGAGCGCTAAGAGGCCTATATTGGGAAAAAGAATGTCTACAAATAAAAACTACACAGAAGAATTGTGTGAAACTTCTTTCTGTTCTGTTTGTTCAACTAAAAGATTTGAACCTTAGTTTTGATTGAGCCGTTCTGAAACACTCTTTCTGTAGAAAATGCAAGTGGAGATTCGGAGCGCTAAGAGGGTAATAGTGGAAAAAGGAATGTCTCCAAATATAAACTACACAGAATCATTCGGTGAAACTTCTTTCTGATCTGTGCATTCAGCTAACAGAGTTAAACCATACTTTTGATTGAGCAGATCTGAACTCTCTTTCTGTAGAAAATGCAACTGGACATTTGGAGCGCTAAGAGAGTAGTAGTGGAAAAAGGAATATATTCAAATATAAACTACACAGAAGCATTCTGTGAAACTTCTTTCTGATCTGAGCATTCAGCTAACAGAGTTAAACCATACTTTTGATTGAGCAGTTTTGAAACACTCTGTCTGTAGAAAATGCAACTGGACATTCGTAGCGCTAAGTGGCTAATAGTGGAAAAAAGAATATGTTCAAATATAAACTACACAGAAGCATTGTATGAAACTTCTTTCTGTTCTGTGCATTCAACTAACAGAGTTGAACCTTACTTTTGATTGAGCCTTTCTGAAACACTCTTTCTGTTGAAACTGCAATTGGACATTCTGAGCGCTAAGAGGCCTATATTGGGAAAAATAATATCTTCAAATAAAAACTACACAGAAGCATTGTGTGAAACTTATTTCTGATATGTTCATTAAGCTAACAGAGTTAAACCATACTTTTGATTGCGCAGTTCTGAACACTCTTTCTGTAGAAAATGCAAGTGGACATTCGGAGCGCTAAGAGGGTAATAGTGGAAAAAGGAATATATTCAAATATAAACTACACAGTAGCATTCTGTGAAAATTCTTTCTGTTCTGTGCATTCAACTAACAGAGTTGAACCTTACTTTTGATTGAGCCATTCTGAAACACTCTTTCTGTAGAAACTGCAATTGGACATGCTAAGCGCTAAGAGGCCTACATTTTGAAAAAGAATATCTTCAAATAAAAACTACACAGATGCATTCTGTGAAACTTATTTCTGATCTGTAAATTCAGTTAACAGAGATAAAACATATTTTTGATTGAGCAGTTATGAAACACTCTTTTTGTAGAAAATGCAAGTGGAGATTTGGTGCGCTAAGAGGGTAATAGTGGAAAAAGGAATGTCTTCAAATATAAACTACAGAGAATCATTCGGTGAAACTTCTTTCTGATCTGTGCATTCAGCTAACAGAGTTAAACCATACTTTTGATTGAGCAGATCTGAACACTCTTTCTGTAGAAAATGCAACTGGACATTTGGAGCGCTAAGAGCGTAGTAGTGGAAAAAGGAATATATTCAAATATAAACTACACAGAAGCATTCTGTGAAACTTCTTTCTGATCTGAGCATTCAGCTAACAGAGTTAAACCATACGTTTGATTGAGCAGTTTTGAAACACTCTGTCTGTAGAAAATGCAACTGGACATTCGTAGCGCTAAGTGGGTAATAGTGGAAAAAAGAATATGTTCAAATATAAACTACACAGAAGCATTGTATGAAACTTCTTTCTGTTCTGTGCATTCAACTAACAGAGTTGAACCTTACTTTTGATTGAGCCGTTCTGAAACACTCTTTCTGTAGAAACTGCAATTGGACATTCTGAGCGCTAAGAGGCCTATATTGGGAAAAAGAATGTCTACAAATAAAAACTACACAGAAGAATTGTGTGAAACTTCTTTCTGTTCTGTTTGTTCAACTAAAAGAGTTGAACCTTAGTTTTGATTGAGCCGTTCTGAAACACTCTTTCTGTAGAAAATGCAAGTGGAGATTCGGAGCGCTAAGAGGGTAATAGTGGAAAAAGGAATGTCTACAAATATAAACTACACAGAAACATTCGGTGAAACTTCTTTCTGATCTGTGCATTCAGCTAACAGAGTTAAACCATACTTTTGATTGAGGAGATCTGAACTCTCTTTCTGTAGAAAATGCAACTGGACATTTGGAGCGCTAAGAGAGTAGTAGTGGAAAAAGGAATATATTCAAATATAAACTACACAGAAGCATTCTGTGAAACTTCTTTCTGATCTGAGCATTCAGCTAACAGAGTTTAAGCATACTTTTGATTGAGCAGTTTTGAAACACTCTGTCTGTAGAAAATGCAACTGGACATTCGTAGCGCTAAGTGGGTAATAGTGGAAAAAAGAATATGTTCAAATATAAACTACACAGAAGCATTGTATGAAACTTCTTTCTGTTCTGTGCATTCAACTAACAGAGTTGAACCTTACTTTTGATTGAGCCTTTCTGAAACACTCTTTCTGTTGAAACTGCAATTGGACATTCTGAGCGCTAAGAGGCCTATATTGGGAAAAATAATATCTTCAAATAAAAACTACACAGAAGCATTGTGTGAAACTTATTTCTGATATGTTCATTAAGCTAACAGGGTTAAACCATACTTTTGATTGCGCAGTTCTGAACACTCTTTCTGTAGAAAATGCAAGTGGACATTCGGAGCGCTAAGAGGGTAATAGTGGAAAAAGGAATATATTCAAATATAAAATACACAGTAGCATTCTGTGAAAATTCTTTCTGTTCTGTGCATTCAACTAACAGAGTTGAACCTTACTTTTGATTGAGCCGTTCTGAAACACTCTTTCTGTAGAAACTGCAATTGGACATGCTAAGCGCTAAGAGGCCTACATTTTGAAAAAGAATATCTTCAAATAAAAACTACACAGATGCATTCTGTGAAACTTATTTCTGATCTGTAAATTCAGTTAACAGAGATAAAACATATTTTTGATTGAGCAGTTATGAAACACTCTTTTTGTAGAAAATGCAAGTGGAGATTCGGAGCGCTAAGAGGGTAATAGTGGAAAAAGGAATGTCTTCAAATATAAACTATACAGAATCATTCGGTGAAACTTCTTTCTGATCTGTGCATTCAGCTAACAGAGTTAAACCATACTTTTGATTGAGCAGATCTGAACACTCTTTATGTAGAAAATGCAACTGGACATTTGGAGCGCTAACAGCGTAGTAGTGGAAAAAGGAATATATTCAAATATAAACTACACAGAAGCATTCTGTGAAACTTCTTTCTGATCAGAGCTTTCAGCTAACAGAGTTAAACCATACTTTTGATTGAGCAGTTTTGAAACACTCTGTCTGTAGAAAATGCAACCGGACATTCGTAGCGCTAAGTGGGTAATAGTGGAAAAAAGAATATGTTCAAATATAAACTACACAGAAGCATTGTATGAAACTTCTTTCTGTTCTGTGCATTCAACTAACAGAGTTGAACCTTACTTTTGATTGAGCCGTTCTGAAACACTCTTTCTGTAGAAACTGCAATTGGACATTCTGAGCGCTAAGAGGCCTATATTGGGAAAATGAATGTCTACAAATAAAAACTACACAGAAGAATTGTGTGAAACTTCTTTCTGTTCTGTTTGTTCAACTAAAAGAGTTGAACCTTAGTTTTGATCGAGCCGTTCTGAAACACTCTTTCTGTAGAAAATGCAAGTGGAGATTCGGAGCGCTAAGAGGGTAATAGTGGAAAAAGGAATGTCTCCAAATATAAACTACACAGAATCATTCGGTGAAACTTCTTTCTGATCTGTGCATTCAGCTAACAGAGTTAAACCATACTTTTGATTGAGCAGATCTGAACTCTCTTTCTGTAGAAAATGCAACTGGACATTTGGAGCGCTAAGAGAGTAGTAGTGGAAAAAGGAATATATTCAAATATAAACTACACAGAAGCATTCTGTGAAACTTCTTTCTGATCTGAGCATTCAGCTAACAGAGTTAAACCATAGTTTTGATTGAGCAGTGTTGAAACACTCTGTCTGTAGAAATTGCAACTGGACATTCATAGCGCTAAGTGGGTAATAGTGGAAAAAAGAGTATGTTCAAATATAAACTACACAGAAGCATTGTATGAAACTTCTTTCTGTTCTGTGCATTCAACTAACAGAGTTGAACCTTACTTTTGATTGAGCCTTTCTGAAACACTCTTTCTGTAGAAACTGCAATTGGACATTCTGAGCGCTAAGAGGCCTATATTGGGAAAAATAATATCTTCAAATAAAAACTACACAGAAGCATTGTGTGAAACTTATTTCTGATATGTTCATTAAGCTAACAGAGTTAAACCATACTTTTGATTGCGCAGTTCTGAACACTCTTTCTGTAGAAAATGCAAGTGGACATTCGGAGCGCTAAGAGGGTAATAGTGGAAAAAGGAATATATTCAAATATAAACTACACAGTAGCATTCTGTGAAAATTCTTTCTGTTCTGTGCATTCAACTAACAGAGTTGAACCTTACTTTTGATTGAGCCGTTCTGAAACACTCTTTCTGTAGAAACTGCAATTGGACATGCTAAGCGCTAAGAGGCCTACATTGGGAAAAAGAATATCTTCAAATAAAAACTACACAGATGCATTCTGTGAAACTTATTTCTGATCTGTAAATTCAGTTAACAGAGATAAAACATATTTTTGATTGAGCAGTTATGAAACACTCTTTTTGTAGAAAATGCAAATGGAGATTCGGAGCGCTAAGAGGGTAATAGTGGAAAAAGGAATGTCTTCAAATATAAACTACACAGAATCATTCGGTGAAACTTCTTTCTGATCTGTGCATTCAGCTAACAGAGTTAAACCATACTTTTGATTGAGCAGATCTGAACACTCTTTCTGTAGAAAATGCAACTGGACATTTGGAGCGCTAAGAGCGTCGTAGTGGAAAAAGGAATATATTCAAATATAAACTATACAGAAGCATTCTGTGAAACTTCTTTCTGATCTGAGCATTCAGCTAACAGAGTTAAACCATACTTTTGATTGAGCAGTTTTGAAACACTCTGTCTGTAGAAAATGCAACTGGACATTCGTAGCGCTAAGTGGGTAATAGTGGAAAAAAAATATGTTCAAATATAAACTACACAGAAGCATTGTATGAAACTTCTTTCTGTTCTGTGCATTCAACTAACAGAGTTGAACCTTACTTTTGATTGAGCCGTTCTGAAACACTCTTTCTGTAGAAACTGCAATTGGACATTCTGAGCGCTAAGAGGCCTATATTGGGAAAAAAATGTCTACAAATAAAAACTACACAGAAGAATTGTGTGAAACTTCTTTCTGTTCTGTTTGTTCAACTAAAAGATTTGAACCTTAGTTTTGATTGAGCCGTTCTGAAACACTCTTTCTGTAGAAAATGCAAGTGGAGATTCGGAGCGCTAAGAGGGTAATAGTGGAAAAAGGAATGTCTCCAAATATAAACTACACAGAATCATTCGGTGAAACTTCTTTCTGATCTGTGCATTCAGCTAACAGAGTTAAACCATACTTTTGATTGAGCAGATCTGAACTCTCTTTCTGTAGAAAATGCAACTGGACATTTGGAGCGCTAAGAGAGTAGTAGTGGAAAAAGGAATATATTCAAATATAAACTACACAGAAGCATTCTGTGAAACTTCTTTCTGATCTGAGCATTCAGCTAACAGAGTTAAACCATACTTTTGATTGAGCAGTTTTGAAACACTCTGTCTGTAGAAAATGCAACTGGACATTCGTAGCGCTAAGTGGCTAATAGTGGAAAAAAGAATATGTTCAAATATAAACTACACAGAAGCATTGTATGAAACTTCTTTCTGTTCTGTGCATTCAACTAACAGAGTTGAACCTTACTTTTGATTGAGCCTTTCTGAAACACTCTTTCTGTTGAAACTGCAATTGGACATTCTGAGCGCTAAGAGGCCTATATTGGGAAAAATAATATCTTCAAATAAAAACTACACAGAAGCATTGTGTGAAACTTATTTCTGATATGTTCATTAAGCTAACAGAGTTAAACCATACTTTTGATTGCGCAGTTCTGAACACTCTTTCTGTAGAAAATGCAAGTGGATATTCGGAGCGCTAAGAGGGTAATAGTGGAAAAAGGAATATATTCAAATATAAACTACACAGTAGCATTCTGTGAAAATTCTTTCTGTTCTGTGCATTCAACTAACAGAGTTGAACCTTACTTTTGATTGAGCCGTTCTGAAACACTCTTTCTGTAGAAACTGCAATTGGACATGCTAAGCGCTAAGAGGCCTACATTTTGAAAAAGAATATCTTCAAATAAAAACTACACAGATGCATTCTGTGAAACTTATTTCTGATCTGTAAATTCAGTTAACAGAGATAAAACATATTTTTGATTGAGCAGTTATGAAACACTCTTTTTGTAGAAAATGCAAGTGGAGATTTGGTGCGCTAAGAGGGTAATAGTGGAAAAAGGAATGTCTTCAAATATAAACTACAGAGAATCATTCGGTGAAACTTCTTTCTGATCTGTGCATTCAGCTAACAGAGTTAAACCATACTTTTGATTGAGCAGATCTGAACACTCTTTCTGTAGAAAATGCAACTGGACATTTCGAGCGCTAAGAGCGTAGTAGTGGAAAAAGGAATATATTCAAATATAAACTACACAGAAGCATTCTGTGAAACTTCTTTCTGATCTGAGCATTCAGCTAACAGAGTTAAACCATACGTTTGATTGAGCAGTTTTGAAACACTCTGTCTGTAGAAAATGCAACTGGACATTCGTAGCGCTAAGTGGGTAATAGTGGAAAAAAGAATATGTTCAAATATAAACTACACAGAAGCATTGTATGAAACTTCTTTCTGTTCTGTGCATTCAACTAACAGAGTTGAACCTTACTTTTGATTGAGCCGTTCTGAAACACTCTTTCTGTAGAAACTGCAATTGGACATTCTGAGCGCGAAGAGGCCTATATTGGGAAAAAGAATGTCTACAAATAAAAACTACACAGAAGAATTGTGTGAAACTTCTTTCTGTTCTGTTTGTTCAACTAAAAGAGTTGAACCTTAGTTTTGATTGAGCCGTTCTGAAACACTCTTTCTGTAGAAAATGCAAGTGGAGATTCGGAGCGCTAAGAGGGTAATAGTGGAAAAAGGAATGTCTCCAAATATAAACTACACAGAAACATTCGGTGAAACTTCTTTCTGATCTGTGCATTCAGCTAACAGAGTTAAACCATACTTTTGATTGAGGAGATCTGAACTCTCTTTCTGTAGAAAATGCAACTGGACATTTGGAGCGCTAAGAGAGTAGTAGTGGAAAAAGGAATATATTCAAATATAAACTACACAGAAGCATTCTGTGAAACTTCTTTCTGATCTGAGCATTCAGCTAACAGAGTTTAAGCATACTTTTGATTGAGCAGTTTTGAAACACTCTGTCTGTAGAAAATGCAACTGGACATTCGTAGCGCTAAGTGGGTAATAGTGGAAAAAAGAATATGTTCAAATATAAACTACACAGAAGCATTGTATGAAACTTCTTTCTGTTCTGTGCATTCAACTAACAGAGTTGAACCTTACTTTTGATTGAGCCTTTCTGAAACACTCTTTCTGTTGAAACTGCAATTGGACATTCTGAGCGCTAAGAGGCCTATATTGGGAAAAATAATATCTTCAAATAAAAACTACACAGAAGCATTGTGTGAAACTTATTTCTGATATGTTCATTAAGCTAACAGAGTTAAACCATACTTTTGATTGCGCAGTTCTGAACACTCTTTCTGTAGAAAATGCAAGTGGACATTCGGAGCGCTAAGAGGGTAATAGTGGAAAAAGGAATATATTCAAATATAAACTACACAGTAGCATTCTGTGAAAATTCTTTCTGTTCTGTGCATTCAACTAACAGAGTTGAACCTTACTTTTGATTGAGCCGTTCTGAAACACTCTTTCTGTAGAAACTGCAATTGGACATGCTAAGCGCTAAGAGGCCTACATTTTGAAAAAGAATATCTTCAAATAAAAACTACACAGATGCATTCTGTGAAACTTATTTCTGATCTGTAAATTCAGTTAACAGAGATAAAACATATTTTTGATTGAGCAGTTATGAAACACTCTTTTTGTAGAAAATGCAAGTGGAGATTCGAAGCGCTAAGAGGGTAATAGTGGAAAAAGGAATGTCTTCATATATAAACTACACAGAATCATTCGGTGAAACTTCTTTCTGATCTGTGCATTCAGCTAACAGAGTTAAACCATACTTTTGATTGAGCAGATCTGAACACTCTTTATGTAGAAAATGCAACTGGACATTTGGAGCGCTAACAGCGTATTAGTGGAAAAAGGAATATATTCAAATATAAACTACACAGAAGCATTCTGTGAAACTTCTTTCTGATCAGAGCTTTCAGCTAACAGAGTTAAACCATACTTTTGATTGAGCAGTTTTGAAACACTCTGTCTGTAGAAAATGCAACCGGACATTCGTAGCGCTAAGTGGGTAATAGTGGAAAAAAGAATATGTTCAAATATAAACTACACAGAAGCATTGTATGAAACTTCTTTCTGTTCTGTGCATTCAACTAACAGAGTTGAACCTTACTTTTGATTGAGCCGTTCTGAAACACTCTTTCTGTAGAAACTGCAATTGGACATTCTGAGCGCTAAGAGGCCTATATTGGGAAAATGAATGTCTACAAATAAAAACTACACAGAAGAATTGTGTGAAACTTCTTTCTGTTCTGTTTGTTCAACTAAAAGAGTTGAACCTTAGTTTTGATCGAGCCGTTCTGAATCACTCTTTCTGTAGAAAATGCAAGTGGAGATTCGGAGCGCTAAGAGGGTAATAGTGGAAAAAGGAATGTCTCCAAATATAAACTACACAGAATCATTCGGTGAAACTTCTTTCTGATCTGTGCATTCAGCTAACAGAGTTAAACCATACTTTTGATTGAGCAGATCTGAACTCTCTTTCTGTAGAAAATGCAACTGGACATTTGGAGCGCTAAGAGAGTAGTAGTGGAAAAAGGAATATATTCAAATATAAACTACACAGAAGCATTCTGTGAAACTTCTTTCTGATCTGAGCATTCAGCTAACAGAGTTAAACCATACTTTTGATTGAGCAGTGTTGAAACACTCTGTCTGTAGAAAATGCAACTGGACATTCATAGCGCTAAGTGGGTAATAGTGGAAAAAAGAATATGTTCAAATATAAACTACACAGAAGCATTGTATGAAACTTCTTTCTGTTCTGTGCATTCAACTAACAGAGTTGAACCTTACTTTTGATTGAGCCTTTCTGAAACACTCTTTCTGTAGAAACTGCAATTGGACATTCTGAGCGCTAAGAGGCCTATATTGGGAAAAATAATATCTTCAAATAAAAACTACACAGAAGCATTGTGTGAAACATATTTCTGATATGTTCATTAAGCTAACAGAGTTAAACCATACTTTTGATTGCGCAGTTCTGAACACTCTTTCTGTAGAAAATGCAAGTGGACATTCGGAGCGCTAAGAGGGTAATAGTGGAAAAAGGAATATATTCAAATATAAACTACACAGTAGCATTCTGTGAAAATTCTTTCTGTTCTGTGCATTCAACTAACAGAGTTGAACCTTACTTTTGATTGAGCCGTTCTGAAACACTCTTTCTGTAGAAACTGCAATTGGACATGCTAAGCGCTAAGAGGCCTACATTTTGAAAAAGAATATCTTCAAATAAAAACTACACAGATGCATTCTGTGAAACTTATTTCTGATCTGTAAATTCAGTTAACAGAGATAAAACATATTTTTGATTGAGCAGTTATGAAACACTCTTTTTGTAGAAAATGCAAGTGGAGATTCGGAGCGCTAAGAGGGTAATAGTGGAAAAAGGAATGTCTTCAAATATAAACTACACAGAATCATTCGGTGAAACTTCTTTCTGATCTGTGCATTCAGCTAACAGAGTTAAAGCATACTTTTGATTGAGCAGATCTGAACACTCTTTCTGTAGAAAATGCAACTGGACATTTGGAGCGCTAAGAGCGTATTAGTGGAAAAAGGAATATATTCAAATATAAACTACACAGAAGCATTCTGTGAAACTTCTTTCTGATCTGAGCATTCAGCTAACAGAGTTAAACCATACTTTTGATTGAGCAGTTTTGAAACACTCTGTCTGTAGAAAATGCAACTGGACATTCGTAGCGCTAAGTGGGTAATAGTGGAAAAAAGAATATGTTCAAATATAAACTACACAGAAGCATTGTATGAAACTTCTTTCTGTTCTGTGCATTCAACTAACAGAGTTGAAACTTACTTTTGATTGAGCCGTTCTGAAACACTCTTTCTGTAGAAACTGCAATTGGACATTCTGAGCGCTAAGAGGCCTATATTGGGAAAAAGAATGTCTACAAATAAAACCTACACAGAAGAATTGTGTGAAACTTCTTTCTGTTCTGTTTGTTCAACTAAAAGAGTTGAACCTTAGTTTTGATTGAGCCGTTCTGAAACACTCTTTCTGTAGAAAATGCAAGTGGAGATTCGGAGCGCTAAGAGGGTAATAGTGGAAAAAGGAATGTCTCCAAATATAAACTACACAGAATCATTCGGTGAAACTTCTTTCTGATCTGTGCATTCAGCTAACAGAGTTAAACCATACTTTTGATTGAGCAGATCTGAACTCTCTTTCTGTAGAAAATGCAACTGGACATTTGGAGCGCTAAGAGAGTAGTAGTGGAAAAATTAATATATTCAAATATAAACTACACAGAAGCATTCTGTGAAACTTCTTTCTGATCTGAGCATTCAGCTAACAGAGTTAAACCATACTTTTGATTGAGCAGTGTTGAAACACTCTGTCTGTAGAAAATGCAACTGGACATTCATAGCGCTAAGTGGGTAATAGTGGAAAAAAGAATATGTTCAAATATAAACTACACAGAAGCATTGTATGAAACTTCTATCTGTTCTGTGCATTCAACTAACAGAGTTGAACCTTACTTTTGATTGAGCCATTCTGAAACACTCTTTCTGTAGAAACTGCAATTGGACATTCTGAGCGCTAAGAGGCCTATATTGGGAAAAATAATATCTTCAAATAAAAACTACACAGAAGCATTGTGTGAAACTTATTTCTGATATGTTCATTAAGCTAACAGAGTTAAACCATACTTTTGATTGCGCAGTTCTGAACACTCTTTCTGTAGAAAATGCAAGTGGACATTCGGAGCGCTAAGAGGGTAATAGTGGAAAAAGGAATATATTCAAATATAAACTACACAGTAGCATTCTGTGAAAATTCTTTCTGTTCTGTGCATTCAACTAACAGAGTTGAACCTTACTTTTGATTGAGCCGTTCTGAAACACTCTTTCTGTAGAAACTGCAATTGGACATGCTAAGCGCTAAGAGGCCTACATTGGGAAAAAGAATATCTTCAAATAAAAACTACACAGATGCATTCTGTGAAACTTATTTCTGATCTGTAAATTCAGTTAACAGAGATAAAACATATTTTTGATTGAGCAGTTATGAAACACTCCTTTGTAAAAAATGCAAGTGGAGATTCGGAGCGCTAAGAGGGTAATAGTGGAAAAAGGAATGTCTTCAAATATAAACTACACAGAATCATTCGGTGAAACTTCTTTCTGATCTGTGCATTCAGCTAACAGAGTTAAACCATACTTTTGATTGAGCAGATCTGAACACTATTTCTGTTGAAAATGCAACTGGACATTTGGAGCGCTAAGAGCGTAGTAGTGGAAAAAGGAATATATTTAAATATAAACTACACAGAAGCATTCTGTGAAACTTCTTTCTGATCTGAGCATTCAGCTAACAGAGTTAAACCATACTTTTGATTGAGCAGTTTTGAAACACTCTGTCTGTAGAAAATGCAACTGGACATTCGTAGCGCTAAGTGGGTAATAGTGGAAAAAAGAATATGTTCAAATATAAACTACACAGAAGCATTGTATGAAACTTCTTTCTGTTCTGTGCATTCAACTAACAGAGTTGAACCTTACTTTTGATTGAGCCGTTCTGAAACACTCTTTCTGTAGAAACTGCAATTGGACATTCTGAGCGCTAAGAGGCCTATATTGGGAAAAAGAATGTCTACAAATAAAAACTACACAGAAGAATTGTGTGAAACTTCTTTCTGTTCTGTTTGTTCAACTAAAAGAGTTGAACCTTAGTTTTGATTGAGCCGTTCTGAAACACTCTTTCTGTAGAAAATGCAAGTGGAGATTCGGAGCGCTAAGAGGGTAATAGTGGAAAAAGGAATGTCTCCAAATATAAACTACACAGAATCATTCGGTGAAACTTCTTTCTGATCTGTGCATTCAGCTAACAGAGTTAAACCATACTTTTGATTGAGCAGATCTGAACTCTCTTTCTGTAGAAAATGCAACTGGACATTTGGAGCGCTAAGAGAGTAGTAGTGGAAAAAGGAATATATTCAAATATAAACTACACAGAAGCATTCTGTGAAACTTCTTTCTGATCTGAGCATTCAGCTAACAGAGTTAAACCATACTTTTGATTGAGCAGTTTTGAAACACTCTGTCTGTAGAAAATGCAACTGGACATTCGTAGCGCTAAGTGGCTAATAGTGGAAAAAAGAATATGTTCAAATATACACTACACAGAAGCATTGTATGAAAGTTCTTTCTGTTCTGTGCATTCAACTAACAGAGTTGAACCTTACTTTTGATTGAGCCTTTCTGAAACACTCTTTCTGTAGAAACTGCAATTGGACATTCTGAGCGCTAAGAGGCCTATATTGGGAAAAATAATATCTACAAATAAAAACTACACAGAAGCATTGTGTGAAACTTATTTCTGATATGTTCATTAAGCTAACAGAGTTAAACCATACTTTTGATTGCGCAGTTCTGAACACTCTTTCTGTAGAAAATGCAAGTGGACATTCGGAGCGCTAAGAGGGTAATAGTGGAAAAAGGAATATATTCAAATATGAACTACACAGTAGCATTCTGTGAAAATACATTCTGTTCTGTGCATTCAACTAACAGAGTTGAACCTTACTTTTGATTGAGCCGTTCTGAAACACTCTTTCTGTAGAAACTGCAATTGGACATGCTAAGCGCTAAGAGGCCTACATTTTGAAAAAGAATATATTCAAATAAAAACTACACAGATGCATTCTGTGAAACTTATTTCTGATCTGTAAATTCAGTTAACAGAGATAAAACATATTTTTGATTGAGCAGTTATGAAACACTCTTCTTGTAGAAAATGCAAGTGGAGATTCGGAGCGCTAAGAGGGTAATAGTGGAAAAAGGAATGTCTTCAAATATAAACTACACAGAATCATTCTGTGAAACTTCTTTCTGATCTGTGCATTCAGCTAACAGAGTTAAACCATACTTTTGATTGAGCAGATCTGAACACTCTTTCTGTAGAAAATGCAACTGGACATTTGGAGCGCTAAGAGCGTAGTAGTGGAAAAAGGAATATATTCAAATATAAACTACACAGAAGCATTCTGTGAAACTTCTTTCTGATCTGAGCATTCAGCTAACAGAGTTAAACCATACTTTTGATTGAGCAGTTTTGAAACACTCTGTCTGTAGAAAATGCAACTGGACATTCGTAGCGCTAAGTGGGTAATAGTGGAAAAAAGAATATGTTCAAATATAAACTACACAGAAGCATTGTATGAAACTTCTTTCTGTTCTGTGCATTCAACTAACAGAGTTGAACCTTACTTTTGATTGAGCCGTTCTGAAACACTCTTTCTGTAGAAACTGCAATTGGACATTCTGAGCGCTAAGAGGCCTATATTGGGAAAAAGAATGTCTACAAATAAAAACTACACAGAAGAATTGTGTGAAACTTCTTTCTGTTCTGTTTGTTCAACTAAAAGAGTTGAACCTTAGTTTTGATTGAGCCGTTCTGAAACAGTCTTTCTGTAGAAAATGCAAGTGGAGATTCGGAGCGCTAAGAGGGTAATAGTGGAAAAAGGAATGTCTCCAAATATAAACTACACAGAATCATTCGGTGAAACTTCTTTCTGATCTGTGCATTCAGCTAACAGAGTTAAACCATACTTTTGATTGAGCAGATCTGAACTCTCTTTCTGTAGAAAATGCAACTGGACATTTGGAGCGCTAAGAGAGTAGTAGTGGAAAAAGGAATATATTCAAATATAAACTACACAGAAGCATTCTGTGAAACTTCTTTCTGATCTGAGCATTCAGCTAACAGAGTTAAACCATACTTTTGATTGAGCAGTTTTGAAACACTCTGTCTGTAGAAAATGCAACTGGACATTCGTAGCGCTAAGTGGCTAATAGTGGAAAAAAGAATATGTTCAAATATAAACTACACAGAAGCATTGTATGAAAGTTCTTTCTGTTCTGTGCATTCAACTAACAGAGTTGAACCTTACTTTTGATTGAGCCTTTCTGAAACACTCTTTCTGTAGAAACTGCAATTGGACATTCTGAGCGCTAAGAGGCCTATATTGGGAAAAATAATATCTTCAAATAAAAACTACACAGAAGCATTGTGTGAAACTTATTTCTGATATGTTCATTAAGCTAACAGAGTTAAACCATACTTTTGATTGCGCAGTTCTGAACACTCTTTCTGTAGAAAATGCAAGTGGACATTCGGAGCGCTAAGAGGGTAATAGTGGAAAAAGGAATATATTCAAATATGAACTACACAGTAGCATTCTGTGAAAATAGTTTCTGTTCTGTGCATTCAACTAACAGAGTTGAACCTTACTTTTGATTGAGCCGTTCTGAAACACTCTTTCTGTAGAAACTGCAATTGGACATGCTAAGCGCTAAGAGGCCTACATTTTGAAAAAGAATATATTCAAATAAAAACTACACAGATGCATTCTGTGAAACTTATTTCTGATCTGTAAATTCAGTTAACAGAGATAAAACATATTTTTGATTGAGCAGTTATGAAACACTCTTATTGTAGAAAATGCAAGTGGAGATTCGGAGCGCTAAGAGGGTAATAGTGGAAAAAGGAATGTCTTCAAATATAAACTACACAGTATCATTCGGTGAAACTTCTTTCTGATCTGTGCATTCAGCTAACAGAGTTAAACCATACTTTTGATTGAGCAGATCTGAACACTCTTTCTGTAGAAAATGCAACTGGACATTTGGAGCGCTAAGAGCGTAGTAGTGGAAAAGGAATATATTCAAATATAAACTACACAGAAGCATTCTGTGAAACTTCTTTCTGATCTGAGCATTCAGCTAACAGAGTTAAACCATACTTTTGATTGAGCAGTTTTGAAACACTCTGTCTGTAGGAAATGCAACTGGACATTCGTAGCGCTAAGTGGGTAATAGTGGAAAAAAGAATATGTTCAAATATAAACTACACAGAAGCATTGTATGAAACTTCTTTCTGTTCTGTGCATTCAACTAACAGAGTTGAACCTTACTTTTGATTGAGCCTTTCTGAAACACTCTTTCTGTTGAAACTGCAATTGGACATTCTGAGCGCTAAGAGGCCTATATTGGGAAAAATAATATCTTCAAATAAAAACTACACAGAAGCATTGTGTGAAACTTATTTCTGATATGTTCATTAAGCTAACAGAGTTAAACCATACTTTTGATTGCGCAGTTCTGAACACTCTTTCTGTAGAAAATGCAAGTGGACATTCGGAGCGCTAAGAGGGTAATAGTGGAAAAAGGAATATATTCAAATATAAACTACACAGTAGCATTCTGTGAAAATTCTTTCTGTTCTGTGCATTCAACTAACAGAGTTGAACCTTACTTTTGATTGAGCCGTTCTGAAACACTCTTTCTGTAGAAACTGCAATTGGACATTCTAAGCGCTAAGAGGCCTACATTATGAAAAAGAATATCTTCAAATAAAAACTACACAGATGCATTCTGTGAAACTTATTTCTGATCTGTAAATTCAGTTAACAGAGATAAAACATATTTTTGATTGAGCAGTTATGAAACACTCTTTTTGTAGAAAATGCAAGTGGAGATTCGGAGCGCTAAGAGGTTAATAGTGGAAAAAGTAATGTCTTCAAATATAAACTACACAGAATCATTCGGTGAAACTTCTTTCTGATCTGTGCATTCAGCTAACAGAGTTAAACCATACTTTTGATTGAGCAGATCTGAACACTCTTTCTGTAGAAAATGCAACTGGACATTTGGAGCGCTAAGAGCGTAGTAGTGGAAAAAGGAATATATTCAAATATAAACTACACAGAAGCATTCTGTGAAACTTCTTTCTGATCTGAGCATTCAGCTAACAGAGTTAAACCATACTTTTGATTGAGCAGTTTTGAAACACTCTGTCTGTAGAAAATGCAACTGGACATTCGTAGCGCTAAGTGGGTAATAGTGGAAAAAAGAATATGTTCAAATATAAACTACACAGAAGCATTGTATGAAACTTCTTTCTGTTCTGTGCATTCAACTAACAGAGTTGAACCTTACTTTTGATTGAGCCTTTCTGAAACACTCTTTCTGTAGAAACTGCAATTGGACATTCTGAGCGCTAAGAGGCCTATATTGGGAAAAATAATATCTTCAAATAAAAACTACACAGAAGCATTGTGTGAAACTTATTTCTGATATGTTCATTAAGCTAACAGAGTTAGACCATAATTTTGATTGCGCAGTTCTGAACACTCTTTCTGTAGAAAATGCAAGTGGACATTCGGAGCGCTAAGAGGGTAATAGTGGAAAAAGGAATATATTCAAATATAAACTACACAGTAGCATTCTGTGAAAATTCTTTCTGTTCTGTGCATTCAACTAACAGAGTTGAACCTTACTTTTGATTGAGCCGTTCTGAAACACTCTTTCTGTAGAAACTGCAACTGGACATGCTAAGCGCTAAGAGGCCTACATTGGGAAAATGAATATCTTCAAATAAAAACTACACAGATGCATTCTGTGAAACTTATTTCTGATCTGTAAATTCAGTTAACAGAGATAAAACATATTTTTGATTGAGCAGTTATGAAACACTTTTTGTAGAAATTCAAGTGGAGATTCGGAGCGCTAAGAGGGTAATAGTGGAAAAAGGAATGTCTTCAAATATAAACTACACAGAATCATTCGGTGAAACTTCTTTCTGATCTGTGCATTCAGCTAACAGAGTTAAACCATACTTTTGATTGAGCAGATCTGAACACTATTTCTGTAGAAAATGCAACTGGACATTTGGAGCGCTAAGAGCGTAGTAGTGGAAAAAGGAATATATTCAAATATAAACTACACAGAAGCATTCTGTGAAACTTCTTTCTGATCTGAGCATTCAGCTAACAGAGTTAAACCATACTTTTGATTGAGCAGTTTTGAAACACTCTGTCTGTAGAAAATGCAACTGGACATTCTTAGCGCTAAGTGGGTAATAGTGGAAAAAAGAATATGTTCAAATATAAACTACACAGAAGCATTGTATGAAACTTCTTTCTGTTCTGTGCATTCAACTAACAGAGTTGAACCTTACTTTTGATTGAGCCGTTCTGAAACACTCTTTCTGTAGAAACTGCAATTGGACATTCTGAGCGCTAAGAGGCCTATATTGGGAAAAAGAATGTCTACAAATAAAAACTACACAGAAGAATTGTGTGAAACTTCTTTCTGTTCTGTTTGTTCAACTAAAAGAGTTGAACCTTAGTTTTGATTGAGCCGTTCTGAAACACTCTTTCTGTAGAAAATGCAAGTGGAGATTCGGAGCGCTAAGAGGGTAATAGTGGAAAAAGGAATGTCTCCAAATATAAACTACACAGAATCATTCGGTGAAACTTCTTTCTGATCTGTGCATTCAGCTAACAGAGTTAAACCATACTTTTGATTGAGCAGATCTGAACTCTCTTTCTGTAGAAAATGCAACTGGACATTTGGAGCGCTAAGAGAGTAGTAGTGGAAAAAGGAATATATTCAAATATAAACTACACAGAAGCATTCTGTGAAACTTCTTTCTGATCTGAGCATTCAGCTAACAGAGTTAAACCATACTTTTGATTGAGCAGTTTTGAAACACTCTGTCTGTAGAAAATGCAACTGGACATTCGTAGCGCTAAGTGGGTAATAGTGGAAAAAAGAATATGTTCAAATATAAACTACACGGAAGCATTGTATGAAACTTCTTTCTGTTCTGTGCATTCAACTAACAGAGTTGAACCTTACTTTTGATTGAGCCTTTCTGAAACACTCTTTCTGTAGAAACTGCAATTGGACATTCTGAGCGCTAAGAGGCCTATATTGGGAAAAATAATATCTTCAAATAAAAACTACACAGAAGCATTGTGTGAAACTTATTTCTGATATGTTCATTAAGCTAACAGAGTTAAACCATAATTTTGATTGCGCAGTTCTGAACACTCTTTCTGTAGAAAATGCAAGTGGACATTCGGAGCGCTAAGAGGGTAATAGTGGAAAAAGGAATATATTCAAATATAAACTACACAGTAGCATTCTGTGAAAATTCTTTCTGTTCTGTGCATTCAACTAACAGAGTTGAACCTTACTTTTGATTGAGCCGTTCTGAAACACTCTTTCTGTAGAAACTGCAACTGGACATGCTAAGCGCTAAGAGGCCTACATTGGGAAAAAGAATATCTTCAAATAAAAACTACACAGATGCATTCTGTGAAACTTATTTCTGATCTGTAAATTCAGTTAACAGAGATAAAACATATTTTTGATTGAGCAGTTATGAAACACTCTTTTTGTAGAAAATGCAAGTGGAGATTCGGAGCGCTAAGAAGGTAATAGTGGAAAAAGGAATGTCTTCAAATATAAACTACACAGAACCATTCGGTGAAACTTCTTTCTGATCTGTGCATTCAGCTAACAGAGTTAAACCATACTTTTGATTGAGCAGATCTGAACACTATTTCTGTAGAAAATGCAACTGGACATTTGGAGCGCTAAGAGCGTAGTAGTGGAAAAAGGAATATATTCAAATATAAACTGCACAGAAGCATTCTGTGAAACTTCTTTCTGATCTGAGCATTCAGCTAACAGAGTTAAACCATACTTTTGATTGAGCAGTTTTGAAACACTCTGTCTGTAGGAAATGCAACTGGACATTCGTAGCGCTAAGTGGGTAATAGTGGAAAAAAGAATATGTTCAAATATAAACTACACAGAAGCATTGTATGAAACTTCTTTCTGTTCTGTGCATTCAACTAACAGAATTGAACCTTACTTTTGATTGAGCCGTTCTGAAACACTCTTTCTGTAGAAACTGCAATTGGACATTCTGAGCGCTAAGAGGCCTATATTGGGAAAAAGAATGTCTACAAATAAAAACTACACAGAAGAATTGTGTGAAACTTCTTTCTGTTCTGTTTGTTCAACTAAAAGAGTTGAATCTTAGTTTTGATTGAGCCGTTCTGAAACACTCTTTCTGTAGAAAATGCAAGTGGAGATTCGGAGCGCTAAGAGGGTAATAGTGGAAAAAGGAATGTCTCCAAATATAAACTACACAGAATCATTCGGTGAAACTTCTTTCTGATCTGTGCATTCAGCTAACAGAGTTAAATCATACTTTTGATTGAGCAGATCTGAACTCTCTTTCTGTAGAAAATGCAACTGGACATTTGGAGCGCTAAGAGAGTAGTAGTGGAAAAAGGAATATATTCAAATATAAACTACACAGAAGCATTCTGTGAAACTTCTTTCTGATCTGAGCATTCAGCTAACAGAGTTAAACCATACTTTTGATTGAGCAGTTTTGAAACACTCTGTCTGTAGAAAATGCAACTGGACATTCGTAGCGCTAAGTGGGTAATAGTGGAAAAAAGAATATGTTCAAATATAAACCACACAGCAGCATTGTATGAAACTTCTTTCTGTTCTGTGCATTCAACTAACAGAGTTGAACCTTACTTTTGATTGAGCCTTTCTGAAACACTCTTTCTGTAGAAACTGCAATTGGACATTCTGTGCGCTAAGAGGCCTATATTGGGAAAAAGAATGTCTACAAATAAAAACTACACAGAAGAATTGTGTGAAACTTCTTTCTGTTCTGTTTGTTCAACTAAAAGAGTTGAACCTTAGTTTTGATTGAGCTGTTCTGAAACACTCTTTCTGTAGAAAATGCAAGTGGAGATTCGGAGCGCTAAGAGGGTAATAGTGGAAAAAGGAATGTCTCCAAATATAAACTACACAGAATCATTCGGTGAAACTTCTTTCTGATCTGTGCATTCAGCTAACAGAGTTAAACCATACTTTTGATTGAGCAGATCTGAACTCTCTTTCTGTAGAAAATGCAACTGGACATTTGGAGCGCTAAGAGAGTAGTAGTGGAAAAAGGAATATATTCAAATATAAACTACACAGAAGCATTCTGTGAAACTTCTTTCTGATCTGAGCATTCAGCTAACAGAGTTAAACCATACTTTTGATTGAGCAGTTTTGAAACACTCTGTCTGTAGAAAATGCAACTGGACATTCGTAGCGCTAAGTGGGTAATAGTGGAAAAAAGAATATGTTCAAATATAAACTACACAGAAGCATTGTATGAAACTTCTTTCTGTTCTGTGCATTCAACTAACAGAGTTGAACCTTACTTTTGATTGAGCCTTTCTGAAACACTCTTTCTGTAGAAACTGCAATTGGACATTCTGAGCGCTAAGAGGCCTATATTGGGAAAAATAATATCTTCAAATAAAAACTACACAGAAGCATTGTGTGAAACTTATTTCTGATATGTTCATTAAGCTAACAGAGTTAAACCATAATTTTGATTGCGCAGTTCTGAACACTCTTTCTGTAGAAAATGCAAGTGGACATTCGGAGCGCTAAGAGGGTAATAGTGGAAAAAGGAATATATTCAAATATAAACTACACAGTAGCATTCTGTGAAAATTCTTTCTGTTCTGTGCATTCAACTAACAGAGTTGAACCTTACTTTTGATTGAGCCGTTCTGAAACACTCTTTCTGTAGAAACTGCAACTGGACATGCTAAGCGCTAAGAGGCCTACATTGGGAAAAAGAATATCTTCAAATAAAAACTACAGAGATGCATTCTGTGAAACTTATTTCTCATCTGTAAATTCAGTTAACAGAGATAAAACATATTTTTGATTGAGCAGTTATGAAACACTTTTTGTAGAAATTCAAGTGGAGATTCGGAGCGCTAAGAGGGTAATAGTGGAAAAAGGAATGTCTTCAAATATAAACTACACAGAATCATTCGGTGAAACTTCTTTCTGATCTGTGCATTCAGCTAACAGAGTTAAACCATACTTTTGATTGAGCAGATCTGAACACTATTTCTGTAGAAAATGCAACTGGACATTTGGAGCGCTAAGAGCGTAGTAGTGGAAAAAGGAATATATTCAAATATAAACTACACAGAAGCATTCTGTGAAACTTCTTTCTGATCTGAGCATTCAGCTAACAGAGTTAAACCATACTTTTGATTGAGCAGTTTTGAAACACTCTGTCTGTAGAAAATGCAACTGGACATTCTTAGCGCTAAGTGGGTAATAGTGGAAAAAAGAATATGTTCAAATATAAACTACACAGAAGCATTGTATGAAACTTCTTTCTGTTCTGTGCATTCAACTAACAGAGTTGAACCTTACTTTTGATTGAGCCGTTCTGAAACACTCTTTCTGTAGAAACTGCAATTGGACATTCTGAGCGCTAAGAGGCCTATATTGGGAAAAAGAATGTCTACAAATAAAAACTACACAGAAGAATTGTGTGAAACTTCTTTCTGTTCTGTTTGTTCAACTAAAAGAGTTGAACCTTAGTTTTGATTGAGCCGTTCTGAAACACTCTTTCTGTAGAAAATGCAAGTGGAGATTCGGAGCGCTAAGAGGGTAATAGTGGAAAAAGGAATGTCTCCAAATATAAACTACACAGAATCATTCGGTGAAACTTCTTTCTGATCTGTGCATTCAGCTAACAGAGTTAAACCATACTTTTGATTGAGCAGATCTGAACTCTCTTTCTGTAGAAAATGCAACTGGACATTTGGAGCGCTAAGAGAGTAGTAGTGGAAAAAGGAATATATTCAAATATAAACTACACAGAAGCATTCTGTGAAACTTCTTTCTGATCTGAGCATTCAGCTAACAGAGTTAAACCATACTTTTGATTGAGCAGTTTTGAAACACTCTGTCTGTAGAAAATGCAACTGGACATTCGTAGCGCTAAGTGGGTAATAGTGGAAAAAAGAATATGTTCAAATATAAACTACACAGAAGCATTGTATGAAACTTCTTTCTGTTCTGTGCATTCAACTAACAGAGTTGAACCTTACTTTTGATTGAGCCTTTCTGAAACACTCTTTCTGTAGAAACTGCAATTGGACATTCTGAGCGCTAAGAGGCCTATATTGGGAAAAATAATATCTTCAAATAAAAACTACACAGAAGCATTGTGTGAAACTTATTTCTGATATGTTCATTAAGCTAACAGAGTTAAACCATAATTTTGATTGCGCAGTTCTGAACACTCTTTCTGTAGAAAATGCAAGTGGACATTCGGAGCGCTAAGAGGGTAATAGTGGAAAAAGGAATATATTCAAATATAAACTACACAGTAGCATTCTGTGAAAATTCTTTCTGTTCTGTGCATTCAACTAACAGAGTTGAACCTTACTTTTGATTGAGCCGTTCTGAAACACTCTTTCTGTAGAAACTGCAACTGGACATGCTAAGCGCTAAGAGGCCTACATTGGGAAAAAGAATATCTTCAAATAAAAACTACACAGATGCATTCTGTGAAACTTATTTCTGATCTGTAAATTCAGTTAACAGAGATAAAACATATTTTTGATTGAGCAGTTATGAAACACTTTTTGTAGAAATTCAAGTGGAGATTCGGAGCGCTAAGAGGGTAATAGTGGAAAAAGGAATGTCTTCAAATATAAACTACACAGAATCATTCGGTGAAACTTCTTTCTGATCTGTGCATTCAGCTCACAGAGTTAAACCATACTTTTGATTGAGCAGATCTGAACACTCTTTCTGTAGAAAATGCAACTGGACATTTGGAGCGCTAAGAGCGTAGTAGTGGAAAAAGGAATATATTCAAATATAAACTATACAGAAGCATTCTGTGAAACTTCTTTCTGATCTGAGCATTCAGCTAACAGAGTTAAACCATACTTTTGATTGAGCAGTTTTGAAACACTCTGTCTGTAGAAAATGCAACTGGACATTCGTAGCGCTAAGTGGGTAATAGTGGAAAAAATAATATGTTCAAATATAAACTACACAGAAGCATTGTATGAAACTACTTTCTGTTCTGTGCATTCAACTAACAGAGTTGAACCTTACTTTTGATTGAGCCGTTCTGAAACACTCTTTCTGTAGAAACTGCAATTGCACATTCTGAGCGCTAAGAGGCCTATATTGGGAAAAAGAATGTCTACAAATAAAAACTACACAGAAGAATTGTGTGAAACTTCTTTCTGTTCTGTTTGTTCAACTAAAAGAGTTGAACCTTAGTTTTGATTGAGCCGTTCTGAAACACTCTTTCTGTAGAAAATGCAAGTGGAGATTCGGAGCGCTAAGAGGGTAATAGTGGAAAAAGGAATGTCTCCAAATATAAACTACACAGAATCATTCGGTGAAACTTCTTTCTGATCTGTGCATTCAGCTAACAGAGTTAAACCATACTTTTGATTGAGCAGATCTGAACTCTCTTTCTGTAGAAAATGCAACTGGACATTTGGAGCGCTAAGAGAGTAGTAGTGGAAAAAGGAATATATTCAAATATAAACTACACAGAAGCATTCTGTGAAACTTCTTTCTGATCTGAGCATTCAGCTAACAGAGTTAAACCATACTTTTGATTGAGCAGTTTTGAAACACTCTGTCTGTAGAAAATGCAACTGGACATTCGTAGCGCTAAGTGGGTAATAGTGGAAAAAAGAATATGTTCAAATATAAACTACACAGAAGCATTGTATGAAACTTCTTTCTGTTCTGTGCGTTCAACTAACAGAGTTGAACCTTACTTTTGATTGAGCCTTTCTGAAACACTCTTTCTGTAGAAACTGCAATTGGACATTCTGAGCGCTAAGAGGCCTATATTGGGAAAAATAATATCTTCATATAAAAACTACACAGAAGCATTGTGTGAAACTTATTTCTGATACGTTCATTAAGCTAACAGAGTTAAACCATACTTTTGATTGCGCAGTTCTGAACACTCTTTCTGTAGAAAATGCAAGTGGACATTCGGAGCGCTAAGAGGGTAATAGTGGAAAAAGGAATATATTCAAATATAAACTACACAGTAGCATTCTGTGAAAATTCTTTCTGTTCTGTGCATTCAACTAACAGAGTTGAACCTTACTTTTGATTGAGCCGTTCTGAAACACTCTTTCTGTAGAAACTGCAATTGGACATGCTAAGCGCTAAGAGGCCTACATTTTGAAAAAGAATATCTTCAAATAAAAACTACACAGATGCATTCTGTGAAACTTATTTCTGATCTGTAAATTCAGTTAACAGAGATAAAACATATTTTTGATTGAGCAGTTATGAAACACTCTTTTTGTAGAAAATGCAAGTGGAGATTCGGAGCGCTAAGAAGGTAATAGTGGAAAAAGGAATGTCTTCAAATATAAACTACACAGAATCATTCGGTGAAACTTCTTTCTGATCTGTGCATTCAGCTAACAGAGTTAAACCATACTTTTGATTGAGCAGATCTGAACACTATTTCTGTTGAAAATGCAACTGGACATTTGGAGCGCTAAGAGCGTAGTAGTGAAAAAAGGAATATATTCAAATATAAACTACACAGAAGCATTCTGTGAAACTTCTTTCTGATCTGAGCATTCAGCTAACAGAGTTAAACCATACTTTTGATTGAGCAGTTTTGAAACACTCTGTCTGTAGAAAATGCAACTGGACATTCGTAGCGCTAAGTGGGTAATAGTGGAAAAAAGAATATGTTCAAATATAAACTACACAGAAGCATTGTATGAAACTTCTTTCTGTTCTGTGCATTCAACTAACAGAGTTGAACCTTACTTTTGATTGAGCCGTTCTGAAACACTCTTTCTGTAGAAACTGCAATTGGACATTCTGAGCGCTAAGAGGCCTATATTGGGAAAAAGAATGTCTACAAATAAAAACTACACAGAAGAATTGTGTGAAACTTCTTTCTGTTCTGTTTGTTCAACTAAAAGAGTTGAACCTTAGTTTTGATTGAGCCGTTCTGAAACACTCTTTCTGTAGAAAATGCAAGTGGAGATTCGGAGCGCTAAGAGGGTAATAGTGGAAAAAGGAATGTCTCCAAATATAAACTACACAGAATCATTCGGTGAAACTTCTTTCTGATCTGTGCATTCAGCTAACAGAGTTAAACCATACTTTTGATTGAGCAGATCTGAACTCTCTTTCTGTAGAAAATGCAACTGGACATTTGGAGCGCTAAGAGAGTAGTAGTGGAAAAAGGAATATATTCAAATATAAACTACACAGAAGCATTCTGTGAAACTTCTTTCTGATCTGAGCATTCAGCTAACAGAGTTAAACCATAATTTTGATTGAGCAGTTTTGAAACACTCTGTCTGTAGAAAATGCAACTGGACATTCGTAGCGCTAAGTGGGTAATAGTGGAAAAAAGAATATGTTCAAATATAAACTACACAGAAGCATTGTATGAAACTTCTTTCTGTTCTGTGCATTCAACTAACAGAGTTGAACCTTACTTTTGATTGAGCCTTTCTGAAACACTCTTTCTGTAGAAACTGCAATTGGACATTCTGTGCGCTAAGAGGCCTATATTGGGAAAAATAATATCTTCAAATAAAAACTACACAGAAGCATTGTGTGAAACTTATTTCTGATATGTTCATTAAGCTAACAGAGTTAAACCATACTTTTGATTGCGCAGTTCTGAACACTCTTTCTGTAGAAAATGCAAGTGGACATTCTGAGCGCTAAGAGGGTAATAGTGGAAAAAGGAATATATTCAAATATAAACTACACAGTAGCATTCTGTGAAAATTCTTTCTGTTCTGTGCATTCAACTAACAGAGTTGAACCTTACTTTTGATTGAGCCGTTCTGAAACACTCTTTCTGTAGAAACTGCAACTGGACATGCTAAGCGCTAAGAGGCCTACATTGGGAAAAAGAATATCTTCAAATAAAAACTACACAGATGCATTCTGTGAAACTTATTTCTGATCTGTAAATTCAGTTAACAGAGATAAAACATATTTTTGATTGAGCAGTTATGAAACACTCTTTTTGTAGAAATTCAAGTGGAGATTCGGAGCGCTAAGAGGGTAATAGTGGAAAAAGGAATGTCTTCAAATATAAACTACACAGAATCATTGGGTGAAACTTCTTTCTGATCTGTGCATTCAGCTAACAGAGTTAAACCATACTTTTGATTGAGCAGATCTGAACACTATTTCTGTAGAAAATGCAACTGGACATTTGGAGCGCTAAGGGCGTAGTAGTGGAAAAAGGAATATATTCAAATATAAACTACACAGAAGCATTCTGTGAAACTTCTTTCTGATCTGAGCATTCAGCTAACAGAGTTAAACCATACTTTTGATTGAGCAGTTTTGAAACACTCTGTCTGTAGAAAATGCAACTGGACATTCGTAGCGCTAAGTGGGTAATAGTGGAAAAAAGAATATGTTCAAATATAAACTACACAGAAGCATTGTATGAAACTTCTTTCTGTTCTGTGCATTCAACTAACAGAGTTGAACCTTACTTTTGATTGAGCCGTTCTGAAACACTCTTTCTGTAGAAACTGCAATTGGCCATTCTGAGCGCTAAGAGGCCTATATTGGGATAAAGAATGTCTACAAATAAAAACTACACAGAAGAATTGTGTGAAACTTCTTTCTGTTCTGTTTGTTCAACTAAAAGAGTTGAACCTTAGTTTTGATTGAGCAGTTCTGAAACACTCTTTCTGTAGAAAATGCAAGTGGAGATTCGGAGCGCTAAGAGGGTAATAGTGGAAAAAGGAATGTCTTCAAATATAAACTACACAGAATCATTCGGTGAAACTTCTTTCTGATCTGTGCATTCAGCTAACAGAGTTAAACCATACTTTTGATTGAGCAGATCTGAACTCTCTTTCTGTAGAAAATGCAACTGGACATTTGGAGCGCTAAGAGAGTAGTAGTGGAAAAAGGAATATATTCAAATATAAACTACACAGAAGCATTCTGTGAAACTTCTTTCTGATCTGAGCATTCAGCTAACAGAGTTAAACCATACTTTTGATTGAGCAGTTTTGAAACACTCTGTCTGTAGAAAATGCAACTGGACATTCGTAGCGCTAAGTGGGTAATAGTGGAAAAAAGAATATGTTCAAATATAAACTACACAGAAGCATTGTATGAAACTTCTTTCTGTTCTGTGCATTCAACTAACAGAGTTGAACCTTACTTTTGATTGAGCCTTTCTGAAACACTCTTTCTGTAGAAACTGCAATTGGACATTCTGAGCGCTAAGAGGCCTATATTGGGAAAAATAATATCTTCAAATAAAAACTACACAGAAGCATTGTGTGAAACTTATTTCTGATATGTTCATTAAGCTAACAGAGTTAAACCATAATTTTGATTGCGCAGTTCTGAACACTCTTTCTGTAGAAAATGCAAGTGGACATTCGGAGCGCTAAGAGGGTAACAGTGGAAAAAGGAATATATTCAATATAAACTACACAGTAGCATTCTGTGAAAATTCTTTCTGTTCTGTGCATTCAACTAACAGAGTTGAACCTTACTTTTGATTGAGCCGTTCTGAAACACTCTTTCTGTAGAAACTGCAACTGGACATGCTAAGCGCTAAGAGGCCTACATTGGGAAAAATAATATCTTCAAATAAAAACTACACAGATGCATTCTGTGAAACTTATTTCTAATCTGTAAATTCAGTTAACAGAGATAAAACATATTTTTGATTGAGCAGTTATGAAACACTCTTTTTGTAGAAATTCAAGTGGAGATTCGGAGCACTAAGAGGGTAATAGTGGAAAAAGAAATGTCTTCAAATATAAACTACACAGAATCATTCGGTGAAACTTCTTTCTGATCTGTGCATTCAGCTAACAGAGTTAAACCATACTTTTGATTGAGCAGATCTGAACACTATTTCTGTAGAAAATGCAACTGGACATTTGGAGCGCTAAGAGCGTAGTAGTGGAAAAAGGAATATATTCAAATATAAACTACACAGAAGCATTCTGTGAAACTACTTTCTGATCTGAGCATTCAGCTAACAGAGTTAAACCATACTTTTGATTGAGCAGTTTTGAAACACTCTGTCTGTAGAAAATGCAACTGGACATTCGTAGCGCTAAGTGGGTAATAGTGGAAAAAAGAATATGTTCAAATATAAACTACACAGAAGCATTGTATGAAACTTCTTTCTGTTCTGTGCATTCAACTAACAGAGTTGAACCTTACTTTTGATTGAGCCGTTCTGAAACACTCTTTCTGTAGAAACTGCAATTGGACATTCTGAGCGCTAAGAGGCCTATATTGGGAAAAAGAATGTCTACAAATAAAAACTACACAGAAGAATTGTGTGAAACTTCTTTCTGTTCTGTTTGTTCAACTAAAAGAGTTGAACCTTAGTTTTGATTGAGCCGTTCTGAAACACTCTTTCTGTAGAAAATGCAAGTGCAGATTCGGAGCGCTAAGAGGGTAATAGTGGAAAAAGGAATGTCTGCAAATATAAACTACACAGAATCATTCGGTGAAACTTCTTTCTGATCTGTGCATTCAGCTAACAGTGTTAAACCATACTTTTGATTGAGCAGATCTGAACTCTCTTTCTGTAGAAAATGCAACTGGACATTTGGAGCGCTAAGAGAGTAGTAGTGGAAAAAGGAATATATTCAAATATAAACTACACAGAAGCATTCTGTGAAACTTCTTTCTGATCTGAGCATTCAGCTAACAGAGTTAAACCATACTTTTGATTGAGCAGTTTTGAAACACTCTGTCTGTAGAAAATGCAACTGGACATTCGTAGCGCTAAGTGGGTAATAGTGGAAAAAAGAATATGTTCAAATATAAACTACACAGAAGCATTGTATGAAACTTCTTTCTGTTCTGTGCATTCAACTAACAGAGTTGAACCTTACTTTTGATTGAGCCTTTCTGAAACACTCTTTCTGTAGAAACTGCAATTGGACATTCTGAGCGCTAAGAGGCCTATATTGGGAAAAATAATATCTTCAAATAAAAACTACACAGAAGCATTGTGTGAAACTTATTTCTGATATGTTCATTAAGCTAACAGAGTTAAACCATACTTTTGATTGCGCAGTTCTGAACACTCTTTCTGTAGAAAATGCAAGTGGACATTCGGAGCGCTAAGAGGGTAATAGTGGAAAAAGGAATATATTCAAATATAAACTACACAGTAGCATTCTGTGAAAATTCTTTCTGTTCTGTGCATTCAACTAACAGAGTTGAACCTTACTTTTGATTGAGCCGTTCTGAAACACTCTTTCTGTAGAAACTGCAATTGGACATGCTAAGCGCTAAGAGGCCTACATTTTGAAAAAGAATATCTTCAAATAAAAACTACACAGATGCATTCTGTGAAACTTATTTCTGATCTGTAAATTCAGTTAACAGAGATAAAACATATTTTTGATTGAGCAGTTATGAAACACTCTCTTTGTAGAAAATGCAAGTGGAGATTCGGAGCGCTAAGTGGGTAATAGTGGAAAAAGGAATGTCTTCAAATATAAACTACACAGAATCATTCGGTGAAACTTCTTTCTGATCTGTGCATTCAACTCACAGAGTTAAACCATACTTTTGATTGAGCAGATCTGAACACTCTTTCTGTAGAAAATGCAACTGGACATTTGGAGCGCTAAGAGCGTAGTAGTGG
The DNA here is from genome assembly GCF_028878055.3 of Symphalangus syndactylus. Classification (NCBI taxonomy): domain Eukaryota; kingdom Metazoa; phylum Chordata; class Mammalia; order Primates; family Hylobatidae; genus Symphalangus; species Symphalangus syndactylus. Next base: position 11,657,997 of record NC_072447.2, on the reverse strand, counting down.
AAAAAGGAATATATTCAAATATAAACTATACAGAAGCATTCTGTGAAACTTCTTTCTGATCTGAGCATTCAGCTAACAGAGTTAAACCATACTTTTGATTGAGCAGTTTTGAAACACTCTGTCTGTAGAAAATGCAACTGGACATTCGTAGCGCTAAGCGGGTAATAGTGGAAAAAAGAATATGTTCAAATATAAACTACACAGAAGCATTGTATGAAACTACTTTCTGTTCTGTGCATTCAACTAACAGAGTTGAACCTTACTTTTGATTGAGCCGTTCTGAAACACTCTTTCTGTAGAAACTGCAATTGCACATTCTGAGCGCTAAGAGGCCTATATTGGGAAAAAGAATGTCTACAAATAAAAACTACACAGAAGAATTGTGTGAAACTTCTTTCTGTTCTGTTTGTTCAACTAAAAGAGTTGAACCTTAGTTTTGATTGAGCCGTTCTGAAACACTCTTTCTGTAGAAAATGCAAGTGGAGATTCGGAGCGCTAAGAGGGTAATAGTGGAAAAAGGAATGTCTCCAAATATAAACTACACAGAATCATTCGGTGAAACTTCTTTCTGATCTGTGCATTCAGCTAACAGAGTTAAACCATACTTTTGATTGAGCAGATCTGAACTCTCTTTCTGTAGAAAATGCAACTGGACATTTGGAGCGCTAAGAGAGTAGTAGTGGAAAAAGGAATATATTCAAATATAAACTACACAGAAGCATTCTGTGAAACTTCTTTCTGATCTGAGCATTCAGCTAACAGAGTTAAACCATACTTTTGATTGAGCAGTTTTGAAACACTCTGTCTGTAGAAAATGCAACCGGACATTCGTAGCGCTAAGTGGGTAATAGTGGAAAAAAGAATATGTTCAAATATAAACTACACAGAAGCATTGTATGAAACTTCTTTCTGTTCTGTGCGTTCAACTAACAGAGTTGAACCTTACTTTTGATTGAGCCTTTCTGAAACACTCTTTCTGTAGAAACTGCAATTGGACATTCTGAGCGCTAAGAGGCCTATATTGGGAAAAATAATATCTTCATATAAAAACTACACAGAAGCATTGTGTGAAACTTATTTCTGATACGTTCATTAAGCTAACAGAGTTAAACCATACTTTTGATTGCGCAGTTCTGAACACTCTTTCTGTAGAAAATGCAAGTGGACATTCAGAGCGCTAAGAGGGTAATAGTGGAAAAAGGAATATATTCAAATATAAACTACACAGTAGCATTCTGTGAAAATTCTTTCTGTTCTGTGCATTCAACTAACAGGGTTGAACCTTACTTTTGATTGAGCCGTTCTGAAACACTCTTTCTGTAGAAACTGCAATTGGACATGCTAAGCGCTAAGAGGCCTACATTTTGAAAAAGAATATCTTCAAATAAAAACTACACAGATGCATTCTGTGAAACTTATTTCTGATCTGTAAATTCAGTTAACAGAGATAAAACATATTTTTGATTGAGCAGTTATGAAACACTCTTTTTGTAGAAAATGCAAGTGGAGATTCGGAGCGCTAAGAGGGTAATAGTGGAAAAAGGAATGTCTTCAAATATAAACTACACAGAATCATTCGGTGAAACTTCTTTCTGATCTGTGCATTCAGCTAACAGAGTTAAAACATACTTTTGATTGAGCAGATCTGAACACTCTTTCTGTAGAAAATGCAACTGGACATTTGGAGCGCTAAGAGCGTAGTAGTGGAAAAAGGAATATATTCAAATATAAACTACACAGAAGCATTCTGTGAAACTTCTTTCTGATCTGAGCATTCAGCTAACAGAGTTAAACCATACTTTTGATTGAGCAGTTTTGAAACACTCTGTCTGTAGAAAATGCAACTGGACATTCGTAGCGCTAAGTGGGTAATAGTGGAAAAAAGAATATGTTCAAATATAAACTACACAGAAGCATTGTATGAAACTTCTTTCTGTTCTGTACATTCAACTAACAGAGTTGAACCTTACTTTTGATTGAGCCTTTCTGAAACACTCTTTCTGTAGAAACTGCAATTGGACATTCTGAGCGCTAAGAGGCCTATATTGGGAAAAATAATATCTTCAAATAAAAACTACACAGAAGCATTGTGTGAAACTTATTTCTGATATGTTCATTAAGCTAACAGAGTTAAACCATACTTTTGATTGCGCAGTTCTGAACACTCTTTCTGTAGAAAATGCAAGTGGACATTCGGAGCGCTAAGAGGGTAATAGTGGAAAAAGGAATATATTCAAATATAAACTACACAGTAGCATTCTGTGAAAATTCTTTCTGTTCTGTGCATTCAACTAACAGAGTTGAACCTTACTTTTGATTGAGCCGTTCTGAAACACTCTTTCTGTAGAAACTGCAATTGGACATGCTAAGCGCTAAGAGGCCTACATTTTGAAAAAGAATATCTTCAAATAAAAACTACACAGATGCATTCTGTGAAACTTATTTCTGATCTGTAAATTCAGTTAACAGAGATAAAACATATTTTTGATTGAGCAGTTATGAAACACTCTCTTTGTAGAAAATGCAAGTGGAGATTCGGAGCGCTAAGTGGGTAATAGTGGAAAAAGGAATGTCTTCAAATATAAACTACACAGAATCATTCGGTGAAACTTCTTTCTGATCTGTGCATTCAACTCACAGAGTTAAACCATACTTTTGATTGAGCAGATCTGAACACTCTTTCTGTAGAAAATGCAACTGGACATTTGGAGCGCTAAGAGCGTAGTAGTGGAAAAAGGAATATATTCAAATATAAACTATACAGAAGCATTCTGTGAAACTTCTTTCTGATCTGAGCATTCAGCTAACAGAGTTAAACCATACTTTTGATTGAGCAGTTTTGAAACACTCTGTCTGTAGAAAATGCAACTGGACATTCGTAGCGCTAAGTGGGTAATAGTGGAAAAAAGAATATGTTCAAATATAAACTACACAGAAGCATTGTATGAAACTACTTTCTGTTCTGTGCATTCAACTAACAGAGTTGAACCTTACTTTTGATTGAGCCGTTCTGAAACACTCTTTCTGTAGAAACTGCAATTGCACATTCTGAGCGCTAAGAGGCCTATATTGGGAAAAAGAATGTCTACAAATAAAAACTACACAGAAGAATTGTGTGAAACTTCTTTCTGTTCTGTTTGTTCAACTAAAAGAGTTGAACCTTAGTTTTGATTGAGCCGTTCTGAAACACTCTTTCTGTAGAAAATGCAAGTGGAGATTCGGAGCGCTAAGAGGGTAATAGTGGAAAAAGGAATGTCTCCAAATATAAACTACACAGAATCATTCGGTGAAACTTCTTTCTGATCTGTGCATTCAGCTAACAGAGTTAAACCATACTTTTGATTGAGCAGATCTGAACTCTCTTTCTGTAGAAAACGCAACTGGACATTTGGAGCGCTAAGAGAGTAGTAGTGGAAAAAGGAATATATTCAAATATAAACTACACAGAAGCATTCTGTGAAACTTCTTTCTGATCTGAGCATTCAGCTAACAGAGTTAAACCATACTTTTGATTGAGCAGTTTTGAAACACTCTGTCTGTAGAAAATGCAACTGGACATTCGTAGCGCTAAGTGGGTAATAGTGGAAAAAAGAATATGTTCAAATATAAACTACACAGAAGCATTGTATGAAACTTCTTTCTGTTCTGTGCGTTCAACTAACAGAGTTGAACCTTACTTTTGATTGAGCCTTTCTGAAACACTCTTTCTGTAGAAACTGCAATTGGACATTCTGAGCACTAAGAGGCCTATATTGGGAAAAATAATATCTTCATATAAAAACTACACAGAAGCATTGTGTGAAACTTATTTCTGATACGTTCATTAAGCTAACAGAGTTAAACCATACTTTTGATTGCGCAGTTCTGAACACTCTTTCTGTAGAAAATGCAAGTGGACATTCGGAGCGCTAAGAGGGTAATAGTGGAAAAAGGAATATATTCAAATATAAACTACACAGTAGCATTCTGTGAAAATTCTTTCTGTTCTGTGCATTCAACTAACAGAGTTGAACCTTACTTTTGATTGAGCCGTTCTGAAACACTCTTTCTGTAGAAACTGCAATTGGACATGCTAAGCGCTAAGAGGCCTACATTTTGAAAAAGAATATCTTCAAATAAAAACTACACAGATGCATTCTGTGAAACTTATTTCTGATCTGTAAATTCAGTTAACAGAGATAAAACATATTTTTGATTGAGCAGTTATGAAACACTCTCTTTGTAGAAAATGCAAGTGGAGATTCGGAGCGCTAAGTGGGTAATAGTGGAAAAAGGAATGTCTTCAAATATAAACTACACAGAATCATTCGGTGAAACTTCTTTCTGATCTGTGCATTCAACTCACAGAGTTAAACCATACTTTTGATTGAGCAGATCTGAACACTCTTTCTGTAGAAAATGCAACTGGACATTTGGAGCGCTAAGAGCGTAGTAGTGGAAAAAGGAATATATTCAAATATAAACTATACAGAAGCATTCTGTGAAACTTCTTTCTGATCTGAGCATTCAGCTAACAGAGTTAAACCATACTTTTGATTGAGCAGTTTTGAAACACTCTGTCTGTAGAAAATGCAACTGGACATTCGTAGCGCTAAGTGGGTAATAGTGGAAAAAAGAATATGTTCAAATATAAACTACACAGAAGCATTGTATGAAACTACTTTCTGTTCTGTGCATTCAACTAACAGAGTTGAACCTTACTTTTGATTGAGCCGTTCTGAAACACTCTTTCTGTAGAAACTGCAATTGCACATTCTGAGCGCTAAGAGGCCTATATTGGGAAAAAGAATGTCTACAAATAAAAACTACACAGAAGAATTGTGTGAAACTTCTTTCTGTTCTGTTTGTTCAACTAAAAGAGTTGAACCTTAGTTTTGATTGAGCCGTTCTGAAACACTCTTTCTGTAGAAAATGCAAGTGGAGATTCGGAGCGCTAAGAGGGTAATAGTGGAAAAAGGAATGTCTCCAAATATAAACTACACAGAATCATTCGGTGAAACTTCTTTCTGATCTGTGCATTCAGCTAACAGAGTTAAACCATACTTTTGATTGAGCAGATCTGAACTCTCTTTCTGTAGAAAATGCAACTGGACATTTGGAGCGCTAAGAGAGTAGTAGTGGAAAAAGGAATATATTCAAATATAAACTACACAGAAGCATTCTGTGAAACTTCTTTCTGATCTGAGCATTCAGCTAACAGAGTTAAACCATACTTTTGATTGAGCAGTTTTGAAACACTCTGTCTGTAGAAAATGCAACCGGACATTCGTAGCGCTAAGTGGGTAATAGTGGAAAAAAGAATATGTTCAAATATAAACTACACAGAAGCATTGTATGAAACTTCTTTCTGTTCTGTGCGTTCAACTAACAGAGTTGAACCTTACTTTTGATTGAGCCTTTCTGAAACACTCTTTCTGTAGAAACTGCAATTGGACATTCTGAGCGCTAAGAGGCCTATATTGGGAAAAATAATATCTTCATATAAAAACTACACAGAAGCATTGTGTGAAACTTATTTCTGATACGTTCATTAAGCTAACAGAGTTAAACCATACTTTTGATTGCGCAGTTCTGAACACTCTTTCTGTAGAAAATGCAAGTGGACATTCAGAGCGCTAAGAGGGTAATAGTGGAAAAAGGAATATATTCAAATATAAACTACACAGTAGCATTCTGTGAAAATTCTTTCTGTTCTGTGCATTCAACTAACAGAGTTGAACCTTACTTTTGATTGAGCCGTTCTGAAACACTCTTTCTGTAGAAACTGCAATTGGACATGCTAAGCGCTAAGAGGCCTACATTTTGAAAAAGAATATCTTCAAATAAAAACTACACAGATGCATTCTGTGAAACTTATTTCTGATCTGTAAATTCAGTTAACAGAGATAAAACATATTTTTGATTGAGCAGTTATGAAACACTCTTTTTGTAGAAAATGCAAGTGGAGATTCGGAGCGCTAAGAGGGTAATAGTGGAAAAAGGAATGTCTTCAAATATAAACTACACAGAATCATTCGGTGAAACTTCTTTCTGATCTGTGCATTCAGCTAACAGAGTTAAAACATACTTTTGATTGAGCAGATCTGAACACTCTTTCTGTAGAAAATGCAACTGGACATTTGGAGCGCTAAGAGCGTAGTAGTGGAAAAAGGAATATATTCAAATATAAACTACACAGAAGCATTCTGTGAAACTTCTTTCTGATCTGAGCATTCAGCTAACAGAGTTAAACCATACTTTTGATTGAGCAGTTTTGAAACACTCTGTCTGTAGAAAATGCAACTGGACATTCGTAGCGCTAAGTGGGTAATAGTGGAAAAAAGAATATGTTCAAATATAAACTACACAGAAGCATTGTATGAAACTTCTTTCTGTTCTGTACATTCAACTAACAGAGTTGAACCTTACTTTTGATTGAGCCTTTCTGAAACACTCTTTCTGTAGAAACTGCAATTGGACATTCTGAGCGCTAAGAGGCCTATATTGGGAAAAATAATATCTTCAAATAAAAACTACACAGAAGCATTGTGTGAAACTTATTTCTGATATGTTCATTAAGCTAACAGAGTTAAACCATACTTTTGATTGCGCAGTTCTGAACACTCTTTCTGTAGAAAATGCAAGTGGACATTCGGAGCGCTAAGAGGGTAATAGTGGAAAAAGGAATATATTCAAATATAAACTACACAGTAGCATTCTGTGAAAATTCTTTCTGTTCTGTGCATTCAACTAACAGAGTTGAACCTTACTTTTGATTGAGCCGTTCTGAAACACTCTTTCTGTAGAAACTGCAATTGGACATGCTAAGCGCTAAGAGGCCTACATTTTGAAAAAGAATATCTTCAAATAAAAACTACACAGATGCATTCTGTGAAACTTATTTCTGATCTGTAAATTCAGTTAACAGAGATAAAACATATTTTTGATTGAGCAGTTATGAAACACTCTCTTTGTAGAAAATGCAAGTGGAGATTCGGAGCGCTAAGTGGGTAATAGTGGAAAAAGGAATGTCTTCAAATATAAACTACACAGAATCATTCGGTGAAACTTCTTTCTGATCTGTGCATTCAACTCACAGAGTTAAACCATACTTTTGATTGAGCAGATCTGAACACTCTTTCTGTAGAAAATGCAACTGGACATTTGGAGCGCTAAGAGCGTAGTAGTGGAAAAAGGAATATATTCAAATATAAACTATACAGAAGCATTCTGTGAAACTTCTTTCTGATCTGAGCATTCAGCTAACAGAGTTAAACCATACTTTTGTTTGAGCAGTTTTGAAACACTCTGTCTGTAGAAAATGCAACTGGACATTCGTAGCGCTAAGTGGGTAATAGTGGAAAAAAGAATATGTTCAAATATAAACTACACAGAAGCATTGTATGAAACTTCTTTCTGTTCTGTACATTCAACTAACAGAGTTGAACCTTACTTTTGATTGAGCCTTTCTGAAACACTCTTTCTGTAGAAACTGCAATTGGACATTCTGAGCGCTAAGAGGCCTATATTGGGAAAAATAATATCTTCAAATAAAAACTACACAGAAGCATTGTGTGAAACTTATTTCTGATATGTTCATTAAGCTAACAGAGTTAAACCATACTTTTGATTGCGCAGTTCTGAACACTCTTTCTGTAGAAAATGCAAGTGGACATTCGGAGCGCTAAGAGGGTAATAGTGGAAAAAGGAATATATTCAAATATAAACTACACAGTAGCATTCTGTGAAAATTCTTTCTGTTCTGTGCATTCAACTAACAGAGTTGAACCTTACTTTTGATTGAGCCGTTCTGAAACACTCTTTCTGTAGGAACTGCAATTAGACATGCTAAGCGCAAAGAGGCCTACATTGGGAAAAAGAATATCTTCAAATAAAAACTACACAGATGCATTCTGTGAAACTTATTTCTGATCTGTAAATTCAGTTAACAGAGATAAAACATATTTTTGATTGAGCAGTTATGAAACACTCTTTTTGTAGAAAATGCAAGTGGAGATTCGGAGCGCTAAGAAGGTAATAGTGGAAAAAGGAATGTCTTCAAATATAAACTACACAGAATCATTCGGTGAAACTTCTTTCTGATCTGTGCATTCAGCTAACAGAGTTAAACCATACTTTTGATTGAGCAGATCTGAACACTATTTCTGTAGAAAATGCAACTGGACATTTGGAGCGCTAAGAGCGTAGTAGTGGAAAAAGGAATATATTCAAATATAAACTACACAGAAGCATTCTGTGAAACTTCTTTCTGATCTGAGCATTCAGCTAACAGAGTTAAACCATACTTTTGATTGAGCAGTTTTGAAACACTCTGTCTGTAGAAAATGCAACTGGACATTCGTAGCGCTAAGTGGGTAATAGTGGAAAAAAGAATATGTTCAAATATAAACTACACAGAAGCATTGTATGAAACTTCTTTCTGTTCGGTGCATTCAACTAACAGAGTTGAACCTTACTTTTGATTGAGCCGTTCTGAAACACTCTTTCTGTAGAAACTGCAATTGGACATTCTGAGCGCTAAGAGGCCTATATTGGGAAAAAGAATGTCTACAAATAAAAACTACACAGAAGAATTCTGTGAAACTTCTTTCTGTTCTGTTTGTTCAACTAAAAGAGTTGAACCTTAGTTTTGATTGAGCAGTTCTGAAACACTCTTTCTGTAGAAAATGCAAGTGGAGATTCGGAGCGCTAAGAGGGTAATAGTGGAAAAAGTAATGTCTCCAAATATAAACTACACAGAATCATTCGGTGAAACTTCTTTCTGATCTGTGCATTCAGCTAACAGAGTTAAACCATACTTTTGATTGAGCAGATCTGAACTCTCTTTCTGTAGAAAATGCAACTGGACATTTGGAGCGCTAAGAGAGTAGTAGTGGAAAAAGGAATATATTCAAATATAAACTACACAGAAGCATTCTGTGAAACTTCTTTCTGATCTGAGCATTCAGCTAACAGAGTTAAACCATACTTTTGATTGAGCAGTTTTGAAACACTCTGTCTGTAGAAAATGCAACTGGACATTCGTAGCGCTAAGTGGGTAATAGTGGAAAAAAGAATATGTTCAAATATAAACTACACAGAAGCATTGTATGAAACTTCTTTCTGTTCTGTGCATTCAACTAACAGAGTTGAACCTTACTTTTGATTGAGCCTTTCTGAAACACTCTTTCTGTAGAAACTGCAATTGGACATTCTGAGCGCTAAGAGGCCTATATTGGGAAAAATAATATCTTCAAATAAAAACTACACAGAAGCATTGTGTGAAACTTATTTCTGATATGTTCATTAAGCTAACAGAGTTAAACCATAATTTTGATTGCGCAGTTCTGAACAATCTTTCTGTAGAAAATGCAAGTGGACATTCGGAGCGCTAAGAGGGTAATAGTGGAAAAAGGAATATATTCAATATAAACTACACAGTAGCATTCTGTGAAAATTCTTTCTGTTCTGTGCATTCAACTAACAGAGTTGAACCTTACTTTTGATTGAGCCGTTCTGAAACACTCTTTCTGTAGAAACTGCAACTGGACATGCTAAGCGCTAAGAGGCCTACATTGGGAAAAAGAATATCTTCAAATAAAAACTACACAGATGCATTCTGTGAAACTTATTTCTGATCTGTAAATTCAGTTAACAGAGATAAAACATATTTTTGATTGAGCAGTTATGAAACACTCTCTTTGTAGAAAATGCAAGTGGAGATTCGGAGCGCTAAGAGGGTAATAGTGGAAAAAGGAATGTCTTCAAATATAAACTACACAGAATCATTCGGTGAAACTTCTTTCTGATCTGTGCATTCAGCTCACAGAGTTAAACCATACTTTTGATTGAGCAGATCTGAACACTCTTTCTGTAGAAAATGCAACTGGACATTTGGAGCGCTAAGAGCGTAGTAGTGGAAAAAGGAATATATTCAAATATAAACTATACAGAAGCATTCTGTGAAACTTCTTTCTGATCTGAGCATTCAGCTAACAGAGTTAAACCATACTTTTGATTGAGCAGTTTTGAAACACTCTGTCTGTAGAAAATGCAACTGGACATTCGTAGCGCTAAGTGGGTAATAGTGGAAAAAAGAATATGTTCAAATATAAACTACACAGAAGCATTGTATGAAACTACTTTCTGTTCTGTGCATTCAACTAACAGAGTTGAACCTTACTTTTGATTGAGCCGTTCTGAAACACTCTTTCTGTAGAAACTGCAATTGCACATTCTGAGCGCTAAGAGGCCTATATTGGGAAAAAGAATGTCTACAAATAAAAACTACACAGAAGAATTGTGTGAAACTTCTTTCTGTTCTGTTTGTTCAACTAAAAGAGTTGAACCTTAGTTTTGATTGAGCCGTTCTGAAACACTCTTTCTGTAGAAAATGCAAGTGGAGATTCGGAGCGCTAAGAGGGTAATAGTGGAAAAAGGAATGTCTCCAAATATAAACTACACAGAATCATTCGGTGAAACTTCTTTCTGATCTGTGCATTCAGCTAACAGAGTTAAACCATACTTTTGATTGAGCAGATCTGAACTCTCTTTCTGTAGAAAATGCAACTGGACATTTGGAGCGCTAAGAGAGTAGTAGTGGAAAAAGGAATATATTCAAATATAAACTACACAGAAGCATTCTGTGAAACTTCTTTCTGATCTGAGCATTCAGCTAACAGAGTTAAACCATACTTTTGATTGAGCAGTTTTGAAACACTCTGTCTGTAGAAAATGCAACTGGACATTCGTAGCGCTAAGTGGGTAATAGTGGAAAAAAGAATATGTTCAAATATAAACTACACAGAAGCATTGTATGAAACTTCTTTCTGTTCTGTGCGTTCAACTAACAGAGTTGAACCTTACTTTTGATTGAGCCTTTCTGAAACACTCTTTCTGTAGAAACTGCAATTGGACATTCTGAGCGCTAAGAGGCCTATATTGGGAAAAATAATATCTTCAAATAAAAACTACACAGAAGCATTGTGTGAAACTTATTTCTGATATGTTCATTAAGCTAACAGAGTTAAACCATACTTTTGATTGCGCAGTTCTGAACACTCTTTCTGTAGAAAATGCAAGTGTACATTCGGAGCGCTAAGAGGGTAATAGTGGAAAAAGGAATATATACAAATATAAACTACACAGTAGCATTCTGTGAAAATTCTTTCTGTTCTGTGCATTCAACTAACAGAGTTGAACCTTACTTTTGATTGAGCCGTTCTGAAACACTCTTTCTGTAGAAACTGCAACTGGACATGCTAAGCGCTAAGAGGCCTACATTGGGAAAAAGAATATCTTCAAATAAAAACTACACAGATGCATTCTGTGAAACTTATTTCTGATCTGTAAATTCAGTTAACAGAGATAAAACATATTTTTGATTGAGCAGTTATGAAACACTCTCTTTGTAGAAAATGCAAGTGGAGATTCGGAGCGCTAAGAGGGTAATAGTGGAAAAAGGAATGTCTTCAAATATAAACTACACAGAATCATTCGGTGAAACTTCTTTCTGATCTGTGCATTCAGCTCACAGAGTTAAACCATACTTTTGATTGAGCAGATCTGAACACTCTTTCTGTAGAAAATGCAACTGGACATTTGGAGCGCTAAGAGCGTAGTAGTGGAAAAAGGAATATATTCAAATATAAACTATACAGAAGCATTCTGTGAAACTTCTTTCTGATCTGAGCATTCAGCTAACAGAGTTAAACCATACTTTTGATTGAGCAGTTTTGAAACACTCTGTCTGTAGAAAATGCAACTGGACATTCGTAGCGCTAAGTGGGTAATAGTGGAAAAAAGAATATGTTCAAATATAAACTACACAGAAGCATTGTATGAAACTACTTTCTGTTCTGTGCATTCAACTAACAGAGTTGAACCTTACTTTTGATTGAGCCGTTCTGAAACACTCTTTCTGTAGAAACTGCAATTGCACATTCTGAGCGCTAAGAGGCCTATATTGGGAAAAAGAATGTCTACAAATAAAAACTACACAGAAGAATTGTGTGAAACTTCTTTCTGTTCTGTTTGTTCAACTAAAAGAGTTGAACCTTAGTTTTGATTGAGCCGTTCTGAAACACTCTTTCTGTAGAAAATGCAAGTGGAGATTCGGAGCGCTAAGAGGGTAATAGTGGAAAAAGGAATGTCTCCAAATATAAACTACACAGAATCATTCGGTGAAACTTCTTTCTGATCTGTGCATTCAGCTAACAGAGTTAAACCATACTTTTGATTGAGCAGATCTGAACTCTCTTTCTGTAGAAAATGCAACTGGACATTTGGAGCGCTAAGAGAGTAGTAGTGGAAAAAGGAATATATTCAAATATAAACTACACAGAAGCATTCTGTGAAACTTTTTTCTGATCTGAGCATTCAGCTAACAGAGTTAAACCATACTTTTGATTGAGCAGTTTTGAAACACTCTGTCTGTAGAAAATGCAACTGGACATTCGTAGCGCTAAGTGGGTAATAGTGGAAAAAAGAATATGTTCAAATATAAACTACACAGAAGCATTGTATGAAACTTCTTTCTGTTCTGTGCGTTCAACTAACAGAGTTGAACCTTACTATTGATTGAGCCTTTCTGAAACACTCTTTCTGTAGAAACTGCAATTGGACATTCTGAGCGCTAAGAGGCCTATATTGGGAAAAATAATATCTTCAAATAAAAACTACACAGAAGCATTGTGTGAAACTTATTTCTGATATGTTCATTAAGCTAACAGAGTTAAACCATACTTTTGATTGCGCAGTTCTGAACACTCTTTCTGTAGAAAATGCAAGTGTACATTCGGAGCGCTAAGAGGGTAATAGTGGAAAAAGGAATATATTCAAATATAAACTACAAAGTAGCATTCTGTGAAAATTCTTTCTGTTCTGTGCATTCAACTAACAGAGTTGAACCTTACTTTTGATTGAGCCGTTCTGAAACACTCTTTCTGTAGGAACTGCAATTAGACATGCTAAGCGCTAAGAGGCCTACATTGGGAAAAAGAATATCTTCAAATAAAAACTACACAGATGCATTCTGTGAAACTTATTTCTGATCTGTAAATTCAGTTAACAGAGATAAAACATATTTTTGATTGAGCAGTTATGAAACACTCTTTTTGTAGAAAATGCAAGTGGAGATTCGGAGCGCTAAGAAGGTAATAGTGGAAAAAGGAATGTCTTCAAATATAAACTACACAGAATCATTCGGTGAAACTTCTTTCTGATCTGTGCATTCAGCTAACAGAGTTAAACCATACTTTTGATTGAGCAGATCTGAACACTATTTCTGTAGAAAATGCAACTGGACATTTGGAGCGCTAAGAGCGTAGTAGTGGAAAAAGGAATATATTCAAATATAAACTACACAGAAGCATTCTGTGAAACTTCTTTCTGATCTGAGCATTCAGCTAACAGAGTTAAACCATACTTTTGATTGAGCAGTTTTGAAACACTCTGTCTGTAGAAAATGCAACTGGACATTCGTAGCGCTAAGTGGGTAATAGTGGAAAAAAGAATATGTTCAAATATAAACTACACAGAAGCATTGTATGAAACTTCTTTCTGTTCTGTGCATTCAACTAACAGAGTTGAACCTTACTTTTGATTGAGCCGTTCTGAAACACTCTTTCTGTAGAAACTGCAATTGGACATTCTGAGCGCTAAGAGGCCTATATTGGGAAAAAGAATGTCTACAAATAAAAACTACACAGAAGAATTGTGTGAAACTTCTTTCTGTTCTGTTTGTTCAACTAAAAGAGTTGAACCTTAGCTTTGATTGAGCCGTTCTGAAACACTCTTTCTGTAGAAAATGCAAGTGGAGATTCGGAGCGCTAAGAGGGTAATAGTGGAAAAAGGAATGTCTCCAAATATAAACTACACAGAATCATTCGGTGAAACTTCTTTCTGATCTGTGCATTCAGCTAACAGAGTTAAACCATACTTTTGATTGAGCAGATCTGAACTCTCTTTCTGTAGAAAATGCAACTGGACATTTGGAGCGCTAAGAGAGTAGTAGTGGAAAAAGGAATATATTCAAATATAAACTACACAGAAGCATTCTGTGAAACTTCTTTCTGATCTGAGCATTCAGCTAACAGAGTTAAACCATACTTTTGATTGAGCAGTTTTGAAACACTCTGTCTGTAGAAAATGCAACTGGACATTCGTAGCGCTAAGTGGGTAATAGTGGAAAAAAGAATATGTTCAAATATAAACTACACAGAAGCATTGTATGAAACTTCTTTCTGTTCTGTGCATTCAACTAACAGAGTTGAACCTTACTTTTGATTGTGCCTTTCTGAAACACTCTTTCTGTAGAAACTGCAATTGGACATTCTGTGCGCTAAGAGGCCTATATTGGGAAAAATAATATCTTCAAATAAAAACTACACAGAAGCATTGTGTGAAACTTATTTCTGATATGTTCATTAAGCTAACAGAGTTAAACCATACTTTTGATTGCGCAGTTCTGAACACTCTTTCTGTAGAAAATGCAAGTGGACATTCGGAGCGCTAAGAGGGTAATAGTGGAAAAAGGAATATATTCAAATATAAACTACACAGTAGCATTCTGTGAAAATTCTTCCTGTTCTGTGCATTCAACTAACAGAGTTGAACCTTACTTTTGATTGAGCCGTTCTGAAACACTCTTTCTGTAGAAACTGCAACTGGACATGCTAAGCGCTAAGAGGCCTACATTGGGAAAAATAATATCTTCAAATAAAAACTACACAGATGCATTCTGTGAAACTTATTTCTGATCTGTAAATTCAGTTAACAGAGATAAAACATATTTTTGATTGAGCAGTTATGAAACACTCTTTTTGTAGAAATTCAAGTGGAGATTCGGAGCGCTAAGAGGGTAATAGTGGAAAAAGGAATGTCTTCAAATATAAACTACACAGAATCATTCGGTGAAACTTCTTTCTGATCTGTGCATTCAGCTAACAGAGTTAAACCATACTTTTGATTGAGCAGATCTGAACACTATTTCTGTAGAAAATGCAACTGGACATTTGGAGCGCTAAGAGCGTAGTAGTGGAAAAAGGAATATATTCAAATATAAACTACACAGAAGCATTCTGTGAAACTTCTTTCTGATCTGAGCATTCAGCTAACAGAGTTAAACCATACTTTTGATTGAGCAGTTTTGAAACACTCTGTCTGTAGAAAATGCAACTGGACATTCGTAGCGCTAAGTGGGTAATAGTGGAAAAAAGAATATGTTCAAATATAAACTACACAGAAGCATTGTATGAAACTTCTTTCTGTTCTGTGCATTCAACTAACAGAGTTGAACCTTACTTTTGATTGAGCCGTTCTGAAACACTCTTTCTGTAGAAACTGCAATTGGACATTCTGAGCGCTAAGAGGCCTATATTGGGAAAAAGAATGTCTACAAATAAAAACTACACAGAAGAATTGTGTGAAACTTCTTTCTGTTCTGTTTGTTCAACTAAAAGAGTTGAACCTTAGTTTTGATTGAGCCGTTCTGAAACACTCTTTCTGTAGAAAATGCAAGTGCAGATTCGGAGCGCTAAGAGGGTAATAGTGGAAAAAGGAATGTCTGCAAATATAAACTACACAGAATCATTCGGTGAAACTTCTTTCTGATCTGTGCATTCAGCTAACAGTGTTAAACCATACTTTTGATTGAGCAGATCTGAACTCTCTTTCTGTAGAAAATGCAACTGGACATTTGGAGTGCTAAGAGAGTAGTAGTGGAAAAAGGAATATATTCAAATATAAACTACACAGAAGCATTCTGTGAAACTTCTTTCTGATCTGAGCATTCAGCTAACAGAGTTAAACCATACTTTTGATTGAGCAGTTTTGAAACACTCTGTCTGTAGAAAATGCAACTGGACATTCGTAGCGCTAAGTGGGTAATAGTGGAAAAAAGAATATGTTCAAATATAAACTACACAGAAGCATTGTATGAAACTTCTTTCTGTTCTGTGCATTCAACTAACAGAGTTGAACCTTACTTTTGATTGAGCCTTTCTGAAACACTCTTTCTGTAGAAACTGCAATTGGACATTCTGAGCGCTAAGAGGCCTATATTGGGAAAAATAATATCTTCAAATAAAAACTACACAGAAGCATTGTGTGAAACTTATTTCTGATATGTTCATTAAGCTAACAGAGTTAAACCATAATTTTGATTGCGCAGTTCTGAACACTCTTTCTGTAGAAAATGCAAGTGGACATTCGGAGCGCTAAGAGGGTAATAGTGGAAAAAGGAATATATTCAAATATAAACTACACAGTAGCATTCTGTGAAAATTCTTTCTGTTCTGTGCATTCAACTAACAGAGTTGAACCTTACTTTTGATTGAGCCGTTCTGAAACACTCTTTCTGTAGAAACTGCAACTGGACATGCTAAGCGCTAAGAGGCCTACATTGGGAAAAAGAATATCTTTAAATAAAAACTACACAGATGCATTCTGTGAAACTTATTTCTGATCTGTAAATTCAGTTAACAGAGATAAAACATATTTTTGATTGAGCAGTTATGAAACACTTTTTGTAGAAATTCAAGTGGAGATTCGGAGCGCTAAGAGGGTAATAGTGGAAAAAGGAATGTCTTCAAATATAAACTACACAGAATCATTCGGTGAAACTTCTTTCTGATCTGTGCATTCAGCTAACAGAGTTAAACCATACTTTTGATTGAGCAGATCTGAACACTATTTCTGTAGAAAATGCAACTGGACATTTGGAGCGCTAAGAGCGTAGTAGTGGAAAAAGGAATATATTCAAATATAAACTACACAGAAGCATTCTGTGAAACTTCTTTCTGATCTGAGCATTCAGCTATCAGAGTTAAACCATACTTTTGATTGAGCAGTTTTGAAACACTCTGTCTGTAGAAAATGCAACTGGACATTCTTAGCGCTAAGTGGGTAATAGTGGAAAAAAGAATATGTTCAAATATAAACTACACAGAAGCATTGTATGAAACTTCTTTCTGTTCTGTGCATTCAACTAACAGAGTTGAACCTTACTTTTGATTGAGCCGTTCTGAAACACTCTTTCTGGAGAAACTGCAATTGGACATTCTGAGCGCTAAGAGGCCTATATTGGGAAAAAGAATGTCTACAAATAAAAACTACACAGAAGAATTGTGTGAAACTTCTTTCTGTTCTGTTTGTTCAACTAAAAGAGTTGAACCTTAGTTTTGATTGAGCCGTTCTGAAACACTCTTTCTGTAGAAAATGCAAGTGGAGATTCGGAGCGCTAAGAGGGTAATAGTGGAAAAAGGAATGTCTCCAAATATAAACTACACAGAATCATTCGGTGAAACTTCTTTCTGATCTGTGCATTCAGCTAACAGAGTTAAACCATACTTTTGATTGAGCAGATCTGAACTCTCTTTCTGTAGAAAATGCAACTGGACATTTGGAGCGCTAAGAGAGTAGTAGAGGAAAAAGGAATATATTCAAATATAAACTACACAGAAGCATTCTGTGAAACTTCTTTCTGATCTGAGCATTCAGCTAACAGAGTTAAACCATACTTTTGATTGAGCAGTTTTGAAACACTCTGTCTGTAGAAAATGCAACTGGACATTCGTAGCGCTAAGTGGGTAATAGTGGAAAAAAGAATATGTTCAAATATAAACTACACAGAAGCATTGTATGAAACTTCTTTCTGTTCTGTGCATTCAACTAACAGAGTTGAACCTTACTTTTGATTGAGCCTTTCTGAAACACTCTTTCTGTAGAAACTGCAATTGGACATTCTGAGCGCTAAGAGGCCTATATTGGGAAAAATAATATCTTCAAATAAAAACTACACAGAAGCATTGTGTGAAACTTATTTCTGATATGTTCATTAAGCTAACAGAGTTAAACCATACTTTTGATTGCGCAGTTCTGAACACTCTTTCTGTAGAAAATGCAAGTGTACATTCGGAGCGCTAAGAGGGTAATAGTGGAAAAAGGAATATATTCAAATATAAACTACACAGTAGCATTCTGTGAAAATTCTTTCTGTTCTGTGCATTCAACTAACAGAGTTGAACCTTACTTTTGATTGAGCCGTTCTGAAACACTCTTTCTGTAGGAACTGCAATTGGACATGCTAAGCGCTAAGAGGCCTACATTTTGAAAAAGAATATCTTCAAATAAAAACTACACAGATGCATTCTGTGAAACTTATTTCTGATCTGTAAATTCAGTTAACAGAGATAAAACATATTTTTGATTGAGCAGTTATGAAACACTCTTTTTGTAGAAAATGCAAGTGGAGATTCGGAGCGCTAAGAAGGTAATAGTGGAAAAAGGAATGTCTTCAAATATAAACTACACAGAATCATTCGGTGAAACTTCTTTCTGATCTGTGCATTCAGCTAACAGAGTTAAACCATACTTTTGATTGAGCAGATCTGAACACTATTTCTGTAGAAAATGCAACTGGACATTTGGAGCGCTAAGAGCGTAGTAGTGGAAAAAGGAATATATTCAAATATAAACTACACAGAAGCATTCTGTGAAACTTCTTTCTGATCTGAGCATTCAGCTAACAGAGTTAAACCATACTTTTGATTGAGCAGTTTTGAAACACTCTGTCTGTAGAAAATGCAACTGGACATTCGTAGCGCTAAGTGGGTAATAGTGGAAAAAAGAATATGTTCAAATATAAACTACACAGAAGCATTGTATGAAACTTCTTTCTGTTCTGTGCATTCAACTAACAGAGTTGAACCTTACTTTTGATTGAGCCGTTCTGAAACACTCTTTCTGTAGAAACTGCAATTGGACATTCTGAGCGCTAAGAGGCCTATATTGGGAAAAAGAATGTCTACAAATAAAAACTACACAGAAGAATTGTGTGAAACTTCTTTCTGTTCTGTTTGTTCAACTAAAAGAGTTGAACCTTAGCTTTGATTGAGCCGTTCTGAAACACTCTTTCTGTAGAAAATGCAAGTGGAGATTCGGAGCGCTAAGAGGGTAATAGTGGAAAAAGGAATGTCTCCAAATATAAACTACACAGAATCATTCGGTGAAACTTCTTTCTGATCTGTGCATTCAGCTAACAGAGTTAAACCATACTTTTGATTGAGCAGATCTGAACTCTCTTTCTGTAGAAAATGCAACTGGACATTTGGAGCGCTAAGAGAGTAGTAGTGGAAAAAGGAATATATTCAAATATAAACTACACAGAAGCATTCTGTGAAACTTCTTTCTGATCTGAGCATTCAGCTAACAGAGTTAAACCATACTTTTGATTGAGCAGTTTTGAAACACTCTGTCTGTAGAAAATGCAACTGGACATTCGTAGCGCTAAGTGGGTAATAGTGGAAAAAAGAATATGTTCAAATATAAACTACACAGAAGCATTGTATGAAACTTCTTTCTGTTCTGTGCATTCAACTAACAGAGTTGAACCTTACTTTTGATTGAGCCTTTCTGAAACACTCTTTCTGTAGAAACTGCAATTGGACATTCTGAGCGCTAAGAGGCCTATATTGGGAAAAATAATATCTTCAAATAAAAACTACACAGAAGCATTGTGTGAAACTTATTTCTGATATGTTCATTAAGCTAACAGAGTTGAACCATAATTTTGATTGCGCAGTTCTGAACACTCTTTCTGTAGAAAATGCAAGTGGACATTCGGAGCGCTAAGAGGGTAATAGTGGAAAAAGGAATATATTCAAATATAAACTACACAGTAGCATTCTGTGAAAATTCTTTCTGTTCTGTGCATTCAACTAACAGAGTTGAACCTTACTTTTGATTGAGCCGTTCTGAAACACTCTTTCTGTAGAAACTGCAACTGGACATGCTAAGCGCTAAGAGGCCTACATTGGGAAAAAGAATATCTTTAAATAAAAACTACACAGATGCATTCTGTGAAACTTATTTCTGATCTGTAAATTCAGTTAACAGAGATAAAACATATTTTTGATTGAGCAGTTATGAAACACTTTTTGTAGAAATTCAAGTGGAGATTCGGAGCGCTAAGAGGGTAATAGTGGAAAAAGGAATGTCTTCAAATATAAACTACACAGAATCATTCGGTGAAACTTCTTTCTGATCTGTGCATTCAGCTAACAGAGTTAAACCATACTTTTGATTGAGCAGATCTGAACACTATTTCTGTAGAAAATGCAACTGGACATTTGGAGCGCTAAGAGCGTAGTAGTGGAAAAAGGAATATATTCAAATATAAACTACACAGAAGCATTCTGTGAAACTTCTTTCTGATCTGAGCATTCAGCTATCAGAGTTAAACCATACTTTTGATTGAGCAGTTTTGAAACACTCTGTCTGTAGAAAATGCAACTGGACATTCTTAGCGCTAAGTGGGTAATAGTGGAAAAAAGAATATGTTCAAATATAAACTACACAGAAGCATTGTATGAAACTTCTTTCTGTTCTGTGCATTCAACTAACAGAGTTGAACCTTACTTTTGATTGAGCCGTTCTGAAACACTCTTTCTGGAGAAACTGCAATTGGACATTCTGAGCGCTAAGAGGCCTATATTGGGAAAAAGAATGTCTACAAATAAAAACTACACAGAAGAATTGTGTGAAACTTCTTTCTGTTCTGTTTGTTCAACTAAAAGAGTTGAACCTTAGTTTTGATTGAGCCGTTCTGAAACACTCTTTCTGTAGAAAATGCAAGTGGAGATTCGGAGCGCTAAGAGGGTAATAGTGGAAAAAGGAATGTCTCCAAATATAAACTACACAGAATCATTCGGTGAAACTTCTTTCTGATCTGTGCATTCAGCTAACAGAGTTAAACCATACTTTTGATTGAGCAGATCTGAACTCTCTTTCTGTAGAAAATGCAACTGGACATTTGGAGCGCTAAGAGAGTAGTAGAGGAAAAAGGAATATATTCAAATATAAACTACACAGAAGCATTCTGTGAAACTTCTTTCTGATCTGAGCATTCAGCTAACAGAGTTAAACCATACTTTTGATTGAGCAGTTTTGAAACACTCTGTCTGTAGAAAATGCAACTGGACATTCGTAGCGCTAAGTGGGTAATAGTGGAAAAAAGAATATGTTCAAATATAAACTACACAGAAGCATTGTATGAAACTTCTTTCTGTTCTGTGCATTCAACTAACAGAGTTGAACCTTACTTTTGATTGAGCCTTTCTGAAACACTCTTTCTGTAGAAACTGCAATTGGACATTCTGAGCGCTAAGAGGCCTATATTGGGAAAAATAATATCTTCAAATAAAAACTACACAGAAGCATTGTGTGAAACTTATTTCTGATATGTTCATTAAGCTAACAGAGTTAAACCATACTTTTGATTGCGCAGTTCTGAACACTCTTTCTGTAGAAAATGCAAGTGTACATTCGGAGCGCTAAGAGGGTAATAGTGGAAAAAGGAATATATTCAAATATAAACTACACAGTAGCATTCTGTGAAAATTCTTTCTGTTCTGTGCATTCAACTAACAGAGTTGAACCTTACTTTTGATTGAGCCGTTCTGAAACACTCTTTCTGTAGGAACTGCAATTGGACATGCTAAGCGCTAAGAGGCCTACATTTTGAAAAAGAATATCTTCAAATAAAAACTACACAGATGCATTCTGTGAAACTTATTTCTGATCTGTAAATTCAGTTAACAGAGATAAAACATATTTTTGATTGAGCAGTTATGAAACACTCTTTTTGTAGAAAATGCAAGTGGAGATTCGGAGCGCTAAGAAGGTAATAGTGGAAAAAGGAATGTCTTCAAATATAAACTACACAGAATCATTCGGTGAAACTTCTTTCTGATCTGAGCATTCAGCTAACAGAGTTAAACCATACTTTTGATTGAGCAGTTTTGAAACACTCTGTCTGTAGAAAATGCAACTGGACATTCGTAGCGCTAAGTGGGTAATAGTGGAAAAAAGAATATGTTCAAATATAAACTACACAGAAGCATTGTATGAAACTTCTTTCTGTTCTGTGCATTCAACTAACAGAGTTGAACCTTACTTTTGATTGAGCCGTTCTGAAACACTCTTTCTGTAGAAACTGCAATTGGACATTCTGAGCGCTAAGAGGCCTATATTGGGAAAAAGAATGTCTACAAATAAAAACTACACAGAAGAATTGTGTGAAACTTCTTTCTGTTCTGTTTGTTCAACTAAAAGAGTTGAACCTTAGTTTTGATTGAGCCGTTCTGAAACACTCTTTCTGTAGAAAATGCAAGTGCAGATTCGGAGCGCTAAGAGGGTAATAGTGGAAAAAGGAATGTCTGCAAATATAAACTACACAGAATCATTCGGTGAAACTTCTTTCTGATCTGTGCATTCAGCTAACAGTGTTAAACCATACTTTTGATTGAGCAGATCTGAACTCTCTTTCTGTAGAAAATGCAACTGGACATTTGGAGTGCTAAGAGAGTAGTAGTGGAAAAAGGAATATATTCAAATATAAACTACACAGAAGCATTCTGTGAAACTTCTTTCTGATCTGAGCATTCAGCTAACAGAGTTAAACCATACTTTTGATTGAGCAGTTTTGAAACACTCTGTCTGTAGAAAATGCAACTGGACATTCGTAGCGCTAAGTGGGTAATAGTGGAAAAAAGAATATGTTCAAATATAAACTACACAGAAGCATTGTATGAAACTTCTTTCTGTTCTGTGCATTCAACTAACAGAGTTGAACCTTACTTTTGATTGAGCCTTTCTGAAACACTCTTTCTGTAGAAACTGCAATTGGACATTCTGAGCGCTAAGAGGCCTATATTGGGAAAAATAATATCTTCAAATAAAAACTACACAGAAGCATTGTGTGAAACTTATTTCTGATATGTTCATTAAGCTAACAGAGTTAAACCATAATTTTGATTGCGCAGTTCTGAACACTCTTTCTGTAGAAAATGCAAGTGGACATTCGGAGCGCTAAGAGGGTAATAGTGGAAAAAGGAATATATTCAAATATAAACTACACAGTAGCATTCTGTGAAAATTCTTTCTGTTCTGTGCATTCAACTAACAGAGTTGAACCTTACTTTTGATTGAGCCGTTCTGAAACACTCTTTCTGTAGAAACTGCAACTGGACATGCTAAGCGCTAAGAGGCCTACATTGGGAAAAAGAATATCTTTAAATAAAAACTACACAGATGCATTCTGTGAAACTTATTTCTGATCTGTAAATTCAGTTAACAGAGATAAAACATATTTTTGATTGAGCAGTTATGAAACACTTTTTGTAGAAATTCAAGTGGAGATTCGGAGCGCTAAGAGGGTAATAGTGGAAAAAGGAATGTCTTCAAATATAAACTACACAGAATCATTCGGTGAAACTTCTTTCTGATCTGTGCATTCAGCTAACAGAGTTAAACCATACTTTTGATTGAGCAGATCTGAACACTATTTCTGTAGAAAATGCAACTGGACATTTGGAGCGCTAAGAGCGTAGTAGTGGAAAAAGGAATATATTCAAATATAAACTACACAGAAGCATTCTGTGAAACTTCTTTCTGATCTGAGCATTCAGCTATCAGAGTTAAACCATACTTTTGATTGAGCAGTTTTGAAACACTCTGTCTGTAGAAAATGCAACTGGACATTCTTAGCGCTAAGTGGGTAATAGTGGAAAAAAGAATATGTTCAAATATAAACTACACAGAAGCATTGTATGAAACTTCTTTCTGTTCTGTGCATTCAACTAACAGAGTTGAACCTTACTTTTGATTGAGCCGTTCTGAAACACTCTTTCTGGAGAAACTGCAATTGGACATTCTGAGCGCTAAGAGGCCTATATTGGGAAAAAGAATGTCTACAAATAAAAACTACACAGAAGAATTGTGTGAAACTTCTTTCTGTTCTGTTTGTTCAACTAAAAGAGTTGAACCTTAGTTTTGATTGAGCCGTTCTGAAACACTCTTTCTGTAGAAAATGCAAGTGGAGATTCGGAGCGCTAAGAGGGTAATAGTGGAAAAAGGAATGTCTCCAAATATAAACTACACAGAATCATTCGGTGAAACTTCTTTCTGATCTGTGCATTCAGCTAACAGAGTTAAACCATACTTTTGATTGAGCAGATCTGAACTCTCTTTCTGTAGAAAATGCAACTGGACATTTGGAGCGCTAAGAGAGTAGTAGAGGAAAAAGGAATATATTCAAATATAAACTACACAGAAGCATTCTGTGAAACTTCTTTCTGATCTGAGCATTCAGCTAACAGAGTTAAACCATACTTTTGATTGAGCAGTTTTGAAACACTCTGTCTGTAGAAAATGCAACTGGACATTCGTAGCGCTAAGTGGGTAATAGTGGAAAAAAGAATATGTTCAAATATAAACTACACAGAAGCATTGTATGAAACTTCTTTCTGTTCTGTGCATTCAACTAACAGAGTTGAACCTTACTTTTGATTGAGCCTTTCTGAAACACTCTTTCTGTAGAAACTGCAATTGGACATTCTGAGCGCTAAGAGGCCTATATTGGGAAAAATAATATCTTCAAATAAAAACTACACAGAAGCATTGTGTGAAACTTATTTCTGATATGTTCATTAAGCTAACAGAGTTAAACCATACTTTTGATTGCGCAGTTCTGAACACTCTTTCTGTAGAAAATGCAAGTGTACATTCGGAGCGCTAAGAGGGTAATAGTGGAAAAAGGAATATATTCAAATATAAACTACACAGTAGCATTCTGTGAAAATTCTTTCTGTTCTGTGCATTCAACTAACAGAGTTGAACCTTACTTTTGATTGAGCCGTTCTGAAACACTCTTTCTGTAGGAACTGCAATTGGACATGCTAAGCGCTAAGAGGCCTACATTTTGAAAAAGAATATCTTCAAATAAAAACTACACAGATGCATTCTGTGAAACTTATTTCTGATCTGTAAATTCAGTTAACAGAGATAAAACATATTTTTGATTGAGCAGTTATGAAACACTCTTCTTGTAGAAAATGCAAGTGGAGATTCGGAGCGCTAAGAGGGTAATAGTGGAAAAAGGAATGTCTTCAAATATAAACTACACAGAATCATTCGGTGAAACTTCTTTCTGATCTGTGCATTCAGCTAACAGAGTTAAACCATACTTTTGATTGAGCAGATCTGAACACTCTTTCTGTAGAAAATGCAACTGGACATTTGGAGCGCTAAGAGCGTAGTAGTGGAAAAAGGAATATATTCAAATATAAACTACACAGAAGCATTCTGTGAAACTTCTTTCTGATCTGAGCATTCAGCTAACAGAGTTAAACCATACTTTTGATTGAGCAGTTTTGAAACACTCTGTCTGTAGAAAATGCAACTGGACATTCTTAGCGCTAAGTGGGTAATAGTGGAAAAAAGAATATGTTCAAATATAAACTACACAGAAGCATTGTATGAAACTTCTTTCTGTTCTGTGCATTCAACTAACAGAGTTGAACCTTACTTTTGATTGAGCCTTTCTGAAACACTCTTTCTGTAGAAACTGCAATTGGACATTCTGTGCGCTAAGAGGCCTATATTGGGAAAAATAATATCTTCAAATAAAAACTACACAGAAGCATTGTGTGAAACTTATTTCTGATATGTTCATTAAGCTAACAGAGTTAAACCATACTTTTGATTGCGCAGTTCTGAACACTCTTTCTGTAGAAAATGCAAGTGGACATTCGGAGCGCTAAGAGGGTAATAGTGAAAAAAGGAATATATTCAAATATAAACTACACAGTAGCATTCTGTGAAAATTCTTTCTGTTCTGTGCATTCAACTAACAGAGTTGAACCTTACTTTTGATTGAGCCGTTCTGAAACACTCTTTCTGTAGAAACTGCAACTGGACATGCTAAGCGCTAAGAGGCCTACATTGGGAAAAAGAATATCTTCAAATAAAAACTACACAGATGCATTCTGTGAAACTTATTTCTGATCTGTAAATTCAGTTAACAGAGATAAAACATATTTTTGATTGAGCAGTTATGAAACACTCTTTTTGTAGAAATTCAAGTGGAGATTCGGAGCGCTAAGAGGGTAATAGTGGAAAAAGGAATGTCTTCAAATATAAACTACACAGAATCATTCGGTGAAACTTCTTTCTGATCTGTGCATTCAGCTAACAGAGTTAAACCATACTTTTGATTGAGCAGATCTGAACACTATTTCTGTAGAAAATGCAACTGGACATTTGGAGCGCTAAGAGCGTAGTAGTGGAAAAAGGAATATATTCAAATATAAACTACACAGAAGCATTCTGTGAAACTTCTTTCTGATCTGAGCATTCAGCTAACAGAGTTAAACCATACTTTTGATTGAGCAGTTTTGAAACACTCTGTCTGTAGAAAATGCAACTGGACATTCGTAGCGCTAAGTGGGTAATAGTGGAAAAAAGAATATGTTCAAATATAAACTACACAGAAGCATTGTATGAAACTTCTTTCTGTTCTGTGCATTCAACTAACAGAGTTGAACCTTACTTTTGATTGAGCCGTTCTGAAACACTCTTTCTGTAGAAACTGCAATTGGACATTCTGAGCGCTAAGAGGCCTATATTGGGAAAAAGAATGTCTACAAATAAAAACTACACAGAAGAATTGTGTGAAACTTCTTTCTGTTCTGTTTGTTCAACTAAAAGAGTTGAACCTTAGTTTTGATTGAGCCGTTCTGAAACACTCTTTCTGTAGAAAATGCAAGTGGAGATTCGGAGCGCTAAGAGGGTAATAGTGGAAAAAGGAATGTCTGCAAATATAAACTACACAGAATCATTCGGTGAAACTTCTTTCTGATCTGTGCATTCAGCTAACAGTGTTAAACCATACTTTTGATTGAGCAGATCTGAACTCTCTTTCTGTAGAAAATGCAACTGGACATTTGGAGCGCTAAGAGAGTAGTAGTGGAAAAAGGAATATATTCAAATATAAACTACACAGAAGCATTCTGTGAAACTTCTTTCTGATCTGAGCATTCAGCTAACAGAGTTAAACCATACTTTTGATTGAGCAGTTTTGAAACACTCTGTCTGTAGAAAATGCAACTGGACATTCGTAGCGCTAAGTGGGTAATAGTGGAAAAAAGAATATGTTCAAATATAAACTACACAGAAGCATTGTATGAAACTTCTTTCTGTTCTGTGCATTCAACTAACAGAGTTGAACCTTACTTTTGATTGAGCCTTTCTGAAACACTCTTTCTGTAGAAACTGCAATTGGACATTCTGAGCGCTAAGAGGCCTATATTGGGAAAAATAATATCTTCAAATAAAAACTACACAGAAGCATTGTGTGAAACTTATTTCTGATATGTTCATTAAGCTAACAGAGTTAAACCATAATTTTGATTGCGCAGTTCTGAACACTCTTTCTGTAGAAAATGCAAGTGGACATTCGGAGCGCTAAGAGGGTAATAGTGGAAAAAGGAATATATTCAAATATAAACTACACAGTAGCATTCTGTGAAAATTCTTTCTGTTCTGTGCATTCAACTAACAGAGTTGAACCTTACTTTTGATTGAGCCGTTCTGAAACACTCTTTCTGTAGAAACTGCAACTGGACATGCTAAGCGCTAAGAGGCCTACATTGGGAAAAAGAATATCTTCAAATAAAAACTACACAGATGCATTCTGTGAAACTTATTTCTGATCTGTAAATTCAGTTAACAGAGATAAAACATATTTTTGATTGAGCAGTTATGAAACACTTTTTGTAGAAATTCAAGTGGAGATTCGGAGCGCTAAGAGGGTAATAGTGGAAAAAGGAATGTCTTCAAATATAAACTACACAGAATCATTCGGTGAAACTTCTTTCTGATCTGTGCATTCAGCTAACAGAGTTAAACCATACTTTTGATTGAGCAGATCTGAACACTATTTCTGTAGAAAATGCAACTGGACATTTGGAGCGCTAAGAGCGTAGTAGTGGAAAAAGGAATATATTCAAATATATACTACACAGAAGCATTCTGTGAAACTTCTTTCTGATCTGAGCATTCAGCTATCAGAGTTAAACCATACTTTTGATTGAGCAGTTTTGAAACACTCTGTCTGTAGAAAATGCAACTGGACATTCTTAGCGCTAAGTGGGTAATAGTGGAAAAAAGAATATGTTCAAATATAAACTACACAGAAGCATTGTATGAAACTTCTTTCTGTTCTGTGCATTCAACTAACAGAGTTGAACCTTACTTTTGATTGAGCCGTTCTGAAACACTCTTTCTGTAGAAACTGCAATTGGACATTCTGAGCGCTAAGAGGCCTATATTGGGAAAAAGAATGTCTACAAATAAAAACTACACAGAAGAATTGTGTGAAACTTCTTTCTGTTCTGTTTGTTCAACTAAAAGAGTTGAACCTTAGTTTTGATTGAGCCGTTCTGAAACACTCTTTCTGTAGAAAATGCAAGTGGAGATTCGGAGCGCTAAGAGGGTAATAGTGGAAAAAGGAATGTCTCCAAATATAAACTACACAGAATCATTCGGTGAAACTTCTTTCTGATCTGTGCATTCAGCTAACAGAGTTAAACCATACTTTTGATTGAGCAGATCTGAACTCTCTTTCTGTAGAAAATGCAACTGGACATTTGGAGCGCTAAGAGAGTAGTAGTGGAAAAAGGAATATATTCAAATATAAACTACACAGAAGCATTCTGTGAAACTTCTTTCTGATCTGAGCATTCAGCTAACAGAGTTAAACCATACTTTTGATTGAGCAGTTTTGAAACACTCTGTCTGTAGAAAATGCAACTGGACATTCGTAGCGCTAAGTGGGTAATAGTGGAAAAAAGAATATGTTCAAATATAAACTACACAGAAGCATTGTATGAAACTTCTTTCTGTTCTGTGCATTCAACTAACAGAGTTGAACCTTACTTTTGATTGAGCCTTTCTGAAACACTCTTTCTGTAGAAACTGCAATTGGACATTCTGAGCGCTAAGAGGCCTATATTGGGAAAAATAATATCTTCAAATAAAAACTACACAGAAGCATTGTGTGAAACTTATTTCTGATATGTTCATTAAGCTAACAGAGTTAAACCATACTTTTGATTGCGCAGTTCTGAACACTCTTTCTGTAGAAAATGCAAGTGGACATTCGGAGCGCTAAGAGGGTAATAGTGGAAAAAGGAATATATTCAAATATAAACTACACAGTAGCATTCTGTTAAAATTCTTTCTGTTCTGTGCATTCAACTAACAGAGTTGAACCTTACTTTTGATTGAGCCGTTATGAAACACTCTTTCTGTAGAAACTGCAACTGGACATGCTAAGCGCTAAGAGGCCTACATTGGGAAAAAGAATATCTTCAAATAAAAACTACACAGATGCATTCTGTGAAACTTATTTCTGATCTGTAAATTCAGTTAACAGAGATAAAACATATTTTTGATTGAGCAGTTATGAAACACTTTTTGTAGAAATTCAAGTGGAGATTCGGAGCGCTAAGAGGGTAATAGTGGAAAAAGGAATGTCTTCAAATATAAACTACACAGAATCATTCGGTGAAACTTCTTTCTGATCTGTGCATTCAGCTAACAGAGTTAAACCATACTTTTGATTGAGCAGATCTGAACACTATTTCTGTAGAAAATGCAACTGGACATTTGGAGCGCTAAGAGCGTAGTAGTGGAAAAAGGAATATATTCAAATATAAACTACACAGAAGCATTCTGTGAAACTTCTTTCTGATCTGAGCATTCAGCTAACAGAGTTAAACCATACTTTTGATTGAGCAGTTTTGAAACACTCTGTCTGTAGAAAATGCAACTGGACATTCTTAGCGCTAAGTGGGTAATAGTGGAAAAAAGAATATGTTCAAATATAAACTACACAGAAGCATTGTATGAAACTTCTTTCTGTTCTGTGCATTCAACTAACAGAGTTGAACCTTACTTTTGATTCAGCCGTTCTGAAACACTCTTTCTGTAGAAACTGCAATTGGACATTCTGAGCGCTAAGAGGCCTATATTGGGAAAAAGAATGTCTACAAATAAAAACTACACAGAAGAATTGTGTGAAACTCCTTTCTGTTCTGTTTGTTCAACTAAAAGAGTTGAACCTTAGTTTTGATTGAGCCGTTCTGAAACACTCTTTCTGTAGAAAATGCAAGTGGAGATTTGGAGCGCTAAGAGGGTAATAGTGGAAAAAGGAATGTCTCCAAATATAAACTACACAGAATCATTCGGTGAAACTTCTTTCTGATCTGTGCATTCAGCTAACGGAGTTAAACCATACTTTTGATTGAGCAGATCTGAACTCTCTTTCTGTAGAAAATGCAACTGGACATTTGGAGCGCTAAGAGAGTAGTAGTGGAAAAAGGAATATATTCAAATATAAACTAAACAGAAGCATTCTGTGAAACTTCTTTCTGATCTGAGCATTCAGCTAACAGAGTTAAACCATACTTTTGATTGAGCAGTTTTGAAACACTCTGTCTGTAGATAATGCAACTGGACATTCGTAGCGCTAAGTGGGTAATAGTGGAAAAAAGAATATGTTCAAATATAAACTACACAGAAGCATTGTATGAAACTTCTTTCTGTTCTGTGCATTCAACTAACAGAGTTGAACCTTACTTTTGATTGAGCCTTTCTGAAACACTCTTTCTGTAGAAACTGCAATTGGACATTCTGAGCGCTAAGAGGCCTATATTGGGAAAAATAATATCTTCAAATAAAATCTACACAGAAGCATTGTGTGAAACTTATTTCTGATATGTTCATTAAGCTAACAGAGTTAAACCATACTTTTGATTGCGCAGTTCTGAACACTCTTTCTGTAGAAAATGCAAGTGGACATTCGGAGCGCTAAGAGGGTAATAGTGGAAAAAAGAATATGTTCAAATATAAACTACACAGAAGCATTGTATGAAACTACTTTCTGTTCTGTGCATTCAACTAACAGAGTTGAACCTTACTTTTGATTGAGCCGTTCTGAAACACTCTTTCTGTAGAAACTGCAATTGCACATTCTGAGCGCTAAGAGGCCTATATTGGGAAAAAGAATGTCTACAAATAAAAACTACACAGAAGAATTGTGTGAAACTTCTTTCTGTTCTGTTTGTTCAACTAAAAGAGTTGAACCTTAGTTTTGATTGAGCCTTTCTGAAACACTCTTTCTGTAGAAAATGCAAGTGGAGATTCGGAGCGCTAAGAGGGTAATAGTGGAAAAAGGAATGTCTCCAAATATAAACTACACAGAATCATTCGGTGAAACTTCTTTCTGATCTGTGCATTCAGCTAACAGAGTTAAACCATACTTTTGATTGAGCAGATCTGAACTCTCTTTCTGTAGAAAATGCAACTGGACATTTGGAGCGCTAAGAGAGTAGTAGTGGAAAAAGTAATATATTCAAATATAAACTACACAGAAGCATTCTGTGAAACTTCTTTCTGATCTGAGCATTCAGCTAACAGAGTTAAACCATACTTTTGATTGAGCAGTTTTGAAACACTCTGTCTGTAGAAAATGCAACTGGACATTCGTAGCGCTAAGTGGCTAATAGTGGAAAAAAGAATATGTTCAAATATAAACTACACAGAAGCATTGTATGAAACTTCTTTCTGTTCTGTGCGTTCAACTAACAGAGTTGAACCTTACTTTTGATTGAGCCTTTCTGAAACACTCTTTCTGTAGAAACTGCAATTGGACATTCTGAGCGCTAAGAGGCCTATATTGGGAAAAATTATATCTTCATATAAAAACTACACAGAAGCATTGTGTGAAACTTATTTCTGATACGTTCATTAAGCTAACAGAGTTAAACCATACTTTTGATTGCGCAGTTCTGAACACTCTTTCTGTAGAAAATGCAAGTGGACATTCGGAGCGCTAAGAGGGTAATAGTGGAAAAAGGAATATATTCAAATATAAACTACACAGTAGCATTCTGTGAAAATTCTTTCTGTTCTGTGCATTCAACTAACAGAGTTGAACCTTACTTTTGATTGAGCCGTTCTGAAACACTCTTTCTGTAGAAACTGCAATTGGACATGCTAAGCGCTAAGAGGCCTACATTTTGAAAAAGAATATCTTCAAATAAAAACTACACAGATGCATTCTGTGAAACTTATTTCTGATCTGTAAATTCAGTTAACAGAGATAAAACATATTTTTGATTGAGCAGTTATGAAACTCTCCTTTTGTAGAAAATGCAAGTGGAGATTCGGAGCGCTAAGAGGGTAATAGTGGAAAAAGGAATGTCTTCAAATATAAACTACACAGAATCATTCGGTGAAACTTCTTTCTGATCTGTGCATTCAGCTAACAGGGTTAAACCATACTTTTGATTGAGCAGATCTGAACACTCTTTCTGTAGAAAATGCAACTGGACATTTGGAGCGCTAAGAGCGTAGTAGTGGAAAAAGGAATATATTCAAATATAAACTACACAGAAGCATTCTGTGAAAATTCTTTCTGTTCTGTGCATTCAACTAACAGAGTTGAACCTTACTTTTGATTGAGCCGTTCTGAAACACTCTTTCTGTAGGAACTGCAATTAGACATGCTAAGCGCTAAGAGGCCTACATTTTGAAAAAGAATATCTTCAAATAAAAACTACACAGATGCATTCTGTGAAACTTATTTCTGATCTGTAAATTCAGTTAACAGAGATAAAACATATTTTTGATTGAGCAGTTATGAAACACTCTTCTTGTAGAAAATGCAAGTGGAGATTCGGAGCGCTAAGAGGGTAATAGTGGAAAAAGGAATGTCTTCAAATATAAACTACACAGAATCATTCGGTGAAACTTCTTTCTGATCTGTGCATTCAGCTAACAGAGTTAAACCATACTTTTGATTGAGCAGATCTGAACACTCTTTCTGTAGAAAATGCAACTGGACATTTGGAGCGCAAAGAGCATAGTAGTGGAAAAAGGAATATATTCAAATATAAACTACACAGAAGCATTCTGTGAAACTTCTTTCTGATCTGAGCATTCAGCTAACAGAGTTAAACCATACTTTTGATTGAGCAGTTTTGAAACACTCTGTCTGTAGAAAATGCAACTGGACATTCGTAGCGCTAAGTGGGTAATAGTGGAAAAAAGAATATGTTCAAATATAAACTACACAGAAGCATTGTATGAAACTACTTTCTGTTCTGTGCATTCAACTAACAGAGTTGAACCTTACTTTTGATTGAGCCGTTCTGAAACACTCTTTCTGTAGAAACTGCAATTGCACATTCTGAGCGCTAAGAGGCCTATATTGGGAAAAAGAATGTCTACAAATAAAAACTACACAGAAGAATTGTGTGAAACTTCTTTCTGTTCTGTTTGTTCAACTAAAAGAGTTGAACCTTAGTTTTGATTGAGCCTTTCTGAAACACTCTTTCTGTAGAAAATGCAAGTGGAGATTCGGAGCGCTAAGAGGGTAATAGTGGAAAAAGGAATGTCTCCAAATATAAACTACACAGAATCATTCGGTGAAACTTCTTTCTGATCTGTGCATTCAGCTAACAGAGTTAAACCATACTTTTGATTGAGCAGATCTGAACTCTCTTTCTGTAGAAAATGCAACTGGACATTTGGAGCGCTAAGAGAGTAGTAGTGGAAAAAGTAATATATTCAAATATAAACTACACAGAAGCATTCTGTGAAACTTCTTTCTGATCTGAGCATTCAGCTAACAGAGTTAAACCATACTTTTGATTGAGCAGTTTTGAAACACTCTGTCTGTAGAAAATGCAACTGGACATTCGTAGCGCTAAGTGGGTAATAGTGGAAAAAAGAATATGTTCAAATATAAACTACACAGAAGCATTGTATGAAACTTCTTTCTGTTCTGTGCGTTCAACTAACAGAGTTGAACCTTACTTTTGATTGAGCCTTTCTGAAACACTCTTTCTGTAGAAACTGCAATTGGACATTCTGAGCGCTAAGAGGCCTATATTGGGAAAAATAATATCTTCATATAAAAACTACACAGAAGCATTGTGTCAAACTTATTTCTGATACGTTCATTAAGCTAACAGAGTTAAACCATACTTTTGATTGCGCAGTTCTGAACACTCTTTCTGTAGAAAATGCAAGTGGACATTCGGAGCGCTAAGAGGGTAATAGTGGAAAAAGGAATATATTCAAATATAAACTACACAGTAGCATTCTGTGAAAATTCTTTCTGTTCTGTGCATTCAACTAACAGAGTTGAACCTTACTTTTGATTGAGCCGTTCTGAAACACTCTTTCTGTAGAAACTGCAATTGGACATGCTAAGCGCTAAGAGGCCTACATTTTGAAAAAGAATATCTTCAAATAAAAACTACACAGATGCATTCTGTGAAACTTATTTCTGATCTGTAAATTCAGTTAACAGAGATAAAACATATTTTTGATTGAGCAGTTATGAAACTCTCTTTTTGTAGAAAATGCAAGTGGAGATTCGGAGCGCTAAGAGGGTAATAGTGGAAAAAGGAATGTCTTCAAATATAAACTACACAGAATCATTCGGTGAAACTTCTTTCTGATCTGTGCATTCAGCTAACAGGGTTAAACCATACTTTTGATTGAGCAGATCTGAACACTCTTTCTGTAGAAAATGCAACTGGACATTTGGAGCGCTAAGAGCGTAGTAGTGGAAAAAGGAATATATTCAAATATAAACTACACAGAAGCATTCTGTGAAAATTCTTTCTGTTCTGTGCATTCAACTAACAGAGTTGAACCTTACTTTTGATTGAGCCGTTCTGAAACACTCTTTCTGTAGGAACTGCAATTAGACATGCTAAGCGCTAAGAGGCCTACATTTTGAAAAAGAATATCTTCAAATAAAAACTACACAGATGCATTCTGTGAAACTTATTTCTGATCTGTAAATTCAGTTAACAGAGATAAAACATATTTTTGATTGAGCAGTTATGAAACACTCTTCTTGTAGAAAATGCAAGTGGAGATTCGGAGCGCTAAGAGGGTAATAGTGGAAAAAGGAATGTCTTCAAATATGAACTACACAGAATCATTCGGTGAAACTTCTTTCTGATCTGTGCATTCAGCTAACAGGGTTAAACCATACTTTTGATTGAGCAGATCTGAACACTCTTTCTGTAGAAAATGCAACTGGACATTTGGAGCGCTAAGAGCGTAGTAGTGGAAAAAGGAATATATTCAAATATAAACTATACAGAAGCATTCTGTGAAACTTCTTTCTGATCTGAGCATTCAGCTAACAGAGTTAAACCATACTTTTGATTGAGCAGTTTTGAAACACTCTGTCTGTAGAAAATGCAACTGGACATTCGTAGCGCTAAGTGGGTAATAGTGGAAAAAAGAATATGTTCAAATATAAACTACACAGAAGCATTGTATGAAACTACTTTCTGTTCTGTGCATTCAACTAACAGAGTTGAACCTTACTTTTGATTGAGCCGTTCTGAAACACTCTTTCTGTAGAAACTGCAATTGCACATTCTGAGCGCTAAGAGGCCTATATTGGGAAAAAGAATGTCTACAAATAAAAACTACACAGAAGAATTGTGTGAAACTTCTTTCTGTTCTGTTTGTTCAACTAAAAGAGTTGAACCTTAGTTTTGATTGAGCCTTTCTGAAACACTCTTTCTGTAGAAAATGCAAGTGGAGATACGGAGCGCTAAGAGGGTAATAGTGGAAAAAGGAATGTCTCCAAATATAAACTACACAGAATCATTCGGTGAAACTTCTTTCTGATCTGTGCATTCAGCTAACAGAGTTAAACCATACTTTTGATTGAGCAGATCTGAACTCTCTTTCTGTAGAAAATGCAACTGGACATTTGGAGCGCTAAGAGAGTAGTAGTGGAAAAAGTAATATATTCAAATATAAACTACACAGAAGCATTCTGTGAAACTTCTTTCTGATCTGAGCATTCAGCTAACAGAGTTAAACCATACTTTTGATTGAGCAGTTTTGAAACACTCTGTCTGTAGAAAATGCAACTGGACATTCGTAGCGCTAAGTGGCTAATAGTGGAAAAAAGAATATGTTCAAATATAAACTACACAGAAGCATTGTATGAAACTTCTTTCTGTTCTGTGCGTTCAACTAACAGAGTTGAACCTTACTTTTGATTGAGCCTTTCTGAAACACTCTTTCTGTAGAAACTGCAATTGGACATTCTGAGCGCTAAGAGGCCTATATTGGGAAAAATAATATCTTCATATAAAAACTACACAGAAGCATTGTGTGAAACTTATTTCTGATACGTTCATTAAGCTAACAGAGTTAAACCATACTTTTGATTGCGCAGTTCTGAACACTCTTTCTGTAGAAAATGCAAGTGGACATTCGGAGCGCTAAGAGGGTAATAGTGGAAAAAGGAATATATTCAAATATAAACTACACAGTAGCATTCTGTGAAAATTCTTTCTGTTCTGTGCATTCAACTAACAGAGTTGAACCTTACTTTTGATTGAGCCGTTCTGAAACACTCTTTCTGTAGAAACTGCAATTGGACATGCTAAGCGCTAAGAGGCCTACATTTTGAAAAAGAATATCTTCAAATAAAAACTACACAGATGCATTCTGTGAAACTTATTTCTGATCTGTAAATTCAGTTAACAGAGATAAAACATATTTTTGATTGAGCAGTTATGAAACTCTCTTTTTGTAGAAAATGCAAGTGGAGATTCGGAGCGCTAAGAGGGTAATAGTGGAAAAAGGAATGTCTTCAAATATAAACTACACAGAATCATTCGGTGAAACTTCTTTCTGATCTGTGCATTCAGCTAACAGGGTTAAACCATACTTTTGATTGAGCAGATCTGAACACTCTTTCTGTAGAAAATGCAACTGGACATTTGGAGCGCTAAGAGCGTAGTAGTGGAAAAAGGAATATATTCAAATATAAACTACACAGAAGCATTCTGTGAAAATTCTTTCTGTTCTGTGCATTCAACTAACAGAGTTGAACCTTACTTTTGATTGAGCCGTTCTGAAACACTCTTTCTGTAGGAACTGCAATTAGACATGCTAAGCGCTAAGAGGCCTACATTTTGAAAAAGAATATCTTCAAATAAAAACTACACAGATGCATTCTGTGAAACTTATTTCTGATCTGTAAATTCAGTTAACAGAGATAAAACATATTTTTGATTGAGCAGTTATGAAACACTCTTCTTGTAGAAAATGCAAGTGGAGATTCGGAGCGCTAAGAGGGTAATAGTGGAAAAAGGAATGTCTTCAAATATAAACTACACAGAATCATTCGGTGAAACTTCTTTCTGATCTGTGCATTCAGCTAACAGAGTTAAACCATACTTTTGATTGAGCAGATCTGAACACTCTTTCTGTAGAAAATGCAACTGGACATTTGGAGCGCAAAGAGCGTAGTAGTGGAAAAAGGAATATATTCAAATATAAACTACACAGAAGCATTCTGTGAAACTTCTTTCTGATCTGAGCATTCAGCTAACAGAGTTAAACCATACTTTTGATTGAGCAGTTTTGAAACACTCTGTCTGTAGAAAATGCAACTGGATATTCGTAGCGCTAAGTGGGTAATAGTGGAAAAAAGAATATGTTCAAATATAAACTACACAGAAGCATTGTATGAAACTTCTTTCTGTTCTGTGCATTCAACTAACAGAGTTGAACCTTACTTTTGATTGAGCCGTTCTGAAACACTCTTTCTGTAGAAACTGCAATTGGACATTCTGAGCGCTAAGAGGCCTATATTGGGAAAAAGAATGTCTACAAATAAAAACTACACAGAAGAATTGTGTGAAACTTCTTTCTGTTCTGTTTGTTCAACAAAAAGAGTTGAACCTTAGTTTTGATTGAGCCGTTCTGAAACACTCTTTCTGTAGAAAATGCAAGTGGAGATTTGGAGCGCTAAGAGGGTAATAGTGGAAAAAGGAATGTCTCCAAATATAAACTACACAGAATCATTCGGTGAAACTTCTTTCTGATCTGTGCATTCAGCTAACGGAGTTAAACCATACTTTTGATTGAGCAGATCTGAACTCTCTTTCTGTAGAAAATGCAACTGGACATTTGGAGCGCTAAGAGAGTAGTAGTGGAAAAAGGAATATATTCAAATATAAACTACACAGAAGCATTCTGTGAAACTTCTTTCTGATCTGAGCATTCAGCTAACAGAGTTAAACCATACTTTTGATTGAGCAGTTTTGAAACACTCTGTCTGTAGAAAATGCAACTGGACATTCGTAGCGCTAAGTGGGTAATAGTGGAAAAAAGAATATGTTCAAATATAAACTACACAGAAGCATTGTATGAAACTTCTTTCTGTTCTGTGCATTCAACTAACAGAGTTGAACCTTACTTTTGATTGAGCCTTTCTGAAACACTCTTTCTGTAGAAACTGCAATTGGACATTCTGAGCGCTAAGAGGCCTATATTGGGAAAAATAATATCTTCAAATAAATACTACACAGAAGCATTGTGTGTAACTTATTTCTGATATGTTCATTAAGCTAACAGAGTTAAACCATACTTTTGATTGCGCAGTTCTGAACACTCTTTCTGTAGAAAATGCAAGTGGACATTCGGAGCGCTAAGAGGGTAATAGTGGAAAAAAGAATATATTCAAATATAAACTACACAGTAGCATTCTGTGAAAATTCTTTCTGTTCTGTGCATTCAACTAACAGAGTTGAACCTTACTTTTGATTGAGCCGTTCTGAAACACTCTTTCTGTAGAAACTGCAATTGGACATGCGAAGCGCTAAGAGGCCTACATTGGGAAAAAGAATATCTTCAAATAAAAACTACACAGATGCATTCTGTGAAACTTATTTCTGATCTGTAAATTCTGTTAACAGAGATAAAACATATTTTTGATTGAGCAGTTATGAAACACTCTTTTTGTAGAAAATGCAAGTGGCGATTCGGAGCGCTAAGAGGGTAATAGTGGAAAAAGGAATGTCTCCAAATATAAACTACACCGAATCATTCTGTGAAACTTCTTTCTGATCTGTGCATTCAGCTAACAGAGTTAAACCATACTTTTGATTGAGCAGATCTGAACACTCTTTCTGTAGAAAATGCAACTGGACATTTGGAGCGCTAAGAGAGTAGTAGTGGAAAAAGGAATATATTCAAATATAAACTACACAGAAGCATTCTGTGAAACTTCTTTCTGATCTGAGCATTCAGCTAACAGAGTTAAACCATACTTTTGATTGAGCAGTTTTGAAACACTCTGTCTGTAGAAAATGCAACTGGACATTCGTAGCGCTAAGTGGGTAATAGTGGAAAAAAGAATATGTTCAAATAGAAACTACACAGAAGCATTGTATGAAACTTCTTTCTGTTCTGTGCGTTCAACTAACAGAGTTGAACCTTACTTTTGATTGAGCCTTTCTGAAACACTCTTTCTGTAGAAACTGCAATTGGACATTCTGAGCGCTAAGAGGCCTATATTGGGACAAATAATATCTTCAAATAAAAACTACACAGAAGCATTGTGTGAAACTTATTTCTGATATGTTCATTAAGCTAACAGAGTTAAACCATACTTTTGATTGCGCAGTTCTGAACACTCTTTCTGTAGAAAATGCAAGTGGACATTCGGAGCGCTAAGAGGGTAATAGTGGAAAAAGGAATATATTCAAATATAAACTACACAGTAGCATTCTGTGAAAATCCTTTCTGTTCTGTGCATTCAACTAACAGAGTTGAACCTTACTTTTGATTGAGCCGTTCTGAAACACTCTTTCTGTAGAAACTGCAATTGGACATGCTAAGCGCTAAGAGGCCTACATTGGGAAAAAGAATATCTTCAAATAAAAACTACACAGATGCATTCTGTGAAACTTATTTCTGATCTGTAAATTCAGTTAACAGAGAAAAAACATATTTTTGATTGAGCAGTTATGAAACACTCTTTTTGTCGAAAATGCAAGTGGAGATTCGGAGCGCTAAGAGGGTAATAGTGGAAAAAGGAATGTCTTCAAATATAAACTACACAGAATCATTCGGTGAAAATTCTTTCTGATCTGTGCATTCAGCTAACAGAGTTAAACCATACTTTTGATTGAGCAGATCTGAACACTCTTTCTGTAGAAAATGCAACTGGACATTTGGAGCGCTAAGAGCGTAGTAGTGGAAAAAGGAATATATTCAAATATAAACTATACAGAAGCATTCTGTGAAACTTCTTTCTGATCTGAGCATTCAGCTAACAGAGTTAAACCATACTTTTGATTGAGCAGTTTTGAAACACTCTGTCTGTAGAAAATGCAACTGGACATTCGTAGCGCTAAGTGGGTAATAGTGGAAAAAAGAATATGTTCAAATATAAACTACACAGAAGCATTGTATGAAACTACTTTCTGTTCTGTGCATTCAACTAACAGAGTTGAACCTTACTTTTGATTGAGCCGTTCTGAAACACTCTTTCTGTAGAAACTGCAATTGCACATTCTGAGCGCTAAGAGGCCTATATTGGGAAAAAGAATGTCTACAAATAAAAACTACACAGAAGAATTGTGTGAAACTTCTTTCTGTTCTGTTTGTTCAACTAAAAGAGTTGAACCTTAGTTTTGATTGAGACTTTCTGAAACACTCTTTCTGTAGAAAATGCAAGTGGAGATTCGGAGCGCTAAGAGGGTAATAGTGGAAAAAGGAATGTCTCCAAATATAAACTACACAGAATCATTCGGTGAAACTTCTTTCTGATCTGTGCATTCAGCTAACAGAGTTAAACCATACTTTTGATTGAGCAGATCTGAACTCTCTTTCTGTAGAAAATGCAACTGGACATTTGGAGCGCTAAGAGAGTAGTAGTGGAAAAAGGAATATATTCAAATATAAACTACACAGAAGCATTCTGTGAAACTTCTTTCTGATCTGAGCATTCAGCTAACAGAGTTAAACCATACTTTTGATTGAGCAGTTTTGAAACACTCTGTCTGTAGAAAATGCAACTGGACATTCGTAGCGCTAAGTGGCTAATAGTGGAAAAAAGAATATGTTCAAATATAAACTACACAGAAGCATTGTATGAAACTTCTTTCTGTTCTGTGCGTTCAACTAACAGAGTTGAACCTTACTTTTGATTGAGCCTTTCTGAAACACTCTTTCTGTAGAAACTGCAATTGGACATTCTGAGCGCTAAGAGGCCTATATTGGGAAAAATAATATCTTCATATAAAAACTACACAGAAGCATTGTGTGAAACTTATTTCTGATACGTTCATTAAGCTAACAGAGTTAAACCATACTTTTGATTGCGCAGTTCTGAACACTCTTTCTGTAGAAAATGCAAGTGGACATTCGGAGCGCTAAGAGGGTAATAGTGGAAAAAGGAATATATTCAAATATAAACTACACAGTAGCATTCTGTGAAAATTCTTTCTGTTCTGTGCATTCAACTAACAGAGTTGAACCTTACTTTTGATTGAGCCGTTCTGAAACACTCTTTCTGTAGAAACTGCAATTGGACATGCTAAGCGCTAAGAGGCCTACATTTTGAAAAAGAATATCTTCAAATAAAAACTACACAGATGCATTCTGTGAAACTTATTTCTGATCTGTAAATTCAGTTAACAGAGATAAAACATATTTTTGATTGAGCAGTTATGAAACACTCTTTTTGTAGAAAATGCAAGTGGAGATTCGGAGCGCTAAGAGGGTAATAGTGGAAAAAGGAATGTCTTCAAATATAAACTACACAGAATCATTCGGTGAAACTTCTTTCTGATCTGTGCATTCAGCTAACAGGGTTAAACCATACTTTTGATTGAGCAGATCTGAACACTCTTTCTGTAGAAAATGCAACTGGACATTTGGAGCGCTAAGAGCGTAGTAGTGGAAAAAGGAATATATTCAAATATAAACTACACAGAAGCATTCTGTGAAAATTCTTTCTGTTCTGTGCATTCAACTAACAGAGTTGAACCTTACTTTTGATTGAGCCGTTCTGAAACACTCTTTCTGTAGGAACTGCAATTAGACATGCTAAGCGCTAAGAGGCCTACATTTTGAAAAAGAATATCTTCAAATAAAAACTACACAGATGCATTCTGTGAAACTTATTTCTGATCTGTAAATTCAGTTAACAGAGATAAAACATATTTTTGATTGAGCAGTTATGAAACACTCTTCTTGTAGAAAATGCAAGTGGAGATTCGGAGCGCTAAGAGGGTAATAGTGGAAAAAGGAATGTCTTCAAATATAAACTACACAGAATCATTCGGTGAAACTTCTTTCTGATCTGTGCATTCAGCTAACAGAGTTAAACCATACTTTTGATTGAGCAGATCTGAACACTCTTTCTGTAGAAAATGCAACTGGACATTTGGAGCGCTAAGAGCGTAGTAGTGGAAACAGGAATATATTCAAATATAAACTACACAGAAGCATTCTGTGAAACTTCTTTCTGTTCTGAGCATTCAGCTAACAGAGTTAAACCATACTTTTGATTGAGCAGTTTTGAAACACTCTGTCTGTAGAAAATGCAACTGGATATTCGTAGCGCTAAGTGGGTAATAGTGGAAAAAAGAATATGTTCAAATATAAACTACACAGAAGCATTGTATGAAACTTCTTTCTGTTCTGTGCATTCAAC
Organism: Symphalangus syndactylus; assembly: GCF_028878055.3. Classification (NCBI taxonomy): domain Eukaryota; kingdom Metazoa; phylum Chordata; class Mammalia; order Primates; family Hylobatidae; genus Symphalangus; species Symphalangus syndactylus. The sequence goes on along the minus strand of NC_072447.2, from coordinate 11,615,609 downwards.
TAACAGAGTTGAACCTTACTTTTGATTGAGCCGTTCTGAAACACTCTTTCTGTAGAAACTGCAATTGGACATTCTGAGCGCTAAGAGGCCTATATTGGGAAAAAGAATGTCTACAAATAAAAACTACACAGAAGAATTGTGTGAAACTTCTTTCTGTTCTGTTTGTTCAACAAAAAGAGTTGAACCTTAGTTTTTATTGAGCCGTTCTGAAACACTCTTTCTGTAGAAAATGCAAGTGGAGATTTGGAGCGCTAAGAGGGTAATAGTGGAAAAAGGAATGTCTCCAAATATAAACTACACAGAATCATTCGGTGAAACTTCTTTCTGATCTGTGCATTCAGCTAACGGAGTTAAACCATACTTTTGATTGAGCAGATCTGAACTCTCTTTCTGTAGAAAATGCAACTGGACATTTGGAGCGCTAAGAGAGTAATAGTGGAAAAAGGAATATATTCAAATATAAACTACACAGAAGCATTCTGTGAAACTTCTTTCTGATCTGAGCATTCAGCTAACAGAGTTAAACCATACTTTTGATTGAGCAGTTTTGAAACACTCTGTCTGTAGAAAATGCAACTGGACATTCGTAGCGCTAAGTGGGTAATAGTGGAAAAAAGAATATGTTCAAATATAAACTACACAGAAGCATTGTATGAAACTTCTTTCTGTTCTGTGCATTCAACTAACAGAGTTGAACCTTACTTTTGATTGAGCCTTTCTGAAACACTCTTTCTGTAGAAACTGCAATTGGACATTCTGAGCGCTAAGAGGCCTATATTGGGAAAAATAATATCTTCAAATAAATACTACACAGAAGCATTGTGTGTAACTTATTTCTGATATGTTCATTAAGCTAACAGAGTTAAACCATACTTTTGATTGCGCAGTCCTGAACACTCTTTCTGTAGAAAATGCAAGTGGACATTCGGAGCGCTAAGAGGGTAATAGTGGAAAAAGGAATATATTCAAATATAAACTACACAGTAGCATTCTGTGAAAATTCTTTCTGTTCTGTGCATTCAACTAACAGAGTTGAACCTTACTTTTGATTGAGCCGTTCTGAAACACTCTTTCTGTAGAAACTGCAATTGGACATGCTAAGCGCTAAGAGGCCTACATTGGGAAAAAGAATATCTTCAAATAAAAACTACACAGATGCATTCTGTGAAACTTATTTCTGATCTGTAAATTCTGTTAACAGAGATAAAACATATTTTTGATTGAGCAGTTATGAAACACTCTTTTTGTAGAAAATGCAAGTGGAGATTCGGAGCGCTAAGAGGGTAATAGTGGAAAAAGGAATGTCTCCAAATATAAACTACACCGAATCATTCTGTGAAACTTCTTTCTGATCTGTGCATTCAGCTAACAGAGTTAAACCATACTTTTGATTGAGCAGATCTGAACACTCTTTCTGTAGAAAATGCAACTGGACATTTGGAGCGCTAAGAGAGTAGTAGTGGAAAAAGGAATATATTCAAATATAAACTACACAGAAGCATTCTGTGAAACTTCTTTCTGATCTGAGCATTCAGCTAACAGAGTTAAACCATACTTTTGATTGAGCAGTTTTGAAACACTCTGTCTGTAGAAAATGCAACTGGACATTCGTAGCGCTAAGTGGGTAATAGTGGAAAAAAGAATATGTTCAAATAGAAACTACACAGAAGCATTGTATGAAACTTCTTTCTGTTCTGTGCGTTCAACTAACAGAGTTGAACCTTACTTTTGATTGAGCCTTTCTGAAACACTCTTTCTGTAGAAACTGCAATTGGACATTCTGAGCGCTAAGAGGCCTATATTGGGACAAATAATATCTTCAAATAAAAACTACACAGAAGCATTGTGTGAAACTTATTTCTGATATGTTCATTAAGCTAACAGAGTTAAACCATACTTTTGATTGCGCAGTTCTGAACACTCTTTCTGTAGAAAATGCAAGTGGACATTCGGAGCGCTAAGAGGGTAATAGTGGAAAAAGGAATATATTCAAATATAAACTACACAGTAGCATTCTGTGAAAATCCTTTCTGTTCTGTGCATTCAACTAACAGAGTTGAACCTTACTTTTGATTGAGCCGTTCTGAAACACTCTTTCTGTAGAAACTGCAATTGGACATGCTAAGCGCTAAGAGGCCTACATTGGGAAAAAGAATATCTTCAAATAAAAACTACACAGATGCATTCTGTGAAACTTATTTCTGATCTGTAAATTCAGTTAACAGAGAAAAAACATATTTTTGATTGAGCAGTTATGAAACACTCTTTTTGTCGAAAATGCAAGTGGAGATTCGGAGCGCTAAGAGGGTAATAGTGGAAAAAGGAATGTCTTCAAATATAAACTACACAGAATCATTCGGTGAAAATTCTTTCTGATCTGTGCATTCAGCTAACAGAGTTAAACCATACTTTTGATTGAGCAGATCTGAACACTCTTTCTGTAGAAAATGCAACTGGACATTTGGAGCGCTAAGAGCGTAGTAGTGGAAAAAGGAATATATTCAAATATAAACTATACAGAAGCATTCTGTGAAACTTCTTTCTGATCTGAGCATTCAGCTAACAGAGTTAAACCATACTTTTGATTGAGCAGTTTTGAAACACTCTGTCTGTAGAAAATGCAACTGGACATTCGTAGCGCTAAGTGGGTAATAGTGGAAAAAAGAATATGTTCAAATATAAACTACACAGAAGCATTGTATGAAACTACTTTCTGTTCTGTGCATTCAACTAACAGAGTTGAACCTTACTTTTGATTGAGCCGTTCTGAAACACTCTTTCTGTAGAAACTGCAATTGCACATTCTGAGCGCTAAGAGGCCTATATTGGGAAAAAGAATGTCTACAAATAAAAACTACACAGAAGAATTGTGTGAAACTTCTTTCTGTTCTGTTTGTTCAACTAAAAGAGTTGAACCTTAGTTTTGATTGAGACTTTCTGAAACACTCTTTCTGTAGAAAATGCAAGTGGAGATTCGGAGCGCTAAGAGGGTAATAGTGGAAAAAGGAATGTCTCCAAATATAAACTACACAGAATCATTCGGTGAAACTTCTTTCTGATCTGTGCATTCAGCTAACAGAGTTAAACCATACTTTTGATTGAGCAGATCTGAACTCTCTTTCTGTAGAAAATGCAACTGGACATTTGGAGCGCTAAGAGAGTAGTAGTGGAAAAAGGAATATATTCAAATATAAACTACACAGAAGCATTCTGTGTAACTTCTTTCTGATCTGAGCATTCAGCTAACAGAGTTAAACCATACTTTTGATTGAGCAGTTTTGAAACACTCTGTCTGTAGAAAATGCAACTGGACATTCGTAGCGCTAAGTGGCTAATAGTGGAAAAAAGAATATGTTCAAATATAAACTACACAGAAGCATTGTATGAAACTTCTTTCTGTTCTGTGCGTTCAACTAACAGAGTTGAACCTTACTTTTGATTGAGCCTTTCTGAAACACTCTTTCTGTAGAAACTGCAATTGGACATTCTGAGCGCTAAGAGGCCTATATTGGGAAAAATAATATCTTCATATAAAAACTACACAGAAGCATTGTGTGAAACTTATTTCTGATACGTTCATTAAGCTAACAGAGTTAAACCATACTTTTGATTGCGCAGTTCTGAACACTCTTTCTGTAGAAAATGCAAGTGGACATTCGGAGCGCTAAGAGGGTAATAGTGGAAAAAGGAATATATTCAAATATAAACTACACAGTAGCATTCTGTGAAAATTCTTTCTGTTCTGTGCATTCAACTAACAGAGTTGAACCTTACTTTTGATTGAGCCGTTCTGAAACACTCTTTCTGTAGAAACTGCAATTGGACATGCTAAGCGCTAAGAGGCCTACATTTTGAAAAAGAATATCTTCAAATAAAAACTACACAGATGCATTCTGTGAAACTTATTTCTGATCTGTAAATTCAGTTAACAGAGATAAAACATATTTTTGATTGAGCAGTTATGAAACACTCTTTTTGTAGAAAATGCAAGTGGAGATTCGGAGCGCTAAGAGGGTAATAGTGGAAAAAGGAATGTCTTCAAATATAAACTACACAGAATCATTCGGTGAAACTTCTTTCTGATCTGTGCATTCAGCTAACAGGGTTAAACCATACTTTTGATTGAGCAGATCTGAACACTCTTTCTGTAGAAAATGCAACTGGACATTTGGAGCGCTAAGAGCGTAGTAGTGGAAAAAGGAATATATTCAAATATAAACTACACAGAAGCATTCTGTGAAAATTCTTTCTGTTCTGTGCATTCAACTAACAGAGTTGAACCTTACTTTTGATTGAGCCGTTCTGAAACACTCTTTCTGTAGGAACTGCAATTAGACATGCTAAGCGCTAAGAGGCCTACATTTTGAAAAAGAATATCTTCAAATAAAAACTACACAGATGCATTCTGTGAAACTTATTTCTGATCTGTAAATTCAGTTAACAGAGATAAAACATATTTTTGATTGAGCAGTTATGAAACACTCTTCTTGTAGAAAATGCAAGTGGAGATTCGGAGCGCTAAGAGGGTAATAGTGGAAAAAGGAATGTCTTCAAATATAAACTACACAGAATCATTCGGTGAAACTTCTTTCTGATCTGTGCATTCAGCTAACAGAGTTAAACCATACTTTTGATTGAGCAGATCTGAACACTCTTTCTGTAGAAAATGCAACTGGACATTTGGAGCGCTAAGAGCGTAGTAGTGGAAACAGGAATATATTCAAATATAAACTACACAGAAGCATTCTGTGAAACTTCTTTCTGTTCTGAGCATTCAGCTAACAGAGTTAAACCATACTTTTGATTGAGCAGTTTTGAAACACTCTGTCTGTAGAAAATGCAACTGGATATTCGTAGCGCTAAGTGGGTAATAGTGGAAAAAAGAATATGTTCAAATATAAACTACACAGAAGCATTGTATGAAACTTCTTTCTGTTCTGTGCATTCAACTAACAGAGTTGAACCTTACTTTTGATTGAGCCGTTCTGAAACACTCTTTCTGTAGAAACTGCAATTGGACATTCTGAGCGCTAAGAGGCCTATATTGGGAAAAAGAATGTCTACAAATAAAAACTACACAGAAGAATTGTGTGAAACTTCTTTCTGTTCTGTTTGTTCAACAAAAAGAGTTGAACCTTAGTTTTTATTGAGCCGTTCTGAAACACTCTTTCTGTAGAAAATGCAAGTGGAGATTTGGAGCGCTAAGAGGGTAATAGTGGAAAAAGGAATGTCTCCAAATATAAACTACACAGAATCATTCGGTGAAACTTCTTTCTGATCTGTGCATTCAGCTAACGGAGTTAAACCATACTTTTGATTGAGCAGATCTGAACTCTCTTTCTGTAGAAAATGCAACTGGACATTTGGAGCGCTAAGAGAGTAATAGTGGAAAAAGGAATATATTCAAATATAAACTACACAGAAGCATTCTGTGAAACTTCTTTCTGATCTGAGCATTCAGCTAACAGAGTTAAACCATACTTTTGATTGAGCAGTTTTGAAACACTCTGTCTGTAGAAAATGCAACTGGACATTCGTAGCGCTAAGTGGGTAATAGTGGAAAAAAGAATATGTTCAAATATAAACTACACAGAAGCATTGTATGAAACTTCTTTCTGTTCTGTGCATTCAACTAACAGAGTTGAACCTTACTTTTGATTGAGCCTTTCTGAAACACTCTTTCTGTAGAAACTGCAATTGGACATTCTGAGCGCTAAGAGGCCTATATTGGGAAAAATAATATCTTCAAATAAATACTACACAGAAGCATTGTGTGTAACTTATTTCTGATATGTTCATTAAGCTAACAGAGTTAAACCATACTTTTGATTGCGCAGTCCTGAACACTCTTTCTGTAGAAAATGCAAGTGGACATTCGGAGCGCTAAGAGGGTAATAGTGGAAAAAGGAATATATTCAAATATAAACTACACAGTAGCATTCTGTGAAAATTCTTTCTGTTCTGTGCATTCAACTAACAGAGTTGAACCTTACTTTTGATTGAGCCGTTCTGAAACACTCTTTCTGTAGAAACTGCAATTGGACATGCTAAGCGCTAAGAGGCCTACATTGGGAAAAAGAATATCTTCAAATAAAAACTACACAGATGCATTCTGTGAAACTTATTTCTGATCTGTAAATTCTGTTAACAGAGATAAAACATATTTTTGATTGAGCAGTTATGAAACACTCTTTTTGTAGAAAATGCAAGTGGAGATTCGGAGCGCTAAGAGGGTAATAGTGGAAAAAGGAATGTCTCCAAATATAAACTACACCGAATCATTCTGTGAAACTTCTTTCTGATCTGTGCATTCAGCTAACAGAGTTAAACCATACTTTTGATTGAGCAGATCTGAACACTCTTTCTGTAGAAAATGCAACTGGACATTTGGAGCGCTAAGAGAGTAGTAGTGGAAAAAGGAATATATTCAAATATAAACTACACAGAAGCATTCTGTGAAACTTCTTTCTGATCTGAGCATTCAGCTAACAGAGTTAAACCATACTTTTGATTGAGCAGTTTTGAAACACTCTGTCTGTAGAAAATGCAACTGGACATTCGTAGCGCTAAGTGGGTAATAGTGGAAAAAAGAATATGTTCAAATAGAAACTACACAGAAGCATTGTATGAAACTTCTTTCTGTTCTGTGCGTTCAACTAACAGAGTTGAACCTTACTTTTGATTGAGCCTTTCTGAAACACTCTTTCTGTAGAAACTGCAATTGGACATTCTGAGCGCTAAGAGGCCTATATTGGGACAAATAATATCTTCAAATAAAAACTACACAGAAGCATTGTGTGAAACTTATTTCTGATATGTTCATTAAGCTAACAGAGTTAAACCATACTTTTGATTGCGCAGTTCTGAACACTCTTTCTGTAGAAAATGCAAGTGGACATTCGGAGCGCTAAGAGGGTAATAGTGGAAAAAGGAATATATTCAAATATAAACTACACAGTAGCATTCTGTGAAAATCCTTTCTGTTCTGTGCATTCAACTAACAGAGTTGAACCTTACTTTTGATTGAGCCGTTCTGAAACACTCTTTCTGTAGAAACTGCAATTGGACATGCTAAGCGCTAAGAGGCCTACATTGGGAAAAAGAATATCTTCAAATAAAAACTACACAGATGCATTCTGTGAAACTTATTTCTGATCTGTAAATTCAGTTAACAGAGAAAAAACATATTTTTGATTGAGCAGTTATGAAACACTCTTTTTGTCGAAAATGCAAGTGGAGATTCGGAGCGCTAAGAGGGTAATAGTGGAAAAAGGAATGTCTTCAAATATAAACTACACAGAATCATTCGGTGAAAATTCTTTCTGATCTGTGCATTCAGCTAACAGAGTTAAACCATACTTTTGATTGAGCAGATCTGAACACTCTTTCTGTAGAAAATGCAACTGGACATTTGGAGCGCTAAGAGCGTAGTAGTGGAAAATGGAATATATTCAAATATAAACTACACAGAAGCATTCTGTGAAACTTCTTTCTGATCAGAGCATTCAGCTAAATGAGTTAAACCATACTTTTGATTGAGCAGTTTTGAAACACTCTGTCTGTAGAAAATGCAACTGGACATTCGTAGCGCAAAGTGGGTAATAGTGGAAAAAAGAATATGTTCATATATAAACTACACAGAAGCATTGTATGAAACTTCTTTCTGTTCTGTGCATTCAACTAACAGAGTTGAACCTTACTTTTGATTGAGCCGTTCTGAAACACTCTTTCTGTAGAAACTGCAATTGTACGTTCTGAGCGCTAAGAGGCCTATATTGGGAAAAAGAATGTCTACAAATAAAAACTACACAGAAGAATTGTGTGAAACTTCTTTCTGTTCTGTTTGTTCAACTAAAAGAGTTGAACCTTAGTTTTGATTGAGCCGTTCTGAAACACACTTTCTGTAGAAAATGCAAGTGGAGATTTGGAGGGCTAAGAGGGTAATAGTGGAAAAAGCAATGTCTCCAAATATAAACTACACAGAATCATTCTGTGAAACTTCTTTCTGATCTGTGCATTCAGCTAACAGAGTTAAACCATACTTTTGATTGAGCAGATCTGAACACTCTTTCTGTAGAAAATGCAACTGGACATTTGTAGCGCTAAGAGAGTAGTACTGGAAAAAGGAATATATTCAAATATAAACTACACAGAAGCATTCTGTGAAACTTCTTTCTGATCTGAGCATTCAGCTAACAGAGTTAAACCATACTTTTGATTGAGCAGTTTTGAAACACTCTGTCTGTAGAAAATGCAACTGGACATTCGTAGCGCTAAGTGGGTAATAGTGGAAAAAAGAATATGTTCAAATATAAACTACACAGAAGCATTGTATGAAACTTCTTTCTGTTCTGTGCATTCAACTAACAGAGTTGAACCTTACTTTTGATTGAGCCTTTCTGAAACACTCTTTCTGTAGAAAATGCAATTGGACATTCTGAGCGCTAAGAGGCCTCTATTGGGAAAAATAACATCTTCAAATAAAAACTACACAGAAGCATTGTGTGAAACTTATTTCTGATATGTTCATTAAGCTAACAGAGTTAAACCATACTTTTGATTGCGCAGTTCTGAAAACTCTTTCTGTAGAAAATGCAAGTGGACATTCGGAGCGCTAAGAGGGTAATAGTGGAAAAAGGAATATATTCAAATATAAACTACACAGTAGCATTCTGTGAAAATACTTTCTGTTCTGTGCATTCAACTAACAGAGTTGAACCTTACTTTTGATTGAGCCGTTCTGAAACACTCTTTCTGTAGAAACTGCAATTGGACATGCTAAGCGCTAAGAGGCCAACATTGGGAAAAAGAATATCTTCAAATACAAACTACACAGATGCATTCTGTGAAACTTATTTCTGATCTGTAAATTCAGTTAACAGAGATAAAACTTATTTTTGATTGAGCAGTTATGAAACACTCTTTTTGTAGAAAATGCAAGTGGAGATTCGGAGCGCTAAGAGGGTAATAGTGGAAAAAGGAATGTCTTCAAATATAAACTACACAGAATCATTCGGTGAAACTTCTTTCTGATCTGTGCATTCAGCTAACAGAGTTAAACCATACTTTTGATTGAGCAGATCTGAACACTCTTTCTGTAGAAAATGCAACTGGACATTTCGAGCGCTAAGAGCGTAGTAGTGGAAAAAGGAATATATTCAAATATAAACTACACAGAAGCATTCTGTGAAACTTCTTTCTGATCTGAGCATTCAGCTAACAGAGTTAAACCATACTTTTGATTGAGCAGTTTTGAAACACTCTGTCTGTAGAAAATGCAACTGGACATTCGTAGCGCTAAGTGGGTAATAGTGGAAAAAAGAATATGTTCAAATATGAACTACACAGAAGCATTGTATGAAACTTCTTTGTGTTCTGTGCATTCAACTAACAGAGTTGAACCTTACTTTTGATTGAGCCGTTCTGAAACACTCTTTCTGTAGAAACTGCAATTGGACATTCTGAGCGCTAAGAGGCCTATATTGGGAAAAAGAATGTCTACAAATAAAAACTACACAGAAGAATTGTGTGAAACTTCTTTCTGTTCTGTTTGTTCAACTAAAAGAGTTGAACCTTAGTTTTGATTGAGCCGTTCTGAAACACTCTTTCTGTAGAAAATGCAAGTGGAGATTCGGAGCGCTAAGAGGGTAATAGTGGAAAAAGGAATGTCTCCAAATATAAACTACACAGAATCATTCTGTGAAACTTCTTTCTGATCTGTGCATTCAGCTAACAGAGTTAAACCATACTTTTGATTGAGCAGATCTGAACTCTCTTTCTGTAGAAAATGCAACTGGACATTTGGAGCGCTAAGAGAGTAGTAGTGGAAAAAGGAATATATTCAAATATAAACTACACAGAAGCATTCTGTGAAACTTCTTTCTGATCTGAGCATTCAGCTAACAGAGTTAAACCATACATTTGATTGAGCAGTTTTGAAACACTCTGTCTGTAGAAAATGCAACTGGACATTCGTAGCGCTAAGTGGGTAATAGTGGAAAAAAGAATATGTTCAAATATAAACTACACAGAAGCATTGTATGAAACTACTTTCTGTTCTGTGCATTCAACTAACAGAGTTGAACCTTACTTTTGATTAAGCCTTTCTGAAACACTCTTTCTGTAGAAACTGCAATTGGACATTCTGAGCGCTAAGAGTCCTTTATTGGGAAAAATAATATCTTCAAATAAAAACTACACAGAAGCATTGTGTGAAACTTATTTCTGATATGTTCATTAAGCTAACAGAGTTAAACCATACTTTTGATTGCGCAGTTCTGAACACTCTTTCTGTAGAAAATGCAAGTGGACATTCGGAGCGCTAAGAGGGTAATAGTGGAAAAAGGTATATATTCAAATATAAACTACACAGTAGCATTCTGTGAAAATTCTTTCTGTTCTGTGCATTCAACTAACAGAGTTGAACCTTACTTTTGATTGAGCCGTTCTGAAACACTCTTTCTGTAGAAACTGCAATTGGACATGCTGATCGCTAAGAGGCCTACATTGGGAAAAAGAATATCTTCAAATAAAAACTACACAGATGCATTCTGTGAAACTTATTTCTGATCTGTAAATTCAGTTAACAGAGAAAAAACATATTTTTGATTGAGCAGTTATTAAACACTCTTTTTGTAGAAAATGCAAGTGGAGATTCGGAGCGCTAAGAGGGTAATAGTGGAAAAAGGAATGTCTTCAAATATAAACTACACAGAATAATTCGGTGAAACTTCTTTCTGATCTGTGCATTCAGCTAACAGAGTTAAAACATACTTTTGATTGAGCAGATCTGAACACTCTTTCTGTAGAATATGCAACTGGACATTTGGAGCGCTAAGAGCGTAGTAGTGGAAAAAGGAATATATTCAAATATAAACTACACAGAAGCATTCTGTGAAACTTTTTTCTGATCTGAGCATTCAGCTAACAGTGTTAAACCATACTTTTGATTGAGCAGTTTTGAAACACTCTGTCTGTAGAAAATGCAACCGGACATTCGTAGCGCTAAGTGGGTAATAGTGGAAAAAAGAATATGTTCAAATATAAACTACACAGAAGCATTGTATGAAACTTCTTTCTGTTCTGTGCATTCAAATAACAGAGTTGAACCTTACTTTTGATTGAGCCGTTCTGAAACACTCTTTCTGTAGAAACTGCAATTGGACATTCTGAGCGCTAAGAGGCCTATATTGGGAAAAAGAATGTCTACAAATAAAAACTACACAGAAGAATTGTGTGAAACTTCTTTCTGTTCTGTTTGTTCAACTAAAAGAGTTGAACCTTAGTTTTGATTGAGCCGTTCTGAAACACACTTTCTGTAGAAAATGCAAGTGGAGATTTGGAGGGCTAAGAGGGTAATAGTGGAAAAAGGAATGTCTCCAAATATAAACTACACAGAATCATTCTGTGAAACTTCTTTCTGATCTGTGCATTCAGCTAACAGAGTTAAACCATACTTTTGATTGAGCAGATCTGAACACTCTTTCTGTAGAAAATGCAACTGGACATTTTGAGCGCTAAGAGAGTAGTACTGGAAAAAGGAATATATTCAAACTACACAGAAGCATTCTGTGAAACTTCTTTCTGATCTGAGCATTCAGCTAACAGAGTTAAACAATACTTTTGATTGAGCAGTTTTGAAACACTCTGACTGTAGAAAATGCAACTGGACATTCGTAGCGCTAAGTGGGTAATAGTGGAAAAAAGAATATGTTCAAATATAAACTACACAGAAGCATTGTATGAAACTTCTTTCTGTTCTGTGCATTCAACTAACAGAGTTGAACCTTACTTTTGATTGAGCCTTTCTGAATAACTCTTTCTGTAGAAAATGCAATTGGACATTCTGAGCGCTAAGAGGCCTCTATTGGGAAAAATAACATCTTCAAATAAAAACTACACAGAAGCATTGTGTGAAACTTATTTCTGATATGTTCATTAAGCTAACAGAGTTAAACCATACTTTTGATTGCGCAGTTCTGAAAACTCTTTCTGTAGAAAATGCAAGTGGACATTCGGAGCGCTAAGAGGGTAATAGTGGAAAAAGGAATATATTCAAATATAAACTACACAGTAGCATTCTGTGAAAATTCTTTCTGTTCTGTGCATTCAACTAACAGAGTTGAACCTTACTTTTGATTGAGCCGTTCTGAAACACTCTTTCTGTAGAAACTGCAATTGGACATGCTAAGCGCTAAGAGGCCTACATTGGGAAAAAGAATATCTTCAAATAAAAACTACACAGATGCATTCTGTGAAACTTATTTCTGATCTGTAAATTCAGTTAACAGAGATAAAACATATTTTTGATTGAGCAGTTATGAAACACTCTTTTTGTAGAAAATGCAAGTGGAGATTCGGAGCGCTAAGAGGGTAATAGTGGAAAAAGGAATGTCTCCAAATATAAACTACACAGAATCATTCTGTGAAACTTCTTTCTGATCTGTGCATTCAGCTAACAGAGTTAAACCATACTTTTGATTGAGCAGATCTGAACACTCTTTCTGTAGAAAATGCAACTGGACATTTGGAGCGCTAAGAGAGTAGTAGTGGAAAAAGGAATATATTCAAATATAAACTACACAGAAGGATTCTGTGAAACTTATTTCTGATCTGAGCATTCAGCTAACAGAGTTAAACCATACTTTTGATTGAGCAGTTTTGAAACACTCTGTCTGTAGAAAATGCAACTGGACATTCGTAGCGCTAAGTGGGTAATAGTGGAAAAAAGAATATGTTCTAATATAAACTACACAGAAGCATTGTATGAAACTTCTTTCTGTTCTGTGCATTCAACTAACAGAGTTGAACCTTACTTTTCATTGAGCCTTTCTGAAACACTCTTTCTGTAGAAACTGCAATTGGACATTCTGAGCGCTAAGAGGCCTATATTGGGAAATATAATATCTTCAAATAAAAACTACACAGAAGCATTGTGTGAAACTAATTTCTGATATGTTCATTAAGCTAACAGAGTTAAACCATACTTTTGATTGCGCAGTTCTGAACACTCTTTCTGTAGAAAACGCAAGTGGACATTCGGAGCGCTAAGAGGGTAATAGTGGAAAAAGGAATATATTCAAATATAAACTACACAGTAGCATTCTGTGAAAATTCTTTCTGTTCTGTGCATTCAACTAACAGAGTTGAACCTTACTTTTGATTGAGCCGTTCTGAAACACTCTTTCTGTAGAAACTGCAATTGGACATGCTGAGCGCTAAGAGGCCTACATTGGGAAAAAGAATATCTTCAAATAAAAACTACACAGATGCATTCTGTGAAACTTATTTCTGATCTGTAAATTCAGTTAACAGAGAAAAAACATATTTTTGATTGAGCAGTTATGAAACACTCTTTTTGTAGAAAATGCAAGTGGAGATTCGGAGCGCTAAGAGGGTAATAGTGGAAAAAGGAATGTCTTCAAATATAAACTACACAGAATCATTCGGTGAAACTTCTTTCTGATCTGTGCATTCAGCTAACAGAGTTAAACCATACTTTTGATTGAGCAGATCTGAACACTCTTTCTGTAGAAAATGCAACTGGACATTTGGAGCGCTAAGAGCGTAGTAGTGGAAAAAGGAATATATTCAAATATAAACTACACAGAAGCATTCTGTGAAACTTTTTTCTGATCTGAGCATTCAGCTAACAGAGTTAAACCATACTTTTGATTGAGCAGTTTTGAAACACTCTGTCTGTAGAAAATGCAACTGGACATTCGTAGCGCTAAGTGGGTAATAGTGGAAAAAAGAATATGTTCAAATATAAACTACACAGAAGCATTGTATGAAACTTCTTTCTGTTCTGTGCATTCAACTAACAGAGTTGAACCTTACTTTTGATTGAGCCGTTCTGAAACACTCTTTCTGTAGAAACTGCAATTGGACATTCTGAGCGCTAAGAGGCCTATATTGGGAAAAAGAATGTCTACAAATAAAAACTACACATAAGAATTGTGTGAAACTTCTTTCTGTTCTGTTTGTTCAACTAAAAGAGTTGAACCTTAGTTTTGATTGAGCCGTTCTGAAACACACTTTCTGTAGAAAATGCAAGTGGAGATTTGGAGGGCTAAGAGGGTAATAGTGGAAAAAGGAATGTCTCCAAATATAAACTACACAGAATCATTCTGTGAAACTTCTTTCTGATCTGTGCATTCAGCTAACAGAGTTAAACCATACTTTTGATTGAGCAGATCTGAACACTCTTTCTGTAGAAAATGCAACTGGACATTTGGAGCGCTAAGAGAGTAGTAGTGGAAAAAGGAATATATTCAAATATAAACTACACAGAAGCATTCTGTGAAACTTCTTTCTGATCTGAGCATTCAGCTAACAGAGTTAAACCATACTTTTGATTGAGCAGTTTTGAAACACTCTGTCTGTAGAAAATGCAACTGGACATTCGTAGCGCTAAGTGGGTAATAGTGGAAAAAAGAATATGTTCAAATATAAACTACACAGAAGCATTGTATGAAACTTCTTTCTGTTCTGTGCATTCAACTAACAGAGTTGAACCTTACTTTTGATTGAGCCTTTCTGAAACACTCTTTCTGTAGAAAATGCAATTGGACATTCTGAGCGCTAAGAGGCCTCTATTGGGAAAAATAACATCTTCAAATAAAAACTACACAGAAGCATTGTGTGAAACTTATTTCTGATATGTTCATTAAGCTAACAGAGTTTAACCATACTTTTGATTGCGCAGTTCTGAAAACTCTTTCTGTAGAAAATGCAAGTGGACATTCGGAGCGCTAAGAGGGTAATAGTGGAAAAAGGAATATATTCAAATATAAACTACACAGTAGCATTCTGTGAAAATTCTTTCTGTTCTGTGCATTCAACTAACAGAGTTGAACCTTACTTTTGATTGAGCCGTTCTGAAACACTCTTTCTGTAGAAACTGCAATTGGACATGCTAAGCGCTAAGAGGCCTACATTGGGAAAAAGAATATCTTCAAATAAAAACTACACAGATGCATTCTGTGAAACTTATTTCTGATCTGTAAATTCAGTTAACAGAGATAAAACATATTTTTGATTGAGCAGTTATGAAACACTCTTTTTGTAGAAAATGCAAGTGGAGATTCGGAGCGCTAAGAGGGTAATAGTGGAAAAAGGAATGTCTCCAAATATAAACTACACAGAATCATTCTGTGAAACTTCTTTCTGATCTGTGCATTCAGCTAACAGAGTTAAACCATACTTTTGATTGAGCAGATCTGAACACTCTTTCTGTAGAAAATGCAACTGGACATTTGGAGCGCTAAGAGAGTAGTAGTGGAAAAAGGAATATATTCAAATATAAACTACACAGAAGCATTCTGTGAAACTTATTTCTGATCTGAGCATTCAGCTAACAGAGTTAAACCATACTTTTGATTGAGCAGTTTTGAAACACTCTGTCTGTAGAAAATGCAACTGGACATTCGTAGCGCTAAGTGGGTAATAGTGGAAAAAAGAATATGTTCTAACATAAACTACACAGAAGCATTGTATGAAACTTCTTTCTGTTCTGTGCATTCAACTAACAGAGTTGAACCTTACTTTTGATTGAGCCTTTCTGAAACACTCTTTCTGTAGAAACTGCAATTGGACATTCTGAGCGCTAAGAGGCCTATATTGGGAAAAATAATATCTTCAAATAAAAACTACACAGAAGCATTGTGTGAAACTTATTTCTGATATGTTCATTAAGCTAACAGAGTTAAACCATACTTTTGATTGCGCAGTTCTGAACACTCTTTCTGTAGAAAATGCAAGTGGACATTCGGAGCGCTAAGAGGGTAATAGTGGAAAAAGGAATATATTCAAATATAAACTACACAGTAGCATTCTGTGAAAATTCTTTCTGTTCTGTGCATTCAACTAACAGAGTTGAACCTTACTTTTGATTGAGCCGTTCTGAAACACTCTTTCTGTAGAAACTGCAATTGGACATGCTGAGCGCTAAGAGGCCTACATTGGGAAAAAGAATATCTTCAAATAAAAACTACACAGATGCATTCTGTGAAACTTATTTCTGATCTGTAAATTCAGTTAACAGAGAAAAAACATATTTTTGATTGAGCAGTTATGAAACACTCTTTTTGTAGAAAATGCAAGTGGAGATTCGGAGCGCTAAGAGGGTAATAGTGGAAAAAGGAATGTCTTCAAATATAAACTACACAGAATCATTCGGTGAAACTTCTTTCTGATCTGTGCATTCAGCTAACAGAGTTAAACCATACTTTTGATTGAGCAGATCTGAACACTCTTTCTGTAGAAAATGCAACTGGACATTTGGAGCGCTAAGAGCGTAGTAGTGGAAAAAGGAATATATTCAAATATAAACTACACAGAAGCATTCTGTGAAACTTTTTTCTGATCTGAGCATTCAGCTAACAGAGTTAAACCATACTTTTGATTGAGCAGTTTTGAAACACTCTGTCTGTAGAAAATGCAACTGGACATTCGTAGCGCTAAGTGGGTAATAGTGGAAAAAAGAATATGTTCAAATATAAACTACACAGAAGCATTGTATGAAACTTCTTTCTGTTCTGTGCATTCAACTAACAGAGTTGAACCTTACTTTTGATTGAGCCGTTCTGAAACACTCTTTCTGTAGAAACTGCAATTGGACATTCTGAGCGCTAAGAGGCCTATATTGGGAAAAAGAATGTCTACAAATAAAAACTACACAGAAGAATTGTGTGAAACTTCTTTCTGTTCTGTTTGTTCAACTAAAAGAGTTGAACCTTAGTTTTGATTGAGCCGTTCTGAAACACACTTTCTGTAGAAAATGCAAGTGGAGATTTGGAGGGCTAAGAGGGTAATAGTGGAAAAAGGAATGTCTCCAAATATAAACTACACAGAATCATTCTGTGAAACTTCTTTCTGATCTGTGCATTCAGCTAACAGGGTTAAACCATACTTTTGATTGAGCAGATCTGAACACTCTTTCTGTAGAAAATGCAACTGGACATTTGGAGCGCTAAGAGAGTAGTACTGGAAAAAGGAATATATTCAAATATGAAGTACACAGAAGCATTCTGTGAAACTTCTTTCTGATCTGAGCATTCAGCTAACAGAGTTAAACCATACTTTTGATTGAGCAGTTTTGAAACACTCTGTCTGTAGAAAATGCAACTGGACATTCGTAGCGCTAAGTGGGTAATAGTGGAAAAAAGGATATGTTCAAATATAAACTACACAGAAGCATTGTATGAAACTTCTTTCTGTTCTGTGCATTCAACTAACAGGGTGGAACCTTACTTTTGATTGAGCCTTTCTGAAACACTCTTTCTGTAGAAACTGCAATTGGACATTCTGAGCGCTAAGAGGCCTCTATTGGGAAAAATAATATCTTCAAATAAAAACTACACGGAAGCATTTTGTGAAACTTATTTCTGATATGTTCATTAAGCTAACAGATTTAAACCATACTTTTGATTGCGCAGTTCTGAACACTCTTTCTGTAGAAAATGCAAGTGGACATTCGGAGCGCTAAGAGGGTAATAGTGGAAAAAGGAATATATTCAAATATAAACTACACAGTAGCATTCTGTGAAAATTCTTTCTGTTCTGTGCATTCAACTAACAGAGTTGAACCTTACTTTTGATTGAGCCGTTCTGAAACACTCTTTCTGTAGAAACTGCAATTGGACATTCTGAGCGCTAAGAGGCCTATATTGGGAAAAAGAATGTCTACAAATAAAAACTACACAGAAGAATTGTGTGAAACTTCTTTCTGTTCTGTTTGTTCAACTAAAAGAGTTGAACCTTAGTTTTGATTGAGCCGTTCTGAAACACTCTTTCTGTAGAAAATGCAAGTGGAGATTCGGAGCGCTAAGAGGGTAATAGTGGAAAAAGGAATGTCTCCAAATATAAACTACACAGAATCATTCTGTGAAACTTCTTTCTGATCTGTGCATTCAGCTAACAGAGTTAAACCATACTTTTGATTGAGCAGGTATGAGCACTCTTTCTGTAGAAAATGCAACTGGACATTTGGAGCGCTAAGAGCGTAGTAGTGGAAAAAGGAATATATTCAAATATAAACTACACAGAAGCATTCTGTGAAACTTCTTTCTGATCTGAGCATTCAGCTAACAGAGTTAAACCATACTTTTGATTGAGCAGTTTTGAAACACTCTGTCTGTAGAAAATGCAACTGGACATTCGTAGCGCTAAGTGGGTAATAGTGGAAAAAACAATATGTTCAAATATAAACTACACAGAAGCATTGTATGAAACTTCTTTCTGTTCTGTGCATTCAACTAACAGAGTTGAACCTTACTTTTGATTGAGCCTTTCTGAAACACTCTTTCTGTAGAAACTGCAATTGGACATTCTGTGCTCTAAGAGGCCTATATTGGGAAAAATAATATCATCAAATAAAAACTACACAGAAGCATTGTGTGAAACTTATTTCTGATATGTTCATTAAGCTAACAGAGTTAAACCATACTTTTGATTGCGCAGTTCTGAACACTCTTTCTGTAGAAAATGCAAGTGGACATTCGGAGCGCTAAGAGGGTAATAGTGGAAAAAGGAATATATTCAAATATAAACTACACAGTAGCATTCTGTGAAAATTCTTTCTGTTCTGTGCATTCAACTAACAGAGTTGAACCTTACTTTTGATTGAGCCGTTCTGAAACACTCTTTCTGTAGAAACTGCAACTGGACATGCTAAGCGCTAAGAGGCCTACATTGGGAAAAAGAATATCTTCAAATAAAAACTACACAGATGCATTCTGTGAAACTTATTTCTGATCTGTAAATTCAGTTAACAGAGATAAAACATATTTTTGATTGAGCAGTTATGAAACACTCTTTTTGTAGAAATTCAAGTGGAGATTCGGAGCGCTAAGAGGGTAATAGTGGAAAAAGGAATGTCTTCAAATATAAACTACACAGAATCATTCGGTGAAACTTCTTTCTGATCTGTGCATTCAGCTAACAGAGTTAAACCATACTTTTGATTGAGCAGATCTGAACACTGTTTCTGTAGAAAATGCAACTGGACATTTGGAGCGCTAAGAGCGTAGTAGTGGAAAAAGGAATATATTCAAATATAAACTACACAGAAGCATTCTGTGAAACTTCTTTCTGATCTGAGCATTCAGCTAACAGAGTTAAACCATACTTTTGATTGAGCAGTTTTGAAACACTCTGTCTGTAGAAAATGCAACTGGACATTCGTAGCGCTAAGTGGGTAATAGTGGAAAAAAGAATATGTTCAAATATAAACTACACAGAAGCATTGTATGAAACTTCTTTCTGTTCTGTGCATTCAACTAACAGAGATGAACCTTACTTTTGATTGAGCCGTTCTGAAACACTCTTTCTGTAGAAACTGCAATTGGACATTCTGAGCGCTAAGAGGCCTATATTGGGAAAAAGAATGTCTACAAATAAAAACTACACAGAAGAATTGTGTGAAACTTCTTTCTGTTCTGTTTGTTCAACTAAAAGAGTTGAACCTTAGTTTTGATTGAGCCGTTCTGAAACACTCTTTCTGTAGGAAATGCAAGTGGAGATTCGGAGCGCTAAGAGGGTAATAGTGGAAAAAGGAATGTCTCCAAATATAAACTACACAGAATCATTCGGTGAAACTTCTTTCTGATCTGTGCATTCAGCTAACAGAGTTAAACCATACTTTTGATTGAGCAGATCTGAACTCTCTTTCTGTAGAAAATGCAACTGGACATTTGGAGCGCTAAGAGAGTAGTAGTGGAAAAAGGAATATATTCAAATATAAACTACACAGAAGCATTCTGTGAAACTTCTTTCTGATCTGAGCATTCAGCTAACAGAGTTAAACCATACTTTTGATTGAGCAGTTTTGAAACACTCTGTCTGTAGAAAAGGCAACTGGACATTCGTAGCGCTAAGTGGGTAATAGTGGAAAAAAGAATATGTTCAAATATAAACTACACAGAAGCATTGTATGAAACTTCTTTCTGTTCTGTGCATTCAACTAACAGAGTTGAACCTTACTTTTGATTGAGCCTTTCTGAAACACTCTTTCTGTAGAAACTGCAATTGGACATTCTGAGCGCTAAGAGGCCTATATTGGGAAAAATAATATCTTCAAATAAAAACTACACAGAAGCATTGTGTGAAACTTATTTCTGATATGTTCATTAAGCTAACACAGTTAAACCATAATTTTGATTGCGCAGTTCTGAACACTCTTTCTGTAGAAAATGCAAGTGGACATTCCGAGCGCTAAGAGGGTAATAGTGGAAAAAGGAATATATTCAAATATAAACTACACAGTAGCATTCTGTGAAAATTCTTTCTGTTCTGTGCATTCAACTAACAGAGTTGAACCTTACTTTTGATTGAGCCGTTCTGAAACACTCTTTCTGTAGAAACTGCAACTGGACATGCTAAGCGCTAAGAGGCCTACATTGGGAAAAAGAATATCTTCAAATAAAAACTACACAGATGCATTCTGTGAAACTTATTTCTGATCTGTAAATTCAGTTAACAGAGATAAAACATATTTTTGATTGAGCAGTTATGAAACACTTTTTGTAGAAATTCAAGTGGAGATTCGGAGCGCTAAGAGGGTAATAGTGGAAAAAGGAATGTCTTCAAATATAAACTACACAGAATCATTCGGTGAAACTTCTTTCTGATCTGTGCATTCAGCTAACAGAGTTAAACCATACTTTTGATTGAGCAGATCTGAACACTATTTCTGTAGAAAATGCAACTGGACATTTGGAGCGCTAATAGCGTAGTAGTGGAAAAAGGAATATATTCAAATATAAACTACACAGAAGCATTCTGTGAAACGTCTTTCTGATCTGAGCATTCAGCTAACAGAGTTAAACCTTACTTTTGATTGAGCAGTTTTGAAACACTCTGTCTGTAGAAAATGCAACTGGACATTCTTAGCGCTAAGTGGGTAATAGTGGAAAAAAGAATATGTTCAAATATAAACTACACAGAAGCATTGTATGAAACTTCTTTCTGTTCTGTGCATTCAACTAACAGAGTTGAACCTTACTTTTGATTGAGCCGTTCTGAAACACTCTTTCTGTAGAAACTGCAATTGGACATTCTGAGCGCTAAGAGGCCTATATTGGGAAAAAGAATGTCTACAAATAAAAACTACACAGAAGAATTGTGTGAAACTTCTTTCTGTTCTGTTTGTTCAACTAAAAGAGTTGAACCTTAGTTTTGATTGAGCCGTTCTGAAACACTCTTTCTGTAGAAAATGCAAGTGGAGATTCGGAGCGCTAAGAGGGTAATAGTGGAAAGAGGAATGTCTCCAAATATAAACTACACAGAATCATTCGGTGAAACTTCTTTCTGATCTGTGCATTCAGCTAACAGAGTTAAACCATACTTTTGATTGAGCAGATCTGAACTCTCTTTCTGTAGAAAATGCAACTGGACATTTGGAGCGCTAAGAGAGTAGTAGAGGAAAAAGGAATATATTCAAATATAAACTACACAGAAGCATTCTGTGAAACTTCTTTCTGATCTGAGCATTCAGCTAACAGAGTTAAACCATACTTTTGATTGAGCAGTTTTGAAACACTCTGTCTGTAGAAAATGCAACTGGACATTCGTAGCGCTAAGTGGGTAATAGTGGAAAAAACAATATGTTCAAATATAAACTACACAGAAGCATTGTATGAAACTTCTTTCTGTTCTGTGCATTCAACTAACAGAGTTGAACCTTACTTTTGATTGAGCCTTTCTGAAACACTCTTTCTGTAGAAACTGCAATTGGACATTCTGTGCGCTAAGAGGCCTATATTGGGAAAAATAATATCTTCAAATAAAAACTACACAGAAGCATTGTGTGAAACTTATTTCTGATATGTTCATTAAGCTAACAGAGTTAAACCATACTTTTGATTGCGCATTTCTGAACACTCTTTCTGTAGAAAATGCAAGTGGACATTCGGAGCGCTAAGAGGGTAATAGTGGAAAAAGGAATATATTCAAATATAAACTACACAGTAGCATTCTGTGAAAATTCTTTCTGTTCTGTGCATTCAACTAACAGAGTTGAACCTTACTTTTGATTGAGCCGTTCTGAAACACTCTTTCTGTAGAAACTGCAATTGGACATGCTAAGCGCTAAGAGGCCTGCATTGGGAAAAAGAATATCTTCAAATAAAAACTACACAGATGCATTCTGTGAAACTTATTTCTGATCTGTAAATTCAGTTAACAGAGATAAAACATATTTTTGATTGAGCAGTTATGAAACACTCTTTTTGTAGAAATTCAAGTGGAGATTCGGAGCGCTAAGAGGGTAATAGTGGAAAAAGGAATGTCTTCAAATATAAACTACACAGAATCATTCGGTGAAACTTCTTTCTGATCTGTGCATTCAGCTAACAGAGTTAAACCATACTTTTGATTGAGCAGATCTGAACACTATTTCTGTAGAAAATGCAACTGGACATTTGGAGCGCTAAGAGCGTAGTAGCGGAAAAAGGAATATATTCAAATATAAACTACACAGAAGCATTCTGTGAAACTTCTTTCTGATCTGAGCATTCAGCTAACAGAGTTAAACCATACTTTTGATTGAGCAGTTTTGAAACACTCTGTCTGTAGAAAATGCAACTGGACATTCTTAGCGCTAAGTGGGTAATAGTGGAAAAAAGAATATGTTCAAATATAAACTACACAGAAGCATTGTATGAAACTTCTTTCTGTTCTGTGCATTCAACTAACAGAGTTGAACCTTACTTTTGATTGAGCCGTTCTGAAACACTCTTTCTGTAGAAACTGCAATTGGACATTCTGAGCGCTAAGAGGCCTATATTGGGAAAAAGAATGTCTACAAATAAAAACTACACAGAAGAATTGTGTGAAACTTCTTTCTGTTCTGTTTGTTCAACTAAAAGAGTTGAAGCTCAGTTTTGATTGAGCCGCTCTGAAACACTCTTTCTGTAGAAAATGCAAGTGGAGATTTGGAGCGCTAAGAGGGTAATAGTGGAAAAAGGAATGTCTCCAAATATAAACTACACAGAATCATTCGGTGAAACTTCTTTCTGATCTGTGCATTCAGCAAACGGAGTTAAACCATACTTTTGATTGAGCAGATCTGAACTCTCTTTCTGTAGAAAATGCAACTGGACATTTGGAGCGCTAAGAGAGTAGTAGTGGAAAAAGGAATATATTCAAATATAAACTACACAGAAGCATTCTGTGAAACTTCTTTCTGATCTGAGCATTCAGCTAACAGAGTTAAACCATACTTTTGATTGAGCAGTTTTGAAACACTCTGTCTGTAGAAAATGCAACTGGACATTCGTAGCGCTAAGTGGGTAATAGTGGAAAAAAGAATATGTTCAAATATAAACTACACAGAAGCATTGTATGAAACTTCTTTCTGTTCTGTGCATTCAACTAACAGAGTTGAACCTTACTTTTGATTGAGCCTTTCTGAAACACTCTTTCTGTAGAAACTGCAATTGGACATTCTGAGCGCTAAGAGGCCTATATTGGGAAAAATAATATCTTCAAATAAAATCTACACAGAAGCATTGTGTGAAACTTATTTCTGATATGTTCATTAAGCTAACAGAGTTAAACCATACTTTTGATTGCGCAGTTCTGAACACTCTTTCTGTAGAAAATGCAAGTGGACATTCGGAGCGCTAAGAGGGTAATAGTGGAAAAAGGAATATATTCAAATATAAACTACACAGTAGCATTCTGTGAAAATTCTTTCTGTTCTGTGCATTCAACTAACAGAGTTGAACCTTACTTTTGATTGAGCCGTTCTGAAACACTCTTTCTGTAGAAACTGCAATTGGACATGCTAATCGCTAAGAGGCCTACATTTTGAAAAAGAATATCTTCAAATAAAAACTACACAGATGCATTCTGTGAAACTTATTTCTGATCTGTAAATTCAGTTAACAGAGATAAAACATATTTTTGATTGAGCAGTTATGAAACACTCTTTTTGTAGAAAATGCAAGTGGAGATTCGGAGCGCTAAGAGGGTAATAGTGGAAAAAGGAATGTCTTCAAATATAAACTACACAGAATCATTCGGTGAAACTTCTTTCTGATCTGTGCATTCAGCTAACAGGGTTAAACCATACTTTTGATTGAGCAGATCTGAACACTCTTTCTGTAGAAAATGCAACTGGACATTTGGAGCGCTAAGAGCGTAGTAGTGGAAAAAGGAATATATTCAAATATAAACTACACAGAAGCATTCTGTGAAAATTCTTTCTGTTCTGTGCATTCAACTAACAGAGTTGAACCTTACTTTTGATTGAGCCGTTCTGAAACACTCTTTCTGTAGGAACTGCA
The DNA here is from genome assembly GCF_028878055.3 of Symphalangus syndactylus. Taxonomy (NCBI): domain Eukaryota; kingdom Metazoa; phylum Chordata; class Mammalia; order Primates; family Hylobatidae; genus Symphalangus; species Symphalangus syndactylus. The sequence goes on along the minus strand of NC_072447.2, from coordinate 11,591,319 downwards.
ATTAGACATGCTAAGCGCTAAGAGGCCTACATTTTGAGAAAGAATATCTTCAAATAAAAACTACACAGATGCATTCTGTGAAACTTATTTCTGATCTGTAAATTCAGTTAACAGAGATAAAACATATTTTTGATTGAGCAGTTATGAAACACTCTTCTTGTAGAAAATGCAAGTGGAGATTCGGAGCGCTAAGAGGGTAATAGTGGAAAAAGGAATGTCTTCAAATATAAACTACACAGAATCATTCGGTGAAACTTCTTTCTGATCTGTGCATTCAGCTAACAGAGTTAAACCATACTTTTGATTGAGCAGATCTGAACACTCTTTCTGTAGAAAATGCAACTGGACATTTGGAGCGCTAAGAGCGTAGTAGTGGAAAAAGGAATATATTCAAATATAAACTACACAGAAGCATTCTGTGAAACTTCTTTCTGATCTGAGCATTCAGCTAACAGAGTTAAACCATACTTTTGATTGAGCAGTTTTGAAACACTCTGTCTGTAGAAAATGCAACTGGACATTCGTAGCGCTAAGTGGGTAATAGTGGAAAAAAGAATATGTTCAAATATAAACTACACAGAAGCATTGTATGAAACTTCTTTCTGTTCTGTGCATTCAACTAACAGAGTTGAACCTTACTTTTGATTGAGCCGTTCTGAAACACTCTTTCTGTAGAAACTGCAATTGGACATTCTGAGCGCTAAGAGGCCTATATTGGGAAAAAGAATGTCTACAAATAAAAACTACACAGAAGAATTGTGTGAAACTTCTTTCTGTTCTGTTTGTTCAACAAAAAGAGTTGAACCTTAGTTTTGATTGAGCCGTTCTGAAACACTCTTTCTGTAGAAAATGCAAGTGGAGATTTGGAGCGCTAAGAGGGTAATAGTGGAAAAAGGAATGTCTCCAAATATAAACTACACAGAATCATTCGGTGAAACTTCTTTCTGATCTGTGCATTCAGCTAACGGAGTTAAACCATACTTTTGATTGAGCAGATCTGAACTCTCTTTCTGTAGAAAATGCAACTGGACATTTGGAGCGCTAAGAGAGTAGTAGTGGAAAAAGGAATATATTCAAATATAAACTACACAGAAGCATTCTGTGAAACTTCTTTCTGATCTGAGCATTCAGCTAACAGAGTTAAACCATACTTTTGATTGAGCAGTTTTGAAACACTCTGTCTGTAGAAAATGCAACTGGACATTCGTAGCGCTAAGTGGGTAATAGTGGAAAAAAGAATATGTTCAAATATAAACTACACAGAAGCATTGTATGAAACTTCTTTCTGTTCTGTGCATTCAACTAACAGAGTTGAACCTTACTTTTGATTGAGCCTTTCTGAAACACTCTTTCTGTAGAAACTGCAATTGGACATTCTGAGCGCTAAGAGGCCTATATTGGGAAAAATAATATCTTCAAATAAAAACTACACAGAAGCATTGTGTGTAACTTATTTCTGATATGTTCATTAAGCTAACAGAGTTAAACCATACTTTTGATTGCACAGTTCTGAACACTCTTTCTGTAGAAAATGCAAGTGGACATTCGGAGCGCTAAGAGGGTAATAGTGGAAAAAGGAATATATTCAAATATAAACTACACAGTAGCATTCTGTGAAAATTCTTTCTGTTCTGTGCATTCAACTAACAGAGTTGAACCTTACTTTTGATTGAGCCGTTCTGAAACACTCTTTCTGTAGAAACTGCAATTGGACATGCTAAGCGCTAAGAGGCCTACATTGGGAAAAAGAATATCTTCAAATAAAAACTACACAGATGCATTCTGTGAAACTTATTTCTGATCTGTAAATTCAGTTAACAGAGATAAAACATATTTTTGATTGAGCAGTTATGAAACACCCTTTTGGTAGAAAATGCAAGTGGAGATTCGGAGCGCTAAGAGGGTAATAGTGGAAAAAGGAATGTCTCCAAATATAAACTACACCGAATCATTCTGTGAAACTTCTTTCTGATCTGTGCATTCAGCTAACAGAGTTAAACCATACTTTTGATTGAGCAGATCTGAACACTCTTTCTGTAGAAAATGCAACTGGACATTTGGAGCGCTAAGAGAGTAGTAGTGGAAAAAGGAATATATTCAAATATAAACTACACAGAAGCATTCTGTGAAACTTCTTTCTGATCTGAGCATTCAGCTAACAGAGTTAAACCATACTTTTGATTGAGCAGTTTTGAAACACTCTGTCTGTAGAAAATGCAACTGGACATTCGTAGCGCTAAGTGGGTAATAGTGGAAAAAAGAATATGTTCAAATATAAACTACGCAGAAGCATTGTATGAAACTTCTTTCTGTTCTGTGCGTTCAACTAACAGAGTTGAACCTTACTTTTGATTGAGCCTTTCTGAAACACTCTTTCTGTAGAAACTGCAATTGGACATTCTGAGCGCTAAGAGGCCTATATTGGGACAAATAATATCTTCAAATAAAAACTACACAGAAGCATTGTGTGAAACTTATTTCTGATATGTTCATTAAGCTAACAGAGTTAAACCATACTTTTGATTGCGCAGTTCTGAACACTCTTTCTGTAGAAAATGCAAGTGGACATTCGGAGCGCTAAGAGGGTAATAGTGGAAAAAGGAATATATTCAAATATAAACTACACAGTAGCATTCTGTGAAAATTCTTTCTGTTCTGTGCATTCAACTAACAGAGTTGAACCTTACTTTTGATTGAGCCGTTCTGAAACACTCTTTCTGTAGAAACTGCAATTGGACATGCTAAGCGCTAAGAGGCCTACATTGGGAAAAAGAATATCTTCAAATAAAAACTACACAGATGCATTCCGTGAAACTTATTTCTGATCTGTAAATTCAGTTAACAGAGAAAAAACATATTTTTGATTGAGCAGTTATGAAACACTCTTTTTGTAGAAAATTCAAGTGGAGATTCGGAGCGCTAAGAGGGTAATAGTGGAAAAAGGAATGTCTTCAAATATAAACTACACAGAATCATTCGGTGAAAATTCTTTCTGATCTGTGCATTCAGCTAACAGAGTTAAACCACACTTTTGATTGAGCAGATCTGAACACTCTTTCTGTAGAAAATGCAACTGGACATTTGGAGCGCTAAGAGCGTAGTAGTGGAAAATGGAATATATTCAACTATAAACTACACAGAAGCATTCTGTGAAACTTCTTTCTGATCAGAGCATTCAGCTAAATGAGTTAAACCATACTTTTGATTGAGCAGTTTTGAAACACTCTGTCTGTAGAAAATGCAACTGGACATTCGTAGCGCTAAGTGGGTAATAGTGGAAAAAAGAATATGTTCAAATATAAACTACACAGAAGCATTGTATGAAACTACTTTCTGTTCTGTGCATTCAACTAACAGAGTTGAACCTTACTTTTGATTGAGCCTTTCTGAAACACTCTTTCTGTAGAAACTGCAATTGGACATTCTGAGCGCTAAGAGGCCTATATTGGGAAAAATAATATCTTCAAATAAAAACTACACAGAAGCATTGTGTGAAACTTATTTCTGATATGTTCATTAAGCTAACAGAGTTAAACCATAATTTTGATTGCGCAGTTCTGAACACTCTTTCTGTAGAAAATGCAAGTGGACATTCGGAGCGCTAAGAGGGTAATAGTGGAAAAAGGAATATATTCAAATATAAACTACACAGTAGCATTCTGTGAAAATTCTTTCTGTTCTGTGCATTCAACTAACAGAGTTGAACCTTACTTTTGATTGAGCCGTTCAGAAACACTCTTTCTGTAGAAACTGCAACTGGACATGCTAAGCGCTAAGAGGCCTACATTGGGAAAAAGAATATCTTCAAATAAAAACTACACAGATGCATTCTGTGAAACTTATTTCTGATCTGTAAATTCAGTTAACAGAGATAAAACATATTTTTGATTGAGCAGTTATGAAACACTTTTTGTAGAAATTCAAGTGGAGATTCGGAGCGCTAAGAGGGTAATAGTGGAAAAAGGAATGTCTTCAAATATAAACTACACAGAATCATTCGGTGAAACTTCTTTCTGATCTGTGCATTCAGCTAACAGAGTTAAACCATACTTTTGATTGAGCAGATCTGAACACTATTTCTGTAGAAAATGCAACTGGACATTTGGAGCGCTAAGAGCGTAGTAGTGGAAAAAGGAATATATTCAAATATAAACTACACAGAAGCATTCTGTGAAACTTCTTTCTGATCTGAGCATTCAGCTAACAGAGTTAAACCATACTTTTGATTGAGCAGTTTTGAAACACTCTGTCTGTAGAAAATGCAACTGGACATTCTTAGCGATAAGTGGGTAATAGTGGAAAAAAGAATATGTTCAAATATAAACTACACAGAAGCATTGTATGAAACTTCTTTCTGTTCTGTGCATTCAACTAACAGAGTTGAACCTTACTTTTGATTGAGCCGTTCTGAAACACTCTTTCTGTAGAAACTGCAATTGGACATTCTGAGCGCTAAGAGGCCTATATTGGGAAAAAGAATGTCTACAAATAAAAACTACACAGAAGAATTGTGTGAAACTTCTTTCTGTTCTGTTTGTTCAACTAAAAGAGTTGAACCTTAGTTTTGATTGAGCCGTTCTGAAACACTCTTTCTGTAGAAAATGCAAGTGGAGATTCGGAGCGCTAAGAGGGTAATAGTGGAAAAAGGAATGTCTCCAAATATAAACTACACAGAATCATTCGGTGAAACTTCTTTCTGATCTGTGCATTCAGCTAACAGAGTTAAACCATACTTTTGATTGAGCAGATCTGAACTCTCTTTCTGTAGAAAATGCAACTGGACATTTGGAGCGCTAAGAGAGTAGTAGAGGAAAAAGGAATATATTCAAATATAAACTACACAGAAGCATTCTGTGAAACTTCTTTCTGATCTGAGCATTCAGCTAACAGAGTTAAACCATACTTTTGATTGAGCAGTTTTGAAACACTCTGTCTGTAGAAAATGCAACTGGACATTCGTAGCTCTAAGTGGGTAATAGTGGAAAAAAGAATATGTTCAAATATAAACTACACAGAAGCATTGTATGAAACTTCTTTCTGTTCTGTGCATTCAACTAACAGAGTTGAACCTTACTTTTGATTGAGCCTTTCTGAAACACTCTTTCTGTAGAAACTGCAATTGGACATTCTGAGCGCTAAGAGGCCTATATTGGGAAAAATAATATCTTCAAATAAAAACTACACAGAAGCATTGTGTGAAACTTATTTCTGATATGTTCATTAAGCTAACAGAGTTAAACCATACTTTTGATTGCGCAGTTCTGAACACTCTTTCTGTAGAAAATGCAAGTGTACATTTGGAGCGCTAAGAGGGTAATAGTGGAAAAAGGAATATATTCAAATATAAACTACACAGTAGCATTCTGTGAAAATTCTTTCTGTTCTGTGCATTCAACTAACAGAGTTGAACCTTACTTTTGATTGAGCCGTTCTGAAACACTCTTTCTGTAGGAACTGCAATTGGACATGCTAAGCGCTAAGAGGCCTACATTTTGAAAAAGAATATCTTCAAATAAAAACTACACAGATGCATTCTGTGAAACTTATTTCTGATCTGTAAATTCAGTTAACAGAGATAAAACATATTTTTGATTGAGCAGTTATGAAACACTCTTCTTGTAGAAAATGCAAGTGGAGATTCGGAGCGCTAAGAGGGTAATAGTGGAAAAAGGAATGTCTTCAAATATAAACTACACAGAATCATTCGGTGAAACTTCTTTCTGATCTGTGCATTCAGCTAACAGAGTTAAACCATACTTTTGATTGAGCAGATCTGAACACTCTTTCTGTAGAAAATGCAACTGGACATTTGGAGCGCTAAGAGCGTAGTAGTGGAAAAAGGAATATATTCAAATATAAACTACACAGAAGCATTCTGTGAAACTTCTTTCTGATCTGAGCATTCAGCTAACAGAGTTAAACCATACTTTTGATTGAGCAGTTTTGAAACACTCTGTCTGTAGAAAATGCAACTGGACATTCTTAGCGCTAAGTGGGTAATAGTGGAAAAAAGAATATGTTCAAATATAAACTACACAGAAGCATTGTATGAAACTTCTTTCTGTTCTGTGCATTCAACTAACAGAGTTGAACCTTACTTTTGATTGAGCCGTTCTGAAACACTCTTTCTGTAGAAACTGCAATTGGACATTCTGAGCGCTAAGAGGCCTATATTGGGAAAAAGAATGTCTACAAATAAAAACTACACAGAAGAATTGTGTGAAACTTCTTTCTGTTCTGTTTGTTCAACTAAAAGAGTTGAACCTCAGTTTTGATTGAGCCGCTCTGAAACACTCTTTCTGTAGAAAATGCAAGTGGAGATTTGGAGCGCTAAGAGGGTAATAGTGGAAAAAGGAATGTCTCCAAATATAAACTACACAGAATCATTCGGTGAAACTTCTTTCTGATCTGTGCATTCAGCTAACGGAGTTAAACCATACTTTTGATTGAGCAGATCTGAACTCTCTTTCTGTAGAAAATGCAACTGGACATTTGGAGCGCTAAGAGAGTAGTAGTGGAAAAAGGAATATATTCAAATATAAACTACACAGAAGCATTCTGTGAAACTTCTTTCTGATCTGAGCATTCAGCTAACAGAGTTAAACCATACTTTTGATTGAGCAGTTTTGAAACACTCTGTCTGTAGAAAATGCAACTGGACATTCGTAGCGCTAAGTGGGTAATAGTGGAAAAAAGAATATGTTCAAATATAAACTACACAGAAGCATTGTATGAAACTTCTTTCTGTTCTGTGCATTCAACTAACAGAGTTGAACCTTACTTTTGATTGAGCCTTTCTGAAACACTCTTTCTGTAGAAACTGCAATTGGACATTCTGAGCGCTAAGAGGCCTATATTGGGAAAAATAATATCTTCAAATAAAATCTACACAGAAGCATTGTGTGAAACTTATTTCTGATATGTTCATTAAGCTAACAGAGTTAAACCATACTTTTGATTGCGCAGTTCTGAACACTCTTTCTGTAGAAAATGCAAGTGGACATTCGGAGCGCTAAGAGGGTAATAGTGGAAAAAGGAATATATTCAAATATAAACTACAAAGTAGCATTCTGTGAAAATTCTTTCTGTTCTGTGCATTCAACTAACAGAGTTGAACCTTACTTTTGATTGAGCCGTTCTGAAACACTCTTTCTGTAGAAACTGCAATTGGACATGCTAATCGCTAAGAGGCCTACATTTTGAAAAAGAATATCTTCAAATAAAAACTACACAGATGCATTCTGTGAAACTTATTTCTGATCTGTAAATTCAGTTAACAGAGATAAAACATATTTTTGATTGAGCAGTTATGAAACACTCTTTTTGTAGAAAATGCAAGTGGAGATTCGGAGCGCTAAGAGGGTAATAGTGGAAAAAGGAATGTCTTCAAATATAAACTACACAGAATCATTCGGTGAAACTTCTTTCTGATCTGTGCATTCAGCTAACAGGGTTAAACCATACTTTTGATTGAGCAGATCTGAACACTCTTTCTGTAGAAAATGCAACTGGACATTTGGAGCGCTAAGAGCGTAGTAGTGGAAAAAGGAATATATTCAAATATAAACTACACAGAAGCATTCTGTGAAAATTCTTTCTGTTCTGTGCATTCAACTAACAGAGTTGAACCTTACTTTTGATTGAGCCGTTCTGAAACACTCTTTCTGTAGGAACTGCAATTAGACATGCTAAGCGCTAAGAGGCCTACATTTTGAGAAAGAATATCTTCAAATAAAAACTACACAGATGCATTCTGTGAAACTTATTTCTGATCTGTAAATTCAGTTAACAGAGATAAAACATATTTTTGATTGAGCAGTTATGAAACACTCTTCTTGTAGAAAATGCAAGTGGAGATTCGGAGCGCTAAGAGGGTAATAGTGGAAAAAGGAATGTCTTCAAATATAAACTACACAGAATCATTCGGTGAAACTTCTTTCTGATCTGTGCATTCAGCTAACAGAGTTAAACCATACTTTTGATTGAGCAGATCTGAACACTCTTTCTGTAGAAAATGCAACTGGACATTTGGAGCGCTAAGAGCGTAGTAGTGGAAAAAGGAATATATTCAAATATAAACTACACAGAAGCATTCTGTGAAACTTCTTTCTGATCTGAGCATTCAGCTAACAGAGTTAAACCATACTTTTGATTGAGCAGTTTTGAAACACTCTGTCTGTAGAAAATGCAACTGGACATTCGTAGCGCTAAGTGGGTAATAGTGGAAAAAAGAATATGTTCAAATATAAACTACACAGAAGCATTGTATGAAACTTCTTTCTGTTCTGTGCATTCAACTAACAGAGTTGAACCTTACTTTTGATTGAGCCGTTCTGAAACACTCTTTCTGTAGAAACTGCAATTGGACATTCTGAGCGCTAAGAGGCCTATATTGGGAAAAAGAATGTCTACAAATAAAAACTACACAGAAGAATTGTGTGAAACTTCTTTCTGTTCTGTTTGTTCAACAAAAAGAGTTGAACCTTAGTTTTGATTGAGCCGTTCTGAAACACTCTTTCTGTAGAAAATGCAAGTGGAGATTTGGAGCGCTAAGAGGGTAATAGTGGAAAAAGGAATGTCTCCAAATATAAACTACACAGAATCATTCGGTGAAACTTCTTTCTGATCTGTGCATTCAGCTAACGGAGTTAAACCATACTTTTGATTGAGCAGATCTGAACTCTCTTTCTGTAGAAAATGCAACTGGACATTTGGAGCGCTAAGAGAGTAGTAGTGGAAAAAGGAATATATTCAAATATAAACTACACAGAAGCATTCTGTGAAACTTCTTTCTGATCTGAGCATTCAGCTAACAGAGTTAAACCATACTTTTGATTGAGCAGTTTTGAATCACTCTGTCTGTAGAAAATGCAACTGGACATTCGTAGCGCTAAGTGGGTAATAGTGGAAAAAAGAATATGTTCAAATATAAACTACACAGAAGCATTGTATGAAACTTCTTTCTGTTCTGTGCATTCAACTAACAGAGTTGAACCTTACTTTTGATTGAGCCTTTCTGAAACACTCTTTCTGTAGAAACTGCAATTGGACATTCTGAGCGCTAAGAGGCCTATATTGGGAAAAATAATATCTTCAAATAAAAACTACACAGAAGCATTGTGTGTAACTTATTTCTGATATGTTCATTAAGCTAACAGAGTTAAACCATACTTTTGATTGCACAGTTCTGAACACTCTTTCTGTAGAAAATGCAAGTGGACATTCGGAGCGCTAAGAGGGTAATAGTGGAAAAAGGAATATATTCAAATATAAACTACACAGTAGCATTCTGTGAAAATTCTTTCTGTTCTGTGCATTCAACTAACAGAGTTGAACCTTACTTTTGATTGAGCCGTTCTGAAACACTCTTTCTGTAGAAACTGCAATTGGACATGCTAAGCGCTAAGAGGCCTACATTGGGAAAAAGAATATCTTCAAATAAAAACTACACAGATGCATTCTGTGAAACTTATTTCTGATCTGTAAATTCAGTTAACAGAGATAAAACATATTTTTGATTGAGCAGTTATGAAACACTCTTTTTGTAGAAAATGCAAGTGGAGATTCGGAGCGCTAAGAGGGTAATAGTGGAAAAAGGAATGTCTCCAAATATAAACTAAACCGAATCATTCTGTGAAACTTCTTTCAGATCTGTACATTCAGCTAACAGAGTTAAACCATACTTTTGATTGGGCAGATCTGAACACTCTTTCTGTAGAAAATGCAACTGGACATTTGGAGCGCTAAGAGAGTAGTAGTGGAAAAAGGAATATATTCAAATATAAACTACACAGAAGCATTCTGTGAAACTTCTTTCTGATCTGAGCATTCAGCTAACAGAGTTAAACCATACTTTTGATTGAGCAGTTTTGAAACACTCTGTCTGTAGAAAATGCAACTGGACATTCGTAGCGCTAAGTGGGTAATAGTGGAAAAAAGAATATGTTCAAATATAAACTACGCAGAAGCATTGTATGAAACTTCTTTCTGTTCTGTGCGTTCAACTAACAGAGTTGAACCTTACTTTTGATTGAGCCTTTCTGAAACACTCTTTCTGTAGAAACTGCAATTGGACATTCTGAGCGCTAAGAGGCCTATATTGGGACAAATAATATCTTCAAATAAAAACTACACAGAAGCATTGTGTGAAACTTATTTCTGATATGTTCATTAAGCTAACAGAGTTAAACCATACTTTTGATTGCGCAGTTCTGAACACTCTTTCTGTAGAAAATGCAAGTGGACATTCGGAGCGCTAAGAGGGTAATAGTGGAAAAAGGAATATATTCAAATATAAACTACACAGTAGCATTCTGTGAAAATTCTTTCTGTTCTGTGCATTCAACTAACAGAGTTGAACCTTACTTTTGATTGAGCCGTTCTGAAACACTCTTTCTGTAGAAACTGCAATTGGACATGCTAAGCGCTAAGAGGCCTACATTGGGAAAAAGAATATCTTCAAATAAAAACTACACAGATGCATTCCGTGAAACTTATTTCTGATCTGTAAATTCAGTTAACAGAGAAAAAACATATTTTTGATTGAGCAGTTATGAAACACTCTTTTTGTAGAAAATGCAAGTGGAGATTCGGAGCGCTAAGTGGGTAATAGTGGAAAAAGGAATGTCTTCAAATATAAACTACACAGAATCATTCGGTGAAAATTCTTTCTGATCTGTGCATTCAGCTAACAGAGTTAAACCACACTTTTGATTGAGCAGATCTGAACACTCTTTCTGTAGAAAATGCAACTGGACATTTGGAGCGCTAAGAGCGTAGTAGTGGAAAATGGAATATATTCAACTATAAACTACACAGAAGCATTCTGTGAAACTTCTTTCTGATCAGAGCATTCAGCTAAATGAGTTAAACCATACTTTTGATTGAGCAGTTTTGAAACACTCTGTCTGTAGAAAATGCAACTGGACATTCGTAGCGCTAAGTGGGTAATAGTGGAAAAAAGAATATGTTCAAATATAAACTACACAGAAGCATTGTATGAAACTTCTTTCTGTTCTGTGCATTCAACTAACAGAGTTGAACCTTACTTTTGATTGAGCCGTTCTGAAACACTCTTTCTGTAGAAACTGCAATTGTACGTTCTGAGCGCTAAGAGGCCTATATTGGGAAAAAGAATGTCTACAAATAAAAACTACACAGAAGAATTGTGTGAAACTTCTTTCTGTTCTGTTTGTTCAACTAAAAGAGTTGAACCTTAGTTTTGATTGAGCCGTTCTGAAACACACTTTCTGTAGAAAATGCAAGTGGAGATTTGGAGGGCTAAGAGGGTAATAGTGGAAAAAGCAATGTCTCCAAATATAAACTACACAGAATCATTCTGTGAAACTTCTTTCTGATCTGTGCATTCAGCTAACAGAGTTAAACCATACTTTTGATTGAGCAGATCTGAACACTCTTTCTGTAGAAAATGCAACTGGACATTTGGAGCGCTAAGAGAGTAGTACTGGAAAAAGGAATATATTCAAATATAAACTACACAGAAGCATTCTGTGAAACTTCTTTCTGATCTGAGCATTCAGCTAACAGAGTTAAACCATACTTTTGATTGAGCAGTTTTGAAACACTCTGTCTGTAGAAAATGCAACTGGACATTCGTAGCGCTAAGTGGGTAATAGTGGAAAAAAGAATATGTTCAAATATAAACTACACAGAAGCATTGTATGAAACTTCTTTCTGTTCTGTGCATTCAACTAACAGAGTTGAACCTTACTTTTGATTGAGCCTTTCTGAAACACTCTTTCTGTAGAAACTGCAATTGGACATTCTGAGCGCTAAGAGGCCTATATTGGGAAAAATAATATCTTCAAATAAAAACTACACAGAAGCATTGTGTGTAACTTATTTCTGATATGTTCATTAAGCTAACAGAGTTAAACCATACTTTTGATTGCACAGTTCTGAACACTCTTTCTGTAGAAAATGCAAGTGGACATTCGGAGCGCTAAGAGGGTAATAGTGGAAAAAGGAATATATTCAAATATAAACTACACAGTAGCATTCTGTGAAAATTCTTTCTGTTCTGTGCATTCAACTAACAGAGTTGAACCTTACTTTTGATTGAGCCGTTCTGAAACACTCTTTCTGTAGAAACTGCAATTGGACATTCTAAGCGCTAAGAGGCCTACATTGGGAAAAAGAATATCTTCAAATAAAAACTACACAGATGCATTCTGTGAAACTTATTTCTGATCTGTAAATTCAGTTAACAGAGATAAAACATATTTTTGATTGAGCAGTTATGAAACACTCTTTTTGTAGAAAATGCAAGTGGAGATTCGGAGCGCTAAGAGGGTAATAGTGGAAAAAGGAATGTCTCCAAATATAAACTACACCGAATCATTCTGTGAAACTTCTTTCTGATCTGTGCATTCAGCTAACAGAGTTAAACCATACTTTTGATTGGGCAGATCTGAACACTCTTTCTGTAGAAAATGCAACTGGACATTTGGAGCGCTAAGAGAGTAGTAGTGGAAAAAGGAATATATTCAAATATAAACTACACAGAAGCATTCTGTGAAACTTCTTTCTGATCTGAGCATTCAGCTAACAGAGTTAAACCATACTTTTGATTGAGCAGTTTTGAAACACTCTGTCTGTAGAAAATGCAACTGGACATTCGTAGCGCTAAGTGGGTAATAGTGGAAAAAAGAATATGTTCAAATATAAACTACGCAGAAGCATTGTATGAAACTTCTTTCTGTTCTGTGCGTTCAACTAACAGAGTTGAACCTTACTTTTGATTGAGCCTTTCTGAAACACTCTTTCTGTAGAAACTGCAATTGGACATTCTGAGCGCTAAGAGGCCTATATTGGGACAAATAATATCTTCAAATAAAAACTACACAGAAGCATTGTGTGAAACTTATTTCTGATATGTTCATTAAGCTAACAGAGTTAAACCATACTTTTGATTGCGCAGTTCTGAACACTCTTTCTGTAGAAAATGCAAGTGGACATTCGGAGCGCTAAGAGGGTAATAGTGGAAAAAGGAATATATTCAAATATAAACTACACAGTAGCATTCTGTGAAAATTCTTTCTGTTCTGTGCATTCAACTAACAGAGTTGAACCTTACTTTTGATTGAGCCGTTCTGAAACACTCTTTCTGTAGAAACTGCAATTGGACATGCTAAGCGCTAAGAGGCCTACATTGGGAAAAAGAATATCTTCAAATAAAAACTACACAGATGCATTCCGTGAAACTTATTTCTGATCTGTAAATTCAGTTAACAGAGAAAAAACATATTTTTGATTGAGCAGTTATGAAACACTCTTTTTGTAGAAAATGCAAGTGGAGATTCGGAGCGCTAAGAGGGTAATAGTGGAAAAAGGAATGTCTTCAAATATAAACTACACAGAATCATTCGGTGAAAATTCTTTCTGATCTGTGCATTCAGCTAACAGAGTTAAACCACACTTTTGATTGAGCAGATCTGAACACTCTTTCTGTAGAAAATGCAACTGGACATTTGGAGCGCTAAGAGCGTAGTAGTGGAAAATGGAATATATTCAACTATAAACTACACAGAAGCATTCTGTGAAACTTCTTTCTGATCAGAGCATTCAGCTAAATGAGTTAAACCATACTTTTGATTGAGCAGTTTTGAAACACTCTGTCTGTAGAAAATGCAACTGGACATTCGTAGCGCTAAGTGGGTAATAGTGGAAAAAAGAATATGTTCAAATATAAACTACACAGAAGCATTGTATGAAACTTCTTTCTGTTCTGTGCATTCAACTAACAGAGTTGAACCTTACTTTTGATTGAGCCGTTCTGAAACACTCTTTCTGTAGAAACTGCAATTGTACGTTCTGAGCGCTAAGAGGCCTATATTGGGAAAAAGAATGTCTACAAATAAAAACTACACAGAAGAATTGTGTGAAACTTCTTTCTGTTCTGTTTGTTCAACTAAAAGAGTTGAACCTTAGTTTTGATTGAGCCGTTCTGAAACACACTTTCTGTAGAAAATGCAAGTGGAGATTTGGAGGGCTAAGAGGGTAATAGTGGAAAAAGCAATGTCTCCAAATATAAACTACACAGAATCATTCTGTGAAACTTCTTTCTGATCTGTGCATTCAGCTAACAGAGTTAAACCATACTTTTGATTGAGCAGATCTGAACACTCTTTCTGTAGAAAATGCAACTGGACATTTGGAGCGCTAAGAGAGTAGTACTGGAAAAAGGAATATATTCAAATATAAACTACACAGAAGCATTCTGTGAAACTTCTTTCTGATCTGAGCATTCAGCTAACAGAGTTAAACCATACTTTTGATTGAGCAGTTTTGAAACACTCTGTCTGTAGAAAATGCAACTGGACATTCGTAGCGCTAAGTGGGTAATAGTGGAAAAAAGAATATGTTCAAATATAAACTACACAGAAGCATTGTATGAAACTTCTTTCTGTTCTGTGCATTCAACTAACAGAGTTGAACCTTACTTTTGATTGAGCCTTTCTGAAACACTCTTTCTGTAGAAAATGCAATTGGACATTCTGAGCGCTAAGAGGCCTCTATTGGGAAAAATAACATCTTCAAATAAAAACTACACAGAAGCATTGTGTGAAACTTATTTCTGATATGTTCATTAAGCTAACAGAGTTAAACCATACTTTTGATTGCGCAGTTCTGAAAACTCTTTCTGTAGAAAATGCAAGTGGACATTCGGAGCGCTAAGAGGGTAATAGTGGAAAAAGGAATATATTCAAATATAAACTACACAGTAGCATTCTGTGAAAATACTTTCTGTTCTGTGCATTCAACTAACAGAGTTGAACCTTACTTTTGATTGAGCCGTTCTGAAACACTCTTTCTGTAGAAACTGCAATTGGACATGCTAAGCGCTAAGAGGCCTACATTGGGAAAAAGAATATCTTCAAATACAAACTACACAGATGCATTCTGTGAAACTTATTTCTGATCTGTAAATTCAGTTAACAGAGATAAAACTTATTTTTGATTGAGCAGTTATGAAACACTCTTTTTGTAGAAAATGCAAGTGGAGATTCGGAGCGCTAAGAGGGTAATAGTGGAAAAAGGAATGTCTTCAAATATAAACTACACAGAATCATTCGGTGAAACTTCTTTCTGATCTGTGCATTCAGCTAACAGAGTTAAACCATACTTTTGATTGAGCAGATCTGAACACTCTTTCTGTAGAAAATGCAACTGGACATTTCGAGCGCTAAGAGCGTAGTAGTGGAAAAAGGAATATATTCAAATATAAACTACACAGAAGCATTCTGTGAAACTTCTTTCTGATCTGAGCATTCAGCTAACAGAGTTAAACCATACTTTTGATTGAGCAGTTTTGAAACACTCTGTCTGTAGAAAATGCAACTGGACATTCGTAGCGCTAAGTGGGTAATAGTGGAAAAAAGAATATGTTCAAATATGAACTACACAGAAGCATTGTATGAAACTTCTTTGTGTTCTGTGCATTCAACTAACAGAGTTGAACCTTACTTTTGATTGAGCCGTTCTGAAACACTCTTTCTGTAGAAACTGCAATTGGGCATTCTGAGCGCTAAGAGGCCTATATTGGGAAAAAGAATGTCTACAAATAAAAACTACACAGAAGAATTGTGTGAAACTTCTTTCTGTTCTGTTTGTTCAACTAAAAGAGTTGAACCTTAGTTTTGATTGAGCCGTTCTGAAACACTCTTTCTGTAGAAAATGCAAGTGGAGATTCGGAGCGCTAAGAGGGTAATAGTGGAAAAAGGAATGTCTCCAAATATAAACTACACAGAATCATTCTGTGAAACTTCTTTCTGATCTGTGCATTCAGCTAACAGAGTTAAACCATACTTTTGATTGAGCAGATCTGAACTCTCTTTCTGTAGAAAATGCAACTGGACATTTGGAGCGCTAAGAGAGTAGTAGTGGAAAAAGGAATATATTCAAATATAAACTACACAGAAGCATTCTGTGAAACTTCTTTCTGATCTGAGCATTCAGCTAACAGAGTTAAACCATACATTTGATTGAGCAGTTTTGAAACACTCTGTCTGTAGAAAATGCAACTGGACATTCGTAGCGCTAAGTGGGTAATAGTGGAAAAAAGAATATGTTCAAATATAAACTACACAGAAGCATTGTATGAAACTTCTTTCTGTTCTGTGCATTCAACTAACAGAGTTGAACCTTACTTTTGATTAAGCATTTCTGAAACACTCTTTCTGTAGAAACTGCAATTGGACATTCTGAGCGCTAAGAGTCCTTTATTGGGAAAAATAATATCTTCAAATAAAAACTACACAGAAGCATTGTGTGAAACTTATTTCTGATATGTTCATTAAGCTAACAGAGTTAAACCATACTTTTGATTGCGCAGTTCTGAACACTCTTTCTGTAGAAAATGCAAGTGGACATTCGGAGCGCTAAGAGGGTAATAGTGGAAAAAGGTATATATTCAAATATAAACTACACAGTAGCATTCTGTGAAAATTCTTTCTGTTCTGTGCATTCAACTAACAGAGTTGAACCTTACTTTTGATTGAGCCGTTCTGAAACACTCTTTCTGTAGAAACTGCAATTGGACATGCTAAGCGCTAAGAGGCCTACATTTTGAAAAAGATTATCTTCAAATAAAAACTACACAGATGCATTCTGTGAAACTTATTTCTGATCTGTAAATTCAGTTAACAGAGATAAAACATATTTTTGATTGAGCAGTTATGAAACACTCTTTTTGTAGAAAATGCAAGTGGAGATTCGGAGCGCTAAGAGGGTAATAGTGGAAAAAGGAATGTCTTCAAATATAAACTACACAGAATCATTCGGTGAAACTTCTTTCTGATCTGTGCATTCAGCTAACAGGGTTAAACCATACTTTTGATTGAGCAGATCTGAACACTCTTTCTGTAGAAAATGCAACTGGACATTTGGAGCGCTAAGAGCGTAGTAGTGGAAAAAGGAATATATTCAAATATAAACTACACAGAAGCATTCTGTGAAAATTCTTTCTGTTCTGTGCATTCAACTAACAGAGTTGAACCTTACTTTTTATTGAGCCGTTCTGAAACACTCTTTCTGTAGGAACTGCAATTAGACATGCTAAGCGCTAAGAGGCCTACATTTTGAGAAAGAATATCTTCAAATAAAAACTACACAGATGCATTCTGTGAAACTTATTTCTGATCTGTAAATTCAGTTAACAGAGATAAAACATATTTTTGATTGAGCAGTTATGAAACACTCTTCTTGTAGAAAATGCAAGTGGAGATTCGGAGCGCTAAGAGGGTAATAGTGGAAAAAGGAATGTCTTCAAATATAAACTACACAGAATCATTCGGTGAAACTTCTTTCTGATCTGTGCATTCAGCTAACAGAGTTAAACCATACTTTTGATTGAGCAGATCTGAACACTCTTTCTGTAGAAAATGCAACTGGACATTTGGAGCGCTAAGAGCGTAGTAGTGGAAAAAGGAATATATTCAAATATAAACTACACAGAAGCATTCTGTGAAACTTCTTTCTGATCTGAGCATTCAGCTAACAGAGTTAAACCATACTTTTGATTGAGCAGTTTTGAAACACTCTGTCTGTAGAAAATGCAACTGGACATTCGTAGCGCTAAGTGGGTAATAGTGGAAAAAAGAATATGTTCAAATATAAACTACACAGAAGCATTGTATGAAACTTCTTTCTGTTCTGTGCATTCAACTAACAGAGTTGAACCTTACTTTTGATTGAGCCGTTCTGAAACACTCTTTCTGTAGAAACTGCAATTGGACATTCTGAGCGCTAAGAGGCCTATATTGGGAAAAAGAATGTCTACAAATAAAAACTACACAGAAGAATTGTGTGAAACTTCTTTCTGTTCTGTTTGTTCAACAAAAAGAGTTGAACCTTAGTTTTGATTGAGCCGTTCTGAAACACTCTTTCTGTAGAAAATGCAAGTGGAGATTTGGAGCGCTAAGAGGGTAATAGTGGAAAAAGGAATGTCTCCAAATATAAACTACACAGAATCATTCGGTGAAACTTCTTTCTGATCTGTGCATTCAGCTAACGGAGTTAAACCATACTTTTGATTGAGCAGATCTGAACTCTCTTTCTGTAGAAAATGCAACTGGACATTTGGAGCGCTAAGAGAGTAGTAGTGGAAAAAGGAATATATTCAAATATAAACTACACAGAAGCATTCTGTGAAACTTCTTTCTGATCTGAGCATTCAGCTAACAGAGTTAAACCATACTTTTGATTGAGCAGTTTTGAAACACTCTGTCTGTAGAAAATGCAACTGGACATTCGTAGCGCTAAGTGGGTAATAGTGGAAAAAAGAATATGTTCAAATATAAACTACACAGAAGCATTGTATGAAACTTCTTTCTGTTCTGTGCATTCAACTAACAGAGTTGAACCTTACTTTTGATTGAGCCTTTCTGAAACACTCTTTCTGTAGAAACTGCAATTGGACATTCTGAGCGCTAAGAGGCCTATATTGGGAAAAATAATATCTTCAAATAAAAACTACACAGAAGCATTGTGTGTAACTTATTTCTGATATGTTCATTAAGCTAACAGAGTTAAACCATACTTTTGATTGCACAGTTCTGAACACTCTTTCTGTAGAAAATGCAAGTGGACATTCGGAGCGCTAAGAGGGTAATAGTGGAAAAAGGAATATATTCAAATATAAACTACACAGTAGCATTCTGTGAAAATTCTTTCTGTTCTGTGCATTCAACTAACAGAGTTGAACCTTACTTTTGATTGAGCCGTTCTGAAACACTCTTTCTGTAGAAACTGCAATTGGACATGCTAAGCGCTAAGAGGCCTACATTGGGAAAAAGAATATCTTCAAATAAAAACTACACAGATGCATTCTGTGAAACTTATTTCTGATCTGTAAATTCAGTTAACAGAGATAAAACATATTTTTGATTGAGCAGTTATGAAACACTCTTTTTGTAGAAAATGCAAGTGGAGATTCGGAGCGCTAAGAGGGTAATAGTGGAAAAAGGAATGTCTTCAAATATAAACTACACAGAATCATTCGGTGAAACTTCTTTCTGATCTGTGCATTCAGCTAACAGGGTTAAACCATACTTTTGATTGAGCAGATCTGAACACTCTTTCTGTAGAAAATGCAACTGGACATTTGGAGCGCTAAGAGCGTAGTAGTGGAAAAAGGAATATATTCAAATATAAACTACACAGAAGCATTCTGTGAAAATTCTTTCTGTTCTGTGCATTCAACTAACAGAGTTGAACCTTACTTTTTATTGAGCCGTTCTGAAACACTCTTTCTGTAGGAACTGCAATTAGACATGCTAAGCGCTAAGAGGCCTACATTTTGAGAAAGAATATCTTCAAATAAAAACTACACAGATGCATTCTGTGAAACTTATTTCTGATCTGTAAATTCAGTTAACAGAGATAAAACATATTTTTGATTGAGCAGTTATGAAACACTCTTCTTGTAGAAAATGCAAGTGGAGATTCGGAGCGCTAAGAGGGTAATAGTGGAAAAAGGAATGTCTTCAAATATAAACTACACAGAATCATTCGGTGAAACTTCTTTCTGATCTGTGCATTCAGCTAACAGAGTTAAACCATACTTTTGATTGAGCAGATCTGAACACTCTTTCTGTAGAAAATGCAACTGGACATTTGGAGCGCTAAGAGCGTAGTAGTGGAAAAAGGAATATATTCAAATATAAACTACACAGAAGCATTCTGTGAAACTTCTTTCTGATCTGAGCATTCAGCTAACAGAGTTAAACCATACTTTTGATTGAGCAGTTTTGAAACACTCTGTCTGTAGAAAATGCAACTGGACATTCGTAGCGCTAAGTGGGTAATAGTGGAAAAAAGAATATGTTCAAATATAAACTACACAGAAGCATTGTATGAAACTTCTTTCTGTTCTGTGCATTCAACTAACAGAGTTGAACCTTACTTTTGATTGAGCCGTTCTGAAACACTCTTTCTGTAGAAACTGCAATTGGACATTCTGAGCGCTAAGAGGCCTATATTGGGAAAAAGAATGTCTACAAATAAAAACTACACAGAAGAATTGTGTGAAACTTCTTTCTGTTCTGTTTGTTCAACAAAAAGAGTTGAACCTTAGTTTTGATTGAGCCGTTCTGAAACACTCTTTCTGTAGAAAATGCAAGTGGAGATTTGGAGCGCTAAGAGGGTAATAGTGGAAAAAGGAATGTCTCCAAATATAAACTACACAGAATCATTCGGTGAAACTTCTTTCTGATCTGTGCATTCAGCTAACGGAGTTAAACCATACTTTTGATTGAGCAGATCTGAACTCTCTTTCTGTAGAAAATGCAACTGGACATTTGGAGCGCTAAGAGAGTAGTAGTGGAAAAAGGAATATATTCAAATATAAACTACACAGAAGCATTCTGTGAAACTTCTTTCTGATCTGAGCATTCAGCTAACAGAGTTAAACCATACTTTTGATTGAGCAGTTTTGAAACACTCTGTCTGTAGAAAATGCAACTGGACATTCGTAGCGCTAAGTGGGTAATAGTGGAAAAAAGAATATGTTCAAATATAAACTACACAGAAGCATTGTATGAAACTTCTTTCTGTTCTGTGCATTCAACTAACAGAGTTGAACCTTACTTTTGATTGAGCCTTTCTGAAACACTCTTTCTGTAGAAACTGCAATTGGACATTCTGAGCGCTAAGAGGCCTATATTGGGAAAAATAATATCTTCAAATAAAAACTACACAGAAGCATTGTGTGTAACTTATTTCTGATATGTTCATTAAGCTAACAGAGTTAAACCATACTTTTGATTGCACAGTTCTGAACACTCTTTCTGTAGAAAATGCAAGTGGACATTCGGAGCGCTAAGAGGGTAATAGTGGAAAAAGGAATATATTCAAATATAAACTACACAGTAGCATTCTGTGAAAATTCTTTCTGTTCTGTGCATTCAACTAACAGAGTTGAACCTTACTTTTGATTGAGCCGTTCTGAAACACTCTTTCTGTAGAAACTGCAATTGGACATGCTAAGCGCTAAGAGGCCTACATTGGGAAAAAGAATATCTTCAAATAAAAACTACACAGATGCATTCTGTGAAACTTATTTCTGATCTGTAAATTCAGTTAACAGAGATAAAACATATTTTTGATTGAGCAGTTATGAAACACTCTTTTTGTAGAAAATGCAAGTGGAGATTCGGAGCGCTAAGAGGGTAATAGTGGAAAAAGGAATGTCTTCAAATATAAACTACACAGAATCATTCGGTGAAAATTCTTTCTGATCTGTGCATTCAGCTAACAGAGTTAAACCACACTTTTGATTGAGCAGATCTGAACACTCTTTCTGTAGAAAATGCAACTGGACATTTGGAGCGCTAAGAGCGTAGTAGTGGAAAATGGAATATATTCAACTATAAACTACACAGAAGCATTCTGTGAAACTTATTTCTGATCAGAGCATTCAGCTAAATGAGTTAAACCATACTTTTGATTGAGCAGTTTTGAAACACTCTGTCTGTAGAAAATGCAACTGGACATTCGTAGCGCTAAGTGGGTAATAGTGGAAAAAAGAATATGTTCAAATATAAACTACACAGAAGCATTGTATGAAACTTCTTTCTGTTCTGTGCATTCAACTAACAGAGTTGAACCTTACTTTTGATTGAGCCGTTCTGAAACACTCTTTCTGTAGAAACTGCAATTGTCCGTTCTGAGCGATAAGAGGCCTATATTGGGAAAAAGAATGTCTACAAATAAAAACTACACAGAAGAATTGTGTGAAACTTCTTTCTGTTCTGTTTGTTCAACTAAAAGAGTTGAACCTTAGTTTTGATTGAGCCGTTCTGAAACACACTTTCTGTAGAAAATGCAAGTGGAGATTTGGTGGGCTAAGAGGGTAATAGTGGAAAAAGCAATGTCTCCAAATATAAACTACACAGAATCATTCTGTGAAACTTCTTTCTGATCTGTGCATTCAGCTAACAGAGTTAAACCATACTTTTGATTGAGCAGATCTGAACACTCTTTCTGTAGAAAATGCAACTGGACATTTGGAGCGCTAAGAGAGTAGTACTGGAAAAAGGAATATATTCAAATATAAACTACACATAAGCATTCTGTGAAACTTCTTTCTGATCTGAGCATTCAGCTAACAGAGTTAAACCATACTTTTGATTGAGCAGTTTTGAAACACTCTGTCTGTAGAAAATGCAACTGGACATTCGTAGCGCTAAGTGGGTAATAGTGGAAAAAAGAATATGTTCAAATATAAACTACACAGAAGCATTGTATGAAACTACTTTCTGTTCTGTGCATTCAACTAACAGAGTTGAACCTTACTTTTGATTGAGCCTTTCTGAAACACTCTTTCTGTAGAAACTGCAATTGGACATTCTGAGCGCTAAGAGGCCTATATTGGGAAAAATAATATCTTCAAATAAAAACTACACAGAAGCATTGTGTGAAACTTATTTCTGATATGTTCATTAAGCTAACAGAGTTAAACCATAATTTTGATTGCGCAGTTCTGAACACTCTTTCTGTAGAAAATGCAAGTGGACATTCCGAGCGCTAAGAGGGTAATAGTGGAAAAAGGAATATATTCAAATATAAACTACACAGTAGCATTCTGTGAAAATTCTTTCTGTTCTGTGCATTCAACTAACAGAGTTGAACCTTACTTTTGATTGAGCCGTTCAGAAACACTCTTTCTGTAGAAACTGCAACTGGACATGCTAAGCGCTAAGAGGCCTACATTGGGAAAAAGAATATCTTCAAATAAAAACTACACAGATGCATTCTGTGAAACTTATTTCTGATCTGTAAATTCAGTTAACAGAGATAAAACATATTTTTGATTGAGCAGTTATGAAACACTCTTTTTGTAGAAAATGCAAGTGGAGATTCGGAGCGCTAAGAGGGTAATAGTGGAAAAAGGAATGTCTTCAAATATAAACTACACAGAATCATTCGGTGAAACTTCTTTCTGATCTGTGCATTCAGCTAACAGAGTTAAACCATACTTTTGATTGAGCAGATCTGAACACTATTTCTGTAGAAAATGCAACTGGACATTTGGAGCGCTAAGAGCGTAGTAGTGGAAAAAGGAATATATTCAAATATAAACTACACAGAAGCATTCTGTGAAACTTCTTTCTGATCTGAGCATTCAGCTAACAGAGTTAAACCATACTTTTGATTGAGCAGTTTTGAAACACTCTGTCTGTAGAAAATGCAACTGGACATTCTTAGCGCTAAGTGGGTAATAGTGGAAAAAAGAATATGTTCAAATATAAACTACACAGAAGCATTGTATGAAACTTCTTTCTGTTCTGTGCATTCAACTAACAGAGTTGAACCTTACTTTTGATTGAGCCGTTCTGAAACACTCTTTCTGTAGAAACTGCAATTGGACATTCTGAGGGCTAAGAGGCCTATATTGGGAAAAAGAATGTCTAGAAATAAAAACTACACAGAAGAATTGTGTGAAACTTCTTTCTGTTCTGTTTGTTCAACTAAAAGAGTTGAACCTTAGTTTTGATTGAGCCGTTCTGAAACACTCTTTCTGTAGAAAATGCAAGTGGAGATTCGGAGCGCTAAGAGGTTAATAGTGGAAAAAGGAATGTCTCCAAATATAAACTACACAGAATCATTCGGTGAAACTTCTTTCTGATCTGTGCATTCAGCTAACAGAGTTAAACCATACTTTTGATTGAGCAGATCTGAACTCTCTTTCTGTAGAAAATGCAACTGGACATTTGGAGCGCTAAGAGAGTAGTAGAGGAAAAAGGAATATATTCAAATATAAACTACACAGAAGCATTCTGTGAAACTTCTTTCTGATCTGAGCATTCAGCTAACAGAGTTAAACCATACTTTTGATTGAGCAGTTTTGAAACACTCTGTCTGTAGAAAATGCAACTGGACATTCGTAGCTCTAAGTGGGTAATAGTGGAAAAAAGAATATGTTCAAATATAAACTACACAGAAGCATTGTATGAAACTTCTTTCTGTTCTGTGCATTCAACTAACAGAGTTGAACCTTACTTTTGATTGAGCCTTTCTGAAACACTCTTTCTGTAGAAACTGCAATTGGACATTCTGAGCGCTAAGAGGCCTATATTGGGAAAAATAATATCTTCAAATAAAAACTACACAGAAGCATTGTGTGAAACTTATTTCTGATATGTTCATTAAGCTAACAGAGTTAAACCATACTTTTGATTGCGCAGTTCTGAACACTCTTTCTGTAGAAAATGCAAGTGTACATTCGGAGCGCTAAGAGGGTAATAGTGGAAAAAGGAATATATTCAAATATAAACTACACAGTAGCATTCTGTGAAAATTCTTTCTGTTCTGTGCATTCAACTAACAGAGTTGAACCTTACTTTTGATTGAGCCGTTCTGAAACACTCTTTCTGTAGGAACTGCAATTGGACATGCTAAGCGCTAAGAGGCCTACATTTTGAAAAAGAATATCTTCAAATAAAAACTACACAGATGCATTCTGTGAAACTTATTTCTGATCTGTAAATTCAGTTAACAGAGATAAAACATATTTTTGATTGAGCAGTTATGAAACACTCTTCTTGTAGAAAATGCAAGTGGAGATTCGGAGCGCTAAGAGGGTAATAGTGGAAAAAGGAATGTCTTCAAATATAAACTACACAGAATCATTCGGTGAAACTTCTTTCTGATCTGTGCATTCAGCTAACAGAGTTAAACCATACTTTTGATTGAGCAGATCTGAACACTCTTTCTGTAGAAAATGCAACTGGACATTTCGAGCGCTAAGAGCGTAGTAGTGGAAAAAGGAATATATTCAAATATAAACTACACAGAAGCATTCTGTGAAACTTCTTTCTGATCTGAGCATTCAGCTAACAGAGTTAAACCATACTTTTGATTGAGCAGTTTTGAAACACTCTGTCTGTAGAAAATGCAACTGGACATTCTTAGCGCTAAGTGGGTAATAGTGGAAAAAAGAATATGTTCAAATATAAACTACACAGAAGCATTGTATGAAGCTTCTTTCTGTTCTGTGCATTCAACTAACAGAGTTGAACCTTACTTTTGATTGAGCCGTTCTGAAACACTCTTTCTGTAGAAACTGCAATTGGACATTCTGAGCGCTAAGAGGCCTATATTGGGAAAAAGAATGTCTACAAATAAAAACTACACAGAAGAATTGTGTGAAACTTCTTTCTGTTCTGTTTGTTCAACTAAAAGAGTTGAACCTTAGTTTTGATTGAGCCGCTCTGAAACACTCTTTCTGTAGAAAATGCAAGTGGAGATTTGGAGCGCTAAGAGGGTAATAGTGGAAAAAGGAATGTCTCCAAATATAAACTACACAGAATCATTCGGTGAAACTTCTTTCTGATCTGTGCATTCAGCTAACGGAGTTAAACCATACTTTTGATTGAGCAGATCTGAACTCTCTTTCTGTAGAAAATGCAACTGGACATTTGGAGCGCTAAGAGAGTAGTAGTGGAAAAAGGAATATATTCAAATATAAACTACACAGAAGCATTCTGTGAAACTTCTTTCTGATCTGAGCATTCAGCTAACAGAGTTAAACCATACTTTTGATTGAGCAGTTTTGAAACACTCTGTCTGTAGAAAATGCAACTGGACATTCGTAGCGCTAAGTGGGTAATAGTGGAAAAAAGAATATGTTCAAATATAAACTACACAGAAGCATTGTATGAAACTTCTTTCTGTTCTGTGCATTCAACTAACAGAGTTGAACCTTACTTTTGATTGAGACTTTCTGAAACACTCTTTCTGTAGAAACTGCAATTGGACATTCTGAGCGCTAAGAGGCCTATATTGGGAAAAATAATATCTTCAAATAAAATCTACACAGAAGCATTGTGTGAAACTTATTTCTGATATGTTCATTAAGCTAACAGAGTTAAACCATACTTTTGATTGCGCAGTTCTGAACACTCTTTCTGTAGAAAATGCAAGTGGACATTCGGAGCGCTAAGAGGGTAATAGTGGAAAAAGGAATATATTCAAATATAAACTACACAGTAGCATTCTGTGAAAATTCTTTCTGTTCTGTGCATTCAACTAACAGAGTTGAACCTTACTTTTGATTGAGCCGTTCTGAAACACTCTTTCTGTAGAAACTGCAATTGGACATGCTAAGCGCTAAGAGGCCTACATTTTGAAAAAGAATATCTTCAAATAAAAACTACACAGATGCATTCTGTGAAACTTATTTCTGATCTGTAAATTCAGTTAACAGAGATAAAACATATTTTTGATTGAGCAGTTATGAAACACTCTCTTTGTAGAAAATGCAAGTGGAGATTCGGAGCGCTAAGAGGGTAATAGTGGAAAAAGGAATGTCTTCAAATATAAACTACACAGAATCATTCGGTGAAACTTCTTTCTGATCTGTGCATTCAGCTAACAGAGTTAAACCATACTTTTGATTGAGCAGATCTGAACACTCTTTCTGTAGAAAATGCAACTGGACATTTGGAGCGCTAAGAGCGTAGTAGTGGAGAAAGGAATATATTCAAATATAAACTATACAGAAGCATTCTGTGAAACTTCTTTCTGATCTGAGCATTCAGCTAACAGAGTTAAACCATACTTTTGATTGAGCAGTTTTGAAACACTCTGTCTGTAGAAAATGCAACTGGACATTCGTAGCGCTAAGTGGGTAATAGTGGAAAAAAGAATATGTTCAAATATAAACTACACAGAAGCATTGTATGAAACTACTTTCTGTTCTGTGCATTCAACTAACAGAGTTGAACCTTACTTTTGATTGAGCCGTTCTGAAACACTCTTTCTGTAGAAACTGCAATTGCACATTCTGAGCGCTAAGAGGCCTATATTGGGAAAAAGAATGTCTACAAATAAAAACTACACAGAAGAATTGTGTGAAACTTCTTTCTGTTCTGTTTGTTCAACTAAAAGAGTTGAACCTTAGTTTTGATTGAGCCTTTCTGAAACACTCTTTCTGTAGAAAATGCAAGTGGAGATTCGGAGCGCTAAGAGGGTAATAGTGGAAAAAGGAATGTCTCCAAATATAAACTACACAGAATCATTCGGTGAAACTTCTTTCTGATCTGTGCATTCAGCTAACAGAGTTAAACCATACTTTTGATTGAGCAGATCTGAACTCTCTTTCTGTAGAAAATGCAACTGGACATTTGGAGCGCTAAGAGAGTAGAAGTGGAAGAAGGAATATATTCAAATATAAACTACACAGAAGCATTCTGTGAAACTTCTTTCTGATCTGAGCATTCAGCTAACAGAGTTAAACCATACTTTTGATTGAGCAGTTTTGAAACACTCTGTCTGTAGAAAATGCAACTGGACATTCGTAGCGCTAAGTGGGTAATAGTGGAAAAAAGAATATGTTCAAATATAAACTACACAGAAGCATTGTATGAAACTTCTTTCTGTTCTGTGCGTTCAACTAACAGAGTTGAACCTTACTTTTGATTGAGCCTTTCTGAAACACTCTTTCTGTAGAAACTGCAATTGGACCTTCTGAGCGCTAAGAGGCCTATATTGGGAAAAATAATATCTTCATATAAAAACTACACAGAAGCATTGTGTGAAACTTATTTCTGATACGTTCATTAAGCTAACAGAGTTAAACCATACTTTTGATTGCGCAGTTCTGAACACTCTTTCTGTAGAAAATGCAAGTGGACATTCGGAGCGCTAAGAGGGTAATAGTGGAAAAAGGAATATATTCAAATATAAACTACACAGTAGCATTCTGTGAAAATTCTTTCTGTTCTGTGCATTCAACTAACAGAGTTGAACCTTACTTTTGATTGAGCCGTTCTGAAACACTCTTTCTGTAGAAACTGCAATTGGACATGCTAAGCGCTAAGAGGCCTACATTTTGAAAAAGATTATCTTCAAATAAAAACTACACAGATGCATTCTGTGAAACTTATTTCTGATCTGTAAATTCAGTTAACAGAGATAAAACATATTTTTGATTGAGCAGTTATGAAACACTCTTTTTGTAGAAAATGCAAGTGGAGATTCGGAGCGCTAAGAGGGTAATAGTGGAAAAAGGAATGTCTTCAAATATAAACTACACAGAATCATTCGGTGAAACTTCTTTCTGATCTGTGCATTCAGCTAACAGGGTTAAACCATACTTTTGATTGAGCAGATCTGAACACTCTTTCTGTAGAAAATGCAACTGGACATTTGGAGCGCTAAGAGCGTAGTAGTGGAAAAAGGAATATATTCAAATATAAACTACACAGAAGCATTCTGTGAAAATTCTTTCTGTTCTGTGCATTCAACTAACAGAGTTGAACCTTACTTTTGATTGAGCCGTTCTGAAACACTCTTTCTGTAGGAACTGCAATTAGACATGCTAAGCGCTAAGAGACCTACATTTTGAGAAAGAATATCTTCAAATAAAAACTACACAGATGCATTCTGTGAAACTTATTTCTGATCTGTAAATTCAGTTAACAGAGATAAAACATATTTTTGATTGAGCAGTTATGAAACACTCTTCTTGTAGAAAATGCAAGTGGAGATTCGGAGCGCTAAGAGGGTAATAGTGGAAAAAGGAATGTCTTCAAATATAAACTACACAGAATCATTCGGTGAAACTTCTTTCTGATCTGTGCATTCAGCTAACAGAGTTAAACCATACTTTTGATTGAGCAGATCTGAACACTCTTTCTGTAGAAAATGCAACTGGACATTTGGAGCGCTAAGAGCGTAGTAGTGGAAAAAGGAATATATTCAAATATAAACTTCACAGAAGCATTCTGTGAAACTTCTTTCTGATCTGAGCATTCAGCTAACAGAGTTAAACCATACTTTTGATTGAGCAGTTTTGAAACACTCTGTCTGTAGAAAATGCAACTGGACATTCGTAGCGCTAAGTGGGTAATAGTGGAAAAAAGAATATGTTCAAATATAAACTACACAGAAGCATTGTATGAAACTTCTTTCTGTTCTGTGCATTCAACTAACAGAGTTGAACCTTACTTTTGATTGAGCCGTTCTGAAACACTCTTTCTGTAGAAACTGCAATTGGACATTCTGAGCGCTAAGAGGCCTATATTGGGAAAAAGAATGTCTACAAATAAAAACTACACAGAAGAATTGTGTGAAACTTCTTTCTGTTCTGTTTGTTCAACAAAAAGATTTGAACCTTAGTTTTGATTGAGCCGTTCTGAAACACTCTTTCTGTAGAAAATGCAAGTGGAGATTTGGAGCGCTAAGAGGGTAATAGTGGAAAAAGGAATGTCTCCAAATATAAACTACACAGAATCATTCGGTGAAACTTCTTTCTGATCTGTGCATTCAGCTAACGGAGTTAAACCATACTTTTGATTGAGCAGATCTGAACTCTCTTTCTGTAGAAAATGCAACTGGACATTTGGAGCGCTAAGAGAGTAGTAGTGGAAAAAGGAATATATTCAAATATAAACTACACAGAAGCATTCTGTGAAACTTCTTTCTGATCTGAGCATTCAGCTAACAGAGTTAAACCATACTTTTGATTGAGCAGTTTTGAAACACTCTGTCTGTAGAAAATGCAACTGGACATTCGTAGCGCTAAGTGGGTAATAGTGGAAAAAAGAATATGTTCAAATATAAACTACACAGAAGCATTGTATGAAACTTCTTTCTGTTCTGTGCATTCAACTAACAGAGTTGAACCTTACTTTTGATTGAGCCTTTCTGAAACACTCTTTCTGTAGAAACTGCAATTGGACATTCTGAGCGCTAAGAGGCCTATATTGGGAAAAATAATATCTTCAAATAAAAACTACACAGAAGCATTGTGTGTAACTTATTTCTGATATGTTCATTAAGCTAACAGAGTTAAACCATACTTTTGATTGCACAGTTCTGAACACTCTTTCTGTAGAAAATGCAAGTGGACATTCGGAGCGCTAAGAGGGTAATAGTGGAAAAAGGAATATATTCAAATATAAACTACACAGTAGCATTCTGTGAAAATTCTTTCTGTTCTGTGCATTCAACTAACAGAGTTGAACCTTACTTTTGATTGAGCCGTTCTGAAACACTCTTTCTGTAGAAACTGCAATTGGACATGCTAAGCGCTAAGAGGCCTACATTGGGAAAAAGAATATCTTCAAATAAAAACTACACAGATGCATTCTGTGAAACTTATTTCTGATCTGTAAATTCAGTTAACAGAGATAAAACATATTTTTGATTGAGCAGTTATGAAACACTCTTTTTGTAGAAAATGCAAGTGGAGATTCGGAGCGCTAAGAGGGTAATAGTGGAAAAAGGAATGTCTCCATATATAAACTACACCGAATCATTCTGTGAAACTTCTTTCTGATCTGTGCATTCAGCTAACAGAGTTAAACCATACTTTTGATTGAGCAGATCTGAACACTCTTTCTGTAGAAAATGCAACTGGACATTTGGAGCGCTAAGAGAGTAGTAGTGGAAAAAGGAATATATTCAAATATAAACTACACAGAAGCATTCTGTGAAACTTCTTTCTGATCTGAGCATTCAGCTAACAGAGTTAAACCATACTTTTGATTGAGCAGTTTTGAAACACTCTGTCTGTAGAAAATGCAACTGGACATTCGTAGCGCTAAGTGGGTAATAGTGGAAAAAAGAATATGTTCAAATATAAACTACACAGAAGCATTGTATGAAACTTCTTTCTGTTCTGTGCGTTCAACTAACAGAGTTGAACCTTACTTTTGATTGAGCCTTTCTGAAACACTCTTTCTGTAGAAACTGCAATTGGACATTCTGAGCGCTAAGAGGCCTATATTGGGACAAATAATATCTTCAAATAAAAACTACACAGAAGCATTGTGTGAAACTTATTTCTGATATGTTCATTAAGCTAACAGAGTTAAACCATACTTTTGATTGCGCAGTTCTGAACACTCTTTCTGTAGAAAATGCAAGTGGACATTCGGAGCGCTAAGAGGGTAATAGTGGAAAAAGGAATATATTCAAATATAAACTACACAGTAGCATTCTGTGAAAATTCTTTCTGTTCTGTGCATTCAACTAACAGAGTTGAACCTTACTTTTGATTGAGCCGTTCTGAAACACTCTTTCTGTAGAAACTGCAATTGGACATGCTAAGCGCTAAGAGGCCTACATTGGGAAAAAGAATATCTTCAAATAAAAACTACACAGATGCATTCCGTGAAACATATTTCTGATCTGTAAATTCAGTTAACAGAGAAAAAACATATTTTTGATTGAGCAGTTATGAAACACTCTTTTTGTAGAAAATGCAAGTGGAGATTCGGAGCGCTAAGAGGGTAATAGTGGAAAAAGGAATGTCTTCAAATATAAACTACACAGAATCATTCGGTGAAAATTCTTTCTGATCTGTGCATTCAGCTAACAGAGTTAAACCACACTTTTGATTGAGCAGATCTGAACACTCTTTCTGTAGAAAATGCAACTGGACATTTGGAGCGCTAAGAGCGTAGTAGTGGAAAATGGAATATATTCAACTATAAACTACACAGAAGCATTCTGTGAAACTTCTTTCTGATCAGAGCTTTCAGCTAAATGAGTTAAACCATACTTTTGATTGAGCAGTTTTGAAACACTCTGTCTGTAGAAAATGCAACTGGACATTCGTAGCGCTAAGTGGGTAATAGTGGAAAAAAGAATATGTTCAAATATAAACTACACAGAAGCATTGTATGAAACTTCTTTCTGTTCTGTGCATTCAACTAACAGAGTTGAACCTTACTTTTGATTGAGCCGTTCTGAAACACTCTTTCTGTAGAAACTGCAATTGTACGTTCTGAGCGCTAAGAGGCCTATATTGGGAAAAAGAATGTCTACAAATAAAAACTACACAGAAGAATTGTGTGAAACTTCTTTCTGTTCTGTTTGTTCAACTAAAAGAGTTGAACCTTAGTTTTGATTGAGCCGTTCTGAAACACACTTTCTGTAGAAAATGCAAGTGGAGATTTGGAGGGCTAAGAGGGTAATAGTGGAAAAAGCAATGTCTCCAAATATAAACTACACAGAATCATTCTGTGAAACTTCTTTCTGATCTGTGCATTCAGCTAACAGAGTTAAACCATACTTTTGATTGAGCAGATCTGAACACTCTTTCTGTAGAAAATGCAACTGGACATTTGGAGCGCTAAGAGAGTAGTACTGGAAAAAGGAATATATTCAAATATAAACTACACAGAAGCATTCTGTGAAACTTCTTTCTGATCTGAGCATTCAGCTAACAGAGTTAAACCATACTTTTGATTGAGCAGTTTTGAAACACTCTGTCTGTAGAAAATGCAACTGGACATTCGTAGCGCTAAGTGGGTAATAGTGGAAAAAAGAATATGTTCAAATATAAACTACACAGAAGCATTGTATGAAACTTCTTTCTGTTCTGTGCATTCAACTAACAGAGTTGAACCTTACTTTTGATTGAGCCTTTCTGAAACACTCTTTCTGTAGAAACTGCAATTGGACATTCTGAGCGCTAAGAGGCCTATATTGGGAAAAATAATATCTTCAAATAAAAACTACACAGAAGCATTGTGTGTAACTTATTTCTGATATGTTCATTAAGCTAACAGAGTTAAACCATACTTTTGATTGCACAGTTCTGAACACTCTTTCTGTAGAAAATGCAAGTGGACATTCGGAGCGCTAAGAGGGTAATAGTGGAAAAAGGAATATATTCAAATATAAACTACACAGTAGCATTCTGTGAAAATTCTTTCTGTTCTGTGCATTCAACTAACAGAGTTGAACCTTACTTTTGATTGAGCCGTTCTGAAACACTCTTTCTGTAGAAACTGCAATTGGACATGCTAAGCGCTAAGAGGCCTACATTGGGAAAAAGAATATCTTCAAATAAAAACTACACAGATGCATTCTGTGAAACTTATTTCTGATCTGTAAATTCAGTTAACAGAGATAAAACATATTTTTGATTGAGCAGTTATGAAACACTCTTTTTGTAGAAAATGCAAGTGGAGATTCGGAGCGCTAAGAGGGTAATAGTGGAAAAAGGAATGTCTCCATATATAAACTACACCGAATCATTCTGTGAAACTTCTTTCTGATCTGTGCATTCAGCTAACAGAGTTAAACCATACTTTTGATTGAGCAGATCTGAACACTCTTTCTGTAGAAAATGCAACTGGACATTTGGAGCGCTAAGAGAGTAGTAGTGGAAAAAGGAATATATTCAAATATAAACTACACAGAAGCATTCTGTGAAACTTCTTTCTGATCTGAGCATTCAGCTAACAGAGTTAAACCATACTTTTGATTGAGCAGTTTTGAAACACTCTGTCTGTAGAAAATGCAACTGGACATTCGTAGCGCTAAGTGGGTAATAGTGGAAAAAAGAATATGTTCAAATATAAACTACACAGAAGCATTGTATGAAACTTCTTTCTGTTCTGTGCGTTCAACTAACAGAGTTGAACCTTACTTTTGATTGAGCCTTTCTGAAACACTCTTTCTGTAGAAACTGCAATTGGACATTCTGAGCGCTAAGAGGCCTATATTGGGACAAATAATATCTTCAAATAAAAACTACACAGAAGCATTGTGTGAAACTTATTTCTGATATGTTCATTAAGCTAACAGAGTTAAACCATACTTTTGATTGCGCAGTTCTGAACACTCTTTCTGTAGAAAATGCAAGTGGACATTCGGAGCGCTAAGAGGGTAATAGTGGAAAAAGGAATATATTCAAATATAAACTACACAGTAGCATTCTGTGAAAATTCTTTCTGTTCTGTGCATTCAACTAACAGAGTTGAACCTTACTTTTGATTGAGCCGTTCTGAAACACTCTTTCTGTAGAAACTGCAATTGGACATGCTAAGCGCTAAGAGGCCTACATTGGGAAAAAGAATATCTTCAAATAAAAACTACACAGATGCATTCCGTGAAACATATTTCTGATCTGTAAATTCAGTTAACAGAGAAAAAACATATTTTTGATTGAGCAGTTATGAAACACTCTTTTTGTAGAAAATGCAAGTGGAGATTCGGAGCGCTAAGAGGGTAATAGTGGAAAAAGGAATGTCTTCAAATATAAACTACACAGAATCATTCGGTGAAAATTCTTTCTGATCTGTGCATTCAGCTAACAGAGTTAAACCACACTTTTGATTGAGCAGATCTGAACACTCTTTCTGTAGAAAATGCAACTGGACATTTGGAGCGCTAAGAGCGTAGTAGTGGAAAATGGAATATATTCAACTATAAACTACACAGAAGCATTCTGTGAAACTTCTTTCTGATCAGAGCTTTCAGCTAAATGAGTTAAACCATACTTTTGATTGAGCAGTTTTGAAACACTCTGTCTGTAGAAAATGCAACTGGACATTCGTAGCGCTAAGTGGGTAATAGTGGAAAAAAGAATATGTTCAAATATAAACTACACAGAAGCATTGTATGAAACTTCTTTCTGTTCTGTGCATTCAACTAACAGAGTTGAACCTTACTTTTGATTGAGCCGTTCTGAAACACTCTTTCTGTAGAAACTGCAATTGTACGTTCTGAGCGCTAAGAGGCCTATATTGGGAAAAAGAATGTCTACAAATAAAAACTACACAGAAGAATTGTGTGAAACTTCTTTCTGTTCTGTTTGTTCAACTAAAAGAGTTGAACCTTAGTTTTGATTGAGCCGTTCTGAAACACACTTTCTGTAGAAAATGCAAGTGGAGATTTGGAGGGCTAAGAGGGTAATAGTGGAAAAAGCAATGTCTCCAAATATAAACTACACAGAATCATTCTGTGAAACTTCTTTCTGATCTGTGCATTCAGCTAACAGAGTTAAACCATACTTTTGATTGAGCAGATCTGAACACTCTTTCTGTAGAAAATGCAACTGGACATTTGGAGCGCTAAGAGAGTAGTACTGGAAAAAGGAATATATTCAAATATAAACTACACAGAAGCATTCTGTGAAACTTCTTTCTGATCTGAGCATTCAGCTAACAGAGTTAAACCATACTTTTGATTGAGCAGTTTTGAAACACTCTGTCTGTAGAAAATGCAACTGGACATTCGTAGCGCTAAGTGGGTAATAGTGGAAAAAAGAATATGTTCAAATATAAACTACACAGAAGCATTGTATGAAACTTCTTTCTGTTCTGTGCATTCAACTAACAGAGTTGAACCTTACTTTTGATTGAGCCTTTCTGAAACACTCTTTCTGTAGAAAATGCAATTGGACATTCTGAGCGATAAGAGGCCTCTATTGGGAAAAATAACATCTTCAAATAAAAACTACACAGAAGCATTGTGTGAAACTTATTTCTGATATGTTCATTAAGCTAACAGAGTTAAACCATACTTTTGATTGCGCAGTTCTGAAAACTCTTTCTGTAGAAAATGCAAGTGGACATTCGGAGCGCTAAGAGGGTAATAGTGGAAAAAGGAATATATTCAAATATAAACTACACAGTAGCATTCTGTGAAAATACTTTCTGTTCTGTGCATTCAACTAACAGAGTTGAACCTTACTTTTGATTGAGCCGTTCTGAAACACTCTTTCTGTAGAAACTGCAATTGGACATGCTAAGCGCTAAGAGGCCTACATTGGGAAAAAGAATATCTTCAAATACAAACTACACAGATGCATTCTGTGAAACTTATTTCTGATCTGTAAATTCAGTTAACAGAGATAAAACTTATTTTTGATTGAGCAGTTATGAAACACTCTTTTTGTAGAAAATGCAAGTGGAGATTCGGAGCGCTAAGAGGGTAATAGTGGAAAAAGGAATGTCTTCAAATATAAACTACACAGAATCATTCGGTGAAACTTCTTTCTGATCTGTGCATTCAGCTAACAGAGTTAAACCATACTTTTGATTGAGCAGATCTGAACACTCTTTCTGTAGAAAATGCAACTGGACATTTCGAGCGCTAAGAGCGTAGTAGTGGAAAAAGGAATATATTCAAATATAAACTACACAGAAGCATTCTGTGAAACTTCTTTCTGATCTGAGCATTCAGCTAACAGAGTTAAACCATACTTTTGATTGAGCAGTTTTGAAACACTCTGTCTGTAGAAAATGCAACTGGACATTCGTAGCGCTAAGTGGGTAATAGTGGAAAAAAGAATATGTTCAAATATGAACTACACAGAAGCATTGTATGAAACTTCTTTGTGTTCTGTGCATTCAACTAACAGAGTTGAACCTTACTTTTGATTGAGCCGTTCTGAAACACTCTTTCTGTAGAAACTGCAATTGGACATTCTGAGCGCTAAGAGGCCTATATTGGGAAAAAGAATGTCTACAAATAAAAACTACACAGAAGAATTGTGTGAAACTTCTTTCTGTTCTGTTTGTTCAACTAAAAGAGTTGAACCTTAGTTTTGATTGAGCCGTTCTGAAACACTCTTTCTGTAGAAAATGCAAGTGGAGATTCGGAGCGCTAAGAGGGTAATAGTGGAAAAAGGAATGTCTCCAAATATAAACTACACAGAATCATTCTGTGAAACTTCTTTCTGATCTGTGCATTCAGCTAACAGAGTTAAACCATACTTTTGATTGAGCAGATCTGAACTCTCTTTCTGTAGAAAATGCAACTGGACATTTGGAGCGCTAAGAGAGTAGTAGTGGAAAAAGGAATATATTCAAATATAAACTACACAGAAGCATTCTGTGAAACTTCTTTCTGATCTGAGCATTCAGCTAACAGAGTTAAACCATACATTTGATTGAGCAGTTTTGAAACACTCTGTCTGTAGAAAATGCAACTGGACATTCGTAGCGCTAAGTGGGTAATAGTGGAAAAAAGAATATGTTCAAATATAAACTACACAGAAGCATTGTATGAAACTTCTTTCTGTTCTGTGCATTCAACTAACAGAGTTGAACCTTACTTTTGATTAAGCATTTCTGAAACACTCTTTCTGTAGAAACTGCAATTGGACATTCTGAGCGCTAAGAGTCCTTTATTGGGAAAAATAATATCTTCAAATAAAAACTACACAGAAGCATTGTGTGAAACTTATTTCTGATATGTTCATTAAGCTAACAGAGTTAAACCATACTTTTGATTGCGCAGTTCTGAACACTCTTTCTGTAGAAAATGCAAGTGGACATTCGGAGCGCTAAGAGGGTAATAGTGGAAAAAGGTATATATTCAAATATAAACTACACAGTAGCATTCTGTGAAAATTCTTTCTGTTCTGTGCATTCAACTAACAGAGTTGAACCTTACTTTTGATTGAGCCGTTCTGAAACACTCTTTCTGTAGAAACTGCAATTGGACATGCTGAGCGCTAAGAGGCCTACATTGGGAAAAAGAATATCTTCAAATAAAAACTACACAGATGCATTCTGTGAAACTTATTTCTGATCTGTAAATTCAGTTAACAGAGAAAAAACATATTTTTGATTGAGCAGTTATTAAACACTCTTTTTGTAGAAAATGCAAGTGGAGATTCGGAGCGCTAAGAGGGTAATAGTGGAAAAAGGAATGTCTTCATATATAAACTACACAGAATAATTCGGTGAAACTTCTTTCTGATCTGTGCATTCAGCTAACAGAGTTAAAACATACTTTTGATTGAGCAGATCTGAACACTCTTTCTGTAGAATATGCAACTGGACATTTGGAGCGCTAAGAGCGTAGTAGTGGAAAAAGGAATATATTCAACTATAAACTACACAGAAGCATTCTGTGAAACTTCTTTCTGATCAGAGCATTCAGCTAAATGAGTTAAACCATACTTTTGATTGAGCAGTTTTGAAACACTCTGTCTGTAGAAAATGCAACTGGACATTCGTAGCGCTAAGTGGGTAATAGTGGAAAAAAGAATATGTTCAAATATAAACTACACAGAAGCATTGTATGAAACTTCTTTCTGTTCTGTGCATTCAACTAACAGAGTTGAACCTTACTTTTGATTGAGCCGTTCTGAAACACTCTTTCTGTAGAAACTGCAATTGTACGTTCTGAGCGCTAAGAGGCCTATATTGGGAAAAAGAGTGTCTACAAATAAAAACTACACAGAAGAATTGTGTGAAACTTCTTTCTGTTCTGTTTGTTCAACTAAAAGAGTTGAACCTTAGTTTTGATTGAGCCGTTCTGAAACACACTTTCTGTAGAAAATGCAAGTGGAGATTTGGAGGGCTATGAGGGTAATAGTGGAAAAAGCAATGTCTCCAAATATAAACTACACAGAATCATTCTGTGAAACTTCTTTCTGATCTGTGCATTCAGCTAACAGAGTTAAACCATACTTTTGATTGAGCAGATCTGAACACTCTTTCTGTAGAAAATGCAACTGGACATTTGGAGCGCTAAGAGAGTAGTACTGGAAAAAGGAATATATTCAAATATAAACTACACAGAAGCATTCTGTGAAACTTCTTTCTGATCTGAGCATTCAGCTAACAGAGTTAAACCATACTTTTGATTGAGCAGTTTTGAAACACTCTGTCTGTAGAAAATGCAACTGGACATTCGTAGCGCTAAGTGGGTAATAGTGGAAAAAAGAATATGTTCAAATATAAACTACACAGAAGCATTGTATGAAACTTCTTTCTGTTCTGTGCATTCAACTAACAGAGTTGAACCTTACTTTTGATTGAGCCTTTCTGAAACACTCTTTCTGTAGAAAATGCAATTGGACATTCTGAGCGCTAAGAGGCCTCTATTGGGAAAAATAACATCTTCAAATAAAAACTACACAGAAGCATTGTGTGAAACTTATTTCTGATATGTTCATTAAGCTAACAGAGTTAAACCATACTTTTGATTGCGCAGTTCTGAAAACTCTTTCTGTAG
This sequence comes from Symphalangus syndactylus, assembly GCF_028878055.3. NCBI lineage: Eukaryota > Metazoa > Chordata > Mammalia > Primates > Hylobatidae > Symphalangus > Symphalangus syndactylus. Next base: position 11,552,583 of record NC_072447.2, on the reverse strand, counting down.
AAAATGCAAGTGGACATTCGGAGCGCTAAGAGGGTAATAGTGGAAAAAGGAATATATTCAAATATAAACTACACAGTAGCATTCTGTGAAAATACTTTCTGTTCTGTGCATTCAACTAACAGAGTTGAACCTTACTTTTGATTGAGCCGTTCTGAAACACTCTTTCTGTAGAAACTGCAATTGGACATGCTAAGCGCTAAGAGGCCTACATTGGGAAAAAGAATATCTTCAAATACAAACTACACAGATGCATTCTGTGAAACTTATTTCTGATCTGTAAATTCAGTTAACAGAGATAAAACTTATTTTTGATTGAGCAGTTATGAAACACTCTTTTTGTAGAAAATGCAAGTGGACATTCGGAGCGCTAAGAGGGTAATAGTGGAAAAAGGAATGTCTTCAAATATAAACTACACAGAATCATTCGGTGAAACTTCTTTCTGATCTGTGCATTCAGCTAACAGAGTTAAACCATACTTTTGATTGAGCAGATCTGAACACTCTTTCTGTAGAAAATGCAACTGGACATTTCGAGCGCTAAGAGCGTAGTAGTGGAAAAAGGAATATATTCATATATAAACTACACAGAAGCATTCTGTGAAACTTCTTTCTGATCTGAGCATTCAGCTAACAGAGTTAAACCATACTTTTGATTGAGCAGTTTTGAAACACTCTGTCTGTAGAAAATGCAACTGGACATTCGTAGCGCTAAGTGGGTAATAGTGGAAAAAAGAATATGTTCAAATATGAACTACACAGAAGCATTGTATGAAACTTCTTTGTGTTCTGTGCATTCAACTAACAGAGTTGAACCTTACTTTTGATTGAGCCGTTCTGAAACACTCTTTCTGTAGAAACTGCAATTGGACATTCTGAGCGCTAAGAGGCCTATATTGGGAAAAAGAATGTCTACAAATAAAAACTACACAGAAGAATTGTGTGAAACTTCTTTCTGTTCTGTTTGTTCAACTAAAAGAGTTGAACCTTAGTTTTGATTGAGCCGTTCTGAAACACTCTTTCTGTAGAAAATGCAAGTGGAGATTCGGAGCGCTAAGAGGGTAATAGTGGAAAAAGGAATGTCTCCAAATATAAACTACACAGAATCATTCTGTGAAACTTCTTTCTGATCTGTGCATTCAGCTAACAGAGTTAAACCATACTTTTGATTGAGCAGATCTGAACTCTCTTTCTGTAGAAAATGCAACTGGACATTTGGAGCGCTAAGAGAGTAGTAGTGGAAAAAGGAATATATTCAAATATAAACTACACAGAAGCATTCTGTGAAACTTCTTTCTGATCTGAGCATTCAGCTAACAGAGTTAAACCATACATTTGATTGAGCAGTTTTGAAACACTCTGTCTGTAGAAAATGCAACTGGACATTCGTAGCGCTAAGTGGGTAATAGTGGAAAAAAGAATATGTTCAAATATAAACTACACAGAAGCATTGTATGAAACTTCTTTCTGTTCTGTGCATTCAACTAACAGAGTTGAACCTTACTTTTGATTAAGCCTTTCTGAAACACTCTTTCTGTAGAAACTGCAATTGGACATTCTGAGCGCTAAGAGTCCTTTATTGGGAAAAATAATATCTTCAAATAAAAACTACACAGAAGCATTGTGTGAAACTTATTTCTGATATGTTCATTAAGCTAACAGAGTTAAACCATACTTTTGAATGCGCAGTTCTGAACACTCTTTCTGTAGAAAATGCAAGTGGACATTCGGAGCGCTAAGAGGGTAATAGTGGAAAAAGGTATATATTCAAATATAAACTACACAGTAGCATTCTGTGAAAATTCTTTCTGTTCTGTGCATTCAACTAACAGAGTTGAACCTTACTTTTGATTGAGCCGTTCTGAAACACTCTTTCTGTAGAAACTGCAAATGGACATGCTGAGCGCTAAGAGGCCTACATTGGGAAAAAGAATATCTTCAAATAAAAACTACACAGATGCATTCTGTGAAACTTATTTCTGATCTGTAAATTCAGTTAACAGAGAAAAAACATATTTTTGATTGAGCAGTTATTAAACACTCTTTTTGTAGAAAATGCAAGTGGAGATTCGGAGCGCTAAGAGGGTAATAGTGGAAAAAGGAATGTCTTCAAATATAAACTACACAGAATAATTCGGTGAAACTTCTTTCTGATCTGTGCATTCAGCTAACAGAGTTAAAACATACTTTTGATTGAGCAGATCTGAACACTCTTTCTGTAGAATATGCAACTGGACATTTGGAGCGCTAAGAGCGTAGTAGTGGAAAAAGGAATATATTCAAATATAAACTACACAGAAGCATTCTGTGAAACTTTTTTCTGATCTGAGCATTCAGCTAACAGAGTTAAACCATACTTTTGATTGAGCAGTTTTGAAACACTCTGTCTGTAGAAAATGCAACCGGACATTCGTAGCGCTAAGTGGGTAATAGTGGAAAAAAGAATATGTTCAAATATAAACTACACAGAAGCATTGTATGAAACTTCTTTCTGTTCTGTGCATTCAACTAACAGAGTTGAACCTTACTTTTGATTGAGCCGTTCTGAAACACTCTTTCTGTAGAAACTGCAATTGGACATTCTGAGCGCTAAGAGGCCTATATTGGGAAAAAGAATGTCTACAAATAAAAACTACACAGAAGAATTGTGTGAAACTTCTTTCTGTTCTGTTTGTTCAACTAAAAGAGTTGAACCTTAGTTTTGATTGAGCCGTTCTGAAACACACTTTCTGTAGAAAATGCAAGTGGAGATTTGGAGGGCTAAGAGGGTAATAGTGGAAAAAGGAATGTCTCCAAATATAAACTACACAGAATCATTCTGTGAAACTTCTTTCTGATCTGTGCATTCAGCTAACAGAGTTAAACCATACTTTTGATTGAGCAGATCTGAACACTCTTTCTGTAGAAAATGCAACTGGACATTTGGAGCGCTAAGAGAGTAGTACTGGAAAAAGGAATATATTCAAATATAAAATACACAGAAGCATTCTGTGAAACTTCTTTCTGATCTGAGCATTCAGCTAACAGAGTTAAACCATACTTTTGATTGAGCAGTTTTGAAACACTCTGTCTGTAGAAAATGCAACTGGACATTCGTAGCGCTAAGTGGGTAATAGTGGAAAAAAGGATATGTTCAAATATAAACTACACAGAAGCATTGTATGAAACTTCTTTCTGTTCTGTGCATTCAACTAACAGGGTTGAACCTTACTTTTGATTGAGCCTTTCTGAAACACTCTTTCTGTAGAAACTGCAATTGGACATTCTGAGCGCTAAGAGGCCTCTATTGGGAAAAATAATATCTTCAAATAAAAACTACACAGAAGCATTTTGTGAAACTTATTTCTGATATGTTCATTAAGCTAACAGAGTTAAACCATACTTTTGATTGCGCAGTTCTGAACACTCTTTCTGTAGAAAATGCAAGTGGACATTCGGAGCGCTAAGAGGGTAATAGTGGAAAAAGGGATATATTCAAATATAAACTACACAGTAGCATTCTGTGAAAATTCTTTCTGTTCTGTGCATTCAACTAACAGAGTTGAACCTTACTTTTGATTGAGCCGTTCTGAAACACTCTTTCTGTAGAAACTGCAATTGGACATGCTAAGCGCTAAGAGGCCTACATTGGGAAAAAGAATATCTTCAAATAAAAACTACACAGATGCATTCTGTGAAACTTATTTCTGATCTGTAAATTCAGTTAACAGAGATAAAACTTATTTTTGATTGAGCAGTTATGAAACACTCTTTTTGTAGAAAATGCAAGTGGAGATTCGGAGCGCTAAGAGGGTAATAGTGGAAAAAGGAATGTCTTCAAATATAAACTACACAGAATAATTCGGTGAAACTTCTTTCTGATCTGTGCATTCAGCTAACAGAGTTAAAACATACATTTGATTGAGCAGATCTGAACACTCTTTCTGTAGAATATGCAACTGGACATTTGGAGCGCTAAGAGCGTAGTAGTGGAAAAAGGAATATATTCAAATATAAACTACACAGAAGCATTCTGTGAAACTTTTTTCTGATCTGAGCATTCAGCTAACAGAGTTAAACCATACTTTTGATTGAGCAGTTTTGAAACACTCTGTCTGTAGAAAATGCAACTGGACATTCGTAGCGCTAAGTGGGTAATAGTGGAAAAAAGAATATGTTCAAATATAAACTACACAGAAACATTGTATGAAACTTCTTTCTGTTCTGTGCATTCAACTAACAGAGTTGAACCTTACTTTTGATTGAGCCGTTCTGAAACACTCTTTCTGTAGAAACTGCAATTGGACATTCTGAGCGCTAAGAGGCCTATATTGGGAAAAAGAATGTCTACAAATAAAAACTACACAGAAGAATTGTGTGAAACTTCTTTCTGTTCTGTTTGTTCAACTAAAAGAGTTGAACCTTAGTTTTGATTGAGCCGTTCTGAAACACACTTTCTGTAGAAAATGCAAGTGGAGATTTGGAGGGCTAAGAGGGTAATAGTGGAAAAAGGAATGTCTCCAAATATAAACTACACAGAATCATTCTGTGAAACTTCTTTCTGATCTGTGCATTCAGCTAACAGAGTTAAACCATACTTTTGATTGAGCAGATCTGAACACTCTTTCTGTAGAAAATGCAACTGGACATTTGGAGCGCTAAGAGAGTAGTACTGGAAAAAGGAATATATTCAAATATAAAATACACAGAAGCATTCTGTGAAACTTCTTTCTGATCTGAGCATTCAGCTAACAGAGTTAAACCATACTTTTGATTGAGCAGTTTTGAAACACTCTGTCTGTAGAAAATGCAACTGGACATTCGTAGCGCTAAGTGGGTAATAGTGGAAAAAAGGATATGTTCAAATATAAACTACACAGAAGCATTGTATGAAACTTCTTTCTGTTCTGTGCATTCAACTAACAGGGTTGAACCTTACTTTTGATTGAGCCTTTCTGAAACACTCTTTCTGTAGAAACTGCAATTGGACATTCTGAGCGCTAAGAGGCCTCTATTGGGAAAAATAATATCTTCAAATAAAAACTACACAGAAGCATTTTGTGAAACTTATTTCTGATATGTTCATTAAGCTAACAGAGTAAAACCATACTTTTGATTGCGCAGTTCTGAACACTCTTTCTGTAGAAAATGCAAGTGGACATTCGGAGCGCTAAGAGGGTAATAGTGGAAAAAGGGATATATTCAAATATAAACTACACAGTAGCATTCTGTGAAAATTCTTTCTGTTCTGTGCATTCAACTAACAGAGTTGAACCTTACTTTTGATTGAGCCGTTCTGAAACACTCTTTCTGTAGAAACTGCAATTGGACATGCTAAGCGCTAAGAGGCCTACATTGGGAAAAAGAATATCTTCAAATAAAAACTACACAGATGCATTCTGTGAAACTTATTTCTGATCTGTAAATTCAGTTAACAGAGATAAAACTTATTTTTGATTGAGCAGTTATGAAACACTCTTTTTCTAGAAAATGCAAGTGGAGATTCGGAGCGCTAAGAGGGTAATAGTGGAAAAAGGAATGTCTTCAAATATAAACTACACAGAATCATTCGGTGAAACTTCTTTCTGATCTGTGCATTCAGCTAACAGAGTTAAACCATACTTTTGATTGAGCAGATCTGAACACTCTTTCTGTAGAAAATGCAACTGGACATTTGGAGCGCTAAGAGCGTAGTAGTGGAAAAAGGAATATATTCAAATATAAACTACACAGAAGCATTCTGTGAAACTTCTTTCTGATCTGAGCTTTCAGCTAACAGAGTTAAACCATACTTTTGATTGAGCAGTTTTGAAACACTCTGTCTGTAGAAAATGCAACCGGACATTCGTAGCGCTAAGTGGGTAATAGTGGAAAAAAGAATATGTTCAAATATAAACTACACAGAAGCATTGTATGAAACTTCTTTCTGTTCTGTGCATTCAACTAACAGAGTTGAACCTTACTTTTGATTGAGCCGTTCTGAAACACTCTTTCTGTAGAAACTGCAATTGGACATTCTGAGCGCTAAGAGGCCTATATTGGGAAAAAGAATGTCTACAAATAAAAACTACACAGAAGAATTGTGTGAAACTTCTTTCTGTTCTGTTTGTTCAACTAAAAGAGTTGAACCTTAGTTTTGATCGAGCCGTTCTGAAACACTCTTTCTGTAGAAAATGCAAGTGGAGATTCGGAGCGCTAAGAGGGTAATAGTGGAAAAAGGAATGTCTCCAACTATAAAGTACACAGAATCATTCGGTGAAACTTCTTTCTGATCTGTGCATTCAGCTAACAGAGTTAAACCATACTTTTGATTGAGCAGATCTGAACTCTCTTTCTGTAGAAAATGCAACTGGACATTTGGAGCGCTAAGAGAGTAGTAGTGGAAAAAGGAATATATTCAAATATAAACTACACAGAAGCATTCTGTGAAACTTCTTTCTGATCTGAGCATTCAGCTAACAGAGTTAAACCATACATTTGATTGAGCAGTTTTGAAACACTCTGTCTGTAGAAAATGCAACTGGACATTCGTAGCGCTAAGTGGGTAATAGTGGAAAAAAGAATATGTTCAAATATAAACTACACAGAAGCATTGTATGAAACTTCTTTCTGTTCTGTGCATTCAACTAACAGAGTTGAACCTTACTTTTGATTAAGCATTTCTGAAACACTCTTTCTGTAGAAACTGCAATTGGACATTCTGAGCGCTAAGAGTCCTTTATTGGGAAAAATAATATCTTCAAATAAAAACTACACAGAAGCATTGTGTGAAACTTATTTCTGATATGTTCATTAAGCTAACAGAGTTAAACCATACTTTTGATTGCGCAGTTCTGAACACTCTTTCTGTAGAAAATGCAAGTGGACATTCGGAGCGCTAAGAGGGTAATAGTGGAAAAAGGTATATATTCAAATATAAACTACACAGTAGCATTCTGTGAAAATTCTTTCTGTTCTGTGCATTCAACTAACAGAGTTGAACCTTACTTTTGATTGAGCCGTTCTGAAACACTCTTTCTGTAGAAACTGCAATTGGACATGCTGAGCGCTAAGAGGCCTACATTGGGAAAAAGAATATCTTCAAATAAAAACTACACAGATGCATTCTGTGAAACTTATTTCTGATCTGTAAATTCAGTTAACAGAGAAAAAACATATTTTTGATTGAGCAGTTATTAAACACTCTTTTTGTAGAAAATGCAAGTGGAGATTCGGAGCGCTAAGAGGGTAATAGTGGAAAAAGGAATGTCTTCAAATATAAACTACACAGAATAATTCGGTGAAACTTCTTTCTGATCTGTGCATTCAGCTAACAGAGTTAAAACATACTTTTGATTGAGCAGATCTGAACACTCTTTCTGTAGAATATGCAACTGGACATTTGGAGCGCTAAGAGCGTAGTAGTGGAAAAAGGAATATATTCAACTATAAACTACACAGAAGCATTCTGTGAAACTTCTTTCTGATCAGAGCATTCAGCTAAATGAGTTAAACCATACTTTTGATTGAGCAGTTTTGAAACACTCTGTCTGTAGAAAATGCAACTGGACATTCGTAGCGCTAAGTGGGTAATAGTGGAAAAAAGAATATGTTCAAATATAAACTACACAGAAGCATTGTATGAAACTTCTTTCTGTTCTGTGCATTCAACTAACAGAGTTGAACCTTACTTTTGATTGAGCCGTTCTGAAACACTCTTTCTGTAGAAACTGCAATTGTACGTTCTGAGCGCTAAGAGGCCTATATTGGGAAAAAGAATGTCTACAAATAAAAACTACACAGAAGAATTGTGTGAAACTTCTTTCTGTTCTGTTTGTTCAACTAAAAGAGTTGAACCTTAGTTTTGATTGAGCCGTTCTGAAACACACTTTCTGTAGAAAATGCAAGTGGAGATTTGGAGGGCTATGAGGGTAATAGTGGAAAAAGCAATGTCTCCAAATATAAACTACACAGAATCATTCTGTGAAACTTCTTTCTGATCTGTGCATTCAGCTAACAGAGTTAAACCATACTTTTGATTGAGCAGATCTGAACACTCTTTCTGTAGAAAATGCAACTGGACATTTGGAGCGCTAAGAGAGTAGTACTGGAAAAAGGAATATATTCAAATATAAACTACACAGAAGCATTCTGTGAAACTTCTTTCTTATCTGAGCATTCAGCTAACAGAGTTAAACCATACTTTTGATTGAGCAGTTTTGAAACACTCTGTCTGTAGAAAATGCAACTGGACATTCGTAGCGCTAAGTGGGTAATAGTGGAAAAAAGAATATGTTCAAATATAAACTACACAGAAGCATTGTATGAAACTTCTTTCTGTTCTGTGCATTCAACTAACAGAGTTGAACCTTACTTTTGATTGAGCCTTTCTGAAACACTCTTTCTGTAGAAAATGCAATTGGACATTCTGAGCGCTAAGAGGCCTCTATTGGGAAAAATAACATCTTCAAATAAAAACTACACAGAAGCATTGTGTGAAACTTATTTCTGATATGTTCATTAAGCTAACAGAGTTAAACCATACTTTTGATTGCGCAGTTCTGAAAACTCTTTCTGTAGAAAATGCAAGTGGACATTCGGAGCGCTAAGAGGGTAATAGTGGAAAAAGGAATATATTCAAATATAAACTACACAGTAGCATTCTGTGAAAATTCTTTCTGTTCTGTGCATTCAACTAACAGAGTTGAACCTTACTTTTGATTGAGCCATTCTGAAACACTCTTTCTGTAGAAACTGCAATTGGACATGCTAAGCGCTAAGAGGCCTACATTGGGAAAAAGAATATCTTCAAATACAAACTACACAGATGCATTCTGTGAAACTTATTTCTGATCTGTAAATTCAGTTAACAGAGATAAAACTTATTTTTGATTGAGCAGTTATGAAACACTCTTTTTGTAGAAAATGCAAGTGGACATTCGGAGCGCTAAGAGGGTAATAGTGGAAAAAGGAATGTCTTCAAATATAAACTACACAGAATCATTCGGTGAAACTTCTTTCTGATCTGTGCATTCAGCTAACAGAGTTAAACCATACTTTTGATTGAGCAGATCTGAACACTCTTTCTGTAGAAAATGCAACTGGACATTTCGAGCGCTAAGAGCGTAGTAGTGGAAAAAGGAATATATTCATATATAAACTACACAGAAGCATTCTGTGAAACTTCTTTCTGATCTGAGCATTCAGCTAACAGAGTTAAACCATACTTTTGATTGAGCAGTTTTGAAACACTCTGTCTGTAGAAAATGCAACTGGACATTCGTAGCGCTAAGTGGGTAATAGTGGAAAAAAGAATATGTTCAAATATGAACTACACAGAAGCATTGTATGAAACTTCTTTGTGTTCTGTGCATTCAACTAACAGAGTTGAACCTTACTTTTGATTGAGCCGTTCTGAAACACTCTTTCTGTAGAAACTGCAATTGGACATTCTGAGCGCTAAGAGGCCTATATTGGGAAAAAGAATGTCTACAAATAAAAACTACACAGAAGAATTGTGTGAAACTTCTTTCTGTTCTGTTTGTTCAACTAAAAGAGTTGAACCTTAGTTTTGATTGAGCCGTTCTGAAACACTCTTTCTGTAGAAAATGCAAGTGGAGATTCGGAGCGCTAAGAGGGTAATAGTGGAAAAAGGAATGTCTCCAAATATAAACTACACAGAATCATTCTGTGAAACTTCTTTCTGATCTGTGCATTCAGCTAACAGAGTTAAACCATACTTTTGATTGAGCAGATCTGAACTCTCTTTCTGTAGAAAATGCAACTGGACATTTGGAGCGCTAAGAGAGTAGTAGTGGAAAAAGGAATATATTCAAATATAAACTACACAGAAGCATTCTGTGAAACTTCTTTCTGATCTGAGCATTCAGCTAACAGAGTTAAACCATACATTTGATTGAGCAGTTTTGAAACACTCTGTCTGTAGAAAATGCAACTGGACATTCGTAGCGCTAAGTGGGTAATAGTGGAAAAAAGAATATGTTCAAATATAAACTACACAGAAGCATTGTATGAAACTTCTTTCTGTTCTGTGCATTCAACTAACAGAGTTGAACCTTACTTTTGATTAAGCCTTTCTGAAACACTCTTTCTGTAGAAACTGCAATTGGACATTCTGAGCGCTAAGAGTCCTTTATTGGGAAAAATAATATCTTCAAATAAAAACTACACAGAAGCATTGTGTGAAACTTATTTCTGATATGTTCATTAAGCTAACAGAGTTAAACCATACTTTTGAATGCGCAGTTCTGAACACTCTTTCTGTAGAAAATGCAAGTGGACATTCGGAGCGCTAAGAGGGTAATAGTGGAAAAAGGTATATATTCAAATATAAACTACACAGTAGCATTCTGTGAAAATTCTTTCTGTTCTGTGCATTCAACTAACAGAGTTGAACCTTACTTTTGATTGAGCCGTTCTGAAACACTCTTTCTGTAGAAACTGCAAATGGACATGCTGAGCGCTAAGAGGCCTACATTGGGAAAAAGAATATCTTCAAATAAAAACTACACAGATGCATTCTGTGAAACTTATTTCTGATCTGTAAATTCAGTTAACAGAGAAAAAACATATTTTTGATTGAGCAGTTATTAAACACTCTTTTTGTAGAAAATGCAAGTGGAGATTCGGAGCGCTAAGAGGGTAATAGTGGAAAAAGGAATGTCTTCAAATATAAACTACACAGAATAATTCGGTGAAACTTCTTTCTGATCTGTGCATTCAGCTAACAGAGTTAAAACATACTTTTGATTGAGCAGATCTGAACACTCTTTCTGTAGAATATGCAACTGGACATTTGGAGCGCTAAGAGCGTAGTAGTGGAAAAAGGAATATATTCAAATATAAACTACACAGAAGCATTCTGTGAAACTTTTTTCTGATCTGAGCATTCAGCTAACAGAGTTAAACCATACTTTTGATTGAGCAGTTTTGAAACACTCTGTCTGTAGAAAATGCAACCGGACATTCGTAGCGCTAAGTGGGTAATAGTGGAAAAAAGAATATGTTCAAATATAAACTACACAGAAGCATTGTATGAAACTTCTTTCTGTTCTGTGCATTCAACTAACAGAGTTGAACCTTACTTTTGATTGAGCCGTTCTGAAACACTCTTTCTGTAGAAACTGCAATTGGACATTCTGAGCGCTAAGAGGCCTATATTGGGAAAAAGAATGTCTACAAATAAAAACTACACAGAAGAATTGTGTGAAACTTCTTTCTGTTCTGTTTGTTCAACTAAAAGAGTTGAACCTTAGTTTTGATTGAGCCGTTCTGAAACACACTTTCTGTAGAAAATGCAAGTGGAGATTTGGAGGGCTAAGAGGGTAATAGTGGAAAAAGGAATGTCTCCAAATATAAACTACACAGAATCATTCTGTGAAACTTCTTTCTGATCTGTGCATTCAGCTAACAGAGTTAAACCATACTTTTGATTGAGCAGATCTGAACACTCTTTCTGTAGAAAATGCAACTGGACATTTGGAGCGCTAAGAGAGTAGTACTGGAAAAAGGAATATATTCAAATATAAAATACACAGAAGCATTCTGTGAAACTTCTTTCTGATCTGAGCATTCAGCTAACAGAGTTAAACCATACTTTTGATTGAGCAGTTTTGAAACACTCTGTCTGTAGAAAATGCAACTGGACATTCGTAGCGCTAAGTGGGTAATAGTGGAAAAAAGGATATGTTCAAATATAAACTACACAGAAGCATTGTATGAAACTTCTTTCTGTTCTGTGCATTCAACTAACAGGGTTGAACCTTACTTTTGATTGAGCCTTTCTGAAACACTCTTTCTGTAGAAACTGCAATTGGACATTCTGAGCGCTAAGAGGCCTCTATTGGGAAAAATAATATCTTCAAATAAAAACTACACAGAAGCATTTTGTGAAACTTATTTCTGATATGTTCATTAAGCTAACAGAGTTAAACCATACTTTTGATTGCGCAGTTCTGAACACTCTTTCTGTAGAAAATGCAAGTGGACATTCGGAGCGCTAAGAGGGTAATAGTGGAAAAAGGGATATATTCAAATATAAACTACACAGTAGCATTCTGTGAAAATTCTTTCTGTTCTGTGCATTCAACTAACAGAGTTGAACCTTACTTTTGATTGAGCCGTTCTGAAACACTCTTTCTGTAGAAACTGCAATTGGACATGCTAAGCGCTAAGAGGCCTACATTGGGAAAAAGAATATCTTCAAATAAAAACTACACAGATGCATTCTGTGAAACTTATTTCTGATCTGTAAATTCAGTTAACAGAGATAAAACTTATTTTTGATTGAGCAGTTATGAAACACTCTTTTTGTAGAAAATGCAAGTGGAGATTCGGAGCGCTAAGAGGGTAATAGTGGAAAAAGGAATGTCTTCAAATATAAACTACACAGAATAATTCGGTGAAACTTCTTTCTGATCTGTGCATTCAGCTAACAGAGTTAAAACATACATTTGATTGAGCAGATCTGAACACTCTTTCTGTAGAATATGCAACTGGACATTTGGAGCGCTAAGAGCGTAGTAGTGGAAAAAGGAATATATTCAAATATAAACTACACAGAAGCATTCTGTGAAACTTTTTTCTGATCTGAGCATTCAGCTAACAGAGTTAAACCATACTTTTGATTGAGCAGTTTTGAAACACTCTGTCTGTAGAAAATGCAACTGGACATTCGTAGCGCTAAGTGGGTAATAGTGGAAAAAAGAATATGTTCAAATATAAACTACACAGAAACATTGTATGAAACTTCTTTCTGTTCTGTGCATTCAACTAACAGAGTTGAACCTTACTTTTGATTGAGCCGTTCTGAAACACTCTTTCTGTAGAAACTGCAATTGGACATTCTGAGCGCTAAGAGGCCTATATTGGGAAAAAGAATGTCTACAAATAAAAACTACACAGAAGAATTGTGTGAAACTTCTTTCTGTTCTGTTTGTTCAACTAAAAGAGTTGAACCTTAGTTTTGATTGAGCCGTTCTGAAACACACTTTCTGTAGAAAATGCAAGTGGAGATTTGGAGGGCTAAGAGGGTAATAGTGGAAAAAGGAATGTCTCCAAATATAAACTACACAGAATCATTCTGTGAAACTTCTTTCTCATCTGTGCATTCAGCTAACAGAGTTAAACCATACTTTTGATTGAGCAGATCTGAACACTCTTTCTGTAGAAAATGCAACTGGACATTTGGAGCGCTAAGAGAGTAGTACTGGAAAAAGGAATATATTCAAATATAAAATACACAGAAGCATTCTGTGAAACTTCTTTCTGATCTGAGCATTCAGCTAACAGAGTTAAACCATACTTTTGATTGAGCAGTTTTGAAACACTCTGTCTGTAGAAAATGCAACTGGACATTCGTAGCGCTAAGTGGGTAATAGTGGAAAAAAGGATATGTTCAAATATAAACTACACAGAAGCATTGTATGAAACTTCTTTCTGTTCTGTGCATTCAACTAACAGGGTTGAACCTTACTTTTGATTGAGCCTTTCTGAAACACTCTTTCTGTAGAAACTGCAATTGGACATTCTGAGCGCTAAGAGGCCTCTATTGGGAAAAATAATATCTTCAAATAAAAACTACACAGAAGCATTTTGTGAAACTTATTTCTGATATGTTCATTAAGCTAACAGAGTAAAACCATACTTTTGATTGCGCAGTTCTGAACACTCTTTCTGTAGAAAATGCAAGTGGACATTCGGAGCGCTAAGAGGGTAATAGTGGAAAAAGGGATATATTCAAATATAAACTACACAGTAGCATTCTGTGAAAATTCTTTCTGTTCTGTGCATTCAACTAACAGAGTTGAACCTTACTTTTGATTGAGCCGTTCTGAAACACTCTTTCTGTAGAAACTGCAATTGGACATGCTAAGCGCTAAGAGGCCTACATTGGGAAAAAGAATATCTTCAAATAAAAACTACACAGATGCATTCTGTGAAACTTATTTCTGATCTGTAAATTCAGTTAACAGAGATAAAACTTATTTTTGATTGAGCAGTTATGAAACACTCTTTTTCTAGAAAATGCAAGTGGAGATTCGGAGCGCTAAGAGGGTAATAGTGGAAAAAGGAATGTCTTCAAATATAAACTACACAGAATCATTCGGTGAAACTTCTTTCTGATCTGTGCATTCAGCTAACAGAGTTAAACCATACTTTTGATTGAGCAGATCTGAACACTCTTTCTGTAGAAAATGCAACTGGACATTTGGAGCGCTAAGAGCGTAGTAGTGGAAAAAGGAATATATTCAAATATAAACTACACAGAAGCATTCTGTGAAACTTCTTTCTGATCTGAGCTTTCAGCTAACAGAGTTAAACCATACTTTTGATTGAGCAGTTTTGAAACACTCTGTCTGTAGAAAATGCAACCGGACATTCGTAGCGCTAAGTGGGTAATAGTGGAAAAAAGAATATGTTCAAATATAAACTACACAGAAGCATTGTATGAAACTTCTTTCTGTTCTGTGCATTCAACTAACAGAGTTGAACCTTACTTTTGATTGAGCCGTTCTGAAACACTCTTTCTGTAGAAACTGCAATTGGACATTCTGAGCGCTAAGAGGCCTATATTGGGAAAAAGAATGTCTACAAATAAAAACTACACAGAAGAATTGTGTGAAACTTCTTTCTGTTCTGTTTGTTCAACTAAAAGAGTTGAACCTTAGTTTTGATCGAGCCGTTCTGAAACACTCTTTCTGTAGAAAATGCAAGTGGAGATTCGGAGCGCTAAGAGGGTAATAGTGGAAAAAGGAATGTCTCCAACTATAAAGTACACAGAATCATTCGGTGAAACTTCTTTCTGATCTGTGCATTCAGCTAACAGAGTTAAACCATACTTTTGATTGAGCAGATCTGAACTCTCTTTCTGTAGAAAATGCAACTGGACATTTGGAGCGCTAAGAGAGTAGTAGTGGAAAAAGGAATATATTCAAATATAAACTACACAGAAGCATTCTGTGAAACTTCTTTCTGATCTGAGCATTCAGCTAACAGAGTTAAACCATACTTTTGATTGAGCAGTGTTGAAACACTCTGTCTGTAGAAAATGCAACTGGACATTCATAGCGCTAAGTGGGTAATAGTGGAAAAAAGAATATGTTCAAATATAAACTACACAGAAGCATTGTATGAAACTTCTTTCTGTTCTGTGCATTCAACTAACAGAGTTGAACCTTACTTTTGATTGAGCCTTTCTGAAACTCTCTTTCTGTAGAAACTGCAATTGGACATTCTGAGCGCTAAGAGGCCTATATTGGGAAAAATAATATCTTCAAATAAAAACTACACAGAAGCATTGTGTGAAACTTATTTCTGATATGTTCATTAAGCTAACAGAGTTAAACCATACTTTTGATTGCGCAGTTCTGAACACTCTTTCTGTAGAAAATGCAAGTGGACATTCGGAGCGCTAAGAGGGTAATAGTGGAAAAAGGAATATATTCAAATATAAACTACACAGTAGCATTCTGTGAAAATTCTTTCTGTTCTGTGCATTCGACTAACAGAGTTGAACCTTACTTTTGATTGAGCCGTTCTGAAACACTCTTTCTGTAGAAACTGCAATTGGACATGCTAAGCGCTAAGAGGCCTACATTGGGAAAAAGAATATCTTCAAATAAAAACTACACAGATGCATTCTGTGAAACTTATTTCTGATCTGTAAATTCAGTTAACAGAGATAAAACATATTTTTGATTGAGCAGTTATGAAACACTCCTTTGTAAAAAATGCAAGTGGAGATTCGGAGCGCTAAGAGGGTAATAGTGGAAAAAGGAATGTCTTCAAATATAAACTACACAGAATCATTCGGTGAAACTTCTTTCTGATCTGTGCATTCAGCTAACAGAGTTAAACCATACTTTTGATTGAGCAGATCTGAACACTATTTCTGTAGAAAATGCAACTGGACATTTGGAGCGCTAAGAGCGTAGTAGTGGAAAATGGAATATATTCAAATATAAACTACACAGAAGCATTCTGTGAAACTTCTTTCTGATCAGAGCATTCAGCTAACAGAGTTAAACCATACTTTTGATTGAGCAGTTTTGAAACACTCTGTCTGTAGAAAATGCAACTGGACATTCGTAGCGCTAAGTGGGTAATAGTGGAAAAAAGAATATGTTCAAATATAAACTACACAGAAGCATTGTATGAAACTTCTTTCTGTTCTGTGCATTCAACTAACAGAGTTGAAGCTTACTTTTGATTGAGCCGTTCTGAAACACTCTTTCTGTAGAAACTGCAATTGGACATTCTGAGCGCTAAGAGGCCTATATTGGGAAAAAGAATGTCTACAAATAAAAACTACACAGAAGAATTGTGTGAAACTTCTTTCTGTTCTGTTTGTTCAACTAAAAGAGTTGAGCCTTAGTTTTGATTGAGCCGTTCTGAAACACACTTTCTGTAGAAAATGCAAGTGGAGATTTGGAGGGCTAAGAGGGTAATAGTGGAAAAAGGAATGTCTCCAAATATAAACTACACAGAATCATTCTGTGAAACTTCTTTCTGATCTGTGCATTCAGCTAACAGAGTTAAACCATACTTTTGATTGAGCAGATCTGAACACTCTTTCTGTAGAAAATGCAACTGGACATTTGGAGCGCTAAGAGAGTAGTACTGGAAAAAGGAATATATTCAAATATAAACTACACAGAAGCATTCTGTGAAACTTCTTTCTGATCTGAGCATTCAGCTAACAGAGTTAAACCATACTTTTGATTGAGCAGTTTTGACACACTCTGTCTGTAGAAAATGCAACTGGACATTCGTAGCGCTAAGTGGGTAACAGTGGAAAAAAGAATATGTTCAAATATAAACTACACAGAAGCATTGTATGAAACTTCTTTCTGTTCTGTGCATTCAACTAACAGAGTTGAACCTTACTTTTGATTGAGCCTTTCTGAATAACTCTTTCTGTAGAAAATGCAATTGGACATTCTGAGCGCTAAGAGGCCTCTATTGGGAAAAATAACATCTTCAAATAAAAACTACACAGAAGCATTGTGTGAAACTTATTTCTGATATGTTCATTAAGCTAACAGAGTTAAACCATACTTTTGATTGCGCAGTTCTGAACACTCTTTCTGTAGAAAATGCAAGTGGACATTCGGAGCGCTAAGAGGGTAATAGTGGAAAAAGGAATATATTCAAATATAAACTACACAGTAGCATTCTGTGAAAATTCTTTCTGTTCTGTGCATTCAACTAACAGAGTTGAACCTTACTTTTGATTGAGCCGTTCTGAAACACTCTTTCTGTAGAAACTGCAATTGGACATGCTAAGCGCTAAGAGGCCTACATTGGGAAAAAGAATATCTTCAAATAAAAACTACACAGATGCATTCTGTGAAACTTATTTCTGATCTGTAAATTCAGTTAACAGAGATAAAACATATTTTTGATTGAGCAGTTATGAAACACTCTTTTTGTAGAAAATGCAAGTGGAGATTCGGAGCGCTAAGAGGGTAATAGTGGAAAAAGGAATGTCTCCAAATATAAACTACACAGAATCATTCTGTGAAACTTCTTCTGATCTGTGCATTCAGCTAACAGAGTTAAACCATACTTTTGATTGAGCAGATCTGAACACTCTTTCTGTAGAAAATGCAACTGGACATTTGGAGCGCTAAGAGAGTAGTAGTGGAAAAAGGAATATATTCAAATATAAACTACACAGAAGCATTCTGTGAAACTTATTTCTGATCTGAGCATTCAGCTAACAGAGTTAAACCATACTTTTGATTGAGCAGTTTTGAAACACTCTGTCTGTAGAAAATGCAACTGGACATTCGTAGCGCTAAGTGGGTAATAGTGGAAAAAAGAATATGTTCTAATATAAACTACACAGAAGCATTGTATGAAACTTCTTTCTGTTCTGTGCATTCAACTAACAGAGTTGAACCTTACTTTTGATTGAGCCTTTCTGAAACACTCTTTCTGTAGAAACTGCAATTGGACATTCTGAGCGCTAAGAGGCCTATATTGGGAAAAATAATATCTTCAAATAAAAACTACACAGAAGCATTGTGTGAAACTTATTTCTGATATGTTCATTAAGCTAACAGAGTTAAACCATACTTTTGATTGCGCAGTTCTGAACACTCTTTCTGTAGAAAACGCAAGTGGACATTCGGAGCGCTAAGAGGGTAATAGTGGAAAAAGGAATATATTCAAATATAAACTACACAGTAGCATTCTGTGAAAATACTTTCTGTTCTGTGCATTCAACTAACAGAGTTGAACCTTACTTTTGATTGAGCCGTTCTGAAACACTCTTTCTGTAGAAACTGCAATTGGACATGCTGAGCGCTAAGAGGCCTACATTGGGAAAAAGAATATCTTCAAATAAAAACTACACAGATGCATTCTGTGAAACTTATTTCTGATCGGTAAATTCAGTTAACAGAGAAAAAACATATTTTTGATTGAGCAGTTATGAAACACTCTTTTTGTAGAAAATGCAAGTGGAGATTCGGAGCGCTAAGAGGGTAATAGTGGAAAAAGGAATGTCTTCAAATATAAACTACACAGAATCATTCGGTGAAACTTCTTTCTGATCTGTGCATTCAGCTAACAGAGTTAAACCATACTTTTGATTGAGCAGATCTGAACACTCTTTCTGTAGAAAATGCAACTGGACATTTGGAGCGCTAAGAGCGTATTAGTGGAAAAAGGAATATATTCAAATATAAACTACACAGAAGCATTCTGTGAAACTTCTTTCTGATCTGAGCATTCAGCTAACAGAGTTAAACCATACTTTTGATTGAGCAGTGTTGAAACACTCTGTCTGTAGAAAATGCAACTGGACATTCATAGCGCTAAGTGGGTAATAGTGGAAAAAAGAATATGTTCAAATATAAACTACACAGAAGCATTGTATGAAACTTCTTTCTGTTCTGTGCATTCAACTAACAGAGTTGAACCTTACTTTTGATTGAGCCTTTCTGCAACACTCTTTCTGTAGAAACTGCAATTGGACATTCTGAGCGCTAAGAGGCCTATATTGGGAAAAATAATATCTTCAAATAAAAACTACACAGAAGCATTGTGTGAAACTTATTTCTGATATGTTCATTAAGCTAACAGAGTTAAACCATACTTTTGATTGCGCAGTTCTGAACACTCTTTCTGTAGAAAATGCAAGTGGACATTCGGAGCGCTAAGAGGGTAATAGTGGAAAAAGGAATATATTCAAATATAAACTACACAGTAGCATTCTGTGAAAATTCTTTCTGTTCTGTGCATTCAACTAACAGAGTTGAACCTTACTTTTGATTGAGCCGTTCTGAAACACTCTTTCTGTAGAAACTGCAATTGGACATGCTAAGCGCTAAGAGGCCTACATTTTGAAAAAGAATATCTTCAAATAAAAACTACACAGATGCATTCTGTGAAACTTATTTCTGATCTGTAAATTCAGTTAACAGAGATAAAACATATTTTTGATTGAGCAGTTATGAAACACTCTTTTTGTAGAAAATGCAAGTGGAGATTCGGAGCGCTAAGAGGGTAATAGTGGAAAAAGGAATGTCTCCAAATATAAACTACACAGAATCATTCTGTGAAACTTCTTTCTGATCTGTGCATTCAGCTAACAGAGTTAAACCATACTTTTGATTGAGCAGATCTGAACACTCTTTCTGTAGAAAATGCAACTGGACATTTGGAGCGCTAAGAGAGTAGTAGTGGAAAAAGGAATATATTCAAATATAAACTACACAGAAGCATTCTGTGAAACTTATTTCTGATCTGAGCATTCAGCTAACAGAGTTAAACCATACTTTTGATTGAGCAGTTTTGAAACACTCTGTCTGTAGAAAATGCAACTGGACATTCGTAGCGCTAAGTGGGTAATAGTGGAAAAAAGAATATGTTCTAATATAAACTACACAGAAGCATTGTATGAAACTTCTTTCTGTTCTGTGCATTCAACTAACAGAGTTGAACCTTACTTTTGATTGAGCCTTTCTGAAACACTCTTTCTGTAGAAACTGCAATTGGACATTCTGAGCGCTAAGAGGTCTATATTGGGAAAAATAATATCTTCAAATAAAAACTACACAGAAGCATTGTGTGAAACTTATTTCTGATATGTTCATTAAGCTAACAGAGTTAAACCATACTTTTGATTGCGCAGTTCTGAACACTCTTTCTGTAGAAAATGCAAGTGGACATTCGGAGCGCTAAGAGGGTAATAGTGGAAAAAGGAATATATTCAAATATAAACTACACAGTAGCATTCTGTGAAAATTCTTTCTGTTCTGTGCATTCAACTAACAGAGTTGAACCTTACTTTTGATTGAGCCGTTCTGAAACACTCTTTCTGTAGAAACTGCAATTGGACATTCTGAGCGCTAAGAGGCCTATATTGGGAAAAAGAATGTCTACAAATAAAAACTACACAGAAGAATTGTGTGAAACTACTTTCTGTTCTGTTTGTTCAACTGAAAGAGTTGAACCTTAGTTTTGATTGAGCCGTTCTGAAACACACTTTCTGTAGAAAATGCAAGTGGAGATTTGGAGGGCTAAGAGGGTAATAGTGGAAAAAGCAATGTCTCCAAATATAAACTACACAGAATCATTCTGTGAAACTTCTTTCTGATCTGTGCATTCAGCTAACAGAGTTAAACCATACTTTTGATTGAGCAGATCTGAACACTCTTTCTGTAGAAAATGCAACTGGACATTTGGAGCGCTAAGAGAGTAGTACTGGAAAAAGGAATATATTCAAATATAAACTACACAGAAGCATTCTGTGAAACTTCTTTCTGATCTGAGCATTCAGCTAACAGAGTTAAACCATACTTTTGATTGAGCAGTTTTGAAACACTCTGTCTGTAGAAAATGCAACTGGACATTCGTAGCGCTATGTGGGTAATAGTGGAAAAAAGGATATGTTCAAATATAAACTACACAGAAGCATTGTATGAAACTTCTTTCTGTTCTGTGCATTCAGCTAACAGGGTTGAACCTTACTTTTGATTGAGCCTTTCTGAAACACTCTTTCTGTAGAAACTGCAATTGGACATTCTGAGCGCTAAGAGGCCTCTATTGGGAAAAAAAATAACTTCAAATAAAAACTACACAGAAGCATTTTGTGAAACTTATTTCTGATATGTTCATTAAGCTAACAGAGTTAAACCATACTTTTGATTGCGCAGTTCTGAACACTCTTTCTGTAGAAAATGCAAGTGGACATTCGGAGCGCTAAGAGGGTAATAGTGGAAAAAGGAATATATTCAAATATAAACTACACAGTAGCATTCTGTGAAAATTCTTTCTGTTCTGTGCATTCAACTAACAGAGTTGAACCTTACTTTTGATTGAGCCGTTCTGAAACACTCTTTCTGTAGAAACTGCAATTGGACATTCTGAGCGCTAAGAGGCCTACATTGGGAAAAAGAATATCTTCAAATAAAAACTACACAGATGCATTCTGTGAAACTTATTTCTGATCTGTAAATTCAGTTAACAGAGATAAAACTTATTTTTGATTGAGCAGTTATGAAACACTCTTTTTGTAGAAAATGCAAGTGGAGATTCGGAGCGCTAAGAGGGTAATAGTGGAAAAAGGAATGTCTTCAAATATAAACTACACAGAATCATTCGGTGAAACTTCTTTCTGATCTGTGCATTCAGCTAACAGAGTTAAACCATACTTTTGATTGAGCAGATCTGAACACTCTTTCTGTAGAAAATGCAACTGGACATTTCGAGCGCTAAGAGCGTAGTAGTGGAAAAAGGAATATATTCAAATATAAACTACACAGAAGCATTCTGTGAAACTTCTTTCTGCTCTGAGCATTCAGCTAACAGAGTTAAACCATACTTTTGATTGAGCAGTTTTGAAACACTCTGTCTGTAGAAAATGCAACTGGACATTCGTAGCGCTAAGTGGGTAATAGTGGAAAAAAGAATATGTTCAAATATGAACTACACAGAAGCATTGTATGAAACTTCTTTGTGTTCTGTGCATTCAACTAACAGAGTTGAACCTTACTTTTGATTGAGCCGTTCTGAAACACTCTTTCTGTAGAAACTGCAATTGGACATTCTGAGCGGTAAGAGGCCTATATTGGGAAAAAGAATGTCTACAAATAAAAACTACACAGAAGAATTGTGTGAAACTTCTTTCTGTTCTGTTTGTTCAACTAAAAGAGTTGAACCTTAGTTTTGATTGAGCCATTCTGAAACACTCTTTCTGTAGAAAATGCAAGTGGAGATTCGGAGCGCTAAGAGGGTAATAGTGGAAAAAGGAATGTCTCCAAATATAAACTACACAGAATCATTCTGTGAAACTTCTTTCTGATCTGTGCATTCAGCTAACAGAGTTAAACCATACTTTTGATTGAGCAGATCTGAACTCTCTTTCTGTAGAAAATGCAACTGGACATTTGGAGCGCTAAGAGAGTAGTAGTGGAAAAAGGAATTTATTCAAATATAAACTACACAGAAGCATTCTGTGAAACTTCTTTCTGATCTGAGCATTCAGCTAACAGAGTTAAACCATACATTTGATTGAGCAGTTTTGAAACACTCTGTCTGTAGAAAATGCAACTGGACATTCGTAGCGCTAAGTGGGTAATAGTGGAAAAAAGAATATGTTCAAATATAAACTACACAGAAGCATTGTATGAAACTTCTTTCTGTTCTGTGCATTCAACTAACAGAGTTGAACCTTACTTTTGATTAAGCCTTTCTGAAACACTCTTTCTGTAGAAACTGCAATTGGACATTCTGAGCGCTAAGAGGCCTCTATTGGGAAAAATAATATCTTCAAATAAAAACTACACAGAAGCATTGTGTGAAACTTATTTCTGATATGTTCATTAAGCTAACAGAGTTAAACCATACTTTTGATTGCGCAGTTCTGAACACTCTTTCTGTAGAAAATGCAAGTGGACATTCGGAGCGCTAAGAGGGTAATAGTGGAAAAAGGAATATATTCAAATATAAACTACACAGTAGCATTCTGTGAAAATTCTTTCTGTTCTGTGCATTCAACTAACAGAGTTGAACCTTACTTTTGATTGAGCCGTTCTGAAACACTCTTTCTGTAGAAACTGCAATTGGACATGCTAACCGCTAAGAGGCCTACATTGGGAAAAAGAATATCTTCAAATAAAAACTACACAGATGCATTCTGTGAAACTTATTTCTGATCTGTAAATTCAGTTAACAGAGATAAAACACATTTTTGATTGAGCAGTTATGAAACACTCTTTTTGTAGAAAATGCAAGTGGAGATTCGGAGCGCTAAGAGGGTAATAGTGGAAAAAGGAATGTCTTCAAATATAAACTACACAGAATCATTCGGTGAAACTTCTTTCTGATCTGTGCATTCAGCTAAAAGAGTTAAACCATACTTTTGATTGAGCAGATCTGAACACTCTTTCTGTAGAAAATGCAACTGGACATTTGGAGCGCTAATAGCGTAGTAGTGGAAAAAGGAATATATTCAAATATAAACTACACAGAAGCATTCTGTGAAACTTCTTTCTGATCAGAGCATTCAGCTAACAGAGTTAAACCATACTTTTGATTGAGCAGTTTTGAAACACTCTGTCTGTAGAAAATGCAACTGGACATTCGTAGCGCTAAGTGGGTAATAGTGGAAAAAAGAATATGTTCAAATATAAACTACACAGAAGCATTGTATGAAACTTCTTTCTGTTCCGTGCATTCAACTAACAGAGTTGAACCTTACTTTTGATTGAGCCGATCTGAAACACTCTTTCTGTAGAAACTGCAATTGGACATTCTGAGCACTAAGAGGCCTATATTGGGGAAAAGAATGTCTACAAATAAAAACTACACAGAAGAATTGTGTGAAACTTCTTTCTGTTCTGTTTGTTCAACTAAAAGAGTTGTACCTTAGTTTTGATTGAGCCGTTCTGAAACACTCTTTCTGTAGAAAATGCAAGTGGAGATTCGGAGCGCTAAGAGGGTAATAGTGGAAAAAGGAATGTCTCCAAATATAAACTACACAGAATCATTCTGTGAAACTTCTTTGTGATCTGTGCATTCAGCTAACAGAGTTAAACCATACTTTTGATTGAGCAGATCTGAACTCTCTTTCTGTAGAAAATGCAACTGGACATTTGGAGCGCTTAGAGAGTTGTAGTGGAAAAAGGAATATATTCAAATATAAACTACACAGAAGCATTCTGTGAAACTTCTTTCTGATCTGAGCATTCAGCTAACAGAGTTAAACCATACTTTTGATTGAGCAGTTTTGAAACACTCTGTCTGTAGAAAATGCAACTGGACATTCGTAGCGCTAAGTGGGTAATAGTGGAAAAAAGAATATGTTCAAATATAAACTACACAGAAGCATTGTATGAAACTTCTTTCTGTTCTGTGCATTCAACTAACAGAGTTGAACCTTACTTTTGATTGAGCCTTTCTGAAACACTCTTTCTGTAGAAACTGCAATTGGACATTGTGAGCGCTAAGAGGCCTCTATTGGGAAAAATAATATCTTCAAATAAAAACTACACAGAAGCATTGTGTGAAACTTATTTCTGATATGTTCATTAAGCTAACAGAGTTAAACCATACTTTTGATTGCGCAGTTCTGAACACTCTTTCTGTAGAAAATGCAAGTGGACATTCGGAGCGCTAAGAGGGTAATAGTGGAAAAAGGAATATATTCAAATATAAACTACACAGTAGCATTCTGTGAAAATTCTTTCTGTTCTGTGCATTCAACTAACAGAGTTGAACCTTACTTTTGATTGAGCCGTTCTGAAACACTCTTTCTGTAGAAACTGCAATTGGACATGCTAAGCGCTAAGAGGCCTACATTTTGAAAAAGAATATCTTCAAATAAAAACTACACAGATGCATTCTGTGAAACTTATTTCTGATCTGTAAATTCAGTTAACAGAGATAAAACATATTTTTGATTGAGCAGTTATGAAACACTCTTTTTGTAGAAAATGCAAGTGGAGATTCGTAGCGCTAAGAGGGTAATAGTGGAAAAAGGAATGTCTTCAAATATAAACTACACAGAATCATTCGGTGAAACTTCTTTCTGATCTGTGCATTCAGCTAACAGAGTTAAACCATACTTTTGATTGAGCAGATCTGAACACTCTTTCTGTAGAAAATGCAACTGGACATTTGGAGCGCTAAGAGCGTAGTAGTGGAAAAAGGAATATATTCAAATATAAACTACACAGAAGCATTCTGTGAAACTTCTTTCTGATCTGAGCTTTCAGCTAACAGAGTTAAACCATACTTTTGATTGAGCAGTTTTGAAACACTCTGTCTGTAGAAAATGCAACCGGACATTCGTAGCGCTAAGTGGGTAATAGTGGAAAAAAGAATATGTTCAAATATAAACTACACAGAAGCATTGTATGAAACTTCTTTCTGTTCTGTGCATTCAACTAACAGAGTTGAACCTTACTTTTGATTGAGCCGTTCTGAAACACTCTTTCTGTAGAAACTGCAATTGGACATTCTGGGCGCTAAGAGGCCTATATTGGGAAAAAGAATGTCTACAAATAAAAACTACACAGAAGAATTGTGTGAAACTTCTTTCTGTTCTGTTTGTTCAACTAAAAGAGTTGAACCTTAGTTTTGATCGAGCCGTTCTGAAACACTCTTTCTGTAGAAAATGCAAGTGGAGATTCGGAGCGCTAAGAGGGTAATAGTGGAAAAAGGAATGTCTCCAAATATAAACTACACAGAAACATTTGGTGAAACTTCTTTCTGAGCTGTGCATTCAGCTAACAGAGTTAAACCATACTTTTGATTGAGCAGATCTGAACTCTCTTTCTGTAGAAAATGCAACTGGACATTTGGAGCGCTAAGAGAGTAGTAGTGGAAAAAGGAATATATTCAAATATAAACTACACAGAAGCATTCTGTGAAACTTCTTTCTGATCTGAGCATTCAGCTAACAGAGTTAAACCATACTTTTGATTGAACAGTGTTGAAACACTCTGTCTGTAGAAAATGCAACTGGACATTCATAGCGCTAAGTGGGTAATAGTGGAAAAAAGAATATGTTCAAATATAAACTACACAGAAGCATTGTATGAAACTTCTTTCTGTTCTGTGCATTCAACTAACAGAGTTGAACCTTACTTTTGATTGAGCCTTTCTGCAACACTCTTTCTGTAGAAACTGCAATTGGACATTCTGAGCGCTAAGAGGCCTATATTGGGAAAAATAATATCTTCAAATAAAAACTACACAGAAGCATTGTGTGAAACTTATTTCTGATATGTTCATTAAGCTAACAGAGTTAAACCATACTTTTGATTGCGCAGTTCTGAACACTCTTTCTGTAGAAAATGCAAGTGGACATTCGGAGCGCTAAGAGGGTAATAGTGGAAAAAGGAATATATTCAAATATAAACTACACAGTAGCATTCTGTGAAAATTCTTTCTGTTCTGTGCATTCGACTAACAGAGTTGAACCTTACTTTTGATTGAGCCGTTCTGAAACACTCTTTCTGTAGAAACTGCAATTGGACATGCTAAGCGCTAAGAGGCCTACATTGGGAAAAAGAATATCTTCAAATAAAAACTACACAGATGCATTCTGTGAAACTTATTTCTGATCTGTAAATTCAGTTAACAGAGATAAAACATATTTTTGATTGAGCAGTTATGAAACACTCCTTTGTAAAAAATGCAAGTGGAGATTCGGAGCGCTAAGTGGGTAATAGTGGAAAAAGGAATGTCTTCAAATATAAACTACACAGAATCATTCGGTGAAACTTCTTTCTGATCTGTGCATTCAGCTAACAGAGTTAAACCATACTTTTGATTGAGCAGATCTGAACACTATTTCTGTAGAAAATGCAACTGGACATTTGGAGCGCTAAGAGCGTATTAGTGGAAAAAGGAATATATTCAAATATAAACTACACAGAAGCATTCTGTGAAACTTCTTTCTGATCTGAGCATTCAGCTAACAGAGTTAAACCATACTTTTGATTGAGCAGTTTTGAAACACTCTGTCTGTAGAAAATGCAACTGGACATTCGTAGCGCTAAGTGGGTAATAGTGGAAAAAAGAATATGTTCAAATATGAACTACACAGAAGCATTGTATGAAACTTCTTTGTGTTCTGTGCATTCAACTAACAGAGTTGAACCTTACTTTTGATTGAGCCGTTCTGAAACACTCTTTCTGTAGAAACTGCAATTGGACATTCTGAGCGGTAAGAGGCCTATATTGGGAAAAAGAATGTCTACAAATAAAAACTACACAGAAGAATTGTGTGAAACTTCTTTCTGTTCTGTTTGTTCAACTAAAAGAGTTGAACCTTAGTTTTGATTGAGCCATTCTGAAACACTCTTTCTGTAGAAAATGCAAGTGGAGATTCGGAGCGCTAAGAGGGTAATAGTGGAAAAAGGAATGTCTCCAAATATAAACTACACAGAATCATTCTGTGAAACTTCTTTCTGATCTGTGCATTCAGCTAACAGAGTTAAACCATACTTTTGATTGAGCAGATCTGAACTCTCTTTCTGTAGAAAATGCAACTGGACATTTGGAGCGCTAAGAGAGTAGTAGTGGAAAAAGGAATTTATTCAAATATAAACTACACAGAAGCATTCTGTGAAACTTCTTTCTGATCTGAGCATTCAGCTAACAGAGTTAAACCATACATTTGATTGAGCAGTTTTGAAACACTCTGTCTGTAGAAAATGCAACTGGACATTCGTAGCGCTAAGTGGGTAATAGTGGAAAAAAGAATATGTTCAAATATAAACTACACAGAAGCATTGTATGAAACTTCTTTCTGTTCTGTGCATTCAACTAACAGAGTTGAACCTTACTTTTGATTAAGCCTTTCTGAAACACTCTTTCTGTAGAAACTGCAATTGGACATTCTGAGCGCTAAGAGGCCTCTATTGGGAAAAATAATATCTTCAAATAAAAACTACACAGAAGCATTGTGTGAAACTTATTTCTGATATGTTCATTAAGCTAACAGAGTTAAACCATACTTTTGATTGCGCAGTTCTGAACACTCTTTCTGTAGAAAATGCAAGTGGACATTCGGAGCGCTAAGAGGGTAATAGTGGAAAAAGGAATATATTCAAATATAAACTACACAGTAGCATTCTGTGAAAATTCTTTCTGTTCTGTGCATTCAACTAACAGAGTTGAACCTTACTTTTGATTGAGCCGTTCTGAAACACTCTTTCTGTAGAAACTGCAATTGGACATGCTAACCGCTAAGAGGCCTACATTGGGAAAAAGAATATCTTCAAATAAAAACTACACAGATGCATTCTGTGAAACTTATTTCTGATCTGTAAATTCAGTTAACAGAGATAAAACACATTTTTGATTGAGCAGTTATGAAACACTCTTTTTGTAGAAAATGCAAGTGGAGATTCGGAGCGCTAAGAGGGTAATAGTGGAAAAAGGAATGTCTTCAAATATAAACTACACAGAGTCATTCGGTGAAACTTCTTTCTGATCTGTGCATTCAGCTAACAGAGTTAAACCATACTTTTGATTGAGCAGATCTGAACACTCTTTCTGTAGAAAATGCAACTGGACATTTGGAGCGCTAATAGCGTAGTAGTGGAAAAAGGAATATATTCAAATATAAACTACACAGAAGCATTCTGTGAAACTTCTTTCTGATCAGAGCATTCAGCTAACAGAGTTAAACCATACTTTTGATTGAGCAGTTTTGAAACACTCTGTCTGTAGAAAATGCAACTGGACATTCGTAGCGCTAAGTGGGTAATAGTGGAAAAAAGAATATGTTCAAATATAAACTACACAGAAGCATTGTATGAAACTTCTTTCTGTTCCGTGCATTCAACTAACAGAGTTGAACCTTACTTTTGATTGAGCCGATCTGAAACACTCTTTCTGTAGAAACTGCAATTGGACATTCTGAGCACTAAGAGGCCTATATTGGGGAAAAGAATGTCTACAAATAAAAACTACACAGAAGAATTGTGTGAAACTTCTTTCTGTTCTGTTTGTTCAACTAAAAGAGTTGTACCTTAGTTTTGATTGAGCCGTTCTGAAACACTCTTTCTGTAGAAAATGCAAGTGGAGATTCGGAGCGCTAAGAGGGTAATAGTGGAAAAAGGAATGTCTCCAAATATAAACTACACAGAATCATTCTGTGAAACTTCTTTGTGATCTGTGCATTCAGCTAACAGAGTTAAACCATACTTTTGATTGAGCAGATCTGAACTCTCTTTCTGTAGAAAATGCAACTGGACATTTGGAGCGCTTAGAGAGTTGTAGTGGAAAAAGGAATATATTCAAATATAAACTACACAGAAGCATTCTGTGAAACTTCTTTCTGATCTGAGCATTCAGCTAACAGAGTTAAACCATACTTTTGATTGAGCAGTTTTGAAACACTCTGTCTGTAGAAAATGCAACTGGACATTCGTAGCGCTAAGTGGGTAATAGTGGAAAAAAGAATATGTTCAAATATAAACTACACAGAAGCATTGTATGAAACTTCTTTCTGTTCTGTGCATTCAACTAACAGAGTTGAACCTTACTTTTGATTGAGCCTTTCTGAAACACTCTTTCTGTAGAAACTGCAATTGGACATTGTGAGCGCTAAGAGGCCTCTATTGGGAAAAATAATATCTTCAAATAAAAACTACACAGAAGCATTGTGTGAAACTTATTTCTGATATGTTCATTAAGCTAACAGAGTTAAACCATACTTTTGATTGCGCAGTTCTGAACACTCTTTCTGTAGAAAATGCAAGTGGACATTCGGAGCGCTAAGAGGGTAATAGTGGAAAAAGGAATATATTCAAATATAAACTACACAGTAGCATTCTGTGAAAATTCTTTCTGTTCTGTGCATTCAACTAACAGAGTTGAACCTTACTTTTGATTGAGCCGTTCTGAAACACTCTTTCTGTAGAAACTGCAATTGGACATGCTAAGCGCTAAGAGGCCTACATTTTGAAAAAGAATATCTTCAAATAAAAACTACACAGATGCATTCTGTGAAACTTATTTCTGATCTGTAAATTCAGTTAACAGAGATAAAACATATTTTTGATTGAGCAGTTATGAAACACTCTTTTTGTAGAAAATGCAAGTGGAGATTCGTAGCGCTAAGAGGGTAATAGTGGAAAAAGGAATGTCTTCAAATATAAACTACACAGAATCATTCGGTGAAACTTCTTTCTGATCTGTGCATTCAGCTAACAGAGTTAAACCATACTTTTGATTGAGCAGATCTGAACACTCTTTCTGTAGAAAATGCAACTGGACATTTGGAGCGCTAAGAGCGTAGTAGTGGAAAAAGGAATATATTCAAATATAAACTACACAGAAGCATTCTGTGAAACTTCTTTCTGATCTGAGCTTTCAGCTAACAGAGTTAAACCATACTTTTGATTGAGCAGTTTTGAAACACTCTGTCTGTAGAAAATGCAACCGGACATTCGTAGCGCTAAGTGGGTAATAGTGGAAAAAAGAATATGTTCAAATATAAACTACACAGAAGCATTGTATGAAACTTCTTTCTGTTCTGTGCATTCAACTAACAGAGTTGAACCTTACTTTTGATTGAGCCGTTCTGAAACACTCTTTCTGTAGAAACTGCAATTGGACATTCTGGGCGCTAAGAGGCCTATATTGGGAAAAAGAATGTCTACAAATAAAAACTACACAGAAGAATTGTGTGAAACTTCTTTCTGTTCTGTTTGTTCAACTAAAAGAGTTGAACCTTAGTTTTGATCGAGCCGTTCTGAAACACTCTTTCTGTAGAAAATGCAAGTGGAGATTCGGAGCGCTAAGAGGGTAATAGTGGAAAAAGGAATGTCTCCAAATATAAACTACACAGAAACATTTGGTGAAACTTCTTTCTGAGCTGTGCATTCAGCTAACAGAGTTAAACCATACTTTTGATTGAGCAGATCTGAACTCTCTTTCTGTAGAAAATGCAACTGGACATTTGGAGCGCTAAGAGAGTAGTAGTGGAAAAAGGAATATATTCAAATATAAACTACACAGAAGCATTCTGTGAAACTTCTTTCTGATCTGAGCATTCAGCTAACAGAGTTAAACCATACTTTTGATTGAACAGTGTTGAAACACTCTGTCTGTAGAAAATGCAACTGGACATTCATAGCGCTAAGTGGGTAATAGTGGAAAAAAGAATATGTTCAAATATAAACTACACAGAAGCATTGTATGAAACTTCTTTCTGTTCTGTGCATTCAACTAACAGAGTTGAACCTTACTTTTGATTGAGCCTTTCTGCAACACTCTTTCTGTAGAAACTGCAATTGGACATTCTGAGCGCTAAGAGGCCTATATTGGGAAAAATAATATCTTCAAATAAAAACTACACAGAAGCATTGTGTGAAACTTATTTCTGATATGTTCATTAAGCTAACAGAGTTAAACCATACTTTTGATTGCGCAGTTCTGAACACTCTTTCTGTAGAAAATGCAAGTGGACATTCGGAGCGCTAAGAGGGTAATAGTGGAAAAAGGAATATATTCAAATATAAACTACACAGTAGCATTCTGTGAAAATTCTTTCTGTTCTGTGCATTCGACTAACAGAGTTGAACCTTACTTTTGATTGAGCCGTTCTGAAACACTCTTTCTGTAGAAACTGCAATTGGACATGCTAAGCGCTAAGAGGCCTACATTGGGAAAAAGAATATCTTCAAATAAAAACTACACAGATGCATTCTGTGAAACTTATTTCTGATCTGTAAATTCAGTTAACAGAGATAAAACATATTTTTGATTGAGCAGTTATGAAACACTCCTTTGTAAAAAATGCAAGTGGAGATTCGGAGCGCTAAGTGGGTAATAGTGGAAAAAGGAATGTCTTCAAATATAAACTACACAGAATCATTCGGTGAAACTTCTTTCTGATCTGTGCATTCAGCTAACAGAGTTAAACCATACTTTTGATTGAGCAGATCTGAACACTATTTCTGTAGAAAATGCAACTGGACATTTGGAGCGCTAAGAGCGTATTAGTGGAAAAAGGAATATATTCAAATATAAACTACACAGAAGCATTCTGTGAAACTTCTTTCTGATCTGAGCATTCAGCTAACAGAGTTAAACCATACTTTTGATTGAGCAGTTTTGAAACACTCTGTCTGTAGAAAATGCAACTGGACATTCGTAGCGCTAAGTGGGTAATAGTGGAAAAAAGAATATGTTCAAATATAAACTACACAGAAGCATTGTATGAAACTTCTTTCTGTTCTGTGCATTCAACTAACAGAGTTGAACCTTACTTTTGATTGAGCCGTTCTGAAACACTCTTTCTGTAGAAACTGCAATTGGATATTCTGAGCGCTAAGAGGCCTATATTGGGAAAAAGAATGTCTACAAATAAAAACTACACAGAAGAATTGTGTGAAACTTCTTTCTGTTCTGTTTGTTCAACTAAAATAGTTGAACCTTAGTTTTGATTGAGCCGTTCTGAAACACTCTTTCTGTAGAAAATGCAAGTGGAGATTCGGAGCGCTAAGAGGGTAATAGTGGAAAAAGGAATGTCTCCAAATATAAACTACACAGAATCATTCGGTGAAACTTCTTTCTGATCTGTGCATTCAGCTAACAGAGTTAAACCATACTTTTGATTGAGCAGATCTGAACTCTCTTTCTGTAGAAAATGCAACTGGACATTTGGAGCGCTAAGAGAGTAGTAGTGGAAAAAGGAATATATTCAAATATAAACTACACAGAAGCATTCTGTGAAACTTCTTTCTGATCTGAGCATTCAGCTAACAGAGTTAAACCATACTTTTGATTGAACAGTGTTGAAACACTCTGTCTGTAGAAAATGCAACTGGACATTCATAGCGCTAAGTGGGTAATAGTGGAAAAAAGAATATGTTCAAATATAAACTACACAGAAGCATTGTATGAAACTTCTTTCTGTTCTGTGCATTCAACTAACAGAGTTGAACCTTACTTTTGATTGAGCCTTTCTGCAACACTCTTTCTGTAGAAACTGCAATTGGACATTCTGAGCGCTAAGAGGCCTATATTGGGAAAAATAATATCTTCAAATAAAAACTACACAGAAGCATTGTGTGAAACTTATTTCTGATATGTTCATTAAGCTAACAGAGTTAAACCATACTTTTGATTGCGCAGTTCTGAACACTCTTTCTGTAGAAAATGCAAGTGGACATTCGGAGCGCTAAGAGGGTAATAGTGGAAAAAGGAATATATTCAAATATAAACTACACAGTAGCATTCTGTGAAAATTCTTTCTGTTCTGTGCATTCGACTAACAGAGTTGAACCTTACTTTTGATTGAGCCGTTCTGAAACACTCTTTCTGTAGAAACTGCAATTGGACATGCTAAGCGCTAAGAGGCCTACATTGGGAAAAAGAATATCTTCAAATAAAAACTACACAGATGCATTCTGTGAAACTTATTTCTGATCTGTAAATTCAGTTAACAGAGATAAAACATATTTTTGATTGAGCAGTTATGAAACACTCCTTTGTAAAAAATGCAAGTGGAGATTCGGAGCGCTAAGTGGGTAATAGTGGAAAAAGGAATGTCTTCAAATATAAACTACACAGAATCATTCGGTGAAACTTCTTTCTGATCTGTGCATTCAGCTAACAGAGTTAAACCATACTTTTGATTGAGCAGATCTGAACACTATTTCTGTAGAAAATGCAACTGGACATTTGGAGCGCTAAGAGCGTATTAGTGGAAAAAGGAATATATTCAAATATAAACTACACAGAAGCATTCTGTGAAACTTCTTTCTGATCTGAGCATTCAGCTAACAGAGTTAAACCATACTTTTGATTGAGCAGTTTTGAAACACTCTGTCTGTAGAAAATGCAACTGGACATTCGTAGCGCTAAGTGGGTAATAGTGGAAAAAAGAATATGTTCAAATATAAACTACACAGAAGCATTGTATGAAACTTCTTTCTGTTCTGTGCATTCAACTAACAGAGTTGAACCTTACTTTTGATTGAGCCGTTCTGAAACACTCTTTCTGTAGAAACTGCAATTGGATATTCTGAGCGCTAAGAGGCCTATATTGGGAAAAAGAATGTCTACAAATAAAAACTACACAGAAGAATTGTGTGAAACTTCTTTCTGTTCTGTTTGTTCAACTAAAATAGTTGAACCTTAGTTTTGATTGAGCCGTTCTGAAACACTCTTTCTGTAGAAAATGCAAGTGGAGATTCGGAGCGCTAAGAGGGTAATAGTGGAAAAAGGAATGTCTCCAAATATAAACTACACAGAATCATTCGGTGAAACTTCTTTCTGATCTGTGCATTCAGCTAACAGAGTTAAACCATACTTTTGATTGAGCAGATCTGAACTCTCTTTCTGTAGAAAATGCAACTGGACATTTGGAGCGCTAAGAGAGTAGTAGTGGAAAAAGGAATATATTCAAATATAAACTACACAGAAGCATTCTGTGAAACTTCTTTCTGATCTGAGCATTCAGCTAACAGAGTTAAACCATACTTTTGATTGAGCAGTTTTGAAACACTCTGTCTGTAGAAAATGCAACTGGACATTCGTAGCGCTAAGTGGGTAATAGTGGAAAAAAGAATATGTTCAAATATAAACTACACAGAAGCATTGTATGAAACTTCTTTCTGTTCTGTGCATTCAACTAACAGAGTTGAACCTTACTTTTGATTGAGCCTTTCTGAAACACTCTTTCTGTAGAAACTGCAATTGGACATTCTGAGCGCTAAGAGGCCTATATTGGGAAAAATAATATCTTCAAATAAAATCTACACAGAAGCATTGTGTGAAACTTATTTCTGATATGTTCATTAAGCTAACAGAGTTAAACCATACTTTTGATTGCGCAGTTCTGAACACTCTTTCTGTAGAAAATGCAAGTGGACATTCGGAGCGCTAAGAGGGTAATAGTGGAAAAAGGAATATATTCAAATATAAACTACACAGTAGCATTCTGTGAAAATTCTTTCTGTTCTGTGCATTCAACTAACAGAGTTGAACCTTACTTTTGATTGAGCCGTTCTGAAACACTCTTTCTGTAGAAACTGCAATTGGACATGCTAAGCGCTAAGAGGCCTACATTTTGAAAAAGAATATCTTCAAATAAAAACTACACAGATGCATTCTGTGAAACTTATTTCTGATCTGTAAATTCAGTTAACAGAGATAAAACATATTTTTGATTGAGCAGTTATGAAACACTCTTTTTGTAGAAAATGCAAGTGGAGATTCGGAGCGCTAAGAAGGTAATAGTGGAAAAAGGAATGTCTTCAAATATAAACTACACAGAATCATTCGGTGAAACTTCTTTCTGATCTGTGCATTCAGCTAACAGAGTTAAACCATAATTTTGATTGAGCAGATCTGAACACTCTTTCTGTAGAAAATGCAACTGGACATTTGGAGCGCTAAGAGCGTAGTAGTGGAAAAAGGAATATATTCAAATATAAACTACACAGAAGCATTCTGTGAAACTTCTTTCTGATCTGAGCTTTCAGCTAACAGAGTTAAACCATACTTTTGATTGGGCAGTTTTGAAACACTCTGTCTGTAGAAAATGCAACCGGACATTCGTAGCGCTAAGTGGGTAATAGTGGAAAAAAGAATATGTTCAAATATAAACTACACAGAAGCATTGTATGAAACTTCTTTCTGTTCTGTGCATTCAACTAACAGAGTTGAACCTTACTTTTGATTGAGCCGTTCTGAAACACTCTTTCTGTAGAAACTGCAATTGGACATTCTGAGCGCTAAGAGGCCTATATTGGGAAAAAGAATGTCTACAAATAAAAACTACACAGAAGAATTGTGTGAAACTTCTTTCTGTTCTGTTTGTTCAACTAAAAGAGTTGAACCTTAGTTTTGATCGAGCCGTTCTGAAACACTCTTTCTGTAGAAAATGCAAGTGGAGATTCGGAGCGCTAAGAGGGTAATAGTGGAAAAAGGAATGTCTCCAAATATAAACTACACAGAAACATTCGGTGAAACTTCTTTCTGATCTGTGCATTCAGCTAACAGATTTAAACCATACTTTTGATTGAGCAGATCTGAACTCTCTTTCTGTAGAAAATGCAACTGGACATTTGGAGCGCTAAGAGAGTAGTAGTGGAAAAAGGAATATATTCAAATATAAACTACACAGAAGCATTCTGTGAAACTTCTTTCTGATCTGAGCATTCAGCTAACAGAGTTAAACCATACTTTTGATTGAGCAGTGTTGAAACACTCTGTCTGTAGAAAATGCAACTGGACATTCATAGCGCTAAGTGGGTAATAGTGGAAAAAAGAATATGTTCAAATATAAACTACACAGAAGCATTGTATGAAACTTCTTTCTGTTCTGTGCATTCAACTAACAGAGTTGAACCTTACTTTTGATTGAGCCTTTCTGCAACACTCTTTCTGTAGAAACTGCAATTGGACATTCTGAGCGCTAAGAGGCCTATATTGGGAAAAATAATATCTTCAAATAAAAACTACACAGAAGCATTGTGTGAAACTTATTTCTGATATGTTCATTAAGCTAACAGAGTTAAACCATACTTTTGATTGCGCAGTTCTGAACACTCTTTCTGTAGAAAATGCAAGTGGACATTCGGAGCGCTAAGAGGGTAATAGTGGAAAAAGGAATATATTCAAATATAAACTACACAGTAGCATTCTGTGAAAATTCTTTCTGTTCTGTGCATTCAACTAACAGAGTTGAACCTTACTTTTGATTGAGCCGTTCTGAAACACTCTTTCTGTAGAAACTGCAATTGGACATGCTAAGCGCTAAGAGGCCTACATTTTGAAAAAGAATATCTTCAAATAAAAACTACACAGATGCATTCTGTGAAACTTATTTCTGATCTGTAAATTCAGTTAACAGAGATAAAACATATTTTTGATTGAGCAGTTATGAAACACTCTTTTTGTAGAAAATGCAAGTGGAGATTCGGAGCGCTAAGAGGGTAATAGTGGAAAAAGGAATGTCTTCAAATATAAACTACACAGAATCATTCGGTGAAACTTCTTTCTGATCTGTGCATTCAGCTAACAGAGTTAAACCATACTTTTGATTGAGCAGATCTGAACACTCTTTCTGTAGAAAATGCAACTGGACATTTGGAGCGCTAAGAGCGTAGTAGTGGAAAAAGGAATATATTCAAATATAAACTACACAGAAGCATTCTGTGAAACTTCTTTCTGATCTGAGCTTTCAGCTAACAGAGTTAAACCATACTTTTGATTGAGCAGTTTTGAAACACTCTGTCTGTAGAAAATGCAACCGGACATTCGTAGCGCTAAGTGGGTAATAGTGGAAAAAAGAATATGTTCAAATATAAACTACACAGAAGCATTGTATGAAACTTCTTTCTGTTCTGTGCATTCAACTAACAGAGTTGAACCTTACTTTTGATTGAGCCGTTCTGAAACACTCTTTCTGTAGAAACTGCAATTGGACATTCTGAGCGCTAAGAGGCCTATATTGGGAAAAAGAATGTCTACAAATAAAAACTACACAGAAGAATTGTGTGAAACTTCTTTCTGTTCTGTTTGTTCAACTAAAAGAGTTGAACCTTAGTTTTGATCGAGCCGTTCTGAAACACTCTTTCTGTAGAAAATGCAAGTGGAGATTCGGAGCGCTAAGGGGGTAATAGTGGAAAAAGGAATGTCTCCAAATATAAACTACACAGAAACAATCGGTGAAACTTCTTTCTGATCTGTGCATTCAGCTAACAGAGTTAAACCATACTTTTGATTGAGCAGATCTGAACTCTCTTTCTGTAGAAAATGCAACTGGACATTTGGAGCGCTAAGAGAGTAGTAGTGGAAAAAGGAATATATTCAAATATAAACTACACAGAAGCATTCTGTGAAACTTCTTTCTGATCTGAGCATTCAGCTAACAGAGTTAAACCATACTTTTGATTGAGCAGTGTTGAAACACTCTGTCTGTAGAAAATGCAACTGGACATTCATAGCGCTAAGTGGGTAATAGTGGAAAAAAGAATATGTTCAAATATAAACTACACAGAAGCATTGTATGAAACTTCTTTCTGTTCTGTGCATTCAACTAACAGAGTTGAACCTTACTTTTGATTGAGCCTTTCTGCAACACTCTTTCTGTAGAAACTGCAATTGGACATTCTGAGCGCTAAGAGGCCTATATTGGGAAAAATAATATCTTCAAATAAAAACTACACAGAAGCATTGTGTGAAACTTATTTCTGATATGTTCATTAAGCTAACAGAGTTAAACCATACTTTTGATTGCGCAGTTCTGAACACTCTTTCTGTAGAAAATGCAAGTGGACATTCGGAGCGCTAAGAGGGTAATAGTGGAAAAAGGAATATATTCAAATATAAACTACACAGTAGCATTCTGTGAAAATTCTTTCTGTTCTGTGCATTCGACTAACAGAGTTGAACCTTACTTTTGATTGAGCCGTTCTGAAACACTCTTTCTGTAGAAACTGCAATTGGACATGCTAAGCGCTAAGAGGCCTACATTGGGAAAAAGAATATCTTCAAATAAAAACTACACAGATGCATTCTGTGAAACTTATTTCTGATCTGTAAATTCAGTTAACAGAGATAAAACATATTTTTGATTGAGCAGTTATGAAACACTCCTTTGTAAAAAATGCAAGTGGAGATTCGGAGCGCTAAGAGGGTAATAGTGGAAAAAGGAATGTCTTCAAATATAAACTACACAGAATCATTCGGTGAAACTTCTTTCTGATCTGTGCATTCAGCTAACAGAGTTAAACCATACTTTTGATTGAGCAGATCTGAACACTCTTTCTGTAGAAAATGCAACTGGACATTTGGAGCGCTAAGAGCGTAGTAGTGGAAAAAGGAATATATTCAAATATAAACTACACAGAAGCATTCTGTGAAACTTCTTTCTGATCTGAGCTTTCAGCTAACAGAGTTAAACCATACTTTTGATTGAGCAGTTTTGAAACACTCTGTCTGTAGAAAATGCAACCGGACATTCGTAGCGCTAAGTGGGTAATAGTGGAAAAAAGAATATGTTCAAATATAAACTACACAGAAGCATTGTATGAAACTTCTTTCTGTTCTGTGCATTCAACTAACAGAGTTGAACCTTACTTTTGATTGAGCCGTTCTGAAACACTCTTTCTGTAGAAACTGCAATTGGACATTCTGAGCGCTAAGAGGCCTATATTGGGAAAAAGAATGTCTACAAATAAAAACTACACAGAAGAATTGTGTGAAACTTCTTTCTGTTCTGTTTGTTCAACTAAAAGAGTTGAACCTTAGTTTTGATCGAGCCGTTCTGAAACACTCTTTCTGTAGAAAATGCAAGTGGAGATTCGGAGCGCTAAGAGGGTAATAGTGGAAAAAGGAATGTCTCCAAATATAAACTACACAGAAACATTCGGTGAAACTTCTTTCTGATCTGTGCGTTCAGCTAACAGAGTTAAACCATACTTTTGATTGAGAAGATCTGAACTCTCTTTCTGTAGAAAATGCAACTGGACATTTGGAGCGCTAAGAGAGTAGTAGTGGAAAAAGGAATATATTCAAATATAAACTACACAGAAGCATTCTGTGAAACTTCTTTCTGATCTGAGCATTCAGCTAACAGAGTTAAACCATACTTTTGATTGAGCAGTGTTGAAACACTCTGTCTGTAGAAAATGCAACTGGACATTCATAGCGCTAAGTGGGTAATAGTGGAAAAAAGAATATGTTCAAATATAAACTACACAGAAGCATTGTATGAAACTACTTTCTGTTCTGTGCATTCAACTAACAGAGTTGAACCTTACTTTTGATTGAGCCTTTCTGCAACACTCTTTCTGTAGAAACTGCAATTGGACATTCTGAGCGCTAAGAGGCCTATATTGGGAAAAATAATATCTTCAAATAAAAACTACACAGAAGCATTGTGTGAAACTTATTTCTGATATGTTCATTAAGCTAACAGAGTTAAACCATACTTTTGATTGCGCAGTTCTGAACACTCTTTCTGTAGAAAATGCAAGTGGACATTCGGAGCGCTAAGAGGGTAATAGTGGAAAAAGGAATATATTCAAATATAAACTACACAGTAGCATTCTGTGAAAATTCTTTCTGTTCTGTGCATTCGACTAACAGAGTTGAACCTTACTTTTGATTGAGCCGTTCTGAAACACTCTTTCTGTAGAAACTGCAATTGGACATGCTAAGCGCTAAGAGGCCTACATTGGGAAAAAGAATATCTTCAAATAAAAACTACACAGATGCATTCTGTGAAACTTATTTCTGATCTGTAAATTCAGTTAACAGAGATAAAACATATTTTTGATTGAGCAGTTATGAAACACTCCTTTGTAAAAAATGCAAGTGGAGATTCGGAGCGCTAAGAGGGTAATAGTGGAAAAAGGAATGTCTTCAAATATAAACTACACAGAATCATTCGGTGAAACTTCTTTCTGATCTGTGCATTCAGCTAACAGAGTTAAACCATACTTTTGATTGAGCAGATCTGAACACTATTTCTGTAGAAAATGCAACTGGACATTTGGAGCGCTAAGAGCGTAGTAGTGGAAAAAGGAATATATTCAAATATAAACTACACAGAAGCATTCTGTGAAACTTCTTTCTGATCTGAGCATTCAGCTAACAGAGTTAAACCATACTTTTGATTGAGCAGTTTTGAAACACTCTGTCTGTAGAAAATGCAACTAGACATTCGTAGCGCTAAGTGGGTAATAGTGGAAAAAAGAATATGTTCAAATATAAACTACACAGAAGCATTGTATGAAACTTCTTTCTGTTCTGTGCATTCAACTAACAGAGTTGAACCTTACTTTTGATTGAGCCGTTCTGAAACACTCTTTCTGTAGAAACTGCAATTGGATATTCTGAGCGCTAAGAGGCCTATATTGGGAAAAAGAATGTCTACAAATAAAAACTACACAGAAGAATTGTGTGAAACTTCTTTCTGTTCTGTTTGTTCAACTAAAAGAGTTGAACCTTAGTTTTGATTGAGCCGTTCTGAAACACTCTTTCTGTAGAAAATGCAAGTGGAGATTCGGAGCGCTAAGAGGGTAATAGTGGAAAAAGGAATGTCTCCAAATATAAACTACACAGAATCATTCGGTGAAACTTCTTTCTGATCTGTGCATTCAGCTAACAGAGTTAAACCATACTTTTGATTGAGCAGATCTGAACTCTCTTTCTGTAGAAAATGCAACTGGACATTTGGAGCGCTAAGAGAGTAGTAGTGGAAAAAGGAATATATTCAAATATAAACTACACAGAAGCATTCTGTGAAACTTCTTTCTGATCTGAGCATTCAGCTAACAGAGTTAAACCATACTTTTGATTGAGCAGTTTTGAAACACTCTGTCTGTAGAAAATGCAACTGGACATTCGT
The DNA here is from genome assembly GCF_028878055.3 of Symphalangus syndactylus. Lineage (NCBI taxonomy): Eukaryota > Metazoa > Chordata > Mammalia > Primates > Hylobatidae > Symphalangus > Symphalangus syndactylus. Next base: position 11,511,260 of record NC_072447.2, on the reverse strand, counting down.
AGCGCTAAGTGGCTAATAGTGGAAAAAAGAATATGTTCAAATATAAACTACACAGAAGCATTGTATGAAAGTTCTTTCTGTTCTGTGCATTCAACTAACAGAGTTGAACCTTACTTTTGATTGAGCCTTTCTGAAACACTCTTTCTGTAGAAACTGCAATTGGACATTCTGAGCGCTAAGAGGCCTATATTGGGAAAAATAATATCTTCAAATAAAAACTACACAGAAGCATTGTGTGAAACTTATTTCTGATATGTTCATTAAGCTAACAGAGTTAAACCATACTTTTGATTGCGCAGTTGTGAACACTCTTTCTGTAGAAAATGCAAGTGGACATTCGGAGCGTTAAGAGGGTAATAGTGGAAAAAGGAATATATTCAAATATAAACTACACAGTAGCATTCTGTGAAAATTCTTTCTGTTCTGTGCATTCAACTAACAGAGTTGAACCTTACTTTTGATTGAGCCGTTCTGAAACACTCTTTCTGTAGAAACTGCAATTGGACATGCTAAGCACTAAGAGGCCTACATTATGAAAAAGAATATCTTCAAATAAAAACTACACAGATGCATTCTGTGAAACTTATTTGTGATCTGTAAATTCAGTTAACAGAGATAAAACATATTTTTGATTGAGCAGTTATGAAACACTCTTTTTGTAGAAAATGCAAGTGGAGATTCGGAGCGCTAAGAGGGTAATTGTGGAAAAAGGAATATATTCAAATATAAACTACACAGTAGCATTGTGTGAAAATTCTTTCTGTTCTGTGCATTCAACTAACAGAGTTGAACCTTACTTTTGATTGAGCCGTTCTGAAACACTCTTTCTGTAGAAACTGCAACTGGACATGCTAAGCGCTAAGAGGCCTACATTGGGAAAAAGAATATCTTCAAATAAAAACTACACAGATGCATTCTGTGAAACTTATTTCTGATCTGTAAATTCAGTTAACAGAGATAAAACATATTTTTGATTGAGCAGTTATGAAACACTCTTTTTGTAGAAATTCAAGTGGAGATTCGGAGCGCTAAGAGGGTAATAGTGGAAAAAGGAATGTCTTCAAATATAAACTACACAGAATCATTCGGTGAAACTTCTTTCTGATCTGTGCATTCAGCTAACAGAGTTAAACCATACTTTTGATTGAGCAGATCTGAACTCTCTTTCTGTAGAAAATGCAACTGGACATTTGGAGCGCTAAGAGAGTAGTAGTGGAAAAAGGAATATATTCAAATATAAACTACACAGAAGCATTCTGTGAAACTTCTTTCTGATCTGAGCATTCAGCTAACAGAGTTAAACCATACTTTTGATTGAGCAGTTTTGAAACACTCTGTCTGTAGAAAATGCAACTGCACATTCGTAGCGCTAAGTGGGTAATAGTGGAAAAAAGAATATGTTCAAATATAAACTACACAGAAGCATTGTATGAAACTTCTTTCTGTTCTGTGCATTCAACTAACAGAGTTGAACCTTACTTTTGATTGAGCCTTTCTGAAACACTCTTTCTGTAGAAACTGCAATTGGACATTCTGAGCGCTAAGAGGCCTATATTGGGAAAAATAATATCTTCAAATAAAAACTACACAGAAGCATTGTGTGAAACTTATTTCTGATATGTTCATTAAGCAAACAGAGTTAAATCATAATTTTGATTGCGCAGTTCTGAACACTCTTTCTGTAGAAAATGCAAGTGGACATTCGGAGCGCTAAGAGGGTAATAGTGGAAAAAGGAATATATTCAAATATAAACTACACAGTAGCATTCTGTGAAAATTCTTTCTGTTCTGTGCATTCAACTAACAGAGTTGAACCTTACTTTTGATTGAGCCGTTCTGAAACACTCTTTCTGTAGAAACTGCAACTGGACATGCTAAGCGCTAAGAGGCCTACATTGGGAAAAAGAATATCTTCAAATAAAAACTACACAGATGCATTCTGTGAAACTTATTTCTGATCTGTAAATTCAGTTAACAGAGATAAAACATATTTTTGATTGAGCAGTTATGAAACACTCTTTTTGTAGAAAATGCAAGTGGAGATTCGGAGCGCTAAGAGGGTAATAGTGGAAAAAGGAATGTCTTCAAATATAAACTACACAGAATCATTCGGTGAAACTTCTTTCTGATCTGTGCATTCAGCTAACAGAGTTAAACCATACTTTTGATTGAGCAGATCTGAACACTCTTTCTGTAGAAAATGCAACTGGACATTTGGAGCGCTAAGAGCGTAGTAGTGGAAAAAGGAATATATTCAAATATAAACTACACAGAAGCATTCTGTGAAACTTCTTTCTGATCTGAGCTTTCAGCTAACAGAGTTAAACCATACTTTTGATTGGGCAGTTTTGAAACACTCTGTCTGTAGAAAATGCAACCGGACATTCGTAGCGCTAAGTGGGTAATAGTGGAAAAAAGAATATGTTCAAATATAAACTACACAGAAGCATTGTATGAAACTTCTTTCTGTTCTGTGCATTCAACTAACAGAGTTGAACCTTACTTTTGATTGAGCCGTTCTGAAACACTCTTTCTGTAGAAACTGCAATTGGACATTCTGAGCGCTAAGAGGCCTATATTGGGAAAAAGAATGTCTACAAATAAAAACTACACAGAAGAATTGTGTGAAACTTCTTTCTGTTCTGTTTGTTCAACTAAAAGAGTTGAACCTTAGTTTTGATTGAGCCGTTCTGAAACACTCTTTCTGTAGAAAATGCAAGTGGAGATTCGGAGCGCTAAGAGGGTAATAGTGGAAAAAGGAATGTCTCCATATATAAACTACACAGAAACATTCGGTGAAACTTCTTTCTGATCTGTGCATTCAGCTAACAGAGTTAAACCATACTTTTGATTGAGCAGATCTGAACTCTCTTTCTGTAGAAAATGCAACTGGACATTTGGAGCGCTAAGAGAGTAGTAGTGGAAAAAGGAATATATTCAAATATAAACTACACAGAAGCATTCTGTGAAACTTCTTTCTGATCTGAGCATTCAGCTAACAGAGTTAAACCATACTTTTGATTGAGCAGTGTTGAAACACTCTGTCTGTAGAAAATGCAACTGGACATTCATAGCGCTAAGTGGGTAATAGTGGAAAAAAGAATATGTTCAAATATAAACTACACAGAAGCATTGTATGAAACTTCTTTCTGTTCTGTGCATTCAACTAACAGAGTTGAACCTTACTTTTGATTGAGCCTTTCTGCAACACTCTTTCTGTAGAAACTGCAATTGGACATTCTGAGCGCTAAGAGGCCTATATTGGGAAAAATAATATCTTCAAATAAAAACTACACAGAAGCATTGTGTGAAACTTATTTCTGATATGTTCATTAAGCTAACAGAGTTAAACCATACTTTTGATTGCGCAGTTCTGAACACTCTTTCTGTAGAAAATGCAAGTGGACATTCGGAGCGCTAAGAGGGTAATAGTGGAAAAAGGAATATATTCAAATATAAACTACACAGTAGCATTCTGTGAAAATTCTTTCTGTTCTGTGCATTCAACTAACAGAGTTGAACCTTACTTTTGATTGAGCCGTTCTGAAACACTCTTTCTGTAGAAACTGCAATTGGACATGCTAAGCGCTAAGAGGCCTACATTTTGAAAAAGAATATCTTCAAATAAAAACTACACAGATGCATTCTGTGAAACTTATTTCTGATCTGTAAATTCAGTTAACAGAGATAAAACATATTTTTGATTGAGCAGTTATGAAACACTCTTTTTGTAGAAAATGCAAGTGGAGATTCGGAGCGCTAAGAGGGTAATAGTGGAAAAAGGAATGTCTTCAAATATAAACTACACAGAATCATTCGGTGAAACTTCTTTCTGATCTGTGCATTCAGCTAACAGAGTTAAACCATACTTTTGATTGAGCAGATCTGAACACTCTTTCTGTAGAAAATGCAACTGGACATTTGGAGCGCTAAGAGCGTAGTAGTGGAAAAAGGAATATATTCAAATATAAACTACACAGAAGCATTCTGTGAAACTTCTTTCTGATCTGAGCTTTCAGCTAACAGAGTTAAACCATACTTTTGATTGAGCAGTTTTGAAACACTCTGTCTGTAGAAAATGCAACCGGACATTCGTAGCGCTAAGTGGGTAATAGTGGAAAAAAGAATATGTTCAAATATAAACTACACAGAAGCATTGTATGAAACTTCTTTCTGTTCTGTGCATTCAACTAACAGAGTTGAACCTTACTTTTGATTGAGCCGTTCTGAAACACTCTTTCTGTAGAAACTGCAATTGGACATTCTGAGCGCTAAGAGGCCTATATTGGGAAAAAGAATGTCTACAAATAAAAACTACACAGAAGAATTGTGTGAAACTTCTTTCTGTTCTGTTTGTTCAACTGAAAGAGTTGAACCTTAGTTTTGATCGAGCCGTTCTGAAACACTCTTTCTGTAGAAAATGCAAGTGGAGATTCGGAGCGCTAAGGGGGTAATAGTGGAAAAAGGAATGTCTCCAAATATAAACTACACAGAAACAATCGGTGAAACTTCTTTCTGATCTGTGCATTCAGCTAACAGAGTTAAACCATACTTTTGATTGAGCAGATCTGAACTCTCTTTCTGTAGAAAATGCAACTGGACATTTGGAGCGCTAAGAGAGTAGTAGTGGAAAAAGGAATATATTCAAATATAAACTACACAGAAGCATTCTGTGAAACTTCTTTCTGATCTGAGCATTCAGCTAACAGAGTTAAACCATACTTTTGATTGAGCAGTGTTGAAACACTCTGTCTGTAGAAAATGCAACTGGACATTCATAGCGCTAAGTGGGTAATAGTGGAAAAAAGAATATGTTCAAATATAAACTACACAGAAGCATTGTATGAAACTTCTTTCTGTTCTGTGCATTCAACTAACAGAGTTGAACCTTACTTTTGATTGAGCCTTTCTGCAACACTCTTTCTGTAGAAACTGCAATTGGACATTCTGAGCGCTAAGAGGCCTATATTGGGAAAAAGAATGTCTACAAATAAAAACTACACAGAAGAATTGTGTGAAACTTCTTTCTGTTCTGTTTGTTCAACTAAAAGAGTTGAACCTTAGTTTTGATCGAGCCGTTCTGAAACACTCTTTCTGTAGAAAATGCAAGTGGAGATTCGGAGCGCTAAGAGGGTAATAGTGGAAAAAGGAATGTCTCCAAATATAAACTACACAGAAACATTCGGTGAAACTTCTTTCTGATCTGTGCATTCAGCTAACAGAGTTAAACCATACTTTTGATTGAGCAGATCTGAACTCTCTTTCTGTAGAAAATGCAACTGGACATTTGGAGCGCTAAGAGAGTAGTAGTGGAAAAAGGAATATATTCAAATATAAACTACACAGAAGCATTCTGTGAAACTTCTTTCTGATCTGAGCATTCAGCTAACAGAGTTAAACCATACTTTTGATTGAGCAGTGTTGAAACACTCTGTCTGTAGAAAATGCAACTGGACATTCATAGCGCTAAGTGGGTAATAGTGGAAAAAAGAATATGTTCAAATATAAACTACACAGAAGCATTGTATGAAACTACTTTCTGTTCTGTGCATTCAACTAACAGAGTTGAACCTTACTTTTGATTGAGCCTTTCTGCAACACTCTTTCTGTAGAAACTGCAATTGGACATTCTGAGCGCTAAGAGGCCTATATTGGGAAAAATAATATCTTCAAATAAAAACTACACAGAAGCATTGTGTGAAACTTATTTCTGATATGTTCATTAAGCTAACAGAGTTAAACCATACTTTTGATTGCGCAGTTCTGAACACTCTTTCTGTAGAAAATGCAAGTGGACATTCGGAGCGCTAAGAGGGTAATAGTGGAAAAAGGAATATATTCAAATATAAACTACACAGTAGCATTCTGTGAAAATTCTTTCTGTTCTGTGCATTCGACTAACAGAGTTGAACCTTACTTTTGATTGAGCCGTTCTGAAACACTCTTTCTGTAGAAACTGCAATTGGACATGCTAAGCGCTAAGAGGCCTACATTGGGAAAAAGAATATCTTCAAATAAAAACTACACAGATGCATTCTGTGAAACTTATTTCTGATCTGTAAATTCAGTTAACAGAGATAAAACATATTTTTGATTGAGCAGTTATGAAACACTCCTTTGTAAAAAATGCAAGTGGAGATTCGGAGCGCTAAGAGGGTAATAGTGGAAAAAGGAATGTCTTCAAATATAAACTACACAGAATCATTCGGTGAAACTTCTTTCTGATCTGTGCATTCAGCTAACAGAGTTAAACCATACTTTTGATTGAGCAGATCTGAACACTATTTCTGTAGAAAATGCAACTGGACATTTGGAGCGCTAAGAGCGTAGTAGTGGAAAAAGGAATATATTCAAATATAAACTACACAGAAGCATTCTGTGAAACTTCTTTCTGATCTGAGCATTCAGCTAACAGAGTTAAACCATACTTTTGATTGAGCAGTTTTGAAACACTCTGTCTGTAGAAAATGCAACTAGACATTCGTAGCGCTAAGTGGGTAATAGTGGAAAAAAGAATATGTTCAAATATAAACTACACAGAAACATTGTATGAAACTTCTTTCTGTTCTGTGCATTCAACTAACAGAGTTGAACCTTACTTTTGATTGAGCCGTTCTGAAACACTCTTTCTGTAGAAACTGCAATTGGATATTCTGAGCGCTAAGAGGCCTATATTGGGAAAAAGAATGTCTACAAATAAAAACTACACAGAAGAATTGTGTGAAACTTCTTTCTGTTCTGTTTGTTCAACTAAAAGAGTTGAACCTTAGTTTTGATTGAGCCGTTCTGAAACACTCTTTCTGTAGAAAATGCAAGTGGAGATTCGGAGCGCTAAGAGGGTAATAGTGGAAAAAGGAATGTCTCCAAATATAAACTACACAGAATCATTCGGTGAAACTTCTTTCTGATCTGTGCATTCAGCTAACAGAGTTAAACCATACTTTTGATTGAGCAGATCTGAACTCTCTTTCTGTAGAAAATGCAACTGGACATTTGGAGCGCTAAGAGAGTAGTAGTGGAAAAAGGAATATATTCAAATATAAACTACACAGAAGCATTCTGTGAAACTTCTTTCTGATCTGAGCATTCAGCTAACAGAGTTAAACCATACTTTTGATTGAGCAGTTTTGAAACACTCTGTCTGTAGAAAATGCAACTGGACATTCGTAGCGCTAAGTGGCTAATAGTGGAAAAAAGAATATGTTCAAATATAAACTACACAGAAGCATTGTATGAAAGTTCTTTCTGTTCTGTGCATTCAACTAACAGAGTTGAACCTTACTTTTGATTGAGCCTTTCTGAAACACTCTTTCTGTAGAAACTGCAATTGGACATTCTGAGCGCTAAGAGGCCTATATTGGGAAAAATAATATCTTCAAATAAAAACTACACAGAAGCATTGTGTGAAACTTATTTCTGATATGTTCATTAAGCTAACAGAGTTAAACCATACTTTTGATTGCGCAGTTGTGAACACTCTTTCTGTAGAAAATGCAAGTGGACATTCGGAGCGCTAAGAGGGTAATAGTGGAAAAAGGAATATATTCAAATATAAACTACACAGTAGCATTCTGTGAAAATTCTTTCTGTTCTGTGCATTCAACTAACAGAGTTGAACCTTACTTTTGATTGAGCCGTTCTGAAACACTCTTTCTGTAGAAACTGCAATTGGACATGCTAAGCGCTAAGAGGCCTACATTATGAAAAAGAATATCTTCAAATAAAAACTACACAGATGCATTCTGTGAAACTTATTTGTGATCTGTAAATTCAGTTAACAGAGATAAAACATATTTTTGATTGAGCAGTTATGAAACACTCTTTTTGTAGAAAATGCAAGTGGAGATTCGGAGCGCTAAGAGGGTAATTGTGGAAAAAGGAATATATTCAAATATAAACTACACAGTAGCATTCTGTGAAAATTCTTTCTGTTCTGTGCATTCAACTAACAGAGTTGAACCTTACTTTTGATTGAGCCGTTCTGAAACACTCTTTCTGTAGAAACTGCAACTGGACATGCTAAGCGCTAAGAGGCCTACATTGGGAAAAAGAATATCTTCAAATAAAAACTACACAGATGCATTCTGTGAAACTTATTTCTGATCTGTAAATTCAGTTAACAGAGATAAAACATATTTTTGATTGAGCAGTTATGAAACACTCTTTTTGTAGAAATTCAAGTGGAGATTCGGAGCGCTAAGAGGGTAATAGTGGAAAAAGGAATGTCTTCAAATATAAACTACACAGAATCATTCGGTGAATCTTCTTTCTGATCTGTGTATTCAGCTAACAGAGTTAAACCATACTTTTGATTGAGCAGATCTGAACTCTCTTTCTGTAGAAAATGCAACTGGACATTTGGAGCGCTAAGAGAGTAGTAGTGGAAAAAGGAATATATTCAAATATAAACTACACAGAAGCATTCTGTGAAACTTCTTTCTGATCTGAGCATTCAGCTAACAGAGTTAAACCATACTTTTGATTGAGCAGTTTTGAAACACTCTGTCTGTAGAAAATGCAACTGCACATTCGTAGCGCTAAGTGGGTAATAGTGGAAAAAAGAATATGTTCAAATATAAACTACACAGAAGCATTGTATGAAACTTCTTTCTGTTCTGTGCATTCAACTAACAGAGTTGAACCTTACTTTTGATTGAGCCTTTCTGAAACACTCTTTCTGTAGAAACTGCAATTGGACATTCTGAGCGCTAAGAGGCCTATATTGGGAAAAATAATATCTTCAAATAAAAACTACACAGAAGCATTGTGTGAAACTTATTTCTGATATGTTCATTAAGCAAACAGAGTTAAATCATAATTTTGATTGCGCAGTTCTGAACACTCTTTCTGTAGAAAATGCAAGTGGACATTCGGAGCGCTAAGAGGGTAATAGTGGAAAAAGGAATATATTCAAATATAAACTACACAGTAGCATTCTGTGAAAATTCTTTCTGTTCTGTGCATTCAACTAACAGAGTTGAACCTTACTTTTGATTGAGCCGTTCTGAAACACTCTTTCTGTAGAAACTGCAACTGGACATGCTAAGCGCTAAGAGGCCTACATTGGGAAAAAGAATATCTTCAAATAAAAACTACACAGATGCATTCTGTGAAACTTATTTCTGATCTGTAAATTCAGTTAACAGAGATAAAACATATTTTTGATTGAGCAGTTATGAAACACTCTTTTTGTAGAAATTCAAGTGGAGATTCGGAGCGCTAAGAGGGTAATAGTGGAAAAAGGAATGTCTTCAAATATAAACTACACAGAATCATTCGGTGAAACTTCTTTCTGATCTGTGCATTCAGCTAACAGAGTTAAACCATACTTTTGATTGAGCAGATCTGAACACTATTTCTGTAGAAAATGCAACTGGACATTTGGAGCGCTAAGAGCGTAGTAGTGGAAAAAGGAATATATTCAAATATAAACTACACAGAAGCATTCTGTGAAACTTCTTTCTGATCTGAGCATTCAGCTAACAGAGTTAAACCATACTTTTGATTGAGCAGTTTTGAAACACTCTGTCTGTAGAAAATGCAACTGGACATTCGTAGCGCTAAGTGGGTAATAGTGGAAAAAAGAATATGTTCAAATATAAACTACACAGAAGCATTGTATGAAACTTCTTTCTGTTCTGTGCATTCAACTAACAGAGTTGAACCTTACTTTTGATTGAGCCGTTCTGAAACACTCTTTCTGTAGAAACTGCAATTGGACATTCTGAGCGCTATGAGGCCTATATTGGGAAAAAGAATGTCTACAAATAAAAACTACACAGAAGAATTGTGTGAAACTTCTTTCTGTTCTGTTTGTTCAACTAAAAGAGTTGAACCTTAGTTTTGATTGAGCCGTTCTGAAACACTCTTTCTGTAGAAAATGCAAGTGGAGATTCGGAGCGCTAAGAGGGTAATAGTGGAAAAAGGAATGTCTCCAAATATAAACTACACAGAATCATTCGGTGAAACTTCTTTCTGATCTGTGCATTCAGCTAACAGAGTTAAACCATACTTTTGATTGAGCAGATCTGAACTCTCTTTCTGTAGAAAATGCAACTGGACATTTGGAGCGCTAAGAGATTAGTAGAGGAAAAAGGAATATATTCAAATATAAACTACACAGAAGCATTCTGTGAAACTTCTTTCTGATCTGAGCATTCAGCTAACAGAGTTAAACCATACTTTTGATTGAGCAGTTTTGAAACACTCTGTCTGTAGAAAATGCAACTGGACATTCGTAGCGCTAAGTGGGTAATAGTGGAAAAAAGAATATGTTCAAATATAAACTACACAGAAGGATTGTATGAAACTTCTTTCTGTTCTGTGCATTCAACTAACAGAGTTGAACCTTACTTTTGATTGAGCCTTTCTGAAACACTCTTTCTGTAGAAACTGCAATTGGACATTCTGAGCGCTAAGAGGCCTATATTGGGAAAAATAATATCTTCAAATAAAAACTACACAGAAGCATTGTGTGAAACTTATTTCTGATATGTTCATTAAGCTAACAGAGTTAAACCATACTTTTGATTGCGCAGTTCTGAACACTCTTTCTGTAGAAAATGCAAGTGTACATTTGGAGCGCTAAGAGGGTAATAGTGGAAAAAGGAATATATTCAAATATAAACTACACAGTAGCATTCTGTGAAAATTCTTTCTGTTCTGTGCATTCAACTAACAGAGTTGAACCTTACTTTTGATTGAGCCGTTCTGAAACACTCTTTCTGTAGGAACTGAAATTGGACATGCTAAGCGCTAAGAGGCCTACATTTTGAAAAAGAATATCTTCAAATAAAAACTACACAGATGCATTCTGTGAAACTTATTTCTGATCTGTAAATTCAGTTAACAGAGTTAAAACATATTTTTGATTGAGCAGTTATGAAACACTCTTCTTGTAGAAAATGCAAGTGGAGATTCGGAGCGCTAAGAGGGTAATAGTGGAAAAAGGAATGTCTTCAAATATAAACTACACAGAATCATTCGGTGAAACTTCTTTCTGATCTGTGCATTCAGCTAACAGAGTTAAACCATACTTTTGATTGAGCAGATCTGAACACTCTTTCTGTAGAAAATGCAACTGGACATTTGGAGCGCTAAGAGCGTAGTAGTGGAAAAAGGAATATATTCAAATATAAACTACACAGAAGCATTCTGTGAAACTTCTTTCTGATCTGAGCATTCAGCTAACAGAGTTAAACCATACTTTTGATTGAGCAGTTTTGAAACACTCTGTCTGTAGAAAATGCAACTGGACATTCGTAGCGCTAAGTGGGTAATAGTGGAAAAAAGAATATGTTCAAATATAAACTACACAGAAGCATTGTATGAAACTTCTTTCTGTTCTGTGCATTCAACTAACAGAGTTGAACCTTACTTTTGATTGAGCCGTTCTGAAACACTCTTTCTGTAGAAACTGCAATTGGACATTCTGAGCGCTAAGAGGCCTATATTGGGAAAAAGAATGTCTACAAATAAAAACTACACAGAAGAATTGTGTGAAACTTCTTTCTGTTCTGTTTGTTCAACTAAAAGAGTTGAACCTTAGTTTTGATTGAGCCGTTCTGAAACACTCTTTCTGTAGAAAATGCAAGTGGAGATTTGGAGCGCTAAGAGGGTAATAGTGGAAAAAGGAATGTCTCCAAATATAAACTACACAGAATCATTCGGTGAAACTTCTTTCTGATCTGTGCATTCAGCTAACGGAGTTAAACCATACTTTTGATTGAGCAGATCTGAACTCTCTTTCTGTAGAAAATGCAACTGGACATTTGGAGCGCTAAGAGAGTAGTAGTGGAAAAAGGAATATATTCAAATATAAACTACACAGAAGCATTCTGTGAAACTTCTTTCTGATCTGAGCATTCAGCTAACAGAGTTAAACCATACTTTTGATTGAGCAGTTTTGAAACACTCTGTCTGTAGAAAATGCAACTGGACATTCGTAGCGCTAAGTGGGTAATAGTGGAAAAAAGAATATGTTCAAATATAAACTACACAGAAGCATTCTATGAAACTTCTTTCTGTTCTGTGCATTCAACTAACAGAGTTGAACCTTACTTTTGATTGAGCCTTTCTGCAACACTCTTTCTGTAGAAACTGCAATTGGACATTCTGAGCGCTAAGAGGCCTATATTGGGAAAAATAATATCTTCAAATAAAAACTACACAGAAGCATTGTGTGTAACTTATTTCTGATATGTTCATTAAGCTAACAGAGTTAAACCATACTTTTGATTGCGCAGTTCTGAACACTCTTTCTGTAGAAAATGCAAGTGGACATTCGGAGCGCTAAGAGGGTCATAGTGGAAAAAGGAATATATTCAAATATAAACTACACAGTAGCATTCTGTGAAAATTCTTTCTGTTCTGTGCATTCAACTAACAGAGTTGAACCTTACTTTTGATTGAGCCGTTCTGAAACACTCTTTCTGTAGAAACTGCAATTGGACATGCTAAGCGCTAAGAGGCCTACATAGGGAAAAAGAATATCTTCAAATAAAAACTACACAGATGCATTCTGTGAAACTTATTTCTGATCTGTAAATTCAGTTAACAGAGATAAAACATATTTTTGATTGAGCAGTTATGAAACACTCTTTTTGTAGAAAATGCAAGTGGAGATTCGGAGCGCTAAGAGGGTAATAGTGGAAAAAGGAATATATTCAAATATAAACTACACAGAAGCATTTTGTGAAACTTCTTTCTGATCTGAGCATTCAGCTAACAGAGTTAAACCATACTTTTGATTGAGCAGTTTTGAAACACTCTGTCTGTAGAAAATGCAACTGGACATTCGTAGCGCTAAGTGGGTAATAGTGGAAAAAAGAATATGTTCAAATATAAACTACACAGAAGCATTGTATGAAACTTCTTTCTGTTCTGTGCATTCAACTAACAGAGTTGAACCTTACTTTTGATTGAGCCTTTCTGAAACACTCTTTCTGTAGAAACTGCAATTGGACATTCTGAGCGCTAAGAGGCCTATATTGAGAAAAATAATATCTTCAAATAAAAACTACACAGAAGCATTGTGTGAAATTTATTTCTGATATGTTCATTAAGCTAACAGAGTTAAACCATACTTTGATTGCGCAGTTCTGAACACTCTTTCTGTAGAAAATGCAAGTGTACATTCGGAGCGCTAAGAGGGTAATAGTGGAAAAAGGAATATATTCAAATATAAACTACACAGTAGCATTCTGTGAAAATTCTTTCTGTTCTGTGCATTCAACTAACAGAGTTGAACCTTACTTTTGATTGAGCCGTTCTGAAACACTCTTTCTGTAGGAACTGCAATTAGACATGCTAAGCGCTAAGAGGCCTACATTTTGAAAAAGAATATCTTCAAATAAAAACTACACAGATGCATTCTGTGAAACTTATTTCTGATCTGTAAATTCAGTTAACAGAGATAAAACATATTTTTGATTGAGCAGTTATGAAACACTCTTCTTGTAGAAAATGCAAGTGGAGATTCGGAGCGCTAAGAGGGTAATAGTGGAAAAAGGAATGTCTTCAAATATAAACTACACAGAATCATTCGGTGAAACTTCTTTCTGATCTGTGCATTCAGCTAACAGAGTTAAACCATACTTTTGATTGAGCAGATCTGAACACTCTTTCTGTAGAAAATGCAACTGGACATTTGGAGCGCTAAGAGCGTAGTAGTGGAAAAAGGAATATATTCAAATATAAACTACACAGAAGCATTCTGTGAAACTTCTTTCTGATCTGAGCATTCAGCTAACAGAGTTAAACCATACTTTTGATTGAGCAGTTTTGAAACACTCTGTCTGTAGAAAATGCAACTGGACATTCGTAGCGCTAAGTGGGTAATAGTGGAAAAAAGAATATGTTCAAATATAAACTACACAGAAGCATTCTATGAAACTTCTTTCTGTTCTGTGCATTCAACTAACAGAGTTGAACCTTACTTTTGATTGAGCCTTTCTGAAACACTCTTTCTGTAGAAACTGCAATTGGACATTCTGAGCGCTGAGAGGCCTATATTGGGAAAAATAATATCTTCAAATAAAAACTACACAGAAGCATTGTGTGTAACTTATTTCTGATATGTTCATTAAGCTAACAGAGTTAAACCATACTTTTGATTGCGCAGTTCTGAACACTCTTTCTGTAGAAAATGCAAGTGGACATTCGGAGCGCTAAGAGGGTAATAGTGGAAAAAGGAATATATTCAAATATAAACTACACAGTAGCATTCTGTGAAAATTCTTTCTGTTCTGTGCATTCAACTAACAGAGTTGAACCTTACTTTTGATTGAGCCGTTCTGAAACACTCTTTCTGTAGAAACTGCAATTGGACATGCTAAGCGCTAAGAGGCCTACATTGGGAAAAAGAATATCTTCAAATAAAAACTACACAGATGCATTCTGTGAAACTTATTTCTGATCTGTAAATTCAGTTAACAGAGATAAAACATATTTTTGATTGAGCAGTTATGAAACACTCTTTTTGTAGAAAATGCAAGTGGAGATTCGGAGCGCTAAGAGGGTAATAGTGGAAAAAGGAATGTCTCCAAATATAAACTACACCGAATCATTCTGTGAAACTTCTTTCTGATCTGTGCATTCAGCTAACAGAGTTAAACCATACTTTTGATTGAGCAGATCTGAACACTCTTTCTGTAGAAAATGCAACTGGACATTTGGAGCGCTAAGAGAGTAGTAGTGGAAAAAGGAATATATTCAAATATAAACTACACAGAAGCATTCTGTGAAACTTCTTTCTGATCTGAGCATTCAGCTAACAGAGTTAAACCATACTTTTGATTGAGCAGTTTTGAAACACTCTGTCTGTAGAAAATGCAACTGGACATTCGTAGCGCTAAGTGGGTAATAGTGGAAAAAAGAATATGTTCAAATATAAACTACACAGAAGCATTGTATGAAACTTCTTTCTGTTCTGTGCATTCAACTAACAGAGTTGAACCTTACTTTTGATTGAGCCTTTCTGAAACACTCTTTCTGTAGAAACTGCAATTGGACATTCTGAGCGCTAAGAGGCCTATATTGGGAAAAATAATATCTTCAAATAAAAACTACACAGAAGCATTGTGTGAAACTTATTTCTGATATGTTCATTAAGCTAACAGAGTTAAACCATACTTTTGATTGCGCAGTTCTGAACACTCTTTCTGTAGAAAATGCAAGTGTACATTCGGAGCGCTAAGAGGGTAATAGTGGAAAAAGGAATATATTCAAATATAAACTACACAGTAGCATTCTGTGAAAATTCTTTCTGTTCTGTGCATTCAACTAACAGAGTTGAACCTTACTTTTGATTGAGCCGTTCTGAAACACTCTTTCTGTAGGAACTGCAATTAGACATGCTAAGCGCTAAGAGGCCTACATTTCGAAAAAGAATATCTTCAAATAAAAACTACACAGATGCATTCTGTGAAACTTATTTCTGATCTGTAAATTCAGTTAACAGAGATAAAACATATTTTTGATTGAGCAGTTATGAAACACTCTTCTTGTAGAAAATGCAAGTGGAGATTCGGAGCGCTAAGAGGGTAATAGTGGAAAAAGGAATGTCTTCAAATATAAACTACACAGAATCATTCGGTGAAACTTCTTTCTGATCTGTGCATTCAGCTAACAGAGTTAAACCATACTTTTGATTGAGCAGATCTGAACACTCTTTCTGTAGAAAATGCAACTGGACATTTGGAGCGCTAAGAGCGTAGTAGTGGAAAAAGGAATATATACAAATATAAACTACACAGAAGCATTCTGTGAAACTTCTTTCTGATCTGAGCATTCAGCTAACAGAGTTAAACCATACTTTTGATTGAGCAGTTTTGAAACACTCTGTCTGTAGAAAATGCAACTGGACATTCGTAGCGCTAAGTGGGTAATAGTGGATAAAAGAATATGTTCAAATATAAACTACACAGAAGCATTGTATGAAACTTCTTTCTGTTCTGTGCATTCAACTAACAGAGTTGAACCTTACTTTTGATTGAGCCGTTCTGAAACACTCTTTCTGTAGAAACTGCAATTGGACATTCTGAGCGCTAAGAGGCCTATATTGGGAAAACGAATGTCTACAAATAAAAACTACACAGAAGAATTGTGTGAAACTTCTTTCTGTTCTGTTTGTTCAACTAAAAGAGTTGAACCTTAGTTTTGATTGAGCCGTTCTGAAACACTCTTTCTGTAGAAAATGCAAGTGGAGATTTGGAGCGCTAAGAGGGTAATAGTGGAAAAAGGAATGTCTCCAAATATAAACTACACAGAATCATTCGGTGAAACTTCTTTCTGATCTGTGCATTCAGCTAACGGAGTTAAACCATACTTTTGATTGAGCAGATCTGAACTCTCTTTCTGTAGAAAATACAACTGGACATTTGGAGCGCTAAGAGAGTAGTAGTGGAAAAAGGAATATATTCAAATATAAACTACACAGAAGCATTCTGTGAAACTTCTTTCTGATCTGAGCATTCAGCTAACAGAGTTAAACCATACTTTTGATTGAGCAGTTTTGAAACACTCTGTCTGTAGAAAATGCAACTGGACATTCGTAGCGCTAAGTGGGTAATAGTGGAAAAAAGAATATGTTCAAATATAAACTACACAGAAGCATTGTATGAAACTTCTTTCTGTTCTGTGCATTCAACTAACAGAGTTGAACCTTACTTTTGATTGAGCCTTTCTGAAACACTCTTTCTGTAGAAACTGCAATTGGACATTCTGAGCGCTAAGAGGCCTATATTGGGACAAATAATATCTTCAAATAAAAACTACACAGAAGCATTGTGTGAAACTTATTTCTGATATGTTCATTAAGCTAACAGAGTTAAACCATACTTTTGATTGCGCAGTTCTGAACACTCTTTCTGTAGAAAATGCAAGTGGACATTCGGAGCGCTAAGAGGGTAATAGTGGAAAAAGGAATATATTCAAATATAAACTACACAGTAGCATCCTGTGAAAATTCTTTCTGTTCTGTGCATTCAACTAACAGAGTTGAACCTTACTTTTGATTGAGCCGTTCTGAAACACTCTTTCTGTAGAAACTGCAATTGGACATGCTAAGCGCTAAGAGGCCTACATTGGGAAAAAGAATATCTTCAAATAAAAACTACACAGATGCATTCTGTGAAACTTATTTCTGATCTGTAAATTCAGTTAACAGAGAAAAAACATATTTTTGATTGAGCAGTTATGAAACACTCTTTTTGTAGAAAATGCAAGTGGAGATTCGGAGCGCTAAGAGGGTAATAGTGGAAAAAGGAATGTCTTCAAATATAAACTACACAGAATCATTCGGTGAAAATTCTTTCTGATCTGTGCATTCAGCTAACAGAGTTAAACCATACTTTTGATTGAGCAGATCTGAACACTCTTTCTGTAGAAAATGCAACTGGACATTTGGAGCCCTAAGAGCGTAGTAGTGGAAAATGGAATATATTCAAATATAAACTACACAGAAGCATTCTGTGAAACTTCTTTCTGATCAGAGCATTCAGCTAACAGAGTTAAACCATACTTTTGATTGAGCAGTTTTGAAACACTCTGTCTGTAGAAAATGCAACTGGACATTCGTAGCGCTAAGTGGGTAATAGTGGAAAAAAGAATATGTTCAAATATAAACTACACAGAAGCATTGTATGAAACTTCTTTCTGTTCTGTGCATTCAACTAACAGAGTTGAACCTTACTTTTGATTGAGCCGTTCTGAAACACTCTTTCTGTAGAAACTGCAATTGTACGTTCTGAGCGCTAAGAGGCCTATATTGGGAAAAAGAATGTCTACAAATAAAAACTACACAGAAGAATTGTGTGAAACTTCTTTCTGTTCTGTTTGTTTAACTAAAAGAGTTGAACCTTAGTTTTGATTGAGCCGTTCTGAAACACACTTTCTGTAGAAAATGCAAGTGGAGATTTGGAGGGCTAAGAGGGTAATAGTGGAAAAAGCAATGTCTCCAAATATAAACTACACAGAATCATTCTGTGAAACTTCTTTCTGATCTGTGCATTCAGCTAACAGAGTTAAACCATACTTTTGATTGAGCAGATCTGAACACTCTTTCTGTAGAAAATGCAACTGGACATTTGGAGCGCTAAGAGAGTAGTAGTGGAAAAAGGAATATATTCAAATATAAACTACACAGAAGCATTCTGTGAAACTTCTTTCGGATCTGAGCATTCAGCTAACAGAGTTAAACCATACTTTTGATTGAGCAGATCTGAACACTCTTTCTGTAGAAAATGCAACTGGACATTTGGAGCGCTAAGAGCGTAGTAGTGGAAAATGGAATATATTCAAATATAAACTACACAGAAGCATTCTGTGAAACTTCTTTCTGATCAGAGCATTCAGCTAACAGAGTTAAACCATACTTTTGATTGAGCAGTTTTGAAACACTCTGTCTGTAGAAAATGCAACTAGACATTCGTAGCGCTAAGTGGGTAATAGTGGAAAAATGAATATGTTCAAATATAAACTACACAGAAGCATTGTATGAAACTTCTTTCTGTTCTGTGCATTCAACTAACAGAGTTGAACCTTACTTTTGATTGAGCCGTTCTGAAACACTCTTTCTGTAGAAACTGCAATTGTACGTTCTGAGCGCTAAGAGGCCTATATTGGGAAAAAGAATGTCTACAAATAAAAACTACACAGAAGAATTGTGTGAAACTTCTTTCTGTTCTGTTTGTTCAACTAAAAGAGTTGAACCTTAGTTTTGATTGAGCCGTTCTGAAACACACTTTCTGTAGAAAATGCAAGTGGAGATTTGGAGGGCTAAGAGGGTAATAGTGGAAAAAGCAATGTCTCCAAATATAAACTACACAGAATCATTCTGTGAAACTTCTTTCTGATCTGTGCATTCAGCTAACAGAGTTAAACCATACTTTTGATTTAGCAGATCTGAACACTCTTTCTGTAGAAAATGCAACTGGACATTTGGAGCGCTAAGAGAGTAGTACTGGAAAAAGGAATATATTCAAATATAAACTACACAGAAGCATTCTGTGAAACTTCTTTCGGATCTGAGCATTCAGCTAACAGAGTTAAACCATACTTTTGATTGAGCAGTTTTGAAACACTCTGTCTGTAGAAAATGCAACTGGACATTCGTATTGCTAAGTGGGTAATAGTGGAAAAAAGAATATGTTCAAATATAAACTACACAGAAGCATTGTATGAAACTTCTTTCTGTTCTGTGCATTCAACTAACAGAGTTGAACCTTACTTTTGATTGAGCCTTTCTGAAACACTCTTTCTGTAGAAAATGCAATTGGACATTCTGAGCGCTAAGAGGCCTCTATTGGGAAAAATAACATCTTCAAATAAAAACTACACAGAAGCATTGTGTGAAACTTATTTCTGATATGTTCATTAAGCTAACAGAGTTAAACCATACTTTTGATTGCGCAGTTCTGAAAACTCTTTCTGTAGAAAATGCAAGTGGACATTCGGAGCGCTAAGAGGGTAATAGTGGAAAAAGGAATATATTCAAATATAAACTACACAGTAGCATTCTGTGAAAATACTTTCTGTTCTGTGCATTCAACTAACAGAGTTGAACCTTACTTTTGATTGAGCCGTTCTGAAACACTCTTTCTGTAGAAACTGCAATTGGACATGCTCAGCGCTAAGAGGCCTACATTGGGAAAAAGAATATCTTCAAATAAAAACTACACAGATGCATTCTGTGAAACTTATTTCTGATCTGTAAATTCAGTTAACAGAGAAAAAACATATTTTTGATTGAGCAGTTATGAAACACTCTTTTTGTAGAAAATGCAAGTGGAGATTCGGAGCGCTAAGAGGGTAATAGTGGAAAAAGGAATGTCTTCAAATATAAACTACACAGAATCATACGGTGAAAATTCTTTCTGATCTGTGCATTCAGCTAACAGAGTTAAACCATACTTTTGATTGAGCAGATCTGAACACTCTTTCTGTAGAAAATGCAACTGGACATTTGGAGCGCTAAGAGCGTAGTAGTGGAAAATGGAATATATTCAAATATAAACTACACAGAAGCATTCTGTGAAACTTCTTTCTGATCAGAGCATTCAGCTAACAGAGTTAAACCATACTTTTGATTGAGCAGTTTTGAAACACTCTGTCTGTAGAAAATGCAACTGGACATTCGTAGCGCTAAGTGGGTAATAGTGGAAAAAAGAATATGTTCAAATATAAACTACACAGAAGCATTGTATGAAACTTCTTTCTGTTCTGTGCATTCAACTAACAGAGTTGAACCTTACTTTTGATTGAGCCTTTCTGAAACACTCTTTCTGTAGAAACTGGAATTGGACATTCTGAGCGCTAAGAGGCCTATATTGGGACAAATAATATCTTCAAATAAAAACTACACAGAAGCATTGTGTGAAACTTATTTCTGATATGTTCATTAAGCTAACAGAGTTAAACCATACTTTTGATTGCGCAGTTCTGAACACTCTTTCTGTAGAAAATGCAAGTGGACATTCGGAGCGCTAAGAGGGTAATAGTGGAAAAAGGAATATATTCAAATATAAACTACACAGTAGCATTCTGTGAAAATTCTTTCTGTTCTGTGCATTCAACTAACAGAGTTGAACCTTACTTTTGATTGAGCCGTTCTGAAACACTCTTTCTGTAGAAACTGCAATTGGACATGCTAAGCGCTAAGAGGCCTACATTGGGAAAAAGAATATCTTCAAATAAAAACTACACAGATGCATTCTGTGAAACTTATTTCTGATCTGTAAATTCAGTTAACAGAGAAAAAACATATTTTTGATTGAGCAGTTATGAAACACTCTTTTTGTAGAAAATGCAAGTGGAGATTCGGAGCGCTAAGAGGGTAATAGTGGAAAAAGGAATGTCTTCAAATATAAACTACACAGAATCATTCGGTGAAAATTCTTTCTGATCTGTGCATTCAGCTAACAGAGTTAAACCATACTTTTGATTGAGCAGATCTGAACACTCTTTCTGTAGAAAATGCAACTGGACATTTGGAGCGCTAAGAGCGTAGTAGTGGAAAAAGGAATATATTCAAATATAAACTACACAGAAGCATTCTGTGAAACTTCTTTCTGATCAGAGCATTCAGCTAACAGAGTTAAACCATACTTTTGATTGAGCAGTTTTGAAACACTCTGTCTGTAGAAAATGCAACTGGACATTCGTAGCGCTAAGTGGGTAATAGTGGAAAAAAGAATATGTTCAAATATAAACTACACAGAAGCATTGTATGAAACTTCTTTCTGTTCTGTGCATTCAACTAACAGAGTTGAACCTTACTTTTGATGGAGCCGTTCTGAAACACTCTTTCTGTAGAAACTGCAATTGTACGTTCTGAGCGCTAAGAGGCCTATATTGGGAAAAAGAATGTCTACAAATAAAAACTACACAGAAGAATTGTGTGAAACTTCTTTCTGTTCTGTTTGTTCAACTAAAAGAGTTGAACCTTAGTTTTGATTGAGCCGTTCTGAAACACACTTTCTGTAGAAAATGCAAGTGGAGATTTGGAGGGCTAAGAGGGTAATAGTGGAAAAAGCAATGTCTCCAAATATAAACTACACAGAATCATTCTGTGAAACTTCTTTCTGATCTGTGCATTCAGCTAACAGAGTTAAACCATAGTTTTGATTGAGCAGATCTGAACACTCTTTCTGTAGAAAATGCAACTGGACATTTGGAGCGCTAAGAGAGTAGTACTGGAAAAAGGAATATATTCAAATATAAACTACACAGAAGCATTCTGTGAAACTTCTTTCTGATCTGAGCATTCAGCTAACAGAGTTAAACCATACTTTTGATTGAGCAGATCTGAACACTCTTTCTGTAGAAAATGCAACTGGACATTTGGAGCGCTAAGAGCGTAGTAGTGGAAAATGGAATATATTCAAATATAAACTACACAGAAGCATTCTGTGAAACTTCTTTCTGATCAGAGCATTCAGCTAACAGAGTTAAACCATACTTTTGATTGAGCAGTTTTGAAACACTCTGTCTGTAGAAAATGCAACTGGACATTCGTAGCGCTAAGTGGGTAATAGTGGAAAAAAGAATATGTTCAAATATAAACTACACAGAAGCATTGTATGAAACTTCTTTCTGTTCTGTGCATTCAACTAACAGAGTTGAACCTTACTTTTGATTGAGCTGTTCTGAAACACTCTTTCTGTAGAAACTGCAATTGTACGTTCTGAGCGCTAAGAGGCCTATATTGGGAAAAAGAATGTCTACAAATAAAAACTACACAGAAGAATTGTGTGAAACTTCTTTCTGTTCTGTTTGTAAAACTAAAAGAGTTGAACCTTAGTTTTGATTGAGCCGTTCTGAAACACACTTTCTGTAGAAAATGCAAGTGGAGATTTGGAGGGCTAAGAGGGTAATAGTGGAAAAAGCAATGTCTCCAAATATAAACTACACAGAATCATTCTGTGAAACTTCTTTCTGATCTGTGCATTCAGCTAACAGAGTTAAACCATACTTTTGATTGAGCAGATCTGAACACTCTTTCTGTAGAAAATGCAACTGGACATTTGGAGCGCTAAGAGAGTAGTACTGGAAAAAGGAATATATTCAAATATAAACTACACAGAAGCATTCTGTGAAACTTCTTTCGGATCTGAGCATTCAGCTAACAGAGTTAAACCATACTTTCGATTGAGCAGTTTTGAAACACTCTGTCTGTAGAAAATGCAACTGGACATTCGTAGCGCTAAGTGGGTAATAGTGGAAAAAAGAATATGTTCAAATATAAACTACACAGAAGCATTGTATGAAACTTCTTTCTGTTCTGTGCATTCAACTAACAGAGTTGAACCTTACTTTTGATTGAGCCTTTCTGAAACACTCTTTCTGTAGAAAATGCAATTGGACATTCTGAGCGCTAAGAGGCCTCTATTGGGAAAAATAACATCTTCAAATAAAAACTACACAGAAGCATTGTGTGAAACTTATTTCTGATATGTTCATTAAGCTAACAGAGTTAAACCATACTTTTGATTGCGCAGTTCTGAAAACTCTTTCTGTAGAAAATGCAAGTGGACATTCGGAGCGCTAAGAGGGTAATAGTGGAAAAAGGAATATATTCAAATATAAACTACACAGTAGCATTCTGTGAAAATACTTTCTGTTCTGTGCATTCAACTAACAGAGTTGAACCTTACTTTTGATTGAGCCGTTCTGAAACACTCTTTCTGTAGAAACTGCAATTGGACATGCTAAGCGCTAAGAGGCCTACATTGGGAAAAAGAATATCTTCAAATAAAAACTACACAGATGCATTCTGTGAAACTTATTTCTGATCTGTAAATTCAGTTAACAGAGAAAAAACATATTTTTGATTGAGCAGTTATGAAACACTCTTTTTGTAGAAAATGCAAGTGGAGATTCGGAGCGCTAAGAGGGTAATAGTGGAAAAAGGAATGTCTTCAAATATAAACTACACAGAATCATTCGGTGAAAATTCCTTCTGATCTGTGCATTCAGCTATCAGAGTTAAACCATACTTTTGATTGAGCAGATCTGAACACTCTTTCTGTAGAAAATGCAACTGGACATTTGGAGCGCTAAGAGCGTAGTAGTGGAAAATGGAATATATTCAAATATAAACTACACAGAAGCATTCTGTGAAACTTCTTTCTGATCAGAGCATTCAGCTAACAGAGTTAAACCATACTTTTGATTGAGCAGTTTTGAAACACTCTGTCTGTAGAAAATGCAACTGGACATTCGTAGCGCTAAGTGGGTAATAGTGGAAAAAAGAATATGTTCAAATATAAACTACACAGAAGCATTGTATGAAACTTCTTTCTGTTCTGTGCATTCAACTAACAGAGTTGAACCTTACTTTTGATTGAGCCGTTCTGAAACACTCTTTCTGTAGAAACTGCAATTGGACATTCTGAGCGCTAAGAGGCCTATATTGGGAAAAAGAATGTCTACAAATAAAAACTACACAGAAGAATTGTGTGAAACTTCTTTCTGTTCTGTTTGTTCAACTAAAAGAGTTGAACCTTAGTTTTGATTGAGACGTTCTGAAACACACTTTCTGTAGAAAATGCAAGTGGAGATTTGGAGGGCTAAGAGGGTAATAGTGGAAAAAGGAATGTCTCCAAATATAAACTACACAGAATCATTCTGTGAAACTTCTTTCTGATCTGTGCATTCAGCTAACAGGGTTAAACCATACTTTTGATTGAGCAGATCTGAACACTCTTTCTGTAGAAAATGCAACTGGACATTTGGAGCGCTAAGAGAGTAGTACTGGAAAAAGGAATATATTCAAATATAAACTACACAGAAGCATTCTGTGAAACTTCTTTCTGATCTGAGCATTCAGCTAACAGAGTTAAACCATACTTTTGATTGAGCAGTTTTGAAACACTCTGTCTGTAGGAAATGCAACTGGACATTCGTAGCGCTAAGTGGGTAATAGTGGAAAAAAGGATATGTTCAAATATAAACTACACAGAAGCATTGTATGAAACTTCTTTCTGTTCTGTGCATTCAACTAACAGGGTTGAACCTTACTTTTGATTGAGCCTTTCTGAAACACTCTTTCTGTAGAAACTGCAATTGGACATTCTGAGCGCTAAGAGGCCTCTATTGGGAAAAATAATATCTTCAAATAAAAACTACACAGAAGCATTTTGTGAAACTTATTTCTGATATGTTCATTAAGCTAACAGAGTTAAACCATACTTTTGATTGCGCAGTTCTGAACACTCTTTCTGTAGAAAATGCAAGTGGACATTCGGAGCGCTAAGAGGGTAGTAGTGGAAAAAGGAATATATTCAAATATAAACTACACAGTAGCATTCTGTGAAAATTCTTTCTGTTCTGTGCATTCAACTAACAGAGTTGAACCTTACTTTTGATTGAGCCGTTCTGAAACACTCTTTCTGTAGAAACTGCAATTGGACATGCTAAGCGCTAAGAGGCCTACATTGGGAAAAAGAATATCTTCAAATAAAAACTACACAGATGCATTCTGTGAAACTTATTTCTGATCTGTAAATTCAGTTAACAGAGATAAAACTTATTTTTGATTGAGCAGTTATGAAACACTCTTTTTGTAGAAAATGCAAGTGGAGATTCGGAGCGCTAAGAGGGTAATAGTGGAAAAAGGAATGTCTTCAAATATAAACTACACAGAATCATTCGGTGAAACTTCTTTCTGACCTGTGCATTCAGCTAACAGAGTTAAACCATACTTTTGATTGAGCAGATCTGAACACTCTTTCTGTAGAAAATGCAACTGGACATTTCGAGCGCTAAGAGCGTAGTAGTGGAAAAAGGAATATATTCAAATATAAACTACACAGAAGCATTCTGTGAAACTTCTTTCTGATCTGAGCATTCAGCTAACAGAGTTAAACCATACTTTTGATTGAGCAGTTTTGAAACACTCTGTCTGTAGAAAATGCAACTGGACATTCGTAGCGCTAAGTGGGTAATAGTGGAAAAAAGAATATGTTCAAATATGAACTACACAGAAGCATTGTATGAAACTTCTTTGTGTTCTGTGCATTCAACTAACAGAGTTGAACCTTACTTTTGATTGAGCCGTTCTGAAACACTCTTTCTGTAGAAACTGCAATTGGACATTCTGAGCGCTAAGAGGCCTATATTGGGAAAAAGAATGTCTACAAATAAAAACTACACAGAAGAATTGTGTGAAACTTCTTTCTGTTCTGTTTGTTCAACTAAAAGAGTTGAACCTTAGTTTTGATTGAGCCGTTCTGAAACACTCTTTCTGTAGAAAATGCAAGTGGAGATTCGGAGCGCTAAGAGGGTAATAGTGGAAAAAGGAATGTCTCCAAATATAAACTACACAGAATCATTCTGTGAAACTTCTTTCTGATCTGTGCATTCAGCTAACAGAGTTAAACCATACTTTTGATTGAGCAGATCTGAACTCTCTTTCTGTAGAAAATGCAACTGGACATTTGGAGCGCTAAGAGAGTAGTAGTGGAAAAAGGAATATATTCAAATATAAACTACACAGAAGCATTCTGTGAAACTTCTTTCTGATCTGAGCATTCAGCTAACAGAGTTAAACCATACATTTGATTGAGCAGTTTTGAAACACTCTGTCTGTAGAAAATGCAACTGGACATTCGTAGCGCTAAGTGGGTAATAGTGGAAAAAAGAATATGTTCAAATATAAACTACACAGAAGCATTGTATGAAACTTCTTTCTGTTCTGTGCATTCAACTAACAGAGTTGAACCTTACTTTTGATTAAGCCTTTCTGAAACACTCTTTCTGTAGAAACTGCAATTGGACATGCTAAGCGCTAAGAGGCCTACATTGGGAAAAAGAATATCTTCAAATAAAAACTACACAGATGCATTCTGTGAAACTTATTTCTGATCTGTAAATTCAGTTAACAGAGATAAAACATATTTTTGATTGAGCAGTTATGAAACACTCTTTTTGTAGAAAATGCAAGTGGAGATTCAGAGCGCTAAGTGGGTAATAGTGGAAAAAGGAATGTCTCCAATTATAAACTACACAGAATCATTCTGTGAAACTTCTTTCTGATCTGTGCATTCAGCTAACAGAGTTAAACCATACTTTTGATTGAGCAGATCTGAACACTCTTTCTGTAGAAAATGCAACTGGACATTTGGAGCGCTAAGAGAGTAGTAGTGGAAAAAGGAATATATTCAAATATAAACTACACAGAAGCATTCTGTGAAACTTATTTCTGATCTGAGCATTCAGCTAACAGAGTTAAACCATACTTTTGATTGAGCAGTTTTGAAACACTCTGTCTGTAGAAAATGCAACTGGACATTCGTAGCGCTAAGTGGGTAATAGTGGAAAAAAGAATATGTTCTAATATAAACTACACAGAAGCATTGTATGAAACTTCTTTCTGTTCTGTGCATTCAACTAACAGAGTTGAACCTTACTTTTGATTGAGCCTTTCTGAAAGACTCTTTCTGCAGAAACTGCAATTGGACATTCTGAGCGCTAAGAGGCCTATATTGGGAAAAATAATATCTTCAAATAAAAACTACACAGAAGCATTGTGTGAAACTTATTTTTGATATGTTCATTAAGCTAACAGAGTTAAACCATACTTTTGATTGCGCAGTTCTGAACACTCTTTCTGTAGAAAATGCAAGTGGACATTCGGAGCGCTAAGAGGGTAATAGTGGAAAAAGGAATATATTCAAATATAAACTACACAGTAGCATTCTGTGAAAATTCTTTCTGTTCTGTGCATTCAACTAACAGAGTTGAACCTTACTTTTGATTGAGCCGTTCTGAAACACTCTTTCTGTAGAAACTGCAATTGGACATGCTGAGCGCTAAGAGGCCTACATTGGGAAAAAGAATATCTTCAAATAAAAACTACACAGATGCATTCTGTGAAACTTATTTCTGATCTGTAAATTCAGTTAACAGAGAAAAAACATATTTTTGATTGAGCAGTTATGAAACACTCTTTTTGTAGAAAATGCAAGTGGAGATTCGGAGCGCTAAGAGGGTAATAGTGGAAAAAGGAATGTCTTCAAATATAAACTACACAGAATCATTCGGTGAAACTTCTTTCTGATCTGTGCATTCAGCTAACAGAGTTAAACCATACTTTTGATTGAGCAGATCTGAACACTCTTTCCGTAGAAAATGCAACTGGACATTTGGAGCGCTAAGAGCGTAGTAGTGGAAAAAGGAATATATTCAAATATAAACTACACAGAAGCATTCTGTGAAACTTTTTTCTGATCTGAGCATTCAGCTAACAGAGTTAAACCATACTTTTGATTGAGCAGTTTTGAAACACTCTGTCTGTAGAAAATGCAACTGGACATTCGTAGCGCTAAGTGGGTAATAGTGGAAAAAAGAATATGTTCAAATATAAACTACACAGAAGCATTGTATGAAACTTCTTTCTGTTCTGTGCATTCAACTAACAGAGTTGAACCTTACTTTTGATTGAGCCGTTCTGAAACACTCTTTCTGTAGAAACTGCAATTGGACATTCTGAGCGCTAAGAGGCCTATATTGGGAAAAAGAATGTCTACAAATAAAAACTACACAGAAGAATTGTGTGAAACTTCTTTCTGTTCTGTTTGTTCAACTAAAGGAGTTGAACCTTAGTTTTGATTGAGCCGTCCTGAAACACACTTTCTGTAGAAAATGCAAGTGGAGATTTGGAGGGCTAAGAGGGTAATAGTGGAAAAAGGAATGTCTCCAAATATAAACTACACAGAATCATTCTGTGAAACTTCTTTCTGATCTGTGCATTCAGCTAACAGGGTTAAACCATACTTTTGATTGAGCAGATCTGAACACACTTTCTGTAGAAAATGCAACTGGACATTTGGAGCGCTAAGAGAGTAGTAGTGGAAAAAGGAATATATTCAAATATAAACTACACAGAAGCATTCTGTGAAACTTCTTTCTGATCTGAGCATTCAGCTAACAGAGTTAAACCATACTTTTGATTGAGCAGTTTTGAAACACTCTGTCTGTAGAAAATGCAACTGGACATTCGTAGCGCTAAGTGGGTAATAGTGGAAAAAAGGATATGTTCAAATATAAACTAACCAGAAGCATTGTATGAAACTTCTTTCTGTTCTGTGCATTCAACTAACAGGGTGGAACCTTACTTTTGATTGAGCCTTTCTGAAACACTCTTTCTGTAGAAACTGCAATTGGACATTCTGAGCGCTAAGAGGCCTCTATTGGGAAAAATAATATCTTCAAATAAAAACTACACAGAAGCATTTTGTGAAACTTATTTCTGATATGTTCATTAAGCTAACAGAGTTAAACCATACTTTTGATTGCGCAGTTCTGAACACTCTTTCTGTAGAAAATGCAAGTGGACATTCGGAGCGCTAAGAGGGTAATAGTGGAAAAAGGAATATATTCAAATATAAACTACACAGTAGCATTCTGTGAAAATTCTTTCTGTTCTGTGCATTCAACTAACAGAGTTGAACCTTACTTTTGATTGAGCCGTTCTGAAACACTCTTTCTGTAGAAACTGCAATTGGACATGCTAAGCGCTAAGAGGCCTACATTGGGAAAAAGAATATCTTCAAATAAAAACTACACAGATGCATTCTGTGAAACTTATTTCTGATCTGTAAATTCAGTTAACAGAGATAAAACTTATTTTTGATTGAGCAGTTATGAAACACTCTTTTTGTAGAAAATGCAAGTGGAGATTCGGAGCGCTAAGAGGGTAATAGTGGAAAAAGGAATATCTTCAAATATAAACTACACAGAATCATTCGGTGAAACTTCTTTCTGACCTGTGCATTCAGCTCACAGAGTTAAACCATACTTTTGATTGAGCAGATCTGAACACTCTTTCTGTAGAAAATGCAACTGGACATTTCGAGCGCTAAGAGCGTAGTAGTGGAAAAAGGAATATATTCAAATATAAACTACACAGAAGCATTCTGTGAAACTTCTTTCTGATCTGAGCATTCAGCTAACAGAGTTAAACCATACTTTTGATTGAGCAGTTTTGAAACACTCTGTCTGTAGAAAATGCAACTGGACATTCGTAGCACTAAGTGGGTAATAGTGGAAAAAAGAATATGTTCAAATATGAACTACACAGAAGCATTGTATGAAACTTCTTTGTGTTCTGTGCCTTCAACTAACAGAGTTGAACTTTACTTTTGATTGATCCGTTCTGAAACACTCTTTCTGTAGAAACTGCAATTGGACATTCTGAGCGCTAAGAGGCCTATATTGGGAAAAAGAATGTCTACAAATAAAAACTACACAGAAGAATTGTGTGAAACTTCTTTCTGTTCTGTTTGTTCAACTAAAAGAGTTGAACCTTAGTTTTGATTGAGCCGTTCTGAAACACTCTTTCTGTAGAAAATGCAAGTGGAGATTCGGAGCGCTAAGAGGGTAATAGTGGAAAAAGGAATGTCTCCAAATATAAACTACACAGAATCATTCTGTGAAACTTCTTTCTGATCTGTGCATTCAGCTAACAGAGTTAAACCATACTTTTGATTGAGCAGATCTGAACTCTCTTTCTGTAGAAAATGCAACTGGACATTTGGAGCGCTAAGAGAGTAGTAGTGGAAAAAGGAATATATTCAAATATAAAGTACACAGAAGCATTCTGTGAAACTTCTTTCTGATCTGAGCATTCAGCTAACAGAGTTAAACCATACTTTTGATTGAGCAGTTTTGAAACACTCTGTCTGTAGAAAATGCAACTGGACATTCGTAGCGCTAAGTGGGTAATAGTGGAAAAAAGAATATGTTCAAATGTAAACTACACTGAAGCATTGTATGAAACTTCTTTCTGTTCTGTGCATTCAACTAACAGAGTTGAACCTTACTTTTGATTAAGCCTTTCTGAAACACTCTTTCTGTAGAAACTGCAATTGGACATGCTAAGCGCTAAGAGGCCTACATTGGGAAAAAGAATATCTTCAAATAAAAACTACACAGATGCATTCTGTGAAACTTATTTCTGATCTGTAAATTCAGTTAACAGAGATAAAACATATTTTTGATTGAGCAGTTATGAAACACTCTTTTTGTAGAAAATGCAAGTGGAGATTCGGAGCGCTAAGAGGGTAATAGTGGAAAAAGGAATGTCTCCAAATATAAACTACACAGAATCATTCTGTGAAACTTCTTTCTGATCTGTGCATTCAGCTAACAGAGTTAAACCATACTTTTGATAGAGCAGATCTGAACATTCTTTCTGTAGAAAATGCAACTGGACATTTGGAGCGCTAAGAGAGTAGTAGTGGAAAAAGGAATATATTCAAATATAAACTACACAGAAGCATTCTGTGAAACTTCTTTCTGATCTGAGCATTCAGCTAACAGAGTTAAACCATACTTTTGATTGAGCAGTTTTGAAACACTCTGTCTGTAGAAAATGCAACTGGACATTCGTAGCGCTAAGTGGGTAATAGTGGAAAAAAGAATATGTTCTAATATAAACTACACAGAAGCATTGTATGAAACTTCTTTCTGTTCTGTGCATTCAACTAACAGAGTTGAACCTTACTTTTGATTGAGCCTTTCTGAAACACTCTTTCTGTAGAAACTGCAATTGGACATTCTGAGCGCTAAGAGGCCTATATTGGGAAAAATAATATCTTCAAATAAAAACTACACAGAAGCATTGTGTGAAACTTATTTCTGATATGTTCATTAAGCTAACAGAGTTAAACCATACTTTTGATTGCGCATTTCTGAACACTCTTTCTGTAGAAAATGCAAGTGGACATTCGGAGCGCTAAGAGGGTAATAGTGGAAAAAGGAATATATTCAAATATAAACTACACAGTAGCATTCTGTGAAAATTCTTTCTGTTCTGTGCATTCAACTAACAGAGTTGAACCTTACTTTTGATTGAGCCGTTCTGAAACACTCTTTCTGTAGAAACTGCAATTGGACATGCTGAGCGCTAAGAGGCCTACATTGGGAAAAAGAATATCTTCAAATAAAAACTACACAGATGCATTCTGTGAAACTTATTTCTGATCTGTAAATTCAGTTAACAGAGAAAAAACATATTTTTGATTGAGCAGTTATGAAACACTCTTTTTGTAGAAAATGCAAGTGGAGATTCGGAGCGCTAAGAGGGTAATAGTGGAAAAAGGAATGTCTTCAAATATAAACTACACAGAATCATTCGGTGAAACTTCTTTCTGATCTGTGCATTCAGCTAACAGAGTTAAACCATACTTTTGATTGAGCAGATCTGAACACTCTTTCTGTAGAAAATGCAACTGGACATTTCGAGCGCTAAGAGCGTAGTAGTGGAAAAAGGAATATATTCAAATATAAACTACACAGAAGCATTCTGTGAAACTTCTTTCTGATCTGAGCATTCAGCTAACAGAGTTAAACCATACTTTTGATTGAGCAGTTTTGAAACACTCTGTCTGTAGAAAATGCAACTGGACATTCGTAGCGCTAAGTGGGTAATAGTGGAAAAAAGAATATGTTCAAATATGAACTACACAGAAGCATTGTATGAAACTTCTTTGTGTTCTGTGCATTCAACTAACAGAGTTGAACCTTACTTTTGATTGAGCCGTTCTGAAACACTCTTTCTGTAGAAACTGCAATTGGACATTCTGAGCGCTAAGAGGCCTATATTGGGAAAAAGAATGTCTACAAATAAAAACTACACAGAAGAATTGTGTGAAACTTCTTTCTGTTCTGTTTGTTCAACTAAAAGAGTTGAACCTTAGTTTTGATTGAGCCGTTCTGAAACACTCTTTCTGTAGAAAATGCAAGTGGAGATTCGGAGCGCTAAGAGGGTAATAGTGGAAAAAGGAATGTCTCCAAATATAAACTACACAGAATCATTCTGTGAAACTTCTTTCTGATCTGTGCATTCAGGTAACAGAGTTAAACCATACTTTTGAATGAGCAGATCTGAACTCTCTTTCTGTAGAAAATGCAACTGGACATTTGGAGCGCTAAGACAGTAGTACTGGAAAAAGGAATATATTCAAATATAAACTACACAGAAGCATTCTGTGAAACTTCTTTCTGATCTGAGCATTCAGCTAACAGAGTTAAACCATACTTTTGATTGAGCAGTTTTGAAACACTCTGTCTGTAGAAAATGCAACTGGACATTCGTAGCGCTAAGTGGGTAATAGTGGAAAAAAGAATATGTTCAAATGTAAACTACACTGAAGCATTGTATGAAACTTCTTTCTGTTCTGTGCATTCAACTAACAGAGTTGAACCTTACTTTTGATTAAGCCTTTCTGAAACACTCTTTCTGTAGAAACTGCAATTGGACATGCTAAGCGCTAAGAGGCCTACATTGGGAAAAAGAATATCTTCAAATAAAAACTACACAGATGCATTCTGTGAAACTTATTTCTGATCTGTAAATTCAGTTAACAGAGATAAAACATATTTTTGATTGAGCAGTTATGAAACACTCTTTTTGTAGAAAATGCAAGTGGAGATTCGGAGCGCTAAGAGGGTAATAGTGGAAAAAGGAATGTCTCCAAATATAAACTACACAGAATCATTCTGTGAAACTTCTTTCTGATCTGTGCATTCAGCTAACAGAGTTAAACCATACTTTTGATAGAGCAGATCTGAACACTCTTTCTGTAGAAAATGCAACTGGACATTTGGAGCGCTAAGAGAGTAGTAGTGGAAAAAGGAATATATTCAAATATAAACTACACAGAAGCATTCTGTGAAACTTCTTTCTGATCTGAGCATTCAGCTAACAGAGTTAAACCATACTTTTGATTGAGCAGTTTTGAAACACTCTGTCTGTAGAAAATGCAACTGGACATTCGTAGCGCTAAGTGGGTAATAGTGGAAAAAAGAATATGTTCTAATATAAACTACACAGAAGCATTGTATGAAACTTCTTTCTGTTCTGTGCATTCAACTAACAGAGTTGAACCTTACTTTTGATTG
Source organism: Symphalangus syndactylus (assembly GCF_028878055.3). NCBI lineage: Eukaryota > Metazoa > Chordata > Mammalia > Primates > Hylobatidae > Symphalangus > Symphalangus syndactylus. Next base: position 11,477,855 of record NC_072447.2, on the reverse strand, counting down.
AGCCTTTCTGAAACACTCTTTCTGTAGAAACTGCAATTGGACATTCTGAGCGCTAAGAGGCCTTTATTGGGAAAAATAATATCTTCAAATAAAAACTACACAGAAGCATTGTGTGAAACTTATTTCTGATATGTTCATTAAGCTAACAGAGTTAAACCATACTTTTGATTGCGCATTTCTGAACACTCTTTCTGTAGAAAATGCAAGTGGACATTCGGAGGGCTAAGAGGGTAATAGTGGAAAAAGGAATATATTCAAATATAAACTACACAGTAGCATTCTGTGAAAATTCTTTCTGTTCTGTGCATTCAACTAACAGAGTTGAACCTTACTTTTGATTGAGCCGTTCTGAAACACTCTTTCTGTAGAAACTGCAATTGGACATGCTGAGCGCTAAGAGGCCTACATTGGGAAAAAGAATATCTTCAAATAAAAACTACACAGATGCATTCTGTGAAACTTATTTCTGATCTGTAAATTCAGTTAACAGAGAAAAAACATATTTTTGATTGAGCAGTTATGAAACACTCTTTTTGTAGAAAATGCAAGTGGAGATTCGGAGCGCTAAGTGGGTAATAGTGGAAAAAGGAATGTCTTCAAATATAAACTACACAGAATCATTCGGTGAAACTTCTTTCTGATCTGTGCATTCAGCTAACAGAGTTAAACCATACTTTTGATTGAGCAGATCTGAACACTCTTTCTGTAGAAAATGCAACTGGACATTTGGAGCGCTAAGAGCGTAGTAGTGGAAAAAGGAATATATTCAAATATAAACTACACAGAAGCATTCTGTGAAACTTTTTTCTGATCTGAGCATTCAGCTAACAGAGTTAAACCATACTTTTGATTGAGCAGTTTTGAAACACTCTGTCTGTAGAAAATGCAACTGGACATTCGTAGCGCTAAGTGGGTAATAGTGGAAAAAAGAATATGTTCAAATATAAACTACACAGAAGCATTGTATGAAACTTCTTTCTGTTCTGTGCATTCAACTAACAGAGTTGAACCTTACTTTTGATTGAGCCGTTCTGAAACACTCTTTCTGTAGAAACTGCAATTGGACATTCTGAGCGCTAAGAGGCCTATATTGGGAAAAAGAATGTCTACAAATAAAAACTACACAGAAGAATTGTGTGAAACTTCTTTCTGTTCTGTTTGTTCAACTAAAAGAGTTGAACCTTAGTTTTGATTGAGCCGTTCTGAAACACACTTTCTGTAGAAAATGCAAGTGGAGATTTGGAGGGCTAAGATGGTAATAGTGGAAAAAGGAATGTCTCCAAATATAAACTACACAGAATCATTCTGTGAAACTTCTTTCTGATCTGTGCATTCAGGTAACAGAGTTAAACCATACTTTTGATTGAGCAGATCTGAACTCTCTTTCTGTAGAAAATGCAACTGGACATTTGGAGCGCTAAGAGAGTAGTAGTGGAAAAAGGAATATATTCAAATATAAACTACACAGAAGCATTCTGTGAAACTTATTTCTGATCTGAGCATTCAGCTAACAGAGTTAAACCATACATTTGATTGAGCAGTTTTGAAACACTCTGTCTGTAGAAAATGCAACTGGACATTCGTAGCGCTAAGTGGGTAATAGTGGAAAAAAGAATATGTTCAAATGTAAACTACACTGAAGCATTGTATGAAACTTCTTTCTGTTCTGTGCATTCAACTAACAGAGTTGAACCTTACTTTTGATTAAGCCTTTCTGAAACACTCTTTCTGTAGAAACTGCAATTGGACATGCTAAGCGCTAAGAGGCCTACATTGGGAAAAAGAATATCTTCAAATAAAAACTACACAGATGCATTCTGTGAAACTTATTTCTGATCTGTAAATTCAGTTAACAGAGATAAAACATATTTTTGATTGAGCAGTTATGAAACACTCTTTTTGTAGAAAATGCAAGTGGAGATTCGGAGCGCTAAGAGGGTAATAGTGGAAAAAGGAATGTCTCCAAATATAAACTACACAGAATCATTCTGTGAAACTTCTTTCTGATCTGTGCATTCAGCTAACAGAGTTAAACCATACTTTTGATAGAGCAGATCTGAACACTCTTTCTGTAGAAAATGCAACTGGACATTTGGAGCGCTAAGAGAGTAGTAGTGGAAAAAGGAATATATTCAAATATAAACTACACAGAAGCATTCTGTGAAACTTCTTTCTGATCTGAGCATTCAGCTAACAGAGTTAAACCATACTTTTGATTGAGCAGTTTTGAAACACTCTGTCTGTAGAAAATGCAACTGGTCATTCGTAGCGCTAAGTGGGTAATAGTGGAAAAAAGGATATGTTCAAATATAAACTACACAGAAGCATTGTATGAAACTTCTTTCTGTTCTGTGCATTCAACTAACAGGGTTGAACCTTACTTTTGATTGAGCCTTTCTGAAACACTCTTTCTGTAGAAACTGCAATTGGACATTCTGAGCGCTAAGAGGCCTCTATTGGGAAAAATAATATCTTCAAATAAAAACTACACAGAAGCATTTTGTGAAACTTATTTCTGATATGTTCATTAAGCTAACAGAGTTAAACCATACTTTTGATTGCGCAGTTCTGAACACTCTTTCTGTAGAAAATGCAAGTGGACATTCGGAGCGCTAAGAGGGTAATAGTGGAAAAAGGAATATATTCAAATATAAACTACACAGTAGCATTCTGTGAAAATTCTTTCTGTTCTGTGCATTCAACTAACAGAGTTGAACCTTACTTTTGATTGAGCCGTTCTGAAACACTCTTTCTGTAGAAACTGCAATTGGACATGCTAAGCGCTTAGAGGCCTACATTGGGAAAAAGAATATCTTCAAATAAAAACTACACAGATGCATTCTGTGAAACTTATTTCTGATCTGTAAATTCAGTTAACAGAGATAAAACTTATTTTTGAGTGAGCAGTTATGAAACACTCTTTTTGTAGAAAATGCAAGTGGAGATTCGGAGCGCTAAGAGGGTAATAGTGGAAAAAGGAATGTCTTCAAATATAAACTACACAGAATCATTCGGTGAAACTTCTTTCTGATCTGTGCATTCAGCTAACAGAGTTAAACCATACTTTTGATTGAGCAGATCTGAACACTCTTTCTGTAGAAAATGCAACTGGACATTTCGAGCGCTAAGAGCGTAGTAGTGGAAAAAGGAATATATTCAAATATAAACTACACAGAAGCATTCTGTGAAACTTCTTTCTGATCTGAGCATTCAGCTAACAGAGTTAAACCATACTTTTGATTGAGCAGTTTTGAAACACTCTGTCTGTAGAAAATGCAACTGGACATTCGTAGCGCTAAGTGGGTAATAGTGGAAAAAAGAATATGTTCAAATATGAACTACACAGAAGCATTGTATGAAACTTCTTTGTGTTCTGTGCATTCAACTAACAGAGTTGAACCTTACTTTTGATTGAGCCGTTCTGAAACACTCTTTCTGTAGAAACTGCAATTGGACATTCTGAGCGCTAAGAGGCCTATATTGGGAAAAAGAATGTCTACAAATAAAAACTACACAGAAGAATTGTGTGAAACTTCTTTCTGTTCTGTTTGTTCAACTAAAAGAGTTGAACCTTAGTTTTGATTGAGCCGTTCTGAAACACTCTTTCTGTAGAAAATGCAAGTGGAGATTCGGAGCGCTAAGAGGGTAATAGTGGAAAAAGGAATGTCTCCAAATATAAACTACACAGAATCATTCTGTGAAACTTCTTTCTGATCTGTGCATTCAGGTAACAGAGTTAAACCATACTTTTGATTGAGCAGATCTGAACTCTCTTTCTGTAGAAAATGCAACTGGACATTTGGAGCGCTAAGAGAGTAGTAGTGGAAAAAGGAATATATTCAAATATAAACTACACAGAAGCATTCTGTGAAACTTCTTTCTGATCTGAGCATTCAGCTAACAGAGTTAAACCATACATTTGATTGAGCAGTTTTGAAACACTCTGTCTGTAGAAAATGCAACTGGACATTCGTAGCGCTAAGTGGGTAATAGTGGAAAAAAGAATATGTTCAAATGTAAACTACACTGAAGCATTGTATGAAACTTCTTTCTGTTCTGTGCATTCAACTAACAGAGTTGATCCTTACTTTTGATTAAGCCTTTCTGAAACACTCTTTCTGTAGAAACTGCAATTGGACATGCTAAGCGCTAAGAGGCCTACATTGGGAAAAAGAATATCTTCAAATAAAAACTACACAGATGCATTCTGTGAAACTTATTTCTGATCTGTAAATTCAGTTAACAGAGATAAAACATATTTTTGATTGAGCAGTTATGAAACACTCTTTTTGTAGAAAATGCAAGTGGAGATTCGGAGCGCTAAGAGGGTAATAGTGGAAAAAGGAATGTCTCCAAATATAAACTACACAGAATCATTCTGTGAAACTTCTTTCTGATCTGTGCATTCAGCTAACAGAGTTAAACCATACTTTTGATAGAGCAGATCTGAACACTCTTTCTGTAGAAAATGCAACTGGACATTTGGAGCGCTAAGAGAGTAGTAGTGGAAAAAGGAATATATTCAAATATAAACTACACAGAAGCATTCTGTGAAACTTCTTTCTGATCTGAGCATTCAGCTAACAGAGTTAAACCATACTTTTGATTGAGCAGTTTTGAAACACTCTGTCTGTAGAAAATGCAACTGGACATTCGTAGCGCTAAGTGGGTAATAGTGGAAAAAAGAATATGTTCTAATATAAACTACACAGAAGCATTGTATGAAACTTCTTTCTGTTCTGTGCATTCAACTAACAGGGTTGAACCTTACTTTTGATTGAGCCTTTCTGAAACACTCTTTCTGTAGAAACTGCAATTGGACATTCTGAGCGCTAAGAGGCCTCTATTGGGAAAAAAAATATCTCCAAATAAAAACTACACAGAAGCATTTTGTGAAACTTATTTCTGATATGTTCATTAAGCTAACAGAGTTAAACCATACTTTTGATTGCGCAGTTCTGAACACTCTTTCTGTAGAAAATGCAAGTGGACATTCGGAGCGCTAAGAGGGTAATAGTGGAAAAAGGAATATATTCAAATATAAACTACACAGTAGCATTCTGTGAAAATTCTTTCTGTTCTGTGCATTCAACTAACAGAGTTGAACCTTACTTTTGATTGAGCCGTTCTGAAACACTCTTTCTGTAGAAACTGCAATTGGACATGCTAAGCGCTAAGAGGCCTACATTGGGAAAAAGAATATCTTCAATAAAAACTACACAGATGCATTCTGTGAAACTTATTTCTGATCTGTAAATTCAGTTAACAGAGATAAAACTTATTTTTGATTGAGCAGTTATGAAACACTCTTTTTGTAGAAAATGCAAGTGGAGATTCGGAGCGCTAAGAGGGTAATAGTGGAAAAAGGAATGTCTTCAAATATAAACTACACAGAATCATTCGGTGAAACTTCTTTCTGATCTGTGCATTCAGCTAACAGAGTTAAACCATACTTTTGATTGAGCAGATCTGAACACTCTTTCTGTAGAAAATGCAACTGGACATTTCGAGCGCTAAGAGCGTAGTAGTGGAAAAAGGAATATATTCAAATATAAACTACACAGAAGCATTCTGTGAAACTTCTTTCTGATCTGAGCATTCAGCTAACAGAGTTAAACCATACTTTTGATTGAGCAGTTTTGAAACACTCTGTCTGTAGAAAATGCAACTGGACATTCGTAGCGCTAAGTGGGTAATAGTGGAAAAAAGAATATGTTCAAATATGAACTACACAGAAGCATTGTATGAAACTTCTTTGTGTTCTGTGCATTCAACTAACAGAGTTGAACCTTACTTTTGATTGAGCCGTTCTGAAACACTCTTTCTGTAGAAACTGCAATTGGACATTCTGAGCGCTAAGAGGCCTATATTGGGAAAAAGAATGTCTACAAATAAAAACTACACAGAAGAATTGTGTGAAACTTCTTTCTGTTCTGTTTGTTCAACTAAAAGAGTTGAACCTTAGTTTTGATTGAGCCGTTCTGAAACACTCTTTCTGTAGAAAATGCAAGTGGAGATTCGGAGCGCTAAGAGGGTAATAGTGGAAAAAGGAATGTCTCCAAATATAAACTACACAGAATCATTCTGTGAAAGTTCTTTCTGATCTGTGCATTCAGGTAACAGAGTTAAACCATACTTTTGATTGAGCAGATCTGAACTCTCTTTCTGTAGAAAATGCAACTGGACATTTGGAGCGCTAAGAGAGTAGTAGTGGAAAAAGGAATATATTCAAATATAAACTACACAGAAGCATTCTGTGAAACTTCATTCTGATCTGAGCATTCAGCTAACAGAGTTAAACCATACATTTGATTGAGCAGTTTTGAAACACTCTGTCTGTAGAAAATGCAACTGGACATTCGTAGCGCTAAGTGGGTAATAGTGGAAAAAAGAATATGTTCAAATGTAAACTACACTGAAGCATTGTATGAAACTTCTTTCTGTTCTGTGCATTCAACTAACAGAGTTGAACCTTTCTTTTGATTAAGCCTTTCTGAAACACTCTTTCTGTAGAAACTGCAATTGGACATTCTGAGCGCTAAGAGTCCTTTATTGGGAAAAATAATATCTTCAAATAAAAACTACACAGAAGCATTGTGTGAAACTTATTTCTGATATGTTCATTAAGCTAACAGAGTTAAACCATACTTTTGATTGCGCAGTTCTGAACACTCTTTCTGTAGAAAATGCAAGTGGACATTCGGAGCGCTAAGAGGGTAATAGTGGAAAAAGGAATATATTGAAATATAAACTACACAGTAGCATTCTGTGAAAATTCTTTCTGTTCTGTGCATTCAACTAACAGAGTTGAACCTTACTTTTGATTGAGCCGTTCTGAAACACTCTTTCTGTAGAAACTGCAATTGGACATGCTGAGCGCTAAGAGGCCTACATTGGGAAAAAGAATATCTTCAAATAAAAACTACACAGATGCATTCTGTGAAACTTATTTCTGATCTGTAAATTCAGTTAACAGAGAAAAAACATATTTTTGATTGAGCAGTTATGAAACACTCTTTTTGTAGAAAATGCAAGTGGAGATTCGGAGCGCTAAGAGGGTAATAGTGGAAAAAGGAATGTCTTCAAATATAAACTACACAGAATAATTCGGTGAAACTTCTTTCTGATCTGTGCATTCAGCTAACAGAGTTAAAACATACTTTTGATTGAGCAGATCTGAACACTCTTTCAGTAGAAAATGCAACTGGACATTTGGAGCGCTAAGAGCGTAGTAGTGGAAAAAGGAATATATTCAAATATAAACTACACAGAAGCATTCTGTGAAAATTTTTTCTGATCTGAGCATTCAGCTAACAGAGTTAAACCATACTTTTGATTGAGCAGTTTTGAAACACTCTGTCTGTAGAAAATGCAACTGGACATTCGTAGCTCTAAGTGGGTAATAGTGGAAAAAAGAATATGTTCAAATATAAACTACACAGAAGCATTGTATGAAACTTCTTTCTGTTCTGTGCATTCAACTAACAGACTTGAACCTTACTTTTGATTGAGCCGTTCTGAAACACTCTTTCTGTAGAAACTGCAATTGGACATTCTGAGCGCTAAGAGGCCTATATTGGGAAAAAGAATGTCTACAAATAAAAACTACACAGAAGAATTGTGTGAAACTTCTTTCTGTTCTGTTTGTTCAACTAAAAGAGTTGAACCTTAGTTTTGATTGAGCCGTTCTGAAACACACTTTCTGTAGAAAATGCAAGTGGAGATTTGGAGGGCTAAGAGGGTAATAGTGGAAAAAGGAATGTCTCCAAATATAAACTACACAGAATCATTCTGTGAAACTTCTTTCTGATCTGTGCATTCAGCTAACAGAGTTAAACCATACTTTTGATTGAGCAGATCTGAACACTCTTTCTGTAGAAAATGCAACTGGACATTTGGAGCGCTAAGAGAGTAGTACTGGAAAAAGGAATATATTCAAATATAAACTACACAGAAGCATTCTGTGAAACTTCTTTCTGATCTGAGCATTCAGCTAACAGAGTTAAACCATACTTTTGATTGAGCAGTTTTGAAACACTCTGTCTGTAGAAAATGCAACTGGACATTCGTAGCGCTAAGTGGGTAATAGTGGAAAAAAGGATATGTTCAAATATAAACTACACAGAAGCATTGTATGAAACTTCTTTCTGTTCTGTGCATTCAACTAACAGGGTTGAACCTTACTTTTGATTGAGCCTTTCTGAAACACTCTTTCTGTAGAAACTGCAATTGGACATTCTGAGCGCTAAGAGGCCTCTATTGGGAAAAATAATATCTTCAAATAAAAACTACACAGAAGCATTTTGTGAAACTTATTTCTGATATGTTCATTAAGCTAACAGAGTTAAACCATACTTTTGATTGCGCAGTTCTGAACACTCTTTCTGTAGAAAATGCAAGTGGACATTCGGAGCGCTAAGAGGGTAATAGTGGAAAAAGGAATATATTCAAATATAAACTACACAGTAGCATTCTGTGAAAATTCTTTCTGTTCTGTGCATTCAACTAACAGAGTTGAACCTTACTTTTGATTGAGCCGTTCTGAAACACTCTTTCTGTAGAAACTGCAATTGGACATGCTAAGCGCTAAGAGGCCTACATTGGGAAAAAGAATATCTTCAAATAAAAACTACACAGATGCATTCTGTGAAACTTATTTCTGATCTGTAAATTCAGTTAACAGAGATAAAACTTATTTTTGATTGAGCAGTTATGAAACACTCTTTTTGTAGAAAATGCAAGTGGAGATTCGGAGCGCTAAGAGGGTAATAGTGGAAAAAGGAATGTCTTCAAATATAAACTACACAGAATCATTCGGTGAAACTTCTTTCTGATCTGTGCATTCAGCTAACAGAGTTAAACCATACTTTTGATTGAGCAGATCTGAACACTCTTTCTGTAGAAAATGCAACTGGACATTTCGAGCGCTAAGAGCGTAGTAGTGGAAAAAGGAATATATTCAAATATAAACTACACAGAAGCATTCTGTGAAACTTCTTTCTGATCTGAGCATTCAGCTAACAGAGTTAAACCATACTTTTGATTGAGCAGTTTTGAAACACTCTGTCTGTAGAAAATGTAACTGGACATTCGTAGCGCTAAGTGGGTAATAGTGGAAAAAAGAATATGTTCAAATATGAACTACACAGAAGCATTGTATGAAACTTCTTTGTGTTCTGTGCATTCAACTAACAGAGTTGAACCTTACTTTTGATTGAGCCGTTCTGAAACACTCTTTCTGTAGAAACTGCAATTGGACATTCTGAGCGCTAAGAGGCCTATATTGGGAAAAAGAATGTCTACAAATAAAAACTACACAGAAGAATTGTGTGAAACTTCTTTCTGTTCTGTTTGTTCAACTAAAAGAGTTGAACCTTAGTTTTGATTGAGCCATTCTGAAACACTCTTTCTGTAGAAAATGCAAGTGGAGATTCGGAGCGCTAAGAGGGTAATAGTGGAAAAAGGAATGTCTCCAAATATAAACTACACAGAATCATTCTGTGAAACTTCTTTCTGATCTGTGCATTCAGCTAACAGAGTTAAACCATACTTTTGATTGAGCAGATCTGAACTCTCTTTCTGTAGAAAATGCAACTGGACATTTGGAGCGCTAAGAGAGTAGTAGTGGAAAAAGGAATATATTCAAATATAAAATACACAGAAGCATTCTGTGAAACTTCTTTCTGATCTGAGCATTCAGCTAACAGAGTTAAACCATACATTTGATTGAGCAGTTTTGAAACACTCTGTCTGTAGAAAATGCAACTGGACATTCGTAGCGCTAAGTGGGTAATAGTGGAAAAAAGAATATGTTCAAATATAAACTACACAGAAGCATTGTATGAAACTTCTTTCTGTTCTGTGCATTCAACTAACAGAGTTGAACCTTACTTTTGATTAAGCCTTTCTGAAACACTCTTTCTGTAGAAACTGCAATTGGACATTCTGAGCGCTAAGAGGCCTCTATTGGGAAAAATAATATCTTCAAATAAAAACTACACAGAAGCATTGTGTGAAACTTATTTCTGATATGTTCATTAAGCTAACAGAGTTAAACCATACTTTTGATTGCGAAGTTCTGAACACTCTTTCTGTAGAAAATGCAAGTGGACATTCGGAGCGCTAAGAGGGTAATAGTGGAAAAAGGAATATATTCAAATATAAACTACACAGTAGCATTCTGTGAAAATTCTTTCTGTTCTGTGCATTCAACTAACAGAGTTGAACCTTACTTTTGATTGAGCCGTTCTGAAACACTCTTTCTGTAGAAACTGCAATTGGACATGCTAACCGCTAAGAGGCCTACATTGGGAAAAAGAATATCTTCAAATAAAAACTACACAGATGCATTCTGTGAAACTTATTTCTGATCTGTAAATTCAGTTAACAGAGATAAAACATATTTTTGATTGAGCAGTTATGAAACACTCTTTTTGTAGAAAATGCAAGTGGAGATTCGGAGCGCTAAGAGGGTAATAGTGGAAAAAGGAATGTCTTCAAATATAAACTACACAGAATCATTCGGTGAAACTTCTTTCTGATCTGTGCATTCAGCTAACAGAGTTAAACCATACTTTTGATTGAGCAGATCTGAACACTCTTTCTGTAGAAAATGCAACTGGACATTTGGAGCGCTAATAGCGTAATAGTGGAAAATGGAATATATTCAAATATAAACTACACAGAAGCATTCTGTGAAACTTCTTTCTGATCAGAGCATTCAGCTAACAGAGTTAAACAATACTTTTGATTGAGCAGTTTTGAAACACTCTGTCTGTAGAAAATGCAACTGGACATTCGTAGCGCTAAGTGGGTAATAGTGGAATAAAGAATATGTTCAAATATAAACTACACAGAAGCATTGTATGAAACTTCTTTCTGTTCTGTGCATTCAACTAACAGAGTTGAACCTTACTTTTGATTGAGCCGATCTGAAACACTCTTTCTGTAGAAACTGCAATTGGACATTCTGAGCACTAAGAGGCCTATATTGGGAAAAAGAATGTCTACAAATAAAAACTACACAGAAGAATTGTGTGAAACTTCTTTCTGTTCTGTTTGTTCAACTAAAAGAGTTGTACCTTAGTTTTGATTGAGCCGTTCTGAAACACTCTTTCTGTAGAAACTGCAATTGGACATTCTGAGCGCTAAGAGGCCTCTATTGGGAAAAATAATATCTTCAAATAAAAACTACACAGAAGCATTTTGTGAAACTTATTTCTGATATGTTCATTAAGCTAACAGAGTTAAACCATACTTTTGATTGCGCAGTTCTGAACACTCTTTCTGTAGAAAATGCAAGTGGACATTCGGAGCACTAAGAGGGTAATAGTGGAAAAAGGAATATATTCAAATATAAACTACACAGTAGCATTCTGTGAAAATTCTTTCTGTTCTGTGCATTCAACTAACAGAGTTGAACCTTACTTTTGATTGAGCCGTTCTGAAACACTCTTTCTGTAGAAACTGCAATTGGACATGCTAAGCGCTAAGAGGCCTACATTGGGAAAAAGAATATCTTCAAATAAAAACTACACAGATGCATTCTGTGAAACTTATTTCTGATCTGTAAATTCAGTTAACAGAGATAAAACTTATTTTTGATTGAGCAGTTATGAAACACTCTTTTTGTAGAAAATGCAAGTGGAGATTCGGAGCGCTAAGAGGGTAATAGTGGAAAAAGGATTGTCTTCAAATATAAACTACACAGAATCATTCGGTGAAACTTCTTTCTGATCTGTGCATTCAGCTAACAGAGTTAAACCATACTTTTGATTGAGCAGATCTGAACACTCTTTCTGTAGAAAATGCAACTGGACATTTGGAGCGCTAATAGCGTAGTAGTGGAAAATGGAATATATTCAAATATAAACTACACAGAAGCATTCTGTGGAACTTCTTTCTGATCAGAGCATTCAGCTAACAGAGTTAAACCATACTTTTGATTGAGCAGTTTTGAAACACTCTGTCTGTAGAAAATGCAACTGGACATTCGTAGCGCTAAGTGGGTAATAGTGGAAAAAAGAATATGTTCAAATATAAACTACACCGAAGCATTGTATGAAACTTCTTTCTGTTCTGTGCATTCAACTAACAGAGTTGAACCTTACTTTTGATTGAGCCGATCTGAAACACTCTTTCTGTAGAAACTGCAATTGGACATTCTGAGCACTAAGAGGCCTATATTGGGAAAAAGAATGTCTACAAATAAAAACTACACAGAAGAATTGTGTGAAACTTCTTTCTGTTCTGTTTGTTCAACTAAAAGAGTTGTACCTTAGTTTTGATTGAGCCGTTCTGAAACACTCTTTCTGTAGAAAATGCAAGTGGAGATTCGGAGCGCTAAGAGGGTAATAGTGGAAAAAGGAATGTCTCCAAATATAAACTACACAGAATCATTCTGTGAAACTTCTTTCTGATCTGTGCATTCAGCTAACAGAGTTAAACCATACTTTTGATTGAGCAGATCTGAACTCTCTTTCTGTAGAAAATGCAACTGGACATTTGGAGCGCTTAGAGAGTTGTAGTGGAAAAAGGAATATATTCAAATATAAACTACACAGAAGCATTCTGTGAAACTTCTTTCTGATCTGAGCATTCAGCTAACAGAGTTAAACCATACTTTTGATTGAGCAGTTTTGAAACACTCTGTCTGTAGAAAATGCAACTGGACATTCGTAGCGCTAAGTGGGTAATAGTGGAAAAAAGGATATGTTCAAATATAAACTACACAGAAGCATTGTATGAAACTTCTTTCTGTTCTGTGCATTCAACTAACAGGGTTGAACCTTACTTTTGATTGAGCCTTTCTGAAACACTCTTTCTGTAGAAACTGCAATTGGACATTCTGAGCGCTAAGAGGCCTCTATTGGGAAAAATAATATCTTCAAATAAAAACTACACAGAAGCATTTTGTGAAACTTATTTCTGATATGTTCATTAAGCTAACAGAGTTAAACCATACTTTTGATTGCGCAGTTCTGAACACTCTTTCTGTAGAAAATGCAAGTGGACATTCGGAGCGCTAAGAGGGTAATAGTGGAAAAAGGAATATATTCAAATATAAACTACACAGTAGCATTCTGTGAAAATTCTTTCTGTTCTGTGCATTCAACTAACAGAGTTGAACCTTACTTTTGATTGAGCCGTTCTGAAACACTCTTTCTGTAGAAACTGCAATTGGACATGCTAAGCGCTTAGAGGCCTACATTGGGAAAAAGAATATCTTCAAATAAAAACTACACAGATGCATTCTGTGAAACTTATTTCTGATCTGTAAATTCAGTTAACAGAGATAAAACTTATTTTTGATTGAGCAGTTATGAAACACTCTTTTTGTAGAAAATGCAAGTGGAGATTCGGAGCGCTAAGAGGGTAATAGTGGAAAAAGGCATGTCTTCAAATATAAACTACACAGAATCATTCGGTGAAACTTCTTTCTGATCTGTGCATTCAGCTAACAGAGTTAAACCATACTTTTGATTGAGCAGATCTGAACACTCTTTCTGTAGAAAATGCAACTGGACATTTCGAGCGCTAAGAGCGTAGTAGTGGAAAAAGGAATATATTCAAATATAAACTACACAGAAGCATTCTGTGAAACTTCTTTCTGATCTGAGCATTCAGCTAAGAGAGTTAAACCATACTTTTGATTGAGCAGTTTTGAAACACTCTGTCTGTAGAAAATGCAACTGGACATTCGTAGCGCTAAGTGGGTAATAGTGGAAAAAAGAATATGTTCAAATATGAACTACACAGAAGCATTGTATGAAACTTCTTTGTGTTCTGTGCATTCAACTAACAGAGTTGAACCTTACTTTTGATTGAGCCGTTCTGAAACACTCTTTCTGTAGAAACTGCAATTGGACATTCTGAGCGCTAAGAGGCCTATATTGGGAAAAAGAATGTCTACAAATAAAAACTACACAGAAGAATTGTGTGAAACTTCTTTCTGTTCTGTTTGTTCAACTAAAAGAGTTGAACCTTAGTTTTGATTGAGCCGTTCTGAAACTCTCTTTCTGTAGAAAATGCAAGTGGAGATTCGGAGCGCTAAGAGGGTAATAGTGGAAAAAGTAATGTCTCCAAATATAAACTACACAGAATCATTCTGTGAAACTTCTTTCTGATCTGTGCATTCAGGTAACAGAGTTAAACCATACTTTTGATTGAGCAGATCTGAACTCTCTTTCTGTAGAAAATGCAACTGGACATTTGGAGCGCTAAGAGAGTAGTAGTGGAAAAAGGAATATATTCAAATATAAACTACACAGAAGCATTCTGTGAAACTTCTTTCTGATCTGAGCATTCAGCTAACAGAGTTAAACCATACATTTGATTGAGCAGTTTTGAAACCCTCTGTCTGTAGAAAATGCAACTGGACATTCGTAGCGCTAAGTGGGTAATAGTGGAAAAAAGAATATGTTCAAATGTAAACTACACTGAAGCATTGTATGAAACTTCTTTCTGTTCTGTGCATTCAACTAACAGAGTTGAACCTTACTTTTGATTAAGCCTTTCTGAAACACTCTTTCTGTAGAAACTGCAATTGGACATTCTGAGCGCTAAGAGTCCTTTATTGGGAAAAATAATATCTTCAAATAAAAACTACACAGAAGCATTGTGTGAAACTTATTTCTGATATGTTCATTAAGCTAACAGAGTTAAACCATACTTTTGATTGCGCAGTTCTGAACACTCTTTCTGTAGAAAATGCAAGTGGACATTCGGAGCGCTAAGAGGGTAATAGTGGAAAAAGGAATATATTCAAATATAAACTACACAGTAGCATTCTGTGAAAATTCTTTCTGTTCTGTGCATTCAACTAGCAGAGTTGAACCTTACTTTTGATTGAGCCGTTCTGAAACACTCTTTCTGTAGAAACTGCAATTGGACATGCTGAGCGCTAAGAGGCCTACATTGGGAAAAATAATATCTTCAAATAAAAACTACACAGATGCATTCTGTGAAACTTATTTCTGATCTGTAAATTCAGTTAACAGAGAAAAAACATATTTTTGATTGAGCAGTTATGAAACACTCTTTTTGTAGAAAATGCAAGTGGAGATTCGGAGCGCTAAGAGGGTAATAGTGGAAAAAGGAATGTCTTCAAATATAAACTACACAGAATAATTCGGTGAAACTTCTTTCTGATCTGTGCATTCAGCTAACAGAGTTAAAACATACTTTTGATTGAGCAGATCTGAACACTCTTTCTGTAGAAAATGCAACTGGACATTTGGAGCGCTAAGAGCGTAGTAGTGGAAAAAGGAATATATTCAAATATAAACTACACAGAAGCATTCTGTGAAACTTTTTTCTGATCTGAGCATTCAGCTAACAGAGTTAAACCATACTTTTGATTGAGCAGTTTTGAAACACTCTGTCTGTAGAAAATGCAACTGGACATTCGTAGCTCTAAGTGGGTAATAGTGGAAAAAAGAATATGTTCAAATATAAACTACACAGAAGCATTGTATGAAACTTCTTTCTGTTCTGTGCATTCAACTAACAGAGTTGAACCTTACTTTTGATTGAGCCGTTCTGAAACACTCTTTCTGTAGAAACTGCAATTGGACATTCTGAGCGCTAAGAGGCCTATATTGGGAAAAAGAATGTCTACAAATAAAAACTACACAGAAGAATTGTGTGAAACTTCTTTCTGTTCTGTTTGTTCAACTAAAAGAGTTGAACCTTAGTTTTGATTGAGCCGTTCTGAAACACACTTTCTGTAGAAAATGCAAGTGGAGATTTGGAGGGCTAAGAGGGTAATAGTGGAAAAAGGAATGTCTCCAAATATAAACTACACAGAATCATTCTGTGAAACTTCTTTCTGATCTGTGCATTCAGCTAACAGAGTTAAACCATACTTTTGATTGAGCAGATCTGAACACTCTTTCTGTAGAAAATGCAACTGGACATTTGGAGCGCTAAGAGAGTAGTACTGGAAAAAGGAATATATTCAAATATAAACTACACAGAAGCATTCTGTGAAACTTCTTTCTGATCTGAGCATTCAGCTAACAGAGTTAAACCATACTTTTGATTGAGCAGTTTTGAAACACTCTGTCTGTAGAAAATGCAACTGGACATTCGTAGCGCTAAGTGGGTAATAGTGGAAAAAAGAATATGTTCAAATATGAACTACACAGAAGCATTGTATGAAACTTCTTTGTGTTCTGTGCATTCAACTAACAGAGTTGAACCTTACTTTTGATTGAGCCGTTCTGAAACACTCTTTCTGTAGAAACTGCAATTGGACATTCTGAGCGCTAAGAGGCCTATATTGGGAAAAAGAATGTCTACAAATAAAAACTACACAGAAGAATTGTGTGAAACTTCTTTCTGTTCTGTTTGTTCAACTAAAAGAGTTGAACCTTAGTTTTGATTGAGCCGTTCTGAAACACTCTTTTCTGTAGAAAATGCAAGTGGAGATTCGGAGCGCTAAGAGGGTAATAGTGGAAAAAGGAATGTCTGCAAATATAAACTACACAGAATCATTCTGTGAAACTTCTTTCTGATCTGTGCATTCAGGTAACAGAGTTAAACCATACTTTTGATTGAGCAGATCTGAACTCTCTTTCTGTAGAAAATGCAACTGGACATTTGGAGCGCTAAGAGAGTAGTAGTGGAAAAAGGAATATATTCAAATATAAACTACACAGAAGCATTCTGTGAAACTTCTTTCTGATCTGAGCATTCAGCTAACAGAGTTAAACCATACATTTGATTGAGCAGTTTTGAAACACTCTGTCTGTAGAAAATGCAACTGGACATTCGTAGCGCTAAGTGGGTAATAGTGGAAAAAAGAATATGTTCAAATGTAAACTACACTGAAGCATTGTATGAAACTTCTTTCTGTTCTGTGCATTCAACTAACAGAGTTGAACCTTACTTTTGATTAAGCCTTTCTGAAACACTCTTTCTGTAGAAACTGCAATTGGACATGCTAAGCGCTAAGAGGCCTACATTGGGAAAAAGAATATCTTCAAATAAAAACTACACAGATGCATTCTGTGAAACTTATTTCTGATCTGTAAATTCAGTTAACAGAGATAAAACATATTTTTGATTGAGCAGTTATGAAACACTCTTTTTGTAGAAAATGCAAGTGGAGATTCGGAGCGCTAAGCGGGTAATAGTGGAAAAAGGAATGTCTCCAAATATAAACTACACAGAATCATTCTGTGAAACTTCTTTCTGATCTGTGCATTCAGCTAACAGAGTTAAACCATACTTTTGATAGAGCAGATCTGAACACTCTTTCTGTAGAAAATGCAACTGGACATTTGGAGCGCTAAGAGAGTAGTAGTGGAAAAAGGAATATATTCAAATATAAACTACACAGAAGCATTCTGTGAAACTTCTTTCTGATCTGAGCATTCAGCTAACAGAGTTAAACCATACTTTTGATTGAGCAGTTTTGAAACACTCTGTCTGTAGAAAATGAAACTGGACATTCGTAGCGCTAAGTGGGTAATAGTGGAAAAAAGAATATGTTCTAATATAAACTACACAGAAGCATTGTATGAAACTTCTTTCTGTTCTGTGCATTCAACTAACAGAGTTGAACCTTACTTTTGATTGAGCCTTTTTGAAACACTCTTTCTGTAGAAACTGCAATTGGACATTCTGAGCGCTAAGAGGCCTATATTGGGAAAAATAATATCTTCAAATAAAAACTACACAGAAGCATTGTGTGAAACTTATTTCTGATATGTTCATTAAGCTAACAGAGTTAAACCATACTTTTGATTGCGCATTTCTGAACCCTCTTTCTGTAGAAAATGCAAGTGGACATTCGGAGCGCTAAGAGGGTAATAGTGGAAAAAGGAATATATTCAAATATAAACTACACAGTAGCATTCTGTGAAAATTCTTTCTGTTCTGTGCATTCAACTAACAGAGTTGAACCTTACTTTTGATTGAGCCGTTCTGAAACACTCTTTCTGTAGAAACTGCAATTGGACATGCTGAGCGCTAAGAGGCCTACATTGGGAAAAAGAATATCTTCAAATAAAAACTACACAGATGCATTCTGTGAAACTTATTTCTGATCTGTAAATTCAGTTAACAGAGAAAAAACATATTTTTGATTGAGCAGTTATGAAACACTCTTTTTGTAGAAAATGCAAGTGGAGATTCGGAGCGCTAAGAGGGTAATAGTGGAAAAAGGAATGTCTTCAAATATAAACTACACAGAATCATTCGGTGAAACTTCTTTCTGATCTGTGCATTCAGCTAACAGAGTTAAACCATACTTTTGATTGAGCAGATCTGAACACTCTTTCTGTAGAAAATGCAACTGGACATTTGGAGCGCTAAGAGCGTAGTAGTGGAAAAAGGAATATATTCAAATATAAACTACACAGAAGCATTCTGTGAAACTTTTTTCTGATCTGAGCATTCAGCTAACAGAGTTAAACCATACTTTTGATTGAGCAGTTTTGAAACACTCTGTCTGTAGAAAATGCAACTGGACATTCGTAGCGCTAAGTGGGTAATAGTGGAAAAAAGAATATGTTCAAATATAAACTACACAGAAGCATTGTATGAAACTTCTTTCTGTTCTGTGCATTCAACTAACAGAGTTGAACCTTACTTTTGATTGAGCCGTTCTGAAACACTCTTTCTGTAGAAACTGCAATTGGACATTCTGAGCGCTAAGAGGCCTATATTGGGAAAAAGAATGTCTACAAATAAAAACTACACAGAAGAATTGTGTGAAACTTCTTTCTGTTCTGTTTGTTCAACTAAAAGAGTTGAACCTTAGTTTTGATTGAGCCGTTCTGAAACACACTTTCTGTAGAAAATGCAAGTGGAGATTTGGAGGGCTAAGAGGGTAATAGTGGAAAAAGGAATGTCTCCAAATATAAACTACACAGAATCATTCTGTGAAACTTCTTTCTGATCTGTGCATTCAGCTAACAGGGTTAAACCATACTTTTGATTGAGCAGATCTGAACACTCTTTCTGTAGAAAATGCAACTGGACATTTGGAGCGCTAAGAGAGTAGTACTGGAAAAAGGAATATATTCAAATATAAAGTACACAGAAGCATTCTGTGAAACTTCTTTCTGATCTGAGCATTCAGCTAACAGAGTTAAACCATACTTTTGATTGAGCAGTTTTGAAACACTCTGTCTGTAGAAAATGCAACTGGACATTCGTAGCGCTAAGTGGGTAATAGTGGAAAAAAGGATATGTTCAAATATAAACTACACAGAAGCATTGTATGAAACTTCTTTCTGTTCTGTGCATTCAACTAACAGGGTTGAACCTTACTTTTGATTGAGCCTTTCTGAAACACTCTTTCTGTTGAAACTGCAATTGGACATTCTGAGCGCTAAGAGGCCTCTATTGGGAAAAATAATATCTTCAAATAAAAACTACACAGAAGCATTTTGTGAAACTTATTTCTGATATGTTCATTAAGCTAACAGAGTTAAACCATACTTTTGATTGCGCAGTTCTGAACACTCTTTCTGTAGAAAATGCAAGTGGACATTCGGAGCGCTAAGAGGGTAATAGTGGAAAAAGGAATATATTCAAATATAAACTACACAGTAGCATTCTGTGAAAATTCTTTCTGTTCTGTGCATTCAACTAACAGAGTTGAACCTTACTTTTGATTGAGCCGTTCTGAAACACTCTTTCTGTAGAAACTGCAATTGGACATGCTAAGCGCTAAGAGGCCTACATTGGGAAAAAGAATATCTTCAAATAAAAACTACACAGATGCATTCTGTGAAACTTATTTCTGATCTGTAAATTCAGTTAACAGAGATAAAACTTATTTTTGATTGAGCAGTTATGAAACACTCTTTTTGTAGAAAATGCAAGTGGAGATTCGGAGCGCTAAGAGGGTAATAGTGGAAAAAGGAATGTCTTCAAATATAAACTACACAGAATCATTCGGTGAAACTTCTTTCTGATCTGTGCATTCAGCTAACAGAGTTAAACCATACTTTTGATTGAGCAGATCTGAACACTCTTTCTGTAGAAAATGCAACTGGACATTTCGAGCGCTAAGAGCGTAGTAGTGGAAAAAGGAATATATTCAAATATAAACTACACAGAAGCATTCTGTGAAACTTCTTTCTGATCGGAGCATTCAGCTAACAGAGTTAAACCATACTTTTGATTGAGCAGTTTTGAAACACTCTGTCTGTAGAAAATGCAACTGGACATTCGTAGCGCTAAGTGGGTAATAGTGGAAAAAAGAATATGTTCAAATATGAACTACACAGAAGCATTGTATGAAACTTCTTTGTGTTCTGTGCATTCAACTAACAGAGTTGAACCTTACTTTTGATTGAGCCGTTCTGAAACACTCTTTCTGTAGAAACTGCAATTGGACATTCTGAGCGCTAAGAGGCCTATATTGGGAAAAAGAATGTCTACAAATAAAAACTACACAGAAGAATTTTGTGAAACTTCTTTCTGTTCTGTTTGTTCAACTAAAAGAGTTGAACCTTAGTTTTGATTGAGCCGTTCTGAAACACTCTTTCTGTAGAAAATGCAATTGGAGATTCGGAGCGCTAAGAGGGTAATAGTGGAAAAAGGAATGTCTCCAAATATAAACTACACAGAATCATTCTGTGAAACTTCTTTCTGATCTGTGCATTCAGGTAACAGAGTTAAACCATACTTTTGATTGAGCAGATCTGAACTCTCTTTCTGTAGAAAATGCAACTGTACATTTGGAGCGCTAAGAGAGTAGTAGTGGAAAAAGGAATATATTCAAATATAAACTACACAGAAGCATTCTGTGAAACTTCTTTCTGATCTGAGCATTCAGCTAACAGAGTTAAACCATACATTTGATTGAGCAGTTTTGAAACACTCTGTCTGTAGAAAATGCAACTGGACATTCGTAGCGCTAAGTGGGTAATAGTGGAAAAAAGAATATGTTCAAATGTAAACTACACTGAAGCATTGTATGAAACTTCTTTCTGTTCTGTGCATTCAACTAACAGAGTTGAACCTTACTTTTGATTAAGCCTTTCTGAAACACTCTTTCTGTAGAAACTGCAATTGGACATTCTGAGCGCTAAGAGTCCTTTATTGGGAAAAATAATATCTTCAAATAAAAACTACACAGAAGCATTGTGTGAAACTTATTTCTGATATGTTCATTAAGCTAACAGAGTTAAACCATACTTTTGATTGCGCAGTTCTGAACACTCTTTCTGTAGAAAATGCAAGTGGACATTCGGAGCGCTAAGAGGGTAATAGTGGAAAAAGGAATATATTGAAATATAAACTACACAGTAGCATTCTGTGAAAATTCTTTCTGTTCTGTGCATTCAACTAACAGAGTTGAACCTTACTTTTGATTGAGCCGTTCTGAAACACTCTTTCTGTAGAAACTGCAATTGGACATGCTGAGCGCTAAGAGGCCTACATTGGGAAAAAGAATATCTTCAAATAAAAACTACACAGATGCATTCTGTGAAACTTATTTCTGATCTGTAAATTCAGTTAACAGAGAAAAAACATATTTTTGATTGAGCAGTTATGAAACACTCTTTTTGTAGAAAATGCAAGTGGTGATTCGGAGCGCTAAGAGGGTAATAGTGGAAAAAGGAATGTCTTCAAATATAAACTACACAGAATAATTCGGTGAAACTTCTTTCTGATCTGTGCATTCAGCTAACAGAGTTAAAACATACTTTTGATTGAGCAGATCTGAACACTCTTTCTGTAGAAAATGCAACTGGACATTTGGAGCGCTAAGAGCGTAGTAGTGGAAAAAGGAATATATTCAAATATAAACTACACAGAAGCATTCTGTGAAACTTTTTTCTGATCTGAGCATTCAGCTAACAGAGTTAAACCATACTTTTGATTGAGCAGTTTTGAAACACTCTGTCTGTAGAAAATGCAACAGGACATTCGTAGCTCTAAGTGGGTAATAGTGGAAAAAAGAATATGTTCAAATATAAACTACACAGAAGCATTGTATGAAACTTCTTTCTGTTCTGTGCATTCAACTAACAGAGTTGAACCTTACTTTTGATTGAGCCGTTCTGAAACACTCTTTCTGTAGAAACTGCAATTGGACATTCTGAGCGCTAAGAGGCCTATATTGGGAAAAAGAATGTCTACAAATAAAAACTACACAGAAGAATTGTGTGAAACTTCTTTCTGTTCTGTTTGTTCAACTAAAAGAGTTGAACCTTAGTTTTGATTGAGCCGTTCTGAAACACACTTTCTGTAGAAAATGCAAGTGGAGATTTGGAGGGCTAAGAGGGTAATAGTGGAAAAAGGAATGTCTCCAAATATAAACTACACAGAATCATTCTGTGAAACTTCTTTCTGATCTGTGCATTCAGCTAACAGAGTTAAACCATACTTTTGATTGAGCAGATCTGAACACTCTTTCTGTAGAAAATGCAACTGGACATTTGGAGCGCTAAGAGAGTAGTACTGGAAAAAGGAATATATTCAAATATAAACTACACAGAAGCATTCTGTGAAACTTCTTTCTGATCTGAGCATTCAGCTAACAGAGTTAAACCATACTTTTGATAGAGCAGTTTTGAAACACTCTGTCTGTAGAAAATGCAACTGGACATTCGTAGCGCTAAGTGGGTAATAGTGGAAAAAAGGATATGTTCAAATATAAACTACACAGAAGCATTGTATGAAACTTCTTTCTGTTCTGTGCATTCAACTAACAGGGTTGAACCTTACTTTTGATTGAGCCTTTCTGAAACACTCTTTCTGTAGAAACTGCAATTGGACATTCTGAGCGCTAAGAGGCCTCTATTGGGAAAAATAATATCTTCAAATAAAAACTACACAGAAGCATTTTGTGAAACTTATTTCTGATATGTTCATTAAGCTAACAGAGTTAAACCATACTTTTGATTGCGCAGTTCTGAACACTCTTTCTGTAGAAAATGCAAGTGGACATTCGGAGCGCTAAGAGGGTAATAGTGGAAAAAGGAATATATTCAAATATAAACTACACAGTAGCATTCTGTGAAAATTCTTTCTGTTCTGTGCATTCAACTAACAGAGTTGAACCTTACTTTTGATTGAGCCGTTCTGAAACACTCTTTCTGTAGAAACTGCAATTGGACATGCTAAGCGCTAAGAGGCCTACATTGGGAAAAAGAATATCTTCAAATAAAAACTACACAGATGCATTCTGTGAAACTTATTTCTGATCTGTAAATTCAGTTAACAGAGATAAAACTTATTTTTGATTGAGCAGTTATGAAACACTCTTTTTGTAGAAAATGCAAGTGGAGATTCGGAGCGCTAAGAGGGTAATAGTGGAAAAAGGAATGTCTTCAAATATAAACTACACAGAATCATTCGGTGAAACTTCTTTCTGATCTGTGCATTCAGCTAACAGAGTTAAACCATACTTTTGATTGAGCAGATCTGAACACTCTTTCTGTAGAAAATGCAACTGGACATTTCGAGCGCTAAGAGCGTAGTAGTGGAAAAAGGAATATATTCAAATATAAACTACACAGAAGCATTCTGTGAAACTTCTTTCTGATCTGAGCATTCAGCTAACAGAGTTAAACCATACTTTTGATTGAGCAGTTTTGAAACACTCTGTCTGTAGAAAATGTAACTGGACATTCGTAGCGCTAAGTGGGTAATAGTGGAAAAAAGAATATGTTCAAATATGAACTACACAGAAGCATTGTATGAAACTTCTTTGTGTTCTGTGCATTCAACTAACAGAGTTGAACCTTACTTTTGATTGAGCCGTTCTGAAACACTCTTTCTGTAGAAACTGCAATTGGACATTCTGAGCGCTAAGAGGCCTATATTGGGAAAAAGAATGTCTACAAATAAAAACTACACAGAAGAATTGTGTGAAACTTCTTTCTGTTCTGTTTGTTCAACTAAAAGAGTTGAACCTTAGTTTTGATTGAGCCATTCTG
Organism: Symphalangus syndactylus; assembly: GCF_028878055.3. Taxonomy (NCBI): domain Eukaryota; kingdom Metazoa; phylum Chordata; class Mammalia; order Primates; family Hylobatidae; genus Symphalangus; species Symphalangus syndactylus. The sequence goes on along the minus strand of NC_072447.2, from coordinate 11,453,946 downwards.
AAACACTCTTTCTGTAGAAAATGCAAGTGGAGATTCGGAGCGCTAAGAGGGTAATAGTGGAAAAAGGAATGTCTCCAAATATAAACTACACAGAATCATTCTGTGAAACTTCTTTCTGATCTGTGCATTCAGCTAACAGAGTTAAACCATACTTTTGATTGAGCAGATCTGAACTCTCTTTCTGTAGAAAATGCAACTGGACATTTGGAGCGCTAAGAGAGTAGTAGTGGAAAAAGGAATATATTCAAATATAAACTACACAGAAGCATTCTGTGAAACTTCTTTCTGATCTGAGCATTCAGCTAACAGAGTTAAACCATACATTTGATTGAGCAGTTTTGAAACACTCTGTCTGTAGAAAATGCAACTGGACATTCGTAGCGCTAAGTGGGTAATAGTGGAAAAAAGAATATGTTCAAATATAAACTACACAGAAGCATTGTATGAAACTTCTTTCTGTTCTGTGCATTCAACTAACAGAGTTGAACCTTACTTTTGATTAAGCCTTTCTGAAACACTCTTTCTGTAGAAACTGCAATTGGACATTCTGAGCGCTAAGAGGCCTCTATTGGGAAAAATAATATCTTCAAATAAAAACTACACAAAAGCATTGTGTGAAACTTATTTCTGATATGTTCATTAAGCTAACAGAGTTAAACCATACTTTTGATTGCGCAGTTCTGAACACTCTTTCTGTAGAAAATGCAAGTGGACATTCGGAGCGCTAAGAGGGTAATAGTGGAAAAAGGAATATATTCAAATATAAACTACACAGTAGCATTCTGTGAAAATTCTTTCTGTTCTGTGCATTCAACTAACAGAGTTGAACCTTACTTTTGATTGAGCCGTTCTGAAACACTCTTTCTGTAGAAACTGCAATTGGACATGCTAACCGCTAAGAGGCCTACATTGGGAAAAAGAATATCTTCAAATAAAAACTACACAGATGCATTCTGTGAAACTTATTTCTGATCTGTAAATTCAGTTAACAGAGATAAAACATATTTTTGATTGAGCAGTTATGAAACACTCTTTTTGTAGAAAATGCAAGTGGAGATTCGGAGCGCTAAGAGGGTAATAGTGGAAAAAGGAATGTCTTCAAATATAAACTACACAGAATCATTCGGTGAAACTTCTTTCTGATCTGTGCATTCAGCTAACAGAGTTAAACCATACTTTTGATTGAGCAGATCTGAACACTCTTTCTGTAGAAAATGCAACTGGACATTTGGAGCGCTAATAGCGTAGTAGTGGAAAATGGAATATATTCAAATATAAACTACACAGAAGCATTCTGTGAAACTTCTTTCTGATCAGAGCATTCAGCTAACAGAGTTAAACCATACTTTTGATTGAGCAGTTTTGAAACACTCTGTCTGTAGAAAATGCAACTGGACATTCGTAGCGCTAAGTGGGTAATAGTGGAAAAAAGAATATGTTCAAATATAAACTACACAGAAGCATTGTATGAAACTTCTTTCTGTTCTGTGCATTCAACTAACAGAGTTGAACCTTACTTTTGATTGAGCCGATCTGAAACACTCTTTCTGTAGAAACTGCAATTGGACATTCTGAGCACTAAGAGGCCTATATTGGGAAAAAGAATGTCTACAAATAAAAACTACACAGAAGAATTGTGTGAAACTTCTTTCTGTTCTGTTTGTTCAACTAAAAGAGTTGTACCTTAGTTTTGATTGAGCCGTTCTGAAACACTCTTTCTGTAGAAACTGCAATTGGACATTCTGAGCGCTAAGAGGCCTCTATTGGGAAAAATAATATCTTCAAATAAAAACTACACAGAAGCATTTTGTGAAACTTATTTCTGATATGTTCATTAAGCTAACAGAGTTAAACCATACTTTTGATTGCGCAGTTCTGAACACTCTTTCTGTAGAAAATGCAAGTGGACATTCGGAGCACTAAGAGGGTAATAGTGGAAAAAGGAATATATTCAAATATAAACTACACAGTAGCATTCTGTGAAAATTCTTTCTGTTCTGTGCATTCAACTAACAGAGTTGAACCTTACTTTTGATTGAGCCGTTCTGAAACACTCTTTCTGTAGAAACTGCAATTGGACATGCTAAGCGCTAAGAGGCCTACATTGGGAAAAAGAATATCTTCAAATAAAAACTACACAGATGCATTCTGTGAAACTTATTTCTGATCTGTAAATTCAGTTAACAGAGATAAAACTTATTTTTGATTGAGCAGTTATGAAACACTCTTTTTGTAGAAAATGCAAGTGGAGATTCGGAGCGCTAAGAGGGTAATAGTGGAAAAAGGAATGTCTTCAAATATAAACTACACAGAATCATTCGGTGAAACTTCTTTCTGATCTGTGCATTCAGCTAACAGAGTTAAAACATACTTTTGATTGAGCAGATCTGAACACTCTTTCTGTAGAAAATGCAACTGGACATTTGGAGCGCTAAGAGCGTAGTAGTGGAAAAAGGAATATATTCAAATATAAACTACACAGAAGCATTCTGTGAAACTTTTTTCTGATCTGAGCATTCAGCTAACAGAGTTAAACCATACTTTTGATTGAGCAGTTTTGAAACACTCTGTCTGTAGAAAATGCAACTGGACATTCGTAGCTCTAAGTGGGTAATAGTGGAAAAAAGAATATGTTCAAATATAAACTACACAGAAGCATTGTATGAAACTTCTTTCTGTTCTGTGCATTCAACTAACAGAGTTGAACCTTACTTTTGATTGAGCCGTTCTGAAACACTCTTTCTGTAGAAACTGCAATTGGACATTCTGAGCGCTAAGAGGCCTATATTGGGAAAAAGAATGTCTACAAATAAAAACTACACAGAAGAATTGTGTGAAACTCCTTTCTGTTCTGTTTGTTCAACTAAAAGAGTTGAACCTTAGTTTTGATTGAGCCGTTCTGAAACACACTTTCTGTAGAAAATGCAAGTGGAGATTTGGAGGGCTAAGAGGGTAATAGTGGAAAAAGGAATGTCTCCAAATATAAACTACACAGAATCATTCTGTGAAACTTCTTTCTGATCTGTGCATTCAGCTAACAGAGTTAAACCATACTTTTGATTGAGCAGATCTGAACACTCTTTCTGTAGAAAATGCAACTGGACATTTGGAGCGCTAAGAGAGTAGTACTGGAAAAAGGAATATATTCAAATATAAACTACACAGAAGCATTCTGTGAAACTTCTTTCTGATCTGAGCATTCAGCTAACAGAGTTAAACCATACTTTTGATTGAGCAGTTTTGAAACACTCTGTCTGTAGAAAATGCAACTGGACATTCGTAGCGCTAAGTGGGTAATAGTGGAAAAAAGGATATGTTCAAATATAAACTACACAGAAGCATTGTATGAAACTTCTTTCTGTTCTGTGCATTCAACTAACAGGGTTGAACCTTACTTTTGATTGAGCCTTTCTGAAACACTCTTTCTGTAGAAACTGCAATTGGACATTCTGAGCGCTAAGAGGCCTCTATTGGGAAAAATAATATCTTCAAATAAAAACTACACAGAAGCATTTTGTGAAACTTATTTCTGATATGTTCATTAAGCTAACAGAGTTAAACCATACTTTTGATTGCGCAGTTCTGAACACTCTTTCTGTAGAAAATGCAAGTGGACATTCGGAGCGCTAAGAGGGTAATAGTGGAAAAAGGAATATATTCAAATATAAACTACACAGTAGCATTCTGTGAAAATTCTTTCTGTTCTGTGCATTCAACTAACAGAGTTGAACCTTACTTTTGATTGAGCCGTTCTGAAACCCTCTTTCTGTAGAAACTGCAATTGGACATGCTAAGCGCTAAGAGGCCTACATTGGGAAAAAGAATATCTTCAAATAAAAACTACACAGATGCATTCTGTGAAACTTATTTCTGATCTGTAAATTCAGTTAACAGAGATAAAACTTATTTTTGATTGAGCAGTTATGAAACACTCTTTTTGTAGAAAATGCAAGTGGAGATTCGGAGCGCTAAGAGGGTAATAGTGGAAAAAGGAATGTCTTCAAATATAAACTACACAGAATCATTCGGTGAAACTTCTTTCTGATCTGTGCATTCAGCTAACAGAGTTAAACCATACTTTTGATTGAGCAGATCTGAACACTCTTTCTGTAGAAAATGCAACTGGACATTTCGAGCGCTAAGAGCGTAGTAGTGGAAAAAGGAATATATTCAAATATAAACTACACAGAAGCATTCTGTGAAACTTCTTTCTGATCTAAGCATTCAGCTAACAGAGTTAAACCATACTTTTGATTGAGCAGTTTTGAAACACTCTGTCTGTAGAAAATGTAACTGGACATTCGTAGCGCTAAGTGGGTAATAGTGGAAAAAAGAATATGTTCAAATATGAACTACACAGAAGCATTGTATGAAACTTCTTTGTGTTCTGTGCATTCAACTAACAGAGTTGAACCTTACTTTTGATTGAGCCGTTCTGAAACACTCTTTCTGTAGAAACTGCAATTGGACATTCTGAGCGCTAAGAGGCCTATATTGGGAAAAAGAATGTCTACAAATAAAAACTACACAGAAGAATTGTGTGAAACTTCTTTCTGTTCTGTTTGTTCAACTAAAAGACTTGAACCTTAGTTTTGATTGAGCCATTCTGAAACACTCTTTCTGTAGAAAATGCAAGTGGAGATTCGGATCGCTAAGAGGGTAATAGTGGAAAAAGGAATGTCTCCAAATATAAACTACACAGAATCATTCTGTGAAACTTCTTTCTGATCTGTGCATTCAGCTAACAGAGTTAAACCATACTTTTGATTGAGCAGATCTGAACTCTCTTTCTGTAGAAAATGCAACTGGACATTTGGAGCGCTAAGAGAGTAGTAGTGGAAAAAGGAATATATTCAAATATAAACTACACAGAAGCATTCTGTGAAACTTCTTTCTGATCTGAGCATTCAGCTAACAGAGTTAAACCATACATTTGATTGAGCAGTTTTGAAACACTCTGTCTGTAGAAAATGCAACTGGACATTCGTAGCGCTAAGTGGGTAATAGTGGAAAAAAGAATATGTTCAAATATAAACTACACAGAAGCATTGTATGAAACTTCTTTCTGTTCTGTGCATTCAACTAACAGAGTTGAACCTTACTTTTGATTAAGCCTTTCTGAAACACTCTTTCTGTAGAAACTGCAATTGGACATTCTGAGCGCTAAGAGGCCTCTATTGGGAAAAATAATATCTTCAAATAAAAACTACACAGAAGCATTGTGTGAAACTTATTTCTGATATGTTCATTAAGCTAACAGAGTTAAACCATACTTTTGATTGCGCAGTTCTGAACACTCTTTCTGTAGAAAATGCAAGTGGACATTCGGAGCGCTAAGAGGGTAATAGTGGAAAAAGGAATATATTCAAATATAAACTACACAGTAGCATTCTGTGAAAATTCTTTCTGTTCTGTGCATTCAACTAACAGAGTTGAACCTTACTTTTGATTGAGCCGTTCTGAAACACTCTTTCTGTAGAAACTGCAATTGGACATGCTAACCGCTAAGAGGCCTACATTGGGAAAAAGAATATCTTCAAATAAAAACTACACAGATGCATTCTGTGAAACTTATTTCTGATCTGTAAATTCAGTTAACAGAGATAAAACATATTTTTGATTGAGCAGTTATGAAACACTCTTTTTGTAGAAAATGCAAGTGGAGATTCGGAGCGCTAAGAGGGTAATAGTGGAAAAAGGAATGTCTTCAAATATAAACTACACAGAATCATTCGGTGAAACTTCTTTCTGATCTGTGCATTCAGCTAACAGAGTTAAACCATACTTTTGATTGAGCAGATCTGAACACTCTTTCTGTAGAAAATGCAACTGGACATTTGGAGCGCTAATAGCGTAGTAGTGGAAAATGGAATATATTCAAATATAAACTACACAGAAGCATTCTGTGAAACTTCTTTCTGATCAGAGCATTCAGCTAACAGAGTTAAACCATACTTTTGATTGAGCAGTTTTGAAACACTCTGTCTGTAGAAAATGCAACTGGACATTCGTAGCGCTAAGTGGGTAATAGTGGAAAAAAGAATATGTTCAAATATAAACAACACAGAAGCATTGTATGAAACTTCTTTCTGTTCTGTGCATTCAACTAACAGAGTTGAACCTTACTTTTGATTGAGCCGATCTGAAACACTCTTTCTGTAGAAACTGCAATTGGACATTCTGAGCACTAAGAGGCCTATATTGGGAAAAAGAATGTCTACAAATAAAAACTACACAGAAGAATTGTGTGAAACTTCTTTCTGTTCTGTTTGTTCAACTAAAAGAGTTGTATCTTAGTTTTGATTGAGCCGTTCTGAAACACTCTTTCTGTAGAAACTGCAATTGGACATTCTGAGCGCTAAGAGGCCTCTATTGGGAAAAATAATATCTTCAAATAAAAACTACACAGAAGCATTTTGTGAAACTTATTTCTGATATGTTCATTAAGCTAACAGAGTTAAACCATACTTTTGATTGCGCAGTTCTGAACACTCTTTCTGTAGAAAATGCAAGTGGACATTCGGAGCGCTAAGAGGGTAATAGTGGAAAAAGGAATATATTCAAATATAAACTACACAGTAGCATTCTGTGAAAATTCTTTCTGTTCTGTGCATTCAACTAACAGAGTTGAACCTTACTTTTGATTGAGCCGTTCTGAAACACTCTTTCTGTAGAAACTGCAATTGGACATGCTAAGCGCTAAGAGGCCTACATTGGGAAAAAGAATATCTTCAAATAAAAACTACACAGATGCATTCTGTGAAACTTATTTCTGATCTGTAAATTCAGTTAACAGAGATAAAACTTATTTTTGATTGAGCAGTTATGAAACACTCTTTTTGTAGAAAATGCAAGTGGAGATTCGGAGCGCTAAGAGGGTAATAGTGGAAAAAGGAATGTCTTCAAATATAAACTACACAGAATCATTCGGTGAAACTTCTTTCTGATCTGTGCATTCAGCTAACAGAGTTAAACCATACTTTTGATTGAGCAGATCTGAACACTCTTTCTGTAGAAAATGCAACTGGACATTTGGAGCGCTAATAGCGTAGTAGTGGAAAATGGAATATATTCAAATATAAACTACACAGAAGCATTCTGTGGAACTTCTTTCTGATCAGAGCATTCAGCTAACAGAGTTAAACCATACTTTTGATTGAGCAGTTTTGAAACACTCTGTCTGTAGAAAATGCAACTGGACATTCGTAGCGCTAAGTTGGTAATAGTGGAAAAAAGAATATGTTCAAATATAAACTACACCGAAGCATTGTATGAAACTTCTTTCTGTTCTGTGCATTCAACTAACAGAGTTGAACCTTACTTTTGATTGAGCCGATCTGAAACACTCTTTCTGTAGAAACTGCAATTGGACATTCTGAGCACTAAGAGGCCTATATTGGGAAAAAGAATGTCTACAAATAAAAACTACACAGAAGAATTGTGTGAAACTTCTTTCTGTTCTGTTTGTTCAACTAAAAGAGTTGTACCTTAGTTTTGATTGAGCCGTTCTGAAACACTCTTTCTGTAGAAAATGCAAGTGGAGATTCGGAGCGCTAAGAGGGTAATAGTGGAAAAAGGAATGTCTCCAAATATAAACTACACAGAATCATTCTGTGAAACTTCTTTCTGATCTGTGCATTCAGCTAACAGAGTTAAACCATACTTTTGATTGAGCAGATCTGAACTCTCTTTCTGTAGAAAATGCAACTGGACATTTGGAGCGCTTAGAGAGTTGTAGTGGAAAAAGGAATATATTCAAATATAAACTACACAGAAGCATTCTGTGAAACTTCTTTCTGATCTGAGCATTCAGCTAACAGAGTTAAACCATACTTTTGATTGAGCAGTTTTGAAACACTCTGTCTGTAGAAAATGCAACTGGACATTCGTAGCGCTAAGTGGGTAATAGTGGAAAAAAGGATATGTTCAAATATAAACTACACAGAAGCATTGTATGAAACTTCTTTCTGTTCTGTGCATTCAACTAACAGGGTTGAACCTTACTTTTGATTGAGCCTTTCTGAAACACTCTTTCTGTAGAAACTGCAATTGGACATTCTGAGCGCTAAGAGGCCTCTATTGCGAAAAATAATATCTTCAAATAAAAACTACACAGAAGCATTTTGTGAAACTTATTTCTGATATGTTCATTAAGCTAACAGAGTTAAACCATACTTTTGATTGCGCAGTTCTGAACACTCTTTCTGTAGAAAATGCAAGTGGACATTCGGAGCGCTAAGAGGGTAATAGTGGAAAAAGGAATATATTCAAATATAAACTACACAGTAGCATTCTGTGAAAATTCTTTCTGTTCTGTGCATTCAACTAACAGAGTTGAACCTTACTTTTGATTGAGCCGTTCTGAAACACTCTTTCTGTAGAAACTGCAATTGGACATGCTAAGCGCTAAGAGGCCTACATTGGGAAAAAGAATATCTTCAAATAAAAACTACACAGATGCATTCTGTGAAACTTATTTCTGATCTGTAAATTCAGTTAACAGAGATAAAACTTATTTTTGATTGAGCAGTTATGAAACACTCTTTTTGTAGAAAATGCAAGTGGAGATTCGGAGCGCTAAGAGGGTAATAGTGGAAAAAGGCATGTCTTCAAATATAAACTACACAGAATCATTCGGTGAAACTTCTTTCTGATCTGTGCATTCAGCTAACAGAGTTAAACCATACTTTTGATTGAGCAGATCTGAACACTCTTTCTGTAGAAAATGCAACTGGACATTTCGAGCGCTAAGAGCGTAGTAGTGGAAAAAGGAATATATTCAAATATAAACTACACAGAAGCATTCTGTGAAACTTCTTTCTGATCTGAGCATTCAGCTAACAGAGTTAAACCATACTTTTGATTGAGCAGTTTTGAAACACTCTGTCTGTAGAAAATGCAACTGGACATTCGTAGCGCTAAGTGGGTAATAGTGGAAAAAAGAATATGTTCAAATATAAACTACACAGAAGCATTGTATGAAACTTCTTTCTGTTCTGTGCATTCAACTAACAGATTTGAACCTTACTTTTGATTGAGCCGATCTGAAACACTCTTTCTGTAGAAACTGCAATTGGACATTCTGAGCACTAAGAGGCCTATATTGGGAAAAAGAATGTCTACAAATAAAAACTACACAGAAGAATTGTGTGAAACTTCTTTCTGTTCTGTTTGTTCAACTAAAAGAGTTGAACCTTAGTTTTGATTGAGCCGTTCTGAAACACTCTTTCTGTAGAAAATGCAAGTGGAGATTCGGAGCGCTAAGAGGGTAATAGTGGAAAAAGGAATGTCTCCAAATATAAACTACACAGAATCATTCTGTGAAACTTCTTTCTGATCTGTGCATTCAGCTAACAGAGTTAAACCATACTTTTGATTGAGCAGATCTGAACTCTCTTTCTGTAGAAAATGCAACTGGACATTTGGAGCGCTAAGAGAGTAGTAGTGGAAAAAGGAATATATTCAAATATAAACTACACAGAAGCATTCTGTGAAACTTCTTTCTGATCTGAGCATTCAGCTAACAGAGTTAAACCATACATTTGATTGAGCAGTTTTGAAACACTCTGTCTGTAGAAAATGCAACTGGACATTCGTAGCGCTAAGTGGGTAATAGTGGAAAAAAGAATATGTTCAAATATAAACTACACAGAAGCATTGTATGAAACTTCTTTCTGTTCTGTGCATTCAACTAACAGAGTTGAACCTTACTTTTGATTAAGCCTTTCTGAAACACTCTTTCTGTAGAAACTGCAATTGGACATGCTAAGCGCTAAGAGGCCTACATTGGGAAAAAGAATATCTTCAAATAAAAACTACACAGATGCATTCTGTGAAACTTATTTCTGATCTGTAAATTCAGTTAACAGAGATAAAACATATTTTTGATTGAGCAGTTATGAAACACTCTTTTTGTAGAAAATGCAAGTGGAGATTCGGAGCGCTAAGTGGGTAATAGTGGAAAAAGGAATGTCTCCAATTATAAACTACACAGAATCATTCTGTGAAACTTCTTTCTGATCTGTGCATTCAGCAAACAGAGTTAAACAATACTTTTGATTGAGCAGATCTGAACACTCTTTCTGTAGAAAATGCAACTGGACATTTGGAGCGCTAAGAGAGTAGTAGTGGAAAAAGGAATATATTCAAATATAAACTACACAGAAGCATTCTGTGAAACTTATTTCTGATCTGAGCATTCAGCTAACAGAGTTAAACCATACTTTTGATTGAGCAGTTTTGAAACACTCTGTCTGTAGAAAATGCAACTGGACATTCGTAGCGCTAAGTGGGTAATAGTGGAAAAAAGAATATGTTCTAATATAAACTACACAGAAGCATTGTATGAAACTTCTTTCTGTTCTGTGCATTCAACTAACAGAGTTGAACCTTACTTTTGATTGAGCCTTTCTGAAAGACTCATTCTGCAGAAACTGCAATTGGACATTCTGAGCGCTAAGAGGCCTATATTGGGAAAAATAATATCTTCAAATAAAAACTACACAGAAGCATTGTGTGAAACTTATTTTTGATATGTTCATTAAGCTAACAGAGTTAAACCATACTTTTGATTGCGCAGTTCTGAACACTCTTTCTGTAGAAAATGCAAGTGGACATTCGGAGCGCTAAGAGGGTAATAGTGGAAAAAGGAATATATTCAAATATAAACTACACAGTAGCATTCTGTGAAAATTCTTTCTGTTCTGTGCATTCAACTAACAGAGTTGAACCTTACTTTTGATTGAGCCGTTCTGAAACACTCTTTCTGTAGAAACTGCAATTGGACATGCTGAGCGCTAAGAGGCCTACATTGGGAAAAAGAATATCTTCAAATAAAAACTACACAGATGCATTCTGTGAAACTTATTTCTGATCTGTAAATTCAGTTAACAGAGAAAAAACATATTTTTGATTGAGCAGTTATGAAACACTCTTTTTGTAGAAAATGCAAGTGGAGATTCGGAGCGCTAAGAGGGTAATAGTGGAAAAAGGAATGTCTTCAAATATAAACTACACAGAATCATTCGGTGAAACTTCTTTCTGATCTGTGCATTCAGCTAACAGAGTTAAACCATACTTTTGATTGAGCAGATCTGAACACTCTTTCTGTAGAAAATGCAACTGGACATTTGGAGTGCTAAGAGCGTAGTAGTGGAAAAAGGAATATATTCAAATATAAACTACACAGAAGCATTCTGTGAAACTTTTTTCTGATCTGAGCATTCAGCTAACAGAGTTAAACCATACTTTTGATTGAGCAGTTTTGAAACACTCTGTCTGTAGAAAATGCAACTGGACATTCGTAGCGCTAAGTGGGTAATAGTGGAAAAAAGAATATGTTCAAATATAAACTACACAGAAGCATTGTATGAAACTTCTTTCTGTTCTGTGCATTCAACTAACAGAGTTGAACCTTACTTTTGATTGAGCCGTTCTGAAACACTCTTTCTGTAGAAACTGCAATTGGACATTCTGAGCGCTAAGAGGCCTATATTGGGAAAAAGAATGTCTACAAATAAAAACTACACAGAAGAATTGTGTGAAACTTCTTTCTGTTCTGTTTGTTCAACTAAAGGAGTTGAACCTTAGTTTTGATTGAGCCGTCCTGAAACACACTTTCTGTAGAAAATGCAAGTGGAGATTTGGAGGGCTAAGAGGGTAATAGTGGAAAAAGGAATGTCTCCAAATATAAACTACACAGAATCATTCTGTGAAACTTCTTTCTGATCTGTGCATTCCGCTAACAGGGTTAAACCATACTTTTGATTGAGCAGATCTGAACACTCTTTCTGTAGAAAATGCAACTGGACATTTGGAGCGCTAAGAGAGTAGTACTGGAAAAAGGAATATATTCAAATATAAACTACACAGAAGCATTCTGTGAAACTTCTTTCTGATCTGAGCATTCAGCTAACAGAGTTAAACCATACTTTTGATTGAGCAGTTTTGAAACACTCTGTCTGTAGAAAATGCAACTGGACATTCGTAGCGCTAAGTGGGTAATAGTGGAAAAAAGGATATGTTCAAATATAAACTAACCAGAAGCATTGTATGAAACTTCTTTCTGTTCTGTGCATTCAACTAACAGGGTGGAACCTTACTTTTGATTGAGCCTTTCTGAAACACTCTTTCTGTAGAAACTGCAATTGGACATTCTGAGCGCTAAGAGGCCTCTATTGGGAAAAATAATATCTTCAAATAAAAACTACACAGAAGCATTTTGTGAAACTTATTTCTGATATGTTCATTAAGCTAACAGAGTTAAACCATACTTTTGATTGCGCAGTTCTGAACACTCTTTCTGTAGAAAATGCAAGTGGACATTCGGAGCGCTAAGAGGGTAATAGTGGAAAAAGGAATATATTCAAATATAAACTACACAGTAGCATTCTGTGAAAATACTTTCTGTTCTGTGCATTCAACTAACAGAGTTGAACCTTACTTTTGATTGAGCCGTTCTGAAACACTCTTTCTGTAGAAACTGCAATTGGACATGGTAAGCGCTAAGAGGCCTACATTGGGAAAAAGAATATCTTCAAATAAAAACTACACAGATGCATTCTGTGAAACTTATTTCTGATCTGTAAATTCAGTTAACAGAGATAAAACTTATTTTTGATTGAGCAGTTATGAAACACTCTTTTTGTAGAAAATGCAAGTGGAGATTCGGAGCGCTAAGATGGTAATAGTGGAAAAAGGAATGTCTTCAAATATAAACTACACAGAATCATTCGGTGAAACTTCTTTCTGATCTGTGCATTCAGCTAACAGAGTTAAACCATACTTTTGATTGAGCAGATCTGAACACTCTTTCTGTAGAAAATGCAACTGGACATTTCGAGCGCTAAGAGCGTAGTAGTGGAAAAAGGAATATATTCAAATATAAACTACACAGAAGCATTCTGTGAAACTTCTTTCTGATCTGAGCATTCAGCTAACAGAGTTAAACCATACTTTTGATTGAGCAGTTTTGAAACACTCTGTCTGTAGAAAATGCAACTGGACATTCGTAGCGCTAAGTGGGTAATAGTGGAAAAAAGAATATGTTCAAATAGGAACTACACAGAAGCATTGTATGAAACTTCTTTGTGTTCTGTGCATTCAACTAACAGAGTTGAACCTTACTTTTGATTGAGCCGTTCTGAAACACTCTTTCTGTAGAAACTGCAATTGGACATTCTGAGCGCTAAGAGGCCTATATTGGGAAAAAGAATGTCTACAAATAAAAACTACACAGAAGAATTGTGTGAAACTTCTTTCTGTTCTGTTTGTTCAACTAAAAGAGTTGAACCTTAGTTTTGATTGAGCCGTTCTGAAACACTCTTTCTGTAGAAAATGCAAGTGGAGATTCGGAGCGCTAAGAGGGTAATAGTGGAAAAAGGAATGTCTCCAAATATAAACTACACAGAATCATTCTGTGAAACTTCTTTCTGATCTGTGCATTCAGCTAACAGAGTTAAACCATACTTTTGATTGAGCAGATCTGAACTCTCTTTCTGTAGAAAATGCAACTGGACATTTGGAGCGCTAAGAGAGTAGTAGTGGAAAAAGTAATATATTCAAATATAAACTACACAGAAGCATTCTGTGAAACTTCTTTCTGATCTGAGCATTCAGCTAACAGAGTTAAACCATACATTTGATTGAGCAGTTTTGAAACACTCTGTCTGTAGAAAATGCAACTGGACATTCGTAGCGCTAAGTGGGTAATAGTGGAAAAAAGAATATGTTCAAATATAAACTACACAGAAGCATTGTATGAAACTTCTTTCTGTTCTGTGCATTCAACTAACAGAGTTGAACCTTACTTTTGATTAAGCCTTTCTGAAACACTCTTTCTGTAGAAACTGCAATTGGACATGCTAAGCGCTAAGAGGACTACATTGGGAAAAAGAATATCTTCAAATAAAAACTACACAGAAGCATTGTGTGAAACTTATTTCTGATATGTTCATTAAGCTAACAGAGTTAAACCATACTTTTGATTGCGCATTTCTGAACACTCTTTCTGTAGAAAATGCAAGTGGACATTCGGAGCGCTAAGAGGGTAATAGTGGAAAAAGGAATATATTCAAATATAAACTACACAGTAGCATTCTGTGAAAATTCTTTCTGTTCTGTGCATTCAACTAACAGAGTTGAACCTTACTTTTGATTGAGCCGTTCTGAAACACTCTTTCTGTAGAAACTGCAATTGGACATGCTGAGCGCTAAGAGGCCTACATTGGGAAAAAGAATATCTTCAAATAAAAACTACACAGATGCATTCTGTGAAACTTATTTCTGATCTGTAAATTCAGTTAACAGAGAAAAAACATATTTTTGATTGAGCAGTTATGAAACACTCTTTTTGTAGAAAATGCAAGTGGAGATTCGGAGCGCTAAGAGGGTAATAGTGGAAAAAGGAATGTCTTCAAATATAAACTACACAGAATCATTCGGTGAAACTTCTTTCTGATCTGTGCATTCAGCTAACAGAGTTAAACCATACTTTTGATTGAGCAGATCTGAACACTCTTTCTGTAGAAAATGCAACTGGACATTTGGAGCGCTAAGAGCGTAGTAGTGGAAAAAGGAATATATTCAAATATAAACTACACAGAAGCATTCTGTGAAACTTTTTTCTGATCTGAGCATTCAGCTAACAGAGTTAAACCATACTTTTGATTGAGCAGTTTTGAAACACTCTGTCTGTAGAAAATGCAACTGGACATTCGTAGCGCTAAGTGGGTAATAGTGGAAAAAAGAATATATTCAAATATAAACTACACAGAAGCATTGTATGAAACTTCTTTCTGTTCTGTGCATTCAACTAACAGAGTTGAACCTTACTTTTGATTGAGCCGTTCTGAAACACTCTTTCTGTAGAAACTGCAATTGGACATTCTGAGCGCTAAGAGGCCTATATTGGGAAAAAGAATGTCTACAAATAAAAACTACACAGAAGAATTGTGTGAAACTTCTTTCTGTTCTGTTTGTTCAACTAAAAGAGTTGAACCTTAGTTTTGATTGAGCCGTTCTGAAACACACTTTCTGTAGAAAATGCAAGTGGAGATTTGGAGGGCTAAGAGGGTAATAGTGGAAAAAGGAATGTCTCCAAATATAAACTACACAGAATCATTCTGTGAAACTTCTTTCTGATCTGTGCATTCAGCTAACAGGGTTAAACCATACTTTTGATTGAGCAGATCTGAACACTCTTTCTGTAGAAAATGCAACTGGACATTTGGAGCGCTAAGAGAGTAGTACTGGAAAAAGGAATATATTCAAATATAAAGTACACAGAAGCATTCTGTGAAACTTCTTTCTGATCTGAGCATTCAGCTAACAGAGTTAAACCATACTTTTGATTGAGCAGTTTTGAAACACTCTGTCTGTAGAAAATGCAACAGGACATTCGTAGCGCTAAGTGGGTAATAGTGGAAAAAAGGATATGTTCAAATATAAACTACACAGAAGCATTGTATGAAACTTCTTTCTGTTCTGTGCATTCAACTAACAGGGTTGAACCTTACTTTTGATTGAGCCTTTCTGAAACACTCTTTCTGTAGAAACTGCAATTGGACATTCTGAGCGCTAAGAGGCCTCTATTGGGAAAAATAATATCTTCAAATAAAAACTACACAGAAGCATTTTGTGAAACTTATTTCTGATATGTTCATTAAGCTAACAGAGTTAAACCATACTTTTGATTGCGCAGTTCTGAACACTCTTTCTGTAGAAAATGCAAGTGGACATTCGGAGCGCTAAGAGGGTAATAGTGGAAAAAGGAATATATTCAAATATAAACTACACAGTAGCATTCTGTGAAAATTCTTTCTGTTCTGTGCATTCAACTAACAGAGTTGAACCTTACTTTTGATTGAGCCGTTCTGAAACACTCTTTCTGTAGAAACTGCAATTGGACATGCTAAGCGCTAAGAGGCCTACATTGGGAAAAAGAATATCTTCAAATAAAAACTACACAGATGCATTCTGTGAAACTTATTTCTGATCTGTAAATTCAGTTAACAGAGATAAAACTTATTTTTGATTGAGCAGTTATGAAACACTCTTTTTGTAGAAAATGCAAGTGGAGATTCGGAGCGCTAAGAGGGTAATAGTGGAAAAAGGAATGTCTTCAAATATAAACTACACAGAATCATTCGGTGAAACTTCTTTCTGATCTGTGCATTCAGCTAACAGAGTTAAACCATACTTTTGATTGAGCAGATCTGAACACTCTTTCTGTAGAAAATGCAACTGGACATTTCGAGCGCTAAGAGCGTAGTAGTGGAAAAAGGAATATATTCAAATATAAACTACACAGAAGCATTCTGTGAAACTTCTTTCTGATCCGAGCATTCAGCTAACAGAGTTAAACCATACTTTTGATTGAGCAGTTTTGAAACACTCTGTCTGTAGAAAATGCAACTGGACATTCGTAGCGCTAAGTGGGTAATAGTGGAAAAAAGAATATGTTCAAATATGAACTACACAGAAGCATTGTATGAAACTTCTTTGTGTTCTGTGCATTCAACTAACAGAGTTGAACCTTACTTTTGATTGAGCCGTTCTGAAACACTCTTTCTGTAGAAACTGCAATTGGACATTCTGAGCGCTAAGAGGCCTATATTGGGAAAAAGAATGTCTACAAATAAAAACTACACAGAAGAATTGTGTGAAACTTCTTTCTGTTCTGTTTGTTCAACTAAAAGAGTTGAACCTTAGTTTTGATTGAGCCGTTCTGAAACACTCTTTCTGTAGAAAATGCAAGTGGAGATTCGGAGCGCTAAGAGGGTAATAGTGGAAAAAGGAATGTCTCCAAATATAAACTACACAGAATCATTCTGTGAAACTTCTTTCTGATCTGTGCATTCAGGTAACAGAGTTAAACCATACTTTTGATTGAGCAGATCTGAACTCTCTTTCTGTAGAAAATGCAACTGGACATTTGGAGCGCTAAGAGAGTAGTAGTGGAAAAAGGAATATATTCAAATATAAACTACACAGAAGCATTCTGTGAAACTTCTTTCTGATCTGAGCATTCAGCTAACAGAGTTAAACCATACATTTGATTGAGCAGTTTTGAAACACTCTGTCTGTAGAAAATGCAAATGGACATTCGTAGCGCTAAGTGGGTAATAGTGGAAAAAAGAATATGTTCAAATGTAAACTACACTGAAGCATTGTATGAAACTTCTTTCTGTTCTGTGCATTCAACTAACAGAGTTGAACCTTACTTTTGATTAAGCCTTTCTGAAACACTCTTTCTGTAGAAACTGCAATTGGACATTCTGAGCGCTAAGAGTCCTTTATTGGGAAAAATAATATCTTCAAATAAAAACTACACAGAAGCATTGTGTGAAACTTATTTCTGATATGTTCATTAAGCTAACAGAGTTAAACCATACTTTTGATTGCGCAGTTCTGAACACTCTTTCTGTAGAAAATGCAAGTGGACATTCGGAGCGCTAAGAGGGTAATAGTGGAAAAAGGAATATATTCAAATATAAACTACACAGTAGCATTCTGTGAAAATTCTTTCTGTTCTGTGCATTCAACTAACAGAGTTGAACCTTACTTTTGATTGAGCCGTTCTGAAACACTCTTTCTGTAGAAACTGCAATTGGACATGCTGAGCTCTAAGAGGCCTACATTGGGAAAAAGAATATCTTCAAATAAAAACTACACAGATGCATTCTGTGAAACTTATTTCTGATCTGTAAATTCAGTTAACAGAGAAAAAACATATTTTTGATTGAGCAGTTATGAAACACTCTTTTTGTAGAAAATGCAAGTGGAGATTCGGAGCGCTAAGAGGGTAATAGTGGAAAAAGGAATGTCTTCAAATATAAACTACACAGAATAATTCGGTGAAACTTCTTTCTGATCTGTGCATTCAGCTAACAGAGTTAAAACATACTTTTGATTGAGCAGATCTGAACACTCTTTCTGTAGAAAATGCAACTGGACATTTGGAGCGCTAAGAGCGTAGTAGTGGAAAAAGGAATATATTCAAATATAAACTACACAGAAGCATTCTGTGAAACTTTTTTCTGATCTGAGCATTCAGCTAACAGAGTTAAACCATACTTTTGATTGAGCAGTTTTGAAACACTCTGTCTGTAGAAAATGCAACTGGACATTCGTAGCTCTAAGTGGGTAATAGTGGAAAAAAGAATATGTTCAAATATAAACTACACAGAAGCATTGTATGAAACTACTTTCTGTTCTGTGCATTCAACTAACAGAGTTGAACCTTACTTTTGATTGAGCCGTTCTGAAACACTCTTTCTGTAGAAACTGCAATTGGACATTCTGAGCGCTAAGAGGCCTATATTGGGAAAAAGAATGTCTACAAATAAAAACTACACAGAAGAATTGTGTGAAACTTCTTTCTGTTCTGTTTGTTCAACTAAAAGAGTTGAACCTTAGTTTTGATTGAGCCGTTCTGAAACACACTTTCTGTAGAAAATGCAAGTGGAGATTTGGAGGGCTAAGAGGGTAATAGTGGAAAACGGAATGTCTCCAAATATAAACTACACAGAATCATTCTGTGAAACTTCTTTCTGATCTGTGCATTCAGCTAACAGAGTTAAACCATACTTTTGATTGAGCAGATCTGAACACTCTTTCTGTAGAAAATGCAACTGGACATTTGGAGCGCTAAGAGAGTAGTACTGGAAAAAGGAATATATTCAAATATAAACTACACAGAAGCATTCTGTGAAACTTCTTTCTGATCTGAGCATTCAGCTAACAGAGTTAAACCATACTTTTGATTGAGCAGTTTTGAAACACTCTGTCTGTAGAAAATGCAACTGGACATTCGTAGCGCTAAGTGGGTAATAGTGGAAAAAAGGATATGTTCAAATATAAACTACACAGAAGCATTGTATGAAACTTCTTTCTGTTCTGTGCATTCAACTAACAGGGTTGAACCTTACTTTTGATTGAGCCTTTCTGAAACACTCTTTCTGTAGAAACTGCAATTGGACATTCTGAGCGCTAAGAGGCCTCTATTGGGAAAAATAATATCTTCAAATAAAAACTACACAGAAGCATTTTGTGAAACTTATTTCTGATATGTTCATTAAGCTAACAGAGTTAAACCATACTTTTGATTGCGCAGTTCTGAACACTCTTTCTGTAGAAAATGCAAGTGGACATTCGGAGCGCTAAGAGGGTAATAGTGGAAAAAGGAATATATTCAAATATAAACTACACAGTAGCATTCTGTGAAAATTCTTTCTGTTCTGTGCATTCAAATAACAGAGTTGAACCTTACTTTTGATTGAGCCGTTCTGAAACACTCTTTCTGTAGAAACTGCAATTGGACATGCTGAGCGCTAAGAGGCCTACATTGGGAAAAAGAATATCTTCAAATAAAAACTACACAGATGCATTCTGTGAAACTTATTTCTGATCTGTAAATTCAGTTAACAGAGATAAAACTTATTTTTGATTGAGCAGTTACGAAACACTCTTTTTGTAGAAAATGCAAGTGGAGATTCGGAGCGCTAAGAGGGTAATAGTGGAAAAAGGAATGTCTTCAAATATAAACTACACAGAAGCATTCTGTGAAACTTCTTTCTGATCTGAGCATTCAGCTAACAGAGTTAAACCATACTTTTGATTGAGCAGTTTTGAAACACTCTGTCTGTAGAAAATGTAACTGGACATTCGTAGCGCTAAGTGGGTAATAGTGGAAAAAAGAATATGTTCAAATATGAACTACACAGAAGCATTGTATGAAACTTCTTTGTGTTCTGTGCATTCAACTAACAGAGTTGAACCTTACTTTTGATTGAGCCGTTCTGAAACACTCTTTCTGTAGAAACTGCAATTGGACATTCTGAGCGCTAAGAGGCCTATATTGGGAAAAAGAATGTCTACAAATAAAAACTACACAGAAGAATTGTGTGAAACTTCTTTCTGTTCTGTTTGTTCAACTAAAAGAGTTGAACCTTAGTTTTGATTGAGCCATTCTGAAACACTCTTTCTGTAGAAAATGCAAGTGGAGATTCGGAGCGCTAAGAGGGTAATAGTGGAAAAAGGAATGTCTCCAAATATAAACTACACAGAATCATTCTGTGAAACTTCTTTCTGATCTGTGCATTCAGCTAACAGAGTTAAACCATACTTTTGATTGAGCAGATCTGAACTCTCTTTCTGTAGAAAATGCAACTGGACATTTGGAGCGCTAAGAGAGTAGTAGTGGAAAAAGGAATATATTCAAATATAAACTACACAGAAGCATTCTGTGAAACTTCTTTCTGATCTGAGCATTCAGCTAACAGAGTTAAACCATACTTTTGATTGAGCAGTTTTGAAACACTCTGTCTGTAGAAAATGCAACTGGACATTCGTAGCGCTAAGTGGGTAATAGTGGAAAAAAGAATATGTTCAAATATAAACTACACAGAAGCATTGTATGAAACTTCTTTCTGTTCTGTGCATTCAACTAACAGAGTTGAACCTTACTTTTGATTAAGCCTTTCTGAAACACTCTTTCTGTAGAAACTGCAATTGGACATTCTGAGCGCTAAGAGGCCTCTATTGGGAAAAATAATATCTTCAAATAAAAACTACACAGAAGCATTGTGTGAAACTTATTTCTGATATGTTCATTAAGCTAACAGAGTTAAACCATACTTTTGATTGCGCAGTTCTGAACACTCTTTCTGTAGAAAATGCAAGTGGACATTCGGAGCGCTAAGAGGGTAATAGTGGAAAAAGGAATATATTCAAATATAAACTACACAGTAGCATTCTGTGAAAATTCTTTCTGTTCTGTGCATTCAACTAACAGAGTTGAACCTTACTTTTGATTGAGCCGTTCTGAAACACTCTTTCTGTAGAAACTGCAATTGGACATGCTAACCGCTAAGAGGCCTACATTGGGAAAAAGAATATCTTCAAATAAAAACTACACAGATGCATTCTGTGAAACTTATTTCTGATCTGTAAATTCAGTTAACAGAGATAAAACATATTTTTGATTGAGCAGTTATGAAACACTCTTTTTGTAGAAAATGCAAGTGGAGATTCGGAGCGCTAAGAGGGGAATAGTGGAAAAAGGAATGTCTTCAAATATAAACTACACAGAATCATTCGGTGAAACTTCTTTCTGATCTGTGCATTCAGCTAACAGAGTTAAACCATACTTTTGATTGAGCAGATCTGAACACTCTTTCTGTAGAAAATGCAACTGGACATTTGGAGCGCTAATAGCGTAGTAGTGGAAAATGGAATATATTCAAATATAAACTACACAGAAGCATTCTGTGAAACTTCTTTCTGATCAGAGCATTCAGCTAACAGAGTTAAACCATACTTTTGATTGAGCAGTTTTGAAACACTCTGTCTGTAGAAAATGCAACTGGACATTCGTAGCGCTAAGTGGGTAATAGTGGAAAAAAGAATATGTTCAAATATAAACTACACAGAAGCATTGTATGAAACTTCTTTCTGTTCTGTGCATTCAACTAACAGAGTTGAACCTTACTTTTGATTGAGCCGATCTGAAACACTCTTTCTGTAGAAACTGCAATTGGACATTCTGAGCACTAAGAGGCCTATATTGGGAAAAAGAATGTTTACAAATAAAAACTACACAGAAGAATTGTGTGAAACTTCTTTCTGTTCTGTTTGTTCAACTAAAAGAGTTGTACCTTAGTTTTGATTGAGCCGTTCTGAAACACTCTTTCTGTAGAAACTGCAATTGGACATTCTGAGCGCTAAGAGGCCTCTATTGGGAAAAATAATATCTTCAAATAAAAACTACACAGAAGCATTTTGTGAAACTTATTTCTGATATGTTCATTAAGCTAACAGAGTTAAACCATACTTTTGATTGCGCAGTTCTGAACACTCTTTCTGTAGAAAATGCAAGTGGACATTCGGAGCACTAAGAGGGTAATAGTGGAAAAAGGAATATATTCAAATATAAACTACACAGTAGCATTCTGTGAAAATTCTTTCTGTTCTGTGCATTCAACTAACAGAGTTGAACCTTACTTTTGATTGAGCCGTTCTGAAACACTCTTTCTGTAGAAACTGCAATTGGACATGCTAAGCGCTAAGAGGCCTACATTGGGAAAAAGAATATCTTCAAATAAAAACTACACAGATGCATTCTGTGAAACTTATTTCTGATCTGTAAATTCAGTTAACAGAGATAAAACTTATTTTTGATTGAGCAGTTATGAAACACTCTTTTTGTAGAAAATGCAAGTGGAGATTCGGAGCGCTAAGAGGGTAATAGTGGAAAAAGGAATGTCTTCAAATATAAACTACACAGAATCATTCGGTGAAACTTCTTTCTGATCTGTGCATTCAGCTAACAGAGTTAAACCATACTTTTGATTGAGCAGATCTGAACACTCTTTCTGTAGAAAATGCAACTGGACATTTGGAGCGCTAATAGCGTAGTAGTGGAAAATGGAATATATTCAAATATAAACTACACAGAAGCATTCTGTGGAACTTCTTTCTGATCAGAGCATTCAGCTAACAGAGTTAAACCATACTTTTGATTGAGCAGTTTTGAAACACTCTGTCTGTAGAAAATGCAACTGGACATTCGTAGCGCTAAGTGGGTAATAGTGGAAAAAAGAATATGTTCAAATATAAACTACACCGAAGCATTGTATGAAACTTCTTTCTGTTCTGTGCATTCAACTAACAGAGTTGAACCTTACTTTTGATTGAGCCGATCTGAAACACTCTTTCTGTAGAAACTGCAATTGGACATTCTGAGCACTAAGAGGCCTATATTGGGAAAAAGAATGTCTACAAATAAAAACTACACAGAAGAATTGTGTGAAACTTCTTTCTGTTCTGTTTGTTCAACTAAAAGAGTTGTACCTTAGTTTTGATTGAGCCGTTCTGAAACACTCTTTCTGTAGAAAATGCAAGTGGAGATTCGGAGCGCTAAGAGGGTAATAGTGGAAAAAGGAATGTCTCCAAATATAAACTACACAGAATCATTCTGTGAAACTTCTTTCTGATCTGTGCATTCAGCTAACAGAGTTAAACCATACTTTTGATTGAGCAGATCTGAACTCTCTTTCTGTAGAAAATGCAACTGGACATTTGGAGCGCTTAGAGAGTTGTAGTGGAAAAAGGAATATATTCAAATATAAACTACACAGAAGCATTCTGTGAAACTTCTTTCTGATCTGAGCATTCAGCTAACAGCGTTAAACCATACTTTTGATTGAGCAGTTTTGAAACACTCTGTCTGTAGAAAATGCAACTGGACATTCGTAGCGCTAAGTGGGTAATAGTGGAAAAAAGGATATGTTCAAATATAAACTACACAGAAGCATTGTATGAAACTTCTTTCTGTTCTGTGCATTCAACTAACAGGGTTGAACCTTACTTCTGATTGAGCCTTTCTGAAACACTCTTTCTGTAGAAACTGCAATTGGACATTCTGAGCGCTAAGAGGCCTCTATTGGGAAAAATAATATCTTCAAATAAAAACTACACAGAAGCATTTTGTGAAACTTATTTCTGATATGTTCATTAAGCTAACAGAGTTAAACCATACTTTTGATTGCGCAGTTCTGAACACTCTTTCTGTAGAAAATGCAAGTGGACATTCGGAGCGCTAAGAGGGTAATAGTGGAAAAAGGAATATATTCAAATATAAACTACACAGTAGCATTCTGTGAAAATTCTTTCTGTTGTGTGCATTCAACTAACAGAGTTGAACCTTACTTTTGATTGAGCCGTTCTGAAACACTCTTTCTGTAGAAACTGCAATTGGACATGCTAAGCGCTAAGAGGCCTACATTGGGAAAAAGAATATCTTCAAATAAAAACTACACAGATGCATTCTGTGAAACTTATTTCTGATCTGTAAATTCAGTTAACAGAGATAAAACTTATTTTTGATTGAGCAGTTATGAAACACTCTTTTTGTAGAAAATGCAAGTGGAGATTCGGAGCGCTAAGAGGGTAATAGTGGAAAAAGGCATGTCTTCAAATATAAACTACACAGAATCATTCGGTGAAACTTCTTTCTGATCTGTGCATTCAGCTAACAGAGTTAAACCATACTTTTGATTGAGCAGATCTGAACACTCTTTCTGTAGAAAATGCAACTGGACATTTCGAGCGCTAAGAGCGTAGTAGTGGAAAAAGGAATATATTCAAATATAAACTACACAGAAGCATTCTGTGAAACTTCTTTCTGATCTGAGCATTCAGCTAACAGAGTTAAACCATACTTTTGATTGAGCAGTTTTGAAACACTCTGTCTGTAGAAAATGCAACTGGACATTCGTAGCGCTAAGTGGGTAATAGTGGAAAAATGAATATGTTCAAATATGAACTACACAGAAGCATTGTATGAAACTTCTTTGTGTTCTGTGCATTCAACTAACAGAGTTGAACCTTACTTTTGATTGAGCCGTTCTGAAACACTCTTTCTGTAGAAACTGCAATTGGACATTCTGAGCGCTAAGAGGCCTATATTGGGAAAAAGAATGTCTACAAATAAAAACTACACAGAAGAATTGTGTGAAACTTCTTTCTGTTCTGTTTGTTCAACTAAAAGAGTTGAACCTTAGTTTTGATTGAGCCATTCTGAAACACTCTTTCTGTAGAAAATGCAAGTGGAGATTCGGAGCGCTAAGAGGGTAATAGTGGAAAAAGGAATGTCTCCAAATATAAACTACACAGAATCATTCTGTGAAACTTCTTTCTGATCTGTGCATTCAGCTAACAGAGTTAAACCATACTTTTGATTGAGCAGATCTGAACTCTCTTTCTGTAGAAAATGCAACTGGACATTTGGAGCGCTAAGAGAGTAGTAGTGGAAAAAGGAATATATTCAAATATAAACTACACAGAAGCATTCTGTGAAACTTCTTTCTGATCTGAGCATTCAGCTAACAGAGTTAAACCATACATTTGATTGAGCAGTTTTGAAACCCTCTGTCTGTAGAAAATGCAACTGGACATTCGTAGCGCTAAGTGGGTAATAGTGGAAAAAAGAATATGTTCAAATATAAACTACACAGAAGCATTGTATGAAACTTCTTTCTGTTCTGTGCATTCAACTAACAGAGTTGAACCTTACTTTTGATTAAGCCTTTCTGAAACACTCTTTCTGTAGAAACTGCAATTGGTCATTCTGAGCGCTAAGAGGCCTCTATTGGGAAAAATAATATCTTCAAATAAAAACTACACAGAAGCATTGTGTGAAACTTATTTCTGATATGTTCATTAAGCTAACAGAGTTAAACCATACTTTTGATTGCGCAGTTCTGAACACTCTTTCTGTAGAAAATGCAAGTGGACATTCGGAGCGCTAAGAGGGTAATAGTGGAAAAAGGAATATATTCAAATATAAACTACACAGTAGCATTCTGTGAAAATTCTTTCTGTTCTGTGCATTCAACTAACAGAGTTGAACCTTACTTTTGATTGAGCCGTTCTGAAACACTCTTTCTGTAGAAACTGCAATTGGACATGCTAACCGCTAAGAGGCCTACATTGGGAAAAAGAATATCTTCAAATAAAAACTACACAGATGCATTCTGTGAAACTTATTTCTGATCTGTAAATTCAGTTAACAGAGATAAAACATATTTTTGATTGAGCAGTTATGAAACACTCTTTTTGTAGAAAATGCAAGTGGAGATTCGGAGCGCTAAGAGGGGAATAGTGGAAAAAGGAATGTCTTCAAATATAAACTACACAGAATCATTCGGTGAAACTTCTTTCTGATCTGTGCATTCAGCTAACAGAGTTAAACCATACTTTTGATTGAGCAGATCTGAACACTCTTTCTGTAGAAAATGCAACTGGACATTTGGAGCGCTAATAGCGTAGTAGTGGAAAATGGAATATATTCAAATATAAACTACACAGAAGCATTCTGTGAAACTTCTTTCTGATCAGAGCATTCAGCTAACAGAGTTAAACCATACTTTTGATTGAGCAGTTTTGAAACACTCTGTCTGTAGAAAATGCAACTGGACATTCGTAGCGCTAAGTGGGTAATAGTGGAAAAAAGAATATGTTCAAATATAAACTACACAGAAGCATTGTATGAAACTTCTTTCTGTTCTGTGCATTCAACTAACAGAGTTGAACCTTACTTTTGATTGAGCCGATCTGAAACACTCTTTCTGTAGAAACTGCAATTGGACATTCTGAGCACTAAGAGGCCTATATTGGGAAAAAGAATGTCTACAAATAAAAACTACACAGAAGAATTGTGTGAAACTTCTTTCTGTTCTGTTTGTTCAACTAAAAGAGTTGTACCTTAGTTTTGATTGAGCCGTTCTGAAACACTCTTTCTGTAGAAACTGCAATTGGACATTCTGAGCGCTAAGAGGCCTCTATTGGGAAAAATAATATCTTCAAATAAAAACTACACAGAAGCATTTTGTGAAACTTATTTCTGATATGTTCATTAAGCTAACAGAGTTAAACCATACTTTTGATTGCGCAGTTCTGAACACTCTTTCTGTAGAAAATGCAAGTGGACATTCGGAGCACTAAGAGGGTAATAGTGGAAAAAGGAATATATTCAAATATAAACTACACAGTAGCATTCTGTGAAAATTCTTTCTGTTGTGTGCATTCAACTAACAGAGTTGAACCTTACTTTTGATTGAGCCGTTCTGAAACACTCTTTCTGTAGAAACTGCAATTGGACATGCTAAGCGCTAAGAGGCCTACATTGGGAAAAAGAATATCTTCAAATAAAAACTACACAGATGCATTCTGTGAAACTTATTTCTGATCTGTAAATTCAGTTAACAGAGATAAAACTTATTTTTGATTGAGCAGTTATGAAACACTCTTTTTGTAGAAAATGCAAGTGGAGATTCGGAGCGCTAAGAGGGTAATAGTGGAAAAAGGAATGTCTTCAAATATAAACTACACAGAATCATTCGGTGAAACTTCTTTCTGATCTGTGCATTCAGCTAACAGAGTTAAACCATACTTTTGATTGAGCAGATCTGAACACTCTTTCTGTAGAAAATGCAACTGGACATTTGGAGCGCTAATAGCGTAGTAGTGGAAAATGGAATATATTCAAATATAAACTACACAGAAGCATTCTGTGGAACTTCTTTCTGATCTGAGCATTCAGCTAACAGAGTTAAACCATACTTTTGATTGAGCAGTTTTGAAACACTCTGTCTGTAGAAAATGCAACTGGACATTCGTAGCGCTAAGTGGGTAATAGTGGAAAAAAGAATATGTTCAAATATAAACTACACCGAAGCATTGTATGAAACTTCTTTCTGTTCTGTGCATTCAACTAACAGAGTTGAACCTTACTTTTCATTGAGCCGATCTGAAACACTCTTTCTGTAGAAACTGCAATTGGACATTCTGAGCACTAAGAGGCCTATATTGGGAAAAAGAATGTCTACAAATAAAAACTACACAGAAGAATTGTGTGAAACTTCTTTCTGTTCTGTTTGTTCAACTAAAAGAGTTGTACCTTAGTTTTGATTGAGCCGTTCTGAAACACTCTTTCTGTAGAAAATGCAAGTGGAGATTCGGAGCGCTAAGAGGGTAATAGTGGAAAAAGGAATGTCTCCAAATATAAACTACACAGAATCATTCTGTGAAACTTCTTTCTGATCTGTGCATTCAGCTAACAGAGTTAAACCATACTTTTGATTGAGCAGATCTGAACTCTCTTTCTGTAGAAAATGCAACTGGACATTTGGAGCGCTTAGAGAGTTGTAGTGGAAAAAGGAATATATTCAAATATAAACTACACAGAAGCATTCTGTGAAACTCCTTTCTGATCTGAGCATTCAGCTAACAGCGTTAAACCATACTTTTGATTGAGCAGTTTTGAAACACTCTGTCTGTAGAAAATGCAACTGGACATTCGTAGCGCTAAGTGGGTAATAGTGGAAAAAAGGATATGTTCAAATATAAACTACACAGAAGCATTGTATGAAACTTCTTTCTGTTCTGTGCATTCAACTAACAGGGTTGAACCTTACTTCTGATTGAGCCTTTCTGAAACACTCTTTCTGTAGAAACTGCAATTGGACATTCTGAGCGCTAAGAGGCCTCTATTGGGAAAAATAATATCTTCAAATAAAAACTACACAGAAGCATTTTGTGAAACTTATTTCTGATATGTTCATTAAGCTAACAGAGTTAAACCATACTTTTGATTGCGCAGTTCTGAACACTCTTTCTGTAGAAAATGCAAGTGGACATTCGGAGCGCTAAGAGGGTAATAGTGGAAAAAGGAATATATTCAAATATAAACTACACAGTAGCATTCTGTGAAAATTCTTTCTGTTGTGTGCATTCAACTAACAGAGTTGAACCTTACTTTTGATTGAGCCGTTCTGAAACACTCTTTCTGTAGAAACTGCAATTGGACATGCTAAGCGCTAAGAGGCCTACATTGGGAAAAAGAATATCTTCAAATAAAAACTACACAGATGCATTCTGTGAAACTTATTTCTGATCTGTAAATTCAGTTAACAGAGATAAAACTTATTTTTGATTGAGCAGTTATGAAACACTCTTTTTGTAGAAAATGCAAGTGGAGATTCGGAGCGCTAAGAGGGTAATAGTGGAAAAAGGCATGTCTTCAAATATAAACTACACAGAATCATTCGGTGAAACTTCTTTCTGATCTGTGCATTCAGCTAACAGAGTTAAACCATACTTTTGATTGAGCAGATCTGAACACTCTTTCTGTAGAAAATGCAACTGGACATTTCGAGCGCTAAGAGCGTAGTAGTGGAAAAAGGAATATATTCAAATATAAACTACACAGAAGCATTCTGTGAAACTTCTTTCTGATCTGAGCATTCAGCTAACAGAGTTAAACCATACTTTTGATTGAGCAGTTTTGAAACACTCTGTCTGTAGAAAATGCAACTGGACATTCGTAGCGCTAAGTGGGTAATAGTGGAAAAATGAATATGTTCAAATATGAACTACACAGAAGCATTGTATGAAACTTCTTTGTGTTCTGTGCATTCAACTAACAGAGTTGAACCTTACTTTTGATTGAGCCGTTCTGAAACACTCTTTCTGTAGAAACTGCAATTGGACATTCTGAGCGCTAAGAGGCCTATATTGGGAAAAAGAATGTCTACAAATAAAAACTACACAGAAGAATTGTGTGAAACTTCTTTCTGTTCTGTTTGTTCAACTAAAAGAGTTGAACCTTAGTTTTGATTGAGCCATTCTGAAACACTCTTTCTGTAGAAAATGCAAGTGGAGATTCGGAGCGCTAAGAGGGTAATAGTGGAAAAAGGAATGTCTCCAAATATAAACTACACAGAATCATTCTGTGAAACTTCTTTCTGATCTGTGCATTCAGCTAACAGAGTTAAACCATACTTTTGATTGAGCAGATCTGAACTCTCTTTCTGTAGAAAATGCAACTGGACATTTGGAGCGCTAAGAGAGTAGTAGTGGAAAAAGGAATATATTCAAATATAAACTACACAGAAGCATTCTGTGAAACTTCTTTCTGATCTGAGCATTCAGCTAACAGAGTTAAACCATACATTTGATTGAGCAGTTTTGAAACCCTCTGTCTGTAGAAAATGCAACTGGACATTCGTAGCGCTAAGTGGGTAATAGTGGAAAAAAGAATATGTTCAAATATAAACTACACAGAAGCATTGTATGAAACTTCTTTCTGTTCTGTGCATTCAACTAACAGAGTTGAACCTTACTTTTGATTAAGCCTTTCTGAAACACTCTTTCTGTAGAAACTGCAATTGGTCATTCTGAGCGCTAAGAGGCCTCTATTGGGAAAAATAATATCTTCAAATAAAAACTACACAGAAGCATTGTGTGAAACTTATTTCTGATATGTTCATTAAGCTAACAGAGTTAAACCATACTTTTGATTGCGCAGTTCTGAACACTCTTTCTGTAGAAAATGCAAGTGGACATTCGGAGCGCTAAGAGGGTAATAGTGGAAAAAGGAATATATTCAAATATAAACTACACAGTAGCATTCTGTGAAAATTCTTTCTGTTCTGTGCATTCAACTAACAGAGTTGAACCTTACTTTTGATTGAGCCGTTCTGAAACACTCTTTCTGTAGATACTGCAATTGGACATGCTAACCGCTAAGAGGCCTACATTGGGAAAAAGAATATCTTCAAATAAAAACTACACAGATGCATTCTGTGAAACTTATTTCTGATCTGTAAATTCAGTTAACAGAGATAAAACATATTTTTGATTGAGCAGTTATGAAACACTCTTTTTGTAGAAAATGCAAGTGGAGATTCGGAGCGCTAAGAGGGTAATAGTGGAAAAAGGAATGTCTTCAAATATAAACTACACAGAATCATTCGGTGAAACTTCTTTCTGATCTGTGCATTCAGCTAACAGAGTTAAAACATACTTTTGATTGAGCAGATCTGAACACTCTTTCTGTAGAAAATGCAACTGGACATTTGGAGCGCTAATAGCGTAGTAGTGGAAAATGGAATATATTCAAATATAAACTACACAGAAGCATTCTGTGAAACTTCTTTCTGATCAGAGCATTCAGCTAACAGAGTTAAACCATACTTTTGATTGAGCAGTTTTGAAACAATCTGTCTGTAGAAAATGCAACTGGACATTCGTAGCGCTAAGTGGGTAATAGTGGAAAAAAGAATATGTTCAAATATAAACTACACAGAAGCATTGTATGAAACTTCTTTCTGTTCTGTGCATTAAACTAACAGATTTGAACCTTACTTTTGATTGAGCCGATCTGAAACACTCTTTCTGTAGAAACTGCAATTGGACATTCTGAGCACTAAGAGGCCTATATTGGGAAAAAGAATGTCTACAAATAAAAACTACACAGAAGAATTGTGTGAAACTTCTTTCTGTTCTGTTTGTTCAACTAAAAGAGTTGTACCTTAGTTTTGATTGAGCCGTTCTGAAACACTCTTTCTGTAGAAAATGCAAGTGGAGATTCGGAGCGCTAAGAGGGTAATAGTGGAAAAAGGAATGTCTCCAAATATAAACTACACAGAATCATTCTGTGAAACTTCTTTCTGATCTGTGCATTCAGCTAACAGAGTTAAACCATACTTTTGATTGAGCAGATCTGAACTCTCTTTCTGTAGAAAATGCAACTGGACATTTGGAGCGCTTAGAGAGTTGTAGTGGAAAAAGGAATATATTCAAATATAAACTACACAGAAGCATTCTGTGAAACTTCTTTCTGATCTGAGCATTCAGCTAACAGAGTTAAACCATACTTTTGATTGAGCAGTTTTGAAACACTCTGTCTGTAGAAAATGCAACTGGACATTCGTAGCGCTAAGTGGGTAATAGTGGAAAAAAGAATATGTTCAAATATAAACTACACAGAAGCATTGTATGAAACTTCTTTCTGTTCTGTGCATTCAACTAACAGAGTTGAACCTTACTTTTGATTGAGCCTTTCTGAAACACTCTTTCTGTAGAAACTGCAATTGGACATTGTGAGCGCTAAGAGGCCTCTATTGGGAAAAATAATATCTTCAAATAAAAACTACACAGAAGCATTGTGTGAAACTTATTTCTGATATGTTCATTAAGCTAACAGAGTTAAACCATACTTTTGATTGCGCAGTTCTGAACACTCTTTCTGTAGACAATGCAAGTGGACATTCGGAGCGCTAAGAGGGTAATAGTGGAAAAAGGAATATATTCAAATATAAACTACACAGTAGCATTTTGTGAAAATTCTTTCTGTTCTGTGCATTCAACTAACAGAGTTGAACCTTACTTTTGATTGAGCCGTTCTGAAACACTCTTTCTGTAGAAAATGCAATTGGACATGCTAAGCGCTAAGAGGCCTACATTGGGAAAAAGAATATCTTCAAATAAAAACTACACAGATGCATTCTGTGAAACTTATTTCTGATCTGTAAATTCAGTTAACAGAGATAAAACATATTTTTGATTGAGCAGTTATGAAACACTCTTTTTGTAGAAAATGCAAGTGGAGATTCGGAGCGCTAAGAGGGTAATAGTGGAAAAAGGAATGTCTTCAAATATAAACTACACAGAATCATTCGGTGAAACTTCTTTCTGATCTGTGCATTCAGCTAACAGAGTTAAACCATACTTTTGATTGAGCAGATCTGAACACTCTTTCTGTAGAAAATGCAACTGGACATTTCGAGCGCTAAGAGCGTAGTAGTGGATAAAGGAATATATTGAAATATAAACTACACAGAAGCATTCTGTGAAACTTCTTTCTGATCTGAGCATTCAGCTAACAGAGTTAAACCATACTTTTGATTGAGCAGTTTTGAAACACTCTGTCTGTAGAAAATGCAACTGGACATTCGTAGCGCTAAGTGGGTAATAGTGGAAAAAAGAATATGTTCAAATATAAACTACACAGAAGCATTGTATGAAACTTCTTTCTGTTCTGTGCATTCAACTAACAGAGTTGAACCTTACTTTTGATTGAGCCGTTCTGAAACACTCTTTCTGTAGAAACTGCAATTGGACATTCTGAGCGCTAAGAGGCCTATATTGGGAAAAAGAATGTCTACAAATAAAAACTACACAGAAGAATTGTGTGAAACTTCTTTCTGTTCTGTTTGTTAAACTAAAAGAGTTGCACCTTAGTTTTGATTGAGCCGTTCTGAAACACACTTTCTGTAGAAAATGCAAGTGGAGATTCGGAGCGCTAAGAGGGTAATAGTGGAAAAAGGAATGTCTCCAAATATAAACTACACAGAATCATTCTGTGAAACTTCTTTCTGATCTGTGCATTCAGCTAACAGAGTTAAACCATACTTTTGATTGAGCAGATCTGAACACTCTTTCTGTAGAAAATGCAACTGGACATTTGGAGCGCTAAGAGAGTAGTAGTGGAAAAAGGAATATATTCAAATATAAACTACACAGAAGCATTCTGTGAAACTTCTTTCTGATCTGAGCATTCAGCTAACAGAGTTAAACCATACTTTTTATTGAGCAGTTTTGAAACACTCTGTCTGTAGAAAATGCAACTGGACATTCGTAGCGCTAAGTGGGTAATAGTGGAAAAAAGAATATGTTCAAATATAAACTACACAGAAGCATTGTATGAAACTTCTTTCTGTTCTGTGCATTCAACTAACAGAGTTGAACCTTACTTTTGATTGAGCCTTTCTGAAACACTCTTTCTGTAGAAACTGCAATTGGACATTCTGAGCGCTAAGAGGCCTCTATTGGGAAAAATAATATCTTCAAATAAAAACTACACAGAAGCATTGTGGGAAACTTATTTCTGATATGTTCATTAAGCTAACAGAGTTAAACCATACTTTTGATTGCGCAGTTCTGAACACTCTTTCTGTAGAAAATGCAAGTGGACATTCGGAGCGCTAAGAGGGTAATAGTGGAAAAAGGAATATATTCAAATATAAACTACACAGTAGCATTCTGTGAAAATTCTTTCTGTTCTGTGCATTCAACTAACAGAGTTGAACCTTACTTTTGATTGAGCCGTTCTGAAACACTCTTTCTGTAGAAACTGCAATTGGACATGCTAAGCGCTAAGAGGCCTACATTGGGAAAAAGAATATCTTCAAATAAAAACTACACAGATGCATTCTGTGAAACGTATTTCTGATCTGTAAATTCAGTTAACAGAGATAAAACATATTTTTGATTGAGCAGTTATGAAACACTCTTTTTGTAGAAAATGCAAGTGGAGATTCGGAGCGCTAAGAGGGTAATAGTGGAAAAAGGAATGTCTTCAAATATAAACTACACAGAATCATTCGGTGAAACTTCTTTCTCATCTGTGCATTCAGCTAACAGAGTTAAACCATACTTTTGATTGAGCAGATCTGAACACTCTTTCTGTAGAAAATGCAACTGGACATTTGGAGCGCTAAGAGCGTAGTAGTGGAAAAAGGAATATATTCAAATATAAACTACACAGAAGCATTCTGTGAAACTTCTTTCTGATCTGAGCATTCAGCTAACAGAGTTAAACCATACTTTTGATTGAGCAGTTTTGAAACACTCTGTCTGTAGAAAATGCAACTGGACATTCGTAGGGCTAAGTGGGTAATAGTGGAAAAAAGAATATGTTCAAATATAAACTACACAGAAGCATTGTATGAAACTTCTTTCTTTTCTGTGCATTCAACTAACAGAGTTGAACCTTACTTTTGATTGAGCCGATCTGAAACACTCTTTCTGTAGAAACTGCAATTGGACATTCTGAGCGCTAAGAGGCCTATATTGGGAAAAGAATGTCTACAAATAAAAACTACACAGAAGAATTTTGTGAAACTTCTTTCTGTTCTGTTTGTTCAACTAAAAGTGTTGAACCTTAGTTTTGATTGAGCCGTTCTGAAACACTCTTTCTGTAGAAAATGCAAGTGGAGATTCGGAGCGCTAAGAGGGTAATAGTGGAAAAAGGAATGTCTTCAAATATAAACTACACAGAATCATTCGGTGAAACTTCTTTCTGATCTGTGCATTCAGCTAACAGAGTTAAACCATACTTTTGATTGAGCAGATCTGAACACTCTTTCTGTAGAAAATGCAACTGGACATTTGGAGCGCTAAGAGTGTAGTAGTGGAAAAAGGAATATATTCAAATATAAACTACACAGAAGCATTCTGTGAAACTCCTTTCTGATCTGAGCATTCAGCTAACAGAGTTAAACCATACTTTTGTTTGAGCAGTTTTGAAACACTCTGTCTGTAGAAAATGCAACTGGACATTCGTAGCGCTAAGTGGGTAATAGTGGAAAAAAGAATATGTTCAAATATAAACTACACAGAAGCATTGTATGAAACTTCTTTCTGTTCTGTGCATTCAACTAACAGAGTTGAACCTTACTTTTGATTGAGCCGTTCTGAAACACTCTTTCTGTAGAAACTGCAATTGGACATTCTGAGCGCTAAGAGGCCTATATTGGGAAAAAGAATGTCTATAAATAAAAACTACACAGAAGAATTGTGTGAAACTTCTTTCTGTTCTGTTTGTTCAACTAAAAGAGTTGAACTTTAGTTTTGATTGAGCCGTTCTGAAACACACTTTCTGTAGAAAATGCAAGTGGAGATTCGGAGCGCTAAGAGGGTAATAGTGGAAAAAGGAATGTCTCCAAATATAAACTACACAAAAGTGTCAATCTACTAATTTATCTTCTAATAACTTTCCACCCAGGAGCATTCGTCCCTCTCATTAGACAGTTGTTCTATGCTTCTTTTTTTCACATTCTAATTGCCTCACCTGAACCAAAAAAAGAATGTGGATCTAGGATCAATACCTTTTGAAAAGTCATTTATTTCATTATATTATTTTTTCATATATCTGCATTATTGCATAGAATACCTGATTGGTCTTATGCTAAGTTTTTCATGTAACATTACCTCTGCAAGATATTAATAAGTATCCTTCCAAAAATGTTTGAAAAATCTTGGGTAAAACATATTACGTAAGTTCCTGTTTTATAGTTTTCCAGGAGTTTTACTATCTTTGGCCAATGACAAAATTCAAAGCAGAGATACAGTACACAACTTTTGTAAAACTTACCTATTTTTCTTATAAGACTGTGGCTTTGTTTTGTTTTGTTTTGAACTTCTTTTCTGTGATGTGACATGAGACTGTGTGTTGAGTTAAGGGTGGGGACATACATTAACAGAGGTTTAGGAACTGCTTTGCTAAAGCAAGTTTGAGGAGAAAATGGGGAGACTAATACAAGATTTCTCTTTAAGCAGTGGGAGTTGAAGGGGTAGGTGGTTTTTGGAGAAAGAAGAGACCCATTCATGGCACAGGCTTCTTTATGTTTCTGCTCTGTGTGATACTTAATGAGGATACAGACATTCACTTCCTCTATTTCCCACCCCTGGCCGGGGGTAACCCAAAGGTACCTGATAAAGACACAGCCTTATAGCTGTATCAAGTATCCCTGAGTGTGTTAGGACTGGAGAGGCCTAAGGAATAAAAAACATACATGCATTAAATGGAACAAATACAGAGAAGAAGAAAACTCAGACATGGTACATTAATTGTGTACCTTTCCTTACAACCCAGCACATCACAGGGTACATGACCTGCTTCCTTTTGACCTGCTTCCTTTATGTTCACTGCATGAACAGGGAAGGGGGTTGGGGTACACGTGGGAGATAATTGTGTTTACTATGTACCTGGTATTAATACATCTATAGAGACAATTGGAATGACTATACTGGAGAAACAGCAAGAGAAGAACTGAAAAGGCTAAAACAAATACTTGGTTCTCTAAAAAATACTCCAAAGGATTTCTCATGTCTGACAAATTACATTTTAGTCTAATAGTAATAAGTGACCAAAACTAAGGTGATTTGATAAATATCATAAGGTATTTTATTGTGAAATTGATATCTATACGTATTGCTTATAAAGCTCAGTAATCTGTTCTTGAATTGAGAAATTACTGAGACAACATCAAAAGCTGTCATTTTTGTTTCTATGTTGTCGTTGTTATTGTTTGTGAGGTCAGAGCTTCTAAACTTTATGACTGTTTGAAAGGGGCCTATATAGACCTTGCCTGAATATTAAGTCATGTGAAATGATAAAAAGCTTTCTGATTTATTGGGTTAGACAAAGAAAAAATTGAGAAATTGAGCATCATTAAAATTAAAGACTTTTGTTATTAAAACTGTGCTTAGAATGAAAACAAAAGCCACAGGTTGGGAGAAAATTTTTTCAAAACACATTCAAAACATTTTCAAAACATATCAGATAAATTACTGGTATTTAAAGTATACAGAGAACTCGAAAATAAGAAAGAAAACAACTCATTTAAAAAATAGTCCAAAGGTCTAAATACAGCTGTCAAATGGGGATTTTGAAGTTACTAGTCATGTATCATTAGGGAACTGCAAGTCACAGCAACCGTGAGATATTATTACATGACTATTAAAATGACCAATATCCAAAAGTCTGATGATACCAAAAGCTGGCAAATGTGAGGAGAAACAGGAACTTTTATTCATTGCTTGTGAGAATGCAGAATAGTACAGCTACTTTGGCAGTCAGTTTGGCAGTTTCTTATAAAACTAAACATACTCCTACCACACAACCCAGCAATTACATTCCCGGTATTTACTTAAAGGATTTGAAAACTTACATGCACACAAAAGCCTTCTTCCCATGAATGTTACAGGAGCCTTATTCATGATCACTAAAATCGAAATGTCCTTCAGGAAGTGAATGGAAAAATAAACTGTGGTATATCCAGGCAATGGAATAGTATTCTGTCAAGCTACAGAAGACACACAGGAACCTTTAAATGCATATTGCCAAGTGAAAGAAGCCAGTCTGAAAAGTCTACATACCGTATGATTCAACTACATGACCTTCTGGAGAAAGCAAAACTATGGAGACAGTAAAGAGATCAGTGACTATTAGGGATTTGGAGGAGATTTGTGCAGTCTAAACATGTCATGTGCCAACAATGACGTAAAGATATGTGAGATAAAGTATGACGAATTCTATTGACAAACACACGCAATGGCTTCCATTTAACTGAGAAGAAACCATATACCTAGCACAAGTCTTTTTCTGTGCATTAACTTTTTGTAATACAACTATATGAAGTTATAGCCTATTTTATATATGAATAAAAGCATTTCCAAAGGTTAAGAAAGGGCACAGTGAGAGTGAGAAGCACAGTCTGGGTAGGCAGGTCAATCTAGTTTTCTATCTGTGCTTTAAACTGCTATAACCATCAACTCAATCTACTAATTTATCTTCTACATAAATTAGTAGAGGAAACGATGAACGGATGGAGCAAGGAAGAATTTTAGGAGAGTGAATCCATTATTCTGTATGACACTGTAATGAGGA
The DNA here is from genome assembly GCF_028878055.3 of Symphalangus syndactylus. Classification (NCBI taxonomy): domain Eukaryota; kingdom Metazoa; phylum Chordata; class Mammalia; order Primates; family Hylobatidae; genus Symphalangus; species Symphalangus syndactylus. The sequence goes on along the minus strand of NC_072447.2, from coordinate 11,416,148 downwards.
TTATTTGTCATTACACATTTGACAAAACCTATAGAATTCATAAGACAAGGAGTAAACTCTAATACAAACTACATACTTTAGTCAATAGTAATGTACCAATATTGACTCATCAACTATAACAAATGTACCACACTATTGCAAGATGTTAAAAATCGGGGAAATTGGGGTAGAGGCTGAGGATGACGTGTGAATGCTTATTCACTTCTTTCTACAAACCTAAAATTGCTTTTAAAGAGTCAATAAAAATTAAAACAAGGCAGGGTTTTCATGCAATGGAAAAAAACACACAACTTTAGTAAGTGACTCATAATTATGCTTATGCCACTTTGCTAGATTACACTTCATTAATAAATATAGTTTCATTCTTTATGTTATAAAGCAGAATAAAGTCAGATATCTAGAGAAATTGATTTTAATGATTAGAGTAAAAGCATTTTCACCTCCAACGTCAGAATGAGTTCTTCAGAATCAGTCCATTTTATAGTTAAATCAATCATTGATTTTAAAAAAATATTGAGAAAAACTTTAACTTCACTTTTTCCATCAAACTCAATGTCATGACAGCATTGTCATTTCAATCTAGGATTAAAACCTATTTCTGGACCCAGTGGACTTACTGTGATAGATTCTGAAAATGTCAGACGTTAAAGTCCAGTCTTTGATCTGCTGTCCTCTGCAGTTATCAAAAGGTCAGTTTATCCTGCTTCTTTTCTCTCTTTTTCATATATCTTGCACTTCAGCTTAATATTAGTATTAAGCTAAATTTCTTATTTTATTTTGATTGATAAAGGAAAACAGATTGTTTCAATACAGTTACTGAGAATAAGCAGCAAAACGTACTTATAAAGTACACAAGAGAGCTATAAGATAAAAATTTGTTCAAAAAAAGATTTGGAAATTTTTATTGCATGAATGTTCAAATGGAAAGGAAAACTTTCTGGATTCTTTTTCCACCACACAGGAGTAGCAGCACTAAAGTAGTGAATAATGTCCGTTCAATTGGTAGTTTTCATGTATTTCTGATATCAGAAATGGACTGTTAGTAACTAGTTTTAAAAGCAGAGCATTTTTGTGCATGGCATTCCCCTGAATTCCAAAGCCCAAACTTAACTTAGGCTAATTTCTCTCTGCTGGGAGCCCCATTAATTTCTCATAGATAACATTTCATATATATGCGGCATTCTGATGATGTAAAGGAATTCACACCTTATGGGCCTACAAGCCAAATTTAATCAATGGCTTGCTTCATATGGCTGAGAGCTAAAAATTGTTTTGGCATTTTGGAAGTGTTTAAAGAAGGAGAAGGAAGGGGAGAAGAAGAATGAGTAGATGAAGGAGAGACAGAGACTACATATGGCCAGCAAAGCCTATAATATTTACTGTCTAGTTCTTTACACAAAGAACTTTTCCAATCTTGAACAAAACACACACATTTTCGTTATGCCAAAAAAGGACTACAATAAGTCTTCACTTAACATCATTGACAGGTGCTTGAAAACTGGTCATAGGTATATATATTTATGGTCACGTGATGTTTTGATACACGCATACGGAGGGATAAATTGGGGATGGTTAATTGGTACAAAAATACAGTCAGCGAAACCCATTTTACCATAGGTTGACATCAAAAGAGTTCAGCTTCTATGGCTTTTGGTAACTAAAACGTCAACAAACTTATAAATAAAGATCAAAACACTTCTAATATTAAATGCTGAAATAAATTTCAGCTATTCATACGTTTAAGATTAATAAAAGCTAGTAAAATCATTATTTACCTACTTATTTCAGTTTAGGGTTGCAGTTGACCGCAGCCTATCCTGTCAGCTCAGGACGCAATGTGGGAACCAGCCCTGGACAGGGTGCCGTCGCATTGCAGGTGCACTCACACATACCCACAGTTACTCAGACTGGGACCACATAGACACGTCAATCAACCTCACATGCACAGCCTTGGGAAGTGAGAGGAAACTGGAGCATCCAGAGAATATCAATGCAGACATGGGGAGAATACATAAGCTCTACACAGACAGTGAACCCCAATTGGAATCAATTTGTTTTTTCTCATCAACATCATAATGAAATGACATTGAATGAAACGTCGTTATTCAAAGACCTGTTGTACTCAGTTCTAAACATTTCAGAATTAAGAGATCTACACACATCCTCTTCTATATAATGGAGTGGGTCTCTTAAAATTTCCTGGCAACATACTCTTAGCCTGCCTAGGAAACACTTTAGAATACAACTGCATTATGATAAATTTTCATATTCTATTCATATCTTCATATTTCTCCCTCTACTTATTAAGGTATAGTCTTGTATATGTAATCCTTCAGTTCCTGAACAAGGTGAACATATGATCTCATGATGTGTGTTTTAATTTCTTAACTTTGTTGAGATTTGGGAATGTGAGGATGATGGAAAGGAAAGAAAGGAATTCAGCAGCTATAAAAGAAATCTGACCTTTAATTTTTTTATTGAATTTGTTTCTTGTTTTATTTTTCCTTCCTTTGCACAAATGAGAACTTCTAGTTTTACAAAGGGTACCATCAACTTTAGGACAAAAATTTGTATTTGTGGCATAACACAAGTTGGAGACACAATGATTTAGAGATTGCATATCAATTTTATCAAATAAATGTGATAAAGTAGGTGATATGCACACACACACACATTTGTAGTGACAAAACCATTGACACAGATACCCAGATGGCACTTAATGTACTTTCAGCCTTAAATTCTTTCTCAAGGACAAGCCATTTGTTTGCAAATGATTTAGCATTCAAAAATGATTAAACACGGGAAAAAATGCATTGCACATAAAGTTCAGATTACAAGTGAATTAAAGTCACACTAATATAACTATAATTTATAATGAATTCAAATGGCTTTCAGAAGGGTCATCTGTGGAAGGTGAAGAGCAATCTGAATTTATTTTTCTGGTAACTGGTCACAGCAATGTTTTCTAGACTAGTGAGTGAGTGCTCATACAGCACCATGTGTGTTCAACAACACATAAAGTTGGATGACAAAATCTACTTTAGTGAGAAGGTAGCTATTTCCAGGGGCACCAATAGTAATGTCAGTTTTGAGTCTTGGGTTTGCTTTTGTTTGTTTACAAGGCGATGAAATGTTTAAGGAAAAAATAAATTCTACCAATCCATGTTGAGTGAACATTTCAATCCTTGTAAAGACCAAAGTCAGCTGCCACCATGCCATGCAAACCTTATAGTACATGACATGTTAAATCGGTAACCTCGAAAGGGACTTCTGAGAAGCTATGAGTAAAAGGCACATACAAAATGCCTCTGAGATGAATTCACAAATGAAATGGAAAAGGATAACTGTGTACATCCAAGAAGAATAGTAATTAACAGAAAACAAGAACACTTCTAAATTGAAAGAATCCCTAAAGTAAAAGAAGACCAAAGAAAAAGAAATAAAGATGAGAAGTGAAATGAGGCAGAAATGGTGAGCGACAAGGAGATACACTGAGAAAAAAAGTAGCTAAAGTTAGTGTGTTATTATTTCAGCAAAATTAAGTATATCAATACTGAGAAATATGACTTGAAATAGATTCAGTACCTCAAGCAGAAACATAAACAAATAACATCTGGGTTTTTCTTTTGATAACCAGTATTTTAAATACAAAAATCTAAAAATTTTGTCTTTGTGTAAGAGTTACACATTTATCATACCAATCAATAACAAAAAGGCGCTATAAATACTGTATGGAAATAAATGTCCTAACAGATGTTAACCAGACATCAGTCTTCACCGGTAAGGATTAGATTTGAAGGTGTTTGCAGATAATTAAAACTTGTTTTTATAACATAACTTAGCAGCTAAGTAGTATAATGAAAATGGGATATTCAAATTATAAGATATAAAATATTAAAGATAGAAGAACATGTTTATTTTTTCAATATAAATATTGTTACAGCTCAGAGAAACAGTATGAAATCTCAGGGCTCATGAAAGGCCACATTCTAGAGATAGTGATTGACAGGTATGGTAATTCCCCTACAGCGTGGTGCCTGTTGTCATGGAGTAGCATGTCTCCTACAGGGTACTACCAGCAGGTTCATGTAGGAAGAGCCAATAGTCCATGTGAGAAACCCCGGAAGGCTAAAGATAGAAGGAAATATTTGTGCCACGTTGAAGAGCAAGTTCACCAGGTGAATTGGCATGTGGCTAGGGTACAACTTCCCATACATATATAAATAATGAAACACACAAAAAATTATCAGAAAAGTATTTTATTATTATTAGAGTCACGATTAGCACTCTCCTCATCAGGAGAGTTTTAGGTTTTTTTCTAGCCCTACTCTATACTTTTTAAACACAGTCTCCAAGTTTCAAAATAAAAGTTTCTTATTTTTAATTCAAATCTCAATTAAAATAAAACAAAAACCGAAAATGTAGAAGTTCCTTATTTTGACCATCTATATATCATACACAACAAAAAGACTGATAAAATTCCACTAAACACAACAGCTAGATCCGTATTCCCGTTACTGCTTAAGCCCATTCCAATAAGGATTTTATACCAAATCTGCCCTTGCCAAGGCTACCTGGGGCCTTCATTTTATTATTTGCAATGGACAATTTTAACTTCACATCCATGTTGGCTTCCTTACATCCTAGATGCACATACAGCCAGATTTTTTCCATCAGATGTGATTTGATCCTCCAAATTCGGAATGCCTTGATGACCTCCTCTTTATCTAAAGATCACTTTAAAAAGCCTGAAGTATTTGGCTCTTCCCTAAATCTTTGGCCAGATGTAATGTCATCCTCCCATTGGCTTTCTTTGTCCAAACTACATTAGCCTTATCTCAGATCTTCAAACAAGTTATATTTCCTGCCTAAGATCTTTCTATGAGTGAGTGAAAGGTGTGACGAAGATAGTTCCTCTTTGCCCCCAAAGGTTTCATTGATCACGCTGATAATGAATTTACTGTTATTTTAATCTCTTACTGTTATACTCAGGCTTAAATTCTCTACCCTACACACTTCAGTTGACATAATTTTAATTTCCACTGTGATGCTTCTCTCTCTTCTGTCAACACTCTCTCCTCACAGGGTTTCATCCAGATCAGGAGTCAGTAACATTTTTGACAAAGAGCCAGATAGTAAATATTGCAGGCTTTGTGTTGCCAAGAGGCAAATTTATGGAACTTTCCCTGCTGAAAAATTTCCCTGTATTTTACATTTTAGACTTATAAATGCCACACGTACTTATAACTCATGAGCCATACAAAAATAGGTGGCAGACCAGATCTGGCTCATGGGCTATAATAGTTTTCCAACCCCTCACCTAGATTCATGACTTTAGGCATGCTCTATAGGCTACGATGATCTAACTCACATCTCTAGCCAAGTCAACTTGTCAGTGCCTACTTGATGTCTCCACTTGGATTCTAACTAGCGTCTTAATTTAAGATTAAAAAATGTAAAATCAATCACACATACGCACCTACCCACACCTCTGTCACTTGCAAACTGCCTCATGTCATCAAGACTTTGCCATATCACTAAAAGTGACCATAATCCCCCATGTCCCTACATCCAAATACCTTGATATAATTCTTGCTCAGTAAATTCAATCATCTTCAAATCAACTTCCAATCTCAACTGATTTTCTCCAACTTTATTGCTACACTCATAATCCCAACTACCATCATCCTTCAACTGGACAGGTGCAATAGTCAGCTAAATGAACCCCCTTCCTTCACTAGTGTACCCTTCCACAATAGTACACCCTCCTAAGAGCTAACCTCATCGTATCACACATCCATCATACACTTTTCAATGTAGTTAATTTATATTCACATTTTGATATAAGATCTAGATTTGGTCCCTGAGAACACTCATGTAATCTCTCTCCATGCTCTTCCTTCATGGACATTCCAGCCAAACCGGCCTTCTTTTCTTTGTAAGAAACTATCAAGCTCTCTTTTTAAATTACAGAATCTTTATATCTGCCCTTCTTTCTGCTCAGAGCACCCCAGATCTTCAAAGTACCTTCCTCTTTGTCTTCACTCAACTCTCAAATGAAATATTACCTCCTCAGAGAGAAAAATGCTCTGAAATACCTACAGCCAGATCAGTGCCTTCCTCCTTGACAGTTTTACTCAGCCATGTTATCACATGTAATCTTCTTCGTAGTAGTGTACTTTATAGCCCTTCACACCATTGCTTTGTTTAGGTATTTGTATGTCTTCCTCCTCTTTCCCTCCTCACTACAGTATAGCCAATTGTGTCTTTGCCTTCTTCACTGCTATATCCCCTAGTGCCTGGTAGGCTTTCTATAAACAGCCATTTATTGACTTATTGACTACATGTATATGCTAATCCTTTTTACTAATTGTTGTTACACTATAAATTTCTCTTCTCCCTCTCTTCGCTTCCCTCTTCTCATGTCCCTTGATGCTTCCTACTCAATATTAACATGGACATCATTTTGTGTCTTCAGCATTTCTCTTTTCATTATATTATGATAGGTTAATTTTCCTAAGAAAACACTATTTTGACAAAAGCAAAGCATTAAAGTAAAGCAGCATAGGATCAATTTTTTCCTATTGAAAAGGAAACACCATCTTTCCGAGAAGACAATTCCACCAGGAAACAAAAAAAACACACACATTTCCGGTAAGTCCTAGTTCCCAAGACTTGAAGCCAGTATGTTTTTCCACTTTCAAGTATCCTTGACTGTAGAGATAAAAGGTATCCACTTAGAGATATTAACTCATTACCACTGCCTAAATTTGGTTTCCAGAAACACAACTTAATATGACATCAATGGATGTGATAATCATTTGAAAGTAGCTTTATCAAAATCATCCAACAGAACAAGTTACTATCCTAATTAGCATCCTCGGTTAAATACCTAAATCTGATGAATAATAAGTTATGCATTATGCTAAATTGCATTGGCTCACTATCTTAGAATGCTTTCAAACTAATTAAAAATGAGATATTCAGTGATGAGAAACATAAAAAGATAAAAACCTATTTCAATCAGTTTAAATTAGAATTTAACATTTCTTCAATACGCTCTTTTGTAGTCAATTGCAAGAGTAATAAAGCAAAATTATTGAGTCTATAATAGTGACCGTTCAAAATTCATAGTGAATTATTAAAAAGAAAACTAAGGTCCCTGCCAACTTTCCACCTCACTTCAAAGCATAGCCAAGGTCATTACAACAGCAAGTAAAAGACTCCACACAATTCCCACTTCTTCGCCTCTATACTGTTACTTCTGGAATCTTCTACTGCTCCAAATTGTGTGTTTGCTCCAGACTCAGCAGTTCTCACCACCTTGTTCTTCCAATTGCCATCTTCTCTGTGCGGCCTTTCTTGACTACCCAGTTAAAAATTATCCTATCAAAATTATCTGATCCCCATCCAGGATTACTTTTCACCATCTAACTTACGATACTTTGCATATTTATGTGGCTCATTGTCTGTTATCTGTCTCCCTAAGTTAGAATGCGAGCTTCATGATGGCAGAGTTTTGGTCAATTTCCTTCACTCAATAATTCCTGACCCAAAGTAAACACTTCATAAGTATTTTTTGAATATACTAATATATAGTCCGAATTATCAAGGAACTTATAAATAAATAAAGACACAACCCAGCATATAGTGCAGCTTGAGAAATGTTGATAGTGTGGTACAGGAGGAGGTATGTAAACTATGAGAAGCAACAGTTAAATAAGAAGCAATCCAGAAAGACACACAGTGTGGGTGACATCTGAGTTAAAGGACAGAAGGTAAGAAGATAACCAGACGGAGAAAAGAGAGGAAGATCTTACAAACAAGCATCAGAAGTTACCATAAGAAAAGCAAGTACAAAATCATCAGAAGAAAAACAATTGCATCCCAGTTATTACCACAAACACAATTAACTATGAAAACCCAGAACAGTTCATGCTTTGATAATGCTAAAGTTGATACGTAGATTAAGATGTGATATAACAATCTGCAAATCTTAGTTTTCAGAAAACCTTTTTAGGCAAGATATGATGATTTAAGGAAGAAAAGTTGCTGATGGATGAGGCATGTTGTCCCTTAAAGACAAACACTATGAAGACTGCGTACAGCCTTTATAATGGAAAGGTGCCACGTTTTTTCTTTTTTAAGTCCTTGGAATCTCAGTTGGCAACTTTGAAATTCATGTGTAATTCATGAGTTTTTTAAAAGAAATGTAATAAGTAACACAAGTGATTCTAGAGCTTGTCTTTAGGCTGAGGTAGATATTGGCATTATAAATTGAAGTGCTAGAAAGGAACAATAAGAATTAAGAATAAGCAGTAATTTCTGCCAAGATCTGTGGCACCCAGTCTCACACATAAGGCTTTTTGGAATCTCTTGGTTTCCAAGGTTCAGGCTCTCATACTTTAGTTTGTACATAAAGGACTTAAGTTATTCTTAAAGCACAGTTTTAGCACTTCACACCAGGAGATGGTTATGAGACTGATCACAGGATAAAGTGAAATAGGATGTGTGCCTACTTGTAGAAGGAACCTCGTTCCTTTTGCCATTCTATTCCTACTTTTCTGGCAGGAAAGTCCTAGAAAAAATTTCATATACAGATTAATTTTAAACAATTTACATTATATTTTACTATTAATAGCTTCTAGAATATCTTAGCTTAGGCTGGCCCTGGTGGCTCACACTTGAAATCCCAGAATTTTGGGAGGCTGAAGTGGGCGGATCAACTGAAGTCAGGAGTTTGAGACTAGCCTAGCCAACATGGTCAAACCTAGTCTCTACTAAAAATCCAAAAATTAGCCGGGTGTGGTGATGCGTACCTGTAATCCCAGCTACACAGGAGGCTGAGGCAGGAGAACCATTGAGCCTGGGAGGTGGAGGCCGCAGTGAGCCAAGATTGTGTCACTGCACTCCAGCCTGGGCAACAGAGCAAGACTCTGTCTCACAAAAACAAAAAACAAACAAACAAAAAAAGAGTATCTTAGCTTATATATTTCTCACATCTGATCCTACCACTTTACTTCTTTTTTCCTGTTTATACCAATTATTTCTATTCCTCTTTACATATAGGCAGAAAGATAAGACTAAAATGTGTCATAGACAATGACATCTAGTAAATTGACGTATTCTTCATGTTTAATTCCACAACAGATTTCAAATACAACCAAAATCTCCAAATAAAATCTTAATTCTAAATTGAGTGCTTGTACAGTCTTCAAATATGTTCAAATAGAACATCAAAGCTCAATAAAAATAGTTATATCACTTGGGATGGTGTTTAAAATATTTTTTCCTAAATAAATTCAGCTTCAGAGGATGAGAAAACCTTCGTTAGGAGATGTTTTAAAGAACAAATTAAGTTAAATGTGAAGGAAATCATACTTTATTTTGTTGAATAGTAAGATTTTTTTGTTGCTATTGTGAATTAATGCCATCCAAACATTGAGTGATGTAATTCAATTTAGTAAAAGAAAAAAGTCTAAATTATCAACTTCTTTCCTTATAAAAATGAAATATGCTATAACTTGCATTTTTTCCATGGCAATGACCCTGATGATCAGAGAGGTTAAAACCTAAAAACATTTAAAATCATCTAATCTAAATTATAAAAAAGAAATCCCTTTCTTCAGAAAAAATAATTTTTTAAGGAAGCACTCATAAACAAATCTCTACTAGTAGATATACAGCATACACATCTCTTACTATCTCCCATGCAGACTGCATAAAAAGGCGTGCTGGCTACTTTTAAGAAAACAACATTCAGATGTCTGGAAAGTATCTGAAATGCATGATTAATCTACACAGATAATTTTCTCAAGAAACCAAATTTTGAAGACAAGTAATTCAAAAGTCTATTGTCTATAAAGTAAATCCGCTGGTATACTTAAACTGCTGTAATCCTTTCTCTGTTTACCTTATAGTGTGCACCTCTCAAGCTATGGGAATGCATGTCTTCTCTAAGAAGAGCTGACTTCTTTTGTAGGAAAAAGCTGTTGGAAATGACTGTTAGGATTTCAAATGTTTGGGAGTGTGTATTCATGTGGGTTTTACGTGTTGAATATTTGCATTTGTAATTTTAAGATGCTTAAATCAAAAACTAAAATGACCTATGCAACATAATTCTGCCATAGGATAAATTAAATTCAATTAAATGTTCCCATACAAATTATTATCTACCACAATGTAAAAATATTTATATATCACAAAGATGTAAGAAACACTGACTTCTATTATACAGCAGAGTTCAATTTCACTACTACTTAGCTTGATGATATTTTAAGGTCATGTCTCTTGGAATACACATTCAATATTCATTGCCAAACGTCTGAGCTCACCTCTCTTGAAGCAATATTCAATTATCAAAGGAAAATAATTTACCAAGCAACCTCACAAAACACAAACTCTAGGTAGCATCAAGGTTTTTCAAAGTGATTATTCCTTACTGGTCGAGATCCTAAGATATTAAAACTCATAGATCACATGATCTGAGATTTTCTAATTGAAAAGCTGTAGCTGTAAACCTTTCATTCAAAGTCGGATACTACTTTCAGCTGTCAAAAGAATTATGCAATCACTTAAACTTCTGGAATGAAAGAGAAAATGAAGGGAACAATAAAAGTAACTGAAATGCACTGAGAAATGAACATAAGGAACCAAATGGAGGCAAAGACAGAGAGAGAGAGAGAGAGGGCTGTTTATCTAACCTTCCCTTCTTGAGTGGGTTTTCTCTGATATCTCTAGAGAACAATTGGATGTGTAACAATGAAATACAAAACACAAGATACTGTCTTCGTATAATTACTTGTAATGATTCCAAGATGGCATAATTTGAGAACTTGCTAAATAGGACAACAAAGTGATCTGCTTTTCCAAAATTTTGCCCCTTAGCTTATATATTATTTCATGGTGAAGATCAATAAAACTGAAAATTGGAATTGCCAGATATTATCAGATTTTATTTTTTGAATGCTTAACAGCTGACCCAAAATCTGGTCATAAAAATGGAAGTTAAATTAAATTGTCCTCAAAATTTAAGTTTGCTACATTTGTAAGAACCACTTGCTTCTTCAAAATCTCAAACTTTCTCATATCTAGCAGCAAATTGAAATTAGGAATTTAAGCATGTAAATTCATCATGGAAACCAAATTGATTAAAATTTTCTGTGTATTCATGATAATGTTTAAAATTTTTGCTACATTTAAACCCTAAGTTAGTTACAAAAACCCTAAAATTACGCTTGTTTAAAAACTTGGGCTAACTTGCTTTTGAAAACATACTGACATATTCGTTCCATTCTTCTTATAATTATTTTTTTGTCACTCCCAAGCAGCACACCATTGTATATATCCCCAAAACGGCACTTCTTTGTTAAAGCCATTAGGACAGAAATATTTTTGAGCCAGATGCAATGGCTCATGCCTGTAATGTCAGTACTTTGGGAGGCCTAGGTTAGAGGACTGCTTGAGGATAGGAGTTTGTGACCTGCCTGGGCAACATAGCAAGACCCAGTCTTTACAAATGAAATGAAAATAAAATATAAAATAAACTGGCTGGACAAAGTAGTGCACACCTGTGGTCATAGCTACCAGGAGGCTGAGATGAGAGGACCATATGAACCCAGGAGTTTGGGGCTGAGAATGAGCTATGACTGCACCACTGCACTTCAGCCAGAACTATGGGTTGGTGAGTTAGAAATAAGTTCTCAGTTCTGAATATAATAACTGCTCCTGGCACTCCCCAGAATGAGCTGGGTTTTCTTTTGCCTCTCTATAGTCCCTCTTCCTCAGGAAATACCCCCATGGTTCTTCCCGCTGTGCTATTAATTACACCAATGCTTATTATATGTCAGTTCAGTTTTATCTAGATTCTCCCAAAGTCAGTGCTGAACTTAGTTGTTTGAAAATGTATATATTGTAATAGTTACCAAAAAGACCAAATACAGCTAGATATTTATGCTATTTGTTTTATTTCCATCGTAGGTATATTTCCTTTTAAAATTCATATATATCTTTCTCTAAGGATTGTCTCCGTTTTCAGATGTTAAGCACTTTCTCATGCACACACCACCTAAGCAGCAAAGACAGAGTCCACGTCAGGGAATGTCACATTCAGGATAAGTACCTATTATTCTGTAACTCAGAAGTAGGAAAATGGATGTCCTCAAGCAGATGCTTTTCTTGACAGATACAAAAATTTGACAAGGATCACTGACTGACTTCCAACCCACCATTCATCCCTTTTATCTTATTTTGACCCTAAGGGTCCCAGAGGGATAATGGCACTACATTCCTATTTAGAATTCAGATTTCAGATTGCATTTCTTATATCATTGTTTATAAGTAGTGGTTGCACACAGTCGCGATAATACTATGACATTAATCTACATTCCTCGTTAAATCGATTTTTGTCTTCCGTTTTTGAGCTTAGCTACAATTTCTCACACGGTTTCTCTAGGAAGATTCCTCAATGACTGAAACATTTAGAACATGGTCGATTCATAAATACGACACTGGGATTCCCCAATGACTGAAACATTTTGAACATGGTCCATTCATAAATACGACACTGGGATTCCCCAATGACTGAAACATTTAGAACATGGTCCACTCATAAATACGACACTGGGATTCCCCAATGACTGAAACATTTAGAACATGGTCCATTCATAAATACGACACTGGGATTCCCCAATGACTGAAACTTTTAGAACATGGTCCATTCATAAATATGACATTGGGAATCCCCAATGACTGAAACATTTAGAACATGGTCCATTCATAAATATGACATTGGGATTCCCCAATGATTGAAAAATTTAGAACATGGTCTATTCATAAATATGAAGAGCTTGTGTAGAAAGTATAATTTACTTATCCTATTATGCTTAAGAAATCATGTGAAATAATGTGAAAATAATCTTAAAACATTTGCATGCATATTTGCTGCAAGAGTCATCTTTCATTGATACTTAATCATAATCATGGACATGGTGGGTCCCAATAACCAATATTTAATGCAAGACTGTAAATTTAATAGAGAGAAAACCTTATTTATAAATTTTCATGTGTTCTTTTCTTGACAATAAGGAGCTGTGAGATTTGTATTTTAAAAGATACTTAGTAATAAAAACTTTAATTTTTAAAACTTTTATTTTTAAATTCTGCTTAATTGCATAAAAGTTAAAAGGTAATATTTAATATTTAATGAGGCTTATTGAGCTAAATGATGATATGCAGCTTGGGTTATACTTGCAATTATAAGATTTGCTCATTATACCTAAGCAATCTCCTTCACTCAATCTAGCTACCACTAAGGAAGCAAAATTCCCTGAATCATAGTATCAAAGCATTCCATTATGTTTTCTATTAAGTTGTTTTGTTCTTTGAATCATTGTCTATTTTAATTTATCCTTTTAGAAAGAAAACAAATTACTTAACTTGCATTTCCCACTAAAAGCTTCACTACAGCTAGACTTGGAATTGATTTCAGGCCATTTTTTAATAAATGATGGTCCCTAGTGAAAGATAGAATACTTGAGCCATCAATATTGAGTAAATAAAAGGGTTTGGGTAAATAAGAGAGAAGATACCTATTTTTCTCAAATATTTTAAATATCTAATAACCTATTCCTCATCTAAAACAAGCCACAATTACTGGAAATGATGGTCAGAGGAAGGTATTAGCAACCCTGTGTAATACTACATGTCATGTTGGATCACTATTACAGAGAAACAGTTGTCATGCTGCATTTTAGTAATTCTACACATCACCAGAGAAATAGACAACTCTTATAGCCAAAGAAATCCAACGTAGCTACTGTCTACATATTCTTGTTTTAGACCTTTGGTGAAAAAAACTACTATGTGTATTGAATATATTTTACATTAGTTTTATCACAAAAGAAAAATGAGAATTCTATTAGATGCAAATACAAATTCTGAATGACAGGAAAGAAAAATTAAAATCAAAGCTGATCTTAATTAACAAAATGTATTATCTGCTTACATGTATATACAACTGTTCATATACAAAGGCACAGATGCATTTGTGGTTTTGAAAAAATATCTATTTCATTTCAAATCTTCATTGAACAATATTACATATGGCAAGAAAACTGATCTTTTTGATGGATCTTTTAAAAAGTGTTAAACTTTATTAGATACTCCAAACTAGCAAAGCTCAACTTCATCACAATTATATAATAACACTGCACACTTTCAATTTTATCTGGAGAAATATACCTATCCCTTGAAATAACTCTGTAAACTTCCTGCTCACAGATTTCATTTCAAGCCTTGAAAATGCAGAAAATCAATGCTGAATATACTTGCCCCGAAAGGAAAAGAAAATTTCAGGGGTGTCAGGATGTTTTATCACATAAAGTACAGAATTGCAATTTGTATATGAGCAGGCAACACACCTCCAAAAATAATACAATACTTATCACAAAATACATTCACAGATACTAGATTTGGCACAAACCACTCCATACAGCTATTGATGAAATCAGTATTGAAAGCCTTATTCCAAAATCTATGGCCCTTTTCTACTCTCCAACTGACATTTCAGGATGCCACAACCTTGCAGCTCCACTCTCTCATTAATTTCCCCTAAATACCCTTGGCAGAAGAACGAGAAACGTCACATTTTTCATTTAATTTCTAAAGAACATCGCATCCTTTAAGAATAGGTTCTTGAAATTTTAAAATGTAAAACATAAAAACCCTAAAGAGACAAACATCCAAAAACATAAAAACCCTAAACAGACAAACGTCCAAAAACTTTTCTTCAAAATCACAACAACTTTATATGCTACGTGTTCCTGTAAAATACCACATACACAAACTCACAGGCACACCCACCCACCCAAAACCCACACACTCGAATATATATGGCCTCGTAATACCTCACATATATATACATGTCACCAAATGCAACAGAGACACACGCATATATATGGCCTCATAATACCGCACATATATATACATATCATCAATTACAACAGAGAAAAGCCAATTTCAGAAACATGGCTTCAATTTTGATGCATTTACTCACACTTAATTCTATTTCAATTTAACTGCAGAGATATTACAATACCCTGTAACAAAAACCTGACGGAAGATTGTAACAAATTGCTTAAACATCAAACCAAACACTAAACATAATTTCATCACAAAGTGAAATTCGCATCCAACTCGCAAAGAATTAGAAAATCCTTGCACTTACCTTGGCCTTGTCCATTCCCCAGATGACCCCAAAACACCACCGTCATCATCAACAGCCCCGGAGCCCACGTCCACATCCTTCTAGTGACACGCTCATGTCTTCTGGCCATTGCATCTTAAACTCTGCATATTCAGTGGGGTGGATGTGAAAGTACAATAAATTACATTCTTAGAGAAATACACTACGACTCAAATCCCATATCTAATATGCACTGTGCATTTCTGAATTATCCTGCCTACAAGGAGGTACATTTGAAAATCATGCTTCCCTTTAGGGTTGTCATATTGATGATTAATACGAAAGCTCATTCATTTTTAATCTTTAAGCATTCATCTGAATTCCATTTTTAATATCATTTTCCAAAACAGGCCACTTAACCTATGAATGTTAAAAAGTACTCCCGATATACATATTGGAGTTCAGTCAAGCAAAAGCATGGTGTATGGACACTACTTAAGTATAACTTGATATTTAGGCAAATTGATGAATTTAACATACCATGTAATCTCTACATATATACAAAAGGACTTTTCAACACATTTATGTAAGTTTTGCATAAATACCCTTGAAAATATTCTCAAGTTTTAAGTGGTATTCTAATTATGTCAGTAATTTTAACTGAATAAAGAGATGCATCATGTGCAAAAACTAATCTTGTTTACTTAAAATTGAGAGTAAAATTAATTATAGAAGGTACAAAACACTTGTAATTTTGATTTCAGATATATGACCCACAGGAACCTTCATATATACAAATATTATACACATATATGACAATGTATATTTGAATGTTCATTTTGAAACTGCTTTTCATACTGATACATGAAAATACTTAAATGTCCACCAAAGCAAGGTTATTTATTCATACATTTGAATGATATACAGTAGCTCAAAAGAATAAACTTGAGTTGCATGTACTAATATGGATAAGTGTCCAAAATGAATAGTGAAGCAAAACTAGCAAATTTAATAATGATAAGTTCAAAATTACACCTTTCATATGTAAACATGTGCAATAGTTAAAACTATAAATTTTATGTTGCATAAATATATAATACAGTATAATAACGCATAAGAATGAGAAACACCTTCAAGACTAAAGTTAGGAAATTACAAGACTACAATTTAAATGGTTAGTAGGTGGAATTTTAAATCAGAGGTTACTCCTAAATCCCAATTTTTCCACAGTTGACAAAATAACGGAGTTAAGAAAAATAAACTTAATGATTTCCAGAATGAATGCTTTATTCAAAATGCTACGTAATTACAATTCTAATAAACTTGCAAGGGAATCCAGTCACCCAGAAATTTTTTATGCCTTTCTCCTACATCACGAAAGGGGAAGATTTAATTACCAACTTTGCATTACTTAACGTCAGACTCATAGTATCAGAGCTAAAGAGAAATTTAAGAAACACCTAACTCAACCTCTCCATTTTAAATGACCAAATGAGTTGAGAAGGTTACAATGACATTTCTAAGTTCATATGTAAAAACAGAATTTTGATGACAATGACAGTTTAAGTACTAATAAACACTCCTGGAAAAGTTACTGTAATCCAGGTTATTTTACTGTGATAAATGCCTTACATTCTTTACCCAATTCAGTTTTCACAGAAATCCTATGAACAAAGCACTTCCAAAATTTACCACTTCACAGCTAAGAAAACAAGGCTTAGAGAAATGCTACACGATCCCCTAGTCATGAGGTTAGTAGGTACCACTGTGGAGACTGAGGCAAAACAGGACGATTTCAAAGCCTATGCTCTGAACAAGTAAACACTAAGCAGGAATTTAGTTCTAGATCTCCCAGTTGTAGTCCAATAATCAGCCAAAAAATGGTGCTGAGAAGAGGGGAAAGAAAGATGTCTTGTATGTGGAGCCTCATGTATTTGATCCCAAATACATCTTCATATTGAAAATCGTTAGAGCACAAGGCAATAGAATTATTAGTTTGTTTCTAAAATCATCAACCTTTCCCAAGTTGAACATACAAATATATTTTATCATATATATACTATATGTGTGTATAGCGTGTGTTTATCTAAGTATTCCTGTGGTTTATATATCTGGATTTGGAATTACAAGTGTTTTGTGGTTTATTATTTATTTATTATTATACTTTGAGTTTTGGGGTACATGTGCACAACGTGCAGGTTTGTTACATATGTATCCATGTGCCATGTTGATGTGCTGCACCCATTAACTCGTCATTTAGCATTAGGTGTATCTCCTAATGCTGTCCCTGCCCCCTCCCCCCACCCCACAACAGTCCCCAGAGTGTGATGTTCCCCTTCCTGTGTCCACGTGTTCTCATTGTCTCCCTCTGTTGCTCTGGCTGGAGTCAGTGGTGTGATCATAGCTCACTGCAGACTCCAAGTCCTAGGCTCAAGCGATACTTTTGCCTCGGCCTCTCAAGTAGCTCGGACTACAGGCACGCACCACCATCCCCGGCTAATTTTTTTACAGAGATGGGTCCCACCGTGTTGCTTGACTGGTCTCAGCCTCCTTAAGTCAAGGGATCCTCCCACCTGGACTTCCGAAAGCACTGAGATTACAGGTGTCAGCCACCGTGCGTTTCTTGATTTCTTCAATTAATTTTACTTATACACTTGATTACACAAGATTAATTTTGTGTACATAATGAATCTCTTTTGAGGTTTAAGTTACTGATTAATTAGAGTACCACTTAACAAGCGTGTCATCCCAGCACTTTGGGAGGCTGAAGTGGGCGGCTCACCTGAGGTCAGGCATGAGCCACCGTGCCCGGCTTACACACATTCTTTTCACTCCTGCTTGCAGATCTCTGTTCCCTTCTAATTCCAGTGGAACCACTTTCACTTAGTATCAAAATATCCAGATCCACTCATCAAAGTGTAAATAATCCTCCAGCAAATTACCTTTGCAAATCTATTTTTATGTAATATTTCCTTAACTTCTTCTTACCTACATCCAGTAGTCATTTTACAAGGCAGAATTTTTTCTATTTTATATAGAACTGAGGCAGTATTTGAAAAAAATCTCAAAACACTCTTCAGGAAGGACTGGCATCTAAAACACCAGTTCCAATATATATTTTAGTAACATTTTAAAGGACAGATGCTTTTCAAAATGTTATTATAATTTAAAAAAATGTAACCTTCCTCTCTGAGTTCATGTTTATGGAAAACTAATATTTCATAAATGCCAAGTTACTATGATGTATTATCTAAATGCTGCCCCTGCCATTCTATAAATACAAAAATCGTAACTTTCTAACCAACTTTGGTATTAGTCAACAACTGTGCTGATGAAAAGTAAAATCAATTCATTTAAAATAATTTTCCATGAACAAAATCAAGTAACTTGTAAGTAGTATGGTAGATGAACCAAAAAATAAAGTAACATTAACCAGAAAGACATGCCATGGACTTCTCTAATCTTTTTTTGGAACACCCTTTTCATGCATATGAAAATAAAAATTAAATATAAAATACCTACTTTATGTATGTACTTTTACTTGTGTCTATTGTTCTTTAAAGATTAAAATAACTCCTAAAGCCTGGATAGCTGAGCCCATTGTGCTCTTCTGCCCATAAAATAGATCGGATGTGCAGTGAAAGAGGTAAAACTTAGGCTTTCAGGTTAGTTATGACGATGGAAACACAATTCTATTCAATAGTGTTCATCTTGGTCTTTCAAATGTTTAAGGTCACAAGGCAAAAGAGAACAGACTTTAAGAATGTTCGTGTATTACTTCTCGTCTTACCCAATAGCTACATTAGTTCAATTAGGCCAGTGTTTTGGAGTAAACAGCACTGTGAAATGTGTCGTGGAGTCCGGAGGCTCCACCACCTACCTCCATGTAGTTGTTCTGTCCGATGGAGCCTAGAGTAATACCTTAGGAGATGCATTACATCTACAGGTACCAACCAGGAAGGGTAGTCTTGAATTAAATGGCTTTAGAACACGTTATAAGAGCAAATCGAAGCTTCTAGGTATTAGAACCACTTCAATCACAGAGCGTCTCTGGGTTCTATCTGTGGCCAGCATCAAGTATCTGTCTGCCCTCCCCGAATGCTTTCTCTCATCATGTGGATCTTCTAGATGGTCTTATTCTTCCCCAGCCAGCCAACTTGATCAACAAGCCTAGGTATATTAGATATGTATAAAGTTGGTTCTTAAATAAAGTCCATTTCTGTATCTAGGTAAGTAATGTCTTCAGACTTACAATTTCATTGATATCTAGAAAGAGTGACTCTAGTTAGCTTCTAGTGTCAGTTTTTCTAGCAGCTTCTTTAAAAACAAAAATCCTCTCTGGAACAAAGCTTCCTTGCAAGTATTGCTGTTGGCAATAGTCCTCTTTACTGAAATGCTTATCCGGTGAAACTTGCGCTGTGCCAGTGAGCCTGCAGGTTGATGGTCCTTTTGTTCAACTTCTCCATTATAAAGCAACCTCTCTGATCACCCTTTTAAAACTAAAGACCAAAGAATCAAATGAGATCAGGAAGTGACCAGAGCTCACAGGTCATCAACTCCTCTTCTTAGCATATTATAGCACACAGTCTAAGCCCGAAAAACACAGCAGAACCCATTACAGCTCTCGAGTTCCAGTTATTAACATTGATTTTTTCCAATGGGAAATTTTCATTAGAAGCTATCACAGGACTCACATTCAGTAATAACTTAGATTAGGATACATACTGGAGCCTTTGTCCTTAGAGTAGGTGCCACTGAGTCACTATTAAAAGGAGTCTTTTTGATCTTAGTAAATTCTCACAGGGCTTATCTCAGTCTAAACTGTAACTGGCCTTTACTAGTGATGTCATGTGTAGTTCAAATTAATATTGTAATGTATATAAATTGTATATATAGGTATAATACATGCATGTATTTACAATTATTTATTTTATTTTATTTTTTAATAAGATAAAAGTTAGAGGTTAAAATATGACTCTAGGCCATTGTGCTTTAGAATGAAGAGCACAGACATGGGTTGGAAATGTAAATTTTGGCCCAATTTAATTTCTGTGACAAATTCATTAATGTCTTCAAGGTTCAGGCTCTATGTATGAGACAAATGAAAACAGCTCTAAGATTCCTGAAAACCCTAAAATATTAAAATTCCACTCTGCCATTAGTTCAGATAAATCATTTGCCAATTTGCCCCACAAGAACCAGGCATCTTTAAATGGTAACATAACATGCACTTCTCTCTCCCAAAGTGTGGTGCATAAACGTTCTGCTTCTCAATAACACAGGATGCCTGCTAAAATGTGCTGTCAGGGGGATTAGTAAGGAAATGTTGTATCAAAACTTCTGCAGATGTGGCCCTGAAATACACATTGTAATAAATCCTCCAGGCCTCTCAAGTTAGGAATAACTGGTTTATAAAATTGTACTTACTTAAAAATTATAGATAAACAGATTTCACCGTAACCCATTCTTTCTGTTCTGAATGAAATAAGGCTCTATATTCAGACTGAATTTTCAGTGAAAAACAACTTAAAATAGTGACAAATCATCTATAAGTTTAAATGAATATAACTAGGAGACCTGAAAACTCAGGTTTAGCAGTCATCTTCCAACAGTTTGAGAGCCCACAGGAGCCACAGAGCCCTCATGTCTCTCCAGAGAAGCAGGGTGATTCTTCCCCCTAAACACCATGCAATTCTTGAAGTGAGTGAAAGCATCCCTGCTCACACTGATACCCTCTCAAGTGAACTCAAAGTTAAGCCATCTCCAGCCAGACCAGATATCCTGGCCCATATCTCATTCATTAATATATGTTGAGAAGCCTTTGTTTCTTGGAAACTACATGAAGTGAATAGGCTGTGGACTCCACTGGACATAGTGGTCTATATTTAACCAATTCCCTTCACACATATGTATCAGATGCTCTCTTAGTTACGGAGCTGCAGTGGTGAATAAGAAAGCCACAGTCCTGTACTCCCAGGGTTTCAATTCTGAAGACGAAGACAGGCACAGAAACCCAACTGAGCAAAGAGAAGAGATTATTACAAAATGTGTTCACATGCAAAGTGAAGCAAGGGACTGAATATACAACAAGGGTTTTGGGGCGAACATTAGATACAATCTTAATTCAGATTATATAAGATTCATACATATAATTTTTATATATAGATATATTAATTTGGGCCGGGCGTGGTGGCTTATGCCTGTAATCCCAGCATTTTGGGAGGCCAAGGCGGATGGATCACTTCAGTCCAGGAGTTTCAGACCAGTCTGATCAACATGGCAAAACCCCATCTCTACTAAAAATAAAAAAGTTAGCCGGGTGTAGTGGTGTGCGCTTGTAGTCCCAGCTACTCAGGAGGCTGAGAAAGGAAAACTGCTTGAACCCAGGAGGCAGAGGTTTCAGTGAGCCAAGATTGTGCCACTGCACTCCAGCCTGGGTGACACAGCAAGACCCTGTCTCAAAAGAAAAAGAAAAAAAGAAATATTAATTTGGATTATACAGATTCTAACCACTTCTTTCAAGTGAGAATATTTAAGGTAAGACCTGAGAATAAAAAGAGTTAGCTTTTCATACACTACAGAAAGATTCGTCTTTTAGGAAAAACCCCCAGTGTTCATGGACCCTAATATATGAGCAAGATCTTGGCATGTAGAAGAAACCTGTGAATTGGATGAAATGAAAAACTGAAAAGTAGGAATCTGGATGAAGTACAGAAGGGAGAAAGACTAATGTGAGACGTGGCTGAAAGAGAAGGATACGTGAAACAGTACAGGTCTTCATTAGTAATGATGAGGAACATAAATCTTAGTCCAAGTACACCAGAAAAGTGGGAGAGTTGGAAACTGAAAGACATGTTAAGAGATCACTTTGGTTTCTCTGTAGCTAACAGGGTGTAGGAGATTAAGAATTAAAGTAGGTTGACTAAGGATGACCTAAGAAAATAAGCGTAGGTAAGAAAATAAGTGGCTCTGGCTAGGCTGGGGACATTGGAAATCAAAAGAGGTGGAGGAAATTACAGATGTATTTGGAACCAAAATATTTTTTAAATGAATGTTGAATTGGATATTGTCAGAATATTGAGGAAGGGCCAAAAATGACTTATAAGCGTCTAGCATGGCTGGCAGTGCCACTTACTGACATGTGGGAAACCAGGACATGTTACCTCTGAATTATTCGAGTGCTATTGTCATGTAAATCATCAATTCCCAGAATAAAGGTCTGGGCCAAACTCTAAGACTGGAAATTATGAGCTGTTTAGTAGTGTTTAGAGCTTAGAGAGAGTATGTGTGTGGAGAGAAAAGAAGAGCAATTAGGACAGAACCCTTAGAAACAGCAATATTTAAAATTTGGGAAGAGAAACAGAAACAAATAAATTGTGGGAAAATGAAGCTCAGAGTAGTTGCAAGGGAATGCTAAAAATGAACTATGGCATTTGAGGAGGAAAACGTGGAAACTGAAAGCAAGAGAGTACGGATGGATCGTGAGGGAGCAGCAGCAGCTGTGTCCTAAGAAGAGTCTCAGTGAAAATGAAGGGTTGTAGGAATGAGGACATCTGGGCCAACGAGCTGGCAAGGAGTGATGTCCAGGAGGCAGAATATTTGCATCTAGATCCTGGTGGTATATACCCTTATAGAAAATGTTTCAGATTTGATGACAATAAAGTGGAGGAAAGAAAAAAAGTAATGGAAATAAAGATGTCAAAAAACGGGGAACCGAGGTTTGTACTGGTCCTTTCACGTGAAAGCTGAGCCACTAAAATGATGGCTGAACTTGCCTGAAGATGATATTGAGCAAAAGATCTACAGCCTTAAATAAATGGCAAGAGGCCAGGTGCAGTGGATCATGCCTGTAATCCCAGCACTTTGGGGGGCTGAGGCAGGCATATCACCTGAGGTCAGGAGTTCGAGACCAGCCTGGCCAACATGGCAAAACCCCGTCTCTACCAAAAATACAAAAATTAGCTGGGTGTGGTGGTATGCACCTGTAATCCCAGTTACTCAGGAACCTGAGGCAGGAGAATCACTTGAAACAGGGAGGAGGAGGTTGCAGTGAGCCGAGATCACACCATTACACTCCAGCATGGGTGACAGAGCAAGACTCCATCTCAAAAAAAAAAAAAAAATAAGACCAGAGTGCCAAGGAGGGAGGTCTGTTGATGATGGTAATACCAAAGGGGCATGGCTGATATTTCCAAGGGGTTTGAGTTTCAAAGGAACAGTCTAATTTGCAAGGAGCGGAGAAATTAACAGTCTAGAAGTTGTAACGGGAACCAAGAACAACCACCTCGGCTTCCAGCCATAGGTATGTGGAGGGTGAGAAAAAGACCTGTCTCAATTTATGAAAGCTAGAGGAAAAACTGCACTTTAGTATCAACCAACTTTTGTTTTAAGATAATTACAAACCAATATGGAACATAGCAAGAGTCAATTTTGACAGTTTCCTGCAGCTTAGTAAATTCTGCACAAAATTAAGATTTAACACAAAAGTAGAGAAAAATTTTAATGGCATAGCACATTTCTTCACAATTCCTTAAACCAAATAATTCCCTGTTCTTCTAACTCTCACCTTACACTATCAACTAGGCTTCTTATTCAATGAACGGTTTAAGTCTACTAAGACACACACACACACACACACACACACACGTCTTATCCAGCTGCAGATCTCATTTTTGAAGGTACACTGAAAGTACATAGATCATTCTATAATCATCAACTATGAAGATTGTGAGCAACTGGAACAAGTATTCTTGGAAAAGAAGTTTCCTGTGTATAAGAAAAAAAAGAGTCCAACTCTGGGAACTGACTTGGCTGAGTCATCATTATATGCCACTGGCAAGAAATCAAGAAGTAACTCAGGACTGATAAACTTTGTTCAAGGAAATGGAAACAGCCTATCTGTGAGGCTTAATTCTTGATAATCTGGCCAAGATATAGCATCTGGATAAGAGTTCACTGACTCAACTAAATTTTGTGAAGGTGAAGTACTTGTTAAAATGAAAGATCTATTTAGAGAGAAATAAGTAGACATAATGTCTGCACTATGGATAGGTGTATACCTGTTTTTTGCAAAAACAGTTTGTATCTTTGAAATGCTGGTTTGCCCTGGACAGAGCTAACTTAAATAGAGACCAGGCGCGGTGGTTCATGCCTGTAATCCCAGCACTTTGGGAGGCCGAGGAGGGTGGATCATGAGGTCAGGAGATCGAGACCATCCTGGCTAACACGGTGAAACCCCGTCTGTACTAAAAATGCAAAAAATTAGCCGGGCATGGTGGCGGGCACCTGTAGTCCCAGCTACTCTGGAGGCTGAGGCAGGAGAATGGTGTGAACCCGGGAGGCGGAGCTTGCAGTGAGCCGAGATCGCGCCACTGCACTCCAGCTGGGTGACAGAGCGAAACTCCGTCCCCAAAATATATATATATAGTTTTTTTATATATATATGTATATATACCCAAAGGATTATAAGTCATGCTGCTATAAAGACACATGCACACGTATGTTTATTGTGGCACTATTCACAATAGCAAAGACTTGGAACCAACCCAAACGTCCAACGATGATAGACTGGATTAAGAAAATGTGGCTGGATACATATGTAACAAACCTGCACATTGTGCATATGTACCCTAAAACCTAAAGTATAATAAAAAAAAGAAAAAAAAAAGAAAATGTGGCACATATACACCATGGAATACTATGCAGCCATAAAAAAGGATGAGTTCATGTCCTTTGTAGACACATGGATGAAGCTGGAAACCATAATTCTCAGCAAACTATCACAAGGACAAAAAAAACCAAACGCTGCATGTTCTCACTCATAGGTGTGAATTGAACAATGAGAACACATGGACCCAGGAAGGGGAACATCACACTCCAGGGCCTGTCATGGGGTGGGGTGAGGGGGAGGGACAGCATTTGGAGATATACCTAATGTAAATGATGAGTTACTGGGTGCAGCACACCAACATGGCACATGTATACATATGTAACAAACCTGCACGTTGTGCACATGTGTCCTAGAACTTAAAGTATATATATATATATATATATATATATATATATATATATAAATATAAAGAGAAAACCATTAAAGAAAGGCTATAATACACAGGAACACACAGACATACATACACCTGTGTGTCTATATCTTCAGTTATCACACTTTTTCTATACAGACTCCACACGAGACAAACATGTTACATTTTATGAGAAACTATAAGTGGAAAGAGGAGAATTTGTGAAATCAATATAGAATGTTCCTTGTTTAGCATAATTCTAACTGTTTCTCATTAGAGGTCTGAGTATCAATCTGTATTATATGTGGCCATGCTGGCATTTGGGAAATTCCACAAGAAACTTTTTAAATATGAATTTGGAAAAGGGAAAAGGATTTTTAAAGTGTCTTTTTTTGTTCTGCATTCTATGTGGAACATCTATTTTGTGCTAACTGCTCGTGTTAGCTTGTGATTGCCTGTGACTATGTGGAAGATATACTTTACGTGACTATGTGAGCAATAGTCTTAAAGTTAAGAAATCTAAAATTTGGTTGGTTTAGTTGCTAATTAGGTAAATTACCTTGTAATGGTTACTTAACCTCTCAAAGATTAATTATCTTCAGTGGTACATTGAAGGTTCCATTCATATTGATTTTAGTAGACTTATCCTACTAAAAAGTAAATTTAACAGAAATTATTCTAGACCTCATTATTTCAGGAGACCCCACCCCAGCTTTTATTCCTAACTTCAAGAAATGCAGAGAAATTTAAAAATTCGATGTTCTCCCAATTCAACAGAATATAACTGAACTAAATCGATTTATGTATAATTCATTATTTCAACCTTTAACGCTATATCCGAGCGGTTTGTTTTCACCATAAAGTTATAGCTGTTTAGGCCAATAATTAAAGAGGACCTTGATAGAGAATGACAAGAGAGGATGATCACCCTATTGTCTATCTTCCAGCTGTTTTCAATGCCCTGAAGTTTTATTCACACCCAAATATTAGAATCTTATCTGAGAGAGCGTACTCAAATGATGAATCATGCTAATTTCTCAAGAAAAGTGTTACAGAATAATAAATGCCTTTCTGGTCAAAGCACTGATGCTCTGGAAATAATCTTTATCCAAATGAGGTACAGGAATTGTTAGGACTATTAAAAGTTTGTATATGATATCTGCCAGGTTCGACTGAGCTTCACTTAAAATCTACCATATTAGGGCCAAGTGTAATGACTCAAATTAGTGAACTTAAAAATTGTTTTAAAATGTTTCCTGGAGACATTTCAAATATTGCTCTCTGATTTATCACTGTTACTTTTGCTGAATTCAATTTGATGCCAAGATTTATTCAGATTAATCAAATGCCATAAACTCTGATACCTAATGTTCCTTAACACCTTAAGAACTTTTAAACAGATCAAATGTTGAAGATACGCTTTTAGTGAAACTGTACCTAAGCACATGAATTCTATTGAATATAGCTTTTTAGAAGACTAACAAAGAAAGAAGACTTAGGAAATTCGGAAACATTTTTTAAACCTTCTAGAGGGAATTAAACTACTGAAAAATAATTTCAATTGGTGAATCTAATGGCATTAATCAGAAGATAAGAAAAAAGTAACCATAAAACTTTATGGGGGTAATATTTGCTATGAGGATCAGGAAAAACAACTAATGGATATTAGGCTTAATATCTGGGTGATGAAATAAACTGTACAACCAATCCCATGGCATAAGCTTACCTCTGTAACAAACCTACACTTGTACCCCTGAACTTAAAAGTTAAAATTTAAATAAATAACGTTGTGCTATTAATTTCAACCAGAGCCTTTCCAAGGTGCAGGGAACTTTTGAGAATTTTATTTCTTGCAAAAGGAAACTTGATTCCTTGCTTAGGGCCTTCCTAGGAAAACCTCTATTCTTTGGAGAAGCATCATACTCCTACAAGGTTTAAGGACCATCATATTTGTCAGACTTTTTTTCTGTTTTACTGTGAGCAGTTTACAGAACATAAAGAAAAATCAAATCCGAAGGTGCACTACACGTGTTTTATCAAAAGGAACATTTTTGTGTACTTTTAAGAAAATACGACAAATTGAGTTTTCTGACCTATTACCAAGTTAGACATCTTGAGTGAATTGAATCTGTTGTAATCCTGTTTGGTTTTCATCCCATGGCTCTGGAAAACTGACATTTATCTCCAATTTTTCAACTCTGCTTCTTTCCAGTACCTCATCTATACGACTATTATAGTACTTTTCATCTGCTTTTACCACTACACTATGGCTGCATTACTTTTAACACAGTGTCCCACATGTTACCCATTTCTACCTTATATAAAGAGTAGAAATTGAATTGTAATTGAGTATGCAGTTGCCTCATATTCAGGTCTTCAACCGAAATAACTCCAGCTATCTCAAAACTTCAACCCTCTCTGGAAGTATTGGACCAAATTATCCCAGATTATAGCACTCTCAGGCTAAAATTACTAATGCTTCTATAGTTTCAGAGACTGTATCAGGTTATTCAACACAACATTCCATGCACCATTCCAGCCTCATATAATCAGAGGACACTTAGACGACTTTAATAGCCTTCAAAAGACACCCTCCTCTTTTACTTATATATATATTTATTTGTCTATTTATTTAATGGAGACAGGGTCTCACTCTGTCACCCAGACTGGAGCGCAGTGGCATAATCACGGTCCACCGCAGCCTGCACCTGCCGGGCTCCGATCCTTCCACCGCAGCCTCCTGAGTGGCTGGGACCACAGGCGCCGCCACCACGTCTGCCTGGTTTTTGTATTTTTGTGGAGATGGGGTTTCACATGTTGCCCAGGCTGATCTGAGACTCCTGGGCTCAAGAGATCCACCTGCCCCGGCCTCCCAAAGTGCTGGGATTACATGAACGAGCCATTGTGCCCAGCCGGTCCCGCCCGGTTTTTAACCTTCGTACTGTTTATATAATCATCCTTCACAAAATAGAACACTTCATTACTCGATGGTTCTCATTATTCTAATATGAAGAACTATATTAAGAAAATAAATTCCTGGCCGGGCGCGGTGGCTCACACTTGTAATCCCAGCACTTTGGGAGGCCGAGGCGGGCGGATCACGAGGTCAGGAGATCGAGACCACGGTGAAACCCCGTCTCTACTAAAAATACAGAAAATTAGCCGGCGTGGTGGCAGCGCCTGTAGTCCCAGCTACTCGGGAGGCTGAGGCAGGAGAATGGCGGGAACCCGGGAGGCAGAGCATGCAGTGAGCCGAGATCGCGCCACTGCACTCCAGCCTGGGCGACAGAGCCAGACTCCAGCTCAGACAAAAAAATAAATCAATAAATTTCCAATATTTCCTAGCATATCCAATTTAATTCTATACATCACATAAAAATAAAAGCCGTCTTACTGTGTTAGTTTCTTACTGCTGTTACAGTAAATTAACATAAACTCAGAGGCTTAAAACAACACATTTTTTTTCTTTATACTTCTGGGGGTCAGAAGTCCAAAATGGGTCTTAGTGTGCTAAAATCAAGGTATCATCAAGTGTATATTTTGTCTAGAGATTCCAGGAGAGAATTCACCAGGTTTGAGGGGTCACATGTATCCCTGAGCTCTTGGCCTCTGCACATCTTGGACACAGCACATCACTTCAGCCTCTGCTCCAGTTTCCCCAAGCTCTTCTGCTCACTCTGGTCTCTCCGCCTTCCTGTCTGAAGGTTCTTTGTGACTACAGTGGGCCCACCTAGATAATTCAGGATAATCGCTCCAGTTTAAGGTGAGGTGATTAGCAATCTTAATTCCACCTCTAACCATAATGCTTCCATGCTGCCTAACAACACATTCAAAAGGTCATCCTGCTAAGGGTCATTATTCTACCTACACACTAAGTGACTGAGAAAAAGTAAAGTTATCTATCATGCCTTACCTATGGCGAGGAAATAATAACTTATAATGATTTATCTACGAAAACCTGTTTTTAAAAGCTTTGGTCCTAGTCTATTGATTAAAGTTTTGGTATATTCCAGATAAATTTCATGTCCTTGATGCTAACACATTGTGCACAGTAGATGGCCTTTTTAAAATAGTACTGCATAAAGGAATATTTAAGGTTGTCTGGACAATAGAAAAGGAACTTTAGTTGCTATGCCACAAAAGGCCGGATTTCTGCACATTACACCTCCTACCAGTGCACACATGTGCCAAACTCCTTCCTGAAAGCCCGGTTTATGTTTCCTATGTGCTTAGCAATAGTTTTACTCTCACGACTGTTTATATTAAGTCCTATTTTTTAAAGCATATCCTCATTTGTTTGTTTTCCTGAGCCTCTGAACTGGATTTCATCTGGTATGTATTGCACAGGTTTGCACACTTGATTGTACGCTACCTTAAAGCATCCTCTTGTGTTCTGGACACGGTTATTTTTCTCCATGGTAAGGTGATAAGTGACTTCTCTGAGGACTTGCCACCTTAGAATGCAGTGGTGACATCACCTGCTCAGGCTCTGTCTGCAATGTGGAATTTAGTATTTTCCAACTTCTGGTCTAACTTGAACTTCATAATTAAGCAGAGCCGCCTTTTGAGGGAACAGTAGGGTGTCTGCCCCTAAACGTCTGTGTAAATGCAGAGACACATTTGGGAACATAACTGACTTTTATGTACAGAAGCCAGATGCATTTCATGCCCATGCATGCTTAGGGAAGCAAGTTCATCTCATCTATCACAATAAGCATCTGTGCCACTGAATTCCACTGCAGGATACTTTTCACACTTAGACAACAAAACATTTAAGGAAATAAAAGCTCTTTCCAATAAAAATGTGCATCAAATACTGTGTGTATGTTTAAAAAAAAACCTTCCTCTATAAGATAAGGCCACAGGAACTACTAAAAAAGCATTCTTGAAATACATTTTCTGATAGGAATCTAGGCCCTTGCCTTATATAAGATTTAAGGAAAGTGATGTGTGTGTCTTTATACTTGAAAGGCTGTTTTCAACAGCAAAGGGTATGCTTTGAGGTATCAATATAGTTTTGAGAATGCAAAAGTTTAAAAGAAATGGAATGCATATTCTCCAGGTATGAACATGCAATTGTCATTATTTTCCTACCATCTACTAGATTAGAAACAGAAGAAAAATTATGGAAATGTCTGTTTTCCCTCAATAGGAGTACCTATTTATTAAAGTTAATTAATTACTATTCTTTAAACATTTTCAAAATAGACTCATAAGTGACAACTTTCAGAGAAAACAAGGGTTTTTGGATGTAAATATTTACTTATAACATGGATAAAATAATTTTGTTAAATATTAACTCCATATTCATAATGTTCTCTATTGTTTTTGCATTTTGTTTAACAATAGAGAATCTAAGACATTTAGTGTTCATGAGTTTCATACAGTTTCCTGTCAATGTACTTTGTCTTTTTTTTATTGGACTACTAATCATTTATTTATGATTTGTTGGAACTACTCATATTTTAAATATGTCAAGTGAATTGCAAGCACTTGTTGCTGATTTGATATTTGCTTTTTACACATATTCATTGTATCCTCTGAAAAAGAAAAGTTTTATATTTTAACAAATTCCAATCCATAATTTTTTTTTTAAATTTTCTGTTATTGGTTAGGGCTATGTTTGGATATTTAATTTTAACCGTAATGTTGCAAGTGATATTTGTCTATGGTATTTTTTCTTTATATTTTGAAAAAGTGTATTTGACATCCACTATGGAATTAATATTTATTAATGACATATTATACCTTTGTGCAACTATAAAATACATATAGCCAATTATCTGAACACCATTTTATGAACTGTTTATCACTTATCCACTGATTTGAAACACTATCTTTATCATATATTGGATTTTAGGTTTATCGAGATTATGTAACATGAAATTATTTAATTATGAAATTATGTGAATTCAAGCATGACAGTCAGCTCTTCTTCCCCACCACTACCCTGTAAAAGGATGGATGGAATAATTGCTTCCCTGTGGCTTAAGTGTATGAGAGGTATACAACATGGTCTTGATGAAGTGGGAACTACACAGAAACTGTTTTTGGTCCTGAAATGTACTCCAGCTTTACCAATTTGTTCTACACATATACCATTGAGGGTAGAAGCTGAATTTTGCTAATGATTATATTTACACTACTTAACATTGTGCCAGATACTGAGTAGATGCTTAGAAACATGTTTAATGACTTGTTTTATTGCTAGAGACCTAATTATCTGCTGTAGTGGTGCTATCTCATTCAGAATCATTTTGACCAGCCTTTCTCCATCATGAATAAAACACTTATTTACACACTTGTGTACATGCACATGTGCATAGAAACACACACACCCTTTGCAGAGACAAACTGCATCGAAAGCATGTACAAACATTATAGTATTTTTGTTGATTCTGACCTGATTCTGATTCTATTGTATACATTTTCATTCTGATCACAATAACAATAAAAATAGAAAACTATAAGTTGTGAAGCTGGAAGATGCAGAACATGAAAGATCGAATTACCAATTTTTTTTTCTATTTTCTTTAGTTGGCTGCTGATAAAATCAGAAAAGTAATGGACACAAAAATGAAAGTATGCAATGTGTGTGCGTGTGTGTGTGTGTGTATCACATGCACTCGTTTCCATGATGTACATATGGAATTTCATAACCAGCCAAACTAAGCTTCATAAGTGAATGAGAAATAAAATCCTTTACAGACAAGCAGATGCTGACAGATTTAGTCACCATCAGACCTGCCTTCCAAGAGCTCCTAAAGGAAGCACTAAACATGGAAAGGAAAAACCAGTACCAGCCACTGCAAAAACACACCAAAATATATAAACCAATGAAACTAGGAAGAAACTGCTTCAACTAATGTGCAGAATAACCAGCTAACATCATGATGACAGGACCAAATTCACACATAACAATATTAACGGTAAATATAAATGAGCTAAATGCCCCAATTAAAAGACATACACTGGCAAATTGGATAAAGAGTCAATACCCACAGGTGTGCTGTATTCAGGAGACACATCTCACTTGCAAGGACACACATAGGCTCAAAATAAAGGGATGGAGGAATATTTACCAAGCAAATGGAAAGAAAGAAAAAAAAAGCAGGAGTTGCAATCCTAGTCTCTAATAAAACAGACTTTAAACCAACAAGGATAAAAAAGGACAAAGAAGGGCATTACATAGTAGTAAAGGGATCAATGCAACAAGAAGAGCTGAGTATCCTAAATATATATATATGCCAAATACAGGAGCACCAGGATTCATAAAACGAGTTCCTAGAGACCTACAAGGAGACTTAGACTCCCACACAATAATAGTGGGAAACTTTAACAACCCACTATCAATATTAGACAGATCAACAAGAAAGGAAATTAACAAGGATATTCAGACTTGAACTCAGCTCTGGTCCAAGTGGACCTAATAGATACCTACAGAACCCTCCACCCCAAATCAACAGAATATACATTCTTCTCAGCACCACATAGCACTTATTCTAAAATCAACCACATAATTGGAAGTAAAACACTCCTCAGCAAATGCAAAAGAATGAAAATCATAACAAACAATCTCTCACACCACAGTGTAATCAAATTAGAACTCAGAATTAAGAAGCTCACTCAAAACTGCACAACTACATGGAAACTGAACAACCTGCTTATGAATGACTACTGGGTAAATAGCAAAATTAAGGCAGAAATAAATAAGTTCTTTGAAACCAATGAGAACAAAGACACAACATATCAGAATTTCTGGGATACAGTTAAAACAGTGTTTAGAGGGAAATTTACAGCATTAAATGTCCACATTAGAAAGTGGGAAAGATCTAAAATAGACACCCTAACATCACAATCAAAAGAAGCAATGGAAAACACATTAAAAACCTAGTATAAAACAAGAAATAACTAAGATCACAGCAGAACCGAATGGGAGAGAAACACAAAAAAACCTTCAAAAAAAAAATCAATGAATCTAGGAGTGGGTTTTTTGAAAAGATTAACAAAATAGATAGACCGGTAGCCAGACTAACAAGGAAGAAAAGAGAGAAAGATCAAATAGACACATTAAAAAACGATAAAGGGTATATCACCACTGATCCCACAGAAATACAAACTATTATTAGAGAATACTGTAAACACCTCTACACAAATAAACTAGAAAATCTAGAAGAAATGGATAAAGTCCTGGACACATACACCCTCCCAAGACTAAAGCAGAAAGAAGTCAAATCCCTGAATAGACCAATAACAAGTTCTGAAATTGACTCAGTAATTACTAGCCTACCAACCAAAAAAAGCCCAGGACCAGATGTCTTCACAGCCGAGTTCTACCAGAGGTACAAAGAGGAGCTGGTACCATTCCTTCTGAAACTATTCTGAACAATAGAAAAAGAAAGACTCCTCCCTAAATCATTTTATGAGGCCAGCATCACTCTGATTCCAAAACCTGGCAGAGACCCAATAGAAAAAGAAAATTTCAGGCCAATATCACTGATGAACATCGATGCGAAAATCCTGAATAAAATACCGGCAAGAGAATCCAGCAGCACATCAAAAACTTATCCACCACGATCAAGTTGGCTTCATGCCTGGCATGCAAGGCTGGTTCAACATATGCAAATCAATAAACATAATCCATCACATAAACAGAACCAATGACAAAAACCACATGATTATCTCAATGGATGCAGAAAAGGCCTTCAATAAAATTCAACACCCCTCATACTAAAAACTCTCAATAAACTAGGTATTGATGGAACATATCTCACAAAAATAAGAGCTATTTATGACAAATGCATAGCTAATATCATGCTAAATGGCCAAAAGCTGGAAGCATTACCTTTGAAAACTGGCCCAAGAGTAGGATGCCCTCTCTCCCCACTCTTATCAAGATAGTATTGGAAGTTCTGGCCAGGGCAATCGAGTAAGAGAAAGAAATAAAAGCATGCAAATAGGAAGAGAGGAAATCAAATTGTCTCTGTCTGCAGATGACATGATTGTATATTTACAAAACGCCACCACCTCAGCCCAAAAATTCCTTAACCTGATAAGCAACTTTGGCAAAGTCTCAGGATATAAAATTAATGTGCAAAAATCACAATCATTCTTATATACCAATAACAGACAAGCAGAGAGCCAAATCATTAGTAAACTCCCATTCACAATTGCTAAAAAGAAAACAAAATACCTAGGAATACAACCTACAAGGGATGTGAAGGACCTCTTCAAAGAAAACTACAAACCAGAGCTCAAGGAAATGACAGGACACAAACATATAGAGAAACACTCCATCCTTATGGATAGGAAGACTCAATATCATGAAAATGGCCATATTGCCCAAAGTAATTTATAGATTCAATGCTATTCCCATCAAGCTACCATTGACTTTCTTCACAGAACTAGAAAAAAACTATGTTAAATTTCATATGGAAGCAAAAAAGAGCCTGTGGAGCCAAGGCTAACCTAAGCAAAAAGAACAAAGCTGGAGGCATGACGCTGCCTGACTTCAAACTATATTACAAAGCTAAAGTAACCAAAACAGCATGGTGCTAATACCAAAACAGATATATAGACCAATGAAACAGAATAGAGGCCTCAGAAATAACACCACACATCTACAACAATCTGATCTTCAACAAACCTGACAAAAGCAAGCAATGGGGAAAGGATTCCCTATGTAATTAATGGCGCTGGGAAAACTGGGTAGCCATATGCAGAAAAGAGAAACTAGACCCCTTCATTATACCTTATAAAAGAATTAACTCAAGGTGGATTAAAAACATAAATGTAAAACCTAAAACTATAAAAACCCTAGAAGAAAACCTAGGCAATATGATTCAGGACATAGGTGTGGGCAAAGACTTCATGACTAAATCACCAACAGCACTTGAAACAACAGCCAAAATTGACAGATGGAATCTAATCAAACTAAAGAGCTTCTGCTCAGTAAAATAAACTATCACAAGAGTGAACAGGCAACCTACAAAATATGAGAAAATTTTTGCAATCTATCCATCTGACAAAGGTCTAATATCCAGAATCTAGAAGGAACTTAAACAAATTTACAAGAAAAAAAAAACAAACAACCCCATCAAAAAGTGGGCAAAGGATATGAACAGACACTCCTCAAAAGAAGATATGTATGTGGCCAATAAACATATGAAAAAAGCTCATTATCACTGTTCATTAGAGAAATGCAAATCAAAACCACAATGACATACCATCTCACACCAGTTAGAATGGTGATCATTAAAAATTCTGGAAACAGATGCTGGAGAAGATGCAGAGAAATAGGAACACTTTTACACTGTTGGTGGGCTTGTAAAATAGTTCAACCATTGTGGAATACAATGTGGTGATTCCTCAAGGATATAAAACCAGAAATACCATTTGACCCAGCAATCCCATTACTGGGTATATACCAAAGGATTATACATCATTCTACTCTAAAGACACATGTACATATATGTTTATCATGGGACTATTTACAATAGCAAAGACTTGGAACCAACATAATGCCCATCAATGATAGACTGGATGAAGAAAATGTGGCACATATTCACCATGGAATACTACACAGCCATAAAAAAGGATGAGTTCACGTCCTTTGCGGGGATATGGATGAAGCTGGAAACCATCATCCTCAGCAAACTAACACAGGAACAGAAAACCAAACACTGCATGTTCTCACTCATAAGTGGGTGCTGAACAATGAGAACATGTTGACACAGGGAGAGGAACATCACACACTGGGGTCTGTAGGTGGGTGTGGGGAAAGGGGAGGGAGAGCATTAGGACAAATAGCTAATGCATGTGGAGCTTAAAACCTAGATGACGGGTTGATGGGTGCAGCAAATTACCATGGCACAAGTATACCTATGTAACAAACCTGCATGTTCAGCACATGTATCCCAGAACTTAAAGTAAAATTTTAAAAAATGAAAGTATGCAATATGTGTATGTGTGTGTATACATACATATAAAACAAGCACTCATTTTCATTATGTACATATATGCACATTATGAGTGTGAATATATGTTAAATAATATCCTATCAGTTTTGTATTTGTAACACATATATGTACATGCATATACAACAAATAGAGGTGTTTTGCATAATAATTTCATTTATATTCATTTCATCAGCTAAGAACTAAAAAGAATTTAAATCAAAATCAATTATTCATTTACAGGTGTTTTTAACCATCATCTCCCCCTTTATCTTCAGTTTTATGCCTCCTTGTATTGCCATTTTGTGACTTTTTTGCCATAAATTATACATATTTGGAACAGTCACTTTAAGAAATTCAATCTTTGGATAAGATCTCTAAGATTGATTTAGTATGAATACGTGTGTGGGCACACACTTGACAAAGAAAGGTCAGTTATAAATATATGTGTACACTTATCAAAATAATTCACATAAAATCTCTGAATAAAATTATCTGTATGCTTTTTCTGTCAATAAAAGCAATATAGTATAATTCTTGGTAGTAAACCTGTTTGTTTTCATTCTGTTGCCTACCATGTGAGCTGCCATGTTGGTATAAAACATCGATCATTTGATATTTTACTACAGCAAATAATAGTGATCCCCACGAAATAATAAATAAATCAGTGAGTTTCACGGAAATAAGTTTTTGGATGGATCAGATAATTTGAAGTTGTTAGTTTATTCTCCAGCAAGGTGAAAGAAAAAAGCTGTTAGTTTGTTCTCTATCAGGTGATCGAAGATGAAAACTAAAGTTCTCAAGGCCAGTGCATAATAACGGTGCCGTATTCTGTGCATCAATCACCATTACCAAATACCTATATTGCCAAATATTTCATGTACCGCTTTAGTGGTGATTAATCAATGTGCCATGGCACTGAAACTGAAACGAGACTTTGTAGTACAAGTGATATTCAAAGGGTTTTGAAAATTTATCAGCTCTATAGATATAGATGAAAATTTATCATCATCTATCTAGAAATCCTGTTTTTATAAATGTTACCTAGCCAAATATTGGTTTTATTTACTTAATATTTAGAAAACATGAGTTTAGTAAAAATTGTTCAGATTTTCTTAATGTAGTGTGTGAAATTACTATGTAATTATACAAGAAATATGCTACACAGCTGAATACACAAATAGGTCAGCAGAGGGAGCAAAAGGTGCCTTTCCACTATAATCCACAGCAACATCACCCGCTCTTCTCTCTACATCATCGATGTATGTTATCTAAAGTCCTGTGCAAATGCCACCTCAACACGAGTCCTCTAGCCTTGCCTTCTTATCAGAAGCAGCTCGAAAGCCCCGATAATTCTAGAACCACTGAAAAATACACACTTGTTGCAAGGATTGAAAAGCCTCATATTGCAAATTCAGAATTCACAGTACTGAAAAAATTCATAATTTTTTTAAAGCTACAATACTGTGAACTATACAAAGTGAATTATGTTGGGATCCGATGACTCTCTTCATTCCAGCCTATCTTATATTTTCTCATTCATTTCTCCACATAGTCACAACAACAGACTCACTATTACATTTCATTAATGGCTATTTTATAATAAATGATCTCAATAGCATTTCTGAAACCTCTGCTGTTCTGGTTTTACAGAACTCTTGAATTTTTGAATGAGTTAGTTTTTGATTGAAAAAGACCTGACTCTTATGCTTAGAAAAGCCATCATTTCTTTCTGTAAGCTTTCCGTCTTCTATAAGCTTTACATGTTCCATAAGCAAACATTCGCTGGTTTTGTGATCAAACTAGAGAGGCAAATTCAGTTAATAATAACAACGTCATTTATCATCCTCAAATCTAGTGTTATGGATAATACGATCTCCACAAGGAGACGGTTGCACGAGCGACAAGAGAAAGACAATCAACAGTCTTTTACTCATACCAAGATATGTCCACACACACTTGTTTCAACAGTCAAAGTAACGCCATATGTCCCCAGTGATGTGGGTGGGCAAAAGGAACAGTTGGCCTGCTAATGAGGGCCATATGTACACGCAGCCTATCGTACCATCCTTCTTACTTATGGTTGCTGAAAACTCAGTGGAAGAGCTTGCTCTGAGGAATGGCATGGCTGGAGGAGGAGAGGCTTCCTTAACAGCAGGAAAGGACCATTTGTTGTACAACTACTGTATCTCTGAAACTGGGAGCTAAAGATATGCATGTACGTTACTCATTCTTATTAAGAGTTCCTTACGCATCCGTAGAGTTCTTTACTCCAGTTTCACCTTCTTTCACTAAATTCTTTTGCATTTATGTGCAAAGGGATTTTGGGCCCTTTTCAAAAATTACTTTTCCTAATCAATCTTGTTAATTTGATGTTCATTTACATCGGCTTCTCTTTATTTTTAGCTTGATTTCCAGAAAAATTATACTTGCTTTGACATTGTTAAATGTTACAATATTAAAAGAAATGAAAAAGACTTAAAAACTTAGAATATTTGAATGAGGGTTTCTGGAAGGCAGAGAGAACAATAAGGCAAAAGTACTTACTGCACTACTGTTCCAAAGTAAAAGAAAAACAAAGATTTTAAAAATGATTATAGCAGCTTTGTATCTCAACCAGGGTTTCCTTTGAAATTTCTACAACTGCAAACACTATTCAGCAATTTGCACTGATTATAAAATTTATTGTTTTAAGGTCAATTGTGATACTATGATCAGATAATATAATTTACTTTACTCTTAATGGCTTCATTTTGACAACGGAGGGAGCTTTCAGGAAGGACAACGCTTCCTGCACAACAACCAGTAAAGCAGGTCACATCCATTTTCAATCTAATTTTAAGAAAAATGAAGGACAAACTACTTGTGAGGCAGCAAGAATTCATTTGCATTAAATTAATTTGAACAGGGCATTTCAAGTTCTCTCTGGCAACAATGGAATAAAGGGGAAAATGAATCTATCTTATGCAATGATCCTCTTCTAGGTTACAGAAAGATTTGAAAGGCTGACATGACCATTGCTAAATTTCTTCTAGAAGTCTATGATTAGTGTCATAGATATAACTCATGAGATAAAATATTCACAAAGAATGTCTGTGAACTGCATCAATTGTGATGGAACTACTGTCTAACATCCCTTTGAAAAGTTATATTCTGCAAAGGTTAAAAAAACACCAACCTTTCGATGCTTTCTTATATGGATGAGCTTTTGTCAACAAGAACTAAGCTTCACAATTAAGCACTATGGAAGATAATGTTCTAGGTTAATTTAAACCTAACTAATCCAGGACTTGGCCTTGATAAATAATGGGTTTAATTAATATTTTTGACCCTAGCAGTGCAAATACTTTTACTTATATTTTACTAAAGCTAGTTTTGACAAATCTAAGGGTATTTAATTTATCAGTATCTGTTGTCAGATGAAAACTTCCCCATCAATACCTTCTCATGGTTCAAAAATAAACTGTTACCCCCACAGATACATTGTTTTTCCATGCGTAAGCAAGTACATTAATTTCAGGGTCTCAAGGCATAAAAGTGATATTACCACTTGTGATAGGCTGCATAATAGTCCCAAAGATGTTCTTCACCTAATCTCCCGGCCCTGGGAATGTGCTGCCTTACACAGCCAAAGGACTTGTAGATACGATTCATTTAAGGATCTGGAGACAAGGTGATTATCCCAGATCATCCACGTGAGTCCAAAGTAATCACAGGAGTCCTTAGATGAAGTGGAGAGAAGGACTCAAAGTTAAAGGAGGAGACAGCGCGGAGACAGAAACAGAAATAAAAGCAACGCACCTTGAAAATGGAGGAATGGGGAAAAGACAATGAAGACAGGTGCCACCAGAAGCAGAAAATGCAAGAGAATGGATTCTCCCCTCAGCACCTCGAGAAGGAACCCACACTGCAGACACATTGACTTAGCCTAATTAAAGTGATTTTGGACTTCTGACCTTTGAAACTGCAAGACAATAAATATGTGTTAAGTTATGTAAATGTGTCGTAATTTGTTATAGCAGCAGTAATACAACTAATACACCACTACAATAAGCAAAGGAAATAAAGTGCAATAGTGACAAACTTAAGGGTTTCCAGGAAAGAGAAACGAAGTGGTAAACTCAATCACAGGATTATATTAGTAACTGTAGTATATGTTACTTGCTTACCCTTTCAATCACATTATTGCTGTAATTATCATTATCATCCAATCAATATGATTACACCAGTATGTATAACTTAGACATGAAAACTTTTTTCTATTTCACTCTTCCCATAATTCCATGCAGCTACCCCTAAGCAACTATGTATCTGATGAAGCTAATATTTTCAGGGAAAATCTTCCATGTTAAGCAGAAAATTTACATCTAAAATTAAATTATTTTAAGCCAGTCTGGGGACAATACCTAGAAAATTCAAACATTACTTCTCAAGAATACCATTAGCAGTGAGTTTGTGACGCTATCTTCCACCAACTGAATCAAAATTAATTTTAAATATTTTCAAAGCAATATTTTAAAAAATCGTGTACACATTTTTTCCTCTTGGTAAAAATAAACCACTTCTCAACCATCCATTATATTTATGTTAATTACATGAAGTCCATACATGAATTATCATACCACAAATAGAAAACTATTTAAATAGAAAAATCTCACTTGGTGCTGACAGAATGACAGCATAAAACTGTTAAGCATGAGGAGAAAGTTGTTTGCAGTGTAAATATTTCCCTTTTCCTATCAAAGTGTGTCCTGTGATCTAGCGCTCTTCTCTCCACATGCTTAAGTACAGCAAAAGTTATAAAAACACTCATTCTAGCTTTCTATACTTTAATGGTTGTAGAACAGCAGAAGAGAATTGGGAGATGGGAATGTTTTGTGCTTGACATTGCATTTGAGGGGAAAATAAAAACTTGGACATAATATGTGGGATATCTCCACAGTAATACATGGGAGGGCAAGAAAAAAATGCTATCAAATTTCTACCATGCGCTGAGCCCCTTATATCAACAAATATCCAGCCTTTCTAATGTACTAACAACCACTCTTCATAGCAGGTATTCTATTCCCAGCTTGTAGGTAAGAAACAAAGCTTCAGAAAGGGATCTTCACCAATTTCACACAGTCAATAAAAGGCAGAACTAGGGCAAATATCAATAATAAAAATAGCAATCTAATCCTAATTGGACCTGGCACTGTTCTAAGAAGAAAATCATTAACAAAGGATTTTGAGTTGCCACACTCTTAGTCTCCCCGTTTTACAAAAGAAGCAACTGGGGTAAAGTGAAGCTATGCCGTTTCTTTTCAAGCTCATATACCTAACAAGATACCACTTTAATCATGGGTCTCTGATAGATCGTGTACCTCATTTCTAGCTTTTGCTGAGATTTTTCTTATTAACCCTAAGCAAGTATTTGATCCCTGGTAAGTATGCTGTAATTTTTTCACCGCTCATTCTTATCACGGTTCTTCAAGAAAAGTACAGTTCAACACATTTGTCCTATTTGGTTACAAATTTTGAAATTCAAAATATGTATCACACTAAGCTGTTAGCTCCATTTGGAATTTTAAAAAACTAAATTTTTCACTCAGTTAAAAAAAATTGCATTGTTTACTCCCATATCTACAATATAGCTTATAAGTGTATATTTGTATTGAAAACATAATTTTCTACAACTTTTATAATATTTAAATATTATTTAAGGTTTTAATAATATTTAAATATTTAAATAATACATTTAAAAACATAGTTCAACAAGTCCGAATAATCCATCACTTACTTATGACAGAATATTTGTTCAGTATCTTCTGTTTGTTCACTCTTGTGTAATATATCCTATTTTAAGAATCAAAAACTTCTCTTAATGTCAGCACTACAGCCTCTTCACAATTCCTACTTATTCCTAATTACCCTTCAGGAGCAAATAAAATGAATTTATCCCAAATTTCTTTGCTTTGAAACAACTTCAGTGAAAATGGTGGTTGTCAACCATATCTACCATTCATATATCCCATTGTTTTCTGCATTAAATTTCATCTAATACTCCTTATGCCATCAGTGTCACTACAAAGGGGGACAGGGGATGAATCTCATCATGAACAAAGGTATATACACTAGATCTTAGGATGTTCAATCATTTCCTTACTCTATTATGTCCCATCTGAACTACTCATATTAAAATGAGCAACTATATGAACATGGTACTTTTAAGAAAGGATGTTCAAAAATTAATTCATATCTTGTACAAATTTGTATCCAAGAAATCATGACCTAATAGGCATCACATATGTGAATGAAAAAATTCACTTTCAGCAATGAATGTTGATGACACTCCTTTAGCAAGAGTTGTACCGAGCTACCCACAACTCCTCAGCACTCACTATTCTCATACATGCGGTCGGACAATGTCCAAGGGTGCAGTGATTCTGTCCAGAGGCTTTTCTGGGCCGTTAGAGCTGTCTCAGCCTGTGTACAGGGTTATACATACACTCTAGGGCATTCATGACTCTGATCACTGGAGCAGCCCTGTACTAACTGCAAATTTATGGAGGAAACTTTCAAGTCCTCTTGCCCCCCAGTTGGGGTAACTCTGTTACCTATTTCATGTGGTCTCAGTTCTCCAACAAAAATGATCTCGGCCTGCTCATCTTACTTCCGTTTCACTACATGGCACAACTAGAAGTTGACTAGGTATTCTGCTTTAATGTATATGCAAAGCCCTCTTGTTCAGGAATGTTTGTAGAAT
This sequence comes from Symphalangus syndactylus, assembly GCF_028878055.3. Lineage (NCBI taxonomy): Eukaryota > Metazoa > Chordata > Mammalia > Primates > Hylobatidae > Symphalangus > Symphalangus syndactylus. The sequence continues at coordinate 11,373,245 of NC_072447.2, read as the reverse complement.
AATATTTCTAAATTAGGAATACAATTGGTCTTGTTCTTTCCTGAGGGATAAAATGTCATCTCTCTTCTTCTCTCCCTCTCTCCTTTCTTCCTAACTCAGCTAACCCTCTATCTGAAAGAATTACAAAGGAAGAAATCTAGGGCATTGTTTAGCATTCTCAGGAGGATTGGAAATGTTGGAATGACAGCGAGTATCACACATACACTGCTTGAAGTATTTTGTAGGATCCAAGGGAAGAGAAAATTTTGACATTCCAGAAAATTTAAGTCATCCTTTTAATATCAGGACCAGAAAGAAACAGGTCACACGGGCAAGAGCCATAAAACTAATTATCTTGACTCTTTCCAGAATACCTGAGCTATAAATGTACAGGGAATCCTGTAATCAGATGCAAAGTTGTGTATAATATACTTAGTTCCCAAATGTAACTAGGAATTTTATGTATATAATGTGAAAAATCGTTCCAAAGTATTTGAGACTCCAAAAACTTTCCTAGCTAGCATTCAATATTCTTGCTTAACTTCTCCTTATACCCCTAACTGTATTGAGCATGCATAGACACACAAAAGCTAGGATCAACTATTACCGCTTAAGAAAGAAAAGGAGGAAAAAGGCTGTATTATAGGGATTTAGTTTTCTTCCTCAACTCTTGAAGAAGCCTATTTGTATCAGCCCGTGTCAGACAACAAAGTACTTATCAATAAAGTTTTATGAATGTGGTCACATATGAAATATAAGAGCATTCAGTTTCTACCTCTCCTTTTCTCATAAATTCTACATCAGATAGACATTAGCTATATCTGCCAATGTTTCCACGGAATCTTAAAGACTATTCACTGCAAAGCTGGCAGTGTAGCCTGAAAGCAAGTTATGTCTGCGTTGCAACTTCACACTAAGTGGTTTAAAAATACAACTAAATGTGGCCTGTCTTTATCTTGATTATAAGACATAAATTATCCCAAGAATATTCTTAGTAAAAATTGGGTCTCCCGGTCAAGCCACTTCTATTAAGAAGGACACAGGTCAGTTTTTAGGAGTTTAGGTGTTATTTGGAAGTTAGGAGCATCTAAATATGGAATATAACTCCATTAAATTATAGTATATTTTATATCAAAGAGAAACGACAAAAATAAGAAATGTTTTAAGTATTTTTTCGTATAGCGTGTTCATATATAATTACTTCAGTAGTCTCAATGTAGTCATGCAATTGTTTGGGTAAAGAACTAAACTTGAAGTTAAATAGCATAGGTCTGAATTCTTATGGTTTATAACATTCATATATTTTATATGTTCCAGAATAATATGTAATTTCTAAGTTTATAACATAATAATTACAGAAATCTAGGTAAAGTAATACTTCTGTGACACAGTCTCTTCATCTACAAAATGGAATATTGCTTTTCTCCTTAAATTTATATTAAAAATTGGAGAAGTAATATATGTGAAAGAACCTTACATTAAATATGCAAGTTTTATTTGTTGAATTCAAACAGTCATTAAAGAATAAAATAAAACATTACATTTGGATTAACAAAGTAGATACATATATCTCAATCTGAGAAACCTTTAAGCTCTCTTGACCATAAAATGACATTGGATCCTATAAGAGAGTTTGGTAAATATTTGAAAGATATTTCAATTTCACACCTAAATGTTGATTCTGACGTTTATTTCCTAAACTTATCATTTGTATACTTACCTGCTATTAAATCCACAGGGGTCATGTCACTAACTGTATGCCCACCGATTTTATTGAGAGGTATTCAGCAAGGCCCACAAAGTAAGTATTGAATTTTTTTAAAAAACAGACCCAAAACACCTAAAAGCAAAACACTTAGTAAATTCTTATAATCATGAAGATCACAAATTAGTGCTATTAGTAAGAAAGAAACTTCTAAACCAAATAAAGTCCTAATACCTCCAACGAATTTTGTCTCTCTGATACACACACACACGATTAAAAAAAAAATGAAGGAAATGTAAAAAAATAAATAAATGAAGGAAGTTCTGTGGGAAATGTCCATAATTTCATGCCCAGAATTTCTCTATCAATCTCTTTCCCCAAAGTTCTTCCGAGAAAATAAAGTTGCCTTTCTCTCAACGTTAACTCATCACTTTTCTCATAGCATTTTCAAAAGAAATATTTCCTGTCAGCCGGCCACTTAAACTTTGTGCTGTTAAAGAAATCCAAAAAGGTATCAATTTTGCAACAAAGGATAAAGAGGAGACGAAGTGAACCAACATGGCTTTTAAGCTAAATTGCCGTCACCTGTCACAGGTTGTCTAGCGAGCCTCAAGTTCCCTCTAATAAGCTTATGGAGGGTGCGGAGCAAAGGCACCTCAAGGTGCTCTGCGGGTTTTCCCCTGGTAAATTAGGCTGAAAGGAAAAGAGTCCCACCCCCACCCCCAAACTTGGAGACCAGGGCTGCCCTGCCGAATGCTGTGCCCAGACCTCCTACTTCCACGCCCTTCCAGTCCTTTCCTCGGCTTGGAAAATTGGGCATGAGGCAAGCAAAAGGAAGGACAGAAGGCCAAAACGGGCATCCGGGAAGCCAAATTTCTGTCTCAAAAGCTCGTCTAGAAACGCGTACATAGCGCGTGCCTTGCGGACATCTCCTAAAACCCCGTTCACTGAAGCTAATTCCTCCCGAACGCCCCCACGCCGGCTGAGGATCGCAACCGCCCATCCGCCCCTCCAGCCTGTGCAGCCGCCCCCAAAACCTCCCGTGAATCGGGAAATGTCAAGGCAGCAGCGCTTGGGGAGCCGAGCAGCCTCGCCAGTTCCAAGTCTCTGGTTCGAGACCCCTCGCTTCGCCTCTTTGGGGAACTCACCTGGAGTCAGGTTTAGATGGCAGCCTCCACCCAGGGGACCGGGAAGCGGCCCCGGGAAGCGCCGCCGCGTCCTGTGAATAACGAGCGCAGCGCAGCGGAGCAGCTCCCCCTGGACTGGCCGCTCCCCGATTCCTCCCGCTCTGTCCGGGAACCGTCCCTCCGTTCTTTCCTCTCCCTCCCCTGCCTGCAGCCGCCGCGCTCCCTCCTCCTGCTGGCGGCTCAGGGCTGTGCTTCCGCCTCCCTCCTGCGGGCGCACGAGCTGCCCGCGCTGCTAATGAGCAGGCTCCAGGCTCCGCCCGGCCAGGGGTGCGCACACGCCCCACGCCGGAGACGAGCTCCCGGGAGCGGAGCTATGGATACGCCTGGTGCGGCCGCTGGAGAAATGAACTGGAGGAGGCATCCAGCATCTCACACTTTCTGGCCACTCAGCTTAACTAAGCCATAACCCCAGACTTCTTCCTAAATCTCCAGTAATTTACAGGTGCTGAAAAGTCAATGAGGGGTTTGAGCACAATCTGTGTTAACAGTATTGCCAGTATAGACATGCTAATCTGGCTAGATTCTAGGGATGAAATGTTCAAGGGACGGTATATGATTCTTTCTGGTGGTTATTTTGACATATTTTGGCTATACTTACAGATCTGTAAAATAAACCAGCAATCTTCTAATCATGACAACACAGATTCCTAATTGAAGGCAGCTGATACTTATTAAATACCAGGCTCTGTTTAATAGGCTCTTCTTTCCCAGCTGATCTTTACTACAATTCTGTGAGCACTACTAGCACCCCTATTCTATATTTTAAGAATTTGGGTTTAACTTTTAAAACAAGACGGTCTTAAAACAAGACTAAGGATCATGTCCAACCTTGCAGAGATTCTAAGTTTCTGAGCCTAAATAATAACTGAAATCTGTAGCTCCCACAACCCATAGCCTGTGTATAATGTGTTGCAGCATCTTGGATGGTACTGTGTAACTGAACCAACAAAGATAATAGGACCATCAGCAAATACACACCACGAGACTAATGAATACCTAGAATCCTAGTGAGACTTGTAAATAGTCAAGCACCCTAAGTAACAATAGTTCAAGTGCATGCTAAACATGGTGATTACTTATAAAAGAACAGCAACCAGTATGAGTGAAGACAGGCAAATAATGTTCAAAATGTTCAGAATCAATGTCCAGCCACTTATGAGTTGAATTCCCCACTCTAAAAAGGAGGCCAGATGTGATGTATTCTAAGAAGTCTACAATGGGCGTGGTCTTTTCGCAACCAAAAAGGGCTTTTTAAACACTTATTTCCCATTAAGAATATGCAATAGCTAATTAATACTAAGTCTGAAAATCAGTGATAATTTATTTCAACTAAACTTACGTGAAAAAATCATTACTCATTCAAGCTTTTAGAATTAGATTAAATAGCATTGAGTATCAAATTTACTTCAACCCATAGAAATAATAGACAGTTAATTAATAAAGTAAGTAATTTAATTAACTTTACTTTTGTGTCATGATGTATTTTTCCTTAGGAAAAGGATAAGACATTTTTTCCATGGTATAAAATACTAGAATATGACTCTTATATTTTTCTTCATGAAGATTAAAGAATTAATAAAATAAGTACAGACATATTGTCAACAAATCTATCCAGATCATTCATTCTCCACTCAAGAAATTATGCTAGGCAAGCTTTATTTCTCCATATGTACAAGGCAATTCAGAGGTCAAAAATTTGAAAACACTTCAATGAACATCAAACATTAATTAACTAAGAGTAGATTTTATTTATAAACAACTTTAAAAGACTATAAAAAAGGTATAACAAACTTCTACTTTATCAGTACTGCTACTCCTGTTGAACACAAAGATATATAATTATAGTTTTCTCCCTATTTAAAATATTTATTGATTCTGGCATAATAATGTCATACTCATCCCTCAATAATCAGTGTACATGGAACCAGAAATCTTTTCTTTCACCTAGTCAATTTAAGTATTTCTGTGTTTTGCATGTTAACACTCTATTTATTCTGTGTTTCTAGTGCTTATCCTCAAAATTTTTATAGTTCCGTTCACATATGAATTCTACCAATCAGCACTATATATAAATAATGCAACGTATAAAATGTGTTAAATAAATGGATGTAAGATTTATGCTAAATTTTTCACATAGTAAGTACTTCAAAACCCTTATTATTTTTCCTTAAGCTTTTATGTGCATATATTTTATCTCTCCAACTAAAGAATAAACTTCTAAATAAGAAGAGTTTTGTCTATAAATTTTACGCATTTTAATACATTATTAATCTAAACCTTGGACTAGAGTTTGGAATTCTTTTATGTATTCATTTATTGATTCAAAAAATAGGTGTCCATGCCATTTTTTCTAAACCTTGTGCAAGATGTAGGGTATACAATGATGTCCAGACTTTAGAGTCCTTGACCTCATGGCGTTTAAAGTGCAGTAATGTACAGTAATTTTAAAATCTATTTATTATTATTTAAAACAATCAATGAATACATTCTTGTCGAAAATAACTGAAAAGTCTGTCTGAATTCCCTGGCCAAGGCCAAAACATGAAAGCAAAAGAGCTGCCTGAAAACAGTGCAAGCCACTCTCCAGAGGGTTTCTCTGTTGAAACAGCACATCGCATTATGGAAATAATGAGAAAAATTAGTAACTGTGCAAACGACAACACATATGCATCTTTGTGGTTTCTGACCTTTTAGCATCGTCGAAGCAAGACCACAAACCTTTCAACACCAGGCGTGGTATTAATCTTGCACAGAATATAATGTTTTCACATATTTTATTCTGATTTCCTACAAAGTAATTTCAATTTCTAGCTAAAGCTAATGGATTTTTCTAGTGAAAACATTGTGTACAGAATGACTTTCCAGTGAGATCCGCGTACCATGCGCCATTTTCATGTTCGTGCTCATTTCTCTGAAGTCTGTTTGCCTTTAATTCACCATAATAAAATTCCTTGTGTACTTTTATTGGCAACCATTGCATAGTGACACTTGCATCCAAATGTAATTCCATTTGAGCTTGGCAGTGTTTGCTTTTTTATCAGAAGAGGAAAGTTAGAGGGAACAAGGGGCAAAGATGTGTGTAAGAATATCTGAGGGACCATCACAGCATCATCACAAATTCAAGATTTTTTTGAAACATTAGACAAGGGACTGACAGCCATGCCCTGGGATGGCTGAAACACTTCACAACCTGCTCATGTTTATGACCAAAATCATCACCTAAAATGAATTCAATGTGTCAATATCATAATATTGTTTGTGTATAAGTAATCATGAAGCAGTTAGGGAAGGGAGTATAATCTAGTAAGAAATTGGAACAAAAAGTGTTAGACAAAATTCAAGAAGATTTAAAAGAAGAAAATTAACCTGTCTGATCTGAACAGAATTGGAAAAGCACATCAATCATAGCTCTATACATTGACCATAGACTTAAAGCATAACATAAAAATAAAGAAGGCAGATAACTCAGGAAAACATTTCTATTAAATCTACTCCGTAAAGTTTTCCCATACTTTTATTTTACTAACAGGAGCATACATTTAAATCTGACAAAATCATATATATTTTGTTGATTCAATTTGTAGCAGATAGAGGAGCATGTCCCAGTGCTATGACAGTGAGTTGTCACTATAACATACCACTGCTTTACATCTTACCCACAGGCTAAAATGTTTACCCCTAGAGTCGTGACTTTGTATATGACAGGAAATTGCTACTAAAAGTAAATATATTTGGCTGAAGGGTAGATACAACTTTAGGCCATTATATCATTCACTAAAATTTAGCTGGCATTTATATATTTACCTGCTTAGTTCATATGACAAATATGTTTGAGAGACTGCCATATACAAAAAAAAAAAAGATGGAACCATCTTACAAATTTAGAGATTACTTAAAGAAATGGAACTGAAGGGTTAACTGTGATGGCAAGAATGAAGAGAGCAAAACCAGAGGGTACTTCAAGGAGAACAGGCATGAGAGAGGCATTATAATTTGGAGGGTGCTATGATTTGAACCTATGTGCCCATCCAAAGTTTGTATGTTGAAACTAAAATCCCAGGACAATGACATCAAGAGATGGGGCTTTTGGTTAAGTGATTAAGTGAAGAAGGATCCACCCTCATGAATGAGATAAACGTCCTCGTAAAAGATGCTTTAGAGGAATGCCGGGCTCCTCAGTCTCTTCTGCCATGTCGTTACATTGTCCGTTTTTGCCCACTTTTGTCACGTGAAGACGAAGCAAGAAGGTGCCACCTCGGGACCAACTGCCAAATCTCCACTGCCTTGATTTCGGACTTCTCAGCCCCAGAACTGTGAGAAATACATTTCTGTTTTTTAGGAATTACTCAATCTGTGGCATTTTGTTATAGCAGCATACAGACAAAAACAGGGTAAACAGCCTGGTGAGAGTGGATATTTTAGAAACTTGAGATGATTCAATGTCGCTGATTCTCCATTTTCTCATATGTAAAATGAAGGAAATAATGCTGATTACTTCATAGTTCATTGTACAAATTAAATTAACTATGTAAATAAAGCAAGCAATATAGTTCCTTTTATCTAGTATACATTGTTTAAGTGTTGTTGTCATTACATGAGGAAAACAAGAACTTCCCCAAACAGAAGGATGTGGGAACCAAAACTAAGATATAAGAAAGGACCAAAGTTCACTGTGACAATCTGGTCAAGCGCTGGTTAGGGAAGATAGCATAATGTTACGCATAGATATTATTTGAGGATAATTTTCCTCCACCCCGAACTCCTCTAGCACTTTCCCTACGTCTTTCATTGCACTTCTTCATTTGTCTCTTTAATTACGGTTATTTATATAAATCTTTTAGCTTCCTACAAAAATAAGCTTGTAGTGGGACAGATTCTTGAGGATCTATGTCAAAGCAATTTTTCTATTTCCTACAGCAAGTAACCCAGTAGTAATCACACAGAATTTGTTAAAAGAATAAACATAGGAAGATTAATTTCCATTTTTTTCTTTGCTAATTTTTAATCAGAATTATACCATTGTTAGGGAGGGAGAAATTATAAATTGAGGACATGAGTATTAACATTTAAATCTGTTATTCTGCTTTATTTTAGAGCTTGCCATGTTTTGTGATTAAAAAAAGAAACAGGACATTCTATATAGCTGTTGCAAAACGTGTGGTCTGTTGGTGAACTAGCAGCACCAGCATTACCAAGATTTCCTTAGTTTGCAGGGCTACTGAGTCAGAATTCGCATTTTGACAAAACTCCAGGTGATTCATGCTCTGCATTTAAGTTGGAGAAGCACTGTTCTATAGTTCTCCTTATGTCCTAAATGCATTGTCAGTGAAAGAAAATACTATACGTATGATAATAATAACGGTAATATTAACAAAAATGTAACTATTAGTAATTTTCTATGCTCTCCCAGATACTAAGTCCTTTATTTAATACTTGTGATATTTCTGCGAAGTTGCAATTGATATCACCTACTAAACTGATACTCAGAAATCTGAAGTAATTCTCCAAGGTCACAAAGCTAGTGAATCACAAACCAGATTTTTAAACTCTTGCTGCTTCATTCCAAAGACTAAACCGTTTCTAACTCACGGTTAATACATTTGCTTCTGCCTTCCATTTCCTAAATATGGTTTCCTTTCTATTTCATTAGCTTTACTTATACATGACTGATTTTTAACCCTCTCTAACATTTGCAGAATATGGTGTACTATGGTTAATAAGGACAATACCAAGTAATATCATGTTGAGAAAGCGTGCAGAAGTAGCATCAAAAAACAGACTTTTTCCAAAATGTTTACTAAAAACTTTCAATAAAAACAAGACTTTCTACTTAGAATTTCTACCTTGCATAACTCAAATGGAGCATGATTATTAAAATGACAAAAAGATTCCGTAATTGCCTAAGAGCTAAGAATAAGAATTGCTATATAAAAAAGCATAAATATGCCATATGAATGACATGTATAAGAATCATGGGAGTGCTATTTGGTATTTAGTATTTAGTTCCATTCTGCAGCATGATCAAAAAGAAGCATCTGTATAGTTCACTGTGCATTATAGCACAATAAATCACCTCATTAGGCTCAGATATATGTAAAGATTTACAGTCTGGGAAAGTCCACTAGATATTCTTAATCACTTCTTAGACTGTACTGTCCCCCATATTTCTCTTTTTCTATAGAAAGGTTGCACATGGAAAGGCTTTATTTGAAATCCAGCAATGAATGGAATGTCTGTGAAGCAAGAAATAGATGGAAATTGACATTTTAAAAGAAAGTTTGGCTTCTGAAGAGATACAGCTGTGACCTTGTTCTTTTTGTTGGAGAGAAGTATTCCCTAGCCTTACTGTACTATTTTTCCCAAAGCACCCTCTCTATTGTTCTCCCTTCATCTCTGGCTCGTATCATATGGCCCCTCCCTCATTCTATCTGGTGAGTTCTGAGAAAAATGCTTAAATTCTGCAGAGAAGATTGAGAACAATGCTAAATATTCCTCAGAGAAGCAAAATATTATGTTAACAGTATATATTTTCACATGAAATTGTCTATCTCTTCTCTCTGTCTCATGTGTGTATGTGTGTATGTGTGTATGTGTATATATATATATACATATAATATACAGTAGATATGTATATATAGAGTATAATATTCAGTATATATGTATATATATACAGTGTGTGTGTGTGTATATATATATACATATATATATATATGTATATATATACTACCATTTACCTCCCAGGCTATACGTCCTGACATCTTAAAAGTAGAAAGCCCTCACAGGCCGCGGTTGCTCATGCCTGTAATCCCAGCACTTTGAGAGGCCGAGGCGTGCAGATCACCTGAGGTCGGGAGTTCAAGACCAGCCTGACCAACATGGTGAAACCCCATCTCTACTAAAAATACAAAAAATTAGCTGGGCGTTGTGTTGCGCACCTGTAATCCCAGCTACTCAGGAGGTGGAGGCAGGAGAATCACATGAACCCGGGAGTCGGAGGTTGTGTGAGCCGAGACCATGACATTGCACTGCAGCCAGGGCAATGAGAGCAAAACTCCACCTGAAAAATAAAGGTGGATAGGCCTTAAAAGACTTTTGAAAATGAGATTTGTCAAATATTTATTAGAGATGAAGAAAATAAGTGCGGACCCACAGGTAACTTGTCTGAGGTCACAGAAGTAGGGACCCACACGTAACTTGTCTGAGGTCACAGAGGTAGTCATGCTGCAGCAGCCTTATTGGTTTTCCTCTATGACATGCATTATTATTGTTTTTGATCATTTCAAGAGGTTTCTAGTCGATAGTGGGACAAAATTTCTAATTTGGGAACCTAATTTTCTCTGCAAATCTTATTTACATCTCTAGCTTATTAATACACCTCAGAAGTGTTACAGGAATTAATTCGCAGGATTTTGAAGAATATTTTGAGGTATGCTGGGAAAAATCATGTCAAGTATCAATGATTAGAAACTAAACAATCAATATTAGATATTGTAAAATTATATTTAATCTTCCATATGGCATAAATAAGTTATTTTAATGTACAGTCGTTGTACTTTGTAAACTTGCATATAAAATATTTGAAAAAATAACTTTCAATATGTAAAATGTAAATATACAAAGGAAAGCATCGGAAAAAATAGATAAAAATAATCAGGCTAAGAAAACACTACAGTGTCACCCTCAGAAGACTATAGAAGGATTCTCACCCTCGAGAAACAGAGGAACTTGAACATGGAAATGACCCTCTGCTGGCCATACTGATTATGGTACATAATTTTAAAAGGCTTTTAGAGAGAAGGGAAATGTTTTATTATGCATTCAGCACAGTGTTATGGTGATGTTTCTTAACTATCAGCTATTTTTAAAATTCCTATAATTTTTCCATAGATGACAAAGTTACATAAATATGAATGATAAGAAGGGCCCCTGCAAACCTGATAATACAATTCTCTTTTCAATGATAACGTATTTCTAAGCGCGCATCTCCTAATCATATTGATGTGCATTTAGTGTTCTTTTACCTACACCTGTCAAAGTGGCTAAAGTAATCCTTCATGAGGAGATAATTTTTTCCTTTAGGTGATTTTTTCGGCATAATACTCTAACATTTCCAATTCCATCTTTCTCGAAAAAGTTTACATGATATACATATACAATTACTAAAATTTTGGTGGCATAAATAATTTAAATGGACTTTACTTCAAAGATAATATTTACTTTTAAAGTTGTAAACCTTTGAATCATCAATTAATTAGAATTATCTTTTTCATTATAAATAAAGTAATTTGTCCCTATATATTTATGATTTGGAAATTTTCACCTGGAAAATTTCATTTTCAGTTGGATGCCTTGTCTTTAGTATAAAATTCAGTATTTCAATTTCAATATAATTTTTTGATTGATTTTAATGCAGAGAACAGAAAGGAATATCTTCAAATATAAACTACACAGAATCATTCTGTGAAACTTCTTTCTGATCTGTGCATTCAGCTAACAGAGTAAAACCGTACTTTTGATTGAGCAGTTCTGAACACTCTTTCTGTAGAAAATGCAACTGGACATTTGGAGCGCTAAGAGGGTAGTAGTGGAAAAAGGAATATATTCAAATATAAAGTACACAGAAGCATTCTGTGAAATTTCTTTCTGTTCTCTGCAACTTCTTTCTGTTCTCTGCATTCAACTAACAGAGTTGAGCCTTACTTTTGAAGGAGCAGTTCTGAAACACTCTTTGTGTAGAAACTGAAATTGGACATTCGGAGAGCTAAGAGGATAATAGTCGAAAAAGGAATATCGTCAGCTAAATACTACACAGAAGCATTCTGTTAAACTTATTTCTGATATGCGCATTCAACTAACAGAGTAAAACCATACTTTTGATTGAGCCGTTATGAACACGCTTTCTGAAGAAAATGCAAGTGGACATGCGGAGCACTAAGAAGGTAATACTGGAAAAAGGAATATATTCAAATATAAACTACACAGAAGAATTCTGTGAAACTTCTTTCTGTTCTGTGCATTCAACTAACAGAGTTGAACCTTACTTTTGATTGAGCCGTCCTGAAACGCTCATTCTGTAGAAACAGCAATTGGACATTCTGAGCTCTAAGTGGCCTATATTGGGAAAAAGAATATCTCCAAATAAAAACTACTCAGAAGAATTCTGAGAAACTTATTTCTGATCTGTGCATTCAGCTAACAGAGTTAAACCATACTTTTGATTGAGCAGTTATTAAACACTGTTTCTGTAGGAAATGCAAGTGGACATTAGGTGCGCTAAGATTGTAATAGTGGAAAAAGGAATATCCCCAAATAAAAACTACACAGAAGCATTCTCTGAAACTCCTTTCTGTGCTCTGCATTAAACTAACAGAGTTGAGCCTTACTTTTGAAGGAGCTGTTATGAAACACTCTTTGTGTAGAAACTGCCAGTGGACATTCGGAATGCTAAGAGGGTAATAGTCGAAAAAGGAATATCTTCAACTAAATACTAAACAGAAGCATTCTGTGAAACTTCTTTCTGTTCTGTGCATTCAACTAAAAGAGTTGAACCTTACTTTTGATTGAGCCGTTCTGAAACACTCTTTCTGTAGAAAATGCAAGTGGTGATTCGGAGCGCTAAGAGGGTAATAGTGGAAAAAGGAATATCTTCAAATATAAACTACACAGAAGCATTCTGTAAAACTTCTTTCTGTTCCTTGCATTCAACTAACAATATTGAACCTTACTTTTGATTGACCAGTTCTGAAACTCTCTTTCTGTAGATACTGCAACTGGAAATTCTGAGCGCTAAGAGTCCTATATTGGAAAAAGGAATATCTTCAAATAAAAACTACACAGAAGAATTCTGTGAAACTTCTTTCTGAGCTGTGCATTCAACTAACAGAGTTAAACCATACTTTGATTGAGCAGTTCTGAACACTCGTTCTGTAGAAAATGCAAGTGGACATTCGGAGCTCTAAGAGGGTAATAGTGGAAAAAGTAATATCGTCAAATAAGAACTACAGACAAGCATTCTGTGAAACTACATTCTGTTCTGTGCATTCAAATAACAGAGTTGAACCTTACTTTTGATAGAGCCATTCTGAAACACTCTTTCTGTAGAAAATTCAATTGGACAATCTGAGCGATAAGAGGCCTATATTGGGAAAAAGAATATCTTCAAATAAAAACTACACAGAAGCATTCTGTGAAACTTTTTCTGATCTGTGCATTCAGCTAACAGAGTTAAATCATACATTTGATTGATCAGTTCTGAACACTCTTTCTGTAGAAAATGCAACTTGACATTTGGAGCGCTAAGAGGGTAGTAGTGCAAAAAGGAAAATATTCAAATATAAACTACACAGAAGCATTCTGTGAAACTTTTTTCTGTTCTGTGCATTCAACTAACATAGTTGAACCTTACTTTTGATTGAGCCTTTCTGAAACACTCTTTCTGTAGAAAATGCAATTGGACATTCTGAGCGCTAAGAGGCCTATACTGGTAAAAAGAATATCTTCATATAAACACTACACAGCAGCATTCTGTGAAACTTCTTTCTGATCTGTGCATTCAGCTAACAGAGTTAAACCATACTTTTGATTGAGCAGTTCTGAAACACTCTTTCTGTAGAAAATGCAACTGGACATTCAGAGCGCTAAGTGGGTAATAGTGGAAAATGGAATATCTTCAAATATAAACTACACAGAAGAATTCTGTGAAACTTATTTCTGATCTGTGCATTCACCTAACAGAGTTAAACCATACTTTTGATAGAGCAGTTCTGAACACACTTTCTGTAGAAATTGCAAGTGGACATTCGGAGATCTAAGAGGCTAACAGTGGAAAAAGGAATATCTTCAAATATAAACTACACAGAAGCAATCTGTGAAACTACATTCTGTTCTGCGCATTCAACTAACAGAGTTGAACCTTAAATTTGATTGAGCAGTTCTGAAACACTCTTTCTGTAGAAACTGTAATTGGATTTCTGAACACTAAGAGGCCTATATTGAGAAAAATAATATCTTCAAATAAAAACTACAGAGATGCATTCTCTGAAACTTCTTTCTGATCTGTGCATTCAGCTAACAGAATTAAACGATACATTTGATTTAGCAGTTCTGAAACACTCTTTCTGTAGAAAATGCAAGTGGACATTCGGTGCGCTAAGTTGGTAATTGTGGAAAAAGGAATATCTTCAAATAAAAACTACACAGAGGCATTCTCTGAAACTTCTTTCTGTTCTCTGCATTCAACTAACAGAGTTGAGCCTTATTTTTGAAGGAGCAGCCCTGAAACACACTTTCTGTAGAAACTGCAAGTGGACATTCCGAGCGCTACTAGGGTAATAGTGGAAAAAGGAATACCTTAAAATAAATACTACACAGAAGCAATCTGTGAAACTACTTTCTGTTCTGTGAATTCAACTAAAAGTGTTGAACCCTACTTTTCATTTTGCCGTTCTGAAACACTCTTTCTGTAGAAACTGCAATTGGATATTCGGAGCGCTAAGAGGCCTATATTTGAAAAAGGACTATCTTCAAAAAAAACTACACAGAAGCATTCTGTGAAACTTCGTACTGATATGTGCATTCAGCTAACAGAGATAAACCATACTTTTGATTGAGCAGTTCTGAACACTCTTTTTGTAGAAAATGCAGGTGGACATTCGGAGCTCTAAGAGGGTAATACTGAAAAAAGGAATATATTCAAATATAAACTACACAGAACCATTCTGTGAAACTTCTTTCTGTTCTCTGCATTCAACTTACAGTGTTGAGCATTACTTTTGAAGGAGCAGTTCTGAAAAACACTTTGTGTAGAAACTGCCAGTGGACATTCGGAGCGCTAAGAGGGTAATATTCGAAAAAGGAATATCTTCAACTAAATACTACACAGAAGCCTTCTCTGAAACTTATTTCTGATATGTGCATTTAACTAACAGAGTAAAACCATATTTTTGATTGAGCCGTTCTGAACACTCTTTATGTAGAAAATGCAAGTGGACATTCGGAGCGCTAAGAGGGTAATAGTGGAAAAAGGAATATATTCAAATATAAACTACTCAGAAGCATTCTGTGAAACTTCTTTTTGTTCTGTGCAATCAACTAACAGAGTTGAACCTTACTTTTGATTGAGCCGTTCTGAAACACTCTTTCTGTAGAAACTGAAATTTAACATACTGAGCGCCATGATGCCTATATTGGGATAAAGAATATCTTCAAATAAAAACTACACAGATGCATTCTGTGAAACTTCTTTCTTATCTGTGCATTCAACTAACAGAGTCAAACGATACTTTTGATTTAGCAGTTCTGAAACACTCTTTCTGTAGAAAATGCAAGTGGACATTCGGAGCGCTAAGAGGGTAATAGTGGAAACAGGAATATCTTCAAATAAATACTACACAGAAGCATTCTGTGAAACTACTTTCTGTTCTGTGCATTCAACTAAAAGAGTTGAACCCTACTTTTGATTGAGCCATTCTGAAACACTCTTTCTGTAGAAACTGCAATTGGATATTCGGAGCGCTAAGAGGCCTATATTGGAAAAAGGACTATCTTCAAATAAAAACTACACAGAAGCATTCCGTGAAACTTCGTACTGATCTGTGCATTCAGCTAACAGAATTAAACAATACTTTTGATTGAGCAGTTCGGAAACACTCTTTCTGTAGAAAATGCAAGTGGACATTCGGAGCGCTTAGAAGGTAATAGTGGATAAAGGAACATCTTCAAATATAAACTACACAGAAGCATTCTATGAAACTTCTTTCTGTTCCGTTCATTCAACTAACAGAGTTGAACCTTATATTTGATTGAGCAGTTCAGAAACACTCTTTCTGTAGATAATGCAATTGGACATTCTGAGCGCTAAGACTCCTATATTGGAGAAAGGAATATCTTCAAATAAAAAGTACACAGAAGCATTCTGTGAAAATTCTTTCTGATCTGTGCATTCAGCTAACAGAGTTAAACCATACTTTTGATTGAGCAGATCTGAACACTCTTTCTGTAGAAAATGCAACTGGACATTTGGAGCGCTAAGAGCGTAGTAGTGGAAAAAGGAATATATTCAAATATAAACTACACAGAAGCATTCTGTGATACTTCTTTCTGATCTGAGCATTCAGCTAACAGAGTTAAACCATACTTTTGATTGAGCAGTTTTGAAACACTCTGTCTGTAGAAAATGCAACTGGACATTCGTAGCACTAAGTGGGTAATAGTGGAAAAAAGAATATGTTCAAATATAAACTACACAGAAGCATTGTATGAAACTTCTTTCTGTTCTGTGCATTCAACTAACAGAGTTGAACCATAATTTTGATTGAGCCGTTCTGAAACACTCTTTCTGTAGAAACTGAAATTGGACATTCTGAGCGCTAAGAGGCCTATATTGGGAAAAAAAATATCTTCAAATAAAAACTACACAGAAGCATTGTGTGAAACTTATTTCTGATATGTGCATTCAGCTAACAGAGTTAAACCATACTTTTCATTGTGCAGTTCCGAACACTCTTTCTGTAGAAAATGCAAGTGGACATTCGGAGCGCTAAGAGGGTAATAGTGGAAAAAGGAGTATATTCAAATATAAACTACACAGTAGTATTCTGTGAAACTACTTTCTGTTCTGTGCATTCAACTAACAGAGTAGAACCTTACTTTTGATTGAGCCGTTCTGAAACACTCTTTCTGTAGAAACTGCAATTGGACATTCTAAGCGCTAAGAGGCCTACATTGGGAAAAAGAATATCTTCAAATAAAAACTACACAGATGCATTCTGTGAAACTTATTTCTGATCTGTAAATTCAGTTAACAGAGCTAAACCATATTTTTGATTGAGCAGTTATGAAACACTCTTTTTGTAGAAAATGCAAGTGGACATTCGGAGCGGTAAGATTGTAATAGAGGAAAAAGGAATATCTCCAATTAAAAACTACACAGAAGCATTCTCTGAAACCCCTTTATGTTCTCCGCATTCAACTAACAGAGTTGAGCCTTACTTTTGAAGGAGCAGTTCTGAAACACTCTTTGTGTAGAAACTGCCAGTGGATATTCGGAGCGCTAAGTGGGTAATAGTCCAAAAAGAAGTATCTTCAACTAAATACTACACAGAAGCATTCTGTGAAACTTCTTTGTGTTCTGTGCCTTCAACTAAGAGAGTTGAACCTTACATTTGATTGAGCCGTTCTGAAACACTCTTTCTGTAGAAAGTGCAATTGGACATTCTGAGAGCTAAGAGGCCTATATTGGGAAAAATAATATCTTCAAATAAAAACTACACAGAAGCATTGTTTGAAACTTATTTCTGATATGTGAATTCAGCTAACAGAGTTAAACCATACTTTTGATTGCGCAGTTCAGAACACTCTTTCTGTAGAAAATGCAAGTGGACATTCGGAGCGCTAAGAAGGTAATAGTGGAAAAAGGAATATATTCAAATATAAACTACACAGAATCATTCTGTGAAACTTCTTTCTGTTCTGTTTATTCAACTAAAAGAGTTGAACCTTAGTTTTGATTGAGCCGTTCTGAAACACTCTTTCTGTAGAAACTGCAATTGGACATTCTGAGCGCTAAGAGGCCTACATTGGGAAAAATAATATCTTCAAATAAAAACTACACAGAAGCATTGTGTGAAACTTATTTCTGATATGTGCATTTAGCTAACAGAGTTAAACCATACTTTTGATTGCGCAGTTCCGAACACTCTTTCTGTAGAAAATGCAAGTGGACATTCGGAGCGCTAAGGGGTTAATAGTGGAAAAAGGAATATATTCAAATATAAACTACACAGTAGCATTCTGTGAAACTACTTTCTGTTCTGTGCATTCAACTAACAGATTTGTACGTTACTTTTGATTGAGATGTTCTGAAACACTCTTTCTGTAGAAACTGCAATTGGACATTCTAAGCGCTAAGAGGCCTACATTGGGAAAAAGAATATCTTCAAATAAAAACTACACAGATGCATTCTGTGAAACTTATTTCTGATCTGTAAATTCAGTTAACAGAGCTAAACCATATTTTTGATTGAGCAGTTATGAAACACTCTTTTTGAAGAAAATGCAAGTGGACATTCGGAGCGCTAAGATTGTAATAGAGGAAAAAGGAATATCTCCAATTAAAAACTACACAGAAGCATTCTCTGAAACCCCTTTCTGTTCTCCGCATTCAACTAACAGAGTTGAGCCTTACTTTTGAAGGAGCAGTTCTGAAACACTCTTTGTGTAGGAACTGCCAGTGGATATACCGAGCGCTAAGTGGGTAATAGTCCAAAAAGGTGTATCTTCAACTAAATACTACACAGAAGCATTCTGTGAAACTTCTCTCTGTTCTGTGCATTCAATTAACAGAGTTGAACCTTACATTTGATTGAGCCGTTCTGAAACACTCTTTCTGTAGAAAGTGCAATTGGACATTCTGAGCGCTAAGAGGCCTATATTGGGAAAAATAATATCTTCAAATAAAAACGACACCGAAGCATTGTTTGAAACTTATTTCTGATATGTGCATTCAGCTAACAGAGTTAAACCATACTTTTGATTGCGCAGTTCAGAACAATCTTTCTGTAGAAAATGCAAGTGGACATTCGGAGCGCTAAGAGGGTAATAGTGGAAAAAGGAATATATTCAAATATAAACTACACAGAAGCATTCTGTGAAACTTCTTTCTGTTCTGTTCATTCAACTTAAAGAGTTGAACCTTAGTTTTGATTGAGCCGTTCTGAAACACTCTTTCTGTAGAAAATGCAAGTGGAGATTCGGAGCGCTAAGAGGGTAATAGTGGAAAAAGGAATGTCTTCAAATACAAACTACACAGAATCATTCTGTGAAACTTCTTTCTGATCTGTGTATTCAGCTAACAGAGTTAAACCATACTTTTGATTGAGCAGATCTGAACACTCTTTCTGTAGAAAATGCAACTGGACATTTGGAGCGCTAAGAGGGTATTAGTGGAAAAAGGAATATATTCAAATATAAACTACACAGAAGCATTCTGTGATACTTCTTTCTGATCTGAGCATTCAGCTAACAGAGTTAAACCATACTTTTGATTGAGCAGTTTTGAAACACTCTGTCTGTAGAAAATGCAACTGGACATTCGTAGCACTAAGTGGGTAATAGTGGAAAAAAGAATATGTTCAAATATAAACTACACCGAAGCATTGTATGAAACTTCTTTCTGTTCTGTGCATTCAACTAACAGAGTTGAACCATAATTTTGAATGAGCTGTTCTGAAACACTCTTTCTGTAGAAACTGCAATTGGACATTCTGAGTGCTAAGAGGCCTATATTGGGAAAAATAATATCTTCAAATAAAAACTACACAGAAGCATTCTGCGAAACTTATTTCTGATATGTGCATTCAGCTAACAGAGTTAAACCATACTTTTGATTGCGCAGTTCCGAACACTCTTTCTGTAGAAAATGCAAGTGGACATTCGGAGCGCTAAGAGGGTAATAGTGAAAAAAGGAATATATTCATATATAAACTACACAGTAGCATTCTGTGAAACTTCTTTCTGTTCTGTGCATTCAACTAACAGAGTTGAACCTTACTTTTGATTGAGCCGTTCTGAAACACTCTTTCTGTAGAAACTGCAATTGGACATTCTGAGCGCTAAGAGGCCTATATTGGGAAAAAGAATATCTTCAAATAAAAACTACACAGATGCATTCTGTGAGACGTATTTCTGATCTGTAAATTCAGTTAACAGAGCTAAACCATATTTTTGATTGAGCAGTTATGAAACACTCTTTTTGTAGAAAATGCAAGTGGACATTAGGAGCGGTAAGATTGTAATAGAGGAAAAAGGAATATCTCCAATTAAAAACTACACAGAAGCATTCTCTGAAACCACTTTCTGTTCTCCGCATTCAACTAACAGAGTTGAGCCTTACTTTTGAAGGAGCAGTTCTGAAACACTCTTTGTGTAGAAACTACCAGTGGATATTCCGAGCGCTAAGTGGGTAATACTCCAAAAAGTGGTATCTTCAACTAAATACTACACAGAAGCATTCTGTGAAACTTCTCTCTGTTCTGTGCATTCAACTAACAGAGTTGAACCTTACATTTGATTGAGCCGTTCTGAAACACTCTTTCTGTAGAAAGTGCAATTGGACATTCTGAGCGCTAAGAGGCCTATATTGGGAAAAATAATATCTTCAAATAAAAACGACACAGAAGCATTGTTTGAAACTTATTTCTGATATGTGCATTCAGCTAACAGAGTTAAACCATACTTTTGATTGCGCAGTTCAGAACAATCTTTCTGTAGAAAATGCAAGTGGACATTCGGAGCGCTAAGAGGGTAATAGTAGAAAAAGGAATATATTCAAATATAAACTACACAGAAGCATTCTGTGAAACTTCTTTCTGTTCTGTTCATTCAACTTAAAGAGTTGAATCTTAGTTTTGATTGAGCCGTTCTGAAACACTCTTTCTGTAGAAAATGCAAGTGGAGATTCGGAGCGCTAAGAGGGTAATAGTGGAAAAAGGAATGTCTTCAAATACAAACTACACAGAATCATTCGGTGAAACTTCTTTCTGATCTGTGCATTCAGCTAACAGAGTTAAACCATACTTTTGATTGAGCAGATCTGAACACTCTTTCTGTAGAAAATGCAACTGGACATTTGGAGCGCTAAGAGCGTAGTAGTGGAAAAAGGAATATATTCAAATATAAACTACACAGAAGCATTCTGTGAAACTTCTTTCTGATCTGAGCATTCAGCTAACAGAGTTAAACCATACTTTTGATTGAGCAGTTTTGAAACACTCTGTCTGTAGAAAATGCAACTGGACATTCGTAGCGCTAAGTGGGTAATAGTGGAAAAAAGAATATGTTCAAATATAAACTACACCGAAGCATTGTATGAAACTTCTTTCTGTTCTGTGCATTCAACTAACAGAGTTGAACCATAATTTTGAATGAGCTGTTCTGAAACACTCTTTCTGTAGAAACTGCAATTGGACATTCTGAGTGCTAAGAGGCCTATATTGGGAAAAATAATATCTTCAAATAAAAACTACACAGAAGCATTCTGCGAAACTTATTTCTGATATGTGCATTCAGCTAACAGAGTTAAACCATACTTTTGATTGCGCAGTTCCGAACACTCTTTCTGTAGAAAATGCAAGTGGACATTCGGAGCGCTAAGAGGGTAATAGTGAAAAAAGGAATATATTCATATATAAACTACACAGTAGCATTCTGTGAAACTTCTTTCTGTTCTGTGCATTCAACTAACAGAGTTGAACCTTACTTTTGATTGAGCCGTTCTGAAACACTCTTTCTGTAGAAACTGCAATTGGACATTCTGAGCGCTAAGAGGCCTATATTGGGAAAAAGAATATCTTCAAATAAAAACTACACAGATGCATTCTGTGAGACGTATTTCTGATCTGTAAATTCAGTTAACAGAGCTAAACCATATTTTTGATTGAGCAGTTATGAAACACTCTTTTTGTAGAAAATGCAAGTGGACATTAGGAGCGGTAAGATTGTAATAGAGGAAAAAGGAATATCTCCAATTAAAAACTACACAGAAGCATTCTCTGAAACCACTTTCTGTTCTCCGCATTCAACTAACAGAGTTGAGCCTTACTTTTGAAGGAGCAGTTCTGAAACACTCTTTGTGTAGAAACTACCAGTGGATATTCCGAGCGCTAAGTGGGTAATACTCCAAAAAGTGGTATCTTCAACTAAATACTACACAGAAGCATTCTGTGAAACTTCTCTCTGTTCTGTGCATTCAACTAACAGAGTTGAACCTTACTTTTGATTGAGCCGTTCTGAAACACTCTTTCTGTAGAAACTGAAATTTAACATACTGAGCGCCATGATGCCTATATTGGGATAAAGAATATCTTCAAATAAAAACTACACAGATGCATTCTGTGAAACTTCTTTCTTATCTGTGCATTCAACTAACAGAGTCAAACGATACTTTTGATTTAGCAGTTCTGAAACACTCTTTCTGTAGAAAATGCAAGTGGACATTCGGAGCGCTAAGAGGGTAATAGTGGAAACAG
This sequence comes from Symphalangus syndactylus, assembly GCF_028878055.3. Classification (NCBI taxonomy): domain Eukaryota; kingdom Metazoa; phylum Chordata; class Mammalia; order Primates; family Hylobatidae; genus Symphalangus; species Symphalangus syndactylus. The sequence continues at coordinate 11,351,349 of NC_072447.2, read as the reverse complement.
GAATATCTTCAAATAAATACTACACAGAAGCATTCTGTGAAACTACTTTCTGTTCTGTGCATTCAACTAAAAGAGTTGAACCCTACTTTTGATTGAGCCATTCTGAAACACTCTTTCTGTAGAAACTGCAATTGGATATTCGGAGCGCTAAGAGGCCTATATTGGAAAAAGGACTATCTTCAAATAAAAACTACACAGAAGCATTCCGTGAAACTTCGTACTGATCTGTGCATTCAGCTAACAGAATTAAACAATACTTTTGATTGAGCAGTTCGGAAACACTCTTTCTGTAGAAAATGCAAGTGGACATTCGGAGCGCTTAGAAGGTAATAGTGGATAAAGGAACATCTTCAAATATAAACTACACAGAAGCATTCTATGAAACTTCTTTCTGTTCCGTTCATTCAACTAACAGAGTTGAACCTTATATTTGATTGAGCAGTTCAGAAACACTCTTTCTGTAGATAATGCAATTGGACATTCTGAGCGCTAAGACTCCTATATTGGAGAAAGGAATATCTTCAAATAAAAAGTACACAGAAGCATTCTGTGAAAATTCTTTCTGATCTGTGCATTCAGCTAACAGAGTTAAACCATACTTTTGATTGAGCAGATCTGAACACTCTTTCTGTAGAAAATGCAACTGGACATTTGGAGCGCTAAGAGCGTAGTAGTGGAAAAAGGAATATATTCAAATATAAACTACACAGAAGCATTCTGTGATACTTCTTTCTGATCTGAGCATTCAGCTAACAGAGTTAAACCATACTTTTGATTGAGCAGTTTTGAAACACTCTGTCTGTAGAAAATGCAACTGGACATTCGTAGCACTAAGTGGGTAATAGTGGAAAAAAGAATATGTTCAAATATAAACTACACAGAAGCATTGTATGAAACTTCTTTCTGTTCTGTGCATTCAACTAACAGAGTTGAACCATAATTTTGATTGAGCCGTTCTGAAACACTCTTTCTGTAGAAACTGAAATTGGACATTCTGAGCGCTAAGAGGCCTATATTGGGAAAAAAAATATCTTCAAATAAAAACTACACAGAAGCATTGTGTGAAACTTATTTCTGATATGTGCATTCAGCTAACAGAGTTAAACCATACTTTTCATTGTGCAGTTCCGAACACTCTTTCTGTAGAAAATGCAAGTGGACATTCGGAGCGCTAAGAGGGTAATAGTGGAAAAAGGAGTATATTCAAATATAAACTACACAGTAGTATTCTGTGAAACTACTTTCTGTTCTGTGCATTCAACTAACAGAGTAGAACCTTACTTTTGATTGAGCCGTTCTGAAACACTCTTTCTGTAGAAACTGCAATTGGACATTCTAAGCGCTAAGAGGCCTACATTGGGAAAAAGAATATCTTCAAATAAAAACTACACAGATGCATTCTGTGAAACTTATTTCTGATCTGTAAATTCAGTTAACAGAGCTAAACCATATTTTTGATTGAGCAGTTATGAAACACTCTTTTTGTAGAAAATGCAAGTGGACATTCGGAGCGCTAAGATTGTAATACAGGAAAAAGGAATATCTCCAATTAAAAACTACACAGAAGCATTCTCTGAAACCCCTTTATGTTCTCCGCATTCAACTAACAGAGTTGAGCCTTACTTTTGAAGGAGCAGTTCTGAAACACTCTTTGTGTAGAAACTGCCAGTGGATATTCGGAGCGCTAAGTGGGTAATAGTCCAAAAAGAAGTATCTTCAACTAAATACTACACAGAAGCATTCTGTGAAACTTCTTTGTGTTCTGTGCCTTCAACTAAGAGAGTTGAACCTTACATTTGATTGAGCCGTTCTGAAACACTCTTTCTGTAGAAAGTGCAATTGGACATTCTGAGAGCTAAGAGGCCTATATTGGGAAAAATAATATCTTCAAATAAAAACTACACAGAAGCATTGTTTGAAACTTATTTCTGATATGTGAATTCAGCTAACAGAGTTAAACCATACTTTTGATTGCGCAGTTCAGAACACTCTTTCTGTAGAAAATGCAAGTGGACATTCGGAGCGCTAAGAAGGTAATAGTGGAAAAAGGAATATATTCAAATATAAACTACACAGAATCATTCTGTGAAACTTCTTTCTGTTCTGTTTATTCAACTAAAAGAGTTGAACCTTAGTTTTGATTGAGCCGTTCTGAAACACTCTTTCTGTAGAAACTGCAATTGGACATTCTGAGCGCTAAGAGGCCTACATTGGGAAAAATAATATCTTCAAATAAAAACTACACAGAAGCATTGTGTGAAACTTATTTCTGATATGTGCATTTAGCTAACAGAGTTAAACCATACTTTTGATTGCGCAGTTCCGAACACTCTTTCTGTAGAAAATGCAAGTGGACATTCGGAGCGCTAAGGGGTTAATAGTGGAAAAAGGAATATATTCAAATATAAACTACACAGTAGCATTCTGTGAAACTACTTTCTGTTCTGTGCATTCAACTAACAGATTTGTACGTTACTTTTGATTGAGATGTTCTGAAACACTCTTTCTGTAGAAACTGCAATTGGACATTCTAAGCGCTAAGAGGCCTACATTGGGAAAAAGAATATCTTCAAATAAAAACTACACAGATGCATTCTGTGAAACTTATTTCTGATCTGTAAATTCAGTTAACAGAGCTAAACCATATTTTTGATTGAGCAGTTATGAAACACTCTTTTTGAAGAAAATGCAAGTGGACATTCGGAGCGCTAAGATTGTAATAGAGGAAAAAGGAATATCTCCAATTAAAAACTACACAGAAGCATTCTCTGAAACCCCTTTCTGTTCTCCGCATTCAACTAACAGAGTTGAGCCTTACTTTTGAAGGAGCAGTTCTGAAACACTCTTTGTGTAGGAACTGCCAGTGGATATACCGAGCGCTAAGTGGGTAATAGTCCAAAAAGGTGTATCTTCAACTAAATACTACACAGAAGCATTCTGTGAAACTTCTCTCTGTTCTGTGCATTCAATTAACAGAGTTGAACCTTACATTTGATTGAGCCGTTCTGAAACACTCTTTCTGTAGAAAGTGCAATTGGACATTCTGAGCGCTAAGAGGCCTATATTGGGAAAAATAATATCTTCAAATAAAAACGACACCGAAGCATTGTTTGAAACTTATTTCTGATATGTGCATTCAGCTAACAGAGTTAAACCATACTTTTGATTGCGCAGTTCAGAACAATCTTTCTGTAGAAAATGCAAGTGGACATTCGGAGCGCTAAGAGGGTAATAGTGGAAAAAGGAATATATTCAAATATAAACTACACAGAAGCGTTCTGTGAAACTTCTTTCTGTTCTGTTCATTCAACTTAAAGAGTTGAACCTTAGTTTTGATTGAGCCGTTCTGAAACACTCTTTCTGTAGAAAATGCAAGTGGAGATTCGGAGCGCTAAGAGGGTAATAGTGGAAAAAGGAATGTCTTCAAATACAAACTACACAGAATCATTCTGTGAAACTTCTTTCTGATCTGTGTATTCAGCTAACAGAGTTAAACCATACTTTTGATTGAGCAGATCTGAACACTCTTTCTGTAGAAAATGCAACTGGACATTTGGAGCGCTAAGAGGGTATTAGTGGAAAAAGGAATATATTCAAATATAAACTACACAGAAGCATTCTGTGATTCTTCTTTCTGATCTGAGCATTCAGCTAACAGAGTTAAACCATACTTTTGATTGAGCAGTTTTGAAACACTCTGTCTGTAGAAAATGCAACTGGACATTCGTAGCACTAAGTGGGTAATAGTGGAAAAAAGAATATGTTCAAATATAAACTACACCGAAGCATTGTATGAAACTTCTTTCTGTTCTGTGCATTCAACTAACAGAGTTGAACCATAATTTTGAATGAGCTGTTCTGAAACACTCTTTCTGTAGAAACTGCAATTGGACATTCTGAGTGCTAAGAGGCCTATATTGGGAAAAATAATATCTTCAAATAAAAACTACACAGAAGCATTCTGCGAAACTTATTTCTGATATGTGCATTCAGCTAACAGAGTTAAACCATACTTTTGATTGCGCAGTTCCGAACACTCTTTCTGTAGAAAATGCAAGTGGACATTCGGAGCGCTAAGAGGGTAATAGTGAAAAAAGGAATATATTCATATATAAACTACACAGTAGCATTCTGTGAAACTTCTTTCTGTTCTGTGCATTCAACTAACAGAGTTGAACCTTACTTTTGATTGAGCCGTTCTGAAACACTCTTTCTGTAGAAACTGCAATTGGACATTCTGAGCGCTAAGAGGCCTATATTGGGAAAAAGAATATCTTCAAATAAAAACTACACAGATGCATTCTGTGAGACGTATTTCTGATCTGTAAATTCAGTTAACAGAGCTAAACCATATTTTTGATTGAGCAGTTATGAAACACTCTTTTTGTAGAAAATGCAAGTGGACATTAGGAGCGGTAAGATTGTAATAGAGGAAAAAGGAATATCTCCAATTAAAAACTACACAGAAGCATTCTCTGAAACCACTTTCTGTTCTCCGCATTCAACTAACAGAGTTGAGCCTTACTTTTGAAGGAGCAGTTCTGAAACACTCTTTGTGTAGAAACTACCAGTGGATATTCCGAGCGCTAAGTGGGTAATACTCCAAAAAGTGGTATCTTCAACTAAATACTACACAGAAGCATTCTGTGAAACTTCTCTCTGTTCTGTGCATTCAACTAACAGAGTTGAACCTTACATTTGATTGAGCCGTTCTGAAACACTCTTTCTGTAGAAAGTGCAATTGGACATTCTGAGCGCTAAGAGGCCTATATTGGGAAAAATAATATCTTCAAATAAAAACGACACAGAAGCATTGTTTGAAACTTATTTCTGATATGTGCATTCAGCTAACAGAGTTAAACCATACTTTTGATTGCGCAGTTCAGAACAATCTTTCTGTAGAAAATGCAAGTGGACATTCGGAGCGCTAAGAGGGTAATAGTAGAAAAAGGAATATATTCAAATATAAACTACACAGAAGCATTCTGTGAAACTTCTTTCTGTTCTGTTCATTCAACTTAAAGAGTTGAATCTTAGTTTTGATTGAGCCGTTCTGAAACACTCTTTCTGTAGAAAATGCAAGTGGAGATTCGGAGCGCTAAGAGGGTAATAGTGGAAAAAGGAATGTCTTCAAATACAAACTACACAGAATCATTCTGTGAAACTTCTTTCTGATCTGTGTATTCAGCTAACAGAGTTAAACCATACTTTTGATTGAGCAGATCTGAACACTCTTTCTATAGAAAATGCAACTGGACATTTGGAGCGCTAAGAGGGTAGTAGTGGAAAAAGGAATATATTCAAATATAAACTACACAGAAGCATTCTGTGATACTTCTTTCTGATCTGAGCATTCAGCTAACAGAGTTTAACCATACTTTTGATTGAGCAGTTTTGAAACACTCTGTCTGTAGAAAATGCAACTGGACATTCGTAGCACTAAGTGGGTAATAGTGGAAAAAAGAATATGTTCAAATATAAACTACACAGAAGCGTTGTATGAAACTTCTTTCTGTTCTGTGCATTCAACTAACAGAGTTGAACCATAATTTTGAATGAGCCGTTCTGAAACACTCTTTCTGTAGAAACTGCAATTGGACATTCTGAGTGCTAAGAGGCCTATATTGGGAAAAATAATATCTTCAAATAAAAACTACACAGAAGCATTGTGCGAAACTTATTTCTGATATGTGCATTCAGCTAACAGAGTTAAACCATACTTTTGATTGCGCAGTTCCGAACACTCTTTCTGTAGAAAATGCAAGTTTACATTCGGAGCGCTAAGAGGGTAATAGTGAAAAAAGGAATATATTCAAATATAAACTACACAGTAGCATTCTGTGAAACTTCTTTCTGTTCTGTGCATTCAACTAACAGAGTTGAACCTTACTTTTGATTGAGCCGTTCTGAAACACTCTTTCTGTAGAAACTGCAATTGGACATTCTGAGCGCTAAGAGGCCTATATTGGGAAAAATAATATCTTCAAATAAAAACTACACAGAAGCATTGTGTGAAACTTTTTTCTGATATGTGCATTCAGCTAACAGAGTTAAACCATACTTTTGATTGCGCAGTTCCGAACACTCTTTCTGTAGAAAATGCAAGTGGACATTCCGAGCGCTAAGAGGGTAATAGTGGAAAAAGTAATATATTCAAATATAAACTACACAGTAGCATTCTGTGAAACTACTTTCTGTTCTGTGCATTCAACTAACAGAATTGAACCTTACTTTTGATTGAGCTGTTCTGAAACACTCTTTCTGTAGAAACTGCAATTGGACATTCTAAGGGCTAAGAGGCCTACATTGGGAAAAAGAATATCTTCAAATAAAAACTACACAGATGCATTCTGTGAGACGTATTTCTGATCTGTAAATTCAGTTAACAGAGCTAAACCATATTTTTGATTGAGCAGTTATGAAACACTCTTTTTGTAGAAAATGCAAGTGGACATTCGGAGCGGTAAGATTGTAATAGAGGAAAAAGGAATATCTCCAATTAAAAACTACACAGAAGCATTCTCTGAAACACCTTTCTGTTCTCCGCATTCAACTAACAGAGTTGAGCCTTACTTTTGAAGGAACAGTTCTGAAAAACTCTTTGTGTAGAAACTGGCATTGGATATTCCGAGCGCTAAGTGGGTAATAGTCAGAAAAGGAGTATCTGCAACTAAATACTACACAGAAGCATTCTGTGAAACTTCTTTCTGTTCTGTGCATTCAACTAAGAGAGTTGAACCTTACATTTGATTGAGCCGTTCTGAAACACTCTTTCTGTAGAAAGTTCAATTGGACATTCTGAGCGCTAAGAGGCCTATATTGGGAAATATAATATCTTCAAATAAAAACTACACAGAATTATTGTTTGAAACTTATTTCTGATATGTGCATTCAGCTAACAGAGTTAAACCATACTTTTGATTGCGCAGTTCAGAACACACTTTCTGTAGAAAATGCAAGTGGACATTCGGAGCGCTAAGAGGGTAATAGTGGAAAAAGGAATATATTCTAATATAAACTACACAGAATCATTCTGTGAAACTTCTTTCTGTTCTGTTCATTCAACTAAAAGAGTTGAACCTTAGTTTTGATTGAGCCGTTCTGAAACACTCTTTCTGTAGAAAATGCAAGTGGAGATTCGGAACGCTAAGAGGGTAATAGTGGAAAAAGGAATGTCTTCAAATATAAAATACACAGAATCATTCTGTAAAACTTCTTTCTGATCTGTGCATTGAGCTAACAGAGTTAAACCATATTTTTGATTGAGCAGATCTGAACACTCTTTCTGTAGAAAATGCAACTGGACATTTGGAGCGCTAAGAGGGTAGTAGTGGAAAAAGGAATATATTCAAATATAAACTACACAGAAGCATTCTGTGATACTACTTTCTGATCTGAGCATTCAGCTAACAGAGTTAAACCATACTTTTGATTGAGCAGTTTTGAAACACTCTGTCTGTAGAAAATGCAACTGGACATTCTTAGCACTAAGTGGGTAATAGTGGAAAAAAGAATATGTTCAAATATAAACTACACAGAAGCATTGTATGAAACTTCTTTCTGTTCTGTGCATTCAACTAACAGAGTTGAACCTTACTTTTGATTGAGCCGTTCTGAAACACTCTTTCTGTAGAAACTGCAATTGGACATTCTGAGCGCTAAGAGGCCTATATTGGGAAAAATAATATCTTCAAATAAAAACTACTCAGAAGCATTGTGCGAAACTTATTTCTGATATGTGCATTCAGCTAACAGAGTTAAACCATACTTTTGATTGCGCAGTTCCGAACACTCTTTCTGTAGAAAATGCAAGTGGACATTCATAGCGCTAAGAGCGTAATAGTGGAAAAAGGAATATATTCAAATATAAACTACACAGTAGCATTCTGTGAAACTTCTTTCTGTTCTGTGCATTCAACTAACAGAGTTGAACCTTACATTTGATTGAGCCGTTCTGAAACACTCTTTCTGTAGAAACTGTAATTGGACATTCTGAGCACTGAGAGGCCTATATTGGGAAAAATAATATCTTCAAATAAAAACTACAGAGAAGCATCGTGTGAAACGTCTTTCTGATATGTGCATTCAGCTAACAGAGTTAAACCATACTTTTGATTGCGCAGTTCCGAACACTCTTTCTGTAGAAAATGCAAGTGGACATTCGGAGCGCTAAGAGGGTAATAGTGGAAAAAGGAATATATTCAAATATAAACTACACAGTAGCATTCTGTGAAACTACTTTCTGTTCTGTGCATTCAACTAACAGAGTTGAACCTTACTTTTGATTGAGCCGTTCTGAAACACTCTTTCTGTAGAAACTGCAATTGGACATTCTAAGCGCTAAGAGGCCTACATTGGGAAAAAGAATATCTTCAAATAAAAACTACACAGATGCATTCTGTGAAACGTATTTCTGATCTGTAAATTCAGTTAACAGAGCTAAACCATATTTTTGATTGAGCAGTTATGAAACACTCTTTTTGTAGAAAATGCAAGTGGACATTCGGAGCGGTAAGATTGTAATAGAGGAAAAAGGAATATCTCCAATTAAAAACTACACAGAAGCATTCTCTGAAACACCTTTCTGTTCTCCGCATTCAACTAACAGAATTGAGCCTTACTTTTGAAGGAACAGTTCTGAAACCCTCTTTGTGTAAAAACTGGCAGTGGATGTTCCGAGCGCTAAGTGGGTAATAGTCAAAAAAGGAGTATCTTCAACTAAATACTACACAGAAGCATTCTGTGAAACTTCTTTCTGTTCTGTGCATTCAACTAAGAGAGTTGAACCTTACATTTGATTGAGCCGTTCTGAAACACTCTTTCTGTAGAAAGTGCAATTGGACATTATGAGAGCTAAGAGGCCTATATTGGGAAAAATAATAAGTTCAAATAAAAACTACCCTGAAGCATTGTTTGAAACTTATTTCTGATATGTGCATTCAGCTAACAGAGTTAAACCTTACTTTTGATTGCGCAGTTCAGAACACTCTTTCTGTAGAAAATGCAAGTGGACATTCGGAGCGCTAAGAGGGTAATAGTGGAAAAAGGAATATATTCATATATAAACTACACAGAAGCATTCTGTGAAACTTCTTCTGTTCTGTGCATTCAACTACCAGGGTTGAACCTTACTTTTGATTGAGCAGTTCTGAAGCACTCTTTCTGTAGAAACTGCAATTGGACATTCTGAGCGCTAAGAGGCCTACATTGGGAAAAAGAATATCTTCAAATAAAAACTACACAGATGCATTCTGTGAAACTTATTTCTGATCTGTAAATTCAGTTAACAGAGCTAAACCATATTTTTGGTTGAGCAGTTATGAAACACTCTTTTTGTAGAAAATGCAAGTGGACATTCTGAGCTCTAAGAGGGTCATAGTGGAAAAAGGAATGTCTTCAAATATAAACTACACAGAATCATTCTGTGAAACTTCTTTCTGATCTGTGCATTCAGCTAACAGAGTTAAACCATACTTTTGATTGAGCAGATCTGAACACTCTTTCTGTAGAAAATGCAACTGGACATTTGGAGCGCTCAGAGGGTAGTAGTGGAAAAAGGAATATATTCAAATATAAACTACACAGAAGCATTCTGTGAAACTTCTTTCTGATCTGAGCATTCAGCTAACAGAGTTAAACCATACTTTTGATTGAGCAGTTTTGAAACACTCTGTCTGTAGAAAATGCAACTGGACATTCGTAGCGCTAAGTGGGTAATAGTGGAAAAAAGAATATGTTCAAATATAAACTACACAGAAGCATTGTATGAAACTAATTTCTGTTCTGGGCATTCAACTAACAGAGTTGAACCTTACTTTTGATTGAGCCGTTCTGAAACACTCTTTCTGTAGAAACTGCAATTGGACATTCTGAGCGCTAAGAGTCCTATATTGGGAAAAATAATATCTTCAAATAAAAACTACACAGAAGCATTGTGTGAAACTTATTTCTGATATGTGCATTCAGCTAACAGAGTTAAACCATACTTTTGATTGTGCAGTTCCGACCACTCTTTCTGTAGAAAATGCAAGTGGACATTCGGAGCGCTAAGAGGGTAATAGTGGAAAAAGGAATATATTCAAATATAAACTACACAGTAGCATTCTGTGAAACTTCTTTCTGTTCTGTGCATTCAACTAACAGAGTTGAACCTTACTTTTGATTGAGCCGTTCTGAAACACTCTTTCTGTAGAAACTGCAATTGGACATCCTAAGCGCTACGAGGCCTATATTGGGAAAACGAATATCTTCAAATAAAAACTACACAGATGCATTCTGTGAAACTTATTTCTGATCTCTAAATTCAGTTAACAGAGCTAAACCATATATTTGTTTGAGCAGTTATGAAACACTCTTTTTGTAGAAAATTCAAGTGGACATTCGTAGCGCTAAAATTGTAACAGAGGAAAAAGGAATATCTCCAATTAAAAACTACACAGAAGCATTCTCTGAAACCCTTTTCTGTTCTCCGCATTCAACTAACAGAGTTGAGCCTTACTTTTGAAGGAGCAGTTCTGAAACACTCTTTGTGTAGAAACTGCCAGTGGATATTCGGAGCGCTAAGTGGGTAATAGTCCAAAAAGGAGTATCTTCAACTAAATGCTACACAGAAGCATTCTGTGATACAACTTTCTGTTCTGTGCATTCAACTAAGAGAGTTGAACCTTACATTTGATTGGGCCGTTCTGAAACACTCTTTCTGTAGAAACTGCAATTGGAAATTCTGAGCGCTAAGAGGCCTATATTGGGAAAAATAATATCTTCAAATTAAAACTACACAGAAGCATGGTTTGAAACTTATTTCTGATATGTGCATTCAGCTAACAGAGTTAAACCATACTTTTGATTGCACACTTCAGAACACTCTTTCTGTAGAAAATGCAAGTGGACATTCGGAGCGCTAAGAGGGTAATAGTGGAAAAAGGAATATATTCAAATATAAACTACACAGTAGCATTCTGTGAAACTTCTTTCTGTTCTGTGCATTCAACTAACAGAGTTGAACCTTACTTTTGATTGAGCCGTTCTGAAACACTCTTTCTGTAGAAACTGCAATTGGACATCCTAAGCGCTACGAGGCCTATATTGGGAAAACGAATATCTTCAAATAAAAACTACACAGATGCATTCTGTGAAACTTATTTCTGATCTCTAAATTCAGTTAACAGAGCTAAACCATATATTTGATTGAGCAGTTATGAAACACTCTTTTTGTAGAGAATGCAAGTGGACATTCGTAGCGCTAAAATTGTAACAGAGGAAAAAGGAATATCTACAATTAAAAACTACACAGAAGCATTCTCTGAAACCCTTTTCTGTTCTCCGCATTCAACTAACAGAGTTAAGCCTTACTTTTGAAGGAGCAGTTCTGAAACACTCTTTGTGTAGAAACTGCCAGTGGATATTCGGAGCGCTAAGTGGGTAATAGTCCAAAAAGGAGTATCTTCAACTAAATGCTACACAGAAGCATTCTGTGATACATCTTTCTGTTCTGTGCATTCAACTAAGAGAGTTGAACCTTACATTTGATTGGGCCGTTCTGAAACACTCTTTCTGTAGAAACTGCAATTGGACATTCTGAGCGCTAAGAGGCCTATATTGGGAAAAATAATATCTTCAAATTAAAACTACACAGAAGCATGGTTTGAAAATTATTTCTGATATGTGCATTCAGCTAACAGAGTTAAACCATACTTTTGATTGCACACTTCAGAACACTCTTTCTGTACATAATGCAAGTGGACATTCGGAGCGCTAAGAGGGTAATAGTGGAAAAAGAAATATATTCAAATATAAACTACACAGAAGCATTCTGTGAAACTTCTTTCTGTTCTGTGCATTCAACTACCAGGGTTGAATCTTACTTTTGATTGAGCCGTTCTGAAACACTCTTTCTGTAGAAACTGCAATTGGACATTCTGAGCGCTAAGAGGCCTATATTGGGAAAAAGAATATCTACAAATAAAAACTACACAGAAGCATTCTGTGAAACTTCTTTCTGTTCTGTTCATTCAACTAAAAGAGTTGAACCTTAGTTTTGATTGAGCCGTTCTGAAACACTCTTTCTGTAGAAAATGCAAGTGGAGATTCGGAGCGCTAAGAGGGTAATAGTGGAAAAAGGAATGTCTTCAAATATAAACTACACGGAATCATTCTGTGAAACTTCTTTCTCATCTGTGCATTCAGCTAACAGAGTTAAACCATACTTTTGATTGAGCAGATCTGAACACTCTTTCTGTAGAAAATGCAACTGGACATTTGGAGGGCTAAGAGTGTAGTAGTGGAAAAAGGAATATATTCAAATATAAACTACACAGAAGCATTCTGTGAAACTTCTTTCTGATCTGAGCATTCAGCTAACAGAGTTAAACCATACTTTTGATTGAGCAGTTTTAAAACGCTCTGTCTGTACAAAAGGCAACTGGACATTCGTAGCGCTAAGTGGGTAATAGTGGAAAAAAGAATATGTTCAAATATAAACTACACAGAAGCATTGAATGAAACTTCTTTCTGTTCTGTGCATTCAACTAACAGAGTTGAACCTTACTTTTGATTGAGCCGTTCTGAAACACTCTCTCTGTATAAACTGCAATTGGACATCCTAAGCGCTAAGAGGCCTACATTGGGAAAACGAATATCTTCAAATAAAAACTACACAGATGCATTCTGTGAAACTTATTTCTGATCTCTAAATTCAGTTAACAGAGCTAAACCATATTTTTGATTGAGCAGTCATGAAACACTCTTTTTGTAGAAAATGCAAGTGGACATTCGGAGCGCTAAGAGGGTAATAGTGGAAAAAGGAATATATTCAAATATAAACTACACAGAAGCATTCTGTGAAACTTCTTTCTGTTCTGTGCATTCAACTACCAGGGTTGAACCTTACTTTTGATTGAGCCGTTCTGAAGCACTCTTTCTGTAGAAACTGCAATTGGACATTCTGAGCGCTAAGAGGCCTATATTGGGAAAAAGAATATCTACAAATAAAAACTACACAGAAGCATTCTGTGAAACTTCTTTCTGTTCTGTTCATTCAACTAAAATAGTTGAACCTTAGTTTTGATTGAGCCGTTCTGAAACACTCTTTCTGTAGAAAATGCAAGCGGAGATTCGGAGCGCTAAGAGGGTAATAGTGGAAAAAGTAATGTCTTCAAATATAAACTACACAGAAACATTCTGTGAAACTTCTTTCTGATCTGTGCATTCAGCTAACAGAATTAAACCATACTTTTGATTGAGCAGATCTGAACACTCTTTCTGTAGAAAATGCAACTGGACATTTGGAGCGCTAAGAGAGTAGTAGTGGAAAAAGGAATATATTCAAATATAAACTACACAGAAGCATTCTGTGAAACTTCTTTCTGATCTGAGAATTCAGCTAACAGAGTTAAACCATACTTTTGATTGAGCAGTATTGAAACACTCTGTCTGTAGAAAATGCAACTGGACATTCGTAGCGCTAAGTGGGTAACAGTGGAAAAAAGAATATGTTCAAATATAAACTACACAGAAGCATTGTATGAAACTTCTTTCTGTTCTGTGCATTCAACTAACAGAGTTGAACCTTACTTTCGATTGAGCCGTTCTGAAACACTCTTTCTGTAGAAACTGCAATTGGACATTCTGAGCGCTAAGAGGCCTATATTGGGAAAAATAATATCTTCAAATAAAAACTACACAGAAGCATTGTGTGAAACTTATTTCTGATATGTGCATTCAGGTAACAGAGTTAAACCATACTTTTGATTGCGCAGTCCCGAACACACTTTCTGTAGGAAATGCAAGTGGACATTCAGAGCGCTAAGATGGTAATAGTGGAAAAAGATATATATTCAAATATAAACTACACAGTAGCATTCTGTGAAACTTCTTTCTGTTCTGTGCATTCAACGAACAGAGTTGAAACTTACTTTTGATTGAGCCGTTCTGAAACACTCTTTCTGTAGAAACTGCAATTGGACATCCTAAGCGCTAAGAGTCCTACATTGGGAAAAAGAATATCTTCAAATAAAAACTACACAGATGCATTCTGTGAAACATATTTCTGTTCTGTTCATTCAACTAAAAGAGTTGAACCTTAGTTTTGATTGAGCCGTTCTGAAACACACTTTCTGTAGAAAATGCAAGTGGAGATTCGGAGCGCTAAGAGGGTAATAGTGGAAAAAGGAATGTCTCCAAATATAAACTACACAGAATCATTCTGTGAAACTTCTTTCTGATCTGTGCATTCAGCTAACAGAGTTAAACCATAATTTTGATTGAGCAGATCTGAACACTCTTTCTGTAGAAAATGCAACTGGACATTTGGAGCGCTAACAGGGTAGTAGTGGAAAAAGGAATATATTCAAATATAAACTACACAGAAGCATTCAGTGAAACTTCTTTCTGATCTGAGCATTCAGCTAACAGAGTTAAACCATACTTTTGATTGAACAGATTTGAAACACTCTGTCTGTAGAAAATGCAACTGGACATTCGTAGCGCTAAGTGGGTAATAGTGGAAAAAAGAATATGTTCAAATATAAACTACACAGAAGCATTGTATGAAAGTTCTTTCTGTTCTGTGCATTCAACTAACAGAGTTGAACCTTACATTTGATTGAGCCGTTCTGAAACACTCTTTCTGTAGAAACTGCAATTGGACATTCTGAGCGCTAAGAGGCCTATATTGGGAAAAAGAATGTCTACAAATAAAAACTACACACAAGAATTTTGTGAAACTTCTTTCTGTTCTGTTTGTTCAACTTAAAGAGTTGAAACTTAGTTTTGATTGAGCCGTTCTGAGACACTCTTTCTGTAGAAAATGCAAGTGGAGATTCGGAGCGCTAAGAGGGTAAGAGTGGAAAAAGGAATGTCTCCAAATATAAACTAAACAGAATCATTCTGTGAAACTTCTTTCTGATCTGTGCATTCAGCTAACAGAGTTAAACCATACTTTTGATTGAGCAGATCTGAACACTCTTTCTGTAGAAAATGCAAGTGGACATTTGGAGCGCTAAGAGAGTAGTAGTGGAAAAAGGAATATATTCAAATACAAACTACACAGAAGCATTCTGTGAAACTTCTTTCTGATCTGAGCATTCAGCTAACAGAGTTAAACCATACTTTTGATTGAGCAGTTTTGAAACACTCTGTCTGTGGAAAATGCAACTGGACATTCGTAGCGCTAAGTGGGTAATAGTGGAAAAAAGAATATGTTCAAATATAAACTACACAGAAGCATTGTATGAAACTACTTTCTGTTCTGTGCATTCAACTAACAGAGTTGAACCTTACTTTTGATTGAGCCTTTCTGAAACACTCTTTCTGTAGAAACTGCAATTGGACATTCTGAGCGCTAAGAGGCCTATATTGGGAAAAGAATGTCTTCAAATAAAAACTACACAGAAGCATTGTGTGAAACTTATTTCTGATATGTTCATTAAGCTAACAGAGTAAAACCATACTTTTGATTGCGCAGTTCTGAACACTCTTTCTGTAGAAAATGCAAGTGGACATTCGGAGCGCTAAGAGGGTAATAGTGGAAAAAGGAATGTCTTCAAATATAAACTACACAGAATCATTCGGTGAAACTTCTTTCTGATCTGTGCATTCAGCTAACAGAGTTAAACCATACTTTTGATTGAGCAGATCTGAACACTCTTTCTGTAGAAAATGCAACTGGACATTTGGATCGCTCAGAGCGTAGTAGTGGAAAAAGGAATATATTCAAATATAAACTACACAGAAGCATTCTGTGAAACTTCTTTCTGATCTGAGCATTCAGCTAACAGAGTTAAACCATACTTTTGATTGAGCAGTTTTGAAACACTCTGTCTGTAGAAAATGCAACTGGATATTCGTAGCGCTAAGTGGGTAATAGTGGAAAAAAGAATATGTTCAAATATAAACTACACAGAAGCATTGTATGAAACTTCTTTCTGTTCTGTGCATTCAACTAACAGAGTTGAACCTTACTTTTGATTGAGCCGTTCTGAAACACTCTTTCTGTAGAAACTGCAATTGGACATTCTGAGCGCTAAGAGGCCTATATTGGGAAAAGAATGTCTTCAAATAAAAACTACACAGAAGCATTGTGTGAAACTTATTTCTGATATGTTCATTAAGCTAACAGAGTTAAACCATACTTTTGATTGCGCAGTTCTGAACACTCTTTCTGTAGAAAATGCAAGTGGACATTCGGAGCGCTAAGAGGGTAATAGTGGAAAAAGGAATGTCTTCAAATATAAACTACACAGAATCATTCGGTGAAACTTCTTTCTGATCTGTGCATTCAGCTAACAGAGTTAAACCATACTTTTGATTGAGCAGATCTGAACACTCTTTCTGTAGAAAATGCAACTGGACATTTGGATCGCTCAGAGCGTAGTAGTGGAAAAAGGAATATATTCAAATATAAACTACACAGAAGCATTGTGTGAAACTTCTTTCTGATCTGAGCATTCAGCTAACAGAGTTAAACCATACTTTTGATTGAGCAGTTTTGAAACACTCTGTCTGTAGAAAATGCAACTGGATATTCGTAGCGCTAAGTGGGTAATAGTGGAAAAAAGAATATGTTCAAATATAAACTACACAGAAGCATTGTATGAAACTTCTTTCTGTTCTGTGCATTCAACTAACAGAGTTGAACCTTACTTTTGATTGAGCCGTTCTGAAACACTCTTTCTGTAGAAACTGCAATTGGACATTCTGAGCGCTAAGAGGCCTATATTGGGAAAAAGAATGTCTACAAAAAAAAACTACACAGAAGAATTGTGTGAAACTTCTTTCTGTTCTGTTTGTTCAACTAAAAGAGTTGAACCTTAGTTTTGATTGAGCCGTTCTGAAACACTCTTTCTGTAGAAAATGCAAGTGGAGATTCAGAGCGCTAAGAGGGTAATAGTGGAAAAAGGAATGTCTCCAAATATAAACTACACAGAATAATTCTGTGAAACTTCTTTCTGATCTGTGCATTCAGCTAACAGAGTTAAACCATACTTTTGATTGAGCAGATCTGAACACTCTTTCTGTAGAAAATGCAACTGGACATTTGGAGCGCTAAGAGAGTAGTAGTGGAAAAAGGAATATATTCAAATATAAACTACACAGAAGCATTCTGTGAAACTTCTTTCTGATCTGAGCATTCAGCTAACAGAGTTAAACCATACTTTTGATTGAGCAGTTTTGAAACACTCTGTCTGTAGAAAATGCAACTGGACATTCGTAGCGCTAAGTGGGTAATAGTGGAAAAAAGAATATGTTCAAATATAAACTACACAGAAGCATTGTATGAAACTTCTTTCTGTTCTGTGCATTCAACTAACAGAGTTGAACCTTACTTTTGATTGAGCCTTTCTGAAACACTCTTTCTGTAGAAACTGCAATTGGACATTCTGAGCGCTAAGAGGCCTATATTGGGAAAAATAATATCTTCAAATAAAAACTACACAGAAGCATTTTGTGAAACTTATTACTGATATGTTCATTAAGCTAACAGAGTTAAACCATGCTTTTGATTGCGCAGTTCTGAACACTCTTTCTGTATAAAATGCAAGTGGACATTCGGAGCGCTAAGAGGGTAGTAGTGGAAAAAGGAATATATACAAATATAAACTACACAGTAGCATTCTGTGAAAATTCTTTCTGTTCTGTGCATTCAACTAACGGAGTTGAACCTCACTTTTGATTGAGCCGTTCTGAAACACTCCTTCTGGAGAAAGTGCAATTGGACATGCTAAGCGCTAAGAGGCGTACATTGGGAAAAAGAATATCTTCAAATAAAAACTACACAGATGCATTCTGTGAAACTTATTTCTGATCTGTAAATTCAGTTAACAGAGATAAAACATATTTTTGATTGAGCAGTTATGAAACACTCTTTTTGTAGAAAATGCAAGTGGAGATTCGGAGCGCTAAGAGGGTAATAGTGGAAAAAGGAATGTCTTCAAATATAAACTACACAGAATCATTCGGTGAAATTTCTTTCTGATCTGTGCATTCAGCTAACAGAGTTAAAACATACTTTTGATTGAGCAGATCTGAACACTCTTTCTGTAGAAAATGCAACTGGACATTTGGAGCGCTAAGAGCGTAGTAGTGGAAAAAGGAATATATTCAAATATAAACTACACAGAAGCATTCTGTGAAACTTCTTTCTGATCTGAGCATTCAGCTAACAGAGTTAAACCATACTTTTGATTGAACAGTTTTGAAACACTCTGTCTGTAGAAAATGCAACTGGACATTCGTAGCGCTAAGTGGGTAATAGTGGAAAAAAGAATATGTTCAAATATAAACTACACAGAAGCATTGTATGAAAGTTCTTTCTGTTCTGTGCATTCAACTAACAGAGTTGAACCTTACTTTTGATTGAGCCGTTCTGAAACACTCTTTCTGTAGAAACTGCAATTGGACATTCTGAGCGCTAAGAGGCCTATATTGGGAAAAAGAATGTCTACAAATAAAAACTACACACAAGAATTTTGTGAAACTTCTTTCTGTTCTGTTTGTTCAACTTAAAGAGTTGAACCTTAGTTTTGATTGAGCCGTTCTGAGACACTCTTTCTGTAGAAAATGCAAGTGGAGATTCGGAGCGCTAAGAGGGTAAGAGTGGAAAAAGGAATGTCTCCAAATATAAACTAAACAGAATCATTCTGTGAAACTTCTTTCTGATCTGTGCATTCAGCTAACAGAGTTGAACCTTACTTTTGATTGAGCCGTTCTGAAACACTCTTTCTGTAGAAACTGCAATTGGACATGCTAAGCGCTAAGAGGCCTACATTGGGAAAAAGAATATCTTCAAATAAAAACTACACAGATGCATTCTGTGAAACTTATTTCTGATCTGTAAATTCAGTTAACAGAGATAAAACATATTTTTGTTTTAGCAGTTATGAAACACTCTTTTTGTAGAAAATGCAAGTGGAGATTCGGAGCGCTAAGAGGGTAATAGTGGAAAAAGTAATGTCTTCAAATATAAACTACACAGAATCATTCGGTGAAACTTCTTTCTGATCTGTGCATTCAGCTAACAGAGTTAAACCATACTTTTGATTGAGCAGATCTGAACACTCTTTCTGTAGAAAATGCAACTGGACATTTGGAGCGCTAAGAGCGTAGTAGTGGAAAAAGGAATATATTCAAATATAAACTACACAGAAGCATTCTGTGAAACTTCTTTCTGATCTGAGCATTCAGCTAACAGAGTTAAACCATACTTTTGATTGAGCAGTTTTGAAACGCTCTGTCTGTAGAAAATACAATTGGACATTCGTAGCGATAAGTGGGTAATAGTGGAAAAAAGAATATGTTCAAATATAAACTACACAGAAGCATTGTATGAAACTTCTTTCTGTTCTGTGCATTCAACTAACAGAGTTGAACCTTACTTTTGATTGAGCCGTTCTGAAACACTCTTTCTGTAGAAACTGCAATTGGACATTCTGAGCGCTAAGAGGCCTATATTGGGAAAAAGAATGTCTACAAATAAAAACTACACAGAAGAATTGTGTGAAACTTCTTTCTGTTCTGTTTGTTCAACTAAAAGAGTTGAACCTTAGATTTGATTGAGCCATTCTGAAACACTCTTTCTGTAGAAAATGCAAGTGGAGATTCGGAGCGCTAAGAGGGTAATAGTGGAAAAAGGAATGTCTCCAAATATAAACTACACAGAATCATTCTGTGAAACTTCTTTCTGATCTGAGCATTCAGCTAACGGAGTTAAACCATACTTTTGATTGAGCAGATCTGAACACTCTTTCTGTAGAAAATGCAACGGGACATTTGGAGCGCTAAGAGAGTAGTAGTGGAAAAAGGAATATATTCAAATATAAACTACACAGAAGCATTCTGTGAAACTTCTTTCTGATCTGAGCATTCAGCTAACAGAGTTAAACCATACTTTTGATTGAGCAGTTTTGAAACACTCTGTCTGTAGAAAATGCAACTGGACATTCGTAGCGCTAAGTGGGTAATAGTGGAAAAAAGAATATGTTCAAATATAAACTACACAGAAGCATTGTATGAAACTTCTTTCTGTTCTGTGCATTCAACTAACAGAGTTGAACCTTACTTTTGATTGAGCCTTTCTGAAACACTCTTTCTGTAGAAACTGCAATTGGACATTCTGAGCGCTAAGAGGCCTATATTGGGAAAAATAATATCTTCAAATAAAAACTACCCAGAAGCATTGGGTGAAACTTATTTCTGATATGTTCATTAAGCTAACAGAGTTAAACCATACTTTTGATTGCGCAGTTCTGAACACTCTTTCTGTAGAAAATGCAAGTGGACATTCGGAGCGCTAAGATGGTAATAGTGGAAAAAGGAATATATTCAAATATAAACTACACAGTAGCATTCTGTGAAAATTCTTTCTGTTCTGTGCATTCAACTAACAGAGTTGAACCTTACTTTTGATTGAGCCGTTCTGAAACACTCTTTCTGTAGAAACTGCAATTGGACATGCTAAGCGCTAAGAGGCCTACATTGGGAAAAAGAATATCTTCAAATAAAAACTACACAGATGCATTCTGTGAAACTTATTTCTGATCTGCAAATTCAGTTAACAGAGATAAAACATATTTTTGATTGAGCAGTTATGAAACACTCTTTTTGTAGAAAATGCAAGTGGAGATTCGGAGCGCTAAGTGGGTAATAGTGGAAAAAGGAATGTCTTCAAATATAAACTACACAGAATCATTCGGTGAAACTTCTTTCTGATCTGTGCATTCAGCTAACAGTGTTAAACCATACTTTTGATTGAGCAGATCTGAACACTCTTTCTGTAGAAAATGCAACTGGACATTTGGAGCGCTAAGAGCGTAGTAGTGGAAAAAGGAATATATTCAAATATAAACTACACAGAAGCATTCTGTGAAACTTCTTTCTGATCTGAGCATTCAGCTAACAGAGTTAAACCATACTTTTGATTGAGCAGTTTTGAAACACTCTGTGTGTAGAAAATGCAACTGGACATTCGTAGCGCTAAGTGGGTAATAGTGGAAAAAAGAATATGTTCAAATATAAACTACACAGAAGCATTGTATGAAACTTCTTTCTGTTCTGTGCATTCAACTAACAGAGTTGAACCTTACTTTTGATTGAGCCGTTCTGAAACACTCTTTCTGTAGAAACTGCAATTGGACATTCTGAGCGCTAAGAGGCCTATATTGGGAAAAAGAATATCTTCAAATAAAAACTACACAGAAGCATTGTGTGAAACTTATTTCTGATATGTTCATTAAGCTAACAGAGTTAAACCATACTTTTGAGTGCGCAGTTCTGAACACTCTTTCTGTAGAAAATGCAAGTGGACATTCGGAGCGCTAAGAGGGTAATAGTGGAAAAAGGAATATATTCAAATATAAACTACACAGTAGCATTCTGTGAAAATTCTTTCTGTTCTGTGCATTCAACTAACAGAGTTGAACCTTACTTTTGATTGAGCCGTTCTGAAACACTCTTTCTGTAGAACCTGCAATTGGACATGCTAAGCGCTAAGAGGCCTACATTGGGAAAAAGAATATCTTCAAATAAAAACTACACAGATGCATTCTGTGAAACTTATTTCTGATCTGTAAATTCAGTTAACAGAGATAAAACATATTTTTGTTTTAGCAGTTATGAAACACTCTTTTTGTAGAAAATGCAAGTGGAGATTCGGAGCGCTAAGAGGGTAATAGTGGAAAAAGTAATGTCTTCAAATATAAACTACACAGAATCATTCGGTGAAACTTCTTTCTGATCTGTGCATTCAGCTAACAGAGTTAAACCATACTTTTGATTGAGCAGATCTGAACACTCTTTCTGTAGAAAATGCAACTGGACATTTGGAGCGCTAAGAGCGTAGTAGTGGAAAAAGGAATATATTCAAATATAAACTAGACAGAAGCATTCTGTGAAACTTCTTTCTGATCTGAGCATTCAGCTAACAGAGTTAAACCATACTTTTGATTGAGCAGTTTTGAAACGCTCTGTCTGTAGAAAATACAACTGGACATTCGTAGCGATAAGTGGGTAATAGTGGAAAAAAGAATATGTTCAAATATAAACTACACAGAAGCATTGTATGAAACTTCTTTCTGTTCTGTGCATTCAACTAACAGAGTTGAACCTTACTTTTGATTGAGCCGTTCTGAAACACTCTTTCTGTAGAAACTGCAATTGGACATTCTGAGCGCTAAGAGGCCTATATTGGGAAAAAGAATGTCTACAAATAAAAACTACACAGAAGAATTGTGTGAAACTTCTTTCTGTTCTGTTTGTTCAACTAAAAGAGTTGAACCTTAGATTTGATTGAGCCATTCTGAAACACTCTTTCTGTAGAAAATGCAAGTGGAGATTCGGAGCGCTAAGAGGGTAATAGTGGAAAAAGGAATGTCTCCAAATATAAACTACACAGAATCATTCTGTGAAACTTCTTTCTGATCTGAGCATTCAGCTAACAGAGTTAAACCATAATTTTGATTGAGCAGATCTGAACACTCTTTCTGTAGAAAATGCAACGGGACATTTGGAGCGCTAAGAGAGTAGTAGTGGAAAAAGGAATATATTCAAATATAAACTACACAGAAGCATTCTGTGAAACTTCTTTCTGATCTGAGCATTCAGCTAACAGAGTTAAACCATACTTTTGATTGAGCAGTTTTGAAACACTCTGTCTGTAGAAAATGCAACTGGACATTCGTAGCGCTAAGTGGGTAATAGTGGAAAAAAGAATATGTTCAAATATAAACTACACAGAAGCATTGTATGAAACTTCTTTCTGTTCTGTGCATTCAACTAACAGAGTTGAACCTTACTTTTGATTGAGCCTTTCTGAAACACTCTTTCTGTAGAAACTGCAATTGGACATTCTGAGCGCTAAGAGGCCTATATTGGGAAAAATAATATCTTCAAATAAAAACTACCCAGAAGCATTGGGTGAAACTTATTTCTGATATGTTCATTAAGCTAACAGAGTTAAACCATACTTTTGATTGCGCAGTTCTGAACACTCTTTCTGTAGAAAATGCAAGTGGACATTCGGAGCGCTAAGATGGTAATAGTGGAAAAAGGAATATATTCAAATATAAACTACACAGTAGCATTCTGTGAAAATTCTTTCTGTTCTGTGCATTCAACTAACAGAGTTGAACCTTACTTTTGATTGAGCCGTTCTGAAACACTCTTTCTGTAGAAACTGCAATTGGACATGCTAAGCGCTAAGAGGCCTACATTGGGAAAAAGAATATCTTCAAATAAAAACTACACAGATGCATTCTGTGAAACTTATTTCTGATCTGTAAATTCAGTTAACAGAGATAAAACATATTTTTGATTGAGCAGTTATGAAACACTCTTTTTGTAGAAAATGCAAGTGGAGATTCGGAGCGCTAAGTGGGTAATAGTGGAAAAAGGAATGTCTACAAATATAAACTACACAGAATCATTCGGTGAAACTTCTTTCTGATCTGTGCATTCAGCTAACAGAGTTAAACCATACTTTTGATTGAGCAGATCTGAACACTCTTTCTGTAGAAAATGCAACTGGACATTTGGAGCGCTAAGAGCGTAGTAGTGGAAAAAGGAATATATTCAAATATAAACTACACAGAAGCATTCTGTGAAACTTCTTTCTGATCTGAGCATTCAGCTAACAGAGTTAAACCATACTTTTGATTGAGCAGTTTTGAAACACTCTGTCGGTAGAAAATGCAACTGGACATTCGTAGCGCTAAGTGGGTAATAGTGGAAAAAAGAATATGTTCAAATATAAACTACACAGAAGCATTGTATGAAACTTCTTTCTGTTCTGTGCATTCAACTAACAGAGTTGAACCTTACTTTTGATTGAGCCGTTCTGAAACACTCTTTCTGAAGAAACTGCAATTGGACATTCTGAGCGCTAAGAGGCCTATATTGGGAAAAAGAATGTCTACAAATAAAAACTACACAGAAGAATTGTGTGAAACTTCTTTCTGTTCTGTTTGTTCAACTAAAAGAGTTGAACCTTAGTTTTGATTGAGCCGTTCTGAAACACTCTTTATGTAGAAAATGCAAGTGGAGATTCGGAGCGCTAAGAGGGTAATAGTGGAAAAAGGAATGTCTCCAAATATATACTACACAGAATCATTCTGTGAAACTTCTTTCTGATCTGTGCATTCAGCTAACAGAGTTAAACCATACTTTTGATTGAGCAGATCTGAACACTCTTTCTGTAGAAAATGCAACTGGACATTTGGAGCGCTAAGAGAGTAGTAGTGGAAAAAGGAATATATTCAAATATAAACTACACAGAAGCATTCTGTGAAACTTCTTTCTGATCTGAGCATTCAGCTAACAGAGTTAAACCATACTTTTGATTGAGCAGTTTTGAAACACTCTGTCTGTAGAAAATGCAACTGGACATTCGTAGCGCTAAGTGGGTAATAGTGGAAAAAAGAATATGTTCAAATATAAACTACACAGAATCATTGTGTGAAACTTCTTTCTGTTCTGTGCATTCAACTAACATAGTTGAACCTTACTATTGATTGAGCCTTTCTGAAACACTCTTTCTGTAGAAACTGCAATTGGACATTCTGAGCGCTAAGAGGCCTATATTGGGAAAAATAATATCTTCAAATAAAAACTACACAGAAGCATTGTGTGAAACTTATTTCTGATATGTTCATTAAGCTAACAGAGTTAAACCATACTTTTGATTGCGCAGTTCTGAACACTCTTTCTGTAGAAAATGCAAGTGGACATGCGGAGCGCTAAGAGGGTAATAGTGGAAAAAGGAATATATGCAAATATAAACTACACAGTAGCACTCTGTGAAAATTCTTTCTGTTCTGTGCATTCAACTAACAGAGATGAACCTTACTATTGATTGAGCCGTTCTGAAACACTCTTTCTGTAGAAACTGCAATTGGACATGCTAAGCGCTAAGAGGCCTACATTGGGAAAAAGAATATCTTCAAATAAAAACTACACAGATGCATTCTGTGAAACTTATTTCTGATCTGTAAATTCAGTTAACAGAGATAAAACATATTTTTGATTGAGCAGTTATGAAACACTCTTTTTGTAGAAAATGCAAGTGGAGATTCGGAGCGCTAAGTGGTTAATAGTGGAAAAAGGAATGTCTTCAAATATAAACTACACAGAATCATTTGGTGAAATTTCTTTCTGATCTGTGCATTCAGCTAACAGAGTTAAACCATAATTTTGATTGAGCAGATCTGAACACTCTTTCTGTAGGAAATGCAGCTGGACATTTGGAGAGCTAAGAGCGTAGTAGTGGAAAAAGGAATATATTCAAATATAAACTACACAGAAACATTCTGTGAAACTTCTTTCTGATCTGAGCATTCAGCTAACAGAGTTAAACCATACTTTTGATTGAGCAGTTTTGAAACACTGTGTCTGTAGAAAATGCAACTGGACATTCGTAGCGCTAAGTGGGTAATAGTGGAAAAAAGAATATGTTCAAATATAAACTACACAGAAGCATTGTATAAAACTTCTTTCTGTTCTGTGCATTCAACTAACAGAGTTGAACCTTACTTTTGATTGAGCCGTTCTGAAACACTCTTTCTGTAGAAACTGCAATTGGACATGCTAAGCGCTAAGAGGCCTACATTGGGAAAAAGAATATCTTCAAATAAAAACTACACAGATGCATTCTGTGAAACTTATTTCTGATCTGTAAATTCAGTTAACAGAGATAAAACATATTTTTGATTGAGCAGTTATGAAACACTCTTTTTGTAGAAAATGCAAGTGGAGATTCGGAGCGCTAAGTGGGTAATAGTGGAAAAAGGAATGTCTTCAAATATAAACTACACAGAATCATTCCGTGAAACTTCTTTCTGATCTGTGCATTCAGCTAACAGAGTTAAACCATACTTTTGATTGAGCAGATCTGAACACTCTTTCTGTAGAAAATGCAACTGGACATTTGGAGCGCTAAGAGCGTAGTAGTGGAAAAAGAAATATATTCAAATATAAACTACACAGAAGCATTCTGTGAAACTTCTTTCTGATCTGAGCATTCAGCTAACAGAGTTAAACCATACTTTTGATTGAGCAGTTTTGAAACACTCTGTCTGTAGAAAATGCAACTGGACATTCGTAGCGCTAAGTGGGTAATAGTGGAAAAAAGAATATGTTCAAATATAAACTACACAGAAGCATTGTATGAAACTTCTTTCTGTTCTGTGCATTCAACTAACAGAGTTGAACCTTACTTTTGATTGAGCCGTTCTGAAACACTCTTTCTGTAGAAACTGCAATTGGACATTCTGAGCGCTAAGAGGCCTATATTGGGAAAAAGAATGTCTACAAATAAAAACTACACAGAAGAATTGTGTGAAACTTCTTTCTGTTCTGTTTGTTCAACTAAAAGAGTTGAACCTTAGTTTTGATTGAGCCGTTCTGAAACACTCTTTCTGTAGAAAATGCAAGTGGAGATTCGGAGCGCTAAGAGGGTAATAGTGGAAAAAGGAATGTCTCCAAATATATACTACACAGAATCATTCTGTGAAACTTCTTTCTGATCTGTGCATTCAGCTAACAGAGTTAAACCATACTTTTGATTGAGCAGATCTGAACACTCTTTCTGTAGAAAGTGCAACTGGACATTTGGAGCGCTAAGAGAGTAGTAGTGGAAAAAGGAATATATTCAAATATAAACTACACAGAAGCATTCTGTGAAACTTCTTTCTGATCTGAGCATTCAGCTAACAGAGTTAAACCATACTTTTGATTGAGCAGTTTTGAAACACTCTGTCTGTAGAAAATGCAACTGGACATTCGTAGCGCTAAGTGGGTAATAGTGGAAAAAAGAATATGTTCAAATATAAACTACAAAGAAGCATTGTGTGAAACTTCTTTCTGTTCTGTGCATTCAACTAACAGAGTTGAACCTTACTTTTGATTGAGCCTTTCTGAAACACTCTTTCTGTAGAAACTGCAATTGGACATTCTGAGCGCTAAGAGGCCTATATTGGGAAAAATAATATCTTCCAATCAAAACTACACAGAAGCATTGTGTGAAACTTATTTCTGATATGTTCATTAAGCTAACAGAGTTAAACCATACTTTTGATTGCGCAGTTCTGAACACTCTTTCTGTAGAATATGCAAGTGGACATTCGGAGCGCAAAGAGGGTAATAGTGGAAAAAGGAATATATGCAAATATAAACTACACAGTACCACTCTGTGAAAATTCTTTCTGTTCTGTGCATTCAACTAACAGAGTTGAACCTTACTTTTGATTGAGCCGTTCTGAAACACTCTTTCTGTAGAAACTGCAATTGGACATAATAAGCGCTAAGAGGCCTACATTGGGAAAAAGAATATCTTCAAATAAAAACTACACAGATGCATTCTGTGAAACTTATTTCTGATCTGTAAATTCAGTTAAGAGATAAAACATATTTTTGATTGAGCAGTTATGAAACACTCTTTTTGTAGAAAATGCAAGTGGAGATTCGGAGCGCTAAGTGGTTAATAGTGGAAAAAGGAATGTCTTCAAATATAAACTACACGGAATCATTTGGTGAAACTTCTTTCTGATCTGTGCATTCAGCTAACAGAGTTAAACCATACTTTTGATTGAGCACATCTGAACACTCTTTCTGTAGAAAATGCAACTGGACATTTGGAGCTCTAAGAGCGTAGTAGTGGAAAAAGGAATATATTCAAATATAAACTACACAGAAGCATTCTGTGAAACTTCTTTCTGATCTGAGCATTCAGCTAACAGAGTTAAACCATACTTTTGATTGAGCAGTTTTGAAACACTCTGTCTGTAGAAAATGCAACTGGACATTCGTAGCGCTAAGTGGGTAATAGTGGAAAAAAGAATATGTTCAAATATAAACTACACAGAAGCATTGAATGAAACTTCTTTCTGTTCTGTGCATTCAACTAACAGAGTTGAACCTTACTTTTGATTGAGCCGTTCTGAAACACTCTTTCTGTAGAAACTGCAATTGGACATTCTGAGCGCTAAGAGGCCTATATTGGGAAAAAGAATGTCTACAAATAAAAACTACACAGAAGAATTTTGTGAAACTCTTTTCTGTTCTGTTTGTTCAACTAAAAGAGTTGAACCTTAGTTTTGATTGAGCCGTTCTGAAACACTCTTTCTGTAGAAACTGCAATTGGACATTCTGAGCGCTAAGAGGCCTATATTGGGAAAAAGAATGTCTACAAATAAAAACTACACAGAAGAATTTTGTGAAACTCTTTTCTGTTCTGTTTGTTCAACTAAAAGAGTTGAACCTTAGTTTTGATTGAGCCGTTCTGAAACACTCTTTCTGTAGAAACTGCAATTGGACATGCTAAGCGCTAAGAGGCCTACATTGGGAAAAAGAATATCTTCAAATAAAAACTACACAGATGCATTCTGTGAAACTTATTTCTGATCTGCAAATTCAGTTAACAGAGATAAAACATATTTTTGATTGAGCAGTTATGAAACACTCTTTTTGTAGAAAATGCAAGTGGAGATTCGGAGCGCTAAGAGGGTAATAGTGGAAAAAGGAATGTCTTCAAATATAAACTACACAGAATCATTCGGTGAAACTTCTTTTTGATCTGTGCATTCAGCTAACAGTGTTAAACCATACTTTTGATTGAGCAGATCTGAACACTCTTTCTGTAGAAAATGCAACTGGACATTTGGAGCGCTAAGAGCGTATTAGTGGAAAAAGGAATATATTCAAATATAAACTACACAGAAGCATTCTGTGAAACTTCTTTCTGATCTGAGCATTCAGCTAACAGAGTTAAACCATACTTTCGATTGAGCAGTTTTGAAACACTCTGTGTGTAGAAAATGCAACTGGACATTCGTAGCGCTAAGTGGGTATTAGTGGAAAAAAGAATATGTTCAAATATAAACTACACAGAAGCATTGTATGAAACTTCTTTCTGTTCTGTGCATTCAACTAACAGAGTTGAACCTTACTTTTGATAGAGCCGTTCTGAAACACTCTTTCTGTAGAAACTGCAATTGGACATTCTGAGCGCTAAGAGGCCTATATTGGGAAAAATAATATCTTCAAATAAAAACTACACAGAAGCATTGTGTGAAACTTATTTCTGATATGTTCATTAAGCTAACAGAGTTAAACCATACTTTTGATTGCGCAGTTGTGAACACTCTTTCTGTAGAAAATGCAAGTGGACATTCGGAGCGCTAAGAGGGTAATAGTGGAAAAAGGAATATATTCAAATATAAACTACACAGTAGCATTCTGTGAAAATTCTTTCTGTTCTGTGCAATCAACTAACAGAGTTGAACCTTACTTTTGATTGAGCCGTTCTGAAACACTCTTTCTGTAGAACCTGCAATTGGACATGCTAAGCGCTAAGAGGCCTACATTGGGAAAAATAATATCTTCAAATAAAAACTACACAGATGCATTCTGTGAAACTTATTTCTGATCTGTAAATTCAGTTAACAGAGATAAAATATATTTTTGTTTTAGCAGTTATGAAACACTCTTTTTGTAGAAAATGCAAGTGGAGATTCGGAGCGCTAAGAGGGTAATAGTGGAAAAAGGAATGTCTTCAAATATAAACTACACAGAATCATTCGGTGAAACTTCTTTCTGATCTGTGCATTCAGCTAACAGAGTTAAACCATACTTTTGATTGAGCAGATCTGAACACTCTTTCTGTAGAAAATGCAACTGGACATTTGGAGCGCTAAGAGCGTAGTAGTGGAAAAAGGAATATATTCAAATATAAACTACACAGAAGCATTCTGTGAAACTTCTTTCTGATCTGAGCATTCAGCTAACAGAGTTAAACCATACTTTTGATTGAGCAGTTTTGAAACACTCTGTCTGTAGAAAATGCAACTGGACATTCGTAGCGCTAAGTGGGTAATAGTGGAAAAAAGAATATGTTCAAATATAAACTACACCGAAGCATTGTATGAAACTTCTTTCTGTTCTGTGCATTCAACTAACAGAGTTGAACCTTACTTTTGATTGAGCCGTTCTGAAACACTCTTTCTGTAGAAACTGCAATTGGACATTCTGAGCGCTAAGAGGCCTATATTGGGAAAAAGAATGTCTACAAATAAAAACTACACAGAAGAATTGTGTGAAACTTCTTTCTGTTCTGTTTGTTCAACTAAAAGAGTTGAACCTTAGTTTTGATTGAGCCATTCTGAAACACTCTTTCTGTAGAAAATGCAAGTGGAGATTCGGAGCGCTAATAGGATAATAGTGGAAAAAGGAATGTCTCCAAATATAAACTACACAGAATCATTCTGTGAAACTTCCTTCTGATCTGTGCATTCAGCTAACAGAGTTAAACCATACTTTTGATTGAGCAGATCTGAACACTCTTTCTGTAGAAAATGCAACTGGACATTTGGAGCGCTAAGAGAGTAGTAGTGGAAAAAGGAATATATTCAAATATAAACTACACAGAAGCATTCTGTGAAACTTCTTTCTGATCTGAGCATTCAGCTAACAGAGTTAAACCATACTTTTGATTGAGCAGTTTTGAAACACTCTGTCTGTAGAAAATGCAACTGGACATTCGTAGCGCTAAGTGGGTAATAGTGGAAAAAAGAATATGTTCAAATATAAACTACACAGAAGCATTGTATGAAACTTCTTTCTGTTCTGTGCATTCAACTAACAGAGTTGAACCTTACTTTTGATTGAGCCGTTCTGAAACACTCTTTCTGTAGAAACTGCAATTGGACATTCTGAGCGCTAAGAGGCCTATATTGGGAAAAAGAATGTCTACAAATAAAAACTACACAGAAGAATTGTGTGAAACTTCTTTCTGTTCTGTTTGTTCAACTAAAAGAGTTGAACCTTAGTTTTGATTGAGCCGTTCTGAAACACTCTTTCTGTAGAAAATGCAAGTGGAGATTCGGAGCGCTAAAAGGGTAATAGTGGAAAAAGGAATGTCTCCAAATATATACTACACAGAATCATTCTGTGAAACTTCTTTCTGATCTGTGCATTCAGCTACCAGAGTTAAACCATACTTTTAATTGAGCAGATCTGAACACTCTTTCTGTAGAAAATGCAACTGGACATTTGGAGCGCTAAGAGAGTAGTAGTGGAAAAAGGAATATATTCAAATATAAACTACACAGAAGCATTCTGTGAAACTTCTTTCTGATCTGAGCATTCAGCTAACAGAGTTAAACCATACTTTTGATTGAGCAGTTTTGAAACACTCTGTCTGTAGAAAATGCAACTGGACATTCGTAGCGCTAAGTGGGTAATAGTGGAAAAAAGAATATGTTCAAATATAAACTACAAAGAAGCATTGTGTGAAACTTCTTTCTGTTCTGTGCATTCAACTAACAGAGTTGAACCTTACTTTTGATTGAGCCTTTCTGAAACACTCTTTCTGTAGAAACTGCAATTGGACATTCTGAGCGCTAAGAGGCCTATATTGGGAAAAATAATATCTTCCAATCAAAACTACACAGAAGCATTGTGTGAAACTTATTTCTGATATGTTCATTAAACTAACAGAGTTAAACCATACTTTTGATTGCGCAGTTCTGAACACTCTTTCTGTAGAAAATGCAAGTGGACATTCGGAGCGCAAAGAGGGTAATAGTGGAAAAAGGAATATATGCAAGTATAAACTACACAGTAGCACTCTGTGAAAATTCTTTCTGTTCTGTGCATTCAACTAACAGATTTGAACCTTACTTTTGATTGAGCCGTTCTGAAACACTCTTTCTGTAGAAACTGCAATTGGACATAATAAGCGCTAAGAGGCCTACATTGGGAAAAAGAATATCTTCAAATAAAAACTACACAGATGCATTCTGTGAAACTTATTTCTGATCTGTAAATTCAGTTAACAGAGATAAAACATATTTTTGATTGAGCAGTTATGAAACACTCTTTTTGTAGAAAATGCAAGTGGAGATTCGGAGCGCTAAGTGGTTAATAGTGGAAAAAGGAATGTCTTCAAATATAAACTACACGGAATCATTTGGTGAAACTTCTTTCTGATCTGTGCATTCAGCTAACAGAGTTAAACCATACTTTTGATTGAGCAGATCTGAACACTCTTTCTGTAGAAAATGCAACTGGATATTTGGAGCGCTAAGAGCGTAGTAGTGGAAAAAGAATATATTCAAATATAAACTACACAGAAGCATTCTGTGAAACTTCTTTCTGATCTGTGCATTCAGCTAACAGAGTTAAACCATACTTTTGATTGAGCAGATCTGAACACTCTTTCTGTAGAAAATGCAACTGGACATTTGGAGCGCTAAGAGCGTAGTAGTGGAAAAAGGAATATATCCAAATATAAACTACACAGAAGCATTCTGTGAAACTTCTTTCTGATCTGAGCACTCAGCTAACAGAGTTAAACCATACTTTTGATTGAGCAGTTTTGAAACACTCTGTCTGTAGAAAACGCAACTGGACATTCGTAGCGCTAAGTGGGTAATAGTGGAAAAAAGAATATGTTCAAATATAAACTACACAGAAGCATTGTATGAAACTTCTTTCTGTTCTGTGCATTCAACTAACAGAGTTGAACCTTACTTTTGATTGAGCCGTTCTGAAACACTCTTTCTGTAGAAACTGCAATTGGACATTCTGAGCGCTAAGAGGCCTATATTGGGAAAAAGAATGTCTACAAATAAAAACTACACAGAAGAATTGTGTGAAACTTCTTTCTGTTCTGTTTGTTCAACTAAAAGAGTTGAACCTTAGTTTTGATTGAGCCATTCTTAAACACTCTTTCTGTAGAAAATGCAAGTGGAGATTCGGAGCGCTAATAGGATAATAGTGGAAAAAGGAATGTCTCCAAATATAAACTACACAGAATCATTCTGTGAAACTTCCTTCTGATCTGTGCATTCAGCTAACAGAGTTAAACCATACTTTTGATTGAGCAGATCTGAACACTCTTTCTGTAGAAAATGCAACTGGACATTTGGAGCGCTAAGAGAGTAGTAGTGGAAAAAGGAATATATTCAAATATAAACTACACAGAAGCATTCTGTGAAACTTCTTTCTGATCTGAGCATTCAGCTAACAGAGTTAAACCATACTTTTGATTGAGCAGTTTTGAAACACTCTGTCTGTAGAAAATGCAACTGGACATTCGTAGCGCTAAGTGGGTAATAGTGGAAAAAAGAATATGTTCAAATATAAACTACACAGAAGCATTGTATGAAACTTCTTTCTGTTCTGTGCATTCAACTAACAGAGTTGAACCTTACTTTTGATTGAGCCGTTCTGAAACACTCTTTCTGTAGAAACTGCAATTGGACATTCTGAGCGCTAAGAGGCCTATATTGGGAAAAAGAATGTCTACAAATAAAAACTACACAGAAGAATTGTGTGAAACTTCTTTCTGTTCTGTTTGTTCAACTAAAAGAGTTGAACCTTAGTTTTGATTGAGCCGTTCTGAAACACTCTTTCTGTAGAAAATGCAAGTGGAGATTCGGAGCGCTAAGAGGGTAATAGTGGAAAAAGGAATGTCTCCAAATATATACTACACAGAATCATTCTGTGAAACTTCCTTCTGATCTGTGCATTCAGCAAACAGAGTTAAACCATACTTTTGATTGAGCAGATCTGAACACTCTTTCTGTAGAAAATGCAACTGGACATTTGGAGCGCTAAGAGAGTAGTAGTGGAAAAAGGAATATATTCAAATATAAACTACACAGAAGCATTCTGTGAAACTTCTTTCTGATCTGAGCATTCAGCTAACAGAGTTAAACCATACTTTTGATTGAGCAGTTTTGAAACACTCTGTCTGTAGAAAATGCAACTGGACATTCGTAGCGCTAAGTGGGTAATAGTGGAAAAAAGAATATGTTCAAATATAAACTACAAAGAAGCATTGTGTGAAACTTCTTTCTGTTCTGTGCATTCAACTAACAGAGTTGAACCTTACTTTTGATTGAGCCTTTCTGAAACACTCTTTCTGTAGAAACTGCAATTGGACATTCTGAGCGCTAAGAGGCCTATATTGGGAAAAATAATATCTTCCAATCAAAACTACACAGAAGCATTGTGTGAAACTTATTTCTGATATGTTCATTAAACTAACAGAGTTAAACCATACTTTTGATTGCGCAGTTCTGAACACTCTTTCTGTAGAAAATGCAAGTGGACATTCGGAGCGCAAAGAGGGTAATAGTGGAAAAAGGAATATATGCAAATATAAACTACACAGTAGCACTCTGTGAAAATTCTTTCTGTTCTGTGCATTCAACTAACAGATTTGAACCTTACTTTTGATTGAGCCGTTCTGAAACACTCTTTCTGTAGAAACTGCAATTGGACATAATAAGCGCTAAGAGGCCTACATTGGGAAAAAGAATATCTTCAAATAAAAACTACACAGATGCATTCTGTGAAACTTATTTCTGATCTGTAAATTCAGTTAACAGAGATAAAACATATTTTTGATTGAGCAGTTATGAAACACTCTTTTTGTAGAAAATGCAAGTGGAGATTCGGAGCGCTAAGTGGTTAATAGTGGAAAAAGGAATGTCTTCAAATATAAACTACACGGAATCATTTGGTGAAACTTCTTTCTGATCTGTGCATTCAGCTAACAGAGTTAAACCATACTTTTGATTGAGCAGATCTGAACACTCTTTCTGTAGAAAATGCAACTGGATATTTGGAGCGCTAAGAGCGTAGTAGTGGAAAAAGAATATATTCAAATATAAACTACACAGAAGCATTCTGTGAAACTTCTTTCTGATCTGTGCATTCAGCTAACAGAGTTAAACCATACTTTTGATTGAGCAGATCTGAACACTCTTTCTGTAGAAAATGCAACTGGACATTTGGAGCGCTAAGAGCGTAGTAGTGGAAAAAGGAATATATTCAAATATAAACTACACAGAAGCATTCTGTGAAACTTCTTTCTGATCTGAGCACTCAGCTAACAGAGTTAAACCATACTTTTGATTGAGCAGTTTTGAAACACTCTGTCTGTAGAAAACGCAACTGGACATTCGTAGCGCTAAGTGGGTAATAGTGGAAAAAAGAATATGTTCAAATATAAACTACACAGAAGCATTGTATGAAACTTCTTTCTGTTCTGTGCATTCAACTAACAGAGTTGAACCTTACTTTTGATTGAGCCGTTCTGAAACACTCTTTCTGTAGAAACTGCAATTGGACATTCTGAGCGCTAAGAGGCCTATATTGGGAAAAAGAATGTCTACAAATAAAAACTACACAGAAGAATTGTGTGAAACTTCTTTCTGTTCTGTTTGTTCAACTAAAAGAGTTGAACCTTAGTTTTGATTGAGCCATTCTGAAACACTCTTTCTGTAGAAAATGCAAGTGGAGATTCGGAGCGCTAATAGGATAATAGTGGAAAAAGGAATGTCTCCAAATATAAACTACACAGAATCATTCTGTGAAACTTCCTTCTGATCTGTGCATTCAGCTAACAGAGTTAAACCATACTTTTGATTGAGCAGATCTGAACACTCTTTCTGTAGAAAATGCAACTGGACATTTGGAGCGCTAAGAGAGTAGTAGTGGAAAAAGGAATATATTCAAATATAAACTACACAGAAGCATTCTGTGAAACTTCTTTCTGATCTGAGCATTCAGCTAACAGAGTTAAACCATACTTTTGATTGAGCAGTTTTGAAACACTCTGTCTGTAGAAAATGCAACTGGACATTCGTAGCGCTAAGTGGGTAATAGTGGAAAAAAGAATATGTTCAAATATAAACTACACAGAAGCATTGTATGAAACTTCTTTCTGTTCTGTGCATTCAACTAACAGAGTTGAACCTTACTTTTGATTGAGCCGTTCTGAAACACTCTTTCTGTAGAAACTGCAATTGGAAATTCTGAGCGCTAAGAGGCCTATATTGGGAAAAAGAATGTCTACAAATAAAAACTACACAGAAGAATTGTGTGAAACTTCTTTCTGTTCTGTTTGTTCAACTAAAAGAGTTGAACCTTAGTTTTGATTGAGCCGTTCTGAAACACTCTTTCTGTAGAAAATGCAAGTGGAGATTCGGAGCGCTAAGAGGGTAATAGTGGAAAAAGGAATGTCTCCAAATATATACTACACAGAATCATTCTGTGAAACTTCTTTCTGATCTGTGCATTCAGCTAACAGAGTTAAACCATACTTTTGATTGAGCAGATCTGAACACTCTTTCTGTAGAAAATGCAACTGGACATTTGGAGCGCTAAGAGAGTAGTAGTGGAAAAAGGAACATATTCAAATATAAACTACACAGAAGCATTCTGTGAAACTTCTTTCTGATCTGAGCATTCAGCTAACAGAGTTAAACCATACTTTTGATTGAGCAGTTTTGAAACACTCTGTCTGTAGTAAATGCAACTGGACATTCGTAGCGCTAAGTGGGTAATAGTGGAAAAAAGAATATGTTCAAATATAAACTACAAAGAAGCATTGTGTGAAACATCTTTCTGTTCTGTGCATTCAACTAACAGAGTTGAACCTTACTTTTGATTGAGCCTTTCTGAAACACTCTTTCTGTAGAAACTGCAATTGGACATTCTGAGCGCTAAGAGGCCTATATTGGGAAAAAGAATGTCTACAAATAAAAACTACACAGAAGAATTGTGTGAAACTTCTTTCTGTTCTGTTTGTTCAACTAAAAGAGTTGAACCTTAGTTTTGATTGAGCCATTCTGAAACACTCTTTCTGTAGAAAATGCAAGTGGAGATTCGGAGCGCTAATAGGATAATAGTGGAAAAAGGAATGTCTCCAAATATAAACTACACAGAATCATTCTGTGAAACTTCCTTCTGATCTGTGCATTCAGCTAACAGAGTTAAACCATACTTTTGATTGAGCAGATCTGAACACTCTTTCTGTAGAAAATGCAACTGGACATTTGGAGCGCTAAGAGAGTAGTAGTGGAAAAAGGAATATATTCAAATATAAACTACACAGAAGCATTCTGTGAAACTTCTTTCTGATCTGAGCATTCAGCTAACAGAGTTAAACCATACTTTTGATTGAGCAGTTTTGAAACACTCTGTCTGTAGAAAATGCAACTGGACATTCGTAGCGCTAAGTGGGTAATAGTGGAAAAAAGAATATGTTCAAATATAAACTACAAAGAAGCATTGTGTGAAACTTCTTTCTGTTCTGTGCATTCAACTAACAGAGTTGAACCTTACTTTTGATTGAGCCTTTCTGAAACACTCTTTCTGTAGAAACTGCAATTGGACATTCTGAGCGCTAAGAGGCCTATATTGGGAAAAATAATATCTTCCAATAAAAACTACACAGAAGCATTGTGTGAAACTTATTTCTGATATGTTCATTAAACTAACAGAGTTAAACCATACTTTTGATTGCGCAGTTCTGAACACTCTTTCTGTAGAAAATGCAAGTGGACATTCGGAGCGCAAAGAGGGTAATAGTGGAAAAAGGAATATATGCAAATATAAACTACACAGTAGCACTCTGTGAAAATTCTTTCTGTTCTGTGCATTCAACTAACAGAGTTGAACCTTACTTTTGATTGAGCCGTTCTGAAACACTCTTTCTGTAGAAACTGCAATTGGACATAATAAGCGCTAAGAGGCCTACATTGGGAAAAAGAATATCTTCAAATAAAAACTACACAGATGCATTCTGTGAAACTTATTTCTGATCTGTAAATTCAGTTAACAGAGATAAAACATATTTTTGATTGAGCAGTTATGAAACACTCTTTTTGTAGAAAATGCAAGTGGAGATTCGGAGCGCTAAGTGGTTAATAGTGGAAAAAGGAATGTCTTCAAATATAAACTACACGGAATCATTTGGTGAAACTTCTTTCTGATCTGTGCATTCAGCTAACAGAGTTAAACCATACTTTTGATTGAGCAGATCTGAACACTCTTTCTGTAGAAAATGCAACTGGATATTTGGAGCGCTAAGAGCGTAGTAGTGGAAAAAGAATATATTCAAATATAAACTACACAGAAGCATTCTGTGAAACTTATTTCTGATCTGTGCATTCAGCTAACAGAGTTAAACCATACTTTTGATTGAGCAGATCTGAACACTCTTTCTGTAGAAAATGCAACTGGACATTTGGAGCGCTAAGAGCGTAGTAGTGGAAAAAGGAATATATTCAAATATAAACTACACAGAAGCATTCTGTGAAACTTCTTTCTGATCTGAGCACTCAGCTAACAGAGTTAAACCATACTTTTGATTGAGCAGTTTTGAAACACTCTGTCTGTAGAAAACGCAACTGGACATTCGTAGCGCTAAGTGGGTAATAGTGGAAAAAAGAATATGTTCAAATATAAACTACACAGAAGCATTGTATGAAACTTCTTTCTGTTCTGTGCATTCAACTAACAGAGTTGAACCTTACTTTTGATTGAGCCGTTCTGAAACACTCTTTCTGTAGAAACTGCAATTGGACATTCTGAGCACTAAGAGGCCTATATTGGGAAAAAGAATGTCTACAAATAAAAACTACACAGAAGAATTGTGTGAAACTTCTTTCTGTTCTGTTTGTTCAACTAAAAGAGTTGAACCTTAGTTTTGATTGAGCCATTCTGAAACACTCTTTCTGTAGAAAATGCAAGTGGAGATTCGGAGCGCTAATAGGATAATAGTGGAAAAAGGAATGTCTCCAAATATAAACTACACAGAATCATTCTGTGAAACTTCCTTCTGATCTGTGCATTCAGCTAACAGAGTTAAACCATACTTTTGATTGAGCAGATCTGAACACTCTTTCTGTAGAAAATGCAACTGGACATTTGGAGCGCTAAGAGAGTAGTAGTGGAAAAAGGAATATATTCAAATATAAACTACACAGAAGCATTCTGTGAAACTTCTTTCTGATCTAAGCATTCAGCTAACAGAGTTAAACCATACTTTTGATTGAGCAGTTTTGAAACACTCTGTCTGTAGAAAATGCAACTGGACATTCGTAGCGCTAAGTGGGTAATAGTGGAAAAAAGAATATGTTCAAATATAAACTACACAGAAGCATTGTATGAAACTTCTTTCTGTTCTGTGCATTCAACTAACAGAGTTGAACCTTACTTTTGATTGAGCCGTTCTGAAACACTCTTTCTGTAGAAACTGCAATTGGACATTCTGAGCGCTAAGAGGCCTATATTGGGAAAAGGAATGTCTACAAATAAAAACTACACAGAAGAATTGTGTGAAACTTCTTTCTGTTCTGTTTGTTCAACTAAAAGAGTTGAACCTTAGTTTTGATTGAGCCGTTCTGAAACACTCTTTCTGTAGAAAATGCAAGTGGAGATTCGGAGCGCTAAGAGGGTAATAGTGGAAAAAGGAATGTCTCCAAATATATACTACACAGAATCATTCTGTGAAACTTCTTTCTGATCTGTGCATTCAGCTAACAGAGTTAAACCATACTTTTGATTGAGCAGATCTGAACACTCTTTCTGTAGAAAATGCAACTGGACATTTGGAGCGCTAAGAGAGTAGTAGTGGAAAAAGGAATATATTCAAATATAAACTACACAGAAGCATTCTGTGAATCTTCTTTCTGATCTGAGCATTCAGCTAACAGAGTTAAACCATACTTTTGATTGAGCAGTTTTGAAACACTCTGTCTGTAGAAAATGCAACTGGACATTCGTAGCGCTAAGTGGGTAATAGTGGAAAAAAGAATATGTTCAAATATAAACTACAAAGAAGCATTGTGTGAAACTTCTTTCTGTTCTGTGCATTCAACTAACAGAGTTGAACCTTACTTTTGATTGAGCCTTTCTGAAACACTCTTTCTGTAGAAACTGCAATTGGACATTCTGAGCGCTAAGAGGCCTATATTGGGAAAAATAATATCTTCCAATCAAAACTACACAGAAGCATTGTGTGAAACTTATTTCTGATATGTTCATTAAACTAACAGAGTTAAACCATACTTTTGATTGCGCAGTTCTGAACACTCTTTCTGTAGAAAATGCAAGTGGACATTCGGAGCGCAAAGAGGGTAATAGTGGAAAAAGGAATATATGCAAATATAAACTACACAGTAGCACTCTGTGAAAATTCTTTCTGTTCTGTGCATTCAACTAACAGAGTTGAACCTTACTTTTGATTGAGCCGTTCTGAAACACTCTTTCTGTAGAAACTGCAATTGGACATAATAAGCGCTAAGAGGCCTACATTGGGAAAAAGAATATCTTCAAATAAAAACTACACAGATGCATTCTGTGAAACTTATTTCTGATCTGTAAATTCAGTTAACAGAGATAAAACATATTTTTGATTGAGCAGTTATGAAAAACTCTTTTTGTAGAAAATGCAAGTGGAGATTCGGAGCGCTAAGTGGTTAATAGTGGAAAAAGGAATGTCTTCAAATATAAACTACACGGAATCATTTGGTGAAACTTCTTTCTGATCTGTGCATTCAGCTAACAGAGTTAAACCATACTTTTGATTGAGCAGATCTGAACACTCTTTCTGTAGAAAATGCAACTGGACATTTGGAGCGCTAAGAGCGTAGTAGTGGAAAAAGGAATATATTCAAATATAAACTACACAGAAGCATTCTGTGAAACTTCTTTCTGATCTGAGCATTCAGCTAACAGAGTTAAACCATACTTTTGATTGAGCAGTTTTGAAACACTCTGTCTGTAGAAAATGCAACTGGACATTCGCAGCGCTAAGTGGGTAATAGTGGAAAAAAGAATATGTTCAAATATAAACTACACAGAAGCATTGAATGAAACTTCTTTCTGTTCTGTGCATTCAACTAACAGAGTTGAACCTTACTTTTGATTGAGCCGTTCTGAAACACTCTTTCTGTAGAAACTGCAATTGGACATTCTGAGCGCTAAGAGGCCTATATTGGGAAAAAGAATGTCTACAAATAAAAACTACACAGAAGAATTTTGTGAAACTCTTTTCTGTTCTGTTTGTTCAACTAAAAGAGTTGAACCTTAGTTTTGATTGAGCCGTTCTGAAACACTCTTTCTGTAGAAAATGCAAGTGGAGATTCGGAGCGCTAAGAGGGTAATAGTGGAAAAAGGAATGTCTCCAAATATAAACTACACAGAATCATTCTGTGAAACTTCTTTCTGATCTGTGCATTCAGCTAACAGAGTTAAACCATACTTTTGATTGAGCAGATCTGAACACTCTTTCTGTAGAAAATGAAACTGGATATTTGGAGCGCTAAGAGAGTAGTAGTGGAAAAAGGAATATATTCAAATATAAACTACACAGAAGCATTCTGTGAAACTTCTTTCTGATCTGAGCATTCAGCTAACAGAATTAAACCATACTTTTGATTGAGCAGTTTTGAAACACTCTGTCTGTAGAAAATGCAACTGGACATTCGTAGCGCTAAGTGGGTAATAGTGGAAAAAAGAATATGTTCAAATATAAACTACAAAGAAGCATTGTGTGAAACTTCTTTCTGTTCTGTGCATTCAACTAACAGAGTTGAACCTTACTTTTGATTGAGCCTTTCTGAAACACTCTTTCTGTAGAAACTGCAATTGGACATTCTGAGCGCTAAGAGGCCTATATTGGGAAAAATAATAACTTCCAATCAAAACTACACGGAAGCATTGTGTGAAACTTATTTCTGATATGTTCATTAAGCTAACAGAGTTAAACCATACTTTTGATTGCGCAGTTCTGAACACTCTTTCTGTAGAAAATGCAAGTGGACATTCGGAGCGCAAAGAGGGTAATAGTGGAAAAAGGAATATATGCAAATATAAACTACACAGTAGCACTCTGTGAAAATTCTTTCTGTTCTGTGCATTCAACTAACAGAGTTGAACCTTACTTTTGATTGAGCCGTTCTGAAACACTCTTTCTGTAGAAACTGCAATTGGACATAATAAGCGCTAAGAGGCCTACATTGGGAAAAAGAATATCTTCAAATAAAAACTACACAGATGCATTCTGTGAAACTTATTTCTGATCTGTAAATTCAGTTAACAGAGATAAAACATATTTTTGATTGAGCAGTTATGAAACACTCTTTTTGTAGAAAATGCAAGTGGAGATTCGGAGCGCTAAGTGGTTAATAGTGGAAAAAGGAATGTCTTCAAATATAAACTACACGGAATCATTTGGTGAAACTTCTTTCTGATCTGTGCATTCAGCTAACAGAGTTAAACCATACTTTTGATTGAGCAGATCTGAACACTCTTTCTGTAGAAAATGCAACTGGACATTTGGAGCGCTAAGAGCGTAGTAGTGGAAAAAGGAATATATTCAAATATAAACTACACAGAAGCATTCTGTGAAACTTCTTTCTGATCTGAGCATTCAGCTAACAGAGTTAAACCATACTTTTGATTGAGCAGTTTTGAAACACTCTGTCTGTAGAAAATGCAACTGGACATTCGTAGCGCTAAGTGGGTAATAGTGGAAAAAAGAATATGTTCAAATATAAACTACACAGAAGCATTGAATGAAACTTCTTTCTGTTCTGTGCATTCAACTAACAGAGTTGAACCTTACTTTTGATTGAGCCGTTCTGAAACACTCTTTCTGTAGAAACTGCAATTGGACATTCTGAGCGCTAAGAGGCCTATATTGGGAAAAAGAATGTCTACAAATAAAAACTACACAGAAGAATTTTGTGAAACTCTTTTCTGTTCTGTTTGTTCAACTAAAAGAGTTGAACCTTAGTTTTGATTGAGCCGATCTGAAACACTCTTTCTGTAGAAAATGCAAGTGGAGATTCGGAGCGCTAAGAGGGTAATAGTGGAAAAAGGAATGTCTCCAAATATAAACTACACAGAATCATTCTGTGAAACTTCTTTCTGATCTGTGCATTCAGCTAACAGAGTTAAACCATACTTTTGATTGAGCAGATCTGAACACTCTTTCTGTAGAAAATGAAACTGGACATTTGGAGCGCTAAGAGAGTAGTAGTGGAAAAAGGAATATATTCAAAAATAAACTACACAGAAGCATTCTGTGAAACTTCTTTCTGATATGAGCATTCAGCTAACAGAGTTAAACCATACTTTTGATTGAGCAGTTTTGAAACACTCTGTCTGTAGAAAATGCAACTGGACATTCGTAGCGCTAGGTGGGTAATAGTGGAAAAAAGAATATGTTCAAATATAAACTACACAGAAGCATGGTATGAAACTTCTTTCTGTTCTGTGCATTCAACTAACAGAGTTGAATCTTACTTTTGATTGAGCCTTTCTGAAACACTCTTTCTGTAGAAACTGCAATTGGACATTCTGAGCGCTAAGAGGCCTATATTGGGAAAAATAATATCTTCAAATAAAAACTACACTGAAGCATTCTGTGAAACTTATTTCTGATATGTTCTTTAAGCTAACAGAGTTAAACCATACTTTTGATTGCGCAGTTCTGAACACTCTTTCTGTAGAAAATGCAAGTGGATATTCGGAGCGCTAAGAGGGTAATAGTGGAAAAAGGAATATATTCAAATATAAACTACACAGTAGCATTCTGTGAAAATTCTTTCTGTTCTGTGCATTCAACTAACAGAGTTGAACCTTACTTTTGATTGAGCCGTTCTGAAACACTCTTTCTGTAGAAACTGCAATTGGACATGCTAAGCGCTAAGAGGCCTACATTGGGAAAAAGAATATCTTCAAATAAAAACTACACAGATGCATTCTGTGAAACTTATTTCTGATCTGCAAATTCAGTTAACAGAGATAAAACATATTTTTGATTGAGCAGTTATGAAACACTCTTTTTGTAGAAAATGCAAGTGGAGATTCGGAGCGCTAAGAGGGTAATAGTGGAAAAAGGAATGTCTTCAAATATAAACTACACAGAATCATTCGGTGAAACTTCTTTCTGATCTGTGCATTCAGCTAACAGTGTTAAACCATACTTTTGATTGAGCAGATCTGAACACTCTTTCTGTAGAAAATGCAACTGGACATTTGGAGCGCTAAGAGCGTATTAGTGGAAAAAGGAATATATTCAAATATAAACTACACAGAAGCATTCTGTGAAACTTCTTTCTGATCTGAGCATTCAGCTAACAGAGTTAAACCATACTTTTGATTGAGCAGTTTTGAAACACTCTGTGTGTAGAAAATGCAACTGGACATTCGTAGCGCTAAGTGGGTAATAGTGGAAAAAAGAATATATTCAAATATAAACTACACAGAAGCATTGTATGAAACTTCTTTCTGTTCTGTGCATTCAACTAACAGAGTTGAACCTTACTTTTGATAGAGCCGTTCTGAAACACTCTTTCTGTAGAAACTGCAATTGGACATTCTGAGCGCTAAGAGGCCTATATTGGGAAAAATAATATCTTCAAATAAAAACTACACAGAAGCATTGTGTGAAACTTATTTCTGATATGTTCATTAAGCTAACAGAGTTAAACCATACTTTTGATTGCACAGTTGTGAACACTCTTTCTGTAGAAAATGCAAGTGGACATTCGGGGCGCTAAGAGGGTAATAGTGGAAAAAGGAATATATTCAAATATAAACTACACAGTAGCATTCTGTGAAAATTCTTTCTGTTCTGTGCAATCAACTAACAGAGTTGAACCTTACTTTTGATTGAGCCGTTCTGAAACACTCTTTCTGTAGAACCTGCAATTGGACATGCTAAGCGCTAAGAGGCCTACATTGGGAAAAATAATATCTTCAAATAAAAACTACACAGATGCATTCTGTGAAACTTATTTCTGATCTGTAAATTCAGTTCACAGAGATAAAATATATTTTTGTTTTAGCAGTTATGAAGCACTCTTTTTGTAGAAAATGCAAGTGGAGATTCGGAGCGCTAAGAGGGTAATAGTGGAAAAAGGAATGTCTTCAAATATAAACTACACAGAATCATTCGGTGAAACTTCTTTCTGATCTGTGCATTCAGCTAACAGAGTTAAACCATACTTTTGATTGAGCAGATCTGAACACTCTTTCTGTAGAAAATGCAACTGGACATTTGGAGCGC
Organism: Symphalangus syndactylus; assembly: GCF_028878055.3. NCBI lineage: Eukaryota > Metazoa > Chordata > Mammalia > Primates > Hylobatidae > Symphalangus > Symphalangus syndactylus. The sequence continues at coordinate 11,306,486 of NC_072447.2, read as the reverse complement.
TAAGAGCGTAGTAGTGGAAAAAGGAATATATTCAAATATAAACTACACAGAAGCATTCTGTGAAACTTCTTTCTGATCTGAGCATTCAGCTAACAGAGTTAAACCATACTTTTGATTGAGCAGTTTTGAAACACTCTGTCTGTAGAAAATGCAACTGGACATTCGTAGCGCTAAGTGGGTAATAGTGGAAAAAAGAATATGTTCAAATATAAACTACACAGAAGCATTGTATGAAACTTCTTTCTGTTCTGTGCATTCAACTAACAGAGTTGAACCTTACTTTTGATTGAGCCGTTCTGAAACACTCTTTCTGTAGAAACTGCAATTGGACATTCTGAGCGCTAAGAGGCCTATATTGGGAAAAAGAATGTCTACAAATAAAAACTACACAGAAGAATTGTGTGAAACTTCTTTCTGTTCTGTTTGTTCAACTAAAAGAGTTGAACCTTAGTTTTGATTGAGCCATTCTGAAACACTCTTTCTGTAGAAAATGCAAGTGGAGATTCGGAGCGCTAATAGGATAATAGTGGAAAAAGGAATGTCTCCAAATATAAACTACACAGAATCATTCTGTGAAACTTCCTTCTGATCTGTGCATTCAGCTAACAGAGTTAAACCATACTTTTGATTGAGCAGATCTGAACACTCTTTCTGTAGAAAATGCAACTGGACATTTGGAGCGCTAAGAGAGTAGTAGTGGAAAAAGGAATATATTCAAATATAAACTACACAGAAGCATTCTGTGAAACTTCTTTCTGATCTGAGCATTCAGCTAACAGAGTTAAACCATACTTTTGATTGAGCAGTTTTGAAACACCCTGTCTGTAGAAAATGCAACTGGACATTCGTAGCGCTAAGTGGGTAATAGTGGAAAAAAGAATATGTTCAAATATAAACTACACAGAAGCATTGTATGAAACTTCTTTCTGTTCTGTGCATTCAACTAACAGAGTTGAACCTTACTTTTGATTGAGCCGTTCTGAAACACTCTTTCTGTAGAAACTGCAATTGGACATTCTGAGCGCTAAGAGGCCTATATTGGGAAAAAGAATGTCTACAAATAAAAACTACACAGAAGAATTGTGTGAAACTTCTTTCTGTTCTGTTTGTTCAACTAAAAGAGTTGAACCTTAGTTTTGATTGAGCCGTTCTGAAACACTCTTTCTGTAGAAAATGCAAGTGGAGATTCGGAGCGCTAATAGGATAATAGTGGAAAAAGGAATGTCTCCAAATATAAACTACACAGAATCATTCTGTGAAACTTCCTTCTGATCTGTGCATTCAGCTAACAGAGTTAAACCATACTTTTGATTGAGCAGATCTGAACACTCTTTCTGTAGAAAATGCAACTGGACATTTGGAGCGCTAAGAGAGTAGTAGTGGAAAAAGGAATATATTCAAATATAAACTACACAGAAGCATTCTGTGAAACTTCTTTCTGATCTGAGCATTCAGCTAACAGAGTTAAACCATACTTTTGATTGAGCAGTTTTGAAACACTCTGTCTGTAGAAAATGCAACTGGACATTCGTAGCGCTAAGTGGGTAATAGTGGAAAAAAGAATATGTTCAAATATAAACTACAAAGAAGCATTGTGTGAAACTTCTTTCTGTTCTGTGCATTCAACTAACAGAGTTGAACCTTACTTTTGATTGAGCCTTTCTGAAACACTCTTTCTGTAGAAACTGCAATTGGACATTCTGAGCGCTAAGAGGCCTATATTGGGAAAAATAATATCTTCCAATCAAAACTACACAGAAGCATTGTGTGAAACTTATTTCTGATATGTTCATTAAACTAACAGAGTTAAACCATACTTTTGATTGCGCAGTTCTGAACACTCTTTCTGTAGAAAATGCAAGTGGACATTCGGAGCGCAAAGAGGGTAATAGTGGAAAAAGGAATATATGCAAATATAAACTACACAGTAGCACTCTGTGAAAATTCTTTCTGTTCTGTGCATTCAACTAACAGAGTTGAACCTTACTTTTGATTGAGCCGTTCTGAAACACTCTTTCTGTAGAAACTGCAATTGGACATAATAAGCGCTAAGAGGCCTACATTGGGAAAAAGAATATCTTCAAATAAAAACTACACAGATGCATTCTGTGAAACTTATTTCTGATCTGTAAATTCAGTTAACAGAGATAAAACATATTTTTGATTGAGCAGTTATGAAACACTCTTTTTGTAGAAAATGCAAGTGGAGATTCGGAGCGCTAAGTGGTTAATAGTGGAAAAAGGAATGTCTTCAAATATAAACTACACGGAATCATTTGGTGAAACTTCTTTCTGATCTGTGCATTCAGCTAACAGAGTTAAACCATACTTTTGATTGAGCAGATCTGAACACTCTTTCTGTAGAAAATGCAACTGGATATTTGGAGCGCTAAGAGCGTAGTAGTGGAAAAAGAATATATTCAAATATAAACTACACAGAAGCATTCTGTGAAACTTCTTTCTGATCTGTGCATTCAGCTAACAGAGTTAAACCATACTTTTGATTGAGCAGATCTGAACACTCTTTCTGTAGAAAATGCAACTGGACATTTGGAGCGCTAAGAGCGTAGTAGTGGAAAAAGGAATATATTCAAATATAAACTACACAGAAGCATTCTGTGAAACTTCTTTCTGATCTGAGCACTCAGCTAACAGAGTTAAACCATACTTTTGATTGAGCAGTTTTGAAACACTCTGTCTGTAGAAAACGCAACTGGACATTCGTAGCGCTAAGTGGGTAATAGTGGAAAAAAAATATGTTCAAATATAAACTACACAGAAGCATTGTATGAAACTTCTTTCTGTTCTGTGCATTCAACTAACAGAGTTGAACCTTACTTTTGATTGAGCCGTTCTGAAACACTCTTTCTGTAGAAACTGCAATTGGACATTCTGAGCGCTAAGAGGCCTATATTGGGAAAAAGAATGTCTACAAATAAAAACTACACAGAAGAATTGTGTGAAACTTCTTTCTGTTCTGTTTGTTCAACTAAAAGAGTTGAACCTTAGTTTTGATTGAGCCATTCTGAAACACTCTTTCTGTAGAAAATGCAAGTGGAGATTCGGAGCGCTAATAGGATAATAGTGGAAAAAGGAATGTCTCCAAATATAAACTACACAGAATCATTCTGTGAAACTTCCTTCTGATCTGTGCATTCAGCTAACAGAGTTAAACCATACTTTTGATTGAGCAGATCTGAACACTCTTTCTGTAGAAAATGCAACTGGACATTTGGAGCGCTAAGAGAATAGTAGTGGAAAAAGGAATATATTCAAATATAAACTACACAGAAGCATTCTGTGAAACTTCTTTCTGATCTGAGCATTCAGCTAACAGAGTTAAACCATACTTTTGATTGAGCAGTTTTGAAACACTCTGTCTGTAGAAAATGCAACTGGACATTCGTAGCGCTAAGTGGGTAATAGTGGAAAAAAGAATATGTTCAAATATAAACTACAAAGAAGCATTGTGTGAAACTTCTTTCTGTTCTGTGCATTCAACTAACAGAGTTGAACCTTACTTTTGATTGAGCCTTTCTGAAACACTCTTTCTGTAGAAACTGCAATTGGACATTCTGAGCGCTAAGAGGCCTATATTGGGAAAAATAATATCTTCCAATCAAAACTACACAGAAGCATTGTGTGAAACTTATTTCTGATATGTTCATTAAACTAACAGAGTTAAACCATACTTTTGATTGCGCAGTTCTGAACACTCTTTCTGTAGAAAATGCAAGTGGACATTCGGAGCGCAAAGAGGGTAATAGTGGAAAAAGGAATATATGAAAATATAAACTACACAGTAGCACTCTGTGAAAATTCTTTCTGTTCTGTGCATTCAACTAACAGAGTTGAACCTTACTTTTGATTGAGCCGTTCTGAAACACTCTTTCTGTAGAAACTGCAATTGGACATAATAAGCGCTAAGAGGCCTACATTGGGAAAAAGAATATCTTCAAATAAAAACTACACAGATGCATTCTGTGAAACTTATTTCTGATCTGTAAATTCAGTTAACAGAGATAAAACATATTTTTGATTGAGCAGTTATGAAACACTCTTTTTGTAGAAAATGCAAGTGGAGATTCGGAGCGCTAAGTGGTTAATAGTGGAAAAAGGAATGTCTTCAAATATAAACTACACGGAATCATTTGGTGAAACTTCTTTCTGATCTGTGCATTCAGCTAACAGAGTTAAACCATACTTTTGATTGAGCAGATCTGAACACTCTTTCTGTAGAAAATGCAACTGGATATTTGGAGCGCTAAGAGCGTAGTAGTGGAAAAAGAATATATTCAAATATAAACTACACAGAAGCATTCTGTGAAACTTCTTTCTGATCTGTGCATTCAGCTAACAGAGTTAAACCATACTTTTGATTGAGCAGATCTGAACACTCTTTCTGTAGAAAATGCAACTGGACATTTGGAGCGCTAAGAGCCTAGTAGTGGAAAAAGGAATATATTCAAATATAAACTACACAGAAGCATTCTGTGAAACTTCTTTCTGATCTGAGCACTCAGCTAACAGAGTTAAACCATACTTTTGATTGAGCAGTTTTGAAACACTCTGTCTGTAGAAAACGCAACTGGACATTCGTAGCGCTAAGTGGGTAATAGTGGAAAAAAAATATGTTCAAATATAAACTACACAGAAGCATTGTATGAAACTTCTTTCTGTTCTGTGCATTCAACTAACAGAGTTGAACCTTACTTTTGATTGAGCCGTTCTGAAACACTCTTTCTGTAGAAACTGCAATTGGACATTCTGAGCGCTAAGAGGCCTATATTGGGAAAAGAATGTCTTCAAATAAAAACTACACAGAAGCATTGTGTGAAACTTATTTCTGATATGTTCATTAAGCTAACAGAGTAAAACCATACTTTTGATTGCGCAGTTCTGAACACTCTTTCTGTAGAAAATGCAAGTGGACATTCGGAGCGCTAAGAGGGTAATAGTGGAAAAAGGAATGTCTTCAAATATAAACTACACAGAATCATTCGGTGAAACTTCTTTCTGATCTGTGCATTCAGCTAACAGAGTTAAACCATACTTTTGATTGAGCAGATCTGAACACTCTTTCTGTAGAAAATGCAACTGGACATTTGGATCGCTCAGAGCGTAGTAGTGGAAAAAGGAATATATTCACATATAAACTACACAGAAGCATTGTGTGAAACTTCTTTCTGATCTGAGCATTCAGCTAACAGAGTTAAACCATACTTTTGATTGAGCAGTTTTGAAACACTCTGTCTGTAGAAAACGCAACTGGACATTCGTAGCGCTAAGTGGGTAATAGTGGAAAAAAAATATGTTCAAATATAAACTACACAGAAGCATTGTATGAAACTTCTTTCTGTTCTGTGCATTCAACTAACAGAGTTGAACCTTACTTTTGATTGAGCCGTTCTGAAACACTCTTTCTGTAGAAACTGCAATTGGACATTCTGAGCGCTAAGAGGCCTATATTGGGAAAAAGAATGTCTACAAATAAAAACTACACAGAAGAATTGTGTGAAACTTCTTTCTGTTCTGTTTGTTCAACTAAAAGAGTTGAACCTTAGTTTTGATTGAGCCATTCTGAAACACTCTTTCTGTAGAAAATGCAAGTGGAGATTCGGAGCGCTAATAGGATAATAGTGGAAAAAGGAATGTCTCCAAATATAAACTACACAGAATCATTCTGTGAAACTTCCTTCTGATCTGTGCATTCAGCTAACAGAGTTAAACCATACTTTTGATTGAGCAGATCTGAACACTCTTTCTGTAGAAAATGCAACTGGACATTTGGAGCGCTAAGAGAGTAGTAGTGGAAAAAGGAATATATTCAAATATAAACTACACAGAAGCATTCTGTGAAACTTCTTTCTGATCTGAGCATTCAGCTAACAGAGTTAAACCATACTTTTGATTGAGCAGTTTTGAAACACTCTGTCTGTAGAAAATGCAACTGGACATTCGTAGCGCTAAGTGGGTAATAGTGGAAAAAAGAATATGTTCAAATATAAACTACACAGAAGCATTGTATGAAACTTCTTTCTGTTCTGTGCATTCAACTAACAGAGTTGAACCTTACTTTTGATTGAGCCGTTCTGAAACACTCTTTCTGTAGAAACTGCAATTGGACATTCTGAGCGCTAAGAGGCCTATATTGGGAAAAAGAATGTCTACAAATAAAAACTACACAGAAGAATTCTGTGAAACTTCTTTCTGTTCTGTTTGTTCAACTAAAAGAGTTGAACCTTAGTTTTGATTGAGCCGTTCTGAAACACTCTTTCTGTAGAAAATGCAAGTGGAGATTCGGAGCGCTAAGAGGGTAATAGTGGAAAAAGGAATGTCTCCAAATATATACTACACAGAATCATTCTGTGAAACTTCTTTCTGATCTGTGCATTCAGCTAACAGAGTTAAACCATACTTTTGATTGAGCAGATCTGAACACTCTTTCTGTAGAAAATGCAACTGGACATTTGGAGCGCTAAGAGAGTAGTAGTGGAAAAAGGAATATATTCAAATATAAACTACACAGAAGCATTCTGTGAAACTTCTTTCTGATCTGAGCATTCAGCTAACAGAGTTAAACCATACTTTTGATTGAGCAGTTTTGAAACACTCTGTCTGTAGAAAATGCAACTGGACATTCGTAGCGCTAAGTGGGTAATAGTGGAAAAAAGAATATGTTCAAATATAAACTACAAAGAAGCATTGTGTGAAACTTCTTTCTGTTCTGTGCATTCAACTAACAGAGTTGAACCTTACTTTTGATTGAGCCTTTCTGAAACACTCTTTCTGTAGAAACTGCAATTGGACATTCTGAGCGCTAAGAGGCCTATATTGGGAAAAATAATATCTTCCAATCAAAACTACACAGAAGCATTGTGTGAAACTTATTTCTGATATGTTCATTAAACTAACAGAGTTAAACCATACTTTTGATTGCGCAGTTCTGAACACTCTTTCTGTAGAATATGCAAGTGGACATTCGGAGCGCAAAGAGGGTAATAGTGGAAAAAGGAATATATGCAAATATAAACTACACAGTAGCACTCTGTGAAAATTCTTTCTGTTCTGTGCATTCAACTAACAGAGTTGAACCTTACTTTTGATTGAGCCGTTCTGAAACACTCTTTCTGTAGAAACTGCAATTGGACATAATAAGCGCTAAGAGGCCTACATTGGGAAAAAGAATATCTTCAAATAAAAACTACACAGATGCATTCTGTGAAACTTATTTCTGATCTGTAAATTCAGTTAACAGAGATAAAACATATTTTTGATTGAGCAGTTATGAAAAACTCTTTTTGTAGAAAATGCAAGTGGAGATTCGGAGCGCTAAGTGGTTAATAGTGGAAAAAGGAATGTCTTCAAATATAAACTACACGGAATCATTTGGTGAAACTTCTTTCTGATCTGTGCATTCAGCTAACAGAGTTAAACCATACTTTTGATTGAGCAGATCTGAACACTCTTTCTGTAGAAAATGCAACTGGACATTTGGAGCGCTAAGAGCGTAGTAGTGGAAAAAGGAATATATTCAAATATAAACTACACAGAAGCATTCTGTGAAACTTCTTTCTGATCTGAGCATTCAGCTAACAGAGTTAAACCATACTTTTGATTGAGCAGTTTTGAAACACTCTGTCTGTAGAAAATGCAACTGGACATTCGCAGCGCTAAGTGGGTAATAGTGGAAAAAAGAATATGTTCAAATATAAACTACACAGAAGCATTGAATGAAACTTCTTTCTGTTCTGTGCATTCAACTAACAGAGTTGAACCTTACTTTTGATTGAGCCGTTTTGAAACACTCTTTCTGTAGAAACTGCAATTGGACATTCTGAGCGCTAAGAGGCCTATATTGGGAAAAAGAATGTCTACAAATAAAAACTACACAGAAGAATTGTGTGAAACTTCTTTCTGTTCTGTTTGTTCAACTAAAAGAGTTGAACCTTAGTTTTGATTGAGCCGTTCTGAAACACTCTTTCTGTAGAAAATGCAAGTGGAGATTCGGAGCGCTAATAGGATAATAGTGGAAAAAGGAATGTCTCCAAATATAAACTACACAGAATCATTCTGTGAAACTTCCTTCTGATCTGTGCATTCAGCTAACAGAGTTAAACCATACTTTTGATTGAGCAGATCTGAACACTCTTTCTGTAGAAAATGCAACTGGACATTTGGAGCGCTAAGAGAGTAGTAGTGGAAAAAGGAATATATTCAAATATAAACTACACAGAAGCATTCTGTGAAACTTCTTTCTGATCTGAGCATTCAGCTAACAGAGTTAAACCATACTTTTGATTGAGCAGTTTTGAAACACTCTGTCTGTAGAAAATGCAACTGGACATTCGTAGCGCTAAGTGGGTAATAGTGGAAAAAAGAATATGTTCAAATATAAACTACAAAGAAGCATTGTGTGAAACTTCTTTCTGTTCTGTGCATTCAACTAACAGAGTTGAACCTTACTTTTGATTGAGCCTTTCTGAAACACTCTTTCTGTAGAAACTGCAATTGGACATTCTGAGCGCTAAGAGGCCTATATTGGGAAAAATAATATCTTCCAATCAAAACTACACAGAAGCATTGTGTGAAACTTATTTCTGATATGTTCATTAAACTAACAGAGTTAAACCATACTTTTGATTGCGCAGTTCTGAACACTCTTTCTGTAGAAAATGCAAGTGGACATTCGGAGCGCAAAGAGGGTAATAGTGGAAAAAGGAATATATGCAAATATAAACTACACAGTAGCACTCTGTGAAAATTCTTTCTGTTCTGTGCATTCAACTAACAGAGTTGAACCTTACTTTTGATTGAGCCGTTCTGAAACACTCTTTCTGTAGAAACTGCAATTGGACATAATAAGCGCTAAGAGGCCTACATTGGGAAAAAGAATATCTTCAAATAAAAACTACACAGATGCATTCTGTGAAACTTATTTCTGATCTGTAAATTCAGTTAACAGAGATAAAACATATTTTTGATTGAGCAGTTATGAAACACTCTTTTTGTAGAAAATGCAAGTGGAGATTCGGAGCGCTAAGTGGTTAATAGTGGAAAAAGGAATGTCTTCAAATATAAACTACACGGAATCATTTGGTGAAACTTCTTTCTGATCTGTGCATTCAGCTAACAGAGTTAAACCATACTTTTGATTGAGCAGATCTGAACACTCTTTCTGTAGAAAATGCAACTGGATATTTGGAGCGCTAAGAGCGTAGTAGTGGAAAAAGAATATATTCAAATATAAACTACACAGAAGCATTCTGTGAAACTTCTTTCTGATCTGTGCATTCAGCTAACAGAGTTAAACCATACTTTTGATTGAGCAGATCTGAACACTCTTTCTGTAGAAAATGCAACTGGACATTTGGAGCGCTAAGAGCGTAGTAGTGGAAAAAGGAATATATTCAAATATAAACTACACAGAAGCATTCTGTGAAACTTCTTTCTGATCTGAGCACTCAGCTAACAGAGTTAAACCATACTTTTGATTGAGCAGTTTTGAAACACTCTGTCTGTAGAAAACGCAACTGGACATTCGTAGCGCTAAGTGGGTAATAGTGGAAAAAAAATATGTTCAAATATAAACTACACAGAAGCATTGTATGAAACTTCTTTCTGTTCTGTGCATTCAACTAACAGAGTTGAACCTTACTTTTGATTGAGCCGTTCTGAAACACTCTTTCTGTAGAAACTGCAATTGGACATTCTGAGCGCTAAGAGGCCTATATTGGGAAAAAGAATGTCTACAAATAAAAACTACACAGAAGAATTGTGTGAAACTTCTTTCTGTTCTGTTTGTTCAACTAAAAGAGTTGAACCTTAGTTTTGATTGAGCCATTCTGAAACACTCTTTCTGTAGAAAATGCAAGTGGAGATTCGGAGCGCTAATAGGATAATAGTGGAAAAAGGAATGTCTCCAAATATAAACTACACAGAATCATTCTGTGAAACTTCCTTCTGATCTGTGCATTCAGCTAACAGAGTTAAACCATACTTTTGATTGAGCAGATCTGAACACTCTTTCTGTAGAAAATGCAACTGGACATTTGGAGCGCTAAGAGAGTAGTAGTGGAAAAAGGAATATATTCAAATATAAACTACACAGAAGCATTCTGTGAATCTTCTTTCTGATCTGAGCATTCAGCTAACAGAGTTAAACCATACTTTTGATTGAGCAGTTTTGAAACACTCTGTCTGTAGAAAATGCAACTGGACATTCGTAGCGCTAAGTGGGTAATAGTGGAAAAAAGAATATGTTCAAATATAAACTACACAGAAGCATTGTATGAAACTTCTTTCTGTTCTGTGCATTCAACTAACAGAGTTGAACCTTACTTTTGATTGAGCCGTTCTGAAACACTCTTTCTGTAGAAACTGCAATTGGACATTCTGAGCGCTAAGAGGCCTATATTGGGAAAAAGAATGTCTACAAATAAAAACTACACAGAAGAATTGTGTGAAACTTCTTTCTGTTCTGTTTGTTCAACTAAAAGAGTTGAACCTTAGTTTTGATTGAGCCGTTCTGAAACACTCTTTCTGTAGAAAATGCAAGTGGAGATTCGGAGCGCTAAGAGGGTAATAGTGGAAAAAGGAATGTCTCCAAATATATACTACACAGAATCATTCTGTGAAACTTCTTTCTGATCTGTGCATTCAGCTAACAGAGTTAAACCATACTTTTGATTGAGCAGATCTGAACACTCTTTCTGTAGAAAATGCAACTGGACATTTGGAGCGCTAGGAGAGTAGTAGTGGAAAAAGGAATATATTCAAATATAAACTACACAGAAGCATTCTGTGAAACTTCTTTCTGATCTGAGCATTCAGCTAACAGAGTTAAACCATACTTTTGATTGAGCAGTTTTGAAACACCCTGTCTGTAGAAAATGCAACTGGACATTCGTAGCGCTAAGTGGGTAATAGTGGAAAAAAGAATATGTTCAAATATAAACTACACAGAAGCATTGTATGAAACTTCTTTCTGTTCTGTGCATTCAACTAACAGAGTTGAACCTTACTTTTGATTGAGCCTTTCTGAAACACTCTTTCTGTAGAAACTGCAATTGGACATTCTGAGCGCTAAGAGGCCTATATTGGGAAAAATAATAACTTCCAATCAAAACTACACAGAAGCATTGTGTGAAACTTATTTCTGATATGTTCATTAAGCTAACAGAGTTAAACCATACTTTTGATTGCGCAGTTCTGAACACTCTTTCTGTAGAAAATGCAAGTGGACATTCGGAGCGCAAAGAGGGTAATAGTGGAAAAAGGAATATATGCAAATATAAACTACACAGTAGCACTCTGTGAAAATTCTTTCTGTTCTGTGCATTCAACTAACAGAGTTGAACCTTACTTTTGATTGAGCCGTTCTGAAACACTCTTTCTGTAGAAACTGCAATTGGACATAATAAGCGCTAAGAGGCCTACATTGGGAAAAAGAATATCTTCAAATAAAAACTACACAGATGCATTCTGTGAAACTTATTTCTGATCTGTAAATTCAGTTAACAGAGATAAAACATATTTTTGATTGAGCAGTTATGAAACACTCTTTTTGTAGAAAATGCAAGTGGAGATTCGGAGCGCTAAGTGGTTAATAGTGGAAAAAGGAATGTCTTCAAATATAAACTACACGGAATCGTTTGGTGAAACTTCTTTCTGATCTGTGCATTCAGCTAACAGAGTTAAACCATACTTTTGATTGAGCAGATCTGAACACTCTTTCTGTAGAAAATGCAACTGGACATTTGGAGCGCTAAGAGCGTAGTAGTGGAAAAAGGAATATATTCAAATATAAACTACACAGAAGCATTCTGTGAAACTTCTTTCTGATCTGAGCATTCAGCTAACAGAGTTAAACCATACTTTTGATTGAGCAGTTTTGAAACACTCTGTCTGTAGAAAATGCAACTGGACATTCGTAGCGCTAAGTGGGTAATAGTGGAAAAAAGAATATGTTCAAATATAAACTACACAGAAGCATTGAATGAAACTTCTTTCTGTTCTGTGCATTCAACTAACAGAGTTGAACCTTACTTTTGATTGAGCCGTTCTGAAACACTCTTTCTGTAGAAACTGCAATTGGACATTCTGAGCGCTAAGAGGCCTATATTGGGAAAAAGAATGTCTACAAATAAAAACTACACAGAAGAATTTTGTGAAACTCTTTTCTGTTCTGTTTGTTCAACTAAAAGAGTTGAACCTCAGTTTTGATTGAGCCGTTCTGAAACACTCTTTCTGTAGAAAATGCAAGTGGAGTTTCGGAGCGCTAAGAGGGTAATAGTGGAAAAAGGAATGTCTCCAAATATAAACTACACAGAATCATTCTGTGAAACTTCTTTCTGATCTGTGCATTCAGCTAACAGAGTTAAACCATACTTTTGATTGAGCAGATCTGAACACTCTTTCTGTAGAAAATGAAACTGGACATTTGGAGCGCTAAGAGAGTAGTAGTGGAAAAAGGAATATATTCAAAAATAAACTACACAGAAGCATTCTGTGAAACTTCTTTCTGATATGAGCATTCAGCTAACAGAGTTAAACCATACTTTTGATTGAGCAGTTTTGAAACACACTGTCTGTAGAAAATGCAACTGGACATTCGTAGCGCTAAGTGGGTAATAGTGGAAAAAAGAATATGTTCAAATATAAACTACACAGAAGCATGGTATGAAACTTCTTTCTGTTCTGTGCATTCAACTAACAGAGTTGAATCTTACTTTTGATTGAGCCTTTCTGAAACACTCTTTCTGTAGAAACTGCAATTGGACATTCTGAGCGCTAAGAGGCCTATATTGGGAAAAATAATATCTTCAAATAAAAACTACACTGAAGCATTGTGTGAAACTTATTTCTGATATGTTCTTTAAGCTAACAGAGTTAAACCATACTTTTGATTGCGCAGTTCTGAACACTCTTTCTGTAGAAAATGCAAGTGGATATTCGGAGCGCTAAGAGGGTAATAGTGGAAAAAGGAATATATTCAAATATAAACTACACAGTAGCATTCTGTGAAAATTCTTTCTGTTCTGTGCATTCAACTAACAGAGTTGAACCTTACTTTTGATTGAGCCGTTCTGAAACACTCTTTCTGTAGAAACTGCAATTGGACATGCTAAGCGCTAAGAGGCCTACATTGGGAAAAAGAATATCTTCAAATAAAAACTACACAGATGCATTCTGTGAAACTTATTTCTGATCTGCAAATTCAGTTAACAGAGATAAAACATATTTTTGATTGAGCAGTTATGAAACACTCTTTTTGTAGAAAATGCAAGTGGAGATTCGGAGCGCTAAGAGGGTAATAGTGGAAAAAGGAATGTCTTCAAATATAAACTACACAGAATCATTCGGTGAAACTTCTTTCTGATCTGTGCATTCAGCTAACAGTGTTAAACCATACTTTTGATTGAGCAGATCTGAACACTCTTTCTGTAGAAAATGCAACTGGACATTTGGAGCGCTAAGAGCGTATTAGTGGAAAAAGGAATATATTCAAATATAAACTACACAGAAGCATTCTGTGAAACTTTTTTCTGATCTGAGCATTCAGCTAACAGAGTTAAACCATACTTTTGATTGAGCAGTTTTGAAACACTCTGTGTGTAGAAAATGCAACTGGACATTCGTAGCGCTAAGTGGGAAATAGTGGAAAAAAGAATATGTTCAAATATAAACTACACAGAAGCATTGTATGAAACTTCTTTCTGTTCTGTGCATTCAACTAACAGAGTTGAACCTTACTTTTGATTGAGCCGTTCTGAAACACTCTTTCTGTAGAAACTGCAATTGGACATTCTGAGCGCTAAGAGGCCTATATTGGGAAAAAGAATGTCTACAAATAAAAACTACACAGAAGAATTGTGTGAAACTTCTTTCTGTTCTGTTTGTTCAACTAAAAGAGTTGAACCTTAGTTTTGATTGAGCCATTCTGAAACACTCTTTCTGTAGAAAATGCAAGTGGAGATTCGGAGCGCTAATAGGATAATAGTGGAAAAAGGAATGTCTCCAAATATAAACTACACAGAATCATTCTGTGAAACTTCCTTCTGATCTGTGCATTCAGCTAACAGTGTTAAACCATACTTTTGATTGAGCAGATCTGAACACTCTTTCTGTAGAAAATGCAACTGGACATTTGGAGCGCTAAGAGAGTAGTAGTGGAAAAAGGAATATATTCAAATATAAACTACACAGAAGCATTCTGTGAAACTTCTTTCTGATCTGAGCATTCAGCTAACAGAGTTAAACCATACTTTTGATTGAGCAGTTTTGAAACACCCTGTCTGTAGAAAATGCAACTGGACATTCGTAGCGCTAAGTGGGTAATAGTGGAAAAAAGAATATGTTCAAATATAAACTACACAGAAGCATTGTATGAAACTTCTTTCTGTTCTGTGCATTCAACTAACAGAGTTGAACCTTACTTTTGATTGAGCCGTTCTGAAACACTCTTTCTGTAGAAACTGCAATTGGACATTCTGAGCGCTAAGAGGCCTATATTGGGAAAAAGAATGTCTACAAATAAAAACTACACAGAAGAATTGTGTGAAACTTCTTTCTGTTCTGTTTGTTCAACTAAAAGAGTTGAACCTTAGTTTTGATTGAGCCGTTCTGAAACACTCTTTCTGTAGAAAATGCAAGTGGAGATTCGGAGCGCTAAGAGGGTAATAGTGGAAAAAGGAATGTCTCCAAATATATACTACACAGAATCATTCTGTGAAACTTCTTTCTGATCTGTGCATTCAGCTAACAGAGTTAAACCATACTTTTGATTGAGCAGATCTGAACACTCTTTCTGTAGAAAATGCAACTGGACATTTGGAGCGCTAAGAGAGTAGTAGTGGAAAAAGGAATATATTCAAATATAAACTACACAGAAGCATTCTGTGAAACTTCTTTCTGATCTGAGCATTCAGCTAACAGAGTTAAACCATACTTTTGATTGAGCAGTTTTGAAACACTCTGTCTGTAGAAAATGCAACTGGACATTCGTAGCGCTAAGTGGGTAATAGTGGAAAAAAGAATATGTTCAAATATAAACTACAAAGAAGCATTGTGTGAAACTTCTTTCTGTTCTGTGCATTCAACTAACAGAGTTGAACCTTACTTTTGATTGAGCCTTTCTGAAACACTCTTTCTGTAGAAACTGCAATTGGACATTCTGAGCGCTAAGAGGCCTATATTGGGAAAAATAATATCTTCCAATCAAAACTACACAGAAGCATTGTGTGAAACTTATTTCTGATATGTTCATTAAGCTAACAGAGTTAAACCATACTTTTGATTGCGCAGTTCTGAACACTCTTTCTGTAGAAAATGCAAGTGGACATTCGGAGCGCAAAGAGGGTAATAGTGGAAAAAGGAATATATGCAAATATAAACTACACAGTAGCACTCTGTGAAAATTCTTTCTGTTCTGTGCATTCAACTAACAGAGTTGAACCTTACTTTTGATTGAGCCGTTCTGAAACACTCTTTCTGTAGAAACTGCAATTGGACATAATAAGCGCTAAGAGGCCTACATTGGGAAAAAGAATATCTTCAAATAAAAACTACACAGATGCATTCTGTGAAACTTATTTCTGATCTGTAAATTCAGTTAACAGAGATAAAACATATTTTTGATTGAGCAGTTATGAAACACTCTTTTTGTAGAAAATGCAAGTGGAGATTCGGAGCGCTAAGAGGGTAATAGTGGAAAAAGGAATGTCTTCAAATATAAACTACACAGAATCATTCGGTGAAACTTCTTTCTGATCTGTGCATTCAGCTAACAGTGTTAAACCATACTTTTGATTGAGCAGATCTGAACACTCTTTCTGTAGAAAATGCAACTGGACATTTGGAGCGCTAAGAGCGTATTAGTGGAAAAAGGAATATATTCAAATATAAACTACACAGAAGCATTCTGTGAAACTTCTTTCTGATCTGAGCATTCAGCTAACAGAGTTAAACCATACTTTTGATTGAGCAGTTTTGAAACACTCTGTGTGTAGAAAATGCAACTGGACATTCGTAGCGCTAAGTGGGTAATAGTGGAAAAAAGAATATATTCAAATATAAACTACACAGAAGCATTGTATGAAACTTCTTTCTGTTCTGTGCATTCAACTAACAGAGTTGAACCTTACTTTTGATAGAGCCGTTCTGAAACACTCTTTCTGTAGAAACTGCAATTGGACATTCTGAGCGCTAAGAGGCCTATATTGGGAAAAATAATATCTTCAAATAAAAACTACACAGAAGCATTGTGTGAAACTTATTTCTGATATGTTCATTAAGCTAACAGAGTTAAACCATACTTTTGATTGCGCAGTTGTGAACACTCTTTCTGTAGAAAATGCAAGTGGACATTCGGAGCGCTAAGAGGGTAATAGTGGAAAAAGGAATATATTCAAATATAAACTACACAGTAGCATTCTGTGAAAATTCTTTCTGTTCTGTGCAATCAACTAACAGAGTTGAACCTTACTTTTGATTGAGCCGTTCTGAAACACTCTTTCTGTAGAACCTGCAATTGGACATGCTAAGCGCTAAGAGGCCTACATTGGGAAAAATAATATCTTCAAATAAAAACTACACAGATGCATTCTGTGAAACTTATTTCTGATCTGTAAATTCAGTTAACAGAGATAAAATATATTTTTGTTTTAGCAGTTATGAAGCACTCTTTTTGTAGAAAATGCAAGTGGAGATTCGGAGCGCTAAGAGGGTAATAGTGGAAAAAGGAATGTCTTCAAATATAAACTACACAGAATCATTCGGTGAAACTTCTTTCTGATCTGTGCATTCAGCTAACAGAGTTAAACCATACTTTTGATTGAGCAGATCTGAACACTCTTTCTGTAGAAAATGCAACTGGACATTTGGAGCGCTAAGAGCGTAGTAGTGGAAAAAGGAATATATACAAATATAAACTACACAGAAGCATTCTGTGAAACTTCTTTCTGATCTGAGCATTCAGCTAACAGAGTTAAACCATACTTTTGATTGAGCAGTTTTGAAACACTCTGTCTGTAGAAAATGCAACTGGACATTCGTAGCGCTAAGTGGGTAATAGTGGAAAAAAGAATATGTTCAAATATAAACTACACAGAAGCATTGTATGAAACTTCTTTCTGTTCTGTGCATTCAACTAACAGAGTTGAACCTTACTTTTGATTGAGCCGTTCTGAAACACTCTTTCTGTAGAAACTGCAATTGGACATTCTGAGCGCTAAGAGGCCTATATTGGGAAAAAGAATGTCTACAAATAAAAACTACACAGAAGAATTGTGTGAAACTTCTTTCTGTTCTGTTTGTTCAACTAAAAGAGTTGAACCTTAGTTTTGATTGAGCCATTCTGAAACACTCTTTCTGTAGAAAATGCAAGTGGAGATTCGGAGCGCTAATAGGATAATAGTGGAAAAAGGAATGTCTCCAAATATAAACTACACAGAATCATTCTGTGAAACTTCCTTCTGATCTGTGCATTCAGCTAACAGAGTTAAACCATACTTTTGATTGAGCAGATCTGAACACTCTTTCTGTAGAAAATGCAACTGGACATTTGGAGCGCTAAGAGAGTAGTAGTGGAAAAAGGAATATATTCAAATATAAACTACACAGAAGCATTCTGTGAAACTTCTTTCTGATCTGAGCATTCAGCTAACAGAGTTAAACCATACTTTTGATTGAGCAGTTTTGAAACTCCCTGTCTGTAGAAAATGCAACTGGACATTCGTAGCGCTAAGTGGGTAATAGTGGAAAAAAGAATATGTTCAAATATAAACTACACAGAAGCATTGTATGAAACTTCTTTCTGTTCTGTGCATTCAACTAACAGAGTAGAACCTTACTTTTGATTGAGCCGTTCTGAAACACTCTTTCTGTAGAAACTGCAATTGGACATTCTGAGCGCTAAGAGGCCTATATTGGGAAAAAGAATGTCTACAAATAAAAACTACACAGAAGAATTGTGTGAAACTTCTTTCTGTTCTGTTTGTTCAACTAAAAGAGTTGAACCTTAGTTTTGATTGAGCCGTTCTGAAACACTCTTTCTGTAGAAAATGCAAGTGGAGATTCGGAGCGCTAAGAGGGTAATAGTGGAAAAAGGAATGTCTCCAAATATATACTACACAGAATCATTCTGTGAAACTTCTTTCTGATCTGTGCATTCAGCTAACAGAGTTAAACCATACTTTTGATTGAGCAGATCTGAACACTCTTTCTGTAGAAAATGCAACTGGACATTTGGAGCGCTAAGAGAGTAGTAGTGGAAAAAGGAATATATTCAAATATAAACTACACAGAAGCATTCTGTGAAACTTCTTTCTGATCTGAGCATTCAGCTAACAGAGTTAAACCATACTTTTGATTGAGCAGTTTTGAAACACTCTGTCTGTAGAAAATGCAACTGGACATTCGTAGCGCTAAGTGGGTAATAGTGGAAAAAAGAATATGTTCAAATATAAACTACAAAGAAGCATTGTGTGAAACTTCTTTCTGTTCTGTGCATTCAACTAACAGAGTTGAACCTTACATTTGATTGAGCCTTTCTGAAACACTCTTTCTGTAGAAACTGCAATTGGACATTCTGAGCGCTAAGAGGCCTATATTGGGAAAAATAATATCTTCCAATCAAAACTACACAGAAGCATTGTGTGAAACTTATTTCTGATATGTTCATTAAGCTAACAGAGTTAAACCATACTTTTGATTGCGCAGTTCTGAACACTCTTTCTGTAGAAAATGCAAGTGGACATTCGGAGCGCAAAGATGGTAATAGTGGAAAAAGGAATATATGCAAATATAAACTACACAGTAGCACTCTGTGAAAATTCTTTCTGTTCTGTGCATTCAACTAACAGAGTTGAACCTTACTTTTGATTGAGCCGTTCTGAAACACTCTTTCTGTAGAAACTGCAATTGGACATAATAAGCGCTAAGAGGCCTACATTGGGAAAAAGAATATCTTCAAATAAAAACTACACAGATGCATTCTGTGAAACTTATTTCTGATCTGTAAATTCAGTTAACAGAGATAAAACATATTTTTGATTGAGCAGTTATGAAACACTCTTTTTGTAGAAAATGCAAGTGGAGATTCGGAGCGCTAAGAGGGTAATAGTGGAAAAAGGAATGTCTTCAAATATAAACTACACAGAATCATTCGGTGAAACTTCTTTCTGATCTGTGCATTCAGCTAACAGTGTTAAACCATACTTTTGATTGAGCAGATCTGAACACTCTTTCTGTAGAAAATGCAACTGGACATTTGGAGCGCTAAGAGCGTATTAGTGGAAAAAGGAATATATTCAAATATAAACTACACAGAAGCATTCTGTGAAACTTCTTTCTGATCTGAGCATTCAGCTAACAGAGTTAAACCATACTTTTGATTGAGCAGTTTTGAAACACTCTGTGTGTAGAAAATGCAACTGGACATTCGTAGCGCTAAGTGGGTAATAGTGGAAAAAAGAATATGTTCAAATATAAACTACACAGAAGCATTGTGTGAAACTTCTTTCTGTTCTGTGCATTCAACTAACAGAGTTGAACCTTACTTTTGATAGAGCCGTTCTGAAACACTCTTTCTGTAGAAACTGCAATTGGACATTCTGAGCGCTAAGAGGCCTATATTGGGAAAAATAATATCTTCAAATAAAAACTACACAGAAGCATTGTGTGAAACTTATTTCTGATATGTTCATTAAGCTAACAGAGTTAAACCATACTTTTGATTGCGCAGTTGTGAACACTCTTTCTGTAGAAAATGCAAGTGGACATTCGGAGCGCTAAGAGGGTAATAGTGGAAAAAGGAATATATTCAAATATAAACTACACAGTAGCATTCTGTGAAAATTCTTTCTGTTCTGTGCAATCAACTAACAGAGTTGAACCTTACTTTTGATTGAGCCGTTCTGAAACACTCTTTCTGTAGAACCTGCAATTGGACATGCTAAGCGCTAAGAGGCCTACATTGGGAAAAATAATATCTTCAAATAAAAACTACACAGATGCATTCTGTGAAACTTATTTCTGATCTGTAAATTCAGTTAACAGAGATAAAATATATTTTTGTTTTAGCAGTTATGAAACACTCTTTTTGTAGAAAATGCAAGTGGAGATTCGGAGCGCTAAGAGGGTAATAGTGGAAAAAGGAATGTCTTCAAATATAAACTACACAGAATCATTCGGTGAAACTTCTTTCTGATCTGTGCATTCAGCTAACAGAGTTAAACCATACTTTTGATTGAGCAGATCTGAACACTCTTTCTGTAGAAAATGCAACTGGACATTTGGAGCGCTAAGAGCGTAGTAGTGGAAAAAGGAATATATACAAATATAAACTACACAGAAGCATTCTGTGAAACTTCTTTCTGATCTGAGCATTCAGCTAACAGAGTTAAACCATACTTTTGATTGAGCAGTTTTGAAACACTCTGTCTGTAGAAAATGCAACTGGACATTCGTAGCGCTAAGTGGGTAATAGTGGAAAAAAGAATATGTTCAAATATAAACTACACAGAAGCATTGTATGAAACTTCTTTCTGTTCTGTGCATTCAACTAACAGAGTTGAACCTTACTTTTGATTGAGCCGTTCTGAAACACTCTTTCTGTAGAAACTGCAATTGGACATTCTGAGCGCTAAGAGGCCTATATTGGGAAAAAGAATGTCTACAAATAAAAACTACACAGAAGAATTGTGTGAAACTTCTTTCTGTTCTGTTTGTTCAACTAAAAGAGTTGAACCTTAGTTTTGATTGAGCCATTCTGAAACACTCTTTCTGTAGAAAATGCAAGTGGAGATTCGGAGCGCTAATAGGATAATAGTGGAAAAAGGAATGTCTCCAAATATAAACTACACAGAATCATTCTGTGAAACTTCCTTCTGATCTGTGCATTCAGCTAACAGAGTTAAACCATACTTTTGATTGAGCAGATCTGAACACTCTTTCTGTAGAAAATGCAACTGGACATTTGGAGCGCTAAGAGAGTAGTAGTGGAAAAAGGAATATATTCAAATATAAACTACACAGAAGCATTCTGTGAAACTTCTTTCTGATCTGAGCATTCAGCTAACAGAGTTAAACCATACTTTTGATTGAGCAGTTTTGAAACTCCCTGTCTGTAGAAAATGCAACTGGACATTCGTAGCGCTAAGTGGGTAATAGTGGAAAAAAGAATATGTTCAAATATAAACTACACAGAAGCATTGTATGAAACTTCTTTCTGTTCTGTGCATTCAACTAACAGAGTAGAACCTTACTTTTGATTGAGCCGTTCTGAAACACTCTTTCTGTAGAAACTGCAATTGGACATTCTGAGCGCTAAGAGGCCTATATTGGGAAAAAGAATGTCTACAAATAAAAACTACACAGAAGAATTGTGTGAAACTTCTTTCTGTTCTGTTTGTTCAACTAAAAGAGTTGAACCTTAGTTTTGATTGAGCCGTTCTGAAACACTCTTTCTGTAGAAAATGCAAGTGGAGATTCGGAGCGCTAAGAGGGTAATAGTGGAAAAAGGAATGTCTCCAAATATATACTACACAGAATCATTCTGTGAAACTTCTTTCTGATCTGTGCATTCAGCTAACAGAGTTAAACCATACTTTTGATTGAGCAGATCTGAACACTCTTTCTGTAGAAAATGCAACTGGACATTTGGAGCGCTAAGAGAGTAGTAGTGGAAAAAGGAATATATTCAAATATAAACTACACAGAAGCATTCTGTGAAACTTCTTTCTGATCTGAGCATTCAGCTAACAGAGTTAAACCATACTTTTGATTGAGCAGTTTTGAAACACTCTGTCTGTAGAAAATGCAACTGGACATTCGTAGCGCTAAGTGGGTAATAGTGGAAAAAAGAATATGTTCAAATATAAACTACAAAGAAGCATTGTGTGAAACTTCTTTCTGTTCTGTGCATTCAACTAACAGAGTTGAACCTTACTTTTGATTGAGCCTTTCTGAAACACTCTTTCTGTAGAAACTGCAATTGGACATTCTGAGCGCTAAGAGGCCTATATTGGGAAAAATAATATCTTCCAATCAAAACTACACAGAAGCATTGTGTGAAACTTATTTCTGATATGTTCATTAAGCTAACAGAGTTAAACCATACTTTTGATTGCGCAGTTCTGAACACTCTTTCTGTAGAAAATGCAAGTGGACATTCGGAGCGCAAAGATGGTAATAGTGGAAAAAGGAATATATGCAAATATAAACTACACAGTAGCACTCTGTGAAAATTCTTTCTGTTCTGTGCATTCAACTAACAGAGTTGAACCTTACTTTTGATTGAGCCGTTCTGAAACACTCTTTCTGTAGAAACTGCAATTGGACATAATAAGCGCTAAGAGGCCTACATTGGGAAAAAGAATATCTTCAAATAAAAACTACACAGATGCATTCTGTGAAACTTATTTCTGATCTGTAAATTCAGTTAACAGAGATAAAACATATTTTTGATTGAGCAGTTATGAAACACTCTTTTTGTAGAAAATGCAAGTGGAGATTCGGAGCGCTAAGAGGGTAATAGTGGAAAAAGGAATGTCTTCAAATATAAACTACACAGAATCATTCGGTGAAACTTCTTTCTGATCTGTGCATTCAGCTAACAGTGTTAAACCATACTTTTGATTGAGCAGATCTGAACACTCTTTCTGTAGAAAATGCAACTGGACATTTGGAGCGCTATGAGCGTATTAGTGGAAAAAGGAATATATTCAAATATAAACTACACAGAAGCATTCTGTGAAACTTCTTTCTGATCTGAGCATTCAGCTAACAGAGTTAAACCATACTTTTGATTGAGCAGTTTTGAAACACTCTGTGTGTAGAAAATGCAACTGGACATTCGTAGCGCTAAGTGGGTAATAGTGGAAAAAAGAATATGTTCAAATATAAACTACACAGAAGCATTGTATGAAACTTCTTTCTGTTCTGTGCATTCAACTAACAGAGTTGAACCTTACTTTTGATAGAGCCGTTCGGAAACACTCTTTCTGTAGAAACTGCAATTGGACATTCTGAGCGCTAAGAGGCCTATATTGGGAAAAATAATATCTTCAAATAAAAACTACACAGAAGCATTGTGTGAAACTTATTTCTGATATGTTCATTAAGCTAACAGAGTTAAACCATACTTTTGATTGCGCAGTTGTGAACACTCTTTCTGTAGAAAATGCAAGTGGACATTCGGAGCGCTAAGAGGGTAATAGTGGAAAAAGGAATATATTCAAATATAAACTACACAGTAGCATTCTGTGAAAATTCTTTCTGTTCTGTGCAATCAACTAACAGAGTTGAACCTTACTTTTGATTGAGCCGTTCTGAAACACTCTTTCTGTAGAACCTGCAATTGGACATGCTAAGCGCTAAGAGGCCTACATTGGGAAAAAGAATATCTTCAAAAAAAACTACACAGATGCATTCTGTGAAACTTATTTCTGATCTGTAAATTCAGTAAACAGAGATAAAACATATTTTTGATTGAGCAGTTATGAAACACTCTTTTTGTAGAAAATGCAAGTGGAGATTCGGAGCGCTAAGAGGGTAATAGTGGAAAAAGGAATGTCTCCAAATATAAACTACACAGAATCATTCTGTGAAACTTCTTTCTGATCTGTGCATTCAGCTAACAGAGTTAAACAATACTTTTGATTGAGCAGATCTGAACACTCTTTCTGTAGAAAATGCAACTGGACATTTGGAGCGCTAAGAGAGTAGTAGTGGAAAAAGGAATATATTCAAATATAAACTACACAGAAGCATTCTGTGAAACTTCTTTCTGATCTGAGCATTCAGCTAACAGAGTTCAACCATACTTTTGATTGAGCAGTTTTGAAACACTCTGTCTGTAGAAAATGCAACTGGAAATTCGTAGCGCTAAGTGGGTAATAGTGGAAAAAAGAATATGTTCAAATATAAACTACACAGAAGCATTGTATGAAACTTCTTTCTGTTCTGTGCATTCAACTAACAGAGTTGAACCTTACTTTTGATTGAGCCGTTCTGAAACACTCTTTCTGTAGAAACTGCAATTGGACATTCTGAGCGCTAAGAGGCCTATATTGGGAAAAAGAATGTCTACAAATAAAAACTACACAGAAGAATTGTGTGAAACTTATTTCTGTTCTGTTTGTTCAACTAAAAGAGTTGAACCTTAGTTTTGATTGAGCCATTCTGAAACACTCTTTCTGTAGAAAATGCAAGTGGAGATTCGGAGCGCTAATAGGATAATAGTGGAAAAAGGAATGTCTCCAAATATAAACTACACAGAATCATTCTGTGAAACTTCCTTCTGATCTGTGCATTCAGCTAACAGAGTTAAACCATACTTTTGATTGAGCAGATCTGAACACTCTTTCTGTAGAAAATGCAACTGGACATTTGGAGCGCTAATAGAGTAGTAGTGGAAAAAGGAATATATTCAAATATAAACTACACAGAAGCATTCTGTGAAACTTCTTTCTGATCTGAGCATTCAGCTAACAGAGTTAAACCATACTTTTGATTGAGCAGTTTTGAAACACTCTGTCTGTGGAAAATGCAACTGGACATTCGTAGCGCTAAGTGGGTAATAGTGGAAAAAAGAATATGTTCAAATATAAACTACACAGAAGCATTGTATGAAACTCCTTTCTGTTCTGTGCATTCAACTAACAGAGTTGAACCTTACTTTTGATTGAGCCTTTCTGAAACACTCTTTCTGTAGAAACTGCAATTGGACATTCTGAGCGCTAAGAGGCCTATATTGGGAAAAGAATGTCTTCAAATAAAAACTACACAGAAGCATTGTGTGAAACTTATTTCTGATATGTTCATTAAGCTAACAGAGTTAAACCATACTTTTGATTGCGCAGTTCTGAACACTCTTTCTGTAGAAAATGCAAGTGGACATTCGGAGCGCTAAGAGGGAAATAGTGGAAAAAGGAATATATTCAAATATAAACTACACAGTAGCATTCTGTGAAAATTCTTTCTGTTCTGTGCATTCAACTAACAGAGTTGAACCTTACTTTTGATTGAGCCGTTCTGAAACACTCTTTCCGTAGAAACTGCAATTGGACATGCTAAGCGCTAAGAGGCCTACATTGGGAAAAAGAATATCTTCAAATAAAAACTACACACATGCATTCTGTGAAACATATTTCTGATCTGCAAATTCAGTTAACAGAGATAAAACATATTTTTGATTGAGCAGTTATGAAACACTCTTTTTGTAGAAAATGCAAGTGGAGATTCGGAGCGCTAAGAGAGTAGTAGTGGAAAAAGAATATATTCAAATATAAACTACACAGAAGCATTCTGTGAAACTTCTTTCTGATCTGAGCATTCAGCTAACAGAGTTAAACCACACCTTTGATTGCGCAGTTCTGAACACTCTTTCTGTAGAAAATGCAAGTGGACATTCGGAGCGCTAAGAGGGTAATAGTGGAAAAAGGAATATATGCAAATATAAACTACACAGTACCACTCTGTGAAAATTCTTTCTGTTCTGTGCATTCAACTAACAGAGTTGAACCTTACTTTTGATTGAGCCTTTCTGAAACACTCTTTCTGTAGAAACTGCAATTGGACATTCTGAGCGCTAAGAGGCCTCTATTGGGAAAAATAATATCTTCAAATAAAAACTACACAGAAGCATTGTGGGAAACTTATTTCTGATATGTTCATTAAGCTAACAGAGTTAAACCATACTTTTGATTGCGCAGTTCTGAACACTCTTTCTGTAGAAAATGCAAGTGGACATTCGGAGCGCTAAGAGGGTAATAGTGGAAAAAGGAATATATTCAAATATAAACTACACAGTAGCATTCTGTGAAAATTCTTTCTGTTCTGTGCATTCAACTAACAGAGTTGAACCTTACTTTTGATTGAGCCGTTCTGAAACACTCTTTCTGTAGAAACTGCAATTGGACATGCTGAGCGCTAAGAGGCCTACATTGGGAAAAAGAATATCTTCAAACAAATACTACACAGATGCATTCTGTGAAACTTATTTCTGATCAGTAAATTCAGTTAACAGAGATAAAACATATTTTTGATTGAGCAGTTATGAAACACTCTTTTTGTAGAAAATGCAAGTGGAGATTCGGAGCGCTAAGTGGGTAATAGTGGAAAAAGGAATGTCTTCAAATATAAACTACACAGAATCATTCGGTGAAACTTCTTTCTGATCTGTGCATTCAGCTAACAGAGTTAAACCATACTTTTGATTGAGCAGATCTGAACACTCTTTCTGTAGAAAATGCAACTGGACATTTGGAGCGCTCAGAGCGTAGTAGTGGAAAAAGGAATATATTCAAATATAAACTACACAGAAGCATTCTGTGAAACTTCTTTCTGATCTGAGCATTCAGCTAACAGATTTAAACCATACTTTTGATTGAGCAGTTTTGAAACACTCTGTCTGTAGAAAATGCAACTGGACATTCGTAGCGCTAAGTGGGTAATAGTGGAAAAAAGAATATGTTCAAATATAAACTACACAGAAGCATTGTATGAAACTACTTTCTGTTCTGTGCATTCAACTAACAGAGTTGAACCTTACTTTTGATTGAGCCGTTCTGAAACACTCTTTCTGTAGAAACTGCAATTGGACATTCTGAGCGCTAAGAGGCCTATATTGGGAAAAAGAATGTCTACAAGTAAAAACTACACAGAATTGTGTGAAACTTCTTTCTGTTCTGTTTGTTCAACTAAAAGAGTTGAACCTTAGTTTGGATTGAGCCGTTCTGAAACACTCTTTCTGTAGAAAATGCAAGTGGAGATTCGGAGCGCTAAGAGGGTAATAGTGGAAAAAGGAATGTCTCCAAATATAAACTACACAGAATCATTCTGTGAAACTTCTTTCTGATCTGTGCATTCAGCTAACAGAGTTAAACCATACTTTTGATTGAGCAGATCTGAACACTCTTTCTGTAGAAAATGCAACTGGACATTTGGAGCGCTAGGAGAGTAGTAGTGGAAAAAGGAATATATTCAAATATAAACTACACAGAAGCATTCTGTGAAACTTCTTTCTGTTCTGAGCATTCAGCTAACAGAGTTAAACCATACTTTTGATTGAGCAGTTTTGAAACACTCTGTCTGTAGAAAATGCAACTGGACATTCGTAGCGCTAAGTGGGTAATAGTGGAAAAAAGAATATGTTCAAATATAAATTACACAGAAGCATTGTATGAAACTTCTTTCTGTTCTGTGCATTCAAATAACAGAGTTGAACCTTACTTTTGATTGAACCTTTCTGAAACACTCTTTCTGTAGAAACTGCAATTGGACATTCTGAGCGCTAAGAGGCCTCTATTGGGAAAAATAATATCTTCAAATAAAAACTACACAGAAGCATTGTGTGAAACTTATTTCTGATATGTTCATTAAGCTAACAGAGTTAAACCATACTTTTGATTGCGCAGTTCTGAACACTCTTTCTGTAGAAAATGCAAGTGGACATTCGGAGCGCTAAGAGGGTAATAGTGGAAAAAGGAATATATTCAAATATAAACTACACAGTAGCATTCTGTAAAAATTCTTTCTGTTCTGTGCATTCAACTAACAGGGTTGAACCTTACTTTTGATTGAGCCGTTCTGAAACACTCTTTCTGTAGAAACTGCAATTGGACATGCTAAGCGCTAAGAGGCCTACATTGGGAAAAAGAATATCTTCAAATAAAAACTACACAGATGCATTCTGTGAAACTTATTTCTGATCTGTAAATTCAGTTAACAGAGATAAAACATATTTTTGATTGAGCAGTTATGAAACACTCTTTTTGTAGAAAATGCAAGTGGAGATTCGGAGCGCTAAGAGGGTAATAGTGGAAAAAGGAATGTCTTCAAATATAAACTACACAGAATCATTGGGTGAAACTTCTTTCTGATCTGTGCATTCAGCTAACAGAGTTAAACCATACTTTTGATTGAGCAGAACTGAACACTCTTTCTGTAGAAAATGCAACTGGACATTTGGAGCGCTAAGAGCGTAGTAGTGGAAAAAGGAATATATTCAAATATAAACTACACAGAAGCATTCTGTGAAACTTCTTTCTGATCTGAGCATTCAGCTAACAGAGTTAAACCATACTTCTGTTTGAGCAGTTTTGAAACACTCTGTCTGTAGAAAATGCAACTGGACATTCGTAGCGCTAAGTGGGTAATAGTGGAAAAAAGAATATGTTCAAATATAAACTACACAGAAGCATTGTATGAAACTTCTTTCTGTTCTGTGCATTCAACTAACAGAGTTGAACCTTACTTTTGATTGAGCCGTTCTGAAACACTCTTTCTGTAGAAACTGCAATTGGACATTCTGAGCGCTAAGAGGCCTATATTGGGAAAAAGAATGTCTACAAATAAAAACTACACAGAAGAATTGTGTGAAACTTCTTTCTGTTCTGTTTGTTCAACTAAAAGAGTTGAACCTTAGTTTTGATTGAGCCGTTCTGAAACACTCTTTCTGTAGAAAATGCAAGTGGAGATTCGGAGCGCTAAGAGGGTAATAGTGGAAAAAGGAATGTCTCCAAATATAAACTACACAGAATCATTCTGTGAAACTTCTTTCTGATCTGTGCATTCAGCTAACAGAGTTAAACCATACTTTTTATTGAGCAGATCTGAACACTCTTTCTGTAGAAAATGCAACTGGACATTTGGAGCTCTAAGAGAGTAGTAGTGGAAAAAGGAATATATTCAAATATAAACTACACAGAAGCATTCTGTGAAACTTCTTTCTGATCTGAGCATGCAGCTAACAGAGTTCAACCATACTTTTGATTGAGCCTTTCTGAAACACTCTTTCTGTGGAAACTGCAATTGGACAATCTGAGCGCTAAGAGGCCTCTATTGGGAAAAATAATATCTTCAAATAAAAACTACACAGATGCATTGTGTGAAACTTATTTCTGATATGTTCATTAAGCTAACAGAGTTAAACCATACTTTTGATTGCACAGTTCTGAACACTCTTTCTATAGAAAATGCAAGTTTACATTCGGAGCGCTAAGAGGGTAATAATGGAAAAAGGAATATATTCAAATATAAACTACACAGTAGCATTCTGTGAAAATTCTTTCTGTTCTGTGCATTCAACTAACAGAGTTGAACCTTACTTTTGATTGAGCCGTTCTGAAACACTCTTTCTGTAGAAACTGCAATTGGACATGCTAAGCGCTAAGAGGTCTACATTGGGAAAAAGAATATCTTCAAATAAAAACTATACAGATGCATTCTGTGAAACTTATTTCTGATCTGTAAATTCAGTTAACAGAGATAAAACATATTTTTGATTGAGCAGTTATGAAACACTCTTTTTGTAGAAAATGCAAGTGGAGATTCGGAGCGCTAAGGGGGTAATAGTGGAAAAAGGAATGTCTTCAAATATAAACTACACAGAATCATTCGGTGAAACTTCTTTCTGATCTGTGCATTCAGCTAACAGAGTTAAACCATACTTTTGATTGAGCAGATCTGAACACTCTTCCTGTAGAAAATGCAACTGGACATTTGGAGCGCTCAGAGCGTAGTAGTGGAAAAAGGAATATATTCCAATATAAACTACACAGAAGCATTCTGTGAAACTTCTTTCTGATCTGAGCATTCAGCTAACAGAGTTAAACCATACTTTTGATTGAGCAGTTTTGAAACACTCTGTCTGTAGAAAATGCAACTGGACATTCGTAGCGCTAAGTGGGTAATAGTGGAAAAAAGAATATGTTCAAATATAAACTACACAGAAGCATTGTATGAAACTTCTTTTTGTTCTGTGCATTCAACTAACAGAGTTGAACCTTACTTTTGATTGAGCCGTTCTGAAACACTCTTTCTGTAGAAACTGCAATTGGACATTCTGAGCGCTAAGAGGCCTATATTGGGAAAAAGAATGTCTACAAGTAAAAACTACACAGAAGAATTGTGTGAAACTTCTTTCTGTTCTGTTTGTTCAACTAAAAGAGTTGAACCTTAGTTTTGATTGAGCCGTTCTGAAACACTCTTTCTGTAGAAAATGCAAGTGGAGATTCGGAGCGCTAAGAGGGTAATAGTGGAAAAAGGAATGTCTCCAAATATAAACTACACAGAATCATTCTGTGAAACTTCTTTCTGATCTGTGCATTCAGCTAACAGAGTTAAACCATACTTTTGATTGAGCAGATCTGAACACTCTTTCTGTAGAAAATGCAACTGGACATTTGGAGCGCTAGGAGAGTAGCAGTGGAAAAAGGAATATATTCAAATATAAACTACACAGAAGCATTCTGTGAAACTTCTTTCTGTTCTGAGCATTCAGCTAACAGAGTTAAACCATACTTTTGATTGAGCAGTTTTGAAACACTCTGTCTGTAGAAAATGCAACTGGACATTCGTAGCGCTAAGTGGGTAATAGTGGAAAAAAGAATATGTTCAAATATAAATTACACAGAAGCATTGTATGAAACTTCTTTCTGTTCTGTGCATTCAAATAACAGAGTTGAACCTTACTTTTGATTGAGCCTTTCTGAAACACTCTTTCTGTAGAAACTGCAATTGGACATTCTGAGCGCTAAGAGGCCTCTATTGGGAAAAAGAATATCTTCAAATAAAAACTACACAGAAGCATTGTGAGAAACTTATTTCTGATATGTTCATTAAGCTAACAGAGTTAAACCATACTTTTGATTGCGCAGTTCTGAACACTCTTTCTGTAGAAAATGCAAGTGGACATTCGGAGCGCTAAGAGGGTAATAGTGGAAAAAGGAATATATTCAAATATAAACTACACAGTAGCATTCTGTAAAAATTCTTTCTGTTCTGTGCATTCAACTAACAGGGTTGAACCTTACTTTTGATTGAGCCGTTCTGAAACACTCTTTCTGTAGAAACTGCAATTGGACATGCTAAGCGCTAAGAGGCCTACATTGGGAAAAAGAATATCTTCAAATAAAAACTACACAGATGCATTCTGTGAAACTTATTTCTGATCTGTAAATTCAGTTAACAGAGATAAAACATATTTTTCATTGAGCAGTTATGAAACACTCTTTTTGTAGAAAATGCAAGTGGAGATTCGGAGCGCTAAGAGGGTAATAGTGGAAAAAGGAATGTCTTCAAATATAAACTACACAGAATCATTGGGTGAAACTTCTTTCTGATCTGTGCATTCAGCTAACAGAGTTAAACCATACTTTTGATTGAGCAGATCTGAACACTCTTTCTGTAGAAAATGCAACTGGACATTTGGAGCGCTAAGTGCGTAGTAGTGGAAAAAGGAATATATTCAAATATAAACTACACAGAAGCATTCTGTGAAACTTCCTTCTGATCTGAGCATTCAGCTAACAGAGTTAAACCATACTTCTATTTGAGCAGTTTTGAAACGCTCTGTCTGTAGAAAATGCAACTGGACATTCGTAGCGCTAAGTGGGTAATAGTGGAAAAAAGAATATATTCAAATATAAACTACACAGAAGTATTGTATGAAACATCTTTCTGTTCTGTGCATTCAACTAACAGAGTTGAACCTTACTTTTGATTGAGCCGTTCTGAAACACTCTTTCTGTAGAAACTGCAATTGGACATTCTGAGCGCTAAGAGGCCTATATTGGGAAAAAGAATGTCTACAAATAAAAACTACACAGAAGAATTGTGTGAAACTTCTTTCTGTTCTGTTTGTTCAACTAAAAGAGTTGAACCTTAGTTTTGATTGAGCCGTTCTGAAACACTCTTTCTGTAGAAAATGCAAGTGGAGATTCGGAGCGCTAAGAGGGTAATAGTGGAAAAAGGAATGTCTCCAAATATAAACTACACAGAATCATTCTGTGAAACTTCTTTCTGATCTCTGCATTCAGCTAACAGAGTTAAACCATACTTTTGATTGAGCAGATCTGAACACTCTTTCTGTAGAAAATGCAACTGGACATTTGGAGCTCTAAGAGTGTAGTAGTGGAAAAAGGAATATATTCAAATATAAACTACACAGAAGCATTCTGTGAAACTTCTTTCTGATCTGAGCATGCAGCTAACAGAGTTCAACCATACTTTTGATTGAGCCTTTCTGAAACACTCTTTCTGTGAAAACTGCAATTGGACAATCTGAGCGCTAAGAGGCCTCTATTGGGAAAAATAATATCTTCAAATAAAAACTACACAGAAGCATTGTGTGAAACTTATTTCTGATATGTTCATTAAGCTAACAGAGTTAAACCATACTTTTGATTGCGCAGTTCTGAACACTCTTTCTATAGAAAATGCAAGTTTACATTCGGAGCGCTAAGAGGGTAATAGTGGAAAAAGGAATATATTCAAATATAAACTACACAGTAGAATTCTGTGAAAATTCTTTCTGTTCTGTGCATTCAACTAACAGAGTTGAACCTTACTTTTGATTGAGCCGTTCTGAAACACTCTTTCTGTAGAAACTGCAATTGGACATGCTAAGCGCTAAGAGGCCTACATTGGGAAAAAGAATATCTTCAAAAAAAACTACACAGATGCATTCTGTGAAACTTATTTCTGATCTGTAAATTCAGTAAACAGAGATAAAACATATTTTTGATTGAGCAGTTATGAAACACTCTTTTTGTAGAAAATGCAAGTGGAGATTCGGAGCGCTAAGAGGGTAATAGTGGAAAAAGGAATGTCTCCAAATATAAACTACACAGAATCATTCTGTGAAACTTCTTTCTGATCTGTGCATTCAGCTAACAGAGTTAAACAATACTTTTGATTGAGCAGATCTGAACACTCTTTCTGTAGAAAATGCAACTGGACATTTGGAGCGCTAAGAGAGTAGTAGTGGAAAAAGGAATATATTCAAATATAAACTACACAGAAGCATTCTGTGAAACTTCTTTCTGATCTGAGCATTCAGCTAACAGAGTTCAACCATACTTTTGATTGAGCAGTTTTGAAACACTCTGTCTGCAGAAAATGCAACTGGACATTCGTAGCGCTAAGTGGGTAATAGTGGAAAAAAGAATATGTTCAAATATAAACTACACAGAAGCATTGTATGAAACTTCTTTCTGTTCTGTGCATTCAACTAACAGAGTTGAACCTTACTTTTGATTGAGCCTTTCTGAAACACTCTTTCTGTAGAAACTGCAATTGGACATTCTGAGCGCTAAGAGGCCTATATTGGGAAAAATAATATCTTCAAATAAAAACTACACAGAAGCATTGTGTGAAACTTATTTCTGATATGTTCATTAAGCTAACAGAGTTAAACAATACTTTTGATTGCGCAGTTCTGAACACTCTTTCTGTAGAAAATGCAAGTGGACATTCTGAGCGCTAAGAGGGTAATAGTGGAAAAAGGAATATATTCAAATATAAACTACACAGTAGCACTCTGTGAAAATTCTTTCTGTTCTGTGCATTCAACTAACAGAGTTGAACCTTACTTTTGATTGAGCCGTTCTGAAACACTCTTTCTGTAGAAACTGCAATTGGACATGCTAAGCGCTAAGAGGCCTACATTGGGAAAAAGAATATCTTCAAATAAAAACTACACAGATGCATTCTGTGAAACTTATTTCTGATCTGTAAATTCAGTTAACAGAGATAAAACATATTTTTGATTGAGCAGTTATGAAACACTCTTTTTGTAGAAAATGCAAGTGGAGATTCGGAGCGCTAAGAGGGTAATAGTGGAAAAAGGAATGTCTTCAAATATAAACTACACAGAATCATTGGGTGAAACTTTTTCTGATCTGTGCATTCAACTAACAGAGTTAAACCATACTTTTGATTGAGCAGATCTGAACACTCTTTCTGTACAAAATGCAACTGGACATTTGGAGCGCTAAGAGCGTAGTAGTGGAAAAAGGAATATATTCAAATATAAACTACACAGAAGCATTCTGTGAAACTTCTTTCTGATATGAGCATTCAGCTAACAGAGTTAAACCATACTTTTGATTGAGCAGTTTTGAAACACTCTGTCTGTAGAAAATGCAACTGGACATTCGTAGCGCTAAGTGGGTAATAGTGGAAAAAATAATATGTTCAAATATAAACTACACAGAAGCATTGTATGAAACTTCTTTCTGTTCTGTGCATTCAACTAACAGAGTTGAACCTTACTTTTGATTGAGCCGTTCTGAAAGACTCTTTCTGTAGAAACTGCAATTGGACATTCTGAGCGCTAAGAGGCCTATATTGGGAAAAAGAATGTCTACAAATAAAAACTACACAGAAGAATTGTGTGAAACTTCTTTCTGTTCTGTTTGTTCAACTAAAAGAGTTGAACATTAGTTTTGATTGAGCCGTTCTGAAACACTCTTTCTGTAGAAAATGCAAGTGGAGATTCGGAGCGCTAAGAGGGTAATAGTGGAAAAAGGAATGTCTCCAAATATAAACTACACAGAATCATTCTGTGAAACTTCTTTCTGATCTGTGCATTCAACTAACAGAGTTAAACCATACTTTTGATTGAGCAGATCTGAACACTCTTTCTGTAGAAAATGCAACTGGACATTTGGAAGGCTAAGAGAGTAGTAGTGGAAAAAGGAATATATTCAAATATAAACTACACAGAAGCATTCTGTGAAACTTCTTTCTGATCTGAGCATTCAGCTAACAGAGTTAAACCATACTTTTGATTGAGCAGATCTGAACACTCTTTCTGTAGAAAATGCAACTGGACATTTGGAGCGCTAAGAGAGTAGTAGTGGAAAAAGGAATATATTCAAATATAAACTACACAGAAGCATTCTGTGAAACTTCTTTCTGATCTGAGCATTCAGCTAACAGAGTTAAACCATACTTTTGATTGAGCAGTTTTGAAACACTCTGTCTGTAGAAAATGCAACTGGACATTCGTAGCGCTAAGTGGGTAATAGTGGAAAAAGAATATGTTCAAATAAAAACTACACAGAAGCATTGTATGAAACTTCTTTCTGTTCTGTGCATTCAACTAACAGAGTTGAACCTTACTTTTGATTGAGCCTTTCTGAAACACTCTTTCTGTAGAAACTGCAATTGGACATTCTGAGCACTAAGAGGCCTCTATTGGGAAAAATAATATCTTCAAATAAAAACTACACAGAAGCATTGTGTGAAACTTATTTCTGATATGTTCATTAAGCTAACAGAGTTAAACCATACTTTTGATTGCGCAGTTCTGAACACTCTTTCTGCAGAAAATGCAAGTGGACATTCGGAGCGCTAAGAGGTTATTAGTGGAAAAAGGAATATATTCAAATATAAACTACACAGTAGCATTCTGTAAAAATACTTTCTGTTCTGTGCATTCAACTAACAGAGTTGAACCTTAGTTTTGATTGAGCCGTTCTGAAACTCTCTTTCTGTAGAAACTGCAATTGGACATGCTAAGCGCTAAGAGGCCTACATTGGGAAAAAGAATATCTTCAAATAAAAACTACACAGATGCATTCTGTGAAACTTATTTCTGATCTGTAAATTCAGTTAACAGAGATAAAACATATTTTTGATTGAGCAGTTATGAAACACTCTTTTTGTAGAAAATGCAAGTGGAGATTCGGAGCGCTAAGAGGGTAATAGTGGAAAAAGGAATGTCTCCAATTATAAACTACACAGAATCATTCTGTGAAACTTCTTTCTGATCTGTGCATTCAGCTAACAGAGTTAAACAATACTTTTGATTGAGCAGATCTGAACACTCTTTCTGTAGAAAATGCAACTGGACATTTGGAGCGCTAAGAGAGTAGTAGTGGAAAAAGGAATATATTCAAATATAAACTACACAGAAGCATTCTGTGAAACTTCTTTCTGATCTGAGCATTCAGCTAACAGAGTTCAACCATACTTTTGATTGAGCAGTTTTGAAACACTCTGTCTGCAGAAAATGCAACTGGACATTCGTAGCGCTAAGTGGGTAATAGTGGAAAAAAGAATATGTTCAAATATAAACTACACAGAAGCATTGTATGAAACTTCTTTCTGTTCTGTGCATTCAACTAACAGAGTTGAACCTTACTTTTGATTGAGCCTTTCTGAAACACTCTTTCTGTAGAAACTGCAATTGGACATTCTGAGCGCTAAGAGGCCTATATTGGGAAAAATAATATCTTCAAATAAAAACTACACAGAAGCATTGTGTGAAACTTATTTCTGATATGTTCATTAAGCTAACAGAGTTAAACAATACTTTTGATTGCGCAGTTCTGAACACTCTTTCTGTAGAAAATGCAAGTGGACATTCTGAGCGCTAAGAGGGTAATAGTGGAAAAAGGAATATATTCAAATATAAACTACACAGTAGCACTCTGTGAAAATTCTTTCTGTTCTGTGCATTCAACTAACAGAGTTGAACCTTACTTTTGATTGAGCCGTTCTGAAACACTCTTTCTGTAGAAACTGCAATTGGACATGCTAAGCGCTAAGAGGCCTACATTGGGAAAAAGAATATCTTCAAATAAAAACTACACAGATGCATTCTGTGAAACTTATTTCTGATCTGTAAATTCAGTTAACAGAGATAAAACATATTTTTGATTGAGCAGTTATGAAACACTCTTTTTGTAGAAAATGCAAGTGGAGATTCGGAGCGCTAAGAGGGTAATAGTGGAAAAAGGAATGTCTTCAAATATAAACTACACAGAATCATTGGGTGAAACTTTTTCTGATCTGTGCATTCAGCTAACAGAGTTAAACCATACTTTTGATTGAGCAGATCTGAACACTCTTTCTGTACAAAATGCAACTGGACATTTGGAGCGCTAAGAGCGTAGTAGTGGAAAAAGGAATATATTCAAATATAAACTACACAGAAGCATTCTGTGAAACTTCTTTCTGATCTGAGCATTCAGCTAACAGAGTTAAACCATACTTTTGATTGAGCAGTTTTGAAACACTCTGTCTGTAGAAAATGCAACTGGACATTCGTAGCGCTAAGTGGGTAATAGTGGAAAAAAGAATATATTCAAATATAAACTACACAGAAGCATTGTATGAAACTTCTTTCTGTTCTGTGCATTCAACTAACAGAGTTGAACCTTACTTTTGATTGAGCCGTTCTGAAAGACTCTTTCTGTAGAAACTGCAATTGGACATTCTGAGCGCTAAGAGGCCTATATTGGGAAAAAGAATGTCTACAAATAAAAACTACACAGAAGAATTGTGTGAAACTTCTTTCTGTTCTGTTTGTTCAACTAAAAGAGTTGAAACTTAGTTTTGATTGAGCCGTTCTGAAACAGTCTTTCTGTTGAAAATGCAAGTGGAGATTCGGAGCGCTAAGAGGGTAATAGTGGAAAAAGGAATGTCTCCAAATATAAACTACACAGAATCATTCTGTGAAACTTCTTTCTGATCTGTGCATTCAACTAACAGAGTTAAAACATACTTTTGATTGAGCAGATCTGAACACTCTTTCTGTAGAAAATGCAACTGGACATTTGGAAGGCTAAGAGAGTAGTAGTGGAAAAAGGAATATATTCAAATATAAACTACACAGAAGCATTCTGTGAAACTTCTTTCTGATCTGAGCATTCAGCTAACAGAGTTAAACCATACTTTTGATTGAGCAGTTTTGAAACACTCTGTCTGTAGAAAATGCAACTGGACATTCTTAGCGCTAAGTGGGTAATAGTGGAAAAAAGAATATGTTCAAATATAAACTACACAGAAGCATTGTATGAAACTTCTTTCTGTTCTGTGCATTCAACTAACAGAGTTGAACCTTACTTTTGATTGAGCCTTTCTGAAACACTCTTTCTGTAGAAACTGCAATTGGACATTCTGAGCGCTAAGAGGCCTATATTGGGAAAAATAATATCTTCAAATAAAAACTACACAGAAGCATTGTGTGAAACTTATTTCTGATAGGTTCATTAAGCTAACAGAGTTAAACCATACTTTTGATTGCGCAGTTCTGAACACTCTTTCTGTAGAAAATGCAAGTGGACATTCGGAGCGCCAAGAGGCTAATAGTGGAAAAAGGAATATATTCAAATATAAACTACACAGTAGCATTCTGTGAAAATTCTTTCTGTTCTGTGCATTCAACTAACAGAGTTGAACCTTACTTTTGATTGAGCCGTTCTGAAACACTCTTTCTGTAGAAACTGCAATTGGACATGCTAAGCGCTAAGAGGCCTACATTGGGAAAAAGAATATCTTCAAATAAAAACTACACAGATGCATTCTGTGAAACTTATTTCTGATCTGTAAATTCAGTTAACAGAGATAAAACATATTTTTGATTGAGCAGTTATGAAACACTCTTTCTGTAGAAAATGCAAGTGGACATTCGGAGCGCTAAGAGGGTAATAGTGGAAAAAGGAATATATTCAAATATAAACTACACAGTAGCATTCTGTGAAAATTCTTTCTGTTCTGTGCATTCAACTAACAGAGTTGAACCTTACTTTTGATTGAGCCGTTCTGAAACACTCTTTCTGTAGAAACTGCAATTGGACATGCTAAGCGCTAAGAGGCCTACATTGGGAAAAAGAATATCTTCAAATAAAAACTACACAGATGCATTCTGTGAAACTTATTTCTGTTCTGTTTGTTCAACTAAAAGAGTTGAACCTTAGTTTTGATAGAGCCGTTCTGAAACACTCTTTCTGTAGAAAATGCAAGTGGAGATTCGGAGCGCTAAGAGGGTAATAGTGGAAAAAGGAATGTCTTCAAATATAAACTACACAGAATCATTCGGTGAAACTTCTTTCTGATCTGTGCATTCAGCTAACAGAGTTAAACCATACTTTTGATTGAGCAGATCTGAACACTCTTTCTGTAGAAAATGCAACTGGACATTTTGAGCGCAAACAGCGTAGTAGTGGAAAAAGGAATATATTCAGATATAAACTACACAGAAGCATTCTGTGAAACTTCTTTCTGATCTGAGCATTCAGCTAACAGAGTTAAACCATACTTTTGATTGAGCAGTTTTGAAACACTCTGTCTGTAGAAAATGCAACTGGACATTCGTAGCGCTAAGTGGGTAATAGTGGAAAAAATAATATGTTCAAATATAAACTACACAGAAGCATTGTATGAAACTTCTTTCTGTTCTGTGCATTCAACTAACAGAGTTGAACCTTACTTTTGATTGAGCCGTTCTGAAACACTCTTTCTGTAGAAACTGCAATTGGACATTCTGAGCGCAAAGAGGCCTATATTGGGAAAAAGAATGTCTACAAATAAAAACTACACAGAAGAATTGTGTGAAACTTCTTTCTGTTCTGTTTGTTCAACTAAAAGAGTTGAACCTTAGTTTTGATTGAGCCGTTCTGAAACACTCTTTCTGTAGAAAATGCAAGTGGAGATTCGGAGCGCTAAGAGGGTAATAGTGGAAAAAGGAATGTCTCCAAACATAAACTACACAGAATCATTCTGTGAAACTTCTTTCTGATCTGTGCATTCAGCTAACAGAGTTAAACCATACTTTTGATTGAGCAGATCTGAACACTCTTTCTGTAGAAAATGCAACTGGACATTTGGAGCGCTAAGAGAGTAGCAGTGGAAAAAGGAATATATACAAATATAAACTACACAGAAGCATTCTGTGAAACTTCTTTCTGATCTGAGCATTCAGCTAACAGAGTTAAACCATACTTTTGATTGAGCAGTTTTGAAACACTCTGTCTGTAGAAAATGCAACTGGACATTCGTAGCGCTAAGTGGGTAATAGTGGAAAAAAGAATATGTTCAAATATAAACTACACAGAAGCATTGTATGAAACTTCTTTTTGTTCTGTGCATTCAACTAACAGAGTTGAACCTTACTTTTGATTGAGCCGTTCTGAAACACTCTTTCTGTAGAAACTGCAATTGGACATTCTGAGCGCTAAGAGGCCTATATTGGGAAAAAGAATGTCTACAAGTAAAAACTACACAGAAGAATTGTGTGAAACTTCTTTCTGTTCTGTTTGTTCAACTAAAAGAGTTGAACCTTAGTTTTGATTGAGCCGTTCTGAAACACTCTTTCTGTAGAAAATGCAAGTGGAGATTCGGAGCGCTAAGAGGGTAATAGTGGAAAAAGGAATGTCTCCAAATATAAACTACACAGAATCATTCTGTGAAACTTCTTTCTGATCTGTGCATTCAGCTAACAGAGTTAAACCATACTTTTGATTGAGCAGATCTGAACACTCTTTCTGTAGAAAATGCAACTGGACATTTGGAGCGCTAGGAGAGTAGTAGTGGAAAAAGGAATATATTCAAATATAAACTACACAGAAGCATTCTGTGAAACTTCTTTCTGTTCTGAGCATTCAGCTAACAGAGTTAAACCATACTTTTGATTGAGCAGTTTTGAAACACTCTGTCTGTAGAAAATGCAACTGGACATTCGTAGCGCTAAGTGGGTAATAGTGGAAAAAAGAATATGTTCAAATATAAATTACACAGAAGCATTGTATGAAACTTCTTTCTGTTCTGTGCATTCAAATAACAGAGTTGAACCTTACTTTTGATTGAGCCTTTCTGAAACACTCTTTCTGTAGAAACTGCAATTGGACATTCTGAGCGCTAAGAGGCCTCTATTGGGAAAAAGAATATCTTCAAATAAAAACTACACAGAAGCATTGTGAGAAACTTATTTCTGATATGTTCATTAAGCTAACAGAGTTAAACCATACTTTTGATTGCGCAGTTCTGAACACTCTTTCTGTAGAAAATGCAAGTGGACATTCGGAGCGCTAAGAGGGTAATAGTGGAAAAAGGAATATATTCAAATATAAACTACACAGTAGCATTCTGTAAAAATTCTTTCTGTTCTGTGCATTCAACTAACAGGGTTGAACCTTACTTTTGATTGAGCCGTTCTGAAACACTCTTTCTGTAGAAACTGCAATTGGACATGCTAAGCGCTAAGAGGCCTACATTGGGAAAAAGAATATCTTCAAATAAAAACTACACAGATGCATTCTGTGAAACTTATTTCTGATCTGTAAATTCAGTTAACAGAGATAAAACATATTTTTCATTGAGCAGTTATGAAACACTCTTTTTGTAGAAAATGCAAGTGGAGATTCGGAGCGCTAAGAGGGTAATAGTGGAAAAAGGAATGTCTTCAAATATAAACTACACAGAATCATTGGGTGAAACTTCTTTCTGATCTGTGCATTCAGCTAACAGAGTTAAACCATACTTTTGATTGAGCAGATCTGAACACTCTTTCTGTAGAAAATGCAACTGGACATTTGGAGCGCTAAGTGCGTAGTAGTGGAAAAAGGAATATATTCAAATATAAACTACACAGAAGCATTCTGTGAAACTTCCTTCTGATCTGAGCATTCAGCTAACAGAGTTAAACCATACTTCTATTTGAGCAGTTTTGAAACGCTCTGTCTGTAGAAAATGCAACTGGACATTCGTAGCGCTAAGTGGGTAATAGTGGAAAAAAGAATATATTCAAATATAAACTACACAGAAGTATTGTATGAAACATCTTTCTGTTCTGTGCATTCAACTAACAGAGTTGAACCTTACTTTTGATTGAGCCGTTCTGAAACACTCTTTCTGTAGAAACTGCAATTGGACATTCTGAGCGCTAAGAGGCCTATATTGGGAAAAAGAATGTCTACAAATAAAAACTACACAGAAGAATTGTGTGAAACTTCTTTCTGTTCTGTTTGTTCAACTAAAAGAGTTGAACCTTAGTTTTGATTGAGCCGTTCTGAAACACTCTTTCTGTAGAAAATGCAAGTGGAGATTCGGAGCGCTAAGAGGGTAATAGTGGAAAAAGGAATGTCTCCAAATATAAACTACACAGAATCATTCTGTGAAACTTCTTTCTGATCTCTGCATTCAGCTAACAGAGTTAAACCATACTTTTGATTGAGCAGATCTGAACACTCTTTCTGTAGAAAATGCAACTGGACATTTGGAGCTCTAAGAGTGTAGTAGTGGAAAAAGGAATATATTCAAATATAAACTACACAGAAGCATTCTGTGAAACTTCTTTCTGATCTGAGCATGCAGCTAACAGAGTTCAACCATACTTTTGATTGAGCCTTTCTGAAACACTCTTTCTGTGAAAACTGCAATTGGACAATCTGAGCGCTAAGAGGCCTCTATTGGGAAAAATAATATCTTCAAATAAAAACTACACAGAAGCATTGTGTGAAACTTATTTCTGATATGTTCATTAAGCTAACAGAGTTAAACCATACTTTTGATTGCGCAGTTCTGAACACTCTTTCTATAGAAAATGCAAGTTTACATTCGGAGCGCTAAGAGGGTAATAGTGGAAAAAGGAATATATTCAAATATAAACTACACAGTAGAATTCTGTGAAAATTCTTTCTGTTCTGTGCATTCAACTAACAGAGTTGAACCTTACTTTTGATTGAGCCGTTCTGAAACACTCTTTCTGTAGAAACTGCAATTGGACATGCTAAGCGCTAAGAGGCCTACATTGGGAAAAAGAATATCTTCAAAAAAAACTACACAGATGCATTCTGTGAAACTTATTTCTGATCTGTAAATTCAGTAAACAGAGATAAAACATATTTTTGATTGAGCAGTTATGAAACACTCTTTTTGTAGAAAATGCAAGTGGAGATTCGGAGCGCTAAGAGGGTAATAGTGGAAAAAGGAATGTCTCCAAATATAAACTACACAGAATCATTCTGTGAAACTTCTTTCTGATCTGTGCATTCAGCTAACAGAGTTAAACAATACTTTTGATTGAGCAGATCTGAACACTCTTTCTGTAGAAAATGCAACTGGACATTTGGAGCGCTAAGAGAGTAGTAGTGGAAAAAGGAATATATTCAAATATAAAATACACAGAAGCATTCTGTGAAACTTCTTTCTGATCTGAGCATTCAGCTAACAGAGTTCAACCATACTTTTGATTGAGCAGTTTTGAAACACTCTGTCTGCAGAAAATGCAACTGGACATTCGTAGCGCTAAGTGGGTAATAGTGGAAAAAAGAATATGTTCAAATATAAACTACACAGAAGCATTGTATGAAACTTCTTTCTGTTCTGTGCATTCAACTAACAGAGTTGAACCTTACTTTTGATTGAGCCTTTCTGAAACACTCTTTCTGTAGAAACTGCAATTGGACATTCTGAGCGCTAAGAGGCCTATATTGGGAAAAATAATATCTTCAAATAAAAACTACACAGAAGCATTGTGTGAAACTTATTTCTGATATGTTCATTAAGCTAACAGAGTTAAACAATACTTTTGATTGCGCAGTTCTGAACACTCTTTCTGTAGAAAATGCAAGTGGACATTCTGAGCGCTAAGAGGGTAATAGTGGAAAAAGGAATATATTCAAATATAAACTACACAGTAGCACTCTGTGAAAATTCTTTCTGTTCTGTGCATTCAACTAACAGAGTTGAACCTTACTTTTGATTGAGCCGTTCTGAAACACTCTTTCTGTAGAAACTGCAATTGGACATGCTAAGCGCTAAGAGGCCTACATTGGGAAAAAGAATATCTTCAAATAAAAACTACACAGATGCATTCTGTGAAACTTATTTCTGATCTGTAAATTCAGTTAACAGAGATAAAACATATTTTTGATTGAGCAGTTATGAAACACTCTTTTTGTAGAAAATGCAAGTGGAGATTCGGAGCGCTAAGAGGGTAATAGTGGAAAAAGGAATGTCTTCAAATATAAACTACACAGAATCATTGGGTGAAACTTTTTCTGATCTGTGCATTCAACTAACAGAGTTAAACCATACTTTTGATTGAGCAGATCTGAACACTCTTTCTGTACAAAATGCAACTGGACATTTGGAGCGCTAAGAGCGTAGTAGTGGAAAAAGGAATATATTCAAATATAAACTACACAGAAGCATTCTGTGAAACTTCTTTCTGATATGAGCATTCAGCTAACAGAGTTAAACCATACTTTTGATTGAGCAGTTTTGAAACACTCTGTCTGTAGAAAATGCAACTGGACATTCGTAGCGCTAAGTGGGTAATAGTGGAAAAAATAATATGTTCAAATATAAACTACACAGAAGCATTGTATGAAACTTCTTTCTGTTCTGTGCATTCAACTAACAGAGTTGAACCTTACTTTTGATTGAGCCGTTCTGAAAGACTCTTTCTGTAGAAACTGCAATTGGACATTCTGAGCGCTAAGAGGCCTATATTGGGAAAAAGAATGTCTACAAATAAAAACTACACAGAAGAATTGTGTGAAACTTCTTTCTGTTCTGTTTGTTCAACTAAAAGAGTTGAACATTAGTTTTGATTGAGCCGTTCTGAAACACTCTTTCTGTAGAAAATGCAAGTGGAGATTCGGAGCGCTAAGAGGGTAATAGTGGAAAAAGGAATGTCTCCAAATATAAACTACACAGAATCATTCTGTGAAACTTCTTTCTGATCTGTGCATTCAACTAACAGAGTTAAACCATACTTTTGATTGAGCAGATCTGAACACTCTTTCTGTAGAAAATGCAACTGGACATTTGGAAGGCTAAGAGAGTAGTAGTGGAAAAAGGAATATATTCAAATATAAACTACACAGAAGCATTCTGTGAAACTTCTTTCTGATCTGAGCATTCAGCTAACAGAGTTAAACCATACTTTTGATTGAGCAGATCTGAACACTCTTTCTGTAGAAAATGCAACTGGACATTTGGAGCGCTAAGAGAGTAGTAGTGGAAAAAGGAATATATTCAAATATAAACTACACAGAAGCATTCTGTGAAACTTCTTTCTGATCTGAGCATTCAGCTAACAGAGTTAAACCATACTTTTGATTGAGCAGTTTTGAAACACTCTGTCTGTAGAAAATGCAACTGGACATTCGTAGCGCTAAGTGGGTAATAGTGGAAAAAGAATATGTTCAAATAAAAACTACACAGAAGCATTGTATGAAACTTCTTTCTGTTCTGTGCATTCAACTA
Source organism: Symphalangus syndactylus (assembly GCF_028878055.3). Classification (NCBI taxonomy): domain Eukaryota; kingdom Metazoa; phylum Chordata; class Mammalia; order Primates; family Hylobatidae; genus Symphalangus; species Symphalangus syndactylus. Next base: position 11,261,696 of record NC_072447.2, on the reverse strand, counting down.
ACAGAGTTGAACCTTACTTTTGATTGAGCCTTTCTGAAACACTCTTTCTGTAGAAACTGCAATTGGACATTCTGAGCACTAAGAGGCCTCTATTGGGAAAAATAATATCTTCAAATAAAAACTACACAGAAGCATTGTGTGAAACTTATTTCTGATATGTTCATTAAGCTAACAGAGTTAAACCATACTTTTGATTGCGCAGTTCTGAACACTCTTTCTGCAGAAAATGCAAGTGGACATTCGGAGCGCTAAGAGGTTATTAGTGGAAAAAGGAATATATTCAAATATAAACTACACAGTAGCATTCTGTAAAAATACTTTCTGTTCTGTGCATTCAACTAACAGAGTTGAACCTTAGTTTTGATTGAGCCGTTCTGAAACTCTCTTTCTGTAGAAACTGCAATTGGACATGCTAAGCGCTAAGAGGCCTACATTGGGAAAAAGAATATCTTCAAATAAAAACTACACAGATGCATTCTGTGAAACTTATTTCTGATCTGTAAATTCAGTTAACAGAGATAAAACATATTTTTGATTGAGCAGTTATGAAACACTCTTTTTGTAGAAAATGCAAGTGGAGATTCGGAGCGCTAAGAGGGTAATAGTGGAAAAAGGAATGTCTCCAATTATAAACTACACAGAATCATTCTGTGAAACTTCTTTCTGATCTGTGCATTCAGCTAACAGAGTTAAACAATACTTTTGATTGAGCAGATCTGAACACTCTTTCTGTAGAAAATGCAACTGGACATTTGGAGCGCTAAGAGAGTAGTAGTGGAAAAAGGAATATATTCAAATATAAACTACACAGAAGCATTCTGTGAAACTTCTTTCTGATCTGAGCATTCAGCTAACAGAGTTCAACCATACTTTTGATTGAGCAGTTTTGAAACACTCTGTCTGCAGAAAATGCAACTGGACATTCGTAGCGCTAAGTGGGTAATAGTGGAAAAAAGAATATGTTCAAATATAAACTACACAGAAGCATTGTATGAAACTTCTTTCTGTTCTGTGCATTCAACTAACAGAGTTGAACCTTACTTTTGATTGAGCCTTTCTGAAACACTCTTTCTGTAGAAACTGCAATTGGACATTCTGAGCGCTAAGAGGCCTATATTGGGAAAAATAATATCTTCAAATAAAAACTACACAGAAGCATTGTGTGAAACTTATTTCTGATATGTTCATTAAGCTAACAGAGTTAAACAATACTTTTGATTGCGCAGTTCTGAACACTCTTTCTGTAGAAAATGCAAGTGGACATTCTGAGCGCTAAGAGGGTAATAGTGGAAAAAGGAATATATTCAAATATAAACTACACAGTAGCACTCTGTGAAAATTCTTTCTGTTCTGTGCATTCAACTAACAGAGTTGAACCTTACTTTTGATTGAGCCGTTCTGAAACACTCTTTCTGTAGAAACTGCAATTGGACATGCTAAGCGCTAAGAGGCCTACATTGGGAAAAAGAATATCTTCAAATAAAAACTACACAGATGCATTCTGTGAAACTTATTTCTGATCTGTAAATTCAGTTAACAGAGATAAAACATATTTTTGATTGAGCAGTTATGAAACACTCTTTTTGTAGAAAATGCAAGTGGAGATTCGGAGCGCTAAGAGGGTAATAGTGGAAAAAGGAATGTCTTCAAATATAAACTACACAGAATCATTGGGTGAAATTTTTCTGATCTGTGCATTCAGCTAACAGAGTTAAACCATACTTTTGATTGAGCAGATCTGAACACTCTTTCTGTACAAAATGCAACTGGACATTTGGAGCGCTAAGAGCGTAGTAGTGGAAAAAGGAATATATTCAAATATAAACTACACAGAAGCATTCTGTGAAACTTCTTTCTGATCTGAGCATTCAGCTAACAGAGTTAAACCATACTTTTGATTGAGCAGTTTTGAAACACTCTGTCTGTAGAAAATGCAACTGGACATTCGTAGCGCTAAGTGGGTAATAGTGGAAAAAAGAATATATTCAAATATAAACTACACAGAAGCATTGTATGAAACTTCTTTCTGTTCTGTGCATTCAACTAACAGAGTTGAACCTTACTTTTGATTGAGCCGTTCTGAAAGACTCTTTCTGTAGAAACTGCAATTGGACATTCTGAGCGCTAAGAGGCCTATATTGGGAAAAAGAATGTCTACAAATAAAAACTACACAGAAGAATTGTGTGAAACTTCTTTCTGTTCTGTTTGTTCAACTAAAAGAGTTGAAACTTAGTTTTGATTGAGCCGTTCTGAAACAGTCTTTCTGTTGAAAATGCAAGTGGAGATTCGGAGCGCTAAGAGGGTAATAGTGGAAAAAGGAATGTCTCCAAATATAAACTACACAGAATCATTCTGTGAAACTTCTTTCTGATCTGTGCATTCAACTAACAGAGTTAAACCATACTTTTGATTGAGCAGATCTGAACACTCTTTCTGTAGAAAATGCAACTGGACATTTGGAAGGCTAAGAGAGTAGTAGTGGAAAAAGGAATATATTCAAATATAAACTACACAGAAGCATTCTGTGAAACTTCTTTCTGATCTGAGCATTCAGCTAACAGAGTTAAACCATACTTTTGATTGAGCAGTTTTGAAACACTCTGTCTGTAGAAAATGCAACTGGACATTCTTAGCGCTAAGTGGGTAATAGTGGAAAAAAGAATATGTTCAAATATAAACTACACAGAAGCATTGTATGAAACTTCTTTCTGTTCTGTGCATTCAACTAACAGAGTTGAACCTTACTTTTGATTGAGCCTTTCTGAAACACTCTTTCTGTAGAAACTGCAATTGGACATTCTGAGCGCTAAGAGGCCTATATTGGGAAAAATAATATCTTCAAATAAAAACTACACAGAAGCATTGTGTGAAACTTATTTCTGATAGGTTCATTAAGCTAACAGAGTTAAACCATACTTTTGATTGCGCAGTTCTGAACACTCTTTCTGTAGAAAATGCAAGTGGACATTCGGAGCGCCAAGAGGCTAATAGTGGAAAAAGGAATATATTCAAATATAAACTACACAGTAGCATTCTGTGAAAATTCTTTCTGTTCTGTGCATTCAACTAACAGAGTTGAACCTTACTTTTGATTGAGCCGTTCTGAAACACTCTTTCTGTAGAAACTGCAATTGGACATGCTAAGCGCTAAGAGGCCTACATTGGGAAAAAGAATATCTTCAAATAAAAACTACACAGATGCATTCTGTGAAACTTATTTCTGATCTGTAAATTCAGTTAACAGAGATAAAACATATTTTTGATTGAGCAGTTATGAAACACTCTTTCTGTAGAAAATGCAAGTGGACATTCGGAGCGCTAAGAGGGTAATAGTGGAAAAAGGAATATATTCAAATATAAACTACACAGTAGCATTCTGTGAAAATTCTTTCTGTTCTGTGCATTCAACTAACAGAGTTGAACCTTACTTTTGATTGAGCCGTTCTGAAACACTCTTTCTGTAGAAACTGCAATTGGACATGCTAAGCGCTAAGAGGCCTACATTGGGAAAAAGAATATCTTCAAATAAAAACTACACAGATGCATTCTGTGAAACTTATTTCTGTTCTGTTTGTTCAACTAAAAGAGTTGAACCTTAGTTTTGATAGAGCCGTTCTGAAACACTCTTTCTGTAGAAAATGCAAGTGGAGATTCGGAGCGCTAAGAGGGTAATAGTGGAAAAAGGAATGTCTTCAAATATAAACTACACAGAATCATTCGGTGAAACTTCTTTCTGATCTGTGCATTCAGCTAACAGAGTTAAACCATACTTTTGATTGAGCAGATCTGAACACTCTTTCTGTAGAAAATGCAACTGGACATTTTGAGCGCAAACAGCGTAGTAGTGGAAAAAGGAATATATTCAGATATAAACTACACAGAAGCATTCTGTGAAACTTCTTTCTGATCTGAGCATTCAGCTAACAGAGTTAAACCATACTTTTGATTGAGCAGTTTTGAAACACTCTGTCTGTAGAAAATGCAACTGGACATTCGTAGCGCTAAGTGGGTAATAGTGGAAAAAATAATATGTTCAAATATAAACTACACAGAAGCATTGTATGAAACTTCTTTCTGTTCTGTGCATTCAACTAACAGAGTTGAACCTTACTTTTGATTGAGCCGTTCTGAAACACTCTTTCTGTAGAAACTGCAATTGGACATTCTGAGCGCAAAGAGGCCTATATTGGGAAAAAGAATGTCTACAAATAAAAACTACACAGAAGAATTGTGTGAAACTTCTTTCTGTTCTGTTTGTTCAACTAAAAGAGTTGAACCTTAGTTTTGATTGAGCCGTTCTGAAACACTCTTTCTGTAGAAAATGCAAGTGGAGATTCGGAGCGCTAAGAGGGTAATAGTGGAAAAAGGAATGTCTCCAAACATAAACTACACAGAATCATTCTGTGAAACTTCTTTCTGATCTGTGCATTCAGCTAACAGAGTTAAACCATACTTTTGATTGAGCAGATCTGAACACTCTTTCTGTAGAAAATGCAACTGGACATTTGGAGCGCTAAGAGAGTAGCAGTGGAAAAAGGAATATATACAAATATAAACTACACAGAAGCATTCTGTGAAACTTCTTTCTGATCTGAGCATTCAGCTAACAGAGTTAAACCATACTTTTGATTGAGCAGTTTTGAAACACTCTGTCTGTAGAAAATGCAACTGGACATTCGTAGCGCTAAGTGGGTAATAGTGGAAGAAAGAATATGTTCAAATATAAACTACACAGAAGCATTGTATGAAACTTCTTTCTGTTCTGTGCATTCAACTAACAGAGTTGTACCTTACTTTTGATTGAGCCTTTCTGAAACACTCTTTCTGTAGAAACTGCAATTGGACATTCTGAGCGCTAAGAGGCGTATATTGGGAAAAATAATATCTTCAAATAAAAACTACACAGAAGCATTGTGTGAAACTTATTTCTGATATGTTCATTAAGCTAACAGAGTTAAACCATACTTTTGATTGCGCAGTTCTGAACACTCTTTCTGTAGAAAATGCAAGTGGACATTCGGAGCGCTAAGAGGGTACTAGTGGAAAAAGGAATATATTCAAATATAAACTACACAGTAGCATTCTGTGAAAATTCTTTCTGTTCTGTGCATTCAACTAACAGAGTTGAACCTTACTTTTGATTGAGCCGTTCTGAAACACTCTTTCTGTAGAAACTGCAATTGGACATGCTAAGCGCTAAGAGGCCTACATTGGGAAAAAGAATATCTTCAAATAAAAACTACACAGATGCATTCTGTGAAACTTATTTCTGATCTGTAAATTCAGTTAACAGAGATAAAATATATTTTTGATTGAGGAGTTATGAAACACTCTTTTTGTAGAAAATGCAAGTGGAGATTCGGAGCGCTAAGAGGGTAATAGTGGAAAAAGGAATATCTTCAAATATAAACTACACAGAATCATTCGGTGAAACTTCTTTCTGATCTGTGCATTCAGCTAACAGAGTTAAACCATACTTTTGATTGAGCAGATCTGAACACTCTTTCTGTAGAAAATGCAACTGGACATTTTGAGCGCAAAGAGCGTAGTAGTGGAAAAAGGAATATATTCAGATATAAACTACACAGAAGCATTCTGTGAAACTTCTTTCTGATCTGAGCATTCAGCTAACAGAGTTAAACCATACTTTTGATTGAGCAGTTTTGAAACACTCTGTCTGTAGAAAATGCAACTGGACATTCGTAGCGCTAAGTGGGTAATAGTGGAAAAAATAATATGTTCAAATATAAACTACACAGAAGCATTGTATGAAACTTCTTTCTGTTCTGTGCATTCAACTAACAGAGTTGAACCTTACTTTTGATTGAGCCGTTCTGAAACACTCTTTCTGTAGAAACTGCAATTGGACATTCTGAGCGCAAAGAGGCCTATATTGGGAAAAAGAATGTCTACAAATAAAAACTACACAGAAGAATTGTGTGAAACTTCTTTCTGTTCTGTTTGTTCAACTAAAAGAGTTGAACCTTAGTTTTGATTGAGCCGTTCTGAAACACTCTTTCTGTAGAAAATGCAAGTGGAGATTCGGAGCGCTAAGAGGGTAATAGTGGAAAAAGGAATGTCTCCAAACATAAACTAAACAGAATCATTCTGTGAAACTTCTTTCTGACCTGTGCATTCAGCTAACAGAGTTAAACCTTACTTTTGATTGAGCAGATCTGAACACTCTTTCTGTAGAAAATGCAACTGGACATTTGGAGCGCTAAGAGAGTAGCAGTGGAAAAAGGAATATATACAAATATAAACTACACAGAAGCATTCTGTGAAACTTCTTTGTGATCTGAGCATTCAGCTAACAGAGTTAAACCATACTTTTGATTGAGCAGTTTTGAAACACTCTGTCTGTTGAGAATGCAACTGGACATTCGTAGCGCTTAGTGGGTAATAGTGGAAAAAAGAATATGTTAAAATATAAACTACACAGAAGCATTGTAAGAAACTTCTTTCTGTTCTGTGCATTCAACTAACAGAGTTGAACCTTACTTTTGATTGAGCCTTTCTGAAACACTCTTTCTGTAGTAACTGCAATTGGACATTCTGAGCGCTAAGAGGCCTATACTGGGAAAAATAATATCTTCAAATAAAAACTACACAGAAGCATTGTGTGAAACTTATTTCTGATATGTTCATTAAGCTAACAGAGTTAAACCATACCTTTGATTGCGCAGTTCTGAACACTCTTTCTGTAGAAAATGCAAGTGGACATTCGGAGCGCTAAGAGGGTAATAGTGGAAAAAGGAATATATTCAAATATAAACTGCACAGTAGCATTCTGTGAAAATTCTTTCTGTTCTGTGCATTCAACTAACAAAGTTGAACCTTACTTTTGATTGAGCCGTTCTGAAACACTCTTTCTATAGAAAGTGCAATTGGACATGCTAAGCGCTAAGAGGGCTACATTGGGAAAAAGAATATCTTCAAATAAAAACTACACAGATGCATTCTGTGAAACTTATTTCTGATCTGTAAATTCAGTAAACAGAGATAAAACATATTTTTGATTGAGCAGTTATGAAACACTCTTTTTGTAGAAAATGCAAGTGGAGATTCGGAGCGCTAAGAGGGTAATAGTGGAAAAAGGAATGTCTTCAAATATAAACTACACAGAATCATTCGGTGAAACTTCTTCCTGATCTGTGCATTCAGCTAACAGAGTTAAACCATACTTTTGATTGAGCAGATCTGAACACTCTTTCTGTAGAAAATGGAACTGGACATTTGGAGCGCTAAGAGCGTAGTAGTGGAAAAAGGAATATATTCAGATATAAACTACACAGAAGCATTCTGTGAAACTTCTTTCTGATCTGAGCATTCAGCTAACAGAGTTAAACCATACTTTTGATTGAGCAGTTTTGAAACACTCTGTCTGTAGAAAATGCAACTGGACATTCGTAGCGCTAAGTGGGTAATAGTGGAAAAAAGAATATGTTCAAATATAAACTACACAGAAGCATTGTATGAAACTTCTTTCTGTTCTGTGCATTCAACTAACAGAGTTGAACCTTACTTTTGATTGAGCCGTTCTGAAACACTCTTTCTGTAGAAACTGCAATTGGACATTCTGAGCGCAAAGAGGCCTATATTGGGAAAAAGAATGTCTACAAATAAAAACTACACAGAAGAATTGTGTGAAACTTCTTTCTGTTCTATTTGTTCAACTAAAAGAGTTGAACCTTAGTTTTGATTGAGCCGTTCTGAAACACTCTTTCTGTAGAAACTGCAATTGGACATTCTGAGCGCTAAGAGGCCTATATTGGGAAAAATAATATCTTCAAATAAAAACTACACAGAAGCATTGTGTGAAACTTATTTCTGATATGTTAATTAAGCTAACAGAGTTAAACCATACTTTTGATTGCGCAGTTCTGAACACTCTTTCTGTAGAAAATGCAAGTGGACATTCGGAGCGCTAAGAGGGTAATAGTGGAAAAAGGAATATATTCAAATATAAACTACACAGTAGCATTCTGTGAAAATTCTTTCTGTTCTGTGCATTCAACTAACAGAGTTGAACCTTACTTTTGATGGAGCCGTTCTGAAACACTCTTTCTGTAGAAACTGCAATTGGACATGCTAAGCGCTAAGAGGCCTACATTGGGAAAAAAATATCTTCAAATAAAAACTACACAGATGCATTCTGTGAAACTTATTTCAGATCTGTAAATTCAGTTAGCAGAGATAAAACATATTTTTGATTGAGCAGTTATGAAACACTCTTTTTGTAGAAAATGCAAGTGGAGATTCGCAGCGCTAAGAGGGTAATAGTGGAAAAAGGAATGTCTTCAAATATAAACTACACAGAATCATTCGGTGAAACTTCTTTCTGATCTGTGCATTCAGCTAACAGAGTTAAACCATACTTTTGATTGAGCAGATCTGAACACTCTTTCTGTAGAAAATGCAACTGGACATTAGCAGCGCTAAGAGCGTAGTAGTGGAAAAAGGAATATATTCAAATATAAACTACACAGAAGGATTCTGTGAAACTTCTTTCTGATCTGAGCATTCAGCTAACAGAGTTAAACCATACTTTTGATTGAGCAGTTTTGAAACACTCTGTCTGTAGAAAATGCAACTGGACATTCGTAGCGCTAAGTGGGTAATACTGGAAAAAAGAATATGTTCAAATATAAACTACACAGAAGCATTGTATGAAACTACTTTCTGTTCTGTGCATTCAACTAACAGAGTTGAACCTTACTTTTGATTGAGCCTTTCTGAAACACTCTTTCTGTAGAAACTGCAATTGGTCATTCTGAGCGCTAAGAGGCCTATATTGGGAAAAATAATATCTTCAAATAAAAACTACACAGAAGCATTGTGTGAAACTTATTTCTGATATGTTCATTAAGCTAACAGAGTTAAACCATACTTTTGATTGCGCAGTTCTGAACACTCTTTCTGTAGAAAATGCAAGTGGACATTCGGAGCGCTAAGAGGGTAATAGTGGAAAAAGGAATATATTCAAATATAAACTACACAGTAGCATTCTGTGAAAATTCTTTCTGTTCTGTGCATTCAACTAACAGAGTTGAACCTTACTTTTGATTGAGCCGTTCTGAAACACTCTTTCTGTAGAAACTGCAATTGGACATGCTAAGCGCTAAGAGGCCTACATTGGGAAAAGGAATATCTTCAAATAAAAACTACACAGATGCATTCTGTGAAACTTATTTCTGATCTGTAAATTCAGTTAACAGAGATAAAACATATTTTTGATTGAGCAGTTATGAAACACTCTTATTGTAGAAAATGCAAGTGGAGATTCGGAGCGCTAAGAGGGTAATAGTGGAAAAAGGAATGTCTTCAAATATAAACTACACAGAATCATTCGGTGAAACTTCTTTCTGATCTGTGCATTCAGCTAACAGAGTTAAACCATACTTTTGATTGAGCAGATCTGAACACTCTTTCTGTAGAAAATGCAACTGGACATTTGGAGCGCTAAGAGCGTAGTAGTGGAAAAAGGAATATATTCAAATATAAACTACACAGAAGCATTCTGTGAAACTTCTTTCTGATCTGAGCATTCAGCTAACTGACTTAAACCATACTTTTGATTGAGCAGTTGTGAAACACTCTGTCTGTAGAAAATGCAACTGGACATTCCTAGCGCTAAGTGGGTAATAGTGGAAAAAAAATATGTTCAAATATAAACTACACAGAAGCATTGTATGAAACTTCTTTCTGTTCTGTGCATTCAACTAACAGAGTTGAACCTTACTTTTGATTGAGCCGTTCTGAAACACTCTTTCTGTAGAAACTGCAATTGGACATTCTGAGCGCTAAGAGGCCTATATTGGGAAAAAGAATGTCTACAAATAAAAACTACACAGAAGAATTGTGTGAAACTTCTTTCTGTTCTGTTTGTTCAACTAAAAGAGTTGAACCTTAGTTTTGATTGAGAGGTTCTGAAACACTCTTTCTGTAGAAAATGCAAGTGGAGATTCGGAGCGCTAAGAGGGTAATAGTGGAAAAAGGAATGTCTCCAAATATAAACTACACAGAGTCATTCTGTGAAACATCTTTCTGATCTGTGCATTCAGCTAACAGAGTTAAACCATACTTTTGATTGAGCAGATCTGAACACTCTTTCTGTAGAAAATGCAACTGGACATTTGGAGCACTAAGAGAGTAGTAGTGGAAAAAGGAATATATTCAAATATAAACTACACAGAAGCATTCTGTGAAACTTCTTTCCTATCTGAGCATTCAGCTAACAGAGTTAAACCATACTTTTGATTGAGCAGTTTTGAAACACTCTGTCTGTAGAAAATGCAACTGGACATTCGTAGCGCTAAGTGGGTAATAGTGGAAAAAAGAATATGTTCAAATATAAACTACACAGAAGCATTGTATGAAACTTCTTTCTGTTCTGTGCATTCAACTAACAGAGTTGAACCTTACTTTTGATTGAGCCTTTCTGAAACACTATTTCTGTAGAAAATGCAATTGGACATTCTGAGCGCTAAGAGGCCTATATTGGGAAAAATAATATCTTCAAATAAAAACTACACAGAAGCGTTGTGTGAAACTGATTTCTGATATGTTCATTAAGCTAACAGAGTTAAACCATACTTTTGATTGCGCAGTTCTGAACACTCTTTCTGTAGAAAATGCAAGTGGACATTCGGAGCGCTAAGAGGGTAATAGTGGAAAAAGGAATATATTCAAATATAAACTACACAGTAGCATTCTGTGAAAATTCTTTCTGTTCTGTGCATTCAACTAACAGAGTTGAACCTTACTTTTGATTGAGCCGTTCTGAAACACTCTTTCTGTAGAAACTGCAATTGGATATGCAAAGCGCTAAGAGGCCTACATTGGGAAAAAGAATATCTTCAAATAAAAACTACACAGATGCATTCTGTGAAACTTATTTCTGATCTGTAAATTCAGTTAACAGAGATAAAACATATTTTTGATTGAGCGGTTATGAAACACTCTTTTTGTAGAAAATGCAAGTGGAGATTCGGAGCGCTAAGAGGGTAATAGTGGAAAAAGGAATGTCTTCAAATATAAACTACACAGAATCATTCGGTGAAACTTCTTTCTGATCTGTGCATTCAGCTAACAGAGTTAAACCATACTTTTGATTGAGCAGATCTGAACACTCTTTCTGTAGAAAATGCAACTGGATATTTGGAGCGCTAAGAGCGTAGTAGTGGAAAAAGAATATATTCAAATATAAACTACACAGAAGCATTCTGTGAAACTTCTTTCTGATCTGTGCATTCAGCTAACAGAGTTAAACCATACTTTTGATTGAGCAGATCTGAACACTCTTTCTGTAGAAAATGCAACTGGACATTTGGAGCGCTAAGAGCGTAGTAGTGGAAAAAGGAATATATTCAAATATAAACTACACAGAAGCATTCTGTGAAACTTCTTTCTGATCTGAGCATTCAGCTAACTGAGTTAAACCATACTTTTGATTGAGCAGTTGTGAAACACTCTGTCTGTAGAAAATGCAACTGGACATTCCTAGCGCTAAGTGGGTAATAGTGGAAAAAAAATATGTTCAAATATAAACTACACAGAAGCATTGTATGAAACTTCTTTCTGTTCTGTGCATTCAACTAACAGAGTTGAACCTTACTTTTGATTGAGCCGTTCTGAAACACTCTTTCTGTAGAAACTGCAATTGGACATTCTGAGCGCTAAGAGGCCTATATTGGGAAAAAGAATGTCTACAAATAAAAACTACACAGAAGAATTGTGTGAAACTTCTTTCTGTTCTGTTTGTTCAACTAAAAGAGTTGAACCTTAGTTTTGATTGAGAGGTTCTGAAACACTCTTTCTGTAGAAAATGCAAGTGGAGATTCGGAGCTCTAAGAGGGTAATAGTGGAAAAAGGAATGTCTCCAAATATAAACTACACAGAGTCATTCTGTGAAACATCTTTCTGATCTGTGCATTCAGCTAACAGAGTTAAACCATACTTTTGATTGAGCAGATCTGAACACTCTTTCTGTAGAAAATGCAACTGGACATTTGGAGCACTAAGAGAGTAGTAGTGGAAAAAGGAATATATTCAAATATAAACTACACAGAAGCATTCTGTGAAACTTCTTTCCGATCTGAGCATTCAGCTAACAGAGTTAAACCATACTTTTGATTGAGCAGTTTTGAAACACTCTGTCTGTAGAAAATGCAACTGGACATTCGTAGCGCTAAGTGGGTAATAGTGGAAAAAAGAATATGTTCAAATATAAACTACACAGAAGCATTGTATGAAACTTCTTTCTGTTCTGTGCATTCAACTAACAGAGTTGAACCTTACTTTTGATTGAGCCTTTCTGAAACACTATTTCTGTAGAAAATGCAATTGGACATTCTGAGCGCTAAGAGGCCTATATTGGGAAAAATAATATCTTCAAATAAAAACTACACAGAAGCATTGTGTGAAACTGATTTCTGATATGTTCATTAAGCTAACAGAGTTAAACCATACTTTTGATTGCGCAGTTCTGAACACTCTTTCTGTAGAAAATGCAAGTGGACATTCGGAGCGCTAAGAGGGTAATAGTGGAAAAAGGAATATATTCAAATATAAACTACACAGAATCATTCTGTGAAACTTCTTTCTGATCTGTGCATTCAACTAACAGAGTTGAACCTTACTTTTGATTGAGCCGTTCTGAAACACTCTTTCTGTAGAAACTGCAATTGGACATGCAAAGCGCTAAGAGGCCTACATTGGGAAAAAGAATATCTTCAAATAAAAACTACACAGATGCATTCTGTGAAACTTATTTCTGATCTGTAAATTCAGTTAACAGAGATAAAACATATTTTTGATTGAGCAGTTATGAAACACTCTTTTTGTAGAAAATGCAAGTGGAGATTCGGAGCGCTAAGAGGGTAATAGTGGAAAAAGGAATGTCTTCAAATATAAACTACACAGAATCATTCGGTGAAACTTCTTTCTGATCTGTGCATTCAGCTAACAGAGTTAAACCATACTTTTGATTGAGCAGATCTGAACACTCTTTCTGTAGAAAATGCAACTGGATATTTGGAGCGCTAAGAGCGTAGTAGTGGAAAAAGAATATATTCAAATATAAACTACACAGAAGCATTCTGTGAAACTTCTTTCTGATCTGTGCATTCAGCTAACAGAGTTAAACCATACTTTTGATTGAGTAGATCTGAACACTCTTTCTGTAGAAAATGCAACTGGACATTTGGAGCGCTAATAGCGTAGTAGTGGAAAAAGGAATATATTCAAATATAAACTACACAGAAGCATTCTGTGAAACTTCTTTCTGATCTGAGCATTCAGCTAACAGAGTTAAACCATACTTTTGATTGAGCAGTTTTGAAACACTCTGTCTGTAGAAAACGCAACTGGACATTCGTAGCGCTAAGTGGGTAATAGTGGAAAAAAAATATGTTCAAATATAAACTACACAGAAGCATTGTATGAAACTTCTTTCTGTTCTGTGCATTCAACTAACAGAGTTGAACCTTACTTTTGATTGAGCCGTTCTGAAACACTCTTTCTGTAGAAACTGCAATTGGACATTCTGAGCGCTAAGAGGCCTATATTGGGAAAAAGAATGTCTACAAATAAAAACTACACAGAAGAATTGTGTGAAACTTCTTTCTGTTCTGTTTGTTCAACTAAAAGAGTTGAACCTTAGTTTTGATTGAGCCTTTCTGAAACACTCTTTCTGTAGAAAATGCAAGTGGAGATTCGGAGCGCTAAGAGGGTAATAGTGGAAAAGGGAATGTCTCCAAATATAAACTACACAGAATCATTCTGTGAAACTTCTTTCTGATCTGTGCATTCAGCTAACAGAGTTAAACCATACTTTTGATTGAGCAGATCTGAACACTCTTTCTGTAGAAAATGCAACTGGACATTTTGAGCGCTAAGAGCATAGTAGTGGAAAAAGGAATATATTCAAATATAAACTACACAGAAGCATTCTGTGAAACTTCTTTCTGATCTGAGCATTCAGCTAACCGAGTTAAACCATACTTTTGATTGAGCAGTTTTGAAACACTCTGTCTGTAGAAAATGCAACTGGACATTCGTAGCGCTACGTGGGTAATAGTGCAAAAAAGAATATGTTCAAATATAAACTACACAGAAGCATTGTATGAAACTTCTTTCTGTTCTGTGCATTCAACTAACAGAGTTGAACCTTACTTTTGATTGAGCCGTTCTGAAACACTCTTTCTGTAGAAACTGCAATTGGACATTCTGAGCGCTAAGAGGCCTATATTGGGAAAAAGAATGTCTACAAATAAAAAGTACACAGAAGAATTGTGTGAAACGCCTTTCTGTTCTGTTTGTTCAACTAAAAGAGTTGAACCTTAGTTTTGATTGAGCCGTTCTGAAACACTCTTTCTGTAGAAAACGCAAGTGGAGATTCGGAGCGCTAAGAGGGTAATAGTGGAAAAAGGAATGTCTACAAATATAAACTACACAGAATCATTCTGTGAAACTTCTTTCTGATCTGTGCATTCAGCTAACAGTGTTAAACCATACTTTTGATTGAGCAGATCTGAACACTCTTTCTGTAGAAAATGCAACTGGACATTTGGAGCGCTAAGAGAGTAGTAGTGGAAAAAGGAATATATTCAAATATAAACTACACAGAAGCATTCTGTGAAACTTCTTTCTGATCTGAGCATTCAGCTAACAGAGTTAAACCATACTTTTCATTGAGCAGTTTTGAAACACTCTGTCTGTAGAAAATGCAACTGGACATTCGTAGCGTTAAGTGTGTAATAGTGGAAAAAAGAATATGTTCAAATATAAACTACACAGAAGCATTGTATGAAACTTCTTTCTGTTCTGTGCATTCAACTAACAGAGTTGAACCTTACTTTTGATTGAGCCGTTCTGAAACACTCTTTCTGTAGAAACTGCAATTGGACATTCTGAGCGCTAAGAGGCCTATATTGGGAAAAAGAATGTCTACAAATAAAAACTACACAGAAGAATTGTGTAAAACTTCTTTCTGATCTGTTTGTTCAACTAAAAGAGTTGAACCTTAGTTTTGATTGAGCCGTTCTGAAACACTCTTTGTGTAGAAAATGCAAGTGGAGATTCGGAGCGCTAAGAGGGTAATAGTGGAAAAAGGAATGTCTCCAAATATAAACTACACAGAATCATTCTGTGAAACTTCTTTCCGATCTGAGCATTCAGCTAACAGAGTTAAACCATACTTTTGATTGAGCAGTTTTGAAACACTCTGTCTGTAGAAAATGCAACTGGACATTCGTAGCGCTAAGTGGGTAATACTGGAAAAAAGAAAATGTTCAAATATAAACTACACAGAAGCATTGTATGAAACTTCTTTCTGTTCTGTGCATTCAACTAACAGAGTTGAACCTTACTTTTGATTGAGCCTTTCTGAAACACTCTTTCTGTAGAAACTGCAATTGGTCATTCTGAGCGCTAAGAGGCCTATATTGGGAAAAATAATATCTTCAAATAAAAACTACACAGAAGCATTGGGTGAAACTTTTTTCTGATATGTTCATTAAGGTAACAGAGTTAAACCATACTTTTGATTGCGCAGTTCTGAACACTCTTTCTGTAGAAAATGCAAGTGGACATTCGGAGCACTAAGAGGGTAATAGTGGAAAAAGGAATATATTCAAATATAAACTACACAGTAGCATTCTGTGAAAATTCTTTCTGTTCTGTGCATTCAACTAACAGAGTTGAACCTTACTTTTGATTGAGCCATTCTGAAACACTCTTTCTGTAGAAACTGCAATTGGACATGCTAAGCGCTAAGAGGCCTACATTGGGAAAAAGAATATCTTCAAATAAAAACTACACAGATGCATTCTGTGAAACTTATTTCTGATCTGTAAATTCAGTTAACAGAGATAAAACATATTTTTGATTGAGCAGTTATGAAACACTCTTTTTGTAGAAAATGCAAGTGGAGATTCGGAGCGCTAAGAGGGTAATAGTGGAAAAAGGAATGTCTTCAAATATAAACTACACAGAATCATTCGGTGAAACTTCTTTCTGATCTGTGCATTCAGCTAACAGAGTTAAACCATACTTTTGATTGAGCAGATCTGAACACTCTTTCTGTAGAAAATGCAACTGGACATTTGGAGCGCTAAGAGCGTAGTAGTGGAAAAAGGAATATATTCAAATATAAACTACCCAGAAGCATTCTGTGAAACTACTTTCTGATCTGAGCATTCAGCTAACTGAGTTAAACCATACTTTTGATTGAGCAGTTTTGAAACACTCTGTCTGTAGAAAATGCAACTGGACATTCGTAGCGCTACGTGGGTAATAGTGGAAAAAAGAATATGTTCAAATATAAACTACACAGAAGCATTGTATGAAACTTCTTTCTGTTCTGTGCATTCCACTAACAGAGTTGAACCTTACTTTTGATTGAGCCGTTCTGAAACACTCTTTCTGTAGAAACTGCAATTGGACATTCTGAGCGCTAAGAGGCCTATATTGGGAAAAAGAATGTCTACAAATAAAAACTACACAGAAGAATTGTGTGAAACGCCTTTCTGTTCTGTTTGTTCAACTAAAAGAGTTGAACCTTAGTTTTGATTGAGCCGTTCTGAAACACTCTTTCTGTAGAAAATGCAAGTGGAGATTCGGAGCGCTAAGAGGGTAATAGTGGAAAAGGGAATGTCTCCAAATATAAACTACACAGAACCATTCTGTGAAACTTCTTTCTGATCTGTGCATTCAGCTAACACAGTTAAACCATACTTTTGATTGAGCAGATCTGAACACTCTTTCTGTAGAAAATGCAACTGGACATTTTGAGCGCTAAGAGCATAGTAGTGGAAAAAGGAATATATTCAAATATAAACTACACAGAAGCATTCTGTGAAACTTCTTTCTGATCTGAGCATTCAGCTAACAGAGTTAAACCATACTTTTGATTGAGCAGTTTTGAAACACTCTGTCTGTAGAAAATGCAACTGGACATTCGTAGCGCTACGTGGGTAATAGTGGAAAAAAGAATATGTTCAAATATAAACTACACAGAAGCATTGTATGAAACTTCTTTCTGTTCTGTGCATTCAACTAACAGAGTTGAACCTTACTTTTGATTGAGCCGTTCTGAAACACTCTTTCTGTAGAAACTGCAATTTGACATTCTGAGCGCTAAGAGGCCTATATTGGGAAAAAGAATGTCTACAAATAAAAACTACACAGAAGAATTGTGTGAAACGCCTTTCTGTTCTGTTTGTTCAACTAAAAGAGTTGAACCTTAGTTTTGATTGAGCCGTTCTGAAACACTCTTTCTGTAGAAAATGCAAGTGGAGATTCGGAGCGCTAAGAGGGTAA
Organism: Symphalangus syndactylus; assembly: GCF_028878055.3. Lineage (NCBI taxonomy): Eukaryota > Metazoa > Chordata > Mammalia > Primates > Hylobatidae > Symphalangus > Symphalangus syndactylus. The sequence goes on along the minus strand of NC_072447.2, from coordinate 11,244,373 downwards.
TAGTGGAAAAAGGAATGTCTCCAAATATAAACTACACAGAATCATTCTGTGAAACTTCTTTCTGATCTGTGCATTCAGCTAACAATGTTAAACCATACTTTTGATTGAGCAGATCTGAACACTCTTTCTGTAGAAAATGCAACTGGACATTTGGAGCGCTAAGAGAGTAGTAGTGGAAAAAGGAATATATTCAAATATAAACTACACAGAAGCATTCTGTGAAACTTCTTTCTGATCTGAGCATTCAGCTAACAGAGTTAAACCATACTTTTGATTGAGCAGTTTTGAAACACTCTGTCTGTAGAAAATGCAACTGGACATTCGTAGCGCTAAGTGTGTAATAGTGGAAAAAAGAATATGTTCAAATATAAACTACACAGAAGCATTGTATGCAACTTCTTTCTGTTCTGTGCATTCAACTAACAGAGTTGAACCTTACTTTTGATTGAGCCTTTCTGAAACACTCTTTCTGTAGAAACTGCAATTGGACATTCTGAGCGCTAAGAGGCCTCTGTTGGGAAAAATAATATCTTCAAATAAAAATTTCACAGAAGCATTGTGTGAAACTTATTTCTGATATGTTCATTAAGCTAACAGAGTTAAACCATACTTTTGATTGCGCAGTTCTGAACACTCTTTCTGTAGAAAATGCAAGCGGACATTGGGAGCGCTAAGAGGGTAATAGTGGAAAAAGGAATATATTCAAATATAAACTACACAGTAGCATTCTGTGAAAATTCTTTCTGTTCTGTGCGTTCAACTAACAGAGTTGAACCTTACCTTTGATTGAGCCGTTCTGAAACACTCTTTCTGTAGAAACTGCAATTGGACATGCTAAGCGCTAAGAGGCCTACATTGGGAAAAAGAATATCTTCAAATAAAAACTACACAGATGCATTCTGTGAAACTTATTTCTGATCTGTAAATTCAGTTAACAGAGATAAAACATATTTTAGATTGAGCAGTTATGAAACACTCTTTTTGTAGAAAATGCAAGTGGAGATTCGGAGCGCTAAGGGGGTAATAGTGGAAAAAGGAATGTCTTCAAATATAAACTACACGGAATCATTCGGTGAAACTTCTTTCTGATCTGTGCATTCAGCTAACAGATTTAAACCATACTTTTGATTGAGCAGATCTGAACACTCTTTCTGTAGAAAATGCAACTGGACATTTGAAGCGTTAAGAGCGTAGTAGTGGAAAAAAGAATATATTCAAATATAAACTACACAGAAGCATTCTGTGAAACTTCTTTCTGATCTGAGCATTCAGCTAACAGAGTTAAACCATACTTTTGATTGAGCAGTTTTGAAACACTCTGTCTGTAGAAAATGCAACTGGACATTCGTAGCGCTACGTGGGTAATAGTGGAAAAAAGAATATGTTCAAATATAAACTACACAGAAGCATTGTATGAAACTTCTTTCTGTTCTGTGCATTCAACTAACAGAGTTGAACCTTACTTTTGATTGAGCCGTTCTGAAACACTCTTTCTGTAGAAACTGCAATTGGACATTCTGAGCGCTAAGAGGCCTATATTGGGAAAAAGAATGTCTACAAATAAAAACTACACAGAAGAATTGTGTGAAAATTCTTTCTGTTCTGTTTGTTCAACTAAAAGAGTTGAACCTTAGTTTTGATTGAGCCGTTCTGAAACACTCTTTGTGTAGAAAATGCAAGTGGAGATTCGGAGCGCTAAGAGGGTAATAGTGGAAGAAGGAATGTCTCCAAATATAAACTACACAGAATCATTCTGTGAACTTCTTTCTGATCTGTGCATTCAGCTAACAGAGTTAAACCATACTTTTGATTGAGCAGATCTGAACACTCTTTCTGTAGAAAATGCAACTGGACATTTGGAGCGCTAAGAGAGTAGTAGTGGAAAAAAGAATATATTCAAATATAAACTACACAGAATCATTCTGTGAAACTTCTTTCCGATCTGAGCATTCAGCTAACAGAGTTAAACCATACTTTTGATTGAGCAGTTCTGAAACACTCTGTCTGTAGAAAATGCAACTGGACATTCGTAGCGCTAAGTGGGTAATAGTGGAAAAAAGAATATGTTCAAATATAAACTACACAGAAGCATTGTATGAAACTCCTTTCTGTTCTGTGCATTCAACTAACAGAGTTGAACCTTACTTTTGATTGAGCCTTTCTGAAACACTCTTTCTGTAGAAACTGCAATTGGAAATTCTGAGCGCTATGAGGCCTATATTGGGAAAAATAATATCTTCAAATAAAAACTTCACAGGAGCATTGTGTGAAACTTATTTCTGATATGTTCATTAAGCTAACAGAGTTAAACCATACTTTTGATTGCGCAGTTCTGAACACTCTTTCTGTAGAAAATGCAAGCGGACATTCGGAGCGCTAAGAGGGTAATAGTGGAAAAAGGAATATATTCAAATATAAACTACACAGTAGCATTCTGTGAAAATTCTTTCTGTTCTGTGCATTCAACTAACAGAGTTGAACCTTACTTTTGATTGAGCCGTTCTGAAACACTCTTTCTGTAGAAACTGCAATTGGACATGCTAAGCGCTAAGAGGCCTACATTGGAAAAAAGAATATCTTCAAATAAAAACTACACAGATGCATTCTGTGAAACTTATTTCTGATCTGTAAATTCAGTTAACAGAGATAAAACATATTTTTGATTGAGCAGTTATGAAACACTCTTTTTGTAGAAAATGCAAGTGGAGATTCGGAGCGCTAAGAGGGTAATAGTGGAAAAAGGAATGTCTTCAAATATAAACTACACAGAATCATTCGGTGAAACTTCTTTCTGATCTGTGCATTCAGCTAACAGAGTTAAACCATACTTTTGATTGAGCAGATCTGAACACTCTGTAGAAAATGCAACTGGACATTTGGAGCGCTAAGAGCGTAGTAGTGGAAAAAGGAATATATTCAAATATAAACTACACAGAAGCATTCTGTGAAACTTCTTTCTGATCTGAGCATTCAGCTAACAGAGTTAAACCATACTTTTGATTGAGCAGTTTTGAAACACTCTGTCTGTAGAAAATGCAACTGGACATTCGTAGCGCTAAGTGGGTAATAGTGGAAAAAAGAATATGTTCAAATATAAACTACACAGAAGCATTGTATGAAACTTCTTTCTGTTCTGTGCATTCAAATAACAGAGTTGAACCTTACTTTTGATTGAGCCGTTCTGAAACACTCTTCCTATAGAAACTGCAATTGGACATTCTGAGCGCTAAGAGGCCTATATTGGGAAAAAGAATGTCTACAAATAAAAACTACACAGAAGAATTGTGTGAAACTTCTTTCTGATCTGTTTGTTCAACTAAAAGAGTTGAACCTTAGTTTTGATTGAGCCGTTCTGAAACACTCTTTGTGTAGAAAATGCAAGTGGAGATTCTGAGCGCTAAGAGGGTAATAGTGGAAAAAGGAATGTCTCCAAATATAAACTACACAGAATCATTCTGTGAAACTTCTTTCTTATCTGTGCATTCAGCGAACAGAGTTAAACCATACTTTTGATTGAGCAGATCTGAACACTCTTTCTGTAGAAAATGCAACTGGACATTTGGAGCGCTAAGAGAGTAGTAGTGGAAAAAGGAATATATTCAAATATAAACTACACAGAAGCATTCTGTGAAACTTCTTTCTGATCTGAGCATTCAGCTAACAGAGTTAAACCATACTTTTGATTGAGCAGTTTTGAAACACTCTGTCTGTAGAAAATGCAACTGGACATTCGTAGCGCTAAGTGGGTAATACTGGAAAAAAGAATATGTTCAAATATAAACTACACAGAAGCATTGTATGAAACTACTTTCTGTTCTGTGCATTCAACTAACAGAGTTGAAACTTACTTTTGATTGAGCCTTTCTGAAACACTCTTTCTGTAGAAACTGCAATTGGTCATTCTGAGCGCTAAGAGGCCTATATTGGGAAAAATAATATCTTCAAATAAAAACTACACAGAAGCATTGTGTGAAACTTATTTCTGATATGTTCATTAAGCTAACAGAGTTAAACCATACTTTTGATTGCGCAGTTCTGAACACTCTTTCTGTAGAAAATGCAAGTGGACATTCGGAGCGCTAAGAGGGTAATAGTGGAAAAAGGAATATATTCAAATATAAACTACACAGTAGCATTCTGTGAAAATTCTTTCTGTTCTGTGCATTCAACTAACAGAGTTGAACCTTACTTTTGATTGAGCCGTTCTGAAACACTCTTTCTGTAGAAACTGCAATTGGACATGCTAAGCGCTAAGAGGCCTACATTGGGAAAAAGAATATCTTCAAATAAAAACTACACAGATGCATTCTGTGAAACTTATTTCTGATCTGTAAATTCAGTTAACAGAGATAAAACATATTTTTGATTGAGCAGTTATGAAACACTCTTATTGTAGAAAATGCAAGTGGAGATTCGGAGCGCTAAGAGGGTAATAGTGGAAAAAGGAATGTCTTCAAATATAAACTACACAGAATCATTCGGTGAAACTTCTTTCTGATCTGTGCATTCAGCTAACAGAGTTAAACCATACTTTTGATTGAGCAGATCTGAACACTCTTTCTGTAGAAAATGCAACTGGACAGTTGGAGCGCTAAGAGTGTAGTAGTGGAAAAAGGAATATATTCAAATATAAACTACACAGAAGCATTCTGTGAAACTTCTTTCTGATCTGAGCATTCAGCTAACTGAGTTAAACCATACTTTTGATTGAGCAGTTGTGAAACACTCTGTCTGTAGAAAATGCAACTGGACATTCCTAGCGCTAAGTGGGTAATAGTGGAAAAAAAATATGTTCAAATATAAACTACACAGAAGCATTGTATGAAACTTCTTTCTGTTCTGTGCATTCAACTAACAGAGTTGAACCTTACTTTTGATTGAGCCGTTCTGAAACACTCTTTCTGTAGAAACTGCAATTGGACATTCTGAGCGCTAAGAGGCCTATATTGGGAAAAAGAATGTCTACAAATAAAAACTACACAGAAGAATTGTGTGAAACTTCTTTCTGTTCTGTTTGTTCAACTAAAAGAGTTGAACCTTAGTTTTGATTGAGCCGTTCTGAAACACTCTTTCTGTAGAAAATGCAAGTGGAGATTCGGAGCACTAAGAGGGTAATAGTGGAAAAGGGAATGTCTCCAAATATAAACTACACAGAATCATTCTGTGAAACTTCTTTCTGATGTGTGCATTCAGCTAACAGAGTTAAACCATACTTTTGATTGAGCAGATCTGAACACTCTTTCTGTAGAAAATGCAACTGGACATTTGGAGCGCTAAGAGAGTAGTAGTGGAAAAAGGAATATATTCAAATATAAACTACACAGAAGCATTCTGTGAAACTTCTTTCTGATCTGAGCATTCAGCTAACAGATTTAAACCATACTTTTGATTGAGCAGTTTTGAAACACTCTGTCTGTAGAAAATGCAACTGGACATTCGTAGCGCTAAGTGGGTAATAGTGGAAAAAAGAATATGTTCAAATATAAACTACCCAGAAGCATTGTATGAAACTTCTTTCTGTTCTGTGCATTCAACTAACAGAGTTGAACCTTACTTTTGATTGAGCCGTTCTGAAACACTCTTTCTGTAGAAACCGCAATTGGACATTCTGAGTGCTAAGAGGCCTATATTGGGAAAAAGAATGTCTACAAATAAAAACTACACAGAAGAATTGTGTGAAACGCCTTTCTGTTCTGTTTGTTCAACTAAAAGTGTTGAACCTTAGTTTTGATTGAGCCGTTCTGAAACACTCTTTCTGTAGTAAATGCAAGTGGAGATTCGGAGCGCTAAGAGGGTAATAGTGGAAAAAGGAATGTCTCCAAATATAAACTACACAGAATCATTCTGTGAAACTTCTTTCTGATCTGTGCATGCAGCTAACAGTGTTAAACCATACTTTTGATTGAGCAGATCTGAACACTCTTTCTGTAGAAAATGCAACTGGACATTTGGAGCGCTAAGAGAGTAGTAGTGGAAAAAGGAATATATTCAAATATAAACTACACAGAAGCATTCTGTGAAACTTCTTTCTGATCTGAGCATTCAGCTAACAGAGTTAAACCATACTTTTGATTGAGCAGTTTTGAAACACTCTGTAGAAAATGCAACTGGACATTCGTAGCGTTAAGTGTGTAATAGTGGAAAAAAGAATATGTTCAAATATAAACTACACAGAAGCATTGTATGAAACTTCTTTCTGTTCTGTGCATTCAACTAACAGAGTTGAACCTTACTTTTGATTGAGCCGTTCTGAAACACTCTTTCTGTAGAAACTGCAATTGGACATTCTGAGCGCTAAGAGGCCTATATTGGGAAAAAGAATGTCTACAAATAAAAACTACACAGAAGAATTGTGTGAAACTTCTTTCTGTTCTGTTTGTTCAACTAAAAGAGTTGAACCTTAGTTTTGATTGAGCCGTTCTGAAACACTCTTTCTGTAGAAAATGCAACTGGAGATTCGGAGCGCTAAGAGGGTAATAGTGGAAAAAGGAATGTCTCCAAATATAAACTACACAGAATCATTCTGTGAAACATCTTTCTGATCTGTGCATTCAGCTAACAGAGTTAAACCATACTTTTGATTGAGCAGATCTGAACACTCTTTCTGTAGAAAATGCAACTGGACATTTGGAGCGCTAAGAGAGTAGTAGTGGAAAAAGGAATATATTCAAATATAAACTACACAGAAGCATTCTGTGAAACTTCTTTCCGATCTGAGCATTCAGCTAACAGAGTTAAACCATACTTTTGATTGAGCAGTTTTGAAACACTCTGTCTGTAGAAAATGCAACTGGACATTCGTAGCGCTAAGTGGGTAATACTGGAAAAAAGAATATGTTCAAATATAAACTACACAGAAGCATTGTATGAAACTACTTTCTGTTCTGTGCATTCAACTAACAGAGTTGAACCTTACTTTTGATTGAGCCTTTCTGAAACACTCTTTCTGTAGAAACTGCAATTGGACATTCTGAGCGCTAAGAGGCCTATATTGGGAAAAATAATATCTTCAAATAAAAACTTCACAGAAGCATTGTGTGAAACTGATTTCTGATATGTTCATTAAGCTAACAGAGTTAAACCATACTTTTGATTGCGCAGTTCTGAACACTCTTTCTGTAGAAAATGCAAGTGGACATTCGGAGTGCTAAGAGGGTAATAGTGGAAAAAGGAATATATTCAAATATAAACTACACAGTAGCATTCTGTGAAAATTCTTTCTGTTCTGTGTATTCAACTAACAGAGTTGAACCTTACTTTTGATTGAGCCGTTCTGAAACACTCTTTCCGTAGAAACTGCAATTGGACATGCTAAGCGCTAAGAGGCCTACATTGGGAAAAAGAATATCTTCAAATAAAAACTACACAGATGCATTCTGTGAAACTTATTTCTGATCTGTAAATTCAGTTAACAGAGATAAAACATATTTTTGATTGAGCAGTTATGAAACACTCTTTTTGTAGAAAATGCAAGTGGAGATTCGGAGCGCTAAGAGGGTAATAGTGGAAAAAGGAATGTCTTCAAATATAAACTACACAGAATCATTCGGTGAAACTTCTTTCTGATCTGTGCATTCAGCTAACAGAGTTAAACCATACTTTTGATTGAGCAGATCTGAACACTCTTTCTGTAGAAAATGTAACTGGACATTTGGAGCGCTAAGAGCGTAGTAGTGGAAAAAGGAATATATTCAAATATAAACTACACAGAAGCATTCTGTGAAACTTCTTTCTGATCTGAGCATTCAGCTAACTGAGTTAAACCATACTTTTGATTGAGCAGTTTTGAAACACTCTGTCTGTAGAAAATGCAACTGGACATTCGTAGTGCTAAGTGGGTAATAGTGGAAAAAAAATATGTTCAAATATAAACTACACAGAAGCATTGTATGAAACTTCTTTCTGTTCTGTGCATTCAACTAACAGAGTTGAACCTTACTTTTCATTGAGCCGTTCTGAAACACTCTTTCTGTAGAAACTGCAATTGGACATTCTGAGAGCTAAGAGGCCTATATTGGGAAAAAAAATGTCTACAAATAAAAACTACACAGAAGAATTGTGTGAAACTTCTTTCTGTTCTGTTTGTTCAACTAAAAGAGTTGAAGCTTAGTTTTGATTGAGCCGTTCTGAAACACTCTTTCTGTAGAAAATGCAAGTGGAGATTCGGAGCGCTAAGAGGGTAATAGTGGAAAAAGGAATGTCTTCAAATATAAACTACACAGAATCATTCGGTGAAAATTCTTTCTGATCTGTGCATTCAGCTAACAGAGTTAAACCATACTTTTCATTGAGCAGATCTGAACACTCTTTCTGTAGAAAATGCAACTGGACATTTGGAGCGCTAAGAGCGTAGTAGTGGAAAAAGGAATATATTCAAATATAAACTACACAGAAGCATTCTGTGAAACTTCTTTCTGATCTGTCCATTCAGCTAACAGAGTTAAACCATACTTTTGATTGAGCAGATATGAACAATCTTTCTGTAGAAAATGCAACTGGACATTTGGAGCGCTAAGAGCGTAGTAGTGGAAAAAGTAATATATTCAAATATAAACTACACAGAAGCATTCTGTGAAACTTCTTTCTGATCTGAGCATTCAGCTAACAGAGTTAAACCATACTTTTGATTGAGCAGTTTTGAAACACTCTGTCTGTAGAAAACGCAACTGGACATTCGTAGCGCTAAGTGGGTAATAGTGGAAAAAAAATATGTTCAAATATAAACTACATAGAAGCATTGTATGAAACTTCTTTCTGTTCTGTGCATTCAACTAACAGAGTTGAACCTTACTTTTGATTGAGGCGTTCTGAAACACTCTTTCTGTAGAAACTGCAATTGGACATTCTGAGCGCTAAGAGGCCTATATTGGGAAAAAGAATGTCTAAAATAAAAACTACACAGAAGAATTGTGTGAAACTTCTTTCTGTTCTGTTTGTTCAACTAAAAGAGTTGAACCTTAGATTTGATTGAGCCGTTCTGAAACACTCTTTCTGTAGAAAATGCAAGTGGTGATTCGGAGCGCTAAGAGGGTAATAGTGGAAAAGGGAATGTCACCAAATATAAACTACACAGAATCATTCTGTGAAACTTCTTTCTGATCTGTGCATTCAGCTAACAGAGTTAAACCATACTTTTGATTGAGCAGATCTGAACACTCTTTCTGTAGAAAATGCAACTGGACATATGGAGCGCTAAGAGAGTAGTAGTGGAAAAAGGAATATATGCAAATATAAACTACACAGAAGCATTCTGTGAAACTTCTTTCTGATCTGAGCATTCAGCTAACAGAGTTAAACCATACTTTTGATTGAGCAGTTTTGAAACACTCTGTCTGTAGAAAATGCAACTGGACATTCGTAGCGCTACGTGGGTAATAGTGGAAAAAAGAATATGTTCAAATATAAACTACACAGAAGCATTGTATGAAACTTCTTTCTGTTCTGTGCATTCAACTAACAGAGTTGAACCTTACTTTTGATTGAGCCGTTCTGAAACACTCTTTCTGTAGAAACTGCAATTGGACATTCTGAGCGCTAAGAAGCCTCTATTGGGAAAAATAATATCTTCAAATAAAAACTACACAGAAGCATTGTGTGAAACTTATTTCTGATATGTTCATTAAGCTAACAGAGTTAAACCATACTTTTGATTGCGCAGTTCTGAACACTCTTTCTGTAGAAAATGCAAGTGGACATTCGGAGCACTAAGAGGGTAATAGTGGAAAAAGGAATATATTCAAATATAAACTACACAGTAGCATTCTATGAAAATTCTTTCTGTTCTGTGCATTCAACTAACAGAGTTGAACCTTACTTTTGATTGAGCCGTTCTGAAACACTCTTTCTGTAGAAACTGCAATTGGACATGCTAAGCGCTAAGAGGCCTACATTGGGAAAAAGAATATCTTCAAATAAAAGCTACACAGATGCATTCTGTGAAACTTATTTCTGATCTGTAAATTCAGTTAACAGAGATAAAACATATTTTTGATTGAGCAGTTATGAAACACTCTTTTTGTAGAAAATGCAAGTGGAGATTCGGAGCGCTAAGAGGGTAATAGTGGAAAAAGGAATGTCTTCAAATATAAACTACACAGAATCATTCGGTGAAACTTCTTTCTGATCTGTGCATTCAGCTAACAGAGTTAAACCATACTTTTGATTGAGCAGATCTGAACACTCTTTCTGTAGAAAATGCAACTGGACATTTGGAGCGCTAAGAGCGTAGTAGTGGAAAAAGGAATATATTCAAATATAAACTACACAGAAGCATTCTGTGAAACTTCTTTCTGATCTGTGCATTGAGCTAACTGAGTTAAACCATACTTTTGATTGAGCAGTTTTGAAACACTCTGTCTGTAGAAAATGCAACTTGACATTAGTAGCGCTAAGTGGGTAATAGTGGAGAAAAGAATATGTTCAAATATAAACTACACAGAAGCATTGTATGAAAATTCTTTCTGTTCTGTGCATTCAACTAACAGAGTTGAACCTTCCTTTTGATTGAGCCGTTCTGAAACACTCTTTCTGTAGAAACTGCAATTGGACATTCTGAGCGCTAAGAGGCCTATATTGGGAAAAAGAATGTCTACAAATAAAAACTACACAGAAGAATTGTGTGAAACTCCTTTCTGATCTGTTTGTTCAACTAAAAGTGTTGAACCTTAGTTTTGATTGAGCCGTTCTGAAACACTCTTGGTGTAGAAAATGCAAGTGGAAATTCGGAGCGCTAAGAGGGTAATAGTGGAAAAAGGAATGTCTCCAAATATAAACTACACAGAATCATTCTGTGAAACTTCTTTCTGATCTGTGCATTCAGCTAACAGAGTTAAACCATACTTTTGATTGAGCAGATCTGAACACTCTTTCTGTAGAAAATGCAACTGGACATTTGGAGCGCTAAGAGAGTAGTAGTGGAAAAAGGAATATATTCAAATATAAACTACACAGAAGCATTCTGTGAAACTTCTTTCTGATCTGAGCATTCAGCTAACAGAGTTAAACCATACTTTTGATTGAGCAGTTTTGAAACACTCTGTCTGTAGAAAATGCAACTGGACATTCGTAGCGCTAAGTGGGTAATACTGGAAAAAAGAATATGTTCAAATATAAACTACACAGAAGCATTGTATGAAACTTCTTTCTGTTCTGTGCATTCAACTAACAGAGTTGAACCTTACTTTTGATTGAGCCTTTCTGAAACACTCTTTCTGTAGAAACTGCAATTGGACATTCTGAGCGCTAAGAGGCCTATATTGGGAAAAATAACATCTTCAAATAAAAACTACACAGAAGCATTGTGTGAAACTTATTTCTGATATGTTCATTAAGCTAACAGAGTTAAACCATACTTTTGATTGCGCAGTTCTGAACACTCTTTCTGTAGAAAATTCAAGTGGACATTCGGAGCGCTAAGAGGGTAATAGTGGAAAAAGGAATATATTCAAATATAAACTACACAGTAGCATTCTGTGAAAATTCTTTCTGTTCTGTGCATTCAACTAACAGAGTTGAACCTTACTTTTGATTGAGCCGTTCTGAAACACTCTTTCTGTAGAAACTGCAATTGGACATGCTAAGCGCTAAGAGGCCTACTTTGGGAAAAAGAATATCTTCAAATAAAAACTACACAGATGCATTCTGTGAAACTTATTTCTGATCTGTAAATTCAGTTAACAGAGATAAAACATATTTTTGATTGAGCAGTTATGAAACACTCTTTTTGTAGAAAATGCAAGTGGAGATTCGGAGCGCTAAGTGGGTAATAGTGGAAAAAGGAATGTCTCCAAATATAAACTACACAGAATCATTCTGTGAAACATCTTTCTGATCTGTGCATTCAGCTAACAGAGTTAAACCATACTTTTGATTGAGCAGATCTGAACACTCTTTCTGTAGAAAATGCAACTGGACATTTGGAGCGCTAAGAGAGTAGTAGTGGAAAAAGGAATATATTCAAATATAAACTACACAGAAGCATTCTGTGAAACTTCTTTCCGATCTGAGCATTCAGCTAACAGAGTTAAACCATACTTTTGATTGAGCAGTTTTGAAACACTCTGTCTGTAGAAAATGCAACTGGACATTCGTAGCGCTAAGTGGGTAATACTGGAAAAAAGAATATGTTCAAATATAAACTACACAGAAGCATTGTATGAAACTTCTTTCTGTTCTGTGCATTCAACTAACAGAGTTGAACCTTACTTTTGATTGAGCCTTTCTGAAACACTCTTTCTGTAGAAACTGCAATTGGACATTCTGAGCGCTAAGAGGCCTATATTGGGAAAAATAATATCTTCTAATAAAAACTTCACAGAAGCATTGTGTGAAACTGATTTCTGATATGTTCATTAAGCTAACAGAGTTAAACCATACTTTTGATTGCGCAGTTCTGAACACTCTTTCTGTAGAAAATGCAAGTGGACATTCGGAGCGCTAAGAGGGTAATAGTGGAAAAAGGAATATATTCAAATATAAACTACACAGTAGCATTCTGTGAAAATTCTTTCTGTTCTGTGCATTCAACTAACAGAGTTGAACCTTACTTTTGATTGAGCCATTCTGAAACACTCTTTCTGTAGAAACTGCAATTGGACATGCAAAGCGCTAAGAGGCCTATATTGGGAAAAAGAATATCTTCAAATAAAAACTACACAGATGCATTCTGTGAAACTTATTTCTGATGTGTAAATTCAGTTAACAGAGATAAAACATATTTTTGATTGAGCAGTTATGAAACACACTTTTTGTAGAAAATGCAAGTGGAGATTCGGAGCGCTAAGAGGGTAATAGTGGAAAAAGGAATGTCTCCAAATATAAACTACCCAGAATCATTCTGTGAAACTTCTTTCTGATCTGTGCATTCAGCTAACAGAGTTAAACCATACTTTTGATTGAGCAGATCTGAACACTCTTTCTGTAGAAAATGCAACTGGACATTTGGAGCGCTAAGAGAGTAGTAGTGGAAAAAGGAATATATTCAAATATAAACTACACAGAAGCATTCTGTGAAACTTCTTTCTGATCTGAGCATTCAGCTAACAGAGTTAAACGATACTTTTGATTGAGCAGTTTTGAAACACTCTGTCTGTAGAAAATGCAACTGGACATTCGTAGCGCTAAGTGGGTAATACTGGAAAAAAGAATATGTTCAAATATAAACTACACAGAAGCATTGTATGAAAATTCTTTCTGTTCTGTGCATTCAACTAACAGAGTTGAACCTTCCTTTTGATTGAGCCGTTCTGAAACACTCTTTCTGTAGAAACTGCAATTGGACATTCTGAGCGCTAAGAGGCCTATATTGGGAAAAAGAATGTCTACAAATAAAAACTACACAGAAGAATTGTGTGAAACTCCTTTCTGATCTGTTTGTTCAACTAAAAGTGTTGAACCTTAGTTTTGATTGAGCCGTTCTGAAACACTCTTGGTGTAGAAAATGCAAGTGGAAATTCGGAGCGCTAAGAGGGTAATAGTGGAAAAAGGAATGTCTCCAAATATAAACTACACAGAATAATTCTGTGAAACTTCTTTCTGATCTGTGCATTCAGCTAACAGAGTTAAACCATACTTTTGATTGAGCAGATCTGAACACTCTTTCTGTAGAAAATGCAACTGGACATTTGGAGCGCTAAGAGAGTAGTAGTGGAAAAAGGAATATATTCAAATATAAACTACACAGAAGCATTCTGTGAAACTTCTTTCTGATCTGAGCATTCAGCTAACAGAGTTAAACCATACTTTTGATTGAGCAGTTTTGAAACACTCTGTCTGTAGAAAATGCAACTGGACATTCGTAGCGCTAAGTGGGTAATACTGGAAAAAAGAATATGTTCAAATATAAACTACACAGAAGCATTGTATGAAACTTCTTTCTGTTCTGTGCATTCAACTAACAGAGTTGAACCTTACTTTTGATTGAGCCTTTCTGAAACATTCTGTAGAAACTGCAATTGGACATTCTGAGCGCTAAGAGGCCTATATTGGGAAAAATAACATCTTCAAATAAAAACTACACAGAAGCATTGTGTGAAACTTATTTCTGATATGTTCATTAAGCTAACAGAGTTAAACCATACTTTTGATTGCGCAGTTCTGAACACTCTTTCTGTAGAAAATGCAAGTGGACATTCGGAGCGCTAAGAGGGTAATAGTGGAAAAAGGAATATATTCAAATATAAACTACACAGTAGCATTCTGTGAAAATTCTTTCTGTTCTGTGCATTCAACTAACAGAGTTGAACCTTACTTTTGATTGAGCCGTTCTGAAACACTCTTTCTGTAGAAACTGCAATTGGACATGCTAAGCGCTAAGAGGCCTACTTTGGGAAAAAGTATATCTTCAAATAAAAACTACACAGATGCATTCTGTGAAACTTATTTCTGATCTGTAAATTCAGTTAACAGAGATAAAACATATTTTTGATTGAGCAGTTATGAAACACTCTTTTTGTAGAAAATGCAAGTGGAGATTCGGAGCGCTAAGTGGGTAATAGTGGAAAAAGGAATGTCTCCAAATATAAACTACACAGAATCATTCTGTGAAACATCTTTCTGATCTGTGCATTCAGCTAACAGAGTTAAACCATACTTTTGATTGAGGAGATCTGAACACTCTGTAGAAAATGCAACTGGACATTTGGAGCGCTAAGAGCGTAGTAGTGGAAAAAGGAATATATTCAAATATAAACTACAGAGAATCATTCTGTGAAACTTCTTTCTGATCTGAGCATTCAGCTAACAGAGTTAAACCATACTTTTGATTGAGCAGTTTTGAAACACTCTGTCTGTAGAAAATGCAACTGGACATTCGTAGCGCTAAGTGGGTAATAGTGGAAAAAAAATATGTTGAAATATAAACTACACAGAAGCATTGTATGAAACTACTTTCTGTTCTGTGCATTCAACTAACAGAGTTGAACCTTACTTTTGATTGAGCCTTTCTGAAACACTCTTTCTGTAGAAACTGCAATTGGACATTCTGAGCGCTATGAGGCCTATATTGGGAAAAATAATATCTTCAAATAAAAACTTCACAGAAGCATTGTGTGAAACTTATTTCTGATATGTTCATTAAGCTAACAGAGTTAAACCATACTTTTGATTGCGCAGTTCTGAACACTCTTTCTGTAGAAAATGCAAGCGGACATTCGGAGCGCTATGAGGGTAATAGTGGAAAAAGGAATATATTCAAATATAAACTACACAGTAGCATTCTGTGAAAATTCTTTCTGTTCTGTGCATTCAACTAACAGAGTTGAACCTTACTTTTGATTGAGCCGTTCTGAAACACTCTTTCTGTAGAAACTGCAATTGGACATGCTAAGCGCTAAGAGGCCTACATTGGAAAAAAGAATATCTTCAAATAAAAACTACACAGATGCATTCTGTGAAACTTATTTCTGATCTGTAAATTCAGTTAACAGAGATAAAACATATTTTTGATTGAGCAGTTATGAAACACTCTTTTTGTAGAAAATGCAAGTGGAGATTCGGAGCGCTAAGAGGGTAATAGTGGAAAAAGGAATGTCTTCAAATATAAACTACACAGAATCATTCGGTGAAACTTCTTTCTGATCTGTGCATTCAGCTAACAGAGTTAAACCATACTTTTGATTGAGCAGATCTGAACACTCTTTCTGTAGAAAATGCAACTAGACATTTGGAGCGCTAAGAGCGTAGTAGTGGAAAAAGGAATATATTCAAATATAAACTACACAGAAGCATTCTGTGAAACTTCTTTCTGATCTGAGCATTCAGCTAACTGAGTTAAACCATACTTTTGATTGAGCAGTTTTGAAACACTCTGTCTGTAGAAAATGCAAATGGACATTCGTCGCGCTAAGTGGGTAATAGTGGAAAAAAGAATATGTTCAAATATAAACAACACAGAAGCATTGTATGAAACTTCTTTCTGTTCTGTGCATTCAACTAACAGAGTTGAACCTTACTTTTGATTGAGCCGTTCTGAAACACTCTTTCTGTAGAAACTGCAATTGGACATTCTGAGCGCTAAGAGGCCTATATTGGGAAAAAGAATGTCTACAAATAAAAACTACACAGAAGAATTGTGTGAAACTTCTTTCTGATCTGTTTGTTCAACTAAAAGAGTTGAACCTTAGTTTTGATTGAGCCGTTCTGAAACACTCTTTGTGTAGAAAATGCAAGTGGAGATTCGGAGCGCTAAGAGGGTAATAGTGGAAAAAGGAATGTCTCCAAATATAAACTACACAGAATCATTCTGTGAAACTTCTTTCTGATCTGTGCATTCAGCTAACAGAGTTAAACCATACTTTTGATTGAGCAGATCTGAACACTCTTTCTGTAGAAAATGCTACTGGACATTTGGAGCGCTAAGAGAGTAGTAGTGGAAAAAGGAATATATTCAAATATAAACTACACAGAAGCATTCTGTGAAACTTCTTTCTGATCTGAGCATTCAGCTAACAGAGTTAAACCATACTTTTGATTGAGCAGTTTTGAAACACTCTGTCTGTAGAAAATGCAACTGGACATTCGTAGCGCTAAGTGGGTAATACTGGAAAAAAGAATATGTTCAAATATAAACTACACAGAAGCATTGTATGAAACTTCTTTCTGTTCTGTGCATTCAACTAACAGAGTTGAACCTTACTTTTGATTGAGCCTTTCTGAAACACTCTTTCTGTAGAAACTGCAATTGGACATTCTGAGCGCTAAGAGGCCTATATTGGGAAAAATAATATCTTCAAATAAAAACTACACAGAAGCATTGTGTGAAACTTATTTCTGATATGTTCATTAAGCTAACAGAGTTAAACCATACTTTTGATTGCGCAGTTCTGAACACTGTTTCTGTAGAAAATGCAACTGGACATTCGGAGCGCTAAGAGTGTAATAGTGGAAAAAGGAATATATTCAAATATAAACTACACAGTAGCATTCTGTGAAAATTCTTTCTGTTCTGTGCATTCAACTAACAGAGTTGAACCTTACTTTTGATTGAGCCGTTCTGAAACACTCTTTCTGTAGAAACTGCATTTGGACATTCTGAGCGCTAAGAGGCCTATATTGGGAAAAAGAATGTCTACAAATAAAAACTACACAGAAGAATTGTGTGAAACATCTTTCTGTTCTGTTTGTTCAACTAAAAGAGTTGAACCTTAGTTTTGATTGAGCCGTTCTGAAACACTCTTTCTGTAGAAAATGCAAGTGGAGATTCGGAGCGCTAAGAGGGTAATAGTGGAAAAAGGAATGTCTCCAAATATAAACTACACAGAATCATTCTGTGAAACATCTTTCTGATCTGTGCATTCAGCTAACAGAGTTAAACCATACTTTTGATTGAGCAGATCTGAACACTCTTTCTGTAGAAAATGCAACTGGACATTTGGAGCGCTAAGAGAGTAGTAGTGGAAAAAGGAATATATTCAAATATAAACTACACAGAAGCATTCTGTGAAACTTCTTTCCGATCTGAGCATTCAGCTAACAGAGTTAAACCATACTTTTGATTGAGCAGTTTTGAAACACTCTGTCTGTAGAAAATGCAACTGGACATTCGTAGCGCTAAGTGGGTAATACTGGAAAAAAGAATATGTTCAAATATAAACTACACAGAAGCATTGTATGAAACTTCTTTCTGTTCTGTGCATTCAACTAACAGAGTTGAACCTTACTTTTGATTGAGCCTTTCTGAAACACTCTTTCTGTAGAAACTGCAATTGGACATTCTGAGCGCTAAGAGGCCTATATTGGGAAAAATAATATGTACAAATAAAAACTTCACAGAAGCATTGTGTGAAACTGATTTCTGATATGTTCATTAAGCTAACAGAGTTAAACCATACTTTTGATTGCGCAGTTCTGAACACTCTTTCTGTAGAAAATGCAAGCGGACATTCGGAGCGCACAGAGGGTAATAGTGGAAAAAGGAATATATTCAAATATAAACTACACAGTAGCATTCTGTGAAAATTCTTTCTGTTCTGTGCATTCAACTAACAGAGTTGAACCTTTCTTTTGATTGAGCCGTTCTTAAACACTCTTTCTGTAGAAACTGCACTTGGACATGCAAAGCGCTAAGAGGCCTACATTGGGAAAAAGAATATCTTCAAATAAAAACTACACTGATGCATTCTGTGAAACTTATTTCTGATCTGTAAATTCAGTTAACAGAGATAAAACATATTTTTGATTGGGCAGTTATGAAACACTCTTTTTGTAGAAAATGCAAGTGGAGATTCGGAGCGCTAAGAGGGTAATAGTGGAAAAAGGAATGTCTTCAAATATAAACTACACAGAAGCATTCTGTGAAACTTCTTTCTGATCTGAGCATTCAGCTAACAGAGTTAAACCATACTTTTGATTGAGCAGTTTTGAAACACTCTGTCTGTAGAAAATGCAACTGGACATTCGTAGCGCTAAGTGGGTAATACTGGAAAAAAGAATATGTTCAAATATAAACTACACAGAAGCATTGTATGAAACTTCTTTCTGTTCTGTGCATTCAACTAACAGAGTTGAACCTTACTTTTGATTGAGCCTTTCTGAAACACTCTTTCTGTAGAAACTGCAATTGGACATTCTGAGCGCTAAGAGGCCTATATTGGGAAAAATAACATCTTCAAATAAAAACTACACAGAAGCATTGTGTGAAACTTATTTCTGATATGTTCATTAAGCTAACAGAGTTAAACCATACTTTTGATTGCGCAGTTCTGAACACTCTTTCTGTAGAAAATGCAAGTGGACATTCGGAGCGCTAAGAGGGTAATAGTGGAAAAAGGAATATATTCAAATATAAACTACACAGTAGCATTCTGTGAAAATTCTTTCTGTTCTGTGCATTCAACTAACAGAGTTGAACCTTACTTTTGATTGAGCCGTTCTGAAACACTCTTTCTGTAGAAACTGCAATTGGACATGCTAAGCGCTAAGAGGCCTACTTTGGGAAAAAGAATATCTTCAAATAAAAACTACACAGATGCATTCTGTGAAACTTATTTCTGATCTGTAAATTCAGTTAACAGAGATAAAACATATTTTTGATTGAGCAGTTATGAAACACTCTTTTTGTAGAAAATGCAAGTGGAGATTCGGAGCGCTAAGTGGGTAATAGTGGAAAAAGGAATGTCTCCAAATATAAACTACACAGAATCATTCTGTGAAACATCTTTCTGATCTGTGCATTCAGCTAACAGAGTTAAACCATACTTTTGATTGAGCAGATCTGAACACTCTTTCTGTAGAAAATGCAACTGGACATTTGGAGCGCTAAGAGAGTAGTAGTGGAAAAAGGAATATATTCAAATATAAACTACACAGAAGCATTCTGTGAAACTTCTTTCCGATCTGAGCATTCAGCTAACAGAGTTAAACCATACTTTTGATTGAGCAGTTTTGAAACACTCTGTCTGTAGAAAATGCAACTGGACATTCGTAGCGCTAAGTGGGTAATACTGGAAAAAAGAGTATGTTCAAATATAAACTACACAGAAGCATTGTATGAAACATCTTTCTGTTCTGTGCATTCAACTAACAGAGTTGAACCTTACTTTTGATTGAGCCTTTCTGAAACACTCCTTCTGTAGAAACTGCAATTGGACATTCTGAGCGCTAAGAGGCCTATATTGGGAAAAATAATATCTTCAAATAAAAACTTCACAGAAGCATTGTGTGAAACTGATTTCTGATATGTTCATTAAGCTAACAGAGTTAAACCATACTTTTGATTGCGCAGTTCTGAACACTCTTTCTGTAGAAAATGCAAGTGGACATTCGAGCGCTAAGAGGGTAATAGTGGAAAAAGGAATATATTCAAATATAAACTACACAGAAGCATTCTGTGAAAATTCTTTCTGTTCTGTGCATTCAACTAACAGAGTTGAACCTTACTTTTGATTGAGCCGTTCTGAAACACTCTTTCTGTAGAAACTGCAATTGGACATGCAAAGCGCTAAGAGGCCTACATTGGGAAAAAGAATATCTTCAAATAAAAACTACACAGATGCATTCTGTGAAACTTATTTCTGATCTGTAAATTCAGTTAACAGAGATAAAACATATTTTTGATTGAGCAGTTATGAAACACACTTTTTGTAGAAAATGCAAGTGGAGATTCGGAGCGCTAAGGGGGTAATAGTGGAAAAAGGAATGTCTTCAAATATAAACTACACAGAATCATTCGGTGAAACTTCTTTCTGATCTGTGCATTCAGCTAACAGAGTTAAACCATACTTTTGATTGAGGAGATCTGAACACTCTGTAGAAAATGCAACTGGACATTTGGAGCGCTAAGAGCGTAGTAGTGGAAAAAGGAATATATTCAAATATAAACTACAGAGAATCATTCTGTGAAACTTCTTTCTGATCTGAGCATTCAGCTAACAGAGTTAAACCATACTTTTGATTGAGCAGTTTTGAAACACTCTGTCTGTAGAAAATGCAACTGGACATTCGTAGCGCTAAGTGGGTAATAGTGGAAAAAAAATATGTTGAAATATAAACTACACAGAAGCATTGTATGAAACTACTTTCTGTTCTGTGCATTCAACTAACAGAGTTGAACCTTACTTTTGATTGAGCCTTTCTGAAACACTCTTTCTGTAGAAACTGCAATTGGACATTCTGAGCGCTATGAGGCCTATATTGGGAAAAATAATATCTTCAAATAAAAACTTCACAGAAGCATTGTGTGAAACTTATTTCTGATATGTTCATTAAGCTAACAGAGTTAAACCATACTTTTGATTGCGCAGTTCTGAACACTCTTTCTGTAGAAAATGCAAGCGGACATTCGGAGCGCTAAGAGGGTAATAGTGGAAAAAGGAATATATTCAAATATAAACTACACAGTAGCATTCTGTGAAAATTCTTTCTGTTCTGTGCATTCAACTAACAGAGTTGAACCTTACTTTTGATTGAGCCGTTCTGAAACACTCTTTCTGTAGAAACTGCAATTGGACATGCTAAGCGCTAAGAGGCCTACATTGGAAAAAAGAATATCTTCAAATAAAAACTACACAGATGCATTCTGTGAAACTTATTTCTGATCTGTAAATTCAGTTAACAGAGATAAAACATATTTTTGATTGAGCAGTTATGAAACACTCTTTTTGTAGAAAATGCAAGTGGAGATTCGGAGCGCTAAGAGGGTAATAGTGGAAAAAGGAATGTCTTCAAATATAAACTACACAGAATCATTCGGTGAAACTTCTTTCTGATCTGTGCATTCAGCTAACAGAGTTAAACCATACTTTTGATTGAGCAGATCTGAACACTCTTTCTGTAGAAAATGCAACTAGACATTTGGAGCGCTAAGAGCGTAGTAGTGGAAAAAGGAATATATTCAAATATAAACTACACAGAAGCATTCTGTGAAACTTCTTTCTGATCTGAGCATTCAGCTAACTGAGTTAAACCATACTTTTGATTGAGCAGTTTTGAAACACTCTGTCTGTAGAAAATGCAAATGGACATTCGTCGCGCTAAGTGGGTAATAGTGGAAAAAAGAATATGTTCAAATATAAACAACACAGAAGCATTGTATGAAACTTCTTTCTGTTCTGTGCATTCAACTAACAGAGTTGAACCTTACTTTTGATTGAGCCGTTCTGAAACACTCTTTCTGTAGAAACTGCAATTGGACATTCTGAGCGCTAAGAGGCCTATATTGGGAAAAAGAATGTCTACAAATAAAAACTACACAGAAGAATTGTGTGAAACTTCTTTCTGATCTGTTTGTTCAACTAAAAGAGTTGAACCTTAGTTTTGATTGAGCCGTTCTGAAACACTCTTTGTGTAGAAAATGCAAGTGGAGATTCGGAGCGCTAAGAGGGTAATAGTGGAAAAAGGAATGTCTCCAAATATAAACTACACAGAATCATTCTGTGAAACTTCTTTCTGATCTGTGCATTCAGCTAACAGAGTTAAACCATACTTTTGATTGAGCAGATCTGAACACTCTTTCTGTAGAAAATGCTACTGGACATTTGGAGCGCTAAGAGAGTAGTAGTGGAAAAAGGAATATATTCAAATATAAACTACACAGAAGCATTCTGTGAAACTTCTTTCTGATCTGAGCATTCAGCTAACAGAGTTGAACCTTACTTTTGATTGAGCCTTTCTGAAACACTCTTTCTGTAGAAACTGCAATTGGACATTCTGAGCGCTAAGAGGCCTATATTGGGAAAAATAATATCTTCAAATAAAAACTACACAGAAGCATTGTGTGAAACTTATTTCTGATATGTTCATTAAGCTAACAGAGTTAAACCATACTTTTGATTGCGCAGTTCTGAACACTGTTTCTGTAGAAAATGCAACTGGACATTCGGAGCGCTAAGAGTGTAATAGTGGAAAAAGGAATATATTCAAATATAAACTACACAGTAGCATTCTGTGAAAATTCTTTCTGTTCTGTGCATTCAACTAACAGAGTTGAACCTTACTTTTGATTGAGCCGTTCTGAAACACTCTTTCTGTAGAAACTGCATTTGGACATTCTGAGCGCTAAGAGGCCTATATTGGGAAAAAGAATGTCTACAAATAAAAACTACACAGAAGAATTGTGTGAAACATCTTTCTGTTCTGTTTGTTCAACTAAAAGAGTTGAACCTTAGTTTTGATTGAGCCGTTCTGAAACACTCTTTCTGTAGAAAATGCAAGTGGAGATTCGGAGCGCTAAGAGGGTAATAGTGGAAAAAGGAATGTCTCCAAATATAAACTACACAGAATCATTCTGTGAAACTTCTTTCTGATCTGTGCATTCAGCTAACAGAGTTAAACCATACTTTTGATTGAGCAGATCTGAACACTCTTTCTGTAGAAAATGCAACTGGACATTTGGAGCGCTAAGAGAGTAGTAGTGGAAAAAGGAATATATTCAAATATAAACTACACAGAAGCATTCTGTGAAACTTCTTTCCGATCTGAGCATTCAGCTAACAGAGTTAAACCATACTTTTGATTGAGCAGTTTTGAAACACTCTGTCTGTAGAAAATGCAACTGGACATTCGTAGCGCTAAGTGGGTAATACTGGAAAAAAGAATATGTTCAAATATAAACTACACAGAAGCATTGTATGAAACTTCTTTCTGTTCTGTGCATTCAACTAACAGAGTTGAACCTTACTTTTGATTGAGCCTTTCTGAAACACTCTTTCTGTAGAAACTGCAATTGGACATTCTGAGCGCTAAGAGGCCTATATTGGGAAAAATAATATGTACAAATAAAAACTTCACAGAAGCATTGTGTGAAACTGATTTCTGATATGTTCTT
This sequence comes from Symphalangus syndactylus, assembly GCF_028878055.3. NCBI lineage: Eukaryota > Metazoa > Chordata > Mammalia > Primates > Hylobatidae > Symphalangus > Symphalangus syndactylus. The sequence continues at coordinate 11,221,113 of NC_072447.2, read as the reverse complement.
TAAGCTAACAGAGTTAAACCATACTTTTGATTGCGCAGTTCTGAACACTCTTTCTGTAGAAAATGCAAGCGGACATTCGGAGCGCACAGAGGGTAATAGTGGAAAAAGGAATATATTCAAATATAAACTACACAGTAGCATTCTGTGAAAATTCTTTCTGTTCTGTGCATTCAACTAACAGAGTTGAACCTTTCTTTTGATTGAGCCGTTCTTAAACACTCTTTCTGTAGAAACTGCACTTGGACATGCAAAGCGCTAAGAGGCCTACATTGGGAAAAAGAATATCTTCAAATAAAAACTACACTGATGCATTCTGTGAAACTTATTTCTGATCTGTAAATTCAGTTAACAGAGATAAAACATATTTTTGATTGGGCAGTTATGAAACACTCTTTTTGTAGAAAATGCAAGTGGAGATTCGGAGCGCTAAGAGGGTAATAGTGGAAAAAGGAATGTCTTCAAATATAAACTACACAGAATCATTCGGTGAAACTTCTTTCTGATCTGTGCATTCAGCTAACAGAGTTAAACCATACTTTTGATTGAGCAGATCTGAACACACTTTCTGTAGAAAATGCAACTGGACATTTGGAGCGCTAAGAGCGTAGTAGTGGAAAAAGGAATATATTCAAATATAAACTACACAGAAGCATTCTGTGAAACTTCTTTCTGATCTGTGCATTCAGCTAACAGAGTTAAACCATACTTTTGATTGAGCAGATCTGAACACTCTTTCTGTAGAAAATGCAACTGGACATTTGGAGCGCTAAGAGCGTAGTAGTGGAAAAAGGAATATATTCAAATATAAACTACACAGAAGCATTCTGTGAAACTTCTTTCTGATCTGAGCATTCAGCTAACAGAGTTAAACCATACATTTGATTGAGCAGTTTTGAAACACTCTGTCTGTAGAAAATGCAACTGGACATTCGTAGCGCTAAGTGGGTAATAGTGGAAAAAAGAATATGTTCAAATATAAACTACACAGAAGCATTGTATGAAACACCTTTCTGTTCTGTGCATTCAACTAACAGAGTTGAACCTTACTTTTGATTGAGCCGTTCTGAAACACTCTTTCTGTAGAAACTGCAATTGGACATTCTGAGCGCTAAGAGGCCTATATTGGGAAAAAGAATGTCTACAAATAAAAACTACACAGAAGAATTGTGTGAAACTTCTTTCTGTTCTGTTTGTTCAACTAAAAGAGTTGAACCTTAGTTTTGATTGAGCCGTTCTGAAACACTCTTTCTGTAGAAAATGCAAGTGGAGATTCGGAGCGCTAAGAGGGTAATAGTGGAAAAAGGAATGTCTCCAAATATAAACTACACAGAATCATTCTGTGAAACTTCTTTCTGATCTGTGCATTCAGCTAACAGAGTTAAACCATACATTTGATTGAGCAGATCTGAACACTCTTTCTGTAGAAAATTCAACTGGACATTTGGAGCGCTAAGAGAGTAGTAGTGGAAAAAGGAATATATTCAAATATAAACTACACAGAAGCATTCTGTGAAACTTCTTTCTGATCTGAGCATTCAGCTAACAGAGTCAAACCATACTTTTGATTGAGCAGTTTTGAAACACTCTGTCTGTAGAAAATGCAACTGGACATTCGTAGCACTAAGTGGGTAATAGTGGAAAAAAGAATATGTTCAAATATAAACTACACAGAAGCATTGTATGAAACTTCTTTCTGTTCTGTGCATTCAACTAACAGAGTTGAACCTTACTTTTGATTGAGCCTTTCTGAAACACTCTTTCTGTAGAAACTGCAATTGGACATTCTGAGCGCTAAGAGGCCTATATTGGGAAAAATAATATCTTCAAATAAAAACTTCACAGAAGCATTGTGTGAAACTTATTTCTGATATGTTCATTAAGCTAACAGAGTTAAACCATACTTTTGATTGCGCAGTTCTGAACACTCTTTCTGTAGAAAATGCAAGTGGACATTCGGAGCGCTAAGAGGGTAATAGTGGAAAAAGGAATATATTCAAATATAAACTACACAGAAGCATTCTGTGAAAATTCTTTCTGTTCTGTGCATTCAACTAACAGAGTTGAACCTTACTTTTGATTGAGCCGTTCTGAAACTCTCTTTCTGTAGAAACTGCAATTGGACATGCTAAGCGCTAAGAGGCCTACATTGGGAAAAAGAATATCTTGAAATAAAAACTACACAGATGCATTCTGTGAAACTTATTTCTGATCTGTAAATTCAGTTAACAGAGATAAAACATATTTTTGATTGAGCAGTTATGAAACACATTTTTTGTAGAAAATGCAAGTGGAGATTCGGAGCGCTAAGAGGGTAATTGTGGAAAAAGGAATGTCTTCAAATATAAACTACACAGAATCATTCGGTGAAACTTCTTTCTGATCTGTGCATTCAGCTAACAGAGTTAAACCATACTTTTGATTGAGCAGATCTGAACACCCTTTCTGTAGAAAATGCAACTGGACATTTGGAGCGCTAAGAGTGTAGTACTGGAAAAAGGAATATATTCAAATATAAACTAGACAGAAGCATTCTGTGAAACTTCTTTCTGATCTGAGCATTCAGCTAACAGAGTTAAACCATACATTTGATTGAGCAGTTTTGAAACACTCTGTCTGTAGAAAATGCAACTGGACATTCGTAGCGTTAAGTGGGTAATAGTGGAAAAAAGAATATGTTCAAATATAAACTACACAGAAGCATTGTATGAAACACCTTTCTGTTCTGTGCATTCAACTAACAGAGTTGAACCTTACATTTGATTGAGCCGTTCTGAAACACTCTTTCTGTAGAAACTGCAATTGGACATTCTGAGCGCTAAGAGGCCTATATTGGGAAAAGGAATGTCTACAAATAAAAACTACACAGAAGAATTGTGTGAAACTTCTTTCTGTTCTGTTTGTTCAACTAAAAGAGTTGAACCTTAGTTTTGATTGAGCCGTTCTGAAACACTCTTTCTGTAGAAAATGCAAGTGGAGATTCGGAGCGCTAAGAGGGTAATAGTGGAAAAAGGAATGTTTCCAAATATAAACTACACAGAATCATTCTGTGAAACTTCTTTCTGATCTGTGCATTCAGCTAACAGAGTTAAACCATACTTTTGATTGAGCAGATCTGAACACTCTTTCTGTAGAAAATTCAACTGGACATTTGGAGCGCTAAGAGAGTAGTAGTGGAAAAAGGAATATATTCAAATATAAACTACACAGAAGCATTCTGTGAAACTTCTTTCTGATCTGAGCATTCAGCTAACAGAATCAAACCATACTTTTGATTGAGCAGTTTTGAAACACTCTGTCTGTAGAAAATGCAACTGGACATTCGTAGCGTTAAGTGGGTAATAGTGGAAAAAAGAATATGTTCAAATATAAACTACACAGAAGCATTGTATGAAACTTCTTTCTGTTCTGTGCATTCAACTAACAGAGTTGAACCTTACTTTTGATTGAGCCTTTCTGAAACACTCTTTCTGTAGAAACTGCAGTTGGACATTCTGAGCTCTAAGAGGCCTATATTGGGAAAAATAATATCTTCAAATAAAAACTACACGGAAGCATTGTGTGAAACTTATTTCTGATATGTTCATTAAGCTAACAGAGTTAAAACATACTTTTGATTGCGCAGTTCTGAACACTCTTTCTGTAGAAAATGCAAGTGGACATTCGGAGCGCTAAGAGGGTAATAGTGGAAAAAGGAATATATTCAAATATAAACTACACAGTAGCATTCTGTGAAAATTCTTTCTGTTCTGTGCATTCAACTAACAGAGTTGAACCTTACTTTTCATTGAGCCGTTCTGAAACACTCTTTCTGTAGAAACTGCAATTGGACATGTTAAGCGCTAAGAGGCCTACATTGGGAAAAAGAATATCTTGAAATAAAAACTATACAGATGCATTCTGTGAAACTTATTTCTGATCTGTAAATTCAGTTAACAGAGATAAAACATATTTTTCATTGAGTAGTTATGAAACACACTTTTTGTAGAAAATGCAAGTGGAGATTCGGAGCGCTAAGAGGGTAATAGTGGAAAAAGGAATGTCTTCAAATATAAACTACACAGAATCATTCGGTGAAACTTCTTTCTGATCTGTGCATTCAGCTAACAGAGTTAAACCATACTTTTGATTGAGCAGATCTGAACACTCTTTCTGTAGAAAATGCAACTGGACATTTGGAGCGCTAAGAGCGTAGTAGTGGAAAAAGGAATATATTCAAATATAAACTAGATAGAAGCATTCTGTGAAACTTCTTTCTGATCTGAGCATTCAGCTAACAGAGTTAAACCATACATTTGATTGAGCAGTTTTGAAACACTCTGTCTGTAGAAAATGCAACTGGACATTCGTAGCGCTAAGTGGGTATTAGTGGAAAAAAAATATGTTCAAATATAAACTACACAGAAGCATTGTATGAAACTTCTTTCTGTTCTGTACATTCAACTAACAGAGTTGAACCTTACTTTTGATTGAGCCGTTCTGAAACACTCTTTCTGTAGAAACTGCAATTGGACATTCTGAGTGCTAAGAGGCCTATATTGGGAAAAAGAATGTCTACAAATAAAAACTACACAGAAGAATTGTGTGAAACTTCTTTCTGTTCTGTTTGTTCAACTAAAAGAGTTGAACCTTTGTTTTGATTGAGCCGTTCTGAAACACTCTTTCTGTAGAAAATGCAAGTGGAGATTCGGAGCGCTAAGAGGGTAATAGTGGAAAAAGGAATGTCTCCAAATATAAACTACACAGAATCATTCTGTGAAACTTCTTTCTGATCTGTGCATTCAGCTAACAGAGTTAAACCATACTTTTGATTGATCAGATCTGAACACTCTTTCTGTAGAAAATGCAACTGGACATTTGGAGCGCTAAGAGAGTAGTAGTGGAAAAAGGAATATATTCAAATATAAACTACACAGAAGCGTTCTGTGAAACTTCTTTCTGATCTGTGCATTCAGCTAACAGAGTTAAACCATACATTTGATTGAGCAGATCTGAACACTCTTTCTGTAGAAAATGCAACTGGACATTTGGAGCGCTAAGAACGTAGTAGTGGAAAAAGGAATATATTCAAATATAAACTACACAGAAGCATTCTGTGAAACTTCTTTCTGATCTGAGCATTCAGCTAACAGAGTTAAACCATACTTTTGATTGAGCAGTTTTGAAACACTCTGTCTGTAGAAAACGCAACTGCACATTCGTAGCGCTAAGTGGGTAATAGTGGAAAAAAAATATGTTCAAAAATAAACTACACAGAAGCATTGTATGAAACTTCTTTCTGTTCTGTGCATTCAACTAACAGAGTTGAACCTTACTTTTGATTGAGCCGTTCTGAAACACTCTTTCTGTAGAAACTGCAATTGGACATTCTGAGCGCTAAGAGGCCTATATTGGGAAAAAGAATGTCTACAAATAAAAACTACACAGAAGAATTGTGTGAAACTTCTTTCTGTTCTGTTTGTTCAACTAAAAGAGTTGAACCTTAGTTTTGATTGAGCCGTTCTGAAACACTCTTTCTGTAGAAAATGCAAGTGGAGATTCGGAGCGCTAAGAGGGTAATAGTGGAAAAGGGAATGTCTCCAAATATAAACTACACAGAATCATTCTGTGAAACTTCTTTCTGATCTGTGCATTCAGCTAACAGAGTTAAACCATACTTTTGATTGAGCAGATCTGAACACTCTTTCTGTAGAAAATGCAACTGGACATTTGGAGCGCTAAGAGAGTAGTAGTGGAAAAAGGAATATATTCAAATATAAACTACACAGAAGCATTCTGTGAAACTTCTTTCCGATCTGAGCATTCAGCTAACAGAGTTAAACCATACTTTTGATTGAGCAGTTTTGAAACACTCTGTCTGTAGAAAATGCAACTGGACATTCGTAGCGCTAAGTGGGTAATACTGGAAAAAAGAATATGTTCAAATATAAACTACACAGAATCATTGTATGAAACTTCTTTCTGTTCTGTGCATTCAACTAACAGAGTTGTACCTTACTTTTGATTGAACCTTTCTGAAACACTCTTTCTGTAGAAACTGCAATTGGACATTCTGAGCGCTAAGAGGCCTATATTGGGAAAAATAATAACTTCAAATAAAAACTTCACAGAAGCATTGTGTGAAACTTATTTCTGATATGTTCATTAAGCTAACAGAGTTAAACCATACTTTTGATTGCGCAGTTCTGAACACTCTTTCTGTAGAAAATGCAAGTGGACATTCGGAGCGCTAAGAGGGTAATAGTGGAAAAAGGAATATATTCAAATATAAACTACACAGAAGCATTCTGTGAAAATTCTTTCTGTTCTGTGCATTCAACTAACAGAGTTGAACCTTACTTTTGATTGACCCGTTCTGAAACACTGTTTCTGTAGAAACTGCAATTGGACATGCTAAGCGCTAAGAGGCCTACATTGGGAAAAAGAATATCTTCAAATAAAAACTACACAGATGCATTCTGTGAAACTTATTTCTGATCTGTAAATTCAGTTAACAGAGATAAAACATATTTTTGATTGAGCAGTTATGAAACACATTTTTTGTAGAAAATGCAAGTGGAGATTCGGAGCGCTAAGAGGGTAATAGTGGAAAAAGGAATGTCTTCAAATATAAACTACACAGAATCATTCGGTGAAACTTCTTTCTGATCTGTGCATTCAGCTAACAGAGTTAAACCATACTTTTGATTGAGCAGATCTGAACACCCTTTCTGTAGAAAATGCAACTGGACATTTGGAGCGCTAAGAGTGTAGTACTGGAAAAAGGAATATATTCAAATATAAACTAGACAGAAGCATTCTGTGAAACTTCTTTCTGATCTGAGCATTCAGCTAACAGAGTTAAACCATACATTTGATTGAGCAGTTTTGAAACACTCTGTCTGTAGAAAATGCAACTGGACATTCGTAGCGCTAAGTGGGTAATAGTGGAAAAAAGAATATGTTCAAATATAAACTACACAGAAGCATTGTATGAAACACCTTTCTGTTCTGTGCATTCAACTAACAGAGTTGAACCTTACATTTGATTGAGCCGTTCTGAAACACTCTTTCTGTAGAAACTGCAATTGGACATTCTGAGCGCTAAGAGGCCTATATTGGGAAAAGGAATGTCTACAAATAAAAACTACACAGAAGAATTGTGTGAAACTTCTTTCTGTTCTGTTTGTTCAACTAAAAGAGTTGAACCTTAGTTTTGATTGAGCCGTTCTGAAACACTCTTTCTGTAGAAAATGCAAGTGGAGATTCGGAGCGCTAAGAGGGTAATAGTGGAAAAAGGAATGTTTCCAAATATAAACTACACAGAATCATTCTGTGAAACTTCTTTCTGATCTGTGCATTCAGCTAACAGAGTTAAACCATACTTTTGATTGAGCAGATCTGAACACTCTTTCTGTAGAAAATTCAACTGGACATTTGGAGCGCTAAGAGAGTAGTAGTGGAAAAAGGAATATATTCAAATATAAACTACACAGAAGCATTCTGTGAAACTTCTTTCTGATCTGAGCATTCAGCTAACAGAATCAAACCATACTTTTGATTGAGCAGTTTTGAAACACTCTGTCTGTAGAAAATGCAACTGGACATTCGTAGCGTTAAGTGGGTAATAGTGGAAAAAAGAATATGTTCAAATATAAACTACACAGAAGCATTGTATGAAACTTCTTTCTGTTCTGTGCATTCAACTAACAGAGTTGAACCTTACTTTTGATTGAGCCTTTCTGAAACACTCTTTCTGTAGAAACTGCAGTTGGACATTCTGAGCTCTAAGAGGCCTATATTGGGAAAAATAATATCTTCAAATAAAAACTACACGGAAGCATTGTGTGAAACTTATTTCTGATATGTTCATTAAGCTAACAGAGTTAAAACATACTTTTGATTGCGCAGTTCTGAACACTCTTTCTGTAGAAAATGCAAGTGGACATTCGGAGCGCTAAGAGGGTAATAGTGGAAAAAGGAATATATTCAAATATAAACTACACAGTAGCATTCTGTGAAAATTCTTTCTGTTCTGTGCATTCAACTAACAGAGTTGAACCTTACTTTTGATTGACCCGTTCTGAAACACTGTTTCTGTAGAAACTGCAATTGGACATGCTAAGCGCTAAGAGGCCTACATTGGGAAAAAGAATATCTTCAAATAAAAACTACACAGATGCATTCTGTGAAACTTATTTCTGATCTGTAAATTCAGTTAACAGAGATAAAACATATTTTTGATTGAGCAGTTATGAAACACATTTTTTGTAGAAAATGCAAGTGGAGATTCGGAGCGCTAAGAGGGTAATAGTGGAAAAAGGAATGTCTTCAAATATAAACTACACAGAATCATTCGGTGAAACTTCTTTCTGATCTGTGCATTCAGCTAACAGAGTTAAACCATACTTTTGATTGAGCAGATCTGAACACCCTTTCTGTAGAAAATGCAACTGGACATTTGGAGCGCTAAGAGTGTAGTACTGGAAAAAGGAATATATTCAAATATAAACTAGACAGAAGCATTCTGTGAAACATCTTTCTGATCTGAGCATTCAGCTAACAGAGTTAAACCATACATTTGATTGAGCAGTTTTGAAACACTCTGTCTGTAGAAAATGCAACTGGACATTCGTAGCGCTAAGTGGGTAATAGTGGAAAAAAGAATATGTTCAAATATAAACTACACAGAAGCATTGTATGAAACACCTTTCTGTTCTGTGCATTCAACTAACAGAGTTGAACCTTACATTTGATTGAGCCGTTCTGAAACACTCTTTCTGTAGAAACTGCAATTGGACATTCTGAGCGCTAAGAGGCCTATATTGGGAAAAGGAATGTCTACAAATAAAAACTACACAGAAGAATTGTGTGAAACTTCTTTCTGTTCTGTTTGTTCAACTAAAAGAGTTGAACCTTAGTTTTGATTGAGCCGTTCTGAAACACTCTTTCTGTAGAAAATGCAAGTGGAGATTCGGAGCGCTAAGAGGGTAATAGTGGAAAAAGGAATGTTTCCAAATATAAACTACACAGAATCATTCTGTGAAACTTCTTTCTGATCTGTGCATTCAGCTAACAGAGTTAAACCATACTTTTGATTGAGCAGATCTGAACACTCTTTCTGTAGAAAATTCAACTGGACATTTGGAGCGCTAAGAGAGTAGTAGTGGAAAAAGGAATATATTCAAATATAAACTACACAGAAGCATTCTGTGAAACTTCTTTCTGATCTGAGCATTCAGCTAACAGAATCAAACCATACTTTTGATTGAGCAGTTTTGAAACACTCTGTCTGTAGAAAATGCAACTGGACATTCGTAGCGTTAAGTGGGTAATAGTGGAAAAAAGAATATGTTCAAATATAAACTACACAGAAGCATTGTATGAAACTTCTTTCTGTTCTGTGCATTCAACTAACAGAGTTGAACCTTACTTTTGATTGAGCCTTTCTGAAACACTCTTTCTGTAGAAACTGCAGTTGGACATTCTGAGCTCTAAGAGGCCTATATTGGGAAAAATAATATCTTCAAATAAAAACTACACGGAAGCATTGTGTGAAACTTATTTCTGATATGTTCATTAAGCTAACAGAGTTAAAACATACTTTTGATTGCGCAGTTCTGAACACTCTTTCTGTAGAAAATGCAAGTGGACATTCGGAGCGCTAAGAGGGTAATAGTGGAAAAAGGAATATATTCAAATATAAACTACACAGTAGCATTCTGTGAAAATTCTTTCTGTTCTGTGCATTCAACTAACAGAGTTGAACCTTACTTTTCATTGAGCCGTTCTGAAACACTCTTTCTGTAGAAACTGCAATTGGACATGTTAAGCGCTAAGAGGCCTACATTGGGAAAAAGAATATCTTGAAATAAAAACTATACAGATGCATTCTGTGAAACTTATTTCTGATCTGTAAATTCAGTTAACAGAGATAAAACATATTTTTCATTGAGTAGTTATGAAACACACTTTTTGTAGAAAATGCAAGTGGAGATTCGGAGCGCTAAGAGGGTAATAGTGGAAAAAGGAATGTCTTCAAATATAAACTACACAGAATCATTCGGTGAAACTTCTTTCTGATCTGTGCATTCAGCTAACAGAGTTAAACCATACTTTTGATTGAGCAGATCTGAACACTCTTTCTGTAGAAAATGCAACTGGACATTTGGAGCGCTAAGAGCGTAGTAGTGGAAAAAGGAATATATTCAAATATAAACTAGATAGAAGCATTCTGTGAAACTTCTTTCTGATCTGAGCATTCAGCTAACAGAGTTAAACCATACATTTGATTGAGCAGTTTTGAAACACTCTGTCTGTAGAAAATGCAACTGGACATTCGTAGCGCTAAGTGGGTATTAGTGGAAAAAAAATATGTTCAAATATAAACTACACAGAAGCATTGTATGAAACTTCTTTCTGTTCTGTACATTCAACTAACAGAGTTGAACCTTACTTTTGATTGAGCCGTTCTGAAACACTCTTTCTGTAGAAACTGCAATTGGACATTCTGAGTGCTAAGAGGCCTATATTGGGAAAAAGAATGTCTACAAATAAAAACTACACAGAAGAATTGTGTGAAACTTCTTTCTGTTCTGTTTGTTCAACTAAAAGAGTTGAACCTTTGTTTTGATTGAGCCGTTCTGAAACACTCTTTCTGTAGAAAATGCAAGTGGAGATTCGGAGCGCTAAGAGGGTAATAGTGGAAAAAGGAATGTCTCCAAATATAAACTACACAGAATCATTCTGTGAAACTTCTTTCTGATCTGTGCATTCAGCTAACAGAGTTAAACCATACTTTTGATTGATCAGATCTGAACACTCTTTCTGTAGAAAATGCAACTGGACATTTGGAGCGCTAAGAGAGTAGTAGTGGAAAAAGGAATATATTCAAATATAAACTACACAGAAGCGTTCTGTGAAACTTCTTTCTGATCTGAGCATTCAGCTAACAGAGTTAAACCATAATTTTTATTGAGCAGTTTTGAAACACGCTGTCTGCGGAAAATGCAACTGGACATTCGAAGCGCTAAGTGGGTAATAGTGGAAAAAAGAATATGTTCAAATATAAACTACACAGAAGCATTGTATGAAACTTCTTTCTGTTCTGTGCATTCAACTAACAGAGTTGAGCCTTACTTTTGATTGAGCCTTTCTGTAACACTCTTTCTGTAGAAACTGCAATTGGACATTCTGAGCGCTAAGAGGCCTATATTCGGAAAAATAATATCTTCAAATAAAAACTACACAGAAGCATTGTGTGAAACTTATTTCTGATATGTTAATTAAGCTAACAGAGTTAAACCATACTTTTGATTGCTCAGTTCTGAACACTCTTTCTGTAGAAAATGCAAGTGGACATTCGGAGCGCTAAGAGGGTAATAGTGGAAAAAGGAATATATTCAAATATAAACTACACAGTAGCATTCTGTGAAAATTCTTTCTGTTCTGTGCATTCAACTAACAGAGTTGAACCTCACTTTTGATTGAGCCGTTCTGAAACACTCTTTCTGTAGAAACTGCAATTGGACATGCTAAGCGCTAAGAGGCCTATATTGGGAAAAAGAATATCTTCAAATAAAAACTACACGGATGCATTCTGTGAAACTTATTTCTGATCTGTAAATTCAGTTAACAGAGGTAAAACATATTTTTGATTGAGCAGTTATGAAACAGTCTTTCTGTAGAAAATGCAAGTGGAGATTCGGAGCGCTAAGAGGGTAATAGTGGAAAAAGGAATGTCTCCAAATATAAACTACACAGAATCATTCTGTGAAACTTCTTTCTGTTCTGTGCATTCAGCTAACAGAATTAAACCATACTTTTGATTGAGCAGATCTGAACACTCTTTCTGTAGAAAATCCAACTGGACATTTGGCGCCCTAAGAGAGTAGTAGTGGAAAAAGGAATATATTCAAATATAAACTACACAGAAGCATTCTGTGAAACTTCTTTCTGATCTGAGCATTCAGCTAACAGAGTTAAACCAAACATTTGATTGATCGGTTTTGAAACACTCTGTCTGTAGAAAATGCAACTGGACATTCGTAGCGCTAAGTGGGTAATAGTGGAAAAAAGAATATGTTCAAATATAAACTGCACAGAAGCATTGTATGAAACTTCTTTCTGTTCTGTGCATTCAACTAACAGAGTTGAACCTTACTTTTGATTGAGCCTTTCTGAAACACTCCTTCTGTAGAAACTGCAATTGGACATTCTGAGCGCTAAGAGGCCTATATTGGGAAAAATAATATGTTCAAATAAAAACTACACAGAAGCATTGTGTGAAACTTATTTCTGATATGTTCATTAAGCTAACAGAGTTAAACCATACTTTTGATTGCGCAGTTCTGAACACTCTTTCTGTAGAAAATGCAAGTGGACATTCGGAGCACTAAGAGGGTAATAGTGGAAAAAGGAATATATTCAAATATAAACTACACAGTAGCATTCTGTGAAAATTCTTTCTGTTCTGTGCATTCCACTAACAGAGTTGAACCTTACTTTTGATTGAGCCGTTCTGAAACACTCTTTCTGTAGAAACTGCAATTGGGCATGCTAAGCGCTAAGAGGCCTACATTGGGAAAAAGAATATCTTCAAATAAAAACTACACAGATGCATTCTGTGAAACTTATTTCTGATCTGGAAATTCAGTTAACAGAGATAAAACATATTTTTGATTGAGCAGTTGTGAAACACTCTTTTTGAAGAAAATGCAAGTGGAGATTCGGAGCGCTAAGAGGGTAATAGTGGAAAAATGAATGACTTCAAATATAAACTACACAGAATCATTCGGTGAAACTTCTTTCTGATCTGTGCATTCAGCTAACAGAGTTAAACCATACTTTTGATTGAGCAGATCTGAACACTCTTTCTGTAGATAATGCAACTGGACATTTGGAGCGCTAAGAGCGTAGTAGTGGAAAAAGGAATATATTCAAATATAAACTACACAGAAGAATTCTGTGAAACTTCTTTCTGATCTGAGCATTCAGCTAACAGAGTTAAACCATACTTTTGATTGAGCAGTTTTGAAACACTCTGTCTGTAGAAAATGCAACTGGACATTCGTAGCGCTAAGTGGGTAATAGTGGAAAAAAGAATATGTTCAAATATAAACTACACAGTAGCATTGTATGAAACTTCTTTCTGTTCTGTGCATTCAACTAACAGAGTTGAACCTTACTTTGATTGAGCCGTTCTGAAACACTCTTTCTGTAGAAACTGCAATTGGACATTCTGAGCGCTAAGAGGCCTATATTGGGAAAAAGAATGTCTACAAATAAAAACTACAAGGAAGAATTGTGTGAAAATTCTTTCTGTTCTGTTTGTTCAACAAAAAGTGTTGAACCTTAGTTTTGATTGAGCCGTTCTGAAACACTCTTTCTGTAGAAAATGCAAGTGGAGATTCGGAGCGCTAAGAGGGTAATAGTGGAAAAAGGAATGTCTCCAAATATAAACTACACAGAATCATTCTGTGAAACTTCTTTCTGATCTGTGCATTCAGCTAACAGAGTTAAACCATACTTTTGATTGAGCAGATCTGAACACTCTTTCTGTAGAAAATGCAACTGGACATTTGGAGCGCTAAGAGAGTAGTAGTGGAAAAAGGAATATATTCAAATATAAACTACACAGAAGCATTCTGTGAAACTTCTTTCTGATCTGAGCATTCATCTAACAGAGTTAAACCATACTTTTGATTGAGCAGTTTTGAAACACTCTGTCTGTAGAAAATGCAACTGGACATTCGTAGCGCTAAGTGGGTAATACTGAAAAAGAGTATATGTTCAAATATAAACTACACAGAAGCATTGTATGAAACTTCTTTCTGTTCTGTGCATTCAACTAACAGAGTTGACCTTACTTTTGATTGAGCCGTTCTGAAACACTCTTTCTGTAGAAACTGCAATTGGACATTCTGAGCGCTAAGAGGCCTATATTGGGAAAAATAATATCTTCAAATAAAAACTACACAGAAGCGTTGTGTGAAACTTATTTTTGATATGTTCATTAAGCTAACAGTGTTAAAGCATACTTTTGATTGCGCAGTTCTGAACACACTTTCTGTAGAAAATGCAAGTGGACATTCTGAGCGCTAAGAGGGTAATAGTGGAAAAAGGAATATATTCAAATATAAACTACACAGTAGCATTCTGTGAAAATTCTTTCTGTTCTGTGCATTCAACTAACAGAGTTGAACCTTACTTTTGATTGAGCCGTTCTGAAACACTCTTTCTGTAGAAACTGCAATTGGACATGCTAAGCGCTAAGAGGCCTACATTGGGAAAAAGAATATCTTCAAATAAAAACTACACAGATGCATTCTGTGAAACTTATTTCTGATCTGTAAATTCAGTTAACAGAGATAAAGCATATTTTTGATTGAGCAGTTATGAAACACTCTTTTTGTAGAAAATGCAAGTGGAGATTCGGAGCGCTAAGAGGGTAATAGTGGAAACAGGAATGTCTTCAAATATAAACTACACAGAATCATTCGGTGAAACTTCTTTCTGATCTGTGCATTCAGCTAACAGAGTTAAACCATACTTTTGATTGAGCAGATCTGAACACTCTTTCTGTAGAAAATGCAACTGGACATTTGGAGCGCTAAGAGCGAAGTAGTGGAAAAAGAAATATATTCAAATATAAACTACACAGAAGCATTCTGTGAAACTTCTTTCTGATCTGAGCATTCAGCTAACAGAGTTAAACCATACTTTTGATTGAGCAGTTTTGAAACACTCTGTCTGTAGAAAATGCAACTGGACATTCGTAGCGATAAGTGGGTATTAGTGGAAAAAAAATATGTTCAAATATAAACTACACAGAAGCATTGTATGAAACTTCTTTCTGTTCTGTGCATTCAACTAACAGAGTTGAACCTTACTTTTGATTGAGCCGTTCTGAAACACTCTTTCTGTAGAAACTGCAATTGGACATTCTGAGTGCTAAGAGGCCTATATTGGGAAAAAGAATGTCTACAAATAAAAACTACACAGAAGAATTGTGTGAAACTTCTTTCTGTTCTGTTTGTTCAACTAAAAGAGTTGAACCTTAGTTTTGATTGAGCCGTTCTGAAACACTCTTTCTGTAGAAAATGCAAGTGGAGATTCGGAGCGCTAAGAGGGTAATAGTGGAAAAAGGAATGTCTCCAAATATAAACTACACAGAATCATTCTGTGAAACTTCTTTCTGATCTGTGCATTCAGCTAACAGAGTTAAACCATACATTTGATTGAGCAGATCTGAACACTCTTTCTGTAGAAAATGCAACTGGACATTTGGAGCGCTAAGAGAGTAGTAGTGGAAAAAGGAATATATTCAAATATAAACTACACAGAAGCGTTCTGTGAAACTTCTTTCTGATCTGAGCATTAGGCTAACAGAGTTAAACCATACTTTTGATTGAGCAGTTTTGAAACACTCTGTCTGCGGAAAATGCAACTGGACATTCGTAGCGCTAAGTGGGTAATAGTGGAAAAAAGAATATGTTCAAATATAAACTACACAGAAGCATTGTATGAAACTTCTTTCTGTTCTGTGCATTCAACTAACAGAGTTGAACCTTACTTTTGATTGAGCCTTTCTGTAACACTCTTTCTGTAGAAACTGCAATTGGACATTCTGAGCGCTAAGAGGGCTATATTCGGAAAAATAATATCTTCAAATAAAAACTACACAGAAGCATTGTGTGAAACTTATTTCTGATATGTTAATTAAGCTAACAGAGTTAAACCATACATTTGATTGCTCAGTTCTGAACACTCTTTCTGTAGAAAATGCAAGTGGACATTCGGAGCGCTAAGAGGGTAATAGTGGAAAAAGGAATATATTCAAATATAAACTACACAGTAGCATTCTGTGAAAATTCTTTCTGTTCTGTGCATTCAACTAACAGAGTTGAACCTCACTTTTCATTGAGCCGTTCTGAAACACTCTTTCTGTAGAAACTGCAATTGGACATGCTAAGCGCTAAGAGGCCTATATTGGGAAAAAGAATATCTTCAAATAAAAACTACACGGATGCATTCTGTGAAACTTATTTCTGATCTGTAAATTCAGTTAACAGAGATAAAACATATTTTTGATTGAGCAGTTATGAAACACTCTTTCTGTAGAAAATGCAAGTGGAGATTCGGAGCGCTAAGAGGGTAATAGTGGAAAAAGGAATGTCTCCAAATATAAACTACACAGAATCATTCTGTGAAACTTCTTTCTGATCTGTGCATTCAGCTAACAGAATTAAAACATACTTTTGATTGAGCAGATCTGAACACTCTTTCTGTAGAAAATGCAACTGGACATTTGGAGCCCTAAGAGAGTAGTAGTGGAAAAAGGAATATATTCAAATATAAACTACACAGAAGCATTCTGTGAAACTTCTTTCTGATCTGAGCATTCAGCTAACAGAGTTAAACCAAACATTTGATTGAGCAGTTTTGAAACACTCTGTCTGTAGAAAATGCAACTGGACATTCGTAGCGCTAAGTTGGTAATAGTGGAAAAAAGAATATGTTCAAATATAAACTACACAGAAGCATTGTATGAAACCTCTTTCTGTTCTGTGCATTCAACTAACAGAGTTGAACCTTACTTTTGATTGAGCCTTTCTGAAACACTCTTTCTGTAGAAACTGCAATTGGACATTCTGAGCGCTAAGAGGCCTATATTGGGAAAAATAATATGTTCAAATAAAAACTACACAGAAGCATTGTGTGAAACTTATTTCTGATATGTTCATTAAGCTAACAGAGTTAAACCATACTTTTGATTGCGCAGTTCTGAACACTCTTTCTGTAGAAAATGCAAGTGGACATTCGGAGCACTAAGAGGGTAATAGTGGAAAAAGGAATATATTCAAATATAAACTACACAGTAGCATTCTGTGAAAATTCTTTCTGTTCTGTGCATTCCACTAAGAGAGTTGAACCTTACTTTTGATTGAGCCGTTGTGAAACACTCTTTCTGTAGAAACTGCAATTGGGCATGCTAAGCGCTAAGAGGCCTACATTGGGAAAAAGAATATCTTCAAATAAAAACTACACAGATGCATTCTGTGAAACATATTTCTGATCTGTAAATTCAGTTAACAGAGATAAAACATATTTTTGATTGAGCAGTTATGAAACACATTTTTTGTAGAAAATGCAAGTGGAGATTCGGAGCGCTAAGAGGGTAATAGTGGAAAAAGGAATGTCTTCAAATATAAACTACACAGAATCATTCGGTGAAACTTCTTTCTGATCTGTGCATTCAGCTAACAGAGTTAAACCATACTTTTGATTGAGCAGATCTGAACACCCTTTCTGTAGAAAATGCAACTGGACATTTGGAGCGCTAAGAGTGTAGTACTGGAAAAAGGAATATATTCAAATATAAACTAGACAGAAGCATTCTGTGAAACTTCTTTCTGATCTGAGCATTCAGCTAACAGAGTTAAACCATACATTTGATTGAGCAGTTTTGAAACACTCTGTCTGTAGAAAATGCAACTGGACATTCGTAGCGCTAAGTGGGTAATAGTGGAAAAAAGAATATGTTCAAATATAAACTACACAGAAGCATTGTATGAAACACCTTTCTGTTCTGTGCATTCAACTAACAGAGTTGAACCTTACATTTGATTGAGCCGTTCTGAAACACTCTTTCTGTAGAAACTGCAATTGGACATTCTGAGCGCTAAGAGGCCTATATTGGGAAAAGGAATGTCTACAAATAAAAACTACACAGAAGAATTGTGTGAAACTTCTTTCTGTTCTGTTTGTTCAACTAAAAGAGTTGAACCTTAGTTTTGATTGAGCCGTTCTGAAACACTCTTTCTGTAGAAAATGCAAGTGGAGATTCGGAGCGCTAAGAGGGTAATAGTGGAAAAAGGAATGTTTCCAAATATAAACTACACAGAATCATTCTGTGAAACTTCTTTCTGATCTGTGCATTCAGCTAACAGAGTTAAACCATACTTTTGATTGAGCAGATCTGAACACTCTTTCTGTAGAAAATTCAACTGGACATTTGGAGCGCTAAGAGAGTAGTAGTGGAAAAAGGAATATATTCAAATATAAACTACACAGAAGCATTCTGTGAAACTTCTTTCTGATCTGAGCATTCAGCTAACAGAATCAAACCATACTTTTGATTGAGCAGTTTTGAAACACTCTGTCTGTAGAAAATGCAACTGGACATTCGTAGCGTTAAGTGGGTAATAGTGGAAAAAAGAATATGTTCAAATATAAACTACACAGAAGCATTGTATGAAACTTCTTTCTGTTCTGTGCATTCAACTAACAGAGTTGAACCTTACTTTTGATTGAGCCTTTCTGAAACACTCTTTCTGTAGAAACTGCAGTTGGACATTCTGAGCTCTAAGAGGCCTATATTGGGAAAAATAATATCTTCAAATAAAAACTACACGGAAGCATTGTGTGAAACTTATTTCTGATATGTTCATTAAGCTAACAGAGTTAAAACATACTTTTGATTGCGCAGTTCTGAACACTCTTTCTGTAGAAAATGCAAGTGGACATTCGGAGCGCTAAGAGGGTAATAGTGGAAAAAGGAATATATTCAAATATAAACTACACAGTAGCATTCTGTGAAAATTCTTTCTGTTCTGTGCATTCAACTAACAGAGTTGAACCTTACTTTTCATTGAGCCGTTCTGAAACACTCTTTCTGTAGAAACTGCAATTGGACATGTTAAGCGCTAAGAGGCCTACATTGGGAAAAAGAATATCTTGAAATAAAAACTATACAGATGCATTCTGTGAAACTTATTTCTGATCTGTAAATTCAGTTAACAGAGATAAAACATATTTTTCATTGAGTAGTTATGAAACACACTTTTTGTAGAAAATGCAAGTGGAGATTCGGAGCGCTAAGAGGGTAATAGTGGAAAAAGGAATGTCTTCAAATATAAACTACACAGAATCATTCGGTGAAACTTCTTTCTGATCTGTGCATTCAGCTAACAGAGTTAAACCATACTTTTGATTGAGCAGATCTGAACACTCTTTCTGTAGAAAATGCAACTGGACATTTGGAGCGCTAAGAGCGTAGTAGTGGAAAAAGGAATATATTCAAATATAAACTAGATAGAAGCATTCTGTGAAACTTCTTTCTGATCTGAGCATTCAGCTAACAGAGTTAAACCATACATTTGATTGAGCAGTTTTGAAACACTCTGTCTGTAGAAAGTGCAACTGGACATTCGTAGCGCTAAGTGGGTATTAGTGGAAAAAAAATATGTTCAAATATAAACTACACAGAAGCATTGTATGAAACTTCTTTCTGTTCTGTACATTCAACTAACAGAGTTGAACCTTACTTTTGATTGAGCCGTTCTGAAACACTCTTTCTGTAGAAACTGCAATTGGACATTCTGAGTGCTAAGAGGCCTATATTGGGAAAAAGAATGTCTACAAATAAAAACTACACAGAAGAATTGTGTGAAACTTCTTTCTGTTCTGTTTGTTCAACTAAAAGAGTTGAACCTTTGTTTTGATTGAGCCGTTCTGAAACACTCTTTCTGTAGAAAATGCAAGTGGAGATTCGGAGCGCTAAGAGGGTAATAGTGGAAAAAGGAATGTCTCCAAATATAAACTACACAGAATCATTCTGTGAAACTTCTTTCTGATCTGTGCATTCAGCTAACAGAGTTAAACCATACTTTTGATTGATCAGATCTGAACACTCTTTCTGTAGAAAATGCAACTGGACATTTGGAGCGCTAAGAGAGTAGTAGTGGAAAAAGGAATATATTCAAATATAAACTACACAGAAGCGTTCTGGAAACTTCTTTCTGATCTGAGCATTCAGCTAACAGAGTTAAACCATAATTTTTATTGAGCAGTTTTGAAACACGCTGTCTGCGGAAAATGCAACTGGACATTCGAAGCGCTAAGTGGGTAATAGTGGAAAAAAGAATATGTTCAAATATAAACTACACAGAAGCATTGTATGAAACTTCTTTCTGTTCTGTGCATTCAACTAACAGAGTTGAGCCTTACTTTTGATTGAGCCTTTCTGTAACACTCTTTCTGTAGAAACTGCAATTGGACATTCTGAGCGCTAAGAGGCCTATATTCGGAAAAATAATATCTTCAAATAAAAACTACACAGAAGCATTGTGTGAAACTTATTTCTGATATGTTAATTAAGCTAACAGAGTTAAACCATACTTTTGATTGCTCAGTTCTGAACACTCTTTCTGTAGAAAATGCAAGTGGACATTCGGAGCGCTAAGAGGGTAATAGTGGAAAAAGGAATATATTCAAATATAAACTACACAGTAGCATTCTGTGAAAATTCTTTCTGTTCTGTGCATTCAACTAACAGAGTTGAACCTCACTTTTGATTGAGCCGTTCTGAAACACTCTTTCTGTAGAAACTGCAATTGGACATGCTAAGCGCTAAGAGGCCTATATTGGGAAAAAGAATATCTTCAAATAAAAACTACACGGATGCATTCTGTGAAACTTATTTCTGATCTGTAAATTCAGTTAACAGAGGTAAAACATATTTTTGATTGAGCAGTTATGAAACAGTCTTTCTGTAGAAAATGCAAGTGGAGATTCGGAGCGCTAAGAGGGTAATAGTGGAAAAAGGAATGTCTCCAAATATAAACTACACAGAATCATTCTGTGAAACTTCTTTCTGTTCTGTGCATTCAGCTAACAGAATTAAACCATACTTTTGATTGAGCAGATCTGAACACTCTTTCTGTAGAAAATCCAACTGGACATTTGGCGCCCTAAGAGAGTAGTAGTGGAAAAAGGAATATATTCAAATATAAACTACACAGAAGCATTCTGTGAAACTTCTTTCTGATCTGAGCATTCAGCTAACAGAGTTAAACCAAACATTTGATTGATCGGTTTTGAAACACTCTGTCTGTAGAAAATGCAACTGGACATTCGTAGCGCTAAGTGGGTAATAGTGGAAAAAAGAATATGTTCAAATATAAACTGCACAGAAGCATTGTATGAAACTTCTTTCTGTTCTGTGCATTCAACTAACAGAGTTGAACCTTACTTTTGATTGAGCCTTTCTGAAACACTCCTTCTGTAGAAACTGCAATTGGACATTCTGAGCGCTAAGAGGCCTATATTGGGAAAAATAATATGTTCAAATAAAAACTACACAGAAGCATTGTGTGAAACTTATTTCTGATATGTTCATTAAGCTAACAGAGTTAAACCATACTTTTGATTGCGCAGTTCTGAACACTCTTTCTGTAGAAAATGCAAGTGGACATTCGGAGCACTAAGAGGGTAATAGTGGAAAAAGGAATATATTCAAATATAAACTACACAGTAGCATTCTGTGAAAATTCTTTCTGTTCTGTGCATTCCACTAACAGAGTTGAACCTTACTTTTGATTGAGCCGTTCTGAAACACTCTTTCTGTAGAAACTGCAATTGGGCATGCTAAGCGCTAAGAGGCCTACATTGGGAAAAAGAATATCTTCAAATAAAAACTACACAGATGCATTCTGTGAAACTTATTTCTGATCTGGAAATTCAGTTAACAGAGATAAAACATATTTTTGATTGAGCAGTTATGAAACACTCTTTTTGAAGAAAATGCAAGTGGAGATTCGGAGCGCTAAGAGGGTAATAGTGGAAAAATGAATGACTTCAAATATAAACTACACAGAATCATTCGGTGAAACTTCTTTCTGATCTGTGCATTCAGCTAACAGAGTTAAACCATACTTTTGATTGAGCAGATCTGAACACTCTTTCTGTAGATAATGCAACTGGACATTTGGAGCGCTAAGAGCGTAGTAGTGGAAAAAGGAATATATTCAAATATAAACTACACAGAAGAATTCTGTGAAACTTCTTTCTGATCTGAGCATTCAGCTAACAGAGTTAAACCATACTTTTGATTGAGCAGTTTTGAAACACTCTGTCTGTAGAAAATGCAACTGGACATTCGTAGCGCTAAGTGGGTAATAGTGGAAAAAAGAATATGTTCAAATATAAACTACACAGTAGCATTGTATGAAACTTCTTTCTGTTCTGTGCATTCAACTAACAGAGTTGAACCTTACTTTGATTGAGCCGTTCTGAAACACTCTTTCTGTAGAAACTGCAATTGGACATTCTGAGCGCTAAGAGGCCTATATTGGGAAAAAGAATGTCTACAAATAAAAACTACAAGGAAGAATTGTGTGAAAATTCTTTCTGTTCTGTTTGTTCAACAAAAAGTGTTGAACCTTAGTTTTGATTGAGCCGTTCTGAAACACTCTTTCTGTAGAAAATGCAAGTGGAGATTCGGAGCGCTAAGAGGGTAATAGTGGAAAAAGGAATGTCTCCAAATATAAACTACACAGAATCATTCTGTGAAACTTCTTTCTGATCTGTGCATTCAGCTAACAGAGTTAAACCATACTTTTGATTGAGCAGATCTGAACACTCTTTCTGTAGAAAATGCAACTGGACATTTGGAGCGCTAAGAGAGTAGTAGTGGAAAAAGGAATATATTCAAATATAAACTACACAGAAGCATTCTGTGAAACTTCTTTCTGATCTGAGCATTCATCTAACAGAGTTAAACCATACTTTTGATTGAGCAGTTTTGAAACACTCTGTCTGTAGAAAATGCAACTGGACATTCGTAGCGCTAAGTGGGTAATACTGAAAAAGAGTATATGTTCAAATATAAACTACACAGAAGCATTGTATGAAACTTCTTTCTGTTCTGTGCATTCAACTAACAGAGTTGACCTTACTTTTGATTGAGCCGTTCTGAAACACTCTTTCTGTAGAAACTGCAATTGGACATTCTGAGCGCTAAGAGGCCTATATTGGGAAAAATAATATCTTCAAATAAAAACTACACAGAAGCGTTGTGTGAAACTTATTTTTGATATGTTCATTAAGCTAACAGTGTTAAAGCATACTTTTGATTGCGCAGTTCTGAACACACTTTCTGTAGAAAATGCAAGTGGACATTCTGAGCGCTAAGAGGGTAATAGTGGAAAAAGGAATATATTCAAATATAAACTACACAGTAGCATTCTGTGAAAATTCTTTCTGTTCTGTGCATTCAACTAACAGAGTTGAACCTTACTTTTGATTGAGCCGTTCTGAAACACTCTTTCTGTAGAAACTGCAATTGGACATGCTAAGCGCTAAGAGGCCTACATTGGGAAAAAGAATATCTTCAAATAAAAACTACACAGATGCATTCTGTGAAACTTATTTCTGATCTGTAAATTCAGTTAACAGAGATAAAGCATATTTTTGATTGAGCAGTTATGAAACACTCTTTTTGTAGAAAATGCAAGTGGAGATTCGGAGCGCTAAGAGGGTAATAGTGGAAACAGGAATGTCTTCAAATATAAACTACACAGAATCATTCGGTGAAACTTCTTTCTGATCTGTGCATTCAGCTAACAGAGTTAAACCATACTTTTGATTGAGCAGATCTGAACACTCTTTCTGTAGAGAATGCAACTGGACATTTGGAGCGCTAAGAGCGTAGTAGTGGAAAAAGGAATATATTCAAATATAAACTACACAGAAGCATTCTGTGAAACTTCTTTCTGATCTGAGCATTCAGCTAACAGAGTTAAACCATACTTTTGATTGAGCAGTTTTGAAACACTCTGTCTGTAGAAAATGCAACTGGACATTCGTAGCGCTAAGTGGGTATTAGTGGAAAAAAAATATGTTCAAATATAAACTACACAGAAGCATTGTATGAAACTTCTTTCTGTTCTGTGCATTCAACTAACAGAGTTGAACCTTACTTTTGATTGAGCCGTTCTGAAACACTCTTTCTGTAGAAACTGCAATTGGACATTCTGAGTGCTAAGAGGCCTATATTGGGAAAAAGAATGTCTACAAATAAAAACTACACAGAAGAATTGTGTGAAACTTCTTTCTGTTCTGTTTGTTCAACTAAAAGAGTTGAACCTTAGTTTTGATTGAGCCGTTCTGAAACACTCTTTCTGTAGAAAATGCAAGTGGAGATTCGGAGCGCTAAGAGGGTAATAGTGGAAAAAGGAATGTCTCCAAATATAAACTACACAGAATCATTCTGTGAAACTTCTTTCTGATCTGTGCATTCAGCTAACAGAGTTAAACCATACTTTTGATTGAGCAGATCTGAACACTCTTTCTGTAGAAAATGCAACTGGACATTTGGAGCGCTAAGAGAGTAGTAGTGGAAAAAGGAATATATTCAAATATAAACTACACAGAAGCGTTCTGTGAAACTTCTTTCTGATCTGAGCATTAGGCTAACAGAGTTAAACCATACTTTTGATTGAGCAGTTTTGAAACACTCTGTCTGCGGAAAATGCAACTGGACATTCGTAGCGCTAAGTGGGTAATAGTGGAAAAAAGAATATGTTCAAATATAAACTACACAGAAGCATTGTATGAAACTTCTTTCTGTTCTGTGCATTCAACTAACAGAGTTGAACCTTACTTTTGATTGAGCCTTTCTGTAACACTCTTTCTGTAGAAACTGCAATTGGACATTCTGAGCGCTAAGAGGCCTATATTCGGAAAAATAATATCTTCAAATAAAAACTACACAGAAGCATTGTGTGAAACTTATTTCTGATATGTTAATTAAGCTAACAGAGTTAAACCATACATTTGATTGCTCAGTTCTGAACACTCTTTCTGTAGAAAATGCAAGTGGACATTCGGAGCGCTAAGAGGGTAATAGTGGAAAAAGGAATATATTCAAATATAAACTACACAGTAGCATTCTGTGAAAATTCTTTCTGTTCTGTGCATTCAACTAACAGAGTTGAACCTCACTTTTGATTGAGCCGTTCTGAAACACTCTTTCTGTAGAAACTGCAATTGGACATGCTAAGCGCTAAGAGGCCTATATTGGGAAAAAGAATATCTTCAAATAAAAACTACACGGATGCATTCTGTGAAACTTATTTCTGATCTGTAAATTCAGTTAACAGAGATAAAACATATTTTTGATTGAGCAGTTATGAAACACTCTTTCTGTAGAAAATGCAAGTGGAGATTCGGAGCGCTAAGAGGGTAATAGTGGAAAAAGGAATGTCTCCAAATATAAACTACACAGAATCATTCTGTGAAACTTCTTTCTGATCTGTGCATTCAGCTAACAGAATTAAAACATACTTTTGATTGAGCAGATCTGAACACTCTTTCTGTAGAAAATGCAACTGGACATTTGGAGCCCTAAGAGAGTAGTAGTGGAAAAAGGAATATATTCAAATATAAACTACACAGAAGCATTCTGTGAAACTTCTTTCTGATCTGAGCATTCAGCTAACAGAGTTAAACCAAACATTTGATTGAGCAGTTTTGAAACACTCTGTCTGTAGAAAATGCAACTGGACATTCGTAGCGCTAAGTTGGTAATAGTGGAAAAAAGAATATGTTCAAATATAAACTACACAGAAGCATTGTATGAAACCTCTTTCTGTTCTGTGCATTCAACTAACAGAGTTGAACCTTACTTTTGATTGAGCCTTTCTGAAACACTCTTTCTGTAGAAACTGCAATTGGACATTCTGAGCGCTAAGAGGCCTATATTGGGAAAAATAATATGTTCAAATAAAAACTACACAGAAGCATTGTGTGAAACTTATTTCTGATATGTTCATTAAGCTAACAGAGTTAAACCATACTTTTGATTGCGCAGTTCTGAACACTCTTTCTGTAGAAAATGCAAGTGGACATTCGGAGCACTAAGAGGGTAATAGTGGAAAAAGGAATATATTCAAATATAAACTACACAGTAGCATTCTGTGAAAATTCTTTCTGTTCTGTGCATTCCACTAAGAGAGTTGAACCTTACTTTTGATTGAGCCGTTGTGAAACACTCTTTCTGTAGAAACTGCAATTGGGCATGCTAAGCGCTAAGAGGCCTACATTGGGAAAAAGAATATCTTCAAATAAAAACTACACAGATGCATTCTGTGAAACATATTTCTGATCTGGAAATTCAGTTAACAGAGATAAAACATATTTTTGATTGAGCAGTTATGAAACACTCTTTTTGTAGAAAATGCAAGTGGAGATTCGGAGCGCTAAGAGGTTAATAGTGGAAAAATGAATGACTTCAAATATAAACTACACAGAATCATTCGGTGAAACTTCTTTCTGATCTGTGCATTCAGCTAACAGAGTTAAACCATACTTTTGATTGAGCAGATCTGAACACTCTTTCTGTAGATAATGCAACTGGACATTTGGAGCGCTAAGAGCGTAGTAGTGAAAAAAGGAATATATTCAAATATAAACTACACAGAAGAATTCTGTGAAACTTCTTTCTGATCTGAGCATTCAGCTAACAGAGTTAAACCATACTTTTGATTGAGCAGTTTTGAAACACTCTGTCTGTAGAAAATGCAACTGGACATTCGTAGCGCTAAGTGGGTTATAGTGGAAAAAAGAATATGTTCAAATATAAACTACACAGTAGCATTGTATGAAACTTCTTTCTGTTCTGTGCATTCAACTAACAGAGTTGAACCTTACTTTGATTGAGCCGTTCTGAAACACTCTTTCTGTAGAAACTGCAATTGGACATTCTGAGCGCTAAGAGGCCTATATTGGGAAAAAGAATGTCTACAAATAAAAACTACACAGAAGAATTGTGTGAAAATTCTTTCTGTTCTGTTTGTTCAACAAAAAGAGTTGAACCTTAGTTTTGATTGAGCCGTTCTGAAACACTCTTTCTGTAGAAAATGCAAGTGGAGATTCGGAGCGCTAAGAGGGTAATAGTGGAAAAAGGAATGTCTCCAAATATAAACTACACAGAATCATTCTGTGAAACTTCTTTCTGATCTGTGCATTCAGCTAACAGAGTTAAACCATACTTTTGATTGAGCAGATCTGAACACTCTTTCTGTAGAAAATGCAACTGGACATTTGGAGCGCTAAGAGAGTAGTAGTGGAAAAAGGAATATATTCAAATATAAACTACACAGAAGCATTCTGTGAAACTTCTTTCTGATCTGAGCATTCAGCTAACAGAGTTAAACCATACTTTTGATTGAGCAGTTTTGAAACACTCTGTCTGTAGAAAATGCAACTGGACATTCGTAGCGCTAAGTGGGTAATACTGAAAAAGAGTATATGTTCAAATATAAACTACACAGAAGCATTGTATGAAACTTCTTTCTGTTCTGTGCATTCAACTAACAGAGTTGAACCTTACTTTTGATTGAGCCTTTCTGAAACACTCTTTCTGTAGAAACTGCAATTGGACATTCTGAGCGCTAAGAGGCCTATATTGGGAAAAATAATATCTTCAAATAAAAACTACACAGAAGCGTTGTGTGAAACTTATTTCTGATATGTTCATTAAGCTAACAGAGTTAAACCATACTTTTGATTGCGCAGTTCTGAACACTCTTTCTGTAGAAAATGCAAGTGGACATTCGGAGCGCTAAGAGGGTAATAGTGGAAAAAGGAATATATTCAAATATAAACTACACAGTAGCATTCTGTGAAAATTCTTTCTGTTCTGTGCATTCAACTAACAGAGTTGAACCTTACTTTTGATTGAGCCGTTCTGAAACACTCTTTCTGTAGAAACTGCAATTGGACATGCTAAGCGCTAAGAGGCCTACATTGGGAAAAAGAATATCTTCAAATAAAAACTACACAGATGCATTCTGTGAAACTTATTTCTGATCTGTAAATTCAGTTAACAGAGATAAAGCATATTTTTGATTGAGCAGTTATGAAACACTCTTTTTGTAGAAAATGCAAGTGGAGATTCGGAGCGCTAAGAGGGTAATAGTGGAAACAGGAATGTCTTCAAATATAAACTACACAGAATCATTCGGTGAAACTTCTTTCTGATCTGTGCATTCAGCTAACAGAGTTAAACCATACTTTTGATTGAGCAGATCTGAACACTCTTTCTGTAGAGAATGCAACTGGACATTTGGAGCGCTAAGAGCGTAGTAGTGGAAAAAGGAATATATTCAAATATAAACTACACAGAAGCATTCTGTGAAACTTCTTTCTGATCTGAGCATTCAGCTAACAGAGTTAAACCATACTTTTGATTGAGCAGTTTTGAAACACTCTGTCTGTAGAAAATGCAACTGGACATTCGTAGCGCTAAGTGGGTATTAGTGGAAAAAAAATATGTTCAAATATAAACTACACAGAAGCATTGTATGAAACTTCTTTCTGTTCTGTGCATTCAACTAACAGAGTTGAACCTTACTTTTGATTGAGCCGTTCTGAAACACTCTTTCTGTAGAAACTGCAATTGGACATTCTGAGTGCTAAGAGGCCTATATTGGGAAAAAGAATGTCTACAAATAAAAACTACACAGAAGAATTGTGTGAAACTTCTTTCTGTTCTGTTTGTTCAACTAAAAGAGTTGAACCTTAGTTTTGATTGAGCCGTTCTGAAACACTCTTTCTGTAGAAAATGCAAGTGGAGATTCGGAGCGCTAAGAGGGTAATAGTGGAAAAAGGAATGTCTCCATATATAAACTACACAGAATCATTCTGTGAAACTTCTTTCTGATCTGTGCATTCAGCTAACAGAGTTAAACCATACTTTTGATTGAGCAGATCTGAACACTCTTTCTGTAGAAAATGCAACTGGACATTTGGAGCGCTAAGAGAGTAGTAGTGGAAAAAGGAATATATTCAAATATAAACTACACAGAAGCGTTCTGTGAAACTTCTTTCTGATCTGAGCATTAGGCTAACAGAGTTAAACCATACTTTTGATTGAGCAGTTTTGAAACACTCTGTCTGCGGAAAATGCAACTGGACATTCGTAGCGCTAAGTGGGTAATAGTGGAAAAAAGAATATGTTCAAATATAAACTACACAGAAGCATTGTATGAAACTTCTTTCTGTTCTGTGCATTCAACTAACAGAGTTGAACCTTACTTTTGATTGAGCCTTTCGGTAACACTCTTTCTGTAGAAACTGCAATTGGACATTCTGAGCGCTAAGAGGCCTATATTCGGAAAAATAATATCTTCAAATAAAAACTACACAGAAGCATTGTGTGAAACTTATTTCTGATATGTTAATTAAGCTAACAGAGTTAAACCATACATTTGATTGCTCAGTTCTGAACACTCTTTCTGTAGAAAATGCAAGTGGACATTCGGAGCGCTAAGAGGGTAATAGTGGAAAAAGGAATATATTCAAATATAAACTACACAGTAGCATTCTGTGAAAATTCTTTCTGTTCTGTGCATTCAACTAACAGAGTTGAACCTCACTTTTGATTGAGCCGTTCTGAAACACTCTTTCTGTAGAAACTGCAATTGGACATGCTAAGCGCTAAGAGGCCTATATTGGGAAAAAGAATATCTTCAAATAAAAACTACACGGATGCATTCTGTGAAACTTATTTCTGATCTGTAAATTCAGTTAACAGAGATAAAACATATTTTTGATTGAGCAGTTATGAAACACTCTTTCTGTAGAAAATGCAAGTGGAGATTCGGAGCGCTAAGAGGGTAATAGTGGAAAAAGGAATGTCTCCAAATATAAACTACACAGAATCATTCTGTGAAACTTCTTTCTGATCTGTGCATTCAGCTAACAGAATTAAAACATACTTTTGATTGAGCAGATCTGAACACTCTTTCTGTAGAAAATGCAACTGGACATTTGGAGCCCTAAGAGAGTAGTAGTGGAAAAAGGAATATATTCAAATATAAACTACACAGAAGCATTCTGTGAAACTTCTTTCTGATCTGAGCATTCAGCTAACAGAGTTAAACCAAACATTTGATTGAGCAGTTTTGAAACACTCTGTCTGTAGAAAATGCAACTGGACATTCGTAGCGCTAAGTTGGTAATAGTGGAAAAAAGAATATGTTCAAATATAAACTACACAGAAGCATTGTATGAAACCTCTTTCTGTTCTGTGCATTCAACTAACAGAGTTGAACCTTACTTTTGATTGAGCCTTTCTGAAACACTCTTTCTGTAGAAACTGCAATTGGACATTCTGAGCGCTAAGAGGCCTATATTGGGAAAAATAATATGTTCAAATAAAAACTACACAGAAGCATTGTGTGAAACTTATTTCTGATATGTTCATTAAGCTAACAGAGTTAAACCATACTTTTGATTGCGCAGTTCTGAACACTCTTTCTGTAGAAAATGCAAGTGGACATTCGGAGCACTAAGAGGGTAATAGTGGAAAAAGGAATATATTCAAATACAAACTACACAGTAGCATTCTGTGAAAATTCTTTCTGTTCTGTGCATTCCACTAAGAGAGTTGAACCTTACTTTTGATTGAGCCGTTGTGAAACACTCTTTCTGTAGAAACTGCAATTGGGCATGCTAAGCGCTAAGAGGCCTACATTGGGAAAAAGAATATCTTCAAATAAAAACTACACAGATGCATTCTGTGAAACATATTTCTGATCTGGAAATTCAGTTAACAGAGATAAAACATATTTTTGATTGAGCAGTTATGAAACACTCTTTTTGTAGAAAATGCAAGTGGAGATTCGGAGCGCTAAGAGGTTAATAGTGGAAAAATGAATGACTTCAAATATAAACTACACAGAATCATTCGGTGAAACTTCTTTCTGATCTGTGCATTCAGCTAACAGAGTTAAACCATACTTTTGATTGAGCAGATCTGAACACTCTTTCTGTAGATAATGCAACTGGACATTTGGAGCGCTAAGAGCGTAGTAGTGAAAAAAGGAATATATTCAAATATAAACTACACAGAAGAATTCTGTGAAACTTCTTTCTGATCTGAGCATTCAGCTAACAGAGTTAAACCATACTTTTGATTGAGCAGTTTTGAAACACTCTGTCTGTAGAAAATGCAACTGGACATTCGTAGCGCTAAGTGGGTTATAGTGGAAAAAAGAATATGTTCAAATATAAACTACACAGTAGCATTGTATGAAACTTCTTTCTGTTCTGTGCATTCAACTAACAGAGTTGAACCTTACTTTGATTGAGCCGTTCTGAAACACTCTTTCTGTAGAAACTGCAATTGGACATTCTGAGCGCTAAGAGGCCTATATTGGGAAAAAGAATGTCTACAAATAAAAACTACACAGAAGAATTGTGTGAAAATTCTTTCTGTTCTGTTTGTTCAACAAAAAGAGTTGAACCTTAGTTTTGATTGAGCCGTTCTGAAACACTCTTTCTGTAGAAAATGCAAGTGGAGATTCGGAGCGCTAAGAGGGTAATAGTGGAAAAAGGAATGTCTCCAAATATAAACTACACAGAATCATTCTGTGAAACTTCTTTCTGATCTGTGCATTCAGCTAACAGAGTTAAACCATACTTTTGATTGAGCAGATCTGAACACTCTTTCTGTAGAAAATGCAACTGGACATTTGGAGCGCTAAGAGAGTAGTAGTGGAAAAAGGAATATATTCAAATATAAACTACACAGAAGCATTCTGTGAAACTTCTTTCTGATCTGAGCATTCAGCTAACAGAGTTAAACCATACTTTTGATTGAGCAGTTTTGAAACACTCTGTCTGTAGAAAATGCAACTGGACATTCGTAGCGCTAAGTGGGTAATACTGAAAAAGAGTATATGTTCAAATATAAACTACACAGAAGCATTGTATGAAACTTCTTTCTGTTCTGTGCATTCAACTAACAGAGTTGAACCTTACTTTTGATTGAGCCTTTCTGAAACACTCTTTCTGTAGAAACTGCAATTGGACATTCTGAGCGCTAAGAGGCCTATATTGGGAAAAATAATATCTTCAAATAAAAACTACACAGAAGCGTTGTGTGAAACTTATTTCTGATATGTTCATTAAGCTAACAGAGTTAAACCATACTTTTGATTGCGCAGTTCTGAACACTCTTTCTGTAGAAAATGCAAGTGGACATTCGGAGCGCTAAGAGGGTAATAGTGGAAAAAGGAATATATTCAAATATAAACTACACAGTAGCATTCTGTGAAAATTCTTTCTGTTCTGTGCATTCAACTAACAGAGTTGAACCTTACTTTTGATTGAGCCGTTCTGAAAAACTCTTTCTGTAGGAACTGCAATTGGACATGGTAAGAGCTAAGAGGCCTACATTGGAAAAAAGAATATCTTCAAATAAAAACTACACAGATGCATTCTGTGAAACTTATTTCTGATCTGTAAATTCAGTTAACAGAGATAAAACATATTTTTGATTGAGCAGTTATGAAACACTCTTTTTGTAGGAAATGCAAGTGGAGATTCGGAGCACTAAGAGGGTAATAGTGGAAAAATGAATGTCTTCAAATATAAACTACACAGAATCATTCGGTGAAACTTCTTTCTGATCTGTGCATTCAGCTAACAGAGTTAAACCATACTTTTGATTGAGCAGATCTGAACACTCTTTCTGTAGATAATGCAACTGGACATTTGGAGCGCTAAGAGCGTAGTAGTGGAAAAAGGAATATATTCAAATATAAACTACACAGAAGCATTCTGTGAAACATCTTTCTGATCTGAGCATTCAGCTAACAGAGTTAAACCATACTTTTGATTGAGCAGTTTTGAAACACTCTGTCTGTAGAAAATGCAACTGGACATTCGTAGCGCTAAGTGGGTAATAGTGGAAAAAAGAATATGTTCAAATATAAACTACACAGTAGCATTGTATGAAACTTCTTTCTGTTCTGTGCATTCAACTAACAGAGTTGAACCTTACTTTTGATTGAGCCGTTCTGAAACACTCTTTCTGTAGAAACTGCAATTGGACATTCTGAGCACTAAGAGGCCTATATTGGGAAAAAGAATGTCTACAAATAAAAACTACACAGAAGAATTGTGTGAAAATTCTTTCTGTTCTGTTTGTTCAACAAAAAGAGTTGAACCTTTGTTTTGATTGAGCCGTTCTGAAACACTCTTTCTGTAGAAAATGCAAGTGGAGATTCGGAGCGCTAAGAGGGTAATAGTGGAAAAAGGAATGTCTCCAAATATAAACTACACAGAATCATTCTGTGAAACTTCTTTCTGATCTGTGCATTCAGCTAACAGAGTTAAACCATACTTTTGATTGAGCCGATCTGAACACTCTTTCTGTAGAAAATGCAACTGGACATTTGGAGCACTAAGAGAGTAGTAGTGGAAAAAGGAATATATTCAAATATAAACTACACAGAAGCATTCTGTGAAACTTCTTTCTGATCTGAGCATTCAGCTAACAGAGTTAAACCATACATTTGATTGAGCAGTTTTGAAACACTCTGTCTGTAGAAAATGCAACTGGACATTCGTAGCGCTAAGTGGGTAATAGTGGAAAAAAGAATATGTTCAAATATAAACTACACAGAAGCATTGTATGAAACTTCTTTCTGTTCTGTGCATTCAACTAACAGAGTTGAACCTTACTTTTGATTGAGCCTTTCTGAAACACTCTTTCTGTAGAAACTGCAATTGGACTTTCTGAGCGCTAAGAGGCCTATATTGGGAAAAATAATATCTTCAAATAAAAACTACACAGAAGCATTGTGTGAAACTTATTTCTGATATGTTCATTAAGCTAACAGAGTTAAACCATACTTTTCATTGCGCAGTTCTGAATACTCTTTCTGTAGAAAATGCAAGTGGACATTCGGAGCGCTAAGAGGGTAATAGTGGAAAAAGGAATGTCTCCAAATATAAACTACACAGAATCATTCTGTGAAACTTCTTTCTGATCTGTGCATTCAGCTAACAGAATTAAACCATACTTTTGATTGAGCAGATCTGAACACTCTTTCTGTAGAAAATGCAACTGGACATTTGGAGCCCTAAGAGAGTAGTAGTGGAAAAAGGAATATATTCAAATATAAACTACACAGAAGCGTTCTGTGAAACTTCTTTCTGATCTGAGCAATAGGCTAACAGAGTTAAACCATACTTTTGATTGAGCAGTTTTGAAACACTCTGTCTGCGGAAAATGCAACTGGACATTCGTAGCGCTAAGTGGGTAATAGTGGAAAAAAGAATATGTTCAAATATAAACTACACAGAAGCATTGTATGAAACTTCTTTCTGTTCTGTGCATTCAACTAACAGAGTTGAACCTTACTTTTGATTGAGCCTTTCTGTAACACTCTTTCTGTAGAAACTGCAATTGGACATTCTGAGCGCTAAGAGGCCTATATTCGGAAAAATAATATCTTCAAATAAAAACTACACAGAAGCATTGTGTGAAACTTATTTCTGATATGTTAATTAAGCTAACAGAGTTAAACCATACATTTGATTGCTCAGTTCTGAACACTCTTTCTGTAGAAAATGCAAGTGGACATTCGGAGCGCTAAGAGGGTAATAGTGGAAAAAGGAATATATTCAAATATAAACTACAGAGTAGCATTCTGTGAAAATTCTTTCTGTTCTGTGCATTCAACTAACAGAGTTGAACCTCACTTTTGATTGAGCCGTTCTGAAACACTCTTTCTGTAGAAACTGCAGTTGGACATGCTAAGCGCTAAGAGGCCTATATTGGGAAAAAGAATATCTTCAAATAAAAACTACACGGATGCATTCTGTGAAACTTATTTCTGATCTGTAAATTCAGTTAACAGAGATAAAACATATTTTTGATTGAGCAGTTATGAAACACTCTTTCTGTAGAAAATGCAAGTGGAGATTCGGAGCGCTAAGAGGGTAATAGTGGAAAAAGGAATGTCTCCAAATATAAACTACACAGAATCATTCTGTGAAACTTCTTTCTGATCTGTGCATTCAGCTAACAGAATTAAACCATACTTTTGATTGAGCAGATCTGAACACTCTTTCTGTAGAAAATGCAACTGGACATTTGGAGCCCTAAGAGAGTAGTAGTGGAAAAACTAATATATTCAAATATAAACTACACAGAAGCATTCTGTGAAACTTCTTTCTGATCTGAGCATTCAGCTAACAGAGTTAAACCAAACATTTGATTGAGCAGTTTTGAAACACTCTGTCTGTAGAAAATGCAACTGGACATTCGTAGCGCTAAGTTGGTAATAGTGGAAAAAAGAATATGTTCAAATATAAACTACACAGAAGCATTGTATGAAACCTCTTTCTGTTCTGTGCATTCAACTAACAGAGTTGAACCTTACTTTTGATTGAGCCTTTCTGAAACACTCTTTCTGTAGAAACTGCAATTGGACATTCTGAGCGCTAAGAGGCCTATATTGGGAAAAATAATATGTTCAAATAAAAACTACACAGAAGCATTGTGTGAAACTTATTTCTGATATGTTCATTAAGCTAACAGAGTTAAACCATACTTTTGATTGCGCAGTTCTGAACACTCTTTCTGTAGAAAATGCAAGTGGACATTCGGAGCACTAAGAGGGTAATAGTGGAAAAAGGAATATATTCAAATATAAACTACACAGTAGCATTCTGTGAAAATTCTTTCTGTTCTGTGCATTCCACTAAGAGAGTTGAACCTTACTTTTGATTGAGCCGTTGTGAAACACTCTTTCTGTAGAAACTGCAATTGGGCATGCTAAGCGCTAAGAGGCCTACATTGGGAAAAAGAATATCTTCAAATAAAAACTACACAGATGCATTCTGTGAAACATATTTCTGATCTGGAAATTCAGTTAACAGAGATAAAACATATTTTTGATTGAGCAGTTATGAAACACTCTTTTTGTAGAAAATGCAAGTGGAGATTCGGAGCGCTAAGAGGTTAATAGTGGAAAAATGAATGACTTCAAATATAAACTACACAGAATCATTCGGTGAAACTTCTTTCTGATCTGTGCATTCAGCTAACAGAGTTAAACCATACTTTTGATTGAGCAGATCTGAACACTCTTTCTGTAGATAATGCAACTGGACATTTGGAGCGCTAAGAGCGTAGTAGTGAAAAAAGGAATATATTCAAATATAAACTACACAGAAGAATTCTGTGAAACTTCTTTCTGATCTGAGCATTCAGCTAACAGAGTTAAACCATACTTTTGATTGAGCAGTTTTGAAACACTCTGTCTGTAGAAAATGCAACTGGACATTCGTAGCGCTAAGTGGGTAATAGTGGAAAAAAGAATATGTTCAAATATAAACTACACAGTAGCATTGTATGAAACTTCTTTCTGTTCTGTGCATTCAACTAACAGAGTTGAACCTTACTTTGATTGAGCCGTTCTGAAACACTCTTTCTGTAGAAACTGCAATTGGACATTCTGAGCGCTAAGAGGCCTATATTGGGAAAAAGAATGTCTACAAATAAAAACTACACAGAAGAATTGTGTGAAAATTCTTTCTGTTCTGTTTGTTCAACAAAAAGAGTTGAACCTTAGTTTTGATTGAGCCGTTCTGAAACACTCTTTCTGTAGAAAATGCAAGTGGAGATTCGGAGCGCTAAGAGGGTAATAGTGGAAAAAGGAATGTCTCCAAATATAAACTACACAGAATCATTCTGTGAAACTTCTTTCTGATCTGTGCATTCAGCTAACAGAGTTAAACCATACTTTTGATTGAGCAGATCTGAACACTCTTTCTGTAGAAAATGCAACTGGACATTTGGAGCGCTAAGAGAGTAGTAGTGGAAAAAGGAATATATTCAAATATAAACTACACAGAAGCATTCTGTGAAACTTCTTTCTGATCTGAGCATTCAGCTAACAGAGTTAAACCATACTTTTGATTGAGCAGTTTTGAAACACTCTGTCTGTAGAAAATGCAACTGGACATTCGTAGCGCTAAGTGGGTAATACTGAAAAAGAGTATATGTTCAAATATAAACTACACAGAAGCATTGTATGAAACTTCTTTCTGTTCTGTGCATTCAACTAACAGAGTTGAACCTTACTTTTGATTGAGCCTTTCTGAAACACTCTTTCTGTAGAAACTGCAATTGGACATTCTGAGCGCTAAGAGGCCTATATTGGGAAAAATAATATCTTCAAATAAAAACTACACAGAAGCGTTGTGTGAAACTTATTTCTGATATGTTCATTAAGCTAACAGAGTTAAACCATACTTTTGATTGCGCAGTTCTGAACACTCTTTCTGTAGAAAATGCAAGTGGACATTCGGAGCGCTAAGAGGGTAATAGTGGAAAAAGGAATATATTCAAATATAAACTACACAGTAGCATTCTGTGAAAATGCTTTCTGTTCTGTGCATTCAACTAACAGAGTTGAACCTTACTTTTGATTGAGCCGTTCTGAAAAACTCTTTCTGTAGAAACTGCAATTGGACATGGTAAGAGCTAAGAGGCCTATATTGGAAAAAAGAATATCTTCAAATAAAAACTACACAGATGCATTCTGTGAAACTTATTTCTGATCTGTAAATTCAGTTAACAGAGATAAAACATATTTTTGATTGAGCAGTTATGAAACACTCTTTTTGTAGGAAATGCAAGTGGAGATTCGGAGCACTAAGAGGGTAATAGTGGAAAAATGAATGTCTTCAAATATAAACTACACAGAATCATTCGGTGAAACTTCTTTCTGATCTGTGCATTCAGCTAACAGAGTTAAACCATACTTTTGATTGAGCAGATCTGAACACTCTTTCTGTAGATAATGCAACTGGACATTTGGAGCGCTAAGAGCGTAGTAGTGGAAAAAGGAATATATTCAAATATAAACTACACAGAAGCATTCTGTGAAACATCTTTCTGATCTGAGCATTCAGCTAACAGAGTTAAACCATACTTTTGATTGAGCAGTTTTGAAACACTCTGTCTGTAGAAAATGCAACTGGACATTCGTAGCGCTAAGTGGGTAATAGTGGAAAAAAGAATATGTTCAAATATAAACTACACAGTAGCATTGTATGAAACTTCTTTCTGTTCTGTTCATTCAACTAACAGAGTTGAACCTTACTTTTGATTGAGCCGTTCTGAAACACTCTTTCTGTAGAAACTGCAATTGGACATTCTGAGCGCTAAGAGGCCTATATTGGGAAAAAGAATGTCTACAAATAAAAACTACACAGAAGAATTGTGTGAAAATTCTTTCTGTTCTGTTTGTTCAACAAAAAGAGTTGAACCTTAGTTTTGATTGAGCCGTTCTGAAACACTCTTTCTGTAGAAAATGCAAGTGGAGATTCGGAGCGCTAAGAGGGTAATAGTGGAAAAAGGAATGTCTCCAAATATAAACTACACAGAATCATTCTGTGAAACTTCTTTCTGATCTGTGCATTCAGCTAACAGAGTTAAACCATACTTTTGATTGAGCCGATCTGAACACTCTTTCTGTAGAAAATGCAACTGGACATTTGGAGCACTAAGAGAGTAGTAGTGGAAAAAGGAATATATTCAAATATAAACTACACAGAAGCATTCTGTGAAACTTCTTTCTGATCTGAGCATTCAGCTAACAGAGTTAAACCATACATTTGATTGAGCAGTTTTGAAACACTCTGTCTGTAGAAAATGCAACTGGACATACGTAGCGCTAAGTGGGTAATAGTGGAAAAAAGAATATGTTCAAATATAAACTACACAGAAGCATTGTATGAAACTTCTTTCTGTTCTGTGCATTCAACTAACAGAGTTGAACCTTACTTTTGATTGAGCCTTTCTGAAACACTCTTTCTGTAGAAACTGCAATTGGACTTTCTGAGCGCTAAGAGGCCTATATTGGGAAAAATAATATCTTCAAATAAAAACTACACAGAAGCATTGTGTGAAACTTATTTCTGATATGTTCATTAAGCTAACAGAGTTAAACCATACTTTTCATTGCGCAGTTCTGAATACTCTTTCTGTAGAAAATGCAAGTGGACATTCGGAGCGCTAAGAGGGTAATAGTGGAAAAAGGAATGTCTCCAAATATAAACTACACAGAATCATTCTGTGAAACTTCTTTCTGATCTGTGCATTCAGCTAACAGAGTTAAACCATACTTTTGATTGAGCAGATCTGAACACTCTTTCTGTAGAAAATGCAACTGGACATTTGGAGCGCTAAGAGAGTAGTAGTGGAAAAAGGAATATATTCAAATATAAACTACACAGAAGCATTCTGTGAAACTTCATTCTGATCTGAGCATTCAGCTAACAGAGTTAAACCATACTTTTGATTGAGCAGTTTTGAAACACTCTGTCTGTAGAAAATGCAACTGGACATTCGTAGCCCTAAGTGGGTAATAGTAAAAAAAAGAATATGTTCAAATATAAACTACACAGAAGCATTGTATGAAACTTCTTTCTGTTCTGTGCATTCAACTAACAGAGTTGAACCTTACTTTTGATTGAGCCTTTCTGAAACACTCTTTCTGTAGAAACTGCAATTGGACATTCTGAGCGCTAAGAGGCCTATATTGGGAAAAATAATATCTTCAAATAAAAACTACACAGAAGCATTGTGTGAAACTTATTACTGATATGTTCATTAAGCTAACAGAGTTAAACCATACTTTTGATTTCGCAGTTCTGAACACACTTTCTGTAGAAAATGCAAGTGCACATTCGGAGCGCTAAGAGGGTAATAGTAGAAAAAGGAATATATTCAAATATAAACTACACAGTAGCATTCTGTGAAAATTCTTTCTGTTCTGTGCATTCAACTAACAGAGTTGAACCTTACTTTTGATTGAGCCATTCTGAAATACTCTTTCTGTAGAAACTGCAATTTTACATGCTAAGCGCTAAGAGGCCTATATTGGGAAAAAGAATATCTTCAAATAAAAACTACACAGATGCATTCTGTGAAACTTATTTCTGATCTGTAAATTCAGTTAACAGAGATAAAACATATTTTTGATTGAGCAGTTATGAAACACTTTTTGTAGAAAATGCAAGTGGAAATTCGGAGCGCTAAGAGGGTAATAGTGGAAAAAGGAATGTCTTCAAATATAAACTACACAGAATCATTCGGTGAAACTTCTTTCTGATCGGTGCATTCAGCTAACAGAGTTAAACCATACTTTTGATTGAGCATATCTGAACACTCTTTCTGTAGAAAATGCAACTGGACATTTGGAGCGCTAAGAGCGTAGTATTGGAAAAAGGAATATATTCAAATATAAACTACACAGAAGCATTCTGTGAAACTTCTTTCTGTTCTGAGCATTCAGCTAACAGAGTTAAACCATACTTTTGATTGAGCAGTTTTGAAACACTCTGTCTGTAGAAAATGCAACTGGACATTCGTGGCACTAAGTGGGTAATAGTGGAAAAAAGAATATGTTCAAATATAAACTACACAGAAGCATTGTATGAAACTTCTTTCTGTTCTGTGCATTCAACTAACAGAGTTGAACCTTACTTTTGATTGAGCCGTTCTGAAACACTCATTCTGTAGAAACTGCAATTGGACATTCTGAGCGCTAAGAGGCCTATATTGGGAAAAAGAATGTCTACAAATAAAAACTACACAGAAGAATTGTGTGAAACTTCTTTCTGTTCTGTTTGTTCAACTAAAAGAGTTGAAACTTAGTTTTGATTGAGCCGTTCTGAAACACTCTTTCTGTAGAAAATGCAAGTGGAGATTCGGAGCGCTAAGAGGGTAATAGTGGAAAAAGGAATTTCTCCAAATATAAACTACACAGAATCATTCTGTGAAACTTCTTTCTGATCTGTGCATTCAGCTAACAGAGTTAAACCATAATTTTGATTGAGCAGATCTGAACACTCTTTCTGTAGAAAATGCAACTGGACATTTGGAGCGCTAAGAGAGTAGTAGTGGAAAAAGGAATATATTCAAATATAAACTACACAGAAGCATTCTGTGAAACTTCTTTCTGATCTGAGCATTCAGCTAACAGAGTTAAACCATACTTTTGATTGAGCAGTTTTGAAACACTCTGTCTGTAGAAAATGCAACTGGACATTCGTAGCGCTAAGTGGGTATTAGTGGAAAAAAAATATGTTCAAATATAAACTACACAGAAGCATTGTATGAAACTTCTTTCTGTTCTGTGCATTCAACTAACAGAGTTGAACCTTACTTTTGATTGAGCCGTTCTGAAACACTCTTTCTGTAGAAACTGCAATTGGATATTCTGAGTGCTAAGAGGCCTATATTGGGAAAAAGAATGTCTACAAATAAAAACTACACAGAAGAATTGTGTGAAACTTCTTTCTGTTCTGTTTGTTCAACTAAAAGAGTTGAACCTTAGTTTTGATTGAGCCGTTCTGAAACACTCTTTCTGTAGAAAATGCAAGTGGAGATTCGGAGCGCTAAGAGGGTAATAGTGGAAAAAGGAATGTCTCCAAATATAAACTACACAGAATCATTCTGTGAAACTTCTTTCTGATCTGTGCATTCAGCTAACAGAGTTAAACCATACTTTTGATTGAGCAGATCTGAACACTCTTTCTGTAGAAAATGCAACTGGACATTTGGAGCGCTAAGAGAGTAGTAGTGGAAAAAGGAATATATTCAAATATAAACTACACAGAAGCGTTCTGTGAAACTTCTTTCTGATCTGAGCATTCAGCTAACAGAGTTAAACCATACTTTTGATTGAGCAGTTTTGAAACACTCTGTCTGCGGAAAATGCAACTGGACATTCGTAGCGCTATGTGGGTAATAGTGGAAAAAAGAATATGTTCAAATATAAACTACACAGAAGCATTGTATGAAACTTCTTTCTGTTCTGTGCATTCAACTAACAGAGTTGAACCTTACTTTTGATTGAGCCTTTCTGTAACACTCTTTCTGTAGAAACTGCAATTGGACATTCTGAGCGCTAAGAGGCCTATATTCGGAAAAATAATATCTTCAAATAAAAACTACACAGAAGCATTGTGTGAAACTTATTTCTGATATGTTAATTAAGCTAACAGAGTTAAACCATACTTTTGATTGCTCAGTTCTGAACACTCTTTCTGTAGAAAATGCAAGTGGACATTCGGAGCGCTAAGAGGGTAATAGTGGAAAAAGGAATATATTCAAATATAAACTACACAGTAGCATTCTGTGAAAATTCTTTCTGTTCTGTGCATTCAACTAACAGAGTTGAACCTCACTTTTGATTGAGCCGTTCTGAAACACTCTTTCTGTAGAAACTGCAATTGGACATGCTAAGCGCTAAGAGGCCTATATTGGGAAAAAGAATATCTTCAAATAAAAACTACACGGATGCATTCTGTGAAACTTATTTCTGATCTG
The DNA here is from genome assembly GCF_028878055.3 of Symphalangus syndactylus. Lineage (NCBI taxonomy): Eukaryota > Metazoa > Chordata > Mammalia > Primates > Hylobatidae > Symphalangus > Symphalangus syndactylus. The sequence continues at coordinate 11,179,148 of NC_072447.2, read as the reverse complement.
TAAATTCAGTTAACAGAGATAAAACATATTTTTGATTGAGCAGTTATGAAACACTCTTTCTGTAGAAAATGCAAGTGGAGATTCGGAGCGCTAAGAGGGTAATAGTGGAAAAAGGAATGTCTCCAAATATAAACTACACAGAATCATTCTGTGAAACTTCTTTCTGATCTGTGCATTCAGCTAACAGAATTAAACCATACTTTTGATTGAGCAGATCTGAACACTCTTTCTGTAGAAAATGCAACTGGACATTTGGAGCCCTAAGAGGGTAGTAGTGGAAAAAGGAATATATTCAAATATAAACTACACAGAAGCATTCTGTGAAACTTCTTTCTGATCTGAGCATTCAGCTAACAGAGTTAAACCAAACATTTGATTGAGCAGTTTTGAAACACTCTGTCTGTAGAAAATGCAACTGGACATTCGTAGCGCTAAGTTGGTAATAGTAAAAAAAAGAATATGTTCAAATATAAACTACACAGAAGCATTGTATGAAACCACTTTCTGTTCTGTGCATTCAACTAACAGAGTTGAACCTTACTTTTGATTGAGCCTTTCTGAAACACTCTTTCTGTAGAAACTGCAATTGGACATTCTGAGCGCTAAGAGGCCTATATTGGGAAAAATAATATGTTCAAATAAAAACTACACAGAAGCATTGTGTGAAACTTATTTCTGATATGTTCATTAAGCTAACAGAGTTAAACCATACTTTTGATTGCGCAGTTCTGAACACTCTTTCTGTAGAAAATGCAAGTGGACATTCGGAGCACTAAGAGGGTAATAGTGGAAAAAGGAATATATTCAAATATAAACTACACAGTAGCATTCTGTGAAAATTCTTTCTGTTCTGTGCATTCAACTAACAGAGTTGTACCTTACTTTTGATTGAGCCGTTCTGAAACACTCTTTCTGTAGAAACTGCAATTGGACATGGTAAGAGCTAAGAGGCCTACATTGGAAAAAAGAATATCTTCAAATAAAAACTACACAGATGCATTCTGTGAAACTTATTTCTGATCTGTAAATTCAGTTAACAGAGATAAAACATATTTTTGATTGAGCAGTTATGAAACACACTTTTTGTAGGAAATGCAAGTGGAGATTCGGAGCACTAAGAGGGTAATAGTGGAAAAATGAATGTCTTCAAATATAAACTACACAGAATCATTCGGTGAAACTTCTTTCTGATCTGTGCATTCAGCTAACAGAGTTAAACCATACTTTTGATTGAGCAGATCTGAACACTCTTTCTGTAGATAATGCAACTGGACATTTGGAGCGCTAAGAGCGTAGTAGTGGAAAAAGGAATATATTCAAATATAAACTACACAGAAGCATTCTGTGAAACTTCTTTCTGTTCTGAGAATTCAGCTAACAGAGTTAAACCATACTTTTGATTGAGCAGTTTTGAAACACTCTGTCTGTAGAAAATGCAACTGGACATTCGTGGCACTAAGTAGGTAATAGTGGAAAAAAGAATATGTTCAAATATAAACTACACAGAAGCATTGTATGAAACTTCTTTCTGTTCTGTGCATTCAACTAACAGAGTTGAACCTTACTTTTGATTGAGCCGTTCTGAAACACTCATTCTGTAGAAACTGCAATTGGACATTCTGAGCGCTAAGAGGCCTATATTGGGAAAAAGAATGTCTACAAATAAAAACTACACAGAAGAATTGTGTGAAACTTCTTTCTGTTCTGTTTGTTCAACTAAAAGAGTTGAAACTTAGTTTTGATTGAGCCGTTCTGAAACACTCTTTCTGTAGAAAATGCAAGTGGAGATTCGGAGCGCTAAGAGGGTAATAGTGGAAAAAGGAATTTCTCCAAATATAAACTACACAGAATCATTCTGTGAAACTTCTTTCTGATCTGTGCATTCAGCTAACAGAGTTAAACCATAATTTTGATTGAGCAGATCTGAACACTCTTTCTGTAGAAAATGCAACTGGACATTTGGAGCGCTAAGAGAGTAGTAGTGGAAAAAGGAATATATTCAAATATAAACTACACAGAAGCATTCTGTGAAACTTCTTTCTGATCTGAGCATTCAGCTAACAGAGTTAAACCATACTTTTGATTGAGCAGTTTTGAAACACTCTGTCTGTAGAAAATGCAACTGGACATTCGTAGCGCTAAGTGGGTATTAGTGGAAAAAAAATATGTTCAAATATAAACTACACAGAAGCATTGTATGAAACTTCTTTCTGTTCTGTGCATTCAACTAACAGAGTTGAACCTTACTTTTGATTGAGCCGTTCTGAAACACTCTTTCTGTAGAAACTGCAATTGGATATTCTGAGTGCTAAGAGGCCTATATTGGGAAAAAGAATGTCTACAAATAAAAACTACACAGAAGAATTGTGTGAAACTTCTTTCTGTTCTGTTTGTTCAACTAAAAGAGTTGAACCTTAGTTTTGATTGAGCCGTTCTGAAACACTCTTTCTGTAGAAAATGCAAGTGGAGATTCGGAGCGCTAAGAGGGTAATAGTGGAAAAAGGAATGTCTCCAAATATAAACTACACAGAATCATTCTGTGAAACTTCTTTCTGATCTGTGCATTCAGCTAACAGAGTTAAACCATACTTTTGATTGAGCAGATCTGAACACTCTTTCTGTAGAAAATGCAACTGGACATTTGGAGCGCTAAGAGAGTAGTAGTGGAAAAAGGAATATATTCAAATATAAACTACACAGAAGCGTTCTGTGAAACTTCTTTCTGATCTGAGCATTCAGCTAACAGAGTTAAACCATACTTTTGATTGAGCAGTTTTGAAACACTCTGTCTGCGGAAAATGCAACTGGACATTCGTAGCGCTATGTGGGTAATAGTGGAAAAAAGAATATGTTCAAATATAAACTACACAGAAGCATTGTATGAAACTTCTTTCTGTTCTGTGCATTCAACTAACAGAGTTGAACCTTACTTTTGATTGAGCCTTTCTGTAACACTCTTTCTGTAGAAACTGCAATTGGACATTCTGAGCGCTAAGAGGCCTATATTCGGAAAAATAATATCTTCAAATAAAAACTACACAGAAGCATTGTGTGAAACTTATTTCTGATATGTTAATTAAGCTAACAGAGTTAAACCATACTTTTGATTGCTCAGTTCTGAACACTCTTTCTGTAGAAAATGCAAGTGGACATTCGGAGCGCTAAGAGGGTAATAGTGGAAAAATGAATATATTCAAATATAAACTACACAGTAGCATTCTGTGAAAATTCTTTCTGTTCTGTGCATTCAACTAACAGAGTTGAACCTCACTTTTGATTGAGCCGTTCTGAAACACTCTTTCTGTAGAAACTGCAATTGGACATGCTAAGCGCTAAGAGGCCTATATTGGGAAAAAGAATATCTTCAAATAAAAACTACACGGATGCATTCTGTGAAACTTATTTCTGATCTGTAAATTCAGTTAACAGAGATAAAACATATTTTTGATTGAGCAGTTATGAAACACTCTTTCTGTAGAAAATGCAAGTGGAGATTCGGAGCGCTAAGAGGGTAATAGTGGAAAAAGGAATGTCTCCAAATATAAACTACACAGAATCATTCTGTGAAACTTCTTTCTGATCTGTGCATTCAGCTAACAGAATTAAACCATACTTTTGATTGAGCAGATCTGAACACTCTTTCTGTAGAAAATGCAACTGGACATTTGGAGCCCTAAGAGGGTAGTAGTGGAAAAAGGAATATATTCAAATATAAACTACACAGAAGCATTCTGTGAAACTTCTTTCTGATCTGAGCATTCAGCTAACAGAGTTAAACCAAACATTTGATTGAGCAGTTTTGAAACACTCTGTCTGTAGAAAATGCAACTGGACATTCGTAGCGCTAAGTTGGTAATAGTAAAAAAAAGAATATGTTCAAATATAAACTACACAGAAGCATTGTATGAAACCACTTTCTGTTCTGTGCATTCAACTAACAGAGTTGAACCTTACTTTTGATTGAGCCTTTCTGAAACACTCTTTCTGTAGAAACTGCAATTGGACATTCTGAGCGCTAAGAGGCCTATATTGGGAAAAATAATATGTTCAAATAAAAACTACACAGAAGCATTGTGTGAAACTTATTTCTGATATGTTCATTAAGCTAACAGAGTTAAACCATACTTTTGATTGCGCAGTTCTGAACACTCTTTCTGTAGAAAATGCAAGTGGACATTCGGAGCACTAAGAGGGTAATAGTGGAAAAAGGAATATTTTCAAATATAAACTACACAGTAGCATTCTGTGAAAATTCTTTCTGTTCTGTGCATTCAACTAACAGAGTTGTACCTTACTTTTGATTGAGCCGTTCTGAAACACTCTTTCTGTAGAAACTGCAATTGGACATGGTAAGAGCTAAGAGGCCTACATTGGAAAAAAGAATATCTTCAAATAAAAACTACACAGATGCATTCTGTGAAACTTATTTCTGATCTGTAAATTCAGTTAACAGAGATAAAACATATTTTTGATTGAGCAGTTATGAAACACTCTTTTTGTAGGAAATGCAAGTGGAGATTCGGAGCACTAAGAGGGTAATAGTGGAAAAATGAATGTCTTCAAATATAAACTACACAGAATCATTCGGTGAAACTTCTTTCTGATCTGTGCATTCAGCTAACAGAGTTAAACCATACTTTTGATTGAGCAGATCTGAACACTCTTTCTGTAGATAATGCAACTGGACATTTGGAGCGCTAAGAGCGTAGTAGTGGAAAAAGGAATATATTCAAATATAAACTACACAGAAGCATTCTGTGAAACATCTTTCTGATCTGAGCATTCAGCTAACAGAGTTAAACCATACTTTTGATTGAGCAGTTTTGAAACACTCTGTCTGTAGAAAATGCAACTGGACATTCGTAGCGCTAAGTGGGTAATAGTGGAAAAAAGAATATGTTCAAATATAAACTACACAGTAGCATTGTATGAAACTCCTTTCTGTTCTGTGCATTCAACTAACAGAGTTGAACCTTACTTTTGATTGAGCCGTTCTGAAACACTCTTTCTGTAGAAACTGCAATTGGACATTCTGAGCGCTAAGAGGCCTATATTGGGAAAAAGAATGTCTACAAATAAAAACTACACAGAAGAATTGTGTGAAAATTCTTTCTGTTCTGTTTGTTCAACAAAAAGAGTTGAACCTTAGTTTTGATTGAGCCGTTCTGAAACACTCTTTCTGTAGAAAATGCAAGTGGAGATTCGGAGCGCTAAGAGGGTAATAGTGGAAAAAGGAATGTCTCCAAATATAAACTACACAGAATCATTCTGTGAAACTTCTTTCTGATCTGTGCATTCAGCTAACAGAGTTAAACCATACTTTTGATTGAGCAGATCTGAACACTCTTTCTGTAGAAAATGCAACTGGACATTTGGAGCGCTAAGAGAGTAGTAGTGGAAAAAGGAATATATTCAAATATAAACTACACAGAAGCATTCTGTGAAACTTCATTCTGATCTGAGCATTCAGCTAACAGAGTTAAACCATACTTTTGATTGAGCAGTTTTGAAACACTCTGTCTGTAGAAAATGCAACTGGACATTCGTAGCCCTAAGTGGGTAATAGTAAAAAAAAGAATATGTTCAAATATAAACTACACAGAAGCATTGTATGAAACTTCTTTCTGTTCTGTGCATTCAACTAACAGAGTTGAACCTTACTTTTGATTGAGCCTTTCTGAAACACTCTTTCTGTAGAAACTGCAATTGGACATTCTGAGCGCTAAGAGGCCTATATTGGGAAAAATAATATCTTCAAATAAAAACTACACAGAAGCATTGTGTGAAACTTATTACTGATATGTTCATTAAGCTAACAGAGTTAAACCATACTTTTGATTTCGCAGTTCTGAACACTCTTTCTGTAGAAAATGCAAGTGCACATTCGGAGCGCTAAGAGGGTAATAGTAGAAAAAGTAATATATTCAAATATAAACTACACAGTAGCATTCTGTGAAAATTCTTTCTGTTCTGTGCATTCAACTAACAGAGTTGAACCTTACTTTTGATTTAGCCATTCTGAAATACTCTTTCTGTAGAAACTGCAATTTTACATGCTAAGCGCTAAGAGGCCTATATTGGGAAAAAGAATATCTTCAAATAAAAACTACACAGATGCATTCTGTGAAACTTATTTCTGATCTGTAAGTTCAGTTAACAGAGATAAAACATATTTTTGATTGAGCAGTTATGAAACACTTTTTGTAGAAAATGCAAGTGTAAATTCGGAGCGCTAAGAGGGAAATAGTGGAAAAAGGAATGTCTTCAAATATAAACTACACAGAATCATTCGGTGAAACTTCTTTCTGATCGGTGCATTCAGCTAACAGAGTTAAACCATACTTTTGATTGAGCATATCTGAACACTCTTTCTGTAGAAAATGCAACTGGACATTTGGAGCGCTAAGAGCGTAGTAGTGGAAAAAGGAATATATTCAAATATAAACTACACAGAAGCATTCTGTGAAACTTCTTTCTGATCTGAGCATTCAGCTAACAGAGTTAAACCATACTTTTGATTGAGCAGTTTTGAAACACTCTGTCTGTAGAAAATGCAACTGGACATTCGTGGCACTAAGTGGGTAATAGTGGAAAAAAGAATATGTTCAAATATAAACTACACAGAAGCATTGTATGAAACTTCTTTCTGTTCTGTGCATTCAACTAACAGAGTTGAACCTTACTTTTGATTGAGCCGTTCTGAAACACTCTTTCTGTAGAAACTGCAATTAGACATGCTAAGCGCTAAGAGGCCTATATTGGGAAAAAGAATATCTTCAAATAAAAACTACACGGATGCATTCTGTGAAACTTATTTCTGATCTGTAAATTCAGTTAACAGAGATAAAACATATTTTTGATTGAGCAGTTATGAAACACTCTTTCTGTAGAAAATGCAAGTGGAGATTCGGAGCGCTAAGAGGGTAATAGTGGAAAAAGGAATTTCTCCAAATATAAACTACACAGAATCATTCTGTGAAACTTCTTTCTGATCTGTGCATTCAGCTAACAGAGTTAAACCATAATTTTGATTGAGCAGATCTGAACACTCTTTCTGTAGAAAATGCAACTGGACATTTGGAGCGCTAAGAGAGTAGTAGTGGAAAAAGGAATATATTCAAATATAAACTACACAGAAGCATTCTGTGAAACTTCTTTCTGATCTGAGCATTCAGCTAACAGAGTTAAACCATACTTTTGATTGAGCAGTTTTGAAACACTCTGTCTGTAGAAAATGCAACTGGACATTCGTAGCGCTAAGTGGGTAATAGTGGAAAAAAGAATATGTTCAAATATAAACTACACAGAAGCATTGTATGAAACTTCTTTCTGTTCTGTGCAATCAACTAACAGAGTTGAACCTGAATTTTGATTGAGCCTTTCTGAAACACTCTTTCTGTAGAAACTGCAATTGGACATTCTGAGCGCTAAGAGGCCTATATTTGGAAAAAAATATCTTCAAATAAAAACTACACAGAAGCATTGTGTGAAACTTATTTCTGATATGTTCATTAAGCTAACAGAGTTAAACCATACTTTTGATTGCGCAGTTCTGAACACTCTTTCTGTAGAAAATGCAAGTGGACATTCGGAGCGCTAAGTGGGTAAGAGTGGAAAAAGGAATATATTCAAATATAAACTACACAGTAGCATTCTGTGAAAATTCTTTCTGTTCTGTGCATTCAACTAACAGAGTTGAACCTTACTTTTGATTGAGCCGTTCTGAAACACTCTTTCTGTAGAATCTGCAATTGGACATGCTAAGCGCTAAGAGGCCTACATTGGGAAAAAGAATATCTTCAAATAAAAACTACACAGATGCATTCTGTGAAACTTATTTCTGATCTGTAAATTCAGTTAACAGAGATAAACCATATTTTTGATTGAGCAGTTATGAAACACTCTTTGTGTAGAAAATGCAAGTGGAGATTCGGAGCGCTAAGAGGGTAATAGTGGAAAAAGGAATGTCTTCAAATATAAACTACACAGAATCATTCGGTGAAACTTCTTTCTGATCCTTGCATTCAGCTAACAGAGTTAAACCATACTTTTGATTGAGCAGATCTGAACACTCTTTCTGTAGAAAATGCAACTGGACATTTGGAGCGCTAATAGCGTAGTAGTGGAAAAAGGAATATATTCAAATATAAACTACACCGAAGCATTCTGTGAAACTTCTTTCTGATCTGAGCATTCAGCTAACAGAGTTAAACCATACTTTTGATTGAGCAGTTTTGAAACACTCTGTCTGTAGAAAATGCAACTGGACATTCGTAGCGCTAAGTGGGTAATAGTGGAAAAAAGAATATGTTCAAATATAAACTACACAGAAGCATTGTATGAAACTCCTTTCTGTTCTGGGCATTCAACTAACAGAGTTGAACCTTACTTTTGATTGAGCCTTTCTGAAACTCTCTTTCTGTAGAAACTGCAATTGGACATTCTGAGCGCTAAGAGGCCTCTATTGGGAAAAATAATATCTTCAAATAAAACTACACAGAAGCATTGTGTGAAACTTATTTCTGATATGTTCATTAAGCTAACAGAGTTAAACCATACTTTTGATTGCTCAGTTCTGAACACTCTTTCTGTAGAAAATGCAAGTGGACATTCGGAGCGCTAAGAGGGTAATAGTGGAAAAAGGAATATATTCAAATATAAACTACACAGTAGCATTCTGTGAAAATTCTTTCTGTTCTGTGCATTCAACTAACAGAGTTGAACCTTACTTTTGATTGAGCCGTTCTGAAACACTCTTTCTGTAGAAACTGCAATTGGACATGCTAAGCGCTAAGAGGCCTACATTGGGAAAAAGAATATCTTCAAATAAAAACTACACAGATGCATTCTGTGAAAATTATTTCTGATCTGTAAATTCAGTTAACAGAGATAAAACATATTTTTGATTGAGCAGTTATGAAACACTCTTTTTGTAGAAAATGCAAGTGGAGATTCGGAGCGCTAAGAGGGTAATAGTGGAAAAAGGAATGTCTTCAAATATAAACTACACAGAATCATTCGGTGAAACTTCTTTCTGATCTGTGCATTCAGCTAACAGAGTTAAACCATACTTTTGATTGAGCAGATCTGAACACTCTTTCTGTAGAAAATGCAACTTTACATTTGGAGCGCTAAGAGAGTAGTAGTGGAAAAAGGAATATATTCAAATATAAACTACACAGAAGCATTCTGTGAAACTTCTTTCTGATCTGAGCATTCAGCTAACAGAGTTAAACCATACTTTTGATTGAGCAGTTTTGAAACACTCTGTCTGTAGAAAATGCAACTGGACATTCGTAGCGCTAAGTGGGTAATAGTGGAAAATAGAATATGTTCAAATATAAACTACACAGAAGCATTGTATGAAACTTCTTTCTGTTCTGTGCATTCAACTAACAGAGTTGAACCTTACCTTTGATTGAGCCGTTCTGAAACACTCTTTCTGTAGAAACTGCAAATGGACATTCTGAGCGCTAAGAGGCCTATATTGGGAAAAAGAATGTCTACAAATAAAAACTACACAGAAGAATTGTGTGAAACTTATTTCTGATATGTTAATTAAGCTAACAGAGTTAAACCATACTTTTGATTGCGCAGTTCTGAACACTCTTTCTGTAGAAAATGCAAGTGGACATTCGGAGCGCTAAGAGGGTAATAGTGGAAAAAGGAATATATTCAAATATAAACTACACAGTAGCATTCTGTGAAAATTCTTTCTGTTCTGTGCATTCAACTAACAGAGTTGAACCTTACTTTTGATTGAGCCGTTCTGAAACACTCTTTCTGTAGAAACTGCAATTGGACATGCTAAGCGCTAAGAGGCCTACATTGGGAAAAAGAATATCTTCAAATAAAAACTACACAGATGCATTCTGTGAAACTTATTTCTGATCTGTAAATTCAGTTAACAGAGATAAAACATATTTTTGATTGAGCAGTCATGAAACACTCTTTTTGTAGAAAATGCAAGTGGAGATTCGGAGCGCTAAGTGGGTAATAGTGGAAAAAGGAATGTCTTCAAATATATACTACACAGAATCATTCGGTGAAACTTCTTTCTGATCTGTGCATTCAGCTAACAGAGTTAAACCATAATTTTGATTGAGCAGATCTGAACACTCTTTCTGTAGAAAATGCAACTGGACATTTGGAGCGCTAAGGGCGTAGTAGTGGAAAAAGGAATATATTCAAATATAAACTACACAGAAGCATTCTGTGAAACTTCTTTCTGATCTGAGCATTCAGCTAACAGAGTTAAAACCATACTTTTGATTGAGCAGTTTTGAAACACTCTGTCTGTAGAAAATGCAACCGGACATTCGTAGCACTAAGTGGGTAATAGTGGAAAAAAGAATATGTTCAAATATAAACTACACAGAAGCATTGTATGAAACTTCATTCTGTTCTGTGCATTCAACTAACAGAGTTGAACCTGTCTTTTGATTTAGCCGTTCTGAAACACTCTTTCTGTAGAAACTGCAATTGGACATTCTGAGCGCTAAGAGGCCTATATTGGGAAAAAGAATGTCTACAAATAAAAACTACACAGAAGAATTGTGTGAAACTTCTTTCTGTTCTGTTTGTTCAACTAAAAGAGTTGAACCTTAGTTTTGATTGAGCCGTTCTGAAACACTCTTTCTGTAGAAAATGCAAGTGGAGATTCGGAGCGCTAAGAGGGTAATAGTGGAAAAAGGAATTTCTCCAAATATAAACTACACAGAATCATTCTGTGAAACTTCTTTCTGATCTGTGCATTCAGCTAACAGAGTTAAACCATACTTTTGATTGAGCAGATCTGAACACTCTTTCTGTAGAAAATGCAACTGGACATTTATAGCGCTAAGAGAGTAGTAGTGGAAAAAGGAATATATTCAAATATAAACTACAGAGAAGCATTCTGTGAAACTTCTTTCTGATCTGAGCATTCAGCTAACAGAGTTAAACCATACTTTTGATTGAGCAGTTTTGAAACACTCTGTCTGTAGAAAATGCAACTGGACATTCGTAGCGCTAAGTGGGTAATAGTGGAAAAAAGAATATGTTCAAATATAAACTACACAGAAGCATAGTATGAAACTTCTTTCTGTTCTGTGCATTCAACTAACAGAGTTGAACCTGTCTTTTGATTGAGCCTTTCTGAAACACTCTTTCTGTAGAAACTGCAATTGGACATTCTGAGCGCTAAGAGGCCTATATTGGGAAAAATAATATCTTCAAATAAAAATTACACAGAAGCATTGTGTGAAATTTATTTCTGATATGTTCATTAAGCTAACAGAGTTAAACCATACTTTTGATTGCGCAGTTCTGAACACTCTTTCTGTAGAAAATGCAAGTGGACATACGGAGCGCTAAGAGGGTAATAGTGGAAAAAGGAATATATTCAAATATAAACTACACAGTAGCATTCTGTGAAAATACTTTCTGTTCTGTGCATTCAACTAACAGAGTTGAACCTTACTTTTGATTGAGCCGTTCTGAAACACTCTTTCTGTAGAAACTGCAATTGGACATGCAAAGCGCTAAGAGGCCTACATTGGGAAAAAGAATATCTTCAAATAAAAACTACACAGATGCATTCTGTGAAACTTATTTCTGATCTGTAAATTCAGTTAACAGAGATAAACCATATTTTTGATTGAGCAGTTATGAAACACTCTTTTTGTAGAAAATGCAAGTGGAGATTCGGAGCGCTAAGAGGGTAATAGTGGAAAAAGGAATGTCTTCAAATATAAACTACACAGAATCATTCGGTGAAACTTCTTTCTGATCTGTGCATTCAGCTAACAGAGTTAAACCATACTTTTGATTGAGCAGATCTGAACACTCTTTCTGTAGAAAATGCAACTGGACATTTGGAGCGCTAATAGCGTAGTAGTGGAAAAAGGAATATATTCAAATATAAACTACACAGAAGCATTCTGTGAAACTTCTTTCTGATCTGAGCATTCAGCTAACAGAGTTAAACCATACTTTTGATTGAGCAGTTTTGAAACACTCTGTCTGTAGAAAATGCAACTGGACATTCGTAGCGCTAAGTGGGTAATAGTGGAAAAAAGAATATGTTCAAATATAAACTACACAGAAGCATAGTATGAAACTTCTTTCTGTTCTGTGCATTCAACTAACAGAGTTGAACCTGTCTTTTGATTGAGCCTTTCTGAAACACTCTTTCTGTAGAAACTGCAATTGGACATTCTGAGCGCTAAGAGGCCTATATTGGGAAAAATAATATCTTCAAATAAAAATTACACAGAAGCATTGTGTGAAATTTATTTCTGATATGTTCATTAAGCTAACAGAGTTAAACCATACTTTTGATTGCGCAGTTCTGAACACTCTTTCTGTAGAAAATGCAAGTGGACATACGGAGCGCTAAGAGGGTAATAGTGGAAAAAGGAATATATTCAAATATAAACTACACAGTAGCATTCTGTGAAAATACTTTCTGTTCTGTGCATTCAACTAACAGAGTTGAACCTTACTTTTGATTGAGCCGTTCTGAAACACTCTTTCTGTAGAAACTGCAATTGGACATGCAAAGCGCTAAGAGGCCTACATTGGGAAAAAGAATATCTTCAAATAAAAACTACACAGATGCATTCTGTGAAACTTATTTCTGATCTGTAAATTCAGTTAACAGAGATAAACCATATTTTTGATTGAGCAGTTATGAAACACTCTTTTTGTAGAAAATGCAAGTGGAGATTCGGAGCGCTAAGAGGGTAATAGTGGAAAAAGGAATGTCTTCAAATATAAACTACACAGAATCATTCGGTGAAACTTCTTTCTGATCTGTGCATTCAGCTAACAGAGTTAAACCATACTTTTGATTGAGCAGATCTGAACACTCTTTCTGTAGAAAATGCAACTGGACATTTGGAGCGCTAATAGCGTAGTAGTGGAAAAAGGAATATATTCAAATATAAACTACACAGAAGCATTCTGTGAAACTTCTTTCTGATCTGAGCATTCAGCTAACAGAGTTAAACCATACTTTTGATTGAGCAGTTTTGAAACCCTCTGTCTGTAGAAAATGCAACTGGACATTCGTAGCGCTAAGTGGGTAATAGTGGAAAAAAGAATATGTTCAAATATAAACTACACAGAAGCATTGTATGAAACTTCTTTCTGTTCTGTGCATTCAACTAACAGAGTTGAACCTTACTTTTGATTGAGCCTTTCTGAAACACTCTTTCTGTAGAAACTGCAATTGGAAATTCTGAGCGCTAAGAGGCCTCTATTGGGAAAAATAATATCTTCAAATAAAAACTACACAGAAGCATTGTGTGAAACTTATTTCTGATATGTTCATTAAGCTAACAGAGTTAAACCATACTTTTGATTGCGCAGTTCTGAACACTCTTTCTGTAGAAAATGCAAGTGGACATTCGGAGCGCTAAGAGGGTAATAGTGGAAAAAGGAATATATTCAAATATAAACTACACAGTAGCATTCTGTGAAAATTCTTTCTGTTCTGTTCATTCAACTAACAGAGTTGAACCTTACTTTTGATTGAGCCGTTCTGAAACACTCTTTCTGTAGAAACTGCAATTGGACATGCTAAGGGCTAAGAGGCCTACATTGGGAAAAAGAATATCTTCAAATAAAAACTACACAGATGCATTCTGTGAAACTTATTTCTGATCTGTAAATTCAGTTAACAGAGATAAAATATATTTTTGATTGAGCAGTTATGAAACACTCTTTTTGTAGAAAATGCAAGTGGAGATTCGGAGCACTAAGAGGGTAATAGTGGAAAAAGGAATGTCTTCAAATATAAACTACACAGAATCATTCGGTGAAACTTTTTTCTGATCTGTGCATTCAGCTAACAGAGTTAAACCATACTTTTGATTGAGCAGATCTGAACACTCTTTCTGTAGAAAATGCAACTGGAAATTTGGAGCGCTAAGAGCGTAGTAGTGGAAAAAGGAATATATTCAAATATAAACTACACAGAAGCATTCTGTGAAACTTCTTTCTGATCTGAGCATTCAGCTAACAGAGTTAAACCATACTTTTGATTGAGCAGTTTTGAAACACTCTGTCTGTAGAAAATGCAACTGGACATTCGTAGCGCTAAGTGGGTAATAGTGGAAAAAAGAATATTTTCAAATATAAACTACACAGAAGCATTGTATGAAACACCTTTCTGTTCTGTGCATTCAACTAACAGAGTTGAACCTTACTTTTGATTGAGCCGTTCTGAAACACTCTTTCTGTAGAAACTGCAATTGGACATTCTGAGTGCTAAGAGGCCTATATTGGGAAAAAGAATGTCTACAAATAAAAACTACACAGAAGAATTGTGTGAAACTTCTTTCTGTTCTGTTTGTTCACCTAAAAGAGTTGAACCTCAGTTTTGATTGAGCCGTTCTGAAACACTCTTTCTGTAGAAAATGCAAGTGGAGATTCGGAGCGCTAAGAGGGTAATAGAGGAAAAAGGAATTTCTCCAAATAAAAACTACACAGAATCATTCTGTGAAACTTCTTTCTGATCTGTGCATTCAGCTAACAGAGTTAAACCATACTTTTGATTGAGCAGATCTGAACACTCTTTCTGTAGAAAATGCAACTGGACATTTGGAGCGCTAAGAGAGTAGTAGTGGAAAAAGGAATATATTCAAATATAAACTACACAGAAGCATTCTGTGAAACTTCTTTCTGATCTGAGCATTCAGCTAACAGAGTTAAACCGTACTTTTGATTGAGCACTTTTGAAACACTCTGTCTGTAGAAAATGCAACTGGACATTCGTAGCGCTAAGTGGGTAATAGTGGAAAAAAGAATATGTTCAAATATAAACTACACAGAAGCATTGTATGAAACTTCTTTCTGTTCTGTGCATTCAACTAACAGAGTTGAACCTTACTTTTGATTGAGCCTTTCTGAAACACTCTTTCTGTAGAAACTGCAATTGGACATTCTGAGCGCTAAGAGGCCTCTATTGGGAAAAATAATATCTTCAAATAAAAACTACACAGAAGCATTGTGTGAAACTTATTTCTGATATGTTCATTAAGCTAACAGAGTTAAACCATACTTTTGATTGCGCAGTTCTGAACACACTTTCTGTAGAAAATGCAAGTGGACATTCGGAGCGCTAAGAGGGTAATAGTGGAAAAGGGAATATATTCAAATATAAACTACACAGTAGCATTCTGTGAAAATTCTTTCTGTTCTGTGCATTCAACTAACAGAGTTGAACCTTACTTTTGATTGAGCCGTTCTGAAACACTCTTTCTGTAGAAACTGCAATTGGACATGCTAAGCGCTAAGAGGCCTACATTGGGAAAAAGAATATCTTCAAATAAAAACTACACAGATGCATTCTGTGAAACTTATTTCTGATCTGTAAATTCAGTTAACAGAGATAAACCATATTTTTGATTGAGCAGTTATGAAACACTCTTTTTATAGAAAATGCAAGTGGAGAATTGGAGCGCTAAGAGGGTAATAGTGGAAAAAGTAATGTCTTCAAATATAAACTACACAGAATCATTCGGTGAAACTTCTTTCTGATCTGTGCATTCAGCTAACAGAGTTAAACCATACTTTTGATTGAGCAGATCTGAACACTCTTTCTGTAGAAAATGCAACTGGACATTTGGAGCGCTAATAGCGTAGTAGTGGAAAAAGGAATATATTCAAATATAAACTACACAGAAGCATTCTGTGAAACTTCTTTCTGATCTGAGCATTCAGCTAACAGAGTTAAACCATACTTTTGATTGAGCAGTTTTGAAACACTCTGTCTGTAGAAAATGCAACTGGACATTCGTAGCGCTAAGTGGGTAATAGTGGAAAAAAGAATATGTTCAAATATAAACTACACAGAAGCATTGTATGAAACTACTTTCTGTTCTGTGCATTCAACTAACAGAGTTGAACCTTACTTTTGATTGAGCCTTTCTGAAACACTCTTTCTGTAGAAATTGCAATTGGAAATTCTGAGCGCTAAGAGGCCTCTATTGGGAAAAATAATATCTTCAAATAAAAACTACACAGAAGCATTGTGTGAAACTTATTTCTGATATGTTCATTAAGCTAACAGAGTTAAACCATACTTTTGATTGCGCAGTTCTGAACACTCTTTCTGTAGAAAATGCAAGTGGACATTCGGAGCGCTAAGAGGGTAATAGTGGAAAAAGGAATATATTCAAATATAAACTACACAGTAGCATTCTGTGAAAATCTTTCTGTTCTGTTCATTCAACTAACAGAGTTGAACCTTACTTTTGATTGAGCCGTTCTGAAACACTCTTTCTGTAGAAACTGCAATTGGACATGCTAAGGGCTAAGAGGCCTACATTGGGAAAAAGAATATCTTCAAATAAAAACTACACAGATGCATTCTGTGAAACTTATTTCTGATCTGTAAATTCAGTTAACAGAGATAAAACATATTTTTGATTGAGCAGTTATGAAACACTCTTTTTGTAGAAAATGCAAGTGGAGATTCGGAGCACTAAGAGGGTAATAGTGGAAAAAGGAATGTCTTCAAATATAAACTACACAGAATCATTCGGTGAAACTTTTTTCTGATCTGTGCATTCAGCTAACAGAGTTAAACCATACTTTTGATTGAGCAGATCTGAACACTCTTTCTGTAGAAAATGCAACTGGACATTTGGAGCGCTAAGAGCGTAGTAGTGGAAAAAGGAATATATTCAAATATAAACTACACAGAAGCATTCTGTGAAACTTCTTTCTGATCTGAGCATTCAGCTAACAGAGTTAAACCATACTTTTGATTAATCAGTTTTGAAACACTCTGTCTGTAGAAAATGCAACTGGACATTCGTAGCGCTAATTGGGTAATAGTGGAAAAAAGAATATGTTCAAATATAAACTACACAGAAGCATTGTATGACACTTCTTTCTGTTCTGTGCATTCAACTAACAGAGTTGAACCTTACTTTTGATTGAGCCGTTCTGAAACACTCTTTCTGTATAAACTGCAATTGGACATTCTGAGCGCTAAGAGGCCTATATTGGGAAAAAGAATGTCTACAAATAAAAACTACACAGAAGAATTGTGTGAAAATTCTTTCTGTTCTGTGTGTTCAACTAAAAGAGTTGAACCTTAGCTTTGATTGAGCCGTTCTGAAACACTCTTTCTGTAGAAAATGCAAGTGGAGATTCGGAGCGCTAAGAGGGTAATAGTGGAAAAAGGAATGTCTCCAAATATAAACTACACAGAATCATTCTGTGAAACTTCTTTCTGATCTGTGCATTCAGCTAACAGAGTTAAACCATACTTTTGATTGAGCAGATCTGAACACTCTTTCTGTAGAAAATGCAACTGGACATTTGGAGCACTAAGAGAGTAGTAGTGGAAAAAGGAATATATTCAAATATAAACTACACAGAAGCATTCTGTGAAACTTCTTTCTGATCTGAGCATTCAGCTAACAGAGTTAAACCATACTTTTGATTGAGCAGTTTTGAAACACTCTGTCTGTAGAAAATGCAACTGGACATTCGTAGCGCTAAGTGGGTAATAGTGGAAATAAGAATATGTTCAAATATAAACTACACAGAAGCATTGTATGAAACTTCTTTCTGTTCTGTGCATTCAACTAACAGAGTTGAACCTTACTTTTGATTGAGCCTTTCTGAAACACTCTTTCTGTAGAAACTGCAATTGGACATTCTGAGCGCTAAGAGGCCTCTATTGGGAAAAATAATATCTTCAAATAAAAACTACACAGAAGCATTGTGTGAAACTTATTTCTGATATGTTCATTAAGCTAACAGAGTTAAACCATACTTTTGATTGCGCAGTTCTGAACACACTTTCTGTAGAAAATGCAAGTGGACATTCGGAGCGCTAAGAGGGTAATAGTGGAAAAGGGAATATATTCAAATATAAACTACACAGTAGCATTCTGTGAAAATTCTTTCTGTTCTGTGCATTCAACTAACAGAGTTGAACCTTACTTTTGATTGAGCCGTTCTGAAACACTCTTTCTGTAGAAACTGCAATTGGACATGCTAAGCGCTAAGAGGCCTACATTGGGAAAAAGAATATCTTCAAATAAAAACTACACAGATGCATTCTGTGAAACTTATTTCTGATCTGTAAATTCAGTTAACAGAGATAAACCATATTTTTGATTGAGCAGTTATGAAACACTCTTTTTATTGAAAATGCAAGTGGAGAATCGGAGCGCTAAGAGGGTAATAGTGGAAAAAGGAATGTCTTCAAATATAAACTACACAGAATCATTCGGTGAAACTTCTTTCTGATCTGTGCATTCAGCTAACAGAGTTAAACCATACTTTTGATTGAGCAGATCTGAACACTCTTTCTGTAGAAAATGCAACTGGACATTTGGAGCGCTAATAGCGTAGTAGTGGAAAAAGGAATATATTCAAATATAAACTACACAGAAGCATTCTGTGAAACTTCTTTCTGATCTGAGCATTCAGCTAACAGAGTTAAACCATACTTTTGATTGAGCAGTTTTGAAACACTCTGTCTGTAGAAAATGCAACTGGACATTCATAGCGCTAAGTGGGTAATAGTGGAAAAAAGAATATGTTCAAATATAAACTACACAGAAGCATTGTATGAAACTTCTTTCTGTTCTGTGAATTCAACTAACAGAGTTGAACCTTACTTTTGATTGAGCCTTTCTGAAACACTCTTTCTGTAGAAATTGCAATTGGAAATTCTGAGCGCTAAGAGGCCTCTATTGGGAAAAATAATATCTTCAAATAAAAACTACACAGAAGCATTGTGTGAAACTTATTTCTGATATGTTCATTAAGCTACCAGAGTTAAACCATACTTTTGATTGCGCAGTTCTGAACACTCTTTCTGTAGAAAATGCAAGTGGACATTCGGAGCGCTAAGAGGGTAATAGTGGAAAAAGGAATATATTCAAATATAAACTACACAGTAGCATTCTGTGAAAATTCTTTCTGTTCTGTTCATTCAACTAACAGAGTTGAACCTTACTTTTGATTGAGCCGTTCTGAAACACTCTTTCTGTAGAAACTGCAATTGGACATGCTAAGGGCTAAGAGGCCTACATTGGGAAAAAGAATATCTTCAAATAAAAACTACACAGATGCATTCTGTGAAACTTATTTCTGATCTGTAAATTCAGTTAACAGAGATAAAACATATTTTTGATTGAGCAGTTATGAAACACTCTTTTTGTAGAAAATGCAAGTGGAGATTCGGAGCACTAAGAGGGTAATAGTGGAAAAAGGAATGTCTTCAAATATAAACTACACAGAATCATTCGGTGAAACTTCTTTCTGATCTGTGCATTCAGCTAACAGAGTTAAACCATACTTTTGATTGAGCAGATCTGAACACTCTTTCTGTAGAAAATGCAACTGGACATTTGGAGCGCTAAGAGCGTAGTAGTGGAAAAAGGAATATATTCAAATATAAACTACACAGAAGCATTCTGTGAAACTTCTTTCTGATCTGAGCATTCAGCTAACAGAGTTAAACCATACTTTTGATTGAGCAGTTTTGAAACACTCTGTCTGTAGAAAATGCAACTGGACATACGTAGCGCTAAGTGGGTAATAGTGGAAAAAAGAATATGTTCAAATATAAACTACACAGAAGCATTGTATGAAACATCTTTCTGTTCTGTGCATTCAACTAACAGAGTTGAACCTTACTTTTGATTGAGCCGTTCTGAAACACTCTTTCTGTAGAAACTGCAATTGGACATTCTGAGTGCTAAGAGGCCTATATTGGGAAAAAGAATGTCTACAAATAAAAACTACACAGAAGAATTGTGTGAAACTTCTTTCTGTTCTGTTTGTTCACCTAAAAGAGTTGAACCTTAGTTTTGATTGAGCCGTTCTGAAACACTCTTTCTGTAGAAAATGCAAGTGGAGATTCGGAGCGCTAAGAGGGTAATAGAGGAAAAAGGAATTTCTCCAAGTAAAAACTACACAGAATCATTCTGTGAAACTTCTTTCTGATCTGTGCATTCAGCTAACAGATTTAAACCATACTTTTGATTGAGCAGATCAGAACACTCTTTCTGTAGAAAATGCAACTGGACATTTGGAGCGCTAAGAGAGTAGTAGTGGAAAAAGGAATATATTCAAATATAAACTACACAGAAGCATTCTGTGAAACTTCTTTCTGATCTGAGCATTCAGCTAACAGAGTTAAACCAAACTTTTGATTGAGCAGTTTTGAAACACTCTGTCTGTAGAAAATGCAACTGGACATTCGTAGCGCTAAGTGGGTAATAGTGGAAAAAAGAATATGTTCAAATATAAACTACACAAAAGCATTGTATGAAACTCCTTTCTGTTCTGTGCATTCAACTAACAGAGTTGAACCTTACTTTTGATTGAGCCTTTCTGAAACACTCTTTCTGTAGAAACTGTAATTGGACATTCTGAGCGCTAAGAGGCCTCTATTGGGAAAAAAAATATCTTCAAATAAAAACTACACAGAAGCATTGTGTGAAACTTATTTCTGATATGTTCATTAAGCTAACAGTGTTAAACCATACTTTTGATTGCGCAGTTCTGAACACACTTTCTGTAGAAAATGCAAGTGGACATTCGGAGCGCTAAGAGGGTAATAGTGGAAAAAGGAATATATTCAAATATAAACTACACAGTAGCATTCTGTGAAAATTCTTTCTGTTCTGTGCATTCAACTAACAGAGTTGAACCTTACTTTTGATTGAGCCGTTCTGAAACACTCTTTCTGTAGAAACTGCAATTGGACATGCTAAGCGCTAAGAGGCCTACATTGGGAAAAAGAATATCTTCAAATAAAAACTACACAGATGCATTCTGTGAAACTTATTTCTGATCTGTAAATTCAGTTAACAGAGATAAAACATATTTTTGATTGAGCAGTTATGAAACACTCTTTTTGTAGAAAATGCAAGTGGAGATTCGGAGCGCTAAGAGGGTAATAGTGGAAAAAGGAATGTCTTCTAATATAAACTACACAGAATCATTCTGTGAAACTTCTTTCTGATCTGTGCATTCAGCTAACAGAGTTAAACCATACTTTTGATTGAGCAGATCTGAACACTCTTTCTGTAGAAAATGCAACTGGACATTTGGAGCGCTAAGAGCGTAGTAGAGGAAAAAGGAATATATTCAAATATAAACTACACAGAAGCATTCTGTGAAACTTCTTTCTGATCTGAGCATTCAGCTAACAGAGTTAAACCATACTTTTGATTGAGCAGTTTTGAAACACTCTGTCTGTAGAAAATGCAACTGGACATTCGTAGCGCTAATTGGGTAATAGTGGAAAAAAGAATATGTTCAAATATAAACTACACAGAAGCATTTTATGACACTTCTTTCTGTTCTGTGCATTCAACTAACAGAGTTGAACCTTACTTTTGATTGAGCCGTTCTGAAACACTCTTTCTGTATAAACTGCAATTGGACATTCTGAGCGCTAAGAGGCCTATATTGGGAAAAAGAATGTCTACAAATAAAAACTACACAGAAGAATAGTGTGAAAATTCTTTCTGTTCTGTTTGTTCAACTAAAAGAGTTGAACCTTAGTTTTGATTGAGCCGTTCTGAAACACTCTTTCTGTAGAAAATGCAAGTGGAGATTCGGAGCGCTAAGAGGGTAATAGTGGAAAAAGGAATGTCTCCAAATATAAACTACACAGAATCATTCTGTGAAACTTCTTTCTGATCTGTGCATTCAGCTAACAGAGTTAAACCATACTTTTGATCGAGCAGATCTGAACACTCTTTCTGTAGAAAATGCAACTGGACATTTGGAGCGCTAAGAGAGTAGTAGTGGAAAAAGGAATATATTCAAATATAAACTACACAGAAGCATTCTGTGAAACTTCTTTCTGATCTGAGCATTCAGCTAACAGAGTTAAACCATACTTTTGATTGAGCAGTTTTGAAACACTCTGTCTGTAGAAAATGCAACTGGACATTCGTAGCGCTAAGTGGGTAATAGTGGAAATAAGAATATGTTCAAATATAAACTACACAGAAGCATTGTATGAAACTTCTTTCTGTTCTGTGCATTCAACTAACAGAGTTGAACCTTACTTTTGATTGAGCCTTTCTGAAACACTCTTTCTGTAGAAACTGCAATTGGACATTCTGAGCGCTAAGAGGCCTCTATTGGGAAAAATAATATCTTCAAATAAAAACTACACAGAAGCATTGTGTGAAACTTATTTCTGATATGTTCATTAAGCTAACAGAGTTAAACCATACTTTTGATTGCGCAGTTCTGAACACACTTTCTGTAGAAAATGCAAGTGGACATTCGGAGCGCTAAGAGGGTAATAGTGGAAAAGGGAATATATTCAAATATAAACTACACAGTAGCATTCTGTGAAAATTCTTTCTGTTCTGTGCATTCAACTAACAGAGTTGAACCTTACTTTTGATTGAGCCGTTCTGAAACACTCTTTCTGTAGAAACTGCAATTGGACATGCTAAGCGCTAAGAGGCCTACATTGGGAAAAAGAATATCTTCAAATAAAAACTACACAGATGCATTCTGTGAAACTTATTTCTGATCTGTAAATTCAGTTAACAGAGATAAACCATATTTTTGATTGAGCAGTTATGAAACACTCTTTTTATTGAAAATGCAAGTGGAGAATCGGAGCGCTAAGAGGGTAATAGTGGAAAAAGGAATGTCTTCAAATATAAACTACACAGAATCATTCGGTGAAACTTCTTTCTGATCTGTGCATTCAGCTAACAGAGTTAAACCATACTTTTGATTGAGCAGATCTGAACACTCTTTCTGTAGAAAATGCAACTGGACATTTGGAGCGCTAATAGCGTAGTAGTGGAAAAAGGAATATATTCAAATATAAACTACACAGAAGCATTCTGTGAAACTTCTTTCTGATCTGAGCATTCAGCTAACAGAGTTAAACCATACTTTTGATTGAGCAGTTTTGAAACACTCTGTCTGTAGAAAATGCAACTGGACATTCGTAGCGCTAAGTGGGTAATAGTGGAAAAAAGAATATGTTCAAATATAAACTACACAGAAGCATTGTATGAAACTTCTTTCTGTTCTGTGCATTCAACTAACAGAGTTGAACCTTACTTTTGATTGAGCCTTTCTGAAACACTCTTTCTGTAGAAATTGCAATTGGAAATTCTGAGCGCTAAGAGGCCTCTATTGGGAAAAATAATATCTTCAAATAAAAACTACACAGAAGCATTGTGTGAAACTTATTTCTGATATGTTCATTAAGCTAACAGAGTTAAACCATACTTTTGATTGCGCAGTTCTGAACACTCTTTCTGTAGAAAATGCAAGTGGACATTCGGAGCGCTAAGAGGGTAATAGTGGAAAAAGGAATATATTCAAATATAAACTACACAGTAGCATTCTGTGAAAATTCTTTCTGTTCTGTTCATTCAACTAACAGAGTTGAACCTTACTTTTGATTGAGCTGTTCTGAAACACTCTTTCTGTAGAAACTGCAATTGGACATGCTAAGTGCTAAGAGGCCTACATTGGGAAAAAGAATATCTTCAAATAAAAACTACACAGATGCATTCTGTGAAACTTATTTCTGATCTGTAAATTCAGTTAACAGAGATAAAACATATTTTTGATTGAGCAGTTATGAAACACTCTTTTTGTAGAAAATGCAAGTGGAGATTCGGAGCACTAAGAGGGTAATAGTGGAAAAAGGAATGTCTTCAAATATAAACTACACAGAATCATTCGGTGAAACTTCTTTCTGATCTGTGCATTCAGCTAACAGAGTTAAACCATACTTTTGATTGAGCAGATCTGAACACTCTTTCTGTAGAAAATGCAACTGGACATTTGGAGCGCTAAGACCGTAGTAGAGGAAAAAGGAATATATTCAAATATAAACTACACAGAAGCATTCTGTGAAACTTCTTTCTGATCTGAGCATTCAGCTAACAGAGTTAAACCATACTTTTGATTAAGCAGTTTTGAAACACTCTGTCTGTAGAAAATGCAACTGGACATTCGTAGCGCTAATTGGGTAATAGTGGAAAAAAGAATATGTTCAAATATAAACTACACAGAAGCATTGTATGACACTTCTTTCTGTTCTGTGCATTCAACTAACAGAGTTGAACCTTACTCTTGATTGAGCCCTTCTGAAACACTCTTTCTGTATAAACTGCAATTGGACATTCTGAGCGCTAAGAGGCCTATATTGGGAAAAAGAATGTCTACAAATAAAAACTACACAGAAGAATTGTGTGAAACTTCTTTCTGTTCTGTTTGTTCAACTAAAAGAGTTGAACCTTAGTTTTGATTGAGCCGTTCTGAAACACTCTTTCTGTAGAAAATGCAAGTGGAGATTCGGAGCGCTAAGAGGGTAATAGTGGAAAAAGTAATGTCTCCAAATATAAACTACACAGAATCATTCTGTGAAACTTCTTTCTGATCTGTGCATTCAGCTAACAGAGTTAAACCATACTTTTGATTGAGCAGATCTGAACACTCTTTCTGTAGAAAATGCAACTGGACATTTGGAGCGCTAAGAGAGTAGTAGTGGAAAAAGGAATATATTCAAATATAAACTACACAGAAGCATTCTGTGAAACTTCTTTCTGATCTGAGCATTCAGCTAACAGAGTTAAACCATACTTTTGATTGAGCAGTTTTGAAACACTCTGTCTGTAGAAAATGCAACTGGACATTCGTAGCGCAAAGTGGGTAATAGTGGAAATAAGAATATGTTCAAATATAAACTACACAGAAGCATTGTATGAAACTTCTTTCTGTTCTGTGCATTCAACTAACAGAGTTGAACCTTACTTTTGATTGAGCCTTTCTGAAACACTCTTTCTGTAGAAACTGCAATTGGACATTCTGAGCGCTAAGAGGCCTCTATTGGGAAAAATAATATCTTCAAATAAAAACTACACAGAAGCATTGTGTGAAACTTATTTCTGATATGTTCATTAAGCTAACAGAGTTAAACCATACTTTTGATTGCGCAGTTCTGAACACACTTTCTGTAGAAAATGCAAGTGGACATTCGGAGCGCTAAGAGGGTAATAGTGGAAAAGGGAATATATTCAAATATAAACTACACAGTAGCATTCTGTGAAAATTCTTTCTGTTCTGTGCATTCAACTAACAGAGTTGAACCTTACTTTTGATTGAGCCGTTCTGAAACACTCTTTCTGTAGAAACTGCAATTGGACATGCTAAGCGCTAAGAGGCCTACATTGGGAAAAAGAATATCTTCAAATAAAAACTACACAGATGCATTCTGTGAAACTTATTTCTGATCTGTAAATTCAGTTAACAGAGATAAACCATATTTTTGATTGAGCAGTTATGAAACACTCTTTTTATTGAAAATGCAAGTGGAGAATCGGAGCGCTAAGAGGGTAATAGTGGAAAAAGGAATGTCTTCAAATATAAACTACACAGAATCATTCGGTGAAACTTCTTTCTGATCTGTGCATTCAGCTAACAGAGTTAAACCATACTTTTGATTGAGCAGATCTGAACACTCTTTCTGTAGAAAATGCAACTGGACATTTGGAGCGCTAATAGCGTAGTAGTGGAAAAAGGAATATATTCAAATATAAACTACACAGAAGCATTCTGTGAAACTTCTTTCTGATCTGAGCATTCAGCTAACAGAGTTAAACCATACTTTTGATTGAGCAGTTTTGAAACACTCTGTCTGTAGAAAATGCAACTGGACATTCATAGCGCTAAGTGGGTAATAGTGGAAAAAAGAATATGTTCAAATATAAACTACACAGAAGCATTGTATGAAACTTCTTTCTGTTCTGTGAATTCAACTAACAGAGTTGAACCTTACTTTTGATTGAGCCTTTCTGAAACACTCTTTCTGTAGAAATTGCAATTGGAAATTCTGAGCGCTAAGAGGCCTCTATTGGGAAAAATAATATCTTCAAATAAAAACTACACAGAAGCATTGTGTGAAACTTATTTCTGATATGTTCATTAAGCTACCAGAGTTAAACCATACTTTTGATTGCGCAGTTCTGAACACTCTTTCTGTAGAAAATGCAAGTGGACATTCGGAGCGCTAAGAGGGTAATAGTGGAAAAAGGAATATATTCAAATATAAACTACACAGTAGCATTCTGTGAAAATTCTTTCTGTTCTGTTCATTCAACTAACAGAGTTGAACCTTACTTTTGATTGAGCCGTTCTGAAACACTCTTTCTGTAGAAACTGCAATTGGACATGCTAAGGGCTAAGAGGCCTACATTGGGAAAAAGAATATCTTCAAATAAAAACTACACAGATGCATTCTGTGAAACTTATTTCTGATCTGTAAATTCAGTTAACAGAGATAAAACATATTTTTGATTGAGCAGTTATGAAACACTCTTTTTGTAGAAAATGCAAGTGGAGATTCGGAGCACTAAGAGGGTAATAGTGGAAAAAGGAATGTCTTCAAATATAAACTACACAGAATCATTCGGTGAAACTTCTTTCTGATCTGTGCATTCAGCTAACAGAGTTAAACCATACTTTTGATTGAGCAGATCTGAACACTCTTTCTGTAGAAAATGCAACTGGACATTTGGAGCGCTAAGAGCGTAGTAGTGGAAAAAGGAATATATTCAAATATAAACTACACAGAAGCATTCTGTGAAACTTCTTTCTGATCTGAGCATTCAGCTAACAGAGTTAAACCATACTTTTGATTGAGCAGTTTTGAAACACTCTGTCTGTAGAAAATGCAACTGGACATACGTAGCGCTAAGTGGGTAATAGTGGAAAAAAGAATATGTTCAAATATAAACTACACAGAAGCATTGTATGAAACATCTTTCTGTTCTGTGCATTCAACTAACAGAGTTGAACCTTACTTTTGATTGAGCCGTTCTGAAACACTCTTTCTGTAGAAACTGCAATTGGACATTCTGAGTGCTAAGAGGCCTATATTGGGAAAAAGAATGTCTACAAATAAAAACTACACAGAAGAATTGTGTGAAACTTCTTTCTGTTCTGTTTGTTCACCTAAAAGAGTTGAACCTTAGTTTTGATTGAGCCGTTCTGAAACACTCTTTCTGTAGAAAATGCAAGTGGAGATTCGGAGCGCTAAGAGGGTAATAGAGGAAAAAGGAATTTCTCCAAGTAAAAACTACACAGAATCATTCTGTGAAACTTCTTTCTGATCTGTGCATTCAGCTAACAGATTTAAACCATACTTTTGATTGAGCAGATCAGAACACTCTTTCTGTAGAAAATGCAACTGGACATTTGGAGCGCTAAGAGAGTAGTAGTGGAAAAAGGAATATATTCAAATATAAACTACACAGAAGCATTCTGTGAAACTTCTTTCTGATCTGAGCATTCAGCTAACAGAGTTAAACCAAACTTTTGATTGAGCAGTTTTGAAACACTCTGTCTGTAGAAAATGCAACTGGACATTCGTAGCGCTAAGTGGGTAATAGTGGAAAAAAGAATATGTTCAAATATAAACTACACAAAAGCATTGTATGAAACTCCTTTCTGTTCTGTGCATTCAACTAACAGAGTTGAACCTTACTTTTGATTGAGCCTTTCTGAAACACTCTTTCTGTAGAAACTGTAATTGGACATTCTGAGCGCTAAGAGGCCTCTATTGGGAAAAAAAATATCTTCAAATAAAAACTACACAGAAGCATTGTGTGAAACTTATTTCTGATATGTTCATTAAGCTAACAGTGTTAAACCATACTTTTGATTGCGCAGTTCTGAACACACTTTCTGTAGAAAATGCAAGTGGACATTCGGAGCGCTAAGAGGGTAATAGTGGAAAAAGGAATATATTCAAATATAAACTACACAGTAGCATTCTGTGAAAATTCTTTCTGTTCTGTGCATTCAACTAACAGAGTTGAACCTTACTTTTGATTGAGCCGTTCTGAAACACTCTTTCTGTAGAAACTGCAATTGGACATGCTAAGCGCTAAGAGGCCTACATTGGGAAAAAGAATATCTTCAAATAAAAACTACACAGATGCATTCTGTGAAACTTATTTCTGATCTGTAAATTCAGTTAACAGAGATAAAACATATTTTTGATTGAGCAGTTATGAAACACTCTTTTTGTAGAAAATGCAAGTGGAGATTCGGAGCGCTAAGAGGGTAATAGTGGAAAAAGGAATGTCTTCTAATATAAACTACACAGAATCATTCTGTGAAACTTCTTTCTGATCTGTGCATTCAGCTAACAGAGTTAAACCATACTTTTGATTGAGCAGATCTGAACACTCTTTCTGTAGAAAATGCAACTGGACATTTGGAGCGCTAAGAGCGTAGTAGAGGAAAAAGGAATATATTCAAATATAAACTACACAGAAGCATTCTGTGAAACTTCTTTCTGATCTGAGCATTCAGCTAACAGAGTTAAACCATACTTTTGATTGAGCAGTTTTGAAACACTCTGTCTGTAGAAAATGCAACTGGACATTCGTAGCGCTAATTGGGTAATAGTGGAAAAAAGAATATGTTCAAATATAAACTACACAGAAGCATTTTATGACACTTCTTTCTGTTCTGTGCATTCAACTAACAGAGTTGAACCTTACTTTTGATTGAGCCGTTCTGAAACACTCTTTCTGTATAAACTGCAATTGGACATTCTGAGCGCTAAGAGGCCTATATTGGGAAAAAGAATGTCTACAAATAAAAACTACACAGAAGAATAGTGTGAAAATTCTTTCTGTTCTGTTTGTTCAACTAAAAGAGTTGAACCTTAGTTTTGATTGAGCCGTTCTGAAACACTCTTTCTGTAGAAAATGCAAGTGGAGATTCGGAGCGCTAAGAGGGTAATAGTGGAAAAAGGAATGTCTCCAAATATAAACTACACAGAATCATTCTGTGAAACTTCTTTCTGATCTGTGCATTCAGCTAACAGAGTTAAACCATACTTTTGATTGAGCAGATCTGAACACTCTTTCTGTAGAAAATGCAACTGGACATTTGGAGCGCTAAGAGAGTAGTAGTGGAAAAAGGAATATATTCAAATATAAACTACACAGAAGCATTCTGTGAAACTTCTTTCTGATCTGAGCATTCAGCTAACAGAGTTAAACCATACTTTTGATTGAGCAGTTTTGAAACACTCTGTCTGTAGAAAATGCAACTGGACATTCGTAGCGCTAAGTGGGTAATAGTGGAAATAAGAATATGTTCAAATATAAACTACACAGAAGCATTGTATGAAACTTCTTTCTGTTCTGTGCATTCAACTAACAGAGTTGAACCTTACTTTTGATTGAGCCTTTCTGAAACACTCTTTCTGTAGAAACTGCAATTGGACATTCTGAGCGCTAAGAGGCCTCTATTGGGAAAAATAATATCTTCAAATAAAAACTACACAGAAGCATTGTGTGAAACTTATTTCTGATATGTTCATTAAGCTAACAGAGTTAAACCATACTTTTGATTGCGCAGTTCTGAACACACTTTCTGTAGAAAATGCAAGTGGACATTCGGAGCGCTAAGAGGGTAATAGTGGAAAAGGGAATATATTCAAATATAAACTACACAGTAGCATTCTGTGAAAATTCTTTCTGTTCTGTGCATTCAACTAACAGAGTTGAACCTTACTTTTGATTGAGCCGTTCTGAAACACTCTTTCTGTAGAAACTGCAATTGGACATGCTAAGCGCTAAGAGGCCTACATTGGGAAAAAGAATATCTTCAAATAAAAACTACACAGATGCATTCTGTGAAACTTATTTCTGATCTGTAAATTCAGTTAACAGAGATAAACCATATTTTTGATTGAGCAGTTATGAAACACTCTTTTTATTGAAAATGCAAGTGGAGAATCGGAGCGCTAAGAGGGTAATAGTGGAAAAAGGAATGTCTTCAAATATAAACTACACAGAATCATTCGGTGAAACTTCTTTCTGATCTGTGCATTCAGCTAACAGAGTTAAACCATACTTTTGATTGAGCAGATCTGAACACTCTTTCTGTAGAAAATGCAACTGGACATTTGGAGCGCTAATAGCGTAGTAGTGGAAAAAGGAATATATTCAAATATAAACTACACAGAAGCATTCTGTGAAACTTCTTTCTGATCTGAGCATTCAGCTAACAGAGTTAAACCATACTTTTGATTGAGCAGTTTTGAAACACTCTGTCTGTAGAAAATGCAACTGGACATTCGTAGCGCTAAGTGGGTAATAGTGGAAAAAAGAATATGTTCAAATATAAACTACACAGAAGCATTGTATGAAACTTCTTTCTGTTCTGTGCATTCAACTAACAGAGTTGAACCTTACTTTTGATTGAGCCTTTCTGAAACACTCTTTCTGTAGAAATTGCAATTGGAAATTCTGAGCGCTAAGAGGCCTCTATTGGGAAAAATAATATCTTCAAATAAAAACTACACAGAAGCATTGTGTGAAACTTATTTCTGATATGTTCATTAAGCTAACAGAGTTAAACCATACTTTTGATTGCGCAGTTCTGAACACTCTTTCTGTAGAAAATGCAAGTGGACATTCGGAGCGCTAAGAGGGTAATAGTGGAAAAAGGAATATATTCAAATATAAACTACACAGTAGCATTCTGTGAAAATTCTTTCTGTTCTGTTCATTCAACTAACAGAGTTGAACCTTACTTTTGATTGAGCTGTTCTGAAACACTCTTTCTGTAGAAACTGCAATTGGACATGCTAAGTGCTAAGAGGCCTACATTGGGAAAAAGAATATCTTCAAATAAAAACTACACAGATGCATTCTGTGAAACTTATTTCTGATCTGTAAATTCAGTTAACAGAGATAAAACATATTTTTGATTGAGCAGTTATGAAACACTCTTTTTGTAGAAAATGCAAGTGGAGATTCGGAGCACTAAGAGGGTAATAGTGGAAAAAGGAATGTCTTCAAATATAAACTACACAGAATCATTCGGTGAAACTTCTTTCTGATCTGTGCATTCAGCTAACAGAGTTAAACCATACTTTTGATTGAGCAGATCTGAACACTCTTTCTGTAGAAAATGCAACTGGACATTTGGAGCGCTAAGACCGTAGTAGAGGAAAAAGGAATATATTCAAATATAAACTACACAGAAGCATTCTGTGAAACTTCTTTCTGATCTGAGCATTCAGCTAACAGAGTTAAACCATACTTTTGATTAAGCAGTTTTGAAACACTCTGTCTGTAGAAAATGCAACTGGACATTCGTAGCGCTAATTGGGTAATAGTGGAAAAAAGAATATGTTCAAATATAAACTACACAGAAGCATTGTATGACACTTCTTTCTGTTCTGTGCATTCAACTAACAGAGTTGAACCTTACTCTTGATTGAGCCCTTCTGAAACACTCTTTCTGTATAAACTGCAATTGGACATTCTGAGCGCTAAGAGGCCTATATTGGGAAAAAGAATGTCTACAAATAAAAACTACACAGAAGAATTGTGTGAAACTTCTTTCTGTTCTGTTTGTTCAACTAAAAGAGTTGAACCTTAGTTTTGATTGAGCCGTTCTGAAACACTCTTTCTGTAGAAAATGCAAGTGGAGATTCGGAGCGCTAAGAGGGTAATAGTGGAAAAAGTAATGTCTCCAAATATAAACTACACAGAATCATTCTGTGAAACTTCTTTCTGATCTGTGCATTCAGCTAACAGAGTTAAACCATACTTTTGATTGAGCAGATCTGAACACTCTTTCTGTAGAAAATGCAACTGGACATTTGGAGCGCTAAGAGAGTAGTAGTGGAAAAAGGAATATATTCAAATATAAACTACACAGAAGCATTCTGTGAAACTTCTTTCTGATCTGAGCATTCAGCTAACAGAGTTAAACCATACTTTTGATTGAGCAGTTTTGAAACACTCTGTCTGTAGAAAATGCAACTGGACATTCGTAGCGCAAAGTGGGTAATAGTGGAAATAAGAATATGTTCAAATATAAACTACACAGAAGCATTGTATGAAACTTCTTTCTGTTCTGTGCATTCAACTAACAGAGTTGAACCTTACTTTTGATTGAGCCTTTCTGAAACACTCTTTCTGTAGAAACTGCAATTGGACATTCTGAGCGCTAAGAGGCCTATATTGGGAAAAATAATAACTTCCAATAAAAACTACACAGAAGCATTGTGTGAAACTTATTACTGATATGTTCATTAAGCTAACAGAGTTAAACCATACTTTTGATTGCGCAGTTCTGAACACTCTTTCTGTAGAAAATGCAAGTGGACATTCGGAGCGCTAAGAGGGTAATAGTGGAAAAAGGAATATATTCAAATATAAACTACACAGTAGCATTCAGTGAAAATTCTTTCTGTTCTGTGCATTCAACTAACAGAGTTGAACCTTACTTTTGATTGAGCCGTTCTGAAACACTCTTTCTGTAGAAATTGCAATTGGACATGCTAAGCGCTAAGAGGCCTACATTGGGAAAAAGAATATCTTCAAATAAAAACTACACAGATGCATTCTGTGAAACTTATTTCTGATCTGTAAATTCAGTTAACAGAGATAAAACATATTTTTGATTGAGCAGTTATGAAACACACTTTTTGTAGAAAATGCAAGTGGAGATTCGGAGCGCTAAGAGGGTAATAGTGGAAAAAGGAATGTCTTCAAATATAAACTACACAGAATCATTCGGTGAAACTTCTTTCTGATCTGTGCATTCAGCTAACAGAGTTAAACCATACTTTTGATTGAGCAGATCTGAACACTCTTTCTGTAGAAAATGCAACTGGACATTTGGAGCGCTAATAGCGTAGTAGTGGAAAAAGGAATATATTCAAATATAAACTACACAGAAGCATTCTGTGAAACTTCTTTCTGATCTGAGCATTCAGCTAACAGAGTTAAACCATACTTTTGATTGAGCAGTTTTGAAACACTCTGTCTGTAGAAAATGCAACTGGACATTCGTAGCGCTAAGTGGGTAATAGTGGAAAAAAGAATATGTTCAAATATAAACTACACAGAAGCATTGTATGAAACTTCTTTCTGTTCTGTGCATTCAACTAACAGAGTTGAACCTTACTTTTGATTGAGCCTTTCTGAAACACTCTTTCTGTAGAAATTGCAATTGGAAATTCTGAGCGCTAAGAGGCCTCTATTGGGAAAAATAATATCTTCAAATAAAAACTACACAGAAGCATTGTGTGAAACTTATTTCTGATATGTTCATTAAGCTAACAGAGTTAAACCATACTTTTGATTGCGCAGTTCTGAACACTCTTTCTGTAGAAAATGCAAGTGGACATTCGGAGCGCTAAGAGGGTAATAGTGGAAAAAGGAATATATTCAAATATAAACTACACAGTAGCATTCTGTGAAAATTCTTTCTGTTCTGTTCATTCAACTAACAGAGTTGAACCTTACTTTTGATTGAGCCGTTCTGAAACACTCTTTCTGTAGAAACTGCAATTGGACATGCTAAGGGCTAAGAGGCCTACATTGGGAAAAAGAATATCTTCAAATAAAAACTACACAGATGCATTCTGTGAAACTTATTTCTGATCTGTAAATTCAGTTAACAGAGATAAAACATATTTTTGATTGAGCAGTTATGAAACACTCTTTTTGTAGAAAATGCAAGTGGAGATTCGGAGCACTAAGTGGGTAATAGTGGAAAAAGGAATGTCTTCAAATATAAACTACACAGAATCATTCGGTGAAACTTCTTTCTGATCTGTGCATTCAGCTAACAGAGTTAAACCATACTTTTGATTGAGCAGATCTGAACACTCTTTCTGTAGAAAATGCAACTGGACATTTGGAGCGCTAAGACCGTAGTAGAGGAAAAAGGAATATATTCAAATATAAACTACACAGAAGCATTCTGTGAAACTTCTTTCTGATCTGAGCATTCAGCTAACAGAGTTAAACCATACTTTTGATTAAGCAGTTTTGAAACACTCTGTCTGTAGAAAATGCAACTGGACATTCGTAGCGCTAATTGGGTAATAGTGGAAAAAAGAATATGTTCAAATATAAACTACACAGAAGCATTGTATGACACTTCTTTCTGTTCTGTGCATTCAACTAACAGAGTTGAACCTTACTCTTGATTGAGCCGTTCTGAAACACTCTTTCTGTATAAACTGCAATTGGACATTCTGAGCGCTAAGAGGCCTATATTGGGAAAAAGAATGTCTACAAATAAAAACTACACAGAAGAATTGTGTGAAACTTCTTTCTGTTCTGTTTGTTCAACTAAAAGAGTTGAACCTTAGTTTTGATTGAGCCGTTCTGAAACACTCTTTCTGTAGAAAATGCAAGTGGAGATTCGGAGCGCTAAGAGGGTAATAGTGGAAAAAGGAATGTCTCCAAATATAAACTACACAGAATCATTCTGTGAAACTTCTTTCTGATCTGTGCATTCAGCTAACAGAGTTAAACCATACTTTTGATTGAGCAGATCTGAACACTCTTTCTGTAGAAAATGCAACTGGACATTTGGAGCGCTAAGAGAGTAGTAGTGGAAAAAGGAATATATTCAAATATAAACTACACAGAAGCATTCTGTGAAACTTCTTTCTGATCTGAGCATTCAGCTAACAGAGTTAAACCATACTTTTGATTGAGCAGTTTTGAAACACTCTGTCTGTAGAAAATGCAACTGGACATTCGTAGCGCTAAGTGGGTAATAGTGGAAATAAGAATATGTTCAAATATAAACTACACAGAAGCATTGTATGAAACTTCTTTCTGTTCTGTGCATTCAACTAACAGAGTTGAACCTTACTTTTGATTGAGCCTTTCTGAAACACTCTTTCTGTAGAAACTGCAATTGGACATTCTGAGCGCTAAGAGGCCTATATTGGGAAAAATAATAACTTCCAATAAAAACTACACAGAAGCATTGTGTGAAACTTATTACTGATATGTTCATTAAGCTAACAGAGTTAAACCATACTTTTGATTGCGCAGTTCTGAACACTCTTTCTGTAGAAAATGCAAGTGGACATTCGGAGCGCTAAGAGGGTAATAGTGGAAAAAGGAATATATTCAAATATAAACTACACAGTAGCATTCAGTGAAAATTCTTTCTGTTCTGTGCATTCAACTAACAGAGTTGAACCTTACTTTTGATTGAGCCGTTCTGAAACACTCTTTCTGTAGAAATTGCAATTGGACATGCTAAGCGCTAAGAGGCCTACATTGGGAAAAAGAATATCTTCAAATAAAAACTACACAGATGCATTCTGTGAAACTTATTTCTGATCTGTAAATTCAGTTAACAGAGATAAAACATATTTTTGATTGAGCAGTTATGAAACACACTTTTTGTAGAAAATGCAAGTGGAGATTCGGAGCGCTAAGAGGGTAATAGTGGAAAAAGGAATGTCTTCAAATATAAACTACACAGAATCATTCGGTGAAACTTCTTTCTGATCTGTGCATTCAGCTAACATAGTTAAACCATACTTTTGATTGAGCAGATCTGAACACTCTTTCTGTAGAAAATGCAACTGGACATTTGGAGCGCTAAGAGCGTAGTAGTGGAAAAAGGAATATATTCAAATATAAACTACACAGAAGCATTCTGTGAAACTTCTTTCTGATCTGAGCATTCCGATAACAGAGTTAAACCATACTTTTGATTGAGCAGTTTTGAAACACTCTGTCTGTAGAAAATGCAACTGGACATTCGTAGCGCTAAGTGGGTAATAGTGGAAAAAAGAATATGTTCAAATATAAACTACACAGAAGCATTGTATGAAACTTCTTTCTGTTCTGTGCATTCAACTAACAGAGTTGAACCTTACTTTTGATTGAGCCGTTCTGAAACACTCTTTCTGTAGAAACTGCAATTGGACATTCTGAGCGCTAAGAGGCCTATATTGGGAAAAGGAATGTCTACAAATAAAAACTACACAGAAGAATTGTGTGAAACTTCTTTCTGTTCTGTGTGTTCAACTAAAAGAGTTGAACCTTAGCTTTGATTGAGCCGTTCTGAAACAGTCTTTCTGTAGAAAATGCAAGTGGAGATTCGGAGCGCTAAGAGGGTAATAGTGGAAAAAGGAATGTCTCCAAATATAAACTACACAGAATCATTCTGTGAAACTTCTTTCTGATCTGTGCATTCAGCTAACAGAGTTAAACCATACTTTTGATTGAGCAGATCTGAACACTCTTTCTGTAGAAAATGCAACTGGACATTTGGAGCGCTAAGAGAGTAGTAGTGGAAAAAGGAATATATTCAAATATAAACTACACAGAAGCATTCTGTGAAACTTCTTTCTGATCTGAGCATTCAGCTAACAGAATTAAACCATACTTTTGATTGAGCAGTTTTGAAACACTCTGTCTGTAGAAAATGCAACTGGACATTCGTAGCGCTAAGTGGGTAATAGTGGAAAAAAGAATATGTTCAAATATAAACTACACAGAAGCATTGTATGAAACTACTTTCTGTTCTGTGCATTCAACTAACAGAGTTGAACCTTACTTTTGATTGAGCCTTTCTGAAACACTCTTTCTGTAGAAACTGCAATTGGACATTCTGAGCGCTAAGAGGCCTATATTGGGAAAAATAATATCTTCAAATAAAAACTACACAGAAGCATTGTGTGAAACTTATTTCTGATATGTTCATTAAGCTAACAGAGTTAAACCATACTTTTGATTGCGCAGTTCTGAACACACTTTCTGTAGAAAATGCAAGTGGACATTCGGAGCGCTAAGAGGGTAATAGTGGAAAAGGGAATATATTCAAATATAAACTACACAGTAGCATTCTGTGAAAATTCTTTCTGTTCTGTGCATTCAACTAACAGAGTTGAACCTTACTTTTGATTGAGCCGTTCTGAAACACTCTTTCTGTAGAAACTGCAATTGGACATGCTAAGCGCTAAGAGGCCTACATTGGGAAAAAGAATATCTTCAAATAAAAACTACACAGATGCATTCTGTGAAACTTATTTCTGATCTGTAAATTCAGTTAACAGAGATAAACCATATTTTTGATTGAGCAGTTATGAAACACTCTTTTTATTGAAAATGCAAGTGGAGAATCGGAGCGCTAAGAGGGTAATAGTGGAAAAAGGAATGTCTTCAAATATAAACTACACAGAATCATTCGGTGAAACTTCTTTCTGATCTGTGCATTCAGCTAACAGAGTTAAACCATACTTTTGATTGAGCAGATCTGAACACTCTTTCTGTAGAAAATGCAACTGGACATTTGGAGCGCTAATAGCGTAGTAGTGGAAAAAGGAATATATTCAAATATAAACTACACAGAAGCATTCTGTGAAACTTCTTTCTGATCTGAGCATTCAGCTAACAGAGTTAAACCATACTTTTGATTGAGCAGTTTTGAAACACTCTGTCTGTAGAAAATGCAACTGGACATTCATAGCGCTAAGTGGGTAATAGTGGAAAAAAGAATATGTTCAAATATAAACTACACAGAAGCATTGTATGAAACTTCTTTCTGTTCTGTGCATTCAACTAACAGAGTTGAACCTTACTTTTGATTGAGCCTTTCTGAAACACTCTTTCTGTAGAAATTGCAATTGGAAATTCTGAGCGCTAAGAGGCCTCTATTGGGAAAAATAATATCTTCAAATAAAAACTACACAGAAGCATTGTGTGAAACTTATTTCTGATATGTTCATTAAGCTACCAGAGTTAAACCATACTTTTGATTGCGCAGTTCTGAACACTCTTTCTGTAGAAAATGCAAGTGGACATTCGGAGCGCTAAGAGGGTAATAGTGGAAAAAGGAATATATTCAAATATAAACTACACAGTAGCATTCTGTGAAAATTCTTTCTGTTCTGTTCATTCAACTAACAGAGTTGAACCTTACTTTTGATTGAGCCGTTCTGAAACACTCTTTCTGTAGAAACTGCAATTGGACATGCTAAGGGCTAAGAGGCCTACATTGGGAAAAAGAATATCTTCAAATAAAAACTACACAGATGCATTCTGTGAAACTTATTTCTGATCTGTAAATTCAGTTAACAGAGATAAAACATATTTTTGATTGAGCAGTTATGAAACACTCTTTTTGTAGAAAATGCAAGTGGAGATTCGGAGCACTAAGAGGGTAATAGTGGAAAAAGGAATGTCTTCAAATATAAACTACACAGAATCATTCGGTGAAACTTCTTTCTGATCTGTGCATTCAGCTAACAGAGTTAAACCATACTTTTGATTGAGCAGATCTGAACACTCTTTCTGTAGAAAATGCAACTGGACATTTGGAGCGCTAAGAGCGTAGTAGTGGAAAAAGGAATATATTCAAATATAAACTACACAGAAGCATTCTGTGAAACTTCTTTCTGATCTGAGCATTCAGCTAACAGAGTTAAACCATACTTTTGATTGAGCAGTTTTGAAACACTCTGTCTGTAGAAAATGCAACTGGACATACGTAGCGCTAAGTGGGTAATAGTGGAAAAAAGAATATGTTCAAATATAAACTACACAGAAGCATTGTATGAAACATCTTTCTGTTCTGTGCATTCAACTAACAGAGTTGAACCTTACTTTTGATTGAGCCGTTCTGAAACACTCTTTCTGTAGAAACTGCAATTGGACATTCTGAGTGCTAAGAGGCCTATATTGGGAAAAAGAATGTCTACAAATAAAAACTACACAGAAGAATTGTGTGAAACTTCTTTCTGTTCTGTTTGTTCACCTAAAAGAGTTGAACCTTAGTTTTGATTGAGCCGTTCTGAAACACTCTTTCTGTAGAAAATGCAAGTGGAGATTCGGAGCGCTAAGAGGGTAATAGAGGAAAAAGGAATTTCTCCAAGTAAAAACTACACAGAATCATTCTGTGAAACTTCTTTCTGATCTGTGCATTCAGCTAACAGATTTAAACCATACTTTTGATTGAGCAGATCAGAACACTCTTTCTGTAGAAAATGCAACTGGACATTTGGAGCGCTAAGAGAGTAGTAGTGGAAAAAGGAATATATTCAAATATAAACTACACAGAAGCATTCTGTGAAACTTCTTTCTGATCTGAGCATTCAGCTAACAGAGTTAAACCAAACTTTTGATTGAGCAGTTTTGAAACACTCTGTCTGTAGAAAATGCAACTGGACATTCGTAGCGCTAAGTGGGTAATAGTGGAAAAAAGAATATGTTCAAATATAAACTACACAAAAGCATTGTATGAAACTCCTTTCTGTTCTGTGCATTCAACTAACAGAGTTGAACCTTACTTTTGATTGAGCCTTTCTGAAACACTCTTTCTGTAGAAACTGTAATTGGACATTCTGAGCGCTAAGAGGCCTCTATTGGGAAAAAAAATATCTTCAAATAAAAACTACACAGAAGCATTGTGTGAAACTTATTTCTGATATGTTCATTAAGCTAACAGTGTTAAACCATACTTTTGATTGCGCAGTTCTGAACACACTTTCTGTAGAAAATGCAAGTGGACATTCGGAGCGCTAAGAGGGTAATAGTGGAAAAAGGAATATATTCAAATATAAACTACACAGTAGCATTCTGTGAAAATTCTTTCTGTTCTGTGCATTCAACTAACAGAGTTGAACCTTACTTTTGATTGAGCCGTTCTGAAACACTCTTTCTGTAGAAACTGCAATTGGACATGCTAAGCGCTAAGAGGCCTACATTGGGAAAAAGAATATCTTCAAATAAAAACTACACAGATGCATTCTGTGAAACTTATTTCTGATCTGTAAATTCAGTTAACAGAGATAAAACATATTTTTGATTGAGCAGTTATGAAACACTCTTTTTGTAGAAAATGCAAGTGGAGATTCGGAGCGCTAAGAGGGTAATAGTGGAAAAAGGAATGTCTTCTAATATAAACTACACAGAATCATTCTGTGAAACTTCTTTCTGATCTGTGCATTCAGCTAACAGAGTTAAACCATACTTTTGATTGAGCAGATCTGAACACTCTTTCTGTAGAAAATGCAACTGGACATTTGGAGCGCTAAGAGCGTAGTAGAGGAAAAAGGAATATATTCAAATATAAACTACACAGAAGCATTCTGTGAAACTTCTTTCTGATCTGAGCATTCAGCTAACAGAGTTAAACCATACTTTTGATTGAGCAGTTTTGAAACACTCTGTCTGTAGAAAATGCAACTGGACATTCGTAGCGCTAATTGGGTAATAGTGGAAAAAAGAATATGTTCAAATATAAACTACACAGAAGCATTTTATGACACTTCTTTCTGTTCTGTGCATTCAACTAACAGAGTTGAACCTTACTTTTGATTGAGCCGTTCTGAAACACTCTTTCTGTATAAACTGCAATTGGACATTCTGAGCGCTAAGAGGCCTATATTGGGAAAAAGAATGTCTACAAATAAAAACTACACAGAAGAATAGTGTGAAAATTCTTTCTGTTCTGTTTGTTCAACTAAAAGAGTTGAACCTTAGTTTTGATTGAGCCGTTCTGAAACACTCTTTCTGTAGAAAATGCAAGTGGAGATTCGGAGCGCTAAGAGGGTAATAGTGGAAAAAGGAATGTCTCCAAATATAAACTGCACAGAATCATTCTGTGAAACTTCTTTCTGATCTGTGCATTCAGCTAACAGAGTTAAACCATACTTTTGATTGAGCAGATCTGAACACTCTTTCTGTAGAAAATGCAACTGGACATTTGGAGCGCTAAGAGAGTAGTAGTGGAAAAAGGAATATATTCAAATATAAACTACACAGAAGCATTCTGTGAAACTTCTTTCTGATCTGAGCATTCAGCTAACAGAGTTAAACCATACTTTTGATTGAGCAGTTTTGAAACACTCTGTCTGTAGAAAATGCAACTGGACATTCGTAGCGCTAAGTGGGTAATAGTGGAAATAAGAATATGTTCAAATATAAACTACACAGAAGCATTGTATGAAACTTCTTTCTGTTCTGTGCATTCAACTAACAGAGTTGAACCTTACTTTTGATTGAGCCTTTCTGAAACACTCTTTCTGTAGAAACTGCAATTGGACATTCTGAGCGCTAAGAGGCCTCTATTGGGAAAAATAATATCTTCAAATAAAAACTACACAGAAGCATTGTGTGAAACTTATTTCTGATATGTTCATTAAGCTAACAGAGTTAAACCATACTTTTGATTGCGCAGTTCTGAACACACTTTCTGTAGAAAATGCAAGTGGACATTCGGAGCGCTAAGAGGGTAATAGTGGAAAAGGGAATATATTCAAATATAAACTACACAGTAGCATTCTGTGAAAATTCTTTCTGTTCTGTGCATTCAACTAACAGAGTTGAACCTTACTTTTGATTGAGCCGTTCTGAAACACTCTTTCTGTAGAAACTGCAATTGGACATGCTAAGCGCTAAGAGGCCTACATTGGGAAAAAGAATATCTTCAAATAAAAACTACACAGATGCATTCTGTGAAACTTATTTCTGATCTGTAAATTCAGTTAACAGAGATAAACCATATTTTTGATTGAGCAGTTATGAAACACTCTTTTTATTGAAAATGCAAGTGGAGAATCGGAGCGCTAAGAGGGTAATAGTGGAAAAAGGAATGTCTTCAAATATAAACTACACAGAATCATTCGGTGAAACTTCTTTCTGATCTGTGCATTCAGCTAACAGAGTTAAACCATACTTTTGATTGAGCAGATCTGAACACTCTTTCTGTAGAAAATGCAACTGGACATTTGGAGCGCTAATAGCGTAGTAGTGGAAAAAGGAATATATTCAAATATAAACTACACAGAAGCATTCTGTGAAACTTCTTTCTGATCTGAGCATTCAGCTAACAGAGTTAAACCATACTTTTGATTGAGCAGTTTTGAAACACTCTGTCTGTAGAAAATGCAACTGGACATTCGTAGCGCTAAGTGGGTAATAGTGGAAAAAAGAATATGTTCAAATATAAACTACACAGAAGCATTGTATGAAACTTCTTTCTGTTCTGTGCATTCAACTAACAGAGTTGAACCTTACTTTTGATTGAGCCTTTCTGAAACACTCTTTCTGTAGAAATTGCAATTGGAAATTCTGAGCGCTAAGAGGCCTCTATTGGGAAAAATAATATCTTCAAATAAAAACTACACAGAAGCATTGTGTGAAACTTATTTCTGATATGTTCATTAAGCTAACAGAGTTAAACCATACTTTTGATTGCGCAGTTCTGAACACTCTTTCTGTAGAAAATGCAAGTGGACATTCGGAGCGCTAAGAGGGTAATAGTGGAAAAAGGAATATATTCAAATATAAACTACACAGTAGCATTCTGTGAAAATTCTTTCTGTTCTGTTCATTCAACTAACAGAGTTGAACCTTACTTTTGATTGAGCCGTTCTGAAACACTCTTTCTGTAGAAACTGCAATTGGACATGCTAAGTGCTAAGAGGCCTACATTGGGAAAAAGAATATCTTCAAATAAAAACTACACAGATGCATTCTGTGAAACTTATTTCTGATCTGTAAATTCAGTTAACAGAGATAAAACATATTTTTGATTGAGCAGTTATGAAACACTCTTTTTGTAGAAAATGCAAGTGGAGATTCGGAGCACTAAGAGGGTAATAGTGGAAAAAGGAATGTCTTCAAATATAAACTACACAGAATCATTCGGTGAAACTTCTTTCTGATCTGTGCATTCAGCTAACAGAGTTAAACCATACTTTTGATTGAGCAGATCTGAACACTCTTTCTGTAGAAAATGCAACTGGACATTTGGAGCGCTAAGACCGTAGTAGAGGAAAAAGGAATATATTCAAATATAAACTACACAGAAGCATTCTGTGAAACTTCTTTCTGATCTGAGCATTCAGCTAACAGAGTTAAACCATACTTTTGATTAAGCAGTTTTGAAACACTCTGTCTGTAGAAAATGCAACTGGACATTCGTAGCGCTAATTGGGTAATAGTGGAAAAAAGAATATGTTCAAATATAAACTACACAGAAGCATTGTATGACACTTCTTTCTGTTCTGTGCATTCAACTAACAGAGTTGAACCTTACTCTTGATTGAGCCGTTCTGAAACACTCTTTCTGTATAAACTGCAATTGGACATTCTGAGCGCTAAGAGGCCTATATTGGGAAAAAGAATGTCTACAAATAAAAACTACACAGAAGAATTGTTTGAAACTTCTTTCTGTTCTGTTTGTTCAACTAAAAGAGTTGAACCTTAGTTTTGATTGAGCCGTTCTGAAACACTCTTTCTGTAGAAAATGCAAGTGGAGATTCGGAGCGCTAAGAGGGTAATAGTGGAAAAAGGAATGTCTC
This sequence comes from Symphalangus syndactylus, assembly GCF_028878055.3. Classification (NCBI taxonomy): domain Eukaryota; kingdom Metazoa; phylum Chordata; class Mammalia; order Primates; family Hylobatidae; genus Symphalangus; species Symphalangus syndactylus. The sequence goes on along the minus strand of NC_072447.2, from coordinate 11,136,016 downwards.
CAAATATAAACTACACAGAATCATTCTGTGAAACTTCTTTCTGATCTGTGCATTCAGCTAACAGAGTTAAACCATACTTTTGATTGAGCAGATCTGAACACTCTTTCTGTAGAAAATGCAACTGGACATTTGGAGCGCTAAGAGAGTAGTAGTGGAAAAAGGAATATATTCAAATATAAACTACACAGAAGCATTCTGTGAAACTTCTTTCTGATCTGAGCATTCAGCTAACAGAGTTAAACCATACTTTTGATTGAGCAGTTTTGAAACACTCTGTCTGTAGAAAATGCAACTGGACATTCGTAGCGCAAAGTGGGTAATAGTGGAAATAAGAATATGTTCAAATATAAACTACACAGAAGCATTGTATGAAACTTCTTTCTGTTCTGTGCATTCAACTAACAGAGTTGAACCTTACTTTTGATTGAGCCTTTCTGAAACACTCTTTCTGTAGAAACTGCAATTGGACATTCTGAGCGCTAAGAGGCCTATATTGGGAAAAATAATAACTTCCAATAAAAACTACACAGAAGCATTGTGTGAAACTTATTACTGATATGTTCATTAAGCTAACAGAGTTAAACCATACTTTTGATTGCGCAGTTCTGAACACTCTTTCTGTAGAAAATGCAAGTGGACATTCGGAGCGCTAAGAGGGTAATAGTGGAAAAAGGAATATATTCAAATATAAACTACACAGTAGCATTCAGTGAAAATTCTTTCTGTTCTGTGCATTCAACTAACAGAGTTGAACCTTACTTTTGATTGAGCCGTTCTGAAACACTCTTTCTGTAGAAATTGCAATTGGACATGCTAAGCGCTAAGAGGCCTACATTGGGAAAAAGAATATCTTCAAATAAAAACTACACAGATGCATTCTGTGAAACTTATTTCTGATCTGTAAATTCAGTTAACAGAGATAAAACATATTTTTGATTGAGCAGTTATGAAACACACTTTTTGTAGAAAATGCAAGTGGAGATTCGGAGCGCTAAGAGGGTAATAGTGGAAAAAGGAATGTCTTCAAATATAAACTACACAGAATCATTCGGTGAAACTTCTTTCTGATCTGTGCATTCAGCTAACAGAGTTAAACCATACTTTTGATTGAGCAGATCTGAACACTCTTTCTGTAGAAAATGCAACTGGACATTTGGAGCGCTAATAGCGTAGTAGTGGAAAAAGGAATATATTCAAATATAAACTACACAGAAGCATTCTGTGAAACTTCTTTCTGATCTGAGCATTCAGCTAACAGAGTTAAACCATACTTTTGATTGAGCAGTTTTGAAACACTCTGTCTGTAGAAAATGCAACTGGACATTCGTAGCGCTAAGTGGGTAATAGTGGAAAAAAGAATATGTTCAAATATAAACTACACAGAAGCATTGTATGAAACTTCTTTCTGTTCTGTGCATTCAACTAACAGAGTTGAACCTTACTTTTGATTGAGCCTTTCTGAAACACTCTTTCTGTAGAAATTGCAATTGGAAATTCTGAGCGCTAAGAGGCCTCTATTGGGAAAAATAATATCTTCAAATAAAAACTACACAGAAGCATTGTGTGAAACTTATTTCTGATATGTTCATTAAGCTAACAGAGTTAAACCATACTTTTGATTGCGCAGTTCTGAACACTCTTTCTGTAGAAAATGCAAGTGGACATTCGGAGCGCTAAGAGGGTAATAGTGGAAAAAGGAATATATTCAAATATAAACTACACAGTAGCATTCTGTGAAAATTCTTTCTGTTCTGTTCATTCAACTAACAGAGTTGAACCTTACTTTTGATTGAGCCGTTCTGAAACACTCTTTCTGTAGAAACTGCAATTGGACATGCTAAGGGCTAAGAGGCCTACATTGGGAAAAAGAATATCTTCAAATAAAAACTACACAGATGCATTCTGTGAAACTTATTTCTGATCTGTAAATTCAGTTAACAGAGATAAAACATATTTTTGATTGAGCAGTTATGAAACACTCTTTTTGTAGAAAATGCAAGTGGAGATTCGGAGCACTAAGAGGGTAATAGTGGAAAAAGGAATGTCTTCAAATATAAACTACACAGAATCATTCGGTGAAACTTCTTTCTGATCTGTGCATTCAGCTAACAGAGTTAAACCATACTTTTGATTGAGCAGATCTGAACACTCTTTCTGTAGAAAATGCAACTGGACATTTGGAGCGCTAAGACCGTAGTAGAGGAAAAAGGAATATATTCAAATATAAACTACACAGAAGCATTCTGTGAAACTTCTTTCTGATCTGAGCATTCAGCTAACAGAGTTAAACCATACTTTTGATTAAGCAGTTTTGAAACACTCTGTCTGTAGAAAATGCAACTGGACATTCGTAGCGCTAATTGGGTAATAGTGGAAAAAAGAATATGTTCAAATATAAACTACACAGAAGCATTGTATGACACTTCTTTCTGTTCTGTGCATTCAACTAACAGAGTTGAACCTTACTCTTGATTGAGCCGTTCTGAAACACTCTTTCTGTATAAACTGCAATTGGACATTCTGAGCGCTAAGAGGCCTATATTGGGAAAAAGAATGTCTACAAATAAAAACTACACAGAAGAATTGTGTGAAACTTCTTTCTGTTCTGTTTGTTCAACTAAAAGAGTTGAACCTTAGTTTTGATTGAGCCGTTCTGAAACACTCTTTCTGTAGAAAATGCAAGTGGAGATTCGGAGCGCTAAGAGGGTAATAGTGGAAAAAGGAATGTCTCCAAATATAAACTACACAGAATCATTCTGTGAAACTTCTTTCTGATCTGTGCATTCAGCTAACAGAGTTAAACCATACTTTTGATTGAGCAGATCTGAACACTCTTTCTGTAGAAAATGCAACTGGACATTTGGAGCGCTAAGAGAGTAGTAGTGGAAAAAGGAATATATTCAAATATAAACTACACAGAAGCATTCTGTGAAACTTCTTTCTGATCTGAGCATTCAGCTAACAGAGTTAAACCATACTTTTGATTGAGCAGTTTTGAAACACTCTGTCTGTAGAAAATGCAACTGGACATTCGTAGCGCTAAGTGGGTAATAGTGGAAATAAGAATATGTTCAAATATAAACTACACAGAAGCATTGTATGAAACTTCTTTCTGTTCTGTGCATTCAACTAACAGAGTTGAACCTTACTTTTGATTGAGCCTTTCTGAAACACTCTTTCTGTAGAAACTGCAATTGGACATTCTGAGCGCTAAGAGGCCTATATTGGGAAAAATAATAACTTCCAATAAAAACTACACAGAAGCATTGTGTGAAACTTATTACTGATATGTTCATTAAGCTAACAGAGTTAAACCATACTTTTGATTGCGCAGTTCTGAACACTCTTTCTGTAGAAAATGCAAGTGGACATTCGGAGCGCTAAGAGGGTAATAGTGGAAAAAGGAATATATTCAAATATAAACTACACAGTAGCATTCAGTGAAAATTCTTTCTGTTCTGTGCATTCAACTAACAGAGTTGAACCTTACTTTTGATTGAGCCGTTCTGAAACACTCTTTCTGTAGAAATTGCAATTGGACATGCTAAGCGCTAAGAGGCCTACATTGGGAAAAAGAATATCTTCAAATAAAAACTACACAGATGCATTCTGTGAAACTTATTTCTGATCTGTAAATTCAGTTAACAGAGATAAAACATATTTTTGATTGAGCAGTTATGAAACACACTTTTTGTAGAAAATGCAAGTGGAGATTCGGAGCGCTAAGAGGGTAATAGTGGAAAAAGGAATGTCTTCAAATATAAACTACACAGAATCATTCGGTGAAACTTCTTTCTGATCTGTGCATTCAGCTAACATAGTTAAACCATACTTTTGATTGAGCAGATCTGAACACTCTTTCTGTAGAAAATGCAACTGGACATTTGGAGCGCTAAGAGCGTAGTAGTGGAAAAAGGAATATATTCAAATATAAACTACACAGAAGCATTCTGTGAAACTTCTTTCTGATCTGAGCATTCCGATAACAGAGTTAAACCATACTTTTGATTGAGCAGTTTTGAAACACTCTGTCTGTAGAAAATGCAACTGGACATTCGTAGCGCTAAGTGGGTAATAGTGGAAAAAAGAATATGTTCAAATATAAACTACACAGAAGCATTGTATGAAACTTCTTTCTGTTCTGTGCATTCAACTAACAGAGTTGAACCTTACTTTTGATTGAGCCGTTCTGAAACACTCTTTCTGTAGAAACTGCAATTGGACATTCTGAGCGCTAAGAGGCCTATATTGGGAAAAGGAATGTCTACAAATAAAAACTACACAGAAGAATTGTGTGAAACTTCTTTCTGTTCTGTGTGTTCAACTAAAAGAGTTGAACCTTAGCTTTGATTGAGCCGTTCTGAAACAGTCTTTCTGTAGAAAATGCAAGTGGAGATTCGGAGCGCTAAGAGGGTAATAGTGGAAAAAGGAATGTCTCCAAATATAAACTACACAGAATCATTCTGTGAAACTTCTTTCTGATCTGTGCATTCAGCTAACAGAGTTAAACCATACTTTTGATTGAGCAGATCTGAACACTCTTTCTGTAGAAAATGCAACTGGACATTTGGAGCGCTAAGAGAGTAGTAGTGGAAAAAGGAATATATTCAAATATAAACTACACAGAAGCATTCTGTGAAACTTCTTTCTGATCTGAGCATTCAGCTAACAGAATTAAACCATACTTTTGATTGAGCAGTTTTGAAACACTCTGTCTGTAGAAAATGCAACTGGACATTCGTAGCGCTAAGTGGGTAATAGTGGAAAAAAGAATATGTTCAAATATAAACTACACAGAAGCATTGTATGAAACTACTTTCTGTTCTGTGCATTCAACTAACAGAGTTGAACCTTACTTTTGATTGAGCCTTTCTGAAACACTCTTTCTGTAGAAACTGCAATTGGACATTCTGAGCGCTAAGAGGCCTATATTGGGAAAAATAATATCTTCAAATAAAAACTACACAGAAGCATTGTGTGAAACTTATTTCTCATATGTTCATTAAGCTAACAGAGTTAAACCATACTTTTGATTGCGCAGTTCTGAACACTCTTTCTGTAGAAAATGCAATTGGACATTCGGAGCGCTAAGAGGGTAATAGTGGAAAAAGGAATATATTCAAATATAAACTACACAGTAGCATTCAGTGAAAATTCTTTCTGTTCTGTGCATTCAACTAACAGAGTTGAACCTTACTTTTGATTGAGCCGTTCTGAAACACTCTTTCTGTAGAAACTGCAATTGGACATGCTAAGCGCTAAGAGGCCTACATTGGGAAAAATAATATCTTCAAATAAAAACTACACAGATGCATTCTGTGAAACTTATTTCTGATCTGAAAATTCAGTTAACAGAGATAAAACATATTTTTGATTGAGCAGTTATGAAACACTCTTTTTGTAGAAAATGCAAGTGGAGATTCGGAGCGCTAAGAGTGTAATAGTGGAAAAAGGAATGTCTTCAAATATAAACTACACAGAATCATTCGGTGAAACTTCTTTCTGATCTGTGCATTCAGCTAACAGAGTTAAACCATACTTTTGATTGAGCAGATCTGAACACTCTTTCTGTAGAAAATGCAACTGGACATTTGGAGCGCTAAGAGCGTAGTAGTGGAAAAAGGAATATATTCAAATATAAACTACACAGAAGCATTCTGTGAAACTTCTTTCTGATCTGAGCATTCAGATAACAGAGTTAAACCATACTTTTGATTGAGCAGATTTGAAACACTCTGTCTGTAGAAAATGCAACTGGACATTCGTAGCGCTAAGTGGGTAATAGTGGAAAAAAGAATATGTTCAAATATAAAATACACAGAAGCATTGTATGAAACTTCTTTCTGTTCTGTGCATTCAACTAACAGAGTTGAACCTTACTTTTGATTGAGCCGTTCTGAAACACTCTTTCTGTAGAAACTGCAATTGGACATTCTGAGCGCTAAGAGGCCTATATTGGGAAAAGGAATGTCTACAAATAAAAACTACACAGAAGAATTTTGTGAAACTTCTTTCTGTTCTGTCTGTTCAACTAAAAGAGTTGAACCTTAGTTTTGATTGAGCCGTTCTGAAACACTCTTTCGGTAGAAAATGCAAGTGGAGATTCGGAGCGCTAAGAGGGTAATAGTGGAAAAAGGAATGTCTCCAAATATAAACTACACAGAATCATTCGGTGAAACTTCTTTCTGATCTGTGCATTCAGCTAACAGAGTTAAACCATACTTTTGATTGAGCAGATCTGAACACTCTTTCTGTAGAAAATGCAACTGGACATTTGGAGCGCTAAGAGAGTAGTAGTGGAAAAAGGAATATATTCAAATATAAACTACACAGAAGCATTCTGTGAAACTTCTTTCTGATCTGAGCATTCAGCTAACAGAGTTAAACCATACTTTTGATTGAGCAGTTTTGAAACACTCTGTCTGTAGAAAATGCAACTGGACATTCGTAGCGCTAAGTGGGTAATAGTGGAAAAAAGAATATGTTCAAATATAAACTACACAGAAGCATTGTATGAAACTTCTTTCTGTTCTGTGCATTCAACTAACAGAGTTGAACCTTACTTTTGATTGAGCCTTTCTGAAACACTCTTTCTGTAGAAACTGCAATTGGACATTCTGAGCGCTAAGAGGCCTATATTGGGGAAAATAATATCTTCAAATAAAAACTACACAGAAGCATTGTGTGAAACTTATTTCTGATATGTTCATTAAGCTAACAGAGTTAAACCATACTTTTGATTGCGCAGTTCTGAACACTCTTTCTGTAGAAAATGCAAGTGGACATTCGGAGCGCTAAGAGGGTAATAGTGGAAAAAGAAATATATTCAAATATAAACTACACAGTAGCATTCAGTGAAAATTCTTTCTGTTCTGTGCATTCAACTAACAGAGTTGAACCTTACTTTTGATTGAGCCGTTCTGAAACACTCTTTCTGTAGAAACTGCAATTGGACATGCTAAGCGCTAAGAGGCCTACATTGGGAAAAAGAATATCTTCAAATAAAAACTACAAAGATGCATTCTGTGAAACATATTTCTGATCTGAAAATTCAGTTAACAGAGATAAAACATATTTTTGATTGAGCAGTTATGAAACACTCTTTTTGTAGAAAATGCAAGTGGAGATTCGGAGCGCTAAGAGTGTAATAGTGGAAAAAGGAATGTCTTCAAATATAAACTACACAGAATCATTCGGTGAAACTTCTTTCTGATCTGTGCATTCAGCTAACAGAGTTAAACCATACTTTTGATTGAGCAGATCTGAACACTCTTTCTGTAGAGAATGCAACTGGACATTTGGAGCGCTAAGAGCGTAGTAGTGGAAAAAGGAATATATTCAAATATAAACTACACAGAAGCATTCTGTGAAACTTCTTTCTGATCTGAGCATTCAGCTAACATAGTTAAACCATACTTTTGATTGAGCAGTTTTGAAACACTCTGTCTGTAGAAAATGCAACTGGACATTCGTAGCGCTAAGTGGGTAATAGTGGAAAAAAAATATGTTCAAATATAAACTACACAGAAGCATTGTATGAAACTTCTTTCTGTTCTGTGCATTCAACTAACAGAGTTGAACCTTACTTTTGATTGAGCCGTTCTGAAACACTCTTTCTGTAGAAACTGCAATTGGACATTCTGAGCGCTAAGAGGCCTATATTGGGAAAAGGAATGTCTACAAATAAAAACTACACAGAAGAATTGTGTGAAACTTCTTTCTGTTCTGTGTGTTCAACTAAAAGAGTTGAACCTTAGTTTTGATTGAGCCGTTCTGAAACACTCTTTCGGTAGAAAATGCAAGTGGAGATTCGGAGCGCTAAGAGGGTAATAGTGGAAAAAGGAATGTCTCCAAATATAAACTACACAGAATCATTCTGTGAAACTTCTTTCTGATCTGTGCATTCAGCTAACAGAGTTAAACCATACTTTTGATTGAGCAGATCTGAACACTCTTTCTGTAGAAAATGCAACTGGACATTTGGAGCGCTAAGAGAGTAGTAGTGGAAAAAGGAATATATTCAAATATAAACTACACAGAAGCATTCTGTGAAACTTCTTTCTGATCTGAGCATTCAGCTAACAGAGTTAAACCATACTTTTGATTGAGCAGTTTTGAAACACTCTGTCTGTAGAAAATGCAACTGGACATTCGTAGCGCTAAGTGGGTAATAGTGGAAAAAAGAATATGTTCAAATATAAACTACACAGAAGCATTGTATGAAACTACTTTCTGTTCTGTGCATTCAACTAACAGAGTTGAACCTTACTTTTGATTGAGCCTTTCTGAAACACTCTTTCTGTAGAAACTGCAATTGGACATTCTGAGCGCTAAGAGGCCTATATTGGGAAAAATAATATCTTCAAATAAAAACTACACAGAAGCATTGTGTGAAACTTATTTCTGATATGTTCATTAAGCTAACAGGGTTAAACCATACTTTTGATTGCGCAGTTCTGAACACTCTTTCTGTAGAAAATGCAAGTGGACATTCGGAGCGCTAAGAGGGTAATAGTGGAAAAAGGAATATATTCAAATATAAACTACACAGTAGCATTCAGTGAAAATTCTTTCTGTTCTGTGCATTCAACTAACAGAGTTGAACCTTACTTTTGATTGAGCCGTTCTGAAACACTCTTTCTGTAGAAACTGCAATTGGACATGCTGAGCGCTAAGAGGCCTACATTGGGAAAAAGAATATCTTCAAATAAAAACTACACAGATGCATTCTGTGAAACTTATTTCTGATCTGTAAATTCAGTTAACAGAGATAAAACATATTTTTGATTGAGCAGTTATGAAACACTCTTTTTGTAGAAAATGCAAGTGGAGATTCGGAGCGCTAAGAGGGTAATAGTGGAAAAAGGAATGTCTTCAAATATAAACTACACAGAATCATTCGGTGAAACTTCTTTCTGATCTGTGCATTCAGCTAACAGGGTTAAACCATACTTTTGATTGAGCAGATCTGAACACTCTTTCTGTAGAAAATGCAACTGGACATTTGGAGCGCTAAGAGCGTAGTAGTGGAAAAAGGAGTATATTCAAATATAAACTACACAGAAGCATTCTGTGAAACTTCTTTCTGATCTGAGCATTCAGCTAACAGAGTTAAACCATACTTTTGATTGAGCAGTTTTGAAACACTCTGTCTGTAGAAAATGCAACTGGACATTCGTAGCGCTAATTGGGTAATAGTGGAAAAAAGAATATGTTCAAATATAAACTACACAGAAGCATTGTATGACACTTCTTTCTGTTCTGTGCATTCAACTAACAGAGTTGAACCTTACTTTTGATTGAGCCGTTCTGAAACACTCTTTCTGTATAAACTGCAATTGGACATTCTGAGCGCTAAGAGGCCTATATTGGGAAAAAGAATGTCTACATATAAAAACTACACAGAAGAATTGTGTGAAACTTCTTTCTGTTCTGTTTGTTCAACTAAAAGAGTTGAACCTTAGTTTTGATTGAGCCGTTCTGAAACACTCTTTCTGTAGAAAATGCAAGTGGAGATTCGGAGCGCTAAGAGGGTAATAGTGGAAAAAGGAATGTCTCCAAATATAAACTACACAGAATCATTCTGTGAAACTTCTTTCTGATCTGTGCATTCAGCTAACAGAGTTAAACCATACTTTTGATTGAGCAGATCTGAACACTCTTTCTGTAGAAAATGCAACTGGACATTTGGAGCCCTAAGAGAGTAGTAGTGGAAAAAGGAATATATTCAAATATAAACTACACAGAAGCATTCTGTGAAACTTCTTTCTGATCTGAGCATTCAGCTAACAGAGTTAAACCATACCTTTGATTGAGCAGTTTTGAAACACTCTGTCTGTAGAAAATGCAACTGGACATTCGTAGCGCTAAGTGGGTAATAGTGGAAAAAAGAATATGTTCAAATATAAACTACACAGAAGCATTGTATGAAACTACTTTCTGTTCTGTGCATTCAACTAACAGAGTTGAACCTTACTTTTGATTGAGCCTTTCTGAAACACTCTTTCTGTAGAAACTGCAATTGGACATTCTGAGCGCTAAGAGGCCTATATTGGGAAAAATAATATCTTCAAATAAAAACTACACAGAAGCATTGTGTGAAACTTATTTCTGATATGTTCATTAAGCTAACAGGGTTAAACCATACTTTTGATTGCGCAGTTCTGAACACTCTTTCTGTAGAAAATGCAAGTGGACATTCGGAGCGCTAAGAGGGTAATAGTGGAAAAAGGAATATATTCAAATATAAACTACACAGTAGCATTCAGTGAAAATTCTTTCTGTTCTGTGCATTCAACTAACAGATTTGAACCTTACTTTTGATTGAGCCGTTCTGAAACACTCTTTCTGTAGAAACTGCAATTGGACATGCTGAGCGCTAAGAGGCCTACATTGGGAAAAAGAATATCTTCAAATAAAAACTACACAGATGCATTCTGTGAAACTTATTTCTGATCTGTAAATTCAGTTAACAGAGATAAAACATATTTTTGATTGAGCAGTTATGAAACACTCTTTTTGTAGAAAATGCAAGTGGAGATTCGGAGCGCTAAGAGGGTAATAGTGGAAAAAGGAATGTCTTCAAATATAAACTACACAGAATCATTCGGTGAAACTTCTTTCTGATCTGTGCATTCAGCTAACAGGGTTAAACCATACTTTTGATTGAGCAGATCTGAACACTCTTTCTGTAGAAAATGCAACTGGACATTTGGAGCGCTAAGAGCGTAGTAGTGGAAAAAGGAGTATATTCAAATATAAACTACACAGAAGCATTCTGTGAAACTTCTTTCTGATCTGAGCATTCAGCTAACAGAGTTAAACCATACTTTTGATTGAGCAGTTTTGAAACACTCTGTCTGTAGAAAATGCAACTGGACATTCGTAGCGCTAATTGGGTAATAGTGGAAAAAAGAATATGTTCAAATATAAACTACACAGAAGCATTGTATGACACTTCTTTCTGTTCTGTGCATTCAACTAACAGAGTTGAACCTTACTTTTGATTGAGCCGTTCTGAAACACTCTTTCTGTATAAACTGCAATTGGACATTCTGAGCGCTAAGAGGCCTATATTGGGAAAAAGAATGTCTACAAATAAAAACTACACAGAAGAATTGTGTGAAACTTCTTTCTGTTCTGTTTGTTCAACTAAAAGAGTTGAACCTTAGTTTTGATTGAGCCGTTCTGAAACACTCTTTCTGTAGAAAATGCAAGTGGAGATTCGGAGCGCTAAGAGGGTAATAGTGGAAAAAGGAATGTCTCCAAATATAAACTACACAGAATCATTCTGTGAAACTTCTTTCTGATCTGTGCATTCAGCTAACAGAGTTAAACCATACTTTTGATTGAGCAGATCTGAACACTCTTTCTGTAGAAAATGCAACTGGACATTTGGAGCCCTAAGAGAGTAGTAGTGGAAAAAGGAATATATTCAAATATAAACTACACAGAAGCATTCTGTGAAACTTCTTTCTGATCTGAGCATTCAGCTAACAGAGTTAAACCATACTTTTGATTGAGCAGTTTTGAAACACTCTGTCTGTAGAAAATGCAACTGGACATTCGTAGCGCTAAGTGGGTAATAGTGGAAATAAGAATATGTTCAAATATAAACTACACAGAAGCATTGTATGAAACTTCTTTCTGTTCTGTGCATTCAACTAACAGAGTTGAACCTTACTTTTGATTGAGCCTTTCTGAAACACTCTTTCTGTAGAAATTGCAATTGGACATTCTGAGCGCTAAGAGGCCTATATTGGGAAAAATAATAACTTCCAATAAAAACTACACAGAAGCATTGTGTGAAACTTATTACTGATATGTTCATTAAGCTAACAGAGTTAAACCATACTTTTGATTGCGCAGTTCTGAACACTCTTTCTGTAGAAAATGCAAGTGGACATTCGGAGCGCTAAGAGGGTAATAGTGGAAAAAGGAATATATTCAAATATAAACTACTCAGTAGCATTCAGTGAAAATTCTTTCTGTTCTGTGCATTCAACTAACAGAGTTGAACCTTACTTTTGATTGAGCCGTTCTGAAACACTCTTTCTGTAGAAACTGCAATTGGACATGCTAAGCGCTAAGAGGCCTACATTGGGAAAAAGAATATCTTCAAATAAAAACTACACAGATGCATTCTGTGAAACTTATTTCTGATCTGTAAATTCAGTTAACAGAGATAAAACATATTTTTGATTGAGCAGTTATGAAACACTCTTTTTGTAGAAAATGCAAGTGGAGATTCGGAGCGCTAAGAGGGTAATAGTGGAAAAAGGAATGTCTTCAAATATAAACTACACAGAATCATTCGGTGAAACTTCTTTCTGATCTGTGCATTCAGCTAACAGAGTTAAACCATACTTTTGATTGAGCAGATCTGAACACTCTTTCTGTAGAAAATGCAACTGGACATTTGGAGCGCTAAGAGCGTAGTAGTGGAAAAAGGAATATATTCAAATATAAACTACACAGAAGCATTCTGTGAAACTTCTTTCTGATCTGAGCATTCCGATAACAGACTTAAACCATACTTTTGATTGAGCAGTTTTGAAACACTCTGTCTGTAGAAAATGCAACTGGACATTCGTAGCGCTAAGTGGGTAATAGTGGAAAAAAGAATATGTTCAAATATAAACTACACAGAAGCATTGTATGAAACTTCTTTCTGTTCTGTGCATTCAACTAACAGAGTTGAACCTTACTTTTGATTGAGCCGTTCTGAAACACTCTTTCTGTAGAAACTGCAATTGGACATTCTGAGCGCTAAGAGGCCTATATTGGGAAAAGGAATGTCTACAAATAAAAACTACACAGAAGAATTGTGTGAAACTACTTTCTGTTCTGTGTGTTCAACTAAAAGAGTTGAACCTTAGCTTTGATTGAGCCGTTCTGAAACAGTCTTTCTGTAGAAAATGCAAGTGGAGATTCGGAGCGCTAAGAGGGTAATAGTGGAAAAAGGAATGTCTCCAAATATAAACTACACAGAAACATTCTGTGAAACTTCTTTCTGATCTGTGCATTCAGCTAACAGAGTTAAACCATACTTTTGATTGAGCAGATGTGAACACTCTTTCTGTAGAAAATGCAACTGGACATTTGGAGCGCTAAGAGAGTAGTAGTGGAAAATGGAATATATTCAAATATAAACTACACAGAAGCATTCTGTGAAACTTCTTTCTGATCTGAGCATTCAGCTAACAGAGTTAAACCATACTTTTGATTGAGCAGTTTTGAAACACTCTGTCTGTAGAAAATGCAACTGGACATTCGTAGCGCTAAGTGGGTAATAGTGGAAAAAAGAATATGTTCAAATATAAACTACACAGAAGCATTGTATGAAACTACTTTCTGTTCTGTGCATTCAACTAACAGAGTTGAACCTTACTTTTGATTGAGCCTTTCTGAAACACTCTTTCTGTAGAAACTGCAATTGGACATTCTGAGCGCTAAGAGGCCTATATTGGGAAAAATAATATCTTCAAATAAAAACTACACAGAAGCATTGTGTGAAACTTATTTCTGATATGTTCATTAAGCTAACAGAGTTAAACCATACTTTTGATTGCGCAGTTCTGAACACTCTTTCTGTAGAAAATGCAAGTGGACATTCGGAGCGCTAAGAGGGTAATAGTGGAAAAAGGAATATATTCAAATATAAACTACACAGTAGCATTCAGTGAAAATTCTTTCTGTTCTGTGCATTCAACTAACAGAGTTGAACCTTACTTTTGATTGAGCCGTTCTGAAACACTCTTTCTGTAGAAACTGCAATTGGACATGCTAAGCGCTAAGAGGCCTACATTGGGAAAAATAATATCTTCAAATAAAAACTACACAGATGCATTCTGTGAAACTTATTTCTGATCTGAAAATTCAGTTAACAGAGATAAAACATATTTTTGATTGAGCAGTTATGAAACACACTTTTTGTAGAAAATGCAAGTGGAGATTCGGAGCGCTAAGAGTGTAATAGTGGAAAAAGGAATGTCTTCAAATATAAACTACACAGAATCATTCGGTGAAACTTCTTTCTGATCTGTGCATTCAGCTAACAGAGTTAAACCATACTTTTGATTGAGCAGATCTGAACACTCTTTCTGTAGAAAATGCAACTGGACATTTTGAGCGCTAAGAGCGTAGTAGTGGAAAAAGGAATATATTCAAATATAAACTACACAGAAGCATTCTGTGAAACTTCTTTCTGATCTGAGCATTCAGATAACAGAGTTAAACCATACTTTTGATTGAGCAGTTTTGAAACACTCTGTCTGTAGAAAATGCAACTGGACATTCGTAGCGCTAAGTGGGTAATAGTGGAAAAAAGAATATGTTCAAATATAAAATACACAGAAGCATTGTATGAAACTTCTTTCTGTTCTGTGCATTCAACTAACAGAGTTGAACCTTACTTTTGATTGAGCCGTTCTGAAACACTCTTTCTGTAGAAACTGCAATTGGACATTCTGAGCGCTAAGAGGCCTATATTGGGAAAAGGAATGTCTACAAATAAAAACTACACAGAAGAATTGTGTGAAACTTCTTTCTGTTCTGTTTGTTCAACTAAAAGAGTTGAAACTTAGTTTTGATTGAGCCGTTCTGAAACACTCTTTCGGTAGAAAATGCAAGTGGAGATTCGGAGCGCTAAGAGGGTAATAGTGGAAAAAGGAATGTCTCCAAATATAAACTACACAGAATCATTCTGTGAAATTTCTTTCTGATCTGTGCATTCAGCTAACAGAGTTAAACCATACTTTTGATTGAGCAGATCTGAACACTCTTTCTGTAGAAAATGCAACTGGACATTTGGAGCGCTAAGAGAGTAGTAGTGGAAAAAGGAATATATTCAAATATAAACTTCACAGAAGCATTCTGTGAAACTTATTTCTGATCTGAGCATTCAGCTAACAGAGTTAAACCATACTTTTGATTGAGCAGTTTTGAAACACTCTGTCTGTAGAAAATGCAACTGGACATTCGTAGCGCTAAGTGGGTAATAGTGGAAAAAAGAATATGTTCAAATATAAACTACACAGAAGCATTGTATGAAACTTCTTTCTGTTCTGTGCATTCAACTAACAGAGTTGAACCTTACTTTTGATTGAGCCTTTCTGAAACACTCTTTCTGTAGAAACTGCAATTGGACATTCTGAGCGCTAAGAGGCCTATATTGGGGAAAATAATATCTTCAAATAAAAACTACACAGAAGCATTGTGTGAAACTTATTTCTGATATGTTCATTAAGCTAACAGAGTTAAACCATACTTTTGATTGCGCAGTTCTGAACACTCTTTCTGTAGAAAATGCAAGTGGACATTCGGAGCACTAAGAGGGTAATAGTGGAAAAAGAAATATATTCAAATATAAACTACACAGTAGCATTCAGTGAAAATTCTTTCTGTTCTGTGCATTCAACTAACAGAGTTGAACCTTACTTTTGATTGAGCCGTTCTGAAACACTCTTTCTGTAGAAACTGCAATTGGACATGCTAAGCGCTAAGAGGCCTACATTGGGAAAAAAAATATCTTCAAATAAAAACTACAAAGATGCATTCTGTGAAACTTATTTCTGATCTGAAAATTCAGTTAACAGAGATAAAACATATTTTTGATTGAGCAGTTATGAAACACTCTTTTTGTAGAAAATGCAAGTGGAGATTCGGAGCGCTAAGAGTGTAATAGTGGAAAAAGGAATGTCTTCAAATATAAACTACACAGAATCATTCGTTGAAACTTCTTTCTGATCTGTGCATTCAGCTAACAGAGTTAAACCATACTTTTGATTGAGCAGATCTGCACACTCTTTCTGTAGAGAATGCAACTGGACATTTGGAGCGCTAAGAGCGTAGTAGTGGAAAAAGGAATATATTCAAATATAAACTACACAGAAGCATTCTGTGAAACTTCTTTCTGATCTGAGCATTCAGCTAACATAGTTAAACCATACTTTTGATTGAGCAGTTTTGAAACACTCTGTCTGTAGAAAATGCAACTGGACATTCGTAGCGCTAAGTGGGTAATAGTGGAAAAAAAATATGTTCAAATATAAACTACACAGAAGCATTGTATGAAACTTCTTTCTGTTCTGTGCATTCAACTAACAGAGTTGAACCTTACATTTGATTGAGCCGTTCTGAAACACTCTTTCTGTAGAAACTGCAATTGGACATTCTGAGCGCTAAGAGGCCTATATTGGGAAAAGGAACGTTTACAAATAAAAACTACACAGAAGAATTGTGTGAAACTTCTTTCTGTTCTGTTTGTTCAAGTAAAAGAGTTGAACCTTAGTTTTGATTGAGCCGTTCTGAAACACTCTTTCTGTAGAAAATGCAAGTGGAGATTCGGAGTGCTAAGAGGGTAATAGTGGAAAAAGGAATGTCTCCAAATATAAACTACACAGAATCATTCTGTGAAACTTCTTTCTGATCTGTGCATTCAGCTAACAGAGTTAAACCATACTTTTGATTGAGCAGATCTGAACACTCTTTCTGTAGAAAATGCAACTGGACATTTGGAGCGCTAAGAGAGTAGTAGTGGAAAAAGGAATATATTCAAATATAAACTACACAGAAGCATTCTGTGAAACTTCTTTCTGATCTGAGCATTCAGCTAACAGAGTTAAACCATACTTTTGATTGAGCAGTTTTGAAACACTCTGTCTGTAGAAAATGCAACTGGACATTCGTAGCGCTAAGTGGGTAATAGTGGAAAAAAGAATATGTTCAAATATAAACTACACAGAAGCATTGTATGAAACTTCTTTCTGTTCTGTGCATTCAACTAACAGAGTTGAACCTTACTTTTGATTGAGCCTTTCTGAAACACTCTTTCTGTAGAAACTGCAATTGGACATTCTGAGCGCTAAGAGGCCTATATTGGGAAAAATAATATCTTCAAATAAAAACTACACAGAAGCATTGTGTGAAACTTATTTCTGATATGTTCATTAAGCTAACAGAGTTAAACCATACTTTTGATTGCGCAGTTCTGAACACTCTTTCTGTAGAAAATGCAAGTGGACATTCGGAGCGCTAAGAGGGTAATAGTGGAAAAAGGAATATATTCAAATATAAACTACACAGTAGCATTCAGTGAAAATTCTTTCTGTTCTGTGCATTCAACTAACAGAGTTGAACCTTACTTTTGATTGAGCCGTTCTGAAACACTCTTTCTGTAGAAACTGCAATTGGACATGCTAAGCGCTAAGAGGCCTACATTGGGAAAAAGAATATCTTCAAATAAAAACTACACAGATGCATTCTGTGAAACTCATTTCTGATCTGTAAATTCAGTTAACAGAGATAAAACATATTTTTGATTGAGCAGTTATGAAACACTCTTTTTGTAGAAAATGCAAGTGGAGATTCGGAGCGCTAAGAGGGTAATAGTGGAAAAAGGAATGTCTTCAAATATAAACTACACAGAATCATTCGGTGAAACTTCTTTCTGATCTGTGCATTCAGCTAACAGAGTTAAACCATACTTTTGATTGAGCAGATCTGAACACTCTTTCTGTAGAAAATGCAACTGGACATTTGGAGCGCTAATAGCGTAGTAGTGGAAAAAGGAATATATTCAAATATAAACTACACAGAAGCATTCTGTGAAACTTCTTTCTGATCTGAGCATTCAGATAACAGAGTTAAACCATACTTTTGATTGAGCAGTTTTGAAACACTCTGTCTGTAGAAAATGCAACTGGACATTCGTAGCGCTAAGTGGGTAATAGTGGAAAAAAAATATGTTCAAATATAAACTACACAGAAGCATTGTATGTAACTTCTTTCTGTTCTGTGCATTCAACTAACAGAGTTGAACCTTACATTTGATTGAGCCGTTCTGAAACACTCTTTCTGTAGAAACTGCAATTGGACATTCTGAGCGCTAAGAGGCCTATATTGGGAAAAGGAATGTCTACAAATAAAAACTACACAGAAGAATTGTGTGAAACTTCTTTCTGTTCTGTTTGTTCAACTAAAAGAGTTGAACCTTAGTTTTGATTGAGCCGTTCTGAAACACTCTTTCGGTAGAAAATGCAAGTGGAGATTCGGAGCGCTAAGAGGGTAATAGTGGAAAAAGGAATGTCTCCAAATATAAACTACACAGAATCATTCTGTGAAACTTCTTTCTGATCTGTGCATTCAGCTAACAGAGTTAAACCATACTTTTGATTGAGCAGATCTGAACACTCTTTCTGTAGAAAATGCAACTGGACATTTGGAGCGCTAAGAGAGTAGTAGTGGAAAAAGGAATATATTCAAATATAAACTACACAGAAGCATTCTGTGAAACTTCTTTCTGATCTGAGCATTCAGCTAACAGAGTTAAACCATACTTTTGATTGAGCAGTTTTGAAACACTCTGTCTGTAGAAAATGCAACTGGACATTCGTAGCGCTAAGTGGGTAATAGTGGAAAAAAGAATATGTTCAAATATAAACTACACAGAAGCATTGTATGAAACTTCTTTCTGTTCTGTGCATTCAACTAACAGAGTTGAACCTTACTTTTGATTCAGCCTTTCTGAAACACTCTTTCTGTAGAAACTGCAATTGGACATTCTGAGCGCTAAGAGGCCTATATTGGGAAAAATAATATCTTCAAATAAAAACTACACAGAAGCATTGTGTGAAACTTATTTCTGATATGTTCATTAAGCTAACAGAGTTAAACCATACTTTTGATTGCGCAGTTCTGAACACTCTTTCTGTAGAAAATGCAAGTGGACATTCGGAGCGCTAAGAGGGTAATAGTGGAAAAAGGAATATATTCAAATATAAACTACACAGTAGCATTCAGTGAAAATTCTTTCTGTTCTGTGCATTCAACTAACAGAGTTGAACCTTACTTTTGATTGAGCCGTTCTGAAACACTCTTTCTGTAGAAACTGCAATTGGACATGCTAAGCGCTAAGAGGCCTACATTGGGAAAAAGAATATCTTCAAATAAAAACTACAAAGATGCATTCTGTGAAACTTATTTCTGATCTGAAAATTCAGTTAACAGAGATAAAACATATTTTTGATTGAGCAGTTATGAAACACTCTTTTTGTAGAAAATGCAAGTGGAGATTCGGAGCGCTAAGAGTGTAATAGTGGAAAAAGGAATGTCTTCAAATATAAACTACACAGAATCATTCGGTGAAACTTCTTTCTGATCTTTGCATTCAGCTAACAGAGTTAAACCATACTTTTGATTGAGCAGATCTGAACACTCTTTCTGTAGAGAATGCAACTGGACATTTGGAGCGCTAAGAGCGTAGTAGTGGAAAAAGGAATATATTCAAATATAAACTACACAGAAGCATTCTGTGAAACTTCTTTCTGATCTGAGCATTCAGCTAACATAGTTAAACCATACTTTTGATTGAGCAGTTTTGAAACACTCTGTCTGTAGAAAATGCAACTGGACATTCGTAGCGCTAAGTGGGTAATAGTGGAAAAAAAATATGTTCAAATATAAACTACACAGAAGCATTGTATGAAACTTCTTTCTGTTCTGTGCATTCAACTAACAGAGTTGAACCTTACATTTGATTGAGCCGTTCTGAAACACTCTTTCTGTAGAAACTGCAATTGGACATTCTGAGCACTAAGAGGCCTATATTGGGAAAAGGAACGTTTACAAATAAAAACTACACAGAAGAATTGTGTGAAACTTCTTTCTGTTCTGATTGTTCAACTAAAAGAGTTGAACCTTAGTTTTGATTGAGCCGTTCTGAAACACTCTTTCTGTAGAAAATGCAAGTGGAGATTCGGAGTGCTAAGAGGGTAATAGTGGAAAAAGGAATGTCTCCAAATATAAACTACACAGAATCATTCTGTGAAACTTCTTTCTGATCTGTGCATTCAGCTAACAGAGTTAAACCATACTTTTGATTGAGCAGATCTGAACACTCTTTCTGTAGAAAATGCAACTGGACATTTGGAGCGCTAAGAGAGTAGTAGTGGAAAAAGGAATATATTCAAATATAAACTACACAGAAGCATTCTGTGAAACTTCTTTCTGATCTGAGCATTCAGCTAACAGAGTTAAACCATACTTTTGATTGAGCAGTTTTGAAACACTCTGTCTGTAGAAAATGCAACTGGACATTCGTAGCGCTAAGTGGGTAATAGTGGAAAAAAGAATATTTTCAAATATAAACTACACAGAAGCATTGTATGAAACTTCTTTCTGTTCTGTGCATTCAACTAACAGAGTTGAACCTTACTTTTGATTGAGCCTTTCTGAAACACTATTTCTGTAGAAACTGCAATTGGACATTCTGAGCGCTAAGAGGCCTATATTGGGAAAAATAATATCTTCAAATAAAAACTACACAGAAGCATTGTGTGAAACTTATTTCTGATATGTACATTAAGCTAACAGAGTTAAACCATACTTTTGATTGCGCAGTTCTGAACACTCTTTCTGTAGAAAATGCAAGTGGACATTCGGAGCGCTAAGAGGGTAATAGTGGAAAAAGGAATATATTCAAATATAAACTACACAGTAGCATTCAGTGAAAATTCTTTCTGTTCTGTGCATTCAACTAACAGAGTTGAACCTTACTTTTGATTGAGCCGTTCTGAAACACTCTTTCGGTAGAAACTGCAATTGGACATGCTAAGCGCTAAGAGGCCTACATTGGGAAAAAGAATATCTTCAAATAAAAACTACAAAGATGCATTCTGTGAAACTTATTTCTGATCTGAAAATTCAGTTAACAGAGATAAAACATATTTTAGATTGAGCAGTTCTGAAACACTCTTTTTGTAGAAAATGCAAGTGGAGATTCGGAGCGCTAAGAGTGTAATAGTGGAAAAAGGAATGTCTTCAAATATAAACTACACAGAATCATTGGTTGAATCTTCTTTCTGATCTGTGCATTCAGCTAACAGAGTTAAACCATACTTTTGATTGAGCAGATCTGAACACTCTTTCTGTAGAGAATGCAACTGGACATTTGGAGCGCTAAGAGCGTAGTAGTGGAAAAAGGAATATATTCAAATATAAACTACACAGAAGCATTCTGTGAAACTTCTTTCTGATCTGAGCATTCAGCTAACAGAGTTAAACCATACTTTTGATTGAGCAGTTTTGAAACACTCTGTCTGTAGAAAATGCAACTGGACATTCGTAGCGCTAAGTGGGTAATTGTGGAAAAAAGAATATGTTCAAATATAAACTACACAGAAGCATTGTATGAAACTTCTTTCTGTTCTGTGCATTCAACTAACAGAGTTGAACCTTACATTTGATTGAGCCGTTCTGAAACACTCTTTCTGTAGAAACTGCAATTGGACATTCTGAGCGCTAAGAGGCCTATATTGGGAAAAGGAACGTTTACAAATAAAAACTACACAGAAGAATTGTGTGAAACTTCTTTCTGTTCTGTTTGTTCAACTAAAAGAGTTGAACCTTAGTTTTCATTGAGCCGTTCTGAAACACTCTTTCTGTAGAAAATGCAAGTGGAGATTCGGAGTGCTAAGAGGGTAATAGTGGAAAAAGGAATGTCTCCAAATATAAACTACACAGAATCATTCTGTGAAACTTCTTTCTGA
This sequence comes from Symphalangus syndactylus, assembly GCF_028878055.3. Taxonomy (NCBI): domain Eukaryota; kingdom Metazoa; phylum Chordata; class Mammalia; order Primates; family Hylobatidae; genus Symphalangus; species Symphalangus syndactylus. Next base: position 11,114,468 of record NC_072447.2, on the reverse strand, counting down.
TCTGTGCATTCAGCTAACAGAGTTAAACCATACTTTTGATTGAGCAGATCTGAACACTCTTTCTGTAGAAAATGCAACTGGACATTTGGAGCGCTAAGAGAGTAGTAGTGGAAAAAGGAATATATTCAAATATAAACTACACAGAAGCATTCTGTGAAACTTCTTTCTGATCTGAGCATTCAGCTAACAGAGTTAAACCATACTTTTGATTGAGCAGTTTTGAAACACTCTGTCTGTAGAAAATGCAACTGGACATTCGTAGCGCTAAGTGGGTAATAGTGGAAAAAAGAATATGTTCAAATATAAACTACACAGAAGCATTGTATGAAACTCCTTTCTGTTCTGTGCATTCAACTAACAGAGTTGAACCTTACTTTTGATTGAGCCTTTCTGAAACACTCTTTCTGTAGAAACTGCAATTGGACATTCTGAGCGCTAAGAGGCCTATATTGGGAAAAATAATATCTTCAAATAAAAACTACACAGAAGCATTGTTTGAAACTTATTTCTGATATGTTCATTAAGCTAACAGAGTTAAACCATACTTTTGATTGCGCAGTTCTGAACACTCTTTCTGTAGAAAATGCAAGTGGACATTCGGAGCGCTAAGAGGGTAATAGTGGAAAAAGGAATATATGCAAATATAAACTACACAGTAGCATTCTGTGAAACTTCTTTCTTTTCTGTGCATTCAACTAACAGAGTTGAACCTTACTTTTGATTGAGCCGTTCTGAAACACTCTTTCTGTAGAAACTGCAATTGGACATGCTAAGCGCTAAGAGGCCTACATTGGGAAAAAGAATATCTTCAAATAAAAACTACACAGATGCATTCTGTGAAACTTATTTCTGATCTGTAAATTCAGTTAACAGAGATAAAACATATTTTTGATTGAGCAGTTATGAAACACTCTTTTTGTAGAAAATGCAAGTGGAGATTCGGAGCGCTAAGAGGGTAATAGTGGAAAAAGGAATGTCTTCAAATATAAACTACACAGAATCATTCGGTGAAACTTCTTTCTGATCTGTGCATTCAGCTAACAGAGTTAAACCATACTTTTGATTGAGCAGATCTGAACACTCTTTCTGTAGAAAATGCAACTGGACATTTGGAGCGCTAAGAGCGTAGTAGTGGAAAAAGGAATATATTCAAATATAAACTACACAGAAGCATTCTGTGAAACTTCTTTCTGATCTGAGCATTCAGATAACAGAGTTAAACCATACTTTTGATTGAGCAGTTTTGAAACACTCTGTCTGTAGAAAATGCAACTGGACATTCGTAGCGCTAAGTGGGTAATAGTGGAAAAAAGAATATGTTCAAATATAAAATACACAGAAGCATTGTATGAAACTTCTTTCTGTTCTGTGCATTCAACTAACAGAGTTGAACCTTACTTTTGATTGAGCCGTTCTGAAACACTCTTTCTGTAGAAACTGCAATTGGACATTCTGAGCGCTAAGAGGCCTATATTGGGAAAAGGAATGTCTACAAATAAAAACTACACAGAAGAATTGTGTGAAACTTCTTTCTGTTCTGTTTGTTCAACTAAAAGAGTTGAACCTTAGTTTTGATTGAGCCGTTCTGAAACACTCTTTCGGTAGAAAATGCAATTGGAGATTCGGAGCGCTAAGAGGGTAATAGTGGAAAAAGGAATGTCTCCAAATATAAACTACACAGAATCATTCTGTGAAACTTCTTTCTGATCTGTGCATTCAGCTAACAGAGTTAAACCATACTTTTGATTGAGCAGATCTGAACACTCTTTCTGTAGAAAATGCAACTGGACATTTGGAGCGCTAAGAGAGTAGTAGTGGAAAAATGAATATATTCAAATATAAACTACACAGAAGCATTCTGTGAAACTTCTTTCTGATCTGAGCATTCAGCTAACAGAGTTAAACCATACTTTTGATTGAGCAGTTTTGAAACACTCTGTCTGTAGAAAATGCAACTGGACATTCGTAGCGCTAAGTGGGTAATAGTGGAAAAAAGAATATGTTCAAATATAAACTACACAGAAGCATTGTATGAAACTTCTTTCTGTTCTGTGCATTCAACTAACAGAGTTGAACCTTACTTTTGATTGAGCCTTTCTGAAACACTCTTTCTGTAGAAACTGCAATTGGACATTCTGAGCGCTAAGAGGCCTATATTGGGAAAAATAATATCTTCAAATAAAAACTACACAGAAGCATTGTGTGAAACTTATTTCTGATATGTTCATTAAGCTAACAGAGTTAAACCATACTTTGGATTGCGCAGTTCTGAACACTCTTTCTGTAGAAAATGCAAGTGGACATTCGGAGCGCTAAGAGGGTAATAGTGGAAAAAGGAATATATTCAAATATAAACTACACAGTAGCATTCAGTGAAAATTCTTTCTGTTCTGTGCATTCAACTAACAGAGTTGAACCTTACTTTTGATTGAGCCGTTCTGAAACACTCTTTCTGTAGAAACTGCAATTGGACATGCTAAGCGCTAAGAGGCCTACATTGGGAAAAAGAATATCTTCAAATAAAAACTACAAAGATGCATTCTGTGAAACTTATTTCTGATCTGAAAATTCAGCTAACAGAGATAAAACATATTTTTGATTGAGCAGTTATGAAACACTCTTTTTGTAGAAAATGCAAGTGGAGATTCGGAGCGCTAAGGGTGTAATAGTGGAAAAAGGAATGTCTTCAAATATAAACTACACAGAATCATTCGGTGAAACTTCTTTCTGATCTTTGCATTCAGCTAACAGAGTTAAACCATACTTTTGATTGAGCAGATCTGAACACTCTTTCTGTAGAGAATGCAACTGGACATTTGGAGCGCTAAGAGCGTAGTAGTGGAAAAAGGAATATATTCAAATATAAACTACACAGAAGCATTCTGTGAAACTTCTTTCTGATCTGAGCATTCAGCTAACATAGTTAAACCATACTTTTGATTGAGCAGTTTTGAAACACTCTGTCTGTAGAAAATGCAACTGGACATTCGTAGCGCTAAGTGGGTAATAGTGGAAAAAAAATATGTTCAAATATAAACTACACAGAAGCATTGTATGAAACTTCTTTCTGTTCTGTGCATTCAACTAACAGAGTTGAACCTTACATTTGATTGAGCCGTTCTGAAACACTCTTTCTGTAGAAACTGCAATTGGACATTCTGAGCGCTAAGAGGCCTATATTGGGAAAAGGAACGTTTACAAATAAAAACTACACAGAAGAATTTTGTGAAACTTCTTTCTGTTCTGTTTGTTCAACTAAAAGAGTTGAACCTTAGTTTTGATTGAGCCGTTCTGAAACACTCTTTCTGTAGAAAATGCAAGTGGAGATTCGGAGTGCTAAGAGGGTAATAGTGGAAAAAGGAATGTCTCCAAATATAAACTACACAGAATCATTCTGTGAAACTTCTTTCTGATCTGTGCATTCAGCTAACAGAGTTAAACCATACTTTTGATTGAGCAGATCTGAACACTCTTTCTGTAGAAAATGCAACTGGACATTTGGAGCGCTAAGAGAGTAGTAGTGGAAAAAGGAATATATTCAAATATAAACTACACAGAAGCATTCTGTGAAACTTCTTTCTGATCTGAGCATTCAGCTAACAGCGGTAAACCATACTTTTGATTGAGCAGTTTTGAAACACTCTGTCTGTAGAAAATGCAACTGGACATTCGTAGCGCAAAGTGGGTAAGAGTGGAAAAAAGAATATGTTCAAATATAAACTACACAGAAGCATTGTATGAAACTTCTTTCTGTTCTGTGCATTCAACTAACAGAGTTGAACCTTACTTTTGATTGAGCCTTTCTGAAACACTATTTCTGTAGAAACTGCAATTGGACATTCTGAGCGCTAAGAGGCCTATATTGGGAAAAATAATATCTTCAAATAAAAACTACACAGAAGCATTGTGTGAAACTTATTTCTGATATGTTCATTAAGCTAACAGAGTTAAACCATACTTTTGATTGCGCAGTTCTGAACACTCTTTCTGTAGAAAATGCAAGTGGACATTCGGAGCGCTAAGAGGGTAATAGTGGAAAAAGGAATATATTCAAATATAAACTACACAGTAGCATTCAGTGAAAATTCTTTCTGTTCTGTGCATTCAACTAACAGAGTTGAACCTTACTTTTGATTGAGCCGTTCTGAAACACTCTTTCTGTAGAAACTGCAATTGGACATGCTAAGCGCTAAGAGGCCTACATTGGGAAAAAGAATATCTTCAAATAAAAACTACAAAGATGCATTCTGTGAAACTTATTTCTGATCTGAAAATTCAGTTAACAGAGATAAAACATATTTTTGATTGAGCAGTTATGAAACACTCTTTTTGTAGAAAATGCAAGTGGAGATTCGGAGCGCTAAGAGTGTAATAGTGGAAAAAGGAATGTCTTCAAATATAAACTACACAGAATCATTCGGTGAAACTTCTTTCTGATCTTTGCATTCAGCTAACAGAGTTAAACCATACTTTTGATTGAGCAGATCTGAACACTCTTTCTGTAGAGAATGCAACTGGACATTTGGAGCGCTAAGAGCGTAGTAGTGGAAAAAGGAATATATTCAAATATAAACTACACAGAAGCATTCTGTGAAACTTCTTTCTGATCTGAGCATTCAGCTAACATAGTTAAACCATACTTTTGATTGAGCAGTTTTGAAACACTCTGTCTGTAGAAAATGCAACTGGACATTCGTAGCGCTAAGTGGGTAATAGTGGAAAAAAAATATGTTCAAATATAAACTACACAGAAGCATTGTATGAAACTTCTTTCTGTTCTGTGCATTCAACTAACAGAGTTGAACCTTACATTTGATTGAGCCGTTCTGAAACACTCTTTCTGTAGAAACTGCAATTGGACATTCTGAGCACTAAGAGGCCTATATTGGGAAAAGGAACGTTTACAAATAAAAACTACACAGAAGAATTGTGTGAAACTTCTTTCTGTTCTGATTGTTCAACTAAAAGAGTTGAACCTTAGTTTTGATTGAGCCGTTCTGAAACACTCTTTCTGTAGAAAATGCAAGTGGAGATTCGGAGTGCTAAGAGGGTAATAGTGGAAAAAGGAATGTCTCCAAATATAAACTACACAGAATCATTCTGTGAAACTTCTTTCTGATCTGTGCATTCAGCTAACAGAGTTAAACCATACTTTTGATTGAGCAGATCTGAACACTCTTTCTGTAGAAAATGCAACTGGACATTTGGAGCGCTAAGAGAGTAGTAGTGGAAAAAGGAATATATTCAAATATAAACTACACAGAAGCATTCTGTGAAACTTCTTTCTGATCTGAGCATTCAGCTAACAGAGTTAAACCATACTTTTGATTGAGCAGTTTTGAAACACTCTGTCTGTAGAAAATGCAACTGGACATTCGTAGCGCTAAGTGGGTAATAGTGGAAAAAAGAATATTTTCAAATATAAACTACACAGAAGCATTGTATGAAACTTCTTTCTGTTCTGTGCATTCAACTAACAGAGTTGAACCTTACTTTTGATTGAGCCTTTCTGAAACACTATTTCTGTAGAAACTGCAATTGGACATTCTGAGCGCTAAGAGGCCTATATTGGGAAAAATAATATCTTCAAATAAAAACTACACAGAAGCATTGTGTGAAACTTATTTCTGATATGTACATTAAGCTAACAGAGTTAAACCATACTTTTGATTGCGCAGTTCTGAACACTCTTTCTGTAGAAAATGCAAGTGGACATTCGGAGCGCTAAGAGGGTAATAGTGGAAAAAGGAATATATTCAAATATAAACTACACAGTAGCATTCAGTGAAAATTCTTTCTGTTCTGTGCATTCAACTAACAGAGTTGAACCTTACTTTTGATTGAGCCGTTCTGAAACACTCTTTCGGTAGAAACTGCAATTGGACATGCTAAGCGCTAAGAGGCCTACATTGGGAAAAAGAATATCTTCAAATAAAAACTACAAAGATGCATTCTGTGAAACTTATTTCTGATCTGAAAATTCAGTTAACAGAGATAAAACATATTTTAGATTGAGCAGTTCTGAAACACTCTTTTTGTAGAAAATGCAAGTGGAGATTCGGAGCGCTAAGAGTGTAATAGTGGAAAAAGGAATGTCTTCAAATATAAACTACACAGAATCATTGGTTGAATCTTCTTTCTGATCTGTGCATTCAGCTAACAGAGTTAAACCATACTTTTGATTGAGCAGATCTGAACACTCTTTCTGTAGAGAATGCAACTGGACATTCGTAGCGCTAAGTGGGTAATAGTGGAAAAAAGAATATGTTCAAATATAAACTACACAGAAGCATTGTATGAAACTTCTTTCTGTTCTGTGCATTCAACTAACAGAGTTGAACCTTACATTTGATTGAGCCGTTCTGAAACACTCTTTCTGTAGAAACTGCAATTGGACATTCTGAGCGCTAAGAGGCCTATATTGGGAAAAGGAACGTTTACAAATAAAAACTACACAGAAGAATTGTGTGAAACTTCTTTCTGTTCTGTTTGTTCAACTAAAAGAGTTGAACCTTAGTTTTCATTGAGCCGTTCTGAAACACTCTTTCTGTAGAAAATGCAAGTGGAGATTCGGAGTGCTAAGAGGGTAATAGTGGAAAAAGGAATGTCTCCAAATATAAACTACACAGAATCATTCTGTGAAACTTCTTTCTGATCTGTGCATTCAGCTAACAGAGTTAAACCATACTTTTGATTGAGCAGATCTGAACACTCTTTCTGTAGAAAATGCAACTGGACATTTGGAGCGCTAAGAGAGTAGTAGTGGAAAAAGGAATATATTCAAATATAAACTACACAGAAGCATTCTGTGAAACTTCTTTCTGATCTGAGCATTCAGCTAACAGAGTTAAACCATACTTTTGATTGAGCAGTTTTGAAACACTCTGTCTGTAGAAAATGCAACTGGACATTCGTAGCGCTAAGTGGGTAATAGTGGAAAAAAGAATATGTTCAAATATAAACTACACAGAAGCATTGTATGAAACTCCTTTCTGTTCTGTGCATTCAACTAACAGAGTTGAACCTTACTTTTGATTGAGCCTTTCTGAAACACTCTTTCTGTAGAAACTGCAATTGGACATTCTGAGCGCTAAGAGGCCTATATTGGGAAAAATAATATCTTCAAATAAAAACTACACAGAAGCATTGTTTGAAACTTATTTCTGATATGTTCATTAAGCTAACAGAGTTAAACCATACTTTTGATTGCGCAGTTCTGAACACTCTTTCTGTAGAAAATGCAAGTGGACATTCGGAGCGCTAAGAGGGTAATAGTGGAAAAAGGAATATATGCAAATATAAACTACACAGTAGCATTCTGTGAAACTTCTTTCTTTTCTGTGCATTCAACTAACAGAGTTGAACCTTACTTTTGATTGAGCCGTTCTGAAACACTCTTTCTGTAGAAACTGCAATTGGACATGCTAAGCGCTAAGAGGCCTACATTGGGAAAAAGAATATCTTCAAATAAAAACTACACAGATGCATTCTGTGAAACTTATTTCTGATCTGTAAATTCAGTTAACAGAGATAAAACATATTTTTGATTGAGCAGTTATGAAACACTCTTTTTGTAGAAAATGCAAGTGGAGATTCGGAGCGCTAAGAGGGTAATAGTGGAAAAAGGAATGTCTTCAAATATAAACTACACAGAATCATTCGGTGAAACTTCTTTCTGATCTGTGCATTCAGCTAACAGAGTTAAACCATACTTTTGATTGAGCAGATCTGAACACTCTTTCTGTAGAAAATGCAACTGGACATTTGGAGCGCTAAGAGCGTAGTAGTGGAAAAAGGAATATATTCAAATATAAACTACACAGAAGCATTCTGTGAAACTTCTTTCTGATCTGAGCATTCAGATAACAGAGTTAAACCATACTTTTGATTGAGCAGTTTTGAAACACTCTGTCTGTAGAAAATGCAACTGGACATTCGTAGCGCTAAGTGGGTAATAGTGGAAAAAAGAATATGTTCAAATATAAAATACACAGAAGCATTGTATGAAACTTCTTTCTGTTCTGTGCATTCAACTAACAGAGTTGAACCTTACTTTTGATTGAGCCGTTCTGAAACACTCTTTCTGTAGAAACTGCAATTGGACATTCTGAGCGCTAAGAGGCCTATATTGGGAAAAGGAATGTCTACAAATAAAAACTACACAGAAGAATTGTGTGAAACTTCTTTCTGTTCTGTTTGTTCAACTAAAAGAGTTGAACCTTAGTTTTGATTGAGCCGTTCTGAAACACTCTTTCGGTAGAAAATGCAATTGGAGATTCGGAGCGCTAAGAGGGTAATAGTGGAAAAAGGAATGTCTCCAAATATAAACTACACAGAATCATTCTGTGAAACTTCTTTCTGATCTGTGCATTCAGCTAACAGAGTTAAACCATACTTTTGATTGAGCAGATCTGAACACTCTTTCTGTAGAAAATGCAACTGGACATTTGGAGCGCTAAGAGAGTAGTAGTGGAAAAATGAATATATTCAAATATAAACTACACAGAAGCATTCTGTGAAACTTCTTTCTGATCTGAGCATTCAGCTAACAGAGTTAAACCATACTTTTGATTGAGCAGTTTTGAAACACTCTGTCTGTAGAAAATGCAACTGGACATTCGTAGCGCTAAGTGGGTAATAGTGGAAAAAAGAATATGTTCAAATATAAACTACACAGAAGCATTGTATGAAACATCTTTCTGTTCTGTGCATTCAACTAACAGAGTTGAACCTTACTTTTGATTGAGCCTTTCTGAAACACTCTTTCTGTAGAAACTGCAATTGGACATTCTGAGCGCTAAGAGGCCTATATTGGGAAAAATAATATCTTCAAATAAAAACTACACAGAAGCATTGTGTGAAACTTATTTCTGATATGTTCATTAAGCTAACAGAGTTAAACCATACTTTGGATTGCGCAGTTCTGAACACTCTTTCTGTAGAAAATGCAAGTGGACATTCGGAGCGCTAAGAGGGTAATAGTGGAGAAAGGAATATATTCAAATATAAACTACACAGTAGCATTCAGTGAAAATTCTTTCTGTTCTGTGCATTCAACTAACAGAGTTGAACCTTACTTTTGATTGAGCCGTTCTGAAACACTCTTTCTGTAGAAACTGCAATTGGACATGCTAAGCGCTAAGAGGCCTACATTGGGAAAAAGTATATCTTCAAATAAAAACTACAAAGATGCATTCTGTGAAACTTATTTCTGATCTGAAAATTCAGCTAACAGAGATAAAACATATTTTTGATTGAGCAGTTATGAAACACTCTTTTTGTAGAAAATGCAAGTGGAGATTCGGAGCGCTAAGAGTGTAATAGTGGAAAAAGGAATGTCTTCAAATATAAACTACACAGAATCATTCGGTGAAACTTCTTTCTGATCTTTGCATTCAGCTAACAGAGTTAAACCATACTTTTGATTGAGCAGATCTGAACACTCTTTCTGTAGAGAATGCAACTGGACATTTGGAGCGCTAAGAGCGTAGTAGTGGAAAAAGGAATATATTCAAATATAAACTACACAGAAGCATTCTGTGAAACTTCTTTCTGATCTGAGCATTCAGCTAACATAGTTAAACCATACTTTTGATTGAGCAGTTTTGAAACACTCTGTCTGTAGAAAATGCAACTGGACATTCGTAGCGCTAAGTGGGTAATAGTGGAAAAAAAATATGTTCAAATATAAACTACACAGAAGCATTGTATGAAACTTCTTTCTGTTCTGTGCATTCAACTAACAGAGTTGAACCTTACATTTGATTGAGCCGTTCTGAAACACTCTTTCTGTAGAAACTGCAATTGGACATTCTGAGCGCTAAGAGGCCTATATTGGGAAAAGGAACGTTTACAAATAAAAACTACACAGAAGAATTTTGTGAAACTTCTTTCTGTTCTGTTTGTTCAACTAAAAGAGTTGAACCTTAGTTTTGATTGAGCCGTTCTGAAACACTCTTTCTGTAGAAAATGCAAGTGGAGATTCGGAGTGCTAAGAGGGTAATAGTGGAAAAAGGAACGTCTCCAAAGATAAACTACACAGAATCATTCTGTGAAACTTCTTTCTGATCTGTGCATTCAGCTAACAGAGTTAAACCATACTTTTGATTGAGCAGATCTGAACACTCTTTCTGTAGAAAATGCAACTGGACATTTGGAGCGCTAAGAGAGTAGTAGTGGAAAAAGGAATATATTCAAATATAAACTACACAGAAGCATTCTGTGAAACTTCTTTCTGATCTGAGCATTCAGCTAACAGCGGTAAACCATACTTTTGATTGAGCAGTTTTGAAACACTCTGTCTGTAGAAAATGCAACTGGACATTCGTAGCGCAAAGTGGGTAAGAGTGGAAAAAAGAATATGTTCAAATATAAACTACACAGAAGCATTGTATGAAACTTCTTTCTGTTCTGTGCATTCAACTAACAGAGTTGAACCTTACTTTTGATTGAGCCTTTCTGAAACACTATTTCTGTAGAAACTGCAATTGGACATTCTGAGCGCTAAGAGGCCTATATTGGGAAAAATAATATCTTCAAATAAAAACTACACAGAAGCATTGTGTGAAACTTATTTCTGATATGTTCATTAAGCTAACAGAGTTAAACCATACTTTTGATTGCGCAGTTCTGAACACTCTTTCTGTAGAAAATGCAAGTGGACATTCGGAGCGCTAAGAGGGTAATAGTGGAAAAAGGAATATATTCAAATATAAACTACACAGTAGCATTCAGTGAAAATTCTTTCTGTTCTGTGCATTCAACTAACAGAGTTGAACCTTACTTTTGATTGAGCCGTTCTGAAACACTCTTTCTGTAGAAACTGCAATTGGACATGCTAAGCGCTAAGAGGCCTACATTGGGAAAATAATATCTTCAAATAATAACTACAAAGATGCATTCTGTGAAACTTATTTCTGATCTGAAAATTCAGTTAACAGAGATAAAACATATTTTTGATTGAGCAGTTATGAAACACTCTTTTTGTAGAAAATGCAAGTGGAGATTCGGAGCGCTAAGAGTGTAATAGTGGAAAAAGGAATGTCTTCAAATATAAACTACACAGAATCATTCGGTGAAACTTCTTTCTGATCTGTGCATTCAGCTAACAGAGTTAAACCATACTTTTGATTGAGCAGATCTGAACACTCTTTCTGTAGAGAATGCAACTGGACATTTGGAGCGCTAAGAGCGTAGTAGTGGAAAAAGGAATATATTCAAATATAAACTACACAGAAGCATTCTGTGAAACTTCTTTCTGATCTGAGCATTCAGCTAACATAGTTAAACCATACTTTTGATTGAGCAGTTTTGAAACACTCTGTCTGTAGGAAATGCAACTGGACATTCGTAGCGCTAAGTGGGTAATAGTGGAAAAAAAATATGTTCAAATATAAACTACACAGAAGCATTGTATGAAACTTCTTTCTGTTCTGTGCATTCAACAAACAGAGTTGAACCTTACATTTGATTGAGCCGTTCTGAAACACTCTTTCTGTAGAAACTGCAATTGGACATTCTGAGCGCTAAGAGGCCTATATTGGGAAAAGGAACGTTTACAAATAAAAACTACACAGAAGAATTGTGTGAAACTTCTTTCTGTTCTGTTTGTTCAACTAAAAGAGTTGAACCTTAATTTTGATTGAGCCGTTCTGAAACACTCTTTCTGTAGAAAATGCAAGTGGAGATTCGGAGTGCTAAGAGGGTAATAGTGGAAAAAGGAATGTCTCCAAATATAAACTACACAGAATCATTCTGTGAAACTTCTTTCTGATCTGTGCATTCAGCTAACAGAGTTAAACCATACTTTTGATTGAGCAGATCTGAACACTCTTTCTGTAGAAAATGCAACTGGACATTTGGAGCGCTAAGAGAGTAGTAGTGGAAAAAGGAATATATTCAAATATAAACTACACAGAAGAATTCTGTGAAACTTCTTACTCATCTGAGCATTCAGCTAACAGAGTTAAACCATACATTTGATTGAGCAGTTTTGAAACACTCTGTCTGTAGAAAATGCAACTGGACATTCGTAGCGCTAAGTGGGTAATAGTGGAAAAAAGAATATGTTCAAATATAAACTACACAGAAGCATTGTATGAAACTTCTTTCTGTTCTGTGCATTCAACTAACAGAGTTGAACCTTACTTTTGATTGAGCCTTTCTGAAACACTCTTTCTGTAGAAACTGCAATTGGACATTCTGAGCGCTAAGAGGCCAATATTGGGAAAAATAATATCTTCAAATAAAAACTACACAGAAGCATTGTGTGAAACTTATTTCTGATATGTTCATTAAGCTAACAGAGTTAAACCATACTTTTGATTGCGCAGTTCTGAACACTCTTTCTGTAGAAAATGCAAGTGGACATTCGGAGCGCTAAGAGGGTAATAGTGGAAAAAGGAATATATGCAAATATAAACTACACAGTAGCATTCTGTGAAACTTCTTTCTTTTCTGTGCATTCAACTAACAGAGTTGAACCTTACTTTTGATTGAGCCGTTCTGAAACACTCTTTCTGTAGAAACTGCAATTGGACATGCTAAGCGCTAAGAGGCCTACATTGGGAAAAAGAATATGTTCAAATAAAAACTACACAGATGCATTCTGTGAACCTTATTTCTGATCTGTAAATTCAGTTAACAGAGATAAAACATATTTTTGATTGAGCAGTTATGAAACACTCTTTTTGTAGAAAATGCAAGTGGAGATTCGGAGCGCTAAGAGGGTAATAGTGGGAAAAGGAATGTCTTCAAATATAAAATACACAGAATCATTCGGTGAAACTTCTTTCTGATCTGTGCATTCAGCTAACAGAGTTAAACCATACTTTTGATTGAGCAGATCTGAACACTCTTTCTGTAGAAAATGCAACTGGACATTTGGAGCGCTAAGAGCGTAGTAGTGGAAAAAGGAATATATTCAAATATAAACTACACAGAAGCATTCTGTGAAACTTCTTTCTGATCTGAGCATTCAGCTAACAGAGTTAAACCATACTTTTGATTGAGCAGTTTTGAAACACTCTGTCTGTAGAAAATGCAACTGGACATTCGTAGCGCTAAGTGGGTAATAGTGGAAAAAAGAATATGTTCAAATATAAAATACACAGAAGCATTGTATGAAACTTCTTTCTGTTCTGTGCATTCAACTAACAGAGTTGAACCTTACTTTTGATTGAGCCGTTCTGAAACTCTCTTTCTGTAGAAACTGCAATTGGACATTCTGAGCGCTAAGAGGCCTATATTGGGAAAAGGAACGTTTACAAATAAAAACTACACAGAAGAATTGTGTGAAACTTCTTTCTGTTCTGTTTGTTCAACTAAAAGAGTTGAACCTTAGTTTTGATTGAGCCGTTCTGAAACACTCTTTCTGTAGAAAATGCAAGTGGAGATTCGGAGTGCTAAGAGGGTAATAGTGGAAAAAGGAATGTCTCCAAATATAAACTACACAGAATCATTCTGTGAAACTTCTTTCTGATCTGTGCATTCAGCTAACAGAGTTAAACCATACTTTTGATTGAGCAGATCTGAACACTCTTTCTGTAGAAAATGCAACTGGACATTTGGAGCGCTAAGAGAGTAGTAGTGGAAAAAGGAATATATTCAAATATAAACTACACAGAAGCATTCTGTGAAACTTCTTTCTGATCTGAGCATTCAGCTAACAGAGTTAAACCATACTTTTGATTGAGCAGTTTTGAAACACTCTGTCTGTAGAAAATGCAACTGGACATTCGTAGCGCAAAGTGGGTAATAGTGGAAAAAAGAATATGTTCAAATATAAACTACACAGAAGCATTGTATGAAACTTCTTTCTGTTCTGTGCATTCAACTAACAGAGTTGAACCTTACTTTTGATTGAGCCTTTCTGAAACACTCTTTCTGTAGAAACTGCAATTGGACATTCTGAGCGCTAAGAGGCCTCTATTGGGAAAAATAATATCTTCAAATAAAAACTACACAGAAGCATTGTGTGAAACTTATTTCTGATATGTTCATTAAGCTAACAGAGTTAAACCATACTTTTGATTGCGCAGTTCTGAACACTCTTTCTGTAGAAAATGCAAGTGGACATTCGGAGCGCTAAGAGGGTAATAGTGGAAAAAGGAATATATGCAAATATAAACTACACAGTAGCATTCTGTGAAACTTCTTTCTTTTCTGTGCATTCAACTAACAGAGTTGAACCTTACTTTTGATTGAGCCGTTCTGAAACACTCTTTCTGTAGAAACTGCAATTGGACATGCTAAGCGCTAAGAGGCCTACATTGGGAAAAAGAATATCTTCAAATAAAAACTACACAGATGCATTCTGTGAAACTTATTTCTGATCTGTAAATTCAGTTAACAGAGATAAAACATATTTTTGATTGAGCAGTTATGAAACACTCTTTTTGTAGAAAATGCAAGTGGAGATTCGGAGCGCTAAGAGGGTAATAGTGGAAAAAGGAATGTCTTCAAATATAAACTACACAGAATCATTCGGTGAAACTTCTTTCTGATCTGTGCATTCAGCTAACAGAGTTAAACCATACTTTTGATTGAGCAGATCTGAACACTCTTTCTGTAGAAAATGCAACTGGACATTTGGAGCGCTAAGAGCGTAGTAGTGGAAAAAGGAATATATTCAAATATAAACTACACAGAAGCATTCTGTGAAACTTCTTTCTGATCTGAGCATTCAGATAACAGAGTTAAACCATACTTTTGATTGAGCAGTTTTGAAACACTCTGTCTGTAGAAAATGCAACTGGACATTCGTAGCGCTAAGTGGGTAATAGTGGAAAAAAGAATATGTTCAAATATAAAATACACAGAAGCATTGTATGAAACTACTTTCTGTTCTGTGCATTCAACTAACAGAGTTGAACCTTACTTTTGATTGAGCCTTTCTGAAACACTCTTTCTGTAGAAACTGCAATTGGACATTCTGAGCGCTAAGAGGCCTATATTGGGAAAAGGAATGTCTACAAATAAAAACTACACAGAAGAATTGTGTGAAACTTCTTTCTGTTCTGTTTGTTCAACTAAAAGAGTTGAACCTTAGTTTTGATTGAGCCGTTCTGAAACACTCTTTTGGTAGAAAATGCAAGTGGAGATTCGGAGCGCTAAGAGGGTAATAGTGGAAAAAGGAATGTCTTCAAATATAAACTACACAGAATCATTCTGTGAAACTTCTTTCTGATCTGTGCATTCAGCTAACAGAGTTAAACCATACTTTTGATTGAGCAGATCTGAACACTCTTTCTGTAGAAAATGCAACTGGACATTTGGAGCGCTAAGAGAGTAGTAGTGGAAAAAGGAATATATTCAAATATAAACTACACAGAAGCATTCTGTGAAACTTCTTTCTGATCTGAGCATTCAGCTAACAGAGTTAAACCATACTTTTGATTGAGCAGTTTTGAAACACTCTGTCTGTAGAAAATGCAACTGGACATTCGTAGCGCTAAGTGGGTAATAGTGGAAAAAAGAATATGTTCAAATATAAACTACACAGAAGCATTGTATGAAACTTCTTTCTGTTCTGTGCATTCAACTAACAGAGTTGAACCTTAGTTTTGATTGAGCCTTTCTGAAACACTCTTTCTGTAGAAACTGCAATTGGACATTCTGAGCGCTAAGAGGCCTATATTGGGAAAAATAATATCTTCAAATAAAAACTACACAGAAGCATTGTGTGAAACTTATTTCTGATATGTTCATTAAGCTAACAGAGTTAAACCATACTTTTGATTGCGCAGTTCTGAACACTCTTTCTGTAGAAAATGCAAGTGGACATTCGGAGCGCTAAGAGGGTAATAGTGGAAAAAGGAATATATTCAAATATAAACTACACAGTAGCATTCAGGGAAAATTCTTTCTGTTCTGTGCATTCAACTAACAGAGTTGAACCTTACTTTTGATTGAGCCGTTCTGAAACACTCTTTCTGTAGAAACTGCAATTGGACATGCTAAGCGCTAAGAGGCCTACATTGGGAAAAAGAATATCTTCAAATAAAAACTACAAAGATGCATTCTGTGAAACTTATTTCTGATCTGAAAATTCAGTTAACAGAGATAAAACATATTTTTGATTGAGCAGTTATGAAACACTCTTTTTGTAGAAAATGCAAGTGGAGATTCGGAGCGCTAAGAGTGTAATAGTGGAAAAAGGAATGTCTTCAAATATAAACTACACAGAATCATTCGGTGAAACTTCTTTCTGATCTGTGCATTCAGCTAAGAGAGTTAAACCATACTTTTGATTGAGCAGATCTGAACACTCTTTCTGTAGAGAATGCAACTGGACATTTGGAGCGCTAAGAGCGTAGTAGTGGAAAAAGGAATATATTCAAATATAAACTACACAGAAACATTCTGTGAAACTTCTTTCTGATCTGAGCATTCAGCTAACATAGTTAAACCATACTTTTGATTGAGCAGTTTTGAAACACTCTGTCTGTAGAAAATGCAACTGGACATTCGTAGCGCTAAGTGGGTAATAGTGGAAAAAAAATATGTTCAAATATAAACTACACAGAAGCATTGTATGAAACTTCTTTCTGTTCTGTGCATTCAACTAACAGAGTTGAACCTTACATTTGATTGAGCCGTTCTGAAACACTCTTTCTGTAGAAACTGCAATTGGACATTCTGAGCGCTAAGAGGCCTATATTGGGAAAAGGAACGTTTACAAATAAAAACTACACAGAAGAATTGTGTGAAACTTCTTTCTGTTCTGTTTGTTCAACTAAAAGAGTTGAACCTTAGTTTTGATTGAGCCGTTCTGAAACACTCTTTCTGTAGAAAATGCAAGTGGAGATTCGGAGTGCTAAGAGGGTAATAGTGGAAAAAGGAATGTCTCGAAATATAAACTACACAGAATCATTCTGTGAAACTTGTTTCTGATCTGTGCATTCAGCTAACAGAGTTAAACCATACTTTTGATTGAGCAGATCTGAACACTCTTTCTGTAGAAAATGCAACTGGACATTTGGAGCGCTAAGAGAGTAGTAGTGGAAAAAGGAATATATTCAAATATAAACTACACAGAAGCATTCTGTGAAACTTCTTTCTGATCTGAGCATTCAGCTAACAGAGTTAAACCATAGTTTTGATTGAGCAGTTTTGAAACACTCTGTCTGTAGAAAATGCAACTGGACATTCGTAGCGCAAAGTGGGTAATAGTGGAAAAAAGAATATGTTCAAATATAAACTACACAGAAGCATTGTATGAAACTTCTTTCTGTTCTGTGCATTCAACTAACAGAGTTGAACCTTACTTTTGATTGAGCCTTTCTGAAACACTATTTCTGTAGAAACTGCAATTGGACATTCTGAGCGCTAAGAGGCCTATATTGGGAAAAATAATATCTTCAAATAAAAACTACACAGAAGCATTGTGTGAAACTTATTTCTGATATATTCATTAAGATAACAGAGTTAAACCATAATTTTGATTGCGCAGTTCTGAACACTCTTTCTGTAGAAAATGCAAGTGGACATTCGGAGCGCTAACAGGGTAATAGTGGAAAAAGGAATATATTCAAATATAAACTACACAGTAGCATTCAGTGAAAATTCTTTCTGTTCTGTGCATTCAACTAACAGAGTTGAACCTTACTTTTGATTGAGCCATTCTGAAACACTCTTTCTGTAGAAACTGCAATTGGACATGCTAAGCGCTAAGAGGCCTACATTGGGAAAAGGAATATCTTCAAATAAAAACTACAAAGATGCATTCTGTGAAACTTATTTCTGATCTGAAAATTCAGTTAACAGAGATAAAACATATTTTTGATTGAGCAGTTATGAAACACTCTTTTTGTAGAAAATGCAAGTGGAGATTCGGAGCGCTAAGAGTGTAATAGTGGAAAAAGGAATGTCTTCAAATATAAACTACACAGAATCATTCGGTGAAACTTCTTTCTGATCTGTGCATTCAGCTAACAGAGTTAAACCATACTTTTGATTGATCAGATCTGAACACTCTTTCTGTAGAGAATGCAACTGGACTTTTGGAGCGCTAAGAGCGTAGTAGTGGAAAAAGGAATATATTCAAATATAAACTACACAGAAGCATTCTGTGAAACTTCTTTCTGATCTGAGCATTCAGCTAACAGAGTTAAACCATACTTTTGATTGAGCAGTTTTGAAACACTCTGTCTGTAGAAAATGCAACTGGACATTCTTAGCGCTAAGTGGGTAATAGTGGAAAAAAAATATGTTCAAATATAAACTACACAGAAGCATTGTATGAAACTTCTTTCTGTTCTGTGCATTCAACTAACAGAGTTGAACCTTACATTTGATTGAGCCGTTCTGAAACACTCTTTCTGTAGAAACTGCAATTGGACATTCTGAGCGCTAAGAGGCCTATATTGGGAAAAGGAACGTTTACAAATAAAAACTACACAGAAGAATTGTGTGAAACTTCTTTCTGTTCTGTTTGTTCAACTAAAAGATTTGAACCTTAGTTTTGATTGAGCCGTTCTGAAACACTCTTTCTGTAGAAAATGCAAGTGGAGATTCGGAGTGCTAAGAGGGTAATAGTGGAAAAAGGAATGTCTCCAAATATAAACTACACAGAATAATTCTGTGAAACTTCTTTCTGATCTGTGCATTCAGCTAACAGAGTTAAACCATACTTTTGATTGAGCAGATCTGAACACTCTTTCTGTAGAAAATGCAACTGGACATTTGGAGCGCTAAGAGAGTAGTAGTGGAAAAAGGAATATATTCAAATATAAACTACACAGAAGCATTCTGTGAAACTTCTTTCTGATCTGAGCATTCAGCTAACAGAGTTAAACCATACTTTTGATTGAGCAGTTTTGAAACACTCTGTCTGTAGAAAATGCAACTGGACATTCGTAGCGCTAAGTGGGTAATAGTGGAAAAAAGAATATGTTCAAATATAAACTACACAGAAGCATTGTATGAAACTTCTTTCTGTTCTGTGCATTCAACTAACAGAGTTGAACCTTACTTTTGATTGAGCCTTTCTGAAACACTATTTCTGTAGAAACTGCAATTGGACATTCTGAGCGCTAAGAGGCCTATATTGGGAAAAGGAACGTCTACAAATAAAAACTACACAGAAGAATTGTGTGAAACTTCTTTCTGTTCTGTTTGTTCAACTAAAAGAGTTGAACCTTAGTTTTGATTGAGCCGTTCTGAAACACTCTTTCTGTAGAAAATGCAAGTGGAGATTCGGAGTGCTAAGAGGGTAATAGTGGAAAAAGGAATGTCTCCAAATATAAACTACACAGAATCATTCTGTGAAACTTCTTTCTGATCTGTGCATTCAGCTAACAGAGTTAAACCATACTTTTGATTGAGCAGATCTGAACACTCTTTCTGTAGAAAATGCAACTGGACATTTGGAGCGCTAAGAGAGTAGTAGTGGAAAAAGGAATATATTCAAATATAAACTACACAGAAGCATTCTGTGAAACTTCTTTCTGATCTGAGCATACAGCTAACAGAGTTAAACCATACTTTTGATTGAGCAGTTTTGAAACACTCTGTCTGTAGAAAATGCAACTGGACATTCGTAGCGCTAAGTGGGTAATAGTGGAAAAAAGAATATGTTCAAATATAAACTACACAGAAGCATTGTATGAAACTTCTTTCTGTTTTGTGCATTCAACTAACAGAGTTGAACCTTACTTTTGATTGAGCCTTTCTGAAACACTCTTTCTGTAGAAACTGCAATTGGACATTCTGAGCGCTAAGAGGCCTATATTGGGAAAAATAATATCTTCAAATAAAAACTACACAGAAGCATTGTGTGAAACTTATTTCTGATATGTTCATTAAGCTAACAGAGTTAAACCATACTTTTGATTGCGCAGTTCTGAACACTCTTTCTGTAGAAAATGCAAGTGGACATTCGGAGCACTAAGAGGGTAATAGTGGAAAAAGGAATATATGCAAATATAAACTACACAGTAGCATTCTGTGAAACTTCTTTCTTTTCTGTGCATTCAACTAACAGAGTTGAACCTTACTTTTGATTGAGCCGTTCTGAAACACTCTTTCTGTAGAAACTGCAATTGGACATGCTAAGCGCTAAGAGGCCTACATTGGGAAAAAGAATATCTTCAAATAAAAACTACACAGATGCATTCTGTGAAACTTATTTCTGATCTGTAAATTCAGTTAACAGAGATAAAACATATTTTTGATTGAGCAGTTATGAAACACTCTTTTTGTAGAAAATGCAAGTGGAGATTCGGAGCGCTAAGAGGGTAATAGTGGAAAAAGGAATGTCTTCAAATATAAACTACACAGAATCATTCGGTGAAACTTCTTTCTGATCTGTGCATTCAGCTAACAGAGTTAAACCATACTTTTGATTGAGCAGATCTGAACACTCTTTCTGTAGAAAATGCAACTGGACATTTGGAGCGCTAAGAGCGTTGTAGTGGAAAAAGGAATATATTCAAATATAAACTACACAGAAGCATTCTGTGAAACTTCTTTCTGATCTGAGCATTCAGATAACAGAGTTAAACCATACTTTTGATTGAGCAGTTTTGAAACACTCTGTCTGTAGAAAATGCAACTGGACATTCGTAGCGCTAAGTGGGTAATAGTGGAAAAAAATATGTTCAAATATAAACTACACAGAAGCATTGTATGAAACTTCTTTCTGTTCTGTGCATTCAACTAACAGAGTTGAACCTTACATTTGATTGAGCCGTTCTGAAACACTCTTTCTGTAGAAACTGCAATTGGACATTCTGAGCGCTAAGAGGCCTATATTGGGAAAAGGAACGTCTACAAATAAAACTACACAGAAGAATTGTGTGAAACTTCTTTCTGTTCTGTTTGTTCAACTAAAAGAGTTGAACCTTAGTTTTGATTGAGCCGTTCTGAAACACTCTTTCGGTAGAAAATGCAAGTGGAGATTCGGAGTGCTAAGAGGGTAATAGTGGAAAAAGGAATGTCTCCAAATATAAACTACACAGAATCATTCTGTGAAACTTCTTTCTGATCTGTGCATTCAGCTAACAGAGTTAAACCATACTTTTGATTGAGCAGATCTGAACACTCTTTCTGTAGAAAATGCAACTGGACATTTGGAGCGCTAAGAGAGTAGTAGTGGAAAAAGGAATATATTCAAATATAAACTACACAGAAGCATTCTGTGAAACTTCTTTCTGATCTGAGCATACAGCTAACAGAGTTAAACCATACTTTTGATTGAGCAGTTTTGAAACACTCTGTCTGTAGAAAATGCAACTGGACATTCGTAGCGCTAAGTGGGTAATAGTGGAAAAAAGAATATGTTCAAATATAAACTACACAGAAGCATTGTATGAAACTTCTTTCTGTTTTGTGCATTCAACTAACAGAGTTGAACCTTACTTTTGATTGAGCCTTTCTGAAACACTCTTTCTGTAGAAACTGCAATTGGACATTCTGAGCGCTAAGAGGCCTATATTGGGAAAAATAATATCTTCAAATAAAAACTACACAGAAGCATTGTGTGAAACTTATTTCTGATATGTTCATTAAGCTAACAGAGTTAAACCATACTTTTGATTGCGCAGTTCTGAACACTCTTTCTGTAGAAAATGCAAGTGGACATTCGGAGCACTAAGAGGGTAATAGTGGAAAAAGGAATATATGCAAATATAAACTACACAGTAGCATTCTGTGAAAATTCTTTCTTTTCTGTGCATTCAACTAACAGAGTTGAACCTTACTTTTGATTGAGCCGTTCTGAATCACTCTTTCTGTAGAAACTGCAATTGGACATGCTAAGCGCTAAGAGGCCTACATTGGGAAAAAGAATATCTTCAAATAAAAACTACACAGATGCATTCTGTGAAACTTATTTCTGATCTGTAAATTCAGTTAACAGAGATAAAACATATTTTTGATTGAGCAGTTATGAAACACTCTTTTTGTAGAAAATGCAAGTGGAGATTCGGAGCGCTAAGAGGGTAATAGTGGAAAAAGGAATGTCTTCAAATATAAACTACACAGAATCATTCGGTGAAACTTCTTTCTGATCTGTGCATTCAGCTAACAGAGTTAAACCATACTTTTGATTGAGCAGATCTGAAAACTCTTTCTGTAGAAAATGCAACTGGACATTTGGAGCGCTAAGAGCGTAGTAGTGGAAAAAGGAATATATTCAAATATAAACTACACAGAAGCATTCTGTGAAACTTCTTTCTGATCTGAGCATTCAGATAACAGAGTTAAACCATACTTTTGATTGAGCAGTTTTGAAACACTCTGTCTGTAGAAAATGCAACTGGACATTCGTAGCGCTAAGTGGGTAATAGTGGAAAAAAGAATATGTTCAAATATAAAATACACAGAAGCATTGTATGAAACTTCTTTCTGTTCTGTGCATTCAACTAACAGAGTTGAAACTTACTTTTGATTGAGCCGTTCTGAAACACTCTTTCTGTAGAAACTGCAATTGGATATTCTGAGCGCTAAGAGGCCTATATTGGGAAAAGGAATGTCTACAAATAAAAACTACACAGAAGAATTGTGTGAAACTTCTTTCTGTTCTGTTTGTTCAACTAAAAGAGTTGAACCTTAGTTTTGATTGAGCCGTTCTGAAACACTCTTTCGGTAGAAAATGCAATTGGAGATTCGGAGCGCTAAGAGGGTAATAGTGGAAAAAGGAATGACTCCAAATATAAACTACACAGAATCATTCTGTGAAACTTCTTTCTGATCTGTGCATTCAGCTAACAGAGTTAAACCATACTTTTGATTGAGCAGATCTGAACACTCTTTCTGTAGAAAATGCAACTGGACATTTGGAGCGCTAAGAGAGTAGTAGTGGAAAAAGGAATATATTCAAATATAAACTACACAGAAGCATTCTGTGAAACTTCTTTCTGATCTGAGCATTCAGCTAACAGAGTTAAACCATACTTTTGATTGAGCAGTTTTGAAACACTCTGTCTGTAGAAAATGCAACTGGACATTCGTAGCGCTAAGTGGGTAATAGTGGAAAAAAGAATAGGTTCAAATATAAACTACACAGAAGCATTGTATGAAACTTCTTTCTCTTCTGTGCATTCAACTAACAGAGTTGAACCTTACTTTTGATTGAGCCTTTCTGAAACACTCTTTCTGTAGAAACTGCAATTGGACATTCTGAGCGCTAAGAGGCCTATATTGGGAAAAATAATATCTTCAAATAAAAACTACACAGAAGCATTGTGTGAAACTTATTTCTGATATGTTCATTAAGCTAACAGAGTTAAACCATACTTTTGATTGCGCAGTTCTGAACACTCTTTCTGTAGAAAATGCAAGTGGACATTCGGAGCGCTAAGAGGGTAATAGTGGAAAAAGGAATATATTCAAATATAAACTACACAGTAGCATTCAGTGAAAATTCTTTCTGTTCTGTGCATTCAACTAACAGAGTTGAACCTTACTTTTGATTGAGCCGTTCTGAAACACTCTTTCTGTAGAAACTGCAATTGGACATGCTAAGCGCTAAGAGGCCTACATTGGGAAAAAGAATATCTTCAAATAAAAACTACAAAGATGCATTCTGTGAAACTTATTTCTGATCTGAAAATTCAGTTAACAGAGATAAAACATATTTTTGATTGAGCAGTTATGAAACACACTTTTTGTAGAAAATGCAAGTGGAGATTCGGAGCGCTAAGAGTGTAATAGTGGAAAAAGGAATGTCTTCAAATATAAACTACACAGAATCATTCGGTGAAACTTCTTTCTGATCTTTGCATTCAGCTAACAGAGTTAAACCATACCTTTGATTGAGCAGATCTGAACACTCTTTCTGTAGAGAATGCAACTGGACATTTGGAGCGCTAAGAGCGTATTAGTGGAAAAAGGAATATATTCAAATATAAACTGCACAGAAGCATTCTGTGAAACTTCTTTCTGATCTGAGCATTCAGCTAACATATTTAAACCATACTTTTGATTGAGCAGTTTTGAAACACTCTGTCTGTAGAAAATGCAACTGGACATTCGTAGCGCTAAGTGGGTAATAGTGGAAAAGAAATATGTTCAAATATAAACTACACAGAAGCATTGTATGAAACTTCTTTCTGTTCTGTGCATTCAACTAACAGAGTTGAACCTTACATTTGATTGAGCCGTTCTGAAACACTCTTTCTGTAGAAACTGCAATTGGACATTCTGAGCGCTAAGAGGCCTATATTGGGAAAAGGAACGTTTACAAATAAAAACTACACAGAAGAATTGTGTGAAACTTCTTTCTGTTCTGTTTGTTCAACTAAAAGAGTTGAACCTTAGTTTTGATTGAGCCGTTCTGAAACAATATTTCTGTAGAAAATGCAAGTGGAGATTCGGAGTGCTAAGAGGGTAATAGTGGAAAAAGGAATGTCTCCAAATATAAACTACACAGAATCATTCTGTGAAACATCTTTCTGATCTGTGCATTCAGCTAACAGAGTTAAACCATACTTTTGATTGAGCAGATCTGAACACTCTTTCTGTAGAAAATGCAACTGGACATTTGGAGCGCTAAGAGAGTAGTAGTGGAAAAAGGAATATATTCAAATATAAACTACAGAGAAGCATTCTGTGAAACTTCTTTCTGATCTGAGCATTCAGCTAACAGAGTTAAACCATACTTTTGATTGAGCAGTTTTGAAACACTCTGTCTGTAGAAAATGCAACTGGACATTCGTAGCGCAAAGTGGGTAATAGTGGAAAAAAGAATATATTCAAATATAAACTACACAGAAGCATTGTATGAAACTTCTTTCTGTTCTGTGCATTCAACTAACAGAGTTGAACCTTACTTTTGATTGAGCCTTTCTGAAACACTATTTCTGTAGAAACTGCAATTGGACATTCTGAGCGCTAAGAGGCTTATTGGGAAAAATAATATCTTCAAATAAAAACTACACAGAAGCATTGTGTGAAACTTATTTCTGATATGTTCATTAAGCTAACAGAGTTAAACCATACTTTTGATTGCGCAGTTCTGAACACTCTTTCTGTAGAAAATGCAAGTGGACATTCTTAGCGCTAAGAGGGTAATAGTGGAAAAAGGAATATATTCAAATATAAACTACACAGTAGCATTCAGTGAAAATTCTTTCTGTTCTGTGCATTCAACTAACAGAGTTGAACCTTACTTTTGATTGAGCCGTTCTGAAACACTCTTTCTGTAGAAACTGCAATTGGACATGCTAAGCGCTAAGAGGCCTACATTGGGAAAAAGAATAGCTTCAAATAAAAACTACAAAGATGCATTCTGTGAAACTTATTTCTGATCTGAAAATTCAGTTAACAGAGATAAAACATATTTTTGATTGAGCAGTTATGAAACACTCTTTTTGTAGAAAATGCAAGTGGAGATTCGGAGCGCTAAGAGTGTAATAGTGGAAAAAGGAATGTCTTCAAATATAAACTACACAGAATCATTCTGTGAAACTTCTTTCTGATCTGTGCATTCAGCTAACAGAGTTAAACCATACTTTTGATTGAGCAGATCTGAACACTCTTTCTGTAGAAAATGCAACTGGACATTTGGAGCGCTAAGAGCGTAGTAGTGGAAAAAGGAATATATTCAAATATAAACTACACAGAAGCATTCTTTGAAACTTCTTTCTGATCTGAGCATTCAGATAACAGAGTTAAACCATACTTTTGATTGAGCAGTTTTGAAACACTCTGTCTGTAGAAAATGCAACTGGACATTCGTAGCGCTAAGTGGGTAATAGTGGAAAAAAGAATATGTTCAAATATAAAATACACAGAAGCATTGTATGAAACTTCTTTCTGTTCTGTGCATTCAACTAACAGAGTTGAACCTTACTTTTGATTGAGCCGTTCTGAAACACTCTTTCTGTAGAAACTGCAATTGGACATTCTGAGCGCTAAGAGGCCTATATTGGGAAAAGGAATGTTTACAAATAAAAACTACACAGAAGAATTGTGTGAAACTTCTTTCTGTTCTGTTTGTTCAACTAAAAGAGTTGAACCTTAGTTTTGATTGAGCCGTTCTGAAACACTCTTTCGGTAGAAAATGCAAGTGGAGATTCGGAGCGCTAAGAGGGTAATAGTGGAAAAAGGAATGTCTCCAAATATAAACTACACAGAATCATTCTGTGAAACTTCTTTCTGATCTGTGCATTCAGCTAACAGAGTTAAACCATACTTTTGATTGAGCAGATCTGAACACTCTTTCTGTAGAGAATGCAACTGGACATTTGGAGCGCTAAGAGCGTAGTAGTGGAAAAAGGAATATATTCAAATATAAACTACACAGAAGCATTCTGTGAAACTTCTTTCTGATCTGAGCATTCAGCTAACCTAGTTAAACCATACTTTTGATTGAGCAGTTTTGAAACACTCTGTCTGTAGAAAATGCAACTGGACATTCGTAGCGCTAAGTGGGTATTAGTGGAAAAAAAATATGTTCAAATATAAACTACACAGAAGCATTGTATGAAACTTCTTTCTGTTCTGTGCATTCAACTAACAGAGTTGAACCTTACATTTGATTGAGCCGTTCTGAAACACTCTTTCTGTAGAAACTGAAATTGGACATTCTGAGCGCTAAGAGGCCTATATTGGGAAAAGGAACGTTTACAAATAAAAACTACACAGAAGAATTGTGTGAAACTTCTTTCTGTTCTGTTTGTTCAACTAAAAGAGTTGAACCTTAGTTTTGATTGAGCCGTTCTGAAACACTCTTTCTGTAGAAAATGCAAGTGGAGATTCGGAGTGCTAAGAGGGTAATAGTGGAAAAAGGAATGTCTCGAAATATAAACTACACAGAATCATTCTGTGAAACTTCTTTCTGATCTGTGCATTCAGCTAACAGAGTTAAACCATACTTTTGATTGAGCAGATCTGAACACTCTTTCTGTAGAAAATGCAACTGGACATTTGGAGCGCTAAGAGAGTAGTAGTGGAAAAAGGAATATATTCAAATATAAACTACACAGAAGCATTCTGTGAAACTTCTTTCTGATCTGATCATTCAGCTAACAGAGTTAAACCATACTTTTGATTGAGCAGTTTTGAAACACTCTGTCTGTAGAAAATGCAACTGGACATTCGTAGCGCTAAGTGGGTAATAGTGGAAAAAAGAATATGTTCAAATATAAACTACACAGAAGCATTGTATGAAACTTCTTTCTGTTCTGTGCATTCAACTAACAGAGTTGAACCTTACTTTTGATTGAGCCTTTCTGAAACACTATTTCGGTAGAAACTGCAATTGGACATTCAGAGCGCTAAGAGGCCTATATTGGGAAAAAAAATATCTTCAAATAAAAACTACACAGAAGCATTGTGTGAAACTTATTTCTGATATGTTCATTAAGCTAACAGAGTTAAACCATACTTTTGATTGCGCAGTTCTGAACACTCTTTCTGTAGAAAATGCAAGTGGACATTCGGAGCGCTAAGAGGGTAATAGTGGAAAAAGGAATATATTCAAATATAAACTACACAGTAGCATTCAGTGAAAATTCTTTCTGTTCTGTGCATTCAACTAAAAGAGTTGAACCTTACTTTTGATTGAGCCGTTCTGAAACACTCTTTCTGTAGAAACTGCAATTGGACATGCTAAGCGCTAAGAGGCCTACATTGGGAAAAGGAATATCTTCAAATAAAAACTACAAAGATGCATTCTGTGAAACTTATTTCTGATCTGAAAATTCAGTTAACAGAGATAAAACATATTTTTGATTGAGCAGTTATGAAACACTCTTTTTGTAGAAAATGCAAGTGGAGATTCGGAGCGCTAAGAGTGTAATAGTGGAAAAAGGAATGTCTTCAAATATAAACTACACAGAATCATTCGGTGAAACTTCTTTCTGATCTGTGCATTCAGCTAACAGAGTTAAACCATACTTTTGATTGATCAGATCTGAACACTCTTTCTGTAGAGAATGCAACTGGACTTTTGGAGCGCTAAGAGCGTAGTAGTGGAAAAAGGAATATATTCAAATATAAACTACACAGAAGCATTCTGTGAAACTTCTTTCTGATCTGAGCATTCAGCTAACAGAGTTAAACCATACTTTTGATTGAGCAGTTTTGAAACACTCTGTCTGTAGAAAATGCAACTGGACATTCGTAGCGCTAAGTGGGTAATAGTGGAAAAAAAATATGTTCAAATATAAACTACACAGAAGCATTGTATGAAACTTCTTTCTGTTCTGTGCATTCAACTAACAGAGTTGAACCTTACATTTGATTGAGCCGTTCTGAAACACTCTTTCTGTAGAAACTGCAATTGGACATTCTGAGCGCTAAGAGGCCTATATTGGGAAAAGGAACGTTTACAAATAAAAACTACACAGAAGAATTGTGTGAAACTTCTTTCTGTTCTGTTTGTTCAACTAAAAGATTTGAACCTTAGTTTTGATTGAGCCGTTCTGAAACACTCTTTCTGTAGAAAATGCAAGTGGAGATTCGGAGTGCTAAGAGGGTAATAGTGGAAAAAGGAATGTCTCCAAATATAAACTACACAGAATCATTCTGTGAAACTTCTTTCTGATCTGTGCATTCAGCTAAAAGAGTTAAACCATACTTTTGATTGAGCAGATCTGAACACTCTTTCTGTAGAAAATGCAACTGGACATTTGGAGCGCTAAGAGAGTAGTAGTGGAAAAAGGAATATATTCAAATATAAACTACACAGAAGCATTCTGTGAAACTTCTTTCTGATCTGAGCATTCAGCTAACAGAGTTAAACCATACTTTTGATTGAGCAGTTTTGAAACACTCTGTCTGTAGAAAATGCAACTGGACATTCGTAGCGCTAAGTGGGTAATAGTGGAAAAAAGAATATGTTCAAATATAAACTACACAGAAGCATTGTATGAAACTTCTTTCTGTTCTGTGCATTCAACTAACAGAGTTGAACCTTACTTTTGATTGAGCCTTTCTGAAACACTATTTCTGTAGAAACTGCAATTGGACATTCTGAGCGCTAAGAGGCCTATATTGGGAAAAGGAACGTCTACAAATAAAAACTACACAGAAGAATTGTGTGAAACTTCTTTCTGTTCTGTTTGTTCAACTAAAAGAGTTGAACCTTAGTTTTGATTGAGCCGTTCTGAAACACTCTTTCTGTAGAAAATGCAAGTGGAGATTCGGAGTGCTAAGAGGGTAATAGTGGAAAAAGGAATGTCTCCAAATATAAACTACACAGAATCATTCTGTGAAACTTATTTCTGATCTGTGCATTCAGCTAACAGAGTTAAAACATACTTTTGATTGAGCAGATCTGAACACTCTTTCTGTAGAAAATGCAACTGGACATTTGGAGCGCTAAGAGAGTAGTAGTGGAAAAAGGAATATATTCAAATATAAACTACACAGAAGCATTCTGTGAAACTTCTTTCTGATCTGAGCATACAGCTAACAGAGTTAAACCATACTTTTGATTGAGCAGTTTTGAAACACTCTGTCTGTAGAAAATGCAACTGGACATTCGTAGCGCTAAGTGGGTAATAGTGGAAAAAAGAATATGTTCAAATATAAACTACACAGAAGCATTGTATGAAACTTCTTTCTGTTTTATGCATTCAACTAACAGAGTTGAACCTTACTTTTGATTGAGCATTTCTGAAACACTCTTTCTGTAGAAACTGCAATTGGACATTCTGAGCGCTAAGAGGCCTATATTGGGAAAAATAATATCTTCAAATAAAAACTACACAGAAGCATTTTGTGAAACTTATTTCTGATATGTTCATTAAGCTAACAGAGTTAAACCATACTTTTGATTGCGCAGTTCTTAACACTCTTTCTGTAGAAAATGCAAGTGGACATTCGGAGCACTAAGAGGGTAATAGTGGAAAAAGGAATATATGCAAATATAAACTACACAGTAGCATTCTGTGAAACTTCTTTCTTTTCTGTGCATTCAACTAACAGAGTTGAACCTTACTTTTGATTGAGCCGTTCTGAAACACTCTTTCTGTAGAAACTGCAATTGGACATGCTAAGCGCTAAGAGGCCTACATTGGGAAAAAGAATATCTTCAAATAAAAACTACACAGATGCATTCTGTGAAACTTATTTCTGATCTGTAAATTCAGTTAACAGAGATAAAACATATTTTTGATTGAGCAGTTATGAAACACTCTTTTTGTAGAAAATGCAAGTGGAGATTCGGAGCGCTAAGAGGGTAATAGTGGAAAAAGGAATGTCTTCAAATATAAACTACACAGAATCATTCGGTGAAACTTCTTTCTGATCTGTGCATTCAGCTAACAGAGTTAAACCATACTTTTGATTGAGCAGATCTGAAAACTCTTTCTGTAGAAAATGCAACTGGACATTTGGAGCGCTAAGAGCGTAGTAGTGGAAAAAGGAATATATTCAAATATAAACTACACAGAAGCATTCTGTGAAACTTCTTTCTGATCTGAGCATTCAGATAACAGAGTTAAACCATACTTTTGATTGAGCAGTTTTGAAACACTCTGTCTGTAGAAAATGCAACTGGACATTCGTAGCGCTAAGTGGGTAATAGTGGAAAAAAGAATATGTTCAAATATAAAATACACAGAAGCATTGTATGAAACTTCTTTCTGTTCTGTGCATTCAACTAACAGAGTTGAAACTTACTTTTGATTGAGCCGTTCTGAAACACTCTTTCTGTAGAAACTGCAATTGGATATTCTGAGCGCTAAGAGGCCTATATTGGGAAAAGGAATGTCTACAAATAAAAACTACACAGAAGAATTGTGTGAAACTTCTTTCTGTTCTGTTTGTTCAACTAAAAGAGTTGAACCTTAGTTTTGATTGAGCCGTTCTGAAACACTCTTTCGGTAGAAAATGCAATTGGAGATTCGGAGCGCTAAGAGGGTAATAGTGGAAAAAGGAATGACTCCAAATATAAACTACACAGAATCATTCTGTGAAACTTCTTTCTGATCTGTGCATTCAGCTAACAGAGTTAAACCATACTTTTGATTGAGCAGATCTGAACACTCTTTCTGTAGAAAATGCAACTGGACATTTGGAGCGCTAAGAGAGTAGTAGTGGAAAAAGGAATATATTCAAATATAAACTACACAGAAGCATTCTGTGAAACTTCTTTCTGATCTGAGCATTCAGCTAACAGAGTTAAACCATACTTTTGATTGAGCAGTTTTGAAACACTCTGTCTGTAGAAAATGCAACTGGACATTCGTAGCGCTAAGTGGGTAATAGTGGAAAAAAGAATAGGTTCAAATATAAACTACACAGAAGCATTGTATGAAACTTCTTTCTCTTCTGTGCATTCAACTAACAGAGTTGAACCTTACTTTTGATTGAGCCTTTCTGAAACACTCTTTCTGTAGAAACTGCAATTGGACATTCTGAGCGCTAAGAGGCCTATATTGGGAAAAATAATATCTTCAAATAAAAACTACACAGAAGCATTGTGTGAAACTTATTTCTGATATGTTCATTAAGCTAACAGAGTTAAACCATACTTTTGATTGCGCAGTTCTGAACACTCTTTCTGTAGAAAATGCAAGTGGACATTCGGAGCGCTAAGAGGGTAATAGTGGAAAAAGGAATATATTCAAATATAAACTACACAGTAGCATTCAGTGAAAATTCTTTCTGTTCTGTGCATTCAACTAACAGAGTTGAACCTTACTTTTGATTGAGCCGTTCTGAAACACTCTTTCTGTAGAAACTGCAATTGGACATGCTAAGCGCTAAGAGGCCTACATTGGGAAAAAGAATATCTTCAAATAAAAACTACAAAGATGCATTCTGTGAAACTTATTTCTGATCTGAAAATTCAGTTAACAGAGATAAAACATATTTTTGATTGAGCAGTTATGAAACACTCTTTTTGTAGAAAATGCAAGTGGAGATTCGGAGCGCTAAGAGTGTAATAGTGGAAAAAGGAATGTCTTCAAATATAAACTACACAGAATCATTCGGTGAAACTTCTTTCTGATCTTTGCATTCAGCTAACAGAGTTAAACCATACCTTTGATTGAGCAGATCTGAACACTCTTTCTGTAGAGAATGCAACTGGACATTTGGAGCGCTAAGAGCGTATTAGTGGAAAAAGGAATATATTCAAATATAAACTACACAGAAGCATTCTGTGAAACTTCTTTCTGATCTGAGCATTCAGCTAACATATTTAAACCATACTTTTGATTGAGCAGTTTTGAAACACTCTGTCTGTAGAAAATGCAACTGGACATTCGTAGCGCTAAGTGGGTAATAGTGGAAAAGAAATATGTTCAAATATAAACTACACAGAAGCATTGTATGAAACTTCTTTCTGTTCTGTGCATTCAACTAACAGAGTTGAACCTTACATTTGATTGAGCCGTTCTGAAACACTCTTTCTGTAGAAACTGCAATTGGACATTCTGAGCGCTAAGAGGCCTATATTGGGAAAAGGAACGTCTACAAATAAAAACTACACAGAAGAATTGTGTGAAACTTCTTTCTGTTCTGTTTGTTCAACTAAAAGAGTTGAACCTTAGTTTTGATTGAGCCGTTCTGAAACACTCTTTCTGTAGAAAATGCAAGTGGAGATTCGGAGTGCTAAGAGGGTAATAGTGGAAAAAGGAATGTCTCCAAATATAAACTACACAGAATCATTCTGTGAAACTTCTTTCTGATCTGTGCATTCAGCTAACAGAGTTAAACCATACTTTTGATTGAGCAGATCTGAACACTCTTTCTGTAGAAAATGCAACTGGACATTTGGAGCGCTAAGAGAGTAGTAGTGGAAAAAGGAATATATTCAAATATAAACTACACAGAAGCATTCTGTGAAACTTCTTTCTGATCTGAGCATACAGCTAACAGAGTTAAACCATACTTTTGATTGAGCAGTTTTGAAACACTCTGTCTGTAGAAAATGCAACTGGACATTCGTAGCGCTAAGTGGGTAATAGTGGAAAAAAGAATATGTTCAAATATAAACTACACAGAAGCATTGTATGAAACTTCTTTCTGTTTTGTGCATTCAACTAACAGAGTTGAACCTTACTTTTGATTGAGCCTTTCTGAAACACTCTTTCTGTAGAAACTGCAATTGGACATTCTGAGCGCTAAGAGGCCTATATTGGGAAAAATAATATCTTCAAATAAAAACTACACAGAAGCATTGTGTGAAACTTATTTCTGATATGTTCATTAAGCTAACAGAGTTAAACCATACTTTTGATTGCGCAGTTCTGAACACTCTTTCTGTAGAAAATGCAAGTGGACATTCGGAGCACTAAGAGGGTAATAGTGGAAAAAGGAATATATGCAAATATAAACTACACAGTAGCATTCTGTGAAACTTCTTTCTTTTCTGTGCATTCAACTAACAGAGTTGAACCTTACTTTTGATTGAGCCGTTCTGAAACACTCTTTCTGTAGAAACTGCAATTGGACATGCTAAGCGCTAAGAGGCCTACATTGGGAAAAAGAATATCTTCAAATAAAAACTACACAGATGCATTCTGTGAAACTTATTTCTGATCTGTAAATTCAGTTAACAGAGATAAAACATATTTTTGATTGAGCAGTTATGAAACACTCTTTTTGTAGAAAATGCAAGTGGAGATTCGGAGCGCTAAGAGGGTAATAGTGGAAAAAGGAATGTCTTCAAATATAAACTACACAGAATCATTCGGTGAAACTTCTTTCTGATCTGTGCATTCAGCTAACAGAGTTAAACCATACTTTTGATTGAGCAGATCTGAAAACTCTTTCTGTAGAAAATGCAACTGGACATTTGGAGCGCTAAGAGCGTAGTAGTGGAAAAAGGAATATATTCAAATATAAACTACACAGAAGCATTCTGTGAAACTTCTTTCTGATCTGAGCATTCAGATAACAGAGTTAAACCATACTTTTGATTGAGCAGTTTTGAAACACTCTGTCTGTAGAAAATGCAACTGGACATTCGTAGCGCTAAGTGGGTAATAGTGGAAAAAAGAATATGTTCAAATATAAAATACACAGAAGCATTGTATGAAACTTCTTTCTGTTCTGTGCATTCAACTAACAGAGTTGAAACTTACTTTTGATTGAGCCGTTCTGAAACACTCTTTCTGTAGAAACTGCAATTGGATATTCTGAGCGCTAAGAGGCCTATATTGGGAAAAGGAATGTCTACAAATAAAAACTACACAGAAGAATTGTGTGAAACTTCTTTCTGTTCTGTTTGTTCAACTAAAAGAGTTGAACCTTAGTTTTGATTGAGCCGTTCTGAAACACTCTTTCGGTAGAAAATGCAATTGGAGATTCGGAGCGCTAAGAGGGTAATAGTGGAAAAAGGAATGACTCCAAATATAAACTACACAGAATCATTCTGTGAAACTTCTTTCTGATCTGTGCATTCAGCTAACAGAGTTAAACCATACTTTTGATTGAGCAGATCTGAACACTCTTTCTGTAGAAAATGCAACTGGACATTTGGAGCGCTAAGAGAGCAGTAGTGGAAAAAGGAATATATTCAAATATAAACTACACAGAAGCATTCTGTGAAACTTCTTTCTGATCTGAGCATTCAGCTAACAGAGTTAAACCATACTTTTGATTGAGCAGTTTTGAAACACTCTGTCTGTAGAAAATGCAACTGGACATTCGTAGCGCTAAGTGGGTAATAGTGGAAAAAAGAATAGGTTCAAATATAAACTACACAGAAGCATTGTATGAAACTCCTTTCTCTTCTGTGCATTCAACTAACAGAGTTGAACCTTACTTTTGATTGAGCCTTTCTGAAACACTCTTTCTGTAGAAACTGCAATTGGACATTCTGAGCGCTAAGAGGCCTATATTGGGAAAAATAATATCTTCAAATAAAAACTACACAGAAGCATTGTGTGAAACTTATTTCTGATATGTTCATTAAGCTAACAGAGTTAAACCATACTTTTGATTGCGCAGTTCTGAACACTCTTTCTGTAGAAAATGCAAGTGGACATTCGGAGCGCTAAGAGGGTAATAGTGGAAAAAGGAATATATTCAAATATAAACTACACAGTAGCATTCAGTGAAAATTCTTTCTGTTCTGTGCATTCAACTAACAGAGTTGAACCTTACTTTTGATTGAGCCGTTCTGAAACACTCTTTCTGTAGAAACTGCAATTGGACATGCTAAGCGCTAAGAGGCCTACATTGGGAAAAAGAATATCTTCAAATAAAAACTACAAAGATGCATTCTGTGAAACTTATTTCTGATCTGAAAATTCAGTTAACAGAGATAAAACATATTTTTGATTGAGCAGTTATGAAACACTCTTTTTGTAGAAAATGCAAGTGGAGATTCGGAGCGCTAAGAGTGTAATAGTGGAAAAAGGAATGTCTTCAAATATAAACTACACAGAATCATTCGGTGAAACTTCTTTCTGATCTTTGCATTCAGCTAACAGAGTTAAACCATACCTTTGATTGAGCAGATCTGAACACTCTTTCTGTAGAGAATGCAACTGGACATTTGGAGCGCTAAGAGCGTATTAGTGGAAAAAGGAATATATTCAAATATAAACTGCACAGAAGCATTCTGTGAAACTTCTTTCTGATCTGAGCATTCAGCTAACATATTTAAACCATACTTTTGATTGAGCAGTTTTGAAACAATCTGTCTGTAGAAAATGCAACTGGACATTCGTAGCGCTAAGTGGGTAATAGTGGAAAAGAAATATGTTCAAATATAAACTACACAGAAGCATTGTATGAAACTTCTTTCCGTTCTGTGCATTCAACTAACAGAGTTGAACCTTACATTTGATTGAGCCGTTCTGAAACACTCTTTCTGTAGAAACTGCAATTGGACATTCTGAGCGCTAAGAGGCCTATATTGGGAAAAGGAACGTTTACAAATAAAAACTACACAGAAGAATTGTGTGAAACTTCTTTCTGTTCTGTTTGTTCAACTAAAAGAGTTGAACCTTAGTTTTGATTGAGCCGTTCTGAAACAATATTTCTGTAGAAAATGCAAGTGGAGATTCGGAGTGCTAAGAGGGTAATAGTGGAAAAAGGAATGTCTCCAAATATAAACTACACAGAATCATTCTGTGAAACATCTTTCTGATCTGTGCATTCAGCTAACAGAGTTAAACCATACTTTTGATTGAGCAGATCTGAACACTCTTTCTGTAGAAAATGCAACTGGACATTTGGAGCGCTAAGAGAGTAGTAGTGGAAAAAGGAATATATTCAAATATAAACTACAGAGAAGCATTCTGTGAAACTTCTTTCTGATCTGAGCATTCAGCTACCAGAGTTAAACCATACTTTTGATTGAGCAGTTTTGAAACACTCTGTCTGTAGAAAATGCAACTGGACATTCGTAGCGCAAAGTGGGTAATAGTGGAAAAAAGAATATGTTCAAATATAAACTACACAGAAGCATTGTATGAAACTTCTTTCTGTTCTGTGCATTCAACTAACAGAGTTGAACCTTACTTTTGATTGAGCCTTTCTGAAACACTATTTCTGTAGAAACTGCAATTGGACATTCTGAGCGCTAAGAGGCTTATTGGGAAAAATAATATCTTCAAATAAAAACTACACAGAAGCATTGTGTGAAACTTATTTCTGATATGTTCATTAAGCTAACAGAGTTAAACCATACTTTTGATTGCGCAGTTCTGAACACTCTTTCTGTAGAAAATGCAAGTGGACATTCGGAGCGCTAAGAGGGTAATAGTGGAAAAAGGAATATATTCAAATATAAACTACACAGTAGCATTCAGTGAAAATTCTTTCTGTTCTGTGCATTCAACTAACAGAGTTGAACCTTACTTTTGATTGAGCCGTTCTGAAACACTCTTTCTGTAGAAACTGCAATTGGACATGCTAAGCGCTAAGAGGCCTACATTGGGAAAAAGAATAGCTTCAAATAAAAACTACAAAGATGCATTCTGTGAAACTTATTTCTGATCTGAAAATTCAGTTAACAGAGATAAAACATATTTTTGATTGAGCAGTTATGAAACACTCTTTTTGTAGAAAATGCAAGTGGAGATTCGGAGCGCTAAGAGTGTAATAGTATAAAAAGGAATGTCTTCAAATATAAACTACACAGAATCATTCTGTGAAACTTCTTTCTGATCTGTGCATTCAGCTAACAGAGTTAAACCATACTTTTGATTGAGCAGATCTGAACACTCTTTCTGTAGAAAATGCAACTGGACATTTGGAGCGCTAAGAGCGTAGTAGTGGAAAAAGGAATATATTCAAATATAAACTACACAGAAGCATTCTTTGAAACTTCTTTCTGATCTGAGCATTCAGATAACAGAGTTAAACCATACTTTTGATTGAGCAGTTTTGAAACACTCTGTCTGTAGAAAATGCAACTGGACATTCGTAGCGCTAAGTGGGTAATAGTGGAAAAAAGAATATGTTCAAATATAAAATACACAGAAGCATTGTATGAAACTTCTTTCTGTTCTGTGCATTCAACTAACAGAGTTGAACCTTACTTTTGATTGAGCCGTTCTGAAACACTCTTTCTGTAGAAACTGCAATTGGACATTCTGAGCGCTAAGAGGCCTATATTGGGAAAAGGAATGTCTACAAATAAAAACTACACAGAAGAATTGTGTGAAACTTCTTTCTGTTCTGTTTGTTCAACTAAAAGAGTTGAACCTTAGTTTTGATTGAGCCGTTCTGAAACACTCTTTCGGTAGAAAATGCAAGTGGAGATTCGGAGCGCTAAGAGGGTAATAGTGGAAAAAGGAATGTCTCCAAATATAAACTACACAGAATCATTCTGTGAAACTTCTTTCTGATCTGTGCATTCAGCTAACAGAGTTAAACCATACTTTTGATTGAGCAGATCTGAACACTCTTTCTGTAGAGAATGCAACTGGACATTTGGAGCGCTAAGAGCGTAGTAGTGGAAAAAGGAATATATTCAAATATAAACTACACAGAAGCATTCTGTGAAACTTCTTTCTGATCTGAGCATTCAGCTAACCTAGTTAAACCATACTTTTGATTGAGCAGTTTTGAAACACTCTGTCTGTAGAAAATGCAACTGGACATTCGTAGCGCTAAGTGGGTATTAGTGGAAAAAAAATATGTTCAAATATAAACTACACAGAAGCATTGTATGAAACTTCTTTCTGTTCTGTGCATTCAACTAACAGAGTTGAACCTTACATTTGATTGAGCCGTTCTGAAACACTCTTTCTGTAGAAACTGAAATTGGACATTCTGAGCGCTAAGAGGCCTATATTGGGAAAATGAACGTTTACAAATAAAAACTACACAGAAGAATTGTGTGAAACTTCTTTCTGTTCTGTTTGTTCAACTAAAAGAGTTGAACCTTAGTTTTGATTGAGCCGTTCTGAAACACTCTTTCTGTAGAAAATGCAAGTGGAGATTCGGAGTGCTAAGAGGGTAATAGTGGAAAAAGGAATGTCTCCAAATATAAACTACACAGAATCATTCTGTGAAACTTCTTTCTGATCTGTGCATTCAGCTAACAGAGTTAAACCATACTTTTGATTGAGCAGATCTGAACACTCTTTCTGTAGAAAATGCAACTGGACATTTGGAGCGCTAAGAGAGTAGTAGTGGAAAAAGGAATATATTCAAATATAAACTACACAGAAGCATTCTGTGAAACTTCTTTCTGATCTGAGCATTCAGCTAACAGAGTTAAACCATACTTTTGATTGAGCAGTTTTGAAACACTCTGTCTGTAGAAAATGCAACTGGACATTCGTAGCGCTAAGTGGGTAATAGTGGAAAAAAGAATATGTTCAAATATAAACTACACAGAAGCATTGTATGAAACTTCTTTCTGTTCTGTGCATTCAACTAACAGAGTTGAACCTTACTTTTGATTGAGCCTTTCTGAAACACTATTTCGGTAGAAACTGCAATTGGACATTCTGAGCGCTAAGAGGCCTATATTGGGAAAAAAAATATCTTCAAATAAAAACTACACAGAAGCATTGTGTGAAACTTATTTCTGATATGTTCATTAAGCTAACAGAGTTAAACCATACTTTTGATTGCGCAGTTCTGAACACTCTTTCTGTAGAAAATGCAAGTGGACATTCGGAGCGCTAAGAGGGTAATAGTGGAAAAAGGAATATATTCAAATATAAACTACACAGTAGCATTCAGTGAAAATTCTTTCTGTTCTGTGCATTCAACTAACAGAGTTGAACCTTACTTTTGATTGAGCCGTTCTGAAACACTCTTTCTGTAGAAACTGCAATTGGACATGCTAAGCGCTAAGAGGCCTACATTGGGAAAAAGAATATCTTCAAATAAAAACTACAAAGATGCATTCTGTGAAACATATTTCTGATCTGAAAATTCAGTTAACAGAGATAAAACATATTTTTGATTGAGCAGTTATGAAACACTCTTTTTGTAGAAAATGCAAGTGGAGATTCGGAGCGCTAAGAGTGTAATAGTGGAAAAAGGAATGTCTTCAAATATAAACTACACAGAATCATTCGTTGAAACTTCTTTCTGATCTGTGCATTCAGCTAACAGAGTTAAACCATACTTTTGATTGAGCAGATCTGAACACTCTTTCTGTAGAGAATGCAACTGGACATTTGGAGCGCTAAGAGCGTAGTAGTGGAAAAAGGAATATATTCAAATATAAACTACACAGAAGCATTCTGTGAAACTTCTTTCTGATCTGAGCATTCAGCTAACAGAGTTAAACCATACTTTTGATTGAGCAGTTTTGAAACACTCTGTCTGTAGAAAATGCAACTGGACATTCGTAGCGCTAAGTGGGTAATAGTGGAAAAAAAATATGTTCAAATATAAACTACACAGAAGCATTGTATGAAACTTCTTTCTGTTCTGTGCATTGAACTAACAGAGTTGAACCTTACATTTGATTGAGCCGTCCTGAAACACTCTTTCTGTAGAAACTGCAATTGGACATTCTGAGCGCTAAGAGGCCTATATTGGGAAAAGGAACGTTTACAAATAAAAACTACACAGAAGAATTGTGTGAAACTTCTTTCTGTTCTGTTTGTTCAACTAAAAGAGTTGAACCTTAGTTTTGATTGAGCCGTTCTGAAACACTCTTTCTGTAGAAAATGCAAGTGGAGATTCGGAGCGCTAAGAGGGTAATAGTGGAAAAAGGAATGTCTCCAAATATAAACTACACAGAATCATTCTGTGAAACTTCTTTCTGATCTGTGCATTCAGCTAACAGAGTTAAACCATACTTTTGATTGAGCAGATCTGAACACTCTTTCTGTAGAAAATGCAACTGGACATTTGGAGCGCTAAGAGAGTAGTAGTGGAAAAAGGAATATATTCAAATATAAACTACACAGAAGCATTCTGTGAAACTTCTTTCTGATCTGAGCATTCAGCTAACAGAGTTAAACCATACTTTTGATTGAGCAGTTTTGAAACACTCTGTCTGTAGAAAATGCAACTGGACATTCGTAGCGCTAAGTGGGTAATACTGGAAAAAAGAATATGTTCAAATATAAACTACACAGAATCATTGTATGAAACTTCTTTCTGTTCTGTGCATTCAACTAACAGAGTTGAACCTTACTTTTGATTGAGCCTTTCTGAAACACTCTTTCTGTAGAAACTGCAATTGGACATTCTGAGCGCTAAGAGGCCTATATTGGGAAAAATAATATCTTCCAATAAAAACTACACAGAAGCATTGTGTGAAACTTATTTCTGATATGTTCATTAAGCTAACAGAGTTAAACCATACTTTTGATTGCGCAGTTCTGAACACTCTTTCTGTAGAAAATGCAAGTGGACATTCGGAGCGCTAAGAGGGTAATAGTGGAAAAAGGAATATATTCAAATATAAACTACACAGTAGCATTCAGTGAAAATTCTTTCTGTTCTGTGCATTCAACTAACAGAGTTGAACCTTACTTTTGATTGAGCCGTTCTGAAACACTCTTTCTGTAGAAACTGCAAGTGGACATGCTAAGCGCTAAGAGGCCTACATTGGGAAAAAGAATATCTTTAAATAAAAACTACAAAGATGCATTCTGTGAAACTTATTTCTGATCTGAAAATTCAGTTAACAGAGATAAAACATATTTTTGATTGAGCAGTTATGAAACACTCTTTTTGTAGAAAATGCAAGTGGAGATTCGGAGCGCTAAGAGTGTAATAGTGGAAAAAGGAATGTCTTCAAATATAAACTACACAGAATCATTCGGTGAAACTTCTTTCTGATCTGTGCATTCAGCTAACAGAGTTAAACCATACTTTTGATTGAGCAGATCTGAACACTCTTTCTGTAGAGAATGCAACTGGACATTTGGAGCGCTAAGAGCGTAGTAGTGGAAAAAGGAATATATTCAAATATAAACTACACAGAAGCATTCTGTGAAACTTCTTTCTGATCTGAGCATTCAGCTAACATAGTTAAACCATACTTTTGATTGAGCAGTTTTGAAACACTCTGTCTGTAGAAAATGCAACTGGACATTCGTAGCGCTAAGTGGGTAATAGTGGAAAAAAAATATGTTCAAATATAAACTACACAGAAGCATTGTATGAAACTTCTTTCTGTTCTGTGCATTCAACTAACAGAGTTGAACCTTACATTTGATTGAGCCTTTCTGAAACACTCTTTCTGTAGAAACTGCAATTGGACATTCTGAGCGCTAAGAGGCCTATATTGGGAAAAGGAACGTTTACAAATAAAAACTACACAGAAGAATTGTGTGAAACTTCTTTCTGTTCTGTTTGTTCAACTAAAATAGTTGAACCTTAGTTTTGATTGAGCCGTTCTGAAACACTCTTTCTGTAGAAAATGCAAGTGGAGATTCGGAGCGCTAAGAGGGTAATAGTGGAAAAAGGAATGTCTCCAAATATAAACTACACAGAATCATTCTGTGAAACTTCTTTCTGATCTGTGCATTCAGCTAACAGAGTTAAACCATACTTTTGATTGAGCAGATCTGAACACTCTTTCTGTAGAAAATGCAACTGGACATTTGGAGCGCTAAGAGAGTAGTAGTGGAAAAAGGAATATATTCAAATATAAACTACACAGAAGCATTCTGTGAAACTTCTTTCTGATCTGAGCATTCAGCTAACAGAGTTAAACCATACTTTTGATTGAGCAGTTTTGAAACACTCTGTCTGTAGAAAATGCAACTGGACATTCGTAGCGCAAAGTGGGTAATAGTGGAAAAAAGAATATGTTCAAATATAAACTACACAGAATCATTGTATGAAACTTCTTTCTGTTCTGTGCACTCAACTAACAGAGTTGAACCTTACTTTTGATTGAGCCTTTCTGAAACACTATTTCTGTAGAAACTGCAATTGGACATTCTGAGCGCTAAGAGGCCTATATTGGGAAAAATAATATCTTCAAATAAAAACTACACAGAAGCATTGTGTGAAACTTATTTCTGATATGTTCATTAAGCTAACAGAGTTAAACCATACTTTTGATTGCGCAGTTCTGAACACTCTTTCTGTAGAAAATGCAAGTGGACATTCGGAGCGCTAAGAGGGTAATAGTGGAAAAAGGAATATATTCAAATATAAACTACACAGTAGCATTCAGTGAAAATTCTTTCTGTTCTGTGCATTCAACTAACAGAGTTGAACCTTACTTTTGATTGAGCCGTTCTGAAACACTCTTTCTGTAGAAACTGCAATTGGACATGCTAAGCGCTAAGAGGCCTACATTGGGAAAAAGAATGTCTTCAAATAAAAACTACAAAGATGCATTCTGTGAAACTTATTTCTGATCTGAAAATTCAGTTAACAGAGATAAAACATATTTTTGATTGAGCAGTTATGAAACACTCTTTTTGTAGAAAATGCAAGTGGAGATTCGGAGCGCTAAGAGTGTAATAGTGGAAAAAGGAATGTCTTCAAATATAAACTACACAGAATCATTCGTTGAAACTTCTTTCTGATCTGTGCATTCAGCTAACAGAGTTAAACCATACTTTTGATTGAGCAGATCTGAACACTCTTTCTGTAGAAAATGCAACTGGACATTTGGAGCGCTAAGAGCGTAGTAGTGGAAAAAGGAATATATTCAAATATAAACTACACAGAAGCATTCTGTGAAACTTCTTTCTGATGTGAGCATTCAGCTAACAGAGTTAAACCATACTTTTGATTGAGCAGTTTTGAAACACTCTGTCTGTAGAAAATGCAACTGGACATTCGTAGCGCTAAGTGGGTAATAGTGGAAAAAAAATATGTTCAAATATAAACTACACAGAAGCATTGTATGAAACTTCTTTCTGTTCTGTGCATTGAACTAACAGAGTTGAACCTTACATTTGATTGAGCCGTCCTGAAACACTCTTTCTGTAGAAACTGCAATTGGACATTCTGAGCGCTAAGAGGCATATATTGGGAAAAGGAACGTTTACAAATAAAAACTACACAGAAGAATTGTGTGAAACTTCTTTCTGTTCTGTTTGTTCAACTAAAAGAGTTGAACCTTAGTTTTGATTGAGCCGTTCTGAAACACTCTTTCTGTAGAAAATGCAAGTGGAGATTCGGAGCGCTAAGAGGTAATAGTGGAAAAAGGAATGTCTCCAAATATAAACTACACAGAATCATTCTGTGAAACTTCTTTCTGATCTGTGCATTCAGCTAACAGAGTTAAACCATACTTTTGATTGAGCAGATCTGAACACTCTTTCTGTAGAAAATGCAACTGGACATTTGGAGCGCTAAGAGAGTAGTAGTGGAAAAAGGAATATATTCAAATATAAACTACACAGAAGCATTCTGTGAAACTTCTTTCTGATCTGAGCATTCAGCTAACAGAGTTAAACCATACTTTTGATTGAGCAGTTTTGAAACACTCTGTCTGTAGAAAATGCAACTGGACATTCGTAGCGCTAAGTGGGTAATAGTGGAAAAAAGAATATGTTCAAATATAAACTACACAGAAGCATTGTATGAAACTTCTTTCTGTTCTGTGCATTCAACTAACAGAGTTGAACCTTACTTTTGATTGAGCCTTTCTGAAACACTCTTTCTGTAGAAACTGCAATTGGACATTCTGAGCGCTAAGAGGCCTATATTGGGAAAAATAATATCTTCAAATAAAAACTACACAGAAGCATTGTGTGAAACTTATTTCTGATATGTTCATTAAGCTAACAGAGTTAAACCATACTTTTGATTGCGCAGTTCTGAACACTCTTTCTGTAGAAAATGCAAGTGGACATTCGGAGCGCTAAGAGGGTAATAGTGGAAAAAGGAATATATGCAAATATAATCTACACAGTAGCATTCTGTGAAACTTCTTTCTTTTCTG
Source organism: Symphalangus syndactylus (assembly GCF_028878055.3). Lineage (NCBI taxonomy): Eukaryota > Metazoa > Chordata > Mammalia > Primates > Hylobatidae > Symphalangus > Symphalangus syndactylus. The sequence goes on along the minus strand of NC_072447.2, from coordinate 11,070,277 downwards.
TGCATTCAACTAACAGAGTTGAACCTTACTTTTGATTGAGCCGTTCTGAAACACTCTTTCTGTAGAAACTGCAATTGGACATGCTAAGCGCTAAGAGGCCTACATTGGGAAAAAGAATATCTTCAAATAAAAACTACACAGATGCATTCTGTGAAACTTATTTCTGATCTGTAAATTCAGTTAACAGAGATAAAACATATTTTTGATTGAGCAGTTATGAAACACTCTTTTTGTAGAAAATGCAAGTGGAGATTCGGAGCGCTAAGAGGGTAATAGTGGAAAAAGGAATGTCTTCAAATATAAACTACACAGAATCATTCGGTGAAACTTCTTTCTGATCTGTGCATTCAGCTAACAGAGTTAAACCATACTTTTGATTGAGCAGATCTGAACACTCTTTCTGTAGAAAATGCAACTGGACATTTGGAGCGCTAAGAGCGTAGTAGTGGAAAAAGGAATATATTCAAATATAAACTACACAGAAGCATTCTGTGAAAATTCTTTCTGATCTGAGCATTCAGATAACAGAGTTAAACCATACTTTTGATTGAGCAGTTTTGAAACACTCTGTCTGTAGAAAATGCAACTGGACATTCGTAGCGCTAAGTGGGTAATAGTGGAAAAAAAATATGTTCAAATATAAAATACACAGAAGCATTGTATGAAACTACTTTCTGTTCTGTGCATTCAACTAACAGAGTTGAACCTTACTTTTGATTGAGCCGTTCTGAAACACTCTTTCTGTAGAAACTGCAATTGGACATTCTGAGCGCTAAGAGGCCTATATTGGGAAAATGAATGTCTACAAATAAAAACTACACAGAAGAATTGTGTGAAACTTCTTTCTGTTCTGTTTGTTCAACTAAAAGAGTTGAACCTTAGTTTTCATTGAGCCGTACTGAAACACTCTTTCGGTAGAAAATGCAAGTGGAGATTCGGAGCGCTAAGAGGGTAATAGTGGAAAAAGGAATGTCTCCAAATATAAACTACACAGAATAATTCTGTGAAACTTCTTTCTGATCTGTGCATTCAGCTAACAGAGTTAAACCATACTTTTGATTGAGCAGATCTGAACACTCTTTCTGTAGAAAATGCAACTGGACATTTGGAGCGCTAAGAGAGTAGTAGTGGAAAAAGGAATATATTCAAATATAAACTACACAGAAGCATTCTGTGAAACTTCTTTCTGATCTGAGCATTCAGCTAACAGAGTTAAACCATACTTTTGATTGAGCAGTTTTGAAACACTCTGTCTGTAGAAAATGCAACTGGACATTCGTAGCGCTAAGTGGGTAATAGTGGAAAAAAGAATATGTTCAAATATAAACTACACAGAATCATTGTATGAAACTTCTTTCTGTTCTGTGCATTCAACTAACAGAGTTGAACCTTACTTTTGATTGAGCCTTTCTGAAACACTCTTTCTGTAGAAACTGCAATTGGACATTCTGAGCGCTAAGAGGCCTATATTGGGAAAAATAATATCTTCAAATAAAAACTACACAGAAGCATTGTGTGAAACTTATTTCTGATATGTTCATTAAGCTAACAGAGTTAAACCATACTTTTGATTGCGCAGTTCTGAACACTCTTTCTGTAGAAAATGCAAGTGGACATTCGGAGCGCTAAGAGGGTAATAGTGGAAAAAGGAATATATTCAAATATAAACTACACAGTAGCATTCAGTGAAAATTCTTTCTGTTCTGTGCATTCAACTAACAGAGTTGAACCTTACTTTTGATTGAGCCGTTCTGAAACACTCTTTCTGTAGAAACTGCAATTGGACATGCTAAGCGCTAAGAGGCCTACATTGGGAAAAAGAATATCTTCAAATAAAAACTACAAAGATGCATTCTGTGAAACTTATTTCTGATCTGAAAATTCAGTTAACAGAGATAAAACATATTTTTGATTGAGCAGTTATGAAACACTCTTTTTGTAGAAAATGCAAGTGGAGATTCGGAGCGCTAAGAGTGTAATAGTGGAAAAAGGAATGTCTTCAAATATAAACTACACAGAATCATTCGGTGAAACTTCTTTCTGATCTGTGCATTCAGCTAACAGAGTTAAACCATACTTTTGATTGAGCAGATCTGAACACTCTTTCTGTAGAGAATGCAACTGGACATTTGGAGCGCTAAGAGCGTAGTAGTGGAAAAAGGAATATATTCAAATATAAACTACACAGAAGCATTCTGTGAAACTTCTTTCTGATCTGAGCATTCAGCTAACAGAGTTAAACCATACTTTTGATTGAGCAGTTTTGAAACACTCTGTCTGTAGAAAATGCAACTGGACATTCGTAGCGCTAAGTGGGTAATAGTGGAAAAAAAATATGTTCAAATATAAACTACACAGAAGCATTGTATGAAACTTCTTTCTGTTCTGTGCATTCAACTAACAGAGTTGAACCTTACATTTGATTGAGCCGTTCTGAAACACTCTTTCTGTAGAAACTGCAATTGGACATTCTGAGCGCTAAGAGGCCTATATTGGGAAAAGGAACGTTTACAAATAAAAACTACACAGAAGAATTGTGTGAAACTTCTTTCTGTTCTGTTTGTTCAACTAAAAGATTTGAACCTTAGTTTTGATTGAGCCGTTCTGAAACACTCTTTCTGTAGAAAATGCAAGTGGAGATTCGGAGTGCTAAGAGGGTAATAGTGGAAAAAGGAATGTCTCCAAATATAAACTACACAGAATCATTCTGTGAAACTTCTTTCTGATCTGTGCATTCAGCTAACAGAGTTAAACCATACTTTTGATTGAGCAGATCTGAACACTCTTTCTGTAGAAAATGCAACTGGACATTTGGAGCGCTAAGAGAGTAGTAGTGGAAAAAGGAATATATTCAAATATAAACTACACAGAAGCATTCTGTGAAACTTCTTTCTGATCTGAGCATTCAGCTAACAGAGTTAAACCATACTTTTGATTGAGCAGTTTTGAAACACTCTGTCTGTAGAAAATGCAACTGGACATTCGTAGCGCTAAGTGGGTAATAGTGGAAAAAAGAATATGTTCAAATATAAACTACACAGAAGCATTGTATGAAACTTCTTTCTGTTCTGTGCATTCAACTAACAGAGTTGAACCTTACTTTTGATTGAGCCTTTCTGAAACACTATTTCTGTAGAAACTGCAATTGGACATTCTGAGCGCTAAGAGGCCTATATTGGGAAAAATAATATCTTCAAATAAAAACTACACAGAAGCATTGTGTGAAACTTATTTCTGATATGTTCATTAAGCTAACAGAGTTAAACCATACTTTTGATTGCGCAGTTCTGAACACTCTTTCTGTAGAAAATGCAAGTGGACATTCGGAGCGCTAAGAGGGTAATAGTGGAAAAAGGAATATATTCAAATATAAACTACACAGTAGCATTCAGTGAAAATTCTTTCTGTTCTGTGCATTCAACTAACAGAGTTGAACCTTACTTTTGATTGAGCCGTTCTGAAACACTCTTTCTGTAGAAACTGCAATTGGACATGCTAAGCGCTAAGAGGCCTACATTGGGAAAAAGAATATCTTCAAATAAAAACTACAAAGATGCATTCTGGGAAACTTATTTCTGATCTGAAAATTCAGTTAACAGAGATAAAACATATTTTTGATTGAGCAGTTATGAAACACTCTTTTTGTAGAAAATGCAAGTGGAGATTCGGAGCGCTAAGAGTATAATAGTGGAAAAAGGAATGTCTTCAAATATAAACTACACAGAATCATTCGGTGAAACTTCTTTCTGATCTGTGCATTCACCTAACAGAGTTAAACCATACTTTTGATTGAGCAGATCTGAACACTCTTTCTGTAGAGAATGCAACTGGACATTTGGAGCGCTAAGAGCGTAGTAGTGGAAAAAGGAATATATTCAAATATAAACTACACAGAAGCATTCTGTGAAACTTCTTTCTGATCTGAGCATTCAGCTAACAGAGTTAAACCATACTTTTGATTGAGCAGTTTTGAAACACTCTGTCTGTAGAAAATGCAACTGGACATTCGTAGCGCTAAGTTGGTAATAGTGGAAAAAAAATATGTTCAAATATAAACTACACAGAAGCATTGTATGAAACTTCTTTCTGTTCTGTGCATTCAACTAACAGAGTTGAACCTTACATTTGATTGAGCCGTTCTGAAACACTCTTTCTGTAGAAACTGCAATTGGACATTCTGAGCGCTAAGAGGCCTATATTGGGAAAAGGAAAGTTTACAAATAAAAACTACACAGAAGAATTGTGTGAAACTTCTTTCTGTTCTGTTTGTTCAACTAAAAGATTTGAACCTTAGTTTTGATTGAGCCGTTCTGAAACACTCTTTCTGTAGAAAATGCAAGTGGAGATTCGGAGTGCTAAGAGGGTAATAGTGGAAAAAGGAATGTCTCCAAATATAAACTACACAGAATCATTCTGTGAAACTTCTTTCCGATCTGTGCATTCAGCTAACAGAGTTAAACCATACTTTTGATTGAGCAGATCTGAACACTCTTTCTGTAGAAAATGCAACTGGACATTTGGAGCGCTAAGAGAGTAGTAGTGGAAAAAGGTATATATTCAAATATAAACTACACAGAAGCATTCTGTGAAACTTCTTTCTGATCTGAGCATTCAGCTAACAGAGTTAAACCATACTTTTGATTGAGCAGTTTTGAAACACTCTGTCTGTAGAAAATGCAACTGGACATTCGTAGCGCTAAGTGGGTAATAGTGGAAAAAAGAATATGTTCAAATATAAACTACACAGAAGCATTGTATGAAACTTCTTTCTGTTCTGTGCATTCAACTAACAGAGTTGAACCTTACTTTTGATTGAGCCTTTCTGAAACACTATTTCTGTAGAAACTGCAATTGGACATTCTGAGCGCTAAGAGGCCTATATTGGGAAAAATAATATCTTCAAATAAAAACTACACAGAAGCATTGTGTGAAACTTATTTCTGATATGTTCATTAAGCTAACAGAGTTAAACCATACTTTTGATTGCGCAGTTCTGAACACTCTTTCTGTAGAAAATGCAAGTGGACATTCGGAGCGCTAAGAGGGTAATAGTGGAAAAAGGAATATATGCAAATATAAACTACACAGTAGCATTCTGTGAAAATTCTTTCTGTTCTGTGCATTCAACTAACAGAGTTGAACCTTACTTTTGATTGAGCCGTTCTGAAACACTCTTTCTGTAGAAACTGCAATTGGACATTCTGAGCGCTAAGAGGCCTATATTGGGAAAAGGAACGTCTACAAATAAAAACTACACAGAAGAATTGTGTGAAACTTCTTTCTGTTCTGTTTGTTCAACTAAAAGAGTTGAACCTTAGTTTTGATTGAGCCGTTCTGAAACACTCTTTCTGTAGAAAATGCAAGTGGAGATTCGGAGTGCTAAGAGGGTAATAGTGGAAAAAGGAATGTCTCCAAATATAAACTACACAGAACCATTCTGTGAAACTTCTTTCTGATCTGTGCATTCAGCTAACAGAGTTAAACCATACTTTTGATTGAGCAGATCTGAACACTCTTTCTGTAGAAAATGCAACTGGACATTTGGAGCGCTAAGAGAGTAGTAGTGGAAAAAGGAATATATTCAAATATAAACTACACAGAAGCATTCTTTGAAACTTCTTTCTGTTCTGAGCATTCAGTTAACAGAGTTAAACCATACTTTTGATTGAGCAGTTTTGAAACACTCTGTCTGTAGAAAATGCAACTGGACATTCGTAGCGCTAAGTGGGTAATAGTGGAAAAAAGAATATGTTCAAATATAAACTACACAGAAGCATTGTATGAAACTTCTTTCTGTTCTGTGCATTCAACTAACAGAGTTGAACCTTACTTTTGATTGAGCCGTTCTGAAACACTCTTTCTGTAGAAACTGCAATTGGACATTCTGAGCGCTAAGAGGCCTATATTGGGAAAAAGAATGTCTACAAATAAAAACTACACAGAAGAATTTTGTGAAACTTCTTTCTGTTCTGTTTGTTCAAATAAAAGAGTTGAACCTTAGTTTTGATAGAGCCGTTCTGAAACACTCTTTCTGTAGAAAATGCAAGTGGAGATTCGGAGCGCTAAGAGGGTAATAGTGGAAAAAGGAATGTCTCCAAATATAAACTACACAGAATCATTCTGTGAAACTTCTTTCTGATCTGTGCATTCAGCTAACAGAGTTAAACCATACTTTTGATTGAGCAGATCTGAACACTCTTTCTGTAGAAAATGGAACTGGACATTTGGAGCGCTAAGAGAGTAGTAGTGGAAAAAGGAATATATTCAAATATAAACTACACAGAAGCATTCTGTGAAACTTCTTTCTGATCTGAGCATTCAGCTAACAGAGTTAAACCATACTTTTGATTGAGCAGTTTTGAAACACTCTGTCTGTAGAAAATGCAACTGGACATTCGTAGCGCTAAGTGGGTAATAGTGGAAAAAAGAATATGTTCAAATATAAACTACACAGAAGCATTGTATGAAACTTCTTTCTGTTCTGTGCATTCAACTAACAGAGTTGAACCTTACTTTTGATTGAGCCTTTCTGAAACACTCTTTCTGTAGAAACTGCAATTGGACATTCTGAGCGCTAAGAGGCCTATATTGGGAAAAATAATATCTTCAAATAAAAACTACACAGAAGCATTGTGTGAAACTTATTTCTGATATGTTCATTAAGCTAACAGAGTTAAACCATACTTTTGATTGCGCAGTTCTGAACACTCTTTCTGTAGAAAATGCAAGTGGACATTCGGAGCGCTAAGAGGGTAATAGTGGAAAAAGGAATATATTCAAATATAAACTACACAGTAGCATTCAGTGAAAATTCTTTCTGTTCTGTGCATTCAACTAACAGAGTTGAACCTTACTTTTGATTGAGCCGTTCTGAAACACTCTTTCTGTAGAAACTGCAATTGGACATGCTAAGCGCTAAGAGGCCTACATTGGGAAAAAGAATATCTTCAAATAAAAACTACAAAGATGCATTCTGTGAAACTTATTTCTGATCTGAAAATTCAGTTAACAGAGATAAAACATATTTTTGATTGAGCAGTTATGAAACACTCTTTTTGTAGAAAATGCAAGTGGAGATTCGGAGCGCTAAGAGTGTAATAGTGGAAAAAGGAATGTCTTCAAATATAAACAACACAGAATCATTCGGTGAAAGTTCTTTCTGATCTGTGCATTCAGCTAACAGAGTTAAACCATACTTTTGATTGAGCAGATCTGAACACTCTTTCTGTAGAGAATGCAACTGGACATTTGGAGCGCTAAGAGCGTAGTAGTGGAAAAAGGAATATATTCAAATATAAACTACACAGAAGCATTCTGTGAAACTTCTTTCTGATCTGAGCATTCAGCTAACATAGTTAAACCATACTTTTGATTGAGCAGTTTTGAAACACTCTGTCTGTAGAAAATGCAACTGGACATTCGTAGCGCTAAGTGGGTAATAGTGGAAAAAAAATATGTTCAAATATAAACTACACAGAAGCATTGTATGAAACTTCTTTCTGTTCTGTGCATTCAACTAACAGAGTTGAACCTTACATTTGATTGAGCCGTTCTGAAACACTCTTTCTGTAGAAACTGCAATTGGACATTCTGAGCGCTAAGAGGCCTATATTGGGAAAAGGAACGTTTACAAATAAAAACTACACAGAAGAATTGTGTGAAACTTCTTTCTGTTCTGTTTGTTCAACTAAAAGAGTTGAACCTTAGTTTTGATTGAGCCGTTCTGAAACACTCTTTCTGTAGAAAATGCAAGTGGAGATTCGGAGTGCTAAGAGGGTAATAGTGGAAAAAGGAATGTCTCCAAATATAAACTACACAGAATCATTCTGTGAAACTTCTTTCTGATCTGTGCATTCAGCTAACAGAGTTAAACCATACTTTTGATAGAGCAGATCTGAACACTCTTTCTGTAGAAAATGCAACTGGACATTTGGAGCGCTAAGAGAGTAGTAGTGGAAAAAGGAATATATTCAAATATAAACTACACAGAAGCATTCTGTGAAACTTCTTTCTGATCTGAGCATTCAGCTAACAGAGTTAAACCATACTTTTGATTGAGCAGTTTTGAAACACTCTGTCTGTAGAAAATGCAACTGGACATTCGTAGCGCTAAGTGGGTAATAGTGGAAAAAAGAATATGTTCAAATATAAACTACACAGAAGCATTGTATGAAACTTCTTTCTGTTCTGTGCATTCAACTAACAGAGTTGAACCTTACTTTTGATTGAGCCTTTCTGAAACACTATTTCTGTAGAAACTGCAATTGGACATTCTGAGCGCTAAGAGGCCTATATTGGGAAAAACAATATCTTCAAATAAAAACTACAGAGAAGCATTGTGTGAAACTTATTTCTGATATGTTCATTAAGCTAACAGAGTTAAACCATACTTTTGATTGCGCAGTTCTGAACACTCTTTCTGTAGAAAATGCAAGTGGACATTCGGAGCGCTAAGAGGGTAATAGTGGAAAAAGGAATATATGCAAATATAAACTACACAGTAGCATTCTGTGAAAATTATTTCTGTTCTGTGCATTCAACTAACAGAGTTGAACCTTACTTTTGATTGAGCCGTTCTGAAACACTCTTTCTGTAGAAACTGCAATTGGACATTCTGAGCGCTAAGAGGCCTATATTGGGAAAAGGAACGTCTACAAATAAAAACTACACAGAAGAATTGTGTGAAACTTCTTTCTGTTCTGTTTGTTCAACTAAAAGAGTTGAACCTTAGTTTTGATTGAGCCGTTCTGAAACACTCTTTCTGTAGAAAATGCAAGTGGAGATTCGGAGTGCTAAGAGGGTAATAGTGGAAAAAGGAATGTCTCCAAATACAAACTACACAGAACCATTCTGTGAAACTTCTTTCTGATCTGTGCATTCAGCTAACAGAGTTAAACCATACTTTTGATTGAGCAGATCAGAACACTCTTTCTGTAGAAAATGCAACTGGACATTTGGAGCGCTAAGAGAGTAGTAGTGGAAAAAGGAATATATTCAAATATAAACTACACAGAAGCATTCTGTGAAACTTCTTTCTGTTCTGAGCATTCAGTTAACAGAGTTAAACCATACTTTTGATTGAGCAGTTTTGAAACACTCTGTCTGTAGAAAATGCAACTGGACATTCGTAGCGCTAAGTGGGTTATAGTGGAAAATAGAATATGTTCAAATATAAACTACACAGAAGCATTGTATGAAACTTCTTTCTGTTCTGTGCATTCAACTAACAGAGTTGAACCTTACTTTTGATTGAGCCGTTCTGAAACACTCTTTCTGTAGAAACTGCAATTGGACATTCTGAGCGCTAAGAGGCCTATATTGGGAAAAAGGATGTCTACAAATAAAAACTACAGAGAAGAATTTTGTGAAACTTCTTTCTGTTCTGTTTGTTCAAATAAAAGAGTTGAACCTTAGTTTTGATTGAGCTGTTCTGAAACACTCTTTCTGTAGAAAATGCAAGTGGAGATTCGGAGCGCTAAGAGGGTAATAGTGGAAAAAGGAATGTCTCCAAATATAAACTACACAGAATCATTCTGTGAAACTTCTTTCTGATCTGTGCATTCAGCTAACAGAGTTAAACCATACTTTTGATTGAGCAGATCTGAACACTCTTTCTGTAGAAAATGCAACTGTACATTTGGAGCGCTAAGAGAGTAGTAGTGGAAAAAGGAATATATTCAAATATAAACTACACAGAAGCATTCTGTGAAACTTCTTTCTGATCTGAGCATTCAGCTAACAGAGTTAAACCATACTTTTGATTGAGCAGTTTTGAAACACTCTGTCTGTAGAAAATGCAACTGGACATTCGTAGCGCTAAGTGGGTAATAGTGGAAAAAAGAATATGTTCAAATATAAACTACACAGAAGCATTGTATGAAACTTCTTTCTGTTCTGTGCATTCAACTAACAGAGTTGAACCTTACTTTTGATTGAGCCTTTCTGAAACACTCTTTCTGTAGAAACTGCAATTGGACATTCTGAGCGCTAAGAGGCCTATATTGGGAAAAATAATATCTTCAAATAAAAACTACACAGAAGCATTGTGTGAAACTTATTTCTGATATGTTCATTAAGCTAACAGAGTTAAACCATACTTTTGATTGCGCAGTTCTGAACACTCTTTCTGTAGAAAATGCAAGTGGACATTCGGAGCGCAAAGAGGGTAATAGTGGAAAAAGGAATATATGCAAATATAAACTACACAGTAGCATTCTGTGAAAATTATTTCTGTTCTGTGCATTCAACTAACAGAGTTGAACCTTACTTTTGATTGAGCCGTTCTGAAACACTCTTTCTGTAGAAACTGCAATTGGACATTCTGAGCGCTAAGAGGCCTATATTGGGAAAAGGAACGTCTACAAATAAAAACTACACAGAAGAATTGTGTGAAACTTCTTTCTGTTCTGTTTGTTCAACTAAAAGAGTTGAACCTTAGTTTTGATTGAGCCGTTCTGAAACACTCTTTCTGTAGAAAATGCAAGTGGAGATTCGGAGTGCTAAGAGGGTAATAGTGGAAAAAGGAATGTCTCCAAATATAAACTACACAGAACCATTCTGTGAAACTTCTTTCTGATCTGTGCATTCAGCTAACAGAGTTAAACCATACTTTTGATTGAGCAGATCTGAACACTCTTTCTGTAGAAAATGCAACTGGACATTTGGAGCGCTAAGAGAGTAGTAGTGGAAAAAGGAATATATTCAAATATAAACTACACAGAAGCATTCTGTGAAACTTCTTTCTGTTCTGAGCATTCAGTTAACAGAGTTAAAACATACTTTTGATTGAGCAGTTTTGAAACACTCTGTCTGTAGAAAATGCAACTGGACATTCGTAGCGCTAAGTGGGTTATAGTGGAAAAAAGAATATGTTCAAATATAAACTACACAGAAGCATTGTATGAAACTTCTTTCTGTTCTGTGCATTCAACTAACAGAGTTGAACCTTACTTTTGATTGAGCCGTTCTGAAACACTCTTTCTGTAGAAACTGCAATTGGACATTCTGAGCGCTAAGAGGCCTATATTGGGAAAAAGGATGTCTACAAATAAAAACTACAGAGAAGAATTTTGTGAAACTTCTTTCTGTTCTGTTTGTTCAAATAAAAGAGTTGAACCTTAGTTTTGATTGAGCTGTTCTGAAACACTCTTTCTGTAGAAAATGCAAGTGGAGATTCGGAGCGCTAAGAGGGTAATAGTGGAAAAAGGAATGTCTCCAAATATAAACTACACAGAATCATTCTGTGAAACTTCTTTCTGATCTGTGCATTCAGCTAACAGAGTTAAACCATACTTTTGATTGAGCAGATCTGAACACTCTTTCTGTAGAAAATGCAACTGTACATTTGGAGCGCTAAGAGAGTAGTAGTGGAAAAAGGAATATATTCAAATATAAACTACACAGAAGCATTCTGTGAAACTTCTTTCTGATCTGAGCATTCAGCTAACAGAGTTAAACCATACTTTTGATTGAGCAGTTTTGAAACACTCTGTCTGTAGAAAATGCAACTGGACATTCGTAGCGCAAAGTGGGTAATAGTGGAAAAAAGAATATGTTCAAATATAAACTACACAGAAGCATTGTATGAAACTTCTTTCTGTTCTGTGCATTCAACTAACAGAGTTGAACCTTACTTTTGATTGAGCCTTTCTGAAACACTCTTTCTGTAGAAACTGCAATTGGACATTCTGAGCGCTAAGAGGCCTATATTGGGAAAAATAATATCTTCAAATAAAAACTACACAGAAGCATTGTGTGAAACTTATTTCTGATATGTTCATTAAGCTAACAGAGTTAAACCATACTTTTGATTGCGCAGTTCTGAACACTCTTTCTGTAGAAAATGCAAGTGGACATTCGGAGCGCTAAGAGGGTAATAGTGGAAAAAGGAATATATTCAAATATAAACTACACAGTAGCATTCAGTGAAAATTCTTTCTGTTCTGTGCATTCAACTAACAGAGTTGAACCTTACTTTTGATTGAGCCGTTCTGAAACACTCTTTCTGTAGAAACTGCAATTGGACATGCTAAGCGCTAAGAGGCCTACATTGGGAAAAAGAATATCTTCAAATAAAAACTACAAAGATGCATTCTGTGAAACTTATTTCTGATCTGAAAATTCAGTTAACAGAGATAAAACATATTTTTGATTGAGCAGTTATGAAACACTCTTTTTGTAGAAAATGCAAGTGGAGATTCGGAGCGCTAAGAGTGTAATAGTGGAAAAAGGAATGTCTTCAAATATAAACTACACAGAATCATTCGGTGAAACTTCTTTCTGATCTGTGCATTCAGCTAACAGAGTTAAACCATACTTTTGATTGAGCAGATCTGAACACTCTTTCTGTAGAGAATGCAACTGGACATTTGGAGCGCTAAGAGCGTAGTAGTGGAAAAAGGAATATATTCAAATATAAACTACACAGAAGCATTCTGTGAAACTTCTTTCTGATCTGAGCATTCAGCTAACAGAGTTAAACCATACTTTTGATTGAGCAGTTTTGAAACACTCTGTCTGTAGAAAATGCAACTGGACATTCGTAGCGCTAAGTGGGTAATAGTGGAAAAAAAATATGTTCAAATATAAACTACACAGAAGCATTGTATGAAACTTCTTTCTGTTCTGTGCATTCAACTAACAGAGTTGAACCTTACTTTTGATTGAGCCGTTCTGAAACACTCTTTCTGTAGAAACTGCAATTGGACATTCTGAGCGCTAAGAGGCCTATATTGGGAAAAAGAATGTCTACAAATAAAAACTACACAGAAGAATTGTGTGAAACTTCTTTCTGTTCTGTTTGTTCAAATAAAAGTGTTGAACCTTAGTTTTGATTGAGCCGTTCTGAAACACTCTTTCTGTAGAAAATGCAAGTGGAGATTCGGAGCGCTAAGAGGGTAATAGTGGAAAAAGGAATATCTCCAAATATAAACTACACAGAATCATTCTGTGAAACTACTTTCTGATCTGTGCATTCAGCTAACAGAGTTAAACCATACTTTTGATTGAGCAGATCTGAACACTCTTTCTGTAGAAAATGCAACTTGACATTTGGAGCGCTAAGAGAGTAGTAGTGGAAAAAGGAATATATTCAAATATAAACTACACAGAAGCATTCTGTGAAACTTCTTTCTGATCTGAGCATTCAGCTAACAGAGTTAAACCATACTTTTGATTGAGCAGTTTTGAAACACTCTGTCTGTAGAAAATGCAACTGGACATTCGTAGCGCTAAATGGGTAATAGTGGAAAAAAGAATATGTTCAAATATAAACTACACAGAAGCATTGTATGAAACTTCTTTCTGTTCTGTGCATTCAACTAACAGAGTTGAACCTTACTTTTGATTGAGCCTTTCTGAAACACTCTTTCTGTAGAAACTGCAATTGGACATTCTGAGCGCTAAGAGGCCTATATTGGGAAAAATAATATCTTCAAATAAAAACTACACAGAAGCATTGTGTGAAACTTATTTCTGATATGTTCATTAAGCTAACAGAGTTAAACCATACTTTTGATTGCGCAGTTCTGAACACTCTTTCTGTAGAAAATGCAAGTGGACATTCGGAGCGCTAAGAGGGTAATAGTGGAAAAAGGAATATATGCAAATATAAACTACACAGTAGCATTCTGTGAAACTTCTTTCTTTTCTGTGCATTCAACTAACAGAGTTGAACATTACTTTTCATTGAGCCGTTCTGAAACACTCTTTCTGTAGAAACTGCAATTGGACATGCTAAGCGCTAAGAGGCCTACATTGGGAAAAAGAATATCTTCAAATAAAAACTACACAGATGCATTCTGTGAAACTTATTTCTGATCTGTAAATTCAGTTAACAGAGATAAAACATATTTTTGATTGAGCAGTTATGAAACACTCTTTTTGTAGAAAATGCAAGTGGAGATTCGGAGCGCTACGAGTGTAATAGTGGAAAAAGGAATGTCTTCAAATACAAAATACACAGAAACATTCGGTGAAACTTCTTTCTGATCTGTGCATACAGCTAACAGAGTTAAACCATACTTTTGATTGAGCAGATCTGAACACTCTTTCTGTAGAAAATGCAACTGGACATTTGGAGCGCTAAGAGCGTAGTAGTGGAAAAAGGAATATATACAAATATAAACTACACAGAAGCATTCTGTGAAACTTCTTTCTGATTTGAGCATTCAGATAACAGAGTTAAACCATACTTTTGATTCAGCAGTTTTGAAACACTCTGTCTGTAGAAAATGCAACTGGACATTCGTAGCGCTTAGTAGGTAATAGTGGAAAAAAGAATATGTTCAAATATAAACTACACAGAAGCATTTTATGAAACTTCTTTCTGTTCTGTGCATTCAACTAACAGAGTTGAACCTTACTTTTGATTGAGCCGTTCTGAAACACTCTTTCTGTAGAAACTGCAATTGGACATTCTGAGCGCTAAGAGGCCTATATTGGGAAAAGGAATGGCTACAAATAAAAACTACACAGAAGAATTGTGTGAAACTTCTTTCTGTTCTGTTTGTTCAACTAAAAGAGTTGAACCTTAGTTTTGATTGAGCCGTTCTGAAACACTCTTTCTGTAGAAAATGCAAGTGGAGATTCGGAGCGCTAAGAGGGTAATAGTGGAAAAAGGAATGTCTCCAAATAAAAACTACACAGAAGCATTGTGTGAAACTTATTTCTGATATGTTCATTAAGCTAACAGAGTTAAACCATACTTTTGATTGCGCAGTTCTGAACACTCTTTCTGTAGAAAATGCAAGTGGACATTCGGAGCGCTTAGAGGGTAATAGTGGAAAAAGGAATATATGCAAATATAAACTACACAGTAGCATTCTGTGAAACTTCTTTCTTTTCTGTGCATTCAACTAACAGAGTTGAACCTTACTTTTGATTGAGCCGTTCTGAAACACTCTTTCTGTAGAAACTGCAATTGGACATGCTAAGCGCTAAGAGGCCTACATTGGGAAAAAGAATATCTTCAAATAAAAACTACACAGATGCATTCTGTGAAACTTATTTCTGATCTGTAAATTCAGTTAACAGAGATAAAACATATTTTTGATTGAGCAGTTATGAAACACTCTTTTTGTAGAAAATGCAAGTGGAGATTCGGAGCGCTAAGAGTGTAATAGTGGAAAAAGGATTGTCTTCAAACACAAACTACACAGAATCATTCGGTGAAACTTCTTTCTGATCTGTGCATTCAGCTAACAGAGTTAAACCATACTTTTGATTGAGCAGATCTGAACACTCTTTCTGTAGAAAATGCAACAGGACATTCGTAGCGCTTAGTAGGTAATAGTGGAAAAAAGAATATGTTCAAATATAAACTACACAGAAGCATTGTATGAAACTTCTTTCTGTTCTGTGCATTCAACTAACAGAGTTGAACCTTACTTTTGATTGAGCCTTTCTGAAACACTCTTTCTGTAGAAACTGCAATTGGACATTCTGAGCGCTAAGAGGCCTCTATTGGGAAAAATAATATCTTCAAATAAAAACTACACAGAAGCATTGTGTGAAACTTATTTCTGATATGTTCATTAAGCTAACAGAGTTAAACCATACTTTTGATTGCGCAGTTCTGAACACTCTTTCTGTAGAAAATGCAAGTGGACATTCGGAGCGCTAAGAGGGTAATAGTGGAAAAAGGAATATATGCAAATATTAACTACACAGTAGCATTCTGTGAAAATTCTTTCTGTTCTGTGCATTCAACTAACAGAGTTGAACCTTACTTTTGATTGAGCCGTTCTGAAACACTCTTTCTGTAGAAACTGCAATTGGACATGCTAAGCGCTAAGAGGCCTACATTGGGAAAAAGAATATCTTCAAATAAAAACTACAAAGATGCATTCTGTGAAACTTATTTCTGATCTGAAAATTCAGTTAACAGAGATAAAACATATTTTTGATTGAGCAGTTATGAAACACTCTTTTTGTAGAAAATGCAAGTGGAGATTCGGAGCGCTAAGAGTGTAATAGTGGAAAAAGGAATGTCTTCCAATATAAACTACACAGAATCATTCGGTGAAACTTCTTTCTGATCTGTGCATTCAGCTAACAGAGTTAAACCATACTTTTGATTGAGCAGATCTGAACACTCTTTCTGTAGAGAATGCAACTGGACATTTGGAGCGCTAAGAGCGTAGTAGTGGAAAAAGGAATATATTCAAATATAAACTACACAGAAGCATTCTGTGAAACTTCTTTCTGATCTGAGCATTCAGCTAACATAGTTAAACCATACTTTTGATTGAGCAGTTTTGAAACACTCTGTCTGTAGAAAATGCAACTGGACATTCGTAGCGCTAAGTGGGTAATAGTGGAAAAAAAATATGTTCAAATATAAACTACACAGAAGCATTGTATGAAACTTCTTTCTGTTCTGTGCATTCAACTAACAGAGTTGAACCTTACATTTGATTGAGCCGTTCTGAAACACTCTTTCTGTAGAAACTGCAATTGGACATTCTGAGCGCTAAGAGGCCTATATTGGGAAAAGGAACGTTTACAAATAAAAACTACACAGAAGAATTGTGTGAAACTTCTTTCTGTTCTGTTTGTTCAACTAAAAGAGTTGCACCTTAGTTTTGATTGAGCCGTTCTGAAACACTCTTTCTGTAGAAAATGCAAGTGGAGATACGGAGCGCTAAGAGGGTAATAGTGGAAAAAGGAATGTCTCCAAATATAAACTACACAGAATCATTCTGTGAAACTTCTTTCTGATCTGTGCATTCAGCTAACAGAGTTAAACCATACTTTTGATTGAGCAGATCTGAACACTCTTTCTGTAGAAAATGCAACTGGACATTTGGAGCGCTAAGAGAGTAGTAGTGGAAAAAGGAATATATTCAAATATAAACTACACAGAAGCATTCTGTGAAACTTCTTTCTGATCTGAGCATTCAGCTAACAGAGTTAAACCATACTTTTGATTGAGCAGTTTTGAAACACTCTGTCTGTAGAAAATGCAACTGGACATTCGTAGCGCAAAGTGGGTAATAGTGGAAAAAAGAATATGTTCAAATATAAACTACACAGAAGCATTGTATGAAACTTCTTTCTGTTCTGTGCATTCAACTAACAGAGTTGAACCTTACTTTTGATTGAGCCTTTCTGAAACACTCTTTCTTTAGAAACTGCAATTGGACATTCTGAGCGCTAAGAGGCCTATATTGGGAAAAATAATATCTTCAAATAAAAACTACACAGAAGCATTGTGTGAAACTTATTTCTGATATGTTCATTAAGCTAACAGAGTTAAACCATACTTTTGATTGCGCAGTTCTGAACACTCTTTCTGTAGAAAATGCAAGTGGACATTCGGAGCGCTTAGAGGGTAATAGTGGAAAAAGGAATATATTCAAATATAAACTACACAGTAGCATTCAGTGAAAATTCTTTCTGTTCTGTGCATTCAACTAACAGAGTTGAACCTTACTTTTGATTGAGCCGTTCTGAAACACTCTTTCTGTAGAAACTGCAATTGGACATGCTAAGCGCTAAGAGGCCTACATTGGGAAAAAGAATATCTTCAAATAAAAACTACAAAGATGCATTCTGTGAAACTTATTTCTGATCTGAAAATTCAGTTAACAGAGATAAAACATATTTTTGATTGAGCAGTTATGAAACACTCTTTTTGTAGAAAATGCAAGTGGAGATTCGGAGCGCTAAGAGTGTAATAGTGGAAAAAGGAATGTCTTCAAATATAAACTACACAGAATCATTCGGTGAAACTTCTTTCTGATCTGTGCATTCAGCTAACAGAGTTAAACCATACTTTTGATTGAGCAGATCTGAACACTCTTTCTGTAGAGAATGCAACTGGACATTTGGAGCGCTAAGAGCGTAGTAGTGGAAAAAGGAATATATTCAAATATAAACTACACAGAAGCATTCTGTGAAACTTCTTTCTGATCTGAGCATTCAGCTAACAGAGTTAAACCATACTTTTGATTGAGCAGTTTTGAAACACTCTGTCTGTAGAAAATGCAACTGGACATTCGTAGCGCTAAGTGGGTAATAGTGGAAAAAAAATATGTTCAAATATAAACTACACAGAAGCATTGTATGAAACTTCTTTCTGTTCTGTGCATTCAACTAACAGAGTTGAACCTTACTTTTGATTGAGCCGTTCTGAAACACTCTTTCTGTAGAAACTGCAATTGGACATTCTGAGCGCTAAGAGGCCTATATTGGGAAAAAGAATGTCTACAAATAAAAACTACACAGAAGAATTGTGTGAAACTTCTTTCTGTTCTGTTTGTTCAAATAAAAGAGTTGAACCTTAGTTTTGATTGAGCCGTTCTGA
Source organism: Symphalangus syndactylus (assembly GCF_028878055.3). Lineage (NCBI taxonomy): Eukaryota > Metazoa > Chordata > Mammalia > Primates > Hylobatidae > Symphalangus > Symphalangus syndactylus. Next base: position 11,051,970 of record NC_072447.2, on the reverse strand, counting down.
AACACTCTTTCTGTAGAAAATGCAAGTGGAGATTCGGAGCACTAAGAGGGTAATAGTGGAAAAAGGAATGTCTCCAAATATAAACTACATAGAATCATTCTGTGAAACTTCTTTCTGATCTGTGCATTCAGCTAACAGAGTTAAACCATACTTTTGATTGAGCAGATCTGAACACTCTTTCTGTAGAAAATGCAACTTGACATTTGGAGCGCTAAGAGAGTAGCAGTGGAAAAAGGAATATATTCAAATATAAACTACACAGAAGCATTCTGTGAAACTTCTTTCTGATCTGAGCATTCAGCTAACAGAGTTAAACCATACTTTTGATTGAGCAGTTTTGAAACATTCTGTCTGTAGAAAATGCAACTGGACATTCGTAGCGCTAAATGGGTAATAGTGGAAAAAAGAATATGTTCAAATATAAACTACACAGAAGAATTGTATGAAACTTCTTTCTGTTCTGTGCATTCAACTAACAGAGTTAAACCTTACTTTTGATTGAGCCTTTCTGAAACACTCTTTCTGTAGAAACTGCAATTGGACATTCTGAGCGCTAAGAGGCCTATATTGGGAAAAATAATATCTTCAAATAAAAACTACACAGAAGCATTGTGTGAAACTTATTTCTGATATGTTCATTAAGCTAACAGAGTTAAACCATACTTTTGATTGCGCAGTTCTGAACACTCTTTCTGTAGAAAATGCAAGTGGACATTCGGAGCGCTAAGAGGGTAATAGTGGAAAAAGGAATATATGCAAATATAAACTACACAGTAGCATTCTGTGAAACTTCTTTCTTTTCTGTGCATTCAACTAACAGGGTTGAACCTTACTTTTCATTGAGCCGTTCTGAAACACTCTTTCTGTAGAAACTGCAATTGGACATGCTAAGCGCTAAGAGGCCTACATTGGGAAAAAGAATATCTTCAAATAAAAACTACACAGATGCATTCTGTGAAACTTATTTCTGATCTGTAAATTCAGTTAACAGAGATAAAACATATTTTTGATTGAGCAGTTATGAAACACACTTTTTGTAGAAAATGCAAGTGGAGATTCGGAGCGCTACGAGTGTAATAGTGGAAAAAGGAATGTCTTCAAATACAAAATACACAGAAACATTCGGTGAAACTTCTTTCTGATCTGTGCATACAGCTAACAGAGTTAAAACATACTTTTGATTGAGCAGATCTGAACACTCTTTCTGTAGAAAATGCAACTGGACATTTGGAGCGCTAAGAGCGTAGTAGTGGAAAAAGGAATATATACAAATGTAAACTACACAGAAGCATTCTGTGAAACTTCTTTCTGATTTGAGCATTCAGATAACAGAGTTAAACCATACTTTTGATTCAGCAGTTTTGAAACACTCTGTCTGTAGAAAATGCAACTGGACATTCGTAGCGCTTAGTAGGTAATAGTGGAAAAAAGAATATGTTCAAATATAAACTACACAGAAGCATTGTATGAAACTTCTTTCTGTTCTGTGCATTCAACTAACAGAGTTGAACCTTACTTTTGATTGAGCCGTTCTGAAACACTCTTTCTGTAGAAAGTGCAATTGGACATTCTGAGCGCTAAGAGGCCTATATTGGGAAAAGGAATGGCTACAAATAAAAACTACACAGAAGAATTGTGTGAAACTTCTTTCTGTTCTGTTTGTTCAACTAAAAGAGTTGAACCTTAGTTTTGATTGAGCCGTTCTGAAACACACTTTCTGTAGAAAATGCAAGTGGAGATTCGGAGCGCTAAGAGGGTAATAGTGGAAAAAGGAATGTCTCCAAATAAAAACTACACAGAAGCATTGTGTGAAACTTATTTCTGATATGTTCATTAAGCTAACAGAGTTAAACCATACTTTTGATTGCGCAGTTCTGAACACTCTTTCTGTAGAAAATGCAAGTGGACATTCGGAGCGCTTAGAGGGTAATAGTGGAAAAAGGAATATATGCAAATATAAACTACACAGTAGCATTCTGTGAAACTTCTTTCTTTTCTGTGCATTCAACTAACAGAGTTGAACCTTACTTTTGATTGAGCCGTTCTGAAACACTCTTTCTGTAGAAACTGCAATTGGACATGCTAAGCGCTAAGAGGCCTACATTGGGAAAAAGAATATCTTCAAATAAAAACTACACAGATGCATTCTGTGAAACTTATTTCTGATCTGTAAATTCAGTTAACAGAGATAAAACATATTTTTGATTGAGCAGTTATGAAACACTCTTTTTGTAGAAAATGCAAGTGGAGATTCGGAGCGCTACGAGTGTAATAGTGGAAAAAGGAATGTCTTCAAATACAAAATACACAGAAACATTCGGTGAAACTTCTTTCTGATCTGTGCATACAGCTAACAGAGTTAAACCATACTTTTGATTGAGCAGATCTGAACACTCTTTCTGTAGAAAATGCAACTGGACATTCGTAGCGCTAAGAGCGTAGTAGTGGAAAAAGGAATATATACAAATATAAACTACACAGAAGCATTCTGTGAAACTTCTTTCTGATTTGAGCATTCAGATAACAGAGTTAAACCATACTTTTGATTCAGCAGTTTTGAAACACTCTGTCTGTAGAAAATGCAAGTGGACATTCGGAGCGCTAAGAGGGTAATAGTGGAAAAAGGAATATATGCAAATATTAACTACACAGTAGCATTCTGTGAAAATTCTTTCTGTTCTGTGCATTCAACTAACAGAGTTGAACCTTACTTTTGATTGAGCCGTTCTGAAACACTCTTTCTGTAGAAACTGCAATTGGACATGCTAAGCGCTAAGAGGCCTACATTGGGAAAAAGAATATCTTCAAATAAAAACTACAAAGATGCATTCTGTGAAACTTATTTCTGATCTGAAAATTCAGTTATCAGAGATAAAACATATTTTTGATTGAGCAGTTATGAAACACTCTTTTTGTAGAAAATGCAAGTGGAGATTCGGAGCGCTAAGAGTGTAATAGTGGAAAAAGGAATGTCTTCAAATATAAACTACAAAGAATCATTCGGTGAAACTTCTTTCTGATCTGTGCATTCAGCTAACAGAGTTAAACCATACTTTTGATTGAGCAGATCTGAACACTCTTTCTGTAGAGAATGCAACTGGACATTTGGAGCGCTAAGAGCGTAGTAGTGGAAAAAGGAATATATTCAAATATAAACTACACAGAAGCATTCTGTGAAACTTCTTTCTGATCTGAGCATTCAGCTAACAGAGTTAAACCATACTTTTGATTGAGCAGTTTTGAAACACTCTGTCTGTAGAAAATGCAACTGGACATTCGTAGCGCTAAGTGGGTAATAGTGGAAAAAAAATATGTTCAAATATAAACTACACAGAAGCATTGTATGAAACTTCTTTCTGTTCTGTGCATTCAACTAACAGAGTTGAACCTTACATTTGATTGAGCCGTTCTGAAACACTCTTTCTGTAGAAACTGCAATTGGACATTCTGAGCGCTAAGAGGCCTATATTGGGAAAAGGAACGTTTACAAATAAAAACTACACAGAAGAATTGTGTGAAACTTCTTTCTGTTCTGTTTGTTCAACTAAAAGAGTTGAACCTTAGTTTTGATTGAGCCGTTCTGAAACACTCTTTCTGTAGAAAATGCAAGTGGAGTTTCGGAGCGCTAAGAGGGTAATAGTGGAAAAAGGAATGTCTCCAAATATAAACTACACAGAATCATTCTGTGAAACTTCTTTCTGATCTGTGCATTCAGCTAACAGAGTTAAACCATACTTTTGATTGAGCAGATCTGAACACTCTTTCTGTAGAAAATGCAACTGGACATTTGGAGCGCTAAGAGAGTAGTAGTGGAAAAAGGAATATATTCAAATATAAACTACACAGAAGCATTCTGTGAAACTTCTTTCTGATCTGAGCATTCAGCTAACAGAGTTAAACCATACTTTTGATTGAGCAGTTTTGAAACACTCTGTCTGTAGAAAATGCAACTGGACATTCGTAGCGCTAAGTGGGTAATAGTGGAAAAAAGAATATGTTCAAATATAAACTACACAGAAGCATTGTATGAAACTTCTTTCTGTTCTGTGCATTCAACTAACAGAGTTGAACCTTACTTTTGATTGAGCCTTTCTGAAACACTCTTTCTGTAGAAACTGCAATTGGACATTCTGAGCGCTAAGAGGCCTATATTGGGAAAAATAATATCTTCAAATAAAAACTACACAGAAGCATTGTGTGAAACTTATTTCTGATATGTTCATTAAGCTAACAGAGTTAAACCATACTTTTGATTGCGCAGTTCTGAACACTCTTTCTGTAGAAAATGCAAGTGGACATTCGGAGCGCTAAGAGGGTAATAGTGGAAAAGGGAATATATTCAAATATAAACTACACAGTAGCATTCAGTGAAAATTCTTTCTGTTCTGTGCATTCAACTAACAGAGTTGAACCTTACTTTTGATTGAGCCGTTCTGAAACACTCTTTCTGTAGAAACTGCAATTGGACATGCTAAGCGCTAAGAGGCCTACATTGGGAAAAATAATATCTTCAAATAAAAACTACAAAGATGCATTCTGTGAAACTTATTTCTGATCTGAAAATTCAGTTAACAGAGATAAAACATATTTTTGATTGAGCAGTTATGAAACACTCTTTTTGTAGAAAATGCAAGTGGAGATTCGGAGCGCTAAGAGTGTAATAGTGGAAAAAGGAATGTCTTCAAATATAAACTACACAGAATCATTCGGTGAAACTTCTTTCTGATCTGTGCATTCAGCTAACAGAGTTAAACCATACTTTTGATTGAGCAGATCTGAACACTCTTTCTGTAGAGAATGCAACTGGACATTTGGAGCGCTAAGAGCGTAGTAGTGGAAAAAGGAATATATTCAAATATAAACTACACAGAAGCATTCTGTGAAACTTCTTTCTGATCTGAGCATTCAGCTAACATAGTTAAACCATACTTTTGATTGAGCAGTTTTGAAACACTCTGTCTGTAGAAAATGCAACTGGACATTCTTAGCGCTAAGTGGGTAATAGTGGAAAAAAAATATGTTCAAATATAAACTACACAGAAGCATTGTATGAAACTTCTTTCTGTTCTGTGCATTCAACTAACAGAGTTGAACCTTACATTTGATTGAGCCGTTCTGAAACACTCTTTCTGTAGAAACTGCAATTGGACATTCTGAGCGCTAAGAGGACTATATTGGGAAAAGGAACGTTTACAAATAAAAACTACACAGAAGAATTGTGTGAAACTTCTTTCTGTTCTGTTTGTTCAACTAAAAGAGTTGAACCTTAGTTTTGATTGAGCCGTTCTGAAACACTCTTTCTGTAGAAAATGCAAGTGGAGATTCGGAGTGCTAAGAGGGTAATAGTGGAAAAAGGAATGTCTCCAAATATAAACTACACAGAATCATTCTGTGAAACTTCTTTCTAATCTGTGCATTCAGCTAACAGAGTTAAACCATACTTTTGATTGAGCAGATCTGAACACTCTTTCTGTAGAAAATGCAACTGGACATTTGGAGCGCTAAGAGAGCAGTAGTGGAAAAAGGAATATATTCAAATATAAACTACACAGAAGCATTCTGTGAAACTTCTTTCTGATCTGAGCATTCAGCTAACAGAGTTAAACCATACTTTTGATTGAGCAGTTTTGAAACACTCTGTCTGTAGAAAATGCAACTGGACATTCGTAGCGCAAAGTGGGTAATAGTGGAAAAAAGAATATGTTCAAATATAAACTACACAGAAGCATTGTATGAAACTTCTTTCTGTTCTGTGCATTCAACTAACAGAGTTGAACCTTACTTTTGATTGAGCCTTTCTGAAACACTATTTCTGTAGAAACTGCAATTGGACATTCTGAGCGCTAAGAGGCCTATATTGGGAAAAATAATATCTTCAAATAAAAACTACACAGAAGCATTGTGTGAAACTTATTTCTGATATGTTCATTAAGCTAACAGAGTTAAACCATACTTTTGATTGCGCAGTTCTGAACACTCTTTCTGTAGAAAATGCAAGTGGACATTCGGAGCGCTAAGAGGGTAATAGTGGAAAAAGGAATATATTCAAATATAAACTACACAGTAGCATTCAGTGAAAATTCTTTCTGTTCTGTGCATTCAACTAACAGAGTTGAACCTTACTTTTGATTGAGCCGTTCTGAAACACTCTTTCTGTAGAAACTGCAATTGGACATGCTAAGCGCTAAGAGGCCTACATTGGGAAAAAGAATATCTTGAAATAAAAACTACAAAGATGCATTCTGTGAAACTTATTTCTGATCTGAAAATTCAGTTAACAGAGATAAAACATATTTTTGATTGAGCAGTTATGAAACACTCTTTTTGTAGAAAATGCAAGTGGAGATTCGGAGCGCTAAGAGTGTAATAGTGGAAAAAGGAATGTCTTCAAATATAAACTACACAGAATCATTCGGTGAAACTTCTTTCTGATCTGTGCATTCAGCTAAGAGAGTTAAACCATACTTTTGATTGAGCAGATCTGAACACTCTTTCTGTAGAGAATGCAACTGGACATTTGGAGCGCTAAGAGCGTAGTAGTGGAAAAAGGAATATATTCAAATATAAACTACACAGAAGCATTCTGTGAAACTTCTTTCTGATCTGAGCATTCAGCTAACAGAGTTAAACCATACTTTTGATTGAGCAGTTTTGAAACACTCTGTCTGTAGAAAATGCAACTGGACATTCGTATCGCTAAGTGGGTAATAGTGGAAAAAAAATATGTTCAAATATAAACTACACAGAAGCATTGTATGAAACTTCTTTCTGTTCTGTGCATTCAACTAACAGAGTTGAACCTTACATTTGATTGAGCCGTTCTGAAACACTCTTTCTGTAGAAACTGCAATTGGACATTCTGAGCGCTAAGAGGCCTATATTGGGAAAAGGAACGTTTACAAATAAAAACTACACAGAAGAATTGTGTGAAACTTCTTTCTGTTCTGTTTGTTCTACTAAAAGAGTTGAACCTTAGTTTTGATTGAGCCGTTCTGAAACACTCTTTCTGTAGAAAATGCAAGTGGAGATTCGGAGCGCTAAGAGGGTAATAGTGGAAAAAGGAATGTCTCCAAATATAAACTACACAGAATCATTCTGTGAAACTTCTTTCTGATCTGTGCATTCAGCTAACAGAGTTAAACCATACTTTTGATTGAGCAGATCTGAACACTCTTTCTGTAGAAAATGCAACTGGACATTTGGAGCGCTAAGAGAGTAGTAGTGGAAAAAGGAATATATTCAAATATAAACTACACAGAAGCATTCTGTGAAACTTCTTTCTGATCTGAGCATTCAGCTAACAGAGTTAAACCATACTTTTGATTGAGCAGTTTTGAAACACTCTGTCTGTAGAAAATGCAACTGGACATTCGTAGCGCTAAGTGGGTAATAGTGGAAAAAAGAATATGTTCAAATATAAACTACACAGAAGCATTGTATGAAACTTCTTTCTGTTCTGTGCATTCAACTAACAGAGTTGAACCTTACTTTTGATTGAGCCTTTCTGAAACACTCTTTCTGTAGAAACTGCAATTGGACATTCTGAGCGCTAAGAGGCCTATATTGGGAAAAATAATATCTTCAAATAAAAACTACACAGAAGCATTGTGTGAAACTTATTTCTGATATGTTCATTAAGCTAACAGAGTTAAACCATACTTTTGATTGCGCAGTTCTGAACACTCTTTCTGTAGAAAATGCAAGTGGACATTCGGAGCGCTAAGAGGGTAATAGTGGAAAAAGGAATATATTCAAATATAAACTACACAGTAGCATTCAGTGAAAATTCTTTCTGTTCTGTGCATTCAACTAACAGAGTTGAACCTTACTTTTGATTGAGCCGTTCTGAAACACTCTTTCTGTAGAAACTGCAATTGGACATGCTAAGCGCTAAGAGGCCTACATTGGGAAAAAGAATATCTTCAAATAAAAACTACAAAGATGCATTCTGTGAAACTTATTTCTGATCTGAAAATTCAGTTAACAGAGATAAAACATATTTTTGATTGAGCAGTTATGAAACACTCTTTTTGTAGAAAATGCAAGTGGAGATTCGGAGTGCTAAGAGTGTAATAGTGGAAAAAGGAATGTCTTCAAATATAAACTACACAGAATCATTCGGTGAAACTTCTTTCTGATCTGTGCATTCAGCTAACAGAGTTAAACCATACTTTTGATTGAGCAGATCTGAACACTCTTTCTGTAGAGAATGCAACTGGACATTTGGAGCGCTAAGAGCGTAGTAGTGGAAAAAGGAATATATTCAAATATAAACTACACAGAAGCCTTCTGTGAAACTTCTTTCTGATCTGAGCATTCAGCTAACATAGTTAAACCATACTTTTGATTGAGCAGTTTTGAAACACTCTGTCTGTAGAAAATGCAACTGGACATTCGTAGCGCTAAGTGGGTAATAGTGGAAAAAAAATATGTTCAAATATAAACTACACAGAAGCATTGTATGAAACTTCTTTCTGTTCTGTGCATTCAACTAACAGAGTTGAACCTTACATTTGATTGAGCCGTTCTGAAACACTCTTTCTGTAGAAACTGCAATTGGACATTCTGAGCGCTAAGAGGCCTATATTGGGAAAAGGAACGTTTACAAATAAAAACTACACAGAAGAATTGTGTGAAACTTCTTTCTGTTCTGTTTGTTCAACTAAAAGAGTTGAACCTTAGTTTTGATTGAGCCGTTCTGAAACACTCTTTCTGTAGAAAATGCAAGTGGAGATTCGGAGTGCTAAGAGGGTAATAGTGGAAAAAGGAATGTCTCCAAATATAAACTACACAGAATCATTCTGTGAAACTTCTTTCTAATCTGTGCATTCAGCTAACAGAGTTAAACCATACTTTTGATTGAGCAGATCTGAACACTCTTTCTGTAGAAAATGCAACTGGACATTTGGAGCGCTAAGAGAGCAGTAGTGGAAAAAGGAATATATTCAAATATAAACTACACAGAAGCATTCTGTGAAACTTCTTTCTGATCTGAGCATTCAGCTAACAGAGTTAAACCATACTTTTGATTGAGCAGTTTTGAAACACTCTGTCTGTAGAAAATGCAACTGGACATTCGTAGCGCAAAGTGGTTAATAGTGGAAAAAAGAATATGTTCAAATATAAACTACACAGAAGCATTGTATGAAACTTCTTTCTGTTCTGTGCATTCAACTAACAGAGTTGAACCTTATTTTTGATTGAGCCTTTCTGAAACACTATTTCTGTAGAAACTGCAATTGGACATTCTGAGCGCTAAGAGGCCTATATTGGGAAAAATAATATCTTCAAATAAAAACTACACAGAAGCATTGTGTGAAACTTATTTCTGATATGTTCATTAAGCTAACAGAGTTAAACCATACTTTTGATTGCACAGTTCTGAACACTCTTTCTGTAGAAAATGCAAGTGGACATTCGGAGCGCTAAGAGGGTAATAGTGGAAAAAGGAATATATTCAAATATAAACTACACAGTAGCATTCAGTGAAAATTCTTTCTGTTCTGTGCATTCAACTAACAGAGTTGAACCTTACTTTTGATTGAGCCGTTCTGAAACACTCTTTCTGTAGAAACTGCAATTGGACATGCTAAGCGCTAAGAGGCCTACATTGGGAAAAAGAATATCTTCAAATAAAAACTACAAAGATGCATTCTGTGAAACTTATTTCTGATCTGAAAATTCAGTTAACAGAGATAAAACATATTTTTGATTGAGCAGTTATGAAACACTCTTTTTGTAGAAAATGCAAGTGGAGATTCGGAGCGCTAAGAGTGTAATAGTGGAAAAAGGAATGTCTTCAAATATAAACTACACAGAATCATTCGGTGAAACTTCTTTCTGATCTGTGCATTCAGCTAACAGAGTTAAACCATACTTTTGATTGAGCAGATCTGAACACTCTTTCTGTAGAGAATGCAACTGGACATTTGGAGCGCTAAGAGCGTAGTAGTGGAAAAAGGAATATATTCAAATATAAACTACACAGAAGCATTCTGTGAAACTTCTTTCTGATCTGAGCATTCAGCTAACAGAGTTAAACCATACATTTGATTGAGCAGTTTTGAAACACTCTGTCTGTAGAAAATGCAACTGGACATTCGTATCGCTAAGTGGGTAATAGTGGAAAAAAAATATGTTCAAATATAAACTACACAGAAGCATTGTATGAAACTTCTTTCTGTTCTGTGCATTCAACTAACAGAGTTGAACCTTACATTTGATTGAGCCATTCTGAAACACTCTTTCTGTAGAAACTGCAATTGGACATTCTGAGCGCTAAGAGGCCTATATTGGGAAAAGGAACGTTTACAAATAAAAACTACACAGAAGAATTGTGTGAAACTTCTTTCTGTTCTGTTTGTTCAACTAAAAGATTTGAACCTTAGTTTTGATTGAGCCGTTCTGAAACACTCTTTCTGTAGAAAATGCAAGTGGAGATTCGGAGCGCTAAGAGGGTAATAGTGGAAAAAGGAATATATGCAAATATAAACTACACAGTAGCATTCTGTGAAAATTCTTTCTGTTCTGTGCATTCAACTAACAGAGTTGAACCTTACTTTTGATTGAGCCGTTCTGAAACACTCTTTCTGTAGAAACTGCAATTGGACATTCTGAGCGCTAAGAGGCCTATATTGGGAAAAGGAACGTCTACAAATAAAAACTACACAGAAGAATTGTGTGAAACTTCTTTCTGTTCTGTTTGTTCAACTAAAAGAGTTGAACCTTAGTTTTGATTGAGCCGTTCTGAAACACTCTTTCTGTAGAAAATGCAAGTGGAGATTCGGAGTGCTAAGAGGGTAATAGTGGAAAAAGGAATGTCTCCAAATATAAACTACACAGAACCATTCTGTGAAACTTCTTTCTGATCTGTGCATTCAGCTAACAGAGTTAAACCATACTTTTGATTGAGCAGATCTGAACACTCTTTCTGTAGAAAATGCAACTGGACATTTGGAGCGCTAAGAGAGTAGTAGTGGAAAAAGGAATATATTCAAATATAAACTACACAGAAGCATTCTGTGAAACTTCTTTCTGTTCTGAGCATTCAGTTAACAGAGTTAAACCATACTTTTGATTGAGCAGTTTTGAAACACTCTGTCTGTAGAAAATGCAACTGGACATTCGTAGCGCTAAGTGGGTAATAGTGGAAAAAAGAATATGTTCAAATATAAACTACACAGAAGCATTGTATGAAACTTCTTTCTGTTCTGTGCATTCAACTAACAGAGTTGAACCTTACTTTTGATTGAGCCGTTCTGAAACACTCTTTCTGTAGAAACTGCAATTGGACATTCTGAGCGCTAAGAGGCCTATATTGGGAAAAAGAATGTCTACAAATAAAAACTACACAGAAGAATTGTGTGAAACTTCTTTCTGTTCTGTTTGTTCAAATAAAAGAGTTGAACCTTAGTTTTGATTGAGCCGTTCTGAAACACTCTTTCTGTAGAAAATGCAAGTGGAGATTCGGAGCGCTAAGAGGGTAATAGTGGAAAAAGGAATGTCTCCAAATATAAACTACACAGAATCATTCTGTGAAACTTCTTTCTGATCTGTGCATTCAGCTAACAGAGTTAAACCATACTTTTGATTGAGCAGATCTGAACACTCTTTCTGTAGAAAATGCAACTTGACATTTGGAGCGCTAAGAGAGTAGTAGTGGAAAAAGGAATATATTCAAATATAAACTACACAGAAGCATTCTGTGAAACTTCTTTCTGATCTGAGCATTCAGCTAACAGAGTTAAACCATACTTTTGATTGAGCAGTTTTGAAACACTCTGTCTGTAGAAAATGCAACTGGACATTCGTAGCGCTAAATGGGTAATAGTGGAAAAAAGAATATGTTCAAATATAAACTACACAGAAGCATTGTATGAAACTTCTTTCTGTTCTGTGCATTCAACTAACAGATTTGAACCTTACTTTTGATTGAGCCTTTCTGAAACACTCTTTCTGTAGAAACTGCAATTGGACATTCTGAGCGCTAAGAGGCCTATATTGGGAAAAATAATATCTTCAAATAAAAACTACACAGAAGCATTGTGTGAAACTTATTTCTGATATGTTCATTAAGCTAACAGAGTTAAACCATACTTTTGATTGCGCAGTTCTGAACACTCTTTCTGTAGAAAATGCAAGTGGACATTCGGAGCGCTAAGAGGGTAATAGTGGAAAAAGGAATATATGCAAATATAAACTACACAGTAGCATTCTGTGAAACTTCTTTCTTTTCTGTGCATTCAACTAACAGAGTTGAACCTTACTTTTGATTGAGCCGTTCTGAAACACTCTTTCTGTAGAAACTGCAATTGGACATGCTAAGCGCTAAGAGGCCTACATTGGGAAAAAGAATATCTTCAAATAAAAACTACACAGATGCATTCTGTGAAACTTATTTCTGATCTGTAAATTCAGTTAACAGAGATAAAACATATTTTTGATTGAGCAGTTATGAAACACTCTTTTTGTAGAAAATGCAAGTGGAGATTCGGAGCGCTACGAGTGTAATAGTGGAAAAAGGAATGTCTTCAAATACAAAATACACAGAAACATTCGGTGAAACTTCTTTCTGATCTGTGCATACAGCTAACAGAGTTAAACCATACTTTTGATTGAGCAGATCTGAACACTCTTTCTGTAGAAAATGCAACTGGACATTTGGAGCGCTAAGAGCGTAGTAGTGGAAAAAGGAATATATACAAATATAAACTACACAGAAGCATTCTGTGAAACTTCTTTCTGATTTGAGCATTCAGATAACAGAGTTAAACCATACTTTTGATTCAGCAGTTTTGAAACGCTCTGTCTGTAGAAAATGCAACTGGACATTCGTAGCGCTTAGTAGGTAATAGTGGAAAAAAGAATATGTTCAAATATAAACTACACAGAAGCATTGTATGAAACTTCTTTCTGTTCTGTGCATTCAACTAACAGAGTTGAACCTTACTTTTGATTGAGCCGTTCTGAAACACTCTTTCTGTAGAAACCGCAATTGGACATTCTGAGCGCTAAGAGGCCTATATTGGGAAAAGGAATGGCTACAAATAAAAACTACACAGAAGAATTGTGTGAAACTTCTTTCTGTTCTGTTTGTTCAACTAAAAGAGTTGAACCTTAGTTTTGATTGAGCCGTTCTGAAACACTCTTTCTGTAGAAAATGCAAGTGGAGATTCGGAGCGCTAAGAGGGTAATAGTGGAAAAAGGAATGTCTCCAAATAAAAACTACACAGAAGCATTGTGTGAAACTTATTTCTGATATGTTCATTAAGCTAAGAGAGTTAAACCATACTTTTGATTGCGCAGTTCTGAACACTCTTTCTGTAGAAAATGCAAGTGGACATTCGGAGCGCTTAGAGGATAATAGTGGAAAAAGGAATATATGCAAATATAAACTACACAGTAGCATTCTGTGAAACTTCTTTCTTTTCTGTGCATTCAACTAACAGAGTTGAACCTTACTTTTGATTGAGCCGTTCTGAAACACTCTTTCTGTAGAAACTGCAATTGGACATGCTAAGCGCTAAGAGGCCTACATTGGGAAAAAGAATATCTTCAAATAAAAACTACACAGATGCATTCTGTGAAACTTATTTCTGATCTGTAAATTCAGTTAACAGAGATAAAACGTATTTTTGATTGAGCAGTTATGAAACACTCTTTTTGTAGAAAATGCAAGTGGAGATTCGGAGCGCTAAGAGTGTAATAGTGGAAAAAGGATTGTCTTCAAACACAAACTACACAGAATCATTCGGTGAAACTTCTTTCTGATCTGTGCATTCAGCTAACAGAGTTAAACCATACTTTTGATTGAGCAGATCTGAACACTCTTTCTGTAGAAAATGCAACAGGACATTCGTAGCGCTTAGTAGGTAATAGTGGAAAAAAGAATATGTTCAAATATAAACTACACAGAAGCATTGTATGAAACTTCTTTCTGTTCTGTGCATTCAACTAACAGAGTTGAACCTTACTTTTGATTGAGCCTTTCTGAAACACTCTTTCTGTAGAAACTGCAATTGGACATTCTGAGCGCTAAGAGGCCTCTATTGGGAAAAATAATATCTTCAAATAAAAACTACACAGAAGCATTGTGTGAAACTTATTTCTGATATGTTCATTAAGCTAACAGAGTTAAACCATACTTTTGATTGCGCAGTTCTGAACACTCTTTCTGTAGAAAATGCACGTGGACATTCGGAGCGCTAAGAGGGTAATAGTGGAAAAAGGAATATATGCAAATATTAACTACACAGTAGCATTCTGTGAAAATTCTTTCTGTTCTGTGCATTCAACTAACAGAGTTGAACCTTACTTTTGATTGAGCCGTTCTGAAACACTCTTTCTGTAGAAACTGCAATTGGACATGCTAAGCGCTAAGAGGCCTACATTGGGAAAAAGAATATCTTCAAATAAAAACTACAAAGATGCATTCTGTGAAACTTATTTCTGATCTGAAAATTCAGTTAACAGAGATAAAACATATTTTTGATTGAGCAGTTATGAAACACTCTTTTTGTAGAAAATGCAAGTGGAGATTCGGAGCGCTAAGAGTGTAATAGTGGAAAAAGGAATGTCTTCAAATATAAACTACACAGAATCATTCGGTGAAACTTCTTTCTGATCTGTGCATTCAGCTAACAGAGTTAAACCATACTTTTGATTGAGCAGATCTGAACACTCTTTCTGTAGAGAATGCAACTGGACATTTGGAGCGCTAAGAGCGTAGTAGTGGAAAAAGGAATATATTCAAATATAAACTACACAGAAGCATTCTGTGAAACTTCTTTCTGATCTGAGCATTCAGCTAACATAGTTAAAAAATACTTTTGATTGAGCAGTTTTGAAACACTCTGTCTGTAGAAAATGCAACTGGACATTCGTAGCGCTAAGTGGGTAATAGTGGAAAAAAAATATGTTAAAATATAAACTACACAGAAGCATTGTATGAAACTTCTTTCTGTTCTGTGCATTCAACTAACAGAGTTGAACCTTACATTTGATTGAGCCGTTCTGAAACACTCTTTCTGTAGAAACTGCAATTGGACATTCTGAGCGCTAAGAGGCCTATATTGGGAAAAGGAACGTTTACAAATAAAAACTACACAGAAGAATTGTGTGAAACTTCTTTCTGTTCTGTTTGTTCAACTAAAAGAGTTGAACATTAGTTTTGATTGAGCCGTTCTGAAACACTCTTTCTGTAGAAAATGCAAGTGGAGATTCGGAGTGCTAAGAGGGTAATAGTGGAAAAAGGAATGTCTCCAAATATAAACTACACAGAATCATTCTGTGAAACTTCTTTCTAATCTGTGCATTCAGCTAACAGAGTTAAACCATACTTTTGATTGAGCAGATCTGAACACTCTTTCTGTAGAAAATGCAACTGGACATTTGGAGCGCTAAGAGAGCAGTAGTGGAAAAAGGAATATATTCAAATATAAACTACACAGAAGCATTCTGTGAAACTTCTTTCTGATCTGAGCATTCAGCTAACAGAGTTAAACCATACTTTTGATTGAGCAGTTTTGAAACACTCTGTCTGTAGAAAATGCAACTGGACATTCGTAGCGCAAGGTGGGTAATAGTGGAAAAAAGAATATGTTCAAATATAAACTACACAGAAGCATTGTATGAAACTTCTTTCTGTTCTGTGCATTCAACTAACAGAGTTGAACCTTACTTTTGATTGAGCCTTTCTGAAACACTATTTCTGTAGAAACTGCAATTGGACATTCTGAGTGCTAAGAGGCCTATATTGGGAAAAATAATATCTTCAAATAAAAACTACACAGAAGCATTGTGTGAAACTTATTTCTGATATGTTCATTAAGCTAACAGAGTTAAACCATACTTTTGATTGCGCAGTTCTGAACACTCTTTCTGTAGAAAATGCAAGTGGACATTCGGAGCGCTAAGAGGGTAATAGTGGAAAAAGGAATATATTCAAATATAAACTACACAGTAGCATTCAGTGAAAATTCTTTCTGTTCTGTGCATTCAACTAACAGAGTTGAACCTTACTTTTGATTGAGCCGTTCTGAAACACTCTTTCTGTAGAAACTGCAATTGGACATGCTAAGCGCTAAGAGGCCTACATTGGGAAAAAGAATATCTTCAAATAAAAACTACAAAGATGCATTCTGTGAAACTTATTTCTGATCTGAAAATTCAGTTAACAGAGATAAAACATATTTTTGATTGAGCAGTTATGAAACACTCTTTTTGTAGAAAATGCAAGTGGAGATTCGGAGCGCTAAGTGTGTAATAGTGGAAAAAGGAATGTCTTCAAATATAAACTACACAGAATCATTCGGTGAAACTTCTTTCTGATCTGTGCATTCAGCTAACAGAGTTAAACCATACTTTTGATTGAGCAGATCTGAACACTCTTTCTGTAGAGAATGCAACTGGACATTTGGAGCGCTAAGAGCGTAGTAGTGGAAAAAGGAATATATTCAAATATAAACTACACAGAAGCATTCTGTGAAACTTCTTTCTGATCTGAGCATTCAGCTAACAGAGTTAAACCATACTTTTGATTGAGCAGTTTTGAAACACTCTGTCTGTAGAAAATGCAACTGGACATTCGTAGCGCTAAGTGGGTAATAGTGGAAAAAAAATATGTTCAAATATAAACTACACAGAAGCATTGTATGAAACTTCTTTCTGTTCTGTGCATTCAACTAACAGAGTTGAACCTTACATTTGATTGAGCCGTTCTGAAACACTCTTTCTGTAGAAACTGCAATTGGACATTCTGAGCGCTAAGAGGCCTATATTGGGAAAAGGAACGTTTACAAATAAAAACTACACAGAAGAATTGTGTGAAACTTCTTTCTGTTCTGTTTGTTCAACTAAAAGATTTGAACCTTAGTTTTGATTGAGCCGTTCTGAAACACTCTTTCTGTAGAAAATGCAAGTGGAGATTCGGAGTGCTAAGAGGGTAATAGTGGAAAAAGGAATGTCTCCAAATATAAACTACACAGAATCATTCTGTGAAACTTCTTTCTGATCTGTGCATTCAGCTAACAGAGTTAAACCATACTTTTGATTGAGCAGATCTGAACACTCTTTCTGTAGAAAATGCAACTGGACATTTGGAGCGCTAAGAGAGTAGTAGTGGAAAAAGGAATATATTCAAATATAAACTACACAGAAGCATTCTGTGAAACTTCTTTCTGATCTGAGCATTCAGCTAACAGAGTTAAACCATACTTTTGATTGAGCAGTTTTGAAACACTCTGTCTGTAGAAAATGCAACTGGACATTCGTAGCGCTAAGTGGGTAATAGTGGAAAAAAGAATATGTTCAAATATAAACTACACAGAAGCATTGTATGAAACTTCTTTCTGTTCTGTGCATTCAACTAACAGAGTTGAACCTTACTTTTGATTGAGCCTTTCTGAAACACTATTTCTGTAGAAACTGCAATTGGACATTCTGAGTGCTAAGAGGCCTATATTGGGAAAAATAATATCTTCAAATAAAAACTACACAGAAGCATTGTGTGAAACTTATTTCTGATATGTTCATTAAGCTAACAGAGTTAAACCATACTTTTGATTGCGCAGTTCTGAACACTCTTTCTGTAGAAAATGCAAGTGGACATTCGGAGCGCTAAGAGGGTAATAGTGGAAAAAGGAATATATTCAAATATAAACTACACAGTAGCATTCAGTGAAAATTCTTTCTGTTCTGTGCATTCAACTAACAGAGTTGAACCTTACTTTTGATTGAGCCGTTCTGAAACACTCTTTCTGTAGAAACTGCAATTGGACATGCTAAGCGCTAAGAGGCCTACATTGGGAAAAAGAATATCTTCAAATAAAAACTACAAAGATGCATTCTGTGAAACTTATTTCTGATCTGAAAATTCAGTTAACAGAGATAAAACATATTTTTGATTGAGCAGTTATGAAACACTCTTTTTGTAGAAAATGCAAGTGGAGATTCGGAGCGCTAAGTGTGTAATAGTGGAAAAAGGAATGTCTTCAAATATAAACTACACAGAATCATTCGGTGAAACTTCTTTCTGATCTGTGCATTCAGCTAACAGAGTTAAACCATACTTTTGATTGAGCAGATCTGAACACTCTTTCTGTAGAGAATGCAACTGGACATTTGGAGCGCTAAGAGCGTAGTAGTGGAAAAAGGAATATATTCAAATATAAACTACACAGAAGCATTCTGTGAAACTTCTTTCTGATCTGAGCATTCAGCTAACAGAGTTAAACCATACTTTTGATTGAGCAGTTTTGAAACACTCTGTCTGTAGAAAATGCAACTGGACATTCGTAGCGCTAAGTGGGTAATAGTGGAAAAAAAATATGTTCAAATATAAACTACACAGAAGCATTGTATGAAACTTCTTTCTGTTCTGTGCATTCAACTAACAGAGTTGAACCTTACATTTGATTGAGCCGTTCTGAAACACTCTTTCTGTAGAAACTGCAATTGGACATTCTGAGCGCTAAGAGGCCTATATTGGGAAAAGGAACGTTTACAAATAAAAACTACACAGAAGAATTGTGTGAAACTTCTTTCTGTTCTGTTTGTTCAACTAAAAGATTTGAACCTTAGTTTTGATTGAGCCGTTCTGAAACACTCTTTCTGTAGAAAATGCAAGTGGAGATTCGGAGTGCTAAGAGGGTAATAGTGGAAAAAGGAATGTCTCCAAATATAAACTACACAGAATCATTCTGTGAAACTTCTTTCTGATCTGTGCATTCAGCTAACAGAGTTAAACCATACTTTTGATTGAGCAGATCTGAACACTCTTTCTGTAGAAAATGCAACTGGACATTTGGAGCGCTAAGAGAGTAGTAGTGGAAAAAGGAATATATTCAAATATAAACTACACAGAAGCATTCTGTGAAACTTCTTTCTGATCTGAGCATTCAGCTAACAGAGTTAAACCATACTTTTGATTGAGCAGTTTTGAAACACTCTGTCTGTAGAAAATGCAACTGGACATTCGTAGCGCTAAGTGGGTAATAGTGGAAAAAAGAATATGTTCAAATATAAACTACACAGAAGCATTGTATGAAACTTCTTTCTGTTCTGTGCATTCAACTAACAGAGTTGAACCTTACTTTTGATTGAGCCTTTCTGAAACACTATTTCTGTAGAAACTGCAATTGGACATTCTGAGCGCTAAGAGGCCTATATTGGGAAAAATAATATCTTCAAATAAAAACTACACAGAAGCATTGTGTGAAACTTATTTCTGATATGTTCATTAAGCTAACAGAGTTAAACCATACTTTTGATTGCGCAGTTCTGAACACTCTTTCTGTAGAAAATGCAAGTGGACATTCGGAGCGCTAAGAGGGTAATAGTGGAAAAAGGAATATATGCAAATATAAACTACACAGTAGCATTCTGTGAAAATTCTTTCTGTTCTGTGCATTCAACTAACAGAGTTGAACCTTACTTTTGATTGAGCCGTTCTGAAACACTCTTTCTGTAGAAACTGCAATTGGACATTCTGAGCGCTAAGAGGCCTATATTGGGAAAAGGAACGTCTACAAATAAAAACTACACAGAAGAATTGTGTGAAACTGCTTTCTGTTCTGTTTGTGCAACTAAAAGAGTTGAACCTTAGTTTTGATTGAGCCGTTCTGAAACACTCTTTCTGTAGAAAATGCAAGTGGAGATTCGGAGTGCTAAGAGGGTAATAGTGGAAAAAGGAATGTCTCCAAATATAAACTACACAGAACAATTCTATGAAACTTCTTTCTGATCTGTGCATTCAGCTAACAGAGTTAAACCATACTTTTGATTGAGCAGATCTGAACACTCTTTCTGTAGAAAATGCAACTGGACATTTGGAGCGCTAAGAGAGTAGTAGTGGAAAAAGGAATATATTCAAATATAAACTACACAGAAGCATTCTGTGAAACTTCTTTCTGTTCTGAGCATTCAGTTAACAGAGTTAAACCATACTTTTGATTGAGCAGTTTTGAAACACTCTGTCTGTAGAAAATGCAACTGGACATTCGTAGCGCTAAGTGGGTAATAGTGGAAAAAAGAATATGTTCAAATATAAACTACACAGAAGCATTGTATGAAACTTCTTTCTGTTCTGTGCATTCAACTAACAGAGTTGAACCTTACTTTTGATTGAGCCGTTCTGAAACACTCTTTCTGTAGAAACTGCAATTGGACATTCTGAGCGCTAAGAGGCCTATATTGGGAAAAAGAATGTCTACAAATAAAAACTACACAGAAGAATTGTGTGAAACTTCTTTCTGTTCTGTTTGTTCAAATAAAAGAGTTAAACCTTAGTTTTGATTGAGCCGTTCTGAAACACTCTTTCTGTAGAAAATGCAAGTGGAGATTCGGAGCGCTAAGAGGGTAATAGTGGAAAAAGGAATGTCTCCAAATATAAACTACACAGAATCATTCTGTGAAACTTCTTTCTGATCTGTGCATTCAGCTAACAGAGTTAAACCATACTTTTGATTGAGCAGATCTGAACACTCTTTCTGTAGAAAATGCAACTTGACATTTGGAGCGCTAAGAGAGTAGTAGTGGAAAAAGGAATATATTCAAATATAAACTACACAGAAGCATTCTGTGAAACTTCTTTCTGATCTGAGCATTCAGCTAACAGAGTTAAACCATACTTTTGATTGAGCAGTTTTGAAACACTCTGTCTGTAGAAAATGCAACTGGACATTCGTAGCGCTAAATGGGTAATAGTGGAAAAAAGAATATGTTCAAATATAAACTACACAGAAGCATTGTATGAAACTTCTTTCTGTTCTGTGCATTCAACTAACAGAGTTGAACCTTACTTTTGATTGAGCCTTTCTGAAACACTCTTTCTGTAGAAACTGCAATTGGACATTCTGAGCGCTAAGAGGCCTATATTGGGAAAAAGAATATCTTCAAATAAAAACTACACAGAAGCATTGTGTGAAACTTATTTCTGATATGTTCATTAAGCTAACAGAGTTAAACCATACTTTTGATTGCGCAGTTCTGAACACTCTTTCTGTAGAAAATGCAAGTGGACATTCGGAGCGCTAAGAGGGTAATAGTGGAAAAAGGAATATATGCAAATATAAACTACACAGTAGCATTCTGTGAAACTTCTTTCTTTTCTGTGCATTCAACTAACAGAGTTGAACCTTACTTTTGATTGAGCCGTTCTGAAACACTCTTTCTGTAGAAACTGCAATTGGACATGCTAAGCGCTAAGAGGCCTACATTGGGAAAAAGAATATCTTCAAATAAAAACTACACAGATGCATTCTGTGAAACTTATTTCTGATCTGTAAATTCAGTTAACAGAGATAAAACATATTTTTGATTGAGCAGTTATGAAACACTCTTTTTGTAGAAAATGTAAGTGGAGATTCGGAGCGCTACGAGTGTAATAGTGGAAAAAGGAATGTCTTCAAATACAAAATACACAGAAACATTCGGTGAAACTTCTTTCTGATCTGTGCATACAGCTAACAGAGTTAAACCATACTTTTGATTGAGCAGATCTGAACACTCTTTCTGTAGAAAATGCAACTGGACATTTGGAGCGCTAAGAGCGTAGTAGTGGAAAAAGGAATATATACAAATATAAACTACACAGAAGCATTCTGTGAAACTTCTTTCTGATTTGAGCATTCAGATAACAGAGTTAAACCATACTTTTGATTCAGCAGTTTTGAAACACTCTGTCTGTAGAAAATGCAACTGGACATTCGTAGCGCTTAGTAGGTAATAGTGGAAAAAAGAATATGTTCAAATATAAACTACACAGAAGCATTGTATGAAACTTCTTTCTGTTCTGTGCATTCAACTAACAGAGTTGAACCTTACTTTTGATTGAGCCGTTCTGAAACACTCTTTCTGTAGAAACTGCAATTGGACATTCTGAGCGCTAAGAGGCCTATATTGGGAAAAGGAATGGCTACAAATAAAAACTACACAGAAGAATTGTGTGAAACTTCTTTCTGTTCTGTTTGTTCAACTAAAAGAGTTGAACCTTAGTTTTGATTGAGCCGTTCTGAAACACTCTTTCTGTAGAAAATGCAAGTGGAGATTCGGAGCGCTAAGAGGGTAATAGTGGAAAAAGGAATGTCTCCAAATAAAAACTACACAGAAGCATTGTGTGAAACTTATTTCTGATATGTTCATTAAGCTAACAGAGTTAAACCATACTTTTGATTGCGCAGTTCTGAACACTCTTTCTGTAGAAAATGCAAGAGGACATTCGGAGCCCTTAGAGGGTAATAGTGGAAAAAGGAATATATGCAAATATAAACTACACAGTAGCATTCTGTGAAACTTCTTTCTTTTCTGTGCATTCAACTAACAGAGTTGAACCTTACTTTTGATTGAGCCGTTCTGAAACACTCTTTCTGTAGAAACTGCAATTGGACATGCTAAGCGCTAAGAGGCCTACATTGGGAAAAAGAATATCTTCAAATAAAAACTACACAGATGCATTCTGTGAAACTTATTTCTGATCTGTAAATTCAGTTAACAGAGATAAAACATATTTTTGATTGAGCAGTTATGAAACACTCTTTTTGTAGAAAATGCAAGTGGAGATTCGGAGCGCTAAGAGTGTAATAGTGGAAAAAGGATTGTCTTCAAACACAAACTACACAGAATCATTCGGTGAAACTTCTTTCTGATCTGTGCATTCAGCTAACAGAGTTAAAGCATACTTTTGATTGAGCAGATCTGAACACTCTTTCTGTAGAAAATGCAACAGGACATTCGTAGCGCTTAGTAGGTAATAGTGGAAAAAAGAATATGTTCAAATATAAACTACACAGAAGCATTGTATGAAACTTCTTTCTGTTCTGTGCATTCAACTAACAGAGTTGAACCTTACTTTTGATTGAGCCTTTCTGAAACACTCTTTCTGTAGAAACTGCAATTGGACATTCTGAGCGCTAAGAGGCCTCTATTGGGAAAAATAATATCTTCAAATAAAAACTACACAGAAGCATTGTGTGAAACTTATTTCTGATATGTTCATTAAGCTAACAGAGTTAAACCATACTTTTGATTGCGCAGTTCTGAACACTCTTTCTGTAGAAAATGCAAGTGGACATTCGGAGCGCTAAGAGGGTAATAGTGGAAAAAGGAATATATGCAAATATTAACTACACAGTAGCATTCTGTGAAAATACTTTCTGTTCTGTGCATTCAACTAACAGAGTTGGACCTTACTTTTGATTGAGCCGTTCTGAAACACTCTTTCTGTAGAAACTGCAATTGGACATGCTAAGCGCTAAGACGCCTACATTGGGAAAAAGAATATCTTCAAATAAAAACTACACAGATGCATTCTGTGAAACTTATTTCTGATCTGTAAATTCAGTTAACAGAGATAAAACATATTTTTGATTGAGCAGTTATGAAACACTCTTTTTGTAGAAAATGCAAGTGGAGATTCGGAGCGCTAAGAGCGTAATAGTGGAAAAAGTAATGTCTTCAAATATAAACTACACAGAATCATTCGGTGAAACTTCTTTCTGATCTGTGCATTCAGCTAACAGAGTTAAACCATACTTTTGATTGAGCAGATCTGAACACTCTTTCTGTAGAAAATGCAACTGGACATTTGGAGCGCTAAGAGCGTAGTAGTGGAAAAAGGAATATATACAAATATAAACTACACAGAAGCATTCTGTGAAACTTCTTTCTGATCTGAGCATTCAGCTAACAGAGTTAAACCATACTTTTGATTGAGCAGTTTTGAAACACTCTTTCTGTAGAAAATGCAACTGGACATTCATAGCGCTAAGTGGGTAATAGTGGAAAAAAGAATATGTTCAAATATAAACTACACAGAAGCATTGTATGAAACTTCTTTCTGTTCTGTGCATACAACTAACAGAGTTGAACCTTACTTTTGATTGAGCCGTTCTGAAACACTCTTTCTGTAGAAACTGAAATTGGACATTCTGAGCGCTAAGAGGCCTATATTGGGAAAAGGAATGTCTACAAATAAAAACTACACAGAAGAATTGTGTGAAACTTCTTTCTGTTCTGTTTGTTCAACTAAAAGAGATGAACCTTAGTTTTGATTGAGCCGTTCTGAAACACTCTTTCTGTAGAAAATGCAAGTGGAGATTCGGAGCGCTAAGAGGGTAATAGTGGAAAAAGGAATGTCTCCAAATATAAACTACACAGAATCATTCTGTGAAGCTTCTTTCTGATCTATGCATTCAGCTAACAGAGTTAAACCATACTTTTGATTGAGCAGATCTGAACACTCTTTCTGTAGAAAATGCAACTGGACATTTGGAGCGCTAAGAGAGTAGTAGTGGAAAAAGGAATATATTCAAATATAAACTACCCAGAAGCATTCTGTGAAACTTATTTCTGATCTGAGCATTCAGCTAACAGAGTTAAACCATACTTTTGATTGAGCAGTTTTGAAACACTCTGTCTGTAGAAAATGCAACTGGACATTCGTAGCGCTAAGTGGGTAATAGTGGAAAAAAGAATAGGTTCAAATATAAACTACACAGAAGCATTGTATGAAACTTCTTTCTGTTCTGTGCATTCAACTAACAGAGTTGAACCTTACTTTTGATTGAGCCTTTCTGAAACACTCTTTCTGTAGAAACTGCAATTGGACATTCTGAGCGCTAAGAGGCCTCTATTGGGAAAAATAATATCTTCAAATAAAAACTACACAGAAGCATTGTGTGAAACTTATTTCTGATATGTTCATTAAGCTAACAGAGTTAAACCATACTTTTGATTGCGCAGTTCTGAACACTCTTTCTGTAGAAAATGCAAGTGGACATTCGGAGCGCTAAGAGGGTAATAGTGGAAAAAGGAATATATGCAAATATAAACTACACAGTAGCATTCTGTGAAAATTCTTTCTGTTCTGTGCATTCAACTAACAGAGTTGAACCTTACTTTTGATTGAGCCGTTCTGAAACACTCTTTCTGTAGAAACTGCAATTGGACATGCTAAGCGCTAAGAGGCCTACATTGGGAAAAAGAATGTCTTCAAATAAAAACTACACAGATGCATTCTGTGAAACTTATTCCTGATCTGTAATTTCAGTTAACAGAGATAAAACATATTTTTGATTGAGCAGTTATGAAACACTCTTTTTGTAGAAAATGCAAGTGGAGATTCGGAGCGCTAAGATGGTAATAGTGGAAAAAGGAATGTCTTCAAATATAAACTACACAGAATCATTCGGTGAAACTTCTTTCTGATCTGTGCATTCAGCTAACAGAGTTAAACCATACTTTTGATTGAGCAGATCTGAACACTCTTTCTGTAGAAAATGCAACTGGACATTTGGAGCGCTAAGAGCGTAGTAGTGGAAAAAGGAATATATTCAAATATAAACTACACAGAAGCATTCTGTGAAACTTCTTTCTGTTCTGAGCATTCAGCTAACAGAGTTAAACCATACTTTTGATTGAGCAGTTTTGAAACACTCTGTCTGTAGAAAATGCAACTGGACATTCGTAGCGCTAAGTGGGTAATAGTGGAAAAAAGAATATGTTCAAATATAAACTACACAGAAGCATTGTATGAAACTTCTTTCTGTTCTGTGCATTCAACTAACAGAGTTGAACCTTACTTTTGATTGAGCCGTTCTTATACACTCTTTCTGTAGAAACTGCAATTGGACATTCTGAGCGCTAAGAGGCCTATATTGGGAAAAGGAATGTCTACAAATAAAAACTACACAGAAGAATTGTGTGAAACTTCTTTCTGTTCTGTTTGTTCAACTAAAAGAGTTGAACCTTAGTTTTGATTGAGCCGTTCTGAAACACTCTTTGTGTAGAAAATGCAAGTGGAGATTCGGAGCGCTAAGAGGGTAATAGTGGAAAAAGGAATGTCTCCAAATATAAACTACACAGAAACATTCTGTGAAACTTCTTTGTGATCTGTGCATTCAGCTAACAGAGTTAAACCATACTTTTGATTGAGCAGTTCTGAACACTCTTTCTGTAGAAAATGCAAGTGGACATTCGGAGCGCTAAGAGGGTAATAGTGGAAAAAGGAATATATGCAAATATAAACTACACAGTAGCATTCTGTGAAAATTCTTTCTGTTCTGTGCATTCAACTAACAGAGTTGAACCTTACTTTTGATTGAGCCGTTCTGAAACACTCTTTCTGTAGAAACTGCAATTCGACATGCTAAGCGCTAAGAGGCCTACATTGGGAAAAAGAATAACTTCAAATAAAAACTACACAGATGCATTCTGTGAAACTTATTTCTGATCTGTAAATTCAGTTAACAGAGATAAAACATATTTTTGATTGAGCAGTTATGAAACACTCTTTTTGTAGAAAATGCAAGTGGAGATTCGGAGCGCTAAGAGGGTAATAGTGGAAAAAGGAATGTCTTCAAATATAAACTACACAGAATCATTCGGTGAAACTTCTTTCTGATCTGTGCATTCAGCTAACAGAGTTAAACCATACTTTTGATTGAGCAGATCTGAACACTCTTTCTGTAGAAAATGCAACTGGACATTTGGAGCGCTAAGAGCGTAGTAGTGGAAAAAGGAATATATTCAAATATAAACTACACAGAAGCATTCTGTGAAACTTCTTTCTGATCTGAGCATTCAGCTAACAGAGTTAAACCATACTTTTGATTGAGCAGTTTTGAAACACTCTGTCTGTAGAAAATGCAACTGGAAATTCGTAGCGCTAAGTGGGTAATAGTGGAAAAAAGAATATGTTCAAATATAAACTACACAGAAGCATTGTATGAAACTTCTTCCTGTTCTGTGCATTCAACTAACAGAGTTGAACCTTACTTTTGATTGAGCCGTTCTGAAACACTCTTTCTGTAGAAACTGCAATTGGACATTCTGAGCGCTAAGAGGCCTATATTGGGAAAAGGAATGTCTACAAATAAAAACTACACAGAAGAATTGTGTGAAACTTCTTTCTGTTCTGTTTGTTCAACTAAAAGAGTTGAACCTTAGTTTTGATTGAGCCGTTCTGAAACACTCTTTCTGTAGAAAATGCAAGTGGAGATTCGGAGCGCTAAGAGAGTAATAGTGGAAAAAGGAATGTCTCCAAATATAAACTACACAGAATCATTCTGTGAAACTTCTTTCTGATCTGTGCATTCAGCTAACAGAGTTAAACCATACTTTTGATTGAGCAGATCTGAACACTCTTTCTGTAGAAAATGCAACTGGACATTTGGAGCGCTAAGAGAGTAGTAGTGGAAAAAGGAATATATTCAAATATAAACTACACAGAAGCATTCTGTGAAACTTCCTTCTGATCTGAGCATTCAGCTAACAGAGTTAAACCATACTTTTGATTGAGCAGTTTTGAAACACTCTGTCTGTAGAAAATGCAACTGGACATTTGTAGCGCTAACTGGGTAATAGTGGAAAAAAAATATGTTCAAATATAAACTACACAGAAGCATTGTATGAAACTTCTTTCTGTTCTGTGCATTCAACTAACAGAGTTGAACCTTACTTTTGATTGAGCCTTTCTGAAACACTCTTTCTGTAGAAACTGCAATTGGACATTCTGAGCGCTAAGAGGCCTATATTGGGAAAAATAATATCTTCAAATAAAAACTACACAGAAGCATTGTGTAAAACTTATTTCTGATATGTTCATTAAGCTAACAGAGTTAAACCATACTTTTGATTGCGCAGTTCTGAACACCCTTTCTGTAGAAAATGCAAGTGGACATTCGGAGCGCTAACAGGGTAATAGTGGAAAAAGGAATATATTCAAATATAAACTACACAGTAGCATTCTGTGAAACTTCTTTCTGTTCTGTGCGTTCAACTAACAGAGTTGAACCTTACTTTTGATTGAGCCGTTCTGAAACACTCTTTCTGTAGAAACTGCAATTGGACATTCTAAGCGCTAAGAGGCCTACATTGGGAAAAAGAATATCTTCAAATAAAAACTGCACAGTTGCATTCTGTGAAACTTATTTCTGATCTGTAAATTCAGTTAACAGAGCTAAACCATATTTTTGATTGAGCAGTTATGAAACACTCTTTTTGTAGAAAATGCAAGTGGACATTCGGAGCGCTAAGATTGTAATAGAGGAAAAAGGAATATCTCCAATTAAAAACTGCACAGAAGCATTCTCTGAAACCACTTTCTGTTCTCCGCATTCAACTAACAGAGTTGAGCCTTACTTTTGAAGGAGCAGTTCTGAAACACTCTTTGTGTAGAAACTGCCAGTGGATATTCGGAGCGCTAAGTGGGTTATAGTCCAAAAAGGAGTATCTTCAACTAAATACTACACAGAAGCATTCTGTGAAACTACTTTCTGTTCTGTGCATTCAACTAAGAGAGTTGAACCTTACATTTGATTGACCCGTTCTGAAACACTCTTTCTGTTGAAACTGCAATTGGACATTCTGAGCGCTAAGAGGCCTATATTGGGATAAATAATATCTTCAAATAAAAACTACACAGAAGCATTGTTTGAAACTTATTTCTGAAATGTGCATTCAGCTAACAGAGTTAAACCATACTTTTGATTGCGCAGTTCAGAACACTCTTTCTGTAGAAAATGCAAGTGGACATTCGGAGCGCTAAGAGGGTAATAGTGGAAAAAGAATATTTTCAAATATAAACTACACAGAAGCATCCTGTGAAACTTCTTTCTGTTCTGTGCATTCAAATACCAGGGTTGAACCTTACTTTTGATTGAGCCGTTCTGAAACACTCTTTCTGTAGAAACTGCAATTGGACATTCTGAGCGCTAAGAGGCCTATATTGGGAAAAAGAATATCTACAAATAAAAACTACACAGAAGTATACTGTGAAAGTTCTTTCTGTTCTGTTCATTCAACTAAAAGAGTTGAACCTTAGTTTTGATTGAGCCGTTCTGAAACACTCTTTCTGTAGAAAATGCAAGTGGAGAATCGGAGCGCTAAGAGGGTAATAGTGGAAAAAGGAATGTCTTCAAATATAAAATACACAGAATCATTCTGTGAAACTTCTTACTGATCTGTGCATTCAGCTAACAGAGTTAAACCATACTTTTGATTGAGCAGATCTGAACACTCTTTCTGTAGAAAATGCAACTGGACATTTGGAGCGCTACGAGGGTAGTAGTGGTAAAAGGAATATATTCAAATATAAACTACACAGAAGCATTCTGTGAAACTTCTTTCTGATCTGAACATTCAGCTAACAAAGTTAAACCATACTTTTGATTGAGCAGTTTGAAACACTCTGTCTGTAGAAAATGCAACTGGACATTCGTAGCGCTAAGTGGGTAATAGTGGAAAAAAGAATATGTTCAAATATAAAGTACACAGAATCATTGTATGAAACTTTTTTCTGTTCTGTGCATTCAACTAACAGAGTTGAACCTTACTTTTGATTGAGCCTTTCTGAAACACTCTTTCTGTAGAAACTGCAATTGGACATTCTGGGCGCTAAGAGGCCTATATTGGGAAAAATAATATCTTCAAATAAAAACTACACAGAAGCATTGTGTGAAACTTATTTCTGATATGTGCATTCAGCTAACAGAGTTAAACCATACTTTTGATTGCGCAGTTCCGAACACTCTTTCCGTAGAAAATGCAAGTGGACATTCGGAGCGCAAAGAGGGTAATAGTGGAAAAAGGAATATATTCAAATATAAACTACACAGTAGCATTCTGTGAAACTTCTTTCTGTTCTGTGCATTCAACTAACAGAGTTGAACCTTACTTTTGATTGAGCCGTTCTGAAACACTCTTTCTGTAGAAAATGCAATTGGACATTCTAAGCGCTAAGAGGCCTACATTGGGAAAATGAATATCTTCAAATAAAAACTACACAGATGAATTCTGTGAAACTTATTTCTGATCTGTAAATTCAGTTAACAGAGATAAACCATATTTTTGATTGAGCTGTTATGAAACACTCTTTTTGTAGAAAATGCAAGTGGACATTCGGAGCGCTAATATTGTAATAGAGGAAAAAGGAATATCTCCAATTAAAAACTACACAGAAGCATTCTCTGAAACCCCTTTCTGTTCTCCGCATTCAACTAACAGAGTTGAGCCTTACTTTTGAAGGAGCAGTTCTGAAACCCTCTTTGTGTAGAAACTGCCAGTGGATATTCGGAGCGCTAAGAGGGTAATAGTCCACAAAGGAGTATCTTCAACTAAATACTACACAGAATCATTCTGTGAAACTCCTTTCTGTTCTGTGCATTCAACTAAGAGAGTTGAACCTTACATTTGATTGAGCCTTTCTGAAACACTCTTTCTGTATAAACTGCAATTGGACATTCTGAGCGCTAAGAGGCCTATATTGGGAAAAATAATATCTTCAAATAAAAACTACACAGAAGCATTGTTTGAAACTTATTTCTGATATGTGCATTCAGCTAACAGAGTTAAACCATACTTTTGATTGCGCAGTTCGGAACACTCTTTCTGTAGAAAATGCAAGTGGACATTCGGAGCGCTAAGAGGGTAATAGTGGAAAAAGGAATATATTCAAATATAAACTACACAGAAGCATTCTGTGAAACTTCTTTCTGTTCTGTGCATTCAACTACCAGGGTTGAACCTTACTTTTGATTGAGCCGTTCTGACGCAATCTTTCTGTAGAAACTGCAATTGGAGATTCTGAGCGCTAAGAGGCCTATATTGGGAAAAAGAATATCTACAAATAATAACTACACAGAAGCATTCTGTGAAACTACATTCTGTTCTGTTCATTCAACTAAAAGAGTTGAACCTTAGTTTTGATTGAGCCGTTCTGAAACACTCTTTCTGTAGAAAATGCAAGAGGAGATTCGGAACGCTAAGAGGGTAACAGTGGAAAAAGGAATGTCTTCAAATATAAACTACACAGAATAATTCTGTGAAACATCTTTCTGATCTGTGCATTCAGCTAACAGAGTTAAACCATACTTTTGATTGAGCAGATCTGAACACTCTTTCTGTAGAAAATGCAACTGGACATTTGGAGCGCTAAGACGGTAGTAGTGGAAAAGGGAATATATTCAAATATAAACTACACAGAAGCATTCTGTGAAACTTCTTTCTGATCTGAGCATTCAGCTAACAGAGTTAAACCATACTTTTGATTGAGCAGTTTTGAAACACTCTGTCTGTAGAAAATGCAAATGGACATTCGTAGCGTTAAGTGGGTAATAGTGGAAAAAAGAATATATTCAAATATAAACTACACAGAAGCATTGTATGAAATTTCTTTCTGTTCTGTGCATTCAACTAACAGAGTTGAACCTTACTTTTGATTGAGCCGTTCTGAAACACTCTTTCTGTAGAAACTGCAATTGGACATTCTGAGCTCTAAGAGACTTATATTGGGAAAAATAATATCTTCAAATAAAAACTACACAGAAGCATTGTGTGAAACTAATTTCTGATATGTGCATTCAGCTAACAGAGTTAAACAATACTTTTGATTGCGCAGTTCCGTACACTCTTTCTGTAGAGAATGCAAGTGGACATTCGGAGCGCTAAGAGGGTAATAGTGGAAAAAGGAATATATTCAAATATAAACTACACAGTAGCATTTTGTGAAACTTCTTTCTGTTCTGTGCATTCAACTAACAGAGTTGAACCTTACTTTTGATTGAGAAGTTCTGAAACACTCTTTCTGTAGAAACTGCAATTGGACATTCTGAGTGCTTAGACGCCTATATTGGGAAAAATAATATCTTCAAATAAAAAATACACAGTTGCATTCTGTGAAACTTATTTCTGATCTGTAAATTCAGTTAACAGAGCTAAACCATATTTTTGATTGAGCAGTTATGAAACACTCTTTTTGTAGAAAATGCAAGTGGACATTCGGAGCGCTAAGAGGGTAATAGTGGAAAAAGGAATATATTCAAATATAAACTACACAGTAGCATTCTGTGAAACTTCTTTCTGTTCTGTGCATTCAACTAACAGAGTTGAACCTTACTTTTGATTGAGCCGTTCTGAAACACTCTTTCTGTAGAAACTGCAATTGGACATGCTATGCGCTAAGAGGCCTACATTGGGAAAAAGAACATCTTCAAATAAAAACTACACAGATGCATTCTGTGAAACTTATTTCTGATATTTAAATTCAGTTAACAGAGCTAAACCATATTTTTGATTGAGCTGTTATGAAACACTCTTTTTGTAGAAAATGCAAGTGGACATTCGGAGCGCTAAGATTGTAATAGAGGAAAAAGGAATATCTCCAATTAAAAACTACACAGAAGCATTCTCTGAAACCCCTTTCTGTTCTCCGCATTCAACTAACAGATTTGAGCCATACTTTTTAAGGAGC
Organism: Symphalangus syndactylus; assembly: GCF_028878055.3. Classification (NCBI taxonomy): domain Eukaryota; kingdom Metazoa; phylum Chordata; class Mammalia; order Primates; family Hylobatidae; genus Symphalangus; species Symphalangus syndactylus. The sequence continues at coordinate 11,019,725 of NC_072447.2, read as the reverse complement.
AGTTCTGAAACACTCTTTGTGTAGAAACTGCCAGTGGATATTCGGAGCGCTAAGTGGGTAATAGTCCAAAAGGAGTATCTTCAACTAAATACTACACAGAAGCATTCTGTGAAACTGCTTTCTGTTCTGTGCATTCAACTAAGAGAGTTGAACCTTACATTTGATTGAGCCGTTCTGAAACCCTCTTTCTGTAGAAACTGCAATTGGACATTCTGAGCGCTAAGAGGCCTATATTGGCAAAAATAATATCTTCAAATAAAAACTACACAGAAACATTGTTTGAAACTTATTTCTGATATGTGCATTCAGCTAACAGAGTTAAACCATACTTTTGATTGCGCAGTTCCGAACACTCTTTCTGTAGAAAATGCAAGTGGACATTCGGAGCGCTAAGAGGGTAATAGTGGAAAAAGGAATATATTCAAATATAAACTACACAGTAGCATTCTGTGAAACTTCTTTCTGTTCTGTGCATTCAACGAACAGATGTGAACCTTACTTTTGATTGAGCCGTTCTGAAACACTCTATCAGTAGAAACTGCAATTGGACATTCTGAGCGCTAAGAGGCCTACATTGGGAAAAAAATATCTTCAAATAAAAACTACACAGATGCATTCTGTGAAACTTATTTCTGATCTGTAAATTCAGTTAACAGAGCTAAACCATATTTTTGATTGAGCAATTACTAAACACGCTTTTTGTAGAAAATGCAAGCGGACATTCGGAGCGCTAAGATTGTAATAGAGGAAAAAGGAATATCTCCAATTAAAAACTACACAGAAGCATTCTCTGAAACCCCTTTCTGTTCTCCGCATTCAGCTAACAGAATTGAGCCTTACTTTTGAAGGAGCAGTTCTGAAACCCTCTTTGTGTAGAGACTGCCAGTGGATATTCGGAGCGCTAAGTGGGTAATAGTCCAAAAAGGAGTATCTTCAACTAAATACTACACAGAAGCATTCTGTGAAACTTCTTTCTGTTCTGTGCATTCAACTAAGAGAGTTGAACCTTACATTTGATTGAGCCGTTCTGAAACACTCTTTCTGTAGAAACTGCAATTGGACATTCTGAGCGCTAAGAGGCCTATATTGGGAAAAATAATATCTTCAAATAAAAACTACACAGAAGCATTGTTTGAAAGTTATTTCTGATATGTGCATTAAGCTAACAGAGTTAAACCATACTTTTGATTGCGCAGTTCAGAACACTCTTTCTGTAGAAAATGCAAGTGGACATTCGGAGCGCTAAGAGGGTAATAGTGGAAAAAGGAATATATTCAAATATAAACTACACAGAAGCATTCTGTGAAACTTCTTTCTGTTCTGTGCATTCAACTACCAGGGTTGAACCTTACTTTTGATTGAGCCGTTCTGAAGCACTCTTTCTGTAGAAACTGCAATTGGACATTCTGAGGGCTAAGAGGCCTATATTGGGAAAAAGAATATCTACAAATAAAAACTACACAGAAGCATTCTGTGAATGTTCTTTCTGTTCTGTTCATTCAACTAAAATAGTTGAACCTTAGTTTTGATTGAGCCGTTCTGAAACACTCTTTCTGTAGAAAATGCAAGTGGAGATTCGGAGCGCTAAGAGGGTAATAGTGGAAAAAGGAATATATTCAAATATAAACTACACAGTAGCATTCTGTGAAACTTCTTTCTGTTCTGTGCATTCAACTAACAGAGTTGAACCTTACTTTTGATTGAGCCGTTCTGAAACACTCTTTCTGTAGAAACTGCAATTGGACATTCTATGCGCTAAGAGGCCTACATTGGGAAAAAGAACATCTTCAAATAAAAACTACACAGATGCATTCTGTGAAACTTATTTCTGATATTTAAATTCAGTTAACAGAGCTAAACCATATTTTTGATTGAGCTGTTATGAAACACTCTTTTTGTAGAAAATGCAAGTGGACATTCGGAGCGCTAAGTTTGTAATAGAGGAAAAAGGAATATCTCCAATTAAAAACTACACAGAAGCATTCTCTGAAACCCCTATCTGTTCTCCGCATTCAACTAACAGATTTGAGCCATACTTTTTAAGGAGCAGTTCTGAAACACTCTTTGTGTAGAAACTGCCAGTGGATATTCGGAGCGCTAAGTGGGTAATAGTCCAAAAGGAGTATCTTCAACTAAATACTACACAGAAGCATTCTGTGAAACTTCTTTCTGTTCTGTGCATTCAACTAAGAGAGTTGAACCTTACATTTGATTGAGCCGTTTTGAAACCCTCTTTCTGTAGAAACTGCAATTGGACATTCTGAGCGCTAACAGGCCTATATTGGCAAAAATAATATCTTCAAATAAAAACTACACAGAAACATTGTTTGAAACTTATTTCTGATATGTGCATTCAGCTAACAGAGTTAAACCATACTTTTGATTGCGCAGTTCCGAACACTCTTTCTGTAGAAAATGCAAGTGGACATTCGGAGCGCTAAGAGGGTAATAGTGGAAAAAGGAATATATTCAAATATAAACTACACAGTAGCATTCTGTGAAACTACTTTCTGTTCTGTGCATTCAACGAACAGATGTGAACCTTACTTTTGATTGAGCCGTTCTGAAACACTCTATTAGTAGAAACTGCAATTGGACATTCTGAGCGCTAAGAGGCCTACATTGGGAAAAAAATATCTTCAAATAAAAACTACACAGATGCATTCTGTGAAACTTATTTCTGATCTGTAAATTCAGTTAACAGAGCTAAACCATATTTTTGATTGAGCAGTTACTAAACACGCTTTTTGTAGAAAATGCAAGCGGACATTCGGAGCGCTAAGATTGTAATAGAGGAAAAAGGAATATCTCCAATTAAAAACTACACAGAAGCATTCTCTGAAACCCCTTTCTGTTCTCCGCATTCAGCTAACAGAATTGAGCCTTACTTTTGAAGGAGCAGTTCTGAAACACTCTTTGTGTAGAGACTGCCAGTGGATATTCGGAGCGCTAAGTGGGTAATAGCCAAAAAGGAGTATCTTCAACTAAATACTACACAGAAGCATTCTGGGAAACTTCTTTCTGATCTGTGCATTCAGCTAACAGAGTTAAACCATACTTTTGATTGAGCAGATCTGAACACTCTTTCTGTAGAAAATGCAACTGGACATTTGGAGCGCTAAGAGCGTAGTAGTGGAAAAAGGAATATATTCAAATATAAACTACACAGAAGCATTCTGTGAAACTTCTTTCTGATCTGAGCATTCAGCTAACAGAGTTAAACCATACTTTTGATTGAGCAGTTTTGAAACACTCTGTCTGTAGAAAATGCAACTGGACATTCGTAGCGCTAAGTGGGTAATAGTGGAAAAAAGAATATGTTCAAATATAAACTACACAGAAGCATTGTATGAAACTTCTTTCTGTTCTGTGCATTCAACTAACAGAGTTGAACCTTACTTTTGATTGAGCCGTTCTGAAACACTCTTTCTGTAGAAAGTGCAATTGGACATTCTGAGCGCTAAGAGGCCTACATTGGGAAAAATAATATCTTCAAACAAAAACTACACAGAAGCATTGTGTGAAACTTATTTCTGATATGTTCATTAAGCTAACAGAGTTAAACCATACTTTTGATTGTGCAGTTCTGAACACTCTTTCTGTAGAAAATGCAAGTGGACATTCGGAGCGCTAAGAGGGTAATAGTGGAAAAAGGAATATATGCAAATATAAACTAAACAGTAGCATTCTGTGAAACTTCTTTCTGTTCTGTGCGTTCAACTAACAGTGTTGAACCTTACTTTTGATTGAGCCGTTCTGAAACACTCTTTCTGTAGAAACTGCAATTGGACATGCTAAGCGCTAAGAGGCCTACATTGGGAAAAAGAATATCTTCAAATATAAACTACACAGAAGCATTCGGTGAAACTTCTTTCTGATCTGAGCATTCAGCTAACAGAGTTAAACCATACTTTTGATTGAGCAGTTCTGAACACTCTTTCTGTAGAAAATGCAACTGGACATTCGTAGCGCTAAGTGGGTAGTAGTGGAAAAAAGAATATGTTAAAATATAAACTACACAGAATCATTGTATGAAACTTCTTTCTGTTCTGTGCATTCAACTAACAGAGTTGAACCTTACTTTTGATTGAGCCGTTCTGAAACACTCTTTCTGTAGAAACTGCAATTGGACATTCTGAGCGCTAAGAGGCCTATATTGGGAAAAAGCATGTCTACAAATAAAAACTACACAGAAGAATTGTGTGAAACTTCTTTCTGTTCTGTTTGTTCAACTAAAAGAGTTGAACCTTAGTTTTGATTGAGCCGTTCTGAAACACTCTTTGTGTAGAAAATGCAAGTGGAGATTCGGAGCGCTAAGAGGGTAATAGTGGAAAAAGGAATGTCTCCAAATATAAACCACACAGAATCATTCTGTGAAACTTCTTTCTGATCTTTGCATTCAGCTAACAGAGTTAAACCATACTTTTGATTCAGCAGATCTGAACACTCTTTCTGTAGAAAATGCAACTGGACATTTGGAGCGCTAAGAGCGTAGTAGTGGAAAAAGGAATATATTCAAATATAAACTACACAGAAGCATTCTGTGAAACTTCTTTCTGATCTGAGCATTCAGCTAACAGAGTTAAACCATACTTTTGATTGAGCAGTTTTGAAACACTCTGTCTGTAGAAAATGCAACTGGACATTCGTAGCGCTAAGTGGGTAATAGTGGAAAAAAGAATATGTTCAAATATAAACTACACAGAAGCATTGTATGAAACTTCTTTCTGTTCTGTGCATTCAACTGACAGAGTTGAACCTTACTTTTGATTGAGCCTTTCTGAAACACTCTTTCTGTAGAAACTGCAATTGGACATTCTGAGCGCTAAGAGGCCTCTATTGGGAAAAATAATATCTTCAAATAAAAACTACACAGAAGCATTGTGTGAAACTTATTTCTGATATGTTCATTAAGCTAACAGAGTTAAACCATACTTTTGATTGCGCAGTTCTGAACACTCTTTCTGTAGAAAATGCAAGTGGACTTTCGGAGCGCTAAGAGGGTAAGAGTGGAAAAAGGAATATATTCAAATATAAACCACAGTAGCATTCTGTGAAAATACTTTCTGTTCTGTGCATTCAACTAACAGAGTTGAACCTTACTTTTGATTGAGCCGTTCTGAAACACTCTTTCTGTAGAAACTGCAATTGGACATGCTAAGCGCTAAGAGGCCTACATTGGGAAAAAGAATATCTTCAAATAAAAACTACACAGATGAATTCTGTGAAACTTATTTCTGATCTGTAAATTCAGTTAACAGAGATAAAACATATTTTTGATTGAGCAGTTATGAAACACTCTTTTTGTAGAAAATGCAAGTGGAGATTCGGAGCGCTAAGAGGGTAATAGTGGAAAAAGGAATGTCTCCAAATATAAACTACAGAGAATCATTCGGTGAAACTTCTTTCTGATCTGTGCATTCAGCTAACAGAGTTAAACCATACTTTTGATTGAGCAGATCTGAACACTCTTTCTGTAGAAAATGCAACTGGACATTTGGAGCGCTAAGAGAGTAGTAGTGGAAAAAGGAATATATTCAAATATAAACTACACAGAAGCATTCTGTGAAACTTCTTTCTGATCTGAGCATTCAGCTAACAGAGTTAAACCATACTTTTGATTGAGCAGTTTTGAAACACTCTGTCTGTAGAAAATGCAACTGGACATTCGTAGCGCTAAGTGGGTAATAGTGGAAAAAAGAATATGTTCAAATATAAACTACACAGAAGCATTGTATGAAACTTCTTTCTGTTCTGTGCATTCAACTAACAGAGTTGAAACTTACTTTTTATTGAGCCTTTCTGAAACTCTCTTTCTGTAGAAACTGCAATTGGACATTCTGAGCGCTAAGAGGCCTATATTGGGAAAAATAATATCTTCAAATAAAAACTACACAGAAGCATTCTGTGAAACACCTTTCTGTTCTGTTCATTCAACTAAAAGAGTTGAACCTTAGTTTTGATTGAGCCGTTCTGAAACACTCTTTCTGTAGAAAATGCAGGTGGAGATTCGGAGCGCTAAGAGGGTAATAGTGGAAAAAGGAATGTCTTCAAATATAAAATACACAGAATCATTCTGTGAAACTTCTTACTGATCTGTGCATTCAGCTAACAGAGTTAAACCATACTTTTGATTGAGCAGATCTGAACACTCTTTCTGTAGAAAATGCAACTGGACATTTGGAGCGCTAAGAGGGTAGTAGTGGAAAAGGGAATATATTCAAATATAAACTACACAGAAGCATTCTGTGAAACTTCTTTCTGATCTGAGCATTCAGCTAACAGAGTTAAACCATACTTTTGATTGAGCAGTTTTGAAACACTCTGTCTGTAGAAAATGCAAATGGACATTCGTAGCGTTAAGTGGGTAATAGTGGAAAAAAGAATATATTCTAATATAAACTACACAGAAGCATTGTATGAAATTTCTTTCTGTTCTGTGCATTCAACTAACAGAGTTGAACCTTACTTTTGATTGAGCCGTTCTGAAACACTCTTTCTGTAGAAACTGCAATTGGACATTCTGAGCTCTAAGAGACTTATATTGGGAAAAATAATATCTTCAAATAAACACTACACAGAAGCATTGTGTGAAACTAATTTCTGATATGTGCATTCAGCTAACTGAGTTAAACAATACTTTTGATTGCGCAGTTCCGTACACTCTTTCTGTAGAGAATGCAAGTGGACATTCGGAGCGCTAAGAGGGTAATAGTGGAAAAAGGAATATATTCAAATATAAACTACACAGTAGCATTTTGTGAAACTTCTTTCTGTTCTGTGCATTCAACTAACAGAGTTGAACCTTACTTTTGATTGAGAAGTTCTGAAACACTCTTTCTGTAGAAACTGCAATTGGACATTCTGAGTGCTTAGACGCCTATATTGGGAAAAATAATATCTTCAAATAAAAAATACACAGTTGCATTCTGTGAAACTTATTTCTGATCTGTAAATTCAGTTAACAGAGCTAAACCATATTTTTGATTGAGCAGTTATGAAACACTCTTTTTGTAGAAAATGCAAGTGGACATTCGGAGCGCTAAGAGGGTAATAGTGGAAAAAGGAATATATTCAAATATAAACTACACAGTAGCATTCTGTGAAACTTCTTTCTGTTCTGTGCATTCAACTAACAGAGTTGAACCTTACTTTTGATTGAGCCGTTCTGAAACACTCTTTCTGTAGGAACTGCAATTGGACATTCTAAGCGCTAAGAGGCCTACATTGGGAAAAAGAATATCTTCAAATAAAAACTACACAGATGCATTCTGTGAAATTTATTTCTGATCTGTAAATTCAGTTAACAGAGCTAAACCATATTTTTGATTGAGCAGTTATGAAACACTCTTTTTGTAGGTAATGCAAGTGGACATTCGGAGCGCTAAGATTGTAATAGAGGAAAAAGGAATATCTCCAATTAAAAACTACACAGAAGCATTCTCTGAAACCCCTTTCTGTTCTCCGCATTCAACTAACAGATTTGAGCCTTACTTTTGAAGGAGCAGTTCTGAAACTCACTTTGTGTAGAAACTGCCAGTGGATATTCGGAGCGCTAAGTTGGTAATAGTCCAAAAAGTAATATCTTCAACTAAATACTACACAGGAGCATTCTGTGAAACTTCTTTCTGTTCTGTGCATTCAACTAAGAGAGTTGAACCTTACATTTGATTGAGCCGTTCTGAAACACTCTTTCTGTAGAAACTGCAATTGGACATTCTGAGCGCTAAGAGGCCTATATTGGCAAAAATAATATCTTCCAATAAAAACTACACAGAAGCATTGTTTGAAACTTATTTCTGCTATGTGCATTCAGCTAACAGAGTTAAACCATACTTTTGATTGCGCAGATCAGAACACTCTTTCTGTAGAAAATGCAAGTGGACATTCGGATCGCTAAGAGGGTAATAGTGGAAAAAGGAATATATTCAAATATAAACTACACAGAAGCATTCTGTGAAACTTCTTTCTGTTCTGTGCATTCAACTACCAGGGTTGAACCTTACTTTTGATTGAGCCGTTCTGAAGCACTCTTTCTGTAGAAACTGCAATTGGACCTTCTGAGTGCTAAGAGGCCTATATTGGGAAAAAAATATCTACAAATAAAAACTACACAGAAGCATTCTGTGAAACTTCTTTCTGTTCTGTTCTTTCAACTAAAAGAGTTGAACCTTAGTTTTGATTGAGCCGTTCTGAAACACTCTTTCTGTAGAAAATTCAAGTGGAGATTCGCAGCGCTAAGATGGTAATAGTGGAAAAAGGAATGTCTTCAAATATAAACTACACAAAATCATTCTGTGAAACATATTTCTGATCTGTGCATTCAGCTAACAGAGTTAAACCATACTTTTGATTGAGCAGATCTGAACACTCTTTCTGTAGAAAATGCAACTGGACGTTTGGAGCCCTAAGAGGGTAGTAGTTGAAAAAGGAATATATTCAAATATAAACTACACAGAAGCATTCTGTGAAACTTCTTTCTGATCTGAGCATTCAGCTAACAGAGTTAAACCATACTTTTGATTGAGCAGTTTTGAAACACTCTGTCTGTAGAAAATGCAACTGGACATTCGTAGCGCTAAGTGGGTAATAGTGGAAAAAAGAATATGTTCAAATATGAACTACACAGAAGCATTGTATGAAACTTCTTTCTGTTCTGTGCATTCAACTAACAGAGTTGAACCTTACTTTTGATTGAGCCGTTCTGAAACACTCTTTCTATAGAAACTGCAATTGGACATTCTGAGCGCTAAGAGGCCTATATTGGGAAAAATAATATCTTCAAATAAAAACTACACAGAAGCATTGTGTGAAACTTATTTCTGATATGTGCAATCAGCTATCAGAGTTAAACAATACTTTTGATTGCGCAGTTCCGATCACTCTTTCTGTAGAAAATGCAAGTGGACATTCGGAGCGCTAAGAGGGTAATAGTGGAAAAAGGAATATATTCAAATATAAACTACACAGTAGCATTCTGTGAAACTTCTTTCTGTTCTGTGCATTCAACGAACAGAGTTGAACCTTACTTTTGATTGAGCCGTTCTGAAGCACTCTTTCTGTAGAAACTGCAATTGGACATTCTGAGCGCTAAGAGGCCTGCATTGGGAAAAAGAATATCTTCAAATAAAAACTACACAGAAGCATTCTGTGAAACTTATTTCTGATCTGTGCATTCAGTTAACAGAGCTAAACCATACTTTTGATTGAGCAGTTATGAAACACTCTTTGTGTAGAAAATGCAAGTGGACCTTCGGAGCGCTAAGATTGTAATAGAGGAAAAAGTAATATCTCCAAATAAAGACTACACAGAAGCATTCTCAGAAACTCCTTTCCGTTCTCTGAATTCAACTAACAGAGTTTAGCCTTACTTTTCAAGGAACAGTTCTGAAACACTCTTTGTGTAGAAACTGCAAGTGGATATTCCGAGCGCTAAGTGGGTAATAGTCAAAAAAGGAATATCTTCAACTAAATTCGACACAGAATCATTCTGTGAAACTTCTTTCTGTTCTGTGCATTCAAGTAAAAGAGGTGAACCTTACTTTTCATTGAGCCGTTCTGAAACACTCTTTCTATAGAAACTGCAATTGGACATTCTGAGCGCTAAGAGGCCTATATTGGTAAAAAGAATATCTTCATATAAACACTACACAGAAGCATTCTGTGAAACTTCTTTCTGATCTGTGCATTCAGCTAACGGAGTTAAACCATACTTCTGATTGAGCCAAATAACGAATTCCTTTAAGCATAGATATATATATACACATATATACACATATATATATACATATATACATACGCACACATATATATACATATATATACACACACACACATACATATACATGTATATATACACACATACATACTTATATACACTTTTATACCTGCCAAGAAAGGTAAGTTTGTCACTGCTTAGAGATTGCTGAAAGCAAAATGAAAGAGTTCCATCAAGTGGTCATATCAAGACACAGCAGTTTGTATTTCACCAATAGAAAGAGGAAAACAATCTCTCTGAAATCTAGTTCAGACATAGATTTCTAACCGAGCTATTAAAATTTTATGCCATGCAACATTAAAAAACACAATTAAATGCATTTTAAACATTATTACTAATTCATTTTCCAATTCATTTTTAAACTGCAAAGAAAATAGAAACTATGTGATTTTTATTTTTTATCTTTTTCATAACGAATACTCTCTCCATATAGTTTGCAGTTGAAAATGCGTGGTTATAATCTTAATTTGCATGTTAGTCATTTTTTTAAATTAGCAGGTAAACCACAGGTAATACTAAACTAAGTATTTGGATTGCACCGAAAATTCAGAAACTAACTACTTGCAAATGACCTATACATCTTAAAATAGTACAAAATAAATACAAAGAAAACTCTACTCAAGGTTGTTTTAAAAAATAAAATAAGTTATAAAACATAAACATGAGTTAACTTGCTTCTTTTAACAATCTATAGTTTTTGCCTTGCCAAATTTCATCTCCTTCATAAAGACAGACAAAACAGGCATCTTTCTTTTTAAAGTATAATTGATTTAAGGGGTCATTTTCTCATTATTTTGGAAAAACCATCATGGCTTATTTTAATGTTATAAATGCTACTTCTAAATATATATTACAGATTAAGATTTGTTTCTTGCTTAATAAAGCAGTAGTTCATTTAAGCAACCATTGTTTAATTAAACTTTCTGAATATTATATATATATTACTAATGAGATGAGGTTAAACAATAGATTTTTATATAAAACCTATGAAATATATATTATCTAGACATAAAATTGGAAGCAATGTATTTAATGATTAAGATCATGGATTTTGGCATCAGAGAGATTTGATTTGAATCTAATCTCTTCCACTTTTTTTCTCTGTAACCTGGAGCAATGACAAGCGTACTTTGTTTCATTGCACTTTTCTTGTAGATGTTGTGTTTTTTACAAATTGAAGGTTTGTGGCCAGCCTGCCTTGAGCAATTCTATCCACACTATTTTTTCCAACAGTATGTGCTCACTTTTGGTTTCTGGGTCACAGTTCAATACTTCTCACAATATTTCAGATTTTATCATTGTCATTATATTACTTATGGTTATCTGTGATCAATGATCTTTTATGTCACTATTGTAATTGTGGGACACCATACACTCTGCACATATAAGATAGCAAACTTAATTAATATCATGTGTGTTCCCACTTCTTCAGCAGCTAGCTGTTCTTCCATCTCTCTTCTTCTCCTCAAGCCTCACTATTCCCTGAGACACAACAATATTAAAATTAGACCAAGTAATAACCCTGCAATGGCCTGTAAGTGTTCAAGTGAGAAGAAAAGCATCATACATCTCCCACTTTAAGTCAAAAGCTGGAAATGATTAAACTTAATGAAGAAGGCATGTTGAAAGCTGAGAGAGGCTAAAAGCTAGGTCTCTTATAACAAACAGCCAACTTATGAACACAAAGGAAAAGTTCTTGAAGGTAATTGACAGTGCTACTACAGTGAACAAATGAACGATGAAGAATGTAAAACAGGCTTGTTGCTGATATGGAGAACGTTTTATCAGTCTGGATAGAAAATCAAACCAACTACAACAAGGCCCAAATTATCTTCAATTCTCTTCAGGCTGAGAGAAATGAAGAAGAAAAGTTGGAAACTAGAAGAAGTTGGTTGATAATTTTTAAGGAAAGAAGCCATCCCAAAATAAAAGAAAAAGTGCAAGGTGAAGTAGTAGCATGTGCTGATGTAGAAGCTTTAGCACATAATCTGGAAAATCTAGCTAAGATAATAGATGAAGTTTGTTACACTAAACAAGAGATTTTCAGTGTAGATGAAACAGACTTATATTGAAAGAAGATGCTGTCTAGGACGTTCATGGCTAGAAAATAAGTCAATGCCTGGCTTTAAAGCTTCAGTGCACAGGGTGACACTCTTGGTAGGGGCTAATGCAGCTGGTAAATTGAAGTTGAAGCCAATACTGATTAACGATTCTGAAAATAGCAAGAATTATGCTAAATCTACTGTGCCTGTACTCTATAAATGGAGCAAAGTCTGAATGACAGCATATCTGTTAACAGTATGGTATACTGGATATTTTTATCCCGCTCTTGAGACCTACTGCTCAGAAAAAAAAGAGTCCTTTCAAAATATTGCTGTTCATTGACAATGTACCTGACCACCCAAGAGTTCCGATGGAGGTGAACAAGGATATTAGTGTTTCTAAGCTCGTTAACACAACATCCATTCTGTAGCCTCTGAATCAAAGAGTAATTTCAACTTTCAAGTTTTATTACATAAGAACTAAACATGGTAAGGTTATTGCTGCCATAATGACTACTCTGATTAATCTGGGTAAAATAAATTGAAAATCTTCAGGAAAGGATTCACCACTCTAGATGACACTAAGGACATTTGTGATTCCTGGGAGGAGTCCAAAATATCAACAATAACAGGAGTTTAGAAGAAGTTGAGTCCAACTCTCACAGATGACCTTGAGGGGTTTAACTCTTCAGTGGAAGTAAATGCGGATGTGGTGGAATCAGCAAGACAACTAGAATTAGAACTGGAGCCTGAAAATGTGACTGAGTTGCTGCAGTTTCAAGATACAATTTTAATGCATTAGGATTTGTTTCTTAGAGATGAGCAAAGAAAGTCGTTCCTTGAGATAGAATCTACTCCTGGTAATGATGCTGTGAACATTCTTCAAATAACAACAAAGAATTTAGAATATTACAGAAACTTAGTTGATAAAGCAGTGGTAGAATTTGGGTTTGAAAGAAGTTGTACTGTGGGGAAAAAGCTATCAAACAGCATCACGTTACAAAAAAAAAAAAAAAATCTTTCATGAAAGGAAAAGTCAACCAATGTGGCAAACTTCATTGCTGCCTTGTTAGAAGAAATTGCCACAGCCACATTAACTTTAAGAAACCACCACCCTGATTGGTCAGCTGCCACCAACACTTGGACCAAACCCTTTACCTGTGAAAAATCACAACTTGATGAAGGAACAGATAATCATTAGCATTTTAGCAATAAAGTATTTTAAAATTAAAGTATGTGCATTGTTTTTTAGACATACTTCTATTGCACACTCAGCTGCTTATATTGTAATGTAAACATGACTTTTTTATGCATTGGAAAACCAACAAACTTGTATGACTCACTTTATTGCAATGTTTGCTTTACTGCAGTGGTCTGGAACTGAATCTGTAATATCTCCAAGGTATGCCTGTATATCTTCATGTATAATAGGGAAGTAATTCTACTGATACAGGTATGGTAGAGCTTAGATAATGTCTCTTATATCAAGCATCTAGATTAGTAGCTGACTATCATCAAAATGAAAACACATGTTTGTGAATTAATATTTCCACTGTTCTATCTTGTTATTGGTAGGTGAGAGTGGTGGTGAACTTTCACCTCAAATTGTTTGATTTAAATAGTTGAAAAAATATAAACAAGTAAGGAGACAAAAGACAAATGTATTGCTTCTATGATGACAATACGATCATATTTCTTCTGAGTGCTCTATGACCTTCCTCCAATCTAAGCAATATTTCCATTTCTACTAGAAGCCAGAGAGATTCACACTGTTACCCTTCTTTCTGTCTTTTGGAAATTTGCAGTGATAATAAGTTGAATTAAAATCCTTACTTAATATCAAGAACAACTCTTCCTGTCAACATGGTAATAAAATGAACACTGAGGATGAAGAGAGAGAGAATGATAAAGTGCATTCAGTAAAACATAAACAAGTAAAGGATGTGGGCGCAAGGTATATAGGAAGTATTAATAGTTGTACTCCTCTCACATATTTTGTCATGTGTGAAATAATTCAAAAGTAAGATGTAAGTAAACCTAAAAGAAAAACTAAAACTCCCTTTAGGAAACCTAAAAGTGAATAGATTCACACTTCAACAAACTTTTGACGATATGTCAGCAAGATGGAAAATAACTACAAAAGGAAAGCTGCAGATACAAGAAGAAATGTTGAGTGAAGAACATGGAAAGCATGTAGATAAACCACAGGGTCTGTGTGAAATAACAAAAAAATTAAATTTGGGAATACAGAAAGGATATAATTAAAATATGGGACAATAAGTAAGACTAGCAGGTGATTTGATTTTTATAATTCTAAGGTCCCTATGTTATATAAAGAAGGAATAGAGAAAATGATTAATGTAGACTTTAAGTAAATAAATCTGTTAAAATTTCATGGTAACTATTAAAAGAATAAAGAGGGAAATAGAATTTAAATAAAAACTTCATGTAAAAGATGCAGAAAAAGTGATAAAAAGTAAAAGCGATGAAGCAAAAGAGGAACATACAAAACAAGAAATAGGATGGTAATGAATCCAAATATATCAGCAATCCTAATAAATGTAAATAAATTAACTTTCTAGTTAAAGGTTAAATTCAATAAAAGATAAGATCCAGGATTATACTATCGAAGAATCACACATGAAAATAAAAACATGGAAAAACTGATACACAAAGGATAAGAAATTAGGCAGCTTAAATATTAGTCAAAGGAAAGCTGGTGTATCTATATTAATATTATAGAGTGAAGTCTTTAAGGCACAAAGCATCATATAGAATGGAAAACATCATAAAACAATGATAATTATACACTCATTTCAACTTTGATGCCTCTAATAACTTGCCTCAAAACATATAAAGAAGTCAACAAACCCATCATACCAAGGAATACACAGTGTTCTCAGGTACGCACGGAACTTCAGAGAAAGCCGAACCACATGGGGAAGACATAATGCACATATCAGCCAATTCCAAGGAATTATCAGACAGATATACTTCTCTTAGCACAACGAAGTTCAAAGTCAGAAAAAAACATTTTTTTTTAAAAAATTTGTAGATTTGGAAATAGGAAAGCATATTTAAAACATACAAGAAAGCAATAAAGTCTGAAAACCGATAAATTCAACAGTTAACTTAAGATATTAGGGAAAATATAAGAAACCCAAGCAGAAGAAATGCAATTATAAAAACCAACAATAATAATGAATGAAATAGTAAATAGAGATACAGCAGATTAAAACAAAAAGATTAACAAATCGAAAGGCTAATTCTTATATATTTAATATATGTGTGTGTCTAATCTACTCTCAATATTAAACTATTAATCCTTTCTTTCCTAAATATATATCAACAATGATTGTTATATTTTTTCTATTTTTATATTTACACAGGGAAATGTGATATTCACCATGTTTCACTTAGTGTTTTTAAACTCAGTATCATTTTTGAGGCCAATTTTGAGACCCATGTGTATAGAGAGATACTTTATCCCTTTTAACTCTTGCCCAGTAATATATAGATTAAATTTTTATCCATCTATCCCCCATTTGCTATCTACTAATAGTATTTCAAAGCACATCCCTGAATTTTCCTATGCATCTCTGTTACACGTTACCCTAAAGAGAAATGACAAGCTTTTTAGAGAAGTGGCATACTCAATTTCCCTAAATGTTGGCAAATTGATTATTTAAATGGCATTTAGCAGAAAATCTAACAAAACATTTTTCTTCACATTAAAAAAGAAATCCTTAAATTGCTTCTTAGTTTCTATAAAAATGGAAGAGTGGAGAAGTATTCAGGGCTTTATGTTTTATTCAATTGGATCAATATCCTCCATAATCCTGTGAATCACCTTTTTAAAAAATTTGTAAAACTTAAGAAAATATTTTATAGTTTTGCTCCACATTGTTTGAAATTTAGAAACTTTTATTTCTAATTAGATTGCTATGACATTAAGTGTGTGTGTGTGTGTGTGTGATTGGTAGGTATATAAATTATCTACTACATGCAAGATATAAAAATATGATAAAGTGTTTGGACCTTACCCTTAGAAAACAATATCTCAATCACTGTGGTGTGGCTGAGATGATGTTCAGGTATCATCTCATATTTGCCTACATTTCTAAGTTTATTTCTACATTGCCAAGTTTGTCACTATAACATGGCCATTTCCTGTATAGGAGACAGATGCTCTTTAGGTGTGTCCATCATAAAACTAGTTTAATAAATCAGGACACGTTGAAAATAAAATAAGCCTCAAGCATAAAGCAGGACCAATCCTTGAACAAAGTGTATATTCAATATATACTCCATTGGCTTCAATAGTGAAAATATACTGTGAGCTGTCACAAAGTTGGTAGGCTCTGATCCCCAGCGGGTACTGTGCCTGTCCTTTGCATAACTAGAGGGATTGTTAGTCCTCTTTGCATACATCACGATTGTTAATAAAGTGACATTTGTCAAAATGAGTAAGCACCTGTTGCCATGGAAGGTGCCATAAGCAAGATTATAAAACAAATTGTTGTAGTTGGCTACGAACCAGGAGGAAGATGAACACCAGAAGAAAAGGCATTCTTTCCTTAATTCCTCATACCCATTTTACAATGCATTGCATACAGTTGTTTATGCAGAACACAGGCTGTTTTCTTTTTTTCTGAAACCTCATGTAACCGATGGTATTTTAAATGAGCTCTAATACAAAATGCCTCACACACTGCTATCCTATGCCTCATTTAACCCATTATATGGGTTCCCTCTTGAAACATTTAGTCTTCATTTGTCTATTTTTCCTGTAACTTATTTTTAGGAATAGAAAAATCATGTCCTGGGAAGCATGTCTTCTGGCACATATTTAAAATACCTAAGGGGGCTCAGGTAACATCAAGACCCTAGTAGGTGCAGACGGGTCCCCACCAATATCTTGGCATTTTATTTCAATTATTTACTATCTTTCAATATGGCCCACAGCATGAAGATTTTGCATATACCAGTTTATTTTTTAATTGAAAATTGAAATAATACCAATACTCATAAAAAAATCCATTCAATTCTATTCAGTAAACAGTCTTCCTCTTCATGCCAGTAGATATCTGTAACTCTTTCCCCAGGTTCCTTATTTAAAGTATCTTTACCAAAAAAAGCAGACAGGCTTCAAATAACCGTCTGACATTGGAGAATGACAATATTTTTTCTTGTGAATTAGCATCCTAGCTAGGCACTGATATGAGATATACTGACATAGCTTTCCTGCCAAATCTCATTCTTGTATTGTTCATGAATAGATTCATTATTTTGGTACAAAGACTTTAAATATCAAGTTTAATTGATCTTTTATATCACACTTCTCCAGAATTTTTTACTGAAGGATAAATTTGTTCCTCTAAAAAGCACAGCCTGTCCCGAGCAGATGCATGCCATTAAAAAAAAAAAAATCACATAAATGTCTTCTTTTGGTTCTATCACAGCCTAACATATGAATCCATGTTTATTGTGGTAATGATTCAAACTAGTAAAATGGGGTATAATTTTTGTTTGTATTATAATTGCAGTGCTCCTCATTTCTAGGTACCCCATACTGGCTATTCTCATGTTTTATGTGAATCTCAGGGTGTATTGACTAGCTCTGTGATCTTGGAAAAAATGACTGGCTGCAAAAAGTTCTCTCATTTCTTCTGCCAATCCCATTCTCTGAAGAGGAAAATGTAAGACTATGTGTGCAAAAATTCTAAGACACTGAGAGTCCAAAGAAAATAGAGAATAGATATTTAAGCTTGAGACCAGAAAGCATTTGTGATTATTAAGACTGAATTCTTGTGACTTTGAGTCAGAATGGCTTGTTTTTAGTTGGAAGTTATCTTCTAGATCCTTATTCTCTGATTATATGCAATTTGGAAATGTCCTACATAAAAACTGCTGCCTAACTTGTCACCTGGTTTTCTTCCAATGCACAGAAAGAACTAGAAGCCCTGCAACAAATGGATTATGTGCACCATCTGGCCATTTTGTGTCGCATACTAAATTTTAAACTAAAAATGCCTTTCTTCTTCCCATACTAGAACATAAGAAATTTGCTATCTTTTCTGGCTTGATGTATAACTTAATTTATTTGTTAATATAAGTTGTTGATGGCTAAAATTGTGTAAAATGTAGTTATACATAATTTTTAGCTTCAAAGTCACAAATTTTGTCACTTTATTATGGAGGAATTGCAAATATCTCTAGGGTATAAACTCAGCCTGATTTCTGGATATCTGTTTTTTTCTATTTGCAACTTCAAATATGTGTGTAACGCCATTGCGAACTCTCAATTTTGTTAGGTGTCTTTCAAGTATATATGAGAAGTTAACATATGCATATTTTATATAATTTTTACATGTAAGTGCATATGAGTTCCTCTGAACTTTGAGAAACTAAACTGTCCAGAAAGGTATGTTTTTACATGTAGCCATTTGTAATTTGGTAACCACAGGAAATGTAAATCTGAAAATAACTATAAAACAGTTAAGGATAAGTATATAGTGTGATTCTTTTCCTTATCTAATATAAATTTTTAAAGCCACAGGAAAAGGAGCCGAAGACTGGACTGTAACAGGTTTGGAGGCTATGAATACATAGAATGATACCAATTTATGGAAATACAGATTGATATTAGCTCATGTTATTGAGGGCCTACTCTTTGCCTTTTTTGTGTATGTATGTATGTATGTCTTTATTTATTTATTTCTGTATTTATTTATTTTTAGAGACAGGGTCTCACTCTGTGGTTCAGATTGGAGGGCAGTAGCGCGATCACAGCTCACTGCAACCTCAACCTCCCAGGCCTAAGCAATCCTTCTGCTACAGCCTCCCAAGTAGCTGGGACTACAGGCACGTGCCACTGCACCCAGCTAAATTTAAAAATATTTTGTAGAAACTGGGTCTTTCCCTGTTGCCCAGGCTGATCTTGAACTCCCGGGCTAAAGCGATCGTCCCACCTGGGCCTCCCAAATTGCGGGGATTACACGCACAAGCCACCGTGCCCAGCCACCATTGCCTTTATACATATTACCTCATTTAAATATGCATTTTTCCAATGGAAGGAACTGGAGCTTAGATAAATTCTATACCTCTCAAAATAACACCACGTGGATTTTTAAAAAAATCTTTAAGCATTTACCTACTTATTTATTTGGCTAATGGGAAAAAAAAGCTCCCAGTCACAAACATCCCCCGTCACAAACATCACGATCCATGATGATAGAGCAAAATCAGATATGCTAAATTTAGCCAAATGTATTGCATACAGTAGGTCATCAATACATGCTTATTGAATTAATTAAAATCCAACTTGAAAAGGAAATTGACCCTGTCAAATATTTGTATATTTTATCTCATCAAATTTAGTTGTGTGTGAGCCAAAGAAAACATATGAAAAGTGTTTTATTTTGCAGGGACAGATGTATAAAATATTATCTAATTTTAATATACTAAAGGCATAGTTATAGTTTTCCTTTAAACATCATTTTGACCTTAATGATGTGACTTACTATTTTACCCTCCAAAAACAGTACACTTTATAATTATAATTGCTGGAACACGCCACTTTCTAGAATTACGAAAAATAATTCATTACACATAAAGGCTTTATTTTGGAATGAATAAATGAATGTTGGCTGTCATCGTAATTTGTGCCTCCCGAAAGATTGGTTTCCTACCTCTAGATAGAGAGAAAATAAAATTTAATCTTTAAGAATTCACATTTCTTGTTTGGCAAGAGTTTGTATTGCTACTAATTAGCTGAAATAGAAATTAAAGAATCTCGGCTACATTGAACAACTGGGCTTTGAATGTCTAAAAGTTTCCTCAGAAGAGAACAGGTGATGTCATTGCATCAAGTCACTGGGATGAATTGCTGAAAGGGAGATGCATGGAAACAATATCGTACCCTCAAAATTTCCATTGAGGAGCACAATGTCTCCATATACACTATTACCAGTTTCCCTTCAGAATTTTCTCTATGTCTGCTTTTAATTATCACAAATTCATTTATCCCCCCTATTTAAGTTCCCCCTCCCTCTTCCCCTATATTTCCCCTTGAACCTATCTTTTCTGTATCCATTGCAGAGAGATCACTTCGTTGTAACTGAATACAGATCTGAATGCTTACCACTTGCAGAGTCCAATTCACAAGAGTGAGGTCTGGTGGAAAGAAAGGGATTTTACTAACCAAAACTAGTAAAGGGGATGTGGCCGGATTCCCATCCAAAGCAACCACTTCAATTTTGGGGGTGAGGGTAGGAGTTTAAGTGTGGAAAAATTGATAAGGAAGGCGCGCAAAATTGTGCTGAGTACAATGTCTGTGTGTCTTGCTCTGGTGGCTATTTTGTGTCTCAGTCCTCCTGAATCACGAGCTGGCAGCATCTCAACAATGGCGGGGTTGTTGACTAGCCAGCCACCTTGAAATAATCTTGGGAATTTTGCAGCTGAGTCTCCAAGCTTCCTTTGTCAGACTCAAGATTAGCCCCTGCAACTTCTAAGAAGGCATATAGACGACAGCATACAATTAGATAAATGTGAAGGGAGTATACATGGTAGGAAAGGGAGGGATATGGAGTCTATTTTATGGCTAAGAGAAAAGGCTTCTACAGTTTTCTTCAAGGTTTTATCTTGAAACCCAAGACTAAAAAAAATAAAATGCATTTTGAAGTTAAGCTATCTGGTTTTTTAATGATTTATAGCTCTGGGGGTCTTCTCTTTTCTAAATATCCCCAAGCCCTAGGATGTATTTTGGGCAATAATTTGTACTAAATATGTGAGTTCAAAATGAGATATTTATTTACCTTGTACTTTATGTTGCAAATTTCCTAAAACTGTAATTTTAACAATCTACACGTTTATATTTATGTGATGGTTTTGTTAATTTCATTTCAACACTTTTCTCCAACAAGTGGATTTATACAAAACTGACAATGTGAATCTTCTTCAGCATCCCCCTTCAACATCTTAATAGGAGAAAATGAATCATAATTTTAAACTACATTTCTTAATTTAAAGAAAAAAATTATGTGGACATATTCACATTCAAGGTGAGTATCCAGCAAACAGTAAATCAGGCAGGTGGTTATGTTGGGAAATGGTAGCAAAACATTTACAATTGATGCCATATGGCTTTCAGCCTAGTAGGGCCAACTAGCTGTGTTCAATGACTCTGGGGAAATTAAGCTGTTTGAAGGTCATTAATGCTAATTCTAAACCTCTGGGGCAGTGACAGGAAGTTGGCAGCAATATGCAGGGAAACCATACCTCCAACTGAGTGGATAAGCCTCCTTCATAAGTGGACCGAGGATTGTTCTTGTTGGGCCTGTGCTCTGATTTGGAGACAAAGAACCAGGTATAACCACTATTGCTGCATATACACAGCAGGCAGTAACGTATATTCTGATCCTGCCATTGTCTTTCTTAAACTGACCAGGAGTCCTTATCATAAAGTTCAAATCCCCTTCCATTATCTTCCTGTTTCAGCTGATACCACTGTCCTCTGGACTAAGCCCCAGGCACATTAAGTTTCTAAGTTGACATTTTTGATTAAGTTTTAAAGACATATTTGGAGAATTTTTTAATGCACAAGTATATGTCCAGCTCAAATAATTCCACTTTCAATGTGCTTTCCTGGGTTTCTTGAATGCCATTGAGAAATTACAGTACATATAAAGAAAATAGAAAAGAAATAGTAATCACTGAATCAATGATTAGCGAAAAAAAACAGCAAAAGCTAAAGCTTTTCAGCAATTAAGTTCACCAATTTTCAGTAAATAACTCAAGTGAAAAAAATTAATTTATCTACTTGAAAATGGCTAATGCAGAGTCAAAGATTAAAATGTTGGAAATAAATTTTCTTCTTCCACGCCAACCTTTAAGGAAAATATTATTGAACTCTTCTGGAACACAAAATCTTTGCAACCAGCATTATTATGTATATTATCCACTTACATTAAATTAAAACTCTATATGCATGAGGGAATGTTTCTTCAAATATTAACCATAAATAGAAATTAGAAAAATGTATAAAATTAGGTTGTATATTTCATTCCTAAGATTTTCTAGACTGGGTTTTCTGAAAGATGCAACACCATTCTCTTGATATTCTACAAATAGAAACACGCTACCCCAGAGCATTGGGTTCAGAACGTGCTACCCCAGAAGATGGCACCTTCACATTTGAGAAAATCACAAAGGAGAAAGGTCTCTGACCTTCTCCAATCCTTCTTCTCTGAAGCAAGCTGTAAAAGAATCTGATCTTCAGCTGGGTGCGGTGGCTCACTCCTGTAATCCCAGCACTTTGGGACGCCGAGGTGGGTGGATCACGAGGTCAGGAGATTGAGACCATCCTGGCTAACACGGTGAAACCTCGTCTCTACTAAAAATACAAAAAATTATCCGGGTGTGGTGGTGGCACCTGTAGTCCCAGCTACTCGGGAGGCTGAGGTAGGAAAACGGTGTGAACCCGGGAGGTGGAGCTTGCAGTGAGCGGAGATCACGCCACTGCCCTCCAGCCTGGGCGACAGAGCGAGACTCTGTCTCAAAAAAAAAATAAAAAAAGAATCTGATCTTCCTCTGAAGTATGTGATAAGAGCCTCATGTGCCTCATATCTGGAGACAAGGAATGTCACACTGGGACACAGAAAATAATATGAACAAACAGGCCTTGCTAAGTTCCCCCAGCTTATTACCATTAGATCATACTCCTTCTGTTCAATCATGCTTCCTCATGACTGTCTACTCCCCATCCAACCTAAGCATAAATATACATAGATTTCGCCATTTCTTTGGGTCTTCATTTCTGAAGGTCCACATGTCACATAAAATTTACATTAAATAAATATGTATGCTTTTCTGTTGTTAAACTGCCTTTTGTTATAGGTGCTTCAGCCATGAACCTAGTGATGGATGAGAAAAAAAAATCCCTTCTACCCTACACTAACAAGGAAGGACGAGAGAGAGAATTCTAATTTCTTACCATAGGTATTCAATGTGATGAGAGGGTGGTCATTTGATGTATAAAATTAGGAATTCATTCTAAAACATGTTTGAAACTTTTGTTTACTTTATTGCAGAGGAAGGGGCAAGTTTGGTGCTCCAAATTCCTGTTTTATTTGCCATCATAGAAAGGATTTGAATTTGCAAGACACTTCAGAAAAGTCTGATTTTTTTTTTCACTTTAAATGTGGTATTGTGGTTACCGTAATGAGGTGGCATCGACACTGCTAATACTTACCCTTTGGAGTTTACCCCAAGGCTTTACCATAAGACATCATCCAGATCACTGTGCTTTCTTTTAAAAAACAAGTCTTTATTAAAAAGAAAAGCACAAACTAGACCATCACAAATAGAAATTAGTAATAGCCAGAAACGTATTTAGCAGCGATATTTTTTCTTTTTTTTTTTTAACAGTCTTGCTCTGTCTCTCAGGCTGGAGTGCAGTGGCGTGATCTCGGCTCACTGTAACCTCCACCTCCCAGGTTCAAGCAATTCTCCTGCCTCAGCCTCCCAGAGTAGTTGTAACTAGAGGTATCCACCACCACACCCAGGTAATTTGCATATTTTTAGTAGAGTTGGGGTATCACCATGTTGGCCAAGCTGGTCTTGAACTCCTGACCTCAGGTGACCCGCCTACGAAAGTGCTGGGATTACAGGAGTGAGGCACTGCACCCAGACTTATTTAACATCAGTTCTAAACATTGTTGACACATTGCAGTATCTAATTTTCTCTAGTATCCTTAATTAATTATATAATGTGACTTTTGAAGAATTCTTATATACATTAAGATAAAGTTCAAGAAGGCCATTGGCAAAGGATTTTAAAAAGAGTAGTTTTTTTACAAAGATTTTCCATTTTAAACAGATTTTTCTTATAAAATAAATTTCTCCATGTCTTTTAAAAATACGAAACTTGGCTCCCATTAAATATGCTCATTTTTAGTTACCCATGGGATACCCTTACTTATCTATGATAACAGATACTTGTCATAATTTCCTGTATACTCCTAATGTCAGAGGTATGTTTACAAGTGGTATCATTTACTTCTGGATTTCATTTCCAGCTATTTAACCTCCAGATTCATGATAAAGCATTTTTAAGATTATCTCTGAAAACAATACCTGCTTTTTATTTACTCAAAATATATCTACACTTAACATAAGTACACTTTGGATAAGCAGTTATTTTTAGGCAAACTTTTACTAAGATAAGTATATGACAACATAAATAATGGAGGATATCCATGTGTAGCTAAAAGTGAAAATATTTACTTTACCTGGAAGATGTGTTTTTTTTTTAAAAAAAAACCCTGAAACAATTGATTTCATGCAAAAAAAGTGCTAAAAGAAAAATGCGTAATCTCTGTATGATAAAAACATTTTCTCGAGCTGTGCAAATGACCTTGTTGATTTTTATTTTATCTAAGAATGATTTTAATATGCAATAATACAACTTACAGCAACATATAACAATGCATTTAATAGTAATGCACAAAAGTAACAAAGCAATGCAGATAAAAATGTTATACTGAACTCATCATTTGACATACTTCCTGTATTAGAATAATTTGCTGAATAATGTCAATTATCAAAACATGTAGCTGCTATGTAGTCCCTTAAAAACTGATATTTCCAGCATGTATATAATACACATATAAGTATATTCGTGTTGAACATAGCTTTAGTACTTTTTATATTTTTTTAAAAAGAAATTGTATGCCTTTTGTTCAAAACCACTATAACTTACTTGACCTGTGTGTGATTTTTATTTTCCGTTAAAATATTTAATTTCCAATATAGTTTGGATGTAGGACAGTCTGCATTTTAGGAAGCAAAAAAATAAATTTTAGAAAGGTAAAATATCAAAGCCAGTTTTGTAGTAATAGTGATGTCTAAAAGTTGAAATAGTAGCTGTCATTAAATGAGCACCTACTATATTTCAGGCACTAAACTGGATTCTTATAGACTCTTTAATAATAATATCATACATTATAAATGTGAAATTTTAGACTGCAAAGTACATAATTTGCTAAAAGTCACAGATGTAATAAACTGTCAATCCAGAATTTGAACTTAAATCTTTTGGCTGCAGAGAGGAAAACAAAAGAACGGTAGGTAAATAGCTAGATGAATCCGTTGACTGACAGTCGTATCAGCTTCCCTTTACTGAATGCTGATCTCATCACACCAGTATAACTTTGTAAAATGTGTTTATTATTTCCATGTTCAAAGTGAGTGACTTAAGGCTAAAAATGATAAGAAATGTGTCCTTGATGGCAGCTATCACTGGAAGATCCAGAATTTTAACCAATATTTCACTATCCAGTATTACTCATTTCAAAGCACTCAGCCTTTCTGCTATCACATACAATTTCCACTTCAAGTAACAAATTCAAATATAATCGGTACAAAGTTTATCCTACCCTGAAAATGAAATGTATAATATTCAAGAACAACTTGATGATTCACATCTGAGAAAACATAGTACTCTCAAAGTGACAAATACTGAATAAATAAATATTACCTCTGTATTGGATGTCTAAAAATGAGTAAGGACAAGATACTTCAAGCTGGAAAAATTAGAATGCAAACAAAAGACAACGGAGAAACCAAACATAGCTGGTCACATATGTATTTTTGTAACGATTTTTAAGTCTGGGAGTCTTGTTTCCTAAGCAAACATTTATTTTTTTGTTAGCCAGAAGTTTATATCTCCCTAGATTATGTAAAATACTGAAAAAAGAAATATGAAAACTTTATTTTTAGTTGTGTCATCAAACAGTGCCTTACATATTTGAATGACTACACTTTCAAAAGCTGCCAAACTTTAATTTCTTCTGTTAGTATCTATATCTACACATATTCAACATTCAAAGTAAGGAATCTTGTAGTGTGTGTTATATTGTTCAAGTATTGATGATTTTGTTGCAACTCTGGGAACACTTTTTAGCCCCTGAAGCCTGAATTAGGGGTATCTATATAGAGAGGAAATTATTGGCTTATCAAAAGTGTGCATAGATTCTGTAGGTCAAGTCTATCCATCATAGACTTCCTAAAAGGTGGATTAGATTTGAAGCTCTCCCAATTTATTTTGTTATGGTTTATTGGCACATTCATTTTGCACAACTGTTTATACAAAATAAATGGCTGCTGATATCTTAAGCCCCTCCATTAGTGGAGTCCAATTCACCATCTAAGATAACAAAAACATAGGAATCTTCAGTTCCTACTGCTACCATTACAGAAGGCTCAAGCTGTAGAATATTTGATGCTTTCTGCTCTCAAAGTTCTGATCCAGTCCTTTCTCTTACATAACATCTGTCCATGGCCTTGCTCAGAGGGACCCAGTGCTCATTCAAAGATCCCTTTATTGTGGTGAATGTTTAATTTCTTACTAATATTCATTCAAATGCAATACATGTATAGTTACATTCAGTCTGTGCTGCTATAATGGAATATAAGAGACTGGGCAATTTGTAGAGATTCTTCATGGTTCTGGAAACTGGAAAATCCAAGATGCAAAGGCAAGTGTCTGGTGAGGACCTTCTTTCTGTGTCATCTCATGGTGGAAGGTGAGACAGCAAGAGATTGAACTCCCAGCTTTAAGTTATTTTAAATCAGCATGAATCTGTTCACAAGGCTTCAGCCTTCATGACCTAAACACCTCCCATTGGGCCCCACCTCCCAACAGTGGTTCATTGGATTATGTTCCAACACATGCCTTTTGGAGGGACACAGCCAAACGATAATGATATATAACAGCATTTTCTAAGTGTTCATTTTGATGAATTTTGACAAATGTTTACAGTAGTGTAACAATCACTTCAATGGAGACGTTTCATCCTAAAAATTCCCTTGTTCTATAGATTCAATTTTTATATTCTTCTGAAATTTTATGCTGAAATCTAATACCCAATATAATGGTATTGCGAGTTGGAGGCTTTGGAAGGTGATTAGATCATAAGAACAGAGACTTAATCAAAGGAGTTAGTGCTTTTTATAAGAGACCCTGGAGATATCCCGTCCTTCTACAATGTGAGGAGACAAAAGAATGACAGCCACCTCTGAATCAGGAAGTGAGTCATTACCAGGCACTGAATCTGTCAGTAACGTGAATTTGAACTTCTGGTCACGAAAACTGTGAAAAATAAATTTTGGTTGTTTATAAACTACCCAGTCTATGATATTCTGTTACAGCAACCTAAAGTACTATGTTACCTGGTGCCCCTTTGTAATCAGTCCTCGCCCCCAACCTGACACCTAGCCCCTGTCTACCCCACTCAGATTTGGGTGGCTACAGTTTTGGCTATTAAATAATGTCACAAAAATTGAATCATATACTATGTAGCTTTGATTGTTTTTTATTGAGTTTACTTAATGCGTTGGAGATTTATTCATGCTGTTACATATGTCTATATTGTATTTTTTTATCACAAACTAGTGTTCCATTTGATTATACCTTTACTAATACATGGGCCTCTGGATTATTTCTAGTTTAAGGCCATGCAAATAAAGTTGCTATAAACATTAGCAAATGGGTCTCTGTATGAACATGCTTTTATTTCTCTTGGGTAAACATCCAGGAATTGACAGTTGAGTCATATGATAAATGTATATTTAAATTTAAAAGAAACTTCCCTATTGTTATCCAAAGCAACTATACCACTGATGTTTCTACATATCCTCATCAGTACTCCGTCTTCTGTGATTTGATTATAGCCGTCCTAGTAGCTGTATAGAGCATCTCATTGCAGATTTAATTGCATTTTCCTAATGACTAGTGGCGTTAAGCAAATTTTCACTGCTTATTTGCCATTGGTATATACAGTGGTTCCACGTTCTCCGTGAGAGATTAGTTCTAGAACCCTGATGGATGCCAAAATCCAGAAATGCTAAAATTCCAACATTGGTCCTGTATAACCTGGGAAAATTAAAACTGAGCCCTCTGCATCCTTGGGCTGCCCAATCTGGGAATACTATATTTTCTATCCATAGTTGGTTGAATCTGTGAATGCAGAGCTCGTACACAGGAAAGGCCAACTATATTTTTTGAAAGTCCAGTTTTTAGTCTGTTTCTACCAGTTATAAAAATTTCCAGTTCGCATATATGGAAACTGTTTTTATGTGGATGGCTGAGGATTCTTTTGGAAAAACATACTGTCAAGAAAAGAACATAGGGATTATAAGCCTGACTCTATAGCAAAATCTGATTTTTTAAAAAGAAATTTTTATTAAAATGTCTAAAAAACACTGGGGCCCTGTTGACATCACTTGGATACCCGGCTGGTATAATCTATGACAGTATAAAGAGCCCGTCTATGTACTCTTCCATGGAATATGAGATGTTGAGGACTTTGGCATGTCGGTAGTTATGTCCACTGGTATTTATTTAGGCAGAGTATGGGGGGTTGCCAGGATTAAGAGAGGGCATAGGGTCAAGTGTGCATCCTGAGAAGCCATAAACAGAAAAGAAAGTGTAACCTAGTAAACCGTGCAGTTCCCGCAGGAATCTGGCAGGAATGGGACACAGTGGGCCCAGCATGGTCTACCAACCCCCTGCCGAATCCTTGAAATTCCTTCTGAAAACCTCCAGAAAGAAAGGACAGAGTACTGCATAGAGGGTTGAAGGTTCTGGTTTCTCCTGGCTCTTGTTTCTGTTTACGATTTGTATCTGTAGTAGTTTCCTGGGACTGCCCTAACAAAACAGCGCACAGTGGGTGGCTTAACCATAAGTGTACTGTCTCAGAGTTCTGGAAGGCAGAAGTCTAAAATCATGGTGTTGAAAAGGTGGCTCCTTCTGAGAGCCACAAGGAAAAAGCTATTCCAGAGAAGTCTCTCTCCTTATGTCATGCAGCTTTGGGTGTTTCTTGGTGTTTTAGTCTGTTCTCCTGCTGCTCATGAAGACATACCAGAGACTGGATAATTTATACAGAAAAAGAGGTTTAATGAACTCACAGTTCCATGTGCTGGGAAGGCCTCATAGTCATGGCAGAAGACGAAAGGCTCATTTCACATGGCGGCAGGCAAGAGAGAATGAGAACCAAGCAAAGAGGAGACCCCTTATCAAACCAACAGATCTTGTGAGACTCATTCACCACCACAAGAACAGTATGGGGAAAACCACCCCGTGATTCAATGATCTCTCACCAGATCCCTCCCACAACACATGGGAGTTACGGAAACTACAACCATGATTCAATTACCTCCCCCAAATCCCTCCCACAACACATGGGAGTTACAGGAGCTAAGACAGACCATATCGCTTGGCTTATCAATGGCATTCTTCCTGTGTCTTCACATCGCCTTCTCTGTATACCTATCTTTCCCTGTGTCCACATTTCTCCTTTTTGTAACTACAGAGTCATATTGGATTGGGCCCATCCTAATGACTTCATCCTGACTTGGTCATCTGCAAAGGCTGTATTTCCATACAAGGTCACATTCACAGCTACTGGAATTACCGCCTCATTATTTGCTGAAGGTACACAATTCAACCCATAACACTGTCAGTCTAGTAATTGTGCCCTTTTAGGTAATTTCTGTTTTCTACTCATAATTTAAAATGAAAGCATCTTGAAATTATAAAAGACAATAGTGCTAAGAGAAAATTTCCATCAACCTATGATTTTAAACTCTTCAAAGTGCTAAGAGAAAATATCCATCAATCTATTATTTTAAACCTTTCTAAATTATTAAGAGTAAGATATATAAAATAAGATAATTTTCAGGACAGCCATGGTTGTTCATGCGTGTAATCTCAGCACTTTGGGAGGCTCGGGAGAGCAGACTGCTTGAGCTCAAGAGTTCAAGACCAGCCTGGACAAGATAGTGAAACTTCATTTCTACTAAAAATACAAACAATTAGCCTGGTGTGGGCATGGTGGCAAATGCCTGTAGTCCCAGTTACCCAAGAGGCTGAGGTGGGAGACCTGCTTGAGCCCAGAAAGTCAAGGCTGCAGTGAACCATGATTGCACCACAGCACTGCAGCCTGGGTGACAGCCTGAGACCCTGCCACATACACACACACACATATTCAAATAAATGATTGAGTTTACATACCAAAGAGCACCAAAATATATGCTTCAATGAGAAGAAAAGAGTGAGATCTAAGTGGCACTGAGTTATACAGAAACTTGAAAACACGTTGGTGTATCTAAATAATCAATAACCAAAGTAACAGCAATAATAACATTAAGGATAATGACTATTTAGCTTGGAATTTAAAAAACAATACATAATTATATTTACAAATTGCAATAATATAAAAACTGGAAGAGATGATCATATCTAAAATTTTCTACAGCCTTTAAATTGTTCAGGTAGAAGGAGATGATTGTTTCAAGTTGTACTTTGCTAATGCAACCTTGTGCTTCATTAGTGCTAATGCACTTTGTTCAACATTTAATAACTAAAGAGCAATGAAAAGCGACACAGATTAAATGGAAAAGGAAATATACAAACAACACACCCCCCAAAAATATGCAATCAAGTCAATGAAAAGCAGAAAACAAACGAAAAAAGTAAAGAAGTAAAAATACAGTGAAATTTTATTAAAGATGCAGAAATATATCCATATGTGTCAAAATCATATTTAGTATAAATACATTAAGTTCACTATTAAAAGACAGAGAGTACAAGCTATAATGACAAAGGATTTTTACACGCTGAGGGACATAAAATGATATGCCAAAATTTAGATTGTATAGTGACATTAATATCTCATTAAATATGCTAGAGCAAAATCTGAAATATATTCAAAAATTAACTTTGGGACCCCGAGGTGGGTGGATCAAGAGGTCAGCAGATCGAGACCATCCTGGCTAACATGGTGAAATACCATCTCTACTAAAAATACAAAAAAATTAGCCAGGCATGGTGGCAGGCGCCTGTAGTCCCAGCTACTAGGGAGGCTGAGGCAGGAGAACAGGGTGAACCCGGGAGGTGGAGCTTGCAGTGAGCCGAGATCGTGCCCCTGCACTCCAGCCTGGGCGACAGAGCCAGATTCCATCTCAAAAAAAAAAAAAAAAAAAAAAAAAAAAAAAAAAAAAAAGCTTTCCAGTTGAAATATCTTTATAACGTAATATTGAATTCTCATGGCTAAGGAAAAATAATTTTATAATTAATCAGGTCTAAATAAAATAAATTAAATACTGAAAGGGCAAAAAATTATCTTAAAGCTTTTACACTTCAATGCTCAGTTTTGCTGTGAACCTAAAACTGTTTTAAAATTAAATTATGTTAAATAGAAATAATTATTTGTGGGACATTTAATGTTTCTTGATTAACCCTTGGACTTGTAGAGATTTTAACTTAGAACAGGCATAAAAATTGTAACAATTGTTATTGTGAATAGAATAGAATATTGTTCTGAGAACAGTAAATATTTCTTGAGAATTTCGATGTGTCAGAGGCTGGAATATTTTCACATATTGTTTAACTCTTTTGTCTTATATACTATTTTGTCTTTAAAACAATCAGATGAGGAAAATGAGGCTCAGATAGCAACTAGCCTGACCCAAATCACACAGCTAGAAAGCAGAGGATGCAGGATTTAAACCCAGAACCTGTTTGACTATTCACTACACTCTACCACCTCCAAGGAACGTGGTGCGTATATGATACTTGAGGACATATCAACAGTCACGACTAAGATTTAGTAAAACGGTGGAGAAATGAAGACAATGTTGAAAGAGAAAGAGTTCTAAGCCAACCACAATTAAAGTCTGAGTATGAAGAAGTCATGCAAAATATTTAACAATTTTACAAATGAAGAAGATGAGGCTAAGAGAGAATTCATTGCTTGCCTTATCGGACATCACAGTCCTCACTAATTATTTTAGTTTGTGTTTTCTTTCACATGTCTTGAAACTTGCACCATCCTATAATAGTCACTAGAATTTAGTACTTAATTTTTCTCTCGTTTCTGTGCATCTGTGCATGGAGAGGGATACCCCTGCTGCATGCTGATAGAAACTGACATTGTTTGAAAACACCTACTTTCATTTCCTAAATATGTGACTTCAAATATAACATAATTAAATATATAAACACTTAGGATATTTTTCTCTCTCTTAAAATTTATCTTAGCTTTGCAGGCCATAAGCTCAGAAATATGTGTTCCTTGTAAAAGCCACCATCTTGACCTCTTATTCTCCAGCCATTAGCACAGTAAGTGTGCATTTAAACAGTTAACTAGCTATGAAATTGTTGGTAGAGGAGTTCTACAAAAACTGCAATGTATTAAAATCCTGTTTGGTCACAACTTTCTGAGGGAGGGAAGAAAACTTCATATGAGTTATGGCGATGTAATTTATGTTGATTATAAGAAAAAATTTGTTTAGGCCAATAAAATTCAAATTAACAAAGCACATTCAGAAACGA
The DNA here is from genome assembly GCF_028878055.3 of Symphalangus syndactylus. Taxonomy (NCBI): domain Eukaryota; kingdom Metazoa; phylum Chordata; class Mammalia; order Primates; family Hylobatidae; genus Symphalangus; species Symphalangus syndactylus. The sequence goes on along the minus strand of NC_072447.2, from coordinate 10,987,510 downwards.
GGTTTAAAACATAAATAGCATGAAATAGGGGAGATTAGAGCTAATATTTTCCAGGAGCTAAATAAACACACAAGCTCATATAGCATTTATTGTAAAGGTTAGAAGAGAAATCTAATTCAATATATTTAATGTACATGTAGAATGATTAGAATCTGTCTGGTTCTTGATAAATATAATCTAAAGAATTAGTTTAGACATCTTTCTCCCATCTTCAGTCAGAGTTTTATAAATTAATGAAATTATCTATTATCATTTCATCTTAGATGTCATAAGACTTTGGAAACAGGGGGTATTAGGGACTAATTTACAACACATAAATAGCTTGAACAGGTGGTACTTAATACCATCACAGATACTGGTCACTGGGTAGAGTTCACAGTTATGGAAGTGAATGCCAATTAGAAAAATGTTCATATCCTCATCACTGAGTAAACTTAAACTAAGTGAAAAGACACCACTTGCCAGGTGCAGTGGCTCAGGCCTGTAATCCCAGCACTTTGGGAGGCCGAGGCAGGCAGATCACGAGGTCAGGAGATCGAGACCATCCTGGCTAACAGGGTGAAACCCCGTCTCTACTAAAAATGCAAAAAAAAAATTAGCCAGGCGTGGTTGCGGACAACTGTAGTCCCAGCTACTCGGGAGGCTGAGGCAGGAGAATGGTGTGAACCCGGGAGGCGGAGCTTGCAGTGAGCCGAGATTGCACCACTGCACTCCAGCCTGGGCGACAGAGCGAGACTCCGTCTCAGGAAAAAAAAAAAAGAATGGATGAATACAAATGCCTTTAATTCCGTTCAGACTTAAGACTTCACAGTTCTCAGAGACACCAAAGAAATTCTTTCCAAAAGTTTTTTTTGCAGAGATATATTTAAAGGCATAATTATATTTTTAAGAGCTTCCCAGATTGTAACAAATATAAGTAACTTCAACTAGCAAATAAGAAATTCATAAATGTAGCTAGCTGCTCAGTATTGCTGATTTGATATCATTTGATATCTTCGAAGTGTACCAACATTTAATGAGGATATAACTGAGTGAATCCTGCAACAGAAATATTAACATATGTGCTAAAATGAGCTATAATGGATATATATATTTCCAATGTCATTTAGAGCAAATACTTATATTAATCAGGCTGAATTATATGACTCCTACATTGAATCTTTGAACAATTGAGTTACAGTGGCAAATAATAGACAAATAAAGAAATGACATAATTAGATCATAAACTGATTTAGTAGTCTTATATAATTTTTATGTAGAGCCTGAAGGAAGAGTGCTGATCATGAAATAGTATCCTAAAAGAATGCAGCTATTACTTAATAATACAAGGAAATCAGAAAATTTGTCAAGGATCATGCAGCATAGTGAGTAGTGATGATTTACATATATCTGAATAGATGATTTACATATATCAGAATAGATGATTTACATATATCAGAACTGATGATTTACATATATCAGAACTGATGATTTACATATATCAGAATAGATGATTTACATATATCAGAATTGATGACTTACATATATCAGAATATTCATCCCTTAACTTAACTACTCATAGATAACAACTTGAGCATTGTGAAATGTTGTTTTCTCTCTGAGGTATTCTTTCAGATCCTACATACCAGTGAAACTACTGACATCAGCTCCTCCGAAGGGCTCCAGGAGAAGCTGACTCACTAAAGGGTGAAGTTTCTATATCCTGGTGATTTAAGATTTAATCCCCCTAACCCAAACCAGTCAGTGACCCCATTTATCCAGCCCCTGGTCCTCTACAATCCCTTCACCCCAACCAAGTACTCTCTGGAAAGACAGATTTGAGGGTGCTCGCATCTCCTCACTCAGCTGTCCTGCAATCATTAAACTCCTTCTTTACTGCAAACTCTGTTTATCAATTTATCAGACTGTGACTGCACAGCAGTCAGAGAATACAAACACGTGAGTCCTGTATCATTTATAAATATTTAACTTTTATATATATTTAACTTCTATACACATAATTGACTATTTTGTATATTACTATTAGTAGGTAATAATAATATTTATATTTCCTCCATAGGTAGCTTCTGGGGCATTTCTGCCTGGTAAATTTTATTCTTTAATGACAAAGACTAAAGTAAGTAACTTTAAAATATTATTGAGAATTTTTTTTCTATTGATGGGACACTGAATTTGTAGGTAGAAATAAAAACCTAGCTTTTTACTAAACTTAATTTTAAACACAATTCAAAATATAAATATAAAATTAAGAATTTCCAAAATTAAACTTAGTTTTAGAAACTCACATAAGCAAGTGTAATACTGAAGAGCAAAGAAACTGTGGTCTACAAAAAAAATTATAAGTAATTCATGAAATCTAAGGGCTAATTTGTGAAGTAAATTAGGAGGATATTTTATGCTGTAGCACCATCCTAGAGACCAAGAGAATCGCTCTAGGAAAACCTGCTCAACTCTTTTTAACCAGAAATTCTTTCTTTCTCCAGAAATCCCTTTCAGGTAATGCCTAATAATATCTCACTGAACATGTATTAGAAATCGTAGTTTAATTTTTAATTAAATAATTCAGTGAAAATATATTAATTGTAAAGATAAATTTTAACACATATGGGAATACTAGACTTACGGTGGTCATCAACCCAAAATGCTACAAAATTACATGGAATGGTTAGTTTGGCAAAAATAAATATCAACACTACCACCAAAAACCTAGGTTTCAAAAAGAAATACAAGAAGCATTCCAAAATGTTAAAAATTTTTCATTTGTCTACTTTCTAAATGCTCTTTAAAATACTTATGTCATCATAATTTTGAAGTTTAAAAGTAAAGAAATAGTTCTCCTAGTTAATATACTGCCTTAAAGTTACTCTGGCTCACAAACAGAACAAATCAAAGCATGACTTGACAGCCGTCAAATTACAGGAAATTGAAGCTAAATGAAATTGGACACCTCACCTCATCTAAACTCCTTACTTTATAAGAAGGAAAAGCCTCACAAAATGTTGAGGTCATTTAGCTTAAAGTCATCAGGTGAGTTAGAGATAATCTGAGAACACCACTTTTTTTCTCTTTGTTACTATTCTCTCATGAAATTTTGCCTGAAAACAGGTCTACTAAAGATATAAGAATTTGTAATGAAGATGAATATATATCATTGTCTTTCTGCTTAGGGTTGTTCAATATTTTCCCATTGATAATATATAAAATCCTACCTACTTTGACCTCCTATCATTGCCTTTCTGCTTAGGGTTGTTCAATATTTTCCCATTGATAATATATAAAATCCTACCTACTTTGACCCCCTATCATTGCCTTTCTGCTTAGGGTTGTTCAATATTTTCCCATTGATAATATATAAAATCCTACCTACTTTGACCTCCTCTCCCACCATTTCCTTGCTATCTCCTAGAACTTCATTCTTGACTCCAAAGCTGCACCCTCCTGCATCAGTTTCTTTTGTTTGAAATCTTCAGCCCTTCATAAATTTCATCCACCAAACTCCTATTTATCCTTTAACTCCCTATTATTTTTTCTTACACTGCCACATTTTCCTTCATTAGCACATATCCAATTTAAAGTTATATAGTTTGAGTTTTTGCTTGACTTTCTGTTTCTCCATTAAAGCATAAGCTCCACAAAAGCAAGTATCATGTCTGATTTAACAGGGTATATTCTATTCTTATAAGAGTGCTGCCACGTAAGTGTCAATGAATGTTTGTGAAATAAATGAAGGACTAAAGGAGTGACTGAACAAATAAAAATAAGTTCTCTGTGTGTATTGTATGTGTGAATAAGATTTTGAGTTTGGCCAAGGCAGTTAATCACATATTAACAACTCATTAAAGTTTATTGCTATGAGGTACACAATTGGTTCAACACCAAATTCTAAGATGAAACAAGGTTTGTGTTCAGAAATATAGTGTCACTTTTTCTAATATCAGTTGCCCTCCAACTATCAGCATGACACATGCAAACCATTGATACGTGTTTTTCTGTTTTTTTTTTTGTATTGAAGATACAACATGAAGGAAAATTATTATATTTCTAATAGGAAGTCCTGTTCTAAATGACAACAAATCTGAGCGTGAACACATTTGTTTAAAAGAGAGAGATTAAAAAGATGAGATTCTGTTTGTACAGTATATAACTGAAGAGAGTTGTATCTAGCAATTTGACAAGAAAGGTGAAACAGAACATTAACCTGAGCACACAAGTTCAGCTAATGATCTGGGATGGGGAGTTGTGGGTAGAGAGGAGGACAAAGACGAAAGACAACCGTTTACCCCAAGTTACTCTCCAAAGATGAGAAAAAGCCCTCTTAGTAATGTCTTTCAAAATCTAACTACTTTCAAGAACACATCGATAAGATACAGAGAGATAACAATCAAGTTGGACAGTAACTTAAAAGTCAGATGTCTTTTTAAGCATAAGTAACTTAGAACTGTAAAGTAAAAAACACTAAATGTCATTGACTTTAAAGTGGATACTGAAGAAAAAGAAAACCCTTCTATTAAAAACTAGACTACATGCAGTAACTTATGTAGAAAACTTAGCATAAATATTTATACAAAATTGCCCTACCCTATTTTATTAAAGTATGACATTATAAATTAAGAGAAAATCATTTTAAAAATGAGTTATATTTTAGGCCTTTTTTCTCAAAATGAGTTTCATAAATTGATATGGTTATTAGCATAGGAATTTCAATAATAGGAACAAAGAAACCAAAAGAAAATGTGTGTGTGTGTATGTATACAATTACCTGGCATTCCAACTTCAACATGTTTAAAAATATTTCAGTAAAAAATGTTAGATTTATTTTAAGGTAGTTTGTAAGATATTTATTAGGTTTATTTGTAGGCCTTGCACACTAAGTTAAGCAACACTATCATAAAATAAATTATTTAATAATGAAACAGAAACTCAAAGCTTCATATTATAATTAAATAAACTCTAAAGTATCTAGTAACTTCAACTGTATCCCTAAAATAACATCAGGTCTACAGTGTGTATCAACTTGTCCAGAGAAAACGCAACAATGAAAGAAAGAAAGAGATATCTATTTTTTCATAAAAGATCAACACACTTTGTCCAATTTTTTTGTCCAACTGCTATCAAGTGGGCCAACGCTAATGGCAAATAAAAGAGCTGCCATTCAACATGCATTCTAGTAGTGAATATTAACTGACTACTCTGTGAAAGCAGTGTTCGTTGAACAAATAAAAGAATCTTTGCCTGCGTGACGCTTATATTTTGGTCACTTTACATTTTACTGGAGGAAACGTGAAGAATAGAATACCAGCAATATTAACAACATCATCCCACTAGAAGGTCTCCAGTGACTGATACTTTCAGACTCATGTCAATGACCCTATATGATCTTTATATTCCAAGGAGCATGGCAATGGATTTTAACATTTCCAAATTAAAAGGTAATGGTAAAGTAATGATAACCAACACAAAAATGACTCCCTGGAAACGACAGCAACTCATTTCAAATGGCTTTGGAATGCCATTAGGACAGTACCTTTTTCTTTGTAATGCAAAAGTCTCACAATCCAGAGAGCAGGTCTTGTGAATTTTGTGAATTTTGATGAGAGGTAAGGCATTACAGAAAGACCCAAAAGTCATGCTCCAGATTCCGGCAATATAGCTAGTAGGACAGACACAGAGTACATAGTTTTACTACTGATCACAGTGATTTAGAGATTGGAACCCATAGTTCTGTGAGATCAGGCATCACTTCAAGATAAATTTACATTTTTAATAAATGCAAACTTTGGCTCAGCTAAACAAGGTACCTTGGGCTATATTAACTGTAGATAGATAAATTTGGCGTAATTAACCCTTGCACAGTCTAAACATACCATGTGCCAAAAATGATGTAAAGCACTGAATATGTGAGATAAAGTATGATGAATTCCATTGACAAATACAGGCAATAGCTTCCATTTAATTGAGAAGAAACCGTATACCTAGCACAAGTCTTTTTCTGTGCATTAACTTTTCATAATACAACTATATGAAGTATATAGTATAAAATAGTATATGAAACTATTTTATATATAAATAAAGGTGTTTCCAAAGGTTAAGAAAGGGCACGGTGAGAGTGAGAAGCACAGTCTGGGTGGGCAGGACAATCTAGTTGTCTATCTGTGCTTTAAACTCCAATAAACATCATCTCCCACACCACGGCATCTAACTCAGAGTCACATTTCAATTGCCAGCAAATGGAAGCCTCATAAACCCAAAATGTGAACGGCAATGAAGTTCATAGAGCACGCTTTGAGTGCACAGAGTATCTTTGCAAACATTATCTTTTTTTATTACACTTTATGTTTTAGGGTACATGTGCACAACGTGGAGGTTTGTTACAGATGTATACATGTGCCATGTAGGTGTGCTGCACCCATTAACTCATCATTTAACATTAGGTATATCTCCTATTGCTATCCCTTCCCCTCCCCCCAAACATTATCTTTTAAGACTTTCACAATCACGCCATGAGATTATTCCCATATCAAAAAGTAGGAAATGAAAGCCTGGAAAGAAGTTATATTGACATTAAACTGCTCTCAAACCCAAGTGTACAAATGATTCTTCTTGCAAAGAAATTCATATTCTACACAAAGTTCTATTTCAAAATGAATTCTGGAATTCAATTAAACACTCATCTGGAAAACGAGAGCTTAAGTGGAAATTCCTCACTGGTATTCAAGCAAATAAATTAAATAATGATATTAAACCTACATCTAATCTCTTATTATTACATATTCAAAGTTTGCTATACAGCTACCACTAAGTTATACATTTCCAGTGACACAAACCATAAAATGAATTTGTTTCTATTGGTACTAGCAAAAAAAAAAAAAACCTGCGTAGACAGCAAAAGGGTCAATCTACTAATTTATCTTCTAATAACTTTCCACCCAGGAGCATTCGTCCCTCTCATTAGACAGTTGTTCTATGCTTCTTTTTTTCACATTCTAATTGCCTCACCTGAACCAAAAAAAGAATGTGGATCTAGGATCAATACCTTTTGAAAAGTCATTTATTTCATTATATTATTTTTTCATATATCTGCATTATTGCATAGAATACCTGATTGGTCTTATGCTAAGTTTTTCATGTAACATTACCTCTGCAAGATGTTAATAAGTATCCTTCCAAAAATGTTTGAAAAATCTTGGGTAAAATATATTACGTAAGTTCCTGTTTTATAGTTTTCGAAGAGTTTTACTATCCTTGGCCAATGACAAAATTCAAAGCAGAGATACAGTACACAACTTTTGTAAAACTTACCTATTTTTCTTATAAGACTGTGGCTTTGTTTTGTTTTGTTTTGAACTTCTTTTCTGTGATGTGACATGAGACTGTGTGTTGAGTTAGGGGTGGGGACATACATTAACAGAGGTTTAGGAACTGCTTTGCTAAAGCAAGTTTGAGGAGAAAATGGGGAGACTAATACAAGATTTTCCTTTAAGCAGTGGGAGTTGAAGGGGTAGGTGGTTTTTGGAGAAAGAAGAGACCCATTCATGGCACAGGCTTCTTTATATTTCTGCTCTGTGTGATACTTAATGAGGATACAGACATTCACTTCCTCTATTTCCCACCCCTGGCCGGGGGTAACCCAAAGGTACCTGATAAAGACACAGCCTTATAGCTGTATCAAGTATCCCTGAGTGTGTTAGGACTGGAGAGGCCTAAGGAATAAAAAACATACATGCATTAAATGGAACAAATACAGAGAAGAAGAAAACTCAGACATGGTACATTAATTGTGTACCTTTCCTTACAACCCAGCACATCACAGGGTACATGACCTGCTTCCTTTTGACCTGCTTCCTTTATGTTCACTGCATGAACAGGGAAGGGGGTTGGGGTACACGTGGGAGATAATTGTGTTTACTATGTACCTGGTATTAATACATCTATAGAGACAATTGGAATGACTATACTGGAGAAACAGCAAGAGAAGAACTGAAAAGGCTAAAACAAATACTTGGTTCTCTAAAAAATACTCCAAAGGATTTCTCATGTCTGACAAATTACATTTTAGTCTAATAGTAATAAGTGACCAAAACTAAGGTGATTTGATAAATATCATAAGGTATTTTACTGTGAAATTGATATCTATACGTATTGCTTATAAAGCTCAGTAATCTGTTCTTGAATTGAGAAATTACTGAGACAACATCAAAAGCTGTCATTTTTGTTTCTATGTTGTCGTTGTTATTGTTTGTGAGGTCAGAGCTTCTAAACTTTATGACTGTTTGAAAGGGGCCTATATAGACCTTGCCTGAATATTAAGTCATGTGAAATGATAAAAAGCTTTCTGATTTATTGGGTTAGACAAAGAAAAAATTGAGAAATTGAGCATCATTAAAATTAAAGACTTTTGTTATTAAAACTGTGCTTAGAATGAAAACAAAAGCCACAGGTTGGGAGAAAATTTTTTCAAAACATATTCAAAACATTTTCAAAACATATCAGATAAATTACTGGTATTTAAAGTATACAGAGAACTCGAAAATAAGAAAGAAAACAACTCATTTAAAAAATAGTCCAAAGGTCTAAATACAGCTGTCAAATGGGGATTTTGAAGTTACTAGTCATGTATCATTAGGGAACTGCAAGTCACAGCAACCGTGAGATATTATTACATGACTATTAAAATGACCAATATCCAAAAGTCTGATGATACCAAAAGCTGGCAAATGTGAGGAGAAACAGGAACTTTTATTCATTGCTTGTGAGAATGCAGAATAGTACAGCTACTTTGGCAGTCAGTTTGGCAGTTTCTTATAAAACTAAACATACTCCTACCACACAACCCAGCAATTACATTCCCGGTATTTACTTAAAGGATTTGAAAACTTACATGCACACAAAAGCCTTCTTCCCATGAATGTTACAGGAGCCTTATTCATGATCACTATAATCGAAATGTCCTTCAGGAAGTGAATGGAAAAATAAACTGTGGTATATCCAGGCAATGGAATAGTATTCTGTCAAGCTACAGAAGACACACAGGAACCTTTAAATGCATATTGCCAAGTGAAAGAAGCCAGTCTGAAAAGTCTACATACCGTATGATTCAACTACATGACCTTCTGGAGAAAGCAAAACTATGGAGACAGTAAAGAGATCAGTGGCTATTAGGGATTTGGAGGAGATTTGTGCAGTCTAAACATGTCATGTGCCAACAATGACGTAAAGATATGTGAGATAAAGTATGACGAATTCTATTGACAAACACACGCAATGGCTTCCATTTAACTGAGAAGAAACCATATACCTAGCACAAGTCTTTTTCTGTGCATTAACTTTTTGTAATACAACTATATGAAGTTATAGCCTATTTTATATATGAATAAAAGCATTTCCAAAGGTTAAGAAAGGGCACAGTGAGAGTGAGAAGCACAGTCTGGGTAGGCAGGTCAATCTAGTTTTCTATCTGTGCTTTAAACTGCTATAACCATCAACTCAATCTACTAATTTATCTTCTACATAAATTAGTAGAGGAAACGATGAACGGATGGAGCAAGGAAGAATTTTAGGAGAGTGAATCCATTATTCTGTATGACACTGTAATGAGGATTATTTGTCATTACACATTTGACAAAACCTATAGAATTCATAAGACAAGGAGTAAACTCTAATACAAACTACATACTTTAGTCAATAGTAATGTACCAATATTGACTCATCAACTATAACAAATGTACCACACTATTGCAAGATGTTAAAAATCGGGGAAATTGGGGTAGAGGCTGAGGATGACGTGTGAATGCTTATTCACTTCTTTCTACAAACCTAAAATTGCTTTTAAAGAGTCAATAAAAATTAAAACAAGGCAGGGTTTTCATGCAATGGAAAAAAACACACAACTTTAGTAAGTGACTCATAATTATGCTTATGCCACTTTGCTAGATTACACTTCATTAATAAATATAGTTTCATTCTTTATGTTATAAAGCAGAATAAAGTCAGATATCTAGAGAAATTGATTTTAATGATTAGAGTAAAAGCATTTTCACCTCCAACGTCAGAATGAGTTCTTCAGAATCAGTCCATTTTATAGTTAAATCAATCATTGATTTTAAAAAAATATTGAGAAAAACTTTAACTTCACTTTTTCCATCAAACTCAATGTCATGACAGCATTGTCATTTCAATCTAGGATTAAAACCTATTTCTGGACCCAGTGGACTTACTGTGATAGATTCTGAAAATGTCAGACGTTAAAGTCCAGTCTTTGATCTGCTGTCCTCTGCAGTTATCAAAAGGTCAGTTTATCCTGCTTCTTTTCTCTCTTTTTCATATATCTTGCACTTCAGCTTAATATTAGTATTAAGCTAAATTTCTTATTTTATTTTGATTGATAAAGGAAAACAGATTGTTTCAATACAGTTACTGAGAATAAGCAGCAAAACGTACTTATAAAGTACACAAGAGAGCTATAAGATAAAAATTTGTTCAAAAAAAGATTTGGAAATTTTTATTGCATGAATGTTCAAATGGAAAGGAAAACTTTCTGGATTCTTTTTCCACCACACAGGAGTAGCAGCACTAAAGTAGTGAATAATGTCCGTTCAATTGGTAGTTTTCATGTATTTCTGATATCAGAAATGGACTGTTAGTAACTAGTTTTAAAAGCAGAGCATTTTTGTGCATGGCATTCCCCTGAATTCCAAAGCCCAAACTTAACTTAGGCTAATTTCTCTCTGCTGGGAGCCCCATTAATTTCTCATAGATAACATTTCATATATATGCGGCATTCTGATGATGTAAAGGAATTCACACCTTATGGGCCTACAAGCCAAATTTAATCAATGGCTTGCTTCATATGGCTGAGAGCTAAAAATTGTTTTGGCATTTTGGAAGTGTTTAAAGAAGGAGAAGGAAGGGGAGAAGAAGAATGAGTAGATGAAGGAGAGACAGAGACTACATATGGCCAGCAAAGCCTATAATATTTACTGTCTAGTTCTTTACACAAAGAACTTTTCCAATCTTGAACAAAACACACACATTTTCGTTATGCCAAAAAAGGACTACAATAAGTCTTCACTTAACATCATTGACAGGTGCTTGAAAACTGGTCATAGGTATATATATTTATGGTCACGTGATGTTTTGATACACGCATACGGAGGGATAAATTGGGGATGGTTAATTGGTACAAAAATACAGTCAGCGAAACCCATTTTACCATAGGTTGACATCAAAAGAGTTCAGCTTCTATGGCTTTTGGTAACTAAAACGTCAACAAACTTGTAAATAAAGATCAAAACACTTCTAATATTAAATGCTGAAATAAATTTCAGCTATTCATACGTTTAAGATTAATAAAAGCTAGTAAAATCATTATTTACCTACTTATTTCAGTTTAGGGTTGCAGTTGACCGCAGCCTATCCTGTCAGCTCAGGACGCAATGTGGGAACCAGCCCTGGACAGGGTGCCGTCGCATTGCAGGTGCACTCACACATACCCACAGTTACTCAGACTGGGACCACATAGACACGTCAATCAACCTCACATGCACAGCCTTGGGAAGTGAGAGGAAACTGGAGCATCCAGAGAATATCAATGCAGACATGGGGAGAATACATAAGCTCTACACAGACAGTGAACCCCAATTGGAATCAATTTGTTTTTTCTCATCAACATCATAATGAAATGACATTGAATGAAACGTCGTTATTCAAAGACCTGTTGTACTCAGTTCTAAACATTTCAGAATTAAGAGATCTACACACATCCTCTTCTATATAATGGAGTGGGTCTCTTAAAATTTCCTGGCAACATACTCTTAGCCTGCCTAGGAAACACTTTAGAATACAACTGCATTATGATAAATTTTCATATTCTATTCATATCTTCATATTTCTCCCTCTACTTATTAAGGTATAGTCTTGTATATGTAATCCTTCAGTTCCTGAACAAGGTGAACATATGATCTCATGATGTGTGTTTTAATTTCTTAACTTTGTTGAGATTTGGGAATGTGAGGATGATGGAAAGGAAAGAAAGGAATTCAGCAGCTATAAAAGAAATCTGACCTTTAATTTTTTTATTGAATTTGTTTCTTGTTTTATTTTTCCTTCCTTTGCACAAATGAGAACTTCTAGTTTTACAAAGGGTACCATCAACTTTAGGACAAAAATTTGTATTTGTGGCATAACACAAGTTGGAGACACAATGATTTAGAGATTGCATATCAATTTTATCAAATAAATGTGATAAAGTAGGTGATATGCACACACACACACATTTGTAGTGACAAAACCATTGACACAGATACCCAGATGGCACTTAATGTACTTTCAGCCTTAAATTCTTTCTCAAGGACAAGCCATTTGTTTGCAAATGATTTAGCATTCAAAAATGATTAAACACGGGAAAAAATGCATTGCACATAAAGTTCAGATTACAAGTGAATTAAAGTCACACTAATATAACTATAATTTATAATGAATTCAAATGGCTTTCAGAAGGGTCATCTGTGGAAGGTGAAGAGCAATCTGAATTTATTTTTCTGGTAACTGGTCACAGCAATGTTTTCTAGACTAGTGAGTGAGTGCTCATACCATGTGTGTTCAACAACACATAAAGTTGGATGACAAAATCTACTTTAGTGAGAAGGTAGCTATTTCCAGGGGCACCAATAGTAATGTCAGTTTTGAGTCTTGGGTTTGCTTTTGTTTGTTTACAAGGCGATGAAATGTTTAAGGAAAAAATAAATTCTACCAATCCATGTTGAGTGAACATTTCAATCCTTGTAAAGATCAAAGTCAGCTGCCACCATGCCATGCAAACCTTATAGTACATGACATGTTAAATCGGTAACCTCGAAAGGGACTTCTGAGAAGCTATGAGTAAAAGGCACATACAAAATGCCTCTGAGATGAATTCACAAATGAAATGGAAAAGGATAACTGTGTACATCCAAGAAGAATAGTAATTAACAGAAAACAAGAACACTTCTAAATTGAAAGAATCCCTAAAGTAAAAGAAGACCAAAGAAAAAGAAATAAAGATGAGAAGTGAAATGAGGCGGAAATGGTGAGCGACAAGGAGATACACTGAGAAAAAAAGTAGCTAAAGTTAGTGTGTTATTATTTCAGCAAAATTAAGTATATCAATACTGAGAAATATGACTTGAAATAGATTCAGTACCTCAAGCAGAAACATAAACAAATAACATCTGGGTTTTTCTTTCGATAACCAGTATTTTAAATACAAAAATCTAAAAATTTTGTCTTTGTGTAAGAGTTACACATTTATCATACCAATCAATAACAAAAAGGCGCTATAAATACTGTATGGAAATAAATGTCCTAACAGATGTTAACCAGACATCAGTCTTCACCGGTAAGGATTAGATTTGAAGGTGTTTGCAGATAATTAAAACTTGTTTTTATAACATAACTTAGCAGCTAAGTAGTATAATGAAAATGGGATATTCAAATTATAAGATATAAAATATTAAAGATAGAAGAACATGTTTATTTTTTCAATATAAATATTGTTACAGCTCAGAGAAACAGTATGAAATCTCAGGGCTCATGAAAGGCCACATTCTAGAGATAGTGATTGACAGGTATGGTAATTCCCCTACAGCGTGGTGCCTGTTGTCATGGAGTAGCATGTCTCCTACAGGGTACTACCAGCAGGTTCATGTAGGAAGAGCCAATAGTCCATGTGAGAAACCCCGGAAGGCTAAAGATAGAAGGAAATATTTGTGCCACGTTGAAGAGCAAGTTCACCAGGTGAATTGGCATGTGGCTAGGGTACAACTTCCCATACATATATAAATAATGAAACACACAAAAAATTATCAGAAAAGTATTTTATTATTATTAGAGTCATGATTAGCACTCTCCTCATCAGGAGAGTTTTAGGTTTTTTTCTAGCCCTACTCTATACTTTTTAAACACAGTCTCCAAGTTTCAAAATAAAAGTTTCTTATTTTTAATTCACATCTCAATTAAAATAAAACAAAAACCGAAAATGTAGAAGTTCCTTATTTTGACCATCTATATATCATACACAACAAAAAGACTGATAAAATTCCACTAAACACAACAGCTAGATCCGTATTCCCGTTACTGCTTAAGCCCATTCCAATAAGGATTTTATACCAAATCTGCCCTTGCCAAGGCTACCTGGGGCCTTCATTTTATTATTTGCAATGGACAATTTTAACTTCACATCCATGTTGGCTTCCTTACATCCTAGATGCACATACAGCCAGATTTTTTCCATCAGATGTGATTTGATCCTCCAAATTCGGAATGCCTTGATGACCTCCTCTTTATCTAAAGATCACTTTAAAAAGCCTGAAGTATTTGGCTCTTCCCTAAATCTTTGGCCAGATGTAATGTCATCCTCCCATTGGCTTTCTTTGTCCAAACTACATTAGCCTTATCTCAGATCTTCAAACAAGTTATATTTCCTGCCTAAGATCTTTCTATGAGTGAGTGAAAGGTGTGACGAAGATAGTTCCTCTTTGCCCCCAAAGGTTTCATTGATCACGCTGATAATGAATTTACTGTTATTTTAATCTCTTACTGTTATACTCAGGCTTAAATTCTCTACCCTACACACTTCAGTTGACATAATTTTAATTTCCACTGTGATGCTTCTCTCTCTTCTGTCAACACTCTCTCCTCACAGGGTTTCATCCAGATCAGGAGTCAGTAACATTTTTGACAAAGAGCCAGATAGTAAATATTGCAGGCTTTGTGTTGCCAAGAGGCAAATTTATGGAACTTTCCCTGCTGAAAAATTTCCCTGTATTTTACATTTTAGACTTATAAATGCCACACGTACTTATAACTCATGAGCCATACAAAAATAGGTGGCAGACCAGATCTGGCTCATGGGCTATAATAGTTTTCCAACCCCTCACCTAGATTCATGACTTTAGGCATGCTCTATAGGCTACCATGATCTAACTCACATCTCTAGCCAAGTCAACTTGTCAGTGCCTACTTGATGTCTCCACTTGGATTCTAACTAGCGTCTTAATTTAAGATTAAAAAATGTAAAATCAATCACACATACGCACCTACCCACACCTCTGTCACTTGCAAACTGCCTCATGTCATCAAGACTTTGCCATATCACTAAAAGTGACCATAATCCCCCATGTCCCTACATCCAAATACCTTGATATAATTCTTGCTCAGTAAATTCAATCATCTTCAAATCAACTTCCAATCTCAACTGATTTTCTCCAACTTTATTGCTACACTCATAATCCCAACTACCATCATCCTTCAACTGGACAGGTGCAATAGTCAGCTAAATGAACCCCCTTCCTTCACTAGTGTACCCTTCCACAATAGTACACCCTCCTAAGAGCTAACCTCATCGTATCACACATCCATCATACACTTTTCAATGTAGTTAATTTATATTCACATTTTGATATAAGATCTAGATTTGGTCCCTGAGAACACTCATGTAATCTCTCTCCATGCTCTTCCTTCATGGACATTCCAGCCAAACCGGCCTTCTTTTCTTTGTAAGAAACTATCAAGCTCTCTTTTTAAATTACAGAATCTTTATATCTGCCCTTCTTTCTGCTCAGAGCACCCCAGATCTTCAAAGTACCTTCCTCTTTGTCTTCACTCAACTCTCAAATGAAATATTACCTCCTCAGAGAGAAAAATGCTCTGAAATACCTACAGCCAGATCAGTGCCTTCCTCCTTGACAGTTTTACTCAGCCATGTTATCACATGTAATCTTCTTCGTAGTAGTGTACTTTATAGCCCTTCACACCATTGCTTTGTTTAGGTATTTGTATGTCTTCCTCCTCTTTCCCTCCTCACTACAGTATAGCCAATTGTGTCTTTGCCTTCTTCACTGCTATATCCCCTAGTGCCTGGTAGGCTTTCTATAAACAGCCATTTATTGACTTATTGACTACATGTATATGCTAATCCTTTTTACTAATTGTTGTTACACTATAAATTTCTCTTCTCCCTCTCTTCGCTTCCCTCTTCTCATGTCCCTTGATGCTTCCTACTCAATATTAACATGGACATCATTTTGTGTCTTCAGCATTTCTCTTTTCATTATATTATGATAGGTTAATTTTCCTAAGAAAACACTATTTTGACAAAAGCAAAGCATTAAAGTAAAGCAGCATAGGATCAATTTTTTCCTATTGAAAAGGAAACACCATCTTTCCGAGAAGACAATTCCACCAGGAAACAAAACAAACACACACATTTCCGGTAAGTCCTAGTTCCCAAGACTTGAAGCCAGTATGTTTTTCCACTTTCAAGTATCCTTGACTGTAGAGATAAAAGGTATCCACTTAGAGATATTAACTCATTACCACTGCCTAAATTTGGTTTCCAGAAACACAACTTAATATGACATCAATGGATGTGATAATCATTTGAAAGTAGCTTTATCAAAATCATCCAACAGAACAAGTTACTTTCCTAATTAGCATCCTCGGTTAAATACCTAAATCTGATGAATAATAAGTTATGCATTATGCTAAATTGCATTGGCTCACTATCTTAGAATGCTTTCAAACTAATTAAAAATGAGATATTCAGTGATGAGAAACATAAAAAGATAAAAACCTATTTCAATCAGTTTAAATTAGAATTTAACATTTCTTCAATACGCTCTTTTGTAGTCAATTGCAAGAGTAATAAAGCAAAATTATTGAGTCTATAATAGTGACCGTTCAAAATTCATAGTGAATTATTAAAAAGAAAACTAAGGTCCCTGCCAACTTTCCACCTCACTTCAAAGCATAGCCAAGGTCATTACAACAGCAAGTAAAAGACTCCACACAATTCCCACTTCTTCGCCTCTATACTGTTACTTCTGGAATCTTCTACTGCTCCAAATTGTGTGTTTGCTCCAGACTCAGCAGTTCTCACCACCTTGTTCTTCCAATTGCCATCTTCTCTGTGCGGCCTTTCTTGACTACCCAGTTAAAAATTATCCTATCAAAATTATCTGATCCCCATCCAGGATTACTTTTCACCATCTAACTTACGATACTTTGCATATTTATGTGGCTCATTGTCTGTTATCTGTCTCCCTAAGTTAGAATGCGAGCTTCATGATGGCAGAGTTTTGGTCAATTTCCTTCACTCAATAATTCCTGACCCAAAGTAAACACTTCATAAGTATTTTTTGAATATACTAATATATAGTCCGAATTATCAAGGAACTTATAAATAAATAAAGACACAACCCAGCATATAGTGCAGCTTGAGAAATGTTGATAGTGTGGTACAGGAGGAGGTATGTAAACTATGAGAAGCAACAGTTAAATAAGAAGCAATCCAGAAAGACACACAGTGTGGGTGACATCTGAGTTAAAGGACAGAAGGTAAGAAGATAACCAGATGGAGAAAAGAGAGGAAGATCTTACAAACAAGCATCAGAAGTTACCATAAGAAAAGCAAGTACAAAATCATCAGAAGAAAAACAATTGCATCCCAGTTATTACCACAAACACAATTAACTATGAAAACCCAGAACAGTTCATGCTTTGATAATGCTAAAGTTGATACGTAGATTAAGATGTGATATAACAATCTGCAAATCTTAGTTTTCAGAAAACCTTTTTAGGCAAGATATGATGATTTAAGGAAGAAAAGTTGCTGATGGATGAGGCATGTTGTCCCTTAAAGACAAACACTATGAAGACTGCGTACAGCCTTTATAATGGAAAGGTGCCACGTTTTTTCTTTTTTAAGTCCTTGGAATCTCAGTTGGCAACTTTGAAATTCATGTGTAATTCATGAGTTTTTTAAAAGAAATGTAATAAGTAACACAAGTGATTCTAGAGCTTGTCTTTAGGCTGAGGTAGATATTGGCATTATAAATTGAAGTGCTAGAAAGGAACAATAAGAATTAAGAATAAGCAGTAATTTCTGCCAAGATCTGTGGCACCCAGTCTCACACATAAGGCTTTTTGGAATCTCTTGGTTTCCAAGGTTCAGGCTCTCATACTTTAGTTTGTACATAAAGGACTTAAGTTATTCTTAAAGCACAGTTTTAGCACTTCACACCAGGAGATGGTTATGAGACTGATCACAGGATAAAGTGAAATAGGATGTGTGCCTACTTGTAGAAGGAACCTCGTTCCTTTTGCCATTCTATTCCTACTTTTCTGGCAGGAAAGTCCTAGAAAAAATTTCATATACAGATTAATTTTAAACAATTTACATTATATTTTACTATTAATAGCTTCTAGAATATCTTAGCTTAGGCTGGCCCTGGTGGCTCACACTTGAAATCCCAGAATTTTGGGAGGCTGAAGTGGGCGGATCAACTGAAGTCAGGAGTTTGAGACTAGCCTAGCCAACATGGTCAAACCTAGTCTCTACTAAAAATCCAAAAATTAGCCGGGTGTGGTGATGCGTACCTGTAATCCCAGCTACACAGGAGGCTGAGGCAGGAGAACCATTGAGCCTGGGAGGTGGAGGCCGCAGTGAGCCAAGATTGTGTCACTGCACTCCAGCCTGGGCAACAGAGCAAGACTCTGTCTCACAAAAACAAAAAACAAACAAACAAAAAAAGAGTATCTTAGCTTATATATTTCTCACATCTGATCCTACCACTTTACTTCTTTTTTCCTGTTTATACCAATTATTTCTATTCCTCTTTACATATAGGCAGAAAGATAAGACTAAAATGTGTCATAGACAATGACATCTAGTAAATTGACGTATTCTTCATGTTTAATTCCACAACAGATTTCAAATACAACCAAAATCTCCAAATAAAATCTTAATTCTAAATTGAGTGCTTGTACAGTCTTCAAATATGTTCAAATAGAACATCAAAGCTCAATAAAAATAGTTATATCACTTGGGATGGTGTTTAAAATATTTTTTCCTAAATAAATTCAGCTTCAGAGGATGAGAAAACCTTCGTTAGGAGATGTTTTAAAGAACAAATTAAGTTAAATGTGAAGGAAATCATACTTTATTTTGTTGAATAGTAAGATTTTTTTGTTGCTATTGTGAATTAATGCCATCCAAATATTGAGTGATGTAATTCAATTTAGTAAAAGAAAAAAGTCTAAATTATCAACTTCTTTCCTTATAAAAATGAAATATGCTATAACTTGCATTTTTTCCATGGCAATGACCCTGATGATCAGAGAGGTTAAAACCTAAAAACATTTAAAATCATCTAATCTAAATTATAAAAAAGAAATCCCTTTCTTCAGAAAAAATAATTTTTTAAGGAAGCACTCATAAACAAATCTCTACTAGTAGATACACAGCATACACATCTCTTACTATCTCCCATGCAGACTGCATAAAAAGGCGTGCTGGCTACTTTTAAGAAAACAACATTCAGATGTCTGGAAAGTATCTGAAATGCATGATTAATCTACACAGATAATTTTCTCAAGAAACCAAATTTTGAAGACAAGTAATTCAAAAGTCTATTGTCTATAAAGTAAATCCGCTGGTATACTTAAACTGCTGTAATCCTTTCTCTGTTTACCTTATAGTGTGCACCTCTCAAGCTATGGGAATGCATGTCTTCTCTAAGAAGAGCTGACTTCTTTTGTAGGAAAAAGCTGTTGGAAATGACTGTTAGGATTTCAAATGTTTGGGAGTGTGTATTCATGTGGGTTTTACGTGTTGAATATTTGCATTTGTAATTTTAAGATGCTTAAATCAAAAACTAAAATGACCTATGCAACATAATTCTGCCATAGGATAAATTAAATTCAATTAAATGTTCCCATACAAATTATTATCTACCACAATGTAAAAATATTTATATATCACAAAGATGTAAGAAACACTGACTTCTATTATACAGCAGAGTTCAATTTCACTACTACTTAGCTTGATGATATTTTAAGGTCATGTCTCTTGGAATACACATTCAATATTCATTGCCAAACGTCTGAGCTCACCTCTCTTGAAGCAATATTCAATTATCAAAGGAAAATAATTTACCAAGCAACCTCACAAAACACAAACTCTAGGTAGCATCAAGGTTTTTCAAAGTGATTATTCCTTACTGGTCGAGATCCTAAGATATTAAAACTCATAGATCACATGATCTGAGATTTTCTAATTGAAAAGCTGTAGCTGTAAACCTTTCATTCAAAGTCGGATACTACTTTCAGCTGTCAAAAGAATTATGCAATCACTTAAACTTCTGGAATGAAAGAGAAAATGAAGGGAACAATAAAAGTAACTGAAATGCACTGAGAAATGAACATAAGGAACCAAATGGAGGCAAAGACAGAGAGAGAGAGAGAGAGAGGGCTGTTTATCTAACCTTCCCTTCTTGAGTGGGTTTTCTCTGATATCTCTAGAGAACAATTGGATGTGTAACAATGAAATACAAAACACAAGATACTGTCTTCGTATAATTACTTGTAATGATTCCAAGATGGCATAATTTGAGAACTTGCTAAATAGGACAACAAAGTGATCTGCTTTTCCAAAATTTTGCCCCTTAGCTTATATATTATTTCATGGTGAAGATCAATAAAACTGAAAATTGGAATTGCCAGATATTATCAGATTTTATTTTTTGAATGCTTAACAGCTGACCCAAAATCTGGTCATAAAAATGGAAGTTAAATTAAATTGTCCTCAAAATTTAAGTTTGCTACATTTGTAAGAACCACTTGCTTCTTCAAAATCTCAAACTTTCTCATATCTAGCAGCAAATTGAAATTAGGAATTTAAGCATGTAAATTCATCATGGAAACCAAATTGATTAAAATTTTCTGTGTATTCATGATAATGTTTAAAATTTTTGCTACATTTAAACCCTAAGTTAGTTACAAAAACCCTAAAATTATGCTTGTTTAAAAACTTGGGCTAACTTGCTTTTGAAAACATACTGACATATTCGTTCCATTCTTCTTATAATTATTTTTTTGTCACTCCCAAGCAGCACACCATTGTATATATCCCCAAAACGGCACTTCTTTGTTAAAGCCATTAGGACAGAAATATTTTTGAGCCAGATGCAATGGCTCATGCCTGTAATGTCAGTACTTTGGGAGGCCTAGGTTAGAGGACTGCTTGAGGATAGGAGTTTGTGACCTGCCTGGGCAACATAGCAAGACCCAGTCTTTACAAATGAAATGAAAATAAAATATAAAATAAACTGGCTGGACAAAGTAGTGCACACCTGTGGTCATAGCTACCAGGAGGCTGAGATGAGAGGACCATATGAACCCAGGAGTTTGGGGCTGAGAATGAGCTATGACTGCACCACTGCACTTCAGCCAGAACTATGGGTTGGTGAGTTAGAAATAAGTTCTCAGTTCTGAATATAATAACTGCTCCTGGCACTCCCCAGAATGAGCTGGGTTTTCTTTTGCCTCTCTATAGTCCCTCTTCCTCAGGAAATACCCCCATGGTTCTGCCCGCTGTGCTATTAATTACACCAATGCTTATTATATGTCAGTTCAGTTTTATCTAGTTTCTCCCAAAGTCAGTGCTGAACTTAGTTGTTTGAAAATGTATATATTGTAATAGTTACCAAAAAGACCAAATACAGCTAGATATTTATGCTATTTGTTTTATTTCCATCGTAGGTATATTTCCTTTTAAAATTCATATATATCTTTCTCTAAGGATTGTCTCCGTTTTCAGATGTTAAGCACTTTCTCATGCACACACCACCTAAGCAGCAAAGACAGAGTCCACGTCAGGGAATGTCACATTCAGGATAAGTACCTATTATTCTGTAACTCAGAAGTAGGAAAATGGATGTCCTCAAGCAGATGCTTTTCTTGACAGATACAAAAATTTGACAAGGATCACTGACTGACTTCCAACCCACCATTCATCACTTTTATCTTATTTTGACCCTAAGGGTCCCAGAGGGATAATGGCACTACATTCCTATTTAGAATTCAGATTTCAGATTGCATTTCTTATATCATTGTTTATAAGTAGTGGTTGCACACAGTCGCGATAATACTATGACATTAATCTACATTCCTCGTTAAATCGATTTTTGTCTTCCGTTTTTGAGCTTAGCTACAATTTCTCACACGGTTTCTCTAGGAAGATTCCTCAATGACTGAAACATTTAGAACATGGTCGATTCATAAATACGACACTGGGATTCCCCAGTGACTGAAACATTTTGAACATGGTCCATTCATAAATACGACACTGGGATTCCCCAATGACTGAAACATTTAGAACATGGTCCACTCATAAATACGACACTGGGATTCCCCAATGACTGAAACATTTAGAACATGGTCCATTCATAAATACGACACTGGGATTCCCCAATGACTGAAACTTTTAAAACATGGTCCATTCATAAATATGACATTGGGATTCCCCAATGACTGAAACATTTAGAACATGGTCCATTCATAAATATGACATTGGGATTCCCCAATGATTGAAAAATTTAGAACATGGTCTATTCATAAATATGAAGAGCTTGTGTAGAAAGTATAATTTACTTATCCTATTATGCTTAAGAAATTATGTGAAATAATGTGAAAATAATCTTAAAACATTTGCATGCATATTTGCTGCAAGAGTCATCTTTCATTGATACTTAATCATAATCATGGACATGGTGGGTCCCAATAACCAATATTTAATGCAAGACTGTAAATTTAATAGAGAGAAAACCTTATTTATAAATTTTCATGTGTTCTTTTCTTGACAATAAGGAGCTGTGAGATTTGTATTTTAAAAGATACTTAGTAATAAAAACTTTAATTTTTAAAACTTTTATTTTTAAATTCTGCTTAATTGCATAAAAGTTAAAAGGTAATATTTAATATTTAATGAGGCTTATTGAGCTAAATGATGATATGCAGCTTGGGTTATACTTGCAATTATAAGATTTGCTCATTATACCTAAGCAATCTCCTTCACTCAATCTAGCTACCACTAAGGAAGCAAAATTCCCTGAATCATAGTATCAAAGCATTCCATTATGTTTTCTATTAAGTTGTTTTGTTCTTTGAATCATTGTCTATTTTAATTTATCCTTTTAGAAAGAAAACAAATTACTTAATTTGCATTTCCCACTAGAAGCTTCACTACAGCTAGACTTGGAATTGATTTCAGGCCATTTTTTAATAAATGATGGTCCCTAGTGAAAGATAGAATACTTGAGCCATCAATATTGAGTAAATAAAAGGGTTTGGGTAAATAAGAGAGAAGATACCTATTTTTCTCAAATATTTTAAATATCTAATAACCTATTCCTCATCTAAAACAAGCCACAATTACTGGAAATGATGGTCAGAGGAAGGTATTAGCAACCCTGTGTAATACTACATGTCATGTTGGATCACTATTACAGAGAAACAGTCGTCATGCTGCATTTTAGTAATTCTACACATCACCAGAGAAATAGACAACTCTTATAGCCAAAGAAATCCAACGTAGCTACTGTCTACATATTCTTGTTTTAGACCGTTGGTGAAAAAAACTACTATGTGTATTGAATATATTTTACATTAGTTTTATGACAAAAAAGAAAAATGAGAATTCTATTAGATGCAAATACAAATTCTGAATGACAGGAAAGAAAAATTAAAATCAAAGCTGATCTTAATTAACAAAATGTATCATCTGCTTACATGTATATACAACTGTTCATATAAAGGCACAGATGCATTTGTGGTTTTGAAAAATATCTATTTCATTTCAAAACTTCATTGAACAATATTACATATGGCAAGAAAACTGCTTTTTTTGAAGGATCTTTTAAAAAGTGTTAAACTTTATTAGATACTTCAAACTAGCAAAGCTCAACTTCATCACAATTATATAATAACACTGCACACTTTCAATTTTATCTGGAGAAATATACCTATCCCTTGAAATAACTCTGTAAACTTCCTGCTCACAGATTTCATTTCAAGCCTTGAAAATGCAGGAAATCAATGCCGAATATACTTGCCCGGAAAGGAAAAGAAAATTTCAGCGATGTCAGGATGTTTTATCACATAAAATACAGAATTGCAATTTGTATCTGAGCAGGCAACACACCTCCAAAAATAATACAATACTTATCACAAAATACATTCACAGATACTAGATTTGGCACAAACCACTCCATACAGCTATTGATGAAATCAGTATTGAAAGCCTTATTACAAAATCTATGGCCTTTTTCTACGCTCCAACAGACATTTCAGGATGCCACAACCTTGCAGCTCCACTCTCTCATTAATTTCCCCTAAATACACTTGGCAGAAGAATGAGAAACGTCACATTTTTCATTTAATTTCTAAAGAACATCGCATCCTTTAAGAATAGGTTCTTGAAATTTTAAAATGTAAAACATAAAAACCCTAAAGAGACAAACATCCAAAAACATAAAAACCCTAAACAGACAAACGTCCAAAAACTTTTCTTCAAAATCACGACAACTTTATATGCTACGTGTTCTTGTAAAATACCACACACACAAACTCACAGGCACACCCACCCACCCAAAACCCACACACACGCATATTTATGGCCTCGTAACACCTCACATATATATACATACCACCAACTACAACAGAGACACACGCATATATATGGCTTCATAAAACCTCACATATATATACATATCATCAATTACAACAGAGAAAAGCCAATTTCAGAAAGATGGCTTCAATTTTGATGCATTTACTCACACCTAATTCTATTTCAATTTAACTGGTGCAGAGATATTACAATACCCTGTAACAAAAACCTGACGGAAGATTGTAAAAAATTGCTTAAACATCAAACCAAAGACTCAACATAATTTCATCACAAAGTGAAATTCGCATCCAACTCGCAAAGAATTAGAAAATCCTTGCACTTACCTTGGCCTTGTCCATTCCCCAGATGACCCCAAAAGACCACCGTCATCATCAACAGCCCCGGAGCCCACGTCCACATCCTTCTAGTGACACGCTCATGTCTTCTGGCCATTGCATCTTAAACTCTGCATATTCAGTGGGGTGGATGTGAAAGTACAATAAATTACATTCTTAGAGAAATACACTATGACTCAAATCCCATATCTAATATGCACTGTGCATTTCTGAATTATCCTGCCTACAAGGAGGTATATTTGAAAATCATGCTTCCCTTTAGGGTTGTCATATTGATGATTAATACGAAAGCTCATTCATTTTTAATCTTTAAGCATTCATCTGAATTCCATTTTTAATATCATTTTCCAAAACAGGCCACTTAACCTATGAATGTTAAAAAGTACTCCGGATATACATATTGGAGTTCAGTCAAGCAAAAGCATGGTGTATGGACACTACTTAAGTATAACTTGATATTTAGGCAAATTGATGAATTTAACATACCATGTAATCTCTACATATATACAAAAGGACTTTTCAACACATTTATGTAAGTTTTGCATAAATACCCTTGAAAATATTCTCAAGTTTTAAGTGGTATTCTAATTATGTCAGTAATTTTAACTGAATAAAGAGATGCATCATGTGCAAAAACTAATCTTGTTTACTTAAAATTGAGAGTAAAATTAATTCTAGAAGGTACAAAACACTTGTAATTTTGATTTCAGATATATGACCCACAGGAACCTTCATATATACAAATATTATACACATATATGCAATGTATATTTGAATGTTCATTTTGAAACTGTTTTTCATACTGATACATGAAAATACTTAAATGTCCACCAAAGCAAGGTTATTTATTCATACATTTGAATGATATACAGTAGCTCAAAAGAATAAACTTGAGTTGCATGTACTAATATGGATAAGTGTCCAAAATGAATAGTGAAGCAAAATTAGCAAATTTAATAATGATAAGTTCAAAACTACACCTTTCATATGTAAACATGTGCAATAGTTAAAACTATACATTTTATGTTGCATAAATATATAATACAGTATGATAACGCATAAGAATGATAAACACCTTCAAGACCAAAGTTAGGAAATTACAAGACTACAATTTAGATGGTTACTAGGTGGAATTTTAAATCAGAGGTTACTCCTAAATCCCAATTTTTCCACAGTTGACAAAATACGGAGTTAAGAAAAATAAACTTAATGATTTCCAGAATGAACGCTTTATTCAAAATGCTACGTAATTACAATTCTAATAAACTTGCAAGGGAATCCAGTCACCCAGAAATTTTTTATGCCTTTCTCCTACATCATGAAAGGGGAAGATTTAATTACCAACTTTGCATTACTTAACGTCAGACACATAGTATCAGAGCTAAAGAGAAATTTAAGAAACACCTAACTCAACCTCTCTATTTTAAATGACCAAATGAGTTGAGAAGGTTACAATGGCATTTCTAAGTTCATATGTAAAAACAGAATTTTGATGACAATGGCAGTTTAAGTACTAATAAACACTCCTTGAAAAGTTACTGTAATCCAGGTTATTTTACTGTGCTAAATGCCTTACATTCTTTACCCAATTCAGTTTCCACAGAAATCCTATGAACAAAGCACTTCCAAAATTTACCACTTCACAGCTAAGAAAACAAGGCTTAGAGAAATGCTACACGATCCCCTAGTCATGAGGTTAGTAGGTACCACTGTGGAGACTGAGGCAAAACAGGACGATTTCAAAGCCTATGCTCTGAACAAGTAAACACTAAGCAGGAATTTAGTTCTAGATCTCCCAGTTGTAGTCCAATAATCAGCCAAAAAATGGTGCTGAGAAGAGGGGAAAGAAAGATGTCTTGTATATGGAGCCTCATATATTTGATCCCAAATAAATCTTCAAATTGAAAATCATTAGAGCACAAGGCAATAGAATTATTAGTTTCTAAAATCATCAACATTTCCCAAGTTGAACATACAAGTATATTTTATCATACATATACTATATGTGTGTATAACGTGTGTTTATCTAAGTATTCCTGTGGTTTATATATCTGGATTTGGAATTACAAGTGTTTTGTGGTTTATTATTTATTTATTATTATACTTTGAGTTTTGGGGTACATGTGCACAACGTGCAGGATTCTTACATATGTATCCATGTGCCATGTTGGTGTGATGCACCGATTAACTCGTCATTTAGCATTAGGTGTATCTCCTAATGCTGTCCCTGCCCCCTCCCCCCACCCCACAACAGTCCCCAGAGTGTGATGTTCCCCTTCCTGTGTCCACGTGTTCTCATTGTCTCCCTCTGTTGCTCTGGCTGGAGTCAGTGGTGTGATCATAGCTCACTGCAGACTCCAAGTCCTAGGCTCAAGCGATACTTTTGCCTCAGCCTCTCAAGTAGCTCGGACTACAGGCACGCACCACCATCCCCGGCTAATTGTTTTACAGAGATGGGGTCCCACCGTGTTGCTTGACTGGTCTCAGCCTCCTTAAGTCAAGGGATCCTCCCACCTAGACTTCCGAAAGCACTGAGATTACAGGTGTCAGCCACCTTGCGTTTTTTGATTTCTTCAATTAATTTTACTTATACACTTGATTACACAAGATTAATTTTGTGTACATAATGAATCTCTTTTGAGGTTTAAGTTACTGATTAATTAGAGTACCACTTAACAAGCGTGTCATCCCAGCACTTTGGGAGGCTGAGGTGGGCGGCTCACGTGAGGTCAGGCATGAGCCACCGTGCCCGGCTTACACACATTCTTTTCACTCCTGCTTTCAGATCTCTATTCCCTTCTAATTCCAGTGGAACCACTTTCACTTAGTATCAAAATATCCAGATCCACTCATCAAAGTGTAAATAATCCTTCAGCAAATTACCTTTGCAAATCTACTTTTATGTAATATTTCCTTAACTTCTTCTTACCTACATCCAGTAGTCATTTTACAAGGCAGAATATTTTCTATTTTATATAGAACTGAGGCAGTATTTGAAAAAAATCTCAAAACACTCTTCAGGAAGGACTGGCATCTAAAACACCAGTTCCAATATATATTTTAGTAACATTTTAAAGGACAGATGGTTTTCAAAATGTTATTATAATTTAAAAAAATGTAACCTTCCTCTCTGAGTTCATGTTTATGGAAAACTAATATTTCATAAATGCCAAGTTACTATGATGTATTGTCTAAATGCTGCCCCTGACATTCTATAAATGTAAAAATCATAACCTTCTAACTAACTTTGGTATTAGTCAACAACTGTGCTGATGAAAAGCAAAATCAATTCATTTAAAAAAAATTTTCCATGAAAAAAAAAACAAGTAACTTGTAAGTAGTAGCGTAGATGAACCAAAAAATAAAGTAACATTAACCAGAAAGACATGCCATGGATTTCTCTAATCTTTTTTTGGAACACACTTTTCATGCATATGAAAATAAAAATTAAATATAAAATGCCTACTTTATGTATGTACTTTTACTTGTGTCTATTGTTCTTTAAAGGTTAAAATAACTCCTAAAGCCTGCATAGCTGAGCCCATTGTGCTCTTCTGCCCATAAAATAGATTGGATGTGCAGTGAAAGAGGTATAACTTAGGCTTTCAGATTAGTTATGACGATGGAAACACAATTCTATTCAATAGTGTTCATGTTGGTCTTTGAAATGTTTAAGGTCACAAGGCAAAAGAGAACAGACTTTAAGAATGTTCGTGTATTACTTCTCGTCTTACCCAATAGCTAGATTAGTTCAATAAGGCCAGTGTTTTGGAGTAAACAGCATTGTGAAATGTGTCGCGGAGTCCGGAGGCTCCACCACCTACCTCCAGGTAGTTGTTCTGTCCGGTGGAGCCTAGACTAATACCTTAGGAGATGCATTACATCTACAGGTACCAACTAGGAAGGGTAGTCTTGAATTAAATGGCTTTAGACACGTTATAAGAGCAAATCGAAGCTTCCAGGTATTAGAACTACTTCAATCACAGAGCGTCTCTGGGTTCTATCTGTGGCCAGCATCATGTCTCTGTCTGCCCTCCCCGAATGCTTTCTCTCATCATGTGGATCTTCTAGATGGTTTTATTCTTCCCCAGCCAGCCAACTTGATCAACAAGCCTAGGTATATTAGGTATGTATAAAGTTGGTTCTTAAATAAAGTCCATTACTGTATCTAGGTAAGTAATGTCTTCAGACTTACAATTTCATTGATATCTATAAAGAGTGACTCTAGTTAGCTTCTAGTGTCAGTTTTCCTAGCAGCTTCTTTAAAAAAAAAAATCCTCTCTGTAACAAAGCTTCCTTGCAAGTATTGCTGTTGGCAATAGTCCTCTTTACTGAAATGCTTATCCGGTGAAACTTGCGCTGTGCCAGTGAGCCTGCAGGTTGATGGTCCTTTTGTTCAACTTCTCCATTATAAAGCAACCTCTCTGATCACCCTTTTAAAACTAAAGACCAAAGAGTCAAATGAGATCAGGAAGTGACCAGAGCTCACAGGTCATCAACTCCTCTTCTTAGCATATTATAGCACACAGTCTAAGCCCGAAAAACACAGCAGAACCCATTACAGCTCTCGAGTTCCAGTTATTAACATTGATTTTTTTCAATGGAAAATTTTCATTAGAAGCTATCACAGGACTCACATTCAGTAATAACTTAGATTAGGATACATACTGGAGCCTTTGTCCTTAGAGTAGGTACCACTGAGTCACTATTAAAAGGAGTCTTTTTGACCTTAGTAAATTCTCACAGGGCTTATCTCAGTCTAAACTGTAACTGGCCTTTACTAGTGATGTCATGTGTAATTCAAATTAATATTGTAATGTATATAAATTGTATATATAGTATAATACATGCATGTATTTACATTTATTTTATTTTATTTTTTAATAAGATGAAACTTAGAGGTTAAAATATGACTCTAGGCCATTGTGCTTTAGAATGAAGAGCACAGACATGGGTTGCAAATGTAAATTTTGGCCCAATTTAATTTCTGTGACAAATTCATTAATGTCTTCAAGGTTCAGGCTGTATGTGTGAGACAAATGAAAACAGCTCTAAGATTCCTGAAAACCCTAAAGTATTAAAATTCCACTCTGCCATTAGTTCAGATAAATCATTTGCCAATTTGCCCCACAAGAACCAGGCATCTTTAAATGGTAACATAACATGCACTTCTCTCTCCCAAAGTGTAGTGCATAAACGTTCTGCTTCTGAATAACACAGGATGCCTGCTAAAATGTGCTGTCAGGGGTATTAGTAAGGAAATGTTGTATCAAAACTTCTGCAGATGTGGCCCTGAAATACACATTGTAATAAATCCTCCAGGCCTCTCAAGTTAGGAATAACTGGTTTATAAAATTGTACTTACTTAAAAATTATAGATAAACAGATTTTACCAAAACCCAGTTTTTCTGATCTGAATGAAATAAGGCTCTATATTCAGACTGACTTTTCAGTGAAAAACAACTTAAAATAGTGACAAATCATGTATAAGTTTAAATGAATATAACTAGGAGACCTGAAAACTCAGGTTTAGCAATCATCTTCCAACAGTTTGAGAGCCCACAGGAGCCACAGAGCCCTCATGTCTCCCCAGAGAAGCGGGGTGATTCTTCCCCCTAAACACCATGCAATTCTTCTTCTTTTTTTTTTTTTTGAGACGGAGTCTCGCTCTGTCACCCAGGCTGGAGTGCAGTGGTGCAATCTCGGCTCACTGCAAGCTCCGCCTCCTGTGTTCACGCCGTTCTCCTGCCTCAGCCTCTCGAAGTAGCTGGGACTACAGGCGCCCGACACCACGACTGGCTAATTTTTTTTGTATTTTTAGTGGAGACGGGGTTTCACCGTGGTCTCGATCTTCTGCCCTCGTGATCCGCCCGCCTCGGCCTCCCAAAGTGCTGGGATTACAAGCGAGAGCCACCGCGCCCAGCCAACACCATGCAATTCTTGAAGTGAGTGAAAGCATTCCTGCTCACACTGATACCCTCTCAAGTGAACTCAAAGTTAAGCCATCTCCAGCCAGACCAGATACCCTGGCCCATATCTCATTCATTAATATATGTTGAGAAGCATTTGTTTCTTGGAAACTACATGAAGTGAATAGGCTGTGGACTCCACTGGACCTAGTGGTCTATATTTAACCAATTCCCTTCACACATATGTATCAGATGCTCTCTTAGTTACGGAGCTGCAGTGGTGAATAAGAAAGCCACAGTCCTGTACTCCTAGGGTTTCAATTCTGAAGACGAAGACAGGCACAGAAATCCAACTGAGCAAAGTGAAGAGATTATTACAAAATGTGTTCACATGCAAAGTGAAGCAAGGGACTGAATATCCAACAAGGGTGTTGGGGCGAACATTAGATATAATCTTAATTCACATTATATAAGATTCATACATATAATTTTTATATATAGATATATTAATTTGGGCCGGGCGTGGTGGCTTATGCCTGTAATGCCAGCATTTTGGGAGGCCAAGGCGGATGGATCACTTGAGTCCAGGAGTTTGAGACCAGTCTGATCAACATGGCAAAACCCCATCTCTACTAAAAATAAAAAAGTTAGCCGGGTGTAGTGGTGTGCGCTTGTAGTCCCAGCTACTCAGGAGGCTGAGAAAGGAAAACTGCTTGAACCCAGGAGGCAGAGGTTTCCGTGAGCCAAGATTGTGGCACTGCACTCCAGCCTGGGTGACACAGCAAGACCCTGTCTCAAAAGAAAAAGAAAAAAAGAAATATTAATTTGGATTATACAGACTCTAACCACTTCTTTCAAGTGAGAATATTTAAGCTAAGACCTGAGAATAAAAAGAGTTAGCTTTTCATACAATACAGAAAGATTCGTCTTATAGGAAAAACCCCCAGTGTTCAAGGACCCTAATATATGAGCAAGATCTTGGCATGTAGAAGAAACCTGTGAATTGGATGAAATGAAAAACTGAAAAGTAGGAATCTGGATGAAGTACAGAAGGGAGAAAGAGTAATGTGAGACGTGGCTGAAAGAGAAGGATATGTGAAACAGTACAGGTCTTCATTAGTAATGATGAGGAACATAAATCTTAGTCCAAGTACACCAGAAAAGTGGGAGAGTTGGAAACTGAAAGACATGTTAAGAGATCACTTTGGTTTCTCTGTAGCTAACAGGGTGTCGGAGATAAGAATTAAAGTAAGTTGACTAAGGATGACCTAAGAAAATAAGCGTAGGTAAGAAAATATGTGGCTCTGGCTAGGCTGGGGACATTGGAAATCAAAATAGGTGGAGGAAATTACAGATGTATTTGGAACCAAAATATTCTTTAAATGAATGTTGAATTGGATATTGTCAGAATATTGAGGAAGGGCCAAAAATGACTTATAAGCATCTAGCATGGCTGGCAGTGCCACTTACTATCATGTGGGAAACCAGGACATGTTACCTCTGAATTATTCGAGTGCTATTGTCACGTAAATCATCAACTCCCAGAATAAAGGTCTGGACCAAACTCTAAGACTGGAAATTATGAGCTGTTTAGTAGTGTTTAGAGCTTAGAGAGAGTATGTGTGTGGAGAGAAAAGAAGAGCAATTAGGACAGAACCCTTAGAAACATCAACATTTAAAATTTGGGAAGAGAAAGAGAAACAAATAAATTGTGGGAAAATGAAGCTCAGGGTAGTTGCAAGGGAATGCTAAAAATGAACTATGGCATTTGAGGAGGAAAACGTGGAAACTGAAAGCAAGAGAGTACGGATGGATCGTGAGGGAGCAGCAGCATCTGTGTCCTAAGGAGAGTCTCAGTGAAAATGAAGGGTTGTAGGAATGAGGACATCTGGGCCAACGAGCTGGCAAGGAGTGATGTCCAGGAGGCAGAATATTTGCATCTAGATCCTGGTGGTACATACCCTTATAGAAAATGTTTCAGATTTGATGACAATAAAGTGGAGGAAAGAAAAAAAGTAATGGAAATAAAGATGTCAAAAAACGGGGAACCGAGGTTTGTACTGGTCCTTTCACGTGAAAGCTGAGCCACTAAAATGATGGCTGAACTTGCCTGAAGATGATATTGAGCAAAAGATCTAAAGCCTTAAATAAATGGCAAGAAGCCAGGTGCAGTGGATCATGCCTGTAATCCCAGCACTTTGGGGGGCTGAGGCAGGCATATCACCTGAGGTCAGGAGTTCGAGACCAGCCTGGCCAACATGGCGAAACCCCGTCTCTACCAAAAATACAAAAATTAGCTGGGTGTGGTGGTATGCACCTGTAATCCCAGTTACTCAGGAACCTGAGGCAGGAGAATCACTTGAAACCGGGAGGAGGAGTTTGCAGTGAGCCGAGATCACACCATTACACTCCAGCATGGGTGACAGAGCAAGACTCCATCTCAAAAAAAAAAAAAATAAGACCAGAGTGCCCAGGAGGGAGGTCTGTTGATGATGGTAATACCAAAGGGGCATGGCTGATATTTCCAAGGGGTTTGAGTTTCAAAGGAACAGTCTAATTTGCAAGGAGCGGAGAAATTAACAGTCTAGAAGTTGTAACGGGAACCAAGAACAACCACCTCGGCTTCCAGCCATAGGTATGTGGAGGGTGAGAAAAAGACCTGTCTCAATTTATGAAAGCTAGAGGAAAAACTGCACTTTAGTATCAACCAACTTTTGTTTTAAGATAATTACAAACCAATATGGAACTTAGCAAGAGTCAATTT
Organism: Symphalangus syndactylus; assembly: GCF_028878055.3. NCBI lineage: Eukaryota > Metazoa > Chordata > Mammalia > Primates > Hylobatidae > Symphalangus > Symphalangus syndactylus. The sequence goes on along the minus strand of NC_072447.2, from coordinate 10,954,003 downwards.
TGACAGTTTCCTGCAGCTTAGTAAATTCTGCACAAAATTAAGATTTAACACAAAAGTAGAGAAAAATTTTAATGGCATAGCACATTTCTTCACAATTCCTTAAACCAAATAATTCCCTGTTCTTCTAACTCTCACCTTACACTATCAACTAGGCTTCTTATTCAATGAAAGGTTTAAGTCTACTAAGACACACACACACACACACACACACACGTCTTATCCAGCTGCAGATCTCATTTTTGAAGGTACATTGAAAGTACATAGATCATTCTATAATCATCAACTATGAAGATTGTGAGCAACTGGAACAAGTATTCTTGGAAAAGAAGTTTCCTGTGTATAAGAAAAAAAAGAGTCCAACTCTGGGAACTGACTTGGCTGAGTCATCATTATATGCCACTGGCAAGAAATCAAGAAGTAACTCAGGACTGATAAACTTTGTTAAAGGAAATGGAAACAGCCTATCTGTGAGGCTTAATTCTTGATAATCTGGCCAAGATATAGCATCTGGATAAGAGTTCACTGACTCAACTAAATTTTGTGAAGGTGAAGTACTTGTTAAAATGAAAGATCTATTTAGAGAGAAATAAGTAGACATAATGTCTGCACTATGGATAGGTGTATACCTGTTTTTTGCAAAAACAGTTTGTATCTTTGAAATGCTGGTTTGCCCTGGACAGAGCTAACTTAAATAGAGACCAGGCGCGGTGGTTCATGCCTGTAATCCCAGCACTTTGGGAGGCCGAGGAGGGTGGATCATGAGGTCAGGAGATCGAGACCATCCTGGCTAACACGGTGAAACCCCGTCTGTACTAAAAATGCAAAAAATTAGCCGGGCATGGTGGCGGGCATCTGTAGTCCCAGCTACTCTGGAGGCTGAGGCAGGAGAATGGTGTGAACCCGGGAGGCGGAGCTTGCAGTGAGCCGAGATCGCGCCACTGCACTCCAGCTGGGTGACAGAGAGAAACTCCGTCCCCAAAATATATATATATATAGTTTTTTTATATATATATGTATATATACCCAAAGGATTATAAGTCATGCTGCTATAAAGACACATGCACACGTATGTTTATTGTGGCACTATTCACAATAGCAAAGACTTGGAACCAACCCAAACGTCCAACGATGATAGACTGGATTAAGAAAATGTGGCTGGATACATATGTAACAAACCTGCACATTGTGCATATGTACCCTAAAACCTAAAGTATAATAAAAAAAAGAAAAAAAAAAGAAAATGTGGCACATATACACCATGGAATACTATGCAGCCATAAAAAAGTATGAGTTCATGTCCTTTGTAGACACATGGATGAAGCTGGAAACCATAATTCTCAGCAAACTATCACAAGGACAAAAAAAACCAAACGCTGCATGTTCTCACTCATAGGTGTGAATTGAACAATGAGAACACATGGACCCAGGAAGGGGAACATCACACTCCGGGGCCTGTCATGGGGTGGGGTGAGGGGGAGGGACAGCATTTGGAGATATACCTAATGTAAATGATGAGTTACTGGGTGCAGCACACCAACATGGCACATGTATACATATGTAACAAACCTGCACGTTGTGCACATGTGTCCTAGAACTTAAAGTATATATATATATAAAGAGAAAACCATTAAAGAAAGGCTATAATACACAGGAACACACAGACATACATACACCTGTGTGTCTATATCTTCAGTTATCACACTTTTTCTATACAGACTCCACACAAGACAAACATGTTACATTTTATGAGAAACTATAAGTGGAAAGAGGAGAATTTGTGAAATCAATATAGAATGTTCCTTGTTTAGCATAATTCTAACTGTTTCTCATTAGAGGTCTGAGTATCAATCTGTATTATATGTGGCCATGCTGGCATTTGGGAAATTCCACAAGAAACTTTTTAAATATGAATTTGGAAAAGGGAAAAGGATTTTTAAAGTGTCTTTTTTTGTTCTGCATTCTATGTGGAACATCTATTTTGTGCTAACTGCTCGTGTTAGCTTGTGATTGCCTGTGACTATGTGGAAGATATACTTTACGTGACTATGTGAGCAATAGTCTTAAAGTTAAGAAATCTAAAATTTGGTTGGTTTAGTTGCTAATTAGGTAAATTACCTTGTAATGGTTACTTAACCTCTCAAAGATTAATTATCTTCAGTGGTACATTGAAGGTTCCATTCATATTGATTTTAGTAGACTTATCCTGCTAAAAAGTAAATTTAACAGAAATTATTCTAGACCTCATTATTTCAGGAGACCCCACCCCAGCTTTTATTCCTAACTTCAAGAAATGCAGAGAAATTTAAAAATTCGATGTTCTCCCAATTCAACAGAATATAACTGAACTAAATCGATTTATGTATAATTCATTATTTCAACCTTTAACGCTATATCCGAGCGGTTTGTTTTCACCATAAAGTTATAGCTGTTTAGGCCAATAATTAAAGAGGACCTTGATAGAGAATGACAAGAGAGGATGATCACCCTATTGTCTATCTTCCAGCTGTTTTCAATGCCCTGAAGTTTTATTCACACCCAAATATTAGAATCTTATCTGAGAGAGCGTACTCAAATGATGAATCATGCTAATTTCTCAAGGAAAGTGTTACAGAATAATAAATGCCTTTCTGGTCAAAGCACTGATGCTCTGGAAATAATCTTTATCCAAATGAGGTACAGGAATTGTTAGGACTATTAAAAGTTTGTATATGATATCTGCCAGGTTCGACTGAGCTTCACTTAAAATCTACCATATTAGGGCCAAGTGTAATGACTCAAATTAGTGAACTTAAAAATTGTTTTAAAATGTTTCCTGGAGACATTTCAAATATTGCTCTCTGATTTATCACTGTTACTTTTGCTGAATTCAATTTGATGCCAAGATTTATTCAGATTAATCAAATGCCATAAACTCTGATACCTAATGTTCCTTAACACCTTAAGAACTTTTAAACAGATCAAATGTTGAAGATACGCTTTTAGTAAAACTGTACCTAAGCACATGAATTCTATTGAATATAGCTTTTTAGAAGACTAACAAAGAAAGAAGACTTAGGAAATTCGGAAACATTTTTTAAACCTTCTAGAGGGAATTAAACTACTGAAAAATAATTTCAATTGGTGAATCTAATGGCATTAATCAGAAGATAAGAAAAAAGTAACCATAAAACTTTATGGGGGTAATATTTGCTATGAGGATCAGGAAAAACAACTAATGGATATTAGGCTTAATATCTGGGTGATGAAATAAACTGTACAACCAATCCCATGGCATAAGCTTACCTCTGTAACAAACCTACACTTGTACCCCTGAACTTAAAAGTTAAAATTTAAATAAATAACGTTGTGCTATTAATTTCAACCAGAGCCTTTCCAAGGTGCAGGGAACTTTTGAGAATTTTATTTCTTGCAAAAGGAAACTTGATTCCTTGCTTAGGGCCTTCCTAGGAAAACCTCTATTCTTTGGAGAAGCATCATACTCCTACAAGATTTAAGGACCATCATATTTGTCAGACTTTTTTTCTGTTTTACTGTGAGCAGTTTACAGAACATAAAGAAAAATCAAATCCGAAGGTGCACTACACGTGTTTTATCAAAAGGAACATTTTTGTGTACTTTTAAGAAAATACGACAAATTGAGTTTTCTGACCTATTACCAAGTTAGACATCTTGAGTGAATTGAATCTGTTGTAATCCTGTTTGGTTTTCATCCCATGGCTCTGGAAAACTGACATTTATCTCCAATTTTTCAACTCTGCTTCTTTCCAGTACCTCATCTATACGACTATTATAGTACTTTTCATCTGCTTCTACCACTACACTATGGCTGCATTACTTTTAACACAGTGTCCCACATGTTACCCATTTCTACCTTATATAAAGAGTAGAAATTGAATTGTAATTGAGTATCCAGTTGCCTCATATTCAGGTCTTCAACTGAAATAACTCCAGCTATCTCAAAACTTCAACCCTCTCTGGAAGTATTGGACCAAATTATCCCAGATTATAGCACTCTCAGGCTAAAATTACTAATGCTTCTATAGTTTCAGAGACTGTATCAGGTTATTCAACACAACATTCCATGCACCATTCCAGCCTCATATAATCAGAGGACACTTAGACGACTTTAATAGCCTTCAAAAGACACCCTCCTCTTTTACTTATATATATATTTATTTATCTATTTATTTAATGGAGACAAGGTCTCACTCTGTCACCCAGACTGGAGCGCAGTGGCATAATCACGGTCCACCGCAGCCTGCACCTGCCGGGCTCCGATCCTTCCACCGCAGCCTCCTGAGTGGCTGGGACCACAGGCGCCGCCACCACGTCTGCCTGGTTTTTGTATTTTTGTGGAGATGGGGTTTCACATGTTGCCCAGGCTGATCTGAGACTCCTGGGCTCAAGAGATCCACCTGCCCCGGCCTCCCAAAGTGCTGGGATTACATGAACGAGCCATTGTGCCCAGCCGGTCCCGCCCGGTTTTTAACCTTCGTACTGTTTATATAATCATCCTTCACAAAATAGAACACTTCATTACTCGATGGTTCTCATTATTCTAATATGAAGAACTATATTAAGAAAATAAATTCCTGGCCGGGCGCGGTGGCTCACACTTGTAATCCCAGCACTTTGGGAGGCCGAGGCGGGCGGATCACGAGGTCAGGAGATCGAGACCACGGTGAAACCCCGTCTCTACTAAAAATACAGAAAATTAGCCGGCGTGGTGGCGGCGCCTGTAGTCCCAGCTACTCGGGAGGCTGAGGCAGGAGAATGGCGGGAACCCGGGAGGCAGAGCATGCAGTGAGCCGAGATCGCGCCACTGCACTCCAGCCTGGGCGACAGAGCCAGACTCCAGCTCAGACAAAAAAATAAATCAATAAATTTCCAATATTTCCTAGCATATCCAATTTAATTCTATACATCACATAAAAATAAAAGCCGTCTTACTGTGTTAGTTTCTTACTGCTGTTACAGTAAATTAACATAAACTCAGAGGCTTAAAACAACACATTTTTTTTCTTTATACTTCTGGGGGTCAGAAGTCCAAAATGGGTCTTAGTGTGCTAAAATCAAGGTATCATCAAGTGTATATTTTGTCTAGAGATTCCAGGAGAGAATTCACCAGGTTTGAGGGGTCACATGTATCCCTGAGCTCTTGGCCTCTGCACATCTTGGACACAGCACATCACTTCAGCCTCGGCTCCAGTTTACCCAAGCTCTTCTGCTCACTCTGGTCTCTCCGCCTTCCTGTCTGAAGGTTCTTTGTGACTACAGTGGGCCCACCTAGATAATTCAGGATAATCGCTCCAGTTTAAGGTGAGGTGATTAGCAATCTTAATTCCACCTCTAACCATAATGCTTCCATGCTGCCTAACAACACATTCAAAAGGTCATCCTGCTAAGGGTCATTATTCTACCTACACACTAAGTGACTGAGAAAAAGTAAAGTTATCTATCATGCCTTACCTATGGCGAGGAAATAATAACTTATAATGATTTATCTACGAAAACCTGTTTTTAAAAGCTTTGGTCCTAGTCTATTGATTAAAGTTTTGGTATATTCCAGATAAATTTCATGTCCTTGATGCTAACACATTGTGCACAGTAGATGGCCTTTTTAAAATAGTACTGCATAAAGGAATATTTAAGGTTGTCTGGACAATAGAAAAGGAACTTTAGTTGCTATGCCACAAAAGGCCGGATTTCTGCACATTACACCTCCTACCAGTGCACACATGTGCCAAACTCCTTCCTGAAAGCCTGGTTTATGTTTCCTATGTGCTTAGCAATAGTTTTACTCTCACGACTGTTTATATTAAGTCCTATTTTTTAAAGCATATCCTCATTTGTTTGTTTTCCTGAGCCTCTGAACTGGATTTCATCTGGTATGTATTGCACAGGTTTGCACACTTGATTGTACGCTACCTAAAAGCATCCTCTTGTGTTCTGGACACGGTTATTTTTCTCCATGGTAAGGTGATAAGTGACTTCTCTGAGGACTTGCCACCTTAGAATGCAGTGGTGACATCACCTGCTCAGGCTCTGTCTGCAATGTGGAATTTAGTATTTTCCAACTTCTGGTCTAACTTGAACTTCATAATTAAGCAGAGCCGCCTTTTGAGGGAACAGTAGGGTGTCTGCCCCTAAACGTCTGTGTAAATGCAGAGACACATTTGGGAACATAACTGACTTTTACGTACAGAAGCCAGATGCATTTCATGACCATGCATGCTTAGGGAAGCAAGTTCATCTCATCTATCACAATAAGCATCTGTGCCACTAAATTCCACTGCAGGATACTTTTCACACTTAGACAACAAAACATTTAAGGAAATAAAAGCTCTTTCCAATAAAAATGTGCATCAAATACTGTGTGTATGTTTAAAAAAAAACCTTCCTCTATAAGATAAGGCCACAGGAACTACTAAAAAAGCATTCTTGAAATACATTTTCTGATAGGAATCTAGGCCCTTGCCTTATATAAGATTTAAGGAAAGTGATGTGTGTGTCTTTATACTTGAAAGGCTGTTTTCAACAGCAAAGGGTATGCTTTGAGGTATCAATATAGTTTTGAGAATGCAAAAGTTTAAAAGAAATGGAATGCATATTCTCCAGGTATGAATATGCAATTGTCATTATTTTCCTACCATCTACTAGATTAGAAACAGAAGAAAAATTATGGAAATGTCTGTTTTCCCTCAATAGGAGTACCTATTTATTAAAGTTAATTAATTACTATTCTTTAAACATTTTCGAAATAGACTCATAAGTGACAACTTTCAGAGAAAACAAGGGTTTTTGGATGTAAATATTTACTTATAACATGGATAAAATAATTTTGTTAAATATTAACTCCATATTCATAATGTTCTCTATTGTTTTTGCATTTTGTTTAACAATAGAGAATCTAAGACATTTAGTGTTCATGAGTTTCATACAGTTTCCTGTCAATGTACTTTGTCTTTTTTTTATTGGACTACTAATCATTTATTTATGATTTGTTGGAACTACTCATATTTTAAATATGTCAAGTGAACTGCAAGCACTTGTTGCTGATTTGATATTTGCTTTTTACACATATTCATTGTATCCTCTGAAAAAGAAAAGTTTTATATTTTAACAAATTCCAATCCATAAATTTTTTTTTAAATTTTCTGTTATTGGTTAGGGCTATGTTTGGATATTTAATTTTAACCGTAATGTTGCAAGTGATATTTGTCTATGGTATTTTTTCTTTATATTTTGGAAAAGTGTATTTGACATCCACTAGGGAATTAATATTTATTAATGACATATTATACCTTTGTGCAACTATAAAATACATATAGCCAATTATCTGAACACCATTTTATGAACTGTTTATCACTTATCCACTGATTTGAAACACTATCTTTATCATATATTGGATTTTAGGTTTATCGAGATTATGTAACATGAAATTATTTAATTATGAAATTATGTGAATTCAAGCATGACAGTCAGCTCTTCTTCCCCACCACTACCCTGTAAAAGGATGGATGGAATAATTGCTTCCCTATGGCTTAAGTGTATGAGAGGTATACAACATGGTCTTGATGAAGTGGGAACTACACAGAAACTGTTTTTGGTCCTGAAATGTACTCCAGCTTTACCAATTTGTTCTACACATATACCATTGAGGGTAGAAGCTGAATTTTGCTAATGATTATATTTACACTACTTAACATTGTGCCAGATACTGAGTAGATGCTTAGAAACATGTTTAATGACTTGTTTTATTGATAGAGACCTGATTATCTGCTGTAGTGGTGCTATCTCATTCAGAATCATTTTGACCAGCCTTTCTCCATCATGAATAAAACACTTATTTACACACTTGTGTACATGCACATGTGCATAGAAACACACACACCCTTTGCAGAGACAAACTGCATCGAAAGCATGTACAAACATTATAGTATTTTTGTTGATTCTGACCTGATTCTGATTCTATTGTATACATTTTCATTCTGATCACAATAACAATAAAAATAGAAAACTATAAGTTGTGAAGCTGGAAGATGCAGAACATGAAAGATCGAATTACCAATTTTTTTTTCTATTTTCTTTAGTTGGCTGCTGATAAAATCAGAAAAGAAATGGACACAAAAATGAAAGTATGCAATGTGTGTGCGTGTGTGTGTGTGTGTATCACATGCACTCGTTTCCATGATGTACATATGGAATTTCATAACCAGCCAAACTAAGCTTCATAAGTGAATGAGAAATAAAATCCTTTACAGACAAGCAGATGCTGACAGATTTAGTCACCATCAGACCTGCCTTCCAAGAGCTCCTAAAGGAAGCACTAAACATGGAAAGGAAAAACCAGTACCAGCCTCTGCAAAAACACACCAAAATATATAAACCAATGAAACTAGGAAGAAACTGCTTCAACTAATGTGCAGAATAACCAGCTAACATCATGATGACAGGACCAAATTCACACATAACAATATTAACGGTAAATATAAATGAGCTAAATGCCCCAATTAAAAGACATACACTGGCAAATTGGATAAAGAGTCAATACCCACAGGTGTGCTGTATTCAGGAGACACATCTCACTTGCAAGGTCACACATAGGCTCAAAATAAAGGGATGGAGGAATATTTACCAAGCAAATGGAAAGAAAGAAAAAAAAAGCAGGAGTTGCAATCCTAGTCTCTAATAAAACAGACTTTAAACCAACAAGGATAAAAAAGGACAAAGAAGGGCATTACATAGTAGTAAAGGGATCAATGCAACAAGAAGAGCTAAGTATCCTAAATATATATATATGCCAAATACAGGAGCACCAGGATTCATAAAACGAGTTCCTAGAGACCTACAAGGAGACTTAGACTCCCACACAATAATAGTGGGAAACTTTAACAACCCACTATCAATATTAGACAGATCAACAAGAAAGGAAATTAACAAGGATATTCAGACTTGAACTCAGCTCTGGTCCAAGTGGACCTAATAGATACCTACAGAACTCTCCACCCCAAATCAACAGAATATACATTCTTCTCAGCACCACATAGCACTTATTCTAAAATCAACCACATAATTGGAAGTAAAACACTCCTCAGCAAATGCAAAAGAATGAAAATCATAACAAACAATCTCTCACACCACAGTGTAATCAAATTAGAACTCAGAATTAAGAAGCTCACTCAAAACTGCACAACTACATGGAAACTGAACAACCTGCTTATGAATGACTACTGGGTAAATAGCAAAATTAAGGCAGAAATAAATAAGTTCTTTGAAACCAATGAGAACAAAGACACAACATATCAGAATTTCTGGGATACAGTTAAAACAGTGTTTAGAGGGAAATTTACAGCATTAAATGTCCACATTAGAAAGTGGGAAAGATCTAAAATAGACACCCTAACATCACAATCAAAAGAAGCAATGGAAAACACATTAAAAACCTAGTATAAAACAAGAAATAACTAAGATCACAGCAGAACCGAATGGGAGAGAAACACAAAAAAACCTTCAAAAAAAAATCAATGAATCTAGGAGTGGGTTTTTTGAAAAGATTAACAAAATAGATAGACCGGTAGCCAGACTAACAAGGAAGAAAAGAGAGAAAGATCAAATAGACACATTAAAAAACGATAAAGGGGATATCACCACTGATCCCACAGAAATACAAACTATTATTAGAGAATACTGTAAACACCTCTACACAAATAAACTAGAAAATCTAGAAGAAATGGATAAAGTCCTGGACACATACACCCTCCCAAGACTAAAGCAGGAAGAAGTCAAATCCCTGAATAGACCAATAACAAGTTCTGAAATTGACTCAGTAATTACTAGCCTACCAACCAAAAAAAGCCCAGGACCAGATGTCTTCACAGCCGAGTTCTACCAGAGGTACAAAGAGGAGCTGGTACCATTCCTTCTGAAACTATTCTGAACAATAGAAAAAGAAAGACTCCTCCCTAAATCATTTTATGAGGCCAGCATCACTCTGATTCCAAAACCTGGCGGAGACCCAATAGAAAAAGAAAATTTCAGGCCAATATCACTGATGAACATCGATGCGAAAATCCTGAATAAAATACTGGCAAGAGAATCCAGCAGCACATCAAAAACTTATCCACCACGATCAAGTTGGCTTCATGCCTGGCATGAAAGGCTGGTTCAACATATGCAAATCAATAAACATAATCCATCACATAAACAGAACCAATGACAAAAACCACATGATTATCTCAATAGATGCAGAAAAGGCCTTCAATAAAATTCAACACCCCTCATACTAAAAACTCTCAATAAACTAGGTATTGATGGAACATATCTCACAAAAATAAGAGCTATTTATGACAAATGCATAGCTAATATCATGCTAAATGGCCGAAAGCTGGAAGCATTACCTTTGAAAACTGGCCCAAGAGTAGGATGCCCTCTCTCCCCACTCTTATCAACATAGTATTGGAAGTTCTGGCCAGGGCAATCGAGTAAGAGAAAGAAATAAAAGCATGCAAATAGGAAGAGAGGAAATCAAATTGTCTCTGTCTGCAGATGACATGATTGTATATTTACAAAACGCCACCACCTCAGCCCAAAAATTCCTTAACCTGATAAGCAACTTTGGCAAAGTCTCAGGATATAAAATTCATGTGCAAAAATCACAATCATTCTTATATACCAATAACAGACAAGCAGAGAGCCAAATCATTAGTAAACTCCCCTTCACAATTGCTATAAAGAAAACAAAATACCTAGGAATACAACCTACAAGGGATGTGAAGGACCTCTTCAAAGAAAACTACAAACCAGAGCTCAAGGAAATGACAGGACACAAACATATAGAGAAACACTCCATCCTCATGGATAGGAAGACTCAATATCATGAAAATGGCCATATTGCCCAAAGTAATTTATAGATTCAATGCTATTCCCATCAAGCTACCATTGACTTTCTTCACAGAACTAGAAAAAAACTATGTTAAATTTCATATGGAAGCAAAAAAGAGCCTGTGGAGCCAAGGCTAACCTAAGCAAAAAGAACAAAGCTGGAGGCATGACGCTGCCTGACTTCAAACTATATTACAAAGCTAAAGTAACCAAAACAGCATGGTGCTAATACCAAAACAGATATATAGACCAATGAAACAGAATAGAGGCCTCAGAAATAACACCACACATCTACAACAATCTGATCTTCAACAAACCTGACAAAAGCAAGCAATGGGGAAAAGATTCCCTATGTAATTAATGGCGCTGGGAAAACTGGGTAGCCATATGCAGAAAAGAGAAACTAGACCCCTTCATTATACCTTATAAAAGAATTAACTCAAGGTGGATTAAAAACATAAATGTAAAACCTAAAACTATAAAAACCCTAGAAGAAAACCTAGGCAATATGATTCAGGACATAGGTGTGGGCAAAGACTTCATGACTAAATCACCAACAGCACTTGAAACAACAGCCAAAATTGACAGATGGAATCTAATCAAACTAAAGAGCTTCTGCTCAGTAAAATAAACTATCACAAGAGTGAACAGGCAACCTACAAAATATGAGAAAATTTTTGCAATCTATCCATCTGACAAAGGTCTAATATCCAGAATCTAGAAGGAACTTAAACAAATTTACAAGAAAAAAAAAACAAACAACCCCATCAAAAAGTGGGCAAAGGATATGAACAGACACTCCTCAAAAGAAGATATGTATATGGCCAATAAACATATGAAAAAAGCTCATTATCACTGTTCATTAGAGAAATGCAAATCAAAACCACAATGACATACCATCTCACACCAGTTAGAATGGTGATCATTAAAAATTCTGGAAACAGCAGATGCTGGAGAAGATGCAGAGAAATAGGAACACTTTTACACTGTTGGTGGGCTTGTAAAATAGTTCAACCATTGTGGAATACAATGTGGTGATTCCTCAAGGATATAAAACCAGAAATACCATTTGACCCAGCAATCCCATTACTGGGTATATACCAAAGGATTATACATCATTCTACTCTAAAGACACATGTACATATATGTTTATCATGGGATTATTTACAATAGCAAAGACTTGGAACCAACATAATGCCCATCAATGATAGACTGGATGAAGAAAATGTGGCACATATTCACCATGGAATACTACACAGCCATAAAAAAGGATGAGTTCACGTCCTTTGCGGGGATATGGATGAAGCTGGAAACCATCATCCTCAGCAAACTAACACAGGAACAGAAAACCAAACACTGCATGTTCTCACTCATAAGTGGGTGCTGAACAATGAGAACATGTTGACACAGGGAGAGGAACATCACACACTGGGGTCTGTAGGTGGGTGTGGGGAAAGGGGAGGGAGAGCATTAGGACAAATAGCTAATGCATGTGGAGCTTAAAACCTAGATGACGGGTTGATGGGTGCAGCAAATTACCATGGCACAAGTATACCTATGTAACAAACCTGCATGTTCAGCACATGTATCCCAGAACTTAAAGTAAAATTTTAAAAAATGAAAGTATGCAATATGTGTATGTGTGTGTATACATACATATAAAACAAGCACTCATTTTCATTTTGTACATATATGCACATTATGAGTGTGAATATATGTTAAATAATATCCTATCCGTTTTGTATTTGTAACACATATATGTACATGCATATACAACAAATAGAGGTGTTTTGCATAATAATTTCATTTATATTCATTTCATCAGCTAAGAACTAAAAAGAATTTAAATCAAAATCAATTATTCATTTACAGGTGTTTTTAACCATCATCTCCCCCTTTATCTTCACTTTTATGCCTCCTTGTATTGCCATTTTGTGACTTTTTTGCCATAAATTATACATATTTGGAACAGTCACTTTAAGAAATTCAATCTTTGGATAAGATCTCTAAGATTGATTTAGTATGAATACGTGTGTGGGCACACACTTGACAAAGAAAGGTCAGTTATAAATATATGTGTACACTTATCAAAATAATTCACATAAAATCTCTGAATAAAATTATCTGTATGCTTTTTCTGTCAATAAAAGCAATATAGTATAATTCTTGGTAGTAAACCTGTTTGTTTTCATTCTGTTGCCTACCATGTGAGCTGCCATGTTGGTATAAAACATCGATCATTTGATATTTTACTACAGCAAATAATAGTGATCCCCACGAAATAATAAATAAATCAGTGAGTTTCACGGAAATAAGTTTTTGGATGGATCAGATAATTTGAAGTTGTTAGTTTATTCTCCAGCAAGGTGAAAGAAAAAAGCTGTTAGTTTGTTCTCTATCAGGTGATCGAAGATGAAAACTAAAGTTCTCAAGGCCAGTGCATAATAATGGTGCCGTATTCTGTGCATCAATCACCATTACCAAATACCTATATTGCCAAATATTTCATGTACCGCTTTAGTGGTGATTAATCAATGTGCCACGGCACTGAAACTGAAACGAGACTTTGTAGTACAAGTGATATTCAAAGGGTTTTGAAAATTTATCAGCTCTATAGATATAGATGAAAATTTATCATCATCTATCTAGAAATCCTGTTTTTATAAATGTTACCTAGCCAAATATTGGTTTTATTTACTTAATATTTAGAAAACATGAGTTTAGTAAAAATTGTTCAGATTTTCTTAATGTAGTGTGTGAAATTACTATGTAATTATACAAGAAATATGCTACACAGCTGAATACACAAAGAGGTCAGCAGAGGGAGCAAAAGGTGCCTTTCCCCTATAATCCACAGCAACATCACCCGCTCTTCTCTCTACATCATCGATGTATGTTATCTAAAGTCCTGTGCAAATGCCACCTCAACACAAGTCCTCTAGCCTTGCCTTCTTATCAGAAGCAGCTCGAAAGCCCCGATAATTCTAGAACCACTGAAAAATACACACTTGTTGCAAGGATTGAAAAGCCTCATATTGCAAATTCAGAATTCACAGTACTGAAAAAATTCATAATTTTTTAAAGTTACAATACTGTGAACTATACAAAATGAATTATGCTGGGATCCGATGACTCTCTTCATTCCAGCCTATCTTATATTTTCTCATTCATTTCTCCACATAGTCACAACAACAGACTCACTATTACATTTCATTAATGGCTATTTTATAATAAATGATCTCAATAGCATTTCTGAAACCTCTGCTGTTCTGGTTTTACAGAACTCTTGAATTTTTGAATGAGTTAGTTTTTGATTGAAAAAGACCTGACTCTTATGCTTAGAAAAGCCATCATTTCTTTCTGTAAGCTTTCCGTCTTCTATAAGCTTTACATGTTCCATAAGCAAACATTCGCTGGTTTTGTGATCAAACTAGAGAGGCAAATTCAGTTAATAATAACAACGTCATTTATCATCCTCAAATCTAGTGTTATGGATAATACGATCTCCACAAGGAGACGGTTGCACGAGCGACAAGAGAAAGACAATCAACAGTCTTTTACTCATACCAAGATATGTCCACACACACTTGTTTCAACAGTCAAAGTAACGCCATATGTCCCCAGTGATGTGGGTGGGCAAAAGGAACAGTTGGCCTGCTAATGAGGGCCATATGTACACGCAGCCTATCGTACCATCCTTCTTACTTATGGTTGCTGAAAACTCAGTGGAAGAGCTTGCTCTGAGGAATGGCATGGCTGGAGGAGGAGAGGCTTCCTTAAGAGCAGGAAAGGACCATTTGTTGTACAACTACTGTATCTCTGAAACTGGGAGCTAAAGATATGCATGTACGTTACTCATTCTTATTAAGAGTTACTTACGCATCCGTAGAGTTCTTTACTCCAGTTTCACCTTCTTTCAGTAAATTCTTTTGCATTTATGTGCAAAGGGATTTTGGGCCCTTTTCAAAAATTACTTTTCCTAATCAATCTTGTTAATTTGATGTTCATTTACATCGGCTTCTCTTTATTTTTAGCTTGATTTCCAGAAAAATTATACTTTCTTTGACATTGTTAAATGTTACAATATTAAAAGAAATGAAAAAGACTTAAAAACTTAGAATATTTGAATGAGGGTTTCTGGAAGGCAGAGAGAACAATAAGGCAAAAGTACTTACTGCACTACTGTTCCAAAGTAAAAGAAAAACAAAGATTTTAAAAATGATTATAGCAGCTTTGTATCTCAACCAGGGTTTCCTTTGAAATTTCTACAACTGCAAACACTATTCAGCAATTTGCACTGATTATAAAATTTATTGTTTTAAGGTCAATTGTGATACTATGATCAGATAATATAATTTACTTTACTCTTAATGGCTTCATTTTGACAACGGAGGGAGCTTTCAGGAAGGACAACGCTTCCTGCACAACAACCAGTAAAGCAGGTCACATCCATTTTCAATCTAATTTTAAGAAAAATGAAGGACAAACTACTTGTGAGGCAGCAAGAATTCATTTGCATTAAATTAATTTGAACAGGGCATTTCAAGTTCTCTCTGGCAACAATGGAATAAAGGGGAAAATGAATCTATCTTATGCAATGATCCTCTTCTAGGTTACAGAAAGATTTGAAAGGCTGACATGACCATTGCTAAATTTCTTCTAGAAGTCTATGATTAGTGTCATAGATATAACTCATGAGATAAAATATTCACAAAGAATGTCTGTGAACTGCATCAATTGTGATGGAACTACTGTCTAACATCCCTTTGAAAAGTTATATTCTGCAAAGGTTAAAAAAACACCAACCTTTCGATGCTTTCTTATATGGATGAGCTTTTGTCAACAAGAACTAAGCTTCACAATTAAGCACTATGGAAGATAATGTTCTAGGTTAATTTAAACCTAACTAATCCAGGACTTGGCCTTGATAAATAATGGGTTTAATTAATATTTTTGACCCTAGCAGTGCAAATACTTTTACTTATATTTTACTAAAGCTAGTTTTGACAAATCTAAGGGTATTTAATTTATCAGTATCTGTTGTCAGATGAAAACTTCCCCATCAATACCTTCTAATGGTTCAAAAATAAACTGTTACCCCCACAGATACATTGTTTTTCCATGCGTAAGCAAGTACATTAATTTCAGGGTCTCAAGGCATAAAAGTGATATTACCACTTGTGATAGGCTGCATAATAGTCCCAAAAGATGTTCTTCACCTAATCTCCCGGCCCTGGGAATGTGCTGCCTTACACAGCCAAAGGACTTGTAGATACGATTCATTTAAGGATCTGGAGACAAGGTGATTATCCCAGATCATCCACGTGAGTCCAAAGTAATCACAGGAGTCCTTAGATGAAGTGGAGAGAAGGACTCAAAGTTAAAGGAGGAGACAGCGCGGAGACAGAAACAGAAATAAAAGCAACGCACCTTGAAAATGGAGGAATGGGGAAAAGACAATGAAGACAGGTGCCACCAGAAGCAGAAAATGCAAGAGAATGGATTCTCCCCTCAGCACCTCCAGAAGGAACCCACACTGCAGACACATTGACTTAGCCATATTAAAGTGATTTTGGACTTCTGACCTTTGAAACTGCAAGACAATAAATATGTGTTAAGTTATGTAAATGTGTCGTAATTTGTTATAGCAGCAGTAATACAACTAATACACCACTACAATAAGCAAAGGAAATAAAGTGCAATAGTGACAAACTTAAGGGTTTCCAGGAAAGAGAAACGAAGTGGTAAACTCAATCACAGGATTATATTAGTAACTGTAGTATATGTTACTTGCTTACCCTTTCAATCACATTATTGCTGTAATTATCATTATCATCCAATCAATATGATTACACCAGTATGTATAACTTAGACATGAAAATTTTTTTCTATTTCACTCTTCCCATAATTCCATGCAGCTACCCCTAAGCAACTATGTATCTGATGAAGCTAATATTTTCAGGGAAAATCTTCCATGTTAAGCAGAAAATTTACATCTAAAATTAAATTCTTTTAAGCCAGTCTGGGGACAATACCTAGAAAATTCAAACATTACTTCTCAAGAATACCACTAGCAGTGAATTTGTGACGCTATCTTCCACCAACTGAATCAAAATTAATTTTAAATATTTTCAAAGAAATATTTTAAAAAATCGTGTACACATTTTTTCCTCTTGGTAAAAATAAACCACTTCTCAACCATCCATTATATTTATGTTAGTTACATGAAGTCCATACATGAATTATCATACCACAAATAGAAAACTATTTAAATAGAAAAATCTCACTTGGTGCTGACAGAATGACAGCATAAAACTGTTAAGCATGAGGAGAAAGTTGTTTGCAGTGTAAATATTTCCCTTTTCCTATCAAAGTGTGTCCTGTGATCTAGCGCTCTTCTCTCCACATGCTTAAGTACAGCAAAAGTTATAAAAACACTCATTCTAGTTTTCTATACTTTAATGGTTGTAGAACATCAGAAGAGAATTGGGAGATGGGAATGTTTTGTGCTTGACATTGCATTTGAGGGGAAAATAAAAACTTGGACATAATATGTGGGATGTCTCCACAGTAATACATGGGAGGGCAAGAAAAAAATGCTATCAAATTTCTACCATGCGCTGAGCCCCTTATATCAACAAATATCCAGCCTTTCTAATGTACTAACAACCACTCTTCATAGCAAGTATTCTATTCCCAGCTTGTAGGTAAGAAACAAAGCTTCAGAAAGGGATCTTCACCAATTTCACACAGTCAATAAAAGGCAGAACTAGGGCAAATATCAATAATAAAAATAGCAATCTAATCCTAATTGGACCTGGCACTGTTCTAAGAAGAAAATCATTAACAAAGGATTTTGAGTTACCACACTCTTAGTCTCCCCGTTTTACAAAAGAAGCAACTGGGGTAAAGTGAAGCTATGCCGTTTCTTTTCAAGCTCATATACCTAACAAGATACCACTTTAATCATGGGTCTCTGATAGATCGTGTACCTCATTTCTAGCGTTTGCTGAGATTTTTCTTATTAACCCTAAGCAAGTATTTGATCCCTGGTAAGTATGCTGTAATTTTTTCACCGCTCATTCTTATCACGGTTCTTCAAGAAAAGTACACTTCAACACATTTGTCCTATTTGGTTACAAATTTTGAAATTCAAAATATGTATCACACTAAGCTGTTAGCTCCATTTGGAATTTTAAAAAACTAAATTTTTCACTCAGTTAAAAAAAATTGCATTGTTTACTCCCATATCTACAATATAGCTTATAAGTGTATATTTGTATTGAAAACATAATTTTCTACAACTTTTATAATATTTAAATATTATTTAAGGTTTTAATAATATTTAAATATTTAAATAATACATTTAAAAACATAGTTCAACAAGTCCAAATAATCCATCACTTACTTATGACAGAATATTTGTTCAGTATCTTCTGTTTGTTCACTCTTGTGTAATATATCCTATTTTAAGAATCAAAAACTTCTCTTAATGTCAACACTACAGCCTCTTCACAATTCCTACTTATTCCTAATTACCCTTCAGGAGCAAATAAAATGAATTTATCCCAAATTTCTTTGCTTTGAAACAACTTCAGTGAAAATGGTGGTTGTCAACCATATCTACCATTCATATATCCCATTGTTTTCTGCATTAAATTTCATCTAATACTCCTTATGCCATCAGTGTCACTACAAAGGGGGACAGGGGATGAATCTCATCATGAACAAAGGTATATACACTAGATCTTAGGATGTTCAATCATTTCCTTACTCTATTATGTCCCATCTGAACTACTCATATTAAAATGAGCAACTATATGAACATGGTACTTTTAAGAAAGGATGTTCAAAAATTAATTCATATCTTGTACAAATTGGTATCCAAGAAATCATGACCTAATAGGCATCACATATGTGAATGAAAAAATTCACTTTCAGCAATGAATGTTGATGACACTCCTTTAGCAAGAGTTGTACCGAGCTACCCACAACTCCTCAGCACTCACTATTCTCATACATGCGGTCGGACAATGTCCAAGGGTGCAGTGATTCTGTCCAGAGGCTTTTCTGGGCCGTTAGAGCTGTCTCAGCCTGTGTACAGGGTTATACAGACACTCTAGGGCATTCATGACTCTGATCACTGGAGCAGCCCTGTACTAACTGCAAATTTATGGAGGAAACTTTCAAGTCCTCTTGCCCCCCAGTTGGGGTAACTCTGTTACCTATTTCATGTGGTCTCAGTTCTCCAACAAAAATGATCTCGGCCTGCTCATCTTACTTCCATTTCACTACATGGCATAACTAGAAGTTGACTAGGTATTCTGCTTTAATGTATATGCAAAGCCCTCTTGTTCAGGAATGTTTGTAGAATAATATTTCTAAATTAGGAATACAATTGGTCTTGTTCTTTCCTGAGGGATAAAATGTCATCTCTCTTCTTCTCTCCCTCTCTCCTTTCTTCCTAACTCAGCTAACCCTCTATCTGAAAGAATTACAAAGGAAGAAATCTAGGGCATTGTTTAGCATTCTCAGGAGGATTGGAAATGTTGGAATGACAGCGAGTATCACACATACACTGCTTGAAGTATTTTGTAGGATCCAAGGGAAGAGAAAATTTTGACATTCCAGAAAATTTAAGTCATCCTTTTAATATCAGGACCAGAAAGAAACAGGTCACACGGGCAAGAGCCATAAAACTAATTATCTTGACTCTTTCCAGAATACCTGAGCTATAAATGTACAGGGAATCCTGTAATCAGATGCAAAGTTGTGTATAATATACTTAGTTCCCAAATGTAACTAGGAATTTTATGTATATAATGTGAAAAATCGTTCCAAAGTATTTGAGACTCCAAAAACTTTCCTAGCTAGCATTCAATATTCTTGCTTAACTTCTCCTTATACCCCTAACTGTATTGAGCATGCATAGACACACAAAAGCTAGGATCAACTATTACCGCTTAAGAAAGAAAAGGAGGAAAAAGGCTGTATTATAGGGATTTAGTTTTCTTCCTCAACTCTTGAAGAAGCCTATTTGTATCAGCCCGTGTCAGACAACAAAGTACTTATCAATAAAGTTTTATGAATGTGGTCACATATGAAATATAAGAGCATTCAGTTTCTACCTCTCCTTTTCTCATAAATTCTACATCAGATAGACATTAGCTATATCTGCCAATGTTTCCACGGAATCTTAAAGACTATTCACTGCAAAGCTGGCAGTGTAGCCTGAAAGCAAGTTATGTCTGCGTTGCAACTTCACACTAAGTGGTTTAAAAATACAACTAAATGTGGCCTGTCTTTATCTTGATTATAAGACATAAATTATCCCAAGAATATTCTTAGTAAAAATTGGGTCTCCCGGTCAAGCCACTTCTATTAAGAAGGACACAGGTCAGTTTTTAGGAGTTTAGGTGTTATTTGGAAGTTAGGAGCATCTAAATATGGAATATAACTCCATTAAATTATAGTATATTTTATATCAAAGAGAAACGACAAAAATAAGAAATGTTTTAAGTATTTTTTTCGTATAGCGTGTTCATATATAATTACTTCAGTAGTCTCAATGTAGTCATGCAATTGTTTGGGTAAAGAACTAAACTTGAAGTTAAATAGCATAGGTCTGAATTCTTATGGTTTATAACATTCATATATTTTATATGTTCCAGAATAATATGTAATTTCTAAGTTTATAACATAATAATTACAGAAATCTAGGTAAAGTAATACTTCTGTGACACAGTCTCTTCATCTACAAAATGGAATATTGCTTTTCTCCTTAAATTTATATTAAAAATTGGAGAAGTAATATATGTGAAAGAACCTTACATTAAATATGCAAGTTTTATTTGTTGAATTCAAACAGTCATTAAAGAACAAAATAAAACATTACATTTGGATTAACAAAGTAGATACATATATCTCAATCTGAGAAACCTTTAAGCTCTCTTGACCATAAAATGACATTGGATCCTATAAGAGAGTTTGGTAAATATTTGAAAGATATTTCAATTTCACACCTAAATGTTGATTCTGACATTTATTTCCTAAACTTATCATTTGTATACTTACCTGCTATTAAATCCACAGGGGTCATGTCACTAACTGTATGCCCACCGATTTTATTGAGAGGTATTCAGCAAGGCCCACAAAGTAAGTATTGAATTTTTTTAAAAAACAGACCCAAAACACCTAAAAGCAAAACACTTAGTAAATTCTTATAATCATGAAGATCACAAATTAGTGCTATTAGTAAGAAAGAAACTTCTAAACCAAATAAAGTCCTAATACCTCCAACGAATTTTGTCTCTCTGATACACACACACACGATTAAAAAAAAAATGAAGGAAATGTAAAAAAATAAATAAATGAAGGAAGTTCTGTGGGAAATGTCCATAATTTCATGCCCAGAATTTCCCTATCAATCTCTTTCCCCAAAGTTCTTCCGAGAAAATAAAGTTGCCTTTCTCTCAACGTTAACTCATCACTTTTCTCATAGCATTTTCAAAAGAAATATTTCCTGTCAGCCGGCCACTTAAACTTTGTGCTGTTAAAGAAATCCAAAAAGGTATCAATTTTGCAACAAAGGATAAAGAGGAGACGAAGTGAACCAACATGGCTTTTAAGCTAAATTGCCGTCACCTGTCACAGGTTGTCTAGCGAGCCTCAAGTTCCCTCTAATAAGCTTATGGAGGGTGCGGAGCAAAGGCACCTCAAGGTGCTCTGCGGGTTTTCCCCTGGTAAATTAGGCTGAAAGGAAAAGAGTCCCACCCCCCACCCCCAAACTTGGAGACCAGGGCTGCCCTGCCGAATGCTGTGCCCAGACCTCCTACTTCCACGCCCTTCCAGTCCTTTCCTCGGCTTGGAAAATTGGGCATGAGGCAAGCAAAAGGAAGGACAGAAGGCCAAAACGGGCATCCGGGAAGCCAAATTTCTGTCTCAAAAGCTCGTCTAGAAACGCGTACATAGCGCGTGCCTTGCGGACATCTCCTAAAACCCCGTTCACTGAAGCTAATTCCTCCCGAACGCCCCCACGCCGGCTGAGGATCGCAACCGCCCATCCGCCCCTCCAGCCTGTGCAGCCGCCCCCAAAACCTCCCGTGAATCGGGAAATGTCAAGGCAGCAGCGCTTGGGGAGCCGAGCAGCCTCGCCAGTTCCAAGTCTCTGGTTCGAGACCCCTCGCTTCGCCTCTTTGGGGAACTCACCTGGAGTCAGGTTTAGATGGCAGCCTCCACCCAGGGGACCGGGAAGCGGCCCCGGGAAGCGCCGCCGCGTCCTGTGAATAACGAGCGCAGCGCAGCGGAGCAGCTCCCCCTGGACTGGCCGCTCCCCGATTCCTCCCGCTCTGTCCGGGAACCGTCCCTCCGTTCTTTCCTCTCCCTCCCCTGCCTGCAGCCGCCGCGCTCCCTCCTCCTGCTGGCGGCTCAGGGCTGTGCTTCCGCCTCCCTCCTGCGGGCGCACGAGCTGCCCGCGCTGCTAATGAGCAGGCTCCAGGCTCCGCCCGGCCAGGGGTGCGCACACACCCCACGCCGGAGACGAGCTCCCGGGAGCGGAGCTATGGATACGCCTGGTGCGGCCGCTGGAGAAATGAACTGGAGGAGGCATCCAGCATCTCACACTTTCTGGCCACTCAGCTTAACTAAGCCATAACCCCAGACTTCTTCCTAAATCTCCAGTAATTTACAGGTGCTGAAAAGTCAATGAGGGGTTTGAGCACAATCTGTGTTAACAGTATTGCCAGTATAGACATGCTAATCTGGCTAGATTCTAGGGATGAAATGTTCAAGGGACGATATATGATTCTTTCTGGTGGTTATTTTGACATATTTTGGCTATACTTACAGATCTGTAAAATAAACCAGCAATCTTCTAATCATGACAACACAGATTCCTAATTGAAGGCAGCTGATACTTATTAAATACCAGGCTCTGTTTAATAGGCTCTTCTTTCCCAGCTGATCTTTACTACAATTCTGTGAGCACTACTAGCACCCCTATTCTATATTTTAAGAATTTGGGTTTAACTTTTAAAACAAGACGGTCTTAAAACAAGACTAAGGATCATGTCCAACCTTGCAGAGATTCTAAGTTTCTGAGCCTAAATAATAACTGAAATCTGTAGCTCCCACAACCCATAGCCTGTGTATAATGTGTTGCAGCATCTTGGATGGTACTGTGTAACTGAACCAACAAAGATAATAGGACCATCAGCAAATACACACCACGAGACTAATGAATACCTAGAATCCTAGTGAGACTTGTAAATAGTCAAGCACCCTAAGTAACAATAGTTCAAGTGCATGCTAAACATGGTGATTACTTATAAAAGAACAGCAACCAGTATGAGTGAAGACAGGCAAATAATGTTCAAAATGTTCAGAATCAATGTCCAGCCACTTATGAGTTGAATTCCCCACTCTAAAAAGGAGGGCAGATGTGATGTATTCTAAGAAGTCTACAATGGGCGTGGTCTTTTCGCAACCAAAAAGGGCTTTTTAAACACTTATTTCCCATTAAGAATATGCAATAGCTAATTAATATTAAATCTGAAAATCAGTGATAATTTATTTCAACTAACCTTACATGAAAAAATCATTACTCATTCAAGCTTTTAGAATTAGATTAAATAGCATTGAGTATCAAATTTACTTCAACCCATAGAAATAATAGACAGTTAATTAATAAAGTAAGTAATTTAATTAACTTTACTTTTGTGTCATGATGTATTTTTCCTTAGGAAAAGGATAAGACATTTTTTCCATGGTATAAAATACTAGAATATGACTTTTATATTTTTCTTCATGAAGATTAAAGAATTAATAAAATAAGTACAGACATATTGTCAACAAATCTATCCAGATCATTCATTCTCCACTCAAGAAATTATGCTAGGCAAGCTTTATTTCTCCATATGTACAAGGCAATTCAGAGGTCAAAAATTTGAAAACACTTCAATGAACATCAACCATTAATTAACTAAGAGTAGATTTTATTTATAAACAACTTTAAAAGACTATAAAAAAGGTATAACAAACTTCTACTTTATCAGTACTGCTACTCCTGTTGAACACAAAGATATATAATTATAGTTTTCTCCCTATTTAAAATATTTATTGATTCTGGCATAATAATGTCATACTCATCCCTCAATAATCAGTGTACATGGAACCAGAAATCTTTTCTTTCACCTAGTCAATTGAAGTATTTCTGTGTTTTGCATGTTAACACTCTATTTATTCTGTGTTTCTAGTGCTTATCCTCAAAATTTTTATAGTTCCGTTCACATATGAATTCTACCAATCAGCACTATATATAAATAATGCAACGTATAAAATGTGTTAAATAAATGGATGTAAGATTTATGCTAAATTTTTCACATAGTAAGTACTTCAAAACCCTTATTATTTTTCCTTAAGCTTTTATGTGCATATATTTTATCTCTCCAACTAAAGAATAAACTTCTAAATAAGAAGAGTTTTGTCTATAAATTTTACGCATTTTAATACATTATTAATCTAAAACCTTGGACTAGAGTTTGGAATTCTTTTATGTATTCATTTATTGATTCAAAAAATAGGTGTCCATGCCATTTTTTCTAAACCTTGTGCAAGATGTAGGGTATACAATGATGTCCAGACTTTAGAGTCCTTGACCTCATGGCGTTTAAAGTGCAGTAATGTACAGTAATTTTAAAATCTATTTATTATTATTTAAAACAATCAATGAATACATTCTTGTCGAAAATAACTGAAAAGTCTGTCTGAATTCCCTGGCCAAGGCCAAAACATGAAAGCAAAAGAGCTGCCTGAAAACAGTGCAAGCCACTCTCCAGAGGGTTTCTCTGTTGAAACAGCACATCGCATTATGGAAATAATGAGAAAAATTAGTAACTGTGCAAACGACAACACATATGCATCTTTGTGGTTTCTGACCTTTTAGCATCGTCGAAGCAAGACCACAAACCTTTCAACACCAGGCGTGGTATTAATCTTGCACAGAATATAATGTTTTCACATATTTTATTCTGATTTCCTACAAAGTAATTTCAATTTCTAGCTAAAGCTAATGGATTTTTCTAGTGAAAACATTGTGTACCGAATGACTTTCCAGTGAGATCCGCGTACCATGCGCCATTTTCATGTTCGTGCTCATTTCTCTGAAGTCTGTTTGCCTTTAATTCACCATAATGAAATTCCTTGTGTACTTTTATTGGCAACCATTGCATAGTGACACTTGCATCCAAATGTAATTCCATTTGAGCTTGGCAGTGTTTGCTTTTTTATCAGAAGAGGAAAGTTAGAGGGAACAAGGGGCAAAGATGTGTGTAAGAATATCTGAGGGACCATCACAGCATCATCACAAATTCAAGATTTTTTTGAAACATTAGACAAGGGACTCACAGCCATGCCCTGGGATGGCTGAAACACTTCACAACCTGCTCATGTTTATGACCAAAATCATCACCTAAAATGAATTCAATGTGTCAATATCATAATATTGTTTGTGTATAAGTAATCATGAAGCAGTTAGGGAAGGGAGTATAATCTAGTAAGAAATTGGAACAAAAAGTGTTAGACAAAATTCAAGAAGATTTAAAAGAAGAAAATTAACCTGTCTGATCTGAACAGAATTGGAAAAGCACATCAATCATAGCTCTATACATTGACCATAGACTTAAAGCATAACATAAAAATAAAGAAGGCAGATAACTCAGGAAAACATTTCTATTAAATCTACTCCGTAAAGTTTTCCCATACTTTTATTTTACTAACAGGAGCATACATTTAAATCTGACAAAATCATATATATTTTGTTGATTCAATTTGTAGCAGATAGAGGAGCATGTCCCAGTGCTATGACAGTGAGTTGTCACTATAACATACCACTGCTTTACATCTTACCCACAGGCTAAAATGTTTACCCCTAGAGTCGTGACTTTGTATATGACAGGAGATTGCTACTAAAAGTAAATATATTTGGCTGAAGGGTAGATACAACTTTAGGCCATTATATCATTCACTAAAATTTAGCTGGCATTTACATATTTACCTGCTTAGTTCATATGACAAATATGTTTGAGAGACTGCCATATACAAAAAAAAAAGATGGAACCATCTTACAAATTTAGAGATTACTTAAAGAAATGGAACTGAAGGGTTAACTGTGATGGCAAGAATGAAGAGAGCAAAACCAGAGGGTACTTCAAGGAGAACAGGCATGAGAGAGGCATTATAATTTGGAGGGTGCTATGATTTGAACCTATGTGCCCATCCAAAGTTTGTATGTTGAAACTAAAATCCCAGGACAATGACATCAAGAGATGGGGCTTTTGGTTAAGTGATTAAGTGAAGAAGGATCCACCCTCATGAATGAGATAAACGTCCTCGTAAAAGATGCTTTAGAGGAATGCCGGGCTCCTCAGTCTCTTCTGCCATGTCGTCACATTGTCCGTTTTTGCCCACTTTTGTCACGTGAAGACGAAGCAAGAAGGTGCCACCTCGGGACCAACTGCCAAATCTCCGCTGCCTTGATTTCGGACTTCTCAGCCCCAGAACTGTGAGAAATACATTTCTGTTTTTTATGAATTACTCAATCTGTGGCATTTTGTTATAGCAGCATACAGACAAAAACAGGGTAAACAGCCTGGTGAGAGTGGATATTTTAGAAACTTGAGATGATTCAATGTCGCTGATTCTCCATTTTCTCATATGTAAAATGAAGGAAATAATGCTGATTACTTCATAGTTCATTGTACAAATTAAATTAACTATGTAAATAAAGCAAGCAATATAGTTCCTTTTATCTGGTATACATTGTTTAAGTGTTGTTGTCATTACATGAGGAAAACAAGAACTTCCCCAAACAGAAGGATGTGGGAACCAAAACTAAGATATAAGAAAGGACCAAAGTTCACTGTGACAATCTGGTCAAGCGCTGGTTAGGGAAGATAGCATAATGTTACGCATAGATATTATTTGAGGATAATTTTCCTCCACCCCGAACTCCTCTAGCACTTTCCCTACGTCTTTCATTGCACTTCTTCATTTGTCTCTTTAATTACGGTTATTTATATAAATCTTTTAGCTTCCTACAAAAATAAGCTTGTAGTGGGACAGATTCTTGAGGATCTATGTCAAAGCAATTTTTCTATTTCCTACAGCAAGTAACCCAGTAGTAATCACACAGAATTTGTTAAAAGAATAAACATAGGAAGATTAATTTCCATTTTTTTCTTTGCTAATTTTTAATCAGAATTATACCATTGTTAGGGAGGGAGAAATTATAAATTGAGGACATGAGTATTAACATTTAAATCTGTTATTCTGCTTTATTTTAGAGCTTGCCATGTTTTGTGATTAAAAAAAGAAACAGGACATTCTATATAGCTGTTGCAAAACGTGTGGTCTGTTGGTGAACTAGCAGCACCAGCATTACCAAGATTTCCTTAGTTTGCAGGGCTACTGAGTCAGAATTCGCATTTTGACAAAACTCCAGGTGATTCATGCTCTGCATTTAAGTTGGAGAAGCACTGTTCTATAGTTCTCCTTATGTCCTAAATGCATTGTCAGTGAAAGAAAATACTATACGTATGATAATAATAACGGTAATATTAACAAAAATGTAACTATTAGTAATTTTCTATGCTCTCCCAGATACTAAGTCCTTTATTTAATACTTGTGATATTTCTGCGAAGTTGCAATTGATATCACCTACTAAACTGATACTCAGAAATCTGAGGTAATTCTCCAAGGTCACAAAGCTAGTGAATCACAAACCAGATTTTTAAACTCTTGCTGCTTCATTCCAAAGACTAAACCGTTTCTAACTCACGGTTAATACATTTGCTTCTGCCTTCCATTTCCTAAATATGGTTTCCTTTCTATTTCATTAGCTTTACTTATACATGACTGATTTTTAACCCTCTCTAACATTTGCAGAATATGGTGTACTATGGTTAATAAGGACAATACCAAGTAATATCATGTTGAGAAAGCGTGCAGAAGTAGCATCAAAAAACAGACTTTTTCCAAAATGTTTACTAAAAACTTTCAATAAAAACAAGATTTTCTACTTAGAATTTCTACCTTGCATAACTCAAATGGAGCATGACTATTAAAATGACAAATAGATTCCGTAGTTGCCTAAGAGCTAAGAATAAGAATTGCTATATAAAAAAGCATAAATATGCCACATGTATAAGAATCATGGGAGTGCTATTTGGTATTTAGTATTTAGTTCCATTCTGCAGCATGATCAAAAAGAAGCATCTGTATAGTTCACTGTGCATTATAGCACAATAAATCACCTCATTAGGCTCAGATATATGTAAAGATTTACAGTCTGGGAAAGTCCACTAGATATTCTTAATCACTTCTTAGACTGTACTGTCCCCCATATTTCTCTTTTTCTATAGAAAGGTTGCACATGGAAAGGCTTTATTTGAAATCCAGCAATGAATGGAATGTCTGTGAAGCAAGAAATAGATGGAAATTGACATTTTAAAAGAAAGTTTGGCTTCTGAAGAGATACAGCTGTGACCTTGGTCTTTTTGTTGGAGAGAAGTATTCCCTAGCCTTACTGTACTATTTTTCCCAAAGCACCCTCTCTATTGTTCTCCCTTCATCTCTGGCTCGTATCATATGGCCCCTCCCTCATTCTATCTGGTGAGTTCTGAGAAAAATGCTTAAATTCTGCAGAGAAGATTGAGAACAATGCTAAATATTCCTCAGAGAAGCAAAATATTATGTTAACAGTTTATATTTTCACATGAAATTGTCTATCTCTTCTCTCTGTCTCATGTGTGTATGTGTGTATGTGTGTATGTGTATATATATATATATATAATATACAGTAGATATGTATATATAGAGTATAATATTCAGTATATATGTATATATAGTATAATATACCGTATATATGTATATATATACAGTGTGTGTGTGTGTATATATATATACATATATATATGTATATATATACTACCATTTACCTCCCAGGCTATACGTCCTGACATCTTAAAAGTAGAAAGCCCTCACAGGCCGCGGTTGCTCATGACTGTAATCCCAGCACTTTGAGAGGCCGAGGCGTGCAGATCACCTGAGGTCGGGAGTTCAAGACCAGCCTGACCAACATGGTGAAACCCCATCTCTACTAAAAATACAAAAAATTAGCTGGGCGTTGTGTTGCGCACCTGTAATCCCAGCTACTCAGGAGGTGGAGGCAGGAGAATCACATGAACCCGGGAGTCGGAGGTTGTGTGAGCCGAGACCATGACATTGCACTGCAGCCTGGGCAATGAGAGCAAAACTCCATCAGAAAAAGAAAGGTGGATAGGCCTTAAAAGACTTTTGAAAATGAGATTTGTCGAATATTTATTAGAGATGAAGAAAATAAGTGCGGACCCACACGTAACTTGTCTGAGGTCACAGAAGTAGGGACCCACACGTATCTTGTCTGAGGTCACAGAGGTAGTCATGCTGCAGCAGCCTTATTGGTTTTCCTCTATGACATGCATTATTATTGTTTTTGATCATTTCAAGAGGTTTCTAGTCGATAGTGGGACAAAATTTCTAATTTGGGAACCTAATTTTCTCTGCAAATCTTCTTTACATCTCTAGCTTATTAATACACCTCAGAAGTGTTACAGGAATTAATTCGCAGGATTTTGAAGAATATTTTGAGGTATGCTGGGAAAAATCATGTCAAGTATCAATGATTAGAAACTAAACAATCAATATTAGATATTGTAAAATTATATTTAATCTTCCATATGGCATAAATAAGTTATTTTAATGTACAGTCGTTGTACTTTGTAAACTTGCATATAAAATATTTGAAAAAATAACTTTCAATATGTAAAATGTAAATATACAAAGGAAAGCATCGGAAAAAATAGATAAAAATAATCAGGCTAAGAAAACACTACAGTGTCACCCTCAGAAGACTATAGAAGGATTCTCACCCTCGAGAAACAGAGGAACTTGAACATGGAAATGACCCTCTGCTGGCCATACTGATTATGGTACATAATTTTAAAAGGCTTTTAGAGAGAAGGGAAATGTTTTATTATGCATTCAGCACAGTGTTATGGTGATGTTTCTTAATTATCAGCTATTTTTAAAATTCCTATAATCTTTCTATAGATGACAAAGTTACATAAATATGAAGGATAAGAAGGGCCCCTGCAAACCTGATAATACAATTCTCTTTTCAATGATAACGTATATCTAAGCGCGCATCTCCTAATCATATTGATGTGCATTAAGTGTTCTTTTACCTACACCTGTCAAAGTGGCTAAAGTAATCCTTCATGAGGAGATAATTTTTTTCTTTAGGTGATTTTTTCCGCATAATACCCTAACATTTCCAATTCCATCATTCTCGAAAAAGTTTACATGATATATATATACAATTACTAAAATTTTGGCGGCATAAATAATTTAAATGGACTTTACTTCAAAGATAATATTTACATTTAAAGTTGTAAACCTTTGAATCATCAATTAATTAGAATTATCTTTTTCTTTATAAATAAAGTTTTTTGTCCCTACATATTTATGATTTGGAAATTTTCACCTGGAAAATTTCATTTTCAGTTGGATGCCTTGTCTTTAGTATAAAATTCAGTATTTCAATTTCAATATAATTTTTTGATTGATTTTAATGCAGACAACAGAAAGGAATATCTTCAAATATAAACTACACAGAATCATTCTGTGAAACTTCTTTCTGATCTGTGCATTCAGCTAACAGAGTTAAACCGTACATTTGATTGAGCAGTTCTGAACACTCTTTCTGTAGAAAATGCAACTGGACATTTGGAGCGCTAAGAGGGTAGTAGTGGAAAAAGGAATATATTCAAATATAAAGTACACAGAAGCATTCTGTGAAATTTCTTTCTGTTCTCTGCAACTTCTTTCTGTTCTCTGCATTCAACTAACAGAGTTGAGCCTTACTTTTGAAGGAGCAGTTCTGAAACACTCTTTGTGTAGAAACTGAAATTGGACATTCGGAGAGCTAAGAGGATAATAGTCGAAAAAGGAATATCTTCAGCTAAATACTACACAGAAGCATTCTGTGAAACTTATTTCTGATATGTCAATTCAACTAACAGAGTAAAACCATACTTTTGATTGAGCCGTTATGAACACTCTTTCTGAAGAAAATGCAAGTGGACATTCGGAGCACTAAGAAGGTAATACTGGAAAAAGGAATATATTCAAATATAAACTACACAGAAGAATTCTGTGAAACTTCTTTCTGTTCTGTGCATTCAACTAACAGAGTTGAACCTTACTTTTGATTGAGCCGTCCTGAAACACTCATTCTGTAGAAA
The DNA here is from genome assembly GCF_028878055.3 of Symphalangus syndactylus. Taxonomy (NCBI): domain Eukaryota; kingdom Metazoa; phylum Chordata; class Mammalia; order Primates; family Hylobatidae; genus Symphalangus; species Symphalangus syndactylus. The sequence goes on along the minus strand of NC_072447.2, from coordinate 10,922,779 downwards.
CTGCAATTGGACATTCTGAGCGCTAAGTGGCCTATATTGGGAAAAAGAACATCTCCAAATAAAAACTACTCAGAAGAATTCTGTGAAACTTATTCCTGATCTGTGCATTCAGCTAACAGAGTTAAACCACACTTTTGATTGAGCAGTTATTAAACACTGTTTCTGTAGGAAATGCAAGTGGACATTAGGAGCGCTAAGATTGTAATAGTGGAAAAAGGAATATCCCCAAATAAAAACTACACAGAAGCATTCTCTGAAACTCCTTTCTGTTCTCTGCATTAAACTAACAGAGTTGAGCCTTACTTTTGAAGGTGCTGTTCTGAAACACTCTTTGTGTAGAAACTGCCAGTGGATATGCGGAACGCTAAGAGGGTAATAGTCGAAAAAGGAATATCTTCAACTAAATACTAAACAGAAGCATTCTGTGAAACTTCTTTCTGTTCTGTTCATTCAACTAAAAGAGTTGAACCTTACTTTTGATTGAGCCGTTCTGAAACACTCTTTCTGTAGAAAATGCAAGTGGTGATTCGGAGCGCTAAGAGGGTAATAGTGGAAAAAGGAGTATCTTCAAATATAAACTACACAGAAGCATTCTGTAAAACTTCTTTCTGTTCCTTGCATTCAACTAACAATATTGAACCTTACTTTTGACTGACCAGTTCTGAAACTCTCTTTCTGTAGATACTGCAATTGGAAATTCTGAGCGCTAAGAGTCCTATATTGGAAAAAGGAATATGTTCAAATAAAAACTACACAGAAGAATTCTGTGAAACTTCTTTCTGATTTGTGCATTCAACTAACAGAGTTAAACCATACTTTGAATTGAGCAGTTCTGAACACTCTTTCTGTAGAAAATGCAAGTGGACATTCGGAGCTCTAAGAGGGTAATAGTGGAAAAAGTAATATCGTCAAATAAGAACTACAGACAGGCATTCTGTGAAACTACTTTCTGTTCTGTGCATTCAATTAACAGAGTTGAACCTTACTTTTGATTGAGCCGTCCTGAAACACTCATTCTGTAGAAACTGCAATTGGACATTCTGAGCGCTAAGTGGCCTATATTGGGAAAAAGAATATCTCCAAATAAAAACTACTCAGAAGAATTCTGTGAAACTTATTTCTGATCTGTGCATTCAGCTAACAGAGTTAAACCACACTTTTGATTGAGCAGTTATTAATCACTGTTTCTGTAGGAAATGCAAGTGGACATTAGGAGCGCTAAGATTGTAATAGTGGAAAAAGGAATATCCCCAAATAAAAACTACACAGAAGCATTCTCTGAAACTCCTTTCTGTTCTCTGCATTAAACTAACAGAGTTGAGCCGTACTTTTGAAGGTGCTGTTCTGAAACACTCTTTGTGTAGAAACTGCCAGTGGATATGCGGAACGCTAAGAGGGTAATAGTCAAAAAAGGAATATCTTCAACTAAATACTAAACAGAAGCATTCTGTGAAACTTCTTTCTGTTCTGTGCATTCAACTAAAAGAGTTGAACCTTACTTTTGATTGAGCCGTTCTGAAACACTCTTTCTGTAGAAAAGGCAAGTGGTGATTCGGAGCGCTAAGAGGGTAATAGTGGAAAAAGGAGTATCTTCAAATATAAACTACACAGAAGCATTCTGTAAAACTTCTTTCTGTTCCTTGCATTCAACTAACAATATTGAACCTTACTTTTGATTGACCAGTTCTGAAACTCTCTTTCTGTAGATACTGCAATTGGAAATTCTGAGCGCTAAGAGTCCTATATTGGAAAAAGGAATATGTTCAAATAAAAACTACACAGAAGAATTCTGTGAAACTTCTTTCTGATCTGTGCATTCAACTAACAGAGTTAAACCATACTTTTGATTGAGCAGTTCTGAACACTCTTTCTGTAGAAAATGCAAGTGGACATTCGGAGCTCTAAGAGGGTAATAGTGGAAAAAGTAATATCGTCAAATAAGAACTACAGACAGGCATTCTGTGAAACTACTTTCTGTTCTGTGCATTCAAATAACAGAGTTGAACCTTACTTATGATAGAGCCATTCTGAAACACTCTTTCTGTAGAAAATTCAATTGGACAATCTGAGCGATAAGAGGCCTATATTGGGAAAAAGAATATCTTCAAATAAAAACTACACAGAAGCATTCTGTGAAACTTTTTCTGATCTGTGCATTCAGCTAACAGAGTTAAATCATACATTTGATTGATCAGTTCTGAACACTCTTTCTGTAGAAAATGCAACTGGACATTTGGAGCACTAAGAGGGTAGTAGTGCAAAAAGGAATATATTCCAATATAAACTACACAGAAGCATTCTGTGAAACTTCTTTCTGTTCTGTGCATTCAACAAACATAGTTGAACCTTACTTTTGATTGAGCCTTTCTGAAACACTCTTTCTGTAGAAACTGCAATTGGACATTCTGAGCGCTAAGAGGCCTATATTGGTAAAAAGAATATCTTCATATAAACACTACACAGCAGCATTCTGTGAAACTTCTTTCTGATCTGTGCATTCAGCTAACAGAGTTAAACCATACTTTTGATTGAGCAGTTCTGAAACACTCTTTCTGTAGAAAATGCAACTGGACATTCAGAGCGCTAAGTGGGTAATAGTGGAAAATGGAATATCTTCAAATATAAACTACACAGAAGAATTCTGTGAAACTTATTTCTGATCTGTGCATTCACCTAACAGAGTTAAACCATACTTTTGATAGAGCAGTTCTGAACACACTTTCTGTAGAAAATGCAAGTGGACATTCTGAGCTCTAAGAGGGTAACAGTGGAAAAAGGAATATTTTCAAATATAAACTACACAGAAGCAATCTGTGAAACTACATTCTGTTCTGTGCATTCAACTAACAGAGTTGAACCTTAATTTTGATTGAGCAGTTCTGAAACACTCTTTCTGTAGAAACTGTAATTGGATTTCTGAACGCAAAGAGGCCTATATTGAGAAAAATAATATCTTCAAATAAAAACTACAGAGATGCATTCTCTGAAACTTCTTTCTGTTCTGTGCATTCAGCTAACTGAATTAAACGATACATTTGATTTAGCAGTTCTGAAACACTCTTTCTGTAGAAAATGCAAGTGGACATTCGGTGTGCTAAGTTGGTAATTGTGGAAAAAGGAATATCTTCAAATAAAAACTACACAGATGCATTCTGTGAAACTTCTTTCTTATCTGTGCATTCAGCTAACAGAGTTAAACGATACTTTTGATTTAGCAGTTCTGAAACACTCTTTCTGTAGAAAATGCAAGTGGTCATTCGGTGCGCTAAGATGGTAATTGTGGAAAAAGGAATATCTTCAAATAAAAACTACAAAGAGGCATTCTCTGAAACTTGTTTCTGTTCTCTGCTTTCAACTAACAGGGTTGAGCCTTATTTTTGAAGGAGCAGTCCTGAAACACTCTTTCTGTAGAAACTGCAAGTGGACATTCGGAGCGCTAAGAGGGTAATAGTGGAAAAAGGAATATCATCAAATAAATACTACACAGAAGCATTCTGTGAAACTACTCTCTGTTCTGTGCATTCAACTAAATGAGTTGAACCCTACTTTTGATTGAGCCATTCTGAAACACTCTTTCTGTAGAAACTGCAATTGGATATTCGGAGCGCTAAGAGGCCTATATTGGAAAAAGGACTATCTTCAAATAAAAACTACACAGAAGCATTCCGTGAAACTTCGTACTGATCTGTGCATTCAGCTAACAGAATTAAACCATACTTTTGATTGAGCAGTTCGGAAACACTCATTCTGTAGAAAATGCAAGTGGACATTCGGAGCGCTTAGAAGGTAATAGTGGAAAAAGGAACATCTTCAAATATAAACTACACAGAAGCATTCTATGAAACTTCTTTCTGTTCCGTTCACTCAACTAACAGAGTTGAACCTTACATTTGATTAAGCAGTTCAGAAACACTCTTTCTGTAGATACTGCAATTGGACATTCTGAGCGCTAAGACACCTATATTGGAGAAAGGAATATCTTCAAATGAAAAGTACACAGAAGCATTCTGTAAAAATTCTTTCTGATCTGTGCATTCAAATAACAGAGTAAAACCATACTTTTGATTGAGCCGTTCAGAACACTCTTTCTGTAGAAAATGCAAGTGGACATTCGGAGCACTAAGAGGGTAATACTGGAAAAAGGAATATATTCAAATATAAACTACACAGAAGCATTCTGTGAAACTTCTTGCTGTTCTGTGCATTCAAGTAACAGAGTTGAACCTTACTTTTGATTGAGCCTTTCTGAAACTCTCTTTCTGTAGAAAATGCAAGTGGACATTCGGAGCGCTAAGATGGTAATAGTGGAAAAAGGAATACATTCAAATATAAACTACACAGAAGCATTCTGTGAAACTTCTTTCTGTTCTGTGCATTCAACTAACAGAGTTGAACCTTACTTTTGATTGAGCCTTCTGAAACACTCATTTTGTAGAAACGGCAATTGGACATTCTGAGCGCTAAGTGGCCTATATTGGGAAAAAGAATATCTCCAAATAAAAACTACTCAGAAGCATTCTGTGAAACTTATTTCTGATCTGTGCATTCAGCTAACAGAGTTAAACCATACTTTTGATTGAGAAGTTATGAGACACTCTTTCTGTAGAAAACGCAAGTGGACATTCGGAGCGCTAAAATTGTATTAGTGGAAAAAGGAATATCCCCAAATTAAAACTACACAGAAGCATTCTCTGAAACTCCTTTCTGTTCTCTGCATTCAACTAACAGATTTGAGCCTTACTTTGAAGGAGCTGTTCTGAAACACTCTTTGTGTAGATACTGCCAGTGGACATTCGGAACGCTAAGAGGGTAATAGTCGAAAAAGGAATATCTATAACTAAATACTACACAGAAGCATTCTGTGAAACTTATTTATGTTCTGTGCATTCAACTAAACGAGTTCAACCTTACTTTTGATTGAGCCGTTCTGAAACACTCTTTCTGTAGAAAATGCAAGTGGTGATTCGGAGCGTTAAGAGGGTAATAGTGGAAAAAGGAATATCTTCAAATATAAACTACACAGAAGCATTCTCTGAAACTTCTTTCTGTTCCGTGCATTCAACTAACAGTATTGAACCTTACTTTTGATTGAGCAGTTCTGAAACTCTCTTTCTGTAGATACTGCAATTGGACATTCTGAGCGCTAAGAGACCGATATTGGAAAAAGGAATATCTTCAAATAAAAACTACACAGAAGAATTCTGTGAAACTTCTTTCTGAACTGTGCATTCAACTAACAGAGTTAAACCATACTTTTGATGGAGCAGTTCTGAACACTCTTTCTGTAGAAAATGCAAGTGGACATTCCGAGCTCTAAGAGGGTAATAGTGGAAAAAGCAATATCGTCAAATATGAACTACAGAGAAGCATTCTGTGAAACTACTTTCTGTTCTGTGCATTGAAATAGCAGAGTTGAACCTTACTATTGAAAGAGCCATTCTGAAACACTCTTTCTGTAGAAACTGCAATTGGACAATCTGAGCACTAAGAGGCCTATATTGGGAAAAAGTATATCTTCAAATAAAAACTACACAGAAGCATTCTGTGCAACTTCTTTCTAATCTGTGCATTCAGCTAAGAGAGTTAAATCATACATTTGATTGAGCAGATCTGAACACTCTTTCTGTAGAAAATGCAACTGGACATTTGGAGCGCTAAGAGGGTAGTAGTGCAAAAAGTAATATATTCAAATATAAACTACACAGAAGCATTCTGTGAAACTACTTTCTGTTCTGTGCATTCAACTAACAGGGTTGAACCTTACTTTTGATTGAGCCTTTCTGAAACACTCTTTCTGTAGAAACTGCAATTGGACATTCTGAGCGCTAAGAGGCCTATATTGGTAAAAAGAATATCTTCATATAAACATTACACCGCAGCATTCTGTGAAACTTCTTTCTGTTCTGTGCATTCAGCTAACAGAGTTAAACCATTCTTTTGACTGAGCAGTTCTGAAACACTCTTTCTGTAGAAAATGCAACTGGAGATTCAGAGCGCTAAGTGGGTAATAGTGGAAAATGGAATATCTTCAAATATAAACTACACTGAAGAATTCTGTGAAACTTCTTTCTGATCTGTGCATTCACCTAACACGGTTAAACCACACTTATGATTGAGCAGTTCTGAACACTCCTTCTGTAGAAAATGCAACTGGACTTTTGGAGCGCTAAGAGGTTACTGGTGGAAAAAGGAATACCTTCAAATAAATACTACACAGAAGCATTCTGTGAAACTTCTTTCCGTTCTGTGAATTCAACTAAAAGAGTTCAACCCTACTTTTCATTGAGGCGTTCTGAAACACTTTTTCTGTAGAAACTAAAATTGGATATTCGGAGCGCTAAGAGGCCTATATTTGGGAAAGGACTATCTTCAAATAAAAACTACACAGAAACATTCTGTGAAACTTCGTACTTATCTGTGCATTCAGCTAACAGAGTTAAACCATACTTTTGATTGAGCAGTTCGGAAACACTCTTTCTGTAGAAAATGCAAGTGGACATTCGGAGAGCTTAGAAGGTAATAGTGGAAAGAGGAATATCTTCAAATATAAACTACACAGAATCATTCTCTGAAACTTCTTTCTGTTCTGTTCATTCAACTAAAAGAGTTGAACCTTACTTTTGATTGAGCCTTTCTGAAACACTCTCTCTGTAGAAACTGCAATTGGACATTCTGTGCGCTAAGAGGCCTATATTGCTAAAAAGAATAACTTCATATAAACACTACACAGCAGCATTCTGTGAAACTTCTTTCTGATCTGTGCATTCAGCTAACAGAGTTAAACCATACTTTTGATTGAGCAGTTCTGAAACACTCTTTCTGTAGAAAATGCAACTGGACATTCAGAGCGCTAAGTGGGTAATAGTGGAAAATGGAATATCTTCAAATATAAACTACACAGAAAAATTCTGTGAAACTTATTTCTGATCTGTGCATTCACCTAAAGAGTTAAAACATACTTTTGATAGAGCAGTTCTGAACACACTTTCTGTAGAAAATGCAAGTGGACATTCTGAGCTCTAAGAGGGTAACAGTGGAAAAAGGAATATCTTCAAATACAAACTACACAGAAGCAATCAGTGAAACTAAATTCTGTTCTGTGCATTCAACTAAGAGATTTTTACCTTAGTTTTGATTGAGACGTTCTGAAACACTCTTTCTGTAGAAAATGCAAGTGGAGATTTGGAGCGCTAAGAGGGTAATAGTGGAAAAAGGAATGTCTTCATATATAAACTACACTGAATCATTCTGTGAAACTTCTTTCTGATCTGTGCATTCAGCTAACAGAGTTAAACCATACTTTTGATTGAGCAGATCTGAACACTCTTTCTGTAGAAAATGCAACTGGACATTTGGAGCGCTAAGAGTGTAGTAGTGGAAAAAGGAATATATTCAAATATAAACTACACAGAAGCATTCTGTGAAACTTTTTCTGATCTGAGCATTCAGCTAACAGAGTTAAAGCATACTTTTGATTGAGCAGTTTTGAAACACTCTGTCTGTAGAAAATGCAACTGGACATTCGTAGCGCTAAGGGGGTAATAGTGGAAAAAAGAATATGTTCAAATATAAACTACACAGAAGCATTGTATGAAACTTCTTTCTGTTCTGTGCATTCAAATAACAGAGTTGAACCTTACTTTTGATTGAGCCGTTCTGAAACACTTTTTCTGTAGAAACTGCAATTGGACATTCTGAGTGCTAAAAGGCCTATATTGGGAAAAATAATATCTTCAAATAAAAACTACACAGAAGCATTGTGTGAAACTTATTTCTGATATGTGCATTCAGCTAACAGATTTAAACCATACTTTTGATTGCGCAGTTCCGAACACTCTTTCTGTAGAAAATGCAAGTGGACATTCGGAGCGCTAAGAGGGTAATAGTGGAAAAAGGAATATATTCAAATATAAACTACACAGTAGCATTCTGTGAAACTTCTTTCTGTTCTGTGCATTCAGCTAACAGAGTTGAACCTTACTTTTGATTGAGCCGTTCTGAAACACACTTTCTGTAGAAACTGCAATTGGACATTCTAAGCGCTAAGAGGCCTATATTGGGAAAAAGAATATCTTCAAATAAAAACTACACAGATGCATTCTGTGAAACTTATTTCTGATCTGTAAATTCAGTTAACAGAGCTAAACCATATTTTTGATTGAGCAGTTATGAAACACTCTTTTTGTAGAAAATGCAAGTGGACATTCGGAGCGCTAAGATTGTAATAGAGGAAAAAGGAATATCTCCAATTAAAAACTACACAGAAGCATTCTCTGAAACCCCTTTCTGTTCTCCGCATTCAACTAACAGAGTTGAGACTTACTTTTGAAGGAGCAGTTCTGAAACAGTCTTTGTGTAGAAACTGCCAGTGGATATTCGGAGCGCTAAGTGGGTAATAGTCCAAAAAGGAGTATCTTCAACTAAATACTACACAGAAGCATTCTGTGAAACTTCTTTCTGTTCTGTGCATTCAACTAAGAAAGTTGAACCTTACATTTGATTGAGCCGTTCTGAAACACTCTTGCTGTAGAAACTGCAATTGGACATTCTGAGCGCTAAGAGGCCTATATTGGGAAAATAATATCTTCAAATAAAAACTACACAGAAGCATTGCTTGAAACTTATGTCTGATATATGCATTCAGCTAACAGAGTTAAACCATACTTTTGATTGCGCAGTTCAGAACACTCTTTCTGTAGAAAGTGCAAGTGGACATTCGGAGCGCTAAGAGGGTAATAGTGGAAAAAGGAATATATACAAATATAAACTACACAGAAGCATTCTGTGAAACTTCTTTCTGTTCTGTGCATTCAACTACCAGGGTTGAACCTTACTTTTGATTGAGCCGTTCTGAAACACTCTTTCTGTAGAAACTGCAATTGGACATTCTGAGCGCTAAGAGGCCTATATTGGGAAAAAGAATATCTACAAATAAAAACTACACAGAAGGATTCTTTGAAACTTCTTTATGTTCTGTTCATTCAACTAAAAGAGTTGAACATTAGTTTTGATTGAGCCGTTCTGAAACACTCTTTCTGTAGAAAATGCAAGTGGAGATTCGGAGCGCTAAGAGGGTAATAGTGGAAAAAGGAATGTCTTCAAATATAAACTACACAGAATCATTCTGTGAAACTTCTTTCTGATCTGTGCATTCAGCTAACAGTGTTAAACCATACTTTTGATTGAGCAGATCTGAACACTCTTTCTGTAGAAAATGCAACTGGACATTTGGAGCGCTAAGAGGGTAGTAGTGGAAAAAGGAATATATTCATATATAAACTACACAGAAGCATTCTGTGAAACTTCTTTCTGATCGGAGCATTCAGCTAACAGAGTTAAACCATACTTTTGATTGAGCAGTTTTGAAACACTCTGTCTGTAGGAAATGCAACTGGACATTCGTAGCGCTAAGTGGGTAATAGTGGAAAAAAGAATATGTTCAAATATAAACTACACAGAAGCATTGCATGAAACTTCTTTCTGTTCTGTGCATTCAACTAACAGAGTTGAACCTTACTTTTGATTGAGCCGTTCTGAAACACTCTTTCTGTAGAAACTGCAATTGGACATTCTGAGCGCTAAGAGGCCTATATTGGGAAAAATAATATCATCAAATAAAAACTACACAGAAGCATTGTGTGAAACATATTTCTGATATGTGCATTCAGCAAACAGAGTTAAACCATACTTTTGATTGCGCAGTTCCGAACACTCTTTCTGTAGAAAATGCAAGTGGACATTCGGAGCGCTAAGAGGGTAATATTGGAAAAAGGAATATATTCAAATGTACACTACACAGTAGCATTCTGTGAAACTTCTTTCTGTTCTGTGCATTCAACTAAAAGAGTTGAACCTTACTTTTGATTGAGCCGTTCTGAAACACTCTTTCTGTAGAAACTGCAATTGGACATTCTAAGCGCTAAGAAGCCTACATTGGGAAAAAGAATATCTTCAAATAAAAACTACACAGATGCATTCTGTGAAACTTATTTCCGATCTGTAAATTCAGTTAACAGAGCTAAACCATATTTTTGATTGAGCAGTTATGAAACACTCTTTTTGTAGAAAATGCAAGTGGACATTCGGAGCGCTAAGATTGTAATAGAGGAAAAAGGAATATCTCCAATTAAAAACTACACAGAAGCATTCTCTGAAACCACTTTCTGTTCTCCGCATTCAACTAACAGAGCTGAGCCCTACATTTGAAGGAGCAGTTCTGAAACACTCTTTGTGTAGAAACTGCCAGTGGATATTTGGAGCGCTAAGAGGGTAATATTGGAAAAAGGAATATATTCAAATATACACTACACAGTAGCATTCTGTGAAACTTCTTTCTGTTCTGTGCATTCAACTAAAAGAGTTGAACCTTACATTTGATTGAGCCGTTCTGAAACACTCTTTCTGTAGAAACTGCAATTGGACATTCTGAGCGCTAAGAGGCTTATATTGGGAAATATAATATCTTCAAATAAAAACTACACAGAAGCATTGTTTGAAACTTATTTCTGATATGTGCATTCAGCTAACGGAGTTAAACCATACTTTTGATTGCGCAGTTCAGAACACTCTTTCTGTAGAAAATGCAAGTGGACATTCAGAGCGCTAAGAGGGTAATAGTGGAAAAAGGAATATATTCAAATATATACTACACAGAAGCATTGTGTGAAACTTCTTTCTGTTCTGTGCATTCAACTAACAGAGTTGAACCTTACTTTTGATTGAGCCGTTCTGAAACAGTCTTTCTGTAGAAACTGCAATTGGACATTCTGATCGCTAAGAGACCTATATTGGAAAAAGGAATATCTTCAAATAAAAACTACACAGAAGAATTCTGTGAAACTTCTTTCTGATCTGTGCATTCAACTAACAGAGTTAAACCATACTTTTGATGGAGCAGTTCTGAACACACTTTCTGTAGAAAATGCAAGTGGACATTCCGAGCTCTAAGAGGGTAATAGTGGAAAAAGTAATACCGTCAAATATGAACTACAGAGAAGCATTCTGTGAAACTACTTTCTGTTCTGTGCATTGAAATAGCAGAGTTGAACCTTACTTTTGAAAGAGCCATTCTGAAACACTCTTTCTGTAGAAACTGCAATTGGACAATCTGAGCACTAAGAGGCCTATATTGGGAAAAATATATCTTCAAATAAAAACTACACAGAAGCATTCTGGGCAACTTCTTTCTAATCTGTGCATTCAGCTAAGAGAGTTAAATCGTATATTTGATTGAGCAGTTCTGAACACTCTTTCTGTAGAAAATGCAACTGGACATTTGGAGCGCTAAGAGGGTAGTAGTGGAAAAAGTAATATATTCAAATATAAACTACACAGAAGCATTCTGTGAAACTTCTTTCTGTTCTGTGCATTCAACTAACAGAGTTGAACCTTACTTTTGATTGAGCCTTCTGAAACACTCATTCTGTAGAAACGGCAATTGGACATTCTGAGCGCTAAGTGGCCTATATTGGGAAAAAGTATATCTCCAAATAAAAACTACTCAGAAGCATTCTGTGAAACTTATTTCTGATCTGTGCATTCAGCTAACAGACTTAAACCATACTTTTGATTGAGAAGTTATGAGACACTCTTTCTGTAGAAAACGCAAGTGGACATTCGGAGCGCTAAAATTGTATTAGTGGAAAAAGGAATATCCCCAAATTAAAACTACACAGAAGCATTCTCTGAAACTCCTTTCGGTTCTCTGCATTCAACTAACTGATTTGAGCCTTACTTTGAAGGAGCTGTTCTGAAACAATCTTTGTGTAGAAACTGCCAGTGGACATTCGGAATGCTAAGAGGGTAATAGTCGAAAAAGGAATATCTATAACTAAATACTACACAGAAGCATTCTGTGAAACTTCTTTCTGTTCTGTGCATTCAACTAAAAGAGTTCAAACTTACTTTTGATTGAGCCGTTCTGAAACACTCTTTCTGTAGAAAATGCAAGTGGTGATTCGGAGCGCTAAGAGGGTAATAGTGGAAAAAGGAATATCTTCAAATATAAACTACACAGAAGAATTCTCTGAAACTTCTTTCTGTTCCGTGCATTCAACTAACAGTATTGAACCTTACTTTTGATTGAGCAGTTCTGAAACTCTCTTTCTGTAGATACTGCAATTGGACATTCTGAGCGCTAAGAGACCTATATTGGAAAAAGGAATATCTTCAAATAAAAACTACACAGAAGAATTCTGTGAAACTTCTTTCTGATCTGTGCATTCAACTAACAGAGTTAAACCATACTTTTGATGGAGCAGTTCTGAACACACTTTCTGTAGAAAAGGCAAGTGGACATTCCGAGCTCTAAGAGGGTAATATTGGAAAAAGTAATACCGTCAAATATGAACTACAGAGAAGCATTCTGTGAAACTACTTTCTGTTCTGTGCATTGAAATAGCAGAGTTGAACCTTACTTTTGAAAGAGCCATTCTGAAACACTCTTTCTGTAGAAACTGCAATTGGACAATCTGAGCACTAAGAGGCCTATATTGGGAAAAAGTATATCTTCAAATAAAAACTACACAGAAGCATTCTGTGCAACTTCTTTCTAATCTGTGCATTCAGCTAAGAGAGTTAAATCATTCATTTGATTGAGCAGTTCTGAACACTCTTTCTGTAGAAAATGCAACTGGACATTTGGAGCGCTAAGAGGGTAGTAGTGGAAAAAGTAATATATTCAAATATAAACTACACAGAAGCATTCTGTGAAACTACTTTCTGTTCTGTGCATTCAACTAACAGATTTGAACCTTACTTTTGATTGAGCCTTTCTGAAACACTCTTTCTGTAGAAACTGCAATTGGACATTCTGAGCGCTAAGACTCCTATATTGGAGAAAGGAATATCTTCAAATAAAAAGTACACAGAAGCATTCTGTGAAAATTCTTTCTGATCTGTGCATTCAGCTAACAGAGTTAAACCATACTTTGGATTGAGCAGTTCTGAACACTCTTTCTGTAGAAAATGCAAGTGGACATTCGGAGCGCTAAGAGGGTAATACTGAAAAAGGGAATATATTCAAATATAAACTACACAGGGGCATTCTGTGAAACTCCTTTCTGTTCTCTGCATTCAACTAACAGAGTTGAGCCCTACTTTTGAAGGAGCAATTCTGAAACACTCTTTGTTTAGAAACTGAAATTGGACATTCGGAGAGCTAAGAGGATAATAGTCGAAAAAGGAATATCTTCAACAAAATACTACACGGAAGGATTCTGTGAAACTTATTTCTGATATGTGCATTCAAGTAACAGAGTAAAACCATACTTTTGATTGAGCCGTTCAGAACACTCTTTCTGTAGAAAATGCAACTGGACATTCAGAGCGCTAAGTGGGTAATAGTGGAAAATGGAATATCTTCAAATATAAACTACACAGAAAAATTCTGTGAAACTTATTTCTGATCTGTGCATTGACCTAAAGAGTTAAAACATACTTTTGATAGAGCAGTTCTGAACACACTTTCTGTAGAAAATGCAAGTGGACATTCTGAGCTCTAAAAAGGGTAACAGTGGAAAAAGGAATATCTTCAAATACAAACTACACAGAAGCAATCTGTGAAACTACATTCTGTTCTGTGCATTCAACTAACAGAGTTGAATCTTACTTTTGATTGAGCCGTTCAGAAACACTCTTTCTGTAGAAACTGCAATTGGACATTCTGAGCGCTAAGAGGCCTATATTGGGAAAAATAATATCTTCAAATAAAAACTACACAGAAGCATTGTTTGAAACTTATTTCTGATATGTGCATTCAGCTAACAGAGTTAAACCATACTTTTGATTGCGCAGTTCAGAACACTCTTTCTGTAGAAAATGCAAGTGGACTTTCGGAGCGCTAAGAGGGTAATAGTGGAAAAAGGAATATATTCAAATATAAACTACACAGAAGCATTCTGTGAAAATTCTTTCTGTTCTGGGCATTCAACTACCAGGGTTGAACCTTACTTTTGATTGAGCCGTTCTGAAACACTCTTTCTGTAGAAACTGCAATTGGACATTCTGAGCGCTAAGAGGGTAATAGTGGAAAAAGTAATGTCTTCAAATATAAACTACACAGAATCATACTGTGAAACATCTTTCTGATCTGTGCATTCAGCTAACAGAGTTAAACCATACTTTTGATTGAGCAGATCTGAACATTCTTTCTGTAGAAAATGCAACTGGACATTTGGAGCGCTAAGAGAGTAGTAGTGGAAAAAGGAATATATTCAAATATAAACTACACAGAAGCATTCTTTGAAACTTCTTTCCGTTCTGTGCATTCAATTACCAGGGTTGAACCTTACTTTTGATTGAGCCGTTCTGAAACACTCTTTCTGTAGAAACTGCAATTGGACATTCTGAGCGCTAAGAGGCCTATATTGGGAAAAGAATATCTACAAATAAAAACTACACAGAAGCATTCTGTGAAACTTCTTTCTGTTCTGTTCGTTCAACTAATAGAGTTGAACCTTAGTTTTGATTGAGCCGTTCTGAAACACACTTTCTGTAGAAAATGCAAGTGGGATTCAGAGCGTTAAGAGGGTAATAGAGGAAAAAGGAATGTCTTCAAATATAAACTACACAGAATCATGCTGTGAAACTTCTTTCTCTTCTGTGCATTCAACTACCAGGGTTGAACCTTACTTTTGATTGAGCCGTTCTGAAACACTCTTTCTGTAGAACCTTCAATTGGACATTCTGAGCGCTAAGAGGCCTATATTGGGAAAAAGAATATCTACAAATAAAAACTACACAGAAGCATTCTGTGAAACTTCTTTCTTTTCTGTTCATTCAACTAAAAGATTTGAACCTTAGTTTTGATTGAGCAGTTCTGAAACACTCTTTCTGTAGAAAATGCAATTGGAGATTCGGAGCGCTAAGAGGATAATAGTGGAAAAACGAATGTCTTCAAATATAAACTACACAGAATCATTCTCTGAAACTTCTTCCTTTTCTGTGCATTCAGGTAACAGAGTTAAACCATACTTTTGATTGAGCAGATCTGAACACTCTTTCTGAAGAAAATGCAACTGGACATTTGGAGCGCTAAGAGAGTAGTAGTGGAAAAAGGAATATATTCAAATATAAACTACACAGAAGCATTCTGTGAAACTTCTTTCTGATCTGAGCATTCAGCTAACAGAGTTAAACCATACTTTTGATTGAGCAGTTTTGAAACACTCTGTCTGTAGAAAATGCAACTGGACATTCGTAGCGCTAAGTGGGTAATAGTGGAAAAAAGAATATGTTCAAATATAAACTACACAGAAGCATTGTATGAAACTTCTTTCTGTTCTGTGCATTCAACTAACAGAGTTGAACCTTACTTTTGATTGAGCCGTTCTGAAACAGTCTTTCTGTAGAAACTGCAATTGGACTTTCTGAGCGCTAAGAGGCCTATATTGGGAAAAATAATATCTTCAAATAAAAACTACACTGAAGCATTGTGTGAAACTTATTTCTGATATGTGCATTCAGCTAACAGAGTTAAACCATACTTTTGATTGCGCAGTTCCGAACACTCTTTCCGTAGAAAATGCAAGTGGACATTCCGAGTGCTAAGAGGGTAATAGTGGAAAAAGGAATATATTCAAATATAAAATACACAGTAGCATTCTGTGAAACATCTTTCTGATATGTTCATTCAACTAACAGAGTTGAACCTTACTTTTGATTGAGCCGTTCTGAAACACTCTTTCTGTGGAAACTGCAATTGGATATTCTAAGTGCTAAGAGGCCCACATTGGGAAAAAGAATATCTTCAAATAAAAGCTACACAGATGCATTCTGTGAAACTTATTTCTGATCTGTAAGTTCAGTTAACAGAGCTAAACCATATTTTTGATTGAGCAGTTATGAAACTCTCTTTTTGTAGAAAATGCAAGTGGACATTCGGAGCGCTAGGATTGTAATAGAGGAAAAAGGAATATCTCCAATTAAAAACTACAGAGAAGCATTCTCTGAAACACCTTTCTGTTCTCCGCATTCAACTAACAGAGTTGAGCCTTACTTTTGAAGGAGCAGTTCTGAAACACTCTTCGTGTAGAAACTGCCAGTGGATATTCAGAGCACTAAGTGGGCAATAGTCCAAAAAGGAGTATCTTCAACTAAATACTACACAGAAGCATTCTGTGAAACTTCTTTCTGTTCTGTGCATTCAACTACCAGGGTTGAACCTTACTTTTGATTGAGCCGTTCTGAAACACTCTTTCTGTAGAAACTGCAATTGGACATTCTGAGCGCTAAGAGGCCTATATTGGGAAAAAGAATATCTACAAATAAAAACTACACAGAAGCATTCTGTGAAACTTCTTTCTGATCTGAGCATTCAGCTAACAGAGTTAAACCATACTTTTGATTGAGCAGTTTTGAAACACTCTGTCTGTAGAAAATGCAACTGGACATTCGTAGCGCTAAGTGGGTAATAGTGGAAAAAAGAATATGTTCAAATATAAACTACACAGAAGCATTGTATGAAACTTCTTTCTGTTCTGTGCATTCAACTAACAGAGTTGAACCTTACTTTTGATTGAGCCGTTCTGAAACAGTCTTTCTGTAGAAACTGCAATTGGACATTCTGAGCGCTAAGAGGCCTATATTGGGAAAAATAATATCTTCAAATAAAAACTACACTGAAGCATTGTGTGAAACTTATTTCTGATATGTGCATTCAGCTAACAGAGTTAAACCATACTTTTGATTGCGCAGTTCCGAACACTCTTTCCGTAGAAAATGCAAGTGGACATTCGGAGCGCTAAGAGGGTAATAGTGGAAAAAGGAATATATTCAAATATAAAATACACAGTAGCATTCTGTGAAACATCTTTCTGATATGTTCATTCAACTAACAGAGTTGAACCTTACTTTTGATTGAGCCGTTCTGAAACACTCTTTCTGTGGAAACTGCAATTGGATATTCTAAGCGCTAAGAGGCCCACATTGGGAAAAAGAATATCTTCAAATAAAAGCTACACAGATGCATTCTGTGAAACTTATTTCTGATCTGTAAGTTCAGTTAACAGAGCTAAACCATATTTTTGATTGAGCAGTTATGAAACTCTCTTTTTGTAGAAAATGCAAGTGGACATTCGGAGCGCTAAGATTGTAATAGAGGAAAAAGGAATATCTCCAATTAAAAACTACAGAGAAGCATTCTCTAAAACACCTTTCTGTTCTCCGCATTCAACTAACAGAGTTGAGCCTTACTTTTGAAGGAGCAGTTCTGAAACTCTCTTCGTGTAGAGACTGCCAGTGGATATTCAGAGCACTAAGTGGGCAATAGTCCAAAAAGGAGTATCTTCAACTAAATACTACACAGAAGCATTCTGTGAAACTTCTTTCTGTTCTGTGCATTCAACTACCAGGGTTGAACCTTACTTTTGATTGAGCCGTTCTGAAACACTCTTTCTGTAGAAACTGCAATTGGACATTCTGAGCGCTAAGAGGCCTATATTGGGAAAAAGAATATCTACAAATAAAAACTACACAGAAGCATTCTGTGAAACTTGTTTCTGTTCTGTTCATTCAACTAAAAGAGTTGAACCTTAGTTTTGATTGAGCCGTTCTGAAACACTCTTTCTGTAGAAAATGCAAGTGGAGATTCGGAGCGCTAAGAGGGTAATAGTGGAAAAAAGGAATGTCTCCAAATATAAACTACACAGAATCATTCTGTGAAACTTCTTTCTGATCTGTGCATTCAGCTAACAGAGTTAAACCATACTTTTGATTGAGCAGATCTGAACACTCTTTCTGTAGAAAATGCAACTGGACATTTGGAGCGCTCCGAGGGTAGTTGTGGAAAAAGGAATATATTCAAATACAAACTACAAAGAAGCACTCTGTGAAACTTCTTTCTGATCTGAGCATTCAGCTAACAGAGTTAAACCATACATTTCATTGAGCAGTTTTGAAACACTCAGTCTGTAGAAAATGCAACTGGACATTCGTAGCGCTAAGTGGGTAATAGTGGAAAAAAGAATAGGTTCAAATATAAACTACACAGAAGCATTGTATGAAACATCTTTCTGTTCTGTGCATTCAACTAACAGAGTTGAACCTTACTTTTGATTGAGCCGTTCTGAAACGCTCTTTCTGTAGAAACTGCAATTGGACATTCTGAGCGCTAAGAGGCCTACATTGGGAAAAATAATATCTTCAAATAAAAACTACACAGAAGCATTGTGTGAAACTTATTTCTGATATGTGCATTCAGCTAACAGAGTTAAACCATACTTTTGATTGCGCAGTTCTGAACACTCTTTCTGTAGAAAATGCAAGTGGACATTCGGAGCGCTAAGAAGGTAATAGTGGAAAAAGGAATATATTCAAAAATAAACTACACAGTAGCATTCTGTGAAAATACTTTCTGTTCTGTGCATTCAACTAACAGAGTTGAACCTTACTTTTGATTGAGCCGTTCTGAAACACTCTTTCTGTGGAAACTGCAATTGGACATTCTAAGCGCTAAGAGGCCTACATTGGGAAAAAGAATATCTTCAAATAAAAACTACACAGATGCATTCTGTGAAACTTATTTCTGATCTGTAAATTCAGTTAACAGAGCTAAACCATATTTTTGATTGAGCAGTTATGAAACACGCTTTTTGTAGAAAATGCAAGTGGACATTCGGAGCGCTAAGATTGTAACAGAGGAAAAAGGAATATCTCCAATTAAAAACTACACAGAAGCATTCTCTGAAACCCCTTTCTGTTCTCCGCATTCAACTAACAGAGTTGAGACTTACTTTTGAAGGTGCAGTTCTGAAACACTCTTTGTGTAGAAACTGCCAGTGGATATTCGGATTGCTATGTGGATAATAGTCCAAAAAGGAGTATCTTCAACTAAATACTACACAGAAGCATTCTGTGAAACTTCTTTCTGTTCTGTGCATTCAACTACCAGGGTTGAATCTTACTTTTGATTGAGCCGTTCTGAAACACTCTTTGTGAAGAAACTGCAATTGGACATTCTGAGCGCTAAGAGGCCTATATTGGGAAAAAGAATATCTACAAATAAAAACTACACAAAAGCATTCTGTGAAACTCCTTTCTGTTCTGTTCATTCAACTAAAAGAGTTGAACCTTAGTTTTGACTGAGCCGTTCTGAAACACTCTTTCTGTAGGAAATGCAAGTGGAGATTCGGAGCGCTAAGAGGGTAATAGTGGATAAAGGAATGTCTTCAAATATCAACTACACAGAATCATTCTGTGAAACTTCTTTCTGATCTGTGCATTCAACTAACAGAGTTAAACCATACTTTTGATTGAGCAGATCTGAACACTCTTTCTGTAGAAAATGCAACTGGACATTTGGAGCTCTAAGAGGATAGTAGTGGAAAAAGGAATATATTCAAATACAAACTACACAGAAGCATTCTGTGAAACTTCTTTCTGATCTGAGCATTCAGCTAACAGAGTTAAACGATACTTTTGATAGAGCAGATTTGAAACACTCTGTCTGTAGAAAATGCAACTGGACATTCGTAGCGCTAAGTGGGTAATAGTGGAAAAAAATATGTTCAAATATAAACTACACAGAAGCATTGTATGAAACTTCTTTCTGTTCTGTGCATTCAACTAACAGAGTTGAACCTTACTTTTGATTGAGCCGTTCTGAAACACTCTTTCTGTAGAAACTGCAATTGGACATTCTGAGCGCTAAGAGGCCTATATTGGGAAAAATAATATCTTCAAATAAAAACTACACAGAAGCATTGTGTGAAACTTATTTCTGATATGTGCATTCAGCTAACAGATTTAAACCATACTTTTGATTGCGCAGTTCCGAACTATCTTTCTGTAGAAAATGCAAGTGGACATTCGGAGCGCTAAGAGGGTAATAGTGGAAAAAGGAATATATTCAAATGTAAACTACACAGTAGCATTCTGTGAAACTTCTTTCTGTTCTGTGCATTCAACTAACAGTGTTGAACCTTACTTTTGATTGAGCCGTTCTGAAACACTCCTTCTGTAGAAAATGCAATTGGACATTCTAAGCGCTAAGAGGCCTACATTGTGAAAAAGAATATCTCCAAATAAAAGCTACACAGATGCATTCTGTGAAACTTATTTCTGATCTATAAATTCAGTAAACAGAGCTAAACCATATTTTTGATTGAGCAGTTATGAAACCCTTTTTGTAGAAAATGCAAGTGGACATTCGGAGCGCTAAGATTGTAATAGAGGAAAAAGTAATATCTCCAATTAAAAACTACACAGAAGCATTCTCTGAAACCACTTTCTGTTCTCAGCATTCAACTAACAGTGTTGAGCCTTACTTTTGAAGGAGCAGTTCTGAAACACTCTTTGTGTAGAAACTGCCAGTGGATATTCGGAGCGCTAAGTGGGTAATAGTCCAAAAAGGAGTATCTTCAACTAAATACTACACAGAAGCATTCTGTGAAACTTCTTTCTGTTCTGTGCATTCAACTAAGAGAGTTGAACCTTACATTTGATTGAGCCGTTCTGAAACACTCTTTCTGTAGAAACTGCAATTGGACATTCTGAGCGCTAAGAGGCCTATATTGGGAAAAATAATATCTTCAAATAAAAACTACACAGAAGCATTTTTTGAAACATATTTCTTATATGTGCATTCAGCTAACAGAGTTAAACCATACTTTTGATTGCGCAGTTCAGAACACTCTTTCTGTAGAAAATGCAAGTGGACATTCGGAGCGCTAAGAGGGTAATAGTGGAAAAAGGAATATATTCAAATATAAACTACACAGAAGCATTCTGTGAAACTTCTTTCTGTTCTGTGCATTCAACTACCAGGGTTGAACCTTACTTTTAATTGAGCCGTTCTGAAACACTCTTTCTGTAGAAACTGCAATTGGACATTCTGAGCGCTAAGAGGCCTATATTGGGAAATAGAATATCTACAAATAAAAACTACACAGAAGCATTCTGTGAAACTCCTTTCTGTTCAGTTCATTCAACTAAAAGAGTTGAATCTTAGTTTTGATTGAGCCGTTCTGAAACACTCTTTCTGTAGAAAATGCAAGTGGAGATTCGGAGCGCTAAAAGGGTAATAGTGTAAAAAGGAATGTCTTCAAATATAAACTACACAGAATCATTCTATGAAACTTCTTTCTGATCTGTGCATTCAGCTAACAGAGTTAAACCATACTTTTGATTGATCAGATCTGAACACTCTTTCTGTAGAAAATGCAACTGGACAATTGGAGCGCTAAGAGCGTAGTAGTGGAAAAAGGAATATATTCAAATATAAACTACACAGAAGCATTCTGTGAAACATCTTTCTGATCTGATCATTCAGCTAACAGAGTTAAACCATACTTTTGATTGAGCAGTTTTGAAACACTCTGTCTGTAGAAAATGCAACTGGACATTCGTAGCACTAAGTGGGTAATAGTGGAAAAAAGAATATGTTCAAATATAAACTACACAGAAGCATTGTATGAAACTTCTTTCTGTTCTCTGCATTCAACAAACAGAGTTGAACCTTACTTTTGATTGAGCCGTTCTGAAACACTCTTTCTGTAGAAAATGCAAATGGACATTCTGAGCGCTAAGAGGCCTATATTGGGAAAAAGAATGTCTTCAAATAAAAACTACACAGAACTAATCTGTGAAACTACTTTCTGTTCTGTTCATTCAACTAAAGAGTTGAACCTTAGTTTTGATTGAGCCATTCTGAAACACTCTTTCTGTAGAAAATGCAAGTGGAGATTTGGAGCGCTAAGAGGGTAATAGTGGAAAAAGGAATGTCTTCAAATATAAACTACACAGAATCATTCTGTGAAACTTCTTTCTGATCTGTGCATTCAGCTAACAGAGTTAAAACATACTTTTGATTGAGCAGATCTGAACACTCTTTCTGTAGAAAATGCAACTGGACATTTGGAGCGCTAAGAGGGTAGTAGTGGAAAAAAGAATATGTTCAAATATAAACTACACAGAAGCATTGTATGAAACTTCTTTCTGTTCTGTGCATTCAACTAAGAGTGTTGAACCCTACATTTGATTGTGCCGTTCTGAAACACTCTTTCTGTAGAAACAGCAATTGGACATTCTGGGCGTTAAGAGGCCTATATTGGGAAAAATAATATCTTCAAATAAAAACTACACAGAAGCATTGTTTGAAACTTATTTCTGATATGTGCATTCAGCTAACAGAGTTAAACCATACTTTTGATTGCGAAGTTCAGAACACTCTTTCTGTAGAAAATGCAAGTGGACATTCCGAGCGCTAAGATGGTAATAGTGGAAAAAGGAATATATTCAAATATAAACTACACAGAAGCATTCTGTGAAACTTCTTTCTGTTCTGTGCATTCAACTACCACGGTTGAACCTTACTTTTGATTGAGCCGTTCTGAAACACTCTTTCTGTAGAAACTGCAATTGGACATTCTGAGCTCTAAGAGGACTATATTGGGAAAAAGAATATCTACAAATGAAAACTAAACAGAAGCATTCTGTGAAACTTCTTTCTGTTCAGTTCATTCAACTAAAAGAGTTGAACCTTAGTTTTGATTGAGCCGTTCTGAAACACTCTTTCTGTAGAAAATGCAAGTGGAGATTCGGAGCGCTAAGAGGGTAATAGTGGAAAAAGGAATGTCTTCAAATATAAACAACACAGAATCATTCGGTGAAACTTCTTTCTGATCTGTGCATTCAGCTAACAGAGTTAAACCATACTTTTGATTGAGCAGATCTGAACATTCTTTCTGTAGAAAATGCAACTGGACACTTGGAGCGCTAAGAGCGTAGTAGTGGAAAAAGGAATATATTCAAATATAAACTACACAGAAGCATTCTGTGAAACATCATTCTGATCTGAGCATTCAGCTAACAGAGTTAAACCATACTTTTGATTGAGCAGTTTTGAAACAGTCTGTCTGTAGAAAATGCAACTGGACATTCGTAGCGCTAAGTGGGTAATAGTGGAAAAAAGAATATGTTCAAATATAAACTACACAGAAGCATTGTATGAAACTTCTTTCTGTTCTGTGCATTAAACTAACAGAGTTGAACCTTACTTTTGATTGAGCCGTTCTGAAATACTCTTTCTGTAGAAACTGCAATTGGACATTCTGAGCGCTAGGAGGCCTATATTGGGAAAAAGAATGTCTACAAATAAAAACTACACAGAAGAATTGTGTGAAACTTCTTTCTGTTCTGTTTGTTCAACTAAAAGAGTTGAACCTTAGTTTTGATTGAGCCGTTCTGAAACACTCTTTCTGTAGAAAATGCAAGTGGAGATTCGGAGCGCTAAGAGGGTAATAGTGGAAAAAGGAATGTCTCCAAATATAAACTACACAGAATCATTCTGTGAAACTTCTTTCTGATCTGTGCATTCAGCTAACAGAGTTAAACCATACTTTTGATTGAGCAGATCTGAACACTCTTTCTGTAGAAAATGCAACTGGACATTTGGAGCGCTAAGAGAGTACTAGTGGAAAAAGGAATATATTCAAATATAAACTACACAGAAGCATTCTGTGAAACTTCTTTCTGATCTGAGCATTCAGCTAACAGAGTTAAACCATACTTTTGATTGAGCAGTTTTGAAACACTCTGTCTGTAGAAAATGCAACTTGACATTCGTAGCGCTAAGTGGGTAATAGTGGAAAAAAGAATATGTTCAAATATAAACTACACAGAAGCATTGTATGAAACTTCTTTCTGTTCTGTGCATTCAACTAACAGAGTTGAACCTTACTTTTGATTGAGCCTTTCTGAAACACTCTTTCTGTAGAAACTGCAATTGGACATTCTGAGCGCTAAGAGGCCTCTATTGGGAAAAATAATATCTTCAAATAAAAACTACACAGAAGCATTGTGTGAAACTTATTTCTGATATGTTCATTAAGCTAACAGAGTTAAACCATACTTTTGATTGCGCAGTTCTGAACACTCTTTCTGTAGAAAATGCAAGTGGACATTCGGAGCGCTAAGAGGGTAATAGTGGAAAAAGGAATATATTCAAATATAAACTACACAGTAGCATTCTGTGAAAATTCTTTCTGTTCTGTGCATTCAACTAACAGAGTTGAACCTTACTTTTGATTGAGCCGTTCTGAAACACTCTTTCTGTAGAAACTGCAATTGGACATGCTAAGCGCTAAGAGGCCTACATTGGGAAAAAGAATATCTTCAAATAAAAACTACACAGATGCATTCTGTGAAACTTATTTCTGATCTGTAAATTCAGTTAACAGAGATAAAACATATTTTTGATTGAGCAGTTATGAAACACTCTTTTTGAAGAAAATGCAAGTGGAGATTCGGAGCGCTAAGAGGGTAATAGTGGAAAAAGGAATGTCTTCAAATATAAACTACACAGAATCATTCGGTGAAACTTCTTTCTGATCTGTGCATTCAGCTAACAGAGTTAAACCATACTTTTGATTGAGCAGATCTGAACACTCTTTCTGTAGAAAATGCAACTGGACATTTGGAGCGATAAGAGCGGAGTAGTGGAAAAAGGAATATATTCAAATATAAACTACACAGAAGCATTCTGTGAAACTTCTTTCTGATCTGAGCATTCAGCTAACAGAGTTAAACCATACTTTTGATTGAGCAGTTTTGAAACACTCTGTCTGTAGAAAATGCAACTGGACATTCGTAGCGCTAAGTGGGTAATAGTGGAAAAAAGAATATGTTCAAATATGAACTACACAGAAGCATTGTATGAAACTTCTTTCTGTTCTGTGCATTCAACTAACAGAGTTGAACCTTACTTTTGATTGAGCCGTTCTGAAACACTCTTTCTGTAGAAACTGCAATTGGACATTCTGAGCGCTAAGAGGCCTATATTGGGAAAAAGAATGTCTACAAATAAAAACTACACAGAAGAATTGTGTGAAACTTCTTTCTGTTCTGTTTGTTCAACTAAAAGAGTTGAACCTTAGTTTTGATTGAGCCGTTCTGAAACACTCTTTCTGTAGAAAATGCAAGTGGAGATTCGGAGCGCTAAGGGGGTAATAGTGGAAAAAGGAATGTCTCCAAATATAAACTACACAGAATCATTCTGTGAAACTTTTTTCTGATCTGTGCATTCAGCTAACAGAGTTAAACCATACTTTTGATTGAGCAGATCTGAACACTCTTTCTGTAGAAAATGCAACTGGACATTTGGAGCGCTAAGAGAGTAGTAGTGGAAAAAGGAATATATTCAAATATAAACTACACAGAAGCATTCTGTAAAACTTCTTTCTTATCTGAGCATTCAGCTAACAGAGTTAAACCATACTTTTGATTGAGCAGTTTTGAAACACTCTGTCTGTAGAAAATGCAACTGGACATTCGTAGCGCTAAGTGGGTAATAGTGGAAAAAAGAATATGTTCAAATATAAACTACACAGAAGCATTGTATGAAACTTCTTTCTGTTCTGTGCATTCAACTAACAGAGTTGAACCTTACTTTTGATTGAGCCTTTCTGAAACACTCTTTCTGTAGAAACTGAAATTGGACATTCTGAGCGCTAAGAGGCCTCTATTGGGAAAAATAATAACTTCAAATAAAAACTACACAGAAGCATTGTGTGAAACTTATTTCTGATATGTTCATTAAGCTAACAGAGTCAAACCATACTTTTGATTGCGCAGTTCTGAACACTCTTTCTGTAGAAAATGCAAGTGGACATTCGGAGCGCTAAGAGGGTAATAGTGGAAAAAGGAATATATTCAAATATAAACTACACAGTAGCATTCTGTGAAAATTCTTTCTGTTCTGTGCATTCAACTAACAGAGTTGAACCTTACTTTTGATTGAGCCGTTCTGAAACACTCTTTCTGTAGAAACTGCAATTGGACATGCTAAGCGCTAAGAGGCCTACATTGGGAAAAAGAATATCTTCAAATAAAAACTACACAGATGCATTCTGTGAAACTTATTTCTGATCTGTAAATTCAGTTAACAGAGATAAAACATATTTTTGATTGAGCAGTTATGAAACACTCTTTTTGAAGAAAATGCAAGTGGAGATTCGGAGCGCTAAGAGGGTAATAGTGGAAAAAGGAATGTCTTCAAATATAAACTACACAGAATCATTCGGTGAAACTTCTTTCTGATCTGTGCATTCAGCTAACAGAGTTAAACCATACTTTTGATTGAGCAGATCTGAACACTCTTTCTGTAGAAAATGCAACTGGACATTTGGAGCGATAAGAGCGTAGTAGTGGAAAAAGGAATATATTCAAATATAAACTACACAGAAGCATTCTGTGAAACTTCTTTCTGATCTGAGCATTCAGCTAACAGAGTTAAACCATACTTTTGATTGAGCAGTTTTGAAACACTCTGTCTGTAGAAAATGCAACTGGACATTCGTAGCGCTAAGTGGGTAATAGTGGAAAAAAGAATATGTTCAAATATGAACTACACAGAAGCATTGTATGAAACTTCTTTCTGTTCTGTGCATTCAACTAACAGAGTTGAACCTTACTTTTGATTGAGCCGTTCTGAAACACTCTTTCTGTAGAAACTGCAATTGGACATTCTGAGCGCTAAGAGGCCTATATTGGGAAAAAGAATGTCTACAAATAAAAACTACACAGAAGAATTGTGTGAAACTTCTTTCTGTTCTGTTTGTTCAACTAAAAGAGTTGAACCTTAGTTTTGATTGAGCCGTTCTGACACACTCTTTCTGTAGAAAATGCAAGTGGAGATTCGGAGCGCTAAGAGGGTAATAGTGGAAAAAGGAATGTCTCCAAATATAAACTACACAGAATCATTCTGTGAAACTTTTTTCTGATCTGTGCATTCAGCTAACAGAGTTAAACCATACTTTTGATTGAGCAGATCTGAACACTCTTTCTGTAGAAAATGCAACTGGACATTTGGAGCGCTAAGAGAGTAGTAGTGGAAAAAGGAATATATTCAAATATAAACTACACAGAAGCATTCTGTGAAACTTCTTTCTGATCTGAGCATTCAGCTAACAGAGTTAAACCATAATTTTGATTGAGCAGTTTTGAAACACTCTGTCTGTCGAAAATGCAACTGGACATTCGTAGCGCTAAGTGGGTAATAGTGGAAAAAAGAATATGTTCAAATATAAACTACACAGAAGCATTGTATGAAACTTCTTTCTGTTCTGTGCATTCAACTAACAGAGTTGAACCTTACTTTTGATTGAGCCTTTCGGAAACACTCTTTCTGTAGAAACTGCAATTGGACATTCTGAGCGCTAAGAGGCGTCTATTGGGAAAAATAATAACTTCAAATAAAAACTACACAGAAGCATTGTGTGAACCTTATTTCTGATATGTTCATTAAGCTAACAGAGTCAAACCATACTTTTGATTGCGCAGTTCTGAACACTCTTTCTGTAGAAAATGCAAGTGGACATTCGGAGCGCTAAGAGGGTAATAGTGGAAAAAGGAATATATACAAATATAAACTACACAGTAGCATTCTGTGAAAATTCTTTCTGTTCTGTGCATTCAACTAACAGAGTTGAACCTTACTTTTGATTGAGCCGTTCTGAAACACTCTTTCTGTAGAAACTGCAATTGGACATACTAAGCGCTAAGAGGCCTATATTGGGAAAAAGAATATCTTCAAATAAAAACTACACAGATGCATTCTGTGAAACTTATTTCTGATCTGTAAATTCAGTTAACAGAGATAAAACATATTTTTGATTGAGCAGTTATGAAACACTCTTTTTGAAGAAAATGCAAGTGGAGATTCGGAGCGCTAAGAGGGTAATAGTGGAAAAAGGAATGTCTTCAAATATAAACTACACAGAATCATTCGGTGAAAATTCTTTCTGATCTGTGCATTCAGCTAACAGAGTTAAACCATACTTTTGATTGAGCAGATCTGAACACTCTTTCTGTAGAAAATGCAACTGGACATTTGGAGCGCTAAGAGCGTAGTAGTGGAAAATGGAATATATTCAAATATAAACTACACAGAAGCATTCTGTGAAACTTCTTTCTGATCTGAGCATTCAGCTAACAGAGTTAAACCATACTTTTGATTGAGCAGTTTTGAAACACTCTGTCTGTAGAAAATGCAACTGGACATTCGTAGCGCTAAGAGGGTAATAGTGGAAAAAAGAATATGTTCAAATATAAACTACACAGAAGCATTGTATGAAATTTCTTTCTGTTCTGTGCATTCAACTAACAGAGTTGAACCTTACTTTTGATTGAGCCGTTCTGAATCACTCTTTCTGTAGAAACTGCAATTGGACATTCTGAGCGCTAAGAGGCCTATATTGGGAAAAAGAATGTCTACAAATAAAAACTACACAGAAGCATTGTGTGAAACTTCTTTCTGTTCTGTTTGTTCAACTAAAAGAGTTGAACCTTAGTTTTGATTGCGCAGTTCTGAACACTCTTTCTGTAGAAAATGCAAGTGGACATTCGGAGCGCTAAGAGGGTAATAGTGGAAAAAGGAATATATTCAAATATAAACTACACAGTAGCATTCTGTGAAAATTCTTCCTGTTCTGTGCATTCAACTAACAGAGTTGAACATTACTTTTGATTGAGCCGTTCTGAAACACTCTTTCTGTAGAAACTGCAATTGGACATGCTAAGCGCTAAGAGGCCTACATTGGGAAAAAGAATATCTTCAAATAAAAACTACACAGATGCATTCTGTGAAACTTATTTCTGATCTGTAAATTCAGTTAACAGAGATAAAACATATTTTTGATTGAGCAGTTATGAAACACTCTTTTTGTAGAAAATGCAAGTGGAGATTCGGAGCGCTAAGAGGGTTATAGTGTAAAAAGGAATGTCTTCAAATATAAGCTACACAGAATCATTCGGTGAAACCTCTTTCTGATCTGTGCATTCAGCTAACAGAGTTAAACCATACTTTTGATTGAGCAGATCTGAACACTCTTTCTGTAGAAAATGCAACTGGACATTTGGAGCGCTAAGAGAGTAGTAGTGGAAAAAGGAATATATTCAAATATAAACTACAGAGAAGCATTCTGTGAAACTTCTTTCTGATCTGAGCATTCAGCTAACAGAGTTAAACCATACTTATGATTGAGCAGTTTTGAAACACTGTGTCTGTAGAAAATGCAACTGGACATTCGTAGCACTAAGTGGGTAATAGTGGAAAAAAGAATATGTTCAAATATAAACTACACAGAAGCATTGTATGAAACTTCTTTCTGTTCTGTGCATTCAACTAACAGAGTTGAACCTTACTTTTGATTGAGCCGTTCTGAAACACTCTTTCTGTAGAAACTGCAATTGGACATTCTGAGCGCTAAGAGGCCTATATTTGGAAAAAGAACTTCTACAAATAAAAACTACACAGAAGAATTGTGTGAAACTTCTTTCTGTTCTGTTTGTTCAACTAAAAGAGTTGAACCTTAGTTTTGATTGAGCCGTTCTGAAACACTCTTTCTGTAGAAAATGCAAGTGGAGATTCGGAGCGCTAAGAGGGTAATAGTGGAAAAAGGAATGTCTCCAAATATAAACTACACAGAATCATTCTGTGAAACTTCTTTCTGATCTGTGCATTCAGATAACAGGGTTAAACCATACTTTTGATTGAGCAGATCTGAACACTCTTTCTGTAGAAAATGCAACTGGACATTTGGAGCGCTAAGAGAGTAGTAGTGGAAAAAGGAATATATTCAAATATAAACTACACAGAAGCATTCTGTGAAACTTCTTTCTGATCTGAGCATTCAGCTAACAGAATTAAACCATACTTTTGATTGAGCAGTTTTGAAACAATCTGTCTGTAGGAAATGCAACTGGACATTCGTAGCGCTAAGTGGGTAATAGTGGAAAAAAGAATATGTTCAAATATAAACTACACAGAAGCATTGTATGAAACTTCTTTCTGTTCTGTGCATTCAACTAACAGAGTTGAACCTTACTTTTGATTGAGTCTTTCTGAAACACTCTTTCTGTAGAAACTGCAATTGGACATTCTGAGCGCTAAGAGGCCTCTATTGGGAAAAATAATATCTTCAAATAAAAACTACACAGAAGCATTGTGTGAAACTTATTTCTGATATGTTCATTAAGTTAACAGAGTTAAACCATACTTATGATTGTGCAGTTCGGAACACTCTTTCTGTAGAAAATGCAAGTGGACATTCGGAGCGCTAAGAGGGTAATAGTGGAAAAAGGAATATATTCAAATATAAACTACACAGTAGCATTCTGTGAAAATTCTTTCTGTTCTGTGCATTCAACTAACAGAGTTGAACCTTACTTTTGATTGAGCCGTTCTGAAACACTCTTTCTGTAGAAACTGCAATTGGACATTCTGAGCGCTAAGAGGCCTATATTGGGAAAAAGAATGTCTACAAATAAAAACTACACAGAAGAATTGTGTGAAACTTCTTTCTGTTCTGTTTGTTCAACTAAAAGAGTTGAACCTTAGTTTTGATTGAGCCGTTCTGAAACACTCTTTCTGTAGAAAATGCAAGTGGAGATTCGGAGCGCTAAGAGGGTAATAGTGGAAAAAGGAATGTCTCCAAATATAAACTACACAGAATAATTCTGTGAAACTTTTTTCTGATCTGTGCATTCAGCTAACAGAGTTAAACCATACTTTTGATTGAGCAGATCTGAACACTCTTTCTGTAGAAAATGCAACTGGACATTTGGAGCGCTAAGAGAGTAGTAGTGGAAAAAGGAATATATTCAAATATAAACTACACAGAAGCATTCTGTGAAACTTCTTTCTGTTCTGTGCATTCAACTAACAGATTTGAACCTTACTTTTGATTGAGCCTTTCTGAAACACTCTTTCTGTAGAAACTGCAATTGGACATTCTGAGCGCTAAGACTCCTATATTGGAGAAAGGAATATCTTCAAATAAAAAGTACACAGAAGCATTCTGTGAAAATTCTTTCTGATCTGTGCATTCAGCTAACAGAGTTAAACCATACTTTGGATTGAGCAGTTCTGAACACTCTTTCTGTAGAAAATGCAAGTGGACATTCGGAGCGCTAAGAGGGTAATACTGAAAAAGGGAATATATTCAAATATAAACTACACAGGGGCATTCTGTGAAACTCCTTTCTGTTCTCTGCATTCAACTAACAGAGTTGAGCCCTACTTTTGAAGGAGCAGTTCTGAAACACTCTTTGTTTAGAAACTGAAATTGGACATTCGGAGAGCTAAGAGGATAATAGTCGAAAAAGGAATATCTTCAACAAAATACTACACGGAAGGATTCTGTGAAACTTATTTCTGATATGTGCATTCAAGTAACAGAGTAAAACCATACTTTTGATTTAGCCGTTCAGAACACTCTTTCTGTAGAAAATGCAACTGGACATTCAGAGCGCTAAGTGGGTAATAGTGGAAAATGGAATATCTTCAAATATAAACTACACAGAAAAATCCTGTGAAACTTATTTCTGATCTGTGCATTGACCTAAAGAGTTAAAACATACTTTTGATAGAGCAGTTCTGAACTCACTTTCTGTAGAAAATGCAAGTGGACATTCTGAGCTCTAAAAAGGGTAACAGTGGAAAAAGGAATATCTTCAAATACAAACTACACAGAAGCTATCTGTGAAACTACATTCTGTTCTGTGCATTCAACTAACAGAGTTGAACCTTACTTTTGATTGAGCCGTTCAGAAACACTCTTTCTGTAGAAACTGCAATTGGACATTCTGAGCGCTAAGAGGCCTATATTGGGAAAAATAATATCTTCAAATAAAAACTACACAGAAGCATTGTTTGAAACTTATTTCTGATATGTGCATTCAGCTAACAGAGTTAAACCATACTTTTGATTGCGCAGTTCAGAACACTCTTTCTGTAGAAAATGCAAGTGGACTTTCGGAGCGCTAAGAGGGTAATAGTGGAAAAAGTAATATATTGAAATACAAACTACACAGAAGCATTCTGTGAAACTTCTTTCTGTTCTGGGCATTCAACTACCAGGGTTGAACCTTACTTTTGATTGAGCCGTTCTGAAACACTCTTTCTGTAGAAACTGCAATTGGACATTCTGAGCGCTAAGAGGGTAATAGTGGAAAAAGTAATGTCTTCAAATATAAACTACACAGAATGATACTGTGAAACATCTTTCTGATCTGTGCATTCAGCTAACAGAGTTAAACCATACTTTTGATTGAGCAGATCTGAACATTCTTTCTGTAGAAAATGCTACTGGACATTTGGAGCGCTAAGAGAGTAGTAGTGGAAAAAGGAATATATTCAAATATAAACTACACAGAAGCATTCTTTGAAACTTCTTTCCGTTCTGTGCATTCAATTACCAGGGTTGAACCTTACTTTTGATTGAGCCGTTCTGAAACACTCTTTCTGTAGAAACTGCAATTGGACATTCTGAGTGCTAAGAGGCCTATATTGGGAAAAGAATATCTACAAATAAAAACTACACAGAAGCATTCTGTGAAACTTCTTTCTGGTCTGTTCGTTCAACTAATAGAGTTGAACCTTAGTTTTGATTGAGCCGTTCTGAAACACACTTTCTGTAGAAAATGCAAGTGGGATTCAGAGCGTTAAGAGGGTAATAGAGGAAAAAGGAATGTCTTCAAATATAAACTACACAGAATCATGCTGTGAAACTTCTTTCTCTTCTGTGCATTCAACTACCAGGGTTGAACCTTACTTTTGATTGAGCCGTTCTGAAACACTCTTTCTGTAGAACCTTCAATTGGACATTCTGAGCGCTAAGAGGCCTATATTGGGAAAAAGAATATCTACAAATAAAAACTACACAGAAGCATTCTGTGAAACTTCTTTCTTTTCTGTTCATTCAACTAAAAGATTTGAACCTTAGTTTTGATTGAGCAGTTCTGAAACACTCTTTCTGTAGAAAATGCAATTGGAGATTCGGAGCGCTAAGAGGATAATAGTGGAAAAACGAATGTCTTCAAATATAAACTACACAGAATCATTCTCTGAAACTTCTTCCTTTTCTGTGCATTCAGGTAACAGAGTTAAAACATACTTTTGATTGAGCAGATCTGAACACTCTTTCTGAAGAAAATGCAACTGGACATTTGGAGCGCTAAGAGAGTAGTAGTGGAAAAAGGAATATATTCAAATATAAACTACACAGAAGCATTCTGTGAAACTTCTTTCTGATCTGAGCATTCAGCTAACAGAGTTAAACCATACTTTTGATTGAGCAGTTTTGAAACACTCTGTCTGTAGAAAATGCAACTGGACATTCGTAGCGCTAAGTGGGTAATAGTGGAAAAAAGAATATGTTCAAATATAAACTACACAGAAGCATTGTATGAAACTTCTTTCTGTTCTGTGCATTCAACTAACAGAGTTGAACCTTACTTTTGATTGAGCCGTTCTGAAACACTCTTTCTGTAGAAACTGCAATTGGACATTCTGAGCGCTAAGAGGCCTATATTTGGAAAAAGAACTTCTACAAATAAAAACTACACAGAAGAATTGTGTGAAACTTCTTTCTGTTCTGTTTGTTCAACTAAAAGAGTTGAACCTTAGTTTTGATTGAGCCGTTCTGAAACACTCTTTCTGTAGAAAATGCAAGTGGAGATTCGGAGCGCTAAGAGGGTAATAGTGGAAAAAGGAATGTCTCCAAATATAAACTACACAGAATCATTCTGTGAAACTTCTTTCTGATCTGTGCATTCAGATAACAGGGTTAAACCATACTTTTGATTGAGCAGATCTGAACACTCTTTCTGTAGAAAATGCAACTGGACATTTGGAGCGCTAAGAGAGTAGTAGTGGAAAAAGGAATATATTCAAATATAAACTACACAGAAGCATTCTGTGAAACTTCTTTCTGATCTGAGCATTCAGCTAACAGAGTTAAACCATACTTTTGATTGAGCAGTTTTGAAACAATCTGTCTGTAGGAAATGCAACTGGACATTCGTAGCGCTAAGTGGGTAATAGTGGAAAAAAGAATATGTTCAAATATAAACTACACAGAAGCATTGTATGAAACTTCTTTCTGTTCTGTGCATTCAACTAACAGAGTTGAACCTTACTTTTGATTGAGTCTTTCTGAAACACTCTTTCTG
This sequence comes from Symphalangus syndactylus, assembly GCF_028878055.3. Classification (NCBI taxonomy): domain Eukaryota; kingdom Metazoa; phylum Chordata; class Mammalia; order Primates; family Hylobatidae; genus Symphalangus; species Symphalangus syndactylus. The sequence continues at coordinate 10,888,831 of NC_072447.2, read as the reverse complement.
TAGAAACTGCAATTGGACATTCTGAGCGCTAAGAGGCCTCTATTGGGAAAAATAATATCTTCAAATAAAAACTACACAGAAGCATTGTGTGAAACTTATTTCTGATATGTTCATTAAGTTAACAGAGTTAAACCATACTTATGATTGTGCAGTTCGGAACACTCTTTCTGTAGAAAATGCAAGTGGACATTCGGAGCGCTAAGAGGGTAATAGTGGAAAAAGGAATATATTCAAATATAAACTACACAGTAGCATTCTGTGAAAATTCTTTCTGTTCTGTGCATTCAACTAACAGATTTGAACCTTACTTTTGATTGAGCCGTTCTGAAACACTCTTTCTGTAGAAACTGCAATTGGACATTCTGAGCGCTAAGAGGCCTATATTGGGAAAAAGAATGTCTACAAATAAAAACTACACAGAAGAATTGTGTGAAACTTCTTTCTGTTCTGTTTGTTCAACTAAAAGAGTTGAACCTTAGTTTTGATTGAGCCGTTCTGAAACACTCTTTCTGTAGAAAATGCAAGTGGAGATTCGGAGCGCTAAGAGGGTAATAGTGGAAAAAGGAATGTCTCCAAATATAAACTACACAGAATCATTCTGTGAAACTTTTTTCTGATCTGTGCATTCAGCTAACAGAGTTAAACCATACTTTTGATTGAGCAGATCTGAACACTCTTTCTGTAGAAAATGCAACTGGACATTTGGAGCGCTAAGAGAGTAGTAGTGGAAAAAGGAATATATTCAAATATAAACTACACAGAAGCATTCTGTGAAACTTCTTTCTGTTCTGTGCATTCAACTAACAGATTTGAACCTTACTTTTGATTGAGCCTTTCTGAAACACTCTTTCTGTAGAAACTGCAATTGGACATTCTGAGCGCTAAGACTCCTATATTGGAGAAAGGAATATCTTCAAATAAAAAGTACACAGAAGCATTCTGTGAAAATTCTTTCTGATCTGTGCATTCAGCTAACAGAGTTAAACCATACTTTGGATTGAGCAGTTCTGAACACTCTTTCTGTAGAAAATGCAAGTGGACATTCGGAGCGCTAAGAGGGTAATACTGAAAAAGGGAATATATTCAAATATAAACTACACAGGGGCATTCTGTGAAACTCCTTTCTGTTCTCTGCATTCAACTAACAGAGTTGAGCCCTACTTTTGAAGGAGCAGTTCTGAAACACTCTTTGTTTAGAAACTGAAATTGGACATTCGGAGAGCTAAGAGGATAATAGTCGAAAAAGGAATATCTTCAACAAAATACTACACGGAAGGATTCTGTGAAACTTATTTCTGATATGTGCATTCAAGTAACAGAGTAAAACCATACTTTTGATTGAGCCGTTCAGAACACTCTTTCTGTAGAAAATGCAACTGGACATTCAGAGCGCTAAGTGGGTAATAGTGGAAAATGGAATATCTTCAAATATAAACTACACAGAAAAATCCTGTGAAAATTATTTCTGATCTGTGCATTGACCTAAAGAGTTAAAACATACTTTTGATAGAGCAGTTCTGAACTCACTTTCTGTAGAAAATGCAAGTGGACATTCTGAGCTCTAAAAAGGGTAACAGTGGAAAAAGGAATATCTTCAAATACAAACTACACAGAAGCTATCTGTGAAACTACATTCTGTTCTGTGCATTCAACTAACAGAGTTGAACCTTACTTTTGATTGAGCCGTTCAGAAACACTCTTTCTGTAGAAACTGCAATTGGACATTCTGAGCGCTAAGAGGCCTATATTGGGAAAAATAATATCTTCAAATAAAAACTACACAGAAGCATTGTTTGAAACATATTTCTGATATGTGCATTCAGCTAACAGAGTTAAACCATACTTTTGATTGCGCAGTTCAGAACACACTTTCTGTAGAAAATGCAAGTGGACTTTCGGAGCGCTAAGAGGGTAATAGTGGAAAAAGTAATATATTGAAATACAAACTACACAGAAGCATTCTGTGAAACTTCTTTCTGTTCTGGGCATTCAACTACCAGGGTTGAACCTTACTTTTGATTGAGCCGTTCTGAAACACTCTTTCTGTAGAAACTGCAATTGGACATTCTGAGCGCTAAGAGGGTAATAGTGGAAAAAGTAATGTCTTCAAATATAAACTACACAGAATGATACTGTGAAACATCTTTCTGATCTGTGCATTCAGCTAACAGAGTTAAACCATACTTTTGATTGAGCAGATCTGAACATTCTTTCTGTAGAAAATGCTACTGGACATTTGGAGCGCTAAGAGAGTAGTAGTGGAAAAAGGAATATATTCAAATATAAACTACACAGAAGCATTCTTTGAAACTTCTTTCCGTTCTGTGCATTCAATTACCAGGGTTGAACCTTACTTTTGATTGAGCCGTTCTGAAACACTCTTTCTGTAGAAACTGCAATTGGACATTCTGAGCGCTAAGAGGCCTATATTGGGAAAAGAATATCTACAAATAAAAACTACACAGAAGCATTCTGTGAAACTTCTTTCTGGTCTGTTCGTTCAACTAATAGAGTTGAACCTTAGTTTTGATTGAGCCGTTCTGAAACACACTTTCTGTAGAAAATGCAAGTGGGATTCAGAGCGTTAAGAGGGTAATAGAGGAAAAAGGAATGTCTTCAAATATAAACTACACAGAATCATGCTGTGAAACTTCTTTCTCTTCTGTGCATTCAACTACCAGGGTTGAACCTTACTTTTGATTGAGCCGTTCTGAAACACTCTTTCTGTAGAACCTTCAATTGGACATTCTGAGCGCTAAGAGGCCTATATTGGGAAAAAGAATATCTACAAATAAAAACTACACAGAAGCATTCTGTGAAACTTCTTTCTTTTCTGTTCATTCAACTAAAAGATTTGAACCTTAGTTTTGATTGAGCAGTTCTGAAACACTCTTTCTGTAGAAAATGCAATTGGAGATTCGGAGCGCTAAGAGGATAATAGTGGAAAAACGAATGTCTTCAAATATAAACTACACAGAATCATTCTCTGAAACTTCTTCCTTTTCTGTGCATTCAGGTAACAGAGTTAAAACATACTTTTGATTGAGCAGATCTGAACACTCTTTCTGAAGAAAATGCAACTGGACATTTGGAGCGCTAAGAGAGTAGTAGTGGAAAAAGGAATATATTCAAATATAAACTACACAGAAGCATTCTGTGAAACTTCTTTCTGATCTGAGCATTCAGCTAACAGAGTTAAACCATACTTTTGATTGAGCAGTTTTGAAACACTCTGTCTGTAGAAAATGCAACTGGACATTCATAGCGCTAAGTGGGTAATAGTGGAAAAAAGAATATGTTCAAATATAAACTACACAGAAGCATTGTATGAAACTTCTTTCTGTTCTGTGCATTCAACTAACAGAGTTGAACCTTACTTTTGATTGAGCCGTTCTGAAACAGTCTTTCTGTAGAAACTGCAATTGGACTTTCTGAGCGCTAAGAGGCCTATATTGGGAAAAATAATATCTTCAAATAAAAACTACACTGAAGCATTGTGTGAAACTTATTTCTGATATGTGCATTCAGCTAACAGAGTTAAACCATACTTTTGATTGCGCAGTTCCGAACACTCTTTCCGTAGAAAATGCAAGTGGACATTCCGAGTGCTAAGAGGGTAATAGTGGAAAAGGGAATATATTCAAATATAAAATACACAGTAGCATTCTGTGAAACATCTTTCTGATATGTTCATTCAACTAACAGAGTTGAACCTTACTTTTGATTGAGCCGTTCTGAAACACTCTTTCTGTGGAAACTGCAATTGGATATTCTGAGTGCTAAGAGGCCCACATTGGGAAAAAGAATATCTTCAAATAAAAGCTACACAGATGCATTCTGTGAAACTTATTTCTGATCTGTAAGTTCAGTTAACAGAGCTAAACCATATTTTTGATTGAGCAGTTATGAAACTCTCTTTTTGTAGAAAATGCAAGTGGACATTCGGAGCGCTAGGATTGTAATAGAGGAAAAAGGAATATCTCCAATTAAAAACTACAGAGAAGCATTCTCTGAAACACCTTTCTGTTCTCCGCATTCAACTAACAGAGTTGAGCCTTACTTTTGAAGGAGCAGTTCTGAAACACTCTTCGTGTAGAAACTGCCAGTGGATATTCAGAGCACTAAGTGGGCAATAGTCCAAAAAGGAGTATCTTCCACTAAATACTACACAGAAGCATTCTGTGAAACTTCTTTCTGTTCTGTGCATTCAACTACCAGGGTTGAACCTTACTTTTGATTGAGCCGTTCTGAAACACTCTTTCTGTAGAAACTGCAATTGGACATTCTGAGCGCTAAGAGGCCTATATTGGGAAAAAGAATATCTACAAATAAAAACTACACAGAAGCATTCTGTGAAACTTCTTTCTGATCTGAGCATTCAGCTAACAGAGTTAAACCATACTTTTGATTGAGCAGTTTTGAAACACTCTGTCTGTAGAAAATGCAACTGGACATTCGTAGCGCTAAGTGGGTAATAGTGGAAAAAAGAATATGTTCAAATATAAACTACACAGAAGCATTGTATGAAACTTCTTTCTGTTCTGTGCATTCAACTAACAGAGTTGAACCTTACTTTTGATTGAGCCGTTCTGAAACAGTCTTTCTGTAGAAACTGCAATTGGACATTCTGAGCGCTAAGAGGCCTATATTGGGAAAAATAATATCTTCAAATAAAAACTACACTGAAGCATTGTGTGAAACTTATTTCTGATATGTGCATTCAGCTAACAGAGTTAAACCATACTTTTGATTGCGCAGTTCCGAACACTCTTTCCGTAGAAAATGCAAGTGGACATTCGGAGCGCTAAGAGGGAAATAGTGGAAAAAGGAATATATTCAAATATAAAATACACAGTAGCATTCTGTGAAACACCTTTCTGATATGTTCATTCAACTAACAGAGTTGAACCTTACTTTTGATTGAGCCGTTCTGAAACACTCTTTCTGTGGAAACTGCAATTGGATATTCTAAGCGCTAAGAGGCCCACATTGGGAAAAAGAATATCTTCAAATAAAAGCTACACAGATGCATTCTGTGAAACTTATTTCTGATCTGTAAGTTCAGTTAACAGAGCTAAACCATATTTTTGATTGAGCAGTTATGAAACTCTCTTTTTGTAGAAAATGCAAGTGGACATTCGGAGCGCTAAGATTGTAATAGAGGAAAAAGGAATATCTCCAATTAAAAAGTACAGAGAAGCATTCTCTAAAACACCTTTCTGTTCTCCGCATTCAACTAACAGAGTTGAGCCTTACTTTTGAAGGAGCAGTTCTGAAACTCTCTTCGTGTAGAGACTGCCAGTGGATATTCAGAGCACTAAGTGGGCAATAGTCCAAAAAGGAGTATCTTCAACTAAATACTACACAGAAGCATTCTGTGAAACTTCTTTCTGTTCTGTGCATTCAACTACCAGGGTTGAACCTTACTTTTGATTGAGCCGTTCTGAAACACTCTTTCTGTAGAAACTGCAATTGGACATTCTGAGCGCTAAGAGGCCTATATTGGGAAAAAGAATATCTACAAATAAAAACTACACAGAAGCATTCTGTGAAACTTGTTTCTGTTCTGTTCATTCAACTAAAAGAGTTGAACCTTAGTTTTGATTGAGCCGTTCTGAAACACTCTTTCTGTAGAAAATGCAAGTGGAGATTCGGAGCGCTAAGAGGGTAATAGTGGAAAAAAGGAATGTCTCCAAATATAAACTACACAGAATCATTCTGTGAAACTTCTTTCTGATCTGTGCATTCAGCTAACAGAGTTAAACCATACTTTTGATTGAGCAGATCTGAACACTCTTTCTGTAGAAAATGCAACTGGACATTTGGAGCGCTCCGAGGGTAGTTGTGGAAAAAGGAATATATTCAAATACAAACTACACAGAAGCACTCTGTGAAACTTCTTTCTGATCTGAGCATTCAGCTAACAGAGTTAAACCATACATTTCATTGAGCAGTTTTGAAACACTCAGTCTGTAGAAAATGCAACTGGACATTCGTAGCGCTAAGTGGGTAATAGTGGAAAAAAGAATAGGTTCAAATATAAACTACACAGAAGCATTGTATGAAACACCTTTCTGTTCTGTGCATTCAACTAACAGAGTTGAACCTTACTTTTGATTGAGCCGTTCTGAAACGCTCTTTCTGTAGAAACTGCAATTGGACATTCTGAGCGCTAAGAGGCCTACATTGGGAAAAATAATATCTTCAAATAAAAACTACACAGAAGCATTGTGTGAAACTTCTTTCTGTTCTGTTTGTTCAACTAAAAGAGTTGAACCTTAGTTTTGATTGCGCAGTTCTTAACACTCTTTCTGTAGAAAATGCAAGTGGACATTCGGAGCGCTAAGAGGGTAATAGTGGAAAAAGGAATATATTCAAATATAAACTACACAGTAGCATTCTGTGAAAATTCTTCCTGTTCTGTGCATTCAACTAACAGAGTTGAACCCTACTTTTGATTGAGCCGTTCTGAAACACTCTTTCTGTAGAACCTGCAATTGGACATGCTAAGCGCTAAGAGGCCTACATTGGGAAAAAGAATATCTTCAAATAAAAACTACACAGATGCATTCTGTGAAACTTATTTCTGATCTGTAAATTCAGTTAACAGAGATAAAACATATTTTTGATTGAGCAGTTATGAAACACTCTTTTTGTAGAAAATGCAAGTGGAGATTCGGAGCGCTAAGTGGGTAATAGTGGAAAAAGGAATGTCTTCAAATATAAACTACACAGAATCATTCGGTGAAACCTCTTTCTGATCTGTGCATTCAGCTAACAGAGTTAAACCATACTTTTGATTGAGCAGATCTGAACACTCTTTGTGTAGAAAATGCAACTGGACATTTGGAGCGCTAAGAGCGTAGTAGTGGAAAAAGGAATATATTCAAATATAAACTACACAGAAGCATTCTGTGAAACTTCTTTCTGATCTGAGCATTCAGCTAACAGAGTTAAAACATACTTTTGATTGAGCAGTTTTGAAACACTCTGTCTGTGGAAAATGCAACTGGACATTCGTAGCGCTAAGTGGGTAATAGTGGAAAAAAGAATATGTTCAAATATAAACTACACAGAAGCATTGTATGAAACTTCTTTCTGTTCTGTGCATTCAACTAACAGAGTTGAACCTTACTTTTGATTGAGCCGTTCTGAAACACTCTTTCTGTAGAAACTGCAATTGGACATTCTGAGAGCTAAGAGGCCTATATTTGGAAAAAGAATGTCTACAAATAAAAACTACACAGAAGAATTGTGTGAAACTTCTTTCTGTTCTGTTTGTTCAACTAAAAGATTTGAACCTTAGTTTTGATTGAGCCGTTCTGAAACACTCTTTCTGTAGAAAATGCAAGTGGAGATTCGGAGCGCTAAGAGGGTAATAGTGGAAAAAGGAATGTCTCCAAATATAAACTACAAAGAATCATTCTGTGAAACTTTTTCTGATCTGTGCATTCAGCTAACAGAGTTAAACCATACTTTTGATTGAGCAGATCTGAACACTCTTTCTGTAGAAAATGCAACTGGACCTTTGGAGCGCTAAGAGAGTAGTAGTGGAAAAAGGAATATATTCAAATATAAACTACACAGAAGCATTCTGTGAAACTTCTTTCTGATCTGAGCATTCAGCAAACAGAGTTAAACCATACTTTTGATTGAGCAGTTTTGAAACACTCTGTCTGTAGAAAATGCAACTGGACATTCGTAGCGCTAAGTGGGTAATAGTGGAAAAAAGAATATGTTCAAATATAAACTACACAGAAGCATTGTATGAAACTTCTTTCTGTTCTGTGCATTCAACTAACAGGGTTGAACCTTACTTTTGATTGAGCCTTTCTGAAACACTCTTTCTGTAGAAACTGCAATTGGACATTCTGAGCGCTAAGAGGCCTCTATTGGGAAAAATAATATCTTCAAATAAAAACTACACAGAAGCATTGTGTGAAACTTATTTCTGATATGTTCATTAAGCTAACAGAGTTAAACCATACTTTTGATTGTGCAGTTCGGAACACTCTTTCTGTAGAAAATGCAAGTGGACATTCGGAGCGCTAAGAGGGTAATAGTGGAAAAAGGAATATATTCAAATATAAACTACACAGTAGCATTCTGTGAAAATTCTTTCTGTTCTGTGCATTCAACTAACAGAGTTGAACCTTACTTTTGATTGAGCCGTTCTGAAACACTCTTTCTGTAGAAACTGCAATTGGACATGCTAAGCGCTAAGAGGCCTACATTGGGAAAAAGAATATCTTCAAATAAAAACTACACAGATGCATTCTGTGAAACTTATTTCTGATCTGTAAATTCAGTTAACAGAGATAAAATATATTTTTGATTGAGCAGTTATGAAACACTCTTTTTGTAGAAAATGCAAGTGGAGATTCGGAGCGCTAAGAGGGTAATATTGGAAAAAGGAATGTCTTCAAATATAAACTATACAGAATCATTCGGTGAAAATTCTTTCTGATCTGTGCATTCAGCTAACAGAGTTAAACCATACTTTTGATTGAGCAGATCTGATCACTCTTTCTGTAGAAAATGCAACTGGACATTTGGAGCGCTAAGAGCGTAGTAGTGGAAAAAGGAATATATTCAAATATAAACTACACAGAAGCATTCTGTGAAACTTCTTTCTGATCTGAGCATTCAGCTAACAGAGTTAAACCATACTTTTGATTGAGCAGTTTTGAAACACTCTGTCTGTAGAAAATGCAACTGGACATTCGTAGCGCTAAGTGGGTAATAGTGGAAAAAAGGATATATTCAAATATAAACTACACAGAAGCATTGTATGAAACTTCTTCCTGTTCTGTGCATTCAACTAACAGAGTTGAACCTTACTTTTGATTGAGCCGTTCTGAAACACTCTTTCTGTAGAAACTGCAATTGGACATTCTGAGCGCTAAGAGGCCTATATTGGGAAAAAGAATGTCTACAAATAAAAACTACACAGAAGAATTGTGTGAAACTTCTTTCTGTTCTGTTTGTTCAACTAAAAGAGTTGAACCTTAGTTTTGATTGAGCCGTTCTGAAACACTCTTTCTGTAGAAAATGCAAGTGGAGATTCGGAGCGCTAAGAGGGTAATAGTGGAAAAAGGAATGTCTCCAAATATAAACTACACAGAATCATTCTGCTAAACTTGTTTCTGATCTGTGCATTCAGCTAACAGAGTTAAACCATACTTTTGATTGAGCAGATCTGAACACTCTTTCTGTAGAAAATGCAACTGGACATTTGGAGCGCTAAGAGCGTAGTACTGGAAATAGGAATATATTCAAATATAAACTACACAGAAGCATTCTGTGAAACTTCTTTCGGATCTGAGCATTCAGCTAACAGAGTTAAACCATACTTTTGATTGAGCAGTTTTGAAACACTCTGTCTGTAGAAAATGCAACTGGACATTCGTAGCGCTAAGTGGGTAATAGTGGAAAAAAGAATATGTTCAAATATAAACTACACAGAAGCATTGTATGAAACTTCTTTCTGTTCTGTGCATTCAACTAACAGAGTTGAACCTTACTTTTGATTGAGCCTTTCTGAAACACTCTTTCTGTAGAAACTGCAATTGGACATTCTGAGCGCTAAGAGGCCTCTATTGGGAAAAATAAAATCTTCAAATAAAAACTACACAGAAGCATTGTGTGAAACTTATTTCTGATATGTTCATTAAGCTAACAGAGTTAAACCATACTTTTGATTGCGCAGTTCTGAACACTCCTTCTGTAGAAAATGCAAGTGGACATTCGGAGCGCTAAGAGGGTAATAGTGGAGAAAGGAATATATTCAAATATAAACTACACAGTAGCATTCTGTGAAAATTCTTTCTGTTCTGTGCATTCAACTACCAGAGTTGAACCTTACTTTTGATTGAGCCGTTCTGAAACACTCTTTCTGTAGAAACTGCAATTGGACATGCTAAGCGCTAAGAGGCCTACATTGGGAAAAAGAATATCTTCAAATAGAAACTACACAGATGCATTCTGTGAAACTTATTTCTGATCTGTAAATTCAGTTAACATAGATAAAACATATTTTTGATTGAGCAGTTATGAAACACTCTTTTTGTAGCAAATGCAAGTGGAGATTCGGAGCGCTAAGAGGGTAATAGTGGAAAAAGGAATGTCTTCAAATATAAACTACACAGAATCATTCGGTGAAACTTCTTTCTGATCTGTGCATTCAGCTAACAGAGTTAAACCATACTTTTGATTGAGCAGATCTGAACACTCTTTGTGTAGAAAATGCAACTGGACATTTGGAGCGCTAAGAGCGTAGTAGTGGAAAAAGGAATATATTCAAATATAAACTACACAGAAGCATAATGTGAAACTTCTTTCTGATCTGAGCATTCAGGTAACAGAGTTAAACCATACTTTTGATTGAGCAGTTTTGAAACACTCTGTCTGTAGAAAATGCAACTGGACATTCGTAGCGCTAAGTGGGTAATAGTGGAAAAAAGAATATGTTCAAATATAAACTACACAGAAGCATTGTATGAAACTTCTTTCTGTTCTGTGCATTCAACTAACAGAGTTGAACCTTAATTTTGATTGAGCCGTTCTGAAACACTCTTTCTGTAGAAACAGCAATTGGACATTCTGAGCGCTAAGAGGCCTATATTGGGAAAAAGTATGTCTACAAATAAAAACTACACAGAAGAATTGTGTGAAACTTCTTTCTGTTCTGTTTGTTCAACTAAAAGAGTTGAACCTTAGTTTTGATTGAGCCGTTCTGAAACACTCTTTCTGTAGAAAATGCAAGTGGAGATTCGGAGCGCTAAGAGGGTAATAGTGGAAAAAGGAATGTCTCCAAATATAAACTACACAGAATCATTCTGTGAAACGTCTTTCTGATCTGTGCATTCAGCTAACAGATTTAAACCATACTTTTGATTGAGCAGATCTGAACACTCTTTCTGTAGAAAATGCAACTGGACATTTGGAGCGCTAAGAGCGTAGTAGTGGAAATAGGAATATATTCAAATATAAACTACACAGAAGCATTCTGTGAAACTTCTTTCTGATCTGAGCATTCAGCTAACAGAGTTAAACCATACTTTTGATTGAGCAGTTTTGAAACACTCTGTCTGTAGAAAATGTAACTGGACATTCGTAGCGCTAAGTGGGTAATAGTGGAAAAAAGAATATGTTCAAATATAAACTACACAGAAGCATTGTATGAAACTTCTTTCTGTTCTGTGCATTCAAATAACAGAGTTGAACCTTACTTTTGATTGAGCCTTTCTGAAACACTCTTTCTGTAGAAACTGCAATTGGACATTCTGAGCGCTAAGAGGCCTCTATTGGGAAAAATAAAATCTTCAAATAAAAACTACACAGAAGCATTGTGTGAAACTTATTTCTGATATGTTCATTAAGCTAACAGAGTTAAACCATACTTTTGATTGCGCAGTTCTGAACACTCCTTCTCTAGAAAATGCAAGTGGACATTCGGAGCGCTAAGAGGGTAATAGTGGAGAAAGGAATATATTCAAATATAAACTACACAGTAGCATTCTGTGAAAATTCTTTCTGTTCTGTGCATTCAACTACCAGAGTTGAACCTTACTTTTGATTGAGCCGTTCTGAAACACTCTTTCTGTAGAAACTGCAATTGGACATGCTAAGCGCTAAGAGGCCTACATTTGGAAAAAGAATATCTTCAAATAGAAACTACACAGATGCATTCTGTGAAACTTATTTCTGATCTGTAAATTCAGTTAACAGAGATAAAACATATTTTTGATTGAGCAGTTATGAAAAACTCTTTTTGTAGAAAATGCAAGTGGAGATTCGGAGCGCTAAGAGGGTAATAGTGGAAAAAGGAATGTCTTCAAATATAAACTACACAGAATCATTCGGTGAAACTTCTTTCTGATCTGTGCATTCAGCTAACAGAGTTAAACCATACTTTTGATTGAGCAGATCTGAACACTCTTTGTGTAGAAAATGCAACTGGACATTTGGAGCGCTAAGAGCGTAGTAGTGGAAAAAGGAATATATTCAAATATAAACTACACAGAAGCATTCTGTGAAACTTCTTTCTGATCTGAGCATTCAGCTAACAGAGTTAAAACATACTTTTGATTGAGCAGTTTTGAAACACTCTGTCTGTAGAAAATGCAACTGGACATTCGTAGCGCTAAGTGGGTAATAGTGGAAAAAAGAATATGTTCAAATATAAACTACACAGAAGCATTGTATGAAACTTCTTTCTGTTCTGTGCATTCAACTAACAGAGTTGAACCTTACTTTTGATTGAGCCGTTCTGAAACACTCTTTCTGTAGAAACTGCAATTGGACATTCTGAGCGCTAAGAGGCCTATATTGGGAAAAAGAATGTCTACAAATAAAAACTACACAGAAGAATTGTGTGAAACTTCTTTCTGTTCTGTTTGTTCAACTAAAAGAGTTGAACCTTAGTTTTGATTGAGCCGTTCTGAAACACTCTTTCTGTAGAAAATGCAAGTGGAGATTCGGAGCGCTAAGAGGGTAATAGTGGAAAAAGGAATGTCTCCAAATATAAACTACACAGAATCATTCTGTGAAACTTCTTTCTGATCTGTGCATTCAGCTAACAGAGTTAAACCATACTTTTGATTGAGCAGATCTGAACACTCTTTCTGTAGAAAATGCAACTGGACCTTTGGAGCGCTAAGAGAGTAGTAGTGGAAAAAGGAATATATTCAAATATAAACTACACAGAAGCATTCTGTGAAACTTCTTTCTGATCTGAGCATTCAGCTAACAGAGTTAAACCATACTTTTGATTGAGCAGTTTTGAAACACTCTGTCTGTAGAAAATGCAACTGGACATTCGTAGCGCTAAGTGGGTAATAGTGGAAAAAAGAATATGTTCAAATATAAACTACACAGAAGCATTGTATGAAACTTCTTTCTGTTCTGTGCATTCAACTAACAGGGTTGAACCTTACTTTTGATTGAGCCTTTCTGAAACACTCTTTCTGTAGAAACTGCAATTGGACATTCTGAGCGCTAAGAGGCCTCTATTGGGAAAAATAATATCTTCAAATAAAAACTACACAGAAGCATTGTGTGAAACTTATTTCTGATATGTTCATTAAGCTAACAGAGTTAAACCATACTTTTGATTGCGCAGTTCGGAACACTCTTTCTGTAGAAAATGCAAGTGGACATTCGGAGCGCTAAGAGGGTAATAGTGGAAAAAGGAATATGTTCAAATATAAACTACACAGTAGCATTCTGTGAAAATTCTTTCTGTTCTGTGCATTCAACTAACAGAGTTGAACCTTACTTTTGATTGAGCCGTTCTGAAACACTCTTTCTGTAGAAACTGCAATTGGACATGCTAAGCGCTAAGAGGCCTACATTGGGAAAAAGAATATCTTCAAATAAAAACTACACAGATGCATTCTGTGAAACTTATTTCTGATCTGTAAATTCAGTTAACAGAGATAAAATATATTTTTGATTGAGCAGTTATGAAACACTCTTTTTGTAGAAAATGCAAGTGGAGATTCGGAGCGCTAAGAGGGTAATATTGGAAAAAGGAATGTCTTCAAATATAAACTACACAGAATCATTCGGTGAAACTTCTTTCTGATCTGTGCATTAAGCTAACAGAGTTAAACCATACTTTTGATTGAGCAGATCTGATCACTCTTTCTGTAGAAAATGCAACTGGACATTTGGAGCGCTAAGAGCGTAGTAGTGGAAAAAGGAATATATTCAAATATAAACTACACAGAAGCATTCTGTGAAACTTCTTTCTGATCTGAGCATTCAGCTAACAGAGTTAAACCATACTTTTGATTGAGCAGTTTTGAAACACTCTGTCTGTAGAAAATGCAACTGGACATTCGTAGCGCTAAGTGGGTAATAGTGGAAAAAAGAATATGTTCAAATATAAACTACACAGAAGCATTGTATGAAACTTCTTTCTGTTCTGTGCATTCAACTAACAGAGTTGAACCTTACTTTTGATTGAGCCGTTCTGAAACACTCTTTCTGTAGAAACTGCAATTGGACATTCTGAGCGCTAAGAGGCCTATATTGGGAAAAAGAATGTCTACAAATAAAAACTACACAGAAGAATTGTGTGAAACTTCTTTCTGTTCTGTTTGTTCAACTAAAAGAGTTGAACCTTAGTTTTGATTGAGCCGTTCTGAAACACTCTTTCTGTAGAAAATGCAAGTGGAGATTCGGAGCGCTAAGAGGGTAATAGTGGAAAAAGGAATGTCTCCAAATATAAACTACACAGAATCATTCTGCTAAACTTGTTTCTGATCTGTGCATTCAGCTAACAGAGTTAAACCATACTTTTGATTGAGCAGATCTGAACACTCTTTCTGTAGAAAATGCAACTGGACATTTGGAGCGCTAAGAGCGTAGTACTGGAAATAGGAATATATTCAAATATAAACTACACAGAAGCATTCTGTGAAACTTCTTTCGGATCTGAGCATTCAGCTAACAGAGTTAAACCATACTTTTGATTGAGCAGTTTTGAAACACTCTGTCTGTAGAAAATGCAACTGGACATTCATAGCGCTAAGTGGGTAATAGTGGAAAAAAGAATATGTTCAAATATAAACTACACAGAAGCATTGTATGAAACTTCTTTCTGTTCTGTGCATTCAACTAACAGAGTTGAACCTTACTTTTGATTGAGCCTTTCTGAAACACTCTTTCTGTAGAAACTGCAATTGGACATTCTGAGCGCTAAGAGGCCTCTATTGGGAAAAATAAAATCTTCAAATAAAAACTACACAGAAGCATTGTGTGAAACTTATTTCTGATATGTTCATTAAGCTAACAGAGTTAAACCATACTTTTGATTGCGCAGTTCTGAACACTCCTTCTGTAGAAAATGCAAGTGGACATTCGGAGCGCTAAGAGGGTAATAGTGGAGAAAGGAATATATTCAAATATAAACTACACAGTAGCATTCTGTGAAAATTCTTTCTGTTCTGTGCATTCAACTACCAGAGTTGAACCTTACTTTTGATTGAGCCGTTCTGAAACACTCTTTCTGTAGAAACTGCAATTGGACATGCTAAGCGCTAAGAGGCCTACATTGGGAAAAAGAATATCTTCAAATAGAAACTACACAGATGCATTCTGTGAAACTTATTTCTGATCTGTAAATTCAGTTAACAGAGATAAAACATATTTTTGATTGAGCAGTTATGAAACACTCTTTTTGTAGAAAATACAAGTGGAGATTCGGAGCGCTAAGAGGCTAATAGTGGAAAAAGGAATGTCTTCAAATATAAACTACACAGAATCATTCGGTGAAACTTCTTTCTGATCTGTGCATTCAGCTAACAGAGTTAAACCATACTTTTGATTGAGCAGATCTGAACACTCTTTCTGTTGAAAATGCAACTGGACATTTGGAGCGCTAAGAGCGTAGTAGTGGAAAAAGGAATATATTCAAATATAAACTACACAGAAGCATTCTGTGAAACTTCTTTCTGATCTGAGCATTCAGCTAACAGAGTTAAAACATACTTTTGATTGAGCAGTTTTGAAACACTCTGTCTGTAGAAAATGCAACTGGACATTCGTAGCGCTAAGTGGGTAATAGTGGAAAAAAGAATATTTTCAAATATAAACTACACAGAAGCATTGTATGAAACTTCTTTCTGTTCTGTGCATTCAGCTAACAGAGTTGAACCTTACTTTTGATTGAGCCGTTCTGAAACACTCTTTCTGTCGAAACTGCAATTGGACATTCTGAGCGCTAAGAGGCCTATATTGGGAAAAAGAATGTCTACAAATAAAAACTACACAGAAGAATTGTGTGAAACTTCTTTCTGTTCTGTTTGTTCAACTAAAAGAGTTGAACCTTAGTTTTGATTGAGCCGTTCTGAAACACTCTTTCTGTAGAAAATGCAAGTGGAGATTCGGAGCGCTAAGAGGGTAATAGTGGAAAAAGGAATGTCTTCAAATATAAACTACACAGAATCATTCTGTGAAACTTCTTTCTGATCTGTGCATTCAGCTAACAGAGTTAAACCATACTTTTGATTGAACAGATCTGAACACTCTTTCTGTAGAAAATGCAACTGGACATTTGGAGCGCTAAGAGAGTAGTAGTGGAAAAAGGAATATATTCAAATATAAACTACACAGAAGCATTCTGTGAAACTTCTTTCTGATCTGAGCATTCAGCTAACAGAGTTAAACCATACTTTTGATTGAACAGTTTTGAAACACTCTGTCTGTAGAAAATGCAACTGGACATTCGTAGCGCTAAGTGGGTAATAGTGGAAAAAAGAATATGTTCAAATATAAACTACACAGAAGCATTGTATGAAACTTCTTTCTGTTCTGTGCATTCAACTCACAGAGTTGAACCTTACTTTTGATTGAGCCTTTCTGAAACACTCTTTCTGTAGAAACTGCAATTGGACATTCTGAGCGCTAAGAGGCCTCTATTGGGAAAAATAAAATCTTCCAATAAAAACTACACAGAAGCATTGTGTGAAACTTATTTCTGATATGTTCATTAAGCTAACAGAGTTAAACCATACTTTTGATTGCGCAGTTCTGAACACCCCTTCTGTAGAAAATGCAAGTGGACATTCGGAGCGCTAAGAGGGAAATAGTGGAGAAAGGAATATATTCAAATATAAACTACACAGTAGCATTCTGTGAAAATTCTTTCTGTTCTGTGCATTCAACTACCAGAGTTGAACCTTACTTTTGATTGAGCCGTTCTGAAACACTCTTTCTGTAGAAACTGTAATTGGACATGCTAAGCGCTAAGAGGCCTACATTGGGAAAAAGAATATCTTCAAATAGAAACTACACAGATGCATTCTGTGAAACTTATTTCTGATCTGTAAATTCAGTTAACATAGATAAAACATATTTTTGATTGAGCAGTTATGAAACACTCTTTTTGTAGCAAATGCAAGTGGAGATTCGGAGCGCTAAGAGGGTAATAGTGGAAAAAGGAATGTCTTCAAATATAAACTACACAGAATCATTCGGTGAAACTTCTTTCTGATCTGTGCATTCAGCTAACAGAGTTAAACCATACTTTTGATTGAGCAGATCTGAACACTCTTTGTGTAGAAAATGCAACTGGACATTTGGAGCGCTAAGAGCGTAGTAGTGGAAAAAGGAATATATTCAAATATAAACTACACAGAAGCATAATGTGAAACTTCTTTCTGATCTGAGCATTCAGGTAACAGAGTTAAACCATACTTTTGATTGAGCAGTTTTGAAACACTCTGTCTGTAGAAAATGCAACTGGACATTCGTAGCGCTAAGTGGGTAATAGTGGAAAAAAGAATATGTTCAAATATAAACTACACAGAAGCATTGTATGAAACTTCTTTCTGTTCTGTGCATTCAACTAACAGAGTTGAACCTTACTTTTGATTGAGCCGTTCTGAAACACTCTTTCTGTAGAAACAGCAATTGGACATTCTGAGCGCTAAGAGGCCTATATTGGGAAAAAGTATGTCTACAAATAAAAACTACACAGAAGAATTGTGTGAAACTTCTTTCTGTTCTGTTTGTTCAACTAAAAGAGTTGAACCTTAGTTTTGATTGAGCCGTTCTGAAACACTCTTTCTGTAGAAAATGCAAGTGGAGATTCGGAGCGCTAAGAGGGTAATAGTGGAAAAAGGAATGTCTTCAAATATAAACTACACAGAATCATTCTGTGAAACTTCTTTCTGATCTGTGCATTCAGCTAACAGAGTTAAACCATACTTTTGATTGAGCAGATCTGAACACTCTTTCTGTAGAAAATGCAACTGGACATTTGGAGCGCTAAGAGCGTAGTAGTGGAAATAGGAATATATTCAAATATAAACTACACAGAAGCATTCTGTGAAACTTCTTTCTGATCTGAGCATTCAGCTAACAGAGTTAAACCATACTTTTGATTGAGCAGTTTTGAAACACTCTGTCTGTAGAAAATGTAACTGGACATTCGTAGCGCTAAGTGGGTAATAGTGGAAAAAAGAATATGTTCAAATATAAACTACACAGAAGCATTGTATGAAACTTCTTTCTGTTCTGTGCATTCAAATAACAGAGTTGAACCTTACTTTTGATTGAGCCTTTCTGAAACACTCTTTCTGTAGAAACTGCAATTGGACATTCTGAGCGCTAAGAGGCCTCTATTGGGAAAAATAAAATCTTCAAATAAAAACTACACAGAAGCATTGTGTGAAACTTATTTCTGATATGTTCATTAAGCTAACAGAGTTAAACCATACTTTTGATTGCGCAGTTCTGAACACTCCTTCTCTAGAAAATGCAAGTGGACATTCGGAGCGCTAAGAGGGTAATAGTGGAGAAAGGAATATATTCAAATATAAACTACACAGTAGCATTCTGTGAAAATTCTTTCTGTTCTGTGCATTCAACTACCAGAGTTGAACCTTACTTTTGATTGAGCCGTTCTGAAACACTCTTTCTGTAGAAACTGCAATTGGACATGCTAAGCGCTAAGAGGCCTACATTTGGAAAAAGAATATCTTCAAATAGAAACTACACAGATGCATTCTGTGAAACTTATTTCTGATCTGTAAATTCAGTTAACAGAGATAAAACATATTTTTGATTGAGCAGTTATGAAAAACTCTTTTTGTAGAAAATGCAAGTGGAGATTCGGAGCGCTAAGAGGGTAATAGTGGAAAAAGGAATGTCTTCAAATATAAACTACACAGAATCATTCGGTGAAACTTCTTTCTGATCTGTGCATTCAGCTAACAGAGTTAAACCATACTTTTGATTGAGCAGATCTGAACACTCTTTGTGTAGAAAATGCAACTGGACATTTGGAGCGCTAAGAGCGTAGTAGTGGAAAAAGGAATATATTCAAATATAAACTACACAGAAGCATTCTGTGAAACTTCTTTCTGATCTGAGCATTCAGCTAACAGAGTTAAAACATACTTTTGATTGAGCAGTTTTGAAACACTCTGTCTGTAGAAAATGCAACTGGACATTCGTAGCGCTAAGTGGGTAATAGTGGAAAAAAGAATATGTTCAAATATAAACTACACAGAAGCATTGTATGAAACTTCTTTCTGTTCTGTGCATTCAACTAACAGAGTTGAACCTTACTTTTGATTGAGCCGTTCTGAAACACTCTTTCTGTAGAAACTGCAATTGGACATTCTGAGCGCTAAGAGGCCTATATTGGGAAAAAGAATGTCTACAAATAAAAACTACACAGAAGAATTGTGTGAAACTTCTTTCTGTTCTGTTTGTTCAACTAAAAGAGTTGAACCTTAGTTTTGATTGAGCCGTTCTGAAACACTCTTTCTGTAGAAAATGCAAGTGGAGATTCGGAGCGCTAAGAGGGTAATAGTGGAAAAAGGAATGTCTCCAAATATAAACTACACAGAATCATTCTGTGAAACTTCTTTCTGATCTGTGCATTCAGCTAACAGAGTTAAACCATACTTTTGATTGAGCAGATCTGAACACTCTTTCTGTAGAAAATGCAACTGGACATTTGGAGCGCTAAGAGAGTAGTAGTGGAAAAAGGAATATATTCAAATATAAACTACACAGAAGCATTCTGTGAAACTTCTTTCTGATCTGAGCATTCAGCTAACAGAGTTAAACCATACTTTTGATTGAGCAGTTTTGAAACACTCTGTCTGTAGAAAATGCAACTGGACATTCGTAGCGCTAAGTGGGTAATAGTGGAAAAAAGAATATGTTCAAATATAAACTACACAGAAGCATTGTATGAAACTTCTTTCTGTTCTGTGCATTCAACTAACAGGGTTGAACCTTACTTTTGATTGAGCCGTTCTGAAACACTCTTTCTGTCGAAACTGCAATTGGACATTCTGAGCGCTAAGAGGCCTATATTGGGAGAAAGAATGTCTACAAATAAAAACTACACAGAAGAATTGTGTGAAACTACTTTCTGTTCTGTTTGTTCAACTAAAAGAGTTGAACCTTAGTTTTGATTGAGCCGTTCTGAAACACTCTTTCTGTAGAACATGCAAGTGGAGATTCGGAGCACTAAGAGGGTAATAGTGGAAAAAGGAATGTCTCCAAATATAAACTACACAGAATCATTCTGTGAAACTTCTTTCTGATCTGTGCATTCAGCTAACAGACTTAAACCATACTTTTGATTGAGCAGATCTGAACACTCTTTCTGTATAAAATGCAACTGGACAATTGGAGCGCTAAGAGAGTAGTAGTGGAAAAAGGAATATATTCAAATATAAACTACACAGAAGCATTCTGTGAAACTTCTTTCTGATCTGAGCATTCAGCTAACAGAGTTAAACCATACTTTTGATTGAGCAGTTTTGAACCACTCTGTCTGTAGAAAATGCAACTGGACATTCGTAGCGCCAAGTGGGTAATAGTGGAAAAAAGAATATGTTCAAATATAAACTACACAGAAGCATTGCATGAAACTTCTTTCTGTTCTGTGCATTCAACTAACAGAGTTGAACCTTACTTTTGATTGATCCTTTCTGAAACACTCTTTCTGTAGAAACTGCAATTGGACATTCTGAGCGCTAAGAGGACTCTAATGGGAAAAATAATATCTTCAAATAAAAACTACACAGAAGCATTGTGTGAAACTTATTTCTGATATGTTCATTAAGCTAACAGAGTTAAACCATACTTTTGATTGTGCAGTTCTGAACACTCTTTCTGTAGAAAATGCAAGTGGACATTCGGAGCGCTACGAGGGTAATAGTGGAAAAAGGAATATATTCAAATATAAACTACACAGTAGCATTCTGTGAAAATTCTTTCTGTTCTGTGCATTCAACTAACAGAGTTGAACCTTACTTTTGATTGAGCCGTTCTGAAACACTCTTTCTGTAGAAACTGCAATTGGACATGCTAAGCGCTAAGAGGCCTACATTGGGAAAAAGAATATCTTCAAATAAAAACTACACAGATGCATTCTGTGAAATTTATTTCTGATCTGTAAATTCAGTTAACAGAGATAAAACATATTTTTGATTGAGCAGTTATGAAACACTCTTTTTGTAGAAAATGCAAGTGGAGATTCGGAGCGCTAAGAGGGTAATAGTGGAAAAAGGCATGTCTTCAAATATAAACTACACAGAATCATTCGGTGAAACTTCTTTCTGATCTGTGCATTCAGCTAACAGAGTTAAACCATACTTTTGATTGAGCAGATCTGAACACTCTTTCTGTAGAAAATGCAACTGGACATTTGGAGCGCTAAGAGCGTAGTAGTGGAAAAAGGAATATATTCAAATATAAACTACACACAAGCATTCTGTGAAACTTCTTTCTGATCTGAGCATTCAGCTAACAGAGTTAAACCATACTTTTGATTGAGCAGTTTTGAAACACTCTGTCTGTAGAAAATGCAACTGGACATTCGTAGCGCTAAGTGGGTAATAGTGGAAAAAAGAATATGTTCAAATATAAACTACACAGAAGCATTGTATGAAACTTCTTTCTGTTCTGTGCATTCAACTAACAGAGTTGAACCTTACTTTTGATTGAGCCGTTCTGAAACACTCTTTCTGTCGAAACTGCAATTGGACATTCTGAGCGCTAAGAGGCCTATATTGGGAAAAAGAATGTCTACAAATAAAAACTACACAGAAGAATTGTGTGAAACTTCTTTCTGTTCTGTTTGTTCAACTAAAAGAGTTGAACCTTAGTTTTGATTGAGCCGTTCTGAAACACTCTTTCTGTAGAACATGCAAGTGGAGATTCGGAGCACTAAGAGGGTAATAGTGGAAAAAGGAATGTCTCCAAATATAAACTACACAGAATCATTCTGTGAAACTTCTTTCTGATCTGTGCATTCAGCTAACAGACTTAAACCATACTTTTGATTGAGCAGATCTGAACACTCTTTCTGTAGAAAATGCAAATGGACAATTGGAGCGCTAAGAGAGTAGTAGTGGAAAAAGGAATATATTCAAATATAAACTACACAGAAGCATTCTGTGAAACTTCTTTCTGATCTGAGCATTCAGCTAACAGAGTTAAACCATACTTTTGATTGAGCAGTTTTGAAACACTCTGTCTGTAGAAAATGCAACTGGACATTCGTAGCGCTAAGTGGGTAATAGTGGAAAAAAGAATATGTTCAAATATAAACTACACAGAATCATTGTATGAAACTACTTTCTGTTCTGTGCATTCAACTAACAGAGTTGAACCTTACTTTTGATTGAGCCTTTCTGAAACACTCTTTCTGTAGAAACTGCAATTGGACATTCTGAGCGCTAAGAGGCCTCTATTGGGAAAAATAATATCTTCAAATAAAAACTACACAGAAGCATTGTGTGGAACTTATTTCTGATATGTTCATTAAGCTAACAGAGTTAAACCATACTTTTGATTGCGCAGTTCTGAACACTTTTTCTGTAGAAAATGCAAGTGGACATTCGGAGCGCTAAGAGGGTAATAGTGGAGAAAGGAATATATTCAAATATAAACTACACAGTAGCATTCTGTGAAAATTCTTTCTGTTCTGTGCATTCAACTAACAGAGTTGAACCTTACTTTTGATTGAGCCCTTCTGAAACACTCGTTCTGTAGAAACTGCAATTGGACATGCTAAGCGCTAAGAGGCCTACATTGGGAAAAAGAATATCTTCAAATAAAAACTACACAGATGCATTCTGTGAAACTTATTTCTGATCTGTAAATTCAGTTAACAGAGATAAAACATATTTTTTATTGAGCAGTTATGAAACACTCTTTTTGTAGAAAATGCAAGTGGAGATTCGGAGCGCTAAGTGGGTAATAGTGGAAAAAGGAATGTCTTCAAATATAAACTACACAGAATCATTCGGTGAAACTTCTTTCTGATCTGTGCATTCAGCTAACAGAGTTAAACCATACTTTTGATTGAGCAGATCTGAACACTCTTTCTGTAGAAAATGCAACTGGACATTTGGAGCGCTAGGAGCGTAGTAGTGGAAAAAGGAATATATTCAAATATAAACTACACAGAAGCATTCTGTGAAACTTCTTTCTGATCTGAGCATTCAGCTAACAGAGTTAAACCATACTTTTGATTGAGCAGTTTTGAAACACTCTGTCTGTAGAAAGTGCAACTGGACATTCGTAGCGCCAAGTGGGTAATAGTGGAAAAAATAATATGTTCAAATATGAACTGCACAGAAGCATTGTATGAAACTTCTTTCTGTTCTGTGCATTCAACTAACAGAGTTGAACCTTACTTTTGATTGAGCCGTTCTGAAACACTCTTTCTGTAGAAACTGCAATTGGACATTCTGAGCGCTAAGAGGCCTACATTGGGAAAAAGAATATCTTCAAATAAAAACTACACAGATGCATTCTGTGAAACTTATTTCTGATCTGTAAATTCAGTTAACAGAGATAAAACATATTTTTGATTGAGCAGTTATGAAACACTCTTTTTGTAGAAAATGCAAGTGGAGATTCGGAGCGCTAAGTGGGTAATAGTGGAAAAAGGAATGTCTTCAAATATAAACTACACAGAATCATTCGGTGAAACTTCTTTCTGATCTGTGCATTCAGCTAACAGAGTTAAACCATAATTTTGATTGAGCAGATCTGAACACTCTTACTGTAGAAAATCCAAGTGGACATTTGGAGCGCTAAGAGCGTAGTAGTGGAAAAAGGAATATATTCAAATATAAACTACACAGAAGCATTCTGTGAAACTTCTTTCTGATCTGAGCATTCAGCTAACAGAGTTAAACCATACTATTGATTGAGCAGTTTTGAAACACTCTGTCTGTAGAAAATGAAACTGGACATTCGTAGCGCTAAGTGGGTAATAGTGGAAAAAAGAATATGTTCAAATATGAACTACACAGAAGCATTGTATGAAACTTCTTTCTGTTCTGTGCATTCAACTAACAGAGTTGAACCTTACTTTTGATTGAGCCGTTCTGAAACACTCTTTCTGTAGAAACTGCAATTGGACATTCTGAGTACTAAGAGGCCTATATTGGGAAAAAGAATGTCTACAAATAAAAACTACACAGAAGAATTGTGTGAAACTTCTTTCTGTTCTGTTTGTTCAACTAAAAGAGTTGAACCTTAGTTTTGATTGAGCCGTTCTGAAACACTCTTTCTGTAGAAAATGCAAGTGGAGATTCGGAGCGCTAAGAGGGTAATAATGGAAAAAGGAATGTCTCCAAATATAAACTACACAGAATCATTCTGTGAAACTTCTTTCTGATCTGTGCATTCAGCTAACAGAGTTAAACCATACTTTTGATTGAGCAGATCTGAACACTCTTTCTGTAGAAAATGCAACTGGACATTTGGAGCGCTAAGAGAGTAGTAGTGGAAAAAGGAATATATTCAAATATAAACTACACAGAAGCATTCTGTGAAACTTCTTTCTGATCTGAGCATTCAGCTAACAGAGTTAAACCATACTTTTGATTGAGCAGTTTTGAAACACTCTGTCTGTAGAAAATGCAACTGGACATTCGTAGCGCTAAGTGGGTAATAGTGGAAAAAAGAATATGTTCAAATATAAACTACACAGAAGCATTGTATGAAACTTCTTTCTGTTCTGTGCATTCAACTAACAGAGTTGAATCTTACTTTTGATTGAGCCTTTCTGAAACACTCTTTCTGTAGAAACTGCAATTGGACATTCTGAGCGCTAAGAGGCCTCTATTGGGAAAAATAATATCTTCAAATAAAAACTACACAGAAGCATTGTTTGAAACTTATTTCTGATATGTTCATTAAGCTAACAGAGTTAAACCATACTTTTGATTGCGCAGTTCTGAACACTCTTTCTGTAGAAAATGCAAGTGGACATTCGGAGCGCTAAGAGGGTAATAGTGGAGAAAGGAATATATTCAAATATAAACTACACAGTAGCATTCTGTGAAAATTCTTTCTGTTCTGTGCATTCAACTAACAGAGTTGAACCTTACTTTTGATTGAGCCGTTCTGAAACACTCGTTCTGTAGAAACTGCAATTGGACATGCTAAGCGCTAAGAGGCCTACATTGGGAAAAAGAATATCTTCAAATAAAAACTACACAGATGCATTCTGTGAAACTTATTTCTGATCTGTAAATTCAGTTAACAGAGATAAAACATATTTTTTATTGAGCAGTTATGAAACACTCTTTTTGTAGAAAATGCAAGTGGAGATTCGGAGCGCTAAGTGGGTAATAGTGGAAAAAGGAATGTCTTCAAATATAAACTACACAGAATCATTCGGTGAAACTTCTTTCTGATCTGTGCATTCAGCTAACAGAGTTAAACCATACTTTTGATTGAGCAGATCTGAACAATCTTTCTGTAGAAAATGCAACTGGACATTTGGAGCGCTAGGAGCGTAGTAGTGGAAAAAGGAATATATTCAAATATAAACTACACAGAAGCATTCTGTGAAACTTCTTTCTGATCTGAGCATTCAGCTAACAGAGTTAAACCATACTTTTGATTGAGCAGTTTTGAAACACTCTGTCTGTAGAAAGTGCAACTGGACATTCGTAGCGCTAAGTGGGTAATAGTGGAAAAAAGAATATGTTCAAATATGAACTGCACAGAAGCATTGTATGAAACTTCTTTCTGTTCTGTGCATTCAACTAACAGAGTTGAACCTTACTTTTGATTGAGCCGTTCTGAAACACTCTTTCTTTAGAAACTGCAATTGGACATTCTGAGCGCTAAGAGGCCTACATTGGGAAAAAGAATATCTTCAAATAAAAACTACACAGATGCATTCTGTGAAACTTATTTCTGATCTGTAAATTCAGTTAACAGAGATAAAACATATTTTTGATTGAGCAGTTATGAAACACTCTTTTTGTAGAAAATGCAAGTGGAGATTCGGAGCGCTAAGTGGGTAATAGTGGAAAAAGGAATGTCGTCAAATATTAACTACACAGAATCATTCGGTGAAACTTCTTTCTGATCTGTGCATTCAGCTAACAGAGTTAAACCATAATTTTGATTGAGCAGATCTGAACACTCTTTCTGTAGAAAATCCAAGTGGACATTTGGAGCGCTAAGAGCGTAGTAGTGGAAAAAGGAATATATTCAAATATAAACTACACAGAAGCATTCTGTGAAACTTCTTTCTGATCTGAGCATTCAGCTAACAGAGTTAAACCATACTATTGATTGAGCAGTTTTGAAACACTCTGTCTGTAGAAAATGAAACTGGACATTCGTAGCGCTAAGTGGGTAATAGTGGAAAAAAGAATATGTTCAAATATGAACTACACAGAAGCATTGTATGAAACTTCTTTCTGTTCTGTGCATTCAACTAACAGAGTTGAACCTTACTTTTGATTGAGCCGTTCTGAAACACTCTTTCTGTAGAAACTGCAATTGGACATTCTGAGTACTAAGAGGCCTATATTGGGAAAAAGAATGTCTACAAATAAAAACTACACAGAAGAATTGTGTGAAACTTCTTTCTGTTCTGTTTGTTCAACTAAAAGAGTTGAACCTTAGTTTTGATTGAGCCGTTCTGAAACACTCTTTCTGTAGAAAATGCAAGTGGAGATTCGGAGCGCTAAGAGGGTAATAATGGAAAAAGGAATGTCTCCAAATATAAACTACACAGAATCATTCTGTGAAACTTCTTTCTGATCTGTGCATTCAGCTAACAGAGTTAAACCATACTTTTGATTGAGCAGATCTGAACACTCTTTCTGTAGAAAATGCAACTGGACATTTGGAGCGCTAAGAGAGTAGTAGTGGAAAAAGGAATATATTCAAATATAAACTACACAGAAGCATTCTGTGAAACTTCTTTCTGATCTGAGCATTCAGCTAACAGAGTTAAACCATACTTTTGATTGAGCAGTTTTGAAACACTCTGTCTGTAGAAAATGAAACTGGACATTCGTAGCGCTAAGTGGGTAATAGTGGAAAAAAGAATATGTTCAAATATAAACTACACAGAAGCATTGTATGAAACTTCTTTCTGTTCTGTGCATTCAACTAACAGAGTTGAACCTTACTTTTGATTGAGCCTTTCTGAAACACTCTTTCTGTAGAAACTGCAATTGGACATTCTGAGCGCTAAGAGGCCTCTATTGGGAAAAATAATATCTTCAAATAAAAACTACACAGAAGCATTGTGTGAAACTTATTTCTGATATGTTCATTAAGCTAACAGAGTTAAACCATACTTTTGATTGCGCAGTTCTGAACACTCTTTCTGTAGAAAATGCAAGTGGACATTCGGAGCGCTAAGAGGGTAATAGTGGAGAAAGGAATATATTCAAATATAAACTACACAGTAGCATTCTGTGAAAATTCTTTCTGTTCTGTGCATTCAACTAACAGAGTTGAACCTTACTTTTGATTGAGCCGTTCTGAAACGCTCTTTCTGTAGAAACTGCAATTGGACATGCTAAGCGCTAAGAGGCCTACATTGGGAAAAAGAATATCTTCAAATAAAAACTACACAGATGCATTCTGTGAAACTTATTTCTGATCTGTAAATTCAGTTAACAGAGATAAAACATATTTTTGATTGAGCAGTTATGAAACACTCTTTTTGTAGAAAATGCAAGTGGAGATTCGGAGCGCTAAGTTGTTAATAGTGGAAAAAGGAATGTCTCCAAATATAAACTACACAGAATCATTCGGTGAAACTTCTTTCTGATCTGTGCATTCAGCTAACAGTGTTAAACCATAATTTTGATTGAGCAGATCTGAACACTCTTTCTGTAGAAAATCCAAGTGGACATTTGGAGCGCTAAGAGCGTAGTAGTGGAAAAAGGAATATATTCAAATATAAACTACACAGAAGCATTCTGTGAAACTTCTTTCTGATCTGAGCATTCAGCTAACAGAGTTAAACCATACTTTTGATTGAGCAGTTTTGAAACACTCTGTCTGTAGAAAATGAAACTGGACATTCGTAGCGCTAAGTGGGTAATAGTGGAAAAAAGAATATGTTCAAATATGAACTACACAGAAGCATTGTATGAAACTTCTTTCTGTTCTGTGCATTCAACTAACAGAGTTGAACCTTACTTTTGATTGAGCCGTTCTGAAACACTCTTTCTGTAGAAACTGCAATTGGACATTCTGAGCGCTAAGAGGCCTATATTGGGAAAAAGAATGTCTACAAATAAAAACTACACAGAAGAATTGTGTGACACTACTTTCTGTTCTGTTTGTTCAACTAAAAGAGTTGAACCTTAGTTTTGATTGAGCCGTTCTGAAACACTCTTTCCGTAGAAAATGCAAGTGGAGATTCGGAGCGCTAAGAGGGTAATAGTGGAAAAAGGAATGTCTCCAAATATAAACTACACAGAATCATTCTGCGAAACTTCTTTCTGATCTGTGCATTCAGCTAACAGAGTTAAACCATACTTTTGATTGAGCAGATCTGAACACTCTTTCTGTAGAAAATGCAACTGGACATTTGGAGCGCTAAGAGAGTAGTAGTGGAAAAAGGAATATATTCAAATATAAACTACACAGAAGCATTCTGTGAAACTTCTTTCTGATCTGAGCATTCAGCTAACAGAGTTAAACCATACTTTTGATTGAGCAGTTTTGAAACACTCTGTCTGTAGAAAATGCAACTGGACATTCGTAGCGCTAAGTGGGTAATAGTGGAAAAAAGAATATGTTCAAATATAAACTACACAGAATCATTGTATGAAACTACTTTCTGTTCTGTGCATTCAACTAACAGAGTTGAACCTTACTTTTGATTGAGCCTTTCTGAAACACTCTTTCTGTAGAAACTGCAATTGGACATTCTGAGCGCTAAGAGGCCTCTATTGGGAAAAATAATATCTTCAAATAAAAACTACACAGAAGCATTGTGTGGAACTTATTTCTGATATGTTCATTAAGCTAACAGAGTTAAACCATACTTTTGATTGCGCAGTTCTGAACACTTTTTCTGTAGAAAATGCAAGTGGACATTCGGAGCGCTAAGAGGGTAATAGTGGAGAAAGGAATATATTCAAATATAAACTACACAGTAGCATTCTGTGAAAATTCTTTCTGTTCTGTGCATTCAACTAACAGAGTTGAACCTTACTTTTGATTGAGCCCTTCTGAAACACTCGTTCTGTAGAAACTGCAATTAGACATGCTAAGCGCTAAGAGGCCTACATTGGGAAAAAGAATATCTTCAAATAAAAACTACACAGATGCATTCTGTGAAACTTATTTCTGATCTGTAAATTCAGTTAACAGAGATAAAACATATTTTTTATTGAGCAGTTATGAAACACTCTTTTTGTAGAAAATGCAAGTGGAGATTCGGAGCGCTAAGTGGGTAATAGTGGAAAAAGGAATGTCTTCAAATATAAACTACACAGAATCATTCGGTGAAACTTCTTTCTGATCTGTGCATTCAGCTAACAGAGTTAAACCATACTATTGATTGAGCAGTTTTGAAACACTCTGTCTGTAGAAAATGAAACTGGACATTCGTAGCGCTAAGTGGGTAATAGTGGAAAAAAGAATATGTTCAAATATGAACTACACAGAAGCATTGTATGAAACTTCTTTCTGTTCTGTGCATTCAACTAACAGAGTTGAACCTTACTTTTGATTGAGCCGTTCTGAAACACTCTTTCTGTAGAAACTGCAATTGGACATTCTGAGTACTAAGAGGCCTATATTGGGAAAAAGAATGTCTACAAATAAAAACTACACAGAAGAATTGTGTGAAACTTCTTTCTGTTCTGTTTGTTCAACTAAAAGAGTTGAACCTTAGTTTTGATTGAGCCGTTCTGAAACACTCTTTCTGTAGAAAATGCAAGTGGAGATTCGGAGCGCTAAGAGGGTAATAATGGAAAAAGGAATGTCTCCAAATATAAACTACACAGAATCATTCTGTGAAACTTCTTTCTGATCTGTGCATTCAGCTAACAGAGTTAAACCATACTTTTGATTGAGCAGATCTGAACACTCTTTCTGTAGAAAATGCAACTGGACATTTGGAGCGCTAAGAGAGTAGTAGTGGAAAAAGGAATATATTCAAATATAAACTACACAGAAGCATTCTGTGAAACTTCTTTCTGATCTGAGCATTCAGCTAACAGAGTTAAACCATACTTTTGATTGAGCAGTTTTGAAACACTCTGTCTGTAGAAAATGCAACTGGACATTCGTAGCGCTAAGTGGGTAATAGTGGAAAAAAGAATATGTTCAAATATAAACTACACAGAAGCATTGTATGAAACTTCTTTCTGTTCTGTGCATTCAACTAACAGAGTTGAACCTTACTTTTGATTGAGCCTTTCTGAAACACTCTTTCTGTAGAAACTGCAATTGGACATTCTGAGCGCTAAGAGGCCTCTATTGGGAAAAATAATATCTTCAAATAAAAACTACACAGAAGCATTGTGTGAAACTTATTTCTGATATGTTCATTAAGCTAACAGAGTTAAACCATACTTTTGATTGCGCAGTTCTGAACACTCTTTCTGTAGAAAATGCAAGTGGACATTCGGAGCGCTAAGAGGGTAATAGTGGAGAAAGGAATATATTCAAATATAAACTACACAGTAGCATTCTGTGAAAATTCTTTCTGTTCTGTGCATTCAACTAACAGAGTTGAACCTTACTTTTGATTGAGCCGTTCTGAAACGCTCTTTCTGTAGAAACTGCAATTGGACATGCTAAGCGCTAAGAGGCCTACATTGGGAAAAAGAATATCTTCAAATAAAAACTACACAGATGCATTCTGTGAAACTTATTTCTGATCTGTAAATTCAGTTAACAGAGATAAAACATATTTTTGATTGAGCAGTTATGAAACACTCTTTTTGTAGAAAATGCAAGTGGACATTCGGAGCGCTAAGTGGTTAATAGTGGAAAAAGGAATGTCTTCAAATATAAACTACACAGAATCATTCGGTGAAACTTCTTTCTGATCTGTGCATTCAGCTAACAGTGTTAAACCATAATTTTGATTGAGCAGATCTGAACACTCTTTCTGTAGAAAATCCAAGTGGACATTTGGAGCGCTAAGAGCGTAGTAGTGGAAAAAGGAATATATTCAAATATAAACTACACAGAAGCATTCTGTGAAACTTCTTTCTGATCTGAGCATTCAGCTAACAGAGTTAAACCATACTTTTGATTGAGCAGTTTTGAAATACTCTGTCTGTAGAAAATGAAACTGGACATTCGTAGCGCTAAGTGGGTAATAGTGGAAAAAAGAATATGTTCAAATATGAACTACACAGAAGCATTGTATGAAACTTCTTTCTGTTCTGTGCATTCAACTAACAGATTTGAACCTTACTTTTGATTGAGCCGTTCTGAAACACTCTTTCTGTAGAAACTGCAATTGGACATTCTGAGCGCTAAGAGGCCTATATTGGGAAAAAGAATGTCTACAAATAAAAACTACACAGAAGAATTGTGTGAAACTACTTTCTGTTCTGTTTGTTCAACTAAAAGAGTTGAACCTTAGTTTTGATTGAGCCGTTCTGAAACACTCTTTCCGTAGAAAATGCAAGTGGAGATTCGGAGCGCTAAGAGGGTAATAGTGGAAAAAGGAATATCTCCAAATATAAACTACACAGAATCATTCTGCGAAACTTCTTTCTGATCTGTGCATTCAGCTAACAGAGTTAAACCATACTTTTGATTGAGCAGATCTGAACACTCTTTCTGTAGAAAATGCAACTGGACATTTGGAGCGCTAAGAGAGTAGTAGTGGAAAAAGGAATATATTCAAATATAAACTACACAGAAGCATTCTGTGAAACTTCTTTCTGATCTGAGCATTCAGCTAACAGAGTTAAACCATACTTTTGATTGAGCAGTTTTGAAACACTCTGTCTGTAGAAAATGCAACTGGACATTCGTAGCGCTAAGTGGGTAATAGTGGAAAAAAGAATATGTTCAAATATAAACTACACAGAATCATTGTATGAAACTACTTTCTGTTCTGTGCATTCAACTAACAGAGTTGAACCTTACTTTTGATTGAGCCTTTCTGAAACACTCTTTCTGTAGAAACTGCAATTGGACATTCTGAGCGCTAAGAGGCCTCTATTGGGAAAAATAATATCTTCAAATAAAAACTACACAGAAGCATTGTGTGGAACTTATTTCTGATATGTTCATTAAGCTAACAGAGTTAAACCATACTTTTGATTGCGCAGTTCTGAACACTTTTTCTGTAGAAAATGCAAGTGGACATTCGGAGCGCTAAGAGGGTAATAGTGGAGAAAGGAATATATTCAAATATAAACTACACAGTAGCATTCTGTGAAAATTCTTTCTGTTCTGTGCATTCAACTAACAGAGTTGAACCTTACTTTTGATTGAGCCCTTCTGAAACACTCGTTCTGTAGAAACTGCAATTAGACATGCTAAGCGCTAAGAGGCCTACATTGGGAAAAAGAATATCTTCAAATAAAAACTACACAGATGCATTCTGTGAAACTTATTTCTGATCTGTAAATTCAGTTAACAGAGATAAAACATATTTTTTATTGAGCAGTTATGAAACACTCTTTTTGTAGAAAATGCAAGTGGAGATTCGGAGCGCTAAGTGGGTAATAGTGGAAAAAGGAATGTCTTCAAATATAAACTACACAGAATCATTCGGTGAAACTTCTTTCTGATCTGTGCATTCAGCTAACAGAGTTAAACCATACTTTTGATTGAGCAGATCTGAACACTCTTTCTGTAGAAAATGCAACTGGACATTTGGAGCGCTAGGAGCGTAGTAGTGGAAAAAGGAATATATTCAAATATAAACTACACAGAAGCATTCTGTGAAACTTCTTTCTGATCTGAGCATTCAGCTAACAGAGTTAAACCATACTTTTGATTGAGCAGTTTTGAAACACTCTGTCTGTAGAAAGTGCAACTGGACATTCGTAGCGCTAAGTGGGTAAAAGTGGAAAAAAGAATATGTTCAAATATGAACTGCACAGAAGCATTGTATGAAACTTCTTTCTGTTCTGTGCATTCAACTAACAGAGTTGAACCTTACTTTTGATTGAGCCGTTCTGAAACACTCTTTCTGTAGAAACTGCAATTGGACATTCTGAGCGCTAAGAGGCCTACATTGGGAAAAAGAATATCTTCAAATAAAAACTACACAGATGCATTCTGTGAAACTTATTTCTGATCTGTAAATTCAGTTAACAGAGATAAAACATATTTTTGATTGAGCAGTTATGAAACACTCTTTTTGTAGAAAATGCAAGTGGAGATTCGGAGCGCTAAGTGGGTAATAGTGGAAAAAGGAATGTCTTCAAATATAAACTACACAGAATCATTCGGTGAAACTTCTTTCTGATCTGTGCATTCAGCTAACAGAGTTAAACCATAATTTTGATTGAGCAGATCTGAACACTCTTTCTGTAGAAAATCCAAGTGGACATTTGGAGCGCGAAGAGCGTAGTAGTGGAAAAAGGAATATATTCAAATATAAACTACACAGAAGCATTCTGTGAAACTTCTTTCTGATCTGAGCATTCAGCTAACAGAGTTAAACCATACTATTGATTGAGCAGTTTTGAAACACTCTGTCTGTAGAAAATGAAACTGGACATTCGTAGCGCTAAGTGGGTAATAGTGGAAAAAAGAATATGTTCAAATATAAACTACACAGAATCATTGTATGAAACTACTTTCTGTTCTGTGCATTCAACTAACAGATTTGAACCTTACTTTTGATTGAGCCTTTCTGAAACACTCTTTCTGTAGAAACTGCAATTGGACATTCTGAGCGCTAAGAGGCCTCTATTGGGAAAAATAATATCTTCAAATAAAAACTACACAGAAGCATTGTGTGGAACTTATTTCTGATATGTTCATTAAGCTAACAGAGTTAAACCATACTTTTGATTGCGCAGTTCTGAACACTTTTTCTGTAGAAAATGCAAGTGGACATTCGGAGCGCTAAGAGGGTAATAGTGGAGAAAGGAATATATTCAAATATAAACTACACAGTAGCATTCTGTGAAAATTCTTTCTGTTCTGTGCATTCAACTAACAGAGTTGAACCTTACTTTTGATTGAGCCCTTCTGAAACACTCGTTCTGTAGAAACTGCAATTAGACATGCTAAGCGCTAAGAGGCCTACATTGGGAAAAATAATATCTTCAAATAAAAACTACACAGATGCATTCTGTGAAACTTATTTCTGATCTGTAAATTCAGTTAACAGAGATAAAACATATTTTTTATTGAGCAGTTATGAAACACTCTTTTTGTAGAAAATGCAAGTGGAGATTCGGAGCGCTAAGTGGGTAATAGTGGAAAAAGGAATGTCTTCAAATATAAACTACACAGAATCATTCGGTGAAACTTCTTTCTGATCTGTGCATTCAGCTAACAGAGTTAAACCATACTATTGATTGAGCAGTTTTGAAACACTCTGTCTGTAGAAAATGAAACTGGACATTCGTAGCGCTAAGTGGGTAATAGTGGAAAAAAGAATATGTTCAAATATGAACTACACAGAAGCATTGTATGAAACTTCTTTCTGTTCTGTGCATTCAACTAACAGAGTTGAACCTTACTTTTGATTGAGCCGTTCTGAAACACTCTTTCTGTAGAAACTGCAATTGGACATTCTGAGTACTAAGAGGCCTATATTGGGAAAAAGAATGTCTACAAATAAAAACTACACAGAAGAATTGTGTGAAACTTCTTTCTGTTCTGTTTGTTCAACTAAAAGAGTTGAACCTTAGTTTTGATTGAGCCGTTCTGAAACACTCTTTCTGTAGAAAATGCAAGTGGAGATTCGGAGCGCTAAGAGGGTAATAATGGAAAAAGGAATGTCTCCAAATATAAACTACACAGAATCATTCTGTGAAACTTCTTTCTGATCTGTGCATTCAGCTAACAGAGTTAAACCATACTTTTGATTGAGCAGATCTGAACACTCTTTCTGTAGAAAATGCAACTGGACATTTGGAGCGCTAAGAGAGTAGTAGTGGAAAAAGGAATATATTCAAATATAAACTACACAGAAGCATTCTGTGAAACTTCTTTCTGATCTGAGCATTCAGCTAACAGAGTTAAACCATACTTTTGATTGAGCAGTTTTGAAACACTCTGTCTGTAGAAAATGCAACTGGACATTCGTAGCGCTAAGTGGGTAATAGTGGAAAAAAGAATATGTTCAAATATAAACTACACAGAAGCATTGTATGAAACTTCTTTCTGTTCTGTGCATTCAACTAACAGAGTTGAACCTTAATTTTGATTGAGCCTTTCTGAAACACTCTTTCTGTAGAAACTGCAATTGGACATTCTGAGCGCTAAGAGGCCTCTATTGGGAAAAATAATATCTTCAAATAAAAACTACACAGAAGCATTGTGTGAAACATATTTCTGATATGTTCATTAAGCTAACAGAGTTAAACCATACTTTTGATTGCGCAGTTCTGAACACTCTTTCTGTAGAAAATGCAAGTGGACATTCGGAGCGCTAAGAGGGTAATAGTGGAGAAAGGAATATATTCAAATATAAAGTACACAGTAGCATTCTGTGAAAATTCTTTCTGTTCTGTGCATTCAACTAACAGAGTTGAACCTTACTTTTGATTGAGCCGTTCTGAAACGCTCTTTCTGTAGAAACTGCAATTGGACATGCTAAGCGCTAAGAGGCCTACATTGGGAAAAAGAATATCTTCAAATAAAAACTACACAGATGCATTCTGTGAAACTTATTTCTGATCTGTAAATTCAGTTAACAGAGATAAAACATATTTTTGATTGAGCAGTTATGAAACACTCTTTTTGTAGAAAATGCAAGTGGACATTCGGAGCGCTAAGTGGTTAATAGTGGAAAAAGGAATGTCTTCAAATATAAACTACACAGAATCATTCGGTGAAACTTCTTTCTGATCTGTGCATTCAGCTAACAGTGTTAAACCATAATTTTGATTGAGCAGATCTGAACACTCTTTCTGTAGAAAATCCAAGTGGATATTTGGAGCGCTAAGAGCGTAGTAGTGGAAAAAGGAATATATTCAAATATAAACTACACAGAAGCATTCTGTGAAACTTCTTTCTGATCTGAGCATTCAGCTAACAGAGTTAAACCATACTTTTGATTGAGCAGTTTTGAAACACTCTGTCTGTAGAAAATGAAACTGGACATTCGTAGCGCTAAGTGGGTAATAGTGGAAAAAAGAATATGTTCAAATATGAACTACACAGAAGCATTGTATGAAACTTCTTTCTGTTCTGTGCATTCAACTAACAGAGTTGAACCTTACTTTTGATTGAGCCGTTCTGAAACACTCTTTCTGTAGAAACTGCAATTGGACATTCTGAGCGCTAAGAGGCCTATATTGGGAAAAAGAATGTCTACAAATAAAAACTACACAGAAGAATTGTGTGAAACTACTTTCTGTTCTGTTTGTTCAACTAAAAGAGTTGAACCTTAGTTTTGATTGAGCCGTTCTGAAACACTCTTTCCGTAGAAAATGCAAGTGGAGATTCGGAGCGCTAAGAGGGTAATAGTGGAAAAGGAATGTCTCCAAATATAAACTACACAGAATCATTCTGCGAAACTTCTTTCTGATCTGTGCATTCAGCTAACAGAGTTAAACCATACTTTTGATTGAGCAGATCTGAACACTCTTTCTGTAGAAAATGCAACTGGACATTTGGAGCGCTAAGAGAGTAGTAGTGGAAAAAGGAATATATTCAAATATAAACTACACAGAAGCATTCTGTGAAACTTCTTTCTGATCTGAGCATTCAGCTAACAGAGTTAAACCATACTTTTGATTGAGCAGTTTTGAAACACTCTGTCTGTAGAAAATGCAACTGGACATTCGTAGCGCTAAGTGGGTAATAGTGGAAAAAAGAATATGTTCAAATATAAACTACACAGAATCATTGTATGAAACTACTTTCTGTTCTGTGCATTCAACTAACAGAGTTGAACCTTACTTTTGATTGAGCCTTTCTGAAACACTCTTTCTGTAGAAACTGCAATTGGACATTCTGAGCGCTAAGAGGCCTCTATTGGGAAAAATAATATCTTCAAATAAAAACTACACAGAAGCATTGTGTGGAACTTATTTCTGATATGTTCATTAAGCTAACAGAGTTAAACCATACTTTTGATTGCGCAGTTCTGAACACTTTTTCTGTAGAAAATGCAAGTGGACATTCGGAGCGCTAAGAGGGTAATAGTGGAGAAAGGAATATATTCAAATATAAACTACACAGTAGCATTCTGTGAAAATTCTTTCTGTTCTGTGCATTCAACTAACAGAGTTGAACCTTACTTTTGATTGAGCCCTTCTGAAACACTCGTTCTGTAGAAACTGCAATTAGACATGCTAAGCGCTAAGAGGCCTACATTGGGAAAAAGAATATCTTCAAATAAAAACTACACAGATGCATTCTGTGAAACTTATTTCTGATCTGTAAATTCAGTTAACAGAGATAAAACATATTTTTTATTGAGCAGTTATGAAACACTCTTTTTGTAGAAAATGCAAGTGGAGATTCGGAGCGCTAAGTGGGTAATAGTGGAAAAAGGAATGTCTTCAAATATAAACTACACAGAATCATTCGGTGAAACTTCTTTCTGATCTGTGCATTCAGCTAACAGAGTTAAACCATACTTTTGATTGAGCAGATCTGAACACTCTTTCTGTAGAAAATGCAACTGGACATTTGGAGCGCTAGGAGCGTAGTAGTGGAAAAAGGAATATATTCAAATATAAACTACACAGAAGCATTCTGTGAAACTTCTTTCTGATCTGAGCATTCAGCTAACAGAGTTAAACCATACTTTTGATTGAGCAGTTTTGAAACACTCTGTCTGTAGAAAGTGCAACTGGACATTCGTAGCGCTAAGTGGGTAAAAGTGGAAAAAAGAATATGTTCAAATATGAACTGCACAGAAGCATTGTATGAAACTTCTTTCTGTTCTGTGCATTCAACTAACAGAGTTGAACCTTACTTTTGATTGAGCCGTTCTGAAACACTCTTTCTGTAGAAACTGCAATTGGACATTCTGAGCGCTAAGAGGCCTACATTGGGAAAAAGAATATCTTCAAATAAAAACTACACAGATGCATTCTGTGAAACTTATTTCTGATCTGTAAATTCAGTTAACAGAGATAAAACATATTTTTGATTGAGCAGTTATGAAACACTCTTTTTGTAGAAAATGCAAGTGGAGATTCGGAGCGCTAAGTGGGTAATAGTGGAAAAAGGAATGTCTTCAAATATAAACTACACAGAATCATTCGGTGAAACTTCTTTCTGATCTGTGCATTCAGCTAACAGAGTTAAACCATAATTTTGATTGAGCAGATCTGAACACTCTTTCTGTAGAAAATCCAAGTGGACATTTGGAGCG
This sequence comes from Symphalangus syndactylus, assembly GCF_028878055.3. Classification (NCBI taxonomy): domain Eukaryota; kingdom Metazoa; phylum Chordata; class Mammalia; order Primates; family Hylobatidae; genus Symphalangus; species Symphalangus syndactylus. Next base: position 10,850,568 of record NC_072447.2, on the reverse strand, counting down.
CGAAGAGCGTAGTAGTGGAAAAAGGAATATATTCAAATATAAACTACACAGAAGCATTCTGTGAAACTTCTTTCTGATCTGAGCATTCAGCTAACAGAGTTAAACCATACTATTGATTGAGCAGTTTTGAAACACTCTGTCTGTAGAAAATGAAACTGGACATTCGTAGCGCTAAGTGGGTAATAGTGGAAAAAAGAATATGTTCAAATATAAACTACACAGAATCATTGTATGAAACTACTTTCTGTTCTGTGCATTCAACTAACAGATTTGAACCTTACTTTTGATTGAGCCTTTCTGAAACACTCTTTCTGTAGAAACTGCAATTGGACATTCTGAGCGCTAAGAGGCCTCTATTGGGAAAAATAATATCTTCAAATAAAAACTACACAGAAGCATTGTGTGGAACTTATTTCTGATATGTTCATTAAGCTAACAGAGTTAAACCATACTTTTGATTGCGCAGTTCTGAACACTTTTTCTGTAGAAAATGCAAGTGGACATTCGGAGCGCTAAGAGGGTAATAGTGGAGAAAGGAATATATTCAAATATAAACTACACAGTAGCATTCTGTGAAAATTCTTTCTGTTCTGTGCATTCAACTAACAGAGTTGAACCTTACTTTTGATTGAGCCCTTCTGAAACACTCGTTCTGTAGAAACTGCAATTAGACATGCTAAGCGCTAAGAGGCCTACATTGGGAAAAATAATATCTTCAAATAAAAACTACACAGATGCATTCTGTGAAACTTATTTCTGATCTGTAAATTCAGTTAACAGAGATAAAACATATTTTTTATTGAGCAGTTATGAAACACTCTTTTTGTAGAAAATGCAAGTGGAGATTCGGAGCGCTAAGTGGGTAATAGTGGAAAAAGGAATGTCTTCAAATATAAACTACACAGAATCATTCGGTGAAACTTCTTTCTGATCTGTGCATTCAGCTAACAGAGTTAAACCATACTATTGATTGAGCAGTTTTGAAACACTCTGTCTGTAGAAAATGAAACTGGACATTCGTAGCGCTAAGTGGGTAATAGTGGAAAAAAGAATATGTTCAAATATGAACTACACAGAAGCATTGTATGAAACTTCTTTCTGTTCTGTGCATTCAACTAACAGAGTTGAACCTTACTTTTGATTGAGCCGTTCTGAAACACTCTTTCTGTAGAAACTGCAATTGGACATTCTGAGTACTAAGAGGCCTATATTGGGAAAAAGAATGTCTACAAATAAAAACTACACAGAAGAATTGTGTGAAACTTCTTTCTGTTCTGTTTGTTCAACTAAAAGAGTTGAACCTTAGTTTTGATTGAGCCGTTCTGAAACACTCTTTCTGTAGAAAATGCAAGTGGAGATTCGGAGCGCTAAGAGGGTAATAATGGAAAAAGGAATGTCTCCAAATATAAACTACACAGAATCATTCTGTGAAACTTCTTTCTGATCTGTGCATTCAGCTAACAGAGTTAAACCATACTTTTGATTGAGCAGATCTGAACACTCTTTCTGTAGAAAATGCAACTGGACATTTGGAGCGCTAAGAGAGTAGTAGTGGAAAAAGGAATATATTCAAATATAAACTACACAGAAGCATTCTGTGAAACTTCTTTCTGATCTGAGCATTCAGCTAACAGAGTTAAACCATACTTTTGATTGAGCAGTTTTGAAACACTCTGTCTGTAGAAAATGCAACTGGACATTCGTAGCGCTAAGTGGGTAATAGTGGAAAAAAGAATATGTTCAAATATAAACTACACAGAAGCATTGTATGAAACTTCTTTCTGTTCTGTGCATTCAACTAACAGAGTTGAACCTTACTTTTGATTGAGCCTTTCTGAAACACTCTTTCTGTAGAAACTGCAATTGGACATTCTGAGCGCTAAGAGGCCTCTATTGGGAAAAATAATATCTTCAAATAAAAACTACACAGAAGCATTGTGTGAAACTTATTTCTGATATGTTCATTAAGCTAACAGAGTTAAACCATACTTTTGATTGCGCAGTTCTGAACACTCTTTCTGTAGAAAATGCAAGTGGACATTCGGAGCGCTAAGAGGGTAATAGTGGAGAAAGGAATATATTCAAATATAAAGTACACAGTAGCATTCTGTGAAAATTCTTTCTGTTCTGTGCATTCAACTAACAGAGTTGAACCTTACTTTTGATTGAGCCGTTCTGAAACGCTCTTTCTGTAGAAACTGCAATTGGACATGCTAAGCGCTAAGAGGCCTACATTGGGAAAAAGAATATCTTCAAATAAAAACTACACAGATGCATTCTGTGAAACTTATTTCTGATCTGTAAATTCAGTTAACAGAGATAAAACATATTTTTGATTGAGCAGTTATGAAACACTCTTTTTGTAGAAAATGCAAGTGGACATTCGGAGCGCTAAGTGGTTAATAGTGGAAAAAGGAATGTCTTCAAATATAAACTACACAGAATCATTCGGTGAAACTTCTTTCTGATCTGTGCATTCAGCTAACAGTGTTAAACCATAATTTTGATTGAGCAGATCTGAACACTCTTTCTGTAGAAAATCCAAGTGGATATTTGGAGCGCTAAGAGCGTAGTAGTGGAAAAAGGAATATATTCAAATATAAACTACACAGAAGCATTCTGTGAAACTTCTTTCTGATCTGAGCATTCAGCTAACAGAGTTAAACCATACTTTTGATTGAGCAGTTTTGAAACACTCTGTCTGTAGAAAATGAAACTGGACATTCGTAGCGCTAAGTGGGTAATAGTGGAAAAAAGAATATGTTCAAATATGAACTACACAGAAGCATTGTATGAAACTTCTTTCTGTTCTGTGCATTCAACTAACAGAGTTGAACCTTACTTTTGATTGAGCCGTTCTGAAACACTCTTTCTGTAGAAACTGCAATTGGACATTCTGAGCGCTAAGAGGCCTATATTGGGAAAAAGAATGTCTACAAATAAAAACTACACAGAAGAATTGTGTGAAACTACTTTCTGTTCTGTTTGTTCAACTAAAAGAGTTGAACCTTAGTTTTGATTGAGCCGTTCTGAAACACTCTTTCCGTAGAAAATGCAAGTGGAGATTCGGAGCGCTAAGAGGGTAATAGTGGAAAAGGAATGTCTCCAAATATAAACTACACAGAATCATTCTGCGAAACTTCTTTCTGATCTGTGCATTCAGCTAACAGAGTTAAACCATACTTTTGATTGAGCAGATCTGAACACTCTTTCTGTAGAAAATGCAACTGGACATTTGGAGCGCTAAGAGAGTAGTAGTGGAAAAAGGAATATATTCAAATATAAACTACACAGAAGCATTCTGTGAAACTTCTTTCTGATCTGAGCATTCAGCTAACAGAGTTAAACCATACTTTTGATTGAGCAGTTTTGAAACACTCTGTCTGTAGAAAATGCAACTGGACATTCGTAGCGCTAAGTGGGTAATAGTGGAAAAAAGAATATGTTCAAATATAAACTACACAGAATCATTGTATGAAACTACTTTCTGTTCTGTGCATTCAACTAACAGAGTTGAACCTTACTTTTGATTGAGCCTTTCTGAAACACTCTTTCTGTAGAAACTGCAATTGGACATTCTGAGCGCTAAGAGGCCTCTATTGGGAAAAATAATATCTTCAAATAAAAACTACACAGAAGCATTGTGTGGAACTTATTTCTGATATGTTCATTAAGCTAACAGAGTTAAACCATACTTTTGATTGCGCAGTTCTGAACACTTTTTCTGTAGAAAATGCAAGTGGACATTCGGAGCGCTAAGAGGGTAATAGTGGAGAAAGGAATATATTCAAATATAAACTACACAGTAGCATTCTGTGAAAATTCTTTCTGTTCTGTGCATTCAACTAACAGAGTTGAACCTTACTTTTGATTGAGCCCTTCTGAAACACTCGTTCTGTAGAAACTGCAATTAGACATGCTAAGCGCTAAGAGGCCTACATTGGGAAAAAGAATATCTTCAAATAAAAACTACACAGATGCATTCTGTGAAACTTATTTCTGATCTGTAAATTCAGTTAACAGAGATAAAACATATTTTTTATTGAGCAGTTATGAAACACTCTTTTTGTAGAAAATGCAAGTGGAGATTCGGAGCGCTAAGTGGGTAATAGTGGAAAAAGGAATGTCTTCAAATATAAACTACACAGAATCATTCGGTGAAACTTCTTTCTGATCTGTGCATTCAGCTAACAGAGTTAAAGCATACTTTTGATTGAGCAGATCTGAACACTCTTTCTGTAGAAAATGCAACTGGACATTTGGAGCGCTAGGAGCGTAGTAGTGGAAAAAGGAATATATTCAAATATAAACTACACAGAAGCATTCTGTGAAACTTCTTTCTGATCTGAGCATTCAGCTAACAGAGTTAAACCATACTTTTGATTGAGCAGTTTTGAAACACTCTGTCTGTAGAAAGTGCAACTGGACATTCGTAGCGCTAAGTGGGTAATAGTGGAAAAAAGAATATGTTCAAATATGAACTGCACAGAAGCATTGTATGAAACTTCTTTCTGTTCTGTGCATTCAACTAACAGAGTTGAACCTTACTTTTGATTGAGCCGTTCTGAAACACTCTTTCTGTAGAAACTGCAATTGGACATTCTGAGCGCTAAGAGGCCTCTATTGGGAAAAATAATATCTTCAAATAAAAACTACACAGAAGCATTGTGTGAAACTTATTTCTGATATGTTCATTAAGCTAACAGAGTTAAACCATACTTTTGATTGCGCAGTTCTGAACACTCTTTCTGTAGAAAATGCAAGTGGACATTCGGAGCGCTAAGAGGGTAATAGTGGAGAAAGGAATATATTCAAATATAAACTACACAGTAGCATTCTGTGAAAATTCTTTCTGTTCTGTGCATTCAACTAACAGAGTTGAACCTTACTTTTGATTGAGCCGTTCTGAAACGCTCTTTCTGTAGAAACTGCAATTGGACATGCTAAGCGCTAAGAGGCCTACATTGGGAAAAAGAATATCTTCAAATAAAAACTACACAGATGCATTCTGTGAAACTTATTTCTGATCTGTAAATTCAGTTAACAGAGATAAAACATATTTTTGATTGAGCAGTTATGAAACACTCTTTTTGTAGAAAATGCAAGTGGACATTCGGAGCGCTAAGTGGTTAATAGTGGAAAAAGGAATGTCTTCAAATATAAACTACACAGAATCATTCGGTGAAACTTCTTTCTGATCTGTGCATTCAGCTAACAGTGTTAAACCATAATTTTGATTGAGCAGATCTGAACACTCTTTCTGTAGAAAATCCAAGTGGATATTTGGAGCGCTAAGAGCGTAGTAGTGGAAAAAGGAATATATTCAAATATAAACTACACAGAAGCATTCTGTGAAACTTCTTTCTGATCTGAGCATTCAGCTAACAGAGTTAAACCATACTTTTGATTGAGCAGTTTTGAAACACTCTGTCTGTAGAAAATGAAACTGGACATTCGTAGCGCTAAGTGGGTAATAGTGGAAAAAAGAATATGTTCAAATATGAACTACACAGAAGCATTGTATGAAACTTCTTTCTGTTCTGTGCATTCAACTAACAGAGTTGAACCTTACTTTTGATTGAGCCGTTCTGAAACACTCTTTCTGTAGAAACTGCAATTGGACATTCTGAGCGCTAAGAGGCCTATATTGGGAAAAAGAATGTCTACAAATAAAAACTACACAGAAGAATTGTGTGAAACTACTTTCTGTTCTGTTTGTTCAACTAAAAGAGTTGAACCTTAGTTTTGATTGAGCCGTTCTGAAACACTCTTTCCGTAGAAAATGCAAGTGGAGATTCGGAGCGCTAAGAGGGTAATAGTGGAAAAGGAATGTCTCCAAATATAAACTACACAGAATCATTCTGCGAAACTTCTTTCTGATCTGTGCATTCAGCTAACAGAGTTAAACCATACTTTTGATTGAGCAGATCTGAACACTCTTTCTGTAGAAAATGCAACTGGACATTTGGAGCGCTAAGAGAGTAGTAGTGGAAAAAGGAATATATTCAAATATAAACTACACAGAAGCATTCTGTGAAACTTCTTTCTGATCTGAGCATTCAGCTAACAGAGTTAAACCATACTTTTGATTGAGCAGTTTTGAAACACTCTGTCTGTAGAAAATGCAACTGGACATTCGTAGCGCTAAGTGGGTAATAGTGGAAAAAAGAATATGTTCAAATATAAACTACACAGAATCATTGTATGAAACTACTTTCTGTTCTGTGCATTCAACTAACAGAGTTGAACCTTACTTTTGATTGAGCCTTTCTGAAACACTCTTTCTGTAGAAACTGCAATTGGACATTCTGAGCGCTAAGAGGCCTCTATTGGGAAAAATAATATCTTCAAATAAAAACTACACAGAAGCATTGTGTGGAACTTATTTCTGATATGTTCATTAAGCTAACAGAGTTAAACCATACTTTTGATTGCGCAGTTCTGAACACTTTTTCTGTAGAAAATGCAAGTGGACATTCGGAGCGCTAAGAGGGTAATAGTGGAGAAAGGAATATATTCAAATATAAACTACACAGTAGCATTCTGTGAAAATTCTTTCTGTTCTGTGCATTCAACTAACAGAGTTGAACCTTACTTTTGATTGAGCCCTTCTGAAACACTCGTTCTGTAGAAACTGCAATTAGACATGCTAAGCGCTAAGAGGCCTACATTGGGAAAAAGAATATCTTCAAATAAAAACTACACAGATGCATTCTGTGAAACTTATTTCTGATCTGTAAATTCAGTTAACAGAGATAAAACATATTTTTTATTGAGCAGTTATGAAACACTCTTTTTGTAGAAAATGCAAGTGGAGATTCGGAGCGCTAAGTGGGTAACAGTGGAAAAAGGAATGTCTTCAAATATAAACTACACAGAATCATTCGGTGAAACTTCTTTCTGATCTGTGCATTCAGCTAACAGAGTTAAACCATACTTTTGATTGAGCAGATCTGAACACTCTTTCTGTAGAAAATGCAACTGGACATTTGGAGCGCTAGGAGCGTAGTAGTGGAAAAAGGAATATATTCAAATATAAACTACACAGAAGCATTCTGTGAAACTTCTTTCTGATCTGAGCATTCAGCTAACAGAGTTAAACCATACTTTTGATTGAGCAGTTTTGAAACACTCTGTCTGTAGAAAGTGCAACTGGACATTCGTAGCGCTAAGTGGGTAATAGTGGAAAAAAGAATATGTTCAAATATGAACTGCACAGAAGCATTGTATGAAACTTCTTTCTGTTCTGTGCATTCAACTAACAGAGTTGAACCTTACTTTTGATTGAGCCGTTCTGAAACACTCTTTCTGTAGAAACTGCAATTGGACATTCTGAGCGCTAAGAGGCCTACATTGGGAAAAAGAATATCTTCAAATAAAAACTACACAGATGCATTCTGTGAAACTTATTTCTGATCTGTAAATTCAGTTAACAGAGATAAAACATATTTTTGATTGAGCAGTTATGAAACACTCTTTTTGTAGAAAATGCAAGTGGAGATTCGGAGCGCTAAGTGGGTAATAGTGGAAAAAGGAATGTCTTCAAATATAAACTACACAGAATCATTCGGTGAAACTTCTTTCTGATCTGTGCATTCAGCTAACAGAGTTAAACCATAATTTTGATTGAGCAGATCTGAACACTCTTTCTGTAGAAAATCCAAGTGGACATTTGGAGCGCGAAGAGCGTAGTAGTGGAAAAAGGAATATATTCAAATATAAACTACACAGAAGCATTCTGTGAAACTTCTTTCTGATCTGAGCATTCAGCTAACAGAGTTAAACCATACTATTGATTGAGCAGTTTTGAAACACTCTGTCTGTAGAAAATGAAACTGGACATTCGTAGCGCTAAGTGGGTAATAGTGGAAAAAAGAATATGTTCAAATATGAACTACACAGAAGCATTGTATGAAACTACTTTCTGTTCTGTGCATTCAACTAACAGAGTTGAACCTTACTTTTGATTGAGCCGTTCTGAAACACTCTTTCTGTAGAAACTGCAATTGGACATTCTGAGTACTAAGAGGCCTATATTGGGAAAAAGAATGTCTACAAATAAAAACTACACAGAAGAATTGTGTGAAACTTCTTTCTGTTCTGTTTGTTCAACTAAAAGAGTTGAACCTTAGTTTTGATTGAGCCGTTCTGAAACACTCTTTCTGTAGAAAATGCAAGTGGAGATTCGGAGCGCTAAGAGGGTAATAATGGAAAAAGGAATGTCTCCAAATATAAACTACACAGAATCATTCTGTGAAACTTCTTTCTGATCTGTGCATTCAGCTAACAGAGTTAAACCATACTTTTGATTGAGCAGATCTGAACACTCTTTCTGTAGAAAATGCAACTGGACATTTGGAGCGCTAAGAGAGTAGTAGTGGAAAAAGGAATATATTCAAATATAAACTACACAGAAGCATTCTGTGAAACTTCTTTCTGATCTGAGCATTCAGCTAACAGAGTTAAACCATACTTTTGATTGAGCAGTTTTGAAACACTCTGTCTGTAGAAAATGCAACTGGACATTCGTAGCGCTAAGTGGGTAATAGTGGAAAAAAGAATATGTTCAAATATAAACTACACAGAAGCATTGTATGAAACTTCTTTCTGTTCTGTGCATTCAACTAACAGAGTTGAACCTTACTTTTGATTGAGCCTTTCTGAAACACTCTTTCTGTAGAAACTGCAATTGGACATTCTGAGCGCTAAGAGGCCTCTATTGGGAAAAATAATATCTTAAAATAAAAACTACACAGAAGCATTGTGTGAAACTTATTTCTGATATGTTCATTAAGCTAACAGAGTTAAACCATACTTTTGATTGCGCAGTTCTGAACACTCTTTCTGTAGAAAATGCAAGTGGACATTCGGAGCGCTAAGAGGGTAATAGTGGAGAAAGGAATATATTCAAATATAAACTACACAGTAGCATTCTGTGAAAATTCTTTCTGTTCTGTGCATTCAACTAACAGAGTTGAACCTTACTTTTGATTGAGCCGTTCTGAAACACTCGTTCTGTAGAAACTGCAATTGGACATGCTAAGCGCTAAGAGGCCTACATTGGGAAAAAGAATATCTTCAAATAAAAACTACACAGATGCATTCTGTGAAACTTATTTCTGATCTGTAAATTCAGTTAACAGAGATAAAACATATTTTTTATTGAGCAGTTATGAAACACTCTTTTTGTAGAAAATGCAAGTGGAGATTCGGAGCGCTAAGTGGGTAATAGTGGAAAAAGGAATGTCTTCAAATATAAACTACACAGAATCATTCGGTGAAACTTCTTTCTGATCTGTGCATTCAGCTAACAGAGTTAAACCATACTTTTGATTGAGCAGATCTGAACAATCTTTCTGTAGAAAATGCAACTGGACATTTGGAGCGCTAGGAGCGTAGTAGTGGAAAAAGGAATATATTCAAATAAAACTACACAGAAGCATTCTGTGAAACTTCTTTCTGATCTGAGCATTCAGCTAACAGAGTTAAACCATACTTTTGATTGAGCAGTTTTGAAACACTCTGTCTGTAGAAAGTGCAACTGGACATTCGTAGCGCTAAGTGGGTAATAGTGGAAAAAAGAATATGTTCAAATATGAACTGCACAGAAGCATTGTATGAAACTTCTTTCTGTTCTGTGCATTCAACTAACAGAGTTGAACCTTACTTTTGATTCAGCCGTTCTGAAACACTCTTTCTTTAGAAACTGCAATTGGACATTCTGAGCGCTAAGAGGCCTACATTGGGAAAAAGAATATCTTCAAATAAAAACTACACAGATGCATTCTGTGAAACTTATTTCTGATCTGTAAATTCAGTTAACAGAGATAAAACATATTTTTGATTGAGCAGTTATGAAACACTCTTTTTGTAGAAAATGCAAGTGGAGATTCGGAGCGCTAAGTGGGTAATAGTGGAAAAAGGAATGTCGTCAAATATAAACTACACAGAATCATTCGGTGAAACTTCTTTCTGATCTGTGCATTCAGCTAACAGAGTTAAACCATAATTTTGATTGAGCAGATCTGAACACTCTTTCTGTAGAAAATCCAAGTGGACATTTGGAGCGCTAAGAGCGTAGTAGTGGAAAAAGGAATATATTCAAATATAAACTACACAGAAGCATTCTGTGAAACTTCTTTCTGATCTGAGCATTCAGCTAACAGAGTTAAACCATACTATTGATTGAGCAGTTTTGAAACACTCTGTCTGTAGAAAATGAAACTGGACATTCGTAGCGCTAAGTGGGTAATAGTGGAAAAAAGAATATGTTCAAATATGAACTACACAGAAACATTGTATGAAACTTCTTTCTGTTCTGTGCATTCAACTAACAGAGTTGAACCTTACTTTTGATTGAGCCGTTCTGAAACACTCTTTCTGTAGAAACTGCAATTGGACATTCTGAGTACTAAGAGGCCTATATTGGGAAAAAGAATGTCTACAAATAAAAACTACACAGAAGAATTGTGTGAAACTTCTTTCTGTTCTGTTTGTTCAACTAAAAGAGTTGAACCTTAGTTTTGATTGAGCCGTTCTGAAACACTCTTTCTGTAGAAAATGCAAGTGGAGATTCGGAGCGCTAAGAGGGTAATAATGGAAAAAGGAATGTCTCCAAATATAAACTACACAGAATCATTCTGTGAAACTTCTTTCTGATCTGTGCATTCAGCTAACAGAGTTAAACCATACTTTTGATTGAGCAGATCTGAACACTCTTTCTGTAGAAAATGCAACTGGACATTTGGAGCGCTAAGAGAGTAGTAGTGGAAAAAGGAATATATTCAAATATAAACTACACAGAAGCATTCTGTGAAACTTCTTTCTGATCTGAGCATTCAGCTAACAGAGTTAAACCATACTTTTGATTGAGCAGTTTTGAAACACTCTGTCTGTAGAAAATGCAACTGGACATTCGTAGCGCTAAGTGGGTAATAGTGGAAAAAAGAATATGTTCAAATATAAACTACACAGAAGCATTGTATGAAACTTCTTTCTGTTCTGTGCATTCAACTAACAGAGTTGAACCTTACTTTTGATTGAGCCTTTCTGAAACACTCTTTCTGTAGAAACTGCAATTGGACATTCTGAGCGCTAAGAGGCCTCTATTGGGAAAAATAATATCTTCAAATAAAAACTACACAGAAGCATTGTGTGAAACTTATTTCTGATATGTTCATTAAGCTAACAGAGTTAAACCATACTTTTGATTGCGCAGTTCTGAACACTCTTTCTGTAGAAAATGCAAGTGGACATTCGGAGCGCTAAGAGGGTAATAGTGGAGAAAGGAATATATTCAAATATAAACTACACAGTAGCATTCTGTGAAAATTCTTTCTGTTCTGTGCATTCAACTAACAGAGTTGAACCTTACTTTTGATTGAGCCGTTCTGAAACGCTCTTTCTGTAGAAACTGCAATTGGACATGCTAAGCGCTAAGAGGCCTACATTGGGAAAAAGAATATCTTCAAATAAAAACTACACAGATGCATTCTGTGAAACTTATTTCTGATCTGTAAATTCAGTTAACAGAGATAAAACATATTTTTGATTGAGCAGTTATGAAACACTCTTTTTGTAGAAAATGCAAGTGGAGATTCGGAGCGCTAAGTGGTTAATAGTGGAAAAAGGAATGTCTCCAAATATAAACTACACAGAATCATTCGGTGAAACTTCTTTCTGATCTGTGCATTCAGCTAACAGTGTTAAACCATAATTTTGATTGAGCAGATCTGAACACTCTTTCTGTAGAAAATCCAAGTGGACATTTGGAGCGCTAAGAGCGTAGTAGTGGAAAAAGGAATATATTCAAATATAAACTACACAGAAGCATTCTGTGAAACTTCTTTCTGATCTGAGCATTCAGCTAACAGAGTTAAACCATACTTTTGATTGAGCAGTTTTGAAACACTCTGTCTGTAGAAAATGAAACTGGACATTCGTAGCGCTAAGTGGGTAATAGTGGAAAAAAGAATATGTTCAAATATGAACTACACAGAAGCATTGTATGAAACTTCTTTCTGTTCTGTGCATTCAACTAACAGAGTTGAACCTTACTTTTGATTGAGCCGTTCTGAAACACTCTTTCTGTAGAAACTGCAATTGGACATTCTGAGCGCTAAGAGGCCTATATTGGGAAAAAGAATGTCTACAAATAAAAACTACACAGAAGAATTGTGTGAAACTACTTTCTGTTCTGTTTGTTCAACTAAAAGAGTTGAACCTTAGTTTTGATTGAGCCGTTCTGAAACACTCTTTCCGTAGAAAATGCAAGTGGAGATTCGGAGCGCTAAGAGGGTAATAGTGGAAAAAGGAATGTCTCCAAATATAAACTACACAGAATCATTCTGCGAAACTTCTTTCTGATCTGTGCATTCAGCTAACAGAGTTAAACCATACTTTTGATTGAGCAGATCTGAACACTCTTTCTGTAGAAAATGCAACTGGACATTTGGAGCGCTAAGAGAGTAGTAGTGGAAAAAGGAATATATTCAAATATAAACTACACAGAAGCATTCTGTGAAACTTCTTTCTGATCTGAGCATTCAGCTAACAGAGTTAAACCATATTTTTGATTGAGCAGTTTTGAAACACTCTGTCTGTAGAAAATGAAACTGGACATTCGTAGCGCTAAGGGGGTAATAGTGGAAAAAAGAATATGTTCAAATATAAACTACACAGAAGCATTGTATGAAACTTCTTTCCGTTCTGTGCATTCAACTAACAGAATTGAACCTTACTTTTGATTGAGCCTTTCTGAAACACTCCTTCTGTAGAAACTGCAATTGGACATTCTGAGCGCTAAGAGGCCTATATTGGGAAAAAAAATATCTTCAAATAAAAACTACACAGAAGCATTGTGTGAAACTTATTTCTGATATGTTCATTAAGCTAACAGAGTTAAACCATACTTTTGATTGCGCAGTTCTGAACACTCTTTCTGTAGAAAATGCAAGTGGACATTCGGAGCGCTAAGAGGGTAATAGTGGTAAAAGGAATATATTCAAATATAAAATACACAGTAGCATTCTGTGAAAATACTTTCTGTTCTGTGCATTCAACTAACAGAGTTGAACCTTACTTTTGATTGAGCCGTTCTGAAACACTCTTTCTGTAGAAACTGCAATTGGACATGCTAAGCGCTAAGAGGCCTACATTGGGAAAAAGAATATCTTCAAATAAAAACTACACAGATGCATTCTGTGAAACTTATTTCTGATCTGTAAATTCAGTTAACAGAGATAAAACATATTTTTGATTGAGCAGTTATGAAACACTCTTTTTGTAGATAATGCAAGTGGAGATTCGGAGCGCTAAGAGGGTAATAGTGGAAAAAGGAATGTCTTCAAATATAAACTACACAGAATCATTCGGTGAAACTTCTTTCTGATCTGTGCATTCAGCTAACAGAGTTAAACCATACTTTTGATTGAGCAGATCTGAACACTCTTTCTGTAGAAAATGCAACTGGACATTTGGAGCGCTAAGAGCGTAGCAGTGGAAAAAGGAATATATTCAAATATAAACTACACAGAAGCATTCTGTGAAACTTCTTTCTGATCTGAGCATTCAGCTAACAGAGTTAAACCATACTTTTGATTGAGCAGTTTTGAAACACTCTGTCTGTAGAAAATGCAACTGGACATTCGTAGCGCTAAGTGGGTAATAGTGGAAAAAAGAATATGTTCAAATATAAACTACACAGAAGCATTGTATGAAACTTCTTTCTGTTCTGTGCATTCAACTAACAGAGTTGAACCTTACTATTGATTGAGCCGTTCTGAAACACTCTTTCTGTAGAAATTGCAATTGGACATTCTGAGAGCTAAGAGGCCTATATTGGGAAAAAGAATGTCTACAAATAAAAACTACACAGAAGAATTGTGTGAAACTTCTTTCTGTTCTGTTTATTCAACTAAAATAGTTGAACCTTAGTTTTGATTGAGCCGTTCTGAAACACTCTTTCTGTAGAACATGCAAGTGGAGATTCGGAGCACTAAGAGGGTAATAGTGGAAAAAGGAATGTCTCCAAATATAAACTACACAGAATCATTCTGTGAAACTTCTTTCTGATCTGTGCATTCAGCTAACAGACTTAAACCATACTTTTGATTGAGCAGATCTGAACACTCTTTCTGTAGAAAATGCAAATGGACAATTGGAGCGCTAAGAGAGTAGTAGTGGAAAAAGGAATATATTCAAATATAAACTACACAGAAACATTCTGTGAAACTTCTTTCTGATCTGAGCATTCAGCTAACAGAGTTAAACCATACTTTTGATTGAGCAGTTTTGAAACACTCTGTCTGTAGAAAATGCAACTGGACATTCGTAGCGCTAAGTGGGTAATAGTGGAAAAAAGAATATGTTCAAATATAAACTACACAGAATCATTGTATGAAACTACTTTCTGTTCTGTGCATTCAACTAACAGAGTTGAACCTTACTTTTGATTGAGCCTTTCTGAAACACTCTTTCTGTAGAAACTGCAATTGGACATTCTGAGCGCTAAGAGGCCTCTATTGGGAAAAATAATATCTTCAAATAAAAACTACACAGAAGCATTGTGTGGAACTTATTTCTGATATGTTCATTAAGCTAACAGAGTTAAACCATACTTTTGATTGCGCAGTTCTGAACACTTTTTCTGTAGAAAACGCAAGTGGACATTCGGAGCGCTAAGAGGGTAATAGTGGAGAAAGGAATATATTCAAATATAAACTACACAGTAGCATTCTGTGAAAATTCTTTCTGTTCTGTGCATTCAACTAACAGAGTTGAACCTTACTTTTGATTGAGCCCTTCTGAAACACTCGTTCTGTAGAAACTGCAATTGGACATGCTAAGCGCTAAGAGGCCTACATTGGGAAAAAGAATATCTTCAAATAAAAACTACAAAGATGCATTCTGTGAAACTTATTTCTGATCTGAAAATTCAGTTAACAGAGATAAAACATATTTTTGATTGAGCAGTTATGAAACACTCTTTTTGTAGAAAATGCAAGTGGAGATTCGGAGCGCTAAGAGTGTAATAGTGGAAAAAGGAATGTCTTCAAATATAAACTACACAGAATCATTCGGTGAAACTTCTTTCTGATCTGTGCATTCAGCTAACAGAGTTAAACCATACTTTTGATTGAGCAGATCTGAACACTCTTTCTGTAGAGAATGCAACTGGACATTTGGAGCGCTAAGAGCGTAGTAGTGGAAAAAGGAATATATTCAAATATAAACTACACAGAAGCATTCTGTGAAACTTCTTTCTGATCTGAGCATTCAGCTAACATAGTTAAACCATACTTTTGATTGAGCAGTTTTGAAACACTCTGTCTGTAGAAAATGCAACTGGACATTCGTAGCGCTAAGTGGGTAATAGTGGAAAAAAAATATGTTCAAATATAAACTACACAGAAGCATTGTATGAAACTTCTTTCTGTTCTGTGCATTCAACTAACAGAGTTGAACCTTACATTTGATTGAGCCGTTCTGAAACACTCTTTCTGTAGAAACTGCAATTGGACATTCTGAGCGCTAAGAGGCCTATATTGGGAAAAGGAACGTTTACAAATAAAAACTACACAGAAGAATTGTGTGAAACTTCTTTCTGTTCTGTTTGTTCAACTAAAAGAGTTGAACCTTAGTTTTGATTGAGCCGTTCTGAAACACTCTTTCTGTAGAAAATGCAAGTGGAGATTCGGAGCGCTAAGAGGGTAATAGTGGAAAAAGGAATGTCTCCAAATATAAACTACACAGAATCATTCTGTGAAACTTCTTTCTGATCTGTGCATTCAGCTAACAGAGTTAAACCATACTTTTGATTGAGCAGATCTGAACACTCTTTCTGTAGAAAATGCAACTGGACATTTGGAGCGCTAAGAGAGTAGTAGTGGAAAAAGGAATATATTCAAATATAAACTACACAGAAGCATTCTGTGAAACTTCTTTCTGATCTGAGCATTCAGCTAACAGAGTTAAACCATACTTTTGATTGAGCAGTTTTGAAACACTCTGTCTGTAGAAAATGCAACTGGACATTCGTAGCGCTAAGTGGGTAATAGTGGAAAAAAGAATATGTTCAAATATAAACTACACAGTAGCATTGTATGAAACTTCTTTCTGTTCTGTGCATTCAACTAACAGAGTTGAACCTTACTTTTGATTGAGCCTTTCTGAAACACTCTTTCTGTAGAAACTGCAATTGGACATTCTGAGCGCTAAGAGGCCTATATTGGGAAAAATAATATCTTCAAATAAAAACTACACAGAAGCATTGTGTGAAACTTATTTCTGATATGTTCATTAAGCTAACAGAGTTAAACCATACTTTTGATTGCGCAGTTCTGAACACTCTTTCTGTAGAAAATGCAAGTGGACATTCGGAGCGCTAAGAGGGTAATAGTGGAAAAAGGAATATATTCAAATATAAACTACACAGTAGCATTCAGTGAAAATTCTTTCTGTTCTGTGCATTCAACTAACAGAGTTGAACCTTACTTTTGATTGAGCCGTTCTGAAACACTCTTTCTGTAGAAACTGCAATTGGACATGCTAAGCGCTAAGAGGCCTACATTGGGAAAAAGAATATCTTCAAATAAAAACTACAAAGATGCATTCTGTGAAACTTATTTCTGATCTGAAAATTCAGTTAACAGAGATAAAACATATTTTTGATTGAGCAGTTATGAAACACTCTTTTTGTAGAAAATGCAAGTGGAGTTTCGGAGCGCTAAGAGTGTAATAGTGGAAAAAGGAATGTCTTCAAATATAAACTACACAGAATCATTCGGTGAAACTTCTTTCTGATCTGTGCATTCAGCTAACAGAGTTAAACCATACTTTTGATTGAGCAGATCTGAACACTCTTTCTGTAGAGAATGCAACTGGACATTTGGAGCGCTAAGAGCGTAGTAGTGGAAAAAGGAATATATTCAAATATAAACTACACAGAAGCATTCTGTGAAACTTCTTTCTGATCTGAGCATTCAGCTAACAGAGTTAAACCATACTTTTGATTGAGCAGTTTTGAAACACTCTGTCTGTAGAAAATGCAACTGGACATTCGTAGCGCTAAGTGGGTAATAGTGGAAAAAAAATATGTTCAAATATAAACTACACAGAAGCATTGTATGAAACTTCTTTCTGTTCTGTGCATTCAACTAACAGAGTTGAACCTTACATTTGATTGAGCCGTTCTGAAACACTCTTTCTGTAGAAACTGCAATTGGACATTCTGAGCGCTAAGAGGCCTATATTGGGAAAAGGAACGTTTACAAATAAAAACTACACAGAAGAATTGTGTGAAACTTCTTTCTGTTCTGTTTGTTCAACTAAAAGCGTTGAACCTTAGTTTTGATTGAGCCGTTCTGAAACACTCTTTCTGTAGAAAATGCAAGTGGAGATTCGGAGTGCTAAGAGGGTAATAGTGGAAAAAGGAATGTCTCCAAATATAAACTACACAGAATCATTCTGTGAAACTTCTTTCTAATCTGTGCATTCAGCTAACAGAGTTAAACCATACTTTTGATTGAGCAGATCTGAACACTCTTTCTGTAGAAAATGCAACTGGACATTTGGAGCGCTAAGAGAGCAGTAGTGGAAAAAGGAATATATTCAAATATAAACTACACAGAAGCATTCTGTGAAACTTCTTTCTGATCTGAGCATTCAGCTAACAGAATTAAACCATACTTTTGATTGAGCAGTTTTGAAACACTCTGTCTGTAGAAAATGCAACTGGACATTCGTAGCGCAAAGTGGGTAATAGTGGAAAAAAGAATATGTTCAAATATAAACTACACAGAAGCATTGTATGAAACTTCTTTCTGTTCTGTGCATTCAACTAACAGAGTTGAACCTTACTTTTGATTGAGCCTTTCTGAAACACTATTTCTGTAGAAACTGCAATTGGACATTCTGAGCGCTAAGAGGCCTATATTGGGAAAAATAATATCTTCAAATAAAAACTACACAGAAGCATTGTGTGAAACTTATTTCTGGTATGTTCATTAAGCTAACAGAGTTAAACCATACTTTTGATTGCGCAGTTCTGAACACTCTTTCTGTAGAAAATGCAAGTGGACATTCGGAGCGCTAAGAGGGTAATAGTGGAAAAAGGAATATATTCAAATATAAACTACACAGTAGCATTCAGTGAAAATTCTTTCTGTTCTGTGCATTCAACTAACAGAGTTGAACCTTACTTTTGATTGAGCCGTTCTGAAACACTCGTTCTGTAGAAACTGCAATTGGACATGCTAAGCGCTAAGAGGCCTACATTGGGAAAAAGAATATCTTCAAATAAAAACTACAAAGATGCATTCTGTGAAACTTATTTCTGATCTGAAAATTCAGTTAACAGAGATAAAACATATTTTTGATTGAGCAGTTATGAAACACTCTTTTTGTAGAAAATGCAAGTGGAGATTCGGAGCGCTAAGAGTGTAATAGTGGAAAAAGGAATGTCTTCAAATATAAACTACACAGAATCATTCGGTGAAACTTCTTTCAGATCTGTGCATTCAGCTAAGAGAGTTAAACCATACTTTTGATTGAGCAGATCTGAACACTCTTTCTGTAGAGAATGCAACTGGACATTTGGAGCGCTAAGAGCGTAGTAGTGGAAAAAGGAATATATTCAAATATAAACTACACAGAAGCATTCTGTGAAACTTCTTTCTGATCTGAGCATTCAGCTAACAGAGTTAAACCATACTTTTGATTGAGCAGTTTTGAAACACTCTGTCTGTAGAAAATGCAACTGGACATTCGTATCGCTAAGTGGGTAATAGTGGAAAAAAAATATGTTCAAATATAAACTACACAGAAGCATTGTATGAAACTTCTTTCTGTTCTGTGCATTCAACTAACAGAGTTGAACCTTACATTTGATTGAGCCATTCTGAAACACTCTTTCTGTAGAAACTGCAATTGGACATTCTGAGCGCTAAGAGGCCTATATTGGGAAAAGGAACGTTTACAAATAAAAACTACACAGAAGAATTGTGTGAAACTTCTTTCTGTTCTGTTTGTTCTACTAAAAGAGTTGAACCTTAGTTTTGATTGAGCCGTTCTGAAACACTCTTTCTGTAGAAAATGCAAGTGGAGATTCGGAGCGCTAAGAGGGTAATAGTGGAAAAAGGAATGTCTCCAAATATAAACTACACAGAATCATTCTGTGAAACTTCTTTCTGATCTGTGCATTCAGCTAACAGAGTTAAACCATACTTTTGATTGAGCAGATCTGAACACTCTTTCTGTAGAAAATGCAACTGGACATTTGGAGCGCTAAGAGAGTAGTAGTGGAAAAAGGAATATATTCAAATATAAACTACACAGAAGCATTCTGTGAAACTTCTTTCTGATCTGAGCATTCAGCTAACAGAGTTAAACCATACTTTTGATTGAGCAGTTTTGAAACACTCTGTCTGTAGAAAATGCAACTGGACATTCGTAGCGCTAAGTGGGTAATAGTGGAAAAAAGAATATGTTCAAATATAAACTACACAGAAGCATTGTATGAAACTTCTTTCTGTTCTGTGCATTCAACTAACAGAGTTGAACCTTACTTTTGATTGAGCCTTTCTGAAACACTCTTTCTGTAGAAACTGCAATTGGACATTCTGAGCGCTAAGAGGCCTATATTGGGAAAAATAATATCTTCAAATAAAAACTACACAGAAGCATTTTGTGAAACTTATTTCTGATATGTTCATTAAGCTAACAGAGTTAAACCATACTTTTGATTGCGCAGTTCTGAACACTCTTTCTGTAGAAAATGCAAGTGGACATACGGAGCGCTAAGAGGGTAATAGTGGAAAAAGGAATATATTCAAATATAAACTACACAGTAGCATTCAGTGAAAATTCTTTCTGTTCTGTGCATTCAACTAACAGAGTTGAACCTTACTTTTGATTGAGCCGTTCTGAAACACTCTTTCTGTAGAAACTGCAATTGGACATGCTAAGCGCTAAGAGGCCTACATTGGGAAAAAGAATATCTTCAAATAAAAACTACAAAGATGCATTCTGTGAAACTTATTTCTGATCTGAAAATTCAGTTAACAGAGATAAAACATATTTTTGATTGAGCAGTTATGAAACACTCTTTTTGTAGAAAATGCAAGTGGAGATTCGGAGTGCTAAGAGTGTAATAGTGGAAAAAGGAATGTCTTCAAATATAAACTACACAGAATCATTCGGTGAAACTTCTTTCTGATCTGTGCATTCAGCTAACAGAGTTAAACCATACTTTTGATTGAGCAGATCTGAACACTCTTTCTGTAGAGAATGCAACTGGACATTTGGAGCGCTAAGAGCGTAGTAGTGGAAAAAGGAATATATTCAAATATAAACTACACAGAAGCATTCTGTGAAACTTCTTTCTGATCTGAGCATTCAGCTAACATAGTTAAACCATACTTTTGATTGAGCAGTTTTGAAACACTCTGTCTGTAGAAAATGCAACTGGACATTCGTAGCGCTAAGTGGGTAATAGTGGAAAAAAAATATGTTCAAATATAAACTACACAGAAGCATTGTATGAAACTTCTTTCTGTTCTGTGCATTCAACTAACAGAGTTGAACCTTACATTTGATTGAGCCGTTCTGAAACACTCTTTCTGTAGAAACTGCAATTGGACATTCTGAGCGCTAAGAGGCCTATATTGGGAAAAGGAACGTTTACAAATAAAAACTACACAGAAGAATTGTGTGAAACTTCTTTCTGTTCTGTTTGTTCAACTAAAAGATTTGAACCTTAGTTTTGATTGAGCCGTTCTGAAACACTCTTTCTGTAGAAAATGCAAGTGGAGATTCGGAGCGCTAAGAGGGTAATAGTGGAAAAAGGAATATATGCAAATATAAACTACACAGTAGCATTCTGTGAAAATTCTTTCTGTTCTGTGCATTCAACTAACAGAGTTGAACCTTACTTTTGATTGAGCCGTTCTGAAACACTCTTTCTGTAGAAACTGCAATTGGACATTCTGAGCGCTAAGAGGCCTATATTGGGAAAAGGAACGTCTACAAATAAAAACTACACAGAAGAATTGTGTGAAACTTCTTTCTGTTCTGTTTGTTCAACTAAAAGAGTTGAACCTTAGTTTTGATTGAGCCGTTCTGAAACACTCTTTCTGTAGAAAATGCAAGTGGAGATTCGGAGTGCTAAGAGGGTAATAGTGGAAAAAGGAATGTCTCCAAATATAAACTACACAGAACCATTCTGTGAAACTTCTTTCTGATCTGTGCATTCAGCTAACAGAGTTAAACCATACTTTTGATTGAGCAGATCTGAACACTCTTTCTGTAGAAAATGCAACTGGACATTTGGAGCGCTAAGAGAGTAGTAGTGGAAAAAGGAATATATTCAAATATAAACTACACAGAAGCATTCTGTGAAACTTCTTTCTGTTCTGAGCATTCAGTTAACAGAGTTAAACCATACTTTTGATTGAGCAGTTTTGAAACACTCTGTCTGTAGAAAATGCAACTGGACATTCGTAGCGCTAAGTGGGTAATAGTGGAAAAAAGAATATGTTCAAATATAAACTACACAGAAGCATTGTATGAAACTTCTTTCTGTTCTGTGCATTCAACTAACAGAGTTGAACCTTACTTTTGATTGAGCCGTTCTGAAACACTCTTTCTGTAGAAACTGCAATTGGACATTCTGAGCGCTAAGAGGCCTATATTGGGAAAAAGAATGTCTACAAATAAAAACTACACAGAAGAATTGTGTGAAACTTCTTTCTGTTCTGTTTGTTCAAATAAAAGAGTTGAACCTTAGTTTTGATTGAGCCGTTCTGAAACACTCTTTCTGTAGAAAATGCAAGTGGAGATTCGGAGCGCTAAGAGGGTAATAGTGGAAAAAGGAATGTCTCCAAATATAAACTACACAGAATCATTCTGTGAAACTTCTTTCTGATCTGTGCATTCAGCTAACAGAGTTAAACCATACTTTTGATTGAGCAGATCTGAACACTCTTTCTGTAGAAAATGCAACTTGACATTTGGAGCGCTAAGAGAGTAGTAGTGGAAAAAGGAATATATTCAAATATAAACTACACAGAAGCATTCTGTGAAACTTCTTTCTGATCTGAGCATTCAGCTAACAGAGTTAAACCATACTTTTGATTGAGCAGTTTTGAAACACTCTGTCTGTAGAAAATGCAACTGGACATTCGTAGCGCTAAATGGGTAATAGTGGAAAAAAGAATATGTTCAAATATAAACTACACAGAAGCATTGTATGAAACTTCTTTCTGTTCTGTGCATTCAACTAACAGATTTGAACCTTACTTTTGATTGAGCCTTTCTGAAACACTCTTTCTGTAGAAACTGCAATTGGACATTCTGAGCGCTAAGAGGCCTATATTGGGAAAAATAATATCTTCAAATAAAAACTACACAGAAGCATTGTGTGAAACTTATTTCTGATATGTTCATTAAGCTAACAGAGTTAAACCATACTTTTGATTGCGCAGTTCTGAACACTCTTTCTGTAGAAAATGCAAGTGGACATTCGGAGCGCTAAGAGGGTAATAGTGGAAAAAGGAATATATGCAAATATAAACTACACAGTAGCATTCTGTGAAACTTCTTTCTTTTCTGTGCATTCAACTAACAGAGTTGAACCTTACTTTTGATTGAGCCGTTCTGAAACACTCTTTCTGTAGAAACTGCAATTGGACATGCTAAGCGCTAAGAGGCCTACATTGGGAAAAAGAATATCTTCAAATAAAAACTACACAGATGCATTCTGTGAAACTTATTTCTGATCTGTAAATTCAGTTAACAGAGATAAAACATATTTTTGATTGAGCAGTTATGAAACACTCTTTTTGTAGAAAATGCAAGTGGAGATTCGGAGCGCTACGAGTGTAATAGTGGAAAAAGGAATGTCTTCAAATACAAAATACACAGAAACATTCGGTGAAACTTCTTTCTGATCTGTGCATACAGCTAACAGAGTTAAACCATACTTTTGATTGAGCAGATCTGAACACTCTTTCTGTAGAAAATGCAACTGGACATTTGGAGCGCTAAGAGCGTAGTAGTGGAAAAAGGAATATATACAAATATAAACTACACAGAATCATTCTGTGAAACTTCTTTCTGATTTGAGCATTCAGATAACAGAGTTAAACCATACTTTTGATTCAGCAGTTTTGAAACACTCTGTCTGTAGAAAATGCAACTGGACATTCGTAGCGCTTAGAAGGTAATAGTGGAAAAAAGAATATGTTCAAATATAAACTACACAGAAGCATTGTATGAAACTTCTTTCTCTTCTGTGCATTCAACTAACAGAGTTGAACCTTACTTTTGATTGAGCCGTTCTGAAACACTCTTTCTGTAGAAACCGCAATTGGACATTCTGAGCGCTAAGAGGCCTATATTGGGAAAAGGAATGGCTACAAATAAAAACTACACAGAAGAATTGTGTGAAACTTCTTTCTGTTCTGTTTGTTCAACTAAAAGAGTTGAAACTTAGTTTTGATTGAGCCGTTCTGAAACACTCTTTCTGTAGAAAATGCAAGTGGAGATTCGGAGCGCTAAGAGGGTAATAGTGGAAAAAGGAATGTCTCCAAATAAAAACTACACAGAAGCATTGTGTGAAACTTATTTCTGATATGTTCATTAAGCTAACAGAGTTAAACCATACTTTTGATTGCGCAGTTCTGAACACTCTTTCTGTAGAAAATGCAAGTGGACATTCGGAGCGCTTAGAGGGTAATAGTGGAAAAAGGAATATATGCAAATATAAACTACACAGTAGCATTCTGTGAAACTTCTTTCTTTTCTGTGCATTCAACTAACAGAGTTGAACCTTACTTTTGATTGAGCCGTTCTGAAACACTCTTTCTGTAGAAACTGCAATTGGACATGCTAAGCGCTAAGAGGCCTACATTGGGAAAAAGAATATCTTCAAATAAAAACTACACAGATGCATTCTGTGAAACTTATTTCTGATCTGTAAATTCAGTTAACAGAGATAAAACGTATTTTTGATTGAGCAGTTATGAAACACTCTTTTTGTAGAAAATGCAAGTGGAGATTCGGAGCGCTAAGAGTGTAATAGTGGAAAAAGGATTGTCTTCAAACACAAACTACACAGAATCATTCGGTGAAACTTCTTTCTGATCTGTGCATTCAGCTAACAGAGTTAAACCATACTTTTGATTGAGCAGATCTGAACACTCTTTCTGTAGAAAATGCAACAGGACATTCGTAGCGCTTAGTAGGTAATAGTGGAAAAAAGAATATGTTCAAATATAAACTACACAGAAGCATTGTATGAAACTTCTTTCTGTTCTGTGCATTCAACTAACAGAGTTGAACCTTACTTTTGATTGAGCCTTTCTGAAACACTCTTTCTGTAGAAACTGCAATTGGACATTCTGAGCGCTAAGAGGCCTCTATTGGGAAAAATAATATCTTCAAATAAAAACTACACAGAAGCATTGTGTGAAACTTATTTCTGATATGTTCATTAAGCTAACAGAGTTAAACCATACTTTTGATTGCGCAGTTCTGAACACTCTTTCTGTAGAAAATGCACGTGGACATTCGGAGCGCTAAGAGGGTAATAGTGGAAAAAGGAATATATGCAAATATTAACTACACAGTAGCATTCTGTGAAAATTCTTTCTGTTCTGTGCATTCAACTAACAGAGTTGAACCTTACTTTTGATTGAGCCGTTCTGAAACACTCTTTCTGTAGAAACTGCAATTGGACATGCTAAGCGCTAAGAGGCCTACATTGGGAAAAAGAATATCTTCAAATAAAAACTACAAAGATGCATTCTGTGAAACTTATTTCTGATCTGAAAATTCAGTTAACAGAGATAAAACATATTTTTGATTGAGCAGTTATGAAACACTCTTTTTGTAGAAAATGCAAGTGGAGATTCGGAGCGCTAAGAGTGTAATAGTGGAAAAAGGAATGTCTTCAAATATAAACTACACAGAATCATTCGGTGAAACTTCTTTCTGATCTGTGCATTCAGCTAACAGAGTTAAACCATACTTTTGATTGAGCAGATCTGAACACTCTTTCTGTAGAGAATGCAACTGGACATTTGGAGCGCTAAGAGCGTAGTAGTGGAAAAAGGAATATATTCAAATATAAACTACACAGAAGCATTCTGTGAAACTTCTTTCTGATCTGAGCATTCAGCTAACATAGTTAAAAAATACTTTTGATTGAGCAGTTTTGAAACACTCTGTCTGTAGAAAATGCAACTGGACATTCGTAGCGCTAAGTGGGTAATAGTGGAAAAAAAATATGTTCAAATATAAACTACACAGAAGCATTGTATGAAACTTCTTTCTGTTCTGTGCATTCAACTAACAGAGTTGAACCTTACATTTGATTGAGCCGTTCTGAAACACTCTTTCTGTAGAAACTGCAATTGGACATTCTGAGAGCTAAGAGGCCTATATTGGGAAAAGGAACGTTTACAAATAAAAACTACACAGAAGAATTGTGTGAAACTTCTTTCTGTTCTGTTTGTTCAACTAAAAGAGTTGAACCTTAGTTTTGATTGAGCCGTTCTGAAACACTCTTTCTGTAGAAAATGCAAGTGGAGATTCGGAGCGCTAAGAGGGTAATAGTGGAAAAAGGAATGTCTCCAAATATAAACTACACAGAATCATTCTGTGAAACTTCTTTCTGATCTGTGCATTCAGCTAACAGAGTTAAACCATACTTTTGATTGAGCAGATCTGAACACTCTTTCTGTAGAAAATGCAACTGGACATTTGGAGCGCTAAGAGAGTAGTAGTGGAAAAAGGAATATATTCAAATATAAACTACACAGAAGCATTCTGTGAAACTTCTTTCTGATCTGAGCATTCAGCTAACAGAGTTAAACCATACTTTTGATTGAGCAGTTTTGAAACACTCTGTCTGTAGAAAATGCAACTGGACATTCGTAGCGCTAAGTGGGTAATAGTGGAAAAAAGAATATGTTCAAATATAAACTACACAGAAGCATTGTATGAAACTTCTTTCTGTTCTGTGCATTCAACTAACAGAGTTGAACCTTACTTTTGATTGAGCCTTTCTGAAACACTCTTTCTGTAGAAACTGCAATTGGACATTCTGAGCGCTAAGAGGCCTATATTGGGAAAAATAATATCTTCAAATAAAAACTACACGGAAGCATTGTGTGAAACTTATTTCTGATATGTTCATTAAGCTAACAGAGTTAAACCATACTTTTGATTGCGCAGTTCTGAACACTCTTTCTGTAGAAAATGCAAGTGGACATTCGGAGCGCTAAGAGGGTAATAGTGGAAAAAGGAATATATTCAAATATAAACTACACAGTAGCATTCAGTGAAAATTCTTTCTGTTCTGTGCATTCAACTAACAGAGTTGAACCTTACTTTTGATTGAGCCGTTCTGAAACACTCTTTCTGTAGAAACTGCAATTGGACATGCTAAGCGCTAAGAGGCCTACATTGGGAAAAAGAATATCTTCAAATAAAAACTACAAAGATGCATTCTGTGAAACTTATTTCTGATCTGAAAATTCAGTTAACAGAGATAAAACATATTTTTGATTGAGCAGTTATGAAACACTCTTTTTGTAGAAAATGCAAGTGGAGATTCGGAGCGCTAAGAGTGTAATAGTGGAAAAAGGAATGTCTTCAAATATAAACGACACAGAATCATTCGGTGAAACTTCTTTCTGATCTGTGCATTCAGCTAACAGAGTTAAACCATACTTTTGATTGAGCAGATCTGAACACTCTTTCTGTAGAGAATGCAACTGGACATTTGGAGCGCTAAGAGCGTAGTAGTGGAAAAAGGAATATATTCAAATATAAACTACACAGAAGCATTCTGTGAAACTTCTTTCTGATCTGAGCATTCAGCTAACATAGTTAAACCATACTTTTGATTGAGCAGTTTTGAAACACTCTGTCTGTAGAAAATGCAACTGGACATTCGTAGCGCTAAGTGGGTAATAGTGGAAAAAAAATATGTTAAAATATAAACTACACAGAAGCATTGTATGAAACTTCTTTCTGTTCTGTGCATTCAACTAACAGAGTTGAACCTTACATTTGATTGAGCCGTTCTGAAACACTCTTTCTGTAGAAACTGCAATTGGACATTCTGAGCGCTAAGAGGCCTATATTGGGAAAAGGAACGTTTACAAATAAAAACTACACAGAAGAATTGTGTGAAACTTCTTTCTGTTCTGTTTGTTCAACTAAAAGAGTTGAACCTTAGTTTTGATTGAGCCGTTCTGAAACACTCTTTCTGTAGAAAATGCAAGTGGAGATTCGGAGTGCTAAGAGGGTAATAGTGGAAAAAGGAATGTCTCCAAATATAAACTACACAGAATCATTCTGTGAAACTTCTTTCTAATCTGTGCATTCAGCTAACAGAGTTAAACCATACTTTTGATTGAGCAGATCTGAACACTCTTTCTGTAGAAAATGCAACTGGACATTTGGAGCGCTAAGAGAGCAGTAGTGGAAAAAGGAATATATTCAAATATAAACTACACAGAAGCATTCTGTGAAACTTCTTTCTGATCTGAGCATTCAGCTAACAGAGTTAAACCATACTTTTGATTGAGCAGTTTTGAAACACTCTTTCTGTAGAAAATGCAACTGGACATTCATAGCGCTAAGTGGGTAATAGTGGAAAAAAGAATATGTTCAAATATAAACTACACAGAAGCATTGTATGAAACTTCTTTCTGTTCTGTGCATTCAACTAACAGAGTTGAACCTTACTTTTGATTGAGCCGTTCTGAAACACTCTTTCTGTAGAAACTGAAATTGGACATTCTGAGCGCTAAGAGGCCTATATTGGGAAAAGGAATGTCTACAAATAAAAACTACACAGAAGAATTGTGTGAAACTTCTTTCTGTTCTGTTTGTTCAACTAAAAGAGATGAACCTTAGTTTTGATTGAGCCGTTCTGAAACACTCTTTCTGTAGAAAATGCAAGTGGAGATTCGGAGCGCTAAGAGGGTAATAGTGGAAAAAGGAATGTCTCCAAATATAAACTACACAGAATCATTCTGTGAAGCTTCTTTCTGATCTATGCATTCAGCTAACAGAGTTAAACCATACTTTTGATTGAGCAGATCTGAACACTCTTTCTGTAGAAAATGCAACTGGACATTTGGAGCGCTAAGAGAGTAGTAGTGGAAAAAGGAATATATTCAAATATAAACTACACAGAAGCATTCTGTGAAACTTCTTTCTGATCTGAGCATTCAGCTAACAGAGTTAAACCATACTTTTGATTGAGCAGTTTTGAAACACTCTGTCTGTAGAAAATGCAACTGGACATTCGTAGCGCTAAGTGGGTAATAGTGGAAAAAAGAATAGGTTCAAATATAAACTACACAGTAGCATTCTGTGAAAATTCTTTCTGTTCTGTGCATTCAACTAACAGAGTTGAACCTTACTTTTGATTGAGCCGTTCTGAAACACTCTTTCTGTAGAAACTGCAATTGGACATGCTAAGCGCTAAGAGGCCTACATTGGGAAAAAGAATATCTTCAAATAAAAACTACAAAGATGCATTCTGTGAAACTTATTTCTGATCTGAATATTCAGTTAACAGAGATAAAACATATTTTTGATTGAGCAGTTATGAAACACTCTTTTTGTAGAAAATGCAAGTGGAGATTCGGAGCGCTAAGAGTGTAATAGTGGAAAAAGGAATGTCTTCAAATATAAACTACACAGAATCATTCGGTGAAACTTCTTTCTGATCTGTGCATTCAGCTAACAGAGTTAAACCATACTTTTGATTGAGCAGATCTGAACACTCTTTCTGTAGAGAATGCAACTGGACATTTGGAGCGCTAAGAGCGTAGTAGTGGAAAAAGGAATATATTCAAATATAAACTACACAGAAGCATTCTGTGAAACTTCTTTCTGATCTGAGCATTCAGCTAACATAGTTAAAAAATACTTTTGATTGAGCAGTTTTGAAACACTCTGTCTGTAGAAAATGCAACTGGACATTCGTAGCGCTAAGTGGGTAATAGTGGAAAAAAAATATGTTCAAATATAAACTACACAGAAGCATTGTATGAAACTTCTTTCTGTTCTGTGCATTCAACTAACAGAGTTGAACCTTACATTTGATTGAGCCGTTCTGAAACACTCTTTCTGTAGAAACTGCAATTGGACATTCTGAGAGCTAAGAGGCCTATATTGGGAAAAGGAACGTTTACAAATAAAAACTACACAGAAGAATTGTGTGAAACTTCTTTCTGTTCTGTTTGTTCAACTAAAAGAGTTGAACCTTAGTTTTGATTGAGCCGTTCTGAAACACTCTTTCTGTAGAAAATGCAAGTGGAGATTCGGAGCGCTAAGAGGGTAATAGTGGAAAAAGGAATGTCTCCAAATATAAACTACACAGAATCATTCTGTGAAACTTCTTTCTGATCTGTGCATTCAGCTAACAGAGTTAAACCATACTTTTGATTGAGCAGATCTGAACACTCTTTCTGTAGAAAATGCAACTGGACATTTGGAGCGCTAAGAGAGTAGTAGTGGAAAAAGGAATATATTCAAATATAAACTACACAGAAGCATTCTGTGAAACTTCTTTCTGATCTGAGCATTCAGCTAACAGAGTTAAACCATACTTTTGATTGAGCAGTTTTGAAACACTCTGTCTGTAGAAAATGCAACTGGACATTCGTAGCGCTAAGTGGGTAATAGTGGAAAAAAGAATATGTTCAAATATAAACTACACAGAAGCATTGTATGAAACTTCTTTCTGTTCTGTGCATTCAACTAACAGAGTTGAACCTTACTTTTGATTGAGCCTTTCTGAAACACTCTTTCTGTAGAAACTGCAATTGGACATTCTGAGCGCTAAGAGGCCTATATTGGGAAAAATAATATCTTCAAATAAAAACTACACGGAAGCATTGTGTGAAACTTATTTCTGATATGTTCATTAAGCTAACAGAGTTAAACCATACTTTTGATTGCGCAGTTCTGAACACTCTTTCTGTAGAAAATGCAAGTGGACATTCGGAGCGCTAAGAGGGTAATAGTGGAAAAAGGAATATATTCAAATATAAACTACACAGTAGCATTCAGTGAAAATTCTTTCTGTTCTGTGCATTCAACTAACAGAGTTGAACCTTACTTTTGATTGAGCCGTTCTGAAACACTCTTTCTGTAGAAACTGCAATTGGACATGCTAAGCGCTAAGAGGCCTACATTGGGAAAAAGAATATCTTCAAATAAAAACTACAAAGATGCATTCTGTGAAACTTATTTCTGATCTGAAAATTCAGTTAACAGAGATAAAACATATTTTTGATTGAGCAGTTATGAAACACTCTTTTTGTAGAAAATGCAAGTGGAGATTCGGAGCGCTAAGAGTGTAATAGTGGAAAAAGGAATGTCTTCAAATATAAACGACACAGAATCATTCGGTGAAACTTCTTTCTGATCTGTGCATTCAGCTAACAGAGTTAAACCATACTTTTGATTGAGCAGATCTGAACACTCTTTCTGTAGAGAATGCAACTGGACATTTGGAGCGCTAAGAGCGTAGTAGTGGAAAAAGGAATATATTCAAATATAAACTACACAGAAGCATTCTGTGAAACTTCTTTCTGATCTGAGCATTCAGCTAACATAGTTAAACCATACTTTTGATTGAGCAGTTTTGAAACACTCTGTCTGTAGAAAATGCAACTGGACATTCGTAGCGCTAAGTGGGTAATAGTGGAAAAAAAATATGTTAAAATATAAACTACACAGAAGCATTGTATGAAACTTCTTTCTGTTCTGTGCATTCAACTAACAGAGTTGAACCTTACATTTGATTGAGCCGTTCTGAAACACTCTTTCTGTAGAAACTGCAATTGGACATTCTGAGCGCTAAGAGGCCTATATTGGGAAAAGGAACGTTTACAAATAAAAACTACACAGAAGAATTGTGTGAAACTTCTTTCTGTTCTGTTTGTTCAACTAAAAGAGTTGAACCTTAGTTTTGATTGAGCCGTTCTGAAACACTCTTTCTGTAGAAAATGCAAGTGGAGATTCGGAGTGCTAAGAGGGTAATAGTGGAAAAAGGAATGTCTCCAAATATAAACTACACAGAATCATTCTGTGAAACTTCTTTCTAATCTGTGCATTCAGCTAACAGAGTTAAACCATACTTTTGATTGAGCAGATCTGAACACTCTTTCTGTAGAAAATGCAACTGGACATTTGGAGCGCTAAGAGAGCAGTAGTGGAAAAAGGAATATATTCAAATATAAACTACACAGAAGCATTCTGTGAAACTTCTTTCTGATCTGAGGATTCAGCTAACAGAGTTAAACCATACTTTTGATTGAGCAGTTTTGAAACACTCTTTCTGTAGAAAATGCAACTGGACATTCATAGCGCTAAGTGGGTAATAGTGGAAAAAAGAATATGTTCAAATATAAACTACACAGAAGCATTGTATGAAACTTCTTTCTGTTCTGTGCATTCAACTAACAGAGTTGAACCTTACTTTTGATTGAGCCGTTCTGAAACACTCTTTCTGTAGAAACTGAAATTGGACATTCTGAGCGCTAAGAGGCCTATATTGGGAAAAGGAATGTCTACAAATAAAAACTACACAGAAGAATTGTGTGAAACTTCTTTCTGTTCTGTTTGTTCAACTAAAAGAGATGAACCTTAGTTTTGATTGAGCCGTTCTGAAACACTCTTTCTGTAGAAAATGCAAGTGGAGATTCGGAGCGCTAAGAGGGTAATAGTGGAAAAAGGAATGTCTCCAAATATAAACTACACAGAATCATTCTGTGAAGCTTCTTTCTGATCTATGCATTCAGCTAACAGAGTTAAACCATACTTTTGATTGAGCAGATCTGAACACTCTTTCTGTAGAAAATGCAACTGGACATTTGGAGCGCTAAGAGAGTAGTAGTGGAAAAAGGAATATATTCAAATATAAACTACACAGAAGCATTCTGTGAAACTTCTTTCTGATCTGAGCATTCAGCTAACAGAGTTAAACCATACTTTTGATTGAGCAGTTTTGAAACACTCTGTCTGTAGAAAATGCAACTGGACATTCGTAGCGCTAAGTGGGTAATAGTGGAAAAAAGAATAGGTTCAAATATAAACTACACAGAAGCATTGTATGAAACTTCTTTCTGTTCTGTGCATTCAACTAACAGAGTTGAACCTTACTTTTGATTGAGCCTTTCTGAAACACTCTTTCTGTAGAAACTGCAATTGGACATTCTGAGCGCTAAGAGGCCTCTATTGGGAAAAATAATATCTTCAAATAAAAACTACACAGAAGCATTGTGTGAAACTTATTTCTGATATGTTCATTAAGCTAACAGAGTTAAACCATACTTTTGATTGCGCAGTTCTGAACACTCTTTCTGTAGAAAATGCAAGTGGACATTCGGAGCGCTAAGAGGGTAATAGTGGAAAAAGGAATATATGCAAATATAAACTACACAGTAGCATTCTGTGAAAATTCTTTCTGTTCTGTGCATTCAACTAACAGAGTTGAACCTTACTTTTGATTGAGCCGTTCTGAAACACTCTTTCTGTAGAAACTGCAATTGGACATGCTAAGCGCTAAGAGGCCTACATTGGGAAAAAGAATATCTTCAAATAAAAACTACACAGATGCATTCTGTGAAACTTATTCCTGATCTGTAATTTCAGTTAACAGAGATAAAACATATTTTTGATTGAGCAGTTATGAAACACTCTTTTTGTAGAAAATGCAAGTGGAGATTCGGAGCGCTAAGATGGTAATAGTGGAAAAAGGAATGTCTTCAAATATAAACTACACAGAATCATTCGGTGAAACTTCTTTCTGATCTGTGCATTCAGCTAACAGAGTTAAACCATACTTTTGATTGAGCAGATCTGAACACTCTTTCTGTAGAAAATGCAACTGGACATTTGGAGCGCTAAGAGCGTAGTAGTGGAAAAAGGAATATATTCAAATATAAACTACACAGAAGCATTCTGTGAAACTTCTTTCTGTTCTGAGCATTCAGCTAACAGAGTTAAACCATACTTTTGATTGAGCAGTTTTGAAACACTCTGTCTGTAGAAAATGCAACTGGACATTCGTAGCGCTAAGTGGGTAATAGTGGAAAAAAGAATATGTTCAAATATAAACTACACAGAAGCATTGTATGAAACTTCTTTCTGTTCTGTGCATTCAACTAACAGAGTTGAACCTTACTTTTGATTGAGCCGTTCTTATACACTCTTTCTGTAGAAACTGCAATTGGACATTCTGAGCGCTAAGAGGCCTATATTGGGAAAAGGAATGTCTACAAATAAAAACTACACAGAAGAATTGTGTGAAACTTCTTTCTGTTCTGTTTGTTCAACTAAAAGAGTTGAACCTTAGTTTTGATTGAGCCGTTCTGAAACACTCTTTGTGTAGAAAATGCAAGTGGAGATTCGGAGCGCTAAGAGGGTAATAGTGGAAAAAGGAATGTCTCCAAATATAAACTACACAGAAACATTCTGTGAAACTTCTTTGTGATCTGTGCATTCAGCTAACAGAGTTAAACCATACTTTTGATTGAGCAGTTCTGAACACTCTTTCTGTAGAAAATGCAAGTGGACATTCGGAGCGCTAAGAGGGTAATAGTGGAAAAAGGAATATATGCAAATATAAACTACACAGTAGCATTCTGTGAAAATTCTTTCTGTTCTGTGCATTCAACTAACAGAGTTGAACCTTACTTTTGATTGAGCCGTTCTGAAACACTCTTTCTGTAGAAACTGCAATTCGACATGCTAAGCGCTAAGAGGCCTACATTGGGAAAAAGAATAACTTCAAATAAAAACTACACAGATGCATTCTGTGAAACTTATTTCTGATCTGTAAATTCAGTTAACAGAGATAAAACATATTTTTGATTGAGCAGTTATGAAACACTCTTTTTGTAGAAAATGCAAGTGGAGATTCGGAGCGCTAAGAGGGTAATAGTGGAAAAAGGAATGTCTTCAAATATAAACTACACAGAATCATTCGGTGAAACTTCTTTCTGATCTGTGCATTCAGCTAACAGAGTTAAACCATACTTTTGATTGAGCAGATCTGAACACTCTTTCTGTAGAAAATGCAACTGGACATTTGGAGCGCTAAGAGCGTAGTAGTGGAAAAAGGAATATATTCAAATATAAACTACACAGAAGCATTCTGTGAAACTTCTTTCTGATCTGAGCATTCAGCTAACAGAGTTAAACCATACTTTTGATTGAGCAGTTTTGAAACACTCTGTCTGTAGAAAATGCAACTGGAAATTCGTAGCGCTAAGTGGGTAATAGTGGAAAAAAGAATATGTTCAAATATAAACTACACAGAAGCATTGTATGAAACTTCTTCCTGTTCTGTGCATTCAACTAACAGAGTTGAACCTTACTTTTGATTGAGCCGTTCTGAAACACTCTTTCTGTAGAAACTGCAATTGGACATTCTGAGCGCTAAGAGGCCTATATTGGGAAAAGGAATGTCTACAAATAAAAACTACACAGAAGAATTGTGTGAAACTTCTTTCTGTTCTGTTTGTTCAACTAAAAGAGTTGAACCTTAGTTTTGATTGAGCCGTTCTGAAACACTCTTTCTGTAGAAAATGCAAGTGGAGATTCGGAGCGCTAAGAGAGTAATAGTGGAAAAAGGAATGTCTCCAAATATAAACTACACAGAATCATTCTGTGAAACTTCTTTCTGATCTTTGCATTCAGCTAACAGAGTTAAACCATACTTTTGATTGAGCAGATCTGAACACTCTTTCTGTAGAAAATGCAACTGGACATTTGGAGCGCTAAGAGAGTAGTAGTGGAAAAAGGAATATATTCAAATATAAACTACACAGAAGCATTCTGTGAAACTTCTTTCTGATCTGAGCATTCAGCTAACAGAGTTAAACCATACTTTGATTGAGCAGTTTTGAAACACTCTGTCTGTAGAAAATGCAACTGGACATTCGTAGCGCTAAGTGGCTAATAGTGGAAAAAAGAATATGTTCAAATATAAGCTACACAGAAGCATTGTATGAAACTTCTTTCTGTTCTGTGCATTCAACTAACAGAGTTGAACCTTACTTTTGATTGAGAATTTCTGAAACACTCTTTCTGTAGAAACTGCAATTGGACATTCTGAGCGCTAAGAGGCCTCTATTGGGAAAAATAATATCTTAAAATAAAAACTACACAGAAGCATTATGTGAAACTTATTTCTGATATGTTCATTAAGCTAACAGAGTTAAACCATACTTTTGATTGCGCAGTTCTGAACACTCTTTCTGTAGAAAATGCAAGTGGACATTCGGAGCGCTAAGAGGGTAATAGTGGAAAAAGGAATGTCTCCAAATATAAACTACACAGAATCATTCTGTGAAACTTCTTTCTGATCTGTGCATTCAGCTAACAGAGTTTAACCATACTTTTGATTGAGCAGATCTGAACACTCTTTCTGTAGAAAATGCAACTGGACATTTGGAGCGCTACGAGAGTAGTAGTGGAAAAAGGAATATATTCATATATAAACTACACAGAAGCATTCTGGGAAACTTCTTTCTGATCTGAGCATTCAGCTAACAGAGTTAAACCATACTTTTGATTGAGCAGTTTTGAAACACTCTGTCTGTAGAAAATGTAACTGGACATTCGTAGCGCTAAGTGGCTAATAGTGGAAAAAGGAATATGTTCAAATATAAACTACACAGAAGCATTGTATGAAACTTCTTTCTGTTCTGTGCATTCAAATAACAGAGTTGAACCTTACTTTTGATTGAGCCTTTCTGAAACACTCTTTCTGTAGAAACTGCAATTGGACATTCTGAGCGCTAAGAGGCCTATATTGGGAAAAATATTATCTTCAAATAAAAACTACACAGAAGCATTGTGTGAAACTTATTTCTGATATGTTCATTAAGCTAACAGAATTAAACCATACTTTTGATTGCGCAGTTCTGAACACTCTTTCTGTAGAAAATGCAAGTGGACATTCGGAGCGCTAAGAGGGTAATAGTGGAAAAAGGAATATATTCAAATATAAACTACACAGTAGCATTCTGTGAAACTTCTTTCTGTTCTGTGCATTCAACTAACAGAGTTGAACCTTACTTTTGATTGAGCCGTTCTGAAACACTCTTTCTGTAGAAACTGCAATTGGACATGCTAAGCGCTAAGAGGCCTACATTGGGAAAAAGAATATCTTCAAATAAAAACTACACAGATGCATTCTGTGAAACTTATTTCTGATCTGTAAATTCAGTTAACAGAGATAAAACATATTTTTGATTGAGCAGTTATGAAACACTCTTTTTGTAGAAAATGCAAGTGGAGATTCGGAGCGCTAAGAGGGTAATAGTGGAAAAAGGAATGTCTCCAAATATAAACTACACAGAATAATTCGGTGAAACTTCTTTCTGATCTGTGCATTCAGCTAACAGAGTTAAACCATACTTTTGATTGAGCAGATCTGAACACTCTTTCTGTATAAAATGCAACTGGACATTTGGAGCGCTAAGAGCGTAGTAGTGGAAAAAGGAATATATTCAAATATAAACTACACAGAAGCATTCTGTGAAACTTCTTTCTGATCTGAGCATTCAGCTAACAGAGTTAAACCATACTTTTGATTGAGCAGTTTTGAAACACTCTGTCTGTAGAAAATGCAACTGGACATTCGTAGCGCTAAGTGGGTAATAGTGGAAAAAAGAATATGTTCAAATATAAACTACACAGAAGCATTGTATGAAACTTCTTTCTGTTCTGTGCATTCAACTAACAGAGTTGAACCTTACATTTGATTGAGCCGTTCTGAAACACTCTTTCTGTAGAAACTGGAATTGGACATTCTGAGCGCTAAGAGGCCTATATTGGGAAAAAGAATGTCTACAAATAAAAACTACACAGAAGAATTGTGTGAAACTTCTTTCTGTTCTGTTTGTTCAACTAAAAGTGTTGAACCTTAGTTTTGATTGAGCCGTTCTGAAACACTCTTTCTGTAGAAAATGCAAGTGGAGATTCGGAGCGCTAAGAGGGTAATAGTGGAAAAAGGAATGTCTCCAAATATAAACTACACAGAATCATTCTGTGAAACTTCTTTCTGATCTGTGAATTCAGCTAACAGAGTTAAACCATACTTTTGATTGAGCAGATCTGAACACTCTTTCTGTAGAAAATGCAACTGGACATTTGGAGCGCTAAGAGAGTAGTAGTGGAAAAAGGAATATATTCAAATATAAACTACACAGAAGCATTCTGTGAAACTTCCTTCTGATCTGAGCATTCAGCTAACAGAGTTAAACCATACTTTTGATTGAGCAGTTTTGAAACACTCTGTCTGTAGAAAATGCAACTGGACATTTGTAGCGCTAACTGGGTAATAGTGGAAAAAAAATATGTTCAAATATAAACTACACAGAAGCATTGTATGAAACTTCTTTCTGTTCTGTGCATTCAACTAACAGAGTTGAACCTTACTTTTGATTGAGCCTTTCTGAAACACTCTTTCTGTAGAAACTGCAATTGGACATTCTGAGCGCTAAGAGGCCTATATTGGGAAAAATAATATCTTCAAATAAAAACTACACAGAAGCATTGTGTAAAACTTATTTCTGATATGTTCATTAAGCTAACAGAGTTAAACCATACTTTTGATTGCGCAGTTCTGAACACCCTTTCTGTAGAAAATGCAAGTGGACATTCGGAGCGCTAAAAGGGTAATAGTGGAAAAAGGAATATATTCAAATATAAACTACACAGTAGCATTCTGTGAAACTTCTTTCTGTTCTGTGCGTTCAACTAACAGAGTTGAACCTTACTTTTGATTGAGCCGTTCTGAAACACTCTTTCTGTAGAAACTGCAATTGGACATTCTAAGCGCTAAGAGGCCTACATTGGGAAAAAGAATATCTTCAAATAAAAACTACACAGATGCATTCTGTGAAACTTATTTCTGATCTGTAAATTCAGTTAACAGAGATAAAACATA
This sequence comes from Symphalangus syndactylus, assembly GCF_028878055.3. Taxonomy (NCBI): domain Eukaryota; kingdom Metazoa; phylum Chordata; class Mammalia; order Primates; family Hylobatidae; genus Symphalangus; species Symphalangus syndactylus. The sequence continues at coordinate 10,812,575 of NC_072447.2, read as the reverse complement.
TTTTTGATTGAGCAGTTATGAAACACTCTTTTTGTAGAAAATGCAAGCGGAGATTCGGAGCGCTAAGAAGGTAATAGTGGAAAAAGGAATGTCTCCAAATATAATCTACAGAGAATCATTCGGTGTAACTTCCTTCTGATGTGTGCATTCAGCTAACATAGTTAAACCATACTTTTGATTGAGCAGATCTGAACACTCTTTCTGTAGAAAATGCAACTGGACATTTGGAGCGCTAAGAGAGTAGTAGTGGAAAAAGGAATATATTCAAATATAAACTACACAGAAGCATTCTGTGAAACTTCTTTCTGATCTGAGCATTCAGCTAACAGAGTTAAACCATACTTTTGATTGAGCAGTTTTGAAACACTCTGTCTGTTGAAAATGCAACTGGACATTCGTAGCGCTAAGTGGGTAATAGTGGAAAAAAGAATATGTTCAAATATAAACTACACAGAAGCATTGTATGAAACTCCTTTCTGTTCTGTGCATTCAACTAACAGAGTTGAACCTTACTTTTGATTGAGCCGTTCTGAAACACTCTTTCTGTAGAAACTGCAATTGGACATTCTGAGCGCTAAGATGCTTATATTGGGAAAAAGAATGTCTACAAATAAAAACTACACAGAAGAATTGTGTGAAACTTCTTTCTGTTCTGTTTGTTCAACTAAAAGTGTTGAACCTTAGTTTTGATTGAGCCGTTCTGAAACACTCTTTCTGTAGAAAATGCAAGTGGAGATTCGGAGCGCTAAGAGGGTAATAGTGGAAAAAGGAATGACTCCAAATATAAACTACACAGAATCATTCTGTGAAACTTCTTTCTGATCTGTGCATTCAGCTAACAGAGTTAAACCATACTTTTGATTGAGCAGATCTGAACACTCTTTCTGTAGAAAACGCAACTGGACATTTGGAGCGCTAAGAGAGTAGTAGTGGAAAAAGGAATATATTCAAATATAAACTACACAGAAGCATTCTGTGAAACTTCTTTCTGATTTGAGCATTCAGCTAACAGAGTTAAACCATACTTTTGATTGAGCAGTTTGAAACACTCTGTCTGTAGAAAATGCAACTGGACATTCGTAGCGCTAACTGGGTAATAGTGGAAAAAAAATATGTTCAAATATAAACTACACAGAAGCATTGTATGAAACTTCTTTCTGTTCTGTGCATTCAACTAACAGAGTTGAACCTTACTTTTGATTGAGCCTTTCTGAAACACTCTTTCTGTAGAAACTGCAATTGGACATTCTGAGCGCTAAGAGGCCTCTATTGGGAAAAATAATATCTTCAAATAAAAACTACACAGAAGCATTGTGTGAAACTTATTTCTGATATGTTCATTAAGCTAACAGAGTTAAACCATACTTTTGATTGCGCAGTTCTGAACACTCTTTCTGTAGAAAATGCAAGTGGACATTCGGAGCGCTAAGAGGGTAATAGTGGAAAAAGGAATATATTCAAATATAAACTACACAGTAGCATTCTGTGAAAATTCTTTCTGTTCTGTGCATTCAACTAACAGAGTTGAACCTTACTTTTGATTGAGCCGTTCTGATACACTCTTTCTGTAGAAACTGCAATTGGACATGCTAAGCGCTAAGAGGCCTACATTGGGAAAAAGAATATCTTCAAATAAAAACTACACAGATGAATTCTGTGAAACTTATTTCTGATCTGTAAATTCAGTTAACAGATATAAAACATATTTTTGATTGAGCAGTTATGAAACACTCTTTTTGTAGAAAATGCAAGTGGAGATTCGGAGCGCTAAGAGGGTAATAGTGGAAAAAGGAATGTCTCCAAATATAAACTACAGAGAATCATTCGGTGAAACTTCTTTCTGATCTGTGCATTCAGCTAACAGAGTTAAACCATACTTTTGATTGAGCAGATCTGAACACTCTTTCTGTAGAAAATGCAACTGGACATTTGGAGCGCTAAGAGAGTAGTAGTGGAAAAAGGAATATATTCAAATATAAACTACACAGAAGCATTCTGTGAAACTTCTTTCTGATCTGAGCATTCAGCTAACAGAGTTAAACCATACTTTTGATTGAGCAGTTTTGAAACACTCTGTCTGTAGAAAATGCAACTGGACATTCGTAGCGCTAAGTGGGTAATAGTGGAAAAAAGAATATGTTCAAATATAAACTACACAGAAGCATTGTATGAAACTTCTTTCTGTTCTGTGCATTCAACTAACAGAGTTGAAACTTACTTTTGATTGAGCCTTTCTGAAACACTCTTTCTGTAGAAACTGCAATTGGACATTCTGAGCGCTAAGAGTCCTATATCGGGAAAAATAATATCTTCAAATAAAAACTACACAGAAGCATTCTGTGAAACACCATTCTGTTCTGTTCATTCAACTAAAAGAGTTGAACCTTAGTTTTGATTGAGCCGTTCTGAAACACTCTTTCTGTAGAAAATGCAGGTGGAGATTCGGAGCGCTAAGAGGGTAATAGTGGAAAAAGGAATGTCTTCAAATATAAAATACACAGAATCATTCTCTGAAACTTCTTACTGATCTGTGCATTCAGCTAACAGAGTTAAACCATACTTTTGATTGAGCAGATCTGAACACTCTTTCTGTAGAAAATGCAACTGGACATTTGGAGCGCTAAGAGGGTAGTAGTGGTAAAAGGAATATATTCAAATATAAACTACACAGAAGCATTCTGTGAAACTTCTTTCTGATCTGAACATTCAGCTAACAGAGTTAAACCATACTTTTGATTGAGCAGTTTGAAACACTCTGTCTGTAGAAAATGCAACTGGACATTCGTAGCGCTAAGTGGGTAATAGTGGAAAAAAGAATATGTTCAAATATAAAGTACACAGAAGCATTGTATGAAACTTCTTTCTGTTCTGTGCATTCAACTAACAGAGTTGAACCTTACTTTTGATTGAGCCTTTCTGAAACACTCTTTCTGTAGAAACTGCAATTGGACATTCCGGGCGCTAAGAGGCCTATATTGGGAAAAATAATATCTTCAAATAAAAACTACACATAAGCATTGTGTGAAACTTATTTCTGATATGTGCATTCAGCTAACAGAGTTAAACCATACTTTTGATTGCGCAGTTCCGAACACTCTTTCCATAGAAAATGCAAGTGGACATTCGGAGCGCAAAGAGGGTAATAGTGGAAAAAGGAATATATTCAAATATAAACTACACAGTAGCATTCTGTAAAACTTCTTTCTGTTCTGTGCATTCAACTAACAGAGTTGAACCTTACATTTGACTGAGCCGTTCTGAATCACTCTTTCTGTAGAAACTGCAATTGGACATTCTAAGCGCTAAGAGGCCTACATTGGGAAAAAGAATATCTTCAAATAAAAACTGCACAGTTGCATTCTGTGAAACTTATTTCTGATCTGTAAATTCAGTTAACAGAGCTAAACCATATTTTTGATTGAGCAGTTATGAAACACTCTTTTTGTAGAAAATGCAAGTGGACATTCTGAGCGCTAAGATTGTAATAGAGGAAAAAGGAATATCTCCAATTAAAAACTGCACAGAAGCATTCTCTGAAACCACTTTCTGTTCTCCGCATTCAACTAACAGAGTTGAGCCTTACTTTTGAAGGAGCAGTTCTGAAACACTCTTTGTGTAGAAACTGCCAGTGGATATTCGGAGCGCTAAGTGGGTTATAGTCCAAAAAGGAGTATCTTCAACTAAATACTACACAGAAGCATTCTGTGAAACTACTTTCTGTTCTGTGCATTCAACTAAGAGAATTGAACCTTACATTTGATTGACCCGTTCTGAAACACTCTTTCTGTTGAAACTGCAATTGGACATTCTGAGCGCTAAGAGGCCTATATTGGGATAAATAATATCTTCAAATAAAAACTACACAGAAGCATTGTTTGAAACTTATTTCTGAAATGTGCATTCAGCTAACAGAGTTAAACCATACTTTTGATTGCGCAGTTCAGAACACTCTTTCTGTAGAAAATGCAAGTGGACATTCGGAGTGCTAAGAGGGTAATAGTGGAAAAAGAATATTTTCAAATATAAACTACACAGAAGCATCCTGTGAAACTTCTTTCTGTTCTGTGCATTCAAATACCAGGGTTGAACCTTACTTTTGATTGAGCCGTTCTGAAACACTCTTTCTGTAGAAACTGCAATTGGACATTCTGAGCGCTAAGAGGCCTATATTGGGAAAAAGAATATCTACAAATAAAAACTACACAGAAGTATACTGTGAAAGTTCTTTCTGTTCTGTTCATTCAACTAAAAGAGTTGAACCTTAGTTTTGATTGAGCCGTTCTGAAACACTCTTTCTGTAGAAAATGCAAGTGGAGAATCGGAGCGCTAAGAGGGTAATAGTGGAAAAAGGAATGTCTTCAAATATAAAATACACAGAATCATTCTGTGAAACTTCTTACTGATCTGTGCATTCAGCTAACAGAGTTAAACCATACTTTTGATTGAGCAGATCTGAACACTCTTTCTGTAGAAAATGCAACTGGACATTTGGAGCGCTACGAGGGTAGTAGTGGTAAAAGGAATATATTCAAATATAAACTACACAGAAGCATTCTGTGAAACTTCTTTCTGATCTGAACATTCAGCTAACAAAGTTAAACCATACTTTTGATTGAGCAGTTTGAAACACTCTGTCTGTAGAAAATGCAACTGGACATTCGTAGCGCTAAGTGGGTAATAGTGGAAAAAAGAATATGTTCAAATATAAAGTACACAGAATCATTGTATGAAACTTTTTTCTGTTCTGTGCATTCAACTAACAGAGTTGAACCTTACTTTTGATTGAGCCTTTCTGAAACACTCTTTCTGTAGAAACTGCAATTGGACATTCTGGGCGCTAAGAGGCCTATATTGGGAAAAATAATATCTTCAAATAAAAACTACACAGAAGCATTGTGTGAAACTTATTTCTGATATGTGCATTCAGCTAACAGAGTTAAACCATACTTTTGATTGCGCAGTTCCGAACACTCTTTCCGTAGAAAATGCAAGTGGACATTCGGAGCGCAAAGAGGGTAATAGTGGAAAAAGGAATATATTCAAATATAAACTACACAGTAGCATTCTGTGAAACTTCTTTCTGTTCTGTGCATTCAACTAACAGAGTTGAACCTTACTTTTGATTGAGCCGTTCTGAAACACTCTTTCTGTAGAAAATGCAATTGGACATTCTAAGCGCTAAGAGGCCTACATTGGGAAAATGAATATCTTCAAATAAAAACTACACAGATGAATTCTGTGAAACTTATTTCTGATCTGTAAATTCAGTTAACAGAGCTAAACCATATTTTTGATTGAGCTGTTATGAAACACTCTTTTTGTAGAAAATGCAAGTGGACATTCGGAGCGCTAATATTGTAATAGAGGAAAAAGGAATATCTCCAATTAAAAACTACACAGAAGCATTCTCTGAAACCCCTTTCTGTTCTCCGCATTCAACTAACAGAGTTGAGCCTTACTTTTGAAGGAGCAGTTCTGAAACCCTCTTTGTGTAGAAACTGCCAGTGGATATTCGGAGCGCTAAGTGGGTAATAGTCCACAAAGGAGTATCTTCAACTAAATACTACACAGAATCATTCTGTGAAACTCCTTTCTGTTCTGTGCATTCAACTAAGAGAGTTGAACCTTACATTTGATTGAGCCTTTCTGAAACACTCTTTCTGTATAAACTGCAATTGGACATTCTGAGCGCTAAGAGGCCTATATTGGGAAAAATAATATCTTCAAATAAAAACTACACAGAAGCATTGTTTGAAACTTATTTCTGATATGTGCATTCAGCTAACAGAGTTAAACCATACTTTTGATTGCGCAGTTCGGAACACTCTTTCTGTAGAAAATGCAAGTGGACATTCGGAGCGCTAAGAGGGTAATAGTGGAAAAAGGAATATATTCAAATATAAACTACACAGAAGCATTCTGTGAAACTTCTTTCTGTTCTGTGCATTCAACTACCAGGGTTGAACCTTACTTTTGATTGAGCCGTTCTGACGCAATCTTTCTGTAGAAACTGCAATTGGAGATTCTGAGCGCTAAGAGGCCTATATTGGGAAAAAAATATCTACAAATAATAACTACACAGAAGCATTCTGTGAAACTACATTCTGTTCTGTTCATTCAACTAAAAGAGTTGAACCTTAGTTTTGATGGAGCCGTTCTGAAACTCTCTTTCTGTAGAAAATGCAAGAGGAGATTCGGAACGCTAAGAGGGTAACAGTGGAAAAAGGAATGTCTTCAAATATAAACTACACAGAATCATTCTGTGAAACATCTTTCTGATCTGTGCATTCAGCTAACAGAGTTAAACCATACTTTTGATTGAGCAGATCTGAACACTCTTTCTGTAGAAAATGCAACTGGACATTTGGAGCGCTAAGAGGGTAGTAGTGGAAAAGGGAATATATTCAAATATAAACTACACAGAAGCATTCTGTGAAACTTCTTTCTGATCTGAGCATTCAGCTAACAGAGTTAAACCATACTTTTGATTGAGCAGTTTTGAAACACTCTGTCTGTAGAAAATGCAAATGGACATTCGTAGCGTTAAGTGGGTAATAGTGGAAAAAAGAATATATTCAAATATAAACTACACAGAAGCATTGTATGAAATTTCTTTCTGTTCTGTGCATTCAACTAACAGAGTTGAACCTTACTTTTGATTGAGCCGTTCTGAAACACTCTTTCTGTAGAAACTGCAATTGGACATTCTGAGCTCTAAGAGACTTATATTGGGAAAAATAATATCTTCAAATAAAAACTACACAGAAGCATTGTGTGAAACTAATTTCTGATATGTGCATTCAGCTAACAGAGTTAAACAATACTTTTGATTGCGCAGTTCCGTACACTCTTTCTGTAGAGAATGCAAGTGGACATTCGGAGCGCTAAGAGGGTAATAGTGGAAAAAGGAATATATTCAAATATAAACTACACAGTAGCATTTTGTGAAACTTCTTTCTGTTCTGTGCATTCAACTAACAGAGTTGAACCTTACTTTTGATTGAGAAGTTCTGAAACACTCTTTCTGTAGAAACTGCAATTGGACATTCTGAGTGCTTAGACGCCTATATTGGGAAAAATAATATCTTCAAATAAAAAATACACAGTTGCATTCTGTGAAACTTATTTCTGATCTGTAAATTCAGTTAACAGAGCTAAACCATATTTTTGATTGAGCAGTTATGAAACACTCTTTTTGTAGAAAATGCAAGTGGACATTCGGAGCGCTAAGAGGGTAATAGTGGAAAAAGGAATATATTCAAATATAAACTACACAGTAGCATTCTGTGAAACTTCTTTCTGTTCTGTGCATTCAACTAACAGAGTTGAACCTTACTTTTGATTGAGCCGTTCTGAAACACTCTTTCTGTAGAAACTGCAATTGGACATTCTATGCGCTAAGAGGCCTACATTGGGAAAAAGAACATCTTCAAATAAAAACTACACAGATGCATTCTGTGAAACTTATTTCTGATATTTAAATTCAGTTAACAGAGCTAAACCATATTTTTGATTGAGCTGTTATGAAACACTCTTTTTGTAGAAAATGCAAGTGGACATTCGGAGCGCTAAGATTGTAATAGAGGAAAAAGGAATATCTCCAATTAAAAACTACACAGAAGCATTCTCTGAAACCCCTTTCTGTTCTCCGCATTCAACTAACAGATTTGAGCCATACTTTTTAAGGAGCAGTTCTGAAACACTCTTTGTGTAGAAACTGCCAGTGGATATTCGGAGCGCTAAGTGGGTAATAGTCCAAAAGGAGTATCTTCAACTAAATACTACACAGAAGCATTCTGTGAAATTGCTTTCTGTTCTGTGCATTCAACTAAGAGAGTTGAACCTTACATTTGATTGAGCCATTCTGAAACCCTCTTTCTGTAGAAACTGCAATTGGACATTCTGAGCGCTAAGAGGCCTATATTGGCAAAAATAATATCTTCAAATAAAAACTACACAGAAACATTGTTTGAAACTTATTTCTGATATGTGCATTCAGCTAACAGAGTTAAACCATACTTTTGATTGCGCAGTTCCGAACACTCTTTCTGTAGAAAATGCAAGTGGACATTCGGAGCGCTAAGAGGGTAATAGTGGAAAAAGGAATATATTCAAATATAAACTACACAGTAGCATTCTGTGAAACTTCTTTCTGTTCTGTGCATTCAACGAACAGATGTGAACCTTACTTTTGATTGAGCCGTTCTGAAACACTCTATCAGTAGAAACTGCAATTGGACATTCTGAGCGCTAAGAGGCCTACATTGGGAAAAAAATATCTTCAAATAAAAACTACACAGATGCATTCTGTGAAACTTATTTCTGATCTGTAAATTCAGTTAACAGAGCTAAACCATATTTTTGATTGAGCAATTACTAAACACGCTTTTTGTAGAAAATGCAAGCGGACATTCGGAGCGCTAAGATTGTAATAGAGGAAAAAGGAATATCTCCAATTAAAAACTACACAGAAGCATTCTCTGAAACCCCTTTCTGTTCTCCGCATTCAGCTAACAGAATTGAGCCTTACTTTTGAAGGAGCAGTTCTGAAACCCTCTTTGTGTAGAGACTGCCAGTGGATATTCGGAGCGCTAAGTGGGTAATAGTCCAAAAAGGAGTATCTTCAACTAAATACTACACAGAAGCATTCTGTGAAACTTCTTTCTGTTCTGTGCATTCAACTAAGAGAGTTGAACCTTACATTTGATTGAGCCGTTCTGAAACACTCTTTCTGTAGAAACTGCAATTGGACATTCTGAGCGCTAAGAGGCCTATATTGGGAAAAATAATATCTTCAAATAAAAACTACACAGAAGCATTGTTTGAAAGTTATTTCTGATATGTGCATTAAGCTAACAGAGTTAAACCATACTTTTGATTGCGCAGTTCAGAACACTCTTTCTGTAGAAAATGCAAGTGGACATTCGGAGCGCTAAGAGGGTAATAGTGGAAAAAGGAATATATTCAAATATAAACTACACAGAAGCATTCTGTGAAACTTCTTTCTGTTCTGTGCATTCAACTACCAGGGTTGAACCTTACTTTTGATTGAGCCGTTCTGAAGCACTCTTTCTGTAGAAACTGCAATTGGACATTCTGAGGGCTAAGAGGCCTATATTGGGAAAAAGAATATCTACAAATAAAAACTACACAGAAGCATTCTGTGAATGTTCTTTCTGTTCTGTTCATTCAACTAAAATAGTTGAACCTTAGTTTTGATTGAGCCGTTCTGAAACACTCTTTCTGTAGAAAATGCAAGTGGAGATTCGGAGCGCTAAGAGGGTAATAGTGGAAAAAGGAATATATTCAAATATAAACTACACAGTAGCATTCTGTGAAACTTCTTTCTGTTCTGTGCATTCAACTAACAGAGTTGAACCTTACTTTTGATTGAGCCGTTCTGAAACACTCTTTCTGTAGAAACTGCAATTGGACATTCTATGCGCTAAGAGGCCTACATTGGGAAAAAGAACATCTTCAAATAAAAACTACACAGATGCATTCTGTGAAACTTATTTCTGATATTTAAATTCAGTTAACAGAGCTAAACCATATTTTTGATTGAGCTGTTATGAAACACACTTTTTGTAGAAAATGCAAGTGGACATTCGGAGCGCTAAGTTTGTAATAGAGGAAAAAGGAATATCTCCAATTAAAAACTACACAGAAGCATTCTCTGAAACCCCTATCTGTTCTCCGCATTCAACTAACAGATTTGAGCCATACTTTTTAAGGAGCAGTTCTGAAACACTCTTTGTGTAGAAACTGCCAGTGGATATTCGGAGCGCTAAGTGGGTAATAGTCCAAAAGGAGTATCTTCAACTAAATACTACACAGAAGCATTCTGTGAAACTTCTTTCTGTTCTGTGCATTCAACTAAGAGAGTTGAACCTTACATTTGATTGAGCCGTTTTGAAACCCTCTTTCTGTAGAAACTGCAATTGGACATTCTGAGCGCTAACAGGCCTATATTGGCAAAAATAATATCTTCAAATAAAAACTACACAGAAACATTGTTTGAAACTTATTTCTGATATGTGCATTCAGCTAACAGAGTTAAACCATACTTTTGATTGCGCAGTTCCGAACACTCTTTCTGTAGAAAATGCAAGTGGACATTCGGAGCGCTAAGAGGGTAATAGTGGAAAAAGGAATATATTCAAATATAAACTACACAGTAGCATTCTGTGAAACTACTTTCTGTTCTGTGCATTCAACGAACAGATGTGAACCTTACTTTTGATTGAGCCGTTCTGAAACACTCTATTAGTAGAAACTGCAATTGGACATTCTGAGCGCTAAGAGGCCTACATTGGGAAAAAAATATCTTCAAATAAAAACTACACAGATGCATTCTGTGAAACTTATTTCTGATCTGTAAATTCAGTTAACAGAGCTAAACCATATTTTTGATTGAGCAGTTACTAAACACGCTTTTTGTAGAAAATGCAAGCGGACATTCGGAGCGCTAAGATTGTAATAGAGGAAAAAGGAATATCTCCAATTAAAAACTACACAGAAGCATTCTCTGAAACCCCTTTCTGTTCTCCGCATTCAGCTAAAAGAATTGAGCCTTACTTTTGAAGGAGCAGTTCTGAAACACTCTTTGTGTAGAGACTGCCAGTGGATATTCGGAGCGCTAAGTGGGTAATAGTCCAAAAAGTAGTATCTTCAACTAAATACTACACAGAAGCATTCTGGGAAACTTCTTTCTGTTCTGTGCATTCAACTAAGAGAGTTGAACCTTACATTTGATTGAGCCGTTCTGAAACACTCTTTCTGTAGAAACTGCAATTGGACATGCTAAGCGCTAAGAGGCCTACATTGGGAAAAAGAATATCTTCAAATAAAAACTACACAGATGCATTCTGTGAAACTTATTTCTGATCTGTAAATTCAGTTAACAGAGATAAAACATATTTTTGATTGAGCAGTTATGAAACACTCTTTTTGTAGTAAATGCAAGCCGAGATTCGGAGCGCTAAGAGGGTAATAGTGGAAAAAGGAATGTCTCCAAATATAAACTACAGAGAATCATTCGGTGTAACTTCTTTCTGATCTGTGCATTCAGCTAACAGAGTTAAACCATACTTTTGATTGAGCAGATCTGAACACTCTTTCTGTAGAAAATGCAACTGGACATTTGGAGCGCTAAGAGCGTAGTAGTGGAAAAAGGAATATATTCAAATATAAACTACACAGAAGCATTCTGTGAAACTTCTTTCTGATCTGAGCATTCAGCTAACAGAGTTAAACCATACTTTTGATTGAGCGGTTTTGAAACACTCTGTCTGTAGAAAATGCAACTGGACATTCGTAGCGCTAAGTGGGTAATAGTGGAAAAAAGAATATGTTCAAATATAAACTACACAGAAGCATTGTATGAAACTTCTTTCTGTTCTGTGCATTCAACTAACAGAGTTGAACCTTACTTTTGATTGAGCCGTTCTGAAACACTCTTTCTGTAGAAAGTGCAATTGGACATTCTGAGCGCTAAGAGGCCTACATTGGGAAAAATAATATCTTCAAACAAAAACTACACAGAAGCATTGTGTGAAACTTATTTCTGATATGTTCATTAAGCTAACAGAGTTAAACCATACTTTTGATTGTGCAGTTCTGAACACTCTTTCTGTAGAAAATGCAAGTGGACATTCGGAGCGCTAAGAGGGTAATAGTGGAAAAAGGAATATATGCAAATATAAACTAAACAGTAGCATTCTGTGAAACTTCTTTCTGTTCTGTGCGTTCAACTAACAGTGTTGAACCTTACTTTTGATTGAGCCGTTCTGAAACACTCTTTCTGTAGAAACTGCAATTGGACATGCTAAGCGCTAAGAGGCCTACATTGGGAAAAAGAATATCTTCAAATATAAACTACACAGAAGCATTCGGTGAAACTTCTTTCTGATCTGAGCATTCAGCTAACAGAGTTAAACCATACTTTTGATTGAGCAGTTCTGAACACTCTTTCTGTAGAAAATGCAACTGGACATTCGTAGCGCTAAGTGGGTAGTAGTGGAAAAAAGAATATGTTAAAATATAAACTACACAGAATCATTGTATGAAACTTCTTTCTGTTCTGTGCATTCAACTAACAGAGTTGAACCTTACTTTTGATTGAGCCGTTCTGAAACACTCTTTCTGTAGAAACTGCAATTGGACATTCTGAGCGCTAAGAGGCCTATATTGGGAAAAAGCATGTCTACAAATAAAAACTACACAGAAGAATTGTGTGAAACTTCTTTCTGTTCTGTTTGTTCAACTAAAAGAGTTGAACCTTAGTTTTGATTGAGCCGTTCTGAAACACTCTTTGTGTAGAAAATGCAAGTGGAGATTCGGAGCGCTAAGAGGGTAATAGTGGAAAAAGGAATGTCTCCAAATATAAACCACACAGAATCATTCTGTGAAACTTCTTTCTGATCTTTGCATTCAGCTAACAGAGTTAAACCATACTTTTGATTCAGCAGATCTGAACACTCTTTCTGTAGAAAATGCAACTGGACATTTGGAGCGCTAAGAGCGTAGTAGTGGAAAAAGGAATATATTCAAATATAAACTACACAGAAGCATTCTGTGAAACTTCTTTCTGATCTGAGCATTCAGCTAACAGAGTTAAACCATAGTTTTGATTGAGCAGTTTTGAAACACTCTGTCTGTAGAAAATGCAACTGGACATTCGTAGCGCTAAGTGGGTAATAGTGGAAAAAAGAATATGTTCAAATATAAACTACACAGAAGCATTGTATGAAACTTCTTTCTGTTCTGTGCATTCAACTGACAGAGTTGAACCTTACTTTTGATTGAGCCTTTCTGAAACACTCTTTCTGTAGAAACTGCAATTGGACATTCTGAGCGCTAAGAGGCCTCTATTGGGAAAAATAATATCTTCAAATAAAAACTACACAGAAGCATTGTGTGAAACTTATTTCTGATATGTTCATTAAGCTAACAGAGTTAAACCATACTTTTGATTGCGCAGTTCTGAACACTCTTTCTGTAGAAAATGCAAGTGGACTTTCGGAGCGCTAAGAGGGTAAGAGTGGAAAAAGGAATATATTCAAATATAAACCACAGTAGCATTCTGTGAAAATACTTTCTGTTCTGTGCATTCAACTAACAGAGTTGAACCTTACTTTTGATTGAGCCGTTCTGAAACACTCTTTCTGTAGAAACTGCAATTGGACATGCTAAGCGCTAAGAGGCCTACATTGGGAAAAAGAATATCTTCAAATAAAAACTACACAGATGAATTCTGTGAAACTTATTTCTGATCTGTAAATTCAGTTAACAGAGATAAAACATATTTTTGATTGAGCAGTTATGAAACACTCTTTTTGTAGAAAATGCAAGTGGAGATTCGGAGCGCTAAGGGGGTAATAGTGGAAAAAGGAATGTCTCCAAATATAAACTACAGAGTATCATTCGGTGAAACTTCTTTCTGATCTGTGCATTCAGCTAACAGAGTTAAACCATACTTTTGATTGAGCAGATCTGAACACTCTTTCTGTAGAAAATGCAACTGGACATTTGGAGCGCTAAGAGAGTAGTAGTGGAAAAAGGAATATATTCAAATATAAACTACACAGAATCATTCTGTGAAACTTCTTTCTGATCTGAGCATTCAGCTAACAGAGTTAAACCATACTTTTGATTGAGCAGTTTTGAAACACTCTGTCTGTAGAAAATGCAACTGGACATTCGTAGCGCTAAGTGGGTAATAGTGGAAAAAAGAATATGTTCAAATATAAACTACACAGAAGCATTGTATGAAACTTCTTTCTGTTCTGTGCATTCAACTAACAGAGTTGAAACTTACTTTTGATTGAGCCTTTCTGAAACTCTCTTTCTGTAGAAACTGCAATTGGACATTCTGAGCGCTAAGAGGCCTATATTGGGAAAAATAATATCTTCAAATAAAAACTACACAGAAGCATTCTGTGAAACAACTTTCTGTTCTGTTCATTCAACTAAAAGAGTTGAACCTTAGTTTTGATTGAGCCGTTCTGAAACACTCTTTCTGTAGAAAATGCAGGTGGAGATTCGGAGCGCTAAGAGGGTAATAGTGGAAAAAGGAATGTCTTCAAATATAAAATACACAGAATCATTCTGTGAAACTTCTTACTGATCTGTGCATTCAGCTAACAGAGTTAAACCATACTTTTGATTGAGCAGATCTGAACACTCTTTCTGTAGAAAATGCAACTGGACATTTGGAGCGCTAAGAGGGTAGTAGTGGAAAAGGGAATATATTCAAATATAAACTACACAGAAGCATTCTGTGAAACTTCTTTCTGATCTGAGCATTCAGCTAACAGAGTTAAACCATACTTTTGATTGAGCAGTTTTGAAACACTCTGTCTGTAGAAAATGCAAATGGACATTCGTAGCGTTAAGTGGGTAATAGTGGAAAAAAGAATATATTCTAATATAAACTACACAGAAGCATTGTATGAAATTTCTTTCTGTTCTGTGCATTCAACTAACAGAGTTGAACCTTACTTTTGATTGAGCCGTTCTGAAACACTCTTTCTGTAGAAACTGCAATTGGACATTCTGAGCTCTAAGAGACTTATATTGGGAAAAATAATATCTTCAAATAAACACTACACAGAAGCATTGTGTGAAACTAATTTCTGATATGTGCATTCAGCTAACTGAGTTAAACAATACTTTTGATTGCGCAGTTCCGTACACTCTTTCTGTAGAGAATGCAAGTGGACATTCGGAGCGCTAAGAGGGTAATAGTGGAAAAAGGAATATATTCAAATATAAACTACACAGTAGCATTTTGTGAAACTTCTTTCTGTTCTGTGCATTCAACTAACAGAGTTGAACCTTACTTTTGATTGAGAAGTTCTGAAACACTCTTTCTGTAGAAACTGCAATTGGACATTCTGAGTGCTTAGACGCCTATATTGGGAAAAATAATATCTTCAAATAAAAAATACACAGTTGCATTCTGTGAAACTTATTTCTGATCTGTAAATTCAGTTAACAGAGCTAAACCATATTTTTGATTGAGCAGTTATGAAACACTCTTTTTGTAGAAAATGCAAGTGGACATTCGGAGCGCTAAGAGGGTAATAGTGGAAAAAGGAATATATTCAAATATAAACTACACAGTAGCATTCTGTGAAACTTCTTTCTGTTCTGTGCATTCAACTAACAGAGTTGAACCTTACTTTTGATTGAGCCGTTCTGAAACACTCTTTCTGTAGAAACTGCAATTGGACATTCTATGCGCTAAGAGGCCTACATTGGGAAAAAGAACATCTTCAAATAAAAACTACACAGATGCATTCTGTGAAACTTATTTCTGATATTTAAATTCAGTTAACAGTGCTAAACCATATTTTTGATTCAGCTGTTATGAAACACTCTTTTTGTAGAAAATGCAAGTGGACATTCGGAGCGCTAAGATTGTAATAGAGGAAAAAGGAATATCTCCAATTAAAAACTACACAGAAGCATTCTCTGAAACCCCTTTCTGTTCTCCGCATTCAACTAACAGATTTGATCCATACTTTTTAAGGAGCAGTTCTGAAACACTCTTTGTGTAGAAACTGCCAGTGGATATTCGGAGCGCTAAGTGGGTAATAGTCCAAAAGGAGTATCTTCAACTAAATACTACACAGAAGCATTCTGTGAAACTTCTTTCTGTTCTGTGCATTCAACTAAGAGAGTTGAACCTTACATTTGATTGAGCCGTTCTGAAACCCTCTTTCTGTAGAAACTGCAATTGGACATTCTGAGCGCTAAGAGGCCTATATTGGCAAAAATAATATCTTCAAATAAAAACTACACAGAAACATTGTTTGAAACTTATTTCTGATATGTGCATTCAGCTAACAGAGTTAAACCATACTTTTGATTGCGCAGTTCCGAACACTCTTTCTGTAGAAAATGCAAGTGGACATTCGGAGCGCTAAGAGGGTAATAGTGGAAAAAGGAATATATTCAAATATAAACTACACAGTAGCATTCTGTGAAACTTCTTTCTGTTCTGTGCATTCAACGAACAGATGTGAACCTTACTTTTGATTGAGCCGTTCTGAAACACTCTATCAGTAGAAACTGCAATTGGACATTCTGAGCGCTAAGAGGCCTACATTGGGAAAAAAATATCTTCAAATAAAAACTACACAGATGCATTCTGTGAAACTTATTTCTGATCTGTAAATTCAGTTAACAGAGCTAAACCATATTTTTGATTGAGCAGTTACTAAACACGCTTTTTGTAGAAAATGCAAGCGGACATTCGGAGCGCTAAGATTGTAATAGAGGAAAAAGGAATATCTCCAATTAAAAACTACACAGAAGCATTCTCTGAAACCCCTTTCTGTTCTCCACATTCAGCTAACAGAATTGAGCCTTACTTTTGAAGGAGCAGTTCTGAAACACTCTTTGTGTAGAGACTGCCAGTGGATATTCGGAGCGCTAAGTGGGTAATAGTCCAAAAAGGAGTATCTTCAACTAAATACTACACAGAAGCATTCTGTGAAACTTCTTTCTGTTCTGTGCATTCAACTAAGAGAGTTGAACCTTACATTTGATTGAGCCGTTCTGAAACACTCTTTCTGTAGAAACTGCAATTGGACATTCTGAGCGCTAAGAGGCCTATATTGGGAAAAATAATATCTTCAAATAAAAACTACACAGAAGCATTGTTTGAAAGTTATTTCTGATATGTGCATTAAGCTAACAGAGTTAAACCATACTTTTGATTGCGCAGTTCAGAACACTCTTTCTGTAGAAAATGCAAGTGGACATTCGGAGCGCTAAGAGGGTAATAGTGGAAAAAGGAATATATTCAAATATAAACTACACAGAAGCATTCTGTGAAACTTCTTTCTGTTCTGTGCATTCAACTACCAGGGTTGAACCTTACTTTTGATTGAGCCGTTCTGAAGCACTCTTTCTGTAGAAACTGCAATTGGACATTCTGAGCGCTAAGAGGCCTATATTGGGAAAAAGAATATCTACAAATAAAAACTACACAGAAGCATTCTGTGAATGTTCTTTCTGTTCTGTTTATTCAACTAAAATAGTTGAACCTTAGTTTTGATTGAGCCGTTCTGAAACACTCTTTCTGTAGAAAATGCAAGTGGAGATTCGGAGCGCTAAGAGGGTAATAGTGGAAGAAGGAATGTCTTCCAATATAAACTACACAGAATCATTCGGTGAAACTTCTTTCTGATCTGTGCATTCAGCTAACAGAGTTAAACCATACTTTTGATTGAGCAGATCTGAACACTCTTTCTGTAGAAAATGCAACTGGACATTTGGAGCGCTAAGAGCGTAGTAGTGGAAAAAGGAATATATTCAAATATAAACTACACAGAAGCATTCTGTGAAACTTCTTTCTGATCTGAGCATTCAGCTAACAGAGTTAAACCATACTTTTGATTGAGCAGTTTTGAAACACTCTGTCTGTAGAAAATGCAACTGGACATTCGTAGCGCTAAGTGTGTAATAGTGGAAAAAGGAATATGTTCAAATATAAACTACACAGTAGCATTGTATGGAACTTCTTTCTGTTCTGTGCATTCAACTAACAGAGTTGAACCTTACTTTTGATTGAGCCGTTCTGAAACACTCTTTCTGTAGAAACTGCAATTGGACATTCTGAGCGCTAAGAGGCCTATATTGGGAAAAATAATATCTTCAAATAAAAACTACACAGAAGCATTGTGTGAAACTTGTTTCTGATATGTGCATTCAGCTAACAGAGTTAAACCATACTTTTGATTGCGCAGTTCCGTACACCCTTTCTGTAGATAATGCAAGTGGACATTCGGAGCGCTAAGAGGGTAATAGTGGAAAAAGGAATATATTCAAATATAAACTACACAGAAGCATTCTGTGAAACTTCTTTCTGTTCTGTGCATTCAACTAACAGAGTTGAACCTTACTTTTGATTGAGCCGTTCTGAAACACTCTTTCTGTAGGAACTGCAATTGGACATTCTAAGCGCTAAGAGGCCTACATTGGGAAAAAGAATATCTTCAAATAAAAACTACACAGATGCATTCTGTGAAATTTATTTCTGATCTGTAAATTCAGTTAACAGAGCTAAACCATATTTTTGATTGAGCAGTTATGAAACACTCTTTTTGTAGGTAATGCAAGTGGACATTCGGAGCGCTAAGATTGTAATAGAGGAAAAAGGAATATCTCCAATTAAAAACTACACAGAAGCATTCTCTGAAACCCCTTTCTGTTCTCCGCATTCAACTAACAGATTTGAGCCTTACTTTTGAAGGAGCAGTTCTGAAACTCACTTTGTGTAGAAACTGCCAGTGGATATTCGGAGCGCTAAGTTGGTAATAGTCCAAAAAGTAATATCTTCAACTAAATACTACACAGGAGCATTCTGTGAAACTTCTTTCTGTTCTGTGCATTCAACTAAGAGAGTTGAACCTTACATTTGATTGAGCCGTTCTGAAACACTCTTTCTGTAGAAACTGCAATTGGACATTCTGAGCGCTAAGAGGCCTATATTGGCAAAAATAATATCTTCCAATAAAAACTACACAGAAGCATTGTTTGAAACTTATTTCTGCTATGTGCATTCAGCTAACAGAGTTAAACCATACTTTTGATTGCGCAGATCAGAACACTCTTTCTGTAGAAAATGCAAGTGGACATTCGGAGCGCTAAGAGGGTAATAGTGGAAAAAGGAATATATTCAAATTTAAACTACACAGAAGCATTCTGTGAAACTTCTTTCTGTTCTGTGCATTCAACTACCAGGGTTGAACCTTACTTTTGATTGAGCCGTTCTGAAGCACTCTTTCTGTAGAAACTGCAATTGGACCTTCTGAGTGCTAAGAGGCCTATATTGGGAAAAAAATATCTACAAATAAAAACTACACAGAAGCATTCTGTGAAACTTCTTTCTGTTCTGTTCTTTCAACTAAAAGAGTTGAACCTTAGTTTTGATTGAGCCGTTCTGAAACACTCTTTCTGTAGAAAATTCAAGTGGAGATTCGCAGCGCTAAGATGGTAATAGTGGAAAAAGGAATGTCTTCAAATATAAACTACACAAAATCATTCTGTGAAACATATTTCTGATCTGTGCATTCAGCTAACAGACTTAAACCATACTTTTGATTGAGCAGATCTGAACACTCTTTCTGTAGAAAATGCAACTGGACGTTTGGAGCCCTAAGAGGGTAGTAGTTGAAAAAGGAATATATTCAAATATAAACTACACAGAAGCATTCTGTGAAACTTCTTTCTGATCTGAGCATTCAGCTAACAGAGTTAAACCATACTTTTGATTGAGCAGTTTTGAAACACTCTGTCTGTAGAAAATGCAACTGGACATTCGTAGCGCTAAGTGGGTAATAGTGGAAAAAAGAATATGTTCAAATATGAACTACACAGAAGCATTGTATGAAACTTCTTTCTGTTCTGTGCATTCAACTAACAGAGTTGAACCTTACTTTTGATTGAGCCGTTCTGAAACACTCTTTCTATAGAAACTGCAATTGGACATTCTGAGCGCTAAGAGGCCTATATTGGGAAAAATAATATCTTCAAATAAAAACTACACAGAAGCATTGTGTGAAACTTATTTCTGATATGTGCAATCAGCTATCAGAGTTAAACAATACTTTTGATTGCGCAGTTCCGATCACTCTTTCTGTAGAAAATGCAAGTGGACATTCGGAGCGCTAAGAGGGTAATAGTGGAAAAAGGAATATATTCAAATATAAACTACACAGTAGCATTCTGTGAAACTTCTTTCTGTTCTGTGCATTCAACGAACAGAGTTGAACCTTACTTTTGATTGAGCCGTTCTGAAGCACTCTTTCTGTAGAAACTGCAATTGGACATTCTGAGCGCTAAGAGGCCTGCATTGGGAAAAAGAATATCTTCAAATAAAAACTACACAGAAGCATTCTGTGAAACTTATTTCTGATCTGTGCATTCAGTTAACAGAGCTAAACCATACTTTTGATTGAGCAGTTATGAAACACTCTTTGTGTAGAAAATGCAAGTGGACCTTCGGAGCGCTAAGATTGTAATAGAGGAAAAAGTAATATCTCCAAATAAAGACTACACAGAAGCATTCTCAGAAACTCCTTTCCGTTCTCTGAATTCAACTAACAGAGTTTAGCCTTACTTTTCAAGGAACAGTTCTGAAACACTCTTTGTGTAGAAACTGCAAGTGGATATTCAGAGCGCTAAGTGGGTAATAGTCAAAAAAGGAATATCTTCAACTAAATTCGACACAGAATCATTCTGTGAAACTTCTTTCTGTTCTGTGCATTCAAGTAAAAGAGGTGAACCTTACTTTTCATTGAGCCGTTCTGAAACACTCTTTCTATAGAAACTGCAATTGGACATTCTGAGCGCTAAGAGGCCTATATTGGTAAAAAGAATATCTTCATATAAACACTACACAGAAGCATTCTGTGAAACTTCTTTCTGATCTGTGCATTCAGCTAACGGAGTTAAACCATACTTCTGATTGAGCCAAATAACGAATTCCTTTAAGCATAGATATATATATACACATATATACACATATATATATACATATATACATACGCACACATATATATACATATATATACACACACACACATACATATACATGTATATATACACACATACATACTTATATACACTTTTATACCTGCCAAGAAAGGTAAGTTTGTCACTGCTTAGAGATTGCTGAAAGCAAAATGAAAGAGTTCCATCAAGTGGTCATATCAAGACACAGCAGTTTGTATTTCACCAATAGAAAGAGGAAAACAATCTCTCTGAAATCTAGTTCAGACATAGATTTCTAACCGAGCTATTAAAATTTTATGCCATGCAACATTAAAAAACACAATTAAATGCATTTTAAACATTATTACTAATTCATTTTCCAATTCATTTTTAAACTGCAAAGAAAATAGAAACTATGTGATTTTTATTTTTTATCTTTTTCATAACGAATACTCTCTCCATATAGTTTGCAGTTGAAAATGCGTGGTTATAATCTTAATTTGCATGTTAGTCATTTTTTTAAATTAGCAGGTAAACCACAGGTAATACTAAACTAAGTATTTGGATTGCACCGAAAATTCAGAAACTAACTACTTGCAAATGACCTATACATCTTAAAATAGTACAAAATAAATACAAAGAAAACTCTACTCAAGGTTGTTTTAAAAAATAAAATAAGTTATAAAACATAAACATGAGTTAACTTGCTTCTTTTAACAATCTATAGTTTTTGCCTTGCCAAATTTCATCTCCTTCATAAAGACAGACAAAACAGGCATCTTTCTTTTTAAAGTATAATTGATTTAAGGGGTCATTTTCTCATTATTTTGGAAAAACCATCATGGCTTATTTTAATGTTATAAATGCTACTTCTAAATATATATTACAGATTAAGATTTGTTTCTTGCTTAATAAAGCAGTAGTTCATTTAAGCAACCATTGTTTAATTAAACTTTCTGAATATTATATATATATTACTAATGAGATGAGGTTAAACAATAGATTTTTATATAAAACCTATGAAATATATATTATCTAGACATAAAATTGGAAGCAATGTATTTAATGATTAAGATCATGGATTTTGGCATCAGAGAGATTTGATTTGAATCTAATCTCTTCCACTTTTTTTCTCTGTAACCTGGAGCAATGACAAGCGTACTTTGTTTCATTGCACTTTTCTTGTAGATGTTGTGTTTTTTACAAATTGAAGGTTTGTGGCCAGCCTGCCTTGAGCAATTCTATCCACACTATTTTTTCCAACAGTATGTGCTCACTTTTGGTTTCTGGGTCACAGTTCAATACTTCTCACAATATTTCAGATTTTATCATTGTCATTATATTACTTATGGTTATCTGTGATCAATGATCTTTTATGTCACTATTGTAATTGTGGGACACCATACACTCTGCACATATAAGATAGCAAACTTAATTAATATCATGTGTGTTCCCACTTCTTCAGCAGCTAGCTGTTCTTCCATCTCTCTTCTTCTCCTCAAGCCTCACTATTCCCTGAGACACAACAATATTAAAATTAGACCAAGTAATAACCCTGCAATGGCCTGTAAGTGTTCAAGTGAGAAGAAAAGCATCATACATCTCCCACTTTAAGTCAAAAGCTGGAAATGATTAAACTTAATGAAGAAGGCATGTTGAAAGCTGAGAGAGGCTAAAAGCTAGGTCTCTTATAACAAACAGCCAACTTATGAACACAAAGGAAAAGTTCTTGAAGGTAATTGACAGTGCTACTACAGTGAACAAATGAACGATGAAGAATGTAAAACAGGCTTGTTGCTGATATGGAGAACGTTTTATCAGTCTGGATAGAAAATCAAACCAACTACAACAAGGCCCAAATTATCTTCAATTCTCTTCAGGCTGAGAGAAATGAAGAAGAAAAGTTGGAAACTAGAAGAAGTTGGTTGATAATTTTTAAGGAAAGAAGCCATCCCAAAATAAAAGAAAAAGTGCAAGGTGAAGTAGTAGCATGTGCTGATGTAGAAGCTTTAGCACATAATCTGGAAAATCTAGCTAAGATAATAGATGAAGTTTGTTACACTAAACAAGAGATTTTCAGTGTAGATGAAACAGACTTATATTGAAAGAAGATGCTGTCTAGGACGTTCATGGCTAGAAAATAAGTCAATGCCTGGCTTTAAAGCTTCAGTGCACAGGGTGACACTCTTGGTAGGGGCTAATGCAGCTGGTAAATTGAAGTTGAAGCCAATACTGATTAACGATTCTGAAAATAGCAAGAATTATGCTAAATCTACTGTGCCTGTACTCTATAAATGGAGCAAAGTCTGAATGACAGCATATCTGTTAACAGTATGGTATACTGGATATTTTTATCCCGCTCTTGAGACCTACTGCTCAGAAAAAAAAGAGTCCTTTCAAAATATTGCTGTTCATTGACAATGTACCTGACCACCCAAGAGTTC
Organism: Symphalangus syndactylus; assembly: GCF_028878055.3. NCBI lineage: Eukaryota > Metazoa > Chordata > Mammalia > Primates > Hylobatidae > Symphalangus > Symphalangus syndactylus. The sequence continues at coordinate 10,789,623 of NC_072447.2, read as the reverse complement.
CGATGGAGGTGAACAAGGATATTAGTGTTTCTAAGCTCGTTAACACAACATCCATTCTGTAGCCTCTGAATCAAAGAGTAATTTCAACTTTCAAGTTTTATTACATAAGAACTAAACATGGTAAGGTTATTGCTGCCATAATGACTACTCTGATTAATCTGGGTAAAATAAATTGAAAATCTTCAGGAAAGGATTCACCACTCTAGATGACACTAAGGACATTTGTGATTCCTGGGAGGAGTCCAAAATATCAACAATAACAGGAGTTTAGAAGAAGTTGAGTCCAACTCTCACAGATGACCTTGAGGGGTTTAACTCTTCAGTGGAAGTAAATGCGGATGTGGTGGAATCAGCAAGACAACTAGAATTAGAACTGGAGCCTGAAAATGTGACTGAGTTGCTGCAGTTTCAAGATACAATTTTAATGCATTAGGATTTGTTTCTTAGAGATGAGCAAAGAAAGTCGTTCCTTGAGATAGAATCTACTCCTGGTAATGATGCTGTGAACATTCTTCAAATAACAACAAAGAATTTAGAATATTACAGAAACTTAGTTGATAAAGCAGTGGTAGAATTTGGGTTTGAAAGAAGTTGTACTGTGGGGAAAAAGCTATCAAACAGCATCACGTTACAAAAAAAAAAAAAAAAATCTTTCATGAAAGGAAAAGTCAACCAATGTGGCAAACTTCATTGCTGCCTTGTTAGAAGAAATTGCCACAGCCACATTAACTTTAAGAAACCACCACCCTGATTGGTCAGCTGCCACCAACACTTGGACCAAACCCTTTACCTGTGAAAAATCACAACTTGATGAAGGAACAGATAATCATTAGCATTTTAGCAATAAAGTATTTTAAAATTAAAGTATGTGCATTGTTTTTTAGACATACTTCTATTGCACACTCAGCTGCTTATATTGTAATGTAAACATGACTTTTTTATGCATTGGAAAACCAACAAACTTGTATGACTCACTTTATTGCAATGTTTGCTTTACTGCAGTGGTCTGGAACTGAATCTGTAATATCTCCAAGGTATGCCTGTATATCTTCATGTATAATAGGGAAGTAATTCTACTGATACAGGTATGGTAGAGCTTAGATAATGTCTCTTATATCAAGCATCTAGATTAGTAGCTGACTATCATCAAAATGAAAACACATGTTTGTGAATTAATATTTCCACTGTTCTATCTTGTTATTGGTAGGTGAGAGTGGTGGTGAACTTTCACCTCAAATTGTTTGATTTAAATAGTTGAAAAAATATAAACAAGTAAGGAGACAAAAGACAAATGTATTGCTTCTATGATGACAATACGATCATATTTCTTCTGAGTGCTCTATGACCTTCCTCCAATCTAAGCAATATTTCCATTTCTACTAGAAGCCAGAGAGATTCACACTGTTACCCTTCTTTCTGTCTTTTGGAAATTTGCAGTGATAATAAGTTGAATTAAAATCCTTACTTAATATCAAGAACAACTCTTCCTGTCAACATGGTAATAAAATGAACACTGAGGATGAAGAGAGAGAGAATGATAAAGTGCATTCAGTAAAACATAAACAAGTAAAGGATGTGGGCGCAAGGTATATAGGAAGTATTAATAGTTGTACTCCTCTCACATATTTTGTCATGTGTGAAATAATTCAAAAGTAAGATGTAAGTAAACCTAAAAGAAAAACTAAAACTCCCTTTAGGAAACCTAAAAGTGAATAGATTCACACTTCAACAAACTTTTGACGATATGTCAGCAAGATGGAAAATAACTACAAAAGGAAAGCTGCAGATACAAGAAGAAATGTTGAGTGAAGAACATGGAAAGCATGTAGATAAACCACAGGGTCTGTGTGAAATAACAAAAAAATTAAATTTGGGAATACAGAAAGGATATAATTAAAATATGGGACAATAAGTAAGACTAGCAGGTGATTTGATTTTTATAATTCTAAGGTCCCTATGTTATATAAAGAAGGAATAGAGAAAATGATTAATGTAGACTTTAAGTAAATAAATCTGTTAAAATTTCATGGTAACTATTAAAAGAATAAAGAGGGAAATAGAATTTAAATAAAAACTTCATGTAAAAGATGCAGAAAAAGTGATAAAAAGTAAAAGCGATGAAGCAAAAGAGGAACATACAAAACAAGAAATAGGATGGTAATGAATCCAAATATATCAGCAATCCTAATAAATGTAAATAAATTAACTTTCTAGTTAAAGGTTAAATTCAATAAAAGATAAGATCCAGGATTATACTATCGAAGAATCACACATGAAAATAAAAACATGGAAAAACTGATACACAAAGGATAAGAAATTAGGCAGCTTAAATATTAGTCAAAGGAAAGCTGGTGTATCTATATTAATATTATAGAGTGAAGTCTTTAAGGCACAAAGCATCATATAGAATGGAAAACATCATAAAACAATGATAATTATACACTCATTTCAACTTTGATGCCTCTAATAACTTGCCTCAAAACATATAAAGAAGTCAACAAACCCATCATACCAAGGAATACACAGTGTTCTCAGGTACGCACGGAACTTCAGAGAAAGCCGAACCACATGGGGAAGACATAATGCACATATCAGCCAATTCCAAGGAATTATCAGACAGATATACTTCTCTTAGCACAACGAAGTTCAAAGTCAGAAAAAAACATTTTTTTTAAAAAAATTTGTAGATTTGGAAATAGGAAAGCATATTTAAAACATACAAGAAAGCAATAAAGTCTGAAAACCGATAAATTCAACAGTTAACTTAAGATATTAGGGAAAATATAAGAAACCCAAGCAGAAGAAATGCAATTATAAAAACCAACAATAATAATGAATGAAATAGTAAATAGAGATACAGCAGATTAAAACAAAAAGATTAACAAATCGAAAGGCTAATTCTTATATATTTAATATATGTGTGTGTCTAATCTACTCTCAATATTAAACTATTAATCCTTTCTTTCCTAAATATATATCAACAATGATTGTTATATTTTTTCTATTTTTATATTTACACAGGGAAATGTGATATTCACCATGTTTCACTTAGTGTTTTTTAACTCAGTATCATTTTTGAGGCCAATTTTGAGACCCATGTGTATAGAGAGATACTTTATCCCTTTTAACTCTTGCCCAGTAATATATAGATTAAATTTTTATCCATCTATCCCCCATTTGCTATCTACTAATAGTATTTCAAAGCACATCCCTGAATTTTCCTATGCATCTCTGTTACACGTTACCCTAAAGAGAAATGACAAGCTTTTTAGAGAAGTGGCATACTCAATTTCCCTAAATGTTGGCAAATTGATTATTTAAATGGCATTTAGCAGAAAATCTAACAAAACATTTTTCTTCACATTAAAAAAGAAATCCTTAAATTGCTTCTTAGTTTCTATAAAAATGGAAGAGTGGAGAAGTATTCAGGGCTTTATGTTTTATTCAATTGGATCAATATCCTCCATAATCCTGTGAATCACCTTTTTAAAAAATTTGTAAAACTTAAGAAAATATTTTATAGTTTTGCTCCACATTGTTTGAAATTTAGAAACTTTTATTTCTAATTAGATTGCTATGACATTAAGTGTGTGTGTGTGTGTGTGTGATTGGTAGGTATATAAATTATCTACTACATGCAAGATATAAAAATATGATAAAGTGTTTGGACCTTACCCTTAGAAAACAATATCTCAATCACTGTGGTGTGGCTGAGATGATGTTCAGGTATCATCTCATATTTGCCTACATTTCTAAGTTTATTTCTACATTGCCAAGTTTGTCACTATAACATGGCCATTTCCTGTATAGGAGACAGATGCTCTTTAGGTGTGTCCATCATAAAACTAGTTTAATAAATCAGGACACGTTGAAAATAAAATAAGCCTCAAGCATAAAGCAGGACCAATCCTTGAACAAAGTGTATATTCAATATATACTCCATTGGCTTCAATAGTGAAAATATACTGTGAGCTGTCACAAAGTTGGTAGGCTCTGATCCCCAGCGGGTACTGTGCCTGTCCTTTGCATAACTAGAGGGATTGTTAGTCCTCTTTGCATACATCACGATTGTTAATAAAGTGACATTTGTCAAAATGAGTAAGCACCTGTTGCCATGGAAGGTGCCATAAGCAAGATTATAAAACAAATTGTTGTAGTTGGCTACGAACCAGGAGGAAGATGAACACCAGAAGAAAAGGCATTCTTTCCTTAATTCCTCATACCCATTTTACAATGCATTGCATACAGTTGTTTATGCAGAACACAGGCTGTTTTCTTTTTTTCTGAAACCTCATGTAACCGATGGTATTTTAAATGAGCTCTAATACAAAATGCCTCACACACTGCTATCCTATGCCTCATTTAACCCATTATATGGGTTCCCTCTTGAAACATTTAGTCTTCATTTGTCTATTTTTCCTGTAACTTATTTTTAGGAATAGAAAAATCATGTCCTGGGAAGCATGTCTTCTGGCACATATTTAAAATACCTAAGGGGGCTCAGGTAACATCAAGACCCTAGTAGGTGCAGACGGGTCCCCACCAATATCTTGGCATTTTATTTCAATTATTTACTATCTTTCAATATGGCCCACAGCATGAAGATTTTGCATATACCAGTTTATTTTTTAATTGAAAATTGAAATAATACCAATACTCATAAAAAAATCCATTCAATTCTATTCAGTAAACAGTCTTCCTCTTCATGCCAGTAGATATCTGTAACTCTTTCCCCAGGTTCCTTATTTAAAGTATCTTTACCAAAAAAAGCAGACAGGCTTCAAATAACCGTCTGACATTGGAGAATGACAATATTTTTTCTTGTGAATTAGCATCCTAGCTAGGCACTGATATGAGATATACTGACATAGCTTTCCTGCCAAATCTCATTCTTGTATTGTTCATGAATAGATTCATTATTTTGGTACAAAGACTTTAAATATCAAGTTTAATTGATCTTTTATATCACACTTCTCCAGAATTTTTTACTGAAGGATAAATTTGTTCCTCTAAAAAGCACAGCCTGTCCCGAGCAGATGCATGCCATTAAAAAAAAAAAAATCACATAAATGTCTTCTTTTGGTTCTATCACAGCCTAACATATGAATCCATGTTTATTGTGGTAATGATTCAAACTAGTAAAATGGGGTATAATTTTTGTTTGTATTATAATTGCAGTGCTCCTCATTTCTAGGTACCCCATACTGGCTATTCTCATGTTTTATGTGAATCTCAGGGTGTATTGACTAGCTCTGTGATCTTGGAAAAAATGACTGGCTGCAAAAAGTTCTCTCATTTCTTCTGCCAATCCCATTCTCTGAAGAGGAAAATGTAAGACTATGTGTGCAAAAATTCTAAGACACTGAGAGTCCAAAGAAAATAGAGAATAGATATTTAAGCTTGAGACCAGAAAGCATTTGTGATTATTAAGACTGAATTCTTGTGACTTTGAGTCAGAATGGCTTGTTTTTAGTTGGAAGTTATCTTCTAGATCCTTATTCTCTGATTATATGCAATTTGGAAATGTCCTACATAAAAACTGCTGCCTAACTTGTCACCTGGTTTTCTTCCAATGCACAGAAAGAACTAGAAGCCCTGCAACAAATGGATTATGTGCACCATCTGGCCATTTTGTGTCGCATACTAAATTTTAAACTAAAAATGCCTTTCTTCTTCCCATACTAGAACATAAGAAATTTGCTATCTTTTCTGGCTTGATGTATAACTTAATTTATTTGTTAATATAAGTTGTTGATGGCTAAAATTGTGTAAAATGTAGTTATACATAATTTTTAGCTTCAAAGTCACAAATTTTGTCACTTTATTATGGAGGAATTGCAAATATCTCTAGGGTATAAACTCAGCCTGATTTCTGGATATCTGTTTTTTTCTATTTGCAACTTCAAATATGTGTGTAACGCCATTGCGAACTCTCAATTTTGTTAGGTGTCTTTCAAGTATATATGAGAAGTTAACATATGCATATTTTATATAATTTTTACATGTAAGTGCATATGAGTTCCTCTGAACTTTGAGAAACTAAACTGTCCAGAAAGGTATGTTTTTACATGTAGCCATTTGTAATTTGGTAACCACAGGAAATGTAAATCTGAAAATAACTATAAAACAGTTAAGGATAAGTATATAGTGTGATTCTTTTCCTTATCTAATATAAATTTTTAAAGCCACAGGAAAAGGAGCCGAAGACTGGACTGTAACAGGTTTGGAGGCTATGAATACATAGAATGATACCAATTTATGGAAATACAGATTGATATTAGCTCATGTTATTGAGGGCCTACTCTTTGCCTTTTTTGTGTATGTATGTATGTATGTCTTTATTTATTTATTTCTGTATTTATTTATTTTTAGAGACAGGGTCTCACTCTGTGGTTCAGATTGGAGGGCAGTAGCGCGATCACAGCTCACTGCAACCTCAACCTCCCAGGCCTAAGCAATCCTTCTGCTACAGCCTCCCAAGTAGCTGGGACTACAGGCACGTGCCACTGCACCCAGCTAAATTTAAAAATATTTTGTAGAAACTGGGTCTTTCCCTGTTGCCCAGGCTGATCTTGAACTCCCGGGCTAAAGCGATCGTCCCACCTGGGCCTCCCAAATTGCGGGGATTACACGCACAAGCCACCGTGCCCAGCCACCATTGCCTTTATACATATTACCTCATTTAAATATGCATTTTTCCAATGGAAGGAACTGGAGCTTAGATAAATTCTATACCTCTCAAAATAACACCACGTGGATTTTTAAAAAAATCTTTAAGCATTTACCTACTTATTTATTTGGCTAATGGGAAAAAAAAGCTCCCAGTCACAAACATCCCCCGTCACAAACATCACGATCCATGATGATAGAGCAAAATCAGATATGCTAAATTTAGCCAAATGTATTGCATACAGTAGGTCATCAATACATGCTTATTGAATTAATTAAAATCCAACTTGAAAAGGAAATTGACCCTGTCAAATATTTGTATATTTTATCTCATCAAATTTAGTTGTGTGTGAGCCAAAGAAAACATATGAAAAGTGTTTTATTTTGCAGGGACAGATGTATAAAATATTATCTAATTTTAATATACTAAAGGCATAGTTATAGTTTTCCTTTAAACATCATTTTGACCTTAATGATGTGACTTACTATTTTACCCTCCAAAAACAGTACACTTTATAATTATAATTGCTGGAACACGCCACTTTCTAGAATTACGAAAAATAATTCATTACACATAAAGGCTTTATTTTGGAATGAATAAATGAATGTTGGCTGTCATCGTAATTTGTGCCTCCCGAAAGATTGGTTTCCTACCTCTAGATAGAGAGAAAATAAAATTTAATCTTTAAGAATTCACATTTCTTGTTTGGCAAGAGTTTGTATTGCTACTAATTAGCTGAAATAGAAATTAAAGAATCTCGGCTACATTGAACAACTGGGCTTTGAATGTCTAAAAGTTTCCTCAGAAGAGAACAGGTGATGTCATTGCATCAAGTCACTGGGATGAATTGCTGAAAGGGAGATGCATGGAAACAATATCGTACCCTCAAAATTTCCATTGAGGAGCACAATGTCTCCATATACACTATTACCAGTTTCCCTTCAGAATTTTCTCTATGTCTGCTTTTAATTATCACAAATTCATTTATCCCCCCTATTTAAGTTCCCCCTCCCTCTTCCCCTATATTTCCCCTTGAACCTATCTTTTCTGTATCCATTGCAGAGAGATCACTTCGTTGTAACTGAATACAGATCTGAATGCTTACCACTTGCAGAGTCCAATTCACAAGAGTGAGGTCTGGTGGAAAGAAAGGGATTTTACTAACCAAAACTAGTAAAGGGGATGTGGCCGGATTCCCATCCAAAGCAACCACTTCAATTTTGGGGGTGAGGGTAGGAGTTTAAGTGTGGAAAAATTGATAAGGAAGGCGCGCAAAATTGTGCTGAGTACAATGTCTGTGTGTCTTGCTCTGGTGGCTATTTTGTGTCTCAGTCCTCCTGAATCACGAGCTGGCAGCATCTCAACAATGGCGGGGTTGTTGACTAGCCAGCCACCTTGAAATAATCTTGGGAATTTTGCAGCTGAGTCTCCAAGCTTCCTTTGTCAGACTCAAGATTAGCCCCTGCAACTTCTAAGAAGGCATATAGACGACAGCATACAATTAGATAAATGTGAAGGGAGTATACATGGTAGGAAAGGGAGGGATATGGAGTCTATTTTATGGCTAAGAGAAAAGGCTTCTACAGTTTTCTTCAAGGTTTTATCTTGAAACCCAAGACTAAAAAAAATAAAATGCATTTTGAAGTTAAGCTATCTGGTTTTTTAATGATTTATAGCTCTGGGGGTCTTCTCTTTTCTAAATATCCCCAAGCCCTAGGATGTATTTTGGGCAATAATTTGTACTAAATATGTGAGTTCAAAATGAGATATTTATTTACCTTGTACTTTATGTTGCAAATTTCCTAAAACTGTAATTTTAACAATCTACACGTTTATATTTATGTGATGGTTTTGTTAATTTCATTTCAACACTTTTCTCCAACAAGTGGATTTATACAAAACTGACAATGTGAATCTTCTTCAGCATCCCCCTTCAACATCTTAATAGGAGAAAATGAATCATAATTTTAAACTACATTTCTTAATTTAAAGAAAAAAATTATGTGGACATATTCACATTCAAGGTGAGTATCCAGCAAACAGTAAATCAGGCAGGTGGTTATGTTGGGAAATGGTAGCAAAACATTTACAATTGATGCCATATGGCTTTCAGCCTAGTAGGGCCAACTAGCTGTGTTCAATGACTCTGGGGAAATTAAGCTGTTTGAAGGTCATTAATGCTAATTCTAAACCTCTGGGGCAGTGACAGGAAGTTGGCAGCAATATGCAGGGAAACCATACCTCCAACTGAGTGGATAAGCCTCCTTCATAAGTGGACCGAGGATTGTTCTTGTTGGGCCTGTGCTCTGATTTGGAGACAAAGAACCAGGTATAACCACTATTGCTGCATATACACAGCAGGCAGTAACGTATATTCTGATCCTGCCATTGTCTTTCTTAAACTGACCAGGAGTCCTTATCATAAAGTTCAAATCCCCTTCCATTATCTTCCTGTTTCAGCTGATACCACTGTCCTCTGGACTAAGCCCCAGGCACATTAAGTTTCTAAGTTGACATTTTTGATTAAGTTTTAAAGACATATTTGGAGAATTTTTTAATGCACAAGTATATGTCCAGCTCAAATAATTCCACTTTCAATGTGCTTTCCTGGGTTTCTTGAATGCCATTGAGAAATTACAGTACATATAAAGAAAATAGAAAAGAAATAGTAATCACTGAATCAATGATTAGCGAAAAAAAACAGCAAAAGCTAAAGCTTTTCAGCAATTAAGTTCACCAATTTTCAGTAAATAACTCAAGTGAAAAAAATTAATTTATCTACTTGAAAATGGCTAATGCAGAGTCAAAGATTAAAATGTTGGAAATAAATTTTCTTCTTCCACGCCAACCTTTAAGGAAAATATTATTGAACTCTTCTGGAACACAAAATCTTTGCAACCAGCATTATTATGTATATTATCCACTTACATTAAATTAAAACTCTATATGCATGAGGGAATGTTTCTTCAAATATTAACCATAAATAGAAATTAGAAAAATGTATAAAATTAGGTTGTATATTTCATTCCTAAGATTTTCTAGACTGGGTTTTCTGAAAGATGCAACACCATTCTCTTGATATTCTACAAATAGAAACACGCTACCCCAGAGCATTGGGTTCAGAACGTGCTACCCCAGAAGATGGCACCTTCACATTTGAGAAAATCACAAAGGAGAAAGGTCTCTGACCTTCTCCAATCCTTCTTCTCTGAAGCAAGCTGTAAAAGAATCTGATCTTCAGCTGGGTGCGGTGGCTCACTCCTGTAATCCCAGCACTTTGGGACGCCGAGGTGGGTGGATCACGAGGTCAGGAGATTGAGACCATCCTGGCTAACACGGTGAAACCTCGTCTCTACTAAAAATACAAAAAATTATCCGGGTGTGGTGGTGGCACCTGTAGTCCCAGCTACTCGGGAGGCTGAGGTAGGAAAACGGTGTGAACCCGGGAGGTGGAGCTTGCAGTGAGCGGAGATCACGCCACTGCCCTCCAGCCTGGGCGACAGAGCGAGACTCTGTCTCAAAAAAAAAATAAAAAAAGAATCTGATCTTCCTCTGAAGTATGTGATAAGAGCCTCATGTGCCTCATATCTGGAGACAAGGAATGTCACACTGGGACACAGAAAATAATATGAACAAACAGGCCTTGCTAAGTTCCCCCAGCTTATTACCATTAGATCATACTCCTTCTGTTCAATCATGCTTCCTCATGACTGTCTACTCCCCATCCAACCTAAGCATAAATATACATAGATTTCGCCATTTCTTTGGGTCTTCATTTCTGAAGGTCCACATGTCACATAAAATTTACATTAAATAAATATGTATGCTTTTCTGTTGTTAAACTGCCTTTTGTTATAGGTGCTTCAGCCATGAACCTAGTGATGGATGAGAAAAAAAAATCCCTTCTACCCTACACTAACAAGGAAGGACGAGAGAGAGAATTCTAATTTCTTACCATAGGTATTCAATGTGATGAGAGGGTGGTCATTTGATGTATAAAATTAGGAATTCATTCTAAAACATGTTTGAAACTTTTGTTTACTTTATTGCAGAGGAAGGGGCAAGTTTGGTGCTCCAAATTCCTGTTTTATTTGCCATCATAGAAAGGATTTGAATTTGCAAGACACTTCAGAAAAGTCTGATTTTTTTTTTCACTTTAAATGTGGTATTGTGGTTACCGTAATGAGGTGGCATCGACACTGCTAATACTTACCCTTTGGAGTTTACCCCAAGGCTTTACCATAAGACATCATCCAGATCACTGTGCTTTCTTTTAAAAAACAAGTCTTTATTAAAAAGAAAAGCACAAACTAGACCATCACAAATAGAAATTAGTAATAGCCAGAAACGTATTTAGCAGCGATATTTTTTCTTTTTTTTTTTTAACAGTCTTGCTCTGTCTCTCAGGCTGGAGTGCAGTGGCGTGATCTCGGCTCACTGTAACCTCCACCTCCCAGGTTCAAGCAATTCTCCTGCCTCAGCCTCCCAGAGTAGTTGTAACTAGAGGTATCCACCACCACACCCAGGTAATTTGCATATTTTTAGTAGAGTTGGGGTATCACCATGTTGGCCAAGCTGGTCTTGAACTCCTGACCTCAGGTGACCCGCCTACGAAAGTGCTGGGATTACAGGAGTGAGGCACTGCACCCAGACTTATTTAACATCAGTTCTAAACATTGTTGACACATTGCAGTATCTAATTTTCTCTAGTATCCTTAATTAATTATATAATGTGACTTTTGAAGAATTCTTATATACATTAAGATAAAGTTCAAGAAGGCCATTGGCAAAGGATTTTAAAAAGAGTAGTTTTTTTACAAAGATTTTCCATTTTAAACAGATTTTTCTTATAAAATAAATTTCTCCATGTCTTTTAAAAATACGAAACTTGGCTCCCATTAAATATGCTCATTTTTAGTTACCCATGGGATACCCTTACTTATCTATGATAACAGATACTTGTCATAATTTCCTGTATACTCCTAATGTCAGAGGTATGTTTACAAGTGGTATCATTTACTTCTGGATTTCATTTCCAGCTATTTAACCTCCAGATTCATGATAAAGCATTTTTAAGATTATCTCTGAAAACAATACCTGCTTTTTATTTACTCAAAATATATCTACACTTAACATAAGTACACTTTGGATAAGCAGTTATTTTTAGGCAAACTTTTACTAAGATAAGTATATGACAACATAAATAATGGAGGATATCCATGTGTAGCTAAAAGTGAAAATATTTACTTTACCTGGAAGATGTGTTTTTTTTTTAAAAAAAAACCCTGAAACAATTGATTTCATGCAAAAAAAGTGCTAAAAGAAAAATGCGTAATCTCTGTATGATAAAAACATTTTCTCGAGCTGTGCAAATGACCTTGTTGATTTTTATTTTATCTAAGAATGATTTTAATATGCAATAATACAACTTACAGCAACATATAACAATGCATTTAATAGTAATGCACAAAAGTAACAAAGCAATGCAGATAAAAATGTTATACTGAACTCATCATTTGACATACTTCCTGTATTAGAATAATTTGCTGAATAATGTCAATTATCAAAACATGTAGCTGCTATGTAGTCCCTTAAAAACTGATATTTCCAGCATGTATATAATACACATATAAGTATATTCGTGTTGAACATAGCTTTAGTACTTTTTATATTTTTTTAAAAAGAAATTGTATGCCTTTTGTTCAAAACCACTATAACTTACTTGACCTGTGTGTGATTTTTATTTTCCGTTAAAATATTTAATTTCCAATATAGTTTGGATGTAGGACAGTCTGCATTTTAGGAAGCAAAAAAATAAATTTTAGAAAGGTAAAATATCAAAGCCAGTTTTGTAGTAATAGTGATGTCTAAAAGTTGAAATAGTAGCTGTCATTAAATGAGCACCTACTATATTTCAGGCACTAAACTGGATTCTTATAGACTCTTTAATAATAATATCATACATTATAAATGTGAAATTTTAGACTGCAAAGTACATAATTTGCTAAAAGTCACAGATGTAATAAACTGTCAATCCAGAATTTGAACTTAAATCTTTTGGCTGCAGAGAGGAAAACAAAAGAACGGTAGGTAAATAGCTAGATGAATCCGTTGACTGACAGTCGTATCAGCTTCCCTTTACTGAATGCTGATCTCATCACACCAGTATAACTTTGTAAAATGTGTTTATTATTTCCATGTTCAAAGTGAGTGACTTAAGGCTAAAAATGATAAGAAATGTGTCCTTGATGGCAGCTATCACTGGAAGATCCAGAATTTTAACCAATATTTCACTATCCAGTATTACTCATTTCAAAGCACTCAGCCTTTCTGCTATCACATACAATTTCCACTTCAAGTAACAAATTCAAATATAATCGGTACAAAGTTTATCCTACCCTGAAAATGAAATGTATAATATTCAAGAACAACTTGATGATTCACATCTGAGAAAACATAGTACTCTCAAAGTGACAAATACTGAATAAATAAATATTACCTCTGTATTGGATGTCTAAAAATGAGTAAGGACAAGATACTTCAAGCTGGAAAAATTAGAATGCAAACAAAAGACAACGGAGAAACCAAACATAGCTGGTCACATATGTATTTTTGTAACGATTTTTAAGTCTGGGAGTCTTGTTTCCTAAGCAAACATTTATTTTTTTGTTAGCCAGAAGTTTATATCTCCCTAGATTATGTAAAATACTGAAAAAAGAAATATGAAAACTTTATTTTTAGTTGTGTCATCAAACAGTGCCTTACATATTTGAATGACTACACTTTCAAAAGCTGCCAAACTTTAATTTCTTCTGTTAGTATCTATATCTACACATATTCAACATTCAAAGTAAGGAATCTTGTAGTGTGTGTTATATTGTTCAAGTATTGATGATTTTGTTGCAACTCTGGGAACACTTTTTAGCCCCTGAAGCCTGAATTAGGGGTATCTATATAGAGAGGAAATTATTGGCTTATCAAAAGTGTGCATAGATTCTGTAGGTCAAGTCTATCCATCATAGACTTCCTAAAAGGTGGATTAGATTTGAAGCTCTCCCAATTTATTTTGTTATGGTTTATTGGCACATTCATTTTGCACAACTGTTTATACAAAATAAATGGCTGCTGATATCTTAAGCCCCTCCATTAGTGGAGTCCAATTCACCATCTAAGATAACAAAAACATAGGAATCTTCAGTTCCTACTGCTACCATTACAGAAGGCTCAAGCTGTAGAATATTTGATGCTTTCTGCTCTCAAAGTTCTGATCCAGTCCTTTCTCTTACATAACATCTGTCCATGGCCTTGCTCAGAGGGACCCAGTGCTCATTCAAAGATCCCTTTATTGTGGTGAATGTTTAATTTCTTACTAATATTCATTCAAATGCAATACATGTATAGTTACATTCAGTCTGTGCTGCTATAATGGAATATAAGAGACTGGGCAATTTGTAGAGATTCTTCATGGTTCTGGAAACTGGAAAATCCAAGACGCAAAGGCAAGTGTCTGGTGAGGACCTTCTTTCTGTGTCATCTCATGGTGGAAGGTGAGACAGCAAGAGATTGAACTCCCAGCTTTAAGTTATTTTAAATCAGCATGAATCTGTTCACAAGGCTTCAGCCTTCATGACCTAAACACCTCCCATTGGGCCCCACCTCCCAACAGTGGTTCATTGGATTATGTTCCAACACATGCCTTTTGGAGGGACACAGCCAAACGATAATGATATATAACAGCATTTTCTAAGTGTTCATTTTGATGAATTTTGACAAATGTTTACAGTAGTGTAACAACCACTTCAATGGAGACGTTTCATCCTAAAAATTCCCTTGTTCTATAGATTCAATTTTTATATTCTTCTGAAATTTTATGCTGAAATCTAATACCCAATATAATGGTATTGCGAGTTGGAGGCTTTGGAAGGTGATTAGATCATAAGAACAGAGACTTAATCAAAGGAGTTAGTGCTTTTTATAAGAGACCCTGGAGATATCCCGTCCTTCTACAATGTGAGGAGACAAAAGAATGACAGCCACCTCTGAATCAGGAAGTGAGTCATTACCAGGCACTGAATCTGTCAGTAACGTGAATTTGAACTTCTGGTCACGAAAACTGTGAAAAATAAATTTTGGTTGTTTATAAACTACCCAGTCTATGATATTCTGTTACAGCAACCTAAAGTACTATGTTACCTGGTGCCCCTTTGTAATCAGTCCTCGCCCCCAACCTGACACCTAGCCCCTGTCTACCCCACTCAGATTTGGGTGGCTACAGTTTTGGCTATTAAATAATGTCACAAAAATTGAATCATATACTATGTAGCTTTGATTGTTTTTTATTGAGTTTACTTAATGCGTTGGAGATTTATTCATGCTGTTACATATGTCTATATTGTATTTTTTTATCGCAAACTAGTGTTCCATTTGATTATACCTTTACTAATACATGGGCCTCTGGATTATTTCTAGTTTAAGGCCATGCAAATAAAGTTGCTATAAACATTAGCAAATGGGTCTCTGTATGAACATGCTTTTATTTCTCTTGGGTAAACATCCAGGAATTGACAGTTGAGTCATATGATAAATGTATATTTAAATTTAAAAGAAACTTCCCTATTGTTATCCAAAGCAACTATACCACTGATGTTTCTACATATCCTCATCAGTACTCCGTCTTCTGTGATTTGATTATAGCCGTCCTAGTAGCTGTATAGAGCATCTCATTGCAGTTTTAATTGCATTTTCCTAATGACTAGTGGCGTTAAGCAAATTTTCACTGCTTATTTGCCATTGGTATATACAGTGGTTCCACGTTCTCCGTGAGAGATTAGTTCTAGAACCCTGATGGATGCCAAAATCCAGAAATGCTAAAATTCCAACATTGGTCCTGTATAACCTGGGAAAATTAAAACTGAGCCCTCTGCATCCTTGGGCTGCCCAATCTGGGAATACTATATTTTCTATCCATAGTTGGTTGAATCTGTGAATGCAGAGCTCGTACACAGGAAAGGCCAACTATATTTTTTGAAAGTCCAGTTTTTAGTCTGTTTCTACCAGTTATAAAAATTTCCAGTTCGCATATATGGAAACTGTTTTTATGTGGATGGCTGAGGATTCTTTTGGAAAAACATACTGTCAAGAAAAGAACATAGGGATTATAAGCCTGACTCTATAGCAAAATCTGATTTTTTAAAAAGAAATTTTTATTAAAATGTCTAAAAAACACTGGGGCCCTGTTGACATCACTTGGATACCCGGCTGGTATAACCTATGACAGTATAAAGAGCCCGTCTATGTACTCTTCCATGGAATATGAGATGTTGAGGACTTTGGCATGTCGGTAGTTATGTCCACTGGTATTTATTTAGGCAGAGTATGGGGGGTTGCCAGGATTAAGAGAGGGCATAGGGTCAAGTGTGCATCCTGAGAAGCCATAAACAGAAAAGAAAGTGTAACCTAGTAAACCGTGCAGTTCCCGCAGGAATCTGGCAGGAATGGGACACAGTGGGCCCAGCATGGTCTACCAACCCCCTGCCGAATCCTTGAAATTCCTTCTGAAAACCTCCAGAAAGAAAGGACAGAGTACTGCATAGAGGGTTGAAGGTTCTGGTTTCTCCTGGCTCTTGTTTCTGTTTACGATTTGTATCTGTAGTAGTTTCCTGGGACTGCCCTAACAAAACAGCGCACAGTGGGTGGCTTAACCATAAGTGTACTGTCTCAGAGTTCTGGAAGGCAGAAGTCTAAAATCATGGTGTTGAAAAGGTGGCTCCTTCTGAGAGCCACAAGGAAAAAGCTATTCCAGAGAAGTCTCTCTCCTTATGTCATGCAGCTTTGGGTGTTTCTTGGTGTTTTAGTCTGTTCTCCTGCTGCTCATGAAGACATACCAGAGACTGGATAATTTATACAGAAAAAGAGGTTTAATGAACTCACAGTTCCATGTGCTGGGAAGGCCTCATAGTCATGGCAGAAGACGAAAGGCTCATTTCACATGGCGGCAGGCAAGAGAGAATGAGAACCAAGCAAAGAGGAGACCCCTTATCAAACCAACAGATCTTGTGAGACTCATTCACCACCACAAGAACAGTATGGGGAAAACCACCCCGTGATTCAATGATCTCTCACCAGATCCCTCCCACAACACATGGGAGTTACGGAAACTACAACCATGATTCAATTACCTCCCCCAAATCCCTCCCACAACACATGGGAGTTACAGGAGCTAAGACAGACCATATCGCTTGGCTTATCAATGGCATTCTTCCTGTGTCTTCACATCGCCTTCTCTGTATACCTATCTTTCCCTGTGTCCACATTTCTCCTTTTTGTAACTACAGAGTCATATTGGATTGGGCCCATCCTAATGACTTCATCCTGACTTGGTCATCTGCAAAGGCTGTATTTCCATACAAGGTCACATTCACAGCTACTGGAATTACCGCCTCATTATTTGCTGAAGGTACACAATTCAACCCATAACACTGTCAGTCTAGTAATTGTGCCCTTTTAGGTAATTTCTGTTTTCTACTCATAATTTAAAATGAAAGCATCTTGAAATTATAAAAGACAATAGTGCTAAGAGAAAATTTCCATCAACCTATGATTTTAAACTCTTCAAAGTGCTAAGAGAAAATATCCATCAATCTATTATTTTAAACCTTTCTAAATTATTAAGAGTAAGATATATAAAATAAGATAATTTTCAGGACAGCCATGGTTGTTCATGCGTGTAATCTCAGCACTTTGGGAGGCTCGGGAGAGCAGACTGCTTGAGCTCAAGAGTTCAAGACCAGCCTGGACAAGATAGTGAAACTTCATTTCTACTAAAAATACAAACAATTAGCCTGGTGTGGGCATGGTGGCAAATGCCTGTAGTCCCAGTTACCCAAGAGGCTGAGGTGGGAGACCTGCTTGAGCCCAGAAAGTCAAGGCTGCAGTGAACCATGATTGCACCACAGCACTGCAGCCTGGGTGACAGCCTGAGACCCTGCCACATACACACACACACATATTCAAATAAATGATTGAGTTTACATACCAAAGAGCACCAAAATATATGCTTCAATGAGAAGAAAAGAGTGAGATCTAAGTGGCACTGAGTTATACAGAAACTTGAAAACACGTTGGTGTATCTAAATAATCAATAACCAAAGTAACAGCAATAATAACATTAAGGATAATGACTATTTAGCTTGGAATTTAAAAAACAATACATAATTATATTTACAAATTGCAATAATATAAAAACTGGAAGAGATGATCATATCTAAAATTTTCTACAGCCTTTAAATTGTTCAGGTAGAAGGAGATGATTGTTTCAAGTTGTACTTTGCTAATGCAACCTTGTGCTTCATTAGTGCTAATGCACTTTGTTCAACATTTAATAACTAAAGAGCAATGAAAAGCGACACAGATTAAATGGAAAAGGAAATATACAAACAACACACCCCCCAAAAATATGCAATCAAGTCAATGAAAAGCAGAAAACAAACGAAAAAAGTAAAGAAGTAAAAATGCAGTGAAATTTTATTAAAGATGCAGAAATATATCCATATGTGTCAAAATCATATTTAGTATGAATAGATTAACTTCACTATTAAAAGACAGAGAGTACAAGCTATAATGACAAAGGATTTTTAAATGCTGAGGGACATAAAATGATATGCCAAAATTTAGATTGTATAGTGACATTAATATCTCATTAAATATGCTAGAGCAAAATCTGAAATATATTCAAAAATTAACTTTGGGAGCCCGAGGTGGGTGGATCAAGAGGTCAGCAGATCGAGACCATCCTGGCTAACATGGTGAAATACCATCTCTACTAAAAATACAAAAAATTAGCCAGGCATGGTGGCAGGCGCCTGTAGTCCCAGCTACTAGGGAGGCTGAGGCAGGAGAACAGGGTGAACCCGGGAGGTGGAGCTTGCAGTGAGCCGAGATCGTGCCCCTGCACTCCAGCCTGGGCGACAGAGCCAGATTCCATCTCAAAAAAAAAAAAAAAAAAAAAAAAAAAGCTTTCCAGTTGAAATATCTTTATAACGTAATATTGAATTCTCATGGCTAAGGAAAAATAATTTTATAATTAATCAGGTCTAAATAAAATAAATTAAATACTGAAAGGGCAAAAAATTATCTTAAAGCTTTTACACTTCAATGCTCAGTTTTGCTGTGAACCTAAAACTGTTTTAAAATTAAATTATGTTAAATAGAAATAATTATTTGTGGGACATTTAATGTTTCTTGATTAACCCTTGGACTTGTAGAGATTTTAACTTAGAACAGGCATAAAAATTGTAACAATTGTTATTGTGAATAGAATAGAATATTGTTCTGAGAACAGTAAATATTTCTTGAGAATTTCGATGTGTCAGAGGCTGGAATATTTTCACATATTGTTTAACTCTTTTGTCTTATATACTATTTTGTCTTTAAAACAATCAGATGAGGAAAATGAGGCTCAGATAGCAACTAGCCTGACCCAAATCACACAGCTAGAAAGCAGAGGATGCAGGATTTAAACCCAGAACCTGTTTGACTATTCACTACACTCTACCACCACCTCCAAGGAACGTGGTGCGTATATGATACTTGAGGACATATCAACAGTCACGACTAAGATTTAGTAAAACGGTGGAGAAATGAAGACAATGTTGAAAGAGAAAGAGTTCTAAGCCAACCACAATTAAAGTCTGAGTATGAAGAAGTCATGCAAAATATTTAACAATTTTACAAATGAAGAAGATGAGGCTAAGAGAGAATTCATTGCTTGCCTTATCGGACATCACAGTCCTCACTAATTATTTTAGTTTGTGTTTTCTTTCACATGTCTTGAAACTTGCACCATCCTATAATAGTCACTAGAATTTAGTACTTAATTTTTCTCTCGTTTCTGTGCATCTGTGCATGGAGAGGGATACCCCTGCTGCATGCTGATAGAAACTGACATTGTTTGAAAACACCTACTTTCATTTCCTAAATATGTGACTTCAAATATAACATAATTAAATATATAAATACTTAGGATATTTTTCTCTCTCTTAAAATTTATCTCAGCTTTGCAGGCCATAAGCTCAGAAATATGTGTTCCTTGTAAAAGCCACCATCTTGACCTCTTATTCTCCAACCATTAGCACAGTAAGTGTGCATTTAAACAGTTAACTAGCTATGAAATTGTTGGTAGAGGAGTTCTACAAAAACTGCAATGTATTAAAATCCTGTTTGGTCACAACTTTCTGAGGGAGGGAAGAAAACTTCATATGAGTTATGGCGATGTAATTTATGTTGATTATAAGAAAAAATTTGTTTAGGCCAATAAAATTCAAATTAACAAAGCACATTCAGAAACGAGGTTTAAAACATAAATAGCATGAAATAGGGGAGATTAGAGCTAATATTTTCCAGGAGCTAAATAAACACACAAGCTCATATAGCATTTATTGTAAAGGTTAGAAGAGAAATCTAATTCAATATATTTAATGTACATGTAGAATGATTAGAATCTGTCTGGTTCTTGATAAATATAATCTAAAGAATTAGTTTAGACATCTTTCTCCCATCTTCAGTCAGAGTTTTATAAATTAATGAAATTATCTATTATCATTTCATCTTAGATGTCATAAGACTTTGGAAACAGGGGGTATTAGGGACTAATTTACAACACATAAATAGCTTGAACAGGTGGTACTTAATACCATCACAGATACTGGTCACTGGGTAGAGTTCACAGTTATGGAAGTGAATGCCAATTAGAAAAATGTTCATATCCTCATCACTGAGTAAACTTAAACTAAGTGAAAAGACACCACTTGCCAGGTGCAGTGGCTCAGGCCTGTAATCCCAGCACTTTGGGAGGCCGAGGCAGGCAGATCACGAGGTCAGGAGATCGAGACCATCCTGGCTAACAGGGTGAAACCCCGTCTCTACTAAAAATGCAAAAAAAAAATTAGCCAGGCGTGGTTGCGGACAACTGTAGTCCCAGCTACTCGGGAGGCTGAGGCAGGAGAATGGTGTGAACCCGGGAGGCGGAGCTTGCAGTGAGCCGAGATTGCACCACTGCACTCCAGCCTGGGCGACAGAGCGAGACTCCGTCTCAGGAAAAAAAAAAAAAGAATGGATGAATACAAATGCCTTTAATTCCGTTCAGACTTAAGACTTCACAGTTCTCAGAGACACCAAAGAAATTCTTTCCAAAAGTTTTTTTTGCAGAGATATATTTAAAGGCATAATTATATTTTTAAGAGCTTCCCAGATTGTAACAAATATAAGTAACTTCAACTAGCAAATAAGAAATTCATAAATGTAGCTAGCTGCTCAGTATTGCTGATTTGATATCATTTGATATCTTCGAAGTGTACCAACATTTAATGAGGATATAACTGAGTGAATCCTGCAACAGAAATATTAACATATGTGCTAAAATGAGCTATAATGGATATATATATTTCCAATGTCATTTAGAGCAAATACTTATATTAATCAGGCTGAATTATATGACTCCTACATTGAATCTTTGAACAATTGAGTTACAGTGGCAAATAATAGACAAATAAAGAAATGACATAATTAGATCATAAACTGATTTAGTAGTCTTATATAATTTTTATGTAGAGCCTGAAGGAAGAGTGCTGATCATGAAATAGTATCCTAAAAGAATGCAGCTATTACTTAATAATACAAGGAAATCAGAAAATTTGTCAAGGATCATGCAGCATAGTGAGTAGTGATGATTTACATATATCTGAATAGATGATTTACATATATCAGAATAGATGATTTACATATATCAGAACTGATGATTTACATATATCAGAACTGATGATTTACATATATCAGAATAGATGATTTACATATATCAGAATTGATGACTTACATATATCAGAATATTCATCCCTTAAC
Organism: Symphalangus syndactylus; assembly: GCF_028878055.3. Classification (NCBI taxonomy): domain Eukaryota; kingdom Metazoa; phylum Chordata; class Mammalia; order Primates; family Hylobatidae; genus Symphalangus; species Symphalangus syndactylus. The sequence continues at coordinate 10,768,058 of NC_072447.2, read as the reverse complement.
TTAACTACTCATAGATAACAACTTGAGCATTGTGAAATGTTGTTTTCTCTCTGAGGTATTCTTTCAGATCCTACATACCAGTGAAACTACTGACATCAGCTCCTCCGAAGGGCTCCAGGAGAAGCTGACTCACTAAAGGGTGAAGTTTCTATATCCTGGTGATTTAAGATTTAATCCCCCTAACCCAAACCAGTCAGTGACCCCATTTATCCAGCCCCTGGTCCTCTACAATCCCTTCACCCCAACCAAGTACTCTCTGGAAAGACAGATTTGAGGGTGCTCGCATCTCCTCACTCAGCTGTCCTGCAATCATTAAACTCCTTCTTTACTGCAAACTCTGTTTATCAATTTATCAGACTGTGACTGCACAGCAGTCAGAGAATACAAACACGTGAGTCCTGTATCATTTATAAATATTTAACTTTTATATATATTTAACTTCTATACACATAATTGACTATTTTGTATATTACTATTAGTAGGTAATAATAATATTTATATTTCCTCCATAGGTAGCTTCTGGGGCATTTCTGCCTGGTAAATTTTATTCTTTAATGACAAAGACTAAAGTAAGTAACTTTAAAATATTATTGAGAATTTTTTTTCTATTGATGGGACACTGAATTTGTAGGTAGAAATAAAAACCTAGCTTTTTACTAAACTTAATTTTAAACACAATTCAAAATATAAATATAAAATTAAGAATTTCCAAAATTAAACTTAGTTTTAGAAACTCACATAAGCAAGTGTAATACTGAAGAGCAAAGAAACTGTGGTCTACAAAAAAAATTATAAGTAATTCATGAAATCTAAGGGCTAATTTGTGAAGTAAATTAGGAGGATATTTTATGCTGTAGCACCATCCTAGAGACCAAGAGAATCGCTCTAGGAAAACCTGCTCAACTCTTTTTAACCAGAAATTCTTTCTTTCTCCAGAAATCCCTTTCAGGTAATGCCTAATAATATCTCACTGAACATGTATTAGAAATCGTAGTTTAATTTTTAATTAAATAATTCAGTGAAAATATATTAATTGTAAAGATAAATTTTAACACATATGGGAATACTAGACTTACGGTGGTCATCAACCCAAAATGCTACAAAATTACATGGAATGGTTAGTTTGGCAAAAATAAATATCAACACTACCACCAAAAACCTAGGTTTCAAAAAGAAATACAAGAAGCATTCCAAAATGTTAAAAATTTTTCATTTGTCTACTTTCTAAATGCTCTTTAAAATACTTATGTCATCATAATTTTGAAGTTTAAAAGTAAAGAAATAGTTCTCCTAGTTAATATACTGCCTTAAAGTTACTCTGGCTCACAAACAGAACAAATCAAAGCATGACTTGACAGCCGTCAAATTACAGGAAATTGAAGCTAAATGAAATTGGACACCTCACCTCATCTAAACTCCTTACTTTATAAGAAGGAAAAGCCTCACAAAATGTTGAGGTCATTTAGCTTAAAGTCATCAGGTGAGTTAGAGATAATCTGAGAACACCACTTTTTTTCTCTTTGTTACTATTCTCTCATGAAATTTTGCCTGAAAACAGGTCTACTAAAGATATAAGAATTTGTAATGAAGATGAATATATATCATTGTCTTTCTGCTTAGGGTTGTTCAATATTTTCCCATTGATAATATATAAAATCCTACCTACTTTGACCTCCTATCATTGCCTTTCTGCTTAGGGTTGTTCAATATTTTCCCATTGATAATATATAAAATCCTACCTAGTTTGACCCCCTATCATTGCCTTTCTGCTTAGGGTTGTTCAATATTTTCCCATTGATAATATATAAAATCCTACCTACTTTGACCTCCTCTCCCACCATTTCCTTGCTATCTCCTAGAACTTCATTCTTGACTCCAAAGCTGCACCTTCCTGCATCAGTTTCTTTTGTTTGAAATCTTCAGCCCTTCATAAATTTCATCCACCAAACTCCTATTTATCCTTTAACTCCCTATTATTTTTTCTTACACTGCCACATTTTCCTTCATTAGCACATATCCAATTTAAAGTTATATAGTTTGAGTTTTTGCTTGACTTTCTGTTTCTCCATTAAAGCATAAGCTCCACAAAAGCAAGTATCATGTCTGATTTAACAGGGTATATTCTATTCTTATAAGAGTGCTGCCACGTAAGTGTCAATGAATGTTTGTGAAATAAATGAAGGACTAAAGGAGTGACTGAACAAATAAAAATAAGTTCTCTGTGTGTATTGTATGTGTGAATAAGATTTTGAGTTTGGCCAAGGCAGTTAATCACATATTAACAACTCATTAAAGTTTATTGCTATGAGGTACACAATTGGTTCAACACCAAATTCTAAGATGAAACAAGGTTTGTGTTCAGAAATATAGTGTCACTTTTTCTAATATCAGTTGCCCTCCAACTATCAGCATGACACATGCAAACCATTGATACGTGTTTTTCTGTTTTTTTTTTTGTATTGAAGATACAACATGAAGGAAAATTATTATATTTCTAATAGGAAGTCCTGTTCTAAATGACAACAAATCTGAGCGTGAACACATTTGTTTAAAAGAGAGAGATTAAAAAGATGAGATTCTGTTTGTACAGTATATAACTGAAGAGAGTTGTATCTAGCAATTTGACAAGAAAGGTGAAACAGAACATTAACCTGAGCACACAAGTTCAGCTAATGATCTGGGATGGGGAGTTGTGGGTAGAGAGGAGGACAAAGACGAAAGACAACCGTTTACCCCAAGTTACTCTCCAAAGATGAGAAAAAGCCCTCTTAGTAATGTCTTTCAAAATCTAACTACTTTCAAGAACACATCGATAAGATACAGAGAGATAACAATCAAGTTGGACAGTAACTTAAAAGTCAGATGTCTTTTTAAGCATAAGTAACTTAGAACTGTAAAGTAAAAAACACTAAATGTCATTGACTTTAAAGTGGATACTGAAGAAAAAGAAAACCCTTCTATTAAAAACTAGACTACATGCAGTAACTTATGTAGAAAACTTAGCATAAATATTTATACAAAATTGCCCTACCCTATTTTATTAAAGTATGACATTATAAATTAAGAGAAAATCATTTTAAAAATGAGTTATATTTTAGGCCTTTTTTCTCAAAATGAGTTTCATAAATTGATATGGTTATTAGCATAGGAATTTCAATAATAGGAACAAAGAAACCAAAAGAAAATGTGTGTGTGTGTATGTATACAATTACCTGGCATTCCAACTTCAACATGTTTAAAAATATTTCAGTAAAAAATGTTAGATTTATTTTAAGGTAGTTTGTAAGATATTTATTAGGTTTATTTGTAGGCCTTGCACACTAAGTTAAGCAACACTATCATAAAATAAATTATTTAATAATGAAACAGAAACTCAAAGCTTCATATTATAATTAAATAAACTCTAAAGTATCTAGTAACTTCAACTGTATCCCTAAAATAACATCAGGTCTACAGTGTGTATCAACTTGTCCAGAGAAAACGCAACAATGAAAGAAAGAAAGAGATATCTATTTTTTCATAAAAGATCAACACACTTTGTCCAATTTTTTTGTCCAACTGCTATCAAGTGGGCCAACGCTAATGGCAAATAAAAGAGCTGCCATTCAACATGCATTCTAGTAGTGAATATTAACTGACTACTCTGTGAAAGCAGTGTTCGTTGAACAAATAAAAGAATCTTTGCCTGCGTGACGCTTATATTTTGGTCACTTTACATTTTACTGGAGGAAACGTGAAGAATAGAATACCAGCAATATTAACAACATCATCCCACTAGAAGGTCTCCAGTGACTGATACTTTCAGACTCATGTCAATGACCCTATATGATCTTTATATTCCAAGGAGCATGGCAATGGATTTTAACATTTCCAAATTAAAAGGTAATGGTAAAGTAATGATAACCAACACAAAAATGACTCCCTGGAAACGACAGCAACTCATTTCAAATGGCTTTGGAATGCCATTAGGACAGTACCTTTTTCTTTGTAATGCAAAAGTCTCACAATCCAGAGAGCAGGTCTTGTGAATTTTGTGAATTTTGATGAGAGGTAAGGCATTACAGAAAGACCCAAAAGTCATGCTCCAGATTCCGGCAATATAGCTAGTAGGACAGACACAGAGTACATAGTTTTACTACTGATCACAGTGATTTAGAGATTGGAACCCATAGTTCTGTGAGATCAGGCATCACTTCAAGATAAATTTACATTTTTAATAAATGCAAACTTTGGCTCAGCTAAACAAGGTACCTTGGGCTATATTAACTGTAGATAGATAAATTTGGCGTAATTAACCCTTGCACAGTCTAAACATACCATGTGCCAAAAATGATGTAAAGCACTGAATATGTGAGATAAAGTATGATGAATTCCATTGACAAATACAGGCAATAGCTTCCATTTAATTGAGAAGAAACCGTATACCTAGCACAAGTCTTTTTCTGTGCATTAACTTTTCATAATACAACTATATGAAGTATATAGTATAAAATAGTATATGAAACTATTTTATATATAAATAAAGGTGTTTCCAAAGGTTAAGAAAGGGCACGGTGAGAGTGAGAAGCACAGTCTGGGTGGGCAGGACAATCTAGTTGTCTATCTGTGCTTTAAACTCCAATAAACATCATCTCCCACACCACGGCATCTAACTCAGAGTCACATTTCAATTGCCAGCAAATGGAAGCCTCATAAACCCAAAATGTGAACGGCAATGAAGTTCATAGAGCACGCTTTGAGTGCACAGAGTATCTTTGCAAACATTATCTTTTTTTATTACACTTTATGTTTTAGGGTACATGTGCACAACGTGGAGGTTTGTTACAGATGTATACATGTGCCATGTAGGTGTGCTGCACCCATTAACTCATCATTTAACATTAGGTATATCTCCTATTGCTATCCCTTCCCCTCCCCCCAAACATTATCTTTTAAGACTTTCACAATCACGCCATGAGATTATTCCCATATCAAAAAGTAGGAAATGAAAGCCTGGAAAGAAGTTATATTGACATTAAACTGCTCTCAAACCCAAGTGTACAAATGATTCTTCTTGCAAAGAAATTCATATTCTACACAAAGTTCTATTTCAAAATGAATTCTGGAATTCAATTAAACACTCATCTGGAAAACGAGAGCTTAAGTGGAAATTCCTCACTGGTATTCAAGCAAATAAATTAAATAATGATATTAAACCTACATCTAATCTCTTATTATTACATATTCAAAGTTTGCTATACAGCTACCACTAAGTTATACATTTCCAGTGACACAAACCATAAAATGAATTTGTTTCTATTGGTACTAGCAAAAAAAAAAAAAAACCTGCGTAGACAGCAAAAGGGTCAATCTACTAATTTATCTTCTAATAACTTTCCACCCAGGAGCATTCGTCCCTCTCATTAGACAGTTGTTCTATGCTTCTTTTTTTCACATTCTAATTGCCTCACCTGAACCAAAAAAAGAATGTGGATCTAGGATCAATACCTTTTGAAAAGTCATTTATTTCATTATATTATTTTTTCATATATCTGCATTATTGCATAGAATACCTGATTGGTCTTATGCTAAGTTTTTCATGTAACATTACCTCTGCAAGATGTTAATAAGTATCCTTCCAAAAATGTTTGAAAAATCTTGGGTAAAACATATTACGTAAGTTCCTGTTTTATAGTTTTCCAAGAGTTTTACTATCCTTGGCCAATGACAAAATTCAAAGCAGAGATACAGTACACAACTTTTGTAAAACTTACCTATTTTTCTTATAAGACTGTGGCTTTGTTTTGTTTTGTTTTGAACTTCTTTTCTGTGATGTGACATGAGACTGTGTGTTGAGTTAGGGGTGGGGACATACATTAACAGAGGTTTAGGAACTGCTTTGCTAAAGCAAGTTTGAGGAGAAAATGGGGAGACTAATACAAGATTTTCCTTTAAGCAGTGGGAGTTGAAGGGGTAGGTGGTTTTTGGAGAAAGAAGAGACCCATTCATGGCACAGGCTTCTTTATGTTTCTGCTCTGTGTGATACTTAATGAGGATACAGACATTCACTTCCTCTATTTCCCACCCCTGGCCGGGGGTAACCCAAAGGTACCTGATAAAGACACAGCCTTATAGCTGTATCAAGTATCCCTGAGTGTGTTAGGACTGGAGAGGCCTAAGGAATAAAAAACATACATGCATTAAATGGAACAAATACAGAGAAGAAGAAAACTCAGACATGGTACATTAATTGTGTACCTTTCCTTACAACCCAGCACATCACAGGGTACATGACCTGCTTCCTTTTGACCTGCTTCCTTTATGTTCACTGCATGAACAGGGAAGGGGTTTGGGGTACACGTGGGAGATAATTGTGTTTACTATGTACCTGGTATTAATACATCTATAGAGACAATTGGAATGACTATACTGGAGAAACAGCAAGAGAAGAACTGAAAAGGCTAAAACAAATACTTGGTTCTCTAAAAAATACTCCAAAGGATTTCTCATGTCTGACAAATTACATTTTAGTCTAATAGTAATAAGTGACCAAAACTAAGGTGATTTGATAAATATCATAAGGTATTTTACTGTGAAATTGATATCTATACGTATTGCTTATAAAGCTCAGTAATCTGTTCTTGAATTGAGAAATTACTGAGACAACATCAAAAGCTGTCATTTTTGTTTCTATGTTGTCGTTGTTATTGTTTGTGAGGTCAGAGCTTCTAAACTTTATGACTGTTTGAAAGGGGCCTATATAGACCTTGCCTGAATATTAAGTCATGTGAAATGATAAAAAGCTTTCTGATTTATTGGGTTAGACAAAGAAAAAATTGAGAAATTGAGCATCATTAAAATTAAAGACTTTTGTTATTAAAACTGTGCTTAGAATGAAAACAAAAGCCACAGGTTGGGAGAAAATTTTTTCAAAACATATTCAAAACATTTTCAAAACATATCAGATAAATTACTGGTATTTAAAGTATACAGAGAACTCGAAAATAAGAAAGAAAACAACTCATTTAAAAAATAGTCCAAAGGTCTAAATACAGCTGTCAAATGGGGATTTTGAAGTTACTAGTCATGTATCATTAGGGAACTGCAAGTCACAGCAACCGTGAGATATTATTACATGACTATTAAAATGACCAATATCCAAAAGTCTGATGATACCAAAAGCTGGCAAATGTGAGGAGAAACAGGAACTTTTATTCATTGCTTGTGAGAATGCAGAATAGTACAGCTACTTTGGCAGTCGTTTGGCAGTTTCTTATAAAACTAAACATACTCCTACCACACAACCCAGCAATTACATTCCCGGTATTTACTTAAAGGATTTGAAAACTTACATGCACACAAAAGCCTTCTTCCCATGAATGTTACAGGAGCCTTATTCATGATCACTAAAATCGAAATGTCCTTCAGGAAGTGAATGGAAAAATAAACTGTGGTATATCCAGGCAATGGAATAGTATTCTGTCAAGCTACAGAAGACACACAGGAACCTTTAAATGCATATTGCCAAGTGAAAGAAGCCAGTCTGAAAAGTCTACATACCGTATGATTCAACTACATGACCTTCTGGAGAAAGCAAAACTATGGAGACAGTAAAGAGATCAGTGGCTATTAGGGATTTGGAGGAGATTTGTGCAGTCTAAACATGTCATGTGCCAACAATGACGTAAAGATATGTGAGATAAAGTATGACGAATTCTATTGACAAACACACGCAATGGCTTCCATTTAACTGAGAAGAAACCATATACCTAGCACAAGTCTTTTTCTGTGCATTAACTTTTTGTAATACAACTATATGAAGTTATAGCCTATTTTATATATGAATAAAAGCATTTCCAAAGGTTAAGAAAGGGCACAGTGAGAGTGAGAAGCACAGTCTGGGTAGGCAGGTCAATCTAGTTTTCTATCTGTGCTTTAAACTGCTATAACCATCAACTCAATCTACTAATTTATCTTCTACATAAATTAGTAGAGGAAACGATGAACGGATGGAGCAAGGAAGAATTTTAGGAGAGTGAATCCATTATTCTGTATGACACTGTAATGAGGATTATTTGTCATTACACATTTGACAAAACCTATAGAATTCATAAGACAAGGAGTAAACTCTAATACAAACTACATACTTTAGTCAATAGTAATGTACCAATATTGACTCATCAACTATAACAAATGTACCACACTATTGCAAGATGTTAAAAATCGGGGAAATTGGGGTAGAGGCTGAGGATGACGTGTGAATGCTTATTCACTTCTTTCTACAAACCTAAAATTGCTTTTAAAGAGTCAATAAAAATTAAAACAAGGCAGGGTTTTCATGCAATGGAAAAAAACACACAACTTTAGTAAGTGACTCATAATTATGCTTATGCCACTTTGCTAGATTACACTTCATTAATAAATATAGTTTCATTCTTTATGTTATAAAGCAGAATAAAGTCAGATATCTAGAGAAATTGATTTTAATGATTAGAGTAAAAGCATTTTCACCTCCAACGTCAGAATGAGTTCTTCAGAATCAGTCCATTTTATAGTTAAATCAATCATTGATTTTAAAAAAATATTGAGAAAAACTTTAACTTCACTTTTTCCATCAAACTCAATGTCATGACAGCATTGTCATTTCAATCTAGGATTAAAACCTATTTCTGGACCCAGTGGACTTACTGTGATAGATTCTGAAAATGTCAGACGTTAAAGTCCAGTCTTTGATCTGCTGTCCTCTGCAGTTATCAAAAGGTCAGTTTATCCTGCTTCTTTTCTCTCTTTTTCATATATCTTGCACTTCAGCTTAATATTAGTATTAAGCTAAATTTCTTATTTTATTTTGATTGATAAAGGAAAACAGATTGTTTCAATACAGTTACTGAGAATAAGCAGCAAAACGTACTTATAAAGTACACAAGAGAGCTATAAGATAAAAATTTGTTCAAAAAAAGATTTGGAAATTTTTATTGCATGAATGTTCAAATGGAAAGGAAAACTGTCTGGATTCTTTTTCCACCACACAGGAGTAGCAGCACTAAAGTAGTGAATAATGTCCGTTCAATTGGTAGTTTTCATGTATTTCTGATATCAGAAATGGACTGTTAGTAACTAGTTTTAAAAGCAGAGCATTTTTGTGCATGGCATTCCCCTGAATTCCAAAGCCCAAACTTAACTTAGGCTAATTTCTCTCTGCTGGGAGCCCCATTAATTTCTCATAGATAACATTTCATATATATGCGGCATTCTGATGATGTAAAGGAATTCACACCTTATGGGCCTACAAGCCAAATTTAATCAATGGCTTGCTTCATATGGCTGAGAGCTAAAAATTGTTTTGGCATTTTGGAAGTGTTTAAAGAAGGAGAAGGAAGGGGAGAAGAAGAATGAGTAGATGAAGGAGAGACAGAGACTACATATGGCCAGCAAAGCCTATAATATTTACTGTCTAGTTCTTTACACAAAGAACTTTTCCAATCTTGAACAAAACACACACATTTTCGTTATGCCAAAAAAGGACTACAATAAGTCTTCACTTAACATCATTGACAGGTGCTTGAAAACTGGTCATAGGTATATATATTTATGGTCACGTGATGTTTTGATACACGCATACGGAGGGATAAATTGGGGATGGTTAATTGGTACAAAAATACAGTCAGCGAAACCCATTTTACCATAGGTTGACATCAAAAGAGTTCAGCTTCTATGGCTTTTGGTAACTAAAACGTCAACAAACTTGTAAATAAAGATCAAAACACTTCTAATATTAAATGCTGAAATAAATTTCAGCTATTCATACGTTTAAGATTAATAAAAGCTAGTAAAATCATTATTTACCTACTTATTTCAGTTTAGGGTTGCAGTTGACCGCAGCCTATCCTGTCAGCTCAGGACGCAATGTGGGAACCAGCCCTGGACAGGGTGCCGTCGCATTGCAGGTGCACTCACACATACCCACAGTTACTCAGACTGGGACCACATAGACACGTCAATCAACCTCACATGCACAGCCTTGGGAAGTGAGAGGAAACTGGAGCATCCAGAGAATATCAATGCAGACATGGGGAGAATACATAAGCTCTACACAGACAGTGAACCCCAATTGGAATCAATTTGTTTTTTCTCATCAACATCATAATGAAATGACATTGAATGAAACGTCGTTATTCAAAGACCTGTTGTACTCAGTTCTAAACATTTCAGAATTAAGAGATCTACACACATCCTCTTCTATATAATGGAGTGGGTCTCTTAAAATTTCCTGGCAACATACTCTTAGCCTGCCTAGGAAACACTTTAGAATACAACTGCATTATGATAAATTTTCATATTCTATTCATATCTTCATATTTCTCCCTCTACTTATTAAGGTATAGTCTTGTATATGTAATCCTTCAGTTCCTGAACAAGGTGAACATATGATCTCATGATGTGTGTTTTAATTTCTTAACTTTGTTGAGATTTGGGAATGTGAGGATGATGGAAAGGAAAGAAAGGAATTCAGCAGCTATAAAAGAAATCTGACCTTTAATTTTTTTATTGAATTTGTTTCTTGTTTTATTTTTCCTTCCTTTGCACAAATGAGAACTTCTAGTTTTACAAAGGGTACCATCAACTTTAGGACAAAAATTTGTATTTGTGGCATAACACAAGTTGGAGACACAATGATTTAGAGATTGCATATCAATTTTATCAAATAAATGTGATAAAGTAGGTGATATGCACACACACACACATTTGTAGTGACAAAACCATTGACACAGATACCCAGATGGCACTTAATGTACTTTCAGCCTTAAATTCTTTCTCAAGGACAAGCCATTTGTTTGCAAATGATTTAGCATTCAAAAATGATTAAACACGGGAAAAAATGCATTGCACATAAAGTTCAGATTACAAGTGAATTAAAGTCACACTAATATAACTATAATTTATAATGAATTCAAATGGCTTTCAGAAGGGTCATCTGTGGAAGGTGAAGAGCAATCTGAATTTATTTTTCTGGTAACTGGTCACAGCAATGTTTTCTAGACTAGTGAGTGAGTGCTCATACAGCACCATGTGTGTTCAACAACACATAAAGTTGGATGACAAAATCTACTTTAGTGAGAAGGTAGCTATTTCCAGGGGCACCAATAGTAATGTCAGTTTTGAGTCTTGGGTTTGCTTTTGTTTGTTTACAAGGCGATGAAATGTTTAAGGAAAAAATAAATTCTACCAATCCATGTTGAGTGAACATTTCAATCCTTGTAAAGACCAAAGTCAGCTGCCACCATGCCATGCAAACCTTATAGTACATGACATGTTAAATCGGTAACCTCGAAAGGGACTTCTGAGAAGCTATGAGTAAAAGGCACATACAAAATGCCTCTGAGATGAATTCACAAATGAAATGGAAAAGGATAACTGTGTACATCCAAGAAGAATAGTAATTAACAGAAAACAAGAACACTTCTAAATTGAAAGAATCCCTAAAGTAAAAGAAGACCAAAGAAAAAGAAATAAAGATGAGAAGTGAAATGAGGCAGAAATGGTGAGCGACAAGGAGATACACTGAGAAAAAAAGTAGCTAAAGTTAGTGTGTTATTATTTCAGCAAAATTAAGTATATCAATACTGAGAAATATGACTTGAAATAGATTCAGTACCTCAAGCAGAAACATAAACAAATAACATCTGGGTTTTTCTTTTGATAACCAGTATTTTAAATACAAAAATCTAAAAATTTTGTCTTTGTGTAAGAGTTACACATTTATCATACCAATCAATAACAAAAAGGCGCTATAAATACTGTATGGAAATAAATGTCCTAACAGATGTTAACCAGACATCAGTCTTCACCGGTAAGGATTAGATTTGAAGGTGTTTGCAGATAATTAAAACTTGTTTTTATAACATAACTTAGCAGCTAAGTAGTATAATGAAAATGGGATATTCAAATTATAAGATATAAAATATTAAAGATAGAAGAACATGTTTATTTTTTCAATATAAATATTGTTACAGCTCAGAGAAACAGTATGAAATCTCAGGGCTCATGAAAGGCCACATTCTAGAGATAGTGATTGACAGGTATGGTAATTCCCCTACAGCGTGGTGCCTGTTGTCATGGAGTAGCATGTCTCCTACAGGGTACTACCAGCAGGTTCATGTAGGAAGAGCCAATAGTCCATGTGAGAAACCCCGGAAGGCTAAAGATAGAAGGAAATATTTGTGCCACGTTGAAGAGCAAGTTCACCAGGTGAATTGGCATGTGGCTAGGGTACAACTTCCCATACATATATAAATAATGAAACACACAAAAAATTATCAGAAAAGTATTTTATTATTATTAGAGTCACGATTAGCACTCTCCTCATCAGGAGAGTTTTAGGTTTTTTTCTTGCCCTACTCTATACTTTTTAAACACAGTCTCCAAGTTTCAAAATAAAAGTTTCTTATTTTTAATTCAAATCTCAATTAAAATAAAACAAAAACCGAAAATGTAGAAGTTCCTTATTTTGACCATCTATATATCATACACAACAAAAAGACTGATAAAATTCCACTAAACACAACAGCTAGATCCGTATTCCCGTTACTGCTTAAGCCCATTCCAATAAGGATTTTATACCAAATCTGCCCTTGCCAAGGCTACCTGGGGCCTTCATTTTATTATTTGCAATGGACAATTTTAACTTCACATCCATGTTGGCTTCCTTACATCCTAGATGCACATACAGCCAGATTTTTTCCATCAGATGTGATTTGATCCTCCAAATTCGGAATGCCTTGATGACCTCCTCTTTATCTAAAGATCACTTTAAAAAGCCTGAAGTATTTGGCTCTTCCCTAAATCTTTGGCCAGATGTAATGTCATCCTCCCATTGGCTTTCTTTGTCCAAACTACATTAGCCTTATCTCAGATCTTCAAACAAGTTATATTTCCTGCCTAAGATCTTTCTATGAGTGAGTGAAAGGTGTGACGAAGATAGTTCCTCTTTGCCCCCAAAGGTTTCATTGATCACGCTGATAATGAATTTACTGTTATTTTAATCTCTTACTGTTATACTCAGGCTTAAATTCTCTACCCTACACACTTCAGTTGACATAATTTTAATTTCCACTGTGATGCTTCTCTCTCTTCTGTCAACACTCTCTCCTCACAGGGTTTCATCCAGATCAGGAGTCAGTAACATTTTTGACAAAGAGCCAGATAGTAAATATTGCAGGCTTTGTGTTGCCAAGAGGCAAATTTATGGAACTTTCCCTGCTGAAAAATTTCCCTGTATTTTACATTTTAGACTTATAAATGCCACACGTACTTATAACTCATGAGCCATACAAAAATAGGTGGCAGACCAGATCTGGCTCATGGGCTATAATAGTTTTCCAACCCCTCACCTAGATTCATGACTTTAGGCATGCTCTATAGGCTACCATGATCTAACTCACATCTCTAGCCAAGTCAACTTGTCAGTGCCTACTTGATGTCTCCACTTGGATTCTAACTAGCGTCTTAATTTAAGATTAAAAAATGTAAAATCAATCACACATACGCACCTACCCACACCTCTGTCACTTGCAAACTGCCTCATGTCATCAAGACTTTGCCATATCACTAAAAGTGACCATAATCCCCCATGTCCCTAAATCCAAATACCTTGATATAATTCTTGCTCAGTAAATTCAATCATCTTCAAATCAACTTCCAATCTCAACTGATTTTCTCCAACTTTATTGCTACACTCATAATCCCAACTACCATCATCCTTCAACTGGACAGGTGCAATAGTCAGCTAAATGAACCCCCTTCCTTCACTAGTGTACCCTTCCACAATAGTACACCCTCCTAAGAGCTAACCTCATCGTATCACACATCCATCATACACTTTTCAATGTAGTTAATTTATATTCCCATTTTGATATAAGATCTAGATTTGGTCCCTGAGAACACTCATGTAATCTCTCTCCATGCTCTTCCTTCATGGACATTCCAGCCAAACCGGCCTTCTTTTCTTTGTAAGAAACTATCAAGCTCTCTTTTTAAATTACAGAATCTTTATATCTGCCCTTCTTTCTGCTCAGAGCACCCCAGATCTTCAAAGTACCTTCCTCTTTGTCTTCACTCAACTCTCAAATGAAATATTACCTCCTCAGAGAGAAAAATGCTCTGAAATACCTACAGCCAGATCAGTGCCTTCCTCCTTGACAGTTTTACTCAGCCATGTTATCACATGTAATCTTCTTCGTAGTAGTGTACTTTATAGCCCTTCACACCATTGCTTTTTTTAGGTATTTGTATGTCTTCCTCCTCTTTCCCTCCTCACTACAGTATAGCCAATTGTGTCTTTGCCTTCTTCACTGCTATATCCCCTAGTGCCTGGTAGGCTTTCTATAAACAGCCATTTATTGACTTATTGACTACATGTATATGCTAATCCTTTTTACTAATTGTTGTTACACTATAAATTTCTCTTCTCCCTCTCTTCGCTTCCCTCTTCTCATGTCCCTTGATGCTTCCTACTCAATATTAACATGGACATCATTTTGTGTCTTCAGCATTTCTCTTTTCATTATATTATGATAGGTTAATTTTCCTAAGAAAACACTATTTTGACAAAAGCAAAGCATTAAAGTAAAGCAGCATAGGATCAATTTTTTCCTATTGAAAAGGAAACACCATCTTTCCGAGAAGACAATTCCACCAGGAAACAAAACAAACACACACATTTCCGGTAAGTCCTAGTTCCCAAGACTTGAAGCCAGTATGTTTTTCCACTTTCAAGTATCCTTGACTGTAGAGATAAAAGGTATCCACTTAGAGATATTAACTCATTACCACTGCCTAAATTTGGTTTCCAGAAACACAACTTAATATGACATCAATGGATGTGATAATCATTTGAAAGTAGCTTTATCAAAATCATCCAACAGAACAAGTTACTTTCCTAATTAGCATCCTCGGTTAAATACCTAAATCTGATGAATAATAAGTTATGCATTATGCTAAATTGCATTGGCTCACTATCTTAGAATGCTTTCAAACTAATTAAAAATGAGATATTCAGTGATGAGAAACATAAAAAGATAAAAACCTATTTCAATCAGTTTAAATTAGAATTTAACATTTCTTCAATACGCTCTTTTGTAGTCAATTGCAAGAGTAATAAAGCAAAATTATTGAGTCTATAATAGTGACCGTTCAAAATTCATAGTGAATTATTAAAAAGAAAACTAAGGTCCCTGCCAACTTTCCACCTCACTTCAAAGCATAGCCAAGGTCATTACAACAGCAAGTAAAAGACTCCACACAATTCCCACTTCTTCGCCTCTATACTGTTACTTCTGGAATCTTCTACTGCTCCAAATTGTGTGTTTGCTCCAGACTCAGCAGTTCTCACCACCTTGTTCTTCCAATTGCCATCTTCTCTGTGCGGCCTTTCTTGACTACCCAGTTAAAAATTATCCTATCAAAATTATCTGATCCCCATCCAGGATTACTTTTCACCATCTAACTTACGATACTTTGCATATTTATGTGGCTCATTGTCTGTTATCTGTCTCCCTAAGTTAGAATGCGAGCTTCATGATGGCAGAGTTTTGATCAATTTCCTTCACTCAATAATTCCTGACCCAAAGTAAACACTTCATAAGTATTTTTTGAATATACTAATATATAGTCCGAATTATCAAGGAACTTATAAATAAATAAAGACACAACCCAGCATATAGTGCAGCTTGAGAAATGTTGATAGTGTGGTACAGGAGGAGGTATGTAAACTATGAGAAGCAACAGTTAAATAAGAAGCAATCCAGAAAGACACACAGTGTGGGTGACATCTGAGTTAAAGGACAGAAGGTAAGAAGATAACCAGATGGAGAAAAGAGAGGAAGATCTTACAAACAAGCATCAGAAGTTACCATAAGAAAAGCAAGTACAAAATCATCAGAAGAAAAACAATTGCATCCCAGTTATTACCACAAACACAATTAACTATGAAAACCCAGAACAGTTCATGCTTTGATAATGCTAAAGTTGATACGTAGATTAAGATGTGATATAACAATCTGCAAATCTTAGTTTTCAGAAAACCTTTTTAGGCAAGATATGATGATTTAAGGAAGAAAAGTTGCTGATGGATGAGGCATGTTGTCCCTTAAAGACAAACACTATGAAGACTGCGTACAGCCTTTATAATGGAAAGGTGCCACGTTTTTTCTTTTTTAAGTCCTTGGAATCTCAGTTGGCAACTTTGAAATTCATGTGTAATTCATGAGTTTTTTAAAAGAAATGTAATAAGTAACACAAGTGATTCTAGAGCTTGTCTTTAGGCTGAGGTAGATATTGGCATTATAAATTGAAGTGCTAGAAAGGAACAATAAGAATTAAGAATAAGCAGTAATTTCTGCCAAGATCTGTGGCACCCAGTCTCACACATAAGGCTTTTTGGAATCTCTTGGTTTCCAAGGTTCAGGCTCTCATACTTTAGTTTGTACATAAAGGACTTAAGTTATTCTTAAAGCACAGTTTTAGCACTTCACACCAGGAGATGGTTATGAGACTGATCACAGGATAAAGTGAAATAGGATGTGTGCCTACTTGTAGAAGGAACCTCGTTCCTTTTGCCATTCTATTCCTACTTTTCTGGCAGGAAAGTCCTAGAAAAAATTTCATATACAGATTAATTTTAAACAATTTACATTATATTTTACTATTAATAGCTTCTAGAATATCTTAGCTTAGGCTGGCCCTGGTGGCTCACACTTGAAATCCCAGAATTTTGGGAGGCTGAAGTGGGCGGATCAACTGAAGTCAGGAGTTTGAGACTAGCCTAGCCAACATGGTCAAACCTAGTCTCTACTAAAAATCCAAAAATTAGCCGGGTGTGGTGATGCGTACCTGTAATCCCAGCTACACAGGAGGCTGAGGCAGGAGAACCATTGAGCCTGGGAGGTGGAGGCCGCAGTGAGCCAAGATTGTGTCACTGCACTCCAGCCTGGGCAACAGAGCAAGACTCTGTCTCACAAAAACAAAAAACAAACAAACAAAAAAAGAGTATCTTAGCTTATATATTTCTCACATCTGATCCTACCACTTTACTTCTTTTTTCCTGTTTATACCAATTATTTCTATTCCTCTTTACATATAGGCAGAAAGATAAGACTAAAATGTGTCATAGACAATGACATCTAGTAAATTGACGTATTCTTCATGTTTAATTCCACAACAGATTTCAAATACAACCAAAATCTCCAAATAAAATCTTAATTCTAAATTGAGTGCTTGTACAGTCTTCAAATATGTTCAAATAGAACATCAAAGCTCAATAAAAATAGTTATATCACTTGGGATGGTGTTTAAAATATTTTTTCCTAAATAAATTCAGCTTCAGAGGATGAGAAAACCTTCGTTAGGAGATGTTTTAAAGAACAAATTAAGTTAAATGTGAAGGAAATCATACTTTATTTTGTTGAATAGTAAGATTTTTTTGTTGCTATTGTGAATTAATGCCATCCAAATATTGAGTGATGTAATTCAATTTAGTAAAAGAAAAAAGTCTAAATTATCAACTTCTTTCCTTATAAAAATGAAATATGCTATAACTTGCATTTTTTCCATGGCAATGACCCTGATGATCAGAGAGGTTAAAACCTAAAAACATTTAAAATCATCTAATCTAAATTATAAAAAAGAAATCCCTTTCTTCAGAAAAAATAATTTTTTAAGGAAGCACTCATAAACAAATCTCTACTAGTAGATATACAGCATACACATCTCTTACTATCTCCCATGCAGACTGCATAAAAAGGCGTGCTGGCTACTTTTAAGAAAACAACATTCAGATGTCTGGAAAGTATCTGAAATGCATGATTAATCTACACAGATAATTTTCTCAAGAAACCAAATTTTGAAGACAAGTAATTCAAAAGTCTATTGTCTATAAAGTAAATCCGCTGGTATACTTAAACTGCTGTAATCCTTTCTCTGTTTACCTTATAGTGTGCACCTCTCAAGCTATGGGAATGCATGTCTTCTCTAAGAAGAGCTGACTTCTTTTGTAGGAAAAAGCTGTTGGAAATGACTGTTAGGATTTCAAATGTTTGGGAGTGTGTATTCATGTGGGTTTTACGTGTTGAATATTTGCATTTGTAATTTTAAGATGCTTAAATCAAAAACTAAAATGACCTATGCAACATAATTCTGCCATAGGATAAATTAAATTCAATTAAATGTTCCCATACAAATTATTATCTACCACAATGTAAAAATATTTATATATCACAAAGATGTAAGAAACACTGACTTCTATTATACAGCAGAGTTCAATTTCACTACTACTTAGCTTGATGATATTTTAAGGTCATGTCTCTTGGAATACACATTCAATATTCATTGCCAAACGTCTGAGCTCACCTCTCTTGAAGCAATATTCAATTATCAAAGGAAAATAATTTACCAAGCAACCTCACAAAACACAAACTCTAGGTAGCATCAAGGTTTTTCAAAGTGATTATTCCTTACTGGTCGAGATCCTAAGATATTAAAACTCATAGATCACATGATCTGAGATTTTCTAATTGAAAAGCTGTAGCTGTAAACCTTTCATTCAAAGTCGGATACTACTTTCAGCTGTCAAAAGAATTATGCAATCACTTAAACTTCTGGAATGAAAGAGAAAATGAAGGGAACAATAAAAGTAACTGAAATGCACTGAGAAATGAACATAAGGAACCAAATGGAGGCAAAGACAGAGAGAGAGAGAGAGAGGGCTGTTTATCTAACCTTCCCTTCTTGAGTGGGTTTTCTCTGATATCTCTAGAGAACAATTGGATGTGTAACAATGAAATACAAAACACAAGATACTGTCTTCGTATAATTACTTGTAATGATTCCAAGATGGCATAATTTGAGAACTTGCTAAATAGGACAACAAAGTGATCTGCTTTTCCAAAATTTTGCCCCTTAGCTTATATATTATTTCACGGTGAAGATCAATAAAACTGAAAATTGGAATTGCCAGATATTATCAGATTTTATTTTTTGAATGCTTAACAGCTGACCCAAAATCTGGTCATAAAAATGGAAGTTAAATTAAATTGTCCTCAAAATTTAAGTTTGCTACATTTGTAAGAACCACTTGCTTCTTCAAAATCTCAAACTTTCTCATATCTAGCAGCAAATTGAAATTAGGAATTTAAGCATGTAAATTCATCATGGAAACCAAATTGATTAAAATTTTCTGTGTATGCATGATAATGTTTAAAATTTTTGCTACATTTAAACCCTAAGTTAGTTACAAAAACCCTAAAATTATGCTTGTTTAAAAACTTGGGCTAACTTGCTTTTGAAAACATACTGACATATTCGTTCCATTCTTCTTATAATTATTTTTTTGTCACTCCCAAGCAGCACACCATTGTATATATCCCCAAAACGGCACTTCTTTGTTAAAGCCATTAGGACAGAAATATTTTTGAGCCAGATGCAATGGCTCATGCCTGTAATGTCAGTACTTTGGGAGGCCTAGGTTAGAGGACTGCTTGAGGATAGGAGTTTGTGACCTGCCTGGGCAACATAGCAAGACCCAGTCTTTACAAATGAAATGAAAATAAAATATAAAATAAACTGGCTGGACAAAGTAGTGCACACCTGTGGTCATAGCTACCAGGAGGCTGAGATGAGAGGACCATATGAACCCAGGAGTTTGGGGCTGAGAATGAGCTATGACTGCACCACTGCACTTCAGCCAGAACTATGGGTTGGTGAGTTAGAAATAAGTTCTCAGTTCTGAATATAATAACTGCTCCTGGCACTCCCCAGAATGAGCTGGGTTTTCTTTTGCCTCTCTATAGTCCCTCTTCCTCAGGAAATACCCCCATGGTTCTGCCCACTGTGCTATTAATTACACCAATGCTTATTATATGTCAGTTCAGTTTTATCTAGATTCTCCCAAAGTCAGTGCTGAACTTAGTTGTTTGAAAATGTATATATTGTAATAGTTACCAAAAAGACCAAATACAGCTAGATATTTATGCTATTTGTTTTATTTCCATCGTAGGTATATTTCCTTTTAAAATTCATATATATCTTTCTCTAAGGATTGTCTCCGTTTTCAGATGTTAAGCACTTTCTCATGCACACACCACCTAAGCAGCAAAGACAGAGTCCACGTCAGGGAATGTCACATTCAGGATAAGTACCTATTATTCTGTAACTCAGAAGTAGGAAAATGGATGTCCTCAAGCAGATGCTTTTCTTGACAGATACAAAAATTTGACAAGGATCACTGACTGACTTCCAACCCACCATTCATCACTTTTATCTTATTTTGACCCTAAGGGTCCCAGAGGGATAATGGCACTACATTCCTATTTAGAATTCAGATTTCAGATTGCATTTCTTATATCATTGTTTATAAGTAGTGGTTGCACACAGTCGCGATAATACTATGACATTAATCTACATTCCTCGTTAAATCGATTTTTGTCTTCCGTTTGTGAGCTTAGCTACAATTTCTCACACGGTTTCTCTAGGAAGATTCCTCAATGACTGAAACATTTAGAACATGGTCGATTCATAAATACGACACTGGGATTCCCCAATGACTGAAACATTTTGAACATGGTCCATTCATAAATACGACACTGGGATTCCCCAATGACTGAAACATTTAGAACATGGTCCACTCATAAATACGACACTGGGATTCCCCAATGACTGAAACATTTAGAACATGGTCCATTCATAAATACGACAGTGGGATTCCCCAATGACTGAAACTTTTAGAACATGGTCCATTCATAAATATGACATTGGGATTCCCCAATGACTGAAACATTTAGAACATGGTCCATTCATAAATATGACATTGGGATTCCCCAATGATTGAAAAATTTAGAACATGGTCTATTCATAAATATGAAGAGCTTGTGTAGAAAGTATAATTTACTTATCCTATTATGCTTAAGAAATTATGTGAAATAATGTGAAAATAATCTTAAAACATTTGCATGCATATTTGCTGCAAGAGTCATCTTTCATTGATACTTAATCATAATCATGGACATGGTGGGTCCCAATAACCAATATTTAATGCAAGACTGTAAATTTAATAGAGAGAAAACCTTATTTATAAATTTTCATGTGTTCTTTTCTTGACAATAAGGAGCTGTGAGATTTGTATTTTAAAAGATACTTAGTAATAAAAACTTTAATTTTTAAAACTTTTATTTTTAAATTCTGCTTAATTGCATAAAAGTTAAAAGGTAATATTTAATATTTAATGAGGCTTATTGAGCTAAATGATGATATGCAGCTTGGGTTATACTTGCAATTATAAGATTTGCTCATTATACCTAAGCAATCTCCTTCACTCAATCTAGCTACCACTAAGGAAGCAAAATTCCCTGAATCATAGTATCAAAGCATTCCATTATGTTTTCTATTAAGTTGTTTTGTTCTTTGAATCATTGTCTATTTTAATTTATCCTTTTAGAAAGAAAACAAATTACTTAACTTGCATTTCCCACTAGAAGCTTCACTACAGCTAGACTTGGAATTGATTTCAGGCCATTTTTTAATAAATGATGGTCCCTAGTGAAAGATAGAATACTTGAGCCATCAATATTGAGTAAATAAAAGGGTTTGGGTAAATAAGAGAGAAGATACCTATTTTTCTCAAATATTTTAAATATCTAATAACCTATTCCTCATCTAAAACAAGCCACAATTACTGGAAATGATGGTCGGAGGAAGGTATTAGCAACCCTGTGTAATACTACATGTCATGTTGGATCACTATTACAGAGAAACAGTTGTCATGCTGCATTTTAGTAATTCTACACATCACCAGAGAAATAGACAACTCTTATAGCCAAAGAAATCCAACGTAGCTACTGTCTACATATTCTTGTTTTAGACCTTTGGTGAAAAAAACTACTATGTGTATTGAATATATTTTACATTAGTTTTATCACAAAAGAAAAATGAGAATTCTATTAGATGCAAATACAAATTCTGAATGACAGGAAAGAAAAATTAAAATCAAAGCTGATCTTAATTAACAAAATGTATTATCTGCTTACATGTATATACAACTGTTCATATACAAAGGCACAGATGCATTTGTGGTTTTGAAAAAATATCTATTTCATTTCAAATCTTCATTGAACAATATTACATATGGCAAGAAAACTGATCTTTTTGAAGGATCTTTTAAAAAGTGTTAAACTTTATTAGATACTCCAAACTAGCAAAGCTCAACTTCATCACAATTATATAATAACACTGCACACTTTCAATTTTATCTGGAGAAATATATCTATCCCTTGAAATAACTCTGTAAACTTCCTGCTCACGGATTTCATTTCAAGCCTTGAAAATGCAGAAAATCAATGCTGAATATACTTGCCCCGAAAGGAAAAGAAAATTTCAGGGGTGTCAGGATGTTTTATCACATAAAGTACAGAATTGTAATTTGTATATGAGCAGGCAACACACCTCCAAAAATAATACAATACTTATCACAAAATACATTCACAGATACTAGATTTGGCACAAACCACTCCATACAGCTATTGATGAAATCAGTATTGAAAGCCTTATTCCAAAATCTATGGCCCTTTTCTACTCTCCAACTGACATTTCAGGATGCCACAACCTTGCAGCTCCACTCTCTCATTAATTTCCCCTAAATACCCTTGGCAGAAGAACGAGAAACGTCACATTTTTCATTTAATTTCTAAAGAACATCACATCCTTTAAGAATAGGTTCTTGAAATTTTAAAATGTTAAACATAAAAACCCTAAAGAGACAAACATCCAAAAACATAAAAACCCTAAACAGACAAACGTCCAAAAACTTTTCTTCAAAATCACAACAACTTTATATGCTACGTGTTCCTGTAAAATACCACATACACAAACTCACAGGCACACCCACCCACCCAAAACCCACACACTCGAATTTATATGGCCTCGTAATACCTCACATATATATACATGTCACCAAATGCAACAGAGACACACGCATATATATGGCCTCATAATACCTCACATATATATACATATCATCAATTACAACAGAGAAAAGCCAATTTCAGAAACATGGCTTCAATTTTGATGCATTTACTCACACTTAATTCTATTTCAATTTAACTGCAGAGATATTACAATACCCTGTAACAAAAACCTGACGGAAGATTGTAACAAATTGCTTAAACATCAAACCAAACACTAAACATAATTTCATCACAAAGTGAAATTCGCATCCAACTCGCAAAGAATTAGAAAATCCTTGCACTTACCTTGGCCTTGTCCATTCCCCAGATGACCCCAAAACACCACCGTCATCATCAACAGCCCCGGAGCCCACGTCCACATCCTTCTAGTGACACGCTCGTGTCTTCTGGCCATTGCATCTTAAACTCTGCATATTCAGTGGGGTGGATGTGAAAGTACAATAAATTACATTCTTAGAGAAATACACTACGACTCAAATCCCATATCTAATATGCACTGTGCATTTCTGAATTATCCTGCCTACAAGGAGGTACATTTGAAAATCATGCTTCCCTTTAGGGTTGTCATATTGATGATTAATACGAAAGCTCATTCATTTTTAATCTTTAAGCATTCATCTGAATTCCATTTTTAATATCATTTTCCAAAACAGGCCACTTAACCTATGAATGTTAAAAAGTACTCCCGATATACATATTGGAGTTCAGTCAAGCAAAAGCATGGTGTATGGACACTACTTAAGTATAA
Source organism: Symphalangus syndactylus (assembly GCF_028878055.3). Classification (NCBI taxonomy): domain Eukaryota; kingdom Metazoa; phylum Chordata; class Mammalia; order Primates; family Hylobatidae; genus Symphalangus; species Symphalangus syndactylus. Next base: position 10,744,319 of record NC_072447.2, on the reverse strand, counting down.
CTTGATATTTAGGCAAATTGATGAATTTAACATACCATGTAATCTCTACATATATACAAAAGGACTTTTCAACACATTTATGTAAGTTTTGCATAAATACCCTTGAAAATATTCTCAAGTTTTAAGTGGTATTCTAATTATGTCAGTAATTTTAACTGAATAAAGAGATGCATCATGTGCAAAAACTAATCTTGTTTACTTAAAATTGAGAGTAAAATTAATTATAGAAGGTACAAAACACTTGTAATTTTGATTTCAGATATATGACCCACAGGAACCTTCATATATACAAATATTATACACATATATGACAATGTATATTTGAATGTTCATTTTGAAACTGCTTTTCATACTGATACATGAAAATACTTAAATGTCCACCAAAGCAAGGTTATTTATTCATACATTTGAATGATATACAGTAGCTCAAAAGAATAAACTTGAGTTGCATGTACTAATATGGATAAGTGTCCAAAATGAATAGTGAAGCAAAACTAGCAAATTTAATAATGATAAGTTCAAAATTACACCTTTCATATGTAAACATGTGCAATAGTTAAAACTATAAATTTTATGTTGCATAAATATATAATACAGTATAATAACGCATAAGAATGAGAAACACCTTCAAGACCAAAGTTAGGAAATTACAAGACTACAATTTAAATGGTTAGTAGGTGGAATTTTAAATCAGAGGTTACTCCTAAATCCCAATTTTTCCACAGTTGACAAAATAACGGAGTTAAGAAAAATAAACTTAATGATTTCCAGAATGAATGCTTTATTCAAAATGCTACGTAATTACAATTCTAATAAACTTGCAAGGGAATCCAGTCACCCAGAAATTTTTTATGCCTTTCTCCTACATCACGAAAGGGGAAGATTTAATTACCAACTTTGCATTACTTAACGTCAGACTCATAGTATCAGAGCTAAAGAGAAATTTAAGAAACACCTAACTCAACCTCTCCATTTTAAATGACCAAATGAGTTGAGAAGGTTACAATGACATTTCTAAGTTCATATGTAAAAACAGAATTTTGATGACAATGACAGTTTAAGTACTAATAAACACTCCTGGAAAAGTTACTGTAATCCAGGTTATTTTACTGTGCTAAATGCCTTACATTCTTTACCCAATTCAGTTTTCACAGAAATCCTATGAACAAAGCACTTCCAAAATTTACCACTTCACAGCTAAGAAAACAAGGCTTAGAGAAATGCTACACGATCCCCTAGTCATGAGGTTAGTAGGTACCACTGTGGAGACTGAGGCAAAACAGGACGATTTCAAAGCCTATGCTCTGAACAAGTAAACACTAAGCAGGAATTTAGTTCTAGATCTCCCAGTTGTAGTCCAATAATCAGCCAAAAAATGGTGCTGAGAAGAGGGGAAAGAAAGATGTCTTGTATGTGGAGCCTCATGTATTTGATCCCAAATACATCTTCATATTGAAAATCATTAGAGCACAAGGCAAAAGAATTATTAGTTTGTTTCTAAAATCATCAACCTTTCCCAAGTTGAACATACAAATATATTTTATCATATATATACTATATGTGTGTATAGCGTGTGTTTATCTAAGTATTCCTGTGGTTTATATATCTGGATGTGGAATTACAAGTGTTTTGTGGTTTATTATTTATTTATTATTATACTTTGAGTTTTGGGGTACATGTGCACAATGTGCAGGTTTGTTACATATGTATCCATGTGCCATGTTGATGTGCTGCACCCATTAACTCGTCATTTAGCATTAGGTGTATCTCCTAATGCTGTCCCTGCCCCCTCCCCCCACCCCACCACAGTCCCCAGAGTGTGATGTTCCCCTTCCTGTGTCCACGTGTTCTCATTGTCTCCCTCTGTTGCTCTGGCTGGAGTCAGTGGTGTGATCATAGCTCACTGCAGACTCCAAGTCCTAGGCTCAAGCGATACTTTTGCCTCGGCCTCTCAAGTAGCTCGGACTACAGGCACGCACCACCATCCCCGGCTAATTTTTTTACAGAGATGGGTCCCACCGTGTTGCTTGACTGGTCTCAGCCTCCTTAAGTCAAGGGATCCTCCCACCTGGACTTCCGAAAGCACTGAGATTACAGGTGTCAGCCACCGTGCGTTTTTTGATTTCTTCAATTAATTTTACTTATACACTTGATTACACAAGATTAATTTTGTGTACATAATGAATCTCTTTTGAGGTTTAAGTTACTGATTAATTAGAGTACCACTTAACAAGCGTGTCATCCCAGCACTTTGGGAGGCTGAAGTGGGCGGCTCACCTGAGGTCAGGCATGAGCCACCGTGCCCGGCTTACACACATTCTTTTCACTCCTGCTTGCAGATCTCTGTTCCCTTCTAATTCCAGTGGAACCACTTTCACTTAGTATCAAAATATCCAGATCCACTCATCAAAGTGTAAATAATCCTCCAGCAAATTACCTTTGCAAATCTATTTTTATGTAATATTTCCTTAACTTCTTCTTACCTACATCCAGTAGTCATTTTACAAGGCAGAATTTTTTCTATTTTATATAGAACTGAGGCAGTATTTGAAAAAAATCTCAAAACACTCTTCAGGAAGGACTGGCATCTAAAACACCAGTTCCAATATATATTTCAGTAACATTTTAAAGGACAGATGCTTTTCAAAATGTTATTATAATTTAAAAAAATGTAACCTTCCTCTCTGAGTTCATGTTTATGGAAAACTAATATTTCATAAATGCCAAGTTACTATGATGTATTATCTAAATGCTGCCCCTGCCATTCTATAAATACAAAAATCATAACCTTCTAACTAACTTTGGTATTAGTCAACAACTGTGCTGATGAAAAGTAAAATCAATTCATTTAAAATAATTTTCCATGAACAAAATCAAGTAACTTGTAAGTAGTATGGTAGATGAACCAAAAAATAAAGTAACATTAACCAGAAAGACATGCCATGGACTTCTCTAATCTTTTTTTGGAACACCCTTTTCATGCATATGAAAATAAAAATTAAATATAAAATACCTACTTTATGTATGTACTTTTACTTGTGTCTATTGTTCTTTAAAGATTAAAATAACTCCTAAAGCCTGGATAGCTGAGCCCATTGTGCTCTTCTGCCCATAAAATAGATCGGATGTGCAGTGAAAGAGGTAAAACTTAGGCTTTCAGGTTAGTTATGACGATGGAAACACAATTCTATTCAATAGTGTTCATCTTGGTCTTTCAAATGTTTAAGGTCACAAGGCAAAAGAGAACAGACTTTAAGAATGTTCGTGTATTACTTCTCGTCTTACCCAATAGCTACATTAGTTCAATTAGGCCAGTGTTTTGGAGTAAACAGCACTGTGAAATGTGTCGTGGAGTCCGGAGGCTCCACCACCTACCTCCATGTAGTTGTTCTGTCCGATGGAGCCTAGAGTAATACCTTAGGAGATGCATTACATCTACAGGTACCAACCAGGAAGGGTAGTCTTGAATTAAATGGCTTTAGAACACGTTATAAGAGCAAATCGAAGCTTCTAGGTATTAGAACCACTTCAATCACAGAGCGTCTCTGGGTTCTATCTGTGGCCAGCATCAAGTATCTGTCTGCCCTCCCCGAATGCTTTCTCTCATCATGTGGATCTTCTAGATGGTCTTATTCTTCCCCAGCCAGCCAACTTGATCAACAAGCCTAGGTATATTAGATATGTATAAAGTTGGTTCTTAAATAAAGTCCATTTCTGTATCTAGGTAAGTAATGTCTTCAGACTTACAATTTCATTGATATCTAGAAAGAGTGACTCTAGTTAGCTTCTAGTGTCAGTTTTTCTAGCAGCTTCTTTAAAAACAAAAATCCTCTCTGGAACAAAGCTTCCTTGCAAGTATTGCTGTTGGCAATAGTCCTCTTTACTGAAATGCTTATCCGGTGAAACTTGCGCTGTGCCAGTGAGCCTGCAGGTTGATGGTCCTTTTGTTCAACTTCTCCATTATAAAGCAACCTCTCTGATCACCCTTTTAAAACTAAAGACCAAAGAATCAAATGAGATCAGGAAGTGACCAGAGCTCACAGGTCATCAACTCCTCTTCTTAGCATATTATAGCACACAGTCTAAGCCCGAAAAACACAGCAGAACCCATTACAGCTCTCGAGTTCCAGTTATTAACATTGATTTTTTCCAATGGGAAATTTTCATTAGAAGCTATCACAGGACTCACATTCAGTAATAACTTAGATTAGGATACATACTGGAGCCTTTGTCCTTAGAGTAGGTGCCACTGAGTCACTATTAAAAGGAGTCTTTTTGATCTTAGTAAATTCTCACAGGGCTTATCTCAGTCTAAACTGTAACTGGCCTTTACTAGTGATGTCATGTGTAGTTCAAATTAATATTGTAATGTATATAAATTGTATATATAGGTATAATACATGCATGTATTTACAATTATTTATTTTATTTTATTTTTTAATAAGATAAAAGTTAGAGGTTAAAATATGACTCTAGGCCATTGTGCTTTAGAATGAAGAGCACAGACATGGGTTGGAAATGTAAATTTTGGCCCAATTTAATTTCTGTGACAAATTCATTAATGTCTTCAAGGTTCAGGCTCTATGTATGAGACAAATGAAAACAGCTCTAAGATTCCTGAAAACCCTAAAATATTAAAATTCCACTCTGCCATTAGTTCAGATAAATCATTTGCCAATTTGCCCCACAAGAACCAGGCATCTTTAAATGGTAACATAACATGCACTTCTCTCTCCCAAAGTGTGGTGCATAAACGTTCTGCTTCTCAATAACACAGGATGCCTGCTAAAATGTGCTGTCAGGGGGATTAGTAAGGAAATGTTGTATCAAAACTTCTGCAGATGTGGCCCTGAAATACACATTGTAATAAATCCTCCAGGCCTCTCAAGTTAGGAATAACTGGTTTATAAAATTGTACTTACTTAAAAATTATAGATAAACAGATTTCACCGTAACCCATTCTTTCTGTTCTGAATGAAATAAGGCTCTATATTCAGACTGAATTTTCAGTGAAAAACAACTTAAAATAGTGACAAATCATCTATAAGTTTAAATGAATATAACTAGGAGACCTGAAAACTCAGGTTTAGCAGTCATCTTCCAACAGTTTGAGAGCCCACAGGAGCCACAGAGCCCTCATGTCTCTCCAGAGAAGCAGGGTGATTCTTCCCCCTAAACACCATGCAATTCTTGAAGTGAGTGAAAGCAACCCTGCTCACACTGATACCCTCTCAAGTGAACTCAAAGTTAAGCCATCTCCAGCCAGACCAGATATCCTGGCCCATATCTCATTCATTAATATATGTTGAGAAGCCTTTGTTTCTTGGAAACTACATGAAGTGAATAGGCTGTGGACTCCACTGGACATAGTGGTCTATATTTAACCAATTCCCTTCACACATATGTATCAGATGCTCTCTTAGTTACGGAGCTGCAGTGGTGAATAAGAAAGCCACAGTCCTGTACTCCCAGGGTTTCAATTCTGAAGACGAAGACAGGCACAGAAACCCAACTGAGCAAAGAGAAGAGATTATTACAAAATGTGTTCACATGCAAAGTGAAGCAAGGGACTGAATATACAACAAGGGTTTTGGGGCGAACATTAGATACAATCTTAATTCAGATTATATAAGATTCATACATATAATTTTTATATATAGATATATTAATTTGGGCCGGGCGTGGTGGCTTATGCCTGTAATCCCAGCATTTTGGGAGGCCAAGGCGGATGGATCACTTCAGTCCAGGAGTTTCAGACCAGTCTGATCAACATGGCAAAACCCCATCTCTACTAAAAATAAAAAAGTTAGCCGGGTGTAGTGGTGTGCGCTTGTAGTCCCAGCTACTCAGGAGGCTGAGAAAGGAAAACTGCTTGAACCCAGGAGGCAGAGGTTTCAGTGAGCCAAGATTGTGCCACTGCACTCCAGCCTGGGTGACACAGCAAGACCCTGTCTCAAAAGAAAAAGAAAAAAAGAAATATTAATTTGGATTATACAGATTCTAACCACTTCTTTCAAGTGAGAATATTTAAGGTAAGACCTGAGAATAAAAAGAGTTAGCTTTTCATACACTACAGAAAGATTCGTCTTTTAGGAAAAACCCCCAGTGTTCATGGACCCTAATATATGAGCAAGATCTTGGCATGTAGAAGAAACCTGTGAATTGGATGAAATGAAAAACTGAAAAGTAGGAATCTGGATGAAGTACAGAAGGGAGAAAGACTAATGTGAGACGTGGCTGAAAGAGAAGGATATGTGAAACAGTACAGGTCTTCATTAGTAATGATGAGGAACATAAATCTTAGTCCAAGTACACCAGAAAAGTGGGAGAGTTGGAAACTGAAAGACATGTTAAGAGATCACTTTGGTTTCTCTGTAGCTAACAGGGTGTAGGAGATTAAGAATTAAAGTAGGTTGACTAAGGATGACCTAAGAAAATAAGCATAGGTAAGAAAATATGTGGCTCTGGCTAGGCTGGGGACATTGGAAATCAAAAGAGGTGGAGGAAATTACAGATGTATTTGGAACCAAAATATTTTTTAAATGAATGTTGAATTGGATATTGTCAGAATATTGAGGAAGGGCCAAAAATCACTTATAAGCGTCTAGCATGGCTGGCAGTGCCACTTACTGACATGTGGGAAACCAGGACATGTTACCTCTGAATTATTCGAGTGCTATTGTCATGTAAATCATCAACTCCCAGAATAAAGGTCTGGGCCAAACTCTAAGACTGGAAATTATGAGCTGTTTAGTAGTGTTTAGAGCTTAGAGAGAGTATGTGTGTGGAGAGAAAAGAAGAGCAATTAGGACAGAACCCTTAGAAACATCAATATTTAAAATTTGGGAAGAGAAACAGAAACAAATAAATTGTGGGAAAATGAAGCTCAGGGTAGTTGCAAGGGAATGCTAAAAATGAACTATGGCATTTGAGGAGGAAAACGTGGAAACTGAAAGCAAGAGAGTACGGATGGATCGTGAGGGAGCAGCAGCAGCTGTGTCCTAAGAAGAGTCTCAGTGAAAATGAAGGGTTGTAGGAATGAGGACATCTGGGCCAACGAGCTGGCAAGGAGTGATGTCCAGGAGGCAGAATATTTGCATCTAGATCCTGGTGGTATATACCCTTATAGAAAATGTTTCAGATTTGATGACAATAAAGTGGAGGAAAGAAAAAAAGTAATGGAAATAAAGATGTCAAAAAACGGGGAACCGAGGTTTGTACTGGTCCTTTCACGTGAAAGCTGAGCCACTAAAATGATGGCTGAACTTGCCTGAAGATGATATTGAGCAAAAGATCTACAGCCTTAAATAAATGGCAAGAGGCCAGGTGCAGTGGATCATGCCTGTAATCCCAGAACTTTGGGGGGCTGAGGCAGGCATATCACCTGAGGTCAGGAGTTCGAGACCAGCCTGGCCAACATGGCGAAACCCCGTCTCTACCAAAAATACAAAAATTAGCTGGGTGTGGTGGTATGCACCTGTAATCCCAGTTACTCAGGAACCTGAGGCAGGAGAATCACTTGAAACCGGGAGGAGGAGGTTGCAGTGAGCCGAGATCACACCATTACACTCCAGCATGGGTGACAGAGCAAGAATCCATCTCAAAAAAAAAAAAAAATAAGACCAGAGTGCCCAGGAGGGAGGTCTGTTGATGATGGTAATACCAAAGGGGCATGGCCGATATTTCCAAGGGGTTTGAGTTTCAAAGGAACAGTCTAATTTGCAAGGAGCGGAGAAATTAACAGTCTAGAAGTTGTAACGGGAACCAAGAACAACCACCTCGGCTTCCAGCCATAGGTATGTGGAGGGTGAGAAAAAGACCTGTCTCAATTTATGAAAGCTAGAGGAAAAACTGCACTTTAGTATCAACCAACTTTTGTTTTAAGATAATTACAAACCAATATGGAACTTAGCAAGAGTCAATTTTGCCAGTTTCCTGCAGCTTAGTAAATTCTGCACAAAATTAAGATTTAACACAAAAGTAGAGAAAAATTTTAATGGCATAGCACATTTCTTCACAATTCCTTAAACCAAATAATTCCCTGTTCTTCTAACTCTCACCTTACACTATCAACTAGGCTTCTTATTCAATGAACGGTTTAAGTCTACTAAGACACACACACACACACACACACACGTCTTATCCAGCTGCAGATCTCATTTTTGAAGGTACATTGAAAGTACATAGATCATTCTATAATCATCAACTATGAAGATTGTGAGCAACTGGAACAAGTATTCTTGGAAAAGAAGTTTCCTGTGTATAAGAAAAAAAAGAGTCCAACTCTGGGAACTGACTTGGCTGAGTCATCATTATATGCCACTGGCAAGAAATCAAGAAGTAACTCAGGACTGATAAACTTTGTTAAAGGAAATGGAAACAGCCTATCTGTGAGGCTTAATTCTTGATAATCTGGCCAAGATATAGCATCTGGATAAGAGTTCACTGACTCAACTAAATTTTGTGAAGGTGAAGTACTTGTTAAAATGAAAGATCTATTTAGAGAGAAATAAGTAGACATAATGTCTGCACTATGGATAGGTGTATACCTGTTTTTTGCAAAAACAGTTTGTATCTTTGAAATGCTGGTTTGCCCTGGACAGAGCTAACTTAAATAGAGACCAGGCGCGGTGGTTCATGCCTGTAATCCCAGCACTTTGGGAGGCCGAGGAGGGTGGATCATGAGGTCAGGAGATCGAGACCATCCTGGCTAACACGGTGAAACCCCGTCTGTACTAAAAATGCAAAAAATTAGCCGGGCATGGTGGCGGGCACCTGTAGTCCCAGCTACTCTGGAGGCTGAGGCAGGAGAATGGTGTGAACCCGGGAGGCGGAGCTTGCAGTGAGCCGAGATCGCACCACTGCACTCCAGCTGGGTGACAGAGAGAAACTCCGTCCCCAAAATATATATATATAGTTTTTTTATATATATATGTATATATACCCAAAGGATTATAAGTCATGCTGCTATAAAGACACATGCACACGTATGTTTATTGTGGCACTATTCACAATAGCAAAGACTTGGAACCAACCCAAACGTCCAACGATGATAGACTGGATTAAGAAAATGTGGCTGGATACATATGTAACAAACCTGCACATTGTGCATATGTACCCTAAAACCTAAAGTATAATAAAAAAAAAAGAAAATGTGGCACATATACACCATGGAATACTATGCAGCCATAAAAAAGGATGAGTTCATGTCCTTTGTAGACACATGGATGAAGCTGGAAACCATAATTCTCAGCAAACTATCACAAGGACAAAAAAAACCAAACGCTGCATGTTCTCACTCATAGGTGTGAATTGAACAATGAGAACACATGGACCCAGGAAGGGGAACATCACACTCCGGGGCCTGTCATGGGGTGGGGTGAGGGGGAGGGACAGCATTTGGAGATATACCTAATGTAAATGATGAGTTACTGGGTGCAGCACACCAACATGGCACATGTATACATATGTAACAAACCTGCACGTTGTGCACATGTGTCCTAGAACTTAAAGTATATATATATATATATATATATATATATATATATATATATATATATATAAATATAAAGAGAAAACCATTAAAGAAAGGCTATAATACACAGGAACACACAGACATACATACACCTGTGTGTCTATATCTTCAGTTATCACACTTTTTCTATACAGACTCCACACGAGACAAACATGTTACATTTTATGAGAAACTATAAGTGGAAAGAGGAGAATTTGTGAAATCAATATAGAATGTTCCTTGTTTAGCATAATTCTAACTGTTTCTCATTAGAGGTCTGAGTATCAATCTGTATTATATGTGGCCATGCTGGCATTTGGGAAATTCCACAAGAAACTTTTTAAATATGAATTTGGAAAAGGGAAAAGGATTTTTAAAGTGTCTTTTTTTGTTCTGCATTCTATGTGGAACATCTATTTTGTGCTAACTGCTCGTGTTAGCTTGTGATTGCCTGTGACTATGTGGAAGATATACTTTACGTGACTATGTGAGCAATAGTCTTAAAGTTAAGAAATCTAAAATTTGGTTGGTTTAGTTGCTAATTAGGTAAATTACCTTGTAATGGTTACTTAACCTCTCAAAGATTAATTATCTTCAGTGGTACATTGAAGGTTCCATTCATATTGATTTTAGTAGACTTATCCTACTGAAAAGTAAATTTAACAGAAATTATTCTAGACCTCATTATTTCAGGAGACCCCACCCCAGCTTTTATTCCTAACTTCAAGAAATGCAGAGAAATTTAAAAATTCGATGTTCTCCCAATTCAACAGAATATAACTGAACTAAATCGATTTATGTATAATTCATTATTTCAACCTTTAACGCTATATCCGAGCGGTTTGTTTTCACCATAAAGTTATAGCTGTTTAGGCCAATAATTAAAGAGGACCTTGATAGAGAATGACAAGAGAGGATGATCACCCTATTGTCTATCTTCCAGCTGTTTTCAATGCCCTGAAGTTTTATTCACACCCAAATATTAGAATCTTATCTGAGAGAGCGTACTCAAATGATGAATCATGCTAATTTCTCAAGAAAAGTGTTACAGAATAATAAATGCCTTTCTGGTCAAAGCACTGATGCTCTGGAAATAATCTTTATCCAAATGAGGTACAGGAATTGTTAGGACTATTAAAAGTTTGTATATGATATCTGCCAGGTTCGACTGAGCTTCACTTAAAATCTACCATATTAGGGCCAAGTGTAATGACTCAAATTAGTGAACTTAAAAATTGTTTTAAAATGTTTCCTGGAGACATTTCAAATATTGCTCTCTGATTTATCACTGTTACTTTTGCTGAATTCAATTTGATGCCAAGATTTATTCAGATTAATCAAATGCCATAAACTCTGATACCTAATGTTCCTTAACACCTTAAGAACTTTTAAACAGATCAAATGTTGAAGATACGCTTTTAGTGAAACTGTACCTAAGCACATGAATTCTATTGAATATAGCTTTTTAGAAGACTAACAAAGAAAGAAGACTTAGGAAATTCGGAAACATTTTTTAAACCTTCTAGAGGGAATTAAACTACTGAAAAATAATTTCAATTGGTGAATCTAATGGCATTAATCAGAAGATAAGAAAAAAGTAACCATAAAACTTTATGGGGGTAATATTTGCTATGAGGATCAGGAAAAACAACTAATGGATATTAGGCTTAATATCTGGGTGATGAAATAAACTGTACAACCAATCCCATGGCATAAGCTTACCTCTGTAACAAACCTACACTTGTACCCCTGAACTTAAAAGTTAAAATTTAAATAAATAACGTTGTGCTATTAATTTCAACCAGAGCCTTTCCAAGGTGCAGGGAACTTTTGAGAATTTTATTTCTTGCAAAAGGAAACTTGATTCCTTGCTTAGGGCCTTCCTAGGAAAACCTCTATTCTTTGGAGAAGCATCATACTCCTACAAGGTTTAAGGACCATCATATTTGTCAGACTTTTTTTCTGTTTTACTGTGAGCAGTTTACAGAACATAAAGAAAAATCAAATCCGAAGGTGCACTACACGTGTTTTATCAAAAGGAACATTTTTGTGTACTTTTAAGAAAATACGACAAATTGAGTTTTCTGACCTATTACCAAGTTAGACATCTTGAGTGAATTGAATCTGTTGTAATCCTGTTTGGTTTTCATCCCATGGCTCTGGAAAACTGACATTTATCTCCAATTTTTCAACTCTGCTTCTTTCCAGTACCTCATCTATACGACTATTATAGTACTTTTCATCTGCTTCTACCACTACACTATGGCTGCATTACTTTTAACACAGTGTCCCACATGTTACCCATTTCTACCTTATATAAAGAGTAGAAATTGAATTGTAATTGAGTATCCAGTTGCCTCATATTCAGGTCTTCAACTGAAATAACTCCAGCTATCTCAAAACTTCAACCCTCTCTGGAAGTATTGGACCAAATTATCCCAGATTATAGCACTCTCAGGCTAAAATTACTAATGCTTCTATAGTTTCAGAGACTGTATCAGGTTATTCAACACAACATTCCATGCACCATTCCAGCCTCATATAATCAGAGGACACTTAGACGACTTTAATAGCCTTCAAAAGACACCCTCCTCTTTTACTTATATATATATTTATTTATCTATTTATTTAATGGAGACAAGGTCTCACTCTGTCACCCAGACTGGAGCGCAGTGGCATAATCACGGTCCACCGCAGCCTGCACCTGCCGGGCTCCGATCCTTCCACCGCAGCCTCCTGAGTGGCTGGGACCACAGGCGCCGCCACCACGTCTGCCTGGTTTTTATATTTTTGTGGAGATGGGGTTTCACATGTTGCCCAGGCTGATCTGAGACTCCTGGGCTCAAGAGATCCACCTGCCCCGGCCTCCCAAAGTGCTGGGATTACATGAACGAGCCATTGTGCCCAGCCGGTCCCGCCCGGTTTTTAACCTTCGTACTGTTTATATAATCATCCTTCACAAAATAGAACACTTCATTACTCGATGGTTCTCATTATTCTAATATGAAGAACTATATTAAGAAAATAAATTCCTGGCCGGGCGCGGTGGCTCACACTTGTAATCCCAGCACTTTGGGAGGCCGAGGCGGGCGGATCACGAGGTCAGGAGATCGAGACCACGGTGAAACCCCGTCTCTACTAAAAATACAGAAAATTAGCCGGCGTGGTGGCGGCGCCTGTAGTCCCAGCTACTCGGGAGGCTGAGGCAGGAGAATGGCGGGAACCCGGGAGGCAGAGCATGCAGTGAGCCGAGATCGCGCCACTGCACTCCAGCCTGGGCGACAGAGCCAGACTCCAGCTCAGACAAAAAAATAAATCAATAAATTTCCAATATTTCCTAGCATATCCAATTTAATTCTATACATCACATAAAAATAAAAGCCGTCTTACTGTGTTAGTTTCTTACTGCTGTTACAGTAAATTAACATAAACTCAGAGGCTTAAAACAACACATTTTTTTTCTTTATACTTCTGGGGGTCAGAAGTCCAAAATGGGTCTTAGTGTGCTAAAATCAAGGTATCATCAAGTGTATATTTTGTCTAGAGATTCCAGGAGAGAATTCACCAGGTTTGAGGGGTCACATGTATCCCTGAGCTCTTGGCCTCTGCACATCTTGGACACAGCACATCACTTCAGCCTCGGCTCCAGTTTCCCCAAGCTCTTCTGCTCACTCTGGTCTCTCCGCCTTCCTGTCTGAAGGTTCTTTGTGACTACAGTGGGCCCACCTAGATAATTCAGGATAATCGCTCCAGTTTAAGGTGAGGTGATTAGCAATCTTAATTCCACCTCTAACCATAATGCTTCCATGCTGCCTAACAACACATTCAAAAGGTCATCCTGCTAAGGGTCATTATTCTACCTACACACTAAGTGACTGAGAAAAAGTAAAGTTATCTATCATGCCTTACCTATGGCGAGGAAATAATAACTTATAATGATTTATCTACGAAAACCTGTTTTTAAAAGCTTTGGTCCTAGTCTATTGATTAAAGTTTTGGTATATTCCAGATAAATTTCATGTCCTTGATGCTAACACATTGTGCACAGTAGATGGCCTTTTTAAAATAGTACTGCATAAAGGAATATTTAAGGTTGTCTGGACAATAGAAAAGGAACTTTAGTTGCTATGCCACAAAAGGCCGGATTTCTGCACATTACACCTCCTACCAGTGCACACATGTGCCAAACTCCTTCCTGAAAGCCTGGTTTATGTTTCCTATGTGCTTAGCAATAGTTTTACTCTCACGACTGTTTATATTAAGTCCTATTTTTTAAAGCATATCCTCATTTGTTTGTTTTCCTGAGCCTCTGAACTGGATTTCATCTGGTATGTATTGCACAGGTTTGCACACTTGATTGTACGCTACCTTAAAGCATCCTCTTGTGTTCTGGACACGGTTATTTTTCTCCATGGTAAGGTGATAAGTGACTTCTCTGAGGACTTGCCACCTTAGAATGCAGTGGTGACATCACCTGCTCAGGCTCTGTCTGCAATGTGGAATTTAGTATTTTCCAACTTCTGGTCTAACTTGAACTTCATAATTAAGCAGAGCCGCCTTTTGAGGGAACAGTAGGGTGTCTGCCCCTAAACGTCTGTGTAAATGCAGAGACACATTTGGGAACATAACTGACTTTTACGTACAGAAGCCAGATGCATTTCATGACCATGCATGCTTAGGGAAGCAAGTTCATCTCATCTATCACAATAAGCATCTGTGCCACTAAATTCCACTGCAGGATACTTTTCACACTTAGACAACAAAACATTTAAGGAAATAAAAGCTCTTTCCAATAAAAATGTGCATCAAATACTGTGTGTATGTTTAAAAAAAAACCTTCCTCTATAAGATAAGGCCACAGGAACTACTAAAAAAGCATTCTTGAAATACATTTTCTGATAGGAATCTAGGCCCTTGCCTTATATAAGATTTAAGGAAAGTGATGTGTGTGTCTTTATACTTGAAAGGCTGTTTTCAACAGCAAAGGGTATGCTTTGAGGTATCAATATAGTTTTGAGAATGCAAAAGTTTAAAAGAAATGGAATGCATATTCTCCAGGTATGAATATGCAATTGTCATTATTTTCCTACCATCTACTAGATTAGAAACAGAAGAAAAATTATGGAAATGTCTGTTTTCCCTCAATAGGAGTACCTATTTATTAAAGTTAATTAATTACTATTCTTTAAACATTTTCAAAATAGACTCATAAGTGACAACTTTCAGAGAAAACAAGGGTTTTTGGATGTAAATATTTACTTATAACATGGATAAAATAATTTTGTTAAATATTAACTCCATATTCATAATGTTCTCTATTGTTTTTGCATTTTGTTTAACAATAGAGAATCTAAGACATTTAGTGTTCATGAGTTTCATACAGTTTCCTGTCAATGTACTTTGTCTTTTTTTTATTGGACTACTAATCATTTATTTATGATTTGTTGGAACTACTCATATTTTAAATATGTCAAGTGAACTGCAAGCACTTGTTGCTGATTTGATATTTGCTTTTTACACATATTCATTGTATCCTCTGAAAAAGAAAAGTTTTATATTTTAACAAATTCCAATCCATAAATTTTTTTTTAAATTTTCTGTTATTGGTTAGGGCTATGTTTGGATATTTAATTTTAACCGTAATGTTGCAAGTGATATTTGTCTATGGTATTTTTTCTTTATATTTTGGAAAAGTGTATTTGACATCCACTATGGAATTAATATTTATTAATGACATATTATACCTTTGTGCAACTATAAAATACATATAGCCAATTATCTGAACACCATTTTATGAACTGTTTATCACTTATCCACTGATTTGAAACACTATCTTTATCATATATTGGATTTTAGGTTTATCGAGATTATGTAACATGAAATTATTTAATTATGAAATTATGTGAATTCAAGCATGACAGTCAGCTCTTCTTCCCCACCACTACCCTGTAAAAGGATGGATGGAATAATTGCTTCCCTATGGCTTAAGTGTATGAGAGGTATACAACATGGTCTTGATGAAGTGGGAACTACACAGAAACTGTTTTTGGTCCTGAAATGTACTCCAGCTTTACCAATTTGTTCTACACATATACCATTGAGGGTAGAAGCTGAATTTTGCTAATGATTATATTTACACTACTTAACATTGTGCCAGATACTGAGTAGATGCTTAGAAACATGTTTAATGACTTGTTTTATTGCTAGAGACCTGATTATCTGCTGTAGTGGTGCTATCTCATTCAGAATCATTTTGACCAGCCTTTCTCCATCATGAATAAAACACTTATTTACACACTTGTGTACATGCACATGTGCATAGAAACACACACACCCTTTGCAGAGACAAACTGCATCGAAAGCATGTACAAACATTATAGTAT
This sequence comes from Symphalangus syndactylus, assembly GCF_028878055.3. NCBI lineage: Eukaryota > Metazoa > Chordata > Mammalia > Primates > Hylobatidae > Symphalangus > Symphalangus syndactylus. Next base: position 10,728,422 of record NC_072447.2, on the reverse strand, counting down.
TTTTGTTGATTCTGACCTGATTCTGATTCTATTGTATACATTTTCATTCTGATCACAATAACAATAAAAATAGAAAACTATAAGTTGTGAAGCTGGAAGATGCAGAACATGAAAGATCGAATTACCAATTTTTTTTTCTATTTTCTTTAGTTGGCTGCTGATAAAATCAGAAAAGAAATGGACACAAAAATGAAAGTATGCAATGTGTGTGCGTGTGTGTGTGTGTGTATCACATGCACTCGTTTCCATGATGTACATATGGAATTTCATAACCAGCCAAACTAAGCTTCATAAGTGAATGAGAAATAAAATCCTTTACAGACAAGCAGATGCTGACAGATTTAGTCACCATCAGACCTGCCTTCCAAGAGCTCCTAAAGGAAGCACTAAACATGGAAAGGAAAAACCAGTACCAGCCTCTGCAAAAACACACCAAAATATATAAACCAATGAAACTAGGAAGAAACTGCTTCAACTAATGTGCAGAATAACCAGCTAACATCATGATGACAGGACCAAATTCACACATAACAATATTAACGGTAAATATAAATGAGCTAAATGCCCCAATTAAAAGACATACACTGGCAAATTGGATAAAGAGTCAATACCCACAGGTGTGCTGTATTCAGGAGACACATCTCACTTGCAAGGTCACACATAGGCTCAAAATAAAGGGATGGAGGAATATTTACCAAGCAAATGGAAAGAAAGAAAAAAAAAGCAGGAGTTGCAATCCTAGTCTCTAATAAAACAGACTTTAAACCAACAAGGATAAAAAAGGACAAAGAAGGGCATTACATAGTAGTAAAGGGATCAATGCAACAAGAAGAGCTAAGTATCCTAAATATATATATATGCCAAATACAGGAGCACCAGGATTCATAAAACGAGTTCCTAGAGACCTACAAGGAGACTTAGACTCCCACACAATAATAGTGGGAAACTTTAACAACCCACTATCAATATTAGACAGATCAACAAGAAAGGAAATTAACAAGGATATTCAGACTTGAACTCAGCTCTGGTCCAAGTGGACCTAATAGATACCTACAGAACTCTCCACCCCAAATCAACAGAATATACATTCTTCTCAGCACCACATAGCACTTATTCTAAAATCAACCACATAATTGGAAGTAAAACACTCCTCAGCAAATGCAAAAGAATGAAAATCATAACAAACAATCTCTCACACCACAGTGTAATCAAATTAGAACTCAGAATTAAGAAGCTCACTCAAAACTGCACAACTACATGGAAACTGAACAACCTGCTTATGAATGACTACTGGGTAAATAGCAAAATTAAGGCAGAAATAAATAAGTTCTTTGAAACCAATGAGAACAAAGACACAACATATCAGAATTTCTGGGATACAGTTAAAACAGTGTTTAGAGGGAAATTTACAGCATTAAATGTCCACATTAGAAAGTGGGAAAGATCTAAAATAGACACCCTAACATCACAATCAAAAGAAGCAATGGAAAACACATTAAAAACCTAGTATAAAACAAGAAATAACTAAGATCACAGCAGAACCGAATGGGAGAGAAACACAAAAAAACCTTCAAAAAAAAATCAATGAATCTAGGAGTGGGTTTTTTGAAAAGATTAACAAAATAGATAGACCGGTAGCCAGACTAACAAGGAAGAAAAGAGAGAAAGATCAAATAGACACATTAAAAAACGATAAAGGGGATATCACCACTGATCCCACAGAAATACAAACTATTATTAGAGAATACTGTAAACACCTCTACACAAATAAACTAGAAAATCTAGAAGAAATGGATAAAGTCCTGGACACATACACCCTCCCAAGACTAAAGCAGGAAGAAGTCAAATCCCTGAATAGACCAATAACAAGTTCTGAAATTGACTCAGTAATTACTAGCCTACCAACCAAAAAAAGCCCAGGACCAGATGTCTTCACAGCCGAGTTCTACCAGAGGTACAAAGAGGAGCTGGTACCATTCCTTCTGAAACTATTCTGAACAATAGAAAAAGAAAGACTCCTCCCTAAATCATTTTATGAGGCCAGCATCACTCTGATTCCAAAACCTGGCGGAGACCCAATAGAAAAAGAAAATTTCAGGCCAATATCACTGATGAACATCGATGCGAAAATCCTGAATAAAATACTGGCAAGAGAATCCAGCAGCACATCAAAAACTTATCCACCACGATCAAGTTGGCTTCATGCCTGGCATGCAAGGCTGGTTCAACATATGCAAATCAATAAACATAATCCATCACATAAACAGAACCAATGACAAAAACCACATGATTATCTCAATAGATGCAGAAAAGGCCTTCAATAAAATTCAACACCCCTCATACTAAAAACTCTCAATAAACTAGGTATTGATGGAACATATCTCACAAAAATAAGAGCTATTTATGACAAATGCATAGCTAATATCATGCTAAATGGCCGAAAGCTGGAAGCATTACCTTTGAAAACTGGCCCAAGAGTAGGATGCCCTCTCTCCCCACTCTTATCAACATAGTATTGGAAGTTCTGGCCAGGGCAATCGAGTAAGAGAAAGAAATAAAAGCATGCAAATAGGAAGAGAGGAAATCAAATTGTCTCTGTCTGCAGATGACATGATTGTACATTTACAAAACGCCACCACCTCAGCCCAAAAATTCCTTAACCTGATAAGCAACTTTGGCAAAGTCTCAGGATATAAAATTAATGTGCAAAAATCACAATCATTCTTATATACCAATAACAGACAAGCAGAGAGCCAAATCATTAGTAAACTCCCATTCACAATTGCTAAAAAGAAAACAAAATACCTAGGAATACAACCTACAAGGGATGTGAAGGACCTCTTCAAAGAAAACTACAAACCAGAGCTCAAGGAAATGACAGGACACAAACATATAGAGAAACACTCCATCCTCATGGATAGGAAGACTCAATATCATGAAAATGGCCATATTGCCCAAAGTAATTTATAGATTCAATGCTATTCCCATCAAGCTACCATTGACTTTCTTCACAGAACTAGAAAAAAACTATGTTAAATTTCATATGGAAGCAAAAAAGAGCCTGTGGAGCCAAGGCTAACCTAAGCAAAAAGAACAAAGCTGGAGGCATGACGCTGCCTGACTTCAAACTATATTACAAAGCTAAAGTAACCAAAACAGCATGGTGCTAATACCAAAACAGATATATAGACCAATGAAACAGAATAGAGGCCTCAGAAATAACACCACACATCTACAACAATCTGATCTTCAACAAACCTGACAAAAGCAAGCAATGGGGAAAAGATTCCCTATGTAATTAATGGCGCTGGGAAAACTGGGTAGCCATATGCAGAAAAGAGAAACTAGACCCCTTCATTATACCTTATAAAAGAATTAACTCAAGGTGGATTAAAAACATAAATGTAAAACCTAAAACTATAAAAACCCTAGAAGAAAACCTAGGCAATATGATTCAGGACATAGGTGTGGGCAAAGACTTCATGACTAAATCACCAACAGCACTTGAAACAACAGCCAAAATTGACAGATGGAATCTAATCAAACTAAAGAGCTTCTGCTCAGTAAAATAAACTATCACAAGAGTGAACAGGCAACCTACAAAATATGAGAAAATTTTTGCAATCTATCCATCTGACAAAGGTCTAATATCCAGAATCTAGAAGGAACTTAAACAAATTTACAAGAAAAAAAAAACAGACAACCCCATCAAAAAGTGGGCAAAGGATATGAACAGACACTCCTCAAAAGAAGATATGTATATGGCCAATAAACATATGAAAAAAGCTTATTATCACTGTTCATTAGAGAAATGCAAATCAAAACCACAATGACATACCATCTCACACCAGTTAGAATGGTGATCATTAAAAATTCTGGAAACAGCAGATGCTGGAGAAGATGCAGAGAAATAGGAACACTTTTACACTGTTGGTGGGCTTGTAAAATAGTTCAACCATTGTGGAATACAATGTGGTGATTCCTCAAGGATATAAAACCAGAAATACCATTTGACCCAGCAATCCCATTACTGGGTATATACCAAAGGATTATACATCATTCTACTCTAAAGACACATGTACATATATGTTTATCATGGGACTATTTACAATAGCAAAGACTTGGAACCAACATAATGCCCATCAATGATAGACTGGATGAAGAAAATGTGGCACATATTCACCATGGAATACTACACAGCCATAAAAAAGGATGAGTTCACGTCCTTTGCGGGGATATGGATGAAGCTGGAAACCATCATCCTCAGCAAACTAACACAGGAACAGAAAACCAAACACTGCATGTTCTCACTCATAAGTGGGTGCTGAACAATGAGAACATGTTGACACAGGGAGAGGAACATCACACACTGGGGTCTGTAGGTGGGTGTGGGGAAAGGGGAGGGAGAGCATTAGGACAAATAGCTAATGCATGTGGAGCTTAAAACCTAGATGACGGGTTGATGGGTGCAGCAAATTACCATGGCACAAGTATACCTATGTAACAAACCTGCATGTTCAGCACATGTATCCCAGAACTTAAAGTAAAATTTTAAAAAATGAAAGTATGCAATATGTGTATGTGTGTGTATACATACATATAAAACAAGCACTCATTTTCATTTTGTACATATATGCACATTATGAGTGTGAATATATGTTAAATAATATCCTATCAGTTTTGTATTTGTAACACATATATGTACATGCATATACAACAAATAGAGGTGTTTTGCATAATAATTTCATTTATATTCATTTCATCAGCTAAGAACTAAAAAGAATTTAAATCAAAATCAATTATTCATTTACAGGTGTTTTTAACCATCATCTCCCCCTTTATCTTCAGTTTTATGCCTCCTTGTATTGCCATTTTGTGACTTTTTTGCCATAAATTATACATATTTGGAACAGTCACTTTAAGAAATTCAATCTTTGGATAAGATCTCTAAGATTGATTTAGTATGAATACGTGTGTGGGCACACACTTGACAAAGAAAGGTCAGTTATAAATATATGTGTACACTTATCAAAATAATTCACATAAAATCTCTGAATAAAATTATCTGTATGCTTTTTCTGTCAATAAAAGCAATATAGTATAATTCTTGGTAGTAAACCTGTTTGTTTTCATTCTGTTGCCTACCATGTGAGCTGCCATGTTGGTATAAAACATCGATCATTTGATATTTTACTACAGCAAATAATAGTGATCCCCACGAAATAATAAATAAATCAGTGAGTTTCACGGAAATAAGTTTTTGGATGGATCAGATAATTTGAAGTTGTTAGTTTATTCTCCAGCAAGGTGAAAGAAAAAAGCTGTTAGTTTGTTCTCTATCAGGTGATCGAAGATGAAAACTAAAGTTCTCAAGGCCAGTGCATAATAATGGTGCCGTATTCTGTGCATCAATCACCATTACCAAATAACTATATTGCCAAATATTTCATGTACCGCTTTAGTGGTGATTAATCAATGTGCCATGGCACTGAAACTGAAACGAGACTTTGTAGTACAAGTGATATTCAAAGGGTTTTGAAAATTTATCAGCTCTATAGATATAGATGAAAATTTATCATCATCTATCTAGAAATCCTGTTTTTATAAATGTTACCTAGCCAAATATTGGTTTTATTTACTTAATATTTAGAAAACATGAGTTTAGTAAAAATTGTTCAGATTTTCTTAATGTAGTGTGTGAAATTACTATGTAATTATACAAGAAATATGCTACACAGCTGAATACACAAAGAGGTCAGCAGAGGGAGCAAAAGGTGCCTTTCCCCTATAATCCACAGCAACATCACCCGCTCTTCTCTCTACATCATCGATGTATGTTATCTAAAGTCCTGTGCAAATGCCACCTCAACACAAGTCCTCTAGCCTTGCCTTCTTATCAGAAGCAGCTCGAAAGCCCCGATAATTCTAGAACCACTGAAAAATACACACTTGTTGCAAGGATTGAAAAGCCTCATATTGCAAATTCAGAATTCACAGTACTGAAAAAATTCATAATTTTTTAAAGTTACAATACTGTGAACTATACAAAATGAATTATGTTGGGATCCGATGACTCTCTTCATTCCAGCCTATCTTATATTTTCTCATTCATTTCTCCACATAGTCACAACAACAGACTCACTATTACATTTCATTAATGGCTATTTTATAATAAATGATCTCAATAGCATTTCTGAAACCTCTGCTGTTCTGGTTTTACAGAACTCTTGAATTTTTGAATGAGTTAGTTTTTGATTGAAAAAGACCTGACTCTTATGCTTAGAAAAGCCATCATTTCTTTCTGTAAGCTTTCCGTCTTCTATAAGCTTTACATGTTCCATAAGCAAACATTCGCTGGTTTTGTGATCAAACTAGAGAGGCAAATTCAGTTAATAATAACAACGTCATTTATCATCCTCAAATCTAGTGTTATGGATAATACGATCTCCACAAGGAGACGGTTGCGCGAGCGACAAGAGAAAGACAATCAACAGTCTTTTACTCATACCAAGATATGTCCACACACACTTGTTTCAACAGTCAAAGTAACGCCATATGTCCCCAGTGATGTGGGTGGGCAAAAGGAACAGTTGGCCTGCTAATGAGGGCCATATGTACACGCAGCCTATCGTACCATCCTTCTTACTTATGGTTGCTGAAAACTCAGTGGAAGAGCTTGCTCTGAGGAATGGCATGGCTGGAGGAGGAGAGGCTTCCTTAAGAGCAGGAAAGGACCATTTGTTGTACAACTACTGTATCTCTGAAACTGGGAGCTAAAGATATGCATGTACGTTACTCATTCTTATTAAGAGTTACTTACGCATCCGTAGAGTTCTTTACTCCAGTTTCACCTTCTTTCACTAAATTCTTTTGCATTTATGTGCAAAGGGATTTTGGGCCCTTTTCAAAAATTACTTTTCCTAATCAATCTTGTTAATTTGATGTTCATTTACATTGGCTTCTCTTTATTTTTAGCTTGATTTCCAGAAAAATTATACTTTCTTTGACATTGTTAAATGTTACAATATTAAAAGAAATGAAAAAGACTTAAAAACTTAGAATATTTGAATGAGGGTTTCTGGAAGGCAGAGAGAACAATAAGGCAAAAGTACTTACTGCACTACTGTTCCAAAGTAAAAGAAAAACAAAGATTTTAAAAATGATTATAGCAGCTTTGTATCTCAACCAGGGTTTCCTTTGAAATTTCTACAACTGCAAACACTATTCAGCAATTTGCACTGATTATAAAATTTATTGTTTTAAGGTCAATTGTGATACTATGATCAGATAATATAATTTACTTTACTCTTAATGGCTTCATTTTGACAACTGAGGGAGCTTTCAGGAAGGACAACGCTTCCTGCACAACAACCAGTAAAGCAGGTCACATCCATTTTCAATCTAATTTTAAGAAAAATGAAGGACAAACTACTTGTGAGGCAGCAAGAATTCATTTGCATTAAATTAATTTGAACAGGGCATTTCAAGTTCTCTCTGGCAACAATGGAATAAAGGGGAAAATGAATCTATCTTATGCAATGATCCTCTTCTAGGTTACAGAAAGATTTGAAAGGCTGACATGACCATTGCTAAATTTCTTCTAGAAGTCTATGATTAGTGTCATAGATATAACTCATGAGATAAAATATTCACAAAGAATGTCTGTGAACTGCATCAATTGTGATGGAACTACTGTCTAACATCCCTTTGAAAAGTTATATTCTGCAAAGGTTAAAAAACACCAACCTTTCGATGCTTTCTTATATGGATGAGCTTTTGTCAACAAGAACTAAGCTTCACAATTAAGCACTATGGAAGATAATGTTCTAGGTTAATTTAAACCTAACTAATCCAGGACTTGGCCTTGATAAATAATGGGTTTAATTAATATTTTTGACCCTAGCAGTGCAAATACTTTTACTTATATTTTACTAAAGCTAGTTTTGACAAATCTAAGGGTATTTAATTTATCAGTATCTGTTGTCAGATGAAAACTTCCCCATCAATACCTTCTAATGGTTCAAAAATAAACTGTTACCCCCACAGATACATTGTTTTTCCATGCGTAAGCAAGTACATTAATTTCAGGGTCTCAAGGCATAAAAGTGATATTACCACTTGTGATAGGCTGCATAATAGTCCCAAAAGATGTTCTTCACCTAATCTCCCGGCCCTGGGAATGTGCTGCCTTACACAGCCAAAGGACTTGTAGATACGATTCATTTAAGGATCTGGAGACAAGGTGATTATCCCAGATCATCCACGTGAGTCCAAAGTAATCACAGGAGTCCTTAGATGAAGTGGAGAGAAGGACTCAAAGTTAAAGGAGGAGACAGCGCGGAGACAGAAACAGAAATAAAAGCAACGCACCTTGAAAATGGAGGAATGGGGAAAAGACAATGAAGACAGGTGCCACCAGAAGCAGAAAATGCAAGAGAATGGATTCTCCCCTCAGCACCTCCAGAAGGAACCCACACTGCAGACACATTGACTTAGCCATATTAAAGTGATTTTGGACTTCTGACCTTTGAAACTGCAAGACAATAAATATGTGTTAAGTTATGTAAATGTGTCGTAATTTGTTATAGCAGCAGTAATACAACTAATACACCACTACAATAAGCAAAGGAAATAAAGTGCAATAGTGACAAACTTAAGGGTTTCCAGGAAAGAGAAACGAAGTGGTAAACTCAATCACAGGATTATATTAGTAACTGTAGTATATGTTACTTGCTTACCCTTTCAATCACATTATTGCTGTAATTATCATTATCATCCAATTAATATGATTACACCAGTATGTATAACTTAGACATGAAAATTTTTTTCTATTTCACTCTTCCCATAATTCCATGCAGCTACCCCTAAGCAAATATGTATCTGATGAAGCTAATATTTTCAGGGAAAATCTTCCATGTTAAGCAGAAAATTTACATCTAAAATTAAATTCTTTTAAGCCAGTCTGGGGACAATACCTAGAAAATTCAAACATTACTTCTCAAGAATACCACTAGCAGTGAATTTGTGACGCTATCTTCCACCAACTGAATCAAAATTAATTTTAAATATTTTCAAAGCAATATTTTAAAAAATCGTGTACACATTTTTTCCTCTTGGTAAAAATAAACCACTTCTCAACCATCCATTATATTTATGTTAGTTACATGAAGTCCATACATGAATTATCATACCACAAATAGAAAACTATTTAAATAGAAAAATCTCACTTGGTGCTGACAGAATGACAGCATAAAACTGTTAAGCATGAGGAGAAAGTTGTTTGCAGTGTAAATATTTCCCTTTTCCTATCAAAGTGTGTCCTGTGATCTAGCGCTCTTCTCTCCACATGCTTAAGTACAGCAAAAGTTATAAAAACACTCATTCTAGTTTTCTATACTTTAATGGTTGTAGAACATCAGAAGAGAATTGGGAGATGGGAATGTTTTGTGCTTGACATTGCATTTGAGGGGAAAATAAAAACTTGGACATAATATGTGGGATGTCTCCACAGTAATACATGGGAGGGCAAGAAAAAAATGCTATCAAATTTCTACCATGCGCTGAGCCCCTTATATCAACAAATATCCAGCCTTTCTAATGTACTAACAACCACTCTTCATAGCAAGTATTCTATTCCCAGCTTGTAGGTAAGAAACAAAGCTTCAGAAAGGGATCTTCACCAATTTCACACAGTCAATAAAAGGCAGAACTAGGGCAAATATCAATAATAAAAATAGCAATCTAATCCTAATTGGACCTGGCACTGTTCTAAGAAGAAAATCATTAACAAAGGATTTTGAGTTACCACACTCTTAGTCTCCCCGTTTTACAAAAGAAGCAACTGGGGTAAAGTGAAGCTATGCCGTTTCTTTTCAAGCTCATATACCTAACAAGATACCACTTTAATCATGGGTCTCTGATAGATCGTGTACCTCATTTCTAGCGTTTGCTGAGATTTTTCTTATTAACCCTAAGCAAGTATTTGATCCCTGGTAAGTATGCTGTAATTTTTTCACCGCTCATTCTTATCACGGTTCTTCAAGAAAAGTACAGTTCAACACATTTGTCCTATTTGGTTACAAATTTTGAAATTCAAAATATGTATCACACTAAGCTGTTAGCTCCATTTGGAATTTTAAAAAACTAAATTTTTCACTCAGTTAAAAAAAATTGCATTGTTTACTCCCATATCTACAATATAGCTTATAAGTGTATATTTGTATTGAAAACATAATTTTCTACAACTTTTATAATATTTAAATATTATTTAAGGTTTTAATAATATTTAAATATTTAAATAATACATTTAAAAACATAGTTCAACAAGTCCGAATAATCCATCACTTACTTATGACAGAATATTTGTTCAGTATCTTCTGTTTGTTCACTCTTGTGTAATATATCCTATTTTAAGAATCAAAAACTTCTCTTAATGTCAACACTACAGCCTCTTCACAATTCCTACTTATTCCTAATTACCCTTCAGGGGCAAATAAAATGAATTTATCCCAAATTTCTTTGCTTTGAAACAACTTCAGTGAAAATGGTGGTTGTCAACCATATCTACCATTCATATATCCCATTGTTTTCTGCATTAAATTTCATCTAATACTCCTTATGCCATCAGTGTCACTACAAAGGGGGACAGGGGATGAATCTCATCATGAACAAAGGTATATACACTAGATCTTAGGATGTTCAATCATTTCCTTACTCTATTATGTCCCATCTGAACTACTCATATTAAAATGAGCAACTATATGAACATGGTACTTTTAAGAAAGGATGTTCAAAAATTAATTCATATCTTGTACAAATTGGTATCCAAGAAATCATGACCTAATAGGCATCACATATGTGAATGAAAAAATTCACTTTCAGCAATGAATGTTGATGACACTCCTTTAGCAAGAGTTGTACTGAGCTACCCACAACTCCTCAGCACTCACTATTCTCATACATGCGGTCGGACAATGTCCAAGGGTGCAGTGATTCTGTCCAGAGGCTTTTCTGGGCCGTTAGAGCTGTCTCAGCCTGTGTACAGGGTTATACAGACACTCTAGGGCATTCATGACTCTGATCACTGGAGCAGCCCTGTACTAACTGCAAATTTATGGAGGAAACTTTCAAGTCCTCTTGCCCCCCAGTTGGGGTAACTCTGTTACCTATTTCATGTGGTCTCAGTTCTCCAACAAAAATGATCTCGGCCTGCTCATCTTACTTCCATTTCACTACATGGCATAACTAGAAGTTGACTAGGTATTCTGCTTTAATGTATATGCAAAGCCCTCTTGTTCAGGAATGTTTGTAGAATAATATTTCTAAATTAGGAATACAATTGGTCTTGTTCTTTCCTGAGGGATAAAATGTCATCTCTCTTCTTCTCTCCCTCTCTCCTTTCTTCCTAACTCAGCTAACCCTCTATCTGAAAGAATTACAAAGGAAGAAATCTAGGGCATTGTTTAGCATTCTCAGGAGGATTGGAAATGTTGGAATGACAGCGAGTATCACACATACACTGCTTGAAGTATTTTGTAGGATCCAAGGGAAGAGAAAATTTTGACATTCCAGAAAATTTAAGTCATCCTTTTAATATCAGGACCAGAAAGAAACAGGTCACACGGGCAAGAGCCATAAAACTAATTATCTTGACTCTTTCCAGAATACCTGAGCTATAAATGTACAGGGAATCCTGTAATCAGATGCAAAGTTGTGTATAATATACTTAGTTCCCAAATGTAACTAGGAATTTTATGTATATAATGTGAAAAATCGTTCCAAAGTATTTGAGACTCCAAAAACTTTCCTAGCTAGCATTCAATATTCTTGCTTAACTTCTCCTTATACCCCTAACTGTATTGAGCATGCATAGACACACAAAAGCTAGGATCAACTATTACCGCTTAAGAAAGAAAAGGAGGAAAAAGGCTGTATTATAGGGATTTAGTTTTCTTCCTCAACTCTTGAAGAAGCCTATTTGTATCAGCCCGTGTCAGACAACAAAGTACTTATCAATAAAGTTTTATGAATGTGGTCACATATGAAATATAAGAGCATTCAGTTTCTACCTCTCCTTTTCTCATAAATCCTACATCAGATAGACATTAGCTATATCTGCCAATGTTTCCACGGAATCTTAAAGACTATTCACTGCAAAGCTGGCAGTGTAGCCTGAAAGCAAGTTATGTCTGCGTTGCAACTTCACACTAAGTGGTTTAAAAATACAACTAAATGTGGCCTGTCTTTATCTTGATTATAAGACATAAATTATCCCAAGAATATTCTTAGTAAAAATTGGGTCTCCCGGTCAAGCCACTTCTATTAAGAAGGACACAGGTCAGTTTTTAGGAGTTTAGGTGTTATTTGGAAGTTAGGAGCATCTAAATATGGAATATAACTCCATTAAATTATAGTATATTTTATATCAAAGAGAAACGACAAAAATAAGAAATGTTTTAAGTATTTTTTCGTATAGCGTGTTCATATATAATTACTTCAGTAGTCTCAATGTAGTCATGCAATTGTTTGGGTAAAGAACTAAACTTGAAGTTAAATAGCATAGGTCTGAATTCTTATGGTTTATAACATTCATATATTTTATATGTTCCAGAATAATATGTAATTTCTAAGTTTATAACATAATAATTACAGAAATCTAGGTAAAGTAATACTTCTGTGACACAGTCTCTTCATCTACAAAATGGAATATTGCTTTTCTCCTTAAATTTATATTAAAAATTGGAGAAGTAATATATGTGAAAGAACCTTACATTAAATATGCAAGTTTTATTTGTTGAATTCAAACAGTCATTAAAGAACAAAATAAAACATTACATTTGGATTAACAAAGTAGATACATATATCTCAATCTGAGAAACCTTTAAGCTCTCTTGACCATAAAATGACATTGGATCCTATAAGAGAGTTTGGTAAATATTTGAAAGATATTTCAATTTCACACCTAAATGTTGATTCTGACATTTATTTCCTAAACTTATCATTTGTATAATTACCTGCTATTAAATCCACAGGGGTCATGTCACTAACTGTATGCCCACCGATTTTATTGAGAGGTATTCAGCAAGGCTCACAAAGTAAGTATTGAATTTTTTTAAAAAACAGACCCAAAACACCTAAAAGCAAAACACTTAGTAAATTCTTATAATCATGAAGATCACAAATTAGTGCTATTAGTAAGAAAGAAACTTCTAAACCAAATAAAGTCCTAATACCTCCAACGAATTTTGTCTCTCTGATACACACACACACGATTAAAAAAAAAATGAAGGAAATGTAAAAAAATAAATAAATGAAGGAAGTTCTGTGGGAAATGTCCATAATTTCATGCCCAGAATTTCCCTATCAATCTCTTTCCCCAAAGTTCTTCCGAGAAAATAAAGTTGCCTTTCTCTCAACGTTAACTCATCACTTTTCTCATAGCATTTTCAAAAGAAATATTTCCTGTCAGCCGGCCACTTAAACTTTGTGCTGTTAAAGAAATCCAAAAAGGTATCAATTTTGCAACAAAGGATAAAGAGGAGACGAAGTGAACCAACATGGCTTTTAAGCTAAATTGCCGTCACCTGTCACAGGTTGTCTAGCGAGCCTCAAGTTCCCTCTAATAAGCTTATGGAGGGTGCGGAGCAAAGGCACCTCAAGGTGCTCTGCGGGTTTTCCCCTGGTAAATTAGGCTGAAAGGAAAAGAGTCCCACCCCCCACCCCCAAACTTGGAGACCAGGGCTGCCCTGCCGAATGCTGTGCCCAGACCTCCTACTTCCACGCCCTTCCAGTCCTTTCCTCGGCTTGGAAAATTGGGCATGAGGCAAGCAAAAGGAAGGACAGAAGGCCAAAACGGGCATCCGGGAAGCCAAATTTCTGTCTCAAAAGCTCGTCTAGAAACGCGTACATAGCGCGTGCCTTGGGGACATCTCCTAAAACCCCGTTCACTGAAGCTAATTCCTCCCGAACGCCCCCACGCCGGCTGAGGATCGCAACCGCCCATCCGCCCCTCCAGCCTGTGCAGCCGCCCCCAAAACCTCCCGTGAATCGGGAAATGTCAAGGCAGCAGCGCTTGGGGAGCCGAGCAGCCTCGCCAGTTCCAAGTCTCTGGTTCGAGACCCCTCGCTTCGCCTCTTTGGGGAACTCACCTGGAGTCAGGTTTAGATGGCAGCCTCCACCCAGGGGACCGGGAAGCGGCCCCGGGAAGCGCCGCCGCGTCCTGTGAATAACGAGCGCAGCGCAGCGGAGCAGCTCCCCCTGGACTGGCCGCTCCCCGATTCCTCCCGCTCTGTCCGGGAACCGTCCCTCCGTTCTTTCCTCTCCCTCCCCTGCCTGCAGCCGCCGCGCTCCCTCCTCCTGCTGGCGGCTCAGGGCTGTGCTTCCGCCTCCCTCCTGCGGGCGCACGAGCTGCCCGCGCTGCTAATGAGCAGGCTCCAGGCTCCGCCCGGCCAGGGGTGCGCACACACCCCACGCCGGAGACGAGCTCCCGGGAGCGGAGCTATGGATACGCCTGGTGCGGCCGCTGGAGAAATGAACTGGAGGAGGCATCCAGCATCTCACACTTTCTGGCCACTCAGCTTAACTAAGCCATAACCCCAGACTTCTTCCTAAATCTCCAGTAATTTACAGGTGCTGAAAAGTCAATGAGGGGTTTGAGCACAATCTGTGTTAACAGTATTGCCAGTATAGACATGCTAATCTGGCTAGATTCTAGGGATGAAATGTTCAAGGGACGGTATATGATTCTTTCTGGTGGTTATTTTGACATATTTTGGCTATACTTACAGATCTGTAAAATAAACCAGCAATCTTCTAATCATGACAACACAGATTCCTAATTGAAGGCAGCTGATACTTATTAAATACCAGGCTCTGTTTAATAGGCTCTTCTTTCCCAGCTGATCTTTACTACAATTCTGTGAGCACTACTAGCACCCCTATTCTATATTTTAAGAATTTGGGTTTAACTTTTAAAACAAGACGGTCTTAAAACAAGACTAAGGATCATGTCCAACCTTGCAGAGATTCTAAGTTTCTGAGCCTAAATAATAACTGAAATCTGTAGCTCCCACAACCCATAGCCTGTGTATAATGTGTTGCAGCATCTTGGATGGTACTGTGTAACTGAACCAACAAAGATAATAGGACCATCAGCAAATACACACCACGAGACTAATGAATACCTAGAATCCTAGTGAGACTTGTAAATAGTCAAGCACCCTAAGTAACAATAGTTCAAGTGCATGCTAAACATGGTGATTACTTATAAAAGAACAGCAACCAGTATGAGTGAAGACAGGCAAATAATGTTCAAAATGTTCAGAATCAATGTCCAGCCACTTATGAGTTGAATTCCCCACTCTAAAAAGGAGGCCAGATGTGATGTATTCTAAGAAGTCTACAATGGGCGTGGTCTTTTCGCAACCAAAAAGGGCTTTTTAAACACTTATTTCCCATTAAGAATATGCAATAGCTAATTAATATTAAATCTGAAAATCAGTGATAATTTATTTCAACTAACCTTATGTGAAAAAATCATTACTCATTCAAGCTTTTAGAATTAGATTAAATAGCATTGAGTATCAAATTTACTTCAACCCATAGAAATAATAGACAGTTAATTAATAAAGTAAGTAATTTAATTAACTTTACTTTTGTGTCATGATGTATTTTTCCTTAGGAAAAGGATAAGACATTTTTTCCATGGTATAAAATACTAGAATATGACTTTTATATTTTTCTTCATGAAGATTAAAGAATTAATAAAATAAGTACAGACATATTGTCAACAAATCTATCCAGATCATTCATTCTCCACTCAAGAAATTATGCTAGGCAAGCTTTATTTCTCCATATGTACAAGGCAATTCAGAGGTCAAAAATTTGAAAACACTTCAATGAACATCAACCATTAATTAACTAAGAGTAGATTTTATTTATAAACAACTTTAAAAGACTATAAAAAAGGTATAACAAACTTCTACTTTATCAGTACTGCTACTCCTGTTGAACACAAAGATATATAATTATAGTTTTCTCCCTATTTAAAATATTTATTGATTCTGGCATAATAATGTCATACTCATCCCTCAATAATCAGTGTACATGGAACCAGAAATCTTTTCTTTCACCTAGTCAATTTAAGTATTTCTGTGTTTTGCATGTTAACACTCTATTTATTCTGTGTTTCTAGTGCTTATCCTCAAAATTTTTATAGTTCCGTTCACATATGAATTCTACCAATCAGCACTATATATAAATAATGCAACGTATAAAATGTGTTAAATAAATGGATGTAAGATTTATGCTAAATTTTTCACATAGTAAGTACTTCAAAACCCTTATTATTTTTCCTTAAGCTTTTATGTGCATATATTTTATCTCTCCAACTAAAGAATAAACTTCTAAATAAGAAGAGTTTTGTCTATAAATTTTACGCATTTTAATACATTATTAATCTAAAACCTTGGACTAGAGTTTGGAATTCTTTTATGTATTCATTTATTGATTCAAAAAATAGGTGTCCATGCCATTTTTTCTAAACCTTGTGCAAGATGTAGGGTATACAATGATGTCCAGACTTTAGAGTCCTTGACCTCATGGCGTTTAAAGTGCAGTAATGTACAGTAATTTTAAAATCTATTTATTATTATTTAAAACAATCAATGAATACATTCTTGTCGAAAATAACTGAAAAGTCTGTCTGAATTCCCTGGCCAAGGCCAAAACATGAAAGCAAAAGAGCTGCCTGAAAACAGTGCAAGCCACTCTCCAGAGGGTTTCTCTGTTGAAACAGCACATCGCATTATGGAAATAATGAGAAAAATTAGTAACTGTGCAAACGACAACACATATGCATCTTTGTGGTTTCTGACCTTTTAGCATCGTCGAAGCAAGACCACAAACCTTTCAACACCAGGCGTGGTATTAATCTTGCACAGAATATAATGTTTTCACATATTTTATTCTGATTTCCTACAAAGTAATTTCAATTTCTAGCTAAAGCTAATGGATTTTTCTAGTGAAAACATTGTGTACCGAATGACTTTCCAGGGAGATCCGCGTACCATGCGCCATTTTCATGTTCGTGCTCATTTCTCTGAAGTCTGTTTGCCTTTAATTCACCATAATGAAATTCCTTGTGTACTTTTATTGGCAACCATTGCATAGTGACACTTGCATCCAAATGTAATTCCATTTGAGCTTGGCAGTGTTTGCTTTTTTATCAGAAGAGGAAAGTTAGAGGGAACAAGGGGCAAAGATGTGTGTAAGAATATCTGAGGGACCATCACAGCATCATCACAAATTCAAGATTTTTTTGAAACATTAGACAAGGGACTCACAGCCATGCCCTGGGATGGCTGAAACACTTCACAACCTGCTCATGTTTATGACCAAAATCATCACCTAAAATGAATTCAATGTGTCAATATCATAATATTGTTTGTGTATAAGTAATCATGAAGCAGTTAGGGAAGGGAGTATAATCTAGTAAGAAATTGGAACAAAAAGTGTTAGACAAAATTCAAGAAGATTTAAAAGAAGAAAATTAACCTGTCTGATCTGAACAGAATTGGAAAAGCACATCAATCATAGCTCTATACATTGACCATAGACTTAAAGCATAACATAAAAATAAAGAAGGCAGATAACTCAGGAAAACATTTCTATTAAATCTACTCCGTAAAGTTTTCCCATACTTTTATTTTACTAACAGGAGCATACATTTAAATCTGACAAAATCATATATATTTTGTTGATTCAATTTGTAGCAGATAGAGGAGCATGTCCCAGTGCTATGACAGTGAGTTGTCACTATAACATACCACTGCTTTACATCTTACCCACAGGCTAAAATGCTTACCCCTAGAGTCGTGACTTTGTATATGACAGGAGATTGCTACTAAAAGTAAATATATTTGGCTGAAGGGTAGATACAACTTTAGGCCATTATATCATTCACTAAAATTTAGCTGGCATTTACATATTTACCTGCTTAGTTCATATGACAAATATGTTTGAGAGACTGCCATATACAAAAAAAAAAGATGGAACCATCTTACAAATTTAGAGATTACTTAAAGAAATGGAACTGAAGGGTTAACTGTGATGGCAAGAATGAAGAGAGCAAAACCAGAGGGTACTTCAAGGAGAACAGGCATGAGAGAGGCATTATAATTTGGAGGGTGCTATGATTTGAACCTATGTGCCCATCCAAAGTTTGTATGTTGAAACTAAAATCCCAGGACAATGACATCAAGAGATGGGGCTTTTGGTTAAGTGATTAAATGAAGAAGGATCCACCCTCATGAATGAGATAAACGTCCTCGTAAAAGATGCTTTAGAGGAATGCCGGGCTCCTCAGTCTCTTCTGCCATGTCGTCACATTGTCCGTTTTTGCCCACTTTTGTCACGTGAAGACGAAGCAAGAAGGTGCCACCTCGGGACCAACTGCCAAATCTCCGCTGCCTTGATTTCGGACTTCTCAGCCCCAGAACTGTGAGAAATACATTTCTGTTTTTTATGAATTACTCAATCTGTGGCATTTTGTTATAGCAGCATACAGACAAAAACAGGGTAAACAGCCTGGTGAGAGTGGATATTTTAGAAACTTGAGATGATTCAATGTCGCTGATTCTCCATTTTCTCATATGTAAAATGAAGGAAATAATGCTGATTACTTCATAGTTCATTGTACAAATTAAATTAACTATGTAAATAAAGCAAGCAATATAGTTCCTTTTATCTGGTATACATTGTTTAAGTGTTGTTGTCATTACATGAGGAAAACAAGAACTTCCCCAAACAGAAGGATGTGGGAACCAAAACTAAGATATAAGAAAGGACCAAAGTTCACTGTGACAATCTGGTCAAGCGCTGGTTAGGGAAGATAGCATAATGTTACGCATAGATATTATTTGAGGATAATTTTCCTCCACCCCGAACTCCTCTAGCACTTTCCCTACGTCTTTCATTGCACTTCTTCATTTGTCTCTTTAATTACGGTTATTTATATAAATCTTTTAGCTTCCTACAAAAATAAGCTTGTAGTGGGACAGATTCTTGAGGATCTATGTCAAAGCAATTTTTCTATTTCCTACAGCAAGTAACCCAGTAGTAATCACACAGAATTTGTTAAAAGAATAAACATAGGAAGATTAATTTCCATTTTTTTCTTTGCTAATTTTTAATCAGAATTATACCATTGTTAGGGAGGGAGAAATTATAAATTGAGGACATGAGTATTAACATTTAAATCTGTTATTCTGCTTTATTTTAGAGCTTGCCATGTTTTGTGATTAAAAAAAGAAACAGGACATTCTATATAGCTGTTGCAAAACGTGTGGTCTGTTGGTGAACTAGCAGCACCAGCATTACCAAGATTTCCTTAGTTTGCAGGGCTACTGAGTCAGAATTCGCATTTTGACAAAACTCCAGGTGATTCATGCTCTGCATTTAAGTTGGAGAAGCACTGTTCTATAGTTCTCCTTATGTCCTAAATGCATTGTCAGTGAAAGAAAATACTATACGTATGATAATAATAACGGTAATATTAACAAAAATGTAACTATTAGTAATTTTCTATGCTCTCCCAGATACTAAGTCCTTTATTTAATACTTGTGATATTTCTGCGAAGTTGCAATTGATATCACCTACTAAACTGATACTCAGAAATCTGAGGTAATTCTCCAAGGTCACAAAGCTAGTGAATCACAAACCAGATTTTTAAACTCTTGCTGCTTCATTCCAAAGACTAAACCGTTTCTAACTCACGGTTAATACATTTGCTTCTGCCTTCCATTTCCTAAATATGGTTTCCTTTCTATTTCATTAGCTTTACTTATACATGACTGATTTTTAACCCTCTCTAACATTTGCAGAATATGGTGTACTATGGTTAATAAGGACAATACCAAGTAATATCATGTTGAGAAAGCGTGCAGAAGTAGCATCAAAAAACAGACTTTTTCCAAAATGTTTACTAAAAACTTTCAATAAAAACAAGATTTTCTACTTAGAATTTCTACCTTGCATAACTCAAATGGAGCATGACTATTAAAATGACAAATAGATTCCGTAGTTGCCTAAGAGCTAAGAATAAGAATTGCTATATAAAAAAGCATAAATATGCCATATGAATGACATGTATAAGAATCATGGGAGTGCTATTTGGTATTTAGTATTTAGTTCCATTCTGCAGCATGATCAAAAAGAAGCATCTGTATAGTTCACTGTGCATTATAGCACAATAAATCACCTCATTAGGCTCAGATATATGTAAAGATTTACAGTCTGGGAAAGTCCACTAGATATTCTTAATCACTTCTTAGACTGTACTGTCCCCCATATTTCTCTTTTTCTATAGAAAGGTTGCACATGGAAAGGCTTTATTTGAAATCCAGCAATGAATGGAATGTCTGTGAAGCAAGAAATAGATGGAAATTGACATTTTAAAAGAAAGTTTGGCTTCTGAAGAGATACAGCTGTGACCTTGGTCTTTTTGTTGGAGAGAAGTATTCCCTAGCCTTACTGTACTATTTTTCCCAAAGCACCCTCTCTATTGTTCTCCCTTCATCTCTGGCTCGTATCATATGGCCCCTCCCTCATTCTATCTGGTGAGTTCTGAGAAAAATGCTTAAATTCTGCAGAGAAGATTGAGAACAATGCTAAATATTCCTCAGAGAAGCAAAATATTATGTTAACAGTTTATATTTTCACATGAAATTGTCTATCTCTTCTCTCTGTCTCATGTGTGTATGTGTGTATGTGTGTATGTGTATATATATATATACATATAATATACAGTAGATATGTATATATAGAGTATAATATTCAGTATATATGTATATATAGTATAATATACCGTATATATGTATATATATACAGTGTGTGTGTGTGTATATATATATACATATATATATGTATATATATACTACCATTTACCTCCCAGGCTATACGTCCTGACATCTTAAAAGTAGAAAGCCCTCACAGGCCGCGGTTGCTCATGACTGTAATCCCAGCACTTTGAGAGGCCGAGGCGTGCAGATCACCTGAGGTCGGGAGTTCAAGACCAGCCTGACCAACATGGTGAAACCCCATCTCTACTAAAAATACAAAAAATTAGCTGGGCGTTGTGTTGCGCACCTGTAATCCCAGCTACTCAGGAGGTGGAGGCAGGAGAATCACATGAACCCGGGAGTCGGAGGTTGTGTGAGCCGAGACCATGACATTGCACTGCAGCCTGGGCAATGAGAGCAAAACTCCATCAGAAAAAGAAAGGTGGATAGGCCTTAAAAGACTTTTGAAAATGAGATTTGTCGAATATTTATTAGAGATGAAGAAAATAAGTGCGGACCCACACGTAACTTGTCTGAGGTCACAGAAGTAGGGACCCACACGTAACTTGTCTGAGGTCACAGAGGTAGTCATGCTGCAGCAGCCTTATTGGTTTTCCTCTATGACATGCATTATTATTGTTTTTGATCATTTCAAGAGGTTTCTAGTCGATAGTGGGACAAAATTTCTAATTTGGGAACCTAATTTTCTCTGCAAATCTTCTTTACATCTCTAGCTTATTAATACACCTCAGAAGTGTTACAGGAATTAATTCGCAGGATTTTGAAGAATATTTTGAGGTATGCTGGGAAAAATCATGTCAAGTATCAATGATTAGAAACTAAACAATCAATATTAGATATTGTAAAATTATATTTAATCTTCCATATGGCATAAATAAGTTATTTTAATGTACAGTCGTTGTACTTTGTAAACTTGCATATAAAATATTTGAAAAAATAACTTTCAATATGTAAAATGTAAATATACAAAGGAAAGCATCGGAAAAAATAGATAAAAATAATCAGGCTAAGAAAACACTACAGTGTCACCCTCAGAAGACTATAGAAGGATTCTCACCCTCGAGAAACAGAGGAACTTGAACATGGAAATGACCCTCTGCTGGCCATACTGATTATGGTACATAATTTTAAAAGGCTTTTAGAGAGAAGGGAAATGTTTTATTATGCATTCAGCACAGTGTTATGGTGATGTTTCTTAACTATCAGCTATTTTTAAAATTCCTATAATCTTTCTATAGATGACAAAGTTACATAAATATGAAGGATAAGAAGGGCCCCTGCAAACCTGATAATACAAATCTCTTTTCAATGATAACGTATATCTAAGCGCGCATCTCCTAATCATATTGATGTGCATTAAGTGTTCTTTTACCTACACCTGTCAAAGTGGCTAAAGTAATCCTTCATGAGGAGATAATTTTTTTCTTTAGGTGATTTTTTCCGCATAATACCCTAACATTTCCAATTCCATCATTCTCGAAAAAGTTTACATGATATACATATACAATTACTAAAATTTTGGCGGCATAAATAATTTAAATGGACTTTACTTCAAAGATAATATTTACTTTTAAAGTTGTAAACCTTTGAATCATCAATTAATTAGAATTATCTTTTTCTTTATAAATAAAGTTTTTTGTCCCTACATATTTATGATTTGGAAATTTTCACCTGGAAAATTTCATTTTCAGTTGCATGCCTTGTCTTTAGTATAAAATTCAGTATTTCAATTTCAATATAATTTTTTGATTGATTCTAATGCAGAGAACAGAAAGGAATATCTTCAAATATAAACTACACAGAATCATTCTGTGAAACTTCTTTCTGATCTGTGCATTCAGCTAACAGAGTTAAACCGTACATTTGATTGAGCAGTTCTGAACACTCTTTCTGTAGAAAATGCAACTGGACATTTGGAGCGCTAAGAGGGTAGTAGTGGAAAAAGGAATATATTCAAATATAAAGTACACAGAAGCATTCTGTGAAATTTCTTTCTGTTCTCTGCAACTTCTTTCTGTTCTCTGCATTCAACTAACAGAGTTGAGCCTTACTTTTGAAGGAGCAGTTCTGAAACACTCTTTGTGTAGAAACTGAAATTGGACATTCGGAGAGCTAAGAGGATAATAGTCGAAAAAGGAATATCTTCAGCTAAATACTACACAGAAGCATTCTGTGAAACTTATTTCTGATATGTGAATTCAACTAACAGAGTAAAACCATACTTTTGATTGAGCCGTTATGAACACTCTTTCTGAAGAAAATGCAAGTGGACATTCGGAGCACTAAGAAGGTAATACTGGAAAAAGGAATATATTCAAATATAAACTACACAGAAGAATTCTGTGAAACTTCTTTCTGTTCTGTGCATTCAACTAACAGAGTTGAACCTTACTTTTGATTGAGCCGTCCTGAAACACTCATTCTGTAGAAACTGCAATTGGACATTCTGAGCGCTAAGTGGCCTATATTGGGAAAAAGAATATCTCCAAATAAAAACTACTCAGAAGAATTCTGTGAAACTTATTTCTGATCTGTGCATTCAGCTAACAGAGTTAAACCACACTTTTGATTGAGCAGTTATTAAACACTGTTTCTGTAGGAAATGCAAGTGGACATTAGGAGCGCTAAGATTGTAATAGTGGAAAAAGGAATATCCCCAAATAAAAACTACACAGAAGCATTCTCTGAAACTCCTTTCTGTTCTCTGCATTAAACTAACAGAGTTGAGCCTTACTTTTGAAGGTGCTGTTCTGAAACACTCTTTGTGTAGAAACTGCCAGTGGATATGCGGAACGCTAAGAGGGTAATAGTCGAAAAAGGAATATCTTCAACTAAATACTAAACAGAAGCATTCTGTGAAACTTCTTTCTGTTCTGTGCATTCAACTAAAAGAGTTGAACCTTACTTTTGATTGAGCCGTTCTGAAACACACTTTCTGTAGAAAATGCAAGTGGTGATTCGGAGCGCTAAGAGGGTAATAGTGGAAAAAGGAGTATCTTCAAATATAAACTACACAGAAGCATTCTGTAAAACTTCTTTCTGTTCCTTGCATTCAACTAACAATATTGAACCTTACTTTTGATTGACCAGTTCTGAAACTCTCTTTCTGTAGATACTGCAATTGGAAATTCTGAGCGCTAAGAGTCCTATATTGGAAAAAGGAATATGTTCAAATAAAAACTACACAGAAGAATTCTGTGAAACTTCTTTCTGATCTGTGCATTCAACTAACAGAGTTAAACCATACTTTTGATTGAGCAGTTCTGAACACTCTTTCTGTAGAAAATGCAAGTGGACATTCGGAGCTATAAGAGGGTAATAGTGGAGAAAGTAATATCGTCAAATAAGAACTACAGACAGGCATTCTGTGAAACTACTTTCTGTTCTGTGCATTCAACTAACAGAGTTGAACCTTACTTTTGATTGAGCCGTCCTGAAACACTCATTCTGTAGAAACTGCAATTGGACATTCTGAGAGCTAAGTGGCCTATATTGGGAAAAAGAATATCTCCAAATAAAAACTACTCAGAAGAATTCTGTGAAACTTATTTCTGATCTGTGCATTCAGCTAACAGAGTTAAACCACACTTTTGATTGAGCAGTTATTAAACACTGTTTCTGTAGGAAATGCAAGAGGACATTAGGAGCGCTAAGATTGTAGTAGTGGAAAAAGGAATATCCCCAAATAAAAACTACACAGAAGCATTCTCTGAAACTCCTTTCTGTTCTCTGCATTAAACTAACAGAGTTGAGCCTTACTTTTGAAGGTGCTGTTCTGAAACACTCTTTGTGTAGAAACTGCCAGTGGATATGCGGAACGCTAAGAGGGTAATAGTCGAAAAAGGAATATCTTCAACTAAATACTAAACAGAAGCATTCTGTGAAACTTCTTTCTGTTCTGTGCATTCAACTAAAAGAGTTGAACCTTACTTTTGATTGAGCCGTTCTGAAACACTCTTTCTGTAGAAAATGCAAGTGGTGATTCGGAGCGCTAAGAGGGTAATAGTGGAAAAAGGAGTATCTTCAAATATAAACTACACAGAAGCATTCTGTAAAACTTCTTTCTGTTCCTTGCATTCAACTAACAATATTGAACCTTACTTTTGATTGACCAGTTCTGAAACTCTCTTTCTGTAGATACTGCAATTGGAAATTCTGAGCGCTAAGAGTCCTATATTGGAAAAAGGAATATGTTCAAATAAAAACTACACAGAAGAATTCTGTGAAACTTCTTTCTGATCTGTGCATTCAACTAACAGAGTTAAACCATACTTTTGATTGAGCAGTTCTGAACACTCTTTCTGTAGAAAATGCAAGTGGACATTCGGAGCTATAAGAGGGTAATAGTGGAGAAAGTAATATCGTCAAATAAGAACTACAGACAGGCATTCTGTGAAACTACTTTCTGTTCTGTGCATTCAACTAACAGAGTTGAACCTTACTTTTGATTGAGCCGTCCTGAAACACTCATTCTGTAGAAACTGCAATTGGACATTCTGAGAGCTAAGTGGCCTATATTGGGAAAAAGAATATCTCCAAATAAAAACTACTCAGAAGAATTCTGTGAAACTTATTTCTGATCTGTGCATTCAGCTAACAGAGTTAAACCACACTTTTGATTGAGCAGTTATTAAACACTGTTTCTGTAGGAAATGCAAGAGGACATTAGGAGCGCTAAGATTGTAGTAGTGGAAAAAGGAATATCCCCAAAGAAAAACTACACAGAAGCATTCTCTGAAACTCCTTTCTGTTCTCTGCATTAAACTAACAGAGTTGAGCCTTACTTTTGAAGGTGCTGTTCTGAAACACTCTTTGTGTAGAAACTGCCAGTGGATATGCGGAACGCTAAGAGGGTAATAGTCGAAAAAGGAATATCTTCAACTAAATACTAAACAGAAGCATTCTGTGAAACTTCTTTCTGTTCTGTGCATTCAACTAAAAGAGTTGAACCTTACTTTTGATTGAGCCGTTCTGAAACACTCTTTCTGTAGAAAATGCAAGTGGTGATTCGGAGCGCTAAGAGGGTAATAGTGGAAAAAGGAGTATCTTCATATATAAACTACACAGAAGCATTCTGTAAAACTTCTTTCTGTTCCTTGCATTCAACTAACAATATTGAACCTTACTTTTGATTGACCAGTTCTGAAACTCTCTTTCTGTAGATACTGCAATTGGAAATTCTGAGCGCTAAGAATCCTATATTGGAAAAAGGAATATGTTCAAATAAAAACTACACAGAAGAATTCTGTGAAACTTCTTTCTGATCTGTGCATTCAACTAACAGAGATAAACCATACTTTTGATTGAGCAGTTCTGAACACTCTTTCTGTAGAAAATGCAAGTGGACATTCGGAGCTCTAAGAGGGTAATAGTGGAAAAAGTAATATCGTCAAATAAGAACTACAGACAGGCATTCTGTGAAACTACTTTCTGTTCTGTGCATTCAAATAACAGAGTTGAACCTTACTTTTGATTGAGCCATTCTGAAACACTCTTTCTGTAGAAAATTCAATTGGACAATCTGAGCGATAAGAGGCCTATATTGGGAAAAAGAATATCTTCAAATAAAAACTACACAGAAGCATTCTGTGAAACTTTTTCTGATCTGTGCATTCAGCTAACAGAGTTAAATCATACATTTGATTGATCAGTTCTGAACACTCTTTCTGTAGAAAATGCAACTGGACATTTGGAGCGCTAAGAGGGTAGTAGTGCAAAAAGGAATATATTCCAATATAAACTACACAGAAGCATTCTGTGAAACTTCTTTCTGTTCTGTGCATTCAACTAACATAGTTGAACCTTACTTTTGATTGAGCCTTTCTGAAACACTCTTTCTGTAGAAACTGCAATTGGACATTCTGAGCGCTAAGAGGCCTATATTGGTAAAAAGAATATCTTCATATAAACACTACACAGCAGCATTCTGTGAAACTTCTTTCTGATCTGTGCATTCAGCTAACAGAGTTAAACCATACTTTTGATTGAGCAGTTCTGAAACACTCTTTCTGTAGAAAATGCAACTGGACATTCAGAGCGCTAAGTGGGTAATAGTGGAAAATGGAATATCTTCAAATATAAACTACACAGAAGAATTCTGTGAAACTTATTTCTGATCTGTGCATTCACCTAACAGAGTTAAACCATACTTTTGATAGAGCAGTTCTGAACACACTTTCTGTAGAAAATGCAAGTGGACATTCGGAGATCTAAGAGGGTAACAGTGGAAAAAGGAATATCTTCAAATATAAACTACACAGAAGCAATCTGTGAAACTACATTCTGTTCTGTGCATTCAACTAACAGAGTTGAACCTTAATTTTGATTGAGCAGTTCTGAAACACTCTTTCTGTAGAAACTGTAATTGGATTTCTGAACGCTAAGAGGCCTATATTGAGAAAAATAATATCTTCAAATAAAAACTACAGAGATGCATTCTCTGAAACTTCTTTCTGTTCTGTGCATTCAGCTAACAGAATTAAACGATACATTTGATTAAGCAGTTCTGAAACACTCTTTCTGTAGAAAATGCAAGTGGACATTCGGTGTGCTAAGTTGGTAATTGTGGAAAAAGGAATATCTTCAAATAAAAACTACACAGAGGCATTCTCTGAAACTTCTTTCTGTTCTCTGCATTCAACTAACAGAGTTGAGCCTTATTTTTGAAGGAGCAGCCCTGAAACACACTTTCTGTAGAAACTGCAAGTGGACATTCCGAGCGCTACTAGGGTAATAGTGGAAAAAGGAATACCTTCAAATAAATACTACACAGAAGCAATCTGTGAAACTACTTTCTGTTCTGTGAATTCAACTAAAAGTGTTGAACCCTACTTTTCATTTTGCCGTTCTGAAACACTCTTTCTGTAGAAACTGCAATTGGATATTTGGAGCGCTAAGAGGCCTATATTTGAAAAAGGACTATCTTCAAATAAAAACTACACAGAAGCATTCTGTGAAACTTCGTACTGATATGTGCATTCAGCTAACAGAGATACACCAACTTTTGATTGAGCAGTTCTGAACACTCTTTTGGTAGAAAATGCAGGTGGACATTCGGAGCGCTAAGAGGGTAATACTGAAAAAAGGAATATATTCAAATATAAACTACACAGAAGCATTCTGTGAAGCTTCTTTCTGTTCTCTGCATTCAACTTACAGTGTTGAGCATTACTTTTGAAGGAGCAGTTCTGAAAAACACTTTGTGTAGAAACTGCCAGTTGACATTCGGAGCGCTAAGAGGGTAATATTCGAAAAAGGAATATCTTCAACTAAATACTACACAGAAGCCTTCTCTGAAACTTATTTCTGATATGTGCATATAACTAACAGAGTGAAACCATATTTTTGATTGAGCCGTTCTGAACACTCTTTATGTAGAAAATGCAAGTGGACATTCGGAGCGCTAAGAGGGTAATAGTGCAAAAAGGAATATATTCAAATATAAACTACTCAGAAGCATTCTGTGAAACTTCTTTTTGTTCTGTGCATTCAACTAACAGAGTTGAACCTTACTTTTGATTCAGCCGTTCTGAAACACTCTTTCTGTAGAAACTGCAATTTAACATACTGAGCGCTATGATGCCTATATTGGGATAAAGAATATCTTCAAATAAAAACTACACAGATGCATTCTGTGAAACTTCTTTCTTATCTGTGCATTCAGCTAACAGAGTTAAACGATACTTTTGATTTAGCAGTTCTGAAACACTCTTTCTGTAGAAAATGCAAGTGGTCATTCGGTGCACTAAGATGGTAATTGTGGAAAAGGAATATCTTCAAATAAAAACTACAAAGAGGCATTCTCTGAAACTTGTTTCTGTTCTCTGCTTTCAACTAACAGGGTTGAGCCTTATTTTTGAAGGAGCAGTCCTGAAACACTCTTTCTGTAGAAACTGCAAGTGGACATTCGGAGCGCTAAGAGGGTAATAGTGGAAAAAGGAATATCTTCAAATAAATACTACACAGAAGCATTCTGTGAAACTACTCTCTGTTCTGTGCATTCAACTAAATGAGTTGAACCCTACTTTTGATTGAGCCATTCTGAAACACTCTTTCTGTAGAAACTGCAATTGGATATTCGGAGCGCTAAGAGGCCTATATTGGAAAAAGGACTATCTTCAAATAAAAACTACACAGAAGCATTCCGTGAAACTTCGTACTGATCTGTGCATTCAGCTAACAGAATTAAACCATACTTTTGATTGAGCAGTTCGGAAACACTCATTCTGTAGAAAATGCAAGTGGACATTCGGAGCGCTTAGAAGGTAATAGTGGAAAAAGGAACATCTTCAAATATAAACTACACAGAAGCATTCTATGAAACTTCTTTCTGTTCCGTTCATTCAACTAACAGAGTTGAACCTTACATTTGATTAAGCAGTTCAGAAACACTCTTTCTGTAGATACTGCAATTGGACATTCTGAGCGCTAAGACTCCTATATTGGAGAAAGGAATATCTTCAAATAAAAAGTACACAGAAGCATTCTGTGAAAATTCTTTCTGATCTGTGCATTCAGCTAACAGAGTTAAACCATACTTTGGATTGAGCAGTTCTGAACACTCTTTCTGTAGAAAATGCAAGTGGACATTCGGAGCGCTGAGGGTAATACTGAAAAAGGGAATATATTCAAATATAAACTACACAGAGGTATTCTGTGAAACTCCTTTCTGTTCTCTGCATTCAACTAACAGAGTTGAGCCCTACTTTTGAAGGAGCAGTTCTGAAACACTCTTTGTTTAGAAACTGAAATTGGACATTCGGAGAGCTAAGAGGATAATAGTCGAAAAAGGAATATCTTCAACAAAATACTACACGGAAGGATTCTGTGAAACTTATTTCTGATATGTGCATTCAAATAACAGAGTAAAACCATACTTTTGATTGAGCCATTCAGAACACACTTTCTGTAGAAAATGCAAGTGGACATTTGGAGCACTAAGAGGGTAATACTGGAAAAAGGAATATATTCAAATATAAACTACACAGAAGCATTCTGTGAAACTTCTTGCTGTTCTGTGCATTCAAGTAACAGAGTTGAACCTTACTTTTGATTGAGCCTTTCTGAAACTCTCTTTCTGTAGAAAATGCAAGTGGACATTCGGAGCGCTAAGATGGTAATACTGGAAAAAGGAATACATTCAAATATAAACTACACAGAAGCATTCTGTGAAACTTCTTTCTGTTCTGTGCATTCAACTAACAGAGTTGAACCTTACTTTTGATTGAGCCTTCTGAAACACTCATTTTGTAGAAACGGCAATTGGACATTCTGAGCGCTAAGTGGCCTATATTGGGAAAAAGAATATCTCCAAATAAAAACTACTCAGAAGCATTCTGTGAAACTTATTTCTGATCTGTGCATTCAGCTAACAGTGTTAAACCATACTTTTGATTGAGAAGTTATGAGACACTCTTTCTGTAGAAAACGCAAGTGGACATTCGGAGCGCTAAAATTGTATTAGTGGAAAAAGGAATATCCCCAAATTAAAACTACACAGAAGCATTCTCTGAAACTCCTTTCTGTTCTCTGCATTCAACTAACAGATTTGAGCCTTACTTTGAAGGAGCTGTTCTGAAACACTCTTTGTGTAGAAACTGCCAGTGGACATTCGGAACGCTAAGAGGGTAATAGTCGAAAAAGGAATATCTATAACTAAATACTACACAGAAGCATTCTGTGAAACTTCTTTCTGTTCTGTGCATTCAACTAAACGAGTTCAACCTTACTTTTGATTGAGCCGTTCTGAAACACTCTTTCTGTAGAAAATGCAAGTGGTGATTCGGAGCGCTAAGAGGTTAATAGTGGAAAAAGGAATATCTTCAAATATAAACTACACAGAAGCATTCTCTGAAACTTCTTTCTGTTCCGTGCATTCAACTAACAGTATTGAACCTTACTTTTGATTGAGCAGTTCTGAAACTCTCTTTCTGTAGATACTGCAATTGGACATTCTGAGCGCTAAGAGACCTATATTGGAAAAAGGAATATCTTCAAATAAAAACTACACAGAAGAATTCTGTGAAACTTCTTTCTGATCTGTGCATTCAACTAACAGAGTTAAACCATACTTTTGATGGAGCAGTTCTGAACACTCTTTCTGTAGAAAATGCAACTGGACATTCCGAGCTCTAAGAGGGTAATAGTGGAAAAAGTAATATCGTCAAATATGAACTACAGAGAAGCATTCTGTGAAACTACTTTCTGTTCTGTGCATTGAAATAGCAGAGTTGAACCTTACTATTGAAAGAGCCATTCTGAAACACTCTTTCTGTAGAAACTGCAATTGGACAATCTGAGCACTAAGAGGCCTATATTGGGAAAAAGTATATCTTCAAATAAAAACTACACAGAAGCATTCTGTGCAACTTCTTTCTAATCTGTGCATTCAGCTAAGAGAGTTAAACCATACATTTGATTGAGCAGTTCTGAACACTCTTTCTGTAGAAAATGCAACTGGACATTTGGAGCGCTAAGAGGGTAGTAGTGGAAAAAGTAATATATTCAAATATAAACTACACAGAATCATTCTGTGAAACTACTTTCTGTTCTGTGCATTCAACTAACAGGGTTGAACCTTACTTTTGATTGAGCCTTTCTGAAACTCTCTTTCTGTAGAAATTGCAATTGGATATTCTGAGCGCTAAGAGGCCTATATTGGTAAAAAGAATATCTTCATATAAACATTACACCGCAGCATTCTGTGAAACTTCTTTCTGTTCTGTGCATTCAGCTAACAGAGTTAAACCATTCTTTTGACTGAGCAGTTCTGAAACACACTTTCTGTAGAAAATGCAACTGGAGATTCAGAGCGCTAAGTGGGTAATAGTGGAAAATGGAATATCTTCAAATATAAACTACACTGAAGAATTCTGTGAAACTTCTTTCTGATCTGTGCATTCACCTAACAGGGTTAAACCACACTTATGATTGAGCAGTTCTGAACACTCCTTCTGTAGAAAATGCAACTGGACATTTGGAGCGCTAAGAGGTTACTGGTGGAAAAAGGAATACCTTCAAATAAATACTACACAGAAGCATTCTGTGAAACTTCTTTCCGTTCTGTGAATTCAACTAAAAGAGTTGAACCCTACTTTTCATTGAGGCGTTCTGAAACACTTTTTCTGTAGAAACTGAAATTGGATATTCGGAGCGCTAAGAGGCCTATATTTGGGAAAGGACTATCTTCAAATAAAAACTACACAGAAACATTCTGTGAAACTTCGTACTGATCTGTGCATTCAGCTAACAGAGTTAAACCATACTTTTGATTGAGCAGTTCGGAAACACACTTTCTGTAGAAAATGCAAGTGGACATTCGGAGAGCTTAGAAGGTAATAGTGGAAAAAGGAATATCTTCAAATATAAACTACACAGAATCATTCTCTGAAACTTCTTTCTGTTCTGTTCATTCAACTAAAAGAGTTGAACCTTACTTTTGATTGAGCCTTTCTGAAACACTCTCTCTGTAGAAACTGCAATTGGACATTCTGTGCGCTAAGAGGCCTATATTGGTAAAAAGAATAACTTCATATAAACACTACACAGCAGCAATCTGTGAAACTTCTTTCTGATCTGTGCATTCAGCTAACAGAGTTAAACCATACTTTTGATTGAGCAGTTCTGAAACACTCTTTCTGTAGAAAATGCAACTGGACATTCAGAGCGCTAAGTGGGTAATCGTGGAAAATGGAATATCTTCAAATATAAACTACACAGAAAAATTCTGTGAAAATTATTTCTGATCTGTGCATTCACCTAAAGAGTTAAAACATACTTTTGATAGAGCAGTTCTGAACACACTTTCTGTAGAAAATGCAAGTGGACATACTGAGCTCTAAGAGGGTAACAGTGGAAAAAGGAATATCTTCAAATACAAACTACACAGAAGCAATCTGTGAAACTACATTCTGTTCTGTGCATTCAACTAAGAGATTTGAACCTTAGTATTGATTGAGACGTTCTGAAACACTCTTTCTGTAGAAAATGCAAGTGGAGATTTGGAGCGCTAAGAGGGTAATAGTGGAAAAAGGAATGTCTTCAAATATAAACTACACTGAATCATTCTGTCAAACTTCTTTCTGATCTGTGCATTCAGCTAACAGAGTTAAACCATACTTTTGATTGAACAGATCTGAACACTCTTTCTGTAGAAAATGCAACTGGACATTTGGAGCGCTAAGAGGGTAGTAGTGGAAAAAGGAATATATTCAAATATAAACTACACAGAAGCATTCTGTGAAACTTTTTCTGATCTGAGCATTCAGCTAACAGAGTTAAACCATACTTTTGATTGAGCAGTTTTGAAACACTCTGTCTGTAGAAAATGCAACTGGACATTCGTAGCGCTAAGTGGGTAATAGTGGAAAAAAGAATATGTTCAAATATAAACTACACAGAAGCATTTTATGAAACTTCTTTCTGTTCTGTGCATTCAACTAACAGAGTTGAACCTTACTTTTGATTGAGCCGTTCTGAAACACTCTTTCTGTAGAAACTGCAATTGGACATTCTGAGCGCTAAGAGGCCTATATTGGGAAAAATAATATCTTCAAATAAAAACTACACAGAAGCATTGTGTGAAACTTATTTCTGATATGTGCATTCAGCTAACAGAGTTAAACCATACTTTTGATTGCGCAGTGCCGAACACTCTTTCTGTAGAAAATGCAAGTGGACATTCGGAGCACTAAGAGGGTAATAGTGGAAAAAGGAATATATTCAAATATAAACTACACAGTAGCATTCTGTGAAACTTCTTTCTGTTCTGTGCATTCAGCTAACAGAGTTGAACCTTACTTTTGATTGAGCCGTTCTGAAACACTCTTTCTGTAGAAACTGCAATTGGACATGCTAAGCGCTAAGAGGCCTACATTGGGAAAAAGAATATCTTCAAATAAAAACTACACAGATGCATTCTGTGAAACTTATTTCTGATCTGTAAATTCAGTTAACAGAGCTAAACCATATTTTTGATTGAGCAGTTATGAAACACTCTTTTTGTAGAAAATGCAAGTGGACATTCGGAGCGCTAAGATTGTAATAGAGGAAAAAGGAACATCTCCAATTAAAAACTACACAGAAGCATTCTCTGAAACCGCTTTCTGTTCTCCGCATTCAACTAACAGAGTTGAGCCTTACTTTTGAAGGAGCAGTTCTGAAACACTCTTTGTGTAGAAACTGCCAGTGGATATTCGGAGCGCTAAGTGGGTAATAGTCCAAAAAGGAGTATCTTCAACTAAATACTACACAGAAGAATTCTGTGAAACTTCTTTCTGTTCTGTGCATTCAACTAAGAAAGTTGAACCTTACATTTGATTGAGCCGTTCTGAAACACTCTTGCTGTAGAAACTGCAATTGGACATTCTGAGCGCTAAGAGGCCTATATTGGGAAAATAATATCTTCAAATAAAAACTACACAGAAGCATTGTTTGAAACTTATGTCTGATATATGCATTCAGCTAACAGAGTTAAACCATACTTTTGATTGCGCAGTTCAGAACACTCTTTCTGTAGAATGTGCAAGTAGACATTCGGAGCGCTAAGAGGGTAATACTGGAAAAAGGAATATATTCAAATATAAACTACACAGAAGCATTCTGTGAAACTTCTTTCTGTTCTGTGCATTCAACTACCAGGGTTGAACATTACTTTTGATTGAGCCGTTCTGAAACTCTCTTTCTGTAGAAACTGCAATTGGACAATCTGAGCACTAAGAGGCCTATATTGGGAAAAAGTATATCTTCAAATAAAAACTACACAGAAGCATTCTGTGCAACTTCTTTCTGATCTGTGCATTCAACTAACAGAGTTAAACCATACTTTTGATGGAGCAGTTCTGAACACTCTTTCTGTAGAAAATGCAAGTGGACATTCCGAGCTCTAAGAGGGTAATAGTGGAAAAAGTAATACCGTCAAATATGAACTACAGAGAAGCATTCTGTGAAACTACTTTCTGTTCTGTGCATTGAAATAGCAGAGTTGAACCTTACTTTTGAAAGAGCCATTCTGAAACACTCTTTCTGTAGAAACTGCAATTGGACAATCTGAGCACTAAGAGGCCTATATTGGGAAAAAGTATATCTTCAAATAAAAACTACACAGAAGCATTCTGTGCAACTTCTTTCTAATCTGTGCATTCAGCTAAGAGAGTTAAAACATACATTTGATTGAGCAGTTCTGAACACTCTTTCTGTAGAAAATGCAACTGGACATTTGGAGCGCTAAGAGGGTAGTAGTGGAAAAAGTAATATATTCAAATATAAACTACACAGAAGCATTCTGTGAAACTACTTTCTGTTCTGTGCATTCAACTAACAGAGTTGAACCTTACTTTTGATTGAGTCTTTCTGAAACACTCTTTCTGTAGAAACTGCAATTGGACATTCTGAGCGCTAAGACTCCTATATTGGAGAAAGGAATATGTTCAAATAAAAAGTACACAGAAGCATTCTGTGAAAATTCTTTCTGATCTGTGCATTCAGCTAACAGAGTTAAACCATACTTTGGATTGAGCAGTTCTGAACACTCTTTCTGTAGAAAATGCAAGTGGACATTCGGAGCGCTAAGAGGGTAATACTGAAAAAGGGAATATATTCAAATATAAACTACACAGGGGCATTCTGTGAAACTCCTTTCTGTTCTCTGCATTCAACTAACAGAGTTGAGCCCTACTTTTGAAGGAGCAGTTCTGAAACACTCTTTGTTTAGAAACTGAAATTGGTCATTCGGAGAGCTAAGAGGATAATAGTCGAAAAAGGAATATCTTCAACAAAATACTACACGGAAGGATTCTGTGAAACTTATTTCTGATATGTGCATTCAAATAACAGAGTAAAACCATACTTTTGATTGAGCCGTTCAGAACACTCTTTCTGTAGAAAATGCAACTGGACATTCAGAGCGCTAAGTGGGTAATAGTGGAAAATGGAATATCTTCAAATATAAACTACACAGAAAAATTCTGTGAAACTTATTTCTGATCTGTGCATTCACCTAATGAGTTAAAACATACTTTTGATAGAGCAGTTCTGAACACACTTTCTGTAGAAAATGCAAGTGGACATTCTGAGCTCTAAAAAGGGTAACAGTGGAAAAAGGAATATCTTCAAATACAAACTACACAGAAGCAATCTGTGAAACTACATTCTGTTCTGTGCATTCAACTAACAGAGTTGAACCTTACTTTTGATTGAGCCGTCCTGAAACACTCTTTCTGTAGAAACTGCAATTGGACATTCTGAGTGCTAAGAGGCCTATATTGGGAAAAATAATATCTTCAAATAAAAACTACACAGAAGCATTGTGTGAAACTTATTTCTGATATGTGCATTCAGCTAACAGAGTTAAACCATACTTTTGATTGCGCAGTTCCGAACACTCTTTCTGTAGAAAATGCAAGTGGACATTCGGAGCGCTAAGAGGGTAATAGTGGAAAAAGGAATATATTCAAATATAAACTACACAGTAGCATTCTGTGAAACTTCTTTCTGTTCTGTGCATTCAGCTAACAGAGTGGAACCTTACTTTTGATTGAGCCGTTCTGAAACACTCTTTCTGTAGAAACTGCAATTGGACATTCTAAGCGCTAAGAGGCCTACATTGGGAAAAAGAATATCTTCAAATAAAAACTACACAGATGCATTCTGTGAAACTTATTTCTGATCTGTAAATTCAGTTAACAGAGCTAAACCATATTTTTGATTGAGCAGTTATGAAACACTCTTTTTGTAGAAAATTCAAGTGGACATTCGGAGCGCTAAGATTGTAATAGAGGAAAAAGGAATATCTCCAATTAAAAACTACACAGAAGCATTCTCTGAAACCCCTTTCTGTTCTCCGCATTCAACTAACAGAGTTGAGCCTTACTTTTGAAGGAGCAGTTCTGAAACACTCTTTGTGTAGAAACTGCCAGTGGATATTCTGAGCGCTAAGTGGGTAATAGTCCAAAAAGGAGTATCTTCAACTAAATACTACACAGAAGCATTCTGTGAAACTACTTTCTGTTCTGTGTATTCAACTAAGAAAGTTGAACCTTACATTTGATTGAGCCGTTCTGAAACACTCTTTCTGTAGAAACTGCAATTGGACATTCTGAGCGCTAAGAGGCCTATATTGGGAAAAATAATATCTTCAAATAAAAACTACACAGAAGCATTGTTTAAAACTTTTGTCTGATATATGCATTCAGCTAACAGAGTTAAACCATAATTTGATTGCGCAGTTCAGAACACTCTTTCTGTAGAAAGTGCAAGTGGACATTCGTAGCGCTAAGAGGGTAATAGTGGAAAAAGTAATATATTCAAATATAAACTACACAGAAGCATTCTGTGAAACTTCTTTCTGTTTTTGCATTCAACTACCAGGGTTGAACCTTACTTTAGATTGAGCCGTTCTGAAACACTCTTTCTGTAGAAACTGCAATTGGACATTCTGAGCGCTAAGAGGCCTATATTGGGAAAAAGAATATCTACAAATAAAAACTACACAGAAGCATTCTGTGAAACTTCTTTCTGTTCTGTTCATTCAACTAAAACAGTTGAACCTTAGCTTTGATTGAGCCGTTCTGAAACACCCTTTCTGTAGAAAATGCAAGTGGAGATTCGGAGCGCTAAGAGGGTAATAGTGGAAAAAGGAATGTGTTCAAATATAAACTACACAGAATCATTCTGTGAAACATCTTTCTGATCTGTGCATTCAGGTAACAGTGTTAAACCATACTTTTGATTGAGCAGATCTGAACACTCTTTCTGTAGAAAATGCAAATGGACATTTGGAGTGCTAAGAGGGTATTCGTGGAAAAAGGAATATATTCAAATATAAACAACACAGAACCATTCTGTGAAACTTCTTTCTGATCTGAGCATTCAGCTAACAGAGTTAAACCATACTTTTGATTGCGCAGTTCAGAACACTCTTTCTGTAGAAAATGCAAGTGGACATTCGGAGCGCTAAGAGGTTAATAGTGGAGAAAGGAATGTCTTCAAATATAAACTACACAGAATCATTCTGTGAAACTTCTTTCTGATCTGTGCATTCAGCTAACAGAGTTAAACCATACTTTTGATTGAGCAGATCTGAACACACTTTCTGTAGATAATGCAACTGGACATTTGGAGCGCTAAGAGGGTAGTAGTGGAAAAAGGAATATATACAAATATAAACTACACAGAAGCATTCTGTGAAACTTCTTTCTGATCTGAGCATTCAGCTAACAGAGTTAAACCATACTTTTGATTGAGCAGTTTTGAAACACTCTGTCTGTAGAAAATGCAACTGGACATTCGTAGCGCTAAGTGGGTAATAGTGGAAAAAAGAATATGTTCAAATATAAACTACACAGAAGCATTGTATGAAACTTCTTTCTGTTCTGTGCATTAAACTAACAGAGTTGAACCTTACTTTTGATTGAGCCTTTCTGAAACACTCTTTCTGTAGAAACTGCAATTGGACATTCTGAGCGCTAAGAGGCCTCTATTGGGAAAAATAATATCTTCAAATAAAAACTACACAGAAGCATTGTGTGAAACTTATTTCTGATATGTGCATTCAGCTAACAGAGTTAAACCATACTTTTGATTGGGCAGTTCCGAACACTCTTTCTGTAGAAAATGCAACTGGACATTCGGAGCGCTAAGAGGGTAATAGTGGAAAAAGGAAGATATTCAAATATAAACTACACAGAAGCATTCTGTGAAACTTCTTTCTGTTCTGTGCATTCAACTACCAGGGTTGAACCTTACTTTAGATTGAGCCCTTCTGAAACACTCTTTCTGTAGAAACTGCAATTGGACATTCTGAGCTCTAAGAGGACTATATTGGGAAAAAGAATATCTACAAATGAAAACTACACGGAAGCATTCTGTGAAACTTCTTTCTGTTCTGTTCATTCAACTAAAAGAGTTGAACCTTAATTTTGATTGAGCCGTTCTGAAACACACTTTCTGTAGTAAATGCAAGTGGAGATTCGGAGCGCTAAGAAGGTAATAGTGGAAAAACGAATGTCTTCAAATATAAACTACACAGAATCGTCCTCTGAAACTTCTTTCTGATCTGTGCATTCAGCTAACAGAGTTAAACCATACTTTTGATTGAGCAGATCTGAACACTCTTTCTGTAGAAAATGCAACTGGACATTTGGAGCGCTAAGAGCGTAGTAGTGGAAAAAAGAATATATTCATATATAAACTACACAGAAGCATTCTGTGAAACTTCTTTCTGATCTGAGCATTCAGCTAACAGAGTTAAACCATACTTTTGATTGAGCAGTTTTGAA
Source organism: Symphalangus syndactylus (assembly GCF_028878055.3). Lineage (NCBI taxonomy): Eukaryota > Metazoa > Chordata > Mammalia > Primates > Hylobatidae > Symphalangus > Symphalangus syndactylus. The sequence goes on along the minus strand of NC_072447.2, from coordinate 10,689,288 downwards.
ACACTCTGTCTGTAGAAAACGCAACTGGACATTCGTAGCGCTAAGTGGGTAATAGTGGAAAAAATTATATGTTCAAATATAAACTACACAGAAGCATTGTAGGAAACTTCTTTCTGTTCTGTGCATTCAACTAACAGAGTTGAACCTTACTTTTGATTGAGACGTTCTGAAACCGTCTTTCTGTAGAAACTGCAATTGGACATTCTGAGCGCTAAGAGGCCTATACTGGGAAAAATAATATCTTCAAATAAAAACTACACAGAAGAATTGTGTGAAACTTATTTCTGATATGTGCATTCAGCTTACAGAGTTAAACCATACTTTTGATTGCGCAGTTCCGAACACTCTTTCCGTAGAAAAGGCAAGTGGACATTCGGAGCGCTAAGAGGGTAATAGTGGAAAAAGGAATATATTCAAATATAAACTACACGGTAGCATTCTGTGAAACTTCTTTCTGTTCTGTGCATTCATCTAACAGGGTTGAACCTTACTTTTGATTGAGCCGTTCTGAAACACTCTTTCTGTAGAAACTGCAATTGGACATGCTAAGCGCTAAGAGGCCTACATTGGGAAAAAGAATATCTTCAAATAAAAACTACACAGATGCATTCTGTGAAACTTATTTCTGATCTGTAAATTCAGTTAACAGAGCTAAACCATATTTTTGATTGAGCAGTTATGAAACTCTCTTTTTGTAGAAAATGCAATTGGACATTCGGAGCGCTAAGATTGTAATAGAGGAAAAAGAATATCTCCAATTAAAAACTACACAGAAGCATTCTCTGAAACACCTTTCTGTTCTCCGCATTCAACTAACAGAGTTGAGCCTTACTTTTGAAGGAGCAGTTGTGAAACACTCTTTGTGTAGAAACTGCCAGTGGATATTCGGAGCGCTAAGTGGGTAATAGTCCAAAAAGGAGTATCTTCAACTAAATACTATACAGAATCATTCTGTGAAACTACTTTCTGTTCTGTGCATTCAACTAAGAGAGTTGAACCTTACATTTGATTGAGCCGTTCTGAAACACTCTTTCTGTAGAAACTGCAATTGGACATTCTGAGCGCTAAGAGGCCTATATTGGGAAAAATAATATCTTCAAATAAAAACTTCACAGAAGCATTTTTTGAAACATATTTCTGATATGTGCATTCAGCTAACAGAGTTAAACCATACTTTTGATTGCGCAGTTCAGAACACTCTTTCTGTAGAAAATGCAAGTGGACATTCGGAGCGCTAAGAGGGTAATAGTGGAAAAAGTAATATATTCAAATATAAACTACACAGAAGCATTCTGTGAAACTTCTTTCTGTTTTTGCATTCAACTACCAGGGTTGAACCTTACTTTAGATTGAGCCGTTCTGAAACACTCTTTCTGTAGAAACTGCAATTGGACATTCTGAGCGCTAAGAGGCCTATATTGTAAAAAAGAATGTCTACAAATAAAAACTACACAGAAGAATTGTGTGAAACTTCTTTCTGATCTGTTTGTTCAACTAAAAGAGTTGAACCTTAGTTTTGATTGAGCCGTTCTGAAACACTCTTTCTGTAGAAAATGCAAGTGGAGATTCGGAGCGCTAAGAGGGTAATAGTGGAAAAAGGAATGTCTCCAAATATAAACTACACAGAATCATTCTGTGAAACTTCTTTCTGATCTGTGCATTCAGCTAACAGAGTTAAACCATACTTTTGATTGAGCAGATCTGAACACTCTTTCTGTAGAAAATGCAACTGGACATTTGGAGCGCTAAGAGAGTAGTAGTGGAAAAAGGAATATATTCAAATATAAACTACACAGAAGCATTCTGTGAAACTTCTTTCTGATCTGAGCATTCAGCTAACAGAGTTAAACCATACTTTTGATTGAGCAGGTTTGAAACACTCTGTCTGTAGAAAATGCAACTGGACATTCGTAGCGCTAAGTGGGTAATAGTGGAAAAAAGAATATGTTCAAATATAAACTACACAGAAGCATTGTATGAAACTCCTTTCTGTTCTGTGCATTAAACTAACAGAGTTGAACCTTACTTTTGATTGAGCCTTTCTGAAACACTCTTTCTGTAGAAACTGCAATTGGACATTCTGAGCGCTAAGAGGCCTCTATTGGGAAAAATAATATCTTCAAATAAAAACTACACAGAAGCATTGTGTGAAACTTATTTCTGATATGTTCATTAAGCTAACAGAGTTAAACCATACTTTTGATTGCGCAGTTCTGAACACTCTTTCTGTAGAAAATGCAAGTGGACATTCGGAGCGCTAAGAGGGTAATAGTGGAAAAAGGAATATATTCAAATATAAACTACACAGTAGCATTCTGTGAAAATTCTTTCTGTTCTGTGCATTCAACTAACAGAGTTGAACCTTACTTTTGATTGAGCCGTTCTGAAACACTCTTTCTGTAGAAACTGCAATTGGACATGCTAAGCGCTAAGAGGCCTACATTGGGAAAAAGAATATCTTCAAATAAAAACTACACAGATGCATTCTGTGAAACTTATTTCTGATCTGTAAATTCAGTTAACAGAGATAAAACATATTTTTGATTGAGCAGTTATGAAACACTCTTTTTGTAGAAAATGCAAGTGGAGATTCGGAGCGCTAAGAGGGTAATAGTGGAAAAAGGAATGTCTTCAAATATAAACTACACAGAATCATTCGGTGAAACTTCTTTCTGATCTGTGCATTCAGCTAACAGAGTTAAACCATACTTTTGATTGAGCAGATCTGAACACTCTTTCTGTTGAAAATGCAACTGGACATTTGGAGCGCTAAGAGCGTAGTAGTGGAAAAAGGAATATATTCAAATATAAACTACACAGAAGCATTCTGTGAAACTTCTTTCTGATCTGAGCATTCAGCTAACAGAGTTAAACCATACTTTTGATTGAGCAGTTTTGAAACACTCTGTCTGTAGAAAATGCAACTGGACATTCGTAGCGCTAAGTGGGTAATAGTGGAAAAAAGAATATGTTCAAATATAAACTACACAGAAGCATTGTATGAAACTTCTTTCTGTTCTGTGCATTCAACTAACAGAGTTGAACCTTACTTTTGATTGAGCCGTTCTGAAACACTCTTTCTGTAGAAACTGCAATTGGACATTCTGAGCGCTAAGAGGCCTATATTGGGAAAAAGAATGTCTACAAATAAAAACTACACAGAAGAATTGTGTGAAACTTCTTTCTGTTCTGTTTGTTCAACTAAAAGAGTTGAACCTTAGTTTTGATTGAGCCGTTCTGAAACACTCTTTCTGTAGAAAATGCAAGTGGAGATTCGGAGCGCTAAGAGGGTAATAGTGGAAAAAGGAATGTCTCCAAATATAAACTACACAGAATCATTCTGTGAAACTTCTTTCTGATCTGTGCATTCAGCTAACAGAGTTAAAACATACTTTTGATTGAGCAGATCTGAACACTCTTTCTGTAGAAAATGCAACTGGACATTTGGAGCGCTAAGAGAGTAGTAGTGGAAAAAGGAATATATTCAAATATAAACTACACAGAAGCATTCTGTGAAACTTCTTTCTGATCTGAGCATTCAGCTTACAGAGTTAAACCATACTTTTGATTGAGCAGTTTTGAAACACTCTGTCTGTAGAAAATGCAACTGTACATTCGTAGCGCTAAGTGGGTAATAGTGGAAAAAAGAATATGTTCAAATATAAACTACACAGAAGCATTGTATGAAACTTCTTTCTGTTCTGTGCATTAAACTAACAGAGTTGAACCTTACTTTTGATTGAGCCTTTCTGAAACACTCTTTCTGTAGAAACTGCAATTGGACATTCTGAGCGCTAAGAGGCCTCTATTGGGAAAAATAATATCTTCAAATAAAAACTACACAGAAGCATTGTGTGAAACTTATTTCTGATATGTTCATTAAGCTAACAGAGTTAAACCATACTTTTGATTGCGCAGTTCTGAACACTCTTTCTGTAGAAAATGCAAGTGGACATTCGGAGCGCTAAGAGGGTAATAGTGGAAAAAGGAATATATTCAAATATAAACTACACAGTAGCATTCTGTGAAAATTCTTTCTGTTCTGTGCATTCAACTAACAGAGTTGAACCTTACTTTTGATTGAGCCGTTCTGAAACACTCTTTCTGTAGAAAATGCAATTGGACATGCTAAGCGCTAAGAGGACTACATTGGGAAAAAGAATATCTTCAAATAAAAACTACACAGATGCATTCTGTGAAACTTATTTCTGATCTGTAAATTCAGTTAACAGAGATAAAACATATTTTTGATTGAGCAGTTATGAAACACTCTTTTTGTAGAAAATGCAAGTGGAGATTCGGAGCGCTAAGAGGGTAATAGTGGAAAAAGGAATGTCTTCAAATATAAACTACACAGAATCATTCGGTGAAACTTCTTTCTGATCTGTGCATTCAGCTAACAGAGTTAAACCATACTTTTGATTGAGCTGATCTGAACACTATTTCTGTTGAAAATGCAACTGGACATTTGGAGCGCTAAGAGCGTAGTAGTGGAAAAAGGAATATATTCAAATATAAACTATACAGAAGCATTCTGTGAAACTTCTTTCTGATCTGAGCATTCAGCTAACAGAGTTAAACCATACTTTTGATTGAGCAGTTTTGAAACACTCTGTCTGTAGAAAATGCAACTGGACATTCGTAGCGCTAAGTGGGTAATAGTGGAAAAAAGAATATGTTCAAATATAAACTACACAGAAGCATTGTATGAAACTTCTTTCTGTTCTGTGCATTCAACTAACAGAGTTGAACCTTACTTTTGATTGAGCCGTTCTGAAACACTCTTTCTGTAGAAACTGCAATTGGACATTCTGAGCGCTAAGAGGCCTATATTGGGAAAAAGAATGTCTACAAATAAAAACTGCACAGAAGAATTGTGTGAAACTTCTTTCTGTTCTGTTTGTTCAACTAAAAGAGTTGAACCTTAGTTTTGATTGCGCCGTTCTGTAACAGTCTTTCTGTAGAAAATTCAAGTGGAGATTCGGAGCGCTAAGAGGGTAATAGTGGAAAAAGGAATGTCTCCAAATATAAACTACACAGAATCATTTGGTGAAACTTCTTTCTGATCTGTGCATTCAGCTAACAGAGTTAAACCATACTTTTGATTGAGCAGATCTGAACACTCTTTCTGTAGAAAATGCAACTGGACATTTGGAGCGCTAAGAGAGTAGTAGTTGAAAAAGGAATATATTCAAATATAAACTACACAGAAGCATTCTGTGAAACTTCTTTCTGATCTGAGCATTCAGCTAACAGAGTTAAACCATACTTTTGATTGAGCAGTTTTGAAACACTCTGTCTGTAGAAAATGCAACTGGACATTCGTAGCGCTAAGTGGGTTATAGTGGAAAAAAGAATATGTTCAAATATAAACTACACAGAAGCATTGTATGAAACTTATTTCTTTTCTGTGCATTCAACTAACAGAGTTGAACCTTACTTTTGATTGAGCCGTTCTGAAACACTCTTTCTGTAGAAACTGCAATTGGTCATTCTGAGCGCTAAGAGGACTCTATTGGGAAAAATAATATCTTCAAATAAAAACTACACAGAAGCATTTTGTGAAACTTATTTCTGATATGTTCATTAAGCTAACAGAGTTAAACCATACTTTTGATTGCGCAGTTCTGAACACTCTTTCTGTAGAAAATGCAATGGACATTCGGAGCGCTAAGAGGGTAATAGTGGAAAAAGGAATATATTCAAATATAAACTACACAGTAGCATTCTTTGAAAATTCTTTCTGTTCTGTGCATTCAACTAACAGAGTTGAACCTTACTTTTGATTGAGCCGTTCTGAAACACTCTTTCTGTAGAAACTGCAATTGGACATGCTAAGCGCTAAGAGGCCTACATTGGGAAAAAGAATATCTTCAAATAAAAACTACACAGATGCATTCTGTGAAACTTATTTCTGATCTGTAAATTCAGTTAACAGATATAAAACATATTTTTGATTGAGCAGTTATGAAACACTCTTTTTGTAGAAAATGCAAGTGGAGATTCGGAGCGCTAAGAGGGTAACAGTGGAAAAAGGAATGTCTTCAAATATAAACTACACAGAATCATTCGGTGAAACTTCTTTCTGATCTGTGCATTCAGCTAACAGAGTTAAAGCATACTTTTGATTGAGCAGATCTGAACACTCTTTCTGTAGAAAATGCAACTGGACATTTGGAGCGCTAAGAGAGTAGTAGTGGAAAAAGGAATATATTCAAATATAAACTACACAGAAGCATTCTGTGAAACTTCTTTCTGATCTGGGCATTCAGCAAACAGAGTTAAACCATACTTTTGATTGAGCAGTTTTGAAACACTCTGTCTGTAGAAAATGCAACTGGACATTCGTAGCGCTAAGTGGGTAATAGTGGAAAAAATAATATGTCCAAATATAAACTACACAGAAGCATTGTATGAAACTTCTTTCTGTTCTGTGCATTCAACTAACAGAGTTGAACCTTACTTTTGATTGAGCCGTTCGGAAACATTCTTTCTGTAGAAACTGCAATTGGACATTCTGAGCGCTAAGAGGCCTATATTGGGAAAAAGAATGTCTACAAATAAAAACTACACAGAAGAATTGTGTGAAACTTCTTTCTGTTCTGTTTGTTCAACTAAAAGAGTTGAACCTTAGTTTTGATTGAGCCGTTCTGAAACACTCTTTCTGTAGAAAATGCAAGTGGAGATTCGGAGCGCTAAGAGGGTAATAGTGGAAAAAGGAATGTCTCCAAATATAAACTACACAGAATCATTCTGTGAAACTTCTTTCTGATCTGTGCATTCAGCTAACAGAGTTAAAACATACTTTTGATTGAGCAGATCTGAACACTCTTTCTGTAGAAAATGCAACTGGACATTTGGAGCGCTAAGAGAGTAGTAGTGGAAAAAGGAATATATTCAAATATAAACTACACAGAAGCATTCTGTGAAACTTCTTTCTGATCTGAGCATTCAGCTTACAGAGTTAAACCATACTTTTGATTGAGCAGTTTTGAAACACTCTGTCTGTAGAAAATGCAACTGTACATTCGTAGCGCTAAGTGGGTAATAGTGGAAAAAAGAATATGTTCAAATATAAACTACACAGAAGCATTGTATGAAACTTCTTTCTGTTCTGTGCATTCAACTAACAGAGTTGAACCTTACTTTTGATTGAGCCTTTCTGAAACACTCTTTCTGTAGAAACTGCAATTGGACATTCTGAGCGCTAAGAGGCCTCTATTGGGAAAAATAATATCTTCAAATAAAAACTACACAGAAGCATTGTGTGAAACTTATTTCTGATATGTTCATTAAGCTAACAGAGTTAAACCATACTTTTGATTGCGCAGTTCTGAACACTCTTTCTGTAGAAAATGCAAGTGGACATTCGGAGCGCTAAGAGGGTAATAGTGGAAAAAGGAATATATTCAAATATAAACTACACAGTAGCATTCTGTGAAAATTCTTTCTGTTCTGTGCATTCAACTAACAGAGTTGAACCTTACTTTTGATTGAGCCGTTCTGAAACACTCTTTCTGTAGAAACTGCAATTGGACATGCTAAGCGCTAAGAGGCCTACATTGGGAAAAAGAATATCTTCAAATAAAAACTACACAGATGCATTCTGTGAAACTTATTTCTGATCTGTAAATTCAGTTAACAGATATAAAACATATTTTTGATTGAGCAGTTATGAAACACTCTTTTTGTAGAAAATGCAAGTGGAGATTCGGAGCGCTAAGGGGGTAACAGTGGAAAAAGGAATGACTTCAAATATAAACTACACAGAATCATTCGGTGAAACTTCTTTCTGATCTGTGCATTCAGCTAACAGAGTTAAACCATACTTTTGATTGAGCAGATCTGAACACCCTTTCTGTAGAAAATTCAACTGGACATTTGGAGCGCTAAGAGCGTAGTAGTTGAAAAAGGAATATATTCAAATATAAACTACACAGAAGCATTCTGTGAAACTTCTTTCTGATCTGAGCATTCAGCTAACATACTTAAACCATACTTTTGATTTAGCAGTTTTGAAACACTCTGTCTGTAGAAAATGCAACTGGACATTCGTAGCGCTAAGTGGGTAATAGTGGAAAAAAGAATATGTCCAAATATAAACTACACAGAATCATTGTATGAAACTTCTTTCTGTTCTGTGCATTCAACTAACAGAGTTGAACCTTACTTTTGATTGAGCCGTTCTGAAACACTCTTTCTGTAGAAACTGCAATTGGACATTCTGAGCGCTAAGAGGTCTATATTGGGAAAAAGAATGTCTACAAATAAAAACTACACAGAAGAATTGTGTGAAACTTCTTTCTGTTCGGTTTGTTCAACTAAAGGAGTTGAACCTTAGTTTTGATTGAGCCGTTCTGAAACACTCTTTCTGTAGAAAATGCAAGTGGAGATTCGGAGCGCTAAGAGGGTAATAGTGGAAAAAGGAATGTCTCCAAATATAAACTACACAGAATCATTCTGTGAAACTTCTTTCTGATCTGTGCATTCAGCTAACAGAGTTAAAACATACTTTTGATTGAGCAGATCTGAACACTCTTTCTGTAGAAAATGCAACTGGACATTTGGAGCGCTAAGAGAGTAGTAGTGGAAAAAGGAATATATTCAAATATAAACTACACAGAAGCATTCTGTGAAACTTCTTTCTGATCTGAGCATTCAGCTTACAGAGTTAAACCATACTTTTGATTGAGCAGTTTTGAAACACTCTGTCTGTAGAAAATGCAACTGGACATTCGTAGCGCTAAGTGGGTAATAGTGGAAAAAAGAATATGTTCAAATATAAACTACACAGAAGCATTGTATGAAACTTCTTTCTGTTCTGTGCATTCAACTAACAGAGTTGAACCTTACTTTTGATTGAGCCTTTCTGAAACACTCTTTCTGTAGAAACTGCAATTGGACATTCTGAGCGCTAAGAGGCCTCTATTGGGAAAAATAATATCTTCAAATAAAAACTACACAGAAGCATTGTGTGAAACTTATTTCTGATATGTTCATTAAGCTAACAGAGTTAAACCATACTTTTGATTGCGCAGTTCTGAACACTCTTTCTGTAGAAAATGCAAGTGGACATTCGGAGCGCTAAGAGGGTAATAGTGGAAAAAGGAATATATTCAAATATAAACTACACAGTAGCATTCTTTGAAAATTCTTTCTATTCTGTGCATTCAACTAACAGAGTTGAAACTTACTTTTGATTGAGCCGTTCTGAAACACTCTTTCTGTAGAAACTGCAATTGGACATGCTTAGCGCTAAGAGGCCCACATTGGGAAAAAGAATATCTTCAAATAAAAACTACACAGATGCAATCTGTGAAACTTATTTCTGATCTGTAAATTCAGTTAACAGATATAAAACATATTTTTGATTGAGCAGTTATGAAACACTCTTTTTGTAGAAAATGCAAGTGGAGATTCGGAGCGCTAAGCGGGTAACAGTGGAAAAAGGAATGTCTTCAAATATAAACTACACAGAATCATTCGGTGAAACTTCTTTCTGATCTGTGCATTCAGCTAACAGAGTTAAAGCATACTTTTGATTGAGCAGATCTGAACACTCTTTCTGTTGAAAATGCAACTGGACATTTGGAGCGCTAAGAGCGTAGTAGTGGAAAAAGGAATATATTCAAATATAAACTACACAGAAGCATTCTGTGAAACTTCTTTCTGATCTGGGCATTCAGCTAACAGAGTTAAACCATACTTTTGATTGAGCAGTTTTGAAACACTCTGTCTGTAGAAAATGCAACTGGACATTCGTAGCGCTAAGTGGGTAATAGTGGAAAAAAGAATATGTCCAAATATAAACTACACAGGAGCATTGTATGAAACTTCTTTCTGTTCTGTGCATTCAACTAACAGAGTTGAACCTTACTTTTGATTGAGCCGTTCTGAAACACTCTTTCTGTAGAAACTGCAATTGGACATTCTGAGCGCTAAGAGGCCTATATTGGGAAAAAGAATGTCTACAAATAAAAACTACACAGAAGAATTGTGTGAAATTTCTTTCTGTTCTGTTTGTTCAACAAAAAGAGTTGAACCTTAATTTTGATTGAGCCGTTCGGAAACACTCTTTCTGTAGAAAATGCAAGTGGAGATTCGGAGCGCTAAGAGGGTAATAGTGGAAAAAGAAATGTCTACAAATATAAACTACACAGAATCATTCTGTGAAACTTCTTTCTGATCTGTGCATTCAGCTAACAGAGTTAAACCATACTTTTGATTGAGCAGATCTGAACACTCTTTCTGTAAAAAATACAACTGGACATTTGGAGCGCTAAGAGAGTAGTAGAGGAAAAAGGAATATATTCAAATATAAACTACACAGAAGCATTCTGTGAAACTTCTTTCTGATCTGAGCATTCAGCTAACAGAGTTAAACCATACTTTAGATTGAGCAGTTTTGAAACAATCTGTCTGTAGAAAATGCAACTGGACATTCGTAGCGCTAAGTGGGTAATAGTGGAAAAAAGAATATGTTCAAATGTAAACTACACAGAAGCATTATATGAAACTTCTTTCTGTTCTGTGCATTCAACTAACAGAGTTGAACCTTACTTTTGATTGAGCCGTTCTGAAACACTCTTTCTGTAGAAACTGCAATTGGACATTCTGAGCGCTAAGAGGCCTATATTGGGAAAAAGAATGTCTACAAATAAAAACTACACAGAAGAATTGTGTGAAACTTCTTTCTGTTCTGTTTGTTCAACTAAAAGAGTTGAACCTTAGTTTTGATTGAGCCGTTCTGAAACACTCTTTCTGTAGAAAATGCAAGTGGAGATTCGGAGCGCTAAGAGGGTAATAGTGGAAAAAGGAATGTCTCCAAATATAAACTACACAGAATCATTCTGTGAAACTTCTTTCTGATCTGTGCATTCAGCTAACAGAGTTAAACCATACTTTTGATTGAGCAGATCTGAACACTCTTTCTGTAGAAAATGCAACTGGACATTTGGAGCGCTAAGAGAGTAGTAGTGGAAAAAGGAATATATTCAAATATAAACTACACAGAAGCATTCTGTGAAACTTCTTTCTGATCTGAGCATTCAGCTAACAGAGTTAAACCATACTTTTGATTGAGCAGTTTTGAAACACTCTGTCTGTAGAAAATGCAACTGGACATTCGTAGCGCTAAGTGGGTAATAGTGGAAAAAAGAATATGTTCAAATATAAACTACACAGGAGCATTGTATGAAACTTCTTTCTTTTCTGTGCATTCAACTAACCGAGTTGAACCTTACATTTGATTGAGCCGTTCTGAAACACTCTTTCTGTAGAAACTGCAATTGGTCATTCTGAGCGCTAAGAGGCCTCTATTGGGAAAAATAATATCTTCAAATTAAAACTACACAGAAGCATTGTGTGAAACTTATTTCTGATATGTTCATTAAGCTAACATAGTTAAACCATACTTTTGATTGCGCAGTTCTGAACACTCTTTCTGTAGAAAATGCAAGTGGACATTCGGAGCGCTAAGAGGGTAATAGTGGAAAAGGGAATATATTCAAATATAAACTACACAGTAGCATTCTGTGAAAATTCTTTATGTTCTGTGCATTCAACTAACAGAGTTGAACCTTACTTTTGATTGAGCCGTTCTGAAACACTCTTTCTGTAGAAACTGCAAATGGACATGCTAAGCGCTAAGAGGCCTACATTGGGAAAAAGAATATCTTCAAATAAAAACTACACAGATGCATTCTGTGAAACTTAATTCTGATATGTAAATTCAGTTAACAGAGATAAAACATATTTTTGATTGAGCAGTTATGAAACACTCTTTTTGTAGAAAATGCAAGTGGAGATTCGGAGCGCTAAGAGGGTAATAGTGGAAAAAGGAATGTCTTCAAATATAAACTACACAGAATCATTCGGTGAAACTTCTTTCTGATCTGTGCATTCAGCTAACAGAGCTAAACCATACTTTTGATTGAGCAGATCTGAACACTCTTTCTGTAGAAAATGCAACTGGACATTGGGAGCGCTAAGAGCGTAGTAGTGGAAAAAGGAATATATTCAAATATAAACTACACAGAAGCATTCTGTGAAACTTCTTTCTGATCTGAGCATTCAGCTAACAGAGTTAAACCATACTTTTGATTGAGCAGTTTTGAAACACTCTGTCTGTAGAAAATGCAACTGGACATTCGTAGCGCTAAGTGGGTAATAGTGGAAAAAAGAATATGTTCAAATATAAACTACACAGAAGGATTGTATGAAACTTCTTTCTGTTCTGTGCATTCAACTAACAGAGTTGAACCTTACTTTTGATTGAGCCGTTCTGAAACACTCTTTCTGTAGAAACTGCAATTGGACATTCTGAGCGCTAAGAGGCCTATATTGGGAAAAAGAATGTCTACAAATAAAAACTACACAGAAGAATTGTGTGAAACTTCTTTCTGTTCTGTTTGTTCAACTAAAAGAGTTGAACCTTAGTTTTGATTGAGCCGTTCTGAAACACTCTTTCTGTAGAAAATGCAAGTGGAGATTCGGAGCGCTAAGAGGGTAATAGTGGAAAAAGGAATGTCTCCAAATATAAACTACACAGAATCATTCTGTGAAACTACTTTCTGATCTGTGCATTCAGCTAACAGAGTTAAACCATACTTTTGATTGAGCAGATCTGAACACTCTTTCTGTAGAAAATGCAACTGGACATTTGGAGCGCTAAGAGAGTAGTAGTGGAAAAAGGAATATATTCAAATATAAACTACACAGAAGCATTCTGTGAAAATTCTTTCTGATCTGAGCATTCAGCTAACAGAGTTAAACCATACTTATGATTGAGCAGTTTTGAAACACTCTGTCTGTAGAAAATGCAACTTGACATTCGTAGCGCTAAGTGGGTAATAGTGGAAAAAAGAATATGTTCAAATATAAACTACACAGAAGCATTGTATGAAACTTCTTTCTGTTCTGTGCATTCAACTAACAGAGTTGAACCTTACTTTTGATTGTGACTTTCTGAAACACTCTTTCTGTAGAAACTGCAATTGCACATTCTGAGCGCTAAGAGGCCTATATTGGGAAAAATAATATCTTCAAATAAAAACTACACAGAAGCATTTTGTGAAACTTATTTCTGATATGTTCATTAAGCTAACATAGTTAAACCATACTTTTGATTGCGCAGTTCTGAACACTCTTTCTGTAGAAAATGCAAGTGGACATTCGGAGCGCTAAGAGGGTAATAGTGGAAAAAGGAATATATTCAAATATAAACTACACAGTAGCATTCTGTGAAAATTCTTTCTGTTCTGTGCATTCAACTAACAGAGTTGAACCTTACTTTTGATTGAGCCGTTCTGAAACACTCTTTCTGTAGAAACTGCAATTGGACATGCTAAGCGCTAAGAGGCCTACATTGGGAAAAAGAATATCTTCAAATAAAAACTACACAGATGCATTCTGTGAAACTTATTTCTGATCTGTAAATTCAGTTAACAGAGATAAAACATATTTTTGATTGAGCAGTTATGAAACACTCTTTTTGTAGAAAATGCAAGTGGAGATTCGGAGCGCTAAGAGGGTAATAGTGGAAAAAGGAATGTCTTCAAATATAAACTAGACAGAATCATTTGGTGAAACTTCTTTCTGATCTGTGCATTCAGCTAACAGAGTTAAACCATACTTTGATTGAGCAGATCTGAACACTCTTTCTGTTGAAAATGCAAATGGACATTTGGAGCGCTAAGAGCGTAGTAGTGGAAAAAGGAATATATTCAAATATAAACTACACAGAAGCATTCTGTGAAACTACTTTCTGATCTGAGCATTCAGCTAACAGAGTTAAACCATACTTTTGATTGAGCAGTTTTGAAACACTCTGTCTGTAGAAAATGCAACTGGACATTCGTAGCGCTAAGTGGGTAATAGTGGATAAAAGAATATGTTCAAATATAAACTACACAGAAGCATTGTATGAAACTTCTTTCTGTTCTGTGCATTCAACTAACAGAGTTGAACCTTACTTTTGATTGAGCCTTTCTGAAACACTCTTTCTGTAGAAACTGCAATTGGACATTCTGAGCGCTAAGAGGCCTCTATTGGGAAAAATAATATCTTCAAATAAAAACTACACAGAAGCATTTTGTGAAACTTATTTCTGATATGTTCATTAAGCTAATAGAGTTAAACCATACTTTTGATTGCGCAGTTCTGAACACTCTTTCTGTAGAAAATGCAAGTGGACATTCGGAGCGCTAAGAGGGTAATAGTGGAAAAAGGAATATATTCAAATATAAACTACACAGTAGCATTCTGTGAAAATTCTTTCTGTTCTGTGCATTCAACTAACAGAGTTGAACCTTACTTTTGATTGAGCCGTTCTGAAACACTCTTTCTGTAGAAACTGCAATTGGACATGCTAAGCGCTAAGAGGCCTACATTGGGAAAAAGAATATCTTCAAATAAAAACTACACAGATGCATTCTGTGAAACTTATTTCTGATCTGTAAATTCAGTTAACAGAGATAAAACATATTTTTGATTGAGCAGTTATGAAACACTCTTTTTGTAGAAAATGCAAGTGGAGATTCGGAGCGCTAAGAGGGTAATAGTGGAAAAAGGAATGTCTTCAAATATAAACTACACAGAATCATTCGGTGAAACTTCTTTCTGATCTGTGCATTCAGCTAACAGAGTTAAAGCATACTTTTGATTGAGCAGATCTGAACACTCTTTCTGTTGAAAATGCAACTGGACATTTGGAGCGCTAAGAGCGTAGTAGTGGAAAAAGGAATATATTCAAATATAAACTACATAGAAGCATTCTGTGAAACTTCTTTCTGATCTGGGCATTCAGCTAACAGAGTTAAACCATACTTTTGATTGAGCAGTTTTGAAACACTCTGTCTGTAGAAAATGCAACTGGACATTCGTAGCGCTAAGTGGGTAATAGTGGAAAAAAGAATATGTCCAAATATAAACTACACAGGAGCATTGTATGAAACTTCTTTCTGTTCTGTGCATTCAACTAACAGAGTTGAACCTTACTTTTGATTGAGCCGTTCTGAAACACTCTTTCTGTAGAAACTGCAATTGGACATTCTGAGCGCTAAGAGGCCTATATTGGGAAAAAGAATGTCTACAAATAAAAACTACACAGAAGAATTGTGTGAAACTTCTTTCTGTTCTGTTTGTTCAACTAAAAGAATTGAACCTTAATTTTGATTGAGCCGTTCGGAAACACTCTTTCTGTAGAAAATGCAAGTGGAGATTCGGAGCGCTAAGAGGGTAATAGTGGAAAAAGGAATGTCTACAAATATAAACTACACAGAATCATTCTGTGAAACTTCTTTCTGATCTGTGCATTCAGCTAACAGAGTTAAACCATACTTTTGATTGAGCAGATCTGAACACTCTTTCTGTAAAAAATGCAACTGGACATTTGGAGCGCTAAGAGAGTAGTAGAGGAAAAAGGAATATATTCAAATATAAACTACACAGAAGCATTCTGTGAAACTTCTTTCTGATCTGAGCATTCAGCTAACAGAGTTAAACCATACTTTAGATTGAGCAGTTTTGAAACAATCTGTCTGTAGAAAATGCAACTGGACATTCGTAGCGCTAAGTGGGTAATAGTGGAAAAAAGAATATGTTCAAATGTAAACTACACAGAAGCATTGTATGAAACTTCTTTCTGATCTGTGCATTCAACTAACAGAGTTGAACCTTACTTTTGATTGAGCCGTTCTGAAACACTCTTTCTGTAGAAACTGCAATTGGACATTCTGAGCGCTAAGAGGCCTATATTGGGAAAAAGAATGTCTACAAATAAAAACTACACAGAAGAATTGTGTGAAACTTCTTTCTGTTCTGTTTGTTCAACTAAAAGAGTTGAACCTTAGTTTTGATTGAGCCGTTCTGAAACACTCTTTCTGTAGAAAATGCAAGTGGAGATTCGGAGCGCTAAGAGGGTAATAGTGGAAAAAGGAATGTCTCCAAATATAAACTACACAGAATCATTCTGTGAAACTTCTTTCTGATCTGTGCATTCAGCTAACAGAGTTAAACCCTACTTTTGATTGAGAAGATCTGAACACTCTTTCTGTAGAAAATGCAACTGGACATTTGGAGCGCTAAGAGAGTAGTAGTGGAAAAAGGAATATATTCAAATATAAACTACACAGAAGCATTCTGTGAAACTTCTTTCTGATCTGAGCATTCAGCTAACAGAGTTAAACCATACTTTTGATTGAGCAGTTTTGAAACACTCTGTCTGTAGAAAATGCAACTGGACATTCGTAGCGCTAAGTGGGTAATAGTGGAAAAAAAAATATGTTCAAATATAAACTACACAGGAGCATTGTATGAAACTTCTTTCTTTTCTGTGCATTCAACTAACCGAGTTGAACCTTACTTTTGATTGAGCCGTTCTGAAACACTCTTTCTGTAGAAACTGCAATTGGTCATTCTGAGCGCTAAGAGGCCTCTATTGGGAAAAATAATATCTTCAAATTAAAACTACACAGAAGCATTGTGTGAAACTTATTTCTGATATGTTCATTAAGCTAACAGAGTTAAACCATACTTTTGATTGCGCAGTTCTGAACACTCTTTCTGTAGAAAATGCAAGTGGACATTCGGAGCGCTAAGAGGGTAATAGTGGAAAAGAGAATATATTCAAATATAAACTACACAGTAGCATTCTGTGAAAATTCTTTATGTTCTGTGCATTCAACTAACAGAGTTGAACCTTACTTTTGATTGAGCCGTTCTGAAACACTCTTTCTGTAGAAACTGCAAATGGACATGCTAAGCGCTAAGAGGCCTACATTGGGAAAAAGAATATCTTCAAATAAAAACTACACAGATGCATTCTGTGAAACTTAATTCTGATATGTAAATTCAGTTAACAGAGATAAAACATATTTTTGATTGAGCAGTTATGAAACACTCTTTTTGTAGAAAATGCAAGTGGAGATTCGGAGCGCTAAGAGGGTAATAGTGGAAAAAGGAATGTCTTCAAATATAAACTACACAGAATCATTCGGTGAAACTTCTTTCTGATCTGTGCATTCAGCTAACAGAGCTAAACCATACTTTTGATTGAGCAGATCTGAACACTCTTTCTGTAGAAAATGCAACTGGACATTTGGAGCGCTAAGAGCGTAGTAGTGGAAAAAGGAATATATTCAAATATAAACTACACAGAAGCATTCTGTGAAACTTCTTTCTGATCTGAGCATTCAGCTAACAGAGTTAAACCATACTTTTGATTGAGCAGTTTTGAAACACTCTGTCTGTAGAAAATGCAACTGGACATTCGTAGCGCTAAGTGGGTAATAGTGGAAAAAAGAATAGGTTCAAATATAAACTACACAGAAGGATTGTATGAAACTTCTTTCTGTTCTGTGCATTCAACTAACAGAGTTGAACCTTACTTTTGATTGAGCCGTTCTGAAACACTCTTTCTGTAGAAACTGCAATTGGACATTCTGAGCGCTAAGAGGCCTATATTGGGAAAAAGAATGTCTACAAATAAAAACTACACAGAAGAATTGTGTGAAACTTCTTTCTGTTCTGTTTGTTCAACTAAAAGAGTTGAACCTTAGTTTTGATTGAGCCGTTCTGAAACACTCTTTCTGTAGAAAATGCAAGTGGAGATTCGGAGCGCTAAGAGGGTAATAGTGGAAAAAGGAATGTCTCCAAATATAAACTACACAGAATCATTCTGTGAAACTACTTTCTGATCTGTGCATTCAGCTAACAGAGTTAAACCATACTTTTGATTGAGCAGATCTGAACACTCTTTCTGTAGAAAATGCAACTGGACATTTGGAGCGCTAAGAGAGTAGTAGTGGAAAAAGGAATATATTCAAATATAAACTACACAGAAGCATTCTGTGAAAATTCTTTCTGATCTGAGCATTCAGCTAACAGAGTTAAACCATACTTTTGATTGAGCAGTTTTGAAACACTCTGTCTGTAGAAAATTCAACTGGACATTCGTAGCGCTAAGTGGGTAATAGGGGAAAAAAGAATATGTTCAAATATAAACTACACAGAAGCATTGTATGAAACTTCTTTCTGTTCTGTGCATTCAACTAACAGAGTTGAACCTTACTTTTGATTGAGCCTTTCTGAAACACTCTTTCTGTAGAAACTGCAATTGGACATTCTGAGCGCTAAGAGGCCTCTATTGGGAAAAATAATATCTTCAAATAAAAACTACACAGAAGCATTGTGTGAAACTTATTTCTGATATGTTCATTAAGCTAACAGAGTTAAACCATACTTTGGATTGCGCAGTTCTGAACACTCTTTCTGTAGGAAATGCAAGTGGACATTCGGAGCGCTAATAGGGTAATAGTGGAAAAAGGAATATATTCAAATATAAACTACACAGTAGCATTCTGTGAAAATTCTTTCTGTTCTGTGCATTCAACTAACAGAGTTGAACCTTACTTTTGATTGAGCCATTCTGAAACACTCTTTCTGTAGAAACTGCAATTGGACATGCTAAGCGCTAAGAGGCCTACATTGGGAAAAAGAATATCTTCAAATAAAAACTACACAGATGCATTCTGTGAAACTTATTTCTGATCTGTAAATTCAGTTAACAGATATAAAACATATTTTTGATTGAGCAGTTATGAAACACTCTTTTTTTAGAAAATGCAAGTGGAGATTCGGAGCGCTAAGAGGGTAACAGTGGAAAAAGGAATGTCTTCAAATATAAACTACACAGAATCATTCGGTGAAACTTCTTTCTGATCTGTGCATTCAGCTAACAGAGTTAAACCATACTTTTGATTGAGCAGATCTGAACACTCTTTCTGTAGAAAATGCAACTGGACATTTGGAGCGCTAAGAGCGTAGTAGTGGAAAAAGGAATATATTCAAATATAAACTACACAGAAGCATTCTGTGAAACTTCTTTCTGATCTGGGCATTCAGCTAACAGAGTTAAACCATACTTTTGATTGAGCAGTTTTGAAACACTCTGTCTGTAGAAAATGCAACTGGACATTCGTAGCGCTAAGTGGGTAATAGTGGAAAAAAGAATATGTCCATATATAAACTACACAGAAGCATTGTATGAAACTTCTTTCTGTTCTGTGCATTCAACTAACAGAGTTGAACCTTACTTTTGATTGAGCCGTTCTGAAACACTCTTTCTGTAGAAACTGCAATTGGACATTCTGAGCGCTAAGAGGCCTATATTGGGAAAAAGAATGTCTACAAATAAAAACTACACAGAAGAATTGTGTGAAACTTCTTTCTGTTCTGTTTGTTCAACTAAAAGAGTTGAACCTTAGTTTTGATTGAGCCGTTCTGAAACACTCTTTCTGTAGAAAATGCAAGTGGAGATTCGGAGCGCTAAGAGGGTAATAGTGGAAAAAGGAATGTCTCCAAATATAAACTACACAGAATCATTCTGTGAAACTTCTTTCTGATCTGTGCATTCAGCTAACAGAGTTAAACCATACTTTTGATTGAGCAGATCTGAACACTCTTTCTGTAGAAAATGCAACTGGACATTTGGAGCGCTAAGAGAGCAGTAGTGGAAAAAGGAATATATTCAAATATAAACTACACAGAAGCATTCTGTGAAACTTCTTTCTGATCTGAGCATTCAGCTAACAGAGTTAAACCATACTTTTGATTGAGCACTTTTGAAACACTCTGTCTGTAGAAAATGCAACTGGACATTCGTAGCGCTAAGTGGGTAATAGTGGAAAAAAGAATATGTTCAAATATAAACTACACAGAAGCATTGTATGAAACTTCTTTCTGTTCTGTGCATTCAACTAACAGAGTTGAACCTTAGTTTGATTGAGCCTTTCTGAAACACTCTTTCTGTAGAAACTGCAATTGGACATTCTGAGCGCTAAGAGGACTCTATTGGGAAAAATAATATCTTCAAATAAAAATTACACAGAAGCATTGTGTGAAACTTATTTCTGATATGTTCATTAAGCTAACAGAGTTAAACCATACTTTTGATTGCGCAGTTCTGAACACTCTTTCTGTGGAAAATGCAAGTGGACATTCGGAGCGCTAAGAGGGTAATAGTGGAAAAAGGAATATATTCAAATATAAACTACACAGTAGCATTCTGTGAAAATTCTTTCTGTTCTGTGCATTCAACTAACAGAGTTGAACCTTACTTTTGATTGAGCCGTTCTGAAACACTCTTTCTGTAGAAACTGCAATTGGACATTCTGAGCGCTAAGAGGCCTATATTGTAAAAAAGAATGTCTACAAATAAAAACTACACAGAAGAATTGTGTGAAACTTCTTTCTGTTCTGTTTGTTCAACTAAAAGAGTTGAACCTTAGTTTTGATTGAGCCGTTCTGAAACGCTCTTTCTGTAGGAAATGCAAGTGGAGATTCGGAGCTCTAAGAGGGTAATAGTGGAAAAAGGAATGTCTCCAAATATAAACTACACAGAATCATTCTGTGAAACTTCTTTCTGATCTGTGCATTCAGCTAACAGAGTTAAACCATACTTTTGATTGAGCAGATCTGAACACTCTTTCTGTAGAAAATGCAACTGGACATTTGAAGCGCTAAGAGAGTAGTAGTGGAAAAAGGAATATATTCAAATATAAACTACACAGAAGCATTCTGTGAAACTTCTTTCTGATCTGAGCATTCAGCTAACAGAGTTAAACCATACTTTTGATTGAGCAGTTTTGAAACACTCTGTCTGTAGAAAATGCAACTGGACATTCGTAGCGCTAAGTGGGTTATAGTGGAAAAAAGAATATGTTCAAATATAAACTACACAGAAGCATTGTATGAAACTTCTTTCTGTTCTGTGCATTAAACTAACAGAGTTGAACCTTACTTTTGATTGAGCCTTTCTGAAACACTCTTTCTGTAGAAACTGCAATTGGACATTCTGAGCGCTAAGAGGCCTCTATTGGGAAAAATAATATCTTCAAATAAAAACTACACAGAAGCATTGTGTGAAACTTATTTCTGATATGTTCATTAAGCTAACAGAGTTAAACCATACTTTGGATTGCGCAGTTCTGAACACACTTTCTGTAGAAAATGCAAGTGGACATTCGGAGCGCTAAGAGGGTAATAGTGGAAAAAGGAATATATTCAAATATAAACTACACAGTAGCATTCTGTGAAAATTATTTCTGTTCTGTGCATTCAAATAACAAAGTTGAACCTTACTTTTGATTGAGCCGTTCTGAAACACTCTTTCTGTAGAAACTGCAATTGGACATGCTAAGCGCTAAGAGGCCTACATTGGGAAAAAGAATATCTTCAAATAAAAACTACACAGATGCATTCTGTGAAACTGATTTCTGATCTGTAAATTCAGTTAACAGAGATAAAACATATTTTTGATTGAGCAGTTATGAAACACTCTTTTTGTAGAAAATGCAAGTGGAGATTCGGAGCGCTAAGAGGGTAATAGTGGAAAAAGGAATGTCTTCAAATATAAACTACACAGAATCATTCGGTGAAACTTCTTTCTGATCTGTGCATTCAGCTAACAGAGTTAAACCAGACTTTTGATTGAGCAGATCTGAACACTCTTTCTGTAGAAAATGCAACTGGACATTTGGAGCGCTAAGAGCGTAGTAGTGGAAAAAGGAATATATTCAAATATAAACTACACAGAAGCATTCTGTGGAACTTCTTTCTGATCTGAGCATTCAGCTAACAGAGTTAAACCATACTTTTGATTGAGCAGTTTTGAAACACTCTGTCTGTAGAAAATGCAACTGGACATTCGTAGCGCTAAGTGGGTAATAGTGAAAAAAAGAATATGTCCAAATATAAACTACACAGAAGCATTGTATGAAACTTCTTTCTGTTCTGTGCATTCAACTAACAGAGTTGAACCTTACTTTTGATTGAGCCGTTCTGAAACACTATTTCTGTAGAAACTGCAATTGGACATTCTGAGCGCTAAGAGGTCTATATTGGGAAAAAGAATGTCTACAAATAAAAACTACACAGAAGAATTGTGTGAAACTTCTTTCTGTTCTGTTTGTTCAACTAAAAGAGTTGAACCTTAGTTTTGATTGAGCCGTTCTGAAACACTCTTTCTGTAGAAAATGCAAGTGGAGATTCGGAGCGCTAAGAGGGTAATAGTGGAAAAAGGAATGTCTCCAAATATAAACAACACAGAATCATTCTGTGAAACTTCTTTCTGATCTGTGCATTCAGCTAACAGAGTTAAACCATACTTTTGATTGAGCAGATCTGAACACTCTTTCTGTAGAAAATGCAACTGGACATTTGGAGCGCTAAGAGAGTAGTAGTGGAAAAAGGAATATATTCAAATATAAACTACACAGAAGCATTCTGTGAAACTTCTTTCTGATCTGAGAATTCAGCTAACAGAGTTAAACCATACTTTTGATTGAGCAGTTTTGAAACACTCTGTCTGTAGAAAATGCAACTGGGCATTCGTAGCGCTAAGTGGGTAATAGTGGAAAAAAGAATATGTTCAAATATAAACTACACAGAAGCATTGTATGAAACTTCTTTCTTTTCTGTGCATTCAACTAACAGAGTTGAACCTTACTTTTGATTGAGCCGTTCTGAAACACTCTTTCTGTAGAAACTGCAATTGGACATTCTGAGCGCTAAGAGGCCTCTATTGGGAAAAATAATATCTTCAAATAAAAACTACACAGAAGCATTGTGTGAAACTTATTTCTGATATGTTCATTAAGCTAACAGAGTTAAACCATACTTTTGATTGCGCAGTTCTGAACCCTCTTTCTGTAGAAAATGCAAGTGGACATTCGGAGCGCTAAGAGGGTAATAGTGGAAAAAGGAGTATATTCAAATATAAACTACACAGTAGCATTCTGTGAAAATTTTTTCTGTTCTGTGAATTCAACTAACAGAGTTGAACCTTACTTTTGATAGAGCCGTTCTGAAACACTCTTTCTGTAGAAACTGCAATTGGACATGCTAAGCGCTAAGAGGCCTACATTGGGAAAAAGAATATCTTCAAATAAAAACTACACAGATGCATTCTGTGAAACTTATTTCTGATCTGTAAATTCAGTTAACAGAGATAAAACATATTTTTGATTGAGCAGTTATGAAACACTCTTTTTGTAGAAAATGCAAGTGGAGTTTCGGAGCGCTAAGAGGGTAATAGTGGAAAAAGGAATGTCTTCAAATATAAACTACACAGAATCATTCGGTGAAATTTCTTTCTGATCTGTGCATTCAGCTAACAGAGCTAAACCATACTTTTGATTGAGCAGATCTGAACACTCTTTCTGTAGAAAATGCAACTGGACATTTGGAGCGCTAAGAGCGTAGTAGTGGAAAAAGGAATATATTCAAATATAAACTACACAGAAGCATTCTGTGAAACTTCTTTCTGATCTGAGCATTCAGCTAACAGAGTTAAACCATACTTTTGATTGAGCAGTTTTGAAACACTCTGTCTGTAGAAAATGCAACTGGACATTCGTAGCGCTAAGTGGGTAATAGTGGAAAAAAGAATATGTTCAAATATAAACTACACAGAAGCATTGTATGAAACAACTTTCTGTTCTGTGCATTCAACTAACAGAGTTGAACCTTACTTTTGATTGAGCCGTTCTGAAACACTCTTTCTGTAGAAACTGCAAATGGACATTCTGAGCGCTAAGAGGCCTGTATTGGGAAAAAGAATGTCTACAAATAAAAACTACACAGAAGTATTGTGTGAAACTTCTTTCTGTTCTGTTTGTTCAACTAAAAGAGTTGAACCTTAGTTTTGATTGAGCCGTTCTGAAACACTCTTTCTGTAGGAAATGCAAGTGGAGATTCGGAGTGCTAACAGGGTAATAGTGGAAAAAGGAATGTCTCCAAATATAAACTACACAGAATCATTCTGTGAAACTTCTTTCTGATCTGTGCATTCAGCTAACAGAGTTAAACCATACTTTTGATTGAGCAGATCTGAACACTCTTTCTGTAGAAAATGCAACTGCACATTTGGAGCGCTAAGAGAGTAGTAGTGGAAAAAGGAATATATTCAAATATAAACTACACAGAAGCATTCTGTGAAACTTCTTTCTGATCTGAGCATTCAGCTAACAGAGTTAAACCATACTTTTGATTGAGCAGTTTTGAAACAATCTGTCTGTAGAAAATGCAACTGGACATTCGTAGCGCTAAGTGGGTAATAGTGGAAAAAAGAATATGTTCAAATATAAACTACACAGAAGCATTGTATGAAACTTCTTTCTGTTCTGTGCATTCAACTAACAGAGTTGAACCTTACTTTTGATTGAGCCGTTGTGAAACACTCTTTCTGTAGAAACTGCAATTGGACATTCTGATCGCTAAGAGGCCTCTATTGGGAAAAATAATATCTTCAAATAAAAACTACACAGAAGCATTGTGTGAAACTTATTTCTGATATGTTCATTAAGCTAACAGAGTTAAACCATACTTTTGATTGCGCAGTTCTGAACACTCTTTCTGTAGAAAATGCAAGTGGACATTCGGAGCGCTAAGAGGGTAATGGTGGAAAAAGGAATATATTCAAATATAAACTACACAGTAGCATTCTGTGAAAATTCTTTCTGTTCTGTGCATTCAACTAACAGAGTTGAACCTTACTTTTGATTGAGCCGTTCTGAAACACTCTTTCTGTAGAAACTGCAATTGGACATGCTAAGCGCTAAGATGCCTACATTGGGAAAAATAATAACTTCAAATAAAAACTACACAGATACATTCTGTGAAACTTATTTCTGACCTGTAAATTCAGTTAACAGAGATAAAACATATTTTTGATTGAGCAGTTATGAAACACTCTTTTTGTAGAAAATGCAAGTGGAGATTCGGAGCGCTAAGAGGGTAATAGTGGAAAAAGGAATGTCTTCAAATATAAACTACACAGAATCATTCGGTGAAACTTCTTTCTGATCTGTGCATTCAGCTAACAGAGTTAAACCATACTTTTGATTGAGCAGATCTGAACACTCTTTCTGTTGAAAATGCAACTGGACATTTGGAGCGCTAAGAGCGTAGTAGTGGAAAAAGGAATATATTCAAATATAAACTACACAGAAGCATTCTGTGAAACTTCTTTCTGATCTGAGCATACAGCTAACAGAGTTAAACCATACTTTTGATTGAGCAGTTTTGAAACACTCTGTCTGTAGAAAATGCAACTGGACATTCGTAGCGCTAAGTGTGTAATAGTGGAAAAGAGAATATGTTCAAATATAAACTACACAGAAGCATTGTATGAAACATCTTTCTGTTCTGTGCATTCAACTAACAGAGTTGAACCTTACTTTTGATTGAGCCGTTCTGAAACACTCTTTCTGTAGAAACTGCAATTGGACATTCTGAGCGCTAAGAGGCCTATATTGGGAAAAAGAATTTCTACAAATAAAAACTACACAGAAGAATTGTGTGAAACTTCTTTCTGTTCTGTTTGTTCAACTAAAGGAGTTGAACTTTAGTTTTGATTGAGCCGTTCTGAAATACTCTTTCTGTAGAAAATGCAAGTGGAGATTCGGAGCGCTAAGAGGGTAATAGTGGAAAAAGGAATGTCTCCAAATATAAACTACACAGAATCATTCTGTGAAACTTCTTTCTGATCTGTGCATTCAGCTAACAGAGTTAAACCATAGTTTTGATTGAGCAGATCTGAACACTCTTTCTGTAGAAAAAGCAACTGGACATTTGGAGCGCTAAGAGAGTAGTAGTGGAAAAAGGAATATATTCAAATATAAACTACACAGAAGCATTCTGTGAAACTTCTTTCTGATCTGAGCATTCAGCTAACAGAGTTAAACCATACTTATGATTGAGCAGTTTTGAAACACTCTGTCTGTAGAAAATGCAACTGGACATTCGTAGCGCTAAGTGGGTAATAGTGGAAAAAAGAATATGTTCAAATATAAAATACACAGAAGCATTGTATGAAACTTCTTTCTGTTCTGTGCATTCAACTAACAGAGTTGAACCTTACTTTTGATTGAGTCTTTCTGAAACACTCTTTCTGTAGAAACTGCAATTGGACATTCTGAGCGCTAAGAGGCCTATATTGGGAAAAATAATATCTTCAAATAAAAAGTACACAGAAGCATTGTGTGAAACTTATTTCTGATATGTTCATTAAGCTAACACAGTTAAACCATACTTTTGATTGCGCAGTTCTGAACACTCTTTCTGTAGAAAATGCAAGTGGACATTCGGAGCGCTAAGAGGGTAATAGTGGAAAAAGGAATATATTCAAATATAAACTACACAGTAGCATTCTGTGAAAATTCTTTCTGTTCTGTGCATTCAACTAACAGAGTTGAACCTTACTTTTGATTGAGCCGTTCAGAAACACTCTTTCTGTAGAAACAGCAATTGGACATGCTAAGCGCTAAGAGGACTACATTGGGAAAAAGAATATCTTCAAATAAAAACTACACAGATGCATTCTGTGAAACTTATTTCTGATCTGTAAATTCAGTTAACAGAGATAAAACATATTTTTGATTGAGCAGTTATGAAACACTCTTTTTGTAGACAATGCAAGTGGAGATTCGGAGCGCTAAGAGGGTAATAGTGGCAAAAGGAATGTCTTCAAATATAAACTACACAGAATCATTCGGTGAAACTTCTTTCTGATCTGTGCATTCAGCTAACAGAGTTAAACCATACTTTTGATTTAGCAGATCTGAACACTCTTTCTGTTGAAAATGCAAATGGACATTTGGAGCGCTAAGAGCGTAGTAGTGGAAAAAGGAATATATTCAAATATAAACTACACAGAAGCATTCTGTGAAACTTCTTTCTGATCTGAGCATTCAGCTAACAGAGTTAAACCATACTTTTGATTGAGCAGTTTTGAAACACTCTGTCTGTAGAAAATGCAACTGGACATTCGTAGTGCTAAGTGGGTAATAGTGGAAAAAAGAATATGTTCAAATATAAACTACACAGAAGCATTGTATGAAACTTCTTTCTGTTCTGTGCATTCAACTAACAGAGTTGAACCTTACTTTTGATTCAGCCTTTCTGAAACACTCTTTCTGTAGAAACTGCAATTGGACATTCTGAGCGCTAAGAGGCCTCTATTGGGGAAAATAATATCTTCAAATAAAAACTACACAGAAGCATTGTGTGAAACTTATTTCTGATATGTTCATTAAGCTAACAGAGTTAAACCATACTTTTGATTGCGCAGTTCTGAACACTCTTTCTGTAGAAAATGCAAGTGGACAGTCGGAGCGCTAAGAGGGTAATAGTGGAAAAAGGAATATATTCAAATATAAACTACACAGTAGCATTCTGTGAAAATTCTTTCTGTTCTGTGCATTCAACTAACAGAGTTGAACCTTACTTTTGATTGAGCCGTTCTGAAACACTCTTTCTGTAGAAACTGCAATTGGACATGCTAAGCGCTAAGAGGCCTACATTGGGAAAAAGAATATCTTCAAATAAAAACTACACAGATGCATTCTGTGAAACTTATTTCTGATCTGTAAATTCAGTTAACAAAGATAAAACATATTTTTGATTGAGCAGTTATGAAACACTCTTTTTGTAGAAAATGCAAGTGGAGATTCGGAGCGCTAAGAGGGTAATAGTGGAAAAAGGAATGTCTTCAAATATAAACTACACAGAATCATTCGGTGAAACTTCTTTCTGATCTGTGCATTCAGCTAACAGAGTTAAACCATACTTTTGATTGAGCAGATCTGAACACTCTTTCTGTTGAAAATGCAACTGGACATTTGGAGCGCTAAGAGCGTAGTAGTGGAAAAAGGAATATATTCAAATATAAACTACATAGAAGCATTCTGTGAAACTTCTTTCTGATCTGAGCATTCAGCTAACAGAGTTAAACCATACTTTTGATTGAGCAGTTTTGAAACACTCTGTCTGTAGAAAATGCAACTGGACATTCGTAGCGCTAAGTGGGTAATAGTGGAAAAAAGAATATGTTCAAATATAAACTACACAGAAGCATTGTATGAAACTTCTTTCTGTTCTGTGCGTTCAACTAACAGAGTTGAACCTTACTTTTGATTGAGCCTTTCTGAAACACTCTTTCTGTAGAAACAGCAATTGGACATTCTGAGCGCTAAGAGGCCTCTATTGGGAAAAATAATATCTTCAAATAAAAACTACACAGAAGCATTGTGTGAAACTTATTTCTGATATGTTCATTAAGCTAACAGAGTTAAACCATATTTTTGATTGCGCAGTTCTGAACACTCTTTCTGTAGAAAATGCAAGTGGACATTCGGAGCGCTAAGAGGGTAATAGTGGAAAAAGGAATATATTCAAATATAAACTACACAGTAGCATTCTGTGAAAATTCTTTCTGTTCTGTGCATTCAACTAACAGAGTTGAACCTTACTTTTGATTGAGCCGTTCTGAAACACTCTTTCTGTAGAAACTGCAATTGGACATGCTAAGCGCTAAGAGGCCTACATTGGGAAAAAATATCTTCAAATAAAAACTACACAGATGCATTCTGTGAAACTTATTTCTGATCTGTAAATTCAGTTAACAGAGATAAAACATATTTTTGATTGAGCAGTTATGAAACACTCTTTTTGTAGAAAATGCAAGTGGAGATTCGGAGCGCTAAGAGGGTAATAGTGGAAAAAGGAATGTCTTCAAATATAAACTACACAGAATCATTCGGTGAAACTTCTTTCTGATCTGTGCATTCAGCTAACAGAGTTAAACCATACTTTTGATTGAGCAGATCTGAACACTCTTTCTGTTGAAAATGCAACTGGACATTTGGAGCGCTAAGAGCGTAGTAGTGGAAAAAGGAATATATTCAAATATAAACTACACAGAAGCATTCTGTGAAACTTCTTTCTGATCTGAGCTTTCAGCTAACAGAGTTAAACCATACTTTTGATTGAGCAGTTTTGAAACACTCTGTCTGTAGAAAATGCAACTGGACATTCGTAGCGCTAAGTGGGTAATAGTGGAAAAAAGAATATGTTCAAATATAAACTACACAGAAGCATTGTATGAAACTTCTTTCTGTTCTGTGCATTCAACTAACAGAGTTGAACCTTACTTTTGATTGAGCCTTTCTGAAACACTCTTTCTGTAGAAACTGCAATTGGACATTCTGAGCGCTAAGAGGCCTCTATTGGGAAAAATAATATCTTCAAATAAAAACTACACAGAAGCATTGTGTGAAACTTATTTCTGATATGTTCATTAAGCTAACAGAGTTAAACCATACTTTTGATTGCGCAGTTCTGAACACTCTTTCTGTAGAAAATGCAAGTGGACATTCTGTGCGCTAAGAGGGTAATAGTGGAAAAAGGAATATATTCAAATATAAACTACACAGTAGCATTCTGTGAAAATTCTTTCTGTTCTGTGCA
The DNA here is from genome assembly GCF_028878055.3 of Symphalangus syndactylus. Classification (NCBI taxonomy): domain Eukaryota; kingdom Metazoa; phylum Chordata; class Mammalia; order Primates; family Hylobatidae; genus Symphalangus; species Symphalangus syndactylus. The sequence continues at coordinate 10,659,981 of NC_072447.2, read as the reverse complement.
TTCAACTAACAGAGTTGAACATTACTTTTGATTGAGCCGTTCTGAAACACTCTTTCTGTAGAAACTGCAATTGGACATGCTAAGCGCTAAGAGGCCTACATTGGGAAAAAGAATATCTTCAAATAAAAACTACACAAATGCATTCTGTGAAACTTATTTCTGATCTGTAAATTCAGTTAACAGAGATAAAACATATTTTTGATTGAGCAGTTATGAAACACACATTTGTAGAAAATGCAAGTGGAGATTCGGAGCGCTAAGAGGGTAATGGTGGAAAAAGGAATGTCTTCAAATATAAACTACACAGAATCATTCGGTGAAACTTCTTTCTGATCTGTGCATTCAGCTAACAGAGTTAAACCATACTTTTGATTGAGCAGATCTGAACACTCTTTCTGTTGAAAATGCAACTGGACATTTGGAGCGCTAAGAGCGTAGTAGTGGAAAAAGGAATATATTCAAATATAAACTACACAGAAGCATTCTGTGAAACTTCTTTCTGATCTGAGCATTCAGCTAACAGAGTTAAACCCTACTTTTGATTGAGCAGTTTTGAAACACTCTGTCTGTAGAAAATGCAACTGGACATTCGTAGCGCTAAGTGGGTAATAGTGGAAAAGAGAATATGTTCAAATATAAACTACACAGAAGCATTGTATGAAACTTCTTTCTGTTCTGTGCATTCAACTAACAGAGTTGAACCTTACTTTTGATTGAGCCGTTCAGAAACACTCTTTCTGTAGAAACTGCAATTGGACATTCTGAGCACTAAGAGGCCTATATTGGGAAAAAGAATGTCTACAAATAAAAACTACACAGAAGAATTGTGTGAAACTTCTTTCTGTTCTGTTTGTTCAACTAAAAGAGTTGAACCTTAGTTTTGATTGAGCCGTTCTGAAACACTCTTTCTGTAGAAAATGCAAGTGGAGATTCGGAGCGCTAAGAGGGTAATAGTGGAAAAAGGAATGTCTCCAAATATAAACTACACAGAATCATTCTGTGAAACTTCTTTCTGATCTGTGCATTTAGCTAACAGAGTTAAACCATACTTTTGATTGAGCAGATCTGAACACTCTTTCTGTAGAAAATGCAACTGGACATTTGGAGCGCTAAGAGAGTAGTAGTGGAAAAAGGAATATATTCAAATATAAACAACACAGAAGCATTCTGTGAAACTTCTTTCTGATCTGAGCATTCAGCTAACAGAGTTAAACCATACTTATGATTGAGCAGTTTTGAAACACTCTGTCTGTAGAAAATGCAACTGGACATTCGTAGCGCTAAGGGGGTAATAGTGGAAAAAAGAATATTTTCAAATATAAACTACACAGAAGCATTGTATGAAACTTCTTTCTGTTCTGTGCATTCAACTAACAGAGTTGAACCTTACTTTTGATTGAGCCTTTCTGAAACACTCTTTCTGTAGAAACTGCAATTGGACATTCTGAGCGCTAAGAGGCCTATATTGGGAAAAATAATATCTTCAAATAAAAACTACACAGAAGCATTGTGTGAAACTTATTTCTGATATGTTCATTAAGCTAACAGAGTTAAACCATACTTTTGATTGCACAGTTCTGAACACTCTTTCTGTAGAAAATGCAAGTGGACATTCGGAGCGCTAAGAGGGTAATAGTGGAAAAAGGAATATATTCAAATATAAACTACACAGTAGCATTCTGTGAAAATTCTTTCTGTTCTGTGCATTCAACTAACAGAGTTGAACCTTACTTTTGATTGAGCCGTTCTGAAACACTCTTTCTGTAGAAACTGCAATTGGACATGCTAAGCGCTAAGAGGCCTACATTGGGAAAAAGAATATCTTCAAATAAAAACTACACAGATGCATTCTGTGAAACTTATTTCTGATCTGTAAATTCAGTTAACAGATATAAAACATATTTTTGATTGAGCAGTTATGAAACACTCTTTTTGTAGAAAATGCAAGTGGAGATTCGGAGCGCTAAGAGGGTAACAGTGGAAAAAGGAATGTCTTCAAATATTAACTACACAGAATCATTCGGTGAAACTTCTTTCTGATCTGTGCATTCAGCTAACAGAGTTAAACCATACTTTTGATTGAGCAGATCTGAACACTCTTTCTGTAGAAAATGCAACTGGACATTTGGAGCGCTAAGAGCGTAGTAGTGGAAAAAGGAATATATTCAAATATAAACTACACAGAAGCATTCTGTGAAACTTCTTTCTGATCTGAGCATTCAGCTAACAGAGTTAAACCATACTTTTGATTGAGCAGTTTTGAAACACTCTGTCTGTAGAAAATGAAACTGGACATTCGTAGCGCTAAGTGGGTAATAGTGGAAAAAAGAATATGTCCAAATATAAACTACACAGAAGCATTGTATGAAACATCTTTCTGTTCTGTGCATTCAACTAAGAGAGTTGAACCTTACTTTTGATTGAGCCTTTCTGAAACACTCTTTCTGTAGAAACTGCAATTGGACATTCTGAGCGCTAAGAGGTCTAAATTGGGAAAAAGAATGTCTACAAATAAAAACTACACAGAAGAATTGTGTGAAACTTATTTCTGTTCTGTTTGTTCAACTAAAAGAGTTGAACCTTACTTTTGATTGAGCCGTTCTGAAACACTCTTTATGTAGAAAATGCAAGTGGAGATTCGGAGCGCTAAGAGGGTAATAGTGGAAAAAGGAATGTCTCCAAATATAAACTACACAGAATCATTCTGTGAAACTTCTTTCTGATCTGTGCATTCAGCTAACAGAGTTAAACCATACTTTTGATTGAGCAGATCTGAACACTCTTTCTGTAGAAAATGCAACTGGACATTTGGAGCGCTAAGAGAGTAGTAGTGGAAAAAGGAATATATTCAAATATAAACTACACAGAAGCATTCTGTGAAACTTCTTTCTGATCTGAGCATTCAGCTAACAGAGTTAAACCATACTTTTGATTGAGCAGTTTTGAAACACTCTGTCTGTAGAAAATGCAACTGGACATTCGTAGCGCTAAGTGGGTAATAGTGGAAAAAAGAATATGTTCAAATATAAACTACACAGAAGCATTGTATGAAACTTCTTTCTTTTCTGTGCATTCAACTAACAGAGTTGAACCTTACTTTTGATTGAGCCTTTCTGAAACACTCTTTCTGTAGAAACAGCAATTGGACACTCTGAGCGCTAAGAGGCCTCTATTGGGAAAAAAAATATCTTCAAATAAAAACTACACAGAAGCATTGTGTGAAACTTATTTCTGATATGTTCATTAAGCTAACAGAGTTAAACCATATTTTTGATTGCGCAGTTCTGAACACTCTTTCTGTAGAAAATGCAAGTGGACATTCGGAGCGCTAAGAGGGTAATAGTGGAAAAAGGAATATATTCAAATATAAACTACACAGTAGCATTCTGTGAAAATTCTTTCTGTTCTGTGCATTCAACTAACAGAGTTGAACCTTACTTTTGATTGAGCCGTTCTGAAACACTCTTTCTGTAGAAACTGCAATTGGACATGCTAAGCGCTAAGAGGCCTACATTGGGAAAAAATATCTTCAAATAAAAACTACACAGATGCATTCTGTGAAACTTATTTCTGATCTGTAAATTCAGTTAACCGAGACAAAACATATTTTTGATTGAGCAGTTATGAAACACTCTTTTTGTAGAAAATGCAAGTGGAGATTCGGAGCGCTAAGAGGGTAATAGTGGAAAAAGGAATGTCTTCAAATATAAACTACACAGAATCATTCGGGGAAACTTCTTTCTGATCTGTGCATTCAGCTAACAGAGTTAAACCATACTTTTGATTGAGCAGATCTGAACACTCTTTCTGTTGAAAATGCAACTGGACATTTGGAGCGCTAAGAGCGTAGTAGTGGAAAAAGGAATATATTCAAATATAAACTACACAGAAGCATTTTGTGAAACTTCTTTCTGATCTGAGCATTCAGCTAACAGAGTTAAACCATACTTTTGATTGAGCAGTTTTGAAACACTCTGTCTGTAGAAAATGCAACTGGACATTCGTAGCGCTAAGTGGGTAATAGTGGAAAAAAGAATATGTTCAAATATAAACTACACAGAAGCATTGTATGAAACTTCTTTCTGTTCTGTGCATTCAACTAACAGAGTTGAACCTTACTTTTGATTGAGCCTTTCTGAAACACTCTTTCTGTAGAAACTGCAATTGGACATTCTGAGCGCTAAGAGGCCTCTATTGGGAAAAATAATATCTTCAAATAAAAACTACACAGAAGCATTGTGTGAAACTTATTTCTGATATGTTCATTAAGCTAACAGAGTTAAACCATACTTTTGATTGCGCAGTTCTGAACACTCTTTCTGTAGAAAATGCAAGTGGACATTCGGTGCGCTAAGAGGGTAATAGTGGAAAAAGGAATATATTCAAATATAAACTACACAGTAGCATTCTGTGAAAATTCTTTCTGTTCTGTGCATTCAACTAACAGAGTTGAACCTTACTTTTGATTGAGCCGTTCTGAAACACTCTTTCTGTAGAAACTGCAATTGGACATGCTAAGCGCTAAGAGGCCTACATTGGGAAAAAGAATATCTTCAAATAAAAACTACACAAATGCATTCTGTGAAACTTATTTCTGATCTGTAAATTCAGTTAACAGAGATAAAACATATTTTTGATTGAGCAGTTATGAAACACACATTTGTAGAAAATGCAAGTGGAGATTCGGAGCGCTAAGAGGGTAATGGTGGAAAAAGGAATGTCTTCAAATATAAACTACACAGAATCATTCGGTGAAACTTCTTTCTGATCTGTGCATTCAGCTAACAGAGTTAAACCATACTTTTGATTGAGCAGATCTGAACACTCTTTCTGTTGAAAATGCAACTGGACATTTGGAGCGCTAAGAGCGTAGTAGTGGAAAAAGGAATATATTCAAATATAAACTACACAGAAGCATTCTGTGAAACTTCTTTCTGATCTGAGCATTCAGCTAACAGAGTTAAACCATACTTTTGATTGAGCAGTTTTGAAACACTCTGTCTGTAGAAAATGCAACTGGACATTCGTAGCGCTAAGTGGGTAATAGTGGAAAAAAGATTATGTTCAAATATAAACTACACAGAAGCATTGTATGAAACTTCTTTCTGTTCTGTGCATTCAACTAACAGAGTTGAACCTTACTTTTGATTGAGCCGTTCAGAAACCCTCTTTCTGTAGAAACTGCAATTGGACATTCTGAGCGCTAAGAGGCCTATATTGGGAAAAAGAATGTCTACAAATAAAAACTACACAGAAGAATTGTGTGAAACTTCTTTCTGTTCTGTTTGTTCAACTAAAAGAGTTGAACCTTAGTTTTGATTGAGCCGTTCTGAAACACTCTTTCTGTAGAAAATGCAAGTGGAGATTCGGAGCGCTAAGAGGGTAATAGTGGAAAAAGGAATGTCTCCAAATATAAACTACACAGAATCATTCTGTGAAACTTCTTTCTGATCTGTGCATTTAGCTAACAGAGTTAAACCATACTTTTGATTGAGCAGATCTGAACACTCTTTCTGTAGAAAATGCAACTGGACATTTGGAGCGCTAAGAGAGTAGTAGTGGAAAAAGGAATATATTCAAATATAAACAACACAGAAGCATTCTGTGAAACTTCTTTCTGATCTGAGCATTCAGCTAACAGAGTTAAACCATACTTATGATTGAGCAGTTTTGAAACACTCTGTCTGTAGAAAATGCAACTGGACATTCGTAGCGCTAAGTGGGTAATAGTGGAAAAAAGAATATGTTCAAATATAAACTACACAGAAGCATTGTATGAAACTTCTTTCTGTTCTGTGCATTCAACTAACAGAGTTGAACCTTACTTTTGATTGAGCCTTTCTGAAACACTCTTTCTGTAGAAACTGCAATTGGACATTCTGAGCGCTAAGAGGCCTATATTGGGAAAAATAATATCTTCAAATAAAAACTACACAGAAGCATTGTGTGAAACTTATTTCTGATATGTTCATTAAGCTAACAGAGTTAAACCATACTTTTGATTGCACAGTTCTGAACACTCTTTCCGTAGAAAATGCAAGTGGACATTCGGAGTGCTAAGAGGGTAATAGTGGAAAAAGGAATATATTCAAATATAAACTACACAGTAGCATTCTGTGAAAATTCTTTCTGTTCTGTGCATTCAACTAACAGAGTTGAACCTTACTTTTGATTGAGCCGTTCTGAAACACTCTTTCTGTAGAAACTGCAATTGGACATGCTAAGCGCTAAGAGGCCTACATTGGGAAAAAGAATATCTTCAAATAAAAACTACACAGATGCATTCTGTGAAACTTATTTCTGATCTGTAAATTCAGTTAACAGATATAAAACATATTTTTGATTGAGCAGTTATGAAACACTCTTTTTGTAGAAAATGCAAGTGGAGATTCGGAGCGCTATGAGGGTAACAGTGGAAAAAGGAATGTCTTCAAATATAAACTACACAGAATCATTCGGTGAAACTTCTTTCTGATCTGTGCATTCAGCTAACAGAGTTAAACCATACTTTTGATTGAGCAGATCTGAACACTCTTTCTGTAGAAAATGCAACTGGACATTTGGAGCGCTAAGAGCGTAGTAGTGGAAAAAGGAATATATTCAAATATAAACTACACAGAAGCATTCTGTGAAACTTCTTTCTGATCGGAGCATTCAGCTAACAGAGTTAAACCATACATTTGATTGAGCAGTATTGAAACACTCTGTCTGTAGAAAATGCAACTGGACATTCGTAGCGCTAACTGGGTAATAGTGGAAAAAAGAATATGTTCAAATATAAACTACACAGAAGCATTGTATGAAACTTCTTTCTGTTCTGTGCATTCAAATAACAGAGTTGAACCTTACTTTTGATTGAGCCGTTCTGAAACACTCTTTCTGTAGAAACTGCAATTGGACATTCTGAGCGCTAAGAGGCCTATATTGGGAAAAAGAATGTCTACAAATAAAAACTACACAGAAGAATTGTGTGAAACTTCTTTCTGTTCTGTTTGTTCAACTAAAAGAGTTGAACCTTAGTTTTGATTGAGCCGTTCTGAAACACTCTTTCTGTAGAAAATGCAAGTGGAGATTCGGAGCGCTAAGAGGGTAATGGTGGAAAAAGGAATATATTCAAATATAAACTACACAGTAGCATTCTGTGAAAATTCTTTCTGTTCTGTGCATTCAACTAACAGAGTTGAACCTTACCTTTGATTGAGCCGTTCTGAAACACTCTTTCTGTAGAAACTGCAATTGGACATGCTAAGCGCTAAGATGCCTACATTGGGAAAAAGAATATCTTCAAATAAAAACTACACAGATGCATTCTGTGAAACTTATTTCTGATCTGTAAATTCAGTTAACAGAGATAAAACATATTTTTGATTGAGCAGTTATGAAACACTCTTTTGGTAGAAAATGCAAGTGGAGATTCGGAGCGCTAAGAGGGTAATAGTGGAAAAAGGCATGTCTTCAAATATAAACTACACAGAATCATTCGGTGAAACTTCTTTCTGATCTGTGCATTCAGCTAACAGAGTTAAACCATACTTTTGATTGAGCAGATCTGAACACTCTTTCTGTTGAAAATGCAACTGGACATTTGGAGCGCTAAGAGCGTAGTAGTGGAAAAAGGAATATATTCAAATATAAACTACACAGAAGCATTCTGTGAAACCTCTTTCTGATCTGAGCATTCAGCTAACAGAGTTAAACCATACTTTTGATTGAGCAGTTTTGAAACACTCTGTCTGTAGAAAATGCAACTGGACATTTGTAGCGCTAAGTGGGTAATAGTGGAAAAAAGAATATGTTCAAATATAAACTACACAGAAGCATTGTATGAAACATCTTTCTGTTCTGTGCATTCAACTAACAGAGTTGAACCTTACTTTTGATTGAGCCTTTCTGAAACACTCTTTCTGTAGAAACTGCAATTGGACATTCTGAGCGCTAAGAGGCCTATATTGGGAAAAATAATATCTTCAAATAAAAACTACACAGAAGCATTGTGTGAAACTTATTTCTGATATGTTCATTAAGCTGACAGAGTTAAACCATACTTTTGATTGCGCAGTTCTGAACACTCTTTCTGTAGAAAATGCAGGTGGACATTCGGAGCGCTAAGAGGGTAATAGTGGAAAAAGGAATATATTCAAATATAAACTACACAGTAGCATTCTGTGAAAATTCTTTCTGTTCTGTGCATTCAACTAACAGAGTTGAACCTTACTATTGATTGAGCCGTTCTGAAACACTCTTTCTGTAGAAACTGCAATTGGACATGCTAAGCGCTAAGAGGCCTACATTGGGAAAAAGAATATCTTCAAATAAAAACTGCACAGATGCATTCTGTGAAACTTATTTCTGATCTGTAAATTCAGTTAACAGAGATAAAACATATTTTTGATTGAGCAGTTATGAAACACACTTTTTGTAGAAAATGCAAGTGGAGATTCGGAGCGCTAAGAGGGTAATAGTGGAAAAAGGAATGTCTCCAAATATAAACTACACAGAATCATTCTGTGAAACTTTTTTCTGATCTGTGCATTCAGCTAAGAGAGTTAAACCATACTTTTGATTGAGCAGATCTGAACACTCTCTCTGTAGAAAATGCCACTGGACATTTGGAGCGCTAAGACAGTAGTAGTGGAAAAAGGAATATATTCAAATATAAACTACACAGAAGCATTCTGTGAAACTTCTTTCTGATCTGAGCATTCAGCTAACAGAGTTAAACCATACTTTTGATTGAGCAGTTTTGAAACACTCTGTCTGTAGAAAATGAAACTGGACATTCGTAGCGCTAAGTGGGTAATAGTGGAAAAAAGAATATGTTCAAATATAAACTACACAGAAGCATTGTATGAAACTTCTTTCTGTTCTGTGCATTCAACTAACAGAGTTGAACCTTACTTTTGATTGAGCCGTTCTGAAACACTCTTTCTGTAGAAACTGCAATTGGACATTCTGAGCGCTAAGAGGCCTCTATTGGGAAAAATAATATCTTCAAATAAAAACTACACAGAAGCATTGTGTGAAACTTATTTCTGATATGTTCATTAAGCTAACAGAGTTAAACCATACTTTTGATTGCGCAGTTCTGAACACTCTTTCTGTAGAAAATGCAAGTGGACATTCGGAGCGCTAAGAGGGTAATAGTGGAAAAAGGAATATATTCAAATATAAACTACACAGTAGCATTCTGTGAAAATTCTTTCTGTTCTGTGCATTCAACTAACAGAGTTGAACCGTACTTTTGATTGAGCCGTTCTGAAACACTCTTTCTGTAGAAACTGCAATTGGACATGCTAAGCGCTAAGAGGCCTACATTGGGAAAAATAATATCTTCAAATAAAAACTACACAGATGCATTCTGTGAAACTTATTTCTGATCTGTAAATTCAGTTAACAGAGATAAAACATATTTTTGATTGAGCAGTTATGAAACACTCTTTTTGTAGAAAATGCAAGTGGAGATTCGGAGCGCTAAGAGGTTAATAGTGGAAAAAGTAATGTCTTCAAATATAAACTACACAGAATCATTCGGTGAAACTTCTTTCTGATCTGTGCATTCAGCTAACAGAGTTAAACCATACTTTTGATTGAGCAGATCTGAACACTCTTTCTGTTGAAAATGCAACTGGACATTTGGAGCGCTAAGAGGTTAGAAGTGGAAAAAGGAATATATTCAAATATAAACTACACAGAAGCATTCTGTGAAATTTCTTTCTGATCTGAGCATACAGCTAACAGAGTTAAACCATACTTTTGATTGAGCAGTTTTGAAACACTCTGTCTGTAGAAAATGCAACTGGACATTCGTAGCGCTAAGTGGGTAATAGTGGAAAAGAGAATATGTTCAAATATAAACTACACAGAAGCATTGCATGAAACTTCCTTCTGTTCTGTGCATTCAACTAACAGAGTTGAACCTTACTTTTCATTGAGCCGTTCTGAAACACTCTTTCTGTAGAAACTGCAATTGGACATTCTGAGCGCTAAGAGGCCTATATTGGGAAAAAGAATGTCTACAAATAAAAACTACACAGAAGAATTGTGTGAAACTTCTTTCTGTTCTGTTTGTTCAACTAAAAGAGTTGAACCTTAGTTTTGATTGAGCCGTTCTGAAACACTCTTTCTGTAGAAAATGCAAGTGGAGATTCGGAGCGCTAAGAGGGTAATAGTGGAAAAAGGAATGTCTCCAAATATAAACTACACAGAATCATTCTGTGAAACTTTTTTCTGATCTGTGCATTCAGCTAAGAGAGTTAAACCATACTTTTGATTGAGCAGATCTGAACACTCTTTCTGTAGAAAATGCCACTGGACATTTGGAGCGCTAAGACAGTAGTAGTGGAAAAAGGAATATATTCAAATATAAACTACACAGAAGCATTCTGTGAAACTTCTTTCTGATCTGAGCATTCAGCTAACAGAGTTAAACCATACTTTTGATTGAGCAGTTTTGAAACACTCTGTCTGTAGAAAATGCAACTGGACATTCGTAGCGCTAAGTGGGTAATAGTGGAAAAAACAAAATGTTCAAATATAAACTACACAGAAGCATTGTATGAAACTTCTTTCTGTTCTGTGCATTCAACTAACAGAGTTGAACCTTACTTTTGATTGAGCCTTTCTGAAACACTCTTTCTGTAGAAACTGCAATTGGACATTCTGAGCGCTAAGAGGCCTATATTGGGAAAAATAATATCTTCAAATAAAAACTACACAGAAGCATTGTGTGAAACTTATTTCTGATATGTTCATTAAGCTAACAGAGTTAAACCATACTTTTGATTGCGCAGTTCTGAACACTCTTTCTGTAGAAAATGCAAGTGGACATTCGGAGCGCTAAGAGGGTAATAGTGGAAAAAGGAATATATTCAAATATAAACTACACAGTAGCATTCTGTGAAAATTCTCTCTGTTCTGTGCATTCAACTAACAGAGTTGAACCTTACTTTTGATTGAGCCATTCTGAAACACTCTTTCTGTAGAAACTGCAATTGGACATGCTAAGCGCTAAGAGGCCTACATTGGGAAAAAGAATATCTTCAAATAAAAACTACACAGATGCATTCTGTGAAACTTATTTCTGATCTGTAAATTCAGTTAACAGAGATAAAACATATTTTTGATTGAGCAGTTATGAAACACTCTTTTTGTAGAAAATGCAAGTGGAGATTCGGAGCGCTAAGAGGGTAATAGTGGAAAAAGGAATGTCTTCAAATATAAACTGCACAGAATCATTCGGTGAAACTTCTTTCTGATCTGTGCATTTAGCTAACAGAGTTAAACCATACTTTTGATTGAGCAGATCTGAACACTCTTTCTGTTGAAAATGCAACTGGACATTTGGAGCGCTAAGAGCGTGGTAGTGGAAAAAGGAATATATACAAATATAAACTACACAGAAGCATTCTGTGAAACTTCTTTCTGATCTGAGCATTCAGCTAACAGAGTTAAACCATACTTTTGATTGAGCAGTTTTGAAACACTCTGTCTGTAGAAAATGCAACTGGACATTCGTAGCGCTAAGTGGGTAATAGTGAAAAAGAGAATATGTTCAAACATAAACTACACAGAAGCATTGTATGAAACTTCTTTCTGTTCTGTGCATTCAACTAACAGAGTTGAAACTTACTTTTGATTGAGCCTTTCTGAAACACTCTTTCTGTAGAAACTGCAATTGGACATTCTGAGCGCTAAGAGGCATATATTGGGAAAAATAATATCTTCAAATAAAAACTACACAGAAGCATTGTGTGAAACTTATTTCTGATATGTTCATTAAGCTAACAGAGTTAAACCATACTTTTGATTGCGCAGTTCTGAACACTCTTTCTGTAGAAAATGCAAGTGGACATTCGGCGCGCTAAGAGGGTAATAGTGGAAAAAGGAATATATTCAAATATAAACTACACAGTAGCATTCTGTGAAAATTCTTTCTGTTCTGTGCATTCAACTAACAGAGTTGAACCTTACTTTTGATTGAGCCGTTCTGAAACACTCTTTCTGTAGAAACTGCAATTGGACATGCTAAGCGCTAAGAGGCCTACATTGGGAAAAAGAATATCTTCAAATAAAAACTACACAGATGCATTCTGTGAAACTTATTTCTGATCTGTAAATTCAGTTAACAGAGATAAAACATATTTTTGATTGAGCAGTTATGAAACACTCTTTTTGTAGAAAATGCAAGTGGAGATTCGGAGCGCTAAGAGGGTAATGGTGGAAAAAGGAATGTCTTCAAATATAAACTACACAGAATCATTCGGTGAAACTTCTTTCTGATCTGTGCATTCAGCTAACAGAGTTAAACCATACTTTTGATTGAGCAGATCTGAACACTCTTTCTGTTGAAAATGCAACTGGACATTTGGAGCGCTAAGAGCGTAGTAGTGGAAAAAGGAATATATTCAAATATAAACTACACAGAAGCATTCTGTGAAACTTCTTTCTGATCTGAGCATTCAGCTAACAGAGTTAAACCATACTTTTGATTGAGCAGTTTTGAAACACTCTGTCTGTAGAAAATGCAACTGGACATTCGTAGCGCTAAGTGGGTAATAGTGGAAAAAAGATTATGTTCAAATATAAACTACACAGAAGCATTGTATGAAACTTCTTTCTGTTCTGTGCATTCAACTAACAGAGTTGAACCTTACTTTTGATTGAGCCGTTCAGAAACCCTCTTTCTGTAGAAACTGCAATTGGACATTCTGAGCGCTAAGAGGCCTATATTGGGAAAAAGAATGTCTACAAATAAAAACTACACAGAAGAATTGTGTGAAACTTCTTTCTGTTCTGTTTGTTCAACTAAAAGAGTTGAACCTTAGTTTTGATTGAGCCGTTCTGAAACACTCTTTCTGTAGAAAATGCAAGTGGAGATTCGGAGCGCTAAGAGGGTAATAGTGGAAAAAGGAATGTCTCCAAATATAAACTACACAGAATCATTCTGTGAAACTTCTTTCTGATCTGTGCATTTAGCTAACAGAGTTAAACCATACTTTTGATTGAGCAGATCTGAACACTCTTTCTGTAGAAAATGCAACTGGACATTTGGAGCGCTAAGAGAGTAGTAGTGGAAAAAGGAATATATTCAAATATAAACAACACAGAAGCATTCTGTGAAACTTCTTTCTGATCTGAGCATTCAGCTAACAGAGTTAAACCATACTTATGATTGAGCAGTTTTGAAACACTCTGTCTGTAGAAAATGCAACTGGACATTCGTAGCGCTAAGTGGGTAATAGTGGAAAAAAGAATATGTTCAAATATAAACTACACAGAAGCATTGTATGAAACTTCTTTCTGTTCTGTGCATTCAACTAACAGAGTTGAACCTTACTTTTGATTGAGCCTTTCTGAAACACTCTTTCTGTAGAAACTGCAATTGGACATTCTGAGCGCTAAGAGGCCTATATTGGGAAAAATAATATCTTCAAATAAAAACTACACAGAAGCATTGTGTGAAACTTATTTCTGATATGTTCATTAAGCTAACAGAGTTAAACCATACTTTTGATTGCACAGTTCTGAACACTCTTTCCGTAGAAAATGCAAGTGGACATTCGGAGTGCTAAGAGGGTAATAGTGGAAAAAGGAATATATTCAAATATAAACTACACAGTAGCATTCTGTGAAAATTCTTTCTGTTCTGTGCATTCAACTAACAGAGTTGAACCTTACTTTTGATTGAGCCGTTCTGAAACACTCTTTCTGTAGAAACTGCAATTGGACATGCTAAGCGCTAAGAGGCCTACATTGGGAAAAAGAATATCTTCAAATAAAAACTACACAGATGCATTCTGTGAAACTTATTTCTGATCTGTAAATTCAGTTAACAGATATAAAACATATTTTTGATTGAGCAGTTATGAAACACTCTTTTTGTAGAAAATGCAAGTGGAGATTCGGAGCGCTATGAGGGTAACAGTGGAAAAAGGAATGTCTTCAAATATAAACTACACAGAATCATTCGGTGAAACTTCTTTCTGATCTGTGCATTCAGCTAACAGAGTTAAACCATACTTTTGATTGAGCAGATCTGAACACTCTTTCTGTAGAAAATGCAACTGGACATTTGGAGCGCTAAGAGCGTAGTAGTGGAAAAAGGAATATATTCAAATATAAACTACACAGAAGCATTCTGTGAAACTTCTTTCTGATCGGAGCATTCAGCTAACAGAGTTAAACCATACATTTGATTGAGCAGTATTGAAACACTCTGTCTGTAGAAAATGCAACTGGACATTCGTAGCGCTAACTGGGTAATAGTGGAAAAAAGAATATGTTCAAATATAAACTACACAGAAGCATTGTATGAAACTTCTTTCTGTTCTGTGCATTCAAATAACAGAGTTGAACCTTACTTTTGATTGAGCCGTTCTGAAACACTCTTTCTGTAGAAACTGCAATTGGACATTCTGAGCGCTAAGAGGCCTATATTGGGAAAAAGAATGTCTACAAATAAAAACTACACAGAAGAATTGTGTGAAACTTCTTTCTGTTCTGTTTGTTCAACTAAAAGAGTTGAACCTTAGTTTTGATTGAGCCGTTCTGAAACACTCTTTCTGTAGAAAATGCAAGTGGAGATTCGGAGCGCTAAGAGGGTAATGGTGGAAAAAGGAATATATTCAAATATAAACTACACAGTAGCATTCTGTGAAAATTCTTTCTGTTCTGTGCATTCAACTAACAGAGTTGAACCTTACCTTTGATTGAGCCGTTCTGAAACACTCTTTCTGTAGAAACTGCAATTGGACATGCTAAGCGCTAAGATGCCTACATTGGGAAAAAGAATATCTTCAAATAAAAACTACACAGATGCATTCTGTGAAACTTATTTCTGATCTGTAAATTCAGTTAACAGAGATAAAACATATTTTTGATTGAGCAGTTATGAAACACTCTTTTGGTAGAAAATGCAAGTGGAGATTCGGAGCGCTAAGAGGGTAATAGTGGAAAAAGGCATGTCTTCAAATATAAACTACACAGAATCATTCGGTGAAACTTCTTTCTGATCTGTGCATTCAGCTAACAGAGTTAAACCATACTTTTGATTGAGCAGATCTGAACACTCTTTCTGTTGAAAATGCAACTGGACATTTGGAGCGCTAAGAGCGTAGTAGTGGAAAAAGGAATATATTCAAATATAAACTACACAGAAGCATTCTGTGAAACCTCTTTCTGATCTGAGCATTCAGCTAACAGAGTTAAACCATACTTTTGATTGAGCAGTTTTGAAACACTCTGTCTGTAGAAAATGCAACTGGACATTTGTAGCGCTAAGTGGGTAATAGTGGAAAAAAGAATATGTTCAAATATAAACTACACAGAAGCATTGTATGAAACATCTTTCTGTTCTGTGCATTCAACTAACAGAGTTGAACCTTACTTTTGATTGAGCCTTTCTGAAACACTCTTTCTGTAGAAACTGCAATTGGACATTCTGAGCGCTAAGAGGCCTATATTGGGAAAAATAATATCTTCAAATAAAAACTACACAGAAGCATTGTGTGAAACTTATTTCTGATATGTTCATTAAGCTGACAGAGTTAAACCATACTTTTGATTGCGCAGTTCTGAACACTCTTTCTGTAGAAAATGCAGGTGGACATTCGGAGCGCTAAGAGGGTAATAGTGGAAAAAGGAATATATTCAAATATAAACTACACAGTAGCATTCTGTGAAAATTCTTTCTGTTCTGTGCATTCAACTAACAGAGTTGAACCTTACTATTGATTGAGCCGTTCTGAAACACTCTTTCTGTAGAAACTGCAATTGGACATGCTAAGCGCTAAGAGGCCTACATTGGGAAAAAGAATATCTTCAAATAAAAACTGCACAGATGCATTCTGTGAAACTTATTTCTGATCTGTAAATTCAGTTAACAGAGATAAAACATATTTTTGATTGAGCAGTTATGAAACACACTTTTTGTAGAAAATGCAAGTGGAGATTCGGAGCGCTAAGAGGGTAATAGTGGAAAAAGGAATGTCTCCAAATATAAACTACACAGAATCATTCTGTGAAACTTTTTTCTGATCTGTGCATTCAGCTAAGAGAGTTAAACCATACTTTTGATTGAGCAGATCTGAACACTCTCTCTGTAGAAAATGCCACTGGACATTTGGAGCGCTAAGACAGTAGTAGTGGAAAAAGGAATATATTCAAATATAAACTACACAGAAGCATTCTGTGAAACTTCTTTCTGATCTGAGCATTCAGCTAACAGAGTTAAACCATACTTTTGATTGAGCAGTTTTGAAACACTCTGTCTGTAGAAAATGAAACTGGACATTCGTAGCGCTAAGTGGGTAATAGTGGAAAAAAGAATATGTTCAAATATAAACTACACAGAAGCATTGTATGAAACTTCTTTCTGTTCTGTGCATTCAACTAACAGAGTTGAACCTTACTTTTGATTGAGCCGTTCTGAAACACTCTTTCTGTAGAAACTGCAATTGGACATTCTGAGCGCTAAGAGGCCTCTATTGGGAAAAATAATATCTTCAAATAAAAACTACACAGAAGCATTGTGTGAAACTTATTTCTGATATGTTCATTAAGCTAACAGAGTTAAACCATACTTTTGATTGCGCAGTTCTGAACACTCTTTCTGTAGAAAATGCAAGTGGACATTCGGAGCGCTAAGAGGGTAATAGTGGAAAAAGGAATATATTCAAATATAAACTACACAGTAGCATTCTGTGAAAATTCTTTCTGTTCTGTGCATTCAACTAACAGAGTTGAACCGTACTTTTGATTGAGCCGTTCTGAAACACTCTTTCTGTAGAAACTGCAATTGGACATGCTAAGCGCTAAGAGGCCTACATTGGGAAAAATAATATCTTCAAATAAAAACTACACAGATGCATTCTGTGAAACTTATTTCTGATCTGTAAATTCAGTTAACAGAGATAAAACATATTTTTGATTGAGCAGTTATGAAACACTCTTTTTGTAGAAAATGCAAGTGGAGATTCGGAGCGCTAAGAGGTTAATAGTGGAAAAAGTAATGTCTTCAAATATAAACTACACAGAATCATTCGGTGAAACTTCTTTCTGATCTGTGCATTCAGCTAACAGAGTTAAACCATACTTTTGATTGAGCAGATCTGAACACTCTTTCTGTTGAAAATGCAACTGGACATTTGGAGCGCTAAGAGGTTAGAAGTGGAAAAAGGAATATATTCAAATATAAACTACACAGAAGCATTCTGTGAAATTTCTTTCTGATCTGAGCATACAGCTAACAGAGTTAAACCATA
Organism: Symphalangus syndactylus; assembly: GCF_028878055.3. Lineage (NCBI taxonomy): Eukaryota > Metazoa > Chordata > Mammalia > Primates > Hylobatidae > Symphalangus > Symphalangus syndactylus. Next base: position 10,642,720 of record NC_072447.2, on the reverse strand, counting down.
CTTTTGATTGAGCAGTTTTGAAACACTCTGTCTGTAGAAAATGCAACTGGACATTCGTAGCGCTAAGTGGGTAATAGTGGAAAAGAGAATATGTTCAAATATAAACTACACAGAAGCATTGCATGAAACTTCCTTCTGTTCTGTGCATTCAACTAACAGAGTTGAACCTTACTTTTCATTGAGCCGTTCTGAAACACTCTTTCTGTAGAAACTGCAATTGGACATTCTGAGCGCTAAGAGGCCTATATTGGGAAAAAGAATGTCTACAAATAAAAACTACACAGAAGAATTGTGTGAAACTTCTTTCTGTTCTGTTTGTTCAACTAAAAGAGTTGAACCTTAGTTTTGATTGAGCCGTTCTGAAACACTCTTTCTGTAGAAAATGCAAGTGGAGATTCGGAGCGCTAAGAGGGTAATAGTGGAAAAAGGAATGTCTCCAAATATAAACTACACAGAATCATTCTGTGAAACTTTTTTCTGATCTGTGCATTCAGCTAAGAGAGTTAAACCATACTTTTGATTGAGCAGATCTGAACACTCTTTCTGTAGAAAATGCCACTGGACATTTGGAGCGCTAAGACAGTAGTAGTGGAAAAAGGAATATATTCAAATATAAACTACACAGAAGCATTCTGTGAAACTTCTTTCTGATCTGAGCATTCAGCTAACAGAGTTAAACCATACTTTTGATTGAGCAGTTTTGAAACACTCTGTCTGTAGAAAATGCAACTGGACATTCGTAGCGCTAAGTGGGTAATAGTGGAAAAAACAAAATGTTCAAATATAAACTACACAGAAGCATTGTATGAAACTTCTTTCTGTTCTGTGCATTCAACTAACAGAGTTGAACCTTACTTTTGATTGAGCCTTTCTGAAACACTCTTTCTGTAGAAACTGCAATTGGACATTCTGAGCGCTAAGAGGCCTATATTGGGAAAAATAATATCTTCAAATAAAAACTACACAGAAGCATTGTGTGAAACTTATTTCTGATATGTTCATTAAGCTAACAGAGTTAAACCATACTTTTGATTGCGCAGTTCTGAACACTCTTTCTGTAGAAAATGCAAGTGGACATTCGGAGCGCTAAGAGGGTAATAGTGGAAAAAGGAATATATTCAAATATAAACTACACAGTAGCATTCTGTGAAAATTCTCTCTGTTCTGTGCATTCAACTAACAGAGTTGAACCTTACTTTTGATTGAGCCATTCTGAAACACTCTTTCTGTAGAAACTGCAATTGGACATGCTAAGCGCTAAGAGGCCTACATTGGGAAAAAGAATATCTTCAAATAAAAACTACACAGATGCATTCTGTGAAACTTATTTCTGATCTGTAAATTCAGTTAACAGAGATAAAACATATTTTTGATTGAGCAGTTATGAAACACTCTTTTTGTAGAAAATGCAAGTGGAGATTCGGAGCGCTAAGAGGGTAATAGTGGAAAAAGGAATGTCTTCAAATATAAACTGCACAGAATCATTCGGTGAAACTTCTTTCTGATCTGTGCATTCAGCTAACAGAGTTAAACCATACTTTTGATTGAGCAGATCTGAACACTCTTTCTGTTGAAAATGCAACTGGACATTTGGAGCGCTAAGAGCGTGGTAGTGGAAAAAGGAATATATACAAATATAAACTACACAGAAGCATTCTGTGAAACTTCTTTCTGATCTGAGCATTCAGCTAACAGAGTTAAACCATACTTTTGATTGAGCAGTTTTGAAACACTCTGTCTGTAGAAAATGCAACTGGACATTCGTAGCGCTAAGTGGGTAATAGTGAAAAAGAGAATATGTTCAAACATAAACTACACAGAAGCATTGTATGAAACTTCTTTCTGTTCTGTGCATTCAACTAACAGAGTTGAAACTTACTTTTGATTGAGCCTTTCTGAAACACTCTTTCTGTAGAAACTGCAATTGGACATTCTGAGCGCTAAGAGGCATATATTGGGAAAAATAATATCTTCAAATAAAAACTACACAGAAGCATTGTGTGAAACTTATTTCTGATATGTTCATTAAGCTAACAGAGTTAAACCATACTTTTGATTGCGCAGTTCTGAACACTCTTTCTGTAGAAAATGCAAGTGGACATTCGGCGCGCTAAGAGGGTAATAGTGGAAAAAGGAATATATTCAAATATAAACTACACAGTAGCATTCTGTGAAAATTCTTTCTGTTCTGTGCATTCAACTAACAGAGTTGAACCTTACTTTTGATTGAGCCGTTCTGAAACACTCCTTCTGTAGAAACTGCAATTGGACATGCTAAGCGCTAAGAGGCCTACATTGGGAAAAAGAATATCTTCAAATAAAAACTACACAGATGCATTCTGTGAAACTTATTTCTGATCTGTAAATTCAGTTAACAGAGATAAAACATATTTTTGATTGAGCAGTTATGAAACACTCTTTTTGTAGAAAATGCAAGTGGAGATTCGGAGCGCTAAGAGGGTAATAGTGGAAAAAGGAATGTCTTCAAATATAAACTACACAGAATCATTCGGTGAAACTTCTTTCTGATCTGTGCATTCAGCTAACAGAGTTAAACCATACTTTTGATTGAGCAGATCTGAACACTCTTTCTGTTGAAAATGCAACTGGACATTTGTAGCGCTAAGAGCGTAGTAGTGGAAAAAGGAATATATTCAAATATAAACTACACAGAAGCATTCTGTGAAACTTCTTTCTGATCTGAGCATTCAGCTAACAGAGTTAAACCATACTTTTGATTGAGCAGTTTTGAAACACTCTGTCTGTAGAAAATGCAACTGGACATTCGTAGCGCTAAGTGGGTAATAGTGAAAAAGAGAATATGTTCAAATATAAACTACACAGAAGCATTGTATGAAACTTTTTTCTGTTCTGTGCATTCAACTAACAGAGTTGAACCTTACTTTTGATTGAGCCATTCTGAAACTCTCTTTCTGTAGAAACTGCAATTGGACATTCTGAGCGCTAAGAGGCCTATATTTGGAAAAAGAATGTCTACAAATAAAAACTACACAGAAGAATTGTGTGAAACTTCTTTCTGTTCTGTTTGTTCAACTAAAAGAGTTGAACCTTAGTTTTGATTGAGCCGTTCTGAAACACTCTTTCTGTAGAAAATGCAAGTGGAGATTCGGAGCGCTAAGAGGATAATAGTGGAAAAAGGAATGTCTCCAAATATAAACTACACAGAATCATTCTGTGAAACTTCTTTTTGATCTGTGCATTCAGCTAACAGAGTTAAACCATACTTTTGATTGAGCAGATCTGAACACTCTTTCTGTAGAAAATGCAACTGGACATTTGGAGCGCTAAGAGAGTAGTAGTGGAAAAAGGAATATATTCAAATATAAACTACACAGAAGCATTCTGTGAAACTTCTTTCTGATCTGAGCATTCAGCTAACAGAGTTAAACCATACTTATGATTGAGCAGATTTGAAACACTCTGTCTGTAGAAAATGCAACTGGACATTCGTAGCGCTAAGTGGGTAATAGTGGAAAAAAGAATATGTTCAAATATAAACTACACAGAAGCATTGTATGAAACTTCTTTCTGTTCTGTGCATTCAACTAACAGAGTTGAACCTTACTTTTGATTGAGCCTTTCTGAAACACTCTTTCTGTAGAAACTGTAATTGGACATTCTGAGCGCTAAGAGGCCTTTATTGGGAAAAATAATATCTTCAAATAAAAACTACACAGAAGCATTGTGTGAAACTTATTTCTGATATGTTCATTAAGCTAACAGAGTTAAACCATACTTTTGATTGCGCAGTTCTGAACACTCTTTCTGTAGAAAATGCATGTGGACATTCGGAGCGCTAAGAGGGTAATAGTGGAAAAAGGAATATATTCAAATATAAACTACACAGTAGCATTCTGTGAAAATTCTTTCTGTTCTGTGCATTCAACTAATAGAGTTGAACCTTACTTTTGATTGAGCCGTTCTGAAACACTCTTTCTGTAGAAAGTGCAATTGGACATGCTAAGCGCTAAGAGGCCTACATTGGGAAAAAGAATATCTTCAAATAAAAACTACACAGATGCATTCTGTGAAACTTATTTCTGATCTGTAAATTCAGTTAACAGAGATAAAACATATTTTTGATTGAGCAGTTATGAAACACTCTTTTTGTAGAAAATGCAAGTGGAGATTCGGTGCGCTAAGAGGGTAATAGTGGAAAAAGGAATGTCTTCAAATATAAACTACACAGAATCATTCGGTGAAACTTCTTTCTGATCTGTGCATTCAGCTAACAGAGTTAAACCATACTTTTGATTGAGCAGATCTGAACACTCTTTCTGTTGAAAATGCAACTGGACATTTGGAGCGCTAAGAGCGTAGTAGTGGAAAAAGGAATATATTCAAATATAAACTACACAGAAGCATTCTGTGAAACTTCTTTCTGATCTGAGCATTCAGCTAACAGAGTTAAACCATACTTTTGATTGAGCAGTTTTGAAACTCTCTGTCTGTAGAAAATGCAACTGGACATTCGTAGCGCTAAGTGAGTAATAGTGGAAAAAAGAATATGTTCAAATATAAACTACACAGAAGCATTGTATGAAACATCTTTCTGTTCAGTGCATTCAACTAACAGAGTTGAACCTTACTTTTGATTGAGCCTTTCTGAAACACTCTTTCTGTAGAAACTGCAATTGGACATTCTGAGCGCTAAGAGGCCTATATTGGGAAAAATAATATCTTCAAATAAAAACTACACAGAAACATTGTGTGAAACTTATTTCTGATATGTTCATTAAGCTAACAGAGTTAAACCATACTTTTGTTTGCGCAGTTCTGAACACTCTTTCTGTAGAAAATGCAAGTGGACATTCGGAGCGCTAAAAGGGTAATAGTGGAAAAAGGAATATATTCAAATATAAACTACACAGTAGCATTCTGTGAAAATTCTTTCTGTTCTGTGCATTCAACTAACAGAGTTGAACCTTACTTTTGATTGAGCCGTTCTGAAACACTCTTTCTGTAGAAAGTGCAATTGGACATGCTAAGCGCTAAGAGGCCTACATTGGGAAAAAGAATATCTTCAAATAAAAACTACACAGATGCATTCTGTGAAACTTATTTCTGATCTGTAAATTCAGTTAACAGAGATAAAACATATTTTTGATTGAGCAGTTATGAAACACTCTTTTTGTAGAAAATGCAAGTGGAGATTCGGTGCGCTGAGAGGGTAATAGTGGAAAAAGGAATGTCTTCAAATATAAACTACACAGAATCATTCGGTGAAACTTCTTTCTGATCTGTGCATTCAGCTAACAGAGTTAAACCATACTTTTGATTGAGCAGATCTGAACACTCTTTCTGTTGAAAATGCAACTGGACATTTGGAGCGCTAAGAGCGTAGTAGTGGAAAAAGGAATATATTCAAATATAAACTACACAGAAGCATTCTGTGAAACTTCTTTCTGATCTGAGCATTCAGCTAACAGAGTTAAACCATACTTTTGATTGAGCAGTTTTGAAACACTCTGTCTGTAGAAAATGCAACTGGACATTCGTAGCGCTAAGTGAGTAATAGTGGAAAAAAGAATATGTTCAAATATAAACTACACAGAAGCATTGTATGAAACATCTTTCTGTTCAGTGCATTCAACTAACAGAGTTGAACCTTACTTTTGATTGAGCCTTTCTGAAACACTCTTTCTGTAGAAACTGCAATTGGACATTCTGAGCGCTAAGAGGCCTATATTGGGAAAAATAATATCTTCAAATAAAAACTACACAGAAGCATTGTGTGAAACTTATTTCAGATATGTTCATTAAGCTAACAGAGTTAAACCATACTTTTGATTGCGCAGTTCTGAACACTCTTTCTGTAGAAAATGCAAGTGGACATTCGGAGCGCTAAGAGGGTAATAGTGGAAAAAGGAATATATTCAAATATAAACTACACAGTAGCATTCTGTGAAAATTCTTTCTGTTCTGTGCATTCAACTAACAGAGTTGAACCTTACTTTTGATTGAGCCGTTCTGAAACACTCTTTCTGTAGAAACTGCAATTGGACATGCTAAGCGCTAAGAGGCCTACATTGGGAAAAAGAATATCTTCAAATAAAAACTACACAGATGCATTCTGTGAAACTTATTTCTGATCTGTAAATTCAGTTAACAGAGATAAAACATATTTTTGATTGAGCAGTTATGAAACACTCTTTTTGTAGAAAATGCAAGTGGATATTCGGAGCGCTAAGAGGGTAATAGTGGAAAAAGGAATGTCTTCAAATATAAACTACACAGAATCATTCGGTGAAACTTCTTTCTGATCTGTGCATTCAGCTAACAGAGTTAAACCATACTTTTGATTGAGCAGATCTGAACACTCTTTCTGTTGAAAATGCAACTGGACATTTGGAGCGCTAAGAGCGTAGTAGTGGAAAAAGGAATATATTCAAATATAAACTACACAGAAGCATTCTGTGAAACTTCTTTCTGATCTGAGCATTCAGCAAACAGAGTTAAACCATACTTTTGATTGAGCAGTTTTGAAACACTCTGTCTGTAGAAAATGCAACTGGACATTCGTAGCGCTAAGTGGGTAATAGTGGAAAAGAGAATATGTTCAAATATAAACTACACAGAAGCATTGTATGAAACTTCTTTCTGTTCTGTGCATTCAACTAACAGAGTTGAACCTTACTTTTGATTGAGCCCTTCTGAAACACTCTTTCTGTAGAAACTGCAATTGGACATTCTGAGCGCTAAGAGGCCTATATTGGGAAAAAGAATGTCTACAAATAAAAACTACACAGAAGAATTGTGTGAAACTTCTTTCTGTTCTGTTTGTTCAACTAAAAGAGTTGAACGTTAGTTTTGATTGAGCCGTTCTGAAACACTCTTTCTGTAGAAAATGCAAGTGGAGATTCGGAGCGCTAAGAGGGTAATAGTGGAAAAAGGAATGTCTCCAAATATAAACTACACAGAATCATTCTGTGAAACTTCTTTCTGATCTGTGCATTTAGCTAACAGAGTTAAACCATACTTTTGATTGAGCAGATCTGAACACTCTTTCTGTAGAAAATATAACTGGACATTTGGAGCGCTAAGAGAGTAGTAGTGGAAAAAGGAATATATTCAAATATAAACAACACAGAAGCATTCTGTGAAACTTCTTTCTGATCTGAGCATTCAGCTAACAGAGTTAAACCATACTTATGATTGAGCAGTTTTGAAACACTCTGTCTGTAGAAAATGCAACTGGACATTCGTAGCGCTAAGTGGGTAATAGTGGAAAAAAGAATATGTTCAAATATAAACTACACAGAAGCATTGTATGAAACTTCTTTCTGTTCTGTGCATTCAACTAACAGAGTTGAACCTTACTTTTGATTGAGCCTTTCTGAAACACTCTTTCTGTAGAAACTGCAATTGGACATTCTGAGCGCTAAGAGGCCTATATTGGGAAAAATAATATCTTCAAATAAAAACTACACAGAAGCATTGTGTGAAACTTATTTCTGATATGTTCATTAAGCTAACAGAGTTAAACCATACTTTTGATTGCGCAGTTCTGAACACTCTTTCTGTAGAAAATGCAAGTGGACATTCGGAGCGCTAAGAGGGTAATAGTGGAAAAAGGAATATATTCAAATATAAACTACACAGTAGCATTCTCTGAAAATTCTTTCTGTTCTGTGCATTCAACTAACAGAGTTGAACCTTACTTTTGATTGAGCCGTTCTGAAACACTCTTTCTGTAGAAACTGCAATTGGACATGCTAAGCGCTAAGAGGCCTACATTGGGAAAAAGAATATCTTCAAATAAAAACTACACAGATGCATTCTGTGAAACTTATTTCTGATCTGTAAATTCAGTTAACAGATATAAAACATATTTTTGATTGAGCAGTTATGAAACACTCTTTTTGTAGAAAATGCAAGTGGAGATTCGGATCGCTATGAGGGTAACAGTGGAAAAAGGAATGTCTTCAAATATAAACTACACAGAATCATTCGGTGAAACTTCTTTCTGATCTGTGCATTCAGCTAACAGAGTTAAACCATACTTTTGATTGAGCAGATCTGAACACTCTTTCTGTAGAAAATGCAACTGGACATTTGGAGCGCTAAGAGCGTAGTAGTGGAAAAAGGAATATATTCAAATATAAACTACACAGAAGCATTCTGTGAAACTTCTTTCTGATCTGAGCATTCAGCTAACAGAGTTAAACCATACTTTTGATTGAGCAGTTTTGAAACACTCTGTCTGTAGAAAATGCAACTGGACATTCGTAGCGCTAAGTGGGTAATAGTGGAAAAGAGAATATGTTCAAATATAAACTACACAGAAGCATTGCATGAAACTTCTTTCTGTTCTGTGCATTCAACTAACAGAGTTGAACCTTACTTTTCATTGAGCCGTTCTGAAACACTCTTTCTGTAGAAACTGCAATTGGACATTCTGAGCGCTAAGAGGCCTATATTGGGAAAAAGAATGTCTACAAATAAAAACTACACAGAAGAATTGTGTGAAACTTCTTTCTGTTCTGTTTGTTCAACTAAAAGAGTTGAACCTTAGTTTTGATTGAGCCGTTCTGAAACACTCTTTCTGTAGAAAATTCAAGTGGAGATTCGGAGCGCTAAGAGGGTAATAGTGGAAAAAGGAATGTCTCCAAATATAAACTACACAGAATCATTCTGTGAAACTTTTTTCTGATCTGTGCATTCAGCTAAGAGAGTTAAACCATACTTTTGATTGAGCAGATCTGAACACTCTTTCTGTAGAAAATGCCACTGGACATTTGGAGCGCTAAGACAGTAGTAGTGGAAAAAGGAATATATTCAAATATAAACTACACAGAAGCATTCTGTGAAACTTCTTTCTGATCTGAGCATTCAGCTAACAGAGTTAAACCATACTTTTGATTGAGCAGTTTTGAAACACTCTGTCTGTAGAAAATGCAACTGGACATTCGTAGCGCTAAGTGGGTAATAGTGGAAAAAACAAAATGTTCAAATATAAACTACACAGAAGCATTGTATGAAACTTCTTTCTGTTCTGTGCATTCAACTAACAGAGTTGAACCTTACTTTTGATTGAGCCTTTCTGAAACACTCTTTCTGTAGAACTGCAATTGGACATTCTGAGCGCTAAGAGGACTATATTGGGAAAAATAATATCTTCAAATAAAAACTACACAGAAGCATTGTGTGAAACTTATTTCTGATATGTTCATTAAGCTAACAGAGTTAAACCATACTTTTGATTGCGCAGTTCTGAACACTCTTTCTGTAGAAAATGCAAGTGGACATTCGGAGCGCTAAGAGGGTAATAGTGGAAAAAGGAATATATTCAAATATAAACTACACAGTAGCATTCTGTGAAAATTCTCTCTGTTCTGTGCATTCAACTAACAGAGTTGAACCTTACTTTTGATTGAGCCGTTCTGAAACACTCTTTCTGTAGAAACTGCAATTGGACATGCTAAGCGCTAAGAGGCCTACATTGGGAAAAAGAATATCTTCAAATAAAAACTACACAGATGCATTCTGTGAAACTTATTTCTGATCTGTAAATTCAGTTAACAGAGATAAAACATATTTTTGATTGAGCAGTTATGAAACACTCTTTTTGTAGAAAATGCAAGTGGAGATTCGGAGCGCTAAGAGGGTAATAGTGGAAAAAGGAATGTCTTCAAATATAAACTGCACAGAATCATTCGGTGAAACTTCTTTCTGATCTGTGCATTCAGCTAACAGAGTTAAACCATACTTTTGATTGAGCAGATCTGAACACTCTTTCTGTTGAAAATGCAACTGGACATTTGGAGCGCTAAGAGCGTAGTAGTGGAAAAAGGAATATATTCAAATATAAACTACACAGAAGCATTCTGTGAAGCTTCTTTCTGATCTGAGCATTCAGCTAACAGAGTTAAACCATACTTTTGATTGAGCAGTTTTGAAACACTCTGTCTGTAGAAAATGCAACTGGACATTCGTAGCGCTAAGTGAGTAATAGTGGAAAAAAGAATATGTTCAAATATAAACTACACAGATGCATTGTATGAAACACCTTTCTGTTCAGTGCATTCAACTAACAGAGTTGAACCTTACTTTTGATTGAGCCTTTCTGAAACACTCTTTCTGTAGAAACTGCAATTGGACATTCTGAGCGCTAAGAGGCCTATATTGGGAAAAATAATATCTTCAAATAAAAACTACACAGAATCATTCTGTGAAACTTATTTCAGATATGTTCATTAAGCTAACAGAGTTAAACCATACTTTTGATTGCGCAGTTCTGAACACTCTTTCTGTAGAAAATGCAAGTGGACATTCGGAGCGCTAAGAGGGTAATAGTGGAAAAAGGAATATATTCAAATATAAACTACACAGTAGCATTCTGTGAAAATTCTTTCTGTTCTGTGCATTCAACTAACAGAGTTGAACCTTACTTTTGATTGAGCCGTTCTGAAACACTCTTTCTGTAGAAACTGCAATTGGACATGCTAAGCGCTAAGAGGCCTACATTGGGAAAAAGAATATCTTCAAATAAAAACTACACAGATGCATTCTGTGAAACTTATTTCTGATCTGTAAATTCAGTTAACAGAGATAAAACATATTTTTGATTGAGCAGTTATGAAACACTCTTTTTGTAGAAAATGCAAGTGGAGATTCGGAGCGCTAAGAGGGTAATAGTGGAAAAAGGAATGTCTTCAAATATAAACTACACAGAATCATTCGGTGAAACTTCTTTCTGATCTGTGCATTCAGCTAACAGAGTTAAACCATACTTTTGATTGAGCAGATCTGAACACTCTTTCTGTTGAAAATGCAACTGGACATTTGGAGCGCTAAGAGCGTAGTAGTGGAAAAAGGAATATATTCAAATATAAACTACACAGAAGCATTCTGTGAAACTTCTTTCTGATCTGAGCATTCAGCTAACAGAGTTAAACCATACTTTTGATTGAGCAGTTTTGAAACACTCTGTCTGTAGAAAATGCAACTGGACATTCGTAGCGCTAAGTGGGTAATAGTGGAAAAGAGAATATGTTCAAATATAAACTACACAGAAGCATTGTATGAAACTTCTTTCTGTTCTGTGCATTCAACTAACAGAGTTGAACCTTACTTTTGATTGAGCCTTTCTGAAACACTCTTTCTGTAGAAACTGCAATTGGACATTCTGAGCGCTAAGAGGCCTCTATTGGGAAAAATAATATCTTCAAATAAAAACTACACAGAAGCATTGTGTGAAACTTATTTCTGATATGTTCATTAAGCTAACAGAGTTAAACCATACTTTTGATTGCGCAGTTCTGAACACTCTTTCTGTAGAAAATGCAAGTGGACATTCGGTGCGCTAAGAGGGTAATAGTGGAAAAAGGAATATATTCAAATATAAACTACACAGTAGCATTCTGTGAAAATTCTTTCTGTTCTGTGCATTCAACTAACAGAGTTGAACCTTACTTTTGATTGAGCCGTTCTGAAACACTCTTTCTGTAGAAACTGCAATTGGACATGCTAAGCGCTAAGAGGCCTACATTGGGAAAAAGAATATCTTCAAATAAAAACTACACAAATGCATTCTGTGAAACTTATTTCTGATCTGTAAATTCAGTTAACAGAGATAAAACATATTTTTGATTGAGCAGTTATGAAACACACATTTGTAGAAAATGCAAGTGGAGATTCGGAGCGCTAAGAGGGTAATGGTGGAAAAAGGAATGTCTTCAAATATAAACTACACAGAATCATTCGGTGAAACTTCTTTCTGATCTGTGCATTCAGCTAACAGAGTTAAACCATACTTTTGATTGAGCAGATCTGAACACTCTTTCTGTTGAAAATGCAACTGGACATTTGGAGCGCTAAGAGCGTAGTAGTGGAAAAAGGAATATATTCAAATATAAACTACACAGAAGCATTCTGTGAAACTTCTTTCTGATCTGAGCATTCAGCTAACAGAGTTAAACCATACATTTGATTGAGCAGTTTTGAAACACTCTGTCTGTAGAAAATGCAACTGGACATTCGTAGCGCTAAGTGGGTAATAGTGGAAAAGAGAATATGTTCAAATATAAACTACACAGAAGCATTGTATGAAACTTCTTTCTGTTCTGTGCATTCAACTAACAGAGTTGAACCTTACTTTTGATTGAGCCGTTCAGAAACCCTCTTTCTGTAGAAACTGCAATTGGACATTCTGAGCGCTAAGAGGCCTATATTGGGAAAAAGAATGTCTACAAATAAAAACTACACAGAAGAATTGTGTGAAACTTCTTTCTGTTCTGTTTGTTCAACTAAAAGAGTTGAACGTTAGTTTTGATTGAGCCGTTCTGAAACACTCTTTCTGTAGAAAATGCAAGTGGAGATTCGGAGCGCTAAGAGGGTAATAGTGGAAAAAGGAATGTCTCCAAATATAAACTACACAGAATCATTCTGTGAAACTTCTTTCTGATCTGTGCATTTAGCTAACAGAGTTAAACCATACTTTTGATTGAGCAGATCTGAACACTCTTTCTGTAGAAAATATAACTGGACATTTGGAGCGCTAAGAGAGTAGTAGTGGAAAAAGGAATATATTCAAATATAAACAACACAGAAGCATTCTGTGAAACTTCTTTCTGATCTGAGCATTCAGCTAACAGAGTTAAACCATACTTATGATTGAGCAGTTTTGAAACACTCTGTCTGTAGAAAATGCAACTGGACATTCGTAGCGCTAAGTGGGTAATAGTGGAAAAAAGAATATGTTCAAATATAAACTACACAGAAGCATTGTATGAAACTTCTTTCTGTTCTGTGCATTCAACTAACAGAGTTGAACCTTACTTTTGATTGAGCCTTTCTGAAACACTCTTTCTGTAGAAACTGCAATTGGACATTCTGAGCGCTAAGAGGCCTATATTGGGAAAAATAATATCTTCAAATAAAAACTACACAGAAGCATTGTGTGAAACTTATTTCTGATATGTTCATTAAGCTAACAGAGTTAAACCATACTTTTGATTGCGCAGTTCTGAACACTCTTTCTGTAGAAAATGCAAGTGGACATTCGGAGCGCTAAGAGGGTAATAGTGGAAAAAGGAATATATTCAAATATAAACTACACAGTAGCATTCTGTGAAAATTCTTTCTGTTCTGTGCATTCAAATAACAGAGTTGAACCTTACTTTTGATTGAGCCGTTCTGAAACACTCTTTCTGTAGAAACTGCAATTGGACATGCTAAGCGCTAAGAGGCCTACATTGGGAAAAAGAATATCTTCAAATAAAAACTACACAGATGCATTCTGTGAAACTTATTTCTGATCTGTAAATTCGGTTAACAGATATAAAACATATTTTTGATTGAGCAGTTATGAAACACTCTTTTTGTAGAAAATGCAAGTGGAGATTCGGAGCGCTATGAGGGTAACAGTGGAAAAAGGAATGTCTTCAAATATAAACTACACAGAATCATTCGGTGAAACTTCTTTCTGATCTGTGCATTCAGCTAACAGAGTTAAACCATACTTTTGATTGAGCAGATCTGAACACTCTTTCTGTAGAAAATGCAACTGGACATTTGGAGCGCTAAGAGCGTAGTAGTGGAAAAAGGAATATATTCAAATATAAACTACACAGAAGCATTCTGTGAAACTTCTTTCTGATCTGAGCATTCAGCTAACAGAGTTAAACCATACTTTTGATTGAGCAGTTTTGAAACACTCTGTCTGTAGAAAATGAAACTGGACATTCGTAGCGCTAAGTGGGTAATAGTGGAAAAAAGAATATGTCCAAATATAAACTACACAGAAGCATTGTATGAAACTTCTTTCTGTTCTGTGCATTCAACTAACAGAGTTGAACCTTACTTTTGATTGAGCCTTTCTGAAACACTCTTTCTGTAGAAACTGCAATTGGACATTCTGAGCGCTAAGAGGTCTATATTGGGAAAAAGAATGTCTACAAATAAAAACTACACAGAAGAATTGTGTGAAACTTCTTTCTGTTCTGTTTGTTCAACTAAAAGAGTTGAACCTTACTTTTGATTGAGCCGTTCTGAAACACTCTTTATGTAGAAAATGCAAGTGGAGATTCGGAGCGCTAAGAGGGTAATAGTGGAAAAAGGAATGTCTCCAAATATAAACTACACAGAATCATTCTGTGAAACTTCTTTCTGATCTGTGCATTCAGCTAACAGAGTTAAACCATACTTTTGATTGAGCAGATCTGAACACTCTTTCTGTAGAAAATGCAACTGGACATTTGGAGCGCTAAGAGCGTAGTAGTGGAAAAAGGAATATATTCAAATATAAACTACACAGAAGCATTCTGTGAAACTTCTTTCTGATCTGAGAATTCAGCTAACAGAGTTAAACCATACTTTTGATTGAGCAGTTTTGAAACACTCTGTCTGTAGAAAATGCAACTGGACATTCGTAGCGCTAAGTGAGTAATACTGGAAAAAAGAATATGTTCAAATATAAACTGCACAGAAGCATTGTATGAAACATCTTTCTGTTCAGTGCATTCAACTAACAGAGTTGAACCTTACTTTTGATTGAGCCTTTCTGAAACACTCTTTCTGTAGAAACTGCAATTGGACATTCTGAGCGCTAAGAGGCCTATATTGGGAAAAATAATATCTTCAAATAAAAACTACACAGAAGCATTGTGTGAAACTTATTTCAGATATGTTCATTAAGCTAACAGAGTTAAACCATACTTTTGATTGCGCAGTTCTGAACACTCTTTCTGTAGAAAATGCAAGTGGACATTCGGAGCGCTAAGAGGGTAATAGTGGAAAAAGGAATATATTCAAATATAAACTACACAGTAGCATTCTGTGAAAATTCTTTCTGTTCTGTGCATTCAACTAACAGAGTTGAACCTTACTTTTGATTGAGCCGTTCTGAAACACTCTTTCTGTAGAAACTGCAATTGGACATGCTAAGCGCTAAGAGGCCTACATTGGGAAAAAGAATATCTTCAAATAAAAACTACACAGATGCATTCTGTGAAACTTATTTCTGATCTGTAAATTCAGTTAACAGAGATAAAACATATTTTTGATTGAGCAGTTATGAAACACTCTTTTTGTAGAAAATGCAAGTGGAGATTCGGAGCGCTAAGTGGGTAATAGTGGAAAAAGGAATGTCTTCAAATATAAACTACACAGAATCATTCGGTGAAACTTCTTTCTGATCTGTGCATTCAGCTAACAGAGTTAAACCATACTTTTGATTGAGCAGATCTGAACACTCTTTCTGTTGAAAATGCAACTGGACATTTGGAGCGCTAAGAGGTTAGTAGTGGAAAAAGGAATATATTCAAATATAAACTACACAGAAGCATTCTGTGAAATTTCTTTCTGATCTGAGCATACAGCTAACAGAGTTAAACCATACTTTTGATTGAGCAGTTTTGAAACACTCTGTCTGTAGAAAATGCAACTGGACATTCGTAGCGCTAAGTGGGTAATAGTGGAAAAGAGAATATGTTCAAATATAAACTACACAGAAGCATTGCATGAAACTTCTTTCTGTTCTGTGCATTCAACTAACAGAGTTGAACCTTACTTTTCATTGAGCCGTTCTGAAACACTCTTTCTGTAGAAACTGCAATTGGACATTCTGAGCGCTAAGAGGCCTATATTGGGAAAAAGAATGTCTACAAATAAAAACTACACAGAAGAATTGTGTGAAACTTCTTTCTGTTCTGTTTGCTCAACTAAAAGAGTTGAACCTTAGTTTTGATTGAGCCGTTCTGAAACACTCTTTCTGTAGAAAATTCAAGTGGAGATTCGGAGCGCTAAGAGGGTAATAGTGGAAAAAGGAATGTCTCCAAATATAAACTACACAGAATCATTCTGTGAAACTTTTTTCTGATCTGTGCATTCAGCTAAGAGAGTTAAACCATACTTTTGATTGAGCAGATCTGAACACTCATTCTGTAGAAAATGCCACTGGACATTTGGAGCGCTAAGACAGTAGTAGTGGAAAAAGGAATATATTCAAATATAAACTACACAGAAGCATTCTGTGAAACTTCTTTCTGATCTGAGCATTCAGCTAACAGAGTTAAACCATACTTTTGATTGAGCAGTTTTGAAACACTCTGTCTGTAGAAAATGCAACTGGACATTCGTAGCGCTAAGTGGGTAATAGTGGAAAAAACAAAATGTTCAAATATAAACTACACAGAAGCATTGTATGAAACTTCTTTCTGTTCTGTGCATTCAACTAACAGAGTTGAACCTTACTTTTGATTGAGCCTTTCTGAAACACTCTTTCTGTAGAAACTGCAATTGGACATTCTGAGCGCTAAGAGGACTATATTGGGGAAAATAATATCTTCAAATAAAAACTACACAGAAGCATTGTGTGAAACTTATTTCTGATATGTTCATTAAGCTAACAGAGTTAAACCATACTTTTGATTGCGCAGTTCTGAACACTCTTTCTGTAGAAAATGCAAGTGGACATTCGGAGCGCTAAGAGGGTAATAGTGGAAAAAGGAATATATTCAAATATAAACTACACAGTAGCATTCTGTGAAAATTCTCTCTGTTCTGTGCATTCAACTAACAGAGTTGAACCTTACTTTTGATTGAGCCGTTCTGAAACACTCTTTCTGTAGAAACTGCAATTGGACATGCTAAGCGCTAAGAGGCCTACATTGGGAAAAAGAATATCTTCAAATAAAAACTACACAGATGCATTCTGTGAAACTTATTTCTGATCTGTAAATTCAGTTAACAGAGATAAAACATATTTTTGATTGAGCAGTTATGAAACACTCTTTTTGTAGAAAATTCAAGTGGAGATTCGGAGCGCTAAGTGGGTAATAGTGGAAAAAGGAATGTCTTCAAATATAAACTGCACAGAATCATTCGGTGAAACTTCTTTCTGATCTGTGCATTCAGCTAACAGAGTTAAACCATACTTTTGATTGAGCAGATCTGAACACTCTTTCTGTTGAAAATGCAACTGGACATTTGGAGCGCTAAGAGCGTGGTAGTGGAAAAAGCAATATATTCAAATATAAACTACACAGAAGCATTCTGTGAAACTTCTTTCTGATCTGAGCATTCAGCTAACAGAGTTAAACCATACTTTTGATTGAGCAGTTTTGAAACACTCTGTCTGTAGAAAATGCAACTGGACATTCGTAGCGCTAAGTGGGTAATAGTGAAAAAGAGAATATGTTCAAATATAAACTACACAGAAGCATTGTATGAAACTTCTTTCTGTTCTGTGCATTCAACTAACAGAGTTGAACCTTACTTTTGATTGAGCCTTTCTGAAACACTCTTTCTGTAGAAACTGCAATTGGACATTCTGAGCGCTAAGAGGCATATATTGGGAAAAATAATATCTTCAAATAAAAACTACACAGAAGCATTGTGTGAAACTTATTTCTGATATGTTCATTAAGCTAACAGAGTTAAACCATACTTTTGATTGCGCAGTTCTGAACACTCTTTCTGTAGAAAATGCAAGTGGACATTCGGCGCGCTAAGAGGGTAATAGTGGAAAAAGGAATATATTCAAATATAAACTACACAGTAGCATTCTGTGAAAATTCTTTCTGTTCTGTGCATTCAACTAACAGAGTTGAACCTTACTTTTGATTGAGCCGTTCTGAAACACTCTTTCTGTAGAAACTGCAATTGGACATGCTAAGCGCTAAGAGGCCTACATTGGGAAAAAGAATATCTTCAAATAAAAACTACACAGATGCATTCTGTGAAACTTATTTCTGATCTGTAAATTCAGTTAACAGAGATAAAACATATTTTTGATTGAGCAGTTATGAAACACTCTTTTTGTAGAAAATGCAAGTGGAGATTCGGAGCGCTAAGAGGGTAATAGTGGAAAAAGGAATGTCTTCAAATATAAACTACACAGAATCATTCGGTGAAACTTCTTTCTGATCTGTGCATTCAGCTAACAGAGTTAAACCATACTTTTGATTGAGCAGATCTGAACACTCTTTCTGTTGAAAATGCAACTGGACATTTGTAGCGCTAAGAGCGTAGTAGTGGAAAAAGGAATATATTCAAATATAAACTACACAGAAGCATTCTGTGAAACTTCATTCTGATCTGAGCATTCAGCTAACAGAGTTAAACCATACTTTTGATTGAGCAGTTTTGAAACACTCTGTCTGTAGAAAATGCAACTGCACATTCGTAGCGCTAAGTGGGTAATAGTGAAAAAGAGAATATGTTCAAATATAAACTACACAGAAGCATTGTATGAAACTTCTTTCTGTTCTGTGCATTCAACTAACAGAGTTGAACCTTACTTTTGATTGAGCCGTTCTGAAACACTCTTTCTGTAGAAACTGCAATTGGACATTCTGAGCGCTAAGAGGCCTATATTTGGAAAAAGAATGTCTACAAATAAAAACTACACAGAAGAATTGTGTGAAACTTCTTTCTGTTCTGTTTGTTCAACTAAAAGAGTTCAACCTTAGTTTTGATTGAGCCGTTCTGAAACACTCTTTCTGTAGAAAATGCAAGTGGAGATTCGGAGCGCTAAGAGGATAATAGTGGAAAAAGGAATGTCTCCAAATATAAACTACACAGAATCATTCTGTGAAACTTCTTTTTGATCTGTGCATTCAGCTAACAGAGTTAAACCATACTTTTGATTGAGCAGATCTGAACACTCTTTCTGTAGAAAATGCAACTGGACATTTGGAGCGCTAAGAGAGTAGTAGTGGAAAAAGCAATATATTCAAATATAAACTACACAGAAGCATTCTGTGAAACTACTTTCTGATCTGAGCATTCAGCTAACAGAGTTAAACCATACTTATGATTGAGCAGATTTGAAACACTCTGTCTGTAGAAAATGCAACTGGACATTCGTAGCGCTAAGTGGGTAATAGTGGAAAAAAGAATATGTTCAAATATAAACTACACAGAAGCATTGTATGAAACTTCTTTCTGTTCTGTGCATTCAACTAACAGAGTTGAACCTTACTTTTGATTGAGCCTTTCTGAAACACTCTTTCTGTAGAAACTGCAATTGGACATTCTGAGCGCTAAGAGGCCTATATTGGGAAAAATAATATCTTCAAATAAAAACTACACAGAAGCATTGTGTGAAACTTATTTCTGATATGTTCATTAAGCTAACAGAGTTAAACCATACTTTTGATTGCGCAGTTCTGAACACTCTTTCTGTAGAAAATGCAAGTGGACATTCGGAGCGCTAAGAGGTTAATAGTGGAAAAAGGAATATATTCAAATATAAACTACACAGTAGCATTCTGTGAAAATTCTTTCTGTTCTGTGCATTCAACTAACAGAGTTGAACCTTACTTTTGATTGAGCCGTTCTGAAACACTCTTTCTGTAGAAAGTGCAATTGGACATGCTAAGCGCTAAGAGGCCTACATTGGGAAAAAGAATATCTTCAAATAAAAACTACACAGATGCATTCTGTGAAACTTATTTCTGATCTGTAAATTCAGTTAACAGAGATAAAACATATTTTTGATTGAGCAGTTATGAAACACTCTTTTTGTAGAAAATGCAAGTGGAGATTCGGAGCGCTAAGAGGGTAGTAGTGGAAAAAGTAATGTCTTCAAATATAAACTACACAGAATCATTCGGTGAAACTTCTTTCTGATCTGTGCATTCAGCTAACAGAGTTAAACCATACTTTTGATTGAGCAGATCTGAACACTCTTTCTGTTGAAAATGCAACTGGACATTTGGAGCGCTAAGAGGTTAGTAGTGGAAAAAGGAATATATTCAAATATAAACTACACAGAAGCATTCTGTGAAATTTCTTTCTGATCTGAGCATACAGCTAACAGAGTTAAACCATACTTTTGATTGAGCAGTTTTGAAACACTCTGTCTGTAGAAAATGCAACTGGACATTCGTAGCGCTAAGTGGGTAATAGTGGAAAAGAGAATATGTTCAAATATAAACTACACAGAAGCATTGCATGAAACTTCTTTCTGTTCTGTGCATTCAACTAACAGAGTTGAACCTTACTTTTCATTGAGCCGTTCTGAAACACTCTTTCTGTAGAAACTGCAATTGGACATTCTGAGCGCTAAGAGGCCTATATTGGGAAAAAGAATGTCTACAAATAAAAACTACACAGAAGAATTGTGTGAAACTTCTTTCTGTTCTGTTTGTTCAACTAAAAGAGTTGAACCTTAGTTTTGATTGAGCAGTTCTGAAACACTCTTTCTGTAGAAAATGCAAGTGGAGATTCGGAGCGCTAAGAGGTTAATAGTGGAAAAAGGAATGTCTCCAAATATAAACTACACAGAATCATTCTGTGAAACATTTTTCTGATCTGTGCATTCAGCTAAGAGAGTTAAACCATACTTTTGATTGAGCAGATCTGAACACTCTTTCTGTAGAAAATGCCACTGGACATTTGGAGCGCTAAGACAGTAGTAGTGGAAAAAGGAATATATTCAAATATAAACTACACAGAAGCATTCTGTGAAACTTCTTTCTGATCTGAGCATTCAGCTAACAGAGTTAAACCATACTTTTGATTGAGCAGTTTTGAAACACTCTGTCTGTAGAAAATGCAACTGGACATTCGTAGCGCTAAGTGGGTAATAGTGAAAAAGAGAATATGTTCAAATATAAACTACACAGAAGCATTGTATGAAACTTCTTTCTGTTCTGTGCATTCAACTAACAGAGTTGAACCTTACTTTTGATTGAGCCTTTCTGAAACACTCTTTCTGTAGAAACTGCAATTGGACATTCTGAGCGCTAAGAGGCATATATTGGGAAAAATAATATCTTCAAATAAAAACTACACAGAAGCATTGTGTGAAACTTATTTCTGATATGTTCATTAAGCTAACAGAGTTAAACCATACTTTTGATTGCGCAGTTCTGAACACTCTTTCTGTAGAAAATGCAAGTGGACATTCGGCGCGCTAAGAGGGTAATAGTGGAAAAAGGAATATATTCAAATATAAACTACACAGTAGCATTCTGTGAAAATTCTTTCTGTTCTGTGCATTCAACTAACAGAGTTGAACCTTACTTTTGATTGAGCCGTTCTGAAACACTCTTTCTGTAGAAACTGCAATTGGACATGCTAAGCGCTAAGAGGCCTACATTGGGAAAAAGAATATCTTCAAATAAAAACTACACAGATGCATTCTGTGAAACTTATTTCTGATCTGTAAATTCAGTTAACAGAGATAAAACATATTTTTGATTGAGCAGTTATGAAACACTCTTTTTGTAGAAAATGCAAGTGGAGATTCGGAGCGCTAAGAGGGTAATAGTGGAAAAAGGAATGTCTTCAAATATAAACTACACAGAATCATTCGGTGAAACTTCTTTCTGATCTGTGCATTCAGCTAACAGTGTTAAACCATACTTTTGATTGAGCAGATCTGAACACTCTTTCTGTTGAAAATGCAACTGGACATTTGTAGCGCTAAGAGCGTAGTAGTGGAAAAAGGAATATATTCAAATATAAACTACACAGAAGCATTCTGTGAAACTTCTTTCTGATCTGAGCATTCAGCTAACAGAGTTAAACCATACTTTTGATTGAGCAGTTTTGAAACACTCTGTCTGTAGAAAATGCAACTGGACATTCGTAGCGCTAAGTGGGTAATAGTGAAAAAGAGAATATGTTCAAATATAAACTACACAGAAGCATTGTATGAAACTTCTTTCTGTTCTGTGCATTCAACTAACAGAGTTGAACCTTACTTTTGATTGAGCCGTTCTGAAACACTCTTTCTGTAGAAACTGCAATTGGACATTCTGAGCGCTAAGAGGCGTATATTTGGAAAAAGAATGTCTACAAATAAAAACTACACAGAAGAATTGTGTGAAACTTCTTTCTGTTCTGTTTGTTCAACTAAAAGAGTTGAACCTTAGTTTTGATTGAGCCGTTCTGAAACACTCTTTCTGTAGAAAATTCAAGTGGAGATTCGGAGCGCTAAGAGGATAATAGTGGAAAAAGGAATGTCTCCAAATATAAACTACACAGAATCATTCTGTGAAACTTCTTTTTGATCTGTGCATTCAGCTAACAGAGTTAAACCATACTTTTGATTGAGCAGATCTGAACACTCTTTCTGTAGAAAATGCAACTGGACATTTGGAGCGCTAAGAGAGTAGTAGTGGAAAAAGCAATATATTCAAATATAAACTACACAGAAGCATTCTGTGAAACTTCTTTCTGATCTGAGCATTCAGCTAACAGAGTTAAACCATACTTATGATTGAGCAGATTTGAAACACTCTGTCTGTAGAAAATGCAACTGGACATTCGTAGCGCTAAGTGGGTAATAGTGGAAAAAAGAATATGTTCAAATATAAACTACACAGAAGCATTGTATGAAACTTCTTTCTGTTCTGTGCATTCAACTAACAGAGTTGAACCTTACTTTTGATTGAGCCTTTCTGAAACACTCTTTCTGTAGAAACTGCAATTGGACATTCTGAGCGCTAAGAGGCCTATATTGGGAAAAATAATATCTTCAAATAAAAACTACACAGAAGCATTGTGTGAAACTTATTTCTGATATGTTCATTAAGCTAACAGAGTTAAACCATACTTTTGATTGCGCAGTTCTGAACACTCTTTCTGTAGAAAATGCAAGTGGACATTCGGAGCGCTAAGAGGGTAATAGTGGAAAAAGGAATATATTCAAATATAAACTACACAGTAGCATTCTGTGAAAATTCTTTCTGTTCTGTGCATTCAACTAACAGAGTTGAACCTTACTTTTGATTGAGCCGTTCTGAAACACTCTTTCTGTAGAAAGTGCAATTGGACATGCTAAGCGCTAAGAGGCCTACATTGGGAAAAAGAATATCTTCAAATAAAAACTACACAGATGCATTCTGCGAAACTTATTTCTGATCTGTAAATTCAGTTAACAGAGATAAAACATATTTTTGATTGAGCAGTTATGAAACACTCTTTTTGTAGAAAATGCAAGTGGAGATTCGGTGCGCTAAGAGGGTAATAGTGGAAAAAGGAATGTCTTCAAATATAAACTACACAGAATCATTCGGTGAAACTTCTTTCTGATCTGTGCATTCAGCTAACAGAGTTAAACCATACTTTTGATTGAGCAGATCTGAACACTCTTTCTGTTGAAAATGCAACTGGACATTTGGAGCGCTAAGAGCGTAGTAGTGGAAAAAGGAATATATTCAAATATAAACTACACAGAAGCATTCTGTGAAACTTCTTTCTGATCTGAGCATTCAGCTAACAGAGTTAAACCATACTTTTGATTGAGCAGTTTTGAAACACTCTGTCTGTAGAAAATGCAACTGGACATTCGTAGCGCTAAGTGAGTAATAGTGGAAAAAAGAATATGTTCAAATATAAACTACACAGAAGCATTGTATGAAACATCTTTCTGTTCAGTGCATTCAACTAACAGAGTTGAACCTTACTTTTGATTGAGCCTTTCTGAAACACTCTTTCTGTAGAAACTGCAATTGGACATTCTGAGCGCTAAGAGGCCTATATTGGGAAAAATAATATCTTCAAATAAAAACTACAAAGAAGCATTGTGTGAAACTTATTTCAGATATGTTCATTAAGCTAACAGAGTTAAACCATACTTTTGATTGCGCAGTTCTGAACACTCTTTCTGTAGAAAATGCAAGTGGACATTCGGAGCGCTAAGAGGGTAATAGTGGAAAAAGGAATATATTCAAATATAAACTACACAGTAGCATTCTGTGAAAATTCTTTCTGTTCTGTGCATTCAACTAACAGAGTTGAACCTTACTTTTGATTGAGCCGTTCTGAAACACTCTTTCTGTAGAAAATGCAATTGGACATGCTAAGCGCTAAGAGGCCTACATTGGGAAAAAGAATATCTTCAAATAAAAACTACACAGATGCATTCTGTGAAACTTATTTCTGATCTGTAAATTCAGTTAACAGAGATAAAACATATTTTTGATTGAGCAGTTATGAAACACTCTTTTTGTAGAAAATGCAAGTGGAGATTCGGAGCGCTAAGAGGGTAATAGTGGAAAAAGGAATGTCTTCAAATATAAACTACACAGAATAATTCGGTGAAACTTCTTTCTGATCTGTGCATTCAGCTAACAGAGTTAAACCATACTTTTGATTGAGCAGATCTGAACACTCTTTCTGTTGAAAATGCAACTGGACATTTGGAGCGCTAAGAGGTTAGTAGTGGAAAAAGGAATATATTCAAATATAAACTACACAGAAGCATTCTGTGAAATTTCTTTCTGATCTGAGCATACAGCTAACAGAGTTAAACCATACTTTTGATTGAGCAGTTTTGAAACACTCTGTCTGTAGAAAATGCAACTGGACATTCGTAGCGCTAAGTGGGTAATAGTGGAAAAGAGAATATGTTGAAATATAAACTACACAGAAGCATTGCATGAAACTTCTTTCTGTTCTGTGCATTCAACTAACAGAGTTGAACCTTACTTTTCATTGAGCCGTTCTGAAACACTCTTTCTGTAGAAACTGCAATTGGACATTCTGAGCGCTAAGAGGCCTATATTGGGAAAAAGAATGTCTACAAATAAAAACTACACAGAAGAATTGTGTGAAACTTCTTTCTGTTCTGTTTGTTCAACTAAAAGAGTTGAACCTTAGTTTTGATTGAGCCGTTCTGAAACACTCTTTCTGTAGAAAATGCAAGTGGAGATTCGGAGCGCTAAGAGGGTAATAGTGGAAAAAGGAATGTCTCCAAATATAAACTACACAGAATCATTCTGTGAAACTTTTTTCTGATCTGTGCATTCAGCTAAGAGAGTTAAACCATACTTTTGATTGAGCAGATCTGAACACTCTTTCTGTAGAAAATGCCACTGGACATTTGGAGCGCTAAGACAGTAGTAGTGGAAAAAGGAATATATTCAAATATAAACTACACAGAAGCATTCTGTGAAACTTCTTTCTGATCTGAGCATTCAGCTAACAGAGTTAAACCATACTTATGATTGAGCAGATTTGAAACACTCTGTCTGTAGAAAATGCAACTGGACATTCGTAGCGCTAAGTGGGTAATAGTGGAAAAAAGAATATGTTCAAATATAAACTACACAGAAGCATTGTATGAAACTTCTTTCTGTTCTGTGCATTCAACTAACAGAGTTGAACCTTACTTTTGATTGAGCCTTTCTGAAACACTCTTTCTGTAGAAACTGCAATTGGACATTCTGAGCGCTAAGAGGCCTATATTGGGAAAAATAATATCTTCAAATAAAAACTACACAGAAGCATTGTGTGAAACTTATTTCTGATATGTTCATTAAGCTAACAGAGTTAAACCATACTTTTGATTGCGCAGTTCTGAACACTCTTTCTGTAGAAAATGCAAGTGGACATTCGGAGCGCTAAGAGGGTAATAGTGGAAAAAGGAATATATTCAAATATAAACTACACAGTAGCATTCTGTGAAAATTCTTTCTGTTCTGTGCATTCAACTAACAGAGTTGAACCTTACTTTTGATTGAGCCGTTCTGAAACACTCTTTCTGTAGAAAGTGCAATTGGACATGCTAAGTGCTAAGAGGCCTACATTGGGAAAAAGAATATCTTCAAATAAAAACTACACAGATGCATTCTGTGAAACTTATTTCTGATCTGTAAATTCAGTTAACAGAGATAAAACATATTTTTGATTGAGCAGTTATGAAACACTCTTTTTGTAGAAAATGCAAGTGGAGATTCGGTGCGCTAAGAGGGTAATAGTGGAAAAAGGAATGTCTTCAAATATAAACTACACAGAATCATTCGGTGAAACTTCTTTCTGATCTGTGCATTCAGCTAACAGAGTTAAACCATACTTTTGATTGAGCAGATCTGAACACTCTTTCTGTTGAAAATGCAACTGGACATTTGGAGCGCTAAGAGCGTAGTAGTGGAAAAAGGAATATATTCAAATATAAACTACACAGAAGCATTCTGTGAAACTTCTTTCTGATCTGAGAATTCAGCTAACAGAGTTAAACCATACTTTTGATTGAGCAGTTTTGAAACACTCTGTCTGTAGAAAATGCAACTGGACATTCGTAGCGCTAAGTGAGTAATAGTGGAAAAAAGAATATGTTCAAATATAAACTACACAGAAGCATTGTATGAAACATCTTTCTGTTCAGTGCATTCAACTAACAGAGTTGAACCTTACTTTTGATTGAGCCTTTCTGAAACACTCTTTCTGTAGAAACTGCAATTGGACATTCTGAGCGCTAAGAGGCCTATATTGGGAAAAATAATATCTTCAAATAAAAACTACACAGAAGCATTGTGTGAAATTTATTTCAGATATGTTCATTAAGCTAACAGAGTTAAACCATACTTTTGATTGCGCAGTTCTGAACACTCTTTCTGTAGAAAATGCAAGTGGACATTCGGAGCGCTAAGAGGGTAATAGTGGAAAAAGGAATATATTCAAATATAAACTACACAGTAGCATTCTGTGAAAATTCTTTCTGTTCTGTGCATTCAACTAACAGAGTTGAACCTTACTTTTGATTGAGCCGTTCTGAAACACTCTTTCTGTAGAAACTGCAATTGGACATGCTAAGCGCTAAGAGGCCTACATTGGGAAAAAGAATATCTTCAAATAAAAACTACACAGATGCATTCTGTGAAACTTATTTCTGATCTGTAAATTCAGTTAACAGAGATAAAACATATTTTTGATTGAGCAGTTATGAAACACACTTTTTGTAGAAAATGCAAGTGGAGATTCGGAGCGCTAAGAGGGTAATAGTGGAAAAAGGAATGTCTTCAAATATAAACTACACAGAATCATTCGGTGAAACTTCTTTCTGATCTGTGCATTCAGCTAACAGAGTTAAACCATACTTTTGATTGAGCAGATCTGAACACTCTTTCTGTTGAAAATGCAACTGGACATTTGGAGCGCTAAGAGGTTAGTAGTGGAAAAAGGAATATATTCAAATATAAACTACACAGAAGCATTCTGTGAAATTTCTTTCTGATCTGAGCATACAGCTAACAGAGTTAAACCATACTTTTGATTGAGCAGTTTTGAAACACTCTGTCTGTAGAAAATGCAACTGGACATTCGTAGCGCTAAGTGGGTAATAGTGGAAAAGAGAATATGTTCAAATATAAACTACACAGAAGCATTGCATGAAACTTCTTTCTGTTCTGTGCATTCAACTAACAGAGTTGAACCTTACTTTTCATTGAGCCGTTCTGAAACACTCTTTCTGTAGAAACTGCAATTGGACATTCTGAGCGCTAAGAGGCCTATATTGGGAAAAAGAATGTCTACAAATAAAAACTACACAGAAGAATTGTGTGAAACTTCTTTCTGTTCTGTTTGTTCAACTAAAAGTGTTGAACCTTAGTTTTGATTGAGCCGTTCTGAAACACTCTTTCTGTAGAAAATTCAAGTGGAGATTCGGAGCGCTAAGAGGGTAATAGTGGAAAAAGGAATGTCTCCAAATATAAACTACACAGAATCATTCTGTGAAACTTTTTCTGATCTGTGCATTCAGCTAAGAGAGTTAAACCATACTTTTGATTGAGCAGATCTGAACACTCTTTCTGTAGAAAATGCCACTGGACATTTGGAGCGCTAAGACAGTAGTAGTGGAAAAAGGAATATATTCAAATATAAACTACACAGAAGCATTCTGTGAAACTTCTTTCTGATCTGAGCATTCAGCTAACAGAGTTAAACCATACTTTTGATTGAGCAGTTTTGAAACACTCTGTCTGTAGAAAATGCAACTGGACATTCGTAGCGCTAAGTGGGTAATAGTGGAAAAAACAAAATGTTCAAATATAAACTACACAGAAGCATTGTATGAAACTTCTTTCTGTTCTGTGCATTCAACTAACAGAGTTGAACCTTACTTTTGATTGAGCCTTTCTGAAACACTCTTTCTGTAGAAACTGCAATTGGACATTCTGAGCGCTAAGAGGCCTATATTGGGAAAAATAATATCTTCAAATAAAAACTACACAGAAGCATTGTGTGAAACTTATTTCAGATATGTTCATTAAGCTAACAGAGTTAAACCATACTTTTGATTGCGCAGTTCTGAACACTCTTTCTGTAGAAAATGCAAGTGGACATTCGGAGCGCTAAGAGGGTAATAGTGGAAAAAGGAATATATTCAAATATAAACTACACAGTAGCATTCTGTGAAAATTCTTTCTGTTCTGTGCATTCAACTAACAGAGTTGAACCTTACTTTTGATTGAGCCGTTCTGAAACACTCTTTCTGTAGAAACTGCAATTGGACATGCTAA
This sequence comes from Symphalangus syndactylus, assembly GCF_028878055.3. NCBI lineage: Eukaryota > Metazoa > Chordata > Mammalia > Primates > Hylobatidae > Symphalangus > Symphalangus syndactylus. The sequence goes on along the minus strand of NC_072447.2, from coordinate 10,614,500 downwards.
GCGCTAAGAGGCCTACATTGGGAAAAAGAATATCTTCAAATAAAAACTACACAGATGCATTCTGTGAAACTTATTTCTGATCTGTAAATTCAGTTAACAGAGATAAAACATATTTTTGATTGAACAGTTATGAAACACTCTTTTTGTAGAAAATGCAAGTGGAGATTCGGAGCGCTAAGAGGGTAATAGTGGAAAAAGGAATGTCTTCAAATATAAACTACACAGAATCATTCGGTGAAACTTCTTTCTGATCTGTGCATTCAGCTAACAGAGTTAAACCATACTTTTGATTGAGCAGATCTGAACACTCTTTCTGTTGAAAATGCAACTGGACATTTGGAGCGCTAAGAGGTTAGTAGTGGAAAAAGGAATATATTCAAATATAAACTACACAGAAGCATTCTGTGAAATTTCTTTCTGATCTGAGCATACAGCTAACAGAGTTAAACCATACTTTTGATTGAGCAGTTTTGAAACACTCTGTCTGTAGAAAATGCAACTGGACATTCGTAGCGCTAAGTGGGTAATAGTGGAAAAGAGAATATGTTGAAATATAAACTACACAGAAGCATTGCATGAAACTTCTTTCTGTTCTGTGCATTCAACTAACAGAGTTGAACCTTACTTTTCATTGAGCCGTTCTGAAACACTCTTTCTGTAGAAACTGCAATTGGACATTCTGAGCGCTAAGAGGCCTATATTGGGAAAAAGAATGTCTACAAATAAAAACTACACAGAAGAATTGTGTGAAACTTCTTTCTGTTCTGTTTGTTCAACTAAAAGAGTTGAACCTTAGTTTTGATTGAGCCGTTCTGAAACACTCTTTCTGTAGAAAATGCAAGTGGAGATTCGGAGCGCTAAGAGGGTAATAGTGGAAAAAGGAATGTCTCCAAATATAAACTACACAGAATCATTCTGTGAAACTTTTTTCTGATCTGTGCATTCAGCTAAGAGAGTTAAACCATACTTTTGATTGAGCAGATCTGAACACTCTTTCTGTAGAAAATGCCACTGGACATTTGGAGCGCTAAGACAGTAGTAGTGGAAAAAGGAATATATTCAAATATAAACTACACAGAAGCATTCTGTGAAACTTCTTTCTGATCTGAGCATTCAGCTAACAGAGTTAAACCATACTTATGATTGAGCAGATTTGAAACACTCTGTCTGTAGAAAATGCAACTGGACATTCGTAGCGCTAAGTGGGTAATAGTGGAAAAAAGAATATGTTCAAATATAAACTACACAGAAGCATTGTATGAAACTTCTTTCTGTTCTGTGCATTCAACTAACAGAGTTGAACCTTACTTTTGATTGAGCCTTTCTGAAACACTCTTTCTGTAGAAACTGCAATTGGACATTCTGAGCGCTAAGAGGCCTATATTGGGAAAAATAATATCTTCAAATAAAAACTACACAGAAGCATTGTGTGAAACTTATTTCTGATATGTTCATTAAGCTAACAGAGTTAAACCATACTTTTGATTGCGCAGTTCTGAACACTCTTTCTGTAGAAAATGCAAGTGGACATTCGGAGCGCTAAGAGGGTAATAGTGGAAAAAGGAATATATTCAAATATAAACTACACAGTAGCATTCTGTGAAAATTCTTTCTGTTCTGTGCATTCAACTAACAGAGTTGAACCTTACTTTTGATTGAGCCGTTCTGAAACACTCTTTCTGTAGAAAGTGCAATTGGACATGCTAAGTGCTAAGAGGCCTACATTGGGAAAAAGAATATCTTCAAATAAAAACTACACAGATGCATTCTGTGAAACTTATTTCTGATCTGTAAATTCAGTTAACAGAGATAAAACATATTTTTGATTGAGCAGTTATGAAACACTCTTTTTGTAGAAAATGCAAGTGGAGATTCGGTGCGCTAAGAGGGTAATAGTGGAAAAAGGAATGTCTTCAAATATAAACTACACAGAATCATTCGGTGAAACTTCTTTCTGATCTGTGCATTCAGCTAACAGAGTTAAACCATACTTTTGATTGAGCAGATCTGAACACTCTTTCTGTTGAAAATGCAACTGGACATTTGGAGCGCTAAGAGCGTAGTAGTGGAAAAAGGAATATATTCAAATATAAACTACACAGAAGCATTCTGTGAAACTTCTTTCTGATCTGAGAATTCAGCTAACAGAGTTAAACCATACTTTTGATTGAGCAGTTTTGAAACACTCTGTCTGTAGAAAATGCAACTGGACATTCGTAGCGCTAAGTGAGTAATAGTGGAAAAAAGAATATGTTCAAATATAAACTACACAGAAGCATTGTATGAAACATCTTTCTGTTCAGTGCATTCAACTAACAGAGTTGAACCTTACTTTTGATTGAGCCTTTCTGAAACACTCTTTCTGTAGAAACTGCAATTGGACATTCTGAGCGCTAAGAGGCCTATATTGGGAAAAATAATATCTTCAAATAAAAACTACACAGAAGCATTGTGTGAAACTTATTTCAGATATGTTCATTAAGCTAACAGAGTTAAACCATACTTTTGATTGCGCAGTTCTGAACACTCTTTCTGTAGAAAATGCAAGTGGACATTCGGAGCGCTAAGAGGGTAATAGTGGAAAAAGGAATATATTCAAATATAAACTACACAGTAGCATTCTGTGAAAATTCTTTCTGTTCTGTGCATTCAACTAACAGAGTTGAACCTTACTTTTGATTGAGCCGTTCTGAAACACTCTTTCTGTAGAAACTGCAATTGGACATGCTAAGCGCTAAGAGGCCTACATTGGGAAAAAGAATATCTTCAAATAAAAACTACACAGATGCATTCTGTGAAACTTATTTCTGATCTGTAAATTCAGTTAACAGAGATAAAACATATTTTTGATTGAGCAGTTATGAAACACTCTTTTTGTAGAAAATGCAAGTGGAGATTCGGAGCGCTAAGAGGGTAATAGTGGAAAAAGGAATGTCTTCAAATATAAACTACACAGAATCATTCGGTGAAACTTCTTTCTGATCTGTGCATTCGGCTAACAGAGTTAAACCATACTTTTGATTGAGCAGATCTGAACACTCTTTCTGTTGAAAATGCAACTGGACATTTGGAGCGCTAAGAGGTTAGTAGTGGAAAAAGGAATATATTCAAATATAAACTACACAGAAGCATTCTGTGAAATTTCTTTCTGATCTGAGCATACAGCTAACAGAGTTAAACCATACTTTTGATTGAGCAGTTTTGAAACACTCTGTCTGTAGAAAATGCAACTGGACATTCGTAGCGCTAAGTGGGTAATAGTGGAAAAGAGAATATGTTCAAATATAAACTACACAGAAGCATTGCATGAAACTTCTTTCTGTTCTGTGCATTCAACTAACAGAGTTGAACCTTACTTTTCATTGAGCCGTTCTGAAACACTCTTTCTGTAGAAACTGCAATTGGACATTCTGAGCGCTAAGAGGCCTATATTGGGAAAAAGAATGTCTACAAATAAAAACTACACAGAAGAATTGTGTGAAACTTCTTTCTGTTCTGTTTGTTCAACTAAAAGTGTTGAACCTTAGTTTTGATTGAGCCGTTCTGAAACACTCTTTCTGTAGAAAATTCAAGTGGAGATTCGGAGCGCTAAGAGGGTAATAGTGGAAAAAGGAATGTCTCCAAATATAAACTACACAGAATCATTCTGTGAAACTTTTTCTGATCTGTGCATTCAGCTAAGAGAGTTAAACCATACTTTTGATTGAGCAGATCTGAACACTCTTTCTGTACAAAATGCCACTGGACATTTGGAGCGCTAAGACAGCAGTAGTGGAAAAAGGAATATATTCAAATATAAACTACACAGAAGCATTCTGTGAAACTTCTTTCTGATCTGAGCATTCAGCTAACAGAGTTAAACCATACTTTTGATTGAGCAGTTTTGAAACACTCTGTCTGTAGAAAATGCAACTGGACATTCGTAGCGCTAAGTGGGTAATAGTGGAAAAAACAAAATGTTCAAATATAAACTACACAGAAGCATTGTATGAAACTTCTTTCTGTTCTGTGCATTCAACTAACAGAGTTGAACCTTACTTTTGATTGAGCCTTTCTGAAACACTCTTTCTGTAGAAGCTGCAATTATACATTCTGAGCGCTAAGAGGACTATATTGGGAAAAATAATATCTTCAAATAAAAACTACACAGAAGCATTGTGTGAAACTTATTTCTGGTATGTTCATTAAGCTAACAGAGTTAAACCATACTTTTGATTGCGCAGTTCTGAAAACTCTTTCTGTAGAAAATGCAAGTGGACATTCGGAGCGCTAAGAGGGTAATAGTGGAAAAAGGAATATATTCAAATATAAACTACACAGTAGCATTCTGTGAAAATTCTCTCTGTTCTGTGCATTCAACTAACAGAGTTGAACCTTACTTTTGATTGAGCCGTTCTGAAACACTCTTTCTGTAGAAACTGCAATTGGACATGCTAAGCGCTAAGAGGCCTACATTGGGAAAAAGAATATCTTCAAATAAAAACTACACAGATGCATTCTGTGAAACTTATTTCTGATCTGTAAATTCAGTTAACAGAGATAAAACATATTTTTGATTGAGCAGTTATGAAACACTCTTTTTGTAGAAAATGCAAGTGGAGATTCGGAGCGCTAAGAGGGTAATAGTGGAAAAAGGAATGTCTTCAAATATAAACTGCACAGAATCATTCGGTGAAACTTCTTTCTGATCTGTGCATTCAGCTAACAGAGTTAAACCATACTTTTGATTGAGCAGATCTGAACACTCTTTCTGTTGAAAATGCAACTGGACATTTGGAGCGCTAAGAGCGTAGTAGTGGAAAAAGGAATATATTCAAATATAAACTACACAGAAGCATTCTGTGAAACTTCTTTCTGATCTGAGCATTCAGCTAACAGAGTTAAACCATACTTTTGATTGAGCAGTTTTGAAACACTCTGTCTGTAGAAAATGCAACTGGACATTCGTAGCGCTAAGTGAGTAATAGTGGAAAAAAGAATATGTTCAAATATAAACTACACAGAAGCATTGTATGAAACATCTTTCTGTTCAGTGCATTCAACTAACAGAGTTGAACCTTACTTTTGATTGAGCCTTTCTGAAACACTCTTTCTGTAGAAACTGCAATTGGACATTCTGAGCGCTAAGAGGCCTCTATTGGGAAAAATAATATCTTCAAATAAAAACTACACAGAAGCATTGTGTGAAACTTATTTCTGATATGTTCATTAAGCTAACAGAGTTAAACCATACTTTTGATTGCGCAGTTCGGAACACTCTTTCTGTAGAAAATGCAAGTGGACATTCGGAGCGCTAAGAGGGTAATAGTGGAAAAAGGAATATATTCAAATATAAACTACACAGTAGCATTCTGTGAAAATTCTTTCTGTTCTGTGCATTCAACTAACAGAGTTGAACCTTACTTTTGATTGAGCCGTTCTGAAACACTCTTTCTGTAGAAACTGCAATTGGACATGCTAAGCGCTAAGAGGCCTACATTGGGAAAAAGAATATCTTCAAATAAAAACTACACAGATGCATTCTGTGAAACTTATTTCTGATCTGTAAATTCAGTTAACAGAGATAAAACATATTTTTGATTGAGCAGTTATGAAACACTCTTTTTGTAGAAAATGCAAGTGGAGATTCGGAGCGCTAAGAGGGTAATAGTGGAAAAAGGAATGTCTTCAAATATAAACTACACAGAATCATTCGGTGAAACTTCTTTCTGATCTGTGCATTCAGCTAACAGAGTTAAACCATACTTTTGATTGAGCAGATCTGAACACTCTTTCTGTTGAAAATGCAACTGGACATTTGGAGCGCTAAGAGCGTAGTAGTGGAAAAAGGAATATATTCAAATATAAACTACACAGAAGCATTCTGTGAAACTTCTTTCTGATCTGAGCATTCAGCTAACAGAGTTAAACCATACTTTTGATTGAGCAGTTTTGAAACACTCTGTCTGTAGAAAATGCAACTGGACATTCGTAGCGCTAAGTGGGTAATAGTGGAAAAGAGAATATGTTCAAATATAAACTACACAGAAGCATTGTATGAAACTTCTTTCTGTTCTGTGCATTCAACTAACAGAGTTGAACCTTACTTTTGATTGAGCCGTTCTGAAACACTCTTTCTGTAGAAACTGCAATTGGACATTCTGAGCGCTAAGAGGCCTATATTGGGAAAAAGAATGTCTACAAATAAAAACTACACAGAAGAATTGTGTGAAACTTCTTTCTGTTCTGTTTGTTCAACTAAAAGAGTTGAACCTTAGTTTTGATTGAGCCGTTCTGAAACACTCTTTCTGTAGAAAATGCAAGTGGAGATTCGGAGCGCTAAGAGGGTAATAGTGGAAAAAGGAATGTCTCCAAATATAAACTACACAGAATCATTCTGTGAAACTTCTTTTTGATCTGTGCATTCAGCTAACAGATTTAAACCATACTTTTGATTGAGCAGATCTGAACACTCTTTCTGTAGAAAATGCAACTGGACATTTGGAGCGCTAAGAGAGTAGTAGTGGAAAAAGGAATATATTCAAATATAAACTACACAGAAGCATTCTGTGAAACTTCTTTCTGATCTGAGCATTCAGCTAACAGAGTTAAACCATACTTATGATTGAGCAGTTTTGAAACACTCTGTCTGTAGAAAATGCAACTGGACATTCGTAGCGCTAAGTGGGTAATAGTGGAAAAAAGAATATGTTCAAATATAAACTACACAGTAGCATTGTATGAAACTTCTTTCTGTTCTCTGCATTCAACTAACAGAGTTGAACCTTACTTTTGATTGAGCCTTTCTGAAACACTCTTTCTGTAGAAACTGCAATTGGACATTCTGAGCGCTAAGAGGCCTATATTGGGAAAAATAATATCTTCAAATAAAAACTACACAGAAGCATTGTGTGAAACTTATTTCTGATATGTTCATTAAGCTAACAGAGTTAAACCATACTTTTGATTGCGCAGTTCTGAACACTCTTTCAGTAGAAAATGCAAGTGGACATTCGGAGCGCTAAGAGGGTAATAGTGGAAAAAGGAATATATTCAAATATAAACTACACAGTAGCATTCTGTGAAAATTCTTTCTGTTCTGTGCATTCAACTAACAGAGTTGAACCTTACTTTTGATTGAGCCGTTCTGAAACACTCTTTCTGTAGAAACTGCAATTGGACATGCTAAGCGCTAAGAGGCCTACATTGGGAAAAAGAATATCTTCAAATAAAAACTACACAGATGCATTCTGTGAAACTTATTTCTGATCTGTAAATTCAGTTAACAGAGATAAAACATATTTTTGATTGAGCAGTTATGAAACACTCTTTTTGTAGAAAATGCAAGTGGAGATTCGGAGCGCTAAGAGGGTAATAGTGGAAAAAGGAATGTCTTCAAATATAAACTACACAGAATCATTCGGTGAAACTTCTTTCTGATCTGTGCATTCAGCTAACAGAGTTAAACCATACTTTTGATTGAGCAGATCTGAACACTCTTTCTGTTGAAAATGCAACTGGACATTTGGAGCGCTAAGAGCGTAGTAGTGGAAAAAGGAATATATTCAAATATAAACTACACAGAAGCATTCTGTGAAACTTCTTTCTGATCTGAGCATTCAGCTAACAGAGTTAAACCATACTTTTGATTGAGCAGTTTTGAAACACTCTGTCTGTAGAAAATGCAACTGGACATTCGTAGCGCTAAGTGAGTTATAGTGGAAAAAAGAATATGTTCAAATATAAACTACACAGAAGCATTGTATGAAACAACTTTCTGTTCTGTGCATTCAACTAACAGAGTTGAACCTTACTTTTGATTGAGCCTTTCTGAAACACTCTTTCTGTAGAAACTGCAATTGGACATTCTGAGCGCTAAGAGGCCTATATTGGGAAAAATAATATCTTCAAATAAAAACTACACAGAAGCATTGTGTGAAACTTATTTCAGATATGTTCATTAAGCTAACAGAGTTAAACCATACTTTTGATTGCGCAGTTCTGAACACTCTTTCTGTAGAAAATGCAAGTGGACATTCGGAGCGCTAAGAGGGTAATAGTGGAAAAAGGAATATATTCAAATATAAACTACACAGTAGCATTCTGTGAAAATTCTTTCTGTTCTGTGCATTCAACTAACAGAGTTGAACCTTACTTTTGATTGAGCCGTTCTGAAACACTCTTTCTGTAGAAACTGCAATTGGACATGCTAAGCGCTAAGAGGCCTACATTGGGAAAAAGAATATCTTCAAATAAAAACTACACAGATGCATTCTGTGAAACTTATTTCTGATCTGTAAATTCAGTTAACAGAGATAAAACATATTTTTGATTGAGCAGTTATGAAACACTCTTTTTGTAGAAAATGCAAGTGGAGATTCGGAGCGCTAAGAGGATAATAGTGGAAAAAGGAATGTCTCCAAATATAAACTACACAGAATCATTCTGTGAAACTTCTTTTTGATCTGTGCATTCAGCTAACAGAGTTAAACCATACTTTTGATTGAGCAGATCTGAACACTCTTTCTGTAGAAAATGCAACTGGACATTTGGAGCGCTAAGAGAGTAGTAGTGGAAAAAGGAATATATTCAAATATAAACTACACAGAAGCATTCTGTGAAACTTCTTTCTGATCTGAGCATTCAGCTAACAGAATTAAACCATACTTATGATTGAGCAGTTTTGAAACACTCTGTCTGTAGAAAATGCAACTGGACATTCGTAGCGCTAAGTGGGTAATAGTGGAAAAAAGAATATGTTCAAATATAAACTACACAGTAGCATTGTATGAAACTTCTTTCTGTTCTGTGCATTCAACTAACAGAGTTGAACCTTACTTTTGATTGAGCCTTTCTGAAATACTCTTTCTGTAGAAACTGCAATTGGACATTCTGAGCGCTAAGAGGCCTATATTGGGAAAAATAATATCTTCAAATAAAAACTACACAGAAGCATTGTGTGAAACTTATTTCTGATATGTTCATTAAGCTAACAGAGTTAAACCATACTTTTGATTGCGCAGTTCTGAACACTCTTTCTGTAGAAAATGCAAGTGGACATTCGGAGCGCTAAGAGGGTAATAGTGGAAAAAGGAATATATTCAAATATAAACTACACAGTAGCATTCTGTGAAAATTCTTTCTGTTCTGTGCATTCAACTAACAGAGTTGAACCTTACTTTTGATTGAGCCGTTCTGAAACACTCTTTCTGTAGAAACTGCAATTGGACATGCTAAGCGCTAAGAGGCCTACATTGGGAAAAAGAATATCTTCAAATAAAAACTACACAGATGCATTCTGTGAAACTTATTTCTGATCTGTAAATTCAGTTAACAGAGATAAAACATATTATTGATTGAGCAGTTATGAAACACTCTTTTTGTAGAAAATGCAAGTGGAGATTCGGAGCGCTAAGAGGGTAATAGTGGAAAAAGGAATGTCTTCAAATATAAACTACACAGAATCATTCGGTGAAACTTCTTTCTGATCTGTGCATTCAGCTAACAGAGTTAAACCATACTTTTGATTGAGCAGATCTGAACACTCTTTCTGTTGAAAATGCAACTGGACATTTGGAGCGCTAAGAGCGTAGTAGTGGAAAAAGGAATATATTCAAATATAAACTACACAGAAGCATTCTGTGAAACTTCTTTCTGATCTGAGCATTCAGCTAACAGAGTTAAACCATACTTTTGATTGAGCAGTTTTGAAACACTCTGTCTGTAGAAAATGCAACTGGACATTCGTAGCGCTAAGTGAGTAATAGTGGAAAAAAGAATATGTTCAAATATAAACTACACAGAAGCATTGTATGAAACATCTTTCTGTTCTGTGCATTCAACTAACAGAGTTGAACCTTACTTTTGATTGAGCCTTTCTGAAACACTCTTTCTGTAGAAACTGCAATTGGACATTCTGAGCGCTAAGAGGCCTATATTGGGAAAAATAATATCTTCAAATAAAAACTACACAGAAGCATTGTGTGAAACTTATTTCAGATATGTTCATTAAGCTAACAGAGTTAAACCATACTTTTGATTGCGCAGTTCTGAACACTCTTTCTGTAGAAAATGCAAGTGGACATTCGGAGCGCTAAGAGGGTAATAGTGGAAAAAGGAATATATTCAAATATAAACTACACAGTAGCATTCTGTGAAAATTCTTTCTGTTCTGTGCATTCAACTAACAGAGTTGAACCTTACTTTTGATTGAGCCGTTCTGAAACACTCTTTCTGTAGAAACTGCAATTGGACATGCTAAGCGCTAAGAGGCCTACATTGGGAAAAAGAATATCTTCAAATAAAAACTACACAGATGCATTCTGTGAAACATATTTCTGATCTGTAAATTCAGTTAACAGAGATAAAACATATTTTTGATTGAGCAGTTATGAAACACTCTTTTTGTAGAAAATGCAAGTGGAGATTCGGAGCGCTAAGAGGATAATAGTGGAAAAAGGAATGTCTCCAAATATAAACTACACAGAATCATTCTGTGAAACTTCTTTTTGATCTGTGCATTCAGCTAACAGAGTTAAACCATACTTTTGATTGAGCAGATCTGAACACTCTTTCTGTAGAAAATGCAACTGGACATTTGGAGCGCTAAGAGAGTAGTAGTGGAAAAAGAATATATTCAAATATAAACTACACAGAAGCATTCTGTGAAACTTCTTTCTGATCTGAGCATTCAGCTAACAGAATTAAACCATACTTATGATTGAGCAGTTTTGAAACACTCTGTCTGTAGAAAATGCAACTGGACATTCGTAGCGCTAAGTGGGTAATAGTGGAAAAAAGAATATGTTCAAATATAAACTACACAGTAGCATTGTATGAAACTTCTTTCTGTTCTGTGCATTCAACTAACAGAGTTGAACCTTACTTTTGATTGAGCCTTTCTGAAATACTCTTTCTGTAGAAACTGCAATTGGACATTCTGAGCGCTAAGAGGCCTATATTGGGAAAAATAATATCTTCAAATAAAAACTACACAGAAGCATTGTGTGAAACTTATTTCTGATATGTTCATTAAGCTAACAGAGTTAAACCATACTTTTGATTGCGCAGTTCTGAACACTCTTTCTGTAGAAAATGCAAGTGGACATTCGGAGCGCTAAGAGGGTAATAGTGGAAAAAGGAATATATTCAAATATAAACTACACAGTAGCATTCTGTGAAAATTCTTTCTGTTCTGTGCATTCAACTAACAGAGTTGAACCTTACTTTTGATTGAGCCGTTCTGAAACACTCTTTCTGTAGAAACTGCAATTGGACATGCTAAGCGCTAAGAGGCCTACATTGGGAAAAAGAATATCTTCAAATAAAAACTACACAGATGCATTCTGTGAAACTTATTTCTGATCTGTAAATTCAGTTAACAGAGATAAAACATATTTTTGATTGAGCAGTTATGAAACACTCTTTTTGTAGAAAATGCAAGTGGAGATTCGGAGCGCTAAGAGGATAATAGTGGAAAAAGGAATGTCTCCAAATATAAACTACACAGAATCATTCTGTGAAACTTCTTTTTGATCTGTGCATTCAGCTAACAGAGTTAAACCATACTTTTGATTGAGCAGATCTGAACACTCTTTCTGTAGAAAATGCAACTGGACATTTGGAGCGCTAAGAGAGTAGTAGTGGAAAAAGGAATATATTCAAATATAAACTACACAGAAGCATTCTGTGAAACTTCTTTCTGATCTGAGCATTCAGCTAACAGAATTAAACCATACTTATGATTGAGCAGTTTTGAAACACTCTGTCTGTAGAAAATGCAACTGGACATTCGTAGCGCTAAGTGGGTAATAGTGGAAAAAAGAATATGTTCAAATATAAACTACACAGTAGCATTGTATGAAACTTCTTTCTGTTCTGTGCATTCAACTAACAGAGTTGAACCTTACTTTTGATTGAGCCTTTCTGAAATACTCTTTCTGTAGAAACTGCAATTGGACATTCTGAGCGCTAAGAGGCCTATATTGGGAAAAATAATATCTTCAAATAAAAACTACACAGAAGCATTGTGTGAAACTTATTTCTGATATGTTCATTAAGCTAACAGAGTTAAACCATACTTTTGATTGCGCAGTTCTGAACACTCTTTCTGTAGAAAATGCAAGTGGACATTCGGAGCGCTAAGAGGGTAATAGTGGAAAAAGGAATATATTCAAATATAAACTACACAGTAGCATTCTGTGAAAATTCTTTCTGTTCTGTGCATTCAACTAACAGAGTTGAACCTTACTTTTGATTGAGCCGTTCTGAAACACTCTTTCTGTAGAAACTGCAATTGGACATGCTAAGCGCTAAGAGGCCTACATTGGGAAAAAGAATATCTTCAAATAAAAACTACACAGATGCATTCTGTGAAACTTATTTCTGATCTGTAAATTCAGTTAACAGAGATAAAACATATTATTGATTGAGCAGTTATGAAACACTCTTTTTGTAGAAAATGCAAGTGGAGATTCGGAGCGCTAAGAGGGTAATAGTGGAAAAAGGAATGTCTTCAAATATAAACTACACAGAATCATTCGGTGAAACTTCTTTCTGATCTGTGCATTCAGCTAACAGAGTTAAACCATACTTTTGATTGAGCAGATCTGAACACTCTTTCTGTTGAAAATGCAACTGGACATTTGGAGCGCTAAGAGCGTAGTAGTGGAAAAAGGAATATATTCAAATATAAACTACACAGAAGCATTCTGTGAAACTTCTTTCTGATCTGAGCATTCAGCTAACAGAGTTAAACCATACTTTTGATTGAGCAGTTTTGAAACACTCTGTCTGTAGAAAATGCAACTGGACATTCGTAGCGCTAAGTGAGTAATAGTGGAAAAAAGAATATGTTCAAATATAAACTACACAGAAGCATTGTATGAAACATCTTTCTGTTCTGTGCATTCAACTAACAGAGTTGAACCTTACTTTTGATTGAGCCTTTCTGAAACACTCTTTCTGTAGAAACTGCAATTGGACATTCTGAGCGCTAAGAGGCCTATATTGGGAAAAATAATATCTTCAAATAAAAACTACACAGAAGCATTGTGTGAAACTTATTTCAGATATGTTCATTAAGCTAACAGAGTTAAACCATACTTTTGATTGCGCAGTTCTGAACACTCTTTCTGTAGAAAATGCAAGTGGACATTCGGAGCGCTAAGAGGGTAATAGTGGAAAAAGGAATATATTCAAATATAAACTACACAGTAGCATTCTGTGAAAATTCTTTCTGTTCTGTGCATTCAACTAACAGAGTTGAACCTTACTTTTGATTGAGCCGTTCTGAAACACTCTTTCTGTAGAAACTGCAATTGGACATGCTAAGCGCTAAGAGGCCTACATTGGGAAAAAGAATATCTTCAAATAAAAACTACACAGATGCATTCTGTGAAACTTATTTCTGATCTGTAAATTCAGTTAACAGAGATAAAACATATTTTTGATTGAGCAGTTATGAAACACTCTTTTTGTAGAAAATGCAAGTGGAGATTCGGAGCGCTAAGAGGGTAATAGTGGAAAAAGGAATGTCTTCAAATATAAACTACACAGAATCATTCGGTGAAACTTCTTTCTGATCTGTGCATTCAGCTAACAGAGTTAAACCATACTTTTGATTGAGCAGATCTGAACACTCTTTCTGTTGAAAATGCAACTGGACATTTGGAGCGCTAAGAGCGTAGTAGTGGAAAAAGGAATATATTCAAATATAAACTACACAGAAGCATTCTGTGAAACTTCTTTCTGATCTGAGCATTCAGCTAACAGAGTTCAACCACACTTTTGATTGAGCAGTTTTGAAACACTCTGTCTGTAGAAAATGCAACTGGACATTCGTAGCGCTAAGTGGGTAATAGTGGAAAAGAGAATATGTTCAAATATAAACTACACAGAAGCATTGTATGAAACTTCTTTCTGTTCTGTGCATTCAACTAACAGAGTTGAACCTTACTTTTGATTGAGCCGTTCTGAAACACTCTTTCTGTAGAAACTGCAATTGGACATTCTGAGCGCTAAGAGGCCTATATTGGGAAAAAGAATGTCTACAAATAAAAACTACACAGAAGAATTGTGTGAAACTTCTTTCTGTTCTGTTTGTTCAACTAAAAGAGTTGAACCTTAGTTTTGATTGAGCCGTTCTGAAACACTCTTTCTGTAGAAAATGCAAGTCGAGATTCGGAGCGCTAAGAGGATAATAGTGGAAAAAGGAATGTCTTCAAATATAAACTACACAGAATCATTCTGTGAAACTTCTTTGTGATCTGTGCATTCAGCTAACAGAGTTAAACCATACTTTTGATTGAGCAGATCTGAACACTCTTTCTGTAGAAAATGTAACTGGACATTTGGAGCGCTAAGAGAGTAGTAGTTGAAAAAGGAATATATTCAAATATAAACTACACAGAAGCATTCTGTGAAACTTCTTTCTGATCTGAGCATTCAGCTAACAGAGTTAAACCATACTTTTGATTGAGCAGTTTTGAAACACTCTGTCTGTAGAAAATGCAACTGGACATTCGTAGCGCTAAGTGAGTAATAGTGGAAAAAAGAATATGTTCAAATATAAACTACACAGAAGAATTGTATGAAACAACTTTCTGTTCTGTGCATTCAACTAACAGAGTTGAACCTTACTTTTGATTGAGCCTTTCTGAAACACTCTTTCTGTAGAAACTGCAATTGGACATTCTGAGCGCTAAGAGGCCTATATTGGGAAAAATAATATCTTCAAATAAAAACTACACAGAAGCATTGTGTGAAACTTATTTCAGATATGTTCATTAAGCTAACAGAGTTAAACCATACTTTTGATTGCGCAGTTCTGAACACTCTTTCTGTAGAAAATGCAAGTGGACATTCGGAGCGCTAAGAGGGTAATAGTGGAAAAAGGAATATATTCAAATATAAACTACACAGTAGCATTCTGTGAAAATTCTTTCTGTTCTGTGCATTCAACTAACAGAGTTGAACCTTACTTTTGATTGAGCCGTTCTGAAACACTCTTTCTGTAGAAACTGCAATTGGACATGCTCAGCGCTAAGAGGCCTACATTGGGAAAAAGAATATCTTCAAATAAAAACTACACAGATGCATTCTGTGAAACATATTTCTGATCTGTAAATTCAGTTAACAGAGATAAAACATATTTTTGATTGAACAGTTATGAAACACTCTTTTTGTAGAAAATGCAAGTGGAGATTCGGAGCGCTAAGAGGGTAATAGTGGAAAAAGGAATGTCTTCAAATATAAACTACACAGAATCATTCGGTGAAACTTCTTTCTGATCTGTGCATTCAGCTAACAGAGTTAAACCATACTTTTGATTGAGCAGATCTGAACACTCTTTCTGTTGAAAATGCAACTGGACATTTGGAGCGCTAAGAGCGTAGTAGTGGAAAAAGGAATATATTCAAATATAAACTACACAGAAGCATTCTGTGAAACTTCTTTCTGATCTGAGCATTCAGCTAACAGAGTTAAACCATACTTTTGATTGAGCAGTTTTGAAACACTCTGTCTGTAGAAAATGCAACTGGACATTCGTAGCGCTAAGTGGGTAATAGTGGAAAAAAGAATATGTTCAAATATAAACTACACAGAAGCATTGTATGAAACTTCTTTCTGTTCTGTGCATTCAACTAACAGAGTTGAACCTTACTTTTGATTGAGCCTTTCTGAAACACTCTTTCTGTAGAAACTGCAATTGGACATTCTGAGCGCTAAGAGGCCTATATTGGGAAAAAGAATGTCTACAAATAAAAACTACACAGAAGAATTGTGTGAAACTACTTTCTGTTCTGATTGTTCAACTAAAAGATTTGAACCTTAGTTTTGATTGAGCCGTTCTGAAACACTCTTTCTGTAGAAAATGCAAGTGGAGATTCGGAGCGCTAAGAAGGTAATAGTGGAAAAAGGAATGTCTTCAAATATAAACTACACAGAATCATTCGGTGAAACTTCTTTCTGATCTGTGCATTCAGCTAACAGAGTTAAACCATACTTTTGATTGAGCAGATCTGAACACTCTTTCTGTAGAAAATGCAACTGGACATTTTGAGCGCTAAGAGCGTAGTAGTGGAAAAAGGAATATATTCAAATATAAACTACACAGAAGCATTCTGTGAAACTTCTTTCTGATCTGAGCATTCAGCTAACAGAGTTAAACCATACTTTTGATTGAGCAGTTTTGAAACACTCTGTCTGTAGAAAATGCAACTGGACATTCGTAGCGCTAAGTGGGTAATATTGGAAAAAAAATATTTTCAAATATAAACTACACAGAAGCATTGTATGAAACTTCTTTCTGTTCTGTGCATTCAACTAACAGTGTTGAACCTTACTTTTGATTGAGCCGTTCTGAAACACTCTTTCTGTAGAAACTGCAATTGGACATTCTGAGCGCTAAGAGGCCTTTATTGGGAAAAAGAATGTCTACAAATGAAAACTACACAGAAGAATTGTATGAAACTTCTTTCTGTTCTGTTTGTTCAACTAAAAGAGTTGAACCTTAGTTTTGATTGAGCCGTTCTGAAACACTCTTTCTGTAGAAAATGCAAGTGGAGATTCGGAGCGCTAAGAGGGTAATAGTGGAAAACGGAATGTCTTCAAATATAAACTACACAGAATCATTCGGTGAAACTTCTTTCTGATCTGTGCATTCAGCTAACAGAGTTAAACCATACTTTTGATTGAGCAGATCTGAACACTCTTTCTGTAGAAAATGCAACTGGACATTTCGAGCGCTAAGAGCGTAGTAGTGGAAAAAGGAATATATTCAAATATAAACTACACAGAAGCATTCTGTGAAGCTTCATTCTGATCTGAGCATTCAGCTAACAGAGTTAAACCATACTTTTGATTGAGCAGTTTTGAAACACTCTGTCTGTAGAAAATGCAACTGGACATTCGTAGCGCTAAGTGCGTAATAGTGGAAAAAAGAGTATGTTCAAATATAAACTACACAGAAGCATTGTATGAAACTTCTTTCTGTTCTGTGCATTCAACTAACAGTGTTGAACCTTACTTTTGATTGAGCCTTTCTGAAACACTCTTTCTGTAGAAACTGCAATTGGACATTCTGAGCGCTAAGAGGCCTCTATTGGGAAAAAAAATATCTTCAAATAAAAACTACACAGAAGCATTGTGTGAAACTTATTTCTGATATGTTCATTAAGCTAACAGAGTTAAACCATACTTTTGATTGCGCAGTTCTGAACACTCTTTCTGTAGAAAACGCAAGTGGACATTCGGAGCGCTAAGAGGGTAATAGTGGAAAAAGGAATATATTCAAATATACACTACACAGTAGCATTCTGTGAAAATTCTTTCTGTTCTGTGCATTCAACTAAGAGAGTTGAACCTTACTTTTGATTGAGCCGTTCTGAAACACTCTTTCTGTAGAAACTGCAATTGGACATGCTAAGCGCTAAGAGGCCTACATTGGGAAAAAGAATATCTTCAAATAAAAACTACACAGATGCATTCTGTGAAACTTATTTCTGATCTGTAAATTCAGTTAACAGAGATAAAACATATTTTTGATTGAGCAGTTATGAAACACTCTTTTCCTAGAAAACGCAAGTGGAGATTCGGAGCGCTAAGAGGGTAATAGTGGAAAAAGGAATGTCTTCAAATATAAACTACACAGAATCATTCGGTGAAACATTTTCTGATCTGTGCATTCAGCTAACAGAGTTAAACCATACTTTTGATTGAGCAGATCTGAACACTCTTTCTGTAGAAAATGCAACTGGACATTTTGAGCGCTAAGAGCGTAGTAGTGGAAAAAGGAATATATTCAAATATAAACTACACAGAAGCATTCTGTGAAACTTCTTTCTGATCTGAGCATTCAGCTAACAGAGTTAAACCATACTTTTGATTGAGCAGTTTTGAAACACTCTGTCTGTAGAAAATGCAACTGGACATTCGTAGCGCTAAGTGGGTAATAGTGGAAAAAAGAATATTTTCAAATATAAACTACACAGAAGCATTGTATGAAACTTCTTTCTGTTCTGTGCATTCAACTAACAGTGTTGAACCTTACTTTTGATTGAGCCGTTCTGAAACACTCTTTCTGTAGAAACTGCAATTGGACATTCTGAGCGCTAAGAGGCCTTTATTGGGAAAAAGAATGTCTACAAATGAAAACTACACAGAAGAATTGTGTGAAACTTCTTTCTGTTCTGTTTGTTCAACTAAAAGAGTTGAACCTTAGTTTTGATTGAGCCGTTCTGAAACACTCTTTCTGTAGAAAATGCAAGTGGAGATTCGGAGCGCTAAGAGGGTAATAGTGGAAAAAGGAATGTCTTCAAATATAAACTACACAGAATCATTCGGTGAAACTTCTTTCTGATCTGTGCATTCAGCTAACAGAGTTAAAACATACTTTTGATTGAGCAGATCTGAACACTCTTTCTGTAGAAAATGCAACTGGACATTTCGAGCGCTAAGAGCGTAGTAGTGGAAAAAGGAATATATTCAAATATAAACTACACAGAAGCATTCTGTGAAGCTTCTTTCTGATCTGAGCATTCAGCTAACAGAGTTAAACCATACTTTTGATTGAGCAGTTTTGAAACACTCTGTCTGTAGAAAATGCAACTGGACATTCGTAGCGCTAAGTGTGTAATAGTGGAAAAAAGAGTATGTTCAAATATAAACTACACAGAAGCATTGTATGAAACTTCTTTCTGTTCTGTGCATTCAACTAACAGAGTTGAACCTTACTTTTGATTGAGCCTTTCTGAAACACTCTTTCTGTAGAAACTGCAATTGGACATTCTGAGCGCTAAGAGGCCTCTATTGGGAAAAATAATATCTTCAAATAAAAACTACACAGAAGCATTGTGTGAAACTTATTTCTGATATGTTCATTAAGCTAACAGAGTTAAACCATACTTTTGATTGCGCAGTTCTGAACACTCTTTCTGTAGAAAATGCAAGTGGACATTCGGAGCGCTAAGAGGGTAATAGTGGAAAAAGGAATATATTCAAATATAAACTACACAGTAGCATTCTGTGAAAATTCTTTCTGTTCTGTGCATTCAACTAAGAGATTTGAACCTTACTTTTGATTGAGCCGTTCTGAAACACTCTTTCTGTAGAAACTGCAATTGGACATGCTAAGCGCTAAGAGGCCTACACTGGGAAAAATAATATCTTCAAATAAAAACTACACAGATGCATTCTGTGAAACTTATTTCTGATCTGTAAATTCAGTTAACAGAGATAAAACATATTTTTGATTGAGCAGTTATGAAACACTCTTTTTGTAAAAAATGCAAGTGGAGATTCGGAGCGCTAAGAGGGTAATAGTGGAAAAAGGAATGTCTTCAAATATAAACTACACAGAATCATTCGGTGAAACTTCTTTCTGATCTGTGAATTCAGCTAACAGAGTTAAACCATACTTTTGATTGAGCAGATCTGAACACTCTTTGTGTAGAAAATGCAACTGGACATTTGGAGCGCTAAGAACGTAGTAGTGGAAAAAGGAATATATTCAAATATAAACTACACAGAAGCATTCTGTGAAACTTCTTTCTGATCTGAGCATTCAGCTAACAGAGTTAAACCATACTTTTGATTGAGCAGTTTTGAAACACTCTGTCTGTAGAAAATGCAACTGGACATTCGTAGCGCTAAGAGGGTAATAGTGGAAAAAAGAATATGTTCAAATATAAACTACACAGAAGCATTGTATGAAACTTGTTTCTGTTCTGTGCATTCAACTAACAGAATTGAACCTTACTTTTGATTGAGCCTTTCTGAAACACTCTTTCTGTAGAAACTGCAATTGGACATTCTGAGCGCTAAGAGGCCTCTATTGGGAAAAATAATATCTTCAAATAAAAAATACACAGAAGCATTGTGTGAAACTTATTTCTGATATATTCTTTAAGCTAACAGAGTTAAACCATACTTTTGATTGCGCAGTTCTGAACACTCTTTCTGTAGAAAATGCAAGTGGACATTCGGAGCGCTAAGAGGGTAATAGTGGAAAAAGGAATATATTCAAATATAAACTACACAGTAGCATTCTGTGAAAATTCTTTCTGTTCTGTGCATTCAACTAACAGAGTTGAACCTTACTTTTGATAGAGCCGTTCTGAAACACTCTTTCTGTAGAAACTGCAATTGGACATGCTAAGCGCTAAGAGGCCTACATAGGGAAAAAGAATATCTTCAAATAAAAACTACACAGATGCATTCTGTGAAACTTATTTCTGATCTGTAAATTCAGTTAACAGAGATAAAACATATTTTTGATTGAGCAGTTATGAAACACTCTTTTTGTAGAAAATGCTAGTGGAGATTCGGAGCGCTAAGAGGGTAATAGTGGAAAAAGGAATGTCTTCAAATATAAACTACACAGAATCATTCGGTGAAACTTCTTTCTGATCTGTGCATTCAGCTAACAGAGTTAAACCATACTTTTGATTGAGCAGATCTGAACACTCTTTCTGTTGAAAATGCAACTGGACATTTGGAGCGCTAAGAGCGTAGTAGTGGAAAAAGGAATATATTCAAATATAAACTACACAGAAGCATTCTGTGAAACTTCTTTCTGATCTGAGCATTCAGCTAACAGAGTTAAACCATACTTTTGATTGAGCAGTTTTGAAACACTCTGTCTGTAGAAAATGCAACTGGACATTCGTAGCGCTAAGTGGGTAATAGGGGAAAAAAGAATATGTTCAAATATAAACTACACAGAAGCATTGTATGAAACTTCTTTCTGTTCTGTGCATTCAACTAACAGAGTTGAACCTTACTTTTGACTGAGCCTTTCTGAAACACTCTTTCTGTAGAAACTGCAATTGGACATTCTGAGCGCTAAGAGGCCTATATTGGGAAAAATAATATCTTCAAATAAAAACTACACAGAAGCATTGTGTGAAACTTATTTCTGATATGTTCATTAAGCTAACAGAGTTAAACCATACATTTGATTGCGCAGTTCTGAACACTCTTTCTGTAGAAAATGCAAGTGGACATTCGGAGCGCTAAGAGGGTAATAGTGGAAAAAGGAATATATTCAAATATAAACTACACAGTAGCATTCTGTGAAAACTCTTTCTGTTCTGTGCATTCAGCTAACAGAGTTGAACCTTACTTTTGATTGAGCCTTTCTGAAACACTCTTTCTGTAGAAACTGCAATTGGACATGCTAAGCGCTAAGAGGCCTACATTGGGAAAAAGAATATCTTCAAATAAAAACTACACAGATGCATTCTGTGAAACTTATTTCTGATCTGTAAATTCAGTTAACAGAGATAAAACATATTTTTGATTGAGCAGTTATGAAACACTCTTTTTGTAGAAAATGCAAGTGGAGATTCGGAGCGCTAAGAGGGTAATAGTGGAAAAAGTAATGTCTTCAAATATAAACTACACAGAATCATTCGGTGAAACTTCTTTCTGATCTGTGAATTCAGCTAACAGAGTTAAACCATACTTTTGATTGAGCAGATCTGAACACTCTTTGTGTAGAAAATGCAACTGGACATTTGGAGCGCTAAGAGCGTAGTAGTGGAAAAAGGAATATATTCAAATATAAACTACACAGAAGCATTCTGTGAAACTTCTTTCTGATCTGAGCATTCAGCTAACAGAGTTAAACCATACTTTTGATTGAGCAGTTTTGAAACACTCTGTCTGTAGAAAATGCAACTGGACATTCGTAGCGCTAAGTGGGTAATAGTGGAAAAAAGAATATGTTCAAATATAAACTACACAGAAGCATTGTATGAAACTTCTTTCTGTTCTGTGCATTCAACTAACAGAGTTGAACCTTACTTTTGATTGAGCCGTTCTGAAACACTCTTTCTGTAGAAACTGCAATTGGACATTCTGAGTGCTAAGAGGCCTATATTGGGAAAAAGAATGTCTACAAATAAAAACTACACAGAAGAATTGTGTGAAACTTCTTTCTGTTCTGTTTGTTCAACTAAAAGAGTGGAACCTTAGTTTTGATTGAGCCGTTCTGAAACACTCTTTCTGTAGAAAATGCAAATGGAGTTTCGGAGCGCTAAGAGGGTAATAGTGGAAAAAGGAATGTCTCCAAATATAAACTACACAGAAGCATTCTGTGAAACTTCTTTCTGATCTGTGCATTCAGCTAACAGAGTTAAACCATACTTTTGATTGAGCAGATCTGAACACTCTTTCTGTAGAAAATGCAACTGGACATATGGAGCGCTAAGAGAGTAGTAGTGGAAAAAGGAATATATTCAAATATAAACTACACAGAAGCATTCTGTGAAACTTCTTTCTGATCTGAGCATTCAGCTAACAGAGTTAAACCATACTTTTGATTGAGCAGTTTTGAAACACTCTGTCTGTAGAAAATGCAACTGGACATTCGTAGCGCTAAGTGGGTAATAGTGGAAAAAAGAGTATGTTCAAATATAAACTACACAGAAGCATTGTATGAAACTTCTTTCTGTTCTGTGCATTCAACTAACAGAGTTGAACCTTACTTTTGATTGAGCCTTTCTGAAACACTCTTTCTGTAGAAACTGCATTTGGACATTCTGAGCGCTAAGAGGCCTGTATTGGGAAAAATAATATCTTCAAATAAAAACTACACAGAAGCATTGTGTGAAACTTATTTCTGATATGTTCATTAAGCTAACAGAGTTAAACCTTACTTCTGATTGCGCAGTTCTGAACACTCATTCTGTAGAAAACGCAAGTGCACATTCGGAGCGCTAAGAGGGTAATAGTGGAAAAAGGAATATATTCAAATATAAACTACACAGTAGCATTCTGTGAAAATTCTTTCTGTTCTGTGCATTCAACTAACAGAGTTGAACCTTACTTTTGATTGAGCCTTTCTGAAACACTCTTTCTGTAGAAACTGCAATTGGACATGCTAAGCGCTAAGAGGCCTACATTGGGAAAAAGAATATCTTCAAATAAAAACTACACAGATGCATTCTGTGAAACTTATTTCTGATCTGTAAATTCAGTTAACAGAGATAAAACATATTTTTGATTGAGCAGTTATGAAACACTCTTTTTGTAGAAAATGCAAGTGGAGATTCGGAGCGCTAAGAGGGTAATAGTGGAAAAAGTAATGTCTTCAAATATAAACTACACAGAATCATTCGGTGAAACTTCTTTCTGATCTGTGAATTCAGCTAACAGAGTTAAACCATACTTTTGATTGAGCAGATCTGAACACTCTTTGTGTAGAAAATGCAACTGGACATTTGGAGCGCTAAGAGCGTAGTAGTGGAAAAAGGAATATATTCAAATATAAACTACACAGAAGCATTCTGTGAAACTTCTTTCTGATCTGAGCATTCAGCTAACAGAGTTAAACCATACTTTTGATTGAGCAGTTTTGAAACACTCTGTCTGTAGAAAATGCAACTGGACATTCGTAGCGCTAAGTGGGTAATAGTGGAAAAAAGAATATGTTCAAATATAAACTACACAGAAGCATTGTATGAAACTTCTTTCTGTTCTGTGCATTCAACTAACAGAGTTGAACCTTACTTTTGATTGAGCCGTTCTGAAACACTCTTTCTGTAGAAACTGCAATTGGACATTCTGAGTGCTAAGAGGCCTATATTGGGAAAAAGAATGTCTACAAATAAAAACTACACAGAAGAATTGTGTGAAACTTCTTTCTGTTCTGTTTGTTCAACTAAAAGAGTGGAACCTTAGTTTTGATTGAGCCGTTCTGAAACACTCTTTCTGTAGAAAATGCAAATGGAGTTTCGGAGCGCTAAGAGGGTAATAGTGGAAAAAGGAATGTCTCCAAATATAAACTACACAGAAGCATTCTGTGAAACTTCTTTCTGATCTGTGCATTCAGCTAACAGAGTTAAACCATACTTTTGATTGAGCAGATCTGAACACTCTTTCTGTAGAAAATGCAACTGGACATTTGGAGCGCTAAGAGAGTAGTAGTGGAAAAAGGAATATATTCAAATATAAACTACACAGAAGCATTCTGTGAAACTTCTTTCTGATCTGAGCATTCAGCTAACAGAGTTAAACCATACTTTTGATTGAGCAGTTTTGAAACACTCTGTCTGTAGAAAATGCAACTGGACATTCGTAGCGCTAAGTGGGTAATAGTGGAAAAAAGAGTATGTTCAAATATAAACTACACAGAAGCATTGTATGAAACTTCTTTCTGTTCTGTGCATTCAACTAACAGAGTTGAACCTTACTTTTGATTGAGCCTTTCTGAAACACTCTTTCTGTAGAAACTGCATTTGGACATTCTGAGCGCTAAGAGGCCTGTATTGGGAAAAATAATATCTTCAAATAAAAACTACACAGAAGCATTGTGTGAAACTTATTTCTGATATGTTCATTAAGCTAACAGAGTTAAACCATACTTCTGATTGCGCAGTTCTGAACACTCATTCTGTAGAAAACGCAAGTGCACATTCGGAGCGCTAAGAGGGTAATAGTGGAAAAAGGAATATATTCAAATATAAACTACACAGTAGCATTCTGTGAAAATTCTTTCTGTTCTGTGCATTCAACTAACAGAGTTGAACCTTACTTTTGATTGAGCCGTTCTGAAACACTCTTTCTGTAGAAACTGCAATTGGACATGCTAAGCGCTAAGAGGCCTACATTGGGAAAAAGAATATCTTCAAATAAAAACTACACAGATGCATTCTGTGAAACTTATTTCTGATCTGTAAATTCAGTTAACAGAGATAAAACATATTTTTGATTGAGCAGTTATGAAACACTCTTTTCGTAGAAAACGCAAGTGGAGATTCGGAGCGCTAAGAGGGTAATAGTGGAAAAAGGAATGTCTTCAAATATAAACTACACAGAATCATTCGGTGAAACATTTTCTGATCTGTGCATTCAGCTAACAGAGTTATACCATACTTTTGATTGAGCAGATCTGAACACTCTTTCTGAAGAAAATGCAACTGGACATTTTGAGCGCTAAGAGCGTAGTAGTGGAAAAAGGAATATATTCAAATATAAACTACACAGAAGCATTCTGTGAAACTTCTTTCTGATCTGAGCATTCAGCTAACAGAGTTAAACCATACTTTTGATTGAGCAGTTTTGAAACACTCTGTCTGTAGAAAATGCAACTGGACATTCGTAGCGCTAAGTGGGTAATAGTGGAAAAAAAAATATGTTTAAATATAAACTACACAGAAGCATTGTATGAAACTTCTTTCTGTTCTGTGCATTCAACTAACAGAGTTGAACCTTACTTTTGATTGAGCCGTTCTGAAACACTCTTTCTGTAGAAACTGCAATTGGACATTCTGAGCGCTAAGAGGCCTATATTGGGAAAAAGAATGTCTACAAATAAAAACTGCACAGAAGAATTGTGTGAAACTTCTTTCTGTTCTGTTTGTTCAACTAAAAGTGTTGAACCTTAGTTTTGATTGAGCCGTTCGGAAACACTCTTTCTGTAGAAAATGCAAGTGGAGATTCGGAGCGCTAAGAGGGTAATAGTGGAAAAAGGAATGTCTCCAAATATAAACTACACAGAATCATTCTGTGAAACTTCTTTCTGATCTGTGCATTCAGCTAACAGAGTTAAACCATACTTTTGATTCAGCAGATCTGAACACTCTTTCTGTAGAAAATGCAACTGGACATTTGGAGCACTAAGAGAGTAGTAGTGGAAAAAGGAATATATTCAAATATAAACTACACAGAAGCATTCTGTGAAACTTCTTTCTGATCTGAGCATTCAGCTAACAGAGTTAAACCATACTTTTGATTGAGCAGTTTTGAAACACTCTGTCTGTAGAAAATGCAACTGGACATTCGTAGCGCTAAGTGGGTAATAGTGGAAAAAAGAATATGTTCAAATATAAACTACACAGAAGCATTGTATGAAACTTCTTTCTGTTCTGTGCATTCAACTAACAGAGTTGAACCTTACTTTTGATTGAGCCTTTCTGAAACACTCTTTCTATAGAACCTGCAATTGGACATTCTGAGCGCTAAGAGGCCTATATTGGGAAAAATAATATCTTCAAATAAAAACTACACAGAAGCATTGTGTGAAACTTATTTCTGATATGTTCATTAAGCTAACAGAGTTAAACCATACTTTTGATTGCGCAGTTCTGAACACTCTTTCTGTAGAAAATGCAAGTGGACATTCGGAGCGCTAAGAGGGTAATAGTGGAAAAAGGAATATATTCAAATATAAACTACACAGTAGCATTCTGTGAAAATTCTTTCTGTTCTGTGCATTCAACTAACAGAGTTGAACCTTACTTTTGATTGAGCCGTTCTGAAACACTCTTTCTGTAGAAACTGCAATTGGACATGCTAAGCGCTAAGAGGCCTACATTGGGAAAAAGAATATCTTCAAATAAAAACTACACAGATGCATTCTGTGAAACTTATTTCTGATCTGTAAATTCAGTTAACAGAGATAAAACATATTTTTGATTGAGCAGTTATGAAACACTCTTTTTGTAGAAAATGCAAGTTGAGATTCGGAGCGCTAAGAGGGTAATAGTGGAAAAAGGAATGTTTTCAAATATAAACTACACAGAATCATTCGGTGAAACATCTTTCTGATCTGTGCATTCAGCTAACAGAGTTAAACCATACTTTTGATTGAGCAGATCTGAACACTCTTTCTGGAGAAAATGCAACTGGACATTTGGAGCGCTAAGAGCGTACTAGTGGAAAAAGGAATATATTCAAATATAAACTACACAGAAGCATTCTGTGAAACTTCTTTCTGATCTGAGCATTCAGCTAACAGAGTTAAACCATACTTTTGATTGAGCAGTTTTGAAACACTCTGTCTGTAGAAAATGCAACTGGACATTCGTAGCGCTAAGTGGGAAATACTGGGAAAAAGAATATGTTCAAATATAAACTACACAGAAGCATTGTATGAAACTTCTTTCTGTTCTGTGCATTCAACTAACAGAGTTGAACCTTACTTTTGATTGAGCCTTTCTGAAACACTCTTTCTGTAGAAACTGCAATTGGACATTCTGAGCGCTAAGAGGCCTCTATTGGGAAAAATAATATCTTCAAATAAAAACTACACAGAAGCATTGTGTGAAACTTATTTCTGATATGTTCATTAAGCTAACAGAGTTAAACCATACTTTTGATTGCGCAGTTCTGAACACTCTTTCTGTAGAAAATGCAAGTGGACATTCGGAGCGCTAAGAGGGTAATAGTGGAAAAACAATATATTCAAATATAAACTACACAGTAGCATTCTGTGAAAATTCTTTCTGTTCTGTGCATTCAACTAACAGAGTTGAACCTTACTTTTTATTGGGCCGTTCTGAAACACTCTTTCTGTAGAAACTGCAATTGGACATCCTAAGCGCTAAGAGGCCTACATTGGGAAAGAGAATATCTTCAAATAAAAACTACACAGATGCATTCTGTGAAAATTATTTCTGATCTGTAAATTCAGTTAACAGAGATAAAACATATTTTTGATTGAGCAGTTATGAAACACTCTTTTTGTAGAAAATGCAAGTGGAGATTCGGAGCGCTAAGAGGGTAATAGTGGAAAAAGGAATGTCTTCAAATATAAACTACACAGAATCATTCGGTGAAACTTCTTTCTGATCTGTGCATTCAGCTAACAGAGTTAAACCATACTTTTGATTGAGCAGATCTGAACACTCTTTCTGTAGAAAATGCAACTGGACATTTGGAGCGCTAAGAGCGTAGTAGTGGAAAAAGGAATATATTCAAATATAAACTACACAGAAGCATTCTGTGAAACTTCTTTCTGATCTGAGCATTCAGCTAACAGAGTTAAACCATACTTTTGATTGAGCAGTTTTGAAACACTCTGTCTGTAGAAAATGCAACTGGACATTCGTAGCGCTAAGTGGGTAATAGTGGAAAAAAGAATATGTTCAAATATGAACTACACAGAAGCATTCTATGAAACTTCTTTCTGTTCTGTGCATTCAACTAACAGAGTTGAACCTTACTTTTGATTGAGCCGTTCTGAAACACTCTTTCTGTAGAAACTGCAATTGGACATTCTGAGCGCTAAGAGGCCGATATTGGGAAAAAGAATGTCTACAAATAAAAACTACACAGAAGAATTGTGTGAAACTTCTTTCTGTTCTGTTTGTTCAACTAAAAGAGCAGAACCTTAGTTTTGATTGAGCCGTTCTGAAACACTCTTTCTGTAGAAAATGCAAGTGGAGATTCGGAGCGCTAAGAGGGTAATAGTGGAAAAAGGAATGTCTCCAAATATAAACTACACAGAATCATTCTGTGAAACTTCTTTCTGATCTGTGAATTCAGCTAACAGAGTTAAACCATACTTTTGATTGAGCAGATCTGAACACACTTTCTGTAGAAAATGCAACTGGACATTTGGAGCGCTAAGAGAGTAGTAGTGGAAAAAGGAATATATTCAAATATAAACTACACAGAAGCATTCTGTGAAACTTTTTTCTGATCTGAGCATTCAGCTAACAGAGTTAAACCATACTTTTGATTGAGCAGTTTTGAAACACTCTGTCTGTAGAAAATGCAACTGGACATTCGTAGCGCTAAGTGGGTAATAGTGGAAAAAAGAATATGTTCAAATATAAACTACACAGAAGCATTGTATGAAACTTCTTTCTGTTCTGTGCATTCAACTAACAGAGTTGAACCTTACTTTTGATTAAGCCTTTCTTAACACTCTTTCTGTAGAAACTGCAATTGGACATTCTGAGCGCTAAGAGGTCTCTATTGGGAAAAATAATATCTTCAAATAAAAACTACACAGAAGCATTGTGTGAAACTTATTTCTGATATGTTCATTAAGCTAACAGAGTTAAACCATACTTTTGATTGCGCAGTTCTGAACACTCTTTCTGTAGAAAATGCAAGTGGACATTCGGAGCGCTAAGAGGGTAATAGTGGAAAAAGGAATATATTCAAACATAAACTACACAGTAGCATTCTGTGAAAATTCTTTCTGTTCTGTGCATTCAACTAACATAGTTGAACCTTACTTTTGATTGAGCCGTTCTGAAACACTCTTTCTGTAGAAACTGCAATTGGACATCCTAAGCGCTAAGAGGCCTACATTGGGAAAGAGAATATCTTCAAATAAAAACTACACAGATGCATTCTGTGAAAATTATTTCTGATCTGTAAATTCAGTTAACAGAGATAAAACATATTTTTGATTGAGCAGTTATGAAACACTCTTTTTGTAGAAAATGCAAGTGGAGATTCGGAGCGCTAAGAGGGTAATAGTGGAAAAAGGAATGTCTTCAAATATAAACTACACAGAATCATTCGGTGAAACTTCTTTCTGATCTGTGCATTCAGCTAACAGAGTTAAACCATACTTTTGATTGAGCAGATCTGAACACTCTTTCTGTAGAAAATGCAACTGGACATTTGGAGCGCTAAGAGCGTAGTAGTGGAAAAAGGAATATATTTAAATATAAACTACACAGAAGCATTCTGTGAAACTTCTTTCTGATCTGAGCATTCAGCTAACAGAGTTAAACCATACATTTGATTGAGCAGTTTTGAAAAACTCTGTCTGTAGAAAATGCAACTGGACATTCGTAGCGCTAAGTGGGTAATAGTGGAAAAAAGAATATGTTCAAATATGAACTACACAGAAGCATTCTATGAAACTTCTTTCTGTTCTGTGCATTCAACTAACAGAGTTGAACCTTACTTTTGATTGAGCCGTTCTGAAACACTCTTTCTGTAGAAACTGCAATTGGACATTCTGAGCGCTAAGAGGCCGATATTGGGAAAAAGAATGTCTACAAATAAAAACTACACAGAACAATTGTGTGAAACTTCTTTCTGTTCTGTTTGTTCAACTAAAAGAGTTGAACCTTAGTTTTGATTGAGCCGTTCTGGAACACTCTTTCTGTAGAAAATGCAAGTGGAGATTCGGAGCGCTAAGAGGGTAATAGTGGAAAAAGGAATGTCTCCAAATATAAACAACACAGAATCATTCTGTGAAACTTCTTTCTGATCTGTGAATTCAGCTAACAGAGTTAAACCATACTTTTGATTGAGCAGATCTGAACACTCTTTCTGTAGAAAATGCAACTGGACATTTGGAGCGCTAAGAGAGTAGTAGTGGAAAAAGGAATATATTCAAATATAAACTACACAGAAGCATTCTGTGAAACTTCTTTCTGATCTGAGCATTCAGCTAACAGAGTTAAACCATACTTTTGATTGAGCAGTTTTGAAACACTCTGTCTGTAGAAAATGCAACTGGACATTCGTAGCGCTAAGTGGGTAATAGTGGAAAAAAGAATATGTTCAAATATAAACTACACAGAAGCATTGTATGAAACTTCTTTCTGTTCGGTGCATTCAACTAACAGAGTTGAACCTTACATTTGATTGAGCCTTTCTGAAACACTCTTTCTGTAGAAACTGCAATTGGACATTCTGAGCGCTAAGAGGCTTCTATTGGGAAAAATAATATCTTCAAATAAAAACTACACAGAAGCATTGTGTGAAACTTATTTCTGATATGTTCATTAAGCTAACAGAGTTAAACCATACTTTTGATTGCGCAGTTCTGAACACTCTTTCTGTAGAAAATGCAAGTGGACATTCGGAGCGCTAAGAGGGTATAGTGGAAAAAGGAATATATACAAATATAAACTACACAGTAGCATTCTGTGAAAATTCTTTCTGTTCTGTGCATTCAACTAACAGAGTTGAACCTTACTTTTGATTGAGCCATTCTGAAACACTCTTTCTGTAGAAACTGCAATTGGACATCCTAAGCGCTAAGAGGCCTACATTGGGAAAGAGAATATCTTCAAATAAACACTACACAGATGCATTCTGTGAAAATTATTTCTGATCTGTAAATTCAGTTAACAGAGATAAAACATATTTTTGATTGAGCAGTTATGAAACACTCTTTTTGTAGAAAATGCAAGTGGAGATTCGGAGCGCTAAGAGGGTAATAGTGGAAAAAGGAATGTCTTCAAATATAAACTACACAGAATCATTCGGTGAAACTTCTTTCTGATCTGTGCATTCAGCTAACAGAGTTAAACCATACTTTTGATTGAGCAGATCTGAACACTCTTTCTGTAGAAAATGCAACTGGACATTTGGAGCGCTAAGAGCGTAGTAGTGGAAAAAGGAATATATTTAAATATAAACTACACAGAAGCATTCTGTGAAACTTCTTTCTGATCTGAGCATTCAGCTAACAGAGTTAAACCATACTTTTGATTGAGCAGTTTTGAAAAACTCTGTCTGTAGAAAATGCAACTGGACATTCGTAGCGCTAAGTGGGTAATAGTGGAAAAAAGAATATGTTCAAATATGAACTACACAGAAGCATTCTATGAAACTTCTTTCTGTTCTGTGCATTCAACTAACAGAGTTGAACCTTACTTTTGATTGAGCCGTTCTGAAACACTCTTTCTGTAGAAACTGCAATTGGACATTCTGAGTGCTAAGAGGCCGATATTGGGAAAAAGAATGTCTACAAATAAAAACTACACAGAACAATTGTGTGAAACTTCTTTCTGTTCTGTTTGTTCAACTAAAAGAGTTGAACCTTAGTTTTGATTGAGCCGTTCTGAAACACTCTTTCTGTAGAAAATGCAAGTGGAGATTCGGAGCGCTAAGAGGGTAATAGTGGAAAAAGGAATGTCTCCAAATATAAACTACACAGAATCATTCTGTGAAACTTCTTTCTGATCTGTGCATTCAGCTAACAGAGTTAAACCATACTTTTGATTGAGCAGATCTGAACACTCTTTCTGTAGAAAATGCAACTGGACATTTGGAGCGCTAAGAGAGTAGTAGTGGAAAAAGGAATATATTCAAATATAAACTACACAGAAGCATTCTGTGAAACTTCTTTCTGATCTGAGCATTCAGCTAACAGAGTTAAACCATACTTTTGATTGAGCAGTTTTGAAACACTCTGTCTGTAGAAAATGCAACTGGACATTCGTAGCGCTAAGTGGGTAATAGTGGAAAAAAGAATATGTTCAAATATAAACTACACAGAAGCATTGTATGAAACTTCTTTCTGTTCTGTGCATTCAACTAACAGAGTTGAACCTTACTTTTGATTGAGCCTTTCTGAAACACTCTTTCTGTAGAAACTGCAATTGGACATTCTGAGCGCTAAGAGGCCTCTATTGGGAAAAATAATATCTTCAAATAAAAACTACACAGAAGCATTGAGTGAAACTTATTTCTGATATGTTCATTAAGCTAACAGAGTTAAACCATACTTTGGATTGCGCAGTTCTGAACACTCTTTCTGTAGAAAATGCAAGTGGACATTCGGAGCGCTAAGAGGGTAATAGTGGAAAAAGGAATATATTCAAATATAAACTACACAGTAGCATTCTGTGAAAATTCTTTCTGTTCTGTGCATTCAACTAACAGAGTTGAACCTTACTTTTGATTGAGCCGTTCTGAAACACTCTTTCTGTAGAAACTGCAATTGGACATCCTAAGCGCTAAGAGGGCTACATTGGGAAAGAGAATATCTTCAAATAAAAACTACACAGATGCATTCTGTGAAAATTATTTCTGATCTGTAAATTCAGTTAACAGAGATAAAACAGATTTTTGATTGAGCAGTTATGAAACACTCTTTTTGTAGAAAATGCAAGTGGAGATTCGGAGCGCTAAGAGGGTAATAGTGGAAAAAGGAATGTCTTCAAATATAAACTACACAGAATCATTCGGTGAAACTCCTTTCTGATCTGTGCATTCAGCTAACAGAGTTAAACCATACTTTTGATTGAGCAGATCTGAACACTCTTTCTGTAGAAAATGCAACTGGACATTTGGAGCGCTAAGAGCGTAGTAGTGGAAAAAGGAATATATTTAAATATAAACTACACAGAAGCATTCTGTGAAACATCTTTCTGATCTGAGCATTCAGCTAACAGAGTTAAACCATACTTTTGATTGAGCAGTTTTGAAAAACTCTGTCTGTAGAAAATGCAACTGGACATTCGTAGCGCTAAGTGGGTAATAGTGGAAAAAAGAATATGTTCAAATATGAACTACACAGAAGCATTCTATGAAACTCCTTTCTGTTCTGTGCATTCAACTAAGAGAGTTGAACCTTACTTTTGATTGAGCCGTTCTGAAACACTCTTTCTGTAGAAACTGCAATTGGACATTCTGAGCGCTAAGAGGCCGATATTGGGAAAAAGAATGTCTACAAATAAAAACTACACAGAACAATTGTGTGAAACTTCTTTCTGTTCTGTTTGTTCAACTAAAAGAGTTGAACCTTAGTTTTGATTGAGCCGTTCTGAAACACTCTTTCTGTAGAAAATGCAAGTGGAGATTTGGAGCGCTAAGAGGGTAATAGTGGAAAAAGGAATGTCTCCAAATATAAACTACACAGAATCATTCTGTGAAACTTGTTTCTGATCTGTGAATTCAGCTAACAGATTTAAACCATACTTTTGATTGAGCAGATCTGAACACTCTTTCTGTAGAAAATGCAACTGGACATTTGGAGCGCTAAGAGAGTAGTAGTGGAAAAAGGAATATATTCAAATATAAACTACACAGAAGCATTCTGTGAAACTTCTTTCTGATCTGAGCATTCAGCTAACAGAGTTAAACCATACTTTTGATTGAGCAGTTTTGAAACACTCTGTCTGTAGAAAATGCAACTGGACATTCGTAGCGCTAAGTGGGTAATAGTGGAAAAAAGAATATGTTCAAATATAAACTACACAGAAGCATTGTATGAAACTTCTTTCTGTTCTGTGCATTCAACTAACAGAGTTGAACCTTACTTTTGATTGAGCCTTTCTGAAACACTCTTTCTGTAGAAACTGCAATTGGACATTCTGAGCGCTAAGAGGCCTCTATTGGGAAAAATAATATCTTCAAATAAAAACTACACAGAAGCATTGTGTGAAACTTATTTCTGATATGTTCATTAAGCTAACAGAGTTAAACCATACTTTTGATTGCGCAGTTCTGAACACTCTTTCTGTAGAAAATGCAAGTAGACATTCGGAGCGCTAAGAGGGTAATAGTGGAAAAAGGAATATATTCAAACATAAACTACACAGTAGCATTCTGTGAAAATTCTTTCTGTTCTGTGCATTCAACTAACATAGTTGAACCTTACTTTTGATTGAGCCGTTCTGAAACACTCTTTCTGTAGAAACTGCAATTGGACATCCTAAGCGCTAAGAGGCCTACATTGGGAAAGAGAATATCTTCAAATAAAAACTACACAGATGCATTCTGTGAAAATTATTTCTGATCTGTAAATTCAGTTAACAGAGATAAAACATATTTTTGATTGAGCAGTTATGAAACACTCTTTTTGTAGAAAATGCAAGTGGAGATTCGGAGCGCTAAGAGGGTAATAGTGGAAAAAGGAATGTCTTCAAATATAAACTACACAGAATCATTCGGTGAAACTTCTTTCTGATCTGTGCATTCAGCTAACAGAGTTAAACCATACTTTTGATTGAGCAGATCTGAACACTCTTTCTGTAGAAAATGCAACTGGACATTTGGAGCGCTAAGAGCGTAGTAGTGGAAAAAGGAATATATTTAAATATAAACTACACAGAAGCATTCTGTGAAACTTCTTTCTGATCTGAGCATTCAGCTAACAGAGTTAAACCATACATTTGATTGAGCAGTTTTGAAAAACTCTGTCTGTAGAAAATGCAACTGGACATTCGTAGCGCTAAGTGGGTAATAGTGGAAAAAAGAATATGTTCAAATATGAACTACACAGAAGCATTCTATGAAACTTCTTTCTGTTCTGTGCATTCAACTAACAGAGTTGAACCTTACTTTTGATTGAGCCGTTCTGAAACACTCTTTCTGTAGAAACTGCAATTGGACATTCTGAGCGCTAAGAGGCCGATATTGGGAAAAAGAATGTCTACAAATAAAAACTACACAGAACAATTGTGTGAAACTTCTTTCTGTTCTGTTTGTTCAACTAAAAGAGTTGAACCTTAGTTTGATTGAGCCGTTCTGAAACACTCTTTCTGTAGAAAATGCAAGTGGAGATTCGGAGCGCTAAGAGGGTAATAGTGGAAAAAGGAATGTCTCCAAATATAAACTACACAGAATCATTCTGTGAAACTTCTTTCTGATCTGTGAATTCAGCTAACAGAGTTAAACCATACTTTTGATTGAGCAGATCTGAACACTCTTTCTGTAGAAAATGCAACTGGACATTTGGAGCGCTAAGAGAGTAGTAGTGGAAAAAGGAATATATTCAAATATAAACTACACAGAAGCATTCTGTGAAACTTCTTTCTGATCTGAGCATTCAGCTAACAGAGTTAAACCATACTTTTGATTGAGCAGTTTTGAAACACTCTGTCTGTAGAAAATGCAACTGGACATTCGTAGCGCTAAGTGGGTAATAGTGGAAAAAAGAATATGTTCAAATATAAACTACACAGAAGCATTGTATGAAACTTCTTTCTGTTCTGTGCATTCAACTAACAGAGTTGAACCTTACTTTGGATTGAGCCTTTCTGAAACACTCTTTCTGTAGAAACTGCAATTGGACATTCTGAGCGCTAAGAGGCTTCTATTGGGAAAAATAATATCTTCAAATAAAAACTACACAGAAGCATTGTGTGAAACTTATTTCTGATATGTTCATTAAGCTAACAGAGTTAAACCATACTTTTGATTGCGCAGTTCTGAACACTCTTTCTGTAGAAAATGCAAGTGGACATTCGGAGCGCTAAGAGGGTATAGTGGAAAAAGGAATATATACAAATATAAACTACACAGTAGCATTCTGTGAAAATTCTTTCTGTTCTGTGCATTCAACTAACAGAGTTGAACCTTACTTTTGATTGAGCCGTTCTGAAACACTCTTTCTGTAGAAACTGCAATTGGACATCCTAAGCGCTAAGAGGCCTACATTGGGAAAGAGAATATCTTCAAATAAAAACTACACAGATGCATTCTGTGAAAATTATTTCTGATCTGTAAATTCAGTTAACAGAGATAAAACATATTTTTGATTGAGCAGTTATGAAACACTCTTTTTGTAGAAAATGCAAGTGGAGATTCGGAGCGCTAAGAGGGTAATAGTGGAAAAAGGAATGTCTTCAAATATAAACTACACAGAATCATTCGGTGAAACTTCTTTCTGATCTGTGCATTCAGCTAACAGAGTTAAACCATACTTTTGATTGAGCAGATCTGAACACTCTTTCTGTAGAAAATGCAACTGGACATTTGGAGCGCTAAGAGCGTAGTAGTGGAAAAAGGAATATATTTAAATATAAACTACACAGAAGCATTCTGTGAAACTTCTTTCTGATCTGAGCATTCAGCTAACAGAGTTAAACCATACATTTGATTGAGCAGTTTTGAAAAACTCTGTCTGTAGAAAATGCAACTGGACATTCGTAGCGCTAAGTGGGTAATAGTGGAAAAAAGAATATGTTCAAATATGAACTACACAGAAGCATTCTATGAAACTTCTTTCTGTTCTGTGCATTCAACTAACAGAGTTGAACCTTACTTTTGATTGAGCCGTTCTGAAACACTCTTTCTGTAGAAACTGCAATTGGACATTCTGAGCGCTAAGAGGCCGATATTGGGAAAAAGAATGTCTACAAATAAAAACTACACAGAACAATTGTGTGAAACTTCTTTCTGTTCTGTTTGTTCAACTAAAAGAGTTGAACCTTAGTTTTGATTGAGCCGTTCTGGAACACTCTTTCTGTAGAAAATGCAAGTGGAGATTCGGAGCGCTAAGAGGGTAATAGTGGAAAAAGGAATGTCTCCAAATATAAACAACACAGAATCATTCTGTGAAACTTCTTTCTGATCTGTGAATTCAGCTAACAGAGTTAAACCATACTTTTGATTGAGCAGATCTGAACACTCTTTCTGTAGAAAATGCAACTGGACATTTGGAGCGCTAAGAGAGTAGTAGTGGAAAAAGGAATATATTCAAATATAAACTACACAGAAGCATTCTGTGAAACTTCTTTCTGATCTGAGCATTCAGCTAACAGAGTTAAACCATACTTTTGATTGAGCAGTTTTGAAACACTCTGTCTGTAGAAAATGCAACTGGACATTCGTAGCGCTAAGTGGGTAATAGTGGAAAAAAGAATATGTTCAAATATAAACTACACAGAAGCATTGTATGAAACTTCTTTCTGTTCGGTGCATTCAACTAACAGAGTTGAACCTTACATTTGATTGAGCCTTTCTGAAACACTCTTTCTGTAGAAACTGCAATTGGACATTCTGAGCGCTAAGAGGCTTCTATTGGGAAAAATAATATCTTCAAATAAAAACTACACAGAAGCATTGTGTGAAACTTATTTCTGATATGTTCATTAAGCTAACAGAGTTAAACCATACTTTTGATTGCGCAGTTCTGAACACTCTTTCTGTAGAAAATGCAAGTGGACATTCGGAGCGCTAAGAGGGTATAGTGGAAAAAGGAATATATACAAATATAAACTACACAGTAGCATTCTGTGAAAATTCTTTCTGTTCTGTGCATTCAACTAACAGAGTTGAACCTTACTTTTGATTGAGCCATTCTGAAACACTCTTTCTGTAGAAACTGCAATTGGACATCCTAAGCGCTAAGAGGCCTACATTGGGAAAGAGAATATCTTCAAATAAACACTACACAGATGCATTCTGTGAAAATTATTTCTGATCTGTAAATTCAGTTAACAGAGATAAAACATATTTTTGATTGAGCAGTTATGAAACACTCTTTTTGTAGAAAATGCAAGTGGAGATTCGGAGCGCTAAGAGGGTAATAGTGGAAAAAGGAATGTCTTCAAATATAAACTACACAGAATCATTCGGTGAAACTTCTTTCTGATCTGTGCATTCAGCTAACAGAGTTAAACCATACTTTTGATTGAGCAGATCTGAACACTCTTTCTGTAGAAAATGCAACTGGACATTTGGAGCGCTAAGAGCGTAGTAGTGGAAAAAGGAATATATTTAAATATAAACTACACAGAAGCATTCTGTGAAACTTCTTTCTGATCTGAGCATTCAGCTAACAGAGTTAAACCATACTTTTGATTGAGCAGTTTTGAAAAACTCTGTCTGTAGAAAATGCAACTGGACATTCGTAGCGCTAAGTGGGTAATAGTGGAAAAAAGAATATGTTCAAATATGAACTACACAGAAGCATTCTATGAAACTTCTTTCTGTTCTGTGCATTCAACTAACAGAGTTGAACCTTACTTTTGATTGAGCCGTTCTGAAACACTCTTTCTGTAGAAACTGCAATTGGACATTCTGAGCGCTAAGAGGCCGATATTGGGAAAAAGAATGTCTACAAATAAAAACTACACAGAACAATTGTGTGAAACTTCTTTCTGTTCTGTTTGTTCAACTAAAAGAGTTGAACCTTAGTTTTGATTGAGCCGTTCTGAAACACTCTTTCTGTAGAAAATGCAAGTGGAGATTCGGAGCGCTAAGAGGGTAATAGTGGAAAAAGGAATGTCTCCAAATATAAACTACACAGAATCATTCTGTGAAACTTCTTTCTGATCTGTGCATTCAGCTAACAGAGTTAAACCATACTTTTGATTGAGCAGATCTGAACACTCTTTCTGTAGAAAATGCAACTGGACATTTGGAGCGCTAAGAGAGTAGTAGTGGAAAAAGGAATATATTCAAATATAAACTACACAGAAGCATTCTGTGAAACTTCTTTCTGATCTGAGCATTCAGCTAACAGAGTTAAACCATACTTTTGATTGAGCAGTTTTGAAACACTCTGTCTGTAGAAAATGCAACTGGACATTCGTAGCGCTAAGTGGGTAATAGTGGAAAAAAGAATATGTTCAAATATAAACTACACAGAAGCATTGTATGAAACTTCTTTCTGTTCTGTGCATTCAACTAACAGAGTTGAACCTTACTTTTGATTGAGCCTTTCTGAAACACTCTTTCTGTAGAAACTGCAATTGGACATTCTGAGCGCTAAGAGGCCTCTATTGGGAAAAATAATATCTTCAAATAAAAACTACACAGAAGCATTGAGTGAAACTTATTTCTGATATGTTCATTAAGCTAACAGAGTTAAACCATACTTTGGATTGCGCAGTTCTGAACACTCTTTCTGTAGAAAATGCAAGTGGACATTCGGAGCGCTAAGAGGGTAATAGTGGAAAAAGGAATATATTCAAATATAAACTACACAGTAGCATTCTGTGAAAATTCTTTCTGTTCTGTGCATTCAACTAACAGAGTTGAACCTTACTTTTGATTGAGCCGTTCTGAAACACTCTTTCTGTAGAAACTGCAATTGGACATCCTAAGCGCTAAGAGGGCTACATTGGGAAAGAGAATATCTTCAAATAAAAACTACACAGATGCATTCTGTGAAAATTATTTCTGATCTGTAAATTCAGTTAACAGAGATAAAACAGATTTTTGATTGAGCAGTTATGAAACACTCTTTTTGTAGAAAATGCAAGTGGAGATTCGGAGCGCTAAGAGGGTAATAGTGGAAAAAGGAATGTCTTCAAATATAAACTACACAGAATCATTCGGTGAAACTCCTTTCTGATCTGTGCATTCAGCTAACAGAGTTAAACCATACTTTTGATTGAGCAGATCTGAACACTCTTTCTGTAGAAAATGCAACTGGACATTTGGAGCGCTAAGAGCGTAGTAGTGGAAAAAGGAATATATTTAAATATAAACTACACAGAAGCATTCTGTGAAACATCTTTCTGATCTGAGCATTCAGCTAACAGAGTTAAACCATACTTTTGATTGAGCAGTTTTGAAAAACTCTGTCTGTAGAAAATGCAACTGGACATTCGTAGCGCTAAGTGGGTAATAGTGGAAAAAAGAATATGTTCAAATATGAACTACACAGAAGCATTCTATGAAACTCCTTTCTGTTCTGTGCATTCAACTAAGAGAGTTGAACCTTACTTTTGATTGAGCCGTTCTGAAACACTCTTTCTGTAGAAACTGCAATTGGACATTCTGAGCGCTAAGAGGCCGATATTGGGAAAAAGAATGTCTACAAATAAAAACTACACAGAACAATTGTGTGAAACTTCTTTCTGTTCTGTTTGTTCAACTAAAAGAGTTGAACCTTAGTTTTGATTGAGCCGTTCTGAAACACTCTTTCTGTAGAAAATGCAAGTGGAGATTTGGAGCGCTAAGAGGGTAATAGTGGAAAAAGGAATGTCTCCAAATATAAACTACACAGAATCATTCTGTGAAACTTGTTTCTGATCTGTGAATTCAGCTAACAGATTTAAACCATACTTTTGATTGAGCAGATCTGAACACTCTTTCTGTAGAAAATGCAACTGGACATTTGGAGCGCTAAGAGAGTAGTAGTGGAAAAAGGAATATATTCAAATATAAACTACACAGAAGCATTCTGTGAAACTTCTTTCTGATCTGAGCATTCAGCTAACAGAGTTAAACCATACTTTTGATTGAGCAGTTTTGAAACACTCTGTCTGTAGAAAATGCAACTGGACATTCGTAGCGCTAAGTGGGTAATAGTGGAAAAAAGAATATGTTCAAATATAAACTACACAGAAGCATTGTATGAAACTTCTTTCTGTTCTGTGCATTCAACTAACAGAGTTGAACCTTACTTTTGATTGAGCCTTTCTGAAACACTCTTTCTGTAGAAACTGCAATTGGACATTCTGAGCGCTAAGAGGCCTCTATTGGGAAAAATAATATCTTCAAATAAAAACTACACAGAAGCATTGTGTGAAACTTATTTCTGATATGTTCATTAAGCTAACAGAGTTAAACCATACTTTTGATTGCGCAGTTCTGAACACTCTTTCTGTAGAAAATGCAAGTAGACATTCGGAGCGCTAAGAGGGTAATAGTGGAAAAAGGAATATATTCAAACATAAACTACACAGTAGCATTCTGTGAAAATTCTTTCTGTTCTGTGCATTCAACTAACATAGTTGAACCTTACTTTTGATTGAGCCGTTCTGAAACACTCTTTCTGTAGAAACTGCAATTGGACATCCTAAGCGCTAAGAGGCCTACATTGGGAAAGAGAATATCTTCAAATAAAAACTACACAGATGCATTCTGTGAAAATTATTTCTGATCTGTAAATTCAGTTAACAGAGATAAAACATATTTTTGATTGAGCAGTTATGAAACACTCTTTTTGTAGAAAATGCAAGTGGAGATTCGGAGCGCTAAGAGGGTAATAGTGGAAAAAGGAATGTCTTCAAATATAAACTACACAGAATCATTCGGTGAAACTTCTTTCTGATCTGTGCATTCAGCTAACAGAGTTAAACCATACTTTTGATTGAGCAGATCTGAACACTCTTTCTGTAGAAAATGCAACTGGACATTTGGAGCGCTAAGAGCGTAGTAGTGGAAAAAGGAATATATTTAAATATAAACTACACAGAAGCATTCTGTGAAACTTCTTTCTGATCTGAGCATTCAGCTAACAGAGTTAAACCATACATTTGATTGAGCAGTTTTGAAAAACTCTGTCTGTAGAAAATGCAACTGGACATTCGTAGCGCTAAGTGGGTAATAGTGGAAAAAAGAATATGTTCAAATATGAACTACACAGAAGCATTCTATGAAACTTCTTTCTGTTCTGTGCATTCAACTAACAGAGTTGAACCTTACTTTTGATTGAGCCGTTCTGAAACACTCTTTCTGTAGAAACTGCAATTGGACATTCTGAGCGCTAAGAGGCCGATATTGGGAAAAAGAATGTCTACAAATAAAAACTACACAGAACAATTGTGTGAAACTTCTTTCTGTTCTGTTTGTTCAACTAAAAGAGTTGAACCTTAGTTTGATTGAGCCGTTCTGAAACACTCTTTCTGTAGAAAATGCAAGTGGAGATTCGGAGCGCTAAGAGGGTAATAGTGGAAAAAGGAATGTCTCCAAATATAAACTACACAGAATCATTCTGTGAAACTTCTTTCTGATCTGTGAATTCAGCTAACAGAGTTAAACCATACTTTTGATTGAGCAGATCTGAACACTCTTTCTGTAGAAAATGCAACTGGACATTTGGAGCGCTAAGAGAGTAGTAGTGGAAAAAGGAATATATTCAAATATAAACTACACAGAAGCATTCTGTGAAACTTCTTTCTGATCTGAGCATTCAGCTAACAGAGTTAAACCATACTTTTGATTGAGCAGTTTTGAAACACTCTGTCTGTAGAAAATGCAACTGGACATTCGTAGCGCTAAGTGGGTAATAGTGGAAAAAAGAATATGTTCAAATATAAACTACACAGAAGCATTGTATGAAACTTCTTTCTGTTCTGTGCATTCAACTAACAGAGTTGAACCTTACTTTGGATTGAGCCTTTCTGAAACACTCTTTCTGTAGAAACTGCAATTGGACATTCTGAGCGCTAAGAGGCTTCTATTGGGAAAAATAATATCTTCAAATAAAAACTACACAGAAGCATTGTGTGAAACTTATTTCTGATATGTTCATTAAGCTAACAGAGTTAAACCATACTTTTGATTGCGCAGTTCTGAACACTCTTTCTGTAGAAAATGCAAGTGGACATTCGGAGCGCTAAGAGGGTATAGTGGAAAAAGGAATATATACAAATATAAACTACACAGTAGCATTCTGTGAAAATTCTTTCTGTTCTGTGCATTCAACTAACAGAGTTGAACCTTACTTTTGATTGAGCCGTTCTGAAACACTCTTTCTGTAGAAACTGCAATTGGACATCCTAAGCGCTAAGAGGCCTACATTGGGAAAGAGAATATCTTCAAATAAACACTACACAGATGCATTCTGTGAAAATTATTTCTGATCTGTAAATTCAGTTAACAGAGATAAAACATATTTTTGATTGAGCAGTTATGAAACACTCTTTTTGTAGAAAATGCAAGTGGAGATTCGGAGCGCTAAGAGGGTAATAGTGGAAAAAGGAATGTCTTCAAATATAAACTACACAGAATCATTCGGTGAAACTTCTTTCTGATCTGTGCATTCAGCTAACAGAGTTAAACCATACTTTTGATTGAGCA
The DNA here is from genome assembly GCF_028878055.3 of Symphalangus syndactylus. Taxonomy (NCBI): domain Eukaryota; kingdom Metazoa; phylum Chordata; class Mammalia; order Primates; family Hylobatidae; genus Symphalangus; species Symphalangus syndactylus. The sequence continues at coordinate 10,571,543 of NC_072447.2, read as the reverse complement.
GATCTGAACACTCTTTCTGTAGAAAATGCAACTGGACATTTGGAGCGCTAAGAGCGTAGTAGTGGAAAAAGGAATATATTTAAATATAAACTACACAGAAGCATTCTGTGAAACTTCTTTCTGATCTGAGCATTCAGCTAACAGAGTTAAACCATACTTTTGATTGAGCAGTTTTGAAAAACTCTGTCTGTAGAAAATGCAACTGGACATTCGTAGCGCTAAGTGGGTAATAGTGGAAAAAAAATATGTTCAAATATGAACTACACAGAAGCATTCTATGAAACTTCTTTCTGTTCTGTGCATTCAACTAACAGAGTTGAACCTTACTTTTGATTGAGCCGTTCTGAAACACTCTTTCTGTAGAAACTGCAATTGGACATTCTGAGCGCTAAGAGGCCGATATTGGGAAAAAGAATGTCTACAAATAAAAACTACACAGAACAATTGTGTGAAACTTCTTTCTGTTCTGTTTGTTCAACTAAAAGAGTTGAACCTTAGTTTTGATTGAGCCGTTCTGAAACACTCTTTCTGTAGAAAATGCAAGTGGAGATTCGGAGCGCTAAGAGGGTAATAGTGGAAAAAGGAATGTCTCCAAATATAAACTACACAGAATCATTCTGTGAAACTTCTTTCTGATCTGTGCATTCAGCTAACAGAGTTAAACCATACTTTTGATTGAGCAGATCTGAACACTCTTTCTGTAGAAAATGCAACTGGACATTTGGAGCGCTAAGAGAGTAGTAGTGGAAAAAGGAATATATTCAAATATAAACTACACAGAAGCATTCTGTGAAACTTCTTTCTGATCTGAGCATTCAGCTAACAGAGTTAAACCATACTTTTGATTGAGCAGTTTTGAAACACTCTGTCTGTAGAAAATGCAACTGGACATTCGTAGCGCTAAGTGGGTAATAGTGGAAAAAAGAATATGTTCAAATATAAACTACACAGAAGCATTGTATGAAACTTCTTTCTGTTCTGTGCATTCAACTAACAGAGTTGAACCTTATTTTTGATTGAGCCTTTCTGAAACACTCTTTCTGTAGAAACTGCAATTGGACATTCTGAGCGCTAAGAGGCCTCTATTGGGAAAAATAATATCTTCAAATAAAAACTACACAGAAGCATTGAGTGAAACTTATTTCTGATATGTTCATTAAGCTAACAGAGTTAAACCATACTTTGGATTGCGCAGTTCTGAACACTCTTTCTGTAGAAAATGCAAGTGGACATTCGGAGCGCTAAGAGGGTAATAGTGGAAAAAGGAATATATTCAAATATAAACTACACAGTAGCATTCTGTGAAAATTCTTTCTGTTCTGTGCATTCAACTAACAGAGTTGAACCTTACTTTTGATTGAGCCGTTCTGAAACACTCTTTCTGTAGAAACTGCAATTGGACATCCTAAGCGCTAAGAGGGCTACATTGGGAAAGAGAATATCTTCAAATAAAAACTACTCAGATGCATTCTGTGAAAATTATTTCTGATCTGTAAATTCAGTTAACAGAGATAAAACATATTTTTGATTGAGCAGTTATGAAACACTCTTTTTGTAGAAAATGCAAGTGGAGATTCGGAGCGCTAAGAGGGTAATAGTGGAAAAAGGAATGTCTTCAAATATAAACTACACAGAATCATTCGGTGAAACTCCTTTCTGATCTGTGCATTCAGCTAACAGAGTTAAACCATACTTTTGATTGAGCAGATCTGAACACTCTTTCTGTAGAAAATGCAACTGGACATTTGGAGCGCTAAGAGCGTAGTAGTGGAAAAAGGAATATATTTAAATATAAACTACACAGAAGCATTCTGTGAAACATCTTTCTGATCTGAGCATTCAGCTAACAGAGTTAAACCATACTTTTGATTGAGCAGTTTTGAAAAACTCTGTCTGTAGAAAATGCAACTGGACATTCGTAGCGCTAAGTGGGTAATAGTGGAAAAAAGAATATGTTCAAATATGAACTACACAGAAGCATTCTATGAAACTCCTTTCTGTTCTGTGCATTCAACTAAGAGAGTTGAACCTTACTTTTGATTGAGCCGTTCTGAAACACTCTTTCTGTAGAAACTGCAATTGGACATTCTGAGCGCTAAGAGGCCGATATTGGGAAAAAGAATGTCTACAAATAAAAACTACACAGAACAATTGTGTGAAACTTCTTTCTGTTCTGTTTGTTCAACTAAAAGAGTTGAACCTTAGTTTTGATTGAGCCGTTCTGAAACACTCTTTCTGTAGAAAATGCAAGTGGAGATTTGGAGCGCTAAGAGGGTAATAGTGGAAAAAGGAATGTCTCCAAATATAAACTACACAGAATCATTCTGTGAAACTTGTTTCTGATCTGTGAATTCAGCTAACAGATTTAAACCATACTTTTGATTGAGCAGATCTGAACACTCTTTCTGTAGAAAATGCAACTGGACATTTGGAGCGCTAAGAGAGTAGTAGTGGAAAAAGGAATATATTCAAATATAAACTACACAGAAGCATTCTGTGAAACTTCTTTCTGATCTGAGCATTCAGCTAACAGAGTTAAACCATACTTTTGATTGAGCAGTTTTGAAACACTCTGTCTGTAGAAAATGCAACTGGACATTCGTAGCGCTAAGTGGGTAATAGTGGAAAAAAGAATATGTTCAAATATAAACTACACAGAAGCATTGTATGAAACTTCTTTCTGTTCTGTGCATTCAACTAACAGAGTTGAACCTTACTTTTGATTGAGCCTTTCTGAAACACTCTTTCTGTAGAAACTGCAATTGGACATTCTGAGCGCTAAGAGGCCTCTATTGGGAAAAATAATATCTTCAAATAAAAACTACACAGAAGCATTGTGTGAAACTTATTTCTGATATGTTCATTAAGCTAACAGAGTTAAACCATACTTTTGATTGCGCAGTTCTGAACACTCTTTCTGTAGAAAATGCAAGTGGACATTCGGAGCGCTAAGAGGGTAATAGTGGAAAAAGGAATATATTCAAATATAAACTACACAGTAGCATTCTGTGAAAATACTTTCTGTTCTGTGCATTCAACTAACAGAGTTGAACCTTACTTTTGATTGAGCCGTTCTGAAACACTCTTTCTGTAGAAACTGCAATTGGACATCCTAAGCGCTAAGAGGCCTACATTGGGAAAGAGAATATCTTCAAATAAAAACTACACAGATGCATTCTGTGAAAATTATTTCTGATCTGTAAATTCAGTTAACAGAGATAAAACATATTTTTGATTGAGCAGTTATGAAACACTCTTTTTGTAGAAAATGCAAGTGGAGATTCGGAGCGCTAAGAGTGTAATAGTGGAAAAAGGAATGTCTTCAAATATAAACTACACAGAATCATTCGGTGAAACTTCTTTCTGATCTGTGCATTCAGCTAACAGAGTTAAACCATACTTTTGATTGAGCAGATCTGAACACTCTTTCTGTAGAAAATGCAACTGGACATTTGGAGCGCTAAGAGCGTAGTAGTGGAAAAAGGAATATATTCAAATATAAACTACACAGAAGCATTCTGTGAAACTTCTTTCTGATCTGAGCATTCAGCTAACAGAGTTAAACCATACTTTTGATTGAGCAGTTTTGAAACACTCTGTCTGTAGAAAATGCAACTGGACATTCGTAGCGCTAAGTGGGTAATAGTGGAAAAAAGAATATGTTCAAATATAAACTACACAGAAGCATTGTATGAAACTTCTTTCTGTTCTGTGCATTCAACTAACAGAGTTGAACCTTACTTTTGATTGAGCCGTTCTGAAACACTCTTTCTGTAGAAACTGCAATTGGACATTCTGAGCGCTAAGAGGCCGATATTGGGAAAAAGAATGTCTACAAATAAAAACTACACAGAAGAATTGTGTGAAACTTCTTTCTGTTCTGTTTGTTCAACTAAAAGAGTAGAACCTTAGTTTTGATTGAGCCGTTCTGAAACACTCTTTCTGTAGAAAATGCAAGTGGAGATTCGGAGCGCTAAGAGGGTAATAGTGGAAAAAGGAATGTCTCCAAATATAAACTACACAGAATCATTCTGTGAAACTTCTTTCTGATCTGTGCATTCAGCTAACAGAGTTAAACCATACTTTTGATTGAGCAGATCTGAACACTCTTTCTGTAGAAAATGCAACTGGACATTTGGAGCGCTAAGAGAGTAGTAGTGGAAAAAGGAATATATTCAAATATAAACTACACAGAAGCATTCTGTGAAACTTCTTTCTGATCTGAGCATTCAGCTAACAGAGTTAAACCATACTTTTGATTGAGCAGTTTTGAAACACTCTGTCTGTAGAAAATGCAACTGGACATTCGTAGCGCTAAGTGGGTAATAGTGGAAAAAAGAATATGTTCAAATATAAACTACACAGAAGCATTGTATGAAACTTCTTTCTGTTCTGTGCATTCAACTAACAGAGTTGAACCTTACTTTTGATTGAGCCTTTCTGAAACACTCTTTCTGTAGAAACTGCAATTGGACATTCTGAGCGCTAAGAGGCCTCTATTGGGAAAAATAATATCTTCAAATAAAAACTACACAGAAGCATTGTGTGAAACTTATTTCTGATATGTTCATTAAGCTAACAGAGTTAAACCATACTTTGGATTGCGCAGTTCTGAACACTCTTTCTGTAGAAAATGCAAGTGGACATTCGGAGCGCTAAGAGGGTAATAGTGGAAAAAGGAATATATTCAAATATAAACTACACAGTAGCATTCTGTGAAAATTCTTTCTGTTCTGTGCATTCAACTAACAGAGTTGAACCTTACTTTTGATTGAGCCGTTCTGAAACACTCTTTCTGTAGAAACTGCAATTGTACATCCTAAGCGCTAAGAGGCCTACATTGGGAAAGAGAATATCTTCAAATAAAAACTACACAGATGCATTCTGTGAAAATTATTTCTGATCTGTAAATTCAGTTAACAGAGATAAAACATATTTTTGATTGAGCAGTTATGAAACACTCTTTTTGTAGAAAATGCAAGTGGAGATTCGGAGCGCTAAGAGGGTAATAGTGGAAAAAGGAATGTCTTCAAATATAAACTACACAGAATCATTCGGTGAAACTCCTTTCTGATCTGTGCATTCAGCTAACAGAGTTAAACCATACTTTTGATTGAGCAGATCTGAACACTCTTTCTGTAGAAAATGCAACTGGACATTTGGAGCGCTAAGAGCGTAGTAGTGGAAAAAGGAATATATTTAAATATAAACTACACAGAAGCATTCTGTGAAACATCTTTCTGATCTGAGCATTCAGCTAACAGAGTTAAACCATACTTTTGATTGAGCAGTTTTGAAAAACTCTGTCTGTAGAAAATGCAACTGGACATTCGTAGCGCTAAGTGGGTAATAGTGGAAAAAAGAATATGTTCAAATATGAACTACACAGAAGCATTCTATGAAACTTCTTTCTGTTCTGTGCATTCAACTAAGAGAGTTGAACCTTACTTTTGATTGAGCCGTTCTGAAACACTCTTTCTGTAGAAACTGCAATTGGACATTCTGAGCGCTAAGAGGCCGATATTGGGAAAAAGAATGTCTACAAATAAAAACTACACAGAAGAATTGTGTGAAACTTCTTTCTGTTCTGTTTGTTCAACTAAAAGACTAGAACCTTAGTTTTGATTGAGCCGTTCTGAAACACTCTTTCTGTAGAAAATGCAAGTGGAGATTCGGAGCGCTAAGAGGGTAAGAGTGGAAAAAGGAATGTCTCCAAATATAAACTACACAGAATCATTCTGTGAAACTTCTTTCTGATCTGTGCATTCAGCTAACCGAGTTAAACCATACTTTTGATTGAGCAGATCTGAACACTCTTTCTGTAGAAAATGCAACTGGACATTTGGAGCGCTAAGAGAGTAGTAGTGGAAAAAGGAATATATTCAAATATAAACTACACAGAAGCATTCTGTGAAACTTCTTTCTGATCTGAGCATTCAGCTAACAGAGTTAAACCATACTTTTGATTGAGCAGTTTTGAAACACTCTGTCTGTAGAAAATGCAACTGGACATTCGTAGCGCTAAGTGGGTAATAGTGGAAAAAAGAATATGTTCAAATATAAACTACACAGAAGCATTGTATGAAACTACTTTCTGTTCTGTGCATTCAACTAACAGAGTTGAACCTTACTTTTGATTGAGCCTTTCTGAAACACTCTTTCTGTAGAAACTGCAATTGGACATTCTGAGCGCTAAGAGGCCTCTATTGGGAAAAATAATATCTTCAAATAAAAACTACACAGAAGCATTGTGTGAAACTTATTTCTGATATGTTCATTAAGCTAACAGAGTTAAACCATACTTTGGATTGCGCAGTTCTGAACACTCTTTCTGTAGAAAATGCAAGTGGACATTCGGAGCGCTAAGAGGGTAATAGTGGAAAAAGGAATATATTCAAATATAAACTACACAGTATCATTCTGTGAAAATTCTTTCTGTTCTGTGCATTCAACTAACAGAGTTGAACCTTACTTTTGGTTGAGCCGTTCTGAAACACTCTTTCTGTAGAAAATGCAATTATACATCCGAAGCGCTAAGAGGCCTACATTGGGAAAGAGAATATCTTCAAATAAAAACTACACAGATGCATTCTGTGAAAATTATTTCTGATCTGTAAATTCAGTTAACAGAGATAAAACATATTTTTGATTGAGCAGTTATGAAACACTCTTTTTGTAGAAAATGCAAGTGGAGATTCGGAGCGCTAAGAGGGTAATAGTGGAAAAAGGAATGTCTTCAAATATAAACTACACAGAATCATTCGGTGAAACTTCTTTCTGATCTGTGCATTCAGCTAACCGAGTTAAACCATAGTTTTGATTGAGCAGATCTGAACACTCTTTCTGTAGAAAATGCAACTGGACATTTGGAGCGCTAAGAGCGTAGTAGTGGAAAATGGAATATATTCAAATATAAACTACACAGAAGCATTCTGTGAAACTTCTTTCTTATCTGAGCATTCAGCTAACAGAGTTAAACCATACTTTTGATTGAGCAGTTTTGAAACACTCTGTCTGTAGAAAATGCAACTGGACATTCGTAGCGCTAAGTGGGTAATAGTGGAAAAAAGAATATGTTCAAATATGAACTACACAGAAGCATGGTATGAAACTTCTTTCTGTTCTGTGCATTCAACTAACAGAGTTGAACCTTACTTTTGATTGAGCCGTTCTGAAACACTCTTTCTGTAGAAACTGCAATTAGACATTCTGAGCGCTAAGAGGCCTATATTGGGAAAAAGAATGTCTACAAATAAAAACTATACAGAAGAATTGTGTGAAACTTCTTTCTGTTCTGTTTGTTCAACTAAAAGAGTTGAACCTTAGTTTTGATTGAGCCGTTCTGAAACACTCTTTCTGTAGAAAATGCAAGTGGAGATTCGGAGCGCTAAGAGGGTAATAGTGGAAAAAGGAATGTCTCCAAATATAAACTACACAGAATCATTCTGGGAAACTTCTTTCTGATCTGTGAATTCAGCTAACAGAGTTAAACCATACTTTTGATTGAGCAGATCTGAACACTCTTTCTGTAGAAAATGCAACTGGACATTTGGAGCGCTAAGAGAGTAGTAGTGGAAAAAGGAATATATTCAAATATAAACTACACAGAAGCATTCTGTGAAACTTCTTTCTGATCTGAGCATTCAGCTAACAGAGTTAAACCATACTTTTGATTGAGCAGTTTTGAAACCCTCTGTCTATAGAAAATGCAACAAGACATTCGTAGCGCTAAGTGGGTAATAGTGGAAAAAAGAATATGTTCAAATATAAACTACACAGAAGCATTGTATGAAACTTCTTTCTGTTCTGTGCATTCAACTAACAGAGTTGAACCTTACTTTTGATTGAGCCTTTCTGAAACACTCTTTCTGTAGAAACTGCAATTGGACATTCTGAGCGCTAAGAGGCCTCTATTGGGAAAAATAATATCTTCAAATAAAAACTACACAGAAGCATTGTGTGAAACTTATTTCTGATATGTTCATTAAGCTAACAGAGTTAAACCATACTTTTGATTGCGCAGTTCTGAACACTCTTTCTGTAGAAAATGCAAGTGGACATTCGGAGCGCTAAGAGGGTAATAGTGGAAAAAGGAATATATTCAAATATAAACTACACAGTAGCATTCTGTGAAAATTCTTTCTGTTCTGTGCATTCAACTAACAGAGTTGAACCTTACATTTGATTGAGCCGTTCTGAAACACTCTTTCTGTAGAAACTGCAATTGGACATCCTAAGCGCTAAGAGGCCTACATTTTGAAAGAGAATATCTTCAAATAAAAACTACACAGATGCATTCTGTGAAAATTATTTCTGATCTGTAAATTCAGTTAACAGAGATAAAACATATTTTTGATTGAGCAGTTATGAAACACTCTTTTTGTAGAAAATGCAAGTGGAGATTCGGAGCGCTAAGAGGGTAATAGTGGAAAAAGGAATGTCTTCAAATATAAACTACACAGAATCATTCGGTGAAACTTTTTTCTGATCTGTGCATTCAGCTAACAGAGTTAAACCATACTTTTGATTGAGCAGATCTGAACACTCTTTCTGTAGAAAATGCAACTGGACATTTGGAGCGCTAAGAACGTAGTAGTGGAAAATGGAATATATTCAAATATAAACTACACAGAAGCATTCTGTGAAACTTCTTTCTGATCTGAGCATTCAGCTAACAGAGTTAAACCATACTTTTGATTGAGCAGTTTTGAAACACTCTGTCTGTAGAAAATGCAACTGGACATTCGTAGCGCTAAGTGGGTAATAGTGGAAAAAAGAATATGTTCAAATATGAACTACACAGAAGCATGGTATGAAACTTCTTTCTGTTCTGTGCATTCAACTAACGGAGTTGAACCTTACTTTTGATTGAGCCGTTCTGAAACACTCTTTCTGTAGAAACTGCAATTGGACATTCTGAGCGCTAAGAGGCCTATATTGGGGAAAAGAATGTCTACAAATAAAAACTACACAGAAGAATTGTGTGAAACTTCTTTCTGTTCTGTTTGTTCAACTAAAAGAGTTGAACCTTAGTTTTGATTGAGCCGTTCTGAAACACTCTTTCTGTAGAAAATGCAAGTGGAGATTCGGAGCGCTAAGAGGGTAATAGTGGAAAAAGGAATGTCTACAAATATAAACTACACAGAATCATTCTGTGAAACTTCTTTCTGATCTGTGCATTCAGCTAACAGAGTTAAACCATACTTTTGATTGAGCAGATCTGAACACTCTTTCTGTAGAAAATGCAACTGGACATTTGGAGCGCTAAGAGAGTAGTAGTGGAAAAAGGAATATATTCAAATATAAACTACACAGAAGCATTCTGTGAAACTTCTTTCTGATCTGAGCATTCAGCTAACAGAGTTAAACCATACTTTTGATTGAGCAGTTTTGAAACACTCTGTCTGTAGAAAATGCAACTGGACATTCGTAGCGCTAAGTGGGTAATAGTGGAAAAAAGAATATGTTCAAATATAAACTACACAGAAGCATTGTATGAAACTTCTTTCTGTTCTGTGCATTCAACTAACAGGGTTGAACCTTACTTTAGATTGAGCCTTTCTGAAACACTCTTTCTGTAGAAACTGCAATTGGACATTCTGAGCGCTAAGAGGCCTCTATTGGGAAAAATAATACCTTCAGATAAAAACTACACAGAAGCATTTTGAGAAACTTATTTCTGATATGTTCATTAAGCTAACAGAGTTAAACCATACTTTGGATTGCGCAGTTCTGAACACTCTTTCTGTAGAAAATGCAAGTGGACATTCGGAGCGCTAAGAGGGTAATAGTGGAAAAAGGAATATATTCAAATATAAACTACACAGTAGCATTCTGTGAAAATTCTTTCTGTTCTGTGCATTCAACTAACAGAGTTGAACCTTATTTTTGATTGAGCCGTTCTGAAACACTCTTTCTGTAGAAACTGCAATTGGACATGCTAAGCGCTAAGAGGCCTACATTGGGAAAAAACTATCTTCAAATAAAAACTACACGGATGCATTCTGTGAAACATATTTCTGTTCTGTAAATTCAGTTAACAGAGATAAAACATATATTTGATTGAGCAGTTATGAAACACTCTTTTTGTAGAAAATGCAAGTGGAGATTCGGAGCGCTAAGAGGGTAATAGTGGAAAAAGGAATGTCTTCAAATATAAACTACACAGAATCATTCGGTGAAACTTCTTTCTGATCTGTGCATTCAGCTAACAGAGTTAAACCATACTTTTGATTGAGCAGATCTGAACACTCTTTCTGTAGAAAATGCAACTGGACATTTGCAGCGCTAAGAGCGTAGTAGTGGAAAATGGAATATATTCAAATATAAACTACACAGAAGCATTCTGTGAAACTTCTTTCTGATCTGAGCATTCAGCTAACAGTGTTAAACCATACTTTTGATTGAGCAGTTTTGAAACCCTCTGTCTGTAGAAAATGCAACTGGACATTCGTAGCGCTAAGTGGGTAATAGTGGAAAAAAGAATATGTTCAAATATGAACTACACAGAAGCATGGTATGAAATTTCTTTCTGTTCTGTGCATTCAACTAACAGAGTTGAACCTTACTTTTGATTGAGCCGTTCTGAAACACTCTTTCTGTAGAAACTGCAATTGGACATTCTGAGCGCTAAGAGGCCTATATTGGGAAAAAGAATGTCTACAAATAAAAACTACACAGAAGAATTGTGTGAAACTTCTTTCTGTTCTGTTTGTTCAACTAAAAGAGTTGAACCTTAGTTTTGATTGAGCCGTTCTGAAACACTCTTTCTGTAGAAAATGCAAGTGGAGATTCGGAGCGCTAAGAGGGTAATAGTGGAAAAAGGAATGTCTACAAATATAAACTACACAGAATCATTCTGTGAAACTTCTTTCTGATCTGTGCATTCAGCTAACAGAGTTAAACCATACTTTTGATTGAGCAGATCTGAACACTCTTTCTGTAGAAAATGCAACTGGACATTTGGAGCGCTAAGAGAGTAGTAGTGGAAAAAGGAATATATTCAAATATAAACTACACAGAAGCATTCTGTGAAACTTCTTTCTGATCTGAGCATTCAGCTAACAGAGTTAAACCATACTTTTGATTGAGCAGTTTTGAAACACTCTGTCTGTAGAAAATGCAACTGGACATTCGTAGCGCTAAGTGGGTAATAGTGGAAAAAAGAATATGTTCAAATATAAACTACACAGAAGCATTGTATGAAACTTCTTTCTGTTCTGTGCATTCAAATAACAGAGTTGAACCTTACTTTTGATTGAGCCTTTCTGAAACACTCTTTCTGTAGAAACTGCAATTGGACATTCTGAGCGCTAAGAGGCCTCTATTGGGAAAAATAATATCTTCAAATAAAAAATACACCGAAGCATTGTGTGAAACTTATTTCTGATATGTTCATTAAGCTAACAGAGTTAAACCATACTTCTGATTGCGCAGTTCTGAACACTCTTTCTGTAGAAAATGCAAGTGGACATTCGGAGCGCTAAGAGGGTAATAGTGGAAAAAGGAATATATTCAAATATAAACTACACAGTAGCATTCTGTGAAAATTCTTTCTGTTCTGTGCATTCAACTAACAGAGTTGAACCTTACTTTTGATTGAGCCGTTGTGAAACTCTCTTTCTGTAGAAACTGCAATTGGACATGCTAAGCGCTAAGAGGCCAACATTGGTAAAAAGAATGTCTACAAATAAAAACTACACACAATAATTGTGTGAAACATCTTTCTGTTCTGTTTGTTCAACTAAAAGAGTTGAACCTTAGTTTTGATTGAGCCGTTCTGAAACACTCTTTCTGTAGAAAATGCAAGTGGAGATTCGGAGCGCTAAGAGGGTAATAGTGGAAAAAGGAATGTCTACAAATATAAACTACACAGAATCAATCTGTGAAACTTCTTTCTGATCTGTGCATTCAGCTAACAGAGTTAAACCATACTTTTGATTGAGCAGATCTGAACACTCTTTCTGTAGAAAATGCAACTGGACATTTTGAGCGCTAAGAGGGTAGTAGTGGAAAAAGGAATATATTCAGATATAAACTACACAGAAGCATTCTGTGAAACTTCTTTCTGATCTGAGCATTCAGCTAACAGAGTTAAACCATACTTTTGATTGAGCAGTTTTGAAACACTCTGTCTGTAGAAAATGCAACTGGACATTCGTAGCGCTAAGTGGGTAATAGTGGAAAAAAGAATATGTTCAAATATAAACTACACAGAAGCATTGTATGAAACTTCTTTCTGTTCTGTGCATTCAACTAACAGAGTTGAACCTTACTTTTGATTGAGCCTTTCTGAAACACTCTTTCTGTAGAAACTGCAATTGGACATTCTGAGCGCTAAGAGGCCTCTATTGGGAAAAATAATATCTTCAAATAAAAACTACACAGAAGCATTGTGTGAAACTTATTTCTGATATGTTCATTAAGCTAACAGAGTTAAACCATACTTTGCATTGCGCAGTTCTGAACACTCTTTCTGTAGAAAATGCAAGTGGACATTCGGAGCGCTAAGAGGGTAATAGTGGAAAAAGGAATATATTCAAATATAAACTACACAGTAGCATTCTGTGAAAATTCTTTCTGTTCTGTGCATTCAACTAACAGAGTTGAACCTTACTTTTGATTGAGCCGTTCTGAAACACTCTTTCTGTAGAAACTGCAATAGGACATGCTAAGCGCTAATAGGCCTACATTGGGAAAAAGAATATCTTCAAATAAAAACTACACAGATGCATTCTGTGAAACTTATTTCTGATCTGTAAATTCAGTTAACAGAGATAAAACATATTTTTGATTGAGCAGTTATGAAACACTCTTTTTGTAGAAAATGCAAGTGGAGATTCGGAGCGCTAAGAGGGTAATAGTGGAAAAAGGAATGTCTTCAAATATAAACTACACAGAATCATTCGGTGAAACTTCTTTCTGATCTGTGCATTCAGCTAACAGAGTTAAACCATACTTTTGATTGAGCAGATCTGAACACTCTTTCTGTAGAAAATGCAACTGGACATTTGGAGCGCTAAGAGCGTAGTAGTGTAAAATGGAATATATTCAAATATAAACTACACAGAAGCATTCTGTGAAACTTCTTTCTGATCTGAGCATTCAGCTAACAGAGTTAAACCATACTTTTGATTGAGCAGTTTTGAAACACTCTGTCTGTAGAAAATGCAACTGGACATTCGTAGCGCTAAGTGGGTAATAGTGGAAAAAAGAATATGTTCAAATATGAACTACACAGAAGCATGGTATGAAACTTCTTTCTGTTCTGTGCATTCAACTAACAGAGTTGAACCTTACTTTTGATTGAGCCGTTTGGAAACACTCTTTCTGTAGAAACTGCAATTGGACATTCTGAGCGCTAAGAGGCCTATATTGGGAAAAAGAATGTCTACAAATAAAAACTACACAGAAGAATTGTGTGAAACTTCTTTCTGTTCTGTTTGTTCAACTAAAAGAGTTGAACCTTAGTTTTGATTGAGCCGTTCTGAAACACTCTTTCTGTAGAAAATGCAAGTGGAGATTCGGAGCGCTAAGAGGGTAATAGTGGAAAAAGGAATGTCTGCAAATATAAACTACACAGAATCATTCTGTGAAAATTCTTTCTGATATGTGCATTCAGCTAACAGAGTTAAACCATACTTTTGATTGAGCAGATCTGAACACTCTTTCTGTAGAAAATGCAACTGGACATTTGGAGCGCTAAGAGAGTAGTAGTGGAAAAAGGAATATATTCAAATATAAACTACACAGAAGCATTCTGTGAAACTTCTTTCTGATCTGAGCATTCAGCTAACAGAGTTAAACCATAGTTTTGATTGAGCAGTTTTGAAACACTCTTTCTGTAGAAACTGCAATTGGACATGCTAAGCGCTAAGAGGCCTACATTGGGAAAAAGAATATCTTCAAATAAACACTACACAGATGCATTCTGTGAAACTTATTTCTGATCTGTAAATTCAGTTAACAGAGATAAAACATATTTTTGATTGAGCAGTTATGAAACACTCTTTTTGTAGAAAATGCAAGTGGAGATTCGGAGCGCTAAGTGGGTAATAGTGGAAAAAGGAATGTCTTAAAATATAAACTACACAGAATCATTCGGAGAAACTTCTTTCTGATCTGTGCATTCAGCTAACAGAGTTAAATCATACTTTTGATTGAGCAGATCTGAACACTCTTCCTGTAGAAAATGCAACTGGACATTTGGAGCGCTAAGAGCGTAGTAGTGGAAAAAGGAATATATTCAAATATAAACTACACAGAAGCATTCTGTGAAACTTCTTTCTGATCTGAGCATTCAGCTAACTGAGTTAAACCATACTTTTGATTGAGCAGTTTTGAAACACTCTGTCTGTAGAAAATGCAACTGGACATTCGTAGCGCTAAGTGGGTAATAGTGGAAAAATGAATATGTTCAAATATGAACTACACAGAAGCATTGTATGAAACTTCTTTCTGTTCTGTGCATTCAACTAACAGAGTTGAACCTTACTTTTGATTGAGCCGTTCTGAAACACTCTTTCTGTAGAAACTGCAATTGGACATTCTGAGCGCTAAGAGGCCTATATTGGGAAAAAGAATGTCTACAAATAAAAACTACACAGAAGAATTGCGTGAAACTTCTTTCTGTTCTGTTTGTTCAACTATAAGAGTTGAACCTTAGTTTTGATTGAGCAGTTCTGAAACATTCTTTCTGTAGAAAATGCAAGTGGAGATTCGGAGCGCTAAGAGGGTAATAGTGGAAAAAGGAATGTCTCCAAATATAAACTACACAGAATCATTCTGTGAAACTTCTTTCTGATCTGTGCATTCAGCTAACAGAGTTAAACCATACTTTTGATTGAGCAGATCTGAACACTCTTTCTGTAGAAAATGCAACTGGACATTTGGAGCGCTAAGAGAGTAATAGTGGAAAAAGGAATATATTCAAATATAAACTACACAGAAGCATTCTGTGAAACTTCTTTCTGATCTGAGCATTCAGCTAACAGAGTTAAACCATACTTTTGAGTGAGCAGTTTTGAAACACTCTGTCTGTAGAAAATGCAACTGGACATTCGTAGCGCTAAGTGGGTAATAGTGGAAAAAAGAATATGTTCAAATATAAGCTACACAGAAGCATTGTATGAAACTTCTTTCTGTTCTGTGCATTCAACTAACAGAGTTGAACCTTACTTTTGATTGAGCCTTTCTGAAACACTCTTTCTGTAGAAACTGCAATTGGACATTCTGAGCGCTAAGAGGCCTCTATTGGGAAAATTAATATCTTCAAATAAAAACTACACAGAAGAATTGTGTGAAACATATTTCTGATATGTTCATTAAGCTAACAGAGTTAAACCATACTTTTGATTGCGCAGTTCTGAACACTCTTTCTGTAGAAAATGCAAGTGGACATTCGGAGCGCTAAGAGGGTAATAGTGGAAAAAGGAATATATTCAAATTTAAACTACACAGTAGCATTCTGTGAAAATTCTTTCTGTTCTGTGCATTCAACTAACAGAGTTGAACCTTACTTTTGATTGAGCCGTTCTGAAACACTCTTTCTGTAGAAACTGCAATTGGACATGCTAAGCGCTAAGAGGCCTACATTGGGAAAAAGAATATCTTCAAATAAAAACAACACAGATGCATTCTGTGAAACTTATTTCTGATCTGTAAATTCAGTTAACAGAGATAAAACATATTTTTGATTGAGCAGTTATGAAACACTCCTTTGTAGAAAATGCAAGGGGAGATTCGGAGCGCTAAGAGGGTAATAGTGGAAAAAGGAATATCTTCAAATATAAACTACACAGAATCATTCGGTGAAACTTCTTTCTGATCTGTGCATTCAGCTAACAGAGTTAAACCATACTTTTGATTGAGCAGATCTGATCACTCTTTCTGTAGAAAATGCAACTGGACATTTGGAGCGCTAAGAGCGTAGTAGTGGAAAAAGGAATATATTCAAATATAAACTACACAGAAGCATTCTGTGAAACTTCTTTCTGATCTGAGCATTCAGCTAAAAGAGTTAAACCATACTTTTGATTGAGCAGTTTTGAAACACACTGTCTGTAGAAAATGCAAATGGACATTCGTAGCGCTAAGTGGGTAATAGTGGAAAAAAGAATATGTTCAAATATGAACTACACAGAAGCCTTGTATGAAACTTCTTTCTGTTCTGTGCATTCAACTAACAGAGTTGAACCTTACTTTTGATTGAGCCGTTCTGAAACACTCTTTCTGTAGAAACTGCAATTAGACATTCTGAGCGCTAAGAGGCCTATATTGGGTAAAAGAATGTCTACAAATAAAAACTACACAGAAGAATTGTGTGAAACTTCTTTCTGTTCTGTTTGTTCAACTAAAAGAGTTGAACCTTAGTTTTGATTGAGCCGTTCTGAAACACTCTTTCTGTAGAAAATGCAAGTGTAGATTTGGAGCGCTAAGAGGGTAATAGTGGAAAAAGGAATGTCTCCAAATATAAACTACACAGAATCATTCTGTGAAACTTCTTTCTGATCTGTGCATTCAGCTAACAGAGTTAAACCATACTTTTGATTGAGCAGATCTGAACACTCTTTCTGTAGAAAATGCAACTGGACATTTGGAGCGCTAAGAGAGTAGTAGTGGAAAAAGGAATATATTCAAATATAAACTACACAGAAGCATTCTGTGAAACTTCTTTCTGATCTGAGCATTCAGCTAACAGAGTTAAACCATACTTTTGAGTGAGCAGTTTTGAAACACTCTGTCTGTAGAAAATGCAACTGGACATTCGTAGCGCTAAGTGGGTAATAGTGGAAAAAAGAATATGTTCAAATATAAGCTACACAGAAGCATTGTATGAAACTTCTTTCTGTTCTGTGCATTCAACTAACAGAGTTGAACCTTACTTTTGATTGAGCCTTTCTGAAACACTCTTTCTGTAGAAACTGCAATTGGACATTCTGAGCGCTAAGAGGCCTCTATTGGGAAAAATAATATCTTCAAATAAAAACTACACAGAAGAATTGTGTGAAACATATTTCTGATATGTTCATTAAGCTAACAGAGTTAAACCATACTTTTGATTGCACAGTTCTGAACACTCTTTCTGTAGAAAATGCAAGTGGACATTCGGAGCGCTAAGAGGGTAATAGTGGAAAAAGGAATATATTCAAATTTAAACTACACAGTAGCATTCTGTGAAAATTCTTTCTGTTCTGTGCATTCAACTAACAGAGTTGAACCTTACTTTTGATTGAGCCGTTCTGAAACACTCTTTCTGTAGAAACTGCAATTGGACATGCTAAGCGCTAAGAGGCCTACATTGGGAAAAAGAATATCTTCAAATAAAAACAACACAGATGCATTCTGTGAAACTTATTTCTGATCTGTAAATTCAGTTAACAGAGATAAAACATATTTTTGATTGAGCAGTTATGAAACACTCTTTTTGTAGAAAATGCAAGTGGAGATTCGGAGCGCTAAGAGGGTAATAGTGGAAAAAGGAATATCTTCAAATATAAACTACACAGAATCATTCGGTGAAACTTCTTTCTGATCTGTGCATTCAGCTAACAGAGTTAAACCATACTTTTGATTGAGCAGATCTGATCACTCTTTCTGTAGAAAATGCAACTGGACATTTGGAGCGCTAAGAGCGTAGTAGTGGAAAAAGGAATATATTCAAATATAAACTACACAGAAGCATTCTGTGAAACTTCTTTCTGATCTGAGCATTCAGCTAACAGAGTTAAACCATACTTTTGATTGAGCAGTTTTGAAACACTCTGTCTGTAGAAAATGCAACTGGACATTCGTAGCGCTAAGTGGGTAATAGTGGAAAAAAGAATATGTTCAAATATAAACTACACAGAAGCATTGTATGAAACTTCTTTCTGTTCTGTGCATTCAACTAACAGAGTTGAACCTTACTTTTGATTGAGCCTTTCTGAAACACTCTTTCTGTAGAAACTGCAATTGGACATTCTGAGCGCTAAGAGGTCTATATTGCGAAAAATAATATCTTCAAATAAAAACTACACAGAAGCATTGTGTGAAACTTATTTCTGATATGTTCTTTAAGCTAACAGAGTTAAACCATACTTTTGATTGCGCAGTTCTGAACACTCTTTCTGTAGAAAATGCAAGTGGACCTTCGGAGCGCTAAGAGGGTAATGGTGGAAAAAGGAATATATTCAAATATAAACTACACAGTAGCATTCTGTGAAAATTCTTTCTGTTCTGTGCATTCAACTAACAGAGTTGAACCTTACTTTTGATTGAGCCGTTCTGAAACACTCTTTCTGTAGAAACTGCAATTGGACATTCTGAGCGCTAAGAGGCCTATATTGGGAAAAAGAATGTCTACAAATAAAAACTACACAGAAGAATTGCGTGAAACTTCTTTCTGTTCTGTTTGTTCAACTAAAAGAGTTGAACCTTAGTTTTGATTGAGCCGTTCTGAAACACTCTGTAGAAAATGCAAGTGGAGATTCGGAGCGCTAAGAGGGTAATAGTGGAAAAAGGAATGTCTCCAAATATAAACTACACAGAATCATTCTGTGAAACTTCTTTCTGATCTGTGCATTCAGCTAACAGAGTTAAACCATACTTTTGATTGAGCAGATCTGAACACTCTTTCTGTAGAAAATGCAACTGGACATTTGGAGCGCTAAGAGAGTAGTAGTGGAAAAAGGAATATATTCAAATATAAACTACACAGAAGCATTCTGTGAAACTTCTTTCTGATCTGAGCATTCAGCTAACAGAGTTAAACCATACTTGTGATTGAGCAGTTTTGAAACACTCTGTCAGTAGAAAATGCAACCGGACATTCGTAGCGCTAAGTGGGTAATAGTGGAAAAAAGAATATGTTCAAATATAAACTACACAGAAGCATTGTATGAAACTTCTTTCTGTTCTGTGCATTCAACTAACAGAGTTGAACCTTACTTTTGATTGAGCCTTTCTGAAACACTCTTTCTGTAGAAACTGCAATTGGACATTCTGAGCGCTAAGAGGCCTATATTGCGAAAAATAATATCTTCAAATAAAAACTACACAGAAGCATTGTGTGAAACTTATTTCTGATATGTTCTTTAAGCTAACAGAGTTAAACCATACTTTTGATTGCGCAGTTCTGAACACTCTTTCTGTAGAAAATGCAAGTGGACCTTCGGAGCGCTAAGAGGGTAATGGTGGAAAAAGGAATATATTCAAATATAAACTACACAGTAGCATTCTGTGAAAATTCTTTCTGTTCTGTGCATTCAACTAACAGAGTTGAACCTTACTTTTGATTGAGCCGTTCTGAAACACTCTTTCTGTAGAAACTGCAATGGGACATGCTAAGCGCTAAGAGGCCTACATTGGGAAAAAGAATATCTTCAAATAAAAACTACACAGATGCATTCTGTGAAACTTATTTCTGATCTGTAAATTCAGTTAACAGAGATAAAACATATTTTTGATTGAGCAGTTATGAAACACTCTTTTTGTAGAAAATGCAAGTGGAGATTCGGAGCGCTAAGAGGGTAATAGTGGAAAAAGGAATGTCTTCAAATATAAACTACACAGAATCATTCGGTGAAACTTCTTTCTGATCTGTGCATTCAGCTAACAGAGTTAAACCATAATTTTGATTGAGCAGATCTGAACACTCTTTCTGTAGAAAATGCAACTGGACATTTGGAGCGCTAAGAGCGTAGTAGTGGAAAAAGGAATATATTCAAATATAAACTACACAGAAGCATTCTGTGAAACTTCTTTCTGATCTGAGCATTCAGCTAACAGAGTTAAACCATACTTTTGATTGAGCAGTTTTGAAACACTCTGTCTGTAGAAAATGCAACTGGACATTCGTAGCGCTAAGTGGGTAATAGTGGAAAAAAGAATATGTTCAAATATAAACTACACAGAAGCATTGTATGAAACTTCTTTCTGTTCTGTGCATTCAACTAACAGAGTTGAACCTTACTTTTGATTGAGCCTTTCTGAAACACTCTTTCTGTAGAAACTGCAATTGGACATTCTGAGCGCTAAGAGGTCTATATTGCGAAAAATAATATCTTCAAATAAAAACTACACAGAAGCATTGTGTGAAACTTATTTCTGATATGTTCTTTAAGCTAACAGAGTTAAACCATACTTTTGATTGCGCAGTTCTGAACACTCTTTCTGTAGAAAATGCAAGTGGACCTTCGGAGCGCTAAGAGGGTAATGGTGGAAAAAGGAATATATTCAAATATAAACTACACAGTAGCATTCTGTGAAAATTCTTTCTGTTCTGTGCATTCAACTAACAGAGTTGAACCTTACTTTTGATTGAGCCGTTCTGAAACACTCTTTCTGTAGAAACTGCAATTGGACATTCTGAGCGCTAAGAGGCCTATATTGGGAAAAAGAATGTCTACAAATAAAAACTACACAGAAGAATTGCGTGAAACTTCTTTCTGTTCTGTTTGTTCAACTAAAAGAGTTGAACCTTAGTTTTGATTGAGCCGTTCTGAAACACTCTGTAGAAAATGCAAGTGGAGATTCGGAGCGCTAAGAGGGTAATAGTGGAAAAAGGAATGTCTCCAAATATAAACTACACAGAATCATTCTGTGAAACTTCTTTCTGATCTGTGCATTCAGCTAACAGAGTTAAACCATACTTTTGATTGAGCAGATCTGAACACTCTTTCTGTAGAAAATGCAACTGGACATTTGGAGCGCTAAGAGAGTAGTAGTGGAAAAAGGAATATATTCAAATATAAACTACACAGAAGCATTCTGTGAAACTTCTTTCTGATCTGAGCATTCAGCTAACAGAGTTAAACCATACTTGTGATTGAGCAGTTTTGAAACACTCTGTCAGTAGAAAATGCAACCGGACATTCGTAGCGCTAAGTGGGTAATAGTGGAAAAAAGAATATGTTCAAATATAAACTACACAGAAGCATTGTATGAAACTTCTTTCTGTTCTGTGCATTCAACTAACAGAGTTGAACCTTACTTTTGATTGAGCCTTTCTGAAACACTCTTTCTGTAGAAACTGCAATTGGACATTCTGAGCGCTAAGAGGCCTATATTGCGAAAAATAATATCTTCAAATAAAAACTACACAGAAGCATTGTGTGAAACTTATTTCTGATATGTTCTTTAAGCTAACAGAGTTAAACCATACTTTTGATTGCGCAGTTCTGAACACTCTTTCTGTAGAAAATGCAAGTGGACCTTCGGAGCGCTAAGAGGGTAATGGTGGAAAAAGGAATATATTCAAATATAAACTACACAGTAGCATTCTGTGAAAATTCTTTCTGTTCTGTGCATTCAACTAACAGAGTTGAACCTTACTTTTGATTGAGCCGTTCTGAAACACTCTTTCTGTAGAAACTGCAATGGGACATGCTAAGCGCTAAGAGGCCTACATTGGGAAAAAGAATATCTTCAAATAAAAACTACACAGATGCATTCTGTGAAACTTATTTCTGATCTGTAAATTCAGTTAACAGAGATAAAACATATTTTTGATTGAGCAGTTATGAAACACTCTTTTTGTAGAAAATGCAAGTGGAGATTCGGAGCGCTAAGAGGGTAATAGTGGAAAAAGGAATGTCTTCAAATATAAACTACACAGAATCATTCGGTGAAACTTCTTTCTGATCTGTGCATTCAGCTAACAGAGTTAAACCATAATTTTGATTGAGCAGATCTGAACACTCTTTCTGTAGAAAATGCAACTGGACATTTGGAGCGCTAAGAGCGTAGTAGTGGAAAAAGGAATATATTCAAATATAAACTACACAGAAGCATTCTGTGAAACTTTTTTCTGATCTGAGCATTCAGCTAACAGAGTTAAACCATACTTTTGATTGAGCAGTTTTGAAACACTCTGTCTGTAGAAAATGCAACTGGACATTCGTAGCGCTAAGTGGGTAATAGTGGAAAAAAGAATATGTTCAAATATAAACTAAACAGAAGCATTGTATGAAACTTCTTTCTGTTCTGTGCATTCAACTAACAGAGTTGAACCTTACTTTTGATTGAGCCGTTCTGAAACACTCTTTCTGTAGAAACTGCAATTGGACATTCTGAGCGCTAAGAGGCCTATATTGGGAAAAAGAATGTCTACAAATAAAAACTACACAGAAGAATTGTGTGAAACTTCTGTCTGTTCTGTTTGTTCAACTAAAAGAGTTGAAACTTAGTTTTGATTGAGCCGTTCTGAAACACTCTTTCTGTAGAAAATGCAAGTGGAGATTCGAGCGCTAAGAGGGTAATAGTGGAAAAAGGAATGTCTCCAAATATAAACTACACAGAATCATTCTGTGAAACTTCTTTCTGATCTGTGCATTCAGCTAACAGAGTTAAACCATACTTTTGATTGAGCAGATCTGAACACTCTTTCTGTAGAAAATGCAACTGGACATTTGGAGCGCTAAGAGAGTAGTAGTGGAAAAAGGAATATATTCAATTATAAACTACACAGAAGCATTCTGTGAAACTTCTTTCTGATCTGAGCATTCAGCTAACAGAGTTAAACCATACTTGTGATTGAGCAGATTTGAAACACTCTGTCTGTAGAAAATGCAACTGGACATTCGTAGCGCTAAGTGGGTAATAGTGGAAAAAAGAATATGTTCAAATATAAACTACACAGAAGCATTGTATGAAACTTCTTTCTGTTCTGTGGATTCAATTAACAGAGTTGAACCTTACTTTTGATTGAGCCTTTCTGAAACACTCTTTCTGTAGAAACTGCAATTGGACATTCTGAGCGCTAAGAGGCCTCTACTGGGAAAAATAATATCTTCAAATAAAAACTACACAGAAGAATTGTGTGAAACTTATTTCTGATATGTTCATTAAGCTAACAGAGTTAAACCATACTTTTGATTGCGCAGTTCTGAACACTCTTTCTGTAGAAAATGCAAGTGGACATTCGGAGTGCTAAAAGGGTAATAGTGGAAAAAGGGATATATTCAAATATAAACTACACAGTAGCATTCTGTGAAAATTCTTTCTGTTCTGTGCATTCAACTAACAGAGTTGAACCTTACTTTTGATTGAGCCGTTCTGAAACACTCTTTCTGTAGAAACTGCAATTGGACATGCTAAGCGCTAAGAGGCCTACATTGGGAAAAAGAATATCTTCAAATAAAAACTACACAGATGCATTCTGTGAAACTTATTTCTGATCTGTAAATTCAGTTAACAGAGATAAAACATATTTTTGATTGAGCAGTTATGAAACACTCTTTTTGTAGAAAATGCAAGTGGAGATTCGGAGCGCTAAGAGGGTAATAGTGGAAAAAGGAATGTCTTCAAATATAAACTACACAGAATCATTCGGTGAAACTTCTTTCTGATCTGTGCATTCACCTAACAGAGTTAAACCATACTTTTGATTGAGCAGATCTGAACACTCTTTCTGTAGAAAATGCAACTGGACATTTGGAGCGCTAAGAGCGTAGTAGTGGAAAAAGGAATATATTCAAATATAAACTACACAGAAGCATTCTGTGAAACTTTTTTCTGATCTGAGCATTCAGCTAACAGAGTTAAACCATACTTTTGATTGAGCAGTTTTGAAACACTCTGTCTGTAGAAAATGCAACTGGACATTCGTAGCGCTAAGTGGGTAATAGTGGAAAAAAGAATATGTTCAAATATAAACTAAACAGAAGCATTGTATGAAACTTCTTTCTGTTCTGTGCATTCAACTAACAGAGTTGAACCTTACTTTTGATTGAGCCGTTCTGAAACACTCTTTCTGTAGAAACTGCAATTGGACATTCTGAGCGCTAAGAGGCCTATATTGGGAAAAAGAATGTCTACAAATAAAAACTACACAGAAGAATTGTGTGAAACTTCTTTCTGTTCTGTTTGTTCAACTAAAAGAGTTGAACCTTAGTTTTGATTGAGCCGTTCTGAAACACTCTTTCTGTAGAAAATGCAAGTGGAGATTCGGAGCGCTAAGAGGGTAATAGTGGAAAAAGGAATGTCTCCAAATATAAACTACACAGAATCATTCTGTGAAACTTCTTTCTGATCTGTGCATTCAGCTAACAGAGTTAAACCATACTTTTGATTGAGCAGATCTGAACACTCTTTCTGTAGAAAATGCAACTGGACATTTGGAGCGCTAAGAGAGTAGTAGTGGAAAAAGGAATATATTCAATTATAAACTACACAGAAGCATTCTGTGAAACTTCTTTCTGATCTGAGCATTCAGCTAACAGAGTTAAACCATACTTGTGATTGAGCAGTTGTGAAACACTCTGTCTGTAGAAAATGCAACTGGACATTCGTAGCGCTAAGTGGGTAATAGTGGAAAAAAGAATATGTTCAAATATAAACTACACAGAAGCATTGTATGAAACTTCTTTCTGTTCTGTGCATTCAATTAACAGAGTTGAACCTTACTTTTGATTGAGCCTTTCTGAAACACTCTTTCTGTAGAAACTGCAATTGGACATTCTGAGCGCTAAGAGGCCTCTACTGGGAAAAATAATATCTTCAAATAAAAACTACACAGAAGAATTGTGTGAAACTTATTTCTGATATGTTCATTAAGCTAACAGAGTTAAACCATACTTTTGATTGCGCAGTTCTGAACACTCTTTCTGTAGAAAATGCAAGTGGACATTCGGAGCGCTAAAAGGGTAATAGTGGAAAAAGGAATATATTCAAATATAAACTACACAGTAGCATTCTGTGAAAATTCTTTCTGTTCTGTGCATTCAACTAACAGAGTTGAACCTTACTTTTGATTGAGCCGTTCTGAAACACTCTTTCTGTAGAAACTGCAATTGGACATGCTAAGCGCTAAGAGGCCTACATTGGGAAAAAGAATATCTTCAAATAAAAACTACACAGATGCATTCTGTGAAACTTATTTCTGATCTGTAAATTCAGTTAACAGAGATAAAACATATTTTTGATTGAGCAGTTATGAAACACTCTTTTTGTAGAAAATGCAAGTGGAGATTCGGAGCGCTAAGAGGGTAATAGTGGAAAAAGGAATGTCTTCAAATATAAACTACACAGAATCATTCGGTGAAACTTCTTTCTGATCTGTGCATTCAGCTAACAGAGTTAAACCATATTTTTGATTGAGCAGATCTGAACACTCTTTCTGTAGAAAATGCAACTGGACTTTGTGAGCGCTAAGAGCGTAGTAGTGGAAAAAGGAATATATTCAAATATAAACTACACAGAAGCATTCTGTGAAACTTCTTTCTGATCTGAGCATTCAGCTAACAGAGTTAAACCATACTTTTTATTGAGCAGTTTTGAAACACTCTGTCTGTAGAAAATGCAACTGGACATTCGTAGCGCTAAGTGGGTAATAGTGGAAAAAAGAATATGTTCAAATATGAACTACACAGAAGAATTGTATGAAACTTCTTTCTGTTCTGTGCATTCAACTAACAGAGTTGAACCTTACTTTTGATTGAGCCGTTCTGAAACACTCTTTCTGTAGAAACTGCAATTGTACATTCTGAGCGCTAAGAGGCCTATATTGGGAAAAAGAATGTCTACAAATAAAAACTACACAGAAGAATTGTGTGAAACTTCTTTCTGTTCTGTTTGTTCAACTAAAAGAGTTGAACTTTAGTTTTGATTGAGCCGTTCTGAAACACTCTTTCTGTAGAAAATGCAAGTGGAGATTCGGAGCGCTAAGAGGGTAATAGTGGAAAAAGGAATGTCTCCAAATATAAACTACACAGAATCATTCTGTGAAACTTCTTTCTGATCTGTGCATTCAGCTAACAGAGTTAAAACATACTTTTGATTGAGCAGATCTGAACACTCTTTCTGTAGAAAATGCAACTGGACATTTGGAGCGCTAAGAGAGTAGTAGTGGAAAAAGGAATATATTCAAATATAAACTACACAGAAGCATTCTGTGAAACTTCTTTCTGATCTGAGCATTCAGCTAACAGAGTTAAACCATACTTTTGATTGAGCAGTTTTGAAACACTCTGTCTGTAGAAAATGCAACTGGACATTCGTAGCGCTAAGTGGGTAATAGTGGAAAAAAGAATATGTTCAAATATAAACTACACAGAAGCATTGTATGAAACTTCTTTCTGTTCTGTGCATTCAACTAACAGAGTTGAACCTTATTTTTGATTGAGCCTTTCTGAAACACTCTTTCTGTAGAAACTGCAATTGGACATTCTGAGCGCTAAGAGGCCTCTATTGGGAAAAATAATATCTTCAAATAAAAACTACACAGAAGCATTGTGTGAAACTTATTTCTGATATGTTCATTAAGCTAACAGAGTTAAACCATACTTTTGATTGCGCAGTTCTGAACACTCTTTCTGTAGAAAATGCAAGTGGACATTCGGAGCGCTAAGAGGGTAATAGTGGAAAAAGGAATATATTCAAATATAAACTACACAGTAGCATTGTGTGAAAATTCTTTCTGTTCTGTGCATTCAACTAACAGAGTTGAACCTTACTTTTGATTGAGCCGTTCTGAAACACTCTTTCTGTAGAAACTGCAATTGGACATGCTAAGCGCTAAGAGGCCTACATTGGGAAAAAGAATATCTTCAAATAAAACTACACAGATGCATTCTGTGAAACTTATTTCTGATCTGTAAATTCAGTTAACAGAGATAAAACATATTGTTGATTGAGCAGTTATGAAACACTCTTTTTGTAGAAAATTCAAGTGGAGATTCGGAGCGCTAAGAGGGTAATAGTGGAAAAAGGAATGTCTTCAAATATAAACTACACAGAATCATTCGGTGAAACTTCTTTCTGATCTGTGCATTCAGCTAACAGAGTTAAACCATACTTTTGATTGAGCAGATCTGAACACTCTTTCTGTAGAAAATGCAACTGGACATTTGGAGCGCTAAGAGCGTAGTAGTGGAAAAAGGTATATATACAAATATAAACTACACAGAAGCATTCTGTGAAACTTCTTTCTGATCTGAGCATTCAGCTAACAGAGTTAAACCATACTTTTGATTGAGCAGTTTTGAAACACTCTGTCTGTAGAAAATGCAACTGGACAATTGTAGCGCTAAGTGGGTAATAGTGGAAAAAAGAATATGTTCAAATATAAACTACACAGAAACATTGTATGAAACTTCTTTCTGTTCTGTGCATTCAACTAACAGAGTTGAACCTTACTTTTGATTGAGCCTTTCTGAAACACTCTTTCTGTAGAAATTGCAATTGGACATTCTGAGCGCTAAGAGGCCTCTATTGGGAAAAATAATATCTTCAAATAAAAACTACACAGAAGCATTGTGTGAAACTTATTTCTGATACGTTCTTTAAGCTAACAGAGTTAAACCATACTTTTGATTGCGCAGTTCTGAACACTCTTTCTGTAGAAAATGCAAGTGGACCTTCGGAGCGCTAAGAGGGTAATGGTGGAAAAAGGAATATATTCAAATATAAACTACACAGTAGCATTCTGTGAAAATTCTTTCTGTTCTGTGCATTCAACTAACAGAGTTGAACCTTACTTTTGATTGAGCCGTTCTGAAACACTCTTTCTGTAGAAACTGCAATGGGACATGCTAAGCGCTAAGAGGCCTACATTGGGAAAAAGAATATCTTCAAATAAAAACTACACAGATGCATTCTGTGAAACTTATTTCTGATCTGTAAATTCAGTTAACAGAGATAAAACATATTTTTGATTGAGCAGTTATGAAACACTCTTTTTGTAGAAAATGCAAGTGGAGATTCGGAGCGCTAAGAGGGTAATAGTGGAAAAAGGAATGTCTTCAAGTATAAACTACACAGAATCATTCGGTGAAACTTCTTTCTGATCTGTGCATTCAGCTAACAGAGTTAAACCATACTTTTGATTGAGCAGATCTGATCAGTCTTTTGTAGAAAATGCAACTGGACATTTGGAGCGCTAAGAGCGTAGTAGTGGAAAAAGGAATATATTCAAATATAAACTACACAGAAGCATTCTGTGAAACTTCTTTCTGATCTGGGCATTCAGCTAACAGAGTTAAAACATACTTTTGATTGAGCAGTTTTGGAACACTCTGTCTGTAGAAAATGCAACTGGACATTCGTAGCGCTAAGTGGGTAATAGTGGAAAAAAGAATATGTTCAAATATAAACTAAACAGAAGCATTGTATGAAACTTCTTTCCGTTCTGTGCATTCAACTAACAGAGTTGAACCTTACTTTTGATTGAGCCGTTCTGAAACACTCTTTCTGTAGAAACTGCAATTGGACATTCTGAGCGCTAAGAGGCCTATATTGGGAAAAAGAATGTCTACAAATAAAAACTACACAGAAGAATTGTGTGAAACTTCTTTCTGTTCTGTTTGTTCAACTAAAAGAGTTGAACCTTAGTTTTGATTGAGCCGTTCTGAAACACTCTTTCTGTAGAAAATGCAAGTGGAGATTCGGAGCGCTAAGAGGGTAATAGTGGAAAAAGGAATGTCTCCAAATATAAACTACACAGAATCATTCTGTGAAACTTCTTTCTGATCTGTGCATTCAGCTAACAGAGTTAAACCATACTTTTGATTGAGCAGATCTGAACACTCTTTCTGTAGAAAATGCAACTGGACATTTGGAGCGCTAAGAGAGTAGTAGTGGAAAAAGGAATATATTCAAATATAAACTACACAGAAGCATTTTGTGAAACTTCTTTCTGATCTGAGCATTCAGCTAACAGAGTTAAACCATACTTTTGATTGAGCAGTTTTGAAACACTCTGTCTGTAGAAAATGCAACTGGACATTCGTAGCGCTAAGTGGGTAATAGTGGAAAAAAGAATATGTTCAAATATAAACTACACAGAAGCATTGTATGAAACTTCTTTCTGTTCTGTGCATTCAACTAACAGAGTTGAACCTTACTTTTGATTGAGCCTTTCTGAAACACTCTTTCTGTAGAAACTGCAATTGGACATTCTGAGCGCTAAGAGGCCTCTATTGGGAAAAATAATATCTTCAAATAAAAACTACACAAAAGCATTGTGTGAAACTTATTTCTGATATGTTCATTAAGCTACCAGAGTTAAACCATACTTTTGATTGCGCAGTTCTGAACACTCTTTCTGTAGAAAATGCAAGTGGACATTCGGAGCGCTAAGAGGGTAATAGTTGAAAAAGGAATATATTCAAATATAAACTACACAGTAGCATTCTGTGAAAATTCTTTCTGTTCTGTGCATTCAACTAACAGAGTTGAACCTTACTTTTAATTGAGCCGTTCTGAAACACTCTTTCTGTAGAAACTGCAATTGGACATGCAAAGCGCTAAGAGGCCTACATTGGGAAAAAGAATATCTTCAAATAAAAAATACACAGATGCATTCTGTGAAACTTATTTCTGATCTGTAAATTCAGTTAACAGAGATAAAACATATTTTTGATTGAGCAGTTATGAAACACTCTTTTTGTAGAAAATGCAAGTGGAGATTCGGAGCGCTAAGAGGGTAATAGTGGAAAAAGGAATGTCTTCAAATATAAACTACACAGAATCATTCGGTGAAACTTCTTTCTGATCTGTGCATTCAGCTAACAGAGTTAAACCATACTTTTGATTGAGCAGATCTGAACACTCTTTCTGTAGAAAATGCAACTGGACATTTGGAGCGCTAAGAGCGTAGTAGTGGAAAAAGGAATATATTCAAATATAAACTACACAGAAGCATTCTGTGAAACTTCTTTCTGATCTGAGCATTCAGCTAAAAGAGTTAAACCATACTTTTGATTGAGCAGTTTTGAAACACTCTGTCTGTAGAAAATGCAAATGGACATTCGTAGCGCTAAGTGGGTAATAGTGGAAAAAAGAATATGTTCAAATATGAACTACACAGAAGCCTTGTATGAAACTTCTTTCTGTTCTGTGCATTCAACTAACAGAGTTGAACCTTACTTTTGATTGAGCCGTTCTGAAACACTCTTTCTGTAGAAACTGCAATTAGACATTCTGAGCGCTAAGAGGCCTATATTGGGAAAAAGAATGTCTACAAATAAAAACTACACAGAAGAATTGTGTGAAACTTCTTTCTGTTCTGTTTGCTCAACTAAAAGAGTTGAACCTTAGTTTTGATTGAGCCGTTCTGAAACACACTTTCTGTAGAAAATGCAAGTGGAGATTCGGAGCGCTAAGAGGGTAATAGTGGAAAAAGGAATGTCTCCAAATATAAACTACACAGAATCATTCTGTGAAACTTCTTTCTGATCTGTGCATTCAGCTAACAGAGTTAAACCATACTTTGGATTGAGCAGATCTGAACACTCTTTCTGTAGAAAATGCAACTGGACATTTGGAGCGCTAAGAGAGTAGTAGTGGAAAAAGGAATATATTCAAATATAAACTACACAGAAGCATTCTGTGAAACTTCTTTCTGATCTGAGCATTCAGCTAACAGAGTTAAACCATACTTTTGATTGAGCAGTTTTGAAACACTCTGTCTGTAGAAAATGCAACTGGACATTCGTAGCGCTAAGTGGGTAATAGTGGAAAAAAGAATATGTTCAAATATAAACTACACAGAAGCATTGTATGAAACTTCTTTCTGTTCTGTGCATTCAACTAACAGAGTTGAACCTTACTTTTGATTGAGCCTTTCTGAAACACTCTTTCTGTAGAAACTGCAATTGGACATTCTGAGCGCTAAGAGGCCTCTATTGGGAAAAATAATATCTTCAAATAAAAACTACACAGAAGCATTGTGTGAAACTTATTTCTGATATCTTCATTAAGCTAACAGAGTTAAACCATACTTTTGATTGCGCAGTTCTGAACACTCTTTCTGTAGAAAATGCAAGTGGACATTCGGAGCGCTAAAAGGGTAATAGTGGAAAAAGGAATATATTCAAATATAAACTACACAGTAGCATTCTGTGAAAATTCTTTCTGTTCTGTGCATTCAACTAACAGAGTTGAACCTTACTTTTGATTGAGCCGTTCTGAAACACTCTTTCTGTAGAAACTGCAATTGGACATGCTAAGCGCTAAGAGGCCTACATTGGGAAAAAGAATATCTTCAAATAAAAACTACACAGATGCATTCTGTGAAACTTATTTCTTATCTGTAAATTCAGTTAACAGAGATAAAACATATTTTTGATTGAGCAGTTATGAAACACTCTTTTTGTAGAAAATGCAAGTGGAGATTCGGAGCGCTAAGTGGGTAATAGTGGAAAAAGGAATGTCTTCAAATATAAACTACACAGAATCATTCGGTGAAACTTCTTTCTGATCTGTGCATTCAGCTAACAGAGTTAAACCATACTTTTGATTGAGCAGATCTGAACACTCTTTCTGTAGAAAATGCAACTGGACATTTGGAGCGCTAAGAGCGTAGTAGTGGAAAAAGGAATATATTCAAATATAAACTACACAGAAGCATTCTGTGAAACTTCTTTCTGATCTGAGCATTCAGCTAACAGAGTTAAACCATACTTTTGATTGAGCAGTTTTGAAACACTCTGTCGGTAGAAAATGCAACTGGACATTCGTAGCGCTAAGTGGGTAATAGTGGAAAAAAGAATATGTTCAAATATGAACTACACAGAAGCATTGTATGAAACTTCTTTCTGTTCTGTGCATTCAACTAACAGAGTTGAACCTTACTTTTGATTGAGCCGTTCTGAAACACTCTTTCTGTAGAAACTGCAATTGGACATTCTGAGCGCTAAGAGGCCTATATTGGGAAAAAGAATGTCTACAAATAAAAACTACACAGAAGAATCGTGTGAAACTTCTTTCTGTTCTGTTTGTTCAACTAAAAGAGTTGAACCTTAGTTTTGATTGAGCCGTTCTGAAACACTCTTTCTGTAGAAAATGCAAGTGGAGATTCGGAGCGCTAAGAGGGTAATAGTGGAAAAAGGAATGTCTCCAAATATAAACTACACAGAATCATTCTGTGAAACTTCTTTCTGATCTGTGCATTGAGCTAACAGAGTTAAACCATACTTTTGATTGAGCAGATCTGAACACTCTTTCTGTAGAAAATGCAACTGGACATTTGGAGCGCTAAGAGAGTAGTAGTGGAAAAAGGAATATATTCAAATATAAACTACACAGAAGCATTCTGTGAAACTTCTTTCTGATCTGAGCATTCAGCTAACAGAGTTAAACCATACTTTTGATTGAGCAGTTTTGAAACACTCTGTCTGTAGAAAATGCAACTGGACATTCGTAGCGCTAAGTGGGTAATAGTGGAAAAAAGAATATGTTCAAATATAAACTACACAGAAGCATTGTATGAAACTTCTTTCTGTTCTGTGCATTCAACTAACAGAGTGGAACCTTACTTTTGATTGAGCCTTTCTGAAACACTCTTTCTGTAGAAACTGCAATTGGACATTCTGAGCGCTAAGAGGCCTCTATTGGGAAAAATAATATCTTCAAATAAAAACTACACAGAAGCATTGTGTGAAACTTATTTCTGATATGTTCATTAAGCTAACAGAGTTAAACCATACTTTTGATTGCGCATTTCGGAACATTCTTTCTGTAGAAAATGCAAGTGGACATTCGGAGCGCTAAGAGGGTAATAGTGGAAAAAGGAATATATTCAAATATAAACTACACAGTAGCATTCTGTGAAAATTCTTTCTGTTCTGTGCATTCAACTAACAGAGTTGAACCTTACTTTTGATTGAGCCGTTCTGAAACACTCTTTCTGTAGAAACTGCAATTGGACATGCTAAGCGCTAAGAGGCCTACATTGGGAAAAAGAATATCTTCAAATAAAAACTACACAGATGCATTCTGTGAAACTTCTTTCTGTTCTGTTTGTTCAACTAAAAGAGTTGAACCTTTGTTTTGATTGAGCCGTTCTGAAACACTCTTTCTGTAGAAAATGCAAGTGGAGATTCGGAGCGCTAAGAGGGTAATAGTGGAAAAAGGAATGTCTCCAAATATAAACTACACAGAATCATTCTGTGAAACTTCTTTCTGATCTGTGCATTCAGCTAACAGAGTTAAACCATACTTTTGATTGAGCAGATCTGAACACTCTTTCTGTAGAAAATGCAACTGGACATTTGGAGCGCTAAGAGCGTAGTAGTGGAAAAAGGAATATATTCAAATATAAACTAGACAGAAGCATTCTGTGAAACTTCTTTCTGATCTGAGCATTCAGCTAACAGAGTTAAACCATACTTTTGATTGAGCAGTTTTGAAACACTCTGTCTGTAGAAAATGCAACTGGACATTCGTAGCGCTAAGTGGGTAATAGTGGAAAAAAGAATATGTTCAAATATAAACTACACAGAAGCATTGTATGAAAATTCTTTCTGTTCTGTGCATTCAACTAACAGAGTTGAACCTTGCTTTTGATTGAGCCGTTCTGAAACACTCTTTCTGTAGAAACTGCAATTGGACATTCTGAGCGCTAAGAGGCCTATATTGCGAAAAAGAATGTCTACAAATAAAAACTACACAGAAGAATTGTGTGAAACTTCTTTCTGTTCTGTTTGTTCAACTAAAAGAGTTGAACCTTAGTTTTGATTGAGCCGTTCTGAAACACACATTCTGTAGAAAATGCAAGTGGACATTCGGAGCGCTAAGAGGGTAATAGTGGAAAAAGGAATGTCTCCAAATATAAACTACACAGAATCATTCTGTGAAACTTCTTTCTGATCTGTGCATTCAGCTAACAGAGTAAAACCATACTTTTGATTGAGCAGATCTGAACACTCTTTCTGTAGAAAATACAACTGGACTTTTGGAGCGCTAAGAGAGTAGTAGTGGAAAAAGGAATATATTCAAATATAAACTACACAGAAGCATTCTGAGAAACTTCTTTCTGATCTGAGCATTCAGCTAACAGAGTTAAACCATACTTTTGATTGAGCAGTTTTGAAACACTCTGTCTGTAGAAAATGCAACTGGACATTCGTAGCGCCAAGTGGGTAATAGTGGAAAAAAGAATATTTTCAAATATAAACTACACAGAAGCATTGTATGAAATTACTTTCTGTTCTGTGCATTCAACTAACAGAGTTGAACTTTACTTTTGATTGAGCCTTTCTGAAACACTCTTTCTGTAGAAACTGCAATTGGACATTCTGAGCGCTAAGAGGCCTCTATTGGGAAAAATAATATCTTCAAATAAAAACTACACAGAAGCATTGTGTGAAACTTATTTCTGATATGTTCATTAAGCTAACAGAGTTAAACCATACTTTTGATTGCGCAGTTCTGAACACTCTTTCTGTAGAAAATGCAAGTGGACATTCGGAGCGCTAAGAGGGTAATAGTGGAGAAAGGAATATAGTCAAATACAAATTACACAGTAGCATTCTGTGAAAATTCTTTCTGTTCTGTGCATTCAACTAACAGAGTTGAACCTTTCTTTTGATTGAGCCGTTCTGAAACGCTCTTTCTGTAGAAACTGCAATTGGACATGCTAAGCGCTAAGAGGCCTACATTGGGAAAAAGAATATCTTCAAATAAAAACTACACAGATGCATTCTGTGAAACTTATTTCTGATCTGTAAATTCAGTTAACAGAGATAAAACATATTTTTGATTGAGCAGTTATGAAACACTCTTTTTGTAGAAAATGCAAGTGGAGATTCGGAGCGCTAAGAGGGTTATAGTGGAAAAAGGAATGTCTTCAAATATAAACTACACAGAATCATTCGGTGAAACTTCTTTCTGATCTGTGCATTCAGCTAACAGAGTTAAACCATACTTTTGATAGAGCAGATCTGAACACTCTTTCTGTAGAAAATGCAACTGGACATTTGGAGCGCTAAGAGCGTAGTAGTGGAAAAAGGAATGTATTCAAATATAAACTACACAGAAGCATTCTGTGAAACTTCTTTCTGATCTGAGCATTCAGCTAACAGAGTTAAACCATACTTTTGATTGAGCAGTTTTGAAACACTCTGTCTGTAGAAAATGCAACTGGACAATCGTAGCGCTAAGTGGGTAATAGTGGAAAAAAGAATATATTGTAATATAAACTACACAGAAGCATTGTATGAAACTTCTTTCTGTTCTGTGCATTCAACTAACAGAGTTGAACCTTACTTTTGATTGAGCCGTTCTGAAACACTCTTTCTGTAGAAACTGCAATTGGACATTCTGAGCGCTAAGAGGCCTATATTGTGAAAAAGAATGTCTACAAATAAAAACTACACAGAAGAATTTTGTGAAACTTCTTTCTGTTCTGTTTGTTCAACTAAAAGAGTTGAACCTTAGTTTTGATTGAGCCGTTCTGAAACACTCTTTCTGTAGAAAGTGCAAGTGGAGATTCGGAGCGCTAAGAGGGTAATAGTGGAAAAAGTAATGTCTCCAAATATAAACTACACAGAATCATTCTGTGAAACTTCTTTCTGATCTGTGCATTCAGCTAACAGATTTAAACCATACTTTTGATTGAGCAGATCTGAACACTCTTTCTGTAGAAAATGCAACTGGACATTTGGAGCGCTAAGAGAGTAGTAGTGGAAAAAGGAATATATTCAAATATAAACTACACAGAAGCATTCTGTGAAATTTCTTTCTGATCTGCGCATTCAGCTAACAGAGTTAAACCATACTTTTGATTGAGCAGTTTTGAAACACTCTGTCTGTAGGAAATGCAACTTTACTTTCGTAGCGCTAAGTGGGTAATAGTGGAAAAAAGAATATGTTCAAATATAAACTACACAGAAGCATTGTATGAAACTTCTTTCTGTTCTGTGCATTCTACTAACAGAGTTGAACCCTACTTTTGATTGAGCCTTTCTGAAACACTCTTTCTGTAGAAACTGCAATTGGACATTCTGAGCGCTAAGAGGCCTCTATTGGGAAAAATAATATCTTCAAATAAAAACTACACAGAAGCATTGTGTGAAACTTATTTCTGATATGTTCATTAAGCTAACAGAGTTAAACCATACTTTTGATTGCGCAGTTCTGAACACTCTTTCTGTAGAAAATGCAAGTGGACATTCGGAGCGCTAAGAGGGTAATAGTGGAAAAAGGAATATATTCAAATATAAACTACACAGTAGCATTCTGTGAAAATACTTTCTGTTCTGTGCATTCAAATAACAGAGTTGAACCTTACTTTTGATTGAGCCGTTCTGAAACACTCTTTCGGTAGAAACTGCAATTGGACATGCTAAGCGCTAAGAGGCCTACATTGGGAAAAAGAATATCTTCAAATAGAAACTACACAGATGCATTCTGTGAAACTTATTTCTGATCTGTAAATTCAGTTAACAGAGATAAAACATATTTTTGATTGAGCAGTTATGAAACACTCTTTTTGTAGAAAATGCAAGTGGAGATTCGGAGCGCTAAGAGGGTAATAGTGGAAAAAGGAATGTCTTCAATTATAAACTACACAGAATCATTCGGTGAAACTTCTTTCTGATCTGTGCATTCAGCTAACAGAGTTAAACCACACTTTTGATTGAGCACATCTGAACACTCTTTCTGTTGAAAATGCAACTGGACATTTGGAGCGCTAAGAGCGTAGTAGTGGAAAAAGGAATATATTCAAATATAAACTACACAGAAGCATTCTGTGAAACTTCTTTCTGATCTGAGCATACAGCTAACAGAGTTAAACCAC
Source organism: Symphalangus syndactylus (assembly GCF_028878055.3). NCBI lineage: Eukaryota > Metazoa > Chordata > Mammalia > Primates > Hylobatidae > Symphalangus > Symphalangus syndactylus. The sequence continues at coordinate 10,535,044 of NC_072447.2, read as the reverse complement.
ACATTTGATTGAGCAGTTTTGAAACACTCTGTCTGTAGAAAATGCAACTGGACATTCGTAGCGCTAAGTGGGTAATAGTGGAAAAAAGAATATGTTCAAATACAAACTACACAGAAGCATTGTATGAAATTCTTTCTGTTCTGTGCATTCAACTAACAGATTTGAACCTTACTTTTGATTGAGCCGTTCTGAAACACTCTTTCTGTAGAAACTGCAATTGGACATTCTGAGCGCTAAGAGGCCTATATTGGGAAAAAGAATGTCTACAAATAAAAACTACACAGAAGAATTGTGTGAAACTACTTTCTGTTCTGTTTGTTCAACTAAAAGAGTTGAACCTTAGTTTTGATTGAGCCGTTCTGAAACACTCTTTCTGTAGAAAGTGCAATTGGACATGCTAAGCGCTAAGAGGCCTACATTGGGAAAAAGAATATCTTCAAATAAAAACTACACAGATGCATTCTGTGAAACTTATTTCTGATCTGTAAATTCAGTTAACAGAGATAAAACATATTTTTGATTGAGCAGTTATGAAACACTCTTTTTGTAGAAAATGCAAGTGGAGATTCGGAGCGCTAAGGGGGTAATAGTGGAAAAAAGAATATGTTCAAATATAAACTACACAGAAGCATTGTATGAAACTCCTTTCTGTTCTGTGCATTCAACTAACAGAGTTGAACCTTAATTTTGATTGAGCCTTTCTGAGACACTCTTTCTGTAGAAACTGCAATTGGACATTCTGAGCGCTAAGAGGCATATATTGGGAAAAATAATATCTTCGAATAAAAACTACACAGAAGCATTGTGTGAAACTTATTTCTGATATGTTCATTAAGCTAACAGAGTTAAACCATACTTTTGATTGCGCAGTTCTGAACACTCTTTCTGTAGAAAATGCAAGTGGACATTCGGAGCGCTAAGAGGGTAATAGTGGAAAAAGGAATATATTCAAATATAAACTACACAGTAGCATTCTGTGAAAATTCTTTCTGTTCTGTGCATTCAACTAACAGAGTTGAACCTTACTTTTGATTGAGCCGTTCTGAAACACTCTCTCTGTAGAAACTGCAATTGGACATGCTTAGCGCTAAGAGGCCTACATTGGGAAAAAGAATATCTTCAAATAAAAACTACACAGAATCATTCTGTGAAACTTATTTCTGATCTGTAATTTCAGTTAACAGAGATAAAACATATTTTTGATTGAGCAGTTATGAAACACTCTTTTTGTAGAAAATGCAAGTGGAGATTCGGAGCGCTAAGAGGGTAATAGTGGAAAAAGGAATGTCTTCAAATATAAACTACACAGAATCATTCTGTGAAACTTCTTTCTGATCTGTGCATTCAGGTAACAGAGTTAAACCATACTTTTGATTGAGCAGATCTGAACACTCTTTCTGTTGGAAATGCAACTGGACATTTGGAGCGCTAAGAGCGTAGTAGTGGAAAAAGGAATATATTCAAATATAAACTACACAGAAGCATTATGTGAAACTTCTTTCTGATCTGAGCATACAGCTAACAGAGTTAAACCATACTTTTGATTGAGCAGTTTTGAAACACTCTGTCTGTAGAAAATGCAACTGGACATTCGTAGCGCTAAGTGGGTAATAGTGGAAAAAAGAATATGTTCAAATATAAACTACACAGAAGCATTGTATGAAACTTCTTTCTGTTCTGTGCATTCTACTAACAGAGTTGAACCCTACTTTTGATTGAGCCTTTCTGAAACACTCTTTCTGTAGAAACTGCAATTGGACATTCTGAGCGCTAAGAGGCCTCTATTGGGAAAAATAATATCTTCAAATAAAAACTACACAGAAGCATTGTGTGAAACTTATTTCTGATATGTTCATTAAGCTAACAGAGTTAAACCATACTTTTGATTGCGCAGTTCTGAACACTCTTTCTGTAGAAAATGCAAGTGGACATTCGGAGCGCTAAGAGGGTAATAGTGGAAAAAGGAATATATTCAAATATAAACTACACAGTAGCATTCTGTGAAAATACTTTCTGTTCTGTGCATTCAAATAACAGAGTTGAACCTTACTTTTGATTGAGCCGTTCTGAAACACTCTTTCGGTAGAAACTGCAATTGGACATGCTAAGCGCTAAGAGGCCTACATTGGGAAAAAGAATATCTTCAAATAGAAACTACACAGATGCATTCTGTGAAACTTATTTCTGATCTGTAAATTCAGTTAACAGAGATAAAACATATTTTTGATTGAGCAGTTATGAAACACTCTTTTTGTAGAAAATGCAAGTGGAGATTCGGAGCGCTAAGAGGGTAATAGTGGAAAAAGGAATGTCTTCAATTATAAACTACACAGAATCATTCGGTGAAACTTCTTTCTGATCTGTGCATTCAGCTAACAGAGTTAAACCACACTTTTGATTGAGCACATCTGAACACTCTTTCTGTTGAAAATGCAACTGGACATTTGGAGCGCTAAGAGCGTAGTAGTGGAAAAAGGAATATATTCAAATATAAACTACACAGAAGCATTCTGTGAAACTTCTTTCTGATCTGAGCATACAGCTAACAGAGTTAAACCACACATTTGATTGAGCAGTTTTGAAACACTCTGTCTGTAGAAAATGCAACTGGACATTCGTAGCGCTAAGTGGGTAATAGTGGAAAAAAGAATATGTTCAAATACAAACTACACAGAAGCATTGTATGAAATTCTTTCTGTTCTGTGCATTCAACTAACAGATTTGAACCTTACTTTTGATTGAGCCGTTCTGAAACACTCTTTCTGTAGAAACTGCAATTGGACATTCTGAGCGCTAAGAGGCCTATATTGGGAAAAAGAATGTCTACAAATAAAAACTACACAGAAGAATTGTGTGAAACTACTTTCTGTTCTGTTTGTTCAACTAAAAGAGTTGAACCTTAGTTTTGATTGAGCCGTTCTGAAACACTCTTTCTGTAGAAAGTGCAATTGGACATGCTAAGCGCTAAGAGGCCTACATTGGGAAAAAGAATATCTTCAAATAAAAACTACACAGATGCATTCTGTGAAACTTATTTCTGATCTGTAAATTCAGTTAACAGAGATAAAACATATTTTTGATTGAGCAGTTATGAAACACTCTTTTTGTAGAAAATGCAAGTGGAGATTCGGAGCGCTAAGGGGGTAATAGTGGAAAAAAGAATATGTTCAAATATAAACTACACAGAAGCATTGTATGAAACTCCTTTCTGTTCTGTGCATTCAACTAACAGAGTTGAACCTTAATTTTGATTGAGCCTTTCTGAGACACTCTTTCTGTAGAAACTGCAATTGGACATTCTGAGCGCTAAGAGGCATATATTGGGAAAAATAATATCTTCGAATAAAAACTACACAGAAGCATTGTGTGAAACTTATTTCTGATATGTTCATTAAGCTAACAGAGTTAAACCATACTTTTGATTGCGCAGTTCTGAACACTCTTTCTGTAGAAAATGCAAGTGGACATTCGGAGCGCTAAGAGGGTAATAGTGGAAAAAGGAATATATTCAAATATAAACTACACAGTAGCATTCTGTGAAAATTCTTTCTGTTCTGTGCATTCAACTAACAGAGTTGAACCTTACTTTTGATTGAGCCGTTCTGAAACACTCTCTCTGTAGAAACTGCAATTGGACATGCTTAGCGCTAAGAGGCCTACATTGGGAAAAAGAATATCTTCAAATAAAAACTACACAGAATCATTCTGTGAAACTTATTTCTGATCTGTAATTTCAGTTAACAGAGATAAAACATATTTTTGATTGAGCAGTTATGAAACACTCTTTTTGTAGAAAATGCAAGTGGAGATTCGGAGCGCTAAGAGGGTAATAGTGGAAAAAGGAATGTCTTCAAATATAAACTACACAGAATCATTCTGTGAAACTTCTTTCTGATCTGTGCATTCAGGTAACAGAGTTAAACCATACTTTTGATTGAGCAGATCTGAACACTCTTTCTGTTGGAAATGCAACTGGACATTTGGAGCGCTAAGAGCGTAGTAGTGGAAAAAGGAATATATTCAAATATAAACTACACAGAAGCATTATGTGAAACTTCTTTCTGATCTGAGCATACAGCTAACAGAGTTAAACCATACTTTTGATTGAGCAGTTTTGAAACTTTCTGTCTGTAGAAAATGCAACTGGACATTCGTAGCGCTAAGTGGGTAATAGTGGAAAAAAGAATATGTTCAAATATAAACTACACAGAAGCATTGTATGAAATTTCTTTCTGTTCTGTGCATTCAACTAACAGAGTTGAACCTTACTTTTGATTGAGCCGTTCTGAAACACTCTTTCTGTAGAAACTGCAATTGGACATTCCGATCGCTAAGAGGCCTATATTGGGAAAAATAATATCTTCAAATAAAAACTACACAGAAGCATTGTGTGAAACTTATTTCTGATATGTTCATTAAGCTAACAGGGTTAAACCATACTTTTGATTGCGCAGTTCTGAACACTCTTTCTGTAGAAAATGCAAGTGGACATTCGGAGCGCTAAGAGGGTAATAGTGGAAAAAGGAATATATTCAAATATAAACTACACAGTAGCATTCTGTGAAAATTCTTTCTGTTCTGTGCATTCAACTAACAGAGTTGAACCTTACTTTTGATTGAGCCGTTCTGAAACACTCTCTCGGTAGAAACTGCAATTGGACATGCTAAGCGCTAAGAGGCCTACATTGGGAAAAAGAATATCTTCAAATAAAAACTACACAGATGCATTCTGTGAAAATTATTTCTGATCTGTAAATTCAGTTAACAGAGATAAAACATATTTTTGATTGAGCAGTTATGAAACACTCTTTTTGTAGAAAATGCAAGTGGAGATTCGGAGCGCTAAGAGGGTAATAGTGGAAAAAGGAATGTCTTCAAATATAAACTACACAGAATCATTCGGTGAAACTTCTTTCTGATCTGTGCTTTCAGCTAACAGAGTTAAACCATACTTTTGATTGAGCAGATCTGAACACTCTTTCTGTTGAAAATGCAACTGGACATTTGGAGCGCTAAGAGCGTAGTAGTGGAAAAAGGAATATATTCAAATATAAACTACACAGAAGCATTATGTGAAACTTCTTTCTGATCTGAGCATACAGCTAACAGAGTTAAACCATACTTTTGATTGAGCAGTTTTGAAACACTCTGTCTGTAGAAAATGCAACTGGACATTCGTAGCGCTAAGTGGGTAATAGTGGAAAAAAGAATATGTTCAAATATAAACTACACAGAAGCATTGTATGAAACTACTTTCTGTTCTGTGCATTCAACTAACAGAGTTGAACCTTACTTTTGATTGAGCCGTTCTGAAACACTCTTTCTGTAGAAACTGCAATTGGACATTCTGAGTGCTAAGAGGCCTATATTGGGAAAAAGAATGTCTACAAATAAAAACTACACAGAAGAATTTTGTGAAATTTCTTTCTGTTCTGTTTGTTCAACTAAAAGTGTTGAACCTTAGTTTTGATTGAGCCGTTCTGAAACACTCTTTCTGTAGAAAATGCAAGTGGAGATTCGGAGCGCTAAGAGGGTAATAGTGGAAAAAGTAATGTCTCCAAATATAAACTACACAGAATCATTCTGTGAAACTTCTTTCAGATCTGTGCATTCAGCTAACAGAGTTAAACCATACTTTTGATTGAGCAGATCTGAACACTCTTTCTGTAGAAAATGCAACTGGACATTTGGAGCGCTAAGAGAGTAGTAGTGGAAAAAGTAATATATTCAAATATAAACTACACAGAAGCATTCTGTGAAACTTCTTTCTGATCTGAGCATTCAGCTAACAGAGTTAAACCATACTTTTGATTGAGCAGTTTTGAAACACTCTGTCTGTAGAAAATGCAACTGGACATTCGTAGCGCTAAGTGGGTAATAGTGGAAAAAAGAATATGTTCAAATATAAACTACACAGAAGCATTGTATGAAACTTCTTTCTGTTCTGTGCATTCAACTAACAGAGTTGAACCCTACTTTTGATTGAGCCTTTCTGAAACACTCTTTCTGTAGAAACTGCAATTGGACATTCTGAGCGCTAAGAGGCCTCTATTGGGAAAAATAATATCTTCAAATAAAAACTACACAGAAGCATTGTGTGAAACTTATTTCTGATATGTTCATTAAGCTAACAGAGTTAAACCATACTTTTGATTGCGCAGTTCTGAACACTCTTTCTGTAGAAAATGCAAGTGGACATTCGGAGCGCTAAGAGGGTAATAGTGGAAAAAGGAATATATTCAAATATAAACTACACAGTAGCATTCTGTGAAAATACTTTCTGTTCTGTGCATTCAACTAACAGAGTTGAACCTTACTTTTGATTGAGCCTTTCTGAAACACTCTTTCTGTAGAAACTGCAATTGGACATGCTAAGCGCTAAGAGGCCTACATTGGGAAAAAGAATATCTTCAAATAGAAACTACACAGATGCATTCTGTGAAACTTATTTCTGATCTGTAAATTCAGTTAACAGAGATAAAACATATTTTTGATTGAGCAGTTATGAAACACTCTTTTTGTAGAAAATGCAAGTGGAGATTCGGAGCGCTAAGAGGGTAATAGTGGAAAAAGGAATGTCTTCAATTATAAACTACACAGAATCATTCGGTGAAACTTCTTTCTGATCTGTGCATTCAGCTAACAGAGTTAAACCACACTTTTGATTGAGCACATCTGAACACTCTTTCTGTTGAAAATGCAACTGGACATTTGGAGCGCTAAGAGCGTAGTAGTGGAAAAAGGAATATATTCAAATATAAACTACACAGAAGCATTCTGTGAAACTTCTTTCTGATCTGAGCATACAGCTAACAGAGTTAAACCACACTTTTGATTGAGCAGTTTTGAAACACTCTGTCTGTAGAAAATGCAACTGGACATTCGTAGCGCTAAGTGGGTAATAGTGGAAAAAAGAATATGTTCAAATACAAACTACACAGAAGCATTGTATGAAACTTCTTTCTGTTCTGTGCATTCAACTAACGGAGTTGAACCTTACTTTTGATTGAGCCGTTCTGAAACACTCTTTCTGTAGAAACTGCAATTGGACATTCTGAGCGCTAAGAGGCCTATATTGGGAAAAAGAATGTCTACAAATAAAAACTACACAGAAGAATTGTGTGAAACTACTTTCAGTTCTGTTTGTTCAACTAAAAGAGTTGAACCTTAGTTTTGATTGAGCCGTTCTGAAACACTCTTTCTGTAGAAAGTGCAATTGGACATGCTAAGCGCTAAGAGGCCTACATTGGGAAAAAGAATATCTTCAAATAAAAACTACACAGATGCATTCTGTGAAACTTATTTCTGATCTGTAAATTCAGTTAACAGAGATAAAACATATTTTTGATTGAGCTGTTATGAAACACTCTTTTTGTAGAAAATGCAAGTGGAGATTCGGAGCGCTAAGTGGGTAATAGTGGAAAAAGGAATGTCTTCAAATATAAACTACACAGAATCATTCGGTGAAACTTCTTTCTGATCTGTGCATTCAGCTAACAGAGTTAAACCATACTTTTGATTGAGCAGATCTGAACACTCTTTCTGTAGAAAATGCAACTGGACATTTGCAGCGCTAAGAGCGTAGTAGTGGAAAAAGGAATATATTCAAATATAAACTACACAGAAGCATTCTGTGAATCTTCTTTCTGATCTGAGCATTCAGCTAACAGAGTTGAACCATACTTTTGATTGAGCAGTATTGAAACACTCTGTCTGTAGAAAATGCAACTGGACATTCGTAGCGCTAAGTGGGTAATAGTGGAAAAAAGAATATGTTCAAATATAAACTACACAGAAGCATTGTGTGAAACCTCTTTCTGTTCTGTGCATTCAACTAACAGAGTTGAACCTTACTTTTGATTGAGCCGTTCTGAAACACTCTTTCTGTGGAAACTGCAATTGGACATTCTGAGCGCTAAGAGGCCTATATTGGGAAAAAGAATGTCTACAAATAAAAACTACACAGAAGAATTGTGTGAAACTTCTTTCTGTTCTGTTTGTTCAACTAAAAGAGTTGAACCTTAGTTTTGATTGAGCCGTTCTGAAACACTCTTTATGTAGAAAATGCAAGTGGAGATTCGGAGCGCTAAGAGGGTAATAGTGGAAAAAGGAATGTCTCCAAATATAAACTACACAGAATCATTCTGTGAAACTTCTTTCTGATCTGTGCATTCAGCTAACAGAGTTAAACCATACTTTTGATTGAGCAGATCTGAACACTCTTTCTGTAGAAAATGCAACTGGACATTTGGAGCGCTAAGAGAGTAGTAGTGGAAAAAGGAATATATTCAAATATAAACTACACAGAAGCATTCTGTGAAACTTCTTTCTGATCTGAGCATTCAGCTAACAGAGTTAAACCATACTTATGATTGAGCAGTTTTGAAACACTCTCTCTGTAGAAAATGCAACTGGACATTCGTAGCGCTAAGTGGGTAATAGTGGAAAAAAGAATATTTTCAAATATAAACTACACAGAAGCATTGTATGAAACTTCTTTCTGTTCTGTGCATTCAACTAACAGAGTTGAACCTTACTTTTGATTGAGCCTTTCTGAAACACTCTTTCTGTAGAAACTGCAATTGGACATTCTGAGCTCTAAGAGGCCTATATTGGGAAAAATAATATCTTCAAATAAAAACTACACAGAAGCATTGTGTGAAACTTATTTCTGATATGTTCATTAAGCTAACAGAGTTAAACCATACTTTTGATTGCGCAGTTCTGAACACTCTTTCTGTAGAAAATGCAAGTGCACATTCGGAGCGCTAAGAGGGTAATAGTGGAAAAAGGAATATATTCAAATATAAACTACACAGTAGCATTCTGTGAAAATTCTTTCTGTTCTGTGCATTCAACTAACTGAGTTGAACCTTACTTTTGATTGAGCCGTTCTGAAACACTCTTTCTGTAGAAACTGCAATTGGACATGCTAAGCGCTAAGAGGCCTACATTGGGAAAAAGAATATCTTCAAATAAAAACTACACAGATGCATTCTGTGAAACTTATTTCTGATCTGTAAATTCAGTTAACAGAGTTAAAACATATTTTTGATTGAGCAGTTATGAAACACTCTTTTTGTAGATAATGCTAGTGGAGATTCGGAGCGCTAAGTGGGTAATAGTGGAAAAAGGAATGTCTTCAAATATAAACTACACAGAATCATTCGGTGAAACTTCTTTCTGATCTGTGCATTCAGCTAACAGAGTTAAACCATACTTTTGATTGAGCAGATCTGAACACTCTTTCTGTAGAAAATGCAACTGGACATTTGGATCGCTAAGAGCGTAGTAGTGGAAAAAGGAATATATTCAAATATAAACTACACAGAAGCATTGTGTGAAACTTCTTTCTGATCTGAGCATTCAGCTAACAGAGTTAAACCATACTTTTGATTGAGCAGTTTTGAAACACTCTGTCTGTAGAAAATGCAACTGGACATTCGTAGCGCTAAGTGGGTAATAGTGGAAAAAAGAATATGTTCAAATATAAACTACACAGAAGCATTGTATGAAACTACTTTCTGTTCTGTGCATTCAACTAACAGAGTTGAACCTTACTTTTGATTGAGCCGTTCTGAAACACTCTTTCTGTAGAAACTGCAATTGGACATTCTGAGAGCTAAGAGGCCTATATTGGGAAAAAGAATGTCTACAAATAAAAACTACACAGAAGAATTCTGTGAAACTTCTTTCTGTTCTGTTTGTTCAACTAAAAGATTTGAAACTTAGTTTTGATTGAGCCGTTCTGAAACACTCTTTATGTAGAAAATGCAAGTGGAGATTCGGAGCGCTAAGAGGGTAATAGGGGAAAAAGGAATGTCTCCAAATATAAACTACACAGAATCATTGTGTGAAACTTTTTTCTGATCTGTGCATTCAGCTAACAGAGTTAAACCATACTTTTGATTGAGCAGATCTGAACACTCTTTCTGTAGAAAATGCAACTGGACATTTGGAGCGCTAAGAGAGTAGTAGTGGAAAAAGGAATATATTCAAATATAAACTACACAGAAGCATTCTGTGAAACTTCTTTCTGATCTGAGCATTCAGCTAACAGAGTTAAACCATACTTTTGATTGAGCAGTTTTGAAACACTCTGTCTGTAGAAAATGCAACTGGACATTCGTAGCGCTAAGGGGGTAATAGTGGAAAAAAGAATATGTTCAAATATAAACTACACAGAAGCATTGTATGAAACCTCTTTCTGTTCTGTGCATTCAACTAACAGAGTTGAACCTTACTTTTGATTGAGCCGTTCTGAAACACTCTTTCTGTAGAAACTGCAATTGGTCATTCTGAGCGCTAAGAGGCCTATATTGGGAAAAAGAATGTCTACAAATAAAAACTACACAGAAGAATTGTGTGAAACTTCTTTCTGTTCTGTTTGTTCAACTAAAAGAGTTGAACCTTAGTTTTGATTGAGCCGTTCTGAAACACTCTTTCTGTAGAAAATGCAAGTGGAGATTCGGAGCGCTAAGAGGGTAATAGTGGAAAAAGGAATGTCTCCAAATATAAACTACACAGAATCATTCTGTGAAACTTCTTTCTGATCTGTGCATTCAGCTAACAGAGTTAAACCATACTTTTGATTGAGCAGATCTGAACACTCTTTCTGTAGAAAATGCAACTGGACATTTGGAGCGCTAAGAGCGTAGTAGTGGAAAAAGGAATATATTCAAATATAAACTACACAGAAGCATTGTGTGAAACTTCTTTCTGATCTGAGCATTCAGCTAACAGAGTTAAACCATACTTTTGATTGAGCAGTTTTGAAACACTCTGTCTGTAGAAAATGCAACTGGACATTCGTAGCGCTAAGTGGGTAATAGTGGAAAAAAGAATATGTTCAAATATAAACTACACAGAAGCATTGTATGAAACTTCTTTCTGTTCTGTGCATTCAACTAACAGAGTTGAACCTTACTTTTGATTGAGCCGTTCTGAAACACTCTTTCTGTAGAAACTGCAATTGGACATTCTGAGAGCTAAGAGGCCTATATTGGGAAAAAGAATGTCTACAAATAAAAACTACACAGAAGAATTGTGTGAAACTTCTTTCTGTTCTGTTTGTTCAACTAAAAGAGTTGAACCTTAGTTTTGATTGAGCCGTTCTGAAACACTCTTTCTGTAGAAAATTCAAGTGGAGATTCGGAGCGCTAAGAGGGTAATAGTGGAAAAAGGAATGTCTCCAAATATAAACTACACAGAATCATTCTGTGAAACTTCTTTCTGATCTGTGCATTCAGCTAACAGACTTAAACCATACTTTTGATTGAGCAGATCTGAACACTCTTTCTGTAGAAAATGCAACTGGACATTTGGAGCGCTAAGAGAGTAGTAGTGGAAAAAGGAATATATTCAAATATAAACTACACAGAAGCATTCTGTGAAACTTCTTTCTGATCTGAGCATTCAGCTAACAGAGTTAAACCATACTTTTGATTGAGCAGTTTTGAAACACTCTGTCTGTAGAAAATGCAACTGGACATTCGTAGCGCTAAGTGGGTAATAGTGGAAAAAAGAATATGTTCAAATATAAACTACACAGAAGCATTGTATGAAACTTCTTTCTGTTCTGTACATTCAACTAACAGAGTTGAACCTTACTTTTGATTGAGCCTTTCTGAAACACTCTTTCTGTAGAATCTGCAATTGGACATTCTGAGCGCTAAGAGGCCTATATTGGGAAAAATAATATCTTCAAATAAAAACTACACAGAAGCATTGTGTGAAACTTATTTCTGATATGTTCATTAAGCTAACAGAGTTAAACCATACTTTGGATTGCGCAGTTCTGAACACTCTTTCTGTAGAAAATGCAAGTGGACATTCGGAGCGCTAAGAGGGTAATAGTGGAAAAAGGGATATATTCAAATATAAACTACACAGTAGCATTCTGTGAAAATTCTTTCTGTTCTGTGCATTCAACTAACAGAGTTGAACCTTACTTTTTATTGAGCCGTTCTGAAACACTCTTTCTGTAGAAACTGCAATTGGACATGCTAAGCGCTAAGAGGCCTACATTGGGAAAAAGAATATCTTCAAATAAAAACTACACAGATGCATTCTGTGCAACTTATTTCTGATCTGTAAATTCAGTTAACAGAGATAAAACATATTTTTCATTGAGCAGTTACGAAACACTCTTTTTGTAGAAAATGCAAGTGGAGATTCTGGGCGCTAAGAGGGTAATAGTGGAAAAAGGAATGTCTTCAAATATAAACTACACAGAATCATTCGGTGAAACTTCTTTCTGATCTGTGCATTCAGCTAACAGAGTTAAACCATACTTTTGATTGAGCAGATCTGAACACTCTTTCTGTTGAAAATGCAACTGGACATTTGGAGCGCTAAGAGTGTAGTAGTGGAAAAAGGAATATATTCAAATATAAACTACACAGAAGCATTCTGTGAAACTTCTTTCTGATCTGAGCATTCAGCTAACAGAGTTAAACCATACTTTTGATTGAGCAGTTTTGAAACACTCTGTCTGTAGAAAATGCAACTGGACATTCGTAGCGCTAAGTGGGTAATAGTGGAAAAAAGAATATGTTCAAATATAAACTACACAGAAGCATTGTATGAAACTTCTTTCTGTTCTGTGCATTCAACTAACAGAGTTGAACCTTACTTTTGATTGAGCCGTTCTGAAACACTCTTTCTGTAGAAACTGCAATTGGACATTCTGAGCGCTAAGAGGCCTATATTGGGAAAAAGAATGTCTACAAATAAAAACTACACAGAAGAATTGTGTGAAACTTCTTTCTGTTCTGTTTGTTCAACTAAAAGAGTTGAACCTTAGTTTTGATTGAGCCGTTCTGAAACACTCTTTCTGTAGAAAATGCAAGTGGAGATTCGGAGCGCTAAGAGGGTAATAGTGGAAAAAGGAATGTCTCCAAATATAAACTACACAGAATCATTCTGTGAAACTTCTTTCTGATCTGTGCATTCAGCTAACAGAGTTAAACCATACTTTTGATTAAGCAGATCTGAACACTCTTTCTGTAGAAAATGCAACTGGACATTTGGAGCGCTAAGAGAGTTGTAGTGGAAAAAGGAATATATTCAAATATAAACTACACAGAAGCATTCTGTGAAACTTCTTTCTGATCTGAGCATTCAGCTAACAGAGTTAAACCATACTTTTGATTGAGCAGTTTTGAAACACTCTGTCTGTAGAAAATGCAACTGGACTTTCGTAGCGCTAAGTGGGTAATAGTGGAAAAAAGAATATGTTCAAATATAAACTACACAGAAGCATTGTATGAAACTTCTTTCTGTTCTGTGCATTCAACTAACAGAGTTGAACCTTACTTTTGATTGAGCCTTTCTGAAACACTCTTTCTGTAGAATCTGCAATTGGACATTCTGAGGGCTAAGAGGCCTATACTGGGAAAAATAATATCTTCAAATAAAAACTACACAGAAGCATTGTGTGAAACTTATTTCTGATATGTTCATTAAGCTAACTGAGTTAAACCATACTTTTGATTGCGCAGTTCTGAACACACTTTCTGTAGAAAATGCAAGTGGACATTCGGAGCGCTAAGAGGGTAATAGTGGAAAAAGGGATATATTCAAATATAAACTACACAGTAGCATTCTGTGAAAGTTCTTTCTGTTCTGTGCATTCAACTAACAGAGTTGAACCTTACTTTTGATTGAGCCGTTCTGAAACACTCTTTCTGTAGAAACTGCAATTGGACATGCTAAGCGCTAAGAGGCCTACATTGGGAAAAAGAATATCTTCAAATAAAAACTACACAGATGCATTCTGTGAAACTTATTTCTGATCTGTAAATTCAGTTAACAGAGATAAAACATATTTTTGATTGAGCAGTTATGAAACATTCTTTTTGTAGATAATGCTAGTGGAGATTCGGAGCGCTAAGAGGGTAATAGTGGAAAAAGGAATGTCTTCAAATATAAACTACACAGAATCATTCGGTGAAACTTCTTTCTGATCTGTGCATTCAGCTAACAGAGTTAAACCATACTTTTGATTGAGCAGATCTGAACACTCTTTCTGTAGAAAATGCAACTGGACATTTGGAGCGCTAAGAGCGTAGTAGTGGAAAAAGGAATATATCCAAATATAAACTACACAGAAGCATTGTGTGAAACTTCTTTCTGAGCTGAGCATTCAGCTAACAGAGTTAAACCATACTTTTGATTGAGCAGTTTTGAAACACTCTGTCTGTAGAAAATGCAACTGGACATTCGTAGCGCTAAGTGGGTAATAGTGGAAAAAAGAATATGTTCAAATATAAACTACACAGAAGCATTGTATGAAACTTCTTTCTGTTCTGTGCATTCAACTAACAGAGTTGAACCTTACTTTTGATTGAGCCGTTCTGAAACACTCTTTCTGTAGAAACTGCAATTGGACATTCTGAGAGCTAAGAGGCCTATATTGGGAAAAAGAATGTCTACAAATAAAAACTACACAGAAGAATTCTGTGAAACTTCTTTCTGTTCTGTTTGTTCAACTAAAAGATTTGAAACTTAGTTTTGATTGAGCCGTTCTGAAACACTCTTTATGTAGAAAATGCAAGTGGAGATTCGGAGCGCTAAGAGGGTAATAGTGGAAAAAGGAATGTCTCCAAATATAAACTACACAGAATCATTCTGTGAAACTTTTTTCTGATCTGTGCATTCAGCTAACAGAGTTAAACCATACTTTTGATTGAGCAGATCTGAACACTCTTTCTGTAGAAAATGCAACTGGACATTTGGAGCGCTAAGAGAGTAGTAGTGGAAAAAGGAATATATTCAAATATAAACTACACAGAAGCATTGTGTGAAACTTCTTTCTGATCTGAGCATTCAGCTAACAGAGTTAAACCATACTTTTGATTGAGCAGTTTTGAAACACTCTGTCTGTAGAAAATGCAACTGGACATTCGTAGCGCTAAGTGGGTAATAGTGGAAAAAAGAATATGTTCAAATATAAACTACACAGAAGCATTGTATGAAACTTCTTTCTGTTCTGTGCATTCAACTAACAGAGATGAACCTTACTTTTGATTGAGCCGTTCTGAAACACCCTTTCTGTAGAAACTGCAATTGGACATTCTGAGAGCTAAGAGGCCTATATTGGGAAAAAGAATGTCTACAAATAAAAACTACACAGAAGAATTGTGTGAAACTTCTTTCTGTTCTGTTTGTTCAACTAAAAGAGTTGAACCTTAGTTTTGATTGAGCCGTTCTGAAACACTCTTTCTGTAGAATCTGCAATTGGACATTCTGAGCGCTAAGAGGCCTATATTGGGAAAAATAATATCTTCAAATAAAAACTACACAGAAGCATTGTGTGAAACTTATTTCTGATATGTTCATTAAGCTAACAGAGTTAAACCATACTTTGGATTGCGCAGTTCTGAACACTCTTTCTGTAGAAAATGCAAGTGGACATTCGGAGCGCTAAGAGGGTAATAGTGGAAAAAGGGATATATTCAAATATAAACTACACAGTAGCATTCTGTGAAAATTCTTTCTGTTCTGTGCATTCAACTAACAGAGTTGAACCTTACTTTTTATTGAGCCGTTCTGAAACACTCTTGCTGTAGAAACTGCAATTGGACATGCTAAGCGCTAAGAGGCCTACATTGGGAAAAAGAATATCTTCAAATAAAAACTACACAGATGCATTCTGTGCAACTTATTTCTGATCTGTAAATTCAGTTAACAGAGATAAAACATATTTTTCATTGAGCAGTTATGAAACACTCTTTTTGTAGAAAATGCAAGTGGAGATTCTGGGCGCTAAGAGGGTAATAGTGGAAAAAGGAATGTCTTCAAATATAAACTACACAGAATCATTCGGTGAAACTTCTTTCTGATCTGTGCATTCAGCTAACAGAGTTAAACCATACTTTTGATTGAGCAGATCTGAACACTCTTTCTGTTGAAAATGCAACTGGACATTTGGAGCGCTAAGAGCGTAGTAGTGGAAAAAGGAATATATTCAAAGATAAACTACACAGAAGCATTCTGTGAAACTTCTTTCTGATCTGAGCATTCAGCTAACAGAGTTAAACCATACTTTTGATTGAGCAGTTTTGAAACACTCTGTCTGTAGAAAATGCAACTGGACATTCGTAGCGCTAAGTGGGTAATAGTGGAAAAAAGAATATGTTCAAATATAAACTACACAGAAGCATTGTATGAAACTTCTTTCTGTTCTGTGCATTCAACTAACAGAGTTGAACCTTACTTTTGATTGAGCCGTTCTGAAACACTCTTTCTGTAGAAACTGCAATTGGACATTCTGAGCGCTAAGAGGCCTATATTGGGAAAAAGAATGTCTACAAATAAAAACTACACAGAAGAATTGTGTGAAACTTCTTTCTGTTCTGTTTGTTCAACTAAAAGAGTTGAACCTCAGTTTTGATTGAGCCGTTCTGAAACACTCTTTCTGTAAAAATGCAAGTGGAGATTCGGAGCGCTAAGAGGGTAATAGTGGAAAAAGGAATGTCTCCAAATATAAACTACACAGAATCATTCTGTGAAACTTCTTTCTGATCTGTGCATTCAGCTAACAGAGTTAAACCATACTTTTGATTGAGCAGATCTGAACACTCTTTCTGTAGAAAATGCAACTGGACATTTGGAGCGCTAAGAGAGTAGTAGTGGAAAAAGGAATATATTCAAATATAAACTACACAGAAGCATTCTGTGAAACTTCTTTCTGATCTGAGCATTCAGCTAACAGAGTTAAACCATACTTTTGATTGAGCAGTTTTGAAACACTCTGTCTGTAGAAAATGCAACTGGACATTCGTAGCGCTAAGTGGGTAATAGTGGAAAAAAGAATATGTTCAAATATAAACTACACAGAAGCATTGTATGAAACTTCTTTCTGTTCTGTGCATTCAACTAACAGAGTTGAACCTTACTTTTGATTGAGCCTTTCTGAAACACTCTTTCTGTAGAAACTGCAATTGGACATTCTGAGCGCTAAGAGGCCTCTATTGGGAAAAATAATATCTTCAAATAAAAACTACACAGAAGCATTGTGTGAAACTTATTTCTGATATGTTCATTAAGCTAACAGAGTTAAACCATACTTTTGATTGCGCAGTTCTGAACACTCTTTCTGTAGAAAATGCAAGTGGACATTCGGAGCGCTAAGAGGGTAATAGTGGAAAAAGGAATATATTCAAATATAAACTACACAGTAGCATTCTGTGAAAATTCTTTCTGTTCTGTGCATTCAACTAACAGAGTTGAACCTTACTTTTGATTGAGCCGTTCTGAAACACTCTTTCTGTAGAAACTGCAATTGGACATGCTAAGCGCTAAGAGGCCTACATTGGGAAAAAGATTATCTTCAAATAAAAACTACACAGATGCATTCTGTGCAACTTATTTCTGATCTGTAAATTCAGTTAACAGAGATAAAACATATTTTTGATTGAGCAGTTATGAAACACTCTTTTTGTAGAAAATGCAAGTGGAGATTCGGAGCGCTAAGAGGGAAATAGTGGAAAAAGGAATGTCTTCAAACATAAACTACACAGAATCATTCGGTGAAACTTCTTTCTGATCTGTGCATTCAGCTAACAGAGTTAAACCATACTTTTGATTGAGCAGATCTGAACACTCTTTCTGTTGAAAATGCAACTGTACATTTGGAGCGCTAAGAGCGTATTAGTGGAAAAAGCAATATATACAAATATAAACTACACAGAAGCATTCTGTGAAACTTCTTTCTGATCTGAGCATTCAGCTAACAGAGTTAAACCATACTTTTGATTGAGCAGTTTTGAAACACTCTGTCTGTAGAAAATGCAACTGGACATTCGTAGCGCTAAGTGGGTAATAGTGGAAAAAAGAATATGTTCAAATATAAACTACACAGAAGCATTGTATGAAACTTCTTTCTGTTCTGTGCATTCAACTAACAGAGTTGAACCTTACTTTTGATTGAGCCGTTCTGAAACACTCTTTCTGTAGAAACTGCAATTGGACATTCTGAGAGCTAAGAGGCCTATATTGGGAAAAAGAATGTCTACAAATAAAAACTACGCAGAAGAATTGTGTGAAACTTCTTTCTGTTCTGTTTGTTCAACTAAAAGTGTTGAACCTTAGTTTTGATTGAGCCGTTCTGAAACACTCTTTATGTAGAAAATGCAAGTGGAGATTCGGAGCGCTAAGAGGGTAATAGTGGAAAAAGGAATGTCTCCAAATATAAACTACACAGAATCATTCTGTGAAACTTCTTTCTGATCTGTGCATTCAGCTAACAGAGTTAAACCATACTTTTCATTGAGCAGATCTGAACACTCTTTCTGTAGAAAATGCAACTGGACATTTGGAGCGCTAAGAGAGTAGTAGTGGAAAAAGGAATATATTCAAATATAAACTACACAGAAGCATTCTGTGAAACTTCTTTCTGATCTGAGCAATCAGCTAACAGAGTTAAACCATACTTTTGATTGAGCAGTTTTGAAACACTCTGTCTGTAGAAAATGCAACTGGACATTCGTAGCGCTAAGTGGGTAATAGTGGAAAAAAGAATATGTTCAAATATAAACTACACAGAAGCATTGTATGAAACTTCTTTCTGTTCTGTACATTCAACTAACAGAGTTGAACCTTACTTTTGATTGAGCCTTTCTGAAACACTCTTTCTGTAGAATCTGCAATTGGACATTCTGAGCGCTAAGAGGCCTATATTGGGAAAAATAATATCTTCAAATAAAAACTACACAGAAGCATTGTGTGAAAGTTATTTCTGATATGTTCATTAAGCTAACAGAGTTAAACCATACTTTGGATTGCGCAGTTCTGAACACTCTTTCTGTAGAAAATGCAAGTGGACATTCGGAGCGCTAAGAGGGTAATAGTGGAAAAAGGGATATATTCAAATATAAACTACACAGTAGCATTCTGTGAAAATTCTTTCTGTTCTGTGCATTCAACTAACAGAGTTGAACCTTACTTTTTATTGAGCCGTTCTGAAACACTCTTTCTGTAGAAACTGCAATTGGACATGCTAAGCGCTAAGAGGACTACATTGGGAAAAAGAATATCTTCAAATAAAAACTACACAGATGCATTCTGTGCAACTTATTTCTGATCTGTAAATTCAGTTAACAGAGATAAAACATATTTTTCATTGAGCAGTTATGAAACACACTTTTTGTAGAAAATGCAAGTGGAGATTCTGGGCGCTAAGAGGGTATTAGTGGAAAAAGGAATGTCTTCAAATATAAACTACACAGAATCATTCGGTGAAACTTCTTTCTGATCTGTGCATTCAGCTAACAGAGTTAAACCATACTTTTGATTGAGCAGATCTGAACACTCTTTCTGTTGAAAATGCAACTGGACATTTGGAGCGCTAAGAGCGTAGTAGTGGAAAAAGGAATATATTCAAATATAAACTACACAGAAGCATTCTGTGAAACTTCTTTCTGATCTGAGCATTCAGCTAACAGAGTTAAACCATACTTTTGATTGAGCAGTTTTGAAACACTCTGTCTGTAGAAAATGCAACTGGACATTCGTAGCGCTAAGTGGGTAATAGTGGAAAAAAGAATATGTTCAAATATAAACTACACAGAAGCATTGTATGAAACTTCTTTCTGTTCTGTGCATTCAACTAACAGAGTTGAACCTTACTTTTGATTGAGCCGTTCTGAAACACTCTTTCTGTAGAAACTGCAATTGGACATTCTGAGAGCTAAGAGGCCTATATTGGGAAAAAGAATGTCTACAAATAAAAACTACGCAGAAGAATTGTGTGAAACTTCTTTCTGTTCTGTTTGTTCAACTAAAAGTGTTGAACCTTAGTTTTGATTGAGCCGTTCTGAAACACTCTTTATGTAGAAAATGCAAGTGGAGATTCGGAGCGCTTAGAGGGTAATAGTGGAAAAAGGAACGTCTCCAAATATAAACTAAACAGAATCATTCTGTGAAACTTCTTTCTGATCTGTGCATTCAGCTAACAGAGTTAAACCATACTTTTGATTGAGCAGATCGGAACACTCTTTCTGTAGAAAATGCTACTGGACATTTGGAGCGCTAAGAGCGTATTAGTGGAAAAAGGAATATATTCAAATATAAACTACTCAGAAGCATTCTGTGAAACTTCTTTCTGATCTGAGCATTCAGCTAACAGAGTTAAACCATACTTTTGATTGAGCAGTTTTGAAACACTCTGTCTGTAGAAAATGCAACTGGACATTCGTAGCGCTAAGTGGGTAATAGTGGAAAAAAGAATATGTTCAAATATAAACTACACAGAAGCACTGTATGAAACTCCTTTCTGTTCTGTGCATTCAACTAACAGAGTTGAACCTTACTTTTGATTGAGCCGTTCTGAAACACTCTTTCTGTAGAAACTGCAATTGGACATTCTGAGCGCTAAGAGGCGTGTATTGGGAAAAAGAATGTCTACAAATAAAAACTACACAGAAGAATTGTGTGAAACTTCTTTCTGTTCTGTTTGTTCAACTAAAAGAGTTGAACCTTAGTTTTGATTGAGCCGTTCTGAAACACTCTTTCTGTAGAAAATGCAAGTGGAGATTCGGAGCGCTAAGAGGGTAATAGTGGAAAAAGGAATGTCTCCAAATATAAACTACACAGAATCATTCTGTGAAACTTCTTTCTGATCTGTGCATTCAGCTAACAGAGTTAAACCATACTTTTGATTGAGCAGATCTGAACACTCTTTCTGTAGAAAATGCAACTGCACATTTGGAGCGCTATGAGAGTAGTAGTGGAAAAAGGAATATATTCAAATATAAACTACACAGAAGCATTCTGTGAAACTTCTTTCTGATCTGAGCATTCAGCTAACAGAGTTAAACCATACTTTTGATTGAGCAGTTTTGAAACACTCTGTCTGTAGAAAATGCAACTGGACATTCGTAGCGCTAAGTGAGTAATAGTGGAAAAAAGAATATGTTCAAATATAAACTACACAGAAGCATTGTATGAAACTTCTTTCTGTTCTGTGCATTCAACTAACAGAGTTGAACCTTACTTTTGATTGAGCATTTCTGAAACACTCTTTCTGTAGAAACTGCAATTGGACATTCTGAGCGCTAAGAGGCCTATATTGGGAAAAATAATATCTTCAAATAAAAACTACACAGAAGCATTGTGTGAAACTTATTTCTGATATGTTCATTGAGCTAACAGAGTTAAACCATACTTTTGATTGCGCAGTTCTGAACACTCTTTCTGTAGAAAATGCAAGTGGACATTCGGAGCGCTAAGAGGGTAATAGTGGAAAAAGGAATATATTCAAATATAAACTACACAGTAGCATTCTGTGAAAATTCTTTCTGTTCTGTGCATTCAACTAACAGAGTTGAACCTTACTTTTGATTGAGCCGTTCTGTAACACTCTTTCTGTAGAAACTGCAATTGGACATGCTAAGCGCTAAGAGGCCTACATTGGGAAAAATATTATCTTCAAATAAAAACTACACAGATGCATTCTGTGAAACTTATTTCTGATCTGTAATTTCAGTTAACAGAGATAAAACATATTTTTGATTGAGCAGTTATGAAACACTCTTTTTGTAGAAAATGCAAGTGCAGATTCGGAGCGCTAAGAGGGTAATAGTGGAAAAAGGAATGTCTTCAAATATAAACTACACAGAATCATTCGGTGAAACATCTTTCTGATCTGTGCATTCAGCTAACAGAGTTAAACCATACTTTTGATTGAGCAGATCTGAACACTCTTTCTGTTGAAAATGCAACTGGACATTTGGAGCGCTAAGAGCGTATTAGTTGAAAAAGGAATATATTCAAATATAAACTACAC
Source organism: Symphalangus syndactylus (assembly GCF_028878055.3). Classification (NCBI taxonomy): domain Eukaryota; kingdom Metazoa; phylum Chordata; class Mammalia; order Primates; family Hylobatidae; genus Symphalangus; species Symphalangus syndactylus. The sequence goes on along the minus strand of NC_072447.2, from coordinate 10,513,254 downwards.
AGAAGCATTCTGTGAAACTACTTTCTGATCTGAGCATTCACCTAACAGAGTTAAACCATACTTTTGATTGAGCAGTTTTGAAACACTCTGTCTGTAGAAAATGCAACTGGACATTCGTAGCGCTAAGTGGGTAATAGTGGAAAAAAGAATATGTTCAAATATAAACTACACAGAAGCATTGTATGAAACTTCTTTCTGTTCTGTGCATTCAACTAACAGAGTTGAACCTTACTTTTGATTGAGCCGTTCTGAAACACTCTTTCTGTAGAAACTGCAATTGGACATTCTGAGAGCTAAGAGGCCTATATTGGGAAAAAGAATGTCTACAAATAAAAACTACACAGAACAATTGTGTGAAACTTCTTTATGTTCTGTTTGTTCAACTAAAAGAGTTGAACCGTAGTTTTGATTGAGCCGTTCTGAAACACTCTTTATGTAGAAAATGCAAGTGGAGATTCGGAGCGCTTAGAGGGTAATAGTGGAAAAAGGAACGTCTCCAAATATAAACTAAACAGAATCATTCTGTGAAACTTCTTTCTGATCTGTGCATTCAGCTAACAGAGTTAAACCATACTTTTGATTGAGCAGATCGGAACACTCTTTCTGTAGAAAATGCTACTGGACATTTGGAGCGCTAAGAGCGTATTAGTGGAAAAAGGAATATATTCAAATATAAACTACACAGAAGCATTCTGTGAAACTTCTTTCTGATCTGAGCATTCAGCTAACAGAGTTAAACCATACTTTTGATTGAGCAGTTTTGAAACACTCTGTCTTTAGAAAATGCAACTGGACATTCGTAGCGCTAAGTGAGTAATAGTGGAAAAAAAAATATGTTCAAATATAAACTACACAGAAGCATTGTATGAAACTTCTTTCTGTTCTGTGCATTCAACTAACAGAGTTGAACCTTACTTTTGATTGAGCATTTCTGAAACACTCTTTCTGTAGAAACTGCAATTGGACATTCTGAGCGCTAAGAGGCCTATATTGGGAAAAATAATATCTTCAAATAAAAACTACACAGAAGCATTGTGTGAAACTTATTTCTGATATGTTCATTAAGCTAACAGAGTTAAACCATACTTTTGATTGCGCAGTTCTGAACACTCTTTCTGTAGAAAATGCAAGTGGACATTCGGAGCGCTAAGAGGGTAATAGTGGAAAAAGGAATATATTCAAATATAAACTACACAGTAGCATTCTGTGAAAATTCTTTCTGTTCTGTGCATTCAACTAACAGAGTTGAACCTTACTTTTGATTGAGCCGTTCTGAAACACTCTTTCTGTAGAAACTGCAATTGGACATGCTAAGCGCTAAGAGGCCTACATTGGGAAAAAGATTATCTTCAAATAAAAACTACACAGATGCATTCTGTGAAACTTATTTCTGATCTGTAATTTCAGTTAACAGAGATAAAACATATTTTTGATTGAGCAGTTATGAAACACTCTTTTTGTAGAAAATGCAAGTGCAGATTCGGAGCGCTAAGAGGGTAATAGTGGAAAAAGGAATGTCTTCAAATATAAACTACACAGAATCATTCGGTGAAACTTCTTTCTGATCTGTGCATTCAGCTAACAGAGTTAAACCATACTTTTGATTGAGCAGATCTGAACACTCTTTCTGTTGAAAATGCAACTGGACATTTGGAGCGCTAAGAGCGTATTAGTTGAAAAAGGAATATATTCAAATATAAACTACACAGAAGCATTCTGTGAAACTACTTTCTGATCTGAGCATTCACCTAACAGAGTTAAACCATACTTTTGATTGAGCAGTTTTGAAACACTCTGTCTGTAGAAAATGCAACTGGACATTCGTAGCGCTAAGTGGGTAATAGTGGAAAAAAGAATATGTTCAAATATAAACTACACAGAAGCATTGTATGAAACTTCTTTCTGTTCTGTGCATTCAACTGACAGAGTTGAACCTTACTTTTGATTGAGCCGTTCTGAAACACTCTTTCTGTAGAAACTGCAATTGGACATTCTGAGAGCTAAGAGGCCTATATTGGGAAAAAGAATGTCTACAAATAAAAACTACACAGAACAATTGTGTGAAACTTCTTTCTGTTCTGTTTGTTCAACTAAAAGAGTTGAACCGTAGTTTTGATTGAGCCGTTCTGAAACACTCTTTATGTAGAAAATGCAAGTGGAGATTCGGAGCGCTTAGAGGGTAATAGTGGAAAAAGGAACGTCTCCAAATATAAACTAAACAGAATCATTCTGTGAAACTTCTTTCTGATCTGTGCATTCAGCTAACAGAGTTAAACCATACTTTTGATTGAGCAGATCGGAACACTCTTTCTGTAGAAAATGCTACTGGACATTTGGAGCGCTAAGAGCGTATTAGTGGAAAAAGGAATATATTCAAATATAAACTACACAGAAGCATTCTGTGAAACTTCTTTCTGATCTGAGCATTCAGCTAACAGAGTTAAACCATACTTTTGATTGAGGAGTTTTGAAACACTCTCTCTGTAGAAAATGCAACTGGACATTCGTAGCGCTAAGTGGGTAATAGTGGAAAAAAGAATATGTTCAAATATAAACTACACAGAAGCACTGTATGAAACTCCTTTCTGTTCTGTGCATTCAACTAACAGAGTTGAACCTTACTTTTGATTGAGCCGTTCTGAAACACTCTTTCTGTAGAAACTGCAATTGGACATTCTGAGCGCTAAGAGGCGTATATTGGGAAAAAGAATGTCTACAAATAAAAACTACACAGAAGAATTGTGTGAAACTTCTTTCTGTTCTGTTTGTTCAACTAAAAGAGTTGAACCTTAGTTTTGATTGAGCCGTTCTGAAACACTCTTTCTGTAGAAAATGCAAGTGGAGATTCGGAGCGCTAAGAGGGTAATAGTGGAAAAAGGAATGTCTCCAAATATAAACTACACAGAATCATTCTGTGAAACTTCTTTCTGATCTGTGCATTCAGCTAACAGAGTTAAACCATACTTTTGATTGAGCAGATCTGAACACTCTTTCTGTAGAAAATGCAACTGCACATTTGGAGCGCTATGAGAGTAGTAGTGGAAAAAGGAATATATTCAAATATAAACTACACAGAAGCATTCTGTGAAACTTCTTTCTGATCTGAGCATTCAGCTAACAGAGTTAAACCATACTTTTGATTGAGCAGTTTTGAAACACTCTGTCTGTAGAAAATGCAACTGGACATTCGTAGCGCTAAGTGAGTAATAGTGGAAAAAAGAATATGTTCAAATATAAACTACACAGAAGCATTGTATGAAACTTCTTTCTATTCTGTGCATTCAACTAACAGAGTTGAACCTTACTTTTGATTGAGCATTTCTGAAACACTCTTTCTGTAGAAACTGCAATTGGACATTCTGAGCGCTAAGAGGCCTATATTGGGAAAAATAATATCTTCAAATAAAAACTACACAGAAGCATTGTGTGAAACTTATTTCTGATATGTTCATTAAGCTAACAGAGTTAAACCATACTTTTGATTGCGCAGTTCTGAACACTCTTTCTGTAGAAAATGCAAGTGGACATTCGGAGCGCTAAGAGGGTAATAGTGGAAAAAGGAATATATTCAAATATAAACTACACAGTAGCATTCTGTGAAAATTCTTTCTGATCTGTGCATTCAACTAACAGAGTTGAACCTTACTTTTGATTGAGCCGTTCTGAAACACTCTTTCTGTAGAAACTGCAATTGGACATGCTAAGCGCTAAGAGGCCTACATTGGGAAAAAGAATATCTTCAAATAAAAACTACACAGATGCATTCTGTGAAACTTATTTCTGATCTGTAAATTCAGTTAACAGAGATAAAACATATTTTTGATTGAGCAGTTATGAAACACTCTTTTTGTAGATAATGCAAGTGGAGATTCGGAGCGCTAAGAGGGTAATAGTGGAAAAAGGAATGTCTTCAAATATAAACTACACAGAATCATTCGGTGAAACTTCTTTCTGATCTGTGCATTCAGCTAACAGAGTTAAACCATACTTTTGATTGAGCAGATCGGAACACTCTTTCTGTAGAAAATGCAACTGGACATTTGGAGCGCTAAGAGCGTAGTAGTGGAAAAAGGAATATATTCAAATATAAACTACACATAAGCATTGTGTGAAACTTCTTTCTGATCTGAGCATTCAGCTAACAGAGTTAAACAATACTTTTGATTGAGCAGTTTTGAAACACTCTGTCTGTAGAAAATGCAACTGGACATTCGTAGCGCTAAGTGGGTAATAGTGGAAAAAAGAATATGTTCAAATATAAACTACACAGAAGCATTGTATGAAACATCTTTCTGTTCTGTGCATTCAACTAACAGAGTTGAACCTTACTTTTGATTGAGCCGTTCTGAAACACTCTTTCTGTAGAAACTGCAATTGGACATTCTGAGCGCTAAGAGGCCTATATTGGGAAAAAGAATGTCTACAAATAAAAACTACACAGAAGAATTGTGTGAAACTTCTTTCTGTTCTATTTGTTCAACTAAAAGAGTTGAACCATAGTTTTGATTGAGCCGTTCTGAAACACTCTTTCTGTAGAAAATGCAAGTGGAGATTCGGAGCGCTAAGAGGGTAATAGTGGAAAAAGGAATGTCTCCAAATATAAACTACACAGAATCATTCTGTGAAACTTCTTTCTGATCTGTGCATTCAGCTAACAGAGTTAAACGATACTTTTGATTGAGCAGATCTGAACACTCTTTCTGTAGAATATGCAACTGGACATTTGGAGCGCTAAGAGAGTAGTAGTGGAAAAAGGAATATATTCAAATATAAACTACACAGAAGCATTCTGTGAAACTTCTTTCTGATCTGAGCATTCAGCTAACAGAATTAAACCATACTTTTGATTGAGCAGTTTTGAAACACTCTGTCTGTAGAAAATGCAACTGGACATTCGTAGCGCTACGTGGGTAATAGTGGAATAAAGAATATGTTCAAATATAAACTACACAGAAGCATTGTTTGAAACTTCTTTCTGTTCTGTGCATTCAACTAACAGAGTTGAACCTTACATTTGATTGAGCCTTTCTGAAACACTCTTTCTGTAGAAACTGCAATTGGACATTCTGAGCGCTAAGAGGCCTCTATTGGGAAAAATAATATCTTCAAATAAAAACTACACTGAAGCATTGTGTGAAACTTATTTCTGATATGTTCATTAAGCTAACAGAGTTAAACCATACTTTTGATTGCACAGTTCAGAACACTGCTTCTGTAGAAAATGCAAGTGGACATTCGGAGCGCTAAGAGGGTAATAGTGGAGAAAGGAATATATTCAATATAAACTACACAGTAGCATTCTATGAAAATACTTTCTGTTCTGTGCATTCAACTAACAGAGTTGAACCTTACTTTTGATTGAGCCGTTCTGAAACACTCTTTCTGTAGAAAATGCAAGTGGAGATTCGGAGCGCTAAGAGGGTAATAGTGGAAAAAGGAATGTCTCCAAATATAAACTACACAGAATCATTCTGTGAAAATTCTTTCTGATCTGTGCATTCAGCTAACAGATTTAAACCATACTTTTGATTGAGCAGATCTGAACACTCTTTCTGTAGAAAATGCAACTGGACATTCGGAGCGCTAAGAGGGTAATACTGGAAAAAGGAATGTCTTCAAATATAAACTACACAGAATCATTCGGTGAAACTTCTTTCTGATCTGTGCATTCAGCTAACAGACTTAAACCATACTTTTGATTGAGCAGATCTGAACACTCTTTCTGTAGAAAATGCAACTGGACATTTGGAGCGCTAAGAGCGTAGTAGTGGAAAAAGGAATATATTCAAATATAAACTACTCAGAAGCACTGTATGAAACTTCTTTCTGTTCTGTGCATTCAACTAACAGAGTTGAACCTTACTTTTGATTGAGCCTTTCTGAAACACTCTTTCTGTAGAAACTGCAATTGGACATTCTGAGCGCTAAGAGGCCTCTATTGGGAAAAATAATATCTTCAAATAAAAACTACACAGAAGCATTGTGTGAAACTTATTTCTGATATGTTCATTAAGCTAACAGAGTTAAACCATACTTTTGATTGCGCAGTTCTGAACACTCTTACTGTAGAAAATGCAAGTGGACATTCGGAGCGCTAAGAGGGTAATAGTGGAAAAAGGAATATATTCAAATATAAACTACACAGTAGCATTCTGTGAAAATTCTTTCTGTTCTGTGCATTCAACTAACAGAGTTGAACCTTACTATTGATTGAGCCCTTCTGAAACACTCTTTCTGTAGAAACTGCAATTGGACATGCTAAGCGCTAAGAGGCCTACATTGGGAAAAAAATATCTTCAAATAAAAACTACACAGATGCATTCTGTGAAACTTATTTCTGATCTGTAATTCAGTTAAGAGAGATAAAACATATTTTTGGTTGAGCAGTTATGAAACACTCTTTTTGTAGAAAATGCAAGTGGAGATTCGGAGCGCTAAGAGGGTAATAGTGGAAAAAGGAAGGTCTTCAAATATAAAATACAGAATCATTCGGTGAAACTTCTTTCTGATCTGTGCATTCAGCTAACAGAGTTAAAACATACTTTTGATTGAGCAGATCTGAACACTCTTTCTGTAGAAAATGCAACTGGACATTTGGAGCGCTAAGAGCGTAGTAGTGGAAAAAGGAATATATTCAAATATAAACTACACAGAAGCATTCTGTGAAACTTCTTTCTGATCTGAGCATTCAGCTAACAGAGTTAAACCATACTTTTGATTGAGCAGTTTTGAAACACTCTGTCTGTAGAAAATGCCACTGGACATTCGTAGCGCTAAGTGGGTAATAGTGGAAAAAAGAATATGTTCAAATATAAACTACACAGAAGCATTGTATGAAACTTCTTTCTGTTCTGTGCATTCAACTAACAGAGTTGAACCTTACTTTTGATTGAGCCGTTCTGAAACACTCTTTCTGTAGAAACTGCAATTGGACATTCTGAGCGCTAAGAGGCCTATATTGGGAAACAGAATGTCTACAAATAAAAACTACACAGAAGAATTGTGTGAAACTTCTTTCTGTTCTGTTTGTTCAACTAAAAGAGTTGAACCTTAGTTTTGATTGAGCCGTTCTGAAACACTCTTTCTGTAGAAAATGCAAGTGGAGATTCGGAGCGCTAAGAGGGTAATAGTGGAAAAAGTAATGTCTCCAAATATAAACTAAACAGAATCATTCTGCGAAACTTCTTTCTGATCTGTGCATTCAGCTAACAGAGTTAAACCATACTTTTGAGTGAGCAGATCTGAACACTCTTTCTGTAGAAAATGCAACTGGACATTTGGAGCGCTAAGAGAGTAGTAGTGGAAAAAGGAATATATTCATATATAAATTACACAGAAGCATTCTGTGAAACTTCTTTCTGATCTGAGCATTCAGCTAACAGAGTTAAACCATACTTTTGATTGAGCAGTTTTGAAACACTCTGTCTGTAGAAAATGCAACTGGACATTCGTAGCGCCAAGTGGGTAATAGTGGAAAAAAGAATATGTACAAATATAAACTACACAGAAGCATTGTATGAAATTTCTTTCTGTTCTGTGCATTCAACTAACAGAGTTGAACCTTACTTTTGATTGAGCCTTTCTGAAACACTCTTTCTGTAGAAACTGCAATTGGACATTCTGAGCGCTAAGAGGCCTATATTGGGAAAAATAATATCTTCAAATAAAAACTACACAGAAGCATTGTGTGAAACTTATTTCTGATATGTTCATTAAGATAACAGAGTTAAACCATACTTTTGATTGTGCAGTTCTGAACACTCTTTCTGTAGAAAATGCAAGTGGACATTCGGAGCGCTAAGAGGGTAATAGTGGAAAAAGGGATGTCTTCAAATATAAACTACACAGAATCATTCGGTGAAACTTCTTTCTGATCTGTGCATTCAGCTAACAGAGTTAAACCATACTTTTGATTGAGCAGATCTGAACACTCTTTCTGTAGAAAATGCAACTGGACATTTGGAGCGCTAAGAGCGTAGTAGTGGAAAAAGGAATATATTCAAATATAAACTACACAGAAGCATTCTGTGAAACTTCTTTCTGATCTGAGCATTCAGCTAACAGAATTAAACCATACTTTTGATTGAGCAGTTTTGAAACACTCTGTCTGTAGAAAATGCAACTGGACATTCGTAGCGCTACGTGGGTAATAGTGGAATAAAGAATATGTTCAAATATAAACTACACAGAAGCATTGTATGAAACTTCTTTCTGTTCTGTGCATTCAACTAACAGAGTTGAACCTTACATTTGATTGAGCCTTTCTGAAACACTCTTTCTGTAGAAACTGCAATTGGACATTCTTAGCGCTAAGAGGCCTCTATTGGGAAAAATAATATCTTCAAATAAAAACTACACTGAAGCATTGTGTGAAACTTATTTCTGATATGTTCATTAAGCAAACAGAGTTAAACCATACTTTTGATTGCACAGTTCAGAACACTGCTTCTGTAGAAAATGCAAGTGGACATTCGGAGCGCTAAGAGGGTAATAGTGGAGAAAGGAATATATTCAAATATAAACTACACAGTAGCATTCTATGAAAATTCTTTCTGTTCTGTGCATTCAACTAACAGAGTTGAACCTTACTTTTGATTGAGCCGTTCTGAAACACTCTTTCTGTAGAAACTGCAATTGGACATGCTAAGCGCTAAGAGGCCTACATTGGGAAAAAGAATATCTTCAAATAAAAACTACACAGATGCATTCTGTGAAACTTATTTCTGATCTCTAAATTCAGTTAACAGAGATAAAACATATTTTTGATTGAGCAGTTATGAAACACTGTTTTTGTAGAAAATGCAAGTGGAGATTCGGAGCGCTAAGAGGGTAATAGTGGAAAAAGGAATGTCTTCAAATATAAACTACACAGAATCATTCGGTGAAACTTGTTTCTGATCTGTGCATTCATCTAACAGAGTTAAACCATACTTTTGATTGAGCAGATCTGAACACTCTTTCTGTAGGAAATGCAACTGGACATTCGGAGCGCTAAGAGGGTAATACTGGAAAAAGGAATGTCTTCAAATATAAACTACACAGAATCATTCGGTGAAACTTCTTTCTGATCTGTGCATTCAGCTAACAGACTTAAACCATACTTTTGATTGAGCAGATCTGAACACTCTTTCTGTAGAAAATGCAACTGGACATTTGGAGCGCTAAGAGCGTAGTAGTGGAAAAAGGAATATATTCAAATATAAACTACACAGAAGCATTGTATGAAACTTCTTTCTGTTCTGTGCATTCAACGAACAGAGTTGAACCTTACTTTTGATTGAGCCTTTCTGAAACACTCTTTCTGTAGAAACTGCAATTGGACATTCTGAGCGCTAAGAGGCCTCTATTGGGAAAAATAATATCTTCAAATAAAAACTACACAGAAGCATTGTGTGAAACTTATGTCTGATATGTTCATTAAGCTAACAGAGTTAAACCATACTTTTGATTGCGCAGTTCTGAACACTCTTTCTGTAGAAAATGCAAGTGGACATTCGTAGCGCTAAGAGGGTAATAGTGGAGAAAGGAATATATTCAAATATAAACTACACAGTAGCATTCTGTGAAAATTCTTTCTGTTCTGTGCATTCAACTAACTGAGTTGAACCTTACTTTTGATTGAGCCGTTCTGAAACACTCTTTCTGTAGAAACTGCAATTGGACATGCTAAGCGCTAAGAGGCCTACATTGGGAAAAAGAATATCTTCAAATAAAAACTACACAGATGCATTCTGTGAAACTTATTTCTGATCTGTAAATTCAGTTAGCAGAGATAAAACATATTTTTGATTGAGCAGTTATGAAACACTCTTTTTGTAGAAAATGCATGTGGAGATTCGGAGCGCTAAGAGGGTAATAGTGGAAAAAGGAATGTCTTCAAATATAAACTACACAGAATCATTCGGTGAAACTTCTTTCTGATCTGTGCATTCAGCTAACAGAGTTAAAACATACTTTTGATTGAGCAGATCTGAACACTCTTTCTGTAGAAAATGCAACTGGACATTTGGAGCGCTAAGAGCGTAGTAGTGGAAAAAGGAATATATTCAAATATAAACTACACAGAAGCATTCTGTGAAACTTCTTTCTGATCTGAGCATTCAGCTAACAGAGTTAAACCATACTTTTGATTGAGCAGTTTTGAAACACTCTGTCTGTAGAAAATGCAACTGGACATTCGTAGCGCTAAGTGGGTAATAGTGGAAAAAAGAATATGTTCAAATATAAACTACACAGAAACATTGTATGAAACTTCTTTCTGTTCTGTGCATTCAACTAACAGAGTTGAACCTTACTTTTGATTGAGCCATTCTGAAACACTCTTTCTGTAGAAACTGCAATTGGACATTCTGAGCGCTAAGAGGCCTATATTGGGAAAAAGAATGTCTACAAATAAAAACTACACAGAAGAATTGTGTGAAACTTCTTTCTGTTCGGTTTGTTCAACTAAAGGAGTTGAACCTTAGTTTTGATTGAGCCGTTCTGAAACACTCTTTCTGTAGAAAATGCAATTGGACATGCTAAGCGCTAAGAGGCCTACATTGGGAAAAAGAATATCTTCAAATAAAAACTACAAAGATGCATTCTGTGAAACTTCTTTCTGTTCTGTTTGTTCAATTAAAAGAGTTGAACCTTAGTTTTGATTGAGCCGTTCTGAAACACTCTTTCTGTAGAAAATGCAAGTGGAGATTCGGAGCGCTAAGAGGGTAATAGTAGAAAAAGGAATGTCTCCAAATATAAACTACACAGAATCATTCTGTGAAACTTCTTTCTGATCTGTGCATTCAGCTAACAGAGTTTAACCATACTTTTGATTGAGCAGATCTGAACACTCTTTCTGTAGAAAATGCAACTGGACATTTGGAGCGCTAAGAGAGTAGTAGTGGAAAAAGGAATATATTCATACATAAATTACACAGAAGCATTCTGTGAAACTTCTTTCTGATCTGAGCATTCAGCTAACAGAGTTAAACCATACTTTTGATTGAGCAGTTTTGAAACACTCTGTCTGTAGAAAATGCAACTGGACATTCGTAGCGCCAAGTGGGTAATAGTGGAAAAAAGAATATGTTCAAATATAAACTACACAGAAGCATTGTATGAAATTTCTTTCTGTTCTGTGCATTCAACTAACAGAGTTGAACCTTACTTTTGATTGAGCCTTTCTGAAACACTCTTTCTGTAGAAACTGCAATTGGACATTCTGAGCGCTAAGAGGCCTATATTGGGAAAAATAATATCTTCAAATAAAAACTACACAGAAGCATTGTGTGAAACTTATTTCTGATATGTTCATTAAGATAACAGAGTTAAACCATACTTTTGATTGCGCAGTTCTGAACACTCTTTCTGTAGAAAATGCAAGTGGACATTCGGAGCGCTAAGAGGGTAATAGTGGAAAAAAAGGATGTCTTCAAATATAAACTACACAGAATCATTCGGTGAAACTTCTTTCTGATCTGTGCATTCAGCTAACAGAGTTAAACCATACTTTTGATTGAGCAGATCTGAACACTCTTTCTGTAGAAAATGCAACTGGACATTTGGAGCGCTAAGAGCATAGTAGTGGAAAAAGGAATATATTCAAATATAAACTACACAGAAGCATTCTGTGAAACTTCTTTCTGATCTGAGCATTCAGCTAACAGAGTTAAACCATACTTTTGATTGAGCAGTTTTGAAACACTCTGTCTGTAGAAAATGCACCTGGACATTCGTAGCGCCAAGTGGGTAATAGTGGAAAAAAGAATATGTTCAAATATAAACTACACAGAAGCATTGTATGAAACTTCTTTCTGTTCTGTGCATTCAACTAACAGAGTTGAACCTTACTTTTGATTGAACCTTTCTGAAACACTCTTTCTGTAGAAACTGCAATTGGACATTCTGAGCGCTAAGAGGCCTATATTGGGAAAAATAATATCTTCAAATAAAAACTACACAGAAGCATTGTGTAAAACTTATTTCTGATATGTTCATTAAGCTAACAGAGTTAAAACATACTTTTGATTGCGCAGTTCTGAACACTCTTTCTGTAGAAAATGCAAGTGGACATTCGGAGCGCTAAGGGGGTAATAGTGGAGAAAGGAATATATTCAAATATAAACTACACAGTAGCATTCGGTGAAAATTCTTTCTGTTCTGTGCATTCAACTAACAGAGTTGAACCTTATTTTTGATTGAGCCGTTCTGAAACACTCTTTCTGTAGAAACTGCAATTGGACATGCTAAGCGCTAAGAGGCCTACATTGGGAAAAAGAATATCTTCAAATAAAAACTGCACAGATGCATTCTGTGAAACTTATTTCTGATCTGTAAATTCAGTTAACAGAGATAAAACATATTTTTGATTGAGCAGTTATGAAACACACTTTTTGTAGAAACTGCAAGTGGAGATTCGGAGCGCTAAGAGGGTAATAGTGGAAAAAGGAATGTCTTCAAATATAAACTACACAGAATCATTCGGTGAAACTTCTTTCTGATCTGTGCATTCAGCTAACAGAGTTAAACCATACTTTTGATTGAGCAGATCTGAACACTCTTTCTGTAGAAAATGCAACTGGACATTTGGAGCGCTAAGAGCGTAGTAGTGGAAAAATGAATATATTCAAATATAAACTACACAGAAGCATTCTGTGAAACTTCTTTCTGATCTGAGCATTCAGCTAACAGAGTTAAACCATACTTTTGATTGAGCAGTTTTGAAACACTCTGTCTGTAGAAAATGCAACTGGACATTCGTAGCGCTAAGTGGGTAATAGTGGAAAAAAGAATATGTTCAAATATAAACTACACAGAAGCATTGTATGAAATTTCTTTCTGTTCTGTGCATTCAACTAACAGAGTTGAACCTTACTTTTGATTGAGCCTTTCTGAAACACTCTTTCTGTAGAAACTGCAATTGGAAATTCTGAGCGCTAAGAGGCCTATATTGGGAAAAATAATATCTTCAAATAAAAACTACACAGAAGCATTGTGTGAAACTTATTTCTGATATGTTCATTAAGCTAACAGAGTTAAACCATACTTTTGATTGCGCAGTTCTGAACACTCTTTCTGTAGAAAATGCAAGTGGACATTCGTAGCGCTAAGAGGGTAATAGTGGAGAAAGGAATATATTCAAATATAAACTACACAGTAGCATTCTGTGAAAATTCTTTCTGTTCTGTGCATTCAACTAACAGAGTTGAACCTTACTTTTGATTGAGCCGTTCTGAAACACTCTTTCTGTAGAAACTGCAATTCGACATGCTAAGCGCTAAGAGGCCTACATTGGGAAAAAGAATATTTTCAAATAAAAACTACACAGATGCATTCTGTGAAACTTATTTCTGATCTGTAAATTCAGTTAACAGAGATAAAACATATTTTTGATTGAGCAGTTATGAAACACTCTTTTTGTAGAAAATGCAAGTGTAGATTCGGAGCGCTAAGAGGGTAATAGTGGAAAAAGGAATGTCTTCAAATATAAACTACACAGAATAATTCGGTGAAACTTCTTTCTGATCTGTGCATTCAGCTAACAGAGTTAAACCATACTTTTGATTGAGCAGATCTGAACACTCTTTCTGTAGAAAATGCAACTGGACATTTGGAGCGCTAAGAGCGTAGTAGTGGAAAAAGGAATATATTCAAATATAAACTACACAGAAGCATTCTGTGAAACTTCTTTCTGATCTGAGCATTCAGCTAACAGAGTTAAACCATACTTTTGATTGAGGAGTTTTGAAACACTCTGTCTGTAGAAAATGCAACTGGACATTCGTAGCGCTAAGTGGGTAATAGTGGAAAAAAGAATATGTTCAAATATAAACTACACAGAAGCATTGTATGAAACTTCTTTCTGTTCTGTGCATTCAACTAACAGAGTTGAACCTTACTTTTGATTGAGCCGTTCTGAAACACTCTTTCTGTAGAAACTGCAATTGAACATTCTGAGCGCTAAGAGGCCTATATTGGGAAAAAGAATGTCTACAAATAAAAACTACACAGAAGAATTGTGTGAAACTTCTTTCTGTTCTGTTTGTTCAACTAAAAGAGTTGAACCTTAGTTTTGTTTGAGCCGTTCTGAAACACTCTTTCTGTAGAAAATGCAAGTGGACATTCGGAGCGCTAAGAGGGTAATGGTGGAAAAAGGAATGTCTCCAAATATAAACTACACAGAATCATTCTGTGAAACTTCTTTCTGATCTGTGCATTCAGCTAACAGAGTTAAACCATACTTTTGATTGAGCAGATCTGAACACTCTTTCTGTAGAAAATGCAACTGGACATTTGGAGCGCTAAGAGAGTAGTAGTGGAAAAAGGAATATATACAAATATAAACTACACAGAAGCATTCTGTGAAACTTCTTTCTGATCTGAGCATTCAGCTAACAGAGTTAAACCATACTTTTGATTGAGCAGTTTTGAAACACTCTGTCTGTAGAAAATGCAACTGCATATTCGTAGCGCCAAGTGGGTAATAGTGGAAAAAAGAATATGTTCAAATATAAACTACACAGAAGCATTGTATGAAATTACTTTCTGTTCTGTGCATTCAACTAACAGAGTTGAACCTTAATTTTGATTGAGCCTTTCTGAAATACTCTTTCTGTAGAAAATGCAATTGGACATTCTGAGCGCTAAGAGGCCTATATTGGGAAAAATAATATCTTCAAATAAAAACTACACAGAAGCATTGTGTGAAACTTATTTCTGATATGTTCATTAAGCTAACAGAGTTAAACCATACTTTTGATTGCGCAGTTCTGAACACTCTTTCTGTAGAAAATGCAAGTGGACATTCGGAGCGCTAAGGGGGTAATGGTGGAGAAAGGAATATATTCAAATATAAACTACACAGTAGCATTCGGTGAAAATTCTTTCTGTTCTCTGCATTCAACTAACAGAGTTGAACCTTATTTTTGATTGAGCCGTTCTGAAACACTCTTTCTGTAGAAACTGCAATTGGACATGCTAAGCGCTAAGAGGCCTACATTGGGAAAAAGAATATCTTCAAATAAAAACTGCCAGATGCATTCTGTGAAACTTATTTCTGATCTGTAAATTCAGTTAACAGAGATAAAACATATTTTTGATTGAGCAGTTATGAAACACACTTTTTGTAGAAAATGCAAGTGGAGATTCGGAGCGCTAAGAGGGTAATAGTGGAAAAAGGAATGTCTTCAAATATAAACTACACAGAATCATTCGGTGAAACTTCTTTCTGATCTGTGCATTCAGCTAACAGAGTTAAACCATACTTTTGATTGAGCAGATCTGAACACTCTTTCTGTAGAAAATGCAACTGGACATTTGGAGCGCTAAGAGCATAGTAGTGGAAAAAGGAATATATTCAAATATAAACTACACAGAAGCATTCTGTGAAACTTTTTCTGATCTGAGCATTCAGCTAACAGAGTTAAACCATACTTTTGATTGAGCAGTTTTGAAACACTCTGTCTGTAGAAAATGCAACTGGACATTCGTAGCGCTAAGTGGGTAATAGTGGAAAAAAGAATATGTTCAAATATAAACTACACAGAAGCATTGTATGAAATTTCTTTCTGTTCTGTGCATTCAACTAACAGAGTTGAACCTTACTTTTGATTGAGCCTTTCTGAAACACTCTTTCTGTAGAAACTGCAGTTGGACATTCTGAGCGCTTAGAGGCCTCTATTGGGAAAAATAATATCTTCAAATAAAAACTACACAGAAGCATTGTGTGAAACTTATTTCTGATATGTTCATTAAGCTAACAGAGTTAAACCATACTTTTGATTGCGCAGTTCTGAACACTCTTTCTGTAGAAAGTGCAAGTGGACATTCGGAGCGCTAAGAGGGTAATAGTGGAGAAAGGAATATATTCAAATATAAACTACACAGTAGCATTCTGTGAAAATCCTTTCTGTTCTGTGCATTCAACTAACAGAGTTGAACCTTACTTTTGATTGAGCCGTTCTGAAACACTCTTTCTGTAGAAACTGCAATTGGACATGCTAAGCGCTAAGAGGCCTACATTGGGAAAAAGAATATCTTCAAATAAAAACTACACAGATGCATTCTGTGAAACTTATTTCTGATCTGTAAATTCAGTTAACAGAGATAAAACATATTTTTCATTGAGCAGTTATGAAACACTCTTTTTGTAGAAAATGCAAGTGGAGATTCGGAGCGCTAAGAGGGTAATAGCGGAAAAAGGAATGTCTTCAAATATAAACTACACAGAATCATTCGGTGAAACTTCTTTCTGATCATTGCATTCAGCTAACAGAGTTAAACCATACTTTTGATTGAGCAGATCTGAACACTCTTTCTGTTGAAAATACAACTGGACATTTGGAGCGCTAAGAGCGTATTAGTGGAAAAAGGAATATATTCAAATATAAACTACACAGAAGCATTCTGTGAAACTTCTTTCTGATCTGAGCATTCAGCTAACAGAGTTAAACCATATTTTTGATTGAGCAGTTTTGAAACACTCTGTCTGTAGAAAATGCAACTGGACATTCGTAGCGCTAAGTGGGTAATAGTGGAAAAAAAATATGTTCAAATATAAACTACACAGAAGCATTGTATGAAACTTCTTTCTGTTCTGTGCATTCAACTAACAGAGTTGAACCTTACTTTTGATTGAGCCGTTCTGAAACACTCTTTCTGTAGAAACTGCAATTGGACATTCTGAGCGTTAAGAGGCCTATATTGGGAAATAGAATGTCTACAAATAAAAACTACACAGAAGAATTGTGTGAAACTTCTTTCTGTTCTGTTTGTTCAACTAAAAGAGTTGAACCTTAGTTTTGATTGAGCCGATCTGAAACACTTTCTGTAGAAAAAGCAAGTGGAGATTCGGAGCGCTAAGAGGGTAATAGTGGAAAAAGGAATGTCTTCAAATATAAACTACACAGAATCATTCGGTGAAACTTCTTTCTGATCTGTGCATTCAGCTAACAGAGTTAAACCATACTTTTGATTGAGCAGATCTGAACACTCTTTCTGTAGAAAATGCAACTGGACATTTGGAGCGCTAAGAGCGTAGTAGTGGAAAAAGGAATATATTCAAATATAAACTACACAGAAGCATTCTGTGAAACTTCTTTCTGATCTGAGCATTCAGCTAACAGAGTTAAACCATACTTTTGATTGAGCAGTTTTGAAACACTCTGTCTGTAGAAAATGCAACTGGACATTCGTAGCGCTAAGTGGGTAATAGTGGAAAAAAGAATATGTTCAAATATAAACTACACAGAAGCATTGTATGAAATTCTTTCTGTTCTGTGCATTCAACTAACAGAGTTGAACCTTACTTTTGATTGAGCCGTTCTGAAACACTCTTTCTGTAGAAACTGCAATTGGACATTCTGAGAGCTAAGAGGCCTATATTGGGAAAAAGAATGTCTACAAATAAAAACTACACAGAAGAATTGTGTGAAACTTCTTTCTGTTCTGTTTGTTCAACTAAAAGATTTGAACCTTAGTTTTGATTGAGCCGTTCTGAAACACTCTTTATGTAGAAAATGCAAGTGGACATTCAGAGCGCTAAGAGGGTAATAGTGGAAAAAGGAATGTCTCCAAATATAAACTACACAGAATCATTCTGTGAAAGTTCTTTCTGATCTGTGCATTCAGCTAACAGAGTTAAACCATACTTTTGATTGAGCAGATCTGAACACTCTTTCTGTAGAAAATGCAACTGGACATTTGGAGCGCTAAGAGAGTAGTAGTGGAAAAAGGAATATATTCAAATATAAACTACACAGAAGCATTCTGTGAAACTTCTTTCTGATCTGAGCATTCAGCTAACAGAGTTAAACCATACTTTTGATTGAGCAGTTTTGAAACACTCTGTCTGTAGAAAATGCAACTGCATATTCGTAGCGCCAAGTGGGTAATAGTGGAAAAAAGAATATGTTCAAATATAAACTACACAGAAGCATTGTATGAAATTACTTTCTGTTCTGTGCATTCAACTAACAGAGTTGAACCTTAATTTTGATTGAGCCTTTCTGAAATACTCTTTCTGTAGAAAATGCAATTGGACATTCTGAGCGCTAAGAGGCCTATATTGGGAAAAATAATATCTTCAAATAAAAACTACACAGAAGCATTGTGTGAAACTTATTTCTGATATGTTCATTAAGCTAACAGAGTTAAACCATACTTTTGATTGCGCAGTTCTGAACACTCTTTCTGTAGAAAATGCAAGTGGACATTCGGAGCGCTAAGGGGGTAATGGTGGAGAAAGGAATATATTCAAATATAAACTACACAGTAGCATTCGGTGAAAATTCTTTCTGTTCTCTGCATTCAACTAACAGAGTTGAACCTTATTTTTGATTGAGCCGTTCTGAAACACTCTTTCTGTAGAAACTGCAATTGGACATGCTAAGCGCTAAGAGGCCTACATTGGGAAAAAGAATATCTTCAAATAAAAACTGCCAGATGCATTCTGTGAAACTTATTTCTGATCTGTAAATTCAGTTAACAGAGATAAAACATATTTTTGATTGAGCAGTTATGAAACACACTTTTTGTAGAAAATGCAAGTGGAGATTCGGAGCGCTAAGAGGGTAATAGTGGAAAAAGGAATGTCTTCAAATATAAACTACACAGAATCATTCGGTGAAACTTCTTTCTGATCTGTGCATTCAGCTAACAGAGTTAAACCATACTTTTGATTGAGCAGATCTGAACACTCTTTCTGTAGAAAATGCAACTGGACATTTGGAGCGCTAAGAGCATAGTAGTGGAAAAAGGAATATATTCAAATATAAACTACACAGAAGCATTCTGTGAAACTTTTTCTGATCTGAGCATTCAGCTAACAGAGTTAAACCATACTTTTGATTGAGCAGTTTTGAAACACTCTGTCTGTAGAAAATGCAACTGGACATTCGTAGCGCTAAGTGGGTAATAGTGGAAAAAAGAATATGTTCAAATATAAACTACACAGAAGCATTGTATGAAATTTCTTTCTGTTCTGTGCATTCAACTAACAGAGTTGAACCTTACTTTTGATTGAGCCTTTCTGAAACACTCTTTCTGTAGAAACTGCAGTTGGACATTCTGAGCGCTTAGAGGCCTCTATTGGGAAAAATAATATCTTCAAATAAAAACTACACAGAAGCATTGTGTGAAACTTATTTCTGATATGTTCATTAAGCTAACAGAGTTAAACCATACTTTTGATTGCGCAGTTCTGAACACTCTTTCTGTAGAAAGTGCAAGTGGACATTCGGAGCGCTAAGAGGGTAATAGTGGAGAAAGGAATATATTCAAATATAAACTACACAGTAGCATTCTGTGAAAATCCTTTCTGTTCTGTGCATTCAACTAACAGAGTTGAACCTTACTTTTGATTGAGCCGTTCTGAAACACTCTTTCTGTAGAAACTGCAATTGGACATGCTAAGCGCTAAGAGGCCTACATTGGGAAAAAGAATATCTTCAAATAAAAACTACACAGATGCATTCTGTGAAACTTATTTCTGATCTGTAAATTCAGTTAACAGAGATAAAACATATTTTTCATTGAGCAGTTATGAAACACTCTTTTTGTAGAAAATGCAAGTGGAGATTCGGAGCGCTAAGAGGGTAATAGCGGAAAAAGGAATGTCTTCAAATATAAACTACACAGAATCATTCGGTGAAACTTCTTTCTGATCATTGCATTCAGCTAACAGAGTTAAACCATACTTTTGATTGAGCAGATCTGAACACTCTTTCTGTTGAAAATACAACTGGACATTTGGAGCGCTAAGAGCGTATTAGTGGAAAAAGGAATATATTCAAATATAAACTACACAGAAGCATTCTGTGAAACTTCTTTCTGATCTGAGCATTCAGCTAACAGAGTTAAACCATATTTTTGATTGAGCAGTTTTGAAACACTCTGTCTGTAGAAAATGCAACTGGACATTCGTAGCGCTAAGTGGGTAATAGTGGAAAAAAAATATGTTCAAATATAAACTACACAGAAGCATTGTATGAAACTTCTTTCTGTTCTGTGCATTCAACTAACAGAGTTGAACCTTACTTTTGATTGAGCCGTTCTGAAACACTCTTTCTGTAGAAACTGCAATTGGACATTCTGAGCGTTAAGAGGCCTATATTGGGAAATAGAATGTCTACAAATAAAAACTACACAGAAGAATTGTGTGAAACTTCTTTCTGTTCTGTTTGTTCAACTAAAAGAGTTGAACCTTAGTTTTGATTGAGCCGATCTGAAACACTTTCTGTAGAAAAAGCAAGTGGAGATTCGGAGCGCTAAGAGGGTAATAGTGGAAAAAGGAATGTCTTCAAATATAAACTACACAGAATCATTCGGTGAAACTTCTTTCTGATCTGTGCATTCAGCTAACAGAGTTAAACCATACTTTTGATTGAGCAGATCTGAACACTCTTTCTGTAGAAAATGCAACTGGACATTTGGAGCGCTAAGAGCGTAGTAGTGGAAAAAGGAATATATTCAAATATAAACTACACAGAAGCATTCTGTGAAACTTCTTTCTGATCTGAGCATTCAGCTAACAGAGTTAAACCATACTTTTGATTGAGCAGTTTTGAAACACTCTGTCTGTAGAAAATGCAACTGGACATTCGTAGCGCTAAGTGGGTAATAGTGGAAAAAAGAATATGTTCAAATATAAACTACACAGAAGCATTGTATGAAATTCTTTCTGTTCTGTGCATTCAACTAACAGAGTTGAACCTTACTTTTGATTGAGCCGTTCTGAAACACTCTTTCTGTAGAAACTGCAATTGGACATTCTGAGAGCTAAGAGGCCTATATTGGGAAAAAGAATGTCTACAAATAAAAACTACACAGAAGAATTGTGTGAAACTTCTTTCTGTTCTGTTTGTTCAACTAAAAGATTTGAACCTTAGTTTTGATTGAGCCGTTCTGAAACACTCTTTATGTAGAAAATGCAAGTGGACATTCAGAGCGCTAAGAGGGTAATAGTGGAAAAAGGAATGTCTCCAAATATAAACTACACAGAATCATTCTGTGAAAGTTCTTTCTGATCTGTGCATTCAGCTAACAGAGTTAAACCATACTTTTGATTGAGCAGATCTGAACACTCTTTCTGTAGAAAATGCAACTGGACATTTGGAGCGCTAAGAGAGTAGTAGTGGAAAAAGGAATATATTCAAATATAAACTACACAGAAGCATTCTGTGAAACTTCTTTCTGATCTGAGCATTCAGCTAACAGAGTTAAACCATACTTTTGATTGAGCAGTTTTGAAACACTCTGTCTGTAGAAAATGCAACTGGACATTCGTAGCGCTAAGTGGGTAATAGTGGAAAAAAGAATATGTTCAAATATAAACTACACAGAAGCATTGTATGAAACTTCTTTCTGTTCTGTGCATTCAACTAACAGAGTTGAACCTTACTTTTGATTGAGCCGTTCTGAAACACTCTTTCTGTAGAAACTGCAATTGGACATTCTGAGCGCTAAGAGGCCTATATTGGGAAAAAGAATGTCTACAAATAAAAACTACACAGAAGAATTGTGTGAAACTTCTTTCTGTTCTGTTTGTTCAACTAAAAGAGTTGAACCTTAGTTTTGATTGAGCCGTTCTGAAACACTCTTTCTGTAGAAAATGCAAGTGGAGATTCGGAGCGCTAAGAGGGTAATAGTGGAAAAAGGAATGTCTCCAAATATAAACTACACAGAATCATTCTGTGAAACTTCTTTCTGATCTGTGCATTCAGCTAACAGAGTTAAACCATACTTTGAGCAGATCTGAACACTCTTTCTGTTGAAAATGCAACTGGACATTTGGAGCGCTAAGAGCGTAGTAGTGGAAAAAGGAATATATTCAAATATAAACTACACAGAAGCATTCTGTGAAACTTCTTTCTGATCTGAGCATTCAGCTAACAGAGTTAAACCATACTTTTGATTGAGCAGTTTTGAAACACTCTGTCTGTAGAAAATGCAACTGGACATTCGTAGCGCTAAGTGGGTAATAGTGGAAAAAAGAATATGTTCAAATATAAACTACACAGAAGCATTGTATGAAACTTCTTTCTCTTCTGTGCATTCAACTAACAGAGTTGAACCTTACTTTTGATTGAGCCGTTCTGAAACACTCTTTCTGTAGAAACTGCAATTGGACATTCTGAGCGCTAAGAGGCCTATATTGGGAAAAAGAATGTCTACAAATAAAAACTACACAGAAGAATTGTGTGAAACTTCTTTCTGTTCGGTTTGTTCAACTAAAAGAGTTGAACTTTAGTTTTGATTGAGCTGTTCTGTAACAGTCTTTCTGTAGAAAATGCAAGTGGAGATTCGGAGCGCTAAGAGGGTAATAGTGGAAAAAGGAATGTCTCCAAATATAAACTACACAGAATCATTCTGTGAAACTTCTTTCTGATATGTACATTCAGCTAACAGAGTTAAACCATACTTTTGATTGAGCAGATCTGAACACTCTTTCTGTAGAAAATGCAACTGGACATTTGGAGTGCTAAGAGAGTAGTAGTGGAAAAAGGAATATATTCAAATATAAACTACACAGAAGCATTCTGTGAAACTTCTTTCTGATCTGAGCATTCAGCTAACAGAGTTAAACCATACTTTTGATTGAGCAGTTTTGAAACACTCTGTCTGTAGAAAATGCAACTGGACATTCGTAGCGCTAAGTGGGTAATAGTGGAAAAAAGAATATGTTCAAATATAAACTACACAGAAGCATTGTATGAAACTTCTTTCTGTTCTGTGCATTCAACTAACAGAGTTGAACCTTACTTTTGATTGAGCCTTTCTGAAACACTCTTTCTGTAGAAACTGCAATTGGACATTCTGAGCGCTAAGAGGCCTATATTGGGAAAAATAATATCTTCAAATAAAAACTACACAGAAGCATTGTGTGAAACTTATTTCTGATATGTTCATTAAGCTAACAGAGTTAAACCATACTTTGGATTGCGCAGTTCTGAACACTCTTTCTGTAGAAAATGCAAGTGCACATTCGGAGCGCTAAGAGGGTAATTGTGGAAAAAGGAATATATTCAAATATAAACTACACAGTAGCATTCTGTGAAAATTCTTTCTGTTCTGTGCATTCAACTAACAGAGTTGAACCTTACTTTTGATTGAGCCGTTCAGAAACACTCTTTCTGTAGTAACTGCAATTGGACATGCTAAGCGCTAAGAGGCCTACATTGGGAAAAAGAATATCTTCAAATAAAAACTACACAGATGCATTCTGTGAAACTTATTTCTGATCTGTAAATTCAGTTAACAGAGATAAAACATATTTTTGATTGAGCAGTTATGAAACACTCTTTTTGTAGAAAATGCAAGTGGAGATTCGGAGCGCTAAGAGGGTAATAGTGGAAAAAGGAATGTCTTCAAATATAAACTACACAGAATCATTCGGTGAAACTTCTTTCTGATCTGTGCATTCAGCTAACAGAGTTAAACCATACTTTTGATTGAGCAGATCTGAACACTCTTTCTGTAGAAAATGCAACTGGACATTTGGAGCGCTAAGAGCGTAGTAGTGGAAAAAGGAATATATTCAAATATAAACTACACAGAAGCATTCTGTGAAACTTCTTTCTGATCTGAGCATTCAGCTAACAGAGTTAAACCGTACTTTTGATTGAGCAGTTTTGAAACACTCTGTCTGTAGAAAATGCAACTGGACATTCGTAGCGCTAAGTGGGTAATAGTGGAAAAAAGAATATGTTCAAATATAAACTACACAGAAGCATTGTATGAAACTTCTTTCTGTTCTGTGCATTCAACTAACAGAGTTGAAACTTACTTTTGATTGAGCCGTACTGAAACACTCTTTCTGCAGAAACTGCAATTGGACATTCTGAGCGCTAAGAGGCCTATATTGGGAAAAAGAATGTCTACACATAAAAACTACACAGAAGAATTGTGTGAAACTTCTTTCTGTTCTGTTTGTTCAACTAAAAGAGTTGAACCTTAGTTTTGATTGAGCCGTTCTGAAACACTCTTTCTGTAGAAAATGCAAGTGGAGATTCGGAGCGCTAAGACGGTAATAGTGGAAAAAGTAATGTCTCCAAATATAAACTACACAGAATCATTCGGTGAAACTTCTTTCTGATCTGTGCATTCAGCAAACAGAGTTAAACCATACTTTTGATTGAGCAGATCTGAACTCTCTTTCTGTAGAAAATGCAACTGGACATTTGGAGCGCTAAGAGAGTAGCAGTGGAAAAAGGAATATATTCAAATATAAACTACACAGAAGCATTCTGTGAAACTTCTTTCTGATCTGAGCATTCAGCTAAAAGAGTTAAACCATACTTTTGATTGAGCAGTTTTGAAACACTCTGTCTGTAGAAAATGCAACTGGACATTCGTAGCGCTAAGTGGGTAATAGTGTAAAAAAGAATATGTTCAAATATAAACTACACAGAAGCATTGTATGAAACTTCTTTCTGTTCTGTGCATTCAACTAACAGAGTTGAACCTTACTTTTGATTGAGCCTTTCTGAAACACTCTTTCTGTAGAAACTGCAATTGGACATTCTGAGCGCTAAGAGGCCTATATTGGGAAAAGTAATATCTTCAAATAAAAACTACACAGAAGCATTGTGTGAAACTTATTTCTGATATGTTCATTAAGCTAACAGAGTTAAACCATACTTTTGATTGCGCAGTTCTGAACACTCTTTCTGTAGAAAATGCAAGTGGACATTCGGAGCGCTAAGAGGGAAATAGTGGAAAAAGGAATATATTCAAATATAAACTACACAGTAGCATTCTGTGAAAATTCTTTCTGTTCTGTGCATTCAACTAACAGAGTTGAACCTTACTTTTGATTGAGCCGTTCTGAAACACTCTTTCTGTAGAAACTGCAATTGGACATGCTAAGCGCTAAGAGGCCTACATTGGGAAAAAGAATATCTTCAAATAAAAACTACACAGATGCATTCTGTGAAACTTATTTCTGATCTGTAAATTCAGTTAACAGAGATAAAACATATTTTTGATTGAGCAGTTATGAAACACTCTTTTTGTAGAAAATGCAAGTGGAGATTCGGAGCGCTAAGAGGGTAACAGTGGAAAAATGAATGTCTTCAAATATAAACTACACAGTATCATTCGGTGAAACTTATTCCTGATCTGTGCATTCAGCTAACAGAGTTAAAACATACTTTTGATTGAGCAGATCTGAACACTCTTTCTGTAGAAAATGCAACTGGACATTTGGAGCGCTAAGAGCGTAGTAGTGGAAAAAGGAATATATTCAAATATAAACTACACAGAAGCATTCTGTGAAACTTCTTTCTGATCTGAGCATTCAGCTAACAGAGTTAAACCATACTTTTGATTGAGCAGTTCTGAAACACTCTGTAGAAAATGCAACTGGACATTCGTAGCGCTAACTGGGTAATAGTGGAAAAAAGAATATGTTCAAATATAAACTACACAGAATCATTGTATGTAACTACTTTCTGTTCTGTGCATTCAACTAACAGAGTTGAACCTTACTTTTGATTGAGCCGTTCTGAAACACTCTTTCTGTAGAAACTGCAATTGGACATTCTGAGCGCTAAGAGGCCTATATTGGGAAAAAGAATGTCTACAAATAAAAACTACACAGAAAAATTGTGTGAAACTTCTTTCTGTTCTGTTTGTTCAACTAAAAGAGTTGAACCTTAGTTTTGATTGAGCCGTTCTGAAACACTCTTTCTGTAGAAAATGCAAGTGGAGATTCGGAGCGCTAAGAGGGTAGTAGTGGAAAAAGGAATATATTCAAATATAAACTACACAGAAGCATTCTGTGAAACTTCTTTCTGATCTGAGCATTCAGCTAACAGTGTTAAACCATACTTTTGATTGAGCAGTTTTGAAACACTCTGTCTGTAGAAAATGCAACTGGACATTCGTAGCACTAAGTGGGTAATAGTGGAAAATAGAATATGTTCAAATATAAACTACACAGAAGCATTGTATGAAACTTCTTTCTGTTCTGTGCATTCAACTAACAGAGTTGAACCTTACTTTTGATTGAGCCGTTCTGAAACACTCTTTCTGTAGAAACTGCAATTGGACATTCTGAGCGCTAAGAGGCCTATATTGGGAAAAAGAATGTCTACAAATAAAAACTACACAGAAGAATTGTGTGAAACTTCTTTCTGTTCTGTTTGTTCAACTAAAAGAGTTGAACCTTAGTTTTGTTTGAGCCGTTCTGAAACACTCTTTCTGTAGAAAATGCAAGTGGAGATTCGGAGCGCTAAGAGGGTAATAGTGGAAAAAGGAATGTCTCCAAATATAAACTACACAGAATCATTCTGTGAAACTTCTTTCTGATCTGTGCATTCAGCTAACAGAGTTAAACCATACTTTTGATTGAGCAGATCTGAACACTCTTTCTGTAGAAAATGCAACTGGACATTTGGAGCGCTAAGAGAGTAGTAGTGGAAAAAGGAATATATTCAAATATAAACTACACAGAAGCATTCTGTGAAACTTCTTTCTGATCTGAGCATTCAGCTAACAGAGTTAAACCATACTTTTGATTGAGCAGTTTTGAAACACTCTGTCTGTAGAAAATGCAACTGGACATTCGTAGCGCTAAGTGGGTAATAGTGGAAAAAAGAATATGTTCAAATATAAACTACACAGAAGCATTGTATGAAACTTCTTTCTGTTCTGTGCATTCAACTAACAGTGTTGAACCTTACTTTTGATTGAGCCTTTCTGAAACACTCTTTCTGTAGAAA
Source organism: Symphalangus syndactylus (assembly GCF_028878055.3). Classification (NCBI taxonomy): domain Eukaryota; kingdom Metazoa; phylum Chordata; class Mammalia; order Primates; family Hylobatidae; genus Symphalangus; species Symphalangus syndactylus. Next base: position 10,486,552 of record NC_072447.2, on the reverse strand, counting down.
CTGCAATTGGACATTCTGAGCGCTAGGAGGCCTCTATTGGGAAAAATAATATCTTCAAATAAAAACTACACAGAAGCATTGTGTGAAACTTATTTCTGATATGTTCATTAAGCTAACAGAGTTAAACCATACTTTTGATTGCGCAGTTCTGAACACTCTTTCTGTAGAAAATGCAAGTGGACATTCGGAGCGCTAAGAGTGTAATAGTGGAAAAAGGAATATATTCAAATATAAACTACACAGTAGCATTCTGTGAAAATTCTTTCTGTTCTGTGCATTCAACTAACAGAGTTGAACCCTACTTTTGATTGAGCCGTTCTGAAACACTCTTTCTGTAGAAACTGCAATTGGACATGCTAAGCGCTAAGAGGCCTACATTGGGAAAAAGAATATCTTCAAATAAAAACTACACAGATGCATTCTGTGAAACTTATTTCTGATCTGTAAATTCAGTTAACAGAGATAAAACATATTTTTGATTGAGCAGTTATGAAACACTCTTTTTGTAGAAAATGCAAGTGGAGATTCGGAGCGCTAAGAGGGTAATAGTGGAAAAAGGAATGTCTTCAAATATAAACTACACAGAATCATTCGGTGAAACTTCTTTCTGATCTGTGCATTCTCCTAATAGAGTTAAACCATACTTTTCATTGAGCAGATCTGAACACTCTTTCTGTAGAAAATGCAACTGGACATTTGGAGCGCTAAGAGCGTAGTAGTGGAAAAAGGAATATATTCAAATATAAACTACACAGAAGCATTCTGTGAAACTTCTTTCTGATCTGAGCATTCAGCTAACAGAGTTAAACCATGCTTTTGATTGAGCAGTTTTGAAACACTCTGTCTGTAGAAAATGCAACTGGACATTCGTAGCGCTAAGTGATTAATAGTGGAAAAAAGAATATGTTCAAATATAAACTACACAGAATCATTGTATGTAACTACTTTCTGTTCTGTGCATTCAACTAACAGAGTTGAACCTTACTTTTGATTGAGCCGTTCTGAAACACTCTTTCTGTAGAAACTGCAATTGGACATTCTGAGCGCTAAGAGGCCTATATTGGGAAAAAGAATGTCTACAAATAAAAACTACACAGAAAAATTGTGTGAAACTTCTTTCTGTTCTGTTTGTTCAACTAAAAGAGTTGAACCTTAGTTTTGATTGAGCCGTTCTGAAACACTCTTTCTGTAGAAAATGCAAGTGGAGATTCGGAGCGCTAAGAGGGTAGTAGTGGAAAAAGGAATATATTCAAATATAAACTACACAGAAGCATTCTGTGAAACTTCTTTCTGATCTGAGCATTCAGCTAACAGAGTTAAACCATACTTTTGATTGAGCAGTTTTGAAACACTCTGTCTGTAGAAAATGCAACTGGACATTCGTAGCACTAAGTGGGTAATAGTGGAAAATAGAATATGTTCAAATATAAACTACACAGAAGCATTGTATGAAACTTCTTTCTGTTCTGTGCATTCAACTAACAGAGTTGAACCTTACTTTTGATTGAGCCGTTCTGAAACACTCTTTCTGTAGAAACTGCAATTGGACATTCTGAGCGCTAAGAGGCCTATATTGGGAAAAAGAATGTCTACAAATAAAAACTACACAGAAGAATTGTGTGAAACTTCTTTCTGTTCTGTTTGTTCAACTAAAAGAGTTGAACCTTAGTTTTGTTTGAGCCGTTCTGAAACACTCTTTCTGTAGAAAATGCAAGTGGAGATTCGGAGCGCTAAGAGGGTAATAGTGGAAAAAGGAATGTCTCCAAATATAAACTACACAGAATCATTCTGTGAAACTTCTTTCTGATCTGTGCATTCAGCTAACAGAGTTAAACCATACTTTTGATTGAGCAGATCTGAACACTCTTTCTGTAGAAAATGCAACTGGACATTTGGAGCGCTAAGAGAGTAGTAGTGGAAAAAGGAATATATTCAAATATAAACTACACAGAAGCATTCTGTGAAACTTCTTTCTGATCTGAGCATTCAGCTAACAGAGTTAAACCATACTTTTGATTGAGCAGTTTTGAAACACTCTGTCTGTAGAAAATGCAACTGGACATTCGTAGCGCTAAGTGGGTAATAGTGGAAAAAAGAATATGTTCAAATATAAACTACACAGAAGCATTGTATGAAACTTCTTTCTGTTCTGTGCATTCAACTAACAGTGTTGAACCTTACTTTTGATTGAGCCTTTCTGAAACACTCTTTCTGTAGAAACTGCAATTGGACATTCTGAGCGCTAGGAGGCCTCTATTGGGAAAAATAATATCTTCAAATAAAAACTACACAGAAGCATTGTGTGAAACTTATTTCTGATATGTTCATTAAGCTAACAGAGTTAAACCATACTTTTGATTGCGCAGTTCTGAACACTCTTTCTGTAGAAAATGCAAGTGGACATTCGGAGCGCTAAGAGTGTAATAGTGGAAAAAGGAATATATTCAAATATAAACTACACAGTAGCATTCTGTGAAAATTCTTTCTGTTCTGTGCATTCAACTAACAGAGTTGAACCCTACTTTTGATTGAGCCGTTCTGAAACACTCTTTCTGTAGAAACTGCAATTGGACATGCTAAGCGCTAAGAGGCCTACATTGGGAAAAAGAATATCTTCAAATAAAAACTACACAGATGCATTCTGTGAAACTTATTTCTGATCTGTAAATTCAGTTAACAGAGATAAAACATATTTTTGATTGAGCAGTTATGAAACACTCTTTTTGTAGAAAATGCAAGTGGAGATTCGGAGCGCTAAGAGGGTAATAGTGGAAAAAGGAATGTCTTCAAATATAAACTACACAGAATCATTCGGTGAAACTTCTTTCTGATCTGTGCATTCTCCTAATAGAGTTAAACCATACTTTTCATTGAGCAGATCTGAACACTCTTTCTGTAGAAAATGCAACTGGACATTTGGAGCGCTAAGAGCGTAGTAGTGGAAAAAGGAATATATTCAAATATAAACTACACAGAAGCATTCTGTGGAACTTCTTTCTGATCTGAGCATTCAGCTAACAGAGTTAAACCATGCTTTTGATTGAGCAGTTTTGAAACACTCTGTCTGTAGAAAATGCAACTGGACATTCGTAGCGCTAAGTGATTAATAGTGGAAAAAAGAATATGTTCAAATATGAACTACACAGAAGCATTGTATGAAACTTCTTTCTGTTCTGTGCATTCTACTAACAGAGTTGAACCTTACTTTGATTGAGCCGTTCTGAAACACTCTTTCTGTAGAAACTGCAATTGGACATTCTGAGCGCTAAGAGGCCTATATTGGGATAAAGAATGTCTACAAATAAAAGCTACACAGAATAATTGTGTGAAACTTCTTTCTGTTCTGTTTGTTCAACTAAAAGAGTTGAACCTTAGTTTTGATTGAGCCGTTCTGAAACACTCTTTCTGTAGAAAATGCAAGTGGAGATTCGGAGCGCTAAGAGGGTAATAGTGGAAAAAGGAATGTCTCCAAATATAAACTACACAGAATCATTCTGTGAAATTTCTTTCTGATCTGTGCATTCAGCTAACAGAGCTAAACCATACTTTTGATTGAGCAGATCTGAACACTCTTTCTGTAGAAAATGCAACTGGACATTTGGAGCGCTAAGAGAGTAGTAGTGGAAAAAGGAATATATTCAAATATAAACTACACAGAAGCATTCTGTGAAACTTCTTTCTGATCTGAGCATTCAGCTAACAGAGTTAAACCATACTTTTGATTGAGCAGTTTTGAAACACTCTGTCTGTAGAAAATGCAACTTGACATTCGTAGCACTAAGTGGGTAATAGTGGAAAATAGAATATGTTCAAATATAAACTACACAGAAGCATTGTATGAAACTTCTTTCTGTTCTGTGCATTCAACTAACAGAGTTGAACCTTACTTTTGATTGAGCCGTTCTGAAACACTCTTTCTGTAGAAACTGCAATTGGACATTCTGAGCGCTAAGAGGCCTATATTGGGAAAAAGAATGTCTACAAATAAAAACTACACAGAAGAAATGTGTGAAACTTCTTTCTGTTCTGTTTGTTCAACTAAAAGAGTTGAACCTTAGTTTTGTTTGAGCCGTTCTGAAACACTCTTTCTGTAGAAAATGCAAGTGGAGATTCGGAGCGCTAAGAGGGTAATAGTGGAAAAAGGAATGTCTCCAAATATAAACTACACAGAAACATTCTGTGAAACTTCTTTCTGATCTGTGCATTCAGCTAACAGAGTTAAACCATACTTTTGATTGAGCAGATCTGAACACTCTTTCTGTAGAGAATGCAACTGGACATTTGGACCGCTAAGAGAGTAGTAGTGGAAAAAGGAATATATTCAAATATAAACTACACAGAAGCATTCTGTGAAACTTCTTTCTGATCTGAGCATTCAGCTAACAGAGTTAAACCATACTTTTGATTGAGCAGTTTTGAAACACTCTGTCTGTAGAAAATGCAACTGGACATTCGTAGCGCTAAGTGGGTAATAGTGGAAAAAACAATATGTTCAAATATAAACTACACAGAAGCATTGTATGAAACTTCTTTCTGTTCTGTGCATTCAACTAACAGTGTTGAACCTTACTTTTGATTGAGCCTTTCTGAAACACTCTTTCTGTAGAAACTGCAATTGGACATTCTGAGCGCTAGGAGGCCTCTATTGGGAAAAATAATATCTTCAAATAAAAACTACACAGAAGCATTGTGTGAAACTTATTTCTGATATGTTCATTAAGCTAACAGAGTTAAACCATACTTTTGATTGCGCAGTTCTGAACACTCTTTCTGCAGAAAATGCAAGTGGACATTCGGAGCGCTAAGAGGGTAATAGTGGAAAAAGGAATATATTCAAATATAAACTACACAGTAGCATTCTGTGAAAATTCTTGCTGTTCTGTGCATTCAACTAACAGAGTTGAACCTTACTTTTGATTGAGCCGTTCTGAAACACTCTTTCTGTAGAAACTGCAATTGGACATGCTAAGCGCTAAGAGGCCTACATTGGGAAAAAGAATATCTTCAAATAAAAACTACACAGATGCATTCTGTGAAACTTATTTCTGATCTGTAAATTCAGTTAACAGAGATAAAACATATTTTTGATTGAGCAGTTATGAAACACTCTTTTTGTAGAAAATGCAAGTGGAGATTCAGAGCGCTAAGAGGTTAATAGTGGAAAAAAGAATGTCTTCAAATATAAACTACACAGAATAATTCGGTGAAACTTCTTTCTCATCTGTGCATTCAGCTAACAGAGTTAAACCATACTTTTGATTGAGCAGATCTGAACACTCTTTCTGTTGAAAATGCAACTGGACATTTGGAGCGCTAAGAGCGTAGTAGTGGAAAAAGGAATATATTCAAATATAAACTACACAGAAGCATTCTGTGAAACTTCTTTCTGATCTGAGCATTCAGCTAACAGAGTTAAACCATAATTTTGATTGAGCAGTTTTGAAACACTCTGTCTGTAGAAAATGCAACTGGACATTCGTAGCGCTAAGTGGGTAATAGTGGAAAAAAGAATATGTTCAAATATGAACTACACAGAAGCATTGTATGAAACTTGTTTCTGTTCTGTGCATTCAACTAACAGAGTTGAACCTTACTTTTGATTGAGCCGTTCTGAAACACTCTTTCTGTAGAAACTGCAATTGGACATTCTGAGCGCTAAGAGGCCTATATTGGGAAAAAGAATGTCTACAAATAAAAACTACACAGAAGAATTGTGTGAAACTTCTTTCTGTTCTGTTTGTTCAACTAAAAGAGTTGAACCTTAGTTTTGATTGAGCCGTTCTGAAACACTCTTTCTGTAGAAAATGCAAGTGGAGATTCGGAGCGCTAAGAGGGTAATAGTGGAAAAAGGAATGTCTCCAAATATAAACTACACAGAATCATTCTGTGAAACTTCTTTCTGATCTGTGCATTCAGCTAACAGAGTTAAACCATACTTTTGATTGAGCAGATCTGAACACTCTTTCTGTAGAAAATGCAACTGGACATTTGGAGCGCTAAGAGAGTAGTAGTGGAAAAAGGAATATATTCAAATATAAACTACACAGAAGCATTCTGTGAAACTTCTTTCTGATTTGAGCATTCAGCTAACAGAGTTAAACCATACTTTTGATTGAGCAGTTTTGAAACACTCTGTCTGTAGAAAATGCAACTGGACATTCGTAGCGCTAAGTGGGTAATAGTGGAAAAAAAAATATGTTCAAATATAAACTACACAGAAGCATTGTATGAAACTTCTTTCTGTTCTGTGCATTCAACTAACAGTGTTGAACCTTACTTTTGATTGAGCCTTTCTGAAACACTCTTTCTGTAGAAACTGCAATTGGACATTCTGAGCGCTAGGAGGCCTCTATTGGGAAAAATAATATCTTCAAATAAAAACTACACAGAAGCATTGTGTGAAACTTATTTCTGATATGTTCATTAAGCTAACAGAGTTAAACCATACTTTTGATTGCGCAGTTCTGAACACTCTTTCTGTAGAAAATGCAAGTGGACATTCGGAGCGCTAAGAGGGTAATAGTGGAAAAAGGAATATATTCAAATATAAACTACACAGTAGCATTCTGTGAAAATTCTTTCTGTACTGTGCATTCAACTAACAGATTTGAACCCTACTTTTGATTGAGCCGTTCTGAAACACTCTTTCTGTAGAAACTGCAATTGGACATGCTAAGCGCTAAGAGGCCTACATAGGGAAAAAGAATATCTTCAAATTAAAACTAAACAGATGCATTCTGTGAAACTTATTTCTGATCTGTAAATTCAGTTAACAGAGATAAAACATATTTTTGATTGAGCAGTTATGAAACACTCTTTTTGTAGAAAATGCAAGTGGAGATTCGGAGCGCTAAGAGGGTAATAGTGGAAAAAGGAATGTCTTCAAATATAAACTACACAGAATCATTCGGTGAAACTTCTTTCTGATCTGTGCATTCACCTAACAGAGTTAAACCATACTTTTCATTGAGCAGATCTGAACACTCTTTCTGTAGAAAATGCAACTGGACATTTGGAGCGCTAAGAGCGCAGTAGTGGAAAAAGGAATATATTCAAATATAAACTACACAGAAGCATTCTGTGAAACTACTTTCTGATCTGAGCATTCAGCTAACAGATTTAAACCATACTTTTGATTGAGCAGATTTGAAACACTCTGTCTGTAGAAAATGCAACTGGACATTCGTAGCGCTATGTGGGTAATAGTGGAAAAAAGAATATGTTCAAATATAAACTACACAGAAGCATTGTATGAAACTTCTTTCTGTTCTGTGCATTCAACTAACAGAGTTGAACCTTACTTTTGATTGAGCCTTTCTGAAACACTCTTTCTGTAGAAACTGCAATTGGACATTCTGAGCGCTAGGAGGCCTCTATTGGGAAAAATAATATCTTCAAATAAAAACTACACAGAAGCATTGTGTGAAACTTATTTCTGATATGTTCATTAAGCTAACAGAGTTAAACCATACTTTTGATTGCGCAGTTCTGAACACTCTTTCTGTAGAAAATGCAAGTGGACATTCGGAGCGCTAAGAGGGTAATAGTGGAAAAAGGAATATATTCAAATATAAACTACACAGTAGCATTCTGTGAAAATTCTTTCTGTACTGTGCATTCAACTAACAGAGTTGAACCCTACTTTTGATTGAGCCGTTCTGAAACACTCTTTCTGTAGAAACTGCAATTGGACATGCTAAGCGCTAAGAGGCCTACATAGGGAAAAAGAATATCTTCAAATTAAAACTAAACAGATGCATTCTGTGAAACTTATTTCTGATCTGTAAATTCAGTTAACAGAGATAAAACATATTTTTGATTGAGCAGTTATGAAACACTCTTTTTGTAGAAAATGCAAGTGGAGATTCGGAGCGCTAAGAGGGTAATAGTGGAAAAAGGAATGTCTTCAAATATAAACTACACAGAATCATTCGGTGAAACTTCTTTCTGATCTGTGCATTCACCTAACAGAGTTAAACCATACTTTTCATTGAGCAGATCTGAACACTCTTTCTGTAGAAAATGCAACTGGACATTTGGAGCGCTAAGAGCGTAGTAGTGGAAAAAGGAATATATTCAAATATAAACTACACAGAAGCATTCTGTGAAACTTCTTTCTGATCTGAGCATTCAGCTAGCAGAGTTAAACCATGCTTTTGATTGAGCAGTTTTGAAACACTCTGTCTGTAGAGAATGCAACTGGACATTCGTAGCGCTAAGTGGGTAATAGTGGAAAAAAGAATATGTTCAAATATGAACTACACAGAAGCATTGTATGAAACTTCTTTCTGTTCTGTGCATTCTACTAACTGAGTTGAACCTTACTTTGATTGAGCCGTTCTGAAACACTCTTTCTGTAGAAACTGCAATTGGACATTCTGAGCGCTAAGAGGCCTATATTGGGATAAAGAATGTCTACAAATAAAAGCTACACAGAATAATTGTGTGAAACTTCTTTCTGTTCTGTTTGTTCAACTAAAAGAGTTGAACCTTAGTTTTGATTGAGCCGTTCTGAAACACTCTTTCTGTAGAAAATGCAAGTGGAGATTCGGAGCGCTAAGAGGGTAATAGTGGAAAAAGGAATGTCTCCAAATATAAACTACACAGAATCATTCTGTGAAACTTCTTTCTGATCTGTGCATTCAGCTAACAGAGCTAAACCATACTTTTGATTGAGCAGATCTGAACACTCTTTCTGTAGAAAATGCAACTGGACATTTGGAGCGCTAAGAGAGTAGTAGTGGAAAAAGGAATATATTCAAATATAAACTACACAGAAGCATTCTGTGAAACTTCTTTCTGATCTGAGCATTCAGCTAACAGAGTTAAACCATACTTTTGATTGAGCAGTTTTGAAACACTCTGTCTGTAGAAAATGCAACTTGACATTCGTAGCACTAAGTGGGTAATAGTGGAAAATAGAATATGTTCAAATATAAACTACACAGAAGCATTGTATGAAACTTCTTTCTGTTCTGTGCATTCAACTAACAGAGTTGAACCTTACTTTTGATTGAGCCGTTCTGAAACACTCTTTCTGTAGAAACTGCAATTGGACATTCTGAGCGCTAAGAGGCCTATATTGGGAAAAAGAATGTCTACAAATAAAAACTACACAGAAGAAATGTGTGAAACTTCTTTCTGTTCTGTTTGTTCAACTAAAAGAGTTGAACCTTAGTTTTGTTTGAGCCGTTCTGAAACACTCTTTCTGTAGAAAATGCAAGTGGAGATTCGGAGCGCTAAGAGGGTAATAGTGGAAAAAGGAATGTCTCCAAATATAAACTACACAGAAACATTCTGTGAAACTTCTTTCTGATCTGTGCATTCAGCTAACAGAGTTAAACCATACTTTTGATTGAGCAGATCTGAACACTCTTTCTGTAGAGAATGCAACTGGACATTTGGACCGCTAAGAGAGTAGTAGTGGAAAAAGGAATATATTCAAATATAAACTACACAGAAGCATTCTGTGAAACTTCTTTCTGATCTGAGCATTCAGCTAACAGAGTTAAACCATACTTTTGATTGAGCAGTTTTGAAACACTCTGTCTGTAGAAAATGCAACTGGACATTCGTAGCGCTAAGTGGGTAATAGTGGAAAAAACAATATGTTCAAATATAAACTACACAGAAGCATTGTATGAAACTTCTTTCTGTTCTGTGCATTCAACTAACAGTGTTGAACCTTACTTTTGATTGAGCCTTTCTGAAACACTCTTTCTGTAGAAACTGCAATTGGACATTCTGAGCGCTAGGAGGCCTCTATTGGGAAAAATAATATCTTCAAATAAAAACTACACAGAAGCATTGTGTGAAACTTATTTCTGATATGTTCATTAAGCTAACAGAGTTAAACCATACTTTTGATTGCGCAGTTCTGAACACTCTTTCTGCAGAAAATGCAAGTGGACATTCGGAGCGCTAAGAGGGTAATAGTGGAAAAAGGAATATATTCAAATATAAACTACACAGTAGCATTCTGTGAAAATTCTTGCTGTTCTGTGCATTCAACTAACAGAGTTGAACCTTACTTTTGATTGAGCCGTTCTGAAACACTCTTTCTGTAGAAACTGCAATTGGACATGCTAAGCGCTAAGAGGCCTACATTGGGAAAAAGAATATCTTCAAATAAAAACTACACAGATGCATTCTGTGAAACTTATTTCTGATCTGTAAATTCAGTTAACAGAGATAAAACATATTTTTGATTGAGCAGTTATGAAACACTCTTTTTGTAGAAAATGCAAGTGGAGATTCAGAGCGCTAAGAGGTTAATAGTGGAAAAAAGAATGTCTTCAAATATAAACTACACAGAATAATTCGGTGAAACTTCTTTCTCATCTGTGCATTCAGCTAACAGAGTTAAACCATACTTTTGATTGAGCAGATCTGAACACTCTTTCTGTTGAAAATGCAACTGGACATTTGGAGCGCTAAGAGCGTAGTAGTGGAAAAAGGAATATATTCAAATATAAACTACACAGAAGCATTCTGTGAAACTTCTTTCTGATCTGAGCATTCAGCTAACAGAGTTAAACCATAATTTTGATTGAGCAGTTTTGAAACACTCTGTCTGTAGAAAATGCAACTGGACATTCGTAGCGCTAAGTGGGTAATAGTGGAAAAAAGAATATGTTCAAATATGAACTACACAGAAGCATTGTATGAAACTTGTTTCTGTTCTGTGCATTCAACTAACAGAGTTGAACCTTACTTTTGATTGAGCCGTTCTGAAACACTCTTTCTGTAGAAACTGCAATTGGACATTCTGAGCGCTAAGAGGCCTATATTGGGAAAAAGAATGTCTACAAATAAAAACTACACAGAAGAATTGTGTGAAACTTCTTTCTGTTCTGTTTGTTCAACTAAAAGAGTTGAACCTTAGTTTTGATTGAGCCGTTCTGAAACACTCTTTCTGTAGAAAATGCAAGTGGAGATTCGGAGCGCTAAGAGGGTAATAGTGGAAAAAGGAATGTCTCCAAATATAAACTACACAGAATCATTCTGTGAAACTTCTTTCTGATCTGTGCATTCAGCTAACAGAGTTAAACCATACTTTTGATTGAGCAGATCTGAACACTCTTTCTGTAGAAAATGCAACTGGACATTTGGAGCGCTAAGAGAGTAGTAGTGGAAAAAGGAATATATTCAAATATAAACTACACAGAAGCATTCTGTGAAACTTCTTTCTGATTTGAGCATTCAGCTAACAGAGTTAAACCATACTTTTGATTGAGCAGTTTTGAAACACTCTGTCTGTAGAAAATGCAACTGGACATTCGTAGCGCTAAGTGGGTAATAGTGGAAAAAAAAATATGTTCAAATATAAACTACACAGAAGCATTGTATGAAACTTCTTTCTGTTCTGTGCATTCAACTAACAGTGTTGAACCTTACTTTTGATTGAGCCTTTCTGAAACACTCTTTCTGTAGAAACTGCAATTGGACATTCTGAGCGCTAGGAGGCCTCTATTGGGAAAAATAATATCTTCAAATAAAAACTACACAGAAGCATTGTGTGAAACTTATTTCTGATATGTTCATTAAGCTAACAGAGTTAAACCATACTTTTGATTGCGCAGTTCTGAACACTCTTTCTGTAGAAAATGCAAGTGGACATTCGGAGCGCTAAGAGGGTAATAGTGGAAAAAGGAATATATTCAAATATAAACTACACAGTAGCATTCTGTGAAAATTCTTTCTGTACTGTGCATTCAACTAACAGATTTGAACCCTACTTTTGATTGAGCCGTTCTGAAACACTCTTTCTGTAGAAACTGCAATTGGACATGCTAAGCGCTAAGAGGCCTACATAGGGAAAAAGAATATCTTCAAATTAAAACTAAACAGATGCATTCTGTGAAACTTATTTCTGATCTGTAAATTCAGTTAACAGAGATAAAACATATTTTTGATTGAGCAGTTATGAAACACTCTTTTTGTAGAAAATGCAAGTGGAGATTCGGAGCGCTAAGAGGGTAATAGTGGAAAAAGGAATGTCTTCAAATATAAACTACACAGAATCATTCGGTGAAACTTCTTTCTGATCTGTGCATTCACCTAACAGAGTTAAACCATACTTTTCATTGAGCAGATCTGAACACTCTTTCTGTAGAAAATGCAACTGGACATTTGGAGCGCTAAGAGCGCAGTAGTGGAAAAAGGAATATATTCAAATATAAACTACACAGAAGCATTCTGTGAAACTACTTTCTGATCTGAGCATTCAGCTAACAGATTTAAACCATACTTTTGATTGAGCAGATTTGAAACACTCTGTCTGTAGAAAATGCAACTGGACATTCGTAGCGCTATGTGGGTAATAGTGGAAAAAAGAATATGTTCAAATATAAACTACACAGAAGCATTGTATGAAACTTCTTTCTGTTCTGTGCATTCAACTAACAGAGTTGAACCTTACTTTTGATTGAGCCTTTCTGAAACACTCTTTCTGTAGAAACTGCAATTGGACATTCTGAGCGCTAGGAGGCCTCTATTGGGAAAAATAATATCTTCAAATAAAAACTACACAGAAGCATTGTGTGAAACTTATTTCTGATATGTTCATTAAGCTAACAGAGTTAAACCATACTTTTGATTGCGCAGTTCTGAACACTCTTTCTGTAGAAAATGCAAGTGGACATTCGGAGCGCTAAGAGGGTAATAGTGGAAAAAGGAATATATTCAAATATAAACTACACAGTAGCATTCTGTGAAAATTCTTTCTGTACTGTGCATTCAACTAACAGAGTTGAACCCTACTTTTGATTGAGCCGTTCTGAAACACTCTTTCTGTAGAAACTGCAATTGGACATGCTAAGCGCTAAGAGGCCTACATAGGGAAAAAGAATATCTTCAAATTAAAACTAAACAGATGCATTCTGTGAAACTTATTTCTGATCTGTAAATTCAGTTAACAGAGATAAAACATATTTTTGATTGAGCAGTTATGAAACACTCTTTTTGTAGAAAATGCAAGTGGAGATTCGGAGCGCTAAGAGGGTAATAGTGGAAAAAGGAATGTCTTCAAATATAAACTACACAGAATCATTCGGTGAAACTTCTTTCTGATCTGTGCATTCACCTAACAGAGTTAAACCATACTTTTCATTGAGCAGATCTGAACACTCTTTCTGTAGAAAATGCAACTGGACATTTGGAGCGCTAAGAGCGTAGTAGTGGAAAAAGGAATATATTCAAATATAAACTACACAGAAGCATTCTGTGAAACTTCTTTCTGATCTGAGCATTCAGCTAGCAGAGTTAAACCATGCTTTTGATTGAGCAGTTTTGAAACACTCTGTCTGTAGAGAATGCAACTGGACATTCGTAGCGCTAAGTGGGTAATAGTGGAAAAAAGAATATGTTCAAATATGAACTACACAGAAGCATTGTATGAAACTTCTTTCTGTTCTGTGCATTCTACTAACTGAGTTGAACCTTACTTTGATTGAGCCGTTCTGAAACACTCTTTCTGTAGAAACTGCAATTGGACATTCTGAGCGCTAAGAGGCCTATATTGGGATAAAGAATGTCTACAAATAAAAGCTACACAGAATAATTGTGTGAAACTTCTTTCTGTTCTGTTTGTTCAACTAAAAGAGTTGAACCTTAGTTTTGATTGAGCCGTTCTGAAACACTCTTTCTGTAGAAAATGCAAGTGGAGATTCGGAGCGCTAAGAGGGTAATAGTGGAAAAAGGAATGTCTCCAAATATAAACTACACAGAATCATTCTGTGAAACTTCTTTCTGATCTGTGCATTCAGCTAACAGAGTTAAACCATACTTTTGATTGAGCAGATCTGAACACTCTTTCTGTAGAAAATGCAACTGGACATTTGGAGCGCTAAGAGAGTAGTAGTGGAAAAAGGAATATATTCAAATATAAACTACACAGAAGCATTCTGTGAAACTACTTTCTGATCTGAGCATTCAGCTAACAGAATTAAACCATACTTTTGATTGAGCAGTTTTGAAACACTCTGTCTGTAGAAAATGCAACTGGACATTCGTAGCGCTAAGTGGGTAATAGTGGAAAAAAAATATTTTCAAATATAAACTACACAGAAGCATTGTATGTAACTTCTTTCTGTTCTGTGCATTAAACTAACAGAGTTGAACCTTACTTTTGATTGAGCCGTTCTGAAACACTCTTTCTGTAGAAACTGCAATTGGACATTCTGAGCGCTAAGAGGCCTCTATTGGGAAAAATAATATCTTCAAATAAAAACTACACAGAAGCATTGTGTGAAACTTATTTCTGATATGTTCATTAAGCTAACAGAGTTAAACCATACTTTTGATTGCGCAGTTCTGAACACTCTTTCTGTAGAAAATGCAAGTGGACATTCGGAGCGCTAAGAGGGTAGTAGAGGAAAAAGGAATATATTCAAATATAAACTACACAGTAGCATTCTGTGAAAATTCTTTCTGTTCTGTGCATTCAACTAACAGAGTTGAACCTTACTTTTGATTGAGCCGTTCTGAAACACTCTTTCTGTAGAAACTGCAATTGGACATGCTAATCGCTAAGAGGCCTACATTGGGAAAAAGAATATCTTCAAATAAAAACTACACAGATGCATTCTGTGAAACTTATTTCTGATCTGTGAATTCAGTTAACAGAGATAAAACATATTTTTGATTGAGCAGTTATGAAACACTCTTTTTGTAGAAAATGCAAGTGAAGATTCGGAGCGCTAAGAGGGTAATAGTGGAAAAAGGAATGTCTTCAAATATAAACTACACAGAATCATTCGGTGAAACTTCTTTCTGATCTGTGCATTCAGCTAACAGAGTTAAACCATACTTTTGATTCAGCAGATCTGAGCACTCTTTCTGTTGAAAATGCAACTGGACATTTGGAGCGCTAAGAGCGCAGTAGTGGAAAAAGGAATATATTCAAATATAAACTACACAGAAGCATTCTGTGAAACTTCTTTCTGATCTGAGCATTCAGCTAACAGATTTAAACCATACTTTTGATTGAGCAGATTTGAAACACTCTGTCTGTAGAAAATGCAACTGGACATTCGTAGCGCTATGTGGGTAATAGTGGAAAAAAGAATATGTTCAAATATAAACTACACAGAAGCATTGTATGAAACTTCTTTCTGTTCTGTGCATTCAAGTAACAGAGTTGAACCTTACTTTTGATTGAGCCTTTCTGAAACACTCTTTCTGTAGAAACTGCAATTGGACATTCTGAGCGCTAAGAGGCCTCTATTGGGAAAAATAATATCTTCAAATAAAAACTACACAGAAGCATTGCGTGAAACTTATTTCTGATCTGAGCATACAGCTAACAGAGTTAAACCATACTTTTGATTGCGCAGTTCTGAACACTCTTTCTGTAGAAAATGCAAGTGGACATTCGGAGCGCTAAGAGGGTAATAGTGGAAAAAGGAATATATTCAAATATAAACTACACAGTAGCATTCTGTGAAAATTCTTTCTGTTCTGTGCATTCAACTAACAGAGTTGAACCTTACTTTTGATTGAGCCGTTCTGAAACACTCTTTCTGTAGAAACTGCAATTGCACATGCTAAGCGCTAAGAGGCCTACATTGGGAAAAAGAATATCTTCAAATAAAAACTACACAGATGCATTCTGTGAAACTTATTTCTGATCTGTAAATTCAGTTAACAGAGATAAAACATATTTTTGATTGAGCAGTTATGAAACACTCTTTTTGTAGAAAATGCAAGTGGAGATTCGGAGCGCTAAGAGGGTAATAGTGGAAAAAGGAATGTCTTCAAATATAAACTACACAGAATCATTCGGTGAAACTTCTTTCTGATCTGTGCATTCAGCTAACAGAGTTAAACCATACATTTGATTGAGCAGATCTGAACACTCTTTCTGTAGAAAATGCAACTGGACATTTGGAGCGCTAAGAGCGTAGTAGTGGAAAAAGTAATATGTTCAAATATAAACTACACAGAAGCATTCTGTGAAACTTCTTTCTGATCTGAGCATTCAGCTAACAGAGTTAAACCATATTTTTGATTGAGCAGTTTTGAAACACTCTGTCTGTAGAAAATGCAACTGGACATTCGTAGCGCTAAGGGGGTAATAGTGGAAAAAAGAATATGTTCAAATATAAACTACACAGAAGCATTGTATGAAACTTCTTTCTGTTCTGTGCATTCAACTAACAGAGTTGAACCTTACTTTTGATTGAGCCGTTCTGAAAAACTCTTTCTGTAGAAACTGCAATTGGACATTCTGAGCGCTAAGAGGCCTATATTGGGAAAAAGAATGTCTACAAATAAAAACTACACAGAAGAATTGTGTGAAACTTCTTTCTGTTCTGTTTGTTCAACTAAAAGAGTTGAACCTTAGTTTTGATTGAGCCGTTCTGAAACACTCTTTCTGTAGAAAATGCAAGTGGAGATTCGGAGCGCTAAGAGGGTAATAGTGGAAAAAGGAATGTCTCCAAATATAAACTACACAGAATCATTCTGTGAAACTTCTTTCTGATCTGTGCATTCAGCTAACAGAGTTAAACCATACTTTTGATTGAGCAGATCTGAACACTCTTTCTGTAGAAAATGCAACTGGACATTTGGAGCGCTAAGAGAGTAGTAGTGGAAAAAGGAATATATTCAAATATAAACTACACAGAAGCATTCTGTGAAACTTCTTTCTGATCTGAGCATTCAGCTAACAGAGTTAAACCATACTTTTGATTGAGCAGTTTTGAAACACTGGGTCTGTAGAAAATGCAACTGGACATTCGTAGCGCTAAGTGGGTAATAGTGGAAAAAAGAATATGTTCAAATAAAAACTAGACAGAAGCATTGTATGAAACTTCTTTCTGTTCTGTGCATTCAACTAACAGAGTTGAACCTTACTTTTGATTGAGCCTTTCTGAAACACTCTTTCTGTAGAAACTGCAATTGGACATTCTGAGCGCTAAGAGGCCTCTATTGGGAAAAATAATATCTTCAAATAAAAACTACACAGAAGCATTGTGGGAAACTTATTTCTGATATGTTCATTAAGCTAACAGAGTTAAACCATACTTTTGATTGCGCAGTTCTGAACACTCTTTCTCTAGAAAATGCAAGTGGACATTCGGAGCGCTAAGAGGGTAATAGTGGAAAAAGGAATATATTCAAATATAAACTACACAGTAGCATTCTGTGAAAATTCTTTCTGTTCTGTGCATTCAACTAACAGAGTTGAACCTTACTTTTGATTGAGCCGTTCTGAAACACTCTTTCTGTAGAAACTGCAATTGGACATGCTAAGCGCTAAGAGGCCTACATTGGGAAAAAGAATATCTTCAAATAAAAACTACACAGATGCATTCTGTGAAACTTATTTCTGATCTGTAAATTCAGTTAACAGAGATAAAACATATTTTTGATTGAGCAGTTATGAAACACTCTTTTTGTAGAAAATGCAAGTGGAGATTCGGAGCGCTAAGAGGGTAATAGTGGAAAAAGGAATGTCTTCAAATATAAACTACACAGAATCATTCGGTGAAACTTCTTTCTGATCTGTGCATTCAGCTAACATAGTTAAACCATACTTTTGATTGAGCAGATCTGAACACTTTTTCTGTAGAAAATGCAACTGGACATTTGGAGCGCTAAGAGCGTAGTAGTGGAAAAAGGAATATGTTCAAATATAAACTACACAGAAGCATTCTGTGAAACTTCTTTCTGATCTGAGCATTCAGCTAACAGAGTTAAACCATACTTTTGATTGAGCAGTTTTGAAACACTCTGTCTGTAGAAAATGCAACTGGACATTCGTAGCGCTAAGTGGGTAATAGTGGAAAAAAGAATATGTTCAAATATAAACTACACAGAAGCATTGTATGAAACTTCTTTCTGTTCTGTGCATTCAACTAACAGAGTTGAACCTTACTTTTGATTGAGCCGTTCTGAAACACTCTTTCTGTAGAAACTGCAATTGGACATTCTGAGCGCTAAGAGGCCTATATTGGGAAAAGAATGTCTACAAATAAAAACTACACAGAAGAATTGTGTGAAACTTCTTTCTGTTCTGTTTGTTCAACTAAAAGAGTTGAACCTTAGTTTTGATTGAGCCGTTCTGTAACAGTCTTTCTGTAGAAAATGCAAGTGGACATTCGGAGCGCTAAGAGGGTAATAGTGGAAAAAGGAATGTCTCCAAATATAAACTACACAGAATCATTCTGTGAAACTTCTTTCTGATCTGTGCATTCAGCTAACAGAGTTAAACCATACTTTTGATTGAGCAGATCTGAACACTCTTTCTGTAGAAAATGCAACTGGACATTTGGAGCGCTAAGAGAGTAGTAGTGGAAAAAGGAATATATTCAAATATAAACTACACAGAAGCATTCTGTGAAACTTCTTTCTGATCTGAGCATTCAGCTAACAGAGTTAAACCATACTTTTGATTGAGCAGTTTTGAAACACTCTGTCTGTAGAAAATGCAACTGGATATTCGTAGCGCTAAGTGGGTAATAGTGGAAAAAAGAATATGTTCAAATATAAACTACACAGAAGCATTGTATGAAACTACTTTCTGTTCTGTGCATTCAACTAACAGAGTTGAACCTTACTTTTGATTGAGCCTTTCTGAAACACTCTTTCTGTAGAAACTGCAATTGGACATTCTGAGCGCTAAGAGGCCTCTATTGGGAAAAATAATATCTTCAAATAAAAACTACACAGAAGCATTGTGTGAAACTTATTTCTGATATGTTCATTAAGCTAACAGAGTTAAACCATACTTTTGATTGCGCAGTTCTGAACACTCTTTCTGTAGAAAATGCAAGTGGACATTCGGAGCGCTAAGAGGGTAATAGTGGAATAAGGAATATATTCAAATATAAACTACACAGTAGCATTCTGTGAAAATTCTTTCTGTTCTGTGCATTCAACTAACAGAGTTGAACCTTACTTTTGATTGAGCCGTTCTGAAACACTCTTTCTGTAGAAACTGCAATTGGACATGCTAAGCGCTAAGAGGCCTACATTGGGAAAAAGAATATCTTCAAATAAAAACTACACAGATGCATTCTGTGAAACTTATTTCTGATCTGTAAATTCAGTTAACAGAGATAAAACATATTTTTGATTGAGCAGTTATGAAACACTCTTTTTGTAGAAAATGCAAGTGGAGATTCGGAGCGCTAAGAGGGTAATAGTGGAAAAAGAATGTCTTCAAATATAAACTACACAGAATAATTCGGTGAAACTTCTTTCTGATCTGTGCATTCAGCTAACAGAGTTAAACCATACTTTTGATTGAGCAGATCTGAACACTTTTTCTGTAGAAAATGCAACTGGACATTTGGAGCGCTAAGAGCGTAGTAGTGGAAAAAGGAATATGTTCAAATATAAACTACACAGAAGCATTCTGTGAAACTTCTTTCTGATCTGAGCATTCAGCTAACAGAGTTAAACCATACTTTTGATTGAGCAGTTTTGAAACACTCTGTCTGTAGAAAATGCAACTGGACATTCGTAGCGCTAAGTGGGTAATAGTGGAAAAAAGAATATGTTCAAATATAAACTACACAGAAGCATTGTATGAAACTACTTTCTGTTCTGTGCATTCAACTAACAGAGTTGAACCTTACTTTTGATTGAGCCGTTCTGAAACACTCTTTCTGTAGAAACTGCAATTGGACATTCTGAGCGCTAAGAGGCCTATATTGGGAAAAGAATGTCTACAAATAAAAACTACACAGAAGAATTGTGTGAAACTTCTTTCTGTTCTGTTTGTTCAACTAAAAGAGTTGAACCTTAGTTTTGATTGAGCCGTTCTGTAACAGTCTTTCTGTAGAAAATGCAAGTGGACATTCGGAGCGCTAAGAGGGTAATAGTGGAAAAAGGAATGTCTCCAAATATAAACTACACAGAATCATTCTGTGAAACTTCTTTCTGATCTGTGCATTCAGCTAACAGAGTTAAACCATACTTTTGATTGAGCAGATCTGAACACTCTTTCTGTAGAAAATGCAACTGGACATTTGGAGCGCTAAGAGAGTAGTAGTGGAAAAAGGAATATATTCAAATATAAACTACACAGAAGCATTCTGTGAAACTTCTTTCTGATCTGAGCATTCAGCTAACAGAGTTAAACCATACTTTTGATTGAGCAGTTTTGAAACACTCTGTCTGTAGAAAATGCAACTGGATATTCGTAGCGCTAAGTGGGTAATAGTGGAAAAAAGAATATGTTCAAATATAAACTACACAGAAGCATTGTATGAAACTTCTTTCTGTTCTGTGCATTCCACTAACAGAGTTGAACCTTACTTTTGATTGAGCCTTTCTGAAACACTCTTTCTGTAGAAACTGCAATTGGACATTCTGAGCGCTAAGAGGCCTCTATTGGGAAAAATAATATCTTCAAATAAAAACTACACAGAAGCATTGTGTGAAACTTATTTCTGATATGTTCATTAAGCTAACAGAGTTAAACCATACTTTTGATTGCGCAGTTCTGAACACTCTTTCTGTAGAAAATGCAAGTGGACATTCGGAGCGCTAAGAGGGTAATAGTGGAAAAAGGAATATATTCAAATATAAACTACACAGTAGCATTCTGTGAAAATTCTTTCTGTTCTGTGCATTCAACTAACAGAGTTGAACCTTACTTTTGATTGAGCCGTTCTGAAACACTCTTTCTGTAGAAACTGCAATTGCACATGCTAAGCGCTAAGAGGCCTACATTGGGAAAAAGAATATCTTCAAATAAAAACTACACAGATGCATTCTGTGAAACTTATTTCTGATCTGTAAATTCAGTTAACAGAGATAAAACATATTTTTGATTGAGCAGTTATGAAACACTCTTTTTGTAGAAAATGCAAGCGGAGATTCGGAGCGCTAAGAGGGTAATAGTGGAAAAAGGAATGTCTTCAAATATAAACTACACAGAATCATTCGGTGAAACTTCTTTCTGATCTGTGTATTCAGCTAACAGAGTTAAACCATACTTCTGATTGTGCAGATCTGAACACTCTTTCTGTAGAAAATGCAATTGGACATTTGGAGCGCTAAGAGCGTAGTAGTGGAAAAAGGAATATATTCAAATATAAACTACACAGAAGCATTCTGTGAAACTTCTTTCTGATCTGAGCACTCAGCTAACAGAGTTAAACCATACTTTTGATTGAGCAGTTTTGAAACACTCTGTCTGTAGAAAATGCAACTGGACATTCGTAGCGCTAAGTGGGTAATAGTGGAAGAAAGAATATGTTCAAATATGAACTACACAGAAGCATTGTATGAAACTTATTTCTGTTCTGTGCATTCTACTAACAGAGTTGAACCTTAATTTTGATTGAGACGTTCTGAAACACTCTTTCTGTAGAAACTGCAATTGGACATTCTGAGCGCTAAGAGGCCTATATTGGGAAAAAGAATGTCTACAAATAAAAACGACACAGAAGAATTGTGTGAAACTTCTTTCTGTTCTCTTTGTTCAACTAAAAGAGTTGAACCTTAGTTTTGATTGAACCGTTCTGAAACACTCTTTCTGTAGAAAATGCAAGTGGAGATTCGGAGCGCTAAGAGGGTAATAGTGGAAAAAGGAATGTCTCCAAATATAAACTACACAGAATCATTCTGTGAAACTTCTTTCTTATCTGTGCATTCAGCTAACAGAGTTAAACCATACTTTTGATTGAGCAGATCTGAACACTCTTTCTGTAGAAAATGCAACTGGACATTTGGAGCGCTAAGAGAGTAGTAGTGGAAAAAGGAATATATTCAAATATAAACTACACAGAAGCATTCTGTGAAACTTCTTTCTGATCTGAGCATTCAGCTAACAGAGTTAAACCATACTTTTGATTGAGCAGTTTTGAAACACTCTGTCTGTAGAAAATGCAACTGGACATTCGTAGCGCTAAGTGGGTAATAGTGGAAAAAAGAATATTTTCAAATATAAACTACACAGAAGCATTGTATGAAACTTCTTTCTGCTCTGTGCATTCAACTAACAGAGTTGAACCTTACTTTTGATTGAGCCTTTCTGAAACACTCTTTCTGTAGAAACTGCAATTGGACATTCTGAGCGCTAAGAGGCCTATATTGGGAAAAATAATATCTTCAAATAAAAACTACACAGAAGCATTGTGTGAAACTCATTTCTGATATGTTCATTAAGCTAACAGAGTTAAACCATACTTTTGATTGCGCAGTTCTGAACACTCTTTCTGTAGAAAATGCAAGTGGACATTCGGAGCGCTAAGAGGGTAATAGTGGAAAAAGTAATATATTCAAATATAAACTACACAGTAGCATTCTGTGAAAATTCTTTCTGTTCTGTGCATTCAACTAACAGAGTTGAACCTTACTTTTGATTGAGCCGTTCTGAAACACTCTTTCTGTAGAAACTGCAATTGGACATGCTAAGCGCTAAGAGGCCTACATTGGGAAAAAGAATATCTTCAAATAAAAACTACACAGATGCATTCTGTGAAACTTATTTCTGATCTGTAAATTCAGTTAACAGAGATAAAACATATTTTTGATTGAGCAGTTATGAAACACTCTTTTTGTAGAAAATGCAAGAGGAGATTCGGAGCGCTAAGTGGGTAATAGTGGAAAAAGGAATGTTTTCAAATATAAACTACACAGAATCATTCGGTGAAACTTCTTTCTGATCTGTGCATTCAGCTAACAGAGTTAAACCATACTTTTGATTGAGCAGATCTGAACACTCTTTCTGTAGAAAATGCAACTGGACATTTGGAGCGCTAAGAGCGTAGTAGTGGAAAAAGGAATATATTCAAATATAAACTACACAGAAGCATTCTGTGAAACTTCTTTCTGATCTGAGCATTCAGCTAACAGAGTTAAACCATGCTTTTGACTGAGCAGTTTTGGAACACTCTGTCTGTAGAAAATGCAACTGGACATTCGTAGCGCTAAGTGGGTAATAGTGGAAAAAAGAATATGTTCAAATATGAACTACACAGAAGCATTGTATGAAACTTCTTTCTGTTCTGTGCATTCTACTAACAGAGTTGAACCTTAATTTTGATTGAGACGTTCTGAAACACTCTTTCTGTAGAAACTGCAATTGGACATTCTGAGCGCTAAGAGGCCTATATTGGGAAAAAGAATGTCTACAAATAAAAACTACACAGAAGAATTGTGTGAAACTTCTTTCTGTTCTCTTTGTTCAACTAAAAGAGTTGAACCTTAGTTTTGATTGAGCCGTTCTGAAACACTCTTTCTGTAGAAAATGCAAGTGGAGATTCGGAGCGCTAAGAGGGTAATAGTGGAAAAAGGAATGTCTCCAAATATAAACTACACAGAATCATTCTGTGAAACTTCTTTCTGATCTGTGCATTCAGCTAACAGAGTTAAACCATACTTTTGATTGAGCAGATCTGAACACTCTTTCTGTAGAAAATGCAACTGGACATTTGGAGCGCTAAGAGAGTAGTAGTGGAAAAAGGAATATATTCAAATATAAACTACACAGAAGCATTCTGTGAAACTTCTTTCTGATCTGAGCATTCAGCTAACAGAGTTAAACCATACTTTTGATTGAGCAGTTTTGAAACACTCTGTCTGTAGAAAATGCAACTGGACATTCGTAGCGCTAACTGGGTAATAGTGGAAAAAAGAATATTTTCAAATATAAACTACACAGAAGCATTGTATGAAACTTCTTTCTGCTCTGTGCATTCAACTAACAGAGTTGAACCTTACCTTTGATTGAGCCTTTCTGAAACACTCTTTCTGTAGAAACTGCAATTGGACATTCTGAGCGCTAAGAGGCCTATATTGGGAAAAATAATATCTTCAAATAAAAACTACACAGAAGCATTGTGTGAAACTTATTTCTGATATGTTCATTAAGCTAACAGAGTTAAACCATACTTTTGATTGCGCAGTTCTGAACACTCTTTCTGTAGAAAATGCAAGTGGACATTCGGAGCGCTAAGAGGGTAATAGTGGAAAAAGGAATATATTCAAATATAAACTACACAGTAGCATTCTGTGAAAATTCTTTCTGTTCTGTGCATTCAACTAACAGAGTTGAACCTTACTTTTGATTGAGGCGTTCTGAAACACTCTTTCTGTAGAAACTGCAATTGGACATGCTAAGCGCTAAGAGGCCTACATTGGGAAAAAGAATATCTTCAAATAAAAACTACACAGATGCATTCTGTGAAACTTATTTCTGATCTGTAAATTCAGTTAACAGAGATAAAACATATTTTTGATTGAGCAGTTATGAAACACTCTTTTTGTAGAAAACGCAAGTGGATATTCGGAGCGCTAAGAGGGTAATAGTGGAAAAAGGAATGTCTTCAAATATAAACTACACAGAATCATTTGGTGAAACTTCTTTCTGATCTGTGCATTCAGCTAACAGAGTTAAACCATACTTTTGATTGAGCAGATCTGAACACTCTTTCTGTTGAACATGCAACTGGACATTTGGAGCGCTAAGAGCGTAGTAGTGGAAAAAGGAATATATTCAAATATAAACTTCACAGAAGCATTCTGTGAAACTTCTTTCTGATCTGAGCATTCAGCTAACAGAGTTAAACCATACTTTTGATTGAGCAGTTTTGAAACACTCTGTCTGTAGAAAATGCAACTGGACATTCGTAGCGCTAACTGGGTAATAGTGGAAAAAAGAATATTTTCAAATATAAACTACACAGAAGCATTGTATGAAACTTCTTTCTGCTCTGTGCATTCAACTAACAGAGTTGAACCTTACCTTTGATTGAGCCTTTCTGAAACACTCTTTCTGTAGAAACTGCAATTGGACATTCTGAGCGCTAAGAGGCCTATATTGGGAAAAATAATATCTTCAAATAAAAACTACACAGAAGCATTGTGTGAAACTTATTTCTGATATGTTCATTAAGCTAACAGAGTTAAACCATACTTTTGATTGCGCAGTTCTGAACACTCTTTCTGTAGAAAATGCAAGTGGACATTCGGAGCGCTAAGAGGGTAATAGTGGAAAAAGGAATATATTCAAATATAAACTACACAGTAGCATTCTGTGAAAATTCTTTCTGTTCTGTGCATTCAACTAACAGAGTTGAACCTTACTTTTGATTGAGGCGTTCTGAAACACTCTTTCTGTAGAAACTGCAATTGGACATGCTAAGCGCTAAGAGGCCTACATTGGGAAAAAGAATATCTTCAAATAAAAACTACACAGATGCATTCTGTGAAACTTATTTCTGATCTGTAAATTCAGTTAACAGAGATAAAACATATTTTTGATTGAGCAGTTATGAAACACTCTTTTTGTAGAAAACGCAAGTGGATATTCGGAGCGCTAAGAGGGTAATAGTGGAAAAAGGAATGTCTTCAAATATAAACTACACAGAATCATTTGGTGAAACTTCTTTCTGATCTGTGCATTCAGCTAACAGAGTTAAACCATACTTTTGATTGAGCAGATCTGAACACTCTTTCTGTTGAACATGCAACTGGACATTTGGAGCGCTAAGAGCGTAGTAGTGGAAAAAGGAATATATTCAAATATAAACTTCACAGAAGCATTCTGTGAAACTTCTTTCTGATCTGAGCATTCAGCTAACAGAGTTAAACCATACTTTTGATTGAGCAGTTTTGAAACACTCTGTCTGTAGAAAATGCAACTGGACATTCGTAGCGCTAAGTGGGTAATAGTGGAAAAAAGAATATGTTCAAATATGAACTACACAGAAGCATTGTATGAAACTTCTTTCTGTTCTGTGCATTCAACTAACAGAGTTGAACCTTACTTTTGATTGAGCCGTTCTGAAACACTCTTTCTGTAGAAACTGCAATTGGACATTCTGAGCGCTAAGAGGCCTATATTGGGAAAAAGAATGTCTACAAATAAAAACTACACAGAAGAATTGTGTGAAACTTCTTTCTGTTCTGTTTGTTCAACAAAAAGAGTTGAACCTTAGTTTTGATTGAGCCGTTCTGAAACACTCTTTCTGTAGAAACTGCAATTGGACATTCTGAGCGCTAAGAGGCCTATATTGGGAAAAATAATATCTTCAAATAAAAACTACACAGAAGCATTGTGTGAAACTTATTTCTGATATGTTCATTAAGCTAACAGAGTTAAACCATACTTTTGATTGCGCAGTTCTGAACACTCTTTCTGTAGAAAATGCAAGTGGACATTCGGAGCGCTAAGAGGGTAATAGTGGAAAAAGGAATATATTCAAATATAAACTTCACAGAAGCATTCTGTGAAACTTCTTTCTGATCTGAGCATTCAGCTAACAGAGTTAAACCATACTTTTGATTGAGCAGTTTTGAAACACTCTGTCTGTAGAAAATGCAACTGGACATTCGTAGCGCTAAGTGGGTAATAGTGGAAAAAAGAATATGTTCAAATATGAACTACACAGAAGCATTGTATGAAACTTCTTTCTGTTCTGTGCATTCAACTAACAGAGTTGAACCTTACTTTTGATTGAGCCGTTCTGAAACACTCTTTCTGTAGAAACTGCAATTGGACATTCTGAGCGCTAAGAGGCCTATATTGGGAAAAAGAATGTCTACAAATAAAAACTACACAGAAGAATTTTGTGAAAGTTCTTTCTGTTCTGTTTGTTCAACTAAAAGAGTTGAACCTTAGTTTTGATTGAGCCGTTCTGACACACTCTTTCTGTAGAAAATGCAAGTGGAGATTCGGAGCGCTAAGAGGGTAATAGTGGAAAAAGGAATGTCTCCAAATATAAACTACACAGAATCATTCTGTGAAACTTCTTTCTGATCTGTGCATTCAGCTAACAGAGTTAAACCATACTTTTGATTGAGCAGATCTGAACACTCTTTCTGTAGAAAATGCAACTGGACATTTGGAGCGCTAAGAGAGTAGTAGTGGAAAAAGGAATATATTCAAATATAAACTACACAGAAGCATTCTGTGAAACTTCTTTCTGATCTGAGCATTCAGCTAACAGAGGTAAACCATACTTTTGATTGAGCAGTTTTGAAACACTCTGTCTGTAGAAAATGCAACTGGACATTCGTAGCGCTAAGTGGGTAATAGTGGAAAAAAGAATATGTTCAAATATAAACTACACAGAAGCATTGTATGAAACTTCTTTCTGTTCTGTGCATTCAACTAACAGAGTTGAACCTTACCTTTGATTGAGGCTTTCTGAAACACTCTTTCTGTAGAAACTGCAATTGGACATTCTGAGCGCGAAGAGGCCTCTATTGGGAAAAATAATATCTTCAAATAAAAACTACACAGAAGCATTGTGTGAAACTTATTTCTGATATGTTCATTAAGCTAACAGAGTTAAACCATACTTTTGATTGCGCAGTTCTGAATACTCTTTCTGTAGAAAATGCTAGTGGACATTCTGAGCGCTAATAGGCCTATATTGGGAAAAAGAATGTCTACAAATAAAAACTACACAGAAGAATTGTGTGAAACTTCTTTCTGTTCTGTTTGTTCAACTAAAAGATTTGAACCTTAGTTTTGATTGAGCCGTTCTGAAACACTCTTTCTGTAGAAAATGCAAGTGGAGATTCGGAGCGCTAAGAGGGTAATAGTGGAAAAAGGAATGTCTCCAAATATAAACTACACAGAATCATTCTGTGAAACTTCTTTCTGATCTGTGCATTCAGCTAACAGAGTTAAACCATACTTTTGATTGAGCAGATCTGAACACTCTTTCTGTAGAAAATGCAACTGGACATTTGGAGCGCTAAGAGAGTAGTAGTGGAAAAAGGAATATATTCAAATATAAACTACACAGAAGCATTCTGTGAAACTTCTTTCTGATCTGAGCATTCAGCTAACAGAGTTAAACCATACTTTTGATTGAGCAGTTTTGAAACACTCTGTCTGTAGAAAATGCAACTGGACATTCGTAGCGCTAAGTGGGTAATAGTGGAAAAAAGAATATGTTCAAATATAAAATACACAGAAGCATTGTATGAAACTTCTTTCTGTTCTGTGCATTCAACTAACAGAGTTGAACCTTACTTTTGATTGAGCCTTTCTGAAACACTCTTTCTGTAGAATCTGCAATTGGACATTCTGAGCGCTAAGAGGCCTATATTGGGAAAAATAATATCTTCAAATAAAAACTACACAGAAGCATTGTGTGAAACTTATTTCTGATATGTTCATTAAGCTAACAGAGTTAAACCATACTTTTGATTGCTCAGTTCTGAACACTCTTTCTGTAGAAAATGCAAGTGGACATTCGGAGCGCTAAGAGGGTAATAGTGGAAAAAGGAATATATTCAAATATAAACTACACAGTAGCATTCTGTGAAAATTCTTTCTGTTCTGTGCATTCAACTAACAGAGTTGAACCTTACTTTTGATTGAGCCGTTCTGAAACACTCTTTCGGTAGAAACTGCAATTGGACATGCTAAGCGCTAAGAGGCCTACATTGGGAAAAAGAATATCTTCAAATAAAAACTACACAGATGCATTCTGTGAAACTTATTTCTGATCTGTAAATTCAGTTAACAGAGATAAAACATATTTTTGATTGAGCAGTTATGAAACAGTCTTTTTGTAGAAAATGCAAGTGGAGATTCGGAGTGCTAAGAGGGTAATAGTGGAAAAAGGAATGTCTTCAAATATAAACTACACAGAATCATTCGGTGAAACATCTTTCTGATCTGTGCATTCAGCTAACAGAGTTAAACCATACTTTTGATTGAGCAGATCTGAACACTCTTTCTGTAGAAAATGCAACTGGACATTTGGAGCACTAAGAGCGTATTAGTGGAAAAAGGAATATATTCAAATATAAACTACACAGAAGCATTCTGTGAAACTTCTTTCTGATCTGAGCATTCAGCTAACAGAGTTAAACCATACTTTTGATTGAGCAGTTTTGAAACACTCTGTCTGTAGAAAATGCAACTGGACATTCGTAGCGCTAAGTGGGTAATAGTGGAAAAAAGAATATGTTCAAATATAAACTACACAGAAGCATTGTATGAAACTTCTTTCTGTTCGGTGCATTCAACTAACAGAGTTGAACCTTAGTTTTGATTGAGCCGTTCTGAAACACTCTTTCTGTAGAAACTGCAATTGGACATTCTGAGCGCTAAGAGGCCTATATTGGGAAAAAGAATGTCTACAAATAAAAACTACACAGAAGAATTGTGTGAAACTTCTTTCTGTTCTGTTTGTTCAACAAAAAGAGTTGAACCTTAGTTTTGATTGAGCCGTTCTGAAACACTCTTTCTGTAGAAACTGCAATTGGACATTCTGAGCGCTAAGAGGCCTATATTGGGAAAAATAATATCTTCAAATAAAAACTACACAGAAGCATTGTGTGAAACTTATTTCTGATATGTTCATTAAGCTAACAGAGTTAAACCATACTTTTGATTGCGCAGTTCTGAACACTCTTTCTGTAGAAAATGCAAGTGGACATACGGAGCGCTAAGAGGGAAATAGTGGAAAAAGGAATATATTCAAATATAAACTACACAGTAGCATTCTGTGAAAATTCTTTCTGTTCTGTGCATTCAACTAACAGAGTTGAACCTTACTTTTGATTGAGCCGTTCTGAAACACTCTTTCTGTAGAAACTGCAATTGGACATGCTAAGCGCTAAGAGGCCTACATTGGGAAAAAGAATATCTTCAAATAAAAACTACACAGATGCATTCTGTGAAACTTATTTCTGATCTGTAAATTCAGTTAACAGAGATAAAACATATTTTTGATTGAGCAGTTATGAAACACTCTTTTTGTAGAAAATGCAAGTGGAGATTCGGAGTGCTAAGAGGGTAATAGTGGAAAAAGGAATGTCTTCAAATATAAACTACACAGAATCATTCGGTGAAACATCTTTCTGATCTGTGCATTCAGCTAACAGAGTTAAACCATACTTTTGATTGAGCAGATCTGAACACTCTTTCTGTAGAAAATGCAACTGGACATTTGGAGCACTAAGAGCGTATTAGTGGAAAAAGGAATATATTCAAATATAAACTACACAGAAGCATTCTGTGAAACTTCTTTCTGATCTGAGCATTCAGCTAACAGAGTTAAACCATACTTTTGATTGAGCAGTTTTGAAACACTCTGTCTGTAGAAAATGCAACTGGACATTCGTAGCGCTAAGTGGGTAATAGTGGAAAAAAGAATATGTTCAAATATAAACTACACAGAAGCATTGTATGAAACTTCTTTCTGTTCGGTGCATTCAACTAACAGAGTTGAACCTTACTTTTGATTGAGCCGTTCTGAAACACTCTTTCTGTAGAAACTGCAATTGGACATTCTGAGCGCTAAGAGGCCTATATTGGGAAAAAGAATGTCTACAAATAAAAACTACACAGAAGAATTGTGTGAAACTTCTTTCTGTTCTGTTTGTTCAACAAAAAGAGTTGAACCTTAGTTTTGATTGAGCCGTTCTGAAACACTCTTTCTGTAGAAACTGCAATTGGACATTCTGAGCGCTAAGAGGCCTATATTGGGAAAAATAATATCTTCAAATAAAAACTACACAGAAGCATTGTGTGAAACTTATTTCTGATATGTTCATTAAGCTAACAGAGTTAAACCATACTTTTGATTGCGCAGTTCTGAACACTCTTTCTGTAGAAAATGCAAGTGGACATTCGGAGCGCTAAGAGGGTAATAGTGGAAAAAGGAATATATTCAAATATAAACTACACAGTAGCATTCTGTGAAAATTCTTTCTGTTCTGTGCATTCAACTAACAGAGTTGAACCTTACTTTTGATTGAGCCGTTCTGAAACACTCTTTCTGTAGAAACTGCAATTGGACATGCTAAGCGCTAAGAGGCCTACATTGGGAAAAAGAATATCTTCAAATAAAAACTACACAGATTCATTCTGTGAAACTTATTTCTGATCTGTAATTTCAGTTAACAGAGATAAAACATATTTTTGATTGAGCAGTTATGAAACACTCTTTTTGTAGAAAATGCAAGTGGAGATTCGGAGCGCTAAGAGGGTAATAGTGGAAAAAGGAATGTCTTCAAATATAAACTACACAGAATCATTCGGTGAAACTTCTTTCTGATCTGTGCATTCAGCTAACAGAGTTAAACCATACTTTTGATTGAGCAGATCTGAACACTCTTTCTGTAGTAAATGCAACTGGACATTTGGAGCGCCAAGAGCGTAGTAGTGGAAAAAGGAATATATTCAAATATAAACTACACAGAAACATTCTGTGAAACTTCTTTCTGATCTGAGTATTCAGCTAACAGAGTTAAACCATACTTTTGATTGAGCAGTTTTGAAACACTCTGTCTGTAGAAAATGCAACTGGACATTCGTAGCGCTAAGTGGGTAATAGTGGAAAAAAGAATATGTTCAAATATAAACCACACAGAAGCATTGTATGAAACTTTTTTCTGTTCTGTGCATTCAACTAACAGAGTTGAACCTTACTTTTGATTGAGCCGTTCTGAAACACTCTTTCTGTAGAAACTGCAATTGGACATTCCGAGAGCTAAGAGGCCTATATTGGGAAAAAGAATGTCTACAAATAAAAACTACACAGAAGAATTGTGTGAAACTTTTTTCTGTTCTGTTTGTTCAACTAAAAGAGTTGAACTTTAGTTTTGATTGAGCCGTTCTGAAACACTCTTTATGTAGAAAATGCAAGTGGAGATTCGGAGCGCTAAGAGGGTAATAGTGGAAAAAGGAATGTCTCCAAATATAAGCTACACAGAATCATTCTGTGAAACTTCTTTCTGATCTGTGCATTCAGCTAACAGAGTTAAACCATACTTTTGATTGAGCAGATCTGAACACTCTGTAGAAAATGCAACTGGACATTTGGAGCGCTAAGAGAGTAGTAGTGGAAAAAGGAATATATTCAAATATAAACTACACAGAAGCATTCTGTGAAACTTCTTTCTGATCTGAGCATTCAGCTAACAGAGTTAAACCATACTTTTGATTGAGCACTTTTGAAACACTCTGTCTGTAGAAAATGCAACTGGACATTCGTAGCGCTAAGTGGGTAATAGTGGAAAAAAGAATATGTTCAAATATAAACTACACAGAAGCATTGTATGAAACTTCTTTCTGTTCTGTGCATTCAACTAACAGAGTTGAACCTTATTTTGATTGAGCCTTTCTGAAACACTCTTTCTGTAGAAACTGCAATTGGACATTCTGAGCGCTAAGAGGCCTCTATTGGGAAAAATAATATCTTCAAATAAAAACTACACAGAAGCATTGTGTGAAACTTATATCTGATATGTTCATTAAGCTAACAGAGTTAAACCATACTTTTGATTGCGCAGTTCTGAACACTCTTTCTGTAGAAAATGCAAGTGGACATTCGGAGCGCTAAGAGGGTAATAGCGGAAAAAGGAATATATTCAAATATAAACTACACAGTAGCATTCTGTGAAAATTCTTTCTGTTCTGTGCATTCAACTAACAGAGTTGAACCTTAATTTTGATTGAGCCGCTCTGAAACACTCTTTCTGTAGAAACTGCAATTGGACATGCTATGCGCTAAGAGGCCTACATTGGGAAAAAGAATATCTTCAAATAAAAACTACACAGATGCATTCTGTGAAACTTATTTCTGATCTATAAATTCAGTTAACAGAGATAAAACATATTTTTGATTGAGCAGTTATGAAACACTCTTTTTGTAGAAAATGCACGTGGAGATTCGGAGCGCTAAGAGGGTAATAGTGGAAAAAGTAATGTCTTCAAATATAAACTACACAGAATCATTCGGTGAAACTTCTTTCTGATCTGTGCATTCAGCTAACAGAGTTAAACCATACTTTTGATTGAGCAGATCTGAACACTCTTTCTGTTGAAAATGCAACTGGACATTTGGAGCGCTAAGAGCGTAGTAGTGGAAAAAGGAATATATTCAAATATAAACTACACAGAAGCATTCTGTGAAACTTCTTTCTGATCTGAGCATACAGCTAACAGAGTTAAACCATACTTTTGATTGAGCAGTTTTGAAACACTCTGTCTGTAGAAAATGCAACTGGACATTCGTAGCGCTTAGTGGGTAATAGTGGAAAAGAGAATATGTTCAAATATAAACTACACAGAAACATTGTATGAAACTTCTTTCTGTTCTGTGCATTCAACTAACAGAGTTGAACCTTACTTTTGATTGAGCCGTTCTGAAACACTCTTTCTGTAGAAACTGCAATTGGACATTCTGAGCGCTAAGAGGCCTATATTGGGAAAAAGAATGTCTACAAATAAAAACTACACAGAAGAATTGTGTGAAACTTCTTTCTGTTCTGTTTGTTCAACTAAAAGAGTTGAACCTTAGTTTTGATTGAGCCGTTCTGAAAATCTCTTTCTGTAGAAAATGCAAGTGGAGATTCAGAGCGCTACGAGGCTAATAGTGGAAAAAGGAATGTCTCCAAATATAAACTACACAGAATCATTCTGTGAAACTTTTTTCTGATCTGTGCATTCAGCTAACAGAGTTAAAACATACTTTTGATTGAGCAGATCTGAACACTCTTTCTGTAGAAAATGCAACTGGACATTTGGAGCGCTAAGAGAGTAGTAGTGGAAAAAGGAATATATTCAAATATAAACTACACAGAAGCATTCTGTGAAACTTCTTTCTGATCTGAGCATTCAGCTAACAGAGTTAAACCATACTTTTGATTGAGCAGTTTTGAAACACTCTGTCTGTAGAAAATGCAACTGGACATTCGTAGCGCTAAGTGGGTAATAGTGGAAAAAAGAATATGTTCAAATATAAACTACACAGAAGCATTGTATGAAACTTCTTTCTGTTCTGTGCATTCAACTAACAGAGTTGAACCTTACTTTTGATTGAGCCTTTCTGAAACACTCTTTCTGTAGAATCTGCAATTGGACATTCTGAGCGCTAAGAGGCCTCTATTGGGAAAAATAATATCTTCAAATAAAAACTACACAGAAGCATTGTGTGAAACTTATTTCTGATATGTTCATTAAGTTAACAGAGTTAAACCATAATTTTGATTGCGCAGTTCTGAACACTCTTTCTGTAGAAAATGCAAGTGGACATTCGGAGCGCTAAGAGGGTAATAGTGGAAAAAGGAATATATTCAAATATAAACTACACAGTAGCATTCTGTGAAAATTCTTTCTGTTCTGTGCATTCAACTAACAGAGTTGAACCTTACTTTTGATTGAGCCGTTCTGAAACACTCTTTCTGTAGAAACTGCAATTGGACATGCTAAGCGCTAAGAGGCCTACATTGGGAAAAAGAATATCTTCAAATAAAAACTACACAGATGCATTCTGTGAAACTTATTTCTGATCTGTAATTTCAGTTAACAGAGATAAAACATATTTTTGATTGAGCAGATATGAAACACTCTTTTTGTAGAAAATGCAAGTGGAGATTCGGAGCGCTAAGAGGGTAATAGTGGAAAAAGGAATGTCTTCAAATATAAACTACACAGAATCATTCGGTGAAACTTCTTTCTGATCTGTGCATTCAGCTAACAGAGTTAAACCATACTTTTGATTGAGCAGATCTGAACACTCTTTCTGTAGAAAATGCAACTGGACATTTGGAGCGCCAAGAGCGTAGTAGTGGAAAAAGGAATATATTCAAATATAAACTACACAGAAGCATTCTGTGAAAATTCTTTCTGATCTGAGCATTCAGCTAACAGAGTTAAACCATACTTTTGATTGAGCAGTTTTGAAACACTCTGTCTGTAGAAAATGCAACTGGACATTCGTAGCGCTAAGTGGGTAATAGTGGAAAAAAGAATATGTTCAAATATAAACTACAGAGAAGCATTGTATGAAACTTCTTTCTGTTCTGTGCATTCAACTAACAGAGTTGAACCTTACTTTTGATTGAGCCGTTCTGAAACACTCTTTCTGTAGAAACTGCAATTGGACATTCTGAGAGCTAAGAGGCCTATATTGGGAAAAAGAATGTCTACAAATAAAAACTACACAGAAGAATTGTGTGAAACTTCTTTCTGTTCTGTTTGTTCAACTAAAAGAGTTGAACCTTAGTTTTGATTGAGCCGTTCTGAAACACTCTTTATGTAGAAAATGCAAGTGGAGATTCGGAGCGCTAAGAGGGTAATAGTGGAAAAAGGAATGTCTCCAAATATAAACTACACAGAATCATTCTGTGAAACTTCTTTCTGATCTGTGCATTCAGCTAACAGAGTTAAACCATACTTTTGATTGAGCAGATCTGAACACTCTTTCTGTAGAAAATGCAACTGGACATTTGGAGCGCTAAGAGAGTAGTAGTGGAAAAAGGAATATATTCAAATATAAACTACACAGAAGCATTCTGTGAAACTTCTTTCTGTTCTGTGCATTCAACTAACAGAGTTGAACCTTACTTTTAATTGAGCCTTTCTGAAACACTCTTTCTGTAGAATCTGCAATTGGACATTCTGAGCGCTAAGAGGCCTATATTGGGAAAAAGAATGTCTACAAATAAAAACTACACAGAAGAATTGTGTGAAACTTCTTTCTGTTCTGTTTGTTCAACTAAAAGAGTTGAACCTTAGTTTTGATTGAGCCGTTCTGAAACACTCTTTCTGTAGAAAATGCAAGCGGAGATTCGGAGAGCTAAGAGGGTAATAGTGGAAAAAGGAATGTCTCCAAATATAAACTACACAGAATCATTCTCTGAAACTTCTTTCTGATCTGTGCATTCAGCTAACAGAGTTAAAACATACTTTTGATTGAGCAGATCTGAACACTCTTTCTGTAGAAAATGCAACTGGACATTTGGAGCGCTAAGAGAGTAGTAGTGGAAAAAGGAATATATTCAAATATAAACTACACAGAAGCATTCTGTGAAACTTCTTTCTGAACTGAGCATTCAGCTAACAGAGTTAAACCATACTTTTGATTGAGCAGTTTTGAAACACTCTGTCTGTAGAAAATGCAACTGGACATTCGTAGCGCTAAGTGGGTAATAGTGGAAAAAAGAATATGTTCAAATATAAACTACACAGAAGCATTGTATGAAACTTCTTTCTGTTCTGTGCATTCAACTAACAGAGTTGAACCTTACTTTTGATTGAGCCTTTCTGAAACACTCTTTCTGTAGAAACTGCAATTGGACATTCTGAGCGCTAAGAGGCCTCTATTGGGTAAAATAATATCTTCAAATAAAAACTACACAGAAGCATTGTGTGAAACTTATTTCTGATATGTTCATTAAGCTCACAGAGTTAAACCATACTTTTGATTGCGCAATTCTGAACACTCTTTCTGTAGAAAATGCAAGTGGACATTCGGAGCGCTAAGAGGGTAAGAGTGGAAAAAGGAATATATTCAAATATAAACTACACAGTAGCATTCTGTGAAAATACTTTCTGTTCTGTGCATTCAACTAACAGAGTTGAACCTTACTTTTGATTGAGCCGTTCGGAAACACTGTTTCTGTAGAAACTGCAATTGGACATGCTAAGCGCTAAGAGGCCTACATTGGGAAAAAGAATATCTTCAAATAAAAACTACACAGATGCATTCTGTGAAACTTATTTCTGATCTATAAATTCAGTTAACAGAGATAAAACATATTTTTGATTGAGCAGTTATGAAACACTCTTTTTGTAGAAAATGCAAGTGGAGATTCGGAGCGCTAAGAGGGTAATAGTGGAAAAAGAAACGTCTTCAAATATAAACTACACAGAATCATTCGCTGAAAATTCTTTCTGATCTGTGCATTCAGCTAACAGAGTTAAACCATACTTTTGATTGAGCAGATCTGAACACTCTTTCAGTTGAAAATGCAACTGGACATTTGGAGCGCTAAGAGCGTAGTAGTGGAAAAAGGAATATATTCAAATATAAACTACACAGAAGCATTCTGTGAAACTTCTTTCTGATCTGAGCATACAGCTAACAGAGTTAAACCATACTTTTGATTGAGCAGTTTTGAAACACTCTGTCTGTAGAAAATGCAACTGGACATTCGTAGCGCTAAGTGGGTAATAGTGGAAAAGAGAATATGTTCAAATATAAACTACACAGAAGCATTGTAGGAAAATTCTTTCTGTTCTGTACATTCAACTAACAGAGTTGAACCTTACTTTTGATTGAGCCGTTCTGAAACACGCTTTCTGTAGAAACTGCAATTGGACATTCCGAGCGCTAAGAGGCCTATATTGGGAAAAAGAATGTCTACAAATAAAAGCTACACAGAATAATTGTGTGAAACTTCTTTCTGTTCTGTTTGTTCAACTAAAAGAGTTGAACCTTAGTTTTGATTGAGCCGTTCTGAAACACTCTTTCTGTAGAAAATGCAAGTGGAGATTCGGAGCACTAAGAGGGTAATAGTGGAAAAAGGAATGTCTCCAAATATAAACTACACAGAATCATTCTGTGAAACTTCTTTCTGATCTGTGCATTCAGCTAACAGAGTTAAATCATACTTTTGATTGAGCAGATCTGAACACTCTTTCTGTAGAAAATGCAACTGGACATTTGGAGCGCTAAGAGAGTAGTAGTGGAAAAAGGAATATATTCAAATATAAACTACACAGAAGCATTCTGTGTAACTTCTTTCTGATCTGAGCATTCAGCTAACAGAGTTAAACCATACTTTTGATTGAGCAGTTTTGAAACACTCTGTCTGTAGAAAATGCAACTGGACATTCGTAGCGCTAAGTGGGTAATAGTGGAAAAAAGAATATGTTCAAATATAAACTACACAGAAGCATTGTATGAAACTTCTTTCTGTTCTGTGCATTCAACTAACAGAGTTGAACCTTACTTTTGATTGAGCCTTTCTGAAACACTCTTTCTGTAGAATCTGCAATTGGACATTCTGAGCGCTAAGAGGCCTCTATTGGGAAAAATAATATCTTCAAATAAAAACTACACAGAAGCATTGTGTGAAACTTATTTCTGATATGTTCATTAAGCTAACAGAGTTAAACCATACTTTTCATTGCGCAGTTCTGAACACTCTTTCTGTAGAAAATACAAGTGGACATTCGGAGCGCTAAGAGGGTAATAGTGGAAAAAGGAATATATTCAAATATAAACTACACAGTAGCATTCTGTGAAAATTCTTTCTGTTCTGTGCATTCAACTAACAGAGTTGAACCTTACTTTTGATTGAGCCGTTCTGAAACACTCTTTCTGTAGAAACTGCAATTGGACATGCTAAGCGCTAAGAGGCCTACATTGGGAAAAAGAATATCTTCAAATAAAAACTACACAGATGCATTCTGTGAAACTTATTTCTGATCTGTAATTTCAGTTAACAGAGATAAAACATATTTTGATTGAGCAGATATGAAACACTCTTTTTGTAGAAAATGCAAGTGGAGATTCGGAGCGCTAAAAGGGTAATAGTGGAAAAAGGAATGTCTTCAAATATAAACTACACAGAATCATTCGGTGAAACTTCTTTCTGATCTGTGCATTCAGCTAACAGAGTTAAACCATACTTTTGATTGAGCAGATCTGAACACTCTTTCTGTAGAAAATGCAACTGGACATTTGGAGCGCCAAGAGCGTAGTAGTGGAAAAAGGAATATATTCAAATATAAACTACACAGAAGCATTCTGTGAAAATTCTTTCTGATCTGAGCATTCAGCTAACAGAGTTAAACCATACTTTTGATTGAGCAGTTTTGAAACACTCTGTCTGTAGAAAATGCAACTGGACATTCGTAGCGCTAAGTGGGTAATAGTGGAAAAAAGAATATGTTCAAATATAAACTACACAGAAGCATTGTATGAAACTTCTTTCTGTTCTGTGCATTCAACTAACAGAGTTGAACCTTACTTTTGATTGAGCCGTTCTGAAACACTCTTTCTGTAGAAACTGCAATTGGACATTCTGAGAGCTAAGAGGCCTATATTGGGAAAAAGAATGTCTACAAATAAAAACTACACAGAAGAATTGTGTGAAACTTCTTTCTGTTCTGTTTGTTCAACTAAAAGAGTTGAACCTTAGTTTTGATTGAGCCGTTCTGAAACACTCTTTATGTAGAAAATGCAAGTGGAGATTCGGAGTGCTAAGAGGGTAATAGTGGAAAAAGGAATGTCTCCAAATATAAACTACACAGAATCATTCTGTGAAACTTCTTTCTGATCTGTGCATTCAGCTAACAGAGTTAAACCATACTTTTGATTGAGCAGATCTGAACACTCTTTCTGTAGAAAATGCAACTGGACATTTGGAGCGCTAAGAGAGTAGTAGTGGAAAAAGGAATATATTCAAATATAAACTACACAGAAGCATTCTGTGAAACTTCTTTCTGTTCTGTGCATTCATCTAACAGAGTTGAACCTTACTTTTAATTGAGCCTTTCTGAAACACTCTTTCTGTAGAATCTGCAATTGGACATTCTGAGCGCTAAGAGGCCTATATTGGGAAAAAGAATGTCTACAAATAAAAACTACACAGAAGAATTGTGTGAAACTTCTTTCTGTTCTGTTTGTTCAAC
Organism: Symphalangus syndactylus; assembly: GCF_028878055.3. NCBI lineage: Eukaryota > Metazoa > Chordata > Mammalia > Primates > Hylobatidae > Symphalangus > Symphalangus syndactylus. The sequence goes on along the minus strand of NC_072447.2, from coordinate 10,447,191 downwards.
TAAAAGAGTTGAACCTTAGTTTTGATTGAGCCGTTCTGAAACACTCTTTCTGTAGAAAATGCAAGCGGAGATTCGGAGAGCTAAGAGGGTAATAGTGGAAAAAGGAATGTCTCCAAATATAAACTACACAGAATCATTCTCTGAAACTTCTTTCTGATCTGTGCATTCAGCTAACAGAGTTAAAACATACTTTTGATTGAGCAGATCTGAACACTCTTTCTGTAGAAAATGCAACTGGACATTTGGAGCGCTAAGAGAGTAGTAGTGGAAAAAGGAATATATTCAAATATAAACTACACAGAAGCATTCTGTGAAACTTCTTTCTGAACTGAGCATTCAGCTAACAGAGTTAAACCATACTTTTGATTGAGCAGTTTTGAAACACTCTGTCTGTAGAAAATGCAACTGGACATTCGTAGCGCTAAGTGGGTAATAGTGGAAAAAAGAATATGTTCAAATATAAACTACACAGAAGCATTGTATGAAACTTCTTTCTGTTCTGTGCATTCAACTAACAGAGTTGAACCTTACTTTTGATTGAGCCTTTCTGAAACACTCTTTCTGTAGAAACTGCAATTGGACATTCTGAGCGCTAAGAGGCCTCTATTGGGTAAAATAATATCTTCAAATAAAAACTACACAGAAGCATTGTGTGAAACTTATTTCTGATATGTTCATTAAGCTCACAGAGTTAAACCATACTTTTGATTGCGCAATTCTGAACACTCTTTCTGTAGAAAATGCAAGTGGACATTCGGAGCGCTAAGAGGGTAAGAGTGGAAAAAGGAATATATTCAAATATAAACTACACAGTAGCATTCTGTGAAAATACTTTCTGTTCTGTGCATTCAACTAACAGAGTTGAACCTTACTTTTGATTGAGCCGTTCGGAAACACTGTTTCTGTAGAAACTGCAATTGGACATGCTAAGCGCTAAGAGGCCTACATTGGGAAAAAGAATATCTTCAAATAAAAACTACACAGATGCATTCTGTGAAACTTATTTCTGATCTATAAATTCAGTTAACAGAGATAAAACATATTTTTGATTGAGCAGTTATGAAACACTCTTTTTGTAGAAAATGCAAGTGGAGATTCGGAGCGCTAAGAGGGTAATAGTGGAAAAAGAAACGTCTTCAAATATAAACTACACAGAATCATTCGCTGAAAATTCTTTCTGATCTGTGCATTCAGCTAACAGAGTTAAACCATACTTTTGATTGAGCAGATCTGAACACTCTTTCAGTTGAAAATGCAACTGGACATTTGGAGCGCTAAGAGCGTAGTAGTGGAAAAAGGAATATATTCAAATATAAACTACACAGAAGCATTCTGTGAAACTTCTTTCTGATCTGAGCATACAGCTAACAGAGTTAAACCATACTTTTGATTGAGCAGTTTTGAAACACTCTGTCTGTAGAAAATGCAACTGGACATTCGTAGCGCTAAGTGGGTAATAGTGGAAAAGAGAATATGTTCAAATATAAACTACACAGAAGCATTGTAGGAAAATTCTTTCTGTTCTGTACATTCAACTAACAGAGTTGAACCTTACTTTTGATTGAGCCGTTCTGAAACACGCTTTCTGTAGAAACTGCAATTGGACATTCCGAGCGCTAAGAGGCCTATATTGGGAAAAAGAATGTCTACAAATAAAAGCTACACAGAATAATTGTGTGAAACTTCTTTCTGTTCTGTTTGTTCAACTAAAAGAGTTGAACCTTAGTTTTGATTGAGCCGTTCTGAAACACTCTTTCTGTAGAAAATGCAAGTGGAGATTCGGAGCACTAAGAGGGTAATAGTGGAAAAAGGAATGTCTCCAAATATAAACTACACAGAATCATTCTGTGAAACTTCTTTCTGATCTGTGCATTCAGCTAACAGAGTTAAATCATACTTTTGATTGAGCAGATCTGAACACTCTTTCTGTAGAAAATGCAACTGGACATTTGGAGCGCTAAGAGAGTAGTAGTGGAAAAAGGAATATATTCAAATATAAACTACACAGAAGCATTCTGTGTAACTTCTTTCTGATCTGAGCATTCAGCTAACAGAGTTAAACCATACTTTTGATTGAGCAGTTTTGAAACACTCTGTCTGTAGAAAATGCAACTGGACATTCGTAGCGCTAAGTGGGTAATAGTGGAAAAAAGAATATGTTCAAATATAAACTACACAGAAGCATTGTATGAAACTTCTTTCTGTTCTGTGCATTCAACTAACAGAGTTGAACCTTACTTTTGATTGAGCCTTTCTGAAACACTCTTTCTGTAGAATCTGCAATTGGACATTCTGAGCGCTAAGAGGCCTCTATTGGGAAAAATAATATCTTCAAATAAAAACTACACAGAAGCATTGTGTGAAACTTATTTCTGATATGTTCATTAAGCTAACAGAGTTAAACCATACTTTTCATTGCGCAGTTCTGAACACTCTTTCTGTAGAAAATACAAGTGGACATTCGGAGCGCTAAGAGGGTAATAGTGGAAAAAGGAATATATTCAAATATAAACTACACAGTATCATTCTGTGAAAATTCTTTCTGTTCTGTGCATTCAACTAACAGAGTTGAACCTTACTTTTGATTGAGCCGTTCTGAAACCCTCTTTCTGTAGAAACTGCAATTGGACATGCTAAGCGCTAAGAGGCCTACATTGGGAAAAAGAATATCTTCAAATAAAAACTACACAGATGCATTCTGTGAAACTTATTTCTGATCTGTAATTTCAGTTAACAGAGATAAAACATATTTTGATTGAGCAGATATGAAACACTCTTTTTGTAGAAAATGCAAGTGGAGATTCGGAGCGCTAAAAGGGTAATAGTGGAAAAAGGAATGTCTTCAAATATAAACTACACAGAATCATTCGGTGAAACTTCTTTCTGATCTGTGCATTCAGCTAACAGAGTTAAACCATACTTTTGATTGAGCAGATCTGAACACTCTTTCTGTAGAAAATGCAACTGGACATTTGGAGCGCCAAGAGCGTAGTAGTGGAAAAAGGAATATATTCAAATATAAACTACACAGAAGCATTCTGTGAAAATTCTTTCTGATCTGAGCATTCAGCTAACAGAGTTAAACCATACTTTTGATTGAGCAGTTTTGAAACACTCTGTCTGTAGAAAATGCAACTGGACATTCGTAGCGCTAAGTGGGTAATAGTGGAAAAAAGAATATGTTCAAATATAAACTACACAGAAGCATTGTATGAAACTTCTTTCTGTTCTGTGCATTCAACTAACAGAGTTGAACCTTACTTTTGATTGAGCCGTTCTGAAACACTCTTTCTGTAGAAACTGCAATTGGACATTCTGAGAGCTAAGAGGCCTATATTGGGAAAAAGAATGTCTACAAATAAAAACTACACAGAAGAATTGTGTGAAACTTCTTTCTGTTCTGTTTGTTCAACTAAAAGAGTTGAACCTTAGTTTTGATTGAGCCGTTCTGAAACACTCTTTATGTAGAAAATGCAAGTGGAGATTCGGAGTGCTAAGAGGGTAATAGTGGAAAAAGGAATGTCTCCAAATATAAACTACACAGAATCATTCTGTGAAACTTCTTTCTGATCTGTGCATTCAGCTAACAGAGTTAAACCATACTTTTGATTGAGCAGATCTGAACACTCTTTCTGTAGAAAATGCAACTGGACATTTGGAGCGCTAAGAGAGTAGTAGTGGAAAAAGGAATATATTCAAATATAAACTACACAGAAGCATTCTGTGAAACTTCTTTCTGTTCTGTGCATTCATCTAACAGAGTTGAACCTTACTTTTAATTGAGCCTTTCTGAAACACTCTTTCTGTAGAATCTGCAATTGGACATTCTGAGCGCTAAGAGGCCTATATTGGGAAAAAGAATGTCTACAAATAAAAACTACACAGAAGAATTTTGTGAAACTTCTTTCTGTTCTGTTTGTTCAACTAAAAGAGTTGAACCTTAGTTTTGATTGAGCCATTCTGTAACACTCTTTCTGTAGAAAATGCAAGTGGAGATTCGGAGAGCTAAGAGGGTAATAGTGGAAAAAGGAATGTCTCCAAATATAAACTACACAGAATCATTCTTTGAAACTTCTTTCTGATCTGTGCATTCAGCTAACAGAGTTAAAACATACTTTTGATTGAGCAGATCTGAACACTCTTTCTGTAGAAAATGCAACTGGACATTTGGAGCGCTAAGAGAGTAGTAGTGGAAAAAGGAATATATTCAAATATAAACTACATAGAAGCATTCTGTGAAACTTCTTTCTGAACTGAGCATTCAGCTAACAGAGTTAAACCATACTTTTGATTGAGCAGTTTTGAAACACTCTGTCTGTAGAAAATGCAACTGGACATTCGTAGCGCTAAGTGGGTAATAGTGGAAAAAAGAATATGTTCAAATATAAACTACACAGAAGCATTGTATGAAACTTCTTTCTGTTCTGTGCATTCAACTAACAGAGTTGAACCTTACTTTTGATTGAGCCTTTCTGAAACACTCTTTCTGTAGAAACTGCAATTGGACATTCTGAGCGCTAAGAGGCCTCTATTGGGTAAAATAATATCTTCAAATAAAAACTACACAGAAGCATTGTGTGAAACTTATTTCTGATATGTTCATTAAGCTCACAGAGTTAAACCATACTTTTGATTGCGCAATTCTGAACACTCTTTCTGTAGAAAATGCAAGTGGACATTCGGAGCGCTAAGAGGGTAAGAGTGGCAAAAGGAATATATTCAAATATAAACTACACAGTAGCATTCTGTGAAAATTCTTTCTGTTCTGTGCATTCAGCTAACAGAGTTGAACCTTACTTTTGATTGAGCCGTTCTGAAACACTCTTTCTGTAGAAACTGCAATTGGACATGCTAAGCGCTAAGAGGCCTACATTGGGAAAAAGGATATCTTCAAATAAGAACTACACAGATGCATTCTGTGAAACTTATTTCTGATCTGTAAATTCAGTTAACAGAGATAAAACATATTTTTGATTGAGCAGTTATGAAACACTCTTTTTGTAGAAAATACAAGTGGAGATTCGGAGCGCTAAGAGGGTAATAGTGGAAAAAGGAATGTCTTCAAATATAAACTACACAGAATCATTCGGTGAAACTTCTTTCTGATCTGTGCATTCAGCTAACAGAGTTAAACCATACTTTTGATTGAGCAGATCTGAACACTCTTTCTGTAGAAAATGCAACTGGACATTTGGAGCGCAAGAGCGTAGTAGTGGAAAAAGGAATATATTCAAATATAAACTACACAGAAGCATTCTGTGAAACTTCTTTCTGATCTGAGCATTCAGCTAACAGAGTTAAACCATACTTTTGATTGAGCAGTTTTGAAACACTCTGTCTGTAGAAAATGCAACTGGACATTCGTAGCGCTAAGTGGGTAATAGTGGAAAAAAGAATATGTTCCAATATAAACTACACAGAAGCATTGTATGAAACTTCTTTCTGTTCTGTGCATTCAACTAACAGAGTTGAACCTTACTTTTGATTGAGCCGTTCTGAAACACTCTTTCTGTAGAAACTGCAATTGGACATTCTGAGCGCTAAGAGGCCTATATTGTTAAAAAGAATGTCTACAAATAAAAACTACACAGAAGAATTGTGTGAAACTTCTTTCTGTTCTGTTTGTTCAACTAAAAGACTTGAACCTAAGTTTTGATTGAGCCGTTCTGAAACACTCTTTCTGTAGAAAATGCAAGTGGAGATTCGGAGCGCTAAGAGGGTAATAGTGGAAAAAGGAATGTCTCCAAATATAAACTACACAGAATCATTCTGTGAAACTTCTTTCTGATCTGTGCATTCAGCTAACAGAGTTAAACCATTCTTTTGATTCAGCAGATCTGAACACTCTTTCTGTAGAAAATGCAACTGGACATTTGGAGCGCTAAGAGAGTAGTAGTGGAAAAAGGAATATATTCAAATATAAACTACACAGAAGCATTCTGTGAAACTTTTTTCTGATCTGAGCATTCAGCTAACAGAGTTAAACCATACTTTTGATTGAGCAGTTTTGAAACACTCTGTCTGTAGAAAATGCAACTGGACATTCGTAGCGCTAAGTGGGTAATAGTGGAAAAAAGAATATGTTCAAATATAAACTACACAGAAGCATTGTATGAAACTTCTTTCTGTTCTATGCATTCAACTAACAGAGTTGAACCTTACTTTTGATTGAGCCTTTCTGAAACACTCTTTCTGTAGAAACTGCAATTGGACATTCTGAGTGCTAAGAGGCCTATATTGGGAAAAATAATATCTTCAAATAAAAACTACACAGAAGCATTGTGTGAAACTTATTTCTGATAAGTTCATTAAGCTAACAGAGTTAAACCATACTTTTGATTGCGCAGTTCTGAACACTGTTTCTGTAGAAAATGCAAGTGGACATTCGGAGCGCTAAGAGGGTAATAGTGGAAAAAGGAATATATTCAAATATAAACTACACAGTAGCATTCTGTGAAAATTCTTTCTGTTCTGTGCATTCAACTAACAGAGTTGAACCTTACATTTGATTGAGCCGTTCTGAAACACTCTTTCTGTAGAAACTGCAATTGGACATGCTAAGCGCTAAGAGGCCTACATTGGGAAAAAGAATATCTTCAAATTAAAACTACACAGATGCATTCTGGGAAACTTATTTCTGATCTGTAAATTCAGTTAACACAGATAAAACATATTTTTCATTGAGCAGTTATGAAACACTCTTTTTGTAGAAAATGCAAGTGGAGATTCGGAGCGCTAAGAGGGTAATAGTGGAAAAAGGAATGTCTTCAAATATAAACTACACAGAATCATTCGGTTAAACTTCTTTCTGATCTGTGCATTCAGCTAACAGAGTTAAAACATACTTTTGATTGAGCAGATCTGAACACTCTTTCTGTAGAAAATGCAACTGGACATTTGGAGCGCTAAGAGCGTAGTAGTGGAAAAAGGAATATATTCAAATATAAACTACACAGAAGCATTCTGTGAAACTTTTTTCTGATCTGAGCATTCAGCTAACAGAGTTAAACCATACTTTTGATTGAGCAGTTTTGAAACACTCTGTCTGTAGAAAATGCAACTGGACATTCGTAGCGCTAAGTGGGTAATAGTGGAAAAAAGAATATGTTCAAATATAAACTACACAGAAGCATTGTATGAAACTTCTTTTTGTTCTGTGCATTCAACTAACAGAGTTAAACCTTACTTTTGATTGAGCCGTTCTGAAACACTCTTTCTGTAGAAACTGCAATTGGACATTCTGAGCGCTAAGATGCCTATATTGGGAAAAAGAATGTCTACAAATAAAAACTACACAGAAGAATTGTGTGAAACTTCTTTCTGTTCTGTTTGTTCAACTAAAAGAGTTGAACCTTAGTTTTGATTGAGCCGTTCTGAAACACTCTTTCTGTAGAAAATGCAAGTGGAGATTTGGAGCGCTAAGAGGGTAATAGTGGAAAAAGGAATGTCTCCAAATATAAACTACACAGAATCATTCTGTGAAACTTCTTTCTGATCTGTGCATTCAGCTAACAGAGTTAAACCATACTTTTGATTGAGCAGATCTGAACACTCTTTCTGTAGAAAATGCAACTGGACATTTGGAGCGCTAAGAGAGTAGTAGTGGAAAAAGGAATATATTCAAATATAAACTACACAGAAGCATTCTGTGAAACTTCTTTCTGATCTGAGCATTCAGCTAACAGAGTTAAACCATACTTTTGATTGAGCAGTTTTGAAACACTCTGTCTGTAGAAAATGCAACTGGACATTCGTAGCGCTAAGTGGGTAATAGTGGAAAAAAGAATATGTTCAAATAGAAACTACACAGAAGCATTGTATGAAACTTCTTTCTGTTCTGTGCATTCAACTAACAGAGTTGAACCTTACTTTTGATTGAGCCTTTCTGAAACACTCTTTCTGTAGAAACTGCAATTGGACATTCTGAGCGCTAAGAGGCCTATATTGGGAAAATAATATCTTCAAATAAAAACTACACAGAAGCATTGTGTGAAACTTATTTCTGATATGTTCATTAAGCTAACAGAGTTAAACCATACTTTTGATTGCGCAGTTCTGAACACTCTTTCTGTAGAAAATGCAAGTGGACATTCTGAGCGCTAAGAGGGTAATATTGGAAAAAGGAATATATTCAAATATAAACTACACAGTAGCATTCTGTGAAAATTCTTTCTGTTCTGTGCATTCAACTAACAGAGTTGAATCTTACTTTTGATTGAGCCATTCTGAAACACTCTTTCTGTAGAAACTGCATTTGGACATGCTAAGCACGAAGAGGCCTACAGTGGGAAAAAGAATATCTTCAAATAAAAACTACATAGATGCATTCTGTGAAACTTATTTCTGATCTGTAAATTCAGTTAAAAGAGATAAAACATATTTTTGATTGAGCAGTTATGAAACACTCTTTTTGTAGAAAATGCAAGTCGAGATTCGGAGCGCTAAGAGGGTAATAGTGGAAAAAGGAATGTCTTCAAATATAAACTACACAGAATCATTCGGTGAAACTTCTTTGTGATCTGTGCATGCAGCTAACAGAGTTAAACCATACTTTTGATTGAGCAGATCTGAACACTCTTTCTGTAGAAAATGCAAGTGGACATTCGGAGCGCCAAGAGCGTAATAGTGGAAAAGGGAATATATTCAAATATAAACTACACAGTAGCATTCTGTGAAAATTCTTTCTGTTCTGTGCATTCAACTAGCAGAGTTGAACCTTACTTTTGATTGAGCCGTTCTGAAACACTCTTTCTGTAGAAACTGCAATTGGACATTCTGAGCGCTAAGAGGCCTATATTGGGAAAAAGAATGTCTACAAATAAAAACTACACAGAAGAATTGTGTGAAACTTCTTTCTGTTCTGTTTGTTCAACAAAAAGAGTTGAACCTTAGTTTTGATTGAGCCGTTCTGAAACACTCTTTCTGTAGAAAATGCAAGTGGAGATTCGGAGCGCTAAGAGGGTAATAGTGGAAAAAGGAATGTCTCCAAATATAAACTACACAGAATCATTCGGTGAAACTTCTTTCTGATCTGTGCATTCAGCTAACAGAGTTAAACGATACTTTTGATTGAGCAAATCTGAACACTCTTTCTGTAGAAAATGCAACTGGACATTTGGAGCGCTAAGAGCGTAGTAGTGGAAAAAGGAATATATTCAAATATAAACTACACAGAAGCATTCTGTGAAACTTCTTTCTGATCTGAGCATTCAGCTAACAGAGTTAAACCATACTTTTGATTGAGCAGTTTTGAAACACTCTGTCTGTAGAAAATGCAACTGGACATTCGTAGCGCTAAGTGGGTAATAGTGGAAAAAAGAATATGTTCAAATATAAACTACACAGAAGCATTGTATGAAACTTCTTTCTGTTCTGTGCATTCAACTAACAGACTTGAACCTTACTTTTGATTGAGCCGTTCTGAAACACTCTTTTGTAGAAACTGCAATTGGACATTCTGAGCGCTAAGAGGCCTATATTGGGAAAAAGAATGTCTACAAATAAAAACTACACAGAAGAATTGTGTGAAACATATTTCTGATCTGTAAATTCAGTTAACAGAGATAAAACATATTTTTGATTGAGCAGTTATGAAACACTCTTTTTGTAGAAAATGCAAGTGGAGATTCGGAGCGCTAAGAGGGTGATAGTGGAAAAAGGAATGTCTCCAAATATAAACTACACAGAATCATTCTGTGAAACTTCTTTCTGATCTGTGCATTCAGCTAACAGAGTTAAACCATACTTTTGATTGAGCAGATCTGAACACTCTTTCTGTAGAAAATGCAACTGGACATTTGGAGCGCTAAGAGAGTAGTATTGGAAAAAGGAATATATTCAAATATAAACTACACAGAAGCATTCTGTGAAACTTCTTTCTGATCTGAGCATTCAGCTAACAGAGTTAAACCATACTTTTGATTGAGCAGTTTTGAAACACTCTGTCTGTAGAAAATGCAACTGGACATTCGTAGCGCTAAGTGGGTAATAGTGGAAAAAAGAATATGTTCAAATAGAAACTACACAGAAGCATTGTATGAAACTTCTTTCTGTTCTGTGCATTCAACTAACAGAGTTGAACCTTACTTTTGATTGAGCCTTTCTGAAACACTCTTTCTGTAGAAACTGCAATTGGACATTCTGAGCGCTAAGAGGCCTATATTGGGAAAAATAATATCTTCAAATAAAAACTACACAGAAGCATTGTGTGAAACTTATTTCTGATATGTTCATTAAGCTAACAGAGTTAAACCATACTTTTGATTGCGCAGTTCTGAACACTCTTTCTGTAGAAAATGCAAGTGGACATTCTGAGCGCTAAGAGGGTAATATTGGAAAAAGGAATATATTCAAATATAAACTACACAGTAGCATTCTGTGAAAATTCTTTCTGTTCTGTGCATTCAACTAACAGAGTTGAATCTTACTTTTGATTGAGCCGTTCTGAAACACTCTTTCTGTAGAAACTGCATTTGGACATGCTAAGCACGAAGAGGCCTACAGTGGGAAAAAGAATATCTTCAAATAAAAACTACATAGATGCATTCTGTGAAACTTATTTCTGATCTGTAAATTCAGTTAAAAGAGATAAAACATATTTTTGATTGAGCAGTTATGAAACACTCTTTTTGTAGAAAATGCAAGTCGAGATTCGGAGCGCTAAGAGGTTAATAGTGGAAAAAGGAATGTCTTCAAATATAAACTACACAGAATCATTCGGTGAAACTTCTTTGTGATCTGTGCATTCTGCTAACAGAGTTAAACCATACTTTTGATTGAGCAGATCTGAACACTCTTTCTGTAGAAAATGCAAGTGGACATTCGGAGCGCTAAGAGCGTAATAGTGGAAAAGGGAATATATTCAAATATAAACTACACAGTAGCATTCTGTGAAAATTCTTTCTGTTCAGTGCATTCAACTAGCAGAGTTGAACCTTACTTTTGATTGAGCCGTTCTGAAACACTCTTTCTGTAGAAACTGCAATTGGACATTCTGAGCGCTAAGAGGCCTATATTGGGAAAAAGAATGTCTACAAATAAAAACTACACAGAAGAATTGTGTGAAACATCTTTCTGTTCTGTTTGTTCAACAAAAAGAGTTGAACCTTAGTTTTGATTGAGCCGTTCTGAAACACTCTTTCTGTAGAAAATGCAAGTGGAGATTCGGAGCGCTAAGAGGGTAATAGTAGAAAAAGGAATGTCTCCAAATATAAACTACACAGAATCATTCGGTGAAACTTCTTTCTGATCTGTGCATTCAGCTAACAGAGTTAAACCATACTTTTGATTGAGCAAATCTGAACACTCTTTCTGTAGAAAATGCAACTGGACATTTGGAGCGCTAAGAGCGTAGTAGTGGAAAAAGGAATATATTCAAATATAAACTACACAGAAGCATTCTGTGAAACTTCTTTCTGATCTGAGCATTCAGCTAACAGAGTTAAACCATACTTTTGATTGAGAAGTTTTGAAACACTCTGTCTGTAGAAAATGCAACTGGACATTCGTAGCGCTAAGTGGGTAATAGTGGAAAAAAGAATATGTTCAAATATAAACTACACAGAAGCATTGTATGAAACTTCTTTCTGTTCTGTGCATTCAACTAACAGACTTGAACCTTACTTTTGATTGAGCCGTTCTGAAACACTCTTTTGTAGAAACTGCAATTGGACATTCTGAGCGCTAAGAGGCCTATATTGGGAAAAAGAATGTCTACAAAAAAACTACACAGAAGAATTGTGTGAAACATATTTCTGATCTGTAAATTCAGTTAACAGAGATAAAACATATTTTTGATTGAGCAGTTATGAAACACTCTTTTTGTAGAAAATGCAAGTGGAGATTCGGAGCGCTAAGAGGGTGATAGTGGAAAAAGGAATGTCTCCAAATATAAACTACACAGAATCATTCTGTGAAACTTCTTTCTGATCTGTGCATTCAGCTAACAGAGTTAAACCATACTTTTGATTGAGCAGATCTGAACACTCTTTCTGTAGAAAATGCAACTGGACATTTGGAGCGCTAAGAGAGTAGTAGTGGAAAAAGGAATATATTCAAATATAAACTACACAGAAGCATTCTGTGAAACTTCTTTCTGATCTGAGCATTCAGCTAACAGAGTTAAACCATACTTTTGATTGAGCAGTTTTGAAACACTCTGTCTGTAGAAAATGCAACTGGACATTCGTAGCGCTAAGTCGGTAATAGTGGAAAAAAGAATATGTTCAAATATAAACTACACAGAAGCATTGTATGAAACTTCTTTCTGTTCTGTGCATTCAACTAACAGAGTTGAACTTTACTTTTAATTGAGCCTTTCTGAAACACTCTTTCTGTAGAAACTGCAATTGGACATTCTGAGCGCTAAGAGGCCTATATTGGGAAAAATAATATCTTCAAATAAAAACTACACAGAAGCATTGTGTGAAACTTATTTCTGATATGTTCATTATGCTAACAGAGTTAAACCATACTTTTGATTGCGCAGTTCTGAACACTCTTTCTGTAGAAAATGCAAGTGGACATTCGGAGCGCTAAGAGGGTAATAGTGGAAAAAGGAATATATTCAAATATAAACTACACAGTAGCATTCTGTGAAAATTCTTTCTGTTCTGTGCATTCAACTAACAGAGTTGAACCTTACTTTTGATTGAGCCGTTCTGAAACACTCTTTCTGTAGAAACTGCAATTGGACATGCTAAGCGCTAAGAGGCCTACATTGGGAAAAAGAATATCTTCAAATAAAAACTACACAGATGCATTCTGTGAAACTTATTTCTGATCTGTAAATTCAGTTAACAGAGATAAAACATATTTTTGATTGAGCAGTTATGAAACACTCTTTTTGTAGAAAATGCAAGTGGAGATTCGGAGCGCTAAGAGGGTAATAGTGGAAAAAGGAATGTCTTCAAATATAAACTACACAGAATCATTCGGTGAAACTTCTTTCTGATCTGTGCATTCAGCTAACAGAGTTAAACCATACTTTTGATTGAGCAGATCTGAACACTCTTTCTGTAGAAAATGCAACTGGACATTTAGAGTGCTAAGAGCGTAGTAGTGGAAAAAGGAATATATTCAAATATAAACTACACAGAAGCATTCTGTGAAACTTCTTTCTCATCTGAGCATTCAGCTAACAGAGTTAAACCATACTTTTGATTGAGCAGTTTTGAAACACTCTGTCTGTAGAAAATGCAACTGGACATTCGTAGCGCTAAGTGGGTAATAGTGGAAAAAAGAATATGTTCAAATATAAACTACACAGAAACATTGTATGAAACTTCTTTCTGTTCTGTGCATTCAACTAACAGAGTTGAACCTTACTTTTGATTGAGCCTTTCTGAAGCACTCTTTCTGTAGAATCTGCAATTGGACATTCTGAGCGCTAAGAGGCCTATATTGGGAAAAATAATATCTTCAAATAAAAACTACACAGAAGCATTGTGTGAAACTTATTTCTGATATGTTCATTAAGCTAACAGAGTTAAACCATACTTTTGATTGCGCAGTTCTGAACACTCTTTCTGTAGAAAATGCAAGTGGACATTCGGAGCGCTAAGAGGGTAATAGTGGAAAAAGGAATATATTCAAATATAAACTACACAGTAGCATTCTGTGAAAATTCTTTCTGTTCTGTGCATTCAACTAACTGAGTTGAACCTTACTTTTGATTGAGCCGTTCTGAAACACTCTTTCTGTGGAAACTGCAATTGGACATGCTAAGCGCTAAGAGGCCTACATTGGGAAAAAGAATATCTTCAAATAAAAACTACACAGATGCATTCTGTGAAACTTATCTCTGATCTGTAAATTCAGTTAACAGAGATAAAACATATTTTTGTTTGAGCAGTTATGAAACACTCTTTTTGTAGAAAATGCAAGTGGAGATTCGGAGCGCTAAGAGGGTAATAGTGGAAAAAGAATGTCTTCAAATATAAACTACACAGAATCATTCGGTGAAACTTCTTTCTGATCTGTGCATTCAGCTAACGGTGTTAAACCATACATTTGATTGAGCAGATCTGAACACACTTTCTGTAGAAAATGCAACTGGACATTTGGAGCGCTAAGAGCGTATTAGTGGAAAAAGGAATATATTCAAATATAAACTACACAGAAGCATTCTGTGAAACTTCTTTCTGATCTGAGCATTCAGCTAACAGAGTTAAACCATACTTTTGATTGAGCAGTTTTGAAACACTCTGTCTGTAGAAAATGCAACTGGACATTCGTAGCGCTAAGTTGGTAATAGTGGAAAAAAGAATATGTACAAATATAAACTACACAGAAGCATTGTATGAAACTTCTTTCTGTTCTCTGCATTCAACTAACGGAGTTGAACCTTACTTTTGATTGAGCCGTTCTGAAACACTCTTTCTGTAGAAACTGCAATTGGACATTCTGAGCGCTAAGAGGCCTATATTGGGAAAAAGAATGTCTACAAATAAAAACTACACAGAAGAATTGTGTGAAACTTCTTTCTGTTCTGTTTGTTCAACTAAAAGAGTTGAACCTTAGTTTTGATTGAGCCGTTCTGAAACACTCTTTCTGTAGAAAATGCAAGTGGAGATTCGGAGAGCTAAGAGGCTAATAGTGGAAAAAGGAATGTCTCCAAATATAAACTACACAGAATCATTCTCTGAAACTTCTTTCTGATCTGTGCATTCAGCTAACAGAGTTAAAACATACTTTTGATTTAGCAGATCTGAACACTCTTTCTGTAGAAAATGCAACTGGACATTTGGAGCGCTAAGAGAGTAGTAGTGGAAAAAGGAATATATTCAAATATAAACTACACAGAAGCATTCTGTGAAACTTCTTTCTGAACTGAGCATTCAGCTAACAGAGTTAAACCATACTTTTGATTGAGCAGTTTTGAAACACTCTGTCTGTAGAAAATGCAACTGGACATTCGTAGCGCTAAGTGGGTAATAGTGGAAAAAAGAATATGTTCAAATATAAACTACACAGAAGCATTGTATGAAACTTCTTTCTGTTCTGTGCATTCAACTAACAGAGTTGAACCTTACTTTTGATTGAGCCTTTCTGAAACACTCTTTCTGTAGAAACTGCAATTGGACATTCTGAGCGCTAAGAGGCCTCTATTGGGAAAAATAATATCTTCAAATAAAAACTACACAGAAGCATTGTGTGAAACTTATTTCTGATATGTTCATTAAGCTCACAGAGTTAAACCATACTTTTGATTGCGCAGTTCTGAACACTCTTTCTGTAGAAAATGCAAGTGGACATTCGGAGCGCTAAGAGGGTAAGAGTGGAAAAAGGAATATATTCAAATATAAACTACACAGTAGCATTCTGTGAAAATTCTTTCTGTTCTGTGCATTCAACTAACAGAGTTGAACCTTACTTTTGATTGAGCCGTTCTGAAACACTGTTTCTGTAGAAACTGCAATTGGACATGCTAAGCGCTAAGAGGCCTACATTGGGAAAAAGAATATCTTCAAATAAAAACTACACAGATGCATTCTGTGAAACTTATTTCTGATCTGTAAATTCAGTTAACAGAGATAAAACATATTTTTGATTGAGCAGTTATGAAACACTCTTTTTGTAGAAAATGCAAGTGGAGATTCGGAGCGCTAAGAGGGTAATAGTGGAAAAAGGAATGTCTTCAAATATAAACTACACAGAATCATTCGGTGAAACTTCTTTCTGATCTGTGCATTCAGCTAACAGAGTTAAACCATACTTTTGATTGAGCAGATCTGAACACTCTTTCTGTTGAAAATGCAACTGGACATTTGGAGCGCTAAGAGCGTAGTAGTGGAAAAAGGAATATATTCAAATATAAACTACACAGAAGCATTCTGTGAAACTTCTTTCTGATCTGAGCATACAGCTAACAGAGTTAAACCATACTTTTGATTGAGCAGTTTTGAAACACTCTGTCTGTAGAAAATGCAACTGGACATTCGTAGCGCTAAGTGGGTAATAGTGGAAAAGAGAATATGTTCAAATATAAACTACACAGAAGCATTGTAGGAAAATTCTTTCTGTTCTGTACATTCAACTAACAGAGTTGAACCTTACTTTTGATTGAGCCGTTCTGAAACACTCTTTCTGTAGAAACTGCAATTGGACATTCTGAGCGCTAAGAGGCCTATATTGGGAAAAAGAATGTCTACAAATAAAACTACACAGAATAATTGTGTGAAGCTTCTTTCTGTTCTGTTTGTTCAACTAAAAGAGTTGAACCTTAGTTTTGATTGAGCCGTTCTGAAACACTCTTTCTGTAGAAAATGCAAGTGGAGATTCGGAGCGCTAAGAGGGTAATAGTGGAAAAAGGAATGTCTCCAAATATAAACTACACAGAATCATTCGGTGAAACTTCTTTCTGATCTGTGCATTCAGCTAACAGAGTTAAACCATACTTTTGATTGAGCAAATCTGAACACTCTTTCTGTAGAAAATGCAACTGGACATTTGGAGCGCTAAGAGCGTAGTAGTGGAAAAAGGAATATATTCAAATATAAACTACACAGAAGCATTCTGTGAAACTTCTTTCTGATCTGAGCATTCAGCTAACAGAGTTAAACCATACTTTTGATTGAGCAGTTTTGAAACACTCTGTCTGTAGAAAATGCAACTGGACATTCGTAGCGCTAAGTGGGTAATAGTGGAAAAAAGAATATGTTCAAATATAAACTACACAGAAGCATTGTATGAAACTTCTTTCTGTTCTGTGCATTCAACTAACAGACTTGAACCTTACTTTTGATTGAGCCGTTCTGAAACACTCTTTTGTAGAAACTGCAATTGGACATTCTGAGCGCTAAGAGGCCTATATTGGGAAAAAGAATGTCTACAAATAAAAACTACACAGAAGAATTGTGTGAAACTTCTTTCTGTTCTGTTTGTTCAACTAAAAGAGTTGAACCTTAGTTTTGATTGAGCCGTTCTGAAACACTCTTTCTGTAGAAAATGCAAGTGGAGATTCGGAGAGCTAAGAGGGTAATAGTGGAAAAAGGAATGTCTCCAAATATAAACTACACAGAATCATACTCTGAAACTTCTTTCTGATCTGTGCATTCAGCTAACAGAGTTAAAACATACTTTTGATTGAGCAGATCTGAACACTCTTTCTGTAGAAAATGCAACTGGACATTTGGAGCGCTAAGAGAGTAGTAGTGGAAAAAGGAATATATTCAAATATAAACTACACAGAAGCATTCTGTGAAACTTCTTTCTGAACTGAGCATTCAGCTAACAGAGTTAAACCATACTTTTGATTGAGCAGTTTTGAAACACACTGTCTGTAGAAAATGCAACTGGACATTCGTAGCGCTAAGTGGGTAATAGTGGAAAAAAGAATATGTTCAAATATAAACTACACAGAAGCATTGTATGAAACTTCTTTCTGTTCTGTGCATTCAACTAACAGAGTTGAACCTTACTTTTGATTGAGCCTTTCTGAAACACTCTTTCTGTAGAAACTGCAATTGGACATTCTGAGCGCTAAGAGGCCTCTATTGGGTAAAATAATATCTTCAAATAAAAAATACACAGAAGCATTGTGTGAAACTTATTTCTGATATGTTCATTAAGCTCACAGAGTTAAACCATACTTTTGATTGCGCAGTTCTGAACACTCTTTCTGTAGAAAATGCAAGTGGACATTCGGAGCGCTTAGAGGGTAAGAGTGGAAAAAGGAATATATTCAAATATAAACTACCCAGTAGCATTCTGTGAAAATTCTTTCTGTTCTGTGCATTCAACTAACAGAGTTGAACCTTACTTTTGATTGAGCCGTTCTGAAACACTGTTTCTGTAGAAACTGCAATTGGACATGCTAAGCGCTAAGAGGCCTACATTGGGAAAAAGAATATCTTCAAATAAAAACTACACAGATGCATTCTGTGAAACTTATTTCTGATCTGTAAATTCAGTTAACAGAGATAAACATATTTTTGATTGAGCAGTTATGAAACACTCTTTTTGTAGAAAATGCAATTGGAGATTCGGAGCGCTAAGAGGGTAATAGTGGAAAAAGGAACGTCTTCAAATATAAACTACACAGAATCATTCGGTGAAACTTCTTTCTGATCTGTGCATTCAGCTAACAGAGTTAAACCATACTTTTGATTGAGCAGATCTGAACACTCTTTCTGTTGAAAATGCAACTGGACATTTGGAGCGCTAAGAGCGTAGTAGTGGAAAAAGGAATATATTCAAATATAAACTACACAGAAGCATTCTGTGAAACTTCTTTCTGATCTGAGCATACAGCTAACAGAGTTAAACCATACTTTTGATTGAGCAGTTTTGAAACACTCTGTCTGTAGAAAATGCAACTGGACATTCGTAGCGCTAAGTGGGTAATAGTGGAAAAGAGAATATGTTCAAATATAAACTACACAGAAGCATTGTAGGAAAATTCTTTCTGTTCTGTACATTCAACTAACAGAGTTGAACCTTACTTTTGATTGAGCCGTTCTGAAACACTCTTTCTGTAGAAACTGCAATTGGACATTCTGAGCGCTAAGAGGCCTATATTGGGAAAAAGAATGTCTACAAATAAAAGCTACACAGAATAATTGTGTGAAACTTCTTTCTGTTCTGTTTGTTCAACTAAAAGAGTTGAACCTTAGTTTTGATTGAGCCGTTCTGAAACACTCTTTCTGTAGAAAATGCAAGTGGAGATTCGGAGCGCTAAGAGGGTAATAGTGGAAAAAGGAATGTCTCCAAATATAAACTACACAGAATCATTCTGTGAAACTTCTTTCTGATCTGTGCATTCAGCTAACAGAGTTAAACCATACTTTTGATTGAGCAGATCTGAACACTCTTTCTGTAGAAAATGCAACTGGACATTTGGAGCGCTAAGAGAGTAGTAGTGGAAAAAGGAATATATTCAAATATAAACTACACAGAAGCATTCTGTGTTACTTCTTTCTGATCTGAGCATTCAGCTAACAGAGTTAAACCATACTTTTGATTGAGCAGTTTTGAAACACTCTGTCTGTAGAAAATGCAACTGGACATTCGTAGCGCTAAGTGGGTAATAGTGGAAAAAAGAATATGTTCAAATATAAACTACACAGAAGCATTGTATGAAACTTCTTTCTGTTCTGTGCATTCAACTAACAGAGTTGAACCTTACTTTTGATTGAGCCTTTCTGAAACACTCTTTCTGAAGAAACTGCAATTGGACATTCTGAGCGCTAAGAGGCCTATAATGGGAAAAATAATATCTTCAAATAAAAACTACACAGAAGCATTGTGTGAAACTTATTTCTGATATGTTCAATAAGCTAACAGAGTTAAACCATACTTTTGATTGCGCAGTTCTGAACACTCTTTCTGTAGAAAATGCAAGTGGACATTCGGAGCGCTAAGAGGGTAATAGTGGCAAAAGGAATATATTCAAATATAAACTACACAGTAGCATTCTGTGAAAATTCTTTCTGTTCTGTGCATTCAGCTAACAGAGTTGAACCTTACTTTTGATTGAGCCGTTCTGAAACACTCTTTCTGTAGAAACTGCAATTGGACATGCTAAGCGCTAAGAGGCCTACATTGGGAAAAAGGATATCTTCAAATAAAAACTACACAGATGCATTCTGTGAAACTTATTTCTGATCTGTAAATTCAGTTAACAGAGATAAAACATATTTTTGATTGAGC
This sequence comes from Symphalangus syndactylus, assembly GCF_028878055.3. Taxonomy (NCBI): domain Eukaryota; kingdom Metazoa; phylum Chordata; class Mammalia; order Primates; family Hylobatidae; genus Symphalangus; species Symphalangus syndactylus. Next base: position 10,427,541 of record NC_072447.2, on the reverse strand, counting down.
AGTTATGAAACACTCTTTTTGTAGAAAATGCAAGTGGAGATTCGGAGCGCTAAGAGGGTAATAGTGGAAAAAGGAATGTCTTCAAATATAAACTACACAGAATCATTCGGTGAAACTTCTTTCTGATCTGTGCATTCAGCTAACAGAGTTAAACCATACTTTTGATTGAGCAGATCTGAACACTCTTTCTGTAGAAAATGCAACTGGACATTTGGAGCGCTAAGAGCGTAGTAGTGGAAAAAGGAATATATTCAAATATAAACTACACAGAAGCATTCTGTGAAACTTCTTTCTGATCTGAGCATTCAGCTAACAGAGTTAAACCATACTTTTGATTGAGCAGTTTTGAAACACTCTGTCTGTAGAAAATGCAACTGGACATTCGTAGCGCTAAGTGGGTAATAGTGGACAAAAGAATATGTTCCAATATAAACTACACAGAAGCATTGTATTAAACTTCTTTCTGTTCTGTGCATTCAACTAACAGAGTTGAACCTTACTTTTGATTGAGCCGTTCTGAAACACTCTTTCTGTAGAAACTGCAATTGGACATTCTGAGCGCTAAGAGGCCTATATTGGGAAAAAGAATGTCTACAAATAAAAACTACACAGAAGAATTGTGTGAAACTTCTTTCTGTTCTGTTTGTTCAACTAAAAGACTTGAACCTAAGTTTTGATTGAGCCGTTCTGAAACACTCTTTCTGTAGAAAATGCAAGTGGAGATTCGGAGCGCTAAGAGGGTAATAGTGGAAAAAGGAATGTCTCCAAATATAAACTACAGAGAATCATTCTGTGAAACTTCTTTCTGATCTGTGCATTCAGCTAACAGAGTTAAACCATTCTTTTGATTCAGCAGATCTGAACACTCTTTCTGTAGAAAATGCAACTGGACATTTGGAGCGCTAAGAGAGTAGTAGTGGAAAAAGGAATATATTCAAATATAAACTACACAGAAGCATTCTGTGAAACTTTTTTCTGATCTGAGCATTCAGCTAACAGAGTTAAACCATACTTTTGATTGAGCAGTTTTGAAACACTCTGTCTGTAGAAAATGCAACTGGACATTCGTAGCGCTAAGTGGGTAATAGTGGAAAAAATAATATGTTCAAATATAAACTACACAGAAGCATTGTATGAAACTTCTTTCTGTTCTGTGCATTCAACTAACAGACTTGAACCTTACTTTTGATTGAGCCGTTCTGAAACACTCTTTTGTAGAAACTGCAATTGGACATTCTGAGCGCTAAGAGGCCTATATTGGGAAAAAGAATGTCTACAAATAAAAACTACACAGAAGAATTGTGTGAAACATATTTCTGATCTGTAAATTCAGTTAACAGAGATAAAACATATTTTTGATTGAGCAGTTATGAAACACTCTTTTTGTAGAAAATGCAAGTGGAGATTCGGAGCGCTAAGAGGGTGATAGTGGAAAAAGGAATGTCTCCAAATATAAACTACACAGAATCATTCTGTGAAACTTCTTTCTGATCTGTGCATTCAGCTAACAGAGTTAAACCATACTTTTGATTGAGCAGATCTGAACACTCTTTCTGTAGAAAATGCAACTGGACATTTGGAGCGCTAAGAGAGTAGTAGTGGAAAAAGGAATATATTCAAATATAAACTACACAGAAGCATTCTGTGAAACTTCTTTCTGATCTGAGCATTCAGCTAACAGAGTTAAACCATACTTTTGATTGAGCAGTTTTGAAACACTCTGTCTGTAGAAAATGCAACTGGACATTCGTAGCGCTAAGTGGGTAATAGTGGAAAAAAGAATATGTTCAAATATAAACTACACAGAAGCATTGTATGAAACTTCTTTCTGTTCTGTGCATTCAACTAACAGAGTTGAACCTTACTTTTGATTGAGCCTTTCTGAAACACTCTTTCTGTAGAAACTGCAATTGGACATTCTGAGCGCTAAGAGGCCTATATTGGGAAAAATAATATCTTCAAATAAAAACTACACAGAAGCATTGTGTGAAACTTATTTCTGATATGTTCATTATGCTAACAGAGTTAAACCATACTTTTGATTGCGCAGTTCTGAACACTCTTTCTGTAGAAAATGCAAGTGGACATTCGGAGCGCTAAGAGGGTAATAGTGGAAAAAGGAATATATTCAAATATAAACTACACAGTAGCATTCTGTGAAAATCTTTCTGTTCTGTGCATTCAACTAACAGAGTTGAACCTTACTTTTGATTGAGCCGTTCTGAAACACTCTTTCTGTAGAAACTGCAATTGGACATGCTAAGCGCTAAGAGGCCTACATTGGGAAAAAGAATATCTTCAAATAAAAACTACACAGATGCATTCTGTGAAACTTATTTCTGATCTGTAAATTCAGTTAACAGAGATAAAACATATTTTTGATTGAGCAGTTATGAAACACTCTTTTTGTAGAAAATGCAAGTGGAGATTCGGAGCGCTAAGAGGGTAATAGTGGAAAAAGGAATGTCTTCAAATATAAACTACACAGAATCATTCGGTGAAACTTCTTTCTGATCTGTGCATTCAGCTAACAGAGTTAAACCATACTTTTGATTGAGCAGATCTGAACACTCTTTCTGTAGAAAATGCAACTGGACATTTAGAGCGCTAAGAGCGTAGTAGTGGAAAAAGGAATATATTCAAATATAAACTACACAGAAGCATTCTGTGAAACTTCTTTCTCATCTGAGCATTCAGCTAACAGAGTTAAACCATACTTTTGATTGAGCAGTTTTGAAACACTCTGTCTGTAGAAAATGCAACTGGACATTCGTAGCGCTAAGTGGGTAATAGTGGAAAAAAGAATATGTTCAAATATAAACTACACAGAAACATTGTATGAAACTTCTTTCTGTTCTGTGCATTCAACTAACAGAGTTGAACCTTACTTTTGATTGAGCCTTTCTGAAGCACTCTTTCTGTAGAATCTGCAATTGGACATTCTGAGCGCTAAGAGGCCTATATTGGGAAAAATAATATCTTCAAATAAAAACTACACAGAAGCATTGTGTGAAACTTATTTCTGATATGTTCATTAAGCTAACAGAGTTAAACCATACTTTTGATTGCGCAGTTCTGAACACTCTTTCTGTAGAAAATGCAAGTGGACATTCGGAGCGCTAAGAGGGTAATAGTGGAAAAAGGAATATATTCAAATATAAACTACACAGTAGCATTCTGTGAAAATTCTTTCTGTTCTGTGCATTCAACTAACTGAGTTGAACCTTACTTTTGATTGAGCCGTTCTGAAACACTCTTTCTGTGGAAACTGCAATTGGACATGCTAAGCGCTAAGAGGCCTACATTGGGAAAAAGAATATCTTCAAATAAAAACTACACAGATGCATTCTGTGAAACTTATCTCTGATCTGTAAATTCAGTTAACAGAGATAAAACATATTTTTGTTTGAGCAGTTATGAAACACTCTTTTTGTAGAAAATGCAAGTGGAGATTCGGAGCGCTAAGAGGGTAATAGTGGAAAAAGGAATGTCTTCAAATATAAACTACACAGAATCATTCGGTGAAACTTCTTTCTGATCTGTGCATTCAGCTAACGGTGTTAAACCATACATTTGATTGAGCAGATCTGAACACACTTTCTGTAGAAAATGCAACTGGACATTTGGAGCGCTAAGAGCGTATTAGTGGAAAAAGGAATATATTCAAATATAAACTACACAGAAGCATTCTGTGAAACTTCTTTCTGATCTGAGCATTCAGCTAACAGAGTTAAACCATACTTTTGATTGAGCAGTTTTGAAACACTCTGTCTGTAGAAAATGCAACTGGACATTCGTAGCGCTAAGTTGGTAATAGTGGAAAAAAGAATATGTACAAATATAAACTACACAGAAGCATTGTATGAAACTTCTTTCTGTTCTCTGCATTCAACTAACGGAGTTGAACCTTACTTTTGATTGAGCCGTTCTGAAACACTCTTTCTGTAGAAACTGCAATTGGACATTCTGAGCGCTAAGAGGCCTATATTGGGAAAAAGAATGTCTACAAATAAAAACTACACAGAAGAATTGTGTGAAACTTCTTTCTGTTCTGTTTGTTCAACTAAAAGAGTTGAACCTTAGTTTTGATTGAGCCGTTCTGAAACACTCTTTCTGTAGAAAATGCAAGTGGAGATTCGGAGAGCTAAGAGGGTAATAGTGGAAAAAGGAATGTCTCCAAATATAAACTACACAGAATCATTCTCTGAAACTTCTTTCTGATCTGTGCATTCAGCTAACAGAGTTAAAACATACTTTTGATTTAGCAGATCTGAACACTCTTTCTGTAGAAAATGCAACTGGACATTTGGAGCGCTAAGAGAGTAGTAGTGGAAAAAGGAATATATTCAAATATAAACTACACAGAAGCATTCTGTGAAACTTCTTTCTGAACTGAGCATTCAGCTAACAGAGTTAAACCATACTTTTGATTGAGCAGTTTTGAAACACTCTGTCTGTAGAAAATGCAACTGGACATTCGTAGCGCTAAGTGGGTAATAGTGGAAAAAAGAATATGTTCAAATATAAACTACACAGAAGCATTGTATGAAACTTCTTTCTGTTCTGTGCATTCAACTAACAGAGTTGAACCTTACTTTTGATTGAGCCTTTCTGAAACACTCTTTCTGTAGAAACTGCAATTGGACATTCTGAGCGCTAAGAGGCCTCTATTGGGAAAAATAATATCTTCAAATAAAAACTACACAGAAGCATTGTGTGAAACTTATTTCTGATATGTTCATTAAGCTCACAGAGTTAAACCATACTTTTGATTGCGCAGTTCTGAACACTCTTTCTGTAGAAAATGCAAGTGGACATTCGGAGCGCTAAGAGGGTAAGAGTGGAAAAAGGAATATATTCAAATATAAACTACACAGTAGCATTCTGTGAAAATTCTTTCTGTTCTGTGCATTCAACTAACAGAGTTGAACCTTACTTTTGATTGAGCCGTTCTGAAACACTGTTTCTGTAGAAACTGCAATTGGACATGCTAAGCGCTAAGAGGCCTACATTGGGAAAAAGAATATCTTCAAATAAAAACTACACAGATGCATTCTGTGAAACTTATTTCTGATCTGTAAATTCAGTTAACAGAGATAAAACATATTTTTGATTGAGCAGTTATGAAACACTCTTTTTGTAGAAAATGCAAGTGGAGATTCGGAGCGCTAAGAGGGTAATAGTGGAAAAAGGAATGTCTTCAAATATAAACTACACAGAATCATTCGGTGAAACTTCTTTCTGATCTGTGCATTCAGCTAACAGAGTTAAACCATACTTTTGATTGAGCAGATCTGAACACTCTTTCTGTTGAAAATGCAACTGGACATTTTGAGCGCTAAGAGCGTAGTAGTGGAAAAAGGAATATATTCAAATATAAACTACACAGAAGCATTCTGTGAAACTTCTTTCTGATCTGAGCATACAGCTAACAGAGTTAAACCATACTTTTGATTGAGCAGTTTTGAAACACTCTGTCTGTAGAAAATGCAACTGGACATTCGTAGCGCTAAGTGGGTAATAGTGGAAAAGAGAATATGTTCAAATATAAACTACACAGAAGCATTGTAGGAAAATTCTTTCTGTTCTGTACATTCAACTAACAGAGTTGAACCTTACTTTTGATTGAGCCGTTCTGAAACACTCTTTCTGTAGAAACTGCAATTGGACATTCTGAGCGCTAAGAGGCCTATATTGGGAAAAAGAATGTCTACAAATAAAAGCTACACAGAATAATTGTGTGAAACTTCTTTCTGTTCTGTTTGTTCAACTAAAAGAGTTGAACCTTAGTTTTGATTGAGCCGTTCTGAAACACTCTTTCTGTAGAAAATGCAAGTGGAGATTCGGAGCGCTAAGAGGGTAATAGTGGAAAAAGGAATGTCTCCAAATATAAACTACACAGAATCATTCGGTGAAACTTCTTTCTGATCTGTGCATTCAGCTAACAGAGTTAAACCATACTTTTGATTGAGCAAATCTGAGCACTCTTTCTGTAGAAAATGCAACTGGACATTTGGAGCGCTAAGAGCGTAGTAGTGGAAAAAGGAATATATTCAAATATAAACTACACAGAAGCATTCTGTGAAACTTCTTTCTGATCTGAGCATTCAGCTAACAGAGTTAAACCATACTTTTGATTGAGCAGTTTTGAAACACTCTGTCTGTAGAAAATGCAACTGGACATTCGTAGCGCTAAGTGGGTAATAGTGGAAAAAAGAATATGTTCAAATATAAACTACACAGAAGCATTGTATGAAACTTCTTTCTGTTCTGTGCATTCAACTAACAGACTTGAACCTTACTTTTGATTGAGCCGTTCTGAAACACTCTTTTGTAGAAACTGCAATTGGACATTCTGAGCGCTAAGAGGCCTATATTGGGAAAAAAAATGTCTACAAATAAAAACTACACAGAAGAATTGCGTGAAACTTATTTCTGATCTGTAAATTCAGTTAACAGAGATAAAACATATTTTTGATTGAGCAGTTATGAAACACTCTTTTTGTAGAAAATGCAAGTGGAGATTCGGAGCGCTAAGAAGGTGATAGTTTAAAAAGGAATGTCTCCAAATATAAACTACACAGAATCATTCTGTGAAACTTATTTCTGATCTGTGTATTCAGCTAACAGAGTTAAACCATAATTTTGATTGAGCAGATCTGAACACTCTTTCTGTAGAAAATGCAACTGGACATTTGGAGCGCTAAGAGAGTAGTAGTGGAAAAAGGAATATATTCAAATATAAACTACACAGAAGCATTCTGTGAAACTTATTTCTGATCTGAGCATTCAGCTAACAGAGTTAAACCATACTTTTGATTGAGCAGTTTTGAAACACTCTGTCTGTAGAAAATGCAACTGGACATTCGTAGCGCTAAGTGGGTAATAGTGGAAAAAAGAATATGTTCAAATATAAACTACACAGAAGCATTGTATGAAACTTCTTTCTGTTCTGTGCATTCAACTAACAGAGTTGACCCTTACTTTTGATTGAGCCTTTCTGAAACACTCTTTCTGTAGAAACTGCAATTAGACATTCTGAGCGCTAAGAGGCCTATATTGGGAAAAATAATATCTTCAAATAAAAACTACACAGAAGCATTGTGTGAAACTTATTTCTGATATGTTCATTAAGCTAACAGAGTTAAACCATACTTTTGATTGCGCAGTTCTGAACACTCTTTCTGTAGAAAATGCAAGTGGACATTCGGAGCGCTAAGAGGGTAATAGTGGAAAAAGGAATATATTCAAATATAAACTACACAGTAGCATTCTGTGAAAATTCTTTCTGTTCTGTGCATTCAACTAACAGAGTTGAACCTTACTTTTGATTGAGCCGTTCTGAAACACTCTTTCTGTAGAAACTGCAATTGGACATGCTAAGCGCTAAGAGGCCTACATTGGGAAAAAGAATATCTTCAAATAAAAACTACACAGATGCATTCTGTGAAACTTATTTCTGATCTGTAAATTCAGTTAACAGAGATAAAACATATTTTTGATTGAGCAGTTATGAAACACTCTTTTTGTAGAAAATGCAAGTGGAGATTCGGAGCGCTAAGAGGGTAATAGTGGAAAAAGGAATGTCTTCAAATATAAACTACACAGAATCATTCGGTGAAACTTCTTTCTGATCTGTGCATTCAGCTAACAGAGTTAAACCATACTTTTGATTGAGCAGATCTGAACACTCTTTCTGTAGAAAATGCAACTGGACATTTAGAGCGCTAAGAGCGTAGTAGTGGAAAAAGGAATATATTCAAATATAAACTACACAGAAGCATTCTGTGAAACTTCTTTCTCATCTGAGCATTCAGCTAACAGAGTTAAACCATACTTTTGATTGAGCAGTTTTGAAACACTCTGTCTGTAGAAAATGCAACTGGACATTCGTAGCGCTAAGTGGGTAATAGGGGAAAAAAGAATATGTTCAAATATAAACTACACAGAAGCATTGTATGAAACTTCTTTCTGTTCTGTGCATTCAACTAACAGAGTTGAACCTTACTTTTGATTGAGCCTTTCTGAAACACTCTTTCTGTAGAATCTGCAATTGGACATTCTGAGCGCTAAGAGGCCTATATTGGGAAAAATAATATCTTCAAATAAAAACTACACAGAAGCATTGTGTGAAACTTATTTCTGATATGTTCATTAAGCTAACAGAGTTAAACCATACTTTTGATTGCGCAGTTCTGAACACTCTTTCTGTAGAAAATGCAAGTGTACATTCGGAGCGCTAAGAGGGTAATAGTGGAAAAAGGAATATATTCAAATATAAACTACACAGTAGCATTCTTTGAAAATTCTTTCTGTTCTGTGCATTCAACTAACTGAGTTGAACCTTACTTTTGATTGAGCCGTTCTGAAACACTCTTTCTGTGGAAACTGCAATTGGACATGCTAAGCGCTAAGAGGCCTACATTGGGAAAAAGAATATCTTCAAATAAATACTACACAGATGCATTCTGTGAAACTTATTTCTGATCTGTAAATTCAGTTAACAGAGATAAAACATATTTTTGATTGAGCAGTTATGAAACACTCTTTTTGTAGAAAATGCAAGTGGAGATTCGGAGCGCTAAGAGGGTAATAGTGGAAAAAGGAATGTCTTCAAATATAAACTACACAGAATCATTCGGTGAAACTTCTTTCTGATCTGTGCATTCAGCTAACAGTGTTAAACCATACATTTGATTGAGCAGATCTGAACACTCTTTCTGTAGAAAATGCAACTGGACATTTGGAGCGCTAAGAGCGTATTAGTGGAAAAAGGAATATATTCAAATATAAACTACACAGAAGCATTCTGTGAAACTTCTTTCTGATCTGAGCATTCAGCTAACAGAGTTAAACCACACTTTTGATTGAGCAGTTTTGAAACACTCTGTCTGTAGAAAATGCAACTGGACATTCGTAGCGCTAAGTTGGTAATAGTGGAAAAAAGAATATGTTCAAATATAAACTACACAGAAGCATTGTATGAAACTTCTTTCTGTTCTGTGCATTCAACTAACGGAGTTGAACCTTACTTTTGATTGAGCCGTTCTGAAACACTCTTTCTGTAGAAACTGCAATTGGACATTCTGAGCGCTAAGAGGCCTATATTGGTAAAAAGAATGTCTACAAATAAAAACTACACAGAAGAATTGTGTGAAACTTCTTTCTGTTCTGTTTGTTCAACTAAAAGAGTTGAACCTTAGTTTTGATTGAGCCGTTCTGAAACACTCTTTCTGTAGAAAATGCAAGTGGAGATTCGGAGAGCTAAGAGGGTAATAGTGGAAAAAGGAATGTCTCCAAATATAAACTACACAGAATCATACTCTGAAACTTCTTTCTGATCTGTGCATTCAGCTAACAGAGTTAAAACATACTTTTGATTGAGCAGATCTGAACACTCTTTCTGTAGAAAATGCAACTGGACATTTGGAGCGCTAAGAGATTAGTAGTGGAAAAAGGAATATATTCAAATATAAACTACACAGAAGCATTCTGTGAAACTTCTTTCTGAACTGAGCATTCAGCTAACAGAGTTAAACCATACTTTTGATTGAGCAGTTTTGAAACACTCTGTCTGTAGAAAATGCAACTGGACATTCGTAGCGCTAAGTGGGTAATAGTGGAAAAAAGAATATGTTCAAATATAAACTACACAGAAGCATTGTATGAAACTTCTTTCTGTTCTGTGCATTCAACTAACAGAGTTGAACCTTACTTTTGATTGAGCCTTTCTGAAACACTCTTTCTGTAGAAACTGCAATTGGACATTCTGAGCGCTAAGAGGCCTCTATTGGGTAAAATAATATCTTCAAATAAAAACTACACAGAAGCATTGTGTGAAACTTATTTCTGATATGTTCATTAAGCTCACAGAGTTAAACCATACTTTTGATTGCGCAGTTCTCAACACTCTTTCTGTAGAAAATGCAAGTGGACATTCGGAGCGCTAAGAGGGTAAGAGTGGAAAAAGGAATATATTCAAATATAAACTACCCAGTAGCATTCTGTGAAAATTCTTTCTGTTCTGTGCATTCAACTAACAGAGTTGAACCTTACTTTTGATTGAGCCGTTCTGAAACACTGTTTCTGTAGAAACTGCAATTGGACATGCTAAGCGCTAAGAGGCCTACATTGGGAAAAAGGATATCTTCAAATAAAAACTACACAGATGCATTCTGTGAAACTTATTTCTGATCTGTAAATTCAGTTAACAGAGATAAAACATATTTTTGATTGAGCAGTTATGAAACACTCTTTTTGTAGAAAATGCAAGTGGAGATTCGGAGCGCTAAGAGGGTAATAGTGGAAAAAGGAATGTCTTCAAATATAAACTACACAGAATCATTCGGTGAAACTTCTTTCTGATCTGTGCATTCAGCTAACAGAGTTAAACCATACTTTTGATTGAGCAGATCTGAACACTCTTTCTGTAGAAAATGCAACTGGACATTTGGAGCGCTAAGAGCGTAGTAGTGGAAAAAGGAATATATTCAAATATAAACTACACAGAAGCATTCTGTGAAACTTCTTTCTGATCTGAGCATTCAGCTAACAGAGTTAAACCATACTTTTGATTGAGCAGTTTTGAAACACTCTGTCTGTAGAAAATGCAACTGGACATTCGTAGCGCTAAGTGGGTAATAGTGGAAAAAAGAATATGTTCCAATATAAACTACACAGAAGCATTGTATGAAACTTCTTTCTGTTCTGTGCATTCAACTAACAGAGTTGAACCTTACTTTTGATTGAGCCGTTCTGAAACACTCTTTCTGTAGAAACTGCAATTGGACATTCTGAGCGCTAAGAGGCCTATATTGGGAAAAAGAATGTCTACAAATAAAAACTACACAGAAGAATTGTGTGAAACTTCTTTCTGTTCTGTTTGTTCAACTAAAAGACTTGAACCTAAGTTTTGATTGAGCCGTTCTGAAACACTCTTTCTGTAGAAAATGCAAGTGGAGATTCGGAGCGCTAAGAGGGTAATAGTGGAAAAAGGAATGTCTCCAAATATAAACTACAGAGAATCATTCTGTGAAACTTCTTTCTGATCTGTGCATTCAGCTAACAGAGTTAAACCATTCTTTTGATTCAGCAGATCTGAACACTCTTTCTGTAGAAAATGCAACTGGACATTTGGAGCGCTAAGAGAGTAGTAGTGGAAAAAGGAATATATTCAAATATAAACTACACAGAAGCATTCTGTGAAACTTTTTTCTGATCTGAGCATTCAGCTAACAGAGTTAAACCATACTTTTGATTGAGCAGTTTTGAAACACTCTGTCTGTAGAAAATGCAACTGGACATTCGTAGCGCTAAGTGGGTAATAGTGGAAAAAAGAATATGTTCAAATATAAACTACACAGAAGCATTGTATGAAACTTCTTTCTGTTCTGTGCATTCAACTAACTGAGTTGAACCTTACTTTTGATTGAGCCTTTCTGAAACACTCTTTCTGTAGAAACTGCAATTGGACATTCTGAGTGCTAAGAGGCCTATATTGGGAAAAATAATATCTTCAAATAAAAACTACACAGAAGCATTGTGTGAAACTTATTTCTGATATGTTCATTAAGCTAACAGAGTTAAACCATACTTTTGATTGCGCAGTTCTGAACACTGTTTCTGTAGAAAATGCAAGTGGACATTCGGAGCGCTAAGAGGGTAATAGTGGAAAAAGGAATATATTCAAATATAAACTACACAGTAGCATTCTGTGAAAATTCTTTCTGTTCTGTGCATTCAACTAACAGAGTTGAACCTTACTTTTGATTGAGCCGTTCTGAAACACTCTTTCTGTAGAAACTGCAATTGGACATGCTAAGCGCTAAGAGGCCTACATTGGGAAAAAGAATATCTTCAAATTAAAACTACACAGATGCATTCTGTGAAACTTATTTCTGATCTGTAAATTCAGTTAACAGAGATAAAACATATTTTTCATTGAGCAGTTATGAAACACTCTTTTTGTAGAAAATGCAAGTGGAGATTCGGAGCGCTAAGAGGGTAATAGTGGAAAAAGGAATGTCTTCAAATATAAACTACACAGAATCATTTGGTGAAACTTCTTTCTGATCTGTGCATTCAGCTAACAGAGTTAAACCATACTTTTGATTGAGCAGATCTGAACACTCTTTCTGTTGAAAATGCAACTGGACAATTGGAGCGCTAAGAGCGTAGTAGTGGAAAAAGGAATATATTCAAATATAAACTACACAGAAGCATTCTGTGAAACTTCTTTCTGATCTGAACATTCAGCTGACAGAGTTAAACCATACTTTTGATTGAGCAGTTTTGAAACACTCTGTCTGTAGAAAATGCAACTGGACATTCGTAGCGCTAAGTGGGTAATAGTGGAAAAAAGAATATGTTCAAATATAAACTACACAGAAGCATTGTATGAAACTCCTTTCTGTTCTGTGCATTCAACTAACAGAGTTGAACCTTACTTTTGATTGAGCCTTTCTGAAACACTCTTTCTGTAGAAACTGCAATTGGACATTCTGAGCGCTAAGAGGCCTCTATTGGGTAAAATAATATCTTCAAATAAAAACTACACAGAAGCATTGTGTGAAACTTATTTCTGATATGTTCATTAAGCTCACAGAGTTAAACCATACTTTTGATTGCGCAGTTCTCAACACTCTTTCTGTAGAAAATGCAAGTGGACATTCGGAGCGCTAAGAGGGTAAGAGTGGAAAAAGGAATATATTCAAATATAAACTACCCAGTAGCATTCTGTGAAAATTCTTTCTGTTCTGTGCATTCAACTAACAGAGTTGAACCTTACTTTTGATTGAGCCGTTCTGAAACACTGTTTCTGTAGAAACTGCAATTGGACATGCTAAGCGCTAAGAGGCCTACATTGGGAAAAAGAATATCTTCAAATAAAAACTACACAGATGCATTCTGTGCAACTTATTTCTGATCTGTAAATTCAGTTAACAGAGATAAAACATATTTTTGATTGAGCAGTTATGAAACACTCTTTTTGTAGAAAATGCAATTGGAGATTCGGAGCGCTAAGAGGGTAATAGTGGAAAAAGGAACGTCTTCAAATATAAACTACACAGAATCATTCGGTGAAACTTCTTTCTGATCTGTGCATTCAGCTAACAGAGTTAAACCATACTTTTGATTGAGCAGATCTGAACACTCTTTCTGTTGAAAATGCAACTGGACATTTGGAGCGCTAAGAGCGTAGTAGTGGAAAAAGGAATATATTCAAATATAAACTACACAGAAGCATTCTGTGAAACTTCTTTCTGATCTGAGCATACAGCTAACAGAGTTAAACCATACTTTTGATTGAGCAGTTTTGAAACACTCTGTCTGTAGAAAATGCAACTGGACATTCGTAGCGCTAAGTGGGTAATAGTGGAAAAGAGAATATGTTCAAATATAAACTACACAGAAGCATTGTAGGAAAATTCTTTCTGTTCTGTACATTCAACTAACAGAGTTGAACCTTACTTTTGATTGAGCCGTTCTGAAACACTCTTTCTGTAGAAACTGCAATTGGACATTCTGAGCGCTAAGAGGCCTATATTGGGAAAAAGAATGTCTACAAATAAAAGCTACACAGAATAATTGGGTGAAACTTCTTTCTGTTCTGTTTGTTCAACTAAAAGAGTTGAACCTTAGTTTTGATTGAGCCGTTCTGAAACACTCTTTCTGTAGAAAATGCAAGTGGAGATTCGGAGCGCTAAGAGGGTAATAGTGGAAAAAGGAATGTCTCCAAATATAAACTACACAGAATCATTCTGTGAAACTTCTTTCTGATCTGTGCATTCAGCTAACAGAGTTAAACCATACTTTTGATTGAGCAGATCTGAACACTCTTTCTGTAGAAAATGCAACTGGACATTTGGAGCGCTAAGAGAGTAGTAGTGGAAAAAGGAATATATTCAAATATAAACTACACAGAAGCATTCTGTGTTACTTCTTTCTGATCTGAGCATTCAGCTAACAGAGTTAAACCATACTTTTGATTGAGCAGTTTTGAAACACTCTGTCTGTAGAAAATGCAACTGGACATTCGTAGCGCTAAGTGGGTAATAGTGGAAAAAAGAATATGTTCAAATATAAACTACACAGAAGCATTGTATGAAACTTCTTTCTGTTCTGTGCATTCAACTAACAGAGTTGAACCTTACTTTTGATTGAGCCTTTCTGAAACACTCTTTCTGAAGAAACTGCAATTGGACATTCTGAGCGCTAAGAGGCCTATAATGGGAAAAATAATATCTTCAAATAAAAACTACAGAGAAGCATTGTGTGAAACTTATTTCTGATATGTTCAATAAGCTAACAGAGTTAAACCATACTTTTGATTGCGCAGTTCTGAACACTCTTTCTGTAGAAAATGCAAGTGGACATTCGGAGCGCTAAGAGGGTAATAGTGGCAAAAGGAATATATTCAAATATAAACTACACAGTAGCATTCTGTGAAAATTCTTTCTGTTCTGTGCATTCAGCTAACAGAGTTGAACCTTACTTTTGATTGAGCCGTTCTGAAACACTCTTTCTGTAGAAACTGCAATTGGACATGCTAAGCGCTAAGAGGCCTACATTGGGAAAAAGGATATCTTCAAATAAAAACTACACAGATGCATTCTGTGAAACTTATTTCTGATCTGTAAATTCAGTTAACAGAGATAAAACATATTTTTGATTGAGCAGTTATGAAACACTCTTTTTGTAGAAAATGCAAGTGGAGATTCGGAGCGCTAAGAGGGTAATAGTGGAAAAAGGAATGTCTTCAAATATAAACTACACAGAATCATTCGGTGAAACTTCTTTCTGATCTGTGCATTCAGCTAACAGAGTTAAACCATACTTTTGATTGAGCAGATCTGAACACTCTTTCTGTAGAAAATGCAACTGGACATTTGGAGCGCTAAGAGCGTAGTAGTGGAAAAAGGAATATATTCAAATATAAACTACACAGAAGCATTCTGTGAAACTTCTTTCTGATCTGAGCATTCAGCTAACAGAGTTAAACCATACTTTTGATTGAGCAGTTTTGAAACACTCTGTCTGTAGAAAATGCAACTGGACATTCGTAGCGCTAAGTGGGTAATAGTGGAAAAAAGAATATGTTCCAATATAAACTACACAGAAGCATTGTATGAAACTTCTTTCTGTTCTGTGCATTCAACTAACAGAGTTGAACCTTACTTTTGATTGAGCCGTTCTGAAACACTCTTTCTGTAGAAACTGCAATTGGACATTCTGAGCGCTAAGAGGCCTATATTGGGAAAAAGAATGTCTACAAATAAAAACTACACAGAAGAATTGTGTGAAACTTCTTTCTGTTCTGTTTGTTCAACTAAAAGACTTGAACCTAAGTTTTGATTGAGCCGTTCTGAAACACTCTTTCTGTAGAAAATGCAAGTGGAGATTCGGAGCGCTAAGAGGGTAATAGTGGAAAAAGGAATGTCTCCAAATATAAACTACAGAGAATCATTCTGTGAAACTTCTTTCTGATCTGTGCATTCAGCTAACAGAGTTAAACCATTCTTTTGATTCAGCAGATAGGAACACTCTTTCTGTAGAAAATGCAACTGGACATTTGGAGCGCTAAGAGAGTAGTAGTGGAAAAAGGAATATATTCAAATATAAACTACACAGAAGCATTCTGTGAAACTTTTTTCTGATCTGAGCATTCAGCTAACAGAGTTAAACCATACTTTTGATTGAGCAGTTTTGAAACACTCTGTCTGTAGAAAATGCAACTGGACATTCGTAGCGCTAAGTGGGTAATAGTGGAAAAAAGAATATGTTCAAATATAAACTACACAGAAGCATTGTATGAAACTTCTTTCTGTTCTGTGCATTCAACTAACAGAGTTGAACCTTACTTTTGATTGAGCCTTTCTGAAACACTCTTTCTGTAGAAACTGCAATTGGACATTCTGAGTGCTAAGAGGCCTATATTGGGAAAAATAATATCTTCAAATAAAAACTACACAGAAGCATTGTGTGAAACTTATTTCTGATATGTTCATTAAGCTAACAGAGTTAAACCATACTTTTGATTGCGCAGTTCTGAACACTGTTTCTGTAGAAAATGCAAGTGGACATTCGGAGCGCTAAGAGGGTAATAGTGGAAAAAGGAATATATTCAAATATAAACTACACAGTAGCATTCTGTGAAAATTCTTTCTGTTCTGTGCATTCAACTAACAGAGTTGAACCTTACTTTTGATTGAGCCGTTCTGAAACACTCTTTCTGTAGAAACTGCAATTGGACATGCTAAGCGCTAAGAGGCCTACATTGGGAAAAAGAATATCTTCAAATTAAAACTACACAGATGCATTCTGTGAAACTTATTTCTGATCTGTAAATTCAGTTAACAGAGATAAAACATATTTTTCATTGAGCAGTTATGAAACACTCTTTTTGTAGAAAATGCAAGTGGAGATTCGGAGCGCTAAGAGGGTAATAGTGGAAAAAGGAATGTCTTCAAATATAAACTACACAGAATCATTTGGTGAAACTTCTTTCTGATCTGTGCATTCAGCTAACAGAGTTAAACCATACTTTTGATTGAGCAGATCTGAACACTCTTTCTGTTGAAAATGCAACTGGACAATTGGAGCGCTAAGAGCGTAGTAGTGGAAAAAGGAATATATTCAAATATAAACTACACAGAAGCATTCTGTGAAACTTCTTTCTGATCTGAACATTCAGCTGACAGAGTTAAACCATACTTTTGATTGAGCAGTTTTGAAACACTCTGTCTGTAGAAAATGCAACTGGACATTCGTAGCGCTAAGTGGGTAATAGTGGAAAAAAGAATATGTTCAAATATAAACTACACAGAAGCATTGTATGAAACTCCTTTCTGTTCTGTGCATTCAACTAACAGAGTTGAACCTTACTTTTGATTGAGCCTTTCTGAAACACTCTTTCTGTAGAAACTGCAATTGGACATTCTGAGCGCTAAGAGGCCTCTATTGGGTAAAATAATATCTTCAAATAAAAACTACACAGAAGCATTGTGTGAAACTTATTTCTGATATGTTCATTAAGCTCACAGAGTTAAACCATACTTTTGATTGCGCAGTTCTCAACACTCTTTCTGTAGAAAATGCAAGTGGACATTCGGAGCGCTAAGAGGGTAAGAGTGGAAAAAGGAATATATTCAAATATAAACTACCCAGTAGCATTCTGTGAAAATTCTTTCTGTTCTGTGCATTCAACTAACAGAGTTGAACCTTACTTTTGATTGAGCCGTTCTGAAACACTGTTTCTGTAGAAACTGCAATTGGACATGCTAAGCGCTAAGAGGCCTACATTGGGAAAAAGAATATCTTCAAATAAAAACTACACAGATGCATTCTGTGAAACTTATTTCTGATCTGTAAATTCAGTTAACAGAGATAAAACATATTTTTGATTGAGCAGTTATGAAACACTCTTTTTGTAGAAAATGCAATTGGAGATTCGGAGCGCTAAGAGGGTAATAGTGGAAAAAGGAACGTCTTCAAATATAAACTACACAGAATCATTCGGTGAAACTTCTTTCTGATCTGTGCATTCAGCTAACAGAGTTAAACCATACTTTTGATTGAGCAGATCTGAACACTCTTTCTGTTGAAAATGCAACTGGACATTTGGAGCGCTAAGAGCGTAGTAGTGGAAAAAGGAATATATTCAAATATAAACTACACAGAAGCATTCTGTGAAACTTCTTTCTGATCTGAGCATACAGCTAACAGAGTTAAACCATACTTTTGATTGAGCAGTTTTGAAACACTCTGTCTGTAGAAAATGCAACTGCACATTCGTAGCGCTAAGTGGGTAATAGTGGAAAAGAGAATATGTTCAAATATAAACTACACAGAAGCATTGTAGGAAAATTCTTTCTGTTCTGTACATTCAACTAACAGAGTTGAACCTTACTTTTGATTGAGCCGTTCTGAAACACTCTTTCTGTAGAAACTGCAATTGGACATTCTGAGCGCTAAGAGGCCTATATTGGGAAAAAGAATGTCTACAAATAAAAGCTACACAGAATAATTGGGTGAAACTTCTTTCTGTTCTGTTTGTTCAACTAAAAGAGTTGAACCTTAGTTTTGATTGAGCCGTTCTGAAACACTCTTTCTGTAGAAAATGCAAGTGGAGATTCGGAGCGCTAAGAGGGTAATAGTGGAAAAAGGAATGTCTCCAAATATAAACTACACAGAATCATTCTGTGAAACTTCTTTCTGATCTGTGCATTCAGCTAACAGAGTTAAACCATACTTTTGATTGAGCAGATCTGAACACTCTTTCTGTAGAAAATGCAACTGGACATTTGGAGCGCTAAGAGAGTAGTAGTGGAAAAAGGAATATATTCAAATATAAACTACACAGAAGCATTCTGTGTTACTTCTTTCTGATCTGAGCATTCAGCTAACAGAGTTAAACCATACTTTTGATTGAGCAGTTTTGAAACACTCTGTCTGTAGAAAATGCAACTGGACATTCGTAGCGCTAAGTGGGTAATAGTGGAAAAAAGAATATGTTCAAATATAAACTACACAGAAGCATTGTATGAAACTTCTTTCTGTTCTGTGCATTCAACTAACAGAGTTGAACCTTACTTTTGATTGAGCCTTTCTGAAACACTCTTTCTGAAGAAACTGCAATTGGACATTCTGAGCGCTAAGAGGCCTATAATGGGAAAAATAATATCTTCAAATAAAAACTACAGAGAAGCATTGTGTGAAACTTATTTCTGATATGTTCAATAAGCTAACAGAGTTAAACCATACTTTTGATTGCGCAGTTCTGAACACTCTTTCTGTAGAAAATGCAAGTGGACATTCGGAGCGCTAAGAGGGTAATAGTGGCAAAAGGAATATATTCAAATATAAACTACACAGTAGCATTCTGTGAAAATTCTTTCTGTTCTGTGCATTCAGCTAACAGAGTTGAACCTTACTTTTGATTGAGCCGTTCTGAAACACTCTTTCTGTAGAAACTGCAATTGGACATGCTAAGCGCTAAGAGGCCTACATTGGGAAAAAGGATATCTTCAAATAAAAACTACACAGATGCATTCTGTGAAACTTATTTCTGATCTGTAAATTCAGTTAACAGAGATAAAACATATTTTTGATTGAGCAGTTATGAAACACTCTTTTTGTAGAAAATGCAAGTGGAGATTCGGAGCGCTAAGAGGGTAATAGTGGAAAAAGGAATGTCTTCAAATATAAACTACACAGAATCATTCGGTGAAACTTCTTTCTGATCTGTGCATTCAGCTAACAGAGTTAAACCATACTTTTGATTGAGCAGATCTGAACACTCTTTCTGTAGAAAATGCAACTGGACATTTGGAGCGCTAAGAGCGTAGTAGTGGAAAAAGGAATATATTCAAATATAAACTACACAGAAGCATTCTGTGAAACTTCTTTCTGATCTGAGCATTCAGCTAACAGAGTTAAACCATACTTTTGATTGAGCAGTTTTGAAACACTCTGTCTGTAGAAAATGCAACTGGACATTCGTAGCGCTAAGTGGGTAATAGTGGAAAAAAGAATATGTTCCAATATAAACTACACAGAAGCATTGTATGAAACTTCTTTCTGTTCTGTGCATTCAACTAACAGAGTTGAACCTTACTTTTGATTGAGCCGTTCTGAAACACTCTTTCTGTAGAAACTGCAATTGGACATTCTGAGCGCTAAGAGGCCTATATTGGGAAAAAGAATGTCTACAAATAAAAACTACACAGAAGAATTGTGTGAAACTTCTTTCTGTTCTGTTTGTTCAACTAAAAGACTTGAACCTAAGTTTTGATTGAGCCGTTCTGAAACACTCTTTCTGTAGAAAATGCAAGTGGAGATTCGGAGCGCTAAGAGGGTAATAGTGGAAAAAGGAATGTCTCCAAATATAAACTACAGAGAATCATTCTGTGAAACTTCTTTCTGATCTGTGCATTCAGCTAACAGAGTTAAACCATTCTTTTGATTCAGCAGATAGGAACACTCTTTCTGTAGAAAATGCAACTGGACATTTGGAGCGCTAAGAGAGTAGTAGTGGAAAAAGGAATATATTCAAATATAAACTACACAGAAGCATTCTGTGAAACTTTTTTCTGATCTGAGCATTCAGCTAACAGAGTTAAACCATACTTTTGATTGAGCAGTTTTGAAACACTCTGTCTGTAGAAAATGCAACTGGACATTCGTAGCGCTAAGTGGGTAATAGTGGAAAAAAGAATATGTTCAAATATAAACTACACAGAAGCATTGTATGAAACTTCTTTCTGTTCTGTGCATTCAACTAACAGAGTTGAACCTTACTTTTGATTGAGCCTTTCTGAAACACTCTTTCTGTAGAAACTGCAATTGGACATTCTGAGTGCTAAGAGGCCTATATTGGGAAAAATAATATCTTCAAATAAAAACTACACAGAAGCATTGTGTGAAACTTATTTCTGATATGTTCATTAAGCTAACAGAGTTAAACCATACTTTTGATTGCGCAGTTCTGAACACTGTTTCTGTAGAAAATGCAAGTGGACATTCGGAGCGCTAAGAGGGTAATAGTGGAAAAAGGAATATATTCAAATATAAACTACACAGTAGCATTCTGTGAAAATTCTTTCTGTTCTGTGCATTCAACTAACAGAGTTGAACCTTACTTTTGATTGAGCCGTTCTGAAACACTCTTTCTGTAGAAACTGCAATTGGACATGCTAAGCGCTAAGAGGCCTACATTGGGAAAAAGAATATCTTCAAATTAAAACTACACAGATGCATTCTGTGAAACTTATTTCTGATCTGTAAATTCAGTTAACAGAGATAAAACATATTTTTCATTGAGCAGTTATGAAACACTCTTTTTGTAGAAAATGCAAGTGGAGATTCGGAGCGCTAAGAGGGTAATAGTGGAAAAAGGAATGTCTTCAAATATAAACTACACAGAATCATTTGGTGAAACTTCTATCTGATCTGTGCATTCAGCTAACAGAGTTAAACCATACTTTTGATTGAGCAGATCTGAACACTCTTTCTGTTGAAAATGCAACTGGACAATTGGAGCGCTAAGAGCGTAGTAGTGGAAAAAGGAATATATTCAAATATAAACTACACAGAAGCATTCTGTGAAACTTCTTTCTGATCTGAACATTCAGCTGACAGAGTTAAACCATACTTTTGATTGAGCAGTTTTGAAACACTCTGTCTGTAGAAAATGCAACTGGACATTCGTAGCGCTAAGTGGGTAATAGTGGAAAAAAGAATATGTTCAAATATAAACTACACAGAAGCATTGTATGAAACTCCTTTCTGTTCTGTGCATTCAACTAACAGAGTTGAACCTTACTTTTGATTGAGCCTTTCTGAAACACTCTTTCTGTAGAAACTGCAATTGGACATTCTGAGCGCTAAGAGGCCTATATTGGGAAAAATAATATCTTCAAATAAAAACTACACAGAAACATTGTGTGAAACTTATTTCTGATATGTTCATTAAGCTAACAGAGTTAAACCATACTTTTGATTGCGCAGTTCTGAACACTCTTTCTGTAGAAAATGCAAGTGGACTTTCGGAGCGCTAAGAGGGTAATAGTGGAAAAAGGAATATATTCAAATATAAACTACACAGTAGCATTCTGTGAAAATTCTTTCTGTTCTGTGCATTCAACTAACAGAGTTGAACCTTACTTTTGATTGAGCCGTTCTGAAACACTGTTTCTGTAGAAACTGCAATTGGACATGCTAAGCGCTAAGAGGCCTACATTTGGAAAAAGAATATCTTCAAATAAAAACTACACAGATGCATTCTGTGAAACTTATTTCTGATCTGTAAATTCAGTTAACAGAGATAAAACATATTTTTGATTGAGCAGTTATGAAACACTCTTTTTGTAGAAAATGCAAGTGGAGATTCGGAGCGCTAAGAGGGTAATAGTGGAAAAAGGAATGTCTTCAAATATAAACTACACAGAATCATTCGGTGAAACTTCTTTCTGATCTGTGCATTCAGCTAACAGAGTTAAACCATACTTTTGATTGAGCAGATCTGAACACTCTTTCTGTTGAAAATGCAACTGGACATTTGGAGCGCTAAGAGCGTAGTAGTGGAAAAAGGAATATATTCAAATATAAACTACACAGAAGCATTCTGTGAAACTTCTTTCTGATCTGAGCATTCAGCTAACAGAGTTAAACCATACTTTTGATTGCGCAGTTTTGAAACACTCTGTCTGTAGAAAATGCAACTGGACATTCGTAGCGCTAAGTGGGTAATAGTGGAAAAAAGTATATGTTCAAATATAAACTACACAGAAGCATTGTATGAAACTTCTTTCTGTTCTGTGCATTCAACTAACAGAGTTGAACCTTACTTTTGATTGAGCCGTTCTGAAACACTCTTTCTGTAGAAACTGCAATTGGACATTCTGAGCGCTAAGAGGCCTATATTGGGAAAAAGAATGTCTACAAATAAAAACTACACAGAAGAATTGTGTGAAACTTCTTTCTGTTATTTTTGTTCAACTAAAAGAGTTGAACCTTAGTTTTGATTGAGCCGTTCTGAAACACTCTTTCTGTAGAAAATGCAAGTGGAGATTCGGAGCGCTAAGAGGGTAATAGTGGAAAAAGGAATGTCTCCAAATATAAACTACACAGAATCATTCTGTGAAACTTCTTTCTGATCTGTGCATTCAGCTAACAGAGTTAAACCATACTTTTGATTGAGCAGATCTGAACACTCTTTCTGTAGAAAATGCAACTGGACATTTGGAGCGCTAAGAGAGTAGTAGTGGAAAAAGGAATATATTCAAATATAAACTACACAGAAGCATTCTGTGAAACATCTTTCTGATCTGAGCATTCAGCTAACAGAGTTAAACCATACTTTTGATTGAGCAGTTTTGAAACACTCTGTCTGTAGAAAATGCAACTGGACATTCGTAGCGCTAAGTGGCTAATAGTGGAAAAAAGAATATGTTCAAATATAAACTACACAGAAGCATTGTATGAAACTTCTTTCTGTTCTGTGCATTCAACTAACAGAGTTGAACCTTACTTTTGATTGAGCCTTTCTGAAACACTCTTTCTGTAGAAACTGCAATTGGACATTCTGAGCGCTAAGAGGCCTCTATTGGGAAAAATAATATCTTCAAATAAAAACTACACAGAAGCATTGTGTGAAACTTATTTCTGATATGTTCATTAAGCTAACAGAGTTAAACCATACTTTTGATTGCGCAGTTTTGAACACTCTTTCTGTAGAAAATGCAAGTGGACATTCGGAGCGCTAAGAGGGTAATAGTGGAAAAAGTAATATATTCAAATATAAACTACACAGTAGCATTCTGTGAAAATTCTTTCTGTTCTGTGCATTCAACTAACAGAGTTGAACCTTACTTTTGATTGAGCCGTTCTGAAACACTCTTTCTGTAGAAACTGCAATTGGACATGCTGAGCGCTAAGAGGCCTACATTGGGAAAAAGAATATCTTCAAATAAAAACTACACAGATGCACTCTGTGAAACTTATTTCTGATCTGTAAATTCAGTTAACAGAGATAAAACATATTTTTGATTGAGCAGTTATGAAACACTCTTTTTGTAGAAAATGCAAGTGGAGATTCGGAGCGCTAAGAGGGTAATAGTGGAAAAAGGAATGTCTTCAAATATAAACTACACAGAATCATTCGGTGAAACTTCTTTCTGATCTGTGCATTCAGCTAACAGAGTTAAACCATACTTTTGATTGAGCAGATCTGAACACTCTTTCTGTTGAAAATGCAACTGGACATTTGGAGCGGTAAGAGCGTAGTAGTGGAAAAAGGAATATATTCAAATATAAACTACACAGAAGCATTCTGTGAAACTTCTTTCTGATCTGAGCATTCAGCTAACAGAGTTAAACCATACTTTTGATTGAGCAGTTTTGAAACACTCTGTCTGTAGAAAATGCAACTGGACATTCGTAGCGCTAAGTGGGTAATAGTGGAAAAAAGAATATGTTCAAATATAAACTACACAGAAGCATTGTATGAAACTCCTTTCTGTTTTGTGCATTCAACTAACAGAGTTGAACCTTACTTTTGATTGAGCCATTCTGAAACACTCTTTCTGTAGAAACTGCAATTGGACATTCTGAGCGCTAAGAGGCCTATATTGGGAAAAAGAATGTCTACAAATAAAAACTACACAAAAGAATTGTGTGAAACTTCTTTCTGTTCTGTTTGTTCAACTAAAAGAGTTGAACCTTAGTTTTGATTGAGCCGTTCTGAGACACTCTTTCTGTAGAAAATGCAAGTGGAGATTCGGAGCGCTAAGAGGGTAATAGTGGAAAAAGGAATGTCTCCAAATATAAACTACACAGAATCATTCTGTGAAACTTCTTTCTGATCTGTGCATTAAGCTAACAGAGTTAAACCATACTTTTCATTGCGCAGTTCTGAACACTCTTTCTGTAGAAAATGCAAGTGGATATTAGCAGCGCTAAGAGGGTAATAGTGGAAAAAGGAATATATTCAAATATAAACTACACAGTAGCATTCTGTGAAAATTCTTTCTGTTCTGTGCATTCAACTAACAGAGTTGAACCTTACTTTTGATTGAGCCGTTCTGAAACATTCTTTCTGTAGAAACTGCAATTGGACATGCTAAGCGCTAAGAGGCCTACATTGGGAAAAAGAATATCTTCAAATAAAAACTACACAGATGCATTCTGTGAAACTTATTTCCGATCTGTAAATTCAGTTAACAGAGATAAAACATATTTTTGATTGAGCAGTTATGAAACACTCTTTTTGTAGAAAATGCAAGTGGAGATTCGGAGCGCTAAGAGGGTAATAGTGGAAAAAGGAATGTCTTCAAATATAAACTACACAGAATCATTCGGTGAAACTTCTTTCTGATCTGTGCATTCAGCTAACAGAGTTAAACCATACTTTTGATTGAGCAGATCTGAACCCTCTTTCTGTTGAAAATGCAACTGGACATTTGGAGCGCTAAGAGCGTAGTAGTGGAAAAAGGAATATATTCAAATATAAACTACACAGAAGCATTCTGTGAAACTTCTTTCTGATCTGAGCATTCAGCTAACAGATTTAAACCATACTTTTGATTGAGCAGATTTGAAACACTCTGTCTGTAGAAAATGCAACTGGACATTCGTAGCGCTAAGTGGGTAATAGTGGAAAAAAGAATATGTTCAAATATAAACTACACAGAAGCATTGTATGAAACTACTTTCTGTTCTGTGCATTCAACTAACAGAGTTGAACCTTACTTTTGATTGAGCCGTTCTGAAACACTCTTTCTGTAGAAACTGCAATTGGTCATTCTGAGCGTTAAGAGGACTATATTGGGAAAAAGAATGTCTACAAATAAAAACTACACAGAAGAATTGTGTGAAACTTCTTTCTGTTCTGTTTGTTCAACTAAAAGAGTTGAAACTTAGTTTTGATTGAGCCGTTCTGAAACACTCTTTCTGTAGAAAATGCAAGTGGAGATTCGGAGAGCTAAGAGGGTAATAGTGGAAAAAGGAATGTCTCCAAATATAAACTACACAGAATCATTCTGTGAAACTTCTTTCTGATTTGTGCATTCAGCTAACAGAGTTAAACCATACTTTTGATTGAGCAGATCTGAACACTCTTTCTGTAGAAAATGCAACTGGACATTTGGAGCGCTAAGAGAGTAGTAGTGGAAAAAGGAATATATTCAAATATAAACTACACAGAAGCATTCTGTGAAACTTCTTTCTGATCTGAGCATTCAGCTAACAGAGTTAAACCATACTTATGATTGAGCAGTTTTGAAACACTCTGTCTGTAGAAAATGCAACTGGACATTCGTAGCGCTAAGTGGGTAATAGTGGAAAAAAGAATATGTTCAAATATAAACTACACAGAAGCATTGTATGAAACTTCTTTCTGTTCTGTGCATTCAACTAACAGAGTTGAACCTTACTTTTGATTGAGCCTTTCTGAAACACTCTTTCTGTAGAAACTGCAATTGGACATTCTGAGCGCTAAGAGGCCTATATTGGGAAAAATAATATCTTCAAATAAAAACTACACAGAAGCATTGTGTGAAACTTATTTCTGATATGTTCATTAAGCTAACAGAGTTAAACCATACTTTTGATTGCGCAGTTCTGAACACTCTTTCTGTAGAAAATGCAAGTGGACATTCGGAGCGCTAAGAGGGTAATAGTGGAAAAAGGAATATATTCAAATATAAACTACACAGTAGCATTCTGTGAAAATTCTTTCTGTTCTGTGCATTCAAATAACAGAGTTGAACCTTACTTTTGATTGAGCCGTTCTGAAACACTCTTTCTGTAGAAACTGCAATTGTACATGCTAAGCACTAAGAGGCCTACATTTTGAAAAAGAATATCTTCAAATAAAAACTACACAGATGCATTCTGTGAAACTTATTTCTGATCTGTAATTTCAGTTAACAGAGATAAAACATATTTTTGATTGAGCAGTTATGAAACACTCTTTTTGTAGAAAATGCAAGTGGAGATTCGGAGCGCTAAGAGGGTAATAGTGGAAAAAGGAATGTCTTCAAATATAAACTACACAGAATCATTCGGTGAAACTTCTTTCTGATCTGTGCATTCAGCTAACAGAGTTAAACCATACTTTTGATTGAGCAGATCTGAACACTCTTTCTGTTGAAAATGCAACTGGACATTTGGAGCGCTAAGAGCGTAGTAGTGGAAAAAGGAATATATTCAAATATAAACTACACAGAAGCATTCTGTGAAACTTCTTTCTGATCTGAGCATTCAGCTAACAGAGTTAAACCATACTTTTGATTGAGCAGTTTTGAAACACTCTGTCTGTAGAAAATGCAACTGGACATTCGTAGCGCTAAGTGGGTAATAGTGGAAAAAAGAATATGTTCAAATATAAACTACACAGAAGCATTGTATGAAACTTCTTTCTGTTCTGTGCATTCAACTAACAGAGTTGAACCTTACTTTTGATTGAGCCGTTCTGAAACACTCTTTCTGCAGAAACTGCAATTGGACATTCTGAGCGCTAAGAGGCCTATATTGGGAAAAAGAATGTCTACAAATAAAAACTACACAGAAGAATTTTGTGAAACTTCTTTCTGTTCTGTTTGTTCAACTAAAAGAGTTGAACCTTAGTTTTGATTGAGCCGTTCTGAAACACTCTTTCTGTAGAAAATGCAAGTGGAGATTCGGAGCGCTAAGAGGGTAATAGTGGACAAAGGAATGTCTCCAAATATAAACTACACAGAATCATTCTGTGAAACTTCTTTCTGATCTGTGCATTCAGCTAACAGAGTTAAACCATACTTTTGATTGAGCAGATCTGAACACTCTTTCTGTAGAAAATGCAACTGGACATTTGTAGCGCTAAGAGAGTAGTAGTGGAAAAAGGAATATATTCAAATATAAACTACACAGAAGCATTCTGTGAAACTTCTTTCTGATCTGAGCATTCAGCTAACAGAGTTAAACCATACTTTGATTGAGCAGTTTTGAAACACTCTGTCTGTAGAAAATGCAACTGGACATTCGTAGCGCTAAGTGGGTAATAGTGGAAAAAAGAATATGTTCAAATATAAACTACACAGAAGCATTGTATGAAACTTCTTTCTGTTCTGTGCATTCAACTAACAGAGTTGAACCTTACTTTTGATTGAGCCTTTCTGAAACACTCTTTCTGTAGAAACTGCAATTGGACATTCTGAGCGCTAAGAGGCCTATATTGGGAAAAATAATATCTTCAAATAAAAACTACACAGAAGCATTGTGTGAAACTTATTTCTGATATTTTCATTAAGCTAACAGAGTTAAACCATACTTTTGATTGCGCAGTTCTGAACACTCTTTCTGTAGAAAATGCAAGTGGACATTCGGAGCGCTAAGAGGGTAATAGTGGAAAAAGGAATATATTCAAATATAAACTACACAGTAGCATTCTGTGAAAATTCTTTCTGTTCTGTGCATTCAACTAACAGAGTTGAACCTTACTTTTGATTGAGCCGTTCTGAAACACTCTTTCTGTAGAAACTGCAATTGGACATGCTAAGCGCTAAGAGGCCTACATTGGGAAAAAGAATATCTTCAAATAAAAACTACACAGATGCATTCTGTGAAACTTATTTCTGATCTGTAATTTCAGTTAACAGAGATAAATCATATTTTTGATTGAGCAGTTATGAAACACTCTTTTTGTAGAAAATGCAAGTGGAGATTCGGAGCGCTAAGAGGGTAATAGTGGAAAAAGGAATGTCTTCAAATATAAACTACACAGAATCATTCGGTGAAACTTCTTTCTGATCTGTGCATTCAGCTAACAGAGTTAAACCATACTTTTGATTGAGCAGATCTGAACACTCTTTCTGTTGAAAATGCAACTGGACATTTGGAGCGCTAAGAGCGTAGTAGTGGAAAAAGGAATATATTCAAATATAAACTACACAGAAGCATTCTGTGAAACTTCTTTCTGATCTGAGCATTCAGCTAACAGAGTTAAACCATACTTTTGATTGAGCAGTTTTGAAACACTCTGTCTGTAGAAAATGCAACTGGACATTCGTAGCGCTAAGTGGGTAATAGTGGAAAAAAGAATATGTTCCAATATAAACTACACAGAAGCATTGTATGAAACTTCTTTCTGTTCTGTGCATTCAACTAACAGAGTTGAACCTTACTTTTGATTGAGCCGTTCTGAAACACTCTTTCTGTAGAAACTGCAATTGGACATTCTGAGCGCTAAGAGGCCTATATTGGGAAAAATAATATCTTCAAATAAAAACTACACAGAAGCATTGTGTGAAACTTATTTCTGATATTTTCATTAAGCTAACAGAGTTAAACCATACTTTTGATTGCGCAGTTCTGAACACACTTTCTGTAGAAAATGCAAGTGGACATTCGGAGCGCTAAGAGGGTAATAGTGGAAAAAGGAATGTATTCAAATATAAACTACACAGTAGCATTCTGTGAAAATTCTTTCTGTTCTGTGCATTCAACTAACAGAGTTGAACCTTACTTTTGATTGAGCCGTTCTGAAACACTCTTTCTGTAGAAACTGCAATTGGACATGCTAAGCGCAAAGAGGCCTACATTGGGAAAAAGAATATCTTCAAATAAAAACTACACAGATGCATTCTGTGAAACTTATTTCTGATCTGTAATTTCAGTTAACAGAGATAAAACATGTTTTTGATTGAGCAGTTATGAAACACTCTTTTTGTAGAAAATGCAAGTGGAGATTCGGAGCGCTAAGAGGGTAATAGTGGAAAAAGGAATGTCTTCAAATATAAACTACACAGAATCATTCGGTGAAACTTCTTTCTGATCTGTGCATTCAGCTAACAGAGTTAAACCATACTTTTGATTGAGCAGATCTGAACACTCTTTCTGTAGAAAATGCAACTGGACATTTGGAGCGCTAAGAGCGTAGTAGTGGAAAAAGGAATATATTCAAATATAAACTACACAGAAGCATTCTGTGAAACTTCTTTCTGATCTGAGCATTCAGCTAACAGAGTTAAACCATACTTTTGATTGAGCAGTTTTGAAACACTCTGTCTGTAGAAAATGCAACTGGACATTCGTAGCGCTAAGTGGGTAATAGTGGAAAAAAGAATATGTTCAAATATAAACTACACAGAAGCATTGTATGAAACTACTTTCTGTTCTGTGCATTCAACTAACAGAGTTGAACCTTACTTTTGATTGAGCCGTTCTGAAACACTCTTTCTGTAGAAACTGCAATTGGACATTCTGAGCGCTAAGAGGCCTATATTGGGAAAAATAATGTCTACAAATAAAAACTACACAGAAGAATTTTGTGAAACTTCTTTCTGTTCTGTTTGTTCAACTAAAAGAGTTGAACCTTAGTTTTGATTGAGCCGTTCTGAAACTCTCTTTATGTAGAAAATTCAAGTGGAGATTCGGAGCGCTAAGAGGGTAATAGTGGAAAAAGGAATGTCTTCAAATATAAACTACACAGAATCATTCGGTGAAACTTCTTTCTGATCTGTGCATTCAGCTAACAGAGTTAAACCATACTTTTGATTGAGCAGATCTGAACACTCTTTCTGTTGAAAATGCAACTGGACATTTGGAGCGCTAAGAGCGTAGTAGTGGAAAAAGGAATATATTCAAATATAAACTACACAGAAGCATTCTGTGAAACTTCTTTCTGATCTGAGCATACAGCTAACAGAATTAAACCATACTTTTGATTGAGCAGTTTTGAAACACTCTGTCTGTAGAAAATGCAACTGGACATTCGTAGCGCTAAGTGGGTAATAGTGGAAAAAAGAATATGTTCAAATATAAACTACACAGAAGCATTGTATGAAACTTCTTTCTGTTCTGTGCATTCAACTAACAGAGTTGAACCTTACTTTTGATTGAGCCGTTCTGAAACACTCTTTCTGTAGAAACTGCAATTGGACATTCTGAGCGCTAAGAGGCCTATATTGGGAAAAATAATATCTTCAAATAAAAACTACACAGAAGCATTGTGTGAAACTTATTTCTGATATTTTCATTAAGCTAACAGAGTTAAACCATACTTTTGATTGCGCAGTTCTGAACACACTTTCTGTAGAAAATGCAAGTGGACATTCGGAGCGCTAAGAGGGTAATAGTGGAAAAAGGAATGTATTCAAATATAAACTACACAGTAGCATTCTGTGAAAATTCTTTCTGTTCTGTGCATTCAACTAACAGAGTTGAACCTTACTTTTGATTGAGCCGTTCTGAAACACTCTTTCTGTAGAAACTGCAATTGGACATGCTAAGCGCTAAGAGGCCTACATTGGGAAAAAGAATATCTTCAAATAAAAACTACACAGATGCATTCTGTGAAACTTATTTCTGATCTGTAATTTCAGTTAACAGAGATAAAACATATTTTTGATTGAGCAGTTATGAAACACTCTTTTTGTAGAAAATGCAAGTGGAGATTCGGAGCGCTAAGAGGGTAATAGTGGAAAAAGGAATGTCTTCAAATATAAACTACACAGAATCATTCGGTGAAACTTCTTTCTGATCTGTGCATTCAGCTAACAGAGTTAAACCATACTTTTGATTGAGCAGATCTGAACACTCTTTCTGTAGAAAATGCAACTGGACATTTGGAGCGCTAAGAGCGTAGTAGTGGAAAAAGGAATATATTCAAATATAAACTACACAGAAGCATTCTGTGAAACTTCTTTCTGATCTGAGCATTCAGCTAACAGAGTTAAACCATACTTTTGATTGAGCAGTTTTGAAACACTCTGTCTGTAGAAAATGCAACTGGACATTCGTAGCGCTAAGTGGGTAATAGTGGAAAAAAGAATATGTTCAAATATAAACTACACAGAAGCATTGTATGAAACTACTTTCTGTTCTGTGCATTCAACTAACAGAGTTGAACCTTACTTTTGATTGAGCCGTTCTGAAACACTCTTTCTGTAGAAACTGCAATTGGACATTCTGAGCGCTAAGAGGCCTATATTGGGAAAAAGAATGTCTACAAATAAAAACTACACAGAAGAATTTTGTGAAACTTCTTTCTGTTCTGTTTGTTCAACTAAAAGAGTTGAACCTTAGTTTTGATTGAGCCGTTCTGAAACTCTCTTTATGTAGAAAATTCAAGTGGAGATTCGGAGCGCTAATAGGGTAATAGTGGAAAAAGGAATGTCTTCAAATATAAACTACACAGAATCATTCGGTGAAACTTCTTTCTGATCTGTGCATTCAGCTAACAGAGTTAAACCATACTTTTGATTGAGCAGATCTGAACACTCTTTCTGTTGAAAATG
Source organism: Symphalangus syndactylus (assembly GCF_028878055.3). NCBI lineage: Eukaryota > Metazoa > Chordata > Mammalia > Primates > Hylobatidae > Symphalangus > Symphalangus syndactylus. Next base: position 10,395,766 of record NC_072447.2, on the reverse strand, counting down.
CAACTGGACATTTGGAGCGCTAAGAGCATAGTAGTGGAAAAAGGAATATATTCAAATATAAACTACACAGAAGCATTCTGTGAAACTTCTTTCTGATCTGAGCATACAGCTAACAGAATTAAACCATACTTTTGATTGAGCAGTTTTGAAACACTCTGTCTGTAGAAAATGCAACTGGACATTCGTAGCGCTAAGTGGGTAATAGTGGAAAAAAGAATATGTTCAAATATAAACTACACAGAAGCATTGTATGAAACTTCTTTCTGTTCTGTGCATTCAACTAACAGAGTTGAACCTTACTTTTGATTGAGCCGTTCTGAAACACTCTTTCTGTAGAAACTGCAATTGGTCATTCTGAGCGTTAAGAGGCCTATATTGGGAAAAAGAATGTCTACAAATAAAAACTACACAGAAGAATTGTGTGAAACGTATTTCTGTTCTGTTTGTTCAACTAAAAGAGTTGAACCTTAGTTTTGATTGAGCCGTTCTGAAACACTCTTTCTGTAGAAAATGCAAGTGGAGATTCGGAGCGCTAAGAGGGTAATAGTGGAAAAAGGAATGTCTCCAAATATAAACTACACAGAATCATTCTGTGAAACTTCTTTCTGATCTGTGAATTCAGCTAACAGAGTTAAACCATACTTTTGATTGAGCAGATCTGAACACTCTTTCTGTAGAAAATGCAACTGGACATTTGGAGCGCTAATAGAGTAGTAGTGGAAAAAGGAATATATTCAAATATAAACTACACAGAAGCATTCTGTGAAACTTCTTTCTGATCTGAGCATTCAGCTATCAGAGTTAAACCATACTTATGATTGAGCAGTTTTGAAACACTCTGTCTGTAGAAAATGCAACTGGACATTCGTAGCGCTAAGTGGGTAATAGTGGAAAAAATAATATTTTCAAATATAAACTACACAGAAGCATTGTATGAAACTTCTTTCTGTTCTGTGCATTCAACTAATAGAGTTGAACCTTACTTTTGATTGAGCCTTTCTGAAACACTCTTTCTGTAGAAACTGCAATTGGACATTCTGAGCGCTAAGAGGCCTATATTGGGAAAAATAATATCTTCAAATAAAAACTACACAGAAGCATTGTGTGAAACTTATTTCTGATATGTTCATTAAGCTAACAGAGTTAAACCATACTTTTGATTGCGCAGTTCTGAATACTCTTTCTGTAGAAAATGCAAGTGGACTTTCGGAGCGATAAGAGGGTTATAGTGGAAAAAGGAATATATTCAAATATAAACTACACAGTAGCATTCTGTGAAAATTCTTTCTGTTCTGTGCATTCAACTAACAGAGTTGAACCTTAGTTTTGATTGAGCCGTTCTGAAACACTCTTTCTGTAGAAACTGCAATTGGACATGCTAAGCGCTAAGAGGCCTACATTGGGAAAAAGAATATCTTCAAATAAAAACTACACAGATGCATTCTGTGAAACTTATTTCTGATCTGTAAATTCAGTTAACAGAGATAAAACATATTTTTGATTGAGCAGTTATGAAACACTCTTTTTGTAGAAAATGCAAGTGGAGATTCGGAGCGCTAAGAGGGTAATAGTGGAAAAAGGAATGTCTTCAAATATAAACTACACAGAATCATTCGGTGAAACTTCTTTCTGATCTGTGCATTCAGCTAACAGAGTTAAACCATACTTTTGATTGAGCAGATCTGAACACTCTTTCTGTTGAAAATGCAACTGGACATTTGGAGCGCTAAGAGCGTAGTAGTGGAAAAAGGAATATATACAAATATAAACTACACAGAAGCATTCTGTGAAACTTCTTTCTGATCTGAGCATTCAGCTAACAGATTTAAACCATACTTTTGATTGAGCAGATTTGAAACACTCTGTCTGTAGAAAATGCAACTGGACATTCGTAGCGCTAAGTGGGTAAAAGTGGAAAAAAGAATATGTTCAAATATAAACTACACAGAAGCATTGTATGAAACTTCTTTCTGTTCTGTGCATTCAGCTAACAGAGTTGAACCTTACTTTTGATTGAGCCTTTCTGAAACACTCTTTCTGTAGAAACTGCAATTGGACATTCTGAGCGCTAAGAGGCCTATATTGGGAAAAATAATATCTTCAAATAAAAACTACACAGAAGCATTGTGTGAAACTTATTTCTGATATGTTCATTAAGCAAACAGAGTTAAACCATACTTTTGATTGCGCAGTTCTGAACACTCTTTCTGTAGAAAATGCAAGTGGACATTCGGAGCGCTAAGAGGGTAATAGTGGAAAAAGGAATATATTCAAATATAAACTACACAGTAGCATTCTGTGAAAATTCTTTCTGTTCTGTGCATTCAACTAACAGAGTTGAACCTTACTTTTGATTGAGCCATTCTGAAACACTGTTTCTGTAGAAACTGCAATTGGACATGCTAAGCGCTAAGAGGCCTACATTGGGAAAAAGAATATCTTCAAATAAAAACTACACAGATGCATTCTGTGAAACTTATTTCTGATCTGTAAATTCAGTTAACAGAGATAAAACATATTTTTGATTGAGCAGTTATGAAACACTCTTTTTGTAGAAAATGCAAGTGGAGATTCGGAGCGCTAAGAGGGTAATAGTGGAAAAAGGAATGTCTTCAAATATAAACTACACAGAATCATTCGGTGAAACTTCTTTCTGATCTGTGCATTCAGCTAACAGAGTTAAACCATACTTTTGATTGAGCAGATCTGAACAGTCTTTCTGTTGAAAATGCAACTGGACATTTGGAGCGCTAAGAGCGTAGTAGTGGAAAAAGGAATATATTCAAATATAAACTACACAGAAGCATTCTGTGAAACTTCTTTCTGATCTGAGCATACAGCTAACAGAGTTAAACCATAATTTTGATTGAGCAGTTTTGAAACACTCTGTCTGTAGAAAATGCAACTGGACATTCGTAGCGCTAAGTGGGTAATAGTGGAAAAAAGAATATGTTCAAATATAAACTACACAGAAGCATTGTATGAAACTTCTTTCTGTTCTGTGCATTCAACTAACAGAGTTGAACCTTACTTTTGATTGAGCCGTTCTGAAACACTCTTTCCGTAGAAACTGCAATTGGTCATTCTGAGCGTTAAGAGGCCTATATTGGGAAAAAGAATGTCTACAAAAAAAACTACACAGAAGAATTGCGTGAAACTTCTTTCTGTTCTGTTTGTTCAACTAAAAGAGTTGAACCTTAGTTTTGATTGAGCCGTTCTGAAACACTCTTTCTGTAGAAAATGCAAGTGGAGATTCGGAGCGCTAAGAGGGTAATAGTGGAAAAAGGAATGTCTGCAAATATAAACTACACAGAATCATTCTGTGAAACTTCTTTCTGATCTGTGCATTCAGCTAACAGAGTTAAACCATACTTTTGATTGAGCAGATCTGAACACACTTTCTGTAGAAAATGCAACTGGACATTTGGAGCGCTAAGAGAGTAGTAGTGGAAAAAGGAATATATTCAAATATAAACTACACAGAAGCATTCTGTGAAAATTCTTTCTGATCTGAGCATTCAGCTAACAGAGTTAAACCATACTTTTGATTGAGCAGTTTTGAAACACTCTGTCTGTAGAAAATGCAACTGGACATTCGTAGCGCTAAGTGGGTAATAGTGGAAAAAAGAATATGTTCAAATATAAACTACACAGAAGCATTGTATGAAACTTCTTTCTGTTCTGTGCATTCAACTAACAGAGTTGAACCTTACATTTGATTGAGCCTTTCTGAAACACTCTTTCTGTAGAAACTGCAATTGGACATTCTGAGCGCTAAGAGGCCTATATTGGGAAAAATAATATCTTCAAATAAAAACTACACAGAAGCATTGTGTGAAACTTATTTCTGATATGTTCATTAAGCTAACAGAGTTAAACCATACTTTTGATTGCGCAGTTCTGAACACTCTTTCTGTGGAAAATGCAAGTGGACATTCGGAGCGCTAAGAGGGTAATAGTGGAAAAAGGAATATATTCAAATATAAACTACACAGTAGCATTCTGTGAAAATTCTTTCTGTTCTGTGCATTCAACTAACAGAGTTGAACCTTACTTTTGATTGAGCCGTTCTGAAACACTCTTTCTGTAGAAACTGCAATTGGACATGCTAAGCGCTAAGAGGCCTACATTGGGAAAAAGAATATCTTCAAATAAAAACTACAGAGATGCATTCTGTGAAACTTTTTTCTGATCTGTAATTTCATTTAACAGAGATAAAACATATTTTTGATTGAGCAGTTATGAAACACTCTTTTTGTAGAAAATTCAAGTGGAGATTCGGAGCGCTAAGAGGGTAATAGTGGAAAAAAGAATGTCTTCAAATATAAACTACACAGAATCATTCGGTGAAACTTCTTTCTGATCTGTGCATTCAGCTAACAGAGTTAAACCATACTTTTGATTGAGCAGATCTGAACACTCTTTCTGTTGAAAATGCAACTGGACATTTGGAGCGCTAAGAGCGTATTAGTGGAAAAAGTATATATTCAAATATAAATTACACAGAAGCATTCTGTGAAACTCCTTTCTGATCTGAGCATTCAGCTAACAGAGTTAAACCATACTTTTGATTGAGCAGTTTTGAAACACTCTGTCTGTTGAAAATGCAACTGGACATTCGTAGCGCTAAGTGGGTAATAGTGGAAAAAAGAATATGTTCAAATATAAACTACACAGAAGCATTGTATGAAACTTCTTTCTGTTCTGTGCATTCAACTAACAGAGTTGAACCTTACTTTTGATTGAGCCTTTCTGAAACACTCTTTCTGTAGAAACTGCAATTGGACATTCTGAGCGCTAAGAGGCCTCTATTGGGAAAAATAATATCTTCAAATAAAAACTACACAGAAGCATTGTGTGAAACTTATTTCTGATATGTTCATTAAGCTAACAGAGTTAAACCATACTTTTGATTGCGCAGTTCTGAACACTCTGTCTGTAGAAAATGCAAGTGGACATTCGGAGCGCTAAGAGCGTAATAGTGGAAAAAGGAATATATTCAAATATAAACTACACAGTAGCATTCTGTGAAAATTCTTTCTGTTCTGTGCATTCAACTAACAGAGTTGAACCTTACTTTTGATTGAGCCGTTCTGAAACACTGTTTCTGTAGAAACTGCAATTGGACATGCTAAGCGCTAAGAGGCCTACATTGGGAAAAAGAATATCTTCAAATAAAAACTACACAGATGCATTCTGTGAAACTTATTTCTGATCTGTAAATTCAGTTAACAGAGATAAAACATATTTTTGATTGAGCAGTTAAGAAACACTCTTTTTGTAGAAAATGCAAGTGGAGATTCGGAGCGCTAAGAGGGTAATAGTGGAAAAGGGAATGTCTTCAAATATAAACTACACAGAATCATTCGGTGAAACTTCTTTCTGATCTGTGCATTCAGCTAACAGAGTTAAACCATACTTTTGATTGAGCAGATCTGAACACTCTTTCTGTTGAAAATGCAACCGGACATTTGGAGCGCTAAGAGCGTAGTAGTGGAAAAAGGAATATATTCAAATATAAACTACACAGAAGCATTCTGTGAAACTTCTTTCTGATCTGAGCATACAGCTAACAGAGTTAAACCATACTTTTGATTGAGCAGTTTTGAAACACTCTGTCTGTAGAAAATGCAACTGGACATTCGTAGCGCTAAGTGGGTAATAGTGGAAAAGAGAATATGTTCAAATATAAACTACACAGAAGCATTGTATGAAACTTCTTTCTGTTCTGTGCATTCAACTAACAGAGTTGAACCTTGCTTTTGATTGAGCCGTTCTGAAACACTCTTTCTGTAGAAACTGCAATTGGACATTCTGAGCGCTAAGAGGCCTATATTGGGAAAAATAATGTCTACAAATAAAAACTACACAGAAGAATTGTGTGAAACTTCTTTCTGTTCTGTTTGTTCAACAAAAAGAGTTGAACCTTAGTTTTGATTGAGCCGTTCTGAAACACTCTTTCTGTAGAAAATGCAAGTGGAGATTCGGAGCGCTAAGAGGGTAATAGTGGAAAAAGGAATGTCTCCAAATATAAACTACACAGAATCATTCTGTGAAACTTCTTTCTGATCTGTGCATTCAGCTAACAGAGTTAAACCATACTTTTGATTGAGCAGATCTGAACACTCTTTCTGTAGAAAATGCAACTGGACATTTGGAGCGCTAAGAGAGTAGTAGTGGAAAAAGGAATATATTCAAATATAAACTACACAGAAGCATTCTGTGAAACTTCTTTCTGATCTGAGCATTCAGCTAACAGAGTTAAACCATACTTTTGATTGAGCAGTTTTGAAACACTCTGTCTGTAGAAAATGCAACTGGACATTCGTAGCGCTAAGTGGGTAATAGTGGAAAAAAGAATATGTTCAAATATAAATTACACAGAAACATTGTATGAAACTTCTTTCTGTTCTGTGCATTCAACTAACAGAGTTGAACCTTACTTTTGATTGAGCCGTTCTGAAACACTCTTTCTGTAGAAACTGCAATTGGACATTCTGAGCGCTAAGAGGCCTATATTGGGAAAAAGAATGTCTACAAATAAAAACTACACAGAAGAATTTTGTGAAACTTCTTTCTGTTCTGTTTGTTCAACTAAAAGAGTTGAACCTTAGTTTTGATTGAGCCGTTCTGAAACACTCTTTATGTAGAAAATTCAAGTGGAGATTCGGAGCGCTAAGAGGGTAATAGTGGAAAAAGGAATGTCTTCAAATATAAACTACACAGAATCATTCGGTGAAACTTCTTTCTGATCTGTGCATTCAGCTAACAGAGTTAAACCATACTTTTGATTGAGCAGTTCTGAACACTCTTTCTGTTGAAAATGCAACTGGACATTTGGAGCGCTAAGAGCGTAGTAGTGGAAAAAGGAATATATTCAAATATAAACTACACAGAAGCATTCTGTGAAACTTCTTTCTGATCTGAGCATTCAGCTAACAGAATTAAACCATACTTTTGATTGAGCAGTTTTGAAACACTCTGTCTGTAGAAAATGCAACTGGACATTCGTAGCGCTAAGTGGGTAATAGTGGAAAAAAGAATATGTTCAAATATAAACTACACAGAAGCATTGTATGAAACTTCTTTCTGTTCTGTGCATTCAACTAACAGAGTTGAACCTTACTTTTGATTGAGCCGTTCTGAAACACTCTTTCTGTAGAAACTGCAATTGGTCATTCTGAGCGTTAAGAGGCCTATATTGGGAAAAAGAATGTCTACAAATAAAAACTACACAGAAGAATTGTGTGAAACTTCTTTCTGTTCTGTTTGTTCAACTAAAAGAGTTGAACCTTAGTTTTGATTGAGCCGTTCTGAAACACACTTTCTGTAGAAAATGCAAGTGGAGATTCGGAGCGCTAAGAGGGTAATAGTGGAAAAAGGAATGTCTCCAAATATAAACTACACAGAATCATTTTGTGAAACTTCTTTCTGATCTGTGCATTCAGCTAAAAGAGTTAAACCATACTTTTGATTGAGCAGATCTGAACACTCTTTCTGTAGAAAATGCAACTGGACATTTGGAGCGCTAAGAGAGTAGTAGTGGAAAAAGGAATATATTCAAATATAAACTACACAGAAGCATTCTGTGAAACTTCTTTCTGATCTGAGCATTCAGCTATCAGAGTTAAACCATACTTATGATTGAGCAGTTTTGAAACACTCTGTCTGTAGAAAATGCAACTGGACATTCGTAGCGCTAAGTGGGTAATAGTGGAAAAAAGAATATTTTCAAATATAAACTACACAGAAGCATTGTATGAAACTTCTTTCTGTTCTGTGCATTCAACTAACAGAGTTGAACCTTACTTTTGATTGAGCCTTTCTGAAACACTCTTTCTATAGAAACTGCAATTGGACATTCTGAGCGCTAAGAGGCCTATATTGGGAAAAATAATATCTTCAAATAAAAACTACACAGAAGCATTGTGTGAAACTTATTTCTGATATGTTCATTAAGCTAACAGAGTTAAACCATACTTTTGATTGCGCAGTTCTGAACACTCTTTCTGTAGAAAATGCAAGTGGACATTCGGAGCGCTAAGAGGGTAATAGTGGAAAAAGGAATATATTCAAATATAAACTACACAGTAGCATTCTGTGAAAATTCTTTCTGTTCTGTGCATTCAACTAACAGAGTTGAACCTTACTTTTGATTGAGCCATTCTGAAACACTCTTTCTGTAGAAACTGCAATTGGACATGCTAAGCGCTAAGAGGCCTACATTGGGAAAAAGAATATCTTCAAATAAAAACTACACAGATGCATTCTGTGAAACTTATTTCTGATCTGTAAATTCAGTTAACAGAGATAAAACATATTTTTGATTGAGCAGTTATGAAACACTCTTTTTGTAGAAAATGCAAGTGGAGATTCGGAGCGCTAAGAGGGTAATAGTGGAAAAAGGAATGTCTTCAAATATAAACTACACAGAATCATTCGGTGAAACTTCTTTCTGATCTGTGCATTCAGCTAACAGAGTTAAACCATACTTTTGATTGAGCAGATCTGAACACTCTTTCTGTTGAAAATGCAACTGGACATTTGGAGCGCTAAGAGCGTAGTAGTGGAAAAAGTAATATATTCAAATATAAACTACACAGAAGCATTCTGTGAAACTTCTTTCTGATCTGAGCATTCAGCTAACAGATTTAAACCATACATTTGATTGAGCAGATTTGAAACACTCTGTCTGTAGAAAATGCAACTGGACATTCATAGCGCTAAGTGGGTAATAGTGGAAAAAAGAATATGTTCAAATATAAACTACACAGAAGCATTGTATGAAACTTCTTTCTGTTCTGTGCATTCAACTAACAGAGTTGAACCTTACTTTTGATTGAGCCTTTCTGAAACACTCTTTCTGTAGAAACTGCAATTGGACATTCTGAGCGCTAAGAGGCCTATATTGAGAAAAATAATATCTTCAAATAAAAACTACACAGAAGCATTGTGTGAAACTTATTTCTGATATGTTCATTAAGCTAACAGAGTTAAACCATACTTTTGATTGCGCAGTTCTGAACACTCTTTCTGTAGAAAATGCAAGTGGACATTCGGAGCGCTAAGAGGGTAATAGTGGAAAAAGCAATATATTCAAATATAAACTACACAGTAGCATTCTGTGAAAATTCTTTCTGTTCTGTGCATTCAACTAACAGAGTTGAACCTTACTTTTGATTGAGCCATTCTGAAACACTGTTTCTGTAGAAACTGCAATTGGACATGCTAAGCGCTAAGAGGCCTACATTGGGAAAAAGAATATCTTCAAATAAAAACTACACAGATGCATTCTGTGAAACTTATTTCTGATCTGTAAATTCAGTTAACAGAGATAAAACATATTTTTGATTGAGCAGTTATGAAACACTCTTTTTGTAGAAAATGCAAGTGGAGATTCGGAGCGCTAAGAGGGTAATAGTGGAAAAAGGAATGTCTTCAAATATAAACTACACAGAATCATTCGGTGAAACTTCTTTCTGATCTGTGCATTCAGCTAACAGAGTTAAACCATACTTTTGATTGAGCAGATCTGAACACTCTTTCTGTTGAAAATGCAACTGGACATTTGGAGCGCTAAGAGCGTAGTAGTGGAAAAAGGAATATATTCAAATATAAACTACACAGAAGCATTCTGTGAAACTTCTTTCTGATCTGAGCATACAGCTAACAGAGTTAAACCATAATTTTGATTGAGCAGTTTTGAAACACTCTGTCTGTAGAAAATGCAACTGGACATTCGTAGCGCTAAGTGGGTAATAGTGGAAAAAAGAATATGTTCAAATATAAACTACACAGAAGCATTGTATGAAACTTCTTTCTGTTCTGTGCATTCAACTAACAGAGTTGAACCTTACTTTTGATTGAGCCGTTCTGAAACACTCTTTCCGTAGAAACTGCAATTGGTCATTCTGAGCGTTAAGAGGCCTATATTGGGAAAAAGAATGTCTACAAAAAAAACTACACAGAAGAATTGTGTGAAACTTCTTTCTGTTCTGTTTGTTCAACTAAAAGAGTTGAACCTTAGTTTTGATTGAGCCGTTCTGAAACACTCTTTCTGTAGAAAATGCAAGTGGAGATTCGGAGCGCTAAGAGGGTAATAGTGGAAAAAGGAATGTCTGCAAATATAAACTACACAGAATCATTCTGTGAAACTTCTTTCTTATCTGTGTATTCAGCTAACAGAGTTAAACCATACTTTTGATTGAGCAGATCTGAACACACTTTCTGTAGAAAATGCAACTGGACATTTGGAGCGCTAAGAGAGTAGTAGTGGAAAAAGGAATATATTCAAATATAAACTACACAGAAGCATTCTGTGAAACTTCTTTCTGATCTGAGCATTCAGCTAACAGAGTTAAACCATACTTTTGATTGAGCAGTTTTGAAACACTCTGTCTGTAGAAAATGCAACTGGACATTCGTAGCGCTAAGTGGGTAATAGTGGAAAAAAGAATATGTTCAAATATAAACTACACAGAAGCATTGTATGAAACTTCTTTCTGTTCTGTGCATTCAACTAACAGAGTTGAACCTTACTTTTGATTGAGCCTTTCTGAAACACTCTTTCTGTAGAAACTGCAATTGGACATTCTGAGCGCTAAGAGGCCTATATTGGGAAAAATAATATCTTCAAATAAAAACTACACAGAAGCATTGTGTGAAACTTATTTCTGATATGTTCATTAAGCTAACAGAGTTAAAACATACTTTTGACTGCGCAGTTCTGAACACTCTTTCTGTAGAAAATGCAAGTGGACATTCGGAGCGCTAAGAGGGTAATAGTGGAAAAAGGAATATATTCAAATATAAACTACACAGTAGCATTCTGTGAAAATTCTTTCTGTTCTGTGCATTCAACTAACAGAGTTGAACCTTACTTTTGATTGAGCCGTTCTGAAACACTCTTTCTGTAGAAACTGCAATTGGACATGCTAAGCGCTAAGAGGCCTACATTGGGAAAAAGAATATCTTCAAATAAAAACTACAGAGATGCATTCTGTGAAACTTATTTCTGATCTGTAATTTCAGTTAACAGAGATAAAACATATTTTTGATTGAGCAGTTATGAAACACTCTTTTTGTAGAAAATGCAAGTGGAGATTCGGAGCGCTAAGAGGGTAATAGTGGAAAAAGGAATGTCTTCAAATATAAACTACACAGAATCATTCGGTGAAACTTCTTTCTGATCTGTGCATTCAGCTAACAGAGTTAAACCATACTTTTGATTGAGCAGATCTGAACACTCTTTCTGTTGAAAATGCAACTGGACATTTGGAGCGCTAAGAGCGTATTAGTGGAAAAAGTATATATTCAAATATAAATTACACAGAAGCATTCTGTGAAACTCCTTTCTGATCTGAGCATTCAGCTAACAGAGTTAAACCATACTTTTGATTGAGCAGTTTTGAAACACTCCGTCTGTTGAAAATGCAACTGGACATTCGTAGCGCTAAGTGGGTAATAGTGGAAAAAAGAATATGTTCAAATATAAACTACACAGAAGCATTGTATGAAACTTCTTTCTGTTCTGTGCATTCAACTAACAGAGTTGAACCTTACTTTTGATTGAGCCTTTCTGAAACACTCTTTCTGTAGAAACTGCAATTGGACATTCTGAGCGCTAAGAGGCCTCTATTGGGAAAAATAATATCTTCAAATAAAAACTACACAGAAGCATTGTGTGAAACTTATTTCTGATATGTTCATTAAGCTAACAGAGTTAAACCATACTTTTGATTGCGCAGTTCTGAACACTCTGTCTGTAGAAAATGCAAGTGGACATTCGGAGCGCTAAGAGCGTAATAGTGGAAAAAGGAATATATTCAAATATAAACTACACAGTAGCATTCTGTGAAAATTCTTTCTGTTCTGTGCATTCAACTAACAGAGTTGAACCTTACTTTTGATTGAGCCGTTTTTAAATTCAGTTAACAGAGATAAAACATATTTTTGATTGAGCAGTTATGAAACACTCTTTTTGTAGAAAATGCAAGTGGAGATTCGGAGCGCTAAGAGGGTAATAGTGGAAAAGGGAATGTCTTCAAATATAAACTACAGAGAATCATTCGGTGAAACTTCTTTCTGATCTGTGCATTCAGCTAACAGAGTTAAACCATACTTTTGATTGAGCAGATCTGAACACTCTTTCTGTTGAAAATGCAACTGGACATTTGGAGCGCTAAGAGCGTAGTAGTGGAAAAAGGAATATATTCAAATATAAACTACACAGAAGCATTCTGTGAAACTTCATTCTGATCTGAGCATACAGCTAACAGAGTTAAACCATACTTTTGATTGAGCAGTTTTGAAACACTCTCTCTGTAGAAAATGCAACTGGACATTCGTAGCGCTAAGTGGGTAATAGTGGAAAAGAGAATATGTTCAAATATAAACTACACAGAAGCATTGTATGAAACTTCTTTCTGTTCTGTGCATTCAACTAACAGAGTTGAACCTTGCTTTTGATTGAGCCGTTCTGAAACACTCTTTCTGTAGAAACTGCAATTGGACATTCTGAGCGCTAAGAGGCCTATATTGGGAAAAATAATGTCTACAAATAAAAACTACACAGAAGAATTGTGTGAAACTTCTTTCTGTTCTGTTTGTTCAACAAAAAGAGTTGAACCTTAGTTTTGATTGAGCCGTTCTGAAACACTCTTTCTGTAGAAAATGCAAGTGGAGATTCGGAGCGCTAAGAGGGTAATAGTGGAAAAAGGAATGTCTCCAAATATAAACTACACAGAATCATTCTGTGAAACTTCTTTCTGATCTGTGCATTCAGCTAACAGAGTTAAGCCATACTTTTGATTGAGCAGATCTGAACACTCTTTCTGTAGAAAATGCAACTGGACATTTGGAGCGCTAAGAGAGTAGTAGTGGGAAAAGGAATATATTCAAATATAAACTACACAGAAGCATTCTGTGAAACTTCTTTCTGATCTGAGCATTCAGCTAACAGAGTTAAACCATACTTTTGATTGAGCAGTTTTGAAACACTCTGTCTGTAGAAAATGCAACTGGACATTCGTAGCGCTAAGTGGGTAATAGTGGAAAAAAGAATATGTTCAAATATAAATTACACAGAAACATTGTATGAAACTTCTTTCTGTTCTGTGCATTCAACTAACAGAGTTGAACCTTACTTTTGATTGAGCCGTTCTGAAACACTCTTTCTGTAGAAACTGCAATTGGACATTCTGAGCGCTAAGAGGCCTATATTGGGAAAAAGAATGTCTACAAATAAAAACTACACAGAAGAATTTTGTGAAACTTCTTTCTGTTCTGTTTGTTCAACTAAAAGAGTTGAACCTTAGTTTTGATTGAGCCGTTCTGAAACACTCTTTATGTAGAAAATTCAAGTGGAGATTCGGAGCGCTAAGAGGGTAATAGTGGAAAAAGGAATGTCTTCAAATATAAACTACACAGAATCAGTCGGTGAAACTTCTTTCTGATCTGTGCATTCAGCTAACAGAGTTAAACCATACTTTTGATTGAGCAGTTCTGAACACTCTTTCTGTTGAAAATGCAACTGGACATTTGGAGCGCTAAGAGCGTAGTAGTGGAAAAAGGAATATATTCAAATATAAACTACACAGAAGCATTCTGTGAAACTTCTTTCTGATCTGAGCATTCAGCTAACAGAATTAAACCATACTTTTGATTGAGCAGTTTTGAAACACTCTGTCTGTAGAAAATGCAACTGGACATTCGTAGCGCTAAGTGGGTAATAGTGGAAAAAAGAATATGTTCAAATATAAACTACACAGAAGCATTGTATGAAACTTCTTTCTGTTCTGTGCATTCAACTAACAGAGTTGAACCTTACTTTTGATTGAGCCGTTCTGAAACACTCTTTCTGTAGAAACTGCAATTGGTCATTCTGAGCGTTAAGAGGCCTATATTGGGAAAAAGAATGTCTACAAATAAAAACTACACAGAAGAATTGTGTGAAACTTCTTTCTGTTCTGTTTGTTCAACTAAAAGAGTTGAACCTTAGTTTTGATTGAGCCGTTCTGAAACACTCTTTCTGTAGAAAATGCAAGTGGAGATTCGGAGCGCTAAGAGGGTAATAGTGGAAAAAGGAATGTCTCCAAATATAAACTACACAGAATCATTTTGTGAAACTTCTTTCTGATCTGTGCATTCAGCTAACAGAGTTAAACCATACTTTTGATTGAGCAGATCTGAACACTCCTTCTGTTGAAAATGCAACTGGACATTTGGAGCGCTAAGAGCGTAGTAGTGGAAAAAGTAATATATTCAAATATAAACTACACAGAAGCATTCTGTGAAACTTCTTTCTGATCTGAGCATTCAGCTAACAGATTTAAACCATACTTTTGATTGAGCAGATTTGAAACACTCTGTCTGTAGAAAATGCAACTGGACATTCATAGCGCTAAGTGGGTAATAGTGGAAAAAAGAATATGTTCAAATATAAACTACACAGAAGCATTGTATGAAACTTCTTTCTGTTCTGTGCATTCAACTAACAGAGTTGAACCTTACTTTTGATTGAGCCTTTCTGAAACACTCTTTCTGTAGAAACTGCAATTGGACATTCTGAGCGCTAAGAGGCCTATATTGGGAAAAATAATATCTTCAAATAAAAACTACACAGAAGCATTGTGTGAAACTTATTTCTGATATGTTCATTAAGCTAACAGAGTTAAACCATACTTTTGATTGCGCAGTTCTGAACACTCTTTCTGTAGAAAATGCAAGTGGACATTCGGAGCGCTAAGAGGGTAATAGTGGAAAAAGGAATATATTCAAATATAAACTACACAGTAGCATTCTGTGAAAATTCTTTCTGTTCTGTGCATTCAACTAACAGAGTTGAACCTTACTTTTGATTGAGCCATTCTGAAACACTGTTTCTGTAGAAACTGCAATTGGACATGCTAAGCGCTAAGAGGCCTACATTGGGAAAAAGAATATCTTCAAATAAAAACTACACAGATGCATTCTGTGAAACTTATTTCTGATCTGTAAATTCAGTTAACAGAGATAAAACATATTTTTGATTGAGCAGTTATGAAACACTCTTTTTGTAGAAAATGCAAGTGGAGATTCGGAGCGCTAAGAGGGTAATAGTGGAAAAAGGAATGTCTTCAAATATAAACTACACAGAATCATTCGGTGAAACTTCTTTCTGATCTGTGCATTCAGCTAACAGAGTTAAACCATACTTTTGATTGAGCAGATCTGAACACTCTTTCTGTTGAAAATGCAACTGGACATTTTGAGCGCTAAGAGCGTAGTAGTGGAAAAAGGAATATATTCAAATATAAACTACACAGAAGCATTCTGTGAAACTTCTTTCTGATCTGAGCATACAGCTAACAGAGTTAAACCATAATTTTGATTGAGCAGTTTTGAAACACTCTGTCTGTAGAAAATGCAACTGGACATTCTTAGCGCTAAGTGGGTAATAGTGGAAAAAAAATATGTTCAAATATAAACTACACAGAAGCATTGTATGAAACTTCTTTCTGTTCTGTGCATTCAACTAACAGAGTTGAACCTTACTTTTGATTGAGCCGTTCTGAAACACTCTTTCCGTAGAAACTGCAATTGGTCATTCTGAGCGTTAAGAGGCCTATATTGGGAAAAAGAATGTCTACAAAAAAAACTACACAGAAGAATTGTGTGAAACTTCTTTCTGTTCTGTTTGTTCAACTAAATGAGTTGAACCTTAGTTTTGATTGAGCCGTTCTGAAACACTCTTTCTGTAGAAAATGCAAGTGGAGATTCGGAGCGCTAAGAGGGTAGTAGTGGAAAAAGGAATGTCTCCAAATATAAACTACACAGAATCATTTTGTGAAACTTCTTTCTGATCTGTGCATTCAGCTAACAGAGTTAAACCATACTTTTGATTGAGCAGATCTGAACACTCTTTCTGTAGAAAATGCAACTGGACATTTGGAGCGCTAAGAGAGTAGTAGTGGAAAAAGGAATATATTCAAATATAAACTACACAGAAGCATTCTGTGAAACTTCTTTCTGATCTGAGCATTCAGCTATCAGAGTTAAACCATACTTATGATTGAGCAGTTTTGAAACACTCTGTCTGTAGAAAATGCAACTGGACATTCGTAGCGCTAAGTGGGTAATAGTGGAAAAAAGAATATTTTCAAATATAAACTACACAGAAGCATTGTAGGAAACTTCTTTCTGTTCTGTGCATTCAACTAACAGAGTTGAACCTTACTTTTGATTGAGCCTTTCTGAAACACTCTTTCTGTAGAAACTGCAATTGGACATTCTGAGCGCTAAGAGGCCTATATTGGGAAAAATAATATCTTCAAATAAAAACTACACAGAAGCATTGTGTGAAACTTATTTCTGATATGTTCATTAAGCTAACAGAGTTAAACCATACTTTTGATTGCGCAGTTCTGAACACTCTTTCTGTAGAAAATGCAAGTGGACATTCGGAGCGCTAAGAGGGTAATAGTGGAAAAAGGAATATATTCAAATATAAACTACACAGTAGCATTCTGTGAAAATTCTTTCTGTTCTGTGCATTCAACTAACAGAGTTGAACCTTACTTTTGATTGAGCCATTCTGAAACACTCTTTCTGTAGAAACTGCAAATGGACATGCTAAGCGCTAAGAGGCCTACATTGGGAAAAAGAATATCTTCAAATAAAAACTACACAGATGCATTCTGTGAAACTTATTTCTGATCTGTAAATTCAGTTAACAGAGATAAAACATATTTTTGATTGAGCAGTTATGAAACACTCTTTTTGTAGAAAATGCAAGTGGAGATTCGGAGCGCTAAGAGGGTAATAGTGGAAAAAGGAATGTCTTCAAATATAAACTACACAGAATCATTCGGTGAAACTTCTTTCTGATCTGTGCATTCAGCTAACAGAGTTAAACCATACTTTTGATTGAGCAGATCTGAATACTCTTTCTGTTGAAAATGCAACTGGACATTTGGAGCGCTAAGAGCGTAGTAGTGGAAAAAGTAATATATTCAAATATAAACTACACAGAAGCATTCTGTGAAACTTCTTTCTGATCTGAGCATTCAGCTAACAGATTTAAACCATACTTTTGATTGAGCAGATTTGAAACACTCTGTCTGTAGAAAATGCAACTGGACATTCATAGCGCTACGTGGGTAATAGTGGAAAAAAGAATATGTTCAAATATAAACTACACAGAAGCATTGTATGAAACTTCTTTCTGTTCTGTGCATTCAACTAACAGAGTTGAACCTTACTTTTGATTGAGCCTTTCTGAAACACTCTTTCTGTAGAAACTGCAATTGGACATTCTGAGCGCTAAGAGGCCTCTATTGGGAAAAATAATATCTTCAAATAAAAACTACACAGAAGCATTGTGTGAAACTTATTTCTGATATGTTCATTAAGCTAACAGAGTTAAACCATACTTTTGATTGCGCAGTTCTGAACACTCTGTCTGTAGAAAATGCAAGTGGACATTCGGAGCGCTAAGAGCGTAATAGTGGAAAAAGTAATATATTCAAATATAAACTACACAGTAGCATTCTGTGAAAATTCTTTCTGTTCTGTGCATTCAACTAACAGAGTTGAACCTTACTTTTGATTGAGCCGTTTTTAAATTCAGTTAACAGAGATAAAACATATTTTTGATTGAGCAGTTATGAAACACTCTTTTTGTAGAAAATGCAAGTGGAGATTCGCAGCGCTAAGAGGGTAATAGTGGAAAAGGGAATGTCTTCAAATATAAACTACAGAGAATCATTCGGTGAAACTTCTTTCTGATCTGTGCATTCAGCTAACAGAGTTAAACCATACTTTTGATTGAGCAGATCTGAACACTCTTTCTGTTGAAAATGCAACTGGACATTTGGAGCGCTAAGAGCGTAGTAGTGGAAAAAGGAATATATTCAAATATAAACTACACAGAAGCATTCTGTGAAACTTCATTCTGATCTGAGCATACAGCTAACAGAGTTAAACCATACTTTTGATTGAGCAGTTTTGAAACACTCTCTCTGTAGAAAATGCAACTGGACATTCGTAGCGCTAAGTGGGTAATAGTGGAAAAGAGAATATGTTCAAATATAAACTACACAGAAGCATTGTATGAAACTTCTTTCTGTTCTGTGCATTCAACTAACAGAGTTGAACCTTGCTTTTGATTGAGCCGTTCTGAAACACTCTTTCTGTAGAATCTGCAATTGGACATTCTGAGCGCTAAGAGGCCTATATTGGGAAAAATAATGTCTACAAATAAAATCTACACAGAAGAATTGTGTGAAACTTCTTTCTGTTCTGTTTGTTCAACAAAAAGAGTTGAACCTTAGTTTTGATTGAGCCGTTCTGAAACACTCTTTCTGTAGAAAATGCAAGTGGAGATTCGGAGCGCTAAGAGGGTAATAGTGGAAAAAGGAATGTCTCCAAATATAAACTACACAGAATCATTCTGTGAAACTTCTTTCTGATCTGTGCATTCAGCTAACAGAGTTAAACCATACTTTTGATTGAGCAGATCTGAACACTCTTTCTGTAGAAAATGCAACTGGACATTTGGAGCGCTAAGAGAGTAGTAGTGGGAAAAGGAATATATTCAAATATAAACTACACAGAAGCATTCTGTGAAACTTCTTTCTGATCTGAGCATTCAGCTAACAGAGTTAAACCATACTTTTGATTGAGCAGTTTTGAAACACTCTGTCTGTAGAAAATGCAACTGGACATTCGTAGCGCTAAGTGGGTAATAGTGGAAAAAAGAATATGTTCAAATATAAATTACACAGAAACATTGTATGAAACTTCTTTCTGTTCTGTGCATTCAACTAACAGAGTTGAACCTTACTTTTGATTGAGCCGTTCTGAAACACTCTTTCTGTAGAAACTGCAATTGGACATTCTGAGCGCTAAGAGGCCTATATTGGGAAAAAGAATGTCTACAAATAAAAACTACACAGAAGAATTTTGTGAAACTTCTTTCTGTTCTGTTTGTTCAACTAAAAGAGTTGAACCTTAGTTTTGATTGAGCCGTTCTGAAACACTCTTTATGTAGAAAATTCAAGTGGAGATTCGGAGCGCTAAGAGGGTAATAGTGGAAAAAGGAATGTCTTCAAATATAAACTACACAGAATCATTCGGTGAAACTTCTTTCTGATCTGTGCATTCAGCTAACAGAGTTAAACCATACTTTTGATTGAGCAGTTCTGAACACTCTTTCTGTTGAAAATGCAACTGGACATTTGGAGCGCTAAGAGCGTAGTAGTGGAAAAAGGAATATATTCAAATATAAACTACACAGAAGCATTCTGTGAAACTTCTTTCTGATCTGAGCATTCAGCTAACAGAATTAAACCATACTTTTGATTGAGCAGTTTTGAAACACTCTGTCTGTAGAAAATGCAACTGGACATTCGTAGCGCTAAGTGGGTAATAGTGGAAAAAAGAATATGTTCAAATATAAACTACACAGAAGCATTGTATGAAACTTCTTTCTGTTCTGTGCATTCAACTAACAGAGTTGAACCTTACTTTTGATTGAGCCGTTCTGAAACACTCTTTCTGTAGAAACTGCAATTGGTCATTCTGAGCGTTAAGAGGCCTATATTGGGAAAAAGAATGTCTACAAATAAAAACTACACAGAAGAATTGTGTGAAACTTCTTTCTGTTCTGTTTGTTCAACTAAAAGAGTTGAACCTTAGTTTTGATTGAGCCGTTCTGAAACACTCTTTCTGTAGAAAATGCAAGTGGAGATTCGGAGCGCTAAGAGGGTAATAGTGGAAAAAGGAATGTCTCCAAATATAAACTACACAGAATCATTTTGTGAAACTTTTTTCTGATCTGTGCATTCAGCTAACAGAGTTAAACCATACTTTTGATTGAGCAGATCTGAACACTCTTTCTGTTGAAAATGCAACTGGACATTTGGAGCGCTAAGAGCGTAGTAGTGGAAAAAGTAATATATTCAAATATAAACTACACAGAAACATTCTGTGAAACTTCTTTCTGATCTGAGCATTCAGCTAACAGATTTAAACCATACTTTTGATTGAGCAGATTTGAAACACTCTGTCTGTAGAAAATGCAACTGGACATTCATAGCGCTAAGTGGGTAATAGTGGAAAAAAGAATATGTTCAAATATAAACTACACAGAAGCATTGTATGAAACTTCTTTCTGTTCTGTGCATTCAACTAACAGAGTTGAACCTTACTTTTGATTGAGCCTTTCTGAAACACTCTTTCTGTAGAAACTGCAATTGGACATTCTGAGCGCTAAGAGGCCTATATTGGGAAAAATAATATCTTCAAATAAAAACTACACAGAAGCATTGTGTGAAACTTATTTCTGATATGTTCATTAAGCTAACAGAGTTAAACCATACTTTTGATTGCGCAGTTCTGAACACTCTTTCTGTAGAAAATGCAAGTGGACATTCGGAGCGCTAAGAGGGTAATAGTGGAAAAAGGAATATATTCAAATATAAACTACACAGTAGCATTCTGTGAAAATTCTTTCTGTTCTGTGCATTCAACTAACAGAGTTGAACCTTACTTTTGATTGAGCCATTCTGAAACACTGTTTCTGTAGAAACTGCAATTGGACATGCTAAGCGCTAAGAGGCCTACATTGGGAAAAAGAATATCTTCAAATAAAAACTACACAGATGCATTCTGTGAAACTTATTTCTGATCTGTAAATTCAGTTAACAGAGATAAAACATATTTTTGATTGAGCAGTTATGAAACACTCTTTTTGTAGAAAATGCAAGTGGAGATTCGGAGCGCTAAGAGGGTAATAGTGGAAAAAGGAATGTCTTCAAATATAAACTACACAGAATAATTCGGTGAAACTTCTTTCTGATCTGTGCATTCAGCTAACAGAGTTAAACCATACTTTTGATTGAGCAGATCTGAACACTCTTTCTGTTGAAAATGCAACTGGACATTTTGAGCGCTAAGAGCGTAGTAGTGGAAAAAGGAATATATTCAAATATAAACTACACAGAAGCATTCTGTGAAACTTCTTTCTGATCTGAGCATACAGCTAACAGAGTTAAACCATAATTTTGATTGAGCAGTTTTGAAACACTCTGTCTGTAGAAAATGCAACTGGACATTCTTAGCGCTAAGTGGGTAATAGTGGAAAAAAGAATATGTTCAAATATAAACTACACAGAAGCATTGTATGAAACTTCTTTCTGTTCTGTGCATTCAACTAACAGAGTTGAACCTTACTTTTGATTGAGCCGTTCTGAAACACTCTTTCCGTAGAAACTGCAATTGGTCATTCTGAGCGTTAAGAGGCCTATATTGGGAAAAAGAATGTCTACAAAAAAAACTACACAGAAGAATTGTGTGAAACTTCTTTCTGTTCTGTTTGTTCAACTAAAAGAGTTGAACCTTAGTTTTGATTGAGCCGTTCTGAAACACTCTTTCTGTAGAAAATGCAAGTGGAGATTCGGAGCGCTAAGAGGGTAGTAGTGGAAAAAGGAATGTCTCCAAATATAAACTACACAGAATCATTTTGTGAAACTTCTTTCTGATCTGTGCATTCAGCTAACAGAGTTAAACCATACTTTTGATTGAGCAGATCTGAACACTCTTTCTGTAGAAAATGCAACTGGACATTTGGAGCGCTAAGAGAGTAGTAGTGGAAAAAGGAATATATTCAAATATAAACTACACAGAAGCATTCTGTGAAACTTCTTTCTGATCTGAGCATTCAGCTATCAGAGTTAAACCATACTTATGATTGAGCAGTTTTGAAACACTCTGTCTGTAGAAAATGCAACTGGACATTCGTAGCGCTAAGTGGGTAATAGTGGAAAAAAGAATATTTTCAAATATAAACTACACAGAAGCATTGTATGAAACTTCTTTCTGTTCTGTGCATTCAACTAACAGAGTTGAACCTTACTTTTGATTGAGCCTTTCTGAAACACTCTTTCTGTAGAAACTGCAATTGGACATTCTGAGCGCTAAGAGGCCTATATTGGGAAAAATAATATCTTCAAATAAAAACTACACAGAAGCATTGTGTGAAACTTATTTCTGATATGTTCATTAAGCTAACAGAGTTAAACCATACTTTTGATTGCGCAGTTCTGAACACTCTTTCTGTAGAAAATGCAAGTGGACATTCGGAGCGCTAAGAGGGTAATAGTGGAAAAAGGAATATATTCAAATATAAACTACACAGTAGCATTCTGTGAAAATTCTTTCTGTTCTGTGCATTCAACTAACAGAGTTGAACCTTACTTTTGATTGAGCCATTCTGAAACACTCTTTCTGTAGAAACTGCAATTGGACATGCTAAGCGCTAAGAGGCCTACATTGGGAAAAAGAATATCTTCAAATAAAAACTACACAGATGCATTCTGTGAAACTTATTTCTGATCTGTAAATTCAGTTAACAGAGATAAAACATATTTTTGATTGAGCAGTTATGAAACACTCTTTTTGTAGAAAATGCAAGTGGAGATTCGGAGCGCTAAGAGGGTAATAGTGGAAAAAGGAATGTCTTCAAATATAAACTACACAGAATCATTCGGTGAAACTTCTTTCTGATCTGTGCATTCAGCTAACAGAGTTAAACCATACTTTTGATTGAGCAGATCTGAATACTCTTTCTGTTGAAAATGCAACTGGACATTTGGAGCGCTAAGAGCGTAGTAGTGGAAAAAGTAATATATTCAAATATAAACTACACAGAAGCATTCTGTGAAACTTCTTTCTGATCTGAGCATTCAGCTAACAGATTTAAACCATACTTTTGATTGAGCAGATTTGAAACACTCTGTCTGTAGAAAATGCAACTGGACATTCATAGCGCTAAGTGGGTAATAGTGGAAAAAAGAATATGTTCAAATATAAACTACACAGAAGCATTGTATGAAACTTCTTTCTGTTCTGTGCATTCAACTAACAGAGTTGAACCTTACTTTTGATTGAGCCTTTCTGAAACACTCTTTCTGTAGAAACTGCAATTGGACATTCTGAGCGCTAAGAGGCCTCTATTGGGAAAAATAATATCTTCAAATAAAAACTACACAGAAGCATTGTGTGAAACTTATTTCTGATATGTTCATTAAGCTAACAGAGTTAAACCATACTTTTGATTGCGCAGTTCTGAACACTCTGTCTGTAGAAAATGCAAGTGGACAATCGGAGCGCTAAGAGCGTAATAGTGGAAAAAGGAATATATTCAAATATAAACTACACAGTAGCATTCTGTGAAAATTCTTTCTGTTCTGTGCATTCAACTAACAGAGTTGAACCTTACTTTTGATTGAGCCGTTTTTAAATTCAGTTAACAGAGATAAAACATATTTTTGATTGAGCAGTTATGAAACACTCTTTTTGTAGAAAATGCAAGTGGAGATTCGCAGCGCTAAGAGGGTAATAGTGGAAAAGGGAATGTCTTCAAATATAAACTACAGAGAATCATTCGGTGAAACTTCTTTCTGATATGTGCATTCAGCTAACAGAGTTAAACCATACTTTTGATTGAGCAGATCTGAACACTCTTTCTGTTGAAAATGCAACTGGACATTTGGAGCGCTAAGAGCGTAGTAGTGGAAAAAGGAATATATTCAAATATAAACTACACAGAAGCATTCTGTGAAACTTCATTCTGATCTGAGCATAGAGCTAACAGAGTTAAACCATACTTTTGATTGAGCAGTTTTGAAACACTCTCTCTGTAGAAAATGCAACTGGACATTCGTAGCGCTAAGTGGGTAATAGTGGAAAAGAGAATATGTTCAAATATAAACTACACAGAAGCATTGTATGAAACTTCTTTCTGTTCTGTGCATTCAACTAACAGAGTTGAACCTTGCTTTTGATTGAGCCGTTCTGAAACACTCTTTCTGTAGAATCTGCAATTGGACATTCTGAGCGCTAAGAGGCCTATATTGGGAAAAATAATGTCTACAAATAAAAACTACACAGAAGAATTGTGTGAAACTTCTTTCTGTTCTGTTTGTTCAACAAAAAGAGTTGAACCTTAGTTTTGATTGAGCCGTTCTGAAACACTCTTTCTGTAGAAAATGCAAGTGGAGATTCGGAGCGCTAAGAGGGTAATAGTGGAAAAAGGAATGTCTCCAAATATAAACTACACAGAATCATTCTGTGAAACTTCTTTCTGATCTGTGCATTCAGCTAACAGAGTTAAACCATACTTTTGATTGAGCAGATCTGAACACTCTTTCTGTAGAAAATGCAACTGGACATTTGGAGCGCTAAGAGAGTAGTAGTGGGAAAAGGAATATATTCAAATATAAACTACACAGAAGCATTCTGTGAAACTTCTTTCTGATCTGAGCATTCAGCTAACAGAGTTAAACCATACTTTTGATTGAGCAGTTTTGAAACACTCTGTCTGTAGAAAATGCAACTGGACATTCGTAGCGCTAAGTGGGTAATAGTGGAAAAAAGAATATGTTCAAATATAAATTACACAGAAACATTGTATGAAACTTCTTTCTGTTCTGTGCATTCAACTAACAGAGTTGAACCTTACTTTTGATTGAGCCGTTCTGAAACACTCTTTCTGTAGAAACTGCAATTGGACATTCTGAGCGCTAAGAGGCCTATATTGGGAAAAAGAATGTCTACAAATAAAAACTACACAGAAGAATTTTGTGAAACTTCTTTCTGTTCTGTTTGTTCAACTAAAAGAGTTGAACCTTAGTTTTGATTGAGCCGTTCTGAAACACTCTTTATGTAGAAAATTCAAGTGGAGATTCGGAGCGCTAAGAGGGTAATAGTGGAAAAAGGAATGTCTTCAAATATAAACTACACAGAATCATTCGGTGAAACTTCTTTCTGATCTGTGCATTCAGCTAACAGAGTTAAACCATACTTTTGATTGAGCAGTTCTGAACACTCTTTCTGTTGAAAATGCAACTGGACATTTGGAGCGCTAAGAGCGTAGTAGTGGAAAAAGGAATATATTCAAATATAAACTACACAGAAGCATTCTGTGAAACTTCTTTCTGATCTGAGCATTCAGCTAACAGAATTAAACCATACTTTTGATTGAGCAGTTTTGAAACACTCTGTCTGTAGAAAATGCAACTGGACATTCGTAGCGCTAAGTGGGTAATAGTGGAAAAAAGAATATGTTCAAATATAAACTACACAGAAGCATTGTATGAAACTTCTTTCTGTTCTGTGCATTCAACTAACAGAGTTGAACCTTACTTTTGATTGAGCCGTTCTGAAACACTCTTTCTGTAGAAACTGCAATTGGTCTTTCTGAGCGTTAAGAGGCCTATATTGGGAAAAAGAATGTCTACAAATAAAAACTACACAGAAGAATTGTGTGAAACTTCTTTCTGTTCTGTTTGTTCAACTAAAAGAGTTGAACCTTAGTTTTGATTGAGCCGTTCTGAAACACTCTTTCTGTAGAAAATGCAAGTGGAGATTCGGAGTGCTAAGAGGGTAATAGTGGAAAAAGGAATGTCTCCAAATATAAACTACACAGAATCATTTTGTGAAACTTCTTTCTGATCTGTGCATTCAGCTAACAGAGTTAAACCATACTTTTGATTGAGCAGATCTGAACACTCTTTCTGTTGAAAATGCAACTGGACATTTGGAGCGCTAAGAGCGTAGTAGTGGAAAAAGTAATATATTCAAATATAAACTACACAGAAGCATTCTGTGAAACTTCTTTCTGATCTGAGCATTCAGCTAACAGATTTAAACCATACTTTTGATTGAGCAGATTTGAAACACTCTGTCTGTAGAAAATGCAACTGGACATTCATAGCGCTAAGTGGGTAATAGTGGAAAAAAGAATATGTTCAAATATAAACTACACAGAAGCATTGTATGAAACTTCTTTCTGTTCTGTGCATTCAACTAACAGAGTTGAACCTTACTTTTGATTGAGCCTTTCTGAAACACTCTTTCTGTAGAAACTGCAATTGGACATTCTGAGCGCTAAGAGGCCTATATTGGGAAAAATAATATCTTCAAATAAAAACTACACAGAAGCATTGTGTGAAACTTATTTCTGATATGTTCATTAAGCTAACAGAGTTAAACCATACTTTTGATTGCGCAGTTCTGAACACTCTTTCTGTAGAAAATGCAAGTGGACATTCGGAGCGCTAAGAGGGTAATAGTGGAAAAAGGAATATATTCAAATATAAACTACACAGTAGCATTCTGTGAAAATTCTTTCTGTTCTGTGCATTCAACTAACAGAGTTGAACCTTACTTTTGATTGAGCCATTCTGAAACACTGTTTCTGTAGAAACTGCAATTGGACATGCTAAGCGCTAAGAGGCCTACATTGGGAAAAAGAATATCTTCAAATAAAAACTACACAGATGCATTCTGTGAAACTTATTTCTGATCTGTAAATTCAGTTAACAGAGATAAAACATATTTTTGATTGAGCAGTTATGAAACACTCTTTTTGTAGAAAATGCAAGTGGAGATTCGGAGCGCTAAGAGGGTAATAGTGGAAAAAGGAATGTCTTCAAATATAAACTACACAGAATAATTCGGTGAAACTTCTTTCTGATCTGTGCATTCAGCTAACAGAGTTAAACCATACTTTTGATTGAGCAGATCTGAACACTCTTTCTGTTGAAAATGCAACTGGACATTTTGAGCGCTAAGAGCGTAGTAGTGGAAAAAGGAATATATTCAAATATAAACTACACAGAAGCATTCTGTGAAACTTCTTTCTGATCTGAGCATACAGCTAACAGAGTTAAACCATAATTTTGATTGAGCAGTTTTGAAACACTCTGTCTGTAGAAAATGCAACTGGACATTCTTAGCGCTAAGTGGGTAATAGTGGAAAAAAGAATATGTTCAAATATAAACTACACAGAAGCATTGTATGAAACTTCTTTCTGTTCTGTGCATTCAACTAACAGAGTTGAACCTTACTTTTGATTGAGCCGTTCTGAAACACTCTTTCCGTAGAAACTGCAATTGGTCATTCTGAGCGTTAAGAGGCCTATATTGGGAAAAAGAATGTCTACAAAAAAAACTACACAGAAGAATTGTGTGAAACTTCTTTCTGTTCTGTTTGTTCAACTAAAAGAGTTGAACCTTAGTTTTGATTGAGCCGTTCTGAAACACTCTTTCTGTAGAAAATGCAAGTGGAGATTCGGAGCGCTAAGAGGGTAATAGTGGAAAAAGGAATGTCTCCAAATATAAACTACACAGAATCATTTTGTGAAACTTCTTTCTGATCTGTGCATTCAGCTAACAGAGTTAAACCATACTTTTGATTGAGCAGATCTGAACACTCTTTCTGTAGAAAATGCAACTGGACATTTGGAGCGCTAAGAGAGTAGTAGTGGAAAAAGGAATATATTCAAATATAAACTACACAGAAGCATTCTGTGAAACTTCTTTCTGATCTGAGCATTCAGCTATCAGAGTTAAACCATACTTATGATTGAGCAGTTTTGAAACACTCTGTCTGTAGAAAATGCAACTGGACATTCGTAGCGCTAAGTGGGTAATAGTGGAAAAAAGAATATTTTCAAATATAAACTACACAGAAGCATTGTATGAAACTTCTTTCTGTTCTGTGCATTCAACTAACAGAGTTGAACCTTACTTTTGATTGAGCCTTTCTGAAACACTCTTTCTGTAGAAACTGCAATTGGACATTCTGAGCGCTAAGAGGCCTATATTGGGAAAAATAATATCTTCAAATAAAAACTACACAGAAGCATTGTGTGAAACTTATTTCTGATATGTTCATTAAGCTAACAGAGTTAAACCATACTTTTGATTGCGCAGTTCTGAACACTCTTTCTGTAGAAAATGCAAGTGGACATTCGGAGCGCTAAGAGGGTAATAGTGGAAAAAGGAATATATTCAAATATAAACTACACAGTAGCATTCTGTGAAAATTCTTTCTGTTCTGTGCATTCAACTAACAGAGTTGAACCTTACTTTTGATTGAGCCATTCTGAAACACTCTTTCTGTAGAAACTGCAATTGGACATGCTAAGCGCTAAGAGGCCTACATTGGGAAAAAGAATATCTTCAAATAAAAACTACACAGATGCATTCTGTGAAACTTATTTCTGATCTGTAAATTCAGTTAACAGAGATAAAACATATTTTTGATTGAGCAGTTATGAAACACTCTTTTTGTAGAAAATGCAAGTGGAGATTCGGAGCGCTAAGAGGGTAATAGTGGAAAAAGGAATGTCTTCAAATATAAACTACACAGAATCATTCGGTGAAACTTCTTTCTGATCTGTGCATTCAGCTAACAGAGTTAAACCATACTTTTGATTGAGCAGATCTGAACACTCTTTCTGTTGAAAATGCAACTGGACATTTGGAGCGCTAAGAGCGTAGTAGTGGAAAAAGTAATATATTCAAATATAAACTACACAGAAGCATTCTGTGAAACTTCTTTCTGATCTGAGCATTCAGCTAACAGATTTAAACCATACTTTTGATTGAGCAGATTTGAAACACTCTGTCTGTAGAAAATGCAACTGGACATTCATAGCGCTAAGTGGGTAATAGTGGAAAAAAGAATATGTTCAAATATAAACTACACAGAATCATTGTATGAAACTTCTTTCTGTTCTGTGCATTCAACTAACAGAGTTGAACCTTACTTTTGATTGAGCCTTTCTGAAACACTCTTTCTGTAGAAACTGCAATTGGACATTCTGAGCGCTAAGAGGCCTATATTGGGAAAAATAATATCTTCAAATAAAAACTACACAGAAGCATTGTGTGAAACTTATTTCTGATATGTTCATTAAGCTAACAGAGTTAAACCATACTTTTGATTGCGCAGTTCTGAACACTCTTTCTGTAGAAAATGCAAGTGGACATTCGGAGCGCTAAGAGGGTAATAGTGGAAAAAGGAATATATTCAAATATAAACTACACAGTAGCATTCTGTGAAAATTCTTTCTGTTCTGTGCATTCAACTAACAGAGTTGAACCTTACTTTTGATTGAGCCATTCTGAAACACTGTTTCTGTAGAAACTGCAATTGGACATGCTAAGCGCTAAGAGGCCTACATTGGGAAAAAGAATATCTTCAAATAAAAACTACACAGATGCATTCTGTGAAACTTATTTCTGATCTGTAAATTCAGTTAACAGAGATAAAACATATTTTTGATTGAGCAGTTATGAAACACTCCTTTTGTAGAAAATGCAAGTGGAGATTCGGAGCGCTAAGAGGGTAATATTGGAAAAAGGAATGTCTTCAAATATAAACTACACAGAATCATTCGGTGAAACTTCTTTCTGATCTGTGCATTCAGCTAACAGAGTTAAACCATACTTTTGATTGAGCAGATCTGAACACTCTTTCTGTTGAAAATGCAACTGGACATTTGGAGCGCTAAGAGCGTAGTAGTGGAAAAAGGAATATATTCAAATATAAACTACACAGAAGCATTCTGTGAAACTTCTTTCTGATCTGAGCATACAGCTAACAGAGTTAAACCATAATTTTGATTGAGCAGTTTTGAAACACTCTGTCTGTAGAAAATGCAACTGGACATTCGTAGCGCTAAGTGGGTAATAGTGGAAAAAAGAATATGTTCAAATATAAACTACACAGAAGCATTGTATGAAACTTCTTTCTGTTCTGTGCATTCAACTAACAGAGTTGAACCTTACTTTTGATTGAGCCGTTCTGAAACACTCTTTCCGTAGAAACTGCAATTGGTCATTCTGAGCGTTAAGAGGCCTATATTGGGAAAAAGAATGTCTACAAAAAAAACTACACAGAAGAATTGTGTGAAACTTCTTTCTGTTCTGTTTGTTCAACTAAAAGAGTTGAACCTTAGTTTTGATTGAGCCGTTCTGAAACACTCTTTCTGTAGAAAATGCAAGTGGATATTCGGAGCGCTAAGAGGGTAATAGTGGAAAAAGGAATGTCTGCAAATATAAACTACACAGAATCATTCTGTGAAACTTCTTTCTGATCTGTGCATTCAGCTAACAGAGTTAAACCATACTTTTGATTGAGCAGATCTGAACACACTTTCTGTAGAAAATGCAACTGGACATTTGGAGCGCTAAGAGAGTAGTAGTGGAAAAAGGAATATATTCAAATATAAACTACACAGAAGCATTCTGTGAAACTTCTTTCTGATCTGAGCATTCAGCTAACAGAGTTAAACCATACTTTTGATTGAGCAGTTTTGAAACACTCTGTCTGTAGAAAATGCAACTGGACATTCGTAGCGCTAAGTGGGTAATAGTGGAAAAAAGAATATGTTCAAATATAAACTACACAGAAGCATTGTATGAAACTACTTTCTGTTCTGTGCATTCAACTAACAGAGTTGAACCTTACTTTTGATTGAGCCTTTCTGAAACACTCTTTCTGTAGAAACTGCAATTGGACATTCTGAGCGCTAAGAGGCCTCTATTGGGAAAAATAATATCTTCAAATAAAAACTACACAGAAGCATTGTGTGAAACTTATTTCTGATATGTTCATTAAGCTAACAGAGTTAAACCATACTTTTGATTGCGCAGTTCTGAACACTCTTTCTGTAGAAAATGCAAGTGGACATTCGGAGCGCTAAGAGGGTAATAGTGGAAAAAGTAATATATTCAAATATAAACTACACAGTAGCATTCTGTGAAAATTCTTTCTGTTCTGTGCATTCAACTAACAGAGTTGAACCTTACTTTTGATTGAGCCGATCTGAAACACTCTTTCTGTAGAAACTGCAATTGGACATGCTAAGCGCTAAGAGGCCTACATTGGGAAAAAGAATATCTTCAAATAAAAACTACAGAGATGCATTCTGTGAAACTTATTTCTGATCTGTAATTTCAGTTAACAGAGATAAAACATATTTTTGATTGAGCAGTTATGAAACACTCTTTTTGTAGAAAATGCAAGTGGAGATTCGGAGCGCTAAGAGGGTAATAGTGGAAAAAGGAATGTCTTCAAATATAAACTACACAGAATCATTCGGTGAAACTTCTTTCTGATCTGTGCATTCAGCTAACAGAGTTAAACCATACTTTTGATTGAGCAGATCTGAACACTCTTTCTGTTGAAAATGCAACTGGACATTTGGAGCGCTAAGAGCGTAGTAGTGGAAAAAGTAATATATTCAAATATAAACTACACAGAAGCATTCTGTGAAACTTCTTTCTGATCTGAGCATTCAGCTAACAGATTTAAACCATACTTTTGATTGAGCAGATTTGAAACACTCTGTCTGTAGAAAATGCAACTGGACATTCATAGCGCTAAGTGGGTAATAGTGGAAAAAAGAATATGTTCAAATATAAACTACACAGAAGCATTGTATGAAACTTCTTTCTGTTCTGTGCATTCAACTAACAGAGTTGAACCTTACTTTTGATTGAGCCTTTCTGAAACACTCTTTCTGTAGAAACTGCAATTGGACATTCTGAGCGCTAAGAGGCCTATATTGGGAAAAATAATACCTTCAAATAAAAACTACACAGAAGCATTGTGTGAAACTTATTTCTGATATGTTCATTAAGCTAACAGAGTTAAACCATACTTTTGATTGCGCAGTTCTGAACACTCTTTCTGTAGAAAATGCAAGTGGACATTCTGAGCGCTAAGAGGCCTATATTGGGAAAAATAATGTCTACAAATAAAAACTACACAGAAGAATTGTGTGAAACTTCTTTCTGTTCTGTTTGTTCAACAAAAAGAGTTGAACCTTAGTTTTGATTGAGCCGTTCTGAAACACTCTTTCTGTAGAAAATGCAAGTGGAGATTCGGAGCGCTAAGAGGGTAATAGTGGAAAAAGGAATGTCTCCAAATATAAACTACACAGAATCATTCCGTGAAACTTCTTTCTGATCTGTGCATTCAGCTAACAGAGTTAAACCATACTTTTGATTGAGCAGATCTGAACATTCTTTCTGTAGAAAATGCAACTGGACATTTGGAGCGCTAAGAGAGTAGTAGTGGGAAAAGGAATATATTCAAATATAAACTACACAGAAGCATTCTGTGAAACTTCTTTCTGATCTGAGCATTCAGCTAACAGAGTTAAACCATACTTTTGATTGAGCAGTTTTGAAACACTCTGTCTGTAGAAAATGCAACTGGACATTCGTAGCGCTAAGTGGGTAATAGTGGAAAAAATAATATGTTCAAATATAAATTACACAGAAACATTGTATGAAACTTCTTTCTGTTCTGTGCATTCAACTAACAGAGTTGAACCTTACTTTTGATTGAGCCGTTCTGAAACACTCTTTCTGTAGAAACTGCAATTGGACATTCTGAGCGCTAAGAGGCCTATATTGGGAAAAAGAATGTCTACAAATAAAAACTACACAGAAGAATTTTGTGAAACTTCTTTCTGTTCTGTTTGTTCAACTAAAAGAGTTGAACCTTAGTTTTGATTGAGCCGTTCTGAAACACTCTTTATGTAGAAAATTCAAGTGGAGATTCGGAGCGCTAAGAGGGTAATAGTGGAAAAAGGAATGTCTTCAAATATAAACTACACAGAATCATTCGGTGAAACTTCTTTCTGATCTGTGCATTCAGCTAACAGAGTTAAACCATACTTTTGATTGAGCAGTTCTGAACACTCTTTCTGTTGAAAATGCAACTGGACATTTGGAGCGCTAAGAGCGTAGTAGTGGAAAAAGGAATATATTCAAATATAAACTACACAGAAGCATTCTGTGAAACTTCTTTCTGATCTGAGCATTCAGCTAACAGAATTAAACCATACTTTTGATTGAGCAGTTTTGAAACACTCTGTCTGTAGAAAATGCAACTGGACATTCGTAGCGCTAAGTGGGTAATAGTGGAAAAAAGAATATGTTCAAATATAAACTACACAGAAGCATTGTATGAAACTTCTTTCTGTTCTGTGCATTCAACTAACAGAGTTGAACCTTACTTTTGATTGAGCCGTTCTGAAACACTCTTTCTGTAGAAACTGCAATTGGTCATTCTGAGCGTTAAGAGGCCTATATTGGGAAAAAGAATGTCTACAAATAAAAACTACACAGAAGAATTGTGTGAAACTTCTTTCTGTTCTGTTTGTTCAACTAAAAGAGTTGAACCTTAGTTTTGATTGAGCCGTTCTGAAACACTCTTTCTGTAGAAAATGCAAGTGGAGATTCGGAGCGCTAAGAGGGTAATAGTGGAAAAAGGAATGTCTGCAAATATAAACTACACAGAATCATTCTGTGAAACTTCTTTCTGATCTGTGCATTCAGCTAACAGAGTTAAACCATACTTTTGATTGAGCAGATCTGAACACACTTTCTGTAGAAAATGCAACTGCACATTTGGAGCGCTAAGAGAGTAGTAGTGGAAAAAGGAATATATTCAAATATAAACTACACAGAAGCATTCTGTGAAACTTCTTTCTGATCTGAGCATTCAGCTAACAGAGTTAAACCATACTTTTGATTGAGCAGTTTTGAAACACTCTGTCTGTAGAAAATGCAACTGGACATTCGTAGCGCTAAGTGGGTAATAGTGGAAAAAAGAATATGTTCAAATATAAACTACACAGAAGCATTGTATGAAACTTCTTTCTGTTCTGTGCATTCAACTAACAGAGTTGAACCTTACTTTTGATTGAGCCTTTCTGAAACACTCTTTCTGTAGAAACTGCAATTGGACATTCTGAGCGCTAAGAGGCCTATATTGGGAAAAATAATATCTTCAAATAAAAACTACACAGAAGCATTGTGTGAAACTTATTTCTGATATGTTCATTAAGCTAACAGAGTTAAACCATACTTTTGATTGCGCAGTTCTGAACACTCTTTCTGTAGAAAATGCAAGTGGACATTCGGAGCGCTAAGAGGGTAATAGTGGAAAAAGGAATATATTCAAATATAAACTACACAGTAGCATTCTGTGAAAATTCTTTCTGTTCTGTGCATTCAACTAACAGAGTTGAACCTTACTTTTGATTGAGCCGATCTGAAACACTCTTTCTGTAGAAACTGCAATTGGACATGCTAAGCGCTAAGAGGCCTACATTGGGAAAAAGAATATCTTCAAATAAAAACTACAGAGATGCATTCTGTGAAACTTATTTCTGATCTGTAATTTCAGTTAACAGAGATAAAACATATTTTTGATTGAGCAGTTATGAAACACTCTTTTTGTAGAAAATGCAAGTGGAGATTCGGAGCGCTAAGAGGGTAATAGTGGAAAAAGGAATGTCTTCAAATATAAACTACACAGAATCATTCGGTGAAACTTCTTTCTGATCTGTGCATTCAGCTAACAGAGTTAAACCATACTTTTGATTGAGCAGATCTGAACACTCTTTCTGTTGAAAATGCAACTGGACATTTGGAGCGCTAAGAGCGTATTAGTGGAAAAAGTATATATTCAAATATAAATTACACAGAAGCATTCTGTGAAACTCCTTTCTGATCTGAGCATTCAGCTAACAGAGTTAAACCATACTTTTGATTGAGCAGTTTTGAAACACTCTGTCTGTTGAAAATGCAACTGGACATTCGTAGCGCTAAGTGGGTAATAGTGGAAAAAAGAATATGTTCAAATATAAACTACACAGAAGCATTGTATGAAACTTCTTTCTGTTCTGTGCATTCAACTAACAGAGTTGAACCTTACTTTTGATTGAGCCTTTCTGAAACACTCTTTCTGTAGAAACTGCAATTGGACATTCTGAGCGCTAAGAGGCCTCTATTGGGAAAAATAATATCTTCAAATAAAAACTACACAGAAGCATTGTGTGAAACATATTTCTGATATGTTCATTAAGCTAACAGAGTTAAACCATACTTTTGATTGCGCAGTTCTGAACACTCTGTCTGTAGAAAATGCAAGTGGACATTCGGAGCGCTAAGAGCGTAATAGTGGAAAAAGGAATATATTCAAATATAAACTACACAGTAGCATTCTGTGAAAATTCTTTCTGTTCTGTGCATTCAACTAACAGAGTTGAACCTTACTTTTGATTGAGCCGTTCTGAAACACTGTTTCTGTAGAAACTGCAATTGGACATGCTAAGCGCTAAGAGGCCTACATTGGGAAAAAGAATATCTTCAAATAAAAACTACACAGATGCATTCTGTGAAACTTATTTCTGATCTGTAAATTCAGTTAACAGAGATAAAACATATTTTTGATTGAACAGTTATGAAACACTCTTTTTGTAGAAAATGCAAGTGGAGATTCGGAGCGCTAAGAGGGTAATAGTGGAAAAAGGAATGTCTTCAAATATAAACTACACAGAATCATTCGGTGAAACTTCTTTCTGATCTGTGCATTCAGCTAACAGAGTTTAACCATACTTTTGATTGAGCAGATCTGAACACTCTTTCTGTTGAAAATGCAACTGGACATTTGGAGCGCTAAGAGCGTAGTAGTGGAAAAAGGAATATATTCAAATATAAACTACACAGAAGCATTCTGTGAAACTTCTTTCTGATCTGAGCATTCAGCTAACAGATTTAAACCATACTTTTGATTGAGCAGATTTGAAACACTCTGTCTGTAGAAAATGCAACTGGACATTCATAGCGCTAAGTGGGTAATAGTGGAAAAAAGAATATGTTCAAATATAAACTACACAGAAGCATTGTATGAAACTTCTTTCTGTTCTGTGCATTCAACTAACAGAGTTGAACCTTACTTTTGATTGAGCCTTTCTGAAACACTCTTTCTGTAGAAACTGCAATTGGACATTCTGAGCGCTAAGAGGCCTATATTGGGAAAAATAATATCTTCAAATAAAAACTACACAGAAGCATTGTGTGAAACTTATTTCTGATATGTTCATTAAGCTAACAGAGTTAAACCATACTTTTGATTGCGCAGTTCTGAACACTCTTTCTGTAGAAAATGCAAGTGGACATTCGGAGCGCTAAGAGGGTAATAGTGGAAAAAGGAATATATTCAAATATAAACTACACAGTAGCATTCTGTGAAAATTCTTTCTGTTCTGTGCATTCAACTAACAGAGTTGAACCTTACTTTTGATTGAGCCGTTCTGAAACACTCTTTCTGTAGAAACTGCAATTGGACATGCTAAGCGCTAAGAGGCCTACATTGGGAAAAAGAATATCTTCAAATAAAAACTACAGAGATGCATTCTGTGAAACTTATTTCTGATCTGTAATTTCAGTTAACAGAGATAAAACATATTTTTGATTGAGCAGTTATGAAACACTCTTTTTGTAGAAAATGCAAGTGGAGATTCGGAGCGCTAAGAGGGTAATAGTGGAAAAAGGAATGTCTTCAAATATAAACTACACAGAATCATTCGGTGAAACTTCTTTCTGATCTGTGCATTCAGCTAACAGAGTTAAACCATACTTTTGATTGAGCAGATCTGAACACTCTTTCTGTTGAAAATGCAACTGGACATTTGAAGCGCTAAGAGCGTATTAGTGGAAAAAGTATATATTCAAATATAAATTACACAGAAGCATTCTGTGAAACTCCTTTCTGATCTGAGCATTCAGCTAACAGAGTTAAACCATACTTTTGATTGAGCAGTTTTGAAACACTCTGTCTGTTGAAAATGCAACTGGACATTCGTAGCGCTAAGTGGGTAATAGTGGAAAAAAGAATATGTTCAAATATAAACTACACAGAAGCATTGTATGAAACTTCTTTCTGTTCTGTGCATTCAACTAACAGAGTTGAACCTTACTTTTGATTGAGCCTTTCTGAAACACTCTTTCTGTAGAAACTGCAATTGGACATTCTGAGTGCTAAGAGGCCTATATTGGGAAAAATAATATCTTCAAATAAAAACTACACAGAAGCATTGTGTGAAACTTATTTCTGATATGTTCATTAAGCTAACAGAGTTAAACCATACTTTTGATTGCGCAGTTCTGAACACTCTTTCTGTAGAAAATTCAAGTGGACATTCGGAGCGCTAAGAGGGTAATAGTGGAAAAAGGAATATATTCAAATATAAACTACACAGTAGCATTCTGTGAAAATTCTTTCTGTTCTGTGCATTCAACTAACAGAGTTGAACCTTACTTTTGATTGAGCCATTCTGAAACACTGTTTCTGTAGAAACTGCAATTGGACATGCTAAGCGCTAAGAGGCCTACATTGGGAAAAAGAATATCTTCAAATAAAAACTACACAGATGCATTCTGTGAAACTTATTTCTGATCTGAAAATTCAGTTAACAGAGATAAAACATATTTTTGATTGAGCAGTTATGAAACACTCTTTTTGTAGAAAATGCAAGTGGAGATTCGGAGCGCTAAGAGGGTAATAGTGGAAAAAGGAATGTCTTCAAATATAAACTACACAGAATCATTCGGTGAAACTTCTTTCTGATCTGTGCATTCAGCTAACAGAGTTAAACCATACTTTTGATTGAGCAGATCTGAACACTCTTTCTGTTGAAAATGCAACTGGACATTTGGAGCGCTAAGAGCGTAGTAGTGGAAAAAGGAATATATTCAAATATAAACTACACAGAAGCATTCTGTGAAACTTCTTTCTGATCTGAGCATACAGCTAACAGAGTTAAACCATAATTTTGATTGAGCAGTTTTGAAACACTCTGTCTGTAGAAAGTGCAACTGGACATTCTTAGCGCTAAGTGGGTAATAGTGGAAAAAAGAATATGTTCAAATATAAACTACACAGAAGCATTGTATGAAACTTCTTTCTGTTCTGTGCATTCAACTAACAGAGTTGAACCTTACTTTTGATTGAGCCGTTCTGAAACACTCTTTCCGTAGAAACTGCAATTGGTCATTCTGAGCGTTAAGAGGCCTATATTGGGAAAAAGTATGTCTACAAAAAAAACTACACAGAAGAATTGTGTGAAACTTCTTTCTGTTCTGTTTGTTCAACTAAAAGAGTTGAACCTTAGTTTTGATTGAGCCGTTCTGAAACACTCTTTCTGTAGAAAATGCAAGTGGAGATTCGGAGCGCTAAGAGGGTAATAGTGGAAAAAGGAATGTCTGCAAATATAAACTACACAGAATCATTCTGTGAAACTTCTTTCTGATCTGTGCATTCAGCTAACAGAGTTAAACCATACTTTTGATTGAGCAGATCTGAACACACTTTCTGTAGAAAATGCAACTGGACATTTGGAGCGCTAAGAGAGTAGTAGTGGAAAAAGGAATATATTCAAATATAAACTACACAGAAGCATTCTGTGAAACTTCTTTCTGATCGGAGCATTCAGCTAACAGAGTTAAACCATACTTTTGATTGAGCAGTTTTGAAACACTCTGTCTGTAGAAAATGCAACTGGACATTCGTAGCGCTAAGTGGGTAATAGTGGAAAAAAGAATATGTTCAAATATAAACTACACAGAAGCATTGTATGAAACTTCTTTCTGTTCTGTGCATTCAACTAACAGAGTTGAACCGTACTTTTGATTGAGCCTTTCTGAAACACTCTTTCTGTAGAAACTGCAATTGGACATTCTGAGCGCTAAGAGGCCTATATTGGGAAAAATAATATCTTCAAATAAAAACTACACAGAAGCATTGTGTGAAACTTATTTCTGATATGTTCATTAAGCTAACAGAGTAAAACCATACTTTTGATTGTGCAGTTCTGAACACTCTTTCTGTAGAAAATGCAAGTGGACATTCGGAGCGCTAAGAGGGTAATAGTGGAAAAAGGAATATATTCAAATATAAACTACACAGTAGCATTCTGTGAAAATTCTTTCTGTTCTGTGCATTCAACTAACAGAGTTGAACCTTACTTTTGATTGAGCCGTTCTGAAACACTCTTTCTGTAGAAACTGCAATTGGACATGCTAAGCGCTAAGAGGCCTACATTGGGAAAAAGAATATCTTCAAATAAAAACTACAGAGATGCATTCTGTGAAACTTATTTCTGATCTGTAATTTCAGTTAACAGAGATAAAACATATTTTTGATTGAGCAGTTATGAAACACTCTTTTTGTAGAAAATGCAAGTGGAGATTCGGAGCGCTAAGAGGGTAATAGTGGAAAAAGGAATGTCATCAAATATAAACTACACAGAATCATTCGGTGAAACTTCTTTCTGATCTGTGCATTCAGCTAACAGAGTTAAACCATACTTTTGATTGAGCAGATCTGAACACTCTTTCTGTTGAAAATGCAACTGGACATTTGGAGCGCTAAGAGCGTATTAGTGGAAAAAGTATATATTCAAATATAAATTACACAGAAGCATTCTGTGAAACTCCTTTCTGATCTGAGCATTCAGCTAACAGAGTTAAACCATACTTTTGATTGAGCAGTTTTGAAACACTCTGTCTGTTGAAAATGCAACTGGACATTCGTAGCGCTAAGTGGGTAATAGTGGAAAAAAGAATATGTTCAAATATAAACTACACAGAAGCATTGTATGAAACTACTTTCTGTTCTGTGCATTCAACTAACAGAGTTGAACCTTACTTTTGATTGAGCCTTTCTGAAACACTCTTTCTGTAGAAACTGCAATTGGACATTCTGAGCGCTAAGAGGCCTCTATTGGGAAAAATAATATCTTCAAATAAAAACTACACAGAAGCATTGTGTGAAACTTATTTCTGATATGTTCATTAAGCTAACAGAGTTAAACCATACTTTTGATTGCGCAGTTCTGAACACTCTGTAGAAAATGCAAGTGGACATTCGGAGCGCTAAGAGCGTAATAGTGGAAAAAGGAATATATTCAAATATAAACTACACAGTAGCATTCTGTGAAAATTCTTTCTGTTCTGTGCATTCAACTAACAGAGTTGAACCTTACTTTTGATTGAGCCGTTCTGAAACACTGTGTCTGTAGAAACTGCAATTGGACATGCTAAGCGCTAAGAGGCCTACATTGGGAAAAAGAATATCTTCAAATAAAAACTACACAGATGCATTCTGTGAAACTTATTTCGGATCAGTAAATTCAGTTAACAGAGATAAAACATATTTTTGATTGAGCAGTTATGAAACACTCTTTTTGTAGAAAATGCAAGTGGAGATTCGGAGCGCTAAGAGGGTAATAGTGGAAAAGGGAATGTCTTCAAATATAAACTACACAGAATCATTCGGTGAAACTTCTTTCTGATCTGTGCATTCAGCTAACAGAGTTAAACCATACTTTTGATTGAGCAGATCTGAACACTCTTTCTGTTGAAAATGCAACTGGACATTTGGAGCGCTAAGAGCGTAGTAGTGGAAAAAGGAATATATTCAAATATAAACTACACAGAAGCATTCTGTGAAACTTCTTTCTGATCTGAGCATACAGCTAACAGAGTTAAACCAAACTTTTGATTGAGCAGTTTTGAAACACTCTGTCTGTAGAAAATGCAACTGGACATTCGTAGCGCTAAGTGGGTAATAGTGGAAAAGAGAATATGTTCAAATATAAACTACACAGAAGCATTGTATGAAACTTCTTTCTGTTCTGTGCATTCAACTAACAGAGTTGAACCTTGCTTTTGATTGAGCCGTTCTGAAACACTCTTTCTGTAGAAACTGCAATTGGACATTCTGAGCGCTAAGAGGCCTATATTGGGAAAAATAATGTCTACAAATAAAAACTACACAGAAGAATTGTGTGAAACTTCTTTCTGTTCTGTTTGTTCAACATAAAGAGTTGAACCTTAGTTTTGATTGGGCCGTTCTGAAAAACTCTTTCTGTAGAAAATGCAAGTGGAGATTCGGAGCGCTAAGAGGGTAATAGTGGAAAAAGGAATGTCTCCAAATATAAACTACACAGAATCATTCTGTGAAACTTCTTTCTGATCTGTGCATTCAGCTAACAGAGTTAAACCATACTTTTGATTGAGCAGATCTGAACATTCTTTCTGTAGAAAATGCAACTGGACATTTGGAGCGCTAAGAGAGTAGTAGTGGAAAAAGGAATATATTCAAATATAAACTACACAGAAGCATTCTGTGAAACTTCTTTCTGATCTGAGCATTCAGCTAACAGAGTTAAACCATACTTTTGATTGAGCAGTTTTGAAACACTCTGTCTGTAGAAAATGCAACTGGACATTCGTAGCGCTAAGTGGGTAATAGTGGAAAAAAGAATATGTTCAAATATAAACTACACAGAAGCATTGTATGAAACTTCTTTCTGTTCTGAGCATTCAACTAACAGAGTTGAACCTTACTTTTGATTGAGCCGCTCTGAAACACTCTTTCTGTAGAAACTGCAATTGGACATTCTGAGCGCTAAGAGGCCTATATTGGGAAAAAGAATGTCTACAAATAAAAACTACACAGAAGAATTGTGTGAAACTTCTTTCTGTTCTGTTTGTTCAACTAAAAGAGTTGAACCTTAGTTTTGATTGAGCCGTTCTGAAACACTCTTTCTGTAGAAAATGCAAGTGGAGATTCGGAGCGCTAAGAGGGTATTAGTGGAAAAAGGATTGTCTCCAAATATAAACTACACAGAATCATTCTGTGAAACTTCTTTCTGTTCTGTGCATTCAACTAACAGAGTTGAACCTTACTTTTGATTGAGCCTTTCTGAAACACTCTTTCTGTAGAAACTGCAATTGGACATTCTGAGCGCTAAGAGGCCTATATTGGGAAAAATAATATCTTCAAATAAAAACTACACAGAAGCATTGTGTGAAACTTATTTCTGATATGTTCATTAAGCTAACAGAGTAAAACCATACTTTTGATTGCGCAGTTCTGAACACTCTTTCTGTAGAAAGTGCAAGTGGACATTCGGAGCGCAATGAATGTAATAGTGGAAAAAGGAATATATTCAAATATAAACTACACAGTAGCATTCTGTGAAAATTCTTTCTGTTCTGTGCATTCAACTAACAGAGTTGAACCTTACTTTTGATTGAGCCGTTCTGAAACACTCTTTCTGTAGAAACTGCAATTGGACATGCTAAGCGCTAAGAGGCCTACATTGGGAAAAAGAATATCTTCAAATAAAAACTACACAGATGCATTCTGTGAAACTTATTTCTGATCTGTAAATTCAGTTAACAGAGATAAAACATATTTTTGATTGAGCAGTTATGAAACACTCTTTTTGTAGAAAATGCAAGTGGAGTTTCGGAGCGCTAAGAGGGTAATAGTGGAAAAAGGAATGTCTTCAAATATAAACTACACAGAATCATTCGCTGAAACTTCTTTCTGATCTGTGCATTCAGCTAACAGAGTTAAACCATACTTTTGATTGAGCAGATCTGAACACTCTTTCTGTTGAAAATGCAACTGGTCATTTGGAGCGCTAAGAGCGTAGTAGTGGAAAAAGTAATATATTCAAATATAAACTACACAGAAGCATTCTGTGAAACTTCTTTCTGATCTGAGTATACAGCTAACAGAGTTAAACCATACTTTTGATTGAGCAGTTTTGAAACACTCTGTCTGTAGAAAATGCAACTGGACATTCGTAGCGCTAAGTGGGTAATAGTGGAAAAGAGAATATGTTCAAATATAAACTACACAGAAGCATTGTATGAAACTTCTTTCTGTTCTGTGCATTCAACTAACAGAGTTGAACCTTACTTTTGATTGAGCCGTTCTGAAACACTCTTTCTGTAAAACTGCAATTGGACATTCTGAGCGCTAAGAGGCCTATATTGGAAAAAGAATGTCTACAAATAAAAACTACACAGAAGAATTGTGTGAAACTTCTTTCTGTTCTGTTTGTTCAACAAAAAGAGTTGAACCTTAGTTTTGATTGAGCCGTTCTGAAACACTCTTTCTGTAGAAAATGCAAGTGGAGATTCGGAGCGCTAAGAGGGTAATAGTGGAAAAAGGAATGTCTGCAAATATAAACTACACAGAATCATTCTGTGAAACTTCTTTCTGATCTGTGCATTCAGCTAACAGAGTTAAACCATACTTTTGATTGAGCAGATCTGAACACACTTTCTGTAGAAAATGCAACTGGACATTTGGAGCGCTAAGAGAGTAGTAGTGGAAAAAGGAATATATTCAAATATAAACTACACAGAAGCATTCTGTGAAACTTCTTTCTGATCTGAGCATTCAGCTAACAGAGTTAAACCATACTTTTGATTGAGCAGTTTTGAAACACTCTGTCTGTAGAAAATGCAACTGGACATTCGTAGCGCTAAGTGGGTAATAGTGGAAAAAAGAATATGTTCAAATATAAACTACACAGAAGCATTGTATGAAACTTCTTTCTGTTCTGTGCATTCAACTAACAGAG
The DNA here is from genome assembly GCF_028878055.3 of Symphalangus syndactylus. Classification (NCBI taxonomy): domain Eukaryota; kingdom Metazoa; phylum Chordata; class Mammalia; order Primates; family Hylobatidae; genus Symphalangus; species Symphalangus syndactylus. The sequence goes on along the minus strand of NC_072447.2, from coordinate 10,352,681 downwards.
TTGAACCGTACTTTTGATTGAGCCTTTCTGAAACACTCTTTCTGTAGAAACTGCAATTGGACATTCTGAGCGCTAAGAGGCCTATATTGGGAAAAATAATATCTTCAAATAAAAACTACACAGAAGCATTTTGTGAAACTTATTTCTGATATGTTCCTTAAGCTAACAGAGTAAAACCATACTTTTGATTGCGCAGTTCTGAACACTCTTTCTGTAGAAAATGCAAGTGGACATTCGGAGCGCTAAGAGGGTAATAGTGGAAAAAGGAATATATTCAAATATAAACTACACAGTAGCATTCTGTGAAAATTCTTTCTGTTCTGTGCATTCAACTAACAGAGTTGAACCTTACTTTTGATTGAGCCGTTCTGAAACACTCTTTCTGTAGAAACTGCAATTGGACATGCTAAGCGCTAAGAGGCCTACATTGGGAAAAAGAATATCTTCAAATAAAAACTACAGAGATGCATTCTGTGAAACTTATTTCTGATCTGTAATTTCAGTTAACAGAGATAAAACATATTTTTGATTGAGCAGTTATGAAACACTCTTTTTGTAGAAAATGCAAGTGGAGATTCGGAGCGCTAAGAGGGTAATAGTGGAAAAAGGAATGTCATCAAATATAAACTACACAGAATCATTCGGTGAAACTTCTTTCTGATCTGTGCATTCAGCTAACAGAGTTAAACCATACTTTTGATTGAGCAGATCTGAACACTCTTTCTGTTGAAAATGCAACTGGACATTTGGAGCGCTAAGAGCGTATTAGTGGAAAAAGTATATATTCAAATATAAATTACACAGAAGCATTCTGTGAAACTCCTTTCTGATCTGAGCATTCAGCTAACAGAGTTAAACCATACTTTTGATTGAGCAGTTTTGAAACACTCTGTCTGTTGAAAATGCAACTGGACATTCGTAGCGCTAAGTGGGTAATAGTGGAAAAAAGAATATGTTCAAATATAAACTACACAGAAGCATTGTATGAAACTACTTTCTGTTCTGTGCATTCAACTAACAGAGTTGAACCTTACTTTTGATTGAGCCGCTCTGAAACACTCTTTCTGTAGAAACTGCAATTGGACATTCTGAGCGCTAAGAGGCCTATATTGGGAAAAAGAATGTCTACAAATAAAAACTACACAGAAGAATTGTGTGAAACTACTTTCTGTTCTGTTTGTTCAACTAAAAGAGTTGAACCTTAGTTTTGATTGAGCCGTTCTGAAACACTCTTTCTGTAGAAAATGCAAGTGGAGATTCGGAGCGCTAAGAGGGTATTAGTGGAAAAAGGATTGTCTCCAAATATAAACTACACAGAATCATTCTGTGAAACTTCTTTCTGTTCTGTGCATTCAACTAGCAGAGTTGAACCTTACTTGTGATTGAGCCGTTCTGAAACACTCTTTCTGTAGAAACTGCAATTGGACATGCTAAGCGCTAAGAGGCCTACATTGGGAAAAAGAATATCTTCAAATAAAAACTACACAGATGCATTGTGTGAAACTTATTTCTGATCTGTAAATTCAGTTAACAGAGATAAAACATATTTTTGATTGAGCAGCTATGAAACACTCTTTTTGTAGAAAATGCAAGTGGAGATTCGGAGCGCTAAGAGGGTAATAGTGGAAAAAGGAATGTCTTCAAATATAAACTACACAGAATCATTCGGTTAAACTTCTTTCTGATCTGTGCATTAAGCTAACAGAGTTAAACCATACTTTTGATTGAGCAGATCTGAACACTCTTTCTGTAGAAAATGCAACTGGACATTTGGAGCGCTAAGAGCGTAGTAGTGGAAAAAGGAATATATTCAAATATAAACTACACAGAAGCATTCTGTGAAACTTCTTTCTGATCTGAGCATTCAGCTAACAGAGTTAAACCATAGTTTTGATTGAGCAGTTTTGAAACACTCTGTCTGTAGAAAATGCAACTGGACATTCGTAGCGCTAAGTGGGTAATAGTGGAAAAAAGAATATGTTCAAATATAAACTACACAGAAGCATTGTATGAAACTTCTTTCTGTTCTGTGCATTCAACTAACAGAGTTAAACCTTACTTTTGATTGAGCCGTTCTGAAACACTCTTTCTGTAGAAACTGCAATTGGACATTCTGAGCGCTAAGATGCCTATATTGGGAAAAAGAATGTCTACAAATAAAAACTACACAGGAGAATTGTGTGAAACTTCTTTCTGTCCCGTTTCTTCAACTAAAAGAGTTGAACCTTAGTTTTGATTGAGCCGTTCTGAAACACTCTTTCTGTAGAAAATGCAAGTGGAGATTCGGAGCGCTAAGAGGGTAATAGTGGAAAAAGGAATGTCTCCAAATATAAACTACACAGAATCATTCTGTGAAACTTCTTTCTGATCTGTGCATTCAGCTAACAGAGTTAAACCATACTTTTGATTGAGCAGATCTGAACACTCTTTCTGTAGAAAATGCAACTGGACATTTGGAGCGCTAAGAGAGTAGTAGTGGAAAAAGGAATATATTCAAATATAAACTACACAGAAGCATTCTGTGAAACTTCTTTCTGATCTGAATATTCAGCTAACAGAGTTAAACCATACTTTTGATTGAGCAGTTTTGAAACAGTCTGTCTGTAGAAAATGCAACTGGACATTCGTAGCGCTAAGTGGGTAATAGTGGAAAAAAAGAATATGTTCAAATAGAAACTACACAGAAGCATTGTATGAAACTTCTTTCTGTTCTGTGCATTCAACTAACAGAGTTGAACCTTCCTTTTGATTGAGCCTTTCTGAAACACTCTTTCTGTAGAAACTGCAATTGGACATTCTGAGCGCTAAGGGGCCTATATTGGGAAATATAATATCTTCAAATAAAAACTACACAGAAGCATTGTGTGAAACTTATTTCTGATATGTTCATTAAGCTAACAGAGTTAAACCATACTTTTGATTGCGCAGTTCTGAACACTCTTTCTGTAGAAAATGCAAGTGGACATTCTGAGCGCTAAGAGGGTAATATTGGAAAAAGGAATATATTCAAATATAAACTACACAGTAGCATTCTGTGAAAATTCTTTCTGTTCTGTGCATTCAACTAACAGAGTTGAATCTTACTTTTGATTGAGCCGTTCTGAAACACTCTTTCTGTAGAAACTGCATTTGGACCTGCTAAGCACGAAGAGGCCTACAGTGGGAAAAAGAATATCTTCAAATAAAAACTACATAGATGCATTCTGTGAAACTTATTTCTGATCTGTAAATTCAGTTAACAGAGATAAAACATATTTTTGATTGAGCAGTTATGAAACACTCTTTTTGTAGAAAATGCAAGTGGAGATTCGGAGCGCTAAGAGGGTAATAGTGGAAAAAGGAATGTCTTCAAATATAAACTACACAGAATCATTCGGTGAAACTTCTTTCTGATCTGTGCATTCAGCTAACAGAGTTAAACCATACTTTTGATTGAGCAGATCTGAACACTCTTTCTGTTGAAAATGCAACTGGACATTTGGAGCGCTAAGAGCGTAGTAGTGGAAAAAGTAATATATTCAAATATAAACTACACAGAAGCATTCTGTGAAACTTCTTTCTGATCTGAGCATTCAGCTAACAGATTTAAACCATACTTTTGATTGAGCAGATTTGAAACACTCTGTCTGTAGAAAATGCAACTGGACATTCATAGCGCTAAGTGGGTAATAGTGGAAAAAAGAATATGTTCAAATATAAACTACACAGAAGCATTGTATGAAACTTCTTTCTGTTCTGTGCATTCAACTAACAGAGTTGAACCTTACTTTTGATTGAACCTTTCTGAAACACTCTTTCTGTAGAAACTGCAATTGGACATTCTGAGCGCTAAGAGGCCTATATTGGGAAAAATCATATCTTCAAATAAAAACTACACAGAAGCATTGTGTGAAACTTATTTCTGATATGTTCATTAAGCTAACAGAGTTAAACCATACTTTTGATTGCGCAGTTCTGAACACTCTTTCTGTAGAAAATGCAAGTGGACATTCGGAGCGCTAAGAGGGTAATAGTGGAAAAAGGAATATATTCAAATATAAACTACACAGTAGCATTCTGTGAAAATTCTTTCTGTTCTGTGCATTCAACTAACAGAGTTGAACCTTACTTTTGATTGAGCCATTCTGAAACACTGTTTCTGTAGAAACTGCAATTGGACATGCTAAGCGCTAAGAGGCCTACATTGGGAAAAAGAATATCTTCAAATAAAAACTACACAGATGCATTCTGTGAAACTTATTTCTGATCTGTAAATTCAGTTAACAGAGATAAAACATATTTTTGATTGAGCAGTTATGAAACACTCTTTTTGTAGAAAATGCAAGTGGAGATTCGGAGCGCTAAGAGGGTAATAGTGGAAAAAGGAATGTCTTCAAATATAAACTACACAGAATCATTCGGTGAAACTTCTTTCTGATCTGTGCATTCAGCTAACAGAGTTAAACCATACTTTTGATTGAGCAGATCTGAACACTCTTTCTGTTGAAAATGCAACTGGACATTTGGAGCGCTAAGAGCGTAGTAGTGGAAAAAGGAATATATTCAAATATAAACTACACAGAAGCATTCTGTGAAACTTCTTTCTGATCTGAGCATACAGCTAACAGAGTTAAACCATAATTTTGATTGAGCAGTTTTGAAACACTCTGTCTGTAGAAAATGCAACTGGACATTCGTAGCGCTAAGTGGGTAATAGTGGAAAAAAGAATATGTTCAAATATAAACTACACAGAAGCATTGTATGAAACTTCTTTCTGTTCTGAGCATTCAACTAACAGAGTTGAACCTTACTTTTGATTGAGCCGCTCTGAAACACTCTTTCTGTAGAAACTGCAATTGGACATTCTGAGCGCTAAGAGGCCTATATTGGGAAAAAGAATGTCTACAAATAAAAACTACACAGAAGAATTGTGTGAAACTTCTTTCTGTTCTGTTTGTTCAACTAAAAGAGTTGAACCTTAGTTTTGATTGAGCCGTTCTGAAACACTCTTTCTGTAGAAAATGCAAGTGGAGATTCGGAGCGCTAAGAGGGTATTAGTGGAAAAAGGATTGTCTCCAAATATAAACTACACAGAATCATTCTGTGAAACTTCTTTCTGTTCTGTGCATTCAACTAACAGAGTTGAACCTTACTTTTGATTGAGCCTTTCTGAAACACTCTTTCTGTAGAAACTGCAATTGGACATTCTGAGCGCTAAGAGGCCTATATTGGGAAAAATAATATCTTCAAATAAAAACTACACAGAAGCATTGTGTGAAACTTATTTCTGATATGTTCATTAAGCTAACAGAGTAAAACCATACTTTTGATTGCGCAGTTCTGAACACTCTTTCTGTAGAAAGTGCAAGTGGACATTCGGAGCGCAATGAATGTAATAGTGGAAAAAGGAATATATTCAAATATAAACTACACAGTAGCATTCTGTGAAAATTCTTTCTGTTCTGTGCATTCAACTAACAGAGTTGAACCTTACTTTTGATTGAGCCGTTCTGAAACACTCTTTCTGTAGAAACTGCAATTGGACATGCTAAGCGCTAAGAGGCCTACATTGGGAAAAAGAATATCTTCAAATAAAAACTACACAGATGCATTCTGTGAAACTTATTTCTGATCTGTAAATTCAGTTAACAGAGATAAAACATATTTTTGATTGAGCAGTTATGAAACACTCTTTTTGTAGAAAATGCAAGTGGAGTTTCGGAGCGCTAAGAGGGTAATAGTGGAAAAAGGAATGTCTTCAAATATAAACTACACAGAATCATTCGCTGAAACTTCTTTCTGATCTGTGCATTCAGCTAACAGAGTTAAACCATACTTTTGATTGAGCAGATCTGAACACTCTTTCTGTTGAAAATGCAACTGGTCATTTGGAGCGCTAAGAGCGTAGTAGTGGAAAAAGTAATATATTCAAATATAAACTACACAGAAGCATTCTGTGAAACTTCTTTCTGATCTGAGTATACAGCTAACAGAGTTAAACCATACTTTTGATTGAGCAGTTTTGAAACACTCTGTCTGTAGAAAATGCAACTGGACATTCGTAGCGCTAAGTGGGTAATAGTGGAAAAGAGAATATGTTCAAATATAAACTACACAGAAGCATTGTATGAAACTTCTTTCTGTTCTGTGCATTCAACTAACAGAGTTGAACCTTATTTTGATTGAGCCGTTCTGAAACACTCTTTCTGTAAAACTGCAATTGGACATTCTGAGCGCTAAGAGGCCTATATTGGAAAAAGAATGTCTACAAATAAAAACTACACAGAAGAATTGTGTGAAACTTCTTTCTGTTCTGTTTGTTCAACAAAAAGAGTTGAACCTTAGTTTTGATTGAGCCGTTCTGAAACACTCTTTCTGTAGAAAATGCAAGTGGAGATTCGGAGCGCTAAGAGGGTAATAGTGGAAAAAGGAATGTCTGCAAATATAAACTACACAGAATCATTCTGTGAAACTTCTTTCTGATCTGTGCATTCAGCTAACAGAGTTAAACCATACTTTTGATTGAGCAGATCTGAACACACTTTCTGTAGAAAATGCAACTGGACATTTGGAGCGCTAAGAGAGTAGTAGTGGAAAAAGGAATATATTCAAATATAAACTACACAGAAGCATTCTGTGAAACTTCTTTCTGATCTGAGCATTCAGCTAACAGAGTTAAACCATACTTTTGATTGAGCAGTTTTGAAACACTCTGTCTGTAGAAAATGCAACTGGACATTCGTAGCGCTAAGTGGGTAATAGTGGAAAAAAGAATATGTTCAAATATAAACTACACAGAAGCATTGTATGAAACTTCTTTCTGTTCTGTGCATTCAACTAACAGAGTTGAACCGTACTTTTGATTGAGCCTTTCTGAAACACTCTTTCTGTAGAAACTGCAATTGGACATTCTGAGCGCTAAGAGGCCTATATTGGGAAAAATAATATCTTCAAATAAAAACTACACAGAAGCATTTTGTGAAACTTATTTCTGATATGTTCCTTAAGCTAACAGAGTAAAACCATACTTTTGATTGCGCAGTTCTGAACACTCTTTCTGTAGAAAATGCAAGTGGACATTCGGAGCGCTAAGAGGGTAATAGTGGAAAAAGGAATATATTCAAATATAAACTACACAGTAGCATTCTGTGAAAATTCTTTCTGTTCTGTGCATTCAACTAACAGAGTTGAACCTTACTTTTGATTGAGCCGTTCTGAAACACTCTTTCTGTAGAAACTGCAATTGGACATGCTAAGCGCTAAGAGGCCTACATTGGGAAAAAGAATATCTTCAAATAAAAACTACAGAGATGCATTCTGTGAAACTTATTTCTGATCTGTAATTTCAGTTAACAGAGATAAAACATATTTTTGATTGAGCAGTTATGAAACACTCTTTTTGTAGAAAATGCAAGTGGAGATTCGGAGCGCTAAGAGGGTAATAGTGGAAAAAGGAATGTCATCAAATATAAACTACACAGAATCATTCGGTGAAACTTCTTTCTGATCTGTGCATTCAGCTAACAGAGTTAAACCATACTTTTGATTGAGCAGATCTGAACACTCTTTCTGTTGAAAATGCAACTGGACATTTGGAGCGCTAAGAGCGTATTAGTGGAAAAAGTATATATTCAAATATAAATTACACAGAAGCATTCTGTGAAACTCCTTTCTGATCTGAGCATTCAGCTAACAGAGTTAAACCATACTTTTGATTGAGCAGTTTTGAAACACTCTGTCTGTTGAAAATGCAACTGGACATTCGTAGCGCTAAGTGGGTAATAGTGGAAAAAAGAATATGTTCAAATATAAACTACACAGAAGCATTGTATGAAACTACTTTCTGTTCTGTGCATTCAACTAACAGAGTTGAACCTTACTTTTGATTGAGCCGCTCTGAAACACTCTTTCTGTAGAAACTGCAATTGGACATTCTGAGCGCTAAGAGGCCTATATTGGGAAAAAGAATGTCTACAAATAAAAACTACACAGAAGAATTGTGTGAAACTACTTTCTGTTCTGTTTGTTCAACTAAAAGAGTTGAACCTTAGTTTTGATTGAGCCGTTCTGAAACACTCTTTCTGTAGAAAATGCAAGTGGAGATTCGGAGCGCTAAGAGGGTATTAGTGGAAAAAGGATTGTCTCCAAATATAAACTACACAGAATCATTCTGTGAAACTTCTTTCTGTTCTGTGCATTCAACTAGCAGAGTTGAACCTTACTTGTGATTGAGCCGTTCTGAAACACTCTTTCTGTAGAAACTGCAATTGGACATGCTAAGCGCTAAGAGGCCTACATTGGGAAAAAGAATATCTTCAAATAAAAACTACACAGATGCATTGTGTGAAACTTATTTCTGATCTGTAAATTCAGTTAACAGAGATAAAACATATTTTTGATTGAGCAGCTATGAAACACTCTTTTTGTAGAAAATGCAAGTGGAGATTCGGAGCGCTAAGAGGGTAATAGTGGAAAAAGGAATGTCTTCAAATATAAACTACACAGAATCATTCGGTTAAACTTCTTTCTGATCTGTGCATTAAGCTAACAGAGTTAAACCATACTTTTGATTGAGCAGATCTGAACACTCTTTCTGTAGAAAATGCAACTGGACATTTGGAGCGCTAAGAGCGTAGTAGTGGAAAAAGGAATATATTCAAATATAAACTACACAGAAGCATTCTGTGAAACTTCTTTCTGATCTGAGCATTCAGCTAACAGAGTTAAACCATAGTTTTGATTGAGCAGTTTTGAAACACTCTGTCTGTAGAAAATGCAACTGGACATTCGTAGCGCTAAGTGGGTAATAGTGGAAAAAAGAATATGTTCAAATATAAACTACACAGAAGCATTGTATGAAACTTCTTTCTGTTCTGTGCATTCAACTAACAGAGTTAAACCTTACTTTTGATTGAGCCGTTCTGAAACACTCTTTCTGTAGAAACTGCAATTGGACATTCTGAGCGCTAAGATGCCTATATTGGGAAAAAGAATGTCTACAAATAAAAACTACACAGGAGAATTGTGTGAAACTTCTTTCTGTCCCGTTTCTTCAACTAAAAGAGTTGAACCTTAGTTTTGATTGAGCCGTTCTGAAACACTCTTTCTGTAGAAAATGCAAGTGGAGATTCGGAGCGCTAAGAGGGTAATAGTGGAAAAAGGAATGTCTCCAAATATAAACTACACAGAATCATTCTGTGAAACTTCTTTCTGATCTGTGCATTCAGCTAACAGAGTTAAACCATACTTTTGATTGAGCAGATCTGAACACTCTTTCTGTAGAAAATGCAACTGGACATTTGGAGCGCTAAGAGAGTAGTAGTGGAAAAAGGAATATATTCAAATATAAACTACACAGAAGCATTCTGTGAAACTTCTTTCTGATCTGAATATTCAGCTAACAGAGTTAAACCATACTTTTGATTGAGCAGTTTTGAAACAGTCTGTCTGTAGAAAATGCAACTGGACATTCGTAGCGCTAAGTGGGTAATAGTGGAAAAAAAGAATATGTTCAAATAGAAACTACACAGAAGCATTGTATGAAACTTCTTTCTGTTCTGTGCATTCAACTAACAGAGTTGAACCTTCCTTTTGATTGAGCCTTTCTGAAACACTCTTTCTGTAGAAACTGCAATTGGACATTCTGAGCGCTAAGGGGCCTATATTGGGAAATATAATATCTTCAAATAAAAACTACACAGAAGCATTGTGTGAAACTTATTTCTGATATGTTCATTAAGCTAACAGAGTTAAACCATACTTTTGATTGCGCAGTTCTGAACACTCTTTCTGTAGAAAATGCAAGTGGACATTCTGAGCGCTAAGAGGGTAATATTGGAAAAAGGAATATATTCAAATATAAACTACACAGTAGCATTCTGTGAAAATTCTTTCTGTTCTGTGCATTCAACTAACAGAGTTGAATCTTACTTTTGATTGAGCCGTTCTGAAACACTCTTTCTGTAGAAACTGCATTTGGACCTGCTAAGCACGAAGAGGCCTACAGTGGGAAAAAGAATATCTTCAAATAAAAACTACATAGATGCATTCTGTGAAACTTATTTCTGATCTGTAAATTCAGTTAACAGAGATAAAACATATTTTTGATTGAGCAGTTATGAAACACTCTTTTTGTAGAAAATGCAAGTGGAGATTCGGAGCGCTAAGAGGGTAATAGTGGAAAAAGGAATGTCTTCAAATATAAACTACACAGAATCATTCGGTGAAACTTCTTTCTGATCTGTGCATTCAGCTAACAGAGTTAAACCATACTTTTGATTGAGCAGATCTGAACACTCTTTCTGTTGAAAATGCAACTGGACATTTGGAGCGCTAAGAGCGTAGTAGTGGAAAAAGTAATATATTCAAATATAAACTACACAGAAGCATTCTGTGAAACTTCTTTCTGATCTGAGCATTCAGCTAACAGATTTAAACCATACTTTTGATTGAGCAGATTTGAAACACTCTGTCTGTAGAAAATGCAACTGGACATTCATAGCGCTAAGTGGGTAATAGTGGAAAAAAGAATATGTTCAAATATAAACTACACAGAAGCATTGTATGAAACTTCTTTCTGTTCTGTGCATTCAACTAACAGAGTTGAACCTTACTTTTGATTGAACCTTTCTGAAACACTCTTTCTGTAGAAACTGCAATTGGACATTCTGAGCGCTAAGAGGCCTATATTGGGAAAAATCATATCTTCAAATAAAAACTACACAGAAGCATTGTGTGAAACTTATTTCTGATATGTTCATTAAGCTAACAGAGTTAAACCATACTTTTGATTGCGCAGTTCTGAACACTCTTTCTGTAGAAAATGCAAGTGGACATTCGGAGCGCTAAGAGGGTAATAGTGGAAAAAGGAATATATTCAAATATAAACTACACAGTAGCATTCTGTGAAAATTCTTTCTGTTCTGTGCATTCAACTAACAGAGTTGAACCTTACTTTTGATTGAGCCATTCTGAAACACTGTTTCTGTAGAAACTGCAATTGGACATGCTAAGCGCTAAGAGGCCTACATTGGGAAAAAGAATATCTTCAAATAAAAACTACACAGATGCATTCTGTGAAACTTATTTCTGATCTGTAAATTCAGTTAACAGAGATAAAACATATTTTTGATTGAGCAGTTATGAAACACTCTTTTTGTAGAAAATGCAAGTGGAGATTCGGAGCGCTAAGAGGGTAATAGTGGAAAAAGGAATGTCTTCAAATATAAACTACACAGAATCATTCGGTGAAACTTCTTTCTGATCTGTGCATTCAGCTAACAGAGTTAAACCATACTTTTGATTGAGCAGATCTGAACACTCTTTCTGTTGAAAATGCAACTGGACATTTGGAGCGCTAAGAGCGTAGTAGTGGAAAAAGGAATATATTCAAATATAAACTACACAGAAGCATTCTGTGAAACTTCTTTCTGATCTGAGCATACAGCTAACAGAGTTAAACCATAATTTTGATTGAGCAGTTTTGAAACACTCTGTCTGTAGAAAATGCAACTGGACATTCTTAGCGCTAAGTGGGTAATAGTGGAAAAAAGAATATGTTCAAATATAAACTACACAGAAGCATTGTATGAAACTACTTTCTGTTCTGTGCATTCAACTAACAGAGTTGAACCTTACTTTTGATTGAGCCGTTCTGAAACACTCTTTCCGTAGAAACTGCAATTGGTCATTCTGAGCGTTAAGAGGCCTATATTGGGAAAAAGAATGTCTACAAAAAAAACTACACAGAAGAATTGTGTGAAACTTCTTTCTGTTCTGTTTGTTCAACTAAAAGAGTTGAACCTTAGTTTTGATTGAGCCGTTCTGAAACACTCTTTCTGTAGAAAATGCAAGTGGAGATTCGGAGCGCTAAGAGGGTAATAGTGGAAAAAGGAATGTCTGCAAATATAAACTACACAGAATCATTCTGTGAAACTTCTTTCTGATCTGTGCATTCAGCTAACAGAGTTAAACCATACTTTTGATTGAGCAGATCTGAACACACTTTCTGTAGAAAATGCAACTGGACATTTGGAGCGCTAAGAGAGTAGTAGTGGAAAAAGGAATATATTCAAATATAAACTACACAGAAGCATTCTGTGAAACTTCTTTCTGATCTGAGCATTCAGCTAACAGAGTTAAACCATACTTTTGATTGAGCAGTTTTGAAACACTCTGTCTGTAGAAAATGCAACTGGACATTCGTAGCGCTAAGTGGGTAATAGTGGAAAAAAGAATATGTTCAAATATAAACTACACAGAAGCATTGTATGAAACTTCTTTCTGTTCTGTGCATTCAACTAACAGAGTTGAACCTTACTTTTGATTGAGCCTTTCTGAAACACTCTTTCTGTAGAAACTGCAATTGGACATTCTGAGCGCTAAGAGGCCTATATTGGGAAAAATAATATCTTCAAATAAAAACTACACAGAAGAATTGTGTGAAACTTATTTCTGATATGTTCATTAAGCTAACAGAGTTAAACCATACTTTTGATTGCGCAGTTCTGAACACTCTTTCTGTAGAAAATGCAAGTGGACATTCGGAGCGCTAAGAGGGTAATAGTGGAAAAAGGAATATATGCAAATATAAACTACACAGTAGCATTCTGTGAAAATTCTTTCTGTTCTGTGCATTCAACTAACAGAGTTGAACCTTACTTTTGATTGAGCCGTTCTGAAACACTCTTTCTGTAGAAACTGCAATTGGACATGCTAAGCGCTAAGAGGCCTACATTGGGAAAAAGAATATCTTCAAATAAAAACTACAGAGATTCATTCTGTGAAACTTATTTCTGATCTGTAATTTCAGTTAACAGAGATAAACATATTTTTGATTGAGCAGTTATGAAACACTCTTTTTGTAGAAAATGCAAGTGGAGATTCGGAGCGCTAAGAGGGTAATAGTGGAAAAAGGAATGTCTTCAAATATAAACTACACAGAATCATTCGGTGAAACTTCTTTCTGATCTGTGCATTCAGCTAACAGAGTTAAACCATACTTTTGATTGAGCAGATCTGAACACTCTTTCTGTTGAAAATGCAACTGGACATTTGGAGCGCTAAGAGCGTATTAGTGGAAAAAGTATATATTCAAATATAAATTACACAGAAGCATTCTGTGAAACTCCTTTCTGATCTGAGCATTCAGCTAACAGAGTTAAACCATACTTTTGATTGAGCAGTTTTGAAACACTCTGTCTGTTGAAAATGCAACTGGACATTCGTAGCGCTAAGTGGGTAATAGTGGAAAAAAGAATATGTTCAAATATAAACTACACAGAAGCATTGTATGAAACTACTTTCTGTTCTGTGCATTCAACTAACAGAGTTGAACCTTACTTTGATTGAGCCTTTCTGAAACACTCTTTCTGTAGAAACTGCAATTGGACATTCTGAGCGCTAAGAGGCCTCTATTGGGAAAAATAATATCTTCAAATAAAAACTACACAGAAGCATTGTGTGAAACTTATTTCTGATATGTTCATTAAGCTAACAGAGTTAAACCATACTTTTGATTGCGCAGTTCTGAACACTCTGTCTGTAGAAAATGCAAGTGGACATTCGGAGCGCTAAGAGCGTAATAGTGGAAAAAGGAATATATTCAAATATAAACTACACAGTAGCATTCTGTGAAAATTCTTTCTGTTCTGTGCATTCAACTAACAGAGTTGAACCTTACTTTTGATTGAGCCGTTCTGAAACACTGTTTCTGTAGAAACTGCAATTGGACATGCTAAGCGCTAAGAGGCCTACATTGGGAAAAAGAATATCTTCAAATAAAAACTACACAGATGCATTCTGTGAAACTTATTTCTGATCTGTAAATTCAGTTAACAGAGATAAAACATATTTTTGATTGAGCAGTTATGAAACACTCTTTTTGTAGAAAATGCAAGTGGAGATTCGGAGCGCTAAGAGGGTAATAGTGGAAAAGGGAATGTCTTCAAATATAAACTACACAGAATCATTCGGTGAAACTTCTTTCTGATCTGTGCATTCAGCTAACAGAGTTAAACCATACTTTTGATTGAGCAGATCTGAACACTCTTTCTGTTGAAAATGCAACTGGACATTTGGAGCGCTAAGAGCGTAGTAGTGGGAAAAGTAATATATTCAAATATAAACTACACAGAAGCATTCTGTGAAACTTCTTTCTGATCTGAGCATACAGCTAACAGAGTTAAACCATACTTTTGATTGAGCAGTTTTGAAACACTCTGTCTGTAGAAAATGCAACTGGACATTCGTAGCGCTAAGTGGGTAATAGTGGAAAAGAGAATATGTTCAAATATAAACTACACAGAAGCATTGTATGAAACTTCTTTCTGTTCTGTGCATTCAACTAACAGAGTTGTACCTTGCTTTTGATTGAGCCGTTCTGAAACACTCTTTCTGTAGAAACTGCAATTGGACATTCTGAGCGCTAAGAGGCCTATATTGGGAAAAATAATGTCTACAAATAAAAACTACACAGAAGAATTGTGTGAAACTTCTTTCTGTTCTGTTTGTTCAACAAAAAGAGTTGAACCTTAGTTTTGATTGAGCCGTTCTGAAACACTCTTTCTGTAGAAAATGCAAGTGGAGATTCGGAGCGCTAAGTGGGTAATAGTGGAAAAAGGAATGTCTCCAAATATAAACTACACAGAATCATTCTGTGAAACTTCTTTCTGATCTGTGCATTCAGCTAACAGAATTAAACCATACTTTTGATTGAGCAGATCTGAACACTCTTTCTGTAGAAAATGCAACTGGACATTTGGAGCGCTAAGAGAGTAGTAGTGGAAAAAGGAATATATTCAAATATAAACTACACAGAAGCATTCTGTGAAACTTCTTTCTGATCTGAGCATTCAGCTAACAGAGTTAAACCATACTTTTGATTGAGCAGTTTTGAAACACTCTGTCTGTAGAAAATGCAACTGGACATTCGTAGCGCTAAGTGGGTAATAGTGGAAAAAAGAATATGTTCAAATATAAACTACACAGAAGCATTTTATGAAACTTCTTTCTCTTCTGTGCATTCAACTAACAGAGTTGAACCTTACTTTTGATTGAGCCGCTCTGAAACACTCTTTCTGTAGAAACTGCAATTGGACATTCTGAGCGCTAAGAGGCCTATATTGGGAAAAAGAATGTCTACAAATAAAAACTACACAGAAGAATTGTGTGAAACTTCTTTCTGTTCTGTTTGTTCAACTAAAAGAGTTGAACCTTAGTTTTGATTGAGCCGTTCTGAAACACTCTTTCTGTAGAAAATGCAAGTGGAGATTCGGAGCGCTAAGAGGGTATTAGTGGAAAAAGGAATGTCTCCAAATATAAACTACACAGAATCATTCTGTGAAACTTCTTTCTGATCTGTGCATTCATCTAACAGAGTTAAAACATACTTTTGATTGAGCAGATCTGAACACTCTTTCTGAAGAAAATGCAACTGGACATTTGGAGCGCTAAGAGAGTAGTAGTGGAAAAAGGAATATATTCAAATATAAACTACACAGAAGCATTCTGTGAAACTTCTTTCTGAACTGAGCATTCAGCTAACAGAGTTAAACCATACTTTTGATTGAGCAGTTTTGAAACACTCTGTCTGTAGAAAATGCAACTGGACATTCGTAGCGCTAAGTGGGTAATAGTGGAAAAAAGAATATGTTCAAATATAAACTACACAGAAGCATTGTATGAAACTTCTTTCTGTTCTGTGCATTCAACTAACAGAGTTGAACCTTACTTTTGATTGAGCCTTTCTGAAACACTCTTTCTGTAGAAACTGCAATTGGACATTCTGAGCGCTAAGAGGCCTATATTGGGAAAAATAATATCTTCAAATAAAAACTACACAGAAGCATTGTGTGAAACTTATTTCTGATATGTTCATTAAGCTAACAGAGTAAAACCATACTTTTGATTGCGCAGTTCTGAACACTCTTTCTGTAGAAAATGCAAGTGGACATTCGGAGCGCTATGAGGGTAATAGTGGAAAAAGGAACATATTCAAATATAAACTACACAGTAGCATTCTGTGAAAATTCTTTCTGTTCTGTGCATTCAACTAACAGAGTTGAACCTTACTTTTGATTGAGCCGTTCTGAAACACTCTTTCTGTAGAAACTGCAATTGGACATGCTAAGCGCTAAGAGGCCTACATTGGGAAAAAGAATATCTTCGAATAAAAATTACACAGATGCATTCTGTGAAACTTATTTCTGATCTGTAAATGCAGTTAACAGAGATAAAACATATTTTTGATTGAGCAGTTATGAAACACTCTTTTTGTAGAAAATGCAAGTGGAGATTCGGAGCGCTAAGAGGGTAATAGTGGAAAAAGGAATGTCTTCAAATATAAACTACACAGAATCATTCGGTGAAACTTCTTTCTGATCTGTGCATTCAGCTAACAGAGTTAAACCATACTTTTGATTGAGCAGATCTGAACACTCTTTCTGTTGAAAATGCAACTGGTCATTTGGAGCGCTAAGAGCGTAGTAGTGGAAAAAGGAATATATTCAAATATAAACTACACAGAAGCATTCTGTGAAACTTCTTTCTGATCTGAGTATACAGCTAACAGAGTTAAACCATACTTTTGATTGAGCAGTTTTGAAACACTCTGTCTGTAGAAAATGCAACTGGACATTCGTAGCGCTAAGTGGGTAATAGTGGAAAAGAGAATATGTTCAAATATAAACTACACAGAAGCATTGTATGAAACTTCTTTCTGTTCTGTGCATTCAACTAACAGAGTTGAACCTTACTTTTGATTGAGCCGTTCTGAAACACTCTTTCTGTAAAACTGCAATTGGACATTCTGAGCGCTAAGAGGCCTATATTGGGAAAAAGAATGTCTACAAATAAAAACTACACAGAAGAATTGTGTGAAACTTCTTTCTGTTCTGTTTGTTCAACTAAAAGAGTTGAACCTTAGTTTTGATTGAGCCGTTCTGTAACAGTCTTTCTGTAGAAAATGCAAGTGGAGATTCGGAGCGCTAAGAGGGTAATAGTGGAAAAAGGAATGTCTCCAAATATAAACTACACAGAATCATTCTGTGAAACTTCTTTCTGATCTGTGCATTCAGCTAACAGAGTTAAACCATACTTTTGATTGAGCAGATCTGAACACTCTTTCTGTAGAAAATGCAACTGGACATTTGGAGCGCTAAGAGAGTAGTAGTGGAAAAAGGAATATATTCAAATATAAACTACACAGAAGCATTCTGTGAAACTTCTTTCTGATCTGAGCATTCAGCTAACAGAGTTAAACCATACTTTTGATTGAGCAGTTTTGAAACACTCTGTCTGTAGAAAATGCAACTGGACATTCGTAGCGCTAAGTGGGTAATAGTGGAAAAAAGAATATGTTCAAATATAAACTACACAGAAGCATTGTATGAAACTGCTTTCTGTTCTGTGCATTCAACTAACAGAGTTGAACCTTACTTTTGATTGAGCCGCTCTGAAACACTCTTTCTGTAGAAACTGCAATTGGACATTCTGAGCGCTAAGAGGCCTATATTGGGAAAAAGAATGTCTACAAATAAAAACTACACAGAAGAATTGTGTGAAACTTCTTTCTGTTCTGTTTGTTCAACTAAAAGAGTTGAACCTTAGTTTTGATTGAGCCGTTCTGAAACACTCTTTCTGTAGAAAATGCAAGTGGAGATTCGGAGCGCTAAGAGGGTATTAGTGGAAAAAGGAATGTCTCCAAATATAAACTACACAGAATCATTCTGTGAAACTTCTTTCTGATCTGTGCATTCATCTAACAGAGTTAAATCATACTTTTGATTGAGCAGATCTGAACACTCTTTCTGAAGAACATGCAACTGGACATTTGGAGCGCTAAGAGAGTAGTAGTGGAAAAAGGAATATATTCAAATATAAACTACACAGAAGCATTCTGTGAAACTTCTTTCTGAACTGAGCATTCAGCAAACAGAGTTAAACCATACTTTTGATTGAGCAGTTTTGAAACACTCTGTCTGTAGAAAATGCAACTGGACATTCGTAGCGCTAAGTGGGTAATAGTGGAAAAAAGAATATGTTCAAATATAAACTACACAGAAGCATTGTATGAAACTTCTTTCTATTCTGTGCATTCAACTAACAGAGTTGAACCTTACTTTTGATTGAGCCTTTCTGAAACACTCTTTCTGTAGAAACTGCAATTGGACATTCTGAGCGCTAAGAGGCCTATATTGGGAAAAATAATATCTTCAAATAAAAACTACACAGAAGCATTGTGTGAAACTTATTTCTGATATGTTCATTAAGCTAACAGAGTAAAACCATACTTTTGATTGCGCAGTTCTGAACACTCTTTCTGTAGAAAATGCAAGTGGACATTCGGAGCGCTATGAGGGTAATAGTGGAAAAAGGAACATATTCAAATATAAACTACACAGTAGCATTCTGTGAAAATTCTTTCTGTTCTGTGCATTCAACTAACAGAGTTGAACCTTACTTTTGATTGAGCCGTTCTGAAACACTCTTTCTGTAGAAACTGCAATTGGACATGCTAAGCGCTAAGAGGCCTACATTGGGAAAAAGAATATCTTCGAATAAAAACTACACAGATGCATTCTGTGAAACTTATTTCTGATCTGTAAATTCAGTTAACAGAGATAAAACATATTTTTGATTGAGCAGTTATGAAACACTCTTTTTGTAGAAAATGCAAGTGGAGATTCGGAGCGCTAAGAGGGTAATAGTGGAAAAAGGAATGTCTTGAAATATAAACTACACAGAATCATTCGGTGAAACTTCTTTCTGATCTGTGCATTCAGCTAACAGAGTTAAACCATACTTTTGATTGAGCAGATCTGAACACTCTTTCTGTTGAAAATGCAACTGGTCATTTGGAGCGCTAAGACCGTAGTAGTGGAAAAAGGAATATATTCAAATATAAACTACACAGAAGCATTCTGTGAAACTTCTTTCTGATCTGAGTATACAGCTAACAGAGTTAAACCATACTTTTGATTGAGCAGTTTTGAAACACTCTGTCTGTAGAAAATGCAACTGGACATTCGTAGCGCTAAGTGGGTAATAGTGGAAAACAGAATATGTTCAAATATAAACTACACAGAAGCATTGTATGAAACTTCTTTCTGTTCTGTGCATTCAACTAACAGAGTTGAACCTTACTTTTGATTGAGCCGTTCTGAAACACTCTTTCTGTAAAACTGCAATTGGACATTCTGAGCGCTAAGAGGCCTATATTGGGAAAAAGAATGTCTACAAATAAAAACTACACAGAAGAATTGTGTGAAACTTCTTTCTGTTCTGTTTGTTCAACTAAAAGAGTTGAACCTTAGTTTTGATTGAGCCGTTCTGTAACAGTCTTTCTGTAGAAAATGCAAGTGGAGATTCGGAGCGCTAAGAGGGTAATAGTGGAAAAAGGAATGTCTCCAAATATAAACTACACAGAATCATTCTGTGAAACTTCTTTCTGATCTGTGCATTCAGCTAACAGAGTTAAACCATACTTTTGATTGAGCAGATCTGAACCCTCTTTCTGTAGAAAATGCAACTGGACATTTGGAGCGCTAAGAGAGTAGTAGTGGAAAAAGGAATATATTCAAATATAAACTACACAGAAGCATTCTGTGAAACTTCTTTCTGATCTGAGCATTCAGCTAACAGAGTTAAACCATACTTTTGATTGAGCAGTTTTGAAACACTCTGTCTGTAGAAAATGCAACTGGACATTCGTAGCGCTAAGTGGGTAATAGTGGAAAAAAGAATATGTTCAAATATAAACTACACAGAAGCATTGTATGAAACTTCTTTCTGTTCTGTGCATTCAACTAACAGAGTTGAACCTTACTTTTGATTGAGCCGCTCTGAAACACTCTTTCTGTAGAAACTGCAATTGGACATTCTGAGCGCTAAGAGGCCTATATTGGGAAAAAGAATGTCTACAAATAAAAACTACACAGAAGAATTGTGTGAAACTTCTTTCTGTTCTGTTTGTTCAACTAAAAGAGTTGAACCTTAGTTTTGATTGAGCCGTTCTGAAACACTCTTTCTGTAGAAAATGCAAGTGGAGATTCGGAGCGCTAAGAGGGTATTAGTGGAAAAAGGAATGTCTCCAAATATAAACTACACAGAATCATTCTGTGAAACTTCTTTCTGATCTGTGCATTCATCTAACAGAGTTAAATCATACTTTTGATTGAGCAGATCTGAACACTCTTTCTGAAGAAAATGCAACTGGACATTTGGAGCGCTAAGAGAGTAGTAGTGGAAAAAGGAATATATTCAAATATAAACTACACAGAAGCATTCTGTGAAACTTCTTTCTGAACTGAGCATTCAGCTAACAGAGTTAAACCATACTTTTGATTGAGCAGTTTTGAAACACTCTGTCTGTAGAAAATGCAACTGGACATTCGTAGCGCTAAGTGGGTAATAGTGGAAAAAAGAATATGTTCAAATATAAACTACACAGAAGCATTGTATGAAACTTCTTTCTGTTCTGTGCATTCAACTAACAGAGTTGAACCTTACTTTTGATTGAGCCTTTCTGAAACACTCTTTCTGTAGAAACTGCAATTGGACATTCTGAGCGCTAAGAGGCCTATATTGGGAAAAATAATATCTTCAAATAAAAACTACACAGAAGCATTGTGTGAAACTTATTTCTGATATGTTCATTAAGCTAACAGTGTAGAACCATACTTTTGATTGCGCAGTTCTGAACACTCTTTCTGTAGAAAATGCAAGTGGACATTCGGAGCGCTATGAGGGTAATAGTGGAAAAAGGAACATATTCAAATATAAACTACACAGTAGCATTCTGTGAAAATTCTTTCTGTTCTGTGCATTCAACTAACAGAGTTGAACCTTACTTTTGATTGAGCCGTTCTGAAACACTCTTTCTGTAGAAACTGCAATTGGACATGCTAAGCGCTAAGAGGCCTACATTGGGAAAAAGAATATCTTCGAATAAAAACTACACAGATGCATTCTGTGAAACTTATTTCTGATCTGTAAATTCAGTTAACAGAGATAAAACATATTTTTGATTGAGCAGTTATGAAACACTCTTTTTGTAGAAAATGCAAGTGGAGATTCGGAGCGCTAAGAGGGTAATAGTGGAAAAAGGAATGTCTTCAAATATAAACTACACAGAATCATTCGGTGAAACTTCTTTCTGATCTGTGCATTCAGCTAACAGAGTTAAACCATACTTTTGATTGAGCAGATCTGAACACTCTTTCTGTTGAAAATGCAACTGGTCATTTGGAGCGCTAAGAGCGTAGTAGTGGAAAAAGGAATATATTCAAATATAAACTACACAGAAGCATTCTGTGAAACTTCTTTCTGATCTGAGTATACAGCTAACAGAGTTAAACCATACTTTTGATTGAGCAGTTTTGAAACACTCTGTCTGTAGAAAATGCAACTGGACATTCGTAGCGCTAAGTGGGTAATAGTGGAAAAGAGAATATGTTCAAATATAAACTACACAGAAGCATTGTATGAAACTTCTTTCTGTTCTGTGCATTCAACTAACAGAGTTGAACCTTACTTTTGATTGAGCCGTTCTGAAACACTCTTTCTGTAAAACTGCAATTGGACATTCTGAGCGCTAAGAGGCCTATATTGGGAAAAAGAATGTCTACAAATAAAAACTACACAGAAGAATTGTGTGAAACTTCTTTCTGTTCTGTTTGTTCAACAAAAAGAGTTGAACCTTAGTTTTGATTGAGCCGTTCTGTAACAGTCTTTCTGTAGAAAATGCAAGTGGAGATTCGGAGCGCTAAGAGGGTAATAGTGGAAAAAGGAATGTCTCCAAATATAAACTACACAGAATCATTCTGTGAAACTTCTTTCTGATCTGTGCATTCAGCTAACAGAGTTAAACCATACTTTTGATTGAGCAGATCTGAACACTCTTTCTGTAGAAAATGCAACTGGACATTTGGAGCGCTAAGAGAGTAGTAATGGAAAAAGGAATATATTCAAATATAAACTACACAGAAGCATTCTGTGAAACTTCTTTCTGATCTGAGCATTCAGCTAACAGAGTTAAACCATACTTTTGATTGAGCAGTTTTGAAACACTCTGTCTGTAGAAAATGCAACAGGACATTCGTAGCGCTAAGTGGGTAATAGTGGAAAAAAGAATATGTTCAAATATAAACTACACAGAAGCATTGTATGAAACTTCTTTCTGTTCTGTGCATTCAACTAACAGAGTTGAACCTTACTTTTGATTGAGCCGTTCTGAAACACTCTTTCTGTAGAAACTGCAATTGGACATTCTGAGCGCTAAGAGGCCTATATTGGGAAAAAGAATGTCTACAAATAAAAACTACACAGAAGAATTGTGTGAAACTTCTTTCTGTTCTGTTTGTTCAACTAAAAGATTTGAACCTTAGTTTTGATTGAGCCGTTCTGAAACACTCTTTCTGTAGAAAATGCAAGTGGAGATTCGGAGCGCTAAGAGGGTAATAGTGGAAAAAGGAATGTCTCCAAATATAAACTACACAGAATAATTCTGTGAAACTTCTTTCTGATCTGTGCATTCAGCTAACAGAGTTAAACCATACTTTTGATTGAGCAGATCTGAACACTCTTTCTGTAGAAAATGCAACTGGACATTTGGAGCGCTAAGAGAGTAGTATTGGAAAAAGGAATATATTCAAATATAAACTACACAGAAGCATTCTGTGAAACGTCTTTCTGATCTGAGCATTCAGCTAACAGAGTTAAACCATACTTTTGATTGAGCAGTTTTGAAACACTCTGTCTGTAGAAAATGCAACTGGACATTCGTAGCGCTAAGTGGGTAATAGTGGAAAAAAGAATATGTTCAAATAGAAACTACACAGAAGCATTGTATGAAACTTCTTTCTGTTCTGTGCATTCAACTAACAGAGTTGAACCTTCCTTTTGATTGAGCCTTTCTGAAACACTCTTTCTGTAGAAACTGCAATTGGACATTCTGAGCGCTAAGAGGCCTATATTGGGAAAAATAATATCTTCAAATAAAAACTACACAGAAGCATTGTGTGAAACTTATTTCTGATATGTTCATTAAGCTAACAGAGCTAAACAATACTTTTGATTGCGCAGCTCTGAACACTCTTTCTGTAGAAAATGCAAGTGAACATTCGGAGCGCTAAGAGCGTAATATTGGAAAAGGGAATATATTCAAATATAAACTACACAGTAGCATTCTGTGAAAATTCTTTCTGTTCTGTGCATTCAACTAGCAGAGTTGAACCTTACTTGTGATTGAGCCGTTCTGAAACACTCTTTCTGTAGAAACTGCAAATGGACATGCTAAGCGCTAAGAGGCCTACATTGGGAAAAAGAATATCTTCAAATAAAAACTACACAGATGCATTGTGTGAAACTTATTTCTGATCTGTAAATTCAGTTAACAGAGATAAAACATATTTTTGATTGAGCAGTTATGAAACACTCTTTTTGTAGAAAATGCAAGTGGAGATTCGGAGCGCTAAGAGGGTAATAGTGGAAAAAGGAATGTCTTCAAATATAAACTACACAGAATCATTCGGTTAAACTTCTTTCTGATCTGTGCATTAAGCTAACAGAGTTAAACCATACTTTTGATTGAGCAGATCTGAACACTCTTTCTGTAGAAAATGCAACTGGACATTTGGAGCGCTAAGAGCGTAGTAGTGGAAAAAGGAATATATTCAAATATAAACTACACAGAAGCATTCTGTGAAACTTCTTTCTGATCTGAGCATTCAGCTAACAGAGTTAAACCATACTTTTGATTGAGCAGTTTTGAAACACTCTGTCTGTAGAAAATGCAACTGGACATTCGTAGCGCTAAGTGGGTAATAGTGGAAAAAAGAATATGTTCAAATATAAACTACACAGAAGCATTGTATGAAACTTCTTTCTGTTCTGTGCATTCAACTAACAGAGTTGAACCTTACTTTTGATTGAGCCGTTCTGAAACACTCTTTCTGTAGAAACTGCAATTGGACATGCTAAGCGCTAAGAGGCCTACATTGGGAAAAAGAATATCTTCGAATAAAAACTACACAGATGCATTCTGTGAAACTTATTTCTGATCTGTAAATTCAGTTAACAGAGATAAAACATATTTTTGATTGAGCAGTTATGAAACACTCTTTTTGTAGAAAATGCAAGTGGAGATTCGGAGCGCTAAGAGGGTAATAGTGGAAAAAGGAATGTCTTCAAATATAAACTACACAGAATCATTCGGTGAAACTTCTTTCTGATCTGTGCATTCAGCTAACAGAGTTAAACCATACTTTTGATTGAGCAGATCTGAACACTCTTTCTGTTGAAAATGCAACTGGTCATTTGGAGCGCTAAGAGCGTAGTAGTGGAAAAAGGAATATATTCAAATATAAACTACACAGAAGCATTCTGTGAAACTTCTTTCTGATCTGAGTATACAGCTAACAGAGTTAAACCATACTTTTGATTGAGCAGTTTTGAAACACTCTGTCTGTAGAAAATGCAACTGGACATTCGTAGCGCTAAGTGGGTAATAGTGGAAAAGAGAATATGTTCAAATATAAACTACACAGAAGCATTGTATGAAACTTCTTTCTGTTCTGTGCATTCAACTAACAGAGTTGAACCTTACTTTTGATTGAGCCGTTCTGAAACACTCTTTCTGTAAAACTGCAATTGGACATTCTGAGCGCTAAGAGGCCTATATTGGGAAAAAGAATGTCTACAAATAAAAACTACACAGAAGAATTGTGTGAAACTTCTTTCTGTTCTGTTTGTTCAACAAAAAGAGTTGAACCTTAGTTTTGATTGAGCCGTTCTGTAACAGTCTTTCTGTAGAAAATGCAAGTGGAGATTCGGAGCGCTAAGAGGGTAATAGTGGAAAAAGGAATGTCTCCAAATATAAACTACACAGAATCATTCTGTGAAACTTCTTTCTGATCTGTGCATTCAGCTAACAGAGTTAAACCATACTTTTGATTGAGCAGATCTGAACACTCTTTCTGTAGAAAATGCAACTGGACATTTGGAGCGCTAAGAGAGTAGTAATGGAAAAAGGAATATATTCAAATATAAACTACACAGAAGCATTCTGTGAAACTTCTTTCTGATCTGAGCATTCAGCTAACAGAGTTAAACCATACTTTTGATTGAGCAGTTTTGAAACACTCTGTCTGTAGAAAATGCAACAGGACATTCGTAGCGCTAAGTGGGTAATAGTGGAAAAAAGAATATGTTCAAATATAAACTACACAGAAGCATTGTATGAAACTTCTTTCTGTTCTGTGCATTCAACTAACAGAGTTGAACCTTACTTTTGATTGAGCCGTTCTGAAACACTCTTTCTGTAGAAACTGCAATTGGACATTCTGAGCGCTAAGAGGCCTATATTGGGAAAAAGAATGTCTACAAATAAAAACTACACAGAAGAATTGTGTGAAACTTCTTTCTGTTCTGTTTGTTCAACTAAAAGATTTGAACCTTAGTTTTGATTGAGCCGTTCTGAAACACTCTTTCTGTAGAAAATGCAAGTGGAGATTCGGAGCGCTAAGAGGGTAATAGTGGAAAAAGGAATGTCTCCAAATATAAACTACACAGAATAATTCTGTGAAACTTCTTTCTGATCTGTGCATTCAGCTAACAGAGTTAAACCATACTTTTGATTGAGCAGATCTGAACACTCTTTCTGTAGAAAATGCAACTGGACATTTGGAGCGCTAAGAGAGTAGTATTGGAAAAAGGAATATATTCAAATATAAACTACACAGAAGCATTCTGTGAAACGTCTTTCTGATCTGAGCATTCAGCTAACAGAGTTAAACCATACTTTTGATTGAGCAGTTTTGAAACACTCTGTCTGTAGAAAATGCAACTGGACATTCGTAGCGCTAAGTGGGTAATAGTGGAAAAAAGAATATGTTCAAATAGAAACTACACAGAAGCATTGTATGAAACTTCTTTCTGTTCTGTGCATTCAACTAACAGAGTTGAACCTTCCTTTTGATTGAGCCTTTCTGAAACACTCTTTCTGTAGAAACTGCAATTGGACATTCTGAGCGCTAAGAGGCCTATATTGGGAAAAATAATATCTTCAAATAAAAACTACACAGAAGCATTGTGTGAAACTTATTTCTGATATGTTCATTAAGCTAACAGAGCTAAACAATACTTTTGATTGCGCAGCTCTGAACACTCTTTCTGTAGAAAATGCAAGTGAACATTCGGAGCGCTAAGAGCGTAATAGTGGAAAAGGGAATATATTCAAATATAAACTACACAGTAGCATTCTGTGAAAATTCTTTCTGTTCTGTGCATTCAACTAGCAGAGTTGAACCTTACTTGTGATTGAGCCGTTCTGAAACACTCTTTCTGTAGAAACTGCAAATGGACATGCTAAGCGCTAAGAGGCCTACATTGGGAAAAAGAATATCTTCAAATAAAAACTACACAGATGCATTGTGTGAAACTTATTTCTGATCTGTAAATTCAGTTAACAGAGATAAAACATATTTTTGATTGAGCAGTTATGAAACACTCTTTTTGTAGAAAATGCAAGTGGAGATTCGGAGCGCTAAGAGGGTAATAGTGGAAAAAGGAATGTCTTCAAATATAAACTACACAGAATCATTCGGTTAAACTTCTTTCTGATCTGTGCATTAAGCTAACAGAGTTAAACCATACTTTTGATTGAGCAGATCTGAACACTCTTTCTGTAGAAAATGCAACTGGACATTTGGAGCGCTAAGAGCGTAGTAGTGGAAAAAGGAATATATTCAAATATAAACTACACAGAAGCATTCTGTGAAACTTCTTTCTGATCTGAGCATTCAGCTAACAGAGTTAAACCATACTTTTGATTGAGCAGTTTTGAAACACTCTGTCTGTAGAAAATGCAACTGGACATTCGTAGCGCTAAGTGGGTAATAGTGGAAAAAAGAATATGTTCAAATATAAACTACACAGAAGCATTGTATGAAACTTCTTTCTGTTCTGTGCATTCAACTAACAGAGTTAAACCTTACTTTTGATTGAGCCGTTCTGAAACACTCTTTCTGTAGAAACTGCAATTGGACATTCTGAGCGCTAAGATGCCTATATTGGGAAAAAGAATGTCTACAAATAAAAACTACACAGAAGAATTGTGTGAAACTTCTTTCTGTCCCGTTTGTTCAACTAAAAGAGTTGAACCTTAGTTTTGATTGAGCCGTTCTGAAACACTCTTTCTGTAGAAAATGCAAGTGGAGATTCAGAGCGCTAAGAGGGTAATAGTGGAAAAAGGAATGTCTCCAAATATAAACTACACAGAATCATTCTGTGAAACTTCTTTCTCATCTGTGCATTCAGCTAACAGAGTTAAACCATACTTTTGATTGAGCAGATCTGAACACTCTTTCTGTAGAAAATGCAACTGGACATTTGGAGCGCTAAGAGAGTAGTAGTGGAAAAAGGAATATATTCAAATATAAACTACACAGAAGCATTCTGTGAAACTTCTTTCTGATCTGAGCATTCAGCTAACCGAGTTAAACCATACTTTTGATTGAGCAGTTTTGAAACACTCTGTCTGTAGAAAATGCAACTGGACATTCGTAGCGCTAAGTGGGTAATAGTGGAAAAAAAGAATATGTTCAAATAGAAACTACACAGAAGCATTGTATGAAACTTCTTTCTGTTCTGTGCATTCAACTAACAGAGTTGAACCTTACTTTTGATTGAGCCGTTCTGAAACACTCTTTCTGTAGAAACTGCAATTGGACATTCTGAGAGCTAAGAGGCCTATATTGGGAAAAAGAATGTCTACAAATAAAAACTACACAGAAGAATTGTGTGAAACTTCTTTCTGTTCTGTTTGTTCAACTAAAAGAGTTGAACCTTAGTTTTGATTGAGCCGTTCTGAAACACTCTTTATGTAGAAAATGCAAGTGGAGATTCGGAGCGCTAAGAGGGTAATAGTGGAAAAAGGAATGTCTCCAAATATAAACTACACAGAATCATTCTGTGAAACTTCTTTCTGATCTGTGCATTCAGCTAACAGAGTTAATACATACTTTTGATTGAGCAGATCTGAACACTCTTTCTGTAGAAAATGCAACTGGACATTTGGAGCGCTAAGAGAGTAGTAGTGGAAAAAGGAATATATTCAAATATAAACTACACAGAAGCATTCTGTGAAACTTCTTTCTGATCTGAGCATTCAGCTAACAGAGTTAAACCATACTTTTGATTGAGCAGTTTTGAAACACTCTGTCTGTAGAAAATGCAACTGGACATTCGTAGCGCTAAGTGGGTAATAGTGGAAAAAAGAATATGTTCTAATATAAACTACACAGAAGCATTGTATGAAACTTCTTTCTGTTCTGTGCATTCAACTAACAGAGTTGAACCTTACTTTTGATTGAGCCTTTCTGAAACACTCTTTCTGTAGAAATTGCAATTGGACATTCTGAGCGCTAAGAGGCCTCTATTGGGAAAAATAATATCTTCAAATAAAAACTACACAGAAGCATTGTGTGAAACTTATTTCTGATATGTTCATTAAGCTAACAGAGTTAAACCATACTTTTGATTGCGCAGTTCTGAACACTCTGTAGAAAATGCAAGTGGACATTCGGAGCGCTAAGAGGGTAATAGTGGAAAAAGGAATATATTCAAATATAAACTACACAGTAGCATTCTGTGAAAATTCTTTCTGTTCTGTGCATTCAACTAACAGAGTTGAACCTTAATTTTGATTGAGCCGTTCTGAAACACTCTTTCTGTAGAAACTGCAATTGGACATGCTAAGCGCTAAGAGGCCTACATTGGGAAAAAGAATATCTTCAAATAAAAACTACACAGATGCATTCTGTGAAACTTATTTCTGATCTATAAATTCAGTTAACAGAGATAAAACATATTTTTGATTGAGCAGTTATGAAACACTCTTTTTGTAGAAAATGCAAGTGGAGATTCGGAGCCCTAAGAGGGTAATAGTGGAAAAAGGAATGTCTTCAAATATAAACTACACAGAATCATTCGGTGAAACTTCTTTCTGATCTGTGCATTCAGCTAACAGAGTTAAACCATACCTTTGATTGAGCAGATCTGAACACTCTTTCTGTTGAAAATGCAACTGGACATTTGGAGCGCTAAGAGCGTAGTAGTGGAAAAAGGAATATATTCAAATATAAACTACACAGAAGCATTCTGTGAAACATCTTTCTGATCTGAGCATACAGCTAACAGAGTTAAACCATACTTTTGATTGAGCAGTTTTGAAACACTCTGTCTGTAGAAAATGCAACTGGACATTCGTAGCGCAAAGTGGGTAATAGTGGAAAAGAGAATATCTTCAAATATAAACTACACAGAAGCATTGTATGAAATTTCTTTCTGTTCTGTGCATTCAACTAACAGAGTTGAACCTTACTTTTGATTGAGCCGTTCTGAAACACTCTTTCTGTCGAAACTGCAATTGGACATTCTGAGCGCTAAGAGGCCTATATTGGGAAAAAGAATGTCTACAAATAAAAACTACACAGAAGAATTGTGTGAAACTTCTTTCTGTTCTGTTTGTTCAACTAAAAGAGTTGAAACTTAGTTTTGATTGAGCCGTTCTGAAACACACTTTCTGTAGAAAATGCAAGTGGAGATTCAGAGCGCTAAGAGGGTAATAGTGGAAAAAGGAATGTCTCCAAATATAAACTACACAGAATCATTCTGTGAAACTTCTTTCTGATCTGTGCATTCAGCTAACAGAGTTAAACCATACTTTTGATTGAGCAGATCTGAACACTCTTTCTGTAGAAAATGCAACTGGACATTTGGAGCGCTAAGAGCGTATTAGTGGAAAAAGTATATATTCAAATATAAACTACACAGAAGCATTCTGTGAAACTCCTTTCTGATCTGAGCATTCAGCTAACAGAGTTAAACCATACTTTTGATTGAGCAGTTTTGAAACACTCTGTCTGTTGAAAATGCAACTGGACATTCGTAGCGCTAAGTGGGTAATAGTGGAAAAAAGTATATGTTCAAATATAAACTACACAGAAGCATTGTATGAAACTTCTTTCTGTTCTGTGCATTCAACTAACAGAGTTGAACCTTACTTTTGATTGAGCCTTTCTGAAACACTCTTTCTGTAGAAACTGCAATTGGACATTCTGAGCGCTAAGAGGACTCTATTGGGAAAAATAATATCTTCAAATAAAAACTACACAGTAGCATTGTGTGAAACTTATTTCTGATATGTTCATTAAGCTAACAGAGTTAAACCATACTTTTGATTGCGCAGTTCTGAACACTCTGTCTGTAGAAAATGCAAGTGGACCTTCGGAGCGCTAAGAGCGTAATAGTGGAAAAAGGAATATATTCAAATATAAACTACACAGTAGCATTCTGTGAAAATTCTTTCTGTTCTGTGCATTCAACTAACAGAGTTGAACCTTACTTTTGATTGAGCCGTTCTGAAACACTGTTTCTGTAGAAACTGCAATTGGACATGCTAAGCGCTAAGAGGCCTACATTGGGAAAAAGAATATCTTCAAATAAAAACTACACAGATGCATTCTGTGAAACTTATTTCTGATCTGTAAATTCAGTTAACAGAGATAAAACATATTTTTGTTTGAGCAGTTATGAAACACTCTTTTTGTAGAAAATGCAAGTGGAGATTCGGAGCGCTAAGAGGGTAATAGTGGATAAGGGAATGTCTTCAAATATAAACTACACAGAATCATTCGGTGAAACTTCTTTCTGATCTGTGCATTCAGCTAACAGAGTTAAACCATACTTTGGATTGAGCAGATCTGAACACTCTTTCTGTTGAAAATGCAACTGGACATTTGGAGCGCTAAGAGCGTAGTAGTGGAAAAAGGAATATATTCAAATATAAACTACACAGAAGCATTCTGTGAAACTTCTTTCTGATCTGAGCATACAGCTAACAGAGTTAAACCATACTTTTGATTGAGCAGTTTTGAAACACTCTGTCTGTAGAAAATGCAACTGGACATTCGTAGCGCTAAGTGGGTAATAGTGGAAAAGAGAATATGTTCAAATATAAACTACACAGAAGCATTGTATGAAACTTCTTTCTGTTCTGTGCATTCAACTAACAGAGTTGAACCTTGCTTTTGATTGAGCCGTTCTGAAACACTCTTTCTGTAGAAACTGCAATTGGACATTCTGAGCGCTAAGAGGCCTATATTGGGAAAAATAATGTCTACAAATAAAAACTACACAGAAGAATTGTGTGAAACTTCTTTCTGTTCTGTTTGTTCAACAAAAAGAGTTGAACCTTAGTTTTGATTGAGCCGTTCTGAAACACTCTTTCTGTAGAAAATGCAAGTGGAGATTCGGAGCGCTAAGAGGGTAATAGTGGAAAAAGGAATGTCTGCAAATATAAACTACACAGAATCATTCTGTGAAACTTCTTTCTGATCTGTGCATTCAGCTAACAGAGTTAAACCATACTTTTGATTGAGCAGATCTGAACACTCTTTCTGTAGAAAATGCAACTGGACATTTGGAGCGCTAAGAGAGTAGTAGTGGAAAAAGGAATATATTCAAATATAAACTACACAGAAGCATTCTGTGAAACTTCTTTCTGATCTGAGCATTCAGCTAACAGAGTTAAACCATACTTTTGATTGAGCAGTTTTGAAACACTCTGTCTGTAGAAAATGCAACTGGACATTCGTAGCGCTAAGTGGGTAATAGTGGAAAAAAGAATATGTTCTAATATAAACTACACAGAAGCATTGTATGAAACTTCTTTCTGTTCTGTGCATTCAACTAACAGAGTTGAACCTTACTTTTGATTGAGCCTTTCTGAAACACTCTTTCTGTAGAAATTGCAATTGGACATTCTGAGCGCTAAGAGGCCTCTATTGGGAAAAATAATATCTTCAAATAAAAACTACACAGAAGCATTGTGTGAAACTTATTTCTGATATGTTCATTAAGCTAACAGAGTTAAACCATACTTTTGATTGCGCAGTTCTGAACACTCTGTAGAAAATGCAAGTGGACATTCGGAGCGCTAAGAGGGTAATAGTGGAAAAAGGAATATATTCAAATATAAACTACACAGTAGCATTCTGTGAAAATTCTTTCTGTTCTGTGCATTCAACTAACAGAGTTGAACCTTAATTTTGATTGAGCCGTTCTGAAACACTCTTTCTGTAGAAACTGCAATTGGACATGCTAAGCGCTAAGAGGCCTACATTGGGAAAAAGAATATCTTCAAATAAAAACTACACAGATGCATTCTGTGAAACTTATTTCTGATCTATAAATTCAGTTAACAGAGATAAAACATATTTTTGATTGAGCAGTTATGAAACACTCTTTTTGTAGAAAATGCAAGTGGAGATTCGGAGCCCTAAGAGGGTAATAGTGGAAAAAGGAATGTCTTCAAATATAAACTACACAGAATCATTCGGTGAAACTTCTTTCTGATCTGTGCATTCAGCTAACAGAGTTAAACCATACCTTTGATTGAGCAGATCTGAACACTCTTTCTGTTGAAAATGCAACTGGACATTTGGAGCGCTAAGAGCGTAGTAGTGGAAAAAGGAATATATTCAAATATAAACTACACAGAAGCATTCTGTGAAACATCTTTCTGATCTGAGCATACAGCTAACAGAGTTAAACCATACTTTTGATTGAGCAGTTTTGAAACACTCTGTCTGTAGAAAATGCAACTGGACATTCGTAGCGCAAAGTGGGTAATAGTGGAAAAGAGAATATCTTCAAATATAAACTACACAGAAGCATTGTATGAAATTTCTTTCTGTTCTGTGCATTCAACTAACAGAGTTGAACCTTACTTTTGATTGAGCCGTTCTGAAACACTCTTTCTGTCGAAACTGCAATTGGACATTCTGAGCGCTAAGAGGCCTATATTGGGAAAAAGAATGTCTACAAATAAAAACTACACAGATGCATTCTGTGAAACTTATTTCTGATCTGTAAATTCAGTTAACAGAGATAAAACATATTTTTGATTGAGCAGTTATGAAACACTCTTTTTGTAGAAAATGCAAGTGGAGATTCGGAGCGCTAAGTGGGTAATAGTGGAAAAAGGAATGTCTTCAAATATAAACTACACAGAATCATTCGGTGAAACTTCTTTCTGATCTGTGCATTCAGCTAACAGAGTTAAACCATACTTTTGATTGAGCAGATCTGAACACTCTTTCTGTTGAAAATGCAACTGGACATTTGGAGCGCTAAGAGCGTATTAGTGGAAAAAGTATATATTCAAATATAAACTACACAGAAGCATTCTGTGAAACTCCTTTCTGATCTGAGCATTCAGCTAACAGAGTTAAACCATACTTTTGATTGAGCAGTTTTGAAACACTCTGTCTGTTGAAAATGCAACTGGACATTCGTAGCGCTAAGTGGGTAATAGTGGAAAAAAGAATATGTTCAAATATAAACTACACAGAAGCATTGTATGAAACTTCTTTCTGTTCTGTGCATTCAACTAACAGAGTTGAACCTTACTTTTGATTGAGCCTTTCTGAAACACTCTTTCTGTAGAAACTGCAATTGGACATTCTGAGCGCTAAGAGGCCTCTATTGGGAAAAATAATATCTTCAAATAAAAACTACACAGAAGCATTTTGTGAAACTTATTTCTGATATGTTCATTAAGCTAACAGAGTTAAACCATACTTTTGATTGCGCAGTTCTGAACACTCTGTCTGTAGAAAATGCAAGTGGACATTCGGAGCGCTAAGAGCGTAATAGTGGAAAAAGGAATATATTCAAATATAAACTACACAGTAGCATTCTGTGAAAATTCTTTCTGTTCTGTGCATTCAACTAACAGAGTTGAACCTTACTTTTGATTGAGCCGTTCTGAAACACTGTTTCTGTAGAAACTGCAATTGGACATGCTAAGCGCTAAGAGGCCTACGTTGGGAAAAAGAATATCTTCAAATAAAAACTACACAGATGCATTCTGTGAAACTTATTTCTGATCTGTAAATTCAGTTAACAGAGATAAAACATATTTTTGATTGAGCAGTTATGAAACACTCTTTTTGTAGAAAATGCAAGTGGAGATTCGGAGCGCTAAGAGGGTAATAGTGGAAAAGGGAATGTCTTCAAATATAAACTACACAGAATCATTCGGTGAAACTTCTTTCTGATCTGTGCATTCAGCTAACAGAGTTAAACCATACTTTTGATTGAGCAGATCTGAACACTCTTTCTGTTGAAAATGCAACTGGACATTTGGAGCGCTAAGAGCGTAGTAGTGGAAAAAGGAATATATTCAAATATAAACTACACAAAAGCATTCTGTGAAACTTCTTTCTGATCTGAGTATACAGCTAACAGAGTTAAACCATACTTTTGATTGAGCAGTTTTGAAACACTCTGTCTGTAGAAAATGCAACTGGACATTCGTAGCGCTAAGTGGGTAATAGTGGAAAAGAGAATATGTTCAAATATAAACTACACAGAAGCATTGTATGAAACTACTTTCTGTTCTGTGCATTCAACTAACAGAGTTGAACCTTGCTTTTGATTGAGCCGTTCTGAAACACTCTTTCTGTAGAAACTGCAATTGGACATTCTGAGCGCTAAGAGGCCTATATTGGGAAAAATAATGTCTACAAATAAAAACTACACAGAAGAATTGTGTGAAACATCTTTCTGTTCTGTTTGTTCAACAAAAAGAGTTGAACCTTAGTTTTGATTGAGCCGTTCTGAAACACTCTTTCTGTAGAAAATGCAAGTGGAGATTCGGAGCGCTAATAGGGTAATAGTGGAAAAAGGAATGTCTTCAAATATAAACTACACAGAATCATTCGGTGAAACTTCTTTCTGATCTGTGCATTCAGCTAACAGAGTTAAACCATACTTTTGATTGAGCAGATCTGAACACTCTTTCTGTTGAAAATGCAACTGGACATTTGGAGCGCTAAGAGCGTAGTAGTGGAAAAAGGAATATATTCAAATATAAACTACACAGAAGCATTCTGTGAAACTTCTTTCTGATCTGAGCATACAGCTAACAGAGTTAAACCATAATTTTGATTGAGCAGTTTTGAAACACTCTGTCTGTAGAAAATGCAACTGGACATTCGTAGCGCTAAGTGGGTAATAGTGGAAAAAAGAATATGTTCAAATATAAACTACACAGAAGCATTGTATGAAACTTCTTTCTGTTCTGTGCATTCAACTAACAGAGTTGAACCTTACTTTTGATTGAGCCGTTCTGAAACACTCTTTCTGTAGAAACTGCAATTGGTCATTCTGAGCGTTAAGAGGCCTATATTGGGAAAAAGAATGTCTACAAAAAAAACTACACAGAAGAATTGTGTGAAACTTCTTTCTGTTCTGTTTGTTCAACTAAAAGAGTTGAACCTTAGTTTTGATTGAGCCGTTCTGAAACACTCTTTCTGTAGAAAATGCAAGTGGAGATTCGGAGCGCTAAGAGGGTAATAGTGGAAAAAGGAATGTCTGCAAATATAAACTACACAGAATCATTCTGTGAAACTTCTTTCTGATCTGTGCATTCAGCTAACAGAGTTAAACCATACTTTTGATTGAGCAGATCTGAACACACTTTCTGTAGAAAATGCAACTGGACATTTGGAGCGCTAAGAGAGTAGTAGTGGAAAAAGGAATATATTCAAATATAAACTACACAGAAGCATTCTGTGAAACTTCTTTCTGATCTGAGCATTCAGCTAACAGAGTTAAACCATACTTTTGATTGAGCAGTTTTGAAACACTCTGTCTGTAGAAAATGCAATTGGACATTCGTAGCGCTAAGTGGGTAATAGTGGAAAAAGAATATGTTCAAATATAAACTACACAGAAGCATTGTATGAAACTTCTTTCTGTTCTGTGCATTCAACTAACAGAGTTGAACCTTACTTTTGATTGAGCCTTTCTGAAACACTCTTTCTGTAGAAACTGCAATTGGACATTCTGAGCGCTAAGAGGACTATATTGGGAAAAATAATATCTTCAAATAAAAACTACACAGAAGCATTGTGTGAAACTTATTTCTGATATGTTCATTAAGCTAACAGAGTTAAACCATACTTTTGATTGCGCAGTTCTGAACACTCTTTCTGTAGAAAATGCAAGTGGACATTCGGAGCGCTAAGAGGGTAATAGTGGAAAAAGGAATATATTCAAATATAAACTACACAGTAGCATTCTGTGAAAATTCTTTCTGTTCTGTGCATTCAACTAACAGAGTTGAACCTTACTTGTGATTGAGCCGTTCTGAAACACTCTTTCTGTAGAAACTGCAATTGGACATGCTAAGCGCTAAGAGGCCTACATTGGGAAAAAGAATATCTTCAAATAAAAACTACACAGATGCATTCTGTGAAACTTATTTCTGATCTGTAAATTCAGTTAACAGAGATAAAACATATTTTTGATTGAGCAGTTATGAAACACTCTTTTTGTAGAAAATGCAAGTGGAGATTCGGAGCGCTAAGAGGGTAATAGTGGAAAAAGGAATGTCTTCAAATATAAACTACACAGAATCATTCGGTTAAACTTCTTTCTGATCTGTGCATTAAGCTAACAGAGTTAAACCATACTTTTGATTGAGCAGATCTGAACACTCTTTCTGTAGAAAACGCAACTGGACATTTGGAGCGCTAAGAGCGTAGTAGTGGAAAAAGGAATATATTCAAATATAAACTACACAGAAGCATTCTGTGAAACTTCTTTCTGATCTGAGCATTCAGCTAACAGAGTTAAACCATACTTTTGATTGAGCAGTTTTGAAACACTCTGTCTGTAGAAAATGCAACTGGACATTCGTAGCGCTAATTGGGTAATAGTGGAAAAGAGAATATGTTCATATATAAACTACACAGAAGCATTGTATGAAACTTCTTTCTGTTCTGTGCATTCAACTAACAGAGTTGAACCTTACTTTTGATTGAGCCGTTCTGAAACACTCTTTCTGTAGAAACTGCAATTGGACATTCTGAGCGCTAAGAGGCCTATATTGGGAAAAAGAATGTCTACAAATAAAAACTAAAAAGAAGAATTTTGTGAAACTTCTTTCTGTTCTGTTTGTTCAACTAAAAGAGTTGAACCTTAGTTTTGATTGAGCCGTTCTGAAACACTCTTTCTGTAGAAAATGCAAGTGGAGATTCGGAGCGCTAAGAGGGTAATAGTGGAAAAAGGAATGTCTCCAAATATAAACTACACAGAATCATTCTGTGAAACTTCTTTCTGATCTGTGCATTCAGCTAACAGAGTTAAACCATACTTTTGATTGAGCAGATATGAACACTCTTTCTGTAGAAAATGCAACTGGACATTTGGAGCGCTAAGAGAGTAGTAGTGGAAAAAGGAATATATTCAAATATAAACTACACAGAAGCATTCTATGAAACTTCTTTCTGATCTGAGCATTCAGCTAACAGAATTAAACCATACTTATGATTGAGCAGTTTTGAAACACTCTGTCTGTAGAAAATGCAACTGGACATTCGTAGCGCTAAGTGGGTAATAGTGGAAAAAAGAATATGTTCAAATATAAACTGCACAGAAGCATTGTATGAAACTCCTTTCTGTTCTGTGCATTCAACTAACAGAGTTGAACCTTACTTTTGATTGAGCCTTTCTGAAAAACTCTTTCTGTAGAAACTGCAATTGGACATTCTGAGCGCTAAGAGGCCTATATTGGGAAAAATAATATCTTCAAATAAAAACTACACAGAAGCATTGTGTGAAACTTATTTCTGATATGTTCATTAAGCTAACAGAGTTAAACCATACATTTGATTGCGCAGTTCTGAACACTCTTTCTGTAGAAAATGCAAGTGGACATTCGGAGCGCTAAGAGGGTAATAGTGGAAAAAGGAATATATTCAAATATAAACTACACAGTAGCATTCTGTGAAAATTCTTTCTGTTCTGTGCATTCAACTAACAGAGTTGAACCTTACTTTAGATTGAGCCGTTCTGAAACACTCTTTCTGTAGAAACTGCAATTGGACATGCTAAGCGCTAAGAGGCCTACATTGGGAAAAAGAATATCTTCAAATAAAAACTACACAGATGCATTCTGTGAAACTTATTTCTGATCTGTAAATTCAGTTAACAGAGATAAAACATATTTTTGATTGAGCAGTTATGAAACACTCTTTTTGTAGAAAATGCAAGTGGAGATTCGGAGCGCTAAGAGGGTAATAGTGGAAAAAGGAATGTCTTCAAATATAAACTACACAGAATCATTCGGTGAAATTTCTTTCTGATCTGTGCATTCAGCTAACAGAGTTAAACCATACTTTTGATTGAGCAGATCTGAACACTCTTTCTGTTGAAAATGCAACTGGACATTTCGAGCGCTAAGAGCGTAGTAGTGGAAAAAGGAATATATTCAAATATAAACTTCACAGAAGCATTCTGTGAAACTTCTTTCTGATCTGAGCATTCAGCTAACAGATTTAAACCATACTTTTGATTGAGCAGTTTTGAAACACTCTGTCTGTAGAAAATGCAACTGGACATTCGTAGCGCTAAGTGGGTAATAGTGGAAAAAAGAATATGTTCAAATATAAACTACACAGAAGCATTGTATGAAACTTCTTTCTGTTCTGTGCATTCAACTAACAGAGTTGAACCTTACTTTTGATTGAGCCGTTCTGAAACACTCTTTCTGTAGAAACTGCAATTGGACCTTCTGAGCGCTAAGAGGCCTATATTGGGAAAAAGAATGTCTACAAATAAAAACTACACAGAAGAATTGTGTGAAACTCCTTTCTGTTCTGATTGTTCAACTAAAAGAGTTGAACCTTAGTTTTGATTGAGCCGTTCTGAAACAATCTTTCTGTAGAAAATGAAAGTGGAGATTCGGAGCGCTAAGAGTGTAATAGTGGAAAAAGGAATGTCTCCAAATATAAACTACACAGAATCATTCTGTGAAACTTCTTTCTGATCTGTGCATTCAGCTAACAGAGTTAAACCATACTTTTGATTGAGCAGATCTGAACACTCTTTCTGTAGAAAATGCAACTGGACATTGGAGCGCTAAGAGCGTAGTAGTGGAAAAAGGAATATATTCAAATATAAACTACACAGAAGCATTCTGTGAAACTTCTTTCTGATCTGAGCATTCAGCTACCAGACTTAAACTATACTTTTGATTGAGCAGTTTTGAAACACTCTGTCTGTAGAAAATGCAACTGGACATTCTTAGCGCTAAGTGGGTAATATTCGAAAAAAGAATATGTTCAAATATAAACTACACAGAAGCATTGTATGAAACTTCTTTCTGTTCTGTGCATTCAACTAACAGAGTTGAACCTTACTTTTGAATGAGCCGTTCTGAAACACTCTTTCTGTAGAAACTTCAATTGGACATTCTGAGCGCTAAGAGGCCTATATTGGGAAAAAGAATGTCTACAAATAAAAACTACACAGAAGAATTGTGTGAAACTTCTTTCTGTTCTGTTTGTTCAACTAAAAGAGTTGAACCTTAGTTTTGATTGAGCCGTTCTGAAACACTCTTTCTGTAGAAAATGCAAGTGGAGATTCGGAGCGCTAAGAGGGTAATAGTGGAAAAAGGAATGTCTCCAAATATAAACTACACAGAATCATTCTGTGAAACTTCTTTCTGATCTGTGCATTCAGCTAACAGAGTTAAAACATACTTTTGATTGAGCAGATCTGAACACTCTTTCTGTAGAAAATGCAACTGGACATTTGGAGCGCTAAGAGAGTAGTAGTGGAAAAAGAATATATTCAAATATAAACTACACAGAAGCATTCTGTGAAACTTCTTTCTGATCTGAGCTTTCAGCTAACAGAGTTAAACCATACTTTTGATTGAGCAGTTTTGAAACACTCTGTCTGTAGAAAATGCAACTGGACATTCGTAGCGCTAAGTGGGTAATAGTGGAAAAAAGAATATGTTCAAATATAAACTACACAGAAGCATTGTATGAAACTCCTTTCTGTTCTGTGCATTCAACTAACAGAGTTGAACCTTACTTTTGATTGAGCCTTTCTGAAACACTCTTTCTGTAGAAACTGCAATTGGACATTCTGAGCGCTAAGAGGCCTATATTGGGAAAAAGAATGTCTACAAATAAAAACTACACAGAAGAATTGTGTGAAACTTCTTTCTGTTCTGTTTGTTCAACTAAAAGAGTTGAACCTTAGTTTTGATTGAGCCGTTCTGAAACACTCTTTCTGTAGAAAATGCAAGTGGAGATTCGGAGCGCTAAGGGGGTAATAGTGGAAAAAGGAATGTCTCCAAATATGAACTACACAGAATCATTCTGTGAAACTTCTTTCTGATCTGTGCATTCAGCTAACAGAGTTAAACCATACTTTTGATTGAGCTGATCTGAACACTCTTTCTGTAGAAAATGCAACTGGACATTTGGAGCGCTAAGAGAGTAGTAGTGGAAAAAGGAATATATTCAAATATAAACTACACAGAAGCATTCTGTGAAACTTCTTTCTGATCTGAGCATTCAGCTAACAGAGTTAAACCATACTTTTGATTGAGCAGTTTTGAAACACTCTGTCTGTAGAAAATGCAACTGGACATTCGTAGCGCTAAGTGGGTAATAGTGGAAAAAAATATGTTCAAATATAAACTACACAGAAGCATCGTATGAAACTTCTTTCTGTTCTGTGCATTCAACTAACAGAGTTGAACCTTACTTTTGATTGAGCCTTTCTGAAACACTCTTTCTGTAGAAACTGCAATTGGACATTCTGAGCGCTAAGAGGCCTCTATTGGGAAAAATAATATCTTCAAATAAAAACTACACAGAAGCATTGTGTGAAACTTATTTCTGATATGTTCATTAAGCTAA
Source organism: Symphalangus syndactylus (assembly GCF_028878055.3). NCBI lineage: Eukaryota > Metazoa > Chordata > Mammalia > Primates > Hylobatidae > Symphalangus > Symphalangus syndactylus. Next base: position 10,311,911 of record NC_072447.2, on the reverse strand, counting down.
CAGAGTTAAAACATACTTTTGATTGTGCAGTTCTGAACACTCTTTCTGTAGAAAATGCAAGTGGACATTCGGAGCGCTAAGAGGGTAATAGTGGAAAAAGGAATATATTCAAATATAAAGTACACAGTAGCATTCTCTGAAAATTCTTTCTGTTCTGTGCATTCAACTAACAGAGTTGAACCTTACTTTTGATTGAGCCGTTCTGAAACACTCTTTCTGTAGAAACTGCAATTGGACATGCTAAGCGCTAAGAGGTCTACATTGGGAAAAAGAATATCTTCAAATAAAAACTACACAGATGCATTCTGTGAAACTTATTTCTGATCTGTAAATTCAGTTAACAGAGATAAAACATATTTTTGATTGAGCAGTTATGAAACACTCTTTTTGTAGAAAATGCAAGTGGAGATTCGGAGTGCTAAGAGGGTAATAGTGGAAAAAGGAATGTCTTCAAATATAAACTACACAGAATCATTCGGTGAAACTTCTTTCTGATCTGTGCATTCAGCTAACAGAGTTAAACCATAGTTTTGATTGAGCAGATCTGAACACTCTTTCTGTAGAAAATGCAACTGGACATTTGGAGCGCTAAGAGCGTAGTAGTGGAAAAAGGAATATATTCAAATATAAACTACACAGAAGACTTCTGTGAAACTTCTTTCTGATCTGAGCATTCAGCTAACAGAGTTAAACCATACTTTTGATTGAGCAGTTATGAAACACTCTGTCTGTAGAAAATGCAACTGGACATTCGTAGCGCTAATTTGGTAATAGTGGAAAAAGGAATATGTTCAAATATAAACTACACAGAAGCATTGTATGAAACTACTTTCTGTCCTGTGCATTCAACTAACAGCGTTGAACCTTACTTTTGATTGAGCCGTTCTGAAACACTCTTTCTGTAGAAACTGCAATTGGACATTCTGAGCGCTAAGAGGCCTATATTGGGAAAAAGAATGTCTACAAATAAAAACTACACAGAAGAATTGTGTGAAACTTCTTTCTGTTCTGTTTGTTCAACTAAAAGAGTTGAAACTTAGTTTTGATTGAGCCGTTCTTAAACACTCTTTCTGTAGAAAATGCATGTGGAGATTCGGAGTGCTAAGAGGGTAATAGTGGAAAAAGGAATGTCTCCAAATATAAACTACACAGAATCATTCTGTGAAACTTCTTTCTGATCTGTGCATTCAGCTAACAGAGTTAAACCATACTTTTGATTGAGCAGATCTGAACTCTCTTTCTGTAGAAAATGCAATTGGACATTTGGAGCGCTAAGAGAGTAATAGTGGAAAAAGGAATATATTCAAATATAAACTACACAGAAGCATTCTGTGAAACTTCTTTCTGATCTGAGCATTCAGCTAACAGAGTTAAACCATACTTTTGATTGAGCAGTTTTGAAACACTCTGTCTGTAGAAAATGCAACTGGACATTCGTAGCGCTAAGTGGGTAATAGTGGAAAAAAGAATATGTTCAAATATAAACTACACAGAAGCATTGTATGAAACTTCTTTCTGTTCTGTGCATTCAACTAACAGAGTTGAACCTTACTTTTGATTGAGCCTTTCTGAAACACTCTTTCTGTAGAAACTGCAATTGGACATTCTGAGCGCTAAGAGTCCTATATTGGGAAAAATAATATCTTCAAATAAAAACTACACAGAAGCATTGTGTGAAACTTATTTCTGATATGTTCATTAAGCTAACAGAGTGAAACCATACTTTTGATTGCGCAGTTCTGAACACTCTTTCTGTAGAAAATGCAAGTGGACATTCGGTGCGCTAAGAGGTTAATAGTGGAAAAAGGAATATATTCAAATATAAACTACACAGTAGCATTCTGTGAAAATTCTTTCTGTTCTGTGCATTCAACTAACAGAGTTGAACCTTACTTTTGATTGAGCCGTTCTGAAACACTCTTTCTGTAGAAACTGCAATTGGACATGCTAAGCGCTAAGAGGCCTACATTGGGAAAAACAATATCTTCAAATAAAAACTACACAGATGCATTCTGTGGAACTTATTTCTGATCTGTAAATTCAGTTAACAGAGATAAAACATATTTTTGATTGAGCAGTTATGAAACACTCTTTTTGTAGAAAATGCATGTGGAGATTCGGAGCGCTAAGAGGGTAATAGTGGAAAAAGGAATGTCTTCAAATATAAACTACACAGAATCATTCGGTGAAACTTCTTTCTGATCTGTGCATTCAGCTAACAGAGTTAAACCATACTTTTGATTGAGCAGATCTGAACACTCTTTCTGTAGAAAATGCAACTGGACATTTGGAGAGCTAAGAGCGTAGTAGTGGAAAAAGGAATATATTCAAATATAAACTACACAGAAGCACTCTGTGAAACTTTTTTCTGATCTGAGCATTCAGCTAACAGAGTTAAACCATACTTTTGATTGAGCAGTTTTGAAACACTCTGTCTGTAGAAAATGCAACTGGACATTCGTAGCGCTAAGTGGGTAATAGTGGAAAAAAGAATATGTTCAAATATAAACTACACAGAAGCATTGTATGAAACTTCTTTCTGTTCTGTGCATTCAATTAACAGAGTTGAACCTTACTTTTGATTGAGCCGTTCTGAAACACTCTTTCTGTAGAAACGGCAATTGGACATTCTGAGCGCTAAGAGGCCTATATTGGGAAAAAGAATGTCTACAAATAAAAACTACACAGAAGAATTGTGTGAAACTTCTTTCTGTTCTGTATGTTCAACAAAGAGAGTTGAACCTTAGTTTTGATTGAGCCGTTCTGAAACACTCTTTCTGTAGAAAATGCAAGTGGAGATTCGGAGCGCTAAGAGGGTAATAGTGGAGAAAGGAATGTCTCCAAATATAAAGTACACAGAAACATTCTGTGAAACTTCTTTCTGATCTGTGCATTCAGCTAACAGAGTTAAACCATACTTTTGATTGAGCAGATCTGAACTCTCTTTCTGTAGAAAATGCAACTGGACATTTGGAGCGCTAAGAGAGTAGTAGTGGAAAAAGGAATATATTCAAATATAAACTACACAGAAGGATTCTGTGAAACTTCTTTCTGATCTGAGCATTCAGCTAACAGAGTTAAACCATACTTTTGATTGAGCAGTTTTGAAACACTCTGTCTGTAGAAAATGCAACTGGACATTCGTAGCGCTAAGTGGGTAATAGTGGAAAAAAGAATATGTTCAAATATAAACTACACAGAAGCAGTGTATGAAACTTCTTTCTGTTCTGTGCATTCAACTAAAAGAGTTGAACCTTACTTTTGATTGAGCCTTTCTGGAACACTCTTTCTGTAGAAACTGCAATTGGACATTCTGAGCGCTAAGAGGCCTATATTGGGAAAAAGAATGTCTACAAATAAAAACTACACAGAAGAAATGTGTGAAACTTCTTTCTGTTCTGTTTGTTCAACTAAAAGAGTTGAACCTTAGTTTTGATTGAGCCGTTCTGAAACACGCTTTCTGTAGAAAATGCAAGTGGAGATTCGGAGCGCTATGAGGGTAATAGTGGAGAAAGGAATGTCTCCAAATATAAAGTACACAGAATCATTCTGTGAAACTTCTTTCTGATCTGTGCATTCAGCTAACAGAGTTAAACCATACTTTTGATTGAGCAGATCTGAACTCTCTTTCTGTAGAAAATGCAATTGGACATTTGGAGCGCTAAGAGAGTAGTAGTGGAAAAAGAAATATATTCAAATATAAACTACACAGAAGCATTCTGTGAAACTTCTTTCTGTTCTGTGCATTCAACTAACAGAGTTGAACCTTACTTTTGATTGAGCAGTTTTGAAACACTCTGTCTGTAGAAAATGCAACTGGACATTCGTAGCGCAAAGTGGGTAATAGGGGAAAAAAGAATATGTTCAAATATAAACTACACAGAAGCATTGTATGAAACTTCTTTCTGTTCTGTGCATTCAACTAACAGAGTTGAACCTTACTTTTGATTGAGCCTTTCTGAAACACTCTTTCTGTAGAAACTGCAATTGGACATTCTGAGCGCTAAGAGGCCTATATTGGGAAAAATAATATCTTCAAATAAAAACTACACAGAAGCATTGTGTGAAACTTATTTCTGATATGTTCATTAAGCTAACAGAGTTAAACCATACTTTTGATTGCGCAGTTCTGAACACTCTTTCTGTAGAAAATGCAAGTGGACATTCGGAGCGCTAAGAGGGTAATAGTGGAAAAAGGAATATATTCAAATATAAACAACACAGTAGCATTCTGTGAAAATTCTTTCTGTTCTGTGCATTCAACTAACAGAGTTGAACCTTACTTTTGATTGAGCCGTTCTGAAACACTCTTTCTGTAGAAACTGCAATTGGACATGCTAAGCGCTAAGAGGCCTACATTGGGAAAAACAATATCTTCAAATAAAAACTACACAGATGCATTCTGTGGAACTTATTTCTGATCTGTAAATTCAGTTAACAGAGATAAAACATATTTTTGATTGAGCAGTTATGAAACACTCTTTTTGTAGAAAATGCAAGTGGAGATTCGGAGCGCTAAGAGGGTAATAGTGGAAAAAGGAATGTCTTCAAATATAAACTACACAGAATCATTCGGTGAAACTTCTTTCTGATCTGTGCATTCAGCTAACAGAGTTAAACCATACTTTGGATTGAGCAGATCTGAACACTCTTTCTGTAGAAAATGCAACTGGACATTTGGAGCGCTAAGAGCGTAGTAGTGGAAAAAGGAATATATTCAAATATAAACTACACAGAAGCATTCTGTGAAACTTCTTTCTGATCTGAGCATTCAGCTAACAGAGTTAAACCATACTTTTGATTGAGCAGTTTTGAAACACTCTGTCTGTAGAAAATGCAACTGGACATTCGTAGCGCTAAGTGGGTAATAGTGGAAAAAAGAATATGTTCAAATATAAACTACACAGAATCATTGTATGAAACTTCTTTCTGTTCTGTGCATTCATCTAACAGAGTTGAACCTTACTTTTGATTGAGCCGTTGTGAAACACTCTTTCTGTAGAAACTGCAATTGGACATTCTGAGAGCTAAGAGGCCTATATTGGGAAAAAGAATGTCTACAAATAAAAACTACACAGAAGAATTGTGTGAAACTTCTTTCTGTTCTGTTTGTTCAACTAAAAGAGTTGAACCTTAGTTTTGATTGAGCCGTTCTGAAACACTCTTTCTGTAGAAAATGCAAGTGGAGATTCGGAGTGCTAAGAGGGTAATAGTGGAAAAAGGAATGTCTCCAAATATAAACTACACAGAATCATTCCGTGAAACTTCTTTCTGATCTGTGCATTCAGCTAACAGAGTTAAACCATACTTTTGATTGAGCAGATCTGAACACTCTTTCTGTAGAAAATGCAACTGGACATTTGGAGTGCTAAGAGAGTAGTAGTGGAAAAAGGAATATATTCAAATATAAACTACACAGAATCATTCTGTGAAACTTCTTTCTGATCTGAGCATGCAGCTAACAGAGTTAAACCATACTTTTGATTGAGCAGTTTTGAAACACTCTGTCTGTAGAAAATGCAACTGGACATTCGTAGCGCTAAGTGGGTAATACTGGAAAAAAGAATATGTTCAAATATAAACTACACAGAAGCATTGTATGAAACTTCTTTCTGTTCTGTGCATTCAACTAACAGAGTTGAACCTTACTTTTGATTGAGCCTTTCTGAAACACTCTTTCTGTAGAAACTGCAATTGGACATTCTGAGCGCTAAGAGGCCTCTATTGGGAAAAATAATATCTTCAAATAAAAACTACACAGAAGCATTGTGTGAAACTTATTTCTGATATGTTCATTAAGCTAACAGAGTTAAACCATACTTTTGATTGCGCAGTTCTGAACACTCTTTCTGTAGAAAATGCAAGTGGACATTCGGAGCGCTAAGAGGGTAATAGTGGAAAAAGGAATATATTCAAATATAAACTACACAGTAGCATTCTGTGAAAATTCTTTCTATTCTGTGCATTCAACTAACAGAGTTGAACCTTACTTTTGATTGAGCCGTTCTGAAACACTCTTTCTGTAGAAAATGCAATTGGACATGCTAAGCGCTAAGAGGCCTACATTGGGAAAAAGAATATCTTCAAATAAAAACTACACAGATGCATTCTGTGAAACTTATTTCTGATCTGTAAATTCAGTTAACAGAGATAAAACATATTTTTGATTGAGCAGTTATGAAACACTCTTTTTGTAGAAAATGCAAGTGGAGATTCGGAGCGCTAAGAGGGTAATAGTGGAAAAAGGAATGTCTTCAAATATAAACTACACAGAATCATTCGGTGAAACTTCTTTCTGATCTGTGCATTCAGCTAACAGAGTTAAACCATACTTTTGATTGAGCAGATCTGAACACTCTTTCTGTAGAAAATGCAACTGGACATTTGGAGCACTAAGAGCGTAGTAGTGGAAAAAGGAATATATTCAAATATAAACTACACAGAAGCCTTCTGTGAAACTTCTTTCTCATCTGAGCATTCAGCTAACAGAGTTAAACCATACTTTTGATTGAGCAGTTTTGAAACACTCTGTCTGTAGAAAATGCAACTGGACTTTCATAGCGCTAAGTGGGTAATAGTGGAAAAAAGAATATCTTCAAATATAAACTACACAGAAGCATTGTATGAAACTTCTTTCTGTTCTGTGCATTCAACTAACAGAGTTGAACCTTACTTTTGATTGAGCCGTTCTGAAACACTCTTTCTGTAGAAACTGCAATTGGACATTCTGAGCGCTAAGAGGCCTATATTGGGAAAAAGAATGTCTACATATAAAAACTACACAGAAGAAATGTGTGAAACTACTTTCTGTTCTGTTTGTTCAACTAAAAGAGTTGAACCTTAGTTTTGATTGGGCCGTTCTGAAACACTCTTTCTGTAGAAAATGCAAGTGGAGATTCGGAGCGCTAATAGGTTAATAGTGGAAAAAGGAATGTCTCCAAATATAAACTACACAGAATCATTCTGTGAAACTTCTTTCTGATCTGTGCATTCAGCTAACAGAGTTAAACCATACTTTTGATTGAGCAGATCTGAACACTCTTTCTGTAGAAAATGCAACTGGACATTTGGAGCGCTAAGAGAGTAGTAGTGGAAAAAGGAATATATTCAAATATAAACTACACAGAAGCATTCTGTGAAACTTCTTTCTGATCTGAGCATTCAGCTAACAGAGTTAAAGCATACTTTTGATTGAGCAGTTTTGAAACACTCTGTCTGTAGAAAATGCAACTGGACATTCGTAGCGCTAAGTGGGTAATAGTGGAAAAAAGAATATGTTCAAATATAAACTACACAGAAGCATTGTATGAAACTTCTTTCTGTTCCGTGCATTCAACTTACAGAGTTGAACCTTACTTTTGATTGAGCCTTTCTGAAACACTCTTTCTGTAGAAACTGCAATTGGACATTCTGAGCGCTAAGAGGCCTCTATTGGGAAAAATAATATCTTCAAATAAAAACTACACAGAAGCATTGTGTGAAACTTATTTCTGATATGTTCATTAAGCTAACAGAGTTAAACCATAGTTTTGATTGCGCAGTTCTGAACACTCTTTCTGTAGAAAATGCAAGTGGACATTCGGAGCGCTAAGAGTGTAATAGTGGAAAAAGGAATATATTCAAATATAAACTACACAGTAGCATTCTGTGAAAATTCTTTCTGTTCTGTGCATTCAACTAACAGAGTTGAACCTTACTTTTGATTGAGCCGTTCTGAAACACTCTTTCTGTAGAAACTGCAATTGGACATTCTGAGCGCTAAGAGGCCTATATTGGGAAAAAGAATGTCTACAAATAAAAACTACACAGAAGAATTGTGTGAAACTTCTTTCTGTTCTGTTTGTTCAACTAAAAGAGTTGAACCTTAGTTTTGATTGAGCCGTTCTGAAACACTCTTTCTGTAGAAAATGCAAGTGGAGATTCGGAGCGCTAAGAGGGTAATAGTGGAAAAAGGAATGTCTCCATATATAAACTACACAGAATCATTCTGTGAAACTTCTTTCTGATCTGTGCATTCAGCTAACAGAGTTAAACCATACTTTTGATTCAGCAGATCTGAACACTCTTTCTGTAGAAAATTCAACTGGACATTTGGAGTGCTAAGAGAGTAGTAGTGGAAAAAGGAATATATTCAAATATAAACTACACAGAAGCATTCTGTGAAACTTCTTTCTGATCTGAGCATTCAGCTAACAGAGTTAAACCATACTTTTGATTGAGCAGTTTTGAAACACTCTGTCTGTAGAAAATGCAACTGGACATTCGTAGCGCTAAGTGGGTAATAGTGGAAAAAAGAATACGTTCAAATATAAACTACACAGAAGCATTGTATGAAACTTCTTTCTGTTCTGTGCATTCAACTAACAGAGTTGAACCTTACTTTTGATTGAGCCTTTCTGAAACACTCTTTCTGTAGAAACTGCAATTGGACATTCTGAGCGCTAAGAGGCCTCTATTGGGAAAAATAATATCTTCAAATAAAAACTACACAGAAGCATTGTGTGAAACTTAATTCTGATATGTTCATTAAGCTAACAGAGTTAAACCATACTTTTGATTGCGCAGTTCTGAACACTCTTTCTGTAGACAATGCAAGTGGACATTCGGAGCGCTAAGAGGGTAATAGTGGAAAAAGGAATATATTCAAATATAAACTACACAGTAGCATTCTGTGAAAATTCTTTCTGTTCTGTGCATTCAACTAACAGAGTTGAACCTTACTTTTGATTGAGCCGTTCTGAAACACTCTTTCTGTAGAAAATGCAATTGGACATGCTAAGCGCTAAGAGGCCTACATTGGGAAAAAGAATATCTTCAAATAAAAACTACACAGATGCATTCTGTGAAACTTATTTCTGATCTGTAAATTCAGTTAACAGAGATAAAACATATTTTTGATTGAGCAGTTATGAAACACTCTTTTTGTAGAAAATGCAAGTGGAGATTCGGAGCGCTAAGAGGGTAATAGTGGAAAAAGGAATGTCTTCAAATATAAACTACACAGAATCATTCGGTGAAACTTCTTTCTGATCTGTGCATTCAGCTAACAGAGTTAAACCATACTTTGGATTGAGCAGATCTAAACACTCTTTCTGTAGAAAATGCAACTGGACATTTGGAGCGCTAAGAGCGTAGTAGTGGAAAAAGGAATATATTCAAATATAAACTACACAGAAGCCTTCTGTGAAACTTCTTTCTGATCTGAGCATTCAGCTAACAGAGTTAAACCATACTTTGATTGAGCAGTTTTGAAATACTCTGTCTGTAGAAAATGCAACTGGACATTCGTAGCGCTAAGTGGGTAATAGTGGACAAAAGAATATGTTCAAATATAAACTACACAGAAGCATTGTATGAAACTTCTTTCTGTTCTGTGCATTCAACTAACAGAGTTGAACCTTACTTTTGATTGAGCCGTTCTGAAACACTCTTTCTGTAGAAACTGCAATTGGACATTCTGAGCGCTAAGAGGCCTATATTGGGAAAAAGAATGTCTACATATAAAAACTACACAGAAGAATTGTGTGAAACTACTTTCTGTTCTGTTTGTTCATCTAAAAGAGTTGAACCTCAGTTTTGATTGAGCCGTTCTGAAACACTCTTTCTGTAGAAAATGCAAGTGGAGATTCGGAGCGCTAATAGGGTAATAGTGGAAAAAGGAATGTCTCCAAATATAAACTACACAGAATCATTCTGTGAAACTTCTTTCTGATCTGTGCATTCAGCTAACAGAGTTAAAACATACTTTTGATTGAGCAGATCTGAACACTCTTTCTGTAGAAAATGCAACTGGACATTTGGAGCGCTAAGAGAGTAGTAGTGGAAAAAGGAATATATTCAAATATAAACTACACAGAAGCATTCTGTGAAACTTCTTTCTGATCTGAGCATTCAGCTAACAGAGTTAAACCATACTTTTGATTGAGCAGTTTTGAAACACTCTGTCTGTAGAAAATGCAACTGGACATTCGTAGCGCTAAGTGGGTAATAGTGGAAAAAAGAATATGTTCAAATATAAACTACACAGAAGCATTGTATGAAACTCCTTTCTGTTCCGTGCATTCAACTAACAGAGTTGAACCTTACTTTTGATTGAGCCTTTCTGAAACACTCTTTCTGTAGAAACTGCAATTGGACATTCTGAGCGCTAAGAGGCCTCTATTGGGAAAAATAATATCTTCAAATAAAAACTACACAGAAGCATTGTGTGAAACTTATTTCTGATATGTTCATTAAGCTAACAGAGTTAAACCATACTTTTGATTGCGCAGTTCTGAACACTCTTTCTGTAGAAAATGCAAGTGGACATTCGGAGCGCTAAGAGGGTAATAGTGGAAAAAGGAATATATTCAAATATAAACTACACAGTAGCATTCTGTGAAAATTCTTTCTGTTCTGTGCATTCAACTAACAGAGTTGAACCTTACTTTTGATTGAGCCGTTCTGAAACACTCTTTCTGTAGAAACTGCAATTAGACATTCTGAGCGCTAAGAGGCCTATATTGGGAAAAAGAATGTCTACAAATAAAAACTACACAGAAGAATTGTGTGAAACTTCTTTCTGTTCTGTTTGTTCAACTAAAAGAGTTGAACCTTAGTTTTGATTGAGCCGTTCTGAAACACTCTTTCTGTAGAAACTGCAATTGGACATGCTAAGCGCTAAGAGGCCTACATTGGGAAAAAGAATATCTTCAAATAAAATCTACACAGATGCATTCTGTGAAACTTATTTCTGATCTGTAAATTCAGTTAACAGAGATAAAACATATTTTTGATTGAGCAGTTATGAAACACTCTTTTTGTAGAAAATGCAAGTGGAGATTCGGAGCGCTAAGGGGGTAATAGTGGAAAAAGGAATGTCTTCAAATATAAACTACACAGAATCATTCGGTGAAACTTCTTTCTGATCTGTGCATTCAGCTAACAGAGTTAAAGCATACTTTTGATTGAGCAGATCTGAACACTCTTTCTGTAGAAAATGCAACTGGACATTTGGAGCGCTAAGAGCGTAGTAGTGGAAAAAGGAATATATTCAAATATAAACTACACAGAAGCCTTCTGTGAAACTTCTTTCTGATCTGAGCATTCAGCTAACAGAGTTAAACCATACTTTTGATTGAGCAGTTTTGAAACACTCTGTCTGTAGAAAATGCAACTGGACATTCGTAGCGCTAAGTGGGTAATAGTGGAAAAAAGAATATGTTCAAATATAAACTACACAGAAGCATTGTATGAAACTTCTTTCTGTTCTGCGCATTCAACTAACAGAGTTGAACCTTACTTTTGATTGAGCCGTTATGAAACACTCTTTCTGTAGAAACTGCAATTGGATATTCTGAGCGCTAAGAGGCCTATATTGGGAAAAAGAATGTCTACAAATAAAAACTACACAGAAGAATTGTGTGAAACTTCTTTCTGTTCTGTTTGTTCAACTAAAAGAGTTGAAACTTAGTTTTGATTGAGCCGTTCTTAAACACTCTTTCTGTAGAAAATGCAAGTGGAGATTCGGAGTGCTAAGAGGGTAATAGTGGAAAGAGGAATGTCTCCAAATATAAACTACACAGAATCATTCTGTGAAACTTCTTTCTGATCTGTGCATTCAGCTAACAGAGTTAAACCATACTTTTGATTGAGCAGATCTGAACACTCTTTCTGTAGAAAATGCAACTGGACATTTGTAGCGCTAAGAGCTTAGTAGTGGAAAAAGGAATATATTCAAATATAAACTACACAGAAGCATTCTGAGAAACTTCTTTCTGATCTGAGCATTCAGCTAACTGAGTTAAACCATACTTTTGATAGAGCAGTTTTGAAACACTCTGTCTGTAGTAAATGCAACTGGACATTCGTAACGCTAAGTGGGTAATAGTGGAAAAAAGAGTATGTTCAGATATAAACTACACAGAAGCATTGTATGAAACTTCTTTCTGTTCTGTGCATTCAACTAACAGAGTTGAACCTTACTTTTGATTGAGCCTTTCTGAAACACTCTTTCTGTAGAAACTGCAATTGGACATTCTGAGCGCTAAGAGGCCTCTATTGGGAAAAATAATATCTTCAAATAAAAACTACACAGAAGCATTGTGTGAAACTTATTTCTGATATGTTCATTAAGCTAACAGAGTTAAACCATACTTTTGATTGCGCAGTTCTGAACACTCTTTCTGTAGAAAATGCAAGTGGACCTTCGGAGCGCTAAGAGGGTAATAGTGGAAAAAGGAATATATACAAATATAAACTACACAGTAGCATTCTGTGAAAATTCTTTCTGTTCTGTGCATTCAACTAACAGAGTTGAACCTTACTTTTGATTGAGCCGTTCTGAAACACTCTTTCTGTAGAAACTGCAATTGGACATGCTAAACGCTAAGAGGCCTACATTGGGAAAAAGAATATCTTCAAATAAAAACTACACAGATGCATACTGTGAAACTTATCTCTGATCTGTAAATTCAGTTAACAGAGATAAAACATATTTTTGATTGAGCAGTTATGAAACACTCTTTTTGTAGAAAATGCAAGTGGAGATTCGGAGCGCTAAGAGGGTAATAGTGGAAAAAGGAATGTCTTCAAATATAAACTACACAGAATCATTCGGTGAAACTTCTTTCTGATCTGTGCATTCAGCTAACAGAGTTAAACCATACTTTTGATTGAGCCGATCTGAACACTCTTTCTCTAGAAAATGCAACTGGACATTTGGAGCGCTAAGAGCGTAGTAGTGGAAAAAGGAATATATTCAAATATAAACTACACAGAAGCATTCTGTGAAACTTCTTTCTGATCTGAGCATTCAGCTAACAGAGTTAAACCATACTTTTGATTGAGCAGTTTTGAAACACTCTGTCTGTAGAAAATGCAACTGGACATTCGTAGCGCTAAGTGGGTAATAGTGGAAAAAAGAATATGTTCAAATATAAACTACACAGAAGCATTGTATGAAACTTCTTTCTGTTCTGTGCATTCAACTAACAGAGTTGAACCTTACTTTTGATTGAGCCGTTCTGAAACACTCTTTCTGTAGAAACTGCAATTGGACATTCTGAGCGCTAAGAGGCCTATATTGGGAAAAAGAATGTCTACAAATAAAAACTACACAGAAGAATTGTGTGAAACTTATTTCTGTTCTGTTTGTTCAACTAAAAGATTTGAACCTTAGTTTTGATTGAGCCGTTCTTAAACACTCTTTCTGTAGAAAATGCAAGTGGAGATTCGGAGCGCTAAGATTGTAATAGTGGAAAAAGGAATGTCTCCAAATATAAACTACACAGAATCATTCTGTGAAACTTCTTTCTGATCTGTGCATTCAGCTAACAGAGTTAAACCATACTTTTGATTGAGCAGTTTTGAAACACTCTGTCTGTAGAAAATGCAACTGGACATTCGTAGCGCTAAGTGGGTAATAGTGGAAAAAAGAGTATGTTCAAATATAAACTACACAGAAGCATTGTATGAAACTTCTTTCTGTTCTGTGCATTCAACTAACAGAGTTGAACCTTACTTTTGATTGAGCCTTTCTGAAACACTATTTCTGTAGAAACTGCAATTGGACATTCTGAGCGCTAAGAGGCATGTAATGGGAAAAATAATGTCTTCAAATAAAAACTACACAGAAGCATTGTGTGAAACTTATTTCTGATATGTTCATTAAGCTAACAGAGTTAAACCATACTTTTGATTGCGCAGTTCTGAACACTCTTTCTGTAGAAAATGCAAGTGGACATTCGGAGCGCTAAGAGGGTAATAGTGGAAAAAGGAATATATTCAAATATAAACTACACAGTAGCATTCCGTGAAAATTCTTTCTGTTCTGTGCATTCAACTAACAGAGTTGAACCTTACTTTTGATTGGGCCGTTCTGAAACACTCTTTCTGTAGAAACTGCAATTGGACATGCTAAGCGCTAAGAGGCCTACATTGGGAAAAAGAATATCTTCAAATAAAAACTACAGATGCATTCTGTGAAACTTATTTCTGATCTGTAAATTCAGTTAACAGAGATAAAATATATTTTTGATTGAGCAGTTATGAAACACTCTTTTTGTAGAAAATGCAAGTGGAGATTCGGAGCGCTAAGAGGGTAATAGTGGAAAAAGGAATGTCTTCAAATATAAACTACACAGAATCATTCGGTGTAACTTCTTTCTGATCTGTGCATTCAGCTAACAGTGTTAAACCATACTTTTGATTGAGCAGATCTGAACACTCTTTCTGTAGAAAATGCAACTGGACATTTGGAGCGCTAAGAGCTTAGTAGTGGAAAAAGGAATATATTCAAATATAAACTACACAGAAGCATTCTGAGAAACTTCTTTCTGATCTGAGCATTCAGCTAACTGAGTTAAACCATACTTTTGATAGAGCAGTTTTGAAACACTCTGTCTGTAGTAAATGCAACTGGACATTCGTAACGCTAAGTGGGTAATAGTGGAAAAAAGAGTATGTTCAGATATAAACTACACAGAAGCATTGTATGAAACTTCTTTCTGTTCTGTGCATTCAACTAACAGAGTTGAACCTTACTTTTGATTGAGCCTTTCTGAAACACTCTTTCTGTAGAAACTGCAATTGGACATTCTGAGCGCTAAGAGGCCTCTATTGGGAAAAATAATATCTTCAAATAAAAACTACACAGAAGCATTGTGTGAAACTTATTTCTGATATGTTCATTAAGCTAACAGAGTTAAACCATACTTTTGATTGCGCAGTTCTGAACACTCTTTCTGTAGAAAATGCAAGTGGACCTTCGGAGCGCTAAGAGGGTAATAGTGGAAAAAGGAATATATACAAATATAAACTACACAGTAGCATTCTGTGAAAATTCTTTCTGTTCTGTGCATTCAACTAACAGAGTTGAACCTTACTTTTGATTGAGCCGTTCTGAAACACTCTTTCTGTAGAAACTGCAATTGGACATGCTAAACGCTAAGAGGCCTACATTGGGAAAAAGAATATCTTCAAATAAAAACTACACAGATGCATACTGTGAAACTTATCTCTGATCTGTAAATTCAGTTAACAGAGATAAAACATATTTTTGATTGAGCAGTTATGAAACACTCTTTTTGTAGAAAATGCAAGTGGAGATTCGGAGCGCTAAGAGGGTAATAGTGGAAAAAGGAATGTCTTCAAATATAAACTACACAGAATCATTCGGTGAAACTTCTTTCTGATCTGTGCATTCAGCTAACAGTGTTAAACCATACTTTTGATTGAGCCGATCTGAACACTCTTTCTCTAGAAAATGCAACTGGACATTTGGAGCGCTAAGAGCGTAGTAGTGGAAAAAGGAATATATTCAAATATAAACTACACAGAAGCATTCTGTGAAACTTCTTTCTGATCTGAGCATTCAGCTAACAGAGTTAAACCATACTTTTGATTGAGCAGTTTTGAAACACTCTGTCTGTAGAAAATGCAACTGGACATTCGTAGCGCTAAGTGGGTAATAGTGGAAAAAAGAATATGTTCAAATATAAACTACACAGAAGCATTGTATGAAACTTCTTTCTGTTCTGTGCATTCAACTAACAGAGTTGAACCTTACTTTTGATTGAGCCGTTCTGAAACACTCTTTCTGTAGAAACTGCAATTGGACATTCTGAGCGCTAAGAGGCCTATATTGGGAAAAAGAATGTCTACAAATAAAAACTACACAGAAGAATTGTGTGAAACTTATTTCTGTTCTGTTTGTTCAACTAAAAGATTTGAACCTTAGTTTTGATTGAGCCGTTCTTAAACACTCTTTCTGTAGAAAATGCAAGTGGAGATTCGGAGCGCTAAGATTGTAATAGTGGAAAAAGGAATGTCTCCAAATATAAACTACACAGAATCATTCTGTGAAACTTCTTTCTGATCTGTGCATTCAGCTAACAGAGTTAAACCATACTTTTGATTGAGCAGTTTTGAAACACTCTGTCTGTAGAAAATGCAACTGGACATTCGTAGCGCTAAGTGGGTAATAGTGGAAAAAAGAGTATGTTCAAATATAAACTACACAGAAGCATTGTATGAAACTTCTTTCTGTTCTGTGCATTCAACTAACAGAGTTGAACCTTACTTTTGATTGAGCCTTTCTGAAACACTATTTCTGTAGAAACTGCAATTGGACATTCTGAGCGCTAAGAGGCATGTAATGGGAAAAATAATGTCTTCAAATAAAAACTACACAGAAGCATTGTGTGAAACTTATTTCTGATATGTTCATTAAGCTAACAGAGTTAAACCATACTTTTGATTGCGCAGTTCTGAACACTCTTTCTGTAGAAAATGCAAGTGGACATTCGGAGCGCTAAGAGGGTAATAGTGGAAAAAGGAATATATTCAAATATAAACTACACAGTAGCATTCCGTGAAAATTCTTTCTGTTCTGTGCATTCAACTAACAGAGTTGAACCTTACTTTTGATTGGGCCGTTCTGAAACACTCTTTCTGTAGAAACTGCAATTGGACATGCTAAGCGCTAAGAGGCCTACATTGGGAAAAAGAATATCTTCAAATAAAAACTACAGATGCATTCTGTGAAACTTATTTCTGATCTGTAAATTCAGTTAACAGAGATAAAATATATTTTTGATTGAGCAGTTATGAAACACTCTTTTTGTAGAAAATGCAAGTGGAGATTCGGAGCGCTAAGAGGGTAATAGTGGAAAAAGGAATGTCTTCAAATATAAACTACACAGAATCATTCGGTGTAACTTCTTTCTGATCTGTGCATTCAGCTAACAGTGTTAAACCATACTTTTGATTGAGCAGATCTGAACACTCTTTCTGTAGAAAATGCAACTGGACATTTGGAGCGCTAAGAGCGTAGTAGTGGAAAAAGGAATATATTCAAATCTAAACTACACAGAAGCATTCTGTGAAACTTCTTTCTGATCTGAGCATTCAGCTAACAGAGTTAAACCATACTATTGATTGAGCAGTTTGAAAGACTCTGTCTGTAGAAAATGCAACTGGACATTCGTAGTGCTAAGTGGGTAATAGTGGAAAAAAGAATATGTTCAAATATAAACTACACAGAAGCATTGTATGAAACTTCTTTCTGTTCTACGCATTCAACTAACAGAGTTGAACCTTACTTTTGATTGAGCCTTTCTGAAACACTGTTTCTGTAGAAAATGCAATTGGACATTCTGAGCGCTAAGAGGCCTGTAATGGGAAAAATAATATCTTCAAATAAAAACTACACAGAAGCATTGTGTGAAACTTATTTCTGATATGTTCATTAAGCTAACAGAGTTAAACCATACTTTTGATTGCGCAGTTCTGAACACTCTTTCTGTAGAAAATGCAAGTGGACATTCGGAGCGCTAAGAGGGTAATAGTGGAAAAAGGAATATATTCAAATATAAACTACACAGTAGCATTCTGTGAAAATTCTTTCTGTTCTGTGCATTCAACTAACAGAGTTGAACCTTACTTTTGATTGAGCCGTTCTGAAACACTCTTTCTGTAGAAACTGCAATTGGACATGCTAAGCGCTAAGAGGCCTACATTGGGAAAAAGAATATCTTCAAATAAAAACTACACAGATGCATTCTGTGAAACTTATTTCTGATCTGTAAATTCAGTTAACAGAGATAAAATATATTTTTGATTGAGCAGTTATGAAACACTCTTTTTGTAGAAAATGCAAGTGGAGATTCGGAGCGCTAAGAGGGTAATAGTGGAAAAAGGAATGTCTTCAAATATAAACTACACAGAATCATGCGGTGAAACTTCTTTCTGATCTGTGCATTCAGCTAACAGAGTTAAACCATACTTTTGATTGAGCAGATCTGAACACTCTTTCTGTAGAAAATGCAACTGGACATTTGGAGCGCTGAGAGCGTAGTAGTGGAAAAAGGAATATATTCAAATATAAACTACACAGAAGCATTCTGTGAAACTTCTTTCTGATCTGAGCATTCAGCTAACAGAGTTAAACCATACTTTTGATTGAGCAGATTTGAAACACTCTGTCTGTAGAAAATGCAACTGGACATTCGTAGCGCTAAGTGGGTAATAGTGGAAAAAAGAATATGTTCAAATATAAACTACACAGAAGCATTGTATGAAACTTCTTTCTGTTCTGTGCATTCAACTAACAGAGTTGAACCTTACTTTTGATTGAGCCGTTCTGAAACACTCTTTCTGTAGAAACTGCAATTGGATATTCTGAGCGCTAAGAGGCCTATATTGGGAAAAAGAATGTCTACAAATAAAAACTACACAGAAGAATTGTGTGAAACTTCTTTCTGTTCTGTTTGTTCAACTAAAAGAGTTGAACCTTAGTTTTGATTGAGCCGTTCTGAAACACTCTTTCTGTAGAAAATGCAAGTGGAGATTCGGAGCGCTAAAGGGGTAATAGTGGAAAAAGGAATGTCTCCAAATATAAACTACACAGAATCATTCTGTGAAACTTCTTTCTGATCTGTGCATTCAGCTAACAGATTTAAACCATACTTTTGATTGAGCAGATCTGAACTCTCTTTCTGTAGACAATGCAACTGGACATTTGGAGCGCTAAGAGAGTAGTAGTGGAAAAAGGAATATATTAAAATATAAACTACACAGAAGCATTCTGTGAAACTTTTTTCTGATCTGAGCATTCAGCTAACAGAGTTAAACCATACTTTTGATTGAGCAGTTTGGAAACACTCTGTCTGTAGAAAATGCAACTGGACATTCGTAGCGCTAAGTGGGTAATAGTGGAAAAAAGAATATGTTCAAATATAAACTACACAGAAGCATTGTATGAAACTTCTTTCTGTTCTGTGCATTCAACTAACAGAGTTGAACCTTACTTTTGATTGAGCCTTTCTGAAACACTCTTTCTGTAGAAACTGCAATTGGACATTCTGAGCGCTAAGAGGCCTCTATTGGGAAAAATAATATCTTCAAATAAAAACTACACAGAAGCATTGTGTGAAACTTATTTCTGATATGTTCATTAAACTAACAGAGTTAAACCATACTTTTGATTGCGCAGTTCTGAACACTCTTTCTGTAGAAAATGCAAGTGGACATTCAGAGCGCTAAGAGGGTAATAGTGGAAAAAGGAATATATTCAAATATAAACTACACAGTAGCATTCTGTGAAAATTCTTTCTGTTCTGTGCATTCAACTAACAGAGTTGAACCTTACTTTTGATTGAGCCGTTCTGAAACACTCTTTCTGTAGAAACTGCAATTGGACATGCTAAGCGCTAAGAGGCCTACATTGGGAAAAAGAATATCTTCAAATAAAAACTACACAGATGCATTCTGTGAAACTTATTTCTGATCTGTAAATTCAGTTAACAGAGATAAAACATATTTTTGATTGAGCAGTTATGAAACACTCTTTTTGTAGAAAATGCAAGTGGAGATTCGGAGCGCTAAGAGAGTAATAGTGGAAAAAGGAATATCTTCAAATATAAACTACACAGAATCATTCGGTGAAACTTCTTTATGATCTGTGCATTCAGCTAACAGAGTTAAACCATACTTTTGATTGAGCAGATCTGAACACTCTTTCTGTAGAAAATACAACTGGACATTTGGAGCGCTAAGAGCGTAGTAGTGGAAAAAGGAATATATTCAAATATAAACTACACAGAAGCATTCTGTGAAACTTCTTTCTGATCTGAGCATTCAGCTAACAGAGTTAAACCATACTTTTGATTGAGCAGATTTGAAACACTCTGTCTGTAGAAAATGCAACTGGACATTCGTAGCGCTAAGTGGGTAATAGTGGAAAAAAGAATATGTTCAAATATAAACTACACAGAAGCATTGTATGAAACTTCTTTCTGTTCTGTGCATTCAACTAACAGAGTTGAACCTTACTTTTGATTGAGCCGTTCTGAAACACTCTTTCTGTAGAAACTGCAATTGGACATTCTGAGCGCTAAGAGGCCTATATTGGGAAAAAGAATGTCTACAAATAAAAACTACACAGAAGAATTGTGTGAAACATCTTTCTGTTCTGTTTGTTCAACTAAAAGAGTTGAACCTTAGTTTTGATTGAGCCGTTCTGAAACACACTTTCTGTAGAAAATGCAAGTGGAGATTCGGAGCGCTAAGAGGGTAATAGTGGAAAAAGGAATGTCTCCAAATATAAACTACACAGAATCATTCTGTGAAACTTCTTTCTGATCTGTGCATTCAGCTAACAGAGTTAAACCATACTTTTGATTGAGCAGATCTGAACACTCTTTCTGTAGAAAATGCAACTGGACATTTGGAGCGCTAAGAGAGTAGTAGTGGAAAAAGGAATATATTCAAATATAAACTACACAGAAGCATTCTGTGAAACTTCTTTCTGATCTGAGCATTCAGCTAACAGAGTTAAACCATACTTTTCATTGAGCAGTTTTGAAACACTCTATCTGTAGAAAATGTAACTGGACATTCGTAGCGCTAAGTGGGTAATAGTGGAAAAAAGAATATGTTCAAATATAAACTACACAGAAGCATTGTATGAAACTTCTTCCTGTTCTGTGCATTCAACTAACAGAGTTGAACCTTACTTTTGATTGAGCCTTTCTGAAACACTCTTTCTGTAGAAACTGCAATTGGACATTCTGAGCGCTAAGAGGCCTATATTGGGAAAAATAATATCTTCAAATAAAAACTACACAGAAGCATTGTGTGAAACTTATTTCTGATATGTTCATTAAGCTAACAGAGTTAAACCATACTTTTGATTGCGCAGTTCTGAACACTGTTTCTGTAGAAAATGCAAGTGGACATTCGGAGCGCTAATAGGGTAATAGTGGAAAAAGGAATATATTCAAATATAAACTACACAGTAGCATTCTGTGAAAATTCTTTCTGTTCCGTGCATTCAACTGACAGAGTTGAACCTTACTTTTGATTGAGCCGTTCTGAAACACTCTTTCTGTAGAAACTGCTATTGGACATGCTAAGCGCTAAGAGGCCTACATTGGGAAAAAGAATATCTTCAAATAAAAACTACACAGATGCATTCTGTGAAACTTATTTCTGATCTGTAAATTCAGTTAACAGAGATAAAACATATTTTTGATTGAGCAGTTATGAAACACTCTTTTTGTAGAAAATGCAAGTGGAGATTCGGAGCGCTAAAGGGGTAATAGTGGAAAAAGGAATGTCTCCAAATATAAACTACACAGAATCATTCTGTGAAACTTCTTTCTGATCTGTGCATTCAGCTAACAGATTTAAACCATACTTTTGATTGAGCAGATCTGAACTCTCTTTCTGTAGACAATGCAACTGGACATTTGGAGCGCTAAGAGAGTAGTAGTGGAAAAAGGAATATATTAAAATATAAACTACACAGAAGCATTCTGTGAAACTTTTTTCTGATCTGAGCATTCAGCTAACAGAGTTAAACCATACTTTTGATTGAGCAGTTTGGAAACACTCTGTCTGTAGAAAATGCAACTGGACATTCGTAGCGCTAATTGGGTAATAGTGGAAAAAAGAATATGTTCAAATATAAACTACACAGAAGCATTGTATGAAACTTCTTTCTGTTCTGTGCATTCAACTAACAGAGTTGAACCTTACTTTTGATTGAGCCTTTCTGAAACACTCTTTCTGTAGAAACTGCAATTGGACATTCTGAGCGCTAAGAGGCCTCTATTGGGAAAAATAATATCTTCAAATAAAAACTACACAGAAGCATTGTGTGAAACTTATTTCTGATATGTTCATTAAACTAACAGAGTTAAACCATACTTTTGATTGCGCAGTTCTGAACACTCTTTCTGTAGAAAATGCAAGTGGACATTCAGAGCGCTAAGAGGGTAATAGTGGAAAAAGGAATATATTCAAATATAAACTACACAGTAGCATTCTGTGAAAATTCTTTCTGTTCTGTGCATTCAACTAACAGAGTTGAACCTTACTTTTGATTGAGCCGTTCTGAAACACTCTTTCTGTAGAAACTGCAATTGGACATGCTAAGCGCTAAGAGGCCTACATTGGGAAAAAGAATATCTTCAAATAAAAACTACACAGATGCATTCTGTGAAACTTATTTCTGATCTGTAAATTCAGTTAACAGAGATAAAACATATTTTTGATTGAGCAGTTATGAAACACTCTTTTTGTAGAAAATGCAAGTGGAGATTCGGAGCGCTAAGAGAGTAATAGTGGAAAAAGGAATATCTTCAAATATAAACTACACAGAATCATTCGGTGAAACTTCTTTCTGATCTGTGCATTCAGCTAACAGAGTTAAACCATACTTTTGATTGAGCAGATCTGAACACTCTTTCTGTAGAAAATACAACTGGACATTTGGAGCGCTAAGAGCGTAGTAGTGGAAAAAGGAATATATTCAAATATAAACTACACAGAAGCATTCTGTGAAACTTCTTTCTGATCTGAGCATTCAGCTAACAGAGTTAAACCATACTTTTGATTGAGCAGATTTGAAACACTCTGTCTGTAGAAAATGCAACTGGACATTCGTAGCGCTAAGTGGGTAATAGTGGAAAAAAGAATATGTTCAAATATAAACTACACAGAAGCATTGTATGAAACTTCTTTCTGTTCTGTGCATTCAACTAACAGAGTTGAACCTTACTTTTGATTGAGCCGTTCTGAAACACTCTTTCTGTAGAAACTGCAATTGGACATTCTGAGCGCTAAGAGGCCTATATTGGGAAAAAGAATGTCTACAAATAAAAACTACACAGAAGAATTGTGTGAAACATCTTTCTGTTCTGTTTGTTCAACTAAAAGAGTTGAACCTTAGTTTTGATTGAGCCGTTCTGAAACACACTTTCTGTAGAAAATGCAAGTGGAGATTCGGAGCGCTAAGAGGGTAATAGTGGAAAAAGGAATGTCTCCAAATATAAACTACACAGAATCATTCTGTGAAACTTCTTTCTGATCTGTGCATTCAGCTAACAGAGTTAAACCATACTTTTGATTGAGCAGATCTGAACACTCTTTCTGTAGAAAATGCAACTGGACATTTGGAGCGCTAAGAGAGTAGTAGTGGAAAAAGGAATATATTCAAATATAAACTACACAGAAGCATTCTGTGAAACTTCTTTCTGATCTGAGCATTCAGCTAACAGAGTTAAACCATACTTTTCATTGAGCAGTTTTGAAACACTCTATCTGTAGAAAATGTAACTGGACATTCGTAGCGCTAAGTGGGTAATAGTGGAAAAAAGAATATGTTCAAATATAAACTACACAGAAGCATTGTATGAAACTTCTTCCTGTTCTGTGCATTCAACTAACAGAGTTGAACCTTACTTTTGATTGAGCCTTTCTGAAACACTCTTTCTGTAGAAACTGCAATTGGACATTCTGAGCGCTAAGAGGCCTATATTGGGAAAAATAATATCTTCAAATAAAAACTACACAGAAGCATTGTGTGAAACTTATTTCTGATATGTTCATTAAGCTAACAGAGTTAAACCATACTTTTGATTGTGCAGTTCTGAACACTGTTTCTGTAGAAAATGCAAGTGGACATTCGGAGCGCTAATAGGGTAATAGTGGAAAAAGGAATATATTCAAATATAAACTACACAGTAGCATTCTGTGAAAATTCTTTCTGTTCCGTGCATTCAACTGACAGAGTTGAACCTTACTTTTGGTTGAGCCGTTCTGAAACACTCTTTCTGTAGAAACTGCTATTGGACATGCTAAGCGCTAAGAGGCCTACATTGGGAAAAAGAATATCTTCAAATAAAAACTACACAGATGCATTCTGTGAAACTTATTTCTGATCTGTAAATTCAGTTAACAGAGATAAAACATATTTTTGATTGAGCAGTTATGAAACACTCTTTTTGTAGAAAATGCAAGTGGAGATTCGGAGCGCTAAGAGGGTAATAGTGGAAAAAGGAATATCTTCAAATATAAACTACACAGAATCATTCGGTGAAACTTATTTTCTGATCTGTGCATTCAGCTAACAGAGTTAAACCATACTTTTGATTGAGCAGATCTGAACACTCTTTCTGTAGAAAATGCAACTGGACATTTGGAGCGCTAAGAGCGTAGTAGTGGAAAAAGCAATATATTCAAATATAAACTACACAGAAGCATTCTGTGAAACTTCTTTCTGATCTGAGCATTCAGGTAACAGAGTTAAACCATACTTTTGATTGAGCAGTTTTGAAACACTCTGTCTGTAGAAAATGCAACTGGACATTCGTAGCGCTACGTGGGTAATAGTGGAAAAAAGAATATGTTCAAATATAAACTACACAGAAGCATTGTATGAAACTTCTTTCTGTTCTGTGCATTCAACTAACAGAGTTGAACCTTACTTTTGATTGAGCCGTTCTGAAACACTCTTTCTGTAGAAACTGCAATTGGACATTCTGAGCGCTAAGAGGCCTATATTGGGAATAAGAATGTCTACAAAAAAAACTACACAGAAGAATTGTGTGAAACATCTTTCTGTTCTGTTTGTTCAACTAAAAGAGTTGAACCTTAGTTTTGATTGAACCGTTCTGAAACACACTTTCTGTAGAAAATGCAAGTGGAGATTCGGAGCGCTAAGAGGGTAATAGTGGAAAAAGGAATGTCTCCAAATATAAACTACACAGAATCATTGTGTGAAACTTCTTTCTGATCTGTGCATTCAGCTAACAGAGTTAAACCATACTTTTGATTGAGCAGATCTGAACAGTCTTTCTGTAGAAAATGCAACTGGACATTTGGAGCGCTAAGAGAGTAGTAGTGGAAAAAGGAATATATTCAAATATAAACTACACAGAAGCATTCTGTGAAACTTCTTTCTGATCTGAGCATTCAGCTAACAGAGTTAAACCATACTTTTGATTGAGCAGTTTTGAAACACTCTGTCTGTAGAAAATGCAACTGGACATTCGTAGCGCTAAGTGGGTAATAGTGGAAAAAAGAATATGTTCAAATATAAACTACACAGAAGCATTGTATGAAACTTCTTTCTGTTCTGTGCATTCAACTAACAGAGTTGAACCTTACTTTTGATTGAGACTTTCTGAAACACTCTTTCTGTAGAAACTGCAATTGGACATTCTGAGCGCTAAGAGGCCTATATTGGGAAAAATAATATCTTCAAATAAAAACTACACAGAAGCATTGTGTGAAACTTATTTCTGATATGTTCATTAAGCTAACAGAGTTAAACCATACTTTTGATTGCGCAGTTCTGAACACTCTTTCTGTAGAAAATGCAAGTGGACATTCGGAGCGCTAATAGGGTAATAGTGGAAAAAGGAATATATACAAATATAAACTACACAGTAGCATTCTGTGAAAATTCTTTCCGTTCTGGGCATTCAACTGACAGAGTTGAACCTTACTTTTTATTGAGCCGTTCTGAAACACTCTTTCTGTAGAAACTGCTATTGGACATGCTAAGCGCTAAGAGGCCTACATTGGGAAAAAGAATATCTTCAAATAAAAACTACACAGATGCATTCTGTGAAACTTATTTCTGATCTGTAAATTCAGTTAACAGAGATAAAACAAATTTTTGATTGAGCAGTTATGAAACACTCTTTTTGTAGAAAATGCAAGTGGAAATTCGGAGCGCTAAGAGGGTAATAGTGGAAAAAGGAATGTCTTCAAATATAAACTACACAGAATCATTCGGTGAAACTTCTTTCTGATCTGTGCATTCAGCTAACAGAGTTAAACCATACTTTTGATTGAGCAGATCTGAACACTCTTTCTGTAGAAAATGCAACAGGACATTTGGAGCGCTAAGAGCGTAGTAGTGGAAAAAGGAATATATTCAAATATAAACTACACAGAAGCCTTCTGTGAAACTTCTTTCTGATCTGAGCATTCAGCTAACAGTGTTAAACCATACTTTTGATTGAGCAGTTTTGAAACACTCTCTCTGTAGAAAATGCAACTGGACATTCGTAGCGCTAAGTGGGTAATAGTGGAAAAAAGAATATGTTCAAATATAAACTACACAGAAGGATTGTATGAAACTTCTTTCTGTTCTGTGCATTCAACTAACAGAGTTGAACCTTACTTTTGATTGAGCCGTTCTGAAACACTCTTTCTGTAGAAACCGCAATTGGACATTCTGAGCGCTAAGAGGCCTATATTGGGAAAAAGAATATCTACAAATAAAAACTACACAGAAGAATTGTGTGAAACTTCTTTCTGTTCTGTTTTTTCAAGTAAAAGAGTTGAAACTTAGTTTTGATGGAGCCGTTCTGAAACACTCTTTCTGTAGAAAATGCAAGTGGAGATTCGGAGCGCTAATAGGGTAATAGTGGAAAAAGGAATGTCTCCAAATATAAACTACACAGAATCATTCTGTGAAACTTCTTTCTGATCTGTGCATTCAGCTAACAGAGTTAAACCATAGTTTTGATTGAGCAGATCTGAACTCTCTTTCTGTAGAAAATGCAACTGGACATTTGGAGCGCTAAGAGCGTAGTAGTGGAAAAAGGAATATATTCAAATCTAAACTACACAGAAGCATTCTGTGAACCTTCTTTCTGATCTGAGCATTCAGCTAACAGAGTTAAACCATACTTTTGATTGAGCAGTTTTGAAACACTCTGTCTGTAGAAAATGCAACTGGACATTCGTAGCGCAAAGTGGGTAATAGTGGAAAAAAGAATATGTTCAAATATAAACTACACAGAAGCATTGTATGAAACTTCTTTCTGTTCTGTGCATTCAACTAACAGAGTTGAACCTTACTTTTGACTGAGCCTTTCTGAAACACTCTTTCTGTAGAAACTGCAATTGGACATTCTGAGCGCTAAGAGGCATATATTGGGAAAAATAATATCTTCAAATAAAAACTACACAGAAGCATTGTGTGAAACTTATTTCTGATATGTTCATTAAGCTAACAGAGTTAAACCATACTTTTGATTGCGCAGTTCTGAACACTCTTTCTGTAGAAAATGCAAGTGGACATTCGGAGCGCTAAGAGGGTAATAGTGGAAAAAGGAATATATTCAAATATAAACTACACAGTAGCATTCTGTGAAAATTCTTTCTGTTCTGTGCATTCAACTAACAGAGTTGAACCTTACTTTTGATTGAGCCGTTCTGAAACACTCTTTCTGTAGAAACTGCAATTGGACATGCTAAGCGCTAAGAGGCCTACATTGGGAAAAAGAATATCTTCAAATAAAAACTACACAGATGCATTCTGTGAAACTTATTTCTGATCTGTAAATTCAGTTAACAGAGATAAAACATATTTTTGATTGAGCAGTTATGAAACACTCTTTTTGTAGAAAATGCAAGTGGAGATTCGGAGCGCTAAGGGGGTAATAGTGAAAAAAGGAATGTCTTCAAATATAAACTACACAGAAGCATTCTGTGAAACTTCTTTCTGATCTGAGCATTCAGCTAACAGAGTTAAACCATACTTTTGATTGAGCAGTTTTGAAACACTCTCTCTGTAGAAAATGCAACTGGACATTCTTAGGGCTAAGTGGGTAATAGTGGAAAAAAGAATATGTTCAAATATAAACTACACAGAAGCATTGTATGAAACTTCTTTCTGTTCTGTGCATTCAACTAACAGAGTTGAACCTTACTTTTGATTGAGCCGTTCTGAAACACTCTTTCTGTAGAAACTGCAATTGGACATTCTGAGCGCTAAGAGGCCTATATTGGGAAAAAGAATGTCTACAAATAAAAACTACACAGAAGAATTGTGTGAAACTTCTTTCTGTTCTGTTTGTTCAAGTAAAAGAGTTGAACCTTAGTTTTGATTGAGCCGTTCTGAAACACTCTTTCTGTAGAAAATGCAAGTGGAGATTCGGAGCGCTAATAGGGTAATAGTGGAAAAAGGAATGTCTCCAAATATAAACCACACAGAATCATTCTGTGAAACTTCTTTCTGATCTGTGCATTCAGCTAACAGATTTAAACCATACATTTGATTGAGCAGATCTGAACACTCTTTCTGTAGAAAATGCAACTGGACATTTGGAGCGCTAAGAGAGTAGTAGTGGAAAAAGGAATATATTCAAATATAAACTACACAGAAGCATTCTGTGAAACTTCTTTCTGATCTGAGCATTCAGCTAACAGTGTTAAACCTTACTTTTTATTGAGCAGTTTTGAAACACTCTGTCTGTAGAAAATGCAACTGGACATTCATAGCGCTAAGTGGGTAATAGTGGAAAAAAGAATATGTTCAAATATAAACTACACAGAAGCATTGTATGAAACTTCTTTCTGTTCTGTGCATTCAACTAACAGAGTTGAACCTTACTTTTGATTGAGCCTTTCTGAAACACTCTTTCTGTAGAAACTGCAATTGGACATTCTGAGCGCTAAGAGGCCTCTATTGGGAAAAATAATATCTTCAAATAAAAACTACACAGAAGCACTGTGTGAAACTTATTTCTGATATGTTCATTAAGCTAACAGAGTTAAACCATACTTTTGATTGCGCAGTTCTGAACACTCTTTCTGTAGAAAATGCAAGTGGACATTCGGATCGCTAAGAGGGTAATAGTGGAAAAAGGAATATATTCAAATATAAACTACACAGTAGCATTCTTTGAAAATTCTTTCTGTTCTGTGCATTCAACTAACAGAGTTGAACCTTACTTTTGATTGAGCCGTTCTGAAACACTCTTTCTGTAGAAACTGCAATTGGACATGCTAAGCGCTAAGAGGCCTACATTGGGAAAAAGAATATCTTCAAATAAAAACTACACAGATGCATTCTGTGAAACTTATTTCTGATCTGTAAATTCAGTTAACAGAGATAAAACATATTTTTGATTGAGCAGTTATGAAACACTCTTTTTGTAGAAAATGCAAGTGGAGATTCGGAGCGCTAAGAGGGTAATAGTGGAAAAAGGAATGTCTTCAAATATAAACTACACAGAATCATTCGGTGAAACTTATTTCTGATCTGTGCATTCAGCTAACAGAGTTAAACCATACTTTTGATTGAGCAGATCTGAACACTCTTTCTGTAGAAAATGCAACTGGACATTTGGAGCGCTAAGAGCGTAGTAGTGGAAAAAGGAATATATTCAAATATAAACTACACAGAAGCATTCTGTGAAACTTTTTTCTGATCTGAGCATTCAGCTAACAGAGTTAAACCATACTTTTGATTGAGCAGTTTTGAAACACTCTGTCTGTAGAAAATGCAACTGGACATTCGTAGCGCTAAGTGGGTAATAGTGGAAAAAAGAATATGTTCAAATATAAACTACACAGAAGCATTGTATGAAACTTCTTTCTGTTCTGTGCATTCAACTAACAGAGTTGAACCTTACTTTTGATTGAGCCGTTCTGAAACACTCTTTCTGTAGAAACTGCAATTGGACATTCTGAGCGCTAAGAGGCCTATATTGGGAAAAAGAATGTCTACAAATAAAAACTACACAGAAGAATTGTGAGAAATTCTTTCTGTTCTGTTTGTTCAACTAAAAGAGTTGAACCTTAGTTTTGATTGAGCCGTTCTGAAACACTCTTTCTGTAGAAAATGCAAGTGGAGATTCGGAGCGCTAAGGGGGTAATAGTGGAAAAAGGAATGTCTCCAAATATAAACTACACAGAATCATTCTGTGAAACTTCTTTCTGATCTGTGCATTCAGCTAACAGAGTTAAACCATACTTTTGATTGAGCAGATCTGAACTCTCTTTCTGTAGAAAATGCAATTGGACATTTGGAGCGCTAAGAGAGTAGTAGTGGAAAAAGGAATATATTCAAATATAAACTACACAGAAGCATTCTGTGAAACTTCTTTCTGATCTGAGCATTCAGCTAACAGAGTTAAACCATACTTTTGATTGAGCAGTTTTGACACACTCTGTCTGTAGAAAATGCAACTGGACATTCGTAGCGCAAAGTGGGTAATAGTGGAAAAAAGAATATGTTCAAATATAAACTACACAGAAGCATTGTATGAAACTTCTTTCTGTTCTGTGCATTCAACTAACAGAGTTGAACCTTACTTTTGATTGAGCCTTTCTGAAACACTCTTTCTGTAGAAACTGCAATTGGACATTCTGAGCGCTAAGAGGCCTATATTGGGAAAAATAATATCTTCAAATAAAAACTAAACAGAAGCATTGGGTGAAACTTATTTCTGATATGTTCATTAAGCTAACAGAGTTAAACCATACTTTTGATTGCGCAGTTCTGAACACTCTTTCTGTAGAAAATGCAAGTGGACATTCGGAGCCCTAAGAGGGTAATAGTGGAAAAAGGAATATATTCAAATATAAACTACACAGTATCATTCTGTGAAAATTCTTTCTGTTCTGTGCATTCAACTAACAGAGTTGAACCTTACTTTTGATTGAGCCGTTCTGAAACACTCTTTCTGTAGAAACTGCAATTGGACATGCTAAGCGCTAAGAGGCCTACATTGGGAAAAAGAATATCTTCAAATAAAAACTACACAGATGCATTCTGTGAAACTTATTTCTGATCTGTAAATTCAGTTAACAGAGATAAAACATATTTTTGATTGAGCAGTTATGAAACACTCTTTTTGTAGAAAATGCAAGTGGAGATTCGGAGCGCTAAGAGGGTAATAGTGGAAAAAGGAATATCTTCAAATATAAACTACACAGAATCATTCGGTGAAACTTCTTTCTGATCTGTGCATTCAGCTAACAGAGTTAAACCATACTTTTGATTGAGCAGATCTGAACACTCTTTCTGTAGAAAATGCAACTGGACATTTGGAGCGCTAAGAGCGTAGTAGTGGAAAAAGGAATATATTCAAATATAAACTACACAGAAGCATTCTGTGAAACTTCTTTCTGATCTGAGCATTCAGCTAACAGAGTTAAACCATACTTTTGATTGAGCAGTTTTGAAACACTCTGTCTGTAGAAAATGCAACTGGACATTCGTAGCGCTAAGTGGGTAATAGTGGAAAAAAGAATATGTTCAAATATAAACTACACAGAAGCATTGTATGAAACTTCTTTCTGTTCTGTGCATTCAACTAACAGAGTTGAACCTTACTTTTGATTGAGCCGTTCTGAAACACTCTTTCTGTAGAAACTGCAATTGGACATTCTGAGCGCTAAGAGGCCTATATTGGGAAAAAGAATGTCTACAAATAAAAACTACACAGAAGAATTGTGTGAAACTTCTTTCTGTTCTGTTTGTTCAACTAAAAGAGTTGAACCTTAGTTTTGATTGAGCCATTCTGAAACACTCTTTCTGTAGAAAATGCAAGTGGAGATTCGGAGCGCTAAGAGGGTAATAGTGGAAAAAGGAATGTCTCCAAATATAAACTACACAGAATCATTCTGTGAAACTTCTTTCTGATCTGTGCATTCAGCTAACAGAGGTAAACCATACTTTTGATTGAGCGGATCTGAACTCTCTTTCTGTAGAAAATGCAACTGGACATTTGGAGCGCTAAGAGAGTAGTAGTGGAAAAAGGAATATATTCAAATATAAACTACACAGAAGCATTCGGTGAAACTTCTTTCTGATCTGAGCATTCAGCTAACAGAGTTAAACCATACTTTTGATTGAGCAGTTTTGAAACACTCTGTCTGTAGAAAATGCAACTGGACATTCGTAGGGCTAAGTGGGTAATAGTGGAAAAAAGAATATGTTCAAATATAAACTACACAGAAGCATTGTATGAAACTTCTTTCTGTTCGGTGCATTCAACTAACAGAGTTGAACCTTACTTTTGATTGAGCCTTTCTGAAACACTCTTTCTGTAGAAACTGCAATTGGACATTCTGAGCGCTAAGAGGCCTATATTGGGAAAAATAATATCTTCAAATAAAAACTGCACAGAAGCATTGTGTGAAACTTATTTCTGATATGTTCATTAAGCTAACAGAGTTAAACCACACTTTTGATTGCGCAGTTCTGAACACTCTTTCTGTAGAAAATGCAAGTGGACATTCGGAGCGCTAAGAGGGTAATAGTGGAAAAAGGAATATATTCAAATATAAACTACACAGTAGCATTCTGTGAAAATTCTTTCTGTTCTGTGCATTCAACTAACAGAGTTGAACCTTACTTTTGATTGAGCCGTTCTGAAACACTCTTTCTGTAGAAACTGCAATTGGACATGCTAAGCGCTAAGAGGCCTACATTGGGAAAAAGAATATCTTCAAATAAAAACTACACAGATGCATTCTGTGAAACTTATTTCTGATCTGTAAATTCAGTTAACCGAGATAAAACATATTTTTCATTGAGCAGTTATGAAACACTCTTTTTGTAGAAAATGCAAGTGGAGATTCGGAGCGCTAAGTGGGTAATAGTGGAAAAAGGAATGTCTTCAAATATAAACTACACAGAATCATTCGGTGAAACTTCTTTCTGATCTGTGCATTCAGCTAACAGAGTTAAACCATACTTTTGATTGAGCAGATCTGAACACTCTTTCTGTAGAAAATGCAACTGGACATTTGGAGCGCTAAGAGCGTAGTAGTGGAAAAAGGAATATATTCAAATATAAACTACACAGAAGCATTCTGTGAAACTTCTT
Source organism: Symphalangus syndactylus (assembly GCF_028878055.3). Classification (NCBI taxonomy): domain Eukaryota; kingdom Metazoa; phylum Chordata; class Mammalia; order Primates; family Hylobatidae; genus Symphalangus; species Symphalangus syndactylus. The sequence continues at coordinate 10,279,506 of NC_072447.2, read as the reverse complement.
TCTGATCTGAGCTTTCAGCTAACAGATTTAAACCATACTTTTGATTGAGCAGTTTTGAAACACTCTGTCTGTAGAAAATGCAACTGGACATTCGTAGCGCTAAGTGGGTAATAGTGGAAAAAAGAATATGTTCAAATATAAACTACACAGAAGCATTGTATGAAACTTCTTTCTGTTCTGTGCATTCAACTAACAGAGTTGAACCTTACATTTGATTGAGCCTTTCTGAAACGCTCTTTCTGTAGAAACTGCAATTGTACATTCTGAGCGCTAAGAGGCCTATATTGGGAAAAAAAATATCTTCAAATAAAAACTACACAGAAGCATTGTGTGAAACTTATTTCTGATATATTCATTAAGCTAACAGAGTTAAACCATACTTTTGATTGCGCAGTTCTGAACACTCTTTCTGTAGAAAATGCAAGTGGACATTCGGAGCGCTAAGAGGGTAATAGTGGAAAAAGGAATATATTCAAATATAAACTACACAGTAGCATTCTGTGAAAATTCTTTCTGTTCTGTGCATTCAACTAACAGAGTTGAACCTTACTTTTGATTGAGCCGTTCTGAAACACTCTTTCTGTAGAAACTGCAATTGGACATGCTAAGCGCTAAGAGGCCTATATTGGGAAAAAGAATGTCTACAAATAAAAACTGCACAGAAGAATTGTGTGAAACTTCTTTCTGTTCTGTTTGTTCAACTAAAAGAATTGAACCTTAGTTTTGATTGAGCCGTTCTGAAACTCTCTTTCTGTAGAAAATGCAAGTGGAGATTCGGAGCGCTAAGAGGGTAATAGTGGAAAAAGGAATGTCTCCAAATATAAACTACACAGAATCATTCGGTGAAACTTCTTTCTGACCTGTGCATTCAGCTAACAGAGTTAAACCATACTTTTGATTGAGCAGATCTGAACACTCTTTCTGTAGAAAATGCAACTGGACATTTGGAGCGCTAAGAGCGTAGTAGTGGAAAAAGGAATATATTCAAATATAAACTAAACAGAAGCATTCTGTGAAACTTCTTTCTGATCTGAGCATTCAGCTAACAGAGTTAAACCATACTTTTGATTGAGCAGTTTTGAAACACTCTGTCTGTAGAAAATGCAACTGGACATTCGTAGCGCTAAGTGGGTAATAGTGGAAAAAAGAATATGTTCAAATATAAACTACACAGAAGTATTGTATGAAACTTCTTTCTGTTCTGTGCATTCAACTAACAGAGTTGAACCTTACTTTTGATTGAGCCGTTCTGAAACACTGTTTCTGTAGAAACTGCAATTGGACATTCTGAGCGCTAAGAGGCCTATATTGGGAAAAAGAATGTCTACAAATAAAAACTACACAGAAGAATTGTGTGAAACATCTTTCTGTTCTGTTTGTTCAACTAAAAGAGTTGAACCTTAGTTTTGATTGAGCCGTTCTGAAACACACTTTCTGTAGAAAATGCAAGTGGAGATTCGGAGCGCTAAGAGGGTAATAGTGGAAAAAGGAATGTCTCCAAATATAAACTACACAGAATCATTGTGTGAAACTTCTTTCTGATCTGTGCATTCAGCTAACAGAGTTAAACCATACTTTTGATTGAGCAGATCTGAACACTCTTTCTGTAGAAAATGCAACTGGACATTTGGAGCGCTAAGAGAGTAGTAGTGGAAAAAGGAATATATTCAAATATAAACTACACAGAAGCATTCTGTGAAACTTCTTTCTGATCTGAGCATTCAGCTAACAGAGTTAAACCATACTTTTGATTGAGCAGTTTTGAAACACTCTGTCTGTAGAAAATGCAACTGGACATTCGTAGCGCTAAGTGGGTAATAGTGGAAAAAAGAATATGTTCAAATATAAACTACACAGAAGCATTGTATGAAACTTCTTTCTGTTCTGTGCATTCAACTAACAGAGTTGAACCTTACTTTTGATTGAGCCTTTCTGAAACACTCTTTCTGTAGAAACTGCAATTGGACATTCTGAGCGCTAAGAGGCCTATATTGGGAAAAATAATATCTTCAAATAAAAACTACACAGAAGCATTGTGTGAAACTTATTTCTGATATGTTCATTAAGCTAACAGAGATAAACCATACTTTTGATTGCGCAGTTCTGAACACTCTTTCTGTAGAAAATGCAAGTGGACATTCGGAGCGCTAATAGGGTAATAGTGGAAAAAGGAATATATACAAATATAAACTACACAGTAGCATTCTGTGAAAATTCTTTCTGTTCTGTGCATTCAACTGACAGAGTTGAACCTTACTTTTGATTGAGCCGTTCTGAAACACTCTTTCTGTAGAAACTGCTATTGGACATGCTAAGCGCTAAGAGGCCTACATTGGGAAAAAGAATATCTTCAAATAAAAACTACACAGATGCATTCTGTGAAACTTATTTCTGATCTGTAAATTCAGTTAACAGAGATAAAACATATTTTTGATTGAGCAGTTATGAAACACTCTTTTTGTAGAAAATGCAAGTGGAGATTCGGAGCGCTAAGAGGGTAATAGTGGAAAAAGGAATGTCTTCAAATATAAACTACACAGAATCATTCGTTGAAACTTCTTTCTGATCTGTGCATTCAGCTAACAGAGTTAAACCATACTTTTGATTGAGCAGATCTGAACACTCTTTCTGTAGAAAATGCAACTGGACATTTGGAGCGCTAAGAGAGTAGTAGTGGAAAAAGGAATATATTCAAATATAAACTACACAGAAGCCTTCTGTGAAACTTCTTTCTGATCTGAGCATTCAGCTAACAGTGTTAAACCATACTTTTGATTGAGCAGTTTTGAAACACTCTCTCTGTAGAAAATGCAACTGGACATTCGTAGCGCTAAGTGGGTAATAGTGGAAAAAAGAATATGTTCAAATATAAACTACACAGAAGCATTGTATGAAACTTCTTTCTGTTCTGTGCATTCAACTAACAGAGTTGAACCTTACTTTTGATTGAGCCGTTCTGAAACACTCTTTCTGTAGAAACTGCAATTGGACATTCTGAGCGCTAAGAGGCCTATATTGGGAAAAAGAATGTCTACAAATAAAAACTACACAGAAGAATTGTGTGAAACTTCTTTCTGTTCTGTTTGTTCAAGTAAAAGAGTTGAAACTTAGTTTTGATTGAGCCGTTCTGAAACACTCTTTCTGTAGAAAATGCAAGTGGAGATTCGGAGCGCTAATAGGGTAATAGTGGAAAAAGGAATGTCTCCAAATATAACTACACAGAATCATTCTGTGAAACTTCTTTCTGATCTGTGCATTCAGCTAACAGAGTTAAACCATACTTTTGATTGAGCAGATCTGAACACTCTTTCTGTAGAAAATGCAACTGGACATTTGGAGCGCTAAGAGCGTAGTAGTGGAAAAAGGAATATATTCAAATATAAACTACACAGAAGCCTTCTGTGAAACTTCTTTCTGATCTGAGCATTCAGCTAACAGTGTTAAACCATACTTTTGATTGAGCAGTTTTGAAACACTCTCTCTGTAGAAAATGCAACTGGACATTCGTAGCGCTAAGTGGGTAATAGTGGAAAAAAGAATATGTTCAAATATAAACTACACAGAAGCATTGTATGAAACTTCTTTCTGTTCTGTGCATTCAACTAACAGAGTTGAACCTTACTTTTGATTGAGCCGTTCTGAAACACTCTTTCTGTAGAAACTGCAATTGGACATTCTGAGCGCTAAAAGGGCTATATTGGGAAAAAGAATGTCTACAAATAAAAACTACACAGAAGAATTGTGTGAAACTTCTTTCTGTTCTGTTTGTTCAAGTAAAAGAGTTGAACCTTAGTTTTGATTGAGCCGTTCTGAAACACTCTTTCTGTAGAAAATGCAAGTGGAGATTCGGAGCGCTAATAGGGTAATAGTGGAAAAAGGAATGTCTCCAAATATAAACCACACAGAATCATTCTGTGAAACTTCTTTCTGATCTGTGCATTCAGCTAACAGATTTAAACCATACTTTTGATTGAGCAGATCTGAACACTCTTTCTGTAGAAAATGCAACTGGACATTTGGAGCGCTAAGAGAGTAGTAGTGGAAAAAGGAATATATTCAAATATAAACTACACAGAAGCATTCTGTGAAACTTCTTTCTGATCTGAGCATTCAGCTAACAGTGTTAAACCATACTTTTGATTGAGAAGTTTTGAAACACTCTGTCTGTAGAAAATGCAACTGGACATTCATAGCGCTAAGTGGGTAATAGTGGAAAAAAGAATATGTTCAAATATAAACTACACAGAAACATTGTATGAAACTTCTTTCTGTTCTGTGCATTCAACTAACAGAGTTGAACCTTACTTTTGATTGAGCCTTTCTGAAACACTCTTTCTGTAGAAACTGCAATTGGACATTCTGAGCGCTAAGAGGCCTCTATTGGGAAAAATAATATCTTCAAATAAAAACTACACAGAACCATTGTGTGAAACTTATTTCTGATATGTTCATTAAGCTAACAGAGTTAAACCATACTTTTGATTGCGCAGTTCTGAACACTCTTTCTGTAGAAAATGCAAGTGGACATTCGGATCGCTAAGAGGGTAATAGTGGAAAAAGGAATATATTCAAATATAAACTACACAGTAGCATTCTTTGAAAATTCTTTCTGTTCTGTGCATTCAACTAACAGAGTTGAACCTTACTTTTGATTGAGCCGTTCTGAAACACTCTTTCTGTAGAAACTGCAATTGGACATGCTAAGTGCTAAGAGGCCTACATTGGGAAAAAGAATATCTTCAAATAAAAACTACACAGATGCATTCTGTGAAACTTATTTCTGATCTGTAAATTCAGTTAACAGAGATAAAACATATTTTTGATTGAGCAGTTATGAAACACTCTTTTTGTAGAAAATGCAAGTGGAGATTCGGAGCGCTAAGAGGGTAATAGTGGAAAAAGGAATGTCTTCAAATATAAACTACACAGAATCATTCGGTGAAACTTCTTTCTGATCTGTGCATTCAGCTAACAGAGTTAAACCATACTTTTGATTGAGCAGATCTGAACACTCTTTCTGTAGAAAATGCAACTGGACATTTGGAGCGCTAAGAGCGTAGTAGTGGAAAAAGGAATATATTCAAATATAAACTACACAGAAGCATTCTGTGAAACTTTTTTCTGATCTGAGCATTCAGCTAACAGAGTTAAACCATACTTTTGATTGAGCAGTTTTGAAACACTCTGTCTGTAGAAAATGCAACTGGACATTCGTAGCGCTAAGTGGGTAATAGTGGAAAAAAGAATATGTTCAAATATAAACTACACAGAAGCATTGTATGAAACTTCTTTCTGTTCTGTGCATTCAACTAACAGAGTTGAACCTTACTTTTGATTGAGCCGTTCTGAAACACTCTTTCTGTAGAAACTGCAATTGGACATTCTGAGCGCTAAGAGGCCTATATTGGGAAAAAGAATGTCTACAAATAAAAACTACACAGAAGAATTGTGTGAAATTCTTTCTGTTCTGTTTGTTCAACTAAAAGAGTTGAACCTTAGTTTTGATTGAGCCGTTCTGAAACACTCTTTCTGTAGAAAATGCAAGTGTAGATTCGGAGCGCTAAGGGGGTAATAGTGGAAAAAGGAATGTCTCCAAATATAAACTACACAGAATCATTCTGTGAAACTTCTTTCTGATCTGTGCATTCAGCTAACAGAGTTAAACCATACTTTTGATTGAGCAGATCTGAACTCTCTTTCTGTAGAAAATGCAATTGGACATTTGGAGCGCTAAGAGAGTAGTAGTGGAAAAAGGAATATATTCAAATATAAACTACACAGAAGCATTCTGTGAAACTTCTTTCTGATCTGAGCATTCAGCTAACAGAGTTAAACCATACTTTTGATTGAGCAGTTTTGAAACACTCTGTCTGTAGAAAATGCAACTGGACATTCGTAGCGCAAAGTGGGTAATAGTGGAAAAAAGAATATGTTCAAATATAAACCACACAGAAGCATTGTATGAAACTTCTTTCTGTTCTGTGCATTCAACTAACAGAGTTGAACCTTACTTTTGATTGAGCCTTTCTGAAACACTCTTTCTGTAGAAACTGCAATTGGACATTCTGAGCGCTAAGAGGCCTATATTGGGAAAAATAATATCTTCAAATAAAAACTAAACAGAAGCATTGTGTGAAACTTATTTCTGATATGTTCATTAAGCTAACAGAGTTAAACCATACTTTTGATTGCGCAGTTCTGAACACTCTTTCTGTAGAAAATGCAAGTGGACATTCGGAGCCCTAAGAGGGTAATAGTGGAAAAAGGAATATATTCAAATATAAACTACACAGTAGCATTCTGTGAAAATTCTTTCTGTTCTGTGCATTCAACTAACAGAGTTGAACCTTACTTTTGATTGAGCCGTTCTGAAACACTCTTTCTGTAGAAACTGCAATTGGACATGCTAAACGCTAAGAGGCCTACATTGGGAAAAAGAATATCTTCAAATAAAAACTACACAGATGCATTCTGTGAAACTTATTTCTGATCTGTAAATTCAGTTAACAGAGATAAAACATATTTTTGATTGAGCAGTTATGAAACACTCTTTTTGTAGAAAATGCAAGTGGAGATTCGGAGCGCTAAGAGGGTAATAGTGGAAAAAGGAATATCTTCAAATATAAACTACACAGAATCATTCGGTGAAACTTCTTTCTGATCTGTGCATTCAGCTAACAGATTTAAACCATACTTTTGATTGAGCAGATCTGAACACTCTTTCTGTAGAAAATGCAACTGGACATTTGGAGCGCTAAGAGCGTAGTAGTGGAAAAAGGAATATATTCAAATATAAACAACACAGAAGCATTCTGTGAAACTTCTTTCTGATCTGAGCATTCAGCTAACAGAGTTAAACCATACTTTTGATTGAGCAGTTTTGAAACACTCTGTCTGTAGAAAATGCAACTGGACATTCGTAGCGCTAAGTGGGTAATAGTGGAAAAAAGAATATGTTCAAATATAAACTACACAGAAGCATTGTATGAAACTTCTTTCTGTTCTGTGCATTCAACTAACAGAGTTGAACCTTACTTTTGATTGAGCCTTTCTGAAACGCTCTTTCTGTAGAAACTGCAATTGTACATTCTGAGCGCTAAGAGGCCTATATTGGGAAAAAAAATATCTTCAAATAAAAACTACACAGAAGCATTGTGGGAAACTTATTGCTGATATATTCATTAAGCTAACAGAGTTAAACCATACTTTTGATTGCGCAGTTCTGAACACTCTTTCTGTAGAAAATGCAAGTGGACATTCGGAGCGCTAAGAGGGTAATAGTGGAAAAAGGAATATATTCAAATATATACTACACAGTAGCATTCTGTGAAAATTCTTTCTGTTCTGTGCATTCAACTAACAGAGTTGAACCTTACTTTTGATTGAGCCGTTCTGAAACACTCTTTCTGTAGAAACTGCAATTGGACATGCTAAGCGCTAAGAGGCCTATATTGGGAAAAAGAATGTCTACAAATAAAAACTACACAGAAGAATTGTGTGAAACTTCTTTCTGTTCTGTTTGTTCAACTAAAAGAATTGAACCTTAGTTTTGATTGAGCCGTTCTGAAACTCTCTTTCTGTAGAAAATGCAAGTGGAGATTCGGAGCGCTAAGAGGGTAATAGTGGAAAAAGGAATGTCTCCAAATATAAACTACACAGAATCATTCGGTGAAACTTCTTTCTGACCTGTGCATTCAGCTAACAGAGTTAAACCATACTTTTGATTGAGCAGATCTGAACACTCTTTCTGTAGAAAATGCAACTGGACATTTGGAGCGCTAAGAGCGTAGTAGTGGAAAAAGGAATATATTCAAATATAAACTACACAGAAGCATTCTGTGAAACTTCTTTCTGATCTGAGCATTCAGCTAACAGAGTTAAACCATACTTTTGATTGAGCAGTTTTGAAACACTCTGTCTGTAGAAAATGCAACTGGACATTCGTAGCGCTAAGTGGGTAATAGTGGAAAAAATAATATGTTCAAATATAAACTACACAGAAGCATTGTATGAAACTTCTTTCTGTTCTGTGCATTCAACTAACAGAGTTGAACCTTACTTTTGATTGAGCCGTTCTGAAACACTCTTTCTGTAGAAACTGCAATTGGACATTCTGAGCGCTAAGAGGCCTATATTGGGAAAAAGAATGTCTACAAATAAAAACTACACAGAAGAATTGTGTGAAACATCTTTCTGTTCTGTTTGTTCAACTAAAGGAGTTGAACCTTAGTTTTGATTGAGCCGTTCTGAAACACACTTTCTGTAGAAAATGCAAGTGGAGATTCGGAGCGCTAAGAGGGTAATAGTGGAAAAAGGAATGTCTCCAAATATAAACTACACAGAATCATTGTGTGAAACTTCTTTCTGATCTGTGCATTCAGCTAACAGAGTTAAACCATACTTTTGATTGAGCAGATCTGAACACTCTTTCTGTAGAAAATGCAACTGGACATTTGGAGCGCTAAGAGAGTAGTAGTGGAAAAAGGAATATATTCAAATATAAACTACACAGAAGCATTCTGTGAAACTTCATTCTGATCTGAGCATTCAGCTAACAGAGTTAAACCATACTTTTGATTGAGCAGTTTTGAAACACTCTGTCTGTAGAAAATGCAACTGGACATTCGTAGCGCTAAGTGGGTAATAGTGGAAAAAAGAATATGTTCAAATATAAACTACACAGAAGCATTGTATGAAACTTCTTTCTGTTCTGTGCATTCAACTAACAGAGTTGAACCTTACTTTTGATTGAGCCTTTCTGAAACACTCTTTCTGTAGAAACTGCAATTGGACATTCTGAGCGCTAAGAGGCCTCTATTGGGAAAAATAATATCTTCAAATAAAAACTACACAGAAGCATTGTGTGAAACTTATTTCTGATATGTTCATTAAGCTAACAGAGTTAAACCATACTTTTGATTGCGCAGTTCTGAACACTCTTTCTGTAGAAAATGCAAGTGGACATTCGGAGCGCTAATAGGGTAATAGTGGAAAAAGGAATATATACAAATGTAAACTACACAGTAGCATTCTGTGAAAATTCTTTCTGTTCTGTGCATTCAACTGACAGAGTTGAACCTTACTTTTGATTGAGCCGTTCTGAAACACTCTTTCTGTAGAAACTGCTATTGGACATGCTAAGCGCTAAGAGGCCTACATTGGGAAAAAGAATATCTTCAAATAAAAACTACACAGATGCATTCTGTGAAACTTATTTCTGATCTGTAAATTCAGTTAACAGAGATAAAACATATTTTTGATTGAGCAGTTATGAAACACTCTTTTTGTAGAAAATGCAAGTGGAGATTCGGAGCGCTAAGAGGGTAATAGTGGAAAAAGGAATGTCTTCAAATATAAACTACACAGAATCATTCGGTGAAACTTCTTTCTGATCTGTGCATTCAGCTAACAGAGTTAAACCATACTTTTGATTGAGCAGATCTGAACACTCTTTCTGTAGAAAATGCAACAGGACATTTGGAGCGCTAAGAGCGTAGTAGTGGAAAAAGGAATATATTCAAATATAAACTACACAGAAGCCTTCTGTGAAACTTCTTTCTGATCTGAGCATTCAGCTAACAGTGTTAAACCATACTTTTGATTGAGCAGTTTTGAAACACTCTCTCTGTAGAAAATGCAACTGGACATTCGTAGCGCTAAGTGGGTAATAGTGGAAAAAAGAATATGTTCAAATATAAACTACACAGAAGCATTGTATGAAACTTCTTTCTGTTCTGTGCATTCAACTAACAGTGTTGAACCTTACTTTTGATTGAGCCGTTCTGAAACACTCTTTCTGTAGAAACTGCAATTGGACATTCTGAGCGCTAAGAGGCCTATATTGGGAAAAAGAATGTCTACAAATAAAAACTACACAGAAGAATTGTGTGAAACTTCTTTCTGTTCTGTTTGTTCAAGTAAAAGAGTTGAACCTTAGTTTTGATTGAGCCGTTCTGAAACACTCTTTCTGTAGAAAATGCAAGTGGAGATTCGGAGCGCTAATAGGGTAATAGTGGAAAAAGGAATGTCTCCAAATATAAACTACACAGAATCATTCTGTGAAACTTCTTTCTGATCTGTGCATTCAGCTAACAGAGTTAAACCATAGTTTTGATTGAGCAGATCTGAACTCTCTTTCTGTAGAAAATGCAACTGGACATTTGGAGCGCTAAGAGCGTAGTAGTGGAAAAAGGAATATATTCAAATATAAACTACACAGAAGCATTCTGTGAAACTTCTTTCTGATCTGAGCATTCAGCTAACAGAGTTAAACCATACTTTTGATTGAGCAGTTTTGAAACACTCTGTCTGTAGAAAATGCAACTGGACATTCGTAGCGCAAAGTGGGTAATAGTGGAAAAAAGAATATGTTCAAATATAAACTACACAGAAGCATTGTATGAAACTTCTTTCTGTTCTGTGCATTCAACTAACAGAGTTGAACCTTACTTTTGATTGAGCCTTTCTGAAACACTCTTTCTGTAGAAACTGCAATTGGACATTCTGAGCGCTAAGAGGCATATATTGGGAAAAATAATATCTTCAAATAAAAACTACACAGAAGCATTGTGTGAAACTTATTTCTGATATGTTCATTAAGCTAACAGAGTTAAACCATACTTTTGATTGCGCAGTTCTGAACACTCTTTCTGTAGAAAATGAAAGTGGACATTCGGAGCGCTAAGAGGGTAATAGTGGAAAAAGGAATATATTCAAATATAAACTACACAGTAGCATTCTGTGAAAATTCTTTCTGTTCTGTGCATTCAACTAACAGAGTTGAACCTTACTTTTGATTGAGCCGTTCTGAAACACTCTTTCTGTAGAAACTGCAATTGGACATGCTAAGCGCTAAGAGGCCTACATTGGGAAAAAGAATATCTTCAAATAAAAACTACACTGATGCATTCTGTGAAACTTATTTCTGATCTGTAAATTCAGTTAACAGAGATAAAACATATTTTTGATTGAGCAGTTATGAAACACTCTTTTTGTAGAAAATGCAAGTGGAGATTCGGAGCGCTAAGAGGGTAATAGTGGAAAAAGGAATGTCTTCAAATATAAACTACACAGAATCATTCGGTGAAACTTCTTTCTGATCTGTGCATTCAGCTAACAGAGTTAAACCATACTTTTGATTGAGCAGATCTGAACACTCTTTCTGTAGAAAATGCAACTGGACATTTGGAGCGCTAAGAGCGTAGTAGTGGAAAAAGGAATATATTCAAATATAAACTACACAGAAGCATTCTGTGAAACTTTTTTCTGATCTGAGCATTCAGCTAACAGAGTTAAACCATACTTTTGATTGAGCAGTTTTGAAACACTCTGTCTGTAGAAAATGCAACTGGACATTCGTAGGGCTAAGTGGGTAATAGTGGAAAAAAGAATATGTTCAAATATAAACTACACAGAAGCATTGTATGAAACTTCTTTCTGTTCTGTGCATTCAACTAACAGAGTTGAACCTTACTTTTGATTGAGCCGTTCTGAAACACTCTTTCTGTAGAAACTGCAATTGGACATTCTGAGCGCTAAGAGGCCTATATTGGGAAAAAGAATGTCTACAAATAAAAACTACACAGAAGAATTGTGTGAAATTCTTTCTGTTCTGTTTGTTCAACTAAAAGAGTTGAACCTTAGTTTTGATTGAGCCGTTCTGAAACACTCTTTCTGTAGAAAATGCAAGTGTAGATTCGGAGCGCTAAGGGGGTAATAGTGGAAAAAGGAATGTCTCCAAATATAAACTACACAGAATCATTCTGTGAAACTTCTTTCTGATCTGTGCATTCAGCTAACAGAGTTAAACCATACTTTTGATTGAGCAGATCTGAACTCTCTTTCTGTAGAAAATGCAATTGGACATTTGGAGCGCTAAGAGAGTAGTAGTGGAAAAAGGAATATATTCAAATATAAACTACACAGAAGCATTCTGTGAAACTTCTTTCTGATCTGAGCATTCAGCTAACAGAGTTAAACCATACTTTTGATTGAGCAGTTTTGAAACACTCTGTCTGTAGAAAATGCAACTGGACATTCGTAGCGCAAAGTGGGTAATAGTGGAAAAAAGAATATGTTCAAATATAAACCACACAGAAGCATTGTATGAAACTTCTTTCTGTTCTGTGCATTCAACTAACAGAGTTGAACCTTACTTTTGATTGAGCCTTTCTGAAACACTCTTTCTGTAGAAACTGCAATTGGACATTCTGAGCGCTAAGAGGCCTATATTGGGAAAAATAATATCTTCAAATAAAAACTAAACAGAAGCATTGTGTGAAACTTATTTCTGATATGTTCATTAAGCTAACAGAGTTAAACCATACTTTTGATTGCGCAGTTCTGAACACTCTTTCTGTAGAAAATGCAAGTGGACATTCGGAGCCCTAAGAGGGTAATAGTGGAAAAAGGAATATATTCAAATATAAACTACACAGTAGCATTCTGTGAAAATTCTTTCTGTTCTGTGCATTCAACTAACAGAGTTGAACCTTACTTTTGATTGAGCCGTTCTGAAACACTCTTTCTGTAGAAACTGCAATTGGACATGCTAAGCGCTAAGAGGCCTACATTGGGAAAAAGAATATCTTCAAATAAAAACTACACAGATGCATTCTGTGAAACTTATTTCTGATCTGTAAATTCAGTTAACAGAGATAAAACATATTTTTGATTGAGCAGTTATGAAACACTCTTTTTGTAGAAAATGCAAGTGGAGATTCGGAGCGCTAAGAGGGTAATAGTGGAAAAAGGAATATCTTCAAATATAAACTACACAGAATCATTCGGTGAAACTTCTTTCTGATCTGTGCATTCAGCTAACAGATTTAAACCATACTTTTGATTGAGCAGATCTGAACACTCTTTCTGTAGAAAATGCAACTGGACATTTGGAGCGCTAAGAGCGTAGTAGTGGAAAAAGGAATATATTCAAATATAAACAACACAGAAGCATTCTGTGAAACTTCTTTCTGATCTGAGCATTCAGCTAACAGAGTTAAACCATACTTTTGATTGAGCAGTTTTGAAACACTCTGTCTGTAGAAAATGCAACTGGACATTCGTAGCGCTAAGTGGGTAATAGTGGAAAAAAGAATATGTTCAAATATAAACTACACAGAAGCATTGTATGAAACTTCTTTCTGTTCTGTGCATTCAACTAACAGAGTTGAACCTTACTTTTGATTGAGCCTTTCTGAAACGCTCTTTCTGTAGAAACTGCAATTGTACATTCTGAGCGCTAAGAGGCATATATTGGGAAAAAAAATATCTTCAAATAAAAACTACACAGATGCATTGTGGGAAACTTATTGCTGATATATTCATTAAGCTAACAGAGTTAAACCATACTTTTGATTGCGCAGTTCTGAACACTCTTTCTGTAGAAAATGCAAGTGGACATTCGGAGCGCTAAGAGGGTAATAGTGGAAAAAGGAATATATTCAAATATATACTACACAGTAGCATTCTGTGAAAATTCTTTCTGTTCTGTGCATTCAACTAACAGAGTTGAACCTTACTTTTGATTGAGCCGTTCTGAAACACTCTTTCTGTAGAAACTGCAATTGGACATGCTAAGCGCTAAGAGGCCTATATTGGGAAAAAGAATGTCTACAAATAAAAACTACACAGAAGAATTGTGTGAAACTTCTTTCTGTTCTGTTTGTTCAACTAAAAGAATTGAACCTTAGTTTTGATTGAGCCGTTCTGAAACTCTCTTTCTGTAGAAAATGCAAGTGGAGATTCGGAGCGCTAAGAGGGTAATAGTGGAAAAAGGAATGTCTCCAAATATAAACTACACAGAATCATTCGGTGAAACTTCTTTCTGACCTGTGCATTCAGCTAACAGAGTTAAACCATACTTTTGATTGAGCAGATCTGAACACTCTTTCTGTAGAAAATGCAACTGGACATTTGGAGCGCTAAGAGCGTAGTAGTGGAAAAAGGAATATATTCAAATATAAACTACACAGAAGCATTCTGTGAAACTTCTTTCTGATCTGAGCATTCAGCTAACAGAGTTAAACCATACTTTTGATTGAGCAGTTTTGAAACACTCTGTCTGTAGAAAATGCAACTGGACATTCGTAGCGCTAAGTGGGTAATAGTGGAAAAAAGAATATGTTCAAATATAAACTACACAGAAGCATTGTATGAAACTTCTTTCTGTTCTGTGCATTCAACTAACAGAGTTGAACCTTACTTTTGATTGAGCCGTTCTGAAACACTCTTTCTGTAGAAACTGCAATTGGACATTCTGAGCGCTAAGAGGCCTATATTGGGAAAAAGAATGTCTACAAATAAAAACTACACAGAAGAATTGTGTGAAACATCTTTCTGTTCTGTTTGTTCAACTAAAAGAGTTGAACCTTAGTTTTGATTGAGCCGTTCTGAAACACACTTTCTGTAGAAAATGCAAGTGGAGATTCGGAGCGCTAAGAGGGTAATAGTGGAAAAAGGAATGTCTCCAAATATAAACTACACAGAATCATTGTGTGAAACTTCTTTCTGATCTGTGCATTCAGCTAACAGAGTTAAACCATACTTTTGATTGAGCAGATCTGAACACTCTTTCTGTAGAAAATGCAACTGGACATTTGGAGCGCTAAGAGAGTAGTAGTGGAAAAAGGAATATATTCAAATATAAACTACACAGAAGCATTCTGTGAAACTTCATTCTGATCTGAGCATTCAGCTAACAGAGTTAAACCATACTTTTGATTGAGCAGTTTTGAAACACTCTGTCTGTAGAAAATGCAACTGGACATTCGTAGCGCTAAGTGGGTAATAGTGGAAAAAAGAATATGTTCAAATATAAACTACACAGAAGCATTGTATGAAACTTCTTTCTGTTCTGTGCATTCAACTAACAGAGTTGAACCTTACTTTTGATTGAGCCTTTCTGAAACACTCTTTCTGTAGAAACTGCAATTGGACATTCTGAGCGCTAAGAGGCCTCTATTGGGAAAAATAATATCTTCAAATAAAAACTACACAGAAGCATTGTGTGAAACTTATTTCTGATATGTTCATTAAGCTAACAGAGTTAAACCATACTTTTGATTGCGCAGTTCTGAACACTCTTTCTGTAGAAAATGCAAGTGGACATTCGGAGCGCTAATAGGGTAATAGTGGAAAAAGGAATATATACAAATGTAAACTACACAGTAGCATTCTGTGAAAATTCTTTCTGTTCTGTGCATTCAACTGACAGAGTTGAACCTTACTTTTGATTGAGCCGTTCTGAAACACTCTTTCTGTAGAAACTGCTATTGGACATGCTAAGCGCTAAGAGGCCTACATTGGGAAAAAGAATATCTTCAAATAAAAACTACACAGATGCATTCTGTGAAACTTATTTCTGATCTGTAAATTCAGTTAACAGAGATAAAACATATTTTTGATTGAGCAGTTATGAAACACTCTTTTTGTAGAAAATGCAAGTGGAGATTCGGAGCGCTAAGAGGGTAATAGTGGAAAAAGGAATGTCTTCAAATATAAACTACACAGAATCATTCGGTGAAACTTCTTTCTGATCTGTGCATTCAGCTAACAGAGTTAAACCATACTTTTGATTGAGCAGATCTGAACACTCTTTCTGTAGAAAATGCAACAGGACATTTGGAGCGCTAAGAGCGTAGTAGTGGAAAAAGGAATATATTCAAATATAAACTACACAGAAGCCTTCTGTGAAACTTCTTTCTGATCTGAGCATTCAGCTAACAGTGTTAAACCATACTTTTGATTGAGCAGTTTTGAAACACTCTCTCTGTAGAAAATGCAACTGGACATTCGTAGCGCTAAGTGGGTAATAGTGGAAAAAAGAATATGTTCAAATATAAACTACACAGAAGCATTGTATGAAACTTCTTTCTGTTCTGTGCATTCAACTAACAGAGTTGAACCTTACTTTTGATTGAGCCGTTCTGAAACACTCTTTCTGTAGAAACTGCAATTGGACATTCTGAGCGCTAAGAGGCCTATATTGGGAAAAAGAATGTCTACAAATAAAAACTACACAGAAGAATTGGGTGAAACTTCTTTCTGTTCTGTTTGTTCAAGTAAAAGAGTTGAACCTTAGTTTTGATTGAGCCGTTCTGAAACACTCTTTCTGTAGAAAATGCAAGTGGAGATTCGGAGCGCTAATAGGGTAATAGTGGAAAAAGGAATGTCTCCAAATATAAACTACACAGAATCATTCTGTGAAACTTCTTTCTGATCTGTGCATTCAGCTAACAGAGTTAAACCATAGTTTTGATTGAGCAGATCTGAACTCTCTTTCTGTAGAAAATGCAACTGGACATTTGGAGCGCTAAGAGCGTAGTAGTGGAAAAAGGAATATATTCAAATATAAACTACACAGAAGCATTCTGTGAAACTTCTTTCTGATCTGAGCATTCAGCTAACAGAGTTAAACCATACTTTTGATTGAGCAGTTTTGAAACACTCTGTCTGTAGAAAATGCAACTGGACATTCGTAGCGCAAAGTGGGTAATAGTGGAAAAAAGAATATGTTCAAATATAAACTACACAGAAGCATTGTATGAAACTTCTTTCTGTTCTGTGCATTCAACTAACAGAGTTGAACCTTACTTTTGATTGAGCCTTTCTGAAACACTCTTTCTGTAGAAACTGCAATTGGACATTCTGAGCGCTAAGAGGCATATATTGGGAAAAATAATATCTTCAAATAAAAACTACACAGAAGCATTGTGTGAAACTTATTTCTGATATGTTCATTAAGCTAACAGAGTTAAACCATACTTTTGATTGCGCAGTTCTGAACACTCTTTCTGTAGAAAATGCAAGTGGACATTCGGAGCGCTAAGAGGGTAATAGTGGAAAAAGGAATATATTCAAATATAAACTACACAGTAGCATTCTGTGAAAATTCTTTCTGTTCTGTGCATTCAACTAACAGAGTTGAACCTTACTTTTGATTGAGCCGTTCTGAAACACTCTTTCTGTAGAAACTGCAATTGGACATGCTAAGCGCTAAGAGGCCTACATTGGGAAAAAGAATATCTTCAAATAAAAACTACACTGATGCATTCTGTGAAACTTATTTCTGATCTGTAAATTCAGTTAACAGAGATAAAACATATTTTTGATTGAGCAGTTATGAAACACTCTTTTTGTAGAAAATGCAAGTGGAGATTCGGAGCGCTAAGAGGGTAATAGTGGAAAAAGGAATATCTTCAAATATAAACTACACAGAATCATTCGGTGAAACTTCTTTCTGATCTGTGCATTCAGCTAACAGAGTTAAACCATACTTTTGATTGAGCAGATCTGAACACTCTTTCTGTAGAAAATGCAACTGGACATTTGGAGCGCTACGAGCGTAGTAGTGGAAAAAGGAATATATTCAAATATAAACTACACAGAAGCATTCTGTGAAACTTCTTTCTGATCTGAGCATTCAGCTAACAGAGTTAAACCATACTTTTGATTGAGCAGTTTTGAAACACTCTGTCTGTAGAAAATGCAACTGGACATTCGTAGCGCTAAGTGGGTAATAGTGGAAAAAAGAATATGTTCAAATATAAACTACACAGAAGCATTGTATGAAACTTCTTTCTGTTCTGTGCATTCAACTAACAGAGTTGAACCTTACTTTTGATTGAGCCGTTCTGAAACACTCTTTCTGTAGAAACTGCAATTGGACATTCTGAGCGCTAAGAGGCCTATATTGGGAAAAAGAATGTCTACAAATAAAAACTACACAGAAGAATTGTGTGAAACATCTTTCTGTTCTGTTTGTTCAACTAAAAGAGTTGAACCTTAGTTTTGATTGAGCCGTTCTGAAACACACTTTCTGTAGAAAATGCAAGTGGAGATTCGGAGCGCTAAGAGGGTAATAGTGGAAAAAGGAATGTCTCCAAATATAAACTACACAGAATCATTGTGTGAAACTTCTTTCTGATCTGTGCATTCAGCTAACAGAGTTAAACCATACTTTTGATTGAGCAGATCTGAACACTCTTTCTGTAGAAAATGCAACTGGACATTTGGAGCGCTAAAGAGTAGTAGTGGAAAAAGGAATATATTCAAATATAAACTACACAGAAGCATTCTGTGAAACTTCATTCTGATCTGAGCATTCAGCTAACAGAGTTAAACCATACTTTTGATTGAGCAGTTTTGAAACACTCTGTCTGTAGAAAATGCAACTGGACATTCGTAGCGCTAAGTGGGTAATAGTGGAAAAAAGAATATGTTCAAATATAAACTACACAGAAGCATTGTATGAAACTTCTTTCTGTTCTGTGCATTCAACTAACAGAGTTGAACCTTACTTTTGATTGAGCCTTTCTGAAACACTCTTTCTGTAGAAACTGCAATTGGACATTCTGAGCGCTAAGAGGCCTATATTGGGAAAAATAATATCTTCAAATAAAAACTACACAGAAGCATTGTGTGAAACTTATTTCTGATATGTTCATTAAGCTAACAGAGTTAAACCATACTTTTGATTGCGCAGTTCTGAACACTCTTTCTGTAGAAAATGCAAGTGGACATTCGGAGCGCTAATAGGGTAATAGTGGAAAAAGGAATATATACAAATATAAACTACACAGTAGCATTCTGTGAAAATTCTTTCTGTTCTGTGCATTCAACTGACAGAGATGAACCTTACTTTTGATTGAGCCGTTCTGAAACACTCTTTCTGTAGAAACTGCTATTGGACATGCTAAACGCTAAGAGGCCTACATTGGGAAAAAGAATATCTTCAAATAAAAACTACACAGATGCATTCTGTGAAACTTATTTCTGATCTGTAAATTCAGTTAACAGAGATAAAACATATTTTTGATTGAGCAGTTATGAAACACTCTTTTTGTAGAAAATGCAAGTGGAGATTCGGAGCGCTAAGAGGGTAATAGTGGAAAAAGGAATGTCTTCAAATATAAACTACACAGAATCATTCGGTGAAACTTCTTTCTGATCTGTGCATTCAGCTAACAGAGTTAAAACATACTTTTGATTGAGCAGATCTGAACACTCTTTCTGTAGAAAATGCAACAGGACATTTGGAGCGCTAAGAGCGTAGTAGTGGAAAAAGGAATATATTCAAATATAAACTACACAGAAGCCTTCTGTGAAACTTCTTTCTGATCTGAGCATTCAGCTAACAGTGTTAAACCATACTTTTGATTGAGCAGTTTTGAAACACTCTCTCTGTAGAAAATGCAACTGGACATTCGTAGCGCTAAGTGGGTAATAGTGGAAAAAAGTATATGTTCAAATATAAACTACACAGAAGCATTGTATGAAACTTCTTTCTGTTCTGTGCATTCAACTAACAGAGTTGAACCTTACTTTTGATTGAGCCGTTCTGAAACACTCTTTCTGTAGAAACTGCAATTGGACATTCTGAGCGCTAAGAGGCCTATATTGGGAAAAAGAATGTCTACAAATAAAAACTACACAGAAGAATTGTGTGAAACTTCTTTCTGTTCTGTTTGTTCAAGTAAAAGAGTTGAACCTTAGTTTTGATTGAGCCGTTCTGAAACACTCTTTCTGTAGAAAATGCAAGTGGAGATTCGGAGCGCTAATAGGGTAATAGTGGAAAAAGGAATGTCTCCAAATATAAACTACACAGAATCATTCTGTGAAACTTCTTTCTGATCTGTGCATTCAGCTAACAGAGTTAAACCATAGTTTTGATTGAGCCGATCTGAACTCTCTTTCTGTAGAAAATGCAACTGGACATTTGGAGCGCTAAGAGCGTAGTAGTGGAAAAAGGAATATATTCAAATATAAACTACACAGAAGCATTCTGTGAAACTTCTTTCTGATCTGAGCATTCAGCTAACAGAGTTAAACCATACTTTTGATTGAGCAGTTTTGAAACACTCTGTCTGTAGAAAATGCAACTGGACATTCGTAGCGCAAAGTGGGTAATAGTGGAAAAAAGAATATGTTCAAATATAAACTACACAGAAGCATTGTATGAAACTTCTTTCTGTTCTGTGCATTCAACTAACAGAGTTGAACCTTACTTTTGATTGAGCCTTTCTGAAACACTCTTTCTGTAGAAACTGCAATTGGACATTCTGAGCGCTAAGAGGCATATATTGGGAAAAATAATATCTTCAAATAAAAACTACACAGAAGCATTGTGTGAAACATATTTCTGATATGTTCATTAAGCTAACAGAGTTAAACCATACTTTTGATTGCGCAGTTCTGAACACTCTTTCTGTAGAAAATGCAAGTGGACATTCGGAGCGCTAAGAGGGTAATAGTGGAAAAAGGAATATATTCAAATATAAACTACACAGTAGCATTCTGTGAAAATTCTTTCTGTTCTGTGCATTCAACTAACAGAGTTGAACCTTACTTTTGATTGAGCCGTTCTGAAACACTCTTTCTGTAGAAACTGCAATTGGACATGCTAAGCGCTAAGAGGCCTACATTGGGAAAAAGAATATCTTCAAATAAAAACTACACAGATGCATTCTGTGAAACTTATTTCTGATCTGTAAATTCAGTTAACAGAGATAAAACATATTTTTGATTGAGCAGTTATGAAACACTCTTTTTGTAGAAAATGCAAGTGGAGATTCGGAGCGCTAAGAGGGTAATAGTGGAAAAAGGAATATCTTCAAATATAAACTACACAGAATCATTCGGTGAAACTTCTTTCTGATCTGTGCATTCAGCTAACAGAGTTAAACCATACTTTTGATTGAGCAGATCTGAACACTCTTTCTGTAGAAAATGCAACTGGACATTTGGAGCGCTAAGAGCGTCGTAGTGGAAAAAGGAATATATTCAAATATAAACTACACAGAAGCATTCTGTGAAACTTCTTTCTGATCTGAGCATTCAGCTAACAGAGTTAAACCATACTTTTGATTGAGCAGTTTTGAAACACTCTGTCTGTAGAAAATGCAACTGGACATTCGTAGCGCTAAGTGGGTAATAGTGGAAAAAAGAATATGTTCAAATATAAACTACACAGAAGCATTGTATGAAACTTCTTTCTGTTCTGTGCATTCAACTAACAGAGTTGAACCTTACTTTTGATTGAGCCGTTCTGAAACACTCTTTCTGTAGAAACTGCAATTGGACATTCTGAGCGCTAAGAGGCCTATATTGGGAAAAAGAATGTCTACAAATAAAAACTACACAGAAGAATTGTGTGAAACATCTTTCTGTTCTGTTTGTTCAACTAAAAGAGTTGAACCTTAGTTTTGATTGAGCCGTTCTGAAACACACTTTCTGTAGAAAATGCAAGTGGAGATTCGGAGAGCTAAGAGGGTAATAGTGGAAAAAGGAATGTCTCCAAATATAAACTACACAGAATCATTGTGTGAAACTTCTTTCTGATCTGTGCATTCAGCTAACAGAGTTAAACCATACTTTTGATTGAGCAGATCCGAACACTCTTTCTGTAGAAAATGCAACTGGACATTTGGAGCGCTAAGAGCGTAGTAGTGGAAAAAGGAATATATTCAAATATAAACTACACAGAAGCCTTCTGTGAAACTTCTTTCTGATCTGAGAATTCAGCTAACAGTGTTAAACCATACTTTTGATTGAGCAGTTTTGAAACACTCTCTCTGTAGAAAATGCAACTGGACATTCGTAGCGCTAAGTGGGTAATAGTGGAAAAAAGAATATGTTCAAATATAAACTACACAGAAGCATTGTATGAAACTTCTTTCTGTTCTGTGCATTCAACTAACAGAGTTGAACCTTACTTTTGATTGAGCCGTTCTGAAACACTCTTTCTGTAGAAACTGCAATTGGACATTCTGAGCGCTAAGAAGCCTTTATTGGGAAAAAGAATGTCTACAAATAAAAACTACACAGAAGAATTGTGTGAAACTTCTTTCTGTTCTGTTTGTTCAAGTAAAAGAGTTGAACCTTAGTTTTGATTGAGCCGTTCTGAAACACTCTTTCTGTAGAAATGCAAGTGGAGATTCGGAGCGCTAATAGGGTAATAGTGGAAAAAGGAATGTCTCCAAATATAAACCACACAGAATCATTCTGTGAAACTTCTTTCTGATCTGTGCATTCAGCTAACAGATTTAAACCATACTTTTGATTGAGCAGATCTGAACACTCTTTCTGTAGAAAATGCAACTGGACATTTGGAGCGCTAAGAGAGTAGTAGTGGAAAAAGGAATATATTCAAATATAAACTACACAGAAGCATTCTGTGAAACTTCTTTCTGATCTGAACATTCAGCTAACAGTGTTAAACCATAATTTTGATTGAGAAGTTTTGAAACACTCTGTCTGTAGAAAATGCAACTGGACATTCATAGCGCTAAGTGGGTAATAGTGGAAAAAAGAATATGTTCAAATATAAACTACACAGAAGCATTGTATGAAACTTCTTTCTGTTCTGTGCATTCAACTAACAGAGTTGAACCTTACTTTTGATTGAGCCTTTCTGAAACACTCTTTCTGTAGAAACTGCAATTGGATATTCTGAGCGCTAAGAGGCCTCTATTGGGAAAAATAATATCTTCAAATAAAAACTACACAGAAGCATTGTGTGAAACTTATTTCTGATATGTTCATTAAGCTAACAGAGTTAAACCATACTTTTGATTGCGCAGTTCTGAACACTCTTTCTGTAGAAAATGCAAGTGGACATTCTGATCGCTAAGAGGGTAATAGTGGAAAAAGGAATATATTCAAATATAAACTACACAGTAGCATTCTTTGAAAATTCTTTCTGTTCTGTGCATTCAACTAACAGAGTTGAACCTTACTTTTGATTGAGCCGTTCTGAAACACTCTTTCTGTAGAAACTGCAATTGGACATGCTAAGCGCTAAGAGGCCTACATTGGGAAAAAGAATATCTTCAAATAAAAACTACACAGATGCATTCTGTGAAACTTATTTCTGATCTGTAAATTCAGTTAACAGAGATAAAACATATTTTTGATTGAGCAGTTATGAAACACTCTTTTTGTAGAAAGTGCAAGTGGAGATTCGGAGCGCTAAGAGGGTAATAGTGGAAAAAGGAATGTCTTCAAATATAAACTACACAGAATCATTCGGTGAAACTTCTTTCTGATCTGTGCATTCAGCTAACAGAGTTAAACCATACTTTTGATTGAGCAGATCTGAACACTCTTTCTGTAGAAAATGCAACTGGACATTTGGAGCGCTAAGAGCGTAGTAGTGGAAAAAGGAATATATTCAAATATAAACTACACAGAAGCATTCTGTGAAACTTTTTTCTGATCTGAGCATTCAGCTAACAGAGTTAAACCATACTTTTGATTGAGCAGTTTTGAAACACTCTGTCTGTAGAAAATGCAACTGGACATTCGTAGCGCTAAGTGGGTAATAGTGGAAAAAAGAATATGTTCAAATATAAACTACACAGAAGCATTGTATGAAACTTCTTTCTGTTCTGTGCATTCAACTAACAGAGTTGAACCTTACTTTTGATTGAGCCGTTCTGAAACACTCTTTCTGTAGAAACTGCAATTGGACATTCTGAGCGCTAAGAGGCCTATATTGGGAAAAAGAATGTCTACAAATAAAAACTACACAGAAGAATTGTGTGAAATACTTTCTGTTCTGTTTGTTCAACTAAAAGAGTTGAACCTTAGTTTTGATTGAGCCGTTCTGAAACACTCTTTCTGTAGAAAATGCAAGTGGAGATTCGGAGCGCTAAGGGGGTAATAGTGGAAAAAGGAATGTCTCCAAATATAAACTACACAGAATCATTCTGTGAAACTTCTTTCTGATCTGTGCATTCAGCTAACAGAGTTAAACCATACTTTTGATTGAGCAGATCTGAACTCTCTTTCTGTAGAAAATGCAATTGGACATTTGGAGCGCTAAGAGAGTAGTAGTGGAAAAAGGAATATATTCAAATATAAACTACACAGAAGCATTCTGTGAAACTTCTTTCTGATCTGAGCATTCAGCTAACAGAGTTAAACCATACTTTTGATTGAGCAGTTTTGAAACACTCTGTCTGTAGAAAATGCAACTGGACATTCGTAGCGCAAAGTGGGTAATAGTGGAAAAAAGAATATGTTCAAATATAAACCACACAGAAGCATTGTATGAAACTTCTTTCTGTTCTGTGCATTCAACTAACAGAGTTGAACCTTACTTTTGATTGAGCCTTTCTGAAACACTCTTTCTGTAGAAACTGCAATTGGACATTCTGAGCGCTAAGAGGCCTATATTGGGAAAAATAATATCTTCAAATAAAAACTAAACAGAAGCATTGTGTGAAACTTATTTCTGATATGTTCATTAAGCTAACAGAGTTAAACCATACTTTTGATTGCGCAGTTCTGAACACTCTTTCTGTAGAAAATGCAAGTGGACATTCGGAGCCCTAAGAGGGTAATAGTTTAAAAAGGAATATATTCAAATATAAACTACACAGTAGCATTCTGTGAAAATTCTTTCTGTTCTGTGCATTCAACTAACAGAGTTGAACCTTACTTTTGATTGAGCCGTTCTGAAACACTCTTTCTGTAGAAACTGCAATTGGACATGCTAAGCGCTAAGAGGCCTACATTGGGAAAAAGAATATCTTCAAATAAAAACTACACAGATGCATTCTGTGAAACTTATTTCTTATCTGTAAATTCATTTAACAGAGATAAAACATATTTTTGATTGAGCAGTTATGAAACACTCTTTTTGTAGAAAATGCAAGTGGAGATTCGGAGCGCTAAGAGGGTAATAGTGGAAAAAGGAATATCTTCAAATATAAACTACACAGAATCATTCGGTGAAACTTCTTTCTGATCTGTGCATTCAGCTAACAGAGTTAAACCATACTTTTGATTGAGCAGATCTGAACACTCTTTCTGTAGAAAATGCAACTGGACATTTGGAGCGCTAAGAGCGTAGTAGTGGAAAAAGGAATATATTCAAATATAAACAACACAGAAGCATTCTGTGAAACTTCTTTCTGATCTGAGCATTCAGCTAACAGAGTTAAACCATACTTTTGATTGAGCAGTTTTGAAACACTCTGTCTGTAGAAAATGCAACTGGACATTCGTAGCGCTAAGTGGGTAATAGTGGAAAAAAGAATATGTTCAAATATAAACTACACAGAAACATTGTATGAAACTTCTTTCTGTTCTGTGCATTCAACTAACAGAGTTGAACCTTACTTTTGATTGAGCCGTTCTGAAACACTCTTTCTGTAGAAACTGCAATTGGACATTCTGAGCGCTAAGAGGCCTATATTGGGAAAAAGAATGTCTACAAATAAAAACTACACAGAAGAATTGTGTGAAACTTCTTTCTGTTCTGTTTGTTCAACTAAAAGAGTTGAACCTTAGTTTTGATTGAGCCATTCTGAAACACTCTTTCTGTAGAAAATGCAAGTGGAGATTCGGAGCGCTAAGAGGGTAATAGTGGAAAAAGGAATGTCTCCAAATATAAACTACACAGAATCATTCTGTGAAACTTCTTTCTGATCTGTGCATTCAGCTAACAGAGTTAAACCATAGTTTTGATTGAGCCGATCTGAACTCTCTTTCTGTAGAAAATGCAACTGGACATTTGGAGCGCTAAGAGCGTAGTAGTGGAAAAAGGAATATATTCAAATATAAACTACACAGAAGCATTCTGTGAAACTTCTTTCTGATCTGAGCATTCAGCTAACAGAGTTAAACCATACTTTTGATTGAGCAGTTTTGAAACACTCTGTCTGTAGAAAATGCAACTGGACATTCGTAGCGCTAAGTGGGTAATAGTGGAAAAAAGAATATGTTCAAATATAAACTACACAGAAGCATTGTATGAAACTTCTTTCTGTTCTGTGCATTCAACTAACAGAGTTGAACCTTACTTTTGATTGAGCCGTTCTGAAACACTCTTTCTGTAGAAACTGCAATTGGACATTCTGAGCGCTAAGAGGCCTATATTGGGAAAAAGAATGTCTACAAATAAAAACTACACAGAAGAATTGTGTGAAACATCTTTCTGTTCTGTTTGTTCAACTAAAAGAGTTGAACCTTAGTTTTGATTGAGCCGTTCTGAAACACACTTTCTGTAGAAAATGCAAGTGGAGATTCGGAGAGCTAAGAGGGTAATAGTGGAAAAAGGAATGTCTCCAAATATAAACTACACAGAATCATTGTGTTAAACTTCTTTCTGATCTGTGCATTCAGCTAACAGAGTTAAACCATACTTTTGATTGAGCAGATCCGAACACTCTTTCTGTAGAAAATGCAACTGGACATTTGGAGCGCTAAGAGCGTAGTAGTGGAAAAAGGAATATATTCAAATATAAACTACACAGAAGCCTTCTGTGAAACTTCTTTCTGATCTGAGAATTCAGCTAACAGTGTTAAACCATACTTTTGATTGAGCAGTTTTGAAACACTCTCTCTGTAGAAAATGCAACTGGACATTCGTAGCGCTAAGTGGGTAATAGTGGAAAAAAGAATATGTTCAAATATAAACTACACAGAAGCATTGTATGAAACTTCTTTCTGTTCTGTGCATTCAACTAACAGAGTTGAACCTTACTTTTGATTGAGCCGTTCTGAAACACTCTTTCTGTAGAAACTGCAATTGGACATTCTGAGCGCTAAGAAGCCTTTATTGGGAAAAAGAATGTCTACAAATAAAAACTACACAGAAGAATTGTGTGAAACTTCTTTCTGTTCTGTTTGTTCAAGTAAAAGAGTTGAACCTTAGTTTTGATTGAGCCGTTCTGAAACACTCTTTCTGTAGAAATGCAAGTGGAGATTCGGAGCGCTAATAGGGTAATAGTGGAAAAAGGAATGTCTCCAAATATAAACCACACAGAATCATTCTGTGAAACTTCTTTCTGATCTGTGCATTCAGCTAACAGATTTAAACCATACTTTTGATTGAGCAGATCTGAACACTCTTTCTGTAGAAAATGCAACTGGACATTTGGAGCGCTAAGAGAGTAGTAGTGGAAAAAGGAATATATTCAAATATAAACTACACAGAAGCATTCTGTGAAACTTCTTTCTGATCTGAACATTCAGCTAACAGTGTTAAACCATAATTTTGATTGAGAAGTTTTGAAACACTATGTCTGTAGAAAATGCAACTGGACATTCATAGCGCTAAGTGGGTAATAGTGGAAAAAAGAATATGTTGAAATATAAACTACACAGAAGCATTGTATGAAACTTCTTTCTGTTCTGTGCATTCAACTAACAGAGTTGAACCTTACTTTTGATTGAGCCTTTCTGAAACACTCTTTCTGTAGAAACTGCAATTGGATATTCTGAGCGCTAAGAGGCCTCTATTGGGAAAAATAATATCTTCAAATAAAAACTACACAGAAGCATTGTGTGAAACTTATTTCTGATATGTTCATTAAGCTAACAGAGTTAAACCATACTTTTGATTGCGCAGTTCTGAACACTCTTTCTGTAGAAAATGCAAGTGGACATTCGGATCGCTAAGAGGGTAATAGTGGAAAAAGGAATATATTCAAATATAAACTACACAGTAGCATTCTTTGAAAATTCTTTCTGTTCTGTGCATTCAA
This sequence comes from Symphalangus syndactylus, assembly GCF_028878055.3. NCBI lineage: Eukaryota > Metazoa > Chordata > Mammalia > Primates > Hylobatidae > Symphalangus > Symphalangus syndactylus. The sequence continues at coordinate 10,252,012 of NC_072447.2, read as the reverse complement.
CTAACAGAGTTGAACCTTACTTTTGATTGAGCCGTTCTGAAACACTCTTTCTGTAGAAACTGCAATTGGACATGCTAAGCGCTAAGAGGCCTACATTGGGAAAAAGAATATCTTCAAATAAAAACTACACAGATGCATTCTGTGAAACTTATTTCTGATCTGTAAATTCAGTTAACAGAGATAAAACATATTTTTGATTGAGCAGTTATGAAACACTCTTTTTGTAGAAAGTGCAAGTGGAGATTCGGAGCGCTAAGAGGGTAATAGTGGAAAAAGGAATGTCTTCAAATATAAACTACACAGAATCATTCGGTGAAACTTCTTTCTGATCTGTGCATTCAGCTAACAGAGTTAAACCATACTTTTGATTGAGCAGATCTGAACACTCTTTCTGTAGAAAATGCAACTGGACATTTGGAGCGCTAAGAGCGTAGTAGTGGAAAAAGGAATATATTCAAATATAAACTACACAGAAGCATTCTGTGAAACTTTTTTCTGATCTGAGCATTCAGCTAACAGAGTTAAACCATACTTTTGATTGAGCAGTTTTGAAACACTCTGTCTGTAGAAAATGCAACTGGACATTCGTAGCGCTAAGTGGGTAATAGTGGAAAAAAGAATATGTTCAAATATAAACTACACAGAAGCATTGTATGAAACTTCTTTCTGTTCTGTGCATTCAACTAACAGAGTTGAACCTTACTTTTGATTGAGCCGTTCTGAAACACTCTTTCTGTAGAAACTGCAATTGGACATTCTGAGCGCTAAGAGGCCTATATTGGGAAAAAGAATGTCTACAAATAAAAACTACACAGAAGAATTGTGTGAAATACTTTCTGTTCTGTTTGTTCAACTAAAAGAGTTGAACCTTAGTTTTGATTGAGCCGTTCTGAAACACTCTTTCTGTAGAAAATGCAAGTGGAGATTCGGAGCGCTAAGGGGGTAATAGTGGAAAAAGGAATGTCTCCAAATATAAACTACACAGAATCATTCTGTGAAACTTCTTTCTGATCTGTGCATTCAGCTAACAGAGTTAAACCATACTTTTGATTGAGCAGATCTGAACTCTCTTTCTGTAGAAAATGCAATTGGACATTTGGAGCGCTAAGAGAGTAGTAGTGGAAAAAGGAATATATTCAAATATAAACTACACAGAAGCATTCTGTGAAACTTCTTTCTGATCTGAGCATTCAGCTAACAGAGTTAAACCATACTTTTGATTGAGCAGTTTTGAAACACTCTGTCTGTAGAAAATGCAACTGGACATTCGTAGCGCAAAGTGGGTAATAGTGGAAAAAAGAATATGTTCAAATATAAACCACACAGAAGCATTGTATGAAACTTCTTTCTGTTCTGTGCATTCAACTAACAGAGTTGAACCTTACTTTTGATTGAGCCTTTCTGAAACACTCTTTCTGTAGAAACTGCAATTGGACATTCTGAGCGCTAAGAGGCCTATATTGGGAAAAATAATATCTTCAAATAAAAACTAAACAGAAGCATTGTGTGAAACTTATTTCTGATATGTTCATTAAGCTAACAGAGTTAAACCATACTTTTGATTGCGCAGTTCTGAACACTCTTTCTGTAGAAAATGCAAGTGGACATTCGGAGCCCTAAGAGGGTAATAGTTTAAAAAGGAATATATTCAAATATAAACTACACAGTAGCATTCTGTGAAAATTCTTTCTGTTCTGTGTATTCAACTAACAGAGTTGAACCTTACTTTTGATTGAGCCGTTCTGAAACACTCTTTCTGTAGAAACTGCAATTGGACATGCTAAGCGCTAAGAGGCCTACATTGGGAAAAAGAATATCTTCAAATAAAAACTACACAGATGCATTCTGTGAAACTTATTTCTGATCTGTAAATTCATTTAACAGAGATAAAACATATTTTTGATTGAGCAGTTATGAAACACTCTTTTTGTAGAAAATGCAAGTGGAGATTCGGAGCGCTAAGAGGGTAATAGTGGAAAAAGGAATATCTTCAAATATAAACTACACAGAATCATTCGGTGAAACTTCTTTCTGATCTGTGCATTCAGCTAACAGAGTTAAACCATACTTTTGATTGAGCAGATCTGAACACTCTTTCTGTAGAAAATGCAACTGGACATTTGGAGCGCTAAGAGCGTAGTAGTGGAAAAAGGAATATATTCAAATATAAACAACACAGAAGCATTCTGTGAAACTTCTTTCTGATCTGAGCATTCAGCTAACAGAGTTAAACCATACTTTTGATTGAGCAGTTTTGAAACACTCTGTCTGTAGAAAATGCAACTGGACATTCGTAGCGCTAAGTGGGTAATAGTGGAAAAAAGAATATGTTCAAATATAAACTACACAGAAACATTGTATGAAACTTCTTTCTGTTCTGTGCATTCAACTAACAGAGTTGAACCTTACTTTTGATTGAGCCGTTCTGAAACACTCTTTCTGTAGAAACTGCAATTGGACATTCTGAGCGCTAAGAGGCCTATATTGGGAAAAAGAATGTCTACAAATAAAAACTACACAGAAGAATTGTGTGAAACTTCTTTCTGTTCTGTTTGTTCAACTAAAAGAGTTGAACCTTAGTTTTGATTGAGCCATTCTGAAACACTCTTTCTGTAGAAAATGCAAGTGGAGATTCGGAGCGCTAAGAGGGTAATAGTGGAAAAAGGAATGTCTCCAAATATAAACTACACAGAATCATTCTGAGAAACTTCTTTCTGATCTGTGCATTCAGCTAACAGAGGTAAACCATACTTTTGATTGAGCGGATCTGAACTCTCTTTCTGTAGAAAATGCAACTGGACATTTGGAGCGCTAAGAGAGTAGTAGTGGAAAAAGGAATATATTCAAATATAAACTACACAGAAGCATTCTGTGAAACTTCTTTCTGATCTGAGCATTCAGCTAACAGAGTTAAACCTTACTTTTGATTGAGCAGTTTTGAAACACTCTGTCTGTAGAAAATGCAACTGGACATTCGTAGCGCTAAGTGGGTAATAGTGGAAAAAAGAATATGTTCAAATATAAACTACACAGAAGCATTGTATGAAACTTCTTTCTGTTCGGTGCATTCAACTAACAGAGTTGAACCTTACTTTTGATTGAGCCTTTCTGAAACACTCTTTCTGTAGAAACTGCAATTGGACATTCTGAGCGCTAAGAGGCCTATATTGGGAAAAATAATATCTTCAAATAAAAACTACACAGAAGCATTGTGTGAAACTTATTTCTGATATGTTCATTAAGCTAACAGAGTTAAACCACACTTTTGATTGCGCAGTTCTGAACACTCTTTCTGTAGAAAATGCAAGTGGACATTCGGAGCGCTAAGAGGGTAATAGTGGAAAAAGGAATATATTCAAATATAAACTACACAGTAGCATTCTGTGAAAATTCTTTCTGTTCTGTGCATTCAACTAACAGAGTTGAACCTTACTTTTGATTGAGCCGTTCTGAAACACTCTTTCTGTAGAAACTGCAATTGGACATGCTAAGCGCTAAGAGGCCTACATTGGGAAAAAGAATATCTTCAAATAAAAACTACACAGATGCATTCTGTGAAACTTATTTCTGATCTGTAAATTCAGTTAACAGAGATAAAACATATTTTTCATTGAGCAGTTATGAAACACTCTTTTTGTAGAAAATGCAAGTGGAGATTCGGAGCGCTAAGAGGGTAATAGTGGAAAAAGGAATGTCTTCAAATATAAACTACACAGAATCATTCGGTGAAACTTCTTTCTGATCTGTGCATTCAGCTAACAGGGTTAAACCATACTTTTGATTGAGCAGATCTGAACACTCTTTCTGTAGAAAATGCAACTGGACATTTGGAGCGCTAAGAGCGTAGTGGTGGAAAAAGGGATATATTCAAATATAAACTACACAGAAGCATTCTGTGAAACTTCTTTCTGATCTGAGCATTCAGCTAACAGAGTTAAACCATACTTTTGATTGAGCAGTTTTGAAACACTCTGTCTGTAGAAAATGCAACTGGACATTCGTAGCGCTAAGTGGGTAATAGTGGAAAAAAGAATATGTTCAAATATAAACTACACAGAAGCATTGTATGAAACTTCTTTCTGTTCCGTGCATTCAACTAACAGAGTTGAACCTTACTTTTGATTGAGCCGTTCTGAAACACTCTTTCTGTAGAAACTGCAATTGGACATTCTGAGCGCTAAGAGGCCTATATTGGGAAAAAGAATGTCTACAAATAAAAACTACACAGAAGAATTGTGTGAAACTTCTTTCTGTTCTGTTTGTTCAACTAAAAGAGTTGAACCTTAGTTTTGATTGAGCCGTTCTGAAACACACTTTCTGTAGAAAATGCAAGTGGAGATTCGGAGAGCTAAGAGGGTAATAGTGGAAAAAGGAATGTCTCCAAATATAAACTACACAGAATCATTGTGTGAAACTTCTTTCTGATCTGTGCATTCAGCTAACAGAGTTAAACCATACTTTTGATTGAGCAGATCTGAACACTCTTTCTGTAGAAAATGCAACTGGACATTTGGAGCGCTAAGAGCGTAGTAGTGGAAAAAGGAATATATTCAAATATAAACTACACAGAAGCCTTCTGTGAAACTTCTTTCTGATCTGAGCATTCAGCTAACAGTGTTAAACCATACTTTTGATTGAGCAGTTTTGAAACACTCTCTCTGTAGAAAATGCAACTGGACATTCGTAGCGCTAAGTGGGTAATAGTGGAAAAAAGAATATGTTCAAATATAAACTACACAGAAGCATTGTATGAAACTTCTTTCTGTTCTGTGCATTCAACTAACAGAGTTGAACCTTACTTTTGATTGAGCCGTTCTGAAACACTCTTTCTGTAGAAACTGCAATTGGACATTCTGAGCGCTAAGAGGCCTATATTGGGAAAAAGAATGTCTACAAATAAAAACTACACAGAAGAATTGTGTGAAACTTCTTTCTGTTCTGTTTGTTCAAGTAAAAGAGTTGAACCTTAGTTTTGATTGAGCCGTTCTGAAACACTCTTTCTGTAGAAAATGCAAGTGGAGATTCGGAGCGCTAATAGGGTAATAGTGGAAAAAGGAATGTCTCCAAATATAAACCACACAGAATCATTCTGTGAAACTTCTTTCTGATCTGTGCATTCAGCTAACAGATTTAAACCATACTTTTGATTGAGCAGATCTGAACACTCTTTCTGTAGAAAATGCAACTGGACATTTGGAGCGCTAAGAGAGTAGTAGTGGAAAAAGGAATATATTCAAATATAAACTACACAGAAGCATTCTGTGAAACTTCTTTCTGATCTGAGCATTCAGCTAACAGTGTTAAACCATACTTTTGATTGAGCAGTTTTGAAACACTCTGTCTGTAGAAAATGCAACTGGACATTCATAGCGCTAAGTGGGTAATAGTGGAAAAAAGAATATGTTCAAATATAAACTACACAGAAGCATTGTATGAAACTTCTTTCTGTTCTGTGCATTCAACTAACAGAATTGAACCTTACTTTTGATTGAGCCTTTCTGAAACACTCTTTCTGTAGAAACTGCAATTGGACATTCTGAGCGCTAAGAGGCCTCTATTGGGAAAAATAATATCTTCAAATAAAAACTACACAGAAGCATTGTGTGAAACTTATTTCTGATATGTTCATTAAGCTAACAGAGTTAAACCATACTTTTGATTGCGCAGTTCTGAACACTCTTTCTGTAGAAAATGCAAGTGGACATTCGGATCGCTAAGAGGGTAATAGTGGAAAAAGGAATATATTCAAATATAAACTACACAGTAGCATTCTTTGAAAATTCTTTCTGTTCTGTGCATTCAACTAACAGAGTTGAACCTTACTTTTGATTGAGCCGTTCTGAAACACTCTTTCTGTAGAAACTGCAATTGGACATGCTAAGCGCTAAGAGGCCTACATTGGGAAAAAGAATATCTTCAAATAAAAACTACACAGATGCATTCTGTGAAACTTATTTCTGATCTGTAAATTCAGTTAACAGAGATAAAACATATTTTTGATTGAGCAGTTATGAAACACTCTTTTTGTAGAAAATGCAAGTGGAGATTCGGAGCGCTAAGAGGGTAATAGTGGAAAAAGGAATGTCTCCAAATATAAACTACACAGAATCATTCGGTGAAACTTCTTTCTGACCTGTGCATTCAGCTAACAGAGTTAAACCATACTTTTGATTGAGCAGATCTGAACACTCTTTCTGTAGAAAATGCAACTGGACATTTGGAGCGCTAAGAGCGTAGTAGTGGAAAAAGGAATATATTCAAATATAAACTACACAGAAGCATTCTGTGAAACTTCTTTCTGATCTGAGCATTCAGCTAACAGAGTTAAACCATACTTTTGATTGAGCAGTTTTGAAACACTCTGTCTGTAGAAAATGCAACTGGACATTCGTAGCGCTAAGTGGGTAATAGTGGAAAAAAGAATATGTTCAAATATAAACTACACAGAAGCATTGTATGAAACTTCTTTCTGTTCTGTGCATTCAACTAACAGAGTTGAACCTTACTTTTGATTGAGCCGTTCTGAAACACTCTTTCTGTAGAAACTGCAATTGGACATTCTGAGCGCTAAGAGGCCTATATTGGGAAAAAGAATGTCTACAAATAAAAACTACACAGAAGAATTGTGTGAAACATCTTTCTGTTCTGTTTGTTCAACTAAAAGAGTTGAACCTTAGTTTTGATTGAGCCGTTCTGAAACACACTTTCTGTAGAAAATGCAAGTGGAGATTCGGAGCGCTAAGAGGGTAATAGTGGAAAAAGGAATGTCTCCAAATATAAACTACACAGAATCATTGTGTGAAACTTCTTTCTGATCTGTGCATTCAGCTAACAGAGTTAAACCATACTTTTGATTGAGCAGATCTGAACACTCTTTCTGTAGAAAATGCAACTGGACATTTGGAGCGCTAAGAGAGTAGTAGTGGAAAAAGGAATATATTCAAATATAAACTACACAGAAGCATTCTGTGAAACTTCATTCTGATCTGAGCATTCAGCTAACAGAGTTAAACCATACTTTTGATTGAGCAGTTTTGAAACACTCTGTCTGTAGAAAATGCAACTGGACATTCGTAGCGCTAAGTGGGTAATAGTGGAAAAAAGAATATGTTCAAATATAAACTACACAGAAGCATTGTATGAAACTTCTTTCTGTTCTGTGCATTCAACTAACAGAGTTGAACCTTACTTTTGATTGAGCCTTTCTGAAACACTCTTTCTGTAGAAACTGCAATTGGACATTCTGAGCGCTAAGAGGCCTCTATTGGGAAAAATAATATCTTCAAATAAAAACTACACAGAAGCATTGTGTGAAACTTATTTCTGATATGTTCATTAAGCTAACAGAGTTAAACCATACTTTTGATTGCGCAGTTCTGAACACTCTTTCTGTAGAAAATGCAAGTGGACATTCGGAGCGCTAATAGGGTAATAGTGGAAAAAGGAATATATACAAATGTAAACTACACAGTAGCATTCTGTGAAAATTCTTTCTGTTCTGTGCATTCAACTGACAGAGTTGAACCTTACTTTTGATTGAGCCGTTCTGAAACACTCTTTCTGTAGAAACTGCTATTGGACATGCTAAGCGCTAAGAGGCCTACATTGGGAAAAAGAATATCTTCAAATAAAAACTACACAGATGCATTCTGTGAAACTTATTTCTGATCTGTAAATTCAGTTAACAGAGATAAAACATATTTTTGATTGAGCAGTTATGAAACACTCTTTTTGTAGAAAATGCAAGTGGAGATTCGGAGCGCTAAGAGGGTAATAGTGGAAAAAGGAATGTCTTCAAATATAAACTACACAGAATCATTCGGTGAAACTTCTTTCTGATCTGTGCATTCAGCTAACAGAGTTAAACCATACTTTTGATTGAGCAGATCTGAACACTCTTTCTGTAGAAAATGCAACAGGACATTTGGAGCGCTAAGAGCGTAGTAGTGGAAAAAGGAATATATTCAAATATAAACTACACAGAAGCCTTCTGTGAAACTTCTTTCTGATCTGAGCATTCAGCTAACAGTGTTAAACCATACTTTTGATTGAGCAGTTTTGAAACACTCTCTCTGTAGAAAATGCAACTGGACATTCGTAGCGCTAAGTGGGTAATAGTGGAAAAAAGAATATGTTCAAATATAAACTACACAGAAGCATTGTATGAAACTTCTTTCTGTTCTGTGCATTCAACTAACAGAGTTGAACCTTACTTTTGATTGAGCCGTTCTGAAACACTCTTTCTGTAGAAACTGCAATTGGACATTCTGAGCGCTAAGAGGCCTATATTGGGAAAAAGAATGTCTACAAATAAAAACTACACAGAAGAATTGTGTGAAACTTCTTTCTGTTCTGTTTGTTCAACTAAAAGAGTTGAACCTTAGTTTTGATTGAGCCATTCTGAAACACTCTTTCTGTAGAAAATGCAAGTGGAGATTCGGAGCGCTAAGAGGGTAATAGTGGAAAAAGGAATGTCTCCAAATATAAACTACACAGAATCATTCTGTGAAACTTCTTTCTGATCTGTGCATTCAGCTAACAGAGGTAAACCATACTTTTGATTGAGCGGATCTGAACTCTCTTTCTGTAGAAAATGCAACTGGACATTTGGAGCGCTAAGAGCGTAGTAGTGGAAAAAGGAATATATTCAAATATAAACTACACAGAAGCATTCTGTGAAACTTCTTTCTGATCTGAGCATTCAGCTAACAGAATTAAACCATACTTTTGATTGAGCAGTTTTGAAACACTCTGTCTGTAGAAAATGCAACTGGACATTCGTAGCGCTAAGTGGGTAATAGTGGAAAAAAGAATATGTTCAAATATAAACTACACAGAAGCATTGTATGAAACTACTTTCTGTTCGGTGCATTCAACTAACAGAGTTGAACCTTACTTTTGATTGAGCCTTTCTGAAACACTCTTTCTGTAGAAACTGCAATTGGACATTCTGAGCGCTAAGAGGCCTATATTGGGAAAAATAATATCTTCAAATAAAAACTACACAGAAGCATTGTGTGAAACTTATTTCTGATATGTTCATTAAGCTAACAGAGTTAAACCACAGTTTTGATTGCGCAGTTCTGAACACTCTTTCTGTAGAAAATGCAAGTGGACTTTCGGAGCGCTAAGAGGGTAATAGTGGAAAAAGGAATATATTCAAATATAAACTACACAGTAGCATTCTGTGAAAATTCTTTCTGTTCTGTGCATTCAACTAACAGAGTTGAACCTTACTTTTGATTGAGCCGTTCTGAAACACTCTTTCTGTAGAAACTGCAATTGGACATGCTAAGCGCTAAGAGGCCTACATTGGGAAAAAGAATATCTTCAAATAAAAACTACACAGATGCATTCTGTGAAACTTATTTCTGATCTGTAAATTCAGTTAACAGAGATAAAACATATTTTTGATTGAGCAGTTATGAAACACTCTTTTTGTAGAAAATGCAAGTGGAGATTCGGAGCGCTAAGAGGGTAATAGTGGAAAAAGGAATGTCTTCAAATATAAACTACACAGAATCATTCGGTGAAACTTCTTTCTGATCTGTGCATTCAGCTAACAGAGTTAAACCATACTTTTGATTGAGCAGATCTGAACACTCTTTCTGTAGAAAATGCAACTGGACATTTGGAGCGCTAAGAGCGTAGTAGTGGAAAAAGGAATATATTCAAATATAAACTACACAGAAGCATTCTGTGAAACTTTTTTCTGATCTGAGCATTCAGCTAACAGAGTTAAACCATACTTTTGATTGAGTAGTTTTGAAACACTCTGTCTGTAGAAAATGCAACTGGACATTCGTAGCGCTAAGTGGGTAATAGTGGAAAAAAGAATATGTTCAAATATAAACTACACAGAAGCATTGTATGAAACTTCTTTCTGTTCTGTGCATTCAACTAACAGAGTTGAACCTTACTTTTGATTGAGCCGTTCTGAAACACTCTTTCTGTAGAAACTGCAATTGGACATTCTGAGCGCTAAGAGGCCTATATTGGGAAAAAGAATGTCTACAAATAAAAACTACACAGAAGAATTGTGTGAAATTCTTTCTGTTCTGTTTGTTCAACTAAAAGAGTTGAACCTTAGTTTTGATTGAGCCGTTCTGAAACACTCTTTCTGTAGAAAATGCAAGTGGAGATTCGGAGCGCTAAGAGGGTAATAGTGGAAAAAGGAATGTCTCCAAATATAAACTACACAGAATCATTCTGTGAAACTTCTTTCTGATCTGTGCATTCAGCTAACAGAGTTAAACCATACTTTTGATTGAGCAGATCTGAACTCTCTTTCTGTAGAAATTGCAATTGGACATTTGGAGCGCTAAGAGAGTAGTAGTGGAAAAAGGAATATATTCAAATATAAACTACACAGAAGCATTCTGTGAAACTTCTTTCTGATCTGAGCATTCAGCTAACAGAGTTAAACCATACTTTTGATTGAGCAGTTTTGAAACACTCCGTCTGTAGAAAATGCAACTGGACATTCGTAGCGCAAAGTGGGTAATAGTGGAAAAAAGAATATGTTCAAATATAAACTACACAGAAGCATTGTATGAAACTTCTTTCTGTTCTGTGCATTCAACTAACAGAGTTGAACCTTACTTTTGATTGAGCCTTTCTGAAACACTCTTTCTGTAGAAACTGCAATTGGACATTCTGAGCGCTAAGAGGCCTATATTGGGAAAAATAATATCTTCAAATAAAAACTACACAGAAGCATTGTGTGAAACTTATTTCTGATATGTTCATTAAGCTAACAGAGTTAAACCATACTTTTGATTGCGCAGTTCTGAACACTCTTTCTGTAGAAAATGCAAGTGGACATTCGGAGCCCTAAGAGGGTAATAGTGGAAAAAGGAATATATTCAAATATAAACTACACAGTAGCATTCTGTGAAAATTCTTTCTGTTCTGTGCATTCAACTAACAGAGTTGAACCTTACTTTTGATTGAGCCGTTCTGAAACACTCTTTCTGTAGAAACTGCAATTCGACATGCTAAGCGCTAAGAGGCCTACATTGGGAAAAAGAATATCTTCAAATAAAAACTACACAGATGCATTCTGTGAAACTTATTTCTGATCTGTAAATTCAGTTAACAGAGATAAAACATATTTTTGATTGAGCAGTTATGAAACACTCTTTTTGTAGAAAATGCAAGTGGAGATTCGGAGCGCTAAGAGGGTAATAGTGGAAAAAGGAATATCTTCAAATATAAACTACACAGAATCATTCGGTGAAACTTCTTTCTGATCTGTGCATTCAGCTAACAGAGTTAAACCATACTTTTGATTGAGCAGATCTGAACACTCTTTCTGTAGAAAATGCAACTGGACATTTGGAGCGCTAAGAGCGTAGTAGTGGAAAAAGGAATATATTCAAATATAAACTACACAGAAGCATTCTGTGAAACTTCTTTCTGATCTGAGCATTCAGCTAACAGAGTTAAACCATACTTTTGATTGAGCAGTTTTGAAACACTCTGTCTGTAGAAAATGCAACTGGACATTCGTAGCGCTAAGTGGGTAATAGTGGAAAAAAGAATATGTTCAAATATAAACTACACAGAAGCATTGTATGAAACTTCTTTCTGTTCTGTGCATTCAACTAACAGAGTTGAACCTTACTTTTGATTGAGCCGTTCTGAAACACTCTTTCTGTAGAAACTGCAATTGGACATTCTGAGCGCTAAGAGGCCTATATTGGGAAAAAGAATGTCTACAAATAAAAACTACACAGAAGAATTGTGTGAAACTTCTTTCTGTTCTGTTTGTTCAACTAAAAGAGTTGAACCTTAGTTTTGATTGAGCCATTCTGAAACACTCTTTCTGTAGAAAATGCAAGTGGAGATTCGGAGGGCTAAGAGGGTAATAGTGGAAAAAGGAATGTCTCCAAATATAAACTACACAGAATCATTCTGTGAAACTTCTTTCTGATCTGTGCATTCAGCTAACAGAGGTAAACCATACTTTTGATTGAGCGGATCTGAACTCTCTTTCTGTAGAAAATGCAACTGGACATTTGGAGCGCTAAGAGAGTAGTAGTGGAAAAAGGAATATATTCAAATATAAACTACACAGAAGCATTCTGTGAAACTTCTTTCTGATCTGAGCATTCAGCTAACAGAGTTAAACCATACTTTTGATTGAGCAGTTTTGAAACACTCTGTCTGTAGAAAATGCAACTGGACATTCGTAGCGCTAAGTGGGTAATAGCGGAAAAAAGAATATGTTCAAATATAAACTACACAGAAGCATTGTATGAAACTTCTTTCTGTTCGGTGCATTCAACTAACAGAGTTGAACCTTACTTTTGATTGAGCCTTTCTGAAACACTCTTTCTGTAGAAACTGCAATTGGACATTCTGAGCGCTAAGAGGCCTATATTGGGAAAAATAATATCTTCAAATAAAAACTACACAGAAGCATTGTGTGAAACTTATTTCTGATATGTTCATTAAGCTAACAGAGTTAAACCACACTTTTGATTGCGCAGTTCTGAACACTCTTTCTGTAGAAAATGCAAGTGGACATTCGGAGCGCTAAGAGGGTAATAGTGGAAAAAGGAATATATTCAAATATAAACTACACAGTAGCATTCTGTGAAAATTCTTTCTGTTCTGTGCATTCAACTAACAGAGTTGAACCTTACTTTTGATTGAGCCGTTCTGAAACACTCTTTCTGTAGAAACTGCAATTGGACATGCTAAGCGCTAAGAGGCCTACATTGGGAAAAAGAATATCTTCAAATAAAAACTACACAGATGCATTCTGTGAAACTTATTTCTGATCTGTAAATTCAGTTAACAGAGATAAAACATATTTTTCATTGAGCAGTTATGAAACACTCTTTTTGTAGAAAATGCAAGTGGAGATTCGGAGCGCTAAGAGGGTAATAGTGGAAAAAGGAATGTCTTCAAATATAAACTACACAGAATCATTCGGTGAAACTTCTTTCTGATCTGTGCATTCAGCTAACAGGGTTAAACCATACTTTTGATTGAGCAGATCTGAACACTCTTTCTGTAGAAAATGCAACTGGACATTTGGAGCGCTAAGAGCGTAGTGGTGGAAAAAGGAATATATTCAAATATAAACTACACAGAAGCATTCTGTGAAACTTCTTTCTGATCTGAGCATTCAGCTAACAGAGTTAAACCATACTTTTGATTGAGCAGTTTTGAAACACTCTGTCTGTAGAAAATGCAACTGGACATTCGTAGCGCTAAGTGGGTAATAGTGGAAAAAAGAATATGTTCAAATATAAACTACACAGAAGCATTGTATAAAACTTCTTTCTGTTCTGTGCATTCAACTAACAGAGTTGAACCCTACTTTTGATTGAGCCGTTCTGAAACACTCTTTCTGTAGAAACTGCAATTGGACATTCTGAGCGCTAAGAGGCCTATATTGGGAAAAAGAATGTCTACAAATAAAAACTAAACAGAAGAATTTGGTGAAACTTCTTTCTGTTCTGTTTGTTCAACTAAAAGAGTTGAACCTTAGTTTTGATTGAGCCGTTCTGAAACACTCTTTCTGTAGAAAATGCAAGTGGAGATTCTGAGCGCTAAGAGGGTAATAGTGGAAAAAGGAATGTCTCCAAATATAAACTACACAGAATCATTCTGTGAAACTTCTTTCTGATCTGTGCATTCAGCTAACAGAGTTAAACCATACTTTTGATTGAGCAGATCTCAACTCTCTTTCTGTAGAAAGTGCAACTGGACATTTGGAGCGCTAAGAGAGTAGTAGTGGAAAAAGGAATATATTCAAATATAAACTACACAGAAGCATTCTGTGAAACTTCTTTCTGATCTGAGAATTCAGCTAACAGAGTTAAACCATACTTTTGATTGAGCAGTTTTGAAACACTCTGTCTGTAGAAAATGCAACTGGACATTCGTAGCGCTAAGTGGGTAATAGTGGAAAAAAGAATATGTTCAAATATAAACTACACAGAAGCATTGTATGAAACTTCTTTCTGTTCCGTGCATTCAACTAACAGAGTTGAACCTTACTTTTGATTGAGCCGTTCTGAAACACTCTTTCTGTAGAAACTGCAATTGGACATTCTGAGCGCTAAGAGGCCTATATTGGGAAAAAGAATGTCTACAAATAAAAACTACACAGAAGAATTGTGTGAAACTTATTTCTGTTCTGTTTGTTCAACTAAAAGAGTTGAACCTTAGTTTTGATTGAGCCGTTCTGAAACACTCTTTCTGTAGAAAATGCAATGGAGATTCGGAGCGCTAAGAGGGTAATAGTGGAAAAAGGAATATATTCAAATATAAACTACACAGTAGCATTCTGTGAAAATTCTTTCTGTTCTGTGCATTCAACTAACAGAGTTGAACCTTACTTTTGATTGAGCCGTTCTGAAACACTCTTTCTGTAGAAACTGCAATTGGACATGCTAAGCGCTAAGAGGCCTACATTCGGAAAAAGAATATCTTCAAATAAAAACTACACAGATGCATTCTGTGAAACTTATTTCTGATCTGTAAATTCAGTTAACAGAGATAAAACATATTTTTGATTGAGCAGTTATGAAACACTCTTTTTGTAGAAAATGCAAGTGGAGATTCAGAGCGCTAAGAGGGTAATAGTGGAAAAAGGAATGTCTTCAAATATAAACTACACAGAATCATTCGGTGAAACTTCTTTCTGATCTGTGCATTCAGCTAACAGAGTTAAACCATACTTTTGATTGAGCAGATCTGAACACTCTTTCTGTAGAAAATGCAACTGGACATTTGGAGCGCTAACAGCGTAGTAGTGGAAAAAGGAATATATTCAAATATAAACTACACAGAAGCATTCTGTGAAACTTCTTTCTGATCTGAGCATTCAGCTAACAGAGTTAAACCATTCTTTTGATTGAGCAGTTTTGAAACACTCTGTCCGTAGAAAATGCAACTGGACATTCGTAGCGCTAAGTGGGTAATAGTGGAAAAAAGGATATGTTCAAATATAAACTACACAGAAGCATTGTATGAAACTCCTTTCTGTTCTGTGCATTCAACTAACAGAGTTGAACCTTACTTTTGATTGAGCCGTTCTGAAACACTCTTTCTGTAGAAACTGCAATTGGACATTCTGAGCGCTAAGAGGCCTATATTGGGAAAAAGAATGTCTACAAATAAAAACTACACAGAAGAATTGTGTGAAACTTATTTCTGTTCTGTTTGTTCAACTAAAAGAGTTGAACCTTAATTTTGATTGAGCCGTTCTGAAACACTCTTTCTGTAGAAAATGCAAGTGGAGATTCGTAGCGCTAAGAGGGTAATAGTGGAAAAAGGAATGTCTCCAAATATAAACTACACAGAATCATTCGGTGAAAATTCTTTCTGATCTGTGAATTCAGCTAACAGAGTTAAACCATACTTTTGATTGAGCAGATCTGAACACTATTTCTGTAGAAAATGCAACTGGACATTTGGAGCGCTAAGAGCGTATTAGTGGAAAAAGGAATATATTCAAATATAAACTACACAGAAGCATTCTGTGAAACTTCTTTCTGATCTGAGCATTCAGCTAACAGAGTTAAACCATACTTTTGATTGAGCAGTTTTGAAACACTCTGTCTGTAGAAAATGCAACTGGACATTCGTAGCGCTAAGTGGGTAATAGTGGAAAAAAGAATATGTTCAAATATAAACTACACAGAAGCATTGTATAAAACTTCTTTCTGTTCTGTGCATTCAACTAACAGAGTTGAACCCTACTTTTGATTGAGCCGTTCTGAAACACTCTTTCTGTAGAAACTGCAATTGGACATTCTGAGCGCTAAGAGGCCTATATTGGGAAAAAGAATGTCTACAAATAAAAACTAAACAGAAGAAATTGGTGAAACTTCTTTCTGTTCTGTTTGTTCAACTAAAAGAGTTGAACCTTAGTTTTGATTGAGCCGTTCTGAAACACTCTTTCTGTAGAAAATGCAAGTGGAGATTCGGAGCGCTAAGAGGGTAATAGTGGAAAAAGGAATGTCTCCAAATATAAACTACACAGAATCATTCTGTGAAACTTCTTTCTGATCTGTGCATTCAGCTAACAGAGTTAAACCATACTTTTGATTGAGCAGATCTCAACTCTCTTTCTGTAGAAAATGCAACTGGACATTTGGAGCGCTAAGAGAGTAGTAGTGGAAAAAGGAATATATTCAAATATAAACTACACAGAAGCATTCTGTGAAACTTCTTTCTGATCTGAGAATTCAGCTAACAGAGTTAAACCATACTTTTGATTGAGCAGTTTTGAAACACTCTGTCTGTAGAAAATGCAACTGGACATTCGTAGCGCTAAGTGGGTAATAGTGGAAAAAAGAATATGTTCAAATATAAACCACACAGAAGCATTGTATGAAACTTCTTTCTGTTCTGTGCATTCAACTAACAGAGTTGAACCTTACTTTTGATTGAGCCTTTCTGAAACACTCTTTCTGTAGAAACTGAAATTGGACATTCTGAGCGCTAAGAGGCCTATATTGGGAAAAATAATATCTTCAAATAAAAACTACACAGAAGCATTGTGTGAAACTTATTTCTGATATGTTCATTAAGCTAACAGAGTTAAACCATACTTTTGATTGCGCAGTTCTGAACACTCTTTCTGTAGAAAATGCAAGTGGAGATTCGGAGCGCTAAGAGGGTAATAGTGGAAAAAGGAATATATTCAAATATAAACTACACAGTAGCATTCTGTAAAAATTCTTTCTGTTCTGTGCATTCAACTAACAGAGTTGAACCTTACTTTTGATTGAGCCGTTCTGAAACACTCTTTCTGTAGAAACTGCAATTGGACATGCTAAGCGCTAAGAGGCCTACATTGGGAAAAAGAATATCTTCAAATAAAAACTACACAGATGCATTCTGTGAAACTTATTTCTTATCTGTAAATTCATTTAACAGAGATAAAACATATTTTTGATTGAGCAGTTATGAAACACTCTTTTTGTAGAAAATGCAAGTGGAGATTCGGAGCGCTAAGAGGGTAATAGTGGAAAAAGGAATATCTTCAAATATAAACTACACAGAATCATTCGGTGAAACTTCTTTCTGATCTGTGCATTCAGCTAACAGAGTTAAACCATACTTTTGATTGAGCAGATCTGAACACTCTTTCTGTAGAAAATGCAACTGGACATTTGGAGCGCTAAGAGCGTAGTAGTGGAAAAAGGAATATATTCAAATATAAACAACACAGAAGCATTCTGTGAAACTTCTTTCTGATCTGAGCATTCAGCTAACAGAGTTAAACCATACTTTTGATTGAGCAGTTTTGAAACACTCTGTCTGTAGAAAATGCAACTGGACATTCGTAGCGCTAAGTGGGTAATAGTGGAAAAAAGAATATGTTCAAATATAAACTACACAGAAACATTGTATGAAACTTCTTTCTGTTCTGTGCATTCAACTAACAGAGTTGAACCTTACTTTTGATTGAGCCGTTCTGAAACACTCTTTCTGTAGAAACTGCAATTGGACATTCTGAGCGCTAAGAGGCCTATATTGGGAAAAAGAATGTCTACAAATAAAAACTACACAGAAGAATTGTGTGAAACTTCTTTCTGTTCTGTTTGTTCAACTAAAAGAGTTGAACCTTAGTTTTGATTGAGCCATTCTGAAACACTCTTTCTGTAGAAAATGCAAGTGGAGATTCGGAGCGCTAAGAGGGTAATAGTGGAAAAAGGAATGTCTCCAAATATAAACTACACAGAATCATTCTGTGAAACTTCTTTCTGATCTGTGCATTCAGCTAACAGAGTTAAACCATAGTTTTGATTGAGCCGATCTGAACTCTCTTTCTGTAGAAAATGCAACTGGACATTTGGAGCGCTAAGAGCGTAGTAGTGGAAAAAGGAATATATTCAAATATAAACTACACAGAAGCATTCTGTGAAACTTCTTTCTGATCTGAGCATTCAGCTAACAGAGTTAAACCATACTTTTGATTGAGCAGTTTTGAAACACTCTGTCTGTAGAAAATGCAACTGGACATTCGTAGCGCTAAGTGGGTAATAGTGGAAAAAAGAATATGTTCAAATATAAACTACACAGAAGCATTGTATGAAACTTCTTTCTGTTCTGTGCATTCAACTAACAGAGTTGAACCTTACTTTTGATTGAGCCGTTCTGAAACACTCTTTCTGTAGAAACTGCAATTGGACATTCTGAGCGCTAAGAGGCCTATATTGGGAAAAAGAATGTCTACAAATAAAAACTACACAGAAGAATTGTGTGAAACATCTTTCTGTTCTGTTTGTTCAACTAAAAGAGTTGAACCTTAGTTTTGATTGAGCCGTTCTGAAACACACTTTCTGTAGAAAATGCAAGTGGAGATTCGGAGAGCTAAGAGGGTAATAGTGGAAAAAGGAATGTCTCCAAATATAAACTACACAGAATCATTGTGTTAAACTTCTTTCTGATCTGTGCATTCAGCTAACAGAGTTAAACCATACTTTTGATTGAGCAGATCCGAACACTCTTTCTGTAGAAAATGCAACTGGACATTTGGAGCGCTAAGAGCGTAGTAGTGGAAAAAGGAATATATTCAAATATAAACTACACAGAAGCCTTCTGTGAAACTTCTTTCTGATCTGAGAATTCAGCTAACAGTGTTAAACCATACTTTTGATTGAGCAGTTTTGAAACACTCTCTCTGTAGAAAATGCAACTGGACATTCGTAGCGCTAAGTGGGTAATAGTGGAAAAAAGAATATGTTCAAATATAAACTACACAGAAGCATTGTATGAAACTTCTTTCTGTTCTGTGCATTCAACTAACAGAGTTGAACCTTACTTTTGATTGAGCCGTTCTGAAACACTCTTTCTGTAGAAACTGCAATTGGACATTCTGAGCGCTAAGAAGCCTTTATTGGGAAAAAGAATGTCTACAAATAAAAACTACACAGAAGAATTGTGTGAAACTTCTTTCTGTTCTGTTTGTTCAAGTAAAAGAGTTGAACCTTAGTTTTGATTGAGCCGTTCTGAAACACTCTTTCTGTAGAAATGCAAGTGGAGATTCGGAGCGCTAATAGGGTAATAGTGGAAAAAGGAATGTCTCCAAATATAAACCACACAGAATCATTCTGTGAAACTTCTTTCTGATCTGTGCATTCAGCTAACAGATTTAAACCATACTTTTGATTGAGCAGATCTGAACACTCTTTCTGTAGAAAATACAACTGGACATTTGGAGCGCTAAGAGAGTAGTAGTGGAAAAAGGAATATATTCAAATATAAACTACACAGAAGCATTCTGTGAAACTTCTTTCTGATCTGAACATTCAGCTAACAGTGTTAAACCATAATTTTGATTGAGAAGTTTTGAAACACTATGTCTGTAGAAAATGCAACTGGACATTCATAGCGCTAAGTGGGTAATAGTGGAAAAAACAATATGTTGAAATATAAACTACACAGAAGCATTGTATGAAACTTCTTTCTGTTCTGTGCATTCAACTAACAGAGTTGAACCTTACTTTTGATTGAGCCTTTCTGAAACACTCTTTCTGTAGAAACTGCAATTGGATATTCTGAGCGCTAAGAGGCCTCTATTGGGAAAAATAATATCTTCAAATAAAAACTACACAGAAGCATTGTGTGAAACTTATTTCTGATATGTTCATTAAGCTAACAGAGTTAAACCATACTTTTGATTGCGCAGTTCTGAACACTCTTTCTGTAGAAAATGCAAGTGGACATTCGGATCGCTAAGAGGGTAATAGTGGAAAAAGGAATATATTCAAATATAAACTACACAGTAGCATTCTTTGAAAATTCTTTCTGTTCTGTGCATTCAACTAACAGAGTTGAACCTTACTTTTGATTGAGCCGTTCTGAAACACTCTTTCTGTAGAAACTGCAATTGGACATGCTAAGCGCTAAGAGGCCTACATTGGGAAAAAGAATATCTTCAAATAAAAACTACACAGATGCATTCTGTGAAACTTATTTCTGATCTGTAAATTCAGTTAACAGAGATAAAACATATTTTTGATTGAGCAGTTATGAAACACTCTTTTTGTAGAAAGTGCAAGTGGAGATTCGGAGCGCTAAGAGGGTAATAGTGGAAAAAGGAATGTCTTCAAATATAAACTACACAGAATCATTCGGTGAAACTTCTTTCTGATCTGTGCATTCAGCTAACAGAGTTAAACCATACTTTTGATTGAGCAGATCTGAACACTCTTTCTGTAGAAAATGCAACTGGACATTTGGAGCGCTAAGAGCGTAGTAGTGGAAAAAGGAATATATTCAAATATAAACTACACAGAAGCATTCTGTGAAACTTTTTTCTGATCTGAGCATTCAGCTAACAGAGTTAAACCATACTTTTGATTGAGCAGTTTTGAAACACTCTGTCTGTAGAAAATGCAACTGGACATTCGTAGCGCTAAGTGGGTAATAGTGGAAAAAAGAATATGTTCAAATATAAACTACACAGAAGCATTGTATGAAACTTCTTTCTGTTCTGTGCATTCAACTAACAGAGTTGAACCTTACTTTTGATTGAGCCGTTCTGAAACACTCTTTCTGTAGAAACTGCAATTGGACATTCTGAGCGCTAAGAGGCCTATATTGGGAAAAAGAATGTCTACAAATAAAAACTACACAGAAGAATTGTGTGAAATACTTTCTGTTCTGTTTGTTCAACTAAAAGAGTTGAACCTTAGTTTTGATTGAGCCGTTCTGAAACACTCTTTCTGTAGAAAATGCAAGTGGAGATTCGGAGCGCTAAGGGGGTAATAGTGGAAAAAGGAATGTCTCCAAATATAAACTACACAGAATCATTCTGTGAAACTTCTTTCTGATCTGTGCATTCAGCTAACAGAGTTAAACCATACTTTTGATTGAGCAGATCTGAACTCTCTTTCTGTAGAAAATGCAATTGGACATTTGGAGCGCTAAGAGAGTAGTAGTGGAAAAAGGAATATATTCAAATATAAACTACACAGAAGCATTCTGTGAAACTTCTTTCTGATCTGAGCATTCAGCTAACAGAGTTAAACCATACTTTTGATTGAGCAGTTTTGAAACACTCTGTCTGTAGAAAATGCAACTGGACATTCGTAGCGCAAAGTGGGTAATAGTGGAAAAAAGAATATGTTCAAATATAAACCACACAGAAGCATTGTATGAAACTTCTTTCTGTTCTGTGCATTCAACTAACAGAGTTGAACCTTACTTTTGATTGAGCCTTTCTGAAACACTCTTTCTGTAGAAACTGCAATTGGACATTCTGAGCGCTAAGAGGCCTATATTGGGAAAAATAATATCTTCAAATAAAAACTAAACAGAAGCATTGTGTGAAACTTATTTCTGATATGTTCATTAAGCTAACAGAGTTAAACCATACTTTTGATTGCGCAGTTCTGAACACTCTTTCTGTAGAAAATGCAAGTGGACATTCGGAGCCCTAAGAGGGTAATAGTTTAAAAAGGAATATATTCAAATATAAACTACACAGTAGCATTCTGTGAAAATTCTTTCTGTTCTGTGCATTCAACTAACAGAGTTGAACCTTACTTTTGATTGAGCCGTTCTGAAACACTCTTTCTGTAGAAACTGCAATTGGACATGCTAAGCGCTAAGAGGCCTACATTGGGAAAAAGAATATCTTCAAATAAAAACTACACAGATGCATTCTGTGAAACTTATTTCTGATCTGTAAATTCATTTAACAGAGATAAAACATATTTTTGATTGAGCAGTTATGAAACACTCTTTTTGTAGAAAATGCAAGTGGAGATTCGGAGCGCTAAGAGGGTAATAGTGGAAAAAGGAATATCTTCAAATATAAACTACACAGAATCATTCGGTGAAACTTCTTTCTGATCTGTGCATTCAGCTAACAGAGTTAAACCATACTTTTGATTGAGCAGATCTGAACACTCTTTCTGTAGAAAATGCAACTGGACATTTGGAGCGCTAAGAGCGTAGTAGTGGAAAAAGGAATATATTCAAATATAAACAACACAGAAGCATTCTGTGAAACTTCTTTCTGATCTGAGCATTCAGCTAACAGAGTTAAACCATACTTTTGATTGAGCAGTTTTGAAACACTCTGTCTGTAGAAAATGCAACTGGACATTCGTAGCGCTAAGTGGGTAATAGTGGAAAAAAGAATATGTTCAAATATAAACTACACAGAAACATTGTATGAAACTTCTTTCTGTTCTGTGCATTCAACTAACAGAGTTGAACCTTACTTTTGATTGAGCCGTTCTGAAACACTCTTTCTGTAGAAACTGCAATTGGACATTCTGAGCGCTAAGAGGCCTATATTGGGAAAAAGAATGTCTACAAATAAAAACTACACAGAAGAATTGTGTGAAACTTCTTTCTGTTCTGTTTGTTCAACTAAAAGAGTTGAACCTTAGTTTTGATTGAGCCATTCTGAAACACTCTTTCTGTAGAAAATGCAAGTGGAGATTCGGAGCGCTAAGAGGGTAATAGTGGAAAAAGGAATGTCTCCAAATATAAACTACACAGAATCATTCTGAGAAACTTCTTTCTGATCTGTGCATTCAGCTAACAGAGGTAAACCATACTTTTGATTGAGCGGATCTGAACTCTCTTTCTGTAGAAAATGCAACTGGACATTTGGAGCGCTAAGAGAGTAGTAGTGGAAAAAGGAATATATTCAAATATAAACTACACAGAAGCATTCTGTGAAACTTCTTTCTGATCTGAGCATTCAGCTAACAGAGTTAAACCTTACTTTTGATTGAGCAGTTTTGAAACACTCTGTCTGTAGAAAATGCAACTGGACATTCGTAGCGCTAAGTGGGTAATAGTGGAAAAAAGAATATGTTCAAATATAAACTACACAGAAGCATTGTATGAAACTTCTTTCTGTTCGGTGCATTCAACTAACAGAGTTGAACCTTACTTTTGATTGAGCCTTTCTGAAACACTCTTTCTGTAGAAACTGCAATTGGACATTCTGAGCGCTAAGAGGCCTATATTGGGAAAAATAATATCTTCAAATAAAAACTACACAGAAGCATTGTGTGAAACTTATTTCTGATATGTTCATTAAGCTAACAGAGTTAAACCACACTTTTGATTGCGCAGTTCTGAACACTCTTTCTGTAGAAAATGCAAGTGGACATTCGGAGCGCTAAGAGGGTAATAGTGGAAAAAGGAATATATTCAAATATAAACTACACAGTAGCATTCTGTGAAAATTCTTTCTGTTCTGTGCATTCAACTAACAGAGTTGAACCTTACTTTTGATTGAGCCGTTCTGAAACACTCTTTCTGTAGAAACTGCAATTGGACATGCTAAGCGCTAAGAGGCCTACATTGGGAAAAAGAATATCTTCAAATAAAAACTACACAGATGCATTCTGTGAAACTTATTTCTGATCTGTAAATTCAGTTAACAGAGATAAAACATATTTTTCATTGAGCAGTTATGAAACACTCTTTTTGTAGAAAATGCAAGTGGAGATTCGGAGCGCTAAGAGGGTAATAGTGGAAAAAGGAATGTCTTCAAATATAAACTACACAGAATCATTCGGTGAAACTTCTTTCTGATCTGTGCATTCAGCTAACAGGGTTAAACCATACTTTTGATTGAGCAGATCTGAACACTCTTTCTGTAGAAAATGCAACTGGACATTTGGAGCGCTAAGAGCGTAGTGGTGGAAAAAGGGATATATTCAAATATAAACTACACAGAAGCATTCTGTGAAACTTCTTTCTGATCTGAGCATTCAGCTAACAGAGTTAAACCATACTTTTGATTGAGCAGTTTTGAAACACTCTGTCTGTAGAAAATGCAACTGGACATTCGTAGCGCTAAGTGGGTAATAGTGGAAAAAAGAATATGTTCAAATATAAACTACACAGAAGCATTGTATGAAACTTCTTTCTGTTCCGTGCATTCAACTAACAGAGTTGAACCTTACTTTTGATTGAGCCGTTCTGAAACACTCTTTCTGTAGAAACTGCAATTGGACATTCTGAGCGCTAAGAGGCCTATATTGGGAAAAAGAATGTCTACAAATAAAAACTACACAGAAGAATTGTGTGAAACTTCTTTCTGTTCTGTTTGTTCAACTAAAAGAGTTGAACCTTAGTTTTGATTGAGCCGTTCTGAAACACACTTTCTGTAGAAAATGCAAGTGGAGATTCGGAGAGCTAAGAGGGTAATAGTGGAAAAAGGAATGTCTCCAAATATAAACTACACAGAATCATTGTGTGAAACTTCTTTCTGATCTGTGCATTCAGCTAACAGAGTTAAACCATACTTTTGATTGAGCAGATCTGAACACTCTTTCTGTAGAAAATGCAACTGGACATTTGGAGCGCTAAGAGCGTAGTAGTGGAAAAAGGAATATATTCAAATATAAACTACACAGAAGCCTTCTGTGAAACTTCTTTCTGATCTGAGCATTCAGCTAACAGTGTTAAACCATACTTTTGATTGAGCAGTTTTGAAACACTCTCTCTGTAGAAAATGCAACTGGACATTCGTAGCGCTAAGTGGGTAATAGTGGAAAAAAGAATATGTTCAAATATAAACTACACAGAAGCATTGTATGAAACTTCTTTCTGTTCTGTGCATTCAACTAACAGAGTTGAACCTTACTTTTGATTGAGCCGTTCTGAAACACTCTTTCTGTAGAAACTGCAATTGGACATTCTGAGCGCTAAGAGGCCTATATTGGGAAAAAGAATGTCTACAAATAAAAACTACACAGAAGAATTGTGTGAAACTTCTTTCTGTTCTGTTTGTTCAAGTAAAAGAGTTGAACCTTAGTTTTGATTGAGCCGTTCTGAAACACTCTTTCTGTAGAAAATGCAAGTGGAGATTCGGAGCGCTAATAGGGTAATAGTGGAAAAAGGAATGTCTCCAAATATAAACCACACAGAATCATTCTGTGAAACTTCTTTCTGATCTGTGCATTCAGCTAACAGATTTAAACCATACTTTTGATTGAGCAGATCTGAACACTCTTTCTGTAGAAAATGCAACTGGACATTTGGAGCGCTAAGAGAGTAGTAGTGGAAAAAGGAATATATTCAAATATAAACTACACAGAAGCATTCTGTGAAACTTCTTTCTGATCTGAGCATTCAGCTAACAGTGTTAAACCATACTTTTGATTGAGCAGTTTTGAAACACTCTGTCTGTAGAAAATGCAACTGGACATTCATAGCGCTAAGTGG
Organism: Symphalangus syndactylus; assembly: GCF_028878055.3. NCBI lineage: Eukaryota > Metazoa > Chordata > Mammalia > Primates > Hylobatidae > Symphalangus > Symphalangus syndactylus. The sequence goes on along the minus strand of NC_072447.2, from coordinate 10,226,833 downwards.
GTAATAGTGGAAAAAAGAATATGTTCAAATATAAACTACACAGAAGCATTGTATGAAACTTCTTTCTGTTCTGTGCATTCAACTAACAGAATTGAACCTTACTTTTGATTGAGCCTTTCTGAAACACTCTTTCTGTAGAAACTGCAATTGGACATTCTGAGCGCTAAGAGGCCTCTATTGGGAAAAATAATATCTTCAAATAAAAACTACACAGAAGCATTGTGTGAAACTTATTTCTGATATGTTCATTAAGCTAACAGAGTTAAACCATACTTTTGATTGCGCAGTTCTGAACACTCTTTCTGTAGAAAATGCAAGTGGACATTCGGATCGCTAAGAGGGTAATAGTGGAAAAAGGAATATATTCAAATATAAACTACACAGTAGCATTCTTTGAAAATTCTTTCTGTTCTGTGCATTCAACTAACAGAGTTGAACCTTACTTTTGATTGAGCCGTTCTGAAACACTCTTTCTGTAGAAACTGCAATTGGACATGCTAAGCGCTAAGAGGCCTACATTGGGAAAAAGAATATCTTCAAATAAAAACTACACAGATGCATTCTGTGAAACTTATTTCTGATCTGTAAATTCAGTTAACAGAGATAAAACATATTTTTGATTGAGCAGTTATGAAACACTCTTTTTGTAGAAAATGCAAGTGGAGATTCGGAGCGCTAAGAGGGTAATAGTGGAAAAAGGAATGTCTTCAAATATAAACTACACAGAATCATTCGGTGAAACTTCTTTCTGATCTGTGCATTCAGCTAACAGAGTTAAACCATACTTTTGATTGAGCAGATCTGAACACTCTTTCTGTAGAAAATGCAACTGGACATTTGGAGCGCTAAGAGCGTAGTAGTGGAAAAAGGAATATATTCAAATATAAACTACACAGAAGCATTCTGTGAAACTTTTTTCTGATCTGATCATTCAGCTAACAGAGTTAAACCATACTTTTGATTGAGTAGTTTTGAAACACTCTGTCTGTAGAAAATGCAACTGGACATTCGTAGCGCTAAGTGGGTAATAGTGGAAAAAAGAATATGTTCAAATATAAACTACACAGAAGCATTGTATGAAACTTCTTTCTGTTCTGTGCATTTAACTAACAGAGTTGAACCTTACTTTTGATTGAGCCGTTCTGAAACACTCTTTCTGTAGAAACTGCAATTGGACATTCTGAGCGCTAAGAGGCCTATATTGGGAAAAAGAATGTCTACAAATAAAAACTACACAGAAGAATTGTGTGAAATTCTTTCTGTTCTGTTTGTTCAACTAAAAGAGTTGAACCTTAGTTTTGATTGAGCCGTTCTGAAACACTCTTTCTGTAGAAAATGCAAGTGGAGATTCGGAGCGCTAAGGGGGTAATAGTGGAAAAAGGAATGTCTCCAAATATAAACTACACAGAATCATTCTGTGAAACTTCTTTCTGATCTGTGCATTCAGCTAACAGAGTTAAACCATACTTTTGATTGAGCAGATCTGAACTCTCTTTCTGTAGAAATTGCAATTGGGCATTTGGAGCGCTAAGAGAGTAGTAGTGGAAAAAGGAATATATTCAAATATAAACTACACAGAAGCATTCTGTGAAACTTCTTTCTGATCTGAGCATTCAGCTAACAGAGTTAAACCATACTTTTGATTGAGCAGTTTTGAAACACTCTGTCTGTAGAGAATGCAACTGGACATTCGTAGCGCAAAGTGGGTAACAGTGGAAAAAAGAATATGTTCAAATATAAACTACACAGAAGCATTGTATGAAACTTCTTTCTGTTCTGTGCATTCAACTAACAGAGTTGAACCTTACTTTTGATTGAGCCTTTCTGAAACACTCTTTCTGTAGAAACTGCAATTGGACATTCTGAGCGCTAAGAGGCCTATATTGGGAAAAATAATATCTTCAAATAAAAACTAAACAGAAGCATTGTGTGAAACTTATTTCTGATATGTTCATTAAGCTAACAGAGTTAAACCATACTTTTGATTGCGCAGTTCTGAACACTCTTTCTGTAGAAAATGCAAGTGGACATTCGGAGCCCTAAGAGGGTAATAGTGGAAAAAGGAATATATTCAAATATAAACTACACAGTAGCATTCTGTGAAAATTCTTTCTGTTCTGTGCATTCAACTAACAGAGTTGAACCTTACTTTTGATTGAGCCGTTCTGAAACACTCTTTCTGTAGAAACTGCAATTCGACATGCTAAGCGCTAAGAGGCCTACATTGGGAAAAAGAATATCTTCAAATAAAAACTACACAGATGCATTCTGTGAAACTTATTTCTGATCTCTAAATTCAGTTAACAGAGATAAAACATATTTTTGATTGAGCAGTTATGAAACACTCTTTTTGTAGAAAATGCAAGTGGAGATTCGGAGCGCTAAGAGGGTAATAGTGGAAAAAGGAATATCTTCAAATATAAACTACACAGAATCATTCGGTGAAACTTCTTTCTGATCTGTGCATTCAGCTAACAGAGTTAAACCATACTTTTGATTGAGCAGATCTGAACACTCTTTCTGTAGAAAATGCAACTGGACATTTGGAGCGCTAAGAGCGTAGTAGTGGAAAAAGGAATATATTCAAATATAAACTACACAGAAGCATTCTGTGAAACTTCTTTCTGATCTGAGCATTCAGCTAACAGAGTTAAACCATACTTTTGATTGAGCAGTTTTGAAACACTCTGTCTGTAGAAAATGCAACTGGACATTCGTAGCGCTAAGTGGGTAATAGTGGAAAAAAGAATATGTTCAAATATAAACTACACAGAAGCATTGTATGAAACTTCTTTCTGTTCTGTGCATTCAACTAACAGAGTTGAACCTTACTTTTGATTGAGCCGTTCTGAAACACTCTTTCTGTAGAAACTGCAATTGGACATTCTGAGCGCTAAGAGGCCTATATTGGGAAAAAGAATGTCTACAAATAAAAACTACACAGAAGAATTGTGTGAAACTTCTTTCTGTTCTGTTTGTTCAACTAAAAGAGTTGAACCTTAGTTTTGATTGAGCCATTCTGAAACACTCTTTCTGTAGAAAATGCAAGTGGAGATTCGGAGCGCTAAGAGGGTAATAGTGGAAAAAGGAATGTCTCCAAATATAAACTACACAGAATCATTCTGTGAAACTTCTTTCTGATCTGTGCATTCAGCTAACAGAGGTAAACCATACTTTTGATTGAGCGGATCTGAACTCTCTTTCTGTAGAAAATGCAACTGGACATTTGGAGCGCTAAGAGAGTAGTAGTGGAAAAAGGAATATATTCAAATATAAACTACACAGAAGCATTCTGTGAAACTTCTTTCTGATCTGAGCATTCAGCTAACAGAATTAAACCATACTTTTGATTGAGCAGTTTTGAAACACTCTGTCTGTAGAAAATGCAACTGGACATTCGTAGCGCTAAGTGGGTAATAGTGGAAAAAAGAATATGTTCAAATATAAACTACACAGAAGCATTGTATGAAACTACTTTCTGTTCGGTGCATTCAACTAACAGAGTTGAACTTTACTTTTGATTGAGCCTTTCTGAAACACTCTTTCTGTAGAAACTGCAATTGGACATTCTGAGCGCTAAGAGGCCTATATTGGGAAAAATAATATCTTCAAATAAAAACTACACAGAAGCATTGTGTGAAACTTATTTCTGATATGTTCATTAAGCTAACAGAGTTAAACCACAGTTTTGATTGCGCAGTTCTGAACACTCTTTCTGTAGAAAATGCAAGTGGACTTTCGGAGCGCTAAGAGGGTAATAGTGGAAAAAGGAATATATTCAAATATAAACTACACAGTAGCATTCTGTGAAAATTCTTTCTGTTCTGTGCATTCAACTAACAGAGTTGAACCTTACTTTTGATTGAGCCGTTCTGAAACACTCTTTCTGTAGAAACTGCAATTGGACATGCTAAGCGCTAAGAGGCCTACATTGGGAAAAAGAATATCTTCAAATAAAAACTACACAGATGCATTCTGTGAAACTTATTTCTGATCTGTAAATTCAGTTAACAGAGATAAAACATATTTTTGATTGAGCAGTTATGAAACACTCTTTTTGTAGAAAATGCAAGTGGAGATTCGGAGCGCTAAGAGGGTAATAGTGGAAAAAGGAATGTCTTCAAATATAAACTACACAGAATCATTCGGTGAAACTTCTTTCTGATCTGTGCATTCAGCTAACAGAGTTAAACCATACTTTTGATTGAGCAGATCTGAACACTCTTTCTGTAGAAAATGCAACTGGACATTTGGAGCGCTAAGAGCGTAGTAGTGGAAAAAGGAATATATTCAAATATAAACTACACAGAAGCATTCTGTGAAACTTTTTTCTGATCTGAGCATTCAGCTAACAGAGTTAAACCATACTTTTGATTGAGTAGTTTTGAAACACTCTGTCTGTAGAAAATGCAACTGGACATTCGTAGCGCTAAGTGGGTAATAGTGGAAAAAAGAATATGTTCAAATATAAACTACACAGAAGCATTGTATGAAACTTCTTTCTGTTCTGTGCATTCAACTAACAGAGTTGAACCTTACTTTTGATTGAGCCGTTCTGAAACACTCTTTCTGTAGAAACTGCAATTGGACATTCTGAGCGCTAAGAGGCCTATATTGGGAAAAAGAATGTCTACAAATAAAAACTACACAGAAGAATTGTGTGAAATTCTTTCTGTTCTGTTTGTTCAACTAAAAGAGTTGAACCTTAGTTTTGATTGAGCCGTTCTGAAACACTCTTTCTGTAGAAAATGCAAGTGGAGATTCGGAGCGCTCAGAGGGTAATAGTGGAAAAAGGAATGTCTCCAAATATAAACTACACAGAATCATTCTGTGAAACTTCTTTCTGATCTGTGCATTCAGCTAACAGAGTTAAACCATACTTTTGATTGAGCAGATCTGAACTCTCTTTCTGTAGAAATTGCAATTGGACATTTGGAGCGCTAAGAGAGTAGTAGTGGAAAAAGGAATATATTCAAATATAAACTACACAGAAGCATTCTGTGAAACTTCTTTCTGATCTGAGCATTCAGCTAACAGAGTTAAACCATACTTTTGATTGAGCAGTTTTGAAACACTCCGTCTGTAGAAAATGCAACTGGACATTCGTAGCGCAAAGTGGGTAATAGTGGAAAAAAGAATATGTTCAAATATAAACTACACAGAAGCATTGTATGAAACTTCTTTCTGTTCTGTGCATTCAACTAACAGAGTTGAACCTTACTTTTGATTGAGCCTTTCTGAAACACTCTTTCTGTAGAAACTGCAATTGGACATTCTGAGCGCTAAGAGGCCTATATTGGGAAAAATAATATCTTCAAATAAAAACTACACAGAAGCATTGTGTGAAACTTATTTCTGATATGTTCATTAAGCTAACAGAGTTAAACCATACTTTTGATTGCGCAGTTCTGAACACTCTTTCTGTAGAAAATGCAAGTGGACATTCGGAGCCCTAAGAGGGTAATAGTGGAAAAAGGAATATATTCAAATATAAACTACACAGTAGCATTCTGTGAAAATTCTTTCTGTTCTGTGCATTCAACTAACAGAGTTGAACCTTACTTTTGATTGAGCCGTTCTGAAACACTCTTTCTGTAGAAACTGCAATTCGACATGCTAAGCGCTAAGAGGCCTACATTGGGAAAAAGAATATCTTCAAATAAAAACTACACAGATGCATTCTGTGAAACTTATTTCTGATCTGTAAATTCAGTTAACAGAGATAAAACATATTTTTGATTGAGCAGTTATGAAACACTCTTTTTGTAGAAAATGCAAGTGGAGATTCGGAGCGCTAAGAGGGTAATAGTGGAAAAAGGAATATCTTCAAATATAAACTACACAGAATCATTCGGTGAAACTTCTTTCTGATCTGTGCATTCAGCTAACAGAGTTAAACCATACTTTTGATTGAGCAGATCTGAACACTCTTTCTGTAGAAAATGCAACTGGACATTTGGAGCGCTAAGAGCGTAGTAGTGGAAAAAGGAATATATTCAAATATAAACTACACAGAAGCATTCTGTGAAACTTCTTTCTGATCTGAGCATTCAGCTAACAGAGTTAAACCATACTTTTGATTGAGCAGTTTTGAAACACTCTGTCTGTAGAAAATGCAACTGGACATTCGTAGCGCTAAGTGGGTAATAGTGGAAAAAAGAATATGTTCAAATATAAACTACACAGAAGCATTGTATGAAACTTCTTTCTGTTCTGTGCATTCAACTAACAGAGTTGAACCTTACTTTTGATTGAGCCGTTCTGAAACACTCTTTCTGTAGAAACTGCAATTGGACATTCTGAGCGCTAAGAGGCCTATATTGGGAAAAAGAATGTCTACAAATAAAAACTACACAGAAGAATTGTGTGAAACTTCTTTCTGTTCTGTTTGTTCAACTAAAAGAGTTGAACCTTAGTTTTGATTGAGCCATTCTGAAACACTCTTTCTGTAGAAAATGCAAGTGGAGATTCGGAGCGCTAAGAGGGTAATAGTGGAAAAAGGAATGTCTCCAAATATAAACTACACAGAATCATTCTGTGAAACTTCTTTCTGATCTGTGCATTCAGCTAACAGAGGTAAACCATACTTTTGATTGAGCGGATCTGAACTCTCTTTCTGTAGAAAATGCAACTGGACATTTGGAGCGCTAAGAGAGTAGTAGTGGAAAAAGGAATATATTCAAATATAAACTACACAGAAGCATTCTGTGAAACTTCTTTCTGATCTGAGCATTCAGCTAACAGAGTTAAACCATACTTTTGATTGAGCAGTTTTGAAACACTCTGTCTGTAGAAAATGCAACTGGACATTCGTAGCGCTAAGTGGGTAATAGCGGAAAAAAGAATATGTTCAAATATAAACTACACAGAAGCATTGTATGAAACTTCTTTCTGTTCGGTGCATTCAACTAACAGAGTTGAACCTTACTTTTGATTGAGCCTTTCTGAAACACTCTTTCTGTAGAAACTGCAATTGGACATTCTGAGCGCTAAGAGGCCTATATTGGGAAAAATAATATCTTCAAATAAAAACTACACAGAAGCATTGTGTGAAACTTATTTCTGATATGTTCATTAAGCTAACAGAGTTAAACCACACTTTTGATTGCGCAGTTCTGAACACTCTTTCTGTAGAAAATGCAAGTGGACATTCGGAGCGCTAAGAGGGTAATAGTGGAAAAAGGAATATATTCAAATATAAACTACACAGTAGCATTCTGTGAAAATTCTTTCTGTTCTGTGCATTCAACTAACAGAGTTGAACCTTACTTTTGATTGAGCCGTTCTGAAACACTCTTTCTGTAGAAACTGCAATTGGACATGCTAAGCGCTAAGAGGCCTACATTGGGAAAAAGAATATCTTCAAATAAAAACTACACAGATGCATTCTGTGAAACTTATTTCTGATCTGTAAATTCAGTTAACAGAGATAAAACATATTTTTCATTGAGCAGTTATGAAACACTCTTTTTGTAGAAAATGCAAGTGGAGATTCGGAGCGCTAAGAGGGTAATAGTGGAAAAAGGAATGTCTTCAAATATAAACTACACAGAATCATTCGGTGAAACTTCTTTCTGATCTGTGCATTCAGCTAACAGGGTTAAACCATACTTTTGATTGAGCAGATCTGAACACTCTTTCTGTAGAAAATGCAACTGGACATTTGGAGCGCTAAGAGCGTAGTGGTGGAAAAAGGAATATATTCAAATATAAACTACACAGAAGCATTCTGTGAAACTTCTTTCTGATCTGAGCATTCAGCTAACAGAGTTAAACCATACTTTTGATTGAGCAGTTTTGAAACACTCTGTCTGTAGAAAATGCAACTGGACATTCGTAGCGCTAAGTGGGTAATAGTGGAAAAAAGAATATGTTCAAATATAAACTACACAGAAGCATTGTATAAAACTTCTTTCTGTTCTGTGCATTCAACTAACAGAGTTGAACCCTACTTTTGATTGAGCCGTTCTGAAACACTCTTTCTGTAGAAACTGCAATTGGACATTCTGAGCGCTAAGAGGCCTATATTGGGAAAAAGAATGTCTACAAATAAAAACTAAACAGAAGAATTTGGTGAAACTTCTTTCTGTTCTGTTTGTTCAACTAAAAGAGTTGAACCTTAGTTTTGATTGAGCCGTTCTGAAACACTCTTTCTGTAGAAAATGCAAGTGGAGATTCTGAGCGCTAAGAGGGTAATAGTGGAAAAAGGAATGTCTCCAAATATAAACTACACAGAATCATTCTGTGAAACTTCTTTCTGATCTGTGCATTCAGCTAACAGAGTTAAACCATACCTTTGATTGAGCAGATCTCAACTCTCTTTCTGTAGAAAGTGCAACTGGACATTTGGAGCGCTAAGAGAGTAGTAGTGGAAAAAGGAATATATTCAAATATAAACTACACAGAAGCATTCTGTGAAACTTCTTTCTGATCTGAGAATTCAGCTAACAGAGTTAAACCATACTTTTGATTGAGCAGTTTTGAAACACTCTGTCTGTAGAAAATGCAACTGGACATTCGTAGCGCTAAGTGGGTAATAGTGGAAAAAAGAATATGTTCAAATATAAACTACACAGAAGCATTGTATGAAACTTCTTTCTGTTCCGTGCATTCAACTAACAGAGTTGAACCTTACTTTTGATTGAGCCGTTCTGAAACACTCTTTCTGTAGAAACTGCAATTGGACATTCTGAGTGCTAAGAGGCCTATATTGGGAAAAAGAATGTCTACAAATAAAAACTACACAGAAGAATTGTGTGAAACTTATTTCTGTTCTGTTTGTTCAACTAAAAGAGTTGAACCTTAGTTTTGATTGAGCCGTTCTGAAACACTCTTTCTGTAGAAAATGCAATGGAGATTCGGAGCGCTAAGAGGGTAATAGTGGAAAAAGGAATATATTCAAATATAAACTACACAGTAGCATTCTGTGAAAATTCTTTCTGTTCTGTGCATTCAACTAACAGAGTTGAACCTTACTTTTGATTGAGCCGTTCTGAAACACTCTTTCTGTAGAAACTGCAATTGGACATGCTAAGCGCTAAGAGGCCTACATTCGGAAAAAGAATATCTTCAAATAAAAACTACACAGATGCATTCTGTGAAACTTATTTCTGATCTGTAAATTCAGTTAACAGAGATAAAACATATTTTTGATTGAGCAGTTATGAAACACTCTTTTTGTAGAAAATGCAAGTGGAGATTCAGAGCGCTAAGAGGGTAATAGTGGAAAAAGGAATGTCTTCAAATATAAACTACACAGAATCATTCGGTGAAACTTCTTTCTGATCTGTGCATTCAGCTAACAGAGTTAAACCATACTTTTGATTGAGCAGATCTGAACACTCTTTCTGTAGAAAATGCAACTGGACATTTGGAGCGCTAACAGCGTAGTAGTGGAAAAAGGAATATATTCAAATATAAACTACACAGAAGCATTCTGTGAAACTTCTTTCTGATCTGAGCATTCAGCTAACAGAGTTAAACCATTCTTTTGATTGAGCAGTTTTGAAACACTCTGTCCGTAGAAAATGCAACTGGACATTCGTAGCGCTAAGTGGGTAATAGTGGAAAAAAGGATATGTTCAAATATAAACTACACAGAAGCATTGTATGAAACTCCTTTCTGTTCTGTGCATTCAACTAACAGAGTTGAACCTTACTTTTGATTGAGCCGTTCTGAAACACTCTTTCTGTAGAAACTGCAATTGGACATTCTGAGCGCTAAGAGGCCTATATTGGGAAAAAGAATGTCTACAAATAAAAACTACACAGAAGAATTGTGTGAAACTTATTTCTGTTCTGTTTGTTCAACTAAAAGAGTTGAACCTTAATTTTGATTGAGCCGTTCTGAAACACTCTTTCTGTAGAAAATGCAAGTGGAGATTCGTAGCGCTAAGAGGGTAATAGTGGAAAAAGGAATGTCTCCAAATATAAACTACACAGAATCATTCGGTGAAAATTCTTTCTGATCTGTGAATTCAGCTAACAGAGTTAAACCATACTTTTGATTGAGCAGATCTGAACACTATTTCTGTAGAAAATGCAACTGGACATTTGGAGCGCTAAGAGCGTATTAGTGGAAAAAGGAATATATTCAAATATAAACTACACAGAAGCATTCTGTGAAACTTCTTTCTGATCTGAGCATTCAGCTAACAGAGTTAAACCATACTTTTGATTGAGCAGTTTTGAAACACTCTGTCTGTAGAAAATGCAACTGGACATTCGTAGCGCTAAGTGGGTAATAGTGGAAAAAAGAATATGTTCAAATATAAACTACACAGAAGCATTGTATAAAACTTCTTTCTGTTCTGTGCATTCAACTAACAGAGTTGAACCCTACTTTTGATTGAGCCGTTCTGAAACACTCTTTCTGTAGAAACTGCAATTGGACATTCTGAGCGCTAAGAGGCCTATATTGGGAAAAAGAATGTCTACAAATAAAAACTAAACAGAAGAAATTGGTGAAACTTCTTTCTGTTCTGTTTGTTCAACTAAAAGAGTTGAACCTTAGTTTTGATTGAGCCGTTCTGAAACACTCTTTCTGTAGAAAATGCAAGTGGAGATTCGGAGCGCTAAGAGGGTAATAGTGGAAAAAGGAATGTCTCCAAATATAAACTACACAGAATCATTCTGTGAAACTTCTTTCTGATCTGTGCATTCAGCTAACAGAGTTAAACCATACTTTTGATTGAGCAGATCTCAACTCTCTTTCTGTAGAAAATGCAACTGGACATTTGGAGCGCTAAGAGAGTAGTAGTGGAAAAAGGAATATATTCAAATATAAACTACACAGAAGCATTCTGTGAAACTTCTTTCTGATCTGAGAATTCAGCTAACAGAGTTAAACCATACTTTTGATTGAGCAGTTTTGAAACACTCTGTCTGTAGAAAATGCAACTGGACATTCGTAGCGCTAAGTGGGTAATAGTGGAAAAAAGAATATGTTCAAATATAAACTACACAGAAGCATTGTATGAAACTTCTTTCTGTTCTGTGCATTCAACTAACAGAGTTGAACCTTACTTTTGATTGAGCCTTTCTGAAACACTCTTTCTGTAGAAACTGAAATTGGACATTCTGAGCGCTAAGAGGCCTATATTGGGAAAAATAATATCTTCAAATAAAAACTACACAGAAGCATTGTGTGAAACTTATTTCTGATATGTTCATTAAGCTAACAGAGTTAAACCATACTTTTGATTGCGCAGTTCTGAACACTCTTTCTGTAGAAAATGCAAGTGGAGATTCGGAGCGCTAAGAGGGTAATAGTGGAAAAAGGAATATATTCAAATATAAACTACACAGTAGCATTCTGTAAAAATTCTTTCTGTTCTGTGCATTCAACTAACAGAGTTGAACCTTACTTTTGATTGAGCCGTTCTGAAACACTCTTTCTGTAGAAACTGCAATTGGACATGCTAAGCGCTAAGAGGCCTACATTTTGAAAAAGAATATCTTCAAATAAAAACTACACAGATGCATTCCGTGAAACTTATTTCTGATCTGTAAATTCAGTTAACAGAGATAAAACATATTTTTGATTGAGCAGTTATGAAACACTCTTTTTGTAGAAAATGCAAGTGGAGATTCGGAGCGCTAAGAGGGTAATAGTGGAAAAAGGAATGTCTTCAAATATAAACTACACAGAATCATTCGTTGAAACTTCTTTCTGATCTGTGCATTCAGCTAACAGAGTTAAACCATACTTTTGATTGAGCAGATCTGAACACTCTTTCTGTAGAAAATGCAACTGGACATTTGGAGCGCTAAGAGCGTAGTAGTGGAAAAAGGAATATATTCAAATATAAACTACACAGAAGCATTCTGTGAAACTTCTTTCTGATCTGAGCATTCAGCTAACAGAGTTAAACCATACTTTTGATTGAGCAGTTTTGAAACACTCTGTCTGTAGAAAATGCAACTGGACATTCGTAGCGCTAAGTGGGTAATAGTGGAAAAAAGAATATGTTCAAATATAAACTACACAGAAGCATTGTATGAAACTTCTTTCTGTTCTGTGCATTCAACTAACAGAGTTGAACCGTACGTTTGATTGAGCCGTTCTGAAACACTCTTTCTGTAGAAACTGCAATTGGACATTCTGAGCGCTAAGAGGCCTATATTGGGAAAAAGAATGTCTACAAATAAAAACTACACAGAAGAATTGTGTGAAAATTATTTCTGTTCTGTTTGTTCAACTAAAAGAGTTGAACCTTAGTTTTGATTGAGCCGTTCTGAAACACTCTTTCTGTAGAAAATGCAAGTGGAGATTCGGAGCGCTAAGAGGGTAATAGTGGAAAAAGGAATGTCTCCAAATATAAACTACACAGAATCATTCGGTGAAACTTCTTTCTGATCTGTGCATTCAGCTAACAGATTTAAACCATACTTTTGTTTGAGCAGATCTGAACTCTCTTTCTGTAGAAAATGTAACTGGACATTTGGAGCGCTAAGAGAGTAGTAGTGGAAAAAGGAATATATCCAAATATAAACTACACAGAAGCATTCTGTGAAACATCTTTCTGATCTGAGCATTCAGCTAACAGAGTTAAACAAAACTTTTGATTGACCAGTTTTGAAACACTCTGTCTGTAGAAAATGCTACTGGACATTCGTAGCGCTAAGTGGGTAATTGTGGAAAAAAGAATATGTTCAAATATAAACTACACAGAAGCAGTGTATGAAACTTCTTTCTGTTCTGTGCATTCAACTAACAGAGTTGAACCTTACTTTTGATTGAGCCTTTCTGAAACACTCTTTCTGTAGAAACTGCAATTGGACATTCTGAGCGCTAAGAGGCCTATATTGGGAAAAATAATATCTTCAAATAAAAACTACACAGAAGCATTGTGTGAAACTTATTTCTGATATGTTCATTAAGCTAACAGAGTTAAACCATACTTTTGATTGCGCAGTTCTGAACACTCTTTCTGTAGAAAATGCAAGTGGACATTCGGAGCGCTAGAGGGAAATAGTGGAAAAAGGAATATATTCAAATATAAACTACACAGTAGCATTCTGTGAAAATTCTTTCTGTTCTGTGCATTCAACTAACAGAGTTGAACCTTACTTTTGATTGAGCCGTTCTGAAACACTCTTTCTGTAGAAACTGCAATTGGACATGCTAAGCGCTAAGAGGCCTACATTTTGAAAAAGAATATCTTCAAATAAAAACTACACAGATGCATTCTGTGAAACTTATTTCTGATCTGTAAATTCAGTTAACAGAGATAAAACATATTTTTGATTGAGCAGTTATGAAACACTCTTTTTGTAGAAAATGCAAGTGGAGATTCGGAGCGCTAAGAGGGTAATAGTGGAAAGAGGGATGTCTTCAAATATAAACTACACAGAATCATTCGGTGAAACTTCTTTCTGATCTGTGCATTCAGCTAACAGAGTTAAACCATACTTTTGATTGAGCAGATCTGAACACTCTTTCTGTAGAAAATGCAACTGGACATTTGGAGCGCTAAGAGCGTAGTAGTGGAAAAAGGAATATATTCAAATATAAACTACACAGAAGCATTCTGTGAAACTTCTTTCTGATCTGAGCATTCAGCTAACAGAGATAAACCATACTTTTGATTGAGCAGTTTTGAAACACTCTGTCTGTAGAAAATGCAACTGGACATTCGTAGCGCTAAGTGGGTAATAGTGGAAAAAAGAATATGTTCAAATATAAACTACACAGAAGCATTGTATGAAACTTCTTTCTGTTCTGTGCATTCAACTAACAGAGTTGAACCTTACTTTTGATTGAGCTGTTCTGAAACACTCTTTCTGTAGAAACTGCAATTGGACATTCTGAGCGCTAAGAGGCCTATATTGGGAAAAAGAATGTCTACAAATAAAAACTACACAGAAGAATTGTGTGAAACGTATTTCTGATCTGTAAATTCAGTTAACAGAGATAAAACATATTTTTGATTGAGCAGTTATGAAACACTCTTTTTGTAGAAAATGCAAGTGGAGATTCGGAGCGCTAAGAGGGTAATAGTGGAAAAAGGAATGTCTCCAAATATAAACTACCCAGAATCATTCTGTGAAACTTCTTTCTGATCTGTGCATTCAGCTAACAGAGTTAAACCATACTTTTGATTGAGCAGATCTGAACACTCTTTCTGTAGAAAATGCAACTGGACATTTGGAGCGCTAAGAGTGTAGTAGTGGAAAAAGGAATATATTCAAATATGAACTACACAGAAGCATTCTGTGAAACTTCTTTCTGATCTGAGCATTCAGCTAACAGAGTTAAACCATACTTTTGATTGAGCAGTTTTGAAACACTCTGTCTGTAGAAAATGCAACTGGACATTCGTAGCGCTAAGTGGGTAATAGTGGAAAAAAGAATATGTTCAAATATAAACTACACAGAAGCATTGTATGAAACTTCTTTCTGTTCTGTGCATTCAACTAACAGAGTTGAACCTTACTTTTGATTGAGCCTTTCTGAAACACTCTTTCTGTAGAAACTGCAATTGGACATTCTGAGCGCTAAGAGGCCTATATTGGGAAAAATAATATCTTCAAATAAAAACTACACAGAAGCATTGTGTGAAATTTATTTCTGATATGTTCATTAAGCTAACAGAGTTAAACCATACTTTTGATTGCGCAGTTCTGAACACTCTTTCTGTAGAAAATGCAAGTGGACATTCGGAGCGCTAAGAGGGTAATAGTGGAAAAAGGAATATATTCAAATATAAACTACACAGTAGCATTCTGTGAAAATTCTTTCTGTTCTGTGCATTCAACTAACAGAGTTGAACCTTACTTTTGATTGAGCCGTTCTGAAACACTCTTTCTGTAGAAACTGCAATTGGACATGCTAAGCGCTAAGAGGCCTACATTGGGAAAAAGAATATCTTCAAATAAAAACTACACAGATGCATTCTGTGAAACTTATTTCTGATCTGTAAATTCAGTTAACAGAGATAAAACATATTTTTGATTGAGCAGTTATGAAACACTCTTTTTGTAGAAAATGCAAGTGGAGATTCGGAGCGCTAAGAGGGTAATAGTGGAAAAAGGAATGTCTTCAAATATAAACTACACAGAATCATTCGGTGAAACTTCTTTCTGATCTGTGCATTCAGCTAACAGAGTTAAACCATACTTTTGATTGAGCAGATCTGAACACTCTTTGTGTAGAAAATGCAACTGGACATTTGGAGCGCTAAGAGCGTAGTAGTGGAAAAAGGAATATATTCAAATATAAACTACACAGAAGCATTCTGTGAAACTTCTTTCTGATCTGAGCATTCAGCTAACAGAGTTAAACCATACTTTTGATTGAGCAGTTTTGAAACACTCTGTCTGTAGAAAATGCAACTGGACATTCGTAGCGCTAAGTGGGTAATAGTGGAAAAAAGAATATGTTCAAATATAAACTACACAGAAGCATTGTATGAAACTTCTTTCTGTTCTGTGCATTCAACTAACAGAGTTGAACCTTACTTTTGATTGAGCTGTTCTGAAACACTCTTTCTGTAGAAACTGCAATTGGACATTCTGAGCGCTAAGAGGCCTATATTGGGAAAAAGAATGTCTACAAATAAAAACTGCACAGAAGAATTGTGTGAAACTCCTTTCTGTTCTGTTTGTTCAACTAAAAGAGTTGAACCTTAGTTTTGATTGAGCCGTTCTGAAACACTCTTTCTGTAGAAAATTCAAGTGGAGATTCGGAGCGCTAAGAGGGTAATAGTGGAAAAAGTAATGTCTCCAAATATAAACTACACAGAATCATTCTGTGAAACTTCTTTCTGATCTGTGCATTCAGCTAACAGAGTTAAACCATACTTTTGATTGAGCAGATCTGAACTCTCTTTCTGTAGAAAATGCAACTGGACCTTTGGAGCGCTAAGAGAGTAGTAGTGGAAAAAGGAATATATTCAAATATAAACTACACAGAAGCATTCTGTGAAACTTCTTTCTGATCTGAGAATTCAGCTAACAGAGTTAAACCATACTTTTGATTGAGCAGTTTTGAAACACTCTGTCTGTAGAAAATGCAACTGGACATTCGTAGCGCTAAGTGGGTAATAGTGGAAAAAAGAATATTTTCAAATATAAACTACACAGAAGCATTGTATGAAACTTCTTTCTGTTCTGTGCATTCAACTAACAGAGTTGAACCTTACATTTGATTGAGCCTTTCTGAAACACTCTTTCTGTAGAAACTGCAATTGGACATTCTGAGCGCTAAGAGGCCTCTATTGGGAAAAATAATATCTTCAAATAAAAACTACACAGAAGCATTGTGTGAAACTTATTTCTGATATGTTCATTAAGCTAACAGAGTTAAACCATACTTTTGATTGCGCAGTTCTGAACACTCTTTCTGTAGAAAATGCAAGTGGACATTCGGAGCGCTAAGAGGGTAATAGTGGAAAAAGGAATATATTCAAATATAAACTACACAGTAGCATTCTGTGAAAATTCTTTCTGTTCTGTGCATTCAACTAACAGAGTTGAACCTTACTTTTGATTGAGCCGTTCTGAAACACTCTTTCTGTAGAAACTGCAATTGGACATGCTAAGCGCTAAGAGGCCTACATTGGGAAGAAGAATATCTTCAAATAAAAACTACACAGATGCATTCTGTGAAACTTATTTCCGATCTGTAAATTCAGTTAACAGAGATAAAACATATTTTTGATTGAGTAGTTATGAAACACTCTTTTTGTAGAAAATGCAAGTGGAGATTCGGAGCGCTAAGAGTGTAATAGTGGAAAAAGGAATGTCTTCAAATATAAACTACACAGAATCATTCGGTGAAACTTCTTTCTGATCTGTGCATTCAGATAACAGAGTTAAACCATACTTTTGATTGAGCATATCTGAACACACTTTCTGTAGAAAATGCAAATGGACATTTCGAGCGCTAAGAGCGTAGTAGTGGAAAAAGGAATATATTCAAATATAAACTACACAGAAGCATTCTGTGAAACTTCTTTCTGATCTGAGCATTCAGCTAACAGAGTTAAATCATACTTTTGATTGAGCAGTTTTGAAACACTCTGTCTGTAGAAAATGCAACTGGACATTCGTAGCGCTAAGTGGGTAATAGTGGAAAAAAGAATATGTTCAAATATAAACTACACAGAAGCATTGTATGAAACTTCTTTCGGTTCTGTGCATTCAACTAACAGAGTTGAACCTTACATTTGATTGAGCCGTTCTGAAACACTCTTTCTGTAGAAACTGCTATTGGACATTCTGAGCGCTAAGAGGCCTATATTGGGAAAAAGAATGTCTACAAATAAAAACTACACAGAAGAATTGTGTGAAACTCCTTTCTGTTCTGTTTGTTCAACTAAAAGAGTTGAACCTTAGTTTTGATTGAACCGTTCTGAAACACTCTTTCTGTAGAAAATGCAAGTGGAGATTCGGAGCGCTAAGAGGGTAATAGTGCAAAAAGGAATGTCTCCAAATATAAACTACACAGAATCATTCTGTGAAACTTCTTTCTGATCTGTTCATTCAGCTAACAGAGTTAAACCATACTTTTGATTGAGCAGATCTGAACTCTCTTTCTGTAGAAAATGCAAGTGGACATTTGGAGCGCTAAGAGAGTAGTAGTGCAAAAAGGAATATATTCAAATATAAACTACACAGAAGCATTCTGTGAAACTTATTTCTGATCTGAGCATTCAGCTAACAGAGTTAAACCATACTTTTGATTGAGCAGTTTTGAAACACTCTGTCTGTAGAAAATGCAACTGGACATTCGTAGCGCTAAGTGGGTAATAGTGGAAAAAAGAATATGTTCAAATATAAACTACACAGAAGCATTGTATGAAACTTCTTTCTGTTCTGTGCATTCAACTGACAGAGTTGAACCTCACTTTTGATTGAGCCTTTCTGAAACACTCTTTCTGTAGAAACAGCAATTGGACATTCTGAGTGCTAAGAGGCCTGTATTGGGAAAAACAATATCTTCAAATAAAAACTACACAGAAGCATTGTGTGAAACTTATTTCTGATATGTTCATTAAGCTAACAGAGTTAAACCATACTTTTGATTGCGCAGTTCTGAACACTCTTTCTGTAGAAAATGCAAGTGGACATTCGGAGCGCTAAGATGGTAACAGTGGAAAAAGTAATATATTCAAATATAAACTACACAGTAGCATTCTGTGAAAATTCTTTCTGTTCTGTGCATTCAACTAACAGAGTTGAACCTTACTTTTGATTGAGCCGTTCTGAAACACTCTTTCTGTAGAAACTGCAATTGGACATGCTAAGCGCTAAGAGTCCTACATTGGGAAAAAGAATATCTTCAAATAAAAACTACACAGATGCATTCTGTGAAACTTATTTCTGATCTGTAAATTCAGTTAACAGAGATAAAACATATTTTTGATTGAGCAGTTATGAAACACTCTTTTTGTAGAAAATGCAAGTGGAGATTCGGAGCGCTAAGAGGGTAATAGTGGAAAAAGGAATGTCTTCAAATATAAACTACACAGAATCATTCGGTGAAACTTCTTTCTGATCTGTGCATTCAGCTAACAGAGTTAAACCATACTTTTGATTGAGCAGATCTGAACACTCTTTCTGTAGAAAATGCAACTGGACATTTGGAGCGCTAAGAGCGTTGTAGTGGAAAAAGGAATATATTCAAATATAAACTACACAGAAGCATTCTGTGAAACTTCTTTCTCATCTGAGCATTCAGCTAACAGAGTTAAACCATACTTTTGATTGAGCAGTTTTGAAACACTCTGTCTGTAGAAAATGCAACTGGACATTCGTAGCGCTAAGTGGGAAATAGTGGAAAAAAGAATATGTTCAAATATAAACTACACAGAAGCATTGTATGAAACTTCTTTCTGTTCTGTGCATTCAACTAACAGAGTTGAACCTTACTTTTGATTGAGCCTTTCTGAAACACTCTTTCTGTAGAAACTGCAATTGGACATTCTGAGCGCTAAGAGTCCTATATTGGGAAAAATAATATCTTCAAATAAAGACTACACAGAAGCATTGTGTGAAACTTATTTCTGATATGTTCATTAAGGTAACAGAGTTAAACCATACTTTTGATTGCGCAGTTCTGAACACTCTTTCTGTAGAAAATGGAAGTGGACATTCGGAGCGCTAAGAGGGTAACAGTGGAAAAAGGAATATATTCAAATATAAACTACACAGTAGCATTCTGTGAAAATACTTTCTGTTCTGTGCATTCAACTAACAGAGTTGAACCTTACTTTCGATTGAGCCGTTCTGAAACACTCTTTCTGTAGAAACTGCAATTGGACATGCTAAGCGCTAAGAGGCCTACATTGGGAAAAAGAATATCTTCAAATAAAAACTACACAGATGCATTCTGTGAAACTTATTTCTGATCTGTAAATTCAGTTAACAGAGATAAAACATATTTTTGATTGAGCAGTTATGAAACACTCTTTTTGTAGAAAATGCAAGTGGAGATTCGGAGCGCTAAGAGGGTAATAGTGGAAAAAGGAATGTCTTCAAATATAAACTACACAGAATCATTCTGTGAAACTTCTTTCTGATCTGTGCATTCAGCTAACAGTGTTAAACCATACTTTTGATTGAGCAGATCTGAACACTCTTTCTGTAGAAAATGCAACTGGACATTCGTAGCGCTAAGTGGGTAATAGTGGAAAAAAGAATATGTTCAAATATAAACTACACAGAAGCATTGTATGAAACTTCTTTCTGTTCTGTGCATTCAACTAACAGAGTTGAACCTTACTTTTGATTGAGCCGTTCTGAAACACTCTTTTGTAGAAACTGCAATTGGACATTCTGAGCGCTAAGAGGCCTATATTGGGAAAAAGAATGTCTAAAAATAAAAACTACACAGAAGAATTGTGTGAAACTTATTTCTGATCTGTAAATTCAGTTAACAGAGATAAAACATATTTTTGATTGAGCAGTTATGAAACACTCTTTTTGTAGAAAATGCAAGTGGAGATTCGGAGCGCTAAGAGGGTAATAGTGGAAAAAGGAATGTCTTCAAATATAAACTACACAGAATCATTCGGTGAAACTTCTTTCTGATCTGTGCATTCAGCTAACAGAGTTAAACCATACTTTTGATTGAGCAGATCTGAACACTCTTTCTGTAGAAAATGCAACTGGACATTTGGAGCGCTAAGAGCGTAGTAGTGGAAAAAGGAATATATTCAAATATAAACTACACAGAAGCATTCTGTGAAACTTCTTTCTCATCTGAGCATTCAGCTAACAGAGTTAAACCATACTTTTGATTGAGCAGTTTTGAAACACTCTGTCTGTAGGAAATGCAACTGGACATTCGTAGCGCTAAGTGGGTAATAGTGGAAAAAAGAATATGTTCAAATATAAACTACACAGAAGCATTGTATGAAACTTCTTTCTGTTCTGTGCATTCAACTAACAGAGTTGAACCTTACTTTTGATTGAGCCGTTCTGAAACACTCTTTCTGTAGAAACTGCGATTGGACATGCTGAGCGCTAAGAGGCCTATATTGGGAAAAAGAATGTCTACAAATAAAAACTACACAGAAGAATTGTGTGAAACTTCTTTCTGTTCTGTTTGTTCAACTAAAAGAGTTGAACCTTAGTTTTGATTGAGCCGTTCTGAAACACACTTTCTGTAGAAAATGCAAGTGGAGATTCGGAGCGCTAAGAGGGTAATAGTGGAAAAAGGAATGTCTCCAAATATAAACTACACAGAATCATTCTGTGAAACTTCTTTCTGGTCTGTGCATTCAGCTAACAGAGTTAAACCATACCTTTGATTGAGCAGATCTCAACTCTCTTTCTGTAGAAAGTGCAACTGGACATTTGGAGCGCTAAGAGAGTAGTAGTGGAAAAAGGAATATATTCAAATATAAACTACACAGAAGCATTCTGTGAAACTTTTTTCTGATCTGAGCATTCAGCTAACAAAGTTAAACCATACATTTGATTGAGCAGTTTTGAAACACTCTGTCTGTAGGAAATGCAACTGGACATTCGTAGCGCTAAGTGGGTAATAGTGGAAAAAAGAATATGTTCAAATATAAACTACACAGAAGCATTGTATGAAACACCTTTCTGTTCTGTGCATTCAACTAACAGAGTTGAACCTTACTTTTGATTGAGCCTTTCTGAAACACTCTTTCTGTAGAAACTGCAATTGGACATTCTGAGCGCTAAGAGGCCTATATTGGGAAAAATAATATCTTCAAATAAAAACTACACAGAAGCATTGTGTGAAACTTATTTATGATATGTTCATTAAGCTAACAGAGTTAAACCATACTTTTGATTGTGCAGTTCTGAACACTCTTTCTGTAGAAAATGCAAGTGGACATTCGGAGCGCTAAGAGGGTAATAGTGGAAAAAGGAATATATTCAAATATAAACTACACAGTAGCATTCTGTGAAAATTCTTTCTGTTCTGTGCATTCAACTAACAGAGTTGAACCTTACTTTTGATTGAGCCGTTCTGAAACACTCTTTCTGTAGAAACTGCAATTGGACATGCTAAGCGCTAAGAGGCCTACATTGGGAAAAAGAATATCTTCAAATAAAAACTACACAGATGCATTCTGTGAAACTTATTTCTGATCTGTAAATTCAGTTAACAGAGATAAAACATATTTTTGATTGAGCAGTTATGAAACACTCTTTTTGTAGAAAATGCAAGTGGAGATTCGGAGCGCTAAGAGGGTAATAGTGGAAAAAGGAATGTCTTCAAATATAAACTACACATAATCATTCGGTGAAACTTCTTTCTGATCTGTGCATTCAGCTAACAGAGTTAAACCATACTTTTGATTGAGCAGATCTGAACACTCTTTCTGTAGAATATGCAACTGGACATTTGGAGCGCTAAGAGCGTAGTAGTGGAAAAAGGAATATATTCAAATATAAACTACACAGAAGCATTCTGTGAAACTTCTTTCTGATCTGAGCATTCAGCTAACCGAGTTAAACCATACTTTTGATTGAGCAGTTTTGAAACACTCTGTCTGTAGAAAATGCAACTGGACATTCGTAGCGCTAAGTGGGTAATAGTGGAAAAAAGAATATGTTCAAATATAAACTACACAGAAGCATTGTATGAAACTTCTTTCTGTTCTGTGCATTCAACTAACAGAGTTGAACCTTACTTTTGATTGAGCCGTTCTGAAACACTCTTTTGTAGAAACTGCAATTGGACATTCTGAGCGCTAAGAGGCCTATATTGGGAAAAAGAATGTCTACAAATAAAAACTACACAGAAGAATTGTGTGAAACTTATTTCTGATCTGTAAATTCAGTTAACAGAGATAAAACATATTTTTGATTGAGCAGTTATGAAACACTCTTTTTGTAGAAAATGCAAGTGGAGATTCGGAGCGCTAAGAGGGTAATAGTGGAAAAAGGATTGTCTCCAAATATAAACTACCCAGAATCATTCTGTGAAACTTCTTTCTGATCTGTGCATTCAGCTAACAGAGTTAAACCATACTTTTGATTGAGCAGATCTGAACACTCTTTCTGTAGAAAATGCAACTGGACATTTGGAGCGCTAAGAGAGTAGTAGTGGAAAAAGGAATATATTCAAATATAAACTACACAGAAGCATTCTGTGAAACTTCTTTCTGATCTGAGCATTCAGCTAACAGATTTAAACCATACTTTTGATTGAGCAGTTTTGAAACACTCTGTCTGTAGAAAATGCAACTGGACATTCGTAGCGCTAAGTGGGTAATAGTGGAAAAAAGAATATGTTCAAATATAAACTACACAGAAGCATTGTATGAAACTCCTTTCTGTTCTGTGCATTCAACTAACAGAGTTGAACCTTACTTTTGATTGAGCCTTTCTGAAACACTCTTTCTGTAGAAACTGCAATTGGACATTCGGAGCGCTAAGAGGCCTATATTGGGAAAAATAATATCTTCAAATAAAAACTACACAGAAGCATTGTGTGAAACTTATTTCTGATATGTTCATTAAGCTAACAGAGTTAAACCATACTTTTGATTGCGCAGTTCTGAACACTCTTTCTATAGAAAATGCAAGTGGACATTCGGAGCGCTAAGAGGGTAATAGTGGAAAAAGGAATATATTCAAATATAAACTACACAGTAGCATTCTGTGAAAATTCTTTCTGTTCTGTGCATTCAACTAACAGAGTTGAACCTTACTTTTGATTGAGCCGTTCTGAAACACTCTTTCTGTAGAAACTGCAATTGGACATGCTAAACGCTAAGAGGCCTACATTGGGAAAAAGAATATCTTCAAATAAAAACTACACAGATGCATTCTGTGAAACTTATTTCTGTTCTGTAAATTCAGTTAACAGAGATAAAACATATTTTTGATTGAGCAGTTATGAAACACTCTTTTTGTAGAAAATGCAAGTGGAGATTCGGAGCGCTAAGAGGGTAATAGTGGAAAAAGGAATGTCTTCAAATATAAACTACACAGAATCATTCGGTGAAACTTCTTTCTGATCTGTGCATTCAGCTAACAGAGTTAAACCATACTTTTGATTGAGCAGATCTGAACACTCTTTCTGTAGAATATGCAACTGGACATTTTGAGCGCTAAGAGCGTAGTAGTGGAAAAAGGAATATATTCAAATATAAACTACACAGAAGCATTCTGTGAAACTTCTTTCTGATCTGAGCATTCAGCTAACAGAGTTAAACCATACTTTTGATTGAGCAGTTTTGAAACACTCTGTCTGTAGAAAATGCAACTGGACATTCGTAGCGCTAAGTGGGTAATAGTGGAAAAAAGAATATGTTCAAATATAAACTACACAGAAGCATTGTATGAAACTTCTTTCTGTTCTGTGCATTCAACTAACAGAGTTGAACCTTACTTTTGATTGAGCCGTTCTGAAACACTCTTTTGTAGAAACTGCAATTGGACATTCTGAGCGCTAAGAGGCCTATATTGGGAAAAAGAATGTCTACAAATAAAAACTACACAGAAGAATTGTGTGAAACTTATTTCTGATCTGTAAATTCAGTTAACAGAGATAAAACATATTTTTGATTGAGCAGTTATGAAACACTCTTTTTGTAAAAAATGCAAGTGGAGATTCGGAGCGCTAAGAGGGTAATAGTGGAAAAAGGATTGTCTCCAAATATAAACTACACAGAATCATTCTGTGAAACTTCTTTCTGATCTGTGCATTCAGCTAACAGAGTTAAACCATACTTTTGATTGAGCAGATCTGAACACTCTTTCTGTAGAAAATGCAACTGGACATTTGGAGCGCTAAGAGAGTAGTAGTGGAAAAAGGAATATATTCAAATATAAACTACACAGAAGCATTCTGTGAAACTTCTTTCTGATCTGAGCATTCAGCTAACAGATTTAAACCATACTTTTGATTGAGCAGTTTTGAAACACTCTGTCTGTAGAAAATGCAACTGGACATTCGTAGCGCTAAGTGGGTAATAGTGGAAAAAAGAATATGTTCAAATATAAACTACACAGAAGCATTGTATGAAACTTCTTTCTGTTCTGTGCATTCAACTAACAGAGTTGAACCTTACTTTTGATTGAGCCTTTCTGAAACACTCTTTCTGTAGAAACTGCAATTGGACATTCTGAGCGCTAAGAGGCCTATATTGGGAAAAATAATATCTTCAAATAAAAACTACACAGAAGCATTGTGTGAAACATATTTCTGATATGTTCATTAAGCTAACGGAGTTAAACCATACTTTTGATTGCGCAGTTCTGAACACTCTTTCTGTAGAAAATGCAAGTGGACATTCGGAGCGCTAAGAGGGTAATAGTGGAAAAAGGAATATATTCAAATATAAACTACACAGTAGCATTCTGTGAAAATTCTTTCTGTTCTGTGCATTCAACTAACAGAGTTGAACCTTACTTTTGATTGAGCCGTTCTGAAACACTCTTTCTGTAGAAACTGCAATTGGACATGCTAAGCGCTAAGAGGCCTACATTGGGAAAAAGAATATCTTCAAATAAAAACTACACAGATGCATTCTGTGAAACTTATTTCTGATCTGTAAATTCAGTTAACAGAGATAAAACATATTTTTGATTGAGCAGTTATGAAACACTCTTTTTGTAGAAAATGCAAGTGGAGATTCGGAGCGCTAAGGGGGTAATAGTGGAAAAAGGAATGTCTTCAAATATAAACTACACAGAATCATTCGGTGAAACTTCTTTCTGATCTGTGCATTCAGCTAACAGAGTTAAACCATACTTTTGATTGAGCAGATCTGAACACTCTTTCTGTAGAAAATGCAACTGGACATTTGGAGCGCTAAGAGCGTAGTAGTGGAAAAAGGAATATATTCAAATATAAACTACACAGAAGCATTCTGTGAAACTTCTTTCTCATCTGAGCATTCAGCTAACAGAGTTAAACCATACTTTTGATTGAGCAGTTTTGAAACACTCTGTCTGTAGAAAATGCAACTGGACATTCGTAGCGCTAAGTGGGTAATAGTGGAAAAAAGAATATGTTCAAATATAAACTACACAGAAGCATTGTATGAAACTTCTTTCTGTTCTGTGCATTCAACTAACAGAGTTGAACCTTACTTTTGATTGAGCCTTTCTGAAACACTCTTTCTGTAGAAACGGCAATTGGACATTCTGAGCGCTAAGAGGCCTATATTGGGAAAAACAATATCTTCAAATAAAGACTACACAGAAGCATTGTGTGAAACTTATTTCTGATATGTTCATTAAGCGAACAGAGTTAAACCATACTTTTGATTGCGCAGTTCTGAACACTCTTTCTGTAGAAAATGCAAGTGGACATTCTGAGCGCTAAGAGGGTAATAGTGGAAAAAGGAATATATTCAAATATAAACTACACAGTAGCATTCTGTGAAAATTCTTTCTGTTCTGTGCATTCAACTAACAGAGTTGAACCTTACTTTTCATTGAGCCGTTCTGAAACACTCTTTCTGTAGAAACTGCAATTGGACATGCTAAGCGCTAAGAGGCCTACATTGGGAAAAAGAATATCTTCAAATAAAAACTACACAGATGCATTCTGTGAAACTTATTTCTGATCTGTAAATTCAGTTAACAGAGATAAAACATATTTTTGATTGAGCAGTTATGAAACTCTCTTTTTGTAGAAAATGCAAGTGGAGATTCGGAGCGCTAAGAGGGTAATAGTGGAAAAAGGAATGTCTTCAAATATAAACTACACAGAATCATTCGGTGAAACTTCTTTCTGATCTGTGCATTCAGCTAACAGAGTTAAACCATACTTTTGATTGAGCAGATCTGAACACTCTTTCTGTAGAAAATGCAACTGGACATTTGGAGCGCTAAAAGCGTAGTAGTGGAAAAAGGAATATATTCAAATATAAACTACACAGAAGCATTCTGTGAAACTTCTTTCTGATCTGAGCATTCAGCTAACAGAGTTAAACCATACTTTTAATTGAGCAGTTTTGAAACACTCTGTCTGTAGAAAATGCAACTGGACATTCGTAGCGCTAAGTGGGTAATAGTGGAAAAAATAATATGTTCAAATATAAACTACACAGAAGCATTGTATGAAACTTCTTTCTGTTCTGTGCATTCAACTAACAGAGTTGAACCTTACTTTTGATTGAGCCGTTCTGAAACACTCTTTCTGTAGAAACTGCTATTGGACATGCTGGGCGCTAAGAGGCCTATATTGGGAAAAAGAATGTCTACAAATAAAAACTACACAGAAAAATTGTGTGAAACTTCTTTCTGTTCTGTTTGTTCAACTAAAAGAGTTGAACCTTAGTTTTGATTGAGCCGTTCTGAAACACACTTTCTGTAGAAAATGCAAGTGGAGATTCGGAGCGCTAAGAGGGTAATAGTGGAAAAAGGAATGTCTCCAAATATAAACTACACAGAATCATTCTGTGAAACTTCTTTCTGATCTGTGCATTCAGCTAACAGAGTTAAACCATACCTTTGATTGAGCAGATCTGAACACTCTTTCTGTAGAAAATGCAACTGGACATTTGGAACGCTAAGAGAGTAGTAGTGGAAAAAGGAATATATTCAAATA
Source organism: Symphalangus syndactylus (assembly GCF_028878055.3). Classification (NCBI taxonomy): domain Eukaryota; kingdom Metazoa; phylum Chordata; class Mammalia; order Primates; family Hylobatidae; genus Symphalangus; species Symphalangus syndactylus. Next base: position 10,199,838 of record NC_072447.2, on the reverse strand, counting down.
TAAACTACACGGAAGCATTCTGTGAAACTTCTTTCTGATCTGAGCATTCAGCTAACAGAATTAAACCATACTTTTGATTGAGCAGTTTTGAAACACTCTGTCTGTAGAAAATGCAACTGGACATTCGTAGCGCTAAGTGGGTAATAGTGGAAAAAAAAATATGTTCAAATATAAACTACACAGAAGCATTGTATGAAACTTCTTTCTGTTCTGTGCATTCAACTAACAGAGTTGAACCTTACTTTTGATTGAGCCTTTCTGAAACACTCTTTCTGTAGAAACGGCAATTGGACATTCTGAGCGCTAAGAGGCCTATATTGGGAAAAACAATATCTTCAAATAAAGACTACACAGAAGCATTGTGTGAAACTTATTTCTGATATGTTCATTAAGCTAACAGAGTTAAACCATACTTTTGATTGCGCAGTTCTGAACACTCTTTCTGTAGAAAATGCAAGTGGACATTCGGAGCGCTAAGAGGGTAATAGTGGAAAAAGGAATATATTCAAATATAAACTACACAGTAGCATTCTGTGAAAATTCTTTCTGTTCTGTGCATTCAACTAACAGGGTTGAACCTTACTTTTGATTGAGCCGTTCTGAAACACTCTTTCTGTAGAAACTGCAATTGGACATGCTAAGCGCTAAGAGGCCTACATTGGGAAAAAGAATATCTTCAAATAAAAACTACACAGATGCATTCTGTGAAACTTATTTCTGATCTGTAAATTCAGTTAACAGAGATAAAACATATTTTTGATTGAGCAGTTATGAAACTCTCTTTTTGTAGAAAATGCAAGTGGAGATTCGGAGCGCTAAGAGGGTAATAGTGGAAAAAGTAATGTCTTCAAATATAAACTACACAGAATCATTCGGTGAAACTTCTTTCTGATCTGTGCATTCAGCTAACAGAGTTAAACCATACTTTTGATTGAGCAGATCTGAACCCTCTTTCTGTAGAAAATGCAACTGGACATTTGGAGCGCTAAAAGCGTAGTAGTGGAAAAAGGAATATATTCAAATATAAACTACACAGAAGCATTCTGTGAAACTTCTTTCTGATCTGAGCATTCAGCTAACAGAGTTAAACCATACTTTTAATTGAGCAGTTTTGAAACACTCTGTCTGTAGAAAATGCAACTGGACATTCGTAGCGCTAAGTGGGTAATAGTGGAAAAAATAATATGTTCAAATATAAACTACACAGAAGCATTGTATGAAACTTCTTTCTGTTCTGTGAATTCAACTAACAGAGTTGAACCTTACTTTTGATTGAGCCGTTCTGAAACACTCTTTCTGTAGAAACTGCTATTGGACATGCTGAGCGCTAAGAGGCCTATATTGGGAAAAAGAATGTCTACAAATAAAAACTACACAGAAGAATTGTGTGAAACTTCTTTCTGTTCTGTTTGTTCAACTAAAAGAGTTGAACCTTAGTTGTGATTGAGCCGTTCTGAAACACACTTTCTGTAGAAAATGCAAGTGGAGATTCGGAGCGCTAAGAGGGTAATAGTGGAAAAAGGAATGTCTCCAAATATAAACTACACAGAATCATTCTGTGAAACTTCTTTCTGATCTGTGCATTCAGCTAACAGAGTTAAACCATACCTTTGATTGAGCAGATCTGAACACTCTTTCTGTAGAAAATGCAACTGGACATTTGGAACGCTAAGAGAGTAGTAGTGGAAAAAGGAATATATTCAAATATAAACTACACGGAAGCATTCTGTGAAACTTCTTTCTGATCTGAGCATTCAGCTAACAGAATTAAACCATAATTTTGATTGAGCAGTTTTGAAACACTCTGTCTGTAGAAAATGCAACTGGACATTCGTAGCGCTAAGTGGGTAATAGTGGAAAAAAAAATATGTTCAAATATAAACTACACAGAAGCATTGTATGAAACTTCTTTCTGTTCTGTGCATTCAACTAACAGAGTTGAACCTTACTTTTGATTGAGCCTTTCTGAAACACTCTTTCTGTAGAAACTGCAATTGGACATTCTGAGCGCTAAGAGGCCTATATTGGGAAAAATAATATCTTCAAATAAAAACTACACAGAAGCATTGTGTGAAACTTATTTCTGATATGTTCATTAAGCTAACAGAGTTAAACCATACTTTTGATTGCGCAGTTCTGAACACTCTTTCTGTAGAAAATGCAAGTGGACATTCGGAGCGCTAAGAGGGTAATACTGGAAAAAGGAATATATTCAAATATAAACTACACAGTAGCATTCTGTGAAAATTCTTTCTGTTCTGTGCATTCAACTAACAGAGTTGAACCTTACTTTTGATTGAGCCGTTCTCAAACACTCTTTCTGTAGAAACTGCAATTGGACATGCTAAGCGCTAAGAGGCCTACATTGGGAAAAAGAATATCTTCAAATAAAAACTACACAGATGCATTCTGTGAAACTTATTTCTGATCTGTAAATTCAGTTAACAGAGATAAAACATATTTTTGATTGAGCAGTTATGAAACACTCTTTTTGTAGAAAATGCAAGTGGAGATTCGGAGCGCTAAGATGGTAATAGTGGAAAAAGGAATGTCTTCAAATATAAACTACACAGAATCATTCGGTGAAACTTCTTTCTGATCTGTGCATTCAGCTAACAGAGTTAAACCATACTTTTGATTGAGCAGTTTTGAAACACTCTGTCTGTAGAAAATGCAACTGGACATTCGTAGCGCTAAGTGGGTAATAGTGGAAAAAAGAATATGTTCAAATATAAACTACACAGAAGCATTGTATGAAACTTCTTTCTGTTCTGTGCATTCAACTAACAGACTTGAACCTTACTTTTGATTGAGCCGTTCTGAAACACTCTTTCTGTAGAAACTGCTATTGGACATGCTGAGCTCTAAGAGGCCTATATTGGGAAAAAGAATGTCTACAAATAAAAACTACACAGAAGAATTGTGTGAAACTTCTTTCTGTTCTGTTTGTTCAACTAAAAGAGTTGAACCTTAGTTTTGATTGAGCCGTTCTGAAACACAATTTCTGTAGAAAATGCAAGTGGAGATTCGGAGCGCTAAGAGGGTAATAGTGGAAAAAGGAATGTCTCCAAATATAAACTACACAGAATCATTCTGTGAAACTTCTTTCTGATCTGTGCATTCAGCTAACAGAGGTAAACCATACTTTTGATTGAGCAGATCTAAACACTCTTTCTGTAGAAAATGCAACTGGACATTTGGAACGCTAAGAGAGTAGTAGTGGAAAAAGGAATATATTCAAATATAAACTACACAGAAGCATTCTGTGAAACTTCTTTCTGATCTGAGCATTCAGCTAACAGAGTTAAACCATACTTTTGATTGAGCAGTTTTGAAACACTCTGTCTGTAGAAAATGCAACTGGACATTCGTAGCGCTAAGTGGGTAATAGTGGAAAAAAGAATATGTTCAAATATAAACTACACAGAAGCATTGTATGAAACTTCTTTCTGTTCTGTGCATTCAACTAACAGAGTTGAACCTTACTTTTGATTGAGCCTTTCTGAAACACTCTTTCTGTAGAAACGGCAATTGGACATTCTGAGCGCTAAGAGGCCTATATTGGGAAAAACAATATCTTCAAATAAAGACTACACAGAAGCATTGTGTGAAACTTATTTCTGATATGTTCATTAAGCTAACAGAGTTAAACCATACTTTTGATTGCGCAGTTCTGAACACTCTTTCTGTAGAAAATGCAAGTGGACATTCGGAGCGCTAAGAGGGTAATAGTGGAAAAAGGAATATATTCAAATATAAACTACACAGTAGCATTCTGTGAAAATTCTTTCTGTTCTGTGCATTCAACTAACAGAGTTGAACCTTACTTTTCATTGAGCCGTTCTGAAACACTCTTTCTGTAGAAACTGCAATTGGACATGCTAAGCGCTAAGAGGCCTACATTGGGAAAAAGAATATCTTCAAATAAAAACTACACAGATGCATTCTGTGAAACTTATTTCTGATCTGTAAATTCAGTTAACAGAGATAAAACATATTTTTGATTGAGCAGTTATGAAACTCTCTTTTTGTAGAAAATGCAAGTGGAGATTCGGAGCGCTAAGAGGGTAATAGTGGAAAAAGGAATGTCTTCAAATATAAACTACACAGAATCATTCGGTGAAACTTCTTTCTGATCTGTGCATTCAGCTAACAGAGTTAAACCATACTTTTGATTGAGCAGATCTGAACACTCTTTCTGTAGAAAATGCAACTGGACATTTGGAGCGCTAAAAGCGTAGTAGTGGAAAAAGGAATATATTCAAATATAAACTACACAGAAGCATTCTGTGAAACTTCTTTCTGATCTGAGCATTCAGCTAACAGAGTTAAACCATACTTTTAATTGAGCAGTTTTGAAACACTCTGTCTGTAGAAAATGCAACTGGACATTCGTAGCGCTAAGTGGGTAATAGTGGAAAAAATAATATGTTCAAATATAAACTACACAGAAGCATTGTATGAAACTTCTTTCTGTTCTGTGCATTCAACTAACAGAGTTGAACCTTACTTTTGATTGAGCCGTTCTGAAACACTCTTTCTGTAGAAACTGCTATTGGACATGCTGAGCGCTAAGAGGCCTATATTGGGAAAAAGAATGTCTACAAATAAAAACTACACAGAAGAATTGTGCGAAACTTCTTTCTGTTCTGTTTGTTCAACTAAAAGAGTTGAACCTTAGTTTTGATTGAGCCGTTCTGAAACACACTTTCTGTAGAAAATGCAAGTGGAGATTCGGAGCGCTAAGAGGGTAATAGTGGAAAAAGGAATGTCTCCAAATATAAACTACACAGAATCATTCTGTGAAACTTCTTTCTGATCTGTGCATTCAGCTAACAGAGTTAAACCATACCTTTGATTGAGCAGATCTGAACACTCTTTCTGTAGAAAATGCAACTGGACATTTGGAACGCTAAGAGAGTAGTAGTGGAAAAAGGAATATATTCAAATATAAACTACACGGAAGCATTCTGTGAAACTTCTTTCTGATCTGAGCATTCAGCTAACAGAATTAAACCATACTTTTGATTGAGCAGTTTTGAAACACTCTGTCTGTAGAAAATGCAACTGGACATTCGTAGCGCTAAGTGGGTAATAGTGGAAAAAAAAATATGTTCAAATATAAACTACACAGAAGCATTGTATGAAACTTCTTTCTGTTCTGTGCATTCAACTAACAGAGTTGAACCTTACTTTTGATTGAGCCTTTCTGAAACACTCTTTCTGTAGAAACGGCAATTGGACATTCTGAGCGCTAAGAGGCCTATATTGGGAAAAACAATATCTTCAAATAAAGACTACACAGAAGCATTGTGTGAAACTTATTTCTGATATGTTCATTAAGCTAACAGAGTTAAACCATACTTTTGATTGCGCAGTTCTGAACACTCTTTCTGTAGAAAATGCAAGTGGACATTCGGAGCGCTAAGAGGGTAATAGTGGAAAAAGGAATATATTCAAATATAAACTACACAGTAGCATTCTGTGAAAATTCTTTCTGTTCTGTGCATTCAACTAACAGAGTTGAACCTTACTTTTGATTGAGCCGTTCTGAAACACTCTTTCTGTAGAAACTGCAATTGGACATGCTAAGCGCTAAGAGGCCTACATTGGGAAAAAGAATATCTTCAAATAAAAACTACACAGATGCATTCTGTGAAACTTATTTCTGATCTGTAAATTCAGTTAACAGAGATAAAACATATTTTTGATTGAGCAGTTATGAAACTCTCTTTTTGTAGAAAATGCAAGTGGAGATTCGGAGCGCTAAGAGGGTAATAGTGGAAAAAGGAATGTCTTCAAATATAAACTACACAGAATCATTCGGTGAAACTTCTTTCTGATCTGTGCATTCAGCTAACAGAGTTAAACCATACTTTTGATTGAGCAGATCTGAACACTCTTTCTGTAGAAAATGCAACTGGACATTTGGAGCGCTAAAAGCGTAGTAGTGGAAAAAGGAATATATTCAAATATAAACTACACAGAAGCATTCTGTGAAACTTCTTTCTGATCTGAGCATTCAGCTAACAGAGTTAAACCATACTTTTAATTGAGCAGTTTTGAAACACTCTGTCTGTAGAAAATGCAACTGGACATTCGTAGCGCTAAGTGGGTAATAGTGGAAAAAATAATATGTTCAAATATAAACTACACAGAAGCATTGTATGAAACTTCTTTCTGTTCTGTGCATTCAACTAACAGAGTTGAACCTTACTTTTGATTCAGCCGTTCTGAAACACTCTTTCTGTAGAAACTGCTATTGGACATGCTGAGCGCTAAGAGGCCTATATTGGGAAAAAGAATGTCTACAAATAAAAACTACACAGAAGAATTGTGTGAAACTTCTTTCTGTTCTGTTTGTTCAACTAAAAGAGTTGAACCTTAGTTTTGATTGAGCCGTTCTGAAACACACTTTCTGTAGAAAATGCAAGTGGAGATTCGGAGCGCTAAGAGGGTAATAGTGGAAAAAGGAATGTCTCCAAATATAAACTACACAGAATCATTCTGTGAAACTTCTTTCTGATCTGTGCATTCAGCTAACAGAGTTAAACCATACCTTTGATTGAGCAGATCTGAACACTCTTTCTGTAGAAAATGCAACTGGACATTTGGAACGCTAAGAGAGTAGTAGTGGAAAAAGGAATATATTCAAATATAAACTACACGGAAGCATTCTGTGAAACTTCTTTCTGATCTGAGCATTCAGCTAACAGAATTAAACCATACTTTTGATTGAGCAGTTTTGAAACACTCTGTCTGTAGAAAATGCAACTGGACATTCGTAGCGCTAAGTGGGTAATAGTGGAAAAAAAAATATGTTCAAATATAAACTACACAGAAGCATTGTATGAAACTTCTTTCTGTTCTGTGCATTCAACTAACAGAGTTGAACCTTACTTTTGATTGAGCCTTTCTGAAACACTCTTTCTGTAGAAACTGCAATTGGACATTCTGAGCGCTAAGAGGCCTATATTGGGAAAAATAATATCTTCAAATAAAAACTACACAGAAGCATTGTGTGAAACTTATTTCTGATATGTTCATTAAGCTAACAGAGTTAAACCATACTTTTGATTGCGCAGTTCTGAACACTCTTTCTGTAGAAAATGCAAGTGGACATTCGGAGCGCTAAGAGGGTAATACTGGAAAAAGGAATATATTCAAATATAAACTACACAGTAGCATTCTGTGAAAATTCTTTCTGTTCTGTGCATTCAACTAACAGAGTTGAACCTTACTTTTGATTGAGCCGTTCTCAAACACTCTTTCTGTAGAAACTGCAATTGGACATGCTAAGCGCTAAGAGGCCTACATTGGGAAAAAGAATATCTTCAAATAAAAACTACACAGATGCATTCTGTGAAACTTATTTCTGATCTGTAAATTCAGTTAACAGAGATAAAACTTATTTTTGATTGAGCAGTTATGAAACACTCTTTTTGTAGAAAATGCAAGTGGAGATTCGGAGCGCTAAGAGGGTAATAGTGGAAAAAGGAATGTCTTCAAATACAAACTACACAGAATCATTCGGTGAAACTTCTTTCTGATCTGTGCATTCAGCTAACAGAGTTAAACCATACTTTTGATTGAGCAGATCTGAACACTCTTTCTGTAGAAAATGCAACTGGACATTTGGAGCGCTAAGAGCGTAATAGTGGAAAAAGGTATATATTCAAATATAAACTACACAGAAGCATTCTGTGAAACTTCTTTCTGATCTGAGCATTCAGCTAACAGAGTTAAACCATACTTTTGATTGAGCAGTTTTGAAACACTCTGTCTGTAGAAAATGCAACTGGACATTCGTAGCGCTAAGTGGGTAATAGTGGAAAAACGAATATGTTCAAATATAAACTACACAGAAGCATTGTATGAAACATCTTTCTGTTCTGTGCATTCAACTAACAGAGTTGAACCTTACTTTTGATTGAGCCGTTCTGAAACACTCTTTCTGTAGAAACTGCTATTGGACATGCTGAGCTCTAAGAGGCCTATATTGGGAAAAAGAATGTCTACAAATAAAAACTACACAGAAGAATTGTGTGAAACTACTTTCTGTTCTGTTTGTTCAACTAAAAGAGTTGAACATTAGTTTTGATTGAGCCGTTCTGAAACACACTTTCTGTAGAAAATGCAAGTGGAGATTCGGAGCGCTAAGAGGGTAATAGTGGAAAAAGGAATGTCTCCAAATATAAACTACACAGAATCATTCTGTGAAACTTCTTTCTGATCTGTGCATTCAGCTAACAAAGTTAAACCATACTTTTGATTGAGCAGATCTGAACACTATTTCTGTAGAAAATGCAACTGGACATTTGGAACGCTGAGAGAGTAGTAGTGGAAAAAGGAATATATTCAAATATAAACTACACAGAAGCATTCTGTGAAACTTCTTTCTGATCTGAGCATTCAGCTAACAGAATTAAACCATACTTTTGATTGAGCAGTTTTGAAACACTCTGTCTTTAGAAAATGCAACTGGTCATTCGTAGCGCTAAGTGGGTAATAGTGGAAAAAAGAATATGTTCAAATATGAACTACACAGAAGCATTGTATGAAACTACTTTGTGTTCTGTGCATTCAACTAACAGAGTTGAACCTTACTTTTGATTGAGCCGTTCTGAAACACTCTTTCTGTAGAAACTGCAATTGGACATTCTGAGTGCTAAGAGGCCTATATTGGGAAAAAGAATGGCTACAAATAAAAACTACACAGAAGAATTGTGTGAAACTTCTTTCTGTTCTGTTTGTTCAACTAAACGAGTTGAACCTTAGTTTTGATTGAGCCGTCCTGAAACACTCTTTCTGTAGAAAATGCAAGTGGAGATTCGGAGCGCTAAGAGGGTAATAGTGGAAAAAGGAATGTCTCCAAATATAAACTACACAGAATCATTCTGTGAAACTTCTTTCTGATCTGTGCATTCAGCTAACAGAGTTAAACCATACTTTTGATTGAGCAGATCTGAACTCTCTTTCTGTAGAAAATGCAACTGGACATTTGGAGCGCTAAGAGAGTAGTAGTGGAAAAAGGAATATATTCAAATATAAACTACACAGAAGCATTCTGTGAAACTTCTTTCTGATCTGAGCATTCAGCTAACAGAGTTAAACCATACATTTGATTGAGCAGTTTTGAAACACTCTGTCTGTAGAAAATGCAACTGGACATTCGTAGCGCTATGTGGGTAATAGTGGAAAAAAGAATATGTTCAAATATAAACTACACAGAAGCATTGTATGAAACTCCTTTCTGTTCTGTGCATTCAACTAACAGAGTTGAACCTTACTTTTGATTGAGCCTTTCTGAAACACTCTTTCTGTAGAAACTGCAATTGGACATTCTGAGCGTTAAGAGGCCTATATTGGGAAAAATAATATCTTCAAATAAAAACTACACAGATGCATTCTGTGAAACTTATTTCTGATCTGTAAATTCAGTTAACAGAGATAAAACATATTTTTGATTGAGCAGTTATGAAACACTCTTTTTGTAGAAAATGCAAGTGGAGATTCGGAGCGCTAAGAGGGTAATAGTGGAAAAAGGAATGTCTTCAAATATAAACTACACAGAATCATTCGGTGAAACTTCTTTCTGATCTGTGCATTCAGCTAACAGAGTTAAACCATACTTTTGAATGAGCAGATCTGAACACTCTTTCTGTAGAAAATGCAACTGGACATTTGGAGCGCTAAGAGCGTAGTAGTGGAAAAAGGAATATATTCAAATATAATCTACACAGAAGCATTCTGTGAAACTTCTTTCTGATCTGAGCATTCAGCTAACAGAGTTAAACCATACTTTTGATTGAGCAGTTTTGAAACACTCTGTCTGTAGAAAATGCAACTGGACATTCGTAGCGCTAAGTGGGTAATAGTGGAAAAAAGAATATGTTCAAATGTAAACTACACAGAAGCATTGTATGAAACTTCTTTCTGTTCTCTGCATTCAACTAACAGAGTTGAACCTTACTTTGATTGAGCCGATCTGAAACACTCTTTCTGTAGAAACTGCAATTGGACATTCTGAGCGCTAAGAGGCCTATATTGGGAAAAAGAATGTCTACAAATAAAAACTACACAGAAGAATTGTGTGAAACTTCTTTCTGTTCTGTTTGTTCAACTAAAAGAGTTGAACCTTAGTTTTGATTGAGCCGTTCTGAAACACTCTTTCTGTAGAAAATGCAAGTGGAGATTCGGAGCGCTAAGAGGGTAATAGTGGAAAAAGGAATGTCTCCAAATATAAACTACACAGAATCATTCTGTGAAACTTCTTTCTGATCTGTGCATTCAGCTAACAGAGTTAAACCATACTTTTGATTGAGCAGATCTGAACTCTCTTTCTGTAGAAAATGCAACTGGACATTTGGAGCGCTAAGAGAGTAGTAGTGGAAAAAGGAATATATTCAAATATAAACTACACAGAAGCATTCTGTGAAACTTCTTTCTGATCTGAGCATTCAGCTAACAGAGTTAAACCATACATTTGATTGAGCAGTTTTGAAACACTCTGTCTGTAGAAAATGCAACTGGACATTCGTAGCGCTAAGTGGGTAATAGTGGAAAAAAGAATATGTTCAAATATAAACTACACAGAAGCATTGTATGAAACTTCTTTCTGTTCTGTGCATTCAACTAACAGAGTTGAACCTTACTTTTGACTGAGCCTTTCTGAAACACTCTTTCTGTAGAAACTGCAATTGGACATTCTGAGCGCTAAGAGGCCTCTATTGGGAAAAATAATATCTTCAAATAAAAACTACACAGAAGAATTGTGTGAAACTTTTTTCTGATATGTTCATTAAGCTAACAGAGTTAAACCATACATTTGATTGCGCAGTTCTGAACACTCTTTCTGTAGAAAATGCAAGTGGACATTCGGAGCGCTAAGAGGGTAATAGTGGAAAAAGGAATATATTCAAATATAAACTACACAGTAGCATTCTGTGAAAATTCTTTCTGTTCTGTGCATTCAACTAACAGAGTTGAACCTTACTTTTGATTGAGCCGTTCTGAAACACTCTTTCTGTAGAAACTGCAATTGGACATGCTAAGCGCTAAGAGGCCTACATTGGGAAAAAGAATATCTTCAAATAAAAACTACACAGATGCATTCTGTGAAACTTACTTCTGATCTGTAAATTCAGTTAACAGAGATAAAACATATTTTTGATTGAGCAGTTATGAAACACTCTTTTTGTAGAAAATGCAAGTGGAGATTCGGAGCGCTAAGAGGGTAATAGTGGAAAAAGGAATGTCTTCAAATATAAACTACACAGAATCATTCGGTGAAACTTCTTTCTGATCTGTGCATTCAGCTAACAGAGTTAAACCATACTTTTGATTGAGCAGATCTGAACACTCTTTCTGTAGAAAATGCAACTGGACATTTGGAGCGCTAAGAGCGTAGTAGTGGAAAAAGGAATATATTCAAATATAAACTACACAGAAGCATTCTGTGAAACTTCTTTCTCATCTGAGCATTCAGCTAGCAGAGTTAAACCATACTTTTGATTGAGCAGTTTTGAAACACTCTGTCTGTAGAAAATGCAACTGGACATTCGTAGCGCTAAGTGGGTAATAGTGGAAAAAAGAATATGTTCAAATATAAACTACACAGAAGCATTGTATGAAACTTCTTTCTGTTCTGTGCATTCAACTAACAGAGTTGAACCTTACTTTTGATTGAGCCGATCTGAAACACGCTTTTTTCGAAACTGCAATTGGACATTCTGAGCGCTAAGAGGCCTATATTGTTAAAAAGAATGTCTACAAATAAAAACTACACAGAAGAATTGTGTGAAACTTCTTTCTGTTCTCTTTGTTCAACTAAAAGAGTTGAACCTTAGTTTTGATTGAGCCCTTCTGATACACTCTTTCTGTAGAAAATGCAAGTGGAGATTCGGAGCGCTAAGAGGGTAATAGTGGAAAAAGGAATGTCTCCAAATATAAACTACACAGAATCATTCTGTGAAACTTCTTTCTGATCTGTGCATTCAGCTAACAGAGTTAAACCATACTTTTGATTGACCAGATCTGAACACTCTTTCTGTAGAAAATGCAACTGGACATTTGGAGCGCTAAGAGAGTAGTAGTGGAAAAAGGAATATATTCAAATATAAACTACACAGAAGCATTCTGTGAAACTTCTTTCTGATCTGAGCATTCAGCTAACAGAGTTAAACCATACTTTTGATTGAGCCGTTTTGAAACACTCTGTCTGTAGAAAATGCAACTGGACATTCGTAGCGCTAAGTGGGTAATAGTGGAAAAAAGAATATGTTCAAATATAAACTACACAGAAGCATTGTATGAAACTTCTTTCTGTTCTGTGCATTCAACTAACAGAGTTGAACCTTACTTTTGATTGAGCCTTTCTGAAACACTCTTTCTGTAGAAACTGCAATTGGACATTCTGAGCGCTAAGAGGCCTCTATTGGGAAAAATAATATCTTCAAATAAAAACTACACAGAAGCATTGTGTGAAACTTATTTCTGATATGTTCATTAAGCTAACAGAGTTAAACCATACTTTTGATTGCGCAGTTCTGAAAACTCTTTCTGTAGAAAATGCAAGTGGACATTTGGAGCGCTAAGAGGGTAATAGTGGAAAAAGGAATATATTCAAATATAAACTACACAGTAGCATTCTGTGAAAATTCTTTCTGTTCTGTGCATTCAACTAACAGATTTGAACCTTACTTTTGATTGAGCCGTTCTGAAACACTCTTTCTGTAGAAACTGCAATTGGACATGCTAAGCGCTAAGAGGCCTACATTGGGAAAAAGAATATCTTCAAATAAAAACTACACAGATGCATTCTGTGAAACTTATTTCTGATCTGTAAATTCAGTTAACAGAGATAAAACTTATTTTTGATTGAGCAGTTATGAAACACTCTTTTTGTAGAAAATGCAAGTGGAGATTCGGAGCGCTAAGAGGGTAATAGTGGAAAAAGGAATGTCTTCAAATATAAACTACACAGAATCATTCGGTGAAACATCTTTCTGATCTGTGCATTCAGCTAACAGAGTTAAACCATACTTTTGATTGAGCAGATCTGAACACTCTTTCTGTAGAAAATGCAACTGGACATTTGGAGCGCTAAGAGCGTAGTAGTGGAAAAAGGAATATATTCAAATATAAACTACACAGAAGCATTCTGTGAAACTTCTTTCTGATCTGAGCATTCAGCTAACAGAGTTAAACCATACTTTTGATTGAGCAGTTTTTAAACACTCTGTCTGTAGAAAATGCAACTGGACATTCGTAGCGCTAAGTGGGTAATAGTGGAAAAAAGAATATGTTCGAATATAAACTACACAGAAGCATTGTATGAAACTTCTTTCTGTTCTGTGCATTCAACTAACAGAGTTGAACCTTACTTTTGATTGAGCCGTTCTGAAACACTCTTTCTGTAGAAACTGCAATTGGACATTCTGAGCGCTAAGAGGCCTATATTGGGAAAAAGAATGTCTACAAATAAAAACTACACAGAAGAATTGTGTGAAACTTCTTTCTGTTCTGTTTGTTCAACTAAAAGAGTTGAACCTTAGTTTTGATTGAGCCGTTCTGAAACACACTTTCTGTAGAAAATGCAAGTGGAGATTCAGAGCGCTAAGAGGGTAATAGTGGAAAAAGGAATGTCTCCAAATATAAACTACACAAAAGTGTCAATCTACTAATTTATCTTCTAATAACTTTCCACCCAGGAGCATTCGTCCCTCTCATTAGACAGTTGTTCTATGCTTCTTTTTTTCACATTCTAATTGCCTCACCTGAACCAAAAAAAGAATGTGTATCTAGGATCAATACCTTTTGAAAAGTCATTTATTTCATTATATTATTTTTTCATATATCTGCATTATTGCATAGAATACCTGATTGGTCTTATGCTAAGTTTTTCATGTAACATTACCTCTGCAAGATGTTAATAAGTATCCTTCCAAAAATGTTTGAAAAATCTTGGGTAAAACATATTACGTAAGTTCCTGTTTTATAGTTTTCCAAGAGTTTTACTATCCTTGGCCAATGACAAAATTCAAAGCAGAGATACAGTACACAACTTTTGTAAAACTTACCTATTTTCTTATAAGACTGTGGCTTTGTTTTGTTTTGTTTTGAACTTCTTTTCTGTGATGTGACATGAGACTGTGTGTTGAGTTAGGGGTGGGGACATACATTAACAGAGGTTTAGGAACTGCTTTGCTAAAGCAAGTTTGAGGAGAAAATGGGGAGACTAATACAAGATTTTCCTTTAAGCAGTGGGAGTTGAAGGGGTAGGTGGTTTTTGGAGAAAGAAGAGACCCATTCATGGCACAGGCTTCTTTATGTTTCTGCTCTGTGTGATACTTAATGAGGATACAGACATTCACTTCCTCTATTTCCCACCCCTGGCCGGGGGTAACCCAAAGGTACCTGATAAAGACACAGCCTTATAGCTGTATCAAGTATCCCTGAGTGTGTTAGGACTGGAGAGGCCTAAGGAATAAAAAACATACATGCATTAAATGGAACAAATACAGAGAAGAAGAAAACTCAGACATGGTACATTAATTGTGTACCTTTCCTTACAACCCAGCACATCACAGGGTACATGACCTGCTTCCTTTTGACCTGCTTCCTTTATGTTCACTGCATGAACAGGGAAGGGGGTTGGGGTACACGTGGGAGATAATTGTGTTTACTATGTACCTGGTATTAATACATCTATAGAGACAATTGGAATGACTATACTGGAGAAACAGCAAGAGAAGAACTGAAAAGGCTAAAACAAATACTTGGTTCTCTAAAAAATACTCCAAAGGATTTCTCATGTCTGACAAATTACATTTTAGTCTAATAGTAATAAGTGACCAAAACTAAGGTGATTTGATAAATATCATAAGGTATTTTACTGTGAAATTGATATATATACGTATTGCTTATAAAGCTCAGTAATCTGTTCTTGAATTGAGAAATTACTGAGACAACATCAAAAGCTGTCATTTTTGTTTCTATGTTGTCGTTGTTATTGTTTGTGAGGTCAGAGCTTCTAAACTTTATGACTGTTTGAAAGGGGCCTATATAGACCTTGCCTGAATATTAAGTCATGTGAAATGATAAAAAGCTTTCTGATTTATTGGGTTAGACAAAGAAAAAATTGAGAAATTGAGCATCATTAAAATTAAAGACTTTTGTTATTAAAACTGTGCTTAGAATGAAAACAAAAGCCACAGGTTGGGAGAAAATTTTTTCAAAACATATTCAAAACATTTTCAAAACATATCAGATAAATTACTGGTATTTAAAGTATACAGAGAACTCGAAAATAAGAAAGAAAACAACTCATTTAAAAAATAGTCCAAAGGTCTAAATACAGCTGTCAAATGGGGATTTTGAAGTTACTAGTCATGTATCATTAGGGAACTGCAAGTCACAGCAACCGTGAGATATTATTACATGACTATTAAAATGACCAATATCCAAAAGTCTGATGATACCAAAAGCTGGCAAATGTGAGGAGAAACAGGAACTTTTATTCATTGCTTGTGAGAATGCAGAATAGTACAGCTACTTTGGCAGTCAGTTTGGCAGTTTCTTATAAAACTAAACATACTCCTACCACACAACCCAGCAATTACATTCCCGGTATTTACTTAAAGGATTTGAAAACTTACATGCACACAAAAGCCTTCTTCCCATGAATGTTACAGGAGCCTTATTCATGATCACTAAAATCGAAATGTCCTTCAGGAAGTGAATGGAAAAATAAACTGTGGTATATCCAGGCAATGGAATAGTATTCTGTCAAGCTACAGAAGACACACAGGAACCTTTAAATGCATATTGCCAAGTGAAAGAAGCCAGTCTGAAAAGTCTACATACCGTATGATTCAACTACATGACCTTCTGGAGAAAGCAAAACTATGGAGACAGTAAAGAGATCAGTGACTATTAGGGATTTGGAGGAGATTTGTGCAGTCTAAACATGTCATGTGCCAACAATGACGTAAAGATATGTGAGATAAAGTATGACGAATTCTATTGACAAACACACGCAATGGCTTCCATTTAACTGAGAAGAAACCATATACCTAGCACAAGTCTTTTTCTGTGCATTAACTTTTTGTAATACAACTATATGAAGTTATAGCCTATTTTATATATGAATAAAAGCATTTCCAAAGGTTAAGAAAGGGCACAGTGAGAGTGAGAAGCACAGTCTGGGTAGGCAGGTCAATCTAGTTTTCTATCTGTGCTTTAAACTGCTATAACCATCAACTCAATCTACTAATTTATCTTCTACATAAATTAGTAGAGGAAACGATGAACGGATGGAGCAAGGAAGAATTTTAGGAGAGTGAATCCATTATTCTGTATGACACTGTAATGAGGATTATTTGTCATTACACATTTGACAAAACCTACAGAATTCATAAGACAAGGAGTAAACTCTAATACAAACTACATACTTTAGTCAATAGTAATGTACCAATATTGACTCATCAACTATAACAAATGTACCACACTATTGCAAGATGTTAAAAATCGGGGAAATTGGGGTAGAGGCTGAGGATGACGTGTGAATGCTTATTCACTTCTTTCTACAAACCTAAAATTGCTTTTAAAGAGTCAATAAAAATTAAAACAAGGCAGGGTTTTCATGCAATGGAAAAAAACACACAACTTTAGTAAGTGACTCATAATTATGCTTATGCCACTTTGCTAGATTACACTTCATTAATAAATATAGTTTCATTCTTTATGTTATAAAGCAGAATAAAGTCAGATATCTAGAGAAATTGATTTTAATGATTAGAGTAAAAGCATTTTCACCTCCAACGTCAGAATGAGTTCTTCAGAATCAGTCCATTTTATAGTTAAATCAATCATTGATTTTAAAAAAATATTGAGAAAAACTTTAACTTCACTTTTTCCATCAAACTCAATGTCATGACAGCATTGTCATTTCAATCTAGGATTAAAACCTATTTCTGGACCCAGTGGACTTACTGTGATAGATTCTGAAAATGTCAGACGTTAAAGTCCAGTCTTTGATCTGCTGTCCTCTGCAGTTATCAAAAGGTCAGTTTATCCTGCTTCTTTTCTCTCTTTTTCATATATCTTGCACTTCAGCTTAATATTAGTATTAAGCTAAATTTCTTATTTTATTTTGATTGATAAAGGAAAACAGATTGCTTCAATACAGTTACTGAGAATAAGCAGCAAAACGTACTTATAAAGTACACAAGAGAGCTATAAGATAAAAATTTGTTCAAAAAAAGATTTGGAAATTTTTATTGCATGAATGTTCAAATGGAAAGGAAAACTTTCTGGATTCTTTTTCCACCACACAGGAGTAGCAGCACTAAAGTAGTGAATAATGTCCGTTCAATTGGTAGTTTTCATGTATTTCTGATATCAGAAATGGACTGTTAGTAACTAGTTTTAAAAGCAGAGCATTTTTGTGCATGGCATTCCCCTGAATTCCAAAGCCCAAACTTAACTTAGGCTAATTTCTCTCTGCTGGGAGCCCCATTAATTTCTCATAGATAACATTTCATATATATGCGGCATTCTGATGATGTAAAGGAATTCACACCTTATGGGCCTACAAGCCAAATTTAATCAATGGCTTGCTTCATATGGCTGAGAGCTAAAAATTGTTTTGGCATTTTGGAAGTGTTTAAAGAAGGAGAAGGAAGGGGAGAAGAAGAATGAGTAGATGAAGGAGAGACAGAGACTACATATGGCCAGCAAAGCCTATAATATTTACTGTCTAGTTCTTTACACAAAGAACTTTTCCAATCTTGAACAAAACACACACATTTTCGTTATGCCAAAAAAGGACTACAATAAGTCTTCACTTAACATCATTGACAGGTGCTTGAAAACTGGTCATAGGTATATATATTTATGGTCACGTGATGTTTTGATACACGCATACGGAGGGATAAATTGGAGATGGTTAATTGGTACAAAAATACAGTCAGCGAAACCCATTTTACCATAGGTTGACATCAAAAGAGTTAAGCTTCTATGGCTTTTGGTAACTAAAACGTCAACAAACTTGTAAATAAAGATCAAAACACTTCTAATATTAAATGCTGAAATAAATTTCAGCTATTCATACGTTTAAGATTAATAAAAGCTAGTAAAATCATTATTTACCTACTTATTTCAGTTTAGGGTTGCAGTTGACCGCAGCCTATCCTGTCAGCTCAGGACGCAATGTGGGAACCAGCCCTGGACAGGGTGCCGTCGCATTGCAGGTGCACTCACACATACCCACAGTTACTCAGACTGGGACCACATAGACACGTCAATCAACCTCACATGCACAGCCTTGGGAAGTGAGAGGAAACTGGAGCATCCAGAGAATATCAATGCAGACATGGGGAGAATACATAAGCTCTACACAGACAGTGAACCCCAATTGGAATCAATTTGTTTTTTCTCATCAACATCATAATGAAATGACATTGAATGAAACGTCGTTATTCAAAGACCTGTTGTACTCAGTTCTAAACATTTCAGAATTAAGAGATCTACACACATCCTCTTCTATATAATGGAGTGGGTCTCTTAAAATTTCCTGGCAACATACTCTTAGCCTGCCTAGGAAACACTTTAGAATACAACTGCATTATAATAAATTTTCATATTCTATTCATATCTTCATATTTCTCCCTCTACTTATTAAGGTATAGTCTTGTATATGTAATCCTTCAGTTCCTGAACAAGGTGAACATATGATCTCATGATGTGTGTTTTAATTTCTTAACTTTGTTGAGATTTGGGAATGTGAGGATGATGGAAAGGAAAGAAAGGAACTCAGCAGCTATAAAAGAAATCTGACCTTTAATTTTTTTATTGAATTTGTTTCTTGTTTTATTTTTCCTTCCTTTGCACAAATGAGAACTTCTAGTTTTACAAAGGGTACCATCAACTTTAGGACAAAAATTTGTATTTGTGGCATAACACAAGTTGGAGACACAATGATTTAGAGATTGCATATCAATTTTATCAAATAAATGTGATAAAGTAGGTGATATGCACACACACACACATTTGTAGTGACAAAACCATTGACACAGATACCCAGATGGCACTTAATGTACTTTCAGCCTTAAATTCTTTCTCAAGGACAAGCCATTTGTTTGCAAATGATTTAGCATTCAAAAATGATTAAACACGGGAAAAAATGCATTGCACATAAAGTTCAGATTACAAGTGAATTAAAGTCACACTAATATAACTATAATTTATAATGAATTCAAATGGCTTTCAGAAGGGTCATCTGTGGAAGGTGAAGAGCAATCTGAATTTATTTTTCTGGTAACTGGTCACAGCAATGTTTTCTAGACTAGTGAGTGAGTGCTCATACAGCACCATGTGTGTTCAACAACACATAAAGTTGGATGACAAAATCTACTTTAGTGAGAAGGTAGCTATTTCCAGGGGCACCAATAGTAATGTCAGTTTTGAGTCTTGGGTTTGCTTTTGTTTGTTTACAAGGCGATGAAATGTTTAAGGAAAAAATAAATTCTACCAATCCATGTTGAGTGAACATTTCAATCCTTGTAAAGACCAAAGTCAGCTGCCACCATGCCATGCAAACCTTATAGTACATGACATGTTAAATCGGTAACCTCGAAAGGGACTTCTGAGAAGCTATGAGTAAAAGGCACATACAAAATGCCTCTGAGATGAATTCACAAATGAAATGGAAAAGGATAACTGTGTACATCCAAGAAGAATAGTAATTAACAGAAAACAAGAACACTTCTAAATTGAAAGAATCCCTAAAGTAAAAGAAGACCAAAGAAAAAGAAATAAAGATGAGAAGTGAAATGAGGCAGAAATGGTGAGCGACAAGGAGATACACTGAGAAAAAAAGTAGCTAAAGTTAGTGTGTTATTATTTCAGCAAAATTAAGTATATCAATACTGAGAAATATGACTTGAAATAGATTCAGTACCTCAAGCAGAAACATAAACAAATAACATCTGGGTTTTTCTTTTGATAACCAGTATTTTAAATACAAAAATCTAAAAATTTTGTCTTTGTGTAAGAGTTACACATTTATCATACCAATCAATAACAAAAAGGCGCTATAAATACTGTATGGAAATAAATGTCCTAACAGATGTTAACCAGACATCAGTCTTCACCGGTAAGGATTAGATTTGAAGGTGTTTGCAGATAATTAAAACTTGTTTTTATAACATAACTTAGCAGCTAAGTAGTATAATGAAAATGGGATATTCAAATTATAAGATATAAAATATTAAAGATAGAAGAACATGTTTATTTTTTCAATATAAATATTGTTACAGCTCAGAGAAACAGTATGAAATCTCAGGGCTCATGAAAGGCCACATTCTAGAGATAGTGATTGACAGGTATGGTAATTCCCCTACAGCGTGGTGCCTGTTGTCATGGAGTAGCATGTCTCCTACAGGGTACTACCAGCAGGTTCATGTAGGAAGAGCCAATAGTCCATGTGAGAAACCCCGGAAGGCTAAAGATAGAAGGAAATATTTGTGCCACGTTGAAGAGCAAGTTCACCAGGTGAATTGGCATGTGGCTAGGGTACAACTTCCCATACATATATAAATAATGAAACACACAAAAAATTATCAGAAAAGTATTTTATTATTATTAGAGTCACGATTAGCCCTCTCCTCATCAGGAGAGTTTTAGGTTTTTTTCTAGCCCTACTCTATACTTTTTAAACACAGTCTCCAAGTTTCAAAATAAAAGTTTCTTATTTTTAATTCAAATCTCAATTAAAATAAAACAAAAACCGAAAATGTAGAAGTTCCTTATTTTGACCATCTATATATCATACACAACAAAAAGACTGATAAAATTCCACTAAACACAACAGCTAGATCCGTATTCCCGTTACTGCTTAAGCCCATTCCAATAAGGATTTTATACCAAATCTGCCCTTGCCAAGGCTACCTGGGGCCTTCATTTTATTATTTGCAATGGACAATTTTAACTTCACATCCATGTTGGCTTCCTTACATCCTAGATGCACATACAGTCAGATTTTTTCCATCAGATGTGATTTGATCCTCCAAATTCGGAATGCCTTGATGACCTCCTCGTTATCTAAAGATCACTTTAAAAAGCCTGAAGTATTTGGCTCTTCCCTAAATCTTTGGCCAGATGTAATGTCATCCTCCCATTGGCTTTCTTTGTCCAAACTACATTAGCCTTATCTCAGATCTTCAAACAAGTTATATTTCCTGCCTAAGATCTTTCTATGAGTGAGTGAAAGGTGTGACGAAGATAGTTCCTCTTTGCCCCCAAAGGTTTCATTGATCACGCTGATAATGAATTTACTGTTATTTTAATCTCTTACTGTTATACTCAGGCTTAAATTCTCTACCCTACACACTTCAGTTGACATAATTTTAATTTCCACTGTGATGCTTCTCTCTCTTCTGTCAACACTCTCTCCTCACAGGGTTTCATCCAGATCAGGAGTCAGTAACATTTTTGACAAAGAACCAGATAGTAAATATTGCAGGCTTTGTGTTGCCAAGAGGCAAATTTATGGAACTTTCCCTGCTGAAAAATTTCCCTGTATTTTACATTTTAGACTTATAAATGCCACACGTACTTATAACTCATGAGCCATACAAAAATAGGTGGCAGACCAGATCTGGCTCATGGGCTATAATAGTTTTCCAACCCCTCACCTAGATTCATGACTTTAGGCATGCTCTATAGGCTACGATGATCTAACTCACATCTCTAGCCAAGTCAACTTGTCAGTGCCTACTTGATGTCTCCACTTGGATTCTAACTAGCGTCTTAATTTAAGATTAAAAAATGTAAAATCAATCACACATACGCACCTACCCACACCTCTGTCACTTGCAAACTGCCTCATGTCATCAAGACTTTGCCATATCACTAAAAGTGACTATAATCCCCCATGTCCCTAAATCCAAATACCTTGATATAATTCTTGCTCAGTAAATTCAATCATCTTCAAATCAACTTCCAATCTCAACTGATTTTCTCCAACTTTATTGCTACACTCATAATCCCAACTACCATCATCCTTCAACTGGACAGGTGCAATAGTCAGCTAAATGAACCCCCTTCCTTCACTAGTGTACCCTTCCACAATAGTACACCCTCCTAAGAGCTAACCTCATCGTATCACACATCCATCATACACTTTTCAATGTAGTTAATTTATATTCACATTTTGATATAAGATCTAGATTTGGTCCCTGAGAACACTCATGTAATCTCTCTCCATGCTCTTCCTTCATGGACATTCCAGCCAAACCGGCCTTCTTTTCTTTGTAAGAAACTATCAAGCTCTCTTTTTAAATTACAGAATCTTTATATCTGCCCTTCTTTCTGCTCAGAGCACCCCAGATCTTCAAAGTACCTTCCTCTTTGTCTTCACTCAACTCTCAAATGAAATATTACCTCCTCAGAGAGAAAAATGCTCTGAAATACCTACAGCCAGATCAGTGCCTTCCTCCTTGACAGTTTTACTCAGCCATGTTATCACATGTAATCTTCTTCGTAGTAGTGTACTTTATAGCCCTTCACACCATTGCTTTGTTTAGGTATTTGTATGTCTTCCTCCTCTTTCCCTCCTCACTACAGTATAGCCAATTGTGTCTTTGCCTTCTTCACTGCTATATCCCCTAGTGCCTGGTAGGCTTTCTATAAACAGCCATTTATTGACTTATTGACTACATGTATATGCTAATCCTTTTTACTAATTGTTGTTACACTATAAATTTCTCTTCTCCCTCTCTTCGCTTCCCTCTTCTCATGTCCCTTGATGCTTCCTACTCAATATTAACATGGACATCATTTTGTGTCTTCAGCATTTCTCTTTTCATTATATTATGATAGGTTAATTTTCCTAAGAAAACACTATTTTGACAAAAGCAAAGCATTAAAGTAAAGCAGCATAGGATCAATTTTTTCCTATTGAAAAGGAAACACCATCTTTCCGAGAAGACAATTCCACCAGGAAACAAAAAAAACACACACATTTCCGGTAAGTCCTAGTTCCCAAGACTTGAAGCCAGTATGTTTTTCCACTTTCAAGTATCCTTGACTGTAGAGATAAAAGGTATCCACTTAGAGATATTAACTCATTACCACTGCCTAAATTTGGTTTCCAGAAACACAACTTAATATGACATCAATGGATGTGATAATCATTTGAAAGTAGCTTTATCAAAATCATCCAACAGAACAAGTTACTTTCCTAATTAGCATCCTCGGTTAAATACCTAAATCTGATGAATAATAAGTTATGCATTATGCTAAATTGCATTGGCTCACTATCTTAGAATGCTTTCAAACTAATTAAAAATGAGATATTCAGTGATGAGAAACATAAAAAGATAAAAACCTATTTCAATCAGTTTAAATTAGAATTTAACATTTCTTCAATACGCTCTTTTGTAGTCAATTGCAAGAGTAATAAAGCAAAATTATTGAGTCTATAATAGTGACCGTTCAAAATTCATAGTGAATTATTAAAAAGAAAACTAAGGTCCCTGCCAACTTTCCACCTCACTTCAAAGCATAGCCAAGGTCATTACAACAGCAAGTAAAAGACTCCACACAATTCCCACTTCTTCGCCTCTATACTGTTACTTCTGGAATCTTCTACTGCTCCAAATTGTGTGTTTGCTCCAGACTCAGCAGTTCTCACCACCTTGTTCTTCCAATTGCCATCTTCTCTGTGCGGCCTTTCTTGACTACCCAGTTAAAAATTATCCTATCAAAATTATCTGATCCCCATCCAGGATTACTTTTCACCATCTAACTTACGATACTTTGCATATTTATGTGGCTCATTGTCTGTTATCTGTCTCCCTAAGTTAGAATGCGAGCTTCATGATGGCAGAGTTTTGGTCAATTTCCTTCACTCAATAATTCCTGACCCAAAGTAAACACTTCATAAGTATTTTTTGAATATACTAATATATAGTCCGAATTATCAAGGAACTTATAAATAAATAAAGACACAACCCAGCATATAGTGCAGCTTGAGAAATGTTGATAGTGTGGTACAGGAGGAGGTATGTAAACTATGAGAAGCAACAGTTAAATAAGAAGCAATCCAGAAAGACACACAGTGTGGGTGACATCTGAGTTAAAGGACAGAAGGTAAGAAGATAACCAGATGGAGAAAAGAGAGGAAGATCTTACAAACAAGCATCAGAAGTTACCATAAGAAAAGCAAGTACAAAATCATCAGAAGAAAAACAATTGCATCCCAGTTATTACCACAAACATAATTAACTATGAAAACCCAGAACAGTTCATGCTTTGATAATGCTAAAGTTGATACGTAGATTAAGATGTGATATAACAATCTGCAAATCTTAGTTTTCAGAAAACCTTTTTAGGCAAGATATGATGATTTAAGGAAGAAAAGTTGCTGATGGATGAGGCATGTTGTCCCTTAAAGACAAACACTATGAAGACTGCGTACAGCCTTTATAATGGAAAGGTGCCACGTTTTTTCTTTTTTAAGTCCTTGGAATCTCAGTTGGCAACTTTGAAATTCATGTGTAATTCATGAGTTTTTTAAAAGAAATGTAATAAGTAACACAAGTGATTCTAGAGCTTGTCTTTAGGCTGAGGTAGATATTGGCATTATAAATTGAAGTGCTAGAAAGGAACAATAAGAATTAAGAATAAGCAGTAATTTCTGCCAAGATCTGTGGCACCCAGTCTCACACATAAGGCTTTTTGGAATCTCTTGGTTTCCAAGGTTCAGGCTCTCATACTTTAGTTTGTACATAAAGGACTTAAGTTATTCTTAAAGCACAGTTTTAGCACTTCACACCAGGAGATGGTTATGAGACTGATCACAGGATAAAGTGAAATAGGATGTGTGCCTACTTGTAGAAGGAACCTCGTTCCTTTTGCCATTCTATTCCTACTTTTCTGGCAGGAAAGTCCTAGAAAAAATTTCATATACAGATTAATTTTAAACAATTTACATTATATTTTACTATTAATAGCTTCTAGAATATCTTAGCTTAGGCTGGCCCTGGTGGCTCACACTTGAAATCCCAGAATTTTGGGAGGCTGAAGTGGGCGGATCAACTGAAGTCAGGAGTTTGAGACTAGCCTAGCCAACATGGTCAAACCTAGTCTCTACTAAAAATCCAAAAATTAGCCGGGTGTGGTGATGCGTACCTGTAATCCCAGCTACACAGGAGGCTGAGGCAGGAGAACCATTGAGCCTGGGAGGTGGAGGCCGCAGTGAGCCAAGATTGTGTCACTGCACTCCAGCCTGGGCAACAGAGCAAGACTCTGTCTCACAAAAACAAAAAACAAACAAACAAAAAAAGAGTATCTTAGCTTATATATTTCTCACATCTGATCCTACCACTTTACTTCTTTTTTCCTGTTTATACCAATTATTTCTATTCCTCTTTACATATAGGCAGAAAGATAAGACTAAAATGTGTCATAGACAATGACATCTAGTAAATTGACGTATTCTTCATGTTTAATTCCACAACAGATTTCAAATACAACCAAAATCTCCAAATAAAATCTTAATTCTAAATTGAGTGCTTGTACAGTCTTCAAATATGTTCAAATAGAACATCAAAGCTCAATAAAAATAGTTATATCACTTGGGATGGTGTTTAAAATATTTTTTCCTAAATAAATTCAGCTTCAGAGGATGAGAAAACCTTCGTTAGGAGATGTTTTAAAGAACAAATTAAGTTAAATGTGAAGGAAATCATACTTTATTTTGTTGAATAGTAAGATTTTTTTGTTGCTATTGTGAATTAATGCCATCCAAATATTGAGTGATGTAATTCAATTTAGTAAAAGAAAAAAGTCTAAATTATCAACTTCTTTCCTTATAAAAATGAAATATGCTATAACTTGCATTTTTTCCATGGCAATGACCCTGATGATCAGAGAGGTTAAAACCTAAAAACATTTAAAATCATCTAATCTAAATTATAAAAAAGAAATCCCTTTCTTCAGAAAAAATAATTTTTTAAGGAAGCACTCATAAACAAATCTCTACTAGTAGATATACAGCATACACATCTCTTACTATCTCCCATGCAGACTGCATAAAAAGGCGTGCTGGCTACTTTTAAGAAAACAACATTCAGATGTCTGGAAAGTATCTGAAATGCATGATTAATCTACACAGATAATTTTCTCAAGAAACCAAATTTTGAAGACAAGTAATTCAAAAGTCTATTGTCTATAAAATAAATCCGCTGGTATACTTAAACTGCTGTAATCCTTTCTCTGTTTACCTTATAGTGTGCACCTCTCAAGCTATGGGAATGCATGTCTTCTCTAAGAAGAGCTGACTTCTTTTGTAGGAAAAAGCTGTTGGAAATGACTGTTAGGATTTCAAATGTTTGGGAGTGTGTATTCATGTGGGTTTTACGTGTTCAATATTTGCATTTGTAATTTTAAGATGCTTAAATCAAAAACTAAAATGACCTATGCAACATAATTCTGCCATAGGATAAATTAAATTCAATTAAATGTTCCCATACAAATTATTATCTACCACAATGTAAAAATATTTATATATCACAAAGATGTAAGAAACACTGACTTCTATTATACAGCAGAGTTCAATTTCACTACTACTTAGCTTGATGATATTTTAAGGTCATGTCTCTTGGAATACACATTCAATATTCATTGCCAAACGTCTGAGCTCACCTCTCTTGAAGCAATATTCAATTATCAAAGGAAAATAATTTACCAAGCAACCTCACAAAACACAAACTCTAGGTAGCATCAAGGTTTTTCAAAGTGATTATTCCTTACTGGTCGAGATCCTAAGATATTAAAACTCATAGATCACATGATCTGAGATTTTCTAATTGAAAAGCTGTAGCTGTAAACCTTTCATTCAAAGTCGGATACTACTTTCAGCTGTCAAAAGAATTATGCAATCACTTAAACTTCTGGAATGAAAGAGAAAATGAAGGGAACAATAAAAGTAACTGAAATGCACTGAGAAATGAACATAAGGAACCAAATGGAGGCAAAGACAGAGAGAGAGAGAGAGAGGGCTGTTTATCTAACCTTCCCTTCTTGAGTGGGTTTTCTCTGATATCTCTAGAGAACAATTGGATGTGTAACAATGAAATACAAAACACAAGATACTGTCTTCGTATAATTACTTGTAATGATTCCAAGATGGCATAATTTGAGAACTTGCTAAATAGGACAACAAAGTGATCTGCTTTTCCAAAATTTTGCCCCTTAGCTTATATATTATTTCATGGTGAAGATCAATAAAACTGAAAATTGGAATTGCCAGATATTATCAGATTTTATTTTTTGAATGCTTAACAGCTGACCCAAAATCTGGTCATAAAAATGGAAGTTAAATTAAATTGTCCTCAAAATTTAAGTTTGCTACATTTGTAAGAACCACTTGCTTCTTCAAAATCTCAAACTTTCTCATATCTAGCAGCAAATTGAAATTAGGAATTTAAGCATGTAAATTCATCGTGGAAACCAAATTGATTAAAATTTTCTGTGTATTCATGATAATGTTTAAAATTTTTGCTACATTTAAACCCTAAGTTAGTTACAAAAACCCTAAAATTATGCTTGTTTAAAAACTTGGGCTAACTTGCTTTTGAAAACATACTGACATATTCGTTCCATTCTTCTTATAATTATTTTTTTGTCACTCCCAAGCAGCACACCATTGTATATATCCCCAAAACGGCACTTCTTTGTTAAAGCCATTAGGACAGAAATATTTTTGAGCCAGATGCAATGGCTCATGCCTGTAATGTCAGTACTTTGGGAGGCCTAGGTTAGAGGACTGCTTGAGGATAGGAGTTTGTGACCTGCCTGGGCAACATAGCAAGACCCAGTCTTTACAAATGAAATGAAAATAAAATATAAAATAAACTGGCTGGACAAAGTAGTGCACACCTGTGGTCATAGCTACCAGGAGGCTGAGATGAGAGGACCATATGAACCCAGGAGTTTGGGGCTGAGAATGAGCTATGACTGCACCACTGCACTTCAGCCAGAACTATGGGTTGGTGAGTTAGAAATAAGTTCTCAGTTCTGAATATAATAACTGCTCCTGGCACTCCCCAGAATGAGCTGGGTTTTCTTTTGCCTCTCTATAGTCCCTCTTCCTCAGGAAATACCCCCATGGTTCTGCCCGCTGTGCTATTAATTACACCAATGCTTATTATATGTCAGTTCAGTTTTATCTAGATTCTCCCAAAGTCAGTGCTGAACTTAGTTGTTTGAAAATGTATATATTGTAATAGTTACCAAAAAGACCAAATACAGCTAGATATTTATGCTATTTGTTTTATTTCCATCGTAGGTATATTTCCTTTTAAAATTCATATATATCTTTCTCTAAGGATTGTCTCCGTTTTCAGATGTTAAGCACTTTCTCATGCACACACCACCTAAGCAGCAAAGACAGAGTCCACGTCAGGGAATGTCACATTCAGGATAAGTACCTATTATTCTGTAACTCAGAAGTAGGAAAATGGATGTCCTCAAGCAGATGCTTTTCTTGACAGATACAAAAATTTGACAAGGATCACTGACTGACTTCCAACCCACCATTCATCACTTTTATCTTATTTTGACCCTAAGGGTCCCAGAGGGATAATGGCACTACATTCCTATTTAGAATTCAGATTTCAGATTGCATTTCTTATATCATTGTTTATAAGTAGTGGTTGCACACAGTCGCGATAATACTATGACATTAATCTACATTCCTCGTTAAATCGATTTTTGTCTTCCGTTTTTGAGCTTAGCTACAATTTCTCACACGGTTTCTCTAGGAAGATTCCTCAATGACTGAAACATTTAGAACATGGTCGATTCATAAATACGACACTGGGATTCCCCAGTGACTGAAACATTTTGAACATGGTCCATTCATAAATACAACACTGGGATTCCCCAATGACTGAAACATTTAGAACATGGTCCACTCATAAATACGACACTGGGATTCCCCAATGACTGAAACATTTAGAACATGGTCCATTCATAAATACGACACTGGGATTCCCCAATGACTGAAACTTTTAGAACATGGTCCATTCATAAATATGACATTGGGATTCCCCAATGACTGAAACATTTAGAACATGGTCCATTCATAAATATGACATTGGGATTCCCCAATGATTGAAAAATTTAGAACATGGTCTATTCATAAATATGAAGAGCTTGTGTAGAAAGTATAATTTACTTATCCTATTATGCTTAAGAAATTATGTGAAATAATGTGAAAATAATCTTAAAACATTTGCATGCATATTTGCTGCAAGAGTCATCTTTCATTGATACTTAATCATAATCATGGACATGGTGGGTCCCAATAACCAATATTTAATGCAAGACTGTAAATTTAATAGAGAGAAAACCTTATTTATAAATTTTCATGTGTTCTTTTCTTGACAATAAGGAGCTGTGAGATTTGTATTTTAAAAGATACTTAGTAATAAAAACTTTAATTTTTAAAACTTTTATTTTTAAATTCTGCTTAATTGCATAAAAGTTAAAAGGTAATATTTAATATTTAATGAGGCTTATTGAGCTAAATGATGATATGCAGCTTGGGTTATACTTGCAATTATAAGATTTGCTCATTATACCTAAGCAATCTCCTTCACTCAATCTAGCTACCACTAAGGAAGCAAAATTCCCTGAATCATAGTATCAAAGCATTCCATTATGTTTTCTATTAAGTTGTTTTGTTCTTTGAATCATTGTCTATTTTAATTTATCCTTTTAGAAAGAAAACAAATTACTTAACTTGCATTTCCCACTAGAAGCTTCACTACAGCTAGACTTGGAATTGATTTCAGGCCATTTTTTAATAAATGATGGTCCCTAGTGAAAGATAGAATACTTGAGCCATCAATATTGAGTAAATAAAAGGGTTTGGGTAAATAAGAGAGAAGATACCTATTTTTCTCAAATATTTTAAATATCTAATAACCTATTCCTCATCTAAAACAAGCCACAATTACTGGAAATGATGGTCAGAGGAAGGTATTAGCAACCCTGTGTAATACTACATGTCATGTTGGATCACTATTACAGAGAAACAGTTGTCATGCTGCATTTTAGTAATTCTACACATCACCAGAGAAATAGACAACTCTTATAGCCAAAGAAATCCAACGTAGCTACTGTCTACATATTCTTGTTTTAGACCTTTGGTGAAAAAAACTACTATGTGTATTGAATATATTTTACATTAGTTTTATCACAAAAGAAAAATGAGAATTCTATTAGATGCAAATACAAATTCTGAATGACAGGAAAGAAAAATTAAAATCAAAGCTGATCTTAATTAACAAAATGTATTATCTGCTTACATGTATATACAACTGTTCATATACAAAGGCACAGATGCATTTGTGGTTTTGAAAAAATATCTATTTCATTTCAAATCTTCAGTGAACAATATTACATATGGCAAGAAAACTGATCTTTTTGAAGGATCTTTTAAAAAGTGTTAAACTTTATTAGATATTCCAAACTAGCAAAGCTCAACTTCATCACAATTATATAATAACACTGCACACTTTCAATTTTATCTGGAGAAATATATCTATCCCTTGAAATAACTCTGTAAACTTCCTGCTCACAGATTTCATTTCAAGCCTTGAAAATGCAGAAAATCAATGCTGAATATACTTGCCCCGAAAGGAAAAGAAAATTTCAGGGGTGTCAGGATGTTTTATCACATAAAGTACAGAATTGCAATTTGTATATGAGCAGGCAACACACCTCCAAAAATAATACAATACTTATCACAAAATACATTCACAGATACTAGATTTGGCACAAACCACTCCATACAGCTATTGATGAAATCAGTATTGAAAGCCTTATTCCAAAATCTATGGCCCTTTTCTACTCTCCAACTGACATTTCAGGATGCCACAACCTTGCAGCTCCACTCTCTCATTAATTTCCCCTAAATACCCTTGGCAGAAGAACGAGAAACGTCACATTTTTCATTTAATTTCTAAAGAACATCACATCCTTTAAGAATAGGTTCTTGAAATTTTAAAATGTTAAACATAAAAACCCTAAAGAGACAAACATCCAAAAACATAAAAACCCTAAACAGACAAACGTCCAAAAACTTTTCTTCAAAATCACAACAACTTTATATGCTACGTGTTCCTGTAAAATACCACATACACAAACTCACAGGCACACCCACCCACCCAAAACCCACACACTCGAATTTATATGGCCTCGTAATACCTCACATATATATACATGTCACCAAATGCAACAGAGACACACGCATATATATGGCCTCATAATACCTCACATATATATACATATCATCAATTACAACAGAGAAAAGCCAATTTCAGAAACATGGCTTCAATTTTGATGCATTTACTCACACTTAATTCTATTTCAATTTAACTGCAGAGATATTACAATACCCTGTAACAAAAACCTGACGGAAGATTGTAACAAATTGCTTAAACATCAAACCAAACACTAAACATAATTTCATCACAAAGTGAAATTCGCATCCAACTCGCAAAGAATTAGAAAATCCTTGCACTTACCTTGGCCTTGTCCATTCCCCAGATGACCCCAAAACACCACCGTCATCATCAACAGCCCCGGAGCCCACGTCCACATCCTTCTAGTGACACGCTCGTGTCTTCTGGCCATTGCATCTTAAACTCTGCATATTCAGTGGGGTGGATGTGAAAGTACAATAAATTACATTCTTAGAGAAATACACTACGACTCAAATCCCATATCTAATATGCACTGTGCATTTCTGAATTATCCTGCCTACAAGGAGGTACATTTGAAAATCATGCTTCCCTTTAGGGTTGTCATATTGATGATTAATACGAAAGCTCATTCATTTTTAATCTTTAAGCATTCATCTGAATTCCATTTTTAATATCATTTTCCAAAACAGGCCACTTAACCTATGAATGTTAAAAAGTACTCCCGATATACATATTGGAGTTCAGTCAAGCAAAAGCATGGTGTATGGACACTACTTAAGTATAACTTGATATTTAGGCAAATTGATGAATTTAACATACCATGTAATCTCTACATATATACAAAAGGACTTTTCAACACATTTATGTAAGTTTTGCATAAATACCCTTGAAAATATTCTCAAGTTTTAAGTGGTATTCTAATTATGTCAGTAATTTTAACTGAATAAAGAGATGCATCATGTGCAAAAACTAATCTTGTTTACTTAAAATTGAGAGTAAAATTAATTATAGAAGGTACAAAACACTTGTAATTTTGATTTCAGATATATGACCCACAGGAACCTTCATATATACAAATATTATACACATATATGACAATGTATATTTGAATGTTCATTTTGAAACTGCTTTTCATACTGATACATGAAAATACTTAAATGTCCACCAAAGCAAGGTTATTTATTCATACATTTGAATGATATACAGTAGCTCAAAAGAATAAACTTGAGTTGCATGTACTAATATGGATAAGTGTCCAAAATGAATAGTGAAGCAAAACTAGCAAATTTAATAATGATAAGTTCAAAATTACACCTTTCATATGTAAACATGTGCAATAGTTAAAACTATAAATTTTATGTTGCATAAATATATAATACAGTATAATAACGCATAAGAATGAGAAACACCTTCAAGACCAAAGTTAGGAAATTACAAGACTACAATTTAAATGGTTAGTAGGTGGAATTTTAAATCAGAGGTTACTCCTAAATCCCAATTTTTCCACAGTTGACAAAATAACGGAGTTAAGAAAAATAAACTTAATGATTTCCAGAATGAATGCTTTATTCAAAATGCTACGTAATTACAATTCTAATAAACTTGCAAGGGAATCCAGTCACCCAGAAATTTTTTATGCCTTTCTCCTACATCACGAAAGGGGAAGATTTAATTACCAACTTTGCATTACTTAACGTCAGACTCATAGTATCAGAGCTAAAGAGAAATTTAAGAAACACCTAACTCAACCTCTCCATTTTAAATGACCAAATGAGTTGAGAAGGTTACAATGACATTTCTAAGTTCATATGTAAAAACAGAATTTTGATGACAATGACAGTTTAAGTACTAATAAACACTCCTGGAAAAGTTACTGTAATCCAGGTTATTTTACTGTGCTAAATGCCTTACATTCTTTACCCAATTCAGTTTTCACAGAAATCCTATGAACAAAGCACTTCCAAAATTTACCACTTCACAGCTAAGAAAACAAGGCTTAGAGAAATGCTACACGATCCCCTAGTCATGAGGTTAGTAGGTACCACTGTGGAGACTGAGGCAAAACAGGACGATTTCAAAGCCTATGCTCTGAACAAGTAAACACTAAGCAGGAATTTAGTTCTAGATCTCCCAGTTGTAGTCCAATAATCAGCCAAAAAATGGTGCTGAGAAGAGGGGAAAGAAAGATGTCTTGTATGTGGAGCCTCATGTATTTGATCCCAAATACATCTTCATATTGAAAATCATTAGAGCACAAGGCAAAAGAATTATTAGTTTGTTTCTAAAATCATCAACCTTTCCCAAGTTGAACATACAAATATATTTTATCATATATATACTATATGTGTGTATAGCGTGTGTTTATCTAAGTATTCCTGTGGTTTATATATCTGGATGTGGAATTACAAGTGTTTTGTGGTTTATTATTTATTTATTATTATACTTTGAGTTTTGGGGTACATGTGCACAATGTGCAGGTTTGTTACATATGTATCCATGTGCCATGTTGATGTGCTGCACCCATTAACTCGTCATTTAGCATTAGGTGTATCTCCTAATGCTGTCCCTGCCCCCTCCCCCCACCCCACCACAGTCCCCAGAGTGTGATGTTCCCCTTCCTGTGTCCACGTGTTCTCATTGTCTCCCTCTGTTGCTCTGGCTGGAGTCAGTGGTGTGATCATAGCTCACTGCAGACTCCAAGTCCTAGGCTCAAGCGATACTTTTGCCTCGGCCTCTCAAGTAGCTCGGACTACAGGCACGCACCACCATCCCCGGCTAATTTTTTTACAGAGATGGGTCCCACCGTGTTGCTTGACTGGTCTCAGCCTCCTTAAGTCAAGGGATCCTCCCACCTGGACTTCCGAAAGCACTGAGATTACAGGTGTCAGCCACCGTGCGTTTTTTGATTTCTTCAATTAATTTTACTTATACACTTGATTACACAAGATTAATTTTGTGTACATAATGAATCTCTTTTGAGGTTTAAGTTACTGATTAATTAGAGTACCACTTAACAAGCGTGTCATCCCAGCACTTTGGGAGGCTGAAGTGGGCGGCTCACCTGAGGTCAGGCATGAGCCACCGTGCCCGGCTTACACACATTCTTTTCACTCCTGCTTGCAGATCTCTGTTCCCTTCTAATTCCAGTGGAACCACTTTCACTTAGTATCAAAATATCCAGATCCACTCATCAAAGTGTAAATAATCCTCCAGCAAATTACCTTTGCAAATCTATTTTTATGTAATATTTCCTTAACTTCTTCTTACCTACATCCAGTAGTCATTTTACAAGGCAGAATTTTTTCTATTTTATATAGAACTGAGGCAGTATTTGAAAAAAATCTCAAAACACTCTTCAGGAAGGACTGGCATCTAAAACACCAGTTCCAATATATATTTCAGTAACATTTTAAAGGACAGATGCTTTTCAAAATGTTATTATAATTTAAAAAAATGTAACCTTCCTCTCTGAGTTCATGTTTATGGAAAACTAATATTTCATAAATGCCAAGTTACTATGATGTATTATCTAAATGCTGCCCCTGCCATTCTATAAATACAAAAATCATAACCTTCTAACTAACTTTGGTATTAGTCAACAACTGTGCTGATGAAAAGTAAAATCAATTCATTTAAAATAATTTTCCATGAACAAAATCAAGTAACTTGTAAGTAGTATGGTAGATGAACCAAAAAATAAAGTAACATTAACCAGAAAGACATGCCATGGTCTTCTCTAATCTTTTTTTGGAACACCCTTTTCATGCATATGAAAATAAAAATTAAATATAAAATACCTACTTTATGTATGTACTTTTACTTGTGTCTATTGTTCTTTAAAGATTAAAATAACTCCTAAAGCCTGGATAGCTGAGCCCATTGTGCTCTTCTGCCCATAAAATAGATCGGATGTGCAGTGAAAGAGGTAAAACTTAGGCTTTCAGGTTAGTTATGACGATGGAAACACAATTCTATTCAATAGTGTTCATCTTGGTCTTTCAAATGTTTAAGGTCACAAGGCAAAAGAGAACAGACTTTAAGAATGTTCGTGTATTACTTCTCGTCTTACCCAATAGCTACATTAGTTCAATTAGGCCAGTGTTTTGGAGTAAACAGCACTGTGAAATGTGTCGTGGAGTCCGGAGGCTCCACCACCTACCTCCATGTAGTTGTTCTGTCCGATGGAGCCTAGAGTAATACCTTAGGAGATGCATTACATCTACAGGTACCAACCAGGAAGGGTAGTCTTGAATTAAATGGCTTTAGAACACGTTATAAGAGCAAATCGAAGCTTCTAGGTATTAGAACCACTTCAATCACAGAGCGTCTCTGGGTTCTATCTGTGGCCAGCATCAAGTATCTGTCTGCCCTCCCCGAATGCTTTCTCTCATCATGTGGATCTTCTAGATGGTCTTATTCTTCCCCAGCCAGCCAACTTGATCAACAAGACTAGGTATATTAGATATGTATAAAGTTGGTTCTTAAATAAAGTCCATTTCTGTATCTAGGTAAGTAATGTCTTCAGACTTACAATTTCATTGATATCTAGAAAGAGTGACTCTAGTTAGCTTCTAGTGTCAGTTTTTCTAGCAGCTTCTTTAAAAACAAAAATCCTCTCTGGAACAAAGCTTCCTTGCAAGTATTGCTGTTGGCAATAGTCCTCTTTACTGAAATGCTTATCCGGTGAAACTTGCGCTGTGCCAGTGAGCCTGCAGGTTGATGGTCCTTTTGTTCAACTTCTCCATTATAAAGCAACCTCTCTGATCACCCTTTTAAAACTAAAGACCAAAGAATCAAATGAGATCAGGAAGTGACCAGAGCTCACAGGTCATCAACTCCTCTTCTTAGCATATTATAGCACACAGTCTAAGCCCGAAAAACACAGCAGAACCCATTACAGCTCTCGAGTTCCAGTTATTAACATTGATTTTTTCCAATGGGAAATTTTCATTAGAAGCTATCACAGGACTCACATTCAGTAATAACTTAGATTAGGATACATACTGGAGCCTTTGTCCTTAGAGTAGGTGCCACTGAGTCACTATTAAAAGGAGTCTTTTTGATCTTAGTAAATTCTCACAGGGCTTATCTCAGTCTAAACTGTAACTGGCCTTTACTAGTGATGTCATGTGTAGTTCAAATTAATATTGTAATGTATATAAATTGTATATATAGGTATAATACATGCATGTATTTACAATTATTTATTTTATTTTATTTTTTAATAAGATAAAAGTTAGAGGTTAAAATATGACTCTAGGCCATTGTGCTTTAGAATGAAGAGCACAGACATGGGTTGGAAATGTAAATTTTGGCCCAATTTAATTTCTGTGACAAATTCATTAATGTCTTCAAGGTTCAGGCTCTATGTATGAGACAAATGAAAACAGCTCTAAGATTCCTGAAAACCCTAAAATATTAAAATTCCACTCTGCCATTAGTTCAGATAAATCATTTGCCAATTTGCCCCACAAGAACCAGGCATCTTTAAATGGTAACATAACATGCACTTCTCTCTCCCAAAGTGTGGTGCATAAACGTTCTGCTTCTCAATAACACAGGATGCCTGCTAAAATGTGCTGTCAGGGGGATTAGTAAGGAAATGTTGTATCAAAACTTCTGCAGATGTGGCCCTGAAATACACATTGTAATAAATCCTCCAGGCCTCTCAAGTTAGGAATAACTGGTTTATAAAATTGTACTTACTTAAAAATTATAGATAAACAGATTTCACCGTAACCCATTCTTTCTGTTCTGAATGAAATAAGGCTCTATATTCAGACTGAATTTTCAGTGAAAAACAACTTAAAATAGTGACAAATCATCTATAAGTTTAAATGAATATAACTAGGAGACCTGAAAACTCAGGTTTAGCAGTCATCTTCCAACAGTTTGAGAGCCCACAGGAGCCACAGAGCCCTCATGTCTCTCCAGAGAAGCAGGGTGATTCTTCCCCCTAAACACCATGCAATTCTTGAAGTGAGTGAAAGCATCCCTGCTCACACTGATACCCTCTCAAGTGAACTCAAAGTTAAGCCATCTCCAGCCAGACCAGATATCCTGGCCCATATCTCATTCATTAATATATGTTGAGAAGCCTTTGTTTCTTGGAAACTACATGAAGTGAATAGGCTGTGGACTCCACTGGACATAGTGGTCTATATTTAACCAATTCCCTTCACACATATGTATCAGATGCTCTCTTAGTTACGGAGCTGCAGTGGTGAATAAGAAAGCCACAGTCCTGTACTCCCAGGGTTTCAATTCTGAAGACGAAGACAGGCACAGAAACCCAACTGAGCAAAGAGAAGAGATTATTACAAAATGTGTTCACATGCAAAGTGAAGCAAGGGACTGAATATACAACAAGGGTTTTGGGGCGAACATTAGATACAATCTTAATTCAGATTATATAAGATTCATACATATAATTTTTATATATAGATATATTAATTTGGGCCGGGCGTGGTGGCTTATGCCTGTAATCCCAGCATTTTGGGAGGCCAAGGCGGATGGATCACTTCAGTCCAGGAGTTTCAGACCAGTCTGATCAACATGGCAAAACCCCATCTCTACTAAAAATAAAAAAGTTAGCCGGGTGTAGTGGTGTGCGCTTGTAGTCCCAGCTACTCAGGAGGCTGAGAAAGGAAAACTGCTTGAACCCAGGAGGCAGAGGTTTCAGTGAGCCAAGATTGTGCCACTGCACTCCAGCCTGGGTGACACAGCAAGACCCTGTCTCAAAAGAAAAAGAAAAAAAGAAATATTAATTTGGATTATACAGATTCTAACCACTTCTTTCAAGTGAGAATATTTAAGGTAAGACCTGAGAATAAAAAGAGTTAGCTTTTCATACACTACAGAAAGATTCGTCTTTTAGGAAAAACCCCCAGTGTTCATGGACCCTAATATATGAGCAAGATCTTGGCATGTAGAAGAAACCTGTGAATTGGATGAAATGAAAAACTGAAAAGTAGGAATCTGGATGAAGTACAGAAGGGAGAAAGACTAATGTGAGACGTGGCTGAAAGAGAAGGATATGTGAAACAGTACAGGTCTTCATTAGTAATGATGAGGAACATAAATGTTAGTCCAAGTACACCAGAAAAGTGGGAGAGTTGGAAACTGAAAGACATGTTAAGAGATCACTTTGGTTTCTCTGTAGCTAACAGGGTGTAGGAGATTAAGAATTAAAGTAGGTTGACTAAGGATGACCTAAGAAAATAAGCATAGGTAAGAAAATATGTGGCTCTGGCTAGGCTGGGGACATTGGAAATCAAAAGAGGTGGAGGAAATTACAGATGTATTTGGAACCAAAATATTTTTTAAATGAATGTTGAATTGGATATTGTCAGAATATTGAGGAAGGGCCAAAAATGACTTATAAGCGTCTAGCATGGCTGGCAGTGCCACTTACTGACATGTGGGAAACCAGGACTTGTTACCTCTGAATTATTCGAGTGCTATTGTCATGTAAATCATCAACTCCCAGAATAAAGGTCTGGGCCAAACTCTAAGACTGGAAATTATGAGCTGTTTAGTAGTGTTTAGAGCTTAGAGAGAGTATGTGTGTGGAGAGAAAAGAAGAGCAATTAGGACAGAACCCTTAGAAACATCAATATTTAAAATTTGGGAAGAGAAACAGAAACAAATAAATTGTGGGAAAATGAAGCTCAGGGTAGTTGCAAGGGAATGCTAAAAATGAACTATGGCATTTGAGGAGGAAAACGTGGAAACTGAAAGCAAGAGAGTACGGATGGATCGTGAGGGAGCAGCAGCAGCTGTGTCCTAAGAAGAGTCTCAGTGAAAATGAAGGGTTGTAGGAATGAGGACATCTGGGCCAACGAGCTGGCAAGGAGTGATGTCCAGGAGGCAGAATATTTGCATCTAGATCCTGGTGGTATATACCCTTATAGAAAATGTTTCAGATTTGATGACAATAAAGTGGAGGAAAGAAAAAAAGTAATGGAAATAAAGATGTCAAAAAACGGGGAACCGAGGTTTGTACTGGTCCTTTCACGTGAAAGCTGAGCCACTAAAATGATGGCTGAACTTGCCTGAAGATGATATTGAGCAAAAGATCTACAGCCTTAAATAAATGGCAAGAGGCCAGGTGCAGTGGATCATGCCTGTAATCCCAGAACTTTGGGGGGCTGAGGCAGGCATATCACCTGAGGTCAGGAGTTCGAGACCAGCCTGGCCAACATGGCGAAACCCCGTCTCTACCAAAAATACAAAAATTAGCTGGGTGTGGTGGTATGCACCTGTAATCCCAGTTACTCAGGAACCTGAGGCAGGAGAATCACTTGAAACCGGGAGGAGGAGGTTGCAGTGAGCCGAGATCACACCATTACACTCCAGCATGGGTGACAGAGCAAGACTCCATCTCAAAAAAAAAAAAAAAATAAGACCAGAGTGCCCAGGAGGGAGGTCTGTTGATGATGGTAATACCAAAAGGGCATGGCCGATATTTCCAAGGGGTTTGAGTTTCAAAGGAACAGTCTAATTTGCAAGGAGCGGAGAAATTAACAGTCTAGAAGTTGTAACGGGAACCAAGAACAACCACCTCGGCTTCCAGCCATAGGTATGTGGAGGGTGAGAAAAAGACCTGTCTCAATTTATGAAAGCTAGAGGAAAAACTGCACTTTAGTATCAACCAACTTTTGTTTTAAGATAATTACAAACCAATATGGAACTTAGCAAGAGTCAATTTTGACAGTTTCCTGCAGCTTAGTAAATTCTGCACAAAATTAAGATTTAACACAAAAGTAGAGAAAAATTTTAATGGCATAGCACATTTCTTCACAATTCCTTAAACCAAATAATTCCCTGTTCTTCTAACTCTCACCTTACACTATCAACTAGGCTTCTTATTCAATGAACGGTTTAAGTCTACTAAGACACAAACACACACACACACACACACGTCTTATCCAGCTGCAGATCTCATTTTTGAAGGTACACTGAAAGTACATAGATCATTCTATAATCATCAACTATGAAGATTGTGAGCAACTGGAACAAGTATTCTTGGAAAAGAAGTTTCCTGTGTATAAGAAAAAAAAGAGTCCAACTCTGGGAACTGACTTGGCTGAGTCATCATTATATGCCACTGGCAAGAAATCAAGAAGTAACTCAGGACTGATAAACTTTGTTAAAGGAAATGGAAACAGCCTATCTGTGAGGCTTAATTCTTGATAATCTGGCCAAGATATAGCATCTGGATAAGAGTTCACTGACTCAACTAAATTTTGTGAAGGTGAAGTACTTGTTAAAATGAAAGATCTATTTAGAGAGAAATAAGTAGACATAATGTCTGCACTATGGATAGGTGTATACCTGTTTTTTGCAAAAACAGTTTGTATCTTTGAAATGCTGGTTTGCCCTGGACAGAGCTAACTTAAATAGAGACCTGGCGCGGTGGTTCATGCCTGTAATCCCAGCACTTTGGGAGGCCGAGGAGGGTGGATCATGAGGTCAGGAGATCGAGACCATCCTGGCTAACACGGTGAAACCCCGTCTGTACTAAAAATGCAAAAAATTAGCCGGGAATGGTGGCGGGCACCTGTAGTCCCAGCTACTCTGGAGGCTGAGGCAGGAGAATGGTGTGAACCCGGGAGGCGGAGCTTGCAGTGAGCCGAGATCGCGCCACTGCACTCCAGCTGGGTGACAGAGAGAAACTCCGTCCCCAAAATATATATATATAGTTTTTTTATATATATATGTATATATACCCAAAGGATTATAAGTCATGCTGCTATAAAGACACATGCACACGTATGTTTATTGTGGCACTATTCACAATAGCAAAGACTTGGAACCAACCCAAACGTCCAACGATGATAGACTGGATTAAGAAAATGTGGCTGGATACATATGTAACAAACCTGCACATTGTGCATATGTACCCTAAAACCTAAAGTATAATAAAAAAAAAAGAAAATGTGGCACATATACACCATGGAATACTATGCAGCCATAAAAAAGGATGAGTTCATGTCCTTTGTAGACACATGGATGAAGCTGGAAACCATAATTCTCAGCAAACTATCACAAGGACAAAAAAAACCAAACGCTGCATGTTCTCACTCATAGGTGTGAATTGAACAATGAGAACACATGGACCCAGGAAGGGGAACATCACACTCCGGGGCCTGTCATGGGGTGGGGTGAGGGGGAGGGACAGCATTTGGAGATATACCTAATGTAAATGATGAGTTACTGGGTGCAGCACACCAACATGGCACATGTATACATATGTAACAAACCTGCACGTTGTGCACATGTGTCCTAGAACTTAAAGTATATATATATATATATAAATATAAAGAGAAAACCATTAAAGAAAGGCTATAATACACAGGAACACACAGACATACATACACCTGTGTGTCTATATCTTCAGTTATCACACTTTTTCTATACAGACTCCACACGAGACAAACATGTTACATTTTATGAGAAACTATAAGTGGAAAGAGGAGAATTTGTGAAATCAATATAGAATGTTCCTTGTTTAGCATAATTCTAACTGTTTCTCATTAGAGGTCTGAGTATCAATCTGTATTATATGTGGCCATGCTGGCATTTGGGAAATTCCACAAGAAACTTTTTAAATATGAATTTGGAAAAGGGAAAAGGATTTTTAAAGTGTCTTTTTTTGTTCTGCATTCTATGTGGAACATCTATTTTGTGCTAACTGCTCGTGTTAGCTTGTGATTGCCTGTGACTATGTGGAAGATATACTTTACGTGACTATGTGAGCAATAGTCTTAAAGTTAAGAAATCTAAAATTTGGTTGGTTTAGTTGCTAATTAGGTAAATTACCTTGTAATGGTTACTTAACCTCTCAAAGATTAATTATCTTCAGTGGTACATTGAAGGTTCCATTCATATTGATTTTAGTAGACTTATCCTACTAAAAAGTAAATTTAACAGAAATTATTCTAGACCTCATTATTTCAGGAGACCCCACCCCAGCTTTTATTCCTAACTTCAAGAAATGCAGAGAAATTTAAAAATTCGATGTTCTCCCAATTCAACAGAATATAACTGAACTAAATCGATTTATGTATAATTCATTATTTCAACCTTTAACGCTATATCCGAGCGGTTTGTTTTCACCATAAAGTTATAGCTGTTTAGGCCAATAATTAAAGAGGACCTTGATAGAGAATGACAAGAGAGGATGATCACCCTATTGTCTATCTTCCAGCTGTTTTCAATGCCCTGAAGTTTTATTCACACCCAAATATTAGAATCTTATCTGAGAGAGCG
Organism: Symphalangus syndactylus; assembly: GCF_028878055.3. Classification (NCBI taxonomy): domain Eukaryota; kingdom Metazoa; phylum Chordata; class Mammalia; order Primates; family Hylobatidae; genus Symphalangus; species Symphalangus syndactylus. Next base: position 10,157,281 of record NC_072447.2, on the reverse strand, counting down.
TACTCAAATGATGAATCATGCTAATTTCTCAAGAAAAGTGTTACAGAATAATAAATGCCTTTCTGGTCAAAGCACTGATGCTCTGGAAATAATCTTTATCCAAATGAGGTACAGGAATTGTTAGGACTATTAAAAGTTTGTATATGATATCTGTCAGGTTCGACTGAGCTTCACTTAAAATCTACCATATTAGGGCCAAGTGTAATGACTCAAATTAGTGAACTTAAAAATTGTTTTAAAATGTTTCCTGGAGACATTTCAAATATTGCTCTCTGATTTATCACTGTTACTTTTGCTGAATTCAATTTGATGCCAAGATTTATTCAGATTAATCAAATGCCATAAACTCTGATACCTAATGTTCCTTAACACCTTAAGAACTTTTAAACAGATCAAATGTTGAAGATACGCTTTTAGTGAAACTGTACCTAAGCACATGAATTCTATTGAATATAGCTTTTTAGAAGACTAACAAAGAAAGAAGACTTAGGAAATTCGGAAACATTTTTTAAACCTTCTAGAGGGAATTAAACTACTGAAAAATAATTTCAATTGGTGAATCTAATGGCATTAATCAGAAGATAAGAAAAAAGTAACCATAAAACTTTATGGGGGTAATATTTGCTATGAGGATCAGGAAAAACAACTAATGGATATTAGGCTTAATATCTGGGTGATGAAATAAACTGTACAACCAATCCCATGGCATAAGCTTACCTCTGTAACAAACCTACACTTGTACCCCTGAACTTAAAAGTTAAAATTTAAATAAATAACGTTGTGCTATTAATTTCAACCAGAGCCTTTCCAAGGTGCAGGGAACTTTTGAGAATTTTATTTCTTGCAAAAGGAAACTTGATTCCTTGCTTAGGGCCTTCCTAGGAAAACCTCTATTCTTTGGAGAAGCATCATACTCCTACAATATTTAAGGACCATCATATTTGTCAGACTTTTTTTCTGTTTTACTGTGAGCAGTTTACAGAACATAAAGAAAAATCAAATCCGAAGGTGCACTACACGTGTTTTATCAAAAGGAACATTTTTGTGTACTTTTAAGAAAATACGACAAATTGAGTTTTCTGACCTATTACCAAGTTAGACATCTTGAGTGAATTGAATCTGTTGTAATCCTGTTTGGTTTTCATCCCATGGCTCTGGAAAACTGACATTTATCTCCAATTTTTCAACTCTGCTTCTTTCCAGTACCTCATCTATACGACTATTATAGTACTTTTCATCTGCTTCTACCACTACACTATGGCTGCATTACTTTTAACACAGTGTCCCACATGTTACCCATTTCTACCTTATATAAAGAGTAGAAATTGAATTGTAATTGAGTATCCAGTTGCCTCATATTCAGGTCTTCAACTGAAATAACTCCAGCTATCTCAAAACTTCAACCCTCTCTGGAAGTATTGGACCAAATTATCCCAGATTATAGCACTCTCAGGCTAAAATTACTAATGCTTCTATAGTTTCAGAGACTGTATCAGGTTATTCAACACAACATTCCATGCACCATTCCAGCCTCATATAATCAGAGGACACTTAGACGACTTTAATAGCCTTCAAAAGACACCCTCCTCTTTTACTTATATATATATTTATTTATCTATTTATTTAATGGAGACAAGGTCTCACTCTGTCACCCAGACTGGAGCGCAGTGGCATAATCACGGTCCACCGCAGCCTGCACCTGCCGGGCTCCGATCCTTCCACCGCAGCCTCCTGAGTGGCTGGGACCACAGGCGCCGCCACCACGTCTGCCTGGTTTTTGTATTTTTGTGGAGATGGGGTTTCACATGTTGCCCAGGCTGATCTGAGACTCCTGGGCTCAAGAGATCCACCTGCCCCGGCCTCCCAAAGTGCTGGGATTACATGAACGAGCCATTGTGCCCAGCCGGTCCCGCCCGGTTTTTAACCTTCGTACTGTTTATATAATCATCCTTCACAAAATAGAACACTTCATTACTCGATGGTTCTCATTATTCTAATATGAAGAACTATATTAAGAAAATAAATTCCTGGCCGGGCGCGGTGGCTCACACTTGTAATCCCAGCACTTTGGGAGGCCGAGGCGGGCGGATCACGAGGTCAGGAGATCGAGACCACGGTGAAACCCCGTCTCTACTAAAAATACAGAAAATTAGCCGGCGTGGTGGCGGCGCCTGTAGTCCCAGCTACTCGGGAGGCTGAGGCAGGAGAATGGCGGGAACCCGGGAGGCAGAGCATGCAGTGAGCCGAGATCGCGCCACTGCACTCCAGCCTGGGCGACAGAGCCAGACTCCAGCTCAGACAAAAAAATAAATCAATAAATTTCCAATATTTCCTAGCATATCCAATTTAATTCTATACATCACATAAAAATAAAAGCCGTCTTACTGTGTTAGTTTCTTACTGCTGTTACAGTAAATTAACATAAACTCAGAGGCTTAAAACAACACATTTTTTTTCTTTATACTTCTGGGGGTCAGAAGTCCAAAATGGGTCTTAGTGTGCTAAAATCAAGGTATCATCAAGTGTATATTTTGTCTAGAGATTCCAGGAGAGAATTCACCAGGTTTGAGGGGTCACATGTATCCCTGAGCTCTTGGCCTCTGCACATCTTGGACACAGCACATCACTTCAGCCTCGGCTCCAGTTTACCCAAGCTCTTCTGCTCACTCTGGTCTCTCCGCCTTCCTGTCTGAAGGTTCTTTGTGACTACAGTGGGCCCACCTAGATAATTCAGGATAATCGCTCCAGTTTAAGGTGAGGTGATTAGCAATCTTAATTCCACCTCTAACCATAATGCTTCCATGCTGCCTAACAACACATTCAAAAGGTCATCCTGCTAAGGGTCATTATTCTACCTACACACTAAGTGACTGAGAAAAAGTAAAGTTATCTATCATGCCTTACCTATGGCGAGGAAATAATAACTTATAATGATTTATCTACGAAAACCTGTTTTTAAAAGCTTTGGTCCTAGTCTATTGATTAAAGTTTTGGTATATTCCAGATAAATTTCATGTCCTTGATGCTAACACATTGTGCACAGTAGATGGCCTTTTTAAAATAGTACTGCATAAAGGAATATTTAAGGTTGTCTGGACAATAGAAAAGGAACTTTAGTTGCTATGCCACAAAAGGCCGGATTTCTGCACATTACACCTCCTACCAGTGCACACATGTGCCAAACTCCTTCCTGAAAGCCTGGTTTATGTTTCCTATGTGCTTAGCAATAGTTTTACTCTCACGACTGTTTATATTAAGTCCTATTTTTTAAAGCATATCCTCATTTGTTTGTTTTCCTGAGCCTCTGAACTGGATTTCATCTGGTATGTATTGCACAGGTTTGCACACTTGATTGTACGCTACCTAAAAGCATCCTCTTGTGTTCTGGACACGGTTATTTTTCTCCATGGTAAGGTGATAAGTGACTTCTCTGAGGACTTGCCACCTTAGAATGCAGTGGTGACATCACCTGCTCAGGCTCTGTCTGCAATGTGGAATTTAGTATTTTCCAACTTCTGGTCTAACTTGAACTTCATAATTAAGCAGAGCCGCCTTTTGAGGGAACAGTAGAGTGTCTGCCCCTAAACGTCTGTGTAAATGCAGAGACACATTTGGGAACATAACTGACTTTTACGTACAGAAGCCAGATGCATTTCATGACCATGCATGCTTAGGGAAGCAAGTTCATCTCATCTATCACAATAAGCATCTGTGCCACTAAATTCCACTGCAGGATACTTTTCACACTTAGACAACAAAACATTTAAGGAAATAAAAGCTCTTTCCAATAAAAATGTGCATCAAATACTGTGTGTATGTTTAAAAAAAAACCTTCCTCTATAAGATAAGGCCACAGGAACTACTAAAAAAGCATTCTTGAAATACATTTTCTGATAGGAATCTAGGCCCTTGCCTTATATAAGATTTAAGGAAAGTGATGTGTGTGTCTTTATACTTGAAAGGCTGTTTTCAACAGCAAAGGGTATGCTTTGAGGTATCAATATAGTTTTGAGAATGCAAAAGTTTAAAAGAAATGGAATGCATATTCTCCAGGTATGAATATGCAATTGTCATTATTTTCCTACCATCTACTAGATTAGAAACAGAAGAAAAATTATGGAAATGTCTGTTTTCCCTCAATAGGAGTACCTATTTATTAAAATTAATTAATTACTATTCTTTAAACATTTTCAAAATAGACTCATAAGTGACAACTTTCAGAGAAAACAAGGGTTTTTGGATGTAAATATTTACTTATAACATGGATAAAATAATTTTGTTAAATATTAACTCCATATTCATAATGTTCTCTATTGTTTTTGCATTTTGTTTAACAATAGAGAATCTAAGACATTTAGTGTTCATGAGTTTCATACAGTTTCCTGTCAATGTACTTTGTCTTTTTTTTATTGGACTACTAATCATTTATTTATGATTTGTTGGAACTACTCATATTTTAAATATGTCAAGTGAACTGCAAGCACTTGTTGCTGATTTGATATTTGCTTTTTACACATATTCATTGTATCCTCTGAAAAAGAAAAGTTTTATATTTTAACAAATTCCAATCCATAAATTTTTTTAAATTTTCTGTTATTGGTTAGGGCTATGTTTGGATATTTAATTTTAACCGTAATGTTGCAAGTGATATTTGTCTATGGTATTTTTTCTTTATATTTTGGAAAAGTGTATTTGACATCCACTATGGAATTAATATTTATTAATGACATATTATACCTTTGTGCAACTATAAAATACATATAGCCAATTATCTGAACACCATTTTATGAACTGTTTATCACTTATCCACTGATTTGAAACACTATCTTTATCATATATTGGATTTTAGGTTTATCGAGATTATGTAACATGAAATTATTTAATTATGAAATTATGTGAATTCAAGCATGACAGTCAGCTCTTCTTCCCCACCACTACCCTGTAAAAGGATGGATGGAATAATTGCTTCCCTATGGCTTAAGTGTATGAGAGGTATACAACATGGTCTTGATGAAGTGGGAACTACACAGAAACTGTTTTTGGTCCTGAAATGTACTCCAGCTTTACCAATTTGTTCTACACATATACCATTGAGGGTAGAAGCTGAATTTTGCTAATGATTATATTTACACTACTTAACATTGTGCCAGATACTGAGTAGATGCTTAGAAACATGTTTAATGACTTGTTTTATTGATAGAGACCTAATTATCTGCTGTAGTGGTGCTATCTCATTCAGAATCATTTTGACCAGCCTTTCTCCATCATGAATAAAACACTTATTTACACACTTGTGTACATGCACATGTGCATAGAAACACACACACCCTTTGCAGAGACAAACTGCATCGAAAGCATGTACAAACATTATAGTATTTTTGTTGATTCTGACCTGATTCTGATTCTATTGTATACATTTTCATTCTGATCACAATAACAATAAAAATAGAAAACTATAAGTTGTGAAGCTGGAAGATGCAGAACATGAAAGATCGAATTACCAATTTTTTTTTCTATTTTCTTTAGTTGGCTGCTGATAAAATCAGAAAAGAAATGGACACAAAAATGAAAGTATGCAATGTGTGTGCGTGTGTGTGTGTGTGTATCACATGCACTCGTTTCCATGATGTACATATGGAATTTCATAACCAGCCAAACTAAGCTTCATAAGTGAATGAGAAATAAAATCCTTTACAGACAAGCAGATGCTGACAGATTTAGTCACCATCAGACCTGCCTTCCAAGAGCTCCTAAAGGAAGCACTAAACATGGAAAGGAAAAACCAGTACCAGCCTCTGCAAAAACACACCAAAATATATAAACCAATGAAACTAGGAAGAAACTGCTTCAACTAATGTGCAGAATAACCAGCTAACATCATGATGACAGGACCAAATTCACACATAACAATATTAACGGTAAATATAAATGAGCTAAATGCCCCAATTAAAAGACATACACTGGCAAATTGGATAAAGAGTCAATACCCACAGGTGTGCTGTATTCAGGAGACACATCTCACTTGCAAGGTCACACATAGGCTCAAAATAAAGGGATGGAGGAATATTTACCAAGCAAATGGAAAGAAAGAAAAAAAAAGCAGGAGTTGCAATCCTAGTCTCTAATAAAACAGACTTTAAACCAACAAGGATAAAAAAGGACAAAGAAGGGCATTACATAGTAGTAAAGGGATCAATGCAACAAGAAGAGCTAAGTATCCTAAATATATATATATGCCAAATACAGGAGCACCAGGATTCATAAAACGAGTTCCTAGAGACCTACAAGGAGACTTAGACTCCCACACAATAATAGTGGGAAACTTTAACAACCCACTATCAATATTAGACAGATCAACAAGAAAGGAAATTAACAAGGATATTCAGACTTGAACTCAGCTCTGGTCCAAGTGGACCTAATAGATACCTACAGAACTCTCCACCCCAAATCAACAGAATATACATTCTTCTCAGCACCACATAGCACTTATTCTAAAATCAACCACATAATTGGAAGTAAAACACTCCTCAGCAAATGCAAAAGAATGAAAATCATAACAAACAATCTCTCACACCACAGTGTAATCAAATTAGAACTCAGAATTAAGAAGCTCACTCAAAACTGCACAACTACATGGAAACTGAACAACCTGCTTATGAATGACTACTGGGTAAATAGCAAAATTAAGGCAGAAATAAATAAGTTCTTTGAAACCAATGAGAACAAAGACACAACATATCAGAATTTCTGGGGTACAGTTAAAACAGTGTTTAGAGGGAAATTTACAGCATTAAATGTCCACATTAGAAAGTGGGAAAGATCTAAAATAGACACCCTAACATCACAATCAAAAGAAGCAATGGAAAACACATTAAAAACCTAGTATAAAACAAGAAATAACTAAGATCACAGCAGAACCGAATGGGAGAGAAACACAAAAAAACCTTCAAAAAAAAATCAATGAATCTAGGAGTGGGTTTTTTGAAAAGATTAACAAAATAGATAGACCGGTAGCCAGACTAACAAGGAAGAAAAGAGAGAAAGATCAAATAGACACATTAAAAAACGATAAAGGGGATATCACCACTGATCCCACAGAAATACAAACTATTATTAGAGAATACTGTAAACACCTCTACACAAATAAACTAGAAAATCTAGAAGAAATGGATAAAGTCCTGGACACATACACCCTCCCAAGACTAAAGCAGGAAGAAGTCAAATCCCTGAATAGACCAATAACAAGTTCTGAAATTGACTCAGTAATTACTAGCCTACCAACCAAAAAAAGCCCAGGACCAGATGTCTTCACAGCCGAGTTCTACCAGAGGTACAAAGAGGAGCTGGTACCATTCCTTCTGAAACTATTCTGAACAATAGAAAAAGAAAGACTCCTCCCTAAATCATTTTATGAGGCCAGCATCACTCTGATTCCAAAACCTGGCGGAGACCCAATAGAAAAAGAAAATTTCAGGCCAATATCACTGATGAACATCGATGCGAAAATCCTGAATAAAATACTGGCAAGAGAATCCAGCAGCACATCAAAAACTTATCCACCACGATCAAGTTGGCTTCATGCCTGGCATGAAAGGCTGGTTCAACATATGCAAATCAATAAACATAATCCATCACATAAACAGAACCAATGACAAAAACCACATGATTATCTCAATAGATGCAGAAAAGGCCTTCAATAAAATTCAACACCCCTCATACTAAAAACTCTCAATAAACTAGGTATTGATGGAACATATCTCACAAAAATAAGAGCTATTTATGACAAATGCATAGCTAATATCATGCTAAATGGCCGAAAGCTGGAAGCATTACCTTTGAAAACTGGCCCAAGAGTAGGATGCCCTCTCTCCCCACTCTTATCAACATAGTATTGGAAGTTCTGGCCAGGGCAATCGAGTAAGAGAAAGAAATAAAAGCATGCAAATAGGAAGAGAGGAAATCAAATTGTCTCTGTCTGCAGATGACATGATTGTATATTTACAAAACGCCACCACCTCAGCCCAAAAATTCCTTAACCTGATAAGCAACTTTGGCAAAGTCTCAGGATATAAAATTAATGTGCAAAAATCACAATCATTCTTATATACCAATAACAGACAAGCAGAGAGCCAAATCATTAGTAAACTCCCATTCACAATTGCTATAAAGTAAACAAAATACCTAGGAATACAACCTACAAGGGATGTGAAGGACCTCTTCAAAGAAAACTACAAACCAGAGCTCAAGGAAATGACAGGACACAAACATATAGAGAAACACTCCATCCTCATGGATAGGAAGACTCAATATCATGAAAATGGCCATATTGCCCAAAGTAATTTATAGATTCAATGCTATTCCCATCAAGCTACCATTGACTTTCTTCACAGAACTAGAAAAAAACTATGTTAAATTTCATATGGAAGCAAAAAAGAGCCTGTGGAGCCAAGGCTAACCTAAGCAAAAAGAACAAAGCTGGAGGCATGACGCTGCCTGACTTCAAACTATATTACAAAGCTAAAGTAACCAAAACAGCATGGTGCTAATACCAAAACAGATATATAGACCAATGAAACAGAATAGAGGCCTCAGAAATAACACCACACATCTACAACAATCTGATCTTCAACAAACCTGACAAAAGCAAGCAATGGGGAAAAGATTCCCTATGTAATTAATGGCGCTGGGAAAACTGGGTAGCCATATGCAGAAAAGAGAAACTAGACCCCTTCATTATACCTTATAAAAGAATTAACTCAAGGTGGATTAAAAACATAAATGTAAAACCTAAAACTATAAAAACCCTAGAAGAAAACCTAGGCAATATGATTCAGGACATAGGTGTGGGCAAAGACTTCATGACTAAATCACCAACAGCACTTGAAACAACAGCCAAAATTGACAGATGGAATCTAATCAAACTAAAGAGCTTCTGCTCAGTAAAATAAACTATCACAAGAGTGAACAGGCAACCTACAAAATATGAGAAAATTTTTGCAATCTATCCATCTGACAAAGGTCTAATATCCAGAATCTAGAAGGAACTTAAACAAATTTACAAGAAAAAAAAAACAAACAACCCCATCAAAAAGTGGGCAAAGGATATGAACAGACACTCCTCAAAAGAAGATATGTATATGGCCAATAAACATATGAAAAAAGCTCATTATCACTGTTCATTAGAGAAATACAAATCAAAACCACAATGACATACCATCTCACACCAGTTAGAATGGTGATCATTAAAAATTCTGGAAACAGCAGATGCTGGAGAAGATGCAGAGAAATAGGAACACTTTTACACTGTTGGTGGGCTTGTAAAATAGTTCAACCATTGTGGAATACAATGTGGTGATTCCTCAAGGATATAAAACCAGAAATACCATTTGACCCAGCAATCCCATTACTGGGTATATACCAAAGGATTATACATCATTCTACTCTAAAGACACATGTACATATATGTTTATCATGGGACTATTTACAATAGCAAAGACTTGGAACCAACATAATGCCCATCAATGATAGACTGGATGAAGAAAATGTGGCACATATTCACCATGGAATACTACACAGCCATAAAAAAGGATGAGTTCACGTCCTTTGCGGGGATATGGATGAAGCTGGAAACCATCATCCTCAGCAAACTAACACAGGAACAGAAAACCAAACACTGCATGTTCTCACTCATAAGTGGGTGCTGAACAATGAGAACATGTTGACACAGGGAGAGGAACATCACACACTGGGGTCTGTAGGTGGGTGTGGGGAAAGGGGAGGGAGAGCATTAGGACAAATAGCTAATGCATGTGGAGCTTAAAACCTAGATGACGGGTTGATGGGTGCAGCAAATTACCATGGCACAAGTATACCTATGTAACAAACCTGCATGTTCAGCACATGTATCCCAGAACTTAAAGTAAAATTTTAAAAAATGAAAGTATGCAATATGTGTATGTGTGTGTATACATACATATAAAACAAGCACTCATTTTCATTTTGTACATATATGCACATTATGAGTGTGAATATATGTTAAATAATATCCTATCAGTTTTGTATTTGTAACACATATATGTACATGCATATACAACAAATAGAGGTGTTTTGCATAATAATTTCATTTATATTCATTTCATCAGCTAAGAACTAAAAAGAATTTAAATCAAAATCAATTATTCATTTACAGGTGTTTTTAACCATCATCTCCCCCTTTATCTTCAGTTTTATGCCTCCTTGTATTGCCATTTTGTGACTTTTTTGCCATAAATTATACATATTTGGAACAGTCACTTTAAGAAATTCAATCTTTGGATAAGATCTCTAAGATTGATTTAGTATGAATACGTGTGTGGGCACACACTTGACAAAGAAAGGTCAGTTATAAATATATGTGTACACTTATCAAAATAATTCACATAAAATCTCTGAATAAAATTATCTGTATGCTTTTTCTGTCAATAAAAGCAATATAGTATAATTCTTGGTAGTAAACCTGTTTGTTTTCATTCTGTTGCCTACCATGTGAGCTGCCATGTTGGTATAAAACATCGATCATTTGATATTTTACTACAGCAAATAATAGTGATCCCCACGAAATAATAAATAAATCAGTGAGTTTCACGGAAATAAGTTTTTGGATGGATCAGATAATTTGAAGTTGTTAGTTTATTCTCCAGCAAGGTGAAAGAAAAAAGCTGTTAGTTTGTTCTCTATCAGGTGATCGAAGATGAAAACTAAAGTTCTCAAGGCCAGTGCATAATAATGGTGCCGTATTCTGTGCATCAATCACCATTACCAAATACCTATATTGCCAAATATTTCATGTACCGCTTTAGTGGTGATTAATCAATGTGCCATGGCACTGAAACTGAAACGAGACTTTGTAGTACAAGTGATATTCAAAGGGTTTTGAAAATTTATCAGCTCTATAGATATAGATGAAAATTTATCATCATCTATCTAGAAATCCTGTTTTTATAAATGTTACCTAGCCAAATATTGGTTTTATTTACTTAATATTTAGAAAACATGAGTTTAGTAAAAATTGTTCAGATTTTCTTAATGTAGTGTGTGAAATTACTATGTAATTATACAAGAAATATGCTACACAGCTGAATACACAAAGAGGTCAGCAGAGGGAGCAAAAGGTGCCTTTCCCATATAATCCACAGCAACATCACCCGCTCTTCTCTCTACATCATCGATGTATGTTATCTAAAGTCCTGTGCAAATGCCACCTCAACACAAGTCCTCTAGCCTTGCCTTCTTATCAGAAGCAGCTCGAAAGCCCCGATAATTCTAGAACCACTGAAAAATACACACTTGTTGCAAGGATTGAAAAGCCTCATATTGCAAATTCAGAATTCACAGTACTGAAAAAATTCATAATTTTTTAAAGTTACAATACTGTGAACTATACAAAATGAATTATGCTGGGATCCGATGACTCTCTTCATTCCAGCCTATCTTATATTTTCTCATTCATTTCTCCACATAGTCACAACAACAGACTCACTATTACATTTCATTAATGGCTATTTTATAATAAATGATCTCAATAGCATTTCTGAAACCTCTGCTGTTCTGGTTTTACAGAACTCTTGAATTTTTGAATGAGTTAGTTTTTGATTGAAAAAGACCTGACTCTTATGCTTAGAAAAGCCATCATTTCTTTCTGTAAGCTTTCCGTCTTCTATAAGCTTTACATGTTCCATAAGCAAACATTCGCTGGTTTTGTGATCAAACTAGAAAGGCAAATTCAGTTAATAATAACAACGTCATTTATCATCCTCAAATCTAGTGTTATGGATAATACGATCTCCACAAGGAGACGGTTGCACGAGCGACAAGAGAAAGACAATCAACAGTCTTTTACTCATACCAAGATATGTCCACACACACTTGTTTCAACAGTCAAAGTAACGCCATATGTCCCCAGTGATGTGGGTGGGCAAAAGGAACAGTTGGCCTGCTAATGAGGGCCATATGTACACGCAGCCTATCGTACCATCCTTCTTACTTATGGTTGCTGAAAACTCAGTGGAAGAGCTTGCTCTGAGGAATGGCATGGCTGGAGGAGGAGAGGCTTCCTTAAGAGCAGGAAAGGACCATTTGTTGTACAACTACTGTATCTCTGAAACTGGGAGCTAAAGATATGCATGTACGTTACTCATTCTTATTAAGAGTTACTTACGCATCCGTAGAGTTCTTTACTCCAGTTTCACCTTCTTTCACTAAATTCTTTTGCATTTATGTGCAAAGGGATTTTGGGCCCTTTTCAAAAATTACTTTTCCTAATCAATCTTGTTAATTTGATGTTCATTTACATCGGCTTCTCTTTATTTTTAGCTTGATTTCCAGAAAAATTATACTTTCTTTGACATTGTTAAATGTTACAATATTAAAAGAAATGAAAAAGACTTAAAAACTTAGAATATTTGAATGAGGGTTTCTGGAAGGCAGAGAGAACAATAAGGCAAAAGTACTTACTGCACTACTGTTCCAAAGTAAAAGAAAAACAAAGATTTTAAAAATGATTATAGCAGCTTTGTATCTCAACCAGGGTTTCCTTTGAAATTTCTACAACTGCAAACACTATTCAGCAATTTGCACTGATTATAAAATTTATTGTTTTAAGGTCAATTGTGATACTATGATCAGATAATATAATTTACTTTACTCTTAATGGCTTCATTTTGACAACTGAGGGAGCTTTCAGGAAGGACAACGCTTCCTGCACAACAACCAGTAAAGCAGGTCACATCCATTTTCAATCTAATTTTAAGAAAAATGAAGGACAAACTACTTGTGAGGCAGCAAGAATTCATTTGCATTAAATTAATTTGAACAGGGCATTTCAAGTTCTCTCTGGCAACAATGGAATAAAGGGGAAAATGAATCTATCTTATGCAATGATCCTCTTCTAGGTTACAGAAAGATTTGAAAGGCTGACATGACCATTGCTAAATTTCTTCTAGAAGTCTATGATTAGTGTCATAGATATAACTCATGAGATAAAATATTCACAAAGAATGTCTGTGAACTGCATCAATTGTGATGGAACTACTGTCTAACATCCCTTTGAAAAGTTATATTCTGCAAAGGTTAAAAAAACACCAACCTTTCGATGCTTTCTTATATGGATGAGCTTCTGTCAACAAGAACTAAGCTTCACAATTAAGCACTATGGAAGATAATGTTCTAGGTTAATTTAAACCTAACTAATCCAGGACTTGGCCTTGATAAATAATGGGTTTAATTAATATTTTTGACCCTAGCAGTGCAAATACTTTTACTTATATTTTACTAAAGCTAGTTTTGACAAATCTAAGGGTATTTAATTTATCAGTATCTGTTGTCAGATGAAAACTTCCCATCAATACCTTCTAATGGTTCAAAAATAAACTGTTACCCCCACAGATACATTGTTTTTCCATGCGTAAGCAAGTACATTAATTTCAGGGTCTCAAGGCATAAAAGTGATATTACCACTTGTGATAGGCTGCATAATAGTCCCAAAAGATGTTCTTCACCTAATCTTCCGGCCCTGGGAATGTGCTGCCTTACACAGCCAAAGGACTTGTAGATACGATTCATTTAAGGATCTGGAGACAAGGTGATTATCCCAGATCATCCACGTGAGTCCAAAGTAATCACAGGAGTCCTTAGATGAAGTGGAGAGAAGGACTCAAAGTTAAAGGAGGAGACAGCGCGGAGACAGAAACAGAAATAAAAGCAACGCACCTTGAAAATGGAGGAATGGGGAAAAGACAATGAAGACAGGTGCCACCAGAGCAGAAAATGCAAGAGAATGGATTCTCCCCTCAGCACCTCCAGAAGGAACCCACACTGCAGACACATTGACTTAGCCATATTAAAGTGATTTTGGACTTCTGACCTTTGAAACTGCAAGACAATAAATATGTGTTAAGTTATGTAAATGTGTCGTAATTTGTTATAGCAGCAGTAATACAACTAATACACCACTACAATAAGCAAAGGAAATAAAGTGCAATAGTGACAAACTTAAGGGTTTCCAGGAAAGAGAAACGAAGTGGTAAACTCAATCACAGGATTATATTAGTAACTGTAGTATATGTTACTTGCTTACCCTTTCAATCACATTATTGCTGTAATTATCATTATCATCCAATCAATATGATTACACCAGTATGTATAACTTAGACATGAAAATTTTTTTCTATTTCACTCTTCCCATAATTCCATGCAGCTACCCCTAAGCAACTATGTATCTGATGAAGCTAATATTTTCAGGGAAAATCTTCCATGTTAAGCAGAAAATTTACATCTAAAATTAAATTCTTTTAAGCCAGTCTGGGGACAATACCTAGAAAATTCAAACATTACTTCTCAAGAATACCACTAGCAGTGAATTTGTGACGCTATCTTCCACCAACTGAATCAAAATTAATTTTAAATATTTTCAAAGCAATATTTTAAAAAATCGTGTACACATTTTTTCCTCTTGGTAAAAATAAACCACTTCTCAACCATCCATTATGTTTATGTTAGTTACATGAAGTCCATACATGAATTATCATACCACAAATAGAAAACTATTTAAATAGAAAAATCTCACTTGGTGCTGACAGAATGACAGCATAAAACTGTTAAGCATGAGGAGAAAGTTGTTTGCAGTGTAAATATTTCCCTTTTCCTATCAAAGTGTGTCCTGTGATCTAGCGCTCTTCTCTCCACATGCTTAAGTACAGCAAAAGTTATAAAAACACTCATTCTAGTTTTCTATACTTTAATGGTTGTAGAACATCAGAAGAGAATTGGGAGATGGGAATGTTTTGTGCTTGACATTGCATTTGAGGGGAAAATAAAAACTTGGACATAATATGTGGGATGTCTCCACAGTAATACATGGGAGGGCAAGAAAAAAATGCTATCAAATTTCTACCATGCGCTGAGCCCCTTATATCAACAAATATCCAGCCTTTCTAATGTACTAACAACCACTCTTCATAGCAAGTATTCTATTCCCAGCTTGTAGGTAAGAAACAAAGCTTCAGAAAGGGATCTTCACCAATTTCACACAGTCAATAAAAGGCAGAACTAGGGCAAATATCAATAATAAAAATAGCAATCTAATCCTAATTGGACCTGGCACTGTTCTAAGAAGAAAATCATTAACAAAGGATTTTGAGTTACCACACTCTTAGTCTCCCCGTTTTACAAAAGAAGCAACTGGGGTAAAGTGAAGCTATGCCGTTTCTTTTCAAGCTCATATACCTAACAAGATACCACTTTAATCATGGGTCTCTGATAGATCGTGTACCTCATTTCTAGCGTTTGCTGAGATTTTTCTTATTAACCCTAAGCAAGTATTTGATCCCTGGTAAGTATGCTGTAATTTTTTCACCGCTCATTCTTATCACGGTTCTTCAAGAAAAGTACAGTTCAACACATTTGTCCTATTTGGTTACAAATTTTGAAATTCAAAATATGTATCACACTAAGCTGTTAGCTCCATTTGGAATTTTAAAAAACTAAATTTTTCACTCAGTTAAAAAAAATTGCATTGTTTACTCCCATATCTACAATATAGCTTATAAGTGTATATTTGTATTGAAAACATAATTTTCTACAACTTTTATAATATTTAAATATTATTTAAGGTTTTAATAATATTTAAATATTTAAATAATACATTTAAAAACATAGTTCAACAAGTCCGAATAATCCATCACTTACTTATGACAGAATATTTGTTCAGTATCTTCTGTTTGTTCACTCTTGTGTAATATATCCTATTTTAAGAATCAAAAACTTCTCTTAATGTCAACACTACAGCCTCTTCACAATTCCTACTTATTCCTAATTACCCTTCAGGAGCAAATAAAATGAATTTATCCCAAATTTCTTTGCTTTGAAACAACTTCAGTGAAAATGGTGGTTGTCAACCATATCTACCATTCATATATCCCATTGTTTTCTGCATTAAATTTCATCTAATACTCCTTATGCCATCAGTGTCACTACAAAGGGGGACAGGGGATGAATCTCATCATGAACAAAGGTATATACACTAGATCTTAGGATGTTCAATCATTTCCTTACTCTATTATGTCCCATCTGAACTACTCATATTAAAATGAGCAACTATATGAACATGGTACTTTTAAGAAAGGATGTTCAAAAATTAATTCATATCTTGTACAAATTGGTATCCAAGAAATCATGACCTAATAGGCATCACATATGTGAATGAAAAAATTCACTTTCAGCAATGAATGTTGATGACACTCCTTTAGCAAGAGTTGTACCGAGCTACCCACAACTCCTCAGCACTCACTATTCTCATACATGCGGTCGGACAATGTCCAAGGGTGCAGTGATTCTGTCCAGAGGCTTTTCTGGGCCGTTAGAGCTGTCTCAGCCTGTGTACAGGGTTATACAGACACTCTAGGGCATTCATGACTCTGATCACTGGAGCAGCCCTGTACTAACTGCAAATTTATGGAGGAAACTTTCAAGTCCTCTTGCCCCCCAGTTGGGGTAACTCTGTTACCTATTTCATGTGGTCTCAGTTCTCCAACAAAAATGATCTCGGCCTGCTCATCTTACTTCCATTTCACTACATGGCATAACTAGAAGTTGACTAGGTATTCTGCTTTAATGTATATGCAAAGCCCTCTTGTTCAGGAATGTTTGTAGAATAATATTTCTAAATTAGGAATACAATTGGTCTTGTTCTTTCCTGAGGGATAAAATGTCATCTCTCTTCTTCTCTCCCTCTCTCCTTTCTTCCTAACTCAGCTAACCCTCTATCTGAAAGAATTACAAAGGAAGAAATCTAGGGCATTGTTTAGCATTCTCAGGAGGATTGGAAATGTTGGAATGACAGCGAGTATCACACATACACTGCTTGAAGTATTTTGTAGGATCCAAGGGAAGAGAAAATTTTGACATTCCAGAAAATTTAAGTCATCCTTTTAATATCAGGACCAGAAAGAAACAGGTCACACGGGCAAGAGCCATAAAACTAATTATCTTGACTCTTTCCAGAATACCTGAGCTATAAATGTACAGGGAATCCTGTAATCAGATGCAAAGTTGTGTATAATATACTTAGTTCCCAAATGTAACTAGGAATTTTATGTATATAACGTGAAAAATCGTTCCAAAGTATTTGAGACTCCAAAAACTTTCCTAGCTAGCATTCAATATTCTTGCTTAACTTCTCCTTATACCCCTAACTGTATTGAGCATGCATAGACACACAAAAGCTAGGATCAACTATTACCGCTTAAGAAAGAAAAGGAGGAAAAAGGCTGTATTATAGGGATTTAGTTTTCTTCCTCAACTCTTGAAGAAGCCTATTTGTATCAGCCCGTGTCAGACAACAAAGTACTTATCAATAAAGTTTTATGAATGTGGTCACATATGAAATATAAGAGCATTCAGTTTCTACCTCTCCTTTTCTCATAAATCCTACATCAGATAGACATTAGCTATATCTGCCAATGTTTCCACGGAATCTTAAAGACTATTCACTGCAAAGCTGGCAGTGTAGCCTGAAAGCAAGTTATGTCTGCGTTGCAACTTCACACTAAGTGGTTTAAAAATACAACTAAATGTGGCCTGTCTTTATCTTGATTATAAGACATAAATTATCCCAAGAATATTCTTAGTAAAAATTGGGTCTCCCGGTCAAGCCACTTCTATTAAGAAGGACACAGGTCAGTTTTTAGGAGTTTAGGTGTTATTTGGAAGTTAGGAGCATCTAAATATGGAATATAACTCCATTAAATTATAGTATATTTTATATCAAAGAGAAACGACAAAAATAAGAAATGTTTTAAGTATTTTTTCGTATAGCGTGTTCATATATAATTACTTCAGTAGTCTCAATGTAGTCATGCAATTGTTTGGGTAAAGAACTAAACTTGAAGTTAAATAGCATAGGTCTGAATTCTTATGGTTTATAACATTCATATATTTTATATGTTCCAGAATAATATGTAATTTCTAAGTTTATAACATAATAATTACAGAAATCTAGGTAAAGTAATACTTCTGTGACACAGTCTCTTCATCTACAAAATGGAATATTGCTTTTCTCCTTAAATTTATATTAAAAATTGGAGAAGTAATATATGTGAAAGAACCTTACATTAAATATGCAAGTTTTATTTGTTGAATTCAAACAGTCATTAAAGAACAAAATAAAACATTACATTTGGATTAACAAAGTAGATACATATATCTCAATCTGAGAAACCTTTAAGCTCTCTTGACCATAAAATGACATTGGATCCTATAAGAGAGTTTGGTAAATATTTGAAAGATATTTCAATTTCACACCTAAATGTTGATTCTGACATTTATTTCCTAAACTTATCATTTGTATACTTACCTGCTATTAAATCCACAGGGGTCATGTCACTAACTGTATGCCCACCGATTTTATTGAGAGGTATTCAGCAAGGCCCACAAAGTAAGTATTGAATTTTTTTAAAAAACAGACCCAAAACACCTAAAAGCAAAACACTTAGTAAATTCTTATAATCATGAAGATCACAAATTAGTGCTATTAGTAAGAAAGAAACTTCTAAACCAAATAAAGTCCTAATACCTCCAACGAATTTTGTCTCTCTGATACACACACACACGATTAAAAAAAAAATGAAGGAAATGTAAAAAAATAAATAAATGAAGGAAGTTCTGTGGGAAATGTCCATAATTTCATGCCCAGAATTTCCCTATCAATCTCTTTCCCCAAAGTTCTTCCGAGAAAATAAAGTTGCCTTTCTCTCAACGTTAACTCATCACTTTTCTCATAGCATTTTCAAAAGAAATATTTCCTGTCAGCCGGCCACTTAAACTTTGTGCTGTTAAAGAAATCCAAAAAGGTATCAATTTTGCAACAAAGGATAAAGAGGAGACGAAGTGAACCAACATGGCTTTTAAGCTAAATTGCCGTCACCTGTCACAGGTTGTCTAGCGAGCCTCAAGTTCCCTCTAATAAGCTTATGGAGGGTGCGGAGCAAAGGCACCTCAAGGTGCTCTGCGGGTTTTCCCCTGGTAAATTAGGCTGAAAGGAAAAGAGTCCCACCCCCCACCCCCAAACTTGGAGACCAGGGCTGCCCTGCCGAATGCTGTGCCCAGACCTCCTACTTCCACGCCCTTCCAGTCCTTTCCTCGGCTTGGAAAATTGGGCATGAGGCAAGCAAAAGGAAGGACAGAAGGCCAAAACGGGCATCCGGGAAGCCAAATTTCTGTCTCAAAAGCTCGTCTAGAAACGCGTACATAGCGCGTGCCTTGCGGACATCTCCTAAAACCCCGTTCACTGAAGCTAATTCCTCCCGAACGCCCCCACGCCGGCTGAGGATCGCAACCGCCCATCCGCCCCTCCAGCCTGTGCAGCCGCCCCCAAAACCTCCCGTGAATCGGGAAATGTCAAGGCAGCAGCGCTTGGGGAGCCGAGCAGCCTCGCCAGTTCCAAGTCTCTGGTTCGAGACCCCTCGCTTCGCCTCTTTGGGGAACTCACCTGGAGTCAGGTTTAGATGGCAGCCTCCACCCAGGGGACCGGGAAGCGGCCCCGGGAAGCGCCGCCGCGTCCTGTGAATAACGAGCGCAGCGCAGCGGTGCAGCTCCCCCTGGACTGGCCGCTCCCCGATTCCTCCCGCTCTGTCCGGGAACCGTCCCTCCGTTCTTTCCTCTCCCTCCCCTGCCTGCAGCCGCCGCGCTCCCTCCTCCTGCTGGCGGCTCAGGGCTGTGCTTCCGCCTCCCTCCTGCGGGCGCACGAGCTGCCCGCGCTGCTAATGAGCAGGCTCCAGGCTCCGCCCGGCCAGGGGTGCGCACACACCCCACGCCGGAGACGAGCTCCCGGGAGCGGAGCTATGGATACGCCTGGTGCGGCCGCTGGAGAAATGAACTGGAGGAGGCATCCAGCATCTCACACTTTCTGGCCACTCAGCTTAACTAAGCCATAACCCCAGACTTCTTCCTAAATCTCCAGTAATTTACAGGTGCTGAAAAGTCAATGAGGGGTTTGAGCACAATCTGTGTTAACAGTATTGCCAGTATAGAGATGCTAATCTGGCTAGATTCTAGGGATGAAATGTTCAAGGGACGGTATATGATTCTTTCTGGTGGTTATTTTGACATATTTTGGCTATACTTACAGATCTGTAAAATAAACCAGCAATCTTCTAATCATGACAACACAGATTCCTAATTGAAGGCAGCTGATACTTATTAAATACCAGGCTCTGTTTAATAGGCTCTTCTTTCCCAGCTGATCTTTACTACAATTCTGTGAGCACTACTAGCACCCCTATTCTATATTTTAAGAATTTGGGTTTAACTTTTAAAACAAGACGGTCTTAAAACAAGACTAAGGATCATGTCCAACCTTGCAGAGATTCTAAGTTTCTGAGCCTAAATAATAACTGAAATCTGTAGCTCCCACAACCCATAGCCTGTGTATAATGTGTTGCAGCATCTTGGATGGTACTGTGTAACTGAACCAACAAAGATAATAGGACCATCAGCAAATACACACCACGAGACTAATGAATACCTAGAATCCTAGTGAGACTTGTAAATAGTCAAGCACCCTAAGTAACAATAGTTCAAGTGCATGCTAAACATGGTGATTACTTATAAAAGAACAGCAACCAGTATGAGTGAAGACAGGCAAATAATGTTCAAAATGTTCAGAATCAATGTCCAGCCACTTATGAGTTGAATTCCCCACTCTAAAAAGGAGGCCAGATGTGATGTATTCTAAGAAGTCTACAATGGGCGTGGTCTTTTCGCAACCAAAAAGGGCTTTTTAAACACTTATTTCCCATTAAGAATATGCAATAGCTAATTAATATTAAATCTGAAAATCAGTGATAATTTATTTCAACTAACCTTACATGAAAAAATCATTACTCATTCAAGCTTTTAGAATTAGATTAAATAGCATTGAGTATCAAATTTACTTCAACCCATAGAAATAATAGACAGTTAATTAATAAAGTAAGTAATTTAATTAACTTTACTTTTGTGTCATGATGTATTTTTCCTTAGGAAAAGGATAAGACATTTTTTCCATGGTATAAAATACTAGAATATGACTTTTATATTTTTCTTCATGAAGATTAAAGAATTAATAAAATAAGTACAGACATATTGTCAACAAATCTATCCAGATCATTCATTCTCCACTCAAGAAATTATGCTAGGCAAGCTTTATTTCTCCATATGTACAAGGCAATTCAGAGGTCAAAAATTTGAAAACACTTCAATGAACATCAACCATTAATTAACTAAGAGTAGATTTTATTTATAAACAACTTTAAAAGACTATAAAAAAGGTATAACAAACTTCTACTTTATCAGTACTGCTACTCCTGTTGAACACAAAGATATATAATTATAGTTTTCTCCCTATTTAAAATATTTATTGATTCTGGCATAATAATGTCATACTCATCCCTCAATAATCAGTGTACATGGAACCAGAAATCTTTTCTTTCACCTAGTCAATTGAAGTATTTCTGTGTTTTGCATGTTAACACTCTAT
The DNA here is from genome assembly GCF_028878055.3 of Symphalangus syndactylus. Taxonomy (NCBI): domain Eukaryota; kingdom Metazoa; phylum Chordata; class Mammalia; order Primates; family Hylobatidae; genus Symphalangus; species Symphalangus syndactylus. Next base: position 10,135,731 of record NC_072447.2, on the reverse strand, counting down.
TTATTCTGTGTTTCTAGTGCTTATCCTCAAAATTTTTATAGTTCCGTTCACATATGAATTCTACCAATCAGCACTATATATAAATAATGCAACGTATAAAATGTGTTAAATAAATGGATGTAAGATTTATGCTAAATTTTTCACATAGTAAGTACTTCAAAACCCTTATTATTTTTCCTTAAGCTTTTATGTGCATATATTTTATCTCTCCAACTAAAGAATAAACTTCTAAATAAGAAGAGTTTTGTCTATAAATTTTACGCATTTTAATACATTATTAATCTAAAACCTTGGACTAGAGTTTGGAATTCTTTTATGTATTCATTTATTGATTCAAAAAATAGGTGTCCATGCCATTTTTTCTAAACCTTGTGCAAGATGTAGGGTATACAATGATGTCCAGACTTTAGAGTCCTTGACCTCATGGCGTTTAAAGTGCAGTAATGTACAGTAATTTTAAAATCTATTTATTATTATTTAAAACAATCAATGAATACATTCTTGTCGAAAATAACTGAAAAGTCTGTCTGAATTCCCTGGCCAAGGCCAAAACATGAAAGCAAAAGAGCTGCCTGAAAACAGTGCAAGCCACTCTCCAGAGGGTTTCTCTGTTGAAACAGCACATCGCATTATGGAAATAATGAGAAAAATTAGTAACTGTGCAAACGACAACACATATGCATCTTTGTGGTTTCTGACCTTTTAGCATCGTCGAAGCAAGACCACAAACCTTTCAACACCAGGCGTGGTATTAATCTTGCACAGAATATAATGTTTTCACATATTTTATTCTGATTTCCTACAAAGTAATTTCAATTTCTAGCTAAAGCTAATGGATTTTTCTAGTGAAAACATTGTGTACCGAATGACTTTCCAGTGAGATCCGCGTACCATGCGCCATTTTCATGTTCGTGCTCATTTCTCTGAAGTCTGTTTGCCTTTAATTCACCATAATGAAATTCCTTGTGTACTTTTATTGGCAACCATTGCATAGTGACACTTGCATCCAAATGTAATTCCATTTGAGCTTGGCAGTGTTTGCTTTTTTATCAGAAGAGGAAAGTTAGAGGGAACAAGGGGCAAAGATGTGTGTAAGAATATCTGAGGGACCATCACAGCATCATCACAAATTCAAGATTTTTTTGAAACATTAGACAAGGGACTCACAGCCATGCCCTGGGATGGCTGAAACACTTCACAACCTGCTCATGTTTATGACCAAAATCATCACCTAAAATGAATTCAATGTGTCAATATCATAATATTGTTTGTGTATAAGTAATCATGAAGCAGTTAGGGAAGGGAGTATAATCTAGTAAGAAATTGGAACAAAAAGTGTTAGACAAAATTCAAGAAGATTTAAAAGAAGAAAATTAACCTGTCTGATCTGAACAGAATTGGAAAAGCACATCAATCATAGCTCTATACATTGACCATAGACTTAAAGCATAACATAAAAATAAAGAAGGCAGATAACTCAGGAAAACATTTCTATTAAATCTACTCCGTAAAGTTTTCCCATACTTTTATTTTACTAACAGGAGCACACATTTAAATCTGACAAAATCATATATATTTTGTTGATTCAATTTGTAGCAGATAGAGGAGCATGTCCCAGTGCTATGACAGTGAGTTGTCACTATAACATACCACTGCTTTACATCTTACCCACAGGCTAAAATGTTTACCCCTAGAGTCGTGACTTTGTATATGACAGGAGATTGCTACTAAAAGTAAATATATTTGGCTGAAGGGTAGATACAACTTTAGGCCATTATATCATTCACTAAAATTTAGCTGGCATTTACATATTTACCTGCTTAGTTCATATGACAAATATGTTTGAGAGACTGCCATATACAAAAAAAAAAGATGGAACCATCTTACAAATTTAGAGATTACTTAAAGAAATGGAACTGAAGGGTTAACTGTGATGGCAAGAATGAAGAGAGCAAAACCAGAGGGTACTTCAAGGAGAACAGGCATGAGAGAGGCATTATAATTTGGAGGGTGCTATGATTTGAACCTATGTGCCCATCCAAAGTTTGTATGTTGAAACTAAAATCCCAGGACAATGACATCAAGAGATGGGGCTTTTGGTTAAGTGATTAAATGAAGAAGGATCCACCCTCATGAATGAGATAAACGTCCTCGTAAAAGATGCTTTAGAGGAATGCCGGGCTCCTCAGTCTCTTCTGCCATGTCGTTACATTGTCCGTTTTTGCCCACTTTTGTCACGTGAAGACGAAGCAAGAAGGTGCCACCTCGGGACCAACTGCCAAATCTCCACTGCCTTGATTTCGGACTTCTCAGCCCCAGAACTGTGAGAAATACATTTCTGTTTTTTATGAATTACTCAATCTGTGGCATTTTGTTATAGCAGCATACAGACAAAAACAGGGTAAACAGCCTGGTGAGAGTGGATATTTTAGAAACTTGAGATGATTCAATGTCGCTGATTCTCCATTTTCTCATATGTAAAATGAAGGAAATAATGCTGATTACTTCATAGTTCATTGTACAAATTAAATTAACTATGTAAATAAAGCAATATAGTTCCTTTTATCTAGTATACATTGTTTAAGTGTTGTTGTCATTACATGAGGAAAACAAGAACTTCCCCAAACAGAAGGATGTGGGAACCAAAACTAAGATATAAGAAAGGACCAAAGTTCACTGTGACAATCTGGTCAAGTGCTGGTTAGGGAAGATAGCATAATGTTACGCATAGATATTATTATAGGATAATTTTCCTCCACCCCGAACTCCTCTAGCACTTTCCCTACGTCTTTCATTGCACTTCTTCATTTGTCTCTTTAATTACGGTTATTTATATAAATCTTTTAGCTTCCTACAAAAATAAGCTTGTAGTGGGACAGATTCTTGAGGATCTATGTCAAAGCAATTTTTCTATTTCCTACAGCAAGTAACCCAGTAGTAATCACACAGAATTTGTTAAAAGAATAAACATAGGAAGATTAATTTCCATTTTTTTCTTTGCTAATTTTTAATCAGAATTATACCATTGTTAGGGAGGGAGAAATTATAAATTGAGGACATGAGTATTAACATTTAAATCTGTTATTCTGCTTTATTTTAGAGCTTGCCATGTTTTGTGATTAAAAAAAGAAACAGGACATTCTATATAGCTGTTGCAAAACGTGTGGTCTGTTGGTGAACTAGCAGCACCAGCATTATCAAGATTTCCTTAGTTTGCAGGGCTACTGAGTCAGAATTCGCATTTTGACAAAACTCCAGGTGATTCATGCTCTGCATTTAAGTTGGAGAAGCACTGTTCTATAGTTCTCCTTATGTCCTAAATGCATTGTCAGTGAAAGAAAATACTATACGTATGATAATAATAACGGTAATATTAACAAAAATGTAACTATTAGTAATTTTCTATGCTCTCCCAGATACTAAGTCCTTTATTTAATACTTGTGATATTTCTGCGAAGTTGCAATTGATATCACCTACTAAACTGATACTCAGAAATCTGAAGTAATTCTCCAAGGTCACAAAGCTAGTGAATCACAAACCAGATTTTTAAACTCTTGCTGCTTCATTCCAAAGACTAAACCGTTTCTAACTCACGGTTAATACATTTGCTTCTGCCTTCCATTTCCTAAATATGGTTTCCTTTCTATTTCATTAGCTTTACTTATACATGACTGATTTTTAACCCTCTCTAACATTTGCAGAATATGGTGTACTATGGTTAATAAGGACAATACCAAGTAATATCATGTTGAGAAAGCGTGCAGAAGTAGCATCAAAAAACAGACTTTTTCCAAAATGTTTACTAAAAACTTTCAATAAAAACAAGATTTTCTACTTAGAATTTCTACCTTGCATAACTCAAATGGAGCATGACTATTAAAATGACAAAAAGATTCCGTAATTGCCTAAGAGCTAAGAATAAGAATTGCTATATAAAAAAGCATAAATATGCCATATGAATGACATGTATAAGAATCATGGGAGTGCTATTTGGTATTTAGTATTTAGTTCCATTCTGCAGCATGATCAAAAAGAAGCATCTGTATAGTTCACTGTGCATTATAGCACAATAAATCACCTCATTAGGCTCAGATATATGTAAAGATTTACAGTCTGGGAAAGTCCACTAGATATTCTTAATCACTTCTTAGACTGTACTGTCCCCCATATTTCTCTTTTTCTATAGAAAGGTTGCACATGGAAAGGCTTTATTTGAAATCCAGCAATGAATGGAATGTCTGTGAAGCAAGAAATAGATGGAAATTGACATTTTAAAAGAAAGTTTGGCTTCTGAAGAGATACAGCTGTGACCTTGGTCTTTTTGTTGGAGAGAAGTATACCCTAGCCTTACTGTACTATTTTTCCCAAAGCACCCTCTCTATTGTTCTCCCTTCATCTCTGGCTCGTATCATATGGCCCCTCCCTCATTCTATCTGGTGAGTTCTGAGAAAAATGCTTAAATTCTGCAGAGAAGATTGAGAACAATGCTAAATATTCCTCAGAGAAGCAAAATATTATGTTAACAGTTTATATTTTCACATGAAATTGTCTATCTCTTCTCTCTGTCTCATGTGTGTATGTGTGTATGTGTGTATGTGTATATATATATATACATATAATATACAGTAGATATGTATATATAGAGTATAATATTCAGTATATATGTATATATAGTATAATATACCGTATATATGTATATATATACAGTGTGTGTGTGTATATATATATACATATATATATATATATGTATATATATACTACCATTTACCTCCCAGGCTATACGTCCTGACATCTTAAAAGTAGAAAGCCCTCACAGGCCGCGGTTGCTCATGCCTGTAATCCCAGCACTTTGAGAGGCCGAGGCGTGCAGATCACCTGAGGTCGGGAGTTCAAGACCAGCCTGACCAACATGGTGAAACCCCATCTCTACTAAAAATACAAAAAATTAGCTGGGCGTTGTGTTGCGCACCTGTAATCCCAGCTACTCAGGAGGTGGAGGCAGGAGAATCACATGAACCCGGGAGTCGGAGGTTGTGTGAGCGGAGACCATGACATTGCACTGCAGCCTGGGCAATGAGAGCAAAACTCCATCTGAAAAATAAAGGTGGATAGGCCTTAAAAGACTTTTGAAAATGAGATTTGTCAAATATTTATTAGAGATGAAGAAAATAAGTGCGGACCCACACGTAACTTGTCTGAGGTCACAGAAGTAGGGACCCACACGTAACTTGTCTGAGGTCACAGAGGTAGTCATGCTGCAGCAGCCTTATTGGTTTTCCTCTATGACATGCATTATTATTGTTTTTGATCATTTCAAGAGGTTTCTAGTCGATAGTGGGACAAAATTTCTAATTTGGGAACCTAATTTTCTCTGCAAATCTTCTTTACATCTCTAGCTTATTAATACACCTCAGAAGTGTTACAGGAATTAATTCGCAGGATTTTGAAGAATATTTTGAGGTATGCTGGGAAAAATCATGTCAAGTATCAATGATTAGAAACTAAACAATCAATATTAGATATTGTAAAATTATATTTAATCTTCCATATGGCATAAATAAGTTATTTTAATGTACAGTCGTTGTACTTTGTAAATTTGCATATAAAATATTTGAAAAAATAACTTTCAATATGTAAAATGTAAATATACAAAGGAAAGGATCGGAAAAAATAGATAAAAATAATCAGGCTAAGAAAACACTACAGTGTCACCCTCAGAAGACTATAGAAGGATTCTCACCCTCGAGAAACAGAGGAACTTGAACATGGAAATGACCCTCTGCTGGCCATACTGATTATGGTACATAATTTTAAAAGGCTTTTAGAGAGAAGGGAAATGTTTTATTATGCATTCAGCACAGTGTTATGGTGATGTTTCTTAACTATCAGCTATTTTTAAAATTCTTATAATCTTTCTATAGATGACAAAGTTACATAAATATGAAGGATAAGAAGGGCCCCTGCAAACCTGATAATACAATTCTCTTTTCAATGATAACGTATTTCTAAGCGCGCATCTCCTAATCATATTGATGTGCATTAAGTGTTCTTTTACCTACACCTGTCAAAGTGGCTAAAGTAATATTTCATGAGGAGATAATTTTTTCCTTTAGGTGATTTTTTCCGCATAATACTCTAACATTTCCAATTCCATCTTTCTCGAAAAAGTTTACATGATATACATATACAATTACTAAAATTTTGGCGGCATAAATAATTTAAATGGACTTTACTTCAAAGATAATATTTACTTTTAAACTTGTAAACCTCTGAATCATCAATTAATTAGAATTATCTTTTTCTTTATAAATAAAGTTTTTTGTCCCTAAATATTTATGATTTGGAAATTTTCACCTGGAAAATTTCATTTTCAGTTGTATGCCTTGTCTTTAGTATAAAATTCAGTATTTCAATTTCAATATAATTTTTTGATTGATTTTAATGCAGAGAACAGAAAGGAATATCTTCAAATATAAACTACACAGAATCATTCTGTGAAACATCTTTCTGATCTGTGCATTCAGCTAACAGAGTTAAACCGTACTTTTGATTGAGCAGTTCTGAACACTCTTTCTGTAGAAAATGCAACTGGACATTTGCAGCGCTAAGAGCGTAGTAGTGGAAAAAGGAATATATTCAAATATAAAGTAAACAGAAGCATTCTGTGAAATTTCTTTCTGTTCTCTGCAACTTCTTTCTGTTCTCTGCATTCAACTAACAGAGTTGAGCCTTACTTTTGAAGGAGCAGTTCCGAAACACTCTTTGTGTAGAAACTGAAATTGGACATTCGGAGAGCTAAGAGGATAAAAGTCGAAAAAGGAATATCTTCAGCTAAATACTACACAGAAGCATTCTGTGAAACTTATTTCTGATATGTGCATTCAACTAACAGAGTAAAACCATACTTTTGATTGAGCCATTATGAACACTCTTTCTGAAGAAAATGCAAGTGGACATTCGGAGCACTACGAAGGTAATACAGGAAAAAGGAATATATTCAAATATAAACTACACAGAAGAATTCTGTGAAACTTCTTTCTGTTCTGTGCATTCAACTAACAGAGTTGAACCTTACTTTTGATTGAGCCGTCCTGAAACACTCATTCAGTAGAAACTGCAATTGGACATTCTGAGCGCTAAGTGGCCTATATTGGGAAAAAGAATATCTCCAAATAAAAACTACTCAGAAGAATTCTGTGAAACTTATTTCTGATCTGTGCATTCAGCTAACAGAGTTAAACCATACTTTTGATTGAGCAGTTATTAAACACTGTTTCTGTAGGAAATGCAAGTGGACATTAGGAGCGCTAAGATTGTAATAGTGGAAAAAGGAATATCCCCAAATAAAAACTACACAGAAGCATTCTCTGAAACTCCTTTCTGTTCTCTGCATTAAACTAACAGAGTTGAGCCTTACTTTTGAAGGAGCTGTTCTGAAACACTCTTTGTGTAGAAACTGCCAGTGGACATTCGGAACGCTAAGAGGGTAATAGTCGAAAAAGGAATATCTTCAACTAAATACTAAACAGAAGCATTCTGTGAAACTTCTTTCTTTTCTGTGCATTCAACTAAAAGAGTTGAACCTTACTTTTTATTGAGCCGTTCTGAAACACTCTTTCTGTAGAAAATGCAAGTGGTGATTCGGAGCGCTAAGAGGGTAATAGAGGAAAAAGGAATATCTTCAAATATAAACTACACAGAAGCATTCTGTAGAACTTCTTTCTGTTCCTTGCATTCAACTAACAATATTGAACCTTACTTTTGATTGACCAGTTCTGAAACTCTCTTTCTGTAGATACTGCAATTGGAAATTCTGAACGCTAAGTGTCCTATATTGGAAAAAGGAATATCTTCAAATAAAAACTACACAAAAGAATTCTGTGAAACTTCTTTCTGATCTGTGCATTCAACTAACAGAGTTAAACCATACTTTTGATTGAGCAGTTCTGAACACTCTTTCTGTAGAAAATGCAAGTGGACATTCGGAGCTCTAAGAGGGTAATAGTGGAAAAAGTAATATCGTCAAATAAGAACTACAGACAAGCATTCTGTGAAACTACTTTCTGTTCTGTGCATTCAAATAACAGAGTTGAACCTTACTTTTGATAGAGCCATTCTGAAACACTCTTTCTGTAGAAAATTCAATTGGACAATCTGAGCGATAAGAGGCCTATATTGGGAAAAAGAATATCTTCAAATAAAAACTACACAGAAGCATTCTGTGACACTTTTTCTGATCTGTGCATTCAGCTAACAGAGTTAAATCATACATTTGATTGATCAGTTCTGAACACTCTTTCTGTAGAAAATACAACTGGACATTTGGAGCGCTAAGAGGGTAGTAGTGCAAAAAGGAATATATTCAAATATAAACTACACAGAAGCATTCTGTGAAACTTGTTTCTGTTCTGTGCATTCAACTAACATAGTTGAACCTTACTTTTGATTGAGCCTTTCTGAAACACTCTTTCTGTAGAAAATGCAATTGGACATTCTGAGCGCTAAGAGGCCTATATTGGTAAAAAGAATATCTTCATATAAACACTACACAGCAGCATTCTGTGAAACTTCTTTCTGATCTGTGCATTCAGCTAACAGAGTTAAACCATACTTTTGATTGAGCAGTTCTGAAACACTCTTTCTGTAGAAAATGCAACTGGACATTCAGAGCGCTAAGTGGGTAATAGTGGAAAATGGAATATCTTCAAATATAAACTACACAGAAGAATTCTGTGAAACTTATTTCTGATCTGTGCATTCACCTAACACAGTTAAACCATACTTTTGATAGAGCAGTTCTGAACACACTTTCTGTAGAAAATGCAAGTGGACATTCGGAGATCTAAGAGGACTATATTGGTAAAAAGAATATCTTCATATAAACACTACACAGCAGCATTCTGTGAAGCTTCTTTCTGATCTGTGCATTCAGCTAACAGAGTTAAACCATACTTTTGATTGAGCAGTTCTGAAACACTCTTTCTGTAGAAAATGCAACTGGACATTCAGAGCGCTAAGTGGGTAATAGTGGAAAATGGAATATATTCAAATATAAACTACACAGAAGCATTCTGTGAAACTACATTCTGTTCTGTGCATTCAACTAACAGAGTTGAAACTTAATTTTGATTGAGCAGTTCTGAAACACTCTTTCTGTAGAAAGTGTAATTGGATTTCTGAACGCCAAGAGTCCTATATTGAGAAAAATAATATCTTCAAATAAAAACTACAGAGATGCATTCTCTGAAACTACTTTCTGATCTGTGCATTCAGCTAACAGAATTAAATGATACATTTGATTTAGCAGTTCTGAAACACTCTTTCTGTAGAAAATGCAAGTGGACATTCGGTGCGCTAAGTTGGTAATTGTGGAAAAAGTAATATCTTCAAATAAAAACTACACAGAGGCATTCTCTGAAACTTCTTTCTGTTCTCTGCATTCAACTAACAGAGTTGAGCCTTATTTTTGAAGGAGCAGCCCTGAAACACACTTTCTGTAGAAACTGCAAGTGGACATTCCGAGCGCTACTAGGGTAATAGTGGAAAAAGGAATACCTTCAAATAAATACTACACAGAAGCAATCTGTGAAACTACTTTCTGTTCTGTGAATTCAACTAAAAGTGTTGAACCCTACTTTTCATTTTGCCGTTCTGAAACACTCTTTCTGTAGAAACTGCAATTGGATATTCGGAGCGCTAAGAGGCCTATATTTGAAAAAGGACTATCTTCAAATAAAAACTACACAGAAGCATTCTGTGAAACTTCGTACTGATATGTGCATTCAGCTAACAGAGATAAACCATACATTTGATTGAGCAGTTCTGAACACTCTTTTTGTAGAAAATGCAGGTGGACATTCGGAGCGCTAAGAGGGTAATACTGAAAAAAGGAATATATTCAAATATAAACTACACAGAAGCATTCTGTGAAACTTCTTTCTGTTCTCTGCATTCAACTTACAGTGTTGAGCATTACTTTTGAAGGAGCAGTTCTGAAAAACTCTTTGTGTAGAAACTGCCAGTGGACATTCGGAGCGCTAAGAGGTTAATATTCAAAAAAGGAATATCTTCAACTAAATACTACACAGAAGCCTTCTCTGAAACTTATTTCTGATATGTGCATTTAACTAACAGAGTAAAACCATATTTTAGATTGAGCCGTTCTGAACACTCTTTATGTAGAAAATGCAAGTGGACATTCGGAGCGCTAAGAGGGTAATAGTGGAAAAAGGAATATATTCAAATATAAACTACTGAGAAGCATTCTGTGAAACTTCTTTTTGTTCTGTGCATTCAACTAACAGAGTTCAACCTTACTTTTGATTGAGCCGTTCTGAAACACTCTTTCTGTAGAAACTGCAATTTAACATACTGAGCGCTATGATGTCTATATTGGGATAAAGAATATCTTAAAATAAAAACTAAACAGATGCATTCTGTGAAACTTCTTTCTTATCTGTGCATTCAGCTAACAGAGTTAAACGATACTTTTGATTTAGCAGTTCTGAAACACTTTCTGTAGAAAGTGCAAGTGGTCATTCGGTGCGCTAAGATGGTAATTGTGGAAAAAGGAATATCTTCAAATAAAAACTACACAGAGGAATTCTCTGAAACTTGTTTCTGTTCTCTGCTTTCAACTAACAGGGTTGAGCCTTATTTTTGAAGGAGCAGTCCTGAAACACTCTTTCTGTAGAAACTGCAAGTGGACATTCGGAGCGCTAAGAGGGTAATAGTGGAAAAAGGAATATATTCAAATAAATACTACACAGAAGCATTCTGTGAAACTACTTTCTGTTCTGTGCATTCAACTAAAAGAGTTGAACCCTACTTTTGATTGAGACATTCTGAAACACTCTTTCTGTAGAAACTGCAATTGGATATTCGGAGCGCTAAGAGGCCTATATTGGAAAAAGGACTATCTTCAAATAAAAACTACACAGAAGCATTCCGTGAAACTTCGTACGGATCTGTGCATTCAGCTAACAGAATTAAACCATACTTTTGATTGAGCAGTTCGGAAACACTCTTTCTGTAGAAAATGCAAGTGGACATTCGGAGCGCTTAGAAGGTAATAGTGGAAAAAGGAACATCTTCAAATATAAACTACACAGAAGCATTCTATGAAACTTCTTTCTGTTCCGTTCATTCAACTAACAGAGTTGAACCTTACATTTGATTGAGCAGTTCAGAAACACTCTTTCTGTAGATACTGCAATTGGACATACTGAGCGCTAAGACTCCTATATTGGAGAAAGGAATATCTTCAAATAAAAAGTACACAGAAGCATTCTGTGAAAATTCTTTCTGATCTGTGCATTCAGCTAACAGAGTTAAACCATACTTTTGATTGAGCAGTTCTGAACACTCTTTCTGTAGAAAATGCAAGTGGACATTCGGAGCGCTAAGAGGGTAATACTGAAAAAGGGAATATATTCAAATATAAACTACACAGAGTCATTCTGTGTAACTCCTTTCTGTTCTCTGCATTCAACTAACAGAGTTGAGCCCTACTTTTGAAGGAGCAGTTCTGAAACACTCTTTGTGTAGAAACTGAAATTGGACATTCGGAGAGCTAAGAGGATAATAGTCGAAAAAGGAATATCTTCAACAAAATACTACACGGAAGGATTCTGTGAAACTTATTTCTGTTATGTGCATTGAAATAACAGAGTAAAACCATACTTTTGATTGAGCCGTTCTGAACACTCTTTCTGTAGAAAATGCAAGTGGACATTCGGAGCACTAAGAGGGTAATACTGGAAAAAGGAATATATTCAAATATAAACTACACAGAAGCATTCTGTGAAACTTCTTGCTGTTCTGTGCATTCAAGTAACAGAGTTGAACCTTACTTTTGATGGAACCGTTCTGAAACCCTCTTTCTGTAGAAAATGCAAGTGGACATTCGGAGCGCTAAGATGTTAATAGTGGAAAAAGGAATACATTCAAATATAAACTACACAGAAGCATTCTGTGAAACTTCTTTCTGTTCTGTGCATTCAACTAACAGAGTTGAACCTTACTTTTGATTGAGCCTTCTGAAACACTCATTCTGTAGAATCTGCAATTGGACATTCTGAGCTCTAAGTGGCCTATATTGGGAAAAAGAATATCTCCAAATAAAATCTACTCACAAGCATTCTGTGAAACTTATTTCTGATCTGTGCATTCAGCTAACAGAGTTAAACGATACTTTTGATTGAGAATTTATGAGACACTCTTTCTGTAGAAAATGCAAGTGGACATTCGGAGCGCTAAGATTGTATTACTGGAAAAAGGAATATCCCCAAATTAAAACTACACAGAAGCATTCTCTGAAACTCTTTTCTGTTCTCTGCATTCAACTAACAGATTTGAGCCTTACTTTGAAGGAGCTGTTCTGAAACACTCATTGTGTAGAAACTACCAGTGGACATTCGGAACGCTAACAGGGTAATAGTTGAAAAAGGAATATCTATAACTAAATACTACACAGAAGCATTCTGTGAAACTTCTTTCTGTTCTGTTCATTCAACTAAAAGAGTTGAACCTTACTTTTGATTGAGCCGTTCTGAAACACTCTTTCTGTAGAAAATGCAAGTGGTGATTCGGAGCGCTAAGAGGGTAATAGTGAAAAAAGGAATATCTTCAAATATAAACTACACAGAAGCATTCTCTGAAACTTCTTTCTGTTCCGTGCATTCAACTAACAGTATTGAACCTTACTTTTGATTGAGCAGTTCTGAAACTCTCTTTCTGCAGATACTGCAATTGGACATTCTGAGCGCTAAGGGACCTATATTGGAAAAAGGAATATCTTCAAATAAAAACTACACAGAAGAATTCTGTGAAACTTCTTTCTGATCTGTGGATTCAACTAACAGAGTTAAACCATACTTTTGATTGAGCAGTTCTGAACAATCTTTCTGTAGAAAATGCAAGTGGACATTCGGAGCTCTAAGTGGGTAATAGTGGAAAAAGTAATATCGTCAAATATGAATTACAGAGAAGCATTCTGTGAAACTACTTTCTGTTCTGTGCATTCAAATAACAGAGTTGAGCCCTACTTTTGAAGGAGCAGTTCTGAAACACTCTTTGTGTAGAAACTGCAATTGGACTATCTGAGCGCTAGAGGCCTATATTGGGAAAAAGAATATCTTCAAATAAAAACTACACAGAAGTATTCTGTGCAACTTCTTTCTAATCTGTGCATTCAGCTAAGAGAGTTAAATCATACATTTGATTGATCAGTTCTGAACACTCTTTCTGTAGAAAATGCAACTGGACATTTGGAGCGCTAAGAGGGTAGTATTGGAAAAAGCAATATATTCAAATATAAACTACACAGAAGCATTCTGTGAAACTTCTTTTTGTTCTGTGCATTCAACTAACATAGTTGAACTTTACTTTTGATTGAGCTTTTCTGAAACACCCTTTCTGTAGAAACTGCAATTGGATATTCTGAGCGCTAAGAGGCCTATATTGGTAAAAAGAATATCTTCATATAAACATTACACCGCAGCATTCTGTGAAACTTCTTTCTGTTCTGTGCATTCAGCTAACAGAGTTAAACCATTCTTTTGATTGAGCAGTTCTGAAACAATCTTTCTGTAGATAATGCAACTGGAGATTCAGAGCGATAAGTGGGTAATAGTGAAAAATGGAATATCTTCAAATATAAACTACGCAGAAGAATTCTGTGAAACTTCTTTCTGATCTGTGCATTCACCTAACAGGGTTAAACCACACTTATGTTTGAGCAGTTCTGAACACTCCTTCTGTAGAAAATGCAACTGGACATTTGGAGCGCTAAGAGGTTAATAATGGAAAAAGGAATACCTTCAAATAAATACTACACAGAAGCATTCTGTGAAACTCCTTTCTGTTCTGTGAATTCAACTAAAAGAGTTGAACCCTACTTTTCATTGAGCCGTTCTGAAACACTCTTTCTGTAGAAACCGCAATTGGATATTCGGAGCGCTAAGAGGCCTATATATGAGAAAGAACTATCTTCAAATGAAAACTACACAGAAACATTCCGTGAAACTTCGTACTGATCTGTGCATTCAGCTAACAGAGTTAAACCATACTTTTGATTGAGCAGTTCGGTAACACTCTTTCTGTAGAAAATGCAAGTGGACATTCGGAGCGCTTAGAAGGTAATAGTGGAAAAAGGAATATCTTCAAATATCAACTACACAGAATCATTCTCTGAAACTTCTTTCTGTTCTGTTCATTCAACTAACAGAGTTGAACCTTACTTTTGATTGAGCCTTTCTGAAACACTCTTTCTGTAGAAACTGCAATTGGACATTCTGTGCGCTAAGAGGCCTATATTGGTAAAAAGAATATCTCCATATAAACACTACACAGCAGCATTCTGTGAAACATATTTCTGATCTGTGCATTCAGCTAACAGAGCTAAACCATGCTTTTGATTGAGCAGTTCTGAAACACTCTTTCTGTAGAAAATGCAACTGGACATTCAGAGAGCTAAGTGGGTAATAGTGGAAAATGGAATATCTTCATATATAAACTACACTGAAGAATTCTGTGAAACTTATTTCTGATCTGTGCATTCACCTAACAGAGTTAAATCATACTTTTGATAGAGCAGTTCTGAACACACTTTCTGTAGAAAATGCAAGTGGACATTCTGAGCTCTAAGAGGGTAACAGTGGAAAAAGGAATATCTTCAAATACAAACTACACAGAAGCAATCTGTGAAACTACATTCTGTTCTGTGCATTCAACTAACAGATTTGAACCTTAGATTTGATTGTGCCGTTCTGAAACACTGTTTCTGTAGAAAATGCAAGTGGAGATTCGGAGCGCTAAGAGGGTAATAGTGGAAAATGGAATGTCTTCAAATATAAACTGCACAGAATGATTCTGTGAAACTTCTTTCTGATCTGTGCATTAAGCTAACAGAGTTAAAAAATACTTTTGATTCAGCAGATCTGAACACTCTTTCTGTAGAAAATGCAACTGGACATTTGGAGCGCTAAGAGGGTAGTAGTGGAAAAAGGAATATATTCAAATATAAACTACACAGAAGCATTCTGTGAAACTTCTTTCTGATCTGAGCATTCAGCTAACAGAGTTAAACCATACTTTTGATTGAGCAGTATTGAAACACTCTGTCTGTAGAAAATGCAACTGGTCATTCGTAGCGCGAAGTGGGTAATATTGGAAAAAAGAATATGTTCAAATATAAACTACACAGAAGCATTGTATGAAACTTCTTTCTGTTCTGTGCATTCAACTAAAAGATTTGAACCTTACTTTTGATTGAGCCTTTCTGAAACACTCTTTCTGTAGAAACTGCAATTGGACATTCTAAGCGCTAAGAGGCCTACATTGGGAAAAATAATATCTTCAAATAAAAACTACACAGATGCATTCTGTGAAACTTATTTCTGATCTGTAAATTCAGATAACAGAGCTAAACCATATTTTTGATTGAGCAGTTATGAAACACTCTTTTTGTAGAAAATGCAAGTGGACATTCGGAGCGCTAAGATTGTAATAGAGGAAAAAGGAATATCTCCAATTAAAAACTACACAGAAGCATTCTCTGAAACACCTTTCTGTTCTCCGAATTCAACTAAGAGAGTTGAGCCTTACTTTCAAAGGAGCAGTTCTGAAACACTCTTTGTGTACAAACTGCCAGTGGATATTCGGAGCGCTAAGTGGGTAATAGTCCAAAAAGGAGTATCTTCAACTAAATACTACACAGAAGCATTCTGTGAAACTTCTTTCTGTTCTGTGCATTCAACTAAGAGAGTTGAACCTTAAATTTGATTGAGCCGTTCTGAAACACTCTTTCTGTAGAAACTGGAATTGGACATTCTGAGTGCTAGGAGGCCTATATTGGGAAAAATAATATCTTCAAATAAAAACTACACAGAAGCATTGTTTGAAACTTATTTCTGATATGTGCATTCAGCTAACAGAGTGAAACCATACTTTTGATTGCGCAGTTCAGAACACTCTTTCTGTGGAAAATGCAAGTGGACATTCGGAGCGCTATGAGGGTAAGAGTGGAAAAAGGAATATATTCAAATATAAACTACACAGTAGCATTCTGTGAAACTTCTTTCTGTTCTGTTCATTCAACTAAAAGAGTTGAACCTTAGTTTTGATTGAGCCGTTCTGAAACACTCCTTCTGTAGAAACTGCAATTGGACATTCTGAGCGCTAAGAGGCCTATATTGGGAAAGAGAATATCTACAAATAAAAACTACACAGAAGCATTCTGTGAAGCTTCTTTCTGTTCTGTTCATTCAAATAAAAGAGTTGAACCTTAGTTTTGATTGAGCCGTTCTGAAACACTCTTTCTGTAGAAAATGCAAGTGGAGATCCGGAGCGCTAAGAGGGTAATAGTGGAAAAAGGAATGTCTTCAAATATAAACTACACAGAATCATTCGGTGAAACTTCTTTCTGATCTGTGCATTCAGCTAACAGAGTTAAACCATACTTTTGATTGAGCAGATCTGAACACTCTTTCTGTAGAAAATGCAACTGGATATTTGGAGCGCTAAGAGGGTAGTAGTGGAAAAGGAATATATTCAAATATAAACTACACAGAAGCATTCTGTGAAACTTCTTTCTGATCTGAGCATTCAGCTAACAGTGTTAAACCATACTTTTGATTGAGCAGTTTTGAAACACTCTGTCTGTAGAAAATGCAACTGGACATTCGTAGCGCTAAGTGGGTAATAGTGGAAAAAAGAATATGTTCAAATATAAACTACACAGAAGCATTGTATGAAACTTCTTTCTGTTCTGTGCATTCAACTAACTGAGTTGAACATTACTTTTGATTGAGCCGTTCTGAAACACTCTTTCTGTAGAAAATGCAATTGGACATTCTGAGCGCTAAGAGGCCTATCTTGGGAAAAATAATATCTTTAAATAAAAACTACACAGAAGCATTGTGTGAGACTTATTTCTGATATGTGCATACACCTAACAGAGTTAAACCATACTTTTGATTGCGCAGTTCCGAACACTCTTTCTGTAGAAAATGCAAGTGGACATTCGGAGCGCTAAGATGGTAATAGTGGAAAAAGGAATATATTCAAATATAAACTACACAGTAGCATTCTGTGAAACTTCTTTCTGTTCTGTGCATTCAACTAACAGAGTTGAACCTTACTTTTGATTGAGCCGTTCTGAAACACTCTTTCTGTAGAAACTGCAATTGGACATTCTGAGCGCTAAGAGGCCTATATTGGGAAAATGAATATCTACAAATAAAAACTACACAGAAGCATTCTGTGAAACTTCTTTCTGTTCTGTTCATTCAACTAAAAGGGTTGTACCTTAGTTTTGATTGAGCCGTTCTGAAACACTCTTTCTGTAGAAACTGCAATTGGACATTCTGAGCGCTAAGAGGCCTATATTGGGAAAAAGAATATCTACAAATAAAAACTACACAGAACCATTCTGTGATACTTCTTTCTGATCTGTGCATTCAGCTAACAGAGTTAAACCATACTTTTGATTGAGCAGATCTGAACACTCTTTCTATAGAAAATGCAACTGTACATTTGGAGAGCTAAGAGGGTAGTAGTGGAAAAAGTAATATATTCAAAAATAAACTACACAGAAGCATTCTGTGAAAATTCTTTCTGATCTGAGCATTAAGCTAACAGAGTTAAACCATACTTTTGATTGAGCAGTTTTGAAACACTCTGTCTGTAGAAAATGCAACTGGACATTCGTAGCGCTAAGTGGGTAATAGTGGAAAAAAGAATATGTTCAAATATAAACTACACAGAAGCATTGTATGAAACTTCTTTCTGTTCTGTGCATTCAACTAACAGAGTTGAACCTTACTTTTGATTGAGCCGTTCTGAAACACTCTTTCTGTAGAAACTGCAATTGGACATTCTGAGCGATAAGAGGCCTATATTGGGAAAAAGAATATCTACAAATAAAAACTACACAGAAGAATTCTGTGAAACTTCATTCTGTTCTGTTCATTCAACTAAAAGAATTGAACCTTACT
This sequence comes from Symphalangus syndactylus, assembly GCF_028878055.3. Classification (NCBI taxonomy): domain Eukaryota; kingdom Metazoa; phylum Chordata; class Mammalia; order Primates; family Hylobatidae; genus Symphalangus; species Symphalangus syndactylus. The sequence goes on along the minus strand of NC_072447.2, from coordinate 10,117,734 downwards.
TTTGATTGAGCCGTTCTGAAACACTCTTTCCGTAGAAACTGCAATTGGACATTCTGAGCGCTAAGAGGCCTATATTGGGAAAATAATATCTTCAAATAAAAACTACACAGAAGCATTTTGTGAAACTTATTTCTGATATGTGCATTCAGCTAACAGAGTTAAACCATACTTTTGATTGCGCAGTTCCGAACACTATTTCTGTAGAAAATGCAAGTGGACATTCGGAGCGCTAAGAGGGTAATAGTGGTAAAAGGAATATATTCAAATATAAACTACACAGTAGCATTCTGTGAAACTTCTTTCTGTTCTGTGCATTCAACTAACAGAGTTGAACCTTACATTTGATTGAGCCGTTCTGAAACACTCTTTTTGTAGAAACTGCAATTGGACATTCTAAGCGCTAAGAGGCCTACATTGGGAAAAAGAATATCTTCAAATAAAAACTACACAAATGCATTCTGTGAAACTTATTTCTGATCTGTAAATTCAGTTAACAGAGCTTAACCATATTTTTGATTGGGCAGTTATTAAATACTCTTTTTGTTGAAAATGCAAGTGGACATTCGGAGCGCTAAGATTGTAATAGAGGAAAAAGGAATATCTCCAATTAAAAACTAAACAGAAGCATTCTCTGAAACCCCCTCTGTTCTCCGCATTCAACTAACAGTGTTGAACCTTACTTTTGAAGGAGCAGTTCTGAAACACTCTTTTTGTAGAAACTGCCAGTGGATATTCGGAGCGCTAAGTGGGTGATAGTCCAAAAAGGAGTATCTTCAACTAAATACTACACGGAAGCATTCTGTGAAACTTCTTTCTGTTCTGTGCATTCAACTGAGAGAGTTGAACCTTACATTTGATTGAGCCGTTCTGAAACACTCTTTCTGTAGAAACTGCATATGGACATTCTGAGCGCTAAGAGGCCTATATTGGGAAAAATAATATCTTCAAATAAAAACTACACAGAAGCATTGTTTGAAACTTATTTCTGATATGTGCATTCAGCTAACAGAGTTAAACCATACTTTTGATTGCGCAGTTCAGAACACTCTTTTGTAGAAAATGCAAGTGGACATTCGGAGCGCTAAGAGGGTAATATTGGAAAAAGGAATATATACAAATATAAACTACACAGAAGCATTCTGTGAAACGTCTTTCTGTTCTGTGCATTCAACTACCGGGGTTGAACCTTACTTTTGATTGAGCCGTTCTGAAACACTCTTTCTGTAGAAACTGCAATTGGACATTCTGAGCGCTAAGAGGCCTATATTGGGAAAAAGAATATCTACAAATAAAAACTACACAGAAGCATTCTGTGAAACTTCTTTCTGTTCTGTTCATTCAACTAAAAGTGTTGAACCTTAGTTTTGATTGAGCCGTTCTGAAACACTCTTTCTGTAGAAAATGCAAGTGGAGATTCGGAGCGCTAAGATGGTAATAGTGGAAAAAGGAATGTCTTCAAATATAAACAACACAGAATCATTCTGTGAAACTACTTTCTGATCTGTGCATTCAGCTAACAGAGTTAAACCATACTTTTGATTGAGCAGATCTGAACACTCTTTCTGTAGAAAATGCAACTGGACATTTGGAGCGCTAAGAGGGTAGTAGTGGAAAAAGGAATATATTCAAATATAAACTACACAGAAGCATTCTGTGAAACTTCTTTCTGATCTGAGCATTCAGCTAACAGAGTTAAACCATACTTTTGATTGCGCAGTTCAGAACACACTTTCTGTAGAAAATGGAAGTGGACATTCGGAGCGCTAAGAGGGTAATTGCGGAAAAAGGGATATATTCAAATATAAACTACACAGTAGCATTCTGTGAAACTTCTTTCTGTTCTGTGCATTCAACTAACAGAGTTGAAACTTACTTTTGATTGAGCCGTTCTGAAACACTCTTTCTGTAGAAACTGCAATTGGACATTCTAAGCGCTAAGAGGCCTACATTGGGAAAAAGAATATCTTCAAATAAAAACTACACAGATGCATTCTGTGAAACTTATTTCTGATCTGTAAATTCAGTTAACAGAGCTAAACCATATTTTTTATTGAGCAGTTATGAAACAAACTTTTTGTAGAAAATGCAAGTGGACATTCGGAGCACTAAGATTGTAACAGAGGAAAAAGGGATATCTCAAATTAAAAACTACACAGAAGCATTCTCTGAAACCCCTTTCTGTTCTCCGCATTCAACTAACAGAGTTGAGCCTTACTTTTGAAGGAGCATTTCTGAAACACTCTTTGTGTAGAAACTGCCAGTGGATATTCGGAGCGCTAAGTGTGTAATAGTCCAAAAAGGAGTATCTTCAACTAAATACTACACAGAAGCATTCAGTGAAACTTCTTTCTGTTCTGTGCATTCAACTAAGAGAGTTGAACCTTACATTTGATTCAGCCGTTCTGAAACACTCTTTCTGTAGAAACTGCAATTGGACATTCTGAGCGCTAAGAGGCCTATATTTGGAAAAATAATATCTTCAAATAAAAATTACACAGAAGTATTGTTTGAAACTTATTTCTGATATGTGCACTCAGCTAACAGAGTTAAACCATACTTTTGATTGCGCAGTTCAGAACACTCTTTCTGTAGAAAATGCAAGTGGACATTCGGAGCGCTAAGAGGATAATAGTGGAAAAAGGGATATATTCAAATATAAACTACACAGTAGCATTCTGTGAAACTTCTTTCTCTTCTGTGCATTCAACTAACAGCGTTGAACCTTACTTTTGATTGAGCCTTTCTGAAACACTCTTTCTGTAGAAATTGCAATTGGACATTCTAAGCGCTAAGAGGCCTACATTGGGAAAAAGAATATCTTCAAATAAAAACTACACAGATGCATTCTGTGAAACTTATTTCTGATCTGTAAATTCAGTTAACAGAGCTAAACCATATTTTTGATTGAGCAGTTATGAAACACTCTTTTTGTAGAAAATGCAAGTGGACATTCGGAGCGCTAAGATTGTAATAGAGGAAAAAGGAATATCTCCAATTAAAAACTACACAGAAGCATTCTCTGAAACCCCTTTCTGTTCTCCGCATTCAACTAACAGAGTTGAGCCTTACTTTTGAAGGAGCAGTTCTGAAACACTCTTTGTGTAGAAACTGCCAGTGGATATTCGGAGCGCTAAGTGGGTCATAGTCCAAAAAGTAGTATCTTCAACTAAATACTACACAGAAGCATTCTGTGAAACTTCTTTCTGTTCTGTGCATTCAACTAAGAAAGTTGAACCTTACATTTGATTGAGCCGTTCTGAAACACTCTTTCTGTAGAAACTGCAATTGGACATTCTGAGCGCTACGAGACCTATATTGGGAAAAATAATATCTTCAAATAAAAACTACACAGAAGCATTCTGTGAAACTTATTTCTGATATGTGCATTCAGCTAACAGAGTTAAACCATACTTCTGATTGCGCAGTTCAGAACACTCTTTCTGTAGAAAATGCAAGTGGACATTCGGAGCGCTAAGAGGGTAATAGTGGAAAAAGGAATATATTCAAATATAAACTACACAGAAGCATTCTGTGAAACTTCTTTCTGTTCTGTGCATTCAAGTACCAGGGTTGAACCTTACTTTTGATTGAGCCGATCTGAAACACTCTTTCTGTAGAAACTGCAATTGGACATTCTGAGCGCTAAGAGGCCTATATTGGGTAAAAGAATATCTACAAATAAAAACTACACAGAAGCATTCTGTGAAACTTCTTTCTGTTCTGTTCATTCAACTAAAAGAGTTGAACCTTAGTTTTGATTGAGCCTTTCTGAAACACTCTTTCTGTAGAAAATGCAAGTGGAAATTCGGAGCGCTAAGAGGGTAATAGTGGAAAAAGGAATGTCTTCAAATATAAACTACACAGAATCATTCTGTGAAACTTCTTTCTGATCTGTGCATCCAGCTAACAGAGTTAAGCCATGCTTTTGATTGAGCAGATCTGAAATCTCTTTCTGTAGAAAATGCAACTGGACATTTGGAGCGCTAAGAGGGTAGTAGTGGAAAAAGAATATATTCAAATATAAACTACACAGAAGCGTTCTGTGAAACTTCTTTGTGATCTGAGCATTCAGCTAACAGAGTTAAACCATACTATTGATTGAGCAGTTTTGAAACACTCTGTCTGTAGAAAATGCAACTGGACATTCATAGCGCTAAGTGGGTAATAGTGGAAAAAAATATGGTCAAATATAAACTACACAGAAGCATTGTATGAAACTTCTTTCTGTTCTGTGCTTTCAACTAACAGAGTTGAACCTTACTTTTGATTTTTGCCGTTCTGAAACACTCTTTCTGTAGAAACTGCAATTGGACATTCTGAGCGCTAAGAGGCCTATATTGGGAAAATGAATATCTACAAATAAAAAGTACACAGAAGCATTCTGTGAAACTTCTTTCTGTTCTGTTCATTCAACTAAAAGGGTTGTACCTTAGTTTTGATTGAGCCGTTCTGAAACACTCTTTCTGTAGAAACTGCAATTGGACATTCTGAGCGCTAAGAGGCCTATATTGGGAAAAAGAATATCTACAAATAAAAACTACACAGAACCATTCTGTGATACTTCTTTCTGATCTGTGCATTCAGCTAACAGAGTTAAACCATACTTTTGATTGAGCAGATCTGAACACTCTTTCTATAGAAAATGCAACTGTACATTTGGAGAGCTAAGAGGGTAGTAGTGGAAAAAGTAATATATTCAAAAATAAACTACACAGAAGCATTCTGTGAAAATTCTTTCTGATCTGAGCATTAAGCTAACAGAGTTAAACCATACTTTTGATTGAGCAGTTTTGAAACACTCTGTCTGTAGAAAATGCAACTGGACATTCGTAGCGCTAAGTGGGTAATAGTGGAAAAAAGAATATGTTCAAATATAAACTACACAGAAGCATTGTATGAAACTTCTTTCTGTTCTGTGCATTCAACTAACAGAGTTGAACCTTACTTTTGATTGAGCCGTTCTGAAACACTCTTTCTGTAGAAACTGCAATTGGACATTCTGAGCGCTAAGAGGCCTATATTGGGAAAAAGAATATCTACAAATAAAAACTACACAGAAGAATTCTGTGAAACCTCATTCTGTTCTGTTCATTCAACTAAAAGAATTGAACCTTACTTTTGATTGAGCCGTTCTGAAACACTCTTTCCGTAGAAACTGCAATTGGACATTCTGAGCGCTAAGAGGCCAATATTGGGAAAATAATATCTTCAAATAAAAATTACACAGAAGCATTGTTTGAAACTTATTTCTGATATGTGCATTCAGCTAACAGAGTTAAACCATACTTTTGATTGCGCAGTTCCGAACACTATTTCTGTAGAAAATGCAAGTGGACATTCGGAGCGCTAAGAGGGTAATAGTGGTAAAAGGAATATATTCAAATATAAACTACACAGTAGCATTCTGTGAAACTTCTTTCTGTTCTGTGCATTCAACTAACAGAGTTGAACCTTACATTTGATTGAGCCGTTCTGAAACACTCTTTTTGTAGAAACTGCAATTGGACATTCTAAGCGCTAAGAGGCCTACATTGGGAAAAAGAATATCTTCAAATAAAAACTACACAGATGCATTCTGTGAAACTTATTTCTGATCTGTAAATTCAGTTAACAGAGCTTAACCATATTTTTGATTGGGCAGTTATGAAATACTCTTTTTGTTGAAAATGCAAGTGGACATTCGGAGCGCTAAGATTGTAATAGAGGAAAAAGGAATATCTCCAATTAAAAACTAAACAGAAGCATTCTCTGAAACCCCCTCTGTTCTCCGCATTCAACTAACAGTGTTGAACCTTACTTTTGAAGGAGCAGTTCTGAAACACTCTTTTTGTAGAAACTGCCAGTGGATATTCGGAGCGCTAAGTGGGTGATAGTCCAAAAAGGAGTATCTTCAACTAAATACTACACGGAAGCATTCTGTGAAACTTCTTTCTGTTCTGTGCATTCAACTAAGAGAGTTGAACCTTACATTTGATTGAGCCGTTCTGAAACACTCTTTCTGTAGAAACTGCATATGGACATTCTGAGCGCTAAGAGGCCTATATTGGGAAAAATAATATCTTCAAATAAAAACTACACAGAAGCATTGTTTGAAACTTATTTCTGATATGTGCATTCAGCTAACAGAGTTAAACCATACTTTTGATTGCGCAGTTCAGAACACTCTTTTGTAGAAAATGCAAGTGGACATTCGGAGCGCTAAGAGGGTAATATTGGAAAAAGGAATATATACAAATATAAACTACACAGAAGCATTCTGTGAAACGTCTTTCTGTTCTGTGCATTCAACTACCGGGGTTGAACCTTACTTTTGATTGAGCCGTTCTGAAACACTCTTTCTGTAGAAACTGCAATTGGACATTCTGAGCGCTAAGAGGCCTATATTGGGAAAAAGAATATCTACAAATAAAAACTACACAGAAGCATTCTGTGAAACTTCTTTCTGTTCTGTTCATTCAACTAAAAGTGTTGAACCTTAGTTTTGATTGAGCCGTTCTGAAACACTCTTTCTGTAGAAAATGCAAGTGGAGATTCGGAGCGCTAAGATGGTAATAGTGGAAAAAGGAATGTCTTCAAATATAAACAACACAGAATCATTCTGTGAAACTACTTTCTGATCTGTGCATTCAGCTAACAGAGTTAAACCATACTTTTGATTGAGCAGATCTGAACACTCTTTCTGTAGAAAATGCAACTGGACATTTGGAGCGCTAAGAGGGTAGTAGTGGAAAAAGGAATAGATTCAAATATAAACTACACAGAAGCATTCTGTGAAACTTCTTTCTGATCTGAGCATTCAGCTAACAGAGTTAAACCATACTTTTGATTGCGCAGTTCAGAACACACTTTCTGTAGAAAATGCAAGTGGACATTCGGAGCGCTAAGAGGGTAATTGCGGAAAAAGGGATATATTCAAATATAAACTACACAGTAGCATTCTGTGAAACTTCTTTCTGTTCTGTGCATTCAACTAACAGAGTTGAAACTTACTTTTGATTGAGCCGTTCTGAAACACTCTTTCTGTAGAAAGTGCAATTGGACATTCTAAGCGCTAAGAGGCCTACATTGGGAAAAAGAATATCTTCAAATAAAAACTACACAGATGCATTCTGTGAAACTTATTTCTGATCTGTAAATTCAGTTAACAGAGCTAAACCATATTTTTTATTGAGCAGTTATGAAACAAACTTTTTGTAGAAAATGCAAGTGGACATTCGGAGCACTAAGATTGTAACAGAGGAAAAAGGGATATCTCAAATTAAAAACTACACAGAAGCATTCTCTGAAACCCCTTTCTGTTCTCCGCATTCAACTAACAGAGTTGAGCCTTACTTTTGAAGGAGCATTTCTGAAACACTCTTTGTGTAGAAACTGCCAGTGGATATTCGGAGCGCTAAGTGTGTAATAGTCCAAAAAGGAGTATCTTCAACTAAATACTACACAGAAGCATTCAGTGAAACTTCTTTCTGTTCTGTGCATTCAACTAAGAGAGTTGAACCTTACATTTGATTCAGCCGTTCTGAAACACTCTTTCTGTAGAAACTGCAATTGGACATTCTGAGCGCTAAGAGGCCTATATTTGGAAAAATAATATCTTCAAATAAAAATTACACAGAAGTATTGTTTAAAACTTATTTCTGATATGTGCACTCAGCTAACAGAGTTAAACCATACTTTTGATTGCGCAGTTCAGAACACTCTTTCTGTAGAAAATGCAAGTGGACATTCGGAGCGCTAAGAGGATAATAGTGGAAAAAGGGATATATTCAAATATAAACTACACAGTAGCATTCTGTGAAACTTCTTTCTCTTCTGTGCATTCAACTAACAGCGTTGAACCTTACTTTTGATTGAGCCTTTCTGAAACACTCTTTCTGTAGAAATTGCAATTGGACATTCTAAGCGCTAAGAGGCCTACATTGGGAAAAAGAATATCTTCAAATAAAAACTACACAGATGCATTCTGTGAAACTTATTTCTGATCTGTAAATTCAGTTAACAGAGCTAAACCATATTTTTGATTGAGCAGTTATGAAACACTCTTTTTGTAGAAAATGCAAGTGGACATTCGGAGCGCTAAGATTGTAATAGAGGAAAAAGGAATATCTCCAATTAAAAACTACACAGAAGCATTCTCTGAAACCCCTTTCTGTTCTCCGCATTCAACTAACAGAGTTGAGCCTTACTTTTGAAGGAGCAGTTCTGAAACACTCTTTGTGTAGAAACTGCCAGTGGATATTCGGAGCGCTAAGTGGGTCATAGTCCAAAAAGTAGTATCTTCAACTAAATACTACACAGAAGCATTCTGTGAAACTTCTTTCTGTTCTGTGCATTCAACTAAGAAAGTTGAACCTTACATTTGATTGAGCCGTTCTGAAACACTCTTTCTGTAGAAACTGCTATTGGACAGTCTGAGCGCTAAGAGGCCTATATTGGGAAAAATAATATCTTCAAATAAAAACTACACAGAAGCATTGTTTGAAACTTATTTCTGATATGTGCATTCAGCTAACAGAGTTAAACCATACTTTTGATTGCGCAGTTCAGAACACTCTTTCTGTAGAAAATGCAAGTGGACATTCGGAGCGCTAAGAGGGTAATAGTGGAAAAAGGAATATATTCAAATATAAACTACACAGAAGCATTCTGTGAAACTTCCTTCTGTTCTGTGCATTCAACTACCGGGGTTGAACCTTACTTTTGATTGAGCCGTTCTGAAACACTCTTTCTGTAGAAAATGCAAGTGGAGATTCGGAGCGCTAAGATGGTAATAGTGGAAAAAGGAATGTCTTCAAATATAAACAACACAGAATCATTCTGTGAAACTACTTTCTGATCTGTGCATTCAGCTAACAGAGTTAAACCATACTTTTGATTGAGCAGATCTGAACACTCTTTCTGTAGAAAATGCAACTGGACATTTGGAGCGCTAAGAGGGTAGTAGTGGAAAAAGGAATATATTCAAATATAAACTACACAGAAGCATTCTGTGAAACTTCTTTCTGATCTGAGCATTCAGCTAACAGAGTTAAACCATACTTTTGATTGCGCAGTTCAGAACACACTTTCTGTAGAAAATGCAAGTGGACATTCGGAGCGCTAAGAGGGTAATTGCGGAAAAAGGGATATATTCAAATATAAACTACACAGTAGCATTCTGTGAAACTTCTTTCTGTTCTGTGCATTCAACTAACAGAGTTGAAACTTACTTTTGATTGAGCCGTTCTGAAACACTCTTTCTGTAGAAACTGCAATTGGACATTCTAAGCGCTAAGAGGCCTACATTGGGAAAAAGAATATCTTCAAATAAAAACTACACAGATGCATTCTGTGAAACTTATTTCTGATCTGTAAATTCAGTTAACAGAGCTAAACCATATTTTTTATTGAGCAGTTATGAAACAAACTTTTTGTAGAAAATGCAAGTGGACATTCGGAGCACTAAGATTGTAACAGAGGAAAAAGGGATATCTCAAATTAAAAACTACACAGAAACATTCTCTGAAACCCCTTTCTGTTCTCCGCATTCAACTAACAGAGTTGAGCCTTACTTTTGAAGGAGCATTTCTGAAACACTCTTTGTGTAGAAACTGCCAGTGGATATTCGGAGCGCTAAGTGTGTAATAGTCCAAAAAGGAGTATCTTCAACTAAATACTACACAGAAGCATTCAGTGAAACTTCTTTCTGTTCTGTGCATTCAACTAAGAGAGTTGAACCTTACATTTGATTCAGCCGTTCTGAAACACTCTTTCTGTAGAAACTGCAATTGGACATTCTGAGCGCTAAGAGGCCTATATTTGGAAAAATAATATCTTCAAATAAAAATTACACAGAAGTATTGTTTAAAACTTATTTCTGATATGTGCACTCAGCTAACAGAGTTAAACCATACTTTTGATTGCGCAGTTCAGAACACTCTTTCTGTAGAAAATGCAAGTGGACATTCGGAGCGCTAAGAGGATAATAGTGGAAAAAGGGATATATTCAAATATAAACTACACAGTAGCATTCTGTGAAACTTCTTTCTCTTCTGTGCATTCAACTAACAGCGTTGAACCTTACTTTTGATTGAGCCTTTCTGAAACACTCTTTCTGTAGAAATTGCAATTGGACATTCTAAGCGCTAAGAGGCCTACATTGGGAAAAAGAATATCTTCAAATAAAAACTACACAGATGCATTCTGTGAAACTTATTTCTGATCTGTAAATTCAGTTAACAGAGCTAAACCATATTTTTGATTGAGCAGTTATGAAACACTCTTTTTGTAGAAAATGCAAGTGGACATTCGGAGCGCTAAGATTGTAATAGAGGAAAAAGGAATATCTCCAATTAAAAACTACACAGAAGCATTCTCTGAAACCCCTTTCTGTTCTCCGCATTCAACTAACAGAGTTGAGCCTTACTTTTGAAGGAGCAGTTCTGAAACACTCTTTGTGTAGAAACTGCCAGTGGATATTCGGAGCGCTAAGTGGGTCATAGTCCAAAAAGTAGTATCTTCAACTAAATACTACACAGAAGCATTCTGTGAAACTTCTTTCTGTTCTGTGCATTCAACTAAGAAAGTTGAACCTTACATTTGATTGAGCCGTTCTGAAACACTCTTTCTGTAGAAACTGCTATTGGACAGTCTGAGCGCTAAGAGGCCTATATTGGGAAAAATAATATCTTCAAATAAAAACTACACAGAAGCATTGTTTGAAACTTATTTCTGATATGTGCATTCAGCTAACAGAGTTAAACCATACTTTTGATTGCGCAGTTCAGAACACTCTTTCTGTAGAAAATGCAAGTGGACATTCGGAGCGCTAAGAGGGTAATAGTGGAAAAAGGAATATATTCAAATATAAACTACACAGAAGCATTCTGTGAAACTTCCTTCTGTTCTGTGCATTCAACTACCGGGGTTGAACCTTACTTTTGATTGAGCCGTTCTGAAACACTCTTTCTGTAGAAACTGCAGTTGGACATTCTGAGCGCTAAGAGGCCTATATTGGGAAAAAGAATATCTACAAATAAAAACTACACAGAAGCATTCTGTGAAACTTCTTTCTGTTCTGTTCATTCAACTAAAAGAGTTGAAACTTAGTTTTGATTGAGCCTTTCTGAAACACTCTTTCTGTAGAAAATGCAAGTGGAAATTCGGAGCGCTAAGAGGGTAATAGTGGAAAAAGGAATGTCTTCAAATATAAACTACACAGAATCATTCTGTGAAACTTTTTCTGATCTGTGCATTCAGCTAACAGAGTTAAGCCATACTTTTGATTGAGCAGATCTGAAAACTCTTTCTGTAGAAAATGCAACTGGACATTTGGAGCGCTAAGAGGGTAGTAGTGGAAAAAGAATATATTCAAATATAAACTACACAGAAGCGTTCTGTGAAATTTCTTTGTGATCTGAGCATTCAGCTAACAGAGTTAAACCATACTTTTGATTGAGCAGTTTTGAAACGCTCTGTCTGTAGAAAATGCAACTGGACATTCGTAGCGCTAAGTGGGTAATAGTGGAAAAAAGAATATGTTCAAATATAAACTACACAGAAGCATTGTATGAAACTTCTTTCTGTTCTGTGCTTTCAACTAACAGAGTTGAACCTTACTTTTGATTTTTGCCGTTCTGAAACACTCTTTCTGTAGAAACTGCAATTGGACATTCTGAGCGCTAAGAGGCCTATATTGGGAAAAATAATATCTTCAAATAAAAACTACACAGAAGCATTGTGTGAAACTTATTTCTGATATGTGTATTCAGCTAACAGAGTTAAACCATACTTTTGATTGCGCAGTTCCGAACACTCTTTCTGTAGAATATGCAAGTGGACATTCGGAGCGCTAAGAGGGTAATATTGGAAAAAGGAATATATTCAAATATAAACTACAGAGTAGCATTCTGTGAAACTTCTTTCTGTTCTGTGCATTCAACTAACATCGTTGAACCTTACTTTTGATTGAGCCGTTCTGAAACACTCTTTCTGTAGAAACTGCAATTGGACATTCTAAGCGCTAAGAGGCCTACATTGGGAAAAAGAATATCTTCAAATAAAAACTACACAGATGCATTCTGTGAAACTTATTTCTGATCTGTAAATTCAGTTAACAGAGCTAAACCATATTTTTGATTGAGCAGTTATGAAACAATCTTTTTGTAGAAAATGCAAGTGGACATTCGGAGCGCTAAGATTGTAATAGAGGAAAAAGGGATATCTCCAATTAAAAACTACACAGAAGCATTCTCTGAAACCCCTTTCTGTTCTCCGAATTCAACTAACAGAGATGAGCCTTACTATTGAAGGAGCAGTTCTGAAACACTCTTTGTGTAGAAACTGCCAGTGGATATTCGGAGCGCTAAGTGTGTAATAGTCCAAAAAGGAGTATCTTCAACTAAATACTACACAGAAGCATTCAGTGAAACTTCTTTCTGTTCTGTGCATTCAACTAAGAGAGTTGAACCTTACATTTGATTGAGCCGTTCTGAAACACTCTTTCTGTAGAAACTGCAATTGGACATTCTGAGCGCTAAGAGGCCTATATTGGGAAAAATAATATCTTGAAATAAAAATTACACAGAAGCATTGTTTGAAACTTATTTCTGATATGTGCATTCAGCTAACAGAGTTAAACCATACTTTTGATTGCGCAGTTCCGAACACTCTTTCTGTAGAAAATGCAAGTGGACATTCGGAGCGCTAAGAGGGTAATATTGGAAAAAGGAATATATTCAAATACAAACTACAGAGTAGCATTCTGTGAAACTTCTTTCTGTTCTGTGCATTCAACTAACATCGTTGAACCTTACTTTTGATTGAGCCATTCTGAAACACTCTTTCTGTAGAAACTGCAATTGGACATTCTAAGCGCTAAGAGGCCTACATTGGGAAAAAGAATATCTTCAAATAAAAACTACACAGATGCATTCTGTGAAACTTATTTCTGATCTGTAAATTCAGTTAACAGAGCTAAACCATATTTTTGATTGAGCAGTTGTGAAACACTCTTTTTGTAGAAAATGCAAGTGGACATTCGTAGCGCTAAGATTGTAATAGAGGAAAAAGGACTATCTCCAATTAAAAACTACACAGAAGCATTCTCTGAAACCCCTTTCTGTTCTCCGCATTCAACTAAGAGAGTTGAGCCTTACTTTTGAAGGAGCAGTTCTGAAACACTCTTTGTGTAGAAACTGCCAGTGGATATTCGGAGCGCTAAGTGGGTAATAGTCCAAAAAGTAGTATCTTCAACTAAATACTACACAGAAGCATTCTGTGAAACTTCTTTCTGTTCTGTGCATTCAACTAAGAAAGTTGAACCTTACATTTGATTGAGCCGTTCTGAAACACTCTTTCTGTAGAAACTGCTATTGGACAGTCTGAGCGCTAAGAGGCCTATATTGGGAAAAATAATATCTTCAAATAAAAACTACACAGAAGCATTGTTTGAAACTTATTTCTGATATGTGCATTCAGCTAACAGAGTTAAACCATATTTTTGATTGCGCAGTTCAGAACACTCTTTCTGTAGAAAATGCAAGTGGACATTCGGAGCGCTAAGAGGGTAATAGTGGAAAAAGTAATATATTCAAATATAAACTACACAGAAGCATTCTGTGAAACTTCCTTCTGTTCTGTGCATTCAACCACCGGGGTTGAACCTTACTTTTGATTGAGCCGTTCTGAAACACTCTTTCTGTAGAAACTGCAATTGGACATTCTGAGCGCTAAGAGGCTTATATTGGGAAAAAGAATATCTACAAATAAAAACTACACAGAAGCATTCTGTGAAACTTCTTTCTGTTCTGTTCATTCAACTAAAAGAGTTGAAACTTAGTTTTGATTGAGCCTTTCTGAAACACTCTTTCTGTAGAAAATGCAAGTGGAAATTCGGAGCGCTAAGAGGGTAATAGTGGAAAAAGGAATGTCTTCAAATATAAACTACACAGAATCATTCTGTGAAACTTCTTTCTGATCTGTGCATTCAGCTAACAGAGTTAAGCCATACTTTTGATTGAGCAGATCTGAAAACTCTTTCTGTAGAAAATGCAACTGGACATTTGGAGCGCTAAGAAGGTAGTAGTGGAAAAAGAATATATTCAAATATAAACTACACAGAAGCGTTCTGTGAAACTTCTTTGTGATCTGAGCATTCAGCTAACAGAGTTAAACCATACTTTTGATTGAGCAGTTTTGAAACACTCTGTCTGTAGAAAATGCAACTGGACATTCGTAGCGCTAAGTGGGTAATAGTGGAAAAAAGAATATGTTCAAATATAAACTACACAGAAGCATTGTATGAAACTTCTTTCTGTTCTGTGCTTTCAACTAACAGAGTTGAACCTTACTTTTGATTTTTGCCGTTCTGAAACACTCTTTCTGTAGAAACTGCAATTGGACATTCTGAGCGCTAAGAGGCCTATATTGGGAAAAATAATATCTTCAAATAAAAACTACACAGAAGCATTGTGTGAAACTTATTTCTGATATGTGCATTCAGCTAACAGAGTTAAACCATACTTTTGATTGCGCAGTTCCGAACACTCTTTCTGTAGAAAATGCAAGTGGACATTCGGAGCGCTAAGAGGGTAATATTGGAAAAAGGAATATATTCAAATATAAACTACAGAGTAGCATTCTGTGAAACTACTTTCTGTTCTGTGCATTCAACTAACATCGTTGAACCTTACTTTTGATTGAGCCGTTCTGAAACACTCTTTCTGTAGAAAATGCAATTGGACATTCTAAGCGCTAAGAGGCCTACATTGGGAAAAAGAATATCTTCAAATAAAAACTACAAAGATGCATTCTGTGAAACTTATTTCTGATCTGTAAATTCAGTTAACAGAGCTAAACCATATTTTTGATTTAGCAGTTATGAAGCAAACTTTTTGTAGAAAATGCAAGTGGACATTCGGAGCGCTAAGATTGTAATAGAGGAAAAAGGGATATCTCCAATTAAAAACTACACAGAAGCATTCTCTGAAACCCCTTTCTGTTCTCCGAATTCAACTAACAGAGATGAGCCTTACTTTTGAAGGAGCAGTTCTGAAACACTCTTTGTGTAGAAACTGCCAGTAGATATTCGGAGCGCTAAGTGTGTAATAGTCCAAAAAGGAGTATCTTCAACTAAATACTACACAGAAGCATTCAGTGAAACTTCTTTCTGTTCTGTGCATTCAACTAAGAGAGTTGAACCTTACATTTGATTGAGCCGTTCTGAAACACTCTTTCTGTAGAAACTGCAATTGGACATTCTGAGCGCTAAGAGGCCTATATTGGGAAAAATAATATCTTCAAATAAAAATTACACAGAAGCATTGTTTGAAACTTATTTCTGATATGTGCATTCAGCTAACAGAGTTAAACCATACTTTTGATTGCGCAGTTCAGAACACTCTTTCTGTAAAAAATGCAAGTGGACATTTGGAGCGCTAAGAGGGTAATAGTGGAAAAAGGGATATATTCAAATATAAACTACACAGTAGCATTCTGTGAAACTTCTTTCTCTTCTGTGCATTCAACTAACAGTGTTGAACCTTACTTTTGATTGAGCCGTTCTGAAACACTCTTTCTGTAGAAACTGCAATTGGACATTCTAAGCGCTAAGAGGCCTACATTGGGAAAAAGAATATCTTCAAATAAAAACTACACAGATGCATTCTGTGAAACTTATTTCTGATCTGTAAATTCAGTTAACAGAGCTAAACCATATTTATGATTGAGCAGTTGTGAAACACTCTTTTTGTAGAAAATGCAAGTGGACATTCGGAGCGCTAAGATTGTAATAGAGGAAAAAGGACTATCTCCAATTAAAAACTACACAGAAGCATTCTCTGAAACCCCTTTCTGTTCTCCGCATTCAACTAACAGAGTTGAGCCTTACTTTTGAAGGAGCAGTTCTGAAACACTCTTTGTGTAGAAACTGCCAGTGGATATTCGGAGCGCTAAGTGGGTAATAGTCCAAAAAGTAGTATCTTCAACTAAATACTACACAGAAGCATTCTGTGAAACTTCTTTCTGTTCTGTGCATTCAACTAAGAAAGTTGAACCTTACATTTGATTGAGCCGTTCTGAAACACTCTTTCTGTAGAAACTGCTATTGGACATTCTGAGCGCTAAGAGGCCTATATTGGGAAAAATAATATCTTCAAATAAAAACTACACAGAAGCATTGTTTGAAACTTATTTCTGATATGTGCATTCAGCTAACAGAGTTAAACCATACTTTTGATTGCGCAGTTCAGAACACTCTTTCTGTAGAAAATGCAAGTGGACATTCGGAGCGCTAAGAGGGTAATAGTGGAAAAAGGAATATATTCAAATATAAACTACACAGAAGCATTCTGTGAAACTTCCTTCTGTTCTGTGCATTCAACTACCGGGGTTGAACCTTACTTTTGATTGAGCCGTTCTGAAACACTCTTTCTGTAGAAACTGCAATTGGACAATCTGAGCGCTAAGAGGCCTATATTGGGAAAAAGAATATCTACAAATAAAAACTACACAGAAGCATTCTGTGAAACTTCTTTCTGTTCTGTTCATTCAACTAAAAGAGTTGAAACTTAGTTTTGATTGAGCCTTTCTGAAACACTCTTTCTGTAGAAAATGCAAGTGGAAATTCAGAGCGCTAAGAGGGTAATAGTGGAAAAAGGAATGACTTCAAATATAAACTACACAGAATCATTCTGTGAAACTTCTTTCTGATCTGTGCATTCAGCTAACAGAGTTAAGCCATACTTTTGATTGAGCAGATCTGAACACTCTTTCTGTAGAAAATGCATCTGGACATTTGGAGCGCTAAGAGGGTAATAGTGGAAAAAGAATATATTCAAATATAAACTACACAGAAGCGTTCTGTGAAACTTCTTTGTGTTCTGAGCATTCAGCTAACAGAGTTAAACCATACTTTTGATTGAGCAGTTTTGAAACACTCTGTCTGTAGAAAATGCAACTGGACATTCGTAGCGCTAAGTGGGTAATAGTGGAAAAAGAATATGTTCAAATATAAACTACACAGAAGCATTGTATGAAACTTCTTTCTGTTCTGTGCTTTCAACTAACAGAGTTGAAGCTTACTTTTGATTTTTGCCGTTCTGAAACACTCTTTCTGTAGAAACTGCAATTGGACATTCTGAGCGCTAAGAGGCCTATATTGGGAAAAATAATATCTTCAAATAAAAACTACACAGAAGCATTGTGTGAAACTTATTTCTGATATGTGCATTCAGCTAACAGAGTTAAACCATACTTTTGATTGCGCAGTTCCGAACACTCTTTCTGTAGAAAATGCAAGTGGACATTCGGAGCGCTAAGAGGGTGATATTGGAAAAAGGAATATATTCAAATATAAACTACAGAGTAGCATTCTGTGAAACTTCTTTCTGTTCTGTGCATTCAACTAACATCGTTGAACCTTACTTTTGATTGAGCAGTTTTGAAACACTCTGTCTGTAGAAAATGCAACTGGACATTCGTAGCGCTAAGTGGGTAATAGTGGAAAAAAGAATATGTTCAAATAGAAACTACACAGATGCATTGTATGAAACTTCTTTCTGTTCTGTGCATTCAACTAACAGAGTTGAACCTTACTTTTGATTGAGCCGTTCTGAAACACTCTTTCTGTAGAAACTGCAATTGGACATTCTGAGCGCTAAGAGGCCTATATTGGGAAAAAGAATGTCTACAAATAAAAACTACACAGAAGAATTGTGTGAAACTTCTTTCTGTTCTGTTTGTTCAACTAAAAGAGTTGAACCTTAGTTTTGATTGAGCCTTTCTGAAACACACTTTCTGTAGAAAATTCAAGTGGAGATTCGGAGCGCTAAGAGGGTAATAGGGGAAAAAGGAATGTCTCCAAATATAAACTACACAGAATCATTCTGTGAAACTTCTTTCTGATCTGTGCATTCAGCTAACAGAGTTAAACCATACTTTTGATTGAGCAGATCTGAACACTCTTTCTGTAGAAAATGCAACTGGACATTTGGAGCGCTAAGAGAGTAGTAGTGGAAAAAGGAATATATTCAAATATAAACTACACAGAAGCATTCTGTGAAACTTCTGTCTGATCTGAGCATTCAGCTAACAGATTTAAACCATACTTTTGATTGAGCAGTTTTGAAACACTCTGTCTGTAGAAAATGCAACTGGACATTCGTAGCGCTAAGTGGGTAATAGTGGAAAAAAGAATATGTTCAAATATAAACTACACAGAAGCATTGTATGAAACTTCTTTCTGTTCTGTGCATTCAACTAACAGAGTTGAACCTTACTTTTGATTGAGCCGTTCTGAAACACTCTTTCTGTAGAAACTGCAATTTTACATTCTGAGCGCTAAGAGGCCTCTATTGGGAAAAATAATATCTTCAAATAAAAACTACACAGAAGCATTGTTTGAAACTTATTTCTGATATGTTCATTAAGCTAACAGAGTTAAACCATACTTTTGATTGCGCAGTTCTGAACACTCTTTCTGTAGAAAATGCAAGTGGACATTCGGAGCGCTAAGAGGGTAATTGTGGAAAAAGGAATATATTCAAATATAAACTACACAGTAGCATTCTGTGAAAATTCTTTCTGTTCTGTGCATTCAACTAACAGAGTTGAACCTTACTTTTGATTGAGCCTTTCTGAAACACTCTTTCTGTAGAAACTGCAATTGGACATGCTAAGCGCTAAGAGGCCTACATTGGGAAAAAGATTATCTTCAAATAAAAACTACACAGATGCATTCTGTGAAACTTATTTCTGATCTGTAAATTCAGTTAACAGAGATAAAACATATTTTTGATTGAGCAGTTATGAAACACTCTTTTTGTAGAAAATGCAAGTGGAGATTCGGAGCGCTAAGAGGGTAATAGTGGAAAAAGGAATGTCTTCAATATAAACTACACAGAATCTTTCGGTGAAACTTCTTTCTGATCTGTGCATTCAGCTAACAGAGTTAAACCATACTTTTGATTGAGCAGATCTGAACACTCTTTCTGTAGAAAATGCAACTGGACGTTTGGAGCGCTAAGAGCGTAGTAGTGGAAAAAGGAATATATTCAAATATAAACTACACAGAAGCATTCTGTGAAACTTCTTTCTGATCTGAGCATTCAGCTAACAGAGTTAAACCATACTTTTGATTGAGCAGTTTTGAAACACTCTGTCTGTAGAAAATGCAACTGGACATTCGTAGCGCTAAGTGGGTAATAGTGGAAAAAAGAATATGTTCAAATATAAACTACACAGAAGCATTGTATGAAACTACTTTCTGTTCTGTGCATTCAACTAACAGAGTTGAACCTTACTTTTGATTGAGCCGTTCTGAAACACTCTTTCTGTAGAAACTGCAATTGGACATTCTGAGCGCTAGGAGGCCTATATTGGGAAAAAGAATGTCTACAAATAAAAACTACACAGAATAATTGTGTGAAACTTCTTTCTGTTCTGTTTGTTCAACTAAAAGAGTTGAACCTTAGTTTTGATTGAGCCGTTCTGAAACACTCTTTCTGTAGAAAATGCAAGTGGAGATTCGGAGCGCTAAGAGGGTAATAGTGGAAAAAGGAATGTCTCCAAATATAAACTACACAGAATCATTCTGTGAAACTTCTTTCTGATCTGTGCATTCAGCTAACAGAGTTAAACCATACTTTTGATTGAGCAGATCTGAACACTCTTTCTGTAGAAAATGCAACTGGACATTTGGAGCGCTAAGAGAGTAGTAGTGGAAAAAGGAATATATTCAAATATAAACTACACAGAAGCATTCTGTGAAACTTCTTTCTGATCTCAGCATTCAGCTAACAGAGTTAAACCATACTTTTGATTGAGCAGTTTTGAAACATTCTGTCTGTAAAAAATGCAACTGGACATTCGTAGCGCTAAGTGGGTAATAGTGGAAAAAAGAATATGTTCAAATATAAACTACACAGAAGCATTGTATGAAACTTCTTTCTGTTCTGTGCATTCAA
The DNA here is from genome assembly GCF_028878055.3 of Symphalangus syndactylus. Lineage (NCBI taxonomy): Eukaryota > Metazoa > Chordata > Mammalia > Primates > Hylobatidae > Symphalangus > Symphalangus syndactylus. Next base: position 10,097,791 of record NC_072447.2, on the reverse strand, counting down.
CTAACAGAGTTGAACCTTACTTTTGATTGAGCCTTTCTGAAACACTCTTTCTGTAGAAACTGCAATTGGACATTCTGAGCGCTAAGAGGCCTCTATTGGGAAAAATAATATCTTCAAATAAAAACTACACAGAAGCATTGTGTGAAACTTATTTCTGATATGTTGATTAAGCTAACAGAGTTAAACCATACTTTTGATTGCGCAGTTCTGAACACTCTTTCTGTAGAAAATGCAAGTGGACATTCGGAGCGCTAAGAGGGTAATAGTGGAAAAAGGAGTATATTCAAATATAAACTACACAATAGCATTCTGTGAAAATTCTTTCTGTTCTGTGCATTGAACTAACAGAGTTGAACCTTACTTTTGATTGAGCCGTTCTGAAACACTCTTTCTGTAGAAACTGCAATTGGACATGCTATGCGCTAAGAGGCCTACATTGGGAAAAAGAATATCTTCAAATAAAAACTACACAGATGCATTCTGTGAAACTTATTTCTGATCTGTAAATTCAGTTAACAGAGATAAAACATATTTTTGATTGAGCAGTTATGAAACACTCTTTTTGTAGAAAATGCAAGTGGAGATTCGGAGCGCTAAGAGGGTAATAGTGGAAAAAGGAATGTCTTCAAATATAAACTACACAGAATCATTCGGTGAAACTTCCTTCTGATCTGTGCGTTCAGCTAACAGAGTTAAACCATACTTTTGATTGAGCAGATCTGAACACTCTTTCTGTAGAAAATGCAACTGGACATTTGGAGCGCTAAGAGCGTAGTAGTGGAAAAAGGAACATATTCAAATATAAACTACACAGAAGCATTCTGTGAAACTTCTTTCTGATCTGAGCATTCAGCTAACAGAGTTAAACCATACTTTTGATTGAGCAGTTTTGAAACACTCTGTCTGTAGAAAATGCAACTGGACATTCGTAGCGCTAAGTGGGTAATAGTGGAAAAAAGAATATGTTCAAATAAAACTACACAGAAGCATTGTATTAAACTACTTTCTGTTCTGTGCATTCAACTAGCAGAGTTGAACCTTACTTTTGATTGAGCCGTTCTGAAACACTCTTTCTGTAGAAACTGCAATTGGACATTCTGAGCGCTAGGAGGCCTATATTGGGAAAAAGAATGTCTACAAATAAAAACTACACAGAAGAATTGTGTGAAACTTCTTTCTGTTCTGTTTGTTCAACTAAACTAGTTGAACCTTAGTTTTGATTGAGCCGTTCTGAAACTCTCTTTCTGGAGAAAATGCAAGTGGAGATTCGGAGCGCTAAGAGGGTAATAGTGGAAAAAGGAATGTCTCCAAATATAAACTACACAGAAACATTCTGTGAAACTTCTTTCTGATCTGTGCATTCAGCTAACAGAGTTAAACCATACTTTTGATTGAACAGATCTGAACACTCTTTCTGTAGAAAATGCAACTGGACATTTGGAGCGCTAAGAGAGTAGTAGTGGAAAAAGGAATATATTCAAATATAAACTACACAGAAGCATTCTGTGAAACTTCTTTCTGATCCGAGCATTCAGCTAACAGAGTTAAACCATACTTTTGATTGAGCAGTTTTGAAACACTCTGTCTGTAGAAAATGCAACTGGACATTCGTAGCGCTAAGTGGGTAATAGTGGAAAAAAGAATATGTTCAAATATAAACTACACAGAAGCATTGTATGAAACTTCTTTCTGTTCTGTGCATTCAACTAACAGAGTTGAACCTTACTTTTGATTGAGCCGTTCTGAAACACTCTTTCTGTAGAAACTGCAATTGGACATTCTGAGCGCTAAGAGGCCTATATTGGGAAAAATAATATCTTCAAATAAAAACTACACAGAAGCATTGTTTGAAACTTATTTCTGATATGTGCATTCAGCTAACAGAGTTAAACCATACTTTTGATTGCGCAGTTCAGAACACTCTTTCTGTAGAAAATGCAAGTGGACATTCGGAGCGCTAAGAGGGTAATAGTGGAAAAAGGAATATATTCAAATATAAACTACACAGAAGCATTCTGTGAAACTTCCTTCTGTTCTGTGCATTCAACTACCGGGATTGAACCTTACTTTTGATTGAGCCGTTCTGAAACACTCTTTCTGTAGAAACTGCAATTGGACAATCTGAGCGCTAAGAGGCCTATATTGGGAAAAAGAATATCTACAAATAAAAACTACACAGAAGCATTCTGTGAAACTTCTTTCTGTTCTGTTCATTCAACTAAAACAGTTGAAACTTAGTTTTGATTGAGCCTTTCTGAAACACTCTTTCTGTAGAAAATGCAAGTGGAAATTCAGAGCGCTAAGAGGGTAATAGTGGAAAAAGGAATGACTTCAAATATATACTACACAGAATCATTCTGTGAAACTTCTTTCTGATCTGTGCATTCAGCTAACAGAGTTAAGCCATACTTTTGATTGAGCAGATCTGAACACTCTTTCTGTAGAAAATGCTTCTGGACATTTGGAGCGCTAAGAGGGTAGTAGTGGAAAAAGAATATATTCAAATATAAACTACACAGAAGCGTTCTGTGAAACTTCTTTGTGTTCTGAGCATTCAGCTAACAGAGTTAAACCATACTTTTGATTGAGCAGTTTTGAAACACTCTGTCTGTAGAAAATGCAACTGGACATTCGTAGCGCTAAGTGGGTAATAGTGGAAAAAAGAATATATTCAAATATAAACTACACAGAAGCATTGTATGAAACTTCTTTCTGTTCTGTGCTTTCAACTAACAGAGTTGAATCTTACTTTGGATTTTTGCCGTTCTGAAACACTCTTTCTGTAGAAACTGCAATTGGACATTCTGAGCGCTAAGAGGCCTATATTGGGAAAAATAATATCTTCAAATAAAAACTACACAGAAGCATTGTGTGAAACTTATTTCTGATATGTGCATTCAGCTAACAGAGTTAAACCATACTTTTGATTGCGCAGTTCCGAACACTCTTTCTGTAGAAAATGCAAGTGGACATTCGGAGCGCTAAGAGGGTGATATTGGAAAAAGGAATATATTCAAATATAAACTACAGAGTAGCATTCTGTGAAACTTCTTTCTGTTCTGTGCATTCAACTAACATCGTTGAACCTTACTTTTGATTGAGCAGTTTTGAAACACTCTGTTTGTAGAAAATGCAACTGGACATTCGTAGCGCTAAGTGGGTAATAGTGGAAAAAAGAATATGTTCAAATAGAAACTACACAGATGCATTGTATGAAACTTCTTTCTGTTCTGTGCATTCAACTAACAGAGTTGAACCTTACTTTTGATTGAGCCGTTCTGAAACACTGTTTCTGTAGAAACTGCAATTGGACATTCTGAGCGCTAAGAGGCCTATATTGGGAAAAAGAATGTCTACAAATAAAAACTACACAGAAGAATTGTGTGAAACTTCTTTCTGTTCTGTTTGTTCAACTAAAAGAGTTGAACCTTAGTTTTGATTGAGCCTTTCTGAAACACACTTTCTGTAGAAAATTCAAGTGGAGATTCGGAGCGCTAAGAGGGTAATAGGGGAAAATGGAATGTCTCCAAATATAAACTACACAGAATCATTCTGTGAAACTTCTTTCTGATCTGTGCATTCAGCTAACAGAGTTAAACCATACTTTTGATTGAGCAGATCTGAACACTCTTTCTGTAGAAAATGCAACTGGACATTTGGAGCGCTAAGAGAGTAGTAGTGGAAAAAGGAATATATTCAAATATAAACTACACAGAAGCATTCTGTGAAACTTCTTTCTGATCTGAGCATTCAGCTAACAGACTTAAACCATACTTTTGATTGAGCAGTTTTGAAACACTCTGTCTGTAGAAAATGCAACTGGACATTCGTAGCGCTAAGTGGGTAATAGTGGAAAAAAAATATGTTCAAATATAAACTACACAGAAGCATTGTATGAAATTTCTTTCTGTTCTGTGCATTCAACTAACAGAGTTGAACCTTACTTTTGATTGATCCTTTCTGAAACACTCTTTCTGTAGAAACTGCAATTGGACATTCTGAGCGCTAAGAGGCCTATATTGGGAAAAATAATATCTTCAAATAAAAACTACACAGAAGCATTGTGTGAAACTTATTTCTGATATGTTCATTAAGCTAACAGAGTTAAACCATACTTTTGATTGCGCAGTTCTGAACACACTTTCTGTAGAAAATGCAAGTGGACATTCGGAGCGCTAAGAGGGTAATAGTGGAAAAAGGAATATATTCAAATATAAACTACACAGTAGCATTCTGTGAAAATACTTTCTGTTCTGTGCATTCAACTAACAGAGTTGAACCTTACTTTTGATTGAGCCGTTCTGAAACACTCTTTCTGTAGAAACTGCAATTGGACATGCTAAGCGCTAAGAGGCCTACATTGGGAAAAAGAATATCTTCAAATAAAAACTACACAGATGCATTCTGTGAAACTTATTTCTGATCTGTAAATTCAGTTAACAGAGATAAAACATATTTTTGATTGAGCAGTTATGAAACACTCTTTTTGTAGAATATGCAAGTGGAGATTCGGAGCGCTAAGAGGGTAATAGTGGAAAAAGGAATGTCTTCAAATATAAACTACACAGAATCATTCGGTGAAACTTCTTTCTGATCTGTGCATTCAGCTAACAGAGTTAAACCATACTTTTGATTGAGCAGATCTGAACACTCTTTCTGTAGAAAATGCAACTGGACATTTGGAGCGCTAAGAGCGTAGTAGTGGAAAAAGGAATATATTCAAATATAAACTACACAGAAGCATTCTGTGAAACTTCTTTCTGATCTGAGCATTCAGCTAACAGAGTTAAACCATACTTTTGATTGAGCAGTTTTGAAACACTCTGTCTGTAGAAAATGCAACTGGACATTCGTAGCGCTAAGTGGGTAATACTGGAAAAAAGAATATGTTCAAATATAAACTACACAGAAACATTGTATGAAACTTCTTTCTGTTCTGTGCATTCAACTAACAGAGTTGAACCTTACTTTTGATTGAGCCGTTCTGAAACACTCTTTCTGTAAAAACTGCAATTGGACATTCTGAGCGCTAAGAGGCCTATATTGGGAAAAAGCATGTCTACAAATAAAAACTACACAGAAGAATTGTGTGAAACTTCTTTCTGTTCTGTTTGTTCAACTAAACTAGTTGAACCTTAGTTTTGATTGAGCCGTTCTGAAACTCTCTTTCTGGAGAAAATGCAAGTGGAGATTCGGAGCGCTAAGAGGGTAATAGTGGAAAAAGGAATGTCTCCAAATATAAACTACACAGAATCATTCTGTGAAACTTCTTTCTGATCTGTGCATTCAGCTAACAGAGTTAAACCATACTTTTGATTGAACAGATCTGAACACTCTTTCTGTAGAAAATGCAACTGGACATTTGGAGCGCTAAGAGAGTAGTAGTGGAAAAAGGAATATATTCAAATATAAACTACACAGAAGCATTCTGTGAAACTTCTTTCTGATCTGAGCATTCAGCTAACAGAGTTAAACCATACTTTTGATTGAGCAGTTTTGAAACACTCTGTCTGTAGAAAATGCAACTGGACATTCGTAGCGCTAAGTGGGTAATAGTGGAAAAAAGAATATGTTCAAATATAAACTACACAGAAGCATTGTATGAAACTTCTTTCTGTTCTGTGCATTCAACTAACAGAGTTGAACCTTACTTTTGATTGAGCCGTTCTGAAACACTCTTTCTGTAGAAACTGCAATTGGACATTCTGAGCGCTAAGAGGCCTATATTGGGAAAAATAATATCTTCAAATAAAAACTACACAGAAGCATTGTTTGAAACTTATTTCTGATATGTGCATTCAGCTAACAGAGTTAAACCATACTTTTGATTGCGCAGTTCAGAACACTCTTTCTGTAGAAAATGCAAGTGGACATTCGGAGCGCTAAGAGGGTAATAGTGGAAAAAGGAATATATTCAAATATAAACTACACAGAAGCATTCTGTGAAACTACCTTCTGTTCTGTGCATTCAACTACCGGGGTTGAACCTTACTTTTGATTGAGCCGTTCTGAAACACTCTTTCTGTAGAAACTGCAATTGGACAATCTGAGCGCTAAGAGGCCTATATTGGGAAAAAGAATATCTACAAATAAAAACTACACAGAAGCATTCTGTGAAACTTCTTTCTGTTCTGTTCATTCAACTAAAAGAGTTGAAACTTAGTTTTGATTGAGCCTTTCTGAAACACTCTTTCTGTAGAAAATGCAAGTGGAAATTCAGAGCGCTAAGAGGGTAATAGTGGAAAAAGGAATGACTTCAAATATAAACTACACAGAATCATTCTGTGAAACTTCTTTCTGATCTGTGCATTCAGCTAACAGAGTTAAGCCATACTTTTGATTGAGCAGATCTGAACACTCTTTCTGTAGAAAATGCATCTGGACATTTGGAGCGCTAAGAGGGTAGTAGTGGAAAAAGTATATATTCAAATATAAACTACACAGAAGCGTTCTGTGAAACTTCTTTGTGTTCTGAGCATTCAGCTAACAGAGTTAAACCATACTTTTGATTGAGCAGTTTTGAAACACTCTGTCTGTAGAAAATGCAACTGGACATTCGTAGCGCTAAGTGGGTAATAGTGGAAAAAAGAATATGTTCAAATATAAACTACACAGAAGCATTGTATGAAACTTCTTTCTGTTCTGTGCTTTCAACTAACAGAGTTGAACCTTACTTTGGATTTTTGCCGTTCTGAAACACTCTTTCTGTAGAAACTGCAATTGGACATTCTGAGCGCTAAGAGGCCTATATTGGGAAAAATAATATCTTCAAATAAAAACTACACAGAAGCATTGTGTGAAACTTATTTCTGATATGTGCATTCAGCTAACAGAGTTAAACCATACTTTTGATTGCGCAGTTCCGAACACTCTTTCTGTAGAAAATGCAAGTGGACATTCGGAGCGCTAAGAGGGTGATATTGGAAAAAGGAATATATTCAAATATAAACTACAGAGTAGCATTCTGTGAAACTTCTTTCTGTTCTGTGCATTCAACTAACATCGTTGATCCTTACTTTTGATTGAGCAGTTTTGAAACACTCTGTCTGTAGAAAATGCAACTGGACATTCGTAGCGCTAAGTGGGTAATAGTGGAAAAAAGAATATGTTCAAATAGAAACTACACAGATGCATTGTATGAAACTTCTTTCTGTTCTGTGCATTCAACTAACAGAGTTGAACCTTACTTTTGATTGAGCCGTTCTGAAACACTCTTTCTGTAGAAACTGCAATTGGACATTCTGAGCGCTAAGAGGCCTATATTGGGAAAAAGAATGTCTACAAATAAAAACTACACAGAAGAATTGTGTGAAACTTCTTTCTGTTCTGTTTGTTCAACTAAAAGAGTTCAACCTTAGTTTTGATTGAGCCTTTCTGAAACACACTTTCTGTAGAAAATTCAAGTGGAGATTCGGAGCGCTAAGAGGGTAATAGGGGAAAAAGGAATGTCTCCAAATATAAACTACACAGAATCATTCTGTGAAACTTCTTTCTGATCTGTGCATTCAGCTAACAGAGTTAAACCATACTTTTGATTGAGCAGATCTGAACACTCTTTCTGTAGAAAATGCAACTGGACATTTGGAGCGCTAAGAGAGTAGTAGTGGAAAAAGGAATATATTCAAATATAAACTACACAGAAGCATTCTGTGAAACTTCTGTCTGATCTGAGCATTCAGCTAACAGATTTAAACCATACTTTTGATTCAGCAGTTTTGAAACACTCTGTCTGTAGAAAATGCAACTGGACATTCGTAGCGCTAAGTGGGTAATAGTGGAAAAAAGAATATGTTCAAATATAAACTACACAGAAGCATTGTATGAAACTTCTTTCTGTTCTGTGCATTCAACTAACAGAGTTGAACCTTACTTTTGATTGAGCCGTTCTGAAACACTCTTTCTGTAGAAACTGCAATTTTACATTCTGAGCGCTAAGAGGCCTCTATTGGGAAAAATAATATCTTCAAATAAAAACTACACAGAAGCATTGTTTGAAACTTATTTCTGATATGTTCATTAAGCTAACAGAGTTAAACCATACTTTTGATTGCGCAGTTCTGAACACTCTTTCTGTAGAAAATGCAAGTGGACATTCGGAGCGCTAAGAGGGTAATAGTGGAAAAAGGAATATATTCAAATATAAACTACACAGTAGCATTCTGTGAAAATTCTTTCTGTTCTGTGCATTCAACTAACAGAGTTGAACCTTACTTTTGATTGAGCCTTTCTGAAACACTCTTTCTGTAGAAACTGCAATTGGGCATGCTAAGCGCTAAGAGGCCTACATTGGGAAAAAGATTATCTTCAAATAAAAACTACACAGATGCATTCTGTGAAACTTATTTCTTATCTGTAAATTCAGTTAACAGAGATAAAACATATTTTTGATTGAGCAGTTATGAAACACTCTTTTTGTAGAAAATGCAAGTGGAGATTCGGAGCGCTAAGAAGGTAATAGTGGAAAAAGGAATGTCTCCAAATATAAACTACACAGTATCATTCTGTGAAACTTCTTTCTGATCTGTGCATTCAGCTAACAGAGTTAAACCATACTTTTGATTGAGCAGATCTGAACACTCTTACTGTAGAAAATGCAACTGGACATTTGGAGCGCTAAGAGAGTAGTAGTGGAAAAAGGAATATATTCAAATATAAACTACACAGAAGCATTCTGTGAAACTTCTTTCTGATCTGAGCATTCAGCTAACAGAGTTAAACCATACTTTTGATTGAGCAGTTTTGAAACACTCTGTCTGTAGAAAATGCAACTGGACATTCGTAGCGCTAAGTGGGTAATAGTGGAAAAAAGAATATGTTCAAATATAAACTACACAGAAGCATTGTATGAAATTTCTTTCTGTTCTGTGCATTCAACTAACAGAGTTGAACCTTACTTTTGATTGATCCTTTCTGAAACACTCTTTCTGTAGAAACTGCAATTGGACATTCTGAGCGCTAAGAGGCCTATATTGGGAAAAATAATATCTTCAAATAAAAACTACACAGAAGCATTGTGTGAAACTTATTTCTGATATGTTCATTAAGCTAACAGAGTTAAACCATACTTTTGATTGCGCAGTTCTGAACACACTTTCTGTAGAAAATGCAAGTGGACATTCGGAGCGCTAAGAGGGTAATAGTGGAAAAAGGAATATATTCAAATATAAACTACACAGTAGCATTCTGTGAAAATTCTTTCTGTTCTGTGCATTCAACTAACAGAGTTGAACCTTACTTTTGATTGAGCCGTTCTGAAACACTCTTTCTGTAGAAACTGCAATTGGACATGCTAAGCGCTAAGAGGCCTACATTGGGAAAAAGAATATCTTCAAATAAAAACTACACAGATGCATTCTGTGAAACTTATTTCTGATCTGTAAATTCAGTTAACAGAGATAAAACATATTTTTGATTGAGCAGTTATGAAACACTCTTTTTGTAGAATATGCAAGTGTAGATTCGGAGCGCTAAGAGGGTAATAGTGGAAAAAGGAATGTCTTCAAATATAAACTACACAGAATCATTCGGTGAAACTTCTTTCTGATCTGTGCATTCAGCTAACAGAGTTAAACCATACTTTTTATTGAGCAGATCTGAACACTCTTTCTGTAGAAAATGCAACTGGACATTTGGAGCGCTAAGAGCGTAGTAGTGGAAAAAGGAATATATTCAAATATAAACTACACAGAAGCATTCTGTGAAACTTCTTTCTGATCTGAGAATTCAGCTAACAGAGTTAAACCATACTTTTGATTGAGCAGTTTTGAAACACTCTGTCTGTAGAAAATGCAACTGGACATTCGTAGCGCTAAGTGGGTAATACTGGAAAAAAGAATATGTTCAAATATAAACTACACAGAAGCATTGTATGAAACTTCTTTCTGTTCTGTGCATTCAACTAACAGAGTTGAACCTTACTTTTGATTGAGCCGTTCTGAAACACTCTTTCTGTAGAAACTGCAATTGGACATTCTGAGTGCTAAGAGGCCTATATTGGGAAAAAGAATGTCTACAAATAAAAACTACACAGAAGAATTGTGTGAAACTTCTTTCTGTTCTGTTTGTTCAACTAAACTAGTTGAACCTTAGTTTTGATTGAGCCGTTCTGAAAGTCTCTTTCTGGAGAAAATGCAAGTGGAGATTCGGAGCGCTAAGAGGGTAATAGTGGAAAAAGGAATGTCTCCAAATATAAACTACACAGAAACATTCTGTGAAACTTCTTTCTGATGTGTGCATTCAGCTAACAGTGTTAAACCATACTTTTGATTGAACAGATCTGAACACTCTTTCTGTAGAAAATGCAACTGGACATTTGGAGCGCTAAGAGAGTAGTAGTGGAAAAAGGAATATATTCAAATATAAACTACACAGAAGCATTCTGTGAAACTTCTTTCTGATCTGAGCATTCAGCTAACAGAGTTAAACCATACTTTTGATTGAGCAGTTTTGAAACACTCTGTCTGTAGAAAATGCAACTGGATATTCGTAGCGCTAAGTGGGTAATAGTGGAAAAAAGAATATGTTCAAATATAAACTACACAGAAGCATTGTATGAAACTTCTTTCTGTTCTGTGCATTCAACTAACAGAGTTGAACCTTACTTTTGCTTGAGCCGTTCTGAAACACTCTTTCTGTAGAAACTGCAATTGGACATTCTGAGCGCTAAGAGGCCTATATTGGGAAAAATAATATCTTCAAATAAAAACTACACAGAAGCATTGTTTGAAACTTATTTCTGATATGTGCATTCAGCTAACAGAGTTAAACCATACTTTTGATTGCGCAGTTCAGAACACTCTTTCTGTAGAAAATGCAAGTGGACATTCGGAGCGCTAAGAGGGTAATAGTGGAAAAAGGAATATATTCAAATATAAACTACACAGAAGCATTCTGTGAAACTTCCTTCTGTTCTGTGCATTCAACTACCGGGGTTGAACCTTACTTTTGATTGAGCCGTTCTGAAACACTCTTTCTGTAGAAACTGCAATTGGACAATCTGAGCGCTAAGAGGCCTATATTGGGAAAAAGAATATCTACAAATAAAAACTACACAGAAGCATTCTGTGAAACTTCTTTCTGTTCTGTTCATTCAACTAAAAGAGTTGAAACTTAGTTTTGATTGAGCCTTTCTGAAACACTCTTTCTGTAGAAAATGCAAGTGGAATTTCAGAGCGCTAAGAGGGTAATAGTGGAAAAAGGAATGACTTCAAATATAAACTACACAGAATCATTCTGTGAAACTTCTTTCTGATCTGTGCATTCAGCTAACAGAGTTAAACCATACTTTTGATTGAGCAGATCTGAACACTCTTTCTGTTGAAAATGCAACTGGACATTTGGAGCGCTAGGAGCGTAGTAGTGGAAAAAGGAATATATTCAAATATTTGAACTACACAGAATCATTCTGTGAAACTTCTTTCTGATCTGTGCATTCAGCTAACAGAGTTAAACCATACTTTTGATTGAGCAGATCTGAACACTCTTTCTGTAGAAAATGCAACTGGACATTTGGAGCGCTAAGAGAGTAGTAGTGGAAAAAGGAATATATTCAAATATAAACTACACAGAAGCATTCTGTGAAACTTCTTTCCGATCTGAGCATTCAGCTAACAGAGTTAAACCATACTTTTGATTGAGCAGTTTTGAAACACTCTGTCTGTAGAAAATGCAACTGGACATTCGTAGCGCTAAGTGGGTAATAGTGGAAAAAAGAATATGTTCAAATATAAACTACACAGAAGCATTGTATGAAACTTCTTTCTGTTCTGTGCATTCAACTAACAGAGTTGAACCTTACTTTTGATTGAGCCGTTCTGAAACACTCTTTCTGTAGAAACTGCAATTGGACATTCTGAGCGCTAGGAGGCCTATATTGGGAAAAAGAATGTCTACAAATAAAAACTACACAGAAGAATTGTGTGAAACTTCTTTCTGTTCTGTTTGTTCAACTAAAAGAGTTGAACCTTAGTTTTGATTGAGCCGTTCTGAAACACTCTTTCTGTAGAAAATGCAAGTGGAGATTCGGAGCGCTATGAGGGTAATAGTGGAAAAAGGAATGTCTCCAAATATAAACTACACAGAATCATTCTGTGAAACTTCTTTCTGATCTGTGCATTCAGCTAACAGAGTTAAACCATACTTTTGATTGAGCAGATCTGAACACTCTTTCTGTAGAAAATGCAACTGGACATTTGGAGCGCTAAGAGAGTAGTAGTGGAAAAAGGAATATATTCAAATATAAACTACACAGAAGCATTCTGTGAAACTTCTTTCTGATCTGAGCATTCAGCTAACAGAGTTAAACCATACTTTTGATTGAGCAGTTTTGAAACATTCTGTCTGTAGAAAATGCAACTGGACATTCGTAGCGCTAAGTGGGTAATAGTGGAAAAAAGAATATATTCAAATATAAACTACACAGAAGCATTGTATGAAACTACTTTCTGTTCTGTGCATTCAACTAACAGAGTTGAACCTTACTTTTGATTGAGCCTTTCTGAAACACTCTTTCTGTAGAAACTGCAATTGGACATTCTGAGCGCTAAGAGGCCTCTATTGGGAAAAATAATATCTTCAAATAAAAACTACACAGAAGCAATGTGTGAAACTTATTTCTGATATGTTGATTAAGCTAACAGAGTTAAACCATACTTTTGATTGCTCAGTTCTGAACACTCTTTCTGTAGAAAATGCAAGTGGACATTCGGAGCGCTAAGAGGGTAATAGTGGAAAAAGGAGTATATTCAAATATAAACTACACAATAGCATTCTGTGAAAATACTTTCTGTTCTGTGCATTCAACTAACAGAGTTGAACCTTACTTTTGATTGAGCCATTCTGAAACACTCTTTCTGTAGAAACTGCAATTGGACATGCTAAGCGCTAAGAGGCCTACATTGGGAAAAAGAATATCTTCAAATAAAAACTACACAGATGCATTCTGTGAAACTTATTTCTGATCTGTAAATTCAGTTAACAGAGATAAAACATATTTTTGATTGAGCAGTTATGAAACACTCTTTTTGTAGAAAATGCAAGTGGAGATTCGGAGCGCTAAGAGGGTAATAGTGGAAAAAGGAATGTCTTCAAATATAAACTACACAGAATCATTCGGGGAAACTTCCTTCTGATCTGTGCGTTCAGCTAACAGAGTTAAACCATACTTTTGATTGAGCAGATCTGAACACTCTTTCTGTAGAAAATGCAACTGGACATTTGGAGCGCTAAGAGAGTAGTAGTGGAAAAAGGAATATATTCAAATATAAACTACACAGAAGCATTCTGTGAAACTTCTTTCTGATCTGAGCATTCAGCTAACAGAGTTAAACCATACTTTTGATTGAGCAGTTTTGAAAAACTCTGTCTGTAGAAAATGCAACTGGACATTCGTAGCGCTAAGTTTGTAATAGTGGAAAAAAGAATATGTTCCAATATAAACTACACAGAAGCATTGTATGAAACTTCTTTCTGTTCTGTGCATTCAACTAACAGAGTTGAACCTTACTTTTGATTGAGCCGTTCTGAAACACTCTTTCTGTAGAAACTGCAATTTTAAATTCTGAGCGCTAAGAGGCCTCTATTGGGAAAAATAATATCTTCAAATAAAAACTACACAGAAGCATTGTGTGAAACTTATTTCTGATATGTTCATTAAGCTAACAGAGTTAAACCATACTTTTGATTGCGCAGTTCTGAACACTCTTTCTGTAGAAAATGCAAGTGGACATTCGGAGCGCTAAGAGGGTAATAGTGGAAAAAGGAATATATTCAAATACAAACTACACAGTAGCATTCTGTGAAAATTCTTTCTGTTCTGTGCATTCAACTAACAGAGTTGAACCTTACTTTTGATTGAGCCTTTCTGAAACACTCTTTCTGTAGAAACTGCAATTGGACATGCTAAGCGCTAAGAGGCCTACATTGGGAAAAATATTATCTTCAAATAAAAATTACACAGATGCATTCTGTGAAACATATTTCTGATCTGTAAATTCAGTTAACAGAGATAAAACATATTTTTGATTGAGCAGTTATGAAACACTCTTTTTGTAGAAAATGCAAGTGGAGATTCGGAGCGCTAAGGGGGTAATAGTGGAAAAAGGAATGTCTCCAAATATAAACTACACAGTATCATTCTGTGAAACTTCTTTCTGATCTGTGCATTCAGCTAACAGAGTTAAACCATACTTTTGATTGAGCAGATCTGAACACTCTTTCTGTAGAAAATGCAACTGGACATTTGGAGCGCTAAGAGAGTAGTAGTGGAAAAAGGAATATATTCAAATATAAACTACACAGAAGCATTCTGTGAAACTTCTTTCTGATCTGAGCATTCAGCTAACAGAGTTAAACCATACTTTTGATTGAGCAGTTTTGAAACACTCTGTCTGTAGAAAATGCAACTGGACATTCGTAGCGCTAAGTGGGTAATAGTGGAAAAAAGAATATGTTCAAATATAAACTACACAGAAGCATTGTATGAAATTTCTTTCTGTTCTGTGCATTCAACTAACAGAGTTGAACCTTACTTTTGATTGATCCTTTCTGAAACACTCTTTCTGTAGAAACTGCAATTGGACATTCTGAGCGCTAAGAGGCCTATATTGGGAAAAATAATATCTTCAAATAAAAACTACACAGAAGCATTGTGTGAAACTTATTTCTGATATGTTCATTAAGCTAACAGAGTTAAACCATACTTTTAATTGCGCAGTTCTGAACACACTTTCTGTAGAAAATGCAAGTGGACATTCGGAGCGCTAAGAGGGTAATAGTGGAAAAAGGAATATATTCAAATATAAACTACACAGTAGCATTCTGTGAAAATTCTTTCTGTTCTGTGCATTCAACTAACAGAGTTGAACCTTACTTTTGATTGAGCCGTTCTGAAACACTCTTTCTGTAGAAACTGCAATTGGACATGCTAAGCGCTAAGAGGCCTTCATTGGGAAAAAGAATATCTTCAAATAAAAACTACACAGATGCATTCTGTGAAACTTATTTCTGATCTGTAAATTCAGTTAACAGAGATAAAACATATTTTTGATTGAGCAGTTATGAAACACTCTTTTTGTAGAATATGCAAGTGGAGATTCGGAGCGCTAAGAGGGTAATAGTGGAAAAAGGAATGTCTTCAAATATAAACTACACAGAATCATTCGGTGAAACTTCTTTCTGATCTGTGCATTCAGCTAACAGAGTTAAACCATACTTTTGATTGAGCAGATCTGAACACTCTTTCTGTAGAAAATGCAACTGGACATTTGGAGCGCTAAGAGCGTAGTAGTGGAAAAAGTAATATATTCAAATATAAACTACACAGAAGCATTCTGTGAAACTTCTTTCTGATCTGAGCATTCAGCTAACAGAGTTAAACCATACTTTTGATTGAGCAGTTTTGAAACACTCTGTCTGTAGAAAATGCAACTGGACATTCGTAGCGCTAAGTGGGTAATACTGGAAAAAAGAATATGTTCAAATATAAACTACACAGAAGCATTGTATGAAATTTCTTTCTGTTCTGTGCATTCAACTAACAGAGTTGAACCTTACTTTTGATTGAGCCGTTCTGAAACACTCTTTCTGTAGAAACTGCAATTGGACATTCTGAGCGCTAAGAGGCCTATATTGGGAAAAAGAATGTCTACAAATAAAAACTACACAGAAGAATTCTGTGAAACTTCTTTCTGTTCTGTTTGTTCAACTAAACTAGTTGAACCTTAGTTTTGATTGAGCCGTTCTGAAACACTCTTTCTGTAGAAAATGCAAGTGGAGATTCGGAGCGCTAAGAGGGTAATAGTGGAAAAAGGAATGTCTCCAAATATAAACTACACAGAATCATTCTGTGAAACTTCTTTCTGATCTGTGCATTCAGCTAACAGAGTTAAACCATACTTTTGATTGAGCAGATCTGAACACTCTTTCTGTAGAAAATGCAACTGGACATTTGGAGCGCTAAGAGAGTAGTAGTGGAAAAAGGAATATATTCAAATATAAACTACACAGAAGCATTCTGTGAAACTTCTTTCTGATCTGAGCATTCAGCTAACAGAGTTAAACCATACTTTTGATTGAGCAGTTTTGAAAAACTCTGTCTGTAGAAAATGCAACTGGACATTCGTAGCGCTAAGTGGGTAATAGTGGAAAAAAGAATATGTTCCAATATAAACTACACAGAAGCATTGTATGAAACTGCTTTCTGTTCTGTGCATTCAACTAACAGAGTTGAACCTTACTTTTGATTGAGCCGTTCTGAAACACTCTTTCTGTAGAAACTGCAATTTTAAATTCTGAGCGCTAAGAGGCCTCTATTGGGAAAAATAATATCTTCAAATAAAAACTACACAGAAGCATTGTGTGAAACTTATTTCTGATATGTTCATTAAGCTAACAGAGTTAAACCATACTTTTGATTGCGCAGTTCTGAACACTCTTTCTGTAGAAAATGCAAGTGGACATTCGGAGCGCTAAGAGGGTAATAGTGGAAAAAGGAATATATTCAAATATAAACTACACAGTAGCATTCTGTGAAAATTCTTTCTGTTCTGTGCATTCAACTAACAGAGTTGAACCTTACTTTTGATTGAGCCGTTCTGAAACACTCTTTCTGTAGAAACTGCAATTGGACATGCTAAGCACTAAGAGGCCTACATTGGGAAAAAGAATATCTTCAAATAAAAACTACACAGATGCATTCTGTGAAACTTATTTCTGATCCGTAAATTCAGTTAACAGAGATAAAACATATTTTTGATTGAGCAGTTATGAAACACTCTTTTTGTAGAAAATGCAAGTGGAGATTTGGAGCGCTAAGAGGGTAATAGTGGAAAAAGGAATGTCTTCAAATATAAACTACACAGAATCATTCGGTGAAACATCTTTCTGATCTGTGCATGCAGCTAACAGAGTTAAACCATACTTTTGATTGAGCAGATCTGAACACTCTTTCTGTAGAAAATGCAACTGGACATTTGGAGCGCTAAGAGCGTAGTAGTGGAAAAAGGAATATATTCAAATATAAACTACACAGAAGCATTCTGTGAAACTTCTTTCTGATCTGAGCATTCAGCTAACAGAGTTAAACCATACTTTTGATTGAGCAGTTTTGAAACACTCTGTCTGTAGAAAATGCAACTGGACATTCATAGCGCTAAGTGGGTAATAGTGGAAAAAAGAATATGTTCAAATATAAACTACACAGAAGCATTGAATGAAACTTCTTTCTGTTCTGTGCATTCAACTAACAGAGTTGAACCTTACTTTTGATTGAGCCGTTCTGAAACACTCTTTCTGTAGAAACTGCAATTGGACATTCTGAGCGCTAAGAGGCCTATATTGGGAAAAAGAATGTCTACAAATAAAAACTACACAGAAGAATTGTGTGAAACTTCTTTCTGTTCTGTTTGTTCAACTAAAAGAGTTGAACCTTTGTTTTGATTGAGCCATTCTGAAACACTCTTTCTGTAGAAAATGCAAGTGGAGATTCGGAGCGCTAAGAGGGTAATAGTGGAAAAGGGAATGTCTCCAAATATAAACTACACAGAATCATTCTGTGAAACTTCCTTCTGATCTGTGCATTCAGCTAACAGAGTTAAACCATACTTTTGATTGAGCAGATCTGAACACTCTTTCTGTAGAAAATGCAACTGGACATTTGGAGCGCTAAGAGAGTAGTAGTGGAAAAAGGAATATATTCAAATATAAACTACACAGAAGCATTCTGTGAAACTTCTTTCTGATCTGAGCATTCAGCTAACAGAGTTAAACCATACTTTTGATTGAGCAGTTTTGAAACATTCTGTCTGTAGAAAATGCAACTGGACATTCGTAGCGCTAAGTGGGTAATAGTGGAAAAAAGAATATGTTCAAATATAAACTACACAGAAGCATTGTATGAAACTTCTTTCTGTTCTGTGCATTCAACTAACAGAGTTGAACTTTACTTTTGATTGAGCCTTTCTGAAACACTCTTTCTGTAGAAACTGCAATTGGACATTCTGAGCGCTAAGAGGCCTCTATTGGGAAAAATAATATCTTCAAATAAAAACTACACAGAAGCATTGTGTGAAACTTATTTCTGATATGTTGATTAAGCTAACAGAGTTAAACCATACTTTTGATTGCGCAGTTCTGAACACTCTTTCTGTAGAAAATGCAAGTGGACATTCGGAGCGCTAAGAGGGTAATAGTGGAAAAAGGAGTATATTCAAATATAAACTACACAATGGCATTCTGTGAAAATTCTTTCTGTTCTGTGCATTCAACTAACAGAGTTGAACCTTACTTTTGATTGACCCGTTCTGAAACACTCTTTCTGTAGAAACTGCAATTGGACATGCTAAGCGCTAAGAGGCCTTCATTGGGAAAAAGAATATCTTCAAATAAAAACTACACAGATGCATTCTGTGAAACTTATTTCTGATCTGTAAATTCAGTTAACAGAGATAAAACATATTTTTGATTGAGCAGTTATGAAACACTCTTTTTGTAGAATATGCAAGTGGAGATTCGGAGCGCTAAGAGGGTAATAGTGGAAAAAGGAATGTCTTCAAATATAAACTACACAGAATCATTCGGTGAAACTTCTTTCTGATCTGTGCATTCAGCTAACAGAGTTAAACCATACTTTTGATTGAGCAGATCTGAACACTCTTTCTGTAGAAAATGCAACTGGACATTTGGAGCGCTAAGAGCGTAGTAGTGGAAAAAGGAATATATTCAAATATAAACTACACAGAAGCATTCTGTGAAACTTCTTTCTGATCTGAGCATTCAGCTAACAGAGTTAAACCATACTTTTGATTGAGCAGTTTTGAAACACTCTGTCTGTAGAAAATGCAACTGGACATTCGTAGCGCTAAGTGGGTAATACTGGAAAAAAGAATATGTTCAAATATAAACTACACAGAAGCATTGTATGAAATTTCTTTCTGTTCTGTGCATTCAACTAACAGAGTTGAAACTTACTTTTGATTGAGCCGTTCTGAAACACTCTTTCTGTAGAAACTGCAATTGGACATTCTGAGCGCTAAGAGGCCTATATTGGGAAAAAGAATGTCTACAAATAAAAACTACACAGAAGAATTCTGTGAAACTTCTTTCTGTTCTGTTTGTTCAACTAAACTAGTTGAACCTTAGTTTTGATTGAGCCGTTCTGAAACACTCTTTCTGTAGAAAATGCAAGTGGAGATTCGGAGCGCTAAGAGGGTAATAGTGGAAAAAGGAATGTCTCCAAATATAAACTACACAGAATCATTCTGTGAAACTTCTTTCTGATCTGTGCATTCAGCTAACAGAGTTAAACCATACTTTTGATTGAGCAGATCTGAACACTCTTTCTGTAGAAAATGCAACTGGACATTTGGAGCGCTAAGAGAGTAGTAGTGGAAAAAGGAATATATTCAAATATAAACTACACAGAAGCATTCTGTGAAACTTCTTTCTGATCTGAGCATTCAGCTAACAGAGTTAAACCATACTTTTGATTGAGCAGTTTTGAAAAACTCTGTCTGTAGAAAATGCAACTGGACATTCGTAGCGCTAAGTGGGTAATAGTGGAAAAAAGAATATGTTCCAATATAAACTACACAGAAGCATTGTATGAAACTGCTTTCTGTTCTGTGCATTCAACTAACAGAGTTGAACCTTACTTTTGATTGAGCCGTTCTGAAACACTCTTTCTGTAGAAACTGCAATTTTAAATTCTGAGCGCTAAGAGGCCTCTATTGGGAAAAATAATATCTTCAAATAAAAACTACACAGAAGCATTGTGTGAAACTTATTTCTGATATGTTCATTAAGCTAACAGAGTTAAACCATACTTTTGATTGCGCAGTTCTGAACACTCTTTCTGTAGAAAATGCAAGTGGACATTCGGAGCGCTAAGAGGGTAATAGTGGAAAAAGGAATATATTCAAATATAAACTACACAGTAGCATTCTGTGAAAATTCTTTCTGTTCTGTGCATTCAACTAACAGAGTTGAACCTTACTTTTGATTGAGCCGTTCTGAAACACTCTTTCTGTAGAAACTGCAATTGGACATGCTAAGCACTAAGAGGCCTACATTGGGAAAAAGAATATCTTCAAATAAAAACTACACAGATGCATTCTGTGAAACTTATTTCTGATCCGTAAATTCAGTTAACAGAGATAAAACATATTTTTGATTGAGCAGTTATGAAACACTCTTTTTGTAGAAAATGCAAGTGGAGATTTGGAGCGCTAAGAGGGTAATAGTGGAAAAAGGAATGTCTTCAAATATAAACTACACAGAATCATTCGGTGAAACTTCTTTCTGATCTGTGCATGCAGCTAACAGAGTTAAACCATACTTTTGATTGAGCAGATCTGAACACTCTTTCTGTAGAAAATGCAACTGGACATTTGGAGCGCTAAGAGCGTAGTAGTGGAAAAAGGAATATATTCAAATATAAACTACACAGAAGCATTCTGTGAAACTTCTTTCTGATCTGAGCATTCAGCTAACAGAGTTAAACCATACTTTTGATTGAGCAGTTTTGAAACACTCTGTCTGTAGAAAATGCAACTGGACATTCATAGCGCTAAGTGGGTAATAGTGGAAAAAAGAATATGTTCAAATATAAACTACACAGAAGCATTGAATGAAACTTCTTTCTGTTCTGTGCATTCAACTAACAGAGTTGAACCTTACTTTTGATTGAGCCGTTCTGAAACACTCTTTCTGTAGAAACTGCAATTGGACATTCTGAGCGCTAAGAGGCCTATATTGGGAAAAAGAATGTCTACAAATAAAAACTACACAGAAGAATTGTGTGAAACTTCTTTCTGTTCTGTTTGTTCAACTAAAAGAGTTGAACCTTTGTTTTGATTGAGCCATTCTGAAACACTCTTTCTGTAGAAAATGCAAGTGGAGATTCGGAGCGCTAAGAGGGTAATAGTGGAAAAGGGAATGTCTCCAAATATAAACTACACAGAATCATTCTGTGAAACTTCCTTCTGATCTGTGCATTCAGCTAACAGAGTTAAACCATACTTTTGATTGAGCAGATCTGAACACTCTTTCTGTAGAAAATGCAACTGGACATTTGGAGCGCTAAGAGAGTAGTAGTGGAAAAAGGAATATATTCAAATATAAACTACACAGAAGCATTCTGTGAAACTTCTTTCTGATCTGAGCATTCAGCTAACAGAGTTAAACCATACTTTTGATTGAGCAGTTTTGAAACATTCTGTCTGTAGAAAATGCAACTGGACATTCGTAGCGCTAAGTGGGTAATAGTGGAAAAAAGAATATGTTCAAATATAAACTACACAGAAGCATTGTATGAAACTTCTTTCTGTTCTGTGCATTCAACTAACAGAGTTGAACTTTACTTTTGATTGAGCCTTTCTGAAACACTCTTTCTGTAGAAACTGCAATTGGACATTCTGAGCGCTAAGAGGCCTCTATTGGGAAAAATAATATCTTCAAATAAAAACTACACAGAAGCATTGTGTGAAACTTATTTCTGATATGTTGATTAAGCTAACAGAGTTAAACCATACTTTTGATTGCGCAGTTCTGAACACTCTTTCTGTAGAAAATGCAAGTGGACATTCGGAGCGCTAAGAGGGTAATAGTGGAAAAAGGAGTATATTCAAATATAAACTACACAATGGCATTCTGTGAAAATTCTTTCTGTTCTGTGCATTCAACTAACAGAGTTGAACCTTACTTTTGATTGACCCGTTCTGAAACACTCTTTCTGTAGAAACTGCAATTGGACATGCTAAGCGCTAAGAGGCCTACATTGGGAAAAAGAATATCTTCAAATAAAAACTACACAGATGCATTCTGTGAAACTTATTTCTGATCTGTAAATTCAGTTAACAGAGATAAAACATATTTTTGATTGAGCAGTTATGAAACACTCTTTTTGTAGAAAATGCAAGTGGAGATTCGGAGCGCTAAGAGGGTAATAGTGGAAAAAGGAATGTCTTCAAATATAAACTACACAGAATCATTCGGTGAAACTTCCTTCTGATCTGTGCGTTCAGCTAACAGAGTTAAACCATACTTTTGATTGAGCAGATCTGAACACTCTTTCTGTAGAAAATGCAACTGGACATTTGGAGCGCTAAGAGCGTAGTAGTGGAAAAAGGAATATATTCAAATATAAACTACACAGAAGCATTCTGTGAAACTTCTTTCTGATCTGAGCATTCAGCTAACAGAGTTAAACCATACTTTTGTTTGAGCAGTTTTGAAACACTCTGTCTGTAGAAAATGCAACTGGACATTCGTAGCGCTAAGTGGGTAATAGTGGAAAAAAGAATATGTTCAAATAGAAACTACACAGAAGCATTGTATGAAACTACTTTCTGTTCTGTGCATTCAACTAACAGAGTTGAACCTTACTTTTGATTGAGCCGTTCTGAAACACTCTTTCTGTAGAAACTGCAATTGGACATTCTGAGCGCTAGGAGGCCTATATTGGGAAAAAGAATGTCTACAAATAAAAACTACACAGAAGAATTGTGTGAAACTTCTTTCTGTTCTGTTTGTTCAACTAAAAGAGTTGAATCTTAGTTTTATTGAGCCGTTATGAAACACTCTTTCTGTAGAAAATGCAAGTGGAGATTCGGAGCGCTAAGAGGGTAATATTGGAAAAAGGAATGTCTCCAAATATAAACTACACAGAATCATTCTGTGAAACTTCTATCTGATCTTTGCATTCAGCTAACAGAGTTAAACCATACTTTTGATTGAGCAGTTTTGAAACACTCTTTCTGTAGAAACTGCAATTGGACATGCTAAGCGCTAAGAGGCCTACTTTGGGAAAAAGATTATCTTCAAATAAAAACTACACAGATGCATTCTGTGAAACTTATTTCTGATCTGTAAATTCAGTTAACAGAGATAAAACATATTTTTGATTGAGCAGTTATGAAACACTCTTTTTGTAGAAAATGCAAGTGGAGATTCGGAGCGCTAAGTGGGTAATAGTGGAAAAAGGAATGTCTTCAATATAAACTACACAGAATCATTCGGTGAAACTTCTTTCTGATCTGTGCATTCAGCTAACAGAGTTAAACCATACTTTTGATTGAGCAGATCTGAACACTCTTTCTGTAGAAAATGCAACTGGACATTTGGAGCGCTAAGAGCGTAGTAGTGGAAAAAGGAATATATTCAAATATAAACTACACAAAAGCATTCTGTGAAACTTCTTTCTGATCTGTGCATTCAGCTAACAGAGTTAAACCATACTTTTGATTGAGCAGATCTGAACACTCTTTCTGTAGAAAATGCAACTGGGCATTTGGAGCGCTAAGAGCGTAGTAGTGGAAAAAGGAATATATTCAAATATAAACTACACAGAAGCATTCTGTGAAACTTCTTTCTGATCTGAGCATTCAGCTAACAGAGTTAAACCATACTTTTGATTGAGCAGTTTTGAAACACTCTGTCTGTAGAAAATGCAACTGGACATTCGTAGCGCTAAGTGGGTAAGAGTGGAAAGAAGAATATGTTCAAATATAAACTACACAGAAGAATTGTATGAAACTTCTTTCTGTTCTGTGCATTCAACTAACAGAGTTGAACCTTACTTTTGATTGAGCCTTTCTGAAACACTCTTTCTGTAGAAACTGCAATTGGACATTCTGAGCGCTAAGAGGCCTATATTGTGAAAAATAATATCTTCAAATAAAAACTACACAGAAGCATTGTGTGAAACTTATTACTGATATGTTCATTAAGCTAACAGAGTTAAACCATACTTTTGATTGCGCAGTTCTGAACACTCTTTCTGTAGAAAATGCAAATGGACATTCGGAGCGCTAAGAGGGTAATAGTGGAAAAAGGAATATATTCAAATATAAACAACACAGTAGCATTCTGTGAAAATTCTTTCTGTTCTGTGCATTCAACTAACAGAGTTGAACCTTACTTTTGATTGAGCCGTTCTGAAACACTCTTTCTGTAGAAACTGCAATTGGACATTCTGAGCGCTAAGAGGCCTATATTGGGAAAAAGAATGTCTACAAATAAAAACTACACAGAAGAATTGTGTGAAACTTCTTTCTGTTCTGTTTGTTCAACTAAAAGAGTTGAACCTTAGTTTTGATTGAGCCGTTCTGAAACACTCTTTCTGTAGAAAATGCAAGTGGAGATTCGGAGCGCTAAGAGGGTAATAGTGGAAAAAGGAATGTCTCCAAATATAAACTACACAGAATCATTCTGTGAAACTTCTTTCTGATCTGTGCATTCAGCTAACAGTGTTAAACCATAATTTTGATTGAGCAGATCTGAACACTCTTTCTGTAGAAAATGCAACAGGACATTTGGAGCGCTAAGAGAGTAGTAGTGGAAAAGGGAATATATTCAAATATAAACTACACAGAAGCATTCTGTGAAACTTCTTTCTGATCTGAGCATTCAGCTAACAGAGTTAAACCATAATTTTGATTGATCAGTTTTGAAACACTCTGTCTGTAGAAAATGCAACTGGACATTCGTAGCGCTAAGTGGGTAATAGTGGAAAAAAGAATATGTTCAAATATAAACTACACAGAAGCATTGTATGAAACTTCTTTCTGTTCTGTGCATTCAACTAACAGAGTTGAACCTTACTTTTGATTGAGCCGTTCTGAAACACTCTTTCTGTAGAAACTGCAATTGGACATGCTAAGCGCTAAGAGGCCTACATTGGGAAAAAGTATATCTTCAAATAAAAACTACACAGATGCATTCTGTTAAACTTATTTCTGATCTGTAAATTCAGTTAACAGAGATAAAACATATTTTTGATTGAGCAGTTATGAAACACTCTTTTTGTAGAAAATGTAAGTGGAGATTCGGAGCGCTAAGAGGGTAATAGTGGAAAAAGGAATGTCTTCAAATTTAAACTACACAGAATCATTCGGTGAAACTTCTTTCTGATCTGTGCATTCAGCTAACAGAGTTAAACCATACTTTTGATTGAGCAGATCTGAACACTCTTTCTGTAGAAAATGCAACTGGACATTTGGAGCGCTAAGAGCGTAGTAGTGGAAAAAGGGATATATTCAAATATAAACTACACAGAAGCATTCTGTGAAACTTCTTTCTGATCTGAGCATTCAGCTAACAGAGTTAAAACATACTTTTGATTGAGCAGTTTTGAAACACTCTGTCTGTAGAAAATGCAACTGGACATTCGTAGCGCTAAGTGGGTAATAGTTGAAAAAAGAATATGTTCAAATATAAACTACACAGAAGCATTGTATGAAACTTCTTTCTGTTCTGTGCATTCAACTAACAGAGTTGAACCTTACATTTGATTGAGCCTTTCTGAAACACTCTTTCTGTAGAAACTGCAATTGGACATTCTGAGCGCTAAGAGGCCTATATTGGGAAAAATAATATCTTCAAATAAAAACTACACAGAAGCATTGTGTGAAACTTATTACTGATATGTTCATTAAGCTAACAGAGTTAAACCATACTTTTGATTGCGCAGTTCTGAACACTCTTTCTGTAGAAAATGCAAATGGACATTCGGAGCGCTAAGAGGGTAATTGTGGAAAAAGGAATATATTCAAATATAAACTACACAGTAGCATTCTGTGAAAATACTTTCTGTTCTGTGCATTCAACTAACAGAGTTGAACCTTACTTTTCATTGAGCCGTTCTGAAACACTCTTTCTGTAGAAACTGCAATTGGACATTCTGAGCGCTAAGAGGCCTATATTGGGAAAAAGAATGTCTACAAATAAAAACTACACAGAATAATTGTGTGAAACTTCTTTCTGTTCTGTTTGTTCAACTAAAAGAGTTGAACCTTAGTTTTGATTGAGCCGTTCTGAAACACTCTTTCTGTAGAAAATGCAAGTGGAGATTCGGAGCGCTAAGGGGGTAATAGTGGAAAAAGGAATGTCTCCAAATATAAACTACACAGAATCATTCTGTGAAACTTCTTTCTGATGTGTGCATTCAGCTAACAGAGTTAAACCATACTTTTGATTGAGCAGATCTGAACACTCTTTCTGTAGAAAATGCAACTGGACATTTGGAGCGCTAAGAGAGTAGTAGTGGAAAAAGGAATATATTCAAATATAAACTACACAGAAGCATTCTGTGAAACTTCTTTCTGATCTGAGCATTCAGCTAACAGAGTTAAACCATACTTTTGATTGAGCAGTTTTGAAACACTCTGTCTGTAGAAAATGCAACTGGACATTCGTAGCGCTAAGTGGGTAATAGTGGAAAAAAGAATATGTTCAAATATAAACTACACAGAAGCATTGTATGAAACTTCTTTTTGTTCTGTGCATTCAACTAACAGAGTTGAACCTTACTTTTGATTGAGCCGTTCTGAAACACTCTTTCTGTAGAAACTGCAATTGGACATTCTGAGCGCTAAGAGGCCTATATTGGGAAAAAGAATGTCTACAAATAAAAACTACACAGAAGAATTGTGTGAAACTTCTTTCTGTTCTGTTTGTTCAACTAAAAGAGTTGAACCTTAGTTTTGATTGAGCCGTTCTGAAACACTCTTTCTGTAGAAAATGCAAGTGGAGATTCGGAGCGCTAAGAGGGTAATAGTGGAAAAAGGAATGTCTCCAAATATAAACTACACAGAATCATTCTGTGAAATTTCTTTCTGATCTGTGCATTCAGCTAACAGAGTTAAACCATACTTTGATTGAGCAGATCTGAACACTCTTTCTGTAGAAAATGCAACTGGACATTTGGAGCGCTAAGAGAGTAGTAGTGGAAAAAGGAATATATTCAAAGATAAACTACACAGAAGCATTCTGTGAAACTTCTTTCTGATCTGAGCATTCAGCTAACAGAGTTAAACCATACTTTTGATTGAGCAGTTTTGAAACACTCTGTCTGTAGAAAATGCAACTGGACATTCGTAGCGCTAAGTGGGTAATAGTGGAAAATAGAATATGTTCAAATATAAACTACACAGAAGCATTGTATGAAACTTCTTTCTGTTCTGTGCATTCAACTAACAGAGTTGAACCTTACTTTTGATTGAGCCTGTCTGAAACACTCTTTCTGTAGAAACTGCAATTGGACATTCTGAGCGCTAAGAGGCCTCTATTGGGAAAAATAATATCTTCAAATAAAAAATAAACAGAAGCATTGTGTGAAACTTATTTCTGATATGTTCATTAAGCTAACAGAGTTAAACCATACTTTTGATTGCGCAGTTCTGAACACTCTTTCTGTAGAAAATGCAAGTGGACATTCTGAGCGCTAAGAGGGTAATAGTGGAAAAAGGAATATATTCAAATATAAACTACACAGTAGCATTCTGTGAAAATTCTTTCTGTTCTGTGCATTCAACTAACAGAGTTGAACCTTACTTTTGATTGAGCCGTTCTGAAACACTCTTTCTGTAGAAACTGCAATTGGACATGCTAAGCGCTGAGAGGCCTACATTGGGAAAAAGAATATCTTCAAATAAAAACTACACAGATGCATTCTGTGAAACTTATTTCTGATCTGTAAATTCAGTTAACAGAGATAAAACATATTTTTGATTGAGCAGTTATGAAACACTCTTTTTGTAGAAAATGCAAGTGGAGATTCGGAGCCCTAAGAGGGTAATAGTGGAAAAAGGAATGTCTTCAAATATAAACTACACAGAATCATTCGGTGAAACTTCTTTCTGATCTGTGCATTCAGCTAACAGAGTTAAACCATACTTTTGATTGAGCAGATCTGAACACTCTTTCTGTAGAAAATGCAACTGGACATTTGGAGCGCTAAGAGATTAGTAGTGGGAAAAGTAATATATTCAAATATAAACTACACAGAAGCATTCTGTGAAACTTCTTTCTGATCTGAGCATTCAGCTAACAGAGTTAAACCATACTTTTGATTGAGCAGTTTTGAAACACTCTGTCTGTATAAAATGCAACTGGACATTCGTAGCGCTAAGTGGGTAATAGTGGAAAAAAGAATATGTTCAAATATAAACTACACAGAAGCATTGTATGAAACTTCTTTCTGTTCTGTGCATTCAACTAACAGAGTTGAACCTTACTTTTGATTGCGCCTTTCTGAAACACTCTTTCTGTAGAAAATGCAATTGGACATTCTGAGCGCTAAGAGGCCTATATTGGGAAAAATAATATCTTCAAATAAAAACTACACAGAAGCATTGTGTGAAACTTATTTCTGATATGTTCATTAAGCTAACAGACTTAAACCATACTTTTGATTGCGCAGTTCTGAACACTCTTTCTGTAGAAAATGCAAGTGGACATTCGGAGCGCTAAGAGGGTAATAGTGGAAAAAGGAATATATTCGAATATAAACTACACAGTAGCATTCTGTGAAAATACTTTCTGTTCTGTGCATTCAACTAACAGAGTTGAACCTTACTTTTGATTGAGCCGTTCTGAAACACTCTTTCTGTAGAAACTGCAATTGGACATGCTAAGCGCTAAGAGGCCTACATTGGGAAAAAAAATATCTTCAAATAAAAACTACACAGATGCATTCTGTGAAACTTATTTCTGATCTGTAAATTCAGTTAACAGAGATAAAACATATTTTTGATTGAGCAGTTATGAAACACTCTTTTTGTAGAAAATGCAAGTGGAGATTCGGAGCGCTAAGAGGGTAATAGTGGAAAAAGGAATGTCTTCAAATATAAACTACACAGAATCATTCGGTGAAACTTCTTTCTGATCTGTGCATTCAGCTAACAGAGTTAAACCATACTTTTGATTGAGCAGATCTGAACACTCTTTCTGTAGAAAATGCAACTGGACATTTGGAGCGCTAAGAGCGTAGTAGTGGAAAAAGGGATATATTCAAATATAAACTACACAGAAGCATTCTGTGAAACTTCTTTCTGATCTGAGCATTCAGCTAACAGAGTTAAACCATACTTTTGATTGAGCAGTTTTGAAACACTCTGTCTGTAGAAAATGCAACTGGACATTCGTAGCGCTAAGTGGGTAATAGTGGAAAAAAGAATATGTTCAAATATAAACTACACAGAAGCATTGTATGAAACTTCTTTCTGTTCTGTGCATTCAACTAACAGAGTTGAACCTTACTTTTGATTGAGCCTTTCTGAAACCCTCTTTCTGTAGAAACTGCAATTGGACATTCTGAGCGCTAAGAGGCCTATATTGGGAAAAATAATATCTTCAAATAAAAACGACACAGAAGCATTGTGTGAAACTTATTTCTGATATGTTCATTAAGCTAACAGAGTTAAACCATACTTTTGATTGTGCAGTTCTGAACACTCTTTCTGTAGAAAATGCAAGTGGACATTCGGAGCGCTAAGAGGGTAATAGTGGAAAAAGGAATATATTCAAATATAAACTACACAGTAGCATTCTGTGAAAATTCTTTCTGTTCTGTGCATTCAACTAACAGAGTTGAACCTTACTTTTGATTGAGCCGTTCTGAAACACTCTTTCTGTAGAAACTGCAATTCGACATGCTAAGCGCTAAGAGTCCTACATTGGGAAAAATAATATCTTCAAATAAAAACTACACAGATGCATTCTGTGAAACTTATTTCTGATCTGTGAATTCAGTTAACAGAGATAAAACATATTTTTGATTGAGCAGTTATGAAACACTCTCTTTGTAGAAAATGAAAGTGGAGATTCGGAGCGCTAAGAGGGTAATAGTGGAAAAAGGAATGTCTTCAAATATAAACTACCCAGAATCATTCAGTGAAACTTCTTTCTGATCTGTGCATTCAGCTAACAGAGTTAAACCATACTTTTGATTGAGCAGATCTGAACACTCTTTCTGTAGAAAATGCAACTGGACATTTGGAGCGCTAAGAGCGTAATAGTGGAAAAAGGAATATATTCAAATATAAACTACACAGAAGCATTCTGTGAAACTTTTTTCTGATCTGAGCATTCAGCTAACAGAGTTAAACCATACTTTTGATTGAGCAGTTTTGAAACACTCTGTCTGTAGAAAATGCAACTGGACATTCGTAGCGCTAAGTGGGTAACAGTGGAAAAAATAATATGTTCAAATATAAACTACACAGAAGCATTGTATGAAACTTCTTTCTGTTCTGTGCATTCAACTAACAGAGTTGAACCTTACTTTTGATTGAGCCGTTCTGAAACACTCTTTCTGTAGAAACTGCAATTCGACATTCTGAGCGCTAAGAGGCCTATATTGGGAAAAAGAATGTCTACTAATAAAAACTACACAGAAGAATTGTGTGAAACTTCTTTCTGTTCTGTTTGTTCAACTAAAAGAGTTGAATCTTAATTTTGATTGAGCCGTTCTGAAACACTCTTTCTGTAGAAAATGCAAGTGGAGATTCGGAGCGCTAAGAGGGTAATAGTGGAAAAAGGAATGTCTCCAAATATAAACTACACAGAATCATTCTGTGAAACTTCTTTCTGATCTGTGCATTCAGCTAACAGAGTTAAACCATACTTTTGATTGAGCAGATCTGAACACTCTTTCTGTAGAAAATGCAACTGGACATTTGGAGCGCTAAGAGATTAGTAGTGGAAAAAGTAATATATTCAAATATAAACTACACAGAAGCATTCTGTGAAACTTCTTTCTGATCTGAGCATTCAGCTAACAGAGTTAAACCATACTTTTGATTGAGCAGTTTTGAAACACTCTGTCTGTATAAAATGCAACTGGTCATTCGTAGCGCTAAGTGGGTAATAGTGGAAAAAAGAATATGTTCAAATATAAACTACACAGAAGCATTGTATGAAACTACTTTCTGTTCTGTGCATTCAACTAACAGAGTTGAACCTTACTTTTGATTGAGCCTTTCTGAAACACTCTTTCTGTAGAAACTGCAATTGGACATTCTGAGCGCTAAGAGGCCTATATTGGGAAAAATAATATCTTCAAATAAAAACTACACAGAAGCATTGTGTGAAACTTATTTCTGATATGTTCATTAAGCTAACAGACTTAAACCATACTTTTGATTGCGCAGTTCTGAACACTCTTTCTGTAGAAAATGCAAGTGGACATTCGGAGCGCTAAGAGGGTAATAGTGGAAAAAGGAATATATTCGAATATAAACTACACAGTAGCATTCTGTGAAAATACTTTCTGTTCTGTGCATTCAACTAACAGAGTTGAACCTTACTTTTGATTGAGCCGTTCTGAAACACTCTTTCTGTAGAAACTGCAATTGGACATGCTA
Organism: Symphalangus syndactylus; assembly: GCF_028878055.3. NCBI lineage: Eukaryota > Metazoa > Chordata > Mammalia > Primates > Hylobatidae > Symphalangus > Symphalangus syndactylus. The sequence goes on along the minus strand of NC_072447.2, from coordinate 10,066,652 downwards.
AGCGCTAAGAGGCCTACATTGGGAAAAAAAATATCTTCAAATAAAAACTACACAGATGCATTCTGTGAAACTTATTTCTGATCTGTAAATTCAGTTAACAGAGATAAAACATATTTTTGATTGAGCAGTTATGAAACACTCTTTTTGTAGAAAATGCAAGTGGAGATTCGGAGCGCTAAGAGGGTAATAGTGGAAAAAGGAATGTCTTCAAATATAAACTACACAGAATCATTCGGTGAAACTTCTTTCTGATCTGTGCATTCAGCTAACAGAGTTAAACCATACTTTTGATTGAGCAGATCTGAACACTCTTTCTGTAGAAAATGCAACTGGACATTTGGAGCGCTAAGAGCGTAGTAGTGGAAAAAGGGATATATTCAAATATAAACTACACAGAAGCATTCTGTGAAACTTCTTTCTGATCTGAGCATTCAGCTAACAGAGTTAAACCATACTTTTGATTAAGCAGTTTTGAAACACTCTGTCTGTAGAAAATGCAACTGGACATTCGTAGCGCTAAGTGGGTAATAGTGGAAAAAACAATATGTTCAAATATAAACTACACAGAAGCATTGTATGAAACTTCTTTCTGTTCTGTGCATTCAACTAACAGAGTTGAACCTTACTTTTGATTGAGCCTTTCTGAAACACTCTTTCTGTAGAAACTGCAATTGGACATTCTGAGCGCTAAGAGGCCTATATTGGGAAAAATAATATCTTCAAATAAAAACTACACAGAAGCATTGTGTGAAACTTATTTCTGATATGTTCATTAAGCTAACAGAGTTAAACCATTCTTTTGATTGCGCAGTTCTGAACACTCTTTCTGTAGAAAATGCAAGTGGACATTCGGCGCGCTAAGAGGGTAATAGTGGAAAAAGGAATATATTCAAATATAAACTACACAGTAGCATTCTGTGAAAATTCTTTCTGTTCTGTGCATTCAACTAACAGAGTTGAACCTTACTTTTGATTGAGCCGTTCTGAAACACTCTTTCTGTAGAAATTGCAATTGGACATGCTAAGCGCTAAGAGGCCTACATTGGGAAAAAGAATATCTTCAAATAAAAACTACACAGATGCATTCTGTGAAACTTATTTCTGATCTGCAAATTCAGTTAACAGAGATAAAACATATTTCTGATTGAGCAGTTATGAAACACTCTTTTTGTAGAAAATGCAAGTGGAGATTCGGAGCGCTAAGAGGGTAATAGTGGAAAAAGGAATGTCTTCAAATATAAACTACACAGAATCATTCGGTGAAACTTCTTTCTGATCTGTGCATTCAGCTAACAGATTTAAACCATACTTTTGATTGAGCAGATCTGAACACTCTTTCTGTAGAAAATGCAACTGGACATTTGGAGCGCTAAGAGCGTAGTAGTGGAAAAAGGAATATATTCAAATATAAACTACACAGAAGCATTCTGTGAAACTTCTTTCTGATCTGAGCATTCAGCTAACAGAGTTAAACCATACTTTTGATTGAGCACTTTTGAAACACTCTGTCTGTAGAAAATGCAACTGGACATTCGTAGCGCTAAGTGGGTAATAGTGGAAAAAAGAATATGTTCAAATATAAACTACACAGAAGCATTGTATGAAACTTCTTTCTGTTCTGTGCATTCAACTAACAGAGTTGAACCTTACTTTTGATTGAGCCTTTCTGAAACACTCTTTCTGTAGAAACTGCAATTGGACATTCTGAGCGCTAAAAGGCCTCTATTGGGAAAAAGAATGTCTACAAATAAAAACTACTCAGAAGAATTGTGTGAAACTTCTTTCTGTTCTGTTTGTTCAACTAAAAGAGTTGAATCTTAATTTTGATTGAGCCGTTCTGAAACACTCTTTCTGTAGAAAATGCAAGTGGAGATTCGGAGCGCTAAGAGGGTAATAGTGGAAAAAGGAAAGTCTCCAAATATAAACTACACAGAATCATTCTGTGAAACTTCTTTCTGATCTGTGCATTCAACTAACAGAGTTGAACCTTACTTTTGATTGAGCCTTTCTGAAACACTCTTTCTGTAGAAACTGCAATTGGACATTCTGAGCGCTAAGAGGCCTATATTGGGAAAAATAATATCTTCAAATAAAAACTACACAGAAGCATTGTGTGAAACTTATTTCTGATATGTTCATTAAGCTAACAGACTTAAACCATACTTTTGATTGCGCAGTTCTGAACACTCTTTCTGTAGAAAATGCAAGTGGACATTCGGAGCGCTAAGAGGGTAATAGTGGAAAAAGGAATATATTCGAATATAAACTACACAGTAGCATTCTGTGAAAATACTTTCTGTTCTGTGCATTCAACTAACAGAGTTGAACCTTACTTTTGATTGAGCCGTTCAGAAACACTCTTTCTGTAGAAACTGCAATTGGACATGCTAAGCGCTAAGAGGCCTACATTGGGAAAAAGAATATCTTCAAATAAAAACTACACAGATGCATTCTGTGAAACTTATTTCTGATCTGTGAATTCAGTTAACAGAGATAAAACATATTTTTGATTGAGCAGTTATGAAACACTCTTTCTGTAGAAAATGCAAGTGGAGATTCGGAGCGCTAAGAGGGTAATAGTGGAAAAAGGAATATATTCGAATATAAACTACACAGTAGCATTCTGTGAAAATACTTTCTGTTCTGTGCATTCAACTATCAGAGTTGAACCTTACTTTTGATTGAGCCGTTCTGAAACACTCTTTCTGTAGAAACTGCAATTGGACATGCTAAGCGCTAAGAGGCCTACATTGGGAAAAAAAATATCTTCAAATAAAAACTACACAGATGCATTCTGTGAAACTTATTTCTGATCTGTAAATTCAGTTAACAGAGATAAAACATATTTTTGATTGAGCAGTTATGAAACACTCTTTTTGTAGAAAATGCAAGTGGAGATTCGGAGCGCTAAGAGGGTAATAGTGGAAAAAGGATTGTCTTCAAATATAAACTACACAGAATCATTCGGTGAAACTTCTTTCTGATCTGTGCATTCAGCTAACAGAGTTAAACCATACTTTTGATTGAGCTGATCTGAACACTCTTTCTGTAGAAAATGCAACTGGACATTTGGAGCGCTAAGAGAGTAGTAGTGGAAAAAGGAATATATTCGAATATAAACTACACAGAAGCATTCTGTGAAACTTCTTTCTGATCTGAGCATTCAGCTAACAGAGTTAAACCATACTTTTGATTGAGCAGTTTTGAAACACTCCGTCTGTAGAAAATGCAACTGGACATTCGTAGCGCTAAGTGGGTAATAGTGGAAAAAAGAATATGTTCAAATATAAACTACACAGAAGCATTGTATGAAACTTCTTTCTGTTCTGTGCATTCAACTAACAGAGTTGAACCATACTTTTGATTGAGCCGTTCTGAAACACTCTTTCTGTAGAAACTGCAATTGGACATTCTGAGCGCTAGGAGGCCTATATTGGGAAAAAGAATGTCTACAAATAAAAACTACAAAGAAGAATTGTGTGAAACTTCTTTCTGTTCTGTTTGTTCAACTAAAAGAGTTGAACCTTACTTTTGAATGAGCCGTTCTGAAACACTCTTTCTGAAGAAAATGCAAGTGGAGATTCGGAGCGCTAAGAGCGTAATAGTGGAAAAAGGAATGTCTCCAAATATAAACTACACAGAGTCATTCTGTGAAACTTCTTTCTGATCTGTGCATTCAGCTAACAGAATTAAACCATACTTTTGATTGAGCAGATCTGAACTCTCTTTCTGTAGAAAATGCAACTGGACATTTGGAGCGCTAAGAGAGTACTAGTGGAAAAAGTAATATATTCATATATAAACTACACAGAAGCATTCTGTGAAACTTCTTTCTGATCTGAGCATTCAGCTAACAGAGTTAAACCATACTTTTGATTGAGCAGTTTTGAAACACTCTGTCTGTAGAAAATGCAACTGGACATTCGTAGCGCTAAGGGGGTAATAGTGGAAAAAAGAATATGTTCAAATATAAACTACACAGAAGCATTGTATGAAACTCCTTTCTGTTCTGTGCATTCAACTAACAGAGTTGAACCTTACTTTTGATTGAGCCTTTCTGAAACACTCTTTCTGTAGAAACTGCAATTGGACATTCTGAGCGCTAAGAGGCCTCTATTGCGAAAAATAATATCTTCAAATAAAAACTACACAGAAGCATTGTGTGAAACTTATTTCTGATATGTTCATTAAGCTAACAGAGTTAAACCATACTTTTGATTGCGCAGTTCTGAACACTCTTTCTGTAGAAAATGCAAGTGTACATTCGGAGCGCTAAGAGGGTAATAGTGGAAAAAGGAATATATTCAAATATAAACTACACAGTAGCATTCTGTAAAAATTCTTTCTGTTCTGTGCATTCAACTAACAGAGTTGAACCTTACTTTTGATTCAGCCGTTCTGAAACACTCTTTCTGTAGAAACGGCAATTGGACATGCTAAGCGCTAAGAGGCCTACATTGGGAAAAAGAATATCTTCAAATAAAAACTACACAGATGCATTCTGTGAAACTTATTTCTGATCTGTAAATTCAGTTAACAGAGATAAAACATATTTTTGATTGAGCAGTTATGAAACACTCTTTTTGTAGAAAATGCAAGTGGAGATTCGGAGCGCTAAGAGGGTAATAGTGGAAAAAGGAATGTCTACAAATATAAACTACACAGAATCATTCGGTGAAACTTCTTTCTGATCTGTGCATTCAGCTAACAGAGTTAAACCATACTTTTGATTGAGCAGATCTGAACACTCTTTCTGTAGAAAATACAACTGGACATTTGGAGCGCTAAGAGCGTAGTAGTGGAAAAAGGAATATATTCAAATATAAACTACACAGAAGCATTCTGTGAAACGTCTTTCTGATCTGAGCATTCAGCTAACAGAGTTAAAACATACTTTTGATTGAGCAGTTTTGAAACACTCTGTCTGTAGAAAATGCAACTGGACATTCGTAGCGCTAATTGGGTAATAGTGGAAAAAAGAATATGTTCAAATATAAACTACACGGAAGCATTGTATGAAACTTCTTTCTGTTCTGTGCATTCAACTAACAGAGTTGAACCTTACTTTTGATTGAGCCGTTCTGAAACACTCTTTCTGTAGAAACTGCAATTGGACATTCTGAGCGCTAGGAGGCCTATATTGGGAAAAAGAATGTATACAAATGAAAACTACAGAGAAGAATTGTGTGAAACTTCTTTCTGTTCTGTTTGTTCAACAAAAAGAGTTGAACCTTTGTTTTGATTGAGCCGTTCTGAGAAACTCTTTCTGTAGAAAATGCAAGTGGAGATTTGGAGCGCTAAGAGGGTAATAGTGGAGAAAGGAATGTCTCCAAATATAAACTACACAGAATCATTCTGTGAAACTTCTTTCTGTTCTGTGCATTCAGCTAACAGAGTTAAACCATACTTTTGATAGAGCAGATCTGAACACTCTTTCTGTAGAAAATGCAACTGGACATTTGGAGCGCTAAGAGAGTAGTAGTGGAAAAAGGAATATATTCAAATATAAACTACACAGAAGCATTCTGTGAAACTTCTTTCTGATCTGAGCATTCAGCTAACAGAGTTAAACCATACTTTTGATTGAGCAGTTTTGAAACACTCTGTCTGTAGAAAATGCAACTGGACATTCGTAGCGCTAATTGGGTAATAGTGGAAAAAAGAATATGTTCAAATATAAACTACACAGAAGCATTGTATGAAACTTCTTTCTGTTCTGTGCATTCAACTAACAGAGTTGAACCTTACTTTTGATTGAGCCGTTCTGAAACACTCTTTCTGTAGAAACTGCAATTGGACATTCTGAGCACTAGGAGGCCTATATTGGGAAAAAGAATGTCTACAAATAAAAACTACAGAGAAGAATTGTGTGAAACTTCTTCCTGTTCTGTTTGTTCAACTAAAAGAGTTGAACCTTAGTTTTGATTGAGCCGTTCTGAGAAACTCTTTCTGTAGAAAATGCAAGTGGAGATTTGGAGCGCTAAGAGGGTAATAGTGGAAAAAGGAATGTCTCCAAATATAAACTACACAGAATCATTCTGTGAAACTTCTTTCTGATCTGTGCATTCAGCTAACAGAGTTAAACCATACTTTTGATTGAGCAGTTTTGAAACACTCTGTCTGTAGAAAATGCAACTGGACATTCGTAGCGCTAAGTGGGTAATAGTGGAAAAAAGAATATGTTCAAATATAAACTACACAGAAGCATTGTATGAAACTACTTTCTGTTCTGTGCATTCAACTAACAGAGTTGAACCTTACTTTTGATTGAGCCTTTCTGAAACACTCTTTCTGTAGAAACTGCAATTGGACATTCTGAGCGCTAAGAGGCCTCTATTGGGAAAAATAATATCTTCAAATAAAAACTACACAGAAGCATTGTGTGAAACTTATTTCTGATATGTTCATTAAGCTAACAGAGTTAAACCATACTTTTGATTGCGCAGTTCTGAACACTCTTTCTGTAGAAAATGCAAGTGGACATTCGGAGCGCTAAGAGGGTAATAGTGGAAAAAGGAATATATTCAAATATAAACTACACAGTAGCATTCTGTGAAAATTCTTTCTGTTCTGTGCATTCAACTAACAGAGTTGAACCTTACTTTTGATTGAGCCGTTCTGAAACACTCTTTCTGTAGAAACTGCAATTTTACATGCTAAGCGCTAAGAGGCCTACATTGGGAAAAAGAATATCTTCAAATAAAAACTACACAGATGCATTCTGTGAAACTTATTTCTGATCTGTAAATTCAGTTAACAGAGATAAAGCATATTTTTGATTGAGCAGTTATGAAACACTCTTTTTGTAGAAAATGCAAGTGGAGATTCGGAGCGCTAAGAGGGTAATAGTGGAAAAAGGAATAACTTCAAATATAAACTACACAGAATCATTCGGTGAAACTTCTTTCTGATCTGTGCATTCAGCTAACAGAGTTAAACCATACTTTTGATTGAGCAGATCTGAACACTCTTTCTGTAGAAAATGCAACTGGACATTTGGAGCGCTAAGAGCGTAGTAGTGGAAAAAGGAATATATTCAAATATAAACTACACAGAAGCATTCTGTGAAACTTCTTTCTGATCTGAGCATTCAGCTAACAGAGTTAAAACATACTTTTGATTGAGCAGTTTTGAAACACTCTGTCTGTAGAAAATGCAACTGGACATTCGTAGCGCTAATTGGGTAATAGTGGAAAAAAGAATATGTTCAAATATAAACTACACAGAAGCATTGTATGAAACTTCTTTCTGTTCTGTGCATTCAACTAACAGAGTTGAACCTTACTTTTGATTGAGCCGTTCTGAAACACTCTTTCTGTAGAAAATGCAATTGGACATTCTGAGCGCTAGGAGGCCTATATTGGGAAAAAGAATGTCTACAAATAAAAACTACAGAGAAGAATTGTGTGAAACTTCTTTCTGTTCTGTTTGTTCAACTAAAAGAGTTGAACCTTAGTTTTGATTGAGCCGTTCTGAGAAACTCTTTCTGTAGAAAATGCAAGTGGAGATTTGGAGCGCTAAGAGGGTAATAGTGGAAAAAGGAATGTCTCCAAATATAAACTACACAGAAACATTCTGTGAAACTTCTTTCTGATCTGTGCATTCAGCTAACAGATTTAAACCATACTTTTGATAGAGCAGATCTGAACACTCTTTCTGTATAAAATGCAACTGGACATTTGGAGCGCTAAGAGAGTAGTAGTGGAAAAAGGAATATATTCAAATATAAACTACACAGAAGCATTCTGTGAAACTTCTTTCTGATCTGAGCATTCAGCTAACAGAGTTAAACCATACTTTTGATTGAGCAGTTTTGAAACACTCTGTCTGTAGAAAATGCAACTGGACATTCGTAGCGCTAAGTGGGTAATAGTGGAAAAAAGAATATGTTCAAATATAAACTACACAGAAGCATTGTATGAAACTACTTTCTGTTCTGTGCATTCAACTAACAGTGTTGATCCTTACTTTTGATTGAGCCTTTCTGAAACACTCTTTCTGTAGAAACTGCAATTGGACATTCTGAGCGCTAAGAGGCCTCTATTGGGAAAAATAATATCTTCAAATAAAAACTACACAGAAGCATTGTGTGAAACTTATTTCTGATATGTTCATTAAGCTAACAGAGTTAAACCATACTTTTGATTGCGCAGTTCTGAACACTCTTTCTGTATAAAATGCAAGTGGACATTCGGAGCGCTAAGAGGGTAATAGTGGAAAAAGTAATATATTCAAATATAAACTACACAGTAGCATTCTGTGAAAATTCTTTCTGTTCTGTGCATTCAACTAACAGAGTTGAACCTTACTTTTGATTGAGCCGTTCTGAAACACTCTTTCTGTAGAAACTGCAATTTTACATGCTAAGCGCTAAGAGGCCTACATTGGGAAAAATAATATCTTCAAATAAAAACTACACAGATGCATTCTGTGAAACTTATTTCTGATCTGTAAATTCAGTTAACAGAGATAAAGCATATTTTTGATTGAGCAGGTATGAAACACTCTTTTTGTAGAAAATGCAAGTGGAGATTCGGAGCGCTAAGAGGGTAATAGTGGAAAAAGGAATATCTTCAAATATAGACTACACAGAATCATTCGGTGAAAATTCTTTCTGATCTGTGCATTCAGCTAACAGAGTTAAACCACACTTTTGATTGAGCAGATCTGAACACTCTTTCTGTAGAAAATGCAACTGGACATTTGGAGCGCTAAGAGCGTAGTAGTGGAAAAAGGAATATATTCAAATATAAACTACACAGAAGCATTCTGTGAAACTTCTTTCTGATCTGAGCATTCAGCTAACAGAGTTAAAACATACTTTTGATTGAGCAGTTTTGAAACACTCTGTCTGTAGAAAATGCAACTGGACATTCGTAGCGCTAATTGGGTAATAGTGGAAAAAAGAATATGTTCAAATATAAGCTACACAGAAGCATTGTATGAAACTACTTTCTGTTCTGTGCATTCAACTAACAGAGTTGAACCTTACTTTTGATTGAGCCGTTCTGAAACACTCTTTCTGTAGAAACTGCAATTGGACATTCTGAGCGCTAGGAGGCCTATATTGGGAAAAAGAATGTCTACAAATAAAAACTACAGAGAAGAATTGTGTGAAACTTCTTTCTGTTCTGTTTGTTCAACTAAAAGAGTTGAACCGTAGTTTTGAATGAGCCGTTCTGAGAAACTCTTTCTGTAGAAAATGCAAGTGGAGATTTGGAGCGCTAAGAGGGTTATAGTGGAAAAAGGAATGTCTCCAAATATAAACTACACAGAATCATTCTGTGAAACTTCTTTCTGATCTGTGCATTCAGCTAACAGAGTTAAAACATACTTTTGATAGAGCAGATCTGAACACTCTTTCTGTAGAAAATGCAACTGGACATTTGGAGCGCTAAGAGAGTAGTAGTGGAAAAAGAAATATATTCAAATATAAACTACACAGAAGCATTCTGTGAAACTTCTTTCTGATCTGAGCATTCAGCTAACAGAGTTAAACCATACTTTTGATTGAGCAGTTTTGAAACACTCTGTCTGTAGAAAATGCAACTGGACATTCGTAGCGCTAAGTGGGTAATAGTGGAAAAAAGAATATGTTCAAATATAAACAACACAGAAGCATTGTATGAAACTACTTTCTGTTCTGTGCATTCAACTAACAGAGTTGAACCTTACTTTTGATTGAGCCTTTCTGAAACACTCTTTCTGTAGAAACTGCAATTGGACATTCTGAGCGCTAAGAGGCCTCTATTGGGAAAAATAATATCTTCAAATAAAAACTACACAGAAGCATTGTGTGAAACTTATTTCTGATATGTTCATTAAGCTAACAGAGTTAAACCATACTTTTGATTGCGCAGTTCTCAACACTCTTTCTGTAGAAAATGCAAGTGGACATTCGGAGCGCTAAGACAGTAATTGTGGAAAAAGGAATATATTCAAATATAAACTACACATTAGCATTCTGGGAAAATTCTTTCTGTTCTGTGCATTCAACTAACAGAGTTGAACCTTACTTTTGATTGAGCCGTTCTGAAACACTCTTTCTGTAGAAACTGCAATTTTACATGCTAAGCTCTAAGAGGCCTACATTGGGAAAAATAATATCTTCAAATAAAAACTACACAGATGCATTCTGTGAAACTTATTTCTGATCTGTAAATTCAGTTAACAGAGATAAAGCATATTTTTGATTGAGCAGTTATGAAACACTCTTTTTGTAGAAAATGCAAGTGGAGATTCGGAGCTCTAAGAGGGTAATAGTGGAAAAAGGAATATCTTCAAACATAAACTACACAGAATCATTCGGTGAAACTTCTTTCTGATCTGTGCATTCAGCTAACAGAGTTAAACCATACTTTTGATTGAGCAGACCTGAACACTCTTTCTGTAGAAAATGCAACTGGACATTTGGAGCGCTAAGAGCGTAGTAGTGGAAAAAGGAATATATTCAAATATAAACTACACAGAAGCATTCTGTGAAACTTCTTTCTGATCTGAGCATTCAGCTAACAGAGTTAAAACATACTTTTGATTGAGCAGTTTTGAAACACTCTGTCTGTAGAAAATGCAACTGGACATTCGTAGCGCTAATTGGGTAATAGTGGAAAAAAGAATATGTTCAAATATAAACTACACAGAAGCATTGTATGAAACTTTTTTCTGTTCTGTGCATTCAACTAACAGAGTTGAACCTTACTTTTGATTGAGCCGTTCTGAAACACTCTTTCTGTAGAAACTGCAATTGGACATTCTGAGCGCTAGGAGGCCTATATTGGGAAAACGAATGTCTACAAATAAAAACTACAGAGAAGAATTGTGTGAAACTTCTTTCTGTTCTGTTTGTTCAACTAAAAGATTTGAACCTTAGTTTTGATTGAGCCGTTCTGAAACACTCTTTCTGTAGAAAATGCAAGTGGAGATTCGGAGCGCTAAGAGGGTAATAGTGGAAAAAGGAATGTCTCCAAATATAACCTACACAGAATCATTTTGTGAAACTTCTTTCTGATCTGTGCATTCAGCTACCAGAGTTAAACCATACTTTTGATTCAGCAGATCTGAACACTCTTTCTGTAGAAAATGCAACTGGACATTTGGAGCGCTAAGAGAGTAGTAGTGGAAAAAGGAATATATTCAAATATAAACCACACAGAAGCATTCTGTGAAACTTCTTTCTGATCTGAGCATTCAGCTAACAGAGTTAAACCATACTTTTGATTGAGCAGTTTTGAAACACTCTGTCTGTAGAAAATGCAACTGGACATTCGTAGCGCTAAGTGGGTAATAGTGGAAGAAAGAATATGTTCAAATATAAACTACACAGAAGCATTGTATGAAACTCCTTTCTGTTCTGTGCATTCAACTAACAGAGTTGAACCTTACTTTTGATTGAGCCTTTCTGAAACACTATTTCTGTACAAACTGCAATTGGACATTCTGAGCGCTAAGAGGCCTCTATTGGGAAAAATAATATCTTCAAATAAAAACGACACAGAAGCATTGTGTGAAACTTATTTCTGATATGTTCATTAAGCTAACAGAGTTAAACCATACTTTTGATTGCGCAGTTCTCAACACTCTTTCTGTAGAAAATGCAAGTGGACATTCGGAGCGCTAAGAGGGTAATTGTGGAAAAAGGAATATATTCAAATATAAACTACACAGTAGCATTCTGTGAAAATTCTTTCTGTTCTGTGCATTCAACTAACAGAGTTGAACCTTACTTTTGTTTGAGCCGTTCTGAAACACTCTTTCTGTAGAAACTGCAATTGGACATGCTAAGCGCTAAGAGGCCTACACTGCGAAAAAGAATATCTTCAAATAAAAACTACACAGATGCATTCTGTGAAACTTATTTCTGATCTGTAAATTCAGTTAACAGAGATAAAACGTATTTTTGATTGAGCAGTTATGAAACACTCTTTTTGTAGTAAATGCATATGGAGATTCGGAGCGCTAAGAGGGTAACAGTGGAAAAAGGAATGTCTTCAAATATAAACTACACAGAATCATTCGGTGAAACTTCTTTCTGATCTGTGCATTCAGCTAACAGAGTTAAACCATACTTTTGATTGAGCAGATCTGAACACTCTTTATGTAGAAAATGCAACTGGACATTTGGAGCGCTAAGTGCGTATTAGTGGAAAAAGGAATATATTCAAATATAAACAACACAGAAGCATTCTGTGAAACTTCTTTATGATCTGAGCATTCAGCTAACAGAGTTAAACCATACTTTTGATTGAGCAGTTTTGAAACACTCTGTCTGTAGAAAATGCAACTGGACATTCATAGCGCTAAGTGGGTAATAGTGGAAAAAAGAATATGTTCAAATATAAACTACACAGAATCATTCTGTGAAACTTCTTGCTGTTCTGTGCATTCAACTAACAGAGTTGAACCTTACTTTTGATTGAGCCATTCTGAAACACTCTTTCTGTAGAAACTGCAATTGGACATTCTGAGCGCTAAGAGGCCTATATTGGGAAAAAGAATGTCTACAAATAAAAACTACACAGAAAAATTGTGTGAAACTTCTTTCTGTTCTGTTTGTTCAACTAAAAGAGTTGAACCTTAGTTTTGATTCAGCCGTTCTGAAACACTCTTTCTGTAGAAAATGCAAGTGGAGATTCGGAGCGCTAGGAGGGTAATAGTGGAAAAAGGAATGTCTCCAAATATAAACTACACAGAATCATTCTGTGAAACTTCTTTCTTATCTGTGCATTCAGCTAACAGAGTTAAACCATACTTTTGATTCAGCAGATCTGAACACTCTTTCTGTAGAAAATACAACTGGACATTTGGAGTGCTAAGAGGGTAGTAGTGGAAAAAGGAATATATTCAAATATAAACTACACAGAAGCATTCTGTGAAACTTCTTTCTGATCTGAGCATTCAGCTAACAGAGTTAAACCATACTTTTGATTGAGCAGTTTTGAAACACTCTGTCTGTAGAAAATGCAACTGGACATTCGTAGCGCTAAGTGGGTAATAGTGGAAAAAAGAATATGTTCAAATATAAACTACACAGAAGCACTGTATGAAACTTCTTTCTGTTCTGTGCATTCAACTAACAGAGTTGAACCTTACTTTTGATTGAGCCTTTCTGAAACACTCTTTCTGTAGAAACTGCAATTGGACATTCTGAGCGCTAAGAGGCCTCTATTGGGAAAAATAATATCTTCAAATAAAAACTACCAGAAGCATTGTGTGAAACTTATTTCTGATATGTTCATTAAGCCAACAGAGTTAAACCATACTTTTGATTGCGCAGTTCTGAACACTCTTTCTGTGGAAAATGCAAGTGGACATTCGGAGCGCTAAGAGGGTAATAGTGGAAATAGGAATATATTCAAATATAAACTACACAGTAGCATTCTGTGAAAATTCTTTCTGTTCTGTGCATTCAACTAACAGAGTTGAACCTTACTTTTGATTGAGCCGTTCTGAAACACTCTTTCTGTAGAAACTGCAATTGGACATGCTAAGCGCTAAGAGGCCTACATTGGGAAAAAGAATATCTTCAAATAAAAACTACACAGATGCATTCCGTGAAACTTATTTCTGATCTGTAAATTCAGTTAACAGAGTTAAAACATACTTTTGATTGAGCAGTTTTGAAACACTCTGTCTGTAGAAAATGCAACTGGACATTCGTAGCGCTAATTGGGTAATACTGGAAAAAAGAATATGTTCAAATATAAACTACACAGAAGCATTGTATGAAACTTCTTTCTGTTCTGTGCATTCAACTAACAGAGTTGAACCTTACTTTTGATTGAGCCGTTCTGAAACACTCTTTCTGTAGAAACTGCAATTGGACATTCTGAGCGCTAGGAGGCCTATATTGGGAAAAAGAATGTCTACAAATAAAAACTACAGAGAAGAATTGTGTGAAACTTCTTTCTGTTCTGTTTGTTCAACTAAAAGATTTGAACCTTAGTTTTGATTGAGCCGTTCTGAAACACTCTTTCTGTAGAAAATGCAAGTGGAGATTTTGAGCGCTAAGAGGGTAATAGTGGAAAAAGGAATGTCTCCAAATATAACCTACACAGAATCATTTTGTGAAACTTCTTTCTGATCTGTGCATTCAGCTACCAGAGTTAAACCATACTTTTGATTCAGCAGATCTGAACACTCTTTCTGTAGAAAATGCAACTGGACATTTGGAGCGCTAAGAGAGTAGTAGTGGAAAAAGGAATATATTCAAATATAAACCACACAGAAGCATTCTGTGAAACTTCTTTCTGATCTGAGCATTCAGCTAACAGAGTTAAACCATACTTTTGATTGAGCAGTTTTGAAACACTCTGTCTGTAGAAAATGCAACTGGACATTCGTAGCGCTAAGTGGGTAATAGTGGAAAAAAGAATATGTTCAAATATAAACTACACAGAAGCATTGTATGAAACTCCTTTCTGTTCTGTGCATTCAACTAACAGAGTTGAACCTTACTTTTGATTGAGCCTTTCTGAAACACTCTTTCTGTAGAAACTGCAATTGGACATTCTGAGCGCTAAGAGGCCTCTATTGGGAAAAATAATATCTTCAAATAAAAACTACACAGAAGCATTGTGTGAAACTTATTTCTGATATGTTCATTAAGCTAACAGAGTTAAACCATACTTTTGATTGCGCAGTTCTCAACACTCTTTCTGTAGAAAATGCAAGTGGACATTCGGAGCGCTAAGAGGGTAATTGTGGAAAAAGGAATATATTCAAATATAAACTACACAGTAGCATTCTGTGAAAATCCTTTCTGTTCTGTGCATTCAACTAACAGAGTTGAACCTTACTTTTGATTGAGCCGTTCTGAAACACTCTTTCTGTAGAAACTGCAATTTTACATGCTAAGCGCTAAGAGGCCTACATTGGGAAAAATAATATCTTCAAATAAAAACTACACAGATGCATTCTGTGAAACTTATATCTGATCTGTAAATTCAGTTAACAGAGATAAAGCATATTTTTGATTGAGCAGTTATGAAACACTCTTTTTGTAGAAAATGCAAGTGGAGATTCGGAGCGCTAAGAGGGTAATAGTGGAAAAAGGAATATCTTCAAACATAAACTACACAGAATCATTCGGTGAAACTTCTTTCTGATCTGTGCATTCAGCTAACAGAGTTAAACCATACTTTTGATTGAGCAGATCTGAACACTCTTTCTGTAGAAAATGCAACTGGACATTTGGAGCGCTAAGAGCGTAGTAGTGGAAAAAGGAATATATTCAAATATAAACTACACAGAAGCATTCTGTGAAACTTCTTTCTGATCTGAGCATTCAGCTAACAGAGTTAAAACATACTTTTGATTGAGCAGTTTTGAAACACTCTGTCTGTAGAAAATGCAACTGGACATTCGTAGCGCTAATTGGGTAATACTGGAAAAAAGAATATGTTCAAATATAAACTACACAGAAGCATTGTATGAAACTCCTTTCTGTTCTGTGCATTCAACTAACAGAGTTGAACCTTACTTTTGATTGAGCCGTTCTGAAACACTCTTTCTGTAGAAACTGCAATTGGACATTCTGAGCGCTAGGAGGCCTATATTGGGAAAAAGAATGTCTACAAATAAAAACTACAGAGAAGAATTGTGTGAAACTTCTTTCTGTTCTGTTTGTTCAACTAAAAGATTTGAACCTTAGTTTTGATTGAGCCGTTCTGAAACACTCTTTCTGTAGAAAATGCAAGTGGAGATTCGGAGCGCTAAGAGGGTAATAGTGGGAAAAGGAATGTCTCCAAATATAACCTACACAGAATCATTTTGTGAAACTTCTTTCTGATCTGTGCATTCAGCTACCAGAGTTAAACCATACTTTTGATTCAGCAGATCTGAACACTCTTTCTGTAGAAAATGCAACTGGACATTTGGAGCGCTAAGAGAGTAGTAGTGGAAAAAGGAATATATTCAAATATAAACCACACAGAAGCATTCTGTGAAACTTCTTTCTGATCTGAGCATTCAGCTAACAGAGTTAAACCATACTTTTGATTGAGCAGTTTTGAAACACTCTGTCTGTAGAAAATGCAACTGGACATTCGTAGCGCTAAGTGGGTAATAGTGGAAAAAAGAATATGTTCAAATATAAACTACACAGAAGCATTGTATGAAACTCCTTTCTGTTCTGTGCATTCAACTAACAGAGTTGAACCTTACTTTTGATTGAGCCTTTCTGAAACACTCTTTCTGTAGAAACTGCAATTGGACATTCTGAGCGCTAAGAGGTCTCTATTGGGAAAAATAATACCTTCAAATAAAAACTACAGAGAAGCATTGTGTGAAACTTATTTCTGATATGTTCATTAGGCTAACAGAGTTAAACCATACTTTTGATTGCGCAGTTCTGAACACTTTCTGTAGAAAATGCAAGTGGACATTCGGAGCGCTAAGAGGGTAATAGTGGAAAAAGGAATATATTCAAATATAAACTACACAGTAGCATTCTTTGAAAACTCTTACTGTTCTGTGCATTCAGCTAACAGAGTTGAACCTTACTTTTGATTGAGCCGTTCTGAAACACTCTTTCTGTAGAAACTGCAATTGGACATGCTAAGCGCTAAGAGGCCTACACTGCGAAAAAGAATATCTTCAAATAAAAACTACACAGATGCATTCTGTGAAACTTATTTCTGATCTGTAAATTCAGTTAACAGAGATAAAACGTATTTTTGATTGAGCAGTTATGAAACACTCTTTTTGTAGTAAATGCATATGGAGATTCGGAGCGCTAAGTGGGTAACAGTGGAAAAAGGAATGTCTTCAAATATAAACTACACAGAATCATTCGGTGAAACTTCTTTCTGATCTGTGCATTCAGCTAACAGAGTTAAACCATACTTTTGATTGAGCAGATCTGAACACTCTTTATGTAGAAAATGCAACTGGACATTTGGAGCGCTAAGTGCGTATTAGTGGAAAAAGGAATATATTCAAATATAAACAACACAGAAGCATTCTGTGAAACTTCTTTATGATCTGAGCATTCAGCTAACAGAGTTAAACCATACTTTTGATTGAGCAGTTTTGAAACACTCTGTCTGTAGAAAATGCAACTGGACATTCATAGCGCTAAGTGGGTAATAGTGGAAAAAAGAATATGTTCAAATATAAACTACACAGAATCATTCTGTGAAACTTCTTGCTGTTCTGTGCATTCAACTAACAGAGTTGAACCTTACTTTTGATTGAGCCATTCTGAAACACTCTTTCTGTAGAAACTGCAATTGGACATTCTGAGCGCTAAGAGGCCTATATTGGGAAAAAGAATGTCTACAAATAAAAACTACACAGAAAAATTGTGTGAAACTTCTTTCTGTTCTGTTTGTTCAACTAAAAGAGTTGAATCTTAGTTTTGATTCAGCCGATCTGAAACACTCTTTCTGTAGAAAATGCAAGTGGAGATTCGGAGCGCTAGGAGGGTAATAGTGGAAAAAGGAATGTCTCCAAATATAAACTACACAGAATCATTCTGTGAAACTTCTTTCTTATCTGTGCATTCAGCTAACAGAGTTAAACCATACTTTTGATTCAGCAGATCTGAACACTCTTTCTGTAGAAAATGCAACTGGACATTTGGAGTGCTAAGAGGGTAGTAGTGGAAAAAGGAATATATTCAAATATAAACTACACAGAAGCATTCTGTGAAACTTCTTTCTGATCTGAGCATTCAGCTAACAGAGTTAAACCATACTTTTGATTGAGCAGTTTTGAAACACTCTGTCTGTAGAAAATGCAACTGGACATTCGTAGCGCTAAGTGGGTAATAGTGGAAAAAAGAATATGTTCAAATATAAACTACACAGAAGCACTGTATGAAACTTCTTTCTGTTCTGTGCATTCAACTAACAGAGTTGAACCTTACTTTTGATTGAGCCTTTCTGAAACACTCTTTCTGTAGAAACTGCAATTGGACATTCTGAGCGCTAAGAGGCCTCTATTGGGAAAAATAATATCTTCAAATAAAAACTACCAGAAGCATTGTGTGAAACTTATTTCTGATATGTTCATTAAGCCAACAGAGTTAAACCATACTTTTGATAGCGCAGTTCTGAACACTCTTTCTGTGGAAAATGCAAGTGGACATTCGGAGCGCTAAGAGGGTAATAGTGGAAAAAGGAATATATTCAAATATAAACTACACAGAATCATTCTGTGAAACTTCTTTCTGATCTGTGCATTCAGCTAACAGAGTTAAACCATACTTTTGATTGAGCAGATCTGAACACTCTTTCTGTAGAAAATGCAACTGGACATTTGGAGCGCTAAGTGCGTATTAGTGGAAAAAGGAATATATTCAAATATAAACAACACAGAAGCATTCTGTGAAACTTCTTTATGATCTGAGCATTAAGCTAACAGAGTTAAACCATACTTTTGATTGCGCAGTTCTGAACACTCTTTCTGTAGAAAATGCAAGTGGACATTCGGAGCGCTAAGAGGGTAATAGTGGAAAAAGGAATATATTCAAATATAAACTACACAGTAGCATTCTGTGAAAATACTTTCTGTTCTGTGCATTCAACTAACAGAGTTGAACCTTACTTTTGATTGAGCCGTTCTGAAACACTCTTTCTGTAGAAACTGCAATTGGACATGCTAAGCGCTAAGAGGCCTACATTGGGAAAAAGAATATCTTCAAATAAAAACTACACAGATGCATTCTGTGAAACTTATTTCTGATCTGTAAATTCAGTTAACAGAGATAAAGCATATTTTTGATTGAGCAGTTATGAAACACTCTTTTTGTAGAAAATGCAAGTGGAGATTCGGAGCGCTAAGAGGGTAATAGTGGAAAAAGGAATGTCTTCAAATATAAACTACACAGAATCATTCGGTGAAACTTCTTTCTGATCTGTGCATTCAGCTAACAGAGTTAAACCATACTTTTGATTGAGCAGATCTGAACACTCTTTCTGTAGAAAATGCAACTGGACATTTGGAGCGCTAAGAGCGTAGTAGTGGAAAAAGGAATATATTCAAATATAAACTACACAGAAGCATTCTGTGAAACTTCTTTCTGATCTGAGCATTCAGCTAACAGAGTTAAACCATACTTTGATTGAGCAGTTTTGAAACACTCTGTCTGTAGAAAATGCAACTGGACATTCGTAGCGCTAAGTGGGTAATAGTGGAAAAAAGAATATGTTCAAATATAAACTACACAGAAGCATTGTATGAAACTTCTTTCTGTTCTGTGCATTCAACTAACAGAGTTGAACCTTACTTTTGATTGAGCCGTTCTGAAACACTCTTTCTGTAGAAACTGCAATTGGACATTCTGAGCGCTAAGAGGCCTATATTGGGAAAAAGAATGCCTACAAATAAAAACTACACAGAAGAATTGTGTGAAACTTCTTTCTGTTCTGTTTGTTCAACTAAGAGAGTTGAACCTTAGTTTTGATTGAGCCGTTCTGAAACACTCTTTCTGTAGAAAATGCAAGTGGAGATTCGGAGCGCTAAGAGGGTAATAGTGGAAAAAGGAATGTCTCCAAATATAAACTACACAGAATAATTCTGTGAAACTTCTTTCTGATCTGTGCATTCAGCTAACAGAGTTAAACCATACTTTTGATTGAGCAGTTTTGAAACACTCTGTCTGTAGAAAATGCACCTGGACATTTGTAGCGCTAAGTGGGTAATAGTGGAAAAAAGAATATGTTCAAATATAAACTACACAGAAGCATTGTATGAAACTTCTTTCTGTTCTTTGCATTCAACTAACAGAGTTGAACCTTACTTTTGATTGAGCCGTTCTGAAACACTCTTTCTGTAGAAACTGCAATTGGACATTCTGAGCGCTAAGAGGCATATATTGGGAAAAAGAATGTCTACAAATAAAAACTACACAGAAGAATTGTGTGAAACTTCTTTCTGTTCTGTTTGTTCAACTAAAAGAGTTGAACCTTAGTTTTGATTGAGCCGTTCTGAAACACTCTTTCTGTAGAAAATGCAACTGGACATTTTGAGCGCTAAGAGATTAGTAGTGGAAAAAGGAATATATTCAAATATAAACTACACAGAAGCATTCTGTGAAACTTCTTTCTGATCTGAGCATTCAGCTAACAGAGTTAAACCATACTTTTGATTGAGCAGTTTTGAAACACTCTGTCTGTAGAAAATGCAACTGGACATTCGTAGCGCTAAGTGGGTAATAGTGGAAAAAAGAATATGTTCAAATATAAACTACACAGAAGCATTGTATGAAACTTCTCTCTGTTCTGTGCATTCAACTAACAGAGTTGAACCTTACTTTTGATTGAGCCTTTCTGAAACACTCTTTCTGTAGAAACTGCAATTGGACATTCTGAGCGCTAAGAGGCCTCTATTGGGAAAAATAATATCTTCAAATAAAAACTACACAGAAGCATTGAGTGAAACTTATTTCTGATATGTTCATTAAGCTAACAGAGTTAAACCATACTTTTGATTGCGCAGTTCTGAACACTCTTTCTGTAGAAAATGCAAGTGGACATTCGGAGCGCTAAGAGGGTAATAGTGGAAAAAGGAATATAATCAAATATAAACTACACAGTAGCATTCTGTGAAAATTCTTTCTGTTCTGTGCATTCAACTAACAGAGTTGAACCTTACTTTTGATTGAGCCGTTCTGAAACACTCTTTCTGTAGAAACTGCAATTGGACATGCTGAGCGCTAAGAGGCCTACATTGGGAAAAAGAATATCTTCAAATAAAAACTACACAGATGCATTCTGTGAAACTTATTTCTGATCTGTAAATTCAGTTAACAGAGATAAAACATATTTTTGATTGAGCAGTTATGAAACACTCTTTTTGTAGAAAATGCAAGTGGAGATTCGGAGCGCTAAGAGGGTAATAGTGGAAAAAGGAATGTCTTCAAATATAAACTGCACAGAATCATTCGGTGAAACTTCTTTCTGATCTGTGCATTCAGCTAACAGAGTTAAACCATACTTTTGATTGAGCAGATCTGAACACTCTTTCTGTAGAAAATGCAACTGGACATTTGGAGCGCTAAGAGCGTAGTAGTGGAAAAAGGAATATATTCAAATATAAACTACACAGAAGCATTCTGTGAAACTTCTTTCTGATCTGAGCATTCAGCTAACAGAGTTAAACCATACTTTTATTGAGCAGTTTTGAAACACTCTGTCTGTAGAAAATGCAACTGGACATTCGTAGCGCTAAGTGGGTAATAGTGGAAAAAAGAATATGTTCAAATATAAACTACACAGAAGCATTCTGTGAAACTTCTTTCTGTTCTGTGCATTCAACTAACAGAGTTGAACCTTACTTTTGATTGAGCCGTTCTGAAACACTCTTTCTGTAGAAACTGCAATTGGACATTCTGAGCGCTAAGAGGCCTATATTGGGAAAAAGAATGTCTAAAAATAAAAACTACACAGAAGAATTGTGTGAAACTTCTTTCTGTTCTGTTTGTTCAACTAAAAGAGTTGAACCTTAGTTTTGATTGACCCGTTCTGAATCACTCTTTCTGTAGAAAATGCAAGTGGAGATTCGGAGCGCTAAGAGGGTAATAGTGGAAAAAGGAATGTCTCCAAATATAAACTACACAGAATCATTCTGTGAAACTTCTTTCTGTTCTGTGAATTCAGCTAACAGAGTTAAAACATACTTTTGATTCAGCAGATTTGAACACTCTTTCTGTAGAAAATGCAACTGGACATTTGGAGCGCTAAGAGAGTAGTAGTGGAAAAAGGAATATATTCAAATATAAACTACACAGAAGCATTCTGTGAAACTTCTTTCTGATCTGAGCATTCAGCTAACAGAGTTAAAGCATACTTTTGATTGAGCAGTTTTGAAACACTGTGTCTGTAGAAAATGCAACTGGACATTCGTAGCGCTAAGTGGGTAATAGTGGAAAAAAGAATATGTTCAAATATAAACTACACAGAAGCATTGTATGAAACTTCTTTCTGTTCTGTGCATTCAACTAACAGAGTTGAACCTTACTTTTGATTGAGCCTTTCTGAAACACTCTTTCTGTAGAAACTGCAATTGGACATTCTGAGCGGTAAGAGGACTCTATTGGGAAAAATAATATCTTCAAATAAAAACTACCAGAAGCATTGTGTGAAACTTATTTCTGATATGTTCATTAAGCTAACAGAGTTAAACCATACTTTTGATTGCGCAGTTCTGAACACACTTTCTGTAGAAAATTCAAGTGGACATTCGGAGCGCTAAGAGGGTAATAGTGGAAAAAGGAATATATTCAAATATAAACTACACAGTAGCATTCTGTGAAAATTCTTTCTGTTCTGTGCATTCAATTAACAGAGTTGAACCTTACTTTTGATTGAGCCGTTCTGAAACACTCTTTCTGTAGAAACTGCAATTGGACATGCTAAGCGCTAAGAGGCCTACATTGGAAAAAAGAATATCTTCAAATAAAAACTACACAGATGCATTCTGTGAAACTTATTTCTGATCTGTAAATTCAGTTAACAGAGATAAAACATATTTTTGATTGAGCAGTTATGAAACACTCTTTTTGTAGAAAATGCAAGTGGAGATTCGGAGCGCTAAGAGGGTAATAGTGGAAAAAGGAATGTCTCCAAATATAAACTACACAGAATCATTCTGTGAAACTTCTTTCTGTTCTGTGCATTCAGCTAACAGAGTTAAAACATACTTTTGATTCAGCAGATCTGAACACTCTTTCTGTAGAAAATGCAACTGGACATTTGGAGCGCTAAGAGAGTAGTAGTGGAAAAAGGAATATATTCAGATATAAACTACACAGAAGCATTCTGTGAAACTTCTTTCTGATCTGAGCATTCAGCTAACAGAGTTAAAGCATACTTTTGATTGAGCAGTTTTGAAAAACTCTGTCTGTAGGAAATGCAACTGGACATTCGTAGCGCGAAGTGGGTAATAGTGGAAAAAAGAATATGTTCAAATATAAACTACACAGAAGCATTGTATGAAACTTCTTTCTGTTCAGTGCATTCAACTAACAGTGTTGAACCTTACTTTTGATTGAGCCGTTCTGAAACACTCTTTCTGTAGAAACTGCAATTGGACATTCTGAGCGCTAAGAGGCCTATATTGGGAAAAAGAATGTCTACAAATAAAAACTACACAGAAGAATTGTGTGAAACTTCTTTCTGTTCTGTTTGTTCAACTAAAAGTGTTGAACCTTAGTTTTGATTGAGCCGTTCTGAAACACTCTTTCTGTAGAAAATGCAAGTGGAGATTCGGAGCGCTAAGAGGGTAATAGTGGAAAAAGGAATGTCTCCAAATGTAAACTACACAGAATCATTCTGTGAAACTTCTTTTTATCTGTGCATTCAGCTAACAGAGTTAAACCATACTTTTGATTGAGCAGTTTTGAAACACTCAGTCTGTAGAAAATGCAACTGGACATTCGTAGCGCTAAGTGGGTAATAGTGGAAAAAAGAATATGTTCAAATATAAACTACACAGAAGCATTGTATGAAACTACTTTCTGTTCTGTGCATTCAACTAACAGAGTTGAACCTTACTTTTGATTGAGCCGTTCTGAAACACTCTTTCTGTAGAAACTGCAATTGGACATTCTGAGCGCTAAGATTCCTATATTGGGAAAAAGAATGTCTACAAATAAAAACTACACAGAAGAATTGTGTGAAACTTCTTTCTGTTCTGTTTGTTCAACTAAAAGAGTTGAACCTTAGTTTTGATTGAGCCGTTCTGAATCACTCTTTCTGTAGAAAATGCAAGTGGAGATTCGGAGCGCTAAGAGGGTAATAGTGGAAAAAGGAATGTCTCCAAATATAAACTACACAGAATCATTCTGTGAAACTTCTTTCTGATCTGTGCATTCAGCTAACAGAGTTAAACCATACTTTTGATTGAGCAGATCTGAACACTCTTTCTGTAGAAAATGCAACTGGAAATTTGGAGCGCTAAGAGCGTAGTAGTGGAAAAAGGAATATATTCAAATATAAACTACACAGAAGCATTCTGTGAAACTTCTTTCTGATCTGAGCATTCAGCTAACAGAGTTAAACCATACTTTTGAT
Organism: Symphalangus syndactylus; assembly: GCF_028878055.3. Lineage (NCBI taxonomy): Eukaryota > Metazoa > Chordata > Mammalia > Primates > Hylobatidae > Symphalangus > Symphalangus syndactylus. Next base: position 10,042,638 of record NC_072447.2, on the reverse strand, counting down.
TGAGCAGTTGTGAAACACTCTGTCTGTAGAAAATGCAACTGGACATTCGTAGCGCTAAGTGGGTAATAGTGGAGAAAAGAATATGTTCAAATATAAACTACACAGAAGCATTGTATGAAACTTCTTTTTGTTCTGTGCATTCAACTAACAGAGTTGAACCTTACTTTTGATTGAGCCTTTCTGAAACAATCTTTCTGTAGAAACTGCAATTGGACATTCTGAGCGCTAAGAGGCCTCTATTGGGAAAAATAATATCTTCAAATAAAAACTACACAGAAGCATTGTGTGAAACTTATTTCTGATATGTTCATTAAGCTAACAGATTTAAACCATACTTTTGATTGCGCAGTTCTGAACACTCTTTCTGTAGAAAATGCAAGTGGACATTCGGAGCGCTAAGAGGGTAATAGTGGAAAAAGAAATATATTCAAATATAAACTACACAGTAGCATTCTGTGAAAATTCTTTCTGTTCTGTGCATTCAACCAACAGAGTTGAACCTTACTTTTGATTGAGCCGTTCTGAATCACTCTTTCTGTAGAAACTGCAATTGGACATTCTGAGCGCTAAGATTCCTATATTGGGAAAAAGAATGTCTACAAATAAAAACTACACAGAAGAATTGTGTGAAACTTCTTTCTGTTCTGTTTGTTCAACTAAAAGAGTTGAACCTTAGTTTTGATTGAGCCGTTCTGAATCACTCTGTAGAAAATGCAAGTGGAGATTCGGAGCGCTAAGAGGGTAATAGTGGAAAAAGGAATGTCTCCAAATATAAACTACACAGAATCATTCTGTGAAACTTCTTTCTGATCTGTGCATTCAGCTAACAGAGTTAAACCATACTTTTGATTGAGCAGTTTTGAAACACTCTGTCTGTAGAAAATGCAACTGGACATTCGTAGCGCTAAGTGGGTAATAGTGGAAAAAAGAATATGTTCAAATATAAACTACACAGAAGCATTGTATGAAACTTCTTTCTGTTCTGTGCATTCAACTAACAGAGTTGAACCTTACTTTTGATTGACCCTTTCTGAAACACTCTTTCTGTAGAAGCTGCAATTGGACATTCTGAGCACTAAGAGGCCTCTATTGGGAAAAATAATATCTTCAAATAAAAACTACACAGAAGCATTGTGTGAAACTTATTTCTGATATGTTCATTAAGCTAACAGAGTTAAACCATACTTTTGATTGCGCAGTTCTGAACACTCTTTCTGTAGAAAATGCAAGTGGACATTCGGAGCGCTAAGAGGGTAATAGTGGAAAAAGGAATATATTCAAATATAAACTACACAGTAGCATTCTGTGAAAACTCTTTCTGTTCTGTGCATGCAGCTAACAGAGTTGAACCTTACTTTTGATTGAGCCGTTCTGAAACACTCTTTCTGTAGAAACTGCAATTGGACATGCTAAGCGCTAAGAGGCCTACATTGGGAAAAAGAATATCTTCAAATAAAAACTACACAGATGCATTCTGTGAAACTTTTTTCTGATCTGTAAATTCAGTTAACGGAGATAAAACATATTTTTGATGGAGCAGTTATGAAACACTCTTTTTGTAGTAAATACAAGTGGAGATTCGGAGCCCTAAGAGGGTAATAGTGGAAAAAGGAATGTTTTCAAATATAAACTACACAGAATCATTCGGTGAAACTTCTTTCTGCTCTGTGCATTCAGCTAACAGAGTTAAACCATACTTTTGATTGAGCAGATCTGAACACTCTTTCTGTAGAAAATGCAACTGGACATTTGGAGCGCTAAGAGCGTAGTAGTGGAAAAAGGAATATATTCAAATATAAACTACACAGAAGCATTCTGTGAAACTTCTTTCTGATCTGAGCATTCAGCTAACAGAGTTAAACCATACTTTTGATTGAGCAGTTTTGAAACACTCTGTCTGTAGAAAATGCAACTGGACATTCGTAGCGCTAAGTGGGTAATAGTGGAAAAAAGAATATGTTCAAATATAAACTACACAGAAGCATTCTGTGAAACTTCTTGCTGTTCTGTGCATTCAACTAACAGAGTTGAACCTTACTTTTGATTGAGCCGTTCTGAAACACTCTTTCTGTAGAAACTGCAATTGGACATTCTGAGCGCTAAGAGGCCTATATTGGGAAAAAGAATGTCTACAAATAAAAACTACACAGAAGAATTGTGTGAAACTTCTTTCTGTTCTGTTTGTTCAACTAAAAGAGTTGAACCTTAGTTTTGATTGAGCCGTTCTGAAACACTCTTTCTGTAGAAAATGCAAGTGGAGATTCGGAGCGCTAAGAGGGTAATAGTGGAAAAAGGAATGTCTCCAAATATAAACTACACAGAATCATTCTGTGAAACTTCTTTCTGATCTGTGCATTCAGCTAACAGAGTTAAACCATACTTTTGATTGAGCAGATCTGAACACTCTTTCTGTAGAAAATGCAACTGGACATTTGGAGCGCTAAGAGAGTAGTAGTGGAAAAAGGAATATATTCAAATATAAACTACACAGAAGCATTCTGTGAGACTTCTTTCTGATCTGAGCATTCAGCTAACAGAGTTAAACCATACTTTTGATTGAGCAGTTTTGAAACACTCTGTCTGTAGAAAATGCAACTGGACATTCGTAGCGCTAAGTGGGTAATAGTGGAAAAAAGAATATGTTCAAATATAAACTACACAGAAGCATTGTATGAAACTTCTTTCTGTTCTGTGCATTCAACTAACAGAGTTGAACCTTACTTTTGATTGAGCCTTTCTGAAACACTCTTTCTGTAGAAAATGCAATTGGACATTCTGAGCGCTAAGAGGCATATATTGGGAAAAATAATATATTCAAATAAAAACTACACAGAAGCATTGTGTGAAACTTATTTCTGATATGTTCATTAAGCTAACAGAGTTAAACCACACTTTTGATTGCGCAGTTCTGAACACTCTTTCTGTAGAAAATGCAAGTGGACATTCTGAGCGCTAAGTGGGTAATAGTGGAAAAAGGAATATATTCAAATATAAACTACACAGTAGCATTCTGTGAAAATTCTTTCTGTTCTGTGCATTCAACTAACAGAGTTGAACCTTACTTTTGATTGAGCCGTTCTGAAACACTCTTTCTGTAGAGACTGCAATTGGACATGCTAAGCGCTAAGAGGCCTACATTGGGAAAAAGAATATCTTCAAATAAAAACTACACAGATGCATTCTGTGGAACTTATTTCTGATCTTTAAATTCAGTTAACAGAGATAAAACATATTTTGGATTGAGCAGTTATGAAACACTCTTTTTGTAGAAAATGCAAGTGGAGATTCGGAGCGCTAAGTGGGTAATAGTGGAAAAAGGAATGTCTTCAAATATAAACTACACAGAATCATTCGGTGAAACTTCTTTCTGATCTGTGCATTCAGCTAACAGAGTTAAACCATACTTTTGATTGAGCAGATCTGAACACTCTTTCTGTAGAAAATGCAACTGGACATTTGGAGCGCTAAGAGCGTAGTAGTGGAAAAAGGAATATATTCAAATATAAACTACACAGAAGCATTCTGTGAAACTTCTTTCTGATCTGAGCATTCAGCTAACAGAGTTAAACCATACTTTTGATTGAGCAGTTTTGAAACACTCTGTCTGTAGAAAATGCAACTGGACATTCGTAGCGCTAAGTGGGTAATAGTGGAAAAAAGAATATGTTCAAACATAAACTACACAGAAGCATTGTATGAAACTTCTTTCTGTTCTGTGCATTCAACTAACAGAGTTGAACCTTACTTTTGATTGAGCCGTTCTGAAACACTCTTTCTGTAGAAACTGCAATTGGACATTCTGAGCGCTAAGAGGCCTATATTGGGAAAAAGAATGTCTACAAATAAAAACTACACAGAAGAATTGTGTGAAACTACTTTCTGTTCTGTTTGTTCAACTAAAAGAGTTGAACCTTACTTTTGATTGAGCCGTTCTGAAACACTCTTTCTGTAGAAAATGCAAGTGGAGATTCGGAGCGCTAAGAGGGTAATAGTGGAAAAAGGAATATATTCAAATATAAACTACACAGTAGCATTTTGTGAAAATTCTTTCTGTTCTGTGCATTCAACTAACAGAGTTGAACCGTACTTTTGATTGAGCCGTTCTGAAACACTCTTTCTGTAGAAACTGCAATTGGACATGCTAAGCGCTAAGAGGCCTACATTGGGAAAAAGAATATCTTCAAATAAAAACTACACAGATGCATTCTGTGAAACTTATTTCTGATCTGTAAATTCAGTTAACAGAGATAAAACATATTTTTGATTGAGCAGTTATGAAACACTCTTTTTGTAGAAAATGCAAGTGGAGATTCGGAGCGCTAAGAGGGTAATAGTGGAAAAAGGAATGTCTTCAAATATAAACTACACAGAATCATACGGTGAAACTTATTTCTGATCTGTGCATTCAGCTAACAGAGTTAAACCATACTTTTGATTGAGCAGATCTGAACACTCTTTCTGTAGAAAATGCAACTGGACATTTGCAGCGCTGAGAGCGTAGTAGTGGAAAAAGGAATATATTCAAATATAAACTACACAGAAGCATTCTGTGAAACTTCTTTCTGATCTGAGCATACAGCTAACAGAGTTAAACCATACTTTTGATTGAGCAGTTTTGAAACACTCTGTCTGTAGAAAATGCAACTGGACATTCGTAGCGCTAAGTGGGTAATAGTGGAAAAAAGAATATGTTCAAATATAAACTACACAGAAGCATTGTATGAAACTTCTTTCTGTTCTGTGCATTCAACTAACAGAGTTGAACCTTACTTTTGATTGAGCCTTTCTGAAACTCTCTTTCTGTAGAAACTGCAATTGGGCATTCTGAGCGCTAAGAGGCCTCTATTGGGAAAAATAATATCTTCAAATAAAAACTACACAGAAGAATTGTGTGAAACTTATTTCTGATATGTTCATTAAGCTAACAGAGTTAAACCATACTTTTGATTGCGCAGTTCTGAACACTCTTTCTGTAGAAAATGCAAGTGGACATTCGGAGCGCTAAGAGGGTAATAGTGGAAAAAGGAATATATTCAAATATAAACTACAAAGTAGCATTCTGTGAAAACTCTTTCTGTTCTGTGCATGCAGCTAACAGAGTTGAACCTTAATTTTGATTGAGCCGTTCTGAAACACTCTTTCTGTAGAAACTGCAATTGGACATGCTAAGCGCTAAGAGGCCTACATTGGGAAAAAGAATATCTTCAAATAAAAACTACACAGATGCATTCTGTGAAACTTATTTCTGATCTGTAAATTCAGTTAACGGAAATAAAACATATTTTTGATTGAGCAGTTATGAAACACTCCTTTTGTAGAAAATGCAAGTGGAGATTCGGAGCGCTAAGAGGGTAATAGTGGAAAAAGGAATGTCTTCAAATATAAACTAAACAGAATCATTCGGTGAAACTTATTTCTGATCTGTGCATTCAGCTAACAGAGTTAAACCATACTTTTGATTGAGCAGATCTGAACACTCTTCCTGTTGAAAATGCAACTGGACATTTGGAGCGCTAAGAGCGTAGTAGTGGAAAAAGGAATATATTCAAATATAAACTACACAGAAGCATTCTGTGAAACTTCTTTCTGATCTGAGCATACAGCTAACAGAGTTAAACCATACTTTTGATTGAGCAGTTTTGAAACACTATGTCTGTAGAAAATGCAACTGGACATTCGTAGCGCTAAGTGGGTAATAGTGGAAAAAAGAATATGTTCAAATATAAACTACACAGAAGCATTGTATGAAACTTCTTTCTGTTCTGTGCATTCAACTAACAGAGTTGAACCTTACTTTTGATTGAGCCGTTCTGAAACACTCTTTCTGTAGAAACTGCAATTGGACATTCTGAGCGCTAAGAGGACTATATTGGGAAAAAGAATGCCTACAAATAAAAACTACACAGAAGAATTGTGTGAAACTTCTTTCTGTTCTGTTTGTTCAACTAAAAGAGTTGAACCTTACTTTTGATTGAGCCGTTCTGAAACACTCTTTCTGTAGAAAATGCAAGTGGAGATTCGGAGCGCTAAGAGGGTAATAGTGGAAAAAGGAATGTCTCCAAATATAAACTACACAGAATCATTCTGTGAAACTTTTTTCTTATCTGTGCATTCAGCTAACAGAGTTAAACCATACTTTTGATTGAGCATATCTGAACACTCTTTCTGTAGAAAATGCAACTGGACATTTGGAGCGCTAATAGAGTAGTAGTGGAAAAAGGAATATATTCAAATATAAACTACACAGAAACATTCTGTGAAACTTCTTTCTGATCTGAGCATTCAGCTAACAGAGTTAAACCATACTTTTGATTGAGCAGTTTTGAAACACTCTGTCTGTAGAAAATGCAACTGGACATTCGTAGCGCTAAGTGGGTAATAGTGGAAAAAAGAATATGTTCAAATATAAACTACACAGAAGCATTGTATGAAACTTCTTTCTGTTCTGTGCATTCAACTAACAGAGTTGAACCTTACATTTGATTGAGCCTTTCTGAAACACTCTTTCTGTAGAAACTGCAATTGGACATTCTGAGCGCTAAGAGGACCCTATTGGGAAAAATAATATCTTCAAATAAAAACTACACAGAAGCACTGTGTGAAACTTATTTCTGATATGTTCATTAAGCTAACAGAGTTAAACCATACTTTTGATTGCGCAGTTCTGAACACTCTTTCTGTAGAAAATGCAAATGGACATTCGGAGCGCTCACAGGGTAATAGTGGAAAAAGGAATATATTCAAATATAATCTACACAGTAGCATTTTGTGAAAATTCTTTCTGTTCTGTGCATTCAACTAACAGAGTTGAACCGTACTTTTGATTGAGCCGTTCTGAAACACTCTTTCTGTAGAAACTGCAATTGGACATGCTAAGCGCTAAGAGGCCTACATTGGGAAAAAGAATATCTTCAAATAAAAACTACACAGATGCATTCTGTGAAACTTATTTCTGATCTGTAAATTCAGTTAACAGAGATAAAACATATTTTTGATTGAGCAGTTATGAAACACTCTTTTTGTAGAAAATGCAAGTGGAGATTCGGAGCGCTAAGAGGGTAATAGTGGAAAAAGGAATGTCTTCAAATATAAACTACACAGAATCATTCGGTGAAACTTATTTCTGATCTGTGCATTCAGCTAACAGAGTTAAACCATACTTTTGATTGAGCAGATCTGAACACTCTTTCTGTAGAAAATGCAACTGGACATTTGCAGCGCTAAGAGCGTAGTAGTGGAAAAAGGAATATATTCAAATATAAACTACACAGAAGCATTCTGTGAAACTTCTTTCTGATCTGAGCATACAGCTAACAGAGTTAAACCATACTTTTGATTGAGCAGTTTTGAAACACTCTGTCTGTAGAAAATGCAACTGGACATTCGTAGCGCTAAGTGGGTAATAGTGGAAAAAAGAATATGTTCAAATATAAACTACACAGAAGCATTGTATGAAACTTCTTTCTGTTCTGTGCATTCAACCATCAGAGTTGAACCTTACTTTTGATTGAGCCGTTCTGAAACACTCTTTCTGTAGAAACTGCAATTGGACATTCTGAGCGCTAAGAGGCCTATATTGGGAAAAAGAATATCTACAAATAAAAACTACACAGAAGAATTGTGTGAAACTTCTTTCTGTTCTGTTTGTTCAACTAAAAGAGTTGAACCTTAGTTTTGATTGAGCCGTTCTGAAACACTCTTTCTGTAGAAAATGCAAGTGGAGATTCGGAGTGCTAAGAGTGTAATAGTGGAAAAAGTAATGTCTCCAAATATAAACTACACAGAATCATTCTGTGAAACTTCTTTCTTATCTGTGCATTCAGCTAACAGAGTTAAACCATACTTTTGATTGAGCAGATCTGAACACTCTTTCTGTAGAAAATGCAACTGGAAATTTGGAGCGCTAAGAGAGTAGTAGTGGAAAAAGGAATATATTCAAATATAAACTACACAGAAGCATTCTGTGAAACTTCTTTCTGATCTGAGCATTCAGCTAACAGAGTTAAACCATACTTTTGATTGAGCAGTTTTGAAACACTCTGTCTGTAGAAAATGCAACTGGACATTCGTAGCGCTAAGTGGGTAATAGTGGAGAAAAGAATATATTCAAATATAAACTACACAGAAGCATTGTATGAAACTTCTTTTTGTTCTGTGCATTCAACTAACAGAGTTGAACCTTACTTTTGATTGAGCCTTTCTGAAACACTCTTTCTGTAGAAACTGCAATTGGACATTCTGAGCGCTAAGAGGCCTCTATTGGGAAAAATAATATCTTCAAATAAAAACTACACAGAAGCATTGTGTGAAACTTATTTCTGATATGTTCATTAAGCTAACAGAGTTAAACCATACTTTTGATTGCACAGTTCTGAACACTCTTTCTGTAGAAAATACAAGTGGACATTCCGAGCGCTAAGAGGGTAATAGTGGAAAAAGGAATATATTCAAATATAAACTACACAGTAGCATTCTGTGAAAATTCTTTCTGTTCTGTGCATTCAACTAACAGAGTTGAACCTTACTTTTGATTGAGCCGTTCTGAAACACTCTTTCTGTAGAAACTGCAATTGGACATGCTAAGCACTAAGAGGCCTACATTGGGAAAAAGAATATCTTCAAATAAAAACTACACAGATGCATTCTGTGAAACTTATTTCTGATCTGTAAATTCAGTTAACAGAGATAAAACATATTTTTGATTGAGCAGTTATGAAACACTCTTTTTGTAGAAAATGCAACTGAACATTTGGAGCGCTAAGAGCGTAGTAGTGGAAAAAGGAATATATTCAAATATAAACTACACAGAAGCATTCTGTGAAACTTCTTTCTGATCTGAGCATTCAGCTAACAGAATAAAACCATACTTTTGATTTAACAGTTTTGAAACACTCTGTCTGTAGAAAATGCAACTGGACATTCGTAGCGCTAAGTGGGTAATAGTGGAAAAAAAATATGTTCAAATATAAACTACACAGAAGCATTGTATGAAACTTCTTTCTGTTCTGTGCATTCAACTAACAGAGTTGAACCTTACTTTTGATTGAGCCGTTCTGAAACACTCTTTCTGTAGAAACTGCAATTGGACATTCTGAGCGCTAAGAGGCCTATATTGGGAAAAAGAATGTCTACAAATAAAAACTACACAGAAGAATTGTGTGAAACTTCTTTCTGTTCTGTTTGTTCAACTAAAAGAGTTGAACCTTACTTTTGATTGAGCCGTTCTGAAACACTCTTTCTGTAGAAAATGCAAGTGGAGATTCGGAGCGCTAAGAGGGTAATAGTGGAAAAAGGAATGTCTCCAAATATAAACTACACAGAATCATTCTGTGAAACTTTTTTCTTATCTGTGCATTCAGCTAACAGAGTTAAACCATACTTTTGATTGAGCATATCTGAACACTCTTTCTGTAGAAAATGCAACTGGACATTTGGAGCGCTAATAGAGTAGTAGTGGAAAAAGGAATATATTCAAATATAAACTACACAGAAGCATTCTGTGAAACTTCTTTCTGATCTGAGCATTCAGCTAACAGAGTTAAACCATACTTTTGATTGAGCAGTTTTGAAACACTCTGTCTGTAGAAAATGCAACTGGACATTCGTAGCGCTAAGTGGGTAATAGTGGAAAAAAGAATATGTTCAAATATAAACTACACAGAAACATTGTATGAAACTTCTTTCTGTTCTGTGCATTCAACTAACAGAGTTGAACCTTACATTTGATTGAGCCTTTCTGAAACACTCTTTCTGTAGAAACTGCAATTGGACATTCTGAGCGCTAAGAGGCCCCTATTGGGAAAAATAATATCTTCAAATAAAAACTACACAGAAGCACTGTGTGAAACTTATTTCTGATATGTTCATTAAGCTAACAGATTTAAACCATACTTTTGATTGCGCAGTTCTGAACACTCTTTCTGTAGAAAATGCAAATGGACATTCGGAGCGCTCAGAGGGTAATAGTGGAAAAAGGAATATATTCAAATATAAACTACACAGTAGCATTTTGTGAAAATACTTTCTGTTCTGTGCATTCAACTAACAGAGTTGAACCGTACTTTTGATTGAGCCGTTCTGAAACACTCTTTCTGTAGAAACTGCAATTGGACATGCTAAGCGCTAAGAGGCCTACATTGGGAAAAAGAATATCTTCAAATAAAAACTACACAGATGCATTCTGTGAAACTTATTTCTGATCTGTAAATTCAGTTAACAGAGATAAAACATATTTTTGATTGAGCAGTTATGAAACACTCTTTTTGTAGAAAATGCAAGTGGAGATTCGGAGCGCTAAGAGGGTAATAGTGGAAAAAGGAATGTCTTCAAATATAAACTACACAGAATCATTCGGTGAAACTTATTTCTGATCTGTGCATTCAGCTAAAAGAGTTAAACCATACTTTTGATTGAGCAGATCTGAACACTCTTTCTGTAGAAAATGCAACTGGACATTTGCAGCGCTAAGAGCGTAGTAGTGGAAAAAGGAATATATTCAAATATAAACTACACAGAAGCATTCTGTGAAACTTCTTTCTGATCTGAGCATACAGCTAACAGAGTTAAACCATACTTTTGATTGAGCAGTTTTGAAACACTCTGTCTGTAGAAAATGCAACTGGACATTCGTAGCGCTAAGTGGGTAATAGTGGAAAAAAGAATATGTTCAAATATAAACTACACAGAAGCATTGTATGAAACTTCTTTCTGTTCTGTGCATTCAACCATCAGAGTTGAACCTTACTTTTGATTGAGCCGTTCTGAAACACTCTTTCTGTAGAAACTGCAATTGGACATTCTGAGCGCTAAGAGGCCTATATTGGGAAAAAGAATATCTACAAATAAAAACTACACAGAAGAATTGTGTGAAACTTCTTTCTGTTCTGTTTGTTCAACTAAAAGAGTTGAACCTTAGTTTTGATTGAGCCGTTCTGAAACACTCTTTCTGTAGAAAATGCAAGTGGAGATTCGGAGTGCTAAGAGTGTAATAGTGGAAAAAGTAATGTCTCCAAATATAAACTACACAGAATCATTCTGTGAAACTTCTTTCTTATCTGTGCATTCAGCTAACAGAGTTAAACCATACTTTTGATTGAGCAGATCTGAACACTCTTTCTGTAGAAAATGCAACTGGAAATTTGGAGCGCTAAGAGAGTAGTAGTGGAAAAAGGAATATATTCAAATATAAACTACACAGAAGCATTCTGTGAAACTTCTTTCTGATCTGAGCATTCAGCTAACAGAGTTAAACCATACTTTTGATTGAGCAGTTTTGAAACACTCTGTCTGTAGAAAATGCAACTGGACATTCGTAGCGCTAAGTGGGTAATAGTGGAGAAAAGAATATATTCAAATATAAACTACACAGAAGCATTGTATGAAACTTCTTTTTGTTCTGTGCATTCAACTAACAGAGTTGAACCTTACTTTGATTGAGCCTTTCTGAAACACTCTTTCTGTAGAAACTGCAATTGGACATTCTGAGCGCTAAGAGGCCTCTATTGGGAAAAATAATATCTTCAAATAAAAACTACACAGAAGCATTGTGTGAAACTTATTTCTGATATGTTCATTAAGCTAACAGAGTTAAACCATACTTTTGATTGCACAGTTCTGAACACTCTTTCTGTAGAAAATACAAGTGGACATTCCGAGCGCTAAGAGGGTAATAGTGGAAAAAGGAATATATTCAAATATAAACTACACAGTAGCATTCTGTGAAAATTCTTTCTGTTCTGTGCATTCAACTAACAGAGTTGAACCTTACTTTTGATTGAGCCGTTCTGAAACACTCTTTCTGTAGAAACTGCAATTGGACATGCTAAGCACTAAGAGGCCTACATTGGGAAAAAGAATATCTTCAAATAAAAACTACACAGATGCATTCTGTGAAACTTATTTCTGATCTGTAAATTCAGTTAACAGAGATAAAACATATTTTTGATTGAGCAGTTATGAAACACTCTTTTTGTAGAAAATGCAACTGAACATTTGGAGCGCTAAGAGCGTAGTAGTGGAAAAAGGAATATATTCAAATATAAACTACACAGAAGCATTCTGTGAAACTTCTTTCTGATCTGAGCATTCAGCTAACAGAATAAAACCATACTTTTGATTTAACAGTTTTGAAACACTCTGTCTGTAGAAAATGCAACTGGACATTCGTAGCGCTAAGTGGGTAATAGTGGAAAAAAAATATGTTCAAATATAAACTACACAGAAGCATTGTATGAAACTTCTTTCTGTTCTGTGCATTCAACTAACAGAGTTGAACCTTACTTTTGATTGAGCCGTTCTGAAACACTCTTTCTGTAGAAACTGCAATTGGACATTCTGAGCGCTAAGAGGCCTATATTGGGAAAAAGAATGTCTACAAATAAAAACTACACAGAAGAATTGTGTGAAACTTCTTTCTGTTCTGTTTGTTCAACTAAAAGAGTTGAACCTTACTTTTGATTGAGCCGTTCTGAAACACTCTTTCTGTAGAAAATGCAAGTGGAGATTCGGAGCGCTAAGAGGGTAATAGTGGAAAAAGGAATGTCTCCAAATATAAACTACACAGAATCATTCTGTGAAACTTTTTTCTTATCTGTGCATTCAGCTAACAGAGTTAAACCATACTTTTGATTGAGCATATCTGAACACTCTTTCTGTAGAAAATGCAACTGGACATTTGGAGCGCTAATAGAGTAGTAGTGGAAAAAGGAATATATTCAAATATAAACTACACAGAAGCATTCTGTGAAACTTCTTTCTGATCTGAGCATTCAGCTAACAGAGTTAAACCATACTTTTGATTGAGCAGTTTTGAAACACTCTGTCTGTAGAAAATGCAACTGGACATTCGTAGCGCTAAGTGGGTAATAGTGGAAAAAAGAATATGTTCAAATATAAACTACACAGAAACATTGTATGAAACTTCTTTCTGTTCTGTGCATTCAACTAACAGAGTTGAACCTTACATTTGATTGAGCCTTTCTGAAACACTCTTTCTGTAGAAACTGCAATTGGACATTCTGAGCGCTAAGAGGCCCCTATTGGGAAAAATAATATCTTCAAATAAAAACTACACAGAAGCACTGTGTGAAACTTATTTCTGATATGTTCATTAAGCTAACAGATTTAAACCATACTTTTGATTGCGCAGTTCTGAACACTCTTTCTGTAGAAAATGCAAATGGACATTCGGAGCGCTCAGAGGGTAATAGTGGAAAAAGGAATATATTCAAATATAAACTACACAGTAGCATTTTGTGAAAATACTTTCTGTTCTGTGCATTCAACTAACAGAGTTGAACCGTACTTTTGATTGAGCCGTTCTGAAACACTCTTTCTGTAGAAACTGCAATTGGACATGCTAAGCGCTAAGAGGCCTACATTGGGAAAAAGAATATCTTCAAATAAAAACTACACAGATGCATTCTGTGAAACTTATTTCTGATCTGTAAATTCAGTTAACAGAGATAAAACATATTTTTGATTGAGCAGTTATGAAACACTCTTTTTGTAGAAAATGCAAGTGGAGATTCGGAGCGCTAAGAGGGTAATAGTGGAAAAAGGAATGTCTTCAAATATAAACTACACAGAATCATTCGGTGAAACTTATTTCTGATCTGTGCATTCAGCTAAAAGAGTTAAAACATACTTTTGATTGAGCAGATCTGAACACTCTTTCTGTAGAAAATGCAACTGGACATTTGCAGCGCTAAGAGCGTAGTAGTGGAAAAAGGAATATATTCAAATATAAACTACACAGAAGCATTCTGTGAAACTTCTTTCTGATCTGAGCATACAGCTAACAGAGTTAAACCATACTTTTGATTGAGCAGTTTTGAAACACTCTGTCTGTAGAAAATGCAACTGGACATTCGTAGCGCTAAGTGGGTAATAGTGGAAAAAAGAATATGTTCAAATATAAACTACACAGAAGCATTGTATGAAACTTCTTTCTGTTCTGTGCATTCAACCATCAGAGTTGAACCTTACTTTTGATTGAGCCGTTCTGAAACACTCTTTCTGTAGAAACTGCAATTGGACATTCTGAGCGCTAAGAGGCCTATATTGGGAAAAAGAATATCTACAAATAAAAACTACACAGAAGAATTGTGTGAAACTTCTTTCTGTTCTGTTTGTTCAACTAAAAGAGTTGAACCTTAGTTTTGATTGAGCCGTTCTGAAACACTCTTTCTGTAGAAAATGCAAGTGGAGATTCGGAGCGCTAAGAGGGTAATAGTGGAAAAAGGAATGTCTCCAAATATAAACTACACAGAATCATTCTGTGAAAATTCTTTCTTATCTGTGCATTCAGCTAACAGAGTTAAACCATACTTTTGATTGAGCAGATCTGAACACTCTTTCTGTAGAAAATGCAACTGGACATTTGGAGCGCTAAGAGAGTAGTAGTGGAAAAAGGAATGTATTCAAATATAAACTACACAGAAGCATTCTGTGAAACTTCTTTCTGATCTGAGCATTCAGCTAACAGAGTTAAACCATACTTTTGATTGAGCAGTTTTGAAACACTCTGTCTGTAGAAAATGCAACTGGACATTCGTAGCGCTAAGTGGGTAATAGTGGAAAAAAGAATATGTTCAAATATAAACTACACAGAAGCATTGTATGAAACATCTTTCTGTTCTGTGCATTCAACTAACAGAGTTGAACCTTACTTTTGATTGAGCCGTTCTGAAACACTCTTTCTGTAGAAATTGCAATTGGACATTCTGAGCGCTAAGAGGCCTATATTGGGAAAAAGAATGTCTTCAAATAAAAACTACACAGAAGAATTGTGTGAAACTACTTTCTGTTCTGTTTGTTCAACTAAAAGAGTTGAACCGTAGTTTTGATTGAGCCGTTCTGAAACACTCTTTCTGTAGAAAATGCAAGTGGAGATTCGGAGCGCTAAGAGGGTTATAGTGGAAAAAGGAATGTCTCCAAATATAAACTACACAGAATCATTCTGTGAAACTTCTTTCTGATCTGTGCATTCAGCTAACAGAGTTAAACCATACTTTTGGTTGAGCAGATCTGAACACTCTTTCTGTAGAAAATGCAACTGGACGTTTGGAGCGCTAAGAGAGTAGTAGTGGAAAAAGGAATATATTCAAATATAAACTACACAGAAGCATTCTGTGAAACTTCTTTCTGATCTGAGCATTCAGCTAACAGAGTTAAACCATACTTTTGATTGAGCAGTTTTGAAACACTCTGTCTGTAGAAAATGCAACTGGACATTCGTAGCGCTAAGTGGGTAATAGTGGAAAAAAGAATATGTTCAAATATAAACTACACAGAAGCATTGTATGAAACTTCTTTCTGTTCTGTGCATTCAACTAACAGAGTTGAACCTTAAATTTGATTGAGCCTTTCTGAAACACTCTTTCTGTAGAAACTGCAATTGGACATTCTGAGCGCTAAGAGGCCCCTATTGGGAAAAATAATATCTTCAAATAAAAACTAAACAGAAGCACTGTGTGAAACTTATTTCTGATATGTTCATTAAGCTAACAGAGTTAAACCATACTTTTGATTGCGCAGTTCTGAACACTCTTTCTGTAGAAAATGCAAATGGACATTCGGAGCGCTCAGAGGGTAATAGTGGAAAAAGGAATATATTCAAATATAAACTACACAGTAGCATTTTGTGAAAATTCTTTCTGTTCTGTGCATTCAACTAACAGAGTTGAACCGTACTTTTGATTGAGCCGTTCTGAAACACTCTTTCTGTAGAAACTGCAATTGGACATGCTAAGGGCTAAGAGGCCTACATTGGGAAAAAGAATATCTTCAAATAAAAACTACAAAGATGCATTCTGTGAAACTTATTTCTGATCTGTAAATTCAGTTAACAGAGATAAAACATATTTTTGATTCAGCAGTTATGAAACACTCTTTTTGTAGAAAATGCAAGTGGAGATTCGGAGCGCTAAGAGGGTAATAGTGGAAAAAGGAATGTCTTCAAATATAAACTACACAGAATCATTCGGTGAAACTTCTTTCTGATCTGTGCATTCAGCTAACAGAGTTAAACCATACTTTTGATTGAGCAGATCTGAACACTCTTTCTGTAGAAAATGCAACTGGACATTTGGAGCGCTAAGAGAGTAGTAGTGGAAAAAGGAATATATTCAAATATAAACTACACAGAAGCATTCTGTGAAACTTCTTTCTGATCTGAGCATACAGCTAACAGAGTTAAACCATACTTTTGATTGAGCAGTTTTGAAACACTCTGTCTGTAGAAAATGCAACTGGACATTCGTAGCGCTAAGTGGGTAATAGTGGAAAAAAGAATATGTTCAAATATAAACTACACAGAAGCATTGTATGAAACTTCTTTCTGTTCTGTGCATTCACCCATCAGAGTTGAACCTTACTTTTGATTGAGCCGTTCTGAAACACTCTTTCTGTAGAAACTGCAATTGGACATTCTGAGCGCTAAGAGGCCTATATTGGGAAAAAGAATATCTACAAATAAAAACTACACAGAAGAATTGTGTGAAACTTCTTTCTGTTCTGTTTGTTCAACTAAAAGAGTTGAACCTTACTTTTGATTGAGCCGTTCTGAAACACTCTTTCTGTAGAAAATGCAAGTGGAGATTCGGAGCGCTAAGAGGGTAATAGTGGAAAAAGGAATGTCTCCAAATATAAACTACACAGAATCATTCTGTGAAACTTCTTTCTTATCTGTGCATTCGGCTAACAGAGTTAAACCATACTTTTGATTGAGCAGATCTGAACACTCTTTCTGTAGAAAATGCAACTGGACATTTGGAGCGCTAAGAGAGTAGTAGTGGAAAAAGGAATGTATTCAAATATAAACTACACAGAAGCATTCTGTGAAACTTCTTTCTGATCTGAGCATTCAGCTAACAGAGTTAAACCATACTTTTGATTGAGCAGTTTTGAAACACTCTGTCTGTAGAAAATGCAACTGGACATTCGTAGCGCTAAGTGGGTAATAGTGGAAAAAAGAATATGTTCAAATATAAACTACACAGAAGCATTGTATGAAACTTCTTTCTGTTCTGTGCATTCAACTAACAGAGTTGAACCTTACTTTTGATTGAGCCGTTCTGAAACACTCTTTCTGTAGAAATTGCAATTGGACATTCTGAGCGCTAAGAGGCCTCTATTGGGAAAAAGAATGTCTTCAAATAAAAACTACACAGAAGAATTGTGTGAAGCTACTTTCTGTTCTGTTTGTTCAACTAAAAGAGTTGAACCGTAGTTTTGATTGAGCCGTTCTGAAACACTCTTTCTGTAGAAAATGCAAGTGGAGATTCGGAGCGCTAAGAGGGTAATAGTGGAAAAAGGAATGTCTCCAAATATAAACTACACAGAATCATTCTGTGAAACTTCTTTCTGATCTGTGCATTCAGCTAACAGAGTTAAACCATACTTTTGATTGAGCAGATCTGAACACACTTTCTGTAGAAAATGCAACTGGACATTTGGAGCGCTAAGAGAGTAGTAGTGGAAAAAGGAATATATTCAAATATAAACTACACAGAAGCATTCTGTGAAACTTCTTTCTGATCTGAGCATTCAGCTAACAGAGTTAAACCATACTTTTGATTGAGCAGTTTTGAAACACTCTGTCTGTAGAAAATGCAACTGGACATTCGTAGCGCTAAATGGGTAATAGTGGAAAAAAGAATATGTTCAAATATAAACTACACAGAAGCATTGTATGAAACTTCTTTCTGTTCTGTGCATTCAACTAACAGAGTTGAACCTTACATTTGATTGAGCCTTTCTGAAACACTCTTTCTGTAGAAACTGCAATTGGACATTCTGAGCGCTAAGAGGCCTCTATTGGGAAAAATAATATCTTCAAATACAAACTACACAGAAGCATTGTGTGAAACTTATTTCTGATATGTTCATTAAGCTAACAGAGTTAAACCATACTTTTGATTGCGCAGTTCTGAACACTCTTTCTGTAGAAAATGCAAGTGGACATTCGGAGCGCTAAGAGGGTAATAGTGGAAATAGGAATATTTTCAAATATAAACTACAAAGTAGCATTCTGTGAAAATTCTTTCTGTTCTGTGCATTCAACTAACAGAGTTGAACCTTACTTTTGATTGAGCCGTTCTGAAACACTCTTTCTGTAGAAACTGCAATTGGACATGCTAAGCGCTAAGAGGCCTACATTGGGAAAAAGAATATCTTCAACTAAAAACTACACAGATGCATTCTGTGAAACTTATTTCTGATCTGTAAATTCAGTTAACAGAGATAAAACATATTTTTGATTGAGCAGTTATGAAACACTCTTTTTGTAGAAAATGCAAGTGGAGATTCGGAGCGCTAAGAGGGTAATAGTGGAAAAAGGAATGTCTTCAAATATAAACTACACAGAATCATTCGGTGAAACTTCTTTCTGATCTGTGCATTCAGCTAACAGAGTTAAACCATACTTTTGATTGAGCAGATCTGAACACTCTTTCTGTAGAAAATGCAACTGGACATTTGGAGCGCTAAGAGCGTAGTAGTGGAAAAAGGAATATATTCAAATATAAACCACACAGAAGCATTCTGTGAAACTTCTTTCTGATCTCAGCATTCAGCTAACAGAGTTAAACCATACTTTTGATTGAGCAGTTTTGAAACACTCTGTCTGTAGAAAATGCAACTGGACATTCGTAGCGCTAAGTGGGTAATAGTGGAAAAAATAATATGTTCAAATATAAACTACACAGAAGCATTGTATGAAACTTCTTTCTGTTCTGTGCATTCAACTAACAGAGTTGAACCTTACATTTGATTGAGCCTTTCTGAAACACTCTTTCTGTAGAAACTGCAATTGGACATTCTGAGCGCTAAGAGGCCCCTATTGGGAAAAATAATATCTTCAAATAAAAACTACACAGAAGCACTGTGTGAAACTTATTTCTGATATGTTCATTAAGCTAACAGAGTTAAACCATACTTTTGATTGCGCAGTTCTGAACACTCTTTCTGTAGAAAATGCAAATGGACATTCGGAGCGCTCAGAGGGTAATAGTGGAAAAAGGAATATATTCAAATATAAACTACACAGTAGCATTGTGTGAAAATTCTTTCTGTTCTGTGCATTCAACTAACAGAATTGAACCGTACTTTTGATTGAGCCGTTCTGAAACACTCTTTCTGTAGAAACTGCAATTGGACATGCTAAGGGCTAAGAGGCCTACATTGGGAAAAAGAATATCTTCAAATAAAAACTACACAGATGCATTCTGTGAAACTTATTTCTGATCTGTAAATTCAGTTAACAGAGATAAAACATATTTTTGATTGAGCAGTTATGAAACACTCTTTTTGTAGAAAATGCAAGTGGAGATTCGGAGCGCTAAGAGGGTAATAGTGCAAAAAGGAATGTCTTCAAATATAAACTACACAGAATCATTCGGTGAAACTTCTTTCTGATCTGTGCATTCAGCTAACAGAGTTAAACCATACTTTTAACTGAGCAGATCTGAACACTCTTTCTGTAGAAAATGCAACTGGACATTTGGAGCGCTAAGAGCGTAGTAGTGGAAAAAGGAATATATTCAAATATAAACTACACAGAAGCATTCTGTGAAACTTCTTTCTGATCTGAGAATTCAGCTAACAGAATAAAACCATACTTTTGATTGAGCAGTTTTGAAACACTCTGTCTGTAGAAAATGCAACTGGACATTCGTAGCGCTAAGTGGGTAATAGTGGAAAAAAAATATGTTCAAATATAAACTACACAGAAGCATTGTATGAAACTTCTTTCTGTTCTGTGCATTCAACTAACAGAGTTGAACCTTACTTTTGATTGAGCCGTTCTGAAACACTCTTTCTGTAGAAACTGCAATTGGACATTCTGAGCGCTAAGAGGCCTATATTGGGAAAAAGAATGTCTACAAATAAAAACTACACAGAAGAATTGTGTGAAACTTCTTTCTGTTCTGTTTGTTCAACTGAAAGAATTGAACCTTAGTTTTGATTGAGCCGTTCTGAAACACTCTTTCTGTAGAAAATGCAAGTGGAGATTCGGAGCGCTAAGAGGGTAATAGTGGAAAAAGGAATGTCTCCAAATATAAACTACACAGAATCATTCTGTGAAACTTCTTTATGATCTGTGCATTCAGCTAACAGAGTTAAACCATACTTTTGATTGAGCAGATCTGAACACTCTTTCTGTAGAAAATGCAACTGGACATTTGGAGCGCTAAGAGAGTAGTAGTGGAAAAAGGAATATATTCAAATATAAACTACACAGAAGCATTCTGTGAGACTTCTTTCTGATCTGAGCATTCAGCTAACAGAGTTAAACCATACTTTTGATTGAGCAGTTTTGAAACACTCTGTCTGTAGAAAATGCAACTGGACATTCGTAGCGCTAAGTGGGTAATAGTGGAAAAAAGAATATGTTCAAATATAAACTACACAGAAGCATTGTATGAAACTTCTTTCTGTTCTGTGCATTCAACTAACAGAGTTGAACCTTACATTTGATTGAGCCTTTCTGAAACACTCTTTCTGTAGAAACTGCAATTGGACATTCTGAGCGCTAAGAGGCCCCTATTGGGAAAAATAATATCTTCAAATAAAAACTACACAGAAGCACTGTGTGAAACTTATTTCTGATATGTTCATTAAGCTAACAGAGTTAAACCATACTATTGATTGCGCAGTTCTGAACACTCTTTCTGTAGAAAATGCAAATGGACATTCGGAGCGCTCAGAGGGTAATAGTGGAAAAAGGAATATATTCAAATATAAACTATACAGTAGCATTTTGTGAAAATTCTTTCTGTTCTGTGCATTCAACTAACAGAGTTGAACCGTACTTTTGATTGAGCCGTTCTGAAACACTCTTTCTGTAGAAACTGCAATTGGACATGCTAAGCGCTAAGAGGCCTACATTGGGAAAAAGAATATCTTCAAATAAAAACTACACAGATGCATTCTGTGAAACTTATTTCTGATCTGTAAATTCAGTTAACAGAGATAAAACATATTTTTGATTGAGCAGTTATGAAACACTCTTTTTGTAGAAAATGCAAGTGGAGATTCGGAGCGCTAAGAGGGTAATAGTGGAAAAAGGAATGTCTTCAAATATAAACTACACAGAATCATTCGGTGAAACTTATTTCTGATCTGTGCATTCAGCTAACAGAGTTAAACCATACTTTTGATTGAGCAGATCTGAACACTCTTTCTGTAGAAAATGCAACTGGACATTTGCAGCGCTAAGAGCGTAGTAATGGAAAAAGGAATATATTCAAATATAAACTACACAGAAGCATTCTGTGAAACTTCTTTCTGATCTGAGCATACAGCTAACAGAGTTAAACCATACTTTTGATTGAGCAGTTTTGAAACACTCTGTCTGTAGAAAATGCAACTGGACATTCGTAGCGCTAAGTGGGTAATAGTGGAAAAAAGAATATGTTCAAATATAAACTACACAGAAGCATTGTATGAAACTTCTTTCTGTTCTGTGCATTCAACTAACAGAGTTGAACCTTACTTTTGATTGAGCCTTTCTGAAACACTCTTTCTGTAGAAACTGCAATTGGGCATTCTGAGCGCTAAGAGGCCTCTATTGGGAAAAATAATATCTTCAAATAAAAACTACACAGAAGCATTGTGTGAAACTTATTTCTGATATGTTCATTAAGCTAACAGAGTTAAACCATACTTTTGATTGCGCAGTTCTGAACACTCTTTCTGTAGAAAATGCAAGTGGACATTCGGAGCGCTAAGAGGGTAATAGTGGAAAAAGGAATATATTCAAATATAAACTACAAAGTAGCATTCTGTGAAAACTCTTTCTGTTCTGTGCATGCAGCTAACAGAGTTGAACCTTAATTTTGATTGAGCCGTTCTGAAACACTCTTTCTGTAGAAACTGCAATTGGACATGCTAAGCGCTAAGAGGCCTACATTGGGAAAAAGAATATCTTCAAATAAAAACTACACAGATGCATTCTGTGAAACTTTTTTCTGATCTGTAAATTCAGTTAACGGAGATAAAACATATTTTTGATTGAGCAGTTATGAAACACTCCTTTTGTAGAAAATGCAAGTGGAGATTCGGAGTGCTAAGAGGGTAATAGTGGAAAAAGGAATGTCTTCAAATATAAACTACACAGAATCATTCGGTGAAACTTATTTCTGATCTGTGCATTCAGCTAACAGAGTTAAACCATACTTTTGATTGAGCAGATCTGAACACTCTTTCTGTAGAAAATGCAACTGGACATTTGGAGCGCTAAGAGAGTAGTAGTGGAAAAAGGAATATATTCAAATATAAACTACACAGAAGCATTCTGTGAAACTTCTTTCTGATCTGAGCATTCAGCTAACAGAGTTAAACCATACTTTTGATTGAGCAGTTTTGAAACACTCTGTCTGTAGAAAATGCAACTGGACATTCGTAGCGCTAAGTGGGTAATAGTGGAGAAAAGAATATGTTCAAATATAAACTACACAGAAGCATTGTATGAAACTTCTTTCTGTTCTGTGCATTCAACTAACAGAGTTGAACCTTACTTTTGATTGAGCCTTTCTGAAACACTCTTTCTGTAGAAACTGCAATTGGACATTCTGAGCTCTAAGAGGCCTCTATTGGGAAAAATAATATCTTCAAATAAAAACTACACAGAAGCATTGTGTGAAACTTATTTCTGATATGTTCATTAAGCTAACAGAGTTAAACCATACTTTTGATTGCGCAGTTCTGAACACTCTTTCTGTAGAAAATGCAAGTGGACATTCGGAGCGCTAAGAGGGTAATAGTGGAAAAAGGAATATATTCAAATATAAACTACACAGTAGCATTCTGTGAAAATTCTTTCTGTTCTGTGCATTCAACTAACAGAGTTGAACCTTACTTTTGATTGAGCCGTTCTGAAACACTCTTTCTGTAGAAACTGCAATTGGACATGCTAAGCGATAAGAGGCCTACATTGGGAAAAAGAATATCTTCAAATAAAAACTACACAGATGCATTCTGTGAAACTTATTTCTGATCTGTAAATTCAGTTAACAGAGATAAAACATATTTTTGATTGAGCAGTTATGAAACACTCTTTTTGTAGAAAATGCAAGTGGAGATTCGGAGCGCTAAGAGGGTAATAGTGGAAAAAGGAATGTCTTCAAATATAAACTACACGGAATCATTCGGTGAAACTTCTTTCTGATCTGTGCATTCAGCTAACAGAGTTAAACCATACTTTTGATTGAGCAGATCTGAACACTCTTTCTGTTGAAAATGCAACTGGACATTTGGAGCGCTAAGAGCGTAGTAGTGGAAAAAGGAATATATTCAAATATAAACTACACAGAAGCATTCTGTGAAACTTCTTTCTGATCTGAGAATACAGCTAACAGAGTTAAACCATACTTTTGATTGAGCAGTTTTGAAACACTCTGTCTGTAGAAAATGCAACTGGACATTCGTAGCGCTAAGTAGGTAATAGTGGAAAAAAGAATATGTTCAAATATAAACTACACAGAAGCATTGTATGAAACTTCTTTCTGTTCTGTGCATTCAACTAACAGAGTTGAACCTTACTTTTGATTGAGCCGTTCTGAAACACTCTTTCTGTAGAAACTGCAATTGGACATTCTGAGCGCTAAGAGGCCTATATTGGGAAAAAGATTGTCTACAAATAAAAACTACACAGAAGAATTGTGTGAAACTTCTTTCTGTTCTGTTTGTTCAACTAAAAGAGTTGAACCTTACTTTTGATTGAGCCGTTCTGAAACACTCTTTCTGTAGAAAATGTAAGTGGAGATTCGGAGCGCTAAGAGGGTAATAGTGGAAAAAGGAATGTCTCCAAATATAAACTACACAGAATCATTCTGTGAAACTTCTTTCTGATCTGTGCATTCAGCTAACAGAGTTAAACCATACTTTTGATTGAGCAGATCTGAACACTCTTTCTGTAGAAAATGCAACTGGACATTTGGAGCGCTAAGAGAGTAGTAGTGGAAAAAGGAATATATTCAAATATAAACTACACAGAAGCATTCTGTGAAACTTCTTTCTGATCTGAGCATTCAGCTAACAGAGTTAAACCATACATTTGATTGAGCAGTTTTGAAACACTCTGTCTGTAGAAAATGCAACTGGACATTCGTAGCGCTAAGTGGGTAATAGTGGATAAAAGAATATGTTCAAATATAAACTACACAGAAGCATTGTATGAAACTCCTTTCTGTTCTGTGCATTCAACTAACAGAGTTGAACCTTACTTTTGATTGAGCCTTTCTGAAACACTCTTTCTGTAGAAACTGCAATTGGACATTCTGAGCGCTAAGAGGCCTCTATTGGGAAAAATAATATCTTCAAATAAAAACTACACAGAAGCATTGTGTGAAACTTATTTCTGATATGTTCATTAAGCTAACAGAGTTAAACCATACTTTTGATTGCGCAGTTCTGAACACTCTTTCTGTAGAAAATGCAAGTGGACATTCGGAGCGCTAAGAGGGTAATAGTGGAAAAAGGAATATATCCAAATATAAACTACAAAGTAGCATTCTGTGAAAATTCTTTCTGTTCTGTGCATTCAACTAACAGGGTTGAACCTTACTTTTGATTGAGCCGTTCTGAAACACTCTTTCTGTAGAAACTGCAATTGGACATGCTAAGCGCTAAGAGGCCTACATTGGGAAAAAGAATATCTTCAAATAAAAACTACACAGATGCATTCTGTGAAACTTATTTCTGATCTGTAAATTCAGTTAACAGAGATAAAACATAGTTTTGATTGAGCAGTTATGAAACACTCTTTTTGTTAAAAATGCAAGTGGAGATTCGGAGCGCTAAGAGGGTAATAGTGGAAAAAGGAATGTCTTCAAATATAAACTACACAGAATCATTCGGTGAAACTTCTTTCTGATCTGTGCATTCAGCTAACAGAGTTAAACCATACTTTTGATTGAGCAGATCTGAACACTCTTTCTGTTGAAAATGCAACTGGACATTTGGAGCGCTAAGAGCGTAGTAGTGGAAAAAGGAATATATTCAAATATAAACTACACAGAAGCATTCTGTGAAACTTCTTTCTGATCTGAGCATACAGCTAACAGAGTTAAACCATACTTTTGATTGAGCAGTTTTGAAACACTCTGTCTGTAGAAAATGCAACTGGACATTCGTAGCGCTAAGTGGGTAATAGTGGAAAAAAGAATATGTTCAAATATAAACTACACAGAAGCATTGTATGAAACTTCTTTCTGTTCTGTGCATTCAACTAACAGAGTTGAACCTTACTTTTGATTGAGCCGTTCTGAAACACTCTTTCTGTAGAAACTGCAATTGGACATTCTGAGCGCTAACAGGCCTATATTGGGAAAAAGAATGTCTACAAATAAAAACTACACAGAAGAATTGTGTGAAACTTCTTTCTGTTCTGTTTGTTCAACTAAAAGAGTTGAACCTTACTTTTGATTGAGCCGTTCTGAAACACTCTTTCTGTAGAAAATGTAAGTGGAGATTCGGAGTGCTAAGAGGGTAATAGTGGAAAAAGGAATGTCTCCAAATATAAACTACACAGAATCATTCTGTGAAACTTCTTTCTGATCTGTGCATTCAGCTAACAGAGTTAAACCATACTTTTGATTGAGCAGATCTGAACACTCTTTCTGTAGAAAATGCAACTGGACATTTGGAGCGCTAAGAGATTAGTAGTGGAAAAAGGAATATATTCAAATATAAACTACACAGAAGCATTCTGTGAAATTTCTTTCTGATCTGAGCATTCAGCTAACAGAGTTAAACCATACTTTTGATTGAGCAGTTTTGAAACACTCTGTCTGTAGGAAATGCAACTGGACATTCGTAGCGCTAAGTGGGTAATAGTGGAAAAGAGAATATGTTCAAATATAAACTACACAGAAGCATTGTATGAAACTTCTTTCTGTTCTGTGCATTCAACTAACAGAGTTGAACCTTACTTTTGATTGAGCCTTTCTGAAACACTCTTTCTGTAGAAACTGCAATTGGACATTCTGAGCGCTAAGAGGCCTCTATTGGGAAAAATAATATCTTCAAATAAAAACTACACAGAAGCATTGTGTGAAACTTATTTCTGATATGTTCATTAAGCTAACAGAGTTAAACCATACTTTTGATTGCGCAGTTCTGAACACTCTTTCTGTAGAAAATGCAAGTGGACATTCGGAGCGCTAAGAGGGTAATAGTGGAAAAAGGAATATATCCAAATATAAACTACAAAGTAGCATTCTGTGAAAATTCTTTCTGTTCTGTGCATTCAACTAACAGGGTTGAACCTTACTTTTGATTGAGCCGTTCTGAAACACTCTTTCTGTAGAAACTGCAATTGGACATGCTAAGCGCTAAGAGGCCTACATTGGGAAAAAGAATATCTTCAAATAAAAACTACACAGATGCATTCTGTGAAACTTATTTCTGATCTGTAAATTCAGTTAACAGAGATAAAACATATTTTTGATTGAGCAGTTATGAAACACTCTTTTTGTAGAATATGCAAGTGGAGGTTCGGAGCGCTAAGAGGGTAATAGTGGAAAAAGGAATGTCTTCAAATATAAACTACACAGAATCATTCGGTGAAACTTATTTCTGATCTGTGCATTCAGCTAACAGAGTTAAACCATACTTTTGATTGAGCAGATCTGAACACTCTTTCTGTTGAAAATGCAACTGGACATTTGGAGCACTAAGAGCGTAGTAGTGGAAAAAGGAATATATTCAAATATAAACTACACAGAAGCATTCTGTGAAACTTCTTTCTGATCTGAGCATACAGCTAACAGAGTTAAACCATACTTTTGATTGAGCAGTTTTGAAACACTCTGTCTGTAGAAAATGCAACTGGACATTCGTAGCGCTAAGTGGGTAATAGTGGAAAAAAGAATATGTTCAAAAATAAACAACACAGAAGCATTGTATGAAACTTCTTTCTGTTCTGTGCATTCAACTAACAGAGTTGAACCTTACTTTTGATTGAGCCGTTCTGAAACACTCTTTCTGTAGAAACTGCAATTGGACATTCTGAGCGCTAAGAGGCCTATATTGGGAAAAACGAATGTCTACAAATAAAAACTACACAGAAGAATTGTGTGAAACTTCTTTCTGTTCTGTTTGTTCAACTAAAAGAGTTGAACCTTACTTTTGATTGAGCCGTTCTGAAACACTCCTTCTGTAGAAAATGTAAGTGGAGATTCGGAGCGCTAAGAGGGTAATAGTGGAAAAAGGAATGTCTCCAAATATAAACTACACAGAATCATTCTGTGAAACTTCTTTCTGATCTGTGCATTCAGCTAACAGAGTTAAACCATACTTTTGATTGAGCAGATCTGAACACTCTTTCTGTAGAAAATGCAACTGGACATTTGGAGCGCTAAGAGAGTAGTAGTGGAAAAAGGAATATATTCAAATATAAACTACACAGAAGCATTCTGTGAAACTTCTTTCTGATCTGAGCATTCAGCTAACAGAGTTAAACCATACTTTTGATTGAGCAGTTTTGAAACACTCTGTCTGTAGAAAATGCAACTGGACATTCGTAGCGCTAAGTGGGTAATAGTGGAAAAAAGAATATGTTCAAATATAAACTAAACAGAAGCATTGTATGAAACTCCTTTCTGTTCTGTGCATTCAACTAACAGAGTTGAACCTTACTTTTGATTGTGCCTTTCTGAAACACTCTTTCTGTAGAAACTGCAATTGGACATTCTGAGCGCTTGGAGGCCTCTATTGGGAAAAATAATATCTTCAAATAAAAACTACACAGAAGCATTGTGTGAAACTTATTTCTGATATGTTCATTAAGCTAACAGAGTTAAACCATACTTTTGATTGCGCAGTTCTGAACACTCTTTCTGTAGAAAATGCAAGTGGACATTCGGAGCGCTAAGAGAGTAGTAGTGGAAAAAGGAATATATTCAAATATAAACTACACAGAATCATTCTGTGAAACTTCTTTCTGATCTGTGCATTCAGCTAACAGAGTTAAACCATACTTTTGATTGAGCAGATCTGAACACTCTTTCTGTAGAAAATGCAACTGGACATTTGGAGCGCTAAGAGAGTAGTAGTGGAAAAAGGAATATATTCAAATATAAACTACACAGAAGCATTCTGTGAGACTTCTTTCTGATCTGAGCATTCAGCTAACAGAGTTAAACCATACTTTTGATTGAGCAGTTTTGAAACACTCTGTCTGTAGAAAATGCAACTGGACATTCGTAGCGCTAAGTGGGTAATAGTGGAAAAAAGAATATGTTCAAATATAAACTACACAGAAGCATTGTATGAAACTTCTTTCTGTTCTGTGCATTCAACTAACAGAGTTGAACCTTACTTTTGATTGAGCCTTTCTGAAACACTCTTTCTGTAGAAACTGCAATTGGACATTCTGAGCGCTAAGAGGCCTATATTGGGAAAAATAATATCTTCAAATAAAAACTACACAGAAACATTGTGTGAAACTTATTTCTGATATGTTCATTAAGCTAACAGAGTTAAAGCATACTTTTGATTGCGCAGTTCTGAACACTCTTTCTGTAGAAAATGCAAGTGGACATTCTGAGCGCTAAGTGGGTAATAGTGGAAAAAGGAATATATTCAAATATAAACTACACAGTAGCATTCTGTGAAAATTCTTTCTGTTCTGTGCATTCAACTAACAGAGTTGAACCTTACTTTTGATTGAGCCGTTCTGAAACACTCTTTCTGTAGAGACTGCAATTGGACATGCTAAGCGCTAAGAGGCCTACATTGGGAAAAAGAATATCTTCAAATAAAAACTACACAGATGCATTCTGTGAAACTTATTTCTGATCTGTAAATTCAGTTAACAGAGATAAAACATATTTTGGATTGAGCAGTTATGAAACACTCTTTTTGTAGAAAATGCAAGTGGAGATTCGGAGCGCTAAGAGGGTAATAGTGGAAAAAGGAATGTCTTCAAATATAAACTACACAGAATCATTCGGTGAAACTTCTTTCTGATCTGTGCATTCAGCTAACAGAGTTAAACCATACTTTTGATTGAGCAGATGTGAACACTCTTTCTGTAGAAAATGCAACTGGACATTTTGAGCGCTAAGAGCGTAGTAGTGGAAAAAGGAATATATTCAAATATAAACTACACAGAAGCATGCTGTGAAACTTCTTTCTGATCTGAGCATTCAGCTAACAGAGTTAAACCATACTTTTGATTGAGCAGTTTTGAAACACTCTGTCTGTAGAAAATGCAACTGGACATTCGTAGCGCTAAGTGGGTAATAGTGGAAAAAAGAATATGTTCAAATATAAACTACACAGAAGCATTGTATGAAACTTCTTTCTGTTCTGTGCATTCAACTAACAGAGTTGAACCTTACTTTTGATTGAGCCGTTCTGAAACACTCTTTCTGTAGAAACTGCAATTGGACATTCTGAGCGCTAAGAGGCCTATATTGGGAAAAAGAATGTCTACAAATAAAAACTACACAGAAGAATTGTGTGAAACTTCTTTCTGTTCTGTTTGTTCAACTAAAAGAGTTGAACTTTACTTTTGATTGAGCCGTTCTGAAACACTCTTTCTGTAGAAAATGCAAGTGGAGATTCGGAGCGCTAAGAGGGTAATAGTGGAAAAAGGAATGTCTCCAAATATAAACTACACAGAATCATTCTGTGAAACTTTTTTCTTATCTGTGCATTCAGCTAACAGAGTTAAACCATACTTTTGATTGAGCAGATCTGAACACTCTTTCTGTAGAAAATGCAACTGGACATTTGGAGAGCTAAGAGATTAGTAGTGGAAAAAGGAATATATTCAAATATAAACTACACAGAAGCATTCTGTGAAACTTCTTTCTGATCTGAGCATTCAGCTAACAGAGTTAAACGATACTTTTGATTGAGCAGTTTTGAAACACTCTGTCTGTAGAAAATGCAACTGGACATTCGTAGCGCTAAGTGGGTAATAGTGGAAAAAAGAATATGTTCAAATATAAACTACACAGAAGCATTGTATGAAACTTCTTTCTTTTCTGTGCATTCAACTAACAGAGTTGAACCTTACATTTGATTGAGCCTTTCTGAAACACTCTTTCTGTAGAAACTGCAATTGGACATTCTGAGCGCTAAGAGGCCTCTATTGGGAAAAATAATATCTTCAAATAAAAACTACACAGAAACATTGTGTGAAACTTATTTCTGATATGTTCATTAAGCTAACAGAGTTAAACCATACTTTTGATTGCGCAGTTCTGAACACTCTTTCTGTAGAAAATGCAAGTGGACATTCGGAGCGCTAAGAGGGTAATAGTGGAAAAAGGAATATATTCAAATATAAACTACAAAGTAGCATTCTGTGAAAATTCTTTCTGTTCTGTGCATTCAACTAACATAGTTGAACCTTACTTTTGATTGAGCCGTTCTGAAACACTCTTTCTGTAGAAACTGCAATTGGACATGCTAAGCGCTAAGAGGCCTACATTGGGAAAAAGAATATCTTCAAATAAAAACTACACAGATGCATTCTGTGAAACTTATTTCTGATCTGTAAATTCAGTTAACAGAGATAAAACATATTTTTGATTGAGCAGTTATGAAACACTCTTTTTGTAGAAAATGCAAGTGGAGATTCGGAGCGCTAAGAGGGTAATAGTGGAAAAAGGAATGTCTTCAAATATAAACTACACAGAATCATTCGGTGAAACTTATTTCTGATCTGTGCATTCAGCTAACAGAGTTAAAACATACTTTTGATTGAGCAGATCTGAACACTCTTTCTGTTGAAAATGCAACTGGACATTTGGAGCGCTAAGAGCGTACTAGTGGAAAAAGGAATATATTCAAATATAAACTACACAGAAGCATTCTGTGAAACTTCTTTCTGATCTGAGCATACAGCTAACAGAGTTAAACCATACTTTTGATTGAGCAGTTTTGAAACACTCTGTCTGTAGAAAATGCAACTGGACATTCGTAGCGCTAAGTGGGTAATAGTGGAAAAAAAATATGTTCAAATATAAACTACACAGAAGCATTGTATGAAACTTCTTTCTGTTCTGTGCATTCAACTAACAGAGTTGAACCTTACTTTTGATTGAGCCGTTCTGAAACACTCTTTCTGTAGAAACTGCAATTGGACATTCTGAGCGCTAAGAGGCCTATATTGGGAAAAAGAATGTCTACAAATAAAAACTACACAGAAGAATTGTGTGAAACTTCTTTCTGTTCTGTTTGTTCAACTAAAAGAGTTGAACCTTACTTTTGATTGAGCCGTTCTGAAACACTCTTTCTGTAGAAAATGTAAGTGGAGATTCGGAGCGCTAAGAGGGTAATAGTGGAAAAAGGAATGTCTCCAAATATAAACTACACAGAATCATTCTGTGAAACTTCTTTCTGATCTGTGCATTCAGCTAACAGAGTTAAACCATACTTTTGATTGAGCAGATCTGAACACTCTTTCTGTAGAAAATGCAACTGGA
Source organism: Symphalangus syndactylus (assembly GCF_028878055.3). NCBI lineage: Eukaryota > Metazoa > Chordata > Mammalia > Primates > Hylobatidae > Symphalangus > Symphalangus syndactylus. The sequence continues at coordinate 10,011,193 of NC_072447.2, read as the reverse complement.
CATTTGGAGCGCTAAGAGAGTAGTAGTGGAAAAAGGAATATATTCAAATATAAACTACACAGAAGCATTCTGTGAAACTTCTTTCTGATCTGAGCATTCAGCTAACAGAGTTAAACCATACTTTTGATTGAGCAGTTTTGAAACACTCTGTCTGTAGAAAATGCAACTGGACATTCGTAGCGCTAAGTGGGTAATAGTGGATAAAAGAATATGTTCAAATATAAACTACACAGAAGCATTGTATGAAACTCCTTTCTGTTCTGTGCATTCAACTAACAGAGTTGAACCTTACTTTTGATTGAGCCTTTCTGAAACACTCTTTCTGTAGAAACTGCAATTGGACATTCTGAGCGCTAAGAGGCCTCTATTGGGAAAAATAATATCTTCAAATAAAAACTACACAGAAGCATTGTGTGAAACTTATTTCTGATATGTTCATTAAGCTAACAGAGTTAAACCATACTTTTGATTGCGCAGTTCTGAACACTCTTTCTGTAGAAAATGCAAGTGGACATTCGGAGCGCTAAGAGGGTAATAGTGGAAAAAGGAATATATCCAAATATAAACTACAAAGTAGCATTCTGTGAAAATTCTTTCTGTTCTGTGCATTCAACTAACAGGGTTGAACCTTACTTTTGATTGAGCCGTTCTGAAACACTCTTTCTGTAGAAACTGCAATTGGACATGCTAAGCGCTAAGAGGCCTACATTGGGAAAAAGAATATCTTCAAATAAAAACTACACAGATGCATTCTGTGAAACTTATTTCTGATCTGTAAATTCAGTTAACAGAGATAAAACATAGTTTTGATTGAGCAGTTATGAAACACTCTTTTTGTTAAAAATGCAAGTGGAGATTCGGAGCGCTAAGAGGGTAATAGTGGAAAAAGGAATGTCTTCAAATATAAACTACACAGAATCATTCGGTGAAACTTCTTTCTGATCTGTGCATTCAGCTAACAGAGTTAAACCATACTTTTGATTGAGCAGATCTGAACACTCTTTCTGTTGAAAATGCAACTGGACATTTGGAGCGCTAAGAGCGTAGTAGTGGAAAAAGGAATATATTCAAATATAAACTACACAGAAGCATTCCGTGAAACTTCTTTCTGATCTGAGCATACAGCTAACAGAGTTAAACCATACTTTTGATTGAGCAGTTTTGAAACACTCTGTCTGTAGAAAATGCAACTG